>NC_087360.1:25005000-30005000 GCF_030014295.1 Loxodonta africana | reverse complement strand
GCCTCCTGGTGGACCTGAACCTCTAACCTTATGGTTAGCAGCTGGGCATGTTAACTGTTTGCACCACCCAGGGACTCTATTTTTCCAATAACCCTCTTGAATTAGCTTGGGGGTAGGGGCAGCATCCATGGCCTCTGTATTAGCTCAAAGTGCTTTCTGGGGCATTTAGATTCTACTCCGCTTGTCAGATTGAGCATCTACTATGGGCTCTTCCCTATACCACCCACTCAGGGGAGTATAGATGAAGACCAGGAAATATAGGTGAAGACCAAACCTTCAGATTTCACAGCCACACTGCAGGGAGAAGACTAGCTCACATGGCGAGGTAGAGAGTGGGGCAGAGTCATAGGACAGGCTATGGAAGTGTGGGGTGGGGGTGGGGGTGTGGAATGAGACCTTAGAATGGGCTGCAGCAGCCTGGGGAGGCTTCAGACTAGGGCTTTGAAGGCTAAGAAAGATATGGCTTAGTTGAGGGCTTCCGGGGGAAATTAGAAGAGAGATTCACCAAACTGTGTTATGCCCATGAGATGTTATTGCTCTTTCAAGACGAGAAAAGTTCGAATGCAGTAGACTGTGTAGTGCAGGACTTATCAGAGCGTTTAAACTGCTGATGGGAATTGTGAATACCCAAGGATAGGGCAGAGGATGAAGTGTTCCCCAGACTTTTCTGGCCCCAGAGCCCTCCTCTCATGGAGTGTCCTTTGGAAATGTGGAAGATGCTAGGCTGGGGTTTCCATGGGAAAGCCACAGCAGTGGCAGGAGGTAGTAGCATAACTGGGGCAATTCAGGTGCTTTGGAACAGCGACTAGAAAAGAAGCAGACCAGGTGGGGCCGGGAGTCAACTTGGTTCCAGAAGCAGGCCAGCTTGATGCAATGTTTGTGTTTTGGGAGGAAGGCGCAGCTAGAGGCCTGGGAGTCCGTGATGAAAGAGATGCCAGCCAGGCGTGGTGACTCTGGGGAATCACACCTTTCGTGGGAAGATGCTGGTGTGTGTGCACATGTGTGTTCATGTGCACGCAGGTGATAGGAACAGACCCCTGGGAAGGGGCTGGCCAGAACCAGGCAGGGGGTCTCCACGCCACTGGCAGGGGAACTGAAGTGTTCTGTGGGAGGGCCTCTGAGGCCCCCAGACAAGAAACTGCGAAGCAAATGCTTCCCGTCAGGGTCCACGGTGGCTAGGCCTGATTCTGGTGGGGCTGAGGGGCTTAGAGGCAGACCCCCTGCCCTGGTCAGGCCCTGCTCTAGGGCTAGTGGGGGCGGGAAGCGTCTGGGTCTGCAGCTAGAGGGGCCGGGCAGTGTTGCATGGTGTGATTAACCTACTAACCCAGGGCTCGGCTGGGACCGCTGTGGTGTGTGACAAGGTGTCTGACCTTCTGCCAACCGACTAACCCACTAACCAGGCCCGAGCATGCCCTACTAACCCCTGCAGCCAGACCCTACTAACCGAGCAGCTCGTGGGCCTTTCGAGGGGTTGGGACACGTGACAGCCAAAGCTCCGGAAGGCCCTGCCTGTGGGCTGGGGTCTTTGTGCAGACCCACATCTGAGGACAGGGCATGGAAATACAACACACCAACTCTGCCATTTGGGTGACTTTGAGCCAGTCCCCTCACTACTCTGAACCTGTCTCCTGGGCCCTAACATGGGAGTCAGGGCACCTACCTCATGGGCTGTCATGGGCTGTAGCGAGGATTCCCAGAAATATAAAGGTCTTGGCTCATGGAAGATGCTTAAAAAAAAAAATAAGGGTGGGGTGGGAGGCCCAGAAAACCTGGCTGATCATGGCCCCCCGCCTGTGCCCTGGTCTCTGGGTATTCTGCACATAGATCCTTCTGCCTAGGGGCAGAACCTTGCTTTGAACCCCTAACGTCTCTTCCCTACATTCTTCCTCCTCCTCAGCTTTCTTCTCCTTAGGCAGCTCTTTTGTTCCATTACTAACCTGTCTAACCCCGGGGGGTGCCTCAATGGCACCCGAACATCCCTTAACAAACTAACAGACCTGAGTGTGTTCTTCCTTTTCTCTAGTGACTCTCATGTGTGTCTGCTGAGGTGCCCCTGTCCGCTGGTGCTGTGCTCTGATTTACTAACCCAGCCTCTACTAACCCTGGTTTCTCTTCTTACTAACCCCAGCCCTGCCGAGCTCTGGGCCCCCTGGGGGCTGACCTCCCTCCTTTTGGCAAGCAGACGTCCTGGGCTGGCCCGGCAGACAGACGTCCCACTTTGCTGCCCCACGTTGGCTGTGTGTGAGTTCAGAGTCCATTGGGCCAGGTCTGGGCAGGGGACAGCCCTGTGAGCAATGCCGGAGGCCCAGAGGAGGAGGAGGTGGTCATGGGGATGTGGGAGGCTGGTCACAAACACGAGTGTATCTCCTCTGTGCAGGAGTCTGGTTGCCACTGGGAGCAGGTGGGGCCAGGGAAACCTTAGTGGGGGGATGTGTGTGGAGGCTTGTGGGTCCAGTGTGGAACACTGGGCTTTTCCCAGCCAAGGGAGCAGAGACAAGGGAACTATGTGGCTCTCTCTGGAAGGGAGTCAGTGTAGAACTTCCTCCACTGGACAGCAGTAGGGAGGAGCAAGCCTGCACAGGCAGTCAATGGAGTGGGTGTACCCCACACCGGAAGTCGGCCAAGGGGCTTGTCCCACACCAGAAATCAGTAAGCCACAGAGAATTTCTTCCACGGGATATCAATGAAACAGCTATTTCCCACCCCGAAAATCTCTGAGTGGAGCATTTACTTCTCAGGAAGTCAGCCAGAGGGGGCATTTTCCATATTTAGAAGGTTGGGAAGAAGGACATGTATTACACTGGAAGTCAGTTTCTCTGGCCATAAGGCCATGAGAAGGGATGGTTAAGAAAGCAGTGAGGGGGCCTTTCCTACACAGAAAGTCAGCTATAGGGATCCTTCCCATACTTGAAGTTGGGAAAGATGTGTTTTCCACACCGGAAGTAGATACGTGGCCATTATTCTTAACGGAAGTCATTGAGAAAGGCCTATTCCACTTTATTGAGGTTTCCCACACCAGTAAACTAGAGAAGATTAGAAGCCATATTGAGAGGCAGGGAGTGACGCAGATATACCCCAGGTTCCCAGGCTTGGAGTTTGCATGCGGAGGTAGCAGGAGTAGGAAATGAACCCTAGGCCCACAGAGTCTGGAACCCCCTCAGGCCATCCAGAAATTCATCCCTTGTTCCTTATGTGTCCCCACCTACACCGCTGCCCCAACCAGCCTCCCCCAGAGCCCGCCAGCTGCTGAGCCAGGGCCACACCTGGAGGTGATTTTATGCCTCACCTCCAGTAGGCACCTTGGGCTAATCTCTGGCTCCCTTGCACTAACTCTTGCTCTCACCCAGCTAATCCGTGCCTCACCCTGGCTTCCCCTGGGGCTGACTGCTAACAGGCAACCCTGCCCACCTGGGGGCTCCAGGCTGTGGCCTGGCTCTGACTGGCTCTTAATAACTTCTTGTTTACCTAGACTAACTTCTGCCCTCCTGATCTGTTCCTTTCAGCAGAAACTAACAGCTTGTGGATTTCTTTCTGACTAACAACAGGTCTAACACTTCTCATTACTATTACTATTAACAGCCTGATGTCTGCATGGCTGGGATGGGGCTAACACAGGTTTGGAACTTGACTAACATAGGGAGAGGTGTAGCTAGTAGATTTTGTGACTGCTCTAGGTCAGAACTATCCGAAACCAGCAAGGACCAAAGTTCTGTAAAGGAGGGTCCACAGCTGGGGTGCTGCCCCGGCCTGTTGGAGGGGTAGGTAGTACGGATGAGGTGGGTTCAGAAGCATGATCCACCTTCCAAGGTTTTGGCCTTTTGGCCTCATAATCTGCGTTTGAGTTTCTGTTCTTTTAAACAATAGCCTCAGAGCTTTAAAAGCCTGAATGAATGGACATGGGCCTCATAGACCTCAAAATTCTCATCTGGTGTGTACAGAGGACATGCCGTTATGTATGGAATCAAAAGTCCCACCAGACCAGGGCCCAGGAGTCCTTGACTTTGGGTACTTTAGAGTTTTGAAAGCCCTAGGACATAAAGCTTTAAAAAAAAAAAAAATGGAATAAATCCATCGCCCATTTATGCCATCGTGTGAGTTAGCTTCTCCTAATATCTGTGCAATTTAGCTACACTGGGGAGATGGGAGTTTGTCTAGAAGGTATTGGGTTGCTTGAGGACTAGGGGAGGGTCCTTTGGGACCAGAAAGAGGGAGCCAAGGGTTCCTGGGTAGGGGTAAGAGCTGAGTTGGGGATGAGAAGAAGAACCCATTTGGCTGGCTAGTCTGGTAATCAGGATCTATAGGAGAAGACAGTTCAGGGCAGGGCCTGGAGGACTGGATCAGCTCAGGGACAGGGTCAGAGGCTGACAGGGTGGCCTGCAGGCAGGTGGTTGGGCCATTGAATGCCAGTCTTGGGCTGAGAGCTTGCTGACTGAGTGGAGCTCATAGCCTTGAGGGTGATCCAGAGGCTCTGGCTGAGAAGGGAACAGGAGAGAGGAGCTTGGAGAAAACGTTGGCTGCGGGCAGGGACCTGGGATGGGATAGAGGCAGCACTGGGGAAGTGCCTGCTGCCGCCCTCTAGTGACAGCCTTGCCCTATTTCACTCAAAACCCAAAGCTTAGAAACACCTTCCATTTCAGCAACTCTTTAATTCCTCTACAGAGATTTGATGTTGCTGAGGACCTACTATGTGCCCAGCACTGCTCTGGGTACTGGGACCCACACACGAGCTTTTCCTGGGATGGATCTACCTGGAGACAGACAAGGACAATGTACACCTACTGTGTGCCAGATGCTGTACTGCGTGTTGCTGATATAGTGGTGATTAGACATCATTGGGTTGTTGGGATTTTTAATTCTAGTGTGTTGGGTGGGTATGGGGTTAGGAAGGGGGATGCCTAGGCTTTCAAAGAGGGAGACAGCTAAACTAAGTCCTTTTGGATGGAGTGTGGGTGGAAATGAGTTTCAGGTGGCAGGAGGGGTAGACACAAGGTTCTGGGGATCAGAGGGAATCTGTTCTTGAAAGGTGTTCTAGAAGGTTCAGGGGCAATGTATCAGGAAACAAGGCAGGAAAAAGGGACAAGGACTAGGTCTTGTTCCAAGGAGTTTAGACTTTACCCTGAAGGCAATAGGGAGCCATGGATAGGATCTAAGGAGGGGAGATGATCAGATTTGAGTTTTAGGCTGGCAATTTGGCTGCTTCAGCCAGGTTGGAGCTCTGAGGAGCTTATAAGGAGCTCTGAGGAGCTTATAAGGAGCTCTGGTCAAATTCTAGACAACTGATTAGAACTTCTTAAAACTATGAGGACCCTTGTCTTGAGATGAGTAGGATCCATAAATGCTTGCCCCAGTTGGGGGTAGTCTTGGAAAGCAAAGAGGGCCATGTTCATGCCAGGCAGGCCCTCGGAAGAGGTGACAGTGAGGACTCAGAAGGGAACAGTCTCAAACACATGCCATCCCAGGATCCTGGTGTACAGCGCCCAGGAAAGATCCAGGAAGAGTGGTCACAGCCTGCAAGTCAACAAGAGAATCTCACTGGAGAGGGAGCTGGTGTGTCCCATTGGCTTGTCCTATGTGTCTCCAAGGGGGGGATGCAAGCCTGGAGTAAGCTTCCAAGAGGCTGATCTTGGTCTCAGAGAAGAAAATGTATGTCTTGGTGGCTAATGAACCTTTTGTCCCTGAAGGCAGGATTGGGAGTAGGCCAACTTTGATGAAGGCTGTGAGATTCTAGGATTGCGTGTGTGTGTGGGAGAGACTCTGACTTAATGCCAGAGGAAGCTGAGCCCCAGTCGGCACATCCTCCTTACCCCTCCCTGATCCAGGCCTGCTGATATTCACTCTGTCACTGGAGCCTGCTGAACATCAAGCTTGTTATGAGCAGGACCTTAGGAGCCGAGGGATTTGGCCTTCCAGTCCGGAGAGATGTCTTAGTCCCTTGTTAGTAGGCCATTTGGAAGGGGTGGCCATTGCAGACACTGCCTGAAGGTTGTGCTAGCTTCAGTGGTGACACATTGAGCTGGGGGAATGTCCAGGGTGGGGAACTGGTCTCATCCCAACAGAGGGTCCCAAAGGCCCTATCCAGGGACCCATTATTTTATGTTAGCGCCAAAAGAAGACATTTTCTTTGTCATTGCTTCCTGGGGATGCTGAAGGTGGGAACAAAAGATTCTGCTGTCCATTAAAAATCAGATTTTTACATGGATCTAACAATGGTGTGTAAATGTGGCTTTTGTTTTCATCCATGAATGTGTCTTCCTCTGTAAAATACCATTCTGAGGTTAAAAACCAATTACTACGCAAAGGCTGACTATGGCTTATGAGGCAGAAGGGAGGTGTAGTTTGGGGGAGAAAGGGGATCCAGTGGCATGTTCAAGGAGTGGGGGTGGGTGGGCTGTACTGGCGAATTGGTCTTTTCTCAAGACTGTGATCTTAGAAATTGATAAAGAGGTATTTTTTTTTATAATTT
Source organism: Loxodonta africana (assembly GCF_030014295.1). Taxonomy (NCBI): domain Eukaryota; kingdom Metazoa; phylum Chordata; class Mammalia; order Proboscidea; family Elephantidae; genus Loxodonta; species Loxodonta africana. The sequence continues at coordinate 29,998,537 of NC_087360.1, read as the reverse complement.
TTATTGTGCTTTATTTTTAAGTGAAAGTTTGTAAATCAAGTCAGTCTCTCACACAAAAACCCATATACACCTTGCTATACACTCCCAGTTACTCTCCCCCTAATGAGACAGCCCACTCTCTCCCTCCACTCTCTCTTTTTGTGTCCATTTCGCCAGCTTCTAACCCCATCCACCCTCTCAACTCCCCTCCAGGCAGGAGAGGCCAATATAGTCTCAAGAGTCCACCTGATCCAAGAAGCTCACTCCTCACCAGCATCCCTCTCCAACCCATTGTCCAGTCCCAACCATGTCTGAAGAGTTGGCTTCGGGAATGGTTCCTGTCCTGGGCCAACAGAAGGTCTGGGGGCCATGACTACCGGGGTCCTTCTAGTCTCAGTCAGACCATTAAGTCTGGTCTTATGAGAATTTGGGGTCTGCCTGCCACTGCTCTGCTGCTCCCTCAGGGGTTCTCTGTTGTGTTCCCTGTCAGGGCAGTCATCTGTTGTAGCCGGGCACCATCTAGTTCTTCTGGTCTCAGGATGATGTAGTCTGTGGTTCATGTGGCCCTTTCTGTCTCTTGGGCTTGTAATCACCTTGTGTCCTTGGTGTTCTTCATTCTCCTTTGATCCAGGTGGGTTGAGACCAATTAATGCATCTTAGATGGCTGCTTGCTAATGTTTAAGACCCCAGACACCACATTTCAAAGTGGGATGCAGAATGTTTTCTTAATAGATTTTATTATGCCAATTGACTTAGATGTCCCCTGAAACCATGGTCCCCAGACCCCTGCTCCTGCTATGCTGGCCTTCGAAGCATTCAGTTTATTCAGGAAACTTCTTTGCTTTTGGTTTAGTCCGACTGTGCTGACCTCCCCTGTATTGTGTGCTGTCTTTCCCTTCACCTAAAAATAGTTCTTATTTACTATCTAATTAGTGAATGCCCCTCTCCCATCCTCCCCTGCTCCCCACTCTCGTAACCACAAAAGAATGTTTTCTTCTCAGTTGAAACTGTTTCTCAAGTTTTTATAATAGTGGTCTTATACAATATTTGTCCTTTTGCAACTGACTAATTTCACTCAGCATAATGCCTTCCAGGTTCCTCCATGTTATGAAATGTTTCACAGATTGGTCACTGTTCTTTATCAATGCGTAGTGTTCCATTGTGTAAATATACCATAATTTATTTAACCATTAATCCGTTGATGGGCACCATGGTTGCTTCCATCTTTTTGCTATTATAAACAGTGCTGCAATAAACATGGGTGTGCATATATCTTTTGGTGTAAAGGCTCTTATTTCTCTAGGATATATTCTAAGAGTGGGATTGCTGGATTGTATGGTAGTTCTATTTCTAGCTTTTTAAGGAAGCCCCAAACTGATTTCCAAAGTGGTTGTACCATTTGACATTCCCACCAGCAGTGTATAAGTGTTTCAGTCTCTCCACAGCTTCTCCAACATTTATTATTTTGTGTTTTTTGGATTAATGCCAGCCTTGTTGGCGTGAGATGAAATCTCATTGTAGTTTTGATCTGCATTTCTCTAATGGCTAATGATCACGAGCATTTCCTCATATATCTGTTAGCTACCTGAATGTCTTCTTTCGTGAAGTGTCTATTTGTATCTTTTACCCATTTTTTAATTGGGTTATTTGTCTTTTTGCAGTTGAGTTTTTGCAGTGTCATGTAGATTTTAGAGATCAGGCGCTGATCAGAAATGTCATAGCTAAAAACTTTTTCCCAATCTGTAGGTAGTCTTTTTACTCTTTTGGTGAAGTCTTTGGATGAGCATATGTGTTTGATTTTTAGGAGCTCAGTTATCTAGTTTTTCTTCTACGTTCTTTATAATGTTTTCTATACTGTTTATGCCATGTATTAGGGCTCCTAACGTTGTCCCTATTTTTTCTTCCATGATCTTTATCGTTTTAGATTTTATATTTAGGTCTTTGATCCATTTTGAGTTAGTTTTTGTGCATGGAGTGAGGTATGGGTCTTGATATAACAGGTATTTAAAAAAAATTATTCAAAAAAATTTTTATGGCACCGACTTTGTGCTTAGGACAGAAATCAGGGGGAATCCAGGCTCTTATTGTGAGGGAAGCCCTGGCATAACGGTTAAGAGCTATGGCTGCTAACAAAAAGGTTGATGGTTCAAATCCACCAGCCATTCCTTGGAAACTGTATGGAGCGTTTCTGCTCTGTCCGGTGGGGTTGCTATGAGTTGAAATCGACTCAATGGCAATAGGTTTAGATTTTTGGGGGGTTATTGTCAGGGAACTTATACTTCATTGGAGAGGCAAAGAGTGCCTTGGTGACAAAGGACAAAGGTAGAAATAGTATTGTCATGAAGGGCTGGCAAATACACAGCAGGCACACTGCCACTCTCCCCTCCAGTGTCCATGACAAACATTGCTAGTCAATCACCTAACTTTCTTTGGGAACATGGAAGCATCTTCAGGATCTTCTTCCCTCCAGCATCCATTGCCAGCTGATTACATAATTCCCTGTGGGAACCTGGATGCATCTTCCGGATCTTTCTCACAACAGGTCTTAGGCAGCCAGGACCAGTCTCTGGCAGCCAGGACCAGTCTCTGGGGAGGTATTTAAGAACTTTGGAGCCACTTTGAGGATTGAGACTCCTGACAAACCTCGGTTTGATTCCCAGCATTGACACTTACCTGCATGAGACCTTGGGGGAAATATCCCCCCTTTTCTGAGCCTCCATCTTCTCTGTAAAATGGGAGCAACACTCTTACCTGATAGGATTGCCATGAGGGTTCACCAAGGTAGTGGTTTCCTAGAGCTGGGGCACAGCCTAATGCCTTGCAAGTGTTCCTCTGAAATCTTATTCTAAATTGGTACCAGATGGTAGGATGGAGGCTAGAGGGGCTATTGGAGGGGAGGTCAGTGGGAGGGGAGGGGAGGATGAGAGGAGTGGGGTGACTTCCTGTAGGATTCCTGGAAGACATGACGCTTGAGGGGAGCCTTGAAGGATGGGGAAAACCAATAAATTGAGATGCAACAGCCATGACAGGGTAAGGCATTTCAGAATGGCTTCCCTAGGACTCATCAGACTAGTTCTGTAGGCAATGGTGATATCCCAGGTGGTCCTGGGCACAGTGGGCATTGCAGAGCAGCAGTGCTCATGGGCTGATAGAAATTTCCTAGGGCTGGCTGAACTTGACGGCCAGGAGAGGCAAGTGCCTCCTGCTTGGTGAGGGAGGGGAGAAGGGAGAGGTAGATGGTCTTGGGGAAGCTCTGGGCACTGGTTTGGGGGAAAGGGAGCCTGGGGTGGGTAGCAGAAGTAGGGCCAGCCGCAGCCAGGACAACACCCGGGGGCTGATGAGATGCACACACATGGATGTATTTGTAATTGCACATGTGCATGTGCGCGTGCACACACACACACACACACATACATTCAGAGTTTCCAGTGCCTCCTGCACCTTGCACAGCCTGAAAGGACTAGTTCCTCTGCCTATAGTCCTGGCTTCTGGCTTTAGTTCTACCATTGTCCTGCCTGGACAATCCTGAGGGTTCACTTTCTCCCTTTTGGCTTCAATCTCATCTATGGAAGAAGCAAGTTCATTTCTGTTGAGGGGATCTTGAAGGCCCTTCTGCCCTCGAAAGACTAGAAGACACCTACCTAGAAGATGGCTTCCTCCCACTCCTCCTGGCAATCTTCAGCTGCCCACTGGTCTCTTCTCAGCTCCTTTTGCTTCTCTCATTCCCTCTATTCACCCAGAAACCATTTTCTGACTCTTTCCTGTGTACCAGGCGCTGCCCTAGACTCTGGGGATGCCAGGCTGCTGGCATTTCTCTTACTCTAACACACCTATTCTGCTCTTTCTTGAGGACCATGGCACTGGCTCTTCCCTTTGCCCAGAACCTGCATCCCTCTGCTCTTCACATGGCTGACTTCCCCATGGTCTCCGGTCTCCACCTAATGCCACCTCCTCAGAAAGGGCTCCTCTGACCACCCATCCATAGTTACTCTATCACAGCAGTTCTTAAATGCTTTGGTCCCAGGACCCCTTTACACTTTCACCATGTGATAAATGTGACTCTTGAGTCTGCATGAGCACCACCCACTCCCAAAGCTCAACTGGCTTCCTGTTTCGTTCATTCAACACAAAATAACTGACCCTCTGCTCTGTGCCAAGCACTGTGTTTGGCACCCAGGGTACGGCTGTGAAGCCAGCAGGCATTGTCCACCTGGAGCTCACAGTCATGGTGGGGGATACAGCAAATGAACAAATACATGTGAAATCAAACTGTGCTCAGCTTTTTGAGGACAGTGAACAGCTTACAGGGAGAAGGAGTAACAGGAGACAGAAACAGAGATGGAGAGAGTCTGTGGTTGTTAGCTACCGTAGAGTTGGCCCCCAGACTCATGGAGACACCACGCACAACGGAATGAAACACTTCTCGGTTCTCTGCCATCCGTATGACCAGTTGTGGATCAGATTGTAAGGTTTTCATTGGATTTTGTGAAGTAGATAGCCAGGCCTTTCTTCCTAGTCCATCTTAGCCTGGAAGCTCTGTTGAAACCTGTTCAGCATTCAGCATCATAGCAACACACGAGCCAGAGGTGCATTGGCTGGGAAATGAACCCGGGCCTCCCGCATGGCAGGTGAGAATTCGACCACTGAAAACCACCAGTGACTCTCAGAGAGAGTCTACCGTATTAAGAATTAAAACAGAGGTATTTTAAAAAGACTTGTTTATTAATTAATTAAAGAATAACAATACAATAATGAACCCATTACATGTTAACACAAATAACATATTCTTTATGAAAAATAACTACATTTTCCAAAATAAAACAATTGTGTGGGAAGAGCAGCATCATTTTACATTTTGTCTTTTTTTTTTTGTAAATCTTTTAAATTTCTGCCTTAATAGAAGACAGATTCTGTTAGGTTCTGATATCTGCCTCTGGGTTCGATTTGTTGCCATTTCACATGTCCTGCAGCCTCTAGAAAACTCCACTGTACGCTCTCTAGAGAATGAGAGTGAAAGAGACAGACTACCGTCACCCTGGGTTCCCAGAGCCTTGGGCCACACTTTGAGAACTGCTGCTTTTTCACAAAAATCTGTTTATTTCTTAACATTTATCTCCATCTGAAATCATCTTGATGATTTGTTCAATTCCTTCTTTATTGTCTGTCTCTGCCCTTGTTTATTGTAAACTCTTGGAAGATGGAGCCCTAGAGTACATTTGTTGTTAGGTGCTGTTGAGTTTATGCTGACTCCTAGCAACCCCATGTGAACAGAGTAGAACTGTCCCATAGGGTTTCCTAGGCTGTCATTCTTTCTTTATGGTAAAGAGCCCTAGTGGCACAATGGTTAAGTGCTCACCTGCTAACTGAAAGTTTGGTGGTTCGAACCCACCAACCGCTGCATGGGAGAAAGATGTGGCGCTCTGCTTCCATAAAGATTGCAGCCTTGGAAACCTCGTGGGACCGCTCTACAGGGTGGGTATGAGTTGGAATTGACTCTGGCAACGGGTTTGTTTTTTTTGTTTTAATCTTTACTGGAGCAGATTGCTAGGTCTTTTCTTCCACGGAGCTGCTGGGTGGGTTCGAACTGCTGACCTTTTAGTTAGCAGCTGAGTGCTTAAGTGTTGAGCCATTGAAGCACATTTTAGGTGTTCAAAGTGGTGGAGCAAGAGCTGCAGTTCTCAAGAGTAACCAGCAGATGGAGGTGTTGCACCAAGACCTCTGCGGCTTAGTCTCTGTTCTTGGAAACCTGGCTCCTGTCTAAGACATTTAAGAGCTTGGCTGCTAACGAAAAAGGTCGGCTGTTTGAATCCACCAGCCACTCCTTGGAAACTTCATGGGCTAGTTCTACTCTGTCTTATAGGGTTGCTATGAGTTGGAATCGACTCGATGGCAATGGGTTTTTGGTTAAGCGGACCCAGTATTTCAGGGCATCGGGCAAGGCCTGGCATGGGCTGGGGGACGGAAAGTACCGGAGAGAATGAAGTAGAGAGCAACTCTGGAAAATCTCTGCTCCTGCAAGTGTTTCTATCAAGGACTTCTGTTCCCTTCTTAATGGGAACCCAATTTTTGACCTTGTAGAAGAAGCTTTGTCCTCTGTGTATGACTGTGGGCAAGTGACAATGCCTTGCTGAGCCTCAGTTTTCCCGTCTGTAAAATGGGCAAACTATGACTTTGGCTTCTCTTGGCAAAGCCAGTTGATGTTGAGTCAGCTCCAATTTATGGCCACCCCATACGTGTCAGAGTAGAACGGGGCTGTATAGGGTTTTCGATGGCTGATTTTTCAGAAGTAGATCACCAGGCCTTTGTTTCGAGACAATACTGGGTGGATTTAAACCTCCAACCTTTCGGTTAGCAGCTGAGCATGCTAACTGTTTGTACCACCCAGGGACTCCACTCTATTTTGATTACCCTGGTGTTGCCAGCGATGCAGAGTCCCTCAAGGTTTGCCTCCTGAGGCCTGGAATATTTCCAGAAACAAATTTATGCTATTCTTCTCATTTCACCCCTGGGTTGACATAAAGTAGCCAATACCTTTTTCTGAGCACTTACAATGTGCCAAGCTCTGCATTCAGTGGTTCGTGCATGGTGACTCACACAGTGCTGATGAGAGTTTGAGAGGTGGGTTTCCTTATCCCCATTTTATAGGAGGGGACACTAAAGCTCAGAGAAGTGAAGTGGCTTCCCCAACCCCACAGCCAGAGGCTGGGGAAACCTGGCTTCAGGACTCGGTTACTGTTACGGTTTGAACTTGAGTTCCCCCAAATCCTGACCTGTATACCTGTGGATGTAAACCCATCTGGAAATAGGGTTTTCTTTGTTATGTTAATGAAGTCACCGAAGAGTAAGGGCATGTCTTAACCAATCACTTTTGAGATATAAAAGGAGCAGTTTAGGCACAGAGGCAAACGAGGACAAACTGGTGAAGTCTGAGGCCACATGGAGACCTCCAAGGAACCGAGGAACAGAAGCCAAAAAGAGACAAGGACCTTCCCCCAGAGCTGGCAGAGAGAGAAAGCCTTCTGTGCTCTGAATTCCAACTAGAGCTGGTGTCCTGAATTCCAACTTCTAGCCTCCTAGGTGTGAGAAAATAAATTTCTGTTTATTAAAGCCACCCACTTGTGCTATTTCTGTTAAAGCAGTGCTAGAAACTAAGATAGTTATCATGTTCACAGTTATCATGTTCACAGTCCCAGAAATGCTAACCCCATCTTCTCAGTGAGGCCTCCACTGACCACTCTCTCTACCTATTTCTCTCTCCTGTTACTTCTTCTCTTTATGAGCCACCACTGTCCTTGGGGGGCTGAGCACAGTTTGTGATTTCATATTTATTTGCTCATTGACTGCCTCCCCTGATTGTGTACTCCACAGGGAAGATGGCTGGCTGCTTCATGGCACAGAGCAGGGAGTCAATAAGCTTGTGTTGAATAAATGAAACAGGGAGCCAGGTGAGCCTCGGGGGTAGGTGGTATCCATGGGTACTCAAGAGTGACCAAATCTACCCTCACTGGCTATGTGACCTGGGGCTGGAGACCTCACATTTTTGAGCCTCAGTTTCTTCATCTGTAAAATAGAATAACACCACCTCCCTCTCAAAAACGTTGTAAGGATTCAATAAGGGAGGGTGTATGCAAAGCATTGGCATGTAATAGGCCCCCCAGCCCCTGTTTCAGCCACCTGTGGGTTCTCTTGGCGTTGGGTGGGCATGGCTGGCTAACAGTGGAGAAGGAGGAAGGTGGGGTGGCCTGAGCACCAGACAGCGGGAGCAACTTGACCAAGTCACTGAGCAAGTTGTCAGCCCAGCTGAGCCTTGGGTCTCTGTGTTCTCTGAGTTCACCAGCTTGCCTGAATGTGAGGATCCAGGAGCTATAGTCATGGTGGCCATGACCTGTGGGCGTTTCTCGCCAGGCCCGTGGCAGAGAGTACATTGTGCAAAGCACCCTCCACAGGGGCCCAAGCCATGTCGCCGGGGGACAAGGCCCTTGTGGGGAGTTGGTGCTGCCCAGCCTGAAAAGCACAGCTTTCCAGTCCCCACACAAGAGGCCTCTCCTGTGGTCAGGAGGAGGCTTCCGCCCGGAAAAGCCTGGAATGTGACGAATGTGCTGGAGGCTGGAGCCTCCTGCTTGGCCCAGGGTGGATTCCTTGGAAGCACCAGGCACTGTGGGCATTTTCCCAGGGACCTCAGGGCCACAGGGAGCTCATACCAAACATCACCTCCTGGTGTTGGAGTCAGGCCCCATGGCCTTGAAGATTTCCCAGGTTCCAGGGTAGGGATGGTGGAGCCCCTGCTGGCTCTCACAGTCCTTGATTTCAGCCACTTGACCGTCACCAGCAACCCTGAGTCCGGGACCAGGCCTTGTGCAAGGCACGGAAGTGTCAAGAAAAATAGACTGAGCCCTGCCCTTGTGGGAGGTGAAGATCCAGTTTTAAATCTTGACTCAGGCACCTTGTGAGTAACTTGCACTGTGAGACCTTGGGCAAGTCACTTCACCTGTCTGAGCCGCTATGTCTTCACGTATAAACCAAAAAGCAAACCCACTGCCGCTGAGTCCATTCCAACTCATGGCGACCCCATAGTGTTTCAAAGTTGAAAATCTTTACTGAAGCAGACTGCCACATCTTTTTCTCACAGAGCCTGCTGGTGGTTTCAAACCACCGACCTTTTGGTTAGCAGTCAATGTAACAATGGGGCCTTCTTTGTGGGGTGATTGTTGGGGAAGAGACTCCATGTACATTAGGTTCCTGGCACAGAGAAAGTGTCCAGTAAAGATGAGCTAGCACCGTTATTGTGGAGTCTCTGGGTGGTGCAAACGGTTAATGCATTTGGTGGCTAACTGAGAGGTTGGAGGTTCGAGTCCACCCAGAGGTGCCTTGGAAGAAAGGCCTGGAGATACACTCTTGAAAAAATCAGCCACTGAAAACCATAGGGAACACAGTTATACTCTGACACACATGGGGTTGCCATACGTAGGAACCAGCTTGACAGCAACTGGGGCGACATAAGTAAGAGACTGGTAGGGCATGAGGTTGGAAAGGCAAGATGATTCAGGGCCCATGACACCACAGCCAGGAGTCTGATTTGACTCTGTTTTTTGAAGCCATTGGAGGTTTTGCACAGGGAATGACACAATCTGATTTATGCTTTCAGCACTGTCCTATGGCTGCTGCGTGAGGAAAGGATTGAAGGTGGGATGGGAGAGGAAAGGGGAGACCAGTGAGGAGACTGGCAGGAGTCCTGAGTGAGACCCAGAGAAACTTCATCTGTTGTAGACACCATCCTCACAGATGTCACTGGGCTGAGATGTCCCTGTCCCCTCCACCCCAGCTCAGCTACTCGTCTCCATGACTTTCTCTAATTATTTAAAAGGCACTCTCTCCCCACCTCTGAGGTGAGAGTCTCTCTTAATAGACTCACTTTGTAGCTGTTAGTAGTCAGTTGCCCTCAAGTTGGTCAGACTTATAGAGACCCCATGTACAAATGAGCGAAACATTGCCGGGTCCTGCACCATCTTCATGATCATTTGATATGGTGTGTCTGAGTCCATTGTTGTGATCACTGTGTCAATCCATCTCACTGATGGTTTTCCTTGCTTTCATTGGCCTTCCACTTTACCACACATGATGTCCTTCTCCTGAAGACATGTCCAAAGTGAGTCAAAGTCTTGGACAATATTCTATGACCTGTAGTGTTTTCACTGGCTGATTTTTGGAAGTAGATCCTCAGGCCTTTCTTCCTAGTCTATCTTAGTCTGGAAGCTCCAGTTAGTCTGGAAGATTCAACATCCTGAAACTCTTCCAGAAGCCCAGCCTAGCTGCTGAGTGATGTCTTTTAAGCACTGGCTGGAAAGCTGTGATTGAACCATTTGTCACCACTTCATCCTTCAATCCAAACCATGCCCTTGCCCTGCCACCTTGTCCTCTTTGGGGGGACAATTGTTCCCAAAGAGCTGGCTGCAGCACCATAGTGAATAAACACTGAGCATATGTTAAGGTCCAGATGTTGCATCAGGCAAGTCAATTCACCTCTCTGGGTCTCAGTTTCCCCATCTGTGCCATGTTCACAACATTGTCATGTTGATTCAGCAAGATGATGGTTAATAAAATGTTTGTGCATTGTAAGGTGCCATTTGGAATCTTGGAAGCAATTCAAAGTTATTTATACATTCTTTTCCCCAAACAGATTGTTAGTCCCTTGAAGAGCAAAGACAGAAACACATTGTCTTTCTTGTGGTATGTGTAACACTGCCTAGAACACTCCCCTGTGGAGTATGGAATGCTGACCAGAACACTCCCCTGTAGGGTCTAGAAAGTGGCCTGGAACACTCCATTATGAGTGTAGAACACTGTCTAGAACACTCCCTTCTGGAATCTAGAATGTTGTCCAGATCACTCATGTGTGAGGTTTAGAACACAGCCCAGAACACTCCATTGTGGGGTCTAGAACACTGTACAGAACAGTTCCTTGTGGGATCTGTGACATTGCCTAGAACACTCCCCTGTGGAGCCTAGAATGCTACCCAGAATACTCTCTTGTGGGATGGAGAACACTCCATTGTCAGTGTAGAACACTATCTATAGAAGTCCCCTGTGAAGTCAAGAATGCTGCCCAGAACAATCTCTTGTGAGGTCTAGAACACAGCCCAGAACACTCCGTTGTGGGGTCTAGAATGTGGCCTACAACATCTCTCCTGTGGGTCTAGAGCACTGCCTGGAACATCCACTTGTGGAGTCTAGAATACGGCCCAGAACATTTTCTTGTGGGTCTAGAATGCTGCCTAGAACACTCCCTGTGGGGTCTAGAATGCTGCTCAGAACACATCCTTGGGGAGTCTAGAACACTGCCCAGAACAGTTCTCTTGTGCAGTCTAGAATGCTTCCCCAAACAGTCTTTTGTGGGGTTTAGAGCACTATCTAGAACATTCCCTTGTGGGATCTAGAATGCTGCCCAGAACACTTCCTTGTGAGGTCTAGAATATGGCCTAGAACACTCCATTGTGGTTGTAGAATGCTATCTAAAAACTCCCTTATGGAGTCTAGAATGCTACCCAGAACAATCTTTTTTGAGGTCTAGAACACAACCTACAACACTCCATTGGGGTCTAGAACACTGCCTAGAACAGTCCCTTGTGGGATCTATAACACTGCCTAGAACACTCCCCTATGGGGGCTAGAATGCTCCCAGAACACTCCCTTGTGGGGCCTAGAATGCTGCCTAGAAAGCTCCCTTGTGGGATCTAGAACACTGTATTGTGGGTATAGAATGCTATCTAGAAAACTCCCCTATGGACTCTAGAATGTTGCCCAGAACAATCTCATGTGAGGTCTAGAACACAGCCCGGAACACTCCCTTGTGGGGTCTAGAATGTGGCCTATATCCCCCTGTGGGTCTAGGGTACTACCTGGAACATCTTGTGAAGTCTAGAACATTGCCCAGAACATTTTCTTATGGGTCTAGAACACTCTCTTGGGGGGTCTAGGATACTGCCCAGAACAGTCCCTTGTGAAAGTCTAAAATACTGCCCAAAACAGTTCCTGTGGAGTCTAGAACGCTGCCCAAAACAGTCCCTTGTGGGGTCTAGAATGCTGCCCAGAGCACTCCCTTGTGGGGTCTAGAATGCTGCGCTGCACATCATTGGTGCCATTAAAAGTGACCTTAATGGGGATAAACTGTTCTTCAGGTTCACCTTGGAAATTCCTACTGAGTGTGTTACCTGCTCTATGATGACCTCGAGTTTCAACTGACCTCACTTTCCTTGTGTCCTGCTGAACTCTGGATAAACTTCTAGCTAAGCACCTGGAGTGCTGATTTGTCATTTTCTTTGTGTGGGTCTCTCTCCTCTAGCAGGCCAGTGTGACTCAAACTGAGGTTCCCAGATTACATCATAACATCCCTGTTAAAAATGCGGACTCTCCTGAGTCAGAATTTGGGAGAGTGGTACCAGGAATCTACCTTTCTAACAAGCCTCCTGCCAAGCGATTCTTACACTCACAGATGTTTTAGAATCACTGTATCAGAGAGTGAGTTCCTAAGCAAAAGGGTCTAATTTAGCGCCCTAGCCCCAGTTCCCCAGCACAAAGCCTAGTACATGTGTGTTGAATCAATGAATGAGGTTTTAACCAGGGATGTGGAGAGAGTAACTTCATTCCTCATAGGACCCTCCCCACCCCCTCCAACCATCCCCAAGTAGGACATGAGGCCCCACCACATTTTTCTGGCACCGGGAAACGTCTTCACTAAGAATTCCCCCAGCCCCCACTGTATAATACACTCATTAATACACAGTATTGTAAAAGTGATCTATAATTAGATGCTAACCGAGTTTGCTGTAGAATTGGGTGGGTGAGGTCAGCAAGGTAAGACGGGAGCCAGCTGATTGTTATGATCAATCAATAACCTATTTATTTCTCAACATTTCTATTAACCTCTGCCAGCCAATCACAGTTTCAATTTGAAAGGCTGGGGTTCGCTTTGCTGACTGGACAAGTCTGATTGAAAGCAGGCCCCTGACATGACCCCAGGGGTGAAATCCAATTAAAATCATTTTCACTTGTAGATTAATATTTTTAGCATGTTCTACATCCTGGGATTCATCATTCCTGGCGATAACTAATGTCTTGTGACATGAGCAGGTGGATTGGCACTGCCATAAATAATAATTGTGATTAATTAGCTCATCAGGTCCTAGGGTGGTTTTAGGATGGCGGTGTGGCTTCCTGGACCTTCTCCCACCAAACGCTAGTTATATGGATATCTCCAAGTCATATCTCTGCAATAGCTCTTTCTAGACGGGAATGGAGTTTATCTGTCCTTGGATCTGTGTGCCTCTTGAAACTGTAAATTCCTTGAGGGCAGGGGCTGTGCCTTATTCATCTCATCTTGGCATACCCAGCTCCCCTTCTCTGGAAATTGCGCCTTACTTTCTTCATCCACATCATGACGGCAGAGCTGCCATGTTTGTGTGATATGGCCCCACCTACTGTTGATTGGACCAGGGGTAGGGCTCAACTCAAACTGGGCCAATGAAAACCTTCTCTGGGAATTTGGAATTAAGTTTAAGAGGAGGAGTCCACTGGCCCAGCTTGCATAATGAGGGGAGTTATTGGCTGCCATGATTTGTCCTGTGGACTGGGAAGTAGTTACAAATGAAAGCAATGAGGAGAGAGAAAGGATGAGAGGCAGAGACAAACACCTTATGTTTCCTAGCATATCACACTCTCTGCTTCCTGCCCCTTCTGGAGACCCAGCCACCTTTCAGGGTCTTGGGTTTTTTTTAGTCACTCCTGCATTTTTTATAATAATTACTCGCCCCCTACCCCCACCCTGCCTTGCTTGAAATAATTTGACTGAATCCTTTACTTTCAAAGAAAGTATCCTAACAAATTCAGAGTCCAAAAGATGTCCAATGTCACACTGCAGGCTGGTGACAGAACCACCCCTCTGTCTTCTGACACTTTTGGAAAATACAACATACCACAGTAACATTACACTGGTTGCCATCAAGTCAATTCTAACTCATGGTGACCCTGAATGTATTAACTCTTTATACCGCCCAGAGACCCTGAGGATAGGAATAGTGTCTGTCTGGGTGGTGCAGAAGGTTAACATGCTTGGTTGCTAACCAAAAGGTTGGAGATTCAAGTTTGCCCTGAAGCACCTTGGAAGGAAGGCCTGGCAACCTACTTCTGAAAAGTCAGTCATTGAAAACTTTATGGAGCACAGTTCTATGATACTCATGGGTTTGCCATGAGTGGGAATCACCCTGAGGGCAACTGATATTGGTACTCATAGTATTCCCTAATCAGAGCCCGAGTAAATGAGTGAGCCTCTCAAAGTCATCTCTGAACAGGCGGCATGACCCCTTGCCCACCAATGGCAATGTTGACATAGGGGAAAGAGATTTAAAGCTTAGAGATAGCGATTTTCACAGGATAATCACAGATTCAGATCTTTTGCTTTTCATCCTCCAGCTTGTCTTAGTTCAGAAGCTTCTAGAACTGCCTTTGGTTGACATTTGTGAACGTTAGATGCTGGCAGCCCATCTCTTCCTCCTCTGAGCTGTTTCTCCGCTGCTCTGGGATTTGCCTCTTAAACTTGGTTCCCAGGTAAGGGCCCTCCTGAGAGATTTGCTTAAGAGGAGTTTCACATTTCTCCACTCCTTTTTTTCCCCCCTCAGCCACCAGGGGATTGAAGAGAGCAGTGCTGAGGCCTTTTAAATGGGCTTCTCCACAGAGCAAGTCCTTGTATTGGAAATTGGGTTAAATTCAGCGTGTATTAACCATTCACAATGGTTAATATAAACCCCAGGAGTGCTAGATCCCCCCAATCTTCAGTCAAAACAATTAGAGCATGAAGGGTGCTATATTCATCCCAAAGGCACGTCAGCACCTGGAAGTTAGAAGGAGGCCGGACCACCCACATGCCAGGCTTTACTTTTAAGTGGGAGCAATGACAAGGCAGTGAGACCTAGAGGTCTTATGGTAAAGGGGCCTTGCCAAAGTCAAGCTGGCTTATTGGTCAGTCCATCTACCTTTCTTTGTATGTTGTGAACATGTAGTATGTGCCAAGTCCATCATTTCATTGCATCTTCACAATAGGTTTGCTACTATTATCTCCTACCACAGCTGAGGAAACTGAGGCACAGAGAGGTTAAAGAGTGTCCCAGTCAGGTCCCAGCAGGAAGCAGATGGCACGTTCAAATTAGTCGAGTTGAAAAGAGTTAAATAATGGTACCATTAGGTCCCTGGGTGGTGCACGTGGTATGTGCTTGGCTATTAACAGAAAGGTTGGCGTTTCGAACCCACCCAGTGTTGCCACAGAAGAAAGGTCTGGTGATCTGCTTCCACAAAGATTACAGTCAAGAAAACCCTGTGGAGCAGTTCTACTCTGTAATATATGGAATTGACTAGAAGGCAAGTTTCTTTTTTTTTTTTTTTCAGAGCCGAGGGCAGTATATTCATTTTCTATTCCTGCATAACAAATTGCTACAAGCTTTTTTTTTTTTTTTTTTTTTTTTAGTGGCTTTAAATACCACCAATTTATTAGCTCACAGTTTTGCAGGTCAGTAGCTCAGGAATGTCATAGTAGTTACTCAGGGTCTTGCGGGCTGAAATCAAGGCATTGCCTGGGGCTGTACTCTCATCTGAGGCTCAGGGTCCTCTTTCAAACTCATTCAAGCAGGCAGAATTCAGTTTCTTGGGGCTGTGGAACTGAAGTCCTTATTTTCTTGTTGGTTGTTGTGCAGGGACTCAGCTCAGCTCCTTGAGGTTGCCCTCAGATCCTTAGCATGAACAGTTCACAGTATGAGTGTTTGCTTCTTCAAGGCTAGCAGGAGAATTTTTCTCATGCTTCGTATTCTCTCTGACTTCTTCTAAGGGCTCACCTGATTAGATCAGGCCCACGCAGGATACTCTTCCTTTTGATTAACTCAAAGGCAGCTGATTGGTAACCTAATTATGGGTGTGAAATTCTATCATATTCACACATCTGGCTTATATTCAAGGAGAGTGTACACCAGGGGGCAGGAACCTTGGGGACCATCTTAGAATTCTGTCTACCATAGTCAGGAAGTAGAAAACCACCAGTAAGGGTACAGTTCCCCATAAGTAGTAGGAATGGGGCTTGATTACCATCCCTAGCAGAGAATAGATGAGGAAAGGGGGTGATCACTGGAGCTGGCAGAAGCTGGTCAAGGGACACAGCGCGTCTAGCCCTAACCAAAACAAACAAACCAAACCCAGTGCCGTCGAGTCGATTCCAACTCACAGCGACCCTATAGGACAGAGTAGAACTGCCCCATAGAGTTTCCAAGGAGCGCCTGGAGGATTCCGACCCTATAGGACAGAGTAGAACTGCCCCATAGAGTTTCCAAGGAGCGCCTGGAGGATTCGAACTGCCAACCCTTTGGTTAGCAGCCATAGCACTTAACCACTACGCCACCACGGTTTCCAGTCTAGCCCTAGGCACCCACTAATCCACTTTCCATGTCTATGAATTTGCCTAGCCTGGATGTTTCATATAAATGGAATCATGCAATATGTGGTCTTTTGTGACTGGCTTCTTTCACTCAGCGTAACGTTTCAAGATTCATCCACGGCGTAGCGTGAATCAGAACTCCATTCCTTTTTATGGCCGAATAATGCTCCATTGTGTGGATGTGCTGCATGTCGTCCATTAACGGACGTTGGGTTGTTTTCACTGTTGTGGATAGTGCTGCTATGAACATCCATATACAAGTTTTTATTTGAACACCAGCTTTCAATTCTTTTACGTATATACCCAGGGGTGCAATTGCTGGGCCATATAGTAACTATAAGGAGCTCTGGTAGTACAGTGGTGAAGCGCTCGGCTGCTAACTGAAAGGTCGGTGCTTCAAACCCACCAGCCACTCAGCAGGGGAAAGATGTGGCAATCTGCTTCCATAAAGATTACAGCCTAGGAAACCCTACAGGACAGTTGTTCTCTTTCTTATAGGGTCGCTATGAGCCGGAATTGACTCAACTGCACACAACAACATAGTACCTGCAGGTTTAACTATTGAGGTCCTGCCAAACCGTTTTCCACCATCGTGGGGACATTTTGCATTCCCTCCAGCAGTGTACGAGGGTTCCGATTTCTCCACATCCTCACCAACACTTATTCTCATCTGTATCTTTGATTCTAACTATCCTAGTGGGGATGGAGTGGTATCTCATTGTCATGGGTTGAATTATGTCCCCCCAAAAATGTGTGTATCAACTTGTGGTATTTCTGTTATGGCAGCACTAGATGACTAAGACAGAATTTGGTACGGAGAGAGTGGGGTGCCACTCTAACAGATACCTAAAATGTGGAAGCAGTTTTGAAACTGTGAACAGATAGAGTTGTGACAGCGGCAGAGGACCACTGCAGCGGAGAACCTGCGGCGGCAGAGAGGCGGCAACGGCAGAGAACCAACAGCAGCAGAACCAGGAGACCAGTGGGAGAGGGCGCTGGAGCTGACCCACGGAGCGAGAGAGCTGAGTGCCTGTGCGCAGGAGGCTTCCTGGTGGAGTGGGGTACCTCTGGGCACTTATCGGTGGAGCTAGGCTTGCCGACCCACAGAGCCAGAGAGCTGAGTGCCTGTGCTCAGGAGGCTTCCTGGCGGAGCGGAGTGCCTCTGGGCGCTTATCAGTGGAGCTACTGAGCTTTGGAACACTTGCCCCAGCAGGGCAGATGCGGGTGTGAGGCCTGAGGAGCCGAGAGGCCATGAAACCAGGAAGCAGATGCTGAAGAGACAAGGAACACAAGAAGCTGAGCTGCCTCAGTCTCAAAAGGTGTGGCCATGACCTCAGGAGTTTCAAAGGATGGAGCCATGGCCTCTGGTGTTTCTAAGGGTGGAGTTGTGACTCAGATGAACTAGGAGAATGGTGCGTCTAAAGCCAAGGGAGCAGGGCTGCTGTCCCAGTGGGCCTGGAAGGCGGAGCTGAAGCCCAGGGCCGAGGGGTCTCCACTCAGAATCCGGAGAGTGTGGCCAATATCTAGAGGCCGGAGGGCAGGGCTATTGTGTAAATAGTCTCAGAGAACAGAAGATTATTTTCAAAGCCTTGAGGGCTAATGTAATGTGTTCTGCTGACCTGCTGGATACCTGTTATCCCTTCTTTCCCTCCAGTTTCTCCCATTTGTAATAGAAATGTCTAGCTTGTGCCTGTTCTGCCACTGTACCCTTGGAAGCAGATAACTTGTATTCTAGATTTCACAGATGAGGAGGAATTTTTGGATTTTGGACTTGGAGTTAAGACTTTTGCTATGACATGATGGGATGAATATGTTTTGCAGGTTGGAGGAATATGATTTTCTGGGGTAGAATGTCATGGATTGAATTGTGTCCCCCCAAAAATGTGTGTATCAACTTGGTTCTGCCATGATTCCCAGTACTGAGTGGTTGTCCTCCATTTTGTGATTGTAGGTTTATGTTGAGAGGATTAGGGTGGGATCGTAACACCACCCTTACCCAGGTCACATCCCTGATCTAGTGCAAAGGGAGCTTCCCTGGGGTGTGGCCTGTACCACCTGTTATCTCTCAAGAGATGAAAGGAAAGGGAAGCAAGCAGACAGTTGGGGACCTCATACCACCAAGAAAGCAGTGCCGGGAGCAGAGCACGTCCTTTGGACCTGGGGTCCCTGAGCAGAGAAGCTCTTAGGCTGGGGGAAGATTGATGAGAAGGCTGACAGAGAGAGAAAGCCTCCCCCTGGAGCTGACACCCTGAATTTGGACTTGTAACCTACTAAACTGGGAAAATAAATTTCTCTTAAAGCCACCCACTTGTGGTATTTCTGTTATGGCAGCACTAGGTGACTAAGACAGTCACTGACTTACATTTTGCTGAGGATGAATGGTGTTGAGCATCTTTTTCTGTACTTGTTGGTCATTTGTGTATCTTCTCTGGAGAAATGTCTGTTCAAGTTCTTTGCCCATATTTAAAGTGGGGTTGTTTATTTGTCATTCTGTTGTTGGGTTGTAAGAGTTCTAGATGGTGATTTATTTTCCTTCAGCTATTATCACTGCCATTGTTGTTTCGTGGTGATTCCCCCTCCCCCGGGTCCCCAGGCATCAGGAATGTGCTCTACTAAGTAGGGAAAAAGGCTTTAACTTAAATGTCCCTTCTCTTGAGCCACCTCTCGCTGACTTGGCTCCACCAACTTCCCGCCAGAGAGCAGAGCTAATAACCCTTCTCCCAGCTCTCTTAAATCTCTTTACATTAATGCCTCCCTGGGGGCTGCTCAGGAGGCCAGCTGGCAGAAGGAGTTTCTCTGCATGGGAGTGGAGATACTCAGCTCCCCAGTCCAGTCTCACCGCCCACCCTTGGTGGGGCACAGACTGTTTGGAGACCCTAGGGTGAGCCTAGCGTTCTTCCTGCACCAGCCTTCTCTGCCCTCAGGCCTCTTGGCAAAGCATGGGGACACGTTAGGCAGTTAATCCAGCCAGGGGTGCCTGTGAGCACTGGGTGAGGACTCAGAGAGTCCCTTTTAGCTTTGGCCTCTGGTCTGTCACCATGAAAGCTGTGTGGCTTTGACAAAGTCCCTGCAAGTTCCTGGGCTGCAACTTTCAAACGAACCTGCATCCCTGTTGGAAGGAGCCAGTTTGAAACTTGCAGGTGCAGGATTCTTTGGTGGGTTTAAAAAATGCTTTATACAGGCCATCACCTCCTCCAGACAGCCCTGTGACCCCTCAGATTGCATTAGGTGGCTTTCCAGTTGCTTGGGTTACCCTGTCACAGCTGCATCTGTTTGGTCGTGATTATCTGATTATGAGTCTCTCTTATTGGATTGTCAGCACCTTGAGGGCAGGGTGGACATGGATTGTATCAGTTCCTGCTCGGAACTCTTGGAAGACTTCCCATTGCTTTAGGGTGAAGACCGGCTGTACTCTGGCCTCAGCTCTGTGGTGGGGCTGGCTCTTGTCTTCCTCTTCAGCAACACCTCTTGTGGTTCTCCCCTTCACTCTGTCCATTTCGGTTACAAGAGTTATTCTTTGATTCTTGGTACTCGCTGCCACAGGGCCTTTGCACATGCTGTTCCCACTGCCTGGGTGCCCTTCGTTCCCTTCCTCACTTTCTTTACTCTTACTCATCTTTCAGGTTTCAGCACAAGCATCACTTCTTCCAGGAAGCCTTGGATTCCCTGAAACAAGGTCAGATCCTGGTTATCAACTCCATGGATCTCTCCTTTGGTGCACCGGCTACTTTGTTACTCTCGTTATTGGGTTAGCATGTGTGTGCCCTTGTAGAACTGCCTAAGAGCAGGGCCCATGCCTGTTTGTCCTCCTCTGTAGCCGCAGTGCCTAGCCCAGGAGAATCATTTGCTGTTTAGTTGATTCCGACTCATGGCAACCCCGTATGTGTCAGAGTAGAACTGTGCTCCATACTGTGCCTCGATGGTTGCTTTTTTGGAAGTAGATCACCAGGCCTTTCTTCCGAGGTGCCTTTGGATGGACCTGAATCTTCGACCTTTTGGTTAGCAGCCAGATGTGTTTGCACCACCCAGGGAGAATAGGTATTAAATCAATCGATGTTCAATGGTGAATGAATCTTATAACCTCAGGATGTGGGCCAGAGCCTGACCCATAGCAGGCACTAAACTTCTCATTCTGTTTTTGCTGAATACATGAGTGGGTTCTCCCAAGTGTGATGGACCCCATTTCTGCTCCTGTGTGGTGTTAATGGCATGTGCTTTGGGGTGGGTGGACTTGTGTGAATTCTCTCCTTCTCAGAGCTTATTTCTTGGTTTGTCCGCTGGGCATCTTTACTCGGGCTGGCTGAAGGAATGTCACAGGTGATGGTTTCATAAGCCCTCTGTTCACTGAAGCCCTTTGCAAACGCCCTGGAAGAAATTCTGTTTTCTTCAACATCCTTCCACCAAGATAAGTGGTCTAGACCCGGATGGGTGAGCCCATTGCTAAGTCTACCCTGGTGCCCGGGGCTGGGGGCTGCTCCTGTCCCATCCTGGTCTGTCTGTGGCCCGTGATAAATAGTGGCATTGGCTGAATTTCCAGGTGCTCTGAGTGACTGTGGACTGTGGCCACATATTTGGACAGCCCAGGTGTAATTTCTGAGTCTCGAAGCCTGTGCACTGAAAGGCGGGAGAAGGTGGAGAGATTTAGCTGCAGGATGCTCAGGCGTTCTGCTTGGGCCTTGTCTTCCTGCTTTATGGATGGGAGGCCTGAGCCAGGCTTATGCTGCCCGCAGCCCCCTCTCTCCCATTGGGGCTTGTATGGAGTTCACTTCCCCCTCCGGCTAATTCCTACCACCTGTCTGTCAGTTTGTCCTACTGTGGTAGCTTGTGTGTTGCTGTGATGCTGGAAGCTAAGCTACCAGTATTTGAAACACCAGCAGTGTCACCCATGGTGGACAGGTTTCAAGGGAGCTTCCAGACTTAAGACAAACTAGGAAGAATGACCTAGCGGTCAATTAGCCAGTGAAAACCTTATGAATAACAGCAGAACATTGTCTGATATAGTGCTGGGAGATGTTAGAAGGCACTCAAAATATAGCCTGGGCCCTGTCTTCCTGCTTCATGGATGGGAGGCCTGAGCCAGGCTCACACTGCCCGAAACTTTCTTTCCCCCATCGTGTCTTGTCTGGAGCTTGCTCCCCCTCTCCAGCTAATTTACTTATGTCAAACCAAAAAAAACCCATTGCCATCAACTCGATTCCAACTCATAGAGACCCTATAGGACAAAGTAGAATTTCCCTATAGGGTTTCCAAGGCTGTAATCTTTATGGAAGCAGACTGCCACATCTTTTTCCCAAAGAGTGGTTGGCTAGTGGCTTCGAACCACCAACCTTTTTGTTAGTAGCTGAGTGCTTAACCACTGCGCATCAGGGTTTCTTAATTTACCTATATGGGAATATATAAAGTAGGAAAGTGATAGTTCCTCCGGCCCCACTGGAATCCTGCGTTCCAGGGTAACCAGGGTAGCATGTGATGTGAACGACGCCAGCCCCTGCCTCTGCAGTGCACGTAAAAACACGGGTATGACAGCCCACTACCAGTTGCCCTTGAGTCGACTTTGATTCATGGCGACCCCATGTGTGTCAGCTTAGAACTGTGCTCCACAGGGCTTTCAGTGACTGATTTTTCAGAAGTAGATCACCAGGCCTTTCTTCGGAGGTGCCTCTGGGTGAATTTGAACTGCCAGCTTTTCAGTTAGTGGCCAAGGGCATTAACTGTTTGCACCAGCCAGGGACTCTGGTAGCTATAACTACTACTCACAGAGTACTTACTGTAGTGTGCAGAGGTTAAGAGCTCAGACTGCTAACCAAAAGGTCAGAAGTTTGAATCCACTAGTCACTCCTTGGAAACCCTATGGGACAGTTCTCACTCTGTCCTATAGGGTAGGTGTGAGTTGGAATTGACTCGATGGCAACAGGTTTGGCTTTTTTTTTTTTTTTTTTGGTTAATGTGGTGCAAGCGGAAACCCCGGTGACGTACTGGTTAAGTGCTATGGTTGTTAACCAAGAGGTCAGCAGTTTGAGCCCGCCAGGTGCTTCTTGGAAACTCTGTGGGGCAGTTCTACTCTGTCCTATAGGGTCGCTATGAGTCGGAATCAACTCGAAGGCAGTGGGTTTGGCTTTTTGGGTTTTAGTGGTGCAGGCACAGTTGTTAGAAGAATTAAATGAGTTAATGTGAGACTAATAGGATAGTTGTATCCATGCGGGAAACTGAGGCCCAAAGATTTTAAGTAACTTGTCCAAAGTCACACAGCTAACAAGAAAGTGTCCACACGTGTGTTAACATAATACAACATACATGCATGTGTACACATAGGTACGTCGTTCCCCCCCACCCCCAATCGAATTCCACTATGTATTTTGGTTCTGAAATCTTTTTTACTTGATAGTACTTTTGGGCATTGCTTTAGGTCAGTGTAAGTAAATGTCCATTTTTTCAAGTAGTTTAACATCTGAAGAGTATTCCAGAATATGGCTGGGCTGAAATTTATACAAACCACCCACAAGGAAGAAACGCTTGTTATTGCTAAAATTTTTCTTGAAAAACCTTGCTATCATGGCCACCCTTTCACAGCTGCCTTTAAAATATTAAAAAAAAAAAAAAAATTCACGCACAGGGTGAGAGTTCAGATCACGGCAGACAGTCCCTAACTCTGTCTCCTGGTTGCCTTGACAGGGGCAGCCATGGTCAATGGTTTCTTCTGGATTCTCCCAGGCAGATAGTGTGTGCTTTAAAAAAAAATCACACACATTCACACAGGCACGTTTATTTTTGGTGCACGAATGATGCTAGGCATACTACTGTACAAGCTTGTTTCTTTTTTATTTAACAACACAGATGGGAGATGGCTATACATCAGCCCACATAGCTCTCCTGCATTCATATTTTGGAAACCCTGGTGGCACAGTGGTCAGGCGCTCCTTGGAAACTCTATAGGGCAGTTCTACTCTGTCCTCTAGGGTCGCTATGAGTCGGAACCACCTCGACGGCAATGGGTTTAGGGCATTCATATTTGTTTTTTTAATTTTCAAAAGGCAATATATTCACTGTTCAAATATACATATAATAAAATCCATTAAATCTATCTGTTAATTCTGTTATCTATTTACCATTTGAAGGAATACAGTGAAAATTTTTCTTCTCAAGTAGCTATGATTATTAATTTTAATTTTTTATGTTCTTTTATAGCCTTCTAGGGTTTCTTTATATACACACACTCACACACACACTCCCTCAAACAAATACACCTATGTTCTGATTTATCCCCTTTTTGTACTGAAGAATAATACACTATTCATTTCTATATCTTGCTTATTTTCGCTTTCCACTCTATCCATTTTTTTTGCTTAACACTATATCCAGGTATTTCCATTTTCATACAGAAACAACTTTCCATTCTCGTTTGTTCTTTTTAAAACAACTGCACATGATACAGCCTTCCATTATGTGGGTGGAGCCAAATGTGCCTCATTCTTGCAGAAATTATTACCTTAACGCACTAAATAAGTCATACATGAAATAGGCACAAAACTCAGAGGGTACAGCGGGGCATCCGTGAAAAGTCAATCTCCGGAGCATGCATTTCCTCCATCTGGAAGCAACCACTGTCACCAGCGTCACGTTTCCTTCTTGAGATGGTCTGAACATCGTGTGTGTGTGCGCGCGCGCATATGCCCGTGTACACATGCGCATACACACGCACACTTTTCATTTCTTTTTTTTAAATTTTTATTGTGCTTTAAGCGAAAGTTTACAAACCAAGTCTGTCTCTCATACAAAAATTTATGAACACCTTGCTATATACTCCTAGCTGCTTTCCCCCTAATGAGACAACACACTCCTTCCCTCCACTCTCTATTTTCATGTCTATTCGGCCAGCTTCTTAACCCCTCTACCCTCTCATCTCCCCTCCAGACAGGAGCTGCCCACATAGTCTCATGTGTCTACTTGATCCAAGAAGCTCACACTTCCACAGTATCATTGTCTATCCCATTGTCCAGTCTAATCCCTGTCTGAAGAGTTGGCTTTGGGAATGGTTCCTATCTTGGGCTAAAAGAAGGTCTGGGGACCATGACCTCCAGAGTCCTTCTAGTCTCATTCAGACCGTTAAGTCTGGTCTTTTTACGAGAATTTGGGGTCTGCATCCCACTGCTCTCCTGCTCCCTCAGGGGTTCTCCACTTTTCATTTGTTAATGGCTGTGTATAATTCCATTGTATGGATGGGCCATAATTTCAATACTCAGTCTTCTATAATGGGACACTGCAATTATTTTCAGACCTTTGCTCTCCAAGCAAAAACGAGGTGGCAACTTGGTCCTGCACAAACACATCTACAGTCAGGTGTGAAAATGTCTAGGCACGTAATCACTGAGTTCAATGGCATGTGTGTTAACAATTTTGATGGATATTGCCAAGTTTCCTTTTAATGAGGTTGCCACATACGTTTCCATGTGGGGCCCTTAATTCCCAGTATCTGGGCCAGTTCAGAAGGGTTGGGAGGTGCCATGGATTGAACTGTGCCCCCTGAAAATACGTGTCAGCTTGGTTAGGCTATGATTCCCAGTATTGTGTGGTTGTCCTCCATTTTGTGGTTGTAATTTTATGTTAAAGAGGATTAGGGTGGAATTGTAACACTCTTACCCAGGTCACATCCCTGATCCAATGTAAATAGATTTTCCCTGGGGTGTGGCCTGCACCACCTTTTATCTCTCAAGAAATAAAAGGAAAGGGAAGCAAGCGGAGAGTGGGGACCTCATACCACCAAGAATTCAGCACCAGGAGCAGAGTGTGTCCTTTGGACCCGGGGTTCCTGTGTGAAGAAGCTCCCAGTCCAGGCGAAGATTGATGACAAGGACCTTTCTCCAGAGCTGACAGAGAAAGCCTTCCCCTGGAGCCGGCACCCTGAATTTGGACTTCTAGCCTACTAGAGTGTGAGAAATTAAATTTCTCCTTGTTAAAGCCATCCACTTGGGATATTTCTGTTATAGCAGCACTAGATGGCTGAGACAGAATTTGGTACTGAGAGGGTGGGGTGCTGCTCTAACAGATACCTAAAATGTGGAAGCAGTTTTGCAACTGTGGATGGAGAGAAGACTCAGAAGGAAGTGAGGAGAACCGCTGACACCGGAGAAGGCACAGATGGTGAGAAACAGCAGCAAAGGACCAGCAGCAGCAGTGAGCTGACAGCAGCAGAACAGGGAGACCAGCGCCAGACAGTGCTGGAGCCAACCCACAGAGCAAAAGAGCTGAGTGCCTGTGTGCAGGAGACTTCCTAGTGGAGAAGAATGCCTCTAGGCACTTAGCAGTGGAGCTACTGAGCTTTGGAACACTTGCCGCTGCAGGGTAGATGCGGGCATGAAGCCCGATGGCCAAGAGGGCAAGGAACACAGGAAACTAAGTTGCCTCAGTCTCAAAAGGCATGGCCATGACTTCTGGGATTTCAAAGGGTGGAGCCATGGCCTCCGGTGTTTCTAAGGATGGAGCTGCCACTTAGATGGACTGGGAGAATGGTGCGCCTAAAGTTGAGGGAGCAGAGCTGCTGTCCCAGTGGGCCTGGAAGGCGGAGCTGAAGCCCAGGGCCGAGGGGCCTCCACTCCGAATCTGGAGGGTGTAGCCAATACCTAGAGCCTGGAGGAAGGGCAATTGCGTAAATGGTCTCAGAGAACAGAAGATTATTTTCAAAGCCTTGAGTGCTAATGTAATGTGTTCTGCTGACTTCTTGGTGGCCGTTATGCCTTCTCTCCCTCCAGTTTCTCCCATTTGTAATGGAAATGTCTAGCTTGTGCTGATTTGCCATTGTACTTTGGAAGCAGATAACTTGTATTCTAGATTTCACAGATGAAGAGGAATTTTTGGATTTTGGACTTGGAGTTGATTTAAAACTTTTGCTAGGATACAATGGGGTGAATGTGTCGTACCTGTAGCAAGGACATGAATTTTGGGGGTCCAAAGGGTGTAATGTCATGGATTGAATTATTCCCCCCAAAACACGTGTCAACTTGATTAGGTCATGATTCCCAGTACTGTGTGGTTGTCCTCCATTTTATGATTGTAATTTTATGTTAAAGAGGATTAGGGCGGGATTGTAACAGTGCTAGGAGCAGAGCTTTTCCTTTGGCTCCAGGGTTCCTGCATGGAGAAACTCCTAGTCCAGGTGAAGATTGGTGACAAGGACCTTTCTCCATAGCTGACAGAAAGAGAAAGCCTTCCCCTGGAGCTGACCCCCTGAATTTGGACTACTAGCCTACTAGATTGTGAGAAAATAAATTTCTCTTTGTTAAAGCCATTCATTTGCGGTATTTCTGTTATAACAGCACTAGATGACTAAGACAGGAGGTCACAGGCAAGTCTGCCACCAAGTCTTTGCTCGGCTATTCCTTGCATACCCCTCCTTCCAAGTGTCCTCCCCAGCCTGGGCTTCATGACCAGCCTTCTGTGGGCAGTGTGCTTGCTCTTGAACCCCCATTAAATTGAAACTCCATTCACAGGCTGTGCATATCTCCAAGTCTTTATGCTCCAAAGAGTATTCTCAAATATACCTGAGCAGTGGTGGGCTAAACAATAATATGTCTCCACTGCACGACTTCTCAGAGACTTTATTTATTTATTTATATTGCGCTTTAGATGAAGGTTTACAGAACAAACTGGTTTCTTATCAAACAGTACACATATTGTTCTATGACATTGGTTAACAACCCCATGACATGTCAACACTCTCCCTTCTCAACCCTGGGCTCCCTATTACCAGCTTTCCTGTTCCCTCCTGCCTTCTAGTCCCTGCCCCAGGGCTGGTGTGACCTTTTAGTCTTGTTTTGTTCCATGGGTCTGTTCAATCTTCGGCTGAAGGGTGAACCTCAGGAGTGACCTCATTACTGATCTGAAAGGGTATCCAGGGGCCATATTCTCAGGGTTTCTCTAGTCTCTGTTAGGCCAGCAAGTCCGGTCTTTTCAGAGCCTGTAATATGCTAAGATACCATAGTACATTTATCAAAACTGGGAAGGTGACGTTGGTACCACGCTATTAAGTATACAACAGATTGTACTCAGATTTCACCATTTTTTTTCACTAACATGACTCCAACTCAGGATACCATGTTGCCTTTGGTTGTCATGTCTCTCTGTTGTGTTGCTGGGACCTCTAAAAGGTGTTACGTGTGAAGGGTTCATCAAACTGCTTTGATCACACAATGGTAGACAGGCAGACATGGCTTCACTGCTTCATTGCATTGAAGGGGAGCCTGAAGCCCAGAGAGGGAATGTGATGTGTCCAAGGTCACACAGCAGTGGTGGAGATCTGGATTTCTAGCCATGACGGTGGTAATGACAACAATGAAGTTGATCCTTCAAGGATCCCCGTGATCCTCCCCTGAGCTAGCAATTCTGAAATGTGGAGCACTGGGATGTCCTGGTGTCGTTAAGGGACACTGAGACAGGTGGATTCATTAAGTCTAAATTAATTGCATAGTCATCTTCAAAAGTGTCAAGTTCATGTAAACAAGGGAAGATGAGAAACTGTCACAGACTAGAGTAGATTAGGGAGATACAAAGGAGCCCTGGTAGCACAATGGTTAAGTGCTTGGCTGCTAACTGAAAGGTCAGTGGTTCGAACCCACTAGCGGCTCCGTGGGAATAAAAGTCCTGGAGATCTGCTCTCATACAGATTACAGCCTAAGAAACCCTACGGGGCAGGTCTACTCTGTCACATGGGGTCCCTATGAGCCGGAATCAACTCAATGGCACACAACAATAACAACAACAACAGGGAGACATGATGATCAAATGCAACATGGTATCCACTTTAGTGAAAAAAAAAAAAAAATGGGTGAAATCCTAGTAAAATTTGGAGTATGGTTAATAACATGGCAGCAATGTCAACTTCTTAGTTTTGACAAAGGTACTATGGTTATGTAAGCTATTAACATTGGGAGAAGCTGGGTGAGGCTAGAGGGGACCTCTTTTTGCCTTCTTTGTAGGTCTTCAGTAAATCTGAAATTATTTCAAAATAAAAAGTTAAAAAAACGGCTACATATATTACTTATGCCAAATCAAACATATACTGGATTCAGCAGCCATAGATAGAAGCAGGCACAAAATAGAGTGTTGTATGAACATATCTCTGGAAAAATACACAAAAATGTTGATGACCTTGGTTCCTTGTTAGTTAGTTGTCTGGAGTAAAAGGAGGGAGACTTTTCACACTTTATCCTTTAAAACCTTTTAGATTTTGGACCATGTAAATGCATTTTCTCTTCAACAATAACATTTTAAGAGTCATTTAAGGAAGAAAAATCTTAATGGAAAACTTTCAATTTTGACTTCTTTTTGTCTTTAGCAAACAGAATGAATGTATTTGAAATAACAGTAACTGTTGCTGTATTTATTGGGGTTCCTGTTACATGCCAGGAGTCCCTGGGTGGCACAAACGGTTAACTGCTGGACTATTAACCGGAAGTTTGGCAGTTGGAACCCACTCAGAGGGGCCTCAGGAGTAAGGCCTGGCAATCTGCTTCCAAAAGGTCACAGCCTTGAAAACCCCATGGAGCAGTTCTCCTCTGCACATGCGGGGTCGCCGTAAGAATCGACTGCGCGGGAACTAACAACAGAACAACAATATTGAGAGCCAGGCACTGTGGTAAGCACTGAATGGGAATTACTTTGTCGCGTCCCACCAACAATGCATGACTTCCTGTTTTACAGAAGGACCGCTTGCCCAGGGTGTCACTTAGGAAGTGACAGAGCCACTATTGTTCCAGAATCTGAACTTTTGACCTCTTGTTCTATTGCTATGGGTTAAAAATGTCCACAGGAGGCTATGGGAGGAAACAAAATGGGGCCCGCAGTGGGCGCTGTTGGGGCCCCGCCCATATTACCGTGCCTGCGCCGGTCCAGTGCACACCAGCCCGCCTTCCACATTTCTGCATTTCTTTGCCTAAGGGGCCAACAGAGCCTGCTCTGCTCGCACTGTGAGATCAGCTGGAAGTGCTAAGGAATTACGACCCCGTCAATGACTGATAGGAACTGGTATATTACTACCCCAGCTCCCTCGCGCCTCAGGAGGGACCAGTCTGAGGCGTGTGTTCCACATTATCACCCAGAGATCCCCATCAAGGTTGAGCCCTGGTTGCCTACAGTGGTAGCCTTTTTGATAACACAGCCTTTATTTGCTTTCTTCCCCTTCTATTTCACTTCCCGTCTTTCCTACCACCATTCTTTGGGCTCTTCCCCCAAATAAACTACTTGCATTCAAGTATTCACCTCAGAGTCTGCTTCTTGGTGCTCCCAGGCTAAGACAGATCCCTAAAAAAAGAGGTAGAGAAGACTGCCAAGGGGAGGTGAACTTGATTTATTTCTACATTAAATAAATGGAGGTATACTTTTTATGCAGTGAAATGCTTCATGAGTTAAGTACACAGATTGGTGCACCTGTGATAAAGCCATGACCTTCTGTTAACTGACACCCCTATCAAGACAGGAGCATCCCCATCACCTCAGAAGGCTCCCCTGTGACCCTTCCCATGCAAGCCCTCATTCCCAGAAACAACCACTGGTCTGATTCCTATCATTGTAGGTCAGTTTTTCCTATTTTAGGAACCATACAGTATGTACTCTTTTGTGTCTGGCTTCTTTCACTCAACATGATGCTTTTGAGATTTGTCTATATTGTAGCATGTGGCAAAAGCTTATTCCTTTTTATTGCTGAATAATATTCCATTGTATAAATATACTTTAATTTTTTTTATCCATTGTCTTGGTGATGAACATTTGAGACATTTCTGGGTTTTGTTTATCATCAATAAAGCTCCTATGAACATTCTCTCACAACACTCTTTGAGGACTAAGGTTTTCATTTCCTTTGGGAATCCTTGGAGCTGGGTTACTGAGTCATATAGTAAGTGTATGTTTAACTTTTTTAAGAAACTGCTAAAATAATTCCAAAGTGGCTCTTCTATTTGTATTCCCATCAGCAATGTATGAGCATTCCAGTTCCTCCCTAGCCCTGCCAACATTTGGCATTGTCAGTCATCTTCCATTTTACCCATTCCACTGGGTGTGTACTGGTGAGCTGGACTTTGAAGAGTGGGAAAATACAGGTTCCCAGAGACTCAGGCAAGTCAAAAGAGAGCAATTCCCAAACAGCATCGTAGTTGCCAAATATAGGTGATTTCTTTGACAACGTCAACAAAATGCAAAGCCCTACATGGACAGCCAGCTCTAAACACCTTTTTTCCTGGTTCCCATTCCATTGTTGGTAGCAGACAGCATCGCCCTTCGGACTCAGGCTGAGGAGGGGTCTAGCTCTGAGCTCTTAGTCTCTCAGGTGTGGGAAGGGAATTTTTTTTTTTTTTTAATTAAAAAAATCCTTTTCTTTCTGCTTCTGTTATGCTAGGGCAATCAGGTTATTTACAGAATGTAGGACGACTTTATGAGAAGCTTGACAGAATGTACTGAGCCATGATGTGCTGATGAGGGCAAAGACTGATGCAGCCAGGGAGCTGCAGAATGAGGGGTCAGCATGGATAAGTACCAGTCTCGCACACTGCTCTCTGAGTCTGGATTTTAGAAGTTCACCCCCTAGTTGATGCCATTCATCAACTCCCATCACCCAAAGAATAAAATGTACACTCCTCAAGCCCTCAGGCGGCCAGACCACTACTGGCCTCCCCACCTCATCTCCCACCTGCTCCCTCTCTAAGTCCTAGCTGCTTTGATTATTACTTAGGTATTATTATCACCTGAAGTCCATATTTTATTCAGATTTTCTTAGTTTTTACCTAATGTTCATTTTATGTTCTAGGACTTCATCCTGGACACCATATTAGATTTAGTTGTCATGTTAATGAGTTAATCTCCTATTGGCATGAGAGTTTCTCAGACTGTCCTTATTTTGGTGACCTTGATGGTTCTGAGAAGTCCTTGTTGGGTATTTCATAGTATGACCTTCAATTGGGGTTTTTCTGATGTTTTTCTCATCAGAAATGAGGTTATGGATTTTGAGGAGGAAGGAGACAGAGGTTTAGTGCCGTATTCATCACATCTTCTCAGGGAACGTACCCACTATCAACATGATTTACCACTGTTGGCTCCTGTGGTATCTCAAACACGCTAAACTCGCACCTGCCTCAGGGCCTTTGCACTTGTTGTTACCGATGCCTGGATGCTCTTTCTCCTGCTCTTTATGACTAGACTTATTAATCTTGGGTCTCTTGAGCATTTTTGCTATCTCTTCAGAGAGCAATTCCCCCTAATCACCAAATCAAAGTAATTTCTTCACAGAACTACTACTTTAAATGAGATGAGATTCCCAGGGATTTTTTTTTTTTAATAAAGATTCCAGCAGATTCATAGGCTTTCCCCCCTCATCGGTCTTGCAGAAGAAGAAGAAAGTGCCAATGACTCACCTGTAATTTGATGGTAAAATGCTACACTTACTTCTTCTGTTGCCCATTGCAACATCATTACAGAGGCTGTCCATTATCAGGTAAGAAAACCAAACAGAATGATGTGATTCTCTTTAAAAATTATTTTCACAGGCTATGGCAACCGTTTCTAAAGTCGTAGGAGTCTTTCAGGACTTCTTTGCTCACCATATACTTTGAACGACAGGTTGGTAACAGTTAGAAATACTCACACGAGCCTCCACATTGCACTGAAACACAAGATCACAAGCTCCTAAGAAAGCTCTCCACCCCACGCCTCATCCCATCTGAGTCCTGCCCTTTGTTTTCTGAAGCAGGAGTATATCTGTCCCTTGGTTAGTGCAGGAGAGAGGAGCCTTCCCCTTCATCTCCTTCTGAGACTTCTTGTAAATGTGAAGACTTGCATCCTTAAGGCCAGTCTCTGGAATTTCATTAGTTGGCATTATAATAAAATGTAGGCTCCTCGAACTCGATTGTGCTGGCAGAAATGGAGAAGGTGATGAAAAGGATTTTATCTAAGAATAGTGAAATAAGGATCGTATAACATGAATCTTCCACAGAACTTGTCACATTCTAATTATTTTATTTTTGATCTGAGTAGTGGAGTTGGAAGGTGATACAGGGAAGAGAAGGAGCCAATACAGGGTGTACTAACAAGTAGGTTACTACTATAGGCAACTGGGGCTCAGTCCCATGGAGACCTCAGGGAGACTGTGTAGGGTGCACCTCTGGTTGTCTCATCCAAGGAGTAAGGGAGCCGGAGTGCTTACCCACCATATCCCATCAGTCATTGCTTGATGGATGCTCTTCCTGTATGCCTTGTATATGGGATGATCACGCTTGGTAGCCAGAGATAACCCTGGAGCACAAAGTCACATATACTTGCATTAGGAAGCTGTCGGGCCAGTGCGCATGGGGACAGTGGGTGCCAAGGGGATGTGGATGGCGTAGTGACAGTGCCTGCTATAGCAACAGCAGCAACAAACCATCCCATTGCCATCGATTCAATTCCAACTCATAGTGACCCTGTAAGACAGAGTAGAACTGCCCCATGGGGTTTCCAAGGCTGGAATCTTTATGGAAGCAATCTGCTACATCTTTCTCCCTCAGAGTGGTTGGTGCGTTCGAACCAGTGACCTTTTGGTCAGCAGCTGGGCACTTACCTACTTTGCTACCAGGGCTCCTTAGCAGCAACAACAGTGGCTACTATTGACTGAGAACAATATACCAGGCCCTTGGCTTGGAGCTCTATGTGCATTAATTGTTATAAATTCTCACGGTGATCCTAGAAGAGAGGTACTCTCACGATCCTTATTTTATAAAGAAGTTAAGCAACTTTCATGTGTTCAGTTACTAAATGAGGGACCTGGGATTTGAACTCAGGTTGCTTTGATACTAAAGACCAAAATATATGCTGTGCTGCATCTACTGTTGGTTTTGAATCCTCTTCTTAAAGGGAGAAATGAGAAGTTGAGGAACAGAGCATTTCTCAGGCACTGGCTGAGAACACAAATCGTTGGGCCCTCAGCACACAGCTTTGAGGAAGGCATGGTATTACTAACCCCCGTTCTACAGATCCAGCCCCCATCTGTCAGTTTGTGGTACTACGGTGGCTTGCGTGTTTCTCTGATGTTGGAAGCCATGTCACTGGTATTTCAAATACCGGTAGGGTCACCCAGGGTAGACAGGTTTCAGTGGAGCTTCCAGACTGAGACAGAGTAGGAAGAAGGGCTTGGTGATCTATTTCCAAAAATCAGCCAGTGAAGATCCTACAGGCCACAACAGAGTACTGTCTGAGACTTTTACTCACTTACTTTGGGTGCATCATCAGGAAGGACCAATCACTGAAGAAGAAGGGACCAATCACTGGAGAAAGACCACCATGTTTGGGAAAGTGGAGGGCCAGTGAAGGTGAGGGAAACCCTCAATGAGATGGATTGGCACGGTGGTCGCAGCAATGGACGGTTGTGAAGATGACTCAGGACCAGGCAACATTTTATTCTGTTGTACGTTGGGTTGCTATGAGTCAGAGCCAACTGGACGGCAACTAGAGACAACGACAATTCTACAGATGAGGAAACTGAGGTTCAGAGAGGTAAATTGACTTACCCAAGGTCACTCCACTGGTACGTGGCTGAGCTGGTACTGGAACCCAGGTCTCTTTGCTCTTAGCCATTGTTCTTGACTGCCTCAGTTTCCCTCATGGATCCTTTGCTACAGTGATGTGGACATCCCTGGTGGGCTGAGGAGATGTGATGTGGGCACACAGCCCTCAACTCCCCAGCATACAGAAATAGTTGGATGCCAACAGAGCTGGTACAGAATCATGGCCAAGAGCATGGACTCTGAGGCCAGGCTGCCTGGGCTCAAATCCCCACACCACTGTATGGTGTTGGGGCAGTTCCTTAAACTTTCTGAGCCTCAGTTTCCACATCTGTAAAATGGGATCAACCACCGTGTCTCCATGCTACAGTGAATATTGACAGTAATGAGACATAGAAAGTTCTTAGCACCGTTATAGGCATAGGGGAAGCTTCCGGTAAGCATTTAGTGTGTCCGTACTGTCCTCACGTGGGACTTGAATTCTAGCCTGATGGCCTCCATGGGTGCATAAGGTTTGTGTCTGACTACTATCCTAGAAGTTGGAGGTTTGAACCCACCCAGTGGTGCCATGAAAAAAAGATCTGGAGATCTGCTTCTGTGAAGATCACAGCCAAGGAAACCCTATGGGGCAGTTGTACCCTGTAACACATGGAGTCACCATGAGTCGGAGTCAGAATTGACTCAACAGCAACAAGTGTTTTTTTGTTGTTGTTGGGGAGAGGGAGTAGATGGGGATATTCCTATGAGGGTACTCTGAGATGTCCAGGAAAGCTAGAGGACACAGGGCAGATGATGAAAGGCAGTTGGGGGCCACATTCAGGTGGACCAGGAGGGATTTTGCCATTTCGTCCACTTGTCACTGATCAAATTTCCCTTCTTCCCCAAAGTGTTGGTGATCCACTAGGGTTAGGGGACACGGTCTCTCAGATTCAGCTTCTCCCTCCTCTCCAAATCCTCACGCATCTCCCCTGTTCCAGCTGGACCGCTCAGCCAATTTTCTTGGTTAACCATAAACACAAATCCTGTTATCTCCCCTCTCATACGGCACTTGCCACTTGATTTAAACTGCCTGCCCTTCCCCTTTCATCAGCCCTGGGCCCCTCCTGTTGTATATCTTCGCATTTATCTACTTCCCTGCAGTCACCGGCCTTCCTGGCGATCGATACCTGGGGGGAGATGGCAGGGCTCGGCTGGCTTCGGTGCTCGCTCTTCTTGGGAGCCTGGGCCAGTATTTCTTGTTAAACTTCTGTCTTGCCATGTTCGGTTTCTCATTAGGTTTCTGCCCGGGCACTGTAATATTTCTTCTTCCTCGGCCTCGCAGCCCAGAGATCCCTAGTAATTCTTAAATGGCGAGGTGGGGAGGCCTATCTTTAGGGCACCCTGGGATCCATTTGGCTGGGATCAGAAGTGGCACTTGGGCAGAAGGATGGTGGAGAGTGGCCCTTGGCTCCCATAGGTGGGTCCTGGAGGGTCCTTTGCTCATGTATTCCCTACTACTCTTGGTACATTGTATCATCTCACATCTAAGCTATTGCCAAAACCAAACAGGTTGCCCTGGAGTGTATTGTGACTCACGGCAACTCCCTGGGTGTCAGAGTAGAACTGTGCTCCAGAGGGTTGTCAGTGGCTGATTTGCTGGAAGTAGATCACCAGGCCTTTCTTCTAAGGCACGTCTGGGTGAACTCAAACCTCCATCCATTTGGTTAGCAGCTGAGCACATTAACTGTTTGCACTCCCCAGAGATACTGAGTCATTGCAACAGGCTTATAGCTGTTTTCCCTAGTGCTAGCCTCCTCCCCATGTTATTGTTGGAAGGTCTGGGTAAGAGTCCAGTTCTCCATCAGCTCAGGTGTGGATTTGGCTAAGTCACTCCACCCCCATCTCACCTGCAAAATAAAAAGATTTCTCTTGATGGTTTTATAGCCTCCTTACAGTTTTTGAGATGCTGATATCTTGTAAACAAGAGCTCAAGTAGATACTAGTATACCAGTGTTCATTGCAGCACTCTTCACAATAGCCAAATGGTAGAGACAACTGAAATGTCCATCAACGGATGAATGGGTAAACAACATGTGGTAGATCCATATAGTGGAGTATTATTCAGCCATAAAGACAAATGAATTCTGATACGTGCTACAGTGTGGGTAAACCTTGAAAACATTGTGCTGACTGAAATAAGCCAGACACAAAAGGAAAAAGATTGTATGACCTTGTTGTTGTCCGGTGCTGTCGAGTTGGTTCCGACTGCTAGTGACCCTATGCACAACAGAACAAAACACTGCCTGGTCCTGTGCCTTCCTCAAAATTGTCGCTATGTTTGAGTCCTCTGTTGCAGCCATTGTGTCAGCCCATCTCATTGAGGGTCTCCTTTTTCGCTGACCCTCTCCTTTAACAAGTGTGATGTCCTTCTCCCGGGACTGGTCCCTCCTGATAACATGTCCAAAGTGTGGGAGACGAAGTCTTGCCATCCTCACTTCTAAGGAGCATTCTGGTTGTACTTCCTCTAAGACAGATTTGTTTGTTCTTCTGGCAGTCCATGGTATATCCAATATTCTTTGCCAACACCACAATTCAAAGGCATCAATTCTTCTTCAGTCTTTTTTATTCATTGTGCATGTATGACCCTATTTATATGAAATAGAAAACCAAACTCATTGCCATCGAGTTGATTCTGACTCATAGTGACCCTATAGGACAGAGTAGAACTGCCCTGTAGGGTTTCCAAGGACTGATTGGTGGATTCGAACTGCCGGCATTTTGGTCACCAGTCGAGTTCTTAACCACTGTGCCACCAGGGCTGCGTATGGAATATGTAGTATAGGCAGATGTATAGGGACAAAAGATGAGTGATTCATCAGCTGGTGCAAGGGAAGAATGGAGGGTCATTGCTTAAGGGGTACGGACTTCTGATTGGGTTGATGAAAATCTCTTGGAAGTTGATCATGGTGATGGTTGCACAATATGGCGAATGTAATTAATGTCATTGAATTGTACCCTTAAAAACGGTTAAAATGGAATTTTTTTTGCTCTATGCATTTTTCCACACACACACACAAACACACACACACACAAAACCCTCCAGTGTGGTATGAGTCTGTGACATCCAAGAAGGGAGAAGTCAGTCAGAGAAAGCTGCTCAATGGCAAAGATTCCTCCATCTTAATTCAAAACTTAACTCTGTGGAGTCTTCGCCGGGTCCTGCTGTAGCAAGCACCTCAGAGTTATCTGTGAATTGAGTGAGGCTGGTCTGCTACTCCTGGCACTTTTTTACTGCATTGAGATCAAATCGTACTTAGATTCAGATGTCATATTTTTGGGTAGTGGGTTTCTCTCTGGGTGTATTTTTAAACGTGCAGAAGTATTCCCCCTGCCGTTTTGGGATGGTGACAGTGGCAACAGATATACAGAGTTTCTGCCATGATATAAGGGCTGCCATGGTGTATGACGGTTCTCCCAGGAGGCACCGCAGGGTGTAAACTTCCTCTTTACGTTGTCAGCCCTGGTCTTCATGGATGTCTGTTGGCCTTTCCAAAATCCCCTGCAGAGCAGTGGTTCTCAACCAGGGGCGATTTTGTGTCCGCCTCCCAGGGAACCTTAGGCAATGTCTGGAGACATTTTTTGTTGCTGTGACTGGCAGGGTACTAATGGCATCTAGTGGGTAGAGGCAAAGGATGCCGCTCAGCACCCTCCAGTGCACAGGGTGGTCCCCCCATAACAGAGCTATCCACCTCCAAAGGTCAGGAGTGTCAAATTGGAGAAACTCTATTGTAGTGGGAGGTGAGTCATGGAGCATTCATCTTGAAGTCTTCCTCATCCTGAATATTTGATTTTCTTTACTACCTCTTGCTGTATAATAATCCAGACTCTCGAATACCCCCAGTGTTGGGGAGCTCATCACCTGTTCTGAAGCCAGGCAGGTCGGGGCTTGAATCAGGCTCTCTATTAGCTGTGTGATTCTGGACTTCCCCACCAGTGGGAATGGCATCACTGCCCTGGGCGTCGGCTTTTTCTGGGACAGTGGGATTAGAAGCAGCTCTGCCTCATAGGTTATATGGAGACTGAATGAGACTATGCCCATAAATCAGCTAGCTCAGTTGTTGGCACAGAGTGAGTCCTCAATAAACATTTTGCTGCTGTGAAGGTCCTACCTACCCAGTTCTTCACCTTGGTTGTGATGGCTTGGGAGCAGATGGACTGCAGGGTCTCTCTGGCCTTGAAAACTCCAGAAATCCAGACAAGTTAAGCACTGAATGAAGAAAGAAAATGGCCTTCGGGGAGAACTTTCCCTTTGGGGTTGTTTCACTCTAATGTTTGCTCCTAAACATTTCTAGGGATTATCTCTGAGGGTGCTGGGAAACAAACAAACCAACCGAATCAGTTGCTGTCAAGTCGATTCTGACTCATGGCGACTCCATGTGCGTCAGAGTAAAACTGTGCTCCACAGAGTTTCAATGACTCATCTTTTGGAAGTAGATCGGCAGGTCTTCCTTCTGAAGTGCCTCTGGGTAGCTTTGAACTGCCAACCTTTCCGTTAGTAACTGACGGCTTAACTGTTTGCACCACCCAGGGACTTTAAGGTATTTGGAGACCTTATATCATGGCTTTATAATCAACTGTGAAAGTGGACAGACTTCCTCATGAAAGAAGTGACTGGGGTCAGTGAAGTTGTGGGGGAGACGGCTCTGAGGCCCACCACTCATTCCATTTTACTAAGGGTCAACTTAATGGGCACCATAATCCACCCAGGGGTGGGGTTGGGTCCCAGCAGGACCTAGTTCTCAAGCCTAGAAGTTGGTGAGATGGGGAGAAAAGAGGGAAATGAGGAGACTGCCCATATAAGCCCAAACAACGGATCCAGAGAGCCCTGTACCCCTGGAAGGACTGCTTAGCACCCTCTTTCTGCTCTCCCAGCACCCCCCGTCTGTCAGTTTGTTGTACTTGGCAGCTTGCATCTTGCTGTGATGCTGGAAGCTATGCCACTGGTATTTTAAATACTGGTAGGGTTACCCGCGGTGGACAGGTTTCAGTGGAGCTTTCAGATTAAGCCAGACTAGGAAGAAAGGCCTGGCGATCTACTTCCAAAAATCAGCCAGTGCAAAACTTATGGATCATGACAGAACATTGTCTGGCTTGTTTCTGTTGGATCCATCATTAGAAGGGATCAATCACTGCAAGAGGACGTTATGTTTGGTACAGTAGAGGGCCAGCAAGGGCATAGAAGATCCTTGGTGAGATGAATTGGCATAATAGCTGCAACAATGAACTTGAACATACCAGCAATTGTGAGGATCATGCAGGATCAGGCAATGTTTCATTCTGTTGTACATAAGGTCACCATGAATCGGAGTCTACAGATGGCAGTTATCTATCAACTATCTGTCTGTCTGTCTATCTATCATCTATCTATCTGTCTGTCTACCTACCTACTTCTCTCTCTCTCTATCATCTGTCTGTCTACTCATCCCTCCCTCCCTCCCTCCCTTCTTCCATCTATATATCTCTGTTCTTCCAAATGAGTGACTTTGGAAGGACAGTAGGGCTTGGGATTGGAGAGTGTGGGTGGGGATCAGTTCCAGGGTTTTGGACTTTGAGAGGTGACTCAAACTGCTGACACCTGTAAAGCTCTCATTCTGTAAAGGCTCCATACTAATTCTCACTTTTGGTCCTCAGAACAGCCCTCTGAGAGAGGTGGTATTCTCACCTCCATTTAATGGATGAGGAAACCAAGGCTCAGAGAAGTGATGCCCCTTGCCCAAGGTCACTCACTGAGAAGGGACATGGTGGGAATCAGCCCTGGCTCCAGAGTCTGTGCTCTAGGCTCCTCTCCTGTCCTCTCCAGCAGGGTCTGCCCTGTGGACAGGTTATTTGCATGCTCCCTGCTCAGCCTCCATCCATCACCTTTTGGCCCAGCAGCCTCTAATCTATGTACGAGAACTAACTGTTGACGCTATTTAATCGCTCCTAGAGTCTGATGGTGATAATTTGTGACCTTGCCAAGGTGGGGTGAATAATTATTCAAAGCCAATATAAAGTAGGTGATGTAGCATAGAGGGCAGTGTGGGCTAGGATGAGGCAGCCTGCAGGGTGCTGGGACACTGAGCCCACCCACCTACACCTGTAACCCACAACAGGGGCCAGCTGGCTTCCAGGGACAAGAGCACAAGACATGTCGCCCTGCGGAGAGAAGGGAGATAGGAGAGAAGCCAGCAGGAGATGGGAGGAAGAAGTGAAAGGGGTGGGATGGGGAAGGGAAAGATGGCAGATATGAGTGATCATACAACCGTGTGTTGCACTCTTGGTATATGGCAGACGTTGTGTTAACTGCTTTCACACCCGTTACTTCTAAACCACACAACAGGCTTATCAATCTGCTGTTGTTAGGTGCCATTAAGTCTCTTCCGACTCATAAAGACCCCATGTGTTACAGAGCTGAACTGCCCCACGGGGTTTTCTAGGCTGTAATCTTTATTCTTTACGGGAGCAGATTGCCAGGCCTTTCTCCCGTGGAGCAGCTAGGTGGATTCAAACTACCAACGTTTCAGTTAGCAGCTGAGCAATTAATTAACCGTTTATGCCAGCAGGGCTTTATAAGGCAGATATTATTTCTTCCTATTCAATCTATCAATAAATTGAGGCTTAGATTCAGGTGAATTTTCCAACCTCAGAGAACTAGCCAGTGACCAAAGCTGGGATTTAAACCCGAGTTTAATACCCTAGAGGAGAGAGAAATTTTGCCCCTCTGTTTCTCCTTGTGTGTGTTCAAAACAGCATACACTCTGAGGTCAGAGTGTCCTGGGTTCAAGTTGCATCCCTGCCTCTTGTAGGCTATGTAACCTTGGACCTGCCGTATCATCTTTCTGAGCCTCATTTTCCTCACCTGTCTAATAGAAAGTCCCCAAGTGGTACTAATGTTTTACACTCGGCTACTAACCTGAAGGTTGGCAGTTCAAACCCACCCAGTGGTGCTTTGAAAGAAAGGCCTGATGATCTGCTTTCATAAAATTCCAGTCAAGAAAACCCTATGGAGCAGTCCTACTCTGACACACACGAGGTCGCTGTGGCTCAGAATTGGCTCAGTGGTAAGTTTCTTTTTGTGTCTTTTTTTTTAATAGAAAGGGTAACAACACAGACGTTCACAAAGCAGTTGTGGAGATCAAGTGAGTTAACCCAAAGGACAGCACATTGTAACGCGTTATGCTCGTTCAAAGGATTATGTTTATTATCATCATTTCTGGTTTCAAGAGGCTGGTCTTTTCAGCTCCAAGATCATCAGGTGGCCCTAGTATTGGATCTGCTCAGCCTTGCGGGTAACAGCATGAGTTCTGCAGCCCGTTCTGATTCCCGCCAGCCTGGGCTCATCACAGCTGCCTTGTGTCTCTTTCCACTGCTGGAGCCTCTGGGTGTCCCCTGCTGGGCTACTGCCCTTGTGCCCCAATCACCACAGCCTTGCTTGGTGCCTTCCTGGGACCACAGGCTTGGGTGGGTCATCTAGGTTGTCTTCTCTACTTTGTGTGATTTGTACACTTATTGCTCTGAAACAGTCAATTCTGGGTGACACCGGTGTCCCATGTCCCCTATGTTACACGTTTTCTAAGTGGTTGACCATGGTAAAGAGCTTATATGGTCTTTTCACTCACTCACCATTCATTAATTCATTGATTCATTCCTTTGGTTATTTGTGTGTCCCTCCCCACAATGACCTCACATCCACTTCTCCTATTCAACAGACTTTTACTCAGCACTTCTATGTATAGTTGCTGAGGATATAAAGACAATAGCTGCCATTTTTGAGCAGTAGTGATGAGCTAGGCATTAAGTTCTATCCTTTATTCACCTTGTATCATCTGATCCTTATGATAACTCCTCAAGAAAGTGATCATCACCCCTCGGATGCAGAAACTGAATCTAAGAGAGTGTATCAGTTAACTGTTGCTGAGTAACAAATAGCCCCCAAATTCAGTGGCTCGAAGCAACCATCATTTATCATTGCTCACTGCAAATTAGCTAACTCATGGAGACCCCATGTATGCGGAGTAGAACTGTGCTCCATAGGTTTTCAATGGCTGAGACCTTTCAGAAGAAGATCACCAGGGCTTCTTTCCAAGGGACCCCTGGGTGGGTTCGAACAGCCTGCCTTTTGGTTAGTAGTCAAGTGCTTAACTGTTTGCATCACCCAGGGACTACCTGAAAGTTGGGTAAAACACCCACTGGGTTGGTTTATCAAGGCTGGGCTCTGTTAGGGCAGCTTGGCAGAGGTGGCTCAGCTCCACATGCCTCTAAACCCCCTTCTGGGTGCAGCAGGCCAGCTCGGGGGTATACTTTTCAAGGCGTCGACATTTGGATGTGCGAGAGAACAGGCTGTGCAAGGAGTGCAAAGCCTCTTGGAGTAGGTATACTGTCACTTTCTCCCCATTGTTTCTATTTACCAAAGCAAGTCACACAGTCAAACCTAAAGTCGAGGAATACGGAAATGCACTGTATTCCCTTTAGTGGGATGAACTGTGAAGTTGCTTGGAAATAGGTCTGGATAGAGAAGGAGTGAAGAATTGGGGCTAATATGGTCTAGGGAGTCCCTGAGTGGTACAAACAGTTAACACGCTCTTTGCTAATCAAAAGGTTAGAGATTTGAGTTCACCAAGAGGAGCCTTGGAAGTAGTTTTGAAGGGTCTTGGATATGGGGAAAAGGGCTATCTATAAATGAAATGCAGGTCTTTTTAGAGACGAGGAAAGAGAGACTCAAAGAGGGAGTGGCTAAGCCAAAAGTCTCAAGAAGAGAGGTAGGTATGCAGACTTGATCTCCATCTCTTAGAAGAGAAAGCCCTGCTGAGAACCTGTTAATGATAAAATGAGAGGTTTACTTTGCATACCAAGGAAGGGAACACCAGAGGCAGGTCATCTTGTGTCTGGGGCTTCGTGGGCATGGGATGGAGGATCTGTAGGTCAGGAGTAGGAGACAAAGAACCTGGGTGAGGCATGAGCCAGTCACCCTCACTGCATTGCTGTTTTCAGCTGGACCAGTGTTGGCTGTAAATTCGTCACTGCAAGGAATGGGCCCCCCAATGGAAAGGAAGTGAATGTAATTCCTGCTTCACCACAAGCAATGAAAAATTGCCTTCATACTGGGGAATGCAGGCAGCCACTGGAGGGTGGAAGCAGAGGAGTGATATGGGCAGAGGTAGGTTTCAGAGGTCACCCTGGGGACTGATGTGTGAGATGGAGGTATGGCAGCAAGTCGCTAGCTGGGATCCAAGCTGATTCCATTAATAAAGAGTTCTAATCCTACTGGAGCCTTGTGCCCAGAGGCCACATGTGACTATGGACATGCTCCCTGGGCCAAGTACTGGTCTCTGGAAGTTCAGTGCTTTGGTCAGCCATTTATGCCACAACTATTTATTGAGCATCTGCTATGTGCCAGGCACTGTGCTAGGCACTGGGGATACAACCACGAACAAACAGAAAATGTATGCCCTCGCGGAATTTATAGTCTGAAGAGCTCCTTGGCTGAGGCAAACCCAGTGATTATTTCAATTACCTGATTGTGTCTGTTTTGTTCCCCTGACCACTGACCCATTTGTCCTGGGCTAGACCTAGCACAAACTGAAAGGAGAAGGGTACCTGGACTACCGCACCTCCTGTCGTCATTTCAGCCTTGAGCATCAGTGCCTGAAGGGACCTTTGAGCTCTAAGAGTGCACACATATCTTTTTGTCTGGGAAAAGCAAATCCCAGAGAGGCTAAGTGGCTTGCTTCAAGGACACACAGCATTAGAGGTAGAGAGGGGACCCGAGCTCTTTCCACTACCTGATCTTTTTATATATCTTTGTTTTGTTGTTGTTATGTGCCTATTTTGACTCATAGAAACACCATGTGACAGAGAAGAACTGTCCCATAGGGTTTTCTAAGCTGTAAACTTTATAGAAGCAGATTGCCAGGTCCTTCTCCCAAGGACCTGCTGCATGGTTTTGAACTGTCAACCTTTCAATTA
Source organism: Loxodonta africana (assembly GCF_030014295.1). Taxonomy (NCBI): domain Eukaryota; kingdom Metazoa; phylum Chordata; class Mammalia; order Proboscidea; family Elephantidae; genus Loxodonta; species Loxodonta africana. The sequence continues at coordinate 29,955,088 of NC_087360.1, read as the reverse complement.
GCAGCCGAACACTTAACCATTGCACCACGAGTGCTCCCATCTTTGCTTTAATGAATAATTATTAGGTGCCTATTACGTGTCAGGCCCTGAAACACAGACATGAATGTGTTCAATGAAGTTCCTGCTTTCTTGAGACCTTACTGTCTAGCCAAGTGCTATCCAAGAGAACTTTCTGTGACCATGGAAATATTCAATACAGTAGCCACAAGCCACATGTGTCTTCTGAGCATCTGAAATGTGGCTAATACAACTGACAAACTGAATTTTTAATTTTTATTAATTTAAATTTAAACATCTACATGCAAGCAGGGACTAGTGTATTGGACAAGGCCGGTCTAGCTTATAGTCACGTGACCATACAAACAGATACAAAATCATAAACTGTGATAAGTATCGTGAAAGATCAGAACAGGTGTGTCAGGGGTCTGAAAGACCACTCTCAAGTTCGATGATTCACAAGAAAGCTTCACAGAACTCAGAAGTGTGGTTATGTCCATGGTTGTAGTTTATTACAGTGAAAGGATAATGATGAAAAATAAATAAATGAATAAAGGAAAAAGGTGCAGAAGAATAAGTTCTGGAGAGTTCAGATACAAGTTTCTAGCTGTCCGCTCCCGGTGGGCTCCTATGGGCAGCACTTAATTCTGTCAGCAACAATGTGTGATAACACATACAAAGTATTGCCAACCATGGAAGCTGTCTCAAGGCTTGGTGTCCAGGGTAATTATTGGGGGTCAGTCACATCGGTCTGGAATACCCACATGATTCACATTTGTTATGCCATCTCCAGCCCCTCCAGAGGTCAAACAAACATAGTGTGGCCTAAGACCTCTCCAGTAAATCACATTGTTACCATAAACTATCTCACATGGTCCAAGGCCCCAGGTATACAAAGGTACTCTTATTAGGCAGGGTTATTCCAAAGGCTTACAGGTTATCTCTCAGGAGCCAATCGAGTCCTTTCTTTGGAATGTGCAGGATTTGAACACCTCAAGCCTGCTGAGTTAACCCTTTAATGCACAACATGGTGCTATGAATGAAAATACCAGGCACTCCAAGCTTGGGGGTTTGGAGATGGTGTTACTGACCATTTCATCGGAGTAGGCTACTGCCCCTCCCAGCACTCTGTTCCTACCATTACACTTATCATTGCATATGATTGCTTTCTTGTCTGCCTGCCTACTTGCTCTATCTACTGCCTTATTTGCTAAACTGAGCACTACATGAGGGTAATACATGTGTCTGTCTGGTTTTCATTGTTTCCCCAGTATTTAGCATACTGCTCTGCAGGCCCGGGGCTAGGGTGAGGCAGGTGAGGCACTTGCCTAAGCTGCAAAAAACTCAGTAATCAAGATAAATACTGCAACATTTAAAAAAAATCAAAATTAATGCAAAAAATTCACAATTGAAAACAACATTACAATTTCAAATGAAGACAGCATCAGTACAACTGCTGATTTTCCCTTTTGCCTCAAGGTGTAATATGGCTTGGCACTGTCATTGATCCTGGCACTATTTAAAATGTTGATATTTTGTTCATTATGGGTGTTTTTTTTTTTTTTTTTGGCATTAATTTTGAGTTTTTAAAACCTTGCATTAAAATAGTCATCTTGAGTACTGAGTTTTTGGTGCCCCTTAAATTTTGCACCTGAAACAGTGCCTCACTCACCTTACCCTTGTCCTGGTCTTGCTGCTCCCTACAGAGTTACCCATTGCCTTCAAGTTGATTCTGATTCATATCGACCCTATAGGACAGAGTAGAACTGCCACCTGGGGTTTCCAAAGGGCAGCTGGTGGATTTGAACTGCTGACCTTTTGGTTAACAGCCGAGCTCTTAACCACTGCACAACCAAGGCTCCTCCCTACAAAGTAGACACTCAAAAAAATATATATATATATATTAAAATGTTTTGTTAACCTTGATTTTTTTTATAATTCTTTTTTTTTTTATTGTACTTTAGATGAAGGTTTAAAAAACAAACTAGTTTCTCATTAAACAGTTAGTATACATATTGTTCTTTGATGTTGGTTAACATCAAAGAACTTGGGTTCCCTATTACCAGCTTTCCTCTTCCCTCCTGCCTTCTAGTCCTTGCCCCTGGGCTAGTATGCCCCTTTAGTCTGATTTTGTTTTATGGGCCTGTCTAATCTTTGGCTGAAGGGTAAACCTTGGGAGTGACTTCATTATTGAGCTAAAATGGTGTCTGGGGGCCGTATTCCCGGGGTTTCTCCAGTCTGTCAGATCGGTAAGTCTGGTCTTTTTTTGTGAGTTAGAATTTTGTTCTACATTTTTCTCCAGCTCTGTCCAGGACGCTCCATTGTGATCCTTATCAAGTAGTCAGTGGTGGTAGCCGGGCACCATCTAGTAGTACTGTTCTCAGTCTGGTGGAGGCCATGGTAGGTGTGGTCTATTAGTCCTTTGGACTAAGCTTTCCCTTTTATCTTTATTTTTCTTCATTCTCCCTTGCTCCCGAAGGGATGAGACCAGTGTTGTATCTTAGATGGCTGCTCACAGGCTTTTAAGACCTCAGGTGCTACTCACCAAAGTAGAATGTAGAACATTTTCTTTATAAACTATGTTATGCCAATTGAGCTAGATATTCCCCAAGACCATGGTCCCCACAGCCCTCAGCCCAGCAATTCGGTCCCTCAGGGAGTTCGAGTGTGTCTATGGAGCTTCCATGACCTTGTCTTGTACAAGCTGTGTTGGCTTCCCCAGTACTGTGTACTGTCTTACCCTTCACCAAAGTTATCACTTATCTATTGTCTATTTAGTATTTAAAAAAATATTTTTTGAATGGATGAAGTATTTTGCTTATTTTTCACAAGACACACTGTGACGTGGATATTCACATCTCTGTTTTTTGAATGAGGAAATGGAGGCTCAGAGAATGAAGCAACTTGCCAAAGACATAGGAGACGAGCTGGGATTTATTCCAGGTGTGTCTTTCTCCAAAGCCTGGACATTCATCCCCTGCTTTGAGCTGCCTCCCCTCCTCCCTGCCTCGGTACATCCTATTCTGGGGTGGACCCTCCCAGGTGCCCCGCTGGCGGGTGAGATCTCCAGGGAGAGGAGGCCAGTGGTGAAGAGTGAGGAGAGAAATGTTGGGAATTGGAGAGGGCATAACACATGTTCACGCCATCGGATGGAGAATCATGATCGGCACATTCCAGGCGAGACAAACCCCCTGCCTTTGTCACTCACTGTAAATTGTCCCCCAATCACTGGGCTGACAGAGATGGATTTGCAGGCCCCACAGCACAATTAAGCTTTCTCGGGCGTCTCGTGGGGGAAGGAGGCAGTTGGTTTACTTGCAAATGCTTGGGGGTAATTTTCTAATGTCCCTTCCACCATTATGGAGACTCTGCTCCAATCTCTTATCATATGTAATTCCTAATGATTTCTCTGTTATGTCCTGTTTTATTAAAGCGTCATTGAACTATACCCTATTGATTTAGATTTCACAGACAATTGAAATTTAAATTGACTCCAAATTGAATGTCTCCATGTAATCTCTGTTCTGCAATAAAGATAGATAAAATGCTTCTATTTTTGATAACAAGTTATACCGGAGGCATATTTTCATTTTGGGAGGGAAGAAAAAAATGTGACAGAGTCTTGACTTTCTTTGAAAAGTGGCTGATGGTTCAGGGCCTGGGAGGTTTTTGTTTTTCTCCCGGGCAGAATGCCGGAGCTATAGAATTCTGAAATGTCTGTGCTGACTCACAGATGGGCATGGAAGATGATCTAGCCTGACCCATTAATTAATGCAATAAGTGGTCCGTCCATAAATCCATCCATTCATCCAGTGAACACAGCATGCTTGGAGTGCTGGGGGTGAGTGGGTGTGGTAGATGGGGGTGGGAGGAAAGAGGATAGCTTATCCCACTGTTGGATGCATGGCTCCAAGTTCACATCATTTGAGGGTCGGGTCCAGAGAGACACTGTGGAAAGTAGGGAGATACAACATTACAATGAGCAGAGGATGCTGTCATTCAACCATTGTCCATGCCCAGGACAGGGCCTTCATAGCGATCGCCACTCTCATGGTCTCTTTCCCTTTCCTGCCATCATGGAAGACAGAAATTGGGGCATGGAAGGATGAGTGGAAGGGAAAGAAGATATCATCCCACGAATTCTCTATTCTTTATGAGGTAGATTATCTAGAAGAGGCAGAATCAATAAAGCATCTGTCAGACGTTGGAGAGAAGTTGAAGTAGTCATATTCTTCCAGAACAGTTCTAAGTGTGAGCAACCATTGCTCCTGTTGTTGTTGCCGTTGAGTCAGTTCTGACTCATGGCGACCTTATGTATATTAGAACAAGTCGTTGCCCGGTCCTTAGTCATCTTCACGATCGTTGGTATGTTTGAGCCCATTGTTGTGGTTATTGTGTTAATCCATCTCATTGAGGGGTTCCCTTGTTTTCTTTGGCCCTCTTCTTTACCAAACGTGATATCCTTTTGTGGGGATTAGTCTTTCCTGTTGATGTGTTCAAAGTATTGCCATCCTTGCTTCTAAGGAACATACTGGCTGTATTTCTTCTAAGACTGATTTGTTTGTTCTTTTGGTAGTCCCTGGCATATTCAGTATTCTTTGCCAACACTACAGTTTGAATGCATCAATTCTTTTGTCTTCTTTTTCATTATCCAACTTTCACGTGCATATGAGGTGACTGAAAAGACCATGGCTTAGGTCAAATTCACCTTACTCATCAGGGTGATGTCTTTGCTTTTTAAAAGTTTAAAGAGGTCTTTTGCAGCAGATTTGTCGAATGCAATACATCACTTGATTTCTTGACTGCTGCTTCCATGGACTTGATTGTTGATCCAAGTAGAATGAAACTGCTGACAGAATTATAGAGAGCTTTATATTTGTTATGAAACCTGCCCCATGTGAATTCTTGCATTCAAGAGACATGGATTTCCCACCTGCAGGTTGAATGGTGGAAGGGGCTGGAAATGCCCACTTGCCAGGATCATATAGTCCTATATACTGTGCGCCTCTCATAGCAAAACCTGCTGGCAAGAAAGCAGCCAATTTTGAGATGAGCGCTCAGGATGAACTCAGGACTTCTGCATTCCCTCCCAACTTTGTCTCATCAAGTCTCTGGGCTTCCAGTGCTCCAGGAGGGAGCTGGACCTGAGGGACTTTTGAGCACTACAGATGTAAGCAAAAAGCCAGTGTGTCTCCAGATTTCTCTGCCCCAGTCAAGAAGGAATGGCAGCACAATAAAAAAAAAAAAAAAAAAAGTGGAGAAAAGTTTATGTTTACGGAGGATTCGGTATTAAATGTCAAGCAATAAATGGGATTAAACGAGGGATAAAGATGGGACTCATTCATTCAACAGAAACAATAATGCTGCAGTGTAGTTCCTAGCCTAGTGCAGTAGCCAGAAATACAAAAGGCCGTAACCATCCAGTGTAATAAGTGTTGATTTGGGATTAATCATGAAGTGTACAAGAAGAAAAGAAGAGGAATACCTGACCCACCTGGGGGCATTGGGCATGGCTTCCTGAAGGAAGTGACCTCTAAGCTGACACCTGTAGGATCAGGAGGAGATAGCCAGGAAAGGGGGCAATGAAGTGAAGAGATACTTCCAGGAAAGGGGAACAGCATGTGCAAAGGCCCGGAGGTAAGAGAGAACGAACTCATTTGGGGGACTGAAGGAAGACCCATCTGGGGAGACATTGAATTCGAAGTGAAGACTAGTCAGATTGAGGCTCAGAGGTCTCCTGATTTCCACCCCAGAACTTTATTTACATGGTTAGAATTATAAGGTTACTTATGGGGTTACTAGTGCCCTGCCTTTTTCCCCCACTGAACTGTCAGCTCTTAAGAGCAGTATGTGTCTTGTTCACAGCTGAATCCTTAGAAAACAGCATGGTGCTTAGCACACAGAAGGGCTCTCTATATAGTGTTGCACGCATGCATGCATGCATACGTGACTGAATGAGGTTAGATAGGCAGGCAGGAGCCAGACCCCAAGAAGTTTAGAATGCCATGCTAAGTATTCCAGTTTCTCTCCATAGTGGGCGACCCAGGGCTCGTATGCGCTCTGTTTCAGCCTGCTGGAAGATCAAGTAGACAATTGGTGATGGGGCTGGGCCATGAGAAAGACACACTGTGATAAAAGATACCCCCAGGGGATGGGGCCTGTCTCCAGAAGTCCTGTGTTAAGAGCTTAACTAACCTACTCCGGCATTTACCCCTTATAGTCCTCCACAGGCCAGAAGTCCCCTGGCTCTTCAGGACATCAGAGGGGCTAGCCCAGAATCTGTTCCAGGGGACCTCAAATTCACCTTCTAAGACTACTGAATGCTTGGAGGAAGCATGTTTGTCACCCTATATTGTAATTGTCTGTTTTATTGGAGGGGCTCTTTCCCCCACTAGGGTGTGAGCACCTAACATGAGACCTGGCATCGAGTAGACACTCAGCAAATGTTTTCTGAATTAATGAATGAATAATGGTTGCCGTAAAGACTTACAGGGTCTCAGAGCTGATGAAACCTTAGGTACCATTTAGTCTGAACATACATTTTACAGTTGGGGAGGCTGAGGACCAGAAAGGAAAGGGGCCTTGCTCAGGGTCCTACTGTGAGTGAACAGAAGACACAAATATAGGCTCCCTAACCCCTGTATTTTGTCCTATTGGCCCAGTATAAGTGATCAGGCATCTTTTTCCAGTTCATTCTAGTCTACCTCTTTTCATCCCATCTTATCTGTGAGTTCCCACTCCATCTCATCCCATCCTGTCCCACTCCATTCCATATCACTCCACTCCATTCCTTTCCATTCAGTTCCACTCCACTCCACTCCATTCCATTCTACTCTGCTGTAGTCCATTCCATTCCATTTCTCTCCATCTTCCATTCCTTTCCATTTCATCTTATCCCGTTTATGTCTTATCTCATCTTGCATTATCTCATTCCATTCCACTCCACTCCATTCCATTTTATTCCATTCACTCCATTCCTTCCACTCCATGCCTTTGCATTCTACCCCACTCAATGTCATCCCTACTCATCCCATTCACATTCCTCATGCTTGGAAATACTTACAAAGTGCCTCCTGGATGTGAAGCCCCAGATATTTCAAGATGAATGAGCTATAAACTCTGACTTTGGAGAGAGAGAACATGTTGGCTTAACAAAGTGCTTGCTCCTACCTTCCAGTTGCCTTCTTAGCGCTCACTGGCGAAGCCTTTTACTGAGGCCAGGGAGAGGAGGATCGAGAATTGTCTGGTTATTGATAGGCAGAATTTTGTTTCCCATTTGGATATTATTTTGAGGCGTATCGCAGGGGCTCTTTGCAGAGGAAGGTGAGTGGGTGGTTTGTAATCAGATCCCTTCCCAGGCTTTAACCTCTGCCCTTGAGGAATGCTCAAACCTTTCTCCTGATTTGCCTCCCCGTTCTCCTGTGGAAGTGGAGGGTTTTCCAGAAGACAAGGGTCTCAGGAGGACCCTGATAGTCTACTGAACTACGGGTGGCTTCTTTCTCTCATGCCTTCTGTTTCTGGCTGGGTTTCTATTCCCACTAGATGGCCCCCTTCCCTCTAACCCACGTGCTCTGCCCAGAACCTCTTTGGTCATGTTCTGATGGGATTCCCTAACACCTGAGCATGATCCAGGCTTGACTTTGCCCTGCCCCATTGCATGCTGGGTGTATACAGGGTCGCCATGAGTCAGAATCAACTCAAAGGCAACTAACAATAACAAGAACATTTATTTGATCTGCCACTGAGTTTCCGGAATGCCTGCTGGTGCTTGGACCCCATGTTCACCCGGAAGAACCCCTAAGATGAAGCTTCTCTCTGCCTCCTCTGTGCCATCCCCTCTCCTCCAACCTTCCCCAGACCATATCCTGCTTGTCCTTGAGTCTCCTGGGCACAGGGAGTAGGAAGCACCTGGCACATAATTGCTGCTTAACAAATGAATCAATCCTCATTAGGATTTGATTGGTCATTAGCCTCATTATCATATGAGCAGAGGGCTTGGGGAAGTTTTAGAATGCCAAAGCAGCAGAGATCAGTGGGGCCATGAACTCCAGCCCCCATCTTGTGGACAGGACTACACCTAGAGCTGCTCAGAAGCAGACCACCCTGACCGAGAGTCCTCAACCCTGGCTTCCCGTTAGGTCCACCTGGGGCAGCTTTAGAAGTACTGATGCCCAGGTCCTGCCCAGCTCTATTGATGCAGAACCTCTAAGTGAGGGGCCCAGTAGTCCATGCTTTTGTCAGGCTCCCCAGGTGATTCGAATGTGCAGCCAAGGAGGCCTGAAATGTCATTTTTAATCTCTTGAGCAATGGAGAGTCCGAAGTTTGGCCACTGGAGCCCTGCCTTTGGGGATACTTAATAAATTGTCAGTTCCCTGGGATTCTTGGTTTCTTTCTGGTGTCCATCAGTTTAGGATTGATACCAGCCATGTCGTCACCATCCTGTGATACATTTATATACACAGCTTCTCCCATTCCATCACCCATCTGTCTGTTTGTCATACTGTGGTGGCTTGTATGTTGCTATGATGCTGGAAGCTATGCCAGCAGTATGTCAGATACCAGTTGGGTCACCAATGGTGGACAGGCTTCAGCAGAGCTTCCAGACTAAGACTTGGAAGAAAGGCCTGGCAATCTCCTTCTGAAAATTAGCCAATGAAAATTCTGTGGATTAAAAATAATACTGTGTTTCCTCCTGAGGGAGCAGGACAGCAGTGGGATGCAGACCCCAAATTCTCATAAAAAGACCAGACTTAATGGTCAGACTGGGACTGGAGTAACACTGGAGGCCACGGACCCCAGACCTTCTGTTACCCCAGGGCAGGAGCTATTCCCAAAGCCAGCTCTTCAGACAGGGATTGGACTGGAATAGGGTGAAGAACAACAAGACTGGTGAAGAACAACTTGAAGGGGTCTAATTTTCTGTGACTTTTTTTTTTGGTATTTGTTTAGGCCCACATATTGGTTTTATGGAAACCCTGGTGGCGTAGTGGTTAGGTGCTATGCCTGCTAACCAAAAGGTCAGCAGTTTGAATCCACCAGGCACTCCTTGGAAACTCTACGGGGCAGTTCTACTCTGTCCTATAGGGTCGCTAAAAGTTGGAATCGACTCAATGGCAGTGGGTTATTGGTTTTATCCCCAAGACCTCATTTAAGCAGACACCAATTATCTCATTAAGAACCTTAAAAACAGACAAGGATCACAATAGACGGTCTTGGACAGAGCTGGAGAAAAATGTAGAACAAAATTCTAACTCAAAAAGAAGGACTGGACTTGTTGGCCTGACAGAGACTGGAGAAACCCTGACAGTGTGGCCTATGATGACCCTTTCAGCTCAGCAGTGGGGTCACTCCTGGGGTTCATCCTTCAGCCAAGGATTGAACAGGCCCATGGAATGAGACAAGATGGGGGTTGAGGTGGGGGTGGCACACAAGCCCTGGGGCAAGGCTGGAAGGCAGGAGGGAACAAGAAAGCAGGTAATAGGAAACCCAGGTTGAAGGGGGAGTGTTGACATGTCATGGGGTTGTTGACCAATGTCATACAATAATGTGTATACTGACTATTTGATGAGAGGCTGGTTTGTTCTGTAAACCTTCATCTAAAATTCAACAAAAAAATAAAAATTAAAAAAAAGAACCTTAAAAATATTAATACCTTTAGACCCATTCATTGCATTTGGGGCAATTTATGAGAAGGAAATAATTCAGAGTAGAGTTTTTTAGAGATAATAGTTTACACACAAAAAATGTCCAAGGTAGTATTACATACAAAATTGAGGAAGTTTAATCCACCCAAATATCTAATGACAAAAAAAAAAAAAAAGACAAGGGGATGGTTAAATTGATTAGTGCTGATATTAGTATATTCAGTTCAAGAAAAGGTCCTAGAAGATTCTAGTCTTTATACCTCCACCACTTAGCACAGTGCTTGGTGCAGATTTGATCCTTAAAAATACTTACAGGTCATTCTGAGGTGTGTCTGACCCAAGCCATCATATTTTCAATCACTTCAGATGCGTGCAAAAGCTGAACAATGAATAAGGAAGACCTAAGAAGAATTGTTGTCTTTGAATTATGGTGTTGATGAAGAGTATTGAACATACCATGGACTGCCAGAAGAAAGAACAGGTCTGTCTTGGAAAGAGTACAACCAGAGTGCTCCTTGGAAGTGAGGATGGTGAGTCTTAAGTACTTTGGACGTATTATCAGGAGGGGCAAGTCCTTGGAGAAGAACATCAAGCTTGGTAAGTTAGAGGGGTCAGTGAAAAAGAGGAAGACTCTTGACAAGATGGATTGACACAGTGGCTGTAACAATGGGCTCAAACATAGCAACAATTGTGAGGCTGGTGCAGGACTGGGAAGTGTTTTATTCTGTTGTACATAAAGTCGCTGTGAGTCAGAACTGACTCAACAGCACCTAACAACAGCAGAGGTTGAATGGTTTATTGAAATAATAGTTACTGAGTTTATGATAACACCAAAAATGACTTACGTTAAGTGAAAAAGTCATTGAACATACAATATTGTCAAATCTCTGTTAAAATAGTCATTGGTCTTCCGTGTGCAAAAGTAAGGGGTGAATTACTGGAACACGTATCCGGGCTATCCAATATTGCAATCACTAAAATGATGTTTGCAAATAATATTTATGATACGAGAAAATGTTTAGGGTAGGATGTTAAGTAAAAACACTGAGGGTAAGGGTGTTAATGTTAATCAATAATAAATAATAATGTTAGGTAAAAAATTGCCATGGAGGCAGCTCCAATTCATGACAGCCCCATGTGTCAGAGTAGAATTTTGCTCCAGAGGGATTTCAAAGGTTGATTTTTTGGAAGTAGATCTCAAAGTCTTTCTTTTGAGGCCTCTCGAGGTGGACTTGAACCCTCAACCTTTTGGTTAGCAGCTGAGTGCGTTAACTGCACCGCCCAGGGGCTCCAAGGATATTACAGGTTTAAAACTCCATATGCAGTGTAATTCCAATTTTATTTGTGTGTGTTTATGTATATATATTATCACACACACACACACACAGAGACATAGAGAGGGAGACAGAGAGAAGGAGAACTGGAAGGAAGTACCCAAAAATATTAACAGCTGTTTTAGGTGGGAAAACTAGGATAGGTTTTTTTCCCTTTCCTCCACATTTCACTTCTTCCAATTTTCCAAATTTTCTCCTACAAAGAGCATGCATTACTATTTATCATCAAGAAAAAAGAATAAGCTCTAGGTTTATGTTAGGCTTGAGGCCGTGATTCAGTGGTAGAATTCTCACTTTCTATGCAGGAGACCTGTGTTCGATTCCCAGCCAGTGCACTTCATGCATAGCCACTACGCTTTTGTTGTTGGAGGGTTGAGTGTTGCTATGGTGTTGAGCAGGTTTCGATAGAGCTTCCAGACTCAGAGGAAGTAGGAAGAAAGGCCTGTCTGAAAACAGCCAAGGAAAACCCTATGGGTCACAATGGCCTGATCAGCAACCAATCACAGTGATGGAGCAGGAGTGCGCAGCATTTCATTCTGTTGTGCATGGGGTCACCATGAGTCAGGGGCAGACACCATGGCCCATAACAACAGTATTTTAGAGATAAGGAGGTGGGAGAGCCAGGGAGAGGGATGCAGCCTTGGGAGATACTGAAGGAGGAGGGTTAGCAATCACATTGCATCAGCTGGTATGGACTGATTCCGCTCAAGTCCTCTTTGTAAGCAGGAAGTTGTGGGTGGGGGCAGCAGGGACGTGGGGAGGAGTGGGCTTACACCCACTGTGCCAGAGAGTGCTCCCTTGCGGGGATGACTGACACTGGAACTGCAGCCAACAGGCCCAGCTGAACTCTTCTGTGGAACGCCACCTTTCCTTCATGTGCCGGGTCCCTCCAGTTGCTAAGAATGATCGACAGTAATTAAAACTAAGCTAATAACCTCCTCACTCTTGACATTTCTATGGGGTTTTTGTTCACCATTATCTACATATAGATTAAAAATTGTAATTGGACTGGCGATTGGGTTAGGAAAATCAACCACCTTCCAACTCTTCGTTTGCCAGGGACTGACACTTTGAAATTTTATTTAATCTGAGAAAATTGAGTTGATCTCTGGCATCTTGGGAGGAAAAAACTAAAGCAGTGCTTATCCTTAAGGAGTGATGCCAGCTGAGAAAATATTCACTTTCCCGGCAGGAAGGAGTGCGGTCCAGACACACATTGGCCAGCAGGGGCTGGGAGCAACTGCTCAATAGAGCAAATTTGGGATGTAGGGTGGAGCCCTCCATGCAAGCAACCGGGGAGGGGGGAGAGATGCCACCTACCTGTGAGCATTCCTATTATCAGTCCTTGGGTGGCATATACTGTTAAACACTTGGCTCCAAACCAAGCGGTTGATGGTTTGAGTTCACCCAGAGGCACTTTGGAACAAAAAACCAAACCCATTGCCATCGAGTTGATTCCGACTTATGGTAATCTCATGTATTACAGAATAGAACTGCTCCATAGGGTTTTCTTGGCTGTAATCTTTAGGAAGCAAATGAGTTCAAACCACCAACTTTTAGGTTGAGCACAAATTGGTTGAGTCTACCCAGAGGGCCTTGGAACACAGGGCTGGTGATCTACTTCAGAAAGATTAGTCATTGAGAACCCTGTAGAACACAGGTCTACTCTCTGACACACGTGAAGTTGCCAGGTGTCAGAATCGACTCTACAGCAAGTGGTTTGGCTCTTTGGTTTGGTTTGGCTACCTAACCGCATCCAGTCTCCATGCTGGGAAGAGTGATGTTATTGGTTTATACTTCAATGACTCCAGGGCTCTGCGATGCTGTGATGACAGGGTTCCACCTTATATTCTTCTGGTTTCTAGAGGTTTCTGCAATACTGAAGTACAGTGTCTCTCTCTTCCTGGGTGAAGAGGGAGAGGGTTTCTATTTCTAGGAGTCCATGCTTCTAGGAACCTATAGTGTGAAGATTCTCAAAGTCAATGGTTATCATGTTGACTTCAAAAGGTGGGCAATTGTCAAACTGCCCAGGTTCCCCTACGATGGATCCATTCATTTGTCTAAATTGAAACCTTTAATCTGATATTAATTTTTAGTCCATGCCCCCAAGGTGACAGGTCAGCTGGGGAAAATTTATTTCTAATACACAATTTGGCCGTGTCATGCCCCTGCTTAATATACTGTAGTGGTGTCTCATGCCCCCATTTGAATAAAGTCCAGCCTCCTAATGAAGGCTTAAAAGCCATTCATGGTCTGCTTTCTACCTCTCTCTCTCCAGACTCAGTCTCCTGAATCCTTACACTTCCCATTTCCCCAGTGTGCACCCTCTCTCTCTCCACTGTCCGATTATACATGGCGTTCTTTCCATTTAGCCTCCAGATCTTTGGATTATTACTGTTCCCTCTGCTTGGAATTATTCCCCTCCTCACCTCAGTACCAGTCCCCAGGTTTGCCTCCTTTCACCCAGCTGTTATTGTTGTTGTTAGTTGCTGTCAAGTTGGCTCCAGCTCATGGCGACCTTATGTATAACAGAATGAAACACTGCCCAGTCCTGTGCCATCCTCAAGATCATTGGTAGGTTTGAGTCGATTGTTGCCACCATTGTGTCAATCCATCTAATTTTTATTGACCCTCTTCTTTACATGATGTCCTTTTCTAGTAATTGGTCTTTTCTGATGACATGCCCAAAGTAAACAAGATGAAGTCTCGACATCCCGCTTCTAGAAGACATTCCGGCTGTATTTCTTCTAAGACCAATTTGTTCATTCCTTTGGTAGTCCATGGTATATTCAGTATTCTTTGTCAACACCACAGTTTAAAAGCATCAATTTTCCTTCTATCTTCTTTTTTCGTTGCCCATCTTTTGCATGCATAGGAGGCAATTGAAAAGACCATGGTCAGACACACCTTAGTTATCAAACTGACATCTTTGCTTTTTATTCACCCAACTAATTTCTATTTACCTATCATTCTCACCTTGGGTTGCCCTTCTCCAGGAAGTGCTCGTTGCCTTCCCAACACTATGTTCTCTGCTCCCTCTGCCCCCATGCTCGCTCATGACAACACAACACATGACTATCTGCCTCCAACCAAAGGGGCATCTCCTGGAAGGCAGAAGTGCTTCCTTTTTTACTGTTGTCTCCCAGCCTGTGGTGCAGTATTGAGTGAATGAATGAAAGAAGGAATAAACCTGTGTGCAGAAGGCAGAAAATCATGACTTCGTTACCCTTGGAGTAATACTCATTTACTTATTCATTTAATAAGCATTTGTTGACCATCTACTTTGCGCCACGCTCTATGCTGAGTCCTGGGGCTGTAGCAGTAAGCAAGACAACCAAGTCTCTGCTATCTATGGAGGTTTGGGGAAATCAGATGTTGTACAACCACAGACACATATACATACTTAGACAACATTGGGATGAGTACCAGATGTGCAAAGTAAAGATCTATCTACCTACCTACCGATCTAGCTACATAGCTACACATCTATATCTAGAAAAAAAACAAATCAAACTCATTGGTGTCAAGTTGATTCTGACTCCTGGGAACTCAATGTGTTATAGAGTAGAACTGCTCCATAGAGTTTTCTTGACTGAAATCTTTATAGGAACAGATTGCCGGGCTTTTCTTCCATAGTGCTGCTGGGTGGGTTTGGTTAGGAGTGGCGTGCAAACCATTTGCGCCACCCAGGGACCTCTGTATCTATGGCCAAGCCAAGCCAGTTGCCATTGAGTTGATTCTGACCCATACCGACCCTATAGAACAGAGTGGAATTGCCCCAGAGGGTTTCTATATGTATATCTATATGTTTATTTGTATTTATGTTTGATTGAAATGGGGGGAGGGTTTTCGAGGAAATGATATTTAAGTAGAGACCCCAAAGGACTGATCTGGGTTAAAGAGGGAAGAACATTCCAGACAGAGGGCACACATGTGCAAAGGTCATGAGGAAAGAAGTCATGAGACATGGTCATGAGACACGGTCATGAGACACAGGGAAGCCAGGGGGCTGGAGCCAAGGGGATGGGAGAGGCCTTAAGATACACATGGAGAGGTGGGCAGGATCCAGCTCATGAGGCCCTGGCAGGACTTTCAGCATGGAGTCACAGGACTAGTCTTGTACTATAACAAGATAATTAAAAAAAAAAAAAACTGTTGTGCTTTAAGTGAAAGTTTACAAATCAAGTCAGTCTCTCATAGAAAAATCTGTATACACCCTGCTATATACTCCTAATTGCTCCCCACCAATGAGATAGCACACTCCTTCCCTCCACTCACTCTTTTCATGTCCATTCTGCCAGCTTCTGATCCCCTCTGCCCTCTCCTCCCCCCTCCATATAGGAGATGCCAACATAGTCCCATGTGCCTACTTGATCCAAGAAGTTCATTCTTCACCAGCATCATTTTCTATCCCATTGTCCAGTCCAATCCCTGTCTGAAGAGTTGGCTTTGGGAATGGTTCATGTCTTGGGCTAACAGAAGGTCTGGGGACCATGACCACCAGGGTCCTTCTAGTCTCAGTGAGATCATTAAGTCTGGTATTTTTACAAGAATTTGGGGTCTGCACCCCACTGCTCTCCTGCTCCCTCAGGGATTCTCTGCTGTGTTCCCTGTCATGGCAGTCATCGGTTGTAGCCAGGCACCATCTAGTTCTTCTGGTCTCAGGCTAATGTAGCCTCTGGTTTATGTGGCCCTTTCTGTCTCTCAGGCTCATAATTACCTTGTGTCTTTGGTGTTCTTCATTCTCCTTTGCTCCAGGTGGGTTGAGACCAATTGATGAGCCTTAGATGGCCACTTGCTAACATTTAAGACCCCAGATGCCACTCTCCAAAGTGGGATGCAGAATGTTTTCTTAATAGATTTTATTATGCCAACTGACTAAGACGTCTCCTGAGACCATGGTCCCCAAACCCCCAACCCTATAACAAGATAATTTGATAAAGGAGTGAGTGCATGTCTAAGAGGCAGACAACCTGTGGCCCTTTAATCTGACAAAATCTTTCTCATTCTTCGTGCTTGTTGCTTTAATCTCTCTGTTATGGATTGAATTTTAACTGCCTCCCAAATATGTGTCAACTTGGTTAGGCCATGATTCCCAGTATTGTGTGGGAATTTTGTGGTTGTAATTTTATGTTCAAGAGGATTAGGATGGGATTGTAACACCCTTACTAAGGTCAAATCCCTGACCCAGTGTAAACGGATTTTCCCTGGTGTGTGGCCTACACCACCTTTTATCTTACAAGAGATAAAAGGAACGGGAAGCAAGCAGAGAGTGGGAACCTCATACCACTACGAAAACAGCACCAGAAGTAGAGTGTGCCCTTTGGACCTGAGGTTCCGGGGCTGAGACGCTTCCAGACCAAGGGAAGGCTGATGACAAGGACCTCCCTCCAGAGCTGACACAGAGAGAAAGCCTTACCCTGTAGCCAGCACCCTGAATTTGGACTTCTAGTGAGAAAATAAATTTCTCTTTGCTAAAGCCATCCACTTGTGGGATTTCTGCTATAGCAGCGCTAGATGACTAAGACACTGTCCAACACACATTCACCTGGAGTGGACTGTCAACTTTTGTCTGCCTAGAAAGTTTCCCATTCTCCATCTAGAAACAGAGTCTGCCCACCCCGGCCACAGAAGAGGTCAAGTGGCCCAAGTCTAACCAATCACAGTATTCAATTTGTCTGTTGACAGTGATTGGTCCAAGAGGCAAACACATGACCCAAGCAGGGCCAATGTGGAATTGGTAGGAGGAAGTTCCTTTTCCACTTGGGTGTGTAGGGCAGGTAGCAGCTACACAGAGAAGGGGGTGTCTGGCATAGGAGAGCTTAAAGCCACCATGTAAAGAGAAAAGGAGACATGCAGAGATGAGGGAAAGTGAGAGAAAGGGAGAAACATGGAAGCCTTGAAGCCCTGGGCCTTATCCTGAGGTGAGGCCCTGGATCCTGTATCTTTTTCTTTGATTGTTTGAACTATCCCAGTGTCTTAGTCAGGCTTCTCTAGAGATAAACAACCAATGAGATATGTGTGTGTGCATATGTGTGGAGAGAGAGAGAGATTTACTTTAAGGGATTGTGTCATGTGATTGTAGGGGCTGGCAAGTCCAAAATATGTAAGTCAGGGAGCAGGCTGGAGAGTTCTGCAGGCTTGTTACCCAAGATCATCCAAGATCACCCAGGTGACAGAAGAATACAGAGTGGAGAGAGAGAGGAAGTTCTGTTAAAGCATCTATTTATAATCTGGAGGCAGACCACACCTTAAAGAATTCCCCTGTCAACTGATTGATTGATTACATCTGATTACATTATGGAAGATGATTACATTACACTACATTATGGTACAGCAACCAGTTTAGTATTTGGTCAAACCACTGGATGTCATAGCCTAGCCAAGTTGACACATGAAATAAACCATCACACCCAGTATCCAAACTCATGTTGAGAGTCAATGAATCCCCCTTTTTCCCTACTAGGCTAGTTTATGTTGGGTTTCTATCACTTACATCCAAAAGAGTCCTGACTAATACTCATGCCATACTTGATTTCCTCTCTGGGACATAGGCAGGGAAGGCATCTTATCCCCATTTTATAAAGGAGGAGCCTAAGGCTCAGAAAATTGTCTGAGCTTATGTGTAAAGTTAGTGGCAGAGCTGGAATCAATTGATCCATCCCTCCTATGAATCAATCAAGATGTATCAATCTATTCTTCTGAAGGTGACAATTCTAAGGATTTTCTGGGCTAGCCCCCAATTTCAGATATTCTAGTCCACTGCCTTGCAAACTATCTGAATGGCCCACCAATTTGAACTGACGAAAAACATTCCCTTAAATGCTTTACCATTTATGATCAGAAATACCAAACCAAACCCGGTGCCGTCGAATTGATTCTGACTCATAACAACCCTATAGGACAGAGTAGAACTGCCCCATAGAGTTTCCAAGGAGCGCCTGGTGGATTCGAACTGCCGACCCTTTGGTTAGCAGCTGTAGCACTTAACCACTACGCCACCAGGGTTTCCATGATCAGAAATAGTTAAAAAAGAATCCATTATAGCCTACAGTTCTTGATTTTTAATTTGGAAGGTACTATAACGACTCAATAATGTGTTGAGACACTCTTTGAGTGTAGTTTTGATTTGAATGTTGGTTGATATTTTTGTTAATGAGTAAGACAAAAATGAAACAACAGAGACATACGTTGGAACTTCACTAGTTCATTTGTGACATGAGCAACTTGTTGAATTGAATCATGGTTTTCAAACCCTGGAAAAATATTTCCTCATCTTTTTTTAGACTCTTCACAATGTGGTGGCTACAGACACGACATACCGTTATGTTTAACCTGCTTTAATAATACTTTTTTCCCCATCACTTTCTTAAATCAAGACAATCAACAAAACAATGAATCGAGGCCTCGTGTGTAGCACCTGCGGCTGTCTGCGGTGTACATAGTCTCACCGTGGTTGATTTCAAGCTACCATTGGGATGTCACTGAACATGAAGTTGCAAAGAGATGTGCAGGTACCATTAGATAGTATTTCCACCAGGCAGGTACAGTAACTGTAAATCACTTCAAGAGCACAGGTAAATAATAAAATGTGGAGAGGTAATTAGGAAGGGATGACTTTTGAGCATTCTTAATTTTTAATAGTGTATTGAATTGTAAATTTGTATAATTTAATTGCTAATTAATGGCTGCATTTAACAACTGACTCTCAAAATTCCTGAAAATTTAACAATGGGCTCTCATGAGCTGGTATGAACTGTACCCAGTCCACTACTGCCAATCACTCTAACCATGTACTGAACTCCCTGCTCACTGAATGTTTCCTTAATTTCCTTTTCAGCTTGCTCATTGCTGATGTATAGAAACCGGACAGGTTTTTCTGTGTTGACCTTGTACCCTGTCACTTGGCTGAATTCATTTATTAGCTCTAGTAACTTTCGTGGACTCTTTGGGGTTTTCATGTCATCTGCCAAAAGGGATAGTTTTACTTCCTCCTTTTCCATTTGGATACCTTTTATTTATAATTTTGTTTTTCTTGCCTAATTGCTTTGGCTAGCACTTTCAGCACAGTGTTAATTAGCAGTGGTGAGGTGGGCATACTTGTTCCTGATTTTAATGGGAAAGCTCTCAGCCTTTCTCCATTGAGTATGTTGTTAGCGGTGGTTTTTTATAAATGCCCTTTATTATATCGAGTAGTTTCCCTTCTACTCCTATCTTGTTGAGTGTTTTTATCACGAAAGGGTGCCAAATGCCTTTTCTGCATTGACTGAGAGGATCATAGTTCTTTTCCTTTGTTCTGTTGATGTGGTATATTACATTGATTGATTTTCTAATGTCGAACCACCGTTGCATCTCTGGGATAATTCCACTTGCTCATTCTGTAAAATCCTTTTTTTAAAATTATACTTTAGATGAAGGTTTACAGAACAAACTAGCTTCTCATTAAACAGTTTGTACACATGCTGTTTTATGACATTGGTTAACAACCCCCCCCCCGTGACATGTCAACACTCTCCCTTCTAGACCTTGAGTTCCCTATTACCAGCTTTCTTGTCCCCTCCTGCCTGCTAGTCCTTGCCCCTGGGCTGGTGTGCCTCTTTAGTCTTATTTTGTTTTATGGGCCTGTCTAATCTTTGGATGAAGGGTGAACCTCAGGAGTGACTTCATTACTGAGCTAAAAGGGTGTCCGGGGGTATAATTCTTTTAATGTACTTTTGAATTGGGTTTGCTAGTTTTTTTTTTTTTTTTGAGGATTTTTACATCTATATTTATAAGGGATATTGATCTGTAATTTTCATTGGATTTTGAAGGGCAGAAACTCAATGCCATTGTTCCAGATGGCCCTTCCTTCTTTCTTCCCAGAATGTTCTTAGCCTGGAGGCTCCTTCTGAAAGCATCCTTCCTGTGCAGATAAAGCAGGACCCTCCCCTTCTGTTCTTTCCCAGTCCCCTGTTTTTTCCCTTGATAGCAATTATCACAGCTTGTACTGTTATCTTTATTTGAGTGTGCATTTATTTGTCCCCTAGCAGACTGTGGGATCCATGAGGGTAGGACAGTGTCCATCTTGATCATTATGGTATTTCGGAGCCTGACTCCATGTGTGGTCCAGGGGAGGGACTCACCGAACATTTGCCGAGAGCGCTAAGGAATGATTGTAGCTAAATGCTCTCTTGGGAGAAGAAGTGATAATGCAACATCTTGGAAACTCTCTGGGCTTCTCAGATCCTTTTTATGGGAGAGAATGAGTCCTCATTTCTGTATCTGGGCAGAACACAGATAATTTGATAATAGAGGACTGATAATAATGATAATGATGATGGTATAAAACAAAACAAAACTAATCGCCATTGAGTCGATTTCGACTCATGGTGACCCCACGCGTGTCAGATTAGAACTGAGCTCCATAGAGTTTTTTTCTTTCCTCTTTTTTTGAATAGTGGAAGACAATTTAATCAGTCACATCAAATTCTGATAATGTATTAATTACACAAGTTAAAGATGGAGAAGAGTATTTTGTCAGCCTCTGAAGATTCCCTTGCCAATTCGTACCCTTTTTCCCCCTTTAAGTAATATTTTATTATGTTTTCGGTGAAAGTTTACACAGCAAATCAGGTTCCCATTTGGACAATTTCAGTACAAATTGTTCAGTGACATTAGTTACAGCTCCACAGAGTTTTCATGGCTGTGACCTTTCGGAAGGAGATCACCAGGCCTTTCTTCTGAGTTGCCTCTGGGTGGGTTTGAACCACTAAACTTTCAGTTAGTAGACAAATGCTGAACAATTTGCACCACCCAGGGACCCCTGATGATGATGGTTGGTGCAATTAATTGTACTCTTATGATGGGACAGGTGGGACCCAAAGTGTTTCTTACGCGTAGTTGCTTTACAGCCCGCCTGTGAGGGGGGCACTTTTACTTCTGTCTTATGAACATAGAAGCTAAGACCCGGAGAGGTTAAACAATTTTCTCAAAGCCACACAGCTGCTTATGATTTAAATCCAGGGCTGCTTGACTCTGAAGCTAACATCTTCCCTCCAAGTCTTTATCTTAATTAGTAGGAAAAACCTGGATGGAGGAGAGGCGTGGGACCCCTTTTGCCTGACAACCATTTGCTTATTTCCTTCCCAGAGTTGTCCTTGCAGCTTCAGAAGCACGAAACTCCGCTCCCTTTGCCCCCTTGAGCATTCACTGAGCTGGGCCAACCCAGCGCTAAGACTGAGTTGTCAACCAGGGGATAGAAAGAAAGAAAAAGCAATTTCTTCCACGTCTTGGCTCAATCCTATGCAGTCAGTACTGTTAACAGTAAATCAAATATCAGGACTGCATTGACCCAGGAAAAGGCCAAGGAGAAAAGAAAATCCAGGGCAGGATCCAAAAAGTAGAAAATAAAGTTCAGCCAGAGGCATAAATCATACCTGGGGAATGAGGCAGCGCAGGCAGCAGCGGTGTGAGACCGAGCTGCCCTGGGGTGTCTGGACCCCAAGGAGTCTTAAGGTTCTAGACACCCTGTTCCTGGTAGATCCAGGGGGCCAGAGGCTACTAGGGGAGGGGTTGGAGATTACTGAAGGGTAATTCTGGTGAAAAGATCTGCGTTTTAGAAATATAGGCTCATAGGGTCCCTAGAAGGAGCCCTGGTGGCATAGTAGTTAAGTGCCCGGCTGCTAACTCAAAGGTTGGTGGTTTGAACCCACCAGCTGCTCAGTGGGAGAAAGATGTGGTAGTCTGCTTCCATAAAGATTTACAGCCTTGAAAGCCCTATGGGGAAGTTCTGCTCTGTCCTACAGGCTAGCTGTGGGTCAGAATTGACTCAGTGGCAACAGGTTTGTTTTCTTGGTTTAGGGTCCCCGAGTGGTGCAAATGGTTACGTGCCCAGCTACTAACTGAAAGGTTGGCAGTTTGAATCCACCCAGAGAAGCCACAGAAGAAAGGCTTGGAAACCTACTTCCAAAAGATCACAGCCGTTGAAAACCCTTAAGATGCAGCTGTACTCTGTAACACGTGAGGTGACCATTGGGTGGAACCAGCTCAACGGCAACTGGCCGGTCGGTTGGCAAGCTCGTGAGAAGACTGCCGCTCTAGCCTCCAAGTACTGCTCGGAGCCAACTTAGCCCCCTCCCTGGGAAGCTAGGAACCTTCTCCTCTGACCCCTACTTCATCCCAGTTCCCTATACCCTCCGTGGGGAAAGCTGACCACCTGCCCAGCCAGCCTCCAGCAACCAAAGGACTTCCTGATACCTATAGAAAAAACAAAATCACACAGCAGGCCCAATTGAAACTTCTTCCAGGCAAAGTTCAGAGACTTGTAAGGTCTTCACCTAAGAAGGATCCTGGGGCTTGTCTCCCATTTAGTATAGGAACCTCCTGCACAACATCCCGCTACAAGGCCTTCGAGAGGACAACAGTTGGTTTTGTCTCTTTAACACCTATTCTCCTTTCTGGTAACAGCACCCCATTTTCCTTAAGGAGTTCACCAGTCAGAGTGAGGCTGACTTCATCTCCCCATCTCTGGTGGCGGGTGTGGGTATGTGAATCGGCTCAGCCAATCAAAGCACTCCCACCCCCTCTGCCCACAGTGATTGGTTCAGTGACAGAACCTGTGACTCAATCTAGCCAATGAGAGAGAGATAGAGGTTCTGGTGTGGATTGTTGGTATAATAGGCAGGATGGGTTGGGGAATGCTGGGGTAACACATAGCCCCTAAATCACAATTTGTTGTTGTTGTTAGCTACCATTGAGTCGCCCCGACTCATGATGATCCCATGTGCAACGGAATGAAATGCTTCTTGATCCTGTTCATTCCTATGATCGACTGTGGATTGGGCTATTGTGATCCATAGGGTTTTCACTGGCTGAAAATGGTAGATTGTTAGACCTCTCTTCCTAGTCTGTCTTAGTCTGGAAGCTCTGCTGAAACCTGTTCAGCATCATAGCAACATGCAAGCCTCCACTGACAGACTGGAGGTGGCTTCCCATGAAGTGCATTGGCCAGGAATTAAACTTGGGTCTCCCGCACGGAAGGCAAGAATTCTACCACTAGCACACCACTGCCCCCAAATCGTAATTAAACCCACTGCCGCCGAGTTGACGCTGACTCACGGAAACCTCATATGTTGCAGTTTAGAACTAACTGCTCCACCCAGGGAAGCAGCAGTCAAGAAATCAAAGACATATTACATTGGGCAAGTCTGCTGCAAAAGACCTCTTTAAAGTGTCAAAAAAGCAAAGATGTCACTTTGAGGACTAAGCCATGGTATTTTCAATCGCCTCATATGTCTGTGAAAGCTGGGCATGAATAAGAAAGACCAAAGAAGAATTGACACTTTTGAATTATGGTGTTGGTGAAGAATATTGAACGGGCTGCCAGAAGAAAGAACAAATCTGTCTTGGAAGAAGTACTGCTGGGGTGCTCCTTAGAAGCAAGGACGGCAAGATGTCATCTTGCTTACTTTGAGCATGTTATCAGGAAGGACCAATCCCTGGAGAAGGGCATCATGCTTGGTAAAGTAGCGGATCAGCAAAAAAGAGGAAGACCCTGGACAAGGTGGACGGACACAGTGGCTGTAACCATGGGCTCAAACATAGCAACGATTGTGAGGATGGCGCAGGACTGGGCAGTGTTTCGTTCTGTTGTATACAGGGTCGCTATGAGTCCAAACTACTCAAAGGTACCTAACAACAACACCCCCAATTCACAGTGACCCCATACACAGCGGAATGAAACGTTTCCTGATCCTGCGCCATTCCCATGATCCGTTGTGGATTGGACTATTGTTATCCATAGGGTTTTCACTGGGCGAAAATGGTAGATTGCTAGACCTTTCTTCTTGGTCTGTCTTAGTCTGGAAGAGCTGCTCTGTAGGGTTTTCTTGGCTGTGAACTTAACGGAAACAAATTATCAGGTCTTCCTTCTATGGCTACTGAGTGCTTTTGAACCGCCAAACTCTAGGTTAGTAGTCGGGTGCAAACATTTTAGGGTGACTTGAAGCTTAGTGGTACAAGACGACAAAGGCTGATTCCTTACTCATGTTCCGTCTCCACCTCAGGCTGATGGGGGCTCTGCTGCTTGGCTCCCTCATTCAGGCCGATGGTGACTCCACCATCTGGAATATCACCAGATACCGTGGCAGCGGGAAGGACACATGGAATCAGATGGTTTTGAATGCTGACTTGGCTGCTTAAAGCCAGGGACCTGCCTGATCTGCCTGGCACATAGTTATGTCTCATAGAGCGTCAACTTCCTTTTTGCACAGTTTCTTCAACCCTAGTCCTCGTGTAACCCAGATTTGATTTTCAAGGCTCGGCTCCAACGCCTGCCTCTCCACGAGGCTTTCTCAGACCTACCGCACTGCCCAACACCTTGCCGTCATCTTAGCACAGAGTGAAGCACATAGTAGGGACTGTTCTCCCTGCCCCTTCAGTGTCTAGCAACAGCCTAAGCACTTAAAAAAAAATTTTTTTAAGCACTTAGTAGGTGTTATTTTCAGTGCTGTGCCAGGCACATAGTGGGTATCATTGTACCTTCT
Organism: Loxodonta africana; assembly: GCF_030014295.1. Classification (NCBI taxonomy): domain Eukaryota; kingdom Metazoa; phylum Chordata; class Mammalia; order Proboscidea; family Elephantidae; genus Loxodonta; species Loxodonta africana. The sequence goes on along the minus strand of NC_087360.1, from coordinate 29,930,590 downwards.
ACAATGCCCAGCCCAGTGCCACGCAAGTAATGTGTTCTTTCCTTGCCATGGTCTCTCCACAGCGTTCCTAGAAGTATACCACCCCAAAACACCTCTCTCCCCTTTTCCCCCTAGCCTCCTGCACCTTGGGTCCTTGAATTGGTGACCTGGAGTTTGCTTCTAGAGTGCTGTTTGCTGATATGGGTGGGGTGGGGCGAGGGGCCTTGAAGGGGGTGGTCCAGGGCTGTGCCGCCCTCTGAGGGTCACCAGGGGTCAGTGAGCAGAGACTTGGCTTATGAATTTCCTCCCAGGGCCCCAGACAAAGAGGGAAGCCGTTGGTGATGCGGTTACCTTGGCAACTCTTTGTGCTGGAGAGTGAGAGAGGGGGAGGGGAGAAGGGCGGCTGTTGGAGGAGGAACTGGAGGGGACGTTCCCCTGTAAAAGGGGGAAGACTGGGTTTCTAGGCAAAGTGAAGAAGTCCTCGTGGGGGGAGGGCAGGACGGAGGCTGGTCTGGGTGGGACATCCTGCCTTCCCTCCTCTCTAGAAATTCCTCCAGCAGTTCTAAGAACCTCGGGAGAACCGAATCCAAGTCCAGCCCTTTTTCTGACTTGCTATGTGTCCTTATGCAAGTTACTCCGCTTCCCTGAGCCTCAATTTCCTCTTCTACAAGATGGGGATACTAATACACAAGGTGCCTGTGAGGATTATTGAGTGTTCTGTGTCCAGTGGAATCCCTGGGTGGTGTAGATGGTTAACGTACTAATACTAGCTGAAACGTCAATGGCTTGAGTTCACCCAGAGGCACCTCGGAAGAAAGACTTGGCGATCAATTTCCAACAAACCAGGCATTGAAAGCCCTGTGGAGCACAGCTCTACTCTGACACACAAGGGATCAACAAGAGTCTCAACTTGGAGGCAACTGGTTTTATGTCTGGTGTGTAAGACAGTGCTGGGCTTCTAGTGTTAACTACCTGCGTTGTTGTTTATTTGATTGTCTCTCACCAGCCAGTGGGCTTAGGTGAGCGATTACTCCTCTACGGTCAGTTTCTCCATTTGTAAAATGAGGACAGGGAATTTCTATCCAACACACTGGGCATTAGTAGTGATCCTGGTAGCCATCGCTATTGACGTTACTGTCAGGTTTCTCACCTTGGGTGGGGGGATGAAGGGAGTGGACGTTATTGGATGTCAGAATCTTATGGGTCTTCGTGGTACACATGGGGAGTCTGGGGTTCAGAAAGGGTTGGGGAATCTGAGGTACTCTCAAGGGAGAGACCTGGCAGAGCTGCCCCAGCACCAGGACCACCGTGCTGCCTCGCACTGCACTCTGTGTTCATGGTACCCCCTAGAGGCCCAGGGCATAGCTGGCAGCCAGCCTCCCTTCCTGGCTGCCCTGGGCTGCTTAGATGGGGCAGGTGGGCAGAGGTTTGAGAGGGAGGTGTGTTTGGGGCAGGGGTGGGCGCCCTGGCTTCCTGAGAGCAGGGTGGTGGAAATGTGGGATGCCTCTGCCACGATGATAGCCTCGGGGATGCAGGTGCCCTCCCCCTTCCCTTGCTGCAGCCTTGGCCCTTCGGGTGAAATCTGGAGGATGAGGTGGGGCAGGAAGATGCCCCAGTGTACACTGCCGGTGTATCAGTCCACTGGAAGGACTGTGGATTCCCAAATGATTTCCCACAGCCCAATCCAGAGCTAAGGAGCCCTGATGGTGCAGGAGTTAAGTGCTTGGCTGCTAACCGAAAGGTGGGCAGCTTGAAATCACCAGTGGTTCCTTGGGAGAAAGAAGTGGCAGTCTGCTTCCTAAAAATTATACCCTTGGAAACCCTATGGGGCAGTTCTACTCTGTCCTGTAGGGTAGCTGTGAGTCAGTATCGACTCAGTGACAACAGGTTTGGTTTGGTTTTTGGTAAAGCCCTGGAATCTGAGCCCTCTGAGTCCCAACTCTCCCCAGAGCCCTTCTGTCTGCTGTTCATCTCTCTCCCCTCTGAGGGGTGCTGTTCTGTCTCTGTACAGACTCCTGGAGTTCTTCTGGGAAAGACATCGTGGTCTCTGACCTCAAGTGGTTTCTAGCTACCCTGGGGAGATGCTCCTCTCACCGTACGTATCACCTTTGGGGGCAGGGGCAAACAGGAAGTGCTCCTGATGTTCAGAGGTGGATGAGAGCTGGAGAAGTGAGGGAGGGCTGCCTGGAGGAGGTGGCATACTTCCTGGAAGAAGGAAATAAAACAGCAGGCACTTTCAAGACCCCCCCCAAATTGTAGTTGAGTCAATTCTGACTCATAGTGACCCTATAAGACAGAGTAGAACTGCCCCCATAGGTTTTCCAAGGAGCATCTCGTGGATTCAAACTGTCAACCTTTTGGTTAGCAGCCAAGCTCTTAACCGCTTTGCCACCAGGACTTCACTTTCAAGGCACCCCTCATTTAATCCTTATAACTAGGGGAGGTGGACGTTATGATAATCTCCATTTTAGAGATGAGCAAACTGAGACATCAATGACCTGCTCCAGCAGGTCCAGAGGCTGCAAACTGCTTGTTGCTCAGCACTTGAGTCCCACTTATGGTGACCCCATGTGTGCAGAGTAGAACTGCACCATAGGGTTTTCAAGGCCTTACTTCCAAGGTGCCCCTGGGTGGGGTGGAACTATGAACCTTTTAGTTGGTAGTCCAGTGCTTAACCATTGTGCCACCCAGGGACCCTGCAGAAGCCAGGTTTAAAGCCGAGTCTGTCTGTACCAGACCTGGGCCTTGTTTCCTCCTGCCCTGCTGTATTCTGAGGTGAGTGGGTCCAGGGGTACAGACATTGTAGGTAGGAAAAGATCAAAGAGTTGGGGGTTCATGAGGAGTCTGGCTAAGAGGAATAGAAGGGGCTAGTGGGGACTGACTAGATGGGAGAGGGGCTGAGGAGCTTTTATTTAATGGTGTGAGAAATGTGGTATGCCACTCTACCTGCATAAAACCTTCTATGGCTCCCCAGTACCCTTTCAAAAAGCCATAAATGCTCACTGTAGCCTTCAGGGCTCTGCTCCTCTCAGCAGCCTTGTCTCTTACCATGCTCCCATGAGCTCACTTCCTCCCTCGCAGGAGTTCAGTCTTCCTCTCAGACCTTTGCTCAAGAATCCCTCTCTCTGGGACATTCTGGCTCTCTCCCCTGCTTGCCTCAGCTCCACTCGTTCTTCCTGTCTGAGATTAAATGTCAACTCTGTCAACTCCTCTGGGAGGCCTTCCTTGATCTGTCCTCCCACCGGTGGGTCAGGTGCCTCCTCTGGGTGCTCACAGCCCCCTTGGCTTTCCCCATCACTCTTTGCTCTAGTTTAATTATCTGCTTAGTGTTCGCACCCACCCCCACCCCCCAAGGCTGAGCTCTGTGGAGGGCAAGGACCCTGAATTCTCAGTGCCAGGAACAGATGGTGCTGGTACTAGCTGACACCCAATAAACCAAACCAAATCCATTGCCGTCGAGTCGGTTCTGACTCTTAGCGACCCCTACAGGGCAGACTAGAACTTCCCCACAGGGTTCCAGGGAGCCCTGGGAGCTTAGAACTGCCGACCTTTTGGTTAGCAGCTGAGCTCTTAACCACTGCTCCACCAGGGCTCCGATACCGAATGGATTTGTTATTTAAGGAATGAACGAAAAAAGAACGAACGAGACAGGGAACCATTGACACCTTTGGTGGGGATGACACATGGCAGGAATTGGCTGGTGGCAATTATTATTAATATGAAAACAGATATTAATTGAGCACTTACTATGTGCCAGGCTAGGCAGAGAGGAATAAGATGCTGCCTCTCCCAATAGGTGGGAGCCAGGCTGGGAGGAGGAATCTGAAGTGAAGCAGACAGTGAGAGCACCAAGGAGGTGCTTGTCGGGAGTATGAATGCAGGAAGGCGTGAGGCAGAGTCCTGGGGCTTGAACTTGAATTAGCGAGGGAGGGGAGGCAGGCAGGGTGATCTGAGAGCAGGGCTTGGCGCATGCGAAGGGGCGGAGGCACAGTTATCTTCGTGACTCACATTGAACTTAGTGGCTGTTGAATCCTACATTACATTTGGCCATCTCTTCCCTAAACTCTACAGACAGAAGGCTAACAGGCACATGAGAACTTTAGTGCCCACTGGCTGTGACCTTCTTTCTCTTTAAATTCTTTACAAGTATAATCTCACTTTAATACGGACAACAATCCTGTGGACAACCCTATCATTATCCTTATTTTGTAGAGGCACTTAGAGACAAAGCACTGTGCTCAAAGCCACCAGATTTAGAAAAACAAAATAAAACAGGATGCTTGGTTAAATATGAATTTCAGATAAACAGTGATTGATTTTTTAAGCATAAGTATATCCCATGACTTATGTGGGATATACTTACACCAAAAAATTTTTTGCAGTTTATCTGAAATTTAAACGTAATAGAATGTCTTGTTATGTATCTGGCAATCCTACCCAGTTTTTGAACTTCCTGTGCCTGTTTTTTCCACCTAAAAATAAAGGTAACGATAATTACATAGGTTACTTGAGGGCTCACAATGGGAAAGGCTCTTCGCTACATGCTGTATGTACGGGAGTTTCTTGTTGAACCCCTCTTGGCCTCCCCTGCTCTTCGCCCGAAGCCCCACAGTTCCGCGTATGACCACGCGGTGTCGCCCTCGGCCCGTGGTACCCCGGGCGGCGGCGGGGGCTGCCGGGCGCGCGCGGCCCATTCATCACGGCACGGTCGCGGCGCGCAGACAATGCGGGGAACGGCCCTTGCCCGCGCTGGCGCGGGTGTCGGTACAAAGGATGTGCTGTTAACACGTGTACGGTAATGGGCTCCCCCACAGCCTCTTCCCGGGCCGCCCGCTCCTGGCCTGACTGATGGCCCCAGCCATCCATCTAAATTATGTCACGGGCATGAGCATCCTCTGGCCAGTTCCTCCTGCGACCCAGGGCCAGGCTGGCCTTATGCACCCCGCCTGGGCGACCTGGTCACCTCCCGGTCTGGAAAGGCCAACTCTTGTGGGTGAGCACCTACTGTGTGCTGGGCTCCAGCTGCTGTCTCTGATTTTCATGCAAGGTGGTATAGTTTATTAGCCTGTTTCACAGAGGAGGGAACTGAGCCTTGGGGCTGGAAAGTCTTTAATCCGAGGCCCCACAGCTCTGGGGTTTGCTACAGCTAGATTTTTTTTTTTTTTTACAACTTTATTAAGGTCTAATTCATGTACCATAACATTCACCCATTTAAAGTGTACATTTCAGTGGTGTCTAGCATATTCAGCATTGTACAACCATCACCACAATCCAGTTTGAAAACATTTTCAGCACCCCAAAAAGAAAGCCCACACCTGTTAGCAGTACTCCCGTTCTCCATCCCCTTAGCCCCTGGCAATCGCTAATCTCCGTTCTGTCTCCGTGTGCTTGCTATTCTGAACAGATCAGATGAATGGAAGCGTTGAGTGTGTGGCCTTTTGTAGCTATCTTCTTTCACTTAGCATAATGTTTTCAAGGTTCTTCCACACCGTAGCACGTACCAGAGCTTTATTCCTTTTTTATGGCTGAGTTCTTCATTGCAAGGATGTACTACATTTTATTCATCCATTCATCAGCTGATGGGCATTTGAGTTATTTCCACTTTTAGGCTGTTACGAATAACGCTGCTGTGAGCATTTGTGTGTGAGTTTTTGTGTGCATGTGTATTTGTATTTCTCTTGGTATATAACTAGGAGTGGAATTGCTGTGTCATACGAGAGCTCTATGTTTAATGGTTTGGGGAACTGCCAGACTAGTTTCCAAAGTGGCTGCACCGTTTTACATTCCTATCAGCACTGTTGTCGTTATTGTTAAGTTCTGACTCATAGCAACCCTGTGTACAGCAGAACGAAGCACTGACCCGTCCTGTGCCATCCCCACAATCGCTGTTATGCTTGAGCCCATTGTTGCAGCCACTGTCATCTTGTTGAGGGCCTTCCTCTTTTTCGCTGACCCTCTACTTTACCAAGCATGGTGTCCTTCTCCAGGGACTGACCCCTCCTGATAAACATGTCCAAAGTATGTGAAATGAAGTCTCACCATCCTCTCTTTTAAGGAGCATGCTGGCTGTATTTCCGCCAAGACAGATTTGTTCGTTCTTTTGGCAGTCCATGGTATACTCAATATTCTTTGCCAACGCCACAATTCAAAGCCGTCAATTCTTCTTTGGTCTTCCTTATTCATTGTCCACCTTGAAAATACCATGGCTTGGGTGAGGCGCACCTTAGTCCTTAAAGTGATGGTTATAATCAGACAGACAGTAACAAGTGTTTAACTTGTTAGAGTTTTTTTTTTTTTTTTTTTTTTAACACTTTAAAGAGATCTTTTGCAGCAGGTTTGTGTAATGCCATGTGTCCTTTGATTTCTTGACTGCTGCTTCCATGGCTGTTGATTGTGGATCCAGGTAAAATTAAATCCTGGACAACTTCAATCTTTTCTCCGTTTACCATGATGTTACTTATTGGTCGAGTTTTGAGGATTTTTGTTTTCTTTATGTTGAGGTGTAATCCATACTGAAGGCTATGATCTTTGATCTTTATCAGTAAGTGCTTCAAGTCTTCTTCACTTTTAGCAAGCAAGGTTGTGTCGTCTGCATAACGCAGGTTGTTAGTCTTCCTCCAATCCTGATGCCCTGTTCTTCTTCACATAGTCCAGCTTTTCAGATTATTTGCTCAGCATACAGATTGAATGCGTATGGTGAAAGACACAACCCTGACACACGCCTTTCCTGACCGACCAGCAGTGTATGAGGGTTCTAATTTGTCCACATTCTCACCAACACTTGTTATTGTCTGTCTTTTTGATTATAGCCATCCTGGTGGGTGTGACTAAGGTCCCTGTGCTGTACAGTTTGTGCTCAATTACTAAAGGTTGGCAATTTGAACCCACCCAGTGGTGCCGCAAAAGAAAGATTGCAGCCAAGAAAATCTTATGGAGTAGTTCTATTCTGTAACACATGGGGTAGCTGTGAGTCTGAATCGACTTGATGGCAACTAGTTTTAGTGGGTGTGAAGTGGTATCTCATTGGGGTTTTGATTTGCATTTCCCTAATGAGTAATGAAAGAAACCCTGGTGGGGAAGTGGTTAAATGCTACAGATGCTAACCAAAAGGTCGCAGTTCAGATCCACCAGGTGCTCCTTGGAAACTCTACGGGGCAGTTCTACTCCGACCTATAGGGTCGCTATGAGTCGGAATCGACTTGATGGCAATGGGTTTTTAATGACTAATGATGTTGAGCATCTTTGCATGTGCTTATTGGCCATTATTCAGATCCTTTGTCCATTTTCTAATTGGATTGTTTGTCTATTTATTGCTGTTGAGTTATAAAAGTTCTTTATACATTCTGGATACAAGCCCCTTATCCAATATGAGATTTGCAAATATTTTCTCCCACTCTGCGGGCTGTCTCAGTTTCTCGATGGCATCATTTGCAGCACAAAACTTTTAAATTTTGGTGAAGTCCAGTGTGCCTATTTTCCTTGTGCTTGTGGTTTGGGTATTGTATCTGAGGACCCAGCTTTGTGTGACTCTGAAGATGGTGCTCTGTTTTCTGCTTTAAGATGAGGGCTCTTTGGTCTCCCACAGGGAGGAGCCGGTCAGGGTTTGTTGGTCATCTCAAGCTGGCCTTGAGGTGGGTAAAATCTACAGCTGGGGAAGGATACCTGGAAGGGACGTGTCCTCCATGTTACCAATGAGGCGGCTAAGGCTCAGAGAGGTGAAGGCACTTGACTGGGATCACACAGCCTCATCTTGTGAAACAATATGAATCAAATAGATCTGGATTCCAGTTCTGTCCAGGCTATTGCTTTTTTTGGTGACTTGGGCTAATCATTCAGTGCCTCCGAACCTCAGTTTCGTCACCTGTGTACCTACCTTTGTAGTCGTGAGGAAAGGGGCCTCGAGGGTCCCAAAGATGAGCCCCCAGCTTCCCACCCCACCCCCCAGCAAGATACAGGGCTCTGACACCAGGACACACACCACCTGCTCCTGCCCTCATGGTGCCGGGTATCAGGAGACACGCTGGGGCCCTTAAGTCTCCCTGTCCAAATGAACTTTCCTGAACTCCGAGCATCATTTCCATCTGTCCTACTGAAAACTCCGAGGGCAGCAGAGTAGGGCAAACCCGAAGGAACCATTAGACTGTCAGGTGAGGGAGGCTGGGACTCAAGTTTGGGCATGCTTCCTCTGGACCTGCCCGGCTCCCAGCAGCCATTGGGTCTACCCGTGTCTTCTCTCACGGAGCTCAGAGGTGGGTGAAAACTCCAGCTGGGGAAAGACACCTGCCAGGGACATGTCCTTACCCCCATGTTACCAATGAGGCAGCTGAGGCTCAGAGAGGTGAAGCCACCTCACTGGGATCACACAGCCTCGTCTTAAGAAGCAACCTAAAGAAAGGTCTTTCCCTCCAGGCCTAAGACCCCTCTGGCATTACCCCGGGAGATGCTGAGGGCAGCGGACCTTCTCCCTGTGGGGTCAGGATCTCGGGGTGGCCCCTGCCCCCAACACACCTCCCCTGGGCAAGGGGATTTGAAGCCTCACAGGCCTCAGCCTCTTCATCTGTACAATAGGGACACTTGTGGTCTTGCCTCTGGGACTGCTGTGAGCATGAAGTGAAGGCTGAGGAAGAGCTTAGCACAGGGCCATGCCGGCAGCAAGCACTTGGCCATGACTTCCATTACTGTGATTGTTGGAGACGCAAGTGAGATTTTGTAACCTGTGCAGACTGGAGAGTCACACTGGGGTGACTGGGTATCGACCATGCCCTCTCCTCCTTTCCCACCCCGGGCCTGGAGCTGGGGCTTTCAGGGGAGTGGGAAGCCGTGAATGGAGGTGGAGGAAATGGATTCCACCCTCAGGCCGCAGGTGGCAGCGCAATTACTGAGTGCAGAGCCCTGGAGATGAAGAGACTCGGGTCACAGCTCTGCTGACCTCACGCTGCGGCGGGCCAGTTTTGCTGATCAACTAGCCAGGCCAAGTCCCAGAGCCTGCACAGCTCTGCAAGGTGTCCCCAGGGAGGGAATGGTCCCAATTGCTGCTGGAGACAGACTGACGGACAGGCAGACAGGCCCACATCCAGCACCACTGCGGAGCCTCACCCATTTCTGGTTGGACCGTCTCCTGCCTCCAGCGCACCTCTGGGAATTTCTTTCCGGGCTGCTCATCCTGTCTATGTTCCTGTGTTCCCTCACCAGGCTGGCTCCTAGCAGGTGCTCAGGTAATGCCTGTGGTGGGGGAGGCAGTGAGTCCATGTTGTCTGTCCAGAGTGAGGGTGGTTGTTTTAGATACAGCCTATTAGCCACCTCCTTAAGCTGTGACTATCCTCATGGTGACGAGAACCCCCATGCCAGGGCTGTGCAGCAAGCTCCAATCCCCCCGTATACTCTTGTATCTGTGGCTTCATGTGGAGATGGGATGGACACAGTACGATGTAGGGGTTAGAAGACAGGCTCTGGGTTCAAATTTGACTCCACAGCTTTCTAGCCAGGTGAGTTTGGTGAGAGACCTGACCTCGCTGAGCCTTAGTCTTGTCCTCTGTAAAATGGACATACTAGTAAAGCCTGCTTTATGGTGTTTTCAAGAAGATCCAATAGGTTAACACAACTCAGGAGGCTGGAACAGTTTCGTGCCCATGTAAGAATTCAATAATTCTAAGGCGAGTGGTGGTCAGTGGTAGAGTTCTCACCTTCCATGCGGGAGACCTGAGTGTGACTCCCAGCCAATGCACCTTAGGTGCAGCCACCACCCATGTGTCAGTGGCAGTTTGAGTGTTACTGTGATGCTGAACTGGTCTCAGCTGAGCTCCCAGACTAAGACAGACTGGGAAGAAAGGCCTGGCGATCTAGTTCTGAAAACCAGCCAATGAAAAGCCTATGGATTACAAGCGTCCAATCTCGTAACTGATCATGGGGATGGTATAGGACCGGGCAGCATTTCTTTTCATTCTGCACGGGTTTACCATGAGTTGGGGGCCGACTTGAGAGCAGCTAACGACATTATTATTCCAGTGGGAAGGATGTGGATTGGGATCGTGTTATGGGGATGGTTAAAAGTCTCAGCCTGCTCTTCTGTTTCCTAGCCACTTACCTTCTCAAACCTCAGTTTCTTTATCTGTAAAATGGGGCCAGTCTAAGCATCTAATTGATGGTGTTGCTGTGGGGACCCGGTGAGGTTGGAATGTAAAGGTTGAGTGCAGCGCCTGGTCAAGAGGCGGTGTGCGGTTAGTGGTTGCTGTTGGTGAAGGAGGAGGAGGGGGAAGGGGTGAGTGAAGAAGAGGAAAAACAAGGAACTGTAGCGTGGTGTGGACAGATAACACTGGGAGACTGGCCATGACAGGTGTAAACATGCCTCCGTACCTGCAGGGGGTGCCCCAGGAGATGGCCCTAGAGAGGACGCTGGGGTCCATTGTGACTGCGTTGAATCCCAGGCAGAAGAGTTGGGAATGGAACCACTAAGACATTTTCACCAATAAACAGGCGACACAGATTGATCGACTAAAGAGCAATAGGAAGGGTGTTTGTTTGCTTGTTTTGTTTGTTTGTTTGGAATCGAAGGCTGTGTTTTTCGAGCTTAGTCTCCAAAAAAAAAGCAAACCAAGCCCATTGCCATCCAGTCGATTCTAACTCACAGTGACCCTATAGGACTGAGTAGAAGTGCCCTATAGGGTTTTCAAGGCTGTAAATCTTTATGGAGGCAGACTGACACGTCTTTCTCCTGCAGAGTGGCTGGTTAGCAGCCGAGTGCTTAACCACTGCGCCACCAGGTCTCCATCCCCTGTAAAATGTTACAGGGGATGACTGAGGTTCCCAGCGGGAAAGTGACTCTTCCAGGGCACGCAGCCAGCAGATGCTGGAAGTGGCACTGGAAGGTGGTTCTTGCTTGCAAGATTTTATAGCACCTGGCCCAGCCTGCAGTTATAAAAACGCTTATTCAAAACACAACAGCCGTTACTGGCGACTTTAGGAGCCATTGGCCTGGTTCTGCTCGTCTGCATCTCTAGGGGCTAGTAAATTTGCAGCTGATTTACAGGGGTTTCAATTTTAATTTCTAGGCAGTTTCCACTGAGACTTGGAGAAATGATTCCTAGTTCCCACATTTATCCTATAAAGAGCTGGATCGAATACTTGTTCATCTAGTGTGTTTACTGACCACCTACTGTGTGTCGGGACCCAAGAGGAGGTGGGAGTTCAGAGGCTTAAAGAAGAAAATCTCTCTGTGAATCAAAAAATACCCTTGCTGCCTCATCCTCACAGAACTTGGTGTCTAATGGGAAGACAGTCTTACTCATGGATAATTAGAACCCAGGTAGGTCCGAGGTGCAATTGGAGCAAGCCCGGGAGGGCCTGGAGGGGGTCTGGGGGAGGTGACTGATCAACCTGGGGGGCCGGGGAGGCATCCCGAAGGAGGCAATGCCTGAGCAAAATCTCGAGAAGGAAGTTGGAGTTTACCCAAGTGGGGAAGAGGAAGGGATGGGCATTCCAGGTGGAATGGCATATGCAAAGGCTCAGAGGTGTAAGGTTTTATGGAAAGCCATTAAATGTATCTGGCAAGGAGGCTGAAGGAGTATGTAGAGTGGGGAAAGGGGGACAGGTTGGCAAAAGCCTTGGAAGTCAAAGGAAGGAGTCTGGAAGGTCATAGGAAGGTATGGGAGAGCTTAGGGAACAGGAGTAACCTAGTAATAGTTATCTTTTTTTGAGAGTTCCCTCTGGCTACCATGAAGAGAAGGGGATAGGAGCAGAGGCAAGAAGGCCAGTGAAGAGATGGCTGCAGTTGTAAAGATGCAGGACATTAATATGAATAGTAATTATTACAATAGATATCGTTTACTGTGTACCAGGCACTGTTCTAGGCATTTTACGTGTATTAGCTTATTTAATCCTCAGAACATCTCTGGGAGCTAAAGTGCGTGTAAAGCACTGGGTGTTAGCCTATGGTAAATATCCAAGAAATTGTTCTCATAGCATTAGCAATAAAATTCACCCCATTTTGCAGATGAGGACTGAGGCTCAGGGAGTTTGAGTAGCTGGCTGTAGTGGGTGTTGTGATGCACAGCTCTGATCCACCTAGAGGAAGGAAGGATTTATTCCTGAATTGCTGGGAGTGCTGCCTTCTTTGGGGGCTGCCTTGGCTCAAGAAAATGGCCTCATCCAATGTCACTTCCTTCTGGAGGCAGCCCACATTCAATGACTGACCGGTGTGGGGGTATAAGACCTGACCCCTTGCCCCAACTCGAGACAGCTCTGAAGGGCCATCGCAGCCCCGGAGCTTCCCATGGGTTAGCTGAGAACTTGCTGGGCCTTCATCACGGCTCACCTTCTCTCTGTCCAGTCTTGCTTCCTCTTCCTCCCTTCCACAGATGTTGATCCCAAAAGCCCTTCCTATTAAACACCCTGCATGCTAAACTCCATCCCAGGGACAGATTCACAATACCGCCCAAGGAGGGACAACCAATAATCAGCAGTGCCAGGAAGCAGACCCTGACTCATTTGACTTCAAAGCCTCCGTTTTTCCTTCATTCCATTCTGCCTTAATCAAGCCTCTTGACTCTCTGGACTTTGGTTTCCTTGTTGCAATGTGAGAGTGCATCATTTGGCATGGCTGAGTTATACTGAGTGTCATAGATTGAATTGTGTCTCCCCAAAATATCTGTCAACTTGGTTAGGCTGTGATTCCCAGTATTGTGTGGTCGTCTTCCATTTTGTGATTGTAATCTTATGTTAAAGAGGATTAAGGTGGGATTGTAACACCCTTACTAAAGCCACATCCCTGATCCAATGTGCAGGGAGTTTCCCTGGGTTGTGGCCCACACCGCCTTTTATCTTACAAGAGATAAAAGGAAAGGAAAGCAAGCAGAGAGTTGGGGACCTCATACCACCAAGAAAGAAGCCCCGGGAGCAGAGTGCGTCTTTGGACCTGGGGTTCCTGCGCCTGAGAAGTTTTCGACCAGGGTAAGATTGAGGACAAGGACCTTCCTCCAGAGACGACAGAGAGAGAAAGCCTTTCCCTGGAGCTGATGCCCAGAATTTGGACTTTTAGCCTAACATAAATCTCTCTTCGTTAAAGCCATCCACTTGTGGTATTTCTGTTATAGCAGCATTAAATGATTAAGACACTGAGTAATAAACATCTCCATAGTCTCAGTAGCTTCCAAAGATAGGGTGACCATCTTGTCCAGGTTTGGGCAGGACTTTCTTGGTTAGCACTAAAAGTCCCACATCCCAGGAAATCCCTCAATTCCAGGGAAACCAAGGAGTTTTGCTTGGGTTTGACCCCGTTTTATAGTCCCTGGGTGGTGCAAATTGTTAATGAACTTGGCTGGTAACCGAAAGCTGGAGGTTCAAGTCTACCCAGGAGCACCCCAAAAGAAAGGCCTGGGGGTCTACTTATGAAAAACCAGCCATTGAAAGCACTATGGAGTGCAGTTCTACTCTGACACACATGGGGTCACCACGAATCGGAATGGAGTTGATGGCAACTGGTTTGGTTTGTTTTTGGTTGCAGTTTTAAAACGGAAAGTCACAGGTCCTAGAACCCCTTCAGTCCTTGGAAAACCAGGACAGTTGGTCATTCTATCAATGACAAGATTTTGCTTTTCATGTATGACATGTACATGATGTAATCACATTCCATATTGGCTGTGCTCTTCTTCAGATGATTTTTACTCACAACACAGGTTGATGGAGCAGCCCTTCCCTAGGACATTGTTGGCCTGGCAGCAGAGAAGAAAGAGGCACAGAGCAGCAGGCAAAGTCTCTTGTTGATTTTGTTTTTATTGTTGACTTGTGACTTAAGAGACCCCATGGGTTACAGAGTAGAACTGCACCGTAGGGTTTCTTGGCTGTAATCTTTACAGAAGCAGATCGCCAGGACTTTCTTCCATGGTATCACCAGGTGGGTTCAACCAGCCAACCTTTTGGTTACCAGCCAAGTGCTAACCCTTTGCACCACCCAGGAACCTTCAGGCATTGTTGCTTAGAGACTCTACCCGGAAGTGACGGGAATCATTTCTGCTCACATTTCATTGGTCAGAGCAAGTCACATGACCAAGCACACCCTGAATGAAACAGAGTTGTACCTCTCCCTCCGGGAGGGACACCCCAGGGAGTAGATCTGTGGTACATGGGTGCTGCTTGGAGCAGGTGCTCTAGAACATCACAGAAGCCAGAGAAACCTTCTTAGGCGGTGGCTGAATGTTCTGCTCAGCGTCGGAGACCTCCTTTCCATGTCTGCAATTCCCTGCCCTGCTAATGATTTGAAACAGTGGCTAATTTGACAAGCCAATTGGAGTCCCCATGATTGCATTTGACTTTCTGACTAATGACAAGAGATGAACTCCCTTTTTGTCATGCAACTTACAGTTGGATTGCCTAGGGCCATCACCCAATCGGATGTTCAAAATGTTGCCTTGTAAATTGTCTAATAAAGTAATAAAGAAAGGGACTCACTAAATGATTTGTCTTTTAACCATTGTAATGGGATTTTTTTGTAACATTGTTTTGTGTTAGAATGCAAAAATTATTACACGTAATTAGAATCATTTCCATTCAGCCTCTGCCGGGCCTCTGACATATTTGGCAACTTCCGCCACATCGAGCAAGTCAGCTCGTAAAACCTAATCAAATAAAATTTTCAAGTGCAGTCAGGTTTTGAGTGGTGCAGTGAAGACTGGAAGAGAACGTTGCCCAAACCAGCTTTGCCAAAGAGGGAAGAGAAAAGAGAGGGAAGAAGAGGGGAAAAGAGGCCAAAGGAAGAAGAGAAAAAAAAAAAAAAAAACTCAAACCTGTTACCGTCAAATTGGTTTTGACTCATAGTGACCCCCTATGTTACAGAGCAGAACTGCTCCATAGGATTTTCTTTGCTGTAATTTTTACTGAAGAAGATCGCCAGGCCTTTCTTCCGTGGTGCTGCTGGGTGGGTTCGAACCTTCAACCTTTAGGTTGGTGTTGTTGCTGTTAGTTGCTATCAAGTTGATTCTGACTCATGGTGACCCCACATGTGCAAAATAGAACTGCTACCGGAGATTTTCAAGGCCGTGACCTTTCAGAAGCAGATCGCCAGGCCTGTCTCCCAGGGTGCCTCTGGGTGGGTTTGAACCACCAACCTTTTGGCTAGTAGTTGAAAGCTTAACTGTTTCCAAGAGCAAACCATTCGCTCCACCCAGAGAGCGTCTTGGAAGAGAAAAGCTACCCCGTATATGTTCAGTTCCATTAGAGGGAGACCATAAAGCGCGCCGCTGTGTTTTACCTGGGCCGCAGGTTATACTCGGCGCTTCCGATGGCCTCCCCTTCAGCCCCTCAGATCTGACATCTGTGTCACCGGGCTTCATTGCCTTCAAGGCGACCAGGTCCCTGCCTGTAGATCTCCTTAGCATTTACTGGTAATCACGCACACACATTTATGTATCTATTTATCCACAAATGCTGCAGTGTGAATAACCAGGAATGTACTCAGCAACTCAGACAAGCTTCTATCTATCAGACAAGCTTTTCCAGGGGCATGAGGACAAAGAGGCGGTCTCTCTCTGGGGCGATGCTGTTTATGGAGAAAAATGTTTCTGGTTCCCAAAATGACCAGGCCAGATCTTGGGGAGAGGGGAGGGCTACCCAGCTGTTGCTTGGTACAATTGCCTTGAATGAGAAGTCACTGGCTCCTGGCTAGAGCTCCAAGGTGGAGAATGGAGACCGTCTCCTAACACATGTGCAGGGAGCACCCAGCCCTGCAGTTGTCCCATGACGTCTCTGTGTGCTGATGACAGCCCACTAGTCCTAACTGTGGCCTGGAATTTTGTTCTAGGCAGGAGGGGTGCACGCCCCTGCTGGTATGTGTTGGCGGCATCACTATGAAAAGCGAAGGGCGGGAGAAGGCTCACACCATAAAGGGAAAGTGATGCCATTGGGGAGTGGCAGCGGAGCTCATGAATATTCTGGGCACTTGTACTCACAGCCAGCACCAGCCAGGCTCCTGATTCATCAATATTACAAATTGGCATGGTGGTGAGCAGGCTGTCAGCAACTTTAATTTTTACCCTAAGTCCAAGGAATTACAATGGAGGTATTTCCCAGGGTGGTGTCTTCTTTCCAGGTCAGAGACAGGAGAGAGCACTGGGCTTGGCCTTGGGAGCCCTGGGCTCAAGACTCAGGTGCTCCATGAAAGTGCTATGTGATATCAGGGAAGACCAATCGCTAGAAAAGGCATTGTGACTGGTAAAGTGGAGGGTCAGCGAAAATGAGGGAAACTCTCAATAAGATGTTTTGACACCATGACCACAACAATGGGCTCAAACATACCAATGATCATGAAGATGGCACAGGACCAGGCAACATTTCGTTCTGTGGTACATAAGGTCACCATGAGTTGGAGCTGACTTAATGGCACCTAACAACAACCACCACCTTGGCTACAGTCTGAGCCTCTCAGGAAAGTAAGCAGAGAGAACTTGAGCACCTGCTGTGTGCCAGGGGCCTCAGTCCAACAGTTCTGCAGGGAAAGCCTGATTGGCTCCATTTTACAAATGAGGAAAGCTGATGCTTAAAGCAGGGCGGGTGGTTGCCTAGCTAGGGAATGATGACACTGAGACTGGAGCCCAGTCTGACTTGCAGGCATTGACTTCCTCACCTGTCAAGTGGAGCTAATGACCTCCAGTTTTGAAGAGTGTTATACCAATAAAATAAAAGACAGACCTTGGCAGTGCTTTGGAAAGATCTCAAGTCCTTCGGGGAAGAGCCTTGAGAATCCCGCTTTAATCATACCTTACATCAGCATGATCTCTTTGGGCTGCTGCAGAGACGTTTTACCTCACTTCCTGTCTCAGTGGCAAGGTCAGGTAGTCGGGAAGGAGTGTGAGGCCCATCTTACAGGTGAGGAGGGTGAGACTCTGAGAAGTGAAGCATCCGGCTCAAAGCTCCACAGCTTGGAAGTGGCAAGGTCACAGTTGGAGGTCACTGGGGAAGTAAAGAGGGTAGGAGTTATGGACCCATTTTACAGATCAGAAATGAGTAGTCGTGGATGGAAAGCTGACAGACTCATCTCTTTGCAGAGATTAAGATTTGCTTAAAGAGGAGGAGCAAAAGATGACCCTTCTCTCAGTCTCTCTCTCCATCCCTAGTATTTTAACTACAAATTAAATTGGGATGCTGTTTTTTGTTTTGTTTTTAACTCTTTCAAAGACCAAGTGTAGAATTAGCAGCAAATGATTACTGCAGAACTCATGCCTGCTGAGGGTAAAGGTGAAGGTTGGTCAGAAGTGAGATATTAAGCTCCTACTGTACGCCCGGCAGACAGAAAGTTGACCTTTTTATTAAAGAGCTCACAGCCTTGGAATTTTAAGGTGCTGGGCCTCAAAGTGACCTTGAAGATGGCCCTCCCACTTGGCAGGTAGGAAAACTCCAGCCCAGAGGGGTTAAATGATTTCCCCGAGGTCCCTGAATCATTTATCACTTATACAGGAAAGAAATACTGTGCAGCGGTGAGTGAGCAGGCTCTGAAATGGGATTGTCAGGGTACATCTGGGCTCTTACCACTTATTCGCTGTGTGACCCTAGGCAAGTTATTCAACCTTTCTGAGCCTCAGTGCCTTCTGCTAGAGAAGGAGAGTGAGTTTTGTTAGCAATGGGAAGATGTTCTGGAATGCCCGAATCCAGTCTCTTGTTCTTCTCAACTGAGCCGGAAGCAGGAAACATACCTAATAAGAAGATAGCTTAAAGACAGGGAGTTAGTTCCTATATCACTTAAGATGGTAGGCCCAACACTTTGCCTTTTCAAGATGGCAGGTGTGCCGCCAGTCTCATTAGTGGAACCTGAGCTGGAACAAAGGGAGTCAGAGAAATACAGTTTCAAGGCTTCCTGCCTCTGTGATACAGGAGAGCACCTGGAAGGGAGGAGCAATCCTGGAAGGGAGATGCCACAAAACCTGGCTCACCACCCTGTGGTCAATCCATCAACCAAGTGGTTTTCTAACAATGCTTGAGGTCCACAAGGAACGGAAGGAGCTACCAAGGAGGGGGCAACAAATGAGGTGCAGGAAGGGCTTCAAGCTCACTTTCTAGTTCCAACCCAAGCAGCTCTACTTCTACTCATTTTCTTTATTGGGTTTTATCTGAAAAAGTGTCTCACACACACACACAGAGTTTGACTCTCACTGTTTCACAATATACTGGTTGAAGAGATAAAAGTGACTTTATGAAAAATATTGCACAGATTCCCCGGTGGAGTTATATGAACCAGACAAGCCAGACAGCCCAACTATCTTGCCTTCTCTTCCATCTTCTTGGATCCCAAGCACAAATCTTGCTCCTCTTCCAGCCCAAAGCCCTCATGCATATTAACTCATGCAAATAGATGCCTGAGGGTAGAGCAGACCCAACATGCCAAATTTCCACTTGGGCTCAGCTGGGATCTATAGTTTCTGCGATTTTTTATGATCCTGTGGTTTTTAGTATTCTTTGATTCTCTAGCACTGTATCCTAAACTTCTACAGCTCTTTGATTCTGCATTTCTTTGATTCTGAGATAAGATGATCCTGGGACTTGGACTCAGGCTCAATTACCCCCCCAAAATAATCTTTTTTTTGGGGGGAGGGGATGGTATCAATGTGTCCAAGCCCCTCTTATGAGACACTGGGGACATGACGGGAGAGATGGTGACTGAGATGCTGTCAGAGGCCACATGTTGGCTGTGTTCAAGGTCAAAGCTAGAACAACAGCCACACGTGACATCAGGTATCAGGGGCTAGTGTGGGGCCAGGAGAGTGACATTCTGCCAGGTGATTAAGAGGTGGATGCATGAAGGATGGAGTAGGGGGTGAGAAACAATGATGGAAATGGGACAAGAGCATTAGTATATTTGCTGTGAGTGATCTGGGATGCTTAGATTCCTCTTACTGGGTTTGAACAGGCCCTAGGACTCTGTGATAAACCCTTTCTATTCCCCTTCCCCACAGGTCCCTAGGTGGTACAAATGGTTTGCACTCAAATACTAGCCTAAAGGTTGGTGATTCAAACACATTGCTTAAGAAATGCCTCGCAATCTGCTTTAGTTAAGATGACAACCAAGAAAACCTTATGGAGCCGTTCACCTCTGTAACACATGGAGCCCACCATGAGTCGGAATCAACTCAATGGCAATGAGTTTGGTATTTTCTTTCCCCACTGAACCAACCTGCCATATCATCCCCCGCTTTCTACCGGGGGGCTAGATAAAGCGATCCATATTATTCCATATGGGCCGTTCGTTAACAGCCATAGGTAACCTGTTTGTATTTAAATGAGGACCTTCTAGACACACTATAACAACAGTGACTACCAAATTAGCTGAGATAACATGGGCTGCTATAACAAAAACCCCAAACCTCAGTGGCTTAACATAACCAAAGTTTATTTCTCACGCCTGCAAAGTCTGCTGTAGGCCCAGAAACTTCTCTGGGCAGCTGTGGTCCATGTGGTGACTTAGTGGTCCGTGTGGGGACATGGTGGTCCATGCGGTGACTCAGTGCTCTGTGTGGTGACTCCGGTCCGTGTGGTTACTCTTTGGTCCATGTAGTGACCCAGTGGTCCATGTGGTGACTCAGTGGTCCATGTGGCGATTCAATGCTCCATGTGGTGACTCTGGTCCATGATGGTTACTCTTTGGTCCACATACTGACTCAGTGGTGCATGTGGTGATTCATTTGTCCATATGGTCACTCAGTAGTTCATGTGATGACTCTTTGATCCACTCGATGACTCTTTGATCCATGTGGTGACTCAGTGTTCTATGCGGTGACTTAGTGCTCCATGTGGTGACTCTTTGGTCCATGTAGTGACCCAGTGGTCCATGTGCTGACTCAGTTGTCTAAGTGGTGACTCACTGATCCATGCGGTGACTCATAGCTCCATGTGGTGACTCACTGATCCATGTGGTGACTCATAGCTCCATGTGGTGACTCAGTGCTCCGTGTGGCGACTCAGTGCTCCATGTGGTGACTCATAGCTCCACGTGGTGACTCAGTGATCCATGTGGTGACTCATAGCTCCATGTGCTGACTCAGTTGTCTAAGTGGTGACTCACTGATCCATGTGGTGACTCAGTGATCCATGTGGTGACTCAATGCTCCGTGTGGCGACTCAGCGCTCCATGTGATGACTGAATGCTCCAACTGTTGACTCTGTAACCCAGGCTCCTTCAACCTTGTGGTTCTGTATTTCAACATGAAGCCTCCCTGTTTGCTGTGGCAGGGGAAGACAGAGATTGGAAAACCTCACGGAGCTGTGCACTACCTCAAGTAGCCCTGGTGGTGCAATGTTTAAGTGCTCAGCTGCTAAATGAAAGGTTGGTGATTCAAACTCACTCAGTGGCTCCATGGGAGAAAGACCTGGTGATCTGTTCCCATAAAGACAGCAGCCAAGAAAACCCTATGGGGCAGTTCTACTCTGTCACATGGGTCGCTATGAGTTGGAATCCACTCAAGGGCACCCAGCAACAATAACAATGCACTGTCTTGGTTTGGGAGTGATGACCCTCAGTTCCACTCACAATTTCTTAGCCAGAGCCAATCACTGGCCCCACCTGACTGGAAGGGGGCTTGGAAGGGTAGTTTTCTGTTTATCTGCGAAAGATGAACATGAGACAGCGTTAGTTAAACACTTATTGTCTGTGCTCTAACTACCATTTCGTTTTTGATAGTTACCATAAGACCATTACATTAGATAGATAGGTGCCATTGAGTCAACTCCAACTCATGATGACCTTATATACAACAGAATGAAATGTTGCCTGGTCCTGCGTCATCCTCCTGATCACTGGCATGTTTGAGTCCATCGTTATGGATATTGTGCCAATTCAGTCCATCTCACCAAGGGTCTTCCCTTGCCCTCACTGACCCTCTACTTCACCAAACATGATGTCCTTCTCTAGCAATTGATCCCTCCTGATAATGAGTCTAAGGCAAGTGAGTCAGACAATATCCTGTTGTGATCCATAAGGTTTTCATTGACTAATTTTTGGAAGTAGATTGCCAGGCCTTTCTTCCTAGTCTGTCTTAGTCTGAAAGCTCTGCTGAAACTTGTCTATCATGGGTGACCCTGTTGGTATTTGAAATACCGGTGGTATAGCTTCCAACAACAACAAATGGACAGATGAGTGGTGGTAAAAAAGGTGGTACTCTACATTAATTTATTTAAATCATTACTAAGATTCTTACAGATGAGGAGACTGAGGTACAGAGGGGCTAAATGACTTTTCTAAGGCCACACGAGTAGTGGCAGATCCAGAATTTGAACCCAAGTTTTCATGCTGCTGAAACCTGGGTTCTTCATTGCTCAGATAGGGGAATCTCAGACTTGGGAGCAGCTGGAAGGTGACTACCTTCACCCTCAATCCACAGCATGTAAACCAATCCCTTTTTGTCCATTGTAGTTAGTTCTGGATCCATGAAAGGAACTATGCCCCCTAGGCATGCCAGCAAACTCTGGGCGTAACACTTGCGAAACACGATCGATGGCTCCTGACGATTTTTTCGTTTGGGCATGAGATGTGGAAAGCGTATTTTGATCTTTGATTTTCTTCCATTTCCCATCTGTTCTTCATTAGGAGTTCAAACCTAATAACCTTCTAGAGTTGGTATCACATTCTGAAGCTGACACTCCTTGGAGAGGCTCTTGGCTGCGAGAGGATGGGCTGGATCACTCTGACGCTTTTCCCCTGCTGGTCTGTCTGTAAGGAGCCCTGGTGGTGCAGTGGTTAAAAGCTTGGCTGCGAACTGGAAAGTCAGCAGTTTGAACCCAGCAGCTGCTCCACAGGAGAAAGATGTGGCAGTCGGCTTCCACAAAGATTACAGCCTTGGAAATCCTACGGGGCAGTTCTACTCTGTCCTATAGGGTCACTGTCAGTCGGAATCAACTTGATGGCAATGGGTTTTTTTGGGTCTGTCTGTAACTTCAGCTGTTTCTCTTGCCCTCTATGTCTGATCCTCCTCACCCCAAGGGTCAAGATCACTTGTGGGTGAAGCAAGAGACCCCTGGTGTATAATTTCAAGGGCACTGGATTGGTCTAATGGCCCTTCAGATTCTCTCCCATTGACATCATTTGCCTCAAATCCCACCAGTAAAGCACCTTCCCTTTAGCTGTTGGGTACTGTCGAGGAGATTCTGATTCGTAACCACCCCATGTGACAGAGTGGAACTGCCCTACAGGGTTTTCTTGGCCGTAATCTTTACAGGAGCAGATTGCTAGGTCTTTCTCCACGGAGCCACTGGGTGGGTTTGGACCGCCCACCTTTCTGCTAGTAGCCAAGTGCTTAACCATTTGCACCACCAGGACTCCTTTTCCCTTTAGCTTCACAGAAGTTTTACCTCTTGTGAAGATGCCTGGGAAAGGTAGTAGTGTACCAGTGGAACCCTTTGCAGTGGTTAGGGAAACATCTCAAATCAGATTTCAGGGGAGGAAGAAGGCAGAGGGCACAAGGGTATGGCAGCTTTGGGAAAAGAACACTGAATTTGAGTCTGTAAAGCTGGGATCAAGTCCCACATATGCTACCAACTCTGGGAATAGGCTGAACAAGTCTCCCAACCTCTCTGAGCCTGTTTCGTCATCTGTAAAATGGGCATGTTTCAGATTTTTTTTTCGACAGAGTCACAATAAAAATCAACAAATGATAAAGACAACTTACATGAACACAGTGTTTGTTAGTATGGCAGGAAAAGATTTTGAAATGTTAACTAAGGTTTTCTTTTTGTTTTTTCTTTCTGTGTATTTATTTATGTCCTGTGCCCAGTCTCCTGGTCCGGGCAGCAACCAGACCATGCGGCATTTATTGCCTCAGGGTAAGAATGACAACAGAACTAAAATAAGGAAGGAGTTAAATTCTTGGCTTCAGAATTTCAAAAGCCAGCCAAGGACTGGGCATATGATAAAAGATTTGGAAGGATGTAAAAGCAAGGCCTCCCTTCGTCCCAAACTAAAAAATATTCCCTGAGCTGCGGAACAGAGTTAGAGAGGAAGTGAAGAAAACATAGACTTGGGTGCATCCTGGGAAAGGGTCTTGAGATCAGGAATGAAGGAGTATGTTTACCAAAAACTGTGGGCCAGGCATGAACAAAGACATCTCAGTAGAAGCCAGTGGAATAAATATGCCCTCAAGCACGAGATGATCCCCATTCCTAACACTCCATGGGGTGGTCAGGCCCCAAGATGGCCCCTGATGAGACCCCTCCTGGTATTCACATCCTCATATGGTCTCCTCATTGGATCAGGGCTGTCTGTGTGATCAGATCTATTATCTGTGATCGGTAGAGTACAGCAGATGTGATGTATGACTTCTGAGATTAGGTCACATAGGGCATCGCGGCTTCCACCCACCCTCTTGAATTCCTTCCTCCTAGGGAAGCCATATTGTGAGGAAACCTGAGCAGTCCTGTGGAGAGGCCCATGCAGAAAGAGCTAAGGCTCCCAACCAACAGCACTGACTTGCCAGGCATGTAAGTGAATCACCTTGGAAGTGGACCTTCCAGCCTCAAACAAGCCTTCATCTGACTGCAGGCTGGGCTGACTTCTGACTGCAGCCTTTTGAGAGACTCAGAACCAGAACTACCCAGGTAGGTTGTTCATGAACTCCTGACCTACAGAAGTCACCTGAGATAGCAGATATTTATTGTTTTATTTTTGTTGTTGTTGTTAGGTGCCATCAAGTCGGTTCCGACTCATAGTGACGCTATGTACAACAGAACAAAACATTGTCCAGTCCTACACCATCATTACAATCATTCCTATTCTTGAGCCCGTTGTTGCAGCCACTGTATCAGTCCATCTCTTTGAGGGTCTTCCTCTTTTTCACTGACCCTCTAACAAGCATGATGTCTTTCACCAGGGACTGGTCCCTCCTGATAACATGTCCAAAATACGTGAGAGGAAGTCTCGCCATCCTTGCTTCTAAGGAGCATTCTGGCTGTACTTCTTCCAAGACAAATTTGTTCTATATTCTGGCAGTCTATGGTATATTCAATATTCTTCACCAACACCATAATTCAAAGGCTTCTATTCTTGTTTGGTCTTCTGTGTTCATGGTCCAGCTTTCACATGGATATGAGGCAATTGAAAACACCACGGCTTGGGTCAGGTGCACCTTAGTCCTTAAAGTGAGATCTCTGCTTCTTGAAACTTTAGAGAGTTCTTTTGCAGTAGATTTGCACAATGCAATTCTTCTTTTGATTCTTGACAGCTGCTTCCACGGGCGTTGATTGTGGATCCAAGTAAAATGAAATCCTTTACAACTTCTGCATTTTTCATGATGTTGTTTATTGGTCAAGTGAGAATTTGGTTTTCTTTCTGTTGAGGTGTAATTTGTACTGAAGGCTGTGATTTTTGATCTTCATCAGTAAGTGCTTCAAGTTCTCTTCACTTTCAGCAAGCAAGGTTGTGTCATCTGCATGTCGCAGGTTGTTAATGAGTCTTCCTCCAATCCTGATGCCCCATTCTTCTTCATATAGTCTACCTTCTCGCATTATTTGCTCAGCATAAAGATTGAATAAATACAGTGAAAGAATACAACACTGACACACACCTTTTCTGATTTAAACCATGCAGTATCCCCTTGTTCTAGTCAAATGACTGCCTCTCAGTCTAAGTACAGGTTCCTCATAAGCACAATTAAGTGTTCTGGAATTCCCATTCCTCTCAATGTTATTCACAATTTGTAATATTCCACACAGTTTAATGCCTTTGCACACTCAATAAAACACAGGTAAACATCTCTTTGGTATTTTCTACTTTTAACAAAGATCCACCTGGCATCAGCAATGACATCCCTTGTTCCACATCCTCTTCTGAAACCTGCTTGAATTTCTGGTTGTTCCCTGCTGATGTACTGTTGCAACTGCTTTTGAATGATCTTCAGCAAAATTTTACCTGAGTTGATATTAATGACATTGATAATTTCTGCATTCGGTTGGATCATCTTTCTTTGGAATGGGTACAAATATGGATCTCTTTCAATCGGTTGGCCAGGTAGCTGTCTTCCAAATTTCTTGGCTTAGAGGAGTGAGCTGTTCCAGCGCTACATTGTTTGTTGAAACATCTCAATTGGTATTCCATCGATTCCTGGGGCCTTGTTGTTCGCCAATGCCTTCAGTGCAGCTTGGACCTCTTCCTTCAGTGCCATCGGTTTCTGATCATTTGTTACCTCCTGAAATGGTTGGCCATTGACCCACTCTTTTTGGTATAATGACTCTGTGTATTCCTACTTCTTTGTTTCCAACTTTCACATTCTAATCACCAGTAATTTTCAACGAATTTTGATTGCATGTTTAATCAATTTCAGACTGCAGAAATTGGTAAAAATCTTCAATTTCTTCACCTTTAGCCTTAGTGTTTGGTTCGTAAACTTGAATAATAGTCATATTAACTAGTCTTCCTTGTATGCATATGGATGTTATCCTATCACTGACAGCATTGTACTTCAGTATAGATCTTAAAACGTTCTTTTAGACGATGAACGCCATTCCTTTTCAATTTGTCATTCTCGGCGTAGTAGACCATATGATTGATTCAAAAAGGCCAGTACCAGTCCATTTCAGCTCACTAATACCTAGGATATCATTGTTTATGTGTTCCATTTCATTTTTGATGACTTCCAATCTTCGTAGATTCATACTTTGTACATTCCACGTTCATATTATTAATGGATGTTTGCAACTGTTTCTTCTCATTTTGAGTTGTGCTGCATCAACAAAGAAAGGTCCTGAAAGCTTGGTTCAGTCATTAAGGTCAACTCTGCTTTGAGAGGACAACTCTTCCCCGGTTGTAATTTGAGTGCCTTCTAACTTGAGGGACTCATCTTCTGGCTCTATATCAGACAATGTTCTGCTGCTATTCATGATGTTTTCACTGGCCAATTTTTTCAGAAGTAGGCTGCCAGGTCCTTCTTCCTGGTCTGTCTTAGTCTGGAAGCTCAGCTGAAACCTGTCCACCACGGGTGAGCCTGCTGCTATTTGAATGCCAGTGGTATAGCTTCCAGCATCACAGCAACACGCAAGCCCCCACAGTACAACAAACTGACAGACACGTGGGGGATTTTTTTTTTTTAGACCACTAAATTTTGGGGTAATTTGTTGTGCAGCAATAGATAACGAATGCATTCAAATTAGCATGCTATGGTTCCCCCAGAAATTAAACACAGCCCTGGAGAAAGGGGTCAGGACATCCTAAATGGGCTGTGCTTATATTTCCATCACCTGGCAGGATGTAGACTTGTAATAGAAAGTATACTCAGTGTTGGCAAAGAATATTGAATATACTGCCAGAAGAACAAACATATCAGTCTTAGAAGAAATGCAACCAGAATGTTCCTTAGAAGTGAGGAAGGCAAGACTTCAGCTCGCTTACTTTGGACATGTCATCAGGGAAGACCAGCCACTAGAAAAGGACATCATGGTTGGTAAAGTGGAGGGTCAGTGAAGACAAGGAAGGTCTTGGTGAGGTGGACTGACACAGTGGCTGAAACAACGGACCCAACATAACAGTGATCATGAAGATGGCACAGGACTGGGCAACATTTTGTTTTGTTATACGTAAGGTTGCTATGAATTGAAGGCAACTCGACAGCAACTAACAACAATAACAACAACAGAAAAATAAAGATATATTTCTAGACTACCTACATTGCTGCAATCAGTTCCAAAATGCTTCTAGAGCTATTTTCAGGACTGCAGGAGTCTGGGGAAGCCAAAACAAGAGCCACTTGATTTTTGCGACAAGGGTGGCCTTTTCCCCAAATGGGCAAATGGGAGCTCGAAGACACATGCCTCCCCAGTCCCGGATTTCAGGGGACCACTCAGCGTGTGCATGTCTCTTCTCTGGGCTCCTTTCTGCTCCTTACTGCACCCCCGCCTGAGAGCGTGTGCAAGCTCAACTTGACGCCTGAGCCCTTCAATTTGTCTCGTTAGAAAACCCTTGTGTTAAAGAGACCATTAAAAAAAGAGGAGAAGATAAATTGCCTGAAGCTGCAAGGCCCAGGAGGAAAGAGGAGAGCAGGTGATGGAAAACAGACCGGTGATTAGAGGGCAGGGGGTGGCAAAGGAGCAGGAGCAGGCAAAAACCTCCACTGGAGATGTCAAAATATTTGAAAATCCTCCTCCTTCAGTGAATTGAGTTACCAAAATGTTTTTTTTTTTTTTTCCCTACACACAGAGGAGTCTGAAATAGAGGTTAAGAGCTTGGATCCCAGAGTCAGGCAGAGGGGGGCTCTATCCCTTCCTGGTTGCTCTCTGACCTCAGGCCAGTCTCTTAACCACTCTGACCCTCAGTTTCCTCATCTGGAAAGAGGAGACAATGATAAACCTATAAAAATTGCCCTAGATCTCTACCTCTGTGTGTATCCTTGTCCTTTGCAATGTGACTCTACAGCTTCTCCGCTTGAGTGGCGGAGTATATTTCCTGACCTCTTGATTCTGGGCTCAGCATTGACTTATCTTGGCCAGTAGAAGGTGGTGGAAGTGACGGTATGCCAGTCCTAACCATGAGTCTCAAAGGGCTTTGCGTGCTGCTGATCTCTTGGACCCTGTTGGCTCCCCAAAGGAGCTCAAGCTAGCCTGTTGGAGGATGAGAGACCACATGGAGCAAACATGAGCCAACCCAACTGAGCCCATCTTAAAACACCCATCTCTTAGGCAACCACAGATGTGACCCAGCCAAGTCTTGCTGAGACAGACCCAGCTCAGCAGAACAGCCAGATGATCTATGAAATCATGAGCAATCATAAATGGGTATTGTTTTAAGTCATCAGGTTTTGGGGTGGCTTGTTACGCAGTGAGAGCTGACAGATACACCTCTATCTTAAGACTTTACTATGAGGATCACATGAAATCATACAGGAAAATGAAACTAGCTACAATGGGTTGAGTGCGGAATATGCTTTTGCCCAGTATTTACATGCATTATCTCCAAGACTCGCAGGTTAAGAGCTGCAGCTCAGTTCTAGCGCAGGGCACCCTCCTGCCTTGCACACAGCACCTGGTATATAGTACCTGTTCCAAACACAGCGTCGTGGAAGAAAGGCCTGGCAATCTGCTTCTGTAAAGATTACAGCCAATAAAACCCTATGGAGCAGTTCTACTCTGTAACACATGGGGTCGCCATGAGTTGGAATAGACTAGATGGCAGCAGGTTTGGATTCTTTGGTTTCCAATCCATGTTAGTTATTGGATGTTGCTGAAGTTAGGACTCCTGAAACATGCCTCTGTCTTGGTGGTGGAATCTGAACCTTGTCGGTAACCAATGGGTCCACAGGCCTTGGTGAAAAATCAGTACCTAGCTGTGAACAGGCTAGGAAGTGGCATATATGTGAACAGGGTATTAGAGGGAAGGACACTGGGTCAGGGAGGGGTCAGCACCGGCCGGGGCACTCCATGCTGTACCCTCACTAGTGTGGCCCATGGACCAGCAGCATTAGCATCCCCTGGACCCTTGTTAGAAATGCAGACGCTCAGGTCCCACCCAGATCTGCTGAACTGGACTCTGTATTTTAACGAGATCACCAGGGCATTCGCGCCTGATAGAGTTTGTCTAGGACACCGCTTCTCAAGCTACCTCTGTTGGTGAAGGTGAAGGACCAGCATTCATTTATTTTTAAATTTCAGTCCTCTGCAGAAAAAGGCTCTTGCAATGCACTGAGCTTCTGTTAAGGGCAATGGAAAAAATTGGAAACAGGTAAGGAAGATGGTTGGACAACGTGATGAACACAATGTCACAGAACTATGCATGTGAAAATTGTTGAAATGGCAAATGTTTTCATACATATACAGTTACCACGATAAAAAACAAAAACAAAAAAAATGAATTGCTAAAAGGTGGAATGATAAAAGGCAACACATACAAACTTCAGGGCCCAATTTTTTAATTATTAGATTCAATAGATATAAAATCACTCTGTCAAATTGTGGCAAAAGTTTCTAAACACTCTCTTTCTCGGTACATACCTCATTGTGGACAGGTAAGAAAAAATTTGGCCTGGGCTATGGCCCACACTTTGAGTAGCACCATTCTGGAGTTAATAATGATACCAGTATCAGTTAATAATGATACACTATGATCAAACACCATTGTGTGCTTAATATTGGAGTCCCTGGGTGGCAAAAAAGGCTAAGCACTTAACTACTATCCAGAAGGTTGGCAGTTCGAATCCACCCAGAGGTATCTCTGGAAGACAGGTCTGGTGATGCGCTTCGGAAAGGTCACAGCCATGAAAACCCTCTGGAGCCCAGTCCTACCCTGACACATATGGTGGGGTCGCCATGAGTTGGAATCCTCTTGATAGCAACTGGGTTTTTTTTGGTAAGGATTTACAAGGCTTATGTACTTTGGAACCTCTTAGCAGCCTTGTGGAGCAAGTAGTAGTTTTAATCTCCATTTTCCAGGTAAGGCACCTGAGGCCCAGAGAGGGTAAGTGACTTGCCCAAGGTCCCACAGTGTGTAAGTGGAGTCACATGAGCCCATCTGCTTAGCCAAGACTGGTACCACCCAAAGCAGAATGAAGGAGAGGGAGGAACCGCTCCTGAGAGGCACGAGGACCTTGTCCTCTGCAGCCAGTATGAGTGACAGCTGTCAAAATCTAGACACAGGGCACTGGCTGTCATAGCAACCCTCTTTTGGGAAAGCTGGAGCCTAACAAGCTGTCTGCCAGCTCTGGGTGGGTGGGGAGGGTCTCCTTGGCACCTTGCTATTTGGTGCAGCCCCCAGTACATGCAGCCCTGTAGCCCTGCGTGGAGTGCAGCCTCTGGCACCACCCCAGCTGCTGTGTCGCCCTGGGTAGGGGGCAGAGCCTACTTGCCACATCTCTCTTTATGTTTCTTCCTCTTTCCCCTGGAGCCATGAGGGTCAGGCGCAGAGAGGCCGGGGGTCTGGCAGGCTGGGCGATAGCTAGTTATCGACAAGTTGATGACTGCCACGGGAGACTGCCCGAGGACATCAAGGAGGGAGCAGTTCTGAGGCCCGCTACTCCCCGAGTGCTGGCTGCCAGCGTCCCTGCCCAGGGCCCAGTGCTTTCCCCTCACCATCTCATTAATCCTGATTTACAGAAAAAGGCAGCAGGCAGGGGCCTCTTAACAGGCCGAGCAGGCGACTGATTTGCCTTCACTGAAGACAATAGTGCCCAGGAGACCCGGCATTGCTGAATTATTCAAATCAGCCATGGCAGGGAAATCTGAGGACAGAGAGGGGCTGGCGTCTCCAGCCCCCCACTGCCCTCCTTTCCTGCCCCGGCGTGTGGGTGCCGGCTGGCTGGGGTGCCCACACAGGCCCCCTTGCCAGCAAGCTGGGCTGCCCGCAGCCACTCCTCCCAGGATGGAAGTCGAAATTGGTGTTGATCATCTCTAAGCACCTTGGAGCTCTAGTAATGGATCCAAAATGACATTTCCCACCTGCTGGTCCCTGGGGGGACATTCTGACAAGGACTTCTGGATGAACGTGTGATGGGGCAGGGGAGGACAGAGGCGGCAGGAGATGGCCATTCTGCCAAGGTGTGTGTGTGTGTGTGCGCGCACGTGCGGGCGCGCACCCACATGCATGTGGTTCAAAGGAGTGGAGGACATGGGAGTGAACCCTGGCTTGCCAAATCCCCACCGTTTATGCTTTTGGAAAGAGACACAAGGAGTGGTTGGGTCCCCTTGGAAGACGCAGAGGTTCAGGAGCAAAGCTGCTCAGGCATGGGGCTTGCTGGCACTGGGTGTGGACCGAGCATGGCATGGCATGGCATTGGGGGAGCTCAGGGGGAGGGCAGCTTTGGAGAGCACGAGGGGGAAACTGAGGCCCAGAGACAGCCAGGGACTTGTCCAAGGTCATCCAGGTAGTTGATAGCCAAACTGGGATTCAAAGCTGTGGCGTCAGGGTTGCACTGGGGGCTCTCCTTGGTACTAACAACACCTGCTGTACTGGGCACCAGCACTTCTGCTCTGGGTGAAGGGCTTTGTAATGTCTTATCTCAGTTTAAACTTGTGATAATCCCAGGAGGTAGATATAATATTATCCCCATTCTACTGATGAGGAAACTGAGGCTTACAGAGATTCAGCCACCAGGCAGGCTAGGAAGGGGCAGACCTGGGATTTGGCTGCAGGCAGTCTGTCCCATGCTCCCCTTTAATTGCTTTGCTTCATGGGAGGGAAGCGACACCGGGATCCCATCCCTTTCCAGGGCGTGCCTTCTTGTCAGTGCTGTGATGCCCCCACAACCTCCGTTTGTGGTGGCTTCGCTTGGGTTAAGCATTACCATCTAACTGTTGTCCTGTGGGCAGGGGCAGTGTAAAGGCTTAACTCTTGTTAAAAAGAATGAATGTACAGCACCCTTGCCTGTCCCAGGCACCACAGAGAACCTGTCTTGAGTCGGAGACCCTTGTGAGGAGGGGTCTCTGAAAGGTGGAAAGCGGTTCATGAATGAACTCTTTGGGGGAAGACAGTTGTTTCCTCTGAATAGCTTTGACCAGTAGCATGACAACTTTCTCTAGGGGACTCAGATGCTGGAGGCGGTAGGCTAATCCAACTGTGCCTAGTGGTGGGGGGAATACAGGGTAAGGGTAAGCCTATGGATAATAGCCTCTGCCTTCTGTATCAGCTAACGACAGTGATAACAGCAGTAGGAGTAGCGACTTTACTGGGAGTTTACCACATGCTGAGCTCTTCAAAGGAGTCCCTGGGTGGTGCAAAAGATTAATTCGCTCAGCTGCTAACCTGAAGATTGGAGGTTCGAGTCCACCCGGTGGTGCCTCGGAAGAAAGGCCTGGTGATTTAATTCTGAAAAATCAGCCATTTACCCGACGAGGAGGCAGTTCTACTCTGACACACGTGGGGTTGCCTCGAGTCAGAGCTGACTCAAGGGCAACTGGTTTAAGCTCTTCAAAGGCAAGGGGTCCTTCAATCCTTAAGACTATCTTATGAGGCCAGTGTCTGTGACATCAGTAATATTATGTCCATTTTGCAAAGGAAGAAACTGTGGCTGAGAAGCGAAGCTTTATGCCCAGGATGATGCTGCCGGTGTGAAGGAGCTAGAATTTGAACCCAGGGCTCTGTATCACCAAACACAAGCCTCTAGAAAACACTGTGCATGTCACTTCTCTGTCCAGCTGAAACTTCCTTGCATTAAAGTGGGGGCACCTTCCTCTCATCCAAGAAGCCCTACTAGTGGCCTATTCTCTGGCCACGGTCCGTGCACTGGAGTCCCTGGCAGGAGCCTTGGAGCTCAGAAGCAGCTCAAATGCAGCTTTTGCCATTATGCCTTTAGAAGCCCTGTCCCTTTCCTTAGAGAAACTGGCTTCTTCCTGGGAAACTCAGCTCCCTCCCACCCTCAGATCAGCTTCCGTTTGGAATAATCAGGGTCTGAATTAGCCGGGACACCAGCATTTGTGTGAGGCCTTGCTGGCCTCCCAGGATCCCCTGCAGAAAAACCAAACGAAGAGAGATTTATCTCCTGGGTCAGATAAAGGTGACTAAATGCAAACTGGCCAATTCCTTTCAGCAAACAGTTCCCTGGGGAGGACTCCTACAAGGAGGAGAAGAGCCAATCGATCAGGGAAATGCTTTGAGGTGACTTACAGGGGAGACTTAAAGGAAAAAGCCCTTGTGTCTTTACAGCCTCCAGTGACTCGTTCAGCCTTGTAAAACCCCAGACCGGCCAGGGAAGGAAGGGGCGGGGCAGCTCTCCTTTGCCAGCCTTGCACAGGAGAAATTCCGCAAAGTTCGACCTCCGAGACCACCAGCTGCGTCCTTCCTCCACTTATCAAGCATCTGCTGAGCACCTACTGTGAGCTTGCTACGCCTTTTGTCTGCACCGGGCCTGGGTGACCCTTCTGAGTTTTTTAAACAGCATCCTTGCAGTTGTTGTTAGCTGCCTTTGAGTCTCCCCAAGCATAAAAGAAGAAACACTGCCTGGTCCTGTGGCGTCCGGTGATGGATTGCAGATCCGACCACTGTGATCTATAGCGTTTTCACTGCCTGACTTTTGGAAGGAGAGTGCCAGGCCTGTCTTCCTACCCTGTCTTGGTCTGGAAACTCCACTGAAACACGTTCACCATCACAGCTGGGTGATGGCTGCACATGAGGTGCAATGGCCGGAAATCGAACCCAGGTCTTCCACACAGAAGGTGAGACTCCCACCCCCGAACCACCACTGCCCTCTGACAGCGTTATTGAACCCAGAGCCATGGAGTCGAGTTTGACTCATGGATTCCCCCTGAGTGTAAGAGTTGAACTGTGTTCCACAGGGTTTTCAAGGCTGTGACCTTTCAGAAGCAGATAGCCAGGCCTTTCTTTTGAGGCACCAGTGGGTTTGAACTGCCAACCTTTTGGTTAGTAGTTGAGCACTTGAACATTTGCACTATTGTTCCTCCCCTCCCCCTCCATTTATAGAAGAGAAACCAGGAAGGGGGGCAAACGTCTAGGAGTCATAATGCAAGCAACAGTTTCTCCAGGCTCTCCAGCCCCTTCCTGTATTGCCACCTATCTAACAGACCGGGTCCCTGCCCAGCTGCAGCCCTGAGTCTGGCCCAGGCTCACCCTCTCTCCTCACTTCCCAGCTTGTCTCTCAGCCCCCAGAGTCACAAGGGACCTTCCTTATAATTGGGGGCAATGGTCAGTGAATCTTTGAGACTCAGTTTTCCTTTGGAATCTCCAGGTTCATGCCAGCCTCTCATAGTTAACTGTCCGCACCACCTAGGGACTCTCTCCTAGTTACCCCTCCCTCATTTCACTAAGGTACAAGTAGTAGGGCCTTGCTGGGAAGAATAACTTGGCCTGGCAGGGGTCAGCAAATTTTTTTCTGTAAGGGCTCAGACAGTAAACGTTTAGGCTTTGTGAGCCGTATGGTCTCTGCTGCAAATTCTTAATTATGCCCTTGTGGTGCCAAAGCAGCCATAGATGATATGTAAACAAATGGGCATGGCTGTGTTCCAATAAAACTTTATTTACAAACCCAGGTAGTTGGCTGGATTCGGCCCCTGGGCTGTAGTGTGCTTACCTCGGGAATAGAGGAGAAAAAGTCTGGCTTTGGGGTCACCCAGACCTGGGTTCTGCTCCAGGCCACTCATACCACTTCCTCGCTGTGTGACCTTGGGCAGGTTGCCGCATCTCTCTGAGTCTGTTTCTTGTCCATGAAATGGGATAATGATAGCACCTGGCTCCTGGGGCTGTTGCCAGGATTAAATGAGAGTGCAGCAAACGGTACATAGTTAGTGTGAAGCTCGTAGCTGTTATTTTATAATTAATGACTTTAAACCTTCTGAGGCAAGTCCCCTGCTTCCCCCGTTCTTGGGTAAGGGGAAGCTGGTGGTCTGGTATCTGGGGGCTTATTATGCTGATTAGATTTCCATTCTTTTTAAGTGAACACGCTTGGATTTTAATGATTTGAAAAGGATGGATTCTGTGTCTCCTTTGGGGCAGAACTGACCTGCCTTTCTTGGGGTGATGGTCAGTGAAAGTCAGTATGTCCCCAAGGCCCCTTCGAGTCTTGCCTCTGGGTCCAGAAGGGCTGGCGGGTAGATCCAGCATGTTGGTGGTCCCCTGGTTGAGAGCTGATCACAAGTGGCCAATTAATCTATTACTCACAGATACATTTTCCATTAGCAGTGGTGGAATGACTGGCTTTGAAGCAATTAGTCAGCTTAATGAACTTGAGTGTGGGCGAATAGGAGAAGGAGGTTAACCCCCTGGTTCCCAAAGGAGCTGTGGATGTGGTGGGGGTCGGGGTGGGGGTGGGGGTAAGGTGAAGATTCAGGGAGAAGGGAAGTGCTGGGTGAGGAAGAAGGTCTGCAAACATCACACAAGCGCCCAGGTAGTAAAACATGGTGGCTTGGAGCCAAAGGACTGGGACGCCAAGCCAGGAAAAGGTAGAGTTTCTAGCCTTGTGGGCTTTAGTGAATCAGTTTTAACCTGTTTCCTCATTTGCAAAATGGAAATCGTAATAGTACACACACCACAAGATCATTCTGAAGACTGAATGAGAGAATCGTGTGAATACTTAGCTCGGTGCGAGGTACATGGTGAAGTCCCCAAGAATGCTGGTTCCCTCCAACCCTCCTTCACCTCCTTATGGGGCGCGAGGGGGCCAAAAAGGAATGTCTTAGGGCTGAAAGAACAGAAACTTCTTGCTAAAATTGCCTTAGCTCAGAGTCCACAATCAAAGACGTGAGAGAAGCCAGGATTCAATAGGTGTTGTTATTGCAGACCTCGTCAGTGACTTGAGTTTCTGATGTGGATGGTGACTCTCCAAGGGGGAGAAGATGGGGCCCAATTTTTGAAACCTATTGAATGAAATTATATTGCCCCCCTCAGAGCATCTCATGGGACTGCGGGTTTTGTTTGAAAAACAGCAGGAAGTGATGCGTTCAATAAATTCTCTCCAGGTCCAGCCCACCTCCCCCACATCCCTCTCTGTTGACACAGTCAACCTCCTCCCTTCTTCTGATCCTTGATCCCTGCTCTTGGCCATTGCATTTGGCATATGTGGAAACAGAAAGCCTGTGTCTCATGCTTTTTGGCATTGCCACTGTTGTCTGAGACAAATGTAGGGTTTGTCCCAAAAGAAACACAAAGTATTGGTTGGATCCCCATGGGGGACCCGAGAACATCAAGTGAAGGTATGAATAAACTATGCGCCATGTGGCTATGGGGGTTCCAAGAAGGAACTGGGGGTTGCCCCCTGTGAGACCAGATGAAGAAATGACGGGAAGGCTCATGGGGAGCAGGAGAGCTCTGGTTTTCCACTTCAACTTCCAGAAGAAGAGCTGAGAAAGAAATAAAACAAGGTGGTGGGACAGGAAGTGGAGCCACAGGGCATGCAGTTGATAGGGTGGTCCAGGGCTGTCTTTCTGGAGAGTTGACTTTATTTATTTATTTATATTAAGTAACCAAAATCCAAACCCATTGCTGTCAAGTCAATTCTGACTATAGGACAGAGTAGAATTACTGCATAGGGTTTCCAAGGAGCGACTGGTAGATTTGAACTGCTGACCTTTTGGTTAGCAGCCATAGCACTTAACCACTGTACCACTAGGGCCCCCCCCCCTTTTTTTTTTTTAAGTAACAGCAATCGTTTATTTAGCTCACAAACCTGCAATTTAAGTAGGGCTCAGCAGGAAAGACCCATCTGTTATGGACTGAATTGTCTCCTACCCCCCGCCCCCATAATATGTGCTATAAATCTTAAATCCCTACACCTGTGGATGTAATCCAGTTTGGGAATAGGACTTACTTTGTTAAGTTAATGAGACCATATCAGTGTAGTATAAAAAGAACCAATCAGGCACAGAGAAGGAAGCACAAATGGAGGAGAATATAGATACATGCTATGTGAAGATCGCCAAGGAACTGAAGGAGCTGAAAAGAGACAAGGACCTTCCTCCAGAGCCCATAGACAGAGAAAGCCTTCCCCTAGAGCCAGAGCCCTGAATTCAGGCTTCTAGCCTCCTAAACTCCTTAATCTGTTCATTAAAACACTCATTGGATGTATTTCTGTTATAGCAGCAGTAAGAAACCAAGACATCATCTTTGCTCCAAGTAGTATCAACTGGAGCAGTTCAGCTGGGGGCTGGAAGATCCACCTCCAAGATGGCTCACCCACATGCTGGTAAGTTGGTGCTGACTGTTGCTGGGAGGTCAGCCAGGGTTGAGAATTGGGGACAACATTCCTTTCCACGTGGGCCTCTCCTAAGTGGCTTCACTTTCTTGTGGTGTGACAGATAGGTTTCGAGATCTAGTATCCCAAAGAGACAGGAAATGGAGGCCACTGGTGTCTTCAGGCATGGAGCCAGATCTGCTGTAGCATCGCTTCTGCCATGTTCTATATTGGCCAAGCAAACATAGAGCCCCAGTTCGGGGGATAGGACCTAGAGTCTACTTGCCCATGGGAGGACCATGTTTTTACAAAGTGGAAAGTGGATGTGACTTTTTTTTTTGAAGAGCAGGAGTTTTTATTTTCTTTTCAATAATTTATTTTATTTATTTTTGTTGTTGAAAATATACACAGCAGAACATATACCAATTCAACAATTTCCACATGTACAATTCAGTGACATTGATTGCATTCTTCAAGTTGTGCAACCATTCTGACCCTCCTTTTTTTGAATTATTCCTCCCCAATAAACATAAAATCACTGCCCCCTAACCTTCCTATCTAACCTTTTGAATTGTTTCAGTTTGATCCCATATAGAGAGTGTTGACATGTCTTGGGGTTGTTAACCAGTGTCATACAACAATGTGTGTCCTAACTGTTTGATGAGAAACTAGTTTGTTCTGTAAACCTTCACCTAAAGTTCAATTAAAAAAAAAAAAAAAGAAGTAGCTCAATTTGATCCCATATAGAGAGTTCTTTAAAATACAGCACAATGCTCAAGGCAGACTTTTTTTTTTTTTGAGATTACAGGTGATTTTTATTTTTTATTGTGCTTTAAGTGAAAGTTTACAAATCAAGGCAGTCTCATACAGGGACTTATGTACACCTTGCTATATACTCTTAGTTGTTCTCCCCCAATGAGGCAGCACACTTTCTCTCTACTCTCTATTTTCGCGTCCATTCAGCCAGCTTCTGTCCCCCTCTGCCTTCTCATCTCCCCTCCAGAAAGGATCTGCCCACATAGTGGCATGT
This sequence comes from Loxodonta africana, assembly GCF_030014295.1. Classification (NCBI taxonomy): domain Eukaryota; kingdom Metazoa; phylum Chordata; class Mammalia; order Proboscidea; family Elephantidae; genus Loxodonta; species Loxodonta africana. The sequence goes on along the minus strand of NC_087360.1, from coordinate 29,893,021 downwards.
GCCTACTTAACCCAAGAAGCTCACTCCTCACCAGTATCGTTTTCTATCTTATAGTCCAGTCCAACCCCTGTCTGAAGAGTTGACTTTGGGAATGGTTCCTGTCTTGGGCTAACAGAAGGTCTGGGGACCATGACCTCTGGGGTCCTTCTAGTCTCAGTCAGACCATTAAGTCTGGTCTTTTTATGAGAATTTGAGGTCTGCATCCCACTGCTCTCCTGTTCCATCAGGGATTCTCTGCTGTGTTCCCTGTCGTGGCAGTCATTGGTTGTAGCCAGGTACCATCTAGTTCTTCTGGTCTCAGGGTGATGTAGTCTCTGGTTTATGTGGCCCTTATTTTTCTGTCTCTTGGGCTCATAATTACCTTGTGTCTTTGGTGCTCTTCATTCTCTCTTGCTCCATGTGGGTTGAGACCAATTGTCAAGGCAGGCATTCTTTACTAATCATGCTAAACTATTTTTTTTTTTTTATTGTACTTTAGTTGAAGATTTACAGAACAAATTAATTTCTCATTAAACAATTAATACACATACTATTTTGCGACTTTGGTTGCCAATCCCACGACATGTCAACACTACCCTTCTCCATCTTGGGCTCCCCATTACCAGCTTTCCTGTCTCCTCTTGCCTTCTCATCCTTGCCCCTGGGTTGGTGCCCCCATTTAGTCTCTCTCTCTCTTTTTTTTTTTTTATGGTCCTATCTAATTTTTTTTTATCTAATACTTGGCTAAAGGGTGAACCTCAGGAATGACTTCTGTACTGAGTTAAAAATGTGTTCAGGGCCATACTCTCAGGGTTTCTCCAGTCTCTGTCAGACCAGAAACTCTGGTATTTTTTTGTGGGTTAGAATTTTGTTCTACATTTTTCTCTAGCTCTGTTCAGGACCCTCTATTGTGATCCCTGTCAGATATGCTAAACTATTACTTGGTTTAAAGAAGACTTCAGGGGATATTTTTGGTTTAAGATTTAAAGACAATCTCAGTGCAATAGTTTTGGGGGTTAATCCAGCCTCAATGGATCCAGAAATTCTGGATTCCATTAGAATTGAAAATCCTGTTCCTCTTTTTACCCCCTTTTGATCAAGATTCTTTTATAGTAGAGGTGAGTTTTGGAGTGAGCTCTGAGCTGAAGAAGGAGCCTATCAGCAGAAGAGTGTTCCAGGTGGAGGGACCAGCAATGGCACAGGTCCTGCAGCGGGAGCAGGGTCAGTGTGTTCCTGTTCCAGACTGAAGGCCAGCAGGGCAGAATGTAGTGAGCAAGGTGGTGTTGGGGGGGCATGGGAGGAAGCCTAATCAGAGAGGAAATGAGGGTGCAAGATCTTGTAGACTCTCACAGCAAGTTTGGATTTAATTCAAAGTGTATGGAAAGGCCATTGGAGGGTCCTATACAGGGGACTTCCTAGGTGGTGCAAATAATTAGTATGCCCAGCTGCCAACTGAAAGGTTGGAGGTTGAGTCCACCCAGAGGTACCCTGGATGAAAGGGCTGGTGATCTACTTCTGAAAAGTCAGTCACTGAAGACCTGATGGAGCACAGTTCTACTCTGACACACATGGGTTGCCATGAGTTGGAACTGACTTGATGGCAACTGGTTATGCAAGGGAGGGGCATTATTTGTTTTAAAAATATCCCTCTGTTCATCGCCACAACAGTACATTATTCCTTTCTATGGCTGAATTAATATTCCATTGTATAGATCTGCTGCATGTGGTTTATCCATTCATCCATCGATGGGCATTTGGGCTATACCTGTTGTTGTTTTTAGGTGGCATGGAGTATATATCTCCAGAGTAGAACTTCCCCATAGGGTTTCCTAGGCTGTAATATTTATGGGGGGAAGCACTGGTGGTGCAGTGGTTAAGCACTTGGCTGCTAACTGAAAGGTCGGTAGTTTGAATTCACCAGCCGCTCCATGGGAGAAAGATGTGGGAGTCTGCTTCAGTAAAGATTACAGCCTAGGAAACCCAATGGAACAGCTGTACTTTGTCCCATAGGGTCACTATCAGTTGGAATTGACTCGACGATAATGGGTTATGGGAATCCTTATGGAAGCGTATTGCCAAGTCTTTCTCCAGTGGACCCACTGGATGGGTTTGAACCACCAACCTTTCAGTTAGCACCTGAGTGCTTAACCATTGTGCCACCAGAGCTATATCTACCTTTTAGCTATTTTGAAAATACCTACTCCTCACTTATTGACATGGTTAGGTTCCAAAGACCAGGTCAGTATATGAAACCTGGTGTTACGTAAAAATGGAGGATGGCCACATCTGATCACAAAATGGAGGCTGACTACATCTTTACATAACTGCCAAATTACATCATTACATAACTGCCAAATTATATCATTACACAAACTGACAAATCACATCATTACATAACTGCCGAATTACTTCATTATATAACTGCCAAATTACCTCATTATATAACTGCCGAACCATCGAGAATCATGGCCCAGCCAAGTTGACACCTGTCATGGATTGAATTGTGTCCCCCCAAAATATCTGTCAACTTGGCTAGGTCATGATTCCCTTGTATGATTGTCTACCATTTTATCTTCTGATGTTATTTCCCTATATGTTGTAAATCCTATCACTATGATGTAATAAGATGGATTGGTGGCCGTTATGTTGATAAGGTCTGCAAGATTAGGTAGTGTCTTAAGCCAATCTCTTTTCAGATATAAAAGACAGCAGTGAGCAGAGAGAGATGGGAACCTCATACCACCAAGAAAGCAGCACCAGGAGCAGAGTACATCCTTTGGACCTGAAGTTCCTGCCTGAGATGCTTCCAGACCAGGAGAAGACTGATGACAACGACCTTCCTCGAGAGCCAGCAGAGAGAGAAAGCCTTCCCCCGGAGCTGACACCCTGAATTTGGACTTGTAGCCTACTAGACAGTGAGAGAATAAATTTCTCTCTGTTAAAGCCATCCACTTGTGGTATTTCTGTTATAGCAGCACTAGATGACTAAGACAACACACGACCTCGACCATCACAGCCAGTGTTACTCTTGCCTCACACCTTGGTGCTCATTACTGCCAGACGTATGTGGTTAACGTGCACAATGGTTGGGTTAGTAGATTTTTTACTGTTGTTGTAAATACTAGATACTGGATAACGAGATAGTTGGTAAGTGAGGAGTAGATAGTACTGCTGTGAACATCTGTGTACAAGTGCTTATTCGAATACCTGTATTCAGTTCTTTTGAGTAAATACCTAGGGGCGGAATTGCTGGGTCATGTGAATTTTATAACAATTAAAAAAAAAAAAAGTCCTCTTGGCCAAAGAAGACAAGAGTGAAAGCCAGAAGCCTGGAGAGGAAGATAGTGTAATAACAAGACTGAAGGTAATGGTGACCTGGACCGGACAGGTGGTGATGGAGGTGATGGGAAGGGGTTAGATCCTGGAAGCATCTGACAGGTAGAGTCAACAGGAGGTGCTAGGTGAGCAAGAAGGAGTTGAGAGCACCTCATTGTATAATGGGAGATAGAGTGGCCAGGAGTCACCCTGGGTGAACTCACCTCCTGGGGCGGGATCCTTCGAGCCTTGACCTCAGTTTGCCCCAACCCAAGGCGGGTTTGTCCACCTTGGCCCCCTAGACGCTGGCAGACAGCCGGTCCCAGGGGGATTTGATGTTTTGTTTTCGGCGGCACAGGGACGGGCTGTTGATCAGCATCTCCGTGCCTGGAAAGCCATTCACCACTTCGTGCTGCCGCCACCCCCTGCCAGGAGTGTGCGTTGTGTATGTCTTAGCAGGTACACTGTCCCTCGTAATGGAGATGGATGGAAGCCCAATTTTGTAATAGAGAACCTTTCATTAAGGAAACCACTGCTTTTGGATAATCTAAAGGCGCTAATGGGCCATCCCAGCTTGGGACTTAATCATATTACCTCTAACGAGCTGCAGCTCCCGCTGGCTGGTTCGTCTCACCAACAACAACTGCATGGCCTTGGGCTCATTTCTTCCCACTGTGGGCCTCTGAGGACACTATTAGAGATTGTAGGGGACATGGTGGCTGGCAGGGGACAAGGGTGTGGTCATTGCCAGGGTCACCTCCTAAGAAAGGTCTCTGTTTCCCTGAAGATCAAAAAGAAGCATCTGCAGCAGGAGAGAGGAAAGTTAGACTTACGGAAGAACTTTCCCAAGTGGAGGCTTGGAAAATGCTTACATAAGGACCCCGAGTCCTAGCCATGTTTATATCCATCCCCAGGCCATAGAATCCTTGTAGGATGAGCAGGAATCAGAAGGGTCCACGGTAGGTGGGAGAGAGAGTCAGGCAAACAAATATATTACAGGCAGGAGCTTCTATTAGATATTAAACTTGATCTTCCAGCTGTTTGCACGGCTGGTTTTTTCAGGCCTCAGGGGAAATGCTAGCTCTTCAGGGAGCCCAGTCCAGACCTCACTCTCCACAATAAAAAACCTCCTTCCCATCTCTCCCCAGCACATCGCCCTGTTTATATCCTCCTGAGCTCATCACCATCTCTAATTATCTTGTTTATTAATGCGTTTACTTGTTTACTGTCTGACTCCCACGTTCCTGTCACCTCTATGCAGGCAGGGAGCTTGGCCCATCTTTTTAGCTGCTGCTTCCCTAGTGTCTGGAACTGTGCCTGGTACATCGTGGTGCTTAATAAATATCTGTGGAATGAATGCATGCACATACGCATGAATTAGTGAACGAGCTGCCAAGTCTTTATAAGATGCAGAAGTAGCTCAGAGGAGCACAGTGCACTTTTCAGTGCAAGGTAGGGAATTAGATATTTCTGTAAGAGAGATTTTCTATCTAGCCTTAGGAATGAGGCTAGATATTTTATGCTCTAGTGATACCGAGTTAAAAAGGCGCCCTGGTGTTGCAACGGTTCAGAGCCTGACTGCTAACCAAAAGGTTAGTAGTTTGAAGCTGCCCAGTTGCCCGGCAGGAGAAAGACCTGGCAATCTACTCCCGTAAAGATTAGAGCCAAGAAACCCCCCTGAGGCAGCTCCACTCTGTCACATGGAGTTTTTGTATGTTAGAATCAACCTAACAACAACAACCATACCAAATTAACGAACGAAAAGAAAGCACTATGGATGGCAACAGAACATTGTCTGATAGTGTGCTGGAAGTTGAGTCCCCTAGGTTGGAAGGGACTCAAAATACACAGTGGACTCAAGCATATCAGTGACCTTGAAGGTGGCGCAGGACTGGGCAACGCTTCATTCTGTTGTACACGGGGTCTCCATGATTCAGAGTCAACTTGATGGCGACTAACAACAACGACAACAAATTGCTTCCCACCACCATGCCTTTGCCCACTTTGTTCCCTTGCTTAAAGTGTCTTTTCCTTTCCTCTGCCCCTTCCTGATATGGACAAGTCTTATGGGATAGGTTTTATGGTCAGCAAAAGAAAGGACCACGTCTGTTTTATTCATATCTGTGTTTTGAGGCCATCGGACACATTGCATGCATGAATGAATGAGTGAAACAAATGAATGAATTCTTCAAACCCATCCTCCTCCAGGTGGTTCTCCTTGATTGCCCCCTGTGCCTCGCAGCTAATTTTGGCTGTTTTTTCAGTCATCACACGAATCGATTGATGTGTCTGTCTTTTCTACTGGACTGTCTGTTCTTTGAAGAGGTAGAGCCAGCGTCTTCCTCATTAGGTGCCTATCCCTCGTCATCGAATGGATCCAAAGTAGTACCTGCTGAATAATAATGAAAAGTGTACACAGATGTCAGCTACTTCTATGGTCCCTTCCTCCCTCCAGCTGTCTGACTTTAGGCAGGCTTGTCCTCACATCAACCTAGATGGGTCCACAGGGCACTCCCCTGAGCTTATGCTCTGTGACTGACTTGCCATGCAGTGATATGACACAGAACTCACCTCTTCCCACTATTTCACACCCTCTTCCATGTTTGTGAAACTTAGATTTTCATTGAGCTTCCAACAACCTGCTCAGATGGGTTGTTGGTGTTGAGCGCCCTCGAGTCGGTTTTGACTCATGGCAACCCCATGTGACAGAGTAGAGTTGTCCTATAGAATTTCCTAGGCTGTAATCAGAATTGACTCGACGGCAATGGGTTTGGGTTTGGTTTTTTTAATCTTTACAGGAGCAGGTTGCCAGGTCTTTCTCCCTCAGAGCTGCAGGGTGGGGTTGAACAGTTAACTTTTCAGTTAGCGGCTGAGTGCTTAAGCATTTGTGACACCAAATCATTGAGCGAGGTAAAGGATTATTATTTTCATTTCACAGGACAGGAAACTGAGGCTCAGATGTGGGCTTTGCCAAGGAGCACAGAGCTGGTTAGCAGTAGGGGTTGGCAGCAGCACACGGTTTCTTACCTTCCAGGTCCCGATTTTTTTGCTTTCTTCTATTCTGGGGGAATTGCTTGTATAAAATGCTTAAAATGAGTCATGATAACAACAACAAAACAATACAGATGGCAGTTAACTTTTATCGAGCACTTGGTCTTGAGTCTTGGGGTGGGGCAAATGGTTGATGCACTCAACTGCTAACAGAAAGGTGGGAGGTTTGGTTCCACCCAGACGAACCCTGGAAGAAAGGCCTGGCAATCTACTTCTGAAAAATCAGCCACTGAAAACAGTATAGAGCGCAGTTCTTACTCCGACACACCTGGGGTCACCATGAGACGGAATCAACTCAACAGCAAATGGTTTTTTCTGGTCTGGAGCAGTGCTAAACATTTTGTCTGGCTTGGAGTAGACCCTCTTTAGGGGTCAATTTTTCAAACGTCCACTTTTGAAGAAATCAAAACCAAGAAGGATTTGATCTGCGTGTCTTTTGAATCAGGGCAACACAGGGGACTGGAGGGTGGAAGAGACTAGGTTTTATTCCATGCACCTGGATGAAGTGACTATATCCATCCCTCCAGGGCTCAGTTATCCCCATCTGTAAAATGGGTGGTTAGATGAACACTCCAGGCTTTCTCAGAGTTGGCATTTTATAGATTCATTGGTAGATGGTTCCTACTTTCCTTGAGCGTGGCTTTTTTCTCCTTGAGGGTAGTCCTGGAGTCGGCGACAGTGACAGTGTTTCCCTCCCTGGAAGCTTTGGACAGTCAGGAGGGTGAGGAGGCACTTGGCAATGCAAGTAAGCCACGTGTGCCACATTCCTCAATGGCAGCAATTTTCCGTGTAATTAAGTTTATTCATCACGTATATTAAGGGGAAAATGGAGATGCACGATCATCACAGCCCATTTGCTGCCGACATTCATCTCTCAAGCATTGCTTCTGTTTTCCCCAAGACCAACTCCCATGATGGATGCGAGGCCCAGGAGAGCCATCTGGTATGAGGGCTGGTGGGAACCCAGTGCCCGGCAGGACCTGGGCTGACCCGCCTGGATGGACATGTCTCCAAAAACCATCCATGGCTTCAGGGGGCTTGTTGTTGTTGTACCTGCCATGCTGTTGGTCCTAACTCATGGTGACTCCACGCACAACAGAATGAACGCTGCCAGGTCATGTGCCATTCCCATGGTCAGTCGTGGATTGGACCATTGTGATCCATAGAGTTTTCATTGGCTGATTTTCAGAAGTAGATTACCAGGCCTGAATTCTTCCTAGTTCATTTTAGTCTGGAAGCTCTGTTGAAACCAGTTCAGCATCATAGCAACATGCAAGCGTCCACTGATGGATGGGTGGTGGCTGTACGTGAGGTGTATTGACTGGCAGTAGAACCTGAATCTCCTGGATGGAAGATGAGAATTCTATCACTGAACCACCAGTGCCTCCACAGGGGACTTACAATCTAGGAACCATGGTTAATGACAACATTGGCTTAACGTTGGGTATTGTTTTCAGCTGGCTTTGCAATTAGGCTTCGTCCAACTGAATACTGGCAATGTTATTACCCCGGGTTAGAACGTGGAAATGAGGATTATTGCAATCTTTCTACTAATCTAATCATTATACCTTTCTCTGGCTTTTTTTTAAAAACAAATATACAGGTAAGCTTTAACCTGACCCCTTCTATTGTGGGACGTTCAATTCAATTACCAGTTCACTCAGCAAGTATTTGAGAATTGACAAATATTGCATATAAAGTGGTGGACATCATTCCAGGCTTTTGGGAAATATTAGTGAACACGACAAAGATTTCTAGTCTCCTGAAACTTACTAGGTGAATATTTTGGAATAAAGGAATGAATGAATGAGCAAGTACACATGAATTAATTCATTTATTCAACAAACACTGATTTCTTCCTATGAATATCTCTGGGCTAATCATAGATGGTGAAAATGGAGCCCAAACAGTTCGTCCTCATGAAGTTTATATTCTAGAGGAGGAAGAAGATGTAAATGAAAGAATCACTCCCATGAGTGATAATTGCAGGCAGAGAAAAAGCTCCATGGGGGAAAAGGATATGGCTTTTTGAGAGTGCGAGGGGTCTTGTTATAGACTGGGGTAGTGGGAATTCAGGACAACTCCTCGAGGGAGGGATGCTTAAGCTGAAACATGAAGCAAGAATTTGAATCAAATAAGAAAAGAAAGTGGAGTAAGATGAAATAGAAGGACAGCATGAGGCTCCATCTGGCAGGATGGCTTGGGCTGCCAGTAACTGAAGTCCCAACTCAAAATGGTTAAATAATAAGGACAGCTTGTCATCTCATGTAACAAGAAGTTCAGAGGTACAGCAGCTCCAAAACCAAAACCAAAAAATAAAACAAGCAAAAAAGAAAAGCAAAAAAACCAAACCCGTTGCCGTCAAGTCGATTCCAACTCATAGTGATCCTATAGAATAAAGTAGAACTGCCCCCATAGGGTTTCTAAGGAGCAGCTGGTGAATTCGAATTGCCAACCTTTTGGTTAGCAGCCAAGTTCTTAACTGGTGCGCCACCAGGGCTCCAGAGCAGCTCCAGGGCTGGTTAATTCATGAGTTCAATGACATCATCAAAAACCCAAGTTCTTTCCATAGGTTCACTCTGTTTTCTTCAAAGTAGAGGCATTTTCATGGTCAAAAAATGATTGCTGAATCCATGTCATACACTCTCACACAACAGAGTTCAAAGCTCCTTTTAAAGAGAGAGGAAACTTTTCCCAGAATCCTGCTCCAAGACTTCCCTTTATACCTCATTGGCCAAAACCGTATTGGTATATTTGAGCATTTGGGGTGGGAATGGGGAGCTGTGGGATGAATAAGAGGATCCTGCCTAGGAAATCAGGAGACCTAGGCTGGAGTCTCAGCTCTGAAGTCAATTTGCTGGGTGACCTCGGGCAAGCCTCTTTCCCTTTTTTGGGTCCTAAACTCCCAACCTGAAAAGCTAGAGAATTGGACCAGAAGATCCGTGTGTGAGGTTCTAGGATTCTAAATGGGCCATTCCTACTGTGGAGGTCATACATGTTGCTCATCAAATGTTTCTGTCTTTCAACTTTCTGGGCACTTGGAGGCTTGTGCTTCACGGTTCTGTTGTGGGTAGGTGGGGTCATGTGACTAGTTCTGGCCAATGAGTTGAGGGTGTGTTCCCTTCCAAGTTGGAGCATTTAACTCCTGTTGAGATTCTAGATTCCTCTTTCCCTCCAGCACAGACACTGGTGACATCATAGATGGTGACTGTACCCATTACCCGGAGGCCCTGAGTAGCTGGAATGAGAGCCCCCAACCCCTGTCATTCTGGTGGACATGCGGCACGAGCAGGAAATAAACTTTTAAGTCATGAAGATTTGGGAGTTACTTGTTACAGCAGCGTCACACATCTCACCTTGACTGATACAGTTATAATATTTGTAATAATGTAGTTAATACAAAAAGGGAACTGACTCTGTCCAGGCACTAGGTTAAGCCCTTTGCTTTCATTGTACTATTTCATTATCAAGGTAGCATTGTGGAATAGGCTATATTATCATCCCTATTTTCTTCCCATTAAAAAAAATTGTTGTTGACGATATACACAGCAAAACATACGCCAACGCAACAATTTCTACACGAACAATTCAGTGACATTGATTACATTCCTCAAACTGTGCAAACATTCTCACCCTCCTTGTCTGAATTGTTCGTCTCCCATAAACATAAACTCACTGCCCCCGAAGCTTCCTATGTAAATTTTCTAGTTACTGTTATCAGTTCGATCCCATGCATATGGCTCTTTAAAAGAGCACAATGCTCAAGGAAGACATTCTTTACTAATTAAGCTAAATTATTGCTTGGTTTAAAGAAGACTTCAGGGGATATTTTTGGTTTAAGTTTTAAAGTTTAAAGATGATCTCAGGGCAGCAGTTTTGGGAGTTCATCCAGCCTCAATGGTTCCAGAAAGTCTGGATTCAGTGAGAATTCAAAATTATCTTCTACACCCCCCCTTTTGATCAGGATTCATCTATGGAATCTTTGATCACAATGCTCAGTAATAGTAGCCAGACACCATCCAGTTTTTCTGGTCTCATGGCAAAGGAGGCAGTTGTTCATGGAGGCAATTAGCCACACATTCTATTTCCTCCTTCCATTCCTGACTCTCCTTCTTCCTCTGTTGCTCCAGGTGAATAGAGACCAATTGCTGTAAAAACAGAGTTTCAGAGAGGACAAGTCAGTTGCTCAAGGTCACATGGCCAGGAAGGAGTTGAGCCAAGATTCAAATCAGGTGTGTCTGACTCTGAGTAATGAATTCCAGCCTCAATGAAGCTTGCTGACACTTTTGCTCGAAGTTAAAGAATGGATGAGGAAGGATTGTGTCTCTCTGTGTGTGTGTGTGGGTGCCTCACTCTGTCCAATGCCTGGTGGTGGATCTGGCAGTTCCTGAGTCAGGGGAGATCTCCCAGTCTGGCCCAGCTTTGTCTGTGCAGACACCTCCTCCCCCTCTTTCTTGCAGCTTCCTCTACCCCAAGCTCCCTGTAGGCCCTGAGCCAGCTTTGCCTTCTAAGAGGTCTGATTAAGCCCTGGTGAGGAGGTCGGCAGCTTACTGGAGTGGAGGGAATGGGTGGGTAAGGGTGAGGCAGCCATGGATCCCAAGAAGGGCAGGCGAGGTAGAACAACACTAATAATGCCCATAATAATAATACTAACCATCCCAGCATCATCTCCCTTAGGAAGAGCTGTTAAACAGTAACTACCATTATTGTTGTCTTTATTATTATCATTATTATCCTTGTCATCATCAGCCTGGCTCTGGCCTGTAATTAGCATTTATGTAGCATTTTCAGTTCACCATCAGATTCTTACTGGGAGACAAGAGTGGTTAAGAGCTACAGCTGTTAACCAAAAGTCGGCAGTTGAATCCACCAGGCGCTCCTTGGAAACCATATGGGGCAGTTCTACTCTGTCCTATAGAGTTACTATGAGTCAGAATCGACTTGATGGCAACGGGTTTGTTTGTTTTGGGAGACAAGATCTTCCTCCTTGTCCATCCTCACCCCAGCCATCTTATCCGGAGTCTTTGAGCTAGTGTCCCATTTAGAAAATCCCCAGACTTGGCCTTCAGGTCAAATCCTTGCCCCATCTTACAGATAGGGAGCCTGAGGCCTCAGCAGGCCGTGTTCAAGGCTGTCAGTGGTGGAGCTGGGATCAGAGGGGCCTGGTGTATGTGGGTGGTTCTGGTCTCTCTTGGGGTCCATCAGGACTGTGTGCCAGCCCCTTGTGGAAATGGGGAGACCAAGGCTATAGAGGGGCAGGTCTCGCCGGGGGTCACCCAGGAGGTGTGGCTGGCCCTGGACTGCCGCATGGCATAGGGTTACAGTGGCAGAGGTCCTGCTGACAAGGCAGCAGCTGGTGTGGCGGGGAGCCGAGCCTGGAGGCTCAGGCTCCCTGACCTGCGCCCTGGCAGCCACTGCCTCAGGGAAAGCAGCCTTATTAGCGCAGTCGCCTGTGCGGCCCTGGGTGCAGCCGGGGGCGGAAAAGGCCTTATTTTCCCGTGCTGGACCCTGCATGCAGTGGCCACACAAACATCCCTGTGTGGATACGGTCAGAGACACAGAGTGTGCACTGCCAGGCTTACATGCTCAGAGATGCAGATGTGTACATGGACACACATGGTGCACCCAGATTTACAAACTGTGCCCATGTAGGGAAGTACCCTCATCCATACAGCACAGGGCACTTGTCTAGGTATCCAGGCACCCAGACACAGGCACACACACACTTTCATGCACACACATGCACATACGCACTCACAAACACATGCATGCACACACACCATGCACACACACACGTACCACACCCACACCCGCACACATGCATACACACACCACCCATATGCATACACCCACACAGGCACACATACACTCACTTGCACACACACGTGCACATGCACACACACACGTGCACATGCACACACACGCACATACACACTCACAATGCATGCACACCCACCATGTGTGCACACCATAAGTGCACATGTGCACACACACTCACGCACCACACCCACACAGATGCAAACACATACACAACACTCACACACTCACGTACACACACCACCCATGTGCATACACCCATATGTGCACACACCCACATGTGCACACACACACATGCATTTGCACCCCCCACATGTGCACACACATATTCGCATGCAAGTACACTCACACACATTCATGTGCATGCACACATGCACACTCACACCCAAACTCCTACTCATGTTTTTGCACACATAGGTGCACAACAAGTACCCATGTACAATGCAACACAGACACACACAGTTGCACAAGTACAAACACACATACTCAGATCTGTTCACCCAGACACAGTCAGACTCATAAACACACACTTCCTGAAAACACACACACACAAGCAGGCTTCCAGATACAGGCCCCAAGTCCAGGAATGCACACGCTCGGTACACACACGAGCCCTTTTATGTACTCTTGTGTTCACAAACACACGTCCACAGACAGCACATTCTGATACAAGGAGGGACACAGATATTTATATATACTAGCATACATGTTGGCACACTATATGTATCTGTCTGTCTGTCGCTTCTGTCCGAGCCTGTGGTGAGTTCTACTCATCTCACCAGTGAGTGACATTTTACAGCTTTTAAGGCACTTTCCCCGAACAAAATCTCATTTGATGCTGTCTTAGTCATCTAGTGCTGCTATAACAGAAATACCACAAGTGAATGGCTTTAACACAGAGAAGTTTATTCTCTCACAGCCCAGTAGGCTAGAAGTCCAAACTCAGGGCGCCCCAGCTCTGGGAGAAGGCGTTCTCTCTGTTGGCTCTGGAGGAAGGCCCTGTCATCAGTCTTCCTTTGGTCTGGGATGATCTTAGCTCAGTGACCTCAGGTCCAAAGGATGTGCTCTGCTCCAGGTGCTGCTTTCTTGGTGGTATGAGGTCCTCCTGTCTCTCTGCTCACTTCTCTCTTTTATGTCTCAAAGGGATTGACTTAAGACACTATCTAATCTTGTAGACCTCATCAATATAACTGCCACTAATCCATCTCATTTCATCAGAGTGATAGGATTTACAACACATAGGGAAATCCCATAAAATGGTGGACAATCACACAGTACAGGTACTCATGGCCCAGCTAAGTTGACAGATATTTTGGGGAGACACAATTCAATCCACGACAGATGCTCACAGTCTTCCTACGGGGCAGAATTTTATCCCCATTTTACAGATGAGGAAACTGAGCTTCAGGTGGACACCTAGCTGGAAAGCAATGGAGCTGGCAGTCACTCCCAGACCCCTGGTTTACATCCTGGCGTGGGTGGTGTTCTGTGACATGACACAGCCCTGGTTTTGAATTCTGGCTCTGCCACTACCAGCTTGTGACCTTGGGCAAGTCTCCTACTTCTCGGAGACTTTGTCCTCATTCATAAAGATGGCGAAGGTGACAGCAGCGGCTTCATGGTACTGCGTGGAGGGTCCCAGGAGAATTGATGTAGAGGGATGGGCACACTGTAGGTGTTTAGTGGTCGTCACCCATCTTCATTAACCAGTTGCCTTTGAGTCAGTTCTAACCCATAGCCACCCCATGTGTGTTGGAGTAGAACTGTGCTCCAATGGCTGATTTTTTGGAATGAGATTGCCACACCTTTCTTTCGAGGTGCCTCTGGGTGGACTCGAATCTCCAACTTTTCCGTTAGGAGCTGAGAGTGTTAGTTGTTTGCACCACTCAGGGACTCCACTCATCTTTGTTAGTATCATATTAACACCATTTCCTGTCTGCAGCTCCATAGCACATGCAGCAGATAGTTGGCAGAGTTCTGCTCCCCACCATGTCCCATGTAGATCTCAGGCAAGGGGACCCCAGCCTCTCCAGGAAGAACAGACTGTCGCCTGCTCCCAAGGAATGCCAGTGAGCCAGGAGCCCCAGCACAGGCTCTGTCCCTGTGGAGACAGCCAGGTTTGTTGTAACAGTGACTTAGGGCCCACATAACAACCCTCGTATTCTTTTAGTGGGTCCTGAAAAGTGCTATTAAACGGAATACTGAGATAAGGAAGTGGGAGTCGGTAAAGGTTAGACACTATTTATTCAGGTTTTCATAGGGCCCTAAAATATCCTCTTGGCTGCTGCTCTCCATCCCCCTTCCTCTCTGGGGCTAGCTGCTGGCTTCAGGCTCGACTCCAGGCATGCCATGGCCTCTCCCTGCACAGGGATGGTGGAGGCAGCTGGGACCAGAAATAGCCTGAGTTCTGGACCTGAGGGGACCCTGGCCCAAATTCCACCTGTGTCTTCCAACCTGCATGTTATTAAAAAAAAAAAAGAAAAAACCAAACCAGTTGCCCTCAAGTCGATTTTGACTCATGGCAACCCCGTGAGTCCCTGAGTGGTACAAACTGTTAATATGCTTGGTTGCTAATCAAAAGGTTGGAGGTTCCAGTCCACCGAGAGGCACCTCAAAAGAAAGACCTGGCAATCTACTTCCAAAAATTCAACCACTGAAAACCCCATGGAGCACAGTTCTACTCTGGCACACATGGGTTCACCATGCACTTTAGCAGAACTTGAGTGCTGGCTGGTAGCGGAGAACCAAGCAGAGAATGGGGCACATAGGAGGAGCCAGTGAGGGTCATTCTCTGTCTAGATTTCACCTGGGGGAACGAAAGGGTGAGGAACGTGTTTGTAGTATCTTCCCATGGCAAAACCCCTTGCGACCAGGCAATATCCTTAGCACTGTCCCCCCCATAGTCTTCCATTCCCAACGTTGAAATCCTGGTGGAATGGCCTCCCCACATCTCTGCTTGCTTCTCCCCAGTGATGGGAAGTTCACTACCTCTGGCAGTAGTCCACTTTTTCTCCAGATTGCTCAGATCTTCAGAAACCCTTTCCTCTTTTTTGAGGTAAAGTTGGCCCTTATGACAAGGCCTCCTCAAGGGGACTCCGGAATTCTGGATTCAAAAATTCAGAGAAAATCTCCCCGTCTTCTTCCCCTAGTGTTCTTTGCGAGGAGTGAAGTCTGAGAAAGGAAAGTAGACTGTAAGCCTCGCAAAGGCCGGAACTGTTGTATTTTACTTGTTGTCGTATCCCCACACTTAGCAGAGGGCCTCCATGAGTGTTTGTGGAAAGTAGGAGCAAGAGAAAAACTAGGCTTTGGCGTCACACACACCTTGGCTCAAGGCTGGCTTGGCTAACCTTCCCGAGCCTCAGTGGTTTCATCTGTAGAATGGGTACACGAGCAGACCATTCTCTACACCCCCACTCTGAGTCAGCCCCTCTTCCTTCTCCTTGGCAGCCCCCAAAGCAGCAGAGATACAAACATGGGTGGGAAGATGTAATTGCCAGGTCTTTCTTCCAAGATGACTCTGGGCGGACTCGAATCTCCAACTTTCTGGTTGGAAGCCGAGAGCATTAATGGTTTGCGCCACTCAGGGTCTCCACCCATCTTCATGAGTATCATATTAACACCATTTCCTATCTGGTTATGGTTTGAAGTTGGGGGTGACTGAAGGTGTGGTTCTGGATGATTCTGGAGACCAGGCCTGCCCTGGAACCTTCAGCTGGCTCTGCTCGTAGGTAAGACAAAGAGCCTGCCGGCTGGTTCTAACAGGGCCAAAGAGCAGCAAAGAGAGTGAGAGGGAAGAGTATTCCAGGCAGGGGAAATGCCTGTGCAAAGGTCCTGTGGCTGGAAGAAGCAGGTGTGTCAGGAGATGGGGGCGGGGGATTGGAGTAGAGGGATGGAGGGAAGAGTGGGGAGGCAGGCCTGGAGAGTGGGAAGGGGCCAGCCTTGCAAAGCCTATGTCTATGTTTGGATTTCATTCTAAAGGTTATGAGAAGTTTATTCTAAGGAACTTGGGAAATTCTTTAGGGGTTTTAAAAAGCGACTTAAAACAAGAAGCCTTGGTTTGACAAAAATCCCTTTGACTATAGCTAGAAGCTGAGGGACAGGTTGGGGTGAAGGGCAAGAGTGCAGGCTGGGAGACCAACGAAGAGCTAAAAGCTGATCGTGAGTTAGGGTCTTAAAAGCTTGTGGGGCAGCCCTCTAAGATACAACTATTGATCTCTACTTGTCAGGAGCAAAAGAGAAAAAAGGCAATCAAAATCTCAGAGAAGAAACTAATCTATAGGGCTAATAGCCTGCACAAGCCATGGCCTCATCTACCCTGAGACCAGAAGAACTGGATAGTGCCTGGCTACTACAACTGGCTGTTCTGATCAGGGCCACAATGGATGGACCCTGATAGAATGGGAGAAAAACATAGAACAGTACTCAAATTCTTAAATAGTCCAGTCTTAAACTAATCAGTTGAGACCAGAGGACTCCCAGAGACTTTAAACCTTGAACTGAAATTATCCCTTGAGGTCACCCTTCAGCAAAATAACAGATTGGCATACAAAATGAAGGGTTTTACCTGTGAGCATGGCCCTCCATTGAAAAACCATCTATATAAAACGAAAAGGTTAGCAAAATTACCCTAAAGCAATGATGAGATGATAAGGGAGCAGGGAAACCAGAGCACTGGAAAAATGGAACAAGAAGAGAGTGAAAGAGAATGTGGGCACATTGGGAAAAATGTAACTAACGTCACTGAACAACCTGTGTAGAAATTGTCAAATGGGAACCTAATTTGCTATGTAAACTTTCACCAAAAACACAATAAAATATTATTAAAAAAAAAAAAAAGTCTGGTGGTAAGGGAGATGGAACGGAGATCAGGCCTGGGGAGCGAGTAAGATGCTGAACCTCAGTTTTGGGCCCAGGTGTAAGAATATGTGGCAGTAGGTCCCAAAGAAATTTGGTGGTAGGAATAATATTGGGGTTTTTCTTAGAGCTCTGCACATAGTATCTCATTTAATCCTTGTTACAGCTCTACAGTTGATTGCTTTTATTTTCAGACATTACTGCCGACCATTCCCCAGGCATTTCACATATATTAACTCATTTAATCCTGAAGCAAGCTTCTGAAATTTTATGCTCATTTTACAGTTGAAGAAACTGAGGCACAAAGAGAGTAAGCAAAGGGCCCAACCTTACACAGCTAGTTCATGGGCAGGTCTGAGATTCGACCACAGGCTGTTTGGCTCCAGACTACACTCTTAACTACCCTGGTGGGCCATTTTTACCCCCAGTTTACCGATGAAGTAACTGAGGCTCTGAGAGGTGAAGTTACTTGACTAAGGTTACACAGCTATGAAGAGGTGGGTCTGCCTGACTACAGAGCCACCCCAGCTCTTGATCCTGGTCTCGCTGAGATGACGGCTGGAAGCCTTTAGGGTCTCCTCTCTAGATCCTCTCAGGAGGTGAGGTCTGCCACCATTGTTGGGGTCATTTGCCTTGGCTCAGGTCACCAGAGTGGGTGGGGAGCAGAAGAGCAAGACCTCGGGACCAGTAGGGGGATACAGGGAGTTGGGCTGCTACCCTCTTGGGATGGGATTTTGGCTTCCTAACGGTAAGTGCAATGGTTAAGGACTCAACTGCTAACCAAAAGGTTGGTGGATTGAACCTGCTAAGCTGCTCCACAGGAGAAAGACCTGGTGATCTGCTCCCACAAAGATTATAGCCTAGGAAACCCTATGGGGCAGTTCTACTCTGATGCACATGGGGTCGACATGAGTTGGAATTGACTTGATAGCATCTAACAATAACAACAGCAATGATAAGTGCTCAACTACTAGCCAAAATGTTGGTCGTTTGAACCCACTCAGAGGCACCTCAGAAGAAAGGCCTGGTGACCTGCTTCCAAAAGGTCACAGCCTTGAAAACCCTGTAAAGCAGTTCTTCTCTGACACATGTGGGGTTGCCATGAGTCCGAATCAACTTGACGGTAACTAACAACAAACAAAGACAGTTTTGACAGCCCCGGATGGCCCGTGTGAAGGGGAGTTCAGCATCTCCATACCTGTCCAATCCTCCACCCCACACATGGAGAGGCAAGCTGTGTTGAAGGTGTGAGTGGCACCACCAGGGCACCGCATCCCACTGGGGCTGCATCCACACATCCACACCACTCTCACCCACCCACTTGAACTTTGAATCCTCATTGTGCACAATCTCCAGGCTCCTCTGGCTGATCAGCTTGAAATGAAATTAGAGGGAACATCTGTCCTGACAAAGAAAGGATGGGGAAGGGAGAGAGGAGGTGGGGTGGAATGGGAGGAATACTTAGAGCTGCTGGTTATTATTGGGCGTTTTCTGGGTGTCAGGCACTGTTCTGGTCTTTCACGCATTATCTTGCTTCATCCTTACATCAACTCTGAAAAGAAGAAGCTATGATTCGCCCTGGAGTCCCTAGGCTGTACAAATGGTATGCTTGGCTGCTAACACAAAGGTTGAAATTTGAGTCCATCCAGAGGTGCCTTGGAAGAAAGGCCTGGCAATCTACTTCTGAAAAATCAGCCTTCCCAAACCCTATGGAGCACAGTTCTACTCTGACACACACGAGCTCACCATAAATTGGAACCGACTCAATGGCAAAAAATCCCCAAAAAAACGATTAGCCTCATTTTACAGAGAAGGAGACAGAGGGTCTGAGAGGCATTCACCTGTCAAGTTTCCCAGTTAGTGCGTGCCTGGGCTGATATTTGAAACCATCCTTCCATCCTTCCCTTCATCCAGACCCCCGTTTACTGAGGATATACAAGGTGTCCAGGTCTGGGGTGTTGGAATCTGTGAGCCATGAAGCAGACACAGACCAGACTGGTTGAGAGACGTGGTGGGGAGACATGATGAGAGACACCTGTGAGCAGGTAGAAGATTCCAGGCACTGTGTTAAGCATCTGTGTTAACTCAGTCAATCCACATAACAACACTGTGAGATAGGAACTATTATCCCACCCATTTTACAGATGAGGAAACTGAGGCCCAAGGAAGAGAAAGGTTCATACACCTAGTAAGGGAAAAGCTGGGGCTCAAAGCCCATGCTTGTGAAACTGTCTCTGGCTTCACAGAGAGAAAAAGTGGTGATGACAACATGTGAACAATACCGTGTGCTTACGATTTGTCAGACGCTGTACTAAGTGCTCTTATAAATTGTCCAAATTCATTACCCAACAACCACAATGAAAAAGCTACTGTGTTCTTCTGCTGATGAGGGAGATGTGGCTCCAAGACTTGTCCACCGGGATTAGAACCTGGGCATCTGACTGCAGAGTTGGTGCTACTGATAATGACGCCATTTGCCTCAATATGAAGGGTATGTACATTTTATGGCCCACCCTACTTTTTCCCTAGGGAAAGACCCCAGGGAGCTTCACAAAGATGCTGGCTGTGGAATTGGGTTTTGAATAATTGATAAGATTCCCTCCCTCCCTATTTCTCTCCTTTTCCTCCCTCCCTCTCTTCCTCCCTCCCTCCCTTCCTACCTTCCTTCCTATTTCCTCCCTCCTTCCCTTTTTTCCTTCCATTCTTGAGTCCTATTGTGTGCCAGGAATGCATTGATGGATAGGAAAATCATGTCCTAACATAGTGTATCAAGAAAACGTTTTACATTCTACTTAGGTGAGTAGTGTCTGGGGTCTTAAAAGCCTGTGAGCAGCCATCTAAGATACTTCAGTGGTCTCACCACTTTGGGAGCAAGGGAGAAAGACAGAAACTAAAGATACAAGAGAAAGATTAGTCCAAAGGACTAATGGACCACTTCTACCACGGCCTCCACCAGACCAAGTCCAGTACAACTAGATGGTGCCCAGCTACCACCACTGACTGTTCTGACAGGGATCACAATAGAGGGTCCCAGACAGAGCTGGAGAAAAATGTAGAACAAAATTCTAACTCATAGAAAAAGACCAGACTTGCTGGCCTGACAGAGACTGGAGAAACCCTGAGACTATGGCCCCCAGACATCCTTTTAGCTCAGTAATGAAATTACTCCCGATGTTTACTCTTCAGCCAAAGACTGGACAAGCCTATAAAACAAAACAAGAATAAAGGGGCACACAAGCCCAGGGTCAGGGACTAGAAGGCAAGAGGGGACAGGAAAGCTGGTAATAGGGAACCCAAGGCCGAGAAGGGAGAGTGTTGACATGTCTTGGGATTGTTAATCCATGTCATAAAACAATATGTATACTAACTGTTTAATGAGAAACTAGTTTGTTCTGTAAACCTTCATCTAAAGTACAATGAAAAAAAGAAAAGCACATCCCTTGCCTTTGTGGAGCTTACGTTTAAGCCCACAATAGCCCCCGTCGTTCTCTCCATTTGGCAAATGTGGCAACTGAGGCTTTGATAAATTGGCCAAGGCTACCTAGCTAGTCCGTGGTAGAGACAGGACTGAAACTCAGGGCCATCTGTCCCCCAAGCCCAGATCTCTCTGTCTCCAGGGCTGCCTGCAGGAACTGACGCGGATGTCCTGTATCGAGAGTATGCACTGTGGGTACTGGGGGGAGAGAAGACAGCACTGGGGAGAGCTACAGTTGGGGCCAGGGTGAGAAGGAGGCAGAAGGGCAGCAAGGATGTCTTGGCGTTTAGTGGGGCCTCAGCAATGGGATCCACCAAACTGGCGCCTGATTCTAGGGTCCCCAAGGGCAGGCTGCTTCCCAGATGGTAGGTGATCTTGACCCATTTCCACCTCCTCACTTTATGGGGGGAATTTGCCAGGAGGTTATAATGAGCAATGGGGTGGAAGAGAGCTGAGTTCAAACCCTGCCTTGATTCTGTGCATATGACTTAAAACTTCAGATTTTTCATCGGTAAAATGAGTACAATAACATCAACTTTCAAGATTTGGAGAGCTTTCAGGGCTAATGGAGGTAAGTGTGCTTTGTAAACTGAAAAGTGTTGTCTAGATGTGAGGCTTCTCTTATCTGTTTACATGTTTACTGGTCTTTACTATAGACTTTAAGCAGCCTGAGGGCAGGGTTCTTGTCTGAGTCTATACACAAAAGATGTTTGATAAATTTCAAAGGAATGATCTGTTGAGTGGATTATTGTTTTGTGGGTTTTTAAAAATTCCTTCTGTGGGTGGGTGGTAGGCTGTGAGCTACTCTGGGACCCCAGGAATGGTTCAAAGATGTCTATGATACTTATTATTACTAATAACAACAACAATGACAGCAGCCCAATCTATTGAGGCCTTTCTGGGTGCTTGGCTCATCTGATCTTGAGCAACCCTATAAAATATGTGCCGTTATCTTCCCCACTTTTCAGTTGAGGAAAGAAATGTTGTGTCACTTGTCCAATGTCACACAGCATGTAACTGGGGGGAGTAGGACCTGAGCCCAGATCCAGGTCTTTCCAATTCCAAAACTGGGTCACTCAAACACTGGGGAATCCTGCCTTCAAAGGTCCCTGTCCCCAAGCCTGGGCCAAGAAAGAACAGTATGGAGTCTGTTGCCAGCTTGGCGTTCACACCCTCTAATAATACAGTCAATTGCTCCTTTCAAATTACAGTAAATGTTTTCCCCCTTGAACAAACCACTTACCGCAACTGCAGAAAGAGTGTCCTGTTTACACGCTGAGCCAAAGGAATTCCAATCGGAGTCTAATTATTGATGCTGCAGCTACTATGGCCTTGGGAAAAAAAGGGTTGCCTAATTGCACCAATTAATACCTGCCACTCCTGCAAGCTTTGTCAGGTTTAAGGTTGGGTTTCCTTCCTCCTTGCGGGTGGGGAGAGATGGATCTATGCAGCCACTCCAGGTCCAGACCTTCAGGCCACAGGCTGGGTGTAAAGAGGTATTTTGTTTTCAGGACGTGGCCATTTTTGGTGGGGCAGCTGGAGTGGGGGTTACTCAGGCAGCCTGCCAGCCCTCACCCTTCCAGGAGGGTGGGGGCAGCTGGGGGCTGGGAGTTCCAGGCTCTGGTCCATGTTCTGCTTCTGACTCGATCAGACACGCTGGGGGAAGGCACGGCTTCTGCCTGGGCCTAAGTTTCCTCATGGAGAAAATAGAGTTTATACCTGTCTTACTGTTACCATGTGCTGGAAGCTATGCCACTGGTATTTCAAATACCAGCAGGGTCACCCATGTTGGACAGGTTTCAGGGGAGCTTCCAAACTGAGACAGAAGAGGAAGAAAGGCCTGGTGATCTCCTTCCAAAATTCAGCCAAGGAAAACCTTATGGGTCACAACAGAAGACTGGCTGACATAGTGCTGAAAGATGAGCCCCCTAGGTTGGAAGACACTTCAAACGCACAGTGGTCACAACAATGAACTTGAGCATACTGGCGACCGGGGAGGCGGTTCAGGACCCTTCAACATCTTGTTCATTGGGCCACCATGAGTTGGAGCTGACTCCGTGGCAGCTAACGACGAACAAGTGTCATTATGAGGGTTTAATGGGGTCATATTTCACAGGTTCAATCGTTGTGTGAGCTCTATGGGGCTAGACAGGTTGAAAGAATTTCTACTAAAAATGAGGAGGGCAGTGGCTGGGAGTGAGGAGACGTGAGTTCTCGTCTTGCTGTGGGACCATGGAAAAATCCCTTCACTTTCCTGGGCCTCAATTTCCCCTGCTACAAAATGCGGATAATTCCACCTTCCTGTTTGATGCCTGTGTGGAAATCTGCAAATAGTATCTTGACCCTCAAATATGGAGGCTGTGAATGCTCATGGCATTGATGGGCTGAGGGATGAGCTGCCATACTGACAAAGTGACACTCTATCGGGGACTGGTTGGGTGGCAGGCAGGGTGTTGGGTGGGGATGTGGGGAGGCAGGGGAAAAGGTCATAGGCTTTCCAGTGAAGCTGACCGAGGTTCGAATTTCACTTCCAACCCTTCTGAGCTAATTGGCCTTGGGTAATAATAATTGCAACAACAATCACCTATTAGTGCTTGCTATGTACCAGGGACTGTGTGACACGAATGATCACAGTAAGCCCCCTAAAACACAAGTATTGCTTTTTAATCCCCATTTTACAGGTAGTGAAGTTGAGGTCTCAGAAAGGGTAGGGAACTTTCCTGAGGACTCACAGCCAGGTTTTGTTTGAGCTAGGATTTGGGCCCAGTGTCCTGTGATTCTAGAGCCTCTGCCTGCAACTGCTACATCTTCCTGCCTCTGGTTGCCTCAGTCTTCCTGTCTGTAAAAGGGGCTAACGGTAACCTCATCCAAGCAAAGATGTCACAAGGATTGGGCACGATCAGTTACGTCAGTTATGCAGCCCGCTGTGTGGTAGCTGGAGAGCCATGTGGCCTGCTGAAGCCACACTTCTCTGTGGATGTATGTAAGTTGAGAGACTCTCAGCTGTGGTCCCTTCCTCCCATTCGTCCTAACTCCATGAGGCCTGGTGGAAAATTTGGCTGTTCACTGCCCCAAGAGAAAACCAATTGCTATTGAGTCGATCCCAACTCCTGGCAACCCCAACGTGTTTCAGGGTAGACCTGTGCTTCATAGGGTTCCCAATGGCTAATTTTTTTTGGAAGTAGATTGCCAGGTCTTTCTCCCTAGGCACCTCTGGGTGGACTTGGACCTCCAACCTTTTGGTTAGCAGCCAAGCACACTAATCGTTTGCACTACCCAGGGTCTCCTTCCTCAGGAGGGCTGGGCTGTCCTCCTCTTCCTAAGCCCCGTTTGCAGGAGAATCTACCCCCCCCCAAACCCCGGCCCTGGTGTTTGCTTTCATCAGCACCCCCTGGGGTTTCAGTCCCACCTGAGCACATTTGGTGCTGTGTTTCCTGATGTGACACATTGTCACCGTGCATTATGTATATCAGCCCCTGCAAAGTGGTGACACCGGAGCCTGATGCCACATGATCAACAAAAAAGGTGTGGGTCCCCTGGGGGGCCTCAGGCCCTGACAGGAGCCCTGTACCCCCATCCCCCACCCCTACCTTCCATGGGGAGCTCCTTTGTAGCTTCTTGGCAGAGCCTGCACAGCCCCGAGGGGCTGAGGCTCAGTGGGCCTGCCTGCAGAGCACACAGGGATGAGGTTGATGTCCTGGTGCCTGACACCTGCCTTGTCTGAGGTCACCAAATTAAAAGCAACAAAGCTCCTTAGTCAAAGGCAGTTGGGGCCTGGTGGGGAGATATGGCAGGGCTCCAAGTGCAATGGCTGACTGATTTCCCCTAATTACCGCTGGTTTAATATTTATAGGGTTGGTGCCAGAGGGCTGCTAGGGAGGTATTCAGCCCTAGTGGCTGCTGATGGGAGGCCCTGGTGAGAGGCACTGAACAGGGAAGACTGCCTGCATTCGGGGTCCTGGTTGGCCAGCCCCAACCAGTCTGCCCCTGGTACCTTCCTGAGGTACAAAGAGCAGCCCTTTATGTAGCACTAAATGTGTGCTGAGCTCCGAGCTCAAAAACTGGCAGCCTGGGGGGCCCCATAGCTCAGTCCTTCAGGATGGAGGCTCTAGTCAGAGCCATCTAAGTTCTTATCTAAGTTTGACTTCTCCCTGGCTGTGTGTCCTCGGGCAAGTGCCCACACCTCTCTGAGCCCCATTTTCCTTGTCCGTAAAACGATGGTAATAACAGGCCCCCCTTGTGTGGTTACTGTGAAGATCCAACAAGGTAAAACACATAGATGTTTAACATAGTGCCTGACACCAGGGGCCTATCTATAGAAATAGCACGTAGGGCAATTAATGTTAAATTGCTGAATAATCTCTCACAGCTGGTGATAGAAATTGTGATGGCCAGTAGAAACTGCTCATTGGCACCCTGCCTCAAGCAGTGCCCAGTGCACACGCCCTACCTGGCCACTCCCTGCCTCCCCCCTCCCATAGGCTTCTGCCTGGCACATACTTTGTTCAGTAAAGAGAAGCTGTATCTATGAGTCTATACATGTACACTTGTGAGATGCGATAACCTGTATCGGTTAGCTACAGCCTCAATAATGCTGCGTAACAAAGCAGCCCAAAACTCAGTTGCTTAAAACAACAATCACTTATTCTCACAGATCTGTGGAGTGGCTGAGGTCAACTGAGGATTGACCCATCTAGGCTGGACTCAGCTGGGCAACTCTGCTGTTCTATGGCTGGTCTCGCTCACACAGCTGGGGCTCAGTCATCTAGGCTGGACTCTCTCCACATGGCTCTCTCCTTCTTCTGTGACTAGCTCTGGTCTTGTCATCTTCTTGTCTTGTCAGTAGCAGAGGCATGAAGATTATTGTTTCTGAACAGAAAGCTAATCTATCCTTCCTCCTAACATTCCCATGAATGAGTAATTATTATTTCCGTTTTCCTGATGAGAAAACTGAGATCCAGAGATGGGAAGTCACTGTTGGTGGAGCTAAGATCTGAACACTTCAAATACCACATTGTTTTCAACCGCCAAACACTTTGAGCTGTCCTTAATCACAATAGCATGTGCTACTTATTAAAAACTTACTGTGTGCCAAGTGCTTCGCATGAGTTATCTTTAATAAAAAGCAGTCTTTAGCTGTAGGCATTTATATCCCCATTTTACAGACGAGGAAGCTGAGACTCAGAGGCTAAGTAACTTGTCCAAGAGCTCATGACTAATAAGTAAACGGCAGACTCAAGATTAGAACACAGGCCACTCTAAATCCGTGCCAACATGCTTTCGTACCTGAGGTTTCCTCTGTCTGGACTGTCCGCTCTGTCTGTATCTTTAGGAATATGGCTGTATGTCCGACAAAATAATAGGTGTTCAGTAAATTATAATAAATAGCAGACATAATGAACTAAGGTGCTGCTATCCCCATTTTAGGAGATCCTGGGTGGCGCAGTTAAACACTTGGTTGCTAACCAAAACGTTGATGGTTTGAATCCACCCAGAGGCACTTGGAACAAAGTCCTGGCGATTTACTTCTGAAAGGTTACAGCTATTGATAACCCTAGGGAGGGCAATTCAGTCCTGGTACATATGGAATCACCATGCATTGGAACTGACTCGGGGGCAACTGGTTATCCCCATTTTAAGGATGGGCAAACTGAGTTGCACAGAAGTGAGGTCTCTTTTGTCCAGGTGACAGAGCCAGAAGTGGCTTGGCAGCACTTAAACTCTGGTCTGCCAGCCAGCAAGACTTGAGTTCTTGCTGCTCAACAAGGCTTAAGTCCTAAGAGAAACCAAACTGCTGTGTGTAGTGAAAGGACTTGGCTCTGTCTGACCTCCCTCTCTCTTCTCCACCCAGCCTGGCCCGCTCCTCATCTGATTAACCGATGCCTTTTTGAACTGAGACATCCACATCCATCTGGCTGCCCTGTGTCCCAGACTTTCTCTCTTCTGTCAAAACTTGCTTCTGCTGAGTCCCACTGCTTCTGGTCTTTCTGGGGATGGAACTCATCTGGCAAGCTAATGCAGCCATCTTGGGATGTAGGGCTAATGATGGTGTCTCCACCGCCCTCTCTCCCTACCCCCACTGGGCTACCATGGGTGGGCATTCCCTCCAACTCTTCAAGCCTCAGCTCCCTCATCTGCAAAATGGGTAGAGTCACACATACGTAGCTGGCTGCTGTCAGCTCAGCTGTGCTTATGCCTGGTCTTAGCACAGCTTCCGGCAGAAAGTAAGCACTCAATAAATGTAAGCTATTGTTATTGTCAGTTGGGTCCTGCAGCATTTTTTTCACCCAGAAGGAGAGGAAAAAAAACCCTAAAAATTATGGAAGCTGGTCAACTTACGTTCCTAAGCCATCACTCTGCACATCAGGAAATTATCTAAATTCCATCACACACCCCAGAAGTGAAGGAGACGGGGAGGGAGAGGCTCTGCAGGAGTCCAGCTGTCACCTAGGAGGTGTGAGGAGGGAGCGGATGTGGTGGTGGGGGAGCAATTTGTGTTCACCGCTCTCATTGTACAGACTGAGAGCCCAGAGAGGCACAGGGGTGCTGCTGTGGTCACACAGCCAAAGCTGAAGCTGCTTTTGACCTGCGACTTTCCAGCTCTTCCTCTGCCCCAGAATCCGGGCCCCTCTCCGCTGGAGCCTGGGCTCTGTGGGGTGTCACAGGAATTTGCAGCCGTGATCTCCCTGCTTGGGGAGAGAGCGAGAGAAAGCTGCCAAAGCAATTCTTAGCAAAATCCCTGGGGGTTTGTGTCAAGGACAAAATAGTGTGTCCCATGGGTAAATATAGTTAACACAGCTGCAAAACAGAATTTATTTCTTGTTTGAGATATCATTTTTAAAGTATGGCATAGGGAGAGCTTTAAAAATGAAATTATAGCAGGCAATAAAAAACCTCATAGGCACTGTATTCAAATTATGCTACAGTAATAGGCCAAGTTCATAAATAAACATTGCCAGTTAACCCTTCTCTGAGCCCCGTGGGCAGGCTGGTGGGGATGCAGCTGGCAGAGGCCATTCTGAAAGCCTGTGGGAGGAGGCAGGGTCTCCTTCCAAGTGTCCCTCAGCTCCCCCCTGCCGCCCCGCTACCACCACCCATCGCTCGCTCCCACGCAGCCCCTCCACTTAGGTGTTAAACAAAACACAGATTATTCTTTGCCGGGTTTGATGTAATGTGCCACACAGACCTCCGAGCTGGGAGTGTTCTGAGTATGGATGAGGTAGGACCCTCCCAAAGATGCTTGTATTTCCCACCCCTCTTAAAAGTACTATAGTCGATACAACACAATATAATATAAAAACTAGTTGCCATCAAGTGGACTCCGATTCATGGTGACCCCACGTGGGTCAGAGTAGAACTGTGCTCCGCAGGGTTTCCAATGGCTGATTTTTGGAAGCAGATCACCAGGCCTTTCTTCTGAGGTGCTTCGGGGTGGACTTGAACCTCTAACCTTTTGGGTAACAGCTGAATGCATTAACCACTTGCCCCACACAGGGACTTCTGTACATATACACACACACACACACACATATACATATATATATAGTGTCAAGGACAAAATAGTGTGTCCCATGGGTAAATATAGTTGATATAGCTGCAAAATAGAATTTATTATTTTATATACATATGTATAGGAGTCCTGAGTGGGGCAAATGGTTATGCTTTTGGCTACTAACTGGAATGTTGGATGTTCGAGTTCATTCAGAGGCACCTTGGAACAAAGGCCTGACAATCTACTTCTTCCATGAAAACCCTATAAAGTACAGTTCTTCTCTGACACACACGGGGGTAGCCACGAGTTGGAATTGACTCAATGGCAACAGATTTGCTTTTCTATCTGTCTGTCTATCTATCTGCACACACACACACACACACACACACACACACACACACACACACATTTTTCCTATTACACTTTAGCACAGTGGTTCTCAACCAGGAGTGATTTTTGCTCCCCAGGGCACATTTGGCTAAACATCTACAACGCATATTTGGCTAAGCATCTACAACGCGCATTTGGCTAAGCATCTACAACGCGCATTTGGCTAAGCATCTACAACGCACAGGAAGCCCCTATCACAAAGAATGATCTGGCTCCAAACGTCAATAGTGGGAAGGTTCAGAAGCCCGGTGTAGCATAATTACTTGTTCTGTGTCTGCCCTCCTCCCTGAAAGCTGGGATGTCACACTCTCTTGTTCACTGCTGAATTCCCATCACTCAGCCCAGTGCTGGGCACACAGTAGGTCTTCAACAAGGATTTGTTAAAAGATTTAATGAATTAATGGGGCCACTTCCCTGCCCCCTTCTCCCTCTGACCCATCCTTTTGTTCTTAGCTTGAAGATTGCTTTCTCAGGGAAGCTCCACTCCAAGGTCACCCTCCCCATAACATTCCATGTTCCTCATCCTTGGATTTACTTGTCCACTGCTCAGGTCAAATGTCACCTCCTCAAAGCAGTACTCCTTGACTGCCTTAGCCAATGTGGCCTCCCTCATGTCACTCTCCATTTCATTTCCATCATATCATTTGTCAGTAGCTGAGATCATGTTCATCGCGGCGACTCCATTTATTACAGAATAGAACTGTTCCATACGGTTTTCTTGGCTGTAGTATTTACAGAAGCAGACCACCAGGCCTTTCTTCCACAGTGCTGCTGGGTGGGTTCGAACCACCAAAGTTTTTAAGGTTAATAGTTGAGCACAAACTGTGCCACCCAGGGACCCAGGGTTGGAATCAACTTGATGGCAACGGGTTTTTTTTTTTTTTTTTTAATCTTGTTTATAATGAGCAGGGGGAATGTCAACCACTGGATCTCCAGTGCCCGTGGACCAGAGAGCATAAACCAGAGCGGCTGGTCCTTGAATTCACCAGGGAGTGTCTGTGAACAAGGAGGGCCCCTCCTGTACCCGTTACCCCCTCTTTCCTTTGCAAATCCAGTTTGGGTACCTGAAGTTCTCCTGAGCCTCCTTCCTCGGGAATGCACTGTGTTGGCGTGGGATGTGAGAAACCTCCCACTCAGATCCTCCAGGAACTTGCTGGAAGACCCTGGCAAGTCATTCACACCCCCTTCTCAGCAACTTGATCACACTGGATCACATCTGTGCTTTGTAACAGGGGTGTATGGGTCAGAATCACTCCTAGTGCTTTTCTAAGAGACACACCCCTCCCCCAGACCTGCAGAGCCAGACCCTCTGCGGGTACGGGTGACCTGCTCTGTCCTTTTGCAAGAAGTCCCCTGGTAATAGAGATGCATAGCGTGGTTCAGAGCCAGCACATGGGGAGAGCTGAACCCCTTCCAGCCCCGGCATCTGACATCTCCGTGATTTGAGGATGCCCAGCCTGGGCCATTTATCCGGGCAACTCTCTTCCCAGACTCCCTTGGCACTTTTGCTAATTTAATAGCATTTAATTTAATTTTAAAATGATTTTTTAAAAAAGGCTTATTGCCGCAGAAGCCCCGACCACCTCATTCTTCTTTCTCCCCGAGGCTGGAAATACATCTTGTGGCTGAAACCAGGCTTCTGACCACAGACGTCCCTCAGAGGGTCCACAGCCTTTTTGCGAAAAATGCTGAGTTTGCTCTTTACCCATTGGGCATAATTACCTTTCTCGTCTCCAGAGCTCAGCATGGTCCAACCCAAGGAAGAAAGAAAGGGCTAGAAAACCAGACCAAATGAGAGATTGACTCATGGGCTCTTGTCTCAGACAAAGGGCTCAGCAGAACCTGATACACACACACACACACACACACACACACACACGGACACATTCCTTCACATTCTCGGGGGTTGTGCTACTGCAGCTGGTGGCTACATTTATTGTTGGACTTTCTCCTGGGATCAAACCCAGGGATATGCCAAATCAATTTTTTTTGCTCTTTTTAATGATTTTCTGTTCTGTTTTTGGTTAACTTAATCTCACATGCACTGAATCATTGTTAGTCATCTCAGATTCATGCGATGACTAATGAACGGATTAAAGTTTATTGAGCATCTACAATGTGGCCAGTATGAGGACGTAGTAGCAAGTCAGACAGGCCTGCTCATGCTCTCAAGGAGGCACAAATCTGCCTAGGAGGAGAGGTGGGCAGGTCAAGGGGGGAAGGCTTTTAGTGAATTTGGGGTGGGGGTCTGGAGCATAGAGGCTGGAAAGTAACCAGGGGAGTTTGGAGGAAGCACCTTGAAAGGAATCATTATGCCATCTGTCAGGATGGCAACTTTCAAGCAAAAAGAGAGAACAGAGATGGCAGAAGCATCCTGTTACATCCATAGCATGTCTAGGTTCTTCCCCTCTTGTGGCAGAGATTGCTAGCTCTTCCCCAAATCTGTATAGTCTGCTTTCAGACCACGTGGCTCTACTTCATTTCCCAGGCTCCCCTGCAGTTGGGCATGGCCATGAGATCACATTTGGCCAGTGGAATGTGAGTGGAAGTGATGTGCTCCAGTCCCAAGTTGGCCCATAAGCACTCTTCCAATGGGATCCACTCCATGCTCTTTCACTTCCAGGGTTTAAGTTCAGATCAGCCTGGTGAGCTTGGAAACTCTGAGTTAGGGGTGGAGGAGCCACAGTATGGCAGGAACTTGGGTCTCTAATCAGCTCTTGGAAGAAATTCACTCTGGAGAGTTATCAACTAGGAATGTCTGAATTGGACTTTGCATGAGCGAGAAATGGATGTCTATTGTGGTTGAGTCATTGCACATTTTGGGATCTGTTTGTTACATCAGGTAACATTACCCATGGGCCCAAATCGGCCCACATCCTGATTCTATAAATTAAGTTTTATTGGAACACAATCTGTGACTGCTTTCATGCTACAATGGCAGAGTTGAGTAGTTGTGACAAGGATGATATGTTCCGCAAAGCCTAAGATATTACTATATGACCATTTACAGAAAATGTTTGCTGACCCCTGCCTTAACTATTACAACAAGCATCTCACCAGAGCCAGAACCAGTCTAGATTCTTCTGTTCTTAAATAGTAATTTCTTTGAACAGATCAATCCCATATACTCTGGCTTCCTGCTCTGGCTTAATTCTGGTTTCCTCTGCTATTTTGACCCCACTCCTTGGGGGGCAACAGGCTTTGTGAATTACACCCACACAGAGCTGGGTTAGGGGAGATCATTCTTCAACCTCCTCAACTGTTTGCTCTGCTCTTCTGAATCACCTAGCCCAACTCCTTGATTAATAAAAACTGATACCCACAGGGATAGTAGACTTTCCTAGCCAGTGAGCGACTGGGAGATCCCACAGAGAAAGACGAAGGGTGGGGCAGATAAGCGACTTCCTGGATAAAACCAACTAATGACTAGTGACCACGCCCGTCTGTCAGTTTGTCATACTGTGGTGGCTTGTGTGTTGCTATGATGCTGGAAGCTTATATCACTGGTATTTCAAATACCGGCAGGGTCACTCATGGTAGACAGGTTTCAGTGGAGCTTCCAGACTAAGAGTAGGAAGAAAGGCCTTGTGATCTATTTCCAAAAATTAGCTAATGAAAACCTTATGGATTACAACAGAATTTTGTACTATATAGTGCTAGAAGATAAGCCCGGTAGGTTAGAATACCCTCAAAACACTCAGTGGCTGCAACAATGAATTCACTCATACCAATGACCATGAAGTTTGCACAGGACCAGGCAATGTTTTGTTCTATTATATGTAAGGTCACCATGAGTCAGAGGTGACTTGATGGCAACTGACAACAACAAGAGCAATGATTATTGAACACTTGCTATGGGCTAAAAAAAAAACCCCATTTAATCCTTCCAACAAACTTCCAAGGTGTATGTAGCTATTATCATTACCCCCAAATTGCAAATGAGGAAATTGGGTCACAGACAGATGTAGTTGAGATTTAAACACAGCAGTATGAGTTCAGAGTCCCTGTCTTCCTCACTGTGGCATACTGGGTCTGCCGTCCTTGCCCACTTGGAGCCTTGAAACTTTCCTTTAATCGTCTTTGACAGAAAGAATAGACTCAGGTGTGCTGGGTGGTCTTTTTTCTCTTAGCTTCTTCTCTCCTCTCCCACCTCCCCACAGTCCTCAAAGCCCAGAACGGTTCATCAATTTTGTTTGCATATCCAACTTGAGACACTGTCATTTCATTAACTCATGTGAGGGACTCTTCATACAAGGTTGAGCTTCAATAATTCTCTTTAAAGTTATGGAAAAATGTATGCTTAATTATATTTGCATATGAAAAATAGGGTCTAATTAGTTTGATTGATTATTATTTTAACCCTAATGGCATTTTGAGTATCTGTCCCATCTCATAGCAACTGTATCGTTAATAAATCATTGAATTCTTACAGTATGGTCTATTGAGCTGGCTTATGAAATATATTTTATTAATATCCCAGAATGTATTGAAACTGATTCAAGTCAAACAACTGCTCATTTATTAAACTGTTTAAATGTCAGTTTTATACAAGAATAATAATACAGGAAATATGTTCGCTCAGAAGTCATCAGTAGGCCATGGGTACTCAAAATATTAGTTATCTTGGAAAAATGTATTATGGAAATAAAAGTCCAATTATGTCATTTATTGCATTAAATAAATCTATATTGACTAACATAAATGTTGCACATTAGCAGATACACTTTCTTTCAAACTTTTTAATTATCAGTGATTGGACTCAGGGTATAGCGGAGGCACAGAGCCTAGGTTTCCGGGCACCCTTTCTGGGGGTGGAGTTGTCACCAGGAAGCTGATGTTCAGTTATCCTCATTAGGGTCTGAAGCTGTCCTGTGTACGGAAGGTCCCCGGGATGTCTTTCTTCTTGGTTTTTCTTCTGGAACATCTCCAAGGGCTGGAGCTGGGATCCTAGCCCTTCCAGGAACATGCTGCCACCCTTCATTCATTTGTTCATTCAATGGGGACTCACGGGGCCAGACTGCGTTTCAGAAACTGCACCATGAAGACACTGCAGTGAGCAAGACAAGTGAAGACCATGTCCCAAAGAACTCCATTCTAGTGATGGAGACAACAGACAGAAGACAAATGAGGTAATGTCATATAGAGGCATGTGCTGGTGAGGTGGAGTATGGGTGCCTTTCAGTGGGAAAGCCAGAGAGAATGGCAAGAAGGAGACGGTCAGGTGAAAGGACCAGGGGAGCTGGCTTCTGGCAGAGGAAACAGCAGGTGCCAAGGCTCTGAGGTTCCCGCAAGCTTGGCTCATTCAAAGGGCAGATTGAAGGCTGGTGGGGCAGTAGCCAAGGGGAGAGTGGTAGAAGAGGTGGGTGTGTGCCAGATCTTCAAGGGTCTTATAGACCAAGGCAAGGAGTTTGGGTTTAATTCTAGAAGTGACGGGAAGCCATTGTTGGGGTTGGGCTCAGGTGAGGGATGTGGTCAGATTTCTATTTTGCCAAGGTCACTAGAGTGCTGGGAGGAGACTGGACTTCAGGGGACCAGGCTGGCCATGGGGATCCAGGAAGGGCGCTGGTGTGGTCATTAACTGTCGGGTGGGGGCAAGAGAGAGAAGCTGATGCTTCTGGGTGTATGTGGAGGTCAAGCTGACAGTATGTGATGATGGACTGAATGTTGGGCATGGAGAAGGAGGAACCAAGGGCACTCCCAGTGTTTGCCTTGAGCTTCTGGAACCATTTACTGTGACATGAAAGAAAATGCAGGCTCTTGGTTTGAGAGCAAAGTCAAGAGTCTCTTTTTGGTCACATCATGATTGCAGAGGCCAGTCATCAAACTCGTTGAATTCGATGGTTCTCAAATGTTAGGGTGTATCAGAATCACCAAGGATGCTTGTTAAAATGCAGAGTCCTGGGTTCTGTTCTTGGAGATTCTCATTCATCAGGTCTGGGGTGGAATGTGGACATAAGCGTTTATTTTATTACATATTTTTGTAACTCTTGGTGATTCCGATGTGTAGGTCTGTTTGGGGGCCACTCTTCCAGGCCTCTCATTTTGCAGATGGGGAAACTGAAGCCCAGGGAGGAGAAAGGACTTGCAAATTGGTGGCAAAACTGGAATTGCAAACACAGGTATCCTGGCTCTTGGCAAGTTGTTTTTCCCATGGTCCAGGTTGCCTTGGCTGCCATGGAAGGAGCCCACAGGGATAGTCTAGAGGCCCGAGAGGCAGGGCCCAGACATTCCAGCTCAGCTAAGCACAGAAATATTTGGGAAAGATGTAGGGCCTATAGGAGATTTCAGGGTTGGAAGAGGCAAGAGTATATGGGTCAGGGGTTGGGTACTGCTATCTTTTTGTGCAACCCTGGACTATTTGTGTAACCTCTTTGATCCTCAGCTTCCCACCTATCATTGGGTGCAATAATGGTGCTTTCTTCATAGGAATGTTGTGAGGGTTAAATAGGATTTTTATGGGAG
This sequence comes from Loxodonta africana, assembly GCF_030014295.1. Classification (NCBI taxonomy): domain Eukaryota; kingdom Metazoa; phylum Chordata; class Mammalia; order Proboscidea; family Elephantidae; genus Loxodonta; species Loxodonta africana. The sequence goes on along the minus strand of NC_087360.1, from coordinate 29,858,186 downwards.
TTGCTTAGCACAGTGCCTGGCATATGGTAAGCTCTAAATTACATTAGCTATAATGTGAATAAAAATTACTATGGTGAGGCAGCCCAGAGCTGTGATAAGAGCATGCACTTGGGAGTCAGGCAGACCGGGGTTCAAATCCCGCTTCTTTGCTGCGGGACTTGCTCAGGCAATCTACCCCCATGAGCCTCAGTTTTCTCACCTATAAAATGGGAGGATGAGAGTTATACATATCCATATGTATGGTTGGTTTGTGGATTTGAAAAAATGTGTTTTCAGTTTTGGCTCAGACCCTGGCCCACTTCAATTATTGAGAGTAATTGGAATTATTATCCTAATAATTATTACTGATATTATGAATAATTCTTATATATTATAATGTATATAACGGAGCCTGGGTGGCCACAAGTGGTTTATGCTTGACTACTAACCTAAATGTTGGCAGTTTTAACTCACCCAGTGGCTCCATGGAAGAAAACCAAAAAAAACCAAACCCAGTGCCGTCGAGTCGATTCCGACTCACACCAACCTTATAGGACAGGGTATAACTGCCCCATAGAGTTTCCAAGGAGTGCCTGGTGGATTCGAACTGCCGTCCCTTTGGTTAGCAGCCGTGGCACTTAACCACTACGCCAACAGGGTTTCCCCATGGAAGAAAGGCCTGATGAACTGTTTCTGTGGAGGAAAGGCCTGGTGAACTGTTTCTGTGGAGGAAAGGCCTGGTGAACAGCTTATAGCAAAGAAAACCTTATGGAGGTCAGTTCTACTCTGTAATGCATGGGGTCACCATGAATCACAATCAACTCGACGGCAACAAGTTTATATTGTATACAATATAGACATCATATTAATAATAATTATTAATAACTATTGGAATTATTTAAAAAATTTCATTGGAATTATTATCCCAATTTCAATTCACCAACCCAAATCCCAAGCAACTGCAACCCCTGGAGAAGCGTCCACCCACAGCTGGGAGCCTGCCGAGTGGCTGGCAGTAGAGAGGGACCATGAGCCTGGAGTCTCCTCCTGGGCTCCTGCTAACTTGCTGTGTGACCCCAGCTGAGCCCCTCACCCTCTCTGGCTCCAGGTGCCTCATGTGTGAAATGAGGAGGCTGGTCTGGTTAATCTCCAAGGTCTTTTTCAGAGCCTTTAAAAAAAATCGGTGATTGTAAAGGTCTGTGATTAGTGAGAAACCATCTGCCCCAGGCAAAGACCAGACCCTCCCCAACCTTTCGGGGGAAATAAAACAATAAGCAGACGGCTTAGCAAATTGCCAGCTCACAGGCCTTAAAAACGAATATCTGCTTTTGTATCAGCCGTGATTGAAATTCTTATGCTACAGCGGTCGTCCTGGCCATCAATGCCTTAATTAGAAATTAGGACAGTCACATTGGCATAAATTAAATCAGACTAAAGATGATTAACAAAGTAATGCAAGAAATCATTAAATTAAACCATTGTGCCAAGTCCTCTGCTGATCTATCACAAATTTGGGCTGCTAATGAGGTCTTAATTAGTAAGTTAGGTCGAAATAATTCATGTCATTCACTTCAAAGACAGCCCTCTTTCTCTCTTTCTTTTTTTCCTCTCTTTCTGAATCCAGCCCCCAATGCAAATTTATCACAGGCTGTGGATGGGGCAGTGGACATCATAAATAAATAACAGCATTTCTTGGATTATCAAAACCTGTTTGACACCAAAGGCAATTGGTGGGAGGCTTGTTCCGATGTCAGATTAGGTGGGAGGGGGATTAAAGGGCTCCTCGTTCTGAGGTGACAGGCTCGGAGAATGGCAGAGAGAGAGAGAGAGGGGCGGGCGGGGGGGACACATTCCTGAAGTTTATTTTTCCGTTATACAGATGGGAAAACTGAGGACTCGGGAAGGGAAGGGGCAGAGGTAGGGACCCTAGGGTCCTGAGTAAGAACCCATTCTTCTTCTCTGGCTTGGCTGCTAACCAAAAGGTTGGGGTTCAAGTCTACCCAGAGATGCCTTGAAAGAGAGGCTTGGAGATCTACTTTCAAAAAAATCAGCCACTGAAAACTCTATGGAGCACAGTTTTAATTTGACAGAGATGGGGTCGCCATAAGTTGAAATTGACTAGAGAGCAAGTGTTTTTTTCTTCTTTTTATTGCATTGTGATGTCTTCCCTTTGTCCGGATAGGAAGGAAATCAGTTCACCACTGTACAAGTTAGGTCAGTAGGAGGAGCTGCTTCCTTTTAGGGGGTAAAGCCTGCCATCTCTTTGGCCTGCCCAGGGACCATAGCAACACATGCTATAACAGCTAGCGTTTCTGAACACGTACTACCTGCCAGGCACTGTGCAAAGTGCTGTACTTGGCTTTCCTCATTTAGTCTGCAAAGTCTTTGGTAATGCAGATATTATCACGTTCTCTTTTTTTTTTTCCCACACTACTGAAGAGGAAGCTGAGACTCAGAGAGGTGCATTGACTTGTCTAAGGTCACACAGCCAGGAAGAGGTAGAACTGGGATTTGACCTGGTTCCCTTGTCTCTCCTACCTCAACAAATGACAGCCACATGGCTGGGTGGCTAGCGGGGTAGAGATGTGGTGCGTGTTAAGAGTTTGTTAGAAGGGTAAAAGAATATAGGCCTGGGCAACTTCCCCGAGTGTCATGGATTGAATAGGATCCCCCCAAAATGTGTGTCAACTTGGCCAGGCCATGATTCCCATGCCTGTGACTTGTGAATGTTACCTCATATAGCAAAAGCAACTTTGAAGATGTGGCTAAATTAAGAAACTGGAGACGGGGAGAGTAGCCAGGAATATCCAGGTGGGCCCAGTGATGCAATCACAGGTGTCTCTATAAGAGTAAGGCCAAGGAAGGTCCTTCTAGATGAGAAGGGGATGGAAGCAGAGACTGAAGGGATGCACTTTGAAGATGAAAGAGGGGGCCCTAAGCCAAGGAATACAGATGGCCACTAGAAGCCGAAAAGGGTAAGGAAATTGAGTCTTCCCCTCAGAACTCTCAGATGGAACCAACCCTGCTGACACCTTGACTTTAGCTCTTAAGACTCATTTTGGACTTTGACCTCCAGAACTGTAACAGAATAAACCTGTTTTAAGCCACTAAATTGGTGATGATTCCCTATAGCGGCCATAGGGAATGAATACATTGGCCAAAGCAAGTCTGTGGTCAAGGCCAGGTTAAAGGGTGGGAAAAAAATCTCATCTCCTGATGGGAGCCATAGGGTCACCTTGCTCAATGGTGTGCATATGGGAATGGGAAGAACTTTTGGTCATATTTTGCAATCTACCACTGGGTTGCCACCCAACCAAACCCACTGCTGTCCAATCGATTCCGACTCATAGCAACCCTATAGGACAGAGCAGAACTGCCCCATAGAGTTTCCAAGGAGCGCCTGGTGGATTTCAACTGCCAACCTCTTGGCGAGCAGCCATAGCACTTAACCACCACACCACCAGGGTTTCCGCAATCTGGGAATATCTCGCCTCCCTGGAGTGATTAAAAAATAATAATAATAACAACAGCAACAATAGTAAATATTCAGTGGGCACTGGGGCCAAGCATGCGTTGTGGTTCTCTGCTGCCGTCGAGTTGGCCCTTGGAATGGAACACTGCCCTGTCTGGTGATCGGTTGTATATCTATTGTGATCCATAGGATTTTCACTGGCTCATTTACAAAAGTAGATCACCAGGCCTTTCTTCCCAGTCTGTCTTAGTCTGGAAGCTCCCCTGAAAGCTGCTCAGCATCATAGCAACACTCAAGCCTCCAATTACAGATAGGTGGTGGTTGCACATGAGGTGCGTTGCCCAGGAACTAAAACTGGTCTCCCACAGGGAAGGTGAGAACGCTACCACTGAACCACCGCTCCCTCCCAAGCACACAGCGCACCTTATTTCATTTAATTCTTGCAACAACCCTCAGAGGAAACTGAGGCTCAAGGAGATACAGTGACTTGTCGGTGGTCATGCAGCTTCCAGTAAGTGGGAGTGTTGGGGCCTGAGCCCAGAGCCTGAGTCTGAGATGAGGCGTTCACTGTCCGTGACACAGCACCTTTCACTTCTCCGGCTTGCCTCTACCGCAGGTGCTGGGCTTCCCCAGGACTCAGTACTCTCAGCCCAACCACAGCTCGATAGAGCAGCCCCTCCCCGTAGCCATCCATTTCTTTCCTGCTGCCGAGGTGACTCCCCACCCTTCCAGGGCCAAAACAATCACTTCTTCATTGATTTTACTTGAATTAATTAAAAATCCATCTGCCCACTCCGTGACTTGGTAGACTTGAAAGATTCAGAAAGAAACAAATAAATATGTTCTGGAGAGGGGGTGGAAACCAGGTGGTGGTGGGCAGATGGGGAGACTTGGATCCAGGGAGCAGCTCTGCATAACTTTCAGGAGGCCTGGGTACCCCTATCCGACCCCCGGACCTGATGGCTGTATTCTTATTAATGTTATTAATAACATTGTTGTTAGCTACTGTCGAGTCAGCCCCCAACTCATGGCGACTCCCTGCACAATGGCAGGGAACCCTGCCCATTCCCATGATTGGCTTTGGATTGGACCATTGTGATTCATTGGCTGATTTTCAGAAGTTGGTTGCCAGGCCTTTCTTCCCAGTCAGTCTTAGTCTAAAATCTCTGCTGAAATGTATTCTGCATCATAGTAACACACAAGCCCCCGCTGACAGATGGATGGTGGCTGTTTATGAGGTGCATCTTTCGAGAGGTGAACCTGGGTCCCCACACAGAAGGCGAGAATTCTACTACTGAACCACCAACGTTCCCTGTGGTGGGCATTTCACGTGCTTTATCTCTTTAACTCCTCATAGCAGCTCTGCGAGCCAGATGAGGAAACTGAGGCCCAGAGAGTTCGGATGTGTTGTCTGAAGTCATACAGCTGGAATCAACAGGGCAGAGCCTCCCTTCTTAGCCTTTAGTGTTGCTCTTTTGGGGTGCATTTTCTTTCTTTTAAAAAAATATTTTATTTTTGGTGAAAACATGCACAGCAAAACCGGCTCCATTTCACAGTTTCTAGACACAATCTTCAGTGACTTTGGTTATATTCTTCAGTTTGTATCTACGTTCTCCTTATTTCTGTTCTAGTTGTTGCACTCCCATTAACTTAAACTCCCTGGCCTGCAAATGGGGTGCATTTTCTGACATCCCCAGAGGAGGGGTGTGGGGGAAGGGGGCACGTGGAAGACTTCTGTGCCCTGAAGGGTGTCAAGGTAATTGTCTCTGATGGAGAGGGCTTGGGTATAGAAATCCCAGGATGTTATTTAGATTTGGAAGAGACCCTCCTAGGTCATTTGCTTTGGTGACTTTCAAACTATTTTTAACCTGCAGAACCCAGTGATGGAGAGAAATTTTATGCAAATTTACTAGAAGAAAAATAAAGCTGCTTGGTTGAATAGTAGTAATTGTAAAAACAGCAATAATAAGTGACCCTGTGATGCTGGAGTTAGCTCACATGGGCTCACCAGAGCTGGTTGTTAAATATTCAGTTTTGTTGGTAGCTTAAAATCAGTCATGGTGAGAGTATTTACACCATAGAAATTGGCAAGTGCTACGGATCTCCCTCCCACCAGCCCTGCTGAGGGCTGCTTTACCAGCCCGCCTCTGACGATTGTTATTGTTGTTCGTTGCTGTTGAGTAGGCGCAGACTCACGGTGGCTTTATGTATAACATAATGGGACGTTGCCCAGTCCTACGACATTCTCGTGAGCATTGCTATGTTTGAGTCCATTGTTGTGGCTATGGTGTCGATTCATCTCATTGAGCGTTTCTCTCATTATTGCTGACCCTCCGCTTTAAAAATCCAAGACCAAACTCATTGCCATCAACTTGACTCCAATTTATAGTGACTCTATATAACAGAGTAGAACTCCCCAATAGCGTTTCCAAGGTGCAACTGGTGGATTCAAACCCCCCACCTTTTGGTTAGCAGCATGAGGTCTTAACCACTGCACCACCAGGGCTCCAAGCCCTCCGCTTTACCAACCATGACGTCCTTTTCTAGCAAATAGTATTTCCTAAAGACGTGTTCAAAATAAGCGAGCTGAAGTCTCACGATCCTCACATCTAAGGAGGATTCTGGTTGTAAGAAATGTTTGTTTTTTTGGGCAGTCCATGGTATGCTCAATATTCTTTGCCAGCATCACAATTGGAATCCATCAATTCTTCTTCTTGTCTTCCCTAATAGCTATTTAAGGAACACTTACTGAGTGATAGACATTGTGCTAAGCACTTTATTAAAAATACATGCCATTTTAAATTTAAAAAATGATAAGAGGGAGATGTTTTTAATATGCTCATTTCTCAGATGGAAAAATTGAGGCTTAGAGAGGTGTAGATCACCAGTTACACAAGATTATCGGCTGGTAAATGTTAACGCCAGGACGCTACCTGCCTCACCCCAAATCCCACATACTTTCTAGCCTTCCATGGCATGGTTTTTAAAATCACTGAGGCTGGGACCCTCATCCATTGCTGGTGGGAATGTAAAATGTGCAGCCATTGTGGAAAACAGTTTGGAAGTTCCTAAAAAGTTGAACACAGAACTACCACAGGATCCAGTAATCCCCCTCTTAGGTAAATATATACCCAGAAGAAGTGAAGGCAGAAATGCAAACAGAAACCCATACGCCAATGCTCATTGCAGCACGTTTCACAATAGCCAAAATGTGGATGAATGGATCAAGAAAATGAGGTCTATACACACGATGGGATACTACTCAGCCAGAAAGAGAAATGAAGCCCTGATGCAGGCCACAACTTGGATGAATCTAGAAAACATCATGCTGAGTGAAATAAGTCAGTGGCAAAAGAACGAATACTGCATAATCTCACTTATGTGAAATAAGCAAATATATAGAAACCGAAGATCATTAATGATTCTGGGATGGGAGAGAGAGGAAATGGGAGTTTTTGCTTAGGAGGCATTGAGGTTGTATAAATGATGGTGGAAAGATTTGGGAAAGAAGAGCGAGAATGGTTGCATAACTTGAAGAATGTAATCAATGTCATTGAACTGGATACGTAGAAATTGATGAGATGGCATACCTTTTGTTATACGTATTTTCACCATAATAAAATAAAATAAATCACCGAGGCCCAAACAAGGAATGGGCTTGCTCAGGGTCCCACAGGCCCCTTAGGGAGTTGGTCGCAGGGCTAGGACCAGAATGTAGCATCGTAGCTCCCACACTGTGTCTTGGTGGGTGTAAGGTGGCTACAGGTGTGTGCTTTAGGTGGAATAGTGGGACTAAAGATTCTTTGAAAATTTCCTCACTCCCTGGAATGTCTGCACTTGGGGGATCATGTCCTCTCTGTCCCATAACTGAGGTGCAAGGAGGTCAGTCCGCTAGACAGCTTCAAATCTCCGTCCAGGTCTAGGAATTTCCAGCAGCCTCACCTCCAATGGCAAGGTGGACAGCAGGTGTTCTCAGCTCTCAGGGATGCAAAGATGACGGAAGCCTGGTCTGCTTCCATTCCACTCCTGGTGTCTCTCCGGCCTCAGCCACCAGCCTGCCAGCCCCAGAAAACCCAGCTGGGGTGAGAAAAGGGACAAGACTCTCAGTGAGGTGCACACACCTGCTCTGTGCCCTGCAGGTGCAGAAAACAAGGAGTGGGACCCAGGGAGGGCCAAGCCAGCTCCTGCCTCTCTAGCCCCTCTCACCTGCCTCCTCCTTATGCCTACAGTTCTGTGATTGACGGGTGGACTTCGGGCAGGGGATGCTGGGAGTCCTCAGACATTGGGGGTCCAGTCAAAGATGCAGCCTATGAGGCAGAGGCCACAGTTCCAGCATTGGGTCTGAGATTCCACTCAAGACCACGCCCTATGGAAGTCCCAGGTAGAAAAGCCTTTGTGTCCCAGCCAGGAAACCCCTCTCCCATGCCTCCTGCTGGGGTAAGTGCCGTGGAAAACCAAAGAAGCTCATATATACATCGAGCCTGTGCTAGACACAGCCAATGTCATGACTTGGCTCTCACCAAATCTCCCCAAAATATGATCCCCATTTTACAGTTAGGAAAACTAAGCTCAGAGAGAGGGAGCAGCTTGCCCAAGTTCACACAGCCAGGAAGTGGCTGAACTCAGAATCAAACCCCAAAATGTCCCCTTTAAAAAAAAAATCTAGAGTAGCAGTATCCAATAGAAATAAAATATAAGCCCTAAGTGTGAATGACATGTAATTTTAAATTTTGTAGTAGCCACACACAAAGAAGTTAAAAGAAACAAGCAAAATTAATTTTTTTGGAAACATTAATTTTAAGAATATATTTTATTTTAACCAATATATATAAAGCATTGTCATTTCAATATGGAATCAATCTAAATCAATACAAATGCTTATTGATGAGATTTTTAACCTTTTTTTTTCTTCTAAGGGTATTTTACATTTACAGCACAGCCCAGTCCACGCTAGTCATATTTCAAGTGCTCAAGACCCCCGTGTGGCTCATGGCTACCCTACTGTTAGACAGTGCAACTCTGGGAGAGGGGACATGAACTTGGAGGCTGAAGCAGACGGTCAGTTCTCGTATTTTTTCTCTCTTGTTTTCTCCTTTTCGTCTATATTACACATTATGTTATAATATTAATGATAATACTTACTGAGTGCGTCTTAAGTGCTAAGCCCTGGGCTGTTGAGCAGGAATGAATCTCATTAAGGATTCCACCTGGACTTGGAGGGAAGTATTACTATACCCATTTTGCAGATGGAGGAAACTGAGGCTCAGAGAGGGGAAGCTGCTTCCCCAAATCACACAGTTTGTGCATGTCACAACCAGGATACAAACCCAGGACACCTAACTCTAAACACAGATTAAAAAAAAAAAACCTTTTATTTTTTTGGTGAAAATATACACATCAAAGCATTCACCTGTACAGTCCAATGACAATGGCTACGTCACATTGTGCCATCGTTCTCCCTATCTCTGCTTATATTGTTTTCCCACCTTTACTTTAGACTCTCTGCCCCTTAAAGTTCTCATCTGTGTTTTAGAGTTGCTACTGTCCATTTCATCTCATATAAATAACTCTTTAAAAGAGTGCAGTGCTCAAGGCAAACATTCTTTATTGAATGAGCCTAACTCTTGTTTAGTTTAAAGATGATTTCATGGGATAGTTTCAGTTTAAGGCTTTAAAAGTTGTTTCCAGGCAATAGATTCAGGAGTTTCTCCGGTGTCAACATATCCAGTTAAGTCCTATCAAGATCCACCTGTTGGGTCCTTGATCAAAGTGTTTAGTGATGGTAGCCGGGCACCATCCATCTCTTCTGGTCTCATGGCAAAGGAGGAAGTAGTTCACAGACGTAACTACTGAGCCTGGTCAACCATAACTTCCCCCCTTCACCCTCCCCTCTCCCAGTCACCATGCCCATTAGGCTTAAAGTAAGAGACTGCCTGGAGCCTCTCAGTCTTGCCTGTCAGAAGTGGGTAGGCTCCTGCCAGACCTGCACTGGCTTCCTGAGGATTCTGGCACTCCTAGGTCCAGGTTGTGCTTCAGCTGGGACCCACCTTAGGAAGTTGTGAGTTCCAGAGCCCGAGGAGCCTGGAACAGATTCCTGACTTTCTACTTGTTGGTTATGTGGCCTTGAGCAAGTCACCTCACCTTCCTGGACCTCCGCTTCCTAGCGTCTGACATGGTCTCCAACTACCTTTGTTACAGGAGTAAATTAGAGAATAAACACCCAGCAGACATCATGTTGCCTGACACATGGAGGCTTCCGAGCAGACGCTAGTTTCTCCGTTTTTGCGTTGTAGTTGGGAACGCCGAGGCCAAGAGGCTTAGCTATGGCTTTCTAGGAAAGGGGTGACAGTGTTGAGATAGGACTGAGGCCTCCTGCCTACTGGCCAAAACACCTTATTTCCACAAGACTCCTCAGACCTGAACACTGGGGAAGAAAGACACACACCTCTTTGCTTGATGCCTGGACTATCACTTCACAAACATGCAACTGTTTCTCTCCAGCTTCAGCTCCCTCAGCTGGCCTCTGGGCCTGGTAGCTCCTGATTTCTTCTCAGAGAAGATATTAGGTTAGATAGGCCACCTGTCAAAAAAAGATTTATCTGGGACTTGGAGTTAGCAAGGTGAAGAGAACTGCTCAAGGAAGCCATGAGTCTATTGTCTTCCAGTGGGGCCTTTGTGGGGCGACAACAAACTGAGGAGTCAGACGGCCTGCCAGACCTTTTCTTTCTGCTTCTTTGTTTTGTCCTTCTTGTTGTCAGCTGCCTTTAAGTCAGCCCCCAACTGATGGCAACCCCATGCACAAAGGGGTGAAACGCTGCCCAGTTCTGTGCCCTCCCCATGATCAATTGCATTTTCATAGGCTGATTTTCAGATGTAGGTCGCCAGGCCTTTCTTCCTAGTCTATCTCAGTCTGGAAGCTCTGCTGAAGCCCATTCAGCATCACAGCAACACATAAGCCTCCATTGATAGATGGGTGGTGGTTGCAGATGAAATGCATTGGCTGGAACTGAACCCAGGTCTCCAACATGGAAGATGACAATTCTCTTGAACCACTAATGGCTCTTGTTTGTTTTAATTCCCTCGAAAAACAAGTAGTTTTTAAGTGAAAAGAGCAATCTCTCACTACTCCGCCAGGGGTTTTAATTGAGCATCTATTATGTATAAAGTCTTGAAACAGACCTTATTGTGTGTAACTGAGCTTTAGATTCACCCAATAGGCATCACCTAACTGCCTACAACAGATTCATTCATTCAATCAAACACTCATTCACTTATTCATCCAATCAGCATTTGCAGTTACTGACCACTGAAGGAAAGACCAGGCCCCATGCTAAACTGTGAGAATTCAGAGAGAAATAAAAATTGGGCCCTTTGTCTCTACAGAAGGAAAAACACGTTGTGGGTCAATTAGCACTGTGCTGACTCTTACTAGAGAGGTGTACAAAGATCTGAGGTGATGAAGAGGTGAAGGGACAGCTTCTTAGCAGAGGAGGCATTTGACTCGGGTTCTATAAGATGAGTAGGAGCTCTCTAAGCAGGGAAGGGTATTGCAGGCAGTGGGAACACCACCATCAAGGAAGAGGAAGTATCTATTCAGAGGTAAAGTATTGTTTGACTAAGCATGGGGGGTACCTGAGAGGGTGTATATGTGTGTGTGAAGGAGGTAGGGGTGGAAAGATGGATAGGTCGTTTGGGGAAAATTATCAAGAGCCTGAATGTCATATTCAGGAGATTATTACATTTTGATCAGCTGGTATGGGAAAGCAGCAGACAATAACTCAGTTTAGGTCCTGCCTCTTCCAGGCAACCTTTCCTGATCAGTCTTCCTCCAGTTGGTATGGTTGGCGGATCAGAGCCTGGGCTTGGGTTGCCAGTAATACCTGGATTTAAATTTCAGACCCATATTTGCCAGTTCTGCCCTCTTAGGAAGATGCTTCACCCCTTAGAGTCTCACTTTCTTCCTCTGAGAAAGGGACATGTTAATGACTATAAAAATAGGCTGGCAGTTCCCGTCTGAAAATCAAGTGAGATCCCAGATGGAGAGGTACCTAGTGCTGGCTCTCAAGCCCTGGCAAGAGGGGACATGAAACATGTCCGCTGACTGTTTCCTCAACCACTCAACTCAGAGACTTTGAAAGTTTCAGGCCTGCTGCCCCCTCCCTCCTGGAGGCGTCTGCTCTGGCACTGTTTTATTTCTAGAACGGAGGATCAGGGACAAAGCGAACCCTCTTAGTTCCATGAGTGCTCATAAATTATGGGGAGATGAGAATATTTTAATATAAACCAAAGAATCTCAAGTACAAAGAACTGCTCTGAGAATGAGGTTTTTTTCCTCCCCCTTTCTGTTCCCCTGATATTTGGAGCAGAGAACACTCCTCAGGGAATTTATAACAAGTGGAATATTTAAGGATAGGGGCCAAAGGTCCCTTTGGCGTTCTCTTTTCAAGGGAAGTCACCTCGGAGTGTCTGGTACGTGCTCAAGTGACATGAAAAGAAGCTGTGCACAGAGAAGGGGAGAATATGCCAAGAATTGTCAATTACGCAAAAAGAAAAAAATTGCTTGTCCAAAAGAGTGATGTGTCTGGCTGTATTCCCCAGACAGAGTTCAGCATTCTGGCCAAGGTCTTTGCCAGCATGTGAGATTTTCTGGAAGGGCCTTGTGGTCTGGCTACTCCATCTCACCTACGTTGAAAGGTCACTTGGTCAGCGGGGGGTCACTTTCCACCTCTGCCATCAAGGACAGCTTTAGGGCCTGGGCTCTGACCCATCTCAGAGAGGCCCTGCTTTTCTGATTCCTTTGTTTGGGAGTTGAGTTCTAGGCTTGGCCTGGACTGGCGGCTGGTGTGTTACACCCAGTGCTAGGCATGGGAGAAAAATTTGCTCAAGAAATATATCATAATAATGCTGCATAGCAAACAGCAACATAACAAAAAAAAATTTTTTTTCATGGGTCTTCTGGATAATTCTGCTGATCTGCACCAGGCTTGGCTGATCTCGGCTTGGTTTGCTCATACAAGCTGGCCAGCTCGTGAGTTGACAGGGGTTGGCTGGTCTAGGATGGCCTCGCCTACATTTCTGATGGTGGATTGGCTGTTGGCTGGGATGGTAGGGATGACTGGGTCACATGTTTTTGTCCTGCAGCAAGCTTGCTTGGGCTTATTCACAGGATGGCTGGCAGTGTTCTAAAGAGAATGAAGCTACAAGGCTTCTTAAGGCCCAAGCTTGGAACTGACAGAACGTCACTTCTGCCATATTGTGTTGGCCAAAACAAGTCATCAACCAACCCGGCTTCTGTTGTTGTTGAGTGTTGTTGAGTTGTTTCCAACTCATAATGACCCCATGTAACAGAGTAGAACTGCCCCATGGGTTTTCCTAGGCTGTAATCTTCATGGGAACAGATTGCCAGGTCTTTCTCTTACACAGCTGCTGGGTAGCTTTGAACCACCAACATTTCAATTAGCTGCCAAGCACTTAATCATTGCACTACCAGAGCTCCTCAACCCTGATTCTAGGGGTGGGGAAAAAGTCTCCATCCTTTGATGGGTGGAACTTCAAAGTCACATTGCAATGGGCGAGGATATAGGGAAAGACAGAGAATCGGGGCCTTTTGGCAACCAAGCTACCACAATGTGTAAAAAAAAAAATTAGTTTCACTTACATTTATTAATGGCAACTCTGTGTTGGGTCCTCTAATGGGTGTAGGGGATCTAGAGGTGAACGGACAGACATAGAAACAGACAATGATGACCAGTCGGAGTGCGATAAAAGGGGAGCTCAGGCATTGATAGGGGCCCAGAGGAGGCACCAGACACTCCACAGAGGTCAGGGAAGGCTTCCTGGAGGAGGTCAGTCCTGACTTGACTTTTGACATTGGAATAAGAGCTTGCGAGGTGATGGGCATGCAGAGCAGATGATAGGAAGGGGAAGCCACTCCTGGAAGAGGCAACAGTGTGTGCAAAGGCATGCTCATGAGAGAGGCCCTGGGGACAGGGAGGGTCCAGTCATGGTGGAGGGTGGTAGATGAGGGCAGAAATGGTGCAAGATGAGGCTGGAGGTGTCGGCAGTGACCTCGCGGGCAGTACCACCAACCAAGTTCTAAGAACAACAGGAGCCAGAGAAAGGTTTTAGATAGAAGGGTGACACCATCGCCTGGTGTCTTTGAAGCATCCCTCTAGTTGCTGTGCAGACCCTATTCAAGAAAGTGAAACTAGGTGAAGGTTAGAGAGAGGGACCAGAGAAGAGGCCTGAGGACGTATGTCATCTGGGTTAGGGTGTAACATCCACTGGCCAGGTCCACACGTAAGCAAGAGGTAGGTTACTGGCTTGAGATAATCAGCAAGCCCATGGTGGGGGTTTGAGGGAAGTTTTGATCAAGGGGCAAAGGAAGTGATGAGAAGAGTGGTATTAATAATAAAGAGAATATCCCGTTCATCCACCACCCCAAAATACTGACCATTGGCTGTGAACCAGGCCCTGTGCTGGATGCCGGGGTCTCAAATCAGAAATTACTCTTGCCTCTCAAAATTTTTCTGGGCCTCAGAGAAGTGTTTCAGCTCCTCTGCTTTCCAGGGTCTGCAGAAAGTGCCAGGAAGAACAACTCCTCTGAGGAGCCCTCCCTGACTACTGTCCCATAATCCCCCTGCTTGTAGCCCTGTCTACCCCATCAACCCCTTTGGCTCCTTCTCTGCTCTTTGCTATATCTGAAGTTACCCTAGTCATCTCTTTGGTTACTGTGTGCTCTCTGCCCACCGCCACCCCACGAGACGGTGAGCTCCATCAAAGTTCCTACCATGTCTTTCTTGTTCATCTGCTTCCTCATTACCCGGCTCAGTGCCTGGGTGGAATGGGGGTGCACAGACAGTCTTGGCTGAATTATGGCTGGCCAGCTCATTGTGAGATGGTGAGCAAGCCATTTGCCCTCTCTGAGCCTCTGTTTGTATACTTGTATACTGGGGATGTGGTACAATAGCCACTGCTCCCAGTATTTTCTGAGGACCTACTGTGGGGCCAGGCCTTGTGTTGGGTGGTGGTAGAGATGATTCTGACTCATGGATTTGCTTACTCCGGACATTCTTTGGACTGCTCTTCTCTTAGGGTAGATGCTAGGATGGATTATTGTTGTTGTTAGGTGCCGTCGAGTCGATTCCGACTCATAGTGACCCTATGCACAACAGAACAAAACACTGCCCGGTCCTGAGCCATCCTCACAATCATTGCTATGCTTGAGCTCATTGTTGCAGCCACTGTGTCACTCCACCTCGTTGAGGGTCTTCCTCTTTTCCGCTGACCCTGTACTCTGCCAAACATGATGTCCTTCTCCAGGAACTGATCGCTCCTGACAACATGTCCAAAGTATGTAAGACACAGTCTCGCCATCCTTGCTTCTAAGGAGCATTCTGGCTGTCCTTCTTCCAAGACAGATTTGTTCGTTCTTTTGGCAGTCTGTGGTATATTCAATATTCTTTGCCAACACCACAATTCAAAGACGTCAATTCTTCTTTGGTCTTCCTTATTCATTGTCCAGTTTTCACATACATATGATGTGATTGAAAATACCATGGTTTGGGTCAGGTGCCCCTTAGTCTTCAAGGTGACATCTTTGCTTTTCAACACTTTGAAGAGGTCCTTTGCTGCAGATTTGCCCAATCCAATACATAATTTGATTTCTTGACTGCTGTTTCCATGGCTGTTGATTGTGGGTCCAAATAAAATGAAATCCTTGACAACTTCAATTTTTTCTCCATTTATCATGATGTTGCTTATCAGTCCAGTTTTGAGGATTTTTGTTTTCTTTATGGTGAGGTACAATCCATAGTGAAGGCTGTGGTCTTTGATCTTCATTAGTAAGTGCTTCAAGTCCTTTTCACTTTCAGCAAGCAAGGTTGTGTCATTTGCATGACGCAGGTTGTTAATGAGTCTTCCTCCTATCTTGATGCCCTGTCCTTCTTCATATAGTCCAGCTTCTCGGATTATTTGCTCAGCATACAGATTGAATATGTATGGTGAAAGAATACAACCCTGACGCACACCTTTCCTGACTTTAAACCAATCAGTATCCCCTTGTCCTGTCTGGACAACTGCCTCTTGATCTATGTAAAGGTTCCTCATGAGCACAATTAAGTGTTCTGGAATTCCCATTCTCCACAATGTTATCCATAATTTGTTGTGACCCACACAGTCGAATGCCTTTGCATAGTCAATAAAACGCAGGTAAGCATCCTTCTGGTATTCTCTGCTTTCAGCCAGGATCCATCTGACATCAGCAATGATATCTCTGGTTCCAGGTCCTCTTCTGAAACCGGCCTGAGTTTCTGGCAGCTCCCTGTTGATACACTGCTGCAGCTGTTTTTGAATGATCTTCAGCAGAATTTTGCTTGAGTATGATATTAATGATATTGTTCTACAATTTCCACATTCGGGATGGGTTAGGAAAAGGATATGCAAGCCCTTTGCAGGTGGCAAGAAGCTACAAAAAGGGAGACATTTCAGATCCAACTCATATTCCCTATCAGTGTTTTTTTTTTTTTTTTATTGTGGTAAAATATATATAATGGAAGTTACCATTTTGACCGTTTTTCACTGTACAATTCAGTGAAACTATATTCACCGTGTCGTTCACTACTTCTAAAAGTTTCCGTCACCCCAGGCTGAAACTCAGCGCCCCTTCCGCAGTAGCCACCCTGCGCCTCTCCTCTCTCCCCCGGTACCCACTGATCTACTCTGGTCTTTACGGATTTGCCTGTTCTAGATACTTCACATAAAAGGCATCATGCAATGCCTGTCCTTTTGTGACTTAGTTCACTCAGCATCATGTTTTCAAGGTTCACCCATGTCGTAGCACGCCTCAGAACTTCATTTCTCTTTATCACTGAGTAACATCTTAGGGTGTATTGGTGGTTTAGTGGTGGAATTCTCACTTTCCATGCAGGAGACCCTGGTTCGATTCCTGGCCAAGGCACCTCATGCACAAAAACCACCCGTCTGTCAGTGGAGGCTTGCGTGTTGCTATGATGCTGAGCAGGTTTCAGGGGAGCTTCCAGACTAAGATGGACTAGGAAGAAAGGCCTCGTGATCTACTTCCGAAAATCAGCCAACGAAAATGCTGTGGATTACAATGGTTCTATTCACCACTAATCATGGGGATGGTACAGGACCGGCTGTTTCGTTCCATCATGCGTGGGGTCACCATGAGTCAGGGCCCGCTTGACAGCCTCTAACAACCACATCCCATTGTATGCATATACCACCTTTTGTTTATCCATACATTTGTTGACGGACACTTTCGGTTATTATGAATAATACTGCAGTGAACATCGGTGTACAGGGGTCCGTTTGAATCTCTCAAGTTTTTGGGTATATACCTAGGAGTAGAATGGCTGGGTCATATGGTAGCTGTATGTTTAACTTTTTTTTTGAATCGACAAACTCTTTTCCTTAGTGGCTGTTTACATTCCCACCATTTTACATTCCCATTAGCAGTGATTGAGGGTTCCAACTAGGTAGGCTTAAAAAAAAAAAACTTTTTCCACCCGGAGAGGGATTCACCCAGATCACCTCTGCCCAGAGGGGGAGGAGAGGTGAAAATCAACACCTGGACGAGTCCGTCAAAAAGTTGAACTTAGAATTACCACACCTGGGAGAAGCAAAGACAGGAACGCAAACAAAAACCTGCACCCAATGTTCGTTGCAGCACTTTTTACGATGGCCAATAGGTGGAAACAGCCAAAGGCCCACCAGCAGACGAATGAATAAACCGAATACAGTACATACACACAGTGGAGCACTGCTGTTGTCGTCGGGTGCCGCTGACTCGGTTCCATAGCTGCCCTGTGGACCACAGAATGAAACGCTGCCAGTCCCGCACCATGCTCATAGTCACTGCTATTTTTGAGCCTGTTGTTGTAGCTACCGTGTCAATCCGTCTCCCTGAGGGTCTTCTTTTTCATTGACCCTTTACTTTACCAAGCATGTTGTCCTTCTCCAGGGACTGCTCCCTCCTCATAACATGTCTAAAGTATGTGAGACAGAGTTTCGCCATCCTTGCTTCCAGGGAGCATTCTGGCTGCACTCCTTCCAACGCAGATTTGTGCCCTCTTCAAGCAGTCCGTGGTATATTCAATATTCTTTGCCAACACCATAATTCAAAGGCATCAATACACTCACCATAAGGAGAAATGACATCCTGATGCATACCACAACATGGCTGAAGCTTGAAAATATCACGTTGAGTGAAATAAGTCAGCTTCAAAAGGACAAATAATGTCTGGTCTCATTTATATGAAATAAGCAAATAGATATTGTGCAGCTATTAAGTGCCATCAAGTTGTTTTTGACTCATAGCAACCTCATGTGACAAAGTAGAACTGCCCCATAGGGTCTTCTTGGCTGTAATCTTTATGAAAGCAGACCGCCAGGTCTTTTGGGTTTGAACCTCTGACCTTTCGGTTAGCACCTGGGCACTGAATCATTACATGCTAGGGCTCCTTAAGCAAATACATAGACACCAGAGGTTACTAGTGGTTTTCAGGGGTGGGATGGAGGGGGAAAGAGGGGGTTTTTGCTTAGGGGGCATTGAGGTTACAGTAATGGTGGTGGAATGATTTGGGAAAAGAGAGGGAGAATGGTTGCACAACTTGAAGAATGTAACCAGCGTCACTGAATAGTAGATGTAGAAATTGTTGAAATGGCATATGTTTTGCTCTGTATAATGTCACCACAACAAAACTTAAAAAAAAAAAAGTGGAAAAAAATCAACATCTGGAGACATTTCCCTTTCTTATCTCAGTTTTTAAAAAAGATGCCAGGCACCACCATGCTCCCTGGGGCTTTCCTTCCGAATCTTGAGTCTCTTATATTTGGCTCCAGGAGAACTGGCTGAATACAGGGCCATCAAAACAAAAATGGACCAAGATGTCCAATTGGCCCAAATTGGCCAGAAAATGACTATTTACCGGCTGCCAAAGGAGCCTCGTCTGACCCAGTGTTCTGAAAGCTGGATGCCTCCCTCCCCAGGGCAGTCAGGAGCAGCTGGCTCGGGCTGTCCCCCAAATTCCTAGCCTGGCAGTGGTTAAAATGTGATCCCTTTTATTTGAGTAATAGAGACGAAGTTCCTGGGCCTTCGAGGAGCATCAATCCAGAGATTTATTAACCAATTTAAAATACTATTGTCTTTCACTTCAGAGCAAGATTGAGGGGTGTTGTTGGAGGAATGTAAAGGCAGAGGGACTGGGCCTCAGAGCCAGGAGGTGTCTGTACCTGGGACTCAATAGATATTCATGAACATTCCCGTATTTAGTGAAGGAAATAACTTAATACCGACAGTGCGATGGAATAATAGCTATTTCCTGGCTGACTTGCCGGCCTCAGAAAATGAGATTGCGGCGGCTTCATTTTTCTTGTCTTTTCCCCTGCTCCCTGCCAGCACAGGCAGCCACCTCTGGGATTCTCTCTGCATTTCCAATGAGCTGGGGCCTACAGCCCCCTCCCAGCCCTCCGCCTTCCCCTGGCCCATCTCCTGCGGTGACCTTGGCCTGGACTTGGCTGAGAGGTCACCCTGGGGCCTGTTTAGTGTGTCCAGGTGGGAATTAAAGTAGCTGAACCTTTATTTTGGTGGAGTGGGTGGGCAGACAGGTCCATTTTGGGTTGCTTCAATATTCATTCATTCATTCCCATACTCATTCATTCATTCATTCAATATTCATCGAGTATCTCCTATGCTGGATGCTGAGGACACAAAGATGAATAATATCAGGCCCTTTCCTCTTGGAGCTCACAGTCCACTGAAGGAGACTCACAATAAAGCATTTCAGGGAATCCTAGAGCTGTCCATAAGGACCCTAGGTGGTGCAACGGTTAAGTACTTGGCTGCTCACCGAAAGGTCAGAAGTTTGAACCCACCAGCAGCCCCATGGTATAAAAGACATGGTGATCTGCTCCCATGGAGATTACAGCCTAAGAAACCCTATGGGGCGATTCTACTCTGTCATATAGGGTCCCAATGAGTCAGGATTGACTCAATGGCATCCAACAACAAGAGTAGTCCATGCAAGTCTCAACGAGGCTTAGAGAAGGGCAAAGTCCTGATACCTAGAGGGACAGAGCGCCAGGAAGAGTATCATAAAGGATGTGCCTCTTAATAACAGTGGTGTACCAGTGCTTATTGCAGCATTATTCACAGTAGCCCCAAAGTGGGAACCATTGAGAATGGGACAGACACGGCTCCTACCCTTAAGGAGCAACAGCCATGTGGGGCAGACAAACAGTGATCACATAGTTTTTAAAAAATCGTTGTAATTAAAGAATCCAGACTTACTGGACCTGTTGAGGCTGGAGGAGGCCCCGGGGCTATGGCCCTGAGTTACTCTTCACACCTTGAGTTGAAACTATCCCCTGAAGTCACCTTTAAACTTAGTAACAGTATAGCCCAAAGAGTAAGCATTGTCACCCTTGGCATTAAAAAAAAAAAAAGCAAAAAAATCTATGTAAGAGCAAAAGGTCAACAGCTGTTTTAAAGTATAGATGAGAAGGTTGGGTGGCAGGGAGATTAAGCACATGGAAGTGAAACAACTAGAACAGAAATAACAAGCATGTAGACATAATATGAAGAATGTAACCAATGTCAATGAACATTACGTCTAGAAACTGTGGAATGAGAGCAGGTTTTGCTGTGTATATTTTCACCAGAAATAAAATTAAATAAAAAAAAAACTGAAAAAGAAAATCATTTTAAGAATTTGAACCCTCATCTACTGTTGGTGGGAATGTAAATTGGTACAACCACTGTGGAAAACTGTTTGGTGCTTCCTCCAAAAGTTAGATATAGAATTACCACATGAGCTAGCAATTCTGCTCCCAGGTATGTACCCAAAAGAGTTAAAGGCAGGAACACCAATAAACACTTGTACACCCATGTTCATTGCAATACTATTCACGAGAGCCAAAGGTGGAAACAACTCAAGTGTCCATCAACAGATGAATGAATAGATAAAATGAGGTTTACCTATTCAACGGAATCTCACTCAGCCATAAAGAGAAATGATGTCCTGATACATATGGATAAACCTTGAAAACATACTGAGTGAACTAAATCAGACACAAAGGGGCAAATGTGGATGATCCCACATAGATGAAATATCTGGAATAGGCGAATGCATATGGGACCACAGTTTATTAGTAGTCACCAAGGACTGAAGCGAAGGGGGAGTGGGGATGTTATTACTTAAAAAAAAAATTAAGCAATATTTACACACCAAGGAATTTCAATTAAGAATCTTATTTCTTTTAGAAAACTAGAAGATCTGGACACACACAATTACCAATGGTGTGACTTATTGCGTGAGCAGCTGTCAACAACTTCCCAAGCGTTATTTCACTTGGACCTCATAGCAACTTCATGATGTGGACTCTATTATTCTCCCCATTTTATATGAAAAAAAAAAAAAATGAGGCTTAGCCAGAAGAATTGGCTTCCCGAAGGTCATGCAGCTCATAAGTGGCAAAACCAGGGCCTGAACACATGTTTCATGAATTCAGATTCCCAGACTCAGATCTATTGGACTGTCTTGCTGGTCTTTGTCCAGGTGGCAGGTGTCAGGGAGACAGAGGGTGGGAGCAGCCTGGGCAAAGGCTTGTTGTTGTTGTTCTTGGGTGCTGTTGATTTGATTGGAACTCACAGCAACCCCATGTGACAGAGTAGAACTGCCCCATAGGGTTTTCTTGGCAGTAATTATTATGGAAGCAGATGGCCAGGTTTTTCTCCGGTGGACCCCTGGGTTGGTTCGAACCACCAACCTTTTGGTTGGCAGCTGAGAGCTTAACCGTTGCACAAATGACTGAAGCTTTTGGGGAATTATATGTAGTTGCTATGACTTGAGGGCAAACTGGAGTGGGTAATGGGGTGGGGGCAGGTGTAAGGAGGGAAGTTTGGACTTTAACTTGTGTGCACAGGGGAAGCAATGAGTGAATTCTGCCTGGGTGTGGGTGGGGGCTTTTTGCGGGATATAGCCTGCTTGCCCCCCACCCCCAACAAATCTCCATCCTTCCCCATCCTGTCTGAGCCCCTGCAAGCTGACCTATAAGACCTGTATCATTTTCAAATGGTCCCTCTGGATGCTGGTGGAGAACAGACAGCATCCATATGGGGGGACAAAAGCAGGGGCAGGGAGGCCATGGAGGAGGCTGCTGCCACCATCCAGGCAAGAGCAAATGGTGGTTTTGGCTAAGGGGTCACAGTCAGGATGGAGAGAAATGGGAAGAGTTGAGAGACTGGAGGAAGTCAAGACAACAAGATTGGTGATGGACTAGGTGTGGAGGCTAGGGGAAGAGAGATGACAAGGATGTCTTCTGGAATGGATGAAAAGCAGAGGTCAGCACCATCAACTAAGCTGGGGGCACATGAAGAGGAATGGGTTGGTATGAAAGGAAGATAATGTGTTTATATAGAAAGTTGACTTTGAGGAGCTGTGGCTCATCGCATGGGAAATTATCTATGTATTTATCTATGTACCTATGTGTCTATCTGTCCATATAACTATATATCTACCTACCTACCTATCTATTTATCTATCATCTATCTACCTATTATCTGTTTATATATTAACCTATCTATCCATCCATCTGTCCATCCATCCATCTATCCGTCTATCTATCTATCTTTCTATCAGCTCATGATTGTGAAGGAAACTCCCAGCAACTAGAGTGATACAATAAAAAGCATATCAGAGCAGGCCACTCATGTGCTCAATAGCTTTTCACCTCACTCAGCATTACGTCTGAAATTCTTACCAGGGCCCACAAAGTCCTACATGGTCTTGACCCATTTCCCCTGTGTCTTTACCTTCTTCTTCTCCCTTCCTCACTTCCTCTGCTGTAGGTGCAAAGGCCTCTGTGCTGTGCTTCAAACTCTATCAGACCTGCTCAGTGGAATCTTTGCTCCTCTTTCCCTGTCTTCCCTCTCTCCTACAGAATCCTTCTGTTCCTGCCAGCCTCTTTCCCTTTGTTTAAATGTGTAGGGACTATGCATCCATAGAGGACTCCAGCATGTATCCCCATCTCTAACACTGATTACCCTGTCCCATGGGGTGGACTGTGCTTCTGGGTAAGGGCAGGGGGTCTGTCTCCTCTTGGGAGTCTTCAGAGTCCATCACAGCCAGTCCCCAGGCCTGGCCCCTGAGAAGCTTCCAGGACCAGTGAGGGCTGTCCCCATTCTGGGAGTTCTAAGAAAGATAGGGTCAGCGCAGTGTTGTGGGTGCCTGCAGGGTTCCATCTCAAGGGCTGCTGGATGCTGAGACCATGGAGAGCACTTATCAGAAAAGGAGTTCAAGAAGACTTTGTTCATCGGTGGCCTTTTTGAGTCAAGTCATTCAAAAAAAATTATTCATTCAAAAAAGATTATTGAGCATTCATTATGTTTCTCACACTGTTCTAGGCACTGGGAATATAGCAGTGAGCAAGCTGTATCCATGTATGACGACCCCCCCTTCATAGGCCTTACATCCTGCAAGGACACAGAGACTGCAATCTCATGTAGTGATATGGACTATGGAGACAAATAAAGCAAGAAATGGGCTGGAGAGGGACAGGGTGGTTAGGGAAGACCTCTTCGGTGTGTATGTGTGTGAGAGAGAGAGGGAAGAGAGAGAAAGAGAGGGACTGAGTAGAGTGAGGCAGCGAGGCACGTGTCAAGAACACTACAGACTGAAGAAGCCAGTGCAAAGGCCCTGTGGCAGCAGGGGAGGGGTATGGGGAGTCCAAGAACTTAGGGAAGTTCAGAGTGGTAGGAGTGAATGTGAGAAGATGTTGTAAGATCTTAGACCATGCATGGCTTTGAGACCATGGTCAGGAATTGGTTTGTATCCCAGGAATAATGGGAAGCACCAATGAGTCTTAAGATGGAGGTGACGCAAATGATTATGCGCTCGGCTGCTAACTGAAGGGTTGGAGGTTTGAGTCCACTCAGAGGCACTTCAAAAGAAGGGCCTGGTGATAAACTTATGAGAAATCAGCCATTGAAAGCCCTATGGCGCACAGTTCTACTCTGATACACTTTGGGTTGCCACGAGTTGGAGGTGACAGAGGGCAACTGGTGGTTGGGGCTGGAGAGCAATGGATAGCAGGTGGCAGACTGGGTGGGGGGCAGAGGCTTTTTTAGCTTGTTCCCAGTCCCTCCCATGAAGCTGAAGGAAGTTGTTTTAGGATTAAATAAAAGATAGCCTTATTTGCACACCCAGTTTGTGGTGTTTCGAAAACTTGGGCTATTAGAGACAGCATGGGGGGAAATGGCTCTAAATGAAAGAAGATGCAGAGAAGTTCTTGGCTGACAGATTGGCAGCAGGTCTTTAAGGGAAATTCCTAGCGTAGGGGGCTGGGGGCTGCTTTTACAGACAGCAAGAATAACACATAGTGGCGGAAAATATCTGTTTATACTCTCAGATGTCTGATCGGAATCTCACAGTGTCTGAGGGAGGGGGAGATTGTTATTCCCATTTTCAAGCTCAGGAGAATCAGAGAAGTTGTGATTTTGCCACACCCAGGGTGCAGCTGGTTAGCGATAGTGTGGGGCAAGGACTCGGGTCTCCATCAACCTGGATTATAACGTCATATTTTCCACTGTGTCTGGTTCCAAAAAACTCCAGGTAAGAGTTCCATCCCCTCTCAGGGTCTTAGTTGCCACACCTGTAAAATGGGGATAATCCCCATGCCTACCTCCAGGGGGCGCTTGTGAGACAAGTTCATACAGTGGTCGCACCGATATCTGAACCCGGACCTGGCTCAGAGTAGGCACTTAATACATGTTCCTTGCAAGAATAAATGAGTGGGTTTTGTTAGTAAAGAGCTGCAATGTAGACCTATGGATGGTGGCCTCTGCTCCTGTGGAGGCTGGCGGGGTGGAGACTGGGGCTATTGATGGGCTGGGATGTAGCCCTCCCACTCCAAATGCAGGTGGCAGTTGACAACGTGGCTGCTCAGTAGTGACCCCAGCAGGAAGTTAATAAACACCATTATACTCGGAGAAGCAATTGGGGAATAAGAACAGCCAAGTGGCAGCAGGACCCCTGAGCTGAGGAGGCAGCTGCCCTGAAAACACCTTCCGCATTTGTACAAAGTCATGTGGCACTGTAGAGTCCACCTGCCCCAGGTTTTTGCAAGGGCTCGCTGATATGGGACCCTGGACAAGTCCCTCCACTCTCCAAGCCTTGGCCACCTCCTCTGTAAAATGGGGAGAAGAGTATTTAAAATCATAACAACAGCACCGACCTCATTAAAAAAAAAACAAAAACCCAAACCCAGTGCTGTCAAGTAGAGTCCAACTCATAGCGACCCTATAGGACAGAGTAGAACTGCCCCACTGAGTTTCCAAGGAGCACCTGGTGGATTCGATCTGCCTACCCTTTTGTTAGCATCCGTAGCACTTAACCACTACACCACCAGGGTTTCCACTGACCTCATAGGCACGCTTAAGTCCAGTTTCCTGCTGAGAACCAATGAATGGTGACTGCCAAGAATAACCCTTCTCAAATCCATGGCTTTCCCACTCTCCATGAAGAACTGGAGGCTTCCCGATTCAGCCCACAGATACGTATTGAGTTCCTCCAACGTACCCTGTTCTGTGCTTTGTGGTGGGTACACGGCAATGAATCAGACAGGTCCTCCTGGCCTGTTACAGATTGCGTTGTGTCCCAAAATGTGTGTAGAAATCCTACCCCTTTACCTGTAAATATGACCCTGTGAGGTAAATGGGGCTTTGCTTTTGTCATTTTTAATGAGGTTATTCCAGTGTAGGGTGAGTCCTAAACCCAATCTCTTCTGATTTATGAAAACAGTAGATTAGACACAGAGATGCAGACACACCCACACCCACCCACACCCACGCACACCCACGCACACACGCGCGCACACACACACACACACGGGGAAGATAGATACCAAGGACCTCAGGCAGATACAGAAACTACGAGAGAACTCACAGGAATCAACACGGCTGAGACACTGAATTGGACTTCTGGCCGCCAGAACCGTGAGAATATAAATTTCTGTCCTTTAAAGCCACCCGTTTGGTGTTTCTGTAGCCGTGCCCTAGGTAAGATGAGGACATTTCATTCAAATGTGAGGAGACAGGAAATAACAAATAAACAAGGACAAATCCAGTATGCACAATGGCAGCAGTAGAGGAGGGTGGAAGGGTTAGGGAATGTGGGGGTTGCTCTGTTATTGGGGGGGACCAAGGAAGGATGCTCTGATCAGGCAACATTTGAGCAGAACCCTGAAGACAGAGAGGGGGCAAAGACCTCTCAGGGGAGGGATCAGCAAGTGCAAAGGCTCTGGGGTAGAGACATGATGGTGTGTTACAAAATGAGCAGGAGGCCAGAGTGGCTGGAGTGGAGGGAGTGAGTGGGAGGGAAGCAGGCGCCGAGGTCAGAGAGGTAGGTAGTGGGGGCTGCAATGGCTGAGACCTTCGTGCCGACACTGTGAGTCACGACCAGCACTCCCCTTGGGAAGAACTTGTTGCCCTAGAGGCTGGGAGTGCTGTCATGGGCTATGGCCCTCAGCTGTCAGCCCCTTCAGGGATGGCCCTGCTGGAGAGAGCTGCCTTGACCTTCCTTGGCCGCCTATACCTGATGACCAATTGCAGCAGGGTTATAAGAGCCTGACCATTGTCACCCAACATGGGCCAACTCTGATGGGCCATTTGGCTATGACACTCCCAGTGGGACTGGCCAAGGCTATCCAAGGGTCTGCATCTTTACCTGACCTCTCCCTCTGCCCACTTCTGCCCCTTTCCATTCCCTTCCTTCCCTCCCTTCCCTCAGGTGTTGATCACTGAGCTCTAGCTGAAGCCCAGCCTGTAATAGCTTCATAAAGCCAGAATAGCCTTTGTCATACAATCCAGAATGGCCTCTGTCACACAATCCAGATTGGCTTTTGTCACATGATCCAGAATGGTCTTTGTCACACAATCAAAATGGCCTTTGTAACACAATCCAGAATGGCCTTTGTCACACAATCCAGAATGGTCTGTCACATAATCTGGGGTGGCCTTTGCCACACAATCTGGAATCTTGAGATGAAAGTACCTTGGGGTCATCAATCCTATTTTCTAAATGGAGAAACTGAGCCCCAAACAAGGGGAAGTGACTCCTACAAGGATACTGGAAAGCTGAGCCATGGAGCTGCAGTCAGGCTCTTTCCTGCCTCACATTTTGAGAGTTTGTCCCTCAAGCGTTGCCCTGTGCAAGCAGCTCAAAGTCAGCTGAAGCCCCCACCGTGGGCCTGGAATGTACTAGGTACTTGGTTAATGTCAGTTCTCCTCTTTTCCTTTCCTTGGTCCTAGCTCTGCCGCCACTCACTGGCTATGTAACCTTGCACAAAGTCTTTCCCTCTCTAAGCCTTTTCTGTCTGATGGGCACGGGGGACAAGAAGCCTCTTGGGCAACTTCCGGGTCTGACATTCTGAGAATACACAGGCTGGCAGACAATGATTCGATTGCAAGACTGTTCACGTGCTTGCATTTTGGCTAAGATTTCTGCCTTCCAGAGCGGCTTGGGGCATTCTGCTTTGTCCACAGGCCTGCAGTACAGATTGGGATCAGAGGCGGGAGACCAGCAGGGGTGAACCCACACAAGGCCGCAGTGGCCCTGTGGTGTATGTTTGCATTTGGGTTTCTTCCCCAAGCCGCCAGCTGCCTGTCTCCTTTGGAAGAACTTCTTGGCAGCCGCCATCCATCACCCACTTGGCATGAGCGTTAAGTACCAGCACTCAGTGCCGAGGGCTGCGGAAGGGGACTCCGAGAAGGGATCAGCTCAGGGCTAGGGACTTAGAAAGAGGCAATCAAAATAGAAAGTTTGGAGCAAACTGGTTAACAGGCAGGATCTGAGGGAGGTGGCTCTGGGTCAAATCCCTGCTCAGTAAGTCCTTGTGCTTTACTGCCTCATTTCCCTTCTATGGTTTTTGGTAACAGATTCTTCTTCCTTTGTAAGAATGGTCCTTTCCTGCATCTTTCAGCCCTTCCAGCCTCAGGGGTGGACATGTGACCCTGTTCTGTCCACAGAGAGCAGATTAGGATGGTCATACCACCCTAAGTCGATCTAGAGACTGGGATTTCTGCTGTAGCTGCTGAGCTATTTGAGGGCACATCTAGAACTACTTGTGGCCGTTGTGTTTCCATAGAGAAGAGTCTTTCTGAGAGTTAAACTGTTACAAAAGAAGGCCCACCAAGAGATGGAAGAAAGAAAGACTCCTGAGTACCTGGATCCAGCCATGCCTGAAGCTGTTCCCTTAGACTTTTGTGTTACATGAACCTATAAGCTTCTTTGATTGGCTTAAGGTTTTCTGAATTGGATTTATGTCCAGAGTCCTCACTATTACACTCATTAAGCATGTGATTTTTGCCTCTCTGGGCCTCAGTTTTCGTAGCTGTAAAATGGGGATGACAATAATGCCTCATGGGATTATTGTGTAGTTTTAATGAAATAATACATGTAAAGATCTCATCACAGTGCCTGGATATAATAAATGCTCAATTTGGGTACGGTTAAGCCACACCCACCCTTTTCAGGTCCACAAAATCCAATTCTCATCACTTATTCTAAGAGTTCTTGTGAGGTGTAAATAAGATAGAATAAATCCAAAATGCCTAACAGGTGGTCTGACTCATTTTCAGTGTAACTGGTCAATGGTTTTCTGATTAGAAAGTTATGGGAGCCCAGGTAATTAAAGAACACCTGAACTGAGAGTTCTCCAAGGCCAAGAATGCAAGGTGAGGAGAAGTGGTCTGTGTAGACCCAATCACCCACTTTGGGGAGTGGTCAAGAGGTCATTGTGACTGACCACACTGCTGCTGTCAGCACTTAGCACAGTGCCTAAAGCATAGAAGACGCTCACTAAATACTTGTGTAATAAGTGAATGTATGAATACATGGGAGAATAAACGAATATTTCAACTTAAAAATAATTTTGTTGAAAGTATACACAGCCAAAGACACACCATTCCAACAATTTCTACATGTACAACTTAGTGACATTGATTACATTCTGCAGGGTGTGCTACCATTCTTGCTACCCTCTTCCAAATTATTCTACCACAGTTATCTTAAACTCACGGCCCCCTAAGCTTCCCAACCACCTTTTGCATTGCTATTGTCAATTTGATCTCACAGCAATAGTTCTTTCAAAGAGCACAATGCTCAAACAACTTTACTTACTAAGATAAGCTTTTTTTTTTTTTTTTTTGGTTCAAAGTAGACTTTAGGAGATCGTTTTGGTTTAAAGTTTAAAGATTATCTCAGGATAATACTTTCAGGGGCTCATCTAGTCTTGGTGGCTCCAGGAATTCTGGATTCCATTGAGAATCTGAAATTCTGTCCCACAGTTTTCCCCCATTTGGGTCAGGAGTCTGCTACAGAATCTTTGATCAAAATGTTCAGTAATGGTAGCCGGGCACCATCCAGTTCTTCTGGTCTCATGGCAAGTGAATACTTCAACTTTTGATGTGACTTGGCCTTGATCTCATAGATGATCAAGAGTCATGCAAGTTCTTGCGCAGGTGGCTAATAAAGGATCATTCAAAAAAAAAAAAAGTCCTTCTGCAGCATCTGAGGGGCTGGGTAGGAAGCCAGGAGCTCGGTGAATAGACAGGAGTTGTCTGAGGTCAGGGTTAGGGTAAAGGTGGAGACAGAGATAAAAATGAGACACATGATGAAACGAGCCCTGATGAAACTTAATGCCAGCGTGGTACGTGTTTGTGTGAGTGTGTGGTGAATGTGTGTTGGTGAGCTTCTGTGTGTGTTGAGTGCATGGATGTGTGTGAGAGTGTTGGTGAATGAGTGGGAATGCCTCAGTGTGCATGTGAGTGTATGTGAGTTGAGTGTGTGTTGAGTAGGTATGTGTGAGTGTGTTGGTAGAAATGTCTGAGCTGAGTGCGGGAGCATGTTAGTGACTGGGTGGGAGAGGGTGAGTTGAGTGTAAATGTATCTGAGTTTGTGAATGTGTTGGTGAGTGGATGGGGATATGTAAATTCAGTGTGTGTGTGTGAGTTGAAGCATGTGCACTGAGTGTTAGTCTATCTAAATGTGTGTGTTGTTGTTGTTGTTAGGGGCCGTCGAGTCGGTTCCGACTCATAGTGACCCTATGCACAACAGAACGAAACACTGCCCGGTCCTGAGCCATCCTTACAGTCGTTGTTATGCCTGAGCTCGTTGTTGCAGCCACTGTATCAATCCACCTAGTTGAGGGTCTTCCTCTTTTCCGCTGACCCTGTACTCTGCCAAGCATGATGTCCTTCTCCAGGGATTGATCCCTCCTGACAACATGTCCGAAGTATGTAAAACGCAGTCTCGTCATCCTTGCCTCTAAGGAGCATTCTGGCCGCACTTAGGAAGACAGATTTGTTTGTTCTTTTGGCAGTCCATGGTGTATTCAATACTCTTTGCCAACACCACAATTCAAAGACGTCAATTCTTCTTTGGTCTTCCTTATTCATTGTCCAGCTTTCACATGCATATGATGCGATTGGAAATACTATGGTTTGGGTCAGGTGCACCTTAATGTTCAGGGTGACATCTTTGCTCCTCAGCACTTTGAAGAGGTCCTTTGCAGCAGATTTACCCAATGGAATGCATCTTTTGATTTCTTGACTGCTGCTTCCATGGCTGTTGATTGTGGATCCAAGTAAAATGAAATCCTTGACAGCTTCAATCTTTTCTCCGTTTATCATAATGTTGCTCATTGGTCCAGTTGTGAGGATTTTTGTTTTCTTTATGGTGAGGTGTAATCCACAGTGAAGACTGTGGTCTTTGATCTTCATTAGTAAGTGCTCCAAGTCCTCTTCACTTTCAGCAAGTAAGGTTGTGTCATCTGCAAAACGCAGGTTGTTAATGAGTCTTCCTCCTATCTTGATGCCCTGTTCTTCTTCATATAGTCCAGCTTCTCGGATTATTTGTTCAGCATACAGATTAAATATGTATGGTGAAAGAATACAACCCTGATGCACATCTTTCCTGACTTTAAACCAATCAGTATCCCCTTGTCCTGTCTGGACAACTGCCTCTTGATCTATGTAAAGGTTCCTCATGAGCACAATTAAGTGTTCTGGAATTCCCATTCTTCGCAGTGTTATCCATAGTTTGTTATGATCCACACAGTCAAATGCCTTTGCATAGTCAATAAAACACAGGTAAACATCCTTCTGGTATTCTCTGCTTTTAGCCAGGATCCATCTGATGTCAGCAATGATATCCCTGCTTCCAGGTCCTCTTCTGAAACCGGCCTGAATTTCTGGCAGTTCCCTGTCGATACACTGCTGCAGCCGTTTTTGAATGATCTTCAGCAAAATTTTGCTTGCATGTGATATTAATGATCTTGTTCTATAATCTCCACATTCATTTGGATCACCTTTCTTGGAAATAGGCATAAATATGGATCTCTTCCAGTCAGTTGGCCAGAAAGCTGTCTTCCATATTTCTTGGCATAGACGAGTGAGCACCTCCAGCGCTGCATCTGTTTGTTGAAACATCTCAAGTGATATTCCATCAATTCCTGGAGCCTTGTTTTTTGCCATGGCCTTCAGATTAACTTGGACTTCTTCCTTCAGTACCATCGATTCCTGATCATATGCCACCTCTTGAAATGGTTGAATATCGACTAATTCTTTTTGGTATAATGACTCTGCGTATTCCTTCCCTCTTCTTTTGATGCTTCCTGCATCATTTAATATTTTCCCCATGGAATCCTTCACTATTGCAACTAAAGAGCAAGTTTCAGAGTCTCCTCTGACATCCATCTTGGTCTTTTCTTTCTTTCCTGTCTTTTCAGTGACCTCTTGGTTTCTTCATGGATGATGTCCTTGGTGTCATTCCACAACTCATCTGGTCTTCGGTCACTAGTGTTCAATGCGTCAAATCTATTCTTGAGATAATTCAAGTGGGATATACTCAAGGTCATATTTTGGCTCTCGTGGACTTGCTCTGATTTTCTTCAGTTTCAGCCTGAACTTGCATATGAGCAATTGACGGTCTGTTCCACAGTCAGCCCCTGGCCTTGTTCTGACTGATGATATTGAGCTTTTCCATCGTCTCTTTCCACACATGTAGTCAATTTGATTTCTGTGTGTTCCATCTGGTGAGGTCCATGTGTACCATCGCCGTTTACGTTGGTGAAAGAAGGTATTTGCAATGAAAAAGTCGTTGGTCTTGCAAAATTCGATCATTCGATCTCCAGCATTGTTTCTATCACCAAGGCCATATTTTCCAACTACTGATCCTTCTTCTTTGTTTCCAACTTTTGCATTCCAATCTCCAGTAATTATCAATGCATCTTGATTGCATGTTCAATTGATTTCAGACTGCAGCAGCTGATAAAAATCTTCTATTTCTTCTTCTTTGGCCCTAGTGGTTGGTGCGTAAATTTGAATAATAGTCTTATTAACTGGTCTTCCTTGTAGGAGTATGGATATTATCCTATAACTGACAGTGTTGTACTTCAGGATAGATCTTGAAACTTTTTTTGATGATGAATGCAACACCATTCCTCTTCAAGTTGTCATTCCCAGCATAGTAGACTATACGATTGTCTGATTCAAAATGACCAATACCAGTCCACTTCAGCTCACTAATGCCTAGGATATCGATGTTTATACATTCCATTTCATTTTTGACAATTTCCAATTTTCCTAGATTCATACTTCGTACATTCCAGGTTCTGATTTTTTATGGATGTTTGCAGCTCTTTCTTCTCATTTTGACTCGCGCCACATCAGCAAATGAGATCCCGAAAGCTTTACTCCATCCAAGTCATTAAGGTCGCCTCTACTTTGAGGAGGCAGCTCTTCCCCAGTCATCTTTTGAGTGCCTTCCAACCTGGGGGCTCATCTTCCAGCACTATATCAGTCAATGTTCTGCTGCTATTCATAAGGTTTTCACTGGCTAATGCTTTTCAGACGTAGACTGCCGGGTCCTTCTTCCTAGTCTGTCTTAGTCTGGAAGCTCAGCTGAAACCTGTCCTCCATGGGTGACCCTGCTGGTATCTGAATACCGGTGGCATAGCTTCCAGCATCACAGCAACACACAAGCCCCTACAGTACGACAAACTGACAGACACATGGGGGAAATGTGTGGGTAAGCATGTGAAATTGAGTGTCAGTGCATCCGATTGTGTGAGTGTGTGTTAAGTAGGTGTGTGTAAGCATGCTGGTGGAATGTGTGAGCTGAGTATAAGTGCGTGTGAGTGTGTGTGTTGGTGAGTAGGTGGGAATATGTAAGTTCAGTGTGTGGGTGTATGTGCACGTGTGTTACGTGTAGTGTGAATGTATCTGAGGCATGGGTTGGTGAATGTGTGGATGTGTGTGAGTGAGTGTAAATGCATCCGAGCATGTAAGTGTGTGTGGGTGAGTTGATGGGTGTGCATGGGTTGAGTGTGAGTGTATCTGAGTGTGTGCATCTTGTTGAGTATGTGTGGGTTGAGTGTAAGTATATGCAAGCATGTACGTGTTGGTGAGTTGGTGCAGAGTTCATGCATTGAGTGTAAATATATGTGAGTTTAGTATAAGTGTATCTGAGTGTTTGCATGTGTGAATGTATGGGAGTATGCATTGACTGTGTGTCTGAATGTGTGTGTATGTGTGTATGAATGGGGATGGTGAGCTGAGTGTAAGTAGATCTGAGTGTATGTGACTGTGTATCATTGTGTATGTGGGCTAATTGTAAGTCTATCTAAGTATCTGTGAGTGTAAGTATATGAGTGTGTGTGATTTGTTTGGGTGCGGGAGCTAATTGTAAGTGTATCTAAGTGTGTGTGACTGTGTGTAAGTGTATCTGAGTGTGTGTGACTGTGTATGTGCCTAACTATAAGTGTATCTAAGTGTGTGTGACTGTGTGTAAGTGTATCTGAGTGTGTGTGACTGCATATGATTGTGTATGTGGGCTAACTGTAAGTGTATCTAAGCGTGTGTGACTGTGTGTAAATGTATCTGAGTGTGTGTGACTGTGTATGACTGTGTATGTGGGCTAACTGTAGATGTATCTAAGTGTGCGTGACTGTGTGTAAGCATATCTGAGTGTGTGTGACTGTGTATGATTTTGTATGTGGGCTAACTGTAAGTGTATCTAAGTGTGTGTGATTGTGTGGGTGTGTGAGCTAATTGTAAGTGTATCTGAGTGTGTGCATCTGAGTCAGTGTGTGTGAATGCATGAGCTGAGTGGGGGTCTATCTGAGTGTGTGGCTGTGTGGGTGTGTGTGAGGTGAGTGGGAATGTGTCTGAGTGTGTGCCTGTGTCGTGGTTGCTGGCAGGAGTTCGGTTGACACTGGGTGCTGGTTGGACTTGTCTTCCTACTTGTGCTGAGCTCTGACCACACTCTAAGAGGCAGACATCTGCTTTCTTGACTGTCTTCCTTCCAGATCCAACCTCTTGAGGGCAGGGTCAGGTCTGGTGAAGCTCTTTGTGCTCAGTTCCTGGCATGTTGCAGGTTTTCCATAAATAGGTGAGGAGTGAGCAGATAAAAGTGTTTGGAGGAAGGGACCCCCTACTCCCTGCTCTGAAGAGAGCCAACAACAATTAGATGGAGGTCATGGCCATCCCCTTGTAAGGGATGCCTGCTCAGTGCTGCTCTCTAAGAAGCTCCTCACATTTATCAGACTTAATCTTCACAACAAGGCTAACTAGATCACTATCAATACATCTCTATCTCTATTAATTTTTTTTTTTTGTTTTTTGGACTATTTAGTGAACTATATTCTGATTACGAATGCAATACATGCTCATTGTAGTAAACTGAGAAATAAAAAAAAGAAACCACATCCATAATCCCATCCGCTGGAGATAATTTTTGTTCTCATTTTTATGTATATCCTTCCAGGTTCTTTTAAACTGCATGCACACATATATTACTTTTTTATTTTTATTTTTTTACATCATTAGGGCTCACATGGTATCATTGTTTATAATTCACCCAATAACTCCTCCCAAATATTCCCCACATTAAGTATTGTTTGTTAATCTTATTGGGACTGACTGGAGTGAATTCCACGTCCCCCTCCACCTGCACCTCACACACACATTCCTATGTTGTTGGACATTTTGGCCACTCCCTTGCCCCCCAATTTCCAATTATAATAAATGATGTTTTTGAAATGTTCCCTGTCTTCTCCTCTTTCCAGACCTTCACATAGGCTTTTCCTCTGAGACTACTTCTCTTCCCATCCTTCCCTGGGCTGATTCAAGTCATCCTTGAGGTCACAGCCTAGATATGCCTCCTCCAGGGAGCCTTCTCTGATGCACCAGTTCTGGATCAGACGCTCCTCCTTCCCATAGAGCCCTCTCTGTCTCTCTTCACAATGTGCCATAGGGATGTGCATAAACAGTCTGCTCCCAACTGGACCTTGCATTCCAGGAAGCCCAGAGCTGCATGATATTCATCGCTGTAACTGGTTCAGTGCAGCTTGAATAGACCGTGAGTAAACACTGAATAACAGGTGTTGGTGGTTCAGTGGTAGAACTCTTGCCTTCCTTGCGCGAGACCAGGATTTGATTCCCGGACAATGCACTTCATGTGCAGCCACCACCCTTATGTCCCTGGAGGCTTGTGTGTTGCTATGACACTGAACAGGTTTCAGTAGAGCTTCCAGACTCAGATGGACTAGGAAGAAAGGCTTGGCCATCTACTTCTGAAAATCAGCCAATGAAAACCCTGTGGATCACAACGGTCCCATCTACACCTGATCGTGAGGATGGCACAGGGCTGGGCAGTGTTTCGATGCATTGTGAATGGGGTTGCCATGAGTCAGGGGTAGGCTAGATGGCAGCTATCAACAACAAATATTGAATACATGTTGAATATCCTTGCATGGCTTCCTTGGATCATCTTGAGGAAAGTACTGGCACCCCCATTTTGTAGAGGGTAAGCTTGAGGCTCACAAAGTATAGAAAGCATGTGAGGCAGTGCTGGGCTTAGAATCCAGTTTTGTCTGATCCCAGACACCATCATACTTCCGGTCACTTCTCCTGCTGTTTCCTCCTGGTCTCCCAGCTCCTGGAAAAGGCCAGGCATAGAGGACAAGAAGTTGGGCTTTGTCATTTGGGAAGTAGAAAGCATCACCTGCTCAAGAAGGAGAAGAGATGAGAAGACTCACGTGTCACCAGCATTTCCCGTTATTTCCTTCCGGAGGAGAACTTGGCCTCCTTCCCTCGTGCTGGAGACTCACAAAATCCGATTTGAAATCTACTCAAGTGTACATTAACCATGCCAGAGTGTTAGCAGCTTCCTCTTGGCACGGGCTGGGGAGCCTATAATTAGAGCAGACACCGTACCATTTAGCTGATTCCATTCGCATATGCACAGAAAGTGCACTGGAAAAGGGAGATGGCTTGAGATGCAAACTTGGGAGCATCTCTGGAGGGCTCGCACCTGCTGTATGCCAAAAAGACGCACGGCTGACTGCCTTTCTAAGTGCAGAGATGGTGGCTGAGTCTGAATGTGGTGTGGATGCCACCTTGGGGAGGCGATGTCGTGTTGTCCTCAACACACCGGGTTTGTAATCGGGTGCACTCACATTCAAGTGCCAGCTCCAACACTCAGGTAAGCAATTCGGCTTCTCTAAGTCTGTTTTCCCATCCATGGACATTAGCAGGTTTAGGTCCAGGTCTAAATGAGATGATACAGATAAAATCAGAGCAGGTACTCAATAATAACAGTAGTACTTATCAGTAAAACCTCTACTACAAAACAGCAATAACAATACCACCAACAAAGGGCATCCTTTTGGTAAAGCAGAGGATCAGTGAAAATGAGGGAAACCCTCAATGAGATAGATTGACACGATAGCCACTCCAATAGACTCAAGCATATCAATGATCATGAAGAGGGTGCAGGACCAGGCAATGTTTAATTGTGTTATATGTAAGGTTGAAGCTGACTCAGCAGCAGCTAACAACAACTATCAACAAATTAACCAGCATCTATGTTCCAGACTCTATTCTAACCATTTGCATGAATTAACTCAGTTTCGTAACAATCCCATGTGGTCCAAAAATAAAACCAGACAAACAAACCTAAACCCATTCCCATTTGAGTTGATTCCTACTCACGGTGACCCATGTGTTGTCAATATCTCCATTTACATTAAAGGAAACTGAGGCACAGAGAAGTTACACCACTTGAGCAAGATCACAAAGGATGATAGCACTTTGCTGATATGCTGTGGGGTAGGGGAGAACATGAAAGTACTAAAACAGGCTATAGGTTGACTCATGGTGCATACAAACTCACTGAGGCTGGGGTCTATATTTCCATAGTAGGATATCTGAGCCCAGAAAAGTGGAAAGAGTTCAAGGTAAAATCTCATTTATTGGGTATATCAAATAAGATCTAGATGGATTTCACAGACATTAGTTTATTTCTTCTCTTTAGGAGCTTGCAGGTATAAACAATAGACTCAGAGAGGTGGTGTGACTTGCCCAAGGTAACTCAGCCCTTCGTTTAAAACACTGGTCAGTCTTGTTGTTGTTGTTGTTAGGTGCCTTTGAGTCAGTTCCAAGTCAGAGTGACCCTACATACAACAGAATGAAACACTAACCAGTCCTGCGCCATCCTCACAATCATTGCTATGCTTGAGCCCATCGTTGCAACTACTGTGTCAATCCATCTCATCGAAGATCTTCCTTTTTTTCACTGACCCTCTGCTTTACCAAGCTTGATGTCCTTCTCCAGGGTCTGGTCCCTACTGATAACATGTCCAAAGCAAGTGAGACAAAGTCTTGCCATCCTTGCTTCTAAGGAGCATTCTAGCTGTACTTTTTCCAAGACAGATTTGTTAGCTCTTCTGGCAGTTCATGATATATTCAGTATTTTTTGCCAACACCATAATTCAAAGGCATCATTTCTTCTTCAGTCTTCCTTATTCATTGTCCAGCTTTCCCATGCATATGAGTCTGTTGAAAATATCATGGCTCAGGTCAAGTACACCTTAGTCCTTAAAGTTACATCTTTGCTTCTAAAATTAAAATCTGCCCAATGCAAATCTTACTACAAGTGATTTCCTCCTTTTGCAATTCTGCAAGATTGCATGAACCAGTCAGGACTCTTGGATGCAGAGGCTAGCTTAAAGAAAAAAGGAAATTTGTTGAATCACTCAATTAAAAACTCTGGAGATAGACATTCACATATGGCTGAGTCCAGGGATTATGTGTTGAATTGTGTCCCCCCAGAATTGTTGTTGTTTGTTGTTAGGTGCCGTCAAGTCGGTTCCAACTCATAGTGACCCTATGCACAACAGAACGAAACACTGCCCGGTCCTGCGCCATCCTCACAATTGTTGTTATACTTGAGCTCATTGTTGCAGCCACTGTGTCAATCCACCTCATTGAGGGTCTTCCTCTTTTCTGCTGACCCTGTACTTTGCCAAGCATGATGTCCTTCTCCAGGGACTGAACCCTCCTGACACATGTCCAAAGTATGTAAGACGCAGTCTTGCCATCCTTGCTTCTAAGGCGTATTTTGGTTGTACTTCCAAGACAGATTTGTTCTTTCTTTTGGCAGTCTGTGGTATATTCAATATTCTTTGCCAACACCACAATTCAAAGGTGTCAGTTCTTTTTCGGTCTTCCTTATTCATCGTCCACCTTTTATGTGCATATGATGCAATTGAACATACCATGGCTTGGGTCAGGCACAACTTAGTCTTCCAGGTGACATCTTTGCTCTTCAACACTTTAAAGAGGTCCTTTGCAGCAGATTTACCCAATGCAATGCGTCTTTTGATTTCTTGACTGCTGCTTCCATGGCTGTTGATTGTGGATCCAAGTAAAATGAAATCCTTGACAGCTTCAATCTTTTCTCCATATATCATGATGTTGCTTATTGGTCCAGTTGTGAGGATTTTTGTTTTCTTTATGGCGAGGTGCAATCCATACTGAAGGCCGTGGTCTTTGATCTTCATTAGTAAGTGCTTCAAGTCCTCTTCACTTTCAGCAAGTAAGGTTGTGTCATCTGCATAACGCAGGTTGTTAATGAGTCTTTCTCCAATCCTGATGCCCCTTTCTTCGTATAGTCCAGCTTCTCATATTATTTGCTCAGCATACAGATTGAATAGGTATGGTGAAATAATACAACCCTGATGCACACCTTTTCTGACTTTAAACCAATCAGTACCCCCTTGTTCTGTCCGAATAACTGCCTCTTGATCTATGTAAAGGTTCCTCATGAGCACAACTAAGTGTTCTGGAATTCCCATTCTTCGCAGTGTTACCCATAGTTTGTTATGAACCACACAGTCAAATGCCTTTGCATAGTCAATAAAACACAGGTAAACATCCTTCTGGTATTCTCTGCTTTTAGCCAGGATCCATCTGACGTCAGCAATGATATCCCTGCTTCCAGGTCCTCTTCTGAAACCGGCCTGAATTTCTGGCAGTTCCCTGTCGATACACTGCTGCAGCCGTTTTTGAATGATCTTCAGCAAAATTTTGCTTGCATGTGATATTAATGATCTTGTTCTATAATCTCCACATTCATTTGGATCACCTTTCTTGGAAATAGGCATAAATATGGATCTCTTCCAGTCAGTTGGCCAGAAAGCTGTCTTCCATATTTCTTGGCATAGACGAGTGAGCACCTCCAGCGCTGCATCTGTTTGTTGAAACATCTCAAGTGATATTCCATCAATTCCTGGAGTCTTGTTTTTCGCCAATGCCTTCAGATTAACTTGGACTTCTTCCTTCAGTACCATCAGTTCCTGATTATGTGCCACCTCTTGAAATGGTTGAATATCGACTAATTCTTTTTGGTATAATGACTCTGTGTATTCCTTCCATCTTTCTTTGGTGCTTCCTGCATCATTTAATATTTTCCCCACAGAATCCTTCACTATTGCAACTCGAGCCTTGAATTTTTTCTTCAGTTCTTTCAGCTCGAGAAATGCCGAGCGTGTTCTTCCCTTTTGGTGTTCCATTTCCAGCTCTTTGCACATGTCATTATAATACTTTGTCTTCTGGAGCCACCCTTTGAAATCTTCTGTTCACTTCTTTTACTTCATCACTTCTTCCATTTGCTTTAGCTGCTCGACGTTCGAGAGCAAGTTTCAGAGTCTCCTCTGACATCCATCTTCATCTTTTCTTTCTTTTCAATGGCCTCTTGCTTTCTTCATGGTTGATGTCCTTGGTGTCATTCCACAACTCGTCTGGTCTTCGGTCACTAGTGTTCAATGCGTCATATCTATTCTTGAGATGGTCTCTAAATTAAGGTGGGATATACTCAAGGTCATATTTTGGCTCTCGTGGACTTGCTCTGATTTTCTTCAGTTTCAGCTTGAACTTGCATATGAGCAATTGATGGTCTGTTCCACAGTCGGCCCCTGGCCTTGTCCTAA
This sequence comes from Loxodonta africana, assembly GCF_030014295.1. NCBI lineage: Eukaryota > Metazoa > Chordata > Mammalia > Proboscidea > Elephantidae > Loxodonta > Loxodonta africana. The sequence continues at coordinate 29,818,384 of NC_087360.1, read as the reverse complement.
CTGATGATATTGAGCTTTTCCATCGTCTCTTTCCACACATGTAGTCAATTTGATTTCTGTGTGTTCCATCTGGTGAGGTCCATGTGTACAGTCGCCGTTTATGTTGGTGAAAGAAAGTATTTGCAATGAAGAAGTCGTTGGTCCTGCAAAATTCTATCATTCGACCTCCAGCATTGTTTCTATCACCAAGGCCATATTTTCCAACTACTGATCCTTCTTCTTTGTTTCCAACTTTTGCATTCCAATCGTTAGTAATTACCAATGCATCTTGATTGCATGTTCAATTGATTTCAGACTGCAGCAGCTGATAAAAATCTTCTATTTCTTCTTCTTTGGCCCTAGTGGTTGGTGCGTAAATTTGAATAATAGTCTTATTAACTGGTCTTCCTTGTAGGAGTATGGATATTATCCTATAACTGACAGTGTTGTACTTCAGGATAGATCTTGAAACTTTTTTTGATGATGAATGCAACACCATTCCTCTTCAAGTTGTCATTCCCAGCATAGTAGACTATATGATTGTCTGATTCAAAATGACCAATACCAGTCCACTTCAGCTCACTAATGCCTAGGATATCGATGTTTATACATTCCATTTCATTTTTGACAATTTCCAATTTTCCTAGATTCATACTTCGTACATTCCAGGTTCTGATTTTTTATGGATGTTTGCAGCTCTTTCTTCTCATTTTGACTCGCGCCACATCAGCAAATGAGATCCCGAGAGCTTTACTCCATCCAAGTCATTAAGGTCGCCTCTACTTTGAGGAGGCAGCTCTTCCCCAGTCATCTTTTGAGTGCCTTCCAACCTGGGGGGCTCATCTTCTAGCAGTATATCAGTCAATGTTCTGCTGCTATTCATAAGGTTTTCACTGGCTAATGCTTTTCAGACGTAGACTGCCGGGTCCTTCTTCCTAGTCTGTCTTAGTCTGGAAGCTCAGCTGAAACCTGTCCTCCATGGGTGACCCTGCTGGTATCTGAATACCGGTGGCATAGCTTCCAACATCACAGCAATATGCAAGCCCCCACAGTATGACAAACTGACAGACACGTGGGGGCCCCCCAAAATAGATATTGTAAATCCTGACTTCTATACCTGTGGTTATAATCTCATTTGGGAATGGGTTGTCTTTTTTACATTAATCAGACAGGATTAGTGTAGGGTGTGCTTGAGTCAATCTCTTATAAGATACAAAAAGGGCAGATTAAGAAAGCAGAGATGGGGGAAGAGAAATGCCAAGCCACCTGAATACTGTCCAGGAGCAGGAGCTAAAAGAGACAAGGACCTCCCTCCAGAGCTGGCAGAAAGAGAAACCCTTCCCTTAGAGCTGGCACCCTGAATTCTGACTTCTAGCCTCCTAAACTATAAGAAAATAAATCTTTGTTTGTTAAAGCCATCCACTTGTGGTATTTCTGTTTTAGCAGCACTAGATAATTTTTTTTTTTTTTTTTTTAGATAACAAAGACAGAATTTGGTAACAGGAGTAGGGTACTGCTTTAACAGATACCTAAAATGTGAAACTGGTTTTGGAATTGGGTAATGGGTAAATACTTAAAGAGTTTTAAGGTGCCTAATAATAAAAGCCCACATTGCCTTAAGAGACTGTTAGTAGAATAATGGACTGCAAAGGCAATTCTAGTGAGGGCTCAGAAGGAAGTGAGGAGAGCCATAGAGAACATCTCTATTGTTTTAGAGAATACATATGGCCCCAGCAATAGAATGTTGCTAGAAATGTGGATGTTAAATGTGCTTCTAGAGAGGTTTTAAAAGGAAATGATGAACACGTGATTGGACAATGAAGGAAGGGCGATGCTTTTTATGCAGTGGCAAAGAACTTGTGTGAATTATGTTCAAATGTTTGGTGGAAGGTAGAACTTGTAAGTGATGAACTTGGATATTTGGTTGAGATTTATAAGCAAGATCTTAAAGGGGCCATGTGGTTTCTCTTTGCTGCTTATACAGGGCCTGATTAAGGCATGTGACGGCCCTAAACACTGATAGTCTGTGAAGCCCCCTCCTCTGCTTACTCCTGCATCCGAAGGGGCCCTCTTGGCTTGAGTTGATGGATCAGCAGACGTGGATGTATAAGATGGTTCTCTCAGAATGGATCAAGGACCTGTTATCTATTAATATAACCCATCCTTGCCCAGTAACCACTCTTGTTGGATCCATTTGTGTATTGGGTGAATGTATCAAAAGTTAAATTCAACAGTTCACCCCCACCTCTTGTTTATTAGAAATAAATAGTGTATTCCCAAGAGATCCACCAAGATAAGGAGTTTCAATTACATGGGATGCCAACGAAGGTGTTGAAATGGTAGGGGCCTCATAACTCAAAGAACTTTGCACTTGGGCAGCCTTGTGACCCTGTGAACTTTATTTCTTGCCAGCACATTCTCTTCCACAGGGGCTGGTATCAACTTCATTTAGTGCCCTGCCAATTCCCTTCCACTATGGTGCTCTCTTTTCCTTGTGTCTTGTCTGCTTGGCATCTATGGGTCTTTGCTTTGGATGACTGGTGCCCCTTTTTTTTGTTGATGCCCTAAGCACATGCTTACTGTTCTTATTGGGTAAGAGGAAAAAGATGGACTTAGAAATGAAGCATACAAAATGAACACAAAACTTGAAGATTTAGAAATACTGTTGTACAAACTAAGGACACATGTCTTAGAATTTTCATTAAGGACATAGCTATACAATCTTTTGCTAAGGAGACCAAGCCTGTGACTGATGGACCAAACCAACTACCACAGCAGAAAACCCATCAGCTTAGACTGAAGGCGACAGAGAAAGAATGAAAGGAAAGAACACTGCCTGCCTCTTGGAATTCTACAGGCAGGAAACAGGCCAAAGGAGCTACATCTCTTGTCCTCCAAGAAAAGAAAAGGACCATCCCCGGAGCAGCTCAGGGATTAACAGAACTGTTGGAAGGAGCATGGATAGCAGGGATGCCTTGGATTCAAAAGGTGGAGTCACAGCCTGCTAGGTTTCAGAGTCATATCTCCACCAACTTGGCTATGGAGTGTGGGGCTGCCATGCCCAAAGGCAAAGAGGATAGGGCTGCAGCCCAAAGCTGGGGGTAGGGGTGGGGGTGGGGCTGCCACACCCAGGGGGCGGGACAACGGTGGGGCTACCACTTAGATGGTCTAGGAGAATGGGGCCACCCAAAGCTGAGGGAGCAGAGTTGTCATCCCAGTGGCACTAGAAGATGGGCCTGAAGCCTAAGGCTGAGGAACCTCCATCTAGAATCCAGAAGGCATGGCCGACACCCAGAGTCTGGAGGGTGGAGCCATTTCCCAGATGACCTCAGAGAGCAGAGTATCATTTTCAAGACTTTAGAGTTAACATAGTTTGTTTTACTTGGTTTTAGATTTGCTTGGTGTCATTTATCCCTCCTTTCCCTCCAGTTTCTCCCATTTGTAATGGAAACCTCTACCTTATGCCTGTCTCACTGTTGTACTTTGGAAGTACAAACATTCTAGATGTCACAGGTCATGTAGAAGAAGAATTTTCCCCAGGATGGAATTCATCTCAAGTCTCATCCATACTTGATTTAGATGTTTCAGAAGATAAGATTTTGGACTTGGAGTTGATTTAAGACTTTTGGGATGATGTGGTGGTGTGAGTGTGTTTTGCATGTGGAAAGGATATGAATTTTTTAGGGGGGGCAAAGAGTAGAATGTTGTGGATTTGTGTCCCCCCAAAATACGTGTTGTAAATTCTAGTCTCTATGTTTGTGGAGGAAACCTGGGTGGCATAGTGGTTAAGAGCTATGGCTGCTAACCAAAAGGTCAACAGTTCAAATCTACCAGGCACTCCTTGGAAACCCTGTGGGGCAGTTTTACTCTGTCCTATAGGGTCGCTATGAGTCAGAATCAACTCCTGTCAAAGGGTTTTTTTTTTAATGCCTGTGGTTATCTTTGTGAGTTGTCTTTGTTATGTTAATGAGACAGGAGTAGTGTAAGGTATGCCTTGAGTCAATTCCTTAAAAGATATAAAAGCAGCAGATTAAGGAAGCAGAGGTGTGGGAAGAGAAATGCCACATCACATGAAGACTGCCCAGGAGCAGAGGCTCAAAAGAGACAAGGACCTTCCTCCAGAGCTGGCAGAAAGAGAAAGTCTTCCCCTAGAGGTGCACCCTGCATTCTGACTTCTAGCCTCCTAAACCATGAGAAAATAAATTTCTGTTTGTTAAAGCCCCCTACTTGTAGTATTTCTGTTATAGCAGCACTAGATAACTAAGATACCAGTTATTTGAATAATGTGCACAAACATTTGTCTTCCAGCCTTTCTTTCCTCTGTGAGAGCTTCATTCTCAAACAGGCCCTCTCATCATGTGGTGAGATCTTCACTGGTCTTTTGGTATCTGAAACTAGCTGACATTTTCAGTTTCATTCTATTGTACCAACTTAAAGACTAGGTGATGCGGCCCACAAGGGTTAGCCTCCTGGGATTCATAGCAGGTAGGGAGGGAAAGAGAATGAACTTGGAGTGGGAAGAATAACCAACACCTTCTCCCATTTCCAAGTCCAGGCTGTAGTCTGTTTAATGCTGCAGATCTTTTACTAAAACTGGAGACTATTCCTGAACCCCAAACTTTGTCCTAGGTACTGGGCACTCATCTTTACCCCTCCCTTGAACACGCCACACGTGAGCACACATTTACAATTTAACCATTCTATATTTATTGAATACCTACTAGGTGCCAAACTTCCACACTAAGATGGACTAGGAAGAAAGGCCTGGAAATCTACTTACAAAAATTAGACAATAAAGACTTTATAGAGCACAACAGATCCTTGTCTGATATAGTGCTAGAAGATGAGCCCCCTAGGCTGGAAGTCACTGAAAACGCACAGGAGCCACAACCATGGACTCGAGCATACCAACGATGGTGAAGATGAAGCAGGACTAGCCAACATTTCATTCTGTTGCGCGTGGGGTTACCATGAGTTGGCGCTGACTTGACAGCAACTGATAACAACAACAACAAAGATGCCCATTATTGGGACAAATATTTTTATACCTTATTAAATATTTTTAACAAAAACGTGAGGTGAGTATTATTAGCCCCTTTTATAGATGAGGAAATTGAGGCCTATACAAGCAAAATGACTTGCCCAAGGTAATTCAACTAACCAAAATGAAAGCTAACATGTATCAAATGCTTACCACATGCCAGAGACTATAGTTTAGTGCTTTATAGGTGTTATATCATGTAAACTTACAAGAAGACTACAAGGTACACTGTTGCCCTATTTTATGGATGAGAAAACTGAGGCAAAGAGAGGCCAGATGTGTTGCCCAGTGTTGCACAGTGAGGAAGTAAGAATGCCTGCATTCTACCTCCAGAGCCCTGACTCTGACCCTCAACACCAAATTCCTTCCTAAAACTTCTACTATCATTTTCAAAGTTAACTTTAGCTAGCCATGGAGTCCATCCTCTGTGCCCTCCCAAGGCCTTCTTAAGCCTCTGGTGGTCTATAAGTTTCCATCCAGCCCATGAGTCTTTGCCAATAAGGAGCAGGTGAGTAGTGAGGCTCTGATTGTCTGGGGCCCATGATGGGCTTAATGTCTCCTCCATCCACTCATCGCAGCCCACCAGCCTCATCTCTCTACCCCAGATATCAGGGCTTTGTGTTAGGTCCTGTTGTCATCCTGTATTAGTGATGGCCTGGGGCCTGGCTCCCTCAGCGGTGGAGCAGCCAGGAAGCAGGAAGGAAGCTCTAGTCCCTTCCAGAGGAGGTGGGTAAATATTTCATACAGTGCAAGAGAGTGAAATTCCATACAGCCACCTCCTGCAAATGCAACATGACACCTGGTAATGGAGGAAATATCAGTACAAATCTGGCTGCATGGCAGCCCGGAGCCTCCTGGTAATTCCTCACAGATTGTGCTCATGTTACTGTAAATACAATCGTCAAGCTCATGCTTCTGCCACTGCAAGCAGGGTGGAGGTTATCATCCCCATTTCTCCAGATGAGAAGACTGAGGCCCTTAGAAGTTCATTTGTCCTCAGTCACACAGTGGGTTAGTGATGCCCAGTTGGGCAAGGGTCAAGAAAGCAGAGAAGAATGAGCAGGGTTGGTCCCAGGGCCATGTCTGGAAAAAAGGAGGGAGCAAGACAGAGGTGTTTCATGGGACAAGGTCTGGGTGTAGGGTAGGGGAGGGAGGATGAACAGATGTGGTTGGGCATAGAAAGAGCTAGGTGCTGAAGTGCAAGCATTTGAGAACCAGAGCCCCAGGAAGTCATGGAAAGTTGGATGGACTTAGGCAAGAAGCAAGTGGGCTGCTGGGGAAGGGAGAAAACCAAAGTCAGACATCCATTGATGGGACACTGGGTTTTGGCAGAGAGATTCCACGACAAACAGAGAGTGCTCCCTTGCTTCCTCCTGTAGAGGGTCCTGTAGAAGAGTGTGTGGGATGGGACAGGGTCACAGCTCACCATGCACTGACCCATGCACCAGATTTTTAACTCTGTGATGGCACCTTGGTGAGTGACTAGAATGGTGTCCAAAAGGAAACAATTGAGGAAGCACTAGGTGTTTAACTTGGCAAGCAGAAGACTTGAGTATGAGAGGAGCCAATTCCCAGAAAAGACTGCAAGTTCATTGAGGACAGAGATGTCACTACTATGTCCCCAGAATTTACCCCAGCTTCTGATGTAGAACCTAGACTTCAGTAAATACTTGCTGCATGAACATACCCAGGGTAAGCATGGTACAAGTTACAGGGACACAAGCCCAGTCTCAGTAGAAGAAAACTATTTCTCATGTTTACAACTTCCATGAGCTGGCACACGCTTGAGGGGTGGGTAGTGGGTCAGGATGGGGATCCAGGCAGGTGGCTCCAGGGTGTCATGCTGAGTGGGTGGACTGCGTTGATGGTCTGAGTGGATGGAGCCATCAGGGGATGGACCCTACTCAACTCCAGCCCATGGCTGACAGGCAGGATTGTGGGCCTAAGATGGCCAGATGGTTCAGTTTCTTGAGAAGCCAGAAAATGGGACTTTTAAGTGCCCCATAGAGTTTCCAAGGAGCACCTGGTAGATTTGAACTGCTGACCTTTTGGTTAGCAGCCATGGCACTTAACCACTACATCACCAGGGTTTCCGAAATCATCTTTTGATTTGGGCAATTAAATTTTTACTATGAAAAATTTCCCCTGAGGTCAGTGGAGCTTGTCAGGGCAGGTTGTATATTCAACTTGATCTTTGAGTGGCAACCCAGTATGGTGGTAGTAACTGGAACTCAGAAAGTGAGGGTTTAGAATCCCAGTTTCTCCGGATGACCTTGAACCCATCACTCCATCTCCTTGGGCATCAGTTGCCTCATCTGTAAATTGGACATAGCAAGAGTATGTACCTCCTGGGGTGGCTGTGAAGAGTACACAGGTTAAACAGTGAACACAGTAGGTCTTGGGTGTTTTGCCTTGTTGGAGGCAAAGATGTGTTTATTGTGCTGAGGAACTGAGATACTTGAATTTATGCTACATGTTGCCTAATAATGGAGACATATTTTTGGGAGTCATTTTTAGTGAGAAATGTGGTCATTTTTTTTTTTTTTCACTTCTTGAGAAAGTTGGCTTGAGGGATCTCGGAATATCAGAAATGAGATGGACGACCTCAGAATTCATTTAGCCTGACTCCCTCACTCTGAAGTTGTGGTAACTGAAGTTCAAGAGGGAGAGACACTTGTCCATGGCCACACGATATGTTAACATCAGAACCAGGATTAGAACTCAGCTCTCTGGTTTGTCCTCTTACACTTCTAATTGGAGATGGCAGTAATGACCATAGCCAAGCCCTACTGGGGAGATGAGAAGCAGCCCCATTTAGTCAATAAAGCTGGGATCCTGGGCTCAAGACCTGTGCAGGGCCAAATCTCATTGGAAGAACTTGAACATAACAAAACCACCAGCTGATGGCCTTGTACTCACAGCGTAGTGTTGGGGGAGGTGAGAGGGAAGTATGTGTGCTCTTGACTTACCAAAGGGAAACAGTTTTCTTTCTTGGTAACTGCAATTACTTGAAAACCATGTTAAAACAGTAGTGTCTGTCTAATAATCTCTCTCTCTTTCTACCTCCATTGTCCCCTCCCATGCCCTCCTTTCTCTCTCACCAGTGTTCAAGGGGCAGAAGAAAATTACAGGGTCCCTGTGTTTTTTTTGTGTGATTAAAAATCTCAGTTAAGGACCACGGACAGCACACACAAGCCCCGCCTCCACACCCTTAGCTGAGCTCTGCTGGAAAGTAGGGCAGCAGTCAATCAATACTCAAGATTTGATGAGCTTAACTCTGAACATGGGTATTTCACAAGGCATTGCTTTTCGGTTGTATTTCCTTATAAGGTGGTGAGCTTTGTGGATGGACATTTTTGAGAAGGTTGGAGGGCTCCCATCTCTCAAGGATGCCCTTAAGAAAGGTGTTCTGCACAGAGAGTTGCTGCCCATTCCAACTCCAAACCTCTGTGAATAATAGATAATGTGACTTGGAAAAACAAAGGATGTGCCATTAATAAAGCCTCTGATCGCAGTTTACTGGCAACTTTGGGGCCAGTTAGCACCATGACTGCTTGGACAACTGTGTCTGTACCTAAAACAGCTAATTAATGGTCATATTCCCCCTGTCCCATCACTGGGTAGACTGGGTGAGAGGGCGTCTGATGCCAGCTCACAGAGCCAAGTAAAACACCTTGGTCATAGGTTCTCATTCGTGCCCTCTCAATTCAATTACAGAAACAATTGTTTGAGCAAATTAATGTATCGATTGAGCAGAAGGGTAATTAACATGACTACAAAGTCCCTCCCAGGCCAGGAGAACAAGGGTGTAACTCCCACTTCTGTCCCAATCAAAACTGTTTTAAGTTCACATTTGCAACCTGTTTGGAGTTCATGCCTCTGTTATTCATGTCTTTAAAAGTCATGTCTGGTGGGTGTGACAGGCAAGAACCAAAATTGTATCTACCCCTAGACTCTTATGTCCTCAAGGGCAGAGTATTTATTTATCTCTTTGCCAGTATAGAGCAGGCATAGAGTATGTGCCCAGTAAGTATATGATGAGTGAAGGAATGAATGGTAAAAGACAAATAGAATTTAAGCTCAATGAGGGCAGGAACTTATGTCTTTTTATTTTTCCTGCTAAAATCTCCTCATCTAGAACAACGCTTGGGACATAGTAGTTGATCAATAATGAATTATATGCCCGAGTGTGAGAATGAACAAATGAATGGTGAATGAGAGAACAAGGACTCCTTTTCCTTGCCAATTGTATGATCTAGAGAAAGGACTTGGTCCTCTTTTATGATCTAGGCTAGGGGCGTGGTAGTGACGGTGGAGACAGACATGGCACAAAGAAATGTGGAATGGCAGCCGTATGCGCTGCAGTAAAGGCGGCTCCATGATTCTTTGAGAGCATCCAGTGACAACTTCGACCTGGTCAGGAAGGTAGGAGACAACTCCCCTGAAATGGTGACTCCTGAGTTGAAATCTGCATAAACAGTACTAGTATCAAAAACCAAACCAGTTGTCGTGGAGTCGATTCCGACTCATGGCGACCCAGTGTGTATCAGAGTAGAGCTGTGCTCCATAGGGTTTTCAATGACTGATTTTTTGGAAGTAGATCACCACACGTTCCTTCTGAGGCACCTCTGGGTGGACTTGAATTAACAACCTTTCAGTGAACAGCCAAGTGCTTAATTGTTTGCCACACTCAGTGACCCTTATACCTGGTAAGTATCGACAAATGTTATTGACTATTATTATTCTCTTCTTCCTCACCTCTGGAGGTCACGTTCTGAGCAAGAAGAGGCAGGATTTAACATTTGAGCACCTGCTATAAAAACAAACAAACAAAACCCAAACCCATTGCCATGGAGTCAATTCTGACTCATAGAGACCCTATAGGATGGAGTAGAAATGCCCTATAGGGTTTCCAAGGAGTAGCTAGTAGATTTGGATTGCCAACCTTTTGGTTAGCAGCTGAGCTCTTACCACTGCGCCGCCAGGGCCCCAAGAGCACCTGTTCTATCACAGGCAATTTGCACATTATTATTTAATCCTCACAGCAGCCTACTGAGAAGAAGCTAGCATTGTTATTTTCATTTGACACACTGAGTCTCAGTGAGGTCAAGCCATCTTTCAGAGGAAGGGACAAAATGGAGATTAAAATCCAGGGCTTTCTACCTCCAATTTTTTTTCCCCAGTAAATGCACCGAAACAAACAAAAAGCCCAAAACACCCACAAACACAAGCCAGTTACCATCAAGTCATTTCTGACTCGTGGCAACCCCATGTGACAGAGTAGAACTACTCCATAGGATTTCCAATGGCTGTGACCTTTCAGAAGCAGATCACCAGGCCTTTCTCCTGAGGCACCTCTGGGTGGGTTCAAAACGCCAACCCTTCAGATAGTAGCTGAGTGCTTAACCATTTGTGCTCTCCGGGGACCTCCATAGATGCACCAGTGCAGTTCATTATCTTTGTGGTGTGATTGATGGGCAGTGCGACCCTCTGCTCACTCCCAGGAATGCTATCTACGCAGCGCCTGTTTATGTAAAGGCTCAATGTTACCTGAGATACCACCATTAGTGTGGCAACCCTTCCAGCTCTCTCCAGGCAAAATCTTTTTTGTGTGTGTGTGCCTCTTTTACAGCGGTCAGGAGAAAGTAGTTAGTTATGACCTTAATTAAAAGAAAGGTTGTATTTTGATGAAGAAGAGAGATTTGGAAACAGGTACATTCAGAAACAAGATGAAGAAAATACATAAACCCTTAAAACATTAGAGAGGATCATAGTCTTAGGTACCATTTAATTCAACCCACTCACCTAACAACAGAGAAACCTGAGGCTCAGAGAGGGGTAGGGATTTGCCCAAAGGCACACAGCACGTGGCTTACAGAGTAGCATCTTGTACTAGGGTTTCTTAACTGCTCCTGTGTTTTTTTTTTCCCTACAAATCATATTTCCTCTAGTTTTGAGGGGAGAGTGGCTTAAAAGCCCCCTCCTAAAAGAAGGCTCCAGATTTATGGGTTAATAAACATTCACAATTAGCTGCTGAAAAAACAGACTCAGGTAGGTAGAAATTATTCATTCAAATTAACTATAAATTAAGATCAACCTAATTTAGGCCTATTAAAATGGAAAGCATATTATCTCTCATTCAAACGAATTTGTATTTGATGCAAATAGAACAAGTTCCTAAACTTTAGAAATATTCTTGGATTTTTCATCTGTGTAGTTAACCAGTGGAGAATGGGCACCCAATTTAAAAACAGGGGAACATAAGGAACAATAATTAGTTATGTAAATAATGTGGCATTCTTGTTTATAATTAGTTCAAGAATAAAATAAAATTCACGCATGTCACAGGACTAATTTTCGTATGCTAATGAACAATCAAAATTATAAACGGTAATAATGCAGTTGGGAAGATGTGACATTCTCAATTTATTAGCAGGGGTGCCAGTTACAGCTGATGATGGCTGACGTCGGGGGATTTCAAAGGTGCCCAGACCTGGAACATTCTCATCCATCAAGAGGACGAAATCAAGCTGAAGCCTCTTCACCTGTTTGACATAGGTTGATGGCCATAGAGTGAACTCAGTGGTTCCCTGGGGTCAGGTGTCACACCAGGGAGTCTTCGACAGAGTCCCTCTGGAGTCTGGTGGGTGGAAGAAGTGAAGAGAGGGCACTCGAATCTGAACTTTGGACCTAAATAAAGTGTGTGACCTTGGACAAGCCACCTGTCCTTGCTGAGTCTCAATTTCCTTATTTGAGATAGGGGTGTGGTTAAAGAGGAGGTGGGAGTTTTGGAATCAAACAGAGTTGGGTTGAAACCTTGATTTTACCCCGTGATAGCTGCACGACCTTGGGCTTTCTTCCTTACCTATCTGTACTTGTGCTTCATCAACTGTAAAATGATAATAATAATAACATTCCTTATCTTTTTTTTTTTTTTATCTCATAGGCAGTGCTGCATTACATTAAAGGCAGAGTAAGAACATATTCAGGGCACCAGAAGAGTACCAGAGGAAGAGAAAAGGCAAGATAATCCAAAGGTCTAGAAAAAAAGTTGCTTAAAGTTTGGCATTCACAAGAGTTTTGTGTCATTCTGAAAAATAATTTAAAAATACATACTACTTTCAGTTGAAAATTATGTATAGAATGTGTGTGTGTGCATTATATATAGACTGCATCTTGCTCATTGTGATGCTATAAGATTGAGTGCAATTATACATATAAGGTAGTTAACACAACACCTAGAAGCTAGAAGAGCTCTATACGTGGTTGTAGTAATTGCTGTTATTAAATCAGTGAGTTGTATTCCATAATCCCTAAGGTCCACTTTTAAGCTCCCACCTTCTTGAATTCTTTGTAGAGGGAAGATATTTAGTTTATATTAACAGCTGCATCAAGACCAGCCTGGGCTGATGGGAATTTCCAAAGGAGAATGGCAGAAAGCATGCTGGGCAGTGGTGGCAGAATGGGCTGAAAGCATCATTGAAGTTAGTAGTGTGATGAGACACAGTTCCCATGTTCATTGGCTCTGCAACATCTTTCCCAACAGCATGGTGCCCGATATGTTTCAACTAGAAGTCTTTGCCTGATAACGCTAAAGACTGGAACATATTTTCATGATGTACTATGAAGATGTGTATCATGTTGCTTAAGATTTATCCATCCATCCATCCATCCGTCCGTCCGTCCGTCCGTCCGTCCGTCCGTCCGTCCGTCCATCCACCCACCCATCCATCCATCTATTCTTCCATCCATTCATCCACCCATTTTTCCAACCATATATTCATCCAAACATTAGAAACACTTTGAAGACCAATTATGCACCACATGGTGGATAGAGACTATATCCAGATTCTTTAACTGGTGGCACTCTAAATTTGCACTGGGGATTAATAATTATTGAGCAACTACTCTGTGCTGGGCATTGCCTAGAAGCTTTAGATAAATTATCCCACTTGTCCCATTTCCCTAAGATAGAAATACAAGATAAAAATAACTACCATTTAAGGACCAACCACTAGAAAAGGATATCCTGTCGGGTAAAGTCAGAGAAATGAGGGAAACTCTCAGTGAGATGGACTGACACAATAGTCACAACAATAGAAATACCAATGATCATGAAGATGGCACAGGACTGGACAATATTTCATTCATACATAGGGTTGCCATGAGTTGGAACCTACTCAAGGACAACTCAGCAACAACTATGCACCAGGCACTGTGCTAAGCCTTTTATAGTAACTATCTACTTAATGTCCCTGATGTTTTTGAAAGGAAATTGCTGCTATTTCTCAGTGTTGCCATTATTTCTCAGATTCAGGGATGTTAAATCACTCACCCAGGGTCACACAGCACATTAAAGATCAAGTAAGGCCTCATCCACTGGTCCCTGGAATTCCAGGTTGGCCACTGCCCCATTCACTGTCTCCAGGTGACTGGTTTCCTCCTGGAAGGGGGCAACACCGGCTTCTGGGCTCACTAGACAACAGTAGGAGGTGGGAGGACAAGTTGTCTCTCCATTCCTTGCTCCACGGGGGTACCCCCTCTGAGCATCCTGACAGGTCAGCCTGTCTTTAATGCAGCCTGGGCAGGCCCTTGAAGGCTCCCAGATGTGAATGAACACAGCTGTCAGGCTCCCAGGAGTCTCTGGATCCCAGGAGCAATGGGGGGCCCAGCAGGATTAATTGCTTCTCTAGCTCCCAGCAGGGAGGCATGTGTTGGCGACAGCTCAGGTTGGTTAAGGATGAAGGGACAGGCAAGCAGGTGGCAGACAGAAGACCTGTGCAGTATAAGGGACTCTGCTCTGTAGGCCCAATATGTGGGCAGAGAAAGGCCCGTGATGTGTAGGGAAGACCAGGGAGGGCCTTACTTCCCCCAGGAGGAAGATGTTGTCAGAGACCAGTGCTCTTTCCCCCAGGCAACTCTGTAATTATACCATTGAAATAGGAGCCAGAGTACAATTTTGTTTCTATCAACTTCATTCTTTTTGTGTGGTCTTCTTTCCTGTCTTTCTCTCTACTCTTCTTCCACAATTATTTTTGGGCACCTCAGGAGCCCTGGTGATGCAGCTTCTAAGCTCTTGGCTGCTAACTGAAAGGTTGGCAGTTTGAGCCCACCCACGGCTCCAAGGAAGAAAGGCCTGGTAATCTGCTCCCATAAAGATTACAGCCAAGGAAACCTATGGGGCAGTTCTGTTCTGTCACATGGGGTTGCTATGAGTCAGAATCGACTCGAGGGCACCCAACAACTACAACACCGTATACCATGGCGACACTATGTATGCAGAGTAGACGTGCTCCTTAAGGTTTTCAAGGCTGTAACCCTTCAGAAGCAGATTGCCTGGATGGCAATTAACAACAACAACAATAACAACTGTATACCAGCCTCCAAGATAAGCCAGGCAGACCCAGTCCTTGGCTTCATGAACCACAGAGTCTAATGGGGGAGGTATGCATCCATCAAATACTGACACACATTTATAAGACACTTTTACAAACTTGGTTGAGTCACAGACCTCAAGGAGAGCATTTAACTGTCTGACCTTGTTGGGGAGAGGACCTTCCTGAGGGAATGACATTTCCAGTCAGGGAGATTAGCCACTTCACTTCTTGAAGCCTCAGTTTCCTTGACTGAAAAGTGGGAACAACAATAGCACCTACCATATAGAATTTTTGTGAGGAGGGAATAAGACGAGATAGGTGAATACATGTAGCATAGAGCTTGGTACATATTCATCACACAGTGTATCATACCTATGGCCATACTGAGATGTTTCAATGAACGAATGCAGCACTGGTGGTGCTTGCTCATCTATGTCGAGATTTGGAAGATAGCTTCCTGGTCAACTGACTGGAAGAGATCCATATTTGTGCCCATTCCAAAGAAAGGTGATCCAACAGAATGTGGAAATTATCGAGCAATATCATTAATATCACATGCAAGTAAAATTTTGCTGAAGATCATTCATAAGTGGTTGCAGCAGTACAGTTCTGTGGCAGGGTACTGTCAGAAGTTCAAGCCAGATTCGGAAGACGATGTGGAATGAGGGATATTACTGATGTCGAATGGATCTTGGCTGAAAGCAGAAAATACCAGAAGGATGTTTACCTGTGTTTTCCTGACTATGCAAAGGCATTAGACTGCGTGGATCATAACAAATTATGGATAACATTGTGAATAATGGGAATTCCAGAACACTTAATTGTGCTCATGAGGAACCTTTACATAGATCAAGAGGCAGTCTTTTAAACAGAACAAAGGGGTGCTGCATGGTTTAAAGTCAAGAAAGGTGTGAGTCAGGGTTGTATCCTTTCACCATACTTATTCAATCTGTATGCTGAACAAATAATCCTAGAAGCTGGATATATGAAGAAGAATGGGGCACCGGGACTGGAGGAAGACTCATTAACAACCTGCGTTATACAGATGACACAACCTTACTTGCTGAAAGTGAAGAGGACTTGAAGAACTTACTAATGAAGATCAAAGACCACAGCCTTCAGTATGGCTTGCACCTCAACATAAAGAAAACAGAAATCCTCACAACTGGGCCAATAAGCAACATCATGATAAACAGAGAAAAGATTGAAGTTGTCAAGGATTTCATTTTACTTGGATCCACAATCAACAGCCATGGAGGCAGCAGTCAAGAAATCAAAAGATGCATTGCGTTGGGTAAACCTGCTGCAAATGACCTCTTTAAAGTGTTGAAGAGCAAAGATGTCACCTGGAAGACTAAGGTGTGCCTGACCCAAGCCATGGTATTTTCAATTGCATCACATGCATGTAAAAGGTGGACAATGAATAAGGAAGACTGAAGAAGAATTGACACCTTTGAATTGTGGTGTTGGTGAAGAATATTGAATATACCACGGACTGCCAAAAGAACGAACAAATCTGTCTTGGAAGAAGTACAACCAGAATACTCCTTAGAAGCAAGGACGGTGAGAATGCGTCTTACATACTTTGGATATGTGTCAGCAGGGTTCAGTCCCTGGAGAAGGACATCATGCTTGGCAAAGTACAGGGTCAGCAGAAAAGAGGAAGACCCTCAACGAGGTGGATTGACACAGTGGCTGCAACAATGAGCTCAAGTATAACGATTGTAAGGATGGCTCAGGACCGGGCAGTGTTTCGTTCTGTTGTGTATAGGGTCACTATGAATTGGAACTGACTCGACGGCACCTAACAACAAACAACAACAATTTTGGGGGGACACAATTCAACACATAATCCCTGGACTCAGCCATATGTGAATGTCTATCTCCAGAGTTTTTAATTGAGTGATCCAACAAATTTCCTTTTTTCTTTAAGCTAGCCTCTGCATCCAAGTGTTGAAGAGCAAAGATGTCACCTGGAAGACTAAGGTGTGCCTGACCCAAGCCATGATATTTTCAATTGCATCATATACATGTGAAAGCGGGACAATGAATAAGGAAGACCGAAGAAGAATTGATGCCTTTGAACTGTGGTGTTGGCGAAGAATACTGAACATACCATGGACTGCCAAAAGACTGAACAAATCTCCTAAAAGTACAACCAAGAATGCTCCTTAGAAGCAAGAATGGTGAGACTATGTCTTACATACTTTGGACATGTTGTCAGGAGGGATCAGTCCCTGGAGAAGGACATCATGCTTGGCGGAGTACAGGGTCAGCAGAAAAGCAGAAGACCCTCAACAAGGCGGATTGACGAAGTGGCTGCAACAATGAGCTCAACCATAACAACAATTGTAAGATGGTGCAGGACCAGGCAGTGTTGCGTTGTGTTGTGCATAGGGTTGCTATGAGTCAGAACCGACTCAACGGCACCTAACAACAACAACACTAACAACAACCACCATAATAATAACAATGACCACAACAGCATGCCTTCAGAGGTTACTCTGTAAAAGGCACTATCCATGGAAAACATCACTTGACATTCTAAAATAAATCCTGATCATCCCGTCCTGTGATGTGTTGAATAACTTCATGTCCAACACTGTGTGGTCTACTCACACAGGTGAGAAATGAAGGATAGAGCTATGGAGGAAGTTTCTCTTAGCGGAAGGACTGATCCCAATTCCTGAAAGGCTGTCCTGAGCAACATGAATAGTCTAGACATGTTCGTTCTTTCTTTTATTATTTTTTTCTATAGGGCCCAGTTGAGATAGAGGTATTAAGGAGGTAAGTTTAGCTTAGTCAAAGGATGACTGTTAGAGCTTTTGTAGGTAGTGAATTCCCTGTCATGGGGGTATTTAAGAGTAACCTGGTTCGTTCCTTGTTGGGGATGTTCTTAGGATGAGTGGAGAGAAATCAGAAAAGTGTAGGTAATTGGCCTAGAAGGTCTCTGGAATCTCTCCGATCTTAAGATGCTGTGGTTTTTGGAAGGTGGGGATGATCTCCTTCTATGGGCATTTTTTCCAACAGTAGGAAGCACTATCATCTTTGCTGTCCTAGTCTTGAGGAGACTTGAATGTGATCTGCATAAATGCAGAGGGATGAACGACTTGACCTCTTGAAGTTCCTTTCCAGCCCCAAGAATCATTCTGGTCTCTGCTTCAAACCCATGCTAAAACTGAAACTTGGCCCACTTCTGTCCCCCACCTACTGCAAAAACTTCCTAATGGGTTCCCCAGGATTCTTTCTTGCCTGCCTGTCTGTACTCCACCAGCAGCAAGAGCAATCATTTCACTGGAAAATTAGATACAATTTCTCCATAGAGTTCTAACTTCCTATCCTGGCCCTTCACAGCCTGACTGGATGTCCTACCCCACCTCCCTTCATCTAATGTGCCCAAGCTGCACATCCTTTCTTTCTGATCTGCAAACACACCTTGTTTATTCCCATCACAGGATTGTTCCACTTTCTTCTCTCTGGGACCCTCTTCCCCTAGGACTTTGTAAGGCCAATTCCTTCTCATCATTAAATACCCAGCTCAGCTACCCCACACCCCTGCCCAGGAGGCCTCTCTGACAACTCGAATAGCCACATCCCCAGTCATTCAACTCCCACTGCCATTAAAATTTACTTTTAGCACATATTAGTCAATCTCTTCTCAAATATCATCTGTTTGTTGACACATACGATTGTTGACACATGTGGTCTCTTTTCCTTCCTAAATCATAAGCTCCATGAGAACCAGGACTTCGTTTATCATATGAATCACTATTGTATCCTCAGTGCTGAGGAGAGAGCCTAGCACATAAGCGACGGCTTGTAAGTGGGTAGCAGTTAACTGTATGCAGAATATCACAAATTGCATAGGAGATTCTTTAAAAATACACCATTCAGTATTGGGTTCCTCATTAGGTGTGTGAATTAAAAAGAGATGGAGTTGTTAGGACACCTTGGTTCTATTATCAGCAGCATTTACTTACTCAACAAATATTTGTGGGACCGAAAACTAGATAAATTACATTAAATTTAAGATTAAAACAAGATTTTCATCAAAAGATACCATTAAGTGAGTAAAAAGATAAGAAACTCTAGAAGATATTTGAAATTCATGTATTTGACAAATAACTAATGTCCAGAATATGTTCAAAACTCCCAAAGCAAATGTGAAAAAGGCAAAGAAGTCTATAGAAAAATGGGCAAAACACTTGAACAGGTACTTTATGAAAACAGATATCTAAATGACCAATAAGCATATGATATAGTGCCCAATTTCAGTAGCCAACAGGATAATGCAGATTAAAATCACTATATGGTGCCACTGTGCATACACTGTAATGGCTAAAAAAAAAAAAAAAAAAATCCAAAAGCTAGAATGTGGAGTAATGGAGCTATTTATTACACATTGCTGCTGGGAGAACAAACTGATATAAATGTTTGGGAAACCTGTTTGCCCATATCTACTAAAGCTGACCATACACATGTCCTTGTTTTTGCTAGTTGCCTTTGTGTTGTCTTCAACTCATAGCAACCCCATGTATAACACAACAAAATGTTGACTGGTCCTGTGTCATCTTCACGATCAGTATGGTTCGAGTCCATTGTTTAGACTATTGTGTCAACCTATCTCCTTGAGGGTTTCCCTCCACCATCCATCTATTGGTTTGTGGTACTGTGGTGGCTTGCATGTTGCTATTATGCTGGAAGCTATGCTGCCGTTATTTCAAATACTAGCAGGGTCACCCATGGTGAACAGGTTTCAGCAGAGCTTCCAGACTAAGACAGACTAGGAAGAAAAACCTGATGATCTACTTTTGAAAATTAATCAGTGACAACCTAATGTATATCACGCCTCTGTTATGTGTGGTTGACTTGATTCAGAGTCACGGTGACCCTACAGGATGGAGTAGATCTGTCCCATAGGATTTCCAAGCAGAGTGCCACATCTTTCTCCTCCGGAGTGGGCTGGTGGGTTCAAACTGCCGACCTTTCTGTTAGCAGCCAAGCACTTAATTACTGCACCACCAAGTCTCCTTATACATATCCTATGACTCAACAATTCCACTTCTTGGTATAAATCCAACAGACATGTATAGATATGTGCATCAAGAAACTTATAATAGAAAGTGTATAGCAGCATTATTTGTAACAGCCCCAAACTAGAAGCAACCCACATACTCGTCAACAGTAGAAAAGGTAAATAAATTGTGGTTCATTCACACAATAGACAGCTAAGCACCAATGACAGTGAACCCACTACAAACACACATAAAAATGTGGATAAATCTCACAAACATGATTTTGAGCAAAAGAAGCCAGACACTAAAGAGTATATACTGTGCTATTCCACCTACATCAAGTGCAAAAGCTGAAAAAATTTTTTATGGTGTTAGAATTTGGGACCGTGGTTACCCTGGGAGTGGGGGAGCGGGGGGCAGTGACTGGAAGAGGGTTTGAGGATCTTCTGAAAGTGGGGAGCTGGAATATTCTGGGTCTTGGTCTCGGTGCTGGTTACACAGGTGTGTGTGGTTTGTGAAAACTCACTGAGCTGCACACTTACAACTTGTACACGTTTCTGTGTGTTACACATGAATAGTGTTTATTTAAAATATTTATGGAATCCTGCTATGTGCTAGGAGTCCCCGGGTGGTGCAAATGTTTAATGCAATTGGCTGCTAACCAAAATGTTGGGGGTTCAAGTCCACCCAGAGCACCTCGAAAGAAAGGCATGGTGACCTACCTCTGGAATATCATCCCCTGACAACCCTAGGGAGCACAGTTCCACCCTGACACACAAGGGGTCACCATGAGTCAAAGCTGACTTGATGGCAACTGGTGGTTGGCTCTGTGCAAGCTGGGCTCGATTCTCGGGAGGAGTCAGAATCAGGAGAGTGCATCGTCATCACCACAAAGCATACAGCATACTTGTGACTCGCTGGGCGGCCTCAGGTAAGAGACCTCATTTCCCTTCCAGATAAGGGAACTGGGACTTATCTCCCTTATCTGTAAATGCAGAATCCTAACTCTTCCCCCTAATCAAACCTAGCTGGTGAATTTCCCTTCACTGCTCCCTTCTTGTTTCAAAGAGACAATCTCTCCTGCCATATGCCTCTTAGTTCCACTCCACACTCCCTTTCGAATCCTGGCCCAGAAAGGTGAGGTAAGGAGGGGCCCTGGCCCCCACCTCTGTGAATCCCAGAGTCCTTTTCCTGAGATCTGCTGGGGGAGCATGAAATATTTAAAAGCTCAAATTGAAATCCTGTTAGTGCCAAGCCTTGTAAAGCCAAGTTCACCAGCCATAGAACATCAGTATCTGTTTGCTGGTGTCACTTAGGGACCCCGGCTTTCCAAACCATTGACTGAACCTTTCTGTCAATCCAACACTTTTAGGGTAATTTAACTTAATAATACCTTTGTCGGCACCGGCGCCTGTATCTGAAGGGTGATTACCATAGAAGTTATTTTAGGTTGTTTAATGGAATGTAGTAAATTCTCAATTGACAGGACAGATCCTCAGAATGGCTTTTCAACGTGTTTACCTTTCAAAGCTTTCCCCCTCGCTTTACCAAACTTACTACTTTGAGCTGGTGAAGACTTCATAAATTATTAGCAATTGTTCTCCCCCCCCACCCCCGTGTTCACATGCATCATTAATTCTTTGTAAAAAGTTCAAACTGTCCGGGGCTTAATTGTTATCACTTGGAGAACGGCTGGAAATGGATGCGGGCTCTATTATTTCTGTCAGAAATTTTGACTTATTGCACTTGATATTTTACCCATCATATCATATTCTCTGTACAGGAGAGAGCAGAAAAGAGAAGGGGAGGGGGAAAAAGAACATAAATGCTTCTCCTTGAGACCAAAAAAATAATAATAATACATGTATTTCTGGGGAGGAAAGTCAGGGATCCAGTTGATGAAATAATAGTTCCAATCCCCCAAAGAAAGAAGGGGAAGGCCGCGTTTAGGGGAAATTTATATGGCAAATTTGATTGGCTCGAACTGTACTTATTTTCTAAGCTTTGAAGTTTCTATAATTCTAGGAGCCTAACGTTATGTTGAAGTTCTACGAGTGCAAGCTCCCAAGGTTTTTAATTTCAAGAATAAACTAATTCAAGAACCCAATATGCAAGACTGCTAAGAAGTATGTTATTGTTGGGTGCTGTCCAGCCAATTCTGACTCATAGCGACCCCACGTGACAGAGTAGAACTACCCCATAGGGCTTTCTTGGCTGTAGTCTTTACAGAAGCAGATTACCAGGTCTTTCTCTCATGGACCTACTGGGTGGGTTTGAACTGCCAACCTTTGTTATCAGCCAAGAGCTTAACCTTTGTGCCACCAGGGCTTCTTGCCAAGAAGTATAGTTTTTCAGAATTAAAATGGTATCGATAACTAGTAGCTAATATTTGCTGAGGGCTTTGTATGTGCAGGCTAAAAAAAAAAAAAAAAGGCTACTAAATGCTTCCTATATATCATTGCATTTAATCTTCACATCACTCCAAATTAGCCACTATTACTAGCTGCATTTTATAGGTGGGAAAGTGGAGGCACAGAGATGTTGAGTAACTTGCTCAGGGTTACACAGCTGGTAAGCGACAGAGTTAAGCTTAGAACTCAGGCAGTTGACTCCAGGACCCATATGTGTAGAGCCTAAGTATATTGTTTCCCATCCTAAGACACTGCCAATGATTCTTTTGTCTCCACTTGGCCTGTTGTGGATCAGGCAGTGGATAGAATCTCAGGTGACCACAGTGGCAAGTGAGTCTATTGCCTGACCATCTTCCAGGGTCTTTTGCCACTGTCAACCCTGCTCATCTGGTCCAGCAAGTCTTCTCTCCCTATCTTCATCACTAGGTCTCCCATTCGTCCTACAAGCTCACCTCCTCTAAGAAGCCTTCCCCATGCCCCACCACAGCTGGAAGTGATTGCTTCATCCTTGGAATCCTCATAGCTGTTGGTACCAGGGAAAGGAATGGTGAGGCAGTCTAGTAGACTGGCCAAAACATAGGCTATGGAGTCAGTTGCCCTTGGGTTGGTATCTTGCTTCTACCACTAAATTAATGCATTGACCTTGAGTTAGGCACCCTATCTCAAGCCTCAGCTTTCTCATCTGTGTAATGAGTGCAACAACTCCTGCCTAGCTGCTAGGACTAGCAGCTCCCCAAGGAGCTTCAGTGGTCCACAAAGCACCATTTGAAAACAGATGCCCAAACAGTTCCTCCTCCTGCGTTCTATGTCCATTGTTATCCCAAACAATTCAGCTCAGGGTTAGAACTTTTCAGTGGAGCTAGTCAGTCCAATAACGGGGGTGGAGCAGTGGTTGAGCAGAGGGGGCACAGTGGCCACAGCAATTTATTTCTATGTGGTGATGAGATATGGGTCTACAGTTTCTCCTAGGTCACAAGCCAGCCTGTTCTTCCAGTCCTGTGGATCAGGCCTCAGGTCCCCATGCAGCCACTTATTCAGATGACTCCTGGCTCTTTGACTGAGAGAAGAAGTGTCACTGGCAACGAAGGACACGAGGATGTCAGTGAAACCTGGCATATCAGAGATTGCTTATGCTCGTGGTCTACATCTGGGTGCCTCTGTGGCTCTCATGGAAGGGTGGGAACCTCCCAGCACTCCTTTACCAGAGTACCTGCCCTCTGATTTCTCTCCATATACACGTGTGCTTCATTTACTTAGTTATTATGCCTAGTGTTTTAGTTTTATTTTTTATTTATTTAGTTTTATCTTTCTCTATTTAACATAGAAAACAAGTAGAGACTAATACAGTGGTTTGCTGGAGCTGGCTTCTCCTGGCTCACAAGAACGAATTGTGTACACTTCCTCCTAACTTGGGGAAGTCCCACTGGTAGCTTGAAATTGGCCATGTAGCAGTATTTACACCATGAGAATTGGCCAACACTACAAATCAGGGTTTTCCTCTGGGAGAGCCAGGTGTTAAACATTTACCAGTATACCACTGGACTAATAGAACAAACACTTTATACCCACCACCCAGCTTTGATAAATCTTGCCATTTGGCTATACTTGTTTCACACCTTTTAAGAAATGAAATAGTGCAAAAACAGCTCTGTGTATCTCTCCATAATCTCATTCATTTCCTTCCTGGCCCAGAAACACAGTCCTGTTCCAAACTTGGTGTTTATCATGTTCTAAAAAATATTTTACTACATATGCGTCCATAAATAATACATGGTATTGTTTTGCATATTCTTAGATTTATTTCCATGGTATTGTACCATATGTATCATTCCACAACTTTGACTTTTAAATACATGTTATATTTTTGAAAGGTTTATTCATGTTGATATATGTCATTCTAGTTCATCCACTTTAATTTCTATATGGTGTTCCATTGTATAAATATGCTAACATTAATTTATTCTTTTTTCCCATTGCTGGACATGTAGGCTGTTTCCAATTTTTGTACCTATCTTCTGGTGCACATAAGCTACAGTTTTTAGGGTATATAGTTAGAAGTGGAATTTCTAGGTACAAGGGTATGCATGTCTTAATCTGTATTGCCAAGTTATTCTCCAAAATGGTTATAGAAATTTACACTCCCACCAACAGCAGGTGAAAGTCCTTGCCAACACTTGGTATTGTCAGATGGTTTAATATTTTCCAATCTGATGGGTGTAAAATGATATCTCTTTTTGGTTTAATTTGCATTTCCCTGATTACTAGTAAGATTGGGCATCTGGGTTGCTGTTGCTAAACCCAAAAAACTGTTGCTGTCAAGTTGATTTCCACTCATGACGACCCTATAGGACAGAGTAGAACTGCCGCATAGAGTTTCCAAGGAGCACCTGGTGTTGTTAAGTGCTGTCGAGTCAGTTGTAACTCATAGAGATCCTGTGTACAACCGAACAAACACTGCTGGGTCCTGCATCACCCTCACAATTGTTATGTTTGAGCCCATTGTTGCAGCCACTGTGTCAATCCATCTCATTGAGAGTCTTCCCCTTTTTTGCTGACCCTCTACTTTACCAAGCATGATGTCCTTCTCCAGGGACTGGTCCCTTCTGATAACATGTCCAAAGTACATGAGACGAAGTTTCGCCATCCTTGCTTCTAAGGCTCATTCTGGCTGTACTTTTTCCAAGACAGATTTGTTCGTGTTTCTGGTAGTCCAAAGTATATTCAAGATTCTTCACCAACACCATAATTCAAAAGGATCAATTCTTTTTCAGTCTTCCTTATTCATTGTCCAGGTTTTGTATGCATATGAGGTGATTGAAAACACCATGACTTGGGTCAAGAGCACCTTAGTCCTCAAAGTTACATCTTTGCTTTTTAACACTTAAAGAGGTCCTTTGCAGCTGATTTGCCCAATGCAATACATCATTTGATTTCTTGGCTGGTGTTTCCATAGGTGTTGACTGTGGATCCAAGTAAAATGAAATCCTTGACAACTTTAATCTTTTCTCCGTTTATCATGATGTTGCTTATTGGTCCAGTTGTGAGGATTTTTGTTTTCTTTATGTTGAGGTGCAATCCATACCGAAGGGTGTAATCTTTGATCTTCATCAGAAAATGCTTCAAGTTCTCTTCACTTTCAGCAAGCAAGGTTGTGTCATTTGCTTATCGAAGGTTGTTAATGAGTTTTCCTCCAATCCTGATGCCACATTCTTCTTCATATAGTCCAACTTCTCAGGTTATTTGCTCAGCATATGGATTGAATAAGCGTGGTGAATGGTTACAACCGTGGTGCACACCTTTTTCTGTTTTAAAACACGTAGTATCCTCCTGTTCTGTTCAAATGACTGCCTCTTGGTCTATGTATAGATTCCTCATGAGCACGATTAAGTGTTCTGGAATTCCCACTCTTTGGAATGTTATCCATAATTTGTTATGATCTACACAGTTGAATGCCTGTGCATAGTCAGTAAAACACAAGTAAACATCTTTCTGGTATTCTTTGCTTTCAGTCAAGATCCATCTGACGTCAGCAATGATGTCCCTTGTTCCACATCCTCTTTTGATTCCAGCTTGAACTTCTGGAAGTTCCTGGTTGATGTACTGCTGGAGCCACTTTTGATGATCTTCAGCAAAATTTTACTTGCATGTGACATCAATGATTTCCACATTACGTTGGATTACCCTTCTTTGGAATGGGCATAAATATGGATCTCTTTCAGTCTGTTGGCCAGGTAGCTGTCTTCCAAATTTCTTGGCATAGACAAGTAAGCACTTCCAGCGTTACATTCATTTATTGAAACAACTCGATTGGTGTCCCTCCAATTCCTGGAAACTTATTTTTTGCCAATGCCTTCAGGGCAGCTTGGACTTCTTCCTTCAATACCGTCTGTTCTTGGTTACATGCTACCTCCTGAAATGGTTGACCATCAACCAATTCTTTTTGGTACAGTGACTCTGTGAGTTCCTTTCATCTTCATTTGATGCTTCCTGCATTATTCAATATTTTGCCCATAGAATAATTCAATATTGCAACTCGAGGCTTGAATTTTTCCTTCTGTTCTTTCAACTTGAGAAATGCCGTGTATCCTTTCTTTTGATTTTCTAACTCCAGATCTTTGCACATTTTATTATATTACTTTATTTTGTCTTCTTGAGCTGCCCTTTGATATCTTCTTTTCAGCTTTTTTACATGGACAATTCTTCCTAAAATCTACTCTCAGTTCAACACAAGTCTCAAGGTCTCTTCTGACATCCATTTTGGTCTTTTCTTTCTTTGCTGTGTTTTTAATGACCTTTTGCTTTCTCATGCAAGATGTCCTTGATGTCATTCCACAACTGATCTGGTCTTCTGTCATTAACGTTGAATGTGCCAAATCTATTCTTGAGATAGTCTATGAATTCCGGTGGGTGTTGTTCTTTGGCCCTCATGGATTGTTTTAATTTTCTTCAGTTTCAGCTGGAACTTGCATATGAACAATTGATGGTCTGTTTCACAATCAGTCTCTGGCCTTGTTTTGACCGATGATATCGAGCTTCTCCATCATCTCTTTCCACAGATATAGCCCATTTGATTTCTGTGTATCCCATCTGGTGAGGTCCACGTGTAAAGTTGCTGTTTATGTTGTTGAAAAAAGTTATTTATAATGAATAAGTTGTTGGTCTTGCAAAATTCTATCATGCAATTTCAGCATTGTTTCTATTACCAAGGCCATATTTTCCGACTACTGATCCGTCTTTGTTTCCAATCTTCCTTGTCTCACACACATTCCAATCACCAGTAATTATCAATACCTCTTGATTGCATGTTTGATCAATTTCAGATTGCACAAGTTGGTAAAAATCTTCAACTTCTTCATCCTTCACATTAGTGCATAAGTTTGAATAATAGTCATATTAACTGGTCTTCCTGGTAGGCCTATGGATATTATCATATCACTGACAGCGCTGTACTTCAGGATAGATCTCCAAATGTTCTTTTTGATGATGAATGAAATGGCACTCCTCTCTGCTTTGTCATTCCTGGCATAGTAGACCATGTGACCATCTGATTCAAAATGGCCAATACCAGTCCATTTCAGCTCACTAATGCTGAGGATATTGATCTTTATGCATTTCATTTCATTTTTGATGACTTCTAATTTTCCTAGATTCATACTTCTTACATTACGTGTTTGGATTATTAATGGATGTTTACAGCTGTTTCTTCTCATTTTGAGTTGTGCCACTTCAGCAAATGAAGGTCCCGAAAGCTCGACTCTATCCATGTCATTAAGGTTGATTCTTCTTCGAGGAGGCAGCTCTTTCCCAGTCATATTTTGAGTGCCTTCCAACTTGAGGGTCTCATCTTCTGGCACTATATCAGACAATGTTTGGCTGCTATTCATAGGGTTTTCACTGGCCAATCTTTTTAGAAGTAAATTACTAGGTCCTTCTTCCTAGTTTGTTTTAGTCTGGAAGCTCCACTGAAATCTGTCCACCATGGATGACTCTGCTGGTATTTGAAATGCTGGTAGCCTACCTTGCAGCATCATAGCAACCCCCAAGCCACCACAGTATGACAAACTGACAGAAGCATGGAGTGCATCTACACACGTTTATTGGCCGTTGTTCCTTTTCTGTGAATCATCTATTTATTTCTTTTACCATTTTTTCCTCTACAGTGTTGTTTGTTTCTCTTCTTGCAAATCATTTTAAAACAATATATTCTTGTTATTAATCCCTTGTGATCATATGCAGTAAAACATATTTTCTCCCAGCATGTATCTGGTCTTTCAATAGTATATGGAGTATCTTTTCCTTTATGATTTGTGTTTTCTTGCCTGGTTTAACATAGTCCATCCTGAAGTTTTAAGGTAAAAAAAAAAAAAAATTCCTATAAATTATAGTATAATTTAAAAAGTTTTAGTTTTCCCTTTTAGGCCTTTAATCAAGCTAGAATTTATCTTTGTGTAATGTGTGAGGTAGGAATCTCACTGTTTTTTTCCATGTGTACACCCAGTTGTCCCAGGGCAATTTAAGAAAGAGTTCCTCTTTTCATCTCTGATGCTCAATAATGTTTTTTAGTTTTTCCTGCAGCGTACCTACACATCTTTCAATAGATTTATTCCTAGATATTTGATTTTCTTATGCACTGGGTGTGTTTGGATCCTAGTGTTATAGGTTTCTTAAATTTTATCTTCTATTTGCTCTTTGCTGGTAAGGAGAAGTAAAATTCATCTTTGTATATTGACCTTGTAGAAGCCCTGGTAGCACAACAAGGTTGACGGTTTGAAACACCCAGAGGCTCCACAGGGGAAAGACCTGGTGATCTGCTCCTGTAAAATTTGCAGCCAAGAAAGCCCTATGGGGCAGTTCTACTCTGTCATATGTAGTTGCCAGGAGTCAAAATCAACCTGATGGTGCTTATTCATTTATTTTTTATTTGTACTTTAGATGAAGGCTTACAGAACAAACTAGTTTCTCATTAAATAGTACACATATTGTTTTATGACATTGGTTAACAACCACACGACATGTCAACACTCTCCCTTCTCAATCTTGGGTTCCCTATTACTACCTTTCCTGTCCTGTCCTGCCTTCTAGTCCTTGGCCCAGGGCTGGTGTGCACCTTTAGTCTTGTTCTGTTTTATGGGCCTGTCCAATCTTTGGCTGAAGGGTGAACCTCAGGAGCGACTTCCTTATTGAGCTGATATGGTGTCCTGGAGCCGTACTCTCAGGGTTTCTCCAGACTCTGTCAGGCCAACAAGTCTGGTCTTTCTTTCTGAGTTAGGATTTTGACCTATCTTTTTCTCCAGCTCTGTCCGGGGCCTTCTATGTTGATCCCTGTGAGAGCAGTCAGTGGAGGTAGCCAGGCACCATCTAGTTGTGCCGGACTCAGTCTGGTAGAGGCCGTGGTGGATGTGGTTCATTAGCCCTTTGGACTAAATTTTCCCTTACATCTTTAGTTTTCTTTATTATTCCTTGCTCCCGAAGGGGTAAGACCAGTGACATATCCTAGATGGCTGCTTACAGGCTTTTAAGACCCCAGTCGCTAGTCACCAAAGTAGAATGTAGAACATTTTCTTTATAAACCATGTTATGCCATTTGAGCTAGATGTTTCCCGAGACCATGGTCCCCACAACCCTCAGCCCAGCAATTCAGTCCCTCAGGGAGTGTGGATGTGTCTATGGAGCTTCCATGACCTTCCCTTGGACAAGTTGTGGCACCTATGTTTTTTAATCATGAATGTATATTGAGTTTTATCCAATAATATCCTGCATCTATTGAGGCAATTGTGTCATTGTTCTCTTTGTCCTGTTAAAGTCAGAAATTATATTAACTGATTTCATCATTGCATTCCTGAAATCGACACCAATTGGTCATGATGTATTGTCCTTTTTATGTACCACTGGATTTGATTTGCTAATTTTTGTTCACAATTCTTGCATCTAAGTTCATGAGAGGGATTGACGGTAACTTTCCTTTCTTCTACTTTTCTGGTTTTGATATCAAATTTACTCTGGCCTCATGAACAATGTTGGGAAGTGTTTATCCTTTCAGCATTGTCTGGAATAATTCATGTCAGATCAATGTTATCTATTTCTTAAATATTCAGAAGAATTAACTGTGAATCTGTCTGATCTGGAGCTTTCTTTATGAGATATTTTTAATAACATGTTCAATTTCTTTAATAGTTTTTGGATTGTTCAGATTTTCCATTTCTTCTTTTGTAGCATTGCTAATGCATACACACACACACATGCACATATTCACACACACATGTGTATATATATTTTTGGAGACATTTGTCCATTGCATTCAAATTGTCAAATCCATTGGCTTAAGTTGTTCACTACATCTTTTTATTATCTTCTAGACATCCGTAGAATCTGAAGTGATGCCCCTTTTATTATTTCTAATATTGGCAGGTTTTTCCTCTCTCTCTTTTTTTTTTTGTCTTCAATCACTCTCGCTAGAAACTTATCGACTTTATTAATCTATTTAAAATTCAACCCCTGCCTTTGTAGCTTTCTTTCTATTCTAGCGTATATTTGTTTTCTATTTTATTTCTGATCTTATATTTATTACTTCCTTTCTTTTACTTTTCTTGGGCTTGATTTGCTGTTTTTTTTTTTTTTTCTAACTTTTTGGTATAGAAGTTTAAGTCGTTAATTTTTCCTTTCTTCTTTTATGATGTGTGCATTTTGAGATACGGATTTCCCTCTATGTTCTGCTTTACTTGCATCTCACAAGTTTTGATGTGTCATAGCTTGATTATCATTTAGTTCAAAATAATTTCTCATTTTCATCTTTATTTTTTGACCCAGGGATTATTTAGAGTATGTTATTTAATTTCTAGGATGTTGGGAGATTTACTAGTGATCTTTTTAGTATTAATTTCCTTCTTAATTTCATTATCTCAGAGGAAACACTCTGAATTTTGTGATTTATTGGGGCTTTTAAAAATATCTCAACATATGGCCAATTCAGTAAATGTTCAGAGTGGACATGAAAAGAATGTAAATGTTGTCATTGGTGTGTATAATGGTCCATGTTTGTCAATTAGGTCAAAGCTAACTACGTTAGTCACATCTTTTATGTCATTACTGACATTTTGTTTCATTGTTCTGTGAACCGCTAAAACGGGTGTGTTAAATTTCCCTGGCATTATTGCACATTTGTCCGTTTCTCCCTAAATTTTGTCTATTTTTACTTTATCTAATGTGAAGCTAGAGTCCCTGGGTGATGCAAATGGTTTACGCTCTTGACTGCTAAACAAAATGTTGGAGGCTTGAGTTCATCCAGAGGCACCTTGGAAAAAAGGTCTGGCGATCTACTTAAAAAAAATCAGCCATTGAAAACCCTATAGAGCACAGTCCTACTCTGACACACATGGAGTCGACATAAGTTGGCGTTGACTTGATGGCAATTGGTACCGGTAATTTGAAGCTATTTAATTAATGCATACAGATTTTGGATTCTGATTCTGCCTTAGTGTCTACTTGATATTAGAATGGCTATAACGACTTTCCCTTTGGTTATCACTTTCCTTTTGTTTAGTTTTTGCATGGTATCTCTTTTTACACATTTGTATTTTCAATCTTCATTTTGTTTGAAATATGGCTCTTATAAAAAAAAAAATAAGCAGCATGTAATTGTCTTTTTAAGCCAACCTAAAAATATTTGTCTTTATTTAGAATATTTATTTCCTTTACAAGGATCCCTGGTGGTGCAACAGTTTAGTGCTTGACTGCTAACTAAAAGGTTTGCAGTTCAAACCCACCCAGCAGCTCCATGGTAGCTGCCTAGAAAACCCTATGGGGAAGTTCTACTCTGTCCCATGGGGGTCACTGTGAGTCAAAATTGACTTGATGGCACCTAACAACAACAATTCATTTAACATAATTTTAATTTAAAGTAATTACTGATATAGTTGGGTTTATATCTACCATCTTGTTATTTGTATGATGATAGACATTGTATGATTCTTCTGTTTTTTTTTTTCCTCTTTTCTATATTTCTTGCCTCCTTTTGGATTAATAATTTATTAAATTATTAAGTATATTTTGTATTAAATTTTTAGTTATATATTCTTTTACTATGTTTTAGTGGTTACCGTAGATATTATAACATGCATCCTGGACTTATTGTAGTCTAACATGAAATATTACTTTTGCCCCCTCTCCAGTACTGTTGGACCTTAGAACCTTTAACTCCATTTACCTTCTCCTGCCTTTTCCATTATTGCTGTCGTGCTTTAAATTCTACATGCATTTTAACTTCCATGGGACATTACGATCTTTGTTTTATACAGTCAATATTTGTTTATGTTTACCCACATATCTATCCTGATTGGTGTTGTTGCTGTTGAGTTGGCTCTGACTCATGGTGTCCTTACGTCTAACAGAAGGAAACATCGCCTGATCCTGTGCCATCTTCATGATCTTTGGTACGTTTGAGCCCGTTGTTGTGGCTCATCTCGTTGAAGGTTTCCCTAGCTTTCCCTGATCCTCTGTTTTACCAAACAGGATGCCCTTCTCTAATAGTTGGTCTTTCCTGATGGCATGTCCAAAATAAGGAAGATGAACTTTTGCCATCCTTGCTTCTAAGGAGCATCAGTTTTTCTTCTATCTTCTGTTAGTTTTTCATTGCCCAGCTTTTGCATGCATATGAGGTGATTAAAAAGACCATGAGTTGGGTCAGGCACACCTTAGCCATCAAAGTGACATCCTTGCCTTTTAGAACTTTAAAAAAATTTTTTTTAAAAATCATACTTTAGATGAAGGTTTACAGAACAAACTAGTTTCTCATCAAACAGTTAGTACACACATTGTTCTATGACATTGGTTAGCAACCCACGACATGTCAACACTCTCCCTTCTCAACCCTGGGTTCCCTATTACCAGCTTTCCTGATCTTTCCTGCATTTCAGTCCCTGCTCCAAAGCTTGTATACCCCTTTAGTCTTGCTTTGTTTCATGGGCCTGTTTAATCTTTGGCTGAAGGGTGAACCTCAGGAGTTAGCTCATTACTGAACTGAAAGGGTGTCCAGGGACCATAATCTAGGGGTTTCTCCAGTCTCTGTCGGGCCAGCAAGCCTGGTCTTTTTGAGTTAGAATTTTGTTCTACGTTTTTCTCCAGCTCTGTCCAGGACCCTCTATTGTGATCCCTGTCAGAGCAGTCAGTGGTGGTAGCCGGGCACCGTCTAGTTGTACTGGACTCAGTCTGACGGAGGCTGTGGTAGATGTGGTCCATTAGTCCTTTGGACTAATCTTTCCCTTGTGGCTTTAGTTTTCTTCATAGAACTTTTGCAGCAGATTTGAATGGTCTTTACTTCCTCTGCCATGTTTTTCCACATGAAATAAACTCTTGAAGAACTTTCAATTGTATTTCTTTAGGGGAAGGTCTATCAACAATAATATTTCTGCTTTTATTTCTCTGAAAATGTCTTTATCTCAGGTTTATATGTAAAAGGTATTTTCTCCAGATATGAAATTTTAGGTTGGTAGTTGTTTCTGTTCAGAAGTGTGTTGTTAGTTTTATAAATTGTTTCTTTGAAGTTAATGAGTCTTTTTTCTCTGCATGTTTTTAAGATTAAGATGTAAATCCTGTCTAAGAAATCTTTCCTATTCCAAGTTCACAAAGATTTTTCTTCTAAGAGGTAATTTTTTGTGTCTCATATGAGGTAAAGGTTAATGTCAACTTTTTTTCCAAGACTATTTTGTTGTTCCAGCACCATTTGCTGAAACGACTTTCCTCACTGAATTGCCTTGGGGTCAAGGCAATTTTTTAGAAATATATATATCTATATATCTACTTCTGGACTCTATTCTCAACCATCTATTCTTGTCTTTGATCTATATTGGTCATCTTTCACCAATTTCACCCTGTATTTATTACTGTAGTTATGTCACTCTATCATGAGTCTTGACATCAGGTAAAGTAAATCCTTCATCTTCGTTATTATTTTTTTTTTAATTCTTTGACTCTTCTAGATTCTTTGTGTTTTCACAAATATTTTATATTTAGTTTTGTCATTTCTTCTAAAAAGGAAAAGGCTGTCTGGAATTTGGATTGGAATGGCCTCAAATCTGTAGATCAATTTGGGAAGAATTGTTATCTTAACAATGTAAGTCTACTAATCCATGAATGTGGTATATTTCTCCATTTACTTAGATTTCCTTTCCTTTCTTTCAATAATGTTTTGTTGTTTTTAGTGTACAGGTCTTATTAAATTTATTCTTAAGTACTTTATTTACATGGTATTAATAATCAAAATAGTACTTTAAATTTTATTTTCCAGTTGTTCAGTTATAGAATAGAGAAATGCTATTGATTTTTGCTGAATTCACTTGTTAGTTCCACTAGTATTTCTGTAGATTCTTTAGGATTTTCTACTTAGACAATCATGGTTTCTGTGAATAAAGACAGCTTTACTTCTTCCTTTCCAATTTGTATGCCTTTTGTTTCTTTTTATGGTGTAAATGCAGTGGCTGTGACCTCTAACCCAAAAACCAAACTTGTTGCCGTCGAGTGGATTCCTACTCATAGTGACCCTGTAGGACAGAGTAGAACTGCCCCATAAGGTTTCCAAGGAGCACCTGGTGGATTTGAACTGCCAACCTTTTGGTTAGCAGCCGTAGCTCTTAACCACTATACCACCAGGGTTTCCCTATGACCTTCAGGTTAAGAAGAAGTGGTGAGAGTGGATACCCTTGTCTTTTTTCCCCAGTTTTCAAAGGAAATGATAACTATTCCACAGTTAAGTCTCTTAGCTGTGAGTTTTTCCTAGATACCTTTTATCAATTTGAAGAAGTTCCATTCCATCTCCAGGTGTTGATAGCCTTTATCACGAATAACTGTTGGAATTTAAAAATGATTTTTCTTCATCTGTTATGACAATCTTATGGATTTTTATTCTTTATTCTCATAATGTAATGAATTGCATTGATTGATTTTCCAAATATTAAGTCATGTTGTATTCCTGGATTGAACTTCAGTTGGTTATGATGCATTATCTTTTCATATATTGTTGCATTCAATTCTCAAATATTTTATTAAAGATTTTTGCACCTACATACGTGTGGTATAATAGACTGTAATTTTCTTTTCCTGTAATTCCTTTAAAAAATGAATTGAGAGGTATTTCTTTCACTTTTGTTTAATGAAAGAGCTTGCGTAGGGTTTGTTTGGTTTCTTCCGAAATGTTTGATAAAATTCACAGTTGTAGAAGCCTGTTCCTGGAGTTTTCTTTGTGGGAAGTTTTTTCTTAGAATATAAAGTTAGTTTCTTTATTTTATATAAGGCTGTCTTAGGTTGGGTTCTCTAGAGAAGTGAAACCAGTAAACTGTCTAAAAATATATAGAGAGATTTATATCAAGGAAGTGGCTCACTTGTTTGTAGAGGTAGGAATATCCCAAATCCATGGGTCAGGCTGGAGGCTTCTCCTGACTCATGTAGTTGCAGGAACTGGGGGAACCTAAGATCAGCAGATCAGACAGCAAGCCTCTGGCTCACAGGCTGTGGAGACCCATGAACCCCAAGATTGGCAGGCAAGAAGGCAGGTAAGCTGCTAGCTCCAGTTCCAAGAACTAGAGGTCAGATGAACAGGAGCCAGCTGCAGCATTCAGAGCCAACAAAAGCCCACAATTCCTTGCCAGGAAGTACACCTATATTGGATGCAGGCCACACCCTGTTTCAACTGATTGGCTACTCACAGCAGATCCCATCATGGAGAAGATCACATTATATCAGATCTCATCATGGAGGTGTTTACATCATTATATGACTGCCAAACTACGTCATAACTGCCCAATCACTGAGAATCATGGCCCAGTCAAGTTGACACACAACCTTGATGATCAAAAAGGCTACTCAGATTCTCTATTTGTTTTAATGTCAATTTCAGCAATTTGAGCTTTTAAAAAGGTTTTTCCATTTAATCTAAATTGTGAAGTTTATTGGCATAAGTTTTAGTAATACGCCTTCATTATATTTTTTATTGTCTGTAGGGTCTGTTGTGATGACTTAGCTTTTATTACTGTCGTTGATAACTTGTGCCATCTTTCTTTTTTTCCCTGAATAATTGTACTACAGGATTATTGGTTTTAATGATCTTTTCAAAGAACCAGCTTTTGGTATCATTGATTTTTCTCTATGGTTTGTATGCTTTGTATTTTATTAACGTTTACTCTTATCTTTATGGTCCTTCTACTTATTTTAAATTTAATTTCCCTTTCTTTTTCTAGCTTCCTAAGTTTTGGTAATTGACCTGAGGCTCTCTTCTTTCTAACAAACATTTAAAACTATACATATCTCTCTAATCACTACTTTACCAGTATCCTACAAAGTATGACATGTTCTGTTTATTTAATAGCTTCATTGGGTTATAATTGACATATAGTATACTGCATACTGCAAATTTTTCTAGAGCACAATTTGATAAATTTTGACATATATATGCCTGTGAAACCATCACTACATATAAGATCATAAACATGTTTATCTCCCCAAAGTGTCTTTGTGCCCTTTTTGAGTCTCTCCCTCCTGTCCCTCCACTCCAATCCATCCCCAGGAAATTACTGACCTATTTTTTGTCCCTATAGATCACATAAATGCAATCTGTACTGTACTCATACAGTATGCCTTTTTTTTTTTTTTTTGCTTCTTTCATACAGCATATCTAAAGATTCAAATTCATCCATGAGGTACATATCAACAGTCCTTTTTTATAGCTGAGTAGTATTTCATTGTATGGATGTAGCACAATGTGTTTATTCATTAACATGTTGATGGACATTTTGTTTGTTTTTATTACTTAGCTATTACAAATAAAACTGCTATAAACATTTATGTACATGTCTTTGTATGGACCTAATGCTTTCATTTCTCTTGAATAAATACTTAGGGGTGGAGTGACTTTATCGTATGGTAGATGTGTGTTTAACTTTATAAGACAAACTGTTTTCCAAAGTGGCCGTTCCATTTTACATTCCTACCAACAGCATATTAGAGTTTCAATGCTCCACATTTTTCTGGTGTGGAACCATCCTTGCATTCCTTAGATAAACCCTACCTTGTCATAATGTATTTTTAAAAATATCGCTGAATTCAATTTGCTAGTTTTTCTATTTCAGATATTTGCATTTATTTTCAGAAGTGATATTTCTTCTACGTGATTTCAAGGATTTCTTGAAACACAAATGGTAAATAAAGAGCAAATTATACACATTATTTTGGTATAGTGTCCAAGTACGCTACCTTACTTGCACAGAAGGGTTGTTGAAAATAATTTATTAAGTTGCATTGGAAGAATTCCATGGCATTGTTGGGGCATCTTGTGCTTGGAGTTAGGTTGACTTGAATTGGTTTCTGTTGCTTTAAGTTAGGTTGCAAAGTGGTCTGTTGAATGGCATTGCATTCAGGTAGGTAAAAGGAACCTGAAATCAGAACAAAAATTAGAGATTATAACCCTGTCCCCATTTATCTCCCACCATTATCTCATCCCTCAGATTCCTACAGCATTTGATTTCATTTTACGTAGCTCCCGGTCTCATCTATACTAAACTGTGGGTGCTTAGGGGCAGGGACCATGTCTAATTCACCTGCCTGCCCACAGTACCTTTCGAAGGGCATTACGGAAATGTGGCTTAAATGCATGAATGACCGGAGGTAGAAATTTGAGAACCTCATTCAGTTTTGAAGACAGCCAGCAGAGTTTTATCCCTTTGGGTTTATCCATTTCAGGCAAATGCTTAGCAGGACTCACAGA
Source organism: Loxodonta africana (assembly GCF_030014295.1). Taxonomy (NCBI): domain Eukaryota; kingdom Metazoa; phylum Chordata; class Mammalia; order Proboscidea; family Elephantidae; genus Loxodonta; species Loxodonta africana. The sequence goes on along the minus strand of NC_087360.1, from coordinate 29,781,311 downwards.
AAAGGCCTAGGTTGGAATCTTGGTTTTGCCAGTTATTGCCTATGTGACCTCAGGTAAGTTTAATATAGTTCTGGGATATGAGCCCTGTATGTTGGAAGGCACTCAAAAATACACAGTGGCCACAACAATGGACTCAATTATATCAAAGTTTGTGAAGATGGTGCAGGACTGGCAATGTTTCATTCTGTTGTACCTGGGGTCGCCATGAGTCACAGCCGACTCAACAGCAACAAACAACAACAACTTTGACTGAGGCCCTACGCTATGATAGTTACGTGTGCTGGACAGTGGGCTGTAATGCTGGCATGTGGCTTACCCTGGGCTGCCATTTGTATGTCTTTGATCAGGCCCTTTCCCTCTCAGGACCTCAGTTTCCTCATCTCTACAGTGGGGTCATAATACATACTGCAGCTGGTTGTTGCAGAGACTCGGGGGGACAGTGGGCTCATTGGAGGGGCCGAATCCATATCTGTCCCTCCTTCCCCATTTATACAGGTTACCATGTAACACCACACACACACACACACACACACACACACACACACCTGAAGATTAACAAAGCACAGACAAGACAGTGGGAGTAAAATCTAGTCGATGGACACCCTTGGCTCAAAGAGGCATCTTTCATTTCCCAAAGAAATAATCTTCTTGAGTCATGGAGAATACATTGTTTGACTCCACGTTCCACTATGAGAGGCACACATTCCATTTCCTGAACTGCCCAAAGAACCCTGGCGGCTGTCAGCCTCACAAATGGCCCCATCAGCACGGTCTGAACACTGCCATATCTCCTGCGTACGAGGGGTCTCCAGCAGGAGTCACAGCTGATGTCCTCAGATCGAGGCTCGGGTCTAAGTCAAATTTGCCCAGCTGGGTCTGCCAGGACATCTGGCTCCAAAGTCAACTGCCTTCTCCACAGAGGAGCCAGGGCTAAAATTCCTGTTCATCACAGCCTGGCTGTGGGTTAGGCATCATAAATAAAGCCATGTCGACAGCCAGATGGACAGCATTCCGAACTTGGGGATGCTTCATCTGTCCTGACAGAGACAGCCCTGACAATAGAATCTGGGGGACTGGGTAGGACCCAAGAAGTCATTATGTCCTTCGCCAGGGTCTGGTGGGAAGTTCCCACCCCCTTAACTCATCACAGACAGGAAGTGCATTTTTCATTCGTATAGGTCTCCACAAAGAAAGGAAAGTCTACTCAGGCTTCCTCTTCTTATTTCTTTTTGGAAATGGTTGTTGTTGTCATTAGCTGCTGTCAGTTCAGTCCCTGACTCATGGAGATCCTATGTACAATGAGATTGGACTGTTGTGATCCATAGGATTTTCACTAGCTGATTTTCAGAAGTCATTTGCTCGGCCTTTTTTCCTAATCTTAGTCTGGAAGCTCTGTTGGAACTTGTTCAGCATCAGAGCAACACACAAGCTTCCACTGGACGATTGGTGGCAGCATACCAGGTGTATTGGCTGCAAAACCAACCCAGGTCTCCCACATGGGAGGTGAGAATTCTGCCACTGAAGCATTACTGCCCTCTTGGAAATGAATAGTGCAGTGTTAAACCTTTCTGGAGGCAGGATTTGGGTTCAAATCCTCATTGAACCACTCACAAGCTATGTGACCTCAGGCTAGTTACCGAACCTGTCTGAGCCTCAGTTTCCTCACCATTAACATGGAAGATGAAAAGAGAACCTGGCCCAAAGGGTTGATGTGAGTTTTGGATGGGATAAAAATCATAGTATATGCTTAGGGAATGGAAAGTACACTTTTAGGAAGGCAGGAGGTTAGCAAGAACAATGAATCAGCTACTTCTCTTGTGTCCATCAGAAGGCTGGCAGCTGCCTGTCACTCAAAGAAGGTACAGCTTTGTCTGGATTCAAGGCTAAATAAGAGCCCCCTCACCCCCTGCAGGGCCAGCTTACTCACCTCCCAGGACTTACCAGGTGGTAGAGCCACTCCTACTCCTACAAGGCCAGCCTACCCACCTCCCAGGACTTAACAATCAGTAGAGTAGCATAATGGGAGGACACAGGACTGGGAGTCAAGTCTCCAGTCTTTGCTGGGGGACCGTGGCTACATCAGCTGCTTCCTCTGGCCTCAGCTGAGGAGTAAGCCTGGATGGAGCTTTAAAAAGCCAGCGGGTTCTGTGGCTTTCAAACTATATTGTAGGAAACAGATACCCAGGGGTCTTGGAGCTCACTCAGGGATGTTGATGGGGCTCTCCTCACCAGTCCAGGTTACTCTGCTGACATCTGATTTTATATATTAAAACTTTACTAAAAATAAGTTTATATCAGTAAAGAATGGCTGCCTTGAACACTGTGCTCTTTTAAGAACTATCTGTATGGGATCAAACTGACAACTGGAACTCAAAAGATTACATAGGAAACTTAGAGGGGAATAGGTTTATGTTAATGGGGAAGGAACAACTCGGAAAAGCAGATCAAAGAATGTAATCAATGTTACTGAATTGTACATGTAGAAATTGTTGAATTGGTGCATGTTCTGCTGTGTATTTTCTCTACAGCAACAATGCCAACAAAATAAATTTAAAAAACAGGTTTATGCTATAAGTAAGAAAGGAGGGCAGTTGTGGTTCAGTGGTAGAATTCTCAACTTCCACACGGGAGACCTGAGTTTGATTCCTGGCCAACGCACCTCATGCAGTCACCACCCATCAGTCAGTGGAGGCCTGGGTGTTGCTTTGATGCTGAACAGGTTTCAGTAGAGCTTCCAGACTAAGAAAGACTAGGAAGAAAGGCCTGGGGATCTACTTCCAAAAATCAGTCACAATGATCTGATCCTGTTGTGCATGGGGTTGCCCCGAGTCTGGGCCGGCTCAACAGCAGCTAGGAGCAACAACAAAAGTATAAGTAAGAAAAGTTTGACAATTGCTCCTGTAACCAACGCTTGGTCCTTTGGTTTACGTGGAGGTGGTGAGGACTGTGTTCTACCTCCCACAGCATCATTTTCAAATGCATCTGATGATGAGCCTCCTTCCTCCATGCTGCTGCCTGTAAGTTCCTGGCATTTGACTCCATCTGACCCTCCCTACCCATCCAACTCACTCCCACTCCTCCTCCCACACCACTGGTGCTCCAGTTGTTAAACTCCATGCCACTCTCTGAATGTATTAGACATGGTCCAGCATCTTTATCTTTGCTCACTGTGGTCCCCCTCCGCCCACCCCTAGAATGCTGTCCATCCCCTCCTCCACGTAATTCCATCCTGTACTTATTCTAGGCCAACCTTATCAGAAGGTTTTTATTTTGATCCCTCCAGGCACAGGTAAGCAATTTTATTCATGTATTCAAATGTTTGTTGTTATGTGCCATGGGGTCAATTCTGACTCATCACGGCCCCATGTGACAGAGTAGAACTGGTCCATTGGGTTTTCTTGGGTATAATCTTTATGGGGGCAGATCTCCAGGATTTACCTCCTGAGTTGCCACTGAGCGGGTTTGAACTGTCAACCTTTCTGTTAGCAGATAAGCACTTAACGGTCGTGCTACCGGGCTCCTTTAGCACTTTGTTGCTGTTTGCCATTGAGCCAATTTTGACTCACAGCGACCCCATGTGACAGAGTAGACCTGCCCCATAAGGTTTTCTAGGAGGTAATCTTTATGGGAGCAGACTGCCACATCTTTCTGCCATGGAGTCTCTGGTAGATTTGAATCACAGGCTTTTTGGTTAGCAGCCGAGCACTTAACCAGTGCACCACCAGAGCTCCTTTAGCATTTCAGTGAGTGCTTGTTATGTGCCAGACATTGAGGATAAGAGATGAATGAAAACAGATGTAGTGCCAGCCTTCCTGGAGCTTCCAGTCCAGTTGGAGTGAGAGACACAGCAATCAAACTAATACTAGGATTATATTATAATATAGTGCAGGATTGCAAGGTTTAGAATCTATTTAGAAACAACAAAAGAAACAATCCCTGGAGAAGGGCATTGTGCTTAGTAAAGTAAAAGGTCAGTGGAAAAGGGTAAGACCCTCGACAAGATGGACTGACCCAGTGGCTGCAACAATGGGCTCAAGCGTAACAATGGTTGTGAGGGTGGCACAGAACTGGGCAGTGTTTCATTGTGTTGTACGTAGGGTCACTGTCATGGATTGAAATTGTGTCCCCCCAAAATATGTGTCAACTTGGTTAGGTCATGATTCCTAGTATTGTGTGGTTGTCCTCCATTTTTTGACTTTAATTTTATATTAAAAAGAATTAGATGGGATTGTAACACCCTTACCCAGGTAGCATCCCTGATCCAAGGTAGAGGGAGCTTCCCTGGGGTGTGGCCTGCACTGCCTTTTATCTCTCCAGAGATAAAAAGGAAAAGGAAGCAAGCAGAGAGGGCGGACCTCATACTACCAAGAAAGCAGTGCCAGGAGCAGAGTGTGTCCTTTGGACTCTGGGTCCCTGTGTAGAGAAGCTCCTAGTCCAGGGGAAGATTGATGAGAAGGCAGACAGAGAAAGCCTTCCCCTGGAGCTGACACCCTGAATATGGACTTTTAGCCCACTTTACTGTGAAGGAATAAATTTTTGTTTGTTAAAGCCATCCACTTGTGGTATTTCTGTTATAGCAGCACTAGATAACTAAGACAGTCACTGAGTCAGAACTAACTTGACGGCACCTAACAACAATGAAAGAAACAGGGTCTAGGAGAATGCATAGCAAAGGTTTCTGACCTAGATTGGTGTATCAGGGAGGACTCCCTGGAGGAAGCAATACAGAAGGAATAGGACCAGTTAGCCAGGTGATTGGGAAATAGGGAGAACAGCACTTGCAAAGGTCCTGTGGCAGGACCAATGGTGTCCAGGGACTACATATGTCCATCTGCCTCAGTCAGTCCCAGTTGTCTCAGTTTATTTATTATTAGTACCCTCTTTCTCTTTCCCAAAGTGGCCTAATTTGGAAAATAAATTATATGCTTGCCCCAAGATTGGAACTTCTTTGGGGGAATGTAAAGAAGCCCAGGCATTAGGACTGGAGAGAGAGAAGGGGCCAAAGCTGGAGAGGTTAGCATGGGTAGGACCATGGGGGCCTTGAAAGTTGGGGAAGGAGTTCAGCCTTTGTCTTAAGAACAATGGGAAACCCTTTGCAGGGCTTCAGGCAGGGTGCACACCAGGATTTGGTCTGCCTTCTGAAAAGATCTCCCCCTTTTTGTTTTCCCCCTCCATACTGGAGTGCCCACTTTACACATTATGGGTTGTGGTTTCCATATCTCTTCCTAGACTTCAGGAGGGACAATAAGAACCTTCTATGAGTCCTCCTCCATATTCTTTTTCTTTTTTCTTGCTGGAGATTGGTGCTCAGGACATCCTAGAAATCAAGGTGTCATAAACTGAATGGTGTTCCTCAAAAGGTAATGATGAAGTTCTAACCCCTAGAAACTGTGATTGTGACCTTGTTTGGAAACAGTGTCTTCGAAGATGTTATCAGTTACCATAAGGTCAGACGGGAGTAGGATGGGTCCTAACCCAATCTGTGCGGTATCCCTCCAAAAGAGAAGAGACAGAGAGAGACAGACAGAGGAAGGATGGCCATGCGAGAGTTCACCTGCGAGTCAAGGAATGCCTGGTATTGTATGAAGCTGAGAGAGACAAGAAAGCATCTTCCTCTTTGCAGTCCTTGTAGACACATTGATTTGGACTCTCAGCCTCCAGAACTGTGAGACAATAAATTTCTGTTCTTATAAACCTCCCTGTTGGTGATATTTTGTTACAGCAGGCCTAGGAAACTAATAACATGTGGCATAACCAAAAAAACCAGTTGCCATTGAGTTGATCCAACTTGTGGCAACCCCATGTATGTCAGAGTAGAACTGTGCTCTATAGGATTTTCAGTGACTGATTTTTCAGATGTAGGTCACCAGGCCTTTTTTTTTTTTCCTTGTTTCCATTTTATTTATTTTTTAATAATTTTTATTGTGCTTTAAGTGTTTTTTTTTTTTAAGTGAAAGTTTACAAATCAAGTCAGTCTATCACATATAAACTTATATACACCTTACTACATACTCCCATTTACTCTCCCCCTAATGAGTCAGCCTGCTCCCTCCTTCCAGTCTCTCCTTTCATGACCGTTTTGCCAGTTTCTAACCCTCTCTACCCTCCCATCCCCCCTCCAGACAGGAGATGCCAACACAGTCTCAAGTGTCCACCCGATACAAGTAGCTCACTCCTCATCAGCATCTCTCTCCAACCCATTGTCCAGTCCCTTGCACGTCTGATGATTTGTCTTCGGGAGTGTCCTGGGCCAACAGAATTTTTGGGGACCATGACCGCTGGGATTTTTCTAGTCTCAGTCAGACCATTAAGCCTGGTCTTTTTATGAGAATTTGGGGTCTGCATCCCACTGTTCTCCTGCTCCCTCAGGGGTTCTTTGTTGTGCTCCCTGTCAGGGCAGTCATCGGTTGTGGCCGGGCACCATCTAGTTCTTCTGGTCTCAGGATGATGTAAGTCTCTAGGTCATGTGGCCCTTTCTGTCTCTTGGGCTCATAGTTATCGTGTGACCTTGGTGTTCTTCATTCTCCTTTGATCCAAGTGGGTTGAGACCAATTGATGCATCTTAGATGGCCGCTTGTTAGCATTTAAGACCTCAGACGCCACACTTCAAAGTAGGATGCAGAATGTTTTCTTAGTAGAATTTATTTTGCCAATTGACTTAGAAGTCCCCTTAAGCCATAGTGCCCAAACCCCCACCCTTGCTCCGCTGACCTTCGAAGCATTCAGTTTAACCTGGAAACTTCTTTGCTTTTGGTCCAGTCCAGTTGAGCTGACCTTCCCTGTATTGAGTATTGTCCTTCCCTTCACCTAAAGTAGTTCTTATCTACTGTCTAATCAGTAAATAACCCTCTCCCACCCTCACTCCCTCCCCCATCTTGTAACCACAAAAGAATGTGTTCTTCTCAGTTTGTACTATTTCTCAAGATCTCATAATACTCGTGTTATACAATATTTGTCCTTTTGCCTCTGACTGATTTCGCTCAGGATAATGCCTTCCAGGTTCCCCCATGTTATGAAATGTTTCACAGATTCGTCACTGTTCTTTATCGATGCATAGTATTCCATTGTGCAGGCCTTTCTTTTGAGGCACCTCTGGGTTTGAAATTCCAACCTCTTAGTAGTCACGTGCTTAACCATTTGCACCACACAGGGACTCCTACACATGGTGTATTGTTGTTGTTAGGTGCTGTCAAGTTAGTTGCAACTCATAGTGACCCTAAGTATAACAGAAAGAAACACTGCCCAGTCCTGCACCATCCTCACAACTGTTGCTATATTTGAGCCCATTGCTGTAGCCACTGTGTCAATCCATCTGGTTGAGGGTCTTCCTCTGTTTCACTGACCCTCTACTTTACCAAGCATGTTGTCCTTCCAGGGACTGGTCCCTCTTGAGAACTTGTTCAAAGTATGTGAGATGTAATCTTGCCATCCTTGCTTTTAAGGAGTATCCTGGCTGTACTTCTCCCAAGACAGATTTGTTCGTTCCTCTGACAGTCCATGCTGTATTCAGTATTCTTCACCAACACAAAGGCAGCAGTTAAAGTTGTCAAGGATTTCATTTCACTTGGATCTACAATCAACGCCCATGGAAGCAGCAGTCAAGAAATCAAACGGCGTATTACATTGGACCAATCTGCTGCAAAAGACTTTTTCAAAGTGTTAAAAGCGAAGTATCCCTGACCCCAGCCATGGTATTTTCAATTACCTCATATGTGTGCAAAAGCTGGACAATGAATAAAGAAGACACATGGCTTAGGAACTATCAGTTTAGGTGGAGTAGAATTCTCCTCCCCACTCCATTCCCTGGGCCAACCTCGAACCTCTTTGCATGGCTTCTGTGAATGAGAGACTAACTCCTATTGCACCTGAGCCATTATAAAGAGAACATTCAAAACAAGTAACTATTGAGCTCATGCCATGTGCCAGGCCCTGTACGGTTTATGTGCACTATTTCCTTTAATCCTTAGGATATCCACTTTATAGATAAGGAAATGAAGGCTCAGAGAGGCGAAGTGACTGACCAAACTCCATGCAGCTAATGCCTGGAAGAGCTTTGTCTGACTACAAAGGCAAAGCTCTTAAACACCAACTATGGAATTCCTGGAGTTCCTAGCTGGTACAAACAGTTAATGTGCTCAGCTGTTAACAGAAAGGTTAGTGGTTCGAGCCCACCCAGAGGTACCTTGGAAGAAAGGCCTGGAGGTCTACTTCTGAAAAATTAGCCACTGAAAACCCTATGGAGCATAGTTCTACTTTGACACACATGGGGTCACCATGAATTGGAGTCAATTTGATGGCAACTGGTTTTATGAAATTACCAGCCCTCAATTTCTCTTTCATCAGTGGATGCAGGAAGAATCTCCCCACCTCATGGACCCAGGGTTTAGGCTGGCCATTTCCCGGGTAGGCAGCGCTTCCTCGGGGCAGATGCTGCGGTAGGGAGGTGGGTGGGGGGTAATGGGGGTGTCCCTCACCTGCATGCCCAGCCTCTGGCCCCATCTCTACATCAAGTACCCACGTCAGGCAAGGGGAGATGGCATTTCTGTCACTGCCTGCAGTTTGGCAGCTTCCTCAGAGGGAAATGCTCCTAGATTCATTTAAAAGTCTAAGCAGGGACAGCACAAATTATTAGTGTTTGAAATATTTATAAAGTCTCTTGTTTTCCATGGCCTAGGAAGAGATAGACCACAAATAAAAGGAAGCTGAGGATGCGACACGCAGGGAGAGGGATGAATCGGGAAGAGCACACTGTCTGCCTGCTGCTGTGTTCAGTAACTGACTTCCTCCCTATCCCCCCTCCACATCGCCACCCTTAGGATGAACCCCTGTCACTGAAACCAAAGGTTTAAAATCACAGGCAATTAACATTAGGGGAAGCTGGTTGAAGGGTATATGGGAACTGTCTGTACTGTTGTTTTTAAACTTTTAAAAACTTTTCTGGTAGTCAAACAATTATTTCTAGGTCCCCACGTGGTACAAACAGTTAAAGCACTTGTCTGCTAACCCTGAAGGTTGGTGGTTCGAGTCTACCCAGAGGCACCCAGGAAGAAAGACCTGGTGATCTACTTCCAAAAAATCAACTCTATGGAGCACAGTTCTACTCTGACACTCATGGGGTTGTCATGAGTCAAGGTATACTCACTGGCAATTGGTTGCTGGTTAGAATTATTTCAAAATAAAAAACTTAATATCATAAGACACAAACTTACACAATATTTGAGATGGAAGAGACCATGGAGAAAAATTTGCTTTTCTCATTTGATAGGTAGAAAACCTGAGGCCCAAGGGTGTGAGGCTCAAAGTCACCCTGTTGAGTCAAGGACAAGAACTGAGGTCTTTTGACTCCCAACCTAGGCCCTTTCCCCCTCTTTTCAGACCTTCTACCACTTCAGTGAGCAAGCCAATTACTTAGAAATGGGTATTCTGGCCCTGATTTGGGAATTGTATGGTTCTGATTCTTTCACTTGTTCATTCATTTACTAACTCAACTAATACTGTGCTACACAGAGGAGACAGAGTAGCGAGCAAGATGGAGATGGCCCTGCTTTCAAGGATCTAGGAAAAGATGTGGATTCAATTGAAGTCTAGTTTCCACCTGACCCTACAAGGACCTCTGGAGGGTGAGATTGTCCCACTCTGAAGCAAGGAGGCTGGTCTGTTGTGTCCCTGTATTACTCAGTTATTGGCTATGGGACACCCCTGGGAGAAAGGTCTATCCTCCCAGGTATTTCCAGGTGAGGTGGCTCTTATTGTTGTCATTATTGGGAGCTGTGGAGTCGATTCTAACTCATAATGACCTCATGTGGCAGAGTACAGCTGCTCCACAGGGTTTCCAGAGCTGTAATTTTTATGGGAGCAGATCACCAGGTCTTTTCTCCCATGGAGTCATTGAGTAGGTTCCAACCACCAACCTTTCGGTTAGCTGCCGAGCACTTATTCACTGTGTCACCAGGGCTCCTCTACCTCTTGTTAGTTGAGGGCTATTCTTAGGAAGAGAGAGCAGCTGCGAGTGTCAGCAGCCAACACTCACAGCAGCTGGGGGTGTGTGGATACACTAGACTTGTGAAGAGGGTCTGGGTGGGGGCACTGACAGGGTCAAGTATAAGGAAACTGGAGTTTAATTCCACTGGGATGCTGGGGGAGATAGTATAGAATTCTTAGTGTGATCTCAGCCTGAGAGATGAGGGAGTCATTACAGAAGGCTGTTGTTGTTGGGTGCCCTTGAGTCAATTCTGACTCATAGCAATCCTGTAAGACCGAGTAGAACTGCCCCATAGGGTTTCCTAAGCTGTAATCTTCATGGGAGCAAATCACTAGGCCTTTTCTCCTGCAGAGCTGGTGGGTTCCAACCACCAACCTTTCAGTTAGCAGCTGAGGGCTTAACCATTGTGCCACCAGGGCTCCTCTTATTGAAGGCTACTCTCACCTCCATCCCCCAAAAAGCTCAAACCTGTTGGCCCTGAGTTTCTTCTGACTCATGGTGACCCCATGTATTACAGAGTAGACTTACTCCACAAGGTTTTCAAGGTTGTGACCTTTTGGAAGCAGATTGCCAGGTCTTTCTTCTGCAGAGCCACTGGGCAGGTTTAAGCCACCAACCTGTAAGTCTGTAGTTGATTGCAAACTGTTTGCACCACGAAAGGAACACTGAAGACTACTCCCAGGGTAAGTTAATTCCCCACACCTCCCAGCCTGGCTTGTGTGCAGCCATGGGGAGTTCCAGCAGACAGGGTAAGTCCTCAAGCAAAGAGACCCATGTGGCGGGGAGTGGGCAGATGTGCCCAGAGATAGGGAATGTTGAAGAAATGTGAGTGTGTGGGACATTAAGATCACCTGCTACAGCTGGCCTGGGCCCCCCAGGTTTATGTCTCAGAAATGTGGAATCAGGAAGTCAGGAACTGGTGTCTGTGCACTGGGACACATGAGCAAGAAAATCACAGAAAGTGGAACTTGGGGGCGTCGTTGTGATAGCCTCTGCATGCTGAACCTGTGTGGGCGTTCATGCAAGGTGTCGCTGGAGGAGACAGCTGGGACAGAAGGTGTGGAAGGGGGACCTGTGTACAGAGTTGTTGCTGTTGTTGGGTGCCATTGAGTCCATTTCAACTCACGGCAACCACATGTGTCAGAGTAAAACTGCCCCAGAGGGTTTTCTAGGTCCTGGTGACACAATGGTTTAGGTCTCTGCTGCTAACCAAAAGGTTGGTGGTTGGAACCCACCAGCAGCTCTATGGGAGAAGGACCTCACAATCTGCTCCCAACAAGACTACAGCCCAGGAAACACTCTGTCATATAGGGTTGCTATGAGTTGGAATTGACTCAATGGCACCTAACAACAAGAACAACAATCTTTATGGAAGCAGATTACCAGGTCTTTCTCTCTCCTGTGATTCTGCTGGGTGGGTTTGAACCACCAAACTTTCGGTTTGCTCAACTGTTGTGCCACCAGGGCTCCTTTGTCTGCACAGAGAAGTTGGCAAGACATGCAGGTGGAGGCATGGCTGGCCTGGGAGCCCGCCTGGTTCTGATTATTCATTCATTCTGCAGATGTTTTTTGAAGGAAATGCTACAGCTGCGAATCAAAAGGTCAGCAGTTCGAATCCACCAGTCGCTCCTTGGGAACTCTATGGGGCAGTTCTACTCTGTCCTATAGGGTTGTTATGACTTGGAATCGACTCGGTGGCAATGGCTTTTTTTGTGTGTGTGTGGTTTGCTTGTTTTGTTTTGTTTTTAGGCACAAAAGGTTAACACCCTTGGCTGCTAGCCAAAAGGTTGGAGGTTCAAGTTTATCCAGACATGCCTCAGAAGAAAGGTCAGGTGATCTACTTCTGAAAATCAGCCATTGCAAATACTATGGAGTTGACTCCATAGCATCTCATATACTGTGCCAAGGATTGTGCTAGGTGCTTGGAATACGAGGGATGAACGGAACAGATAAGGTCCCTGCTCTCCTGAAGGGAGTTTTTATTCTCTGTGTGCATGTGTCTGGGAGTTGGAAGAATTAAACAAATAAACAAGATAGTTTCAGATACAGATATATTTAGGAAAGCAAATCTATAGCATACTGAATGAAATGTATGGGGGGTAATTTTGATAGGGTGAGCATGGGGAGACCCTCTGATCACCTACTTTACAGATGAGTAAACTGAGGCTTAGAGGTTAAGTAGCTTGCCTAAGTACATTCAGCTAGCATGTGGACTCTTCTGTAGAATCCAAGTCTGCCTCCTCGTAGCTTCTACTCATTGGCTCTGGTTTCATTTCTTGTGGCAACACTGAGCAAGCTCACCTTTCTCCTCCCCCCATCAGTCATTTTGTGATTTGGAGGCAATGGCCCTACCTGTCCTAAGTCCTGACCCAGCCTCTTCGTGGCATGTATTGCCCATAAGATAGGCCATGGCTGATAGCTTTGGTGCCAGCACCCCGTGGTATCCCTGAGAGTGCAGGAGAGGACAGTGGCTCCAGAGACAATGAGCCATGTCTGGCCTATCACTTGCTCACAGGTGATCTCAGGTGAGTGACCTGCTCCCTCTGAATCTCAGCGTCCCCCTCTGTCAAATGCCCATGCCAGTTGTGTCTGCCTCCTGACATTATTGTGGAGATTAAATGATTTAACGCTTGTAAAACTCTTGGCACCGTGCCCAGCACAGAATAAACACTCAATAAATGCTGGGTGGTGGCAGCCCTTTTCCCTGAGTATTCTGATCACCTGCCAGGGGTCCAATGGGCCAGGAGAGAGCAGGGACCATCAGCCTTGTTCTCCAAGGTCCTTGAACCTGAGCGACCCTGGGCCAGTGGCAGAGGTGAGGTAGAGACAATTTTCTGATTCTGGGTCAGGACTGTCACAGCCAATTAAGAGAGTCAGAGGGACAGCTGCCTGCAGGACCCAAGCAAATGGACATGGTGGCCAGTAAGGGGGACAGATCACGCTGACCTTAAACCTGAACGCTCCTGCCCACATCTGCAGCTAAATAAACCAAGTAAATCATGCTGGCAGATAGATAATTAAATAATTATCAGGCACTTAATAACAAGGAGTGGGTGTTCTGAATTACCATATTAGACAGTGTCTTTGAGGACTAATTGTTGCGTTACATCAGAGTTACTCATTCATTATTCTTGTCATTTCGGGTGATAATTTGCACTTTAGGAGACAGCGACAATTTTAGCAGGCAATTAGAGACGTGTCAGGCCTGGCCCCAGGAGTTACTGTCACAATTATTGCCTTTTTTCCAGTGTCCTCATTTGAAGCCATGTATTTAAGGGGATTTGGGTAATTCCAGGCCTGAGCAAAACAACCAGCCCACGGGATGTGGCAGGGCAAGGACACAACACCCTCATAGACAGAGCAAGGGACTGCTTCCAAGAAGCAGAGGGCAGAGGCTGTGCAGCGGGTGGTGAATGGAATTTTCTCATTGGCTGTTGGAAGCCACACGCTGTCACTGAATCTGATGGTTCTACCTCCCAGATAGTTCTTGAAACCGTCAGCTCCTCTCCCAGCTCCATGTTACCCGCTTAACCCAGCCTTTTATCACAAAGCTCCTCTGAACCTTTGCAGTGATCTCTTCACAGGTCTCAGGGAGGTAGACGGGAAGAGAGAAGAGAGGAAGGCAGAGGGGAAAGGAGGAAAGAAGAGAATGGGGGGGAGGACAGAACAGGAGAAAGGAAGGGGGAGAGAAGAGAGGAAGGCAGAGAGAAAACAAAAATGAGGGAGAAAGAGGAAAAAGAGGAGAGAAGAGAGAAGAGAAGAAAGGAAGGAGGAGGAAAGAGAAGAAAGGAAGGCAGAGAGAAGAGAGAAAGGAGGAAGGAAGAGAAAAGAGAAGAAAGGAGGAGAGAAGAGAGGAGGGGAGAGAAATGAGGGAGAAGGAAAAAAGAAGAGTTTGAAAGAGGGAAGGAAAAGAAGATTAAAGCAAAGAAAGAGATGACAGAGAGAGAGGAATCAGGGAGGAATATAAGGGGACAGAGAGAGGAAGGGGGAAGGAAGGAGGCAGGGAGATTGCACATGTAAGTTAGCTCTGAAACCAAAAAAAAAAAAAAATTTTTTTTCCACTGCTTGGAGAATTTACATTTTAGTCAAATCCAATATCTGGGTTCATTTAGCCATGGTTGGCCCCGTTGACCTTGGGCCTTGAGAACAGGCTCTTCCGAAAATATTTTTGACTGGCTAAAAAGTGAAAATCGGGGAAAATAAAGCACTACCAGACATGAACACAAAACTCTGTAAGAAGATAAGGCCAGATTTCAGTCCCAAAGCAGCCGTTTGTCAGTTCTATTCTTCCAAAATCAGAGAAGAGTCTTCGATGGCTTCTCTCCATGGTTTAGCCTTGTGAAGAGTTATCAGCTCAGGACGCAGCTGCCCCTAGGAAGAGGGAGGAGGCAGCAAAAGTAGTGCTTGAGACCATGGGTTTTTGGTCTCAGTTCTGCTACTTGCCAGCTGTGTGATCTTGGGCAAGTCCCATCTCTGAGGTCTTCATTTTTCACCCCCCTAAGGCTGATATTGAAATACTCTGTGGGGAAAATATTAAACAATGCAGGAAGCATAAAAAAAAGATGGAATATACAGTCACTGCATCCGAAAGAATTAGTTGACATTCAACTGTTTCAGGAGGTAGCATATGATCATGAACTGATGCTACTGAAGGAAGAAGTCCAAGCTGCACTGAAAACATTGGTGAAAAACAAGGTTCCAGGAATTGACGGAATACCAACTGAGATGTTTCAACAAACGGATGCAGCACTGGAAGTGCTCACTTGTCTCTGCCAAGAAATTTGGAAGACAGCTACCTGGCCACCTGATTGGAAGAGATCCATATTTATGCCCATTCCAAAGAAAGGTGATCCAACAGAATGCAGAAATTATCAAATAATGTCATTAATCATTAATATCACATACAAGTAAAATTTTGCTGAAGATCCTTCAAAAGCGATTGCAGCAGTGCATCAACAGGGAACTGCCAGAAATTCAAACTGGATTCAGAAGGGGACTTGGAGATATCATTGAGGTGTCAGATGGGTCTTGGCTGAAAACAGAGAATATCAGAAAGAGTTTACTTGTGTTTTATTGACTATGCAAAGGCATTCGACTTTGTGAGTCATAACAAATTATGGATAACAGCACGAAGAATGGGAATTCCAGAACACTTAGTTGTGCTCATGAGGAGCCCATACACAGGCCAAGAGGCAGCTGTTTGAACAGAACAAGGGAATACTGCATGGTTTAAAGTCAGGAAAGGTATGCTTCAGGGTTGTATCCTTTTACCATATTTATTCAATCTGTTTGTTGAGTAAGTAATCCAAGGCTGTATGAATAATCTAAACTATATGAAGAAGAACAGGGCATCAGGATAGGAGGAAGACTCACCAACAAACTGTGATATGCAGATGACACAACCGTGCTTGTTGAAAGCCAAGAAGACTTGGAGCACTTACTGAAGAAGATCAAAGACCACAGCCTTCAGCAAGGATTGTACCTCAACATAAAGGAAACAAAAATCCTCACAACTAGACCAATAAGGAACATCATGATAAATGGATAAAATATTGAAAGTGTCAAGGATTTCATTTTACATGGATCCATAATCAATGTTCATGGAAGCAGGGGTCAAGAAATCAAATCTGCTGCAAAAGACCTCTTTGAAGTGTTAAAAAGCAAAGATGTCACTTTAATGACTAAGGTGAGTCTGACCCCAGCCATGGTGTTTTCACTCGCCTCATATGCATGGGAAAGCTGGACAATGAATAAGGAAGACTGAAGAAGAATCGATGCCTTCAAATTATGGTGTTGGTGAAAAATATTGAATATATCATGGACCACCAGGAAAGTGAACAAACCTGTCTTGGGAAGTACAGCCAGAATGCTCCTTTGAAGCAAGGATGGTGAGACTTCATCTCACATGCTTTGGACATGTTATCAGGAATGACCAGTCCCTGGAGAAGGGTATCATGCTTGGTAAAACAGAGTAGGGGGTCAGTGCAAAAGAGGAAGACCCTCAATGAGAGGGACTGACACAGTGGCTGCAACAACGGGCTCAGGTATAACAATGATTGTAAAGATGGCGCAGGACTGGGCGGTGTTTGTTTCTGTTGTACATATGGTCGCTATGAGTCAGAACCAACTTGATGGTATCTAACATCAATAGCAACAAAGCCGATATGGTCATAGTCATTGCTGAGCTTTAATGAGATTAGGTATATAAAGAACTTAGCACAGAACTTGACATAAAGAAAATGCTTATTAAAAAGTAAGAAGTACTTTTTTTTCTTTTTTAAAAATTGGGATTATTAGATTGATGCTGTTGGAATCTAGCCCTCGTGTGGCTTTGATCAGGACCCACCATCACCCTGGGTTAGAAGGTGATTTTGGTTTTTGGTCTGATTCCCACTGAGAGAGTCCCTAAGAGGGTTTTGAAATTCTGCCTTGACCTCACTCCTTAGGACATGATGCCCTTGTTCCCAACATCACAAGTCCACCTGCTGACCAGGACACAGGAAGTAGGGTTATACATAACATGTAGTAGGCATTTACTACCGGAGCCCTGGAGGCACAGTAGTTAAGAGCTCAGCTCTTATCCAAAAGGTTGGCAGTTCAAATCCACCAGCCACTTCTTAGAAACCCTGTGAGGTAGTTCTACTCTGTCCTATAGGGTTGCTATGAGTTGGAATTAACAGCAACAGGCTTGGTTTTGGGGTTTCTTGGGCATTTACTGTATGTCAAGTCCTATGCCAACCACTAAACTTCCATCATTTCTTTTAAGCCTCTGAAGTAGTCATAACTATTCCTATTTTACAGACAATGAGACCGAGGCTAAGAGAGGTGGTGGCTTCCTTAGGGTGGTAGAGCCAGCAAATGACAGAGCCCAGATTTGAATCTGACTCATGATCTTCTTGCAGTCCTCAGTACCTAAGACACACTGTCATCTCCAAGTGTGGCTATCCAGCAGGAGGGAGAACCAGGAAGCAGTACTTCGAATCCATTCCTATATCAAGAGTTGGCTTCATACTTCATATACCAAGATGTACTTTTCTTCAAATACTTTTAAAATGATATTTGAAGAAAAACACAAACCATTGAAAAGTAAAAGCAACTGGGGGCAATGCACTTTAAGGATATGTGTATCTATCAACCTACCACATATCTGTCAGTTTGTTGTACTGTGGTGGCTTGCATGTTCTATGATGCCAGTAGGGTTACCTATGGTAGACAGGTTTCAGTGGAGCTTCCAGACTAAGATAGGCTAGGAAGAAAGACCTGGCAATATACTTCTAAAAATCAGCCAATGAAAGCCTTATGGATCATATTAGAATATGTCTGACTCTCTTGCTTTGCACATGGCACCAAACCTGTTGCCATCGAGTCAATTCTGACTTATAGCAACTCTGTAGGACACAGTAGACAAGTAGTGACTAGTGGATTCGAACTGCTGACCTTTTGGTTAGCAGCCGACCACTTTACCACTAAGACACTGGGGTTCCCACATGCCACCAAGAGGGGTCAATTGCTAGAAGAAGACAACATTTTTGAAGTAGAGGGCCAACAAAAGCGAGGGAGACCATTGGTGAGATGGATTGGCGCGATAGCTGCAGTAATGGACTCGAACATGCGGGCTATCGTGAAGATGATGTAGGATTGGCCAACGCTTCTTCTGTTGTACCGAAACCCAAACCGAACCCATGGCCATCAAGTCGATTCTGACTCATAGTGACCGTATAGGACAGAGAAGAACTGCCCCATAGGATTTCTAAGAAGTGGCTGGTAAATTTGAACTGCTTATCTTTTGGTTACCAGCTGTAACTCTTAACCACTGCTCCAAGGGCTAAGGTTGAAATGAGTTGGAGTCTATGGGACAGCAGCTAACAATAACATGTCTATACCTATATGTCTATTTCTGTATCTCCATCTCTGCCTCTTTCTGTATGCTTATACCTATATCTATAAAAAAAAAAAATCTATACTTATACCTATATCTGTATCTATGCCCTGTTGCCATTAGAGTTGATTCTAACTCATGGTGACACACACACACACATGCATAAACTAAATGGAGTTAGTTAAGTTAAAACCACAGTAAAATCTGACAGAATCAGGTTAACATGATGGTCAAAACTTCAAGAAATATAGTATTTTTAAAAAGAATAAATCCAGCCAATTACAGATTTATGTTGATGCCAGCACAGTTACCCCAGTTGTTACAATAATCATTGATCAATCAACGTTTTATGACAAAACTATACTTTTCACGTGTTTCACCCTCACCTCAAATTTTCCTCGTATGCTTAATTCCCAGAATGCGATTGTGTAAATCTTTCTCTCACTGATATTAAGTAGATAATAAGAACGCCATGAAAGATTTGCTTATGGTTTAAACCACAGTTGCAAATGATTTATAATTAGGGCAAAATCTAAGACATAACATTATGATAGTCAAAACCTGCTGTAAATTGGCCCGGCCTGCTTGGGTGTTCAGCGATTTATTGGGGTTTGATGACAATATTTCCTCTGGTGAGATTCAACGGGTCAGCTGACACTAAGGGGGATATTTACGATTAAGAGGACTCTATGGAAATCACTGGGGTGTACCAGGTGGCATCATCCAAGGGGAATGACAGGCATGACTCCATGCCCCATCCTCAAAGGCAAAATACTCAGGATGGGTCCTTCCAGGCAACACAGCCACAGCAGAGAGGCTGGGAGTCTCCCCTGCTCCCCCACAGGCCCATTTCCTGGAAGTTCCCCTTTCGAGAAGTTATTTGGAGTAAGCCCAACCATTAGACAATCATTCCCGCAATGGGCATTTACTGAGTTCCTACTCTGTGCAGAGTAGGCTCCCATAGAGTTTGCCTTCTAGTGGGGAAGATGTAGAAACTAAATAAACAGGAAAACATATTAGTAATATATTTTCAGGTGGTAATAAATGCTAGGAAGAAAACCCGTTCAGGGAAGGAGGTGCAGAGGGATGCTGGTGGGAGGTTGGAGGGAGGCTGGTAAGGGTGGGAGGATGCTGCTGAGAAGTAGGAGGGATGCTGGTGAGAGGTAAGAGGGATGCTTGTGGGAGATGGGAAGGGAGGCTGATGGGATGTGGGAGGGATGATGGTGGGGCCCGTTTTTAATAGGGTGGTCAGGGAAAGTTTCCTGGAGGAGGTGGTATTTTTCAGAGACACGGGTGAGGAGTGAGCCATGAGGATGTCTGGGGAAAATGTATCCCAGGAGGAGGCATCAGTAAGTGCAGAGGCCTTGAAGAGAGAGTGTCCCCAGCATGGGTGAGGGACAGTGAGGAGCTCAGTGTGACTGGAGTGGAGTGAACAAAGGGAACAAAGGGAATAGGAGGCCAGAGAGGCAGCAGAGCCAACAGTGCAGGGCCTTGTAGCTCACTGGGGAACTTCGGCTTTCACAGGGAGGGGAAGCCACTAGAGAGTTTTGAGCCAGGTGGTGACCTGATCAGATGAACATTTCAATGGATTGTTCTGGCTGCTCTTTGTAGAACAGGCTGTAGGGAACAGGAATAGGAGCAGAGAATTAAGGTGGGAGGGTTTCATGGCAGCCAGAATTGAGAAGGAAGTGGCTTGGACTCGGCGGTCATGTTAAAAAGGTGAGAGATATTAGCATTTAGGATATTTTTTGTAGTACAGTTTACAGGACTTGCTGACAAATTGGATATTGGGTTTGACAAGGAGAAAGGAGTAAAGGATAAGTCCTAGGTTTTTGGCAAGAACAACTGGGAGAACTGTGGTGCCATTTCTTGCAGTGGAGAGGCCTCAGGTAGACTGAGAGGTTGGGGACAGAGTACTGTGGTGTGCCTGATGTTTGAGATGCCATTAATGTCCTTACAGAGATGTCAAGTGGGCAGTTGAATATGTAAGTTTGGAGTTGGGCAAAGAGAAGTCAGGCTGGAGACATAAATTTTGAAACCGTCAGCCTAAAGATGACTTGAAAGCCATGAGATCACCAGGAACTGAGGACAGATAAGTGTGAGGGGAAGTCTGTGGCCGAGTCCTGGAGCCCCAACATGGAGACTGGAGAAAAGGAGAAAGGACATGGAAAAGGAATTGTCATTGGCATCAGAGGAAACCCAAGAGAATGGAGTGTCCTGGAGAAGAGAAAAACCAACCATGGTGAAGCCATCGACTGTATCAAATACTGCTGGGAGGTCCACTAAGATGAGTGATGAGACATGACAACGGCTTTGGAAACATGGTGGACATCACCAACATTGGCACCGAGAGTTCCATATTCTTGGACCACACTTTGACATTTCATCATGAACCTTCACTGAACAACGTTCCAAGAACCAAAGGTATCAGAGTTGCTTTATTTCTTGGAGACACATCATTGAGGAACATTTTTCACCACATCACAGCTGCCTCAATATGAGCACCCATGGGAAGGATTTCTCTCAGGAGAATATCAAGAAAATCTGTTTCTTTTCAACAACTGGGTACATTTCCCATCTTTAAGCTCCTTGGTTCCTATTTCCTTCTTTACTTTGGCCACTAGTTGCCTAGCAACTGATAAGACAGTATTTTTGTGTGCAGAACTTACTTCTGGCTCCATACTATTTTTTATTTTTATTTTTCCTTCACCCTGGTTACCTTCTCTATTTTCTTTTAATCCTCTCCAAATGTGTGTAATTTTCTCTAACATGAGCACTTCTAGTGTGTAATCACTGCAAACAGTTTTTGGAACCATATCAGGGGTAAAAAGTGTAGCACCATAGACATTCCTAAGCCTTGATTTAGGACGTGCACACTCATGATGGAGAGGAAGTACACCTGGGCATGGAGCCAGGAGAGATTTATTTTAGTCCTGGCTTTGCCACTAAAGAGCTGTGTGGCCACGACAAGTAAATTGTCCTCTTTGTGCCTCAGCTACTTCTACTATACATGCAGGGGTAATATCACATGCTAGCTCAGGGTTAGCAAATGTGAGGCACACATGCACCTAGCCCCATCTCAGACATGACTAATCAATAAGGCACTCTTTGCCTTTGAGTTTAAAAAAGACATCAGAATCCTTGTTAACACAGTACCCAGGTCTTAGCTACCAACTAATAGGAGTTGGCATGCTAAATGAAACTTATTTGCAATCTAAGACTAAATAAAATCTCGAAGTGAGATAGATTTCTGGCCATGAACTAGAACTCAATGTTTGTTAGGAAGTGTTTCTAGTGGCATTCCATTGCCCCGGAGATAAAATTCCAAAACCTAGGGGGTGGCAAGGCATTGTGGGAAGGCTCTAATAAAGGGTACCACGTGGGTTCTAGCATTTGTCATTGGATACATAGTTGCATTAGTTTTCTATGGCTGCTATAACAAATTACTACAAACTGGTTAGTTTGAAACAACTGAAATGTATTCTCTCACAGTTCTGGAGGCCAGAAGTCTGAAGTCCAGTTGTCGGCAGGGCTGTGCTCCCTGTGGAGGATCTGGGGGACAATCTGTTCCTTGGCTCTTCCGGTTTCTGGTGGCTGTTGGTATTCCTTGTGCTGTCTTCATATCATCTTCTCTGTGTCCATCTGGAAACTCCTTCGTATGATTGCATTTAGGGTCCACTTAAACCAAAGGAGTCTGGTGGCGCAGCGGTTAAGTGCTTGGCTGCTAACCAAAAAGCAGTTTAGCCTCAACAGCTGCTCCATGGGAAAAAGATGTGGCAGCCTGCTTCTGTAAAGATTAGAGCCTTGGAAACTGTGTTGGGGCAGTTCTACTCTGTCCTATAGGGTAACTATGAGTTGGAATTGACTTAATGACAATGGGTAGATAATTCAGAATAAACGCCTTCTCTCAAAATCCTTAATTTAATCACATCTCTTGCCGTATAAGGTATTATTCACTCCTTTGCTATATAAAGTGATATTCACAGGTTACGGGGCTTAAGACATGGACATATCTTTTGAGGGGTCACGTTCAGCCCATATAATCATGAAGAAACCCTGGTGGTGTAGTGGTTAAATGCTACAGCTGCTAGCCAAACCATCAGCAGTTCGAATCTACCAGGCGCTCCTTGGAAACCCTATGGGGCAGCTCTACTCCGTTCTATAAAGTCGCTATGAGTCAGAATCAAGTTGACAGCAACGGGTTTGATTTGATTTTTTTTTTTTTAAATCATCGAGAATGACATTCAGATCATACCGAATCGTTTATCTATGTAAGCTGAGAATTGGGGCCTATGGGACATAAAGTCTCACTATATATCCAAGTCTGAATACTTATTCTCAGGGATAATGATTTGTCTTCTACTGGAATAAACAAACTCATCTCATTTCCTCAATCTTCAAAAACATTTCCACTGTTTTTCCTTCCAAATTAAAAAAAAAAAAAAACCTATTTAAAGCATCCTTAATAAATCTGAAAGCATTTCTTAATGGAGAAGCTGGGTAATTAATTTGTAATTCATTAATTAACAGACATTTATAAAACAATTACCTGTCACTGACTATAGCTTAGCAAAGTGTGCAAGACAAATGTTGGGTTTATATCTGTGTTCTTCACCCAAGATTCTTTGAGCTCCAACCATGTGATACACATAGTAGTAAAAGACCTTTGATCTTTCTAATTTATTCCTTCCTATAACCTTTTTATTTAAATAACCTTATGAGGAGTCCCTGGGTGGTGCAAACAGTTAACAAGCTCAGCTGCTAACTGAAAGATTGGAGGTTTGAGTCCACCCAGAGGTGCCTCAGAAGAAAGGCCTGGTGATCTGCTTCTGAAAAATCAGTCATCAATACCCTACGGGGCACAGGTCAGTTCTGACCCACACGGGCTTATCATGAGTTGGAATCAACTTTGTGGAGCCTTTTCTTTCTTTCTTCTTTTTTTTTAAATTTTAATAACCTTAAAAAAAATTGTTGCCATTGAGTCAGTGACTCATAGAGACCCTATAGGACAGAGTAGAACAGCCCCACAGGGTTTCCAAGGGGTGGCTGGTGGATTTGAACTGCCAACCTTTTGGGTAGCAGGTGAGCGCTTAACCACTGTGCCATCATTTTATTATTCCTATTTGACAGCTGAGAAAATTGGGGCTCAGAGAGGTGAAGTAACTAGACCAGTGTTTTCTAAAATCTTTATCTATGGCATCTTTGATGTAATAACATTCTAATGATAAAATTCTTATGATAATTCTAATTTCCTATTTTTGTTTTTGAAAATTCAATGAGAAATTGACAATAGCATCAATAGAGATTACACGAATAGTTTTTTTTTTTTTTTTTAATCTCGGAGAGAAGTCGACAATTTCTATGTTTATCAATTTCCTCATTTAATCCTACCTGGTTAGGATACCCCTTTTACAGATAAAGGCTTTGAAAGGCTATGATTCACCAGAGCACAAAACAAAAACACAACCTTTTGCCTTTGAGTCAATTCCAACTCATGGCAACTCCATGTGTTACAGAGTAGACCTGTGCTCCAGTCTTAATGGAAGCAGACTGCCAGGACTTTCTTCCACAGTGCCACTGGGTGGGTTCAAACTGCCAACCTAAAGGTTGAATGCAAACTCTTTGCACCACCCAGGGACCTTCAGAGGATTCAAACCCTGTGTGTGAACCATCTGTGAGACCCCATATTCTCTCCTGCATGATAAACTGTTGTTCTTGGTTACCATCGAGTCAATTCTGACTCACGGTGACCCATGTGACAGAGTAGAACTGCTCCATAAGGTTTTCTAGACTGTAACTTTACGGAAGCAAATCTCTAGGTCTTTATTCAACAGAGCCACTGTGTGGGTTTGAACCGCCAGCCTTTTAGTTAGCAGCTGAGCATTTAACTGTTGCCCTACCAGGGCTCCTGCATGACAAACTACCTGGGAGGATTTACTGCTCTTCTCAGGATTAAGCACAAGGAGAAATCACTCCTTTTCAGAAGTGAAAACGAAGCGACAAAGGTGATTTTTGGTATTTTCAAACGTGGACCTTTTATTATTATTATTTGCATGCTACAGATGCTGGGAGTAGGAGGGAGGAAGGCTTGGTGGCAGGAAAGCCGTGGTGTCAGAGGACTGTTCGCATGTGGTATTCATGGTCCCCTGTAGCAGGTGACAACTGGATTGCTTGGCTAAGCAGGCAGAAATGTTTACTGGGATCCCTTCTGGGCCAGGCGCTATCGACAATAAATATCTCCTGAGTGAATGATGATTGAATGAATGAATGAATGATCGTCTTGATTGCTCTCACCTTACATTTCCAGGTTGTTGTTGTTGTATGCTTGTCTGGTAGATTCCAACACACAGTGACCCCACGTGATGGAGTAGAACTGCCCCATAGGGTTTCTTAGGCAGTAATCTTTACAGGAACAGATTGCCAGGCCTTTGCTTCCCCAGAGCTGCTGGTGGGTTCATCTGAGTGTTTAACCATTGCACCACCACGGCTCCTTATTCCTAGATGAAACCCCAGCAAATGTCCTGTATGCTGCATCTTTGAAACCCTCTTTGCAACATCAAGGCTGCTCTTTTTTCTGGTGTTCCAGAGGCACTAACACCCCCTCCCCACTCCTGTCTTTGGAGTTGGCATCCAGGGGAGTTTCCACAGCAGCAGCAGGAACTGGCTGACAACACAATTCTTCCTGTTTCCTAGGAAAACTGCTATTCGGCTTTGTTCTGCGCTTGAAAGTGAGCAGGCACGGAGTCTGTCAAGAACTGTTCCTTTTAGGCTGGGCTGCTTGGGATGAGGGATGCTGGGGAAAAACCTAGCTGAGTGGGGGCTTGGGAAGGAAACCACCTTGGGAAGCAGGGATGCTGGATTTGGGCCCATCCCTCCTGTGTGACCCTGGATATATCATTGGCACTTGCTGAAGCTCGGTTCAACTACCTTTAAAATCAACCAGGCTGAACAATTTGTTTGTAAGGTATTTTCTAGGTCAAAAACAGAGGGTTGATCAAATTCACACACTGGGCTTTGCATGGAGCAGGAACTGAATAAATCCTTGTTGTTATGTGCCACCAAGTCAATTTTGACTCACGACCACCCCATGTGACAAAATAGAACTGCTCCATAGAGTTTCAAGGCTGTAATCGTTACAGAAGCAGATCTCTAGGCCTTTTCTCCTGCGAAGCTGCTGGTAGGCTCGAACTGTCAACCTTTCAGTTAGCAGTAGAATGCTTAACTGTTGTACCACCACGGCTCCTTTGAATAAATCCTTGCTGGTCTGATTTTAAAAACAACAGATCCTATTCACACAATGGAATACTACGTATCAATAAAGAACAGTGAGGAATCTGTGAAACATTTCATAACATGGAGGAATCTGGAAGGCATTATGCTGAGTGAAATTAGTCAGTTGCAAAAGGACAGATATTGTATAAGACCACTATTATAAGAACTTGAGAAATAGTTTAAACTGAGAAGAAAATATTCTTTGATGGCTATGAGAGAGGGGAGGGAGGGAGAGGTGTTTTCACTAATTAGATAGTAGGTAAGAACTATTTTAGGTGAAAGGAAAGACACACACAATACAGGAGAGGTCAGCACAACTGGACTAAACCAAAAGCAGTTTCCTGAATAAACTGAATGCTTTGAAGGCCAGCGTAGCAGGGGCAGGGGTTTGGGGGCCATGGTTTCAGATGACATCTGAGTCAATTGGCATAATAAAATCTATTAAGATAACATCCTGCATCCCACTTTGGAGAGTGACATCTGGGATTTTAAATGCTAGCAAGAGGCCATCTAAGATGCATCAATTGGACTCAACCCACCTGGATCAAAGGAGAATGAAGAACACCAAAGACACAAGGTAATTATGAGCCCAAGAGACAGAAAGGGCCACATAAACCAGAGACTCCATCAGCCTGAGACCAGAAGAACTAGATGGTATCTGGCTATAACCAATGACTGCCCTGACAGGGAACACAACAGAGAACCCCTGAGGGAGCAGGAGAACAGTGGGATGCAGACCCCAAATTCTCATAAAAAGACCAGACTTACTGGTCTGACTGAGACTAGAAGGACCCCGGTGGTCATGGTCCCCAGACCTTCTGTTAGCCCAAGACAGGAACCATTCCCAAAGCCAACTCTTCAGACAGGGATTGGACTGGACAATGGGAGAGAAAATGATCCTGGTGAAGAGTGAGCTTCTTGGATCGAGTAGACACACAAGACTCTGTTGGCATCTCCTGTCTGGAGGGAGGATGAGAGGGTGGATGGCGTCAGAAGCTGGCGGAATGGACATGAAAAGAGTGAGTGGAGGGAAGAAGTGTACCGTCTCATTAAAGGGAGAGCAATTAGGAGTATATAGCAGGGTGTATATAAGATTTTGTATGGGAGACTGACTTGATTTGTAAATTTTCACTTAAAGCACAATAAAAATTAAAAACAAAAAACAACAGATCCTTGCTCCTTTCCAGAATGGCTATTTTGAGAGAGGGTATTGGGCCCCTGACTTTGTGATGCGGTAGAGGAAGGTAAGGTGGTAGAAGAAAGACTTGAAGACGATGAGAGATTCCATCCACTTTCCCCAGGGCTGTTTCTGGTTCTAGAAGCCAGCAGAAATAAAGCAGGAGGGGAAAAAAAGAGGCATTTATTTTGGCAATGTATCAGAGGCAGAGTGTCAACTTGCTGAAACGTCGCCTTCTCCTGCCGGCTAGCAGTGTGGGCGATAGCCCGCACATCCAAATGAGGCAGCAATGAGACCCTGCGCCTCCTAAGATGGGTTTCTTGGTTGCGGGAGCAGGCTGGTGGGGGCTGGGCTGGTGGAGAGGGGACAGCAACATTCGGCTTTGGCAAGTTAATTAGGGTTCAGGAGTCCAGCGAATGAGAGGGAGAGAGAGGCTAGATTTGCATAAAGCTCATTTACATAATGTTCTTCACAAATTGTGCAGCCATAAGGCTGTGGGGCTGGCTGGGATTGGAGAGGGTGGGGGGAGGACATTAGATGCCTGCCTGAGGCAGCAGCCGAAGGGAGGAAGGAGAGGCCCAAGATGCCAGACTCCACCTCCGCCTCTATCCTTTCACCCCTGAACCAGGTCTCCACCATGGCACCATGGTCTCCATTCTACATCCGGGTCCTCTTGGGCCTCCTGCCTCTGGCCTTGTCCCCTTCCCCCTACTCAGATCCCTGCTACCCAGCCTCCCCAGAGCTGTCAGATTTCTCAACTGTCTCCATGACCAGAGCTCTCCCTTGCTTAAAACCCTTCTCTGACTTACTGCTGTCTTCAGGATAAGTCCCAACTCTGTAGCTCCCTGGGTGGGGCAAGTGGTTTGCTCTTGACTGCTCGCCTAAGGTTGGCAGTTTGAACCTATCTAGCATGGCCATCTGCTTCCATAAAGAGGACAGCCAAGAAAACCCTTGAAGCTCAGTTCTACTCTGTAACACATGGGGTCGCCATGCGTTGGAATTGACTCAATGGCAACTGGCTTGGTTCAGTTTGGGGAAAAATATGTCGTATCAACCAGGGATTGGGACCTGGGTTTCAGTCTGCTGGAAATGGGCCAGTCAAGCCTGTGAGTTTTTCTGGGGCTCTGTATCCACATTGTTCTCTGTAACCATCAACAGGTCCTGAGTTAGGAGCCACAGAGAAGGCAAGAAGGCTTTCAGGAGGAGGTGGTGGTATCCAAGCTAAACCCTCAATGGGGATCAGGATGCTAAAAGGCAGACCAAAGGGGGAAGGGCATTCCAGGTTGGGCAAACAGCTGGTACAAGGACAGGGAGATCAGAAGTACATGGAGTGTCTGGAATATGGAAAAGGGTTTGAGTGGGTTGGGGCCAAAGATAAAACAAGAGTCTGAAATATTCCTAGTAGTTTTTGTGAGCCTCTGAAGGCTTGTGATCAAGGAGAAGAAAGAAAAAATAGCATCTACTGAGCACCTACTGGGTGCCATATATCCTGTGACTTCACTCACATGCCATGCGTGGTAGATATTAAAACTGATTCCAACTCAGGGCGACCCACTGTACGTCAGAGTAGAGCTGTGCACCGGAAGGTTCCAATGGCTAATTTTTTGGAAGTAGATCTCCAGGCCTTTCTTCTGAGGTGATTCTGGGTGGATTCACACCTTTCAGTTAGCAGCTGAGCACGTTAACCATTTGCACCACCTGGGGACTTCGAGTTAGGTATTATTCTCCCCTTAATTACAAATTTGGAGGCACAAGCGTGCTGTGGTTACTTGCCTGCAACTGCATTGCTTGAAAGTGGGTAACGGAAGTTTGACCCCTAGTTTCCAAATACTGAGCTACCTTCAGAATCGAACTCATTTTCGTTACAGAAAAATACCGGAAAGGGAAGGTAAATAGAACAGAAAGATAGAAAAAGAGGTAGAGAGGAAGGCAGTGAGGAGGCGCAGGCAGACAGTTTGCCAGAGGAAGTTGAGAGAGAAAGAGGAAGAGGGGAGAGAAAGAGAACCAGAAGCAGGGGAGGAAATTCACAGTTGTCAGTGGCCCCAACAGCAGCAGGGACAGATGGTTCTTTGTTGAAGACAGCTCTATCCCATAGAACTTTCTGCATTGATGTTCTAGGTCTGAGCTGTCTGGTACAATAGCCACTAGCCTCCTGTGGCTACTGAGCACTTGAAAAGGGCCTAGTGCAACTGAGGAGCTGAATTTTAATTATATTTAAGTTAATTAAATAAGATTTACATTTGAAGGGCCATCTAAGGGCAACGACTATTATACCAGACAGTGAATTGTCCCTTTTTTTTTTTAAATCAAGGGTGTGGATTGGATTTTGTTGGGGTCCTTTGAGGCCTCGGGCTTGGGA
This sequence comes from Loxodonta africana, assembly GCF_030014295.1. Taxonomy (NCBI): domain Eukaryota; kingdom Metazoa; phylum Chordata; class Mammalia; order Proboscidea; family Elephantidae; genus Loxodonta; species Loxodonta africana. The sequence continues at coordinate 29,752,642 of NC_087360.1, read as the reverse complement.
CTCTGTCTTGAACTGGGCATCCCTGCCTGTTCTTTACCTCATATTCCTGGACATTCCACCCAGACCCGTGGTTTAATTTTAGCTGATTCTCTCTCAAGGACAAAGTATATATTTTTATTTTAATTTATGTCGCCTGAACCATTTCCAAGTTGTACTTTTAGAACCTGTCAATATTAGTGACATGTGACATTTTAGGTACTTTTCTGCTGGTGGGGCCTAAATTTATTGTCATTTTATGTCACTCGGCAAAATGCACAAAATGCCAGAAGTGTTATAAACAGAGACGATTTATGTTCAGGTTGGGGTGAGGTTAAGAGAATGAATATAATCAATTTTTTTTCCCCGAGACTTTTATGCGAGTGTGCAGGCTGGCAGGTGCACATTTGACACTCAGTGGGAAGCATTTTCCAAGCAACAGGACTCCGAGTGCAGACTGGCCTTACTGCTGCTCACGCCTGCTCGTGCCATGTACTCTCGGGTGCACGTCTGGGCCCTGGTCTCAGGCACCCAGCATAGGCCTATGCACACAGTTGGTGCTCAATTAAGGTTTGTAGAAGAAAGGATGGAGGAAGGGAAAGAGGAGTAAGTGGGAATTCCAAAGATCCCTTCATTCTACAACCATCAGAGTGATCTTTCTGAACCATGTCACCCTCCTGCTGAATACTCTTCTATGGCTCCCTAGTGTCTCTGAGTTCAGGCTCATAAGGTTCTTCAAGATCTGTCACCTGAGCATGCCTCTGGCCTCACCATTTCTGAGTCTTGCCATGCTCTGGACGTTTTGTACTCTTACTCCTTCCTGCCTTCAAGAAGGCTGTTCTATGGCTGGATGTGTTTCTCCTTTTCGTCTTGGTCATTCTTCAGTCCACAGCTCTACATACACTGTCCTTTCCAGCTTTTTCTGCCCCTTCATTCCCCAAAAGACTGGATTGCTCCCCCTTTGGGGCATCTCTTGTACTTTTATTGCAAGCTTTATCGTGTGCTGGGCTGAGTGTTTGCCTTGCTCCTCTGTTGCCACCAAAAAATCATTTGCTCCTTGAAGGCAAGGTCTTGGGGCTCTCATTCGTCTTGATCCTGGGCCTGGTACAGAGCAGCTGCTAAATGAAAGGTAAATGAGTGGAATAACAAATGGATGGAATTGGGTTGGTCCTCAATATCCCCGCTGTTGTCTTGGGATTCAATTGTGTGGGATCTACTATATCTTGTGCCATTGTTCCTGCTTTCCAATGCCAAGGTTTGGTCACTGTTCTCTTTTCCTCCATTCTCCCCATCCTGGCAGTTTTAGGTCTTTAAACGTTCCTTTACTGTGCTTTGATTAGTCTTTATGGAGGGAAACATCTTAGAAGGGTGTGCTCGATCTACCATCTTAACCAGAAGTCAGCAACAAATGAAAAGACAGTTCTGTTAGACTTTGGGCAAATCACTTCTCTTCCTTAAGGTCCTGACTCTTCCTCTGTGAAACAAGGGAGTTGGCTGGATGATTCTGGAGTCCAGCCAAAGCCCGAGAGGTAGACAGATGCTGCATCCCACACAGCTGTTGGGCCGTGGCTGGGGGTTTGGATCTGATACATCAGCAGGCCCTCTGTGAGCCCCCATTTCCACTGTCGTGGTGTCCTAACCTATTACTGCCAAGGGGGTTCTGACTCACGGCTGCAGATCTCTACAGAGTAGAACTGCGCCACAGGGTTTTCTTGGCTGTAACCTCTATGGAAGCAAATCACCAGGGCTTTCTTCCAGGGCACCACTGGGTGGGTTTGAACCACCAACCTTTAGGTTAGATGTCAAGGGCAAAACACCTGCACCATCCAAGGACTTTCTTAGTGTCTTACAGCTGCCATAACAAAATACCACAAAGTGGATGGCTTTAAGGAACAGACATTTATTGTCTCACAGTTCTGGAGGCTAGAAGTCCAAATTAGGGTATCAGTATCAGGACTCTGAGAGGGAAACTGTTCCATGCCTCTCTCCTAGTTTCTGGTGGCTCCTGGCAACCCTTGGCATTGCTTGGCTTGCATCTGCCTCCGTAGTCACATGGCTGTCCTGCCTCTGTCTAACTCTCCATGTCTGTTCTCTTTCATAAGACGCCACTAGGATGGGCTTAGGACCCATCCTACTCCAGGATAACCTCAGTTAACTGATAACATCATCAAAGACCCTATTTCCAAACAAGACCACATTCACAGGTACCAGGAGTTAGGACTTGAGCATATCTTTTTGGGGGGACTCTATTCACTCCATAATATCTTCCAACGCTTGTGCTGTTAATTCTCTTTCCACACATCTGTATCTTGCCTCCCAAAATTCAAGGCGAATGGCAGGTTCTGAGGCTCCTCCTCGTACAACCCACAGGGACGTGGCTGACACTTGTTGCAGGCTCTGAGATTTACTCAGAGTTCTCACCTTGACCTCAAGGAACTTTTGTGCCAACCAGGTGAACAATCTAGAATACCACTTCATAGTTGAGAAATTTGAGACTTGGAGATGGGAGAGAGACTTGCCTAAGGTCATGGGTAAGGTCAGCAAGGAGCCGAGATTCCAGTCCAGGACGTTCACCTCTCGAGGAGGCCAGCATTCTGTCCATGCAATGCTCAGATATTTGTTTGGGGGAAAGTGATGACGCTTAGCTTGGGCCAGTCAAGAGCAAGACTGTGGCCATAAAGATAGAAAAGGTAGCTTAAAACTAATTACTAAAGATTCCATCCAAGGAACATTGAATGAGACCTATTTTTTGTTCTCACCACCCATCTGTCAGTTTGTTGTACTATGGTAGTTTGCATGTTGCTATGGTGCTGGAAGGTATGCTACCAGTATTTAAAATACTAGTGGGGTCACCCATGGTGGACAGGTTTCAGTGAAGCTAAGACAGACTAGGAAGAAAGGCCTGGCAATCTACTTCTGAAAATTAGCCAATGGAACCCTATGAAGCACAACAGAAGATTGTCCTATATAGTGCTAAAAGATGAACTCCTTAGGTAGGAAGGCACTCAAAATATACAGTGACTGTAACAACGGACTTATGATCAAGCATACCAGTGATCGTGAAGATGGTGCAGGACCAGGCAATGTTTTGTTCTGTTGTACATGGGGCCGCCATGAGTTGGCGCTGACTCCATGACACAAAAATGACAGCTAACAACAATAACTGTGTGTTTGATAAGAGTTGAGCTTTCCATGTTAAAGCAGAAAGTGGACAGGTCGGAAGCATTTGTGGTGTAGGGTCACTGTGGTCCAGTTGGCTGTGGCTGTGTCCAGCCTTGATACACCAAGTGTGGCCCCCATAGGGAACCATCAGCATCCCTGGGAGCTGGTTAGAAATGCAGAGTCTGAGTTCTAGTCTGGGATCTACTGACTCTCTGCTGGATAGAACGTGCTTGCCTCTAGAGCTCACATTCTCAATCTTCTTTTCTAATCACCGAAGAGAGAAATGCCAAGAGAGGGATTGAGGCTAAATTCCCTAAAGTCCCTCCTCGCTGAATAGGACGTGGGGCTCACCTCTCTCCCACTCTCTCTCTTCCAGGTCGCTCTCCATCTGTCTTTCCCTCCCGCCCTGTTCCCTCTCCCCTGCTTCCTCCCACCCACCAACAGAGCCCCCTACCCTTCCGCACTCCCCGAATTGATTTTTCTCCCTCATCTTGGCAGGTTAGTAATCACCATCTCAGCAGAAATTTCTTCCATTTCATTACACCAGGTGAGAAATACTGCATGGCAGGGGGTGGGGTGGGGCTGTGTTTCGTTTCGCTCCCCTCTCATGTCAGGTGGAGGTATGGAATTTCAGTCCTGGGCATCCCATAGGGAGTGAACTGGGGTGGAGACCCCTTCATTGCTCTTTCCTGCCCCTAGGTCCTGTCCAACAGCTTTCTCCAGCTCTCCAGCTCCCTGTCCCCCAATAACCACTCACATTTTAAGGGTGTCTTAAGGCTTGTAGAGTCCACTTCTATTCATTGTTCCATTTATTTACTCTTCTCGACACTTCTGAGAGGTTGGGACTGTCACCTCTATTTTACAGGTGAGGAAAGTGAGGCTCAGAGCCATGAAGGCCCTGACAAGACCTCTGGGGATGAGGAACAGGTCTTCAGGCTCTGGAAAGTTTGTCCTTGACATCAGACTAAAATGAAAAATCTCACTGCTGTTGAGTTGATTCTGACACATGGTGAGCCCATGTATTACAGAGTAGCACTGCTTTATAGCGTTTTCTTAGCTGTAATCAGGCCTTTCTTCCATGGTGCTGTTGGGTGGGTTCAAACTGCCAACTTTTAGGTTAGTAGTTGAATGCAAACTGTTAGAATCTCCACTTTCCAGGTGAGCTAACTGAGGCTCAGAATGGTAAAGCAACTTGTCCTAGGTCACACAGCCAGGAAATGGAGAGGCTGGCACAGGACCCTAGACCAATGGGCTTCAGAGCAAAGTTCCGAACAGTTACCCTGAAATTGGAACCTGCACACCTGGGGCTCTGGAAGCATAGCAGGGAGGACATTCCTAACCCCTGGTGGCCTCTCTATGGCCCCCAACCCCAATCTGGACTCAAGCTGGGAGTCTCCTAGGCTCCTGTCTCTTTCTCTACGATTAGTCTGCTTCCTCGCCTGTCATCTGCAGCCTGGACCAGGGCTGGGGAGGCAGGCCCGGCAGAGAAAGCATGCAGTATGCAGATCACCCCATTAAAATTTCATGTGGATTCAAAAATTCAGTGTTGACTCCGGTGACGCAAATAGGTATGAAAATTCCAAGGAAGGCACGCTCATTGTTACCGAAATCAAATGGTTGAACAGCCACTAATGAGGCAGACAAGGAGCCTCGCTCACCCTCTGAGGATTGAGGGGAGACAAGAGGAGCAAGGCGCTACATTATTCATGCTCTCTTGTTTGAGTTTCAAATCTCAAGGAGGCTCAGGAAGAGGCAGGCTGTGAGGGCAGAGGTGCAGGAGGCGGGGGTGGCGGTGAGGACACTGGCTCTGCCAGCTGCCAAAGGCCGGGTGACTAATTGACAACCACTCACCAATCCCCTTCCCCAGGGCACCCTCTCTCCATAGCTCATTTTTAGCTCCGGCCCACAAGCACCTCCCCAGCACCTGCCGCACCTGCATGGTGTCTGGATTTCCCCAATCAGCGGCTGTGTGTGTGAAATGCGGAGGACAGCGGAGGGCATGGCTTCCAGTCTTGGCTCCTGGTGGCCTGGGGCAGGCAGCTGAATCTCCCTGAGCCTCAGTTTCTTCCCTGGTAAAATGGGGATGGATGGGCAGTTCCTCTACCTGATTTGGGGAGGGAGCATTTCTGAGATTCCAAAGCCACATGAATTGGCTAGGGATATTGCTAGAAGGTGGTTCTGATCCAGCAGGCCTGAGGTGGGGCCTGAGAGCCTGCATTCCCAACCAGCTCCCAGGTGAGGCTAATGCTGCTGGTTCGCAGACCACTCTCAAAGCAGGGCAGCCAGGACAGGTAAGGGCTTTGGAAGGACTCTCAGCTGGTCTAAAGCATTTCTGGATCAGCATCACTTGGAGTTTGTAAAAACACGATGCCTGACCCCATCCCTTGAGATTCCAGGTTAATTGGTTGAGTCTGCCTTGAGGTGGAATCGACTCAGCCACAATGGGTTTGATTTTAGGAGTCCATGGATGGTGCAAATGCTTAAGCACTCAACTAGTAACTGAAAGGTTACAGATTTGAATCCACCCAGAGACACCTCAGAAGAAAGGCCTGGAGATCTACTTCCAAAAGATCACAGCCATTGAAACACCCTGTGGAACACAGTTCTACTCTGAAACACCTGGGGTCACCAGGAGGCAGGATCAGCTCGATTGGCAACTGTTCTGTTTTTTTCTTTCTGTACACTTGTAGTTTTTAACACCACCCTACCCCAACACCTACACAAAGGTTTGTATGTGCAGCCAGATTGCTGTAGCCCTGACTATTAATATTTCTTTATTGTTTACTCCCCTCATATTTTCTGACCATTTTGAAAGCCCTCTCCTCCCCATTCCCTTGCAGCATCTGATGGCACCGTGCTTTTCCCCTCTTCTCTAAGCAATACAGCTTGCAAGAAAGGGCCTGATGAACACATCCTCCCACTTTAAGGGGTGAAGGGATCCTGCACCCCCAGGGGACTGCCCTTTTTCCAGGGGACACCACCTCTCTTAAGGTTCTAACCACGTACTTTGGGGCCCCACTTCCTGGAGAGGCAGGGTGAATTTGAATTGGGGTCACCCAGCAGCTACCCCTTCTGCTCTTTGCAAGATTCTGGCCTGGTTATATCGATGACACATTCTCTAAAAGTGTACACCACACTCCAGACAAGTCAGGAGGGAAAAACTAGCTCAGGAGGGACAGGGGCAACCTCTGTGGAATGCACAATCCTATGGCTGACCGTGCACCCAGCATAACTAATAAACAGGTTCCAAGTCCTCCCTGCATTTTGTAATTATTACTCGGCTATAAAAATCCCTTCTCCCTCCTGCCAACATTATCTTAGTAAACGTTACGAGTGCTCACGAGGTTAATGCAGGGCTGTAAATCTGCAGTGGGTCGAACAAGTGAGACTTGGGGAACTGTTCATAAATCTGCAGAAACGGCTCCAGTTTGTTTATTTAATAAAATATCATTTCACAGAAATGTACAGGGCACGGACAGGCTCGCACCTCAGCCAGCATGTGTGGGAGGGGGTGTGGTGGAGGGCTGCAGAGAATTGGGGGAGCCTGTATGTGTGTACACACAGGCAGGGTATATGGCTGCGCATGTACATGTGTGTGCACACAGCCAGGGTATATGGCTGCATCTCGCAGCATGGTGGTGGTTCAGCCTCTAGACCAGGCCTTCTGAACTCAGTACCTGCTGCACTTAAGAGCAGCCGGTGCTCGCAGAATTCTTTAATGGGCCTCGTCAATATTTGAAACGGTGCTACAAAGCCCATGACATGTGTAATGCTGTTTGCACAACATGAACACCTCCCTGAGAAATCTTCTGGGATTTGTTAGGGGCGCTTTGCCCACACTGGGCTGTTAAATCAACAAGAAGGCAGGCTTCCTTGCACGGCGTGGAATGAAATGCTGAAATCACGAGCATCAGAGTCCAACAGACAGGGCTTTTAACACCAGATGTGCCACTTAACAGGAACTTGGCCCTGTGGTTCACCTCTCTGAGCCTCAGTTTCCTTATATTCAGCATGGAGCTCACGACGTGTATTTGATGGAGTACAGGTATACACAGCGAGCCTGGGATGCAGAACAAAGGTCGCTTTCTTTCCTTGTTCATTTACCTGCTAGTTCTCAGCATTGCGATGACTCTGAGGAGCCTGTGTTAATTAGTTTTGGCTGAAGGTCATCTACAAGGCTCTCTCTGTTTTCTTCTTAATTGACTGGGCCCCAACCTGGAAAGAAAAGACGGGGATGGGATGAATGGGAAAGCAGAGATTTTGCAAAGTAGGGAGGTGGCATTGCTGCCTGAAGGGGATTAGCACCCCTGCGCCTTGATGCTGGGTACCAAGTCGCTCATTGAAGGGGACAGCCTCTTTGGGGGCAGTGTGGTCTAGTGGTGAGGACTTCAGAATTGGTGGACCTGGGTTTGAGTCCTGCCTCCAACACTTAACTATCTGAGCAGCCTCCCGGTTAAGTACTTGCACTGCTGGTTTCCTGCAAAATGAAGATCTTAATACCTACCGCTTAGGGTTCTAAGCGTTAAATAAGCTCAGGTGGATGAAGGGGAAGTGGTGGTTCAGTGGTAGACTTTTTGCCTTCCGTGCAGGAGATCTGGGTTCAATTTCAGGCCAATGCAGCTCAAGCAGAACCACCATCCACCTGTCAGTGGAAGCTTGCGTGTTGCTGTGATGTGAATGGGTTTCAAACTTGGAAGAAAGGCCTGGAGATCTACTCCCAGAAATTGGCCAGTGAAAACCCTGTGGATCACAACAGTCTGATCTCGCTGTGCATGGGGTCACCATAAGTTGACCGTAGCTAACAACAGCAACAGGGGTGTTGTGTTGTGTGGAGGCCTGGTATGCCGTACGAGTTCAAGGAATAGTGGATAGATGAATAGTGGCAGAAAATAGGAGGAAGGCAGAAACCAAGGTGACCAACTTGTCCCCGTTTTCCCCGGACTGTCTCAGTCTTAAGACTGAAAGCCCCACGTGGCGGAAACCCCTCCAGTCCTAGAAACACAGGGATGGTTGGTCACCCTGGCAGGAAGGGGTAAGTCAATGCTCGAAGCAGTCTTAACTCTGTCTTCAATTTGGCCACAGCTATTGATGATTTAATAACAGCTGGCTGATTATGGAGACTTCATCTAAAAGATTGCAATTCCCCAAGGCTAATTGCTGAGAGTTTGATTAACCCAGTGGCTCTCATTAGAATCACCCAGGGAGTTTTCTAAACATATCGATGATGGGGCCTCGCCCCAGACCGCGGTTTCTCCATCTCACCACCACTGACATATTAAACTAGATCATTCTTGGTGGTGGGGGCTCTCCTGTGCATTGTATGATGTGGAGCAGCATCCCTGGCTTCTAACGTCAAGATGCCCGTAGCAACCTCCTCCCTGTTGTGACAAGCAAAATGTCTCCAGACATTGTTCAATGACCCCTTGGGTGGGGGGAATCACCCTTAGTTGAGAACCACTGTCCCAGCCAAATTCAATACTCTAGAGGTGGCACAGGAACAAGAAACACTTGCCAATTCCACATATTCTACATACACTATTCAGTAACATTAATCGCATTCATCATGCAACCTGTGATGGGCACGTGACACAAGCTTGCTTGCTGAAAGCAAAGAGGACTTGATGCACTTACTGATGAAGATCAAAGAGTACAGCCTTCGGTATAGATAATACCTCAAGGTAAGCAAAACAAAACAAAAATGCTAACAACCGGACCAATAAGTTACATCATGATAAACAGAAAATACTGAAGTTGTCAAGAATTTCTTTTTATTTGGATCAACAATCAATGCCCATGGAAACAGTAATCAAGAAATCAGAAGACACATTGCATTGGGAAATCTGCTGCAAAAGGCCTCTTTACAATCTGAAAAAGCAAGGATGTCACTTTGATGACTCAGGTACACCTGAGCCAGCCCATGGTATTTTCAATAGCCTCATATGCATGCAAAAGCTGGACAATGAAAAAGGAAGACCAAAGAAAAATTGAAGAATTTGAATTATGGTGTTGGCAAAGGATATCAAATATACCACAAACTGCCTGAAGAACCAACAAATCTGTCTTGGAAGAAGTACATCCAGGATGCTCCTTAGAAGCAAGGCTGGCGAGACTTCGTCCCACTTACCCTGAACAAGTTATCAGGAGGGACCAGTCCCTGGAGAAGGACATCATGCTTGGTAAGGTAGAGGGTCAGTGAAAAAGAGGAAGACCCTCAATGAAATGGATTGACACAGTGGCTGCAACAATGGGCTCAAACATAGCAACGGTGATGAGGATGGCTCAGGACCAGGCAGTGGTTTGTTCTGTTATATGCATGGTCGCTCTAAGTCAAAACCTACTCAGTGTCACCTAACAAAATGTTGTTCAACCACCACCACTATCCATTTCTAAATTTTTCCAACACCCTTAACAGAAGCTCAATGTCCCCTAAGCAGTAAGCCCCTCTTTCCCCCTCCCTCCTGCCTGCCCCTGGTAACCACTGGTAAACTTTGGCCTCTATACACTTGCCTATTGTAGATATTTCATGCATCAACATGTAAAAAAATTAGCATAGTAAGCGTATAAAAATATCTCATGGAGGGAGTGCATGGTTGGCAAAACAACATATAACACACACGTTATTTGTGTAAAAATACGGCAAGTGGAATCATATAGTATTTGTCCTTTTGAGACTAACTGACTTATTTCATTCAGCATAATGTTTCCAAGGTGCATCCATGCCATAGCATGGTTCAGGACTTCATTCCTTTTTATGGAAAAATACTGTTCCATTGTATGTATATGTCACATTTTATTTATCCATTCCTCTGTTGATGGACATGAGGAGTGTTTCTACCTTTTGGCCATTGTGAATAATGCTGCAACGAACATTGGTGTACTGAATGGTAATTTTGATATTTAAATTTTTTGGCTGTTAAAATAGAGAGGCTCCCCACTTGTCACAGTGTTCCAGTCCCCAGAATTACTTAATTCAGCTCTGACTGGAAGCCGCTACCACATAAATGTGTCTCTTTGGCATTTTTGATTACTCTAAGAGGAAGAAAAACCAGGGTGCAAGGTCTTCAACATTGATTCATGAGAGCTGCTGTCCTCCTGTGAACAAAGCCCTCCTTCAGCCAGGGTAGTCCAGCCCAGCTCTGCTGTGATTGGCTCTCACCATGTGGGAAGCATATAAATGTCTTGGAGGCGGGGCAGGAAGTGGTTCCATTTGAGGTCAGAGTTTCTCATATTCCGTCCAAGGCCACCATAGCCTCATGGAATGAAGGGTAGTCACAATGCCGCTGTGAAGAGTGATTACAAGGATCATAATAGTACAAACTGAGAGTGAGCTTTCTGATGGCCAGGAGAGGAAACACTCTAGGATGAGTTTCATGAGAGGAATCCATCATTCTGATTTTAACTGTGGCAGTTAACACAACTCTCTGATTTTAGAAGTATTCGGAGATAGGACTAGGTTGTACATGTCTTTGTCAGGCAGAAGGTAACTTACATTTCCTGAATCTAGAATGGATACTGGCTAACATTACATTTAACGAAAAGTCCATATTTTGAGAATCACACCAGAAATTTCTAAGGTAGTGACAGTGCTTCACAACCCAAGTGGCACTGCATATTGGTGGGAATATCTATGTTGGTAGCCACCAACCTTGGAAGTTAGCAAGAAGAGGCAGGGGAACTGGGATTAAACAGAGCCAAGTCCACTTGGGGACTTGGAGGGTAAGAGAATTCATCAGTCAGAGAACATGGGAAAATCATGCAGACAAGAATAGCACATGCAACATCACAGTGACAGGACAGACCCAGCCATACTGGGGATCAGAGACAATTTTGAAGTGGCTGGAGCAGGGCATTTATGGCTTGGGGAGAGTCAGGAGATGTGGCTGGTTGGGGAAGACACGGGAATTCTTATTCAGCTGTTTGCTCTTTCTCATGATTGCGGAAATGCAACTCAAGCAGGCTTGCACACCCATCTCCACCCCATCTCTGACTGGCAGCTTGAATGCCCAACTTTCTGATCTTCATCACCACTGGCCTCTATCAAAGACAGAAAACTCATCTCCACCATCCTGGGGTCCTGTGACTATGTTACCTTACATGGCAAAAGAGAATTAAGGTTGCAGATGAAATTAAGGTTGCTAATCAATTGACTTTGAAATGGAGAGATGATCCTGAATTACTTAGGTGGGTCCAATGTAATCACAAGGGTTCTTAAAAGTGCAAGAGAGAGGCAGAAGAGAGTGAACCAGGGGGATGGCAGTGTGAGAAGGACTTGGCCTGACATTGCTGGCTTTGAAGATGGAGGAAGAGGGCTAAGGGCCAAGGAATGTGGGGAGCCTCTGGAAATAGCAAGGAAATGCTTCCCCCCTAGAGCCTCCAGATGAATGCAGCCCTGCCGACACCTTTATTTTAGCCCAGCAAGACCCACATTGGACTAGGGACCTCTAGAACTGTAATGTGATGTTTGTCTTGTTTTAAGCCACTAAGTGTGTGGCAATTTGTTACAACAGGAATAAGCAATTAATACAGGCCCCTATTTCTTCATCTGATAAATGGGCTTAATAATCATGCCTGTTTAGTAGTGAGTTGAAAACCAAGTCCACGTACATCAGCATCTAGCACATCCCTTGACCAGCAATGCATGCTCTTTACTGTTATGCCAAAGGTGGAATGACTGACAGGCCCAGCAACTTAGCCCTATGTTTGGCTGCTCTAACGTGGGATGAGGAGAAAGAGCTCTGGAGTAAGAATCAGGCAGACCTGAGCTCAAGCCCTGGTTCTGGCTCTTGTTAATGGCCAGATGAACTTGGGCTAGTTCCTACTCTCTTCTGGATCTCAGTTTTCCAATCTATATAATGGGCGTGGGGGGAGATGAGTTATAATCATTCTAACAGGTCTGAACCTCCAGGGGGGATTTCATAGCCCACTCTAGGCCTTCTGAATGATTTTCTGTAAACATGGCACCTGCCATCATCTTTTTAGGTTATAATAATGGGAAACTTCCCGTAAGAGGTTATCGTTGGTAGGTGCCGTTGAGTCAGTTCTAACTCATAGCAACCCCATGTGACAGAGTAGAGCTTTTCCTTATTTTTTATTGGCTATAATCTTTACAAAAACAGATCACCAGTTCTCTCTCCCACAGAGGTGCTGGGTGGGTTTGAACCACCAACCTTTTGATTAGCAGCTGAGTACTTAACCATTAACACCTGGGCTCCTTACACTTAAGTTAAACTGTAAAGGAGGTAATGAATGTAAAAAGCTTAGCACAGTACCTGGCATGGATTGTGTGCTCAGAAAGAAGAGAGATAGGAAGAAATGAGATGTGTTGGGGTTGGTGAGGAAACAAGAATCACTCCAAACCCCTGACTGAGCTTTATCCACCCCAGTCCTGAGCCTTCTCCTCCTGGGCCCCTTTCTCCTACCTCACACGTTGGCCCCATCACTGCATGCAAGCTTGGTTCCAGCCCCTCATCCTGCATCCTACTGCTAGGGCGCCCAGCAGGCACAGACATGACAAGAAAGGGAGAGAAGCAGAGCTGGAAATAGGGGCTTGAAGAAGATTGATGCCAACATTGTTGTCATGGCAACAGCAGAATGGGCTTGAGGCCCTGCTGCCAGGATCAGCCTCTCGAGCTCTTTCTGGATTCTGGAGACTTTGAAAGGAGGCAGGAGCCCTGATGGCTCAGTGGTTAAGCACTCACATGCTAACTGAAGGGTCTGTGGCTTGAATTCCCCAGCTGCTCCACAGGAGGAAGATGTGGCAGTCTGCTTCTGTAAAGATTACAGCCTTGGAAGTTCTATGGGGCTGTTCTACTCTGTCCTGTAGGGTTGTTATGAGTCAGAATCAACTCGACGTCAATGGGTTTAGTTTTGGTTGGGGAGGCGGAGAAGCTCAGGTAGGAGCTCTGAGAATACAGATGAGGCCTTGGGGTGACAGTGAGGGGGAGGCCAGGGGACTTGGGATGCTTTTCTGTAGCCTCAGCTGACTCAACAGGCCGTCAGAGATCTGTCCAAACTCCTGAATGGAAAGATGGGAAAACCAAGGACTGAGAAGGAAAGTGGTGAGGGCACATATTTCCTGAGAATTTACTGTGTACAAATAGTTCCTAACTACAGGTGGTTCCTGGTTTACGATGGAGTTCTCTTCCAACAACTCTTTCGCAAGTCAGTTCTGAAGTAAGTTGGATACCTCATTTTTTTTTAGTTTTCAATATTATTGTCTGTTATTGCCATTATCTTTATAAATCACAACATCGAATATCTGTGAGTGAACATCTGAGAATGATAACATCAGCAAATTACGTGCTGCAACATTGTATGTAGTACATATTACTAATGATTAAAAAAAAAAAAAAAAAAAGCCAGGCAGTTGTAAGTGCAGTTCCTCATAACTGGAATGTGTTGTAAGTTGGGATCTACCTGTACTTGCCTCTGTAGGGTGGTTTAATGGTAACATTTCTGCCTTCCATATGGGAGACCAGGGTTCAATTCCCAGCCAATGTACTGCATCTGCAGCCACCACCCATCTGTCAGTAGAGGTTGGTATGTTGCTATGATGCCGAACAGGTTTTAGCAGAACTTCCAGACTAAGAGTATGAAGAAAGACTTGGCAACCTACTTCTGAAAATCTGCCAATAAGAACACCCTATGGACCACAGCAGTCTGATCCCCAAACTGATCATGGGGATGGTGCAGGGATGGGGCAGCTTTTGTTCCATGTGCGTGGGGTGCTGACTTGAAACTAACTAACAACAACAGCAACAACAGCTTTTCCACCAGACCATGAAATGTAGGAGGGCTGGGATGAGTCTCCATTAAAGGCTTGGCATCAGAGGGACCTGAGTTTAAGTCCTGGCTCTGCCACTTACCAGTTGTGTGATGGTAGGTATTACCCAACCTTTCCAAGCCTCAGTTTCCTCATCTGTAAAATGAGTACAATTCATATTACACAATATCTGGGTGGCAGAGATTTTGGAATGGTATAATTGACAAAAAGTGCTTAGCACAGTTCTTGGAGAAGTGTAAACTCTCAATAAATGCCAAATATAATAATATTACAAGGTTATCTGCAGAAGTGGAAACACTGGTGGCGTAGTGGTTAAGAGCTATGGCTGCTAACCAAAAGGTTGGCAGTTTGAATCTACCAAGTGCTCCTTGGAGACTCTGTGGGGCAGTTCTACCCTGTCCTATAGGGTCGCTATGAGTCGGAATTGACTTGATGGAAACAGGTTTTTTTTGGTAACTGTAGAAGTTTACTCTGTAGACAGTTTAGAACTGCCTCATAGAGTTTCCATGGAGTGGCTGGTGGATTCTAACTGCCAACATTTGGTTAGCAGCCTAGCTCTTAACCATTGTGTCATCTATAGAAAAGGAAATTAAAATATTGCTTGCTAAATAAAACAGACAGTATTTGCGTAGCTGGGGGAGGAGAGGGATCTGGTTTACTTAGAACTGACTTTTGCCCCAATCGTCTGTATTACATTTATATCTATATTTTTTTCTGCCTCTTGGAAAGCAAAACTCTTCAGGATAATGGGCACACATAGGTCAGCATTTGGGAGATATAGGTAATAATAATAGTAGTTCTCATTTACGGTGAACTTGCAATGTGCCAAGCTCCCTGGTGATCACTTAATGTGAATTCTTCAAAATGGCTCTTTAAGTAAGGTGCTGTTCCTATCCCGTTTTATCAGAGAGGAATCTGTGGCTCACAGGGGTTACATAAATCACCCAAGGTCACACAGGCGCTATGTGGCAAAGATGGGACCTCAGTCATGGGTGGACTTTACTGTTGTGGATATAATTGGGGAGGGGTACCTTGCCGCTGACCTTGGTCCTGAAACATTATCGCGCAGCTCGGGCTGACCTGTTCCTAGGGATGTTTGTTCACTGGTGATTGTAGGCCCGTCTCCTCCACGAATCACACAGCCGAGAGAAGAGGCAGTGGGAAAGGGCATGGAACTGAGAACACAGGGAGAAAGTGACAGAGAAGCAGGGTCTCCTGGAAGGGCAAATCCCCGAAAGATTGCTAAGGGGAAATAAAATTAACTTGATTATATATATGTGGGTGTACAACGTGTGTGTGTGTACGTATATACGTATCTATCTATCTATATATTTTTTATGTACATATATTTAAAGGAGCCATGATGGCGCAGTGGTTAAGCTCTCAGCTGCTAAATGAAAGGTCTAGCTATGGTTTGAACCCACCAGCCGCTCTGTCAGCGAAAGATGAGACAGTCTGCTTCCATAAAGATTACAGCCCATAAAACCCTATGGGGCAGTTCTAGTCTATCCTATAGGTTGCTATGAGTTGGAATTGAGTTGACAGCAATGGGAGGGTTTTATATGTATTTATGCATATATATTTATATATGTGTATACGTATGCATAGTCACGCAGATACACACACACGGGCAACCTTTAGTTATTTACTTAACTGTGGCAAATATATATGTAACACAGCGGTTATGAGCTCAGCTACCAACCAAAATGTCAGCAGCTGAATCCACCAATTGCTCCTTGGAAACACTATGGGGCTGTTCTGCGCCTTCCTGTAGGGTCGCTATGAGTTGGAATCGACTTGATGGCAATGGGTTTGGTTTGATACATGTAACAAAACATTTGCCACTTCAACGTTTTTAACCTGTCCAATCCAGTGACGTTCATTATGGCTTCGTGTTGTACAACCGGCACCGCTCTCCATTCTCAAATTTTTCCCTCACCCTTAACAGAACCTCAGTGTCCCCTAACCTTTCCTCCTTTCCCCCTCCTGCCTGCCCACCCTGGTAACCACGAATAAACTTTGGTCTCTATACACTTGCCTGTTCTAGGTACTTTATACAAGAGGAATCATAAAATATTTGTCCTTTTGTGTCTGACTTACCTCACTTAGAATAATGTTTTTACAGTCTATCCCTGCTGGAGCATGATAACATGTTTTTGATACCCAAGTTTCTGGGGAAAGTGTTTCTCCTCTCATTATTGGAAGGAGGACACTGGACCTCTTTCCTTGCCGCACTAGCGGCCAGTCACCTGCTTTTTCTCCCTCACAGGTTAGTTTTAGGGAGTCAGGGAGAGAATATTCCAAAGCCTGAGCATGGTGCCTGGCGCACATGTGTGCTGCGTGCACTCGCTCCTTCTGGCCCTCCCTCTTGCCAGCAGCTTCTGCCTATATTTGCTCTGGCCTGGGTTGGATGCTGGCTAGACAGTCCCTGGCCCAGCATGTGAGTTTCCCAGGGAGAATCTCTGCAGCCCAGCCACCCAGGTTTATTTGTAATGCGGGCATTCCCTGCCATAAAGCTCCAAGCTGCTTGGAAGAGTTAGGAACCACATTTCCCTGCATTAAAAAGTGCCTTGAGTGAGGATCGCGTCCCAATGGCGGCATGCAAATGCCTCCTCTTTCAAGAGGGGAAATTGCTTTGAAGTTACCGTTTCCCTGGCTTTGATAATAATCTGCTTAATGTCTTGTGTCAGACTAATTACAGCATAATTACCTTTTTTAATAATAGGTACTTTTAATTGGTGCAGGGTTAAACAATTCTGTTGTAAAAACTGGTTGTTTTACATTCATGGCTATAGTTTACGAAGAACTGGGACAACCTCATCCTATTAAACACTCTGTAGAGCTAGGACAGGGCACGAATGAGGATGCTGCCATACCTCCTCTCAATGACATTGGACCCCTTTCTTGCAATGCCTTACCTGCTCAGAGACAGAAATTCTGATGCCAAACTCTTGGAGGTAGAGAGGAAGGGTGATATTATGGCTTCCTGTGTTCACATACATCATCTCACTTTATTCTTACAGGCACATGTGCAAAAGCATGGGAAAGAGGCATTGTTATCTTCATTATACAGGTGAGAAAACTGAGGCTTAGAGAGGTTAAGTCGCCTGCTCTGGATCATCATGTCAAATGACTGAATTGGACTTTGAACTCATGTCCCTTGCTCCTAAATCCTGAGCTCTTGGTATAATTGAGTGGTTAGAACTTGGGGAATCTGAAATCCACAAGATCTAGCTTTGATACTAGCTCTACAACATAATATCTGGGTGACGTAGGGCAATTCCATACCCTCTCTGAGGTTAAATAGTCTCGGTTTCCTCATCTGTGAGGGTGGGAGATAATGATAGTAACGGCTGCATGGGATTGTTAAGATAATGTAAAATAACACAGGATAAGTGTCTAACATAGTAGGTACTCACTCAACAGTAGTTCCTCCTATTCCCTCTGAGCAACGCTCCAACCCTACTTTTCTTCTCCTGGATTCTTTCTTTGTAGACTTCTGAGTTCCCGCATGGATGTATTTCCTCATGTCTGGGCTGAAAAAGTGCACATACTCATCTCATTACTGCAGCTTTTTGCATTTCATTAAAAAACCTGACAGGCCATTTCATAATAATTTATTAGCACAGAGTCAATTTTTATTAATTACAATCATTAATTTATCAGTGTTCCCGTCATCTGAAGCTTGGTCAGAAATGAAAGGCAAGAAGTGCAGAGAGAAAAATGGGGGAAGCGAATGTTGAGAGTATCAGGATCCGGTGGGGCAGGGGTGGAGAGTGGTAGAGGAGGCTGTTTGGGCTGGTAGGTGGAATGGAATGGAAGGCGCCATCTTGAATATGGGATTCTCTAGCAGAGCTACAGGGAGGGTCAATGTATAATACTTGAGACCAGGGGTTTGACCATCAAATGTTCCTTCATTAATGCAGGGACAAAGAAAGTGGTGTGACATGGTGGCAGAGCTTCACAAACCTGAGGAAAAAGTCCTCCAAGTTCTGGCTCTATTGCCCTCCAATGCCATCCCTTACCCCTTGCTCCGCCCACTTGGGTATTTATTATTCTCATTAACATTACCTTGACCTCCAGGTGGTAAGTTCCTTGTCTTGCTCATCACTTGCTGTCCAGAGCCTAACACCACACTCAACAAATGTTTGTTGAATGAGTGAGTAACTGAATCATTCTACCTGTTCTCTGCCCATTTAGCAAAAGAAGAAGTTCAAAGAGGATATCTCACCTGCCCAACATCACACAGCTTTTGATAGCTGAGCAGACCCAGAAATTAAACCTGTTGGACCCTTGTCCAGTGGCCTTTCCACACGTTACATGCTTGTCCTTTTGTGTTCTGGTTTTTCCTCCAACCCAGCCTTTGGGGGTCTTTTATTTTCTTCAGAAAAAGTGAAATAAAAAGTGAAAGTTTAGATTGAGAACAAAGATGAGCTTTTCCTCTTAGGGAGGGGAGGAGTCTGTTTCCTAAGTGCCCTGTTACTAGTTGTCATCATGTTAGCTCTGACTCATGGAGATCCCCATGTATAATAGAATGAAATATGGTCCAGTCCTATGTCATTTTCATGATTGTTGTTGTGTTTGAGTCCACAGTTGTGGCCACTCTGTATTCTGAGTGCCTTTCAACCTAAGGTCCTCACTTTCCAACACTATATAGGACAGTATTCTGTTGTGATCCATAGGGTTTGCATTGGTTAATTTTTGAAAGTAGATTGCCAGGCCTTTCTTCCTATTCTGTTTTAATCTGGAAGCTCTGCTGAAACCTGTCCACCGTGGGTGATCTGCTGGTATTTGAAATACTGGTGGCATAGCTTCCAGTGTCACAGCAACGCTCGAGCTACCAGGGTACGACAAACTGACAGACAGGTGGTGGATATGGGCCCTAGTCTCTCTGCTTTAGCAAGCTTTGTGTCTGACTCAATGTCTGCTCCCTCTGTGGACTAGGAGCCCCTCCAGTGGCTTCACTGGGACAGCTGGTAAAACACGCAGGCTCTGGGGTCCACCTTGAGCTGCTGATCCACACTACTAACACTGAGACTTTCTCAAGTAGAGGGACTTCTGCTCTTGGTGCTGATTGTATGAGTCAGCTCCACTGCCCACTGCTTCGGGATCCCAGGTGTGTGCAGAGCTGTTTCCCCCACCTCCATCTCTTCTCTTTCTGCTCTTACAGCCCAGGGGAGAGTCAAGCAGCAGCATCCTTCCCCCTCTCAGAAGTGCACACCCTGTTTGAGAGCTGGGACCCTGGGGTTACACAGACCTCGGTTTGAATCCCAGACCTGGATGGGTGACTCTTTCTTGCTGTGCCACAATTTTTCCATCTCCAAAAAACCAAACCAAACCAGTTGCCGTTGATTTGATTCTGACTCATAGCAACCCTACAGGACAGATTAGAACTGCCCCACAGGGTCTCCAAGGCTGTAATCTTTACAGAAGCAAACTGCCACATATTTCTGACTTGGAGTGGCTGGTGGGTTGGAACTGCTGACCTTTCAGTTAGCAGCCAAGCCTTTAACCACTGTGCCAGTAGGGCTCCTTTTTCATCTCCAGATGGGCTAATAATTGTATCCACTGCCATGGGGTATTGTGAAGATTGAACGTTATGCATATGCCCCACCCTGGGGGGAGGAAGGGTGGTGGGCATGAAAAGCTTGCTTTGGGAGCTGACATCAAGGCAGAATCTTGAGACGAGAGTAGGCGAGGAACAACATGATGTGTGCAGGGACCCCTGAGCACCTCGGTATGTGCCAAATGTAAACTGCATGGCAGGGAGTGGCAGGGGAGGGAGGCAGACCAGATCATGCGAGGTCTTGTAGTGCACGGTACGAAGGGTGTTTTTTTTTTTTTTTTTTAATTTTTATTGTGTTTTAAGTGAAAATTTACAAATCAAGTCCGTCTCTTATACAAAAATTTATATACACCTTGCTATATACTCCTAACTGCTCTCCCCCTAATGAGGCAGCACACTTCTTTCCTCCACTTTCTCTTTTCGTCTCTGTTCAGCCAGCTTCTGACCCCTCTGCCCTCACATCTCCCTCCAGATAAGAGAAGCCAACATAGTCTCATGTGTCTAGTTGATCCAAGAAGCTCATTCTTTACCAGCATCATTTTCTATCCCATTGTCCAGTCCAATCCCTGTCTGAAGAGATGGCTTTGGGAATGGTTCCTGTCTTGGGCTAGTAGAAGGTCTGGGGACAATGACCAAAGGGGTCCTTCTAGTCTCAGTCAGAGGTGCTGTCGAGTCGGTTCTGACTCATAGTGACCCTATGCACAACAGAACAAAACACTGCCCAGTCCTGAGCCATCCTCACAATCATTGCTATGCTTGAGCTCATTGTTGCAGCCACTGTGTCAATCCACCTCATCGAGGGTCTTCCTCTTTTCCGCTGACCCTGTACTCTGCCAAGCATGATGTCCTTCTCCAGGGACTGATCCCTCCTGACAACATGTCCAAAGTATGTAAGATGCAGTCTCGCCATCCTTGCCTCTAAGGAGCATTCTGGTTGTACTTCCTCTAAGACAGATTTGTTTGTTCTTTTGGCAGTCCATGGTATATTCAATATTCTTCGCCAATGCCACAACTCAAAGGCATCAATTCTTCTTTGTTCTTCCTTATTCATTGTCCAGCTTTCACTTGCCTATGATGTGATTGAAAATACCATGGCTTAGGTCAGGTGCACCTTAGTCTTCAAGGTGACATCTTTGCTCTTCAAAACTTTGAAGAGGTCCTTTGCAGCAGATTTGCCCAATGCAATTCGTCTTTTCATTTCTTGACTGGTGCTTCCATGGCTGTTGATTGTGGATCAACTTCAACCTTTTCTCTGTTTATCATGATGTTGGTCTTTTTATCAGAATTTGGGGTCTGCATCCCACTGCTCTCCTGCTCCCTCAGGGGTTCTCTGTTGTGTTCCCTGTCAGGGCAGTCATTGGTTGTAGCTGAGCACCATCTAGTTCTTCTGGTCTCAGGCTGATGGAGTCTCTGGTTTATGCGGGCCTTTCTGTCTCTTGGGCTCATGATCACCTTGTGTTTTTGGTGTTCTTCATTCTCCTTTGTTCAAAGTGGAAGGGTGTTTTTGTTTTGAGGACAGTGGGAGCCATGGAAGGATTTGAAGCAAAGGAGTGGCATGACCAAATTTGAATTTTAGACAGCTCTCTCTGGCGACCACGTAGCAGAGACGTTTGAGGTGGAAAAGTGGAAAGGGCCAGTGAGGAATCTGTGACAGCCACCGCAGGTGAGAGATGATTGTGACCTGGCCAGATGGAACGGGGTGGCCATGCGGATGGGAGGGAGAGATGGATTCAGGAGTTATTTCTTTCTCTGGAAGCAAGCTCTCACTTGAGAAATGATTGTGACTCTCGGGGCTGGAGCTGTCGGATCCCCAGGGCTGTGACAGGAGCTCCCAGGCAGAGAAGCTGTGGGACCCACTTGCTCTTGTCATGAGAAGTGGTCCCCAGGAGTGGCTGAGGAGAGAGGGATTCAAGATTTAATTACCAGGAATTGGAGACACTTTGTTCTGATCTGAGGACAGTTGTCACAAGCCAGGCTGGGGACAGATGGCCACTCAGGATCCAGATCCATCATGAGTTTGTTGTGTCACCCTTTTGCCAGCCAGGAGCAAGGTCAGCAAAGCAGTCCTTCCAGGCTCCCAGGCAGGGGTGGCCTGAGAGCTGCATGAGGCCTGGGTCTCACTGGGGTTTTGTGGTGATCCAGGGGATTTTCAGTGGCTAATTTTTAGAAGCTGATTGCTAGGCCTTTCTTCCTACTCTGTCTTAGTTTGGAAATTCCCCTGAAACCATGGGTGACCCTGCTGGTATCTGAAACACTGGTGGCATTGCTTCCAACATCATAGCAATACACAAGCCACCACAGCATAACAGAGAGATGGGTGGTGGATATCTGTAGCTATACCTATAAAAATCCACAGCCATCAAGCTGATTCTGACTCATAGCGACCCTATGGAACTGAGTAGAACTGCCCCATAGGGTTTCCAATGCTGTAAATCTTTATGGAAGCAGGCTGCCACATCTTTCTTCGACAGGGCATCTGGTGGGTTCCAACCACCGACTTTTCAGTTAGCAGCTGAGTGCTTTAACCACAGTGTCCTCCTCTACCTATAGCTATACCCATACCTATACCCATACCCATAGGCATACCCATACCTATATCTATCGAAATCTATATCTAGTTTGAGATCTGTATCTAAATCTATTGTTGTCTGCTGTTGTGTCGACTCATAGTGACCCTATACAACAGAGTAGAACTGCCCTATAGGGTGTCCTAGGATATAATCTTTCAGGGAGCAGATTGCCAGGTCTTTTTTTCCAAGGAGCAGCTACCTGGTGGATTCAAACCCCTGACTCTTTGGTTAGCAGCCAAGCCCTTAACCACTGTGCCACCAGGGCTCCTTATCTCTATTTCTGTATCTATTAGACATCCAGTAGATACAGATACATCCACTCTCCATCTAATCTATGTATCCTTTCTGTTAGCATGGAGCCTGGGAAGAATGTAACAAATGGAGAAGAGTGATTTTTTTTTTTTTTTTAAGGAAGGGAGGTTCAGGTGCCCAGAATTGAGTTGATCATTTTTTGCAAGGACTCTTGTTTTACATTCTCCTCCTTCCATCTTGATGCCTCTCCTCTTGCCCACATTGGCACTCACACTGATGCCTGTGTCTCCCAACTCACAGTCCACCCATTTGTATCCTTGAAAAGTCTATGGTTTCATGTGCTTTTTTCTTTTTTAAATAGACAGACATGGCTTTGGCTTCTCCTGGTTCTTACTCACCCTGCTCAGCATCCTTTTTGAGGTTTCCCCATGTTGCTGTGCATAGAACTGGCTTGTTTATTCTGAAAGTTCTGTAGTACTTCCTAGTTTCCCTCCTGCCATGTATTGCTCACCTGTTCCAACTCTGTCAGCAGAACAAGAAGGTAATGGACATACTTGAGTGTATCTTCTTGTGACCTCGCCTGAGAATTTCTTAGGGCATTATGCATGGCAAAGTAGAGGGTCAGAGAAAAAGCAGAAGACCCTCAATGAGATGAATTGACACAACGATTGCAACAATGGGCTCCAACATACCTACTGTCTTAGTCAGCTAGTGCTGCTATAACAGAAATACCACAAGTGGATGGCTTTAACAGAGAGAAGTTTATTTTCTTAGAGTTAAAGTAGGCTAAAAGTCCAAATTTAGGGTGTCAGCTCCAGGGGAAGGATTTCTCTCTCTGTCAGCCTTCTTGTCAGTCTTCCCCCAGACTAGGAGCTTCTCTGTGCAGGGACCCCGGGTCCAAAGTACACATTCTGCTCCCTGCACTGCTTTCTTGGTGGTATGAGGTCTCCTTGTCTCTCTGGTTCCTTCTTTCTTTTATATCTCAAGAGATTGCCTCAAGACACAATCTAATCTTGTAGGTTGAGTCCTGCCTCCCTAACACAACTGCCACCCATCCTCCCTCATTAACATCATAGAGGCAGGATTTACAACTTGTAGGAAAATCACACAATACCGGGAATCATGGCCCAGCCAAATCGATACACACATTTTTTGGAGGACATAATTCAATCCAGGACATCTACTATTGTGAAGATGGTGCAGGACTGGGCAAAGTTTTGTTCTGTTACGCTTAAGGTCACCAGGAGTCAGAGCTGTCTCCAAGGCACCTAACAACAACATATCACCAAGGACGTGCTTGCTAGGCTCTTGCGTATTTGCTTGTATAATTTCACCAAGCCCAGTTAGACAGTTCTCAGAATGGCTGCATCTTTCATATTCTTTCAGCTTTGCGTGAAAATTCCTCTTCCATCACTTTTTTACCAATACATGATACTGTCTTTCTCTCTGACTTTTACCAATGGGGATAATGTGTTACTTTATGGCTACTTTAACTTACATGTCACTCATCACTAGATTTCATTGAGGACATCTTTATATACTTTCTAGTACTTTCTTTCCCTTTATATAAATTGTTGATTAATATATTTTGTTCATTTCACTACTGGATTTTATAACTTTGTATGTCAATTTGTAGATCTCTGTGTTTTTTAGGTAGCCTGAGAGGTGCAAATGGTTAAGTGTTGGAGTACTAACTAAAAGGCTGGCAGTTCAGAACCTCCACCCACCCACGCAGAGGTGTCTTGTAAGAAAGGGCTGGTGACCTGCTTCTGAAAAGTTACAGCCTTGAAAACCCTATGGAGCAGTTCTATTCTGCAGACATGTGGTCACCAGGAGTTGCAACCGATTCAACAGCAACTAACAACAGCAGTCCTTTGCAAATATCTTTTCTCACTCTATTAGTCTTATGCTGACTTTGTCTATGGTGCCCAGAGGATAAACATCTTTAATTTTAATGTCATTGATTCCATTCTTTACCACTCTCATGGTCTGTGATATTTGGGTGTTTTTGAGAAATCCTTTCTCCCCTATTTAATGTTACAAAAAATTCTCCTATATTTTCTTCTATTTGCTTCCTACTTTTCATGTTTAGATAATTTTAATCTAGATTTTATTTTTACATATAGTGTTAGGTAGGATTCTACCTTGGTGTTTCCCCATTAAGTGATTCAGTTTCCTCAATACCACTTACTCAATAATTCATTATTTCCCCCACTAGTTGCCATGTTATCTCTCCCTCTCTATTATCTGTCTGTCGATCCATCCAACCATCCAACCATCCATCCATCCATCCGTCCATCCACCCATCCACCCGTCCACCCATCCACCCATCCACGCACCCACCCATCCATGCACCTACCCATCCACATACCCACACACCCACACACCCATCCACCCATCCACACACCACCCACCCACCCACCCATCCATCCATCCATCCATCCATCCATCCATCCATCCATCCATCCATCCATCCATCCATCCAATCTATCCACCCTTCATTCAGCTTTATATGTCTAGTTTTTATACACCATTTTCATAGTTTCCTAGGACTGCCCTAACAAAGTACCATGAACTGGGTGGCTTTAAAGAGCAAAAATGTATTTTCTCACAGTTCCAGAGACTAGAAGTTCCAACTAGTAAGCAGATCAGGCCTTTCTCTCTTTCCATTGACTCTTGGAGAAGACCTTTCCTGGTCTCTTCCAGCCTCTTGTACCCTCAAGCCTTTCCTGGCATCCCTTGACTTGTAGGTAGATCTTTACATGGCCCTCCTTCTGTCTCCCTGTCTCTTTGATTCTTCTCCTCTTTTATAAGAACACAAGTTGTATAGGATTCAGATCCACCCTACTTCAGTATGACCTCTTGTTAACCTAACTGATAACATCTTCAAAGGTCTTATTTCCAAACAAGGCCATATTCACAGGTACCAGGGTTAGGACTTCAACCTATCTTTTTGGGGGACACAATTCAATCCAGAGCAACCCTTAATATGGTTTAATTTAACAACAACAATAAAATTTGAGCTTTTCAACAGGTTTACAGGAAACCAGGACTGAAAAAGAAGTTTAGAAATTGCCTTGTCTAATTATGTCTTGGAAACCCTGGTGGCATAGTGGTTACATGCTACAGCTGCTAACTGAAAGGTCGGCATTTTGAATCCACCAGGAGCTCCCTGGAAACTTTATGGGGCAGTTCTACTCCATTCTATAGGGTTGCTACGAGTCAGAATCAACTTGACAGCAACAGGTTTGATTTTTTTTTTTCTAAATCACTTCTTATTACACACGTGCCAATTAGGCTCACAGGAGGGGCACTCCACACTCAAAGACCAACAGTCAGTCAGAAATGGAATTCCTGCCTCCTGGCCCCCACCCCCATCAAGGAACTCCTCAATATATGTTCCATTTTGTGACACCTGAGGGTGTTTAGATATGAGTGCCTTTTGGGGCAAACATATTCCAAGGTTTAATGATAGATTAGATACCAAATACCTTAACATTTGAAAAAATGACATTTATCATACCAAGTTGTAAACAGAGAAAAAATTACAATAGAAGCCAGTGTAGATCTTACATAAACGGCACCCATTTGGTGTAATGACTCTGAGAATGTCAGTTCTAACAAGCACATAATTGGCACCGGGGAGATAATTTTTGCCACCTTATGCAGAGGGGAAACTGTTCTGCATAATGATTTTACCTAGGAATATTCTTTATTCAGTAGACCCATTTGCATAACCCTCTCAACTTTCTCGAGTTTGTACAAAATACTCTGGAGACATTGCCAAGTGCCTTCCAAAAGACGTCTGCCCCTTGAAATAAGCTTGCATTTCCTGGGCATGCATTATGTGCCGGGCATTGTGTTCTATGCTTCCTCCACATTATTGCCATTTACAGGCAAGCTTCCAGAGGCCGGAAATTTCTCTAGGGCTATTTCCTTATATATCCTGTTCGCCACCATCTTCCCAATATCTAGCACTGGGCCCAGAATGCAGAAGGTGGTCAATGTTGCTGAATAATATGAGTGAAATCATTGCAGCCTTACGAGGTAGTTGTTCTTATCACTGTAAAGTGGAATCACTTGTCTAAGTTCAAAAAGCTGATCAAAGATCAACTGGGATTTGAATCTAGGTCAGCCTGACTCCTACATTTATGTTACAAACATAAAATATTATATATTTATCTTACAAACACTTTCCATCTCCCTTTCAGGGAGCGGAGTGTCTAGCCTCATTGCTCTAGAGTCACGCTGTCCAATATGGTAGCCATTGGCCCCATGTAGGAGCCCTGGTGGTATAATAGTTAAGTACTCAGCTGCTAACCAAGAGGTTAGTAGTTGGAATCCACCCAGGGCTCGCAGGAGAAAGACTTGGTGATCTGCTTCTGTAAAGATTACAGCCAAGAAAACCCTATGGAGCAGTTCTGTTCTGTCCCATGGGGTCGTCATGAGTCGAATTGGATTCCAAGGCACCCAACAACAATAGCCACGTGTGGCTATTTAAATTTAAATTAATTCAAATTAAACAAAAATTTAGTTCCTTGCCTTACAGAGTATATTTGAAATGCTTACGCACCTTATGTGGGCTACCATATTAGACAGCATAGCTCTGAAACGTTTCATTACTGCAGAAAATTCTACTTGACCGTAGTGTGTTTCTATTTCCTCTTTTCAGTGTCAGCCATGTGTCATGCTATGTTGTAGAGCTTTGCACATATAGCACTAGTATGTACTTGTACTTGGGCTCTGGAATCGCATAGACCTGGGTTCGAGTCCTAGCATAGGACTTGACTTTAGTACAAATCTTAACCTCTTTGAGTCTGGGTTTTCTCTAATGAGAATAATAAAAGGACCCAACTCATATAGCTGTTGGGTAAAGATGGTGATACACAGAAAGTACTTAGCAAATCTCTGGCTGTGAAAATTAATGATCCCATCCTACAATGAGGAAACTGGCATTTGGAAAGGTGATGGGACTTGTCTAGGTTCTTAAGCCAGTGAGCAGGTCCCCTGGGATTTGAGCCAGCATCTGACTGGTGCCGAAGTGCAGGAGCTTTCTGTTACTGAAGGCCCCTTTTGAAGCCCCGCCTTCTACTGGATGGGGAAGATGACAGTGCTCATAGCTGGAGGTAGTGTAAAGCCAAAGGGAAGGGCTGAAGGGATGACAGATGTATCCACAGCAACGTGGTCCCCCTCACTACCCAAAGAAGTCACTGTTCTGCAAAAAATTTAAGCGAAACATTTTATTAAAAGCAAACAAACAAAAACCTAACCAAACAAAAGGCGACCTTGATTTTATGGGAGGAGAAACCAGACCTGGTGAGAGAAATCCTAAGATCATCCAGATGCTTGATCGAAGGACTAGCATGAAATCTCAGGTCTTTTAACTTTCAGTTCAAAGACCCCTTTTTCAGTATCTCAGTGATGGCTAACAAAAAATTAGATGTGAGAAACTTTGCTGATTAATCAAGGATATTTCAATGACAAATGCCAGGAACCTAAGTGCAAATATCTTCATCTAAAAGGGGAATGTATTTTTTTGTAGGAATAAAAAGGGTAACAGCTTCAGGTATGGCTGGCTCCAGGTGTTCAAATAATATCATCAGCAATATCTTTCTTTCTATGTCTTGGCTCTGCTTTTCTCTGAGTTAGTTCCAATCTCAGGGCAGTAATTTCTCTCCGTGGTGGCATGATGACCAGCAGCTGCAACTTCATTTGATTTGTTTGCTTCCCATCCCAGACAGAAAGAGAATCTCCTTCTTGAGAGTTGAAGCAAAAGCCACAGGACCAGATCTCATTGGATGGCTTGGGTCATGTGCCCATTTCTAAACCAATCGCTGTGAGGAATAGGACTCACCTCTGGAGCCAGCGGAAGGAGTCAGTGCAACTAGATTTACATGGACTGAGAGGGGAGGAAGGGTGAAGCCTCAAAGGAAAATAAGCACCCTGTCACCAGAAGACGGAAGGACAGGTGCTCTGTGAGCAAGTACAACAGATGCTCA
The DNA here is from genome assembly GCF_030014295.1 of Loxodonta africana. Classification (NCBI taxonomy): domain Eukaryota; kingdom Metazoa; phylum Chordata; class Mammalia; order Proboscidea; family Elephantidae; genus Loxodonta; species Loxodonta africana. Next base: position 29,724,334 of record NC_087360.1, on the reverse strand, counting down.
CTGGCCTAGACAGCGCCTGAGTTGCTACCATTATGGCCCTCTGAGCAATATGCATTTATAGAATAATAAGAGGGAAACATTAAGTCCTTTGCACCCATAGTTATCAGGAAGGACCCAGGGTAACTGGACAGCCCTAAGCCTAGTGAAGTGCAGATGCCGTCAAAAGGGTCACTGACACCAATAGCAGAGAAGATACCGTAGCTGTGCTCAAGGCAGACGGCTTCTAGATTAAATTTCATCAGGTTTCTCAGTGGAAATCAAGAGGTCCATCTGGGACATATGAACATGCAGGAAGGCTTCCTGGAGGAGGTGGTGAATAATCTGGGTCTTGAAGTATAGGTGGGATAGGCATGAACTGTGACAGGAAGGGAATACAGGTGTAGGAAAGAGTACGTTAACTATGAGATAAAGTGGACAGTCTAGCAAGGTAGAGGGCAGAGGTATCGAAGATGCTGGGCATTTTTTTTTTCCTCTTCTCTCCTCTCCTCTGCTCACCTGTCCCTTTCTTCCATCCTTCCTCCCTGAACTGTGGCTAGCCCATTTGACACCTATATGAAAATTAAAGATTCCTCCTCTTGAGAACCTATTCCTGCCCAGGATATTTAGCTTCAAACTGCAGCGTGAATTGGATTTCATCTCCTACTTTCCCCACTGATTAGTCACCCTTGAGCAGTCAGCAACTTAGGCAGTTGTGCACGGGAAGTCCTCTTCTTTCCTTTTCCCCTTCCCTTTCTTTCCCTCCATCTTTTCTTTCCTTCTTTCCTCACTCCCACCCTAGTTCCTGACACAAATCAGGCCTCTTTCATCTTTGCTCACCCAGCCACCTCTTGCCTGTACTATTCCAGACCATCTCAGCAGTCTCTGTTATTGCAGGGAACCCTCACGTTTCTTGCCTTTCCTCTGAAATCTTACAGCCCCCAGGCTGCCAGAGGGCTCCACTGCTGACCATGTTCACCTCCACTTCTTCATAGGCTGAAGGGCTTTAACTCACAGCCCCAGCCCTCCCCCCGCCCCTCTTGACAGGCTTGATTTGGCTTCCTGCACATCTGGGTCTCCCATCTGGACCCTGCATTATGCCCTGTGCAGGTTGCTTTATGGATATAATAAATATTACTTCCTTAATATGATTTCACCTAGGATCCCAGTGACTCACTCAAGCAAATCTTCCATTTAACACATGACTTTCTCTTCAGAGGGAGCAGAGAAAATATTGTTATTGGAAGAGGCACATCTGTGAGGGGCCAGGAAGGAGCGTGTCCACCTAATCTCAAAGTTTGCGGCTGCTCACAGGCCTGGCTCTTACAGACTTCACCATGCCAAGGGGCAGGAAGATTTCAAGAAATGTTCTAGCCTGTCCCAGTGGGGGTATCCACAAAAGGACTTCAAAAGTCACAGGCAGCCCAATGCCATCTTGGATCTCACTTCAATTCTTCAGTGTGTAGAATGAGTCTAAGTTCATTATTTAGTTTGCCTGGACTGTGGTGAGGGCCATGCTTGCCACCTACAGTTAGTTTGTTAGAGGTATGCCAATAGATCTTGCTTTTAGCAGAAATTAAAAAAAAAAAAATTTGAACACAGCTTTATTTTATCCAATGCTTAAAGTGTGAATGAATGAAACTGTCAAAAACTGGAAGATAGCATATTTCTGCTAGTGACACCTACTGGTTGGATGGGATATAGCAACCCAGCTCTACCTATTGTGTGGTTGGTAGTTTGAATCCACCAAATGCTCCATGGGAGAAAGGTGTGGCAGTCTGCTTCCATAAGATTACAGCCTTGGAAACTCTATGGGGCAGTTCCACTTCATCCTATAGGGCTGCTATGAGTTGAAATTGACTTGACGGCAATGAGTTTGGTTTGGTTGGTTTTTGTGTTTTGGAAGAAATCAATACTTATTGAGTGGCTACTATGTGCCAGGTTACTTGCACACATTGAATATTTACTTAATCCTCACAATAGTCTGCTTTTCAAGTTGGGTTTATGGAAGTATTATTTACCTATAGTAAAATTTGCCCTTTTTAAACATACAATTATCATGAGCTTTGACTAAAGTATACAGTTGTGTAATTATCAAGATACGGAGCATTTTCATCTCTCTAGAAAGTTCCCTCATGCCATGTTGACTAATCCCTTACTCCCAACACTAGATTCCAGCAATGACTGATCAAATTTCTGTCTCTACAAGTTTGCATTTTCCAAAATGTCATATAACAGAAGGACAGTATGCAGCCTTTTTTGTGTTTGGCGTCTTGCATTTTGCACAATATTTTTGCTATTCTACCACATTTTTGAGTGTGTCTATCGTTCTTCTATGGCTGACAAGTATTCCATCGTATGGACATATAGTTTGCTTATCCATTCTCCAGTCGATAGCACAATAGTCTTCTGAGGCCATAAATGGATTATCCCCATTTTAGGGAGAAAGAAATGGAGGCTCAAATAAGTGAAGCAAAATATCCACCAGTCAGGTAAAAAAGGGGCTATTATAGGATTTGACGGGCCTGACTGTAAATTCTGGTAGTTCTCCTGTTCCTTCTATTCAGCCGAACGACTTCATTTGCTCAAGAATATATCTCTTTCTCAAAACTTCCTTTCTTCCTTCTCTCTCAATAATAACTGATAAAGAAATAGGTAAGGACCACCAGGTTTGGGAAGGGGGTCTGTCTTCAGGTGCTCTGCAGAAGTGTATGGATGCTTTGCAGCAAGGTGCCTGGCAGCAGAGATTCCAGTCTTAGGGTGGGAGATGAGTTAAATAGACCCTAATGTCCCCCTTCTTTCCTTGACTTTCTCGTTAGAGGAAGAATATTTTGGGGAAGAAAAAATTGAGTATAAATTCTGTTTTGCTATGTAACATTGTTATTTCTGTTTCCTGAACTTTAGTTTTCCCATCTGTGCAATGGACGTACTAATCCTCACTCTGAGCTATGGAGAGGGTCATATGAGATGGCATGTGATCCACCAAAACAAACAAACAAACCTGTTACTGTGGAGTCGATTCTGACTCATAGTGACGCTGTAGGACAGAGTAGAACTCCCCCATAGATTTTCCAAGGAGTGCCTGGTGGATTTGAACTGCTGACCTTTTGGTTAGCAGCCATGGCACTTAACCACTACACCACCAGGGTTTCTGTGAAGTTACTAGCACAGAACAAAGTTCATTGTCATTTCTCATCCCGCGTCTTCTCCAATGAGCTGCATAAAACCAGGGAAGTCCTTTCCACTTCGGTTTCTCTGAGTGACTGGCTCCTTCCTCCATGGAGTAGGAGACATTCCTTCAGTTTCCTGAGAACTTGAAGGGTATTGGGAATCCATTCCCAGACGCTGCCTTCCTCCCACACAAGCCTCCACCTGGCGGATGAACTACAAATCAATGTGCTGTGTATTAATTCTTCCAAGGCATTTACCTTGGCTGGGCGCCATATTTCACGGCCAGAGAATGGCATCATTTCTGCCTTATTACAACCACCTGGGCTTGTCAATGTGGTGTGTGCTCTGCCTAATCTCCACCCCACCCCAGTACCTGTCCACCCCAGTACCTGTACTTTCCCCTAAATACCGTACTGGGCTGGCTCTAAGATTTATCCATCTTGCCGACAGAGAGCTCTGTTGGTCCATGACCAGTTGAACAGAGGGGCCACGTCCTATCTCTCATATCTGCCACATCCCTCTCAACCCTAGTGTGAGGTGGGAGCTCCCCTTGTTTTTGGCCTCTGTGCCCCATCTGAACTATTACACCATGAGGACATACAAAAGTGATAGCTGAGGCTCAGGAGAGAGGACATGGATTGCCTAGTGTTGCACAGCAACCAGCTCTTCCTCTGGGAGGGGAATTTCAACACACTACATCCCTGAAGGTTGTTGAAACCCCATGAGAGAGTCAATATACTCATCCCTATTTTTCAGGTGAAGGCACTGATGCTCAGAGATTAAGCCACTTGCCCAAGTTCACACAGCTGGTACATGGTGGAGCTGAGAGTCCAGCTCAGCTAGTCTGGCCCCAGAGAGCATGCACTTGACAGGTAAATGTTCGATCTGTGCAAGACACTCTGCTAGGCACTGCAACAAAGACTGTTGGGCCAGTATCTTGCTCTCAAGGAGACTGTCAAGGAGACTACGGTACAGCTAAGCTGAGCACATCAAAGTAGGAAAGGCAGGGCTAATCAAGCCCCAGGGGCAATAATATCAGTATAAACAGAAAATCATTTGATTTGAAATTTGGTTTCCTTCCTCTGTGTTCTTGGCCCCTGTACATTTCTTTTTGTCCCAAGGTCTTTTTTGCCTCTCTGTTTATAGGTTTCCCACTGTCGAGGCTGAACCAGGAGTTTAATAATTGTTTTATTAATAAATCAAAGGAAGAATGACAGTGCTGAAAAAAAAAAAAAGAGATTGAAAGGGAGATTGAATGAAAGTGGAAGGCACGGGTGGAGGGAGGAGGGAGAAAGCCTCTGGTTTCATAGAAACCATGCAAGAGGCCATTTTGGCCTTTGCCAGAAGTCCCTGGAGGGGTGATTATGGGCTAGGATTAAGCTGGACACGGGTCTAAAAGGGGAGACTGAGATGAGAGACAGAAGGCTGTCCATGGCCAGCTTTGGGTGTTGGCAATGCCTCCTCAGCTGCTCTGGCCTTTGGCTTCATCATTTGTCAAAATGAAACATTAACCCAGGACCCTGGAACCTCAGACTGGCTGTGAGGTTCCAGCAAGGGAACGGGAATCTTTGGAAAACAATGGTTGCACGAAAGACCAGGGAGTATGGAGTATAAAGCCTCCAGCTTGCATCATGCAGACATCTGTGAGCCCTGGATCTTCACTTGCTCACCTGTCCATGGGGGACAATACCTGCTGACTCCAATCAACTGACCATGAGCCCATGATCAGAGAGTTCTGTAGCTTGGTCAATGCTTGTGCACAAGAGAGCCTGGTGTGTGGGGGGAGAAAGCTCTGACCAGGGGGCTCAGTAGACCTTGGCTGTATCTCAGGTTTGCTATATATGATCTCAGGTAAGCTATTTCCGTGTGGAAAACTCCTCCTGGGTCCCCACTGAACCCAGAATGAAATCCAAGGCCCTTACCTGGCCCCTACTATCCTTCTGACCTCATCTAAACTCCTCTCCCCCTCACTCATGAAGTGCTATCCCAATTTCCCTTTTTCCCCCTCACATTGTTTCCTACCCCAGGGCCTTTGCACTTGCTGTTTCCTCGTCCTGAGATGCCCTTCCTCCAGAGCTTCAAATGGTTCCCTCCTGTTCTTCCTTCAGGCCCTGACCAAATGTCACTACGTCACCATCCTTGACCTCTCTGCTAAAGAAGCTCATATGCCAATGTTAAATTACCTAACTTGCTTGTTTACCTGCTTACCCCTCTATCCATGAACAAAAGGACTGTGTCTGCCTCATTAACAGCTGTATCCCCAAGGCTTAGAAGAGCTGACACTTGATTAAATATGTGGTGGATTCATTAATTAACGAGGCTTATCCCTTTCTTGGCCTTGGGGTCCCGTTCTATAAAACCAGGGAGGGAGACCTGACATCTTGGAAGGTGCCCACTGTCTTTCCCCATCACCCAGCAAGGAGGGCAGGTGGTCGGCAGAGATGGGCCTTGGGGGCCCCAGAGTCTCCTGAAGAACGAGGCTGATCCCCGCATCGTGGCCTTATTGATCTGAGCAGCTTGTCAGTGAAGGGGAAGTTGTAATTGCCGCTGTAGTTTCATTGTAACCGCCAGCCCCGAAGGGAAATTAAACTTTGCAGCTAATGGGGCTATATGATCCTTCAACCTTTGATGTATTGAATCCAGCGTGGTCCCTGGAATACTGAGTGGCTGCTCAGAGCATCATTTCTAAGCAGAACCTGCCTCAAAGCTAATACTTCTTTTAAGCCTGGGGACGGGGTGGAACTGGAAGACTCCTACATCCTTATATTCCTCCAGTGTGCCAAAGAGGGGTAGAGCATCTCTGAGAATCAAATCAGGAGGTGTTTGAGCTCGAGGGAACCTCAAGACTTAAATACCCACCTCCAGCCTCACCCCCTCCACTCCACCCCCTCCACCGCACCCTCCACAGGGCAGCCAGATGACACCTAAAGGGCGAACCTGACTGTGCCATGTCCCTCTTATAATCCGTCTGTGGAAGCCCCTTGCCCAGGACCTCAGTACTCAAAGTGGAGCAGCAGCTTTGGCCCCCCCGGGAGATGGTTAGAAACGCTGAGTCACAAATCAACGTCCCATGCACAATAAAGTTTGAGAAGCACTGGGCTAAAGGGTGCATTCTAAGCTAATTTTCATGGCATATAGGCTACTTTGAGCTGAAGAGGTATTGGATGTATGTATTAAGAGTTCAAGATCTGAAGTCAGGAAGGCTTTGAGTGAAATTCTGACTTGACCACTTAGCAGCTGTGTGGCTTTATGCAATTTCTTTCCTTGTTTTGAACCTCACAGAACTGTGGTGAAAATCAAATTTTTCATGCAAACTGCTTGGAAGAATGCACAGCACATAGTAAACCCTTAACAAATATCAATTCTCTTCAGCTCCTGCCAAAAACTTGCTCTTAGGTCCTTCGTTCATGCTAAAGTTTAAATGACTGATATAGTCAACTGATAGTCAATATGTTAAGGATTGTAACATGGATCCATTTGCAGAGGAAACAATGAGGCTCAAGGGGTGAAGTAAATAGCTGGAAAGGGGATTTAAGCACAAATTTATCTGATTCCAAAGTCTAGGTGTTTAAGCACTATACCACTCTAACTAATTCACATTCGATTTAATTTGATAGCCAATTATTTGGCAGGTGGATTCACAGATGGCAAAACAGGGGACCAGAAAGCACGGAAGTGGCATCTAAGGTCCCCAGCTCATGGGCTGTAGGGCTCTAGGTCCCCTAAGAGGAGCCCTGGCGGTGCAGTGGTTAAACACTCCACTGCTAACTGAAAGGTGGGCGGTTCATATCCACCAGCTGCTCTGCAGGAGAAAGACATGGCAGCCTGCTTCCGTAAAGATTACAGCCTTGGAAACCCTATGGGGCAGTTCTACTCTGTCCTATATGGTAGGTATGAGTTGGAATCAACTCGATGGCAGTGGGTAGGCCTCCTTACTCCTAGTTATCTATTCACAGAAGCAGCATTTATTGAGCATGTATATTGCACCAGGCACTGTTTTCAGCCCTGAATATGCTATGACAGGCCCAGTCCCAGACTTCCAGAGCTGAGAGGAGACTGGGATTTTTTGTACATACCACAGGGGTCTGGATCTCACATTCGATTAACCCTCTCACCCCTCCACCTGCTCTGCTGCCTGCCCTTCACCCCTCCCCACCCCTCTCCCCACATCCCTTTCTCCTCCGCATTCCTCGGTCCAGTCCCAGCATGCCACATCTCTTGGGCATGCATCCAAGCTGAGTAGGAGATGGGGTGTATTTCATCCCAGCATCATCTCTCATCCCGTCATTGACTTACAGGAAATTACCATTTCTCCCTAGCCAGCTTTCTTCTCTTGTCATGTCTTTGGGAGAGGGGCTGTGGGTGGGCGATCCATGGGGTCCCCAGTGAACTGACTGGGGTGATTATCTCTCCAGGGCTGGTGGCTGCCAGTGTGCAAGGTGCTGAGGATGAGGATGCAGACAAGATTAAGAAAGAGGCCAGACCAGCCAGAAACTCACATGGTGCTGGGCCAGGAGGCAGGACTACTGGGTTTTTTATTCTGCTCATCAGTGCTCATTTTTACGACCTTGGGCAGGTCACTTCATCCTCCAGTCCTCTGTTCCCTCCCCTGTGCGATGATGTTCGCCTGCTATGTCATTGTATATGAGATGACTCCTAGGATTCCATTTACAGCAAGAGGCTAAGGTACACACGCACCTTCATAGACACGTGCTTCATAGATAATACACGCTGGAGGGGCTCAGGTAAGTGGCAATGGTTGGGGAAGTCTCCTGGAAGGAGAAGGGACCTGAGCTGCCCCTTTCTTCCCCTGGCAAACCTCACACCTATATTCCATTTGAGGGCCTGGGACAAGCCTGAGCCTGTACCGCCATCTGTATCCCCACACCAACCATATTAGTGTCCTATTGCTGCTGTAACAGATTGCCACAAACTCAGTGGCTAAAAAAGAAGACAAAAATATGATTTTAAAGTTTTAGAGATCATTAGTCCAAAATCAAGGTGTCAGCAGGGCTACATTCCTTCTAGAGGATGCAGGACAGAACCCATTTCCTTGCCTTTTCAGCTTTTATATATTGAAAGTACTATAGACTTCAAGAAGAATGAACAAATCAGTCTTAGAAGAGATACAACCATAGTGTTCCTTAGAAGTGAGGATGGCAAAACTTGGACTCACTAACTTGGGGCACGTCATCAAGAAAGACCAATCGCTGGAAAAGGACATCCTGTTTGCTCAAGTAGAGGGTTAATGAAAAATGAGAGAAGCCCTCAATGAGATGGATTGACACAACAGCCACAACGATGGACTCAAACCCACCAATGATCATGAAGACGGCTCAGGACTGGGCAACGTTTCATTCTATTTTACATAAAGTTTCCATGAGTCAGAGCCAACTGGGTGGCATTTAGCAACAATGGCAATAGGCTATTTGCGTTCCTTGACCTGTAACCCTTTACTGTATCATTCAACCTCTTGCCCCCATTGGCACGTCTCCTACTCACCCTGACCCTCCTGCCTCCCTCTTATAAGCACCTTTGTCATTACATTGGGCCTACTTGGATAATCCAGGATAATCTTCCCACTTCCAGGTCCTTAACCTAATTGCATCTGTAAAATCCATTTGCCGTGAAGGGTAGCATGTTCATAGGTTCCAAGGAATAGGACACGTATAGATTTGGGGAGCCATTATTCAGCTGACCATAGGCAGAGCTTATTGTCACTATTGGGAAACAGAGTCTCGGAGACAGAAGTGACTGCAATAAGGCCACTCCATCAAAAATGGCCAGGCTGGGCTTTGAACCTGGGACTGTTCCTGCTCCCAGGGCACTGTGACGGTTCTCTGGAGAGGACTGGGTGGGGTGGTGAGGTGAAGAATTGGGGAGCAGCATGCATAAAAGCTAGATGGAGGACTTCAGGAGAGTAAAGGCCTCCCCCCCACCCCCCCCCCGCTCATGAACATCTTCTCAGTGCTTGGCAATGATGACACAGTGCTTGGTTGTATAGTAGGTGCTTAACAAACATTTGCAAATCAATGAACATAAAGGAGAGAAAAATAAACAAGAGAAAACATTTTACCAAAGGAAAGCGATGACAGGTAAAGTGGAGAATATAATTAGGGGGTTGAATTGTAAAGGGCCTTATATGCCAGAATAAGGAGGTTAAATATCACTGTAAAGACAGCTAAGAGCCATGTTGATAGCTGGTAAAAATGTGGTATTTCCAGAAGCTGAGTCTGGCATTATTACACCGGGAGGCCTAGGGCGGGGTAGAGGGAAAGGTTAGGACGCCCCTGGAGCAATCCAGGGATGTGCTGAGCCTGTGGACACTTAGCATAGTGAAGACAATAAAAACGGGGACTAGTACGAGATGGGAGTCCCAGGGTGGTACAAATTGTTAACATGCTAGGCTGCAAACTGAAAGGTGGGACGTTCAATTTCGCTCAGAGGTGCCTTGGAAGAAAGGCCTGGTGATCTACTTCTGAAAAATCAGTCATTAGAATCTATGAAGCACAATTCTACTCTGACACACATGGGACCATCATGAGTCAGAATTGACTCAATGGCCACTGGTTACTGGTAGTAGGAGATACAGTTGAATTGGAAGAAAGATACAAGACCACTGACTGGAATAGTCACAGTTATAAATGATTGAATATCTACGATGTGTTACAAACTGGACTAGGCAATCTTTCGTACATAATCTCATCAACCCTTACAAAAACCTATTAAAAAATCCCCACTTTGTGCTCGATGCAACTGAAGCTCTAAGAGGTGAGGTGAGTCACCAGTGTGAATGCAGCCAGAAAGCGGCAGAGCCAGCCTTAGAACTTTTGTCCCTCCACAGCCAAACTGGCATTTCCCTCTGTGGCATCCTGGGGACATGGAATGAGGAAACACAATAGCCAAAATTATCCCACTAGGGGCATACAGAAGCTATGTGGTGAGCGTGAAATGATAACGTTTGGGGTAAGGACACTGATTTGGTGTACAGGTAAGGGGACATATTGGACATGGCCTTCCTGCACTTGAGGAGCCCTGGAAGGTCCAGTGCAGCGGACCAGCAGGAGTTGCAAATGTGTCTGGAGCTTTCAAGAGCAGTCATAGGTAGAGATGCAGCTCTGGGAGTTGTCACAGAGACTGTTGGTGCCCCCACTCATATCCTCGGGGCCTTGCCCTTGTAGTGTTTGCCAAGCTGACTTCCAACAGTCTGAGGGCTTTTCTGTTGGCTGGCACCTGCTCTGCTTACATGCATGCAATCTAGAAGTGCCTGAGAATTAACACTATCCAGGAGCAACCCTCAAACATGATTGAAATGAGATGGAATATAAATGCCCCCAGCCCTCTGGCTCCTTGAATGGGTTAACTCTCGGGAACATGCTCTAGGCTGCTTCCCAGAGTTCTCCAGGGAGATTTAAGCTCCAGTTGCCCCAAGTGGTAACTGGCTTGATTATATACCTTTGATTGACTGTCTTTCCTTCCCTGTTTCCCTTCTATGTGCTGCTTCCAGTATTTTCTGGGACCACGAAATAAAAGACTTGTCTTCAAAATTTTGGCTCAGAGTCTCTGCTAATGGGGTAACTCAGACTACAGTGGAGGTCCTCCCCAAGAACTGCTCCATGAGGCTGGGGGCTGGCAGCAGGAGAAGAACAAGCAAAGTAGTCACAACCAAACATTGAGAGTGTGGGTACATTTAATACATGGACTAAGGAGGGGAGCTCAAAAGTGGGAGAAAACAGGAAAGCGCAGGATCTTGGAGGCCAAGAAGAAGAGACGCTTAAGAGTGCTGGTCATTCTCCAATAAAAGGAACCAGGGCTCCTTGCAGAAATGGCTGCTAGATCTGAGGCTGGGGGAGAAAATTAAAAAAGAAAGAGAGAAAGAAAAAGAGTATTTGGTCAGGAGTGGCAAGGCACTCAAGAGGTCAAGGAAGAGAACCGGAATAGCTTCTTAGATTTTGTGATTTTGTCATTATTAGTTGGTAGGCAATTTTGGGAAGAAAGATGGGATCAGAATCAGATTTCCAGAAGTTGAAGGAGGTGTAGGAAAATAGAATAAGTGAGTATTATTCATTTTCAACAATAAATATTGAGTACATATTATGGGTGGTCATTTTCAAATTTATATCACTGAGTCCTCAAAATATTCCTGGGAAATAAGGCATGCTATCCATTTTATGGATGAGAGAAATGGAACTCAAAGAAGTTAGGGTGACAAGCTAGCCCATTAGTAGTGGAAGAATGGAGACACATGATAGGGAGAAGCAGGATAAAAATGCTGACCATAGCTCTCGACCTCTACACCACTAGGGTTTCTGGTCTATTCTGTATAAGCCTTGAAAATTACTGGTTTTGCAATCTTGTGCCTATTGCTTCTTTGTGTCTCAATTTTCTTATCTGAAAAATGGGGATATTTACAGTATAACCACATGGCATTTCTATGAGGATTACATTAGTTATTATATGAAAAACATTTAGAATAATGCCTAGTAAATAATAAGCATTTAACAAGTAATTACTAATATCATTAATGGTCTTTATTAGTAGTAATTATTATTTTACTATTAATGTTAATATTATTGCTACTACAACCACTACTGCTACTACAACCTATAGATGACCTATTGATACATTGTTGCTAATTTTTATAGCATTAAAGATAGGGAATATCCCCATTTCACAGATAAGATACATGAGGCTCAGAAACTTTGCAAAGGTCACAGAGCCAGAAGGAGTGGAGCTTGTATTTAAATCATCCTCTACCTGACTCTAAAGCCTATTTTCTTCCATTGCATCAGGCTTGGGCAGAGTTTTTCTAAGTCAAAGGTGATGTGTGATTGTTTTTAGGGGGAGGACAAGGAAGAAATTGAGGAAGACACAAGAGAACAAGTGTGGTCTGGTGTTTCAGGCTCTATGGGGACAGGGGTGCCTCAGTTGAGGCCCAGATCAAGCATTTTGTGGGCACTTCTTATCTTAGATGGAGTTTTATCAAATAATTGGGCATATGAAGATGTTATTCTGGCTGCATGGGAGGTTCAGAATTCTGTACAGCTCATTCCACCAAAAGAAAAGTAAGGGGTATCAAGGGGCAACCCTAGGGACAAGGCCAGGGAGGAGCTGTCTGTGGTGCTGAAATGACTGCCTGAGGTCTCTTACATTGTGAAGGGGTCTCCATCTCTGGCTCTGGTTCATGGCCTCTGCCTCTGAGAAACTTCATCTTCCTGATTTCACCTTTCCACGATACAAGCTGCAGGTTCTGACACATGTTCAATATGCTCCTATATAACCTTAGACCATCTAACAACCCAGATCCTTGTCTAGTCTCTCTCATCTACCAACAACTCCTGTAATTAGTTCTGGCTGGGAAATAAACAGGAGGTTTGAATCCTTGACTAGGTTTCCAACTTTTTAGTGTAAACCCCATAGGAGGTCTAGCTAAGCTCTGCCAGTCCATATCTGGCAGATTTTAAACCCTCCTTAAAAGGGATGTGCTCTGCACAAAAGAGAGGTATAAGATAGCATAAGGACAGGGATTGGAATCCTGGCTTCACTATTGACCAGCTGGGTGCCTTGCACAAATCTCTCTGAGCCTCATTTTCCTCATCTGTAAAATGAGGAGGGGCAATTGAGGAGATTAGCTATGTACAGGACATTTAAAAGAACTGGATTTCAGTGGTATCTAAAAGCAGAGGCAAATAGTGTTCATAACAAGAGATCTTTCAAGTCAAATGTTTCCCTTCCATTCTCTTTCACTGCTCTTCCTCAAAAACTTTTAGCAATGTTCCCCCTTACTTGTGTTGTTGCTGTTTTTAGGTGCGGTCGAGTCAGTTTTGACTCATAACGACCCTGTGTACAACAGAGCAAAACACTGCCCAGTCCTGTGCCATCCTTGCAATCGTTGTTATGCTTGAGCCCATTGTTGCAGCCACTGTGTCAATCCATCTTGTTGAGGGTCTTTCTCTTTTTCGCTGCCCCTCTACTTTACCAAGCATGATGTCCTTTTTCTGGCACTGATCCCTGTTGATAACATGTCCAAACTATGTGAGGTGAAGTCTCGCCATCCTTGCTTCTAATAAGCATTCTTGCTATACTTCTTCTAAGACAGATTTATTCTTTCTTCTAGCAGTTCATGGTATATTCAACATATTCTTTGCCAACACTATAACTGAAAGGCATTGTAGCCCTGGGTAAATTGCCTAGCCTCTCAGTGCCCCAGTTTCCTTTTCTGAAAATTGGAGGTGGTGGTGGTAGTTTTGGTGGTGAAAATTCCTTAAATTCATAGTTTGTGGAATTGTGTGAAGGATAAAATCTGTTGAAAGAAATGGGAGTGTTAGGTAAACTGTAAAGTACCGAGAGTTTCACTTGGAATTTGTTGGGTCGAATCCTTTGTGAATCAGCAAACGTACACCTTCTTCATGAAACTTGCCATAACATTCTGGGAATTCTTTAGCGCCTCCCAAGACTTCCAATAAACCGCTCCTCTGTGCTCACTACACATCTCTTTTTGCACTTATTACCCTGTATGTTGATAATTTCCGTTGTCACTGACTACCCCTTACAAGCTAGACTGATCAATTCTTGAGGATGGGATCCATGTCTTAGCTATCCCAAAGGTACATGCTCACTCCATATTTATTTAGCCAAATAAATTTAGATTTGATTAAAAAATACAACAATAAATATGGTATATTGAATGCTAAATTGAGGCAGGACAACGTGGATCCACTTTGTCTTATCATTTTGCTGCAGGTCCTGGGAAACTCTTCCCCTCTCTGAGGGCTCGCTTTTGCCACAAAAAATGGCAGGGTTGTATTAGATGAATTCTGAGGGCATTTCCAGCTTTTTAAATTCAATGCACGTTCAGTGAGTACTTATTAAGTACCTACTGTGCACTACTAGTGGGAGGTCTGATGAAGAACAAAACACGCCCTCACATCAAAGAACTCTTAATCCAGTGGAGCAGAGAGGAAAATGAGCAATTACAATACCACGTGATGTGATAAGTTCTATGACTATAACGGGTGTAGGCACAGGTAGCTATGGTAGCCCAGAGGAGAGATACTTAACCCAGGCTTGGGAGGTGAAGAACAGGAAGGCTTCCGGGAGGAGGTGATGTCTAAGAGGGGATTAAGAGTTGGTTACTGCAGAGATTCAGAAGGGAGTTCAAGGAGGAATTATCAGTGGAAAAAGAAGCATTTGTAGACGTCTGGATGTGTACAGGGTAATGTATATTTGAAAGGCCACAAGCTAGAGTGTGGAGTGCATGTATGTGTGAGGGGGGAGCTCAGATGGCAAGAGACAGGGCTAAAATTGTAAGCAAGGGCCAGAGGTCTAGTGGTCATGTTAAAGTTTTATCCCAAGGCAAGCGCTGAGAGGTTTTAATTAGGAGAATGAACCTCCTCTGGCTGCAGGGTGGGCATTAAATTGGAGGGGAGTGAGTTTAGCCTCAGAAAGAACAGTAGACTGCATGTTGTTAGAATTCAGGTGCAAGGGGTGGGTGGCCAGGACCAGGGTAATGACAATGGAGATGGAACAAAGTGGGTAAAAATAAAAGACATTCACAAGGTCCCTGGGTGGCATAAATGATTTACACTTAATTACTAAACTAATGGTTGGTGGTTTGAATTCGCCCAGTGGTGCCACAGAAGAAAGGCCTGGCGGTCTGCTTCTGTAAAGATTACAGGCAAGAAAACCCTGCTGAGCAGTTCTACTCTATTACACATTCAGGGTTAGGGTTGCTATGAGTTGGAATTGACTTGATGGCAACGGGTTTGGTTTTTTTTTTGTTTGGCTGACTGTGTGTAGGTGGCAAGAGAAAAGGAATCAAGCTCTCTAGTTGAGAAACTGGGTATCTGGGAGGGCCATTTACTGAGCAGGGAACACAGGAATGGAAAGAGGTGAGCTGGGGTGGGTGTGGTGCCTTGGGGCATCCAAATGAAGAGAGAAAGGTCTCAAGCTTGGAGAGTAGGTCTTCATGGAAGATAAAGATAGTTAAGATACAAATGGCTCTGATGTCCTCTCCTTCCACTCCATTCCCCAAAGAATCTTTCCCTTCCCTGAACTCTTTAAGCTTGTTGGTGCCACACAATTAGGCACTTAATTGCTTTCTAATTGATATCTGCCTTCACCTGTCTCAACAGATAAATTGTAAGCTCCTTGAGGGCAGAGGCTTCTTATAATGTCCTCTCCAAGCCTCCCCCGGGGCCCTACATGAGATTTATTGCCTGAATGGGGGAAAGGGGAATGGTTAGTCATTGATGGCCACTGTAGACCTCAGTTTTCCCATCTGTAGAATGGGGGTTACCAGGCTTCTTCCAGTCCTTCTGTGATCTCTAAAGGCTTCTAGTTTTCCCCTCCCCCCACTCCCAAGATGGTAGAAATGGAACAGAGGGAGAGAGGAGAAGCAGCTCATTCGACCTCAGGAACACATTCCTGTGACCTGGTCCGAGGTCAGGCTGCTTTGGCAGGAGCTAGAAATTAAAATAAATAAAACCAGACAGACTAAGAGAGGTGGATTGCTTCTCTCCAGTAGTAGCAGGCACTCAGGAAAACAAACAAGTCCTACGGAATGCTTTGGCGATTATACAGACAAACAAATCACTTTCCCCAAGTGCTTCTTGGGGGAATTACGGCTCCTGGAAATGAAACACAAACAGATTATTAAAAAAGAGCTCCCCGTTGGGAGAGAAACAGTATTTACAAGAGAAGATGTGCCTAGCCGGACCTCTAATTGCCGTTCATTATCTCATATTGATTTAATTAGCTGCTGCACTCAGGTCTGAATTGCCTGCTGCCCGCAGCAGGGGACCGGCAGAGAGAGGGGGTTCAGATTGACCGAGCAGGCGCCCGCCATCGCTCATCCTCCTCCTCCCTTTTCCCTGAAACATGGGGGTCAGCTCATAGGGTGGCACGGCTGTGGCAAAGCTGCGGCTGGCGGCCAGAGGCGGCCAGGCACGTCCGAGGCCTTGCGGGCCGTTCTGTCTCTTGAACGCCTCAACTGGGGTGGCTGCGAGGAGGTAATTAGCTGCAGTAATTAGAGAGAGTGTCTTCATAATGTGGAATTAGAGTGTATTGGTGGAAGCACGCGGAGATATATGGCCTGGCTGGCTGCAGTAATGGAGGAGAAGCAGGCAGGGCGAAGAGGAGGCTGCCTCCAGGCGTGTCCTCTGGCCCCTGTAGGTGGCTTTTCTACCCACTTCTCCAGGGTCTCCCCTCCCGTGTCAGCCTGTTCAGCCATGTGTGGCCCTGATATGACCCGGAGTCTCTAGCTGAGCCGAAATTTCTAAATGAAGAAGAAGGGAGGTTATTAGCGTCTCTCTCTAGTGGGTGTCTGGGATCAATTGTTTTGAAGATTTGGGGTTTATAATTGCAAGTGATTAATGGGGGAGTCGGCAATCAGGCTTAAAAGGTTGTTAATTGCTCTTTTAACATAATTTTGTCCGAGTGAGAACAATGAGTGCACGCGACGCCTTGGCTTGCCGAAGCCACAGTGAGGAGCAAGAAAAGGTGTCTGTGCCCTTCCCCTCCATCCGTCCATTCTTTACTGAGAGTCTGAAGCTCCTGGCCCAGGGCTGGGTACCCACAGCTATGAATGAGGCAAAGCCCGTGCCTTCAAGGAGCTTGCTGTCTGGTGGACTTTGGAGTTCCCCAATCCACTCTGTTTGTGCCCAGACTATGGAACCAGTGCACACTTACTAGAGAACTCCTAGGAGTTTACAGGTGAGTCCCTACGTGGAGCAAAGAGTTAACACACTTGGTTGCTAACTGAAAGGTTGGAGGTTCGAGTCCATCCACAGGTGCCTCAGAAAAAAAGGTTTGGCGATCTACTTCTGAAAAATCAGCCCTGAAAACCCTGTGGAACACAGCTTTACTCTGACACACATGGGGCAGCCATGAGTCTAATCAACTCAATGGCAACTGGTTTGGTTTAATTTTTTTTAAGGAACTTACAGAAGGCAGAACTGTTCTTTATAGGTGACTTCCTGTTGATTTTCAACTCATAGAGACCCCAGGTGACACAGTAGAACTGCCCACAGGGTTTTCTAAGCTGTAATCTTTATAGGAGCAGATTGCCAGGTCTTTGTCTCATAGAACAGCTGGGTGGGTTCGAACCACCAAACTTTTGGTTAACAGCTGAACACTTAAGTGTTGTGCCACCATGGCTCCTTCAAGGGAGAGCAAGTAACAATTCACTAAGATCACATGTACTTGGACATGTCAAATAGGACAACTGTATGCAAATGACATGGGGTTGCCATGAGTCAAGAACCAGGAAGGAAGCAAGCATGGTCTTGGACAGGCTGACAAAATATTCTGAATCATGCCATTAAGCTTCTGTATGGCTAGTGGAGAAAGATTCCTAGGCCCCACACTCAGAGCCAAATAACTTCATGTTTACACACAGTTATAATGACCTTGGTGATCGGATTTTCCCTTTCACGACAGGTGAAAAGAAGTGATATCTATAGAGATCATATCTTAAAAGATATGCACCATATGACCGACGAGGACTTAGAGGCTTACGGAAGTTGGGGCTTATTCGTGTTTGCACAATCTGTAAATTAGGATTCAGTCTCTTAACCTTATATTCTTTGCACCAAGCTCAGGGTAAATTCCTGAAAGTTCAGATGTTAAAATCCCTCAGAGTTTATCGCACTGTTGTTGTTAGTTGCTAGTGGGTTGGCTCCTGACTCACGGTGACTCCATGCACAACAGGACGGGGCCATTTGATCCATAGGGTTTTCATGGGCTGATTTTCAGAAGTAAATCACCAGGCCTTTCTTCCTAGTTCAACTTAGTCTAGAAGCTTCATTGAAATCTGTTCATCATCATAGCAACATGCAAGCCTCCACTGAGCAACCTGGTGGCTGCACGTGAGGTGCATTGCCTGGGAATCGAACCTGGTTCTCCTGCATGGAAAAGGAGAATTCTACTTCTGAACAATCATAGCAGACCCTTATAAATATGTGTAGAATGAACGAGTAAATGAAAGTGTGGCCCTAGTGGGTTATGACTGCAGGGGGCTGAATTGGCTGGACTTTCTCAGAATCGGTAGTCAGGATTCCAGGAAAACTGGGTTCATATTCTGTCTCTAAAACTCGCTACCTGTGTGACCTTAAGCAAAGCACTTCACCTCTCTGATCCTCAATGTCTTCATCTGCAAAGTGGTGGTAAGATTTCTATCCAGTACAGAGTGTTTTCTTGAGAACGAAAAGCGATAAACAACAGCAGTGAACTTAAAAATCTGGTGCCCAGAACTTTGCAGTGTTAGACTATTTATTATTATTATTATCAGAGTTCCCAAATAGCAGAATGGGCTGTCTTGGGTAGAGGTGGGAAGGAATGGGCATGTGTCTCCTCTGGGTGGGCATTGTAGAAGACCCTCAACCATTAGACTGGGGACAAGAGATCAGACAACACCGTCATACACCATCTGGCCCTGCATGTCAGAGTCTCTCCCTCATCCCAGGCTATAAAGAAGTCAACCCCACTGAGTTCTGATTTAATTAGCTCAGTGATATTGCCCTATCGATCACCCATTTCAAGTCGGCCAACTGGAGGAAGTGCGGGTTGCCCATCACCCTCTCACTTATGGAAAGCAAAAGCTGCTATTGACTTGTTTATTCAAGCCCAGCTGGGGAGCCCCCAGCGCCCCTCCCCTCCTCACACACATATTTGAGTTGGGATAAATCTCTTTTCTTCACGCCCATCAGCAAGTCCTTCATCCCCTCCCTGGGCTTCCCAGGCCCTCTCCCCATCTCCTCTTTTCCAATTGAATTAGTTTTAATATTTTTTGACAGAAAAAAATGTTTGCTTTATCTCTGGTGCTAGATGTCCTAATTGTTTCCTTTATCTTGGAGAATACGTCATTAATTTAGGGCCTGCCCGCCTCTTCCAGAGAGCCGGAGAATTCGCTTTTTCTGTAGTTGATGACGCTGGGTTGCTGCTAATGGTCTTTTGGGGACCCAGAGCTTATTTCTTCATCTCCGTCTTTTCTCTCTTTGTCTCTCTCTACCTTTCTTTCTGTCTCTGTTTTTCTCCCTCCTCTTGCATCTCCCCTCACTCAGCCTCTCCTGGCAAAAGAATTCAGAACTGCTGAAAGATGAGAACCTGGTAGGAAAACAGAACGTTTCTTTCTAACTTAGAAGGCCCGGGGTGGGAGGTGGTGGTCTAAGTGTCCTCTGATTGTCCTCACCACTGCTTACCTGCAGTTCCTTATTATCTTCATGCTGAACTCGCAGGAGCCATTAATTTGGGTTTCCCCAAATGTGTGACATCCAGTGTGAATCCCAGGATCCATGGCAGCAGAGAGGAGGGGACTGTGGTCAGATAAGTTGGGAAATGCTGCACATTACATAGAGGGCTCTTGGAGAGTCACAAAACACACAGGGAAATTAAAGGCTCTGAGAAGGTCTGCAGTAATGAAACCTGTTGAATGGTGTTTTGTACAAAGATTTCTGAACTTACCCACATTTCCAAATCCGGCTGTTGTATCACAAAGGTTCAGTCCACAACCGATGATGGGGATGGTGCACGAACGGGCAGCACTTCGTTTCATTGTGCATGAATCGGGGCTGACTCATGGCATCTAACAACAACAACAATAGAGAGCTCTCTTTTCACTGTTTCTTCTTTGCCAATCAAAACTTGACTTTTGTTGTTGTTGTTTGTTTGTTTAAGATCTTTTGTCTTTTCTGTCTTCTCGGATGCACCAACTCCCCAACCAAAAACCAAACCCATTGCTGTCAAGTTGATTCTCACTCATGGTAACTCCATGTATTACAGGGTAGAACAGCAATCATAGAGGTTTCTTGGCTGTAATCTCTGTGGAAGCAGATCTCCAGGTCTTTCTTCCTTGGCAGCACTGAATGGGTTCAAACTGCCAAGCTTTCAGTTAGTAGTCAAGCACAAAACAGGGGTGAACTCAGGGACCTAACAACTCCCCCAGTGGATCTACCAACTCCCAAGGGGGAATTAGTTATCTCTCATTGAGCCCAGAAGAGATGAATTTGAGACTCTGTAGGGCATTATCACAGTAATACTTCCATCAGAGGTCGTCTCTGGTTGTGCATCATTAAAGAGCAGGTAGTAGAGAGAAGGAGGAAGAGACTTCTCTGCAGTCAGGCAGACACCAGTTCAAAGGCCAGATCTGCCACTTGGTGCTGAGCATTCCTGGACCTGTCGTTAAAACCCCGTGGCTCAGGTTGCTCACCTGTTAAACAGGATAATGACACCACAAGTCTCTACAAGAATTCATCGAGATCATGTAAATGAAATGCTGGACTCCTGGCAGGTGATCAGTACATCCTTTAATGGAATAATTGAAGGCTGTCTCCTTTCTGTTTTGGGTAAAGGGTGCTGCTTTGCTCAAGTGGATTTGCTCAAGTGGATAACCACCATGGACTTAGAATGAAAAATTAGTAGGAGACGGTGGGGTGTGGTGGGGAGAGCTCTGGATTAGGAGTCAAGAGGGCTGAGATTTGATTTAGGTTTCACTATGTGATCTTGGGGGTCTCCCTTCCCCTCTCAGTCTGTAAAATGAAAGAGTTAATCAAGATGGTTTCTTGGTTACTTCCTGCTCCAACGTTCTACGTTTCTAGACATCTCTGGACCTTCCAAAGGGGTCGCTATATCTGGGGAAACTCTTCTTAGGGATACAAGTTGCCCATTTTTTCAGATTCCCCATCCATGGATCAGGTTTAGGGATGATACATGCAAAAGGGCCTCAGAATTTCTGTCTGTAAAAACCGAGGGAAGTGTTGAGTGAGGCTTCAGTTCTATGCTCTTATGAGCTGTACATTGGCTGTAATGGAGCCAACATTTCTGCCACTGTTCCTGGCCAACACTCTAATGGGGCTGGGATTAGTCACACTTGATTTAAAAAACCAACACTCAAGAATCAGACCCATCTGCCAGCAACCTGGTCAATTGCTCTTGGGATAAAAGGTTCCATTGAGTCCCAAAGTGACTGATATCTACGAGTGCCTAGGACTTGGATTTTCTCTTTGGTAGCTCCTCCTCAAGACACATTTTGACAACCTAAGAGTGTCTGCATTTATTTCTGTTAAAACGGAGCGATTGGTAAACAAAATGTAGTTAGAAATTAATGTAAAGTACAGGCCATCCCTGGATGGCACAACCTGAAAGGTCGGTCGTTCAAAACCACCCAGAGGCACCTCAGAAGAAAGGCCTGGTGATCTGTCTCCAAAAGGTCACAGCCTTAAAATCTCGCAGGGTGCAGTTCTACTCTGCAGTACATGGGGTCTCCATGAGTCAGAGCCAACTTGACAACAACCGTTTATAGTGTGGAAGCCCCACCACTGATGCCATGACTGTGATTGTGAGAAGTGTAATGTAAATAGAAGTGGAGAGAAGAGCTTGGCCTCCCTCTCTCTCTGAGTTCAGGGATCTGGCCTAAGGGATGGAGGTCCTATAGTTGGGCCAGAAGGATGAGAAAGGGTCTTCTACCCAGTAGGGCCAGTTCTGAGTTACCTATGGGGAAACCACACATTTCTTGGGTGTTATAGGGCCATGGGGAAACCTTGGTGGCCTGGTGATTAAGTGCTATGGCTGCTAACCAAGAGATCGGTAGTTCGAATCTGCCAGGCACTCCTTGGGAACTCTATCGGGCAGTTCTACTCTGTCCTATAGGGTCGCTATGAGTCAGAATCTACCTGATGGCACCATTTTTGGTTTTTGATTATAGGGCCAATAGGAGCCCTTGGGGTGAACAGTTAAGTGCTCAGCTGTTAACTGAAAGCTTGGTGGTTGAGACCTATCCAGAAGCTCTGCAGGAGAAAGACCTGTTGATCTGCTCCTGTAAAGATTACAGTCTGGAAAACCCTGTGGAGAAGTTCTATTCTCTTGCTTGGGGTTGTTGTGTAGCTCATAGGAGCATAAACCAAAGCCTAATTCAACGCTTTCCTCTGTTCTTACAGATGAAAACTCTGAGGCATCTAATGACAAGAGCCAAGAGAATTTACCTTGGGCGAGTTATGAAAGGTAGCATTAGACTCTGTTCTATGAGGCCAAGAACCATGCTGTTTCGCTTACACTCATGTCTCCAGGGCTAACCATGCACAGAACTTCACCCATACTGCGTGCTCAATAAATATTTATAACTTGTCCTCAACCCGTGAATTTGGAATGTGGTAAATCTGAGATGTGAACCCAGGTAAATGTAGATGAGGGGCATTTGTGATTCACTGGTAGAATTCTCACCTTCAGACCCAGAGACTCAGGTTCAGTATCTGCCAACGTGCCGCATGTACAGCCATCGCCTGTCTGTTAATGGAGGTTTGCCTGTTGCTGTGATACTGAACAGGTTTCAGCAGTGTTTCCAGATTAAGACAGACTAGGAAGAAATTTTGGCAATCTACTTCCAGAAAATCAGCCAATGAAAACTCTACAGATCACAATGGTCCAACCTGCAGCCTATCATGGGGATGACACAGGTCAGTGCAAAGTTTTGTTCTTTTGTGCATGGTGTTGCTCTGAGTCAGGGGCCAACCTGATGGCAGCTAACAACAACGGCAACTTTAGACCAGAGTGTCCAGGCTTCCCACCTGATACCATCTGCCATGTACCACACGTATCACATGGTGCTCTAATTGTCTGCCCACTTGTTCACCTCTTCTACTGGATCATGAGCTGCTTAAGGGAAGAAGGAATGTTTTCTCTGTCTTCATATCTCCAATCCCCAGCACGGTGCCTGACCTATACCATTAAACCCATTGCTGTCGAGTCGATTCCGCCTGGTAGATTCAAACCGCTGACCTTTTGGTTAGCAGCTGTAGCTCTTAACCACTGTGCTATATAAAAGCTTGTTGTGCTAAGTTGGATAAGATCTCAGAGATAAGATCTCAGAGAGCCAGAGGAATCTTTCTGTTTATCCCAGAGCCTGGCTTAGAGTTAGAGCTTAATATTTGTGGATTAAACTAAATTGTCTATATCCAACCCCAAGGAACGAACCAAGTTGTAGCAGGGACCTGTAAAAATGTTGTCATGTAAGATACATTCCCCAAGGGCTGGCCATGGTTAGGATATGCTCTCATCACCCCCATTTTAGATGAGCGACTGAGGATTGAGAGGGTCATCTTAAACTGGGTTCCCAGGAAACAGAATCTGAAGTGAAAATTTGCATGAGAAGGCTTACCTTACTGGGGAGTTCTCTTTGGAGATAAGCCATGAGTGAGGACTCTGAGCCTGGGGGCTTTTTATTGGCCACAGGAACTTGCTCAGCCCCTGAATAGAGCAGGCAGGAAGTGCCTGAGTGAGTAGCCTCAGGACCTGTCCTCAACTCAAAAGGATGTGCCCTATACTGTCTCTTAAAGGTCCTCAGTGGGATTGAGCCCCAGCTGCCCACCATGGTTATTTACCTGGTAACGTACCCTGTATTGGCTTTCTTCCCTTCCCTGCCTCACTTCCCTACTCCCATACCTGTGTTTCTTATGGTCACCTCCTAAAGCTGCTACTTGAACTTGAATCCTCATCTCAGAGCAGGCTTCTGGGGGAGCCCAAATCACAGCCAGGACTCAGAGAGGTGTTGTTGTTAGGTGCCTTCGAGTCAGCTTTGACTCATAGCAATCTTACGTATAACAGAACAAAATATTGCCTGGTTTTTTTTGTGCCATCCTCACAATCGTTTCAATGTTTGAGCCTTTGTTGCAGCCACTGTGTCAGTCCATCTAATTGACATTGTCGTCTTTTTCATTGTGATCCATAGGGTTTTCATTGGCTGATTTTCAGAAGTAGATCACCAAGCTTTTCTTCCTCGGGTGGAAGTAGAGCTCCAGGCCTTGATTTCTAGTTGGGGAGCTTTGCTGAAACCCGTTCAGCATCATAGCAACATGGAAGCCTCCCCTGACAGACGGGTGGTGGCTGTGTATGAGGTGCTTTGGCCCGGAATTGATCCTAGTTCTCCCACACGGAAGGTGAGAATTCCACCACTGACCACTACTGCCCCCATTCAGAGAGGCAGAGAGATGCTTCAGTGTCAAGGGCAGGTGATAAGCAGGCTCGGGATTTGAATCCACGTCTTGCTCCAATGCCTGTGCTTTTTCTAGTATTGTCTCCTCACCAAGTACTCCTCTCAATTCCGAAGAAACCATTTAAAAAATAATGGGCATCATTATCAAGTGCTTGGCATATGTCAGACACAGAGATGAACACTGTACACATTATCCCAAGGTTTGTCTCCAGTCATTAGCACAATACTGTCACTCCCCGACATGTCCCTCTGTCACCTGTTAATATTATCGCTTTAATAACATTCTCCAACCAATTCACTTATTTCCTAAATGCTGTTGCTGTTGCCCAGTGGTTAAGTGTTTGGCTGCTGACTAAAAGGCCTGCAGTTCAAATCCACCAGCTACTCTTTGGAAACCCTGTGGGGCAGTTCTATTCTGTCCTATAGGGTTGCTATGAGCTGGAATTGACTCAACGGCAATGGGGTTGTTTTTTTTTTTTTTTTTTTTGGAATCTTTACAGAAGCAGCTTGCCAGGGCTTTCTTCTGTGAAGTCACTGGTCAGTTTCGACCTGCCAGTCAATCAAAAACTGCTTGCATCACCCTGACTCCTATTTCCTAAATAAATACATTTATTTGACAAGGAAACATTAGCTTATTACTACAAATAGAAAAGTGAAACCACTTTCCATTAAGACAGGCTAACTGAAAACACAGAGACTTAAAGCCGTAAGTCTTTAATCACTATCAGTAAATGTGAAGTGAAAGTTACCCCTTTATTTTAAAAATTGTAAGTAAACATAAAAATAAGTACATTATAAGTGAACATAAAAATGTTTATCTGCCTTCTGTATAAAATTCTCTCACATAACCTTCCGCAGTGCGTGTCCCACGCTTTGGGCAACTCTGTGCCGTGTCTGAGAGCTGCTAGGACCGGTTGCCTTGGAGTCAGTGAAGACTCATGGTCGCCCCGCGTGTCTCAGAACAGAACTGTGCTCCGCAGGATTTTCAGGGCTGTGACCTTTTGAAAGAAGATCGTCAGCCCTTTCTTCTGAGGCACCTCTGGGTGTGTTTGAACGGCCAGCCTTCTGCTTAGTAGTCTACCCTGGGATTGCCATCTGAGAGGTAGACTTGGAGAGGTGAAATGACCCATTTGGAAAATGGCAGAGCAGAGATTTGGAATTGTGTTTGATGGATAGAAAGCTCTCAGCCGCTGAGCCCCACAAACAGCCTGCCCTGGAGTTGAGTAGCCTCTGCATTCGAGTGTCACATTGAAAATTGCCAAATTGTTCCCAGTTCTCTTTTTCCAATAAAAAGGCAACTCTGCCTGTTTTTCTAGGGGCTGAACAAGGACATACAAATGTGGAAGTGATAAGCCTCGTATTTAAGCCCCAGTTGTTTGGCTGGGTCTATGTCAATACATTTGTTCTTGGAAAGCCAGCCCTGGCGGGAAAGTACCCTTTGCCTTCTCATGCCTGCATCCACTGCGGCTCTCCTTGGTATACAGCAGTGCCAAGCTTGTCTATTTGCTGGCCATGCTCAGCGCTTCCCATGAGCAGCTTGGGAGAGGGCCTTGGCATGAAACTCTCCACCCCAGGCAAGAGTCCCCAGCGCTGCCTCAGGTGTCCCTGCCCCTGACTGGGTCCACCTGCCTCTTCTTGATAACCCTCAGGGATCAAATGGACCCCTTGTGCCTTAAGGCAGAGGGTGGAAGGGGCCCAGGCATTATCTGTTCAAATTGTGAGTTTTAACTGCCATTCAACATGTTCAGACCTCAGTGTGAAATACCTGGGGAATCTCAAGACCCTTTCAGAAGACCCATGAGTTCAAAACTATTTCCATAATGACGCTAAGGTATTGTTTTTTTTTTTTCACTTTTATTCTCACTTGAGTGTACAGTGGAATTTTCTAGCAGCTCTACACGATGTGTGATGGCAACATTTCTCTGATAATTAGTAGAATGTGGGTTTCCACATCCTCGTGTTTAAAAAGTTTCTCAGTTTTAATTTCTAAGATGGTAAAATACCTATAGGTACAAATCATGGAAACTAAAGCATTCTGGGTTTCGCAATCACTTTTAAGTGTGTAAAAGAGTCCCAACACCAAAAAGTTCAAGAACTGCTGGGTTAAACCATATAAAATTGCTGGTATTTGGCTATTTCTAACCTGTAAAAATGGCAGCTTTAGATCACCCTTCCATGAGGGCAGTTCAAAAACTTGCTCATGCTTTTGTCTTTGTTCAAACACTGTCTTCCTCCTTCTGAGTAAACCCCTTCTTGTGTTTCAAAGCTCAGCTCGATTGTCACCTCCTCCAGGAAGTCTTCCGTGAAGCCCTAGGGATGCACACCTCTCCTTCATAGCACTTCTCATGGTTGTAAGTTTACATTCATTTGTCTGATTCTGTGATTGATGATACCTGCCTCCTACCCACTCTATAAGCCCCAGGAGTGCCAGGACCAAATGGGATTTTGTTCACCAGTGGACCCTCAAGCACATAGGACAGGTATTTGCAGAGGGCACAGTTTATTTATTCACTCATTCGTCTGATACTTACCAACATAACCTGAGTGCCCAGCTCTGGGCTTGGTAGTTTAATGTTGTGAGGGAGTTATCATTAGCCCCAGTTTCCAGATAAGAATACTGAGGCTCAGAGAAGGGCTAGAAAGTGGTGAACAAGTTGGCATCAGGTCTGTATGTTTTCCATGTGATCCTTTCATGATTCTTTATGTCCCTCTGCAGAGAGAGGGAAAAGCCTGGAAGACTTCCAACAGGTGGAGACTTTTCAGCTAGACCCTAACTCACAATGGGCATTCCAGGGTGAGTGATTTCACTCTTCCTAACTTCACTTTCATCTATTTATTTCATAGGTATTCTTTAGCCAGGGGGCTAGAAGCTGAGGATGTTGTCATTGTTATCAGATGTCGTCGACTTAGTTTCTGCTCACAGCAACCCTATGTACAACAGAACAAAACACTGCCTGATCCTGCACTATCCTTGCAATCATTGTTATACTTGAGTTACTGTTAGGTGAAACTGAGGATACACAGAAATATTAGATGAACAGGGTCAGAGAGAAGAATAAGTAAGTAAACACACCAATAAGTGAGATTCCACAGCGTGGTTGTTGTCATTGGTGCCATCGAGTCAATTCCTACTCATAGGAGCCCTGTCTACAATAGAACTAATCACTGCCTGGTCCCGCGCCATCCTCGTGATTGTTGCTCTGCTTGAGCCCATCGTGGCAGTCATGGTGGGGATCAGAACGGATGCAAAGAGCTGTTATGAAAAAAGAAAAACTGGGTTGAGAGGAGGCATCAATTCTAGAAATCCTCAGGTAAATGATTTCTCTTTCTTAGCCTCTGGGAAGAGGTTCTGCTTTGGGGAACATTCTTCGAAAAGAATTGAAGACACAATTTCTTTATCAAGAGAGAACTGTCACCTTCTCTGATTAGATATGACTGCATCTCTTCTGCTGTAGTGTTGACAATAATCCCCACCAAATGCTATTATTTGCTTTGTGCCAATGACTTTGAAGGTATACACTCCTTGACTCCTGACAGTTACTCTATAAGGTAGGGATAATGATTGGCTCCACTGTACAGATGCAAAAACTGAGGATTGGAGATGCAATGGAACCTGTAGCTGAGCTCATATCATAGTCTGGTCTGCTGTACTCGCTGTCCCCCAGCATGGAGTACTGAAAGAACTTCCCTCCCTAATACTTGGAGGTGTTTGGTGATGGCCCCAGTGGGGGTGTATGCATGCGTGTGGGTGATTCATGGCAGCTGATACCAGATTGGCAGCCCACAGTACCTAGGAACTCTGTGAGATCCTGTTGTTGTTGTTGGGTGCTATTGGATTGATTCGAACTCATAGTGACCCCATGTGGCAGAATAGAACTGCCTTATAGGCTTTTCTAATCTGTGATCTTTAAGGAAGCCGGTCGCCAGGTCTTTCTCCTGCCAGAGCCGCTGGGTGGGTTCTGCCAACCTTTTGGTTAGCAGATGAGCGCTTAACTGTTCCACCACCAGGGCTCCTAATCCCTATCCTAGACAGGGAGTATTTCAGAAGGGAATCTCTTTGGAGAGGACTGGCTTTGCTTCCACACTGGCTCTAAGGTTTCTCTGGGGAATTATCCATCTCAGATCTGCAAATCACTCTACTCTCCAGCCTGGGAAAAAGGAACACTTGAGTATTTCATCTGGGTTTCCCTTACTGCTCCATCCAGGTCCTAAATACTTAACACACTCGGGAAAGGGAGGCCAAATTGCATTGTGGTTACAATCATGGACCCTGTAGTCAACAGACGTGGGCGTGCTCTCTTCTCTGCCTGTCCTGGCTCTGTGACCCTAGTAACTTCCTCACCTGGCACCCAGTTCCCTTCTACATCAAATGGGGTTGTTGTTGTTAGGTGCTGAAGAGTCGGCTCTGACTCATATCGATCCCATGTATAACAGAACAAAATATTGCCCGGTCCTGCACAATCCTCACAATAGTAGGTATGTTTAAACCCATTGTTGCAGCCACTGTATCGATCCATCTCGTCTCCCTCTATTTCGCTGACCCTCTACTTTACCAAGCATGATGTCCTTCTCCAGGGACTGATCCCTCCTGACAGCATGTCCAAAGTTAGCAAGACGAAGTGTTGCCATCCTCGATTCTAAGGAGCATCCTGGCTGTACTTCCTCCAAGACAGATTTGCTTGTTCTTCTGGCAGTCCAGCGTATATTCAATATTCTTCACAAACATCATAATTCAAATGTGTAAATTCTCCTTCAGTCTTCCTTTTTCATTGTCCAGTTTTTGCATGCATATGAGGTGATTGAAAATACCATGGCTTGGGTCATGGTTTAGTCATCAGAGTGTTATCTTTGCATTTTAAGACTTTAAAGAGATTATTTTTGATACTTCCCAACCAACATTAAACAAAGCAGCAGAAGCACAGCACCAAGGACAAGCTATGTTCTTTCTTTCCCTCCTTTCTTCCCCCACCAGTGCTGAGGTGAGGTGCTGGGGCTCTCACAACTTACATGGGATCTTTGGCTCTAAAGCCAAATGCAGGTTCACCAGCTCCTAATACAGGCCTTTCCTCACTCCCCAGAGAGGCTATTCGACTACACGCCAATGTTTTGTTGAGTTAAGAACTCAGTGTGCTGCTCACCTCCAAGACACTCCGTGTTCTGAGAAGTTCTTCCCACTCTAGAAGCCATTAATCACACTCTGTAATTAAATAACACAACAACCTGTAATTAGGGCATTGATTTGTTGGTTTAGTTGTTTACTCCTGAGCTCCCCCTCTAGCCTGTGAGCTCCATGAGGGCAAGGACTGTGTCTGTTTTTATTCACAGCTGGGTCCTTCATGCCTTCTCCAGTGCCTGCCACATGGAAGATTCTCCATAAATGTTGGTTGAATAAAGGAATGGGTGGATAAAGGACTTCATGGCCAGATTTCTCCCAGGTATTTTACTAAGTGTGAGAGATAGGTTGGCAGTTATCAAGGAGCCTCTGTCATAATAATACTTCTTTGTACCCGAGGTGACCTTTGTATCTTCGATAGAACTTGATACTGATGAATGGTGATGGCAAAAATGATACTGGTGAAAATGACGATGGTGATGATGATAATGGTGGTGATGATGATAGTGATGAGAGCCATGGTGATGTTGGTGGAGGTGATGATGATGGTGGTGCTGCTGATGATGGTGATAACAGTCATGGTGCTGATGATGGTGGTGCTGATGATGGTGATAACAGTCATGGTGCTGATGATGGTGGTGCTGATGATGGTGGTGCTGATGATGGAGGTGATGATGATGGTGGTGCTGACGATGGTGATGAGAGTGATGGCTGATGGTGAAAGTCACCATGATGGAGATACTGAGGATGATGGTGGTTGATGATGATGGTGGATGGTGATGATGTCGATGATAAAAGTTAAAAAATTTCTTGAAGTTTTTGTTATATGTCAGGTAGTTTACATGCAATTTTTCACCTAATTCTTGCGATGCCTCTGTAAGGTATTACATTTGAAGAAACTCAGAGTATTTGCCCAAAGCCATCCAGAAGGTAAGGAGCAGAATTGAGACTTGAACTCAAGACTGCCTAACCCTGCTCTCAAGCATGCCCTTATACGGGCATGATCTTCAACCATGTTATAAGGCAGTCACAATGATCACCCTTGTACAGATGAGGAAAGAGCTTCAGAGAGGGGGAAAGGACCTAGCCAAGGTCACAAAGCCCAGGAGGGGCAGAGCTGGGGCTGGAATCCTATGCTTCTTATTTCCAGTGGAACTTTTTCCATTATGAGGCTCAGGAGATTTGGGGTCCTGAAAATAGCAGTAAACATAGAGGCAAAGTGTTTGGATTCTCATTCCAGCATGACCTCTTACTAGCCATGTGAAGTCGGGCATGTCATTGCATCTCACTGAAACTCGGTTTTCTCATAGTTAAAGCCAAAACCAAACCTGCTGCCATCGAGTTGATTCTGACTCATGGAAACTTCATGTGTGTCCTAATAGAACTATGCTCCATAGCATTTTCAATGGCTGATTTTTTGGAAGTAGATTGTCAGGCTTTTTTTCCAAGGTGTCTCTGGGTGGACTTGAACCTCCTACCTTTCGGTTATCAGTCCAGTGTGTTAACTTTCAGCACCACACAGGGACTCATAGGTAAAATGGGAGCAAAAAAGCCTACCTCATATGGCTTAGATGAGAGTTCACTGAAATCGTAGGTATAGAAATGATTTATAAACCACAGAGACCTGTACTGTCAGTATTGTCAATCCCAATGCCTTGATAAGCTAATATGGCCATGCCTTCAAAAGTCCAGTGAAACTCCTGTATGGTCAGTTTCACCGTCAGTCCTAAAATGAATCATCTGTACAGTTCTATTGGCTCTGACATTCTATGGCTCCAGTGTAGCAACCTAAAATGCTTTACTCAACAACTGAGAAGAGGCATGAAGTCCGAATGACAGACTTCAGTGCTGGTAAGATGTATGATAACCAGTTGCCCTCGAGTTGATTCTGACTCATAGCGACCCCGCGCGTGTCAGAGTAGAACAGTGCTCCGTAGGGTTTTCAGTGGCTGTAATCTTTCAGATGTATATCTTCAGGTCTTTTATTAATGGCCTGGGTGGATTTGAACCTTGAACACTTTCAGTTAATAGCCAATCGTGTTAACCATTTGCACCACTCAGAGACCTTATAAAAGGCCCCTTATTCACTATGCGGAAACCCTGGTGGCATAGTGGTCAAGTGCTATGGCTGCAGACCAAGAGGTTGGCAGTTCAAATCCACCAGGTGCTCCTTGGAAACTCTGTGGGGCAGTTCTACTCTGTCCTATAGGGTTGCTACGAGTTGGAGCTGACTCGATGGCAACGGGGTTTTTTTTTTTTTTTTTTTTCACTATGCATTAATCATCTGGCTCATCCTTCTGTTCAGCAAATATTCCATTCTCAGTCCCATCTCGGGGACTTGGCACTTGATGTTTCCTCGGCCTGGAATACCTTAGACCTTTTCTGTTGCTTCTTAGTCACCAAGATGTCAGCTCAGACCCAGGGAGGCCTTCCTCCCCACCCCTATCTAAAGCCATGCCACCCACACCACCCCCATCATCATTCTCTCCCAACACATTGCTTCTCAGCATTCACCAAACCAGTTGAAA
Source organism: Loxodonta africana (assembly GCF_030014295.1). Lineage (NCBI taxonomy): Eukaryota > Metazoa > Chordata > Mammalia > Proboscidea > Elephantidae > Loxodonta > Loxodonta africana. The sequence continues at coordinate 29,692,563 of NC_087360.1, read as the reverse complement.
TGATGAGGCTGGTTTACTCTATTATCTATCTCCAGCGCTAAAACACACACCCCACGAAAGCTGATCGGGTTCTGTCTTGATCACTACGTATCCCCAATGCCTGGCTACATGACTGGCAAAAAACAAACAAACAAAAACCTTTCATAAATATGAGTAGAATGAAGCACTGAATAAATGGATTCTATCCCATTTACTTGGGGTTGCCCATGTTGCCAAGGGATTCCGACTCCACTCAGTCTCAGACAGGGAATGCCACAACCCGTTTCCACTCCCCTGAGTCACTGAGTGTCATCCCTGATAAATGGCCATCATTGTGGGAAAGCACCAGACCTTATTTCTCGGCTGGAGCTGACACTGGTGCCTCCTGCCAAACGTGGGCGAGGAAGCTGAGTCCACACTCAGAAGAGCCTTGAAGAGATGGTTGTCACGGCTCACGCCATTTCTGGAAAAACAGTCCAGTTTTTTTGTCCCCCCTCCCCAATGTGAAATCTGCTGTCACCCTTTTGTAAAGACATCTGAGAAAGTGTAAAACTACGCTTTCCGGAATCGGGGATGCAATAGTTTGTGCAATTATAACCCAACACATCACAGAAGTCATATTGGTGCTCTCTGCCTGCATAATTCATCACTCGCTTTCCTGTCAGGGCCCAAGACCTTTCATATCTGGTAGACAAAAAAAATTAAGTTTACATTGCTCGATTAAAAATTCAGAAGTTTAAGGGCAAGAAAAACAGGATGTGAGTTGTATCATCATTAAATAGACAGAGATAAATAAAGCATCAGAAGAGGAAGCATGAAAAAATAAAAAGGAGACAATGGGGGAAAATACACCCTGCTGGGAACTTGTCATTTCTCAGATTTAAGGATGTCAGCATCAACTTCATTAATTTCTTCTCCCTAATGGTCAAAATTCAGGGACTATGCAGGTTGGGAAGTAAGAGGCTTTGGGGCTCAGAGGTTATTTCCTTCCTTCCTTCCTTCCTTCCTTCCTTCCTTCCTTCCTTCCTTCCTTCCTTCCTTCCTTCCTTCCTTCCTTCCTTCCTTCCTTCCTTCCTTCCTTCCTCCCTCCCTCCCTCCCTCCCTCCCTCCCTCCCTCCCTCCCTCCCTTCCTTTTTTCCTTTCTTTCTTCCAAGATTTTATTAAGCCTCTACTCTGTCATATAGGGTCGCTATGAGTTGAAGTCAACTCAAGAGCACACAACAACTCTTTACAAGCTGTACTGCAAGACCCTAGTGATATGAAGTTAATAAACCAGAGTTCTATATTGATGAGGGAGCTCCAAGCTATTTAGAGAAAAGACGATAATAGCCCAGAGTGATCTATGATGTGATGGTGGAAGCAGAGGTGGCTGTGAGAGCCCGGAAGGGGTACTTGATCCATTCTTTGAGCTTCTAAGAGAAAGTGATGCTTGAGTTGGTTCTTAAAGGAGGCATAGGTATTGGCCCGGTGATGGTCAGAGGATGGAGTGGGGAATGGCATTCCATTGAGGAGTGAATACCATGCGCAAAGGCTCAGAGGCATAGTGAAACGTGGTATGTTCAAGGAAGCTGATACGGTTTGGTCTGGTTTAGACATGGGGTGAAATTGGGCTAGGTGGAGATGTGGTTAGAATAAGTCAGTGCATAGGTCGTGAAAGACTGTGGGCTGACTAAAGAAGCTTGTATTTAACTCCTACTAGATTGAAAGTAAAGAGTTCTGGTGGTACAATGGTTAAGCATCTGCCTGCTAACCAAAAGCTTGGCTGTTCAAACCCACCCAGTGGCTCCACAGGAGTAAGACCTGAAGATCTGCTTCTATAAAGATTACATCCTAGGAAACCCTATAGGGCAGTACTACTCTTCACAGAAGTCTGCTATGAGGCAGAATCCGCTTGACAATGCCGTAAAACAACAACAGGTTGGAAGCTTCTTGAGGGCAAGGAGTATGTCCTTTTTTGTTTTTCCTCTCTCATCTTTGAGGCCCCATTTCCTATTATATTGTCTGGTACACAACAAGTATTTGTTGACTGAGTTTATGGTTCCAGAAGTGACTGGGGAGCCATTGAAGAATTTTGAACAGAACAACATGATCATATTTTCACTCTAGGAAGATCCTTCTGCATGGACAACGGTGGACAGTGGCTTGGAGGACGAGAAGAGGAGCTGGCTAGTCTTGGGGTTTGAGGTCAAGACTACTAATGGTCCCCCATTATCCAATCTCCTCTTCTTCCATCTGGTAATAGAATCCCCTGAGGTTGAGCAGGACACATGGCTGCCTAGCTAGAGACTCCATTTCCCAGGCTGCCTTGTGACTAGGCACATGGTGTGGCCATGTGACTAGGTTCTAGCTAGTGAAATGTGAGTGAATGGGATGACTCCAACTTCTACACCACTTCCTTAAAAGGAAGTTGCTATCTCCACCCAACTTCCCTGTTTTTTTTTTTTTTTTTTTTAATGTAATCATGGTGTTGGGGAGACAGCTTCAACTGTACAGATGAGAATCACATTCTAGGGCAGTGGTTGGCAAACTATGGCCCATAAATAAAGTTTGATTGGAACACAACAATGCTCATTCATTTACCTGTCTATGGCTGCTTTCTCACTACAGTAAGAGAGTTCAGTGGTTGTGGTAGAGACTCATATAGCTCTCAGACCCTGAAATATTTGCTATCTGGCCCTTTATAGAAGATCTATCAATCTCCGCTCTAAGGGATAGCAGAGAAACAATATAGAATCTCATCCTTGGATGGCTCTGTGGAGCAGAGACACCTCCCCAGTTTGGTAGCTCATTTACATCAAGAGTGATACATGACAGAAAAAGAAACTTCTCTCTGGTTTTAGACACTGAATTTGGATTCTCTTTATTTCAGCAAACCCTGGTGGCATAGTGGTTAAGTGCTACGGCTGCTAACCAAGAGGTCGGCAGTTCAAATCTGCCAGGCGCTCCTTGGAAACTCTATGTGGCAGTTCTACTCTGTCCTATAGGGTTGCTATGAGTCGGAATTGACTCAACGGCAGTGCGTTATTACAGCAGCAGTTCTGCTTATACCGCATTTAAGACAAAGACCAAGAGGCATCCGAAAGGCCACAGCCTTGAAACTCTTAAGGAGCAGCTCTGTTCTGCACACATGTGGTTGCCATGGTATACAAATGTTGCTGTTGTTAGGTGTGAGCAGTCGGTTTTGATACATAGTGACCCCATGTGACGGAGTAGAACTGCCCCACAGGGTTTTCTTGGCTGTGATCTTTATGGGAGTGGATCACCAGGTCTTTTCTCCTGTGTTGCTGCTGGGTAGGGTGTCTTAGGATGGGTTCTCTAGAGAAGCAAAACTATTAAAGGGTATAAATATATAGAGAGAGATTTACATCAAAGAAATGGCTCACATGTTGTAGAGCATGAAACATGGGTCAGGCTGGAGGCTTCTGATTCATGTAGCCACAAGGGCTGGTGAACCCAAGATCAGGGAGTCAGACAGCAGGGCTCTTGCTCACAGGCTGCAAAGACCTATAAATCCCAAGACTGGCAGGCAAGACCGCAGGTAAACTGCCAGCTCAAGTCCCAAGAACTGGAAGTCAGATGAACAGGAGCCAGCTGCAGAATCCAGAGCGAGCAAAAGCCTGTGAGCCTTGCCAGAGAGTCCACTTATATTCCATGCAGGCTATACCACCAAGGGAACTCCTTTTCAACTGATTGGCTACTCACAGCAGATCCCATCACGGAGGTGGTCACATTATATCAAATCTCATCATGGAAGTTATTACAACATCATATGACTGCCAAAACACTGAGAATCATGGCCCAGCCAAGTTGACACAAAACCCTAAAGATCACAGTGGATTTGAACCATCAACCTTTCGCTTAACAGTCAAGTGCTTAACTGTTGCATCACTAGGTCTCCTATGTATGCATTCCTGTTGGGTATTACCTAGAAGTAAACTTGCTGGGTCATGCGCTGTGCGTATGTCAAGCTTTACAAGATGCTGCCAAGGAGTTTTCCAAAATGGTTGTACCAACGAACACTCCCACCAGAAGTGTGTATGAGAGTTTGAATAAAATATCACTAGTAGTTGGTATTTTCTGTCATTTTCATTCTATTTCATCATTTTCATTCTAGTGGAGGTGAGGTGGTATTACATTGTGGTTTTAATTTGCATTTCCTTGATGACTAATGTAGTTGGGCATGTTTTCCTATGTTTATTGGCCATTTGGTCATCCTGTTTTGGTGAAGTGCCTGTTTGAATCATTTGCCCCTCCCCCCCATCGGTCCCTTACTTTTTCTTCCTATTGTGTTGTCTATCTGTTTTCATGGGAGTCCCTAGGTAGCGCAAACAGTTAAGCGTTTGGCTGCTGACCAAAAGGTTGGCAGTTCATGTCTATCCAGAGGCACCTCCAAAGAAAGGCCTGGTAACATACTTCTGAAAAATCAGCCACTGGAAACCCTTTGGAGCATGATTCTGCTCTGACATACATGGGGTTGAGATGAGTTGGAATTGACTCGACAACTTCTTGGCTACCCATTTCTTATTGTTTAGTAGTTATTCTTTATATATTCTGGATATTAGTCCTTAGCGAAATTATTGCAAATATTTTCTTTTAATCTATGGGTTTCCTTCTCACTCTTTTAATGGAGACTTTTGATGGACAAATGTTCTTACTTTTAATATAGTTCATTTTATTTTCTTATAAGTGGACACAATTTTCTCAAACATATTTGAGTGTAGAAAGCAGCATTTTTCCAGAGCAGGCAGGGGTTTGAGCAGAGCTCAGAGGTGGGAATGTCAGGGCCTTGGAGAAACAAGTACAGTCAGGGGCATACAGGATTCTGGGGAGGGTGGGGAGCTCAGAGGAGTTGTTGAGGGCAGACCACAGAGACTTTCTAACTCCATGCTTTCAAGTTTGGACTTCTGAAGGCTCCAGAGGACTGACGAGTTGAGCAAGGATTGCCGAGACCAGAACTTGTGTTAGGAATATTAATCCAACAACCAATGCTGGAGGCAGCTGATGGGGTGAGGTGGGGCTGGGGGGCCAGGGAGGGATTCTGGTGTCTGCTCTGTGAAGGTGGGGCTGGGGGGCGTGGGGACAGATAGGGAAGCTGCATGGACAGGGCTTGACCTTCCTTCTCTCCAGAGGGGTGACAGACAGAAGATATAGATGAGGATACACCCACGGGTGCCATATCCTTAAGGATGACATCATAGCCCTTCTGATCCTGAGGCAGACTGCTGGTCCTGACTCAGCCTGGTTCTGTCTTTCTGCTCTTATGTAAAAGCCTGGAAAACAAGCTGATGAGTCACAGGGTCACAGCCCCATCCTTCATCTGTCAGTCTCCTGAGAGCTTTGGGGGAGGCAGACAAGCCTGCCTGCTCTGTGTTCAGGAGCAGCCCAGGTCCTCTGAGGTGGAAGGCAGGCTGGAGGCCCAGGAAGAATTTGGGAGGGGGCAGGAGACTGCATCCCAGGCCCTCAACTCACTGCTGCGTGTCCTTGGGGAAGTCCCTTAACCCTCTCTGGGACTCAGTTTCCTTATCTGCAGAGCAGATTGGGAGACACAGATGACCTCTTGATACAAAATGGTTTGCAGCTAATATTTCATAAATGTAATGAGTTACTGAGATCCTTCCCCCTACCCCTGAGCCAGGGAGTCAGAGAATTTTGTATTTATCCTGCCCCAGAACTGATCAGTCTAAGGTGCCAACCTAGCAAGGAAAGTGTCCATCACTCCTGCCCCCTTGCTTCCTGAGTTACCAGCCCTTGACAACCAATGCCAAACTCCCCTCTCTGAAATCCAATCATCTTAAATCCCAGATATGGACATTGAAATCATATATTTTCATTTGTAATGCATTTTCTGCTCTCTCTAAATAATATTTAAGGTGGCTTACAAAAGAATAACAACGATGATGACAATGACGATAACAATAACATCTCTTTAGCACATCCTCAGGGTGGGCATCAGGCTGGCCACCACGGTAGGATATGCAGTTGCAGATGAAGGCAGAAGGGATGGTGTGAGCAGAGGCACTGTGTGGGAAGTAGAGTGGGAAGCCCAAGGAGCCCCAATGGGACATTTAAGGCCAAGGTCAGAGGTGAGCAGAGGAGATGAAGACAAGCTCTGGGACCTCAGCATTGTCCATTCTGCCCCTTACTCATCCACTATGGCCACAAAGACCTCCTCTTTATTCCTCAAACACGCCAAGCGTGGTCTAGTTGCCAGAACTTTGCACTTGATGTCCCTCTACCTAGAAATCTTCCACCCAGGCCTGCATGGTCTGCCCTGCCCCTTCCTACAGATGTCTGCTTCGATGTTGCTCTTGGAGAGGCCTTCCTCTCTGATGAATCTGCTCTCAGATACCTGCTCCCATCCTTCTCTCTTTACTCAGGTTTATTTTTCTTCCCATTGGCTATCGCAAGTAGCCATATTACATGTGTCTTAATTGTCTGTCTCACCCACTGGAATATGAGCTCCGTGAGAGTAGAGACATCTTTTTTCTTTTCTTTTTTTCCATTTTGGTAAAATACATACCACATAAAATTTGGCATTTTAACCATTTTTAACTGCACAATTCAGTGGCATTAATTATATTCACAATGTTTTGCCACCAACACCATTATTTGTCTCCAAAACGTCTTCATCATCCCAAACAGACACTCAAAAAAAAACAGAACAAAAATAAAAAAACCAAATCCGTTGCTGTTGAGTCGATTCTGACTCACAGTGACCCTATAGGACAGAGTAGAACTGCCCCATAGAGTTTCCAAGGAGTGCCTGGTGGATTCGAACCTGCTGACTTTTGGTTAGCAGCTGTACTTCTTAACTACTTCGCCACCAGGGTTAGTGCCTGTTAATCAGCAACTCCCCATTTCCCCCTCCCTCAGGCCCCTAGTAGCCTCTCATCTACTTTCTGTCTCTACAAAGTTGCCTATTCTAGATATTTCATATAAAAACAACAACAAAAAAAACCCAAACCCATTGTTGTTGAGTTGATTTCGACTCATAGCGACCCTATAGGACAGAGCAGAACTGCCCTATAGGGCTTCCAAGGAGGGCCTGGCGAATTTGAACTGCTGACTTTTTGGTTAGTGGCTGAACTCTTAACCACTACACCACCAAGGTTTCCAGATATTTCATAAAAGTGGGATCATATAATATTTGTCCTTTTGTGCCCGACTTTTATCACTCAGCATAACGTTTCCTAGGTTCATCCATGTCATAGCATGTATCAGAACTTCATTCCTTTTTATGGCTGAGTAAAATTCCATTGTGCGAATAGACCACATTTTGTTTATCCAGTCACCTGCTGATGGATACTTGGGTTGTTTACACCAAGGTTATTGTAAATAATGCTGCAAGGAACACGGGTGTACAATGATCTGTTTGAGTCTCCCTGCTTTCAAGTCTTTGGTGGTACATGCCTAGGAGTGGAATTGCTGGATCACAGAAGAAAGGCCTGGTGATTTGCTTCTGAAAGGTCACAGCCTTGAAAACCCTATGGAGCACAGTTCTATTCCGCACACTGGGGATTGGCATGAGCCCCAGTTGACTCTACAACTAACAACAACAACAACAACAACAGGAAGGTAATTCTATGTTTAAATTTTTGAGCCACTGCTAAACCGTTTCCTACAGTGGCGGCGCCATTTGACGTTCCCACCAGCAATGGCCAAAGTTTCCAATTAGAGACATTGCCTTTCCACTCCTTTGTCTCTAGTTCCTGATAAAGCGCCTGGCATGGAGTGGATGCCCAGTGGGCTCCACATTGTGGTAGGTTTCAAGTGCTGTGCCAAGTATTTAATTACAAAGAGTTTAAACCAGCTTCGCCAGCCAATCTACCCTCAACAGCCTGGACTCCCAGAGAGAGATGACATGGGGGAAACTCACAAAGACGTGCCCGTGAGAGACAGCTAGAAGAGCCCAGACAGTCCTCCTTTATCTATGATCCACGGTGTCTGGCCAAGTTGTTCGTGAAGGAGGCCTTATGACGCATCTTATAAAAGCAACCACGGCCTCTCAATCACTCCGCACGTTTTGGAAGGAAAAACAGATATCAAAAACGAAAGCTCACGGCAAGGAGGTATGATATCAGATCCGTCATTCTTTACAGCAACGCAGACGATGGCGTTTAGGAGACAGCCGCTGCATCCAGAAGACAGGCAGTTTTGACATGTCTTGCCAAAGAAGAATCACCCACTCCACCCTCGTCCCTCCACCCACTCCGGCCTGATCACAAGGAATGACAGAATTACAAACAAATCAATCAGGCAGAGAACAGAAGCAGTGGAAATTTGGGGTTTGGGTGGTAATAACAAGATGGATTTCTGGAGTAACAGGTATCAGTTGCCTCCAGTATCTCTTTCCATGGTCTGTCTGTGATGCCTGAATTGCCACTACTCAGGGTTTATTAGTGTTGGAAAAAAGTAGTCACGACTGATGGTTATCAGCCATTAGCTCCGGAGTGAGAATGACTTTATTGTGGATTGAGGGAGCTGGAGTGGGGTACAGATATTCTGAGATCAAAAATACGCAAGGTTACAAGGGCCAGTTTATAACATAAATGATACAGACAAGCTGTAAGACAATAGGGAGTGGTGGGGGACTGTGGTTAACTAGCAGGTACGTGCTCTATCTAAATAGCGCAGCTATCACTTAATCATTCAGTTCCAGCTGTTTGAGGCAATGTGAAAATGCAGGCCCAGTGTTTCCAAATAGAATTTATAAGGGGAACTGTAAACCTGGACTTTTATGTGGAATCTCCTGATTTTTAAACGTTTGCAGCTAACTCAAAAATGTTTAGAACTCTGGGCAAGGTGGACAAAATCTGAGAGCCAGTTGGAGAAACTTAGGCTCAGAGAGGGCAAGGCACCTGCTTAAAGAAGCTCAGCAAATTGCTGGCAGGGTACGGTCTGGAACCTCAGTGCTTGACTCCTAGCCCAGTGCTCTTTGCTCTTAACTCCAGCTTGCTTTCCTATTCCACAGGAGAGGCTGTGCCTCTTTGAGCCCTGGACCTAGGAAAGGTGAGGGAAGTTGGTGGATGACATTTGAGCAAACCAGTCCCGCATTTTGCAGTGCACAGGATAGCTACAATTATTCCAGCACACCCCAGTTCAGCTGGAGTACTAGGCCTAGGGGACAGATACTGGGGAAAGGAGGCAGCAGGATTGGAGGGGGCAATAGTGCCTCTGTGAAGATCTACCTCTCCTGGGCCACCTGGAAAGTTCTGGGACAACCCTTAGGAAGCAACTTCGGGCTTGGAGCCAGCTGCTCTCCCTCTTCCTTTTCTACTAACCAAGCTGCATAGATCTCAGTAGCAGCCAATTATCTTTGCAGGAGTTCTCTGACCAGACGAATCAGGCAGGCCATGGAGGAAAAACAGCTAGTGTGTGTCTGGCCTATCCAGAACCCCCACCCCTCACAACTCCCGTCTCATCCTCCTCCCACTCCTGGGCTTGGGGTCCTGAGCCCCCATTCCCCAAAGCTGAAGGAATCTTGCTGTCTCCGCAATGCTGGGGACACAGTCTGGATTAGGCGAATCAACAAGGCCATCTCAGAAGAGACCAGATAGGAAATAAGAGGCCCCATTGCCTAATGGGACTTATCAATTATGATCTAGGGCCATATTTCTTTGAGGGGTGATTGTTTCACGGAGTCTGACATCTCATATAGCTTTAAATTACTCACAACCGGGACGGCTTACAAGATAGCAGTAAAATCAGGAGAGGATTGGGCAATGTAATTATAGTATGGAAATGATGTTGATCACTCAAGCAGGGAGCAGACCTTGAATCAAAAACCCTACTAGGTCTCCCCACCCCCTTCCTTCTACTGTGCCCGCTCAGAGCTGTAGCCACAATACCTGGGAAACCTGGAGGTAACCTCGCTTCCGCTTAGAAGAAGCTGAAAAGTGGCCAGGTCATTGTGTAGATGTAATGAACAACGAGCTCGTTATGGACCAAGGACAGATCTCATGGAACTGGGAGTCAGGGGTCTACAGGCAGGGGAAGAAGCGTTTGCAAGTGTTGCCCATTGCCCTAGTTTGTGGAGGTAATAAAGAGTCTTCCACCCAACCATCCACCCATCCATCCATCCACCTGCCCTTCCATTTCCTGAGACCAAAGAAGAATTTAGTATTTACTGAGCACCTACTATCTGTAGACATTGCTCTGAAATCAAGATATAAATAAATTTATTATTTATTAAAACACATATTGATGATTGACTAGTTGTTTGTAAGACTGCTAACTGCTCATCAAGCCGGATGTCTCTTTTTCCTGGGCACGAAGTTGGACTACATTTCCCAGCCTCCTTTGTAGCTAGGTGTGGCCATGTGACAGAGTTCTAGCCAATGGGGTGTGAACGGAAGAGATGTGGGGCACTCCTAGGTCTGGCTTATGAAGCCCTCCTACTTGTGATCTTCCATGCTCTTTCCCAATCTACCAGTTGGGTGTCAGCACCCAAGGTGACCCAAGAAGGCAACCTGTTGAAACTGGCTGAACATCAGCAGCCTAGATCCCTGAATGAAAAAAATCCCCCACCCCACCCATCCTCTGCTGACCTGAACCTGCATTGCATTGTCAGGTGAGCAATATAAACCTACCTGTTGAACTGCAGAGAGGTGGCGTTTGTCTGTTACAGTAGTTAACTAGACATTAGACAAGGTTCAGGGGACATAAAAATTCATTCAAGCCTTTCCTGGGCTCTTATGATGCTCCAGGCAGCAGCAGAGGGAATACAGTTCTTCCATTCAAACATTTACCATATTGGGCTCTGGGGAAATTGAGATAAATTAATTGATTATTTCCAAAACATTCATTAGGTACTTTGTATGCCCCAATTTTAGTGTTAAGCTTTGGGGACAAAAATAATAATTCATTCATTCAAATATAGGTTAAATTTCTACCCCATGCTGGATACGGGGTTAGGCATTAGGGAATAAAAGATGAAAATGGGCTTTCTCCCCAAGGGGTTCAGCATCTGGTGGAAGAGCCAAGCCATGGCGATGCAGTGTGAAAAGCGCTAAAATACAACTTTGTTGTTGTTGAGAATATACACAGCAAAACACACACCAATTCAGTAATTTTTACATGTCTAATTCCGTGACATTGATTACATTTTAATTCCGTGACATTGATTACATTAAGTTGTGCAACCATCTCACCTTCCTTTTCTGAGTCGTTCCACCCACTTTAGCATAAACTCACAGCCCCTAAGCTTCTTATCTAACCTTTTGAGTTGCTGTTGTCAATTTGATCCCATATAGATCTTTAAAAGAGCACAATGCTCAAGGCAGACATTCTTTACTCATTAAGCTAAACTATTTGTTTGGTTTAAAGAAAACTTCAGGAGATATTTTTGGTTTAAGATTTAAGGGTTATTTCAGGGCAATAATTTCAGGGGTTTGTCATCCAGCCTCAGTGGCTCCAGAAAGCCTGTATTCCATGAGAATTTGAAATTATCTTCTGCATAAAATACAACTTTTTGAATGAGGTTCCAGCAGAGACATTGATAATTAACTTCTTGGGGTTGAGGAGGAAGAGGAGGGAACATGAAAACTTCAGACAAGTGGCAGTTTTAGATCTGGGTCTTGAGGGACGAATAGAAGTTTTCTGGGTAGAAGGGCGGTAAGGCCGAGGGAACAGCATGTGCAAAGGTGATGTGGCCTGGGATCAGTGAGAAGCTTGGTGTGACAGAAGCTCAGGGAATGTGGCAAGATTAAGATCAGGTGAGTAAGCTACCGCCTGAATTGAGGGCAGACCCTCTTTTCCTTCTACCTGCAGAGTGTGTGTGTTGAGCGTGGGGAGCAAAGAAATGATTGGCACCAGCAGGGAGTCAGAAGCAAGATTAATTCCATCTTGGACTGAGGGGGGGTAGACATTCTGTCTTATGCCTCTCCCACCACCATCGGTGAGGACTTTTCAAATTATACATCTAATACATGTGCAACCTTATGATATTATCCCACTTAAAAAAAGCCTAGTTGCTGTTGAGTCAGCTCTGACTCATGGCAATCCCACATGTGTAGAGTACAACTGTACTCTTTAGGCTTTTCAATGGCTAAATTTTCAGAAATAGATTGCCAGTCCTTTCTTCCAAGGCACCTCTGGGTGGACTTGAACCTCCAAACTTTCAGTTAGCAGTCAAGTGTGTTAACCGTTTGCATCACCCAGGGACTCCATCGCACTAATATTATCCCCATTTTATGAATGAGGAAACTGACCACCAGAGAGGAAAATCACTCACTGAAGCCACATAGCTGTCTGACTGCAGGGTTGGCGCTTAACCCTCCAAACAATGACACATTCCCAATGTGCCTGTGGCCCTTGGCAGAGCAAGATAAATAGGGTTCCAGGCCCCATGATGCAGAGGCCCTGAGATTCTTTGGGGTTACTGACTGTATTTGGCAAAGAAACTTCCCCTCCCAAAAGCTAATTGGAACTCGCTCCACACTGAGCTTGTGTGTGTATGTGTGTGTGTGGTATGTGTGTGCATGTGTGTGTGTAGTGAGGGGCATAAGGGTGGGGGGAGTCCTAGCTGAGCCAGAACCAGCCAGAGCTGTGCTGGGAAGGAATAAATCTCTCCCTGAGCCAACATTAATACAAGCTTGGCAGGTTCTGGGCAGGCCCCTGGTTGATTATGCCAATGGACGCTGGGGAGGGGAAGATTGAGCTGCTGGGGGTGGTGTGAATGCACACTGCACAGCGTAATGCCTTGAAAATATATAGCATCTGAGCAGGCAGACAGCCGAAGGCGGGGCAGAGGAGGAGCAGGGACGCATCTGTTTGCAATTACGATGACCAGCACCCACCAAACAGGGCTCCAGGATAGTATGTGTAGGGCATCGACTTTAGGTAGGCTGCAGGGGTGTCAATCATTCATCCATCACGTGCTTATTGAGCACCTACTGGATGCCAGAAACTGGGGGTATGGGGTGGGCATCTGGATGCAACCCTTGCCCTGGCTGAGCTCACAGTGTAGTGGGGCAGACAGACCCAAGCAGGCTGTTGTGCAGATTGGATACCTGCAACTGTATGAAGTGCATTAATTAAAATAGGGAGCAGTGAGGACCTACTAGAATCATGGAGGACTGCCCAGAAGTGGTGACATATGAAATGATAAATTGGGGCTAACCTGGTGGAGTGAGGATGTGTGTGTGTGTGTGTATGTGCATGCAGGGGTTGGGTGGGGGACAGAGAAATAGCAGAGATGGAGTCCCTGAAGCAGAAGGGTATTTGGAAATTGGGACCAACAGAAAAGGAGGCCATGGTGGCTGGTGCACAGACAGTCAGGGCTCAGACAGATCTGAGATGCAGGCAGAAGGCAGACCAGTTATGGGCTTGTGACTGAGCTTCATCTTAGAGCAATGGGAGCTGCTGAAGGTTCTAAGCAGGGGAGCTACTGACCACATTCTCCTTTCCCAAGTTAACTCATCACTACTGCCTGGTGAGATAACTATGAACATTCCTCATTTTGTGGGTAGGGGTGTGGGGGTACTCCCATGCAGAGAGGGGAGGTGATTTGCTGAAGATCACAGAGCAAGCAAGTGGCACACTGGGCCTGACATATCCCAAAGGTGGTAAGTGAGCAAGCATGGCTCCGCTGGCCCAACATTCTGGACCTGTTGTTAAAAAAGGTTTGGATTCCAGAATATGAAAGGAGAACCGCCATCTCTGAATGTAGTTTCGATGGGCATTTGACAAAGATTAGCAGGCCCAGATGAGAAGTTGGGAGCCGTGGATGGTTGTGTCCTGGAGAAAGAGCCAAGGAGAAAGACCTGCATAGGAGTCTGGCTTGGAGATGGATAAAGGGTAAGACCCGAGGATGCCAAATGTCCATGGGGAACCAGGTATCGCAAGCCAGCAGAGCAGAGAAGGCACCAGGATGGGCCAGGCTTGAGAGGCTGAGAAGCTGCCACTTACAACAAAAACACAAATATAATATAAGCTCCTTTCCCCCGGAAGCATCCTCCCAGTTCAAGTTCAGAAAGAGTAATCTGAGCCATCCAGCGTACGTTTGCAGGGTCAGATTCGGTTAAATAATGGCAGTAATAGATAACAGAAACAACAATTCCTCTGTCTGGCAAATAAATGAGCACGTACTATGAGCCTCAGGAGTGCTGGTGGTGCAATGGTTAAGCACCTGTCTGCTAACGGAAAGGTTGGTGGTCTGAACCCACCCAACGGCTCTGCAGGAAAAAGGCCTGTTGATTTGCTTCCATAACGATTACAGCCAAGAAAACCCCATGGGGCAGTTCTACTCTGTCCCATGGGATCTCTCTGAGTTGAAAACGACAGTACCTAACAACACTATGAGCATATCACTGTGCTGGGCACTGGTGTTAGAATGGGGAAGAAGGCTGACACAGAATACGCATCTGCCAAGCTTACAGGTTTGGCCAGGTAATATTGGCTACCTGTTGTTGGGAACCTGGGAGAACCCTGGTGGCCCAGTGGTTAAGACTATGGCTGCTGACCAAAGGTCAGCAGTTGGAGTCTACCAGTTGTGCCTTAGAAACTGTACAGGGCAGTTCTACTCTGTCCTATAAGGTCGCTATGAATCGGAATTGACTCGACAGAAATGTTTCTTTGGTTGAGAACACACTATGTGTCATCTACACGAGATGTTTAACCCCATAGGCACTCTATGGAGTAGGAGCTTGTAGTAGACATTGTTCCTGGCCCGAATCCCTGTTACCTGGCCAGTGTACCCATACCCCAGCTACTTGAGTGTTGGCTGCCAATGGTTCAAAAACCAAAATCAGACCAGTTGCTGTCGAGTCAGTTTCAACTCATGGTGACCCCATGTGTTAGGATAGAACTGTTCCATAGGTTTTCAATGGCTGCGACCTTTCAGATGTAGATCACCAGGGGTTTCTTCCAAGGCATCTCTGGAGGGTCCAAACACCCATACTTTTGGTTAGTAGCTGAGTGTTTAACAGCATCCACCACCCAGGGACAGCTCAGAGCATTCCCCTTTTCCTGAGGCCCTTTCTAGAGTCACCTTGCTCAGAAATGCTTGGGGAGTCATACATACCCAGGGCTCGCCTATAGTCAATGACTCACTGACATAAGTTAAGAGTCCCTTTGCATCATAGAGGGCAATATTTTCATACCATTCATGCTCCAGAGTTCCCCATGGGGTGAGGCTGAGGCTAGACCTCAGCTGAAACCTCATTTCTGCTTGGCCTTTTCCCCTGTTCTGTCTGTCCAGATTCCCTTGTCCTTTTAAGTTTTTCTCCAAGAGCTCTCCTGCCATACATAGTTTGCAGGAGAGTCAGGACCTCAGGGCTGGGATAAGGGGAGCCAAGCAAGGCACCCAGAGCACAAAATTTAAGGAGGCACCTACTCTCAGGGACTGACCTTGCACTTGCATGAACCTGAGAGTGTGAGTGTCCTTAAATTTTGCATCCTGGGTATCTTACTACTCTCACCCTAGTCCTGGCCCTAGTCTTGTCTTAGGCGCTCCTTCCAGGGAACACAACTCCAGATGGTGCCTTTACTGCATGTAATTTACAGTTGGAGACATGAAGTTAGACAGACTTAAAGATAAACCTAAGAGCTCAGGCACAGTCTTGATTTGAAATCAAAGTAGATGCACATTTTTCCAGAGACCTTATTACCTTCAGGACAATATATATGCCCAGTTGTCTTTGGAGCAGAGACTCAAAGTTGGGTCAGATTAGAAAAGAAATTCCAGATTCTGGAAGAGACCTCCAGTTCCACCTGGTGCAGCTCCTGTGTTTAGGCATCTAAGACAGTTGCTATGACAATTTTACAGATGAGACAATTGAGACCCAGTTGGTTAAAAGCCCAGACCTAACCTACTTTGAGGACTTAACTCCCTCTTCCAAAGCCACCCAATTGGCAAGGGGCAGAATCAGGACTCGATTGTTGGTGTCTCCAGCTTTAAAAGATTGAGATGGCCTTGAAGTCTGGTTGAGACTTTGGGAGGCAGCAGGTGGTGGGTGGTGGAGGCAGATGGTGCCCCAAAAGATGGTTGGCATTATCGAAGAAAGGCAAACCTCCATGCTGACTCCATCCTGGGATCCAGAGGACAAGGGGCTGCCCTTCATATTTGTAAGCCTAGGGTATACAAGGGTGTGTGTTGAGATAGAGTTTATTCTTTGCCTGGAACCCTCCCCCCCGCAGGACCTCATCACTTCGTCCCTGTTAAGTGCTAAAACATTCAAGTCTCAAGGAAAACCAGCTCTCCCTCTTCTCATTGATCTTGTTATTGTTTGTTCCCCAAAACAGAGCAGTTGATTGTACTGTTATAAAAGCTGCTTAAGATATTCTCTCCTTTTCTAATTTAGCTTCTGAGCCCACCATTAAGCCCTCCATCTTGGAATGACCAAAATTGAAATACAGGCAGGTGATATTGTGGAATGGAAGGTGCTGTGGGCTGGGAGGGAGGATGCCCGGCTATATGTGGTCTTGGGCTGGTCATGTTCCAGCCTGGGTTGAAGCTTCTTCTTCTGTAGATTGGGGTGAGAAGGGTTGTATCTAATACTATTCCCTCTTGCCACTCTCCTAGATGATCCCATGTCCTAAATCTCTGTTCTTCCAGATGTGCAAAGGATGTACACTAATGGTGCACACAAGTCTTGTTGCCATTGAGTGAGCTCCAACTAGTGGTAACCTACGTATAACAGAAAGAAACATTGCCTAGTCCTGTGCCATCATCATGATGTTGCAATGTTTGAGTCTACTGTGGAGGTCACTGTGTATTTTGAGTGTCTTCCAAACTGGGGGGCTCATCTTCCAGCACTGTAACCAACAATGTCCTATTATGATCTGTATGGTTTTCATTGGTTAATTTTCAGAAGAAGATCACCAGGCCTTTCTTTCTAGTCTGTCTTAGTCTAGAAGCTCCATTGAAACCCTTTCAGCATCATAGCAACACACAAGCCCCCACTGACAGATGGGTGGTGACAGTTGACAAGGTGTTTTGGCTGGGAATCATGCCCAGGTCTCCTGCCTGGAAGGTGCGAATTCACCTACCAAAACTTCTTACTAGTTTCCGAGGGCTGCCATCCCCCATGTGTCTGTCAGTTTGTTGTACTGTGGGAGCTTGCATGATGCTGTGAAGCTGGAAGCTATGCCACAGGCATTCAAACACCAGCAGGGTCACCCATGGCGTTTGACTGTCTGGATCATAAGAAATTATGGATAACATTGAGAAGAATGGGAATGCCAGAACACTTAATTGTGCTCATGAGGAACCTGTACATAGATCAAGAGGCAGTTGTTCAAACAGAACAAGGGGAAGCTGCATGGCTTAAAAGCAGGAAAGTTGTGCATCAAGATTGTATCCTTTCACCATATCTATTCAATCTGTATGCTGAGCAAATAATCTGAGAAGCTGGACTATATGAAGAAGAACACAGCATCAGGATTGGGGGAAGACTCATTAACAACCTGTGATATGCTGACGACAACCTTGCTTGCTGAATGTAAAGAGGACTTGAAGCATTTACTGATGAAGATCAAAGCCACAGCCTTCAGTATGGATTACACATCATTAAAGAAAACAAAATTCTCACAACTGGACCAATAATCAACATCATGATAAATGGAGAAAAGATTGAAGTTGTCAAGGATTTCATTTTATTTGGATCCACAATCAACACCCATGGAAGCAGCAGTCAAGAAATCAAAAGACGCACTGCATTGGGCAAATCTGCTGCAAAAGGCGTCTTTGAAGTGTTGAAAAGCAAGGATGTCATCTTGAAGACTAAGGTGCCCTGACCCAAGCCATGGCATTTTCAATCTCATATGCACGTGAAAGCTGGACAATGAATAAGGAAGACCGAAGAAGAGTTGACGCCTTTGAATTGTGGTGTTGGTGAAGAATATCGACTATACCATGGACTGCCAAAAGAATGGAGAAATCTGTCTTAGAAGAAGTACAACCAGCATGCTCCTTAGAGGCCAGGATGGTGAGACTGCATCTTATATACTTTGGACATGTCAGGAGGGCTCAGTCCCTGCAGAAGGACATCATGCTTGATAGGGTAGAGTGTCAGTGAAGGAGAGGAAGACCTTCAGTGAGATGACTGATACAGTGGCTGCAACAATGGGCTCAAGCATAACAATGATTGTGAGGGTGGCGCCAGGCTGGGCAGTGTTTCGTTCTGTTGTACTTAGGGTTGCTGTGAGTCGAAATTGACTCAATGACACCTAACAGCAACAAAACGGCTGCCATTACCAAAATACCACAAACTGGGTGACTTCTAAGAAAGACATTTCCTGTGTCACAGTTCTGTAGGCCAGAAGTCTGAATTCAGGGTGCTGGCAGGGCCATGTTTGCTTTGAAAGGTCTAGAGGAAGATCCTTGCTTGTTTCTCTCAGCCTCTGGTAGCCCGAGGCAGTCCTAATGGTGTAGATACAACTTCACTTGGCTGTTCTTCCTCTTCTGTCTCTCTGTGTGCCTCTTCTCTTTTACAGGACACCACTCATATAGGATTAGGACCCACCTGGCTCTGGTGTGACTTCATGTTAACTCAACTGAGCACATCTTCGAAGACCTTATTCCCAAACAAAGCCACATTCACAGGCACTGCGGGTCAGGACTGCAGCATATTTTTTTTTTTCGTGGAGGGGGGGCACAATTCAACCCATAGCAATTGCCATTCTTCACTTTTATTTCCCTATAATCCCTGTGGAGGCTATAAAGCTTGCTTGGCGATGATCGGAAAGCCAGTTGCCCTCTCTAGCCTCAGCTTTCCCCATCTGTCCAGTGGGTGGGCTGGGAGGACTCAGCCACAGAGGCTCTGCAGTGAAGCATTATGTTGCCTGCTGTGTCTTCCCTGGGTCTCATGGGGCAGCAGGATTTTGAAAGCATTCATCAGTTAATGCATCATTTAGTCATTAAAGATTCTTGTTGGACATCCTCGTAGCTCCCAGCTCCCACTTTTCCAGGCCTCCTGCCCCTAGCCTCCGCCAGTGTTGACAAATTGCTCCTTGAAGTTCGTGGTCCCGGAGGCCTTCTTAAAATGTCCAGGAATGCAGGCATGGGGAGTATGGAGGGAAAAGGAGTGAGGGGGTGGGGTGTGCTGGCTTGGAACCAGAAGCCACAAGAGCTAGAGGAGGGTGCAGGGGGTAGGGTGCTGGAGGTGGGGTGCAGGGGTGGGATGGGGGGATGGGTGCAGGGGTGGGGAGCAGGGACCCTGAGATTGCTCTGGCAAGGAGGTGGTCAACGGCGTCCTGACTTTGAAAGCAATCCAAAGCAAGTTCTGCGTCCCAGTCTCCAATAATGTCACAGCTAATCATTAGCCTGGTAATTACATTGAAAGCCTTCTGCGATCTTCTCCTCTGCGAGGTCATTAATGCAAGACAACCACACCAGTAAATGTCTCATTAGTCTTATTTTAGACTTATGTATTTTTCAGGACTACAGAATTTTAATAGCCTGCCCTCCGCCTCGCTCCCCCTTCTGCGACATTAATATCTATTCCACATGCCAGCCTCTTCCAACAGCAGCCCCCTCCCTGGCTTCCCTCCTCCAAGCCCCCCAAGGAAGCCCCAGTGAGGAAGGAAGGCTGAAGCGGGGGTCGACAGGGGCTCCGCCTTTCCTTCCTCACCAGCCCCAGTTCTTTTTCTGACCTGGCCTCTTTTCTGTACTGACAATTTTTTTCCTGGATTTTCTATGTGGTTCTTAGGAAGTGTCACTCTTTATTTTAACCTTCTTTAAACCTCTTTCCTCATTATTAAATAAATACATGCTCCCTACAGAATGAGAAAAAAAAAAAAAATTAACCCTGATTCCAGACTCCAGGCAAAATTATTCACCCCTCTACCTGTCCCTTGCTCATCTCCAGCCATGCTGGCTCCTTGTGTCCCTGGTATGGCTTGAATTTCTCCCGGCTCAGGGCCTTTGAATATTACTATTCCTGCTCTCTGGAACATTCTTCTCTCTGCTTTGCCTCTGGCTAACTCCTACTTACTCTCCAGAACACAGCTCAACCACCACTGCCTCCTGGAAGCCCTCCCTGCTCTCCTCCCATTCAGGTTGAGGATTATATCTCTGACATTCAATGCCATAGCCACTGTCCTACATTGCACACATCAAAATCATCATTAAATCTCTATATGTGACAGTTAATTAAAAAAAAACGAAAAACAAAAACTCAAACCTGTTGCCATCAAGTTGATTCCAACTAATCCATCAAGCCCAACTTGGAAACCCTAAGGGGCAGTTCTACTCTGTTCTATAGGGTCGCTATGAGGCAGAATCGACAGTTAATTAGTTTAATTGAAATCTCCCTGACTAGGTAGCACTTTCCGAGTGGTCAAAGGCCTCTTCTATGTGGTTCATCAACCACATAGTGGTCATCTCTGGGGCTGGCATAAGTAGGCACCAACGAAGACTTATTGAATGGGTGGGTGGGTGGATGGATGCATGGTTTAATTTATTTTGGAATATTTTTCTTGTCTTTCCTCCTTTTAGATATAGTTGAAATAATACAACTTGTGGTTTTGGATCCCACTCTTCCGTATTACATTTTTCTGTATGTTAACAACTATGTGTTTTTGGTGGTTGTGTGGTATCCGTAGAATGGGCACGTTTAATTCACTCAGTTAATTTCTGCTGGTGTGCAGTGGGAATGCAGTATTTCATGGAGGTTAAGGGGATTGGTCTCCAACATCTCCAACATCAAGATTCAGGTACTGCTACCACCTTAGGGATGTGACCACACAACTGTGGACAAGTTATGTCAACTTTCCTTGCCTCAGTTTCCCCATCTGTAAAACAAGGGCGATAACTTATAGGGCTATTACCCACTGCCGTCGAGTCTATTGGGAGGATAAAATCAATACAAGTAAAGTATGTAGAACAGAACTTGGCTCCTAGTAAATGTTATTTCCAGTTGTCTCTCATACATGATTTAGTGAGGGTATATGGAGTTTTATCTGGATCCCTGGCTATTCTGGAAACCCTGATTGCGTAGTGGTTAAGAGTTACAGCCACTAACCATAAAGGTCAGCAGTTTGAATCCACCAGGCGCTCCTTGGAAGCCCAATGGGGCAGTTCCACTCTGTCCTATAGGGTCGCTATGAGTCGGAATCAACTCAACGGCCATGGGTTTGGGTTTTTTTTTCTTTTTCGTTGTGGCCATTCTATCAGGATAGTCAAGGGGGTTGCTGGAATCCTAAACATGGGAATGCCCAGGTTAGGAGGTGAGACATTTTCTCTTTCCATCATGCACTTACAATTTGAGAGAGGTCTTTCTCCAAAGCATGTCTGCCAGTGACCTATACTATAAGGCCCTCTTTCCCCTTTCTGGGCTCACCCTCCATATCTTTCCTCTGACAGTGTGGCTGAAAGAGCCAGGGCTTTGGAGTCAGGGCAGCTGGGTGGGACCTCCACTCTGTCCCTTGCAAACCATGGGACCTTGGGTAAGTAGCTTCCTGTTTCTGAGCCTCAGTGTCATCTGTAAAATGGGGCCAACTGCACTCAGCTCTCAGGGTTGCTGGGAGACAGAGGAACAGATGAGTGTCTAGCACCTGGCATGTTGTGGGTGTTTGGCCTGTGCCGGTGACCTGACCTCCCATTTTGTGGAGGCCACTGTCTTGAGGCAAGTGCACAGAGGGCACCCCTGGGGTGACTCCCTGAGCACCTCCCATGTGCTAGGCCACAGGTCAGTCAGGGGTCAGCATGCTGCATCTCATTGAAGGAGTGAAGAAGGGAAGGAAGAAAAGAGCAGAGAAGCGGGTAGAACTCAGTTGAGGGAATCCGGAGGTGCAAAGCAGACCTGTTCCTCTTCTCTGTAAGCAACAGCTCTGAACCCCTCCCATTCTCACTGTGGGTTTTGAGGCAAATAACTTGACCTCTCTGAATCCTCGTTTCTTTAACTTCAAAAAAAGAAGAGAACAATCTTTTCAGGGTTTGTGGTGAGGATTCCGTGAAATGATGGGCTTAGCACAGCTCTTGACACATAGTGAGTGCTCCGCATGCGTTAGCATCTGTCTGTCTATATCAGTCTGTCTGTCTGTCTGTCTGTCTATCTACCTGTCATCTATCTGTCTGTCATCTGTCATCTATCCATCCATCCATCCATCCATCCATCCATCCATCCACCCACCCACCCACCCACCCACCCACCCACCCACCCATCCATCCATCCATCCATCCATCCATCCATCCATCTATCTATCTATCTATCTATCTATCTATCTATCTATCTCTATATTGTGGCACAAACAGGTAAGTGCTTGGCTACTACCTGAAAAGCTGGTGGTTAGAACCTACCCAGAGGTGCCCGGCAATTTGCTTCTGAAAGATCAGGCATTGAAAATCCTGTGGAGCAGCTTCACTCTGACACCCATGGGGTCATCATGAGTTGAAATCGACTCTATAGCCAGTGGTGGTGGTGATATATATATCCGCAATATACACCCAATCACACACACACACACACACATATTTGGACAGTGGTAAGCAGAGTGTCAAAGGAACTCAAAGTCATGGATTCAGAGAATGTTAGGGTTGGAAAGAACCTCAGAGATCTGGTGCCCTTCCTCCTCATCCAGGGCTTGCTGTCCTGTGCCAGTCTGCCTTGAGTCTGCACCATTAGTGGTGTTTGAATTAACAAATGAAGACAACTCTTACATGCTTACCTCCCCCCCCCCCCACCAGAACTTTCTCTTCCTGGTGACTAAATTTTAAGATCCTCCTCCCCAGGCTGTCACTCCCGGTCGTCAATATGTGTCCTGAAGTTTGGGGATCTACCCATGAGTGTCCATGCACAAGGAGCCTAATCTGTGGTGGTCTTTTTGCTGCTGGGCACCCAGAGACTAGCACAGTGCCTGACCCTAATATATATGGGGGCTTAAGAAATATCTGTCAATTGAATTAATACGTTTTCACTTTGAGAAGGAGCTGCTACCCTGGAGAGGCCAACAGAGAAGGCTCCCTCACTGGCTCCTTCCCTGGAACCTGTGATATTTAATTAACACAAGCCAAGCACAGCCTGCTTTATGGAACTGGCCCAGGGGCCATGTGTAATTGAGAAATGATAGCAGGCACCTGTGACTTGACCTTGGCTAATGATGGATAGACCCGCATGGAGATCAGGAGTCAAAGACCCCCGGCTGGAGCCCAGGTGGGAGAAAGGGAGGAGAGCTATCTGCAGCTCAGCCTGCGATCCCAGAAGGCAGACAACGTACAGGAAGCCCCACTCAGGGACATGTGCCTGAGGAAGCATGTGGAGACACCGAGGGTGCACCACGGGCCAGGTCTTGGCTGAGCACTTTATGAAGAGTCTCCGAATGACAGTAGGTGGGTGCTCAGCACCTGTCTGGTGAATAAATAAATCTGTGAAAAATGTGAGGGGGCACTTTGTGGGGAAGCAGAATGGGAGGAGAATCCTGCAAGGAATGGAGTGGGCAGAGGGGCAGTGAGTGGGGCCCTGACTTACACAGTCCTCCCCAGCGCCTGCTGCTGTGCTTCGGTGACGTTCTTGGCATGGTGAGGAGCTCTGTGCATGGCTTGGATCATTTTAGGAATTCTTCCTTTCTTACCACCATCCGTCAGTCTGTGGTACTGTGGTGGCTTGCATGTTGCTATGATGCTGGCAGCTATGCCACTAGTATTTCAAATACCAGCATTGTCACCCATGGTGGATAGGATTCAACAGAGCTTTCAGACTAAGACTAGGAAGAAAGGCTAGGCAACCTACGTTTAAAAAATTAGCCAATGAAAACCCTATGGGTCACAACCGAATATGGTCTGATACACTACTGGAATATGAGCCTCCTAGATTGTAAGGCCCTATACAATAGACACAACAATGACTCAAACATGCCTGTGATTATGAAGATGACGCAGGACCAGGCAATGTTTTGTTCTGTTATAAATAAGGTCACCATTAGTCGTTGATAACAGCAACTAACAACAACAATAATCCTTTCTTAATCACAGCCTGGGGGCACCTTCTCCATGACCCTTGGCTCCAGGGTCTTATCTCCCAAAGGTGCAGCCCTCTCATTTCCCTTCCAAGGGGAAGAGGCCCCCATCTAGAAGGGACATTGCTGGGGTGCTCAGCTATAGGGAGGAGGGCTTCAGGACCTTGGGTGCCTGCACCCACACCTATGCTTAGCCATGCCTGGGTACCAAGTGGAACACTGCAGGCCCTTTCATGCCCTCCAGGGAGACACTGCACACACCAAGGACATGGAGAACAGAAGCAGAATCCAGATAACAAGACTCCTGGTGGCGGTGGGGGGAACTGCAGCAGGAAGGGCATTTAGCTCTAGCCGCAAGGCTGCAGAAGCACGGACCTCCCGATGACCAGGGTTGCATGGGAAATGCCAATACTGCAGACAACAGCACTTTGGGGCTTGTAGAGGATTTTCAAATCCAGTGTCTAGAGGAGGAAGAAATGATAAATGTTCCTTTTTGATGGAAGTGCTAACTGCCACTCAGAGAGTATAAGTTGCCAGCTGAGGGCCCCAGAGCTGGGCAGTATCGGCACTGAGCTGATGAGCAGGAATTTCCTGCTAATTCCCTGCCGTCCTCCACCCAGCTGCCCCCTAACTCCAGTTAGCTCTGGACGGTCAGAGACTGACCTGAAGTATCTCTGAGAGCATGCCAATCTCTTTTCAGTGTGATGTGGGGGAAAGAACGTAGGCTTTTTGGAGTGCAACAGGTCCCAGCCCAGTCATAGCCCAACCTCTGAGTGCTTTGCTGTGTGACTTCAGACAAGGGGCTTCACCTCTCTGGGCTTCCGTTTGCTCATAGATGGAATGGAGGAACTCATTCATACCCATGGAGTCTGATATGAGGGTTTGAGGAAGGGTTAAGACTCTGGTTCCTAACCCAAGTTGTTGTTAGCTGTACTCTAGTCAGCCCCCGACTCAGGAAGACCCTCGTGCACAACAGAACAAAACACTGCCCAGTCCTGCCCCATTCTCATGGTCAGTTGCAGATCAGGTTGTTGTGATCCACAGGGTTTTCATTGGCTGAGTTTTGGAAGTAGATCACCAGGCCTTTCTTCCTAGTCTGTTTTTAGTCTGGAAGCACTGCTAAAACCTGTTCACCATCGTGGCAACACGCAAAAGTCTGCTGACAGCAATTAGTGAGGCCACTCCCACTCCCTGTGGCTCACAGTGCTGCAGCCCCTTTTGCATTGAGGGCTGCTCTTTCCTGCTGCCACCCGTTAGCCTGGGGGCACTTCTCAGTCCTGGTGCCCTGTACCCTACACCCAGCCTCCACCCCATGTCACAGAAATGATGGAAAAGAGTCAGTCAGAGGAAAAAGACAGATCGAGTGCCTCCGTGGCCCTGGCATTTCCCTCCAGATCTCTAGATTTCCATATATTTGAAAACCTAATATAAACAACAGAGAAGATATTTGCATTTTGGGCAGCAAGGAATGAAAAATTGAGGCAGTGTGATGTATTGCTATACAGGGAAGAGGGATGGCCGTGGTGAGACCAACCTCTTACGACAGGCCCAATCGGCTGGTGGCAAACTCATTTCCTGGCAGAATATAGGGCTCATCTGCTGGAACGTTTAACAGGCATCAAAGAAAGACCACTTCCAGCCCTGCCTGCCACCCGCGCCACCATGCTCCTGCCTCTCTTTTTGCCATTTTATTAAACCCCTTTATGTGGCTTTAATACAATATGTATGATCCACATGGAGACAAATAAATTCGTATGTACTTTTCAGGATCCAGAGAGTTCTAATGCTTATGTAAGCTTTATTTATATTTTCTAAGAGACAGTAAAAGGACCATGTGTAAAAATATGCAACGCAAACCAATGCTGATTTATGGTGACTCTTGGAGCAATGCCAAAATGGCAAGTTATGAAGTTAATTTCCAGTTGTGGCGAGGAGGGCAGTGTGGCTGTAGCAGTGGCAAGGGAAGTCTTGATTTTGGCAAAGGCTGGATTTGGGGGTGAGGTTGTCATAGGGATGCCCATGAGTCTGGGGCTTTTCTAGGAGTAGTGTAGAGTCAGTGAGAATGTTAGGAGTATTTCATTTGATGTTGCAGATCAAATGGGGGAAATGGGGTGCCCAGAGAGGTTAAGTCAGTTTTCTAAAGTCACACAGCAAGCAAATGACAGAGTCTTTCCTTGTTTTTTTTTTTTTTTGTTGTTGTTGCTTGCTGTTGAGTCCATTCCAACTCATAGCAACCTTCTGTGACAGAGTAGAACTGCCCTGTAGGGTTTCTTAGGCTATAATCTTTATGGGAGCAGATTGCCAGGTCTTTCTCCCGCAGAATCACTAGGTGGATTTGAACCACCAACCTTTTGGCTAGCAGCTGCTCACATAACCATTTCGCCACCAGGGCACTTTAAGTTGCCACAAAGCTGCTTAAGAGCCTGTCACAGGCTTCACAACCTCCCCTGTGGCCTCCAGGTTGGGAGAGTTGGAGCAAGTCCAAAGTGGACAAACAAAAGCAAGCCCTGAAGGATGGAGCCTTCCTGCTAGGTCCCTGCTCATGTGCTGTGCCAGGGCAGAACAGAATTGAGGTATGCAGCAACTCCGCCTCCACTGGAATTTAAGAGTGGCTCTGGGAACCCACTCATGAGGGAGCTGGGGGCCTGGAAGCTGGCAAGGACACCCACTTTGTGGCCCACACAAGCATGAGTTTGTGTATGATACTTGGCTGGGGATGCTGGCTTATTAGGAGCCTGTGGGGAGTGGGGGGTGGAGGAATTCAGTGAAAATCCTATTGAAACACACTCTGTTTACTAGACTGCCTCCACCCATCCCCTGCTTGAGTCCCCCCAGCTCTGCGTCCCCTGTCTGATGTCCATTCTGCTCTTAATTTCACGGTCAGTGATCTCGGGAAAAAGATCTCCGGAAAGAAACGCGGCCTACTAGTGGGAAGACAGGCTCTGGAGACAGAATGCCAGGGTTCAAATCCCAGCCTCCCCACTTAGGAGCTCTGTGAACTTGGACTAGCTGCTTAACTTCTCTAAGAACCTCATTTCCCCACCTGTGTAATGAAGATGATGAGATCTGGCTTAGAGAGGTGTTGTGAGTGTGGGCTGGTTCAACACATGGTAGGTGTTAACCACAGCATCCTGAGTCTTAATAAATGTTAGTTGTTATCATTACTGTTATCCTACTTGTCTCACCTTGGGCAAATCTTTCTTTATTTTTTTTTTAAATTGTGGTGAAAATATACGTAGCAAAATATAAACCAACTCAACACTTTCTACAGGTATAATTCAGTGGCACTGGATAACCTTTTTCAAGTTGTGAGACCATTCTTGCTGTCCTTTTCCCAATCATTCTGCCACTTAAACATAAACTCACTGGGCCCTATGTAAAAACTTCCTCTTGTCTCCACCATGGACTAGTCTTATCCCTCTCTGGGTCTGGTGGTGCACCTATTTAAGTGCTTGGCTGCTAAATGAAAGGTTAGTGATTTGAACCCACCCAGCAGCTCTGTAAGAGAAAGGCTTAGAGACCTGCTCTTGATCAAGATTACAGCCTAGAAAATCCTACGGGGCAGTTCAGTTCTACTCTGTCACATGGGGCCGCTATGAGTTGAAATTGACATACAACAACAGCAACATATAATAAGGAAACTTAAAAAAGACAATCTTAAAATATTTGGACTGCGTCCTGGATTTTAAGTGGGCAATCTCTAAATCTGGAAACTCCAACATACAGGAGTGCGGGTAGAATGCTATTTACAAGGGGCCTATCTACTTTTTGGTCTTATGTATCAAAAGCTGCAACAATGTTCATTTCCTTTGGCTCAGCAACTTTTACTTTGAAGCTTTTTCCTTACGGGATTTAATCATGGATATGCGCAAAGCTTTAACTGCAAGCCTTTCTGTTGTGGTGGTGTTTAAAATAGAAGGGAAATTGGAAGAGACCCAAATGGAAACAATAGGGGATAGGGTAAATAAACTGATGGAGCAGTAGACTCTCTGCAGTTAATTGAGCACTTACTGTGTGCCCAACCCTAGGATGAGCACTTGATACTTTGTATCACATTTAATCCTCCAATCACCCTGTTAGGTTGCAATTAGTTCCTCTAGTTTGGCTGTGAGAAAACCAGGCTTATAGAGACTAATTATATGCCCAAACCAGCACAGCTGGCAGATAGTAGAGCCGGGAATCAACCTGGCTGTTTGATGTCAAACCCAGCATCTTTCACCACAGAATACTGCAGGAAGGTGACTCAGAGGAAAAGGGACACATTGAGGATTGGCATGCATGAATAGTTACCTGTGAGACATAGGCCTAAAGATTGTGAGAACACACCACTGCACTTAAAATGCTATGGAGCCACCATCTATGACTTGATATAAACCCTTTTCATTGTGTGTTTATGAATTTGCCCTGGAAAACCTTGCTCTAGTTACTCACTTATGGGCAAGTTTGCCTTTTATTTATTCCAATGTCGACTTCTCAACTCCAAGAGTTCTGATCCAGGTCTATGTTCCTACTTTCCACTTCATCCATCCATCCACTCACTCACTCATCTGTCTGTTTATCCATCTATCCATCCTACTATCCCTTCACACCATACACTTACCCATTCACCGACCCATCCATCCATCCATCCATCCATCCATCCATCCATCCATCCATCCATCCATCCATCCATCCATCCATCCATCCACCATTCATCCTGCATCCATCCAACCACCCACTTACCCACCCATGTATCTATTCACATATCTACTCATTTGTCTATCCATCCACCTATAAATGTGTGTTAGTTTCCTGTTGCCGCTATAACAAATGACCACAACTTTACTGGCTTAAAACAACGCAAAGTTATTCTTTTGCAGATTCTGAGGTTAGAAGTCTGAAATCAGTTTCACTCGATTAAAGTCAAGGTGCCCACAGTGCTGGTTCCTTTTGGAGGCTTTGAGGGGAGAATCCATTTCCTTATCTGTTTCAGCTTCTAGTGGCCACCTGTGTTCCCTGTCTTGTGGCCCCTTCCTCCTCATCAAAGTGCATCACTCCAATCTATCATCACACCATTTTCCTCTGACTTTGACTTCTTCTGTGTCCCTTTCATAAGGAATGTTGTAATTACATCTTGCCAACCTGGATAATCTCCCGACTCAAAATCCTTAACTTAATCGTATCTACAAAGTCCCTTTTACCATTTAAAGTTACATTCCCAGGTTCCAGGGACTAGAACATGGACATATTTGGGGATTCATTACTCAGCCTACCAGGCTATCCATCCATCCATGCATCTTTTCATTTTTCATTCATCTATTTCACTGATTTATTAATTCATACTTTTTTCATTCATTCATTCATTCATCAAATATTTACTGGACATGTACTATGTACCAGGCACTGTGTTGGACACCAGTGTATAAGGAATGAATAAGGCAGACCCAATCCCTACTTTCAGGAGCTCACAGACCATAGCAATATTTCGTAAGTAAGAAAATCTTTATTGACTTACTGCTCAACAAAAATTTATTTTATTCTGCTTTACTTTTCCCTACAGCATGTGTCATGACCTGCCACCACACCGGGTTTACTGTCTGTCTTCCCCATATTCTAGCCCCATGAGGGCAGGACCTTTGCTCTGTGACCACTACCTCTCCCATTCTAGAAGAGTGTATGTAGTAGGTGCTCCATACAAGATTCCTGAGTTAATAAATACTGAGGATGTGAGTGGATCAGGCTGTGATCTTGGCCTCGTAGAGCCTGTGGTGTCGTGGGGAGTCTGACCATGATCGTGTGATTAGAAATGTGAAGTTTGGAGGAGAGGTACCGTATGCAGCCCAGTTCTGCTCTGACACTCATGTGGTCCCATGAGTCGGCGTCAACTCCACAGCAATTGGTAACTGGTAGGATCCCTAGAACACCTCTCTCCCTGGTTCTAAGGCAGTTGTTTTTTCCACCCCTCTATGCAGGAGCATATGATTGCTGTGTAGCTTTGGGTAAATTACCATGCCCCTCTGGGCCTCAGTTTCCACGTATGCTCAATGATCCCCTATGAATCACATCAGAACATTGTCCAAATCAGACATTTGAGATTACCTGATTCCAAGTGACACCATGATGATGTGGGACCCTATGACTTACATGCTCACAGGTGTTTGATGCACTGTTGGGGGTGAGCCCACTTTTGAACACAAAGCCAGAGTGGGGGAGTCCCCACAGAGCCTTTCATCTTACAGAGGCTGACTATCCCCAAAGAGGTTGGACAAGGAGTGATTTATTTGTGACTGTCCCAAAGGAGAGAATAAAACAAGTTTGTAGGCACCATGCTCAGATATCTGAAGCACATTTCCAAAAGAGGCTGCTGAAAAGCAAGTCCCAAAATGGCACTTCCTGTGGGAGCTTCTGGTGATTTGGGGTTTCTCTTCTGGCAATGAGGTGGCCCCATACCACTCAGAGGTGAGCTTCCGGGGGCTTCCCTGAGTTCCTAGTCTGGAGCTGTGAGATTAAAGCCCCTGTGCTGTGACTCTCATAACCCCTGACCACAGCACGGTGTTTTTAATTAGTTAATTCTTTTTATTGTGATGAAAATATACACACCAAAACATCTGCCAATACAACTTCCACATTTACAATTCAGTGGCATTGATTATATTTTTCATGTCGTGCTACCACTCTATCCTTTCTCAAAATATTGCACCACCATTAGCATATTCTCAGTGCTCCCCTGAAAAAACCCTTCCCCTCCCTCTCACCGCTAAAAAAAAAAAAAACTTTGTCATAGAGTTGATTCTGACTCCTAGAGACCCTATAGGACAGAGTAGAACTGCCCCACAGGGTTTCCAAGGAGTGGCTTGTGGATTTGAACTGCTGACCTTTTGGTTAGCAGCCAAACACTTAACCACTGTACCACCAGGGCCCCTGGTAACCATTAATAATATTTGGTTTCTATGTATTCACCTGGAAACCCTGGTGGCATAGTGGTTAAGTGCTACGGTTGCTAACTAAAAGGTCGGCAGTTCGAATCTGCCAGGCGCTCCTTGGAAACTCTATGGGCCAGTTCTACTCTGTCCTATAGGATCGCTATGAGTTGGAATCTACTCGATGGCACTGGGTTTGGTTTGGTTTTTGGTATGTATTCACTTATTTTGTATAAGTGAGATCATACAGTATTCATCCTTTTGCCGCTAACTTATTCTCTCAGCATGATGTTTTCAAGGTTCATCCCTGTAGTGGCTGTCATTAGGACTGCATTTCTCTTTACGGCTGTGTAACATTCCATTGCATGGATATACCATATTTTGTTTATCCATTCATCTGTTGATAGGCATTTTGATTGTTCCCACCTTTTGGTTATTGTGAAAAGTGCTGCAATGAACATTGGTGTGCAGGTTTCTGTTTCTGTTCTTGTCTTCCCTCTTCTGCTTATATACCCAGGATTGGGTTTGCTGGGTCATATGGTAGTTCGATGTTCAGCTTTTTGAGGAACTGCCAAAATGTTTTCCACAGTTGCTGCACTGTTTTAAGGTCCCACCAGCTCCGGAGGAGGAGAACAATTCTTAAGGAAATTCCAGTTATTGGAAAAAAAAAAAAAAAAGGTTAAGAAACCAGGAGTATGTAGAGAGGGCTTTCATCTGAATTATTCCCTCTTCTTTACCGCTGAATATCTAAGGAATCTACCTGTAGGTTATTTCTGTTCTGTCTCCAAATATATCTATGTAATATCTCTGGGATTGACACTTCTTGCTACCTTCAGGGCTGCCACCCTGGTCCAAGCACCATCATCTCACTCCTGGAAGACAGCAAGAATCTCCCACCTGGTATCCCTGGTGATGCCCCTCTTGTCCCTGTTCCAATCCATGCTCCACACAAAATGTAAGCCGAGTCCAGGCTTCTCCTGCTGAAAAAGCTTCAATGGCTGCCCACAGGTGGAGCTCCAACCCCTGCCCCTGGTCCAAAAGGCCAGCTCTGCCCAGCGCTCTGACCCTCTAACATCAGCCAGCTCCCCTTTCTCCTCACTCACTGTGCTCCAGCACCTGGGCCCTCTTTTATTTCTTTGAACAGACCAAGCTCTTTCTTGTTCCACCACCACGACCACTACCACCACCAGTTGCCATTGACTTGGCTCTGACTCATGGTGCCCCAAGCATGTCAGAGAAGAACTGTGCTCCATAGGGTTTCGATGGCTGATTTTTGGGAAGTAAATTGCCAGGCCTTTCTTCTGAGTTCCCTCTGGATCAACTTGATCTTCCAACCTTTTGGTTAGCAGCTGAGTGCATTGAGTGTTTGTGCCACACAGGGACTCCTTCCTACCCCAGGACCGTCCCAATGCTCTTCATTGTGAGAGGGGATATTCTCCCTCCCAGCCTTTGGCTGCCGCACATCTTTCAGGCCTCTGTCTACCCGTTATTCCTCAGAGAGACTTCCCAACCACCCACTCAAGTGGGTTTCCCTGTTACGTTCTATATTAGCCCCTACTTCATGAGCTTTTATAGCATTTATCTTAATTTAAAACTGTATTTTGTTTACTTTGTTATTTTCTGTCTCCCCCGCTAGACTATAAGCTCCATGAAGGCAGGGATCATACCATTCCTACTCACTGCCATCTCCCCATCTCCAGTTTGTACACCTCCGTTTTTCATCATTAGCACAAAAAAAAAAAAATCAAACCCACTGCTGTCGAGGCAATTCTGACTTATAGAAAACTTAGAGGACAGAGAAGAATTGCCCCATAGGATTTCCGAGGCTGTAAATCTTTTTTTTTTTGGTTTTATTTTAAATTTTTACTGTGCTTTAAGTGAAGGTTTACAAATCAAGTCAGTCTGTCATACAAAAATTTATATACATCTTGCTATGTACTCCTAGTTGCTCTCCCCCTAATGAGACAGCACACTCCTTCTCTGCACCCTGTATTCCCATGTCCTTTCAGCCAGCTTCTGTCCCCCTCTACCTTCTCATCTCCCCTCCAGACAGGAGCTGCCCACATAGTCTCAAGTGTCTACTTGAGCCAAGAAGCTCACTCTTCACCAGTATCATTTTCCATCCTATAGTCCAGTCCAATCCCTGTCTGAAGAGTTGGCTTTGGGAATGGTTCCTGCCTTGGGCTAACAGAAGGTCTGGGGTCCATGACCTCCGGGGTTCTTCTAGTCTCAGTCAGACCATTAAGTCTGGTCTTTTTATGAGAATTTGAGGTCTTCATCCCACTGCTCTCCTGCTCCCTCAGGGGTTCTCTGTTGTGTTCCCTGTCAGGGCAGTCATCGGTCACAGCCGGGTACCATCTAGTTCTTCTGGTCTCAGGATGATGTAGTCTCTGATTTATGTGGCCCTTTCTGTCTCTTGGGCTCATAATTACCTTGTGTCTTTGGTGTTCTTCATTCTCCTTTCTCCAGGTGGGCTGAGACCAATTGATGCATCTTAAATGGCTGCTTGCTACCAAGGCTGTAAATCTTTATGAAAGCAGGTTGCCACATCTTTTTCTTGAGGAGCAGCTGGTGGGTTCAAACTGCTGACATTTTGGTTAGCTGCCAAGTGCTTTAACCACTGTGCCACCAGGGCTTCCTTTGTTAGCACAAGGACACATCATTTGCATCATTATGAAGGGAGCTAATGTCCCAAGCCACCACTCATCCATCAGCTTGTCATCCTGTGGTGACTTGTGTTGCTGGAAGCTATACCACCAGTATTAAAAATACCAGCAGGGTTATCCGTGGTGGACAGGTTTCAGAGGAGTTTCCAGTCTAAGACTAGGAGGAAAGGCCTGGCAATCTATGCCAAAAAATTAGCCAATGAAAACCCTATAGGTCACAACAGAAGATTGCTCAATATAGTGCTGGAAAATGAGCTCCCTAGGTTGAAATGCATTCAAAATACACAGTGGCCATAGCAATGGACTCAAGCATACCAACAATGGTAAAGATGGTGCAGGACCAGACAGCATTTCATTCTGTTGTATGTGGGGTTGCCATGAGTCTGAATCAACTCAATAGTGATGGGTTTGGTGTTTTTTGTTTGTGATGATCTGCATTTCCCTGGAAAGTTCTGATTTCAAGAAAATGATCTCATAATGAAGTCACTCCCAAGATTCACCCTTCTGCCAAAGATTAGACAGGTCCACAAAACAAAATGAGACTAAATGGGCACACCAGCCCAGGGGCAAGGAGGAGAAGGCAGGAGGGGACAGGAATGCTGGTAATGGGGAACCCAAGGTCGAGAAGGGTGAGTGTTGACATGTAGTGGAGTTGGCAACCAATGTCACAAAACAATATGTGTATTAATTGTTTAATGAGAAACTAATTTGCTCTGTAAACCTTCATCTAAAGTTCAATTAAAAAAAAAAAGAAAGAAAAAGAAAATGATTTTCAGTCTCATGAGGGAGAAAAGAGCTCATCCTTTGGAGTCTGGCCTGGGTTGATCTGTTTTCTTCTTTCTTACCACCTGTGTGCCCCTGGAAAAGGGGCTTCACCTTACTGAGCCTCGGTTTTCCCATGTGATAAATGGGGATAAAGGTGCCCCCTCTCAGGGCTATTCGGAGGATTCGCTGTGTATTGGTCAGTAGTACTATTTCAATAAACGTTAGTGTTGTGTCCTTGTGCTTAGCCTCAAGATGACCCAATAACTGATTTAGTGATAATAAGGCATCAGTAAGCCTTAAAGTTCTCTTCCAACTCTAAGGCAGTGTGCCTTCTCATAGTGGATGAGGAGCTCTGAAGTCAGCTGGGTCGTCTTAACCTGTCCCCTCTCCACACTGTCTCCTCCCAGCAGAGGATCCAACCCGCCATACCCTGCCACATGAGAAGCCCATTACAGGCGTTAACTGGTGCCAACTGTTAAGCCCACCTCCTCTGCCACTTTGGAGCTTTGTGACCATAGAGAATTGAACGGGGACTGCCCAAAAGATGTCCACCTGGAACCTCAGGTTTTGACCTTATTTGGAATAAGGGTCTTAGCAGATGTAATTAAGGAAAAGATCTCAAGATAAGATCATTGGGGTTGAGAATAGACCCTAAATCAAATGACATGTTCCTTAGAAGAGGAAGGCAGGAGACAATGACACAGAAGAGAAGGCCATGAGAAGACGGAGGCAGAGACCGAGGTGATGCATCTACAAGCTGATGAATGCCAAGGATTGCCAGGAACCACCAGAAGCTAGGATGCCATGGATTCGCCCTTAGAACCCAGAGAAGGAATCAACCCTGCTGACACCTTGATTTTGGACTTCTGGGCTCCAGAACTGTCAGAGAATAAATTCCTGTTTCTGTTTTTTTTTTTTTTAATCTTTTTTAAGCTAATTAGTTTGCAGTAATTTGTTATGAGAACCCTAGGAAATTAATACAGTGACCTCAGCCAACTGGGTTAGACTTTTGAGGCTCAGTTTCCCCATCTGTAAAGTGGGAGTCCTCCTGGTCTCTGTTCTCTAGAGGTATTGTGAGATTGAGGGAAAGCCTCTGTGTCAACCACTTGGGACAATGTCTGGAACACAGCTGGCACTCACTAAGGTGTAATCGTTGCTCTTATTGATGAGCCATCTCTTGGCATTCTCCCAACTTAAGCCAAAGCAACCTCCCTTGATCTCTCGCCCAGCCCTTACCCTAGCAAGAAGACAACCTCCTTGGGAAAGGCAGGGTGTAGGGAAGGGAGGGACACATCATTCTTTAGGTTGGCTGTGCCTGTAAAGGGCAGTCTGTCGCCATGTTTGTTCCATCAGCCACGAATGTATCTCCCTCTCTACCACTGGTATTTCCTGAATGTTCTTTTGACTCGTTCATTCTCGGGAGGAGAAGCATTTTTTTTTTTTTTTCAGGAACAATACCAGGGAGCAGTTATAAAAACACAGTACTTGGTGATAAATGTTAGGGACTCATATGTTCCATTCTCTCTCTCTCTCTCATTCGCACTCTCCCTATTGCTCACTCTATCTTTCCATCCCTCCCTCTTTTTCCCTTCCCGTCTCTCTTCCTCCCTCCTCTTTTTATTGGAAATGGCTATCTCTCAAATGTCTAACAGATTTGTAAAAATAATTCCACCAAAAGACCACCGTTGCATAGAAGCCTGCAGAGGAGAGAGCGTAGGTGATGAGCTACACCATAAATTGAACATCGCAGCCTTCCACGCGCCAACCTGGGGTGGGCCCAAAGTCATAACTTTCTCTTTGTCCCCTCCCTGCTTGCCAATTCCCTGGCCCCTGCCCAACACCATTCTATTTCCAGGAAGGCTCCCTTGACCCGTGGGTCCTTCAGCCACCACAGAGGTGGCGCCGGCTGGAATCCAGGCGTGAAATTATGAAAGAATGGGACTGCTGCTGCCTCCAGTTGTGCACCGGCCTCAGATGTGAAATTGCCGTTTTTCTCTCCCCCCGGCAGCGGCCTGTCGCACGCGGGGCGGAAAAGATTGTATTTATCACCTGTCAGGATCTGCCAGAACTGAGTTACGTGAGGCAGGACAGCATAAAATTATCATACACAAGCATGAAATTACAAAATCGCTCGGAACTGAACAACAAAATTATTTCATTTCGGAGGGAGGCCATTCCATTTTTTAGCCCTGACACCTTGACTGCCAAACTTTGAATTGAAATTGAGTGTGAGGGGCATGGAATAGAGACAGCAATAACAAGAAGTAGCATGTAAACTAGCCATGCAGACACACTACATTAATGGCCCCCAAAACCTCCCACCAGAGATATGTAACTAAATAAATGTCACATGTCCCAGTTACTCAACTTGCTTCCCACAACTAGAAATGGCTTAAGCCAATGTTAGATCCCAGGTCAAAATCAGAGGTGCCTGGGGGGAAGTGGGTCAGGGTTGGTTCTTCTAATCTGCAGAGTTAAGCCCTGATGAAATAGAAAGCATGCAGGCTTTGGAGTCCTGTGTGAGTAAGTTTGAATGCTGTGAGAGCTGTGTGACACTGGGTGAGTTTCTTAACCTCTCTGAGTCTGTTTTACCATCTGCAAAATGAAGACAGTCATATCTATTTCATGAGTTTGCTGTGAGGATAAACATATCTCGAACATAGAATCTGGCACACAGTAGGTTTTCAGTACGGAAATTATGAAGGTTGGGACAAATGGGAAAGGGTTATCTACCCTTTCTTCTTCCTCCAAAGTTTTTGAGCCACTTTTGCACCCTGTTGTTGTTAGCTGCTGCTGAATCAGCCCCTGACTCCTGGTGATCCTGTGCACAATAGCATATGATGCCGCTGGGTTCTGCACCATGACTGGTTGAGAATCAGATTGTTGTGATCCATAGGGTTTTCTCTGGCTGATTGTTGGAAGTAGATCTCCAGGCCTTTCCTCTTTGTCTTAGTCTGGAAGCCCTGCAGAAACTCTTCAGCATCAGAGCAACATGCAAGTGTCCACTAAGGGATGAGTAGTGGCTATGTGTGCGGTACATTAGCTGGGAACTGAACCTGGGTCTTCCACATGGACGGTGAGGATTCTACCTCTGAACCACCACTGCCCATCCCCATTACACTTTGTAATGAAGGCATTTATCCAACAAATATTTATGAATACTGAAAATGAAAACTGTGAAAGTAATTTGTGTTTAGATGTAAAATGAAGCTCGGCTGGATTATTGATTATTGTTCCTAATTTTTCAGCCTTCCGTGTACCCACGTCCTTTGCCATGTGACTTCGATGCCCCTCTCACTAGACCAAAAAAACCAAACCCATTGCCGTCAAGTCGATTCTGACGCATAGCAACCCTATAGGACGGAATAGAACTACCCCATGGAGTTTCCAAGGAGTGCCTGGTGGATTCGAACTTCCAACCTTTTGGTTAGCAGCCTTAGCTCTTAACCATTATGCCACCAGAGGGCTTATTGCCTTGTCCAGTTATTACTGGGCTTGACCGTGTGACTTACCTTGACCAATGTCCTGTAAGCATGCGTAATGTAAGCAGAGGCTTTACATAGGCTTGGGCTGTGTGGCCTGGCCTCTTGCACTCCTGCTGTTTGCCTTGAGGATGTCATGGCCCAGGTAGATGCTGGTCTATGGGAGAAGACCAGAGGTAGAGCAGCCTAGAGTCAAATGCATCCAACCTGCAGACCTGTGAATAGGGAGATAAGTGCTTGTTGTTAGCCACTGAGGTTTTGGGGATTGTTTGTTACATGGCAAAAACTAACTAATAAACTAGTTAGACTCAGGTGGTTATCACCAGGAGCCCTGGGGGCACACTGGTTAAGCACTTGATTGCTAACTGAAAGGTGTGTGGTTGTAACCCAACAGCCATTCTGTGGGAGAAAGAAGTGCCAGTCTGCTTCTGTAAAGATCACAGCCATGGACATCCTATGGGGCAGTTCTACTCTGTCCTATTGGGTTGCTATGAATCAGAGTCAACGTGACGGCAATGGGTTTTTTTTCTTTTTCTTTTTTGGGTGATAAACAGAGGTTTACCTTCCTGAATGTTCTGCAGCACATTTAAATTTTACATGGGATTTGGGGCAATTCTTCATTGGGTGATCCTCTTCTGTGAATTACAAGATGTCTAGTGTCTCAAGCTTCTACTCGCTTAATGCCAATGTCCCTCCATCAGTATGGAACCCAGGACAGTGGGCCTCTACCCAACACTGTTTTCACGACATATAAGACCCACTTTACTACTCCAGAGTACTTGGGTAGTGCAAATGGTTAACTCTCGGCTGCTAATCAAAAGGTTGGCAGTTCAAGTCCACCCAGAGGTGCCTTGGAAAAAAGTCTTGGTGATCAACTTCTGGAAAATCAGCCATTGAATACCCTATTGGAGCACTGTTCTGCTCTGGCACATGTAGGGTTGCCATGAGTCAGAGATGATGAGATGGCAACTGGTTTGGTTTTTTACTATTCTGAAATGAAACTCATACATTTCTTCGACATACACATGTAATTAAAAAAAAAATCAATATAATGCCCTAACTGTAATATAAAGGATGAATAAAATGAAAGCAATTTATAATAAAACAATATCTATTTCAATATGTAAATTATCGGGACTCCACTCTCTGCCAGAAGAGATAATGAAGTAGTCTGACGCTTGTACCTGCTTCTAATGAATAAGTTTAGATTTCAGGCAAATATTCAGTTGAAGATTGTCGACATTTTTTCTTTATATTTGACATTTTGAAATAAGAGTTAAATTAGTATATTCATACGTATGGTGGCGTTACCACGAATGCCAGGGCTGCAAATGCTGACTGACACAGGTGTACTGTTTGGGCAACTCATGTTCTAGAAGCGACTTTGAGGCTACTGCCTGGATTTTCCAAAATGGAGAACAACTCTAGATAGAGTTTCAAGGTTCACAAAATGCTGCCTTCCCCCTGCTTACACCATAGCTGTATTACAGAAAAATCTTACGTGAAATAGATTTGTGCAAAAAATATTTTGTTATAGGTAAAGCAGAGTTAAGGAACCCTGGTGGCCCAGAAAGTTAAGTGCTCGACTGCTAACTTAAAGGAATGTTGGCTGTTTGTACTCACCCAGTGGGTCCTCTGGAGAAAGACCTGGCAATCTGCTTCCGTAAAGATTACAGCCTTGGACATCCTATGAAGCAGTTCTACTCTGTCCTGTAGGGTTGCTATGAGTTGAAATTGACTCAACGGCAATTAGGTTAGCAGGGGAGTGGGGGCGGGGGGGATAAAAGCCACTGGTGCCCTCCCTAGTCACTAGATGGGTTTTCTCAACCTTGACACTATTGGCATTTGGGGCCAGATAATCCTTTGTTGTGGGAGCTGTCCTAGGCATTGTAGAATGTTTAGCAGCATCCCTGGCCTCTACCCAGTAGATGCCAGTGGCAGTCCCCTCCCTCTTCGCAATTGTGACAACAAAAAGTATCTCCAGACATTACCAAATGTTCTCTGGAGGTCAAAATTCACCATGTTGAGAATCAGGGTTGTTGTTGTTAGGTGCTTTCAAGTCAGCTCTGGCTCATAGCTACCCTGTGTACGACATAACAAAACACTGCCCGGTCCTGTACCATCCTCACAATCGTTATGCTTGAGCCCATTGTTGTAGCCACTCTGTCAATCTATCTCATTGAGGGTCTTCCTTTTTTTTTTCTTTTGCCGACCCTCTACTTTACCAAGCGTGATGTCCTTCTCCAGGGACTGGTTCTTACTGATAACATGGCCAAAGTCTGTGAGACAAAGCCTCACCATGCTTGTATCTAATGAGCATTCTGGCTGTACTTTTTCCAAAACAAATTCGTTCTTTCTTCTGATAGTCCAGGATATATTCAATATTTTTCTCCAATGCTGTAATTCAAAAGCATCAATTCTTCTTTGGTCTTCCTTATTCATTGTCCAGCTTTCACATGCATGTGAGGTGATTGAAAACACCATAGCTTAGGTCAGGCACACCTTAGTCGTTAAAGTGACATCTTTGCTTTCTAACACTTTAAAGAGCTCTTTTGCAGCAGGTTTTCCCAATGCAATGTGTTGTTTGATTTCTTGACTGCTGCTTCCTTGGGTGTTGATTGTGGATCCAAGTAAAATGAAATCCTTGACAAGTTCAATCTTTTCTCTGTTGGTCATGATGTTGCTCATTGGTCCAGTTGTGAGGATTTTTGTTTTGTTTGTGTTGAGGTGTAATCCATATTGAAGACTATAGTCTTTGATCTTCATCAGTAAGTGCTTTGGGTCCTCATCACTTTCAGCAAGCAAGGTTGTGTCATCTGCATATTACAGTTTGTTAATGAGTCTTCCTCCAATCCTGATGCAGGGTTCTTCTTCATAGAGTCCAGCTTCTCAGATTATTTGCTCAGCATACAGATTGAATAAGTATGGTGAAAGGACACAACCCTGATGTACACGTTTCTTGACTTTAAACCACACATTTCTCTTTGTTCTGTCAGAACAACTGCCTCTTGGTCTAAGTACAGGTTTCTAATGAGCACAAGTAAGTATTCTGGAATTTCCATTCTTCACATGTTATCCATAATTTGTTATGATCCACACAGTTGAATGCCTTTGCATAGTCAATAAAACACAGGAAACATTTTTTCTGGTATTCTCTGCTCTCGGTCAAGATCCGCCTAATATCAGCAATGTCCTCTTCTGAATTCAGCCTGAATTTCTCGCAGTTTCCTGTTGACGTACTGCTGCAAATACTTTTGAATGATCTTTAGCAAAATTTTACTTGTGTGTGCTATTAATGATATCATTTGATAATTTCTGCATTCTTTTGGATCTCCTTTCTTTGGAATGGGTACAAATATGGATCGCTTCCAGTTGGTTGACCAGGTAGCTGCCTTCCAAATTTCTTGGCACAGACTAGTGAGTGCTTCCAGTGCTGCATCCACTTGTTGAAACATCTCAATTGGTGTTCCGTCAATTCCTTTATAATTCATTTGTAATGAATGGTGCAAAGACCTGGAGATAGAAAACCAAAAGGGAAGAACACACTCGGCCTTTTTAAAGCTGAAAGAACTGAAGAAAAAATTGAAGCCTCAAGTTGCAATGTTGAAGGATTCTACGGGAAAAATATTAAATGGTGCAGGAAGCATCAAAAGAAGATGGAAGGAACACACAGAGTCACTGTGCCAAAAAGAACCGGTTGACGTTCAGCCATTTCAGGAGGTAGCGAATGATCAAGGAAGAGCTCCTGAAGGAAGAGGTCCAAGCTGCACTGAAGGCACTGGTGAAAAACAAGGCTTCAGGTACTGAGAATCAGTGGACGAGGATAATAGAAACCCCCTCTCCTCCGCCAGACAAACGAACAGAACTTTTGCGTGGAGCCTGCTCCGATTCGCGGCAACACCACGTGTGTCAGAGGAGAACTGTCCTCCGCGGGGTTTCCAACGGCAAATTTTTCAGAAGTTGATCACCAGGTCTTTCTTCCAAGGTGCTTTTGAGTGGACTCAAATTGCCAACTCTTTAGTTAGCACCCAAATGTTTTAACCTTTTATGCCTTGGAGGTAGTACCACCTGCACGAAGACACATTTTTCCAGGAAGCTCTGGGTTTCCTTGGGTCATTTCATTCCTAAAGCTCACATTGAGCACCTACTATGTGCCAATATCAGCCAGGGGTGCAGCAATGACAGTCCTTCAACTCAACGAGCTGAGGTTGCTCAGGTTCCAACCAAGAAGCCACCCCAGCTCCTCTCTGCACCTGATGCCTCCACTCTCCACTTCGAAGCCTATCCCTTGCTCCATTCATTCTAACTATTGATTTAATCATTTGTCTACTCTTGTCTCCATCTCCTGTTGCCAGTTGTGCTTCAGGTACAGCAATACCGTTAAATTAGAAATTCGGAAATTTGATTCTGTCACTCTTTCACTTAAAATGCTGCATTGGCTTCCCGTTGCACTTAGGAAAAAAATCCTGAAGTTCCACCACAGCCTACAAGCCATAAGATCTTCTCTGCCATCTCTCCACTCTTGTCTTTGCTCACAGTGAGAAGACAGCTGCCCAGGGGATTGCAAACTGGGACTAAATTATAAACCTGATCCTACCACAGGGCCTTTGCATGTGCTGTTCCCTTTGCTTACCTTGGATGCTCTTCTGATCTTTTCAACCTCAGATCAAGCATTGTTTCCTCATTCAAGTCTCTCCTGTCTCCCTCCAGACCACCCTTCCCCAGTCTGGGTAGGGTTCATTCATTGTACATTGTCATGCATATATTCCTTTCCTATGTGACTGGTACCAGTAGCTGTTAGCACTCTGCAAACAACAGCAATGCTGCCTGGCTGCAAACTGTGCTGCTCTCCCCATAGGCTCTGGTAGGCTTGCATACTCAGTCCACAGCACTCACCCTGGGATTCTGGACTCCCTGGTCCATGAGCAGCTGTCCTGGGCCCATCTATGGCACAGGAGAAGGGGGCGAGTCCCCTCGGAGCAAAGTCAGCCAGTTGTTGTTAGTTTTAATCTAATTTCCCACATCAAATTGTCAGTCCCTATGGGGACAACACCACAGCCTGTTTTTCTCAAAATAGATCCCATCCCCAAGCCCAGTGCCTGGCACACAGTAGGCACTCAATAGATGTTTAAGTGAATGAATGAGTGTCTGACTCAGAGCCCTCTGCTCCCTCTTCCACTTCCCACCACCTCAACACCTGGCTGACTTTGCTATGAGGAGACTCACCCCCTTCTCCTACCCTGTGGATGGGCTCAGGAAGCCCTTCACAGACTGGGGATTCCAGAACCCCAGGGTGACTGGCTGTGGACTGAGTACGCGAGCCAACGAGAGCCCACGGGGAGAGCAGCACAGGCTGCATCCTGGCAGCGATGCTGTTGTTGGCAGAGTGCTAACAGCTACAGGTACCAGTCACAGGCCATTGCCCCCCAGCCTCTGCCGTGTAAACCCTCTACTAACAATTTGCATAAACTTCTGTTACACATGTTACCACTTCAAATAAATTTTGCAATGGATTGCTTTATTCACACACATGTCTCGGGGAAAGGCATGTGGCTGAGTAGGTGAGGGGGTCCTGGAGTCTGGATGCCTGGGTGGGGCTCCTGCCTCGCTCTCACACTTAGGAGCTGTGCAGCCTTGGGCAAGGTACTCATCTCTCTATGCCTCAATTTTCTCACCTGCTCAAAGGGGCTGGGGGGCTTAAGGGAGTCAGTGAAGACAGAGAACTCACATGGCCTTGACACATTGTAAGCACTCAACACGACTTAGTTGTGGTTGCCACCACCGTCATCATCATCACTGACACCACCATCATCACCATCACTATCACCACCATCATCACTATCACCACCATCGTCACCATCACTATCACCACCATCATCACCATCAGCACCGTCACCATCACTATCACCACCATCATCACCATCACCACCGTCGTCACCATCACTATCACCACCGTCACTATCACCACCGTCATCATCATCACTATCACCACCATCGTCACCATCACTATCACCACCATCATCACTATCACCACCATCATCACTATCACCACCATCATCACTGTCACCACCATCATCACTGTCACCACCATCATCACTATCACCACCATCATCACTATCACCACCATCATCATCATCACTTTCACTATCATCACCTTCATCTCACACAACAGCCCTAAGGAACAGCATCAAGCTCCATGAGACTGTAAACTCCAGAGAGTAGGAGCTGTGCCTCTTCTTCATCATTGCATCCATAGCACA
Organism: Loxodonta africana; assembly: GCF_030014295.1. Lineage (NCBI taxonomy): Eukaryota > Metazoa > Chordata > Mammalia > Proboscidea > Elephantidae > Loxodonta > Loxodonta africana. The sequence continues at coordinate 29,648,617 of NC_087360.1, read as the reverse complement.
CATGCTGACATATAGTAGGGGCTCAACCAGAATCAGCTACGGTTCTTAGCCAGGGCCGCAGAACGGACTCGCCTGTTTCCCATCAGTGCAGGTAGTGGCCTTACCCCAAACAGGCAAGCGACCTTGGGCAAGTCACCTCATCTCTGTGAGCCTTGGTTTCCTCATCACTATCAAATAAGGGGGGAGGGGTGGTTGTTTCCACCGTTCTCCTTCAGTCTGGAGGCTCGAACGAGATCCTGGATGTGAAGAACTTACCTTGAGGGCTGGCGTGGCATGAGCATCCAGTCCATGCTGGGCTTGTTTATTAACTCAATCAACAGATTCTATTGGGCGCTACTATGGGCCAGGTACTGTACTAGGAACTGGGGACACATAAATGAGCAACTATGCCATGCAAGAGTGCTTTATAACCTGGCCCCAGCTGAGGTGGAGGGCTCAGGTATGAAATACAGCGATCCCCTTTATCACAGGCTTCAGGACTTTCATGCTGACGTTGCAAAGACATGTACCACTGGAAGCTGTCTTGCTATGTGTCTCACACATCATGTGCATTTGACCCTTGCCACAACACTTTGAAGCGGTCATCACTTTCTCATTTTATGTTGAAGCTCCAAGAGGCTGAATGCCTTCTCCAAGGTCACAGAGCTGGTAAGTGGCAGAGCAGGAATCTAAGCCCAGGTCAGCTTGACTGCAGCACTCACAGCCATACGGTGCCTCGTGGACACCTGCAAGTCCACCCCCTCACTTTACAGATGGGGAAATGGAAGACTGCGAGGGGAGGAGCCTGGAGGGAGAGGCCACTAATGGTGGGAGCAGAGTAGGAATGTTCAGCCCCTGTCCATGTCCAGAGGGTGATTTAGCAAAACCGCCCATAGCTCATGCCAGTGATTCAAACCCTGAGATTGGAAACTGTGGGATAATACATTTGTGTTGTTTAAAGCTGCTACACTTGTTAAGAGCACTCAGCTGCTAACTGAAAGCCTAATGGTTTGAACCCACCCAGCAGCTCTGTGGGAGAAAGTCCGGATGATCTGCTCCCATAAAGATTACAGTCTAGAAAACCCTATGGGGCAGTTTTACTGTGTCACATGGGGTCACTATGAGTCGGAACTGACTTGACAGTGCCTAACAACAACGATAACAACACATTTGTTATGATGGCAATAGAAAGCAAATGCACTTATCTCCCTTTAGCTTCTGTTTCTTCTTGGATGGTATTCTAGAAAAGAATTGTCATTTGAATGCCTACTCTGGGCCTGGCATTGTGCTAAGCATCTTACATGACCTTACATAAAACCAAAAACCTAATTCTAACTCATAGGACATAGTAGAACTGCTCCGTAGGGTTTCCAAGGAGTGGCTTTTAACCACTGTACCACCAGGACCTCTGGCCTTACATAGGCCTGGCCGTGCACTCTTCACAAGAAGCCTAAGAGGTTGACATGATTATCCCCATTTTACAGATGACGCCACTGAGGCTCAGAGAGGGGAAGTGGTCGTCTTAAGATTGTACAACTAATAAGAGGTAGAATCCAGATCCAAATTCTGACCTGTCTGTCTCCCAACCCAAGCTTCAGTCAACTGAGCCTCTACCAAATGCAGAAGTTGTTGGCCAGATTCTGCTACCATATTCCCATAACGAGCCACTGACTACCCCTCCAAGCAGCCTACCTGGATGTGGAAAGGAAGATCAGATAGTCAGAAAGTCCTTCTTCCTGTGGAGCAGAAGCCTGCCTGTGTTTAGCGCCGACATTCTGCCTCAGCGAGCCACAGAGGCTGAGCCCCTCCTCTCAGTCCCATGGCTGTCCTTGAGAGAGCTGTGTTGGCTTTAAAACATGCCCAAGAATTCTCCAACACTTCTCCTGTAAAAGGTGGAGTCTCATTTCCCTTGACTGTGGGCCAGCCTTCGTCATTGTTTCTAACAAACAGAATATGGTAGAAGGGATGCCGTGTGAGAGAAGAAGCTGCAGCTTCTGCTTCTGCTCCCTCTTGGGCGGTGCCCCTTCAGAGCCTGAGCCCCCACACACCAAGTCTGGTTGTCCTGAAGCTGCCATGCTGGAGGGACCATGTGGAGAGGAAGCATAGAGACAGAGATGTCCTCAGAGCCACGCCATTCCAGGCCCCAGCCTTTGAGATGTCCCATCCCAGGCCTAGGCACGGGGGCAAAATGTCGCCAGTCCCCACCTGATGATGCTCTCAGGACACATCCCAAGCCAGAACTGCCCAGCTGAGCCACTTCCAAACTCCCAGCCCATAGAAACCATGAGAAAACAATGACTAGTTACGTTGCTTTATAGGGAGCCCTGGTGGTGCAGTGGTTAAGCTCTTGGCTGCTAACCAAAAGGTCAGGGACATGGACAGGGGCTGAACATTCCTACTCTGCTCCCACCATTAGTGGCCTCTTCCTCCAGGCTCCTCCCCTCGCAGTCTTCCATTTCCCCATCTGTAAAACCCTGTGGGGCAGTTCTGCTCTGTCCTGTGGGGTCACTAAGAGTTGGAATCGACTTGATGGCAGTGGGTGTGGTTTTTAGTATGTTGCTTTATGCTAATAAGTTTTGGGGTGAGGCAGTGGTGGCTCAGTGGTAGGATTCTCGCCTTCCATGCAGAAGACCTGTGTTCGATTCCCGGTCAATGCACACCATGTGCAGCCACCACCTGTCAGTCATTGGAGGCCTGCACGTTGCTCTGATGCTGTACAGGTTTCAGTGGAGCTTCCAGAGTATGACAGACTAGGAAGAAAGGCCTGGCAATCTACTTTTGAAAATCAGCCAGTGGAAACCTTATGGATCACAGTGGTCTGATCCACAGTTGATCATGGGGATGGTGCAGGACCAGCACCATTGTGTACGAGGTCCCCAAGGGTTGGGGGATGGTGGGTGGCAACTCAATGAAAGCTAACAACAACAACAAAGTTTTGGGGTGATTTTTCTGTGGCAGTAGGTAACTGATGCAGGTCTGATGACTCCAACTGTCCCCTTTCTTACAGACACCTCTGTTCCTCTCTACCCATGGCTCCCCAGCGTGGGGTGGCACAAACTTGCAAGGGTGGGTGGGCCCAGGGCAAGAGGGCATGGAGGAAGTGGGGAGCAGAAGAATCTCAGCCCCCAGAGGTCTGGCTGCAAGGTGGGGGACCTGACCCCAAAAAGGACAGGCAGAGACCATTCCCAAAGTGTCCAAGAGAAGATCTGGGACCATCACAACAGTCACACCAGCTTGCAGGTATTTACCAGTCGGTGCATCTTGAGTCCTGTGCTCAGTGCTGGTGCACAAATGTGTGATTTCTTTCATTTTCCCAACAACCACATGAGGAAGGTGCCATTTCTATTCCCATTTTACAGAGGAGAAACCTGAGGCTCAGCATGATGGAGTGTTGCACCTCAAAGCTGGGCCTGGCTGCCTCACACCTAAGGAGTTGCATTCTCTTTGGCTGGGATCTGGCTTGAGGTAGGCAGGGCGGCAGGCTGAGGTTGCAGACCTGAATATCCACAGGTTCCGGGTGAGGCAGCCAGGCAGGCCGAAGCGCTGGGCTGGATAGGAGTGGCAGGTCTGAAGGGTAGACAGGAGAAGATGGTTTTGCTCTGAGGCCCCCTGAGCACTGGCGTTCCATGTTGAATCTACAATTGGCTTCCGTGTGGTCCTCATCTTCTGGAAGTGTGGAGGCTGCTGTCTTGCCCCTGCCCAGGGAGGACAGGTGTGGCTCCAAGATAATGTGAATGCAGCCACATCTGAGCCTGACCAGGTGCCCTTGCAAAGCCCCTGCAGCCCAAGACTGTGTGCTCAGCTCTGCCTGCCACCTACCTAGCATCACCCCACTCTCCCCAGGCTCCATCCTGCTGCCTGGAGCAGTCCCCTCTCCCCTGCGAGGCTCCTGATAATGTCATTTCATTTACACCAGTTGCCTGTTCTTTTAGAAAGTATTTACTTAATAATAAATCTCTTATTAACTTTTTTTCTGACATATTCATTATAGAAGAAGTGCGGCAAAAACCCTGCTCCATCCATTCCGGAAATATTTATTGTGCACCTACTATAGGTCAGTTGTATGCCAGGTGCTGAGTATATGTTGTTGCTGTTAGTTGATGTCGAGTGGGCTCCAATTCACGGCGACCCGGCGTACAACAACAAAATGTTGCCTGGCCCTGTGCCATCTTCACGATTGTTGGTGTGCTTGAGTCCATTGTTGTAGCCACTGTGTAAAAAAAAAAAAAAAAATTTTTTTTTTTTTTCAATCTAGGGTGGTCATCTACCAGCGTTATATTGGAAAAATATTCTGTTGTGGACCTTAAGGTTTCCATTGGTTAATTTTTAGAAGTAGATTACCAGGCCTTTCTTCCTAGTCTGTCTTAGTCTGGAAGCTCTGCTGACACCTGTCCACTATGGGTGACCCTGCTGGTATTCGAGATACTGGTGGCTTGGCTTCCAGCATCACAGCAACACAGAAGCCCCCATAGTACAACAAACGGAGAGAGATGGGCGGTGGGCTGAGTATATAAAGGACAGCAAACCATCATACTGTCCCTGCTTCTGTGACTTCATGTTGTAGAATTTGGGGAATCAAACTTTAAAAATCCCTTTTCTACCTACCAGAGAAAGCAATCATTAGCATTTTGCTCTATGTGCCTCCAGAATCTTTTCCCATCAAATTTATACTTAGATGTAGAAATATACACTTAAATACTATGAATCTTTAAAACATAGTAGCATAACATACATACTTTATAACTTGCTTTTTTCATTTAATAGTTTTTTTTTCCACTTAAAAAAAATGATTATGAACATTGTATCCCATCAATACATATGCTACAATATCACTCACAAAACACCAAGAATTGCTGGGAGACATTTCCCCAGGGCTCTGCTCTCGAGGGCCCGTCACTTCTGTTCTTGACAAGAATAGGGCGGACAGGTAGAGATGGGATGGGAACAGATGGAGTGAGCATCCTGAATCGATGTAGGCAGCCCCCCAAGATGTTGTTGTTGATAAAGCACTTTACAGTTTGTAAACGTCAGTGGCACTCATTTGATCTTCGAACACTTTGTTAAGTGGGAGTTTGAATTCTCTTTTACAGGTGAGGAAACCGAGGTTCAGAGAGGTGAAGAGACTTGCATAGGGAAAGTCCAGGCTTTTTTTTTTTTGCTATACCTCTTTGGGGTTTGCAGAAAGGAAACATCAGAAAGCAGAATTTTTTTTTTCCCCTTGATCAGAAAAGCCTGGCACCCAAATATATCATTCCCTCCATAAACACACTGACACCCTATCACCTTTTGTAAAATTTCTTAATTCTAGCAAAACTGACCTAGCCAGCCTCCTGCCTCTGGCTTCTTTCCTTCCAGTCCCTTCCCCAACATGAGTCATAGAGAGCTCTCCCTAGAAGGCAGACCTGATACTGTCTTTTCCTTGCTTAGAATCCCCCATGGCTCCCCATTCATTTTAGGATAAAATGCAAACTTCACACCAGGGCTTGGTGAGTCCTCCATGATCCAGGCCTTGCTGTCTTTCCAGCCTCGCCTGCTGCTCACCTTCTTCCACCCAGATGGATTCTCCCTTTAACTTTTCAGTGTTTTTGCGCCACACGTAGCTGTATACCTCAGAGTGTTACTATGTATTTAACTCTGTACCCTGATGCCCTTTGGACCCTTAACTGCCTGGTCAACTTCTAGCCTTTTTCTATCACTTCTTTCAAATGTGGAGGTGTCTAGTCTACTTGTGTATCTGTATATAATAGAGGAGAGAGAAAGAAAGGAGAGGAAGAAGAAGAAAAAGAGGAAGAAGGAGGAGGAAGAGGAAGAGGAGGAAGAAGGTATTGAGGGAGGGAAAGAAAGAGGAAGGGAGAGAAGAAGGGAGAGAGGAGGAGGAGGAGAGAAAGAGATATAAAAGGATGTTCACAAAGAAAAAAATTAAGTGACTGTCCCTAGGGAGAGGGGATTTGAAAGTTTTAGTTTCAATTTTGTATTTAAAAATTATGTGACATTTTTAAGTTCATTAACAGATATAATTGTCCCCCAAATCATACCGCTATAAGAAAATAACCTGAAAGTGTTTTCCCTCAGCTGTGAATTCTTTTCAGAATCTTTTCTTCAGGATTATTCAAACCTTCTGAGGTGGAAGGGGCACCAGCCACCTGGGAGGTGTCTGAGGACAAGGCCAATGTCTTATCTGCCTCGAGCTCCGATGTCCTACGCAGAGCCTGGCCCAGGACAGGCTGGGCCTTATAAATGTCTGTTTAATGAACAGAGGAAGGAAACTCATTATAATACCATGTATCGTCCAGGTTAAATAACGGAAATGATTATCACCGCAATGATGCTGTAGTGTACCCTCAATTAGCCATGGCGATGAGGAACACGGGGACAGTTAGTGCCACCAAGTAAGGGATCGTCAAAAAGCAATCTTGTTTTCTCTGGAGCACTTTCACTTTTTTTTTTTTTTTTGGTATTTTAATTGTTAGGTTTTTATCTTTTGTGGGCAGGCACACTGATTCACCTTTCAAACCTATGTGGCTGAAGTTTCTTAAAAGAATTGATAGCACTGCAGTTAGCAGTGGTTCTCAAAGAGCGTTCCCAGGTTTACAACATCAGCATTACCTGGGAATTTGTTAGAAATGCAAATTCTTGGGCTTCACGATCAGAAACTTAGGGGTGAGGGCCAGAAATCTATGTTCCCACAAGCCCTCCAGTTGATTCCGATGGCATGCTCAAGTTTAGAACCACTGGCACAGAGGTGAAGCCTGTGGACTCTGGAGACTTGGTTCAAATCCTGGCTAAGTCCCTTAAGGGCTGTGTGTCCTTGGGCAAGTCCCTTCACCCTCTGTGCCTCTATCCTCCTCTGTAACATGGGATATAAATAGCGCACATCACATAGGGCTGTTGTGAGGGTGGGATGAGTTAATGTATGTAGAGCACTAGAACAGTGCCTGGCAAGTTGTCAGCTCCAGTAAATGCTACCTGTTACAGTATTTCATGGGATAGAAGCTGCCATTGATTGTTAGAGCATCCAGACTTCAGATGCTAAAATGTGCAGAAAAACATTGTTTTAAAAAAGCGCATCTCAAACTTCAATGCGCACTTCACTCGAAAAAAAAATTTTTTTTTTTTTCACTTGGGAATGTTAAAATGCAGATTCTGGTTCAGTAAGGGCTGGGTTGGAAATTCTGCATTTCTTGCTGGGCCTCAGATGGGATGGATGTTGCTGGTGTATGGACCACATTCAAGGAGGGGAAGGGTGGGTTGGAACAGATTAGGCCCAAGGCCTACATTGGGCTTGCGTGATAAAATGGCAATGGCCATGAGCTGGTCATGGTCTAGAGTCGGTGGAGCAGAGGGCCAGGACATTTTGCCCATCCATCTCTGGCCAAAGGACAGCAATCACTGGAGTGAGAACTGGAGACATGGGATCGAGTCCTCACTATGTCCACTTACCCACCAAGACCAAGTTCATTTCCATCTCCACCCTCAACTTCCTCATCTGCCAAGTAAACCACTCAATGCCTGCCAGGCCCCGTCAAGGGCAGCTGAGGACAATCAAGTACTACTCGTTTTCTCAATGAGTGAACTCATGACACACCCTTCCTTGAGATCATAGGTTTGCCAGAGTCTGAAAATGCCAAAATGACAGAGGGACTTAAGGAGTCAGGACAAGGCATTGCTGATGGAAGTTGGCAGACTATTACTATCATTATATCATCACCGTTGTTAGTGTGAGCGATAAACCCTGTGCTGAGTTTCTCCCTCTAGTGTCAGCCCCCGGAAAGGTCAGCTCTAACAGGGCGACACTGGAATTCTGGCTGCTCCAGGAGGGGCCTGTCGGGCCTCCCTCCTGGGTAGCTCAGCACACTGAGGGGTGCTCAGAGGGAGCCCCAGCTTCAGCCTCAGCCTCATTACCACCACTGTCCTCATGGCGGCCACTCTCAGAGTTCAAGGCACTGATCACTTTCAAGGAATACGAGAAGGCTGGAGAGAGAAGGGGTCATGCACACTCTTTTCCAGAGTGAACAAAGAACACTTGTGGTGGGGGAGAAAAATGTCTCCCACCCCATCCCCTGTCACACATGTGTGCGAACACACACACCACACACACACACATACTGGCTACCCCAGCCTGCATGTCACCATCAATCAGCTCCTTCCTATTTGCTGAGTGCAGGCAGAGCTCCCTACAGATGTGCTGGGGGGGGGGGGGGTGGGACTGGGAGAAGGAGAAGAAGGTGGAGCTGGGGGCTGGGGTGGGAGGGGAGGCAGAGATGTCCTCAAAGAGTTAAAACCTTGCCTCTCGCCAGACTGTGAATTCTCCACCACTTCCCCCCAACCCCCACCCCCCTCAATCCAGCCAAACAACAGCTTGACATTTTCCATCCTTCATGAGAAAGACAAAGACGGGAAGATATTCCCATGATCCCTTTCTGCATGCCTAACCGTGAGCTCAGGTGCCGTAGCGTTTGCCCTGCGCCGGCCCCATCAACATGAAGGGCGAACCCATCCCTTCTGCATCTTTTTCTCGCCACTGCTTGATTAATTGGCTGACTACTACGCCAGCGGAATACCTAATGCCTCTCCTTCCCCTATTCTTCTTTCACAGGTTTTTTTTTTTCTCCCTTTGCTCCATTTACATATACTTTACATTCCATAATTTTCACCCAAAAAGAAAAAAAAAAAAAAAAGGGAGCGGGCCCATCTCAGTAATTTGATGTAATGACGGCATGTCACCAAAAAGAGGAATTAGAAAAATCTGTAGGTATTTAATTCATTCTTGTTTTTTTCAAGTAGATATCTCCGAGAGGACCATTAATATTCATAGGCGGGGGAAAAAAGTACACTCAATAGGAAAATTCCAGATTTTTTTTTTTAGGGGGGAGGCAGCTAAATTCAATGCATTTTTAAGCACCATTATTTAACTAATAGTGTCGAGTCCCTCTGCTCCTGTTTCCTCCCCTTTAATGAAAATAAGTGGGTTTTCATTTGCCTTCTAGGGTTGTGTGTGTGTTGGGCTCACACCCACGCTGTTGATACTGGAGAACTGGGTTCTGTGTTTTCCTCCCCTCCTGGGAGGCCTCAAATAAAGAAGAAAAACATAAATAAAGGCCTTTTCAGAGTACCTGAGCTGGGGCTTGGGTTCCCTGCCACCCTCTGCTGTTGCCTGTAAGATTACTGCAGTAGCTTTGTGGGTAGAGAGATTTCCTTCGAGTTTCTGGCTATGCCACCCTCTTCCTATTAATTTGGGTTCAGGTTTTATTAGTTAATAATGGTGCTTAATTAACTCCTTGATTATCAGAGTAAGGGTTGAGTTAAACCATAATCATAATAGTTACAGATGAAGCAGGGGAAAGAAATAACTAGGCATCAGAGAGATGCCTGGAGTGTGAGAACCAGGTGGCAACAGCTTCTCGGCTGAGGTGGATTCGTTTCAAACAGCGTCAAGTCTGGCCTGGGAGGAACTGAAACCTCTGCGCTACTGGTAGGTGTGCACATTGGTTGATAGAGCCCCAGAGACGTTTGTGAGGTCCCTAGACCTGACCCTGGTTTAGTGGGAAGGCAGGGTGTCAATCATGAGGAACATTTCTGGGGCGTAGATGCCCACCCGTCTTAATCCAAGGGAATGAAAACATGTCTGAGTTTGTGGGCCCTGGATGCAAACCATTTGCTGTTTGTGGTAATAATGATTATAGTAATCAATACCATGTATTATTATTTTTTCATTGCATTTACTTTTATTGAAGCAAAATTCATATACAATAAACTGCACAAATATTAAGTAAACAGCTTGATGAATTTTTACTGGTATTTATACTCCCCCCAGATAGAACGTTTCTAACATTCTGGAAAGCTGTCCTGGGCCCCTCCCAGTCAACATGCCCCTCCCTCCAAATAACCACTCTACTGACATGGCTCACCATAGATTAGTTTTCCCTGTCCTTGAACATCATATAAACGGAGTCATAAGGTATATCCCTATATCTATCTTTCTATCTATGTATCTATCTATCTATGTATGCATCTATGTATCCTCTTTTGTGTCTAGGCTTTTGTTCACAAAATATAAACTTTTGGAGCTTAATCCACGTTTTATGTATAGCAGTAGTTCATCCTCTTTATAGCTGTTTATATGTTTTTTATAGTATTCCAATGTGTCAATACACCAGAATTCAATTATCTATTCTGCTGTTGATGGTTGTTTGGGTTGTTTCCAGTTTGGACTATCACGGATAAAGTTGTCATAAACTTTCTTATACGTTTAGCCTCAGAATATACTGAGGAATGGAATCTCTGATCACAGGGTAGATGCCTGTTTAGTTTTAGTAAAACTGAAAACCAAACCAGTTGCCATTAAGCCAGTTGCGACTCATGGTGACTCCACGTGTGTCAGAGTAGAGCTGTGCTTCATAGGGTTTTCAGTGGCTGATTTTTCAGAAATAGATCACGAGACCTTTCTTCTGAGGCACCTCTGGGTGGACTTGAACCTCCAACCTTTCAATTATCAGCCGAGCATGTTAACTGTTTGTACTACCCAGGGACTCCTTAGCTACAGTAGAAACTGCCAGAGAGTTTTCAAAGGTGGTCATACCAATTTACACTCCTACCAGCAGTGTGTGAGGTTCTAGTTGCTCCATATTTCACCAACTCCTGGCCTGGTTGTCATTCCTTTTGATTTTAGCCATTCTTGTGAGTGTGGGAGGGGACCAAGCAGGAAGAAAACAACAACAAGAACAAAGGGTGCTAACTCAGAATGCTACAGAGAAAGAGAAGCAAAGAGATATGGAGAGAGAGAGGGAGACAGAGAGAAAGAGGCAAATAGAGCCCGGGAGAACCAGAAAGATACAGGTGGACACCCAGATAGAGGGAAGCTTTGAAAGAGACATAAGTGGATACGGGAAAAAGTTTGAGGAAAAAGAAGAGAGAAAAGAAATGAGAGCAAGAAGAAAGAAGAGAAAAATGAAAGGGGGGAATACAAAAAAAGGCAGATGTTGAGAAGAAAGGGGTGATGTTAAGAAGAGAGAAAGCTGGCAAGAGGGGAGGGGAGCAGAGAACAATCTTGGGAGCCCCGCCCTGGGAGGGGTGAGAGCCTGAAAATGGGTCTCTTGGTGTTTTTTGAAACATGTTCTTTTTTTTTTTTTTTTAAAGTGCTTCTTGATATTTTTATGTTTATGTGTTTTAACTTGGGCCCGGCCTCATGGAAAATGCATGAGGAATAAGTGGTTTCTGGGAATGTTTTATACATGACCAGGGAGCTGAGAGGATTTGGAGGGTAGGCGGAGGGTGGTGTGGATGTCTTTCTCCCTGGGCCTCTCGGCTTGACTTGGGTGGGGCCGTGGGCAGGAGCTCAGAGCTGAGGGTGGGCAGTATTTGGCTCAAGAGTAGACAAAAGGGACAACCCTGGGTGGCAGAAGAGCTGGCATGGCTAGGATTTCTTCCCAGCTCCCTGAACCCTGTGATGTTTGGCAATCCATGTCCTTCCTCGGAGCCTCAGTTTCCTCCTCTGCAACCTGGGAAGCTAGCAGGGCTGGACTGGAGGGGGAAGTAGGGAGGCTGGGCTGACCTGGGCAAGGGGAAGCCAGCAGGGTGGACTTTGAGTGACAGGAAATCCCCAGGACAGCACTTGTCAAACTTGACTGTGCACCTGGGGGTCTTGGGAGCACGCAGATTCCCAACCAGAGGTCTTGGAGGGCCTGAGAGTCTAGGTTCCAACCAGTTTCCAGCTGAATGCAACGTTGCTGGTCCCTGGATCACAGGGCTTCAGGAAAGCTTGGGCTATCAGCAGTATCAAACAGAGGATGCCAAGGAAAAGGGCTTCTCTGGAGTTAACAGAGGACTCAAGAGAAACACAACCCTGAACATCGTTACTTCTTCTTGATACTTCCCCCAGATAAAAACAGTGCCCAGACCTGAAAGCACTGGGGGTTTGTGATGTGGGCCCTGTCTGCCTCCCTCTTTGCCCTCCCCACAGATACCCCACCCTTTATTCCACGCAAGGACTCTCTGTTTTCCCAACACCCCACACACATTTATATCCCCTTGTATTTGCACGTGCCATTTCCTTCTCTTGGAATGCCCTTCTCCACCTTCCTCACTAGGAAATGCCTCCTTGTCCAATAAGATCCAAACCAAACACTCAACCCCTTGCTTTCAAGTCAAGTCTAGCCCCATGTGTTTCAGAGTGAAACTGCTCCATAGGGTTTTCCTGGCTGTGGTGTTTATCAAAGCAGGTAGCCATGCCTCTCTTCTACAACACCACTTGGTGAGTTTGAACCACCAGCCTTTAGGTTATGAGTGGAGCGTAAACTCTTTGCACCATCTAGGGACCTAGTTGTCCAATAAGACAGTGGTTCTTAAATACTTCGATGGCCATGAAGCAGTTAAAACCCCTTTGGATAGTTGAATGAAAAATTGTACACTCTCTGCCAAGGAAAAAATGCACCTTCCTGCCGTTTCGCTTATAACATCGGTGGGTTCTCTGGTCTCAAACTCAAGCCAAACTAGTTGCCATTGAGATAATTCTGACTCATGGTGACCTGATGTGTGCAGAGTAGAACTTCTCCATAGGGTTTTCAAGGATGTGAGCTTTTGGAAACAGATCACCAAGCCAGCCTGTCTTCCAAGATGTTTCTGGGTACATCCAAAATGCCATCCTTTTGGTTAGTAGTCAGTCGATCGCTTAAGTGATTGAGCCAGCCAAGGAGTCCACCCTTGCCTCAGTGAGCCCCGTTCCTGGACTCTGGGTTAGGAGTTCTTGCTTCAAGAACTTGGTGCTAAGGTCACTGTCTTCATGTAGTATTCTAACCAGTTTCATCCTAAAACAACATCAGCTACTCTCACGAGACTGATCTCTTTGAGGCTTCGGGCTTTTCCCCATCACGTCTGGGCCATCTGCTTATGTGTGTTTCTATTCCACTAGCATCCGAGTCCACCAGGGAGGGCTGTGCTTATCTCTCTCCCTGGAGCCCAGCCCAAGGGATGGCCCAAAGGAGGCCTTCAGGAAACATTGAATTGTTAGTGGGTCCTGCTCTTCTGGGGAACTCTGAGGCACGTGTGGCATGGTAGCTGCCTAGGTAGAATGGGCGCCTTCTAGAACTTTCCCTCAAGAATCTGTATCTCATCTCTTTGTAAAGATGAAGCAGCCTCTAAGGGAAGCATGTGTTTGAGTAGGGGAATTACGGCCTCTGAACAGCCCAACTCACTCTTTCCCAGGAAGCATAAAATTTCACAAAATCATCTTTTTTTTTTTTTAATGCTAAAATTGGCAGGGGCAGCTGGATATAGTGGAAAGAACTCACCTGTGAGAAATGAGGACAGGGTTCTCATTCCTGTTCTGTCACTAGCCATTTGTGTGACCAAGGGCAGGTAACGACACCTCTTGGGGCCTCTGTTTTCTCATCTGTGAATTGGGGGTAGGAGTGAAAAAGGGCATGATGGGGGATCTTCAAGGTTTCTTCCAATTCTGAAAGTTTACAAGCTTTGAGCATGCTCTTCAGTAAGGCTGTGACTTACATTACTGATGTGCAGGAAAGAAACAGTTATGTGGGAATCAATTTTTTCTTATAAATAGGATCCTTTTTAAAGTGCCCCAGGGTGAAAGGAAGGAACATTTTTAGAAGGCCTACTATGTGGCAGAAGACACTTTGTACAAACATGGACTCACTTAGCTTCTTACCTTAAAGTTTCTCTTGTAAATATGTTATATGATTAAAATTAAATATATATATATATATGGTGTTTTTTTTTTTTCACAAAGACAGGAATCACACACTACTGAAGAAAATTTGCAAAATACAAAAATTAAGGAGAAATAAAAGGGAAAATAATCCATTTACCCAAAGGATATTTATTGAACCCTCACTATTTGCCGATCACTTACAAAGACAATTGCTATTTGGGTTTCTACAGTGTTTTTTTTTTTTTTTTTAATAAACATATAATTGTGAGCACAGAGTCTATAAAATTTAAATTCTTCAATTTAAATTTATATTTGTTTTTGTTGTGATATAATTAGTTCTTAAACCCACCACTTAAAACTCAGCTTTCTTTATCCCAATTATAAAAGCAACACATATGTTTATCGAAGAAAATGTAGATAATAAAGGCACATAAAAAGAAATTAAGATTGCTTGTAATCCACCATGCAGATTTTTTTCTCCCTTATATAGGCAGACTCTCAAAACTCATGTGTCTAATCTGTTCTTACCGGCCCCAATGGGATCCCTGTCCCCTAAATCCCCCCCACAACATACCCACACCGTTGTTGCTGCTGGGTGCTATCTAGTCGATTCCAACTCATGGCAACCCTATGTGACAGAATAGTACTGCCCTATAGGGTTTTCTTAGCTGTAATCTTTATGGGAGCAGGTCACCAGGTCTTTCTCCCATGGAGCTGGTGGGTGGTTTGAACCCTCAACCTTTTTTAAGTTAGCAGTTGAGCGCTTCACTGTTGTGCCACCAGGGCTCCTTCATACACACGCTAGAAGGCAGAAATCTCCCTGAGGACGATGATTTGTGTCTATTTAAATCACGGCTTTATATCCGGCACCTAGAACAGTGCCTGGCACACAGTAAAAGTTTGACACGTAGCAAACGCTCTTTACCAGAATGAAAAAAAATGGGGTCACACAGGAAACATAGGTTTAAAATCTGATGTTTAAAAGGTATCAATATGTCATAAATATTTTCTAAGATTATGACAATTCTGCTGCAGTATAACTGACTACACCTACATAGTATCTCATCATACAGAAGAATCATAATTAATTTCCCCAGTCTCATCTTGTGGCCATCTAAATAACACATCCAGAAAGATCCTGGTAGCTGTTCTTAGCACAACTGTATGATAATTTTCTTGGGATAACTTTCCAGAGATAAAATTGACAGACCAAAAAGCAGGTGCAGCCCGGGGAGTATTACTCAGCCAGAAAAAAGGAATGAAATGCTGACACATGCTGCAATGTGGATGAACCTCAAAAACATTATGCTAAGTGAAAAGAAGACAGAGACAAAAGGTCACATATTATATGATTTCACTTCTGTGAGATATTCAGAATAGGAAAATCCACAGGAACGGAAAGCAGTTTAGTGGTTGGCAGGGGCTTGGCAGCAGGGAGAATGAGGAGTAACTGCTTAATAGGTACAGGGCTTCCTTTTGGGGTGATTAAAATGTTTTGGAACTGGATAGAGGTGGCGGCAAGTTGTTAAGGATTTCATTTTACTTGGGTCAACAATCAACGCCCATGGAAGCAGCAGTCAAGGAATGCAATGGTGTATTGCATGGGGCAAATCTGCTGCAAAGGACCTCCTTAAAAACTAAAAAGCAAAAATGGCTAAAGTGCACACGACTCAAGCCATAGTATTTTCAGTCGTCTCATATGCATGCGAAAGTTGGACAATGATAAAGGAAGACCTGAGAAGAGTTGACGAATTTGAATTGTGCTGTTGGTGAAGAACATTGAATATACCCTGGACCGCCAGAAGAACAAACAAGTCTGTCTTGGAGCAAGTACAGCCAGAATGCTTCTTAGAAGTGAGGGTGGCGAGACTTTGTCTCGTTTGCTTTGGACCAATCCCTGGAGAAAGACATCATGCTGAGTATCCATGAGAAAGAGGAACCAACCAAACCAAACCCATTGCTGTCAAGTCAGTTCCGACTCATAGCAGCCCTACAGGACAGAGTAGAACTGCCCCACAGAGCTTCCAAGGCTGTAAATCTTTACAGGAGCAGACTAGTGGGTTCAAACCACTGACCTTTTGGTTAGCAGCTGAGCAGTTTAACCACTGTGCCACCAGGGATCTTCTGAAAAAGAGGAAGACTCTCAATAAGATGGATCAGCACAACGGCTGCAACAACAGGCTCAAATATTGCAACAGTTGTGAACATGGTGCAAGACCGGAAGTGCTTCATTCTGTTGGACACTAAGGTGGTCAGAAGGTGGAGCTGACTCGATGGCACCTAACAACAACAGAGGTGGTGGCTGGACAATACTGCAGACGACTAAATACCAGTGAATTACTGTGCATGGCACAGTGACTAATTTTATGTTATGTCAATGAAAATCAAAAGCCAGAACAAGTGTTAGGCCCATTTGCCACACTGATCCATGTGTCCACCAACAATGCATCTGAGGGGCACTTTCCTCAAAAGTTCAGTAGCATTAGTGCTTTTCCATCAACCTAGCCGGGTTTCTAGGTAAAATGTGTTGATTATTAGTGGTACAGATTCTACTCTCGTCACTGGACTGGTGGATGGGGCTACTCCGTGTACATATTCATATTTGTTAATCCTGTCAGAATGTTGGTCTTACTGATTTGTAAGAACCTAGTCTCTACTGATGATATCTATGCTTGTCACAGATAACTCGAACTCGATCACTTTTTATCATTTTGCCTTTTAATTCTAACATAACACTGATTTTTTAATTGCAGCGAATCTATCAACTGAGTCCCTGGGTGATGCAACAGTTCATGCACTGGGCTGCTAGGGGAAAGGTTGGTGATTCTAGTCCACCCAAAGGTGCCTTGGAAGAAAGGCCTGGCGATCTGCTTCTGAAAGGTCACAGCCATTGAAAACCCTATGGAGCACTGTCGCCATGAGTCGGAATCAAGTGGACAGCAACTGGAAGGGAACCCAAGCTAAGCTTCCATTCTATTCTGACTTCTTTACCATAGAGGTAGAGATGGGAAAGCCAAGGCCTGGAGATGGAAAGGCAGGCACCCAGGCTCCAGAGCGCCAGGACTGGAACCCACGCCTCCTGGATTTCCACGTAGCAGTTCACTGGGTTGCCAGTGGTTCGCTGGGTCCAGTTCCCTGACAGCCGTAGAAGCTGAGCCTCTGATGCAGCCAAGCTGAAAATGGACGGGTGCCAGACCTAGAGGGAGGCAGGTGGAAGGTGGCAGGGCCAAAAGGGCCTACCGGGGATACCCCTTAGCTGGCAGGTGAGTGCTGGGCATCAGGGGCAGGAATGTGGTACGTCATGGGGAGGCCAGAGCTTGTGAAAATCAACACAAACCCTAGAAAGCATGGGCAGGAGACTCGCTTCCAGCGCAGTCACCTCAGGGTGTCAGTGGGATGTATTCTGGCTGCAGTTTCCATTGGCTAAAGCCCCTGGGCATTTTAAGGGGCAGCCAGAATAGGGGTAGGCGGGGTCCTTTCTGCCGTCTGTGCCAACAGCCCACCCATAGGAAGCCAGCATGTCAGCCCTCCTGTCCACTGATGCCAGCCCAGAGGTGCCAAGGCACCAGGCGCAGCAGTGCCAGCTGGCAGCTTAGCGGAGAGCCAACGGGCCCGGCCGGCTGGCCCATCTGCTTCATGCTGCCAGCTGCATGCCTATGGGAGGCGGGCCGACAGCCCATCCGAGTGGCCAAGGTGCCAGCCACCGGGTGCTCTGGGCCAGCTGGCAGGCTGGCAAACTGGCCAGCATCCCCATCTGCCCGCCAGCGCCAGATGAACGTACAGGGGAACTGGGCCCGGGGACCTTGGGGTGCCAGTTTGCCTGAATTTCCAAGATATCAGAGGCCCTGGCTCTCCCCTCTCCTCCCTTCCATACCTCCTCTTAAGATCTGGGATGTGCTTAACAAAGACCCTAAGCAAAGGCTCTGTGGTGACTGGAGGGGCAGGAATGGTTAGGAGCATAGAGCTCCAGAATCATAAAATCACAGACTGTTAGAAGCTTTGCACAGCATTGGTTAAGAGCATGGACTGTGGGGTCAGACTGCCAGGGTCTGATTTCTAGGTCTGACACTAATTAGCTGCATGACCTGGGGCAGGTCCCTTAATTGCCTCTAGCCTCAGTTTCTTCATCTGTATAATGGGAAAGTAGCATCTGCTTCATTGGGTTAAAGTGAGAATTAAATAGCATGTAGGTACAACACTTAGAATGTGGGGAACACAGAATGGAGCCCCTGGGTGATGCAAATAGTTAACATGCTCTGCTGCTAACCAAAAGGTTGGAGGTTGGAATCCACCCAGAGGCACCTCAGAAGAAAGGCCTGGTGACCTACTTCCAAGTGATCAGCCATTGAAAACCCCATGGAGCACAGTGGTACTCTGAAGAACATGTGGTCGCCGACTTGGAATCGACTTGATGGCAATTGGAACACACACACACACACACACATGCACAATACCAGTTGCTACCAAGTTGATTGTGACTCCTGGCTACTCCATGTGCCTCAGAGTAGAACTGTACTCAATAGACTTTTCAATAGCTGAATTTTCAAAGGTAGGTGTCATGGATTGAATTGTGTTCCCGAAAAATATGTGTACAATTTACCAAGGCCGTGATTCCCAGTACTGTGTGATTGTCCAGTATTTTGTCATCTGATGTGATTTTCCTGTGTTGTAAATTCTACTTCTATGATGTTAATGAGGTTGGATAGGTAGCAGTTACTGTTAATGAGGTAGGACTCAATTTACAAGATTAGATTGTGTCTTGAGCCCATCTCTTTTGAGATATAAAAGAGAGAAGCAAACAGAGAGACCTCATACCACCAAGAAAGCAGCACCCAGAGCAGAATGTCTCCTCTGGACCCAAGGTTCCTATGCAGAGAAGCTCCTAGACCACAGGAAGATTGATGACAAGGACCTTCCTCCAGAGCCTACAGAGAGAAAGCCTTCCCCTGGAGCTGACGTCCCGAATCTGGACTTCTAGCCTACTTGACTGTGAGAGAGTAAACTTATCTTTGTTAAAGCTATCTGCTTGTGGTATTCCTGTTAGCAGCGCTAGATGACTAAGACAGTAGGCCATCAGGCCTTTCTTCTGAGGTACCTCTGAACGGACTTCAACCCTTAAACTTTAAAAAAATTTTTTTTTATTGTCCTTCAAGCGAAAGTTTACAAATCAAGTCAGTTTCTCATACAAAAATTTGTATACACCTTGCTATATACTCCTAGTTGCTCTCCCCCTAATGAGACAGCACACTCCTTCTCTCCACCCTCTATTTTCGTGTCCATTCGGCCAGCTTCTAAGCCCCTCTGCCCTGTTATCTCCCTTCCAGACATAGTTTCATGTGTCTACTTGATCCAAGAAGCTCACTCCTCACCAGTATCGTTTTCTATCCCATAGTCCTGTCCAATCCCTGTCTGAAGAGTTGGCTTCGGGAATGGATCCTGTCTTGGGCTAACAGAAGGTCTGGGGACCATGACCTCCGGGGTTCTTCTAGTCTCAGTCAGACCATTAAGTATGGTCTTTTTACGAGAATTTGAGATATGCATCCCACTGCTCTCCTGCTCCCTCAGGGGTTCTCTGTTGTGTTCCCTGTCAGGGCAGTCATCGGTTGTAGCCAGGCACCATCCAGTTCTTCTGGTCTCAGGCTGATGTAGTCTCTGGTTTATGTGGCCCTTTCTGTCTCTTAGGCTGATAATTACCTTGTGTTTTTGGTGTTCTTCATTCTCCTTTGCTCCAGGTGGGTTGAGACCAATTGATGCATCTTAGATGGCTGCTTGCTAGCATTTAAGACCCCAAACGTCACTCTCCAAAGTGGGATGCAGAATGTTATCTTAATAGGCTTTATTATGCCAATTGACCTAGATGTCCCCTGAAACCACAGTCCCCAAACCCCTGCCCCTGCTACGCTGGCCTTTGAAGCATTCAGTTTATTCAGGAAACTTCTTTGCTTTTGGTTTAGTCCAGTTGTGCTGACCTCCCCTGTCTTGTGTGCTGTCTTTCCCTTCACCTAAAATAGTTCTTGTCTACTAGCTAATTAATGAATACCCCTCTCCCTCCTTCCCTTCCCACTCTCATAACCATACAAGAATATTTTCTTCTCTGTTTGAACTATATCTCAAGCTCTTATAATAGTGGTCTCATACAATATTTGTCCTTTTGCAACTGACTAATTTTACTCAGCATAATGCCTTCCAGATTCCCCCATGTTATGAAATGTTTCATGGATTCGTCATTGTTCTTCATCAATGAGTAGTATTGCATTGTGTGAATATACCATAATTTATCCATTCATTCATTGTTGGGCACCTTGGTTGCTTCCATCTTTTTGCTATTGTAAACATTGCTGCAAAAAACATGGGTGTGCATATATCTGTTCTTGTAAAGGCTCTTATTTCTCTAGGATATAATCCAAGGAGTGGGATTGCTTGATCGTTTGTAGTTCTATTTCTAGCTTTTTAAGGAGGTGCCAAATCAATTTTGAAAGTGGTTGTACCATTTGACATTCCCACCAGCAGTGTAGAAGTGTTCCACTCTCCACAGCCTCTCCAACATTTCCTATTTTGTGTTTTTTGGATTGATGCCAGCCTTGTTGGAGTGAGATGGAATTTCATCGTAGTTTTGATTTGCATTTCTCTAATGGCTAATGATCGTGAGGATTTCCTCATGTATCTGTTAGCTACCTGAATGTCTTCTTTAGTGAAGTGTCTGTTCATATCCTTTGCCCATTTTTTAATTGGGTTATTTGTCTTTTTGCAGTTGAGTTTTTGCAGTATCATGTAGATTTTAGAGATCAGAGGCTGATTGGAAAAGTCATAGCTGAAAACTTTTTCCCAGTCTGTAGGTAGTCTTTTTACTCTTTTGGTGAAGCCTTTGGAGGAGCACAGGTATTGGATTTTTAGGAGCTCCCAGGTATCTAGTTTCTCTTCTGGTGCTTGTGCATTGTGAGTAATGTTCCGTATACTGTTTATACCATGTATTAGGGTCCTGGCGTTGTCCCTATTTTTTTCTTTCATGATCTTTATTGTTTTAGATTTTATATTTAGGTCTTTGATCCATTTTGAGTTAGTTTTTGTGCATGGAGTGAGGTATGGGTCTTGTTTCCTTTTTTTGCAGATGGATATCCAGTTATGCCAGCACCATTTGTTAAAGAGACTGTCTTTTCCCCACTTAATGGACTTCAGGCCTTTTTCAAATATCAGCAGACCATATGTGGATGGATTTATGTCTGGATTCTCAATTCTGTTCCATTGGTCTATGTATCTGTTACTGTACCAGTACCAGGCCCTTTTGACTGCTGTGGCAGTATAATAGATTCTAAAATCAGATAGAGTGAGTCCTCCCACTTTGTTCTTTTTCAGTAATGCTTTACTTTTCTGGGGCCTCTTTCCTTTCCTTATTAAATTGGTGATTTGTTTCTCCATCTCATTAAAAAATGTCTTTGGAATTTGGATTGGGATTGTATTGTGCCTATAGATCGCTTTTGGTAGAATAGACATTTTTACAATGTTAATTCTTCCTATCCATGAGCAAGGCATGTTTTTCCATTTATGTAGGGATCTTCTGGTTTCTTGCAATAGTGTCTTGTAGTTTTCTTTGTATAGGTCTTTTACATCTCTGGTAAGGCTTATTCCTAAGTATTTTATCTTCTTGGGGGCTACTGTAAATGGTATTGATTTGGTGATTTCCTCTTCAACGTTCTTTTTGTCAGTGTAGAGGAATCCAACTGATTTTTGTGTGTTTGTCTTATATCCTGATGCTCTGCTGAGCTCTTCGATCAGTTTCAGCAGTTTTCTTGAAGGTTCTTTAGCGACCTTCAAACTTTTGGTTAGCAGCTGAGCGCTTAACCATGTGTACCACCCAGGGACTCCAAACACACAATATGTGGTCATTATTATTATCACTAATATTATTAGAATATTTATTAGAATCAGAAGATTAGAATGCTTTTACTTAAACGGGCCTTACACATTTTTTTTTTTTTTTCACATTAGCTGTTCCAATGGAATCATTTTAAAGATGGGGAACGAAGGTCCAGAGAGGGGGAGGGTGTTGCTCAAGGTCTCACAAAGCCATCTGGGGTGTAGGGACTGGATTCCAGTCTCCTGACCCCTTCCGTGGTCCGATGACATGGAATGCTCACCTGATATCCAGGAGGTGATGGCAAGATCCCAGGGGACTTCCTGTCCTGCTCTATCCCCCACGAACACCCCAAGAACTCAGCTGCCACACTTTATACTAGTGCTCAAAATGTTGCACCTGATGTGTGAGTGTGTGTGTTTGTCAGCACATATGTGTGTACCTGCATATGTCTCTTGAGTATAGGCATGTATCCCTGTGTGCCTGATGTGTGGGCATCAATGTCACATCTCCCCAAGTAGACCACAAGCTTCTTAAGGGTGGGGGTTATACTTTATTTGGCAACACCGGGCCTATCCACAACTCACCTCTTGGGAGGCCTCAGAGGTCCAGAAAGCATCTGAAATCCCTAAGCCCCCTGTGCTTAGAACAGTACCTGGCACATAGCTGGAGTTCTACAAAGCTGTGATGGATAAGAGAATGAATGAAGCAGATGGAGCTGGTATAACTCCTTTAATTTGGTGGACCAGGGCTATTGCTGTCCACCCAGCAGCCAAAAAGAGCAAGGATCTGCATATTCTAAATTTTTTATCCCAACCAGTAACTCTTGATTCTCACTCATAGGCTAAACAAAAAACAAAACAAAGCAAAAACCAAACCTGTTGCCATCAAGTCGATTCCAACTCACAGAGACTCTATAGCGACCTTATAGGACAGAGTAGAATTGCCCCATAGGGTTTCAAAGGAGTGGCTGGTGGATTCAAACTGCTGACCTTTTGGTTAGCAGCCAAGTTCTTAACCACTACACCACCAGGACTCCACTTGGAGCTTAGTAACCCTGATTTTGCACACAGTATTAACATGGTCTTTTCAATTGCCTCATATGCATGTGAAAGTTGGATAATGAAAAAGGAAGACAGAAGAAGAATTGATGCACTCGAATTGTGGCATTGGCAAAGAACATTGAATATACCATGGACTGCCAGAAGAACAAACAAATGAGTCTTAGAAGAAACACAACCAGAATCCTGCTTCGAAAGGAAGATGGTGAGACTTCATCTCGCTTACTTTGGACATGTCACCAGGAAAGACCACCTGCTAGAAAAGGACTTCCTGGTTGGTAAGGTAGAGAGTCAGTGAAAACAAGGAGACCCTCAATGAGATGGACTGACACAGTGGCTACAACGGACTCAAGCATGCCAACAACCATGAAGATGGCAGGACCGGGCAACATTTCATTCTGTCACACATAAGGTCTCCACGAGTTGGAGCTGACTTGACGACAACTAACAACAACAATAATCACAACAACAACATTAAGAAAGGTAGTTTAGCTGATCTTCTGGCCTGCAGAGTTAATGCAACAAACAAGAAGGGAAAAAGAAACACCTGCTTATAGAAGCAGATAAAGTTGGCTGGTGATGCCCGAAAGGGCTAAGAGATGGAACCATTTGAAAATAGCCTCACTAATGTCAAAAACACAGTGAAAGGGCAAACGCCTCTACACGTTGGCAGGGGTTTTCTTCTCTCACTGGAAAATAAGTGATGCTCATAGTGATATTTCTGAAATTTAGTTCAAGGGCTCCTGTCCAAACTATCAAGCAACAGAGGATGCTTTGCAGAGATTTCCATCCAAACAGTAATTTTTAAAATGGTGATTAAAGAGAGGTGATCTTCCATCAACCAGAAAGCTTGGCTTTCTCAAAAGACTTGGTCAGGGGAGGTGACGCGCTGCCGGGATCCGCTGGTCTTTTTGTGGACAGAGCTGACAAAGGATTCCAGGGAAGAAAAGGGAAATCGGAGGCATGGGGAGATCAGCCAGGTTGCTCTTTCTTCTGGACATGGGTGTTAACATGCCCTTGCTACGAGCGTGCCGGGCTGAGCAGTTTTCAAAGCTATTTCATGTCCGTTATGCATCACCTCATTTGTCGGGTCTCTTGCCGGGCAAGGAGGAAAAACACGCCCATCTGTATATATACACAGACATACACAGACATAAGGACACTCACGTAATCCATATACACGCATATACATCCAGGCATTCATACATGGCATGCACACGCATACTCAGACATGTATACATGTACACAGACATGCATACATGGACATGCACACTTGAAGACATGCTCATAATCACACATACACGCAGAGACATACATGCACACAAACATGAAAATGCGTGTACATACACACAGTTACACATATACATAACACACAGACATACACAGATACACATATACACACATTTACACACACACATACACACACGGACACTCACTGGCAGCCCTTTAGCTTCATAGAAAAATGAGTCAGAAAGAATTTCACTATCTTGAATTGGTCAGACCCCGAATAATAGTGGGATCATGATGATCATGATGAAAACGGTGATATAATGTAGCTACTGCCATTTTGGGAGTACCTAGCCATCCCCACAGGAGACCTCAGTTCGATTCTCAGCCAAGGCGTCTCATATGCAGCAATCGCCCATCGGTCAGTGGAGGCTTGCATGTTGCTACAATGCTGAACAGGCTTCAGAGGAACTTTCAGAGTAAGGTAGACTAGGAAGAAAGGTATGGCAATCTGCTTCCAAAAATTAGCCAATGTAAAACGTATGGATCACAAGGGTCGAACCTGCAGCCGATCATGGGTATGGTGCAAAATGGGCAGCGTCTGGCTCCATTGTGCATGGAGTCACCATGAGTCATGGCTGACTCAGTGGCAGCTAACCAAAACAACAATATGTTCAAGACACCCTGCCTGGCATTTTACACCCAATTTACCTCCCTCTTCTCCTTTTTTCTCCTCCCTCCATTCTTTCTTCTTTCCTTCCTTTCTTTATCTTTTGTTTTCTTTTTCTCCTCTTGCGAGCAGTAATGAGTACTTTCTCATTCTAAAACATCAGCACAGCACTGACAAAACAAATCTTCCGCCATGTACTTCCTGCCTTGTCACCACTCAATTTCTTGGAAATAATGGCAGCGATCAGTTTCAGGTGGGATCTGTATCGCCTGATATGACATGCAGTTCTATTGTAGATGCAGAAAGAAGCTTAAATGTCCATCAGCAAGAAAAAGGTTAAGCACACTGTGGAATATCATGCAATAGTTGGAAAGAACTAGAGTTGATCTGTGGAATAATATCAGCTGGTGTATTTCCAGCCTTACCAGCAGTCAGACACTACCCAAAGGTCATCTCTTAATCCTCTCAGCCACGTCATGGGCACTGTCGCTAGCTGCCCCAACTCATGGCGACTCCGAACACAACAGAACGAAATGCTGCCTGGGCCTGCACCATTGCTATAACCGGTTGTGGAGCGGACCCTTGTGATCCACAGGGTTTCACTGGCTGATTTTTAGAAGTAGATTGCCAGAACTTTCTTCCTAGTTTTTCTTAGTCTGGAAGCCTGGCAGAAATCTGTTCAGCATCACAGCAACATGCAAGCTTCCACTGACAGACGGGTGGTAGCTGCACATGGGGTATAGTGGCCAGGAATCAAATCTGGGTCTTCCACATGAACGGTGAGAATCCTACCACTGAACCATCAATGTCTTCATAAACATCCCCATTTTACAGATGTGAACACTGAGGCAAGGTAGGATTAGGATATTTGCCCAAGGCTACCCAGTCAGTATGTTGCAGATCAGAGATTCAAACCAGGTGATCTGTCTCTAAAGCCTGCATTTTCAAGGTCCATAGTAAGATATCCAAGAAGATATAAGTGGGAAAAAAAATCCCTTTTCAGAAGAGTGCATGCAATATGATCCCATTTATGTAAAAAATGAAAACATAGCTACATGAGTATGTAGCTTTCAATAACCCTCATGACATCCTTACATACTTTCAACAAATAAGTAATTTGGGTGCGGAGGGGTAAAGGGACTTGCTAAGGCTATGCGGCTGGCTTCAAATCCACTTCTGTTTGACTCCACAGCTCGTGTTTTTTCCATAATATTTTTCTTCTGCTGCTAACTGAATGAGAAGGTTTTTTTTAAAGTTTTGTCCAAAAAGCATTTTCTAGGGGGATACTGCCCCTCTCTGTGAGCCCTTTTCACCACTCCATGCTTCTAGAACGGAAGAGGTAGTTCTGTGAGGTCAGAGAAGAGATCACTTTGGGCTGCATGGAGGCCAAGTGTGAGGCCAGCCATGAAGGGAAGTACCCTCTGGTAGCCGGCCACAGAACCAGCTGCTGTGGAGTTGATTCTGACTCATGATGACCCCATGTGTGTCAGAGTAGAACTGTGCTCCACGGAGTTTTCAGCGGCTGATTTTTTGGATGTAGATCACCAGGCCTTTCTTCTGAGGTGCCTCTAGGTGGATTCAAACCTCTAACATTTCCTTTAGCAGCTGAATATATTAACTCTTTGCACCACCCAGGAATGCCATTGGTCATGGACTATTGCCTCAAATGTCCCCATTATTGAGTTACATAGTTTACTGCTTTCTGGGCTTGGCACTGAAAATGCCGTACAAAAGTCTTAACAAGTTCCAAACTCACCCTTGGTCTGAGAAAAGAGCCTCAGCTGGAACCAGGGACCTGGGTTTGAGTCCTCTCTCTGGCCTTGCTTGGTGACTTCTTGTTCCTATTCTGATCTTGGATTTTAGAGAGGCAGTGGAGGGAACACACATACCTTAGGGTTCAAGACCCAGCTCCATGCCTTACGCAATGTGTGACCTGAAGCAACTCATTTAATATCCCTGAGCCTCAGTTTCCCCATCTGTGAAATGGAAATGACACTGCTATCTGGGCAGTTGCCATTTGTGACTTCTTGGTGTATACCAGGCACCAGGCTTGATGCTTTGTGAGCAGTATCTTAGAGATGGAGACACCACCTTTGGAGCTCCATCTTCATCAATGAGGGACAGGAGGACCAGAAGGGCCACCCGCTTGTGGTCATAGAGCTGTCTGATGGGAAAACTATGACTGGAACCCAACCAGAGCTTCATGGCCAGGACTGCGGTAAGGCAAGTACCGGGCACAAAATGTAAGGGGTCACCAAAAACATCAGAAGTCCAGACGAATAAGAGTCTGTTGTTGTTGTTGATTTGTAGATTCTACGTGTTGCAGAGTGGAACTGCCACATGGGGTTTTCTTGGCTGTAATCTCTCTCTCTCTTTTTTTTTTTAAATTGGGCTTTAGGTGAAAGTTTACAGAGCAAGTTAGTTTCTCATTAAACAATTAATACATACATTGTTTTGTGATGTTGATTTCCAACCCCTTGACGTGTCAACACTCTCCTCTTCTCAGTCTTGGGTTTTTCATTTCCATCTGTCCAGCTTACCTGTTCCCTCCTGCCTTCTTGTCTTTGCTTTTGAGCTGGTGTCCCCATTTAGTCCTTATACATGGTTAAACTATGTGTGTTATTGTGTTATAGGCCTGTCTAATCCTTGGTTGAAGGGTAAACCTCAGGGGCGACTTCAGTACTGAGTTAAAAGGGGGTCTGGGGGCCATACTCTTGGGGCTTCTCCAGTCTCTGTCAGACCAGCAAGTCAGGTCTTTTTTTGTGAGTTTGAGATTTGTTCCACACTTTTCTTTAGCTCTGTCCGAGACCCTCTACTGTGATCCTTGGCAGAGCAGTTGGTGGTGGTAGCCAGGCACCATCTGGTTGTGCTGGACTCAGTCTGCCAGAGGCTGTAGTCGTTGTGGTCCATTAGTTTGTTTGTAATCTTTGAGGCCGTAGATCGCCAGGCCTTTCTTCTGTGGTGCTGCTGGGTAGGTTTGACCCACCAACCTTCTGGTTACTGGTTGAGCGTAAACCATTTGTGCCACCCAGGGATTTTGATAAATAATATTTTAACAAAATATTTTTAAAAAGTAATGAAAAAAAATCTGTGATGAGTAAAATATCCAAATTTTAAACAAAAGCTGCATCAGTATTACTGATTTTTTTCCTTTTCCCTTAGGCTCTGGTGAGGTTTAGTCTGGCACTTCTTTATTTCAAAGTTTTACGTTTTGTCCATCAGGGATTTTTCTGCATTAATTTTGATTTCTTAAAATATTGCGTTAAGATATTTAGCTTGGTTACTGAGTTGTTGGCGACCCCTTAAATTTTGTACCCCAGGTGAGTGCTTCACTTGCCTTACCTAGTCCTAGCCCCCCAGGGCTTTCTTGCCAACCTGGATGTCTCACTCTTCCCCTGTCTCCACTCACTCACTCACTCATTCATTAATTCCTTCATTTATTCTGGCATTCAACAAATATTTTGCAAGCCCATGGTTCCAGGAACTGGGAAAACAGCAGTGGACAAAAGAGTCGTGGTCTCTGACTACTAGGCACGCAGAGTTGGGGAGATAGACATGAATCATCACATAAGCAAAGGTAAGAGTGGAAATGTGGCAAAGGGGCAGTGATGAGGGTGTTGCCGAGTGTGACAGCCAGGGCGGGTTTTCCTAAGGAGTGGTGTTAGGATGAGGAGAAGTGAGCCAGGTGGAGGGTGGGCTGAAGAAACTAAGAGTGTTCCAGGCAGAAGAAACCACAGGCGCAAAGGCCCTGAGGCAAGATGAGAAGCATGAAGGTCCTAGGGACACAAACGGGGGCAGTATGTGTGCTGATAGCCAGGAAGAGCGTGGGGTGAACAAACCAGAAAGGTTGGCAGGGGCCTGGCCATGCAGTATTAGGAGACATGGTGGGGAAAGGTTTGGTCCCTGACCCAAGGGCAATAGGGAGCCATTGGAGGGTTTAGGAAGGATCCCTGGCAGTGCAGTGGTTAAGCACTCAGCTGCTAATCAAAAGGTTGGCAGTTCAAACCCACCTGCTCCTCCATGGGAGAATGATGTGGCCATCTTATCTATAAAAACTACAGCCTTGGTAACTTTATGGGGCAGTTTTACTCTGTCCTATTGGGTCGCTGTGAGTCAGAATCAACTTGACAGTAGTGGGTCAGAGGGTTTAGAGCTGGGGAATAACATGATCCGGTTTGTCCTTTGGAGAGATCACC
Source organism: Loxodonta africana (assembly GCF_030014295.1). Taxonomy (NCBI): domain Eukaryota; kingdom Metazoa; phylum Chordata; class Mammalia; order Proboscidea; family Elephantidae; genus Loxodonta; species Loxodonta africana. Next base: position 29,619,966 of record NC_087360.1, on the reverse strand, counting down.
CTGACTGCTGTGTGGAAGGTGGTTTGGCATTTTGAAGAGAAGCCAGACTCCCTAGGTTTCTAATCCGGGCTTCCCTGTTTCTTGCTGTGTGACCTTGGACAAGTCACTTGCCTTCTCTGTGAACAGTTCACTCATCAGTGAAATGGGGTGCCGGCCTCTTAGAGTTTTTGAGAAGATTAACTGAGATAATATGCGTTAGTCTGTTAGAACAGTCCTGACACATAGTGAACACTCTACACTTGTTGGCTATAATTATTATGAATGGTGGATTTTCGGGGGCAAAAGAGCCAACAGTGAGAAAGCAGACTCTGCCCTCAGCCCTGGGGGCTGCTCAGTCTCTGCTCTTCGGCCCTGGAGCTCACTGCTTCCCTCATTAGAAAGTGGCTTTTCTTCCTGCTGCGTGCTCTCCAGAGGAGAGGGCGTCATGAAGGCTGCAAGGAACCCTGTGAAGGTCTTAAAAGAAATTATAGCCTGCATAAAAATATTCACTCCAGTGGAGGGCCTTAAACCATTCCCCTGGGCATTGAACAGTGACTGAAAGTATATTACTGTGCGCTTAAGGCGACGGCAGTCACCCAAGGTCAGAGAGAACGGGGAGGGAAGCACTCAAGCATGGCAGTTCCCCTAAATAGGAGCATCCTCCCTAGAGCCGTCCGTCTCCCCCACCTGCCAAGCGGGGATCAGCCGCCTCCACCTCGTCTCCATCTCTGGATTGACAACCCCAAGACTAGCAACAGAAGCTGGAGTTTCTTAGAGAGTAAGGGAAGGGGAGAGAAAAAAGGACAGGGCTGGCCTGGGACAAGGGCGGGTGCCAATCTTAGCCCTGTGGCCTGGGAGACATCACCCGAAAGTCCTGACATCGGAGTCATGATCTGTGAAATGGGTCTGGCCACTTACCGTGTAGAAAGTGCTCACAAGATATTATTTGTCCTTCTTGCAGCTTCTTCCATTCTTCTCAAGCCTCTTTTCTCCCAAATGCTAGATAACTTCACTTCTCAGCAAGTCATCTCTTTGAGCCTCAGTTTGCTCATGTTTAAAGTAGGCATGATAACAGTCAGGACTTACAGGTTTATTGTGTGTATTGCTAAAACATTTTGAGCTCTCGGCCTGTTGCATGCTGAGAGCAAGGAGATTGGCTTTCACCTGTCTTGGTGTTTCTCATCTTTTCACAGAAGGAGGATGGCCGATGGGACAGGTACACTCCTTGTTCACCTGCTTACATCTTGCCCATGGTCTCAGCAGTGTGGTGTCACAGGTATGCATACTCCTGGATCTTAGAGCACCTATGAGTCCTATGTAATCATACACCAGACTCATTGCATCTTTAAAGGGGTGCCTGACACTCCAAATGATTAGGAGCATGGTGTGTCACAGGTGGAAACCCTGGTGTCGTAGTGGTTAAGTGCTACGGCTGCTAAGCAAAAGGTCGGCAGTTCGAATCCGCCAGGTGCTCCTTGGAAACTCTATGGGGCAGTTCTACTCTGTACTGTTGGGTTGCTATGAGTTGGACTCAACTTGTGGCAGTGGGTTTGGTTTGTTTTGGTTGGTGTCACAGGTAAAAGTGCTCTGGGCCAGGACTCAGAATCCAGATACCGGCTCTTATCGGCCAGGGAATACCAGGTTCTTTAGTCAGTCATTCTGGCCTCAGTTTCTCATCAGTAAAAGGGGCAACTTCATAGGGTTATTGTGAAGTTGGCATAGATGATGCTTCTGAAGTGCTTAACAGAGCGTCTGGCGCTTAGTAGGAACACAACGCTTATTACCTCTTACATCGTGGTGGGGACACTGGTGGTTTGGTGGTAGAATTCTCATCTTCCAGGCAGGAACCCGAGTCCAATTTCCAGCCAGCGCACCTCATGCCCAGCCGCCATCCTCTGTCAGTGTTGCTATGATGTTGAACAGGTTTCCATGGAGATTCCAGACAAATTTTTAAAAAACTATAGACTTCAGGTCCAGGTGCCAGAGGTTTCAATGTAGTGGGTCTGGGTGCAGGCTCCGGAACCTAGGTACAAAAAATCACTTCAGTGATTCTGTTGCTGGTGGTCCTCAGGCTACCCACTGCCAAGCTGTCGGAGGACTCAATACTGCTGACTATAGAGTGTTGGAGAAGGATTTCTATGGAAAGTGCTGTGTGAATCTTCACGGAGATTTCCAGGTGGGCAGGGCAGGACAGGGAAAGGCGTTCCCGGTAGAGCCCACAGCATGGGAAGAGTTTGAAGCAAGAGAGAATATGGGAATTAAGAGGACTATGACTGTCAGGCTTGTGTGTTGCTATGATGCTGTACAGGTTACAGTGGAGGTTAGGGTTTTTGTTTAAGTAGAGCTTCCAGACTAAGACAGACTAGGAAGAAAGGCCTGGTGACCTACTTCTGAAAATCAGCTGCTGGAAGCCCTGTGGATCACAATGGTTCAATTTATAACTGACCGTGGGGATGGAGCGGGACCTGGCAGTGTTTCATCCCATTCTGTATGGGGTCACCATGAGTTGGGGGCTGACTCAACGGAAGCTAGCAACGGCAACATTCGTTATGACAGAGTCAATGGGATCATTTGCAGAAGCATTTTTGTCATCAAAAATTCTCAAAAGAGGGAGAGTGTTGACACACGCGGGGTTGGCAACTAATGTCACAAAACAGTATGTGTATTAATTGTTTAATGAGAAACTAATTTACTCTGTAAACTTTCACCTAAAGAACAATTTAAAAAAATATATAAAAATGAAATAAAATAAAATGAAAAGAAAATTCTCAAAAGGACACCTGGAAATCCTTTTAACTCAGTACTGAAGTCACTCCTGAGGGTCATCCTTCAGTCAAAGATTAGACAGGTCTGTAGGGCAAACGGAAACCCTGGGGGCGTAGTGGGTAAGTGCTACGGCTGCTAACCAAAGGGTCAGCAGTTCGAATCAGCCAGGTGCTCCTTGGGAACTCTACGGGGCAGTTCTGTTCTGCCCTCCAGGGTCGCTAGAGGTTTTTTGGTTTTATAGGGCAAACAATAACCTACTTGAGGAAGGTCCTTCATAGTTTACTCGTGAATACGAGGCTAAATGGGCACAGCAGCTCAAAAGCAAAGATGAGACTGCAGGAAGGGCAGGAAAACTGGACAAATGGAAGCAGGGAATGCAGATTGGAGAAGAGGAGAGTGTTGACACATCGTGGGGTTGGCAACCAGTGTCACAATACAAATTGTGTGTCAGTGGTTTAATGAGAAACTAATTTGCTCGGTAAACTTTCGCCTGAATTACAATTAAAAAAAAATTCTCGAAAGGAAACATTTTGTGAAGTCACACTTCCATTTGCTCTCTGACCAGTATAAAAACAGAAGGAAAAAAAAAAAAAATCCTTTCTCATCAAGAGAGACTATAAAACAAAGAAGAACTATGCTTATTGTCTGGTCGAGATGTATCACTACCATGGAACTTTTTGGAAGATGACGGTGCAAAAAAGAAGGAACCTGTGTTTGAATAAGCTTGGCAAGCATTGCAGTGAATAAAGGAAGTGTTGTCTGCCTGCAGGTGGGTTGGAGCCTGTGTTATGTGGTGTGTACCGCAAAATGGCAAGGTGGGTATACAGAGTGTCTCCAACTTATGTAGCCGGAGAATACTCTGCCTTGGGTATCTCTTTGGGCTGGGGTCCTAGAACACACTTTTTGGGGGAAGGAAATAAAAACTGCAATGATCCCTCTCAAGGGACTCTAGCTCTTAGCTGTCGATGCCTCTATTCTAGTTGCTTCATTTACTTTTTCTTTCAGTAACTTCTCTCCATGCAACCCTCCCGTACCTTGTCTGTTCTGGTTTGACATATTCCACCATCGTTGCTTTACTTCCTTTTTTCCCCTTTTGTGAAATCACTACGTGCATGGTATCTGTTTAACAGAATCATCCAAGGTATTGTTGCCCTGAGATAATATGGAAACTTTAAACTTTAAACCAAAAGTATCCCCTGAAGTCTTCGTGGAGCCAAAAAAAATAGCTTGTTTTTCTTAACTAGTAAAGTTACATCTGCTTTAAGCATTGTCCTCTTTTAAGGAATTATCTATGCGAGATCGAATTGACAATGGCAACTCGAAAGGTTGGATGGGAATCTTAGGGGGCAGTGACTTTAAGGTAACGGTGGTGGAATAATTTGGAAAGGGATAGAAAGAACGGTAGCACAACTTGAATGTAATCAATGCCACTGAACTGTACGAGTAGAGATTGTTGAAACGGTGTATCTTTGGCTGTGTATATTTTCACCAAAATTACAAAAAAGAAGAAAAAATTGTTCCAATCCTCTTTCTGGCAGGCTTCTGGCCATGGCTGTGGGGCAGGAGGGGAGGAAGACTGGCTCTGCCTTGAGTCACTTGCGAGGGTGGCTCCCGGCTCTCCTCCCGCCCTGCAGCCCCTTGGTGATTAGCTGGAATCCCAGACGGCAATACAAGAAGTGTCGCGGGCAGGAGTGATGGAGTGCCTGCCGAGTGGGCTGCAGATAAGCCCTGTGATTTCGCGGGATGCTTCATCATTTTGCCGTAAGAACATGTTAACGGGTGATTGTTTGAATGTCTCCAGCTAATAGGATATTATTCATAACACTCTGGCTAGTTGGAATGGAAGATGATAAGAAATTAAATCCTTAATGGCTTTCTTTAAGGGAGGACTTTTCCCAGGGGAGCCTGGAACCCTGGGAAGCTTCACCATGTGCCCTGGTAATGTCTATATGGAGGAAATTTACTGTATTGAGGACACAAAGCAACTGACATTAACTGAGCACCTACTACGTGCCAAGTATCTAGAAATTTTACATGTTATATTACTTTATCTTATAACATCTCTATTGTGACTATTAAGCCCATTTCAGAACTGGACATATTGAGACTCGGAGAGGTGAATTGACTTGCCCAAGGCCTCAATTCTGGTGCCTCAGTCAGGGAGTCTCAAAGCAGTGATCTTTCTATTAAGTGTAATTTGTGGAGAGAGGGATTGTCTGGAATAAAGGGGGTTAATCCTATCCATGGTTTAGTGATGGAGAGCCAGGGATGTGTAGGCTTCTCAAGACTGAGAACGTACATATGAACCTCATGGAGTGTGTGTGTGTGTGTGTGTGTGTGTGTGTGTTTGCTGTAGCTATATCAGCAGGATGAAGTATTTCATTTCTTTTATTGGCTGCCTCCTTGAGTCATTTTTAACATCCACGATCTTTATCACACCCTAAACTTAAATGGAACCATGCAGGAATGGAATGGATTGTGCTGTATGGTAGTAAGTTCCCAGTCATCACAGACGATTAAGCAGAACGTGTGGGATTACTTATGAGGGATACAATAGAGAGGATTATGTTAAGTGGGATGATTCATTCAATCACCCAACCATCCACTTACCTTTTTTTTTTTTTCGTTTTCTAGTGTCAATGGTAAGACCAAGTCCTCTCTCTCAAGAAGCTCAGAGTTTGTAGCAGCAGCAGACTGGTTACTCTGACCAAGGGATGACCTTGAAGATTCCCAGCCTGGGTCTCTGACTCAACTCTAGCTCCTTGACATTTAAGTCCTGACATTTAAGTCTTGAGGTTTCTTCACACATGGCATTTACAATCCACAGTGGGAAATTCTGATGGGCCAGAGGTGGGGGAGTGTCTGCTTATCTTCTGGGGCTGCTGGAATTGTGCCGAGCACAATAAGGCACTCAATAGTGGCAGTTAATATTAATAATTATTAGCTGAGCAGGACTGCTGTTACAGCCAGCTTCCTCATCTGTGAAATGGGAGGAAGTTCTGGGAAGTCTCTTCTAGCCTGGAAATTTAATGCTCTAAAATAAGTCTTAGAAAAAATACAACCATAACGCTCCTTAGAAGCAAGGGTGGTGAGAGTTTAGCTCACTTACTCTGGACACATCATCAGGAAAGACTAATTGCTAGGACAACTTGTTTGGTGAAGTAGAGGGTCGGAGAAAACAAAAAGAAACCCTCTGTGAGATGGATTGACACAGTGACCTCAACTATGGACTCAAACATACCAGCCATCATGAAGATGGTGCAGACTGGTCAATGTTTAGCTCTGTTATACATAAGGTAGCTGTCTTAGGCTTGTTTCTCTAGAGAAGCAAAACCACTAAGTCATATATATGTGTGTGTGTATACATATATATACATATAAAGATTTATGTTAAGGAAATGGCTCACGTGGTTATAGAGGCTGGAAGGTCCCAAGTCTGTGAGTCAGGCTAGGGGCTTCTCCTGATTCACGCAGCAGAAGGGTTGGTGAACCCAAGACTGGCAAGTCAGATAGCAGGGCTCTGGCTCACAGGCTGCAAAGACTGATGAATCCCGAGATTGGCAAGAAAGACGGCAGGTAAGCTGCCTGCTGAAGTCCCAAGAACCGGAGGTCAGATGAACAGGAGCCAGCTGCGGGATCCAGTGTGAGCAAAAACCCACAAGCCTTGCCAGAAAGCCCACCTATATTGGATGCAGACCACACCCCCAAGGAAACTCTCTTTCAACTGATTGGCTACGCACTGCAGATCCCATCGTGGAGGTGATCACATTATATCAAATCTCTTCATGGGGGTAATTACATCATTATATAACTGCCAAACCACTAAGAATCATGGCCCAGCCAGGCTGACACACCACCTTAGCCATCACAGTTATCGTGAGTTGGAGGCAACTCAAAGGCAACTAACAACAACATATTCATTTTACGATAAGTAGAATTTACCTAAATTGAGACATGTTCTGTGGTTTCTCATTCAAGAGAGCCAACCCTCAAGCTACCAGAAGTCCTTGAGGATTTTACAAATATCTTCTCCTCTACCTTATCCCCTAGATGGCTTTCCTTTTCATCTTTTTATGGCTCATTAGTCCTTTGGGGGTGGGAGTAAGACTCGAGGAGGTTATCTGCAGTGATTTTTGTACCTTTTCCACAATGATGATGTAGAGTGACTCTGAAACAATCAGCTCGTGGATTTTTCTCCCAGCACATAATGGATTCTGGTAATGGTCACAGAAGCTACAACAGAAACAAATGTAATCCTTCCTTCAGTCTACAATTATTTACTGAACACCTAATGCATCTCAGGCAGTGTCCCAGGCAAGGCAGAAAACAGACAGAGCGCTCGTCCTCACATTTGAGTGGAGGAAATAGCCTGCTCATAGAGACATAAAGTAACCGTAGGAGGCATTCTAAGGCCAATGATAAATGGCTGTTTTTAGAGAAATGGGTTGATTGCTTGTTGCTTTGCATTATTCAAGATTATTCAAGCCACTTCCTTTTTCCCTTTAATCTAATCATTGAGGGTTACTAAGTGCCAGGCAGGGGCTTAAGTTCCATTAAGCTCCTCAAGGGCCTTTGGGCTATTTAAGGTCCAAAGCTCCTCAAGTGCTGGTTGGCACTCAACTGCATACCACCAGTAGGTGCCCTAAAGAGGGTGGTCTCTGTAAAAGGCTGTGCACTGCTCAGCTGCAGGCACTGCGTGTGTGGGCAGCTCTTCCCAGTCTTGGAAATACTTCCACAGGCATCACCATATTTCATCCTTGCCATAGCCTCATAATCATCTACCCACACACCCATCCATCCAACCACCCACCCACCCACCCACCCACCCATCCACCCATCCATCCATTCACCCGCCCACCCACTCACCAGTCCATCCACCCACCCACCTACCCACCCATCCAACCAGTCATTCATCCATCCATCTGTCCATCCATCCGTCCGTCTGCCCGTCTGCCCGCCCGCCTGCCTGTCCCTCTTCCGTCCATCCATCCATCCACTTACCATTTTCTTAGTTTTCTAGTGTCACAATGAAGAGTGAGGCCAGATCACCTCTCTCAAGGAGCTTAAAGTCTGCAGCAGATTGGTGACTGAGATCGAGGGCTTACCAGCTGGATGACCTTGATGACTCCCAGCCTGAGTCTCTGATTCAATGGAAACTATGTCACCCCATTTCATAGATCATATAATGAGGGCCAGAGATAGCTATTGAATGCCTGCCCAGTGTTGTTCACAGCTACATCATAGTGGAAATTGTTGGCTCAGAAGTAGGAGGCATAACAAAAAGAAACTTCACTCATCCGTTCAAAAATATGAATGGACCCTCCCACACTGAATAGTGCTGAGCTGTATAACCGATAGGATATCGAGGAAGTAACGGCGTGTGACTCTGAGGCTAGGTGATAAAGGGCAATGTAGCGTCCACCTTCCTCTCTCTTGGATTGCTTACTCTGGGGGAAGCCAGCCACTATGTTATGAGGCTACTCAAGCAACCTATGGAGCAGTTCAGAGAAGGAAAAACCGAAGCCTCCTGCCTACAAATAGCAGTATGTGAGTGCATTATTTTGGAAAGAATACTGAAACCCCAGCCAAGCCTTTCGATGACTGTAGCCCTACACGACATCTTGACTAAAATCTCACAAGAGACCCTGAGATGGACCCACCCAGTCCCCAAATTCCTGGCCCACAGAAACTGTGTGATATAATGAATGTTTATTGTTAGATTTATTTATTGTTAATAAAAAACCAAAACCAAACCCACTGCCTTTGATTCGATTCCGACTCATAGCAGCCCTATAGGACAGAGTAGAACTGCCCTATAGCATTTCCAAGGTGCGCCTGGCAGATTCAAACTCCTGACCTCTTGGTAAGCAGCCATAGCATTTAACCACTACGCCATCAGGGTTTACTAGACATTGTTTATTAAAATGTTTATTGTTAATGTTTCAGTAATTTACGTACAGTGGTAGATAACTAATACAAGGATAATTACTGTTCTTTTAAATCCATCCTTCCAGTGGTTATTTCTTTTTATCCTACCAAGCACATACGATCGGGCAACATTTTGTTCTGTTATACATCAGGTCGCCATGAGTTGGAGCTGACTTGGCAACTAACAACAGCAGCAACAACCTCGATGCTCAACATATTAATAATAAATTATTAAAAACATATGAACAGAACACCTACTATGTGTTTTCTAAGCACTGACACCTCATTGAACTGAGACCACATGGAATAAGACTTAGAATTGCAGGGTTGGAAATCCTCATAATCTAGTACACATTTTAAGAAATAAGGTGAATTAAGTATTCTAACAAATCACTTTATTATTTGTAATAAATCCAATGTATTATTTTTTTATTATTCATAATTCAAGTCCATCATTAAAAAATGCAAAATGTATAAACAAAAAGAAGACAATGTTATACATGCCACCACCCAGTGACTGTCATTTTAAATATTTTGGCATGTTGCCAAACCAGATGACTCCCAGCATCATCCCTGCAACTCTAAGTTTTCCTCTGTAAATCAGGGGCTGGAAGTCTGGAAACTATGTTGCCTAGAATCCCCTGCCAGCAGGTTCCCATTTTAGATTCTTACAAAGAGAAGCTCTTCCATGAGATTCCATAATACCCTAGAGGCAGCTAGAGGCAGGTGCATGGTGTTGGCAGAAGGAGATATGAGTTTTGAAGATGGCTTCTACATGAACTTCTGGGAGTTGTCTGCTTCCATGATACACACAGGTAACGTTATCCATGGACAATTTTTGTGATTCCTATGCTTTTGGATTTCCTGGAAGCCAGCAGAGGTATTTCCTGACCTTTGCTCTTCCTCTCTAATTCCCGGTATTAAATACCTTTCTGCTTGAAATACCTAGGGCAGTGATTGAATCCCGACTGAAAATGGACCCTGCTTTTTTTTTAATCATTACATACTTGTGAGTGCACACACACACAGACACACACACACACATATACTCCGTAAGGATAAATTACCAAGGAAAGAATTACAGGTCGCACATTTTTGGTTCCAGATTATAGTAAAATTAATAATAATAGTAATAATATTGGTATCTGTTTTACAACATGGAAACCAATTTCCAGGAACCTGGGAATAAAAGCCCACACTATGTTTTGTCAAACCACTGCTTTTTTCTTTTTTTGACCACTGCATCCTTTCTTGAACTTTTAGATGAAGAAGGCAGAAATGGTAGTGAAATTCTTGAAGAGGCCAAATGTACTTTCAGTGGGAGCTCACATGGCAACTGGCTCTGAATATTTAAAAATAAGAGTGTTTTTTCTTTGCTTTTATTTTTGTAGAGTGCAAATATCCAATATTTCCCGTGCCTCTCCATTCTTTTTCCTTCAGGTCTCACCGGCTCCCAAAGTGGAGGCTATCTTGGTTTTCCATTTGAAAAGTTCACAATTCACCCAGCCATGAGCTGTGCCTTTAACTACTGCTAAATTGTTTCCTGACAGCCCTCGCTACAATTTTTTCCCCTGACATTTGATTTACATATGATCTTTAAGCACTGCCATGGTGGTAATAGCGATTTGGTTAATATTCCGAGCGCTATCCCATGCCCCACACCTTGCAGGGCCATTTCATTGCCGCAGTGTGGCAAAATGCATGTACCAGATAAATGTATTGCTAATAAAGTAAACGGATTATAGGGAAGAATCAATTGCCCTTCTGCCAGGATGAGGCACCAGGAGTTAATTTTGCCTGGATCTGCGATGGTAGCTGTTAATAGAATAGGCTTTTTAGCTAATTGGAGGGAAAGTAAATGAAGTACAGTAATATTCCATGATGCATTGGATGAATTTACTTCATTTTCTTAGTCTTGCTTGATATGTGTTCACAGCACAGTAGAATTTATGATCTCTCTCCTCTCCCCCATTTTTCTTTTTTTTTTCCCCTGGTACTCATTATCTTCCTTTTCCATCTCATTTTATTTTCTTTCTTCCTCTCTCCAACCCTTTTGTCTTTCTTTACATCCATCCATCCATCCACGCATCCATTGATTCATCCTTCCACTCATCTATCTATCCATTCATTATTCATTTAGCTAATGGACCAGGGTCTCAAACACAAATACCTTCAGTAGCCAGTGATATCAATGGGTAAATCTTGATGGAGTTTGTGACAAGATGGAACCATCACCATCATCACCACACCATCATCATCATCATCATTATCATCATCACATCTGTCATTTGTACAATTTGTCCATTCATCCTTCACTCCTACATCATGTATTGAAAGCTTACTTTGCTAGTCAAGACCTGATTGGCCTCTGTGACTATGATAAAAGAAAAAGTGAAGCCCGAGAAGTCACTTACACGATGGACTGTCAGAAGAACAAACAAATCTCTCTTGGAAGTACAGCCAGAATGCTCCTTAGAAGCAAGGATGGCGAGACTTTGTCTCACTTACTTTGAACATGCTATTGGGAGGGACCAGTCCCTGGAGAAGGACATCATGCCTGGTAAACTAGGGGGTCAGTGGAAAAGAGGAAGACCCTCAGTGAGATGAATGGACACAGGGCCTGCAATGAATGATGGGCTCAAGCACAGTGAGAATGGCACAGGACCCAGCAGTGTTTTGTTCTGTTGTATGTAGTGTTGCTGTGAGTCAGAATTGAATCGATGTCACATAGGTACCTAACAATAAAAACAACAGCAGACCCCTATCCAAGGTTTTATCTCTCTCTCTCTCTCTTTTTTTTTTTTTTTCCTGATGGAGGCATTGGAATTTTGTTGCAATAAATCTGTCTGCTGAGGACTGGAACCAATAGATGTTAGACAACCAATAGGTGGTCAGACAGGTGAGATAAGGAGCAGGAGAGGCCGCTAAAAGGACTGGAAGGTCTAAGCATATACAGGGATTTCAGGAGCTCATCTCCTAGCATGTGGGCATGCACAGGAGATCAGAAACCAGTGGACAGGACAGAATATGGATTGCTGAATGAAAAGAGGACACAGGTTAGAGTGGGAAAAACAGACCAGTAGATCGCGGGGCTGAAGCCCAGGGCAGCACCAGGAACAGCTCCAAATCCTTTAATCTAGGCAACTCCAATCTTTCCTTGTAGGTGAACTCCCAAAATAATCTTTCCAGTAACATGAATCCTAAATGGCACTTACTGAACACCTACAGACGTTGTTCTGGGCATGCATTTGCATCATTTCGTTGAATCATAGAGCAAGTCTTCAAGAGTTGAATCCCGTCCTCCAGCTACGGATGAGGAGACAGATTCAGAAACTCCAAGATCATCGTGCAAGGTCACATAACTGGCAACAGGCAGGGCTAGGATTCAAACCCAGGATTCCAGAGCCCGTAGTGATCCTCCAACTTTAGCGTATCAGAATCCCCGTGGGAATTTATTTGTCTTATTGAATCAAATTATTGGGGGGTGGGCCTAAGAACCTGCCTTTGTAATAAGACACCTGATGCAGGTGTTAGGCAAGCCATACTTGAACAAACTCTGCCTGAACCTTGATAAGGCATATTTAGGGAACTCTTGCTTTATTTATTCAGGATGATTTTGCCACTCAGTGTCATGAGGGATTGTGATCGGTGCTCAGAGGAGAGTACATGTAGGGCTGGGGTAGTGGCAGGGGAAACAGTTACTTGGATGAGTTTTTTGTTTATTTAAAGTTTGGAGTTATATTTTCAAGGGCATGCCTTTATCTGCTCTAAAGATGCAGTCCTTCACCTGTCTATTGATGCCCAAATCTCTGCATGAGTCTACCTAGATCTTGACTATTAACTGAGTGCTTTGTCTAGGGCCAATCATTTCCTGAACACCTACTATGTGCCAGGCATGCTGGCCCTGGGGATGTGGAAATGCATCAGTCAAGATTTTGACCTTCTGAGAGAGCTCCATGTCCAAATCCCAGTCACCCATTCATTCTACATCTCTTGGGCTGGGGCCCTACAAAACATTTATCACCTCATTCAACAGTCTCCCCTTTTTCCCCTTCCCTTACTACAGACTTCTGCTTGTGTAAACTTTGCTGAGAATTTGAGTAGAAATAGTAAATAATGGAGCTCCAGAGGGCTACACTAATTTCCCAGACATTTAATCAATACGGAGCTGCCCTGTTCATTACAGCTGTCAAAAATATGCAAAACCGTCCATCTGGTCCTCTCAGGTACGAAGCTCTGAGCTGGAGTCACCAGTTGCTTGGTTAATTACCACGCCCCATTTTCCTTCATTCTAGGGCCTCCCATTAACCATGAGCAACCAGCTCAAGTATAAAGGCAAACAATAAATATTTGAAATGGCATTGCCTGGGCTGGGGTCCTTAACAGCAGTTGAACTAGGTCAGTGCAGATGAGAAATCCAGGCGCAGTTTTGTGGACGAGCAGGCTCCCCCATTGCCTCCTCTGCCCATGAGACTCTCCCCACCCCCAACCTCCTTCCCTCTCAGGCCCCTCCCTGTCCCTCAAATATTTAGACCTATTAAAAACCATTGGGGGGAAAAATGATCTATACAAAAGCTTTGCATAAAAAAGTGATCAATGCAAATTCCTCTGAGGAAATTGCTTCAACAGATGGAAACGGCCCATTTGCAACAAATGCCGCTGGCTGTGCAGATGGTAATTATGGGATGTATGTAAACATGCAAGCTCTGGCAAGCAGAGCAAACTGCACTGCTGAACTCCGCCTGCATTGGGGCTGCTGGCCCTGGCACTGCCCCTGCCCTAACTGGCCCACAGGCCAGAGGTGCCAGAGGAGTCCGGGAACATCTAAGGATTTGGATCTGGGATTCTAAGACCTATCAGTGTAGCCTTAGTTTAATTATAAGTCTTTCTAAAATGGTTCTTGTGGGCAAATTTAATCTTTGGGTAGACCAAAGCCATGGCATGGCCTTCAGGAAAAAGAGAATCAACATATGTTGAGTACTCACTGTATACCAGGCAGTGTGCTCCAGCCTTGAATACATTCTCTTGTTTAATCGTCACAAAGACCTTGAGAGACTGGCATTATCCTTATCATCATCATCACCATCATTTTACAAACGACAAAACTGAGGTTTGGAGAGCTGGAGAGATGTTCTCAAGATCACAAGGCTAGGCATCCCCGGGTGGTGCAAAGGGTTAAAACGTTTGGCTGCTAACTGAAGAGATGGAGGTTGGGGTTCACCCAGAGGCACCTGGGAGGAAAGGCCTGTCAATCTTCTTCTGAAAAATCATCCTTTGAAAACTCTGCGGAGCACAATTCTGTTATGACACACACACATTTGGAGTTGACTCAGTGGCAACTGGTTTTATTGGGACAAGTCTACAGGTCAGCTGGGTGGTTCAGGCTTTGGCTGAGCCCACTAATCATGGCTGGAGCCACTCATGCACCTAGATGGTCTAGGATGGAATTGCTCAGGTCTGGCAGTTGGCTGGATATTGGACTGGGCTGATGGGGGTTAAGGACCACATGTCTCCATCTTTCAGCAGACTCATGGTGGATGGGCAAGTTCCAAGAGAAAGAGCTGAAATTCACAAGCCTTCTTGAAGCCCAGGCTTGGAAAAAGCTCATGCTCTCCTATGCTACATTCAGTGGTTAAAGCAAGTCACATGGCCAATCCAAATTCAGGAGAAATCGACTCCACTTCCTAACAGGAAGAACTGCAAAGACACATTGCAAATGGCAAGGATACATAGAGGGATAGAAAATTAGGCCAGTTTTGCAAGCAATGTTTCACATAAGGCTTGAACTTGAAGTTCTCTGGCTCCAAGTTCAAAGTTTCTAAGGCCACCAATGAGAGCCAATAATTGACTTGGCCTTTCTGATCCATCTCAACCTGAACCTCTCCTGCCTGTAGGTAAATTTTGGCTCATCTCTTCTCTCTCCTGGTGACCCTCACTCCCACCCCCAGCCTCCTTTCCTTGGAAATGTGAGCAGGAGAGCGGAAAAAGCATTGAACTAGAAGTCAATATATGTGAGTCCTGGTCCCACTTCCACCAGCAAGGCCCTTTTGGGGCATCCATCAGTACAATAAGCTGGAGATTATCTTTGATTCTTTGATTCTATGAGTGGTAAGAGATCCTCAAACTCCAATGGCTCAGCTCATACCTGTACCTGTCCTGGAATTCCCATCATCCTAGGCTCTGCCTCTGGGAAATACATGGGCTATAGGAAGTTCATAAAGGGTATTACAGTCATATAAAGATTTACAGTTGGGAGTTAATAGAGTGTTATGGAATGTTGTCTGAGTTCTGAAATCAGACAGGCCTCTGTTCTCAGTCAAGCTCTACTACCTACCGGCTGCATGACCTTGAGGAAGTCACTTTTGTTCCCCTTCATCAGATTAGCCCAGATTTGTGCTCATGGTGGATAGGTAGGTTCCAGTAGAGGGAGAATTGCATGAGGCCTCCTGAGGCCCAAGCTTGGAACTGGCACAGTGTGTCTTCTGCCACATTCTCTGAGCCTCTGTTTAAATGACACGGAGTGGAGATTTAAGGAGCCCTGGTGGCGCAGCCATTAAGAGAGCGGCTGCGAACAAGAAGGTTGGCAGTTTGAATCCACTAGTTGCTCCTTGGAAACGTCATGGGGCAGTTCTACTCTGTTCTATAAGGCTGCTATGAGATGAAATCGACTTGACGGTCATGATCGGTGGCGCAACTGTTAAGTGTTCGGCTGCTAACAGAAAGGTTGGCGGTTTGAACCCACCCAGTGGCTCTGTGAGAGAAACACCTGGCAATCTGCTTCTACAATGATTACAGCCTAGGAAACCCTGTGGGGCAGTTCTACCCTGTCACATGGAGCCATTTTGAGGTTTAACAATTTTTTTTTTTTTTTTGCTATTATTGGTGCTGTCGTTATTTCTACTACAGAATTCTTTTCTATCCATTACCTCACTGGAGCTTATGATACTAGAAAAATCAAACCAAAAACTCGTTGCCATCGACTTGATTCTGACTCATAGTGGCCCTATATAGGACAGAGTAGAACTGCCCCCATAGGGTTTCCATGGAGCTGCTGGTGGATTTGAACTGCCAACTTTTCGGTTAGCAGCTGAGCTCTTAACCACTGTGCCGCCAAGGCTCCAGATACAAGGAAAGCAGGCATTTTTTATTACCATTTAGAGACGAAGAAATGGAGACTCAGGGAGGTGCAGCACCTGTGGGAAGGGATGATAGGTTGTCACGTGCAAGCTCTGGACCTTGGAGCTGTCCATGACCCTCCTTGAGCCCCCTGTGCCTCTGACAAGACAAAGCTCAAGAGCAAGCCCTCGACTTGTCATTTTCCAGGCATTGTCCTCAGTGCTTTATGGGGGGCGGGGGTCATTTAATCCCTATAACAACTCTCTGAACGGGAATATAACAATTGAGTTCATTTTTCACTTGAGGAAGCTGAGGCACAGACAGGCTAAGTAACTCAGTAGAGGGCAGAGCTGGGAGGTGAGCTCAGACAGAAAACAGGCTATTCCAGAGTCTATGTACCGCAAGAATTCTACAGATACAACATGGAGACAGTTAAAGATTGTGCAATGCCTTTCAACCCTCAAGTGAGTCCGGAGAAAGCATTGAAAACGGGAGGCCAGAAAATGTGATTATTTCGCTAACCCAGATTTGTGAAAATTGTGAAATTTCATATCCAAATCCAGGTACTCTGTTTCTCTTGAAAAATAAGATCTGGCAACCCTAGGCTGGCATCCCCGGTGGCTTCAGTTGGTTGGTGTTCCCCGTTTTGCCACAGTCCTCATCTCTCCCTCTTACCTCTATCTGATTCACTGGCTTCACTCATGTACACATTGGCCCAGCCCCTGTCGCTATTTGATTTGCAATCTCTGGACACGTGACACCTCCCACACTGCATTTCTCTAGGTCCCTTCTGTGTCAACAACCCTGTGCAGTCATCTTTGATTCTTCTCTTTATTCCAGTCTCTACTTCTAAGACATTGCAAAAACTGCGTGTCTACTTTCAAAAATATTTTGAGACTCTGAACTCTTGCCACCTCTACGGCTTTCACCATGGATCCAGGTTCCACAAGGTCTCCTCTGGAACAATCCAGTAGTCTCCCAATGGGGTTTTGGTGCAGAAGTAATATTACCATTATACCCATTTTACTGGTAAGAAGACTGAGGGTTAGAGAGCTGAAGAGACTTGGTTAAGGCCTCAAAGCCCCTGAGGTTGACATGGAGACAGAACCCAGGTCTCTTGATGTGTACCCCAGGACTCTGAGGGAGGCCAGAGGCCCAGGATGGGACCTTACACTAGAGCTAGAAGCTCCTGCAGACCTGGGGTACCTGGTTCCCAGGGCTCCTTGAATCATCCTGCTCTTTCCTTATCCTCCAAACGCTGCAGGAAAGCCAGATTGCTCTCGCTGATGCCCTCAGCTCCCTCTGCATTGATCTCCAGCTTTATGAGGGTGACAGGTCATGCCTTTTAATTGCATTATTACATCTTTATGGTCTGCTCATTGAGCAGGTCTCCTCCATTGGGCGGGAGTCCCTGGAATTTATATGTGGAACTGAAACTTTTATTTGAATCATATTGATAAAGGCATATTGTGAAAGGGCCTGTGGCTCTTGAGAAGAACCTGGATTCCTGGGAGGCAGGGGAGAAGGCAAGTTAATGTACTCTGGAGGAGCAAGTGGGTCATTTGCAAGATGTGAGAGCAGCCTCCCCCCAGGCTCTGCCCAACTCATAAATATTCCCTGTCCATCAGCCTCTGGGTGGAAAGTAGTAAGTGCCTGAAAAAGGCACAGGATGAGGGGCTAGGAGATTTACGAAGAGGAGGAGAATTCTAAGTTCATGGCCAAGCTGGCCTTGCAGGCAGGAACTACTCCTGCCAAGGTGCAGGAAGGGTCTTCAGGTGGAGGCCCCATATGAGCAAAGACAGAGTGGGGCCATGAAAAAATCAAGAGTGGATTTCTCATGGAGTACAGGATCTATAAGGAAATATCTGACTTGCTTGAAAACTCCACTGGGTCATCCAATAGGCCCTCCAAACATAGAGACAGAGGTAGATAGCTGCCGTTGAGGAGACTTTGACTCATGATGACCTTATGGACAACAGAATGAAACATTGCCTGGTACTGCGTCATCCTCATGATCACTGGCCTGTTGGAGTCCATCATTGTGGCCACGGTGCCAAACCATCTCACAGAGGGTCTCCTTCACCCTCAATGGCCCTTTATGTCACCAAACAGGATGTCCTCCTCCACCAATTGATTCCTCCTGATGATGTGTCCAAAGCAGCTGAGTGAACCGAAATACAGAGGAAGGCAAGTGACTTGTCCAAGTTCACACAGCAAGAAAGAGGGAATCAAGAACGTTGTGTTGCGGTCCATAAGGCTTTTACTGGCTAATTTTCAGAAGTAGATCACTAAGTCTTTCTTCCTAGTCTGTCTTAGGATGGAAGCTTGTCCACCATGGGTGCCCCTGCTGGAATTTGAAATACTGGTGGCATAGCTTTCAGTATAATAGAACATGCAAGCCACCACAGTATGACAAACTGACAGAAGAGTGGTGGCCTTCAAGCTTAGTATGTCCCCCAAACAGAACTGATGTCCCCATTCTACTTGCAGACGTGTGCTTTGCAGCCAATGACAAGCCCACCTCCCAGGTGCTCAGAACACCTTAAAGGCATCTTTGACTCTTCTTTATTCTAGTCCCACTTCTGGTCCATTGAGAGCACTGTGTGCTCTACTTTCAAAATATTTTGAGCGTCTGAACTCTTCTTGCCATCTCTACTGCTTTAACCATGAATCGAGCCCTCACCAGTTCTCCTCTGGATCAATCCAGTAGCCTCCCAATGGGGTTTTGGTTCAAGCATCTTGTTCTCAGTAAAATCTTCCCTGATAATCCTGTTTTAGATTGTAAACCCCGCCTCATAGTGCTTTCTGTCTTCCTTCTCTGCCTTGTGTTTCTTCATAGCATTCCTCATCATTTAATATGTGTTGTTGAAGTGGCCTCTGACTCATGGTGACCCCACGCACAACAGAATGAAACACTGCCTGGTCCTGCACCATCCCCATGATCGGTGTTGCATCAGACCGTTGTGATCCATAGGGTTTCACTGGCTGATTTTCAGAAGTAAATTGCCAGGCCTTTCCTTGTAGTCCATCTTAACCTGGAAGCTCTGCTGAGACCTGTACAGCGTCACAGCAACATTCAACCCTCCACGGATGGATGGGTGGTGGCTATGTACGAAGTGAATTGTCCAGGAATCAAAAGAGAGAATTCTTTCACCGAACCAGAATGCCCCCTCATCAGCTAATATAAAACCCACTGCCATCAAGTCAATTCTGACTCACAGCCACCCCACAGGATTCACAAGGCCATAAATCTCTTCGGAAGCAGACTGCCATGTGTACCTCCTGTGGAGCCACTGGTGGTTTCGAACTGACGACTTTGGGTTAGCAGTCAAGTTCTTTAACCACTGGACCACCAGAGCTCTTTCATTGTCTGATATACCATATAACACATTCAGTTTAAAAAATTATTTTGGTTATCTGTCTCTCCTCGAATATAAGTTCACTGAGGGCAGGGGCTTTCATCTGTTTTATTCACTGCTATATCTCCAGAGCCTAGAACAGTGTCTGGCACAGAGTAGGTGCTCAATGAATACATGTTGAATGAGTTCGTGGATGGGTTTGGTTGGAGCCAGGTTCTGGGAGGCCTCGTTGCTACACTGGGGTCCCTAAGCTTGTGTCCTACCCTCTGGTTTCCACCCTGCATCCTGGAGTGTGTCAGCAGAGCCCTCGTACACGTCCGAGGCAATCAGTATGCCATCCTATAGCTCCGAATTAGTAATGTCATGCGCCGTGGAGTCAACCCTAAATGGAAAATTTGGAAGAGGAATAGCTCAGGGGTTAATTTGAATGTATTTCCATGTCTCAAAATCAGCACATTCTAGGAAAAAGGAATCTGCTCTGCATAGTAAATGGTATTTGGTGCTTAGCCTCTTTCTTCATGTAAGACCAAGGTCTTCTGTCTTTTTGATTTTTCCAGGATTCTGGTGCCAAGAGGAAGGGGTCTGTGGTGCAATGTTAATTGGTGGCAACTAATTAGGCCTAGTCTATGGACTTTCCTAGGCCATACGCCATCGGTGCTTTGGTTAGTGTTGTAACGACCTCTGTCATTTTCCTAAGTGCGTCCACCTTTGATGAGTAACGGTGACATACGGCCGATTGTACCTCTGGAGATCTCTCCCAAGGGGGCAGAGGAGAAGACAGTTTTAGGGTTGGGGTTCCAAATGTTAATGGTTCAGTTACAAACTTTAGGGCAGAGAGCTCTGGGTTCATGGGTTCAAATCCTAGCTCAGCCACTCACTAGCTCTGTGACTGTTGGGGAGTCACCTGACCCCGCTGGGCCTAAAATCTGAAAAGTAGAGATGCTAGTGCTTTATTCCCAGATTTTCTTAGGAGAAGTAAGTGGAATCATCAGGGAAAGGGGAAGTAGTGACTTCAAAAAATTTTTTTGATGAAAGCATACACAACAAAACATAAACCTATTCAACAATTTTTACATGTTCTGTTCAATTACAATGATTACATACTTCACATTGTGTCACTGTTCTTACTATCTCTGCCTATATTGTCCCACCACCATTAACTTAGATTCTCTGCCCCTTAAGGATCTCATCTGTGTTTTAGAATTACTGTTGTCCATTTGATCTCATATAATTTTTTAAAAGAGCACAATGCTCAAGGCAGACATATTTTATTAATCGAGCTAAACTGCTGTTTGGTTTAAACATGACTTTATGACATACTTTCAGTTCAAGGTTTAAAAGTTGTTTCCAGGCAAAACATTCAGGGGTTCCTCCAGTCTCAGTGTATTCAGTAAGTTTGGTTTCCAAAAAGAATTTTAAGTTTTGTTCCTCAGTTTCCAACCTTTAGATCAAGAGCTATCTATTAGGCCTTGATGAAAACATTCGGTAATTGTAGCTGGGCACCATCCATTTTTTTAATCGTGTCATGCAAAGGAGGCAGTAGTTCATGGGAGCAATTAGTCCTGTAGTCCATTTCCTTCTCTGATTCCTGGTCCTCCTTCTTTGTTTGTTCCTCCAGGAGAATAGAGGCAAATTGTTGCATCTTGGGTAGCCATTGGCAAGCTTATAAGACCTCAGGCACTGGAGATACAGTGACTTTTATTTAACAGTGACTGTAATTAAGCATGTGTTGGGGGCTTCATGCTGCTACACTGCCAACAACTGCAGATGCCCCAAAAGGACCTGTTAAATGGACATTTGAATGCACGAGTGATGGTTAGTTGAACAAATGAATGGATGCAATTCAGAAGTTAAAAGGGTAGACAGTATGCCCAAGGAAGAAAGATGGCAGGACTAGGGGTTGCTTGATCTTTAGGCATTAAAGGTGTGGAGGCTATTCACGAAGAATCATAAACTTGAAGAATTCTTAAGTATCGGGGCTTGAGAGGGTCTTTGTGAGCCTTTCCATTTTGAAGGTAAGTGATGGGGTCAGGGACACACAGCATGTGAAGGTCAGAGTTCAGAGTTCCCGCCCCAGTCCTAAGTACAGGTGTCCTTCCTGTAACACACGGGAGAGAAAGGAGCAGAGTCCAAACCTGTGGGTCAAGCATTGGGCTCAGAAGAAGAAGGAGGAAATAAATGACATGTTGAAGGCCCCCTCCCGGCATCTGCTACAGGCCTGGGGGGCTCCCTGTGGCTGAGGATGAACAAGGAAGAATCTCATGAGGGGTCAAAGAGATGCGAGAAAAGGAAGGCGCTGTAATTAATAACCACCAGTGATAGATCATGCAGGGGTGAGCACTGAGACGCCTATTGATCAGAGAAGTAAACACAAATTGCTGCCAAGTGTCACTTTGGCCCTGGGTCAATATGCCTCCATATACAAAGAAGCTAGTAGCTGTTGCTGCTCCTGGGGATGTCTTAATCAGGGTGGCCAGAAGAGCTTGCATCTGTCGAAGTCAGGTCTGCATTGTGAGCAACTCCAGTGTAGATACTGTTTTCATTCATTCATTGGTTTTTTCATTCATTCATTTGTTCATTGATTCATTCAAAAAAATCTAAGTACTTACTTCTTGCCACCATCACCCATTTGTCAGTTTATTGTACTGCGGTGGTTTGCAAGTTGCTGTGATGCTGGAAGCAATGCCACCCGTATTTCAAATACCAGCAGAGTCACCCATGGTAGACAGGTTTCAGCAGAATTTTCATACTAAGAATAGGAATAAAGGTTTGGTGACCTACATACAAAAATCAGTCAATGAAAACCCTATGGATCACAGAATATTCTCCAAGACTTTAACTGACTTGCTTTGGACATATCATCAGGAGGGACTGATCGCTGGAGAAGGACGTGTTCGGTAAAATGGCGGGCCAGCAAAGGCGAGGGGAAACTTCGATGAGATGAATTGACGCAATCATCGCAACAACGGGCTCAAACATACCAATGATCATGAAGATGGTGCAGGACCAGGCAACGTGTTGTTCTGTTATATGTGGGGTCACCATGAGTTGGAGCCAACTCAAAGGCACCATGAGTTGGCCCCAACTACATGCCAAGTGTATTTGTCTCCTAGGGCTGCTGTAGCAAAGTACCACAAACTGGGGGGCTTAAAGCAACAGAAATGTATTCTCTGACAGTTCTAGAAGTCTGAAATCAAGGCATCAGCAGAGCCTTGCTCTCTGAAGGCTCTAGGAGAGCCTCCTTCTTGCCTCTTCCAACTTCTGGTGGTTGCTGGCAACTCCTGGCATTCCTTGGCTTGTTGTTGCGTCACCTCAGTTTCTACTTCTGTGTTTACTTGGCTGTCTTCCCTCTGTGTGTGTCTGTGTCTCAGCGTCTTTGTGTCTTTAAATCTCCCTTTCTTTATAAGGACACCAGTCATTGTACAGGTAGCCCCCGACTTACGACAGGGTTCCGTTCTGATGACTCCATCGTAAGTCGGTTCTGATATAAGTCTAATACCTCTTTTTTTTCCTTTAAGTTTTCATTATTATTGACTTTTATAATCAGTATCTTTATAAATCTGATCTTTGCTTGTTTTGAGGAGTTTGAAACATTACATATAAACTTACAGATATATTTTAATATATACATGCATGCATGTTACTAATGATAAGATATAAAAAAAGAAAACAGATGGTCCTAAGTGCAGAATATGCCGTAAGTCAGGGACTATCTCATCTTACCTTGATTCCGTTTGTGAAGACCCTATTTCCAAATAAGGCCACATTCACAGATTCCAGGTGAACATGAATTTTTGGGGGGCAGTATTCATCTCAGGGAAACCCTTGTGGCGTAGTGGTTAAATGCTACGGCTGCCAACCAAAGGATCCGCAGTTTGAATCTGCCAGGCGCTCCTTGGAAACTCTATGGGGCAGTTCTACTCTGTCCTATAGGATCGCTATGAGTCGGAATCGACACGATGGCACTGGGTTTGGTTTTTGGTTTTATTCAATCCAGCACACCAAGCTTCTTCAAGGTGCTGGGATAGAGCAATGAACAAGGAGGCAATCCTTGCCCTGGCAGGGTTTCTCTTCTACTGGGGAAGGAAACTATAAACAAGTAAAGGAGATCATTTCAGTTAATGGTGAATGCTGAGAAGAAAAGTCACACAGAGTAGGGGAGTGTCTCGCTGAGACTGGATGATTCTGAAAGACCTCCCTGAGGAGGTGACATCTGTGCTGAGAGCTAAATGCTAAGAAGGAGCCAGCCCCGGGGAAGCAGCATGAGCAACGGTCCTGAGGTGGAAATGAGCTTCGGGTGCTGAAGGAGCAGAAAGGAGGCTGGGGAGAGTAGTAGGGGATGAGGTTGGAGAGGCGAGGAGGAGTGAGATGGTGCAGCAACTTTCTCCAGAGTAAGGAGCTGGCTTTGTTCTAAGTGGGCTGAGACCATTGCAGGGGGACCAGCTGTTCCCTTTCAGCGTGGGCTTCCGAACAACAATGGCCTTCTCCTGGAGGGAGGGTAGGCCTCTGGGGGAAGTCCAGCAGATCCAGCCCTGCCATGGATTCGCTATGGCCCTGCTCATCCCCCTCACTGGACCACCGATTCTTTATTCACAAAATGCAGGACTTGGGCTCATGCCTCCCAGCTCTGTGATTCTGGTGTCCTTGGAAGGATAGGTGATTCCCACACTCATCCTCAGCCCACTTCATGCATCACATCACCAGTCTGGCCCCTGAAAGCACTGGAGTTTGCAACCATCATCCACATGTGGGACAACCCTGGCCAGAGGGTCATGAAGCCACTGCTCTGGGGATCACATTCCATGAGTGGCAGCTGACCACATGGAGGGCAGGAGGCCAGCAGGGAACCAGGGGACATCTGAGGGCACTCTCAGGTTCAGGGTCTCCCAGCCCCTCAGCCCTGGTTCTCTTCTTATTGGGCTCCCATGTTTCAGAGGCCAGATATGACCCAGGGAAACCAACGAATCTGACCCCTCACATTTTGGGGACTAAACCACAGATTCCTGGCCAGCGCAGGCTCATGCCCTGTGAAGACACAGGTCCCTTTGGGCACTGTTGGGTAAACTGAGCTCCATCTACCAGTCTCTTTGTATCCAAGGGAGGAGGGAGGCAGTGAGCATGGTGGGCAGTAGAGGAAGAGTGAACTCTAGAAAATGTTCGTGCTTGTGTGCACAGTTGTGTGTGAGCGTGGCTGCAGGGAGAAGCCCATTGCACACACACAAGAGACTCGTGTGCATGCATGAGTGTGAATAGAAGCACCGAGAAGGCAGGGGCTGTGCCTATTTCATTCACTGCCGGGTTCCCAGCACTGGTGAGCGACCCATGTTTGCAGAATGAATGAATAAATGTGTGCTCATGTGTGAGCATTGAAGTGCTCTGTTTTCTAACTTGACAATCTGTTCTGTAAGCTTCCTGTCCAGGAACTACATTGAGAAAATAGTTGGTGTCACCATAATACGTCACTGTCTTAGTCATCTAGTGCTGCTGTAACAGAAATACCACAAGTGGGTGGCTTTAACAAAGAGAAGTTTATTTTCTCACAGTGAAGTAGACTAAAAGTCTAAATTCAGGGTGTCAGCTCCAGGGGAAGGCTTTCTCTCTCTGTGGGCCTTCTCATCAATCTTCCCCCAGACTAAGAGCTTCTCTGTGCAGGGACCCCATGTCCAAACGATGTGCTCTGCTCCCGGCACTGCTTTCTTGGTGGTATGAGGTCCCACTGCCTCTCTGCTCACTTCTTTCTTTTATATCTCAAGAGATTGCCTCAAGACACAATCCAGGCTTGTAGGTTGAGTCCTGCCTCACTAACACAACTGCTAACCATCCTCACTCATTAACATCATAGACACAGGATTTACAACATATAGGAAAATCACACAATACCGGGAATCATGGCCCAGCCCAATGGACACGCACATTTTTGGGAGGACATAAGTCAATCCATGAGAGTCACTGTTTCTTTTCATTATTTATTTTAAAATTTTTATCAATGGAAAAGCACACATATCCTCAGTCTACATCTTGATGAATTGTCGCAAAAAGATCACCCAAGTAACCAGCATCCACATAAAGATGCAGAAAGCTCCTAGTGTCCAAGAGCTCCTACGTGACCCATTCATTCACCCTCCAGGTGGATGACCACTATCCTCACTTGTAACAAGGTAAACTAGCTCCGCCCATCTTTGCACTTCCATAAGTGGAATTGTGCAACAGGTACTCATTTGTGTCTGGCTTCTTTTACTCAAAATGTGTGTGTGAGCATCGTCCACACTGCTCAGAGAGGTTATAGACTGTTTATTTTTATGTTTGTAGAGCAGAGGTTGACACATTTGTTCTAGAAAAGACCAGAGAGTGAACACTTTAGGCTCTGTGGGCTATACAGTCTCTGCTGTGACTACTCAACCCTGCTGTTGTAGCGCAAAACCACCACAGACAAGACGTAAACCAAAGGACACGCCTGTGTTCCAATGACACTTGATTACCAAACAGGAGGTGGCTGAGCTTGCCCTGAGGGCTGCATTTGCAAACCCTGTTATATAGTATACCATTCTGGGAATATAGCACCATTTATCCATTTAACTGTGGTGGGCATTTGGGGAGTTCCCAGTTTTAGGCTATTACAAAGAGGGCTGTTATGAACATTCTTGCCTGTGTCTTTTGGAGCCCAGCTGTAGTCATTTTTCTGGGTAGATACCTAGGCATCTGCCACCCATCTGTCAGTTTGTCATACTGTGGTGGCTTTCATGTTGCTATGATGCTGGAAGCTATGCCACTGGTCTTGCAAATACTAGCAGGGTCACCCATGGTGGACAGGTTTCAGTAGGGCTTCAGACTAAGACTAGGAAAAAAAAACCCGGCAACCTACTTCTGAAAATTAGCCAATGAAAACTTCATGGATCACAACAGAATATGGTCTGATATAGTGCTCAGAGAAGAGCCCCTAGGTTGGAAGTTCCTCAGAAGGCACAGTGGCCATAACAGTGGTCGTGAAGATGATGCAGACCAGGCAACGTTTGGAGCCAACTTGAGGACAACTAACAACAACATACCTAGGTGGAGTCTCTGGGTCATGGTGTTGGCTTGTGTTCCGTTTCAGTGGATCTTGCCAAATAAGCAGAGTCCCCGAGTGGTGCAAATGGCACTTGTTAGTGCTCAGGGACTAACCAAAAGATTGGCGAGTTAATTACGAGGTGCCTTGGAAGAAAGGCCTGGTGATCTTCCAACAAAATAGCCGTTGAGAACCCTAAGGAGCACAGTTCTATTCTGACACATGTGGGATCACCATGAGTCAGAACTGACTTGGCAGCAACTGGTATGTGGTGTGGTGTACAAAACGAGAGCGGCACCCGCTGGTTCTTAACTGAGGATTCATGTGTTCATACCATGCAGCTATGTTCTTCCCTTGCTGAGCGCTGTCACACCAGTAGGTACCCTGAACAGGCCCCACTTGTTATAGTCCCCAGGACCTGCGCTCAGAGGCTACAGCTTCTCTGGAGGAATGCAGGAACACAGCCACCAGCTCACATGACACCCAGCTGGGCTGATCCATTCTGCAGCCTGGACTTGAGGGGCAAGTGATGCAACAGCCCAGGCCCAGCTCAGAGGCGTCAATCTTGACAAGAGACTTTATAAGCTAGACTCCTCTCTTCGGTGTAATATCTTTCCTGCCATGATACCCCCATTTCCTTTACCATAACAACTCATATTCCATGGCAAGCAAAGAAGTCTTGACCTAAAGGATGAAAGGAATGCTGGGTCTTTACTAGGGCTGGTTGGAAATAGCCACAGATCTCTTTCTTTAAACTAGATGACCATTTTAGTGAACCTCATTGCTGTGGCTTGAATTGTGCTCCCCCATGCACAAAGGTACATTGAAGTCCTAATCCTGGTACCTGTGATTGTGACCTTTTTAGGAAATAAGGTCTTTGTAGATGTGATTAAGTTAAGATGAAGTCATTAGAATGAGCCATAATCCAACATGACCGGTGTCCTTATAAGAAAAGGAGAAGAAACACAGAAGGAAAATGGTATATGAGGATGGAGGCGGAGATTGGTTGGAGGTGTCTACAAGCCAAAGAATACCAAGGATTGCCAGGAACCATAGGAAGCTAGAAAGGGGCAAGGAAGGGTCTTCCCCTAGAGCCTTCAGCAAGGGCTTGGCCCTGCCAACACCTTGATTTCTGACTTCTGGTCTCCAAAACTGCGAGACAATACATGTCTATCACTTTAAGTCACCCAGTTTATGGTATTTTTGTTATAGCACCTCCAGGTAACTGATACACTCATGTTCCTCTGAGGAGCTACCTTTTAAAGTCCCCCCCCCCCAATCCTTCTGAGGCAGTTCAGCCCAGAAAGTCAGTTGGTATGCCTTCGGAGTTTTGTCACCATGAGCTGTCAGCCCACCAGCACGATGGTTGAGCAAACACAACTGAATTCAAATCCTGCCTGGACCATTTACTATCTCTGTGATTTTGGGCAAGGACTCAGTTGTTGTAGGTCATCTTCTCTATTTTTCTGAAAGACAATATGAAGCAGGGACTATTATTATTCCTATATTACAGATAAGGAAATTGAGGCTTAGGGAAATTGAGAATGGGCTTGAAGACACACCTACCTCTGAGCCCTGAAATCTAACGTTAAAGACCACGTGTAGCTCTTAACTACCAGTTCCAGTTATTCAACAACATGGTTTCCTTTGGAAAAGTCACCATTTTGTGCTTTCAGATCCCTGAACTTGGCTAATCAGGAGCAATCTCCTTTTCTTGGAGAAATAATCCAAAGTTGGATGCAGTCTCTATGGAAAAAGTGAGTTCCCTCCAAATTCTCATAACGAGACAGTCGGCGCCGAGGACAGAATGTTGAGGTCTTTTGAGGAGACGGCACCTCTTAGTAAATGGAGACACATAGTTGTTTTTTTTGTTTTTTTTTTTTCCTCAGCAAAGAACCTGCTGTTTTAAATTTCTCACAACTGGGTTGCTGTTCAAACGCTGGCGTGGAGGGAACTTTTTAGGCCTTTGGTCATCTGTGGGATGATGAACTCCACCAATTTGGAGTATCAAGTCAGTAAGAAGTAAAATTTGTGTTTTTAAATATATTTCCACTTCTTCAGAAACACAGGATCGCTGTTTGAAAACATTAAAGTCACACGACCCAATATCAAACGTCAGATCTAAAAAGTTGATGATCCTTAACCAACACTCCCTGTTTTACATGGTGATGTTTCATTGTGTTAATAAATTGATCAAGTATGCCTGCCACTTTTGTTGACATCGCCTGGCAAGTAGGCCCATGGTGTTCACCTGGAGAAGTAGAGAGGTGGATTTCTGGTGGGGTGCATTGTGAAGTAACATGGTTTAAAAACAGTCACCACCACCCATCTCTCAGTTTGGCATGCTGTGGTGGCTTGTGTGTCATACTATGGTGGCCTGCTGTGATGCTGGAAGCTATGCCACCAGGATTGCAAATATCAGCAAGATCACCCAATGAGGACAGGTTTCAGCAGAACTTCCAGACTAGGATGGACTAGGAAGAAAACCCTGGTGATCTACTTTTGGAAATTAGCCAATAAAAACCCTATGGGTCACAATAAAACATTGTCTGATACAGTGCTGGAAGATGAGGCCCCCAGGCTGGAAGGGACAAAAAATATACAGTGGCCACAGCAATTAACTCAAACATATCGATGACCATTAACATGGCACAGGAATGGGCAATGTTTCATTTTGTTGTACATAACGTCGCCAGTGAGTTGAAGGTGACTTGACGGCAACTAACAACAACAATAGCAGTCAGGAAGGGCTATTAGATCCAAGATCCTACCAGAAGATTGTCCTGTGTTCAAGTCTTGTTCTTTGAGCAACAAGTATTGAGGAGGCTTTTACATTAACATGGAAGAAAACCAAGATGGTGCTCCACAAAGCAAGAAGCAGCTGTTTACTTCCATTGGGATACTGAGGTTCAGAATGGCAGGTTATGGAATTACTCGGAGGCCAAGTTCACAGCTGGAGAAGGGCCAGAAACTGCAGTGACCTGTGGATCCTGGAACATCAAATGGCCCTCTGCCTGAGACCCTGAGGCCAAGAGTACAGGAAAGTTCCACAAGAGGGCCCCGCAGCAGATGCCAACAGGGAAGACCCCACCTTCCCAGCCAGCGTGAGTATGGAGAAGAGCATTTTTACACAGGGTCTCGGTGGCACGAGGTAATTCCTATTTCCATCGCCATTTTCCAGCTGGGACTTTGCTAAACAACACGTTCTCATCATTAAGCATTTCTGAGAGCTCAGGGTAGGTAGCCAGCAAGGAGGCGGAGCAAACCCTTGCCACCTGCCTTGTTGTTCCAGCAATGAACATTGGGGAACAATACCTGCTCCCCACCTCCAACCTTGGCCTGGCTTCAGATGTAACCTTATGAAACCAATTCGCCCAGATCCCCAGTCCTCAGATTCACTCTCAGTCTGAGGTCCAGGCCTTCAGTAATGAGCAGCCTGGGTGGTGAATGAGGTTTGGAGTTGAAATCCATCTGAGGCCTCTCTCTCCACCAATGTCTACAGCTCAATAATTGCTTCCTCTTTGCCGTTGCATTCGGGTTCAAGAGGAGGAGGGAGCCCCTCCAGCAACATTATGCAAATGGGGCCCACTCCGTTCCAGAGGCATATAGAATATGTAAATTTACGGCTGCAGTGGAGGCTGCGTAAGACAGAAGATTTCTCAATGATGAAATTAGATTTTCTGGGAAGAGGCTTCCAAGGACCTGTCTCTGTTGCCCCTGCCTTGTGCTATGCCGTAGCCACCAAAGCGGTGCTCTGGGAAATAATTAACTGAATTACAGCCTCAAACCTATTTTAAAAAAAAAAGAAAGGAAGGAGAGATAGACCAGGTTTCACGAGGCCACAACAAATCCATACATAATGGAACATGTCAACAGGCCCGGAGTGGGCAGCCGCGCCGGTGCTGTGGTCAGCAGAAGGAATTGACACGGGCGCTCGGGCTTCTGCATCACCTACAGGTTCCCTGCTGGCAGCTATGGCCTCTCCCTGTGAGGGGTGCAAGGATGGGGAGGATGGGCAGGATGGGCAGATCTGCGGCCCCCAGCTTTGGCATCAGCCTTAGCACTGAGGCTTTTATCTGCTTTACTTATTTACCTTCTCATGATTTTGTTAGAAAGAAGCATTGTGTTATGAAAATTACAATTCATCTAGCCCAGTGGTTCTCCAACGTAAGTGTGCATCAGGCTACCGAGGAAGTCTAGTTAAACACAGATTGCTGGGTTCCAGAGATTCAGATTGAGTCAGTCTGGGGAGGGCTTGAGAGTTTGCTACTCTAACAAGCGTACTCACAGCTGTCTGTCGGTTTGTATGCTGTGGTGGCTTGCATGTTGTTATGATACTGGAAGCTCTGCCACTGGTATTTCAAATACCAGCAGAGTCACCCATGGTGCACATATATCAACAGAGCATTCAGACTAAGGCAGACTAGGAAGAAAGGCCTGGTGATCTACTTCTGAAATCCAGACAATGAAAAGCCCTATGGATGCCAACAGAACATTGTCTGATACAGTGCTGGAAGATGAGCCTCCTAGGTTGGAAGGCACTGAAACCGCGCAGTGGCTGCAACAATGGACTCCAGTATACCAGTGGTCATCAAGACGGTGCGGGATTGGAAGACGCTTTGTTCTGTTGTACACAGGGTCACTATGAGTTGGAGTTGACTCGATGGCAGCTAACAACAGCAATAAACTCATGGGCAATGCTGACGGTACTGGCTGGGGAACACACGCTGAGAGCCACTGCCCTAGACTGAAGCCTTCTTTTGATAGATGGGGGAAACTGAGGCCCAAAGTGTTAGGTGGTTGGCAAAAATCAAACAGTGGGGCCAAGACTGGGGTGCAGACCTGACTCTTTCCATCATTATCGTCATTGTCATGCTCACCGTCTTTATCATCACTCATTCGCTAAGGGCTTTCTATGTGCCAGGCACTGTGCTAAGGCCCTTATGCACCTTACTTCGTTTAGCCCTCCCCGCAGTTCTCCACAGGGAGGGCTACTATCATCCCCAGAGAGGAAACTAAGGCCCAACTTCAAGTTGCTTCACCCCTTGAAACTCAGGTTTCTCATCTGTAAAATGGAGAGTTCTGGCCCCTCAGAATTTTGGGGAGAATTCAATGAGATTTTACACATAATATGCTTAGCACAGAGCCTAGCCCATAAAATGGCTCAATTATTAGATATAATAATAATAATATAACAATATGTCTACCTAATAAGTGCCCCAACTACTAGTTAAAAGGTTGGTGGTTCAAATCTACCAAGAGGCATCTCAGAAGAAAGGCCTGGTCGTCAGCTTGTGAAAGTTTACGGCCTTGAAAACCCTATGGAGTATAGTTATCCTCTGCACAACTAGGCAGAATCAACTCAACGACAACAACAGCCTCGTGCTGGAAGACGAGCCCTCTAGGTTGGAAGGCACTCGAAATACACAGGGGCCGAAACAATGGACCTTGAGCACACCAATAATCACGAAGATGGTGCCAAAGGAAAACAAACAAAAACCTGTTGCTGTTGAGTCGATTCCAACTCATAGTGACCCTAAACAAGAGAGTAGAACTGCCCCATAGGGTTTCCAAGGAGCAGCTGGTGGATTCGAACTGCAGACCTTTTAGTTAGCAGCCGAACACTTAATCACTGCACCACCGGGGCTCCCAGAAGATTGTGAAGGACCAGGCAATGTTTCACTGTGTTTTACATACGGTTGCCATAACTGGAGACAACTTGACAGCAACTAATAACAATAACCTAATAATAATAGTATAACTATTATATATTACATTAAGATATAAAACAATAATATATCTATTATATATGTAATAATAATATAATAATAATAGTTATTACAATTGTCATTAATCTAATTGTGGGGATAGGGAAACAGAGTGGGGTCTTGGGGTGAGCAACCTGAGGATCTAGATTCTAGTCCTAAGTCCTATGTGCACCTGCTGTGACACTTGGGGGCTTGTCACCCACTTCTCTAAGATCTGTTGTTGCTGTTGTTGTTAGGTGCCGTCAAGTCAATTCCAACTCATAGCGACCCTATGCACAACAGAACGAAACACTGCCCGGTCCTGCACCATCCTTACAATCATTGTTATGCTTGAGCCCACCGTTGCAGCCACTGTGTCAACCCATCTCATTGAGGGTCTTCCTCTTTTCCGCTGACCCTGTACTTTACCAACCATGGTGTCCTTCTCCAGGGACTGATCCCTTCTGACAACGTGTCCAAAGTATGTAAGATGCAGTCTTGCCATCCTTGCTTATAAGGAGCATTCTGGTTGTACTTCTTCCAAGACAGGTCTAGTTCTTGCAAAAGTTGTGGGTAGAACTCGATTGCCCAAGGATACTCCCGGCTGCACAATTCTCTGACTCTATGATTCTGAGGACGTGTCCATTTCCATCCCCACATTCCCACAGCATGGGTCTCATCCCTTCTCTCCTGGCTCCCCTGAATCTGGCCTTGCCCCAGCCACTTCACCATTCTAAAATTCTCAGATGGCAAACTTATACTGTGTTCTCCCACTCCAACCCTCGCTAGCTCCATATTTCCTTTCCTCAGGTCAAGTCCAAGTGCCTCAGGTTGGCACTCAAAGTCTTTCATGTTCTGGTCCCTCCCAGGCTCTCATCTCTTGCCTCTTCCTCTTCCACTTTATTTTCCAGTAATACATGGATGTGCTCATTGACCCTCGGGTAATGGGCTGTTTCCTGCCTCCCTACCTCTGCTCTTGCTGTGTCTTCTGCCTGGCACCCTATCCCTACCCTCCCTCTCTTTCTTCCTCAAACTATTTGACCTCCAGTGCTCAGGTCATATATCACCTGCCCTGGGAAGCCTTCCCTCACCCCACCTTCTTCCTGCCTCCTCCTCCAGGTGAAGATTAGGCACCTCCTCTGAGCTGCCTGGAGGTAACTCATTCTAGCACTTTCCCCTTTGCATGACCCATTGACTGTATTTTCCAATGGCCAGTCACTGGTTTGGTGGAGGAGATCACCTTATTCATCAGGTTTTTGGAAATTTCTATTTTGTTGTTTGCTTTACTTGCTGGGCTATAAGCCCATGAGTCCAGAAGCCTCATCTACTTTTTCTGCCACTGTAATCGCAGCAGCTCCCACCATGCCTAGAACACAGTAGATGTTCAGTCATTGAATGAATATACCAGAAATCTCTGCCCATTTTCACAGATGTCTTATTAACTGTTGTATCCCTGTCTCCCGCCAAATCATTGGCTCAGGAAATATTTGTGAATGAACTTTAATAAAATGAAAGACTTCATATCTAACCGTTATCAGTGAGTTATGGCTGCATAACAAACAGTCAGTAATCTCAGTTGCACACAACAATAAGCATTTGTTTCTCATCTCGCTTCATTCTGCACGTCAGCCAAGGCAGCTAGGAGCTGAGGTTGGGATCTTCTTTACACCTGTCATTCTCCGTGGACCAAGAAGTTAGCTGGAGCATGTGAGAGCATCTCATGCCAGGGCAGATGTGTAAGAGAAAAAGTGGAAACATACAAGGCCCCTTAAGGTCTCATCCTGGAACTGGCACGCTGGTCCTTCCAGCCAGATATCATTGGCCGAAGACAGGCACATGGTCAAGATCAAAGTGAAGAGACAAGGGGTGTATCCTTTAGGGGAATGGGCTGCAAAATCACATGGCAAAAGGTGGGGGTACGGGGAGGGATGAAAAATTGGGATCAATAGTTCAATCTCCTCCAATGACCCACCCAAGTATCTCTGCCATGGCTCATGGCACATAGCACCCACTTGTTATGAGTGCTGAGACAAATAGACCCTGTGTGGACACTCCAGATGTTCCCTCCCATTTCCAAAACCCTCAACATCTTTGTGCTTACTGCTTTTTTACACCCCCTTTTTTTTTTTCATCCTCCACCCTGCAGTTGTCAGCGATGAGCCCAAGCCCTCATTAAACAATCTCACAGTCCCACCTATAGGCATTGCCAGCTGGGGGCATGTCGCAGCACACCCCCAGCCTGGGACTCGGCACAGGGCACCCTCCTCCCCGTCCTTCGTCATTCTTGCGATCCATGGTGCGTGTGCTGAGGCTCTCCATCCCTCCATGCTTAATGCATCAGCTCCACGTCCTCCCTGCAGCTGCTGCAGACAGATCCGCTCAGCATGGGAATGGCCGTGAAATCAGACAGCACAGGAAGCAGCCTCCCCCGCCCCACAGCCTTCCAATTGTTGTGACGCTGCCCTGCTTCCACTCACTTCCAGTTTTGTAATCTCTTTTTATTAATGTGCCGGAGGCCAAGAAAAATGCATTTGTAATTTCCCCTTAATGGCTGCTGGAACTTCTCCTTGCTTTCTTTCTGAGCATTTGTTTATGGTGTACACACATACACACACACACACACATACACACACAAGGTCAGGGTGAATTGGTGGGAAGACGGTGGGTGTGAAAGCACGTACACAGAGTCTGGAGTATTTAAGCAGAAAGGGGCTGAGTCCAATGGATGAGTCCAATGCCTGAGTCTGTGTTCCCAGAGCCCTAGGATACCTCAAAATGACATCAGAGAGCTGCAGAGTGAAAAGAGGAGGGTAGTGGCAGCCCCTCCCTGAGCCTGACCTCCACTGGAGCATCTTCTTTGTATACTGTAGTTCTGCCTAAGCTTATTTGGGATTAAGGGCTCCAGTGCCATGCAAAAAGGTCAATAATCTTCATTGCCATCACCCCTTGTTTCAAAGTGTTGAAAAGCAAAGATGTCACCTTGAAGACGAAGGTGCCCCTGACCCAAGCCATGGTATTTTCAATTGCATCGTATGCATGTGAAGGCTAGACAATGAATAAGGAAGGCTGAAGAAGAATTGACGCCTTTGAATTGTGGTGTAGGCAAAGAATATTGAATATTCCATGGACTGCCAGAAGAATGAACAAATCTGTCTTGGAAGACGTACAACCAGAATGCTCCTTAGAAGCAAGGATGGCAAGACCGTGTCTTACAAACTTTGGACATGTTGTCAGGAGGGATCAGTCCCTGGAGAAGGACATCACGCTTCATAAAGTACAGGGTTAGCGGAAAAGAGGAAGACCCTCAACAAGTTGGATTAACATAGCGGCTGCAACAATGGGGTCAAGCATAACAAGGATTGTAAATAAGGCGCAGAACTGGGCAGTGTTCCGTTCTGTTGTGCATGGGTCGCTACAAGTCAGAACCAACTTGATGTCACCTAACAACAGCAACAACTTGTTTCATAGAGTCTGTTTGAGTCCGAACTGACATAAGGGCAATGGGTTTGGGTTTTTTTTTAGTTTGTTTCACAGAAACGGAAACCAAGGCTCAGAGTCCCTGTGATTTATCCATAGCCACAAAATGAGTCAGGAGGCACTTGGGAGCTGGGATCCTAGTCTCTTGACCCCAAACTTGATAGACTCTGCCTGCAAACAGGTTATAGCTCAGCATGATGGGCATCTTTACTTAAATGATTTTATACAGATTTTTTCATCTCCCTAACAAGCTGACTGAAGTCCCTGAGTGGTATAAAAGATTATTGCGTTCAGCTGCTAACCCAAAGGTTGGGGGTTTGAGTCTATGCAGAAGTGCCTTGGAAGAAAGGCCGGGTGATCTACTTCTGAAAAATCAGCCATTGAAAACCCTGTGGAGCACAGTTCTGCTCTGACACGTGCTGGGTCACCGTGAGTTGGAATCGACAGCAACTGGCTTTTTTTTTTTTTTTTAGCAAGTTGACCACGGGTGCTTGTGTTAAAGGGAAAAGGAAGTGGTGGGGAGATCTCATTTTCTTTTCTGGGAAGGAAACTAATATTTACTGAGTACCTAGCACGTGCCAGGCACTCGACTGCAGGTGCTTTAGATACATGTTATCTAACTGAAGACTCACCACCTGGTGAGAGTGATCATATTCCGCTTTACAGATGAAAAAGTTGAGGTTTGGATGGGTAAGCAACTTCTTCAGAGACACATGGCTAGAAAGTTGTGGAAATGGGATTCAAACCCAGGTTCACGGACTGCTAATGAGTTAACAAAGTTTCAAAGTGCTTAGCTCATTATGGTTCCTTATAATTGAAATTGTCACACGTGCTGCCATGAATTGAGGGCTTACCTTGAGCCTGGTGTATGCTGAGTGCTTTACATGCAGGGCTATCAGGTACAGTTGTTCAAGGTGTGTACTGCAGAAGAGTTCCCAGCCAAAGAGAAGTGTGAGAGCTAAACCCAGTCTGTGAGTTGCTCACCAAACCTTAGTGGCACAAGGCTGCATCCACCTAGAGGAAGGGGCTACCATTTTCTAATTCATACAAAGGCACTGTATGTGTGAGCCGCTATCATGTTTCCATACATGATCTCATGCTTCCGTAGCTTTTGGGGCAGTTTTATTACCATACCCATTTTAAAGACAAGGAAACAGAGGTGCAGGAAGTTAGATTTCTTGTCCAGCATCCTGCAGCTGTATCAGGGGCAGGGCTGAAATACGGATCCAAAGTCGCAAAGCTGCAA
Organism: Loxodonta africana; assembly: GCF_030014295.1. Taxonomy (NCBI): domain Eukaryota; kingdom Metazoa; phylum Chordata; class Mammalia; order Proboscidea; family Elephantidae; genus Loxodonta; species Loxodonta africana. The sequence continues at coordinate 29,583,303 of NC_087360.1, read as the reverse complement.
GGCTGAAAGAGAGAGGAATTTGTAACTGTGCCCTCCCACACTGCTCATCCCCCAAAAGCCTTCTGAGTTTCATAAGGTTCTAAGGATGGAATATGGGGATCAAGGCTTGGGAGCTCCTGAGAGGAGCTGTAGAACAAAAATCAAGAAAGATTCTGAGACAGCAAGTGGTACTGGGCATCAAAATGGTTGGACATTTTCAAGGAGTTTCTCTTTGTATCACGTGTCTGTGTTCTTCTCTGCCCCCCTCCAATGGACATTTGATGGAAGGAGCAAACGACCCCCTACTTGCGTAGATCTGACCTTTCCTCTCTCACCTTCCCCCATACCCTCCTGGAATTCCTGAGGGTTGGAAGAAGACTCCCCTGGTGATAAATATCTACACAAAGCCAATCGTCATGAAATGTCCCAGAGCCAATTACTCATTCTGAGGGACCTGGAGGTGGCTTGAGGAGTTGACAAATAAAGAAGAAATAATTTCCAATTTGCTGTTTACATATAATCAGAGTGTACCAAGAAAGAAACAGTGTCACAGCTTCCTACATTTTAGTTTGATCTTCTCCTAAATCAATACCTAGTGGAGAAGCAGCTGGAGACAACTGCTTTGGAAGAAAATGTTAGGGTACGTTTGGCTGCAGGAGAGACTATCTGTAAACACAAGGGCATGGCCAAGGGGGCTGGGATGAGACCGTGTCCCCTCTAAACAAGGGGGGCTGTGAATGCCAGTTGCTGTTCGGTGCCCTTGATTCAGCCTCTGACTCACAGCAGCACCATGCACAACAAAACGCTGCCCATTCCTCCGTCGTCCCCATGATTGGTTGCGGATCAAATCATTGTGATCCATAGGGTTTTCACTGACTTATCTTCAGCTATAGATTGCCAGGCCTTTCTTCCCAGTCCATCTTAGTCTGGAAGATCCACTGAAACGTGTTCAGTATCAGAGCAACATGCAAGCCTCTACTGACAGGTAGGCGGTGGCTGTGGATGAGGTACACTGGCTGGAATCGATCTCACGTCTTCCACATGGAAAGCGAGAATGCTACCGCTGCATCACTGAATGACAGATTCAGGACTCTTACACTATGCCAGGCACTAAGGCAGGCACTTGTCAAGAGTTATTGCTGTGAATCTGACATCTACTCTAGGAGGTAGGTTCTATCCTCATTTGTGGTTTTCACGGGAGGAGTTTGAGACCTCAAGAGATGAAGTCTCTTGTCCAAAGACAAATGACCTGCACAAGCTGAAACCAGGATTAGCCACCCAAGCCAGGCTGATGCCCAAGTCCAGCATTTCTTTCCTCATCGTTCAGCCTCCGGAATAGTTCCCCTGAGTTTTCATGCCAGTCAGTTGTTTTGGAACCAGTAAGGGGCTTGGGAAGCCCTGGTGGTGCAGTGGTTAAGAACTGTGACTGCTAACAAAAAGGTCAGCAGTTTGAATCCTCCAGCTGCTTCTTGGGTGGGGCTTAACCACCACCCGTCTGTCAGTTTGTTGTACTGTGGTGGCTTGCGTCTTTCTGTGATGCCTGAAGACATGCCACCAGTATTTTACATACCAGCAGGTTCGCCCATGGTGAGCACGTTCCAGCGGAGCTTCCTGACTAAGATGGACTAGGAAGAAAGGCCTAGTGATCTACCAGCCAACGAAAGCCGCATGGATTACAATAGAATATAGTCCAATATAGTGCCAGAAGATGAGCACCTTAGGTTGGAAGACACTCAAAACACACAGTGGCTGCAATGATAGAGAAGATGGTGCAGGCAATGTTTCTTTCTGTTATACATAAAGTAACCACGAGCTGGAGCCAACCCAATGGCAACTAATAACAATAACGAGGGTCCTAAAACAGGGGCTCCGCTTTGGAGGGGAGAGTGTTGGGGAGCTGGCGTTGTCTCTGGTTCCTCTCTAGCTCTCCTTAGCTGATCATTTAGAGAGCAAGTAACTAATGCGATGAGAGGGGTCACTGGGGACAAAGGAGACTTGTATTGACCTCTGATAAGGGTTTGGTGACAGTGTCTGCTGCCCATGATTTAAGAGAACAGCCCCACTTGGGGAGGTTTCCTGGTTCCTGACTTTTCTACCCATTTCTCAGAATTCATCCTTACCATTTCCTGCTCTCTTTAGGGAATTAGTTATCTTTGGCCAACATCTACCCTCCTCCGTCACCTCCTCTAGACTTTGGCAAGGCAAGAGCCCTTCTTTGAGCTCTAGATTGTTCTTCCTCTTCTGCATGGATGTGCTCTCCCTCTCACTGGACTAGGACCATAGCTCTAAAGATGGTCTAGTCCAGCCCCAGGGTCAAGGTGCTGTCCTTTTTGTTAGTTGCTGACTCACGGGAACTTTATGTATAACAGAATGACCTTTGCCCAGTCCTGCACCATCTTCATGATCATTTGTATGTTTGAGTCCATCATTATGGCTATTGTGTAGTATCTCCCAATTTAGGGGGCTCATCTTCCAGTACTATATTGGGCAATGTTTTGTTGTGATCCATAAGGTTTTTGTTGACTGATTTTTGGAATTAGATCACCAGGCCTTTCTTCCTAGCCTGTCTTAATCTGGAAGTTCTGCTGAAACCTGTCCACCATGGATGACCCTACTGGTTTTTCAAATACTGGTTGCATAGCTTCCAGCATCATAGCAACACACAAGCCAGCACAGTACAATAAACGGAGAGACAGGTGGTGGTGAGTCAAGATAGGTAAGGTCATCTCAGCCCCATTTTACAGACGAGGTCACTGAGACCAAGTGCCAGGCTCAGGCCCAAAGTAGAACAGCAAAGGACTGAAACTCATGCTCAAGCCCCTCATGACCCCGGCGGCTTCCTTGGTGGAGGGAGCCTACCCTTGTCTTTGTTCTCTATGTGCCACTCGGTCTCCCAAGCCTTGTGCAATTTACATGCACACACGCCCACATTTGCATGACACACACACACACAGGCCTGTTCCTGGCTTTAACAACAAGGGACACCAAATGCCGTTCACATCTTTCTGGGGAGGAGCCCATCCATTCCAGTTCTGTCTTTGCCAAATGTGCCATACGTACCAGACGTACATATATTCCGCGTGAATTTCCTTAATCTCCCTCACAGCTGTCCCTTTCCACGCCGGTTGCTAGAGCATGCCCTAATTACTTGTCTTCTGGCTAGTATAGCTGCCTGCTCCCAGACTTCTCTATCCCTTTAAAAACAACAATGATAATGGTGGCTGCTATGATGCAGCTCCTACTATGTGCTAAAGGAGCCCTGGTGGTGCAATGGTGATGTGCTCATCTGCTAACTGAAAGCTTGATTGATTGTTGGAACCCACCCAGCAGCTCCAAGGAAGAATGACCTAGAGATCTGCTTTCGTAAAGATTATTGCCAAGAAAACCCTCTGGGGCAATTCTACTCTGTCACATGATATCTCTATGAGTTGGAATCAACTCAATGGCACCCAACAACAACACCGCTACGTACTAGGCATTGTTCTAAATACTGTACATGTTGCACCCTGTATGTTGTTAGTTACTGTCGACTCATGGCAACCCCATGTACAGCAGAATAAAACTTTGCCCAGTCTTGTACCACCTTCATGATGGTTGATACATTAAAGCCATTGTTGTGGCTACTGTGTGGTTTGAGTGGCTTCCCAGCTAGGGGGCTCGTCTTTCAGCACTGTATTGGACAAATTCGGTTGTCATGCTAAGGTTTTCATTGGCTGATTTTTGTCAGTAGATCACCAGGCCTTTCTTCCTAGTCTGTCTTAGTCTGAAAGTTCTGTCTGAAAACTGTCTTCCATGGGTGACCATGGTGATATTTGAAATACCAATGGCATAGCTTCCAGCATCATGGCAACACTCAAGCCATTGCAGTATGCCAAACCAACAAACGGATGGTGGCATCTCGTGTAGGCTTTTCATCAACCTTGGAATGGAGGCATTATTAACCCTATTTTACAGGTGAGAAAAATGAGGCCTCAAGCTTAATTACATCACACAGGTAATACGTAACAGGGCTGGGACTTGAACTCTTGAACCGTGGCTGACTGTAAGGCTTGAGCTGGAAACACCTGTCATAGGCTACCTTCAGACATCTTCATCTACCAAGCCTGCCATGGCAATGACCACAGTAGAGCAAAGTCTTTGTTTGGGAGGCGCCAGAGGACAGAAGTTCAGGAAGTGCATGGTTTCAAACAATGACAGTGCTGTTTCTCCCTGTGTTAACTTAGGTGAGCCACTTGACCTCTCTGAGCCTCGGTGTCCACTCCCGTTAATACGTGGATGACAGTGTTATCTAGGTGCATACAGTTGCTATGCAGATTGATTAAAAACAATGCCATTGCCATTGAGTTGACTCCAACTCATGGAGACCCCATGTGTATCAGAGTAGAACTGTGGTTCATAGGGCTTTCAATGGCTGATTTTTTGGAAGTAAGTTACCAGGCTTCATTCCAAGGTATTCTGGGTGGACTTGAACTTCCAAACTTTCAGTTGGCAGCTGAGCATATTAACAGTTTGCACTACTTAATTGACTCGATGGCACTGGGTTTTTTCTGGGTAGGGACTCCACAGAAATTGACAAGATAACTACAGTCAGAGCACTCAGCCCAGTTCTCAGCTCCCAATAACTGTTGAAGAATTGAAAAGATTATCAACAAGGAGAGGACTCTTCTGTCTGACACTCAAGGCTCTCTCAGGTTGGGCCCTGCATTTTTTCAACCATAAAGGCCCATTGCCGCCATCTTGCATCCCAGCCTTTGGCCAGAGGAGGCCTCACTGGTATCCGTAAACTCTTCCTCATTGCTCACCTGTTAATTTGTTCAGATAAGTCCATCTTCCCTCTCTGCTTTTCATCCTCTACTGAACACCCAGAGTTGGTTTGTCCTCAATGCCCAGCTCAGAGACTGGTCACCTTTTCCTCCCCTGGACATGGCCTTGGGTCCAGTATGTACCAGTCCTGAGGTCCTATTGTGTGCCAGAATAAAGGCTTACCTACACCTTTAGTACGTGATCCTACTCTTTTTCCTTGCAATTTCAATACTTGCTTTCCATATAGTTCTATTTAAATAGAGTTTAAAATAAAACAGGAGAAACCAAGCTATAGTTTTAACCTCTTACAAGGAGTGGAGGGGTAGTGTTTGAGAGGGTATAAGAAAGGGTCTCTTGGGTGGTGGCAATATTCTACTTCCATTTCTAAACCTGGGAAATGTTTCTAGGATGTTCCATTTGTTCACTGAGCTGCTCATTAATATCTGGGTGCTTTCGTGATCGTGGGTGACATTTCAATTAAAAACATAGTATGTATTCATTGAGGATGGGGTAATGGTGCTTCAGTGGTAGAATTCTCACCTTCCATGAGAGACCTGGGTTCAATTCCCGGCCCAGGCGCCCCATGCACAGCCACCACCATCTGTCCGTGGAAGCTTGTGCATTGCTGTGATGGAGAACAGGTTTCAGCAGAGCTTCCAGACTCAGAAAGACGAGGAAGAAGTGCCTGGCCATCTACTTTTGAAAGCCAGCCAATGAAAACGCTATGGATCACAATGATCTGATGCATAACCGATCATAGGGATGGCACAGGACCAGGCAGTGTTTTTTTCTATTGTGCATGAGGTCCCCATGAGTTGGGGGCCACAGTGACGGTAGCTAACAGCAACATTCACTGAGGAAGATTTAGAATCACATTAAATCACAAAGAAAATGCGGACAACCCACAGCCCCGCATCTTGAGTATGGCCTCTGCTAATATCTTGGCATATTTTGGATCACTAGTTTTTCTCTGCGCAAACTGGAAGAGTCCAGGGTTGGTGTCTATTTTATATCTGTAGCCTCATACCGAAGTGCCTAACACAGTGTCTTGAACTAGAAGTTTCTCAGTAATATTTGTTGAATGAGAGATCGTTTCATGAGGAACCGACTACACTAAGGTTTGTCTGTTGTGGCTGAGACAATCAGTCCCTTTCATTTCCCTTCTGGGCACACAGGAAGACTACATTTCCCAGCCTGCCTTATATTGTGGTGGGGTCATGTGACTGAGTTCCAGGCAATTAAATGGGGGTAGAAGTGATGTTGGCTGCCTTTAGGCCTGGCCATTGAACATCTTGCATGATCCTCCATACTCCCTCTTTTTGTTGCTCAGATAGCCTGAGGGAAGCAAGAGATCCCCTCACAGGACCCTGAGGTCCTAAGGAATGCTGGAGCCACTAGATAGAAGGAACCTCACGTCCCTAAATGACTACCTAAAGTAATACCCCACCTCCTGCCAACCCATATCAGACTATGCTGTAAGAAATAAACCTTTCTTGTGTTGAACCACTGAGAATTGGTGGTTCTTTGTTATAGCAGCTAGACTGCTAATATATCTACCCAACTATAACTGTCCTTTATATCCCTACATTGTTCCAGAAAGAACTTAAAGTCATTTATAAACATATTTTAAGAAGTAGAATAAAAAAATAGAAAAACACATGTAGGAGCATAAAATGGGACCAAGCATAATGTTTAGAAATTTGTACTATGAAAACCAATACCCTTACTACGTGTGGATCACAAATTTAGCTCTGAGCTTCCTAGCAGCCAAAGCAAAAAAGGACACCTGTTCAATTACACACTTTACAGAGTCTTTGAGATAAAAGAAAAATACCATTTCTAAGGACAAATATAGTATGGCTTACAGGATGACTTTTTTCTAGGATAGCTTCATCGAAAAGATCGCTGAGTGGCAAGAACACAACCTCTCAATTCTGTCCAGCACTTTTTTCTGCATAGCAAACCCTTTCCCATGCCTTATCATGTTTAAAGGCATGAAAATATGTGCAATCAAAGGCCTATCAATGGTAGTAAGAAATTTTCTTGATACATCTTATAGGGATGTACTCGGGGTTTTCTATACACTTGGAATACCCTCAAGGGGAGAGTTTCCACCCTCTTCGTCTCTATATGACATAGTGTACAGGCTGATCTGTGGTGGGAAGAAACAGTGACTGTTATTACTACTAACACTAAATGTGTGTGTTGCCTGAATGTGTCAACATTGCTGTGTGAATCATGAGTTCTACTCTGGGATTGTGTGTGTGTGTGATGTGTGTATATAATATGATGTGCTGTGTGTGTGTTGAGCGTATATGTTATTTTGAATGTGTGTTGTATGCGTGTGTTCTGCAGGTGGCATTGCATCATGGGTTTGTTGCATGCATGTTGTGTACTCATTGTGTGTATTTTGTGCAAGTGGTTGGTGTATCATGTGAGCATTGTCTGTGTGGTATATGTTTTGTGTAGGTGTTTTGTGTGGATGTTATGTGTGTGTTTTGTGGGGGCAGTGTGAATGGTGTGAGTATTTTTTATTGCACATGTTTTGTGGTGTACTGTGGTGTGTGGTGTTGTGTGTGCTTTGTTGGGGTGATGTAGCTAGTGTAATAATTGTGTTGCATATGTGTTGTAGTGCACTGTGTTGTGTTTGTTTTATATGCGTGTAGTATGGGTATTGTGGATGTTATGCATGTGTGTTTTGTGGGGGTGGTGTAGATGGTATAATAATTGTGTTGTTTATGTGTTTTGTGGTGCACTGTGTTGTGTTTGTCTTATAGGGACATTGTGGATATCACATTTGTCATGTGTTGTGAATGTGTATTCACATGTGTGCTCTGACATCTTCTGTGTCCTGAGTGTGGGGCATATTCCCTGAACATACATGTGCCCAGCCTGCAGGCTCAGTGCATACATGTGTGTGCTCCCTGTATGTAATTATGCCACTGTGGGTCCCCCATGTTCCTTAGGGCTGCCTATGGGCATATCTGTATTTCCCCATGCATATATGTGTGTGCCCTGTGAGTCATTGTGGATATATCTAGAAGGCAGTGACTATTGTCTTCAAACAGAGAACAGCCATTAACACATCCATTAATTAGGATCATGTTGACACTTCCATTGCCGACTAAAAACATCTGTTTATTTAGTCAGAGTCTCCTTAATTCCTAACACTTATTCTCTCAGTGAGAATAGATGAGTTTGCTTCCCCACGTGTGTACACTGGGGCTTTACGAGGTGGGGGCACAGGCTCAGTCCATATTGTCAGAGGGTGACAGCTCTTAGAACAGCTCAGGACCTTCCTAAGCCCTCAAATGACCATCCCTTTCTATGAGGAAGGAGAAATCGCCCATGGGTTAATTTGCTAGTGGCCAGTCTTTGTTTATTGTTGTCACCTGAATGACATATTATAGATCAGGTGTAAGAAATCACCACAGTGCTAAGTCCAAACCTTGTAGTGTGTGCACATGGGGCTGGGCATGCCAACTTCTCCATTCCTCTCTACTTCCAACCTCAGTTTGTACTCAAAACATCCACAAGAAGCCAGTAACCTTGGCCAAGTCAACTGCTCACTGTCATGACCTCAGTTTTCCTAAATGTAAAATGGGATGATAAAAGGGCAAAACGAATGATTCAAAGAAAACATATCTGAATGAAATGCCCACCATGGCATCTGGTACCATGAAAAACGATGCCTGAAAATGTTACTTCTACCTCTCCCCAAAGCCCCTTCTACACACACACTCCATATACATTCACAGGAGTCATGGGGGAGATGACTGAGGAAAGGACTCAAGGACAGGGGCCCACCCTGCTCATGGTCCCCCTGAGTGGTTAGTTTCCTATCAGTCACACCATAGAAGAGTCAACCCTTGTCTATTGAACCTCTGCTCTATACCAGGCTGGGGCTGGGGGCTAGGAGCTGGGCGCATCCTTGACAGAAGAGAGATACTTTGGTATGGAGGTTGGGCTTGGAAACTAGGTGGCATTTTGTTAAAGAAGGTAGGAAGGGAGGGCATTCTCAGCGGAGGGGATGGCATGAGCAAAGAGTCAGAGGTGGGAAAGCTGAAGCAGGTTCAAGGATCAGAGTGGATGGATGCGTGGTGGGGAGGGGAGAGATCAAGCTAAAAGGGTGGAGGCAATGGACCATGAAGGGTTTTTTTTTTTTTTTTGCAGCAGACTGAGCAGAATGATCTTTGTTTCCTCCTTTGGGTGCACTTGAATCTAGCACTGCTGCTTCTCACCTGTCAAATGGGTCCCAAGCCTTGCTCAAAGGGCTGTAATGAGGATTTAGCAGGATGTTTGCTCAGTGCCTGGCATGTGGCCAGCATCTAAGACCTGCCATTATTATTGGGAATTGGCATTGCTCAGTGGTTAGGGGCATAGGTTCTGGACTCAGGCTTGCCAGCTGTGTGAACTTAGGTCAGTAATTATACCTCTCTGAACCTCAGTTTCCTTGTAGAATTGTGAAAATTATATAACACAATACAGATAAAGTTGACAATAGCATTTGGATGTGCCACAAATGGTATTTTATCTTCAAAGCATCATGATAATTGTCTGCTAATTCTGTACTTGAAGAAAAATCTGTTCCCTCAATTAAGCTTTAGGAATTTTGAACTTTTATTTTATAGCCTTGGTCCAGGTAACGCTGCCATACGTCTTTTCTATACACCAGAGTATTCTAGATCCAGTTTGCTCCTGCAGGTGTTGGCGATGGTGGTGGCAGGTCTTTGCAATGAAAGCTTCATCTCATAACAGAGTGAGAATCCAAGGTTAGAGGGAAGACTGAACAGTATTTCATGTTCCCTAAGAAATAGACACTGTCTTATTTAATACTCACAACAACCCTTTGTGCATTGTGAGCGCCATACCCATTTTACAGATGAGGAAACTGAGATTCAGAAAGGTTAAGTAGTTGGGGCAAAATCACACAGCTAGTACATGATAGAGTCAGGAGTTGGACTTCAGATTTAACTACAGTGTCTCTATTTTTTCCTCTACATTAAGCAACTCATTTATTGGATGGGTGGACCCAGAATAGCTAATGGATTTGTTAGGACTCTAATTTATAAGAGATGGAAACCCCATTCAAAATACTTTAGGCTAAAAGGGAATTTATGGGTTCTCATAACTGAAAATCTAACTTGGATTCATGCCTGGGTGAATTCAGGAGTCCAACAATTTCACCAGGATTTGATCCATCTCTCTCCCTTTCTCTCTCCCACTCCATCTCTGTGCTTTGTTTTCTGGTGTGCTGCCTTCATTCTTAAAGCAGGCTTTTCCTCAATGATGACAAAACAGCCCCAACAGCTTCAGGTTTTGGAACTCTAAGCCTAGCCACCCTGGCTAAGAATAACAGCTCCAGCCAAAGTACCAGAACTGACCCTCATTGGCCTGGCTTGGCTCATATGCGCATCCGTGAACCAATTGTTATAACCTTGAGAACAAAAGGGATATTCTCTCTGACCAGGTCTGATCCATGTGACTACCTAGCATCGTGGAGGGCGAATTGTCCCATGCTGAACCAAATGACCCTAAGGTGAAGACTTGCCCAAAGGAAAACCTGGTGCTTAATTCAAAGATGGCAATATGTATGCTGGGAAGGGAATAATAAGTGAGGTCCACTCAAGCCAGCTTTGAATTTCACAGAAATGAACCAGAGAGGTCTTAAAAGGCACTCGGGCAAGTCTAAAAATGACAGCAGTTATCTGCAGCCAGCCTTGAGGCAGAGGGACAGAGCACATGACTTAACTGAGGTCCCTTCCCAGGCAGCGTTTTGGGACAACTCCAACCAGGGCTTATTGTTCTGGCACATCCCCCAAAGACTTGGGAACTGAAAAGCTAAGGAAAATGCTGGACCATCTGCCAGGGTCCTTGCGTTTCTTCTTCTTCGTTTAATTATGAAATGTCTATTGCTGGACTATTGATCTCCTTCTTGTAAGAGCAGCTGGGGTGATATACGGTGCTCGAGTCCAGGCCTTTAATTCCTCAGCACGATTGAATATTGCCTTCGATGGAGTGCTTATCAGTCATGCATTTGAGGAGAAGTGAAATGGCTTGTAGGGTCTGAGGGAAGACTTTTGGGGTAGGACTGGCAGTGCTAGGGGAGGGGTGTACCATTGGGTCTCCTTAAGGAGAAAGATAAAAACTTATGTCAGGTCAGAGGGACAGATTTTTCATATTGAAACTCTCTAACCTTGGGTCAGCCACTACCTCAAGTCTTTCACTCAAAAGTATATCATCCCACTTTCTTGGCAGAGTGCCTGAAATTCCACCATTAGGTCTTTCTTTGGTCTTGAGTAGTTACTCATAAAGACTCCTGTTAACATAGAAATGAATTCTAAAACTACTATTACAACCACATTTGTGAACATTTATTGAGCAATTATCTATTTTTTTTAATAAAATGGATAAAGAAACAGGTTCAGAGAGACCATGTATGTAATGGGCTAGAAGTGTATGTAATGGGCTAGAAGTGCTAGGACCAGAGTTGGCTTGGTTGAACTGTGGTCTCTGAGCCTCCTTGTTAAATTCTACGGTCTCTCTAAGGTAACACACTAACTTATTAGCATAGGGCTCCAGGGGGTTGTCGACGGGAGATGGGGCAGTAAACAATTGCCTCCAGGATAGAGATGGGGTAGACAGATTTTAATTTGCCTAATTGACTGCTTTAACTCTCTGTGCCTTGATTTCCTCGTCTGAAAATTGGGAAGACTCAGAGAATGTGCCTTACAGGATTATTGTAAGGATGTAAGCTCTCAGCAAGAGGACTGGCCCTTGGCAAATGCCCAATAAACCCTGGTGGTTCTCTATATTTATATTAGCCACTTCAGGGGTCTGCTTATCTCTGTATTGCATACAGTAGCCATTCTGTGAATGCTTCTGGAATGAATACATTTGCCCTGACCTCTATGACAAAGATCTTGAACTAGACCATTAGGGACACTTTAATCCATGCTTAGTTCTCTTCATGTCTATTACAGCCACCTAAAATTAGCAATGATGGTGGTGTTGATAGCAGCCACCATTTCCACAGCAGCGTTCTGTGTTCTGTGGCGGGGAGCTAGGCAAGTTACCTGGAAGAATTGCAGGAGAAGGGGGCAAAACCAAGCCACATCAATGAAATGATCTGTGCCCTCATGTCCACTCTTCCCCACCCCACTACCCATTAACCCCTTCCCCATCTAGAACTAAAGGGGCCAATGACCCTGCTCATCAGATGATAGGCATGCCCCAGCCAAAACCCCATGGTACTAAAGCTAAAAGATAAGCTCTGTTCCTCAGCCCATTCACGGTCAGCTCCTGCTCTCCCCCAACCTCCTCTCCTGCTTCCCGCTCCTTTTTTCCCCCCTTTGTAGCCCCAGGAACCTTCTTTCTGTTATTTGATTATATTAAGCTCTTTGCAGTCATAGGACCTTTGTATTTCCTCTTTCACTGGGTGTTCCCATGGTTGACTCCTTTTTATCTTTTAGGTCTTAGTTTAAGTGTTACCTCCTCAAAGAAACCTTTCCTAATCTCCCAGTTTTAAGCAGCCATATCCCACCTCCAAAGAGCCCTGGTGGCCCAATGGTTAAGCAGTCAGTGATTTGAACCCACCCAGCTGCTCTGCAGGAGACAAAACCTGGTGATCTGCCCCCATAAAGATTATAGCCTAGGAAACCCAATGGGGCAGTTCTACTCTGTCATGTAGGACTCTATGACTTGAAACTGATTTCATAGCACACAACAAAAACAACATCACACCCCTAGTCTTCCTCTATACCAACACCTTGGCTAGCACCATTGTAACAAAAAATTAAAATCAGTGTGTTAGTTCTTCGATTATTTGTTTTCTTTCTCCCTCGCTAGAAAAGGGAGAAGGAGTTGAGCTTACCTTCTTCACTGCTGTTTTCAGAATCTAGCACATAGTAGATACCCAATATGGAGATTTTTTATTTGGAGGAGGAAGATTTTGATTGATATGATATTTTTTATTTGATGTAAGGGAGAGGTTGGGGACCCATGGAGCAATTGCCCTGATGGATAACAGAAAGCCACCTTCACCAGTGTTTTTCCTGTGAAGATTGAAGGTCTCTCTACAATGGGGGATTTAAAGGAAAGGACATGTCTTCTTCTGAATACACATCTGGTGTCAGACGGAGAATCTGGACTTCCCCAAAAGACTAAGGTAGAAAGGACAGGAGGACTTGGGCTGGAGGCCAATGCTTGTCCTTGGAAAGTGATCTAGAGGGAAAGGGGGTGGTTGGGGAAGAGACTCAAGTCAGGGATCCTGGAAGAGTAGCTGGGAAGATAGGGATCAGGGCAAGAAGAGAAGAAAAGGTGATAGAAAGGGAAGGGGAGGGGCGGAAAGGAAGAAGGAAAAGGAGAGGAAGAAGAGTAGGAAGTGGGGAAGAGGGGAGGGAGGGAGAGGCTGAAGGAAAGAGGAATAAAGAGGAGAAATTGAGAAAGATGGAAAGAAATAAAGACAGAGATGAAGAGGGAAATAAATCAAGTTAGAGAGATGAAGAGAAAGTGAGAGGGAGAGACAGAGACTGGAGAGAGTGAGAACAGAAACAAGAGAAATTCATCCTTTGTGGGAAAAGCAACCAAAGTGTGAGGATGAGTGGGTGGGAGCCCAAGAGCTCATATGCCCCAACCTCAGACCAGAGTCCAGAGACCTTCCCTGAGCCACCTCTCTCCCATTTCAGCACTCTGGACAGAGATGTCTCCCCAGAGTCTGAGACTTCATCTTCACCTCTGACCTTGCCACTAATGACCTTGTGACCTTGGGCCTCAGCCAGACAGGGTTATTCATACCCCAGTTAGAGACACCTGGGGAGTTTTAAGAAATACTTATGCCTGTTCCCTACCTCTAGACATTATATGCAATTGGTTTCGTCCAGGGCCTGAATATTGGTACTTTTAAGAAACACCCCAGATAATTATAATGTGCAAACAGTACTGAGAGTCACCAGCCAGTGTAAGGGCTTCGTCAGCAGGCAATTCTGCAGAAAGTCAAGTCTGTTCTCGCCCAGCTCCAATGCATTCGTTTCCCTGATAGAGAAATTGGGGATTGGCCCCAGGTCACACAGCCACCAGAACAGGCATCTTGGCTGGTGAGATAACTTGGAAGGGCCCCTGTGCTGGTGCAAAGTCTTGGTAATGCTTCCCCCACCTCTATGTCTCTGGACCTCCCTGTCACCAGGCTGTCCAAACACCCCCAGCCCCGTGGGAAATTTGCAGACTCAACTCACTTCCCGCTTGGATAACCTCCAGCCACGGAGGGACCCAAACACGCTAAATTCCCCTTCCTTATTTGTTCTCTGACCCATTTCACATCTGAGTGCTTCTCAGCAAACCCACCTGCTGTCCTCAGCTACCACCAAAGGAGAGGCAGGGAGAATTAAAGCCGGCCCTCCTGGGATGCAGACCAAAGTCTCCATGCTTGGGCTCAAATGTAATTTCTCTACACTGTGAAACCGATAAGAACCCACATCAATGGCAAGAAACATGGCCAACTTTGCACTTTTTGTCAGTGACAAATCCCTCCTGTGTGGGGGGAGGGTCAGGGAGCCACCTCTGCTCTCTAACTGCCCAGCCCCAATGCTGGCTGCCTAGCTGGGGATCTTACAGTGAGGTAGGGCAAGTACATAAATATTTCCAACAGTGAGTTTCATCAGCTGGTGAATAGGGTAACAGTGCCTTCCTCCTAGGCTTCTTATAAGGTTTTTTGAAGTAAGCCTTGAGTGTTGTGCAAACGCTTAATGAATAATACTGTGAAGGAGAAGGAACTGGAGAAGGAAGAGGAAAGAATGGAGAGAGGGAGAGAGGGAGGAAAAGAGGAAGGAAGAGAGAGAGAAGGAGGAGGAGTGGAAGAGAAGGAGGAGGAGTGGAAAAGAAGGACGAGAAGGGGAAAAGGAAGAGGAAGAAGGAGGAAGAAAAGGAGGAGGAAGAAGAAAAGGAAGAGGAAGAAAAAGGGGGAGAAAGAGGAGGAAGAAGAAGAAAAGGAAGAGGAAGAAAAAGGAGGAGGAGGAGGAGGAAGAGAGGTGATTGATGATGATGCTGATACTTCATTCTCCTGATTGCTTCAAGGAATTGCCATGATCCATTACAGACAGATCATGTGGAATATTGAATATACCAGGGACTGCCAGAGAATGAACGAATATGTCTTGGGGGAAGTACAGCCAGAATCCTCCTTAGAAGTGAGGATGGCGAGGCTTCATCTCATATACTTTGGACATGTTATCAGGAGGGATCAGTCCCCGGAGAAGGACACCATGCTTGGTAAAGCAGAGGGTTCGTACAAAAGAGGAAGACCCTTAACGAGATGGATTTACACAGTGACTGAACAATGGGCTCAAACGTAGCAACGGTTGTGGGGATGGCGCAGGACCAGGCAGTGTTTTGTTTTGTTATCTATAGGGTCACTATGGGTTGGAACCCACTCAACGGCACCTAACAACAACAACAACAACGACATTATGGATGGAGTAACTAAGACAGGAGAAATGATTTGTTTGGCTTCACACAGCAAGCTAAAAGCAAAGGTCATCTTTCCTCACTCTACTCCAGTAAGGTCTGAGAAGATGATTCTACCAGGAGACTCTCAAGAAAGCCTATTTCCCTTGGATCTGTCTCCAGCTTTGAGGATGGCTTTTTTCTGGCCCACCCCACTGCGCCCAGGCTGTTTTTGAGAAGATGGAGGGTATAATAAACAGAGAACAGACCTCCAGCTCTGTACCAACCGGTTGCAGTCAATGAACAAGTCATCTCCCCTCCCCAAGCCTCAGTTTCCCCTCTGTGCCACGGGAAGGGGTTGAACTAGGTGAGAGCCTGGAGCGTTGATGTTCTGGGGCTCTCTGAGATTCTGCCTGCAACCCACACTTTGCATTCGGTCCCAGGAGTCTTGCCAATTCTCTGGGGGCATTTAGCAGCTTCTGAATTCTACACACGGGGATTCCGCTGACACCTGGGGAATTTTCCAGTGGAAAAAGTGTATTTCAGTAGACACAGACTTGGGAGACAGGCTCTCTGGAGGCTGTGCAGCCTAGCAGCATGAAGATGGGGACTCTCCAGGGCAGGCTGGGTCCTGCAGCTGCAGAAGGGAAGTCATGGAAGCTTGTGTTTCCTGTGAGTCTGCTCCCCACTGCTCAGTGTTAGGAGCCTCAGGCATCTCAGAGAATCCTCCAACCACCAGATGACACGCTGCTTGACTCTGCTAAGTTTGCAGGTGTAGAAACTGAGGCTGGGAGCAGAAGTCTCACCTGGGAGCATATCACTAGGAGGTGATGAAGCCAGGTGTCCCGATACCCCATCCTATGCTCTCTGTGGTTCCCCACAGTCTGCCATGTGTATGGGGTCCAGCTTTGTGGGTGGGGCTGTGGCCCTGTCCTGAAGGGGCTGACAGTAAAATCCTCAAGAAGAGACAGCTAGGCACAAACAATGGCCACAGGATCTAGAGAGGGAAGAATAAAGCTCCTGTGATGATTGAGGCAAAAGGCAGGGTAAGAAGATGTGGCTGGCCAAGAGAGCCCTGGGTGGCCATGTGGATGCAGTCCGAGTCCTGGTTCTAACACTAACTGTCCTTTTGGCCTTGAGTGGATCCTTGGCTACTCCTGGGCCAGCATCAGCTTCTCCAGTCACTCCTGTGCTGCTCCTGTGGCCTCTCCCGGGGTCCTTCTTTGAGGAAGGGCACAAGACAGATAAGAACTGAGGTTTTCCTTAGTGGCAGGTTGAGTAAGGTCCCATGAGAACAACAGAGATTTTCTGACTGTTCTCCTCACTTTCCCTGCTCCTCTTCTGCTCTGAAGGATCCTTGGTGGCACAATGGTTGTATACGCAGCTGCTAACAACAAGGTCAGCGGTTCGAACCCACTAGCCACTCCGTGGGAGAAAAGGCCTGGCGATCTGCTCCAGTAAAGATTACAGCCTAGGAAATTCTAGGGGCCGTTCTGCTGTGTCACATGAGGTCACTATGAATCAGAATTGACTCAATGACATACAATAACAATTATTCCTTGTCTCTCGCTTTATTTTTAAAAGCATTTAAAATAGTTAACATGTCTTAATGTGCTCGCTGGGCACCAAGCACTGTTCTAGGCCTGTCTCATGTGTAAACTCACTTGATTTCTTCCGCCACCCTGGGAGTTATGCGTTGTTATGATGGCGACTATTCGATCCACTCAGAGAGGTTCAGCCTCTTAGTCAAGGCCACCCATCCTTAAAGCAGCAGAGCTGGGATTCAAACCCAGGTCTCGTGGGATCCAGGCTCATGTGCTTATCCAGGAGCCCCTAGGTTTCCTGCCACTCAGGCCATGGAAGCCAGGCTGCTGTGGGTGCCCACCTGTCCCGCATTCTCACGTGAATCTGCTAGCTCAGCTCAGAGCCCCATTCCCCCCCACCATGTACACTGCCCCCCTCTGCACCCCACTGAGCGATCTTGCTGAGCCTTCGGTGGGACTCTGGCCAAGGTCCTGACTGATTATTGACAAATTAAAAATATAAGCTATTGACCAGACACTGGGATGGAGTCCCAGAGCTGAGGACCGGAATCTCAATGAGGCAGCTGAGCACGGAGATCGATCCTGCAGGTGGAGAAGGCGGCAGACAAATTGCCCCATGCATAATGCAGAGGCTGGTGCTCCGGTTAATAACTGTGGGGTGTGTGGGGGGGGCAGCCTGAGGCAGCCACTCACTACCCAGCAAGGGCCCCACAGCTTACACACCTGAACCGGCCCTCAATAATCCCATCAAGGTAGGCATCATGCATATTCTATTTTACAAGCCAGCCCATTCGGAGACATAAAGGTGTTGCCTGAGGTCAAAAGCTATTAAGTGGCAGGGCTGGGATTTGAACCCAGATATGCCTGACTACAAAGCTGGGAGTACAGATACTCAAGCAATCCATGGTTTAAATCTTGGCTCCATTCCTCCTAGCTGTGTGACTCTGGGCAAATCACTATATCTCTCTGAACTTTTTTTCTTTTTAAAACAGTTGCCAGTCGAGTCAATTTTAACTCATGGTGACGCTAAGTGTGTTGGGGTGGATCTGTGCTCCATAGGGTTTTCGATGGCTGATTTTTTGGAAGTAGATAGCTAGACATTTCTTCTAAGGTGCCTCTGAGTGGTTAGTAGCCAAATGTGTTCAGTGTTTTCTCCACCCAAGGACTGTCTATAAAATCCCTTATAGGGCTGTTTTAGGGAGAAGACGAGAAGGCGAGGGATAATGCTTTATGTGTTGGACGTCTTCTGTTTGTCTGTCTTGCTCCTCTCATCACCCATGGCCACTCAGCACTGTGAGCCAGGTAGCTGGCCCATATGGACTGTATCGGCAGGCTTCCTTGCTCTCTGGCTTCCAGTATGACTCAGCCTATGGGATAAAATAACAGGCAATTGGAGGCAGAAGGAGAGAAAGGCAGAGATAGTTTTTCCCTCTTCTCAGCGATTTGAACCCATCAGTAGCTCTGTGGGAGAAAGACCTGGTGACCTGCTCCCATAAAGATTACAGGCTAGGAAATCCTATGTGGCAGTTCTACTCCGTTACATGGGGTCGCTATGAGTTGGAATCAACTTGACAACACACAACAACAACTCCCTCCCTGCCTGGCTCTGGACAGCAGTGGTCTGTTCCTCCACGCAATGCCACAGCTGCTGTTGGGCAGCCACAGCTCTCCCCAGGATCCTGGATCGGCTCCCACTCCTGGCCCCTTTTGGACACAGGATGGAAGGGCTTCCGCCATTGCTATACTCCTGGGTGCTGCACCATTCTTGGTTTCTTTCCCTTAACCCTTCCCACACATGCCTAAGTATCCCATTCTTAAACTATTCTCCCGTTCTTTCCCACCAGATTCCACTGGCTTCCTTCTCTCTGTTAGAGCAATCTTGTGATTGGGCCAGTCCCACAAACAGCATCAGATTCTTTGGCAGTCTAACCTCCAAGTCCTGTTCATTCTCCCTTCTAAACAGCGCATGAATCTCCCCACCTCTCTCCACTCCCACCCACCTTTCTCCTGGATGCTGCAGCGGCCTCCTCACCAGATCTCCCAGCTTCTGCTCCTGCCCTTATGTGGTCCACATGGCAGCCTGAGAGCTGGTTTCAGAGTACTGATAGGGTCACATCACCCTCTACTTAACACCCTCCATGGTTCCCACTGTCCTTGGGATGAAGTCCAAACTTCCTAGCATGGCTCACAAGGTCAACAGTGACTTGACTCCTACTGACCTCTCCAGCCCTGTCTCTTGACACCATTCTACCCCCACGCCCACTCCCTTCAGCTATGTCACTGCTTCCATCTCCTAAAGGCATTCTGCTCACTCTTACCTCTGGGCCTTCGCATATGCTGTTCCCTCTGCCTCCTCCCCTTCCCCATTACCATCATTACCACCTGGCTAACTCCAGTTCCTCGCCAGAGTCCAGCTTAAGACTCAGCTCCTCCTATAAGCCTTCTTTGACCCCCAAGTCTAGTTCAAGCTCACCCCCAGCCTGCTGGGTTTCTTTTATTATGGCGCATATCACACTGCAAGGTGATTATCTGCCCTAGCCCTGTGTTTCTCAAAGTGTGTGCTACGGAGCAACTATGACAGCATCACCTGAAAAGCCTGGTAAAATGCAGATTCTAGAGCCGCTGTAGATCTCCTGGGTCACCACCTCTAGAAGGTGGATTCTTGGGAAAAAAAAAAATATATATATATATATGTATATGTATTTTTAAACTTTTTAATATGAAAAATTTCACACATGCACACACTCAAAAAAAACCCCAAACCCATTGCCATCAAGTCGATTCCAACACATAGCCACCCTACAGGACAGAGGTAGAACTACCCCATAGGGTTTCCAAGGTGGATTCAGACTGCTGACCTTTTGGTTAGCAGCTGAGCTCTTTACCATGCACCACCATGCACAAAAGTAGAGAGGATGGTAGAAAGCAACACTTCTCAAAATGGAGTCTGGGAGCCTAGAAGTAGCAGCATCAGCAGCATCCCTGAGTACTTGTTAGTCTTGCAAAATCTGCCCCTGACCCTAGACTGCTGAATGAGACTCTCAGGGTGGGCCCAGTAATCTGCACTTAACGAGCCCCACAGGTGATTCTGACGCCCACTCAAGTCTGAGCTCCCTGAACATAAAGAGCCGCCACACAGCCAGGGCCCCGCTGCAACAATTGCCACTCGTAGCCCGTCCTGTTGCAGGTACATCCTTCAGCCTTGGATATCGCTGTATGTAGCTTTAAGAGATAAATATTAAAATACTATTTTGAAGTGTATTGTTGTTGTTGGTTGCTGTCAAGTCTGCTCTGACTCATGGCAACCGGATGCACAACAGAAGGAAATATTGTCCAGTCCTCGCCATCTTCACAACCTTCGTTCGGTGTGCTCAAGTCCATGGTTGTGGCCACTGTGGGTTTTGAGTGCCTTCCAACTTAGGGGCTCATTTTCCAGTACTATGTTGTTGATGTTGTTGTTAGTTCTGCTGAGTCGATTCTGACTCATGATGACCCCCTGTGTGCAGAATAGAACTGCTCCATAGGGCTTTTAAGGCTGCAAGCTTTTGGAAGCAAACCACCAGGGCTGTCTTCCAAGGCATCTCTGGGTAGGTTCAAGCTGCCAACCTTTTAGCTCGTAGTTGAGTGCTTAACCATTGGCACCACCCAGAGACTCACAGAATTTTGTTGTGGTCCATACGATTTTCATTGGGTAATTTTTGGAAGTAGATCATTAGGCCTTTGTAGTCTGTCTTAGTCTGGAAGCTCTGCTGAAACCTGTCCACCATGAGTGACCCTGCTGGTATTTGACATACCAGTGGCATAGCTTCCAGCATCATAGCAACATGCAAGGCACCACAGTACAACAAATTGTAAAATGGGGATAACAGAACTTCTAAGGTAAGCTTTTAGGTACGCGCACATGTTACAATTACTGTGGGTAGTTCTAACATATTTTGAAATGCTGCCCCGGGTTGTCTGTCAGCTCTCTAAGGGCAGGGGCCATGGCTGTCCTGGCCACCTTAGGTGTTTGCTAAAATCCTGCTGCATATCAGCAGCTTTGGTTAGAATTTGGGAGCAAGCAAGGAGATGGGGGACAGGAAGAGTTAAACTTCTCGGGGGAGAAGGAGGTAGCCTTTACGGCAATTTTTTCTTTCTGCTTCTGAAGTCCCACGCCTGGAGCTTGGCACTCGGGGGAAGGCACCAATCAGATTGTTGCCTGCATGTTGGAAAATATTTATGTCACCTACCAAGCTGGGAGCAGACTCAGCGGGTTTCCTGGGGCCTTCTGATAGACAAGGTCGCATCCCAGCAGCTGGGAGGAAGGAGACGTGCCGGCCTGGCAGCTGTGCTCGGCACCGGAGGCTGCCAGCCAGCGTGGCATCACGCGTTCCAGGGAGACACACTTCTGTGACCCCCAGCTCGCGGGCAGCAGGGATGTGGGGAGCCCCGCTGGCTGAGACAGCTCTGGGGGCCACGGGCCAGCTGGGGGTGGGGGGTGGGGAGGCTGAGAAAGGACGAGGAAAGGGCATGGGAAAGAGGAGGGGGCCTGGTGATGAATCCAGTGTTTATGCGGTGCAACACCACGTTAGTGTTTTACAAGTGCTAACTCAAAGAATCCTTGGCACAGCCCCTGAGATGGGTAGGGTCATGCCTACTCTACAGATGAGGAAAGTGAGGCTTTGGGAGAGCTGGTGAAACATGGAGCTGAGACTCCATGTCTGGTTTGTCTTCCTCAGATCCTGCGTAATAGATGTTCATCGTGAGGTCATGACTGATACACACACACACACAACACCCAGCTACCTTTCTCTGTTCCTTCTTTCCCTTCTTCCTTCCTTTCTTCCTTTCCTTCCTCCTTTTCTCTCCCTACCCTCCTCTCCCCTCCTCCTCCCTCCTTCTCTCTTGCTCCATCTCTTTCTCTTTCTCCATCTCTTTCTTTCTCTTTCTCCCTCTCTCTTCCTCTTGCTCCTTCTTTCTCTCTCTCTCTCCCCCTCTTCTTCCTTCCCATTTAACAGCTTGAATTCAATAGTGAAGTCTCATCTTATAGAGTTGGCGAGACATCCAACCTTGATCACAAGAGGCAGCAAGGCCCCAAGGTCGTATATCCTCGAAGCATGGATCCGGAACTCCAAGGGCCAGCCTTGTATTCCTACCGTTGCCATCAGTATGCAAATTGTCCCAGCTGCTAAGAGGGTGACCGTGTGACCTCTGGAGCCAGGCTGCCTAGGTTCAAATCCCAGCTCATCCACTTACTGTGTGACCTTGGGCAGGTTACTTCTCCTCTCTGTGCCTCAGTTCCTCACCTGTAAAATGAAGATAATAACAGAACTTCTAAGGTAAGTTTTGCAAATTAAATAAATGAATATTTGTAAGGTATTTAGCATAATGCCTGGCACACAGGAGTGCTGTGTGCTATTTATAGCTATTGTCCCAGTTACTCTGGCTGTGTAAAAAAACTCTCCCAAAAACTCGATGGTGTAAAGCAACCATTTATTATGCTTATGGGTTCAGTAGATCCGAAGTTCAAACAGGACATGGCAGGATGACTTGTCTCTGCTTCATGATGTCTAGGCTTCTGTTGGAAGGCTGGTAGGCTGGGAGCTGGAATCATCTGAAGGTCCACTTGCTCATGTATTTGATGATTGATGCAGTTGTAGGATGAGACCTTAACTGGGACTGTAGGTCAGAATATCCATACATGGCTTCTCATGTAGCCTGGGCTTCCCCACAACATGGCAGTTGGTTCCAAAGCCAGCATTCCAAGAGAAAGAGAGCCTCGTGGAAGCTATGTCTTTTATCACTCTACTAATGATAAGCTAGAGACCTAGGATCACTATTAACATCCTTTATTTGTCAGAACAGTCACAAGCCCTCTCAGGACCAAGAGGAGGTGTGACGGACTCTACCTCTTGTTGGGGTGTGGCAAGGCTCTGGAAGAGCACGGAGGACTAGAAATATCACTGTGGCTGTTTTGGGAAGGGCCAACTGCAACAGCCGTGACTGGCTCTATTCAAGCTGCAGGTGTAGGATTCTAGGGACGGTAGTCTCAGGGAGCCCCTGTGGCCAGAATTCTGCCTTTCCATTTTCTGACCCACATACAGCCCTGCTCCAGCATGAGGGACATTCCAGGAAGAGTGGGGCATGACCCAGCTGATGCCCAACTACTCTCAGGGGCACAGGTTGAGACTTAAGTAACTCCTTCTCCTTCTCAGGAAAAGCCGTTCTGGTGGTGTGGGCACCAAGAGGCATTTGGGGCAGGCAGCCGTCACTAACAGATTCATTAAGCTCGCTCCAGAGCAACGATAAAAAATCAATTTAGTTCACCAGGCGGCTTGAACGGATGCCAGAAGCAGGGGAGCCCTCTATCCATGAGCTCAGAGCGGGGCAAGAGGTGCAGTGGAAGTGGTGGAGCTTGTGTGGCCTTGCCCCATTGTTGAGGGCCCCCCTCCTCCACAGGGCTGTGGGAGCCCCTGATAGGAAGGCTGCATGGGGTGGCGAGGGGCCCCAGATGGTCTTTTCCGATGGATTCCAGGTAGTGCTGCTCGACTAACGGATGTCCTGACCGTGAGCTCCCTCCTTGGCCACCTTGCTTAGATTAATTCATGTTTTACAAGTCCCCAGGAGTTGACTTTATGCGTAGGAGGTATAGTCATGGTCTCTGCCCTCGCCAAGCTCCTACCCTGTTTGGAGAGCAAACCTGGTCCCCGTGCAGAAGGCTGGGCATGAGCAGAGGGCTGGCCAGGTGTCAGAGGGAAAACAGGGAGATAGTCCTGCCTCTGAGAGGAGCATTCTGGGTTCAGCCAAAGTGGGCATTTGTATCCATTAAAGTTGCAGCGAGAAACAGGTAACCCCTCAAATGGGGCAAAGGAGGAGGAGAGTTTAATGAAGGGGTTGGCAATAAAAGTGTGGGCAGGGTTAAGCAGAACCCAAAGGGGTGATGCAGCACCTCTGGGCTGGCAACAGTGGAAGCAGGCTGTGTAGCTGTGCATGAAGTACCCTGGCCAGGAATTGAACCTGGGTCTCCAGCATGGAAGGTGAGAATTCTACCACTGAACCACCACTGCCCCTCTGTGTTCGATTACTATTCCCATTTTACAGATGGAGAAAGTGAGGTTCAGAGAGGCTCCCACTTCTAGGTCTGAAGAAGCGAGGGAGGGGGATGTTGCTGGAATTTGGGGAGGGGCGTGGCTGCAGGAGTTGAAGCCAGCAGGGGAGGAGGGCAACCTTCCACGCTCTGAACTCCCTCAGGTGCCTGCAGCAGGAAGCAGGGGTACCTGAGCCAGGTGATGCAATCTTCAGGGGCACAGGGCTCAGAAAGACAATGGAGAGGGAAGGTGGAGGGGCAAATGGAGACCACCCAGTGCAGTCCTGCAAAGGCCAGCTCTGACTTGGCCCCGCAGGGAGAGGACTCGCCCATTTGAGCTGCACTGAGGAGCTTTGTGGTTCCCTACAGTGTCCCGGCTGCTTCTGGGATGGATAGTCTGGTGGCACCTTACTAGGAGAGGCTAGGTGCGCACGGAGGTGGAGAGAGATGGACGGAGAGGCACACACCGAGGGACCAAGGAACTAGGTGATGGGGTGGAGGAGAGAGAGAGAGAGAAAAAAAAAAAATACAGGGACAAAAAGGTGCAGATAGGGAAGAGAGACATAGAAGACAAAGTAAGATGGAACAAAGAGACTCAGAGAGAGACATTGACACAAAAAGGCGCAGCGTGGATGGAGGGGGAGAGGGAAAGAGTAAAGAGAGAGATAGAGAGGGAAAGACAGACACCACACACCACACCACAACACACACCATATCACATCGTTCATGCACACGTGCCACACACACAGGCCACACACCACATCACACATGTGCACACACAAACCACACAGCACACACCATACCACACCACATCACACACACCACACACAAACCACAAACCACATACCACACACACACCACACATACATAAAGACACACCACACAGCACGCATTATACAGAGCATACTGCACACACACACCACAGCACACACACATACAGACACCACACACCACCTCACATACACACGGCACACACACGTAGAGGACACCACACACACACGCACACCACAGCACACACACACCACACACCATAGCACACACACAGACACACCACACACCACCGCACACACACACAGCACACACACATAGAGGACACCACACACACACGCACACTACAGCACATACACAGACACACCGCACACCACAGCACAGCACACACACACACCACACACCACCTCACACGCACAGCACATGCACATAGAGGACACCACACACACACACACCACAGCACACACACAGACACACCGCACACCACCTCACCAACACACGACACACATATCACTGCTATGGTTACTGCGGAACGATTCCAGCCCAACTCCAGCCCCTCACTGAGTCTGACAAGCCAAGTGAACCAGGCTGGGCCCCATGGCTGGCGAGATGCGTGGCAGGCAAGCAAGGGCCTCTGTGGAAGGTACTACCTTGCCCTCTCCTCAAATTGTGACTTCCCATTTCCACCTCTCCCAGGACACCAGAGAAGGGGGCCAGGAGCCCAGATCAACCCAGTACAAAGGAAAGAAGAAGAACACAGTTAAGATGAACCAAGAGAGAAAAGAACCTGGCTGGGGAGGAGCAGAGACAGGCCAGGACAAGGCTGAGCCCGGGGCAGAGACTTGGGAAGAAAAGAGCTCTGATACCAATGACTTCTGATGGTGAAAGACAGATAGACAGAAGGGAGAGGGAGAGGGGCCCTGGGTGTGGGAAGAGTGAGGAAGATTAGGATGCCTTTGAGAGGCTGCCTGAGCTGAGGACGTGCTGTGAGCAGCTGAGGCAAGCAGGGCTGGCCAATGTGGGAAGGGCTGGGGAGTGGGAGGTGGAAGGTTGGGGAAACTGAGGGACAGGGTTGGAAAGTGAGTTTGTTAAGGGCATCCGACAGGCTATGGGTTTAGATTCTGTGTCAAAATCTTTTATAATGCACTACCCTGCTTTCTTGGTTGCATCAAAAAGCAAACTTGAAATTAGAATAAGAGGAAAACACATTTTCTCGAACATCTGCTGTGTCAGGCACTTAATTTACATTGACTCATGGATCCCTCACAGCCAGGCTGGGATGTTTGTTCTAGCTGTTGCTGTCGTTAGCTGCGGTTGAGATGGACCCCGACTCATGGCGACCCCATGTACAACGGGATGGGGCCATCGTGACCCACTGGGCTTTCATTGGCTGATTTCCGGAACTAGATCATCAGGTCTTTCTTCCTAGTCTGTCTTAGTCTGGGAGCTCCACGGAAACCTGGCCAGCATCACAGCAACACACAAGCCTTCACTGACAGGCTGTGTAGATGTGTGTGAGGTGCACTTGCTGGGAATCGAACCTGGGTCTCCTGCACAGAAGGTGAGAATTCTACTTCAAAACCGCCACCACCCCATGGGTTCTATTACTATTCCCAGTTTATGGATGGGGCAAGTGAGGCTCAGAGAGGTGAAGGCCCTCGCCTGAGGACACTGCAGCAGGAAGTGGCTGAGTCTGGAGGTTTACTGCCCGCTGCTCTGGATTCTCTGAAATGAAGAGAACCATTTGTGGACAGGGTGGAGGGGAGGGAGCCCTCCATCATTCTTCCAGGTCTCTCTCTGCCAAGGAACTCAGCCAAAATTCCTTGGAACCCACTGCTTTAAGCTACGCACAGGGGAGAGCAGAATCAGACGGGATGTTTGTAATCGCTTCCAAATGTCTGGCTGCAGCTGCCTCCCCGGCGCTGAGAGATGAGGAGGCCCCGGGGGAGGCCTGCTCCTCGCCTCTCTCCTCCAGATGACTTTTGAGGGCACTGGCACTCTTGGAGCCCTGGGCGGAGGGATGCACTGCTCCAATGTGCTGGCAAAGGAAGGATGGATGGGTGGGTGAGTGGATGGGTGGGTGGATGGGCAGATGAGCGGGCGGGTGGGTGGATGGACGGATGGACGGATGGATTATGGTCAACTTTCCTTATCTGTAAAATGGGGATAGTTAGGTCATTTTCGATCACTGTCTATGAAGCCCTTACATGCACTAATTATCTTGAGGGGATCTCACAAACATGCCCATTTGACAGATACTAAAAATGAGGCTCAGAAAGGTGAAGACACGGGCCTAAGCCACATAGTGATGGTGGAGGGACAATTTGAATTTGGTCTCTCTATTTCCAGAAGTCTTGCTCTTCATTTTGCAGTGGGCAATTGGGTGAGGGGCTAGCATGGGCCAGGCACATAGTAGGTGTTCAGCTGATCTCAGTTTAAATGATACGTTGATGAGAGCCACCAACTGCATGTGGAGTGGTCAGTGCTGGTGACTCGATTGGGAATCACGCAGATGTGTTCTCGGCCCTCGTGGGGGTCAGTCTGTGGGGAATAAAGCACCAAGTACTCGCAGAGTGTACTCTACAGCTCAGAAGTCCTTCCCAGCCATAGTACTGAGAGGAGGGGGACAGCCACCCCCGATAAGTCACCTCCCCTTGCAAAGACTCACCTTTCTCTTACAGTGGGGCATCATGGCCTCAGCCTTGTAGGGCTGTTGTGGGAAACTGATTAGACAATGAATTCACAACCTTGCCCATCACTGCCAGGCACACAGTAGGTAGTTTTTAAGAGTGTCAAGAGTAGTAACATAAATAATGGCTGAACTTTTTGACTGTCTATTCTATAACTGGGCACTGAACTAAGCTCATTGTATGATTTCGTTCTTTTTTTTTTTTTCTGATTTAAAACCTCCTACAAACCTATAAAGTCCCTGGATGGTGCAACAGTTAATGTGCTCACTGCTAACTGAAAGGTTGAAGATTCAAGTTCACCCAGAGGCACCTCAAAAGAAAGACCCAGAGTTCTACCATTGAAACCCCTATAGAGCACAGTTTTACTTTGACACTCATGGGGTCACCAGGAGTTAGAGTCAACTTGATGAGAACTAGCTGGTTACAACCCTGTGAGGTAAGTTCAACCCCCTTTTTTTAATAAAAATGACAAAGAGGCTCAGAGAGGTTAAATAACCTGCACAAAGTCACACAGCTAGGAATGGCCGAGTGGAAAGCCCTGTTTATTAAGTCTTTGGCATTTTAGCTGACACAGATGTGTAAAAACTTGTCAATCAGTGCCTGGCACACAGATACTTAAGATGCTAAACCAGCGAATCAGACCAACCAGTTGCCGTGGAATTGATTCTGATTTATGGGGACCCCACGTGTTTCAGAGTAGAAGTATACTCCAGTTGTCAATGGCTCTGAACTTCTGGGTGCAGATCACCAAGCCTTTCTTCTGAGGTGCTTCTGGGTGGATTCAGATCTCCAGCCTTTCGGTTAGTGAGCAAGCGCTTAACCATCTGAGCCACCGAGACTCCTTAAGAAATGTCAGCCCCCATTTCTCTGCCCGTGAGACATTTAGCTTGTTCCTCTCCTTTGATAGAGGTCCAGGGCGCAGGACAACAGGGCTACAGCCGTCCCACACAGCCTTTGCTCCTATACCAGGTCACTGAGAGGCTGAGGGGTAGGCCTGACAAACTCTCCCCTTGCCACGCTTTAGATCCCTCTTCCAAAGAAACTTCTGTGAAGTCACATCTCTGTCAACTTGAGTTAATCGTGTTTTCATTTGCTCATAGCTGGTATTGGGTTGTTTGATTAGAAATGTGAAAGAGATTTGTTGCAGAAAAGATACAGAAAGACGATTTAAATTGCCCATAATTTCCTAGTTCAGAGAAAGCCACGGTTTAGCATTTTGTTTTCTTTTTTTCCGTCTTGTTGCTTTCTGGGTACGATTGCCATCACTGTGATCATACAGAATGCTCAGCTCTGCGTATATTTATTTTTTTTCTAAAGCCAAGTCTGTTGTTGTCTATTGATGAGAATAGTAAGTAATAAGAATAAGAAGATAAAGCCCTGTAAAATCCAACCCCCCCACCACACACACACATATATACGCACATCTGTTATTGATATTAATTCAGTTCAGGCTTTGGATCAGGGGATTAGGTCGCCCAGAGGGGCCTGGTTGGTCACTGGAATGAGCTCAGGGGCCAGAAGCAGGCTGGGCAATGGATGTGAGACCTTGTCCATCACTACCAGGTAGTTTTTAAGAACGTCAGTAGTGGTAATATAAATAATGGCTAATCTTTTTTGACTGTTTAAAGGTCTCTGGGTGGCGCAAGCGGTTTGCACTCAACTCCTAACCTAAAGGTTGGTGCTTCAACCTACTCAGTGGTGCTGTGGAAGAAAGGCCTGGTGATCTGCTTCAGTAAAGATTATAGCCAAGAGAATGCAGTGGAGCAGTTCTGCTCTGTAACATGTGGGGTCACCATGAGTTGGAATCAACTCAACGGCGATGGGGTTGGTTTTTGGTTTTGTTACTCTGTTCCAGGCACTGAGGTAAGCTTATCATATGAATTCTTTTTCAGATTTAATTTTTCCTAAAACCCTATGTCACCACCCCCTTCTGTCAGTTTGTCATGCTGTGGTGGCTTGCGTGTTGCTATAATGCTGGAAGTTGTGCCACTGGTATTTCAAATACCAGCAGGGTCACCCATGGTGGACAGGTTTCAGCAGAGCTTCCAGACTAAGGCAGACTAGGAAGAAAGACCTGGTGATCTCCTTCTGAAAATTAGCCAGGGAAAACCCTATGGATAGCAACAGAATATTGTCCGATGGAGTGCTGGGAGATGAGCCTCTAGGTTGGAAGGCACTCACAATACACAACGATGAACTCAACATGACAAACCATCGTGAAGATGGTACAGGACCACACAGTGTTTTGTTCTGTTGTATATAAGGTTTCCACAGGCAAAGCTGACTCAGTGGCAACTGTGTTGGTCATCTAGTGTTCCTCTAACAGAAATACCACAAGTGGATGACTTTAACAAAGAGAAATTTATTCTCGCACAGTCTAGTAGGCTACAAGTCCAAATTCAGGGTGTCGGCTCCAGCAGAAGGCTTTCTCTGGCAGCTCTGGAGGAAGGTCGGAGTCATCAATCTTCCCTTGGCCTAGGAGCTTCTCTGTGCAGGAACCTCAGGTCGAAAGGACCCGCTCTGCTCCTGGAGCTGCTCTCTTAGTGGTATGAGGTCCCCATGTCTCTCTGCTCACTTCTCTCTTTTATATCTCAAAAGAGATTGGCTTAAGTCACAATCTAACCTTGTAGATCTCATCAACATAACTGCGACTAATCCATCTCATTACATCATAGTGATAGGATTTACAACACATAGGGAAATCACATCAGATGACAAAATGGTAGACAATCACATAATACTGAGAATCATGTCCTAGCCAAGCTGACAGGTATTTTGGGGGGACACAATTCAATCCATGACAGCAACTAACAACAACCTTATGAGATGTTTGACTTCTGTTTTATAGAACTGCAAGGAGGCTCAGAGAGGTTAAGTAACCTACACAAAGTCACACAGCCAGGAAATGCTGAGTGGAAAGCCTGGTTTATTAACCTCTATGCCTTTTAACCGTCATGCCCCACCCAGTTACCGCCACAAAGGAATGCAAGTCCAGTGTTGGTAAGTATTCTAATTTTCCAAGAAATTCCACACATCTGGATGTTCATATGAAAACGCCCATTGTTTAAAATATGGACAGCAAATTCCTTTTAAATAAGGCAGATGTGGAGCAAAGAAGACATGCTGCAGGGCTACGGTGAGTTCCTATCATACGGACTTTCACTCTTTAGCACAGTTTAGCACAGTTACGTGGTAGGCATTTTCTCATGAAAATGGTTAATTGCAAAAAAAAAAAAAAATCATACATCTGCTCTGCTGGTTTTGGATCAGAAAGACACTTTTCTTCCTATTTTCTTCCTTGTCTGCTAGCTTCTTCCAACCCCCCTCCGCCATCTTCCCCTCTATCCTGCAATCTCTCCCTCCCACCCCCCACCATTCAATTTTATTAATGGCTGATTTTCTTTTTAAACTGTCTGGTGGCTGCCACAAGCTCCGGGGTTGCCAGTGGTGGATCGATATCTTGGGTGTGTGGGGGTGGTTGTCATTTCATTAGCTAAGTGCCATGTAATCTACTTGGTAAATCCCATAGCCTCTTTCTAAACTGGCCAGAGAGGAGGTAAAGAAGAAGGTTGGCCAGAGGCCTAAACACACCACCCCGACGGGAATAAGAAGAAACGTTTGGAGACCCCCCCGTTGAGATGTATTCCGGTTTATCCGGACCCCGTCCCATCTTCTCCCACCCTGTCTCCAATCAATCATAGAACTGTCCACTTCAAAGCTTTGTAATGATGTTAAGAATTTCTCGAGCTGAGCTAAGGAAGGTCTTATTGTTGTTGTTAGTCGAGTAGGCCCCCGACTCATGGCAACCCCAGCACTCACAATGGAGTGGAACGCTTCAGATCCCAGACCATCCCCATGATCAGTTGCAGATCGGACTGTTGTGATCCATAGGGTTTTCACTGAATGATTTTCAGAAGTAGATTGCTAGACCTTTCTTCCTAGTTTATCTTAGTCTGGAAGCTCTGCTGAAACCTGCTCAGCATCATAGCAACCTGCAAGCCTCCACTGATGGGTGGTGGCTGTGCATGGTGCTTTGGCCAGGAATCGAACTTGGGTCTCCTGCATGGAAGGCAAGAATTCAATCACTGAACCACTACTGCCCCCGAGTAAGGCCTCATCTCACTAATTTTGACAATAACTCTGTGAGGGGAGTAGTAGCCCCAGTTCACAGGAAAGAAAACTGAGGCAAGAAGAGTTTAAGTGACATCGCCAAGGTCCCAGCAGCAGCTGGGATTGGAACCCAGGCTTGGCTGACTCCTAGTCCAGTGCTCTTCTCACACAGAGGCCAGATCAGGGGCAACCACAGCAAAGGGCTTGTGTGAAGCAGCCCAGACCCCTGGCCCAGCCATGAAGGAAGTCTCAGTGGCCTTGTGAACAATTTTACCACATTCTTCTGGTTTCTATTTATGGAGACGGGTAGTCCCAGACGTTCAATTATGGATTTATGGTCACCCACAGGGGCCAGTGGGCCCCTCTTCTCCGTGGCTGGAAGGCATTAGAGCTAACTAGAGGGTGGAAATGCTTTCCCAGAGGCAGAGGCTCTATGAGAACATGGGTTTATAAGGTAGCTCCCAGCCCAGGCACATAGTTTTCTTGTTATTCACAGGCTGGTCTCAGTAGGTGACTAAGGTGTGAGCAACCTGAGACCCAGAACACATGACTTCCATTGGGTTTCTCAGCTGGGGACCTGAAGACAAGGATCCCAAATGTAGTGACCCCGCCAGTGAGATCCAGGGGATACCCAAGCACCATGGGGTTCATGGTCTGCCTGGGATTGGGACATTTGAGCTGGAGATCAAACAGGACAAATAAAGGAAAAGGAGAAGAGGAGGCCAAGTAATTTAAGAATGTGGGCCTTGTAGCTGGACAGAGGGCTTCCAGTCCAAACGGCTCTACTTCTTCCACCTGAGAACTATGGATAAGTCACTTCGTCTCTCTAAGCCTTCGTTTTCTTATCTGTGAAATGAGGATGATAATAGTACCTGTTGTTGTTGTTGTTAGTTGCCATCAAATCGATTCCAACTCATGATGAC
This sequence comes from Loxodonta africana, assembly GCF_030014295.1. Taxonomy (NCBI): domain Eukaryota; kingdom Metazoa; phylum Chordata; class Mammalia; order Proboscidea; family Elephantidae; genus Loxodonta; species Loxodonta africana. Next base: position 29,550,980 of record NC_087360.1, on the reverse strand, counting down.
TCTACATGTGACAGAGTAGAGCTGTGCTCCATAGGGTTTTCTTGGCTGAATCTTTACAGAGCAGATCACCAGACCTTTCTTCAGCAGTATTGACTGCTGAGCGGGTTCAAACTGCCAACCTTTAGGTTTGCAGTCGAGTGCAAACCATTTACGTCACTTCACAGCACTGTTGTAAGGATCAAAAGAGATGATGCAATCTCAGTGCTTCACATACTGCCCTCATCAGATTTGGATATTATCATTGGTAATAAAGAGAGGAAATGAGATCTACTCAGCAACTATTGTGTGCCAGGCCCTTTACCAACTCTTCAATTTATCATCTATCTATCTATCTATCTATCTATCTATCTATCTATCTATCTATCTATCTATCTATCTATCTATCATCCATCCACCCATCATCTATCTATCTCCATCCATGCATCCATGCATCTGTGCATCCATGCATCCATCCATCATCCATCCATCATCCATCCACCCACCCACGCATCCACCCATCCACGCATCCACCCATCCACCCATCCACCCATCCACCCATCCACTCATGCATCCAGCCATCCACTCATGCATCCAGCCATCCACTCATGCATCCACTCATGCACCCATCCATGCACCCATCCACGCATCTGCCCATCCACCCATCCATCCGCCCATCCATCCGCCCATCCATCCACCCATCCATCTGCCCATCCATCCACCCATCCATCCATCCACCCATCCAATCATCTGTCTGTCTGCCCGTCCGTCTGTCCGCCCGTCTGCCCATCTGTCCACTCCCCCCCCACCCACCCACCCACCCATCCATCCATCCATCTATCATCTATCTGTCTGTCCGTCCTTCTGCCCATCTGTCCACCCACCCACCCATCCACCCAGCTGTCCATCCGTCCATCCATTTGTCCGTCCGTCCATCCGTCCATCCATCCATCCATCAATCTTTGTGTCACTGCCACAACCACTGACTTGAAAGATGAGGAGATTGAGGCTCAGCAAAGGGTGAAGTGGCCCATTCCATCAAGAGCCCAGGATAGAACCCAGATGTGTCTGGTTCTTCCAGTTGTAGCATGTGGCTCCTGGGACATTGGTGAGCATGAAAGGTAAAGGCACAGGATCCATAGCCAAAGGCAGAGGGGCAGCAGGAGTAGCCCTGGTACTCCGGAGAGCTGGACAGGGAGCCTCATCCTGAGGCTGACTGTGTGTGTCTCCTCTCAGCTGCCCTGACCGCTGAAGCAGGGAGCCCCAGTCTCTGGGACTCACCCAGTTAGAACCTCAGAAAGTTCTACCAGGGAGTTGTATCCTGAAGGGCATTGAGGCAGACGTTGAGGGTTGCCGGAGTCTCGACTAACTAGAAGTCAGTTGGACTCAGGGGGAATCCCAGCCTTGATGTTCACCCTTGGTGTGGCCTGAACAAGGCGCGTCACCTCTCTGAGCTCGGATTCTGATCCACCTAACACGGCTCATGCTGTGCTGAGTTGCCATGGCAATTAAATAAGCAGATGCAAACTAAGACCACTGCAGTTTGGCTCCCCTGGAAGCAGACCCTGAGATTCTGAGATTTGTGTGCAGGGGTTTATTCAGGTACAGGGTTGGGCCCTCAGGATCAACCCTTGTTACCAGTTGACTCTGACTCATGGCAACCCATATGTGTCAGAGTAGAACTGTGGTCCATAGGGCTTTCAGTGCTAATTTTTCAGAAGTGGATTGCCAGGTGCTTCTCCTGAGGTACCTCTGGGTGGACTCCAAACTCCAACCTTCTGGTTAGCAGTCAAACTCATCCTCCATTTGCACCATTCAGGGACTCCTCAACCTTGTAGAAGAAGAGAAAGAAGCAGGATGGGGCACAGAGAAGTTGGGATATGATTCAGTCTCAGCAAAGGCCCCAGCTGATCCCCTGGGGAGCTCTGGGGCTGGGATATCTTTTCAAAGCAGTTCTGGCTTAAGCCAAGGAGGCCAGGGCTATATATCCTCGTCATGGGCCGGTCATTGGAAGGAGGTTTGACCTTGGACAAGGCCGCTCTTGCAGCTGGAGAAGAAGGGCTCAGCTGTGAACTGTCAGTATCAGCTCCTCTGCCAGCTGGGGGAAAATCTGGGGAGCATCACAGCACCCACCAAAGCACCAGGGCACAACTTGATACTTGGTTAACTGCAAGCCTGTCAGCTGCCCTCCTCTGCCAGGGAGCCTGCCCATTATCCACAGAGGGCAAACAGGAGTGAAGGGGACTGGCTCATCACAAAGAGGAAGCCAGGGCAGGGAGAAGGGATGATGGATGGCAACTGAGAATTCTGGAGAATCCTGCCCTGCTGGTGTTTGATAGGGCTGGGGTCTTAGCTGAGTGAGGTGCATGGGGTGGGGTACATCCCTGGAATTACACAGCTGGTAGCATCTGGGCAAGGGAGGCAGGAGGTGCTGCCTCCGGTGGAGGAGAAAGGGCCGCCTGTCACCCCACAGGACCGCGCTTACCTCCGAGCTCTATCCTGGAAGAAATTGACTGCCTGTTTCTGTCTGACTGCCCAAGAGTTACAGGCTGCAGGGGGAGGAGGGGGCGAGGGCAGGCGGCTGCGGCCTCATCAGGATGGATTTTTCTGCTTCTCTGCTTGTAGGAAGAGCAGGAACAGGATAAGGGAGGCTGCTCAAAGAGTAATCACTGAGCGGGTGAGGGCATGTCAGGTGCTGGCTCCCTGATGGACGGAAGGGGGAGGCGGGCAGAGGAGGCTGGGAAGGTGGAGGCCTATGACCCTTGGGGAAAGCAGAGCCAGGAGCTCGCCCATTTGAACTTATGTGTGCCCACCCATCCATCCTTCCATCTCTCCTCCCTTTCTTTCATCCTTCCATCCGTCCACCATTCCTACTTTTCATCTTTCCATTCATCCACTTACCCATTTGCTTTTCCTCCCTCCCTGCCTTCTTCCCTTCCTCCTTGTTTCCTTGCTTCCCACCTCCCTTTCTCCCTCTCTCCCTTCCATGTGTCCATCCATTTATCCACCCATCCCTCTTCCAATTTATTTATTCACATATTCCCAAACCAGAGAGCCTCACTCTTGGTGGGTCAGAGCTCTTCTTGGGGAACACCCAAGACATGTTGGCAATATTGAAGACACCTGGGGGAGTCAGAGAGATCTTCCTGGAGGAGGAAGCATTTGAAGTCAGCTTTAAAAAGGGAACAGCATGAGGATAAGAGCAGAAGCATGGAGGAGCATAGAGTGTCTATAGCTTGGTATTTGTGTGGCTGGAGGCTGGAGTACAGGGAAGTGAGGGGCAGAGGCTGGGAAATGGTTTAGCTGCATCAGGGGAAATGGTTGTTTCCATTTTAGAAGCCTTGGGCACCAGGTTAAAAAATTGGAACTTTACCTTGTATTAAGTGAGGTTGTTCTTATTTAACCCCTTTCTACACGAAACCTTATATAGGATTCAAAAAAACAAAAATCCACAGGCAAATAAACAAATAAAAGGAGCTGATCTGGTTAAACTAGGGGCAGGTTCTAGAACATTCTCCATTTAAATTCTCTCACACCCAACTCCCCAACATGGGGCTTCCAAGAACATTAGCTTAGAACCTTGAGGTCCAGAGAACACAGTTTGAAAACCACAGGAAGGTAAGAGGCAGGGGTGCTGTGACCTAGTGGTGGCCCTCCTCTGAACCTTGGTGAGACCAGCATACTGCAGGTCCCACCTTTTGCATGATGAAGAATCACAGTTTTGGGAGACAGTAAAAGCTGCTTTTACTCCAAGCTGGGGTCTAGTCCCAGCTCTTTAGGAGACACACAAGGGCTTCCAGAATGTTCTAACCCCACCACGTTCATCCCCCACTATTCTCAGCCTGCACCTTCCAGCCATACTCAACTCTGTGTATGGTTTCATGAGTACACCATGATCAAGCTTGCCTCTCCCTGTGCCCTCCCTCCCTCCCTCCCCGCCACTAGTATTTTGCCTGGCCCATTCCTTATGTCTCAAGTCTCAGCTTTGAAGCCCCCTCAACCGGCAAGCCTCCACTGACCTCCTTGGGGTTCAGATGTCTTCCCTTACCTCTCACAAGTGACTCTGAGAACTGAGGTTGGGTGCCACCACCATGGTCTTCACCAGCTGGATTGCCAGCACCCAGCATCCAGTAGGCACTCAACACATGCTTACCGAATGCACCAGCCAACAAACCAAGAAGGACAAAAACAAGAATGTGGACATACAAACTCATAAACATCTATCTTCGTTTTTCTGGAATTAGCAAGCTCAGGTGGCTTGAGCAGCACAGGGAGGGGGTGAGGAGGAAGGTGGGACATTTCTAACACAGATCCTGGCATACAGTAGGTGCTCAAAAAGTGCCCATGGAAGGAAAGCAGTGAGTACACCCATGCATCCAGAAGATGCTAAAGAAGTAATGCTGAGTAGGATTTGGGTTTCTGAGACAGTGGTTATTGGGGGTCTGAAAATGCCCCTTGGGGCACTCTCCTACCTGCTCGCCTTTGCCCAGTATACTGAACGAGGGCAGGTACAGGACCTTCTCTGAATGTGTGCCCTTATTCCAACTGTTTACATCATTAATTCATACAGCCCAATTTGCATTTGCACTCCAACTCAATACTTTCTATGATGCAATTACTACTCAGAGATGAATTTTTTATGAGTTTCCTTTTAATGTCTCCAGGGCCCTTTATTCTTGAAGAAATCTCCCTGTGGAGGATGGTTGATTCTCTTAGAGATGGAATTTCAAGTCCTCTGGTCTTCCCAGGCCCCCCTAAAAGGCACCCCTTCCAGGTAGCCTTCCCTGGCCTCTACCCACAGGGAGGTAGGGCCTCTGTATAGTCACTTCACTGTGAGTACTTTGGATTTTTTTCCCTTAGAGGTTGTTCTATACCATCCCACAGAGGTCTGCTTCACTTAAAGGCCCCATGGTATCTCACGCTAAGGAGGAACCCAACTGTATGTAATCAGTCTTCTAGCAAGGGACACTTAGATATTCCCCCATCTTCTTTTATTACTACCTTTTTGATATGACTGTAGACTTTGTGAGGACAAGGTCCGAGCCTGCTTGTTTATTGCTGTATCCTCCCAGTGTAGTGTCAGGAACCTGACACATAGTTGTTGTTGTTGTTAGTTGCTGTCAAGTTGGCTCTGACTGATGGTGACCCCATGTGCAACAGAACGAAATGTTGCCCTGTCCTGTGCCATCCCCGCAATCGCTGTTGTGCTCGAGTCCATCGTTGCAGCCCTTGTGTATTGTGAGTGCCTTCCAACCTAGAAGGCTCACCTTCCAGCACTACATCGGACAATATTCTGTTGCTATCCATAGGGTTTTCCCTGGCTAATTTTCAGAGGCAGATCACCAGGTCTTTCTTCCTAGTCTGCCTTAGTCTGGAAGCTCTGCTGAAACCTGTCCACCATGGGTGACCCTGCTGGTATTTGAAATACCAGTGTCATAGCCTCCAGCATCACAGCAACATGCAAGCCACCACAGTATGACAAACTGACAGTTGAGTGGTGATGACACATAGTAGGTGCTCAATAAATAGTCCTTGAATGGATGGATGGATGGATGAGTGAGTGGGTAGATGAATAGACAAATGAGTGAGTGGGTAGATGGATGGATGAATGGGTGGGTGGATGGGTGGATGGGTGGGTGGGTAGATGGTGAGTGGGTGGTTGAATGAATGGATGGATGGGTGGGTGGGTGAATGGATAGATGGGTGGGTGGATGGGTGGAAGAGTGTGTGAGTGGGTGGGTGGGTGGATGGGTGGGTGGATGGATAGGTGGATGGGTGGTTGGGTGGATGGATGAATTAGTTACAGAACCTGGACTAGGACCCTGGTTCACCAATCTCTCACTTGTGGCCCAAGGGTCCCAACCCCTTGGCAATCTCATCAGCAGCGGACACAGCAAGGAGTCCCTGTCTTCAGGCACGTGCTGTCCTGCAGCTCTGGGAGATCATGAGCAATAGCTGGCTCCAACCAAAGTGCACCCCTGGACATTCACAGACAGCAGCAGCTTCCCAAGGCTGTCAGTGCCGGGTGGAGCTGCACCACGTTATGGAAACTTCTATTTCTGCTTTATAAAAACAGAATAGGAAAGGAAAGCTGGCTCTGCCAGAGACACATGCTGGCCTATGAATCATCTTTATCCAGGCAAGACGAGAAAACCTTCCAGGACTGGGCCTCTTGCTGAGCCATCGGCCAGCAAATTCTGTCCTACTTTCAGCCTCCCATAGCCCTGTGTACATGGGGTCGCAAACTCAAGTGCCCCCCGGAGCCAGCACATGGTAAAATGGGAAATACTTTTTCTCCTAAAGGAGACAGCTGCCGCCAACCTGGCCGATCGCTCCCTGTGGGAATTAGGACATGGAGGTGTCCCATCTTATAAGTTGTTAGAAGGACACACCAGGAATCTGGATTTTCATGTGAACATTCCCAGTTTTTAAATTCCAGAAACCAATTCAGGTATTTAAAAACGCTGCATGGACCACAGCAACCAACAGAAGCTGGCTTTGGCCAGAGGGCCCCAGTAGGAGCCTCTGTTGGACATCCTTCTGGAAGAATCAGACACACAGCAGTACCATCTGGGGCTCCATTTTCTCAGAGGAGAGGGACCCTCTCTGTGCAACTGTCTCCCAGAGACCCTGCAGAGTAGGAAAAAGAACTGTGCAATTGCTGAGTGCCTTCTCTGCATTTAATTAGCACATCGATTATACAGGTATGGATCGATCCCTCCACACATGCCACTCTAAAAGACAGGCACTTGCCTTTGCATCTCCTTCCTCCCTTCCTTTCCTTCACTTGGATCCTGGTGGCTATAATCTCAGAGTCTAGTTTCAAACTGCCTGGGTCTGAATCCTAGCTCAGCCACTTACTAGCTGAGTGACCTTGGACAAATGATTCAGCTTTTTCCCCAAGCCTCAGTTTGCTCACTTGCAAAATGGGGATAATTCTAGTCCTTCTGGAGTCCCTGATAGTGCAGTAGTTAAGCCCTAAGCTGCTAACCATGAGGGCAGTGGTTTGAACCCACCAGCCACTCTTCAGTTGCTATGAGTCAGAATGGACTTGTCATCCATAAGGTCTCTATGAGTCAGAATCGACTCAACAGCAGTGGGTGGCCACTCCATGGGAGGGAGCTGTGGCAGCCTGCTTCTGTCTGTAAAGATTTACAGTCTTGGAAACCCTATGGGGCAGTTCTACTTTGCCCTATAGGGTTGCTATGAGTTGGAAACCACTCAGTGGCAACGGGTCTAGATCTTTTTGATTATAGTCCTTCTGGAGTCCCTGAGTAGTGCAAGTGGTTTACAAGCTCAGCTACTAACTGAAAGATTGGAGGTTTGACTCCACCCAGAGGTGCTTTGGAATAAAGGCCTGGCAATCTACTTCCAAAAATCAGCCATTGAAAACCCTATGGAGCACAGTTCTACTCTGACACACTGGGGTCACCATGAGTTGGAATTGACTGGCGTCTGGTTTTGGTTTATACTCCTTTTCTCACTGTGAGGATGAAATGAACTCCTGTACCAGAAGTGTTTAGAGCAATGCTGGCTCCTTGTTTAGGCCTTGATGCATATAGCTATTCGTATTCACCTATTTACCACATGCTAGTTCGGTGTTAAGCTTTGTGCTTGGCAATGGGGTTTCAGCAAAGCAGGACCTATCCCCGGGAAACCTGTCCCATTATATTCTCAAGGAAGTCCCATTTTACAGATGAGGAAACTGAGGCTCAGAGAGGAGAAATGACTTGCCTGAGGTCACACAGCTGGCCAGTGGTTAAGATAGGATTCCAGTCAGGTATGTCTGTCTTTCAATCCAAAGGTGTTATTTCTTCTGGGATTAGGGGTAGGGGATGCCCCCTTTTTTCCCCAGGGCATCTCTTGATAAGCAAGGAGTTGGTTTCCACATCCTCAAGAGTCCCTGAGATGGCTCTGATTACTTGCAAGTGGACCTGAGAAGAGTGGGTTGGCAGAGGCTCATGATCCCAAGCATAGTCCTAGGCTCTGGACACGACAGGGTCCTCATGACTGGGCATGGGGCAAACATTTGCACAAGTCTCTAACTTGTTTTCCTCCTTTGGACTGGGCACAGCACACCACTGCTGAGTGCCTCCATTTATACATCAATCACTGGGAATGCCATGTAGCCATGGAGCCTTATGGTCCTAGGTCACATACCTTATGTTCCAGTGCACCAGCCCCCTGCAGGGTGCTGCATTTCTGCTTTGCTAAGAGCTGTGTCATCTGTGTGTGCCAGTGGCTCACATTTATTAAGTGCTTACTATGTGCCTGGCATTGTTTTAAGACTGTTCTGTCCATAGGCTTATTTAATCCATATGACCATCCTGGCGATGTAGATACTATGGTGCTCCCATTTTACAGATGAGGACACTGAGGCCCAAAGAGTGGAAGTAACTTGCCCAAGGTTATACCACAAGACAGTGTTAAGCACAGTTGGACATCAACATCTAGATCTCAGCTGCTGTGGCGGAGAGCGGTCTTCTGCCTGGTGATACCTTACATGATGTAATGCCTGGGCCACAGTGGCACTCAAGTAACACCAGGTCCATTCACTCACCTGGACATCTGCTTATGAGCTGCATGTCCCTGGGTTGATCAATTCACCTCTCTGAGACACACTTCTAAATGGCGGATCAACATGCCAGCACTCACCTGTCGCCAGAACAAGGAACAGAACACCCGGACTTGTGCAAACCTGCTTTGGGTAAGCAGAAGGCGGCATTGATACCACTGTCCCTGGTCTCCAACAGACCCAGCTCTGACCTTGTGTCAGCCTTGAGAGTAGCCTGCTACCTGGAGACTCATCCATGCTGGGGGCATAGGCTCATGCTATGCCAGGAGAGCTACCCCTACTACCAGTTGACGTCGAGTTGACGTCAACGTATGGTGACCTGATATGTCTCAGAAGGGAACTGTGCTCCATAGGGCTTTCAGTGGCTGATTTTTTTTTTTATTAAGTAGATTGCCAGGCTTTTCTCCTGAGGCATCTCTGGGTGGATTTGAACCTCCAGCTTTTCGGTTAATAGCCCAGTTTGCGAGTTAACTGTTTGCATCACCCAGGGACTCCACCAGAAGAGCCGTTGTTAGTTGTTGTCTAGTCAGTTCTGACTTATGACGACCCCATGTGTGCAAAGTAGAACTGTGCTACATGGGGTTTCCAAGGCATGACCTTTTGGAAGCAGATCACCAGGCTTATCTGCTGAGGTGCCTCTGGGTGGGTTCGAATTACTAACCTTTTGGTTAGTAGCCAAGTGCTTAACTATTCACGCCATCTAGGCCAGTTACTAATTCAGGAAAAATAAAAATGTCTGGGATTTGCCCAATCTGCCACTGTGTGACCTGGAGCAAATGTTATCCTTTCTCTGGGCCTCAGCATCTCTAGCGCTTAATGCCATGACCTCTAGAGACGTTCTAGATTCAAGTAGTTGGTGAAAAATTGCAAACACCCCTAAGGGTCTCCCTCAGCCCATCCCTCTTTGCTCCCCTGTCTGAAATAGCTAGTGACAAAAATGTCTTCTCTCGTGCGTAATTTGCATCCGTCCCTCGTACGAGGAAGCCCTAGGGCCAATGTTCTGTTTCCACAATTAATGTTATTATTGTTATTATCATTGTTAATATTAACTTAACTCAATGACAGATGAGGCCTGAGTATTTTATATGCACCTTGAATCCTCAAAATAACCTTATGGGATAGATACTAGGACCCCTTTCCTTCAACAGATGAGGAAACTAAGGCTCTGAGGAGTTGATCAAGGCTATTCTCAGGGCCAGGAGAAGAAGAAGCCACAGTTTGAAGGCAGGCACTGTGATGGCAGTCTCCCTGTTCTCTCTGTGACGCAGCCCGCCCTGCAGGTCAGCACCCAGAGCCACCCTTTGCAGGCCTGAGAAGGTTCTCACCTTGGCTGCCCAGCATGGAAACATTCTGAATCCAGACATCCAAGAGAAAGGCTACAAGAAAAAGGGAAGGAAAGAAAATGCAGAACGCTTTGTTCTTTGAGCCGTTCTCCATAAACACACTCCCTGCCAGGTACATGACTTAACTGCAGTGGTGACCCCAGCCTCCCGGCGGCTTCCTGCCCCTCTGGCAGCAGACGGGTCACAGGACACACAGACAGCCTGGGTTGCTATTCAAGCGCGTCCCTGAGAAGCAGCTCCTTGGAGCATCACTCCCACGAGGGAGGTGGAGGTGGAGGGCTGGAGTCAGCCTTGGACACAGCCTCGAGGCCCTGGGCCAGGAGAGCCCCTGTCAGCGCCTGCCGCCCGGTCTAGGATGCCGGATGCTGAGCCTGCTCCTGAACGCGCCCCTCCCTGCCCACCAAGCAGCCCCGCAGGCCACAGGAAGGGGCTACTAGGGGGTGGCCTAGCTGTGGGGCTTCTGTTCAGTGGGACTGAGCCTGGCCTCCAAGTCCTACTCACTGCCTCGCTTCATTCATTCACTCACTCATTCATTCATTCAATACTCGTTGAGTTCCTACAATGTGCCTGGCACTCTTCGCAGATCAGGGAGACAGCAGTGAACATAATAGACAGTGTCTCCTCTTGGAGCGTATAGTCTAGCAGGTGGAGAGCCATTAAACAATTAAATACTCAATTAGGTAGGCAATTGCAGCCAGGCTAAGTTTCAGAAGGGAGGACGGAAGCATATGATCGCGTATAATAGGGGCCCAGCCTTGTCAGACACTCAGTAGTGCTCTCTCTCCGTATTGCAAAGCAGATATTGGCAAGCACTTAGAGTCCCACTTTGGAAGACGGAACAAAAACTCGACCCGATGCTCATGGAATGGCGTGGTCAAGGGCTCAGACCTCAGGGCTGGACTTCCGCATTTGAAGCCAGCTCTGCTGCCGACTGTGGGTCCTCACACAAGTTACTGAAGCCTTTCCATTGGTAGAATGAGGATAAACAAAGTACCAGGGCAATGGGATGGATTAAATGAGATGTTGCATGCAAGGCACTCAGCACGTGTGTGGCCCAGAGCAACAAACAATTCGTGTCACCTCCTATGAAGTGTAGCTTTGTTGAGCAGCAGACGGGAACCACATGCCCCAGGGCCAGCCAACAAGAGTCTCGACTTGAACCCATGTCTTGGGACTCCTGTTGTTGCTGTTAAAAAAAAAAAAACTGTTGCTGTCAAGTCTATTCCGACTCGCAGCGACCCTGTAGTATGGTTGTTGTTGTTAGCTTCCATCAATCGACCCTGACTTATAGCAACAGTGCGTCAATAGAATGAAACATTGCCTGGTCCTGCACCATCTTCACCTTTGTTGGTATGCTCGAGTCCATTGTTGTAGCCACTTCCAACCTAGGGGGCTCATCTCCTAGAACTATATTGGACAACATTCTGTTGTGATCCATAGGGTTTTCGTTGACTAATTTTCAGACATAGATTGCCAGGCCTTTCTTCCTAGTCTGCCTTAGTCTGGAAGCTACACTGAAACCTGTCCACTATGGATGTCTCTGCTGGTATTTGAAATACTGGTGGCATAGCTTCCAGCATCACAGCAACATGCAAGCTGACACAAAACAACAAGCTCCAAGAACAGGTTCAGAACTCCTGTTGTTGTTGCTGTCATGAGCCATCAAGTCAACTCCAACTCATAGTGGCCCCATATGGCAGAACAGAACTGCCCCATAGGGTCTTCTAGGCTGCAATCTTTAAGAAAGCAGATCATAACGTTAGCAGCCCAGTGCTTAACCACTGAGCCACCAGGGTTTCTTTTGGGACTTCTAGTCCAGTGCTTTTTCCAAGCACAGATGAAACTTTGAGATGCAAAAGAGGAGCCTTCCTTCTTCTGTCTCCATCTCATCAGTCTCTGCTACAAACACCTCAGAAACCACAGTCAAGATTGAGTCCTGAGACCCTTGAACCTGGTGGCTGCACAGCCCTCTTCCTGGGCACCCTGGTTACTGGGAGGGGAGAGAGGAGCGAACACCCAACACACAGCCTCGACATGTGGGGAGCAGTAACTTCTCCTAATTATTTCCTGGCTCCCCGGCTTCATTAGCGACCCTGGTATTAATTCAGATCTCTGCATTTATCCCCATCTGTCCCGGATTCATCATCAAGACGCTGGTGAAGCTAATGTGCTGGGTTTTAGCTTGCACAAGTCCTTGCAGAGTTAAAGTTGCTGCTTGGAGAGGGGAATGGACCCCAACAATTTTGGGTTGAGAACCAAGAAGGAAAGCTCCCCTCCCAAACACACGTACAAACACACATACCACCCACAAACCCACCAAGCAGGCAAGTCACCACCCCACTGCAGATAACCTTCTGCCCTGGCCTTGGCATCAGAGAAATTCCTTTTAAATGACTCCACAGACTTCCCCACCCACTGAGTCCCCCTCTTTGGCTAACAGATGGGCTCGGCTAACCATTCCCAGCTTTCCGATAAAGCAGTGTCAGGCAGTGAGGCCCCCTCAGAAAGACATGCTTGGATAATAAATTCCAAGGCACCCCCACCATCTGCAAGCTGCCAATCATGGGGGCCCCCAGCACACCAGCGCTCCCTGCCTGCTGCTGCAAAGGAGTTAGGGTGGGACAAGGGTGGATGAGAATGCAGCCTGCCCCAAGCCACACTTGCCTGCCCCTGCTGCCCTGTCTGCTCCACCTGTGACCTGCCCCAGCAGCAAGGGCTGGGGGCTCTCCTTCAGGGTCCCCTATATCTAACTGCCCATATTGTGTGAGCCCCTGCATGCAGGCAGCACTGTGATTCAGGGTCATGATCATGGGCCTCAAAAGCAGACAGACACATCTGCTGCCACGTTTTGGCTCGGCTGTGCTTGCTGAGCCTCAGTTTTCTCATCTGCAAAATGGGAGTTAAAGATACTCTCTTCCTCCTAGATTTCATGTGAGAATTAAAAGAGTTAATGTAAGCAAAATTCATGGTACAATGCCCCACTTACCACCTTACTACCTCCGCTTACAGTCTAGGGGGCAAATGTAGTGACCCTACAAAGGCCCAGAGGTCTGAAGGCCTCCTAAGTTTACAGTCTGTTGGGAAGAGGCCAGGTTTTCCAGGTGATCCCTCCCCATAGTGATGGAGGCTCTTTGTACTATACTGCTTGAGCTCTTTCTGACTGCTAAGAAGGTTATCTTGGGTCAGGGATGTAGAATGAGCAGTATGTGTTTGCATTCAGGAGCCCTGGTAGGGCAGTGGTTAACCAAAAGTTCTGCAGTTCAAACTCACCAGCAGCTCTGCAGAAGAAAGATGTGGCAGTCTGCTTCCATAAAGTTTACAGCCTTGGAAACCCTATGGAGCAGTTCTACTCTGTCCTATATGGTTGCTTTGAGTTGGAATTCAACCTGAGAGCAGACAACAACAACCATGCCTCCCATCCTGAACCAAGGCAGACATCACTAATCGATCCCTGTTCTCTTGCTTTCTTCTCCATTGAACCCAGACAAGTCAGATTCTAGAAAGAATCCACTTGCTTGGAGCTAGCACCCACGTTGTAAAAAAAGTCTTCCCAGCATTAGATTAAGAGTCAACAAACTATGGCTAAGGTAAGGATAGGACCTGAGGGAACATTGGCGAATTAGATCTCAGAGCCCCTGGCTTCTCCTTCAGGACAATTGTCACAATTAGAATTTGTTGTTGTTGTCAGCCCCTGACTCTTGGCAACACCAAGCACAGTAGAAGGAAACATTACCTTATCATATACCATCTTCATGATTGGTTGTGGATCGGATCATTGTAATCCATAGAGTTTTCACTGGCCGATTTTCAATCTGTCTTAGCCTGGAAGCTCTGCTGAAATGTCTTCAACATCAAAGCAACACACAAGCCTCCACCAACAGACAGGTGGTGGCTGGGCATGAGGTGCACTGACCAGGAATTAAGCCTGGGTCTCCCACGTGGAAGGCGAGAATTCTACTACTGAACCACCAATGCCCCACAGTTAGAATACTGCGGGTTTTTGTGAGATTATGTGCTAAGTCTCTGTCTTGCCCTTTTCTCCTCTCCCACTTAGACTATAAATTCCATGAGGGCAATTATCACATCTTTTTTTGTTTGTTTACTGTCCTATCCCCAGTGCCTAGAACGGTGCCTGGCCCAGAGTGGATACTCGATCACAATTTCATAATGAAGGTTGGAGGGCGGACCTGGGGTGTAGACTGTGTTAGAGATGAAGAGAGAGGGGGGCATTTTGTAAGCCACACGGAAGAGTTTGAGCTTTGTCCTGAAGGCAGTGATGAAACTGTTGAAAGTTTGTTAATATAATAAAAAGTGTTAGATATTTTATACTTCGTAGATAAAATTAAAAGGAAGACAGAAGAACTGATGGGTTCAAACTGTAATGTTGGTGAAGAATACTTAATATATCCACTGTGGACTGCCAGAAAAACGAACAAGTCAGTCTTAGAAGAAATACAACCAGAATGATCCTTAGAAACTACAATGGTGAGACTTCATCTTGCTTACTTTGGACATGTCATCAGGAAACACCAATTGTTAGAAAAAGACACCATGTTGGTGAAGTCAAGGGTCAGCAAAAATGAGGGAAACTCTCAATGAGATGGATTAACAAAATAGCTACAGCAATGGACTCAAAAATACCAACTATTGTAAAGATGGCACAAGACCAGGTAACATTTTGTTCTCCTACACGCAAGGCTGCAATGAGGCGGAGCTGACTCAACGGGAAATAACAACAGATAAACACAAAAATGAGCCACCTGTGCTAAACCCATTGCTGCTGAAGCCATTCCAACTCATAGTGACCTTATTGGACAGAGTAGAACTGCCCCACAGGGTTTCTAAGGCTGTAATCTTTATGAAAACAGGCTGCCACATCTTTCTTCCTTGGAGCAGCTGGTGGGTTTGAACCACCGACATTTTGGTTAGCAGCCAAGCTCTTTAACCACTGTACCACTGGGCTAGTGCCCAATTATCTGTAACTCTGTTCTAAGAAGAGTTTTATTTTCAGTTCATGTGTAGGCTGGGGTCTCTGAGACCTTGAGTTGAAAGCACAGGAGCCAACAACATGGACTCGATTTTTTTCCCTCTTTTTTTTAAAAGTGATTTTGTTCTTGTTGTTGAGAATATACACAGCAAAACATACAGCCAATTCAACCATTTCTACATGTACAGTTCTGTGACATAGATTACATTCCTTGAGTTGTACGACCATTCACACCCTCCTTTTCTGAGTTGTTCCTCCCCCATTAACATAAACTCACTGCCCCCTAAGTCTCCTGGCTAATCCTTTGAGTTGCCATTGTCACTTTGATCCCATAGAGATAGTTCTTAAAAGAGCACAATGCTCAAGGTTCATCTTTTTACTAGTTAAGCAAAACAATTGTTTGGTTTTAAGAAGACTTCAGGGGATATTTTTGGTTTGAGTTTTAAAAATTATCCCACAGCAGTAGTTTCAAGGGTTCAGCCAGGCCCCAGGGCCCCAGAAAGTCTGGAATCCATAAGAATTTGAAATTCTGTTCTACACTTTCCCCCTTTTGATCAGGATTCTGCCATGAAATCTTCGATCAAAATGTTCAGCAATGGTACTATGGACTTGACTGTTGATGGATGAGTTTGCATCCCTGGAGTGTCAATACATAGCATGCAATTTGTTCTTCATCTGTAGGGTCCCCTTCATTGCTCTTCTTTCAGTTGAGGGGAAATTGTTTTTTTTTATACCCTGAGGTTTTTAGACCCCCAGAGTTTCCAAGGAAGTCAGCAGAGAGCCAAAGCAAAAGATGCCACTTTCTCTGCGAGTGATGCCTGCATGACTGATCCCCTTGGAACCTCAGTTTCTTTCCCTGTAAAGTGGGGATAATAATGATTATTCCCCCCCGCCCCCGCCCAGAGTAGTTGTGAAGAGCAGGGCACCTAACACATGCTAAACACTCATTATCAACAGTTGCACTGACGATGACAGCAGTGGTGGTTCAGCGGTAGAATCCTAGCCTTTTGTGCAGGAGTCCTGGGTTCAATTCCTGGCCAAGGCACCTCGTGCTCAGCCACCACCCATATGCCAGTGGGGGCTTTTGTGTTGTCGTGATGCTGAACAGTTTTCAGCAGAGCTTCCACAGTAAGACAGACTTGGAAGAAAGATCTGGCAAACTACTTCCAAAAATCAGTCAGTGAAAGCCTTATGGATCAAAATGATCAGATCCTGTTGTGCATGGGGTCACCATGAGTCGGGGCTGACTCAGTGGCAGCTGACAGCAACACATGATGACGTTGATGATGATGATAAGATATTGGAGTTAGCAGATGCCCAGCTTTGGAAGGTAGGAGGAAAACTGAGCCCATAGTTTGGGGTGACTATCCTGAGGTCATTCAGGGCATCACTAGCAGAAATGAAATCCCAGGGAGGGTCTCCAGAGCCAATTCTAGAGCTCTTTTCTTCTGGACTGTAATTCCCAAACTGTTCCATGGTACCCTGGGGTGCCTTGGCAGACTCACAGAAACACCGAGAGATATGTTAAACTGTCAGGGTAAATGCAGCGATACTTGGCATCTGTCGGACACCATGTGAGCCACCAGTTACAACATTAAATCACACTACATTCCTTCTGATGACGTCATATCTTTGTGAAGCTGGGTTTTCGGCGGTTGCTCTGATAAAAAAGCAAGGACTCTGCCAAAATCAACATGGAACTGTAAATGAGCATTGTGGAGTCTAATCTGACTCGAGGTCTGAGAAGCTGTGTGGAGCCCAACAGGCACACACGTTTCAATAGGAAGTAATTGTGGTTATTGAAGAATGAAATAAGAACATTATTTTTCCATCACACTATGTGTATTATTTTTTCGAATGGCTACGAGGTTGTTGGGAGTAAATACATATTGAGCTGTTTGCACCTGAATGTCTAATAAACAAGACTGTTAGGGATTTCTTTTGGTGGAACAGTTTCTGAGACACTAAGGGTACCACAAACTGAGACAGTTTGAGAACCGCTGCTCCATACTGTGAGCCTCCCTGCTTGCAGAGAAGGAAGAGGCAGCTCTGAGCCTTAAGCCAGGACTGAGGCTGAGGCCTGAGAGAGAGAGAGAGACAGACAGAGAGAGACAGAGGTTAAGGCCTTGCAAACAAGACAAAGCAAGTACAGGGAACCTGATCTCTGAGAAGCCAGCTGTGTGGGTACATCGGAAACTATGTCTTCCCAGTTCCCCAGCAAGAGAGGCTGCTCATTCATTCGGCTGACACTTGCTCAGTGTTTGCTCTGCGTGAGACACTATGCTGGCATAGTGACAAATGAGGCACTGTTTCTGTGGTCAAAGGTAGGACGGGAGGAAAGAAGATGGCCCTATTCTTCTAATAAGACTCTAAGAAACAGGCTCAGAGAGGTTAAGTAAATTACCCAGAATCACACAGCATGAAAGAAGTTAGATCATGATTCATCCCCAAGACAATGTCCTGTACCACCCTGCTTGGGCACACGTGGTCTAATCTGAGACCTTAAACACTTGGAGGTAGAATTTTACATCATTTTTTTTTTTTATAAAAGGTATGGACAGATAAATGTATAGGTCAATGGAATAGAATTGGAAGTCTAGAAATAAACCTGTAAAAACCTGTATACCAATGGACAATTGATATTTGACAAGGGTGCTGCAAAAATCCAATGGTGAAAGAATAGTTTCTTCAATAAGTGGTGCTGGGACAACTGGATTTCCACGTGCAGAAGAATGAAGTTGGACCCATACCTCACACCATATACAAAAATGAACTCAAAATGTACCATAGGCCTAAATGTAAAATTTGAAACTAGGAAACTATCAGGATCAAACATAGGAGTAAATCTTCATGGCCTTAGGTTAGACAATGACCTTGGGTTAAAGATGATACCAAAAGTTCGAGAGACCAAAGTGGGGAGGGGATAGATAAACTGGACTTCAACAAGTGTGCTGCAAACAATCCCACCAAGAAAGTGAAAATGGCGGAAAATATTTGAAAATCATGTATCTGATAAAAGATTCATATCTAGGATATATAAAGAACTCTTGTGACTCAATAATAAAAAAAAACTCGTTAAAAAATGAGAGCGGACTTGAATAGGCATTTCCCAAAAAAAAAAAAAAAAAGATATTTAAATGGCCATTAAGTCATTAAGGAGATGCAACTCAAATTCACAATAAGTTATCACTCACACCCACTAAGATGACTGTAGTCCAAAAAAAAACAGATGATAACAAGTGTTGAGGAGGATGTGGAAAAGTTGGAACACTTATTGTTGCTGGAGGGAATATAAAATTGGAAAACAGTTTGGCAGTTTCTCAGAATGTTAAACATAGAGCTACTATATGACCGAGCAATTCCACTCCTAGGTGTATACCCAAGATAAATGAAAACATATATCCACAAAAAAACTTGAACAGGAATGAGCCTGTATGCTCACGGACAATTGATTTTTGATGAGGGTGCCACAACCATTCAATGGGGAAAGAGTAGTTTCTTCAATAAGTGGTGCTGGGACCACAGGAATTCCACATGCAAAAGAATGAGTTTGGACCCCTACCTCACACCATATAAAACATACCATTAATCTAAATATATATAAAAGCTAAAACTATGCAACTATTAGAATAAAACATGGGGGAAATCTTCAAGGCATTATTTATAATAGCCAAAAAGTAGAAACAACCCAAATGTCCCTCAACTGGATAAATGGATAAATAAAATGTGGTATATCCATACAATGGAATATGATTCAGCAATAAAATGTAATCAAGAAGTGATACGTGCTACAACGTGGATGTACTTTGAAAATATTACGCTTAAGTGAAAGAAGCCAGTCACAAAAGGCCACATGTTGTATGATTCCATTTACGTAAAACGTCTGGAATAGGCAAATCTAGGGATAGAGAGTTGCCAGGGGCTGGGACAAATGGGAAGTGATTGCTAATGAGTACGGGGTTACTTTTTGCTGTAGTAAAATGTTCTACAATTAGATTTTGGTGATGGTCACACAACTCTGTGAATATATCAAGACCACTGATGTATACTTTAAGCAGGTTAATTATATGGCATGCTAATTATATCTCAATAAAGCTACTGAAAAATAAAAAGCATGTGTTGAAACAACTAGGCATAAAATTGTGGAGGACACAGGGTCAGAGAGGAGCCTGAAGCTTTCTGAGGGTAAGGGAGAGTTCTCTGGAAGCTTTGCAGCAAGAGAATCACAAGGTCAGAGACCAGTGAGCTGGCTCCTGCAGACACCTGGGGCAGGTGATCAGACCTATTTAGGGTGGTGTAGGGGGATGTGGAGCAGAGAGGGGCATAGGGAGCAGGTGACAGATTTAGCAGGTATAACTGAGAGGACTTGTTAATGGAGTAAGCAGAGGTGAGTTGGAGAAGAGGGGCTGGCACACAGTAGATCCTCAGTAAATAAGGGCTTCAGGCCAGTTCCTTCAGGGCTGAACCTCTGCTGAGAATTTGCATTTCTAACAAGTTCCCAGGCAATGCTAATGCTGCTGGTTAGGGACCAATTCTGAGAACAACTAACAGAGCAGCAGTTTTCAAAATTTATTATACATAAGAGTCGCCTGGGGAACTTGTTAAAATATAGATTCTGATTCAGTATATCTGGGGTGGAAATGCAAATTCTCGGCAGGAGTTCAAACCAGAACAAACTGATTCTATGCCCTGCAGTAAATACATGCAGAACAAGTAAATGGATGAATGCAGATACTTGTAGATCTCACTCTTGTTCCCAGGTCTTGATTCAGCTCCTGAAACGTTCCTAAAATGGTGGGTTTAGGGACCAGATTCCACCAGCTTTCCCCAATCTTGCTCTCCACACCTGCTTCTACTGGAGAAAGAATAAGGAAACTAACATTTATTGAGGCCGACTCTGGGTGGTACACTCTGATGAAGAACTATTGCATCTTATTTCCCATCACTTTACCTAGCCCTGGACCAGGCATGCATTAGGTGTTTAGTAAGTATGGGTTACATAATGAATGAGTCAAGCAGCATGTCATGTTGAATGCTCTTAACAATGATATAAAGTTAATGCTATTGCCATCCTTTTGCTAGTGAGGAAACTGAGACACAAAGAAACTAAGTGACCTCCCCAAGAGCCCAAAAGTGGCAGCTACTAGAAGGCAGAATTTATAAGTCATGTTTACTAGGCACTATGTTCTTGGCAGGTCCTTGAACCTCACAGACCTTGTCCATTCATTCATACATTTAATTTGATAATATTTATTGGGCTCTATAGAAGATGCTTTTGGTGCCCTGGCCCTAGATCCTTGACTGTACGTTTTTAGGGCGTCTCAGCCCAACTTCCAACTGCCAACAACTGTGTCTCTTTGCCTGAATGTTTCTCTGGGTAGTGGATTTTTCTCTGCCCATGTACATGGCCGAATGTAGCTGCCTGGGAATTGAGGCCACCACCCCCGGGGCAACCTTCAATTAATACCACAGGAGCTGGTGTATAAAAATCCCTCATTTTTTGAGCTGGGTAAGTTCAGTGTGTGTTCCCACAAGTCCCCAGCGGGATTAAGTACCGGTGGCGTGCAGTGCTAACTTGCCTGATGGCATACCCCATATTAGCATCCTTTCCAACCCTGTCCCACTTCCCCACTTCCCTAGAGGTGCTTCCTGGGATTGCCCCCACACATTGCAGTCCTTGTCTCCCATTCTGCTTCTAGGGTAGCCAATACTCAGACAGCACCCCCTCTATGCCAGGAACTGAGGATGTGTCGGTGAGCAGGATGGTGAGCTCTGAGGTCCATGGGGCTGTCAGACAACTATAGCACTCTATATGGTATGTATGAGGCATTGTGGTTCAGTGGTAGAATTCTTGCCTTTCATGCAGGAGACCCAGGTTCAATTCCTGGCCAATGTACCTCCTGCACAGTCACCAGCTGTCTGTCAGTGGAGATTTGAGTGTTGCTGTGATGCTGAACAGCTTTCAGTGGAGCCTCCAGACTAAGACAGACTAGGAAGAAAGGCTGGAGATCTACTTCCGAAAATCAGTCAATGAAAGCCCTATGGATCACAGCAGAATGTTGTCCGATATAGTGCTGGAAGAGGAGCAGCTGGTCATGGGGATGGTGCAGGATCGGGAAGTGTTTTGTTCCATCGTGCATGGAGTCAACTCAATGACAGCTAGCAACAACAATATGGTGTGTAGACATGCCTTGGAACCAGTATCGTCCTCTCTTCCCTTCTCCAAGCACAGTGGCCTTAACCTGACTAATCACACTGTGGCAGCCCCATCTCTGGCTTCGTCAACGGGACCAGGACAGGGCTATGGTCGCCATGTGTGATAGGAGCTGATGCAGAAACCAGGCCACACCCAGAATCCAACTGGAGGGAGTAGAGATGGGAGGCTTTCTCCTGTCCCACCACCCAGCAAAACCCTCCTGCTCCCCATGCCCCAGCTCCAGGCTAGAGCAATTAAGTCATTTACTGGCAGGACCTGGAGGTGGCAGTAACATATAAACACAAACATGAACAGTTTGATATGGTAATTATGAATTCTGTCTATATTTTTTTATCAGTGCAACCCAGACCGAAGATTATTTTCCGCTTGATGTATTTCTAATTTTGACCCATCCTCCCCTTTCCCCCACCCAACTTCGGAAGGATTAAGATGAGGCTACGGGTAATAATTTGGGATATGACAGAACCCAAGCCTCTATTTTCAGGTCTTATAACACACAGACGATACTTAAGTTGATTTGCTGCTGACGCTCCAACCTTTGTTAGGTTAAATATCCAAAAGATTGTTGCTGTTGTTGGGTGTCATGGAGTTGTTTTCGACTCATAGCGACCCCGTGTGACAGAGTAGAACTTCCCCCTAGGGTTTTCTTGGCTGTCATCTTTACTGGAGCAGATCGCCAGGTATTTCTCCTGTCTGTCAGTTTGTTGTATGGTGGTAGCTTATGTGTTGCTGTGATGCTGGAAGCTATGCCACCTGTATTTCAAATACCAGCAGGATCACCCATGGTGGGCAGGTTCCAATGGAGCTTCTAGGCTAGGAAGAAAGGCCTGGCAATCTACTTCTGAAAATTAGCCCAAACCCTGTACATCACAACAGAACATTGTCCAACTAGCTTGCTTTGGACACATCATTAGGGGAGAGCAATTGCTAGAGGAGGGCATCATTCTTGGTGAAGTAGAGGGCCTACAAAGGTGAGGGAGAACCTCGGTGAGATGGGTTGACACAACAGCCACAATACCGGACCGGAAAGTGCTGGCCATCATGGGGACAATGCAGGACCAGGCAACGTTTCGTTTCATTGTGCACAAGGTCACCATGAGTCTGAGGTGACTCCACAGCAGCCGGCTGTGGACCTCTCTCTCTCTCTCTCTATTTCTTCCTTTTTTTCATTCTGTTGTTCTATCTTTCTAAATTTATTTACTTCAGAATGTGTCTCTTCTCAAGACTGTGTTGGCATCTCCTGTCTGGAGGGGGGATGGGAGGATAGAGAGAGTTGGAAGCTGGCAAAATTGTCACGAAAGGAGAGACTGGAAGGGCTGACTCATTAGGGGGAGAGCAGGTGGGAGGACGGAGTAAGGCGTATGTAAACTTATATGTGACAGACTGACTTGATCTGCAAACATTCACTTGAAGCTCAATAAAAGTTAATAAAAAAAAAAAAGAATGTGTCTCTTGCCTGTCTCCTCTCGCTGGAATGTAAGCTCCGCAAGGGCAGGGATTTTGTCTGGTTTTTACTACCCCATCCCCAGGACCTCACATAGGATGTGGCACATAGTAGGTGCTCAATAAACAATTACCAAGCGTATAAATAAACAACGTCTCTCATCCTTCCTTGAAAAGCTTTCTTGAGAGGCTTCTAGGCTTCTTTGTCCCTGTAACTACAATTATATATTTATGAGGTAATCAGCAGTGGAAAAGTTCCCCGTAATAGTAACTGGAGCTTAACATACAAATAAACTGAACACCATTAAGGACATTTTGTGGCCACTGGGGTGGATCAAGTGAGCTAATCGCCCAGCTCACAGCAATTAAGTCAATTAACCATTTAGACATATGCTGAGCCATTTCCCGCCTTGAGTTTCCTGGAGCATCTGTGAGGTTTGTGCAACTTATTTATGGCATAAGCTTCTGGTCCTCGTTACTAACTGGGGTGACTGGGGAAGCAAGAGAGGTGGCTGGTGAAGTCAGACAAAAAAACAGAAAACTAGCTCTACAGCAAGAATGCAAACTGCTGGATGTTTCGCTCCGTGGGCGTTTTTCTCTCCCTGGTGTTCTGTGCGGAGAAGGGACAGACAGGACATGCAGCTATTTCTTGCCTTGATTTATTCATTTGAGACGTTTGGGGCTGTTTTAACACCTGCAAGAGTCATTAAGGGAAGAGAGAAGTGAGCAGGGTTAGTGTCTTTGGATACAGACTCCACCAGTCCTGGGTTTGAATCCTGACTCTACCACTCAGTTTTTGTTGAGTACTGTTGAGTAGATGTCAATTTATAGTGATCCCATGTGAGAGTAGAACTGCCCCCAGAGGGTTTTCTTGGCTGTAATCTTTACAGAGGCAGATCACCAGGTCTTCTTCCCAAGGAGCCACTAGGTGGGTTCGAACTGCCAACCTTTTGGTTAGTAGCCGACTGCTTAACCATTTGCACTGGGAAATAAGGAGTTATGGGTAGTCTGCCCCACTGGCTTGTGTGAAGACGAAATGAGGTGAACCATGTAAAATCCTTTAAAGAAGTGCCCAGCTCATGGGAAGAGCTGAATAAATGGCAGTGATTATTGTTATCATTATTCAGTTAAGCACTCAGCTGTTAATCGATAGGCTGGGGGTTCGAATCCACCCAGTGGCTCTGTGGAAGAAAGACCTGGTGATCTGCTTCTCTAAAGATTACAGCTTAGAAAATCCTAGGGAGTGGTTCTACTCTGTCACATGGGGTCGCTATGAGGCAAAATGGACTTGACAGCACCCAACAACAACAACGGCAAAGGGACAAAGGGAGGGAGGGAGGTAGAGAGAGCATAAATACTGGAGTCAGACACACTAGGTTGCAATCGTGGCTCTTCTGGGCATTTCATTGCCTTAGGCAGCTAGCTTTACCTGTCTGAGCCTCAGTTTACTCATCTTAGAAATGGGGCTAATAATACTAGGAAAGGTCTTAAGATGGAGCAGGCCCAACACTTGAAAATCCCTGGCCTGTGGCCCCCTCACCCCTAGCATTTGCAGATGGAATGGAAGGGACTTGCCCCAGGTCACCCAGTTACAGGGATGGGACCTAGGTCTCTAATTCCGGTTTCAGGGCTGCTTCCACTGTCTTGCTGATGCACTTAACAATCATGTTAAAGATATTACCAAAAAAAAAAAAAAAAACCCCTCCTTTCAACAAGAAAATGCTTCTGGAGATAGTTAGCATGTATTGATTAGATGTTTTCTATTTTCCCAAGCCCAGCAAAAAAAGCTTTCACAGATATTATACAATTTAAATCATACAAAGAAACTCTGTGAGGTGCACTGTATTTTATGGACAAGGAAAGGGCTCAGAAAGGGCAGGTAACTTGCCCCAGGCAACAGAGCCAGGAAGTGGTATAGTTAGGTTGCGAACCTGGCTCTGGCTGAGTTCAGTGCTCTTACCTGATGTCCTCTTCTGCCCGTGGTGTGTTCTCTGCCATTTTCTCCACATGCTACTCCATTTTGCAAGGAAATGCAGTATCCCAATTTCAAGTTGAATCAATGGCTTTTGGAGAGGGGCCGTTACCACCCTCCCTCAGCCCCAGCTGTCACCTCCCACCTCATTTCCATCCCCACAGGTTCCCAGGAGGTAGTGATCCTTGGCTGAAGATGAGAACAGTCAGGTGGATAGGGCTCCTGAGACAGAAAGCGAAGCTCAACATCAGAGAAAGCCCTGAACACAGAGCATGCCGGGGGCCATGCTGGGCCTGCCAACATTCCAGCCTTCAGGCTCTGCACAGCCACATCCCTGCGTGGGATTTTGGAAGGTACTAGAAACAGACATCCCTGAACCTGTGGCAAAAGCAGCAGGGTTGCCTGAGACTGTTTCTTTCTGGCAACACTCAACACCAGCCGTTGCCAGGAAGGGGAATGAGTAAATCCCCCACCGAGAGCCTTGCTCACGTTCCAGCAAGGGCTGAGGCTCTGGGAGTTGGCTACTGGTTCACTTTGACGACAGGTAGTGGAAAGGATATTTTCCCTCTTCTTTCTAGACAGTGCTTTACAGTTTGCAAAAGTTCTTATTGGGACACAATAGAATTTATTCAGCATGGTCGTAATAATTTTTTATATGTGTATCTATCTATCTCCATTACCCATCTGTCAGTTTGTCATACTGTGGTGACTTTCATGTTGCTGTGATATTGGAAGCTGTGCCACCGGTATTTCAAATACCAGAAGGGCCACCCATGGTGGGCAGGTTTCAGAGGAGCTTTCAGACTAAGACAGACTAGAAGGAAAAGCCTGGTGATCTACTTCTGAAAATTAGCCAATGAAAACCTTACGGAACATAACAGAACATTGTTCGACTGGCTTGCTTTGGTTGGACATGTCATTGGGAGGGATCTATCCCTGGAGGAGAATATCATGTTTGATGAAGCGGAGGGCCAGTGAAGGTTAGGGAGATCCCTGGTGAGCTGGATTGGTCCAGTAGCTGAAACAATGGGGTCGAACATGATGGCGATTGTGAGGATGATGCAGGGCCGGGCAGCATTTCGTTCTATTGCTCATCGAGTCGCCAGGAGCTGGGGGCCAGCTCAGCGGCAGCTAATAACAACAAAGAGCCATGAGACGTAACAGGGGAGAGTTGTGGGGGCCAGGCTGAGGGGCTGAGTATCGTCTCAAGGGCCCTGAGAGTCCGTGAAGTGTGTTAGGCAAGGCTGCACTTAGAAATAAGCATGGCTGACCAATGATGGGGACCAGCCTGAGAGGGGAGACATAGAAGGCACAGAAGCTAATTCCAGTGCAACGAAAATCTCCCAGTTCAACAACGCAGAAGTCCACAGAGTAAAAACAGAACGCTCCCCTAAACCACCCTCCGTTTGAGGCCTTTTTATGTACATAAATTAGACCATGATATATATGTTTTCTAGAAATTACTTTTCTCTTTTACTTTAACATGGGCATGTGCCCATAATACTGCATGTGTACAATGGTCTTGTTCTTTTTAATGGCTGCATAGTATTCTCTTGTATGGATATATGAGGTTAAAATTGACTTACCAATAGGGTCATTTTGATTTATCTAGCCATTCCCTTCCTGATGGGTAATTAAGTTGTTTCCAATTTTCTGCGTGCCACGGTTAACAATGTTGCAGTGGAACTTCTTGGAAATATATCTCTAAGCTCACGTGCAGGTATTGCTCTGATACAGATTTCTGAAAATGGAATTGCTGGGTCAAAGGGCAGACATATTTAAAAATTTGATGGGTACTGTTGACGTGTTCTCTAAGAAAAAAGTCACCCATTTAGACCCTTCCTGAGTGGATACTGGTATAGGGAAAGGGCACTGAAACAATACCTTTTAATACTTGCTCCAAAGCTATTGTTTTTGTTGGGTACCTTTGAACTGATTCTGACTCATAGCAACGCTATAGGACAGCGTAGAACTGCCCCATAAGGTTTCTAAGGCCATAATCTTCATGGAGGAGCCCTGGTGGCACAGTGGTTGAGCTCTCAGCTGCTAACCTAGAGGTTGATGGTTGCAACCACTGTATGGGAAAAGGATGTGTCAGCCTGCTTCCCTAAAGATTTACAGCCTTGGAAATCCTATGGGGCAGTTCTACTACATCCTATAGGGTTGCTGTGAGTTGGAATCAACTTCACGTCAATGGGTTTAATCTTTACGGAAGTAGATCGCTACATTTTTCTCCTGCAGAGTGGCTGGTAGGTTCAAGCCAGTGGCATCACTAGGGTTGGTGTCACCCTCCCTCCACCATGGATCTCCTCCCGGACCAGACCATACAGAAACCTTAGTAATGTTTTACTTATTTATTTATTTAAATAATTTTTATTGTGCTTTAAGTGAAAGTTTACAAATCAAGTCAGTCTCTCACACAAAAACCCATATACACCTTGCTACACACTCCCAATTACTCTCCCCCTAATGAGACAGCCTGCTCTCTCCCTCCACTCTCTCTTTTCGTGTCCATTTCGCCAGCTTCTAACCCCCTCCACCCTCTCATCTCCCCTCCAGGCAGGAGATGTCAACATAGTCTCAAGTGTCCACCTGATCCGAGAAGCTCACTCCTCACCAGCATCTCTCTCCAACCCATTGTCCAGTCCAATCCATGTCTGAAGACTTGGCTTCGGGAATGGTTCCTGTTCCGGGCCAACAGAAGGTCTGGGGTCCATGACCACTGGGGTCTTTCTAGTCACAGTCAGACCATTAATTCTGGTCTTATGAGAATTTGGGGTCTGCATCCCACTGCTCTCCTGCTCCCTCAGGGCCTCTCTGTTGTGTTCCCTGTCAGGGCAGTCATTGGTTGTAGCCGGGCACCATCTAGTTCTTCTGGTCTCAGGATGATGTAGTCTCTGCTTCATGTGGGCCTTTCTGTCTCTTGGCCTCGTAATTGCCTTGTGTCCTTGATGTTCTTCATTCTCCTTTGATCCAGGTGGGTTGAGACCAGTTGATGCATCTTAGATGGCTACTTGCTAGCGTTTAAGACCCCAGAAGCTACTCTTCAAAGTGGGATGCAGAATGTTTTCTTAATAGATTTTATTATGCCAATTGACTTAGATGTCCCCTGAAACCATGGTCCTCAGGCCCCTGCCCCTGCTACG
Organism: Loxodonta africana; assembly: GCF_030014295.1. NCBI lineage: Eukaryota > Metazoa > Chordata > Mammalia > Proboscidea > Elephantidae > Loxodonta > Loxodonta africana. Next base: position 29,523,321 of record NC_087360.1, on the reverse strand, counting down.
CTGGCCTTCGAAGCATTCAGTTTATTCAGGGAACTTCTTTGCTTTTGGTTAAGTCCAATTGTGCTGACCTCCCCTGTATTGTGTGCTGTCTTTCCCTTCACATAAAGTAGTTCTTATCTACTATCTAATTAGTGAATGCCCCCTCCCGCCCTCCCTCCCTCCCTCCCTCCCTCCCCCTTCTCCTAACCACAAAAGAATGTTTTCTTCTCAGTTTAAACTATTTCTCAAGTTCTTATAATAGTGGTCTTATGCAATATCTGTCCTTTTGCAACTGACTAATTTCACTCAGCATAATGTCTTCCAGGTTCCTCCATGTTATGAAATGTTTCACAGATTCTTCACTGTTCTTTATCGATGCATAGTATTCCATTGTGTGAATATACCATAATTTATTTATCCATTCATCCATTGGTGGGCACCTTGGTTGCTTCCATCTTTTTGCTATTGTAAACAGTGCTGCAATAAACATGGGTGTGCATGTATCTGTCTGTGTAAAGGCTCTTATTTCTCTAGGATGTATTCCAAGGAGTGGGATTGCTGGATCGTATGGTAGTTCTATTTCTAGCTTTTAAAGGAAGGGCCAAATCGATTTCCAAAGTGGTTGTACCATTTGACATTCCCACCAGCAGTGTAGAAGTGTTCCACTCTCCACAGCCTCTCCAACATTTATTATTTTGTGTTTTTTGGATTAATGCCAGCCTTGTTGGTGTGAGATGAAATCTCATTGTAGTTTTGATCTGCATTTCCCTAATGGCTAATGATCATGAACATTTCCTCATATATCTGTTAGCTACCTGAATGTCTTCTTTAGTGAAGTGTCTATTCATACCTTTTGCCCATTTTTTAACTGGGTTATTTGTCTTTTTGCAGTTGAGTTTTTTTGCAGTATCATGTTGATTTTAGAGATCAGGCACTGATCAGAAACGTCATAGCTAAAAACTTTTTCCCAGTCTGTAGGTAGTCTTTTTACTCTTTTGGTGAAGTCTTTGGATGAGCATAGGTGTTTGATTTTTAGGAGCTCCCAGTTATCTAGTTTTTCTTCTACATTTTTTATAATGTTTTGTATAATGTTTATGCAATGTATTAGGGCTCCTAACGTTGTCCCTATTTTTTCTTCCATGATCTTTATTGTTTTAGGTTTTATATTTCAGTCTTGGATCCATTTTGAGTCAGTTTTTGTGCATGGAGTGAATTATGGGTCTTGTTTCATTTTTTTGCAGATGGATATCCAGTTATGCCAGCACCATTTGTTAAAAAGACTGTCTTTTCCCCATTTAACTGTTTTGGGGCCTTTGTCAAATATCAACTGCTCATATGCGGATGGATTTATGTCTGGAATCTCAATTCTGTTCCATTGGTCCATGTGTCTGTTGTTGTACCAGTACCAGGCAGTTATGACTACTGTGGCGGTATAATAGGTTCTAAAATCAGGTAAAGTAAGGCCTCCCACGTTGTTCTTCTTTTTCGGTAATGCCTTATTTATCCAGGGCCTCTTTCCCTTCCATATGAAGTTCGTGATTTGTTTCTCCATCTCATTAAAGAATGTTGTTGGGATTTGGATCGGAACTGCATTAAATGTATAGATGGCTTTTGGTAGAATAGACATTTTTATAATGTTAAGTCTTCCTATCCACGAGCAAGGTTATGTTCTTCCAGTTATGTAAGTAGCTTTTGGTTTCTTGCAGAAGTGTACTGTAGTTTTCTTTGTATAAGTCTTTTACATCTCTGGTAAGATTTATTCCTAAGTATTTTATCTTCTTGGTAAAAAGCTACTGTAAATGGCATTGATTTGGTGATTTCCTCTTCAATGTTCTTTTTGTTGGTGTAGAGGAATCCAAATGATTTTTGTATATTTATCTTGTATCCCGATACTCTGCTGAACTCTTCTATTAGTTTCAGTAGTTTTCTGGAGGATTCCTTAGGGTTTTCTGTGTATAAGATCATGTCATCTGCAAATAGAGATACTTTTACTTCTTTCTTGCCAATCTGGATGCCCTTTGTTTCTTTATCTAGCCTAATTGCTCTGGCTAGGACCTCCAACACAATGTTGAATAAGAGTGGTGATAAAGGGCATCCTTGTCTGGTTCCCGATCTCAGTGGGAATGTTTTCAGGCTCTCTCCATTTGGGGTAATGTTGGCTATTGGCTTTGTATAAATGCCCTTTATTGTGCTGAGGAATTTTCCTTCTATTCCTATTTTGCTGAGAGTTTTTATCATGAATAAGTGTTGAACTTTGTCAAATGCCTTTTCTGCATCAATTGAGAAAATCATGTGATTCTTGTCTTTTGTTTTATTTATGTGGTGGATTACATTAATTGTTTTTCTAATGTTGAACCATCCCTGCACACCTGGTATGAATCCCACTTGGTCCTCGTGAATTATTTTTTTGATATGTTGTTGAAGTCTGTTGGCTAGAATTTTGTTGAGGATTTTTGCATCTACATTCACAAGGGATATAGGTCTATAATTTTCTTTTCTTGTGGTGTCTTTACCTGGTTTGGTATCAGGGATATGGTGGCTTCATAGAATGGGTTTGGTGGTATTCTGTCCTTTTCTATGCTCTGAAACACCTTTAGTTTGTAGGAGTGGTGTTAACTCTTCTCTGAAAGTTTGGTAGAACTCTGCAGTGAAGCCGTCCAGACCAGGGCTTTTTTTTGGGGGAGTTTTTTGATTACCTTTTCAATCTCTTCTTTTGTTATGGGTCTATTTAGTTGTTCTTGTGTTAGGTAGGTAGGTAGTGTGTTTCTAGGAATTTATCCATTTCTTCTAGGTTTTCAAATTTGTTTGAGTATAGTTTTTCATAGTAATCTGATATGATTCTTTTAATTTCAGTTGTGTCTTTTGTAATATCACCCATCTCATTTCTTTTTCGGGTTATTTGCTTCCTCTCCTGTTTTTCTTTTGGCAGTTCGGCCAGTGGTTTATCAATTTTGTTGATTTTTTCAAAAGACCAGCTTTTGGTCTTGTTAATTCTTTCAATTGTTTTTCTGTTTTCTGTTTCATTTAGTTTAGCTCTAATTTTTATTATTTGTTTTCTTCTGGTGCCTGTGAGTCTCTTTTGTTGCTCCCTTTCTATTTGTTCCAGTTGTAGGGATAATTCTTTGATTTTGGCCCTTTCTTCTTTTTGGATGTGTGCATTTATTGATATAAATAGGCCTCTGAGCACTGCTTTTGCTGTGTCCCAAAGGTTCTGATAGGGAAGTGTTTTCATTCTCATTGGATTCAATGAATTTCTTTATTCCATCCTTAATGTCTTCCATAATCCATTCTTTTTTGAGCAGGGTATTGTTCAGTTTCCAAGCATTTGATTTCTTTTCCCTGCTTTTCCTGCTATTGATTTCCACTTTTATGGCCTTATGGTCAGAGAAGATGGTTTGTAATGTTTCAGTGTTTTGGATTCTGCTAAGGCTTGCTTTATGACCTAATATGTGGTCTATTCTAGAGAATGTTCCATGTGCACTAGAAAAGAAAGTACAGTTGGTTGCTGTCCGGTGGAGTGTTCTATATATGTCTATGAGTTCAAGTTGGTTGATTGTGGCATTTAGATCTCCCGTGTCTTTATTGAGCTTCTTTCTGGATGTCCTGTACTTCACCGAAAGTGGTGTGTTGAAGTCTCCTACTATTATTGTGGAGCTGTCTATCTCACTTTTCAATGCTGATTGAGTTTGTTTTATGTATCTTGACGCCCTGTCATTGGGTGCATAAATATTTAATATGGTTATATCTTCTTCGTCTATTGTACCTTTAATCATTATATAATGTCCTTCCTTATCCTTTCTGATGGATTTAACTTTAAAGTCTATTTTGTCAGAAATTAATATTGCCACTCCTGCTCTTTTTTGATTGTTGTTTGCTTGATATATTTTTTTCCATCCTTTGAGTTTTAGTTTGTTTGTGTCTCTAAGTTTGTGTCTCTTGTAGGCAACATATATAGATGGATCTTGTTTTTTAATCCATTCTGTCACTCTGTCTTTATTGTGCGTTTAGTCCATTTAGATTCAGGGTAGTTATGGATAAGTATGAATTTAGTGCTGTCATTTTGATGTCTTTTTTTGTGTGTTGACAGTTTCTTTTTCCCACTTGATTTTATGTGCTGAGTAGATTTTCTTTATATATTGTCCTTTCCTCATATTTGTTGTTAATTTTGTTTCTGCTGAGTCTGTATTTTTCACTCGTATTTTATTTTGATGCTTAGGACGGTTTGTCTCCTTTGTGGTTACCTTATTATTTACCCCTATTTTTCTAAATTTAAAACTAACTTTTATTTCTTTGTGTCGCCGTATCTTCCTCTCCGTATGGAAGGTGTATGATTACATTTCTTAGTCCCTCTTTATTATTTTAATGTTGTTTTCTTTTATATAGTAACATTGCTGTTACCCTGTTTTGGGCCTTTTTTTTTTTTTTAATCTTGCTTTGATTTTTTGGATTTCCCTGTCTGGGTTGACTTCTGGTTGCTCTGCCCAGTGTTCTAGTCTTGGGATGATACCTGATATTATTGATTTTCTAACCAAAGAACTCCCGTTAGTATTTCTTGTAGTTTTGGTTTGGTTTTTATGAATTCCCTCAACTTGTGTTTATCTGGAAATGTCTTAATTTCACCTTCATATTTAAGAGACAGTTTTGCTGGATACATGATTCTTGGCAGGCAATTTTTTCCTTCAATTTTTTAAATATGTCATCCCATTGCCTTCTTGCCTGCATGGTTTCTGCCGAGTAGTCAGATCTTATTCTTACTGGCTCTCCCTTGTAGATGACTTTTCGTTTATCCCTCGCTGCTCTTATAATTGTCTCTTTATCTTTGGTTTTGGCATGTGTGATTATAATATGTTTTGGTGACTTTCTTTTAACATCTACCTTATGCGGAGTTCAATGAACATCTTGGATAGATATCTTCTCATCTTTCACAATGTCAGGGAAGTTTTCTCCCAACAAATCTTCAACAAATTTCTCTGCATTTTCTGTTATCCCTCCCTGTTCTGGTACTCCAATCACTCGTAGGTTATTTCTCTTGATAGAGTCCCACATGATTCTTAAGGTTTCTTCATATTTTTTTTAATTCTTTTATCTGATTTCTTCAAATATATTAGTGCCAAGTGATTCATCTTCAAGTTCAGAAATTCTAGCCTCTACTTGCTCAATTCTGTTCCTCTGACTCTCTATTGAGTTGTCTAATTCTGTAATTTTATTGTTAATCTTCTGAATTTCTGATTGCTGTCTGTCTATGGATTTTTCCAGCTTATTAAACTTTTCATTATGTTCCTGAATAATCTTTTTAATTTATTCAGTTGCTTTATCTATGTGTTCCTTGGCTTGTTCTGCATATTGCCTCATTTCCTTCCTGATGTCTTGAAGGGTTCTGTATATTAAACTTTTGTATTCTGCATCTGGTAATTCCAGGAATGCATTTTCACCTAGAAGATCCCTGGGTTCTTTGTTTTGGAAGCCCGTTGAGGTGATCATGGTCTGTTTCTTTATGTGACTTGATATTGACCATTGTCTCCGAGCCATCTATAAGTTATTGTATTAGTTTATGCTTGCTTACTGTGTCATAGCTGCTTGCTTTTTTTTGTTTTGGTATACCCCTATGGGTTGCTTGAGCGAGCTAGCTTGATTATTTTTGCCTTTGGAGCTCTGGTGTCCTGTCCCCTGCTGGCTAGAGCTGTTATCAGGTATATCAGTCTAGGAGTCCATTCAGTTTTCTTGTATGAATTCAGCTCAGGTTTCCAGGTAGCTAATCATCAAGTGTGTGGTACAGGCTCTGTCCTACAGTTTTAGTGGAGCAGGGGTATATACCAGTATCTGATTGCAGCAGGAGGTCATGCTCTGAACAAGGCAGGCGTCTGAGATCCAACCCCCAAGAGTCTCTGAGGAAAACACATCCCTGTTCCCTAGAGCATGCTGGTGGGTAGGTTCTGCAGACGGACCATGGGTACCCAAAGTTTTTGACTGTAAGGACTAGGAGGTACCAGTTATCTTTGGACCCCTTTGCGAGAGGCTGGGTGACCTGAGTGGAGCTTCCAGTCCTTTGGTCCCTGATGTGGGTAGGTGAGGACCTTGTTTAATAAGCAAAGCAATGTCAAATGTCAAACACCCACCTCTCCACTGCACAGCTGAAATGGTTGGAGTCTGCCAAAAAGGGCCTGTTCTCCCGAAATAGGCCCACACAGGTCCATGCAGAAGAGAAAGAAACTCAAGGTCCACAGACAGTTTACGCCTGGACAGGAGCTGCTTCTGTCCTGAGCTCCCCCGGCTAATGGAGCTAGGAAATTATTTTCCTTCCCCAAGGCCGGGAGGATGGCTCCAGGTGCTCACCAGGGTCTATCTCAGGCCTAGGGATTCAGCCACTGAAACTGGCTTGGGGGTGGTGGTGGGGAGGGGGGGCGCAGTAAAATATAGGCAAGTACTTAGCTTTTGCTGAGGGCACGCTGTTCTCCTCAGGTTCCGGAGGTGTGAGCGGGCTGTGTGGCTGGCTGCTTCTCCCTGAGGAAACTTGGGCCGAATGCTAGGACCAGCCTGCTGCCGCTGCAGCAGCTCCGGAATGGTGCCTGAGGGCTCCCTGCGATTCAGGCCCGGTAACTCCTCCCCGCTTCTGAACGGCCTCTTCCTCCCCCTGCCCCTCAGTTTGTTGTCTAAGCTTGCCTTTGATGCTCAGGGCTCCCAGCTTGTCACAAATATACTTGTTTTACTTGTTTTTTCTGGTCTTTGTTGTAAAAAGGGCTCGCAGGAAGCGTCTGTCTATTCCACCATCTTGGCTCCGCCTCCCAGTAATTTTTTTTGTATTTGTGACTTATAAATGGTAATCGCCATACATTATTCCTTCTTTTCCTTTAATTACTACTTCATTCTCAAAAAAGTTATTCATATAGGTTCACAGACTCTAATTACGACAATATTGTAGCCTAAACATAAGAAAATTAGACAAAATCAGTGATCATAAAAACACTGGCAGCCATGAAAACAACAGTGTGTGTTCGTAACACGTGCAGACGAAACCTCCTGATTTGAAGCATCATGGTAATTGGGTAGTAATGACAGCTCTGACTGGAGTGCATTAGAAAGTCCAAAAAGTAATTTAGCATAGAGTTTTAGCCTTGTAGGTATATTGATACATACGAGCTGGGCTTTTAAAATTTGTTTTGTTGTTATAACTAACTACAAGGATATTTAAAAAAAATATATATATATATATTTCTGCTGAAACACTGCACAAAAATTTTATAGACAGTCATTTTGGTGTCACCCCTTCTGACAGCGTCACCCGGTGCGGTCTGCTCCGCCTGTACCACCCTAGTGATGCCACTGATTTAAACCACTGACCTTTTGGTTAGCAGCCGAGTGCTTAACCAGTGTGCCACCAGGGTTCCTTAGAGGCTACATAATAAATGACCACATCTTAAGGCGTATAACAAGAAGTATTTACTCTTGTGCTCCATAAAGACAGTATACACAGCGTTGGCAAGTGTCTATTTTGCAGGATCCTCATGAACACTGTGTGTTACCAGTAAAGAAAAATATGCTGATTTGACCATTTAAAACTGTATCTGGTTTTGTAAATTGCATTTCTTCCATTTAAAGTGAAGTTTAGTTTGTGTTATGTGCATTTTTTGGCCATTCCTATGCCTTCTTTGATTAATTTACATTCATAGACTTGTTTCATTTTTTTTTTCTATTTACTCTAGTTCTTTGGTTTCTTCATAATATCCAAGAGGTCTTTATATATCATACGTATTAACCCTTTGCCTGGTGTATATGAAGCAAATCATTTTCCACAGTTTATTGTGTGTCTTTTACTTTTTTAACCTGTAGATATTTTCATTTTTATAGAGCTTCATCAACCAATGTTTTCCTTTATTGCTATTATTTTGTTTTTATACTAGAAACATCCTTACTATCTGAGGTCATAAAATACTAACACACATTTTGTGTAAGGGTCGTAGAGTTTTATGCTTTACTGATAACTCCAATCCTTTGGGAAGTGATTTTGCTGAAAGTCTGTGAAGTAACCACGTAACTCTACTTTTGTTCTCTAAAAGGAGCCATGGTGGTGCAAAGGTTAAGCACTTGGCTGCTAACCAAAAGGTTGGTGGTTTGAACCCATCCATTGGTGCCACAGGAGAAAGACCTGGGATTTGCTCCTGTGAAGATTACAGCCTAGAAAACCCTATGGGGCTGCTCTACTCTGTCACATGGTGTCGCTATGGGTCTAAATCGAATTGAGGACACCCAGCAACAATAGTTAAACAATTGTCCAAATGCTGTTTGTGGAATAATCCTTTCCCAACTGTTTTGTAGTGCTACCATTGTTCCACGCAGTCTCTTACAAATCCTCAGGTCTGTTTCTGTTGTTGCTATCGAGTAGGCTCCAAGTCACGACAACCTTGTGTATAACAGAATGAAACGCTGCCAGTCCTGTGCCATCCTCACTATCTTTGGTATGTTTGAGCCCATTGCTGCAACCACCATGTCAATCCATCTCATGGAGGGTCTTCCTTGTTTTCACTGTCTTTCTACTTTACCAACCGTAATGTTATTTTCTAGCAATTGGTCTTGTCAGAGTTGACTCGATGGCAAAGGGTTTTTTTTTTCCCCCCTCTGATCCTTGCTTCTAAGGAACTTTCTGGCTCTACTTCCTCCAAGATGGATTTGTTCATTCTTTGATGACTGAGGTGTGCCTGACCCAAGCTATGGTCTTTTCAATCACGTCATATGCATATGAAAGCTGGACAATGAATAAGGAAGACAGAACAGGAATTGTGATCTGTTTCTAGACCCTTATATTTTTAAAACAAATGAGCAAAAGCGTCTCTAATTCTTTCCTAGATTACCTTTCCTACATCCCAGCTCTGCTTCCAAGGAAGACCTTTCCCGTGTTTTCATTCATTCATTCATATTAGTCCTAAGGTTATGTGACTACTAGGATTAATGATACAAAATGAGCTCAAAGTGGATGTGCTTTCTGTATGGGACCATGAGCTACATAGGTCACTCACTCCGTCTCACTGACTCTTCCCGACAACCCTTGCAGTAGGCGTTATTTTTAATGCCCTTTTACAGATGTGGAGATAGAGGCTCAGAGAGGACTTACCCAGTGCCCCCTAGGAAAGAAGCTCCAGAAGAAAGACTCAAACCCACGTCAGTCTAATGCTAGCACATTAAGAAGCACACTCTGCTGCTTCCCTTGTACAATAATTGCTAACATACATTGTGCACCTGAGAATCCCTGGTGGCTCAGTGGTTACACACTCAGCTGTCAGCGGTTTGAACCCACCAGACACTGTATGGGAGAAAGATATGGCAGTCTGCTTCTGTAAAGATTAGCAGCCTTGGGAACCCTGTAGGGTAGTTCTACTCTGTCCTATAGGGTCGCTATGAGTTGGAATCAACTTGATGGCAATGTTTTTTTTATTGTGCACCTACTATGCGGTGGAAATTGTGCAGTTCTTGTTGTTATTAGTTGCCATCGAGTCCATTTCGACTCATGGCGACCCCATGTGTGAAGAGTAGAACTGTGCTCTATAGAATTTTCAAAGCTGTGACCTTTCAGAAGCAGATTGCCAGACCTGTCTTCTGAGGTATCTCTAGGTGGGTTTGAACTGCCTATCTAGTAGTGGAGCGCTTAATCCCCAGGTGGCCAGACTCTGTTCTGGTCCTGGAGAGATGGCAACCTGATGGTAGAGGCAGGTCCTTGAGCAGACCAGTACAATCCAGTGTGGTTAGGGCTAATATAAGACAGCGGAACAGAAATGCAGTGAGGGCTTCCCCAGCCAAGCAACGGCTTTCAGCCTCAGGAATGATGACTTTGCTGTCTGCTTGACAAATTAAAAAACCTGTTTACAGGTGAGACTTGAAGATCCAAAGCCAGAATTTTCTGGCCCCATGGCCCATCCTTTGGTGCCGAGGTTGCAGCCACCACGCCAGGGCTGAAGGACCCTGGGCAGCATTCCTGGGATAGCGTGTAGGCAACATGAGTAGGAGGAAAAAAAAAAAAATCAACACCCTTCAAATCGGCCTTCTGGGCCCCATAGCTTCTGAAAACCTTGCCATCTGTCCCCATGATCACGTTCCAAAGTTTTAAGTGCCTCTTTTCATGAACTCCGTTAAAGTTAACCTGGCCTCATAATATACGGGGGAAATCTGCTATAAATAGAGGTAAACAGAGATTGTAAAGATAAATAACAATACGAGTATGTGTGGAGTGATAATGTACTCTATTTATTGCCGACTCTGAAAAGGGATGGCCGATGAGGCGACGTCTTTAATGACTTACTTTTGCCTTGGCAGTCTGGACTGCCCGTTAGGGTGCTAAAGATTCAGTGACACAAAAAGCTTACAGATAATTAAATATTGATTTTTGTTTTCTAATCCTATATAAAAATTGTCCTGGGTCTCCCGGTGGTGGTTTTATCTCACTGGGACATGGGGAGAGGGGAGGGCATCTTTTAACCCTCTTTGCTCTTCTGTTGAATCACGTTGGGGTGTCCTTTGGCAGAGGGGGAGTGGCAGCCATGGCTCCATGGGCCTGTGAGCTGTGCAGGCACAAGGGACCTGCAGAGACAAGGCTCTAGACCTTGGTTTAATGCTTAGCTGGCACCGTCTTGAAATTCTTAGTAATTTTTGAACAAGGGGTCCCGTATTTTCATTTTGCACTGGGCCTGCAAATTATGTGGCGGGTCCAGGGGGCTGGTTAGCTTTAGCAATCATGACAACAGACGGTCCTGGAACCCTCAGTTCTCCCTGCTGCTGACCAGCACTCTGTCTCTCTCTCTCTCCTCTCCCGGATTTCACCAGCCGTGCCAGGAACTTCAAGTCTGGGAAGAGGGCCAGGGAGAAATTTGTGATGAGAACAGTTCTCCCACCCTCTGCTCCCTTCTCTCTCTTTCTTAAAAAAAAAAAAAAAAAAGAGCCTCATTGTCATTTTGCATCTGGGGTGCGGTGTCAGACATCTGGCAGCATGGCGGAGTTTCCAGCTGGCTGCTGGGAGGGGGTGGCACCCACCACCAGGCCCTGGGCTCCAACTAACAGGCAGACAGTGTGCAGAAGGGTCACAGGACCAGAAGTGGAGAGCAGGTCTGGAGTCAGGTCCTACTATCCATTTGCTTTGGGGCCTTGGGCAAGTAAAAACCCTTCTGTGCCTCAATGTTCTCATCTGTAAAATGGGGATAGTAATTTTGGCCTCTCTGCCTGCCACCTTCTCCAGCAGGACTGTTGTGGGCAGTGTAAGTTAGAAAAGAAATGAGGGTGTGCAAAGCACTAAGAATAATAGCTAACACTTACCTATTGGCTGGTGTTCCTGGGTGATGTAAACGGTTAAAGCACTCAGCTGTTAACCGAAAGGTACCTTTGAAGAAAGGCCTGGCACTCTGCTTTTAAAAAACTAGTCATTGAAAACTCTATGAAGCACAGTTCTACTCTGACACACAAAGGGTTGTCATGAGTCAGAATCAAGTCCACAGCAGCTGTGTTTTTTTTTTTCTTTTTTAACATGTTACTATGTATCAGGCACTTCACATAAGTTATTTATAGATGCTAATTATTGTATCCTTACTAAAGGCTTAAACCCCAAAGGCTTAGCATAAGCTAACTCACTTAAACCCCAAAGCAACTTCATGAGGTAGGTACTATTATTAACATCCTTGTTCTACAGATGGGGAAACCAAGACCCAGAGAGATTAAGCATCTTAGCCAAGGTGGCCAACCAGTAAACAGCGGAATGGAAGATTGAACCATGCACCCCCGCTGCACAGTCCTTGCTCTGGAGGATTGTCTCTGGTTCTTCTGTTTCTGTGTATAGCAGAAGGTGCAAACTGGGGGCTTGCAGGCCACAGTGGCTCATAGAGTGTTTTTGATTGGTCTATCTACACTACTCTGGCTTTGAATTAGTAATCATTATTAAAAATAATGAAAACACAGATTTCCAGCGTCTCTCAGATACCCGGGGAATTCTGAGCTCCCATGCCTACATGGCAAAGAGCAGCTCAGGCTGTGTCATTCTCCCTCTGTCGCAGTCCCCACCATTCCCTATTGTCTCCCTGAATACTAAGGTCCAGGGTCTATTCTCCGTTGTTTTATTGCACTTTCCCATTGTCCCCATATGCATTGCCTACCTAGCCCCCAGGAAAACTAAGTTAGTGGCTGTTTCCTTGGGGTGGAAGTATCTACTTGTGGAGACAGAAAGCTCCCTCCTCGTGGCTCAACAGGTGGTGTCCCCTCTCTGTAAACCCATTGCTGTTGAGTCAATTCCAACTCATAGCGACCCTATAGGACGGAGTAGAACTGCCCCATAGAGTTTCCAAGGAGCGCCTGGTGAACTTAAGCTGCCGATCTCTTGGTTAGTAGCCGTAGCTCTTAACCACTGCACCACCAGGGCTCTGGGAGGAAAAATGAACTTTATAGGTGGAGGGGGTGGGGTAAGGGAATCCAGGGGAGGGCCAAGCCACCAAAATGAGCTTGGAGCCCTGAGGCTCCTTCTGCGCTTGCAGTTTCCATGGTCTGAATTTTAGTAATCCGTAGAAGCTATAATTTTAGGACCACACCTGTCTGGCAGTTTGTCGTTCTGCGGTGGCTCATGTGTTGCTGTGATGCTGGAAACCATGCCATCAGTATTCCAGACACCAACAAAGCCACTCATGTGCACAGGTTTCAGCAAAGCTTCTGTACTAAGACAGACTAGGAAGAAAGGCCTGGTGATCTACTTCTGAAAATTAGCCCGTGAAAAGCTTGTGGCTCACAAGAGAATACTGTCAGACTCACTTCCTTTGTTCGTGTTGTCAGGAGGGATCGGTCACTAGAGGAGCACATTATGTTTGGTGAAGCAGAGGACCAGGGAGGGCGAGGGAGGCCCTTGGTGAGATGGATTGACACAATGGCCACAGCAATGGACTTGAACATGCCAGTGATCGTGAGGAAGATCCAGGACCAGGCAATGTTTCTTTCTGTTGCACGTGGGATTGCCATGATTCAGAGTCAACTTGATGGCAGCTGTCTATCTATAATTGCAGGATACAAAGTTTGAAAAAGAGATCTATAATCGGGAAGTGCTAAGATTCTACAATCCAAAGAATTTATAATTCTAAGACCCCCCAAATCATAGTGTCCCATCCCTCCAAAATTCAAGCTTTTCATTGTTCAGATTTTCTGATCTTAAAACCTTGTGACTCTAGGTTCCCTCCCTTCTGAGATAACGTGATGCTCTGAATGAAGAGTGTTGGACCAGGGTTCGAGGTCACCAACAAAAGACACTCACACTCTATTTGTGCGTGGACTAACATTTTACTCACATAGAGAACAGACAGTGAGATTCGCTTTACCAGTGGGCACCAGCCTCTCACGGCCAGCAGGATCTCCACACATGTGGCTGATGCAGGCAGATGTCTTACACACACCCCTCTCGTGTACTAGACTGGAGGGACCTCATTCTATTCCCATGGGACAGATATAGAAGAGGACTGGCCAGGTGCCATAGGGTGCCCGCACATGTGTAAGAGACAGAGAAGGTTACTGTGTGCCCAGAACAGGGGGAAGGCTTCTCTGGCAGGGAGAAGGAGCTGGGAGAGAGAAGGTGACCTAATTGCCAGCCTCCTTATCAGAGAAGGAGGCTCTACGCCTCCCCTTAGGCGTCCCAGATGGCCGGCATAGAGGCAGACTGTTACCCCAGCAGAGTGCCAGAATGCTGTGGCTCTCTGGTGCCGAGGTCTCACGATTCTGTGATTCTGTAATGATCAGCTCTGGAAAGTCAGAGAGAAGCTAATAAACGGTTAATTAAACAATAGAGACAAACGATGCAGCCTGAGTGCAACCCTGTTACGAGGGGAGCCTGGGATTTTCCCCAGGCCATTTAATCTGATGTGACTGTCCATTCATTTTCCTAATGAAATCAATGCCACCAAAAGGGACATGTGCAAGTCTGTGTCTCACTTTGAACAAAGCTAAGATGTAAACACCCAGAGCTAAGAAACAAGCTTTAGGGAAACTGTATTTGTTACGCATGTATAGCAGGTGCCTCAAAGCCCCACCCAGATCCCTTCATCGGGTTGTATTTAACGAGTGAGAACTGTGGTGACTGTGGAGGCTGACTCCATAGAAGGCAGTCTGACTGGAGACCGAGGAATGCCGGCTGGGCCATGCTGGGCGTGAGCGGACCCCGACTCAGGGCGACCCCACGTGTGTCAGAGGAGAACTGCGCTCCAGAGGGTTTTCAGTGGTTGGTTTCTTGAAAGCGGATCACCGGGCCTTTCTTCTGAGCTGCCTCTGGGTGGACTTGGACTTCCAGCCTTTTGGCAAGTAGCCAAGTGCAATGGAACAGACTTGAAGTGCTTGAGCTGGAACCGAACTGAACCCATTGCCTCTGAGTCGATTCCCTCTCATAGTAACACTATAGGACAGAGTAGAACCGTCCCATAGGGCTTCCAAGGAACACTGGTGGATTCGAACTGCTGACGTTTTGGTTAGCAGTCAAGCTCTTAAACGCCGCACCACCAGGGATCCAGCTAGAAGGAGAGGCTTATTAGCCTCACATTGGAAATGCCTTGTTATCTGTGAGTCTGACCAATGGGAGATATGTTTTCAGTTCAGTCTTAACTTGGGGGTGATTCTTCCCGAAGCGCGTAGACCTGGCCTGGAGGGACCACAGAAGCAGCTGGCTAGGGACAGAGTGCCAAGCTGGAGAGAGAGAATGTGGCAGGCCCAAGGAAAGAATAAAAGGGGCCATACCAGGGTGCTGAGGGCATTTTGCACAATGCGTCGTGGGAAACAGATCTCATTAGGTATGTCATTGCAAATATCTCAATACTTGGTGCCAACTTTCAGCAATTGCACCTATAAACTGGGAAACGCTCTGCAGATAAAAACAGAGATCCTGATACCAACATGCCACAGCCAGCACAGAAAAAGTGAGTCAAAACCAGGGTTTCTCAGCTTTGGCACTAATGACATTCGGGGCTGGATAATTTTTTGTGGTGGGGGGTTGTCCTGTGCATTGTAAGGCTTAGAGTATCATCCCTAGTCTCTAACCATTAGATGCCAGGAGCAGCTCCTCCTCCAGCTGTGACAACCAAAAGTGTCTCCAGACACTGCCACATGTCTGCTGGGGGCAAAGGCAAGACTGATATGGAAGACATCAAAAAGGGACGCAGAATATGGAGAAAAACTCCAGACTGCCCCAGAATGGAGCTTGTGACTTCGTCACATCCAGATAAGAATTTCCATCAATCCCTTAATGTGGACGTAATTAGCAATTCATATCCCAATTCCACTGTGTACCACTCAGAGTTTGTTATGTGTAATTATGCCAAAATTATCAGTAGAGTTCTTCCAGAAAGGGGATTCAGTCATTCTCAAAGAATTCTTTGTGTTGACTTTATTAAGTCTCAGTTAAAGAATTCCTCGAGGTATTACAGGAGATCCAAGGATGTGTGGTGGGCCCTTTTGGACAAAAACAAATACAAAGCCACCTGTAGGGTATATTGCATTAAATTCATTGCCATCAAGTTGATTCCAACTCATAGAGACCCTAAATGACAGAGCAGAACTGCCCCAAATGGCTTCCAAGGCTGTAAATCTTTACAGAAGCAGACTGCCACATCTTTCTCCCAGCTGATGGGTTTGAACCACTGGCCTTTTGGTTAGCAGCTGAGCTTGCATAACCACTGAGCTATGAGGGCTCCTTGAAGATTGCATTAACTGGCTCAATTTCTCTCTGAAGATCTAGATGGCAAGATAGTAGGAAGCCTGATATATAATAAACAGTCAATAAAGGTAAACTAAATTACCAAATAGTTCTCATAGATCATACTTCAGAGATGAGGCTTAGCCTCCAGGCAAGGTTGGAAACAGATTCCATTTCACCTGTCAGTTCTAGGCCATGATTGTGCTGTCCTGAAGCGCTGTGTTAAAAAGTATTTTGAGGGTATATCTGTGTTCTAGAGTCCCTACGTGGTGTAAATGGTTAAAGAGCTTGGTTGCTAACCAAATGATTGGTGGTTTGAGTCCACCTAGAGATGCCTCAGAAGAAAGGCCTGGCAATCTACTTCAGAAAAATCAGCCATTAAAAACCCCAAGCAGCACAGTTCTACTCTGACACACAAAGGGTCACCATGTGCCAGAACTGACTCCATGGCAACTGGCTTACCGGTCCATCTGGGGAGAAACGTGGCTGACTGAGGGATGATGTCCGCTATGAACAAGGGAGGGGGATCTGACAGCCTAAAGGTGAGGCGTTCTCCCCTTTCAGGCAGTGACCTGATCACTGATCAGCTAGCCGTCAAGAAGATTATTCTAGCTACCTAGCAGGTGCTGGTGAGGCCAAAAGTAATAAAAACAGAAACCACATCAGGTATTTTAACAGAGAGAATTTAACATAGGGAGCCCATTGATCTGGTGTTGGAGAACAGAAGAGGCAAAAGGGGGACCCTGAGGAAACACAGAGACAATGACTCCAGAACCAGAGCTCAGGAAGGGGCCAGGCAGAGGTTGGAGGCTGACTTCTAGGAGGAAATCCCTGAGGGAATATGAAGAGGCTGGTTACCACTGTGAGGAAAAACTGCAACCGGAACCCACTGTCTGTGTTGGGATGAAGAACTAGCGCCATGAGGATACTGACAGGAACTTCCATCAAACAGAAACAAGGGCATCCATTTTGCCTTCTGCCTCAAGTCTCCCTTTAGCGCCCCCTATGGGCAGAACAGAACATAGAACCAGCTGGCAAAGCACCAACACAAGTTTGCAGAGTCCCAGCCTCAGCATCAGAAGGCAAATATAGAAGGGCAGGTTTGGAGCTGACAGACAATAGTTTACAAACCAGCACAACTAGGGAGGCTCAGAGAGGTGAACTGACTCACCCAAGTAACACGCCTAGAGCTCTAACCATGGTCTTTCGTCTCTGGGCTAACAATTATGTAGAGATTTGGAAGCTCCTCATGGATAGGGGCAATGGTTCACATCTTGATACCCTGCAGCCTCAAACATAATTTCACACTCACCACTTACTTAGAATCATCTCCCTTTGCCAGAAGTCAGTGTTTGAGCAATAATTGCTTCCTGTCTTACTCAGGTGGCTATTCCCACCAATACTGAGATTGCAATTAGATTGGGTCAAGATCTTCTTTCCAAGTTGCCTAAGATGCACCTAGTGTGAAACGTAAGGAGCTCTCGTGGCATAACAGTTAAGTGCCCCGCTGCTAACTGAGAGACTGACTGTCCGAGCCCACCCAGTGGTTCTGCAGGAGAAAGACCTGGCAATCTGCTCCCATAAAGATTAGAGCCTTGGAAACCCTATGGGGCAGTTACACTCTCTCACCTGTGGTTGTTACTAGTCAAAATTCTACTCGAAGACATCTAACAACAACAACAACAACAAATGTGAGATGTGGGGGGGGGCTGCGTGGCTCAGTGGGTGGAGTCTTCATGAAGGTGCATGGACCCAGCATCACCCAAAGCCTCACCAGGAGCCGCTCATCAAGCTGTCTCCCCAAGCGGCTCAAACCTCGGGTGTACAGTGCATCACATGAATTTGCATCCTTCTTTTCATCTGGAAAGTTACATCTCCTGAAAGAAGGCTTCCCTTTCTCTTATTTTGTCGCATTTCAGGACCCAGATGGAAATAAGGTTATGCCTCTAACGCACTGGGCACCACTCTCCTTGCGGAAGCTGTGTTCTCTTCCGGAACCTGCGTGCACACGGATGCAGAAACGTTAAATATTTTGTCCAGGAAAAAAATATTAGAGAAGATTTCTGGCAAAGTGAATTGTCTCCTCCTCCTTAGGGGTTCATCTGTGCCGAACCCTACCAACCCTTTTGTGAAGACAGAGCTAGTGAAAACCCTGAGAATAAAAGTGGGACTTGATTTTTTATGCTAATATATGTAAAGAACGTGACGACAGAGTCACAGGTAACACAATGAACTTAACTTTTTTCTCCCTTTTTATTGAATTATAATGACTAGTTTCCATAGCAATTACTGCATCACCTTCTACATTACCAGAAGGATCTACTGCACTGTTTCCCAGTCATCCTTGTAAACATTTCTACTTTTTTTTACAACGTTCTAGGGGAAAACACAAGCCCTGTCGGCTCGGCAGCAATCGGCGAGCACGTTTCAGGAGATTAATAAAGCCGAGCAGGCTGTTTTTATTTTCTAAGTTCGTCAGTTGGTTTTCCATCTTCACCCTCAGCAGCTACTTGTCAGGCAGACAAAGAGGGAAGGGGGGAAGAGGGAGAAAACAGGGGTGATGGGGGTTGGGAAAAGCTGTGCACCAGAGTCACCCAGAGCTGGCAGGAGGGACGTGAGAGATGGTGCTGCAGATCCTAGACTTGCGTCTCTGTTGACTTGAGAGTAGCTTGGAGAACTGCTGTCCTAGGAACCTTTTCTTCTCAAACCAGGCTTGAAGGAGGACCAGACCAAACCAGTTCCCTTCGAGTCAGTTCCAACTCATGGTGAGCCCCTGTGTGTCAGAGTAGAACTGTGCTCCACAGGGTTTTCAGTGGCTGATTTTTCAGAAGTAGATCGCCAGGCCTTTCTTCCAAAGTGCCTCTGGGTAGACTCGAACCTTCAACCTGTCAGTTAGTAGTTGAGCTCTTAACTGTGGGGCTACCCAGCCGTTGTTTATAAGTTCACAGAATGTCCGGCATGAGGACCACATAGAGGTGTCCTGTCGGCTGTTTCCAACCGCTGTCTCAGAGTTGCTCCCTGGGCCACTGTGGGGGCTGGAGAGATGACGTTCTGGATGCCCCTCCATTCAAAGCCCCCACATCCACCAGTGGCTTAATTTTATGAGCCTTCCATAATGGCTTCCCACATTGTATTTCATTTCCAGAAAACCATCTGTCACTAGTGGATATTTGCAGACACCCCTTTCCAGGCTACAGATGAGGAAAGCGACACCCAAAAAGGAATGGATTGGACTAGGAAGAAAGGCCTGGTGATCTGCTTTCAACAATCAGCCAATGAAAACCCTATGGAACACAGTGGTCTCACCTGCAACTGATCATGGGGATGACACAGGACTGGGCAACGTTTTGTTCCACTGTGTGTGGGGTTGCCATGAGTTGGGAGCCGACTTAACGGCAGCTAACAGCAACAAACGGCATCAGTGAGGGCTATGGATGGCCAGAACTAGAACCCAGCTCGTCAGATTCGCAACTTGCCCCACTGTCCCCTGCACCCTGCTGAAGAGCCAAGCTTTGGGTCATGAGCAGAGGCCACTGTCATGAGCAGAGAGATTCTGAGCTGGGCTTTGGGAACCCCACATAGGGGCTCACAGCTCCCAACCTGAGAGGGAGCAGTGCCTGTAGCATGAGCCCTCAACACCTTTATTCATCTGATAAGGGGCCTGCTTTGCCTCCATTGGTGCACCCTGTCTCCTGCCCCTGGGGGGGATCAGACAGGGGAGAGAGATGCCTAGACAGTGGCTAGGAGCTCGGGCACTGGAGTCAGACAGTCTGGGTTTAAATCCAGCTGTGCTTCCTACTAGCTGTGTGTCTGGGGCCAAGTGACTTCCCTCTGCTCTGCCTCAGTTTCCTGACTTCTAAAATGAGGCCAGTGACAGACGCATGGCAGAGGGGTTTGTGAGTTTCCCAGAAGATGGCTGTGGATTAAGTGCTCACACCTATGAGGTGCTGTTGTCTTCAACGCACATGTATTCACTGGCATGTACCTGTGGGGCCACCTTGAGTGAGTTCATTGTCTCGGAGCCCTGGTTTTCCCAGCTGTAAAATTAGAAAAGTAGGCTTGGTGGTCTTGAAGGTTTCTCCTAGCTCTGAAATTCAAGGGTTTTTGGATTCTAACAGCATAGCTGGAAGGAGGAAGTAGGGAGGAATAAGGAGAGACAGGAAGAGAGAAGGAGAAAAGGAGGGAGGGAGGGAGAGAGAGAAAGAGAGAGCAGGAGGAAAAGAGGGATGGATTGATAGATGAATGGAGGGAGGGAGGTGGAGAGAGAGGAACATAGGAGCAGATGCCTTAAGCAGAAGGAAAATTCCCTAAGTAACGAGGAGCCCTGAGTTCACCAAAATGCTTAACCAAGATAAGAAGGATGTAACTGATGTTGGAAAGATTGTTATGAGATTAATAAAAGTGATTAAGGGATTAAGACTTCTCAACAGAGGTAGTGAAAGGACCACCAATGGGAAAATCCTCCCTCGCCCTGTGTACTCGGCGGCTCTTCTGGATTTTCCAGTCCTCAGTCATGGAGACATCTAACAAAACGGGCTCAGCAGATGCTCAAATAGAATCCTGACTTAAGCCCATCACAGACATTGGGGAAGAGCCCATGTGCCATATATACATAAAACCAGCTGCTGTTGAGTCAGTTCCAACTCAGGGTGAGACCCCATGTGTGTCAGAGTAGAACTGTGCTCTGTAGTGACTTCAGCAGCTGATTTTTCTAAAGTAGATCTCCAGGCCTTTCTTCCAAAGTGCCTCCAAGTGGGCTCAAACTCCCAACCTTTTGGTTAGTAGTCGAGTGCTTAACCACTTGCCCCACCCGGGGAGAGATACACACACACAGATATGTATATGTTTATATGGAGCCCTGGTGGCACAGTGGTTAAGAGCTCAGCTGCTAACCAAAGGTTGGCAGTTCAAATCCACCAGCTGCTCCTTGGAAACTCTATGGGGCAGCTCTACTCTGTCCTATTGGGTCGCTATGTCATCAACTCGATGACAAAGGTTTATATATATATGCTGTTGCTGTATCACTGTTAGTTACCATCGAGTTGATTCTGACTCACAGCGACCGCATGTGACAAAGCCGAACTGCCCATAGGGTTTCCTAGGCTATAATCTTTACAATAGCAGATTTCCAGGTCTTTTCTTCTGCAGAGCTGCTGGGTGAGTTCAAACCACGAATTTTTTGTTTAGCAGCTGAGCACTTAACCACTGTGCCACCAGAACTCATACACACACACACACATATATGTGTATGTTCCACTGCTATTCATATGCATATAAGTATATGTATACGTACACACATACACATACACATACATATACATATGTGTGTATATGAGTTCTGGTGATGCATCGTTTAAGTGCTCTGCTGCTAAACAAAAAACTGGTGGTTTGAACCCACCCAGCTGCTCTGCAGAAGAAAAGACCTGGAAATCTGCTGTTGTAAAGACTACAGCCTAGGAAACCCTATGAGGCAGTTCTGCTCTGTCACACCGGGTCACTGTGAGTTAGAATCAACTCGATGGCACCTAAGAACAACACTACAACAATGGCAGCAGCTGCAACAATGGACTCAAGCATAGCAAAGATTGTGAGGATGGTGCAGGACTGGGCAGTGTTTTGTTCTGTGGTACATAGGGTCGCCATGAGTAGGAACCAACTAAACAGCACCTGACAACAACAAATATATATGTATATCTATGTATGTGTATACGTATTTAGAAAACCCTGGTGGCATGGTGGTTAGTGCTATAGCTGCTAACCAAAAGGTCAGCAGTTTGAATCTACCAGGTGCTCCTTGGAAACCCTGTGGGGCAGTTCTACTCTGCCCTATAGGGTCGGTGTGAGTCGGAGTTGACTCGCTGGCAGTGGGTTTGGGTTTTTTTTGGTTATACATATGTAAATATAGCTATAGATTTATTTCTGGGAAGATCCAGAGGAGTTTAAGAAATACCTTTAGGGCCAGAGGTTTGGGCAGGGATTAATGAGTGAGGCTGTTCTGGCTTGGTTGTTTTTTGTCACGTGCCAAGCCCCACATCAGGCTATTTTCATGAATTATTTTATTCTACCCTCACATCTCACCCATGAGACAGTGAGATCATCACCATTTTCCAGATGATGAAATGGAGGCTCAGAGAGGTTAAGCATGTCTCCAAGATCACACAGCTGGGGATAGAGTCTGGTTTTGAACATAGGACCGAGTGGCTCCAAAGCTCTTGAACTGAACACAATGCCTCCATCAGAGAAAATTGCTGATGGATGGGCACGGTTGACCCAGGTTCCTGTTTATTATCCCCAGAAAAATAGAAAAGCCTAGAGTCTTCCACTGAGGGCGCTGGACAGCCCTTTGCAGAGGAATCCCAGTAGGTCCTTTGTAGAGTGTTTTCCTACATGTCGTGTATTTCAACCCTGCCAGTGGTGGGTATCTTACCCCCAGTTTACAGGTGAGGAAGCTGAGGCTCAGCAAGCAAGATCGGCATCACTGGGGTTTCCCAGTTCCTAATTACACTCCTCACTCCCAACATGCTACCGGCTTCCTTATGATGCCTGACCCATTCCAGCCACCCTCCCACGAGTTCCCCAATGCAGGAAAGCAGGTCCCTTATCAAATGAAATAAAGCCATTGAGAACTCTTGCTGCAGGCACCCCCCCCCCTCAGGAGTTTTGCACAACCCAGGGACTCCTGACTGATGACAGATACTCAAAAATTGCCAAACTCCCTCCCCATTAGCCAACCCCACCCTGATACTGTTTAAAGACCTTTGACTTCTCACCTTTGTCTTCTGACGATGTGTCAGCCAGCCTCCAAGATGATGCCCAATGGTCCCCACCTCCTGGTATTCGTATCCTCCCACACTGTACCAGGGTTGGTCTGTGTGATCAATTGCATATAGCAGATGTGACGGTATGACACTTCTGAGATTACAGTTTGAAAAGGCTGTAGCTTCCACAGCAGAGGAAGAAAGAGACTCAGGAAGCTGAGAAGTAACCAAACTGCAGGTCAAATGGCATGGATCTAAGTCCATCCTCATGAGACCAGAAGAATGAGAGGGGACCCAGATACCGTTACTGAACGTTTTGATCAAGGACCCAATAGATTGATCCTGATCAAGGGGAGGAAAAGTATGGAACAGAATTTCAAATTCTTATAGAAACCAGGCTTTTCTGGACCCACTGTAATTGGGGGAACCCTCAAATCTATTGCCCTGAGATAATCTTTGAGCCTTGAACTGTAACTATCTCATGGAGCCATCTTTAAACTACAGTTTAGCTCAACTACTAAAGAATGTTCTCCTTGAGCAGTGTGCTCTTTTAAAGAATTATCTATATGAGATCAAATTGACAAGAGTAACTCTAAAACATAGAGGAGAAGTTTAGGGGACAGAGAGCCTAAGCTAATGGTGGTGAAACAACATGGGTAGAGATAGAATGGAGACGCACTGCAAAGAATGAAACAAATGTCATTATTGAACTGTACGTGTAGAAAATGTTGAAAGGTGTATGTTTTATTATGCATATTTTCTCTCTCTCTCTCTCACACACACACACACAGACTTTAGCTTCCATCTTGGTCTATCTCTCCCATGGATCTCTCACTCTCGGGACAGCCATGTGGTGATTGGCAAACATGGTGAGGAACTGAAGCCTCCAGCCAACAGCCATGCAAGTGAGCTTGGAAGTAGATCCTTCAGCCCCAATCAAGTCTTCAGAGACAGCAGCTTTGGCTGGTAGCTAGACTACAACTTCGTGAGACACCCTGAGCCAGCACCACCCAGCTAAGCCACCCTCAGAATTCTGACCTTCAGAAACTGAGATAATAAGTGTTTGTTGTTTGAAGCTGCTAAGTTTTAGCATAATTAGTTTCAGAGCAATAGATAACCAATACAGGCGATTTCGCTAGCTAAAGGTCAGCCTTTCTGGAGTCTGTGTTAACAACAGACTGTTGTGCTCTAGATGGACCCACACAATGCAAAGTTGGTTTCCTGGTTTATTTCACAAGAATAATTCTCAGCTACAGCCACCTCCCCACCCAACTCCAAAGGCTTTTGTCTTGTTTTGAGCATTGGCTCAACAGTAAATGATGAGCTCCATTTTATAGACCAGTACAAGGTTTTTTTTTTTTTTTTACACGGAGGCCAGGAGATGGGAAGTGGCTTGCTCAAAGTCACATGGCAGGTCAGATGCAAAGCTGAGTATAAAAATCAGGACTCCAACACACCATCCATGCACTTCTTCACCCTCCGAGTAGGTGTTCGTTGAGGGCCTACTATGTCCTGAACTCTGCTCTAGGTGCTCCCCGCACTGTCCTGCCTCACTCAGGGAGGAGGCCTCAGGCAAGCCCTGCTTCCAGGAACTCACGGGAGAGGATGTTATGCACCAGTTCCAGGACCAGATGTGTGTCCTGAGCTGTGTTCAAGTGAAGGGAGATAAAGGAAACTCTGATTGGTAGTAGCTGTTGGGTGCCAGCAAGTTGCTTCTGACTCACAGCAGCCCTGTAGGACAGAGCAGATCTGCCCCTAGGGTCACCTGGGCTGTAATCTTTACAGAAGCAGATCTCCGCATCTTTCTCCTGCAGAGCCACTGCGGGAGTTTGAACCACCAATCTTCCGGTTAGCAACCGAATGCTTAATCATTGTGCCACCAAAGCTCCTTCCCCTACTTTGAGGGAGATGCTAAAGGTCACCACCTTATAGGGGGAGAGAGCTCGCCAGACCCCCAGTTTCTCTGAGAGCCCCCAGTGCTGGCAGAGGCAGGAAGTGCCACCTCAGAGTGAACTAAGCCTCACTCTGGGAACTTCCTGGCCTGGCAGAGCCAGGCCCCCTGTCCTCACTCAGATGACCTTCGCTAGATCCCCAGCCCTGGAGAGCCACAGCCTGGCCCCCAACAGCCTTAACTGGGAGGACAGGGATGGCAATCATGTTTTTGCTGCTGCTACTGCTGCTGGCAGGTTTCTTACAAGCTGGGGGAAAATTTTCTGCTGGCTCAGCCACCATCACTGAGCCCAGAGGGACAGGGAGGGGTAGGCACAGTCACCACACGGTGATGGGCTAGTGAGCTGCACGCAGGCACCAAGCTGGAGCACAGCTGTAGGTGCTGGAAGCTGACTGCTCCTGCAGGGTGGGTGTGGGCTGGCGAAGCAAACACCCAGGGACAGTACGGTGGGGCTGGGGCTCTGCTCAGAGACACGGTTGCATCCCACCTCTTTTTAGTCATAGAAGCCATATGCTGGGTTTGACTTCAATGTCTCAGGCTTTCGGGGGTAAGGGAGTGGGAGCGCTCCCTGAACTAGGCTGCAACCCTGGGGAAGGGAGCATCCACTTAGACCAGGGCTCTGAATGTCAGCACAATTGACATTTGGGGTTGGATAATTCTTTGTGGGGAGAAGGTCTGTCCTGTGCATTGTGGGATGTTTACCAAAAACATCTCCAAATATCCTCTGGCTGAAAGCTACTGACTTAGATTCACAGCTTTCTTTCCTTGGGCCCCCTCCCTCCCTAATTTCCATGTTTTTTGGATCTTCAGGATGAAACATCCAACAAGTCACCAAGCGCTGACTAGACACCAGCTAGTTATCTCCACGCTTCACCATATCCTCACAACAACACTGAGATGGGTATGAATGTGACCCCCATTTTACAGAAAAGAAAACGAGGCTTGTTGTTTTCAGGTGCCATCCAGCCGACTCCTACTCAGTGCAACCCTAAATGACAGAGTAGAGCTGCCCCATAGGGTTTTCTAGGCTGTAATCTTTATGGGAGAAGATCACCAGGTCTTTCTTCCACGGGGCCACTGGATGAGTTTGAACTGCCAACCTTTCAGTTAGCAGACAAGTGCTTAACCATTTAGCCACCAGGGCTTCTTAAATTGAGGCTGAAGTGGGTGAAATTTGCCAGATTCAAGGTGGAAGGAGAATTTGAACACCATGATGCTTATTCCTGCCTTGGCCCTTAGAGTGTCTTGTTCTATGCTGCATTCAGTGTCTTGTATAAAGTAGGTTGTCAATAACTAGTTTTAAAATAAATGCATGAAAGAATGAATGAGAAATAAGGTTTCTCTGCACTCACCTTGGTCAGAATGCTCCAAGCCTGGGGACCAGTGGGTTGAGCTAGGATATGCTGGCTGGTGGGAGAGAGAAGGCCTGGGGCTGCTACAGGGGAGGCTGGGTCTCTTGGCACCACACCATATCCTGGGAAGAGAGAAGGTACACAGGGTCCCATTTGGCCTTGATCCTTGCCTATTGCACCGGCCTCTGCACTGACCTCCCTGCCTTTAGCCTCTCTCCCTCCCTTCCTCTCAGCAGCCAGAGCCACCCCCAGCACAGGCCAATCGGATCATGTCAAGCCTCCCATGCAAACTTGCCATGGAGCCTATGGACTGAAGGAAAGGGCCTTTGCCTGCATTGAAGATGCTTCAGATTTTGGTTCCAGCCAACTTAAAATAATCAAAATAATGACTGTCATCAGAGTATGTAAAGGAAGTGATCCATGTAATGACATGTGACACATGGTCGAATCTCAATAGGCATAAGCCCTTGCCGCTGTGGTTTTTACAAATGTAACGGTGCACAGCCTTCAGCACTCTTGGGGACAGCAGGCCAGTGTTCGGTGGCTGGGAGCATGGCTCAGTGGCTTCAGAGTATGAAATTCCCAGCCCTGGGGTCAGTCAGGCCTGGGTTTGAATCCCAGCTCTGCTGTGTGCTCTTGGGAAGGTCACTGCACCTCTCTGAGCTTTAGCTATGACTTTTCTATAATGAGATTAAAAAAGCTGACTTTCCACATTGGTTGTGAGAACAAAATGAAATGATACGTGTTATACATGTTATCAGTGTATGGTGTACAAAAGGCAAAAAAAAAAAAAAAAGTTGCTGTCAAGCCGATTCCGACTCGTGATCACCCCACGTATGTCAGAGAGGAACTGTGCTCCACAGTGTTTTCAATGGCAGATTTTTTGGAAGTAGATCCCAGGCCTTTCTTCTGAGGCACTCTGGGTGGACTCGAAACTCCAGTCTTTCAGTTAGCAGCTGACTGCATTAATACCACCCAGGGACTCCATACATTAGGCCCTCACTACTTATTATGGCAAGAACTCAAGAATCATTTGATCCTGACAACACCCCCAGCAAGGTAGACATCGTTGTTATCCCAATTTAAAGACAAAAAAAAAAAAAAAAACTGAGGCTGGAGGTAACGGTTGTCCAAGTTGTCCTGGTCCTAGATTGACCCAGGTCCATGTGACTCCCCAGGCCACTCGTTGGAAACTTGTCTTTGAGGCTCCAAGAAAGCTAGGGCACCTGGAGTCCTTCTCCTCAGGGGCTGCCCTGGAGCTCTGAGTTAAGCTACCCAAAGTGATACCCAACCCAGTGCCATCAAGGTGATACAGTGAGCAGGAAAATTCGGGGTTCCCTTCAGGCCCTTGGTGTTGGTAGCTGAGTCATGCAGCAGAGGCAGCCCCTATGGAGACACGCTCTGAGTGGGAAAACAAAGTCCCCGCCAGTTTTGGAAGCCCTGGTACCTCTCTCCTCTGAGTTGGAGCAAACGCCCCAGACAGGGCAGCAGGGCCAGAATCTTGGACTTAGAGGGAGACTTGAGAGGTTGTCCATGGGAAAGCCAGACACACTGGCTGCACAATGTACTGGTCTTTTCAGGGAGGTCGGCAGGAGGCCCTTCTGTGGCTGACTCTGTCAGCAGCTGGAGGTGGCAGGGTTGGTGGCAGGGTCCATGGTCTCCCTGTACAGCTGTGCTGGCCAGGGGAAGCAGACTTTGCTTGCATCCTGGAATTTTTGGTGTGATTCATGGTTATTATAATTTCAAAGCGTGGCCGTCTTCCAGGGATTCTATGTGGAAGTCACAAAATCCAGGGGAGCCCCATTCAGCTGTTACTAAGTGATCACTAGGAAGCTGGCCCAGCTCTGGACTCAGAGAGTCCAGGTGTCATGCCATTGTCTCCCTGTGTAGACAAGGACTGGAGCCTCAGAGACAGGCTAGGTTTAGCTTTGTATACACTGACTACTTAAAAAAAAAAAAGTTACCATTGAGTCAGTCCTGACTCATGGTGACCTTATACGTGTCAGAGTAGAACTGTGCTCTGTAGGGTTTTCGATGACTGAGTTTTGAGAAGTAATCATCAGGCCTTTCTTCTGAGGTGCCTCTGGATGGAATCAAACTGCCAACCTTTCAGTTAGTAGCCAAGCACATTAGCCGTTTGCACCACCCAGGGACTCCCTGAACTGCTAAATCCTCCTACAACCGAGGTCCAAAGGGGTTAACTGACTTGCACAGGGTCAGCCAATTAATAAGAAATTGAGACTTCGCTGAACTCCTCCATTTTCTCATCCACAAAATGGGTACATTACTAATACTTATGGATGGCTGATAGTATTCATCACAGTATTGTATGTAGATTCTTAACGCTGCTCTAAGCACACAGAAAGTACTCAAGAAATGCCAGCAGTTGCTATAAACCCTGCTTTGATCAGAATTAACTAAATAGCCAAAACTAGAATAAGGGCTTTCCCGGAATCAAATTGTTAAACCAATTCATGCATTCATTCAGGTAACATATATTTATTGAGCAATGGCTATGCGCTAGGCTCTGTCCTAAGGATTAGGGTTGCAGAAATAAACAAGACATGGAATGATCTTCATGACCTTGAGCAGTCAATTGCAAAATAAGTAAATTAATTGTCATGTAAACTGCTAGGAGGTTGAAGGGCCAGTATTTGGTCTGGGGGATCCAGGAGTGAATACTTCAGGGAGCAATATTTGAGACCTAGGAGATGAGTAGTTGTAAAACTGGCAGGGGGAAGGTAAGGGTGCATATGTGTGTGTGTGTGTGTGTGTGTGTAGGTGTGTGTGTGAATGTGTGTTGGACAGTAAGTCTGAGCTTTCAGGCAGAGAGAACAGCATGTGCAAACGTACTGTGGTAGGAAGGAATTTGGTACACTCCAGTATCCTCCTATCTAATAACTCACCTATATTCAAGTCTCCTTTTCTCCCTTTGAGTTGTTTCTGCAGAAGTTCCCACCTTCCGGGTTAGTCTGGTTGCTCCCTTGTGGTATCATTTAGCTTGTTCCTCTGTCCCTGTATTTCCTAAAAACTAGACTTTGGTTCTAAAGGCTGGATGGATTCAATGTAACCTCTTGTGGCTACAGGGCATCATCACAGGGAATGTTATCTTCTTCCTGTCAAATATTATCAGGAGAGCCTTCATGTCTGCATGACCAACCTTTTGTGATGTTCCATGAGATGGTTCACTAGATTAAGGTGATGGGTGTAATCTCTACCATATGCTTCTATTTTTCTCCTCGAGACTATAAAATGACATATATACAGAGGTCCAGACCCCTCGACCAGATACTTAATAATTTTCACACCAAATAATCATTGTTGCCTGAACCACTTACCTAATTGGGAGCTGGCTGACTCCTGATTTCCTAAGTCTACATTATTCCTTCCCCACCATTAGATGGCCTTCTCCAGTAAAGTAGAGCTTCGCCTTGTCAACTGGGTTATTGGTTATTATAAGATACAGTCTGAATTTTTTTTTTAATTGTTCTGAAGGTATGTATAACACAACATTTGCGAATTCAACTGTTTTTTGGGTGTACACTTTAGTGATATCAATTACATTAGTCATACTGTGCAACCATCATCCGTGATCACTGCCAAACCGTTTCTCTGCTTTTCCAGGGCAGGGACTGTAAAGCGATCTTGTTTGAGCTCCAGTGCCCATTTAATCCAAAGGGTTTGAAGGCCTCGGAGGGGGGCTTCCTGGTGCTGTTTTCACGGTGATGTTTACAGCAGTTGCTCTGGGGAGGTGTTAAGCAAAAAGAGGTAGAAGCTGTTCTTAGAAAATCATAGAATCTGAGGTCTCAGGACATACAGAGATCTTTTCATTTATTTCTATTTTTGTGCCTTCTGTTATCATCTTGTTACTTTTCTTTTACTATGGTAAATATATAGGTAATGAAACATTTACCATTCCAACAGTCTTTGCATGTACAATCCAGGGGCGTTATGTTCATCATGTTGTTCACATTTGCAAGGTGCTCCATCACCCTTCACAGAAGCTCATTGTCCCCTAAACCATGAGTCCCCCCTCCCTCCCTCCAGCTTGCCTGTGATAACCTCTAATCTACTTCTGTGTCTAGGCATTCACCTACTCTAGGTATATCATGTAAATGTGATCATACAGTATTTGTTCTTTAATGACTGACTTATTTCACCCAGCACAATGTTTTCAAGGTTTATCCATGTTGTAGCATGTATCAGGACTTCATTTCTCTTTATGACTGAGTAATAGTCCATTTCTGTCTACACCATGTTTTGTTTGTCCATTCATCTGTTGATGGACACTTGGGTTGTTTCCACATTTTGGCTATTGTGAATAGTGCTGCAATGAACATCGATGTGCGTGTATAATTACCATGTTGTTGTTGTCATTGTTGTTAGATGTCATTGAGTCTATTTCAACTCATAGTGACCCTCATGTGACACAGTAGCACTTCCCGTTAGAATTTTCTAGGCTGTAATTTAATCTTTATAGGAGCAGATCGCCAGGTCTTTTCTCCTGCCGATCAACTGGGTGGGCTGGAGCTGCTGGGTGGTTTGAACCGCCAACCTTTTGGTTAACAGTTGAGCGCTCAACCGTTGTGCCACCAGGGTTCCTTATAATTACTATAAAAAACCCAAAACCAAACACGTTGCTGTCCAGTTGATTCTGACTCTTAGAGACCCTATAGGAAGGACAGAGTAGAGCTGCCCCATAGAGTTTCCAAGGAGTGCCTGGTGGATTTGAACTGCCGACCTTTTGGAAAGGTCAGCAGCTGTAGATCTTAACCACTATGCCACCAGGGTTTCCTATAATTACCATAAAAAAATCCAGCAATTCCACCTCTAGGCATACACCCAAAAGAATGAAGGGTCTTTAAAAGCCCCTCCTTCTGGCTGAAGTGAAAACATCCCATAGGCTAGCACTTCTCATGATGTGCACCTGAATCACTGAGGTCTCGCAGAGCGGAGGTGCCAGTGTTGTAGACCTGGGGGTTCTAGCATCTGCCTTTCTGACAGCTGTCCTGCGTGCCTACGATGCTGATCCACACGCCACACTTGCAGTAACACAGGTCTAGAACACGCCAACCAAGCCTTCTTCCAAGGTCTGCTTGGAGGATTCCTGAACACAGCCTTTACAGCTCTGCCTTGTCTGATCCCACCCACCCTTCCAACCATGAAATCAGCATTTTAAGTTATATGTTAAAGACTGAGAACCAATGCTACACCATACATCTTAAATGAATTGACTATTTTTTGCTCACTCATACATATGCAATTCTATAGACCAACGGAAGTGAGAATTTGAGCATTCATGTATTTATAAATTCTATATGTGTCTTTTCCTGACTCACCCACACAGCAGCCTTCGCTCTCCACTTCTCTTCCCAACAAAATTCTGGAGATGCTCAAACTGAGTGCAAGTTTGCTTCCAGAAACACTTCAACTTGTAAAAGAAAAGAACAGCAAGACTCAGTCTACCTCTTTTGAGCAGAGCTGTCGGAGTCACTTTGTAAAATCACTTTCATTGTGGCTATTATTAAAAGTGAAAAAAAAATTATTAAAAGAGATCCTAAAATGATCCTAAACTAATCCTAACAATGGAGAATACTAAGGCAGCTGTGCTCCAGGCATTGGGTTAATCTGGACACCTCAGTGTGGGTTCCGTTTTGCTAGGTTCGTTGGGTAATCTTCATAGTCTTCTCCTTCCATCAGAGCCCCACATTCCTTTATTCATTGAACAACTCTTCATTGCACGCCTACTATGTGCCAGGACCTGTTGCAGCAGGGGTTAGGGTTACAGCAGAAAACAGACAGGGATAACCCCTGCCCTTGTGTAGCTCGCACTCTAGGAGGGGACCCAGCTTTGAACAGTGTATCATACTGATGCAGAAGCTCAACTTTGACAAGGGCCAGGAATGGACTAGGCTGTTATGAGCTGGAACCAAGGAAGGAGATGGGGACCATGTGGGAGAGCCTGCTGGGCAGAGGAACTGCAGAAGCCTATGCCCTCAGGATAGAGAGAAGGAAAATGAAGCTGGTGAGCCGAGAGCAGAAGGAGTGGGAAGAGGTGGCACCAAGGAACATGCATTGGTCCTATGCTGTCATCTTCCATGACCCCTGTTGACCACTCTTCACCCTGCTCCACTGTTCCCTGTGCCTGGAAATCATGCTCTGTGCTTAGGAAACCCCATGGGGCAGTTCTACTCCATTATATAGGGCCACTATGAGTCAAAAATCAACTCAATGGCACACAACAACAATAAAAACATATATCTATGTGGCAAAAATTACATATATAATATATATAAATAAACATAGGAAACCCTGGTGGCGTAGTTGTTAAGTGCTACAGCTGCTAACCAAAGGGTTGGCAGTTCTGATCTGCCAGGCGCTCCTTGGAAACTCTATGGGGCAGTTCTACTCTGGCCTATAGGGTCACTATGAGTCGGAATCCACTCGCTGGCACTGGGGGAGGGGAATAAATATATATGGTATACCTATAATACCTATTTTATATATATATATAAACAGCAAAAGAATGAACTAGAAATATGGTAATGATTTACAATCTATGGATTCAGATGAAAGGAAAAGTTATAATCTATAATATATTGGATGTATTAGAATTTTTCTCTATCACTGGAGAATAAGTTTCCTTACAGGTGCCTTTTCCTAGGGTGACCAATTGTCCTGGCTTGCCTGGGAATTTCCTGGTTTTAGCACTGAAATTCCTGTGTCCTGGGAGACCCCATACCCTGGGCAAGCCCAGAGAGCTGGCCACCTACTGTTAAATATTTCAGTGAACCTTTCCTAAGTTTAGGGGCCTGGTTGCACAGTGGTTAAGAGCTATAGAATCCACCAGCTGCTCCTTGGAAACCCTATGTGGCAGTTCTACTCTGTCCTATAGGGTCACTATGAGTCAGAATTGACTTGACAGCAATGGGTTTTTGGGTTTCCTAAGTTCAAGAGCAATCTCTTACATAGCCACAGTATAGTCACCAAAATCAGGACATTTATCCTTAACACAATGCTCTCTCCTGGACCACAGTTCCTACTCAAAATTCTACCCATTACCCTTTATAATGATAAGGTCCTTTATAAGGATTTCTCCATTCCAAGCTCCAGGCCTAGGCCAAATCCAGGACCACACATTGCATTAGGTGTCATGGTTCTTTAGCTTCTTTTCACCTAGAACAGTCCCTCAGTATTTTTTTTTTCATGACCTTAGTAATGGACTACAGGACATTGCATAAAACAAAAATCTCTTCTGATCATAAATAAACAAATGCATTGACAACAAGGTACATCTCTTCTCCAGCATGAACAGCCAACAAATAAAAGTAGAAGGCATAACGGAGTCCAGAAGCCAACGTTGTGCAACTGTCATGGCTTTAGTAGATTCAGGCAAGTTTTGTTGATGGATGTTAAAGCCAGGGGTAACAAGGAGGAAATCTAATGCTCCTGTGGTTGTCTCCGTGAATGACTGCCTCCTGTGCCATGAATCAGAAGAACTAGATGGTGCCCGGCTACCATTACTGAACATTTTCATCAAGGATTCTGTAGAAGAACCCTGATCAAAATGGGGATTCAGGGCTGTATCTATATCTGTATCTGTGTCTATGTCTATATCTATGTATCTATATCTAGATTTTGTTCAGGGGTCCAGGCCACAGTAGATGCTATTTGCTTATGCCTGTATCCCAGACTGAGAACATCAGCTCCATGAGGCAGGAGCTGTTTTGTTGGCCCTTACAGAAATGGCTGAAACATATGAGGTGCTTGGTAAATACTTGTAAACTGAAGGAATGGATGGATGAACGAGGTCTCCTTGGGCAGGGGCTGGCAAAAGAGAAACAAGTCTTTCTGAGTCCCCTTTCCTTGTTGGCTCCGTTGAGTCAGCCCCCAACTCAGAGTGACCCCACGTACAACAGGACAAAATGCTGCCCTGTCCTTGCCATCCCATGATCAGTTGCGGATCGGACCATTGTGATCCAGGGGTTTCCACTGGCTGCTTTTCAGAAGTAGATCACCAGGCCTTTCTTCCTAGTCCCTGTTAGTCTGGAAGCTCAGCTGAAACCTGTTCAGTATCATAGTAACATGCAAGCCTCCACTGACAGAGAGGTGTGTTGGCCAGAATAAAACCCGGGTCCCCCACATGGAAGGTAAGAATCCCACCACTGGACCACCAATGTCCTCCTAAAGACACGACATCCCTCCCATTGCCGTCCAGTTGACTCTGACTCGTGGCAGCCCCTTTTGCTCTCCACAGGGCTTTCACGGCTGATGTCTCAGAAGGAGATTCCCGAGGCTTTATTCTGTGGCCTCCACGGGTGGACTGGAACCTCGAACCTTTCGGTTAGCAGCAGAGCATGTTAACCATTTGCACCACCCAGGGACTCCTTTCCCACAGGTGTGTATTTTCTTCTGTGCCAGATTCCAAAGCAGAAATGGTGATGGGCATCCATTTTTAAATGTTAATCGTGCAATAAACACGAATTATCCAAAAGTGCTTTTAAAATAAGGTTAATGGAGCCGACTTTATCTCATTTTGTTGCGTGGTTAACTAGATCCGAATAATTACCAGCTCCACATTTATTGATGCCCATTACAAGATTATGTTTATGCAGGTCTATAAGGTGAGGGTTTTGTTTTCCCTTTCAGTTTTATGGGCCAATATGCAGTAGAACATTCTGTAAGGCCAGCTGCAGAGGGATGGTTGTCCTGGGGAACAACTCCCCAATGTTCAGGTCCCCTGAGCAAGTTTACATCTGGGGGGCCACCCCATCCCAAGCTGTACCAGCCCTTCCAAATTCTTCACGAGCCAGGTAGAGAAGGGAGTCTTGTTACCGAGCCTGAATCATGGCCCCAGGTGTTTGGGGTGAACAGAAGAAACAGGGGATAGTTGACCTGCTGTGTGTCACTTCCCCAGCAAACATTATTGTTACTCACTTGGAATTAGGGACCATACCAGCTCACACCCCCTCCTTTTTCTCTGTGGTGTGCAGAGCTGAGTGCTTAATCGACATTTGCATAAAGTCTCATAAATCATAGAAGCTTGAAGCTGCAAGAAAACTCAAGAGATCAACTTGTTCTGCAAGGAATGAATGAGGGAGGCTGAATCTAAAGGGAAGCAAAGGATTCAGGATAGAGTGTAGCTGACTGTGTGCCGAGAATGGTGCTGCACCCTTCGTAGTTCCTGCCTCGTTTCACACTCTCTGTTACCTTGCAGAGCCAGGGTTATGATGCCCAATTCACAAATGAGAAAACCAAGACTGAGAATAATGTCTGGCCCAGGTCCCCCAGCTGGGGTTCACAGCTGGATCTTCTGGAGCCCAGGCTTTATGCTTTGTCCACAGGACCTCACAGAAGCCCGGGGATCTGGTCATCTGGAGGTGCATGGCAGGGCCTCTGTTTCTTCATCTGTGAAATGGGGATGGTGAGGACAAGCATCTCTACTGCACTTGCCTAGCAGGCTTCTGGCAACGAGAAAATATGAGTGTAGATGTGAATGTGATATGGACACGGAATAGATTATACTAAGAGTGGAAATCTCACCCCTCAGTACCTTGACAGAGGTCGGGGGGCCCAGAGAGCCCGGCTCTGTCCCTGGGAGTGGTCAGAGGCAAAGAAAACAAGTATGGATGTGGAGTCAGACAGAACCAGGTTCAAATTCTACCTTTTACACTTAATACAGTGCATGACCTTGAGCAGGTAACTCTATTTGCCCTTCCACCTTCCCTTCATAAGTACTCAGACTAATGGTCAAGCTCATGGATTCAGAAGTCAGGCCATCTGAGTTTAAACAGGCTCTACCGCGGATGACTGGTATAACTCTACACAAGTGATTTAGTATTATCGTTACTACTATTCACCACCACCGTCAGTTTGTCATACTGTGGTGGCTTGTATGTTTCTATGAGGCTGGAAGCTATGCCACCCGTATTTCAAATACCAGCAGGGTTACCAACGGTGCACAGGTTTCAGAAGAGCTTCCAGACTCAGACAGACTAGGAAGAAAGGCCTGGCGATCTCCTTCAGGAAATTAGCCAATGAAAATCTTATGGGTCACAACAGAACATTGTCCAACTTGATTTCTTTGAACACATCGCTGGAGGAGGACATTGTGTTTGGTGAAGTGGAGGACCAGTGAGGGCAAGGGAGGCCCTCAGTGAGATGGGTTGGCACAATATCCAATATGATGGACTGGGGCATGCAGGTAATTGTGAAGATTCTGCAGGACCTGGCAACATTTTGGTCTCTTGTACATGGGGTCTCCATGAGTCAGAGTTGACTCAGTGGTACCTATCAATCAATCAATCAATCAATCTATCATCTATCTATCCACCTATCTATCTATCATCTATCTATCCACCTAACATCATCATCATCATTGAGGTGGAACACACATATAATTCAACATATAAATCTAAGTAAATGTAAAGCCTGAATAATTTTTACGTACATATTCCCTGTGCAGCCACCACCAAGATCAGGACATAAAACTCTTCCAACAGCCCAGAAGGCCCCTTCATGTCCCTTTCAGTCAGTTCTGCCCCTCTACTCCCAGAAGTAGTCACTGATCTGACCCTTTTCGCCATCAGTTAGTTCTGTGTGTTTTTGAATTTCATGTCAGTGGAATCATACAGTATGTCCTCTTTTGTGTCTGGTTTCTATCACTCAGCTTTATGTCTGAGATGTAGCCATGCTGTTGGGGGCAGTACGAGTTCATTCCTTTTCATTGCTGGCTGCTATTCCATTGTGTGGCTTCACCACAGTTAGTTCATCTCTTCTCTGTTGATAGACATTTGGCTTGTGTCTACCTTTCAGCTCTTATGAACTGAGCTCCTATGAACATCCTTGTTCATGCCTGGTGGCCCTTAACATTCATTTCTCTTAGGTATATACTTGGGAGCTGAATTGCTGATTCCCAGGTTAAAAGTATGTCTGAGAAACCTGCATTAGATTCCTAAGAAATTATCAGAAAGTGGGTGGCTCACATTAGAAATTTAATACCTCGTGGTTCTGAAGGGCTGCAAGTCCAAATTCAGGGTGTCGACAGAGCCGTGCTCTCTCAATTGTTCTAGAGGAAGGTCCTTCCTTGTCTCTTCCAGCTTCTGGTAGCCCCAGGCATTCCTTGGCTTGCAGCTGTAGAAATCTCCACTTCTGTCCTCACATGGCCATCTTCCCTCTGTGTGCCTGTGTCTCCTCTCTTTTACAACGACACCACTCCTACTGGATTAGGACTCACCCTATCCCAGTATGATCTCTTGTGAACTGATAACATCTTGAAGGATCCTATTTCCAAATAAGATCACATCACAGGTACCAAGGGTTAGGACATCAACATAGCTTTCTGGTGGCTCAACTCAAGAACCTTTGGTAAATGTGAGTGTTTTATCCTCTCTGTGCCTCAACTTTACCATCTGCAAAATGGTGCCTGCCACCCAAGACTGTAAAAAAACAAAACAAAACAAAAACCCATTGCCATCGAGTTGATTCCAACTCATAGCGACTATAGTGAGGATTAAATGTGATAACCTAATTAAGTTTGGAGGTGAGAGGGCAGCAAGATACAGAATTATATAGACAGATAGATACCGTTTACATAAAGTTTAAAAGCCTTCGTGGACAACACAACATGGTGTTTATAGATACATAATTGTGTAATAAACATTTAAAAACAGCCTTTACCATAATAAGCTCCAGATTTAGGCTCCTGGTAATGTGTGGAAGTTAGGAGAGAAAACCAGAATTGGCGCTGGCGCCCAGGGGGCCTGGGTTGTATCTGTAAGGTCTTGTTTGGGAAGAAACACCCTGGAACAAATAGAGCATTGGGTTAAGATTTTTAAAAGTTGGTGGTTATTATATTTTCTCTACTTGCATCTGCAGGTTTGAAATACTTTTCATTACAACAAATAAATTATTAAATATATAATATTAATCTACAAATGCTAATACTTTATAATGATTTGCATACTGCCTACAACGCAATACGCAAATGATGCGAACTATTGTTATTATTAATACTAAGAGCCTATTGTATATCAGGCTCTATATTTGTGGATTCTGGAGGGCTGGAAAGCTAGATCCTTCACATGGATGGTGAACTAATGCGGGTAGAATTCTCACACACAGTTGCTAGCACTCAGTACCAGTTGCTGTCAGGTCAGTTCCGACTCCTGGCAACCCCGGGTGTGTCAGAGTAGAACTGCGCTCCATAGGGTTTTCAATGGCTGAATTTTTGGCAGTAGATCACCAGCCCTTTCTTCTGAGACGCCTCTGGGTGAACTCAGACTTCCAACCTTTTGGTTAACAGCCAAGCACATTAACTGTTCACACCATCCAGAGGCCCCTGGCACACAGTACCAAAAACAAAACAAAACGAAACCCAAACCCGTTGCCGTAGACTGGATTCTAACTCATAGCAATCCTATAGGACAAAGCAGGACTGCCCCGTAAGGTTTCCCTTAAGGACTGCCGGATGGATTCTAACTGCCTACCTTGTGGTTAGCAGCCTCTTAACCATTATGCCACTAAGGTTTTCTGGCACACAGTAGGTCCTCAATAAACCCTAAAACCAAAAACCAACCCTGTTGCTGTTGAGTCAATTCCAACTCCTAGTGACCCTATAGGACAGAGTAGAACTGCCCCATAGAGTTTCCAAGGAGTGGCTGGTGGATTCGCACTGCAGACCATTTGGTAAGCAGCTAAGCCCTTAACCACAGCACCCCAGGGCTCCCAATAAATCCTAGGCTTTGTAATTTTCTTAAAATGACTATAAGTCACCATTTGTGATGGTTATAATTAACATGTCAGTGCTTGGCGTCCACCTCTAACCACACCAAGAAGCAACAGCACCCAGAAAACCTACTCATTGGAGGTGTAGGAAGGATGGCATGCTGCCATCCCAGCCCACAGAACTCTCCTGGTGAATTCCATTCCTTCTGTGACCCACAAGGGGTACCAAACTGCCAGGCTGCGCTTGACAACAGAGTCCAACTTTAACAGATGTGATGCTGGCACTATTTATTTTCCAAACATGATTGAATTTTGACTCATTGTGGGGACACAGTTAGTATAATGACCAGGAAACACACACATAGAGTAAGGAGCAGATATGGTAATAGCCACCAACCTTTGTAGAAAAAAAAAATTGAAAAGATGAAGATAAACAGAAGGAGGATTTTTTTTTTTTGTATCACTTCAATTAAGAGAAAGAAAAATCCCCACAGGTGTGCATACGTGTGTGCATGCATGCACATATGAATGTGCACACATACGTGTATGCACACATATACATGTGTGTACAAGTGTGCATGTGTGGTTGCATGTGTGTACACATGTGCACATGTGTGTGTGCACAGATGTTTTTGTGTGTGCATGTTTTGAAAAGAAGGAAATTGAGTGAAGAAGGTACAAGTATGCTATGCTTAGGAGACGAGTGGACTTCCTTGTCCCCGACCCTTAATCCAGCCCCCCAAACAACGCCTTTTTATTTGCTTTGCACAAGCTGGCTGAGTTCGGACTTCTAACCTCCAGAGCTGTGAGACAATAAATTTCTCTTCTTCAAAGCCACCCACTTGGTGATACTTTGTTATGGCAGCAGGAGGAAGCTTAGACAGCCACTGCCATGATTACTGGAGTTCACGACTCTTTCAGACTGCTCTAGCTGTGGCGATGAAGTCACCAATTGTGGACGTATCTGCTGCCATATTGAACTTCCATTGGGATGATGAAATTGTCCTGGGGTTCTTTTGAATACATCTTAATCTGCCTTCCTCCACTTCTAAAGGGCTGTCTGCGTGGAGATTTGTAAAAATATATTTTCTTTTTGTGTTTTTAATACTGTTTTGTTTCGAAATCATGTAAGCTGCACAAGAAGTTGCAAAAATAGTATACAAAGTTGTCATATACTCTTCACCCAGTTTCCCCCAATGCTAATATCTTACATAACCATAGTGAAATTATCAAAACCAAAAAAATTGATATTGGAACAGTACTATTGACTCAAATACAGACCTTATTCAGATTTTCATCTTTTTTTTTTTTTTTTGGTATTATAGTTCTATGAAATTTTATCACATATGAAGACTCAAGTAACTATCATGACAATTAGAATCCAAAACTGTTCCATCACCCAAAGAAACTTCCTCTCGCTACCCCTTCATAGTCACATCCTACCCACCCCTAACCCTTGGCAACCACTGGTCTGCTCTCCATCACATCAATTGTGTCACTTCAAGAGTGTTATATAAATGAATCATACAGTGATTGGCTATCTTAACTGGGCATAATGCCCTTGAGATCCACTGAGCTGTTGTTGCACGTTAATACAGCTTGTTATTTTTTATTGCTGAGTAGCATTCCATTAGAAGGCTGCACCCCAGTTTGTTTAATCACTCACCCATTGAAAGAAAATTGGGTTGCTTCTAGTTTGGGGCTATTGTAAATGAAGCTGCTACAAATATTTGTGTAGAGGTTTCTGTGTGAACTTAAGTTCTCATTTCCCAGTGAATGCTGGGTCATATGGTAAGGGTATCCTTAACTTTATCCAGAGCAGTCGTACTCATTCCAAGAAGCAATACCTTGTGGGGCACAGAACCCTCCTCTAGCCCTTTTCTCCTGATGGGCACCATTGAGTTTGGAGACAGTCCCTAGAACACAGAAGACACATTTTCCCCCTTCAGTAAGAAACTCAAGAACCAACATGAAACAACACCCAAAAATGGCATTCAAAACAACTTTTAGTTCTTCCAGTTGTAAACACAGTGCCTACAAATGGTAGAAAAATATTTGGAAAATCCAACTACAGAAATGTCCATCAATGGATGAATGGATAAACAAAATTCCGTAGATACATCCAATGGACTATTACTTAGCCATAAAGAGAAATGAAGTTCATGTCACAGCATGGATGAACCTTGAAAATATTATGTGGAGTGAAATAAGCCAGTCACAAAAGAAGAAATAGTGTATGATCTCACTTGTATGAAATAATCAGATATATAAAACCCAAAGATTATTAGCGGCTACCTGTGGTGGGAGGGAGAGGGGAAGGGGACTTTGCTGGGGGCGTTGAGTTTATGCTAACGGTGGTAGAAGAATTTGGAAAAGGATAGTGAGAATGGTTGCACAATTTGAAGAATGCAATCAATGTCATTGAATTGTACACTTGGAAATTATTGCGATGGTGTATGTTTTTTGTTCTGTATATTTTTGTCACAATTAAAAAAAAAAGTGAGGAAAATCCAGCAAAGTGTAAAGAAGACATACAAGTCTTTCACAACCTAACATCTGGGACAAAACTACTACTGGGATTTCAGTGTTGGAATCTTAGGTTTCATTCTTTTTTTTTTTTTTACCTCAACTATATCTGAATGATTTTCTTTAAAAAAAAAAATTATTATTATTAAAATTAAGGTGAATGAGACTTCCTTTTTGTCATCTCCTTTAAATGTCCACAACTTACCACCCACCCTTCTCTAGTGGGTACAACTTTTTCTCTTTCCTTTAATAAGAAAAGAACATGAAACGAAACAAAAACTCGAAGGGAAAAATCTGCCCTAGGCCTTGACTGCTTCCCCTCTCTTATCGGCCAGCTCTTCAACGAGCAGCAGTTTCCTCTTACAGCCCTCAAGAATAGTCATGTTTCTCGGCTATTCCTGTCACGCGCTGCAAGGTTGTGTAGCCCATTCTTATCAGCAGAAGGCACCTGGTGCATTGTGGGAGAGCCGGCTGGGTGGGAGCCCTTTCCAGAGAGGCTTCCTCTGACTGGGCCCCGGGCCAGCCGCCCTGCTGACCCAGAGTTGATTTTTGCTTCTCCTCACAGCCTCCCCCTCCACTACTTTCTCTCGATTAAAGGAGGCTCTGGGTTGAATAGAAATGGCTCACCCCTGTGCTGAGCCCCCAGACAGAAACCCTCTGAGATTGTCCCTCAGATCTCCACAGAAGGCCCTTTGCCGGGAGGCCTTTGTCAGAGAGTTAACGTCATTCACTGAGGGGAGAGTGGACTCTGAGGAGAACTGAGAATGTGCATATACGGCACTCATTTCTTCAGAGCCAGAAGTGTAGGCTTCAGATCTGGGAATACGTGACGTTGGCATTGTCCTCATGGGAACCCCGGCACTCTTAGGATTATGGATTCTT
This sequence comes from Loxodonta africana, assembly GCF_030014295.1. Taxonomy (NCBI): domain Eukaryota; kingdom Metazoa; phylum Chordata; class Mammalia; order Proboscidea; family Elephantidae; genus Loxodonta; species Loxodonta africana. The sequence goes on along the minus strand of NC_087360.1, from coordinate 29,481,462 downwards.
TTATTGTTTCCCCCGTGGTTGGGGAATTTGGTTGAAGTTCTCGGGGATAATTCTCATCTCTTAGTGTTTTTTTTTTTTTTTTTTTTCAGTTTCCAAAAACTCAGGAATAGTCAGGGTCACATTTCATCCTCACCATGACCCTCAGCAGTCGTTGCTATTATTTTTCTTGGTTTATTGATGGGGAGGAGTCCCTGAGTGGTGCAAATGGTTAAGCTCTTGGTTCCTAACCAAAAGATTGGCAGTTCGAATCCACCCAGTGAAACCCCTGAAGAAAGACCGAGAGGTCTACTTCCAAAAGATCACAGCCATTGATCTCTGTGTCTACTCTAACACACTTAGAGCCATAGGAGTCATTGTATCTCCTTCTCCGTGGGGAGATAAACAGAAGCATGGGCTCTCTCCTTTTGTAGGTAGGGAAGTAAGAATGAGGAGAAGTCCAGTGTCCTCCTCATGGCCATAGGACCACACAGTGGTCCTGCTAGGCTCGGGAAATAGGTGTGATATCTAGCTAGTGGCCCTTCATCCCCCACGACCTGTCTCATGGCGCTGTGATGGCCTCTTACCTCTTGCAGATGGGAATGCGAATAGGTAGCTAGCCAATCAGAAAGCAAGGCACAGAGGCAGGAAAGAGCAAACTAGAGAAGCCAATGGTATTTATTGCAGGCCTAGGTCCTGTGCAAACAGAAACCAGCATTGATGAAGCACCTTGCATATACAAGGCCCTGAGTTGTTGCTTTCCTTTATAATCCTTCACCTAAACAACCCTTTGAGAAAAATGCTGTTATCATTATCATCATCAGTTTTAACTGGGGAAACTGAGGCTCAAAGAGGCCCAGTAACCTCCCAACATCATACAGCTGCTACGTGGGGGACCCCCTGCCTCCAGGGCCCAGGCATGCCCCTCCTACCCTGACCCAGCTGACTCTTGGCTCTTGCAAGAGAACCATGTACCAGTCCACAGCCCTTTCCCTTTAGCGCAGACATGGTCCACTCAGTTGCTTAAATGTTTTCCATTTTGTGTTTCTATCCTGCAGTTAAGGAACCCTGGTAGTACAGTAGCTAAGCATTCAACTGCTAACCGAAATGTTGGCAGTTCAAACTCATCCTACTCCGCAGGAGAAAAATGTGGCAGTCTGCTTTCATAAAGATTACAGCCTTGGAAACCCTATGGGGCAGTTCTACTCCATCCTGTGGGGTTGCTATGAGTCGGAATTAACACGACGGCAATGGATTTTTTTGATCCTGCAATTAATAGTCAAGACTACTTGGTGACAGCTCTATGGCACCTATAACTACTGCAGCATCATTGGCACCATTGTGGGTGAGGGTCTGTCATCATTTGCCCAGAGCTTCCATTTTCCAGGGTTCAGACAATGGCTGGAAGTAAAAATGGCAGCAGAGAATATGGCTGGAGTTGTCCCTGCCTTAAAGTGAAGAATTAAAATGGAGGAGAGAGGATGGAAAACAATGCCCCTTGAGGACACACTTTAATGGTCTATGAGTAGACTGGACAGGCCACTTGATCACTGTCACTTCTCAGCCTGCTATCACTGGCTTTTCCTTGCTGGCCTTGGTTCTTTCCCATGAGAGACTCATAGTGCTCTCACTCAAGAGGGCCTCCTTGAAGAAACCACCTCTAGTGATCACCTTTCTTCAGTTGGCCAGTGCTTAACCTCCATGCACATCCTTTGCAAAAGACAACAGGATCTGCCTCTAAGCTAAAAATCTGCACAGTGTGCTTGTATACAGGGTGCTTGTCAAGAAGGCCAGTGTGTTCTCCCATCCCAACGCATATGCTTCTAGGTAATGACAGGCTTGGTTTCAGTGAATTTAACTACTCCATCTTCTTTCTTTTTTGGACATTCCTAAAAGTTGTCTGTTGTATGTCTGTGTGACCCCTTCTGCAATAGGTACCTTGCCTACCTCCCCACTCTCATCTCTCATACCCCTTATCCCTCTGCACTCTGTGTTCCAGCTGTAAAGAATAGCTGCGGGGCAGCCTCCTAACATGGCAGGCTTCGTCTCACCTCCACGCCTTTGCTTACGCTGTTTCCCCTGCTGGAAGGCCTGCATCTCAGGAATACCTGTTTAAGATTAAGCTCCCATCACCTTTGTGAAGCCTTTCCTAACATTGTATCCATGCCTAAAATTGACCACTCCCTCTGCATGCCCTCAGACACTGTGTTCTATATAACATTTATAATGTGATTGTATTTACTTGTCGATTGACATGTTGGTTTCCATCTCCTAGGGAGTCCCTGGGTGGTGCAAACAATTAACGTGCACAGCTGGAGGTTTGAGTCCACCCAGAGGGTCTTTGGAAGAAAGGCCTGGCAACCTAGTTCTGGCAGGGTGAAGAATCAACCATTGAAAACCCAATGGAGCGAAAGGGGGAAAATGCAGAACAGAATTTCAAATTCTTATGGACTCCAGACTTCCTGGAGCCCTAGAGGCTGGATGGATCCCTGGAACTATTGCCCTGAGGTAATCTTTAAACTAAAAATATCCCCTGAAGTCTTCTTAAAACCAAACAATTTAGCTTAAGTAGTAAAAAAAAAAGGTCTGCCTTGAGTGTTATGGTCTTTTAAGAACTGTCTATATGGGATCAAAGTGACAACAGCAACTTGAAAGATTAGGTAGGAACCTTAGGGGGCAGTGAGTTTATGTTAATAAGGGGTTTAAATGGTTGCACAACTCAAAGAATGTTATGGGTGTCACTAAATTCGTACATGTAGAAACTGTTTGATTGGTTTATGTTTTTCTGTGTATATTCTCAACAGCAACAATAAAATGAATAAAATTTAGAAAAAAATTACCTCTATGAGGCCAAACAATCAACAATTACTTTAACAGAAAGATGAGAATGTAAGAGGGCAGGGAAACTAGATTAATGGAAATGGGACAACCAGAAAGGAAATAATGAGAATGTTCATGTATTGTGAAAAACGTCACCAATGTCACTGAACAACTTGTGTAGAAATTGTTGAATGGGAGCCCAACCTACTGTGTAAAATATTATTAAAAAAAAAAATCAGAAGGAAGCCTACTGGTATGGAAGACCACTCTTCATGTTTGGCTGCAACAGCTTCTAAGCATCTCTCTGCATGTGTGCATTTCTAGGTGAGGGGCTGCAGTTTGCATACATGGTGCCACGCTCAAGTGTCTTGTTATGTCTTGACTTATCGCCCCCGCCCCCACAGCTGGAGTCTTTTTCCATGTCAATAAATAACTACCCGCACGGTTATGGTTTCAGAATATTCCAGTGTTCGCATACACTGCAGTTTGTTTAGTTAGTGCCCTATTGATGGATCTTTAAGTAGTTTCCAAATGTTTGCTATTATGATCAATCTGAACCCATAATCCTTAAATTGAAATGAGTCCTAGAGGAAAGATAGTTATAGAGACAGGTATAGACATAAACATAGGCATAGACATAGATATAAATATAGACAGAAGAACCGATGTGTTTAAACTGTGCTGTTGGTAAAGGACATAGCATATACCGTGGACTGCCAAAAGAATGAATAAATCAGTCTTAGAAAAAATACAACTAAAACATCCCTTAGAAGAGAGAATGGTGAGACTTTGACTTGCTCACTTTCAACATGAGTCACCAGGAAAGACTAGAAAAGGACATCATGTTTGGTAAAGGGTCAGCGAAATGAGGGAAACCCTTAATAAGATGGATTGTCACAATAGTCACAACAATGGACTCAAACATGTTAACAATCATTAAGATGGCACAAGACTGGGCAAAGTTTCATTCTGTTATCTATAAGGTCTCCATGAGTCACAGCCGATTTGCTGGCAACTAACGACAACATGGATTTAAAAAAAAAAAAAAACCCTTTGCCGTCGAGTGAATTCTGTCTCATAGCAACCCTACAGGACAGAGTAGAACTGCCCCACAGAGTTTCCAAGGAGCTCCTGGTAGATTTGAACTGACCTTTTGGTTGGCAGCTGTAGCTCTTAACCACTACACGACCAGGGTTTCCAACATAGATAAAGATATAGATGATATAGATGGATGGACGGATGGATGGATGGGTGGATGGGTGGGTGGATGGGTGGATGGGTGGATGGGCGGATGGGTGGATGGGTGGATGGATGGAAACAAACATAGACATAGGTATAGGTATAGATATAGACATGTAGAGAGAATTTTAACTGCTTGCACTAGAGTTTATCTTACAGCGAGGACTGGCTTTGGGGGCAACTATCTTGATAGCTGATCAATTTTGACATGGGAGGTAGGCTGGAGTAGCCCACCTTTTCTTGTGGAGCAATCTGGGCTAAGCAGAGGCACATAGTAGGTCTCAAAAATCATCGCTTTTTCCTCCTTTCTTATCCCAGCCTCACTTAAGAGATAACAAAGAAAGGCAGATCTCATTGAATAATTCATTCAAAAATTCAAACAAGGACTTCACACCCTCCTGCGTGCCAGATTCTATGCTAGGCATTTGGGATTCAGCCATGGAAAATGCAGGGACTTTGCTTCCAAGAGGCTAGCAGGCAATGGGGGAAACACCCAGATGAGCAGTGCGATGGGATTTAGTGGTTCTGTGAATACTCATGTGTAGAGGCATGGACCAGATCGGGAGTGACCAATGTTGTCTGGAGTAGGTTTGGGGGTTAGGTGGTGATGGTCAGCGGATGTTTTACGGCAGAGGTGACACCAAAGTTGAGTTTGGGGTATGGTAGAAAATTTCAGGTGGGAAGTACACCTCAGAGGGATGGTTGTTGTTGTTTTTAGCTGTTGTCTAGTCAGGCCCAGACTCACGGCAACCTCATACATGATGGAATGAAACACTGCCTAGTCCTGCCCCATCCCCATGATTGGTTATAAATTGGGCCATTGTGATCCATAGGGTTTTCACAGGCTGATTTTTCTGAAGTAGATGGCCATCTTAGTCTGAAAGCTCTGCTGAAACCTGTTCAGCATCATGGCCACACGCAAGCCTCCACTGACAGATGGGTGATTGGCTATGCGTGAGGTACATTGACTGGGATTCGAACCCAGATCTCCTACATAGAAGATGAGAATTTTACTACTGAATCACCAAACTGCACTGTCAAAGAGATGGAAGAGAGTAGAAAAGGCAGTGAGATAAGGCAAAGCTAAGATGGTGGGTACATGGTGGGGCCCATGCAAAGGACGGTTAATAGAGCCTCTTTGACTCCTTACATTCAGTCCTGAGGAGGAGGGGATAAGATGCTTATAGGGCTGGGTAGGGAACAAGGATAACGATGTGGCAAACTGAAGACATCCCCCCTGACTCTAGGGCTTTGGGATACTGGGCACCAGCAGATGGTGTCCAGTGAAGATGTGGGCCATGTATGGCCAACTCATATAATTTTTCAGGACAAGGTGAAAATAATATCTTTGGTGGAAACATCTCCTGATTTTTAAATGTTGACTATGGATTCAGTATAAAAACCAAATTAAATAATAACAACCAGAAAAGAGAAGCTAGCTGCCATTGAGTCCACCCTGACTCATGACGACCTTATTACAACAATCCTGCATCATTGCCAACATGTCCATGATTGTGGCTATCGTGTCAATCCATCTCCCCAAGGGTCTCCATTGCTTTCATTGGCCCTCTAACCAAACATGATGTCCTTCTCTAGCAATTGGCCCCCCTCAATGTGTCTAAAGCAAGATAGTCGTGTAATGTTGTGTTGTGATGCATAAGGTTTTCACTGGCTAATTTTTGAGAGTAGATCTCCAGGCGTTTCATCTGTCTGAATCTGGAAGCTCCACTGAAGCCAGTCAACCCTGGGCGACTCTGCTGGTATTTGAAATACCGGTGGCCTAGCTCCCAGCATCATAACAACACACGAGCCACCACAAAGTGAGAGACACGAGGTAGACTTTGAAAACAGAACCTCCCAAAATGCCTTGTAGGCTAAAGAGAAGACATCCAGGTGACAAAAATCTGCCCAAAGGGCTCCAGTTTGCCAGCTGTCATTTCATGCCTTCCCAGAGAAATGTGAACTTAAAAGACACCCTTCAAAGACGAGCCAAAGAAAGAGACGGTCCCCACCCCCACCTCCCACGTGTTTGGGTTTATTTCTGAAGCAAGGTTCCTTTGTCTGCGTTCAACTTGGTGGGTGGAGAAAATAATTAGAATTGATTTCTCTGCACCCACTATGGAACAGAATAGAAGGCAACTTTAGTCTCTAGACACAGGAGAGAAGAGGGAGAAAAAAGAAAGAAACTTCCTTCCAACCCGTGTCTAATTCCATGGATTGTCTTCTCACTTCTTGGACAATTCTAGTGGTGTCTTTTGATTACAACATTGGTTTGAAGAGACACTAATTGTACCCTGCTTACAATGCTTGTAATTATGCGTATTACATTTTGATTCATTTCCATATGTCAACACCACTACAAGATGGGGTGGGGGGGTGGCGGCGGAGAACTGCTTTTATAATCGGTTATTGTCTATGAAAAAAAAAAAAACCTGTGCAGAACATGAGTGAAGTGTTCTTTGTTGAAATTGGAAATAAGATTATACATAGAAGTCGTCCTCTGACATCCAGAAAATGGACAGTTTAAAATAAATTGCCACTGCTGATCAACAAGATTGCTAGCTTCCCTCTTCCCTCTTACACTAATGAGGGAAATACTTTTCAAGTCTCTAATAGCAATATGTTCAAGGGTGTCATTTCAATAGCTTTCTTCTTGATAAAAGATGACCCCAATCTTCCCCCCTTAGCTGAAGACATTGTCCTACCCCGGCATATTTGTGTGATTCGAGGCTCCTTATGGAAAAGAAAAGAGAGAAAGAAAGAAAGGAGAGGAGGGGGAGTGGAGAAGAGAGTGACAACGTTTCCAAAGCTTGAAAAACCGAGCAGTGTGTAAGGAAACAGAGTCTCGCTGGTCTGCAGAGAAGAGATTTCGAAGCAAATAATAAATAGCTAAGGCAAAACAGCAGCCTCAAAAAGGCCATGTGTGGACGTTGCCTTCTCTTGAATATTTTTCCTGAGCACAAGAGGATGGAACAATAACAAGCAAAAAAGAGAGCCACCGTTGAGTCCATTCTGCTTCACGGCAACATTATGTTCAACAGAACAAAGTGTCGTCCAGTCTTGCATCACCCTCAGGGTCACTGGCATGTCCGTTGTTGTGGCTAGTGTGTCAGTCCGCCTCTCTCAGGGCCTCCCTCGCCCTTGATGGCTCTCTACTTCACCATGAGATGGAGGGAAATGTAATTCTGAGGAGGGATGAATTAACCAGTAAGCACAGGACGCACCAGCTTACAGTCAGCAAGCTGTGTTCAGGCTTAATTGTGTTTACTTACTAGTCTGTAGTGAGCATTTTCACAGGTTTCACTACATCTTTGATGTGGTGAGAAATAGGTGAAATCGTGTCTTGCCCTAGCACCATGAGGGCTACGCTGGGGGCAGCTACCGTGCCTCGCTGAGCGAAACAGCGGGAGTTTCTGGTTATGGAGGTGGAATTTGTGTCACAGTCAATAAAAGTCTTTAATGATAGTAATAATGTTGTTGTTAGTTGCTGTAGAGTTAGTCCAACTCATGGTGACCCCACGTGAAAGGCTGCCTTGTCCCACGCCACCATTATGATCACCAGCATGCTCGGGCCCAGTGTTGCCTTCCAGCCTAGGGGGCTCATCGCCCAGCACCGTACTGGACAATATTCTGTCGTGAACCATAGGATTTTCACTGGCTGATTTGCAGAAGTAGATCACCAGGCCTTTCTCCCTAGTCTGTCTCAGTCTGGAAGCTCTGCTGAAACCTGTCCACCGTGTGTGACCCTGCTGTTATTTGAAATAGCAATGGCATAGCCTCCAGCATTGTAGCAACATACAAGTCACCATAGTATGACAAACTGACAGAAAAAGGTGATGGATAAAATCGAGACTCAGAGAGGCAAACATCCTATGTGTCCCAGTCACGATTTGGACTCATTTCAATTTATACTAACTCTTTGCAGCTTTGCAACTCCTGGGATTAGGGGTAAAAAAAAATCTTGGTTTAGATGCTCTTGTCCATCGCTTGGTAAAATGCCAAGGGCAAATGAAGTAGTCCACTTCTAGTCATCCTTCCCCACCCCTACCCCCCAAGGGTTTGACATCTTCCCACCAGGCCACCCAGATGGGACTCAAACATGTTTCCAAGGCTGGAGAGCAGGATCCAGTTCTGATCCGTACTATCCCTGAGAGTTATTCGTATTGTATGTCCTGGCTGCACGACCAGCTCCAACTGCACATGTTTCCAATGGATTTGCCTTTCTAACAAGTTCTCAGGCAGTTATACATAAGAATCACCTGGGGATCTTATGAAAATGTAAATTCTGATGCAGTATGTCTGGGGAGCGGAAATGCAAGTTCTCAGCAGGGAACTTGTTAGAAATACAAATTCTCAGCAGGTGTTGGAACTGGAATGAACCGATTCAAAGCCCTGGTTTTCATTCTTGGGATACAGCATGGTGTTACTGTATAGGACAGTCCCTGAAACAGCCTGCTCCTGTCATTGGTACCAGACAGTTTTGCTGGGCAGCACCAGCTCTCTTGAGTATTCGCAGGAGATGGGTGCTCTCCCTCTTAGTGAGCTTTGAAGAAAAAGGAAAGAGACCCTCCTCAAGGAGGAGACAATCAAAAAGAAACTCCACCCAGCCAATCACTGACTTGAGTTTGTTTTCAGCAGCCAAAGACCCTTCCTCTACCTACAGCCCATGGTTGCTAACACTGATGGAAGATAGCAGCTAAGCCTCACTGCTATGGCTGTTGTTAGTAGCCTGCTAGTCATTTCCAGCTCCTGGCTACCCCATGTGTGCAGAGCAGAACTGCTCTGTAGCATATTCAAGGCTGTGACCTTGCAGAAGCATATCGCCAGGCCTGTCTTCCAAGGTGCCCCTGATTGGGTTTGAATTGCCAATCTTATGGCTAGTAGTTGAGCGCTTAACATTTTATGCCGCACTGCTGTGGAGTCCTGTGCTAAAGTCTTAGACTTGAAAGAACATGTAATCCACTCTACAACCCAGCAGGGAGAGGTGAGGACACCCATTTCACAGAGGAAGACACTGAGGCTTAGAGAGGTACAGCTACATGTGGAAGGCCACTCAGAGAGCATGGTGGAGCTGAACCAGAATTTGAACACAGGGCATTTTGATTCCAAAGCCCATGCTCCCGGATGCTGGGCTGGGCTGCCCTGAAGATACTGAGCTGCCTGGGACTGACACGTAAACCCTGCTGGGGCTCTTTTGGTCCTCAGTGACCCTGATCTTCCCACCAGCTTCCTGCTGTCTTTTAAGGCCATCTTTTCAAATGTTGGAGTCTCCTCTTATTGATAGAGCCCTGGCTGATCCTGGGTCCTGATTTTGTTGCCCCTGCATGGGTGATCATGTTGTACGCAGGGTGTTTCTGAGCTACAGGGTGTTACGGATTGAATTGCAACCCTCAAAAAGTTATGTAGAAATCCTAAGCGCTGTATCAGTAAATATGACCTGGTTGGAAATAGAAGTTTTCTTTTGCCATGTTCATGAGGCCATAGCAGAGTAAGGTGGGTCCTCAATCTAATCAGTTCTGAGTGGTGTCTTATGCAAAGACCAGAATAGACACAGAGACACACACAGAGGAGAAGATGCCACATCTATAAGCAACAAAATAATGACAAGGATCTCCACGCAGTCATTAGAATCTAGGAGAGAGGCCCACAGAACGAATCGAGTTGATATGGCTGAGACCCTGATTCGGGCTTTTAGCCTCCAGAACTGTGAGAAAATCAATGTCTGCTCTTTAAAGTCACCTGCTTGGGGTATTGTTCGTTACAGCAGCACTAGAGAACTAAGCCAGGGTCCTTGCTGTCTCCACATCTAGCTAGAAACGTGTAGGAATTCGCCAGCACCCCCTACTTACTGTTTTGCTTCTGCATCAGCTCCTTTGTTTTGTTTTCCGTGTAGCTTTTACGCTCATTGATTTGATTCCCCATAACCTCTGCTGTCCCCAGGTGCCATTGGGGAGGACAGAACAGCCTCAATTCTTCTGGGAGCCCCATTAGCATGGAGACCCTGTCTTCCCTGTTCTTCAGTGAGACTCCCTGTCCAACGCAGGCCCTGGCTCATGGCCAGAGCTCCGTAAGGGGTGGCGAGGCTTATCTTATTATTATCCACTCATTCCTACCACAGGTATTTATGGGCACCTACTATATGCCTGGAAACCCCGGTGGCATAGTAGTTAAGTGCTATGGCTGCTAACCAAAGGGTCAGCAGTTCAAATCCACCAGGTGCTCCTTGGAAATTCTATGGGGCAGTTCTACTCTGTCCTATAGGGTCGTTATGAGTCGTAATCAACTCGGCGGCACTGGTTTTGGTTTGGTTTTTTTTTGTTTACTATATGCCTAGGAGTCCTGGTGGCATAGTGGTTCAGTGCTACGGCTGCTAGCCAAAAGGTTGGCAGTTCAAATCCACCAGGTGCTCCTTGGAAACTCTATGGGGCAGTTCTACTCTGTCCTATAGGGTCGCTATGAGTCAGAATCGACTCGATGGCAATGGGTTTGTTTGGGTTTTTACTATATGCCTAGGAGCCCTGGTGGCACAGTGGTTAAGTGCTTGGTTGCTAACCAAAAGGTTGGTAGTTTGAACTCACCAGCTACTCCACTGGAGAAAGATGTGGCAGTCTGCTTCCGTAAAGATTGCAGCTTCGGAAACCCTCTGGGGCAGCTCTACTCTGTCCTATAGGGTTGCTATGAATCTATTCAACGCCATGGCAACAGGTGTTACTATATGTCCATTAGTTGGAATCCACTCTATGGCACACAACAGCAACAACTATATGCCAGGCACTGGCTAGATGCTATGGATACAGCAGTGAATGAATGATAGATATCTCTGTCTTCGAGGAACTGGCATTCCAATGGAATTATGGTGATGAGGAAGAGGAGGGAGGAGAGGAAGAAGGGGGGAGGAAAGAGGAGGAAGAGGAAAGGGAGGAGGAGGAGCAGGGAGAAGGAAGAGAAAGTAGAGGGAGGAGGAAGAAGGAGAAGGGGAATATAAGGGGGAGGAGTAGGGGGAGGGGAGAAGGGAAGGAGAGAGCAGGGGGAGGGACGAGAAGAGGGAGAAAAGGAGGGGTGAAGGGAGAGAGGAGGAAGGGAAGGGGGAGAAGAAGGAAGGGAGGAGGATTTATGCACAGAAATGTCTCAGAATATCAAAATACCCGAATATTAACAGAGGTTGCCTTATTCTGCAGCTATTTCTCTTCTATTTCTTTATCTTATTGTTGTTTAACATTGAGCTTGTTTAATGATTTTTCAAGCTTTGGACTTGCAAATGTGGGAAGCCTGTGCTCTAGTTCAACGTACTCGGTCATGGAGAAATTGAGGGCCAGAGCAGGGGTAGGTGACGTGCCCGAGGTCACAGTGTGTGAGGAGAGAGCTGAGACAGGACCCTGGAAAGCCCACTCTCCCCATGAGTGTAGGTGCTCAGGGAAGACGCCCCTGCAGTAACACCAGGAAGTGCCTGGAGCAGCCCACCTCAGGCTTCCACAGTGGCCGCGGTGGATGGTTCCAAGCAAGATCAGACTCAGGCCCAGCACCCACTTCAAGCACAAGCTCTGAGCCTTGCTTTCTGCCTGGGCAGTAGTCGCCATCAGGGAGGGGATTATCAACCCCAAGGGCAAGCTTCAACATTGGGATACTAAGTTAATTCCAAATCATGGCAACCTCATGTGTGTCAGGGGAGAACTGTGCTCCTAGGGTTTTCAGTGGCTGATTTTTTGGAAGTAGATCACCAGGTCTTTCTTCTGAGGTGCCTCTGGGTGGGCTCAAACCTCCAACCTTTTTGGTTAGCAGCCAGAGTGCTTTAACCTTTTGCATCACCCAGGGATTCTGGGGCACTGGAGCCTAGGATCAGTTCTTACCTTCTGTTTCTTGGGTGAACAGTTCTGAGAGGTCCTAGGGGAACCAAGCCCATGCTTATAGCAGTGACCACCACGCCACCCTTCATTGGCTGTCCTGCTTTCCCCATCTCCCTCTCCTTGCTCCCTTACTCCTGCTTCCCAGCCTCAAGCCCCAGATAAGACACCTACATTCAAGACCATGCTAGCAATTTAAGATTCTTTCATCTAGTGGATACTTGTTGAACGCCACCTACGAATGGGACTCTCTTCTAGACATAAGGACACAACAGTGAACAAAACAAGCAAGATTCCAGCCTTTGCTAAACAGACATTAAATAAGTAGACACTTTTAATAGGTAAAATGTAAAGCATATCAGACAGTGCTACCAGCTATGGAGAAAAATAAAGCAGAGTTTGGTGGATGCAGAGTGCCAAAAGGATGCTATTTTGCAAACTGTGGTCAGCGAAGATGTCTCTGACAAGATGACATTTGAACAGAGACCAGAGGGGAGGGAGGCAGGAAGCCATGAGGCTAACTCAAGAAAGGCTCCAGGTGGAGGAAAATATGGATGCAAACACCAGTAATTTGGGAGCGTGGTTAGCCTAAACCTAAAAGAAAAAGAGCAATAAAGCCAGGATGGCTAGAGTGGAATGAGCAAGGTGGAGAGTGATGGGAGAGGTGAGGAAAACTAGTGTTAGAAGGGCAGGTTAATTTCTCCAAGGTTACACACAGCTGGGCTAGGATTTCAACCTCGGTCTTTCCGAGTCGGTTTTGCACATTACACCAAGCATATATGGAAGGACGGAAGAAAGGAGGGTGGGCGGGCCGGCGGGCAGGCAGGCAGGCAGGCAGTCAGGCAGGCAGGCAGGGTGGGTGGATGTATAGATTGGATGGATGGATGGATGGATGGATGGATGGATGGATGGATGGATGGATGGATGGATGGATGGATGGATGGATGGATGGATGGATGGGTGGATGGGTGGATGGGTGGATGGGTGGATGGGTGGATGGGTGGATGGGTGGATGGGTGGGTGGGTGGGTGGGTGGGTGGATGGATGGATGGATGGATGGATGGATGGATGGATGGATGGATGGATGGATGGATGGATGGATGGATGGATGGATGGATGGATATACAGATGGATGGATGGACAGACAGACGGATGGATGGGTGGTAGGAAAGGAGGTAGGAAGGAAGGATTTTTGTGTATTTAACCTCCATGGTTTCTGTGCTAAATCTGGCCTCCCGGAGTGTCAGAAGCTGCTGCTTCCCCCACCCCACCCTTTCTCTGCACCCCCTTCCCCTACGCCTCCTGCTTTTGAGCACACTGAGCCCTCACCCCAGAAAGATAATTCTGCCCTCTAATTACAGCACTTGTAAAAGTAGGAGAGGGGCTCATTCTTCAGAAATAAATCAATGTAAGTTAAAAGGCCATCCTGTTTGTTTCTGTAACAATGCTCTTTAGAAAATTGGGTGCTGTTCCATTTGCTGACGGGTACCCCATCCGTCATCGGCAGCCGGAGTCACATCACATTATGTTGCCAAACATAATACAGCGTGATCCGGATGATGCAGCAAATTGGAGATTGACAGGGAAATGAATTTTAGCAGAGAGATCTCACTTGAGAAAATGCATAAAACTAAGAAGTAGGAAAAGCTTAGAGGGAGTCTTCATAATCAGTGATGGGATTTAGAAAGCTCGAGGGTGCAGGAGTCTTGGGGCCAGGAGAATCACAGAAACAATGATATCTAGCAATAAAACAAAAACATTAAGATTAGAAGAAAAGGGAAGACAAAGCTATCAAAAGTGTTTCTTCCACTGAGACACACAACAACCGCGTTAGGCAGGTTTTGTCATCCCCTTTTCATGGTGAGGAAACTGAGGCTCAGAGAAGTTAGGTGAGTTCCCTGAAGACACACAGCCTTTAGGCAACTGAGCCAGGATTTAAAGTTGGGTTTACTGATGCCGTCTTACGCCTTCGACATAGGTGAAGGTGGAACCGGGAGCACCAAGGTGCATGGATGAACCCAGGCCAATTTCCCTATCAAGTGTAAATATTGCCTTTGGTTTTTGGAAAGGTCAGGAAGCTTACCTGAAGGTTACCTGAAACATTGGACTGTATGGCTTGCATTCTTGCTATGGCTGGCCTGGATGCACATTGCAGCATCATCATTCTCTGTCTTTGTAAGCAAGTTGGCCCTGGGTTTTGCTGGTGCGAGGGAGGGCACCTGCCTTCATCCTGGGAAGCCTGATGCTCTGATGGTGACAGGTGTTTTGTGGGTACATGAGTAGGGTGCCAACTTTGTACAAAGAACAGAGTTCTTGGTTAGCAGGCCCTTCCTTCAGTTATGGCCCTGGCTGGGGCCCCAGCTCTGCTCAAGTAAGGACCTGGAGGAAGATGGAGGTGGCATTCCATCAGAGGGACTGGTCTGCCTTGCCCAGAGCCCACCTCTGAGCTGGTGAGCTGCTTCTTCCTCAGTCTGACGCCCTCGCTTGTATGGCCAATTCAACTGGTGAGATGGGCATGTGAATTCCAGCCCCTCCACCATGACTGAAGCACCTACTCTGCCAAAGGGAGATAGGTTCATTCTCTGCCCTGGAGGGGCACAAGGAGAACACGCGCAAATAGACAAACACAGTATGCTTTCATAGATTAGTAAATGTTCTAATATTTCAAGTGCTGGATACAGTACTAGACTCAAAATGGGGCTCAATAATTAATTGGCAGCTCAGATTGTTGATACTATGGAGTGTTCAACCACAGAAGGTGAAGAAGAGACAGAAGTTGGCTGAGCGGGGAGAAAGCGGTGAGGTTCAAATCAGAAGTTGGGTTTTCAGGTATGTGTAAGAGTTTGGTAACAGCCAAGACGACTAGAAGTAGAGACATTCCAGGAAAAAGGTTAATGGGCAGAAAGACAGCGAGAGATGGCATGTTTGGGGAATAATGTAATTTAGTCAGGGAGTGTCCTCTGGTTTGTCAAGGAAAGTTGGAGGAAGGATGAGAAAGATATAAAACCCTCTTAGATCAGCACTCAGCCAGTCCACCCGTGGGTGACACTAAAGACAGAATTCGGGTGCCATGTGCCAAAATCTTATAATTGCTAAACCTGAAGCCAGTTCACAGGTATGTGCAAGCAGGTAACACTTGAACAGCGATCTCCCTCCCTTCCTACCTCCTCTCCTTCAAATGATAGGACAGAATCTCTATACTTCAGTGGACATCACATGAGGCTCTTGTAAAAATGCAGATTCCTGGGCTGCATCCCCAGAGATCCTGTTCCTCAGACCACACTTGGAGAAAGCACCCTCCCTGCAGACCTTGAGTGAGGGCCCCCTAGAGAGAGAGAAAGTTCTTTATGCCGTAGCAGCCATGTGAGGGATTTAAAGCCACCGAAAGACATTCCCCAAAGGAGTAGCAGTAGTTTCAAGTCAGGAAGAAGAGAGGCGGTGGGGGCTCTGGATTTCACAGCGAGTGCTTTGCAACATAACCACTGCGTACTTTGCCGGAGAAACGCAGAGGCACCTTATTAAAAAAAGATCAGTGAGGCCCTTGGAATTGATCATGAACTATTTCTGTCAATGTCACACACAACGGCGTTTGGGGAAGTTTGCAGGCACATACATCTGCTAAATTGAAAGCCTTTGGGGTTTGGAAACAAACAAATAATAAACGAATGAATATATAATAAAATGAAGAGAGAAAAAAAAATCATTCCTTGAGTCAGGAGACAAGAAATTGTAAGATGGGGGAAAACCGTGCATCTACGTGATGTGTCCTCAATGCTTGGCTTGCAGCGGGGTGCTTGGTGAATGATGAATGAATGAATGAATGAGCGATAAAGAATATATTTCAAGGGCAGTCTGTAGGCAGCTGTGTCTAGAATAGGGGCTTAGAAAGGGCTTGATGTCCTGTCCCTTGTGGTTGGTTTTGTTGTTGCTGGGTGGCTTTGAGTCGATTCCAACTCATAGCATCCCTATATGATAGAGTAGAGCTGCCCCATAGGGTTTCCTAGGCTGTAAACTTAATGCGAGCAGATTGCCAGGTCTTTTCTTTTAGTTGGGATAGTCTCATTGTGAAAACACGTTACAAGTCTGGAGCTTCTAGTGGACCCACCTGAGGCACTATTTGCTCATTGAGAAGGGAGAAGCGGAATGAAATAAAAACAGACTTCAGCAAGATAATTCCAGTTTGGTAGATCAAAAAGGGCCTTTGGAGGAGGTCTTTGTACAGGTGGAATCCCTGAGTAGTGCAAGTGGCTAACGCATTTGGCTGCTAAACCAAAAGTTTACAGGATCGAGTCCACTCAGAGGTGCCTTGGAAGAAAGGCCTGGTGATCTACTTCCCAAAATTCAGCCATTGAAAACCCTACGGGGCATAGTTCTACCCTGATACACATGGGTAGCTATGAGTTGGAGGTGACTTGATGGCAACTGGATTTTAGAGGGTCCTTGGGTAGTACAAATGGTTAACATGCTCATCTGCTAACAGAAAAGTTGGAGGTTCAAGCCCACCCAAAAGAACCTTGAAAGAAAGGCAAGGCAATCTACTTCCAAAATTTCATCCATTGAAAACCCTGTGGAGCAGTTTTACTCGGACACACATGAGGTCGTTATGAGTCAGAATCGACTCCACGGCAACTGATTACGCTAGGACCCAGAGGGCAGAGATGGGCATTCAACAAGGCCACCGCACTCTAGCAATAGGACCAGGGCTGGAAACCAGGTCTCCCAACTCCTAATCCAAGATTCCTTTTCTGCTTCCTGCAGTGAGAGTCCAAAGCAGCAAAAAGTTCCAAATCAAATGTTTGAGACTTTCTGGAACATACGGGAGCCCTGAGCTAGCTTGGGATCTTAAGTAAGACCTATATGTAGAATGAAAATGTTTGCTGGCAGCAGAAAAATACAAAGCCAGGGCCCCACACAAATATTGGGATGGTTTTAAGCAGTCATGTCACATTTATTCAGTAGGCGCTGTTGGGTGCTCCAGCTCTGAAAAAAACTGGATCCTGCTCTTGTGTCTCTTACCTCCCCACCGTCATCACCTCTCCTCTGTGCCTGAACGCTTTTCCTTGCTCATAAACATGGCAGACTCCTCTCAGTATCAGTTGCCCTCAACTCCAACTCATGGCGACCCCATGTGTGTCAGAGTACCAACTGTGCTCCATAGGGTTTTATTTTTTAAATGCTTTGTGTGTGTGTGTGTGTGTGTGTGTGTGTGTGGTGAAAATTTGCACACCAAAGCATTTGCCCACACAACTTCAACATTTACAGTCAATGACATTGATTACATTTTCCTCTCGTGCCGCCATGTTCGCTATCCTTTTCCAAAATATGCCACCGCCATTAACATAAACACAATGCCCCCTCCCCAAAGGAAAACTCCCCCTTTCCTCTCCCTCCCTGCTCTGGTAACATTAACAATCTTTGGTTTCTCTATGTTTGCTTATTTCCTATAAGTGAGATTATACGCTGTTTGTCTTTTTGGGACTGACTAATTTTGCTCAGCATAATGTTCTCAAGGTTTATTCATGTTGTGGCTACCATCAGGGCTTCATTTCTCTTTATGGCTATCTAATATTTTCCATGGGGTTTTCAATGGCTGGTTTTTCAGAAGTAGATCACCAGGCTTTTTTTCCGAGGTGCCTCTGGATGGACTCGAACCTCCAACCTTTTGTTTAGCAGTAAGTGCCTTAACCATTTGTACTATCCAGGCAAACTCCTACCGATCCTTAAGCACCATCCCAAATGCTCTCTACCCGGGAAGTGTAGTCATCTCCCTGCTCTTATCCCCCATAGGGCTTTGGTCATACACTGATTAAGGTATTTGTCACATTGTTCTATAACCTTCCCTTACAAGCCTGCCTTCTACACCAGTCTATAGGTCTCTTGGGAGTGGGAATTGTGTCATGTATTCTCAGCATATGACACAGTGTCTGGCACATGGCAGGTGTTCAGTCCATGTTTATCGAATAAAAATCACTCATGATGCTGCCTGTAATGAGTTCAATTGCAGGCTGGAGACCATCTCTTACCTGGAGACCTAATGTGGGTGGCTTCCTAGTGACCCCTTCCATTAGCCACAGTTGTCAGGTCAGTGGAGCCGACTCAGCTCTCATGGACTGTCCAGACACAGAAGCCCAAGAGATGGAACAGACGGAGCTGTTGAGTTCACATCATGGTACATCATCTTGGCATGCAGTACCCCCACCCTCTACTAAAATGAAACCCATAGAATGTGGCTCAGTGAATGAACCAGACCACCGTCAGAGAGACCAGCACCTTCTTCACTTCTAGAGAGGGCTGAAGAGGGAGTGAGGGCATTGGAACAGGCAGGAAAGGGGTAGGTCCCCCCACTCTGCCAACTATTACCACCATTTTGCAGATGGGGAAACTGAGGCTCAGAAAGCATAAATAACTTGCCTAATGTCACATAATGAGTGAGTAATGGAGCCATGATTCAATCCCATATCCATCTGCCTCCAGACCTGAACTCTTTCCACTAACCCGTACTGTGAGGTCCAGGAGTTGGCTCAGAGTGGCTGGTGCCTAAAGGAGGGTGTGGTCCTGAGTGAAATCACAGATGCAGTGCTTGCTTGCATGGAGGCCTTTCAGCTGCTCTTTCCACAACAGTCTCAAAATTCCCACAGAGATGTTTCCAAAAGCCATGTGACCTTCCAGATACTTCCAACACCCTGGCCTCTTGAAACCTGGACATCCTCATCTCAGGGGCCTCCTCTCTCCCTCTTAAAGACCCATAACCTCCCTACCAGCATTCAGGGTCCTGCAAGGCCTGGACCTGAAGCCCCCTCCAGCACCACTCACACCACAATTCCTCTTGTGTTCTGTGTGCCAGTCACAACTCTTCTTGGCTCTTGGAGAAAGCTATATTCCTTTCCACCACTTGACCATTGCCTAAGGTGTTCCAACGACTTGGGATGCTCTTTCCTTCCCTTTTCATCTAATTAGCTCCTATTCATCCCTCAGATTCTTCCACAAATACCACGTCTTTGACCTTACTTAGGTCAGATCCCCTTTTCTACGCACCCCATCACGTCATGTTCCTTTCTTCTGTGTCACTTAATACCATGCAAATAACTTATTTGCATGGTTTTCTGGTGAATCTGTCTCTCCCACTAGACTTTCAGTGCCATGAAGGCAGAGACCAGGCTTGCATTTGAAGTACAGTGACTGAATCATAATAAGAGCTGAATAAATATTTGTTAGATGGGTGGGTAAGTGGATGGATGGATGGATGGATGGATGGATGGATGGATGGATGGATGGATGGATGGATGGATGGGTGGATGGATGTATGGCTGTAGGGTGGGTGAATGGTAGGATGGATGGATGGCTAGGTGCATGGATGAATGGTGCTGCTTCCTTGGAATTGCCTTAAAGCAAAGTGAAGAGGACATTATTGTGATGCCCTCTTTTAAACTGCGTCAAAAAGTCTTACACTGATCCATCCAAAGCTGTTTACAGAGTCTAGCATTTTATATGTTTGAGTTGATGCTCTGAGGAGTTAAACGAACTTCTGGTGTAGCAACTAAGATGACAAGTCCTCCATCAGTCTTTCTGCGTTCATAGCCTCATTCCCATATCAGCTGTGGAATATTGAATAGTAGTCCCAAAACTTGGGTCTCCTGTAGTAGTGATAATATATGCCCACATTGTACTTAAGCCTTATGATTGGGAAAGGTACTTCCCAAAACTTTGACTTCAGGCTTATCCATGTGACTGGCTTTGGTTCATGACTGTTAGCGGCTGTGACAGAAGCAGAGTTTGTGACACAGCTTGTGCTTGTGCAGTTAGGTTTGCTGTCTTGTGGGCTTGCCTTTTGCCATGGGTAGCTACTGGTCTAAGGAGGATGGGAGACACGTGGAGACACCTGGAGCTAAGCCCAGTCAAGGCCAGCCTGGATCACCCCAACCAACCTTCGATCTTAACGGAAGCAGACTAGCAAAACTTCCCTTTCTTGGTGCTTCTGGGTGGGCTCGAACTGCCAACTTTTCAGTTACCAGCCAAGTGAAAATTGTTTGTAGCACCCAGGGAACTTTTAGATGCATGAGCGAGAAATGAATTCTCATTATTGTTTGCCATGAGATTTCTGTGGTTGTTTGTTATGCAGCATTATTGTGGCCATAGCTGACTGGTACACCAGCTCTGTGACCTTTGACAAGTTATTGAAGCTTTCTATGCCCCAATTTCCTCATTGTTAAAAGAGGGAATAATACAATTATCTACCTTTCAGGATTGTTGTGAGTTAAATGCGGTAACACAAGTAAATGATTTAAAACAGCATCCGGCACATATGAATTGTTCAATAATTTTGAGTGAGTCTCTCTTTCTCCTTCTTCCTATTATTATTATCTTACATGACTCCATGGAAGTTGCTGATTACATTGAAGCAGGAATTTTGAGTCGATGCCAATCATTATCAAAGTTCAATAACATACCAGTTGAAGGAGATACATTTTCTTTATGTTTGCAGGTAATAATTGCATTTGCTGAGCTCTTACCTTTTCCCAAGTCCTGAGCTAAAGGCTACACAAGTTATTGAACTAAAGTCTAAAGCTTGCTGAATCCTCACAACCACCCTGTGAGGTGGGCACTCCTATTTATACATAATGAGACTACAGTTTGAAGAGATAATTTCACCTAGCTAGAGAGTGATGGAGCTCCAATTTGAACCTGGTTGGGTGACTTCAGATGTCACATCCACAAGTTCTATGCTCCACAGCCAAAGACCTTGACATGTAATTAAGGGCTCCACTTTATAGATGAGGAAACAGGTGCAGAGAGTGGCGATGCCTTGCCTGGCATCACACAGAGGCTAAATGTCAGTCAGTTTCCATGTGATATTGTCAGCTCTGGGAGATGAACTGAAATCTCAGGGTGGAGCCCACAGGCAAAGGAGAGTCTCTATTTCAAGTCTGATTTCTGGATGCCCAAGAACACATTCTTTGTTTGTATTATTTTATTATGGTGACATATATATATATAAACCATTTTTAGCTATACAGTTCAATGGCATTAATTTCTTTCACAATGTCATGCACCATTACCACTGTCTATTTCCAAAACTTCTTCAATACTCCCAACAGAAACTGGGTATCCATTAAGTAATAACTCCCCATTTCCTCATCGCCCCGCCCCCCACAACCTTCTGGTAGCCTCTAAAGTGCTTTCTGTCTCTAGACATTTACCTATTCTGTTGTTGTTATCGTTGTTAGGTGCTGCCATGTCGATTTCAACTCATAGTGACCCCATGTGACAAAGTAGAACTGCCCCATAGGATTTCTTAAGTTGTAATCTTTACGGGAGGAGATCACCAGGTTTTTTCTCCCATGCAGCAGGTGGTGGGTTCAAACTGCCAACCTTTTGGTTAGCAGCTGGGTGCTTAACCTTTGTGCCTCCAGGGTTCCTTTATTATATAAGTGGGCTTGTGTATTTGTCCTTTTGTGTTTGGCTTCTTTCATTTAGCATAATGTTTTCAAGGTTTGTCCATGTTGTGGCATGCATCAGAACTTCCTGTTTATTACTGAATAGTATTCCATGGTATGTGTCTACCCTATTTCATTTCTCCTTTGATCTGTTGATGGACATTTAGGTTCTCCCCGTGTTTTGGCTATCGTGAACAACACTACAGTGAATACTGGTGTACTAGTATCTGTCTGAGTCCTTGCTTTTTATTCTTTTGGGTATATGCCTAGAGGTAGAATTGCTGGGTCATATGGTAATCCCCTGGTGGCGCAGTGGTTAAGTGCTATGGCTGCTAACCATAAGGTCAGCAGTTCAAATCCACCAGGTGCTCCTTGGAAACTCCATGGGGCAGTTCTACTCTGTCCTATAGGGTCGCTATGAGTCGGAATCGACTCGACGGCACTGGGTTTTATGGTAATTCTCTGTTTAACTTTTTGAGGAACTGCCACACGGTTTCCACAGTGACTGTGGCATACGAGTGCATCCTTGGGGTTGGATATGAAGAAGAAACTCCCCTGACATCAGAGAGGTGGGTCTGTACTGGGCCAGTGTGTGGGGAGGCTCACTGGGTATTCTTCCTTGGAGCCAGTTCTGGAAAGCGTGAAAAGGCAGAAGTATTTCCCCTGCTCAGTTAGCTGGTGTACAGATGGGAGCCGTGCAGCTGTGGAGCCCTGCAGAGCCTCATCAGCCATGACTCACCTCCATCACAAAGCTGGCCTGGTCATTCCGGGTGAGGGTGAAGAGCACGCAGGGTTGAATTGGATGTTTATGCTGACCAAAGGACCAATCAGATTTGCTGCCAAAATGGCCCTTCCTGCCCTCCTCCGTCTTCTCTCCAGTTGGAGTGAGCTTGTTGTTGTTAGTGGCTGTCCAGTTGGTCTCAATTCATGGAAACCCCATTCACAAC
Organism: Loxodonta africana; assembly: GCF_030014295.1. Classification (NCBI taxonomy): domain Eukaryota; kingdom Metazoa; phylum Chordata; class Mammalia; order Proboscidea; family Elephantidae; genus Loxodonta; species Loxodonta africana. The sequence continues at coordinate 29,459,205 of NC_087360.1, read as the reverse complement.
AGAATAAAACATTGCCCGGTCCTGCAACATCTTCCCTATCCTAAGTATGCTGGAGTCCTCTGTTTTGGCCACTGTGTATTTTGAGTGCCTTCCAACCTAGGGGACCCATCTTCCACCACTATATCGGACAATGTTCTATTGGGAGCCATAGTGTCCCCCTGCAGCTGGTTAATTTTCAAAGTAGATTGCCAGGCCTTTGTTCCTAGCCTGTCTTAATCTTTAGTTCCATCGCCCATTCGTTAGTTTGTTGTACTGTGGTGGCTTACGTATTAGAAGCTATGATACCAATGTTTCAAATACCAGCAGGGTCACCTATGATGCACAGGTTTTAGTAAAGCTTCCAGACTAAGACTATAGATAGGGCAGGGTCCTTGCAGGGGCAGGGAGGCACGGGGGGAACAAAAAATAAAAAGAGAGAACTTTGAGAGAGTGCCTACTGCATGGCAAGTCCTGGATGAGGCATTCTGTTCATGTTATAAGCCCTGCTCTTCAAGGGTGATCATAGCAGCACTGGCATCCATGGAGAGCTGGTTAGAAATGGAGGATTTCAGGCCCCACACCAGACTTACTGAGTCAGAATCTTCATTTGAACAATGTCCCCAGGAGAGTGTGTGTACATTAAAAAAAAAAAAAAAACCCTCATTATATCTCTTCTCTCGTAAGCATGCTGAACCCCATTTTTTACAGAAGGAAACTGAGGGTCAGAGTGGCAGAGAATTCCCAAAGCTCTCCCACAAAAAGGCAGCACCTTGGTCTGCATTTTATCTACCTGATCCCAGATGCTGTGGTCTTTACAAGCAAAACAGCTTAAAGTTCTGTGGTTTCAGAGCTTAGGTGTTCTGGGTGGAAATAACTCTGTCCATGTTGGCAGTTTAAGTTTAGCTCTGCAACTAACTTGCTAAGACATTGTTCCAGGACTCAGTTTCCCCATCCATGAAAGGGAGGCAGGGAGGCATTGAACCACATGGTTTCTGTAGTCACTTTTAGCTAGAAAAATACTGATTCCAGGATTCGAAGGGATGGTGCCAGTGGTCTCTTCCATTGCAGTACGGTGTCAAACCATGCCCAAACTCTAACCACAAAGAGCCTCCCAACGGACCTGTTCCACACCCCACAGAAATCTCAGGCATTTGCCATCCCCAAGTCAAATAGAATTGCCCAGCCATCTCAAGCGCCACACAAAATAGCAGGCAACAGGGCAGAAAACCCAATTATTCTCAGCCGTTACACTGCTTAATTTAATATTTCCAACGAGCTCCTTGAGCCTGCTCCTCAAGAATGAAATGCATATTTGGGCTCTGTCACAAAACATTACATTTTGTCAAGGCAATCCATTTTGCTGCGGTAATTTGTAAGTACGTGCCGGCCCCCGCGTGGTCTGGGGGCTTCTGGGAAGAAAGGCCAGAAACTGGGGATTTCTCCAGTGACAGGCAAAGTGGGGATGGCAAGGTGACAGGGCATGATGTGGCATTTGTATTCCTGAAATTCCAGAAAGAAAGAGTTTTGGAGAAACCAATAGAACCTGGGCTCCCTTTGCCACCAGGATTACAGAAGCGAGGCCCCCAGGGAATGTTGCTGGTCCCATGTGATTCCTTTTCTAATTATGTAAAAAAGGGGGCATAAATCATCTTTCATATTCATTGAAGAAAAAAGTTGAAATGAAGATAAAACAAAGAGAAAAAAAAATCCACCTGCAAACTTACCTGATGCAGGTTAGTTGTTAAAATTTTGTAATATATTCTTTTTAAAGTGGTTTATAAACACACACACACACAAAATGGGATCCCACTCCATATGTTATTTTTAATTTTGAAATATTAAAATGATTTTAGACTCACAAGAAGTTGCAAGAACAGTACAGCAAAGATAGCATCTTACCTTCAAAACAAAACAAAACAAAACAAAAAAAACTGTCGTTGAGTTGATTTCAACTTCTGGAGACCCCAGGTGTGTCAGAGTAGAACTGTGCTCCATAGGGTTTTTAATGGTTGATTTTGGGGAAGCAGATTGCCAGGCCTGTCTTCCAAGGTACCTCTGGGTAAACTTGAACCTCCAGCCTTTCAGTTAGCATTCAAGCACGTCAACCGTTTGCACCACCCAGGGACTCCAACGTCTTACGTAACCATAGTGCATTAGCACAAGCAGGAAATTTGCGTTCTACATACTATTTATCATCTACTTTTTCCACTTAACACTTACTGGTTAACAGCACAGACTTTGATTTCAGACTTGAGTGGTTAAATTCTGGCTCTGCCCCTTTCGACCTGTGGGATCTTGGTCAGAGATTTCGTTTTCCCATACGTAAAATGCAGCAGTAAGCAGAAAATTTACCTCAGGGCAGGTTTGTGGTAAAGATTAAATGATACAATGCACAATGCTTAAAAGATTCTGTCTGTCCTTATATCATTTTATCTTTGCATTCATCAGTGGCTTACTCTGTGTCCTTTTGCATCCCAGAGATTTTGGGAGGTGCTCGAGAGGTGCCAGGGCTGCGGTGCTTGGGGTGCAGAGGGGCTGAGAAAGCAGGGTCCCTGGTTCTCTACCTTCCAATAACCAAGACGGCATTATTAAAAAACAAAAATTTGATATAATTGAATTTTATATGTAAAATTTGGTCTGACAAAAGGGGAGGATTCTAGAATTTTCAAAAAGGGGAAATTTCAAGATTTTTAAAAATAATTTTCTGATCTCAAAGGGCTGCATAGGATTTCACTACACTGAAACCCCATTATTTAGTCAATCCTTTTTTGTTGGATATTTAGGTTGCTTCTAGTTTTTACTAATACAGACAACATTAAAGTGAACCTATGGTATATCTATTCTTGCATACTTGTCTGAGTATTTCCATAAAATAAATTCTTACAAGTGGAATTTTAAGTAAATGTGGAGTTAAAACACTATATAAATGTTTGGTATTATAATAATAATGCTTATTGTAATTTATTACTAATAGTATGTTATTATTAAATTCAGAGGGTTTTAAATCCTTCATGAGAATAAATGTCAGTATTAGAATTTTGCGTGTTTTTTAGATACAGTTCTACCACCTGGTTGTCAGTTTGTCGTACTAAGCTGGTTTGTGCATTGCTATGATGCTGGAAGCCATGTCACTGGTATTTTAAATACCAGCCGGGTCACTCATGGTGGACAGGTTTCAGTGGCGCTTCCAAAGTAAGAGAGACTAGGAAGAAAGGCCTGGTGACCTACTTCTGAAAATTAGCCAATTAGTACCTTGTGAATCACAACAGCACATTATTCAACTCCCTTGCTTTGGACACATCATCAGAAGGAATCAATTGCTCGAAGAGGGCATCGTGTTTGGTGAAGTAGAGAGCCAGTGAAGGTGAGGGAGATGCTTGGTAAAATGGATTGACATAGTAGCTGCAACAATGGACTTGAACATGCTGGTGATGGTGAGGATGATCCAGGACTGGGCAACGTTTCGCTCTGTTGTACATAAGGCCGACACGACTTGACTGCATCTATCTTTCTGTGTTCCTATCTATCTATCTGTCTGTCTATCTGTCTGTCTGGCTATCTGTCTGGCTATCTACCTACCTGTCATCTATGTATCTCTAGATACATGTCACCCTTTGGACTTTGGTTACTTCCCGAGGACAAGGGTTCCCTGATTGTCCCTGAATTCAGCAGGAAGCAGTTATGGCCACCAAGACACTTCTGAGGGATAGGTTAGAGCTAGAGTGAGAAGCCAGAACTGGGCTGCATCAGAGAGAGACCTGGGTGGAGTCCTCCCTCTGCTGCTCCTAGTGTGTGTGCCTGGGGAGTCAGCTCAGCTGTCTGTATATCAGTTTCTTCTCCTCTAAAATGGGAATAATGTTAACCAGAGGTGTAACTAAGGTATGGCAGGTAGGGTGTGTGCACTGGGTACCACTTGTGGAGGGCTGCTAATGAGCAGTTTCTGTTGGCCATGGTGGTTTCCGTCGCCAGCTGCGAGAGATCTTTCAGCAATTTAACGCTAATTTCCATAGGTGCTATTTTCCATAGAAAGGCCTCTAATCTTAACTACATCATTGTTTTGGGGGGAGAGGATCAAATGTGATCCTATACATAAAAAGCACAGCATCTCAGTAATACTGGTTGTGATGAGGAAAAGGAAGAAGAAGAAGAGAAAGAGGAAGGAAGAAGAAAGGATAGTTACATGTTTTTCAGGCTGGAAGTCCTACAGTCAGACTGCTGGTCTCCCTCCTCTGTTTTCCAGCCAACACCTACTCCATGCTCATATGTGGGTCCTTCTCTCCTGAGCGTTTCTGAGGGAGGAGTGAGGTGAAGACAAGAGAGGCTACGGGCTGTGTCCTTCTCCATAATCCACTGATTATACCATTTCTTTTCTCCCATTTCCTGCAGTCCCATTGGGACAGAAGTGGCCTTATTTAGAGACGAACTTGAATCCACTACATTTGATGGAAGGGAGGGAAGGCAGAAGGGATGCTAAGCAAGCTTTGCATTGTATTTTGAGTGTTTCGTGACTTTAAAAGAAGCCCTGATGGCGCAAAGGTTAAGTGCTGGGCTGGTAACTGAAAGGTTGGCAGTTCAAACCCACCCAGTGGCTCCATGGGAGAAAGACCTGGCCATCTGCTCTCTTAAAGATTACAGCCTAGAAAGCCCTATAGGGCAGTTCTACTCTGTCCCATGGGGGAGCTAGGAGTTGGAATTGACTTGATGACACCCAACAACCACGTGTGACTTGACACAAACCTCCTACTGAACTCCACATCCCTCTCTTTCTAGAAGCGAAGAAATTCGTCTTACAAATTGAAAATCACTGCATAAAAGGAGTTTTTGTTTGTTTGTTTTTGCCTCTAAAAACAGAACAGAATGAAATAAAACCTCCAGCCAATCAGAGTCCAAGAACCTGGGGTGAAAGGCCTGTAGCCAAATGTGACCCACCCACCCTGGTCCCCAGAAAGGAGCGTTTCCTCACAGCTTCCAGAACATCTGTGGACTCATACATACATTTAGCTGCCTTAAATGAACCTGCCCAGGGAGTAACGGGTTTGTTTCTTCCCAGAGAAACACAGGTGAAAGGCACGCCTAGAGAATACGAAGATGACAGCTCCCTTTTCGGCTTCTCCTTTCACAGACAATGGGCTCCTGCTTTAATCTGGGTTCCCCTGAAAGCAGACCTTGAGCCAAGGACTTGCGTGCAGGCAGTTGATTTGGGAGGTGATCTCAGGGAGGAAGAAAAGCCAATCAAATGCTCTAATCAGCAGGTTTCTGCTGTGGGCAACTGTCATTCTGCTGAGTGCCTTGGAGAGACTGCAAAACACAACTCAGAAGCAACCCCCAGGGCAGGGAGGTTTAAGGGTATTAATCCCTCCCACTTACAGGTTGCACCTGCCCACAGCAGAACAAAAATCCAGTTGCCGTGGATTAACTCGATTCCGACTCCTGGTAACCACATGCATGTCAGAGTAGAACTATGCCCCCTAGGATTTTCAATGGTTGGTTTTTTGTTTTTGTTTTTTTTTAAGTAGATAGCCAGGCCTGTCTTCCAAGGTGCCTTTGGGTGAATTCAAACTTCCAACCTTTCAGTTAGTAGGCGAGTGCATTAACCATTTGCATCATTCAGGGACTTCAGTAGGGAGGGCCAAACCAAAAAACTACTCATTCTGATTCATAGCGACCCTATAGGACAGGGTATAACTGCCTCATAGAGTTTTCAAAGCTGTAAATCTTTGCAGGAGCAGACTGCCACATCTTTCTCCCACAGAGGGGCTGGTGGGTTTGAACTGCTGACCTTTTGGTTAGCAACCCAGCGCTTAACCACCACACCACCAAAGACTACAGCAGAGAGAACACCAGGGTGATACTCCATCCCCTTTATTCTCTTCTTTCCTATTTTTTGCTGGCTGGAAGCAGGAGGGCCTGGGGTCACTTGATGCAGGTCAGCCTTCCTGGGCATGGAGCAGGGAAAAGAGGGGTGAGCAGTGGGTGTGGAGGGGCAAATGGGAGCCATGTCATGCTATAGAATGAGCCAGCGAAAGACGTGAGTAAATGAATGAGGGTGAGTGAGGGCTGAAAGGAAGCAGCTGCCTTCTGTGATCCAGGCCCCCCAAAGCCACCCTGTCCTCTTGACTCCAAGCACCACCCAGGACCCAGACTGGGGGTCAAACCCTCCTTAGCTCCCCTCATTATCCCATCAGATTGGGGCTGTCATTAGCCCCCAGCACTGAACAAAGGGCCCTCACCCAAGCAGCCATATCCACGGGGCTAATTAATTGGATTAATGGTAGAGCAGCCCACACTGGGTCTGGCTGGGATCATTTCAATGAACACTGAACACCAATCCCTGAAGTCATTGGAATATGGATGAGGCAAATTGAGTTAAAATTGAGGAGATTGCTGCATTCATTAGCCCGCCCACCCTCTGAAGTCGCTGGTTAATATGCAAACGATTAATATGCAAATCAGTGCAAATGAAAAAAAAAAGTGTGATTCCCCCCCTCCCTTTTTTTTTGGGAACTGGGCTCACATGGGCAGCTGCTTCCTTGGTGTAACAGGGAGAGACAAGTGTGTGCAGGTCTCTGAGGCAGGAGAAGGGGCTGTGTGCTTTCATGTCAGAAATTAATTAAAAGCAGTGACAGGGACACACCTTTATCAGCCTACAAACATGGGTGAGAGAAGTGGGGCAGGGTGAGGACACTTGATTTAAGCGGGGAGGCTGGATGTTCACCTGGGAGCAGGTTGCTGGCAGCCGTGGGAGGTCTGTTTGGGCTTCTTACAATTTTTATTTGTGTGTGTTTGTTTTATTTCAACCTTTATAGTATTTTGTTGTTGTTGTTGGGGACCGTTGAGTCAGTTCTGACTCACAGTGACCCCGTGTATAACAGAATGAAACTCTGCCCCGTCCTGTGCCATCCTCTCTATAGTAGGTATGTTTGAGCCCATAGTTGTAGCCACTGTGTCAATCCATCTCATTGAAGGTCTTCCTCTTTTTCGTTGACCCTCTGCTTTACCAAGCATGATGTCCTTCTCCAAGGACTGGTCCTTCCTGATAACATGTCCAAAGGATGTGAGACGAAGTCTCACCACACTCGCTTCTAAGGAGCATTCTGGCTGTACTTCCTTCAAGGCTGATTTGTTTGTTCTTCTGGCAGTCCATGATATGTTCAATATTCTTTGCCAAGACCACAATTCAAATGCGTCAGTTCTTCTTTACTTCTTTGGTCTTCCTTTTTCATTGTCCAGCGCTCAGATGCATATGAGGTGATTGAAAATACCAGGGCTTGGGTCAGGCATAACTTAGTCATCAAAGTGACATTTTTTTTAAACTGCATACGTAATCCATGTTCTTTATGGAAAAATTAGAAAAACAGAGTGAAAGCTTAGTTATGTAAAATGGGATCACAGCCAAACATCATGAAGTCAATCTAAAAAGTCACTTAAAATGAGAAACCTTCTTTCAGGTGTGTATTCCTATGAGGAATACTCCATTCATTTAAAATTAGTGGATTTACAGTGAGCAATGAATGAAACTTTGGCAAAATGTTTCAAAATCCTAAAGGTCAAAAAAAAAAGGAGACAGAGTGACCAGTTTGTTCCTGTCCCTTCTCTGAATCTCCACCACCTCGTTTTTTTCCCCCAGAGGCAAGCAAGGCCACCAGGCTCTTAAAAATTCTTCCCTAAATATCTCATGCCCATGAAAGAAATTGTATTTATATATTTTCTCTTTTTTGCAAACAGAGATTAGTGGACATACTTTTGTGCATCTGTTTTGCTTTGTTCACTTCAATGCATCTCAGAGACGGATTCGAATCAGTCTAGGAAGGCAGTCCTCGTTCTACTTATACACACATGTTATGCCACAGATGGAAGGGCCATTTATTTACGTCACTGGCGCCCTATGGATGGATATGTAGGTTGCTTCCTCTTTATGTTGCTATTTTAGCTGGTACGGCAATAAATAACCTTGTGCACATGACATTTTGAGCATATGGGAATGTATCCGGTAGGACGCATTCCTGGAAGGGGCATTGCTGCGATAAATGGGAGGTGGTGATGGTGCTGTTACTAGCTGCCATGACGAGCTGGACCCCATGCACAACGGAACAGAGTGCTGTCCGGTTCTACTTCATCCCCACCATCCGTGGTAGATCTGACTGTTGTGATCCATAAGTTTTTCTTTGGCTGATTTTCAGTAATTTCCCATGTCTTTCTTCCTAGTCCGTCTTAGTCTGAAAGATCCGCTGAAACTTGTTCAGCATCCTAGCGACACACAGGTCTCCAGTGACAGAGGGGTGGTGGCTTTGCATGAGGTACACTGGCTGGGAATCAAACCCAGGTCCCCTCATTGGAAGGTAAAAATTCTGCCACTGACCCTATATAAGCAGTTATGATCAATATCACCAAATTGCCCTCCATAAAGGTTGTACCAGCTTTGGCTCCCACTGACAGTGTTGAGAGTGTCTGTTTGCCCACAGCGTCACTGACATAGCGGGTTATTGAACTTTTGAATCTTTGCCAATTTGATAGGTGAAAAAATAGTGTCTCAGTGGAGATTTAATTTGCATTTCTTCTCTCCAAAGGGCAGCTGAGCATTTTTCGTTTTTTCGTGAGGTTCAGAGCCATTGGTATTTTTGTTTCTGTTAGAGATCTGTTCCTTGCTTTGCCTTTTTTTTCTATTAGTTTCTTAGCTTTTCTTTCTTGGTGATTTGTAAATGAAGCTTTTTCAGAATGAGAGAAATTAGCCCTTTGTCTGTGATATGAAATGCTAATACTTTTTCCCAATTTTTTGTTTGTCTTCTGACTTTGGTTATATGTAACATGAAATAAGATTGCATTTTAACTTAAAACACAAAATAGCACATTTACTCATCAAGATTGTGATGCTGGATCAAAGTGTGTCTTAGTTATCTGGTGCTACTGTAACAGAAATACCACAAGTGGATGGCTTTAACAAAGAGAAATTTATATTCTCACAGTCTAGTAGGCTACAAGTCCAAATTCAGGGTGTCAGCTCCAGGGGAAGGTTTTCTTTCTGTGTCGGGCTCTGGAGGAAGGTCTTTCTTGTCAATCTTCCCCTGGGCTAGGAGCTTCTCTGCTCAGGTCTAAAGGATGCGCTCTGCTTCTACTGCTTCTTTCTTGGTGGTATGAGGTGCCCATGTCTCTCTGCTCGCTTTTCTCTTTCATATCTCAAAAGAGTTGGTTCGAGGCACTACCTAATCTTGTAGACCTCGTCATTGTAATTGCCACTAATTCACCTTATTACATCATAGTGATAGGATTTACAACATATAGGGAAATCACATCAGAAGATACAATGGTAGACGATCATACAATACTGGGAATCATGACCTAGCCAAGTTGACAGATATCTGGGGGGGACAATTCAATCTATGACAAAGTGCTATCTTCGAATTTAGATTTTCTGCTTGTAGATCAGCTTGTCTTTCTTGACTAACCATAGCCATACGCATCCTCTTTCATTACCAACGTCTGGCTTGGGTTTCTTTTCAGTGGAGCAAGAACTTAAAACCTTTTTAAAAATTTTATTGCGGTAAAATATGTATAACAAAAAACTTGCCATTTTCACCACTTTCAAGTGTACAAATCAGTGACATTAATTGCATCCAGCATGTTGTGCTACCATCACCCCTCTCTGTTTCCAAAACTATGCCATCGCTCCAAACAGAAACTCAGTACCCCTTCAGCAGTAGCTCCCCATCTTTCCTTCCCGCAGCCCCGATAACCACTGACAAAGTTTTGTCTCTATATATTTGCTTATTACAGATATTTCATATAAGTGGGATCATAAATATCTGCCCTTTTGTTTCTGATTTATTTCACTAGCACCATGTTTTCAAGGTTCATTCCTGCGGTAGCATCTATCAGCACTCCGATCTTTCTGAACACTCTTCCTTTGTATGTATCTGCCACATTTTGTTTATTCATTCGTCTGTTGATGGACCCTTGAGTTCTTTCCACGTTGTGGCTATTGTGAATAAACCTGCAGTGAATATTGGTGGACACTTATCTGTTGGAGTCCTTGCTTTCAAGTCTTTTGGGCATATAACTACGAGTGGAATTGCTGAGTCATGCGGTAATTCTATGTTTCACTTTTTGAGTAACCACCAAACTAAAACATTTTAAAAGTCACCTGAGTGCAGAATTTTCCTCCGTCTTTTATGATTCCATTCCACTGTCTCTTACAACTTTTTGCTCACGGCTAATTCCAACAGATTTTCTTTTCGTTTCTTTTTTTAAAAATCATATTTGATTGTGATTTTGGTAAAGGCTTTCACAGCGGTTTAGGTTCCCATTCCATAATTTCTACACAAATTGTTCAGTGACTTTGCTTATATTCTTCATGATGTGTGAACATTCTCATTATTTCTGTTCTGGTTGTTTTATTTCCACATATTTGTTTTAAAGTACTCATTGACCGTTTGGTCTCATACAGGTGATTTTTTTAAAGGAGCACAGTACTTATGAGTGATATTCATTATTTTTTGATCCAATTTATTATTTAGCTACAAAGTGACTCCAGGGGTTACTGTCAGTTCAAGGTTTGAAGTGTGTCTCAGGGCAATAGGTTCGGGGGGTCCTCCAGTCTCAAGCAGTCCAGTAGGTCTGGTTCAATAAATTTTCTTTTTAAGCACCTCGCCTTTATTGTGTCTTTCTAAGAATCCAACTTACTGTTTGTGGCAACAACAGCTTTTCTCTGCACGCTCATATGTCATTGAACTAAAGTTGAATTAAATGATCTAATTATGATAACAGATACTACGGGAATAACCAGGTTTGGGAACAAGCACAGCTGACTTCTGTTAAGTTTATATCTTAAGTGGAGGGAGGGAAAGTGCCCAGGGAAACAGTGGTCTTTACACCGTGGGTGTTTGCAGTATGTTTGATGGAGGGAGTGAAGAGTACTGCTCGATCCAGCCAGTTAGGTAAGTAGAGGTTAGTTAAAATTAAGAGCTACTAGTCAATAACAGCCATGTGGCTGTGAGTTATGTTGCAATCGTAAGCCAAGGAACACCTGGGGCTACCAGAAGCTGGGAGGGGCAAGAAAGGATCTTATCCCAGAGACTTCAGAGAGAATGTGACCCTATCGACACCCTGAATTCGGACTTCTAGCCTCCAGAACTGGGAGACAATGAATTTCTGTTACTTCAAGCCACCCACCAGTCCCTGGAGGAGGATACCATGCTTGGTAATGTAGAGGGTCCATGAAAGAGAGTAAGACCCTCAATAAGATGGATTGACATAGTGGCTGCAACAATGGGCTCAAGCATAACAATGATTGTGAGGATGGTTCAGGACTGGGCAGTGTTCCGTTCTATTGTACATTGGGTCACTATGAGTCGGAACTGACTTGATGGCACCTAACAACAACAGTAACACCTCGTGGAAATTTGTTACGGCTGCCCTAAGAAACTACACAGCAATTCTATGCTGGACCCCATGTTGGGCAGTGGGATGGAAGATGATCAGGGCCAGAATTCTGCTCTCAAAGAAGACACAGTCTGATGGCAGCGGTGGGCAACCAACCAGATAATAGAGACCCTGTTGGTTAAGTGTAGTAATGTGGGGCGGGGGGGGCATGGGCAGCTGCAGAGGAGCCTCAGAAAGCTCTCCACTCCTGGAGATGACGCAGGATTTCTGGGAGGAGGTCTGTGCTGAGATGTGAAGGGCCTGGAGGAGAGGTGGGAAGAGTGGAACAGTCAGAGAGAAGAGCTGGGCAAAGGCCAGGGGCAGGTCCTGGGGGAAACAAGCCCCACTCATAGGTGAAGAGTTGAGGGGACCACAAAAGACGTGATGATCACAATAGCCACATTTGCTGAGCACCTACTATGTGCTAGGCTCTGTGAGTGTTGTCTCATCTAATGCTCACATGGCCCTCCAAGGTAGGAGCTCTTATGGTGCCCACTCCCCAGATGTGGCTACTGAGGCTCACAGAACGGAAGTGACCTGCCAAGACTCCCAACCAGTGTACTCTGCCTCCTCCCAGTTGCAGAAACAGTTGGTACCTGTGATGGTTAAGGTTATGTGTCAGCTTGGCTGGGCCATGATTCTCAGTGGTTTGGCAGTTATGTAATGATGTAATTTGGCAGACATGGGACGGATTGCTCTTCCATAATGTAACCACCTCCATGATGAGATCTGCTCTGAGCAGTCAGTCAATTATAAGGGGAGTTTCCTCAGAGGTATGACCTGCATCCACTGTATATACATGTGGATATTCTGGCAAAGCTTGTTGGCTTTTGCTTGCCCTGGATCTTGCATCCAGCTCATCATCATTTGACCTTTGGTTCTTGGAACTTGAGCCAGCAGCCTGCCATCTGACCTGCCAATCTTGGGCCTCCAGCCTGATGTCTGACCCACAGACTAGGGACTTACCAGCCTCTACAACCACGTGAGCCATTTCCTTGATATAAATCTCTCTCTTTGTGTATGCGTATGTATATAGATAGATAGATATACATACATATATATGTATGTGTATACGTATGCTTCACTGGTTTTGCCTGTCTTGAGAACCCAGCCTAAGAGAGTACCCATCCACCTAAAACAGGGAGCAAGAACAATCACGTCATAGCCAACCCACTTTTATTGTACATATATGTCAAGCATAGCTCCAAGTCCTTTTTATAAGTGCACTAATTCTATGAAGTTATTGTTGTTGTTAGTTGTTGTTGAGTTGACTGAATAATGGCGACCTTATGTATAACGGAACAAAATGTTGCCCAATACTATGTCATCTTCAAGATTGTTGGCATGTTTGAGTCCGTTCTTGTGGCTATTGTGTCAATCCATCTCATCAAGGGTTTTTCTCATTTTTGTTGACCCTCTACTTTACCAGCATGATGTCCTTTTCTAGCGATTGATCTTTCCTGATGACATGTCTAAAGTAAGCTGGCCAAAGTCTCCCCATTCTCACTTCTAAGGAGCATTCTGGTTGTATTATTTGATGAGGTTGTTGTTGTTGTTAGCCGTTGTCAAGTTGGTTCTGACCCATAGAGACCCTACGTACAAAAGAAGGAAATACTGCCTGGTCCTGTGCCATCCTCACAATTCCGTGAAGTAGGTGGTGTTAGTCTCATGTTACAGACTAACAGAGCAGAGGCTCAGAGAAGGACGCGAATGGTCTAGATTGCACAGCTGGCAAGTGGCAACACTGGAAAGTGAACCCAGGAAGGCTGGACAGGGAGCCCCCCCCCCGCCAACTTAGCCACCTTGCAGCAGCTCAGAGGAGTCCAGCTGAGTCTCCAGGAGATGGGCTTGACAAGCAGACCTTGACATGTGCTGGACACACTTTGGTCCTCAATACAGCTCTGAGCTCAGTGGGGTGAGGTTTTCGGACTCCTCCCCAAAGCCCAGGGAGGGGAACCTGAGCTGGGTTAGCCAAAGCTGCGGGTGGCCCAATCCTGCTCCTAAATGGAGAATAGGATGGGGCTGTTCATGAGGGTGACATCATGGCTCCAATGTGGTCCCAGCCTCTCCAAATTAAAGAGAAGATAATCAACTTAGTGTTAGGAGGGGCAGCTTCATCATTTCCCCATCTGTCGTGTCTACATAGCCACACTGAGTTAGCTCATGCTGGAAAGTTCCGCCAAGGCGTCCAAAAAGGCATTACCGTCATCAGGCTGGTGGGGAGACTGATTCACAGGCAGCTGCTTCCGGAGCTGGGAGTGGGATTCCAAGCCTTCCCTCTGAGGCGGGGAGAAAGGGTCTCATTGAGCTGCCGCAGCAGCTGCCCATACAGGAACCCATGGTCAGCCCCCAGGCCTAACGTCACTCCCAGGCCTGTGTCAGGACAGGGCCAGGCATGAGGCCACAAGCCCACAGACTGTGAGCATCTACTATGTGCTGGCTTTGTGCTATAAGGCCCATCAGCTTGCTGTGTCTTCTTAGAAGTTCCCATGAGGGAGTCGTTCTTTCATTCCTCCATTCAGCCGGTCTTTCATCAGCTATTTGCAAATGCTTCATGCTAAGGCTTAAAGGCTGCAGTAAGTAGTAAAAACACTCAAGTTCTTGCCCTCAGAGAGTTCACAGTCCAGCATGGAAACAGACACCGAGTGCCAGGATCAACACACGCAAGCACATGCAAATACATATAGTGGTGACTATGTAAAGTACAAGAAAGGGTGGGGACCACCTTCTGCTCCCTAGTTCTATAGTTATGGCCACGGGCTCCATTTTACACAGAAGGGGACTCAGGTTCCTAAACATAAGCAATGGGCCAGAGGGCTAATGTCCAAATTTGTTGTTGTTGTTGTGTGCCATCGAGTTGATTTTGACTCATAGTGACCACATGTGACCGAGTAGAAGTGCTCTACAGGGTTTTCTTGGCTGTAATCTTTATGGGAACAGATTGCCAAATCTTTCTCCTGTGGAGCCACTGGGTAGGTTCAAACCGCCAGCCTTCTGGTTAGCAGCCAAATTGCACCACCAGACCTTCCAAACTTGTTAGGGCAGCTTAAAACCAAAAAAAAAAAAAAAGTTGCTGTCAAGTTGATTCCAACTCATGGCGGCCCCATGTAGGACAGCTTAGAAGACTTCTAATGACGTGGACTCCACCCATGACCTTTTAGCCCCCGCCTAAGCACTGCAGTCTGTAGTTGCAGGGAGCTTCTTGCAGATCCTTTCATTTCTGTCCTTCTGCCTCTGGCCTTTTGCATAGGCTGTTCCATCTTCCTGGAATGCTATTCCTACTCCTAAGCTCCCAAACTGCCAGCTAACTCATGCCTGTAATGCCATACTATACACTGGAGATCCTTGGATCCTCAGGCTGGTCTGAGGGCTTCTCCTGCAACCCCCCACCCCAGCATAACCCATACCACAGTCTATTGTGATTGTTCTCCAGCCTGCTGAGGGCAGAAGTTATGCCAAAGTCACTCTGATAGCTCTAGCAGCTATCAGAGTGCCTCACACACAGTAGGTGCGCAATAACCACTCATTGAACATGTAGACAAAATGGTGAAACTCAATCTAGTAGACACTAAGCTATCTCCTACCTTCTTTAAAAATAAGCAGAGTGGGAGAGCATGGGCTCTGGAGTCATAAACAACTAAGTCTGTGTCTCAATTCCATCTCTTAGAAGCTAAGAACCCTTTGGCAAGTTGCTTCATGTCTGAGTCCTGGTTACTTGATTCTTAAAATGGAGATAATAAGGACACAGCCTCATAAGGTTGTGGCAGGAGTTACTGAGATACTTTGCACCGTGGATTTAGCATATGCCTGGCACATTGTTAACTGTGCATTTTCTTCTCTCTTTCACAAACTTTAAGTAACTTCTTAAGCAATAAGCGCATCCTCTCTCCCGTGGCAAGCTGCTAATACAGTGCCTGGAACATAGTAAATGATTGGTGAGTATTTGAGAATGGCTAGATGGATTAATGAGTGGGTGGGTGGATGGATGAGTGGAAAGTTTGATGAGTAGGTAAATGGATAGGTGAGTTTTGGATGGGCGGTGTAGATGGTTGAATGGGTGGATGGGTGGATAGATAGTTGAGCAGATGACTAGATGGATGGCTGTGTGGATGGATGGATAGATGGATGGGTAGATGAATGGATGAATGGGTGGATGGGTGGATAGATAGTTGAGCAGATGACTAGATGGATGGATGTGTGGATGATGGATAGATGGATGGATGAATGGATGGATGGATGGATGGGTAGATGGATAGTTGAGCAGATGACTAGATGTATGGATGTGTGGATGGATGGATAGATGGATGGGTAGATGGATGGAAGGATGGGTGGATGGGTGGATGGGTGGATGGATGTAAGTATGGTTGGGTAGACAGAGGATGGATAATTGGATAGACAGATGAGTAGGTGAATTGATGGCTGAATGGATAATTGGATGGATAGATAGATGTTATGTTTTTTATTTATTTTTCTTCTTTGCCATTTTAGCGCTACAAACCAATAATTAAAAAAAAAAAATTCTAAGGAAAGTTAATAATGGGGTGGAAATAATACCCCAGGCTCTCAAATTCATTAATTTTGAGACTCCTTTATTCATATTCTCTCCTCCCCAGGTATTGTAAGGAAATGCACAATATCATTTTAAATGCTCTGATAAGTCCTGAGAGAAAGAAACATTTTAACTTCCCAGAGTTTGCCAATCATATCCAACAACAGACTTTTTTTTTTTTTTCTTCAGAGGCAGTGTTTCACATAACCTGGATCTACTCCTTTATGGTGCAACCTGGCGAAAAGATATAAAACATCTTCAGAATGTTTTTAAGTGGCAATCCCTTACTTGAAATGCTCCCATGATGCAAAGCTCACTTTCTCTGTGTCTGTGTGTGTGTGTATTCTGCTGCTATGGAAATGTTGCACACTCGCCTTGCTAGTGGTGGACTTGCTGTGTGACCATAGCGACAACTCACTTCCCTTCTGGCCTCCAGTTTATCATCTATAAATGAAGAGCACGATGAACTTGGAACAGAACTCTTAGGTTCTCTTCCAGTTCCAGCCTCGCTAGACTCCATGACTCTGCCTGCATCCCAAGGGATGCCTCTGTATATGGTGCACCTACTGTGTACCCAAGGAGCCCTGGTGGTGCAGTGGTTAAATGCTTGACTGTTAATCAAAAGGTCAGTGGTTAGAACCCACCAATCATTCTGTGGGAGAAAGATGTGGCAGTCTGCTTCCGTATAATTTACAGCCTTGGAAACCCTATGGGGCAGTTCTACTCTGTCCTATAGTGTTGTTATGAGTTAAAATTGACTCAATGGTAATGTTTTTTTTCCCCCTACTATGTATCCACCCTGGGCTTCCCTCTCTCCCAAGATACCTGTCCATCCCACTTGTCTAAGGGACAGACATACCATGAAAGGATAAATTACCCACATCTGCTCCAAATGTTTGGACACCTTGATGCTCTGACTTAATTTTCCACACTGCCCCTAGCTCCTGGCAGGCGAGGCACAGGTATCTTCCTAACAAGGCCCAGCCCTGCCAGGGCAGTCAGCTCCCAGCACCACAGCTCTGCTCCCTGCTGGGTGCCTGCCAGAGCAAGGGCACTCCTCACTGTATTCTCACTACAGCCACTCGCTCCCCTGCTCCAGGCCCTCCTCGGCCTCCCTGGGGTTGGTGGTGGTGGCTGAGCCTCAGGGATTGCTCTACCTGATTGTTCCAAAAGATTATAGCAAACCAAAAAACCAAACCCAGTGCTGTTGAGTCGATTCCGACTCATAGCGACCCTATAGGACAGAGTAGAACTGCCCCACAGAGTTTCCAAGGAGCGCCTGGTGGATTTGAACTGCTGACCCTTCGGTTAGAAGCCGTAGCACTTAACCACTAAGCCACCAGGGTTTCCAAGATGATGGCAGCAGCGGTATTTTGATCATCATCCCTACACTCCTACTTCTCTGTGCCTGGGGGATTGGGAAGTATCTGAGTGGAGGACGAGGGCCTGGCACCCTCCACAAAGATTGTCAGACCCTTTGCTTAGGGCTTCTGATATGGTGGAGATGCTCCTTAGCTCCCCGCACCACCACCACGTGGATCTGCGCGCAACCCTCTGACTTGAACGGAGCTGAGGACTGAACGTGATGAATGGAATGAAAACCTGACACCTAAAAGCCATATCCCCAGGACTTCCCCCAAATCCCAGCTTGCCTGAGGCCTCCTCCCTGCAGGAGGGGAGGAGTGGGGAAGAATGCCCAGGACAGTGTCTGACACATAGTAGGTACTCACAGTAGCAAATACCATATTTCATTCCATCTAATGGCCCATGCGGTTTGCAAGTTGGCTGCTAACCTAAAAGTTGGTGATTTGAACCTACCCAGTGGTTCTGTGGAACAAAGGCCTGGCAAACTGCTTCCATAAAGATTAATTGCCAAGAAAGCCCCATGGCTTTTTGTTAACTCTTTAACACTTATGTTGTTACCATGAATCAGAGTCAACTGCAGAAGGTTTGATTTTTTTTTTTTCAATATGCTATTGGAGTCCCTGGGTGAGGCAAATGGTTAACATGCTTGGCTGCTAACCAGAAGGTTGGAGGTTCAATTCCACCTAAAGATGCCTTGGAAGAAGAAGGGTCTAGTGATGTACCTCGGAGAACTCAGCCATTGAAAACCCTACAGAGCACAGTTCTACTCTGACACATGGGTCGCTATCAGTCAGAACTGACTAGATAGTAAATGTTTTAGCTACATATTCATATTATCTGCGTGTTGAGAAAAGCATGCTTTTGGTGGCTGTCTTAGTCATCTAGTGCTGCTATAACAGAAACACAAGAGGGTGGCTTTAACAAAGAGAAATTTATTCTCTCACAGTCTAAGAGGCCAGAAGTCTGAATTCAGGATGTCAGCTCCACGGCAAGGCTTCCTCCCTCTGTCGTCTCTGGGGGAAGATTCCTTGTCATCAATCTTCCCTGGCTGAGGAGCTTCTCAGCACAGGGACTCTGGGTCCAAGGGACGTGCTATTTTCCTGGCTCTTTTTTCTTGGTGATATGAGGTCCTCATGTCTCTTGGCTTGCTTCTCTCTTTTATATCTCAAAATGGACTGACTTAAATCACAACCTAATCTTGTAGATTGAGTCCTGCCTCATTAACATAACTACACTAATCCCACTTCATTAACATCATAGATGTAGGACTGACAACACACAGGAAAATCACATCAGATAACAAAATGGTGGGCAATCACACAATACTGGGAATCATGGACTAGCCACGTTGACACATATTTGGGGGGGGGGACACAATTCAGTCCATTACAGTGGATCTTCCCTGTTTTCTTTAAAGCACCATTATAGCCCCAGTGTCTATAGGAGAGGTTTGCTGCTTGACAAGCTGGTAAATGAATGAATGAATATGCTTGGGTGTGCAGGTAAGACTGAGCTATACGAGCCTAGGTTTTTTGAAACCTGCAGAGGAAAAATGAGAAATGAATCACTTTAGAGATCACATATCTGTACCCTCTATTTCCTAGAGGGGGAAATCAAGGCTCTGAGAGGTTCTGGAAATTTCCCAAGGCCACGGAGGCTGAGAGTGGACTCCAGCCCAAGCCCCTGACCACCATCGCTCGCATTTCCCCTTCAGGCTCATAAAGCAACCTGGCAAGATTTATAGCTTTGTCTCTACAGGGGACGTTGGAGGCAGTGGTGATTCAGCGGTAGAATTTTTACCTTCCATGAGGGAGACCTGGATTTGATTCTCCGACAGTGCCCCTTATGTGAAGCCACCACCCATTTGTCAGTGGAAGCTTGTGTGTTGCTATGACGTTGAACAGTTTTCAGCAGAGCTGCCAGACTAAGACTAGGAACAAAGGCCTGGTGATCTACTTCTGAAAATCTGCCAAAGAAAACCCTATGGATCTCAACAGTCTGATCTGCAGCTGATCATGAGGATGGCGCAGGACTGGGCAGTGTTTTGTTTCATTGTGTGTGGGGTCACTAGGAGTCAGGGCCAACTCTACAGCAGCTAACAAAAAACAACACAATAGGGAATGCTGGGGGTAGCCAAGGATCAGGGAGGTAAAGCCACTTCTCCAAAGCCACTAGCCAACACACTGACAGTAAATACATTTGGACAAGGATTTCACCTGTCCACATGTCCTGGGCTAATGTTCAGTTGTCTGTAGCTCCAGTGACCAAGGGCAGACCGATCCTGGCTTGAACATTGTACTCTTTTCCCCAAAGAAATTGCTTCCAAAGGCAGAGGTGGCAACCACCCCAGCCTCCAAGGCCTCAGACCTGGCCCTATTATTATTCCTCTTGGTGTAATAAATACATTTTAAGAGAAACAGATGCCGGAACAGTTGGACAGGAAGGGCCCAGGCATGTGAGGAGGAATCTGGTTTGTGAAAATCTATTTGCCAGACGGTGAACAATATGGTGCAGCCAGCCAGGTCTGGGTCTGGCTGCCAGGCAGGATAATCAGGCCTCCCAACTGTGTCCTGCTGGTCCTTCCAGGCCACCATCCTCAGACTCCCAAACGAGCGTCCAGGATGCCTTCAGCACTGTATTGAGAGCCAGGACTGTTTAGAGAGTGGCAGGACTGGGCAGGGCACCTTCTAACTCAGACCTCCGATGCGTGGCCCTTCCGTTCTCAGTACTGGTCTTGCTCTCTCTTGGTGTTTGTTACCTGCAAGCAGCTACCTCGATGCCTTACCCTGTGACACTGTGATTGGAAAGGGTTTGCTTGCTGCCTTCCCTGTCACTCCGCTCTCTGCATCGGTACCCTGATGGGACAAAAGAAATTTTGGCTCATTTACGAAAGGCGCCTTGGCTGCCGTATGTGCAGCCTCCAGTTTCAGTGAAGCAGAGCTGCCCAGAGCAGAGTTTTATCTACCAGGACTGACCTCCCCACACCCTTTGCCTAAGCTCACAGTCCTGCTGCTTTTGGGCAGAGGAAGGAAAACAGAACACTCAACGTATGACCTCAAATTACCCCATTTTTCAGGTGAGACAGTAGAGGCTCTAAGAGGGGATGTGACCTGCCCAAGGTCACACAGCTCAGAATGGTTAGTGCTGGGAGTTGACCCAGGGTTGCCTGACTCTGATTTCTCTCCTCTTTCTGCTGATCACAGCTGCTTCCCTAGGAACACACTAATAAGCCTCCAAAGGAAGGAGCCCCAGTGGTGCACTGGTTAAGTGCTCAGTTGCTAACTGAAAAGCTTGGTGGTTCGGAACTACCTAGTGGCTCTGTGGGAGAAAGACCTGGCAATCTGCTTCTGTAAAGATTACAGCCAAGAAAACCCTATGGGGCAGTTGGGTTTGAGAGTGATCCCATGGGTCACTGTGAGTCCAGGTTGGAGGGATGGCACACAACAACAACAGGAAGAAAGGCTTGGTGACTACTCCCCAAAATTAGCCAGTGAAAACCCTATGGATCACAACAGAATATTGCCTGATATGGTACAGGAAGATGAGCCTCCCAGGTTGGAAGGCACTCAAAAGAACAGACCATCAGTTGCTTGTGTGTTGCAACAAAGGACTCAAGCATGCCAATGATCATGAGGATGGCGTGGGACCAGGCAGCATTTTGTTGTTGTACATGGGATCACCATGAGTCAGAGCTGACTCAACGGCAGCTAACGACAGCCTCCTAAGCACTGGATGGATATGAAGATATCCAGCCCTCCCTATGGTCACGAGCAAAGTGGGGAGGGGGTATTTGTTTAGGGGTGAGTGAATACCAAGAGCCTTTCTTTCTCACCTATCAGGTGAAGGTCTTGCCCCCTTCCCTGAGCTGACCAACAGAGGGCAATTAACCATAAGATAGGCTTTCCTGACTTTAAGTATTCTTTTCCACTGTCAACCAAAAAGGAAAAAAATCTGTCCTGAAAAGAAAAAAATTCTAATCCAAATTATACTTCTCCAAGGATCCCTTGCTCCCCAAAGTAGTACAAAAATATGTTATATGGTTGAGTACCCTGATTTTGGGGGGGGGGGGGGGGCGGGGAAACTGTTGTTACCTAAAACAATAATGATATAGTCTTACTGTCTACCATTTATCAAAGGCTTAAAATACTTGGTGGTCTGCTTCCGTAGAGATTTACAGCTTGGTTAACCCTATGGGGTCACTGTGAATCTGAATTGACTAAATGGCAGTGTGCTTGGTTTTTTGTTATGATGTTCCAAGCCTTGCACCAAACACTGTACCTGCATTAACTTATTTAATCCTCTCAGCACCTCTATGAGATCGCTTCCATCATTACCTTGCCACAGTAATAGTAAGGAATGGCAAGCTTTTGTCACTGTCCCAAGTCCACACAATTAGAAAGGGGCAGAGCTGGGATTCAGTCCCACCTTCCTGACTGTGTGCTGGATCCTCTTCCTGACTGCACTGAGCCTCCATTCCTCCCTCCATTGGGTTGGAGAGGCCAGAAAGCCAACAAAGGTATTTCCAGGCTCCTTTGCAGCTAGAGTTCTGGACGCAGGTTTGTTTCTGCCAGTGAGATTCGGGAAGTGAGGCCACCCGCAGGTGGTTTGTGGCTACTGCTTTTGGCAAGGATGACCAGAGAAACGTGAGATTTTCCGGCAGCAGTGAGCCCATTTCCTTCTTTCACACCATGGGCATCAAGAGGCAATGGTGTTGGAAAAGGGGCAGCTTGTTGCTTCTGGCGTAACTCCAGCAGTAGCTTCCCAGGTGCCTTGGTTCTCTATTTTCTGGGAGCCATCCAGTAGGTCAAATTTTTAACTTGCTTTTTTTTTTCTATACTAGTTTTGTAAGCACCTAATTCCCTGTATTAAATCCCTTCCTGCTTAAAATACCTGGGCTGGATTTTGACTCCTGCATAGAACCTGGACTGATACACTGTGTGACCTAAGGTAAACCGAATCTGACTTCTGGGCCTCATTTTCCTTATCTGTGCAACTTATAGTGTCACTCAAACCACACTAAAAACCCAGTGCTGTCAAGTCAATTCCGACTCATAGCAACCCTATAGGACAGGGTAGAACTGCCCCATAGAGTTTCCAAGGAGTGCCTGGCGGATTCGAACTGCCTACCTTTTGGTTTGCAGCTGTAGCACTTAACCACTACGCCACCATAGTGTCACAGGTGTGCTGAAATGAGTGAGTGGAAGCAAAAGGGCGTTCCAACCATAAAACGTTTTGTGTAAGTTGTGTAATCTCTCTCATATAGGAATGTGGAACATGGTTCCTCCAGTAAATGACCCATTAAAAAAAAAAATTGCCATGGCATCAGTTCTGAGGAGAATTGTGCTCCATAGTATTTTCAGTGGCTGATTTTTCAGAAGTAGATCACCAAGCCTTTCTTCCAAGGAGCCTCCGGGTGAACTCAAGCCTCCAACCTTTCAGCTAGTAGCTGAGTTCATTAGCCATTTGCACCACCGAGGGACTGTGAAGTTACCCGTACCCATCCTTCATCCTGAAGCCTTTTCCAGAATCAGGTGTCCAAACACCTTGCCGAGGACAGCTGGGGTGGCAACAAAGGGGCGGGGGGCACTGGTTTGTGACTCATGTCTGCTCGTGATCTTCTCACTCACGATTGCATGATCTGCATCACCTCATCTGGGATCCTTTCTGTGACAGTGCAGGGGAGCTCCTGATAGGAGCGGCACAGTCCTTGTCTTGCTATCTCACGGAGGACATGCCAGGATGCTCCAGGAACAAAATCCACCCTCACTTTTCTTGAGATGTTGCAGTCTCCAGAAGTTGAGAGCATTGATCAGGACCCTCTGGGATCTTCCTTGCTTATAGAAAAACAGGTCTGAGGGGCAGGGCAATAGGAACGGAAACAGATTTCCACCAGGATACGTGCACCATCATCAGATTAACTTTTGTGTCAGAGAAGCTGGGAGGGTGTGGAAGCCAGTGCATTCTTTCCTCCATCCAGTCAACATTTTTTGAGTCAGGGCTTCGAACCAGTTCTTCCCGCTTCTGTCACGGCTGTGGAAGTGTCACCAGAACAGACCTGGAGTTTTAAAATTTGGGTGAATCATAATGGGAAAAATGAAGTGTCAAAGTCCTGCTAGAAGCTTAGCCTTCCTCTTAGAAAACAAGGCCAGCATATGCATTACATGCAACCAAATCTCTTGCCTGTTGGATTTTTGACCAGAGCAAGAAACAGTGGTGCCTTGCTCAAAGATGGGGGTGCCCTGCTCAAAGACGGCAGTGCCCTGCTCAAAGATGGCAGTCAACCATGTTGCTTTGAATGTGTGTGGCTCTCCACAGCCCTGCCAGTAATCCATTCTCACATACCAGGCTCCTGAATGGGCTCACTGCTCCACTTCGGAGTCTCCCATTCCAGGGCTTTGACCTGTAATTTTTCCTGTTCTGGTTACTGTGCCAAATTGCCCAAATTGTAAAAATTTGGGACTGTTTCTTTTTTCACTTCATTGGCCATGACAGAACCGGTTTGAACTGGTTTGAAGCCCTGTTTCGAACACCTACAATGTGCCAGGCCCTGCAATGGCCCTGAGGATTCAACAGTAAAGAAGTCAGGTATGGTGCCTGCCCTCATTGAGCTGATGGCGTTTCAGGGAAGAGAGAAGTGAGCAGACATTTATACATAAGAGTGATTAGTGCTGCGTTTGGGGAGGCAGAGGGGGCTATGGGAGTCCAGGGAAGCGCACTGACCCAGCCTAGGGAGGTGGGCATGGAAGGCTGCCTGGAGGAGGTAACATCTAATTTGAGACCTGAAGAATGCATAGGAACTTTGCAGGCAAAAGGGGATGTGGTGGGGGTAGGAAAGAATGTTCTTAGCATCGAAGGAAGCAGTTTCAGTGAAGACTCTGGAATGAGAATGAGTTTACCCGAGGACTCAGAGTTGTTCAGGGTGGCTGGGTGAGGATCGAGGCAGCAGTGGTAGGGTCACACCTCACAGGGCCCTGTAGACCAGGGGAAGGAGCATACCTTTGTTACAAGGGCATTGGGGAGTCATGGAAGGGTGCTGATCAAGGGAAAGTGCTCTGGTTATCTATGTCATCCCAAGACCTACTGGATTAGAACAACGCTCTTTTTTTTACTGTCTCTCACCATTCTGGGGGTCGACCAGGCTCTGTCTTAGTTACCTAGAGCTGCCATAATAAAAAATACCATAAGGAGGTGGCTTTAAAGGACAGAAATTTATTTTCTCACAGTTCAGGAGGCTAGAAGTCCGAATTCAGGACGTGGCTCTAGGAGGAGGTCTTTCTTTGACCATTTCAGCTTCCAGTGGCCGGCAACCCTCAGAGTTCCTGGGCTTTTAGATGTACTTGTTTGAGTACCAGTGTTCGACTCTTTAGTGTACCTATGTGGGGATAGAATTGCTGGATCATATGGTAATTCATGGTGAAGGAATTGAAGTTGTTAAGGATTTCAGTCTACTTAGATCAATAATCAATGTCCATGGAAGCAGTAGTCAAGAAATCAAAGGACGTATTGCATTGGGTAAATCTGTTGCAAAAGACCTGTTTAAAGTTTTAAAAAGCAAAGCAGTCACTTTGATGAGTCAGGTGTTCCTGACCCAATTGCCTCACATGCGTGCGAATCCTAGACAGTAAAAAAGGAAGCCGGGAGAAAATGTGATGCATTTGAACTGTGGCGTTAGTGAAGGTGTCGAATATTTCCTCGGCTGCCAGGAGGGTGAATGAATCAGTCTTAGAAGAAATACAATCAAAATGCTCCTTAGGAGTGAGCATGGCAAGGTTACATTTTGCTTACTTTGGACATGTCAGCAAGAAAGACCACTTGCTAGAACGAAGGACAGGATCAGGCAACATTTTGTTCTGTTATACATAAGCTCGCCACGAGTTGGAGCCGACTCGGCAGCAACTAGCAAAAACAACAACATGGTAATTCTGTTTAACTTCTTGAGAATCCACCAAACTATTTTCCACAGCAGAGATACCATTTTAAATTCATGCTGGCAGTGTGCCAGGATTCCAGTTTCTCCACATCCCCAGATCATAAAAATATATGAAAGTTCATAAAAATATATTCCAACTTCCATCTTCACCAATTTTGCTCCACCTTCTGGCACAAAAACAAATGCGTAAACTGAAATATCTCTCTTACTATAGAATCAATCTTAGATTTTCAGAGCTGGAGTGAACCTTGGGACTCACTGGGTCTATTTTCTTCCTTCAAAAGATTAAGAAACTGAGGTCCAGGGAGGGTTAGGCATGTACCCAGGGCCACACAACAAGGCAGGGCAAAGCCAGTAGTAGATCGGGGGTCTTCTCACTCCTGCCCCAAGCTCTTTTACTGGTCTCTGTTTCAACTTCCCTGGTAGCACGGTGGTTAAGTGCTACGGCTGCTAACCAAAAGGTCAGCAGTTTGAATCCACCAGGCGTTCCTTGGAAACTCAGTGGAACAGTTCTATTCCGTCCTATAGGGTCACTATCCTATAGGGTCGCTATGAGTCAGAATTAACTCGATGGCTGTGGGCTTTTTTTTTAAGGGTTCCAACTTTAAAGTCCAGGACCATCACTTCTGCTGCAAGGTTTGTTTAGAAAATGAATTTGTTCCAACAGAACTGATACATTATGGAAAAGTTTGAGCATAACGTAAATTTCATGCTGGTTTATGTGCGATTTCATCCACGAGAAATGTTAAGTTAATGCAGGAAACGGTACCCAGCTGAACATAGCTGCTCAGGAATTGTTGTTGGGTGCTGTTGAGTTGTTTCCTACTCATAGCAACCTCATCATGTGTTACAGAGTAGACCTGCCCCATAGGGTTTTCTAGGCTGTAATCTTGGAACCACTGGGTAGGTTTGAACCACCAATGTTTTGGTTAGCAGCCAAGCGCTTAACTGTTGAGGAACGAGGGGTACACAAAACACACACACATACGCCTCAAACATCTATGGTGACCTCAGTTGACTCTGTGTGCTATAGGCCATGTGTGTGGTTTGATTTCAGATCGCCCTCCTTCTATCACTCACAATAACTCGAGCAGCAAGCCCCCTGACACCCATTTCCATACCAAACTTCAGGTTTTCTTCAAGGTAAAATGTTACATGTACTGCGTTATTTATGTAGTTCTTAACCATTGAGGATGTGGAAAACCACACTAACATTTTTATTAGATTCCTATCTTTTTTTTTTTTTTTAAATATATTACTGATGGAAGTGTTGAGTGCTGACCACCGGCCCATTTTCTCCCCGAGCCCTGTTGTTTTACTGTGTCATTCTGCGTAGTACACAGTGATGTTCAGGGACACATACGTCACCTTAGATCAGAACTGACTCTGTAGACTGCTTGGCACAATGTTGTTGTTAGTTGCCATCCAGTCAATTCCGACTCACAGAGATTCCAAGTGTACACTCAACTGCACTCTACAGGGTTTTCAAGGGTGTGACCTTTCAGAAGCAGATCGCCAAGTCTTATTTCTGAGATGCTTCTGGGTGTGTTTGAACCTCCAACCTTTTGCTTAGTAGTAGTCCAGTGCTTAACCATTTGCTCTGCCCAGGGGCTCCTGCTTGGCACAATAGTGGCCAGAAAAGCACAAAGGAGAATGCAGTAGGATTTGATCACAGAACCCTGTGATGGCTAGGTGGCCATGTTCACCCCACTGTGGACCACAAGGGATCTACTTTTACCTACCTATTTTGTCACATGAGTTAGCCATGCTCCCACCAATGCTCCTGAGGGAATGAATGGTAATGAATCAGTCTTTTTGTCTCATTAGGGCTGACCTAGATGCAAAACTCAAGGCTGCAAGGAAGCTGATCTCAGCTCTAACAAATCATAGCCTTCAGAAAAGACAGAGGATAAGTACATTAGGTAGTGAGCCCCCTGTCATGAGAGGCATACAAGGAGATACAAGGTTGTATGCCCAGTTGTTGGAGATGTTATCAGAGGGATTTATGTTTCCTGTAGGATTGAATTAGATGATGATTTCTAAACCCTCAGATCTTTTTTTAAAATAAGATTTCTGGGCCTTTGCCTCAGACCTATGGAACTAGAATCCTTGGAGGTAGGATCCAAGAATCACGTTTTAATGCCTCCTCCACCCATATCCATCCATAGGGTAAAACTTAGGCAGCTGACCCAACCATGGCCCGGGTATGGAAACTTCTGAATGATACAACATCGAAGTTCTCCTCATATTTTGGAAACCCTGGTGGTGTAGTGGTTTGGTACTATGGCTGCTAACCAAGGGGTCGGCAGTTCCAATCCACCAGCCGCTCCTTGGGAGCTCTATGGGGCAGGTTCTACTCTGTCCTGTAGGGTCACTATGAGTCGGAATAGACTCGACAGCACTGGGTTTGGTTTGTTTGGTTTCTTCATATTTTAAATTGTGCGATGCTCTGTCTTAGACTGACCATCCAACCCCAGTGGACTTTCTGAGAAACCAAGCAGGTTTCATGAGACTCCAAGGACCTTCCATGAGTGACCAGCATTGAGGAAAGATTTCCCCTTTCCCCACCAGGATTTTCTTCCCAAAAGGTAGGGATCTGGGCTCTTGAACATCTGGCCTTCCTCATGGGACATTCAGCAGAACTCTTCCAAGAAAAATGTGGTGTGTGGTGGCCAAAGTTTGCAAATGAAATGGAGAGAAAGCGTAAAAATATATTTTCTGGAGTGCAGGCACTTCATCTTTGTTATATTAATCAAGGTGCCAAAAGTATCCATAGCGAATTCCTTTACATTTAACAAAGCTCACTGAAATTCAAGTGGCTTTCACCATGTCTAAAAAACAACCAAAAAACAAAAACTCCTTGGATTAAGGGTTGTTATGCAGATTCTCATTCACTTGAGTGTAAGCTCTCTGGGGACCAGACCAATTTTACTGTTTCTGCATCTGCAGTGCCTCGAAAGGTGCTGGGCCCAGGGAATGGGTTTAGCGAGTGTACAAATGTACAAATAAATGATCAATTGATTTAAATAGTGAATAAGAAAGAGTCTGCTACTGTGTCTGGCATAAACTGCTTGGCTTAAAGACATCTTTACGGTGAGCCCTAAATCACTAGTTAGGAGTCTGGATCGTTAGTCTAGCTTCACCTTTAACACACTGTTAACCCGCTACATCTCCGTTTCCCTATTTGTAAAATGAGGATCTTTCCAATTCAGACATTTTAGGGAATGGATGAGACATTTAGCTTTCATTCAAAAGGATGTAATCTGTAAACACAATGACGTACCTCGTACTCCTCCCGGAACGGCTAAGATTATAAAGACTGACAGCACCAAATGTTGGTGAGGGTGCAGAGGTACTAGAACTCACATACATTGCTAGTGAGAGTGTAAAATTGTACAACGACCTCAGGGGGAGGACGATAAGGTTTCTTATAAAACTCAACATAACCCAGCAATTCTACTCTTAAGTATTTGCCAAGAGAAATGAAAACATATGTTCACAAAAAGACTTGTGGAAGAATGTTCCTAGCAGCTTTATTTATAGTATCTAAAAACTGGAACCAGTCCAATGACCATCAACAGGAGAGTGGACACATGCATTGTGGAATGTTCACACACTGTAATTCCACACAATAAAAAGGACAAATGACTGCTACGTGTAACAAAAGAGATCAATCTCCGCAACTTTATGTTGAATGAAAGAAGCCAGAAACAAAAGAGTACAAGTTATATGATTCCAATTACATGAAGTTCTACGGCAAACAAAATCAATCCATGGTGGGAAAAAATCAGAGCACTGTTTACCTCTGTGGATAGGGATGAGGATTGATTGGAAAGGGACATGAGGGAACTTTCCGGATGGCGGTAATGATCTATATCTCAATAGGAGTTTGGGTTACACAGGTGTTTGCATTTGGCAAAACTAAGTGGGTGTATACTTGAGATTTGTGCGTTTCATTACACGTAAATTTTACCCCCACCACCCATCTGTTGGCTGGTTGCGCTGTGGTGGCTTGAATGTTGCTGTGATGCTGGAAGCTATGTCACCGGTATTTCAAATACCAGCAGAGTCACCCATGTTGGACGGCTTTCAGTGGAACTTTCAGGCTAAAATAAAATAGGAAGAAAGGCCTGGAGATCCAGTTCTGAAAATTAGCCAATGGAAGCTCTACGGATCACAACAGAAAACTGTCCTATATAGTGCTGGAAGATGAGCCCAAACATGCCAACAATCATGAAGCCGGCACAGGACCAGGCAACATTCTGTTCTGTTATGCATCAGGTCACCATGAGTTAGAAGTGACTCCATGGCAACTACCAACATTAACAACAACAAATTTTGCACAAAACTGTAGACAAATATGCATATTTACATTGCAGAAATGTTTGCTTTGAAATGCTTCAAAAAAATAAGATGGATTAATGGATGGTCGTTGTTGTTAGGTGTCACTGAGTGACCCAATATGACGGAGTAGAATGGCCTTGTAGGGTTTTCTTGGCTGTAATCTTTACATCAACAGATCCCCACATTTTTCTACCACAGAGCCACTGGGTGGGTGTCATGGATTGAATTGTGTCCCCCCAAAATACCTGCCAATTTGGCTAGGTCATGATTCCCAGTATTGTATGACTGTCTACCATTTTGTCATCAGATGTGATTTCCTTATGTGTTGCAAATACTATCACTATGATGTCAATGAGATGGATTAGCAGCAGATATATCGATGAGATCTACAAGACTAAACAGTGTTTTAAGCCAATCTCTTTAGAGATATAAAAGAGAGAAGCGAGCAGAGAGACAGGGGGACCCATACCACTAAGAAAGCGATGCCAGGAGCAGAGCACGTCCTTTGGACCTGGGGCTCCTGTGTGGAGAAGCTCCTAGACCAAGGGAAGATTGATGACAAGGACCTTCCTCCAGAACTGAGAGGGAGAGAAAGTCTTCCCCCAGAGCTGGCACCCTCAGTTTGGACTTCTGGCCTACTGGGCTGTGAGAAGATAAATTTCTCTTTGTAAAGCCATCCAGTTGGGGTATTTCTGTTATAGCAGCACTAGATGACTAAGAGAGTGGGTTCACACTGCCAACCTTTCTGTTAGCAGGTGTGTGCTTAACTCTTGTGCCACCAGGCTCTTAATACATGGTTAAAGGATGGATATGCTTGCTGTATCACATATCTATCCGTGGCTTAGCCAGTACATGACTTACCTAAAGGAGTCCCATGTGAGTCAATGAGGTCTGCCTGGAGCCAGCAATGTCCCCTCCCATCTGGGACTGTGCAGGTCAGAGCTATCTACCTCTCCCCAGCCAGAACGCCAGAGCCTCACCGCCCAGCAACTGCTTATCTCCCAATAACTGGGGCATCCCAGTTAGAGAGCTATGAAGGGGCCGGCTGGTTCTCAGGGTCCTGGCTAACCCAGTCTTCTGCTGTTTCCTCACCACCAGATCCCCTTCCTGTTGAAACAAGAAGCTGAGCTCAAGATCTGGCTGTGGTTATAGAGGAGCAAAGGAATTCTCCAGCCGTGGAAGAGAGCTTCTTGGTGCTGGGGGCTTCCCCCCGCCATGGCAGTCACAAGTCACCCATTAAAAATTCCAAAGAAGAAGCCATGAGCGTGGGGTTTATCGGCACTTAGGATGGCTTAGATATGGCCATTGTGAGCCACGTGGTACTAACGATATTACAAAGCTGGGGGGCGGGGGCGCGGGGGAGGCGTGGGAGCAGAAAAAGAGAAGGGAGGGTAAAAGCATTTTTCATCAAATCTCCAAAAGGGTTCCGCCTACTACGTCTTGCTGTGTGGAAGATGCCAGATCAGATTAGAGCCACCAGTTGCCACATGATCCTGTCTTGACTCCACTAACACTCACTAAGCTCCGAAAATCCCTTTTACGGTGTTTAGGATACCTCCGGAGGAGCTTGTTATGTCAATATTATCCCACCATAAAATCCTGCTCCAGGCTGCCGTCAACAACGGGGGGCTCCAAAGGACCCTGCGGAGGGGGCTGTACTGGGGGCCTGTGAAGTGCAGCCAAGGGGCTTGGGCAAGGCGCCACTGGGGTGATAGCACTCCTGACTCCCTCCCCCCCATCCCCCCGCACCCGGCAGCCGGCTGCCACTTGGACCTGCTTAATGGAACGGGCCTCCAAGGCGTGCAATTTGGGCTTGGAGTCAAACAGACTGCCGGGAGCCACTTAGAGCATGGGCCTGTCTTCCACAGCTGGCACTCATGGTTAACCCGCTTGATCTCGGGTGGGAGCCTCCGCTGCAGCCTTCTTGGCTAAGACTGGGGCCTCTGCTCCACATCTCCTGCCTTGCAGCAGATATGGGCATGGTTTGCAGGGGTCTCCAGCCATGCTGGTCTCTGCTGGTCTCCAGCCGGAGGCCTCTTTGCCTTGGGCTTTCTTCCTATGGCCCGCACTCCCAGACCCTTTCTCTATTAATGTGTGTATTTGGAGGAGGGAAATGGATCCATGACAGACCATCAATTATTGGAAACAGATAACCTATCTGACACAGCAGATGCTGCTGCTGAGGGGGCGGCTGTCACTGCTTTATGCTTTTCTTTCTTTTTAATGGAATTAGTTTATTTTTATAAAGTTGATTTGCAAGTTGCACTCTTAGAATGTGGAGGAAGAAGATGAAGGGCTTAAATATGGAAACTCAAAGCATAGCACCTGGCCCAGGGTAGGGTGGGCATTCATTGCTCCACAAATATTCCCTGAACACCCTACTGTGTGCCAGGCACTGTCCTAGCCACTGGGGACTCAGCAGGGACCAAGACAGATGTGTTCCCTGCTGCATGGAGCTCACAGTCTAGTTCTTCAACTGCGAGGGACCAAAAGCTCTGGACCTCCAAAGGTACGACTGTGCAGTGTCAGCAGGACCTGGCACACAGTAGGGGCTCGGAGACAGGGAGTGAGATGATGGTGCAAAGTCTGTAGCACAGGGTCTGGCACACAGTAAGTGCTCAATTAATGCTACCTCTCTCTCATTCTTTCTTTGGGAATTTGAGTCCCAGCTCAGTAGTTATGCAGCTGTGTGACCTTAAGACAATCACTTCCACTCTCTGAACCTCAGTTTCCACCTCTGTAAAATGGGGCTAAGAAGCCCTGCTGGCACAGTGATTAAAGCACTCAGCTGCTAATCGAAGGGTCAGCGGTTTGAACCCGCCAGCTGCTCTGCAGGAACAAGATGTGTGATCTGCTCCCATAATAAAGATTACAGCCTTGGAAATCCTATGGGGCAGTTCTACTCTGTCCTATACGGTCATTAGGACTAGGAATTGACTCCATGGCAATGGGTTTATTTTATTTTTTTGTTAAAATGGGGTTTATCATAATATCTACAACATGGAGCTGTGGGAAGGATTTGCTGATTCCATGTGGGTTTGTTTGACAGACAGCTATGGACCACCTACTGTGTGCTGGGTGCTGCGCAATGAAGAGATGCAGCCCCTCCCTCAGAGAGCTCATGGTCTATTGTGGATTAACAGGTAAATATGACACTCTGCGGTCCACGCTGTGATAAGGTAACTCTGGGATTCTCTGGAAGCCCCACTGAAGATTCCCTAAGGCAGGCTGGCTGGAGAGTGGGGAGTGGCCAGCAAAGACTGCATAAAGCAGGGGCCAGCAAAGTCTAGTTCAAGGGTTAAAGCCACCCTGATGCCTGTTTTTGTATAGCTCACAGGCTAAGAATGGTTTTTACATTTTTAAATATTTATAAGAACTCAAGAGGAGAAGAATACTTTGTGATATACGAAAGCTGTACGAAATTCAAATTTTAGTGTTCATCAATAAAGTTTTATTGGAATACAGCCACAATCACTTGTATACTGCTGCTTTTGCCCTCCAAAGGCAGAGGCGAGTCACCGTGACAGAGACCAGACGGTATTGCCTGCAAAGCCTACAATATTTACCGTCTGGCTCTTACAGAAAGTTTCTGATCCTTCTTAGAAGAAGTGATGTGTCAGCTGAGAACTGAGGAGGGGCGGCCGGTCAGTTGGGAGTGGGTGGAAGGGGTGAGGAGGAGAGGTTTCCTTTACAGGTTGGAGAAAAATCTTGGCACCTTTAAGGATGATGCAAGTATCGTGCAGCAAACTGCAAAGCGCCACGCTGATGTTAGTATGTGGGAGAGTGGAGGATACGCCCTCGGGCGATCTGACCAGACAAAGTACACCTCGCCCCACGGCCACCACTAGTTGCCATAGAGTCGATTGCAACTCATGGTGACTCCATGGTGTGTCAGAGTAGAGCTGTGCTCCATAGGGTTTTCAGTGGCTGATATTTTAGAAGTAGAACACCAGGCCTTTCTTCCAAGGTACCTCTGGATGGACTCAAATCTCCAACTTTTTGGTTAGGAGCCAAGCACATTAACGGTTTATAAGCAGAGTGATAATGATATTAACAACAACAAAAACCTGTAGCCATCGAGTCCCTTCTGACTCATGGTGACTCCATGTTACAGAGCAGAGCTGCTCCATTGGATTTTCTTGGCTATAATCTTTACAGAAGCAGATTGCCAGGCCTTTCTTCCACAGCACCACAGTGAGGTTCAAACCACCAATCTTTAGGTTAGTAGTTCAGCGGAAACTGCTTGCACCCCCCCCCCCAGGGACCTTGATAATGATACTAGATCTCTTTTACTAAGTACTGTGTCCAAAGAAGTTTCCCTAAAACTTTCACATTCAGTCCTCCAAATGGACTTGAGAGATGGGGACTATAAGCCTCACTTCATGCACGAGAAATTTGGAGCCCAGAGTGGTGAAGACACCTGGCCAAAGTCACACAGCAAGGCACAGACTGGAACCCCAAGCTGTCCCACTCCCAAATCCATGCTCCAAACCCACACCAAAACACCCATTTTCTGCCCATACTCTACCATGTTATAAATGGAAATTAAGTCAAAATTATAAATTTATAAGTTTATTTATAAATGTCTAAGTTTATAAGTTAAGCTGGAAAGTTAAATTTAAAAAACTGAAAATTAAACAAAAAAAAAAAAACTTTTTTTTTTACCATACAAAGATAAGAAGATAGGAAACCCTGGTGGCTTAGTGGCTAAGTGCTATGGCTGCCAACCAAAGGGTCAGCAGTTCAAATCCTCCAGGTCCTCCTTGGAAACTCTATGGGGCAGTTCTGCTTTGTCCTATAGGGTTGCTATGAGTCGGAATCAACTCCACCGCACTTGAGTTTGTTTGTTGGTTTGTTTTCTGGACCATACAAAGAAGGATTTTTGCTGCCACCCCTCCCCAATCCCTAAGCTTGTATCTAGTTCCCCCCATCCCAGGGTCCTCTGAAATGTAGCCACATTGCTGGGAAGGAGGGGAAAAAAACCAAACCCCTTGCTGTGGAGTCAATTCTGACACATAGTGACCCTGGACGACAGAACAGAACTCTCCCATAGGGTTTCCAAGGCTGTAATCTCTGTGGAAGCAGACTGCCACGTCTTTCTCCCCTGGAGCTCAAACCGCCAACCTTTGGTTAGTGGCCGAGTGCTTTAACAACTACACCACCAGGGCT
Organism: Loxodonta africana; assembly: GCF_030014295.1. NCBI lineage: Eukaryota > Metazoa > Chordata > Mammalia > Proboscidea > Elephantidae > Loxodonta > Loxodonta africana. The sequence continues at coordinate 29,424,454 of NC_087360.1, read as the reverse complement.
CCCTTGCTGGAAGGGAGAAAGGTGGGGGAAAGAGGGCAGTTCTCCCAGAAAAAGCCAGCAGAAGAGAATTCTCTGGAATGGTGTTAAGATGCCTCCCCAGTGGCGCAGTGGAGTTGGCAGCCCGGCTTCCAGCAGCTGTTTGGTGCACACAGAGTAAACACAGGCGGATGGATGAGTCGGGCTGGGAAGCCACCTTGCCTTACCCGCTCCAGGCAAAACCAAGAGGCACTGGGATGGCAGGCTTGCCAGCTGAGGGATGCCAACTAGGCGCAGGGCTTGTGCTTTTGGCTGCTTGGAAGCCTTTGCCCAGCATCGGGGCAGCAGCGAGAGAGCTGGAGGCACTGTAGGTGGAAGTCCCGGCACTTCCTGTGTGTCCTTGGGCAAGCCAGTTTACCCGTCTGAGACTCAGTTTTCTCATCAGGAAATGGAGGAGTGGAGCCCAGGTAGTGCAGTAGGCAAAGAGTTTGGCTGCTAACCAAAAGGTTGGTGGTTCAAACCCACCACTACTGCTGGGGAGAAAGATGTGGCAGTCTGCTTCTGTAAAGATTTACAGCCTTGGAAATGCTATAGGGCAGTTTTACTTTGTCCTATAAGGTTGCTGTGAGTCAGAGTTGACTCAAGGGCAGTGGGTTTGGTTTGGTTTTTGGTAAGTGGAGATGAGGGTACCTGCCATTGGGGACAGGTATGTGATGGGCACTGCTAGGCACTGCACAGATCCCTGTTCAAGGAAGCCCTGGCTGCCATGATGGCTGTGAGGCTATGGTCTGGGATGGCCCAAGGTCGTGCCCTTCTGGAGACGAGTGATCCCCATCCAATAGCTGACCAATAGGAGGGGCAACGGCCTGGACTTCTCAGCCCAACTTGGGATAACCCTGAAAGGCCATTCCAACTCCAGGGCTCCCTACAGAGTTGGCTGAGCCTACCACTGGGCCTGCATCGAGGCTCAACTTCTCCCTGCGCCCACTTCCCCTCCCTTCCATGGGTGCTAATTCCCAGGGACACTTCCTAATCAATGATGTAGCTGCCAAATTTCATCCTCGTCGGCTTCCTGGGGACCCAACTTGGGAAGATTCACTTCAGAAATGATCTTTGCAAAAACGCATTGCCATCAAGTCAATTCTGACTCATAGCAACCTTATAGGACAGAGTAGAACTGCCCCATAGAGTTTCCAAAGAGCACCTGGTGGATTCGAACCGTCAACCTTTTGGTTAGCAGCTGTAGCACTTAAACACTATGCCACCAGGGTCTCCTATGTTTGCAAAGCCCCTGGGATATGATAGGGATTCAAAGAGTGCAAATAAGCAAAGGGAAGACCAGAATGACAGAAAGAACCCGCTGCAGGGTGTCTGATGTCCTCTTGATTTCAAAGACAAGCCACCAAGTAAATCAAGAGGGCAAGTTTCCTTTTCTAAAGCTCTGTAGTTAACAGTGACACTTGCTCCACATGATTGCCATCATGTAGTTGTTGGATACTGTCAGGTCGATTTTGACCCATAGCGACTCCCTATGACAGAGCAGAACTGCCCCATAGGATTTTCTAGGCTGTAATCTTAACAGGAGCAAATCGCCAAGTCTTTCTCCTGCTGGGCTTTCAGTTAACAGACAAGCCCTTAACCATTATACACCAGAGCTCCTTCCATCAGGTAGCGAAACCCAGCTATGCACTGAACATATACAGACAACCCACAATATCGCCATTCCCATTTGACAGATGTGAGAACCAAGGCCGAGAGAAAGAAAGTGATGTTTCTGTGGTTCAGCATAGTACTACATTTGTTCATTTATTTACTCACTCAGAAAATGTTGAATGCTGGCTCTCAGGTGACCACAGCCAGCACAGAATGCTCAGAGGGCAGGTGGAAGACACGCGACAAGTTGAGCAATGATAATGACCTCTGAGAAGGGTGTAGACTGACAAGTACAGGGCCTAGGTAGGGGATGTAATGGGGGAGCGGGAGGCAGCTGGGGCAGATCACAAAGCAGGATGGGAATTCAAGTCTTCCAGCTCAACCCCCGCTGCTGCCAGACAAACTTCTATGTCAAGGAAGATGAACTTCGGGAAGGGGGCAGTAGCGATTCCTTGGTAGAATTCTCACCTTTCATGCGGGAGACCCAACTTCAATTTCCAGCCGAGGCACCTCGTGTGTAGCCACTACCCGTCTGTTAGTGGAAGCTTACATCTTGCTAGGATGCTGAATAGGTTGCAGCAGATAGTCCAGACTAAGATGGACTAGAAAGAAAGGCCTAGCAATCTACTGCTGAAAAACCAGCCCATGAAGACCCTGTGGATCACAATGGTCTGATTCACAGCTGATCATGGGGATGGTGCAGGACTGGAGAGCATTTTGTTCCACTATGTATGGGATCACCATGAGTCAGGGTTGACTCGATGGCAACTAACAACACCAACAAGACCTGCCACCACCCCCAGCTCTGTGCTCTAGAGCCAGGGCGTTGTTGTTGTTAGTCGCCTGCAAGTTGATTCTGACTCATGGTGACCCCATGTGTGCAGAGTAGAACTGCTCCGCAGTGTTTTCCAGGCTGTGACGTTTCAGAAGCAGATCGCCAGGCCTGTCTCCCGAGGTGTATCTGGGTGTGTTCGAACTCTCAACCATTATGCTAGTTGTCAAGTGCTTAACTGTTTGCATCACCTAGGGAACTAGGGTCAGCCTAGAAGCCCCAAATGGCCGCACCCTCCCTGCAACTGTACAGCTTGAATCCCTCCCCGCCGTTTCCTCCCCAGCAACCCAAAGCTTAGCAAATCCAAAAACAAAAACCATTGCTGTCGAGGGAGTCCAGCTCATAGCAAACCTACAGGACGGAGTAGAACTGCCCCGTAGGGTTTCTGAGGAACAAATGGTGGATTTGAACCGCCGACCTTTTGGTTAGCAGCTGAGCTCTTAACCACTGCGCCATCAGGGCTCCAAGCAAATCCAGTTGCATCCAAAGTAAGATGACCAAGTTTGGAAGAGACGCTGAACCCTCTCTCCCCTCTGCATGTCTCCTGGTGAGCGGTCAGCCTCTCCTTCCAGTAATCAAAGCCAAAGCCATCTTTACATTTTTTTTCTTTTTTCTTTCTGTCTTTAGGCTGAAGCATCTGCTTCCTGCATACGTGCTTCCCTGCTCCCAGACACCCCGCCCGGATCTTTTTCCTGGCAACACCAAGGAGAGCTTTCCCAGCCTGTAGAGAAGGATTCTAGGAGGCACATGGCTCAGTGGCAGCTGGCTGTTGGATTTCTGGAAAGGGCCAGTCTCAGAGCGGAGCTAGAGAGAGGGTGGTCAGAGGCCCACAAGTGTGATGGTGGGGGTCTTTTAAACCACAGCCTAAGAGAACTCTCCCAAAGGCAGCTCAGGTGCACGTTGGGCTTCCTCCGCCTCAGCACAATTCCACTCTCACATGCAAGTATTCAAGGTCCCAGAAGCCGGCCCCTGCCTAGCTCTGCAGCCTCTGAGCCCACCTCTCCCCATAAATGCCCCAACCTGCATTTCTATCAATTTCTTTCCGGCTGTTCCTTCTGTCTGGAATACTGCTCCTTCCATTGTCTAGCACCAACACATTCTTCCATTCTCAGCTTAGTTGGCACCTCCTCCAAGAGGCCTTCCTGGCCAGCACCCATGTTTTGATGCTTTTCCCATAGACTCCTGCATTTTTTACACATCAAAGAGCTTGCCTTCCGGAATTATAATTGTGGGTTGTTGTCAGGTGACAATAGAGCTGATTTTCAACTCATAGCAACCCCATGTGACAGAGTAGGTCTGCTCCATAGGGTTTTCTAGGCTGTAATCTTTACAGACACTGACAGCCAGGTCTTTCTTGCATGGAGCTGCTGGGTGGATTCAAATCACCAATCTTTTAGTTAGCAGCCAAGTACTTAACCACTGTGCCATCAGAGTTAATGCGTTCCATTTCCTACCAGTATGTGAGCAATTTGAAAGCAGGGATCACCAGGTTTTACTCATCTTGGGACCACCAGAAGCTACTTCAGAGCCTGGCACATAGTAGGTGCTTTGACATCACTTGACTATCCAAACTCCCCTTCTGTCTGAATCTCTTGGTTGAACTCACAGCCCTGTCACTTAGCAACCCGCCAAGAGGAAAATATCAGGGAAAACTCTCATTGGTCCTGGTTGGGTCACGTGGCCAGGGGAATGGATTGCCTTCATTGGCCAGGCCTGAGTCGGGTGTGGCCCCTGTGGCTGAAATGGGAAGAGCTACATCAGGACCATGGGGACTAAGTTTCCCATGGGTGGGAGGGGTTCTGCTGCTAGATGACATGAAGGAGGAGTGCTAGACAGGGAGAGATCAATGTAGGTCAATCTTAGAAAAGCATTTTTTTGTTTGTTTATTTTTCCAAACTGTCCGATTGTTTTATGGTGTAATTGAAGGTTTTACCCAAAAGAGGAAATTCTGAAACACTCATAATCAGAACCTGTGCAGGGTTATGAATACACCTAGGAGTCCCTGGGGGGTGCACACTTAGTGGCTAACTGAAGGTTGGCAGTTTGAGCCCACTCAGAGGCACCTCAGAAGAAAGTCCTGGCAATTTACTTCCAAATAATCAGCTTTTGAAAAAATCTGTAAGCACAGTTCTACTCTGACACACGTGAAATCACCATGAGTCGAAATCAACTCAACAGCAACCGGTTTAGTGGGACAATCAACAAATATTTAAGCATGAGGCTAGAGGGGTGCGCAGGGACCAGGTTATGAAAAGTTTTTAATGATACAAACTGCTTAATCTTATAGCTCAGCAAACTGTGGCCTTAAAGGTGGCCACCTGATTTTGTCAATAAAGTTTTATTGCAACACAGCCGCGCATGCTTATGGCTACCTTTGGACCAAACCTGCAGAGTTAAGTAGTTGTGAAAGTGATCCTATGGCATGCAGAGCCAAAAATATTTACTATCCGACCCTTTACAGATAAAGGTTGCCTGTCCCCATGGGAGAGTGTGAACTAGAGATTTTACACAAAGAAGCATCATAACCCGCTCTATGTTTTAGGAAGATGAATTCTACACTCTAGGAAGGGTAAGGAGATATCTTAAAGATAGAGTTGATGGGCTTTGCAGTTTCTTTGGATGTGGGTGGATTGGCAAGTGGTCTCTGTCCCATTGGTCTCTATCTCAGGCTGGTCCCCAGAAGCAGACCTTGAGGCAAAGGGATCCGGTTCAAGGAGTTTATTATTTGACAGGTGATCTGAAGATCCCCATCATTAGGGGAGCTGGAAAGTGAGGCAGGTAAGGGAAGACAGCCTTTAAAGGAGGTGTTAATGAGCAAGTTACTACTGTGGGTGACTGGAGCTTAATCCCATTGAGAGAAGTAGAACGCTCCTCCAAGCTCTCCTGCCCCAGGGGCAACAGAACTGGAGTATTTACAAACCAGCTCCCATCACGCATTGGTTGAGGGCTGTTTCAAGGGTGTGTCTATTCCTCAGCCCTTTCACTCTTCCCCATGGATGGACAGAGCAGGCTGGTAAGCAGATGAAACCCTTGAACAACGAGATGCAGGTGTTGCCAGGTGTGCCCTGTGCTAAGGCCAAGAGGATAAAATTGGGGCACTGACAGCACCTGTGTCTGACACTTCCCTTCCCAGAAGATGTCCTCCTATTAAAGGGCCAGTGCTTCTTTACTCCTTGGTTTACCCAACAACATGTGGGTGGCCATGTGGATCTGTCCCTCCCTGTTGGTCTCTACAAGTAAAAGTGGCCTGTGGTTCAAGAGGAGTTCCTTGGTGGTACAGATGATAATGCACTCAGCTGCTAACCTGAAGGTTGGAGGTCAAGTCCATCCAGGGGCCCTGGAGGAAAACATAATCTCAGACAGATACTCTGAAGGCCCAGCTCCCACCATACCCCAGGTGGCGACACAGTCAGGGTGTTAACACCACCAGCAGCAGTGGTGTTTGTGGGAAGTTCTGTCTACATAGATCGCTCTGGGGAATATGCCTCATTATTGGCCCCTCATGGGATTCCCTTAGGTCCTGGGTCATGTTTGGGGCAAAAATAAATTTTGACCAAGTCCAGAATGTCTTCTGAGAACCTGCCTTCTCACTGACCTACCGCCTTCAGCAACCCTCTCACCTCTCCTATGGGTTTAGTTTTTGAAACCTGTCACCACACCATGAATCTTATTTAGCTTTCTACATTGTCTTTTCTCACCCCCACCCCCAAATGATGGGACCAGAATTGGTGGCCTGTTCAGAGGGGATAAGGGGACAAGAAATGATGAAACTCTTACAGAGAAAGAAACATACATACATACAGACCAAGAATTTCGATTCATGATATTATCCAGATACACTCTCCCCACTACCCCACCTCATATCCCTTACTTAATCTAACCTTTCCTTAACCATGGCATTGTTGTTAACTACTGTTGAGTTGGCCCCCGACTCATGGAGACCTTGACTCTTGGAGCCCCCATGCACAATGGAACTCTGCCTGGTCCTGTCCCATGCTCATGATCAGGTGTGGATGGGACGGTGCGGTAATCCACAAATCATTGGCTGATTTTTGGAAGTAGATCATCAGGCCTTTCTTTCCCAGCCCTTCTTAGTCTGGAAGCTCTGTTGAAACCTGTTCATCATCACAGCAACACACAAGCCTCCACTGAGAGAGAGGTGGTAGCTACACATGAGGTGTATTGACTGGGAATCGACCCAAGTCTCCCTCATGGAAGGTGAGAATTCTACCACTGAACCACCGTTCTAAACTACCATTTGCATGCTGCATGGACAGACAGATGGTGGCCATGCATGAAGTGCATTGGCCAGGAATCGAACCCAGGTCTCCTTCATAGAAGGTGAGAAGTCTACCACTGAGCCACGATTCCCCCAACCATGGCAGGGGAGCATTTTATTGTGTGGTCACCGTTAAAGGATAATTCTTAAATAAAAGTGGAGTCATGACTTTCATGCAATTATAAAATGAACACTTGTCAAAGATTTTATTTCACTCATTCATTAACGAGGGGACCAGAAAGATCGTTTGATTGGCTCAAAGATTTCAAAAGAACACATATATACAATGAGGAATGCTGGGGCAAATTGACAAGTAGTGGCAAAGCTGGTCAATAACTTTTGGGCAATAATCAATTGCATTACATTGGAAAAAATGCATTGGCATCTCTATGACATGAATCATTTATGCTGCTACCAGGCTTTTTTGTTTTGTTTTGTTTTGGTTTGGGTTTTTATTTGTTTTTTACTTAGAGAGTTATGCAATAGCTCAAAGACAATGAAAGACGTGGGTAATTGGGAGGGGTGCCTTAGACAAGAACACAAACATCAATATCTTTTGCAGTGTTTCCTGATATAACAATACTGCCACCACCATCCCAGTAAAGAGGAGAAAGGTTGTTCTGTGTCCCTTAGGGTTCAGCATCTTAATCTGAAAAATGGGCATCATAGGAGCCTTTCATAGCCCAGGGGCATGAGCCCCACTCATGACAAGTTCAATGGGAGAAGCGAAGAGTGTCAGCAAAGGGTTTCCCACACCTTAGTCATGTATGTCCCTCCTTCCTGGTTTTGGTCCCATCCTTGTTCTACCTTAAAAGAGTTAATATTTTCTTTACATCAACTTTGATTTGTCAATGTCATTAAATCAAAAGATGAAACACTGGTTCTATATGTATTTTTTCCCTAAAAAAAAAAACCAAACCCACTGCCGTCGAGTCAATTCTGGCTCATAGCGACCCTGTAGGACAGAGTAGAACTGCCCCACAGAGTTTCCAAGGAGCGCCTGGTGGTTTTGAACTGCTGACCTTTTGGTTAGCAGCCATAGCACTTCACCACTACACCACCAGGGCTTCCATTTTTTCCCTAATACCTATGAAAATAGACATAAAGCCATTGAGATAAAAGTAAGTTCGCCCTTGTGCCAACTAATCCAGTACTCTGAGGGAAGCACCAGGTTAGGAAGACATTGAGGAATGAACGAGAAGATACGCTGTACAGACATGCTTACACACACACATCACCACCATCGCCACACCATACCACCACCACACCACACGACCACACCATCATACCACCAAACTATACCACCACACCAGCACACCACCAGCACACCACACCAGCACACCACGCCACCACACCACGCCACCACAGCACACCACCACCACATCACCACACCACCAGCACACCACACCATCACACCACCACCAGCATACCACCCCACCACATCACCATACCACACCACCACAACCACATCACCACACCACCAGCACACCACACCACCACACTATCACACCACCACACTATCACACCACCACACTATCACACCACCAAACTACACCACCAGCACACCACACCACCACACCATCATACCACCACACCACCACAAGCACACCACACCACCACATTACCACAACACCACGCCACCACCACCACCACATCACCACACCACCACATTACCACACCACCACCAGCACATCACCACACCACACCACCATGCTATACCAGCACCCCTCCACCACCACCACCACATCACCACACCACCACCACACCACCACACCATACCACCACCCCACCACCACCATCATATCACCACACCACCACACCATACCACCACCCCAGCACCACTATCACATCACCACACCACCACACCACACCACACCACCACACCACCACAACCACCACATCACCACACCACATCGTACCACTACACCACTATACCACTACACCACCACCGCATCACCACACTACCACACTATACCACCACACTGCCACCACCACCACACCACCACCACCTTGCTCTACAAATCTATACACAATTTGCAAACTTCTTCCTGAAGTCCTAAGGAAGGGCAATTGAACCAGTACCTAAAGAAGTACTTGAAAACACGTGCGAAAGACTGAGACAGGCAGGGGTTCTTATGATCTGGGTGGTGGAGGGGCAGATCACCCTCTAGGTCTGTGTGCGTCCCTCCCCTTGGCCCCCCCAAGCTTCTCTCCCGTCCCCAACTTCCCACCTCTCCCCTTGTACTGGGCCTTTCTTAGGCCAGACAGCAGCCCCCTCTCATGATTCACCAGACAGGAATGTGGGAGTTCTCACATTTCTCTAGCTAAGCCTTTTAATTCCCCTTCGTGACGAATGGGCATGGCCCTCAAATGAAATGGCCAGGCTCTGCGTCCCAGCCTGGGTCCTCCCCCTCCTCTGAAGCGTAATTATTTCTGTACTGAACATGTTAAGTGCCCTACTTCCCGGGAACTCCTTTGGCATGCAAACATTTGGTGATTAAGCGAGGCTTACTTAATTAAGCACTTTGTAATGACTCTTAAACCAAAGAACAGTGGATTACGAGTCCAGTTCCTGGTGAAGACGTGAAAGGCAGGGAGGCACACAATGGGACTGACAGCCAGCCTGGGGAGGTGGCTGGGTAGGGGGAGGCAGAGTGAGGGCTCTGGCAACTTTGATAGGCTCATTCATTCTTTCAACATATTTAGGGAGCCCCTCTAGGTGCCATACACTGATGACTAATAATAGTGCCAAAAACCAAAACCAAGCCCAATGCCACTGAGTCAATTCCGACTTATAGTGACCCTGTAGGACAGAGTAGATCTGCTCCATAGGGTTTCTAAGGTTGTAAATATTTACGGAAGCAGACTGCCACATCTTTCTCCTGTGGAGCTGCTGGTGGGTTGAAGCCGCTGACCTTGCGATTAGCAGCCAAAGCCTGGTGAATAATATAAGAGTAAACAGAAACAGGTGACAGTTGTTGAGAGCTGACTCTATACCAGGCCCTGAGATGACGATGAGGAAGAGGATAATGATAATCACAACGACAACAACAAACCCTTGCGTAGCATCTACTGTGGCCAGGCATTGCTCCATTTGTTTTATACACAGAAACTCATTCAATTTTCTGCAAGACATTCTGATTTAAGTGCCACCAGGCATCATTCCCATTTTACAGATGTGGACACTGAGGCACACAAATGTTAAGTCACCTGGCTAGTGAGTGAGTGGGACCCTGCTGACTTGGCCTCCAATGATGAGTTCTCAAGCCCTTTTGCACTGTCCGAGGGCTTAGCTTGGGACATAGAGCCTGGATGTTTCATTTGAGGGCATTGCCCTGGTAGTGCAGCAGTTGGGTTGAACCCACCTAACAGCTCTGTGAGAGAAAGACCTGGCAATCTGCTCCTGTAAGTATTACAGCCTAGAAAACCCTAAGGGTCAGTTCTACTCTGTCTCATGAGGTCACTATGAGTTGACATTGACTGCCCGGCACCCAACAACAACAACACAGCCAGACGGGGGTGATACTGTAAGTATCCCCAGGTCCATGATACAAAGAGGAAAATGAGCTTTGAGAAGGTTAGTGTGCCCAAAGTCACACAGCCTAAAGAACCTGGGGGCTCGGGACAGAGAGTGGGCTTTCCTCAAAGCCCTTATCACAGTTTAATGTACTCTGTGTTCTTTATCTTGTTTGTGGTCAGTCTCCCCAACACCATGCACAATGAAGTCCCATGGCATCTACTGGTTGTCATCTGCCTGATTCCGGTCCGGCCCTTCATGCCCTAGAGCTCTGCTGGGTTTCTGACCATCACCTTGGCCTTCAGAAATGACCCCTATTTGTTGCTGTCTTCCTGGTTTGATGACATCTCATTCACCAATGCCTCACTTTCTCTGTCTGTACAACGGGCAATTTGGTCTGGATCATCTCTAGGACCCCATCCAATGCTTGAGGGTCTTTGGAGCCTAAAGGGTCTTCTCTACCGTTTGAGGGTCACAGGAATAGTGGTGTCCTTAGAGGGCCTCAGCTCACAGATGCGCATTTCAGAACATGTCAGCCCAACCCTGCACAGCTCTGTGACAGAGCAGGATTGGCTCTCAGCTCTGATAGTCATAAGCCCTTCATGTCCTGAATAAGGTGACCCCTCTACCTGATTCCAGAGCTGCTGTGAGTGAAACACAGGCTTATGGCCATAAAACCCAAAACCAAACCCAATGCTATCAAGTCGGTTCCGTCTCATAGTGACCCTATAGGACACAGTAGAACTGCCCCATAGAGTTTCCAAGGAGCGCCTGGTGGATTTGAACTGCCCACCTCTTGGCTAGCAGCTGTAGCACTTAACCACTAAGCCACCTGGGTTTCCTATGGCCATAAAAGCCCGTTTAAAACCATTCGAGACCATCAAGCCATTGTTTCTCAAACTTGAACTCATGAATATATCTCAAAGGGTCCATTTGTTCTCGCCTGGTTCTTGTGTTCTCATTTCTGTTGTAACCTGGGAGAGATTTTAAGCCTATTTCAGAAGACCTGGTGATCACCTTATCACTGAGCATGGCCATGAGACTTCAGTGCCTAGGTTGGAATTTGCATTCACAATCTCGAGCTTGCAATGTGTCATTACAATGCAGATTTTGTAGGTGATTCAAGGGCGGGGGGCAGGGTGGAGAAGGTGCCTCATCCTGTGGCAGGCAGGGTGGTCTCAGGGGACTTGAGTGACCCCCACAGTGTTAGCAGCAGACTCACGTGTGAGTGGACATACCCCAGCTCTACATGGGACAACATGCAGCCATTCACAGGCAACGAGGATGATAGGAGATACTCAGTGAAGACTTTTCTCTGTTATTGATGCTGGCAGTATTTGTAATAGATACTCAGTCACAGAACATTAAAAAAAATCTAGTTCGTGCAAAGTAGACCACCTTCCCATGTAACCAAGTGCTGCATCATTAAGATGCAGTTTAGGTTACTGAGTTTAGGTTAAATATGAGCTAGCAAGCAAAGCCTTGCCATGACTCATGCCATCTTGAACATTGCCCTATTCCAAAAGGCATTCTGTGCTTTGGAATTACACAAGTCAGAAAACAGATCCAGAGTGTGGCAGCTACTGCTATCCCCCTACCTAAAGTCCATTCTCCCTTTCTTCCAGAGTGGCAGCTCCTTATTTTATGTGGCGTGCTGACATGCCCAACTAGAAGGTTTTATTCTGCAGCCTGTCTTGGAGATAGATTGGCCAATGCAATATAAACAGAGGTCATTAGGTAGGATTTCTGAGCAGGTTCTTTAAAGGAGTTGGTGCACCTGGGAGGCAGGGTTCCTCCCTGTTTCTTTGCAGGGAGCACAGGTGTAATGGCTGGAGCTACAGCAGCCATCTGATGGCCATCAGGCAACTTTAAATAGGTGGCCATATGCTGAGGGTATTAATGCTCAGAAGACTGTGTATTACCCAATTTTTTTTTGACATGAGAGAAACATAGAACCCCATTTCATTTAAACCACTGTCATTGTGAGTCTCTTTTATTAGTCCCCAATGGGATTCCTGATACATAATTTACATATAGAAGCAGGTCTGGAATGCCATCCTTCTATATTAAACAACACCAAAAAACCAAAACCAAACCCATTGCCATCAAGTCGATTCCGACTCATAGGCACCTCATAGAATTTCCAAGGCTGTAAATCTCTACGGAAGCAGACTGCCACATCTTTTCTCTTGTGGAGCCACTGGGGTTTCGAACCACCGACTTTTCAGTTAGCAGTCAATCGCTTTAACCACCGTATCACTGGGGCTCCTTAAACTTAACACAGTGGTTTAGATTCAAACAAATGGCATTCTCTGTCCTGTTAAATGACTGTTATAATTTAAATTTTATAGTTTGGCAGTTATGTTTATAATTATAAGGCAAGGGGGCTTATGTTTCTGGGACCATAAGATAAAAGGTGTTTATATCTTGATTTACATTTGTACAAATTTAAAGTAAATTTTAACATAAGCTGACTTAGTAAATATTCCAGGGCCTTTACATTTCTCTCCTCAAAAGGGATCCATACACTGTTTGAGCTTAAGAAAACTGGACCAGGGGGTGGCCACGCCCCCTCTTACCTTCTTCCATGTTTAGTTAAGAGGCAGCAAATCAGGGGGCTCAGGGATTCTCATTAGCAGGTGAGAAGAACTCAAGCTGGGACGACTAGAGTTTGGCTCAAATAAGGGTGGGGAATAAAAGAAATGCTTACTTTAGTTTTGAAAAACTTTCCCACCCAAGACAAGGCCCAGCAGCGTTTGTCTTCTTAGCACTTCCTGGCCTGGAGCAAGGCCGGAAGGCAGAAACTCTGAAACACCTTTTGAGAAGCTGTTTTTATAATGTCCCCTGAAAGTGTTGGCACAGGAAATGGAGGAGGTCTGAAGGAAACCCCGCCTGATGAGACTTCCATCCCTGGGCAGGTGGCGCTGCAGTGATGGAGAGCTAACCCATCACCCCGAGGGCTTGCCAAAGCACACCCTCAGCGGTCTCAGTCTCTGCATCTGTGAAATGGGTCCATGAAGCCAGCAGAGCATCTAAGGGAGTCTGTAGTTTGAAACAACAGGATAACCTGTGTTTACATAGGAGATATCTCAGTAGGATGGGGGTCATATTACAGAGTTAACTTAGTTTATTTGAAGTATTTCCTTGTCTTCCAAGGAGATGTTTATTTTAATGTTTTGGCTGCAAATGCACTTCCAGGCTCTACAGATCTGGGGCTGGGGCCATGTTTGGATGGATTAGAACAAAGTCTTGGCCTAGGTGGTGCAGATAAATGCCAGACGAAGGCTGAGCTCTTAAACAATTTCAGGTGAAGTAGACTTGGACCCGTGGCATCATGAGAAATCACATCCAGAGCACATCTCTCCTGGCTAATCTCCAAGGTGAGGGGAGCGGGCCTTTGCTTTGGAGGGGTTATGAGTTTGGGGAGCTGTACAGTAAAGCTTAACAGGAATAAATACAGTCACCATTCTGGGTCCAAAAGGTCAATGGTACATGTTGTAGTGGTGGTATTTTGGTTATTATTATTATTACAGCCAACTTCGAGTACTCACTATGTATCAGGCAGGTCCCAAGCATTGGCATGTCTTATCTCACTCCGAAGAGGTGGAGGGTTCCTACAGCCAAGGCTGAATGCAGCCAGGTGCCTGGGGAATTCTGGGTGAAGGCTGAGTCTCCTTGACACCTGTTAGGAGACCTGGACCTGGACTCCCCTGGAAGCATTTATTTCTCCCTGCTACTAGCCTACAAACCCCACGAAGGCAGAGCTGTCTTTAGGTCGTTCACCCTGAATCCACTGCTTATCACAGCACCTGGCATTTATAGCTTCTGAGTAAATACTTGTTTTATAAATGATTGAGCAAATGTGGGAATGAATGAATGTAGTCACTCAGGTGTTTAAGGGTATATTAACCTCCTCACTAGTCCCAGACCAACCTTGAGTCACCTAGTTGGCAGCTGGCATGATTCAAACTACTACACCTTTGTAATTCAAGATGGCGCACAGGCTAAGAGTGTGGGTCTAGAGTCCCACGACGCCTGGTTTTGAGTCTCTGACCATCTCCTGGAAGACCTTGGACAAGGCAACTGAGCACACCAAGCCGCAGCTTCCTGAAGTTGTGAAAAATAAATAAGATACACCTGCAAAGGCTTAGCACAGTTCTTGGCACAGAATGTGCCATGGTTCACTATTGTTACTATTATGATCTATTCAGTTGAGTTTTGGGACCCAGATCTAGGATTTTCATAGTTCCCCGTTAAATTTCACCCGTCCCATTCTTCAATCACTTGAGATTCTTTAGGGTTCTGGATCTGTCATCCATCATGAATTCAGCTACCCGTCATTTAGACATTTGGTCATGGGTACTTTATGCCCCCTTCTGCATCATTAAAGAAAATGTTTAGAAGTCCATGGCCAAGACAGGACCCCATGGGACCTTCTGATGGAGTGGTTGCATTTCCACAAAGACAAAAACACTGATGGTAAACAAGTGTGAAGGAATGGAAGTGGACCTCACATGCCAGGCAAAGAAGGGGCACAAATTTGATCTAAAAGTCCCCCAACCAGTTGTCAAGTCATTTCTAACTCATGAGAGCCCATGTGTGTCAGAGTAGAACTGTGCTCCATAGGGTTTCCAGTGGCTATTTTTTGGGAAATAGACTGCCAAGCCTTTCTTCAGTGGCACCACTGGGTGAGTTTGAACTGCCAATCTTCAAGTGAGTAGACAAGTACAAACCATTTGCACAGCCCAGAGGCCTTCCAGGGATTTCAGAGAGGCTCAAATAATAGCTGCCCTTGATTATGTCTGTCTTGTGTACCAGGCTTTCATGAACTTTATTTCATTTAATTGTCATAAGGAACTCTGAAATGAGCTCTACTATCACCCCCATTTTAAAGGTAAGAAACAGAGGCTCGAGGCCGGGCCAAAATGGCAGAGTAGTCAGATGCTTCCTGTGGTCTTTCCTACAACAAAGACCCAAAAAACCAAGTGAACTGATTATGTATGACAATCTAGGAGCCATGAACATCAGAGACAAAGTTGAAGAGTCGGACTGGGCAGCAGTGGGGGAGAGAGACAGTTCAGAAGCAGCGAGGAATTGCCAGACCTGACCTGGCCAGCACCCTGCAGGCTGGATCGGCTGTCATGTGCAGGCTGAGGCAAGCAGTAGCTCTCAGGATGCGTTTTCCACACCAGGAGGAACCAAGCAGTGGAGAGTCTCCTGAAAGCCTCCAGAACCAGGGAGAAGCAGAGCTGAATCTGCGAAAGTTAAGTGCAAGTGTCTAACCTACTGTGCGGGATCAAAAAAAAAAAAACCCTTCCCCGCTCTGGGAAGTCACTCTCTCCCATTTGTTGACCCCCTTCCAGCTCTGCTCTGGCCCTCGTCTGGCTTCAGCGATTGTTGCACCCCCTGGGCTGGAAGAGGGACCCATTGCATGCCCTAAGCCATTCTCCTAGTTTTGGAGAGGGAACAAATTAACAAACAGGAAAAAATAATCTGCCAGTTCCCCTAAGCTGGGAACACGGACAGGTACAGCTCCTTTGCCTAGGCACAGGCATAAGGGGTCCATGGACTTTGAATGCCTTTCACTCTTGCCTATACCTGTGTGGGCCCATTTCAACAGTGTAAGCCCTCATTAACACATTACAACAGGGTATATACCTGAAGCCTATCTTCAGGTGCAACGGCTAAGGGTGGTGGCAGATTTGTGACATTTAACCCTGCTCTACCCATTAAGCATGGTCCTAAACTACCTACATCAGGGGCCTGAGGACTGGTGGCTCCACCCACTCTACCTGGCCACCAGGAACACGGGTCTGAGAATAAGTGGTGCCTCTTGGTCCTTACAGCCAAAAGCACTGGGTGCCCAAAGTCCAGCTGGAAAACCCACCGACCTATGCACTGTAGGGAATAGGGACATGCCTTCCATCCAGGCACTTAGGGGCAATCACGAGCACCCTACCTTGCTTAGCACATAACCCCCTATTGCAGCCAGATACCTGTGCCTACTCCAGCCACCCGTAGGTAGCCCTGCCCATCTAGGAGTGTAGGTGAGAGCCTCCACCACACTTATGTCAACCTGGACATCTGAGCTGAATCCACACAAGAAAAGTAAATGAACTCCAGGGCTCACATACCTAGTATCAGCTCTAATCACCTAGTAACAGAATGTAAGAGCCTCAAAAACACCAATAATCAAAGTAGCTCACTTGACTGGCCTATTTGGGCAAATCAAAACAAGAAACTAAGACACAGTAAGCAAATATAAAATAAACAAATATGATAACTTATTGATGGCTCAGAGACAACAGTCAATATTGAATCACATAAAGAGGCAGACCACGATGGCTTCAGCAAGTGACCAAAACAAAGAATCAAGAAACCTCCCTGAGAAAGATAAAATCTTGGGGTTACCAGAGGTAGAATTCAAAAGATTAATATACAGAGCTCTTCAAGAGACCAGGAAGATCAGGCAAAATGCAGACCAAGCCAAGGAGCACACAGACAAAGCAACAGAAGAACTTAAGAAGGTTATGCAAGAGCATAATGACAAATTCAACAGGCTGCAAGAATCAATAGAGAGACAACAAACAGAAATCCAACAAGATTAACAATAAAATTTCAGAATTAGACAATTCAACAGAAAGTCATAAGAGGAGAATTGAGGCAATGGAAGTCAGTATTAGTGAGATTGAAGATAAAGCACATGACACCTATTTATTTGAGAAAAATCAGATAAAAGAATTTAAAAAAAAATGAAGAAACCCTAAGAATTATGTGGGACTCTTTCAAGAGGAATAATCGACAAGTGATTGCAGTACCAAAACAGGGAGGGAGAACAGAAAATACAGAGAGAATTGTTGAAGATTTGTTGGCAGAAAACCTCCTTGATATCATGAAGGATGAGAAGACATCTATCCAAGAAGCTCATCGAACTCCACACAGGGTAGATCCCAAAAGAAAGTCACCAAGACATATTATAATGAAACTTGCAAAAACTAAAGATAAAGGGAGATTTTAAGAGCGGCTAGGGTTTTTTTTTTAGGGATCTACAAAAGAGAGTCTATAAGGCCAAGCTCAGACTACTCAGCAGAAACCATGCAGGCAAGAAGGCAATGGGATGATATATATAAAGACTTGAAGGAAAAAAAATTGCCAGCCAAGAATTATATATCCTGCAAAACTGTCTCTCAAATATGATAGTGAACTTAGGGCATTTCCAGATAAACAAAAGAAAAAAAAGCTAAGGAAATCTGCAAAAAACCAAACTAAATTACAAAAAACACTAAAGGGAATCCTCTGGTTAGAAAATCAATAACATCAGGTAACAACCCAAGACTAAAACACAGGACACAGCAATCAGATATCAGCCCAGACAGGGAAGTCACAAAAATAAATCAAAGCTAAAACACTGAAAATAGGGAAACAGAGATGTCAATACGTAAAAGACGACAACATTAAAACAAAAAAGAGGGACTAAGGAACATAGTCATAGAACTCTCATATGGAGAGGAAGTCGAGGTGATATCAAGAAATAAAAGGATGGTTTAAACTTAGAAAAACAGAGGTAAATATTAAGGTAACCACAAAGGAAACTAACAATCCTACACATCAAAATAAAAAATACGAAGACTCAGCAAATACAAAATCAACAACAATGAAAATATGAAAAGAAAATACATAAAGAAAAATGACTCAGCACAGAAAATTAAGTGGAACAAAGAAATTGTCAACAACACACACACATACCCACAAAGACATCAAAATGACAGCACTAAACTCATCCCTATCAATAATTACTCTGAATGTTAATCAACTAAATCCACCAATAAAGAGGCAGAGAGTGGCACAATAGCAAAAAGATGGAAACAACCTAGGTGCCCAACAGCAGACTAATGGATAAACAAATCATGGTATATTCACACAACGGAATACTACGCAACGCTAAAGAACAATGAGGAATCCGAGAAACATCTCACGACGTTAATGAAGCTGGAAGGCACCATGCTGAGTGAAATTAGCCGCAAAGGGATAAATATTGTATGAGGCTGCTATTATAAGAACTCAAGAAAAGGTTTAAACAGAGAAGAAAACATTCTTTGATGGTTACAAGGGTGGGGAGGGAGGGAGAGGGGAATTCACTAACTAGATAGTAGACAAGGATTATCTTAGGTGAAGGGAATGACAACACACAATACAGGGGAAGTCAGCACAACTGGACTAAACCAAAAGCTAGGAAGTTTCCTGAACACAGCCAAACATTTCAAGGGACAGAGCAGCAGGGGCAGGAGTCTCGGGACCATGGTTTTGGGGGACATCTAGGTCAACTGGCATAACAAAGTTTATTAAGAAAATGTTCTGCATCCCTCTTTGGTGAGTGGAATCTGGGGTCTTAAAAGCTTGTGAGTGGCCATCTAAAATGCATCAATTGGTCCCTGGAGCAAAGGAAAATAAAGAACACCAAAGAAACACAGAAAATATTAGCCCAAGAGACAAAAAGGGCCACATAAAGTAGAGACTCCATCAGCCTGAGACCTGAAGAGCTAGATGGTACCCGGCTACCACCAAAGACCACCCTGACGGGGACGCAACACAGAGTCCCTGACAGAGCAGGAGGAACGTGTGGTGCAGAACTCAAGTTCACATAAAAAGACCAAACTTAATAGTCTGACTGAGACTGGAGGGACCCCAAAACACATGGCCCCTGGAGTCTCTGTTAACCCAGAACTAAAACCATTCCGAAGCCAACTCTTCAGACAAAGATTAGACTGGACTATAAGACATAAAATAATACTCACGAACAGTGTGCTTCTCAGTTCAGTAGATACAGGTGACTAGATCAGCAGCTCCTGTCTGGAGGGGTGCTCCTTGGAAACTCTCTGGGGCAGTTCTACTCTGTCCTATAGGGTCACTATGAGTCGGAATCGACTCTACAGCAGTAGGTTTGGTTTTTGGTTTTTGTCTGGAGGTGGGACGAGAAGGCAGAAAGTGACAGGAGCTGATTGAATGGACACGGGAAACCTGTGGTGGAAAGGAGGAGTGTGCAATCACATTATAGGGATTGCAACTAGGGTCACATAACAATACGTGTATAAATTTTTGTATGAGAAACTAACTTGAGCTGTAAGCTTTCACCTAAAGCACAATTTAAAAAAGAAAGAAAGAAACGGAGGCTCGCCAAGTCCAAAGTCCCACTTGGTGAAGTGGGAGAGTTCTATTAAATTGAAGCATTTAAGCTGAGACTTCAACAAAATTTGTCTATGACTCAAAAGCTTTTATTACATGGTGGCTACGGTCCGCTCAAGGAGCCCTTGTGGTACAAACGATTAAGCACTCGG
This sequence comes from Loxodonta africana, assembly GCF_030014295.1. Classification (NCBI taxonomy): domain Eukaryota; kingdom Metazoa; phylum Chordata; class Mammalia; order Proboscidea; family Elephantidae; genus Loxodonta; species Loxodonta africana. The sequence continues at coordinate 29,404,862 of NC_087360.1, read as the reverse complement.
CTGCTAACCAAAAGGTTGGAGGTTTGAACCCACCCAGTGTCTCCGTGGGAGAAAGACCTGGTGATCCGCTTCCATAAAGATTACAGCCAAGTATACCCTATGGGGGGTTTACTTGGCTGTAATCTTTATGGAAGCGGAAACCCTATGGGGCAGTTCCACTCTCTCATACGGGGTTGCTATGAGTCAGAATCAACTCGACAGCACACAACAGCAGTCTGCTCAAACTACAGGAGTTAAGGAATCAAGGACTCAAGGGATGGTGTCACGAGACATCTAGAATCCCACCTCGGAACTCCCCGCAGCCAGTCCCGAGGGCTTCCCCCCTGTTGTGGCTTCCTTGGGAAAGAAACGCTGCCTTTCCCAGCTATGTGACGCTTGGCTTCAATCAAGAGTTGCTTATGTGGATGAAATGACACTCCCCTCCAGGGACCAGAGCAGCAATTTGTTTGGGCTGTATTCAAAGCCAAGCTCAGTGGTGAGGGCCTGATTTCCCACCCTGGAGTGACTCAGAGCATCAGAGAAGAGATTCTCAAGGACAGGAGAAGGAGCCCTGCCTACATTGAGGTGTGTGCGACCAGGATACTTCTGCTGTGTTTTCTTAACGTGAGAATTGCAGACATCCTCTGAGCTTGACATTACCCGTTGTCATCGAGTCAATTCCAACTCATAGCGACCCTACAGGACAGAGTAGAACTACCCCATAGAGCTTCCAAGGCTGTAAATCTTTATGGAAGCAGACTGCCACATCTTTCTCCCGCAGAGCTGCTGGTGTGTTCGAATTGCAGACCTTTTGATTAGCAGCCCACAGCTTAGCCACTGCGCCTACCAGGGATCCTTGAACCTTACGACAGGGGAATGTTTTTAGTTATTTGTTTGTTTTGCTATAGGGTATTAATTTGTTGTTGTTGTTGTTGTTGTTTGGCTGTAATCTTTATAGAAGCAGATTGCCAGGCCTTTCCTCCATTGTGCTACTGAGTGAGTTTGAACCACCAACCTTTCAGTTAATCGTCAACGGCAAATCATTTGCACCACCCAGGGACTCAGAGGAGTGTTTTCAGGGCAGCCACTATTTTGCACTATGAAAATATTTGCATTCATTTATTCTCTTATCCGTTCATTCATTTATTTGGCAAATATTTATTGATCCCCTGCTAAGGGTGGACAGTGTTCTCTTTTGATCCATAGAGTTTTCATTGGTTGATATTTGGACGTAGAGCACCAGGCCTTTCTTCCTAGTCTGTCTTAGTCTGGAAGCTCCCCTGAAACCTGTCCACCATGACTGACCTTGCTGGTATTTGAAATACTGGTGGCAGAGCTTCCAGCAACACAGCAACACCGATGAAAAAAGGGAAACCCTCAAGGAGATGGATCGACATGATAGCCATAACAATGGACTCAAACACAGCAATTATCCTGAAGAGGCAGCAGACTCCACGGCAGCTAACACCAGCACGAAGTCGGAATCAGTGGGTGAGTCCCTCGAGGCACAGCAGGGAGCTAGTTGACGACGTCCCTTGCCCTGGGGGAGCAGCCAGTCTATCAGAGCAGACCGGAAAGGAACGGGTCACTCCACCCTCACAGGGTGAGGGAAAGTACAGGCCGCCCTTCTATCCAGGGGCCTCCCAGCCTGGTTACAGGGTACGTTTTCCAGACCTGGGAAAGTCCTTTGGCTAAAACGCAAGTGAAAAAGCAGGCTCCAGAATTGCCTGTGGAACATAACTCCAACTTTATTATAAAAATATGCATGTGAACGTGAATAAGGAAAAAGAATGTAAGGAAAGGCATAAACGTGTCAACAGCGGTTATCGCTGAGTTGTGGGAATTAAAGAGTCTTCTTTCTACCTTAAGACGAGGCTCAGAGTCTCACCCACAAGTAGGTATCCATTTCAATTTATATGTTTATATATGTTTTAATTACAAAAGTAATTTATGCTCATTGGAAAACTTGCAAGTCCCTGAATTCCCTTCTCCCCCGCTCCAGACCTCCCTGTTTAAAAATTTGACGTACGGCCTTTAGGGTTCATGTGCAAGCACGCGCGCGCACACACATTTATCGTACAGTTTTTGTTTCTGTTTTGATTTGTTTTCTGTTTGTAATGCTGGCATGTTTTTTAATTAAAATGTATGTATACATATTCGTCGCTTTCCCTTAACAATATATTTTGATCCTCTTTTCAAAACAGTGCGTGCCATTCCCCGCTCGTTCTTATGGACAGCCGAAAGGTATTCCAAAGTATGCCTGTTTATTTAATCAAGTGGTTAGCGATGGGCATCGTTAAAGAAACGTCTTTACAGACCTGTATGAACATTTTAGAAGACAGATTCCTGCAAACAGGCTTGTTGGCTGGGTGAACTGGAGTGAGGAACGTTTTCACATCAGTTACCACACGCATCTGGCAACCGCAACGGTAAGGTCTTGGTAGATGGCAGAACAGGGTTTATCAGCTCACAGTAGTTCTCCTTCCCATTTTTCAGGTGGGAAAATTGAGGCCCAGGAAGGGACTGATTTTGGCCAAGGATGGAAAGAGAACATCCTCCATCTTTAGTAGGGGATCAATAAATATTCGCTGAATAAATGAATGGACAGAAGAAAGAATAAATGAATGCAAATATTTTAAAGGGTGCAAAATAGTGGCTGCTATGAAACACTACCCTGGGTCCCTGGGTGGGGCAAATCGTTTGCCCTTGACTATTAACTGAAAGGTCGGTGGTTTGAACCCACTCAGTAGTCAGCATTAGGGCCAAGCCTAGCCAGTTGGGACTAGCTCCCATCTGGGGTAATTTCTCCCCACAGCCCCCACCCTTTACTCACCTGGGCAGGAATCCCTGAGAGTTCTCTGCACCCCTCCCTCCCTGCCCAACTGCCTTTGGCCACGGTCGGTTATTGACTGCACTTCCAAAGTGTGGCCTTGTGGGTGGAATTATGGGCCCTTAATTGAATTGAAAACAAAAGGAGATTGAGTTTTATGGGGAGCAGGAGGCCATCAGAGGGAGGGAATCAAACAGAGAACAAGCATGAAATGTTTCAGGAGGAAGGCCAGCACCGTGGGAGGGGACTGCCTCGGCTGTTTATGGGGCCACTGCATTTACAGGCTCCAGCACTGGTCGGCCCCTCCCTGTGGACCCTCTGTTCTTGCTCCCCAGCTCACCTGAGCTGTCCTCTCCGATGCGGTAGGCTGCAGACTCTGTTGAGTGCCAGGACTCCCAGGCAGCAGGCTGAGCTGGGGTGCTGTCTCCCGGTGACTCCAGTCTGGGGGCTGGTTGCCCCAGGTGAGAAGCAGAGGCTGTTCTCTTGTGCGGGGTTCTGATCCTGGAAGAAATCTTACCTCCATCATCATCTCCACATACCTTCACAGCTCCTCTGTAAAGAAGGCAGGGCTGAAGGGAGGAAATGATTGCACCAGAGTCCTACCAGCTTTAGTCAAGTCAATTCTGACTCACGGCAAACTCATGTGTGTCAGAGTAGAACTGTGCTCTAAAGAGTTTCAATGGGTGATTTTTTGGAAGTAGATCTCCAGGCCTTTCTTCCAAGGTACCTCTGGGTAGGCTTGAATCTTCAACCTTTTGGTTAAGAGTCAAATGGTTTAACTGTTTACATCACCCGTCTGTTAGTTTGCCTTACTGTGGTGGCTTCCATGCTGCTGTGATGTTGGAAGCTATGTCACTGGTATTTCAAATATCAGCAGGGTCACCCAGGATGGACAGGTGTCAGTAGAGCTTCCAGACTAAGCCAGACTAGGAAGAAAGGCTTGGCAATCTACTTCTGAAAAATAGCAGATGAAAACCATCTAGATCACGTCAGAACAGTGTCCAACACATTTCCTTTAGACACATCGTCAGGAGGGACCAGTCACTAGAGGAGGATATCACGTTTGGTGAAGTGTTGGTGTTGTTGTTAGGTGCCGTCGAGTTGGTTCCGACTCATAGCGACCCTATGCACAACAGAACGAAACACTGCCTGGTTCTGTGCCATCCTCACAATCATTGCTATGCTTGAGTTCATTGTTGCAGCCACTGTGTCAATCCACCTCGTTGAGGGTCTTCCTCTTTTCCGCTGACCCTGTACTCTGCCAAGCATGATGTCCTTCTGCAGGGACTGATCCCTCCTCACAACATGTCCAAAGTATGTAAGACGCAGCCTCACCATCCTTGCCTCTAAGGAGCATTCTGGCTGCACTTCTTCCAAGACAGATTTGTTCGTTCTTCTGGCAGTCCATGGTATATTCAATATTCTTCGCCAACGCCAAAATTCAAAGGCGTCAACTCTTCTTCGGTCTTCCTTATTCACTGTCCAGCTTTCACATGCATATGACGCGATTGAAAATACCATGGCTTGGGTAAGGCGCACCTTGGTCTTCAGGGTGACATCCTTGCTCTTCAACACTTTGAAGAGGTCCTTTGCAGCAGATTTGCCCAATGCAATGCGTCTTTTGATTTCTTGACTGCTGCTTCCATGGCTGTTGACTGTGGATCCAAGTAAAATGAAATCCTCGACAACTTCAATCTTTTCTCCGTTTATCATGATGTTGCTCATTGGTCCAGTTGTGAGGATTTTTGTTTTCTTTATGTTTTGAGGTGCAATCCATACTGAAGGCTGTGGTCTTTGATCTTCATTAGTAAGTGCTTCAGGTCCTCTTCACTTTCAGCAAGCAAGGTTGTGTCATCTGCATAATGCAGGTTGTTAATGAGTCTTCCTCGTTTGGTGAAGTAGAGGGTCTCAATGGGAAAAGAGAGACCCTCGATGAGATGGATTGGCACAATAGCCACAACAATGGACTCGAACATGCTGGTGATTGTGAGGATGATGCAGGGTTGGGCAAGATTTCATTCTGTTGTATATAAGGTCACCATGAGTCAGAATCGACTGGACAGCATCTATCTATCTATCTATTATCTATCTACCTACCCACTCACCCACCCATCCATCTACCCACCTACTCACACATCCGTCCATCCACGCATCCACACATCCACACATCCATCCATGCATCCATCCATCCATGCATCCATCCATGCATCTGTCCATGCATCCATGCATGCATCTGTCCATGCATCCATGCATGCATCTGTCCATGCATCCATGCATGCATGCATGCATCCATCCGTCCATCCATCCATCCACCTATTTCTCTATCTCTCTCTCTGCCTCTGCCTCTGTCTCTCTCTATCTGGGCCCACCACTAGATAGAAGCTTATCCAGGGCTCAAATCCAGGCCTCCAAATTCCCAAACCTGGTGCTTTCCCCCTTCTGTTGCCATCCATTCATCTGTCTGTAATGTGTTTCTACATCTGTGGACTGGGTCCCTTGAAGGCTGGGCTCAAAGGTTATAGATGATTTATTTCTGCTTCTCAGGGCTCAACTCAGTGCCTGGTACATTCTAGGTTCTCAGGAGCTTTGTTTAATGAATAGATGCATGGTTATAGACTTCGATAAATATTCATGGGGTGGGGTGAAGATGGGGCAGCCTCTCCAAGGAGGCCTTGACTAGCAAAAGAGAGGTGGGAGCCACAGCTAGCTGATGGACATGGAGGGGAAGAGGCATTCCAGAGAGAGGGGCAATGTGAGTCAAACCAAGAAGGCTAGCTGTTCAGGGAGAAGTAGCAAAGGCCTTTCTCATCAGCCAGAGAAGGGTACAAGTAAGATCTGGGAGGGAAGTGGAGGCCCTATTCGGAAGGTCTCTGCGTGCCAAGTGTCTTAGTTACCCAGTGTCCCTGTAACAGAGATACCACAGTGGTGGCTTTAAAGAACAGATATTTATGCTCTCACCATTCTGGAGGCTGAAAGTCCCAATCAGGGTATCAGACGTGTCAAATCCTTTTGTGAGTCTGTCTTCTAGTTTCTGGTGTCTGCCAGCAATCCTTAGCATTCCTCACATGGCGTCTGTCTTCCCTCCATGTGTCTATTTTCCTCTTAAGACATTGCTCAGAAATGATTAGGTTTTAAAGAAAAGGCCAGCCTTGCTGGACCGGTAGAGATTAGAGGAGCCCCTGAGATTGTCATCCTGGAATACCCTTTAAACTTGGAACTCAAACCACTCCCAGAGGTCATCTTTCAGCCAAATGACAGATTGGACCATAAAATAAATAATATCACTCATGAGTACTGTGCTTCTCTGAATAATTATCGAAATGAAACCAAACAGTAAACATTTGGCCCAGATCAAAGATGAGAAGGGGGCGGGGGTAGTCCAGAGAAGCTAGATTAAAACCCTTTCTTCCCCATGGGCATAAACAGCATGACAACCACTTTTTATGCCTCTGGACCTCAGAGGTAAGGCATTATTCTAGTTCTAACGCATTTCACATCAAGGTGGGTCCCTTTTGAAATGGATGAAGCTCAGCAGACCAGAGTTGGAGCCTCATTGTCATGTAGGTTAGGTATTCTGTTTGGTGATGCTTCCTGGATGTGTTAATTTTGTAAAGCTATGCTTTTTTTTTTTCTTCCTTTATTTCTGTGAGATAAGGCTTGCAAGCATAATTATGGCTCTCCTGTTTTTTTGTGTGATAGTTAGGGAGCCCTGATGGGTTTGTTTTGGTTCTTTTGTGTCATATTTGGAAAGCCAGAGTTTTCCCATGTAACCTAGTGGGAAGGCACCACTGATAAATTACCTACCTAATTCTCAGTGGCGTACTGTCATGCCACAGATCAGTGGTGCCAAAGTGCCACTTGCCTCATTGGCAGATTGTATTTCCAGATCATATTTCTCAAAATCCATACTACTGATGAAAAATTGAAACACACTCGATTAGTCAGCATGCATTCCAATACTGAAAACATAAGCCTTCAAAAAAAAAGTTGAGAGAAAATGTAGCAATGAAAGGGTTAAGAGAACCAGAGCAACCAGAATGGAAATAATAAGAATGCTGATATATTGTGAAAAATGTAACTATTGTCCCTGAACAATATGTATGGGAATTGTTAAATGAGAATCTAATTTCCTGTGTAAATGGTCACCAAAAACTCAATAAAATATTTATAAAAAAATGAAGAAGACGTGATTAGGTTTGGGACCCACCCTACTCCAGAATGATCTTATTGACATAACAAAAGAAAACCTGTATTTTCAAATGGGGTCATATTTATAGTTATAGGGGTTAGGGCTTCCACATATATTTTGGGGGGACACAATTCAATTCATAGCACCAAGCTTAGGGCTTGCCTTTGACTCTGTAGGTTTAGATTCTCAAACTACTACATGTGGCATATTCTTGTGGGAGCACAAAACAAGTGCATCTTCCTGGAGAGTTAATTAATTAATTGACTTGCCAATGGTTACGCCCTCAGTCTCTGGAGTTATTACCTGGATTCAGAGCTTGATTCAGGTTGTTGGTGGAGTGACCTTGGGCAAATCACTTTATTTCCTTCACCTCAGTTGTTGGTTTAAGTTGCTGTTGAGTCAGATCCAACTCATGGCAACCTTATACCTAACAAACAGAATGAAAACATTGCCTGGTCTGGCGCCATCTTCACGATCGTGGGTATGCTTGAGTCCATGGTTATGGCTGTTGTGTCAGTCCATTTTATTGTGGGCTTCTCTCATTTTCAACTGTGATGTCCCTCTCTAGAGACTGGTCTTTCCGGATTATATGTCTGCTGTTTTTGTTGGGTGCTGTTGTTTTGATTTCCACTCATAGGGACTCCATGTGACGGAGTAGAGCTGCCCGGTAGGGTTTCCTTGGCTGTAATCTTTATGAGAGCAGATGGTTAGGCCTTTTCCCCTGTGGAGCTGCTGGGTGGGTTTGAACTGCCCACCTTTTGGTTAGCAGCCAAGTACTTAACTGTCACGCCACCAGGACTCCTTATGACATGTCAAAAAAGTATTCAATAAACGTGTGCTGTTGTTGCTATAAAAAAGTAACAACAGCACACGTTTATTGAATACTATGGAAACCCTGGTGGAGTCGTGGTTAAGTGCCATGGCTGCTAACCAAAGAGTCAGCAGTTCAAATCCGCCAGGCGCTCCTTGGAAACTCTATGGGGCAGTTCTACTCTGTCCTATGGGGTCACGATGAGTCAGAATCGACTTGACAGCACTGGGTTTGGTTTTTGGTTGTTACTATGCACCTTTGGAAAGGGGATGAGGCAAAGACAGGACTCTGCGGTCTTTTCTGAAGAGGACAGAATCTGCTGATTAAAATTTTTAAGGCAGAAAGAGAATTCGGATTTAATTTCTCTAGAAAAAAAAAAAGAAGGAAAGAAACCACTCTGGTTTGTGGATGAGCCCACACTCCTCTGTCAAGCAACGCCTCCCAGTGCTTTGCAAGTTCCCTGTGCAACATCTGTTAATCCTGTGATGTCAGGTCCCTAACTCACTGAGCCTGGGGATCACTGCTGTGTTTTACTGACTCCCCACAGTTGGCAGTCTCACTTGGAATCGCCGTGTTAATCAGAAACACGCCGCCCATATTGTCAACACTTTGTTTAACCACTTCTATAAATTCAGCATTAGTGTTGGAGCAATCCTGAGTTGATGGATGAAATCGGCAGCGGCCCCAGACAGCCAAACCCCATAAAACAAAGTCCAAGACATGAGGCTCGGAGGCGGGAGACACTTGACAGTCACAGGGACACGTGACAGGCTGATGACTCACTTCTGGGCTACAAAGAATGGCAGGTCCAATGAGGAAACTGCTCCAGGAGCGAGGGAGGAATGGGAACCCATGGTTCCTGGTGGGCTCCTGGTGAAGATTTATTGGAGAAGTCTCTGCCCCACGAATTCAGGAAAGACCTGGAAGGAGGTCAGGGAACCAGAGGAAATGAAGGAGCTTTGGAGAAGCGAGGCCACAGACAGACTGACTGGTCTACACTGACCAAATAAAGTCCTTTCTTTGGAAGCACTTGGCTTTTATTAACTGGTAACCAACATGTAATGACGATGGGTCGGATACGTTTATCCCCAGATTGTGGCCTTCCATACCATCCCAGGAAGAGTAGTGGAGGAAGGTATCTCCATTTGTCCATCAGTCCATCTGCTGTCTGCCTGGCGCAATGACAGGCCACAGGCCTGGGGCCCAGCTGACCAAATGTGAGCTCTGCCTCTGCCCTTGAGCTGGTATACACACCTCTGTGAGCCTCACCTGGGAGATGTTTCCATTCCTGTATCGAGCACCTATTGTGTGACAGGCGCTGTATCAGGGAAACTACAATGAAGACCACAGACAAGGTTTCTGTCCTCATGGACTCAGAGTCAGCGGGGGAGACAGACCTTTAACACGTAATTATAGCATTATAGGAGGTCCCTGGGTGGAGCAAAATATTTGCATTCAATTGGTAACCTAAAGGTTGATGGTTCAGACCTAACCAGTGGTACCACGGAAGAAAAGACCTGACAATCTGCTTTTGGAAAGATTAAAAACCAACCAAACTCAGTGCTGGCGAGTCAATTCTGACTCATAGTGGCCCTATAGGACAGAGTAGAACTGTCCCATAGAGTTTCCAAGGAGTGCCTGGCGGATTTGAACTGTTGACCCTTTGGTTAGCAGCCGTAGCACTCAACCATTACACCACCAGGGTTTCTGTTGTAAAGATTAGAGCCAAGAAAACCTTATGGAGTAGTTCTACTCTGTCATATATGGGGTTTCCATGAGTTGGAAATGACTCGACAGCGCATACCACCACCAACAACATAGCATTTTATATGTAAAATTCACCACCCATTTGTCAGTTTGTCTTACTGTGGTGGTTTGCGTGTTGCTCTGATGCTGGAAGCCATGCCACAAGTATTTCAAACACCAGCAGGGTCACCTATGGTGGACAGATTTCACTGGAGCTTCCAGACTACGACAGACTAAGAAAAAGGCCTGGTGATCTACTTCTGAAAATTAGCCAATGAAAACCTTATAAGTCACGACAGAACATTGTCTAACTTGCTTGCTTTGGACAAGTCCTAGGAGGGATCAATCACTGGAGGAGGACATCATGTTTGGTGAAGTAGAGGGCCAAGAAGGGCATGGGAGACCCTTGGTGAGATGGATTGGCACAATAGCCACAATGATGTTCTTGAACATGGCAGTGATCATGAGGATAATGCAGAACTGGGCAACATTTCTTTCTGTTGGACATAAGTTCGCTATGAGTCAGAGTCAACTGGGCACATCTATCTGTCTACCTATCTATGAAATGCGTTACAAAAAATGCAGAGCGCTAGAACTTTGTATAGCAGAGGCTCTTGACTCAGTTTGGAGGATCAGAGATGTCCCCCCTGAAGAGGTGATAATGACTTGCAGGATGAGAGAGAGGCAGGTTAGAAGCAAAGAGAAGGATGAGGGTATAGGGCTCTGGGCAGAAAGAAAGGCCCTGCGGCTGGCCGGACTGTGGGCTTTCAGGGTCTAAGTGACGTTCAGTGATTTTGGAGCCAAGGGGATGAACCTGGAAGGGACAAGCCTAGTAGGCAAAGCATAAGCTTTCAAATCCCTTGATTCCAGGAAGGAAACTGAGGCCCACAATGGGTCAGTGATGTCTACGTAACACCCCACTGTAGCCAACTCCTTCCCCATGCCTTGTGAAGCTAACCAAGATGGCAGCTTGGGTTTATTGCCTCCCCTGCCATCATTCCTGCTCCAGATGGGAAAGCCTGGCTTGACCAGACATATTCCTCAAGAGTGAGGCAACTAAGACTGCAACAAACTCTCTTCTTCCAGCAGCCTCCTCCCTCGAACTTAGGGCCAGGATCCCGAGTCCCTGCTCAAGAAGAGGCCAACTGGGGCTGCTGGCCTTTCTCCCTCTCCTTCTCCCCCTGCTCCCCAGGCCCACGGCTCCCCAATCCACATCCTGCCTGCCTTGTCCAACTCTTTCCAAGGGCCTGTTTTTCCAGAAACACGAGTTGAGCAAAACAGGCCCCCTCCCTGAACTTGAGTCTGAAATAATAACCCCAAGAACACACGCTTTCTTGGAAAACCCTTCAGAGCCTCCCGCTGCCTTTGGACACGTCAAAGCTGGGTTTGTTAAAATAATAATCTTTAGGAACTCGGATTTCTCCGCCGACAAATGCCTTGCATAAGAAGATCATGCACCTCCCTCCCTGACCCAGAAAACTGGGCCATGAGCTAACGTGGCTGTGTGTCCAGAGTGAAATCACTCAGCTCCTTTTTCTTTCTTTCCTTTTTTTTAAGGTACAGATGGCTTCCTGAATCTCACAAGGTCTGAGGAACTGGACGATGTGGTTATGGGAGGCAGGCCTGGAAACATGGCTGCCATTGAGTTGGGGGGAGGAGGGGAGTCACTGGCCCAGATGCTCTGGAAAGTGTTGAAGCCTGCAGATATGGCATTCCCTGAGACTCCAGCGCCCAGCAGGCAACAAGAAAGCAATAGAGCCCCACTGATTAGCCAGGACCAGGGTCCCCCAGTGCCTGCCTGGCAGGGTCCTGTGGTCATCATCTGCCCAGGGCAAGGCAGCTGCCTTTGGTGTCCCCATCTGGTATTTGCAAGAAGAGATCCATACAGCTTAGTTGACGGTGGGTGGACTCTGGGCTCTGGAATGGAGCAGATTTGGGCTGGATCCCTGGCTCTGGGGCTTACGAGCTGTGTGATTTGGGTTAGGGCTGTTGCCTCTCTGAGCCTCAGTTTGTTCATCTGTATAATGGCCAAGCTATGAAGACCTTACTCAAGGAGTTGTAGTTAAGATTGTGTAATGATGCATGCAAGGTGCTTCACACGGATCCTGCACACATGGTGAGGGTGCCACTGAGGATATGGTTTGCTAGCACCACCTGGGCATCACCTGGGACTTTCCTACAAGTGGCCTTGGGAAAATGTATCCTCTGTAGGGGCTGGTGAAGATAGTGCAGTCTGTAGACGGGCTTGGCTGGTGTCTCAGACCTTCCTGTTTGACCTTTTTGACCATTGAAAGGTTATTTTTTTCTGCCTTCAGGAGCCCCCTGTGACTTGCAAGCCCACCTGGGAGGGGATGGAATACTTATGCAGCATCAGTTAGGAACCTTGGTGGCACAATGATTAAACCTTCAGCTGCTAACCAAAAGATTGGCTGTTTGAATTCACTCAGTGGCTCCGTGAGTGAAAGACCTGGCAATCTGCTTCTGTAAAGATTACAGCTTAGAAAGTCCTATGGGGCAGTTCTACTCTGTCTCATGGGGTCACTATGAGTCCAAATCGACTCTACGGCACCCCACAATGACCACAGAGACTTGCCAACATTCAATCCTTGGAACAACCCAGGGTTACATGTAATAGTGTTATGTCCATTTTTGACATCAGGAAACTGAGTCCCAGAGAGTTTACATCACTCAACTAAAGCCCCCAGCCAGTGAAAACTGTACAGCCTGGAATTAAGGCAGGGCTTCTTACATCAGGGGCCCTGGGCTAGCCACTGGTCTTCACTGCCTCCACGCATGGCCCACTGTTGTTACTTTTCACCTTTGGAAAGGGGGTGAGGCAAGGTCAGGGCTTTGGAAGGCATTGCTGAAGTGGACAGAATTTCCTGATTGACACTCTTGTGGCAAAAAGAGAATTCCTATACTCCCATAATCTGTGTTGGGGAGAGGGGTGCTTATTTCTAAGCACGAGGTCTAAACTCGACGCTGGATTCTCATTCCACTTTGCCCATTCTTTGCTGTGTGGCCCTAGGCAAGTCACGTTGCCTCTCTGAGCCTCCTCCACTCCATCATTTCTACAATGAGGATAAAAAGAATTCCTATTCCTAGATGTTTGGGAGGATACGATGACACGACCCACAGAAAGCGCCAGGCACTCAGGAGGTACTCACTAAATGGTACTTCTCTTCCTTTCCCAGGGTTGGAAGATGCATTCAAGATATAACCACGTAGAGTTAGCCCAACTCAGTAGCACCGCCCCCTTCCCTTTTTTTCTTTTAAACACTTGCTCAGATGCTAAATCAAAGCTGAGTGCCTGGTCCTCGACAGGCTCGCCTTCACCCAGCTGCCGCAGACGGCCCAGCATGCTTTATGGGCCCTCTGCCCCTGCAGTTAGTGCCTTGGCTCCCAGAGGATGTATGGGGCCCAGAGGACAGGCTGTGTACTCTCTCTCTGTGGCACCAGCTTCTAGAACGCAGACAGCCACCTATGTCCTCCTTGGAGTAGGGGAAGAGCTGAGGTGCTCTCTGGGCAGCCAGGTACCTGTAGTCAGCTTTGAGAAGAACATTGAACTGAGAGTCCCAGGAGAGGGCCAGACAGCGCCATGTTTTCAACTGGAATTATTATTCTTGTTATTGTCATTGTTGCTGTTATCCTTGTTGGTGCTGGTTTAGTAGAAAGATGTTTTTTAACTTTTAAGTTAAGCCTTGTGGGGGTACTGTATGGATGTGGCTGGTGCCCTATGTATGATTGATTGGCACTCACTATCCCCATGCCTACTGATCCTGTGTCTGGTTACTACCTTTGCCTAAGGACTCTGCCCAACAGGATGCATTGGGCATGTGCAGTGGAAAGACCAGCGATGTCGGGAGTTAGTGTCCCCGGGGGTAGTCCTCATTCAATGACTGATAGGAGTTGGAGGATAAATACCCTAGCTCCCTCACCCTCAGGTGAGATGACTCTCAGCATGTTTTACACAGTCTGCCAAAGGTCCCAGCTCCCGCTGCTCACAGCAATCATCTAGTCAACTATGCACGCCATACTGGTTTCTTCCCAGTCTCCTTGCCTCTACGGGGAGCTTCCTGAAGTCACCTCCCAAATAAACCACTTACACGCAATCCTTGTCTCAGGCTCTGCTTCTGGGGGGGCCAAACTAAGAGGTACGTCAAATTGACCATAATTACATTTATCTTGCAGTTTCTGCGGACTAGGCACTGTGCTAAGTACTTTCATGGACTGAGTCATTTAAAGCTTATAACAGTCTTACAAAGAACCTGAAGCCCAAAGAAGCCAAATAACTTGCTCAAGGTCACACAGCCAGAAAATATCAGAACTTCTCTGTAGGAAGAGGGGTGGGATGTCTGGCCTCCACCTGCTGACTCCTACCTCTACCCTCTGAGTTACACCAGCTCCCTCCCCCCGGGGTTCACCCCCGGGCTTCTGCAAACATTTCTTCTGATACCGATTTGCTGCATAACGTGAGGGAAGTCTCACCCTCATCTCAAATAGGTATGATGATTCTACTGCTCGCAGGCCTGATGGGCGGACTGGGTGAGATGCAGCCTGTAACATGCCTGGCATATTGTTTGCCACAGCCCATTAGCCTTGCGTGCACAATTACTGATGCACATCCCACTGACTCTCATTGGACCTATTTATGCAGTTAATGAGCAGCCTGTGGTAGGGATGAAGCCAGAGGGATCTAGAGCCCAACTGCATGGACTTGATGCCTCATTCAGCCGCCAACAAGACCTGTGACTTCGGGTGAGTCATTCAAGCTCTTAGGTCTCCATTTCCCCATTTGCAAACAGAGATGATAATAATAGTATAGCATACAGTAGCATCTACTCGCAGGATCAGTGCAAGTATTCAAGGAGCTAAGGCTTGCAAGGTGCACAGAATGGCGTCACTACTAGTAACAATCCAGATCACAAAACTAAACAGGTTGCCATGGAGTTGACTCCACATGTGTCAGAGTAAAACTGTGTTCCATAGAATTTTCGATGGCTGCTTTTTTGGGAGTAGATTGCCAGGCCTTCCTTCTGTGGTGACTCTCAGTAGACTCGAACCGCCAATCTTTTGGTTAGCAGTGGAGCACGTTAATCATCTGCACCACCCAGGGTCCAGCTCACAGCTTTTATAGTATTTAATCTTGCTGAGTCCTGTGATGGATCTTCAGCAGTAAAACGGGGACAGTGATTTACTTACCACATTGTGAGCCCTGTGATGAAAATAAAGTAATGCAAGGGACATGCCTGGGACATATCCCCAAACCAAGCCAAACCCAGTGCCGTTGAGATGATTCCGACTCATAGCGACCCTATAGGACAGAGTAGAACTGCCCCATAGAGTTTCCAAGGAGCACCCTGGGGCGTATAGCTACTCAATAAAAGGTTCGTTTTAGTATTGTTAATATTCTTGTTCTGACTCTAATAGAAATGACTACCAGGTTCTAAGCAATTGCCATGAGGTCGGGCATACTATGGCAGAGCCTGTGTACACATGATTTCACTTTATTGTGGCAACAACTGGAATTACCAGTCAAAATACTGGATGGTCCATTAAATTGAATATTTAGATAAGTGATGGATTTTTTAGAATAATTATATCCCAAATATAGCATGGGATATACTTATACTAATTTTTTTCATTGGTTATCTGAAATTCAAATTTAACTGGGCATCCTGTGTTTTTATTTGCAAAATCTGGCAACTATAACAACAAATCATTTAACAGATGAAGAAACTGAGATATAAACAGTTGAAATGACTTGCCCAAGGCTCAAAGAGGAAAATCCTAGCCAAGTCTCATAGGCTCAGAGCCCCTGTGCTCATTCACTTGGCTGTGTTGGCTGTGGCTGGCAGGGGGTGAATTCTCTATGATTAAGTTGCTCTTTTGAAGCTGGCATGCTGCCATTCAAGGAACAACAATTGCTCTCTATTTTCCTGGAGCAATAGAGAAAGAAAAGTCAGGAATAGGAGGAAGAAATGGAATATGTGGCTAATTACCTCCATGAACAATTGGCTGCTTTGCCATGAGATCAGAAGAACTGGGTGGTGCCCGGCTACCATTACTGAATGTTTTGATCAAAGATTCTATAGCAGAATCTTGATCAAAAGGGGGAAAAATGTAGAACAGGATTTCAAATTCTCATGGAATTCCGACTAGAGCCCTGGAGGCTGACTGACTCCCGAAACTATTGCCCTGAGATACTCTTTAAACCTTAAACCGAAAATATCCCCTGAAGTCTTCCTTAAACCAAACAATACTTTAGCCTAATTAGTAAGGAATGTCAGCCTTGAGGATTGTGTTCAATAAGAATTATATGTATGGGGTCAAATTAGCAAAAGCAACTTGAAAGAATAGATAGGAAACTTGGGGGCAATGAGTTCATGTTGATGGGGGACAAGCCGTTCAGAAAAGGAGGGTGAGAATAGTTCACAACTTGAAGAATGTAATCAACGTCACTGAGTTGTACACATAGAAATTGTTGCCTTGGTGTACGTTCTGCAGTATATATTCTCAACAACAGCAAAATATAAAATAAAATTAAGATTGCTCTTCTGACCAATTGTCCTTGCTCTGTCTGATGGGGGCATGGTCTGGCGGTCTTTTTAAGGACCCACTCCCATTTTCTCACTTCTCCTCAAGCTCCCAGGGACTCTTCAGCCCTCTGCTGTCTGTGTAGCCAGTACTGTCTCAGTGGCTGCCAAGGCAGGCTGCCTGCCCTGTGCATGCTCTGGGCTAGGCGCCCTACATCCTGGCTGTGGAGAACACAGGACCAAATTCAAGGCTGGCTGGTGTCAGGCAACCCTGCAGGAAACAAACAAACGCAAGTGGAAAGAGGGAAAAAAATCAACCAATGACTTAATGCTCTCAGTGTCCAAATATTTTGCCTTGTGTGAACCGAGCCTGAGACCTGGCAAGGAAAGTGAGACCAGACAGACCCAGAGACCTTTCCTACACAAATTCAGAGGGCTGGAACTGCTACTTCCAGATGCAGAGAGGTGGATAGGGCATCCATCGGCTGAAAACAAGGTGTAACTTGAGGTCAACAGCCAAGGCCAAGGACAGGAATCAGGCTCACATGGAGATGCAGTGCTTCTCAGGAACTCCCAAGGGCCACCCTCTCCAGCTCTAGCTCAGCCCTCATTTCCTGCTGCTGGCTCTCCAATTTGATGTCCCCTGTTCTCTGCTCCCACCTCCTGCCTCTGTCCCTGGTCCAGCTAACCTGCCTTTACCTGGAATGCCTGATGCCTCACCTGGGCAGGTTCCCCTCTCTATGAAAGCAGTCCTGAGCTTCCCCCAGACCCAGACACTCGGGACAGGGTATCTGGATACAGTCCCCACTTTACAGATTCAGAAACTGAGGCCCACATAGGGGCAGGGGGTTTCTCCAAGGTCCAGCAAGGAGCTTGTGGCAGAGGTGGGCTTCAAGCCAGGGCTCCAGATGCCAACACCAAGGCTCCCATCACTGCAAAATATTGTCTCTGTTTGATAACATTTTATTACACAGGGAAGTCGCTTAACTACTCTGAGACTCAGTATTGTAAAAAGCACAATGGAGGAAAAGAAAAGAGACCTGACTTTTTGTGCCAAAATTCATTCATTCATTCACTCATTCATTTTTTCATTCACTCATTCATTATTTACTCATTGATTCAATAAACACCCCTGAGCATTTCACCTCTCTATGCTATCATTACTCTAGAGCTGAAGGACATGGTCGCTGGGTGGTACAAGTAGTTCATGCATGTTTACCAACATAGAGGTCGGTAGTTTGAGCCCACCCAGTGGCACCACAGAAGAAAGACCTGGTGATCTGCTTCCATAAAGATTACAACCAAGAAAACCCTATGGAGCAGTTCTACTCTGTAACACATGGAGGTCGCCATGAGTCGAAATCAACTCGATGGCAGTGGGTTTAGTTTTTGGTAAGGGCATGGAGTAGATGGGGCCCACGCCATGTCTCCAAGGTCCTGGCAGTCCAGAAGAGATGCAGACAAGTAAGCAAACATGGACAACCTCAAGACGGACCCATGAGGACTCCGAGTGGGGAGCGGAGGGGTCTGCAGTACTACAAAGGAGGCCTGTGGACAGGTCAGGGAAGGCTTTCCCAGAATGTGATATGTGATTGAGACCCGAAAGATGAATCAAAATTATCTGGGTAAAGGCTAAAGGGAATGGCATTTTAGGGACAAGGAACAGCCTGGGCAAAGCTCCAGGACGGCTGGGTACATCCTGGACATGCACCGAGTTCAGGATGACTTGAGACTGAAGAAGAAGGAGAAGGGGTGGAGCTGAGCAGGGGGTTGATCTGCAAGGGTCTTGCGTGCCCGCCAAGCTTCTTGGGCATCAAAACACCCAACTTTCTTGCTAGTCTCTCCAAGGAGCCTAGCCAAGTTTGTTTCCCTAATCTGGTTTGGACCCTATCAAAGTCCCCAGCCTGCTGGCTTTCAGTCTGAGACCCCAGACTAGACAAACTCAAAGAGCCTTCTCATTTTAACACAGGGCAGGGTGAAAGAGCAAGGATTAAACGGGGTGAAGTGCAGGGCTTTCTAAACCGCAAAGCTGAATGGAAAGAGTGTTGTAAAGACACTAGCCTCTAGGAGGATTTCCCCACCTCCTTTCACTACTCAATAATAATAAAAAAAAAAAATCAGAAAAAGAAACCTCATTTCAATCTCCCCTGCTGGGTCCAGGCAGAGCTGTGGACTTCTCCGCCACACTGACTCACACCCAGGCTCACAATGTCCTCTAGAAAGACCAGCAAAATAAACAACAACAAAAAAAAAAAACCACTGCCATCAAGTCGATTCCAACTCATAGCGACTCCCAGGTGCTACGGAGTAGAAACGTGCTCCACAGGGTTTTTTTGGCTGTAATCTTTATGGAGAGGTGCGCTGGTGGTGCAACAGTTAACTGCTTGGTTGTTAACTGAAAGGTTGCCAGCTCCATCCCACCCGGTGGCTACTCGGGAGAAAGACCTGGAGATCTGCTCCCGTAAAAATAACAGCCAAGAAAAACTAATGGAGCAGGTCTACTCTGTCACAACAACAACAACGTCCAGCAACAACCATCTTTATAGAAGCAGATCTCCAGACCTTCATCCCACGGTGCCACTGGGTGGGTTCGAACCACCAACCTTTTGGTTAGTATTTGAGGGTAAACTGCTTTCACCACCCAGAAACCTAGAAAGACCAGAGGCAGCTTTTATCGGGCATGTATGCTGACCACATAACCATCCCCAGCAGCAGCCTTGGGGATATTTCTAAGCTCCACTTCACAGGTGAGGAAACAGGCTCAGAGAGGTGAAGTGACCTGCCTGGTGCCACACAGCAAATAAAGGGTTCTTCAGGGATTGGCGGCCTTGTTCCAGAGCCACACACTTTCCCCTGAGCCACAGAGGTTCTTAGTTAATGGACTTGAGGTGTTCTCAAGCCTGGGAATCTGGAGCTTGGGGAGGGGGAGCCAGATAAGAATGACCTCCTTCCCAAGGAGGAGGGACTTCCAGCTTCCTACGGATCCCATAGATTCACAGTGAGCACCCTCAGCACTCTGGAGCCCACCCAATCTGTCCACGCCTGTCAGATTCTGTCTAGTATTCCTAAAAAATGCTACAGATGAACCCAGGCCACAGGGGGAGTTGGGACCCCAGTAGGGTGAGGCATGGGTGGTAGGAAACTCAAAAGATCCCCTTCTCTTTCTCTGACACATACACACACTCACATGGACACACACATCATTGCAGTGCACTTAAGAGTTTATAAAAGCATTGCATCCCTCTGTTCACATGGAGACCACGCGTGATGGGCTTACTTACATTGTCCCCATTTCCCAGAAGTGGAAACTGAGGCTCAGCAAGGCTAAGGACTGAAGTCTCACGACCTGGCACCATGTTCACCCTGCTGCAGCCCTGTCACCTCACAAGTTTTCAAGAGCAGGGATATTATCCTCACCTCAGGACCCTCCATGGCTCTCTTGAATCCAAGGAAATTATTTAGGTGAACCTCACCAGAGCAGATGAGGCAGTGGGGGTTCAGTGGTAGAATTCTCACTTTCCATGCAGGAGGCCAAGATTCCAACCCCAGTCTGTCAGTGGAGGCTTGCGTGTTGCTATGATGTTGAACACGTTTCAGACTAAGATGGACTAGAAAGAAAGGCCTGAAGACCTACTTCCAAAAAGGACCCAATGAAAACCTTATGGATCATAACAGTCTAATCTGCAAACAATCATGTGAACAGCACAGGACCAGGCATTGTTTCATTCCATTGTGCATGGGGTCCCCACAAGCTGGGGGCCAACTTGACAGCAGCTAACAACAGCTGTAACAACCAACCAAGGGTCGGGACCAGATCTGTCTCATTCGCCACACATTCTCAGAGCCTGGCACAGCACTTGAAGCAGAGGGTATATGGAGGTATGTGTGTGTTGTGTGCTGTTGAGTTAATTACAACTTGTAGTGATTGACCCTATGGGACAGAGTGGAACTGCCCCATAGGGTTTCCAAGGCTGTAATCATTATGGACGCAGACTGCCACATCTTTCTCCCATTGTGCAGCTGGTGGGTTCGAACCACCGACCTTTCAGTTAGCAGCTGAGCGCTTAACTACTGTGCCACCGGGGCTCCCTGTGTACCAGGGCTCACAGTAAATACTTGGGAATTTGAACTGAATTGAAGGCTTAGTTAATTAATTACATGATTAATTAAAATAACAAATAGGCACATGGTTAAATGAATAGATTAATTAGTCTAAGGGCACTAAGATGTTGGGATAAATGAAAAATGGATGGATGAAGGATGAATGGATGGATGGATACATGAATGGGATAATTAATAAATGTAAAAGTGTAGGATAGATGAATGAATTAATGCCAATATAAATAGATAAATAATAAATAGATTAATTAATAGCTCAATGGGTAGAAGGATACAAAAATGAATGAGCTGGTGGCGGTTTACATGTGGGTGCCTGATCACAGTGGGGCACCTTCCAGGCTGTTCTGAGAGAGCGGAGCTGGCCGGTCCTCAGCCACAAAGCAGCCACCTCCCTCCACCTCCATGAGAATCCTGCAGTCAGGCTATTTTTGTCCCTGCTGCCAAGGGGAGCTGTTTTTGGGAAGCAGCTTGTTAGAGGAAAAAGCACACCAAGGCTCTCCCTCCACAGGTGCCTCTTTGGCTGTGCAAACCCACCCTCTGTCAGGCAGCCGGGAACAAAACCAAGCAGAAAGCCACAGAAAGTGCCGGAAACCCAACACAGAAAGACAGAAAAGGGAGGTGGACAAGCTTCCCTGCCCTCCCTAGGGAGACAAACATCCACAGACGGGAGGTTTCTTAGGCTGAACGTGAAATCTCTGACCTCTGTTCGCTCATGGTGCAGTAACTTAATGAGCTCCATCTGCCAGGTTGGGAGCGGGGGGCATGCAGTGAATTACACAGACAGAGCCGCTGCCCTCTTGGAACTTACCGCTTAGTCAGGAAGAGAGACAAAACCCAGTAAACAAAAAATAAAATATGGCATTAGTTCCTGATCAGGGCAATGAGGACACGCAGGGTCAAGGGATAGAGATTGTGTTAATTATCTATTGTTTATAGATAATTTATTGCTGCATAAACTACCCAGAACTTAGCACAGTTTCTGGGGGCAACAATCCAACTGTGTGGCTCTGGCTTAGTGTCTCCTGGGAGGTTGCAGTCAAGATGTTGGCCAGGGCTGCAGTCATTGAAGGCTTGACTGGGGCTGAAGGATCTGCTTCCGTGGTGTTTCACTCCTAATCCTGGCAAGTTAGTGCTAGCTGTTGGCAGGAGGCCTCAGTTCCTCTCCATGGGTACGTCTCCAGAGAGCTGCTTGAGGATCCTCACAACGTGGCAGCAGGCTTCCTGCAGACAGAGTGATTCAAGAGAGAGCTGAGTGGAAGCTCCAATGCCTCTCAGAAGTCACACACCATCATTCTCACCGCGTTTTCTTTGTTAGAAGAAAGTCCCGAAGTCCAGCCCATACTCAATCAGAGAGGAATAAAGCTTTGCCCTTGGAAGGGAAGAATGTCAAAAAATGTGAAGGCGTATTTTAAAACCACCACAGAGAGTGCCAGGAGACTTAGATGATATAACAAGAGGATGCTGTGAAGGTCTGTGGGACGAGCCCTCCAGGAAGAGAAAGTCAAGGAAAAGGCTTGGAGGTGGGAATGAGCTCACTGGGTTTAGGAACAAGAAGACATGCAGGTGGCTGGAGTGGGTTAGGGACCAAAAGAGGTGAGATGGAGAGAGGCAGGAGTGGGCCTTTGTAGACTAAGGTGTGCAATGTGGGTTCTAACCCACTGGAGATCTTACTGGGTGTCTGCCCATGCCCCTCAAATGCAAGAAGTCCTATCGTCGTTCCCATCTGAGAAACAAGGAAGCTGAGACACAGAGAAGGTAAGGCAGGCCACGCACTGTCTGCCGGTTTGCCAGCTGTGGTGGCCTGTGTGTTGCTGTGATGCTGGAAGCTCTGCCATCAGTATTTCAAATACCATCAGGGTCACCCGTGGTGGACACGCTGCAGCAGAGCTTCCAGACTATGACAGACCAGGAAGGAACACCGGATGATCTACTTCCAAAAATCAGCAAATGGAAACCTGTGGATCACAACAGTATACTGTCCGATACAGTGCTGGGAGATGCGAACATAGCAATGATCGTGATGAAGGTGCAGAACGGGCAGCATAAAGTTCGTCACGAGTCAGAGTCGACTTGACTGCAACTAGCAACAACAACAACATGCCTACTGGGAGTCCAGAGCCAGGGTTTGCACCCAAAGGTGACAGTTCTGATATCCTGTAAAGAGGCCATTGGTTTTAACATAGAAAGAAATGGAGGCAAAAATGTCCCTGAAGAGTAAAAGGTGGAGAAAGAGAGAGAGCCAGAGGACAGAGAAAGAGAGCACAAGAGAAATACAGAGACACAGGAACAGAGGAGAAGACACCCAGGGAGCTTTTGTGCTGTGGATTTTAGCTGTCCCGAGTAGATTCCAGCCCCATATGTGCACAGTAGAACCACGCTCCGTAGGATTTTCAATGCTGTGCCCTTTCAGAAGCAGATTGCCAGGCCTTTCTTCTGAGTCACCCCTGGGTGCATCTGAACCACTAGCCTTTCAGCTAGTAGTCCAGCAGTTAACCATTTGTGCCACGGGGGACACCAGCAAGGAAGCTAGAGGTGGAGAGAAGATCAAGCCAGAGACAGAGACATGGAGACAGTGAGAAAACGGATGGCAGCCAGAGTGCGTATTACTGTGTGCATGGTGCTGTGCTTAAGCGCCGGGCAGTGCCAGGGCCCCTGGTCCCTCAGACTGGCCATCGCTGCCCACCTCCCATCAACAGGGAGAGTCAGGGAAGGAGAAAAAGGGAGGGAGAACAAGCTGTCAAGAGACAGTGCGATTCCAGTAATTCCTGATGAAATACCAGCCAGAAAGCCTGCCAGGAAGTGGGGTGGGATGGCGAGGGAAAGGGAGGGAGTATCTAGAGAAAGTTTAGCAAATAACCGAACAGTTCCCTCCTCTCCCCCGCCAAACTCCCCTAGATACAGGGCGAGGAGGGTGTTCCTGAGCTTGTGCCCACGGAGCAGAAGGCATCAGCTTCAACCAGGCCACGGGATGCTGGTGGGTCCCAGGGCAGGGCCATTGCTGGGAACACTAGGGCAGGAGAAAGCAGCTAGAGACATGGTAGCCCAGCCCACTCCCAGGGCAGTGGGGTGTCGAGGGAGGGTGGGATGGGACCTTCCCAGGCGCCAATTTCCTCTCTGCTGAAAAAGTGGCTCCTGCCCTGAGCTTAACACACTGTGTACTTTGTCTCATTCACAGCCTCCTCCCTCTGCAATACTGTCGTCGTTGGGTGCCATCGAGTCAATTCTGACTTGTAGCAACCCCAAGTGACAGAGGAGAACTACCCCATAGGGTTTTCTTGGCTGTAATCTTTAAAGACACAGACAGCCAGGTCTTTCTCTATCGGAGCTGCTGGGTAGATTCAACCAGTCAACCTTTAGGTTAACAGCCCAGCACCTAACTGTTGGGCCACCAGGGCTCCCTTCCGCAATATTAGGGACTCAATACTGTTCCCATTTCTTGGCAAGAAAAGTGGATTCAGAGAGGGCAAGCCAGCAGCCCACTGTCACCCAGCTGTAAGTGGCAGAAAGAGTTTCCAGTTGCCTTGAACCACCAAGCAATGCTACCCCTACAGTCTTCAGTCCTTTAGCTAAATGCCAGTGATGGAGCTATTAACAATATCCCTCTACCCTTCCCAAATGTAAGATTTTATTGATTTTTAACCTACAGAAAAGTTGCTAGTATTTGTATAAATGTCTGGCTGCTGTGGAAAAGTTGGCGTTACAAATCTACCCAGCATCTCTGCAGGAGAAAGGCCTGGCAATCTGCTTTCATAAAGATTAAAGCCTAGAAAACCCTATGGGACACATCTATTCTGTCACGTGGGGTCGCTATGAGTCAAAATCGACTGGACGGCATCTAACAATAACACCCTTTACTTAGATTTACCCATTGATTTCATTCTGCCACATTCGCTTCCACTTTCTCCTCTCTGTCTCCCATTGTGCTAACCATTAAAACAATAAAACAAGAAAAACTTGTAGACATCAGGGCACTCCACTCCTATATAGTCCAATAGATACGACCTAATTATAAGGATGTTCTGCTATAATCACAACACCATTATCACACCCAAGGAATTTAACATTGATACAATAATATTGTCTAACCTTTGGACCATTGTAAAGGTTGCCCAATTTTTCCCAAAATATCCTTTAAGTGATTGTATTTTGTAAATCCAAGATCCAGTTCAGAAGCATTCATTGCATTTGGTTTTCATGCTTCTCTCATCTCCTTTAAACTGGACAGTCCCCTCCAGCAGGATATGAGTCTGTTTGCTCACAGCAGCACCATAAAGTATGTTGCCAAGCTTTTGAATTGTGTCCATTGAAGAGGTGAGATATACTATCTCTAAGTGATTTAAATTTGTATTTCTTTTATGTGTGGAGTTGAACATCTTTTCATATATCTAAAGTCTGTGCATACATTTCTTTCTGTGAACTGTCTATTGATACCTTTTGCCCACTTTTTAATTGAATATTTGGTATTTATTCTTGATTTTTAAGAGCTCTTTCTATATTAAGGACCTTTAATCTGTGACATATCGTTGTTAGTTGCTGTTCAGTGAATTCCAACTAGGAGACTGCAAATGTTTTCTTCTGATTCCTCTTTTGTCTTGATTTTGTGTGCAATATAATTTTTTTTATGTAGTCAAATGTATTAATATTTTCTATTTCATTATATATATTTAAATCATAATTAGCAAGGCTTTGTCTACACTCCAGCCATAAAGGAATACATCATGCTTGCTTTCTTCTAGTGCCTTAAGGTTTTATATTGTTATTGTTGTTATATTTATATCCCTGGGTCATTTAGAGTAAAATCTGGTGTAAGAAGACTATTCCTATTTTATACAGGAAGAAACTGAGGCTCAGGAGGTGTGACTTTTTCAAGTTCACACAGATGGTAACAAAAGTATTTACTTAGTATCTACTATTGGGTTTTGGGTACTATGAACCAGGCACTAGGGTATGCACATGTCTGCCATCAGCGGCAGATCAGCAGGGCTGCTCTACTTCTGGGAATTGGCTGACTGTTGGCTGGGTTGATGGGAGGTACTGGGCCACATTGTCTCTCATCCTTCCAGCAGGCTAGCCTGGGCTTGTTCTTATCACAGCAGCAGGGTTCCATGAGAAAGAGGAAGTGTGCAAAACCTCTTGAGACCTAGGCTTAAACTGACACGGCCTTCCTTCTGCCACATTCTATAGACCAAAGTAAGTGACAAGACCAGTTCAGATTCAAGGGATGGCAAGGGAGAAACTGTGAGGTCACATTACGAAGGGTGTGAAGAAAAATTGGGACAGGTATAAAAGCTGGGCCATTGCAAAGCAACTTAGCACCTAGGATCCCCGTACGAATAGGTCATGCCAAGGAATTTAGATAATATTCTAAATCAGGGATTGGAGAAGTTTTTTTTCTAAAGTGCTGGTTAATAAATATTACAGTCTTTGTGGGTTATACAGCCTCTGTCACAACTATTCATCTGTGGCTTTGTAGCACCAAAGCAGCCATAGACAAATATAAACAAATGAGTATGGCTGTGTTCCAGTAAAACTTTATTTATAAAAACAGACAGCAGGCTGGATTTGACTCTTGGGCTATAGTTTGCTAATCCCCATTCTAAGTACATTTGTTGTTGTTGTTAGGGGCCGTTGAGTTGATTCTGACTCATAGTGACCCAATATGACAGAATAGATCAGCCCCGTAGGGTTTCCTCAGCTCAGGTCTTTCTGGAAGCAGATCGCCAGGTCTTTCTCTCACGGAGCTGCTGGGTAGGCTTGAACCGCCAACCTTTCAGTTAGCAGTCAAGCACTTAACCATTAGCCATTAACAGATTTTAGGCAGGGGAGTGATGAAGACACATTTGTGTTTTGAAAAATTCTCTTTCAAAAGGAGGATGGAGAATGGAGAATGGATTATGGGAGGCAAGTTGGGTATCTGTGGAAGCACAGAAATTTCTCAGAGGACTGCTGTCCAGGAGAGAGATGCTGGCGGCCTGGACCAGGTGGTGGCAGCATTGGAAACGCGTGTGTAGGTAGACTCCAAAACTTGAGAAAGGGTTGACTGTGGCCAATGAGGCCCAGGTTGCATTTACAGAGATGACCAATGTTGGGTGCAGACTGGAGAAGCTGAAATAAAAGAGTCTGTCTTCGAGGAGCTCAAGTTCTAAGATGGGACCAAGAAGCCTTCTTTGTGGCAGAGAAGGAGTGCGACACATACTAGAGCTTAATAGCAGCGGAAACTGAGGCTCAGGGTGACCAGATGACTTCTCTGAGGCCAGGCAGTGAAGTCCCAAGCTAGGAGCCAGTCTCTACATCATTCTCCTATAACACTTGGTCCCTCTATGGCTGCTATCTGTCACCCAGCTCCTTAAAAGAAAAAAGAAGAAGAAAAACCTCCTCGGCGGATTTGTCAGCAAGTATGATGACTTAAGCGATAATTTGCCTTCACCAGGGCTGATGGGTATCTGGCTCAGCCCTGAATAGGGTCTTCAGTTTCTTGAAGCTTAAAAGAAAAAGGACTTTGAGCTCTGGGGTTTTACCATCACAAGGAAATAAGGTCCCTTGCAGAATTAGAGGATCAGATAAGTTGAGACAAAAATGGAATTGCATGAAGTAAAAATATCTGTCTGGATTTTCCCCCCAGCTGCTCACAACAAGAAGTCGCAGCTCAGGCTGCCAAGCCTTATTCTGAATGAATAGTGTCTCCCCACCCGACCCGATTTCATGAAACTCTTGACAATAGAGAGGTGATTTGGGCTGGTGGAAAGGGAACTCCAAAACACAATTCCCCTTCCCCAGCCTGCAGAAGAGATGCGTGGTGGATAACCACGTGGAAGACCCAGCTTTCTGCAGAAGCAAGGCTGACAGTGCAGGGTATGTCTTATAAACACTGAAAGTGACAGGAACAACTCTTTTGCTTCATTGCCAATTTGCTTACTGTATCCTACAGGCCTGGAGGTGAAAAGGCCATTTGGTGTGAATGGTGCCCCCTGGCCTCTCATGCCCTTTCACTAAAGACTAAAGAAAGGAAAGATGACCAATGTCCCAGAAACCCAGAATGGCACAGAGCTTATCTGAGCCTACACCCTTGGGTACTGGCATCATGGAGCACTTACGTGTTATTCCTCTCATTGTCGTTGCTGACATAGGACCTTAGGAAAGGATGCGCCAGCCTCAAGTAGTACAGTTGCCATAGCAATTCCATCTCCCTCCCAGATGCCATTGTTAATTAGTTCATAGAAGGCCACCTCTAAGGACTGTGGAAGAGGAGCCCTGGTGGCACAGTGGCTAAGCACTCGGTTGCTAACCAAAAGGTCAGTGGTTCGAACCCACCCAGCATCTCTGCAGGAGAAAGAGCTGGCAATCTGCTTCCGTAAAGATTACAGCCAAGAAAACCCTATGGGGCAGTTGTGCTCTGTCACATGGCATCACCATGAGCCAGAAATCTCCTGGACCCTGGATGGCACCTAACAACAACAACAAGAACTGTGGAAAAAATCAACATTCCAGCCCAGCAGAAGTCACCAGCACGGTCTCCTGCTGAGATCAACAACTCAACACTCCTTGCAAACAATGACATTAACAGGTAGGTATACTGAATAATCACTAGAAAAGGACATCATGATTGGCAAAGTCAATGAAAATGAGGAAGACCCTTCATGAGATGGACTGACACAGTGGCTGCAACGATGGGCTCAAACCTAGAAAGGATTGTGAGGATGGTGCAGGACTGTTATACATAAGGTTGCCATGAGTCAGAACCAACTTGACAGCAACAACAACACGACATACGGAATAAGGCCTTGGTGGTTCAGTGGTAGAATTCTTACTTTTTATGGGGACATTTGGGTTTGTTTCCCACCCAATGCACCTCATATGCAGCCACCACCTGCCTGTCCATGGAGACTTGCATGTTGCTATGATAGGGCTTCCAGACCAGACTGAGATGGACTAGGAAGAAAGGCCTGGCAATCTTTTTCCAAAAATCAGCCACACAATGTATGATCTGCAACCAATCATGGGGATGGTGTAGGACAAGACAGCATTTCATCTCATTGTGCATGGGGTCACCATGAATCGGGGGCTGACTTGATAGCAGCTAATAATACTGAGTGCCCTCTCTGGGCCAGTCTCTGGAACACGTGCTGTGCCTTCTTTATCTTATCCAGTCCTCGCAGTTACACCGTGAAGGTGGCTCTGGCAGCACCTGTGTTTTACTCATGGAGAAACTAAGGCCCAGAGAGGTGCAGTAACTTGCCTGGGGCCACACATCTGTAAGTGAGAGCGCTGGGGCTGGACCATGGGTCTCCCTGCTCCTGACCCCAGGAACAGTCTCTGCGGAGGGGCCGCTCTGAATTGTTGCGTGAGGCGTCTCTTTGGCTCCAGAAGATCTTTGTTCTGGGAATGGGAGCTGAAAAATAATAGACCAGGGCATTTCTTTTTCCCCTTTATCAGGCCTTCAGCATTCTCGAGAGGGAACTAAGCGATCAGTAGAAGGTTATTCTGCAGCAGAAGCCCCTCGCTGCCAGAGGTCTAATAAAACAAAACCCCAGCCAAATTAGAGGCATATTTCACTAATGGGAGGAAATATATGTGGCATTTCTGCCTGGTGGTTGACCTGCTGCATTTATGCGCAGAGAGAGGGTTCGATACATCACAGGGCAGTTACACGCTGCTTAAGTGGCCTCTCGGGCAGGGACGAGAAGAAAAATCTTAGCGCGTTTCCATGGCCTCTCGGGCCAGAGCTTCCAGAGAGCGTCACAGATTCTGGTGCAGGAGAAAGACCACTTGGGCATCCACAGACCCAGGCTGCAGTCCCCACTGCTCTTCTACTCACTAGCAGTGTGTCCTCGGGCATGCCACAGCTCCTCTCGAAGCCTCAGTCTCCCCATCTGTGAAACGGAGAGGTTGAGGACTAGTGCCTTTGAACTGGACTCTGCTGGGATCCAGAATTTTTTGGAAGAGGGCTGATTTCTAAGACCACATTGGAGAGGAAACAATGCCCCAGAGGTGAAACCTTGGCCGTTTCAGCCCCCCTTGCACCGAACTATTGGAATTCACACCCCAATAAATACACATACACACTTAACCAGTACACCACCAGGGTTTTTACATAAAATATAGACATATATATGCATATAAACACATATACATGTATACATACATTAACATGCATACATATACATACCACCACCTGTCTGTTAGTTTGTCACAATGCAGTGGCTTGGCTTGCATCTTGCTGTGATACTGGAAGCTATGCCACAGGTATTTCAGGTCATGGGTGACATGGACAGGTTTCAGCAGAGTTTCAAGACCAAGACTAGGAAGAAAGGCCTGGCGATCTACTTCCGAAAGTCAGTGAAAGCCTTTGGACATATTATCCAGAGGGATCAATTGCTGGAGGAGGGCATTGTGTTTGGTGAAGTAGAGGGCCAGCAAGGATGAGGGAGACCCTCAGTGAGAAGGATTAGCACAATAGTGCAAAGATGGACTCAAACATACCAGCGATTGTGAGGATGATACAGGAGCAGGCAATGTTTCATTCGGTTGTACATGAAGTTGCCACGAGTCAGAATCAACTTGACTGCAGTTTGTCTATCTATCCATCTATCCGTCTGTCTTCCTACCTACCTACGTACCTACCTACCTATCTATCTAGCATCTATCTGTCTGTCTGTCTATCTATCATCTATATGTATACATAAACCCATTGCTGTCCAGTTGATTCTGACTCATAGCGACCCTATAGGATACAGTAGAACTGCCACATAGGGTTTCCAAGGAGTGACTGGCAGATTCGAACTTTGACCTTTAGCTCTTCACCCCTGCGCCCCCAGGGCTCCATACATATACATACATATGTGTAAACATATATGTTTATAAATAGTGTTCATGTACTGCCATATTCATATATACATTATAAAACAATGCAAAAATGGAAATTTTTAAAGGAGGTGCTAAACTATATATAGAAGTTCTATTAAAATTCCAACACCCCCTTCCACCCCTAGAATGCCCAATCTCTCTTTACCCTGCTCTACTTTTCTCCTTCCTACAGCACTTGTCACCTTCAGACATACCCGTTCCTTGTTATTTATGACTTCTGTGTCCTGCAGGGCTGTGAGGTCAGGCTGGAGGGAAGGGGAGGCCAGGCCCTTCTCCACTAACCTGGGTTCCTCCTCCTAACCACGTGCTCTCCCAGGCACAGGTTTCAAAATGAGCAGGGTTCTGTAAACGTGGGAAACAAACACAGATGCATTAAGAGAATATATTGGAAGCTGTTAGAGAATAATCTAGAGACATTAACCCAGAAGTGGATTTTGTCCAGAGCTCTATCTGGGTAATTGCATTGATTCCACAGAACAAGCTTTAGAGCTTTAGAGTGTATATTTAATGAAAGAGAGAGAGAGAAAGTATGCCAGACCCTATTAGGTGTGTTCATGTCCATTATCTCATTTAATTCTCACAGCCACCCTAGGAAGTGGGGCCTCGTTATATCCCCATTTTAGAGATGAAGAAACTGAGGCAAGTCACACCTGCAGAGTCAGAATTCAAATTCAGCTGTGTTCACCTGGTTCTAACATCTGCTCTTGCCTAATGTGAGCGAGGCCAGGTGTCCAGCTGTCCCTGGCTGCACTGGAAGTGCCCGTCTTGGAGCTGACTGTTCAGTGTCTGGGTGGCTGACAAGTTGGAGTCTGTGCTCCTGGGCTTCAGGGTTGGCTGGAATCCAGGCTCTGTGCTGACTGAGGAGCGAAGAATTCTCTGATTTAGGGCCCGTCTGGATGGACAGCCGACAGGAACCGGCTTCTCCAGACACTCGGGGGAGTGATAAAGACAGGCCTCTGGGTGCTCCCACATTCCTGGCCGATGATGCTGCCGGGGAGGCGCTGTAGGGAATGCCTCGGCAGGCTCCCATCTTCCTCCTGCCTAGGCCCCTCCCTGCCGGCTGCATCCTCCTGAGGACCCCCAGAGTCAGTGGTGACTCTCTGCTCCAGGGAGCTCTGATGCCACCTCACCCACCCCAGGCTGCAAGGGCTAGGAGCCTGGAGAGTGGGCTGGGGGGGCTGCTCCTCAGAGCCAGCCTGAGCCTCAGGGACAAGCCCCTCTACTCAGGAATATGGAACTAGCCCCAGGACACATCCGGATTCAGCCCTGGCTACCTCCTGCTTAATTCCGAAAAAGAAGGCCACTCCAACCCCTATTCATTCTCCATGCTTCACAAAGTCTTTCTCAAATCCTTGCCTGACCATGGCCCTCCTCTGCTTACAATCTTCAATGGCTCCCTATTGCCTTCAAATTAAGTCCACATCCCTTGCCCATGTTGGCTGAATGATCTGGAGCCTATTGACCTCCATGTCTCCTTCCTCCATAACTGCCCCCCCAGCCCTCGCTCCTCTCAGGCACACACATCTACGTCAACACCACTCCACCTCTTGTTGTGTGCTGTCAAGTTGATTCTGACTCATAGGGACCCTCATGTGACAGGGTAGAACCGCCCCATACGGTTTCCAAGACTGTAATCTTTACGGGAGCAGATTGCCAGGTCTTTTCTCCTGCGGAGCTGCTGGTGGGTTTGAACTGCCAACCTTTCCTTTACCAGCTGAGCACTTAACCACGGTGCTGCCAGGGCTTTTGATTCTACCTCTTAGTTGTGTGAAAACGTGTTCATTCCTCCAATGCTCTTGGATCTTGCTCACCACCAGGCTTCTGCCCATGCTGATCCCTCTACCTGCAACCTTCTTCCAGCCTCCTGCATCTGACCCATTCCAACTTGTCCTCCAGTCTCTCCTTTATAAAGCTTGTCCTCTTTATGCCCCAATTCCAGCTGGCTCAGAGCCTGCTCGGGGCTTCCTGTAGCAGTCGGGAGCAGGCTGAGTATTAATTGTCTGCTTACTCACCTGGCTCTCCACTAGACTGGGAGGTCCAGGAGGGCAGGGGCAGTGTCCACTTATACCCCATTGGACCCTCAGAGCCTAGCACAGGGCCTGGCGCACAGTAGGTGCTAATAAATATAGGTGACTGGCAACAGGTAGCAGAGATCTTATCATCTGGGGTCCACAGTGACCCCTCCAGTTTGTACCACACTCCTGCCCCGGGTTAATAATAGTAATAGCAGTAGCAATATCAGTGGCACTATGAGGTGGCAGCATTATTCTAAGCACTTAACAGAGTCACTTTCATCTTCCCCTATGAGGTGAGTAGTCCCTGAGTGGCTCAAACAGTTAAACACTCAACTACTAAGTAAAAAATTGTACGCAAAAGTACCTCAGAAGAAAGGCCTGGCAACCTGCGTCCAAAAGTTTACAGCCTTGAAAACCCTATGAGCAGAGTTCTACTTTCCACACATGGGGCCATCATGAGTTGGAATTGACTCGACGGCCATTGGTTCTTATTGGTTGAGGAGGCAAGTATTATTATCACCTCCAGTTCACAGATGAGGAAAATGAAGCCCAGAGAGGTTAAGCCTCTTGCCTGAGGTCACACAACTAGAAGAGGCAGAGCCAGACAGGCTGGCCCCAGAGCCCTTGCTGTCACTGTCCACCATAAGACCAGAGAGCCTGGACAAGCTCTTGTCAGTGGGGCAGACACAAGGCTGGGCTCGACAGTGTTGAACTAGTGGAGGATCAGAAGTCCATGTCCAGCCTTGGCGGTCCCCAATGTGAGATCTCGGTCATTGTTGGTACCTGCCACCACCCTAGGCTCTGAGTTCCTCCAGGGCCCTCCCTCACCTTGCTGGTGCTCAGCTCATGGCCTCATTCTGCCAACGCTAGGGAAGGCTGGACTCCATCCTCCATGAAAAGGCCACATGGCATAATAAATAAGAATGTGGACTCTCCTTCAAATTCCAGTTGTGTGACCCTTGGTGAGTTACTTAACCTCTCTGGGCTTCAGACTCCTTCAGTATGAATGGGCACAATAATAGTGGCCTAGCAGGGCTTCAGGAAGGACTAAATGGGGTAATGCCCATCAATGTCCGAACAACGCCTGGTACAGATTTCGCCTGATATAAGTGCCAGGAATGTCTGGATTTCCTTCTTTCTAGGCCCCTCCCCTTATAGGAGGAGCGCAGTGGTTAAAGCATTCAGCTGCTAACTGAAAAGTTGGCAGTTCAAACCCACCAGGTGCTCAGTGGGAGAAAGAATGGCAGCCTGCTTCTGTAAAGATTACAGCCTTGCAAACCCCATAGGGCAGTTCTACTTTGTCACACGGAGTCACAATGAATCAGAATCTTCTTGACAGCAAACAACAACAGCCCTTACAGGAGTGGATCACACCTCATATTACAGTTACTCCCTGGATAGATGGAGTCACCTCCTTCCCAGGAGAGACACACCTAGGGCTGCAGGAGAATCTCTAGGGAGACAAATATGTGAGCTTGAATCCTAGCTCTGCCCCATCTCACTGTGTGACATTACCCAAGTGGCTTGCTGTCTCTGGGCCACGGTCACCCCATCTCTATAAGAAGAAGGGTATTTTTGCCTTCTGGGTGTCTGACCTGAGACTCTGGCCTCCCGATCAGGGCTCTGTGGTCCTGAGGGAGTGAGGAGGTGGTCTCCAGGGGTCGGGGTGGGGGGCCTGGGCCCTATGCAGGGAAAGGGCTGTGGTGGCCAGGCTGTCTGTCTGGCAAGGTCCTGGAGGCTTTTGGCCTCAGCCAGCATCCCGGCAAGTCCAGGGGCAGGCAGTCCAGCAGCTCCTGCTGCCTCCTACCCACGGCCTGTGCCTGGCTTTATGGGGCCTGACCGTTCCCTCCTCTGGGGCTCATTAGCTAGGCAGCCAGCTGGGACTCAGTTCCCACAGGCCTGGGGGAGAGCGCTCACTCAGCACCTTCTCCACGCTAGAAGGGTTCAGGCCATTCCTTTAGCCCTGTCCTACCCAGAGAGGGTAGAGGGGCAGCTTGGCCCTTGACGGACCCTGACAGAGGATGCTTCCACGCCAGCGGCTTCTACTTTCTGGAGTCCTGCTCTTCCTCTTCCACCTCCTCACCTACTCCTTCACCCTTTCTCCCACTGGCTCTGCGTCTCTGGCGGCATGAGCCTGGTCATGGGCTGCATACACCTGGATCATTCCTGGCTCAGCACTTACAAGCTGGGACTCCCTAAGTCTTCCCCTTCCAGGTCTCAGTTTCCTCATCTGTAAAGTGGGCATCATACGGTCCTCCTTGCAGGTTTGCCTGGAGGATTGAAAGGGTGACAATGGAGGCCCAGTTGACATGGGGTCTGGCGTATTGGGTATACTGGACCAAAGGCTCTTCTGGATCCTTCTCTCTCTTTCAGCTTCTCTCTTTGTTCTTGCCTCATTGTTCCAGGGTCGTGTGGTCACTGACTTTCCTTTCTCAGAGAGCAAGGGGTCAGTGGCTACATTTCTTTGACTTGCTTTGGTCTGCTTCATCTTCTTGAAAACCCTCAGGGGCCCCACCTCCTCACTCATCAGCTCTCTCTCTCTCCCTCTTTATAGCACACACACACACACACGCACGTACACATACACACACAAATGCAGGTTGCTTTGGGACAGTTGGCCACACACCTTCTCAGATCTAGGTACCAGTGGGCTGGTGTTGAGGGGGAACAAAGTGTTTCCCACAAAAGCAGGACCATTCCTGTCTTCCCAGGGCTCTATGCACAGGGGGGCAGCATCCACTGTTCACCTGGCACAGCCTGGATGCAGAGCCTGCTATCACCTGCCCTGGTCTTCAGACCAGGTTCTGCATCATTCCTATGGTGGAGGGTTCACAACATGATTCCTGAGAGGGCACCTTATCGATCAACTAATTTGCATATTAATAAGCCCTATGGCTCGGGGTGTTTATTTGTACTTCCAGGTGGGTGTGTCTTCCCACCCCAAGGAAGAGGTCTTGGGGGATTCAGGACAGCACCCATCCCCTTGTGGTGCTCACAGGTATCGGGGAGCGCAAGACATGGGTGTGCAGAGATATAGCAGCTCTAGAGCCAGCAAAGGCTTCTGGGAAAGGGGCCTCCAGCTGGGACTTAAATCCCCTCCAGTAGTGAGGAGGGGGACACGCCAGGCAGCAGGGACTGCACCAGGAAGTACAAGAAAGCAGGGCTATGTACCAGGAGGCTACAGAGCAGCGTGACCAGAGGGAGGGATGTATCAAGGAGGGGCCAGGAGTGGGAGACGGCAGATGTCTAGAAGGTAAGAGACAGGATAGGAAAGGTGAGCTGAGGCCACTCCAGGGAAATCCTTGAAAGCCAGGCTAAAATCACCTCCATGGCAAAATTGTCCCTGATCCCCGTCCCATGTCATGTGGCCCCTCCCAGGGTAGCTTCATCAGCCTGGCTCTACTAAGCCCTGTGCAAGTTCTGCTGATGACATTTCTTTGCTAAGATCCTGCAGATAGTCACCCCAGCTCCCCAAGCCTGTTTGCTCATCTGTAAAATGGGCATACTACTACTACTAATAATATGTTTCCATAAAATTACAGGGGGCCAGGGAGGCAAGTATACTCACAGGGGTCAGATTCTGAATGGCTCTACCAGGTATGTCCTTTTGGGGGGTTGGGCAGGTCTCTTAGGTCAGGGGTCTGAAAACTGTGGCCCACAGGCCAAATTTGGCCAGGCTTCTGTTTTTGTAAATAAAGTTTTATTGGAAGACAGCCATGCCCTTTTGCTTACATATTGTCTATGGTTGCTTTCACATTAAAGCAGAGCTGAGTAGTTTGCACTGAGCCCGGATAGCCCACTGTCATGGATTGAATGGTGTTCCTCCAAAAATATGTGTCAACTTGGTTAGGCCATGAATCCCAATAATGTGTAGTTTTCCTCCATTTTGTGATTGTGATTTTGTGTTGAGAGGATTAGGGTGGGATTGTAACACCACCCTTACTCAGGTCACCTCCCTGATTCAGCATAAAGGGAGTTTCCCTGGGATGTGGCCTGCACCACCTTTTATCTCTCAAGAGAGAAAAGGAAAGGGAAGCAAGCAGAGAGTTGGGGACGTCATACCACCAAGAAAGCAGCACCAGGAGCAGAGAGCATCGTTTGGACACGGAGTCTCTGCGCCTGAGAAGCTCCTTGATCAGGGGAAGATTGAAGACAAGGACTTTCCTCTAGAGCTGACAGAGAGAGAAAACCTTTCCCTGGAGCTGACACCCTGAATTTGGACTTGTAACCTGCTAGGCTGTGAGAAAATACATTTCTCTTTGTTAAAGCCATCCACTTGTGGTATTTCTGTTACAGCAGCACAAGATGACTAAGACACCCACAAAGCCTAAAATATTTACTATCTGGCCCTGCACAGAAAGTTTGCCCCCTCCTGACTTAGACACACAGCATCTCAATTTCCTCACTGAGAAAATGGGTGGAGTAATAGCACCTCTCTCTAGAGTCATTGGGAGAATCCAGTGGGGCTGGCAAAGGGTCTGGTATACAGTAGGCACTCAGTAAGCAGTAAATGTTGTTATGGTGGGTGGGTGGTTGTTGTCATGTCGTTAAGTGTTATTGTGACCACTGGTCCCAACTGTCAAATGCACCAGTAGGAAGGTTTGGGGTTCGCCTGGCAGTTCTTGAGGAAGCGGAGCTGCCAAGGAGGGAGGACTGGCGGCCCCAGGCCAGCACACTTTCCAATAAGCAGGATCCATTCCTGGGCATGAGAAATGAAAGGCCGACTGGGGAAGTCAGACCAAGCGTCCATAATCGCCCGTAATTTGGCCTCAGCCTCTCAAGGAGAAAGGGTTTTGTCAAAGGCTTTTCATAGTCCAGTGCCCCCATAACCCAAGGTCACAGGATCAAGTCCTTCCTGACACATATTTATTATCAGGTGGAAATGGCACTTGGGTTTCTCCCAAGCCGTGTGCCGATGCTGTCTCAGGCCACTGCAAGCTCCCCAGTGAGCAGCTTTGGCAGAAAGGTGGCTGGGAGAGGGGCTGGCCCCGGGGAGGGGGTGAGCTAACGGCAGTGTTCTAGGGAAGAGGGGCGGGGTGCCCCTGCTGCCCACTCAGCAACTGTGTGATTCATCTTCAGGCCAGGTAGTTAAACTGAGCCTCGTTTCCTTGTTTGCAAACCATGGATGTTTGTTGTTGTCAACTATGGCAACTCCATGCAGAACGGAACATAACACTGCCAGTCCTGTGCCATCTTCCTGATCAGTTGTGAATCAGATCTGTGTCATCCATAGAGTTTTTATTGGCTGAGTTTTGGAAATAGGTCGCCAGGCATTTCTTCCTACTCTTAGCTGGAAGCTCTGCTGAAACCCATTTAGCATCACAGCAACACGTGAGCCTCCACTGAAAGACAGCTGGTAGCTGTGCATGAGGTGCACTGGCCAGGAATTGAACCTGGGTCTCCTGCATGGAAGGCAAGAATTCTTCTACTGAACCACCACTGCCCCTAAACTGTAAGTGCTTGTTAAATGGGTAGCACTGTTCCTGGCACATGGTGAGAGTCCAGGACTTGGCAGCCACTATGCTTACTTTTATTAACAGCTTCATCCTCATTTCTGGACCCACAGGTGAAAACCCAGTTCATGGAAAGAGCCAGAACTCAGTCCCAATGCCTGCTGTGATATTTAGTAGCTGTGTGTCCTTGGACAAGCTGCCCAACTCTGAGACTCACTCTCACCTGCAAAATGGGTTCATAACAGCACCAGCCTCCCCAAAACACTGACAGGGTCAAACAGGGCACAGCCTTCAAAGTGGCCAGCATAGAGTAGGCACTTCAGATATGTTCCTTTCCCTGCTCGACAGAATCATGCCCAGCCGAATCTCAAAAAGAAGAGGAAAGACCAAAATGCGCAAGTGCCACAGAGAGAAGAATGTACCAGTTCTCCAAGAGGAGATATGCATTCTCCACCCCCTTCTCAGAAGGCAGCTGTGGGTCTGATCAGCCCATGCCTAAAAGGTGACCAGGACGATATTAAAGAGTAGTTAATGGCCTGGACTCAGAACTCGGAAAGATTTGGTTCTAATCCTGGTTGGGAGAACCTGAGCAAATAGC
This sequence comes from Loxodonta africana, assembly GCF_030014295.1. Classification (NCBI taxonomy): domain Eukaryota; kingdom Metazoa; phylum Chordata; class Mammalia; order Proboscidea; family Elephantidae; genus Loxodonta; species Loxodonta africana. Next base: position 29,366,722 of record NC_087360.1, on the reverse strand, counting down.
TTCACCCCTCTGAGCCTATGTTCCCACTTTTATTTCTTTATTTTTTATTCTATCAAATATTTTTATTGAATGCCTACTATGCACCAGGAACCATCCTGGGTATTGGCGGCATCACAAGGAGCAAGGTAGACAAAGTCTTTGCCCTCCTGGAGCTGATATTTTAGTGTCTGAGACAGAGAACAAGCAAGTAAATGAATAAATATTGGCCATAGTATAATGAATGGTATGGAAAAAATTAACCAGGGAAAGGGAGAGAGGAGCTGTTTTAGATTTGGTAGATGGGGGACACCTCTGTGCAGAGATGACACTTGAGCAAATAGGGATAATATTACTACTGACTTCAGGAGGATGCTGTCAGGCTTTAACCAGGTAATTAGGTAAAGCTTTTACCACATTGCCTAACACATAGTAGGTACTATGTGCGTGTGGGTTGGATGCATGGGGAATGAATGGATGGATACATGGCTGGGTGGATAAATGGCTGGATGGATGTGTGGGTAGATGGATGGATGGACGGACGGACGGACGGACGGACGGACGGACGGGTGGGTGGGTGGGTGCGTTGGTGGGTGGGTGGATGGATGGATGGATGGATAGAGCCCTCAGTGACAAGTAGACCTTGCTTCTCAGATCATTAGTCCCTCCCTTGTACATGTTATTTTTATTATGCAAGAGAAGTGAGCATAATTGCTAGTAAAAAAGTTACTCATGATCATTAGCCATTACACGGATACAAATCAAAACTACAATGAGATACATTCTCAGTCCTACAAAAATGGCACTGATTTAAAATATATAAAATAACAAAAGTTGGTGAGGATGTTGTGGACTAGTGGGACTGTAAAATGATACGACCACTATGGAAAATGGCTTGGTGCTTCCTCGAAAAGCTAGAAATAGAGCTTACAATCATTCAGCAATCTCACTCTGAGTAATATACCCTAGGGACCTAAAACTACTCACTCAATCATATATATGCACTCCTATGTTCTTTGAAGCTTTATTCACAATAGAAAAATAATACAAGCAACCAAAGCGCCTATCAACGGATAAATGGATAAGTAATTGTGATACATACACACGATGGAATACTACACAGCCATAAAGAACAATGATGAGTCCGCGAAACATATTATAACATGAATGGACCTGGAAGGCATAATGCTGAGTGAAATAAGTCAAGCATATAAGGACAAATATTGTATGATCCTTCTTTTATAAGAAGACTAGAACAAATAAACAGAGAGATAAATCAATGGTCATTGGTGGTTACCAGGGAGAAGGGGGGGAGTGTAAAGTACACTTTAGAATTTAGAGATTTGTTACTTTTGGTGATGGGAAGTGTGGCTGTGAGTGTGGAAGTACTGAGTACAGCACGACCACAGTAAAGATGAGTGTTTGAGCACAAATAGAAGAGTGTAGACACAATTAAAGAGAATGCTGACAAATTGTGATAAATGCAACTAATGTTAATGAGCAATTTATGTAGAAATCTTTAAAAAAAAGATTCATTGGGGAATATACAATTTTGCAACAACAGTATTAACAACTAAAAAAACGTGTTTGGTTACATAGATGGGTATATATATGCATATATATGTACAGAAGGCATATATGACTATATGGATGTGCATGTATGGGTGTAACTGGAGGCATATGTATACACATGTTCATGTGTGCTGCATATATTTTCAAAATAATATAAAGCACATGGGGGCACAGTGATGGATACTTCTTAGACACTACCAAACACCTCAGGGGATTGGTCGACTAGGTTTGAGGGCTTAGGATCATAGTCTTGCAGAAGAACTTGGCCAACTGGCACAATATAGCCCATAAGGACAATGGTCTACATCCTGATTTGGTGAGTAGTGTCTGGGGTCTTAAAAGCCTGTGAGGATCCATCTAAGACACAACTATTGGTCTTTACTTGTTCAGAGCAAAAGAGAAAGAAGAAAACCAAAGACTCAAATAAGAAACCAGTCTTCAGAACCAATAGTCTACATGAACAATGACATCACCTATTTTGAGACAGGAAGATCTAGATGGTGTCCAGCTACCACTACCGACTTTCTGACCAGAGGCTCAATAGATGGTCCCAGGTCAGAACTGGAAAAAAATATAGAACAAAACTCAAATTCCTTAAAAAAAAAAGAAAGACCAGACTTACTGTACAGGTAGAGACTAGATGAACCCCTGAAACTACTGCCCTGAGATACTCTTTAAGCTTGAAACTCAAACCACTCCCAGAGGTCACCTTTCAGCCAAATGACAGATTTGAGCCATAATAAATAATATCATCCATGTGTACTGTGCACCTCAAAATAACCATCTAAATGAAACCAAATGGTAGACATTTACCGTAGACCAAAGATGAAAAGACAAGGGGGGGGTGGGCACGGAAGCTAGATTAATGGAAACAGAACAACCAGAATGAAAATGATGAGAATGCTGATATAGTGTGAAAAATGTAACCAATGTCACTGAACAGTATGTATAGAAAGTGTTAACTAGAAACCTAATTTCTTGGGTAAACCTTCACCAAAAACACAATAAAATATTTAAAAAGGTAAAAAAAAAAGTTAAATCCTAATAGCTTAACACAATTAACACCTATTTCTCAATCACCTCATAGCCTGATGCAGGTTGAGGGACAGTTCTCCGTCCAGTGATGCAGGAAACCAGCCCCATTCCTTGCAGAGACTCCACCGTCTTTAGTAGTGGGGAGAGAGAGCTGAGAGATGCACAATGGCACCTGAGTGCCTCGACAAGGAAGTACTATATCACTTCCTCTCACATTTTATTGGCCAGAGCTGGTCACATGATCCCACCCAGAAGCAAGGAGGCTGGGAAATATAATCTCGTTTTGTTCCAGGAAGTGGAGTCAGGTTTGGAGGGCAGCCAGCCTACCTCTTCCATATTATGTCGGGACTCAGAGCTGCCTGATACAAAGACAGAAACCAGCCTGCTCTGACCTCAGGGAACAGCATTTAGGAAAGTGGGTAAAAGCCTAGATTTTGGAGTCACACGGACCTGGGCTGGAATTCAGCTCAATTGCTTGCTGGACAGGGAATTTGCTTCTCCTTAGTCTCTAAGGGGTCTCTTAAATGGAGAATGATCAGGGAGTTGACAGTGGTCTAACTCAGTGCCTGGCACAGGACAGGAGCTCAAACTTTTGTTGAGTGAGTTTGCAAATGTAGTTATGAGGATTGAAGAAAGTGGGGCATGTCACACACATTATACCAATGTCTTAGTTACCTAGGGGCTGCTGTAACACAATTACCACAAGAGGGTGGCTTTAAAGAACAGAAATTTATTTTCTCATTGTTCTAAAGGCTAAAAGTCCAAATCAGGGTCTCAGCTGGCTGATTCCTTCCTTGTCAGTAGCCCCAGGGCATTACTTGGTTCCTTAGCATTCCTTGACTTGTAGCTGGTCCTCACATCGTGTTTGTCTCCTCCCACGTGTTTCTTTGTGTCTATTCTGCTCTTTTTATAACTCAGAAATGATTCGTTTTAGGATCCACCCTACTCTGGTAAGACCTCATGAACATAACAAAAGGAAAACCCCTATTTCCAAACAGAGTCATTTTTACAGGTACTGGGGTTAGGATATCAGCACATATTTGGGGGGGGGACACAATGTAATCCATAATAACCAGGTACATATCCTCCACCAGTGTGAGCGTTGTCTGTGAGTGTCATTGGCTCCCTCGGTCCAGGGACTGCCCATTTACTGTGAGAAGCTGATAATAGCCCTGGAAGGAAGGAGGATTACCTGCCAAGACCACATTTTATGGAACGAAAATAAGGTTGAGGGTTATTTCCCTGATTTGTGAATTTCTTTATGTGCAGCATCTTATATGGGTATAAAACTGACACTGCATTTAGTTATTCATTTCTCAAATGGCCTTTTATGGAAAAGAATACGGCTGTGTGATGGCCTGGGAAAATCCAGCACTCCATTCACTGTTACTGATGGAGATTCCATCCCAGCTGCAGCCTCTACCCGGAGGATTGCATCCTGGGGACACCCTTGCTGGGGTCCCCACCCCTAGATAACAATGCTCAGGTCTAGCGATACTGGGATTGGTGGAGTGGTTAAGAGCACGAGCCGTAAAGTCCAAATACTTGGGTTCTGACACAGATATCCCTTCTCTGGTTGTGTGTGTGGTCTTGGACATGTAACTTAACCTCTCCGTGCCTCAGTTTCCTCATCAGTAAAATGGAGATGATTATCGAACTCACTTTACAGGGTTGTTGTGAGAATGACAGGTGGGTGCTTTAGTGCAGGACCTGGAACATAGACACCCTCAGTGAGTTTGATTTTTATTAGAGGAGACTGAGTCCCTCTGGCTTAACGTTCGTTCAGCAAACATGGATTGAGCATCTATTGTGTGCTAGTTCAAGTCCCTGAGCGATGGAAATGGTTAACACGCTCGGCTGCTAACTGAAATGTTGGCAGTTGGAGTCCACTCAGAGGCTCCTCAGAATAAAGGCTGGGAAATTTGTTTCTGAAAAATCAGCCGTTGAAAACCCTATGAAGCCCAGTTCTACTCTGACACATGTGAGTCGGAGTCGACTCGACGGCAACTGGTTTGGTTGGTGTGCTGGTTACCAAGGTGAACAAGACAATGGACAAGACAGATGTGGGCCCTAAATTCAGAGCTGCAGGGATGGGCTTGGAAGGGCTGATTCCACAGATGTCCCTTTCATCACAACTCCAAGGAAAAGTCTGGGATGAGACATGGCCGGAGACTCTGTGGGCCCCAACAATGGCTGCCAGTGTTCCCAGTCTTGTGATCCAAGGGCTCATTGTCCCAGGGCATTCCAGGAGGCAATGCCACTGGCCAGTGTACTCAGGTGGCATCAGGGCAGAGATACCAGACTTGAAGGCCACAGAGGCACAAGCCAGCAGATGTGTGGCCAAGCAGCAGTGGCTGAGATGGGAAGGAGTGGGCTCAGCTCCCACCAACTCTGAGCCAAAGCCTGTGACCTCCATTCAAAGGCCCCTCTGTGCTCTTTGCTTCCACCTGTCCAAGTGGGGCAACTCTCAGGGAAGTTGCGGGCTTCTGGGGTACAGGAGAGGGTGCTCTAGGCACACCCGTGCCCTGCAGGCCAACAGAACCAGAGGCTCAGTGAACAGCGAGCCCAGGTTGGGAGTCAAAGACCTTAGCTTGAGTCTCAGATTCCCTGCTTGATATATAGCCTAAAAGAAGCGACATCTCCTCTGGGGTCTTTGAGTTCCCTATCTGTACAACCGCAGTGATAATCCCATCTCCCAGAACCATTGTGAGGATGATGAGATGGTCAATTTGATAGAGACGTTAATTGAGTGAAGGGAGCCCTGGCAGCACGATAGTTAAGCACTCGGCTGGTTTGAATCAACCCAGCAGCACCATGGAAGAAAGACCTGGCGACCTGCTCCCATAAAGATCAACCTGTTGTGGTCACGTTGATTCTGACTCAGAGCAACTCTATAAGGATAGGGTAGAAGTGCTCCATAGGGCTTCCAAGACTGTAATCTTTACGGAAGCAGATTGCCATATCTTTCTCCTGCAGGGCAGCTGGTGGATTCAGACCACCGACCTTTCAGTTAGTTATCAGCCAAGCACTTAACCACTGCACCACCAGGGCTCTTTTGGTGAAGATTACAGCCCGAAAAACCTCACGGGGCTTTTCTATTCTGCCACACAGGGTCACTAGGAGTTGAAATCAATTTCATGGCACCTAAGAACAACAATTAATTGAGTAGACCTTTGTCAACGGCAGCAGACTCTTCATTAAAGGGCAGGGCCAGACTTGGGTGTGGTTGTGGCCTGATTCAAAGCACAGCACCACTAGTAACCCACCATGTGACACTGGGCACATAACTGGGCTTAACCTCTCTGGACCTCAGTTTCCCCATCTGTAAAACAGGGATGATGGAAATAGTGGTACCTGCATCTCTGGCTATTTTGAGGGTTAAAGAAATATAGATGGAAAGTACGTAGCTCAGGGCCTGGCAGGGTGCAAGGGCTCAGTGAGTGGCAGTAGCATGCAGTCAACAGATATTTTTTGGGTACCTACTAGTTTTTTTTTTTTTTTTACTAAGTGCTGGTCACCTTCCTAGCTCTTGGTGATAAAGCGTTCCCTGGGTGACACCAGCAGCATGGGCTGTACTACTAACCAAAAAGTTGGCAGTTCAAACCCACCCAGCCGATCTATGGAAGAAAAGCTTGGCGATTTTCTTCCATAAAGATGACAGCCAAGAAAACACTGTAACACATGGGTCACCGTGAGTTGGAATTGACTCGATGACAATGCATGTGGTTCTCGGTTTTGGTGATAGAGCAGGGAATGAAAGAGCTGTCATGGCGCTCACGATCCAATGGGAGAGATAGGCGCAAATACAAGTGCTAAACTACATACTACGTTGAATGGAGGTAAGTGTTTTGGCGGGGGAGGGGAAACGAAGCAGGCAAAGGGAATACGGAGTTGAGGGGGTTGGAATCTGACTGGGGTGGCCAGGGGAGGCTTCCCTGAGAAAGGGACAGCTGAGTTAAGAACCAAGGGAGGTAAGGGAGTGAAGTATGGAATCATCTGGGGTAAGAGTGGCCCAGGCAGAGGTACAGCCAGTGCAAAGGCCCTGGGGTAGATCATGAGGGCGAGGGTGAGCAGAGGAGATAAGGAGGACCAGGCAGGGTGTAGGCCAGTGAGGTTTTTGGCTTTTACTCTGAGTCAGACGCAGGCTCTGGGAGGTTTTGAGCATAGCAAATATCACTTGACATATTTTGAACAGAAGGTGTTGGTGATGTGTTGAGTACAGACTGAGGGGGTAAGGGTGGACACAGGGAGCCTTTTAGGACATCACAGTCCAGCAAAAGGTGATGGTGGTAGCTGATGAGGGGTGATTGCTCTCATCGCCCAGCTTACCAAGTCATGGCAGATGGGTCAGCATGTGCCTGGCACATAGTAGGCCCTTCTCCCAGTGGTTGGCTGTCTTGAGGGCCAATCCTGTCTGCAGAGATCCTCCAGAACCCAGAGTCCTATCTCCCATCCCTCTCCCCCAGACATTTGTCAGCTGCCTTCTTCATGGCAGCCCAGCCAAGCCGAGAGGCGTCAGCGCTTTTAATCTTCCCTGGAGCCAATCTCCCCTTCCCCTGAATTGTGGCAGCCGGTTCACCCTGGCCCCAGTCCAACTTGTCCATATCTGTCTAAAGCTGAGGGGCCCAGGGTAAACTGCAAATGCTCTCCAGATACCAAGAAACCATTCCAATGGGAAGGAGCCTCAGAGAACTCCAAGTCTGAAGCTTTCATTTCACAGAAAACTGAGGGTCGGCGAGGGTGGGTGGCTCGATCCCTGGTTAGTTGCACCGCTGGTTAATTGCCACTGTTATTGTTAGGTATCGTTGAGGCAATTTCAACTCATAGTGACCCCACGTGACAGAGTACAACTGCCCCACAGGGTTTTCTAGGCTGTCGTCTTTCCAGGAGCAGATAATCAGGCCTTTCGCCTGCAGAGTCTCTGAGTGAGTTCGAATGGCCAGCCTTTCTGTTAGCAGCTGAGTGCTTAACCACTGCATCACCAGGGCTCCTTCCTTGATCAGCTGCAGAGCCACCATGAAAACTCAAGTCTGGGTCCCAACTCAGCATTCTCCAGCTTCAACAGGAAGAGCCCCAATTTTTTGCCTCCTTCAGGTGGAAGACCTCACCTCTCTGATATGCAAGCCAGTGTCCCTTCTTCTTCAGCTCTGAGGAGGAGTGCGTTGTAACCATATCTGACGGTGACTCCAGAGTCTACTATGATCCCCTGATTTTCCCACTTCAGTTGGCCGTTGGGTGGTCAGGGTTGTCTAAATTCAGATCTGCCATGCAAGGGAAAGGGAAGATCCCAGAAGCAGGGGGGGGTGAGGGGGATGGAGGCAGGAGCTGACACTGGGAGGCAGGGTCTGCCCTGCACTATTCATGACTTTTGGTGTGGGAGGGGGGTGCTGTCATGGCACTTGGCCTGTCCAGGTGGCACCATCCCCAACATGGAGTCATCACAATGTTGACCTTTGCCTTTATCACAGGTGAAATTGGGAATCCCAGTGGAGTTCTAATTTGCATTTCTCTTAATACAAGTGAGCTTAAACATTTTTAACTTGTTTCAGAAACATTTTCTTATCTTTATTTTCTTACCTGTATTACTTCTTTATAGAGTAAAAAAATAGACCGTTTTGTGTGTTGTACTGTGGTGGCTGTTGTGTCGATGTGATGCTGGAAGCTATGCCACCGGTATTTCAAATACCAGCAGAGTCACCCACGGTGGGCAGCTTTCAGCAGAGCTTTCAGACTAAGACTAGGAAGAAAGGCCTGGTGATCTACCACTGAAAATTAGCCAATGAAAACCTCATGGACCACCACAGAACATTATTCAATTAGCTTGCTTTAGGAATGTCAGCAGGAGGGATCAATCACCGGAGGAGGACATCACGTTTTGTGAAGTAGAAGACCAACAAGGGCAAGAAAGGCCCTCAGTGAGGTGGATTGGCACGATGGTCACAACAATGGATTGGAACATCCTGATGATTGTGGGGGTGATGCAGGACCAAGCAATATTTGTTTCTGTTGTACATGAGGTCTCTGTGAGTCGGAGTCTATTTGATGGCATCAGATGCCTAAATGCCTATCTATCTCCATGTGATATAAATTACAAGTATTTTCCAGAGTTCATCTTTTTTTTTTTTCGTAGATTTTGCCTCACTGATTTTTTTATTTAGATAAACTTATCAATATTTCCTTTTATTTTTCCTGGATACATTTCATACCATCATTTATTCATTCACTCATTCATAAAAACTATCTGTTTTGTACCTACTATTTTCCAGGCACCAGGAATACAGAGATAAGCAGGACAGACAAATGCCTGCCCTCGCAGAGCTCCGAGTCCAGTTTGGAAATGGAATCTAAGCAAGTGAACTGATGTTCAGAGGAGATTTATCAGAGACTGGCAAGTGCTATGACGAAAACAATAATAGGTGTTGTGGATGGTGATGTGGTAAAGGTTGGGAAGGGCCTCTATCTACTGCTGCGTAACAAATTACCCTACATTTAGAATTTTACAAAAACACACTTTTATTATCAAGCAGTTTCTGTAGGTCAGGAGTCTGGGCATGACTGAACTGAATGCTCTGCTCAGGGTCTTACAAGGCTGCAAGCAAGGTGTGGGTGGGCTGCGTTCTCATCTGGAGGCTCAACTAGGGAACAAGTGCTTCCATTCATGTTCTTGGCTGTCTTAGTTACTTATTGCTGCTATAGCAAAAAATGCCACAAGTGTAGAAACTGTTGAATTAGTGTATGTTTTGCTGTGTATATCCTCAACAACAATGACAATAAATCATATTAAGAAAAATAGAGCTGCTATGAAAAAACAAAACAAACAAACAAAAATACCACAAGCGGGTGGTTTTAAAGGACGGAAATGTATTGTTTCACAGTTTTGGAGGCTAGAAGTCCAAATCAGGGCGTCAGCTCTGGAGGAGGGTTCTTCCTTGTTGGTATCCTCAGATGTTCCTTGGTGTTCCTTGGCTGCTTTTAGGTGCACCTTTACGTGCTGTCTTCCTCCCGTGTGCGTGTCTATTCTGCTCTTTTCAGACAGCACTCAGAAGTGATTAGGTTTAGGATCCACCCTACTCTGGTATGATGCTGTTAAACATGATGGAAGAAAAATCCCTATTTCCAACCAGGTCACATTCACAGGTACAGGGGTTAGGATTTCAATATATTTGGGAGGCGGGGACACAAGTCAACCCATAACATTGGCAGAATTTATGTCCTTGTGACTGTGTGACCGAGGGCCCCAGTGTTTTGCTGGCTGCCTGTGGGAGACTGCCCTCAGGCCCTAGAGGCTACCAACAGTTCCCACATGCAGGTGAGGAAACACATGGGCTTCTTCAACGCGACTGCTTCCTTCATTGAGCCATCAAGGACTAAATTTCTCTTTTAAGGGCTTTTACCCGATTAAGTCAGGCCCACCCAGCATAATCTCACTTTCGATTAACTCAAATTCAACTGATTTGGGATCTTATTTATATTTGCAAAATCCCTTCACCTTTGTCATATAGTGTTACCTAGTCGTGGGAGGAGGCATTAGGGGTTCAGTGGTAGAATTCTTGCCTTCCATGCAGGAGAACTGGGTTTGATTCCTGGCCAGGGTCCCTCACGTGCAGACACCACCCATCTGTGAGTGGAGGCTTGTATGTTGCTACGATGCCGTGCAGGTTTCAGCAGAGCTTCCAGACTAAGATGGACTAGGAAGAAAGACCTGGCAATCTACTTCTGAAAGTCAGGCAATGAAAATGCCATGTATAATAATGGTCCAAGATGCAACTGATCATGTGGATGGGTACAGGACCAGGCAGCATTTTGTTTCATTGTGCATGGGGTTGCCAGGCAAACTTGATGGCAGCTAACAACAACAACTATCATGGGAATAACATCTTTTTGCCGTATTCTATGAGTTAGAAGCAAGCCACAGGTCCCCACCTGCACTCAGAGGAGGGAATCGTACAAAAGTGTAGGCACCAGGAGGCAAGAGGTCACCTTAGCATCTGTCAGCCACATAGATTTGGTCGAAGAAGGCCTTTCTGAAGAGATGGCAGTTAAGCTAAGACTTGATAATAAGAAGGAGGCAACCATGCAAAGCTGGGGAAACACTTTCCTGGCAGAAGGAGCAGCAAGTGCAAAGACCCTGGGGTAGGATCGTGTTTGCTGAAAGCAGAGAGTGTGACTGGGGGACATAGAATAGGGTAAGGGTGGGGTGACACACTAAATGAAATGACATGAACTGAACTGACATGACAGAATTAGAATCAGGGCTGCAGGACATTCAAACTCAAATCCCAGGTCGGCCCCCAACTTGCAGGGTGACCCTGGGCCACCTCTTTTCTTCCTTGGCCTGATTTTCTTCCTCTGTCGACTGAAGGGGCTCAGGTCTAATAACCCAAGAGTGTCTCATAGACTAAGTGACACCTCTAGCTAATTAGCCAATGATACCAGATTAATTAAGGCCTGGGAAAGTGATTATCTCAATTCCGGGCTTTCTCATGTTTCTTAGATGTCACTGGGGGAAAGGGGAGACTATGCAACAGCAAAGAATGCAAGAAACACCCGAGGGACAGGGGTGGGGCCTTCCATTCTGGAATCCAGCGCACTGTGTCCTTGACCCTCGGCTGGAATGCCGTGGATCTGCACAAATCATTAAGCCTCACTTGCTTGGCACGAGGCTCAGCCTGGCCTCAGCCTCCTTCCTGACGATCCACATGGAGTTCGTTTGGCCCCATGAAGCGTGGGGATCGAATTTCTCTGCTCGCCCTTGCCACGGAAAAGCAAAAAATGTGGTGGTTGGGAGTTTGGGGTTTGTTGGGGGATTTTATCCTAATTTTTTTTGGTTGGTTCCAGAGGAAACATCGATTTCCAGCTGACCTGAAGAAAACACCCTGGATGAAAGGGCAGGACAGGCCCCAGTCCAAGTAGAACTCAGCCCACATATCATCGCATCTCTTATGAAGAGTAGGGGATGATGGATGTTCTGAACAATCATGTCCATAGTGTGGTCACTTCGAAGGCACACGGCTCAAAGAGGAGCGGAGGCAAATGAGAGGTGTTGAGAGCCACTGTTGAGAATCTAGCTTAGAAGTGAGATCAGGCGTTCTTCTGGGGTTTTGTCCAACCATGGGGCCAATGATCCCACTAGCCTCTCACTGGCAAGAGATGGGGAGTTTAGCAAAAACGTTCCAGTGTGTGGAGGGATGATTTATATTGTTTTTGGAAACAGCTTTGTTGTTTTCTGTAAATTGACACTTTCCAATTGTGTAAGGAAATGAAAGGGAAGAAGGGAGGGAGAGAGGAAGAGGAGGGAAGGCAGATGTTGAAAAGTACAGAGAAGATAGTCAAAGTCATCCTTTAGTGCCTCTGTCCTGGAATCTTCCCCTCCAGACCGTAAGCCCCTTAAGGAGAGGGACTATCTTGTCCTGCTTATACCAGAGTCTCTACTAAGTAGTGAAGGACATGGTGGGCTTTGGGCATCTCCTGGCAAGACCATAAAATCCCCCATCCATACCCAATTGGTTGGAAACCATGTCATCATAGAAGAGGGAGGCAAAGCATTGTGTGCCCACCCTCTCCCCAAGAGTTGGTACTATGCCATTGAGGTGGTAGGCTCTGCCGTTGTGCCTGGGTCCACTCCCTGTAGCCATGGGAGCTGTCAGACAGGGAGGACACAGGAGTCTGGCTTCTGGGACTGACAGAAGAAATTTCAGGGGCAAGAGTGGGCTAGAGGTGAGGGATGAGGGCACAGAGCACTGATTCTCAATCTTGCCCTGGGCAAGCTGGTGCAACTTGCTTTAGGTACATGAAAATGCAAGTGGCATCTGGATGCCCAAATAGGGCGTAATTTCCTCCTCGCTGTTTTTGTCTCTGATAATAATCTCCTAATTAGAAACCCAGCAGTTCAATTTATGCAGGGTGAGTGCATCCAATGGCAGAGCAGAACCAGGCGTGTGATGCTGACAACATCCTGAGGGCTTATGCTTGCTCATTTTCAAAGCTAAGGAGACTCGTCTCAGTTAACTCTCCAGCTTCATTTCCTACCACTCTTCAAACAGAGCTTTGCTCAGCACCAGTTCTGAATCATCTGTGCCTCCCAAACACATCCTGCAGTTTCTAAACTTCATGCTATTGGTCATGCTATTGGAGGCACCCTTCCTTTTGGAAGTACTTTGCCCTTTCAGGCAAGTACCAGCTAGCATCTGGAGACTGAGTTCCGACGTACTCCAGGCTGCCTTCCTGACATCCCTGTTCCTGTGCTGGATTTGTGCCTTTTACATTTATTGCTGTAATCTCCTACTATGTCTTCCCAACTACACTGACATTCCTGAAGGCAGTAGCTATGTCCTATCCAGTTCTGCTACTCTAGAAGTAAATAATGGTTGAATGAATTTGAATTTGTGCATATTCTTGCAACTCCATGTTAAAATGGCAACCATGGTACCAAGATGCCTCATTCAGCATCAGGCACATAAAAAAACTGAAATGCTTGATGTCTTATCACAAAGGTGTTGAGCTGAAGGATTTCGGGTAACAGCACTTTTTATTCAACTGCCGCATGATCCTCCCATTAAGCAGGAGATAAGGGCCAACCTCACTCTGCCAATTCCAGGAAAACAATGTGCCCTTTCTTCCTTGGGTTGTCACCAGCAGTGTGACAAAACTGATAGCTCCTTGATGATATCTTTTTATAATTGAAATATTAATTATAAAGATTTCTCCTAATTTTCTAATGAAATGCCCTTGCCTCAAAGTCCATCAACCTTAGAACCATATTGGGATGATAAATGGCCAAAGATCTCTGGAAATTGCTTTAAAGATTCAAGGTGGTTCCCCAGGTGTTGGCTTCAAGCCAAGACACCTAGATACTTGTCTCTACAGCCAGGGACTTGCTTTGTGACCTTGAGCACATCAATTACCTCCTCAGAGCCTCCATCTCCCCACTTCTAACACAGAAATAAATGCACTTTCCGTCTCACAGGGCTGCTATGAGGGCTAAAAGACAAAAGAGGTTCAATGGGCTTCATGCAGGTCCAGGCACTCACCAAACGATAGCAGTAAACCAGTCGTCGTCTAGTTGATTCCGACTTATGGCAACCCATGTATATCAAAGTACAACTGTGCTGCATAGGGTTTTTAATGGCGGTTTTTTTTTTGGAGTAGATCATAAGCCTTTCTTCCAAGGCACCTCTGGGTACACAAACCTCCAACCTTTCGGTTAGCAGCTGAGCACAGTAACCGTTTGTACCACCCAGTGGCTCCCACTAAATGACAGCAGTTTTTATTTTTGTTATTAGTGCAGCGGCTGGAGCCTTGCCACTTGGCCAGCTGGGCAACTTCGGACAAGTAACCTGATGTTTCTGAATCTCTCTTTCCTTGGTTGCCAAAGAGGTTAATACTAGTTCCTATGGTTATCCTAGGGTTATCCTGTTGTGGGAAACCCTGGTGGCATAGTGGTTAAGTGCTACAGCTGCTAACCAAAGGGCTGGCAGTTCGAATCCACCAGGCGCTCCTTGGAAACTCTATGGGGCAGTTCTACACTGTACTATAGGGTCGCTATGAGTTGGAATCGACTCAACAGCACTGGGTTTTGGGTATCCTGTTGTGAGGAATGAATGAGATAATACACACAAACCAGCATTTAGACCAGTGGCAGATACATAAGAAACACTTGGTAAATCAGAGCCATTGTTGGGGTTATCATGGCCTTGCTTATGTTTTTGAAAGTTTTCCTTTTTTCAAGACTTAAAATTAAAAAATATTAGAACTGGAAGAAGCCAAATATTAGGTATTATGGGAAGACATTGTTCCCATTTCTCTGAGAGGTAATCAGAGGCCCAGAGGGGTTGGATCATTTGCTGGAGGTCAGATAAAAGACTCCCTGGGCCCCAGCCTCACCCTTCCAAGACCCTGGGTGGGATAATGTCGATTGGGGAGCTGCCTTTGACTCTCCACTGAGACCTCCTGGAAGGCATGTTCTGTTTGTGAGACGGCCACTGAAGACTCAACATGGCGAAATAGAGTAAGGGGCATTTTAGGTGAGGAGGTCAGAGAAGGTATGCCACTGAGAGCTTACACACTGTCTTAGGTCTCCGCTTGGTCCCCAAATTTCCCAGGGGTCCTAGGGGTCTATATGCAAATCAACTCCTTTCAAAGTGCCCAAATATCCCAGAGTTCCTAAGGTGGGTGTGTAAACCAGCTCTCCGCCCTGAACCCCCTTGGAGAATGTGCCCCCATTTCTTCTTTTTGCCTCCCTTTGTGATGTGGTGAATATGAGCTTGGGCTGATCCCAACTAAGATCAGTATGTCTGCGTTCAGATCCTGGATCCTCCACTCACTTCCGCAATGTGACTTTGAGCAGCTTACTAAACCCGTCTGAGCTTTGTCTTACTCATTATTGATACAAGGTAGTTATGATGATATCGCCTGCCTCACAGAGTTGATGGAGTCCCTGGGTGGTGCAAACAGTGAACACACTAGGCTGTTAACAGAAAGTTTGGTGGTTCCAGTCTACACAAAGGCCTGGTGATCAATGTCTGAAAAATCAGCTATTGAAAACCCTATGGAGCACAATTCTACTCTGACATATATGGGGTTGCCATGGCTTGGAGTTGACTCAAGGGCAGCTGGTTCACAGAGTTGATAAGAAGATTCAATGAGATCATATACTGAAAAGCACACAGCTATGGTTCAAAACGTTAGCCATCACCTATTCTTTTTCTTTGCTCTTTCACCTCCATCTCTGTTGCTCCCTTTTTCTACACTTCCTCTTCTCTTTATTCTGTCTGCCATTTTAAGCCTCTTTCTCTTCATCCCTTTCATTTCTGTGTCTTTCTTCTCTTCCTCCCCTTCCTCCTTTTCTTCCTCCTCCTCCTTCTCCTCTTCTTTTTCTCCTCCAAGTAAACATCAGAACAGATTTTACCTGAGCAAGGTAAAGGACAGAAATGCCCTCAAACTATCTCCCAATGACAAAATCAAGACCATATTCTGCCCAGATGAGCAAAACAGGAAAGTTTGGATGAGGGACACTCTGCCCAGCAGCCTCCCTGGTGATAGGTGCCCAGAGGACTCCTCATTCCATTTCCTGAGCCTTGAGGTGGTAGCCGAATTGGTCTTCCCGGTTGCCTCTCTTTCTTCTATCAAGTGGAAGATTTGGCCATATTGTGGCAACATGGGGCAGGGCTTGGAGACTCCTCTCCAGAGCTGGAAACAAAGGCATATTGCTTCTAACTTATTTTAGCAGTTTTCAGTAATATAATTTTCAGTTCATTTGGTTATCAAAAACACACTTTTTTTCTCTGCTTTCTCATGCAAGAGGCAAAACGGATCTGGGCTGTGCTGGGGGTGCTGGTAGCTTGATATTCCTTTTTTTTTTTTTTTTTTTACTATCCCCACTAATTTCTCCATGCTGTGGAGAATTTGTCACACGCTCGGGTCTGTTTGATTTCATTAAACAGAATATTTAAGCATAAAAATTGTTTAATCGCCTTGTGTCATTATGAGATGAATTTCATTTTGCATATATTTGCATATTTCATCAGAATTAAGGCTGCTAATATGCAAATGAGAGACAGGTTGCGGCTGAGGTGTTTATTGTAATAGCTGCAGGCTGTTCCACTTGGACAGCTTTCTAGGTGGTAGGGAAGGAGGGGGAGGGAGGACTTGAGGTGGCTCAGAACCCTTCAGGAAGCTCACATGTCTCTGGGGCTTCTGCCTTCTTGAGCAAAGATGAATGGGCATGGCTCACCTTCCTGCCCTACAGGACTGGCCAATCAGAGCAAGCCAGGCTGGGGAGGCAGAAGGAAGTCCAGCTGCCTGCCTCAGAGGCTCCTGGGAGCCTGTGGGTACCAGGGCTAGGGCGAGGGAGCAGGGTGAGGCTGGGGCCACACTGTTTGCCCAGGACCTGTCCCACCCCCCTCCCCCAGATGGAAGGATGACATACTGGAGGCCTCCCAGCCTTCTCTTCTTATTTGAGTCGCTGCTTCTTTCTCCGCCTGATTTGTTCTTCTTACCTTTTGTTTCCTCCTTGGCTTTGTTCCAAGCCCTATTTAGCTGCTTCTTATCCTTTCTTTCTTCCCCTTATTTGTTTTTCCTTTGGATTCTTTGCTCCTGTGTGTCCCTCCACTCCAATGGGCTGGTTGTTGTTGTTAGGTGCTGTCCAGTCGATTCCGACTCATAGCAACTCTATATGACAGAGTAGAACTGCCCCGCACAGTCTCCTAGGCTGTAAACTTTATGGGAGCATATCGCCAGTTCTTTTCTCCCGAGGAGCCACTGGTGGCCTCAAACTGTGGACCTCTCGCTTAGCAGCCGAACACTTAACCATTGGACCACCAAGGCTTTCTCAATGGTCTGGGGCCCTTGTCTCTTGTCTCTTGGCCTCCTCTCCCTGTCCCCTTTGTTCTTGTCCCTACCCTGCCTTACCCGTTCTTTTCCTCTCATTTGCCCCTGACTCACTTCCCCTGTTCTGAGGCCCCCTCTTCTCCCTGCCTAACCCCCATCCCAGGGTCTCCGCAGCCAGGAATGATTTGAGGTGAGGACAGAATTAGGCGAGCCCCCATTTGTGCAGCCTCCCCTCCCCTCCATCTGAAATCCTTGATTAATCCCTGTCCTCATTTGAAGGTCAGAGATTAGACACATATCACTTTCCACTCAAGGGCTGGCGCTGCTGGTCCCCAGGGGAGCTGCTTCCGAGTTGCCCCCCAGGCACAGACTGAGGAGAGGAGATGGAGCTCCGTGCGTAATGAGCAGGCTGCCAGACATCGGAGGGAGGGAGCGCCGGCTCGGGCAGGGTTTAATACAGACGCTGCTTTCAAAAGAAAGTATCACAGATGAGTGTCACCTCCTGTTCAGTACAGACAAGTCCCACCAGCTGCTGCAATGGTACCTGAGGATGACTAGGAAAAGGGCAGTTAATAAGGAGCAGAGTTGAAAGGCAGCTTGAATCAGGCATTGGCCTAAACAAATCAAGTCCCTTCTATGGGTCTCAGTTTCCCCATTCACCTCTCATGATTCTCCAGAGATTTCTTGAGCAGTTGTGGGCAGGAGACAAGACAGAAAAGGTGAAATATATGCATGAAATAAACCACTATTTAGTGAACACCTACTATATGCCAAAGGGGCATTGGTGGTTCAGTGGTAGAGTTCTCACCTCCCTTGTAGGAGACCTGGGTTCAGTTCCTGGCCAATGCACCGCAGTGCGGCCACCACCCATCTGTCAGTGGTGGATTGCATATTGCTATGATCCTGAAGGAAACCCTCGTGGCGCAGAGGATAAGTGCTACGGCTGCTAAACAAAGGGCTGGCAGTTCGAATCTCCTGGGTACTCCTTGGAAACTCTATGGGGCAGTTCTGCTCTGTCCTATAGGGTCGCAATGAGTCGGAATCGACTCGATGGCATTGGGTTTGTTTGTTTGTTTGTTTTATGATGCTGAACAGGTTCAGCAGAGCTTCCAGACTAAGACCGACTAGGTGATCTACTTCCGAACATCAGCCAATGAAACCCCCATGGATCACAGCGTTCTGACTTGACACTGACGATGGGGATGGCACAGGACCGGGCAGCGTTTCATTCCATTGTGCATGGGGTCACCAGGAGTCAGGGGCACGCGATGGCAGCTAACGATAACAACAACTATATGCCAGTGATATAGCTGTGAACAAGACAAGATCCCTGCCCTCAGAGAGCTGACATCCAGGTGGGCAGGTAGACCAAGACGACGTCAAAGCGAGACATGACATGAAGTAGGTGGTGGATAGTGGCTAGACCACACCACACCCCTTTCCAGAGTTTTCTTTGGCTCATGATTACACCCTGGTCTTGGATCCATTTTCTGAGCCACACTCCCAAGGGCCAGTGATCCCTCCCCTCCAGAACATTCCAAAGGCCCTGCTGAAAACCAGTGTTTTTCTCAGACTCTCTGAGCATCTCCCCAGAGCTGGTAGAGCAGCATCTGCCAGCAGCCACCACCACCTCCCCACTACCAGATTATTTTTTCAGGCCTGCGTTTTAGAACCCTGGCAATTAAAGCAGAATTAATTGGCTAGCAGGCAGTCACCTTCCAATCCAAGCAGGGAGTGGGCAGGCGGGCTTGTTTTGCTGAGTTGGCAAAATGAGTACAGCAGTCATCAACCAGGGCCAGTGGGAAGGGGAGAGCAAGGCGAGCTGTTGGGGATTACAGACATCCTCCACTCCCCGCCCGCTCAGCCCAATACAGTGGCCAGCCAGCCTTCGGGGTCTGAGCAACTCTGGGGGAAATCCATCTTCCCTGACGTGGAACTTGCCTAGAAGTGGCATAGAATTTGCCTTCACAACTTCAAAATGACCAACCCAGGGCTGTTTTTTTAATTTGATTTAATTTTTAATATCTTTATTCTCTTCCCGATAGCAAAAGCAATACATTTCCTATTGATTTTTTTTAAAAAATCAAATATTACAAACATGTATGACTTACAGAGCTTGTAAAATTATACGTCCACATATATATTAGCATTTGACGGGGGAAAAATCTGCAAGAATATAAACCAAACTGTCAATAGCAGTTAGCCCTGTGTGGGCAGGGGGTGGTACAGGGGTTGGGGGCTAAAGGGGACTTGTCTAGATTAACACATTTAAATGAACATTTATTGGGCCCCAGGATGTATCTATCAGGAATCCCGGGATGGCACAAACAGTTAAGTGCTTGACCACTAGCTGAAACGTTGGCAGTTCGTACCCTCCCAGAGTGCCGTGGAAGACAGGCCTGGTGATCTACTTCCAAAAGGTCACAGCCTTGAACGCCCTCTGGAGAAGCTCTACTTGGCATACATGGGGTTGCCATGAGTCGCAATCGACTTGATGGCAACTAACAACAATAACAACAACAAAGATGTATCGTGTGGCTTGTTGTCATTATCATGGCTTATTGCTTACATTTTGTTTTTAGTACTATAAAAATCAAGCACGATCATGGTAAAGAAAGAATTATAGAAATATGTTAAAGACCTCTGAACTCCCAGCCTCCCATTCCCACCCATGAGTGGTAACCCAGAAGTGGAATGGGGAAGAGCATGGCTCCTTGGCTGGAATTCAGACTCCTCTGCTGGCCAGCTGTGAGGCTTTATCTAGGTCACTTGTCCACTTGGAGTCTCAGTTTCTTTATCTGTAAAATGGAGAGCAGACATAGTAGTTCTTCCCTCAGTCTGAGACAATTGCATGTAAAGAACTCTGTGCAGTGCCTGGTGAGTGCTTTACAAACGGGAGTCTTTGATTTTGGCTTCTGACAAAACTTCCTGGCAAGAAACCAGGACAGATAGCTATTTAAAGGAGCTCACCTTGGAGCATCAGATCATAAACCCCCTAGGATACGGGGGCCACGAACATCTCTCCCCTCACTCCTACTCCATTGCATCCACGTAAGATGGCAAAAATAAGGTAGTTTCATTTCCAGGATGGGGGCAGTGATGGTTCAGTAGGAGAATTCTCACCTTCCATGCGGGAGACCTAGGTTCGACGCCCAGCCAATGCACCTCATGCGCGGCCACCGCCTGTGCTTCAGAGGAAGCTCGTGTGTTGCTATGATGAACAGATTTCAGTGGAACTTCCAGACTAAGACAGACTAGGAGGCAAGGCCTGGTGATCTACTTCCAAAAATAAGCCAGTAAAAACCCTGTGGATCACAATGGTCTTATCTCATCGTGCGTGGGGTTGCCATGAGTCAGGGTCCAACTTGATGGCAATTAACAACAAACATGTTCCCAAGTAACCTAGTTTTATAATGACTCAGGTGGTGTCAGGAGATTCTCAAGGAGAGTCATTAAAAGACAATGCCCAGCCCAGAGCCCGGATGGAGAAGGGGTGGTGATAGCAGAGGGAGCGAAAAGACTGAACTGCACCACAGTTGATGACATGGGAGCCAAAAAGTCTGAGTTCAATTCCTGGCTTTGCAATAATGCAGCCCTTAGGCTCAGGCCTGCCCCTTTCCCTCTCCGGAGCCTCGGTTTCCCCATCTGAGTCATGGAGCCAGGACAAACAGCTAGTAGAAAGGGCTGATGGGAAATGATTTTGAATTCGCATCCTTGTTTTTCTTTTAATGAACTTACATACCCAGTAGTCCAGGTCAGAGGGAGTCGTGGAGAGGTAGCAGTGAGGGGGATATAAACCAGCTAAGTCGGGGTGTTCAAGACTGACCAACAGGGGCCCACAGGACTCCAGGTTGAGGGCCGAGGTAGAGGGCAGAGAAGCTGCCTTCTGGAAGCTGGTGGCCGGGTCCAACGTGCCAGGAAGTCTTTGGCCTGAAGGTACGTGTTTTTGTAAGAAGCTGGGGCAGGGGCTGGGGGCGGAGCTGTGGTGATTGTACAGAGGAGGCCTCGAAACCTGAGCGCCTTGTGCCAGCAGTCAGCCGGGGTCACCAAACCCAGACTAAATAGTCTGGCGGGCTGGTCTCTGGACTGTCTGGAAAACGATCCCAGGATGGAAGGAGAAATTTGGGGAGGGGGCTCGGGGGCACAGTCAACACAGAAGCCTGTATCAGTGGCCACTGCCTCCCCAAGGTGGGACAGTTTCCGCTTCTTCGTGGGAGGGGGGAGGGGGAGGGAAGCCGCAGAGCAGCCGGAGCCTCCTCTGTTCCCAGCCCCAGGCTCTTGTTCTTCAGTCTAGAGCCAGCTCCTCACACCTAAAGGCAGCCCTCCTGGTGCAGTGTTTCCAGAGCTGCTGTGTGGTTGTGGGATGGTTAATTAGCCTCTCTGTGCCTCATCAGGCCTCACTTGGCAATCAGAGATAAGCCTGTGAGCCTGTGTTAATTAGGGCTGGGGGCCATAAGAGCACGTGGATGCCTTTGTGACGATGAGACAAAGGTGCCCCCTCCAGGCAGATTCTGCCCCCTGGGTTCAGGCTGGCAAGTCGAGTCCTGGACCAGGTGCCCTCGGGCAGTGAACAATACGCACAATTGCAAGGGTAGTGCTGGGCAGGAGCTTGAAGTGAGTAAAATCTAGTAGATTACAGAGTACCTGCTCCATGCCGTTGCCACTCTTGGGGCTCTAACCCTAACATTGATACGAGGACACAGTGTTCTTAGAGATGAAGAAATGGAGGCTCAGAGAGATCAAGTGACTCATCCAAGCTCACACAGTTGATCGGTGGCAATGTCAGGATTTGAACCCGGGTCTAATCCCTTCCTGAAACACTTCATAGACTTTGGTTTACACATTGTTTCTTTAGGGAGGCTTTGGTGACTCCCACCCTCAGTGACGAAAATAGTTAAGCTCTCAACTACTAACAGAGAGTTTGGTGGTTCAAAATCACCCAGAGGTGCCTTGAAAGACAGACCTGGCGATCTGCTCCCAAAAAGTCACAGCCTTGAACACCCTATGGATTTGGGAGTCGGAATCAGCTTGACAGCAACTAACAATGAATCTCCCAGACAGGGCTGCTCCCTCCGAGCTCTCCGCGCCTCTGTCTCCACGCCCCCACCTAGCAAACAGGTGCCGCTGCGAGATCTCCTGACTGCCCTTCCCGATGCAGCCGAGACAGTGCCCTCGTCTGCCTCCATCACCGCCAGATCCCCCAGGGCCAGCCCAGCCCCCGCGCCCCATGGCCACACAGGAAACAATTGCTGGATTAATAGCAACGACTACAGATAAACAATACTGCTGTGTATTTCAATTTATCTGATCAGAAAAAAAGAGCTTTCATCGCGGCAGATGGGAAAGTTTCTGTATGCTCAGACGAGGATGAAGCACAAAACCCCGCAGGTTCTTTCTGGAAGTCTTGGAGAAGCCCCTCAAATTCTCCTCCAGGTCCCCACACTCACTGAGTCTGAGTTCTGAGACCAGCCAGGCTCAGGTCTGCACATGGGAACATGGTTCACTAACCCCTTCTCGGGACTCAGATCCTGGCTGCTTTCCCCACTGTTGGAGAGCCCAGGGTTCATTCCCATGCTGGCCCTCTACTCTGGTTCCTTCCAGAGCTGGGAGCAACTCTCTGCTCTCTGGGTGGTTGTTGAGGTTGATGTGCTCAGCTGCTAGCCAAAAGGCTCATCAGAAGAAGTGCCTGGTGACCTACTTCCAAAAAATCAGGCATTCAGAGTCCCACATCACACAGTTCTGCTCTGAAACTCACGGAGTTGCCATGAGTTGGCGTCGGCTTGATGGTGAATGGCGGTGGTGGAGGTAGCAGAGTTGGCGTTGGCTTGATGGCGAATGGTGGCAGCGGTGGAGGTAGCAGAGTTGGCGTCGGCTTGATGGCGAATGGTGGCGGCGGTGGAGGTAGCAGAGTTGGCGTTGGCTTGATGGTGAATGGCGGTGCTGGAGGTAGCAGAGTTGGCGTTGGCTTGATGGCGAATGGCGGTGGTGGAGGTAGCAGAGTTGGCGTTGGCTTGATGGCGAATGGTGGCGGTTTGAACCCACCCAGTGACACCACAGAAGAAAATCCTGGCAATGTGTTTCTGTAAAGATTACAGCCAAGAATACCCTACGGAGCAGTTCTACTTTGTAATACATGCGGTCGTCATGAGTCAGAATCTACTGAATGGCAACGTGTTTTGGGGGCCTCCTTGTAAGCAGAGATCCCGTAAATGGGGACCTTATGGCTCACCGAAGATGGCCAGGTACACACCTCCCACCCTAAAGTTTTTCATTTATTAGAAGGTGAGACATTCGCCACTTGGCAAAGACATCGGTGACAGCCATGACAGAGCCTCAGCCCAGCCACTCCAACAAGACAGAGATGGAGCGCCATGGAGTTCTTTAGGAGTTTTAGCTGCAGGTAATGACGGCCTTTCCTCCACTCATAAACCACATATGGAATTAATAGCACCCGCATCAAACCAGACACGGCTGGGGTTATTCACCAGAAACAATGAGACGTTACAAAAGCAGGGCAGGAGGAGTAGAGAAAGCCTAACAAGCTTCTTGGTGGGATTTTCCTCCTCCCCCCTCACCCTCCACCGCGCCCTTTTCACGTTATTGAATCTGGTCCTTGCTGATTTGGTTGCAGCACGTGATTTCAGTTTATGATTCAATAACCCATTTGAAAGCTTGTAAATAGCATGGTTCTGCTATCTGCTCCTTCCTCCCCAAGGGAGTTGCCACCGAGGAAGGGGGGAGCCAGCTCTCCCTCACAACAAGTTGGCCTGCCCTGGGGTGGGGGGGGGTTTCAAGGGCTGAGTCCCTGAGCTCAGTGGACCAGGGATGGGGGCTTCAGAGGTGGGCTGGATGGATCCTAAGTAGTCACAGGTAGACCCACCTTCAAGCATCATCTGAACGAGGACTCCTACCAATCCCCATGATGTGCTGGGGTGTCCCTGGTTCTTGCCACTACAGCCAGGGCCGAGAACCCCCTGGCACAGCCTCAGCCAATCCCGCAGGAAGCCCATTAGAGTGATCTTAGTGGCTCTGGGGGCCACCAGGGCTCCTTCTGGTCGAGGATTTTGCTAAATTTCTTGAGACAATCGTCCACACTCCCTCTTTTACTCCTTCACCTTGCCTGCACTCCCCAGCCCACTGCCAGCTGGCTCTGACCCTCTCTCATTGGAAACTGCCTCCTGCTGAGGGCCTAGAGGTGGGGTGGGGGACTCCTGGTTGCCCAAATAACGGGTGACGTTTAGTGTTATTGACCTCATTCCCTCCTTTGTGCACTTTTTCTCACTAAAGAAGTGATGTCTACCTCCCTGCCTCTTGAATAAGTGTGCAGCCACAGGACTTGCTTTGACCAATAGAGTGAGGCAGAAGTGACCAGTGTACAGCTTCCAAGCCCAGGGCTCCAGACATCACATGTTTCTGCTTGCCCTCTTCTGTGTCTGCCATTGTCATGAAAAGAAGGACAATCCCAGGCAAGCCTGCTGGTCCCATAAGGAGGATGAGAGACACACAGAGCAGAGCCCACCCACCCCAGACAAGCCCAGTCTAGAGAAGAGCCCCCAGCTGCCTCTCAGCTGCATGAGTGACCCCAGCCAAGATGAACCCCAGGCAAGTGACAGATCAGTAAGTTATAGGTGATGTAAGTCACTGAGTTTAGGGTGGTTTGTTTCACGGCAATAAGACTAACTGATCTACTACCTCCTGGGGGGCTTTTTGACATTGTTAACCAAATGAATCAATGAATGGTGCAGTTCTCTAGCTCACTGGGAGTTGAAGAGGTCTTTATGGTGGGATTCTGAGCTTCTGTGTCTCTGTGGCTTACACTCCTGGAGCAGAAGTTGGGGCATGAATCTTTACAGAACAGCAGCATAGACTAGACAGAAAGTTCCATCTTTGCCCCATCCTGGGTTCCCCTTTGACCTCGGTAAGAGCAGCCTTGTGCCAGGCAGGTGAGTGGGAAGGGGTTGGAAGCAGTGGTGTGAACAGCTGAACTGGCACACATCTCCACGACTCCCCTTCCACAGAGCAAATCTCAGATGCCTTGGTCTGCTGTGCAAAGGCCTTCAGGCGCTGGTTTAACCCTGCTCAAGGCCTTGTTTCCTGCAGTTTCACCTCCGTGCTTCCTGAGATTGAACACAAAAACCAGCTAAATGGGCTTCAAAGACATCATGCTCTTGTACGAATTCCTGCCTTTGCTCATGCCATCTTCCCCACCTGAAATGCCCTTCCTCCACTTAGTCACCTAGTGAGCTCCTACTCACACTGCAAAGCCTAGCCAAGAAATCCCATCTGTGAAGCCTTCCCAAAGTCAGCTCACACACTCCTCCTATGATACTGAAATGATTTAATGATATACCAGACCCCACCCCACCCACCCACCAGACCATGAACTCCTCCAGGGTGTGCTCAATAAAACTGAAAAAGTGTTAAGTGAGTGAGTGGCCAGCATGGGTACTTTTCACCCGAGGTAGAACGGCTCACTGCAAATACCATGGGGATTGGAATCAACAGATCCTGGGTTCAAATCTAGACAGGTGTCAGTCCACAAGACCAGGCTAGTTCCATTGTTTCTTGGGTCTCAGTTTCCTCATCTGTCAAATGGGACCACAGGGTGATGATGTAATGGCAACTATATACCAGGCTCTGTGCCAAGAGGGAGAAATGCTGAAATAAATGGCATTGCATCCCCAAGAGCCTTCAGTCTGATGGCAGAGATGGCCATGTAGACGAACTTCTGGGGACATTTATGTAGAATCTGTAGTTAAGGACACTTAAGAGTGAGAACCCATTAAGGTGGCATCTTGGTGCCAACTCTAGTCAACTGCTCATGGCTGTCTGGAGGCTCCAGGGCTCAGAAAGAGTGCTGTGATTGATTAGCAATGTCTGCCTTGTGCGTGGCTAGGGAATTTCTGGCCTGTGTGACAATTATCTGCTACCACTGCTTGAATAAATGCCACTCTTGCTAGGTCTGGCAGCCTGGACCTCTCTGCATCTCATTTTTCTCCTCTTCGAATGGATTGTTACACTGTGGTGGCTTACATGCTGTTATGATGCTTGAAGCTATGCCACTGGTATTTCAAATACCAGCAGAGTCACCCATGGTGGACGGGTTTCAGTGGAGCTTCCAGACTAAGACAGACTAGGAAGAAAAGCCCGGTGATTTACTTCAAAACTAGCCAGTGAAAGCCATGTGAAGATACCCAGGAATTAACCTAACCAGGGACATAAAAGACTTTTACAATGAAAATTGTAAGACACTGATACAAGAGACTAAAAGAGACCTACAAAAATGGAAAGACATCCTGCGCTCATGAATTGGCAGACTTAATATAATGAAAAAGTCAATTCTACCTAAAGCGATCTACAGATACAATATAATCTCGATACAAATCCCAGCAACATTCTTTACTGAAGTGGAAAAACTAATGATCTACCTCATATGGAAAGGAAAGAAACCCTGAACAGCCAAAGCAATATCAAAGGAAAAAAACAAAGCAGGAGGCTTCACACTCCCAGATACCAAAACGTACTATACATCCACTATAATCAAAACATCCTGGTGTGGGTTCAATGATAGATACATAGACCAGTGGAATAGAATTGAGAACTCAGAATTAAACCCAGCCATCCGCCAGGCACTCCTTGGGAACTCTATGGGGCAGTTCTACTCTGTCCTATAGGGTCGCTATGAGTCGGGATCAACTCGACGGCACTGGGTTTGGTTTTTTGGTTTATCTATTGACAACTGACTTTCAACAAGGGGTCAAAGCCCATTCAGTGAGGCAGAATCAGTCTCTTTAACAAATGGTGCTGGCAAAGCTGGATGTTTACCTACAGGAAAATGAAACAAGACCCATACCTCACACCATACACAAAAACTAACTCAAAGTGAACCAAAGACCTAAATGTTAAACCCAAAACCATAAAATTCCTAGAATAAAATATAGGGAGAAAACTATAGGACCTAATCTTTTATAAAAAATAGGATAACAAACATTACAACAAATGCATGGACAAGAAGACAAAATAGATAAATGGGACCTCATAAAAATTAAAAACTTATGCTCATCAAAAGACTTTATTAAAAAAGTAGACAACCTATAGACTGGGACAAAATCTTCAGAAATGACTTATCCAATAAGGTTCTAATCTCCAAAATCCACAGGAAACTGCAATAACTCAACAACAAAAAGACAAACAACCCAATCACAAAACGAGCAAAGGACATGAGCAGAACCTTCAGCAAAGAGGACATCCAAGCAACCAGCAAACACATGAAAGATGTTCATGATCATTAGCCATTAGAGAGATGCAAATCAAAACTACAATGAGAGACCATCTTACCCCAGCTAAAATAAATTTTTTTTTTTTTTTAGCTGGGGTAAGATGGTACTGATTAAATAAAAAAAAGAAGATAATAAAAGTTGGCAAGGATGTAGAGCAATTGGAATCCTTATCCATTGTTGGTGGGACTGTAAAATGGTACAACCTCTATGGAAAATGGCTGGTGCTTTCTCAAAAAACTAGAAATAGAACTACCCTATGATCCAGCAATCCCAATCGTAGGAGACCTAAAAATAATGACACAAACAGACATACCTACACCTATGCTCATTGCTGCTTTATTCACAATAGAAAATTAATGGGAACAACCAGAGTACCCATCAACGAATGAATGGATATGCAAATTGTGGTACATACATACAATGGCGTACTAGGCAAACATAAAGAACAATGATGAGTCTGTGAAACCTATTATAACATGGATGGACCTGGAAGGCATAATGTGAAGTGAAATAAGTCAAGGATACATGGATAAATATTGTATGATCTGTCTTTTATAAGAAGACAAGAATAGATAAATATAGAGAGACCAATGTTCATTGGTGGTTACCAGAGAGAGGAGGAGGGGAGGGGAAAGAACACTTTAGACCATAACCAACCAAACCCACTGCCGTCAAGTCAATTCTGACTCATAGCGACCCTGTAGGACAGAGTAGAACTGCCTGATAGAGTTCCCAAGGAGCGCCTGGAGGAATCAAACTGCCAACCTTTTGGTTAGCAGCCATAGCACTTAACCACTACGCCACCAGGGTTTCCATAGAGACTTATTATTTTTGGTGATGGTAGAAGTGGCACCGACTATGGCTATAGTGAGCATAGCACAACCAAAGTAAAAACAAGTGCTTGAGCACCTATGGATGGGTACAGGCAAAGTGGTACACGGGTAGGTACAGGTGTGTGCATACCTGAGAACAGATAGAAGTATCTGTTGCTGTTGTTGTTAGCTGTCCTCGAGTCAGTTCCGACTCACAGCAACCCTATGTACAACAGAATGAAACACTGCCTGGTCCTGTGCCGTCCTCACAGTTGTTGTTTGTTTGAGCCCATTGCTACAGCCACTGTATCAATCCATCTCGTTGAGGGCCTTCGTCCTTTTCACTGACCCTCTACTTTACCAATCATGATGTCTTTCTCCGGGGACTGGTCCCTCGTGATTACACGTCCAAAGTACATGAGACAAAGTCTCACCATCCTCGCTTCTAAGGAGCATTCTGGCTGTACTTCTTCCAAGACAGATTTGTTTCTTCTTCTGGCAGTCCATGGTATTCTTTGCCAACACCAAAATTCAAAAGAATCGATTCCTCCTTGGTCTTCCTTATTCATTGACCAGCTTTTACATGCATTATGAGGTGATTAAAAATACCATGGCTTGGATCAGGTACACCTTAGTCCTCAAAGTGGCATCTTTACTTTTTAACCCTTTAAAGAGATCTTTTGCAGCAGATTTGTGCAATGCAATACACCGTTTGACTTCTTGACTGCTGCTTCCGTGGGCTTTGATTGTGGATCCACGTAAAATGAAACCCTTGACAGCTTTAATATTTTCTCTGTTTATCATGATCTTTATCAGTCAGTGCTTCACTTTCAGCAAGCAAGGTTGTGTCATCTGCATGTTGCAGGTTGTTAATGAGTCTCCCTCCAATCCTGATGCTGAGTTCTTGTTCATATAGTCCAGCTTCTTAGATTTTTCGCTCGGCATACAGATTGAACAAGTATGGTGAACGGATAAACTGTATCTATAGGTACGTGTAAGTACAAATATTTGGGTGCAGGCACATACATTCATTGAACACACAAATACGGATACTTCTCAGACATAACCAAACATCATCCAAGATTGGTTTTCTGGCTTTGAAGGTTTAGGACCGCAGTCTCATGAGATAGCTCAGTCATTGGGATAACATAGTTCACAAAAGTTATGATCTGCATCCCAGTGAAGTGAGTGGCATCTGGAGTCTTAAAAGCTTGACAGCACCCATCTAAGATACAACTTTGGGTCTCTATTCACCAGAAGCAAAACAGTGAGAAGGTAACTAAAAGCTCAGAGAAGAAACAAGTCTACACAGGCCACAACCTCATCTACCCTGAGACCAGAAGAACTAGATAGTGCCCAGCTACCATCACTGATAGTTCTGACCAGGGTCACAATAGTTGGTCCCAGATAGAATGGGAGTAAAATACGGAGCAGAACTCAAATTCTTATTTAAAAAAAAAAAAAAGGCCAGACAAACTGGAACAGTAGAGAACAGAGACTATTGCCCTGAGATGCTTTTTAAACCTTGAGATCACCTTTGAGCAGAGTGGCACACAAAATAAAGGATATTACGCGTAAAAACAGTGGCCTACTTAAAAACCATCAGTAAGAGACCAAAAGTTCAACAGTTAGCAAAAAGCAAAGATGAGAAGATAAGGGGGCAGGGAAACTAGAGTACTGGAAAGGGAACAAACAGAGCACAATTGAAGAGAATGTTGACACATTGTGATAAATGTAACTAATGTCACTAAACAATTTGTGTGGAAATTGTCAAATAGGAACCTAACTTGCCATGTAAACTTTGACCAAAAACTCAATAAAACAGGATTAAAAATAATAATACTATGGATCACAACACAACATTGCCTAATATAGTTTCAGAAGATGAGCCCCCTAGGTTGGAAGGCACACAACATCCACAGTGGCTGCAAGAGTGGACTCAAATATACCAACAATTGTGAAGACGGTGCAGGACAAGGCAAAGTTGTCATGAGTTGGAGCCAACTTGACAGCAACGAACAACAAAGTGAGGTGGTGTGGAAGTTTGTGGTCAGCAGGGATGGAGACACCCCACACATGGAGGATTTCTCCAATCCCAATCTGTGCATGGGCAACGATTCCTCAGAGGAAGGAGTATTCCTTCTTCTCGCGGTATCCCAAAGGCTCTCAGTGGTCCTGACAAGTAAGCTGAGCTTGAAGGATATGATTCAGCACCCACATGTGGGTCCAACTGACCTGTATTGAGCACCCGTTGTTGGTGCTGTCGAGTTGATTTTGACTCATAGCAACCCCATTTGACAGAGTAGAACTGTCCGCATATGGTCTCCTAGCTGTAGTCTTTACAGGAGCAGGGTACCATGTCTATTTTCCTTTGGAACCGCTGGGTGGGTCTGAATCGCCAGTCTGAAAGTTAGCAGCTGGGTGCTTAACCGCCGCTCCACCAGGGCTCCTTATTGAGCACCTACTGTATCCCATAGACTTTCCAGGTGGGGAAGAGAATAGGAAGGACCTTTCAGGCAGTGGGATCAGCCAATGCAAAGGCCTGGAGGAACACCAGCAAAAGTAGGTCAGGGAAAGCTGGTGGCAAGAGAGTCCAGAGAAAGGGTTGGAAGGGGGACAGAAGGGAGGAAGGGCCACTCAGGAAGTTTTCAGCAAGATTTGGCTTTCATCCTGCAGGCCCTAGGAGCAATGGGGAGGTTTGCACTTAAACTCAGTTTCTCTGTCTCCTTTACAGAGGGGGTGCCAGCAAGGGGATGGCTGTGGTGCTGAGGAATCTTCTCCCTGTCTGTTCTCGGCCGGGAGAACTGAGCTTTGCAGTCTGGAGGACGCGCTGCTATTTTAAGCCACCTGCCAACAGCCTGCCTGCCTCCCCCGCTGCCGCCTTGACATGAGGCTCCTGACAGCAAGCCCAGTGTCGCCTGGCAGACAGCGCTGGGTGGCTGGAGGCAGACAAACACCTGGGCAGGTGACAGCTGTGTGGACCCTGAGCTCCCTTCCCACCCTCAGCGCCCAGCCTCCTTGACCCGCCAGCCTCAGACAGCTGAGGGGACCCACCGTCCGGCCCAGTTGAGACACAAGGCAGGCAGACTTGGGTGCTAGTCTCCGGCCTCATATTTCCTCACAGTATGACTACGGTGGGGCATTTCTCCTCCCACAGCCTCAGTTCGTCATCTATGAAATGGGTATGATGATGTAATAATGGAAACTACCTTAGAGGCTCCCCCACGCATCTGTCCGTTTGTCATACTGTGTTGTCACATGTGTTACTGTGATACTGGAAGCTATGCCACCAGTATTTCAAATACCAGCAGGGTCACCCATGGTGGACAGTCTTCAGGGGAACTTCCAGACTCAGACAGACTAGGAAGAAAGGCCTGGCTATCTACTTCTGAAAATCAGTCAATGAAAACCTTATGGGTCACAACAGAATGTTGTCAGACTCATTTGCTTTGGACACGTCATGTCATCAGGTGAGATCAATCACTGAAGGAGGACATCATGTTTGGTGAAGCAGAGGGCCAGTGAGGGTGAGGGAGACCCTTGGTGAGATGAATTGGCACAGTAGCCACAAAGATGGACTCGAATATGCTGGTGATCATGAGGACAATGCAGGACTGGACGTCATTTCGTTTTATTGTTGGAGTCAACTCAGCCACAGAAACAGCAGTGACAGCCCCTCACAGCCTGGTTGGGGAGTTGTTCATGAAATCAAATATGTAAGGTACTTAGCAGAGTGCCTGGCACATAGTAGGCATCAGATGAAAGCCAGAGCACCTATTAAAACTATGTGTCCCCTCGCTACTCTCCCTCCCCTCCCCTTGCTTTATTCCTCACTACCTGGCATTACATTGGCCCCCAGGGCAGAGGTTTGTACCCCCAGCTTCTCTAACAGGACCTGACACACAGTAGGTCCTTAATAAGTACATGAAGAAATGACAAGTAAAGAGAAATGATCCTTGTCAAATTACTTAATCTGTCCTTCATTTGTTCATTCATTCTTTCATTTGACAACTAGTCATTGATGTCCTACTATGTGCCAGATGCCCAAACACCCTGCTAGGCTCTGAGAATGTAGTGCTGTGTAAAACACACACGGCCCCCTGTTTGGAGGATGGTATCAAGACTGAACCTATATTCGTCTGGTAAAGGATTAAGTTCCTTATTCTAAAAGTGGGCCACGTTATGAGCTACTGAATTTTTACCCAGCCTCATCAGCATACGTAGGACAAGAGCCAACTTTGTGGCTGTTGCCTGCCACTGCCAGATTGAGCCAGGAAGGAAGGGGAGAATGAAGGATTATAGTGGCCACCACTTCCAGCAGGGTGAGGGATTTGATGGCCAAAACGCAAGCATTGTCCAGTAGCCTGTGGCCCTCAGAGACACCTGACTCTGCCTGGCCTGTTGTGGGAAGGTCAGAAATTCTACCAGCAGCTTCTAGAATGTGTACACATTGGCAGGGGCCAAAGGATGTGTCCTGACAGCTCAGGTTGACCCAGAGAGAAAGTCACTGTGCTCTCCCCACACAGCAGGGCCAAGTAAGGGTGGCTTTTCTCAAGTGCGCCCAGACCCTCAGGGGATGTTCGACGCTAGCCCGGGTACCACCCTGACCCTGCCTAATTATGTTTCTCAAAGCCAAGAAACATTGTATCTACATTCAAAATTCAAACTTGTGTATTATAATCCAGTTTTACCTATAGTGGGTCAGAACCTGCTCTCTGGTGCCAGACTGCCCAAGTTCAAATCCTGACTCTGTCCCTTACTACCTGTGTGACCTCAGGCAAGTTACATAACCTCTCTGTGCCTATTTAATCATCTATAAAATGTGGATAATAATTGTACCTACCTCACTGGGTTATTAGGAGGAGTAGATACATGTAGAAGCCTCTGGGTGGCGAAAACAGTTGAGTGCTCAAGTACTAACCAAAAGGTTGGCAGTTCAAACCCACCCAAAGGTGCATTGGAAGAAAGGCCTGGCCATCTGTTTCCAAAAAGTCACAGCCTTGAAGACCCTATGGAGAGTTTTACTGTGCACACATGGGGTTGTAATGACTCAGAATCAACTTGACGATAACTAACAACAAGAGATACGTGTAGAACAGTCAATATGAATAAGGCGCTTAGAATAGTACTTGGTACTACAAGCATTGGGTAGGGGTTTACCATTTTGATTATCATTATCATTTGATTTGTAGACTTACAGCCCAGTCAGTTGAGCAAAGGAAATAAGTGTTTTGTGTAAGTTGTATTTCTTTGGGCAGGGGGGCCAGGGGTCCTGACCCCCAAAATGGATTGTTCCAGGGACCTCCTCTTGGTTGCCAGCTCTTCACCCTTGTAGCATTATTATCCATCCACATCCTGGCCATGGACTCATGGTAGGTGGTGCTTCCTTCCCCACTCCTTGATGCTGGATTTACCATGTGACTTGCTTTGGCCAATGGGGCATTAAGAGATAGGATGCGAGCAGGGGCTGGAAAGCAGCTTGCATGGTCTCGCACTTCTGCCATCAGGCTGCTGCCCCTCAGACCTGGTCCCCAGAATGAGACACATAGAGCAGATCTGAACCAACGTGCCACCCAGCCCAGCTGAGCTCTGCTGAGACCAGCAGCAGACTGACTTCCCTGCAGATCCCAGAGCAAGAAAAATCTATATTTGCTATTGTCAGCTACTGGAATGGTGAGGTCGTTTGTTACGTGGCATTATCATGGCAGTAGCCAAAGGATACACGTGCCAGTGCACTGCCACCAAGGAGTTCTAATACTCGTACGCCAATGTTCATTGCAGCAGTATTCACAACAACCAAAAGGTGGGAACAGCCCAAGTGTCCATCAGCAGATGAATGGATAAACAGAGTGTGGCCGATCCATACAGTGGAATATTACTAAGCCATGAAGAGAAGTGAAGTCCTACAACATGGTTGAACCTTGTAAACATCATGCTGAGTAAAATAAGTCAGACACAAAAGGCCAAATATTGTATAACCCCACTTGTAGGAAATATTTAGAAGAGACAAATGCATCGAGGTCAAAGTATATTAGTGGCTACCAGGCACAGAAGGCAGGGAGTGGGAAAGAAGGACTCAATGCTTACGGGACACTGAGCTTCTGTTAAGAGTGGTGATGTGATTTGGAAACATAATGATGATGATCGAACAACATGATAAACATAATTAATGTCACTGAATTGTACATGTGAAGAATGCAGAAATGATAAATTTTTTGTTACATATATATTAATCACAATAAAGAGAGAGAGAGAGAGAGGATACATGAAAAGTGCTTTGTATGAAGCTACTACCATCACCAGGTGCCACCAACTCATGGTGACCCCGTGTGTGTCAGAGTAAAACTGTGCTCCGTGGGTTTTCAATGACTGATTTTTTCAGAACTAGGCCACCAGGCCTTTTTTTCCCAGGTGCCTCTGGGTGGACTCGAACCGCCAACTTTCCCGTAAACAGCCAAGGACGTTAACCGTTTGCACCACCCAGGGACTCCAGTGCCATGGCAGGCACATAGTCAGCTCTCAACTAATCTTGACCATTTTATGATCATCACCATTACCACCCATTCTCCCTGCAGCCAGAGCCAAGACTCTTCTCTCCTAACTTGAGTTCAAGTGCCCTCTGAGGGCCAAGCACACCTCCCCACCCCCAGTCATCCTCTCCCCACCCTCTCTTGCCTTGATGCTCTGAAGAAATGAGAAAGAAGTGTTAAATTTGTTCTTGGCTACTTTTCCTTGCAACTCCCAGAGGCCCTGCTTACAAACTGAATCAGTTATCAGCTAGTTAGGCTGGCGGTCCCCGGAGGTGCCGCTTGAATACAGATAGGGACCATGCATTATTCAGCGCGAAGACGGGGAGAAATGAGCAATGCGTCCAAAGCCAGAACAGCAGTGGCAGTAAGGGAATAATTAGCGAGCTGTCACTTGTCCCTGTCACTGTTTCCTCCCTTAACACATGAGGGGGAAAAGAAAAATTAAAAAAAAAAAAAAAGGAAGAAGAAAAAAGGCAGGGGAGTTCATTTTGTTTCTGGAAGCAGCTGGTAGGTTCAAATGTGACACCAAAGACGCTTGAAGCCAGGGCTCTGGTTCAGCTCACAAAAGACATGGCCTGAGGACCGCCCCCCAAGATCGTATCGACCCCCCTTCCTCCTTGATGGTTCACAAGCACCACCCCAGCCTTCCATTCAGATTTTCTGCACGTTTCCATAGCACTGGGAATTCATTTCTCCCCTCTAAGGAGGAGGTGGGGGTCCTGGGAGGGGCCGTGAGGGGAGGGCACATGAGGGGCAGAGCCGCCCAGGCCGGCAAAGGTTTGAGGTGACCTTCCAAGAGGAAGCTGGCATGAGGTTGACAAGAGCTGTGCTTGGCTCGTTTGGGGACTGTGCGATTTGATTATTCATGAGTTTACGAGCACAGAAAGAAATCATTTCGTTGCGTGACTCCTCATCGTTTCTTGGGGAAGCTATTTTTATTTATCTATTAATGTCTTGTTAGAATTTTTTTTTTTTTCCGGTGGTGTGTGCTCGTTTGCTGCTTGGGGTGTTGAGCCAGACGTGTGAAGGTCTGAAACATGCTGATGGGGAAGCCAGTTTGCTCCAAGACTTCCTCTCCCTTTTTTCCCTTGGAAAAATAGCAAAGGTGTGGGGGAGGAGGGCAGGGTTGGGAATATTGGCTTGTTAGGTCCATGCCTCTGCTTGCCTTAGAGATAAGTGGGTTACCTTTGGTAAGAGACTTGCTTTCCGCAGTTCTGAGGGCTATAAAACTCAGCCGGATGGAATGAGGGAAATGCTTTGTATCAGAAGAGTCAAAAAGAGGTCCAGGAGGCAGCAGAGCTGGAGAATGGGCACCAGTCTAGACGACAGGAGAGGCTTTCCAAAATCAGAGTCCAAATGAAATGCAAAGTTGTCCTTGTATGAGTCCCCACGGACAAAGTCACCCTTCTTCATACAAATATCTCTTCTTCCTTACCACATAAGAAAGGTTACTCTGGAATGGAAGATTTTGTCTTGAAAGCCCAGAGATAAATAGAATTTTTCGGCGAAGCCACTAGGCCAGACGGCACATCCGTAGCATGTGTACCACTGCTCCTTAACCCAGTATTCAGGGCAGACATTGCTAATCAATCCCAGAGCACTTCCCTACTCTACCCCAATGCACCCGCCTAAGCACCCCAGGCAGCTACTAGACACAATCAGTTGCCACCAGAAGTGGAACAATCAGAACTCTTGCTGACACATCCTGGGCCTAGGGGAGAGGGAGAACCTGTAGAGTAGGAAGGCAAAAGGCCAAAACTATGGAATCAAACTCAAGAGAGATTTGAGTCTGAACCCCAGTGAGGCACTTGCTAGCTGCGTGATCTCAAGCAAGTTTCTCCATTGCTGCGGCCTCAGTTTCAACATCAAGGAAATGGGTATGATAACATTAATTCGTGGAGCAGCTGGGAGGATTTGATGAGAGGCAACACATCAAACACAGAGCTCAATGCCATGTGAGTTCCATCTACCCACCTCACCCTCTTGGATTCTTGACTTTTACACATGCTGTGGGTATCCGTTCTCCCCTGGCTAAATCCACCCAGGCCAACAAATGCCCCCATGGAGCCTTCAGAAACTAGCCCTCCCAAGTCCCAGCAGATAAATCACTACCCCACAAGCTCTTCTCTACCTTATTGTCATATTTGCTGTACATGTTTGGAAACAAGCAATGGCAATGTAATTTGATATCACTCTTCCTTACTAGACGGGAGATCCAGGGAATAGGTTGGGAGATTTAGCCATGTCTATGTCCCTAACAGAAACCCTGGTGGCGTAGTAGCTAAGACCTACAGCTGCTAACCAAAAGGCTGGCCATTCTAATCTGCCAGGTGCTCCTTGGAAACTCTATGGGACAGTTCTACTCTGTCCTATAGGGTCACTATGAGTTAGAACAGACTCGATGGCAACAGGTTTGGTTTGGTTTTATGTCCCTAATGGAGCCCTGGTGGCACAGTGGTTAAGCATTTGACTGCTAACCAGAAGATTGGCAGTTTGAAATCGCCAGAGGCCCCATGGGAGAAAGATGTGGCAGTCTGCTTCCGTACAGATTTGCAGCCTTGGAAATGCTATGGGGCAGTTCTACTCTGTCCTATAGGGTCACTATGAGTTGGGATTGACTCGATGGCAGTGGGTTGGTTGAGTGTGTCCCCAGCAGAGTCCCTGCATGGTGCAAATGATTAATATTCTCTACTGCTAACTGAAAAGTTGGAGGTTTGAGCCTACCCAGAGGTGCCTTGGAAGAAAGGCCTGGCAATCTACTTCTGAAAAACCAGGTATTGCAAACCCTACAGGGCACATTTCTAGTCTGACACACATCGACTTTACAGCAACTCTTTTTTTTGCCCCCAGCAGCCAGCAGGGACCTTGACACATAGAAGGAAACCAGTAAAGGTTTGTTGAATTAGTTAATTAATTAATGATTTGCTGTGTGTCTCTAGGCAAGCCCAGCCCCTCTCTGGGCCTGATTTCTAGCATTCAGTCCAAGCCTGGAGTTGTAAGTGACCAGGCTCCGTGCAGGGGGATTGCAGAGCCGTGGTGGAACAGTCAGGGCCACCACCAGTCACCATCCTCCCTGGTGCTGGTACTGGTTCCTAGCTTTACAAATCTGATGTTGAGAGAACAACAAGGACAAGATGATCAGGAGAATAACCCTCCCCTACAATCATCGGTCATTATGAGTCGGAATCGACTCACGGCACTGGTTTTGGTTTTTACAATCATTCGACTTGGGAGGTGGGGTCCAAGTCTGTGGTCAGGAGGGGAAGGCAGGCGGGTGGAGAATGGAACCACTCGTGCTAAGTCCAGACAACGCCATCAGGTTGTGTCCCCCAAAGATATATGGTCCTAATCCCTAGAATCTGTGAATGTTATTCTATAAGTAAAAAGGTCTTTGCAGATGCGATTAAGTTAGGGATCGTGAAATGGAGAGATTATCCTGGATTATTTGGGTGGGTCCTAAACACCATCACCAGTGCCCTTTACAGGAGAGAAGCAGAGTGACATACATACGCACACATGCACACACACTCACACGTACACACAGATTCACACCCATGAATGCACGCACGCACACACACCGGAGAAGACAACGTGACCACAGAGACAGAGACGGAAACGATGCAGTCACAAGCCAAGCGACGCCTGGAGCCACCAGAAGAGGCAAGAAAGAATCTTTCTTTAGAGCCTCTGAAAGGAGCATGACTGTGATGACACCTTGATACCAGGCTTCTGACCTTCAGAGCTGCAAGAGAATAAATCTCTGTTGTTTTAAGCTGCCGCCGAGTTTGTGGCCCTTTGTTACAGCAGCCACAGAAGCCAATATAGGTTGGAAATACGCTGATGACAAGCTAAGGGCTGGTCTGGAGAGTGGCTTCCTTTTGCCCTCCACGCCCCTCGCCCTTTTGCTCAGGTGTAAACGTTCACTGGAGGAAGGCCACACCCACACGGGCCCACAGGCCCTTGCTCATCCCTGCTTTCCCTCACTGGGGAGAGCAGCAACAGGGGCATGGAACATAGAGGTTAAGAACACTAGCTCTAACGTCAGGCTTCTCTGAGTTCGGACCTGGCTCTGCCACTTTCTAACTGCTCGACTATGGGCAGGTCACTTAACCTCTTTGAGTCTCAGTTTCCTCATCTGTAAAATGGGCATAATAAGATGGAACTACTTCATGCGGTTGTTTCAAGGACTAGATGACACCCTGTATGAAGAGGGGGTTGGCACCTAGTAGGTGAGCAATAAAATGCCAAATATTGTTACCACTAAGTATTGCTTGTTCAATATCCACTTATTGAGCACCTGTTAGGTGCCAGGGATTCAGCTAGGTCCTGAGAATACGACTGTGAATAGAAATTTGGAAACAGAGACAGGGATGGGACTGGCCTTTGTGGACAATCCCTTTTTTGTCCCACAGATGGCATTTTGCCGTCATCTTTGTGTCGGAGTCAGCCCCAAAGGCTGTCATTTTCCAATCAATGCAGTTTGCCCACAGGGGGAATTTGGAGTTCTCAGTTAGGAGGCTCATTAGCTTTCCTTAGTCTTTAGTTTGGTTAATCTGGATGATTGCAAATTAAATTAAGGTTTGCCATGCTTTTAAAATCTGTGATCTCCATCCTTATGGAGTGGGTGTTTTTATTCCCATTTTCGAAGTGGGCAAATAGAGGATCGGAAGGGATAGAAATCTTTCAGCAGGGTGTAGGGAGGCAGCACGGATTCCTCAGGCTTGGGTATAGAGCGTCTCTGAACTTGAACTAGGGCTTCACCACTCAAAGTCTTGGCTACCTCATCTATAGAATGGCAAGAATGATGACGTTGGGACTATTCCATCAGATGACGTATATAAGGTCATTTCCTCTCTCTGTTCGCTCTGCTCTGACAACATGCACTTGAATTTGGGGCACAAGACCTGTTTATCATTCTCATGCCAACCCAGTGTCGTTGAGGACTTGGGGAGGCTCTGTACCTTGGCGGGGGGGGGGGGGGTACTTCCTACCAAATATGAAAGTGCCCCACAGGCTGCTACCTGAAAGGTCAGAGGTTTGAACCCGCCTAGCAGCTCTGCAGAAGAAAGACCTGGAAATCAGTTCCCTTAAAGATTACAGCCTAGAAAACCCCATGGAGCAGTTCTACTCTGTAACGTGGGGTCACTATGAGTCGGGATCGACTTGACGGCACCTAACAACAACGCCAAGGCCTGACCTAACAACAACGCCAAGGCCTGCTTAAGGCTCAGCGTGTGGCCAAAACAGACATCAGAAGGGAGTTTGCAGGATGTCTGTGGCCAAAGAGGGAAAGAGAGGCCGATCAAGCAGGAGCCTGCGTGATGAAGGACAGCAAGTGAGCCGGCTGCCGATAACTCAGGAGTCTCTGCTATGAACTGGCAGAGCCTTGGCACAGAGGACTCTGGTATGTCAGAGTAAAACTGGGCTCCATGTGGTTGTCAATGGCTGGTATTTTGGAAGTAGATCACCAGGCCTTTCTTCCAAGGTGCCTCAGGGTGGGCTTAAATTCCCAACATTACTTAGCAGCCAAGCTCATTAACCATTTGTACCACTGAGGGACTCTCTCTCTCCACACCCCTCCCCACACACGCATATACACACATATAGGTAGGTAGGTACACAGATAGACACACAAATACATAGATGGAAATTATGACACAGTGGTTAAAAACTATGGCTGCTAACCAAAAGGCTGGTGCTCTTTTGAGTATCCCAGGCTGGTTTTTCCCCAGACTTGGCACTTCCTTCTACCTGCACCCCAGCTTTGGCTTTTGCATACTATGTAGTCATTTGTGCAGACCACCACGTATTCCTGGTTTCCCTCATTCCAGAACACCTAGGCTTGCACTTCCTACATCCCCCTGCACCTGTGTTGGCATAGGGTCACGTGAATAGTTCCAGCCAGTGAATTGAGAGCAGAATCTACACGTGGCTCTCTGGGTAGATTTACCTACCAAAGCAAGGGGCTTCAGAACCATTTTCCCTCTGGCACCCTGACCAGCTGTGTTCAGTACGGTGACTGCCCATTAGCCTGGGTACCCAAGTGACAATGATGTGCAAAGCCCCTGGCCCACCTGTGATGAATACATGAATGAGGAACAGACCTTTGTGCTTTCAAGACACCAGGTCATGGCAGTTACTTGCTACTGTGGTGCCGCTTGTTCTATCCGGATGGATACGCTTAAGACTCGTGTTTCTTTTACTGACCTCCAGCTCAAACAACCCAAACTGGGGCTGTGGTGCTACAAGTACGTCTTCAGTTCTGCTGCCTGTGGACAAGGAGGGACTAAACCACGACAGAAAACTACAACAAGAGGCCCTATAGTTCTGCCTCCCAATGCAGTGGGCGCTAGCTACTTGTGGCTAGTTAACCTTAATTACAGTGAAATAAAATTGAAATGCAGGTCCTCGGTCACACTAGCTGCATTTCAATGCTTAATAGCCACATGAGGCTGGTGGCAGCCATGTCAGACCACACCAGTATGGATTATTTCCATTGCTGGAGAAAGTTGTGCTGGGAAGCACTCACTGGTCTAGGGTCTTGGAAGTTGGATCTAGAACACTACAGTCTGGAAATGATGAAATCTTAGAAAAATAAACCAAAAAAAAAAAAAAAAAAAAACACTGCTGTTGAGTTGATTCCAACTCATAGCGGCCCTATAGGACAGAGTAGAACTGCCCCATAGAGTTTCCAAGAAGAGCCTAGCGGATTCGAACTGCCGACCTTTTGGTTGGCAGCTGTAGCACTTAACCACTACACCACCAGAGTTCCCCTTAGAAAAATAGGTTACGTAATCTTCGACTAAGGAGCCCTAGTGGCTTAATGGTTAAGCACTCAGCTGCTAACCAAAAGATCAGCAGTCTGAGCCCACCAGCCTCTCCTCAGGAGAAAGACGTGGCAGTCTGCTTCTGTAAAGATTACAGCTTTGGAAACCCTATGGGGCAGTGAGTTCTCCGTGCCACAGGGTTGCTATGAGTCGGAACTGACTTGATGGCAATGGGTTTATATGACACGTAAGGAGCCCTGGTGGTACAGTGGTTAAGTGCTCAGCTGCTAACCAAAAGGTTGGAGGTTCGAACCTACCAGGCTCTCCATGGGAAAAAGATGTAGCAGTCTGCTTCCTGGAAAAATGACAACCTTGGAAACCCTATGGGGCAGTTCTACTCTGGCTTATAGAATTGCTGTGAATTGGCATAGACTTGATAACACACAACAGCTGTAGCGATAACAGTCTTAGACTATTGACATCTAAGCACCATTGACTGACTCCCAAGATGGGCTTGGTCATGGAAAACCAACTGCTGCCATAACACCGTGGTGACCTTCAGGAGAGACTTGAGAGCAACCACACCCACGTGTGATGCAGGATCCAGACCCAGGTAAATAAGAAATTGGCGGAGCACCTCACCCTGGTTCATCTTTGAGCCCACCGTGGTCAGGACCCATCAGTTTTAATTATAGGACATGGTGCCCAGAGATGGTCAGGAAACTCTTAAGCAGCTTGAAAAGAGCAATGCAGGAGGAAGAGAGGCTTCTTGTCTGGGTGGAATGTGAAGAGGGTCAAGGGCAAGGTTACTAATAGAAGACTCCACAGACTTCCAATCCCTGGGTGACCACCACTGGTGCTTTTGAGAGAGACACTCCAGCCCTAAGA
Organism: Loxodonta africana; assembly: GCF_030014295.1. Taxonomy (NCBI): domain Eukaryota; kingdom Metazoa; phylum Chordata; class Mammalia; order Proboscidea; family Elephantidae; genus Loxodonta; species Loxodonta africana. Next base: position 29,324,534 of record NC_087360.1, on the reverse strand, counting down.
GCCTCGATTGTCCCATCTGTAAAATGGCAATAATACCCTGCATGTATAACATTCTTATTCTCTCCGGGCAGCATGCCAAGGATGTCATATGCTTCATCTCCTTTTATCCTCACAATAAGCTCAGGAAGCAGGTTCTAAAATTACTTCCCTTTCTGCCTCTCTCGCTCTTTTTCTGTAAACGATTGGCCCTGTTTCGCCAAGTTGAATGTGAACTTCTAGAAGGAAAAGCAGTACCCTGTTCATCCCTTAATCTGCAGCACCAGGTAGAGAGCAGATAACAACACACAGCTTCATCTTCCTACCTTTGGAGTGAATGTGAGACCCACAGAAGGTGAGTCAGAAACAGATGCCATCCGATTCCCTCTTTTGAGGCAATTTCTCCCTGATGTTTCCAGCTCACCTCTCCTTCAGAGAGCATTGGAAGGTTACTGAAGCTAGGCATGGCCAGGTGACCTACTTTGGTCAATAGAATGGAAGCAGGAAGAGCGGGGTGTCACTTGCAGGCAGGAGCAATGAAGAGCCAGGACAGGATTTCCAACTTTCTCTTTCCCTACTGTGGAAGCATGTCTGTTAAGGGGATGCCATTAAGACTGGAGCTTCCTGGATTGCTAACTTGCTCTATAGAGGACAACTGCCCTACAGACCCACCGTGAACTTTGTGAGAACAAGAAATCAGCATTTGCTTTGTGAAAACACTGAGATTTTGAGTCTTATTGTCCCTGGGTGGTGCAGACAGGTAATGCTAACCAAAAGGCTGAAGGTTCAAGTTTGCCCAAAGGCACCTAGGAAGAAAGATCTGATGATCCACTTCCAAAAAATCAGCCACGGGAAACCCTATGGAGCACAGTTCTACTCTGACACACATGGGGTCACCAGGAGTTGGAATCAACTTGATGGCAACTGTTTTGGGGTGGTGCTGTTACTGCAGCATAACCTGACCTAATCAGTCTAATACAATAACTTTGAGTCCCATCACCCTCCTCTCAGCCCCATCCTGCCCCTGCTTAACGCTCTAAATCTTCACTGTGGGATGCCTGATGCTTGTGACCAATAAGGGTCTCAGGCGGTCTGTGATGGGCCATCAAGAGGCCACTACAAGGCCTGGACTATTCTCCTTACTTCCTCATAAGCATCTCGTCTTGAGGTAGGCTCCTTGCCCACATAAAGGACACCAACTCTGTCTAGAGTCCCTGAGTCAAACACTAATTATCATTTGAATGCTGCCATGCACTTTATAAGGAGCCCTGGTTGCACAATGTTTAAGCTCTTGGCTGCTAACCAAAAGGTTGGTGGTTCAAACTCACCCAGCGGCTCTGAGGGAGAAGGACCTGGTAATCGATTCCTGTAAAGATTACGACCAAGAAAACTCAATGGAGAAAACTCTGTTCTGTCACATGGGGCTGCTATGAATTGGAATTGATTTGACGGCACCCAAAAGCAACAACGTGCACTTTATGTGGAGAATTAGGCAGTTTCCAAGAGACCATGTCTATGTTTGAAGCTATATCCTCTCTCCTTGAAAATGAAAGAAGTAGAAAAGTTTTCTCCAGGGGCCGTATGTTGTGATCACGTGCTGGTTCTGTCCCAGCACTTCTCCTTTCCCAGAAAGCCCTGTTTTCCGTGTGAGGGTACATATGTTCCCATGAGTACCAGGGCAGGGGCATGTGATCCAGGTGGGGGGCCTATCAGCACATCCGCTCTCTCTGACCACAGAGATTGGTTCAGAGTTGAAGAGAGGAACTGAGCTGGCCAATCAGAGTGTATCTCAGGGCTTTGGGGGCAGTACTGAGATTAAGGCTCTCCCTTTTCTTCACTACTGGGTGGGAAGAAGAGAGCACGTGGTTGCAAGTGGTGCTCATGATACCACCGGAAGGGAGTCAGGCTGAGAAAGGAAAACAGAATGAGAGACAGAAAATACCAGTATCCTTAGTGACATGATTGAGCTGCTGGACCAAGCTTAACCTGAGAGCTGAAAAGTAACTTTCTTGTTACATGAACCCGGACTCCTTATTTTTAAGTTAATTGTAGTCAGGTTTTCTGTTAGTTGCAACATAAATTGTCCTAACTGGCATGTGTCACTTATAAATGAGTGGACTAAGTCTTCCATCCCACCATCTGTTTAACAGTTAGTCACATTGTGGTAGTTTGCACGTTGTTATGATGCTGGAAGCTACGCCACCAATATTGCAAACACCAGCAGGGTCACCCGTGGTCGACAGGTTTCAGTGGAGATTCCAGACTAAGACAGACTAGGAAGAAAGGCCTGGCAATCTACTTCTGAAAATTAACCAATGAAACCTTTATCAGTCACAACAGAAGATTCTCCAACTCACTTGCTTTGGGCATGTCATCAGAAGGGATCAACCGCTAGAGGAGGACATCTTGTTTGGTGAAGTACAGGCCAGTGAAGGCATGGGAGACCCTCAGTGAGATGGATTGGCACAGTAGCCATAGTGATGAACTGCAACAGGCCAGCAATTGTGAGGAGGATGCAGGACTGGACGAGGCTTTGTTTTGTTATACAAAAGGTCGCCATGAGCTGGAGTCGTGTCAATGACAACTAACAGCAGCAATGAGGTCTTCTGTCATCCCTCTCTCCTCCCAATCTCCTAGATTAGAGACATTTAGACATACGTTTATCTAGTCTGAGGCCTGGAGAGGTAAGGAACATGTTCAAGTTCGTTCAGAAAGTACCTGGAAGTTCCTAGCTCCCAACTTTCTGCCCAGAAGGGGCATTGTGCTGGATGTGAGCATACCTTCAGAGAGAAATGGAGACAGCGAGGGGGCGGGGGAGATGCTCCTTTCACAGGAGTGAGCGCAGGCTGCCTGCAGCATAAATAGATGCAAATTTATTCAGAATAGCTCTGCATGACATGGGCAGATATAAGCAAAGTGAGGAAGAAAATTCATCTCAGTCTCAGGGATTTTGCTTCTGATAGGGCGCTCCTCGAGATGACTATGAAACCCTCATTATTCCTCCCCCTTCTGCTTGGTCCCCAAGTCCCAGGCTGATTCTACTTAAAAACCCATCTCTGGAATCTGCCCCTTCTTAGAGCCAGCCTTGCTCCAACGCCCTGGGTCCTGCCTCATTTGCTCTGCAGGGAGCTATTTCTCCGGCCCTTGCCCCGGGCTCCCTGCCTCCCAATTTGTTCTCTGCATGGCAGTCACAGCGAGCTTCCTAGGAGGACAATTGGATGGGCTGGGCCCTTGATTAAGCCCTTCCAATGGTTGCTCATCACCCCCAAGATAAAACCAAGCTCTGTATCCTAATATTCAAGACCTCTGAGGCCTTCTCTAACAGACTTACCTCCTCCCCTTCTCCCCATGAGTTCCCAAGCTCCAGCCGCAGAGCCCTGACCTTTCGCTGAATCTTCAGTTACACTCTTGCCTCACCAGACTTGTATATGCTGATCCCACTGCTGGAGACCCCCTTCCCCTCTGGCACCTGAGAAAAGCTTCCCTTCTTCTACAAAGCAGCTCAGAATCTACTGCTTTTGTAACATCTTCTCATGTAGATATAATTGATTTCCCCTCCTTTGTTCCTATTATCAATGTCATAATCATGATAATAGCAATAAGAAAGAAGAAAGTTTATGAAATGCAAACTATGACCCTGGCTTGGTGCTAAGGACTTTATATGGGTTATCTCAACAAATCCTCCAATATCCCTGCCAAGCAGACATCATTATATTATTCCATTCCCCCATTTTAGGCTTGGTTTGCCTGTGGTTCCAGAGCTAGGAGTCCAGGAACCCATGGTCTCGCCCATTACACTATTCCATGCATACATTATATTTGTAAAGGAATTTATAATTTATTAGGCACTTTTGTGTGCATTAACAATTTGAGGTTCGTCATGATCCTGAGAGGTACGTGTCTGTCTCCTTCATTTAACCACGAGTTTTGTGAGAGTCATGCCAGTTCTTGGCTGTTTCTGTGTTCCTAGCACTCACCCCAAAGGCGTATATTGCTAAGTGTGTGTTAGATGGGGAATAGAAGGGTAGATGAATGGATGGGAGGATATGTGGATGGATGGATGGGTGGATGGGTGGGTGGGTGGGTGGACAGATGGATGGTTGGATGAGTGGAAGGAGAGTCAGAGAGTTGGGTACATGAATGGATGAATGGATGGAAGGATAAGCGGAGGGATGGCTGGAGGAATAGACCAACGAATGTATGATCAGACAGATGAAGCAATCAACCTCGAGAAACCTCCCCACTGTCAATTCCAGTACTTCCTCAAATCCAGGTGCCACATTAGCCATTAAAGCTATATGAATGAATCAAGAAATGCAAGCCCACTCTTCCCCAGCACCTGAAGCCTTTTCCTGTCCTTTGCCTGAATGCCTGTTCACATGCATTCCACTGGAAAGGCTGTCCTATCAGCATCTCATCTTCATGCAGTCGCTGGGCCCAGCACCCTGTGTGTTTACACACACTGGGGCATCGGATTCACAGCAGGTGAAACTCAACCCGCAGACACAGCCCTGGCATCTACTGACTCCCACCTGGGGGAAGCAGACATCCCACGCCACACAGCCCTCCGCAGCCTTCCCCAACCACCGTCGTCTGCTTTCTAAATAAACTCCAAGACAGGGCCGTGTGGGGTTATAAATCAGGCGGAAATCAAATGCTAACATGTAAATAAATTGCAAATCAGCTGAGAAATTGGTTTCATTTTGAGACGATAAAACACATTTCTCTGGCGCTGATTTTGTAAGGCCCCCCTAAAGAATTGTAATATTTCTGTGCAGTAATGATAAACATTAGTGAGTTGCTTTAGAAATGAAAAAATAGACAGCCTCTGGGGATTTGAAAAACATATGCACTTCAAATTTGAAAATCCAATTTAACTGTCCATTATAAGGAGAATAAAAAGGTAAGGATAGGATAATTTTGCAGTTACACAGCATTTGACTAAATCTGATTCCGCGATGACAGCCACACTTTAAAAGCTACAAGTCTGAATGCCAGGAGACAGCAAATCATTTATTTATGATTGTAATCTAGCTCCTGTCTAACAAGTTAGTGACTGTGCCGCTTGCTCCCTGGCTGCGGACGGCATGTGTACACTTGTCAGTTAGCGCTCTTAAAAACAGTTCTCATGAAATTTCTGGGTCTGGGGAAAAAAATAAAATAAAGGAGAGAGAAGACAAAAGAGATAATCCTTGTCAAATTTACTCAAACAGTCAGATGCGAAAATTGCAAAAGTTTCGCAAGGTACAAACCTTTTTTTTTCCCCCTCTTAATTTTTGCCAAAAGCAACTTGGGAAAGTGTGTGTGTGTGCGTGTGTCTGTGTGTCTGTGGCACACCCTTTGAACATGTGTGCTTAAACATGTTATTGTCAGCTGCTGTTGAGTTGGCCTCTGACTCATGGTAACCCCATGCATTCTGGAATGGAATGCTACCGGGTCCTGTGCCATTCCCATAATCAGTTGTGGGTCAGACCACCGTGATCCATAGATTTTCACTGGCTGATTTTTTAAAGCAGATCACCAGGCCTTTCTTCGTAGTCCATCTAAATGTGGAAGATCCGCTGAAACCTGTTTAGCATCTTAGCAGCATGCTAATCTCCACTGACAGACTGCACGTAAGGTGTATTGGCTGAAAATCGAACTCGGGTCGCCCTCATGGAAGGTTAGAACTCTACCACTGAACCACCACTGCCCCAAGCAGTTGCCACGGAGGTAATGCCCACTCATGGCAACGCCATGTGTATCAGAGTAGAACTGCGTTCCATAAGGTTTTCAATAGCTGATTTTTCAGAAGTAGATCACCAGGCCTTTATTCTGAGGTGCCTTTGGGGGGACTGGAACAGCCAACCTTTTCAGCATACATGCACTTGCGGTCAAGGATTTTGTCAGTACTGGAAAAAGTCACATCTGAGAAGTTCAACTCAACCACTGGTTGGTTTTCATCTTGAAGGCCAGCTTGTCTTTAATCCTATTGTCAGCATCTCTCTGGTGGGATCCCTCTGCCTTTCCCCACCCCACACCTATGGGAGCCTTCGCTACTGCAATTAACTCCCAAGCGTGTTTTCTCAAAATAGGTCAGGGTTTCCCCAGATACAGGCTTAAAAGGTGATGGGGGAAAGGTCAGAGAGGCTAAGGGGAGTGCGAACGAGGTGTTTAAGTCCCCACGCTATGATTCCCCAAATCCAGGATTCTGTCAGTTACATTCCATGAATTTTAACTGCCAAACTCAGTGCTGGGCTAGACTTTTTACATGCCTTGAGTCTCTGAAGTCCCACAGTGCCACAAGATAAGTACAATTCCAAAACCCAGTTGTCATCAAGACATTTTTGACTCATGGACGCATATGTGTGTCAGAGTAAAACCGTTCTCCATAAGCTTTTCAATGCTGGTTTTTTAGAAGTACATCACCAGGCCTTTCTTCTGAGGTGCCTCCCACTTGATTCTTACCACCAAACTTTTGGTTAGCAGCCAAGCGTGTGAACCATTTGCACCACTCCGGAACTTCTAAGTACGATTGCCATGTCCTTTTTAAGACGGAAAAACTGAGGCTCATTGGGGTTTGTTCTGTAGTCCCCAAATCACCAGGCTGTGTGTGCTAGAGCCTAGAGTTAACTGGCTGTATATTTGAATCCTAAGCCTGTCCTATTTGTAACTAGATCCTTTCATGTATTCAACTAAATACTTATGAGGAACCTAGCGTCTACCAGATGTTACTCTAGGCAGTAAGGATGCAGCACTGGGTAAGAAAGATGAGATCCCGCCCTTGTGGATCTCGTAAGCAGGTGAGTGGAGGGAAACAGAAGTGAAACAGATAAGAAAATGAAAATGACAGTTTCAAATAATGATGATGAGTACTTGAAGAAAGTAAAATGGGCTAGTAGTGATTTGGTGCTTACCAACTGTCTGTCATTTTGTTACACTGAGGTGGCTTGCGTGTTACTGCGATGCTGGGAGCTATACCACCGATATTTCAAATATGAGCAGGTCATACATGGTGGACAGGTTTCAGCAGAGCTGCCAGACTAAGACAGACTAAGAAAAAAGGCCTGTTAATCTACTTCTGAAAATTAGACTATGAGAGCCCTACGGATCACCACAGAATGTTGTGTGATATAGCGTTGAAAGATGAGCCCCCTAGGTTGGAAGGCACTCAGAATTACAAAGGCCACCACAATGGACTGGAGCATATCAATCATCGTGAAGATGGTGGAGGACAAGGCAACGTTCCGTTCATTGCACATCGGTCACCATGAGTTGGAGTCGACTCAACGGCAGCTAACAACAGCAACAACAATCTGGTGAAGGGTGACAACTATAGACTGAGGAGTCAAGAAATGCTCTCTGAGAAGGTAGCAGATCACAGAGACCTGGGTGACAAAAAGGAAGCCTGCACGTGAAGAGCTGGAAGGGGAGGGCATCCCAGGCAGAGGGAACAGCGAGTGCAAGAGCCCTGAAGTGGAAATGGGCTGAGGATGTTCAAGGAACAAGTCTAGGGCAGCTGGAAGGGGGCAGGGTGGGGCAGGTGACAGTAGACCAAGTTGGAGAGGTGGCAGAGTCAGACCCTTCACAGCCTGGTGGGTGCTGCAGGAAGCCACTAGGGAGTGCTCAGCAGAGAAATAATAAGGGCTGATTTAGTCTTTAAAACTTCCCCCAGGAGGAGCCCGGTGCCTGGTATTGAGTCAAAAGTAAAATTTGTAATATTGGGCCTTTTGCCATTGATTTATTTCAGTTAGCGTGATGTTTTCAAGGTTCATCCACGTTGTGACACGCATCAGGACTTCATTTCTCTTTATGGTTGAGTAATATTTTCTGATGCATACAGACCACGGTTTATTTATCCATTCATCGGTTGATAGATGGGCGCTTGGGCTGTCCCCACCCTTTGGCTACTGTGCACAGTGCTACAGTGAATACTGGTGTACAAGTATCTGTTTGTGTTCCTGCTTTCAATTCTTTTGGGTATATACCTAGGAATGGAATTACCAGACCGTATCGTAATTCTACGTTTAACTTTTTGAGGAAACACCAAGCTGTTTTCCACAGTGGCTGCACCATTTTACATTCCCGCCAGCAGCGGATGAGGGTTTCTGTTTCTTCACACCCTCACCATCTCTTGTTGATGTCCATTATACGAAATATATAGAATAGACAAGAGTATAGAGACTAAAGTTCGTTAGCAGTTCCCGGGGCAGGCGGGGGAAAGGGGTGCTCAGTGCTTCGGGAACGCTGAGCGTCTGTTAAGGGCGATGGCAAACAGGGTAAACACAGTGGTGCTGAACTGTACGTGCGAAGATTGTTCAGATAGCAGATATTTTGTTACATATATATTTACCACAATTTTGAACAGTTGAAAGAAAAAAGGCAACGCTAAAACCTCTAATCACTGCAATGAATTGGACTGTGTCCGGCAGAAATAGCAGAAGCAGCAGCCCCAAGGCCCCATCACCAAACACAGACTTTCTTTTCCACACGTGGCTCCAGAAACCCTGATCCATCCACTGAATGATGCAGGAGTTCATCTTCCATATCTGGAGGCAAACTTGTATTGACCAGGATGACATTCAGTCACCGAATAGGAGGGAAAGAAAAAAATGATAACGGTGAATTATTTCCTTGTAAACAGGCATGGATGGGAGGATAGCACCAACAGGCCAATGGACACTGTGGATGACCTGTGGTCTGTGTGCGGGAGGTACACCGTTTCTTCCTGGAGGCACATAAACAGACCAGGTGCAGAAACGTCCCTCCCAAGCATCTTTCAGCAGCAACACAGGAAAGAGATTTTCAAATAGGGCTTCCTCCATCTGTGTTCAAAAACCCTGAAGCAGTGGTCTTACCAGAAATTATCATGGGAACTAGTATCCCTACTAGTAATAATAAAACCAAGAGTTACTGAGCCCCTACTATGTGGTAGACCCCAGAGTAAACAGGTGAAACCAGCCACCGTCAAGTCCACCCCAACTCATGGCGACCTCACGTGCGTCAGAGAAGAACTGTGCTCCTTAGGGTTTTCAACACTGATTTTTTGGAAAGGGGTCGCCAGGCCTTTCTTCTTAGGTGCTTCTGGGTGGACTCAAATCTCCAGCCTCCTGGTTAACAGCCATGCGCTTAACCATTTATGCTGCCTGGGAACAGCATCTACCATTGTTACCATGACCATGTAGTGTTACTGTTTTTCTTTGCTCTAATCTAAAACCAAGAAATGGGGGCTCAGAAAGGTCTGGGATCCCGTTAAAGGGAACATAGACTCCAAGTAGCCAACCCTGGATTCAAACCCAGCCTGGCCAGCCCCCAAGCGTATCTCTTTCCACAACACTCTCAAGCCCCTCCTCCTGACAAGACCTGTTTTTTTGACACTTCCAAAGATGCTTTGCCATAAATACGGGTGCAGTTGTTAGCAACAGCTGGCAGCCCATCAGAGAACACGATCTCCCCCACTCAGGTGGTGACGGTGGTGGTGGTTGTTAGTACCGTCACTGACCCGTTAGAATCTGCTAGAATCTGGTTGTGGTTTTAGCTGCGTTCCGTCTCCCCTTGTCACTCGGGAAGTTTACACGAGATTTGATCAGAATTTCACAAAAGCAGGCAGAGCCTGTGCGGAGCTGTCAGATTAAATAATTCGTCAGTGATGATTGTGTGAATTCGTAAATATTTATGAATTCACAAGTTAAAAATGTGCAGCTTTCGGGAGGGTGGAATTCGATGCTCACCAAGCCACAGATTACAATGAATATTTACAGAAACCCCAATCTGCTAATATTAGTTCTTTGTGCTTACGAAATAGCTTTTCTTGGAATTGTAACCCTTTCGGGACAAAGCATCAGAGAGATGAGAAATATGGCTAAAGGAATAATCCCTCCGCCCCCAATAAAAATCAATCAATAAAATCGTGGGAGTTGACATTTGGATAACAACTTCCGATTCTCACAGTGTTCACAAATGGCGTATGCCTCCTGCTAGTGATCCTAAAGATATTTGTTGAATCCTTTTTGAAATGAATTGGATTCAAAGAGCTCAAGATGGCAGGTGGTCAAAAGACCAAATTTTTTAGTTCTGGCTGAGTGATCTGCTTGTTTTGAGGCCTTGAGGAAGGCTCTGAATCTCTCTGAGTCTATTTCTACAAAGAGTTGTTATTGGAATTGTCGCTGGTTGCTGTCAAGTTGATTCCCACTCACGGCCACCGCCCCACGTGTGCAGAGTAGAGCTGTGCTCCACAGGGTTTTCAATGGCTGTGAACCTTCAGAAGCAGATCACCAGGTGTGTCTTCCAAGGAGCCGTTGAGTGGGTTCAAACCTCTAATCTTTTGGTTAGTTGTCAAGCGCTTAACTATTTGGGCCACCTAAGTATAATGCTACAATGGGTAGCATTCCTCAAATTTATTCATGGACATACCTCCTTAATAATACTCCCTTAAACACGTTGCCAAGAGGACATTCAGCCTGAGGTCAGCTTCCACTTAGTATCAATGAGGCGTTGAGACTTCCTCCTCGATGAAGGCAGAAGAAAATGAAAGAGAAGTCTAAATGGAACGAGTTTCTGAACAAGACAAGCTGTGTGTCTTAGCATGGTCGTTAGGAAGGCAGACCCTGGGGCCCAGCTGCTTGGGTTTGAATTCCAGTTCTATGGCTCACTAGTTGTGTATGACCTTGAACCAAGAACTTAACTGTCTATGGCTCAGTTAATGCAGCTGGAAAATGGGGATAGAAAGTACCTACTTTATTTTTATTGCACTTTAGATGAAGGTTTACAGAACAGACTAGTTTCTTATTAAACAGTTAGTACACATATTGTTTTATGACATGGGCTAACAACCTCACAACATGCCGACACTCTCCCTTCTCAAACTTTGGTTCTCTATTACCAGCTTTCCTGTCCCCTCCTGCCTTCTAGTCCTTGCCACAGGTCTGGTGTGCCCCTTTAGTCTCATTTTGTTTTACGGGCCTCTCTAATCTTTGGCTGAAGGGAACCTTGGGAGGGACTTCATCACTGAGCTAAAATAGTGTTCAGAGGCCATACTCTTGGGGTTTCTCCAGTCTCTATCAGGCCAGTAAGTCTGGTCTTTTTGTGTGTGTGAGTTAGAATCTTGCTCTGTATTTTTCTCCAGCTCTGTCTGGGGCCCTCTGTTGTGATCCCTGTCAGAGCAGTCAGTGGTGGTAGCCAGGCACCATCTCGTTGTACTGGACTCAGTCTGGTGGAGGCCATGGTAGATGTGGTTCATTAGTCCCTTGGACTAATCTTTCACTTGTATCTTTAGTTTTGTTCATTCTCCCTTGCTCACCAGTGGGGTATCTTACTTAGATGGCCACTCACAGGCTTTTAAGACCCCAGACGCTACTCACTAAAGTAGAACATAGAGTATTTTCTTTATAAACTATGTTATGCCAGTTGAGCTAGTTGTTACCTGAGACCATGGTCCCTGCAGCCCTCAGCCCAGCAATTCAGTTCCTCAGGGAGTTTGGATGTGTCTGCGGAGCTTCTGTAACCTTGCCTTGTACAAGTTGTGCTGGCATCTCCAGTATTGTGGGTAAGTACCTACTTTAAAGGGCCATTACCCATCTGGCAGGTTGTGGTACTTTGGTGGCTTGCATGTTGCTGCAATGCTGGAATCTATGCCACCGACGTTTCACATGCCAGCAGGGTCACTCATGGTGAACAGGTTTCAGTGGAGCTTCCAGACTAAGACAGACTAGCCACAAAGGCCTGGTAATCTACTCCTGAAAGACAGACAGCGACAACCCTATGGTTCACAACAGAATACTGTCTGCTATAACGCTGGAAGATGATCCCCCTAGGTTGGAAGACACTACACAACAGTGACAACGATGGACTCAAGTGTACCAACGATCACAAAGATGGCACAGGACCAGGCAGCATTTCATTATGCTTTACATGGGATCTCCATGAGTCAGAGCTGACTCCGCATCGACTAACAGTAACAACAACTTTAAAGAGTTTCTCTGAACAGGATGAAATGTGTTGATATCAGAAAGCACCTAGAATTGACACATGACAAATACTCTAGCTGTGGCTGTTACACAAAGACCTGCCTAGGACCTGAGGTCACCCCAAGTGCCGTTTGGCGCCATTATGAGGAGGCAATGAGACCCAGAGCAGCAGGAGTCCTGGAAGTCTCATCTCACTGCACAGATATGCCCCTGAGCCAGTCTCATCCTCCTAAAATGGGATGGGATGGGAGAGGTGAGAGGAAAGAGTGGGACTACATGACCTCAAGGAGCTCTTGTTTCATAGGGTTCCGTAGCAGCCTGGGATGCGATAGGGCAGGTGAGGCTCTCCTGGCTACAGCCCATAGCAGGCCCAACTGGGAAGCTGCTGGCACAGGGCTCCCAACGGGACTCCTGGCTGAATTCCCGCCCTAAGCTTCCTAACACCCCACCCCAGCTGCACACCCCATGTGATACTCTACCCTCAAGGGGGCACTTAACCACTACACCACCAGGGTTTCCCTCAAGGGGGCAGCAATGAAAAATAAAGGCTCTATCACACCCTGTAGTGAAACCTTCCTCAAAGGGTTTTGTAAAGACAGACACCCATTGTCAGAGCTACTTTCTAAACTGAGTGTTTTCCTATACCGCAGATCTATGCAGCTCTGCTTCTTTTAAACAGCTATGGGACCTCAAGCCTCAGCTTTTCCCTCTGAAAAATGGAGGCAAAAGATTATTCTCTATATCTAACATTGTTATCTCATATTTAAAGCTAGGGCCCTTTTGTCTCCCACAAGCACTGGTGCCAATGAGCCTTCCTCTGCCCACCCCGCCTGTGCGCACAGTAAGAACCTCTGTCTTCCTGCTGACCAGGCACCCACGGGGCTTGATCTTACAGCTCGAACATCTGGAGACTCTCTGCCCAAAGGTACCCATGTGGGAGAGATGAAACATGACCCCCCAAAGTCAGAGTCCTCTTCTGTAAGCAGGGAGTGGGGTTCAGGGGAGCAGATAGAAGCCCCAGTAAAAAAAAAAAAATTTTTTTTAACTGGGGCTCCTATAAATAATGATCTTTTTCTTCCTAAAAAAATAAAGGAAGACTGAAAAATATTCCATTGTATGCATGTGGTAATATTGCATTTATCCATTCATCTGTTGGTGGACACTTGCGTTGTTTCCACCTTTTGGTTATTGTGGATAGTGCTGCTGTGAACACTCACGTATGTGTTTTTGTTTAAACATTTGTGTACAAGTTTTTGTTTGACACTTGTTTTAAATTCTTTGGGGTATGTCCCTAGAAGTCGAATTTCTGAGACAGAAAGCAGATTTGTGGCTGCCAGGGCCTGAGGATGGGCAGTGGCTAACTAACCGGTACAGGGCTTCTGATTGAAGTGATGAGAAAGTTCTGGAATTAGACAGTGGCGATGGTTGTACTACCCTGGAAATATATTTAATGCCACTGAATTTTACACTTTAAACGGTTAAAACGGTAAATTTTATGTTATGTGTCTTTTACCACCATTTAAAAAATAAAACAAAGGAAGGTGGTAATTAGTTAAATTATCTCTGAAACACTTAATGTGCCTTTTTCTTACAACTCAATGTATCTTCCTTTCTTAGGTATTATTGCCCCCATTTTGCAGATGGAGAAAGAGAGGCTCCGGGTCAAATGGCTGTTAGGAAAATGCCGAGCCGCACAGATCTGCGATACTCCACTTTGCTTAACATGTTCAAGGATTTTTCATGATGAGCACCCCACATGGGCTGTTTTTCACCTTGACTTCTCAAGATAACAGTGAATACATTTTGCACCAGGCGATTTTCCCAGCAGTTTATATGTACTGTCTCAATTTATCTTCCCAAAAAGTGCTGCGAGGTGGGCTTTATTATTACCCTCAGCTTACAGGTGTGACAGCTGACCAAGGTTCAGAGTGGTTAAGTAAGTGGCCCAGGGTAACACAGCTGGAAAGTGGGGAAGCCAGGATTGAAACTTAGCACACTGAAGCTGCTCTCTGGACCCCCAAGACAACACTACCTGTAAAGGTAGTCCAGTTTGGGGGTCCTCAAAGAGTGGGCCTTCTCTGTCCCCATGCCCGCATCGAATACAGAGGCTGGCATGGGGCATGCACTCTGCAAATATTTGTCAAATGAATAAGAGAATACACCAGGCTTCCTAATCCTTAAAAATCTCAATTTATAAACAGACATGTCAGAGAGCAATTATTCACATGACTCAAGATGTCTTCATTTTATAAAAAGGATTTACATCAGGGTTTCTTTAAATAGTAAGTCCCCCTAGTGCATTTTAAAAATACGATTCAATTTATAGCTCGGAATTACGTACATGCTTTCAGAAGCCCTCTCTTGAGTAAAGAGAGCAGGCACGAACGTCATTCATTCATCTGTTTTTTCAACAAGCAGTTAGTGAGCACCTACTGTATACTGGATGCTCCGTAAGGAGCTGGGGGCTCAGAAGTAAATGTCATGGCTCCAGCCCTCAAACAGTACCCACTCTAGGCAGAGGAATAAACAGGTAAGTTTTCCAATTTGGAATAGATTGATGCTTTGGGACAACGAAGAAAAGAGCCCTCAGCCAGGCGTGCTGGGTAGGGAGACTTCACTGAAGAGGGACAATATGAGCTGGGTCTTGTGGAATGGTAGGAGTTTGGCAGTTGGAATTTCCCCCACTACTGAGGAATTTTCTCAAGATTAAAACATTAAATATATATGTACATATTTAATATTTCTCAAACTGTCTAAGTAATACTCTTTCTAGGCAAGTGTGGTTATGTTTCATACTCATGTCACAGTTGGAATGTTTGTGACTATTTCATACAGTCTATCTCAGTCAATTGTCTCAATTCTCAAAGCAATATTGTAAAATGTGGATGGCATGTAGTTTCCCTTTTGTCTTTTTTTATTCTTCTTATTATTATAAATGTAATGTAGGCTCATTGCAAGAGATACACATAGACAAAAATAAGACACAAATATGACTGTAATTTTCACCCTCTAATATATCCAAAAGGAAACCCTTGTAGAATAATGGCTAAGAGCTATGGCTGCCAACCAAAAGTTTAGCAGTTCAAATCCACTAGGCGCTCTTTGAAAACTCTATGGGGCAGTTCTACTCTGTCCCATAGGGTTGCTATGAGTTGGAATTGGCTCAAGGGCAACGGGTTTTTGGTTTGGTTTAGTATATCCAAAAGGAGACTCGGTGGCCCAGTGGTTAAGTCATTGGCTGCTAACCGAAATGTCAACAGTTCAAACCCACCAGCCACTCCGTGGGAAAAAGATGTTGCAGTCTGCAAGATTTACAACCTTGGAAACCCTATGGGGCAGTTCTACTCTGTCCTATAGGGTCACCATGAGTTGACAGCAACAGGTACTGGAATGTACCCAAGAGGAGCTCTGATGGCTCTGGGCTGCTAACCGAAAGGTTGACAGCTTGAAGTCACCAGCGGCTGCACGTTTTGATCTGCTTCCATAAAGATTATAGCCAAGAAAACCCTATGAGGCAGTCCTGCTCTGTCACCTGGGGTCACCCTGAGTCAGAATCGATTTGATAGCACACAATAACAACAATATATCCATGGAGTCCTGGGGTGGCCCAAACGGTTAAGCACTTTACTAGTAACCAAAAGGTTTTTGATTCAAACCCACCCAGAGGGGCCTCAGAAACAAGGCCTGGTTATCTGCTTCCAAAAGGTCACAGCCTGGAAAACCCTATGGAGCTCAGCTCTACTCTATACCCATAGGGTCACCAGAAGTCAGCATTGACTCCACGGCAACGGGTTTGGTTTAACATGTTCGAGGTTAATATTTCCGCCTATATCCTTCCAGTTCTTTCTCAGTGAATGGGTACTGTTCGGTTACAAACAAGCAAAAAGTAGTATGTTATTTCATGATTTGCAACTAGCTGTTTAAAACATATAATACAACACATGGACGGTATCTATCTGTATCATGCAATGTTTTTCTGTAGCAAGTTTTTAAAGAACTACATGCTTACCCACTGCATGTGTTTACTTTAGTTAACCAGTCCCCCGTTGTTAGATGAGAAGGCTGTTTCCAACTGCTTCTCCTAATATAAATAACACTGTGTTGAACATCCTCGTAGGTGCATGTTTATGCACTTTCCTGCTTATATTCTCCCATCCCTGGCCCCCAAGACATATCACTGGATCAAAGAACAAGCAAAGTGTAAGGCTTTGAGGGCAGGAGGCATGAGCCCCATTTTACAAGAGGAGAAACAGCAGTCTGGGCGCCCAGATCCTGAGCAAGACCTAACTGCCACCTCCAAGCCTATTCACTCCCACCTGACCCATCTGGGTCTCTTTTCCATCAGACAAGAGCCAAGCCCTGTTCCTCCAGAATCCTGGGTGGTGGGGTGGGCAGGGAGGGAATGATGCTGCGTAATTTTGTTTTTTCTTCCATCCTGATCCTATTTATGGGGCTAGGAGGCATACCTAGAGAGTTTGGCCAAGCAGTGCAAAGTCTTGCTCCCACAGGTCTCTGCCTGGAGTCTCCAGGCAATGAAAGGGTAGTCTCCAGCGCCTTGTCTTTGGACACAAAGGCTGAATGAGTCCACCCAGGTTATCAGACAGAGCAGCACTCATAGAGGTTTCCTCTGATGCCCATGGCTGTGCTGGGAGCAGGTGCAGTGGCAAGACAGAAGGCCTGTTCCAGACCAAGCTCAGTCACACTTTCTGCCTGAGACCTTGGGGAAATGGGTTATGATACTGCTGTGGACCTCAGTTTTCCCATCTGTTATGGATTGAATTGTGCCCAAAAATAAATGTGTGTTAACTTGGCTAGGCCATGATTCCCAGTATTGTGTGGTTGTCCTCTGTTTTGTGACCTGATATAATTACCTATGTGTTATAAATCCTAACCTCTATGTGTTAATAAGGCAGGATTAGAGGCAGTGATGTTAATGAGGCAGGACTCAGTCTACAGGATTAGGTTATATCCTGAGTCAAAGTCTTCTGAGATCTAAGAGAGAAGCGAGCAGAGAAATGAAGGACATCATTACTGCCAAGCAAGAAAAGCCAGGAGCGCAGAGGGTGTCCTTTGGACCCAGGGTCACTGTGCTGACAAGCTCCTAGACCAGGGGAAGATTTATGGCAAGGACCTTCCTTCAGAGCCAACAGAGACAGAAAGCCTTCTCCTGGAGCTGGCACCTTGAATTTGGACTTCTAGCCTCCAAGACTGTGAGGGAATAAATTTGTTTGTTAAAGCCATCCACTAGTATTATTTCTGTTATAGTATTATTTCTGTTACAGCAGCACTAATAGCTAAGACAGAATTTGGAACCAGGAGTGCTGCTCTAACAGATACCCAAGACGTGGAAGCAGTTTTGAAACTGTGAATGGACAGAAGCAAGAAACATTTTAAAGTGGCTAATAATAAAAGCCTAAATTGCCTTGAAGAGACTTTTGGTGGAATTATGGGCATCAAAGTTAATTCTGGCGAGGGCCCAGAAGGAAATGAGGAGAGCTGTAACACCAGAGACAGCGCAGGTGGCTAGAAGCAGCAGCAGAGAAAAGGCAGCAGCAGAACGAGTTAACTGCCACAAGATGGCATAGAAGCTGACCCAAGGAACAAGAGAGCTGAGTGCCTTCAGGCAGGAGGCTTCCTGATGGAGTGGGGTGCCTCCAGGCAGTTATTGGTGGAGCTACGCTTGCGAACCCACAGAGCAAAAGAGCTGAGTGCCTTCCGGCCAAGGTTTACTGGAGGCGTGGGCCGCCTCCAGCCACTTATCAGAAGAGTTGAAAGCTTTGTAACTCTTTCCCAAGCGGGGCAGAGGCTGGGCCAACCTAAAAGGCCCGAGGGGCGAGAAGCCAAGGAACCAGGAAACTGAAGCTGAAGAGATAAGGATCACAGGAAGCAGAGCTGCTTTAGCCTCACCGTGTAGGGCAACAACCTCTGGGGTCTCAAAGGATGGAACCATGGCCTGCTGGGTATCAAAGGATGGGGCCATGGCCTCCTAGGTTTCAGAGTCAGATCTTCACCAACTTGGTCAGGAGCTTGGGGCTGGCGTTCACAAACGCAGGGGGCTGGGGTTGGATCCACTTCTCAAAGCTGAGGGAGCAGAGTTGCCGTCCCAGTAGGCCTGGAAGGCAGAGCTGAAGCCCAGGGCCAAGGGACCTCAACCCAGAATCCAGAGAGTGTGGCCAACACCCAGAGTCTGGCAGGCAGGGCCATTGCTTAGATGGTCTCCCAGAACAGAGGATTATTTTCAAGACTTGGGAATTAATGTAATATGTTCTGCTAAGTTTTTTTACTTGCTTGGTGCCCATTATTCCTTTTCTCCCTCCAGTTTCTCCCATCTGTAATGGAAATGTCTTACCTTGTGCCTTTTCCTCCATTGTACTTTGGAAACAGATAGCTTGTATTCTAGATTTCACAGATAAAGAAGAATTTTGCCCCCTGGATGAAATTTGCACTTGGAGTTGGTTTAAGACTTTTGAGATAGTATGATGGGGTGAATGTGGTTTACATGTGACAAGGACATGAATTTTGGGGGGTCAAAGGGTGTGGAATGTTACGAATTGAATTGTGTCCCCCTAAACCGTGGTTGGAAACCCTGGTGGCATAGTGGTTGAGTGCTACGGCTGCTGACCAAAGTGTCGGCAGTTCGAATCTGCCAGGCACTCCTTGGAAACTCTGTGGGGCAGGTCTACTCTGTCCTGTAGGGTCGCTATGAGTTGGAATTGACTCGATGGCACTGGGTTTGGGTTTTTCGTTGTTGTTTAAACCATGAGTCCCAGCATTATGTGATTGTACTCCATTTTGTGATCTGTTGTAATTTTTCTATGTGCTGTAAATTCTAACCTCTATGAAGTTAATGAGGCAGGATTAGAGGCAATTATGTTAATGAGGCAGGACTTATGTACAGGATTAATTTATATTTTGAGTTAATCTCTTTTGAAACATAAAAGAGAGAGGCGAGCAGAGAAGAGGGGGACCTCGTTACCACCAAGCAAGAAGAGCCAGGAGCAGAGTGCATCCTTTGGACCCGGGGTCCTTATGCTGAGAAGCTCCTAGACCAGGGGAAGATTGATGACAAGGACCTTCCTCCAGAGCTGACAGAGAAAGAAAGCCTTCCTCTGGTGTTGGCACCCTGAATTTGGACTTCTAGCCTCCTAGACTGTGAGAGAATAAATATCTGTTTGTTAAAGCCATCCACTAGTGGTATTTCTGTCATGGCAGCACTAGATAGCTATAGATAGGCACCATCTGCAGAACAAGAAAAATGGAATAAGTGTGCTGTGTGTTGTCTGGTGGCCAAGAGGGTTGGAGGTACGGTTTGCCCAGTGTGGGCCCCAATTCCAGCTGAGAGGCCTGAGGAAAACAGCTTAACCTCTCTCAACCTCACTTATCAACAGAGAATTAAGTACTCCCTGTCACATGCAGAGTACGGCTCCAGGTGCTGAGATTGCAGACGTAAACAGGACAGAGGGGGCCCCTGGTCCCCCAGAGCTCACATTCTGGTTAAGGGACACAGACGATAAACAGATGGCCACTAACCAAATAACCAGTGACCGAGCAACGTAATTTCAAACAGCGACAAGTGCTGGGTAGGAAGTAAACCCAGTGAGGTGACAGAGAATGACATGGGGTGGGTAGTTTTAGATTGGGAACTCAGCTTTAGCTACAGGAGATGAAACTGTGATCAATGAGAAGGTCCAGAAGGGGTTGGAGGCAGAAGTTCTCCATCCTGGCTGCACATCAGAGTCAAGCAAGGAGATTTCAATGATCCAGGGTGGGGCCTGGGCATCCACATTTCTAAAAGCTCTCTGGAAGTTCTAACAGGCAGCCATGGCTAAGAGCCACTGGTTTCGGGGGCAGCATTCCAGGCAGAAGGAGCCACCAAAAAAAAAAAAAAAAAAACCAAACCTGTTGCCGTCGAGTTGATTCCAACTCATAATGACCCTATAGGACAGAGTAGAACTGCCCCATATGGTTTCCAAGGAGCGCCTGGTGTATTAAAACTGCCGACCTTTTGGTTAGCAGCCATAGTTCTTAGCCACTATGCTACCAGGGTTTCCCAAGAACCACAAATAGGTACAAAGACTCAGAGGTGAGAATGGGTTTGTCCTGTTCCCAGAAGAAGTAGGAAGACAGCGGGGCTGAAGACAACTGAGCAAGGGGGACAGGGCAGAGGCTGAGGTCAGGGTGGCCAATAGAGGTCAGATACGTGGGGAACGTATGCTGGAGGACAGCTATGGATTGCATTTTCTGGCTGCCCACAAGGCAAGCAAGACTCAGTTGTCTCACTCATAAAGTGGGCTCATGAGTGTACTGACGTCATCGCATTGTTAGAACTGTACTAGTGTCAAGGCTTAGCAAGAGCAAATGAAGGCTGCAAGGTCAGAGGTGGGGGTGAAGTGAGGCACCAGGCCACCCGATGAGAGGGTCTCTTGCTGTCAGGCAATTGAAAAGCCACGGCCACCAACTCTTGCCAGCTGATCCGAGCTGCCAGACTCAATCTGGTATGTCCCAACATGCATCCCATAGAAGACATGTCCTTAATACCTGTTCAGATGCTTCCTTAAGTAGTGACAGGTGCTAAGAAGGAAAAACCCAGGGTGATGGAACAGGTAGTGTCTAGTGGAGGGTAGGAGGGCCACTTTGGGGAAGGTCAGGGAAGGTCTCTCTGCAGTGGTGATGTTTTGGCTGCCTTCTGCCCAGGGAAGTGGAACCAGCCTTGCTCTCCTAAGCTTGCACAGATTCAGTGAGGCTCTTGATTTCAGGACTTGTCAGAGCTTTCAGTGCATGGATGTGCCCTGTGCCTTGAGCACTAGGGAAGAGTAGTGGAGCCCTGCAGTAAAACTTATCTGGCTTGTTTATTTGGTTCATGCCTTCCCCTTTAGAATGTAAGCACCACGTGGACAGGGACATGGTTTGTCTTATCAACTGCATGATCCCTAGGTGCTTACTAATTATTGTTGTTGAATGAAGAAGTAGAAGAAAAGGAAGGAGGATGGAGGGAATGAAGGAAGGAAAACAGGATGGACGGATGGATGGATAGATGGATGCATGGATGGATGGATGGATGAGTGAAAGGAAGAATAGCATGGAAGAAAAATGGACGGATGGATGGATGGATGGATGGATGGATGGATGGATGGATGGATGGATGGATGGATGGATGGATGGATGGATGGATGGATGGATGGATGGATGGAAGGGTGGATGGGTGGTTGGGTGGGTGGGTTGATGGGGGGTTGGTTGGGTTGATGGGTGGTTGGGTGGGTGGGTGGGTGGATGAGTAGATGGGTGGGAGGGTGGGTAGGTGGACAAATGCACAGATGGACAGATGGATGGGAGAGTGGGTAGGTGGATGGATGAATGGATGGATAGATGAGTAGATGGAAGGGTAAATGAAAGGAAGAATAGATGGAAGCCTGGAAGGAAGAATCAAGGGGTGGATGGAAAGAAGGAAGAAAGGAAGGAAGAACGGAGGATGGCTAGAGGGAAAGAAGGAAAGAAGGAAGTGAAATTGGATGAATCCAGTATTTCCAAGCTGATTTTGCCACTTTCTCTTTTCCACATACACCTGTTTACAACACACACACACACAAATGCAACTTGAGAGAGTAAACAAAACCCCTTTGGCAGTTTGACCCCATTACAGAGGGCAGGGACAGGCCTTCACATCCCCAGGCCCCTTTAGCTCTGGTTCACAATACATATGCTGTTTTATTTATTTACCTATTTTTTATTTTCTGGCTTCTTACCTTCCCCCCCAGATAGCAACAACCTGATTATGCACACACGATGGGCATGCCACATGGCGCCATGTCACCACTTTGCTGCCTCAGCTTGGCCGAGCGGCTGCCATTGGCACCTCGAACCCTCCGTGCAGTTGCTCAGCCCGTCTGCCTCCTCAGTGAGCCGTGGGTCCTCAGAGTGTCAGCAGAACAGCCGGGCTCGGCTGCAAAGACTGTGGTAGCCCCCGCCTCGGAGGAAAGCTAGATCTGAATGGAAACATATGGATCTGAGAGGTGTGGGAGTCTGTCTTTTTTTAATCTCATGAAACCCTTCCCTTGCCTTGAGAGTTCTAAATTTTTTCAAAGCCACCGAGCACGATGCCAGGCTCCAGTTTACCTTTCCCTGTTCACCTGCCTTCAGAGTGCGGCAAAATAATGAACCTCCACCCGCACCCCCTCCAGCTTGCATGAGGATGAAGGAAAACAAGCCGCTACCTTCTTCACAACTATTTAACATGTCTTGATGTCTTCTTTTCCCCCATAGAAGGAATTGGCATTTTTTTTAATTCCTCTTTTTGGTGTTCGTGGCTTGAAAATCAAACGGCTTTACTCCCAGTTTCTTGTAGGCTCCTGCGTTCTGGGACTTCAGAAAGCTACAGATGGGGAAGGCAAGGCTGGGTCCTTTGGAGAACAAGAGAGTTGCTGGCTTGCAGATGGTGGGGTGTTCATTCATTCATTCATTCACATTGCAGGCATTGGGTATTCTGTATCAGGAACTTTCATTCATTTGTTCATTCATCCATTCACACAGCAATCATTAGGCACTCACCCTATAACAGGAACTTTCATTCATTCATTCACATAGCAAGCATTGGACGCTCTGAACCAGAAAATTTCATTCACCCACACAGCATTAGGCACTCACCATGTGCCAAGAACTTTATTTCATTCATTCATTGGTTCATTCATTCTTCATTGGATTCACATTATGTACCAGGAATTATGCTAGGCACCAGAAATACAGATGTGAGTCTCAAGGTAGCCCACTTCAAAGAGACCACAGTACACTTCACAGATGTGAGGCAGAATTTATTTTTACCAGGGCAGTTAGTTGGAAAGCTAATTTAACAAAGACTAACACAAGGCTCCAATGCCTATAGGCAAAAATTGGAGAAGGGGGCAAAGGAGCAAGGAGCTAGAAGTGCCAGGCGCATTGCATTCAGACCTTACTGGCACCCTGCAAGTAGGCACTAACAGACCCATTTTACGGTATTTGTTGTTGGGAAAACTGAGGCTCAGAGAGGTGAAGAGGCAGGACCAAGCTCACGCAGCAGATAGGCTGGCGAAGGACTCTGGGTGCTCAGTAAATCACCAGAACCATAGAGATTATACTAATCTCGGGGGAGAGACTATGAAGAGGGCCTCCAGTTTCATCTCATCCTACCCTTGCTACTGTCCCCATGCTGAACAGGTTTCAGCAGAGCTTCCAGACTAAGACAGGCTAGGAAGAAAGGCCTGGCAATCTACTTCCAAAATATCAGCTGATGGAAACGCTATGAATCACAATGATCTGAACTCATTGTGCGTGGGGTCACCATGAATTGAAGGTGGGCTCGATGGAAGTTAACAACAACAGTCCCCATGAGATGAGGGTGGAGTAGGTTTCTTATTGTCTCTTGTCCCTGTGTTGCAGGCGAAGAGTCCTAGGTTCAGGTACATTAGTAGGTTTAAGGTCATACAGCAGGTATGTGACAGAAACAGGACTGATTTTGAAGCCTTGCCCTTCCCCTTACCTCCCACAGGGCATGGGTACATGTGCACACACACACACACACACCCTCAAGCACATACACACACTCACACACTCATACATACACTCACATGCATACTCATGAACACACTCATTCTCATTCACACACATTCACACACACACTCAAACACACGCACTCACGCATATACCCATATACACTCACACCCTCATGAACACACACACACCCATACACACTCATGCACTCTCACACACTCAAATGCACAACCACACACTCATCACATACACTCACACACATATACATTCACACACTCAGACTCACCCGCACACTCACATATGCATGTATTCACACAGACACTCACGCACTCACACACATGTATACGTTCACACACACACACACAGAGCTCAGCCTGACTCTGCCCACAGCAGCCCGAGGACACTTAGAACCCTGAGTGCGGCTTTTCCCGACAAAGCTACACTCAATTATTGGGAAGTGCCTCCCCTGGCCATTTCTAGATCCATTTGAGAAAAATAAATAAAGCTCGGGCCTGACTCTGCGGTGAGGAGATGACAGTGGCGGATGGAGGGGGAGGTCAGATGGCTCTGCAGTGCCACTGGTGAGAGCAGACAGCATCTCCCATCGCTAATGGGGTTCAGACCAACACCCCTACGCCGCGCCAGGAGGAGTGCTGGTAATGGAATCTCCGTAGGAACCTAGGCCTCCGCCACTCCTTCCTGTCCACTTGATCCGATTACTTTTTTGTTACAGCAGTGATGCCTCTAGGATCATTCAGATAAGATTAAGGGAAGAATAATCTAGAAGGCATGCAGATTTTATAGTCACGGAGCTTCTCCACCCCCCAGCTGGGAAACATTAAATACTTTGTAGGAAAGGTAGACAATATGAAGGACTTGGCACATATACGTGTCTACATGTCTCCACCAAAAAACCCAGCTAATTCATTTCATTCAGATTGGGCCTGACCTGTCATCTTCATTCCTCCTGCTTTTCCACTACCTGAGATGTTATTTTTGTTAAATGGAGATTATTATCCTTCAAACAGAAATAATGCTTCCGCATGTGGAGGAAGCGGATAATGAGGCCACACTGGTCATTTTACACTGAGGACAAGGGAAACACCCACATGGCTGATTGACAGTTGCCACTAAGATACAGAGCCCCTCAGAGACCCTCCCAGGGCGGGCCGAGGTGGGGGCGGGGCTGGGAGCTGGGGTGGGAGGCCTGGTGGCCCTGTCGCCCCTGCCAGCAATCTGTGGGTTCTCACCACCTCCTCAGACATTCGAGCTGACAACTGTGTGAAATTGAAATCGTGAAGTTGATTAAATGATGTATTTAAGGCTTCATAAAAGGAGGAGGTAAGGGACGTGGAGTGAGGAGGGGGGGCGAGGGAGAGCGAGGAAGAGACAGAAAGAAGGAGAGAGATGGGGAGAGGGAGTGAGAGAGGAGGAGAGAAAGAAAGAGAGATAGGGAAGGGGAGAGGGGGCTAGAGAGAGAAGAGAAATGGGAAGAAGAAGAAAGAAGAGACGTAGGGGAGAAATGGAGAGAGATGGGGAGAGGTGTGGAGAAGGGAAGAGAGAAGGTGAAGGGAAGAGATGGGGAGAGAGACAGAGAATGAAGAGACTGAGAAAAAGAAGACAAAAATAAGAATCAAGGAGAAAAGATGAAAAAAGGAGGAAAGAAGGAAGATGAGACATGAGAGGAAAAAGGAAGAAGAAATGGAGGAAGAGAAATAAGGAGAGAGAGACAGATAACCAGGAGGAGAGAAGAAAAAGAAAAAGAGAGGCTAGAGGAAGGGAAGGGAGTAAAGAGAGGAAGAGGTGAAGGTGCACCGGGAGAGAAACCAGGAGAGAGAGGGGCTGCCCTGCACAGAAGCAGAGGGAGCAGTCCCAGGGCTGGGGAGGAGCAGGAGGGGGGTCTCAGATGCCTTCCTTCCGCCCCCGCCTCTCTCCCCTGTCATGTGGGGAGGGTTTATCTCACCAGGAGCAGCAGGCTCAGTCACTGATCTAATCAAATTATTCAGCATTAAAAAACTGCCAAGACATTCCAGTACTTCAGCTTCCAGAGGCCCAGCTGGGATCAAATGCTAATCAACATCGCCACGATATTTATTCCCACTGTCAGGCGGCTGCCTGTTTGTTTTCCGAGGGCTGCATACTAAACTGGAGGAGCAAGATGAATCGGCTGGTGGCAAAGGGATGAGATGTTGGAAGGAAGGCGGGCGGGCAGGCAGGAGAGGATGGGGGCACAGGTCTCGGGAGGGTGAGCAAAGGCCCCTATAGTAGCCCCCGTCTGCACCTCAGCCCCTAGTCCAGGATTCTTTTCAGAACTGTCTTCTCCTCCCCATTCCTGTCTCTACACTGGAGTCTCATTTCATGGCAAGCCAGCTGCCTCTTTGGACTCAGAGACTTCCATTTGAACCCAGGAGTTCATGGATAAGGCAGACGATTATAACCCTCAGCTGCTAACCGAAAGGCTGGAGATTCAAGTCCACCCAGAGGTGTCTTAGAAGAAAGGCCTGACAATCTACTTCTTAAATATCAGCCATTGAAAAGCTCAGGAAGCACAGTTCTACTCTGACACACATGGGGTTGCCACGTGCGTCAAAGTCACCTAGACGGCAACTGATCTTGACCCCAGGTAGGTGGGTCCCTTCTCTGAGCTTCTGTTTCCTGCTCTGTAACAGAGGGCACTAATGCTCCCCCCAGTGGCCTGCTGTGGATTCAATGAGAGGGAGGTAGGAGAAAAAGCAGAGCCCCGGCTGTGTGACTTTTCGGTAGTGACTTAACCTCTCTGTGCTTTGGCTTCCTCCTCTGTAAAACGGAGGTGGTATCAATTGTGCCAATCTCATGGGGCTATCTGTTGCAATCTTTGAATACGTGGAAAGCATCTAGTAAGCACTTACTATATGTTAGTGATAATTATTAGCTCTTGACATTATTACAGGGGGCAGTGGTGGTTCGGTGGTAGAATTCTCACCTTCCACACGAAAGACTTTTGGGTACGATTCTTGGCCAATGCACTTCATGTGCAGCCATCACCTGTGGGTCCATAGAGGCTTGTGTGTTGCTGTGTTGACAAACAGGTTTTAGCAGAGATTTCAGACTAAGAAAGGCCTGGAGATCTGCTTCTGAAAATCAGTCAGTGACAACCACATGGATCACAATGGCCTGAACTGAAACAGATCATGGAGATGGCACACGACCAAGCAGCGTTTCATCCCCTTGTGCATGGGGTACTCATGAGCAGGGGGCAGCTAACCACAACATTATCGTGAGGGTTAGATGAAAAAGAGCATGTCAAATATTTAGTAGGGGGACTGCGACAGATTAGATTTTATGATGACGGTTAGGATTAAATCTGGGTGACTTTGGGTACATTACCCTGTGGGCCTCAGCTTTCTCATCTGTAAAGTGGAGTTAGCATACCTACCTCAAGGGATTGTTATGAAGGTTAAATGAGTTAATATATGTAGATGCTCAGAACACTGCCTGGCACATATAAAAAACCAGCTACCCTGGAAGCAAGTGCCCAGACTAATTATTTTAAAGATTCAGGGACCATACCTCTTTCTCGGAGTTCCCTCCTTTGGCCTCCAGAGAGCCCTCTCCAACCCAGACAGGGAGAGACTGGCTTCCCAGGAAGTTCAGGGACCCCAGAGTCCTTGTCTGCAGCTGCTGCAGGAGTCAGGCAGAGCGGACCAGCCCAGATTCGCCCTTGAACTTGGCGCCTCTCTCCTGGGATCTGGCCCGCCCCTCGCCCCACAACCTGAAGGTCACAGCGCTTGGGGGAAGCCTAATTAATTCCCTTTGTTTTTCAGAGTTTCATTTTTTAAATTACAGCCTTCCCTCCTCTCTAATAAATACTCAACAATTAAAGCTTTTTTTTCCCAAAGTGTGATTTCAACATTTCGATGTCCCTCCCCTCCTGTCACCTTCGCTGCCATAAACAGATTCGTAAAAACTGCTTTTGACGCCCCAGCTGCCATTAGCCACTTAAAATCCCGTAATTATCATCCTATCATGGGCCTGTTAACGAGCAGTAAAAATAAGGCCATTGAATATGGTAATTTATTCGTAAATTAGCCTAATGAGAATAGGTTTCAGACACTGTTTACTTGCAGGCTGCCTGTGCCTGGCCTAGGCAGTGGTGACAGGACTGATGCCACCACCAGAGAGGGTGACCTGGCAGGGGAGGCTGCCCACAAGGCAGAGCTGCCCTCTCCCCCACACCTCCACACCTCCCCTGCATCGATTACTGTTCCCTTCATCAGGACAGGGTCTGGCTCCCACGGGCCACGGGACAAGCGACAGCCTAGCCTGCCCCAGCCAGGCTTTCTGCATGTCAGTGTGGACAATGCTGGGAAATGCTTACCGTGGGCTGTGTCACTTTGGGCACATCACTGTGTGGGCCTCAGTTTTCTCACCTGTATAATGGGATCAACATACCTACCTCAAAGGAATTGTTATAATGACTAAATTTGGAGGGGAGGGTAAATGAGATCAAGCGTGTCGAGTGCATAGAACTGTGCTAGGCTGTGGGCGATAGACAGAAGTTGCCATGGCTGCTGTTGTTATTTTTATTCTTGTTCTCGAGGTCTTGTTCCTCTCCTGGATCGGAAGACCTGCTGGGAAGCCTGTGGCTCGGTTCCTTGACTCCTCTGCCTTGTTACCTCCTCTCTCTCCACCCCAGATGCCTTTTAACCCTGCACACTGAGCTGGAACTGGACTTGAAATCAGACCCCAGGACTCAAGGAGGATGGTGTTTTTCCCATGTTCTAGATGAGAAAACTGAGATTTGGAGAGGGGAAGTGACTTGTCCACGGTTGTCCAAGCTTCCTGGCCTGGCTGCTCTCCCAGTGCCCCAGTACCCCCTTCCATCTGGTCTCACCACTTTCCAAGTATGACATCTGCCCAAAGGCCTTCCCAGCATCCACCGCAGTGACATTGTAACCCAGCCCCACCTCCAGGTCTGTCTCTGGGGAGTCACAAGGCACCTGCAGCTGAACTTATAAGCCCTATCTCCAAGCTGGAGCTAGTTCAAGTGGAGCATGGAGGGAGCACTAGAGCTACCCCAGCTCTGCCACTGACCACTGCTGTGTGACTTTGGGTAAGTCCCTTACCCTCTCTGGGCCTCTGTTTCCATCGGTAAGGGTGAAGAATGTTGATTGTGAATCATAGAGTTGTTATGAGTTATTGTGAGGATTAAACGAGGAGAGCTGTTGCCCAACAGGAATTAATCAGCCTCCCCTAGTGCCTTGCCTGGTGCTTTAAGGATGGCAGGGAGCTGGGAACTGGTTGGTGAATTAAATAATTCGACAAGTATTTATGGAGCAGCAGCTATGTGCTAGGCATTGATAAGTCAAACAGAAGTGGTCCCTGCCTCAGGGCTCTTAGTCTGGTGGGGAGATAGTTGCTATTCTGATAATTGCAAGGCAAATTAAGGGATTAAGTAAATGTTAGCTTGCACCTGTGATAGAGGAAGAGTGTCAGAAGTGTGGTGTCATAGAGATGACTTGACAATATTGGGAGGTCAGGAAATGACCCAGGAGGTGACACTGGAACCAGATCTAAAGGAGGGCAAAGAAGCCAAGGGATGGGGGCAGAAAGAATGCTTCAGGCAGAGGGGATGACACAAGCAAAGGCCCTGGGGTAGGTGGAGTTCAATAAAAGGCCTATGTGGCTGGAGCCCAGGCATGGAGGAGAGCAGACCCAGGACAAGGCAGGAGCAGTGGGCAGGGGCCGGACCGCACAGACGCCTGTAGGCCTTAGAGAGGAGTTGGGGAGGCCCTTTAGCAGGGTCTTCATCCCAACTGCAATGAGGGATTTAATTTGGAGAAAAGGTTGCCTGAGCAAATTAGTGTATGGAAAAGGGTTGGAGGGGCTTTGCATGGAAGTAGAAATGAGTTAGGAGCTTGTTTCATTCTTGGCCCAGAAAGAATGAATAAATGGAAGACAGGAAACAGGAATGGAGAGAAGGAGGGCCATCAAGTACAGCTATTCAGGTTGTTGACCACGCAAGGGCTTCGCAGAACATTAGACCGTGCGGCAGAGCTGGAGTCACCTGGAGGAAAAAAAAAAATTGCTGTCGAGTCAACTCTGACTCTTAACAACCCTGTAGGACGGAGTAGAACTGCCCCATAGAGTTTCCAAGAGTGCCTGGTGGTTTCAAACTGCCAGCCCTTCGGTTAGCAGAAGTAGCTCTTAACCACTAGGCCACCAGGGTGGAGTAATTTTTCCCAGCTCCCCCAGAAGGGCTGTGTGGGCTTGTGTCCACCATGACAGGAAGCAGCCTGTGCCCCTTGTCCCCAGATAAACTGCCTCTGCCCACCCTAGGAACCCGGGCTGCTTCTACCTGTGAGCGGGGAATCTGACCCGGCCCAGCTCACCAGGAAGATGGCCCCCTTTTGGGACCTCCTCTGAGTCCTGTTCCTTCCTTCCCTCCCTCCCTTTTCCTTCTCGTCTTCCTTCTCCTCCTTCTTCCCTTCCTTCTTCTTGCTCTCACATCTCTACTTCAGCCTCTCGCTATCACTGTCTTTCCTATTTCTTTAAGTCTCTCTCTGTCTCTTTCTCTCTCCATCTCTCCCCACTTCTTCTGGCCCTGACCCCCCACAACATAACCTTCCCTGACTCAGGCTCAGGTCACATGCATTGGCCAATGCCCTTGCCCTGAGGGGCAGGCATCCTGTGCCCTCACGCCAATCTTCTCACGACTCCTCACTGCAGCCCTGATCCTCCCATTTTCACAAATTAGGGAAATGAGGTTCAGAGAGGCCAAGTGACTTCTCTGAGGTCACACAGCCTAGAATGGGTAGAGCCATGGCTCAGACCCGGGCCTGCTGATGCCCTGTCCAGGGTTTTCTGCCTTGCAGTGGCTGTTGGGAAGAGAATTTCCAACTCAAATACCGTGACTTTGCCACTCGAACCCACGGTTTAAACCTCCACATATTCAGGTCCTTGTAGAAGTTTGGACCCATGGGCAACATTCTTGAAATATCATACAGCCCCTGCCCTGGCAGCCCCCATTACAACCCCTCCTGGCTGCATCTCCTCACGTTCTGCCAGGGCCCAGGGTCATTTTTCTTTTACCTCCTGACAGAGGCTGAGAGTTTTCAGGGGCAATGGTGATGAGGTTGCCAACCGACTTTTGACCAAACGGGTTTCCAACTGCATTTGAAAAGGAAAATACCTTTCCAATGTACCAAATAATGAAAAATGACAGGGCGAGTTTATAACTGTTGATTTAGCTACCAAATCTCCCCCCGCCCTCCCCAGCCCAGACTCCGGTTCTCGGGAGGTTTTCAGCAAGCATTAATTCACTCTCCTCAGCGCACAAAGAAATAGGCCGTTCCGAATCCATTCGGCAGTGCATCAGATTCAAGGCCTGTTGGAAATGGTTTAGCATCTGCCCTTAACAGATGCTGCAGCCTATGGGGCTAGCGAGGGCTAGGGTGGGGACTTGTGGCATCAGGGAACAAACCTCGATGTCCAAGAAGCAGTAACAGGAGAGGCTGTGGCCCAAAATAGCCGCAGAACATGGCGAGGGTGTTGGCTTAGGGGGTAGATTGTCATTGTTAGGTGCCGTTGAGTTGATCCCCACTCGTAGCAACCCCATGACAGTAGAACTGTTGATGGGGTTTTCTAGTCAGTAATTTTTACAGAAGCAGATTGCCAGGTCCTTCTCCAAAAAGCCACAGGGTGGGTTCGAACTGCCAACCTTTAGGTTAGCAGACAAACTCTTAATGGTTTGAGCTACCAGGGCTCCTTAAAGAGGTGTGGAGGGCATGGAAATGGGAGACCCCGAGGTGGGCTAAGCTACATGTGAGCCCTCCAACCCATTACATCACAAGGAAAGTCAAGGTTGTTGTTAGGTGCCATCAAGTTGGCCCCTGACTCATGACGACTCCATGCACAATGGAACGAAACACTGCCTAGTCCTGTGCCATCCCCATGATCTATTACAAATTGGATCATTGTGATCCATACGGTTTTCACTGACTGCTTTTTGGACGTGGATTACCAGGCCTTTCTTCCTAGCCCATCTTAGTCTGGAAGTTCCACTGAAACCTGTTCAGCATAGCAGCAACACACAGCCTTCAGTGACAAACTAGTAGGGGCTGCATTGGCAGGGAATCAAACTCAGGTCTTCCCCACATGGAAGGCAAGGATTCTTCCACTGAACCGTCATTACCCCTCAAAGTCAAGGTAACGAGCCACAAGATGGTTCTCCAATGGGGCTGTGCTTTCCAGGTTTGCTGAGAGCTTCTAAAAACTCTGATGCTCAGCCATATGCCAGATGAATTATATCAGAATATTTGGGGATGGAACTCAAGCATCCGAGTTGTCTAAATGCTCCAGGTGATTCCACTGTGCAGCCAAGGTTGACAACCAGTGAACTAGGCTGCTGGACCAGTGGTTCTCAAAGCAGGAGCCCCAGGCCAGCAGCATCAGCATCACCCTCACCCAGAAACTTGTTAGAAAAAAATGCAAATGCTTGGGCTTCTCCCCAGACGTGCTGAATCACACACTCCCAAGTGGTCCAGAAACCTGTATTTGTAACAATCTCTCCAGGACATTTTGATGCTTGCTCAAGTTTGGGAGCCACTGATCTAGACCTACCAGGATTGTTGTTCTTGTTGTTAGCTGCCTCCGACCCATGGTGACCTCGTGTGTGACAGAGTAGAACTGCTCAATCTTGGCTGTAATCTTTACTTGGCTGTAATCCTTACTAAAGCAAATCTTCAGATCCGTCTTCCGCAGCACTGCTGGATACGTTGGAAATGCCTACCTTTCGGTTAATAGTCAAGCGCAAATCATTTGCATCACCCAGGGACCTTTAGCACAGTAGGAGAGGTATATTCATTTTTCTCAGCCATTCATTCATTTACATTCACTCACTCAC
This sequence comes from Loxodonta africana, assembly GCF_030014295.1. Classification (NCBI taxonomy): domain Eukaryota; kingdom Metazoa; phylum Chordata; class Mammalia; order Proboscidea; family Elephantidae; genus Loxodonta; species Loxodonta africana. The sequence continues at coordinate 29,292,209 of NC_087360.1, read as the reverse complement.
CTAACTGCTCATGTTCTCAGCATACAGTGTGTCCCTACTTTGAGCCAAGCACTGGGCCAGGCATGGAGCATCCAATCATCAGTCAGATGTGGATTTTACACTCAAGGAGATTGAAGTCTCCATATTAAATTTCTCAGAAAATAGAGTCAGAGGGGAAGGTCATTGTCTTAGTTATTTAGTGCTGTTATAACACAAATACCACAAGTGGATGGCTTTAACAAACAGAAATTTATTTTCTCACAGTTTAGGAGGCTAGAAATTCAAATTCAGAGTGCTGGCTCTAGGAAAGGCTTTCTCTCTCTCTCGGCTCTGAAGGAAGGTCCTTGACTCTTTGAGCTTCTGCTCCTGGGTGACTTTCATATGGCTTGGGATCTCTCTTTCCCCATCTCAGCTTCTAGCTTGCTTGTTTAATCTCTTTATATCTCAAAAGAGATTGACTAAAGATATACCCTACACTAATCCTGTCTCATTAACATAACAAATACAACCCATTCCCAAATGGGATTATAACCACAGGCACAGAGGTTAGGATTTACAACACATATTTTTGGGGACACAATTTAATCCATAATATTCTTACCTTTGGCCCCTCAAAATTTATGTCTTTGCCACATGTAAAACAGATTCATCCTATCCCATCATCCCAAAAGTCTTAAATCAAATCCAACTCCAAAGTCTCATTTTCTGAATCATCTAAATCAAATATGGGTGAGACTTTAGGAGTATCCCATCCTGGGGCAAAATTCCTCTTCATCTGTGAACCTGTGAAATCTAGAATACAAGTTATCTGTTTCCAAAGTACAGTGGTGGAACAGGCACAAGGTGGAAATTTCCATTACAAAAGGGAGAAATCGGAGGGAAAAAAAGGATAACAGGCACCAAGAAAGTCCAAAACCCAGCAGAACAAATTACATTAGCTCTCAAGGCTTGAAAATAATCTTCTCTGAGACCATCCAGGCAATGGTCCTGCCCTTCAGACTCTGGGTGTTGGCCATACTTTCTGGATTCTGAGTGGAGGCCCTTCAGCTCTGGGCTTCATCTTTGCCTTCCAGGCACACTGGGATGAGAACTCTGCACCCTTGGCTTTGGGAAGCTCCATTCTCCTAGTCCATCTGAGTGGCAACCTCACCCCGTTGGCCCTGCAGTCCCTGTACTTCTGCCCCTTGGGTGTGCCAGCCCTGTTCTCTTAGCTTTGGGCAGCAGCCTTATCCCCCTGGCACATCTTAATGGCAGACCCCACACTCCAGAACCGAGTTGGCAAAGATCCAACTCTCTGAAACCTAGAAGGCTATGGTTCCCCTCTTTGAGATCCAGGAGACTGTGGCCCCACCCCTTGAAACTGAGAAGGCCCTGCTTCCTGTGCTCCTTCTAACAGTTCTGCTGATTTCTGAGCTGTTCCAGGGATGATCCTTTTCTTTGCTTGGAGAACAACAGATGTAGCTCCTTTGGCCTGTTTCCTGCTGTAGAATTCCAAGAGGCAGACAGCGTTCTTTCCTTTCGTTCTTTCTCTATCCCCTTCAGTCTAAGCTGATGGATTTTCTGCTGTGGTAGCTGGATAGATCCATTAGTCACAGGCTTACTCTCTTTAACAAAAGATTGTGTAGCCACATTCTTGGCAAACATGCTAGAACATGTGTCCTAAGTTTGTACAACAGAATTTTCCATATCTGGAAAGTTCTGTTTTCATTTTGCACAATTCGTTTTTAAGCCTATCTCTTTCTTCTCACATCTTACTATAAGTGACAAGGAGAAACCATGCAGCCCCTTTAAAACCTTGCTTAGAAATCTCATCAGCCAGATATGCAAGTTAATCACTTGCAAGTTCTACCGTCCACCAAACATTTGAACATAATTCAGGCACATTCTTTGCCACCACATAAAAAAAAAAATCACCCTTCTTCACATGTTCGTTATTTTCTTTTAAAACTTCACCAGAAGCACGTTTAATACCCACATTTCTAGAAAAATCTGTTGCTGCCACCATATGTATTCTCTAAGACAATAGAGACTTTCTCTATAGCTCTCCTTGCTTCCTTCTGAGACCTCACCAGAATTGCCTTTGATGTCTATAATTCTACCAACAGTCTTCTCAAAGCAATCTAGGCTTTTACTATTAGGCACCTTAAAACTCTTCCAGCCTCTACCCACTACCCAGTTCCAAAACCACTTCCATATTTTAGGTATCTAGCAGTTCACCACTTTTCTTGTACCAAATTCTGTCTTAGTTATCTAGTACTGCTGTAATAGAAATACCACAAGTGGATGGCTTTAAAGAACAGAAATTTATTTTCTCACAGTCTAGGAGGTTAGAAGTCTGAATTCAGGGTGCTGGCTCTATGGGAAGTCTTTCTGTCTCCCTCGGCTCTGGAGGAAGGTCCTTGTCTCTTCGAGCTTCTGCTCCTGGGTGATATTCATGAGGCTTGGCACCCCTCTTGCCTCATCTCTGCTTCTAGCTTGCTTGCTTAATCTCTTTATATCTCAAAAGAGATTGACTAAAGAGACACCCTACACTAATCCTGTCTCATTAACAAAACAAACACAACCCATTCCCAAATGGGATTATAACCACAGGCATAGAAGTTAAGATACACAGCACATATTTTTTGGAGACACAACTCAATCCATAATGTTCATCAAAGTCAGGAAGGGCTTTGACCTCACTCTTCCAATAATAGTCTCAGTCTTCCTCTCTCCTCTGACTGCGTGGATTCCATTAGAGCTGCTAGCAGCACCACAGGACATCCATGTGTGCATTCTTTTACCCATCATTCATTCAGCAAACACTGCATTCAGCATCTACAGGGTGCAGGCTCAGTGGTAGGGGCTGGGAGATTAGAGACAGCTGATTGAGAAAACCTGTTCTCCCAAATTATAGACTCCAGAGATGAGTGGGACCAGCAAGAAGGACACAGGGCCCAGAACAGACTTTTCTTGTTGAAAGCTCACCCCATGAGAAATGGCAGGATAGTCCTTCCCAACCTGGCCAAATTTGGGTACCAGCCAGCTCTCTTCCCTCTCATGGAGGCAGATAAATGGAGGATTTAAGACCAAAGGACTCTGGACCCAACAGCCTGGATTTGCATCTGGCTCTTAGACCTGCTAGATGGTTGGCCTTGAGCAGGTTACCATATTTCTCTATGCCTCAGTTTCTTAATCTGTTAAAAAAAAAAAATTAAGTGAGGATAAAAACAGCACCTGTCTCCTTGGGTTGTTACAAGAATTAAGTGAACATTTGAAAAGTGTTTAAAATAGTATTGGGCAGTTAAGTTCTATTAGGCATTTGGCAGCTAAATTACGACATCCTCTTTTAAAAAGTCACTGAAAAACAAAATCTATTTTAAAACCAGATTCCTTTTCACATATACTGGGGATTTTGCTTATTCAATCATTACTGTAGGGATTCAATTTATAAAAGGAATAACGTGTGTATCCATATGTTGAATTTGCTTAAAGTGAGGTAGGCATCTCACCTGCTTCTGACAGTGGCGGGGGGGGGGGGTGTTCTTAGAAATTGTGGCAGGATTATTGTGAAACATCATTTCTGAAGGATCAGGTGGTTCCTGGAAATCCCTGATGTTGCCTCCATATCAGTCTGTCCTTTTCTTCCTTTGCCCTGAAAGTTCTACCTGCACCAGGAAATGAGAAAGTGAAAGCTAGTGAGAGACAACGTGTCCTGCCTTTTTAACATCTCAAGATGGAAAATATTAAGAAGCCATATGAATCCTTAAGCTGCCCTTGCTCTGAAAAATGGCTTCCCCTTACGATTCCTTTCACTTCCTGTTTCACAGGAAGTGGCACCCTCCCGCCTTCTCGGCATCTTAGCCAAGATGCTGTACCTATAAATGTTCTCCTCAGCAGAGGCCTGGGCATGGTCTACCCAACACAGCCTCACAGCCAGTGACCCCGGACCACCTAGGCAGATCAGGGTCCGACAGAAGATCTCAAAGTTTTCACATTTATTGCAGGTGTGAACAGGATGGAAATAAAACCAGAAGCTATGTTGAGATTCGGTCATCAAGATCCAAAAAGGAGCATTCTGCTTCCTGGCATTTCTTGCCAAGGATGATCTCAGCCTCATCTGTTCCCATTCACAGGGAGCAAAGGCCTCAATTTTAATAAGGGTGCGGTTCCATTTCCTCGTCTCTTGTTTCTGAAATTGGGCTGGGTGGGGACTTTGATGGTCAGAACTGAGGTGAGTCCAGAGAAAAATGCCCTCATGCTGGACCCTGTGATGTCTGCTACTTACAAGAGCTTTGGCATCCCTCCTTGGAGCTCTGCTTTCACACAATCAACTCTCTCCTGTGGGCCTCTGCCTTCCCTACGTCCATGGATTCATTTTTTTTTTTTTTTTTAACATTGAACATTTATTCTGGAAGTACAAAGTTGAATAAGACATAGCCCTGTCTCCTGGCGCTCACAGTAAGAGCACAAGATAGGGGCAAGTGGACAATTAAACAGGCAGTTAAGCACAGTTATAGGAAGCATGGGATAGGGCAGGAGGTGTGTGAAAACATGAGGAAAGCCATTTAACCCAACCTGGGAAACCAGAAAAGGTTCATAAGAGCAAAGGGTAACCAGGCATCTCTGCCTGCCTCCTTTGGACCTTATCAATTCAGTGTACTCAGCTGCAGGTATCTTAATCTTTGAGTCTTGGGTCTTTTTCCAGAGATTCACAGGGCAGGGTAGAAGTGCCAGGGAATTCACAAGATGTACTCCAGAGCCAACCTCGCCCAATGACTCTTTGGAGGTAGGATATCAATATCTCATGTCCCTCACTCCTAGGGTGAGATGACCCTGAAACTTGTATTCTACAATATTTTTTAGAACTTCTGTGCAGGATTAAGTTCCAGTCATCCACAGTAACATCATGCTTTATAACATACACTTCATTGGCTCCCTTCCCCTTCCTGCCTCACTTCCATGCTTCTCCTGGGGTTTCCTGGGACCCTCTCCCCAAAATACTACTTGCGCTCAAATCCTTTATCTCAAAGTCTGCTTCTAGAAAAATCCAAACTAAGCCAGTTTGGGAGAAGAAGATAAATGTGGTCAGCTTTGGGTTTCTGAAAGGCCACTCTGTCTATCCACGTGGTTGGGAGGTATTTTAGTTTTTTAGGTTACCATAACAAAGTGTTGCAAAACAGATGGCTTTAAAGAATAGAAATCCAGTTTCCCACAGTTCTGGAGGCTAAAAGTCCAAGTCAACGTGTTGGTCAGGCTGTGTTCTGTCTCTGTCAGCTCTAGAGAAGATCCTTCCTTGTCTCTCTCAGCTTCTGGCTTGTAGATGCATCTTCAGGTGGCTGTCCTTCCTCTGCCTTTCTCTGTGCCTCTTCTTTTATAAGGATGCTGCTCAGATGGGGTTAAGACACACCCAACTTAATTTAACTAATACCTTCAAAGACCCTATTTCCAAGCAAGGTCACATTCACAGTTATCGGGTTAGGACTTGGGTACACCCCATCTTCCAGACCTGGAAATGCTAACAACATCTCTTAACCACAGCCCTTGTCAACAGGAAGTGGCCTTCAGATCACACACAAATTAAACCCCTGCCTGGAGGCTGAACCTGATTGAAGGCCACACAACACCACCTCACTTAGGCATGCATGTATGATGAACTCAAAAGGAAAAGAGAACAAAAGTGCACTGCAAGATGGAAAGTTGCAAAGGACTGCAGAGAATGAATCTCCCCAACTAGCAGAACCTTCCTTTTTGACAGTGTCCCGATGCATTCTGCAAAGCTCAAATGTTTACAGAGTCCCTACTTTGTGCAGCCACAGTTGCACCTGTGGCTATTTTTGAAAAATTCAAGTCCAGCCTAGTTCAGCCGGATGCCTATAGGTGCTGGGTGCAACCAAGCCCAGCTTTATGAGGAAGGATGAAGTCAGATGCCCCAGCCCCTGCTGTGTCCCAGGGAAATTTCTTCCCCCTCCTTGGTTAAGCCTGACACCCTACCTTGAGGCGGATTCTGCAGATGGGAACCAAGGCCCAGGCAGGTTACCTGACTCACCCACAGTCTCTGCTATCAAGTGGTAGCAACGGAATTTAGTGCTAGGGGACCCAGATCCCAGGCACATAGTCTGGCATGTTTTGAGGAGGAAACTGGGACCCAGAGAGGGGGCAATTTGCCGAAGGAGACTTCTGATCCAGGACTGCGTGGAACACAGCATTCTTGGAGCTGCTACATTCTCGAAAGGGATCGGCAGATTCCCTTCAAGTGTCCTTGACAGGGCTGGGTCTCCTGTAGTGTTTCATTATCAGAAAGGAAAAATTAACAGCTAATAGAAAGGAGGAAAGAAGCCCTGGTGGTGCAATGGTTAAGCACTCAGCCACTAAGCAAAAAGTGGTTGGTTTAAACCCACCTAGCAGCTCCACAGATAAAGACCTGACAATAGGCTTCCACAAAGATTACAGACTAGAGAAACCCTATGTGGCAGTTCTACTCTGAAACATGGGTTGTTATAAGTGGGAATTGACTGGATGACACCCAACAACAAATACAAGAAGAAAAGAAGAGATGGAGGAAGAAGGGTGGATAGGAGGAAGAAAAGAAGAGAAGAAAAGGTAAAAGGAAAGAAGAAAAGGGTGGGAAAGGAAGGGAGGGAGAGAGAAAGGGAGGGAGGAAGAAAGGAAGAAGGTAGAAGGGAAGGAAGGAAGGGGGAAGGAAGACAGGAGAGAAGGCAGGAAGAAAGAAAGGAAGGGAGAACTGCTGGGGGAGGAAAGAAGGAAGGGAGGGAGGGAGAGAAGAAGGGAGAAAGAAAGGAGGAAAGCAAGGGAGAGACAGAGAGGGGGAGGGAGGGAAGGAGGCAGGGAAGGAGGCAAGCAAGCCTCAGAAGGGCAATCCCTGGAAAGGCGAAGAGCTGAAGTCTAACCCTGGTTCTAACTCCCGAGAGCTTTATGTCTGGCACAGGCTTCCTAAGGTCTCAGCACATCAGTTTCCTGTTTGTCCAATGGGAGTCTGATTAATTCACTCATTTATTGCATTCTTAAACAGACTGGCAACAGCAATAACATCGATGACAACAATAATAGTAACACACTTATATAGAACTTGCTATGCACTCTGGTCAATTCTCAGTTCTTTGGGACCTTGACTCATTGAATCCTCAAAGCATCCCTGATTCTATCCCCTCTTACAGGTAGGGAAGCTGAGATTCAAGCACAGCCAAGTCACTGTGCAGGGCCACAGGGCTAGGAAGTGGCAGCTGGCCTAGGAACATGGGGTTTTTAACCATCAGACCACTCTGTCTCTGCTCTCTGGCCAGGCAGCACATAGGGGGCTGTTGGTGGTTGGATGGGAGAACATTCATCAAAGAGCCTAGCACGGTGCAGGGTACGCAGTTGGTGCTCAGTAAATACCAGCTCCTTGCCTGGCCTGCTGGCCCCAGTCCCCTGAGACGCAGCCTCTGGAATCCTGGACCACACCCCTCCTCCTGGGCATTCTCTTATTAATTTAACCACAGCCTCACCCCATCCCTATTAGGACGGCCGCTCCAGACAGACTTTCTGAGCCTGTGAAGGCCAGGCCCTTGGCCAACTAGTCAGGGCTCAGCACCCCATTATCTTTCTGCCGCCTTCCAACGAAAATTATAAGCACTTTGTGTCAACCCGCGTCCACCCCGGCAGCCGCACCGCAGGAAAGCGATTGAGGTCAGGGGAGGCAGACAGCCTACCCATCACGCCCGCCGTGGCCATTCCTCACGCAGTGACATGCAATCTCCTGCGGAGGGTCACCTCTGGGGAAGCGATTCCTCCAAGCCCAGAACAAGTGCCAAATTGCATCTTTGCCGAATAATCATGTGGAACACATTGCTAGTAGCTGCCTCTGTAATAAATGCTTAACCAAAGCAGCCCCTTCCTCCAGCATAACCAGGAGCGTATTTCCTGTAAATACATTAACCTATTCGTGCCGCATCACATGGCCCAGGAGCACGCATCACAAGCAGCAAAGAGCAAAGCCCAGCCAGGCTGGGGAGGACCAAGCCGTGCGGGAGGGAGTTTCATCAGGCAGGAAAAATGAGGAGGCAGCGGGGAAAGGCAACCAGAATAGACAAGAATGCCCCTGACCCCAAGCCTACCCCTCTGCAACAAATGTGCTACAGGGGGACTTTCGTTTTGCATCCTGCTTGTCACCTGCGTGCCCCACAGAATCTGTAAATTGAGGCTGGCTTTGAGAGAAGAGGCATTGGACCCAAAAACCACCCACTGTCGTCGAGTCGATTCCGTCTGGTAGAGACCCTATAGGACAGAGTAGAACTGCCCTGTAGAGCTTCCAAGGAGAGCCTGGAAGATTCGAACTGCAGACCTTTTGGTTAGCAGCAGTAGCACTTAACTACTAAGCCTCCAGGGTTTCGACCAGGCAACGGTAATTCTCCCTGACTTCCTATGAACTGAACGCGGAAAGTCTGCGATAGGGCAACTCCAAATGCCACAGGATGAGTGCCTGGGGGTACAGGATGAGGAGGAGAGGAGGAAAGAGAGAAAGAGGAGGGAGAGACAAAAATATGAATGAGGAACAGAGAAAAAAATGGAGAAGAATGATTTGAAGACTGAAAGAGAGAGCCATCCAGGATGAGAAAAAGGAACACAACAGAAAGAAAACATTTTGAAGAGAAGGGAAGAAGAGGAGAGACGGGGGGGGGGGAGGGGGGTGGGCAGGGGGGGAGGTCGATGGAGAGGGTAGGAGGCCACCCTCTGGAAGGCTGGTTTTTGTCTTGTTTCCACGAGAGGAAAAAATGTTCTTTGTTATCAAAAACCTTGAGTGACACTAGCGGCCCCCTCACCCCCACCCCACCCCCAACACAAGGCACCCAGGCCGGTGGGCACACACATGCGCACACACACACTCACACAAGGTCACACACACTCACATGCAGCCCAGAGTCCATCCCCTCCCCCTAGCCCTGAACACAATTCAGCCCTAGAACCCATAGAGCAATACATGGTCTGAGCCAAAGGAAACACAGGCCTAAACCAGACTGAGCCTGGGCATGAGGGAAGAGGGAGGAGGAAGTGGGAGGAAGAAAGGAGGAGGAGACGACCCAGAGAGGACCAGAAACAATTGGGATGGCAAAGAACCTGGGAGGCTTTTCCTGGGGCCCTGGGAGGCCCGCTATGGGGCTGCAGCCCCCCAGGCCTGGGCCGCCCCTTCACCCCTGTAGCAGGACCCATTCTTAATCAGCCATGGCCCAGGCTACCTTGAAAGATGAACAACGGCTTCCAGCAGCCAGCAAAGAGCGGCCGGTTTTTGGGCGAGAAGCAAAGCAAAGCTTGCAACTTCTCACTTCTGAAGTGGGTGGGCAGTTTCCGGCAAACCTTTTGCCTGGCTGTCTCCAGCCGCCCCAGCTAACGCCCCATAATTTGCCAAAATTAACAGATTTATGGCAGCGCGTTGGTTTGGATCCACTTTGCGTATGTACTTTGCAAGAGAAAAACATTTTCTTCTTCCCCGATTTAACTGTTTGCCCATTAATACGCTCTACATTCGCTGGTGCTTAATGACTGTTCAAATTTTCTCTGTTCATAGAGAATGTTGTTGTTGTGATTAAGGGTGCCAGGGTGCTTGCAAGTACAAACACGCCAAAGCCATAAAAAGGGCAATTAATTCTTTTAAAAAAAAAAAAAATGCGAGAGAGCCAGAGAGAATGGATGCCCTGTTTACAGAAAAGCAAGAAAGAAAACAGATCTTTCTAAGAGGAGTCCTCACTGGACAATGAAGTCTCCTGCTGAGTTAACGTCAATAAACTACTGGGGAGACTTGGAAACACAGATGTCCGCAGAAAAATGCTGCCCTGAAGATAGTAGATCATTTGACAACGGTGTGTCAACCATTTATTAGGCCTGGCTCTTGGCTGGCCACCAGAGGAAGCCACAGAGTGTCAGCGAGGTAGACGCTCCATCCTGAACTTAAATCCCAGCTCCAGATAAGTCATCCAGCCCCTCTGAGCATCAGTTTCCTCATCTGCAAAATGGGATGCTGATCACACAAGAATGGCTGTCAGAGTTCAGGGGGAAGGTGTCTATTAAGGGCTTAGCTTAATGTCTGGCATGCAGTAGGTATACAAGAACGATCCAGCTCCTTATTCATGCATTTATTCGATGCACATTTATGATGCACCTTCTGTGGGTCAGAGTCACTGGGTGGTGCAAATGGTTAACATGCTTGGCTGCTCACTGAGAGGCTGGAGACTTGAGTCCACTGAGAACTACCTCAGAAGAAAGGCCTGGCCAACTACTTCTGAAAAATCAGCCCCTCTGGAGCACAGTCCTACTCGGACACACATGGGCTCTCCATGAGTTAAACTGGCTGTATGGCAACTGGTTTCTCTGGGTCAGGCCCTGGGCAAGGTACAGCAGCAAGCAAGACAATAGGTCCCTCCTCGTACACAGCTGACCATCCAGTGGCCAGAGACAGAAGCTGATCAGCTAGCACTGTGACGTGTTCCATAGCCATCAGCGCTAGAAGAAAAATAAAGCAGAGTCAGGGGGCACAGAGTGTCACGAGTGGGCTTCTGCTTCTTCTAAAGGTGTCCTGGGATCTTTGCCCACCTCACTGGCTGCATCTTCCCATTCCCTTAACAATGCCCTCTTCTCCCTGACCCAGGACCCAGCCTGCCATCTTTTCTCTTCTCCACCTACACTCCCTCCCTAGGAGACCTCCCTGACTCAGGGCTTCCAATGTCATCTGTGTGCTGCTGGTTCCCAGCATGCATTTCCAGCCTGGGTCCGTCTGCAGAGCTCTGGCCTCACACACCCAGCTGTCTGCTCTGCATCTCCAATATGACATCTAAATGACACCCCAAACTCAACAGCATCAAAGGCAAAACCTGGGTACCCATGAATCCCCAAATCTGTTCCACCCACACAGTCTTCCCCATTTTAGCCAAGGACAGTGCCGTCCTTCCACCTGCTCAGAAAAGTGTCCCAGAGTCATCGTTGACTCTCTGCTTTCACTCATACCCCAGGTGCAGCAAATGCTGCTGGTTCCAACATCATCATTATCCAGAGTCCAACCACTTCTCACACCTCCATGGCTACCACCGAGTCCAAGCTGCCATCGTCTCTTGCCAGGACCGTGGAAGCAGCCTCCTAATGGGCCCCTGCTCTTTGCTTCTCCTCTCCCCTCCCCTGTCTAATCTACAGGCAGCCAGGGTGACGCTGGATCATATCACTCCTCCTCCCAAAACCCCCAGTGAGCCCCCAGCCCCCTCAAAGTAAAAGCCAAGGTCATCACCATTTCACCCCACCACAGCCTGGATGGCCTCAGGGCCTTTGTTCACACTGAGGCCTCGACCTGGAATACTCTTCCCCCACGTGGCCCCTCGCTCACCTTTTCCCAGTATCAGTTTTCACTTTAGGAAGGCCTTGCCTGACCACTCCATCCAAATTCCACGACTCCCTATTCCCTCTTTCTGCTTTTTCTTCAGAATACTTTGTACCTTCTGACGCTTTATATATGTTACCTGTTAATTTATTCATTCTCTCTCTCCTCCTCCCTCTCTCTGTGTCTCTCTCTGCCCTAGAAGGTTAGCTCCTTCAGCGTGGGGACCTTTGTCTGTTTTGTTCATGGGGCGGGGGACACTCAGTCAGTGTCTGTTAAATGAATGACTTCTGTGACTCAGCACTGGCTCTTTTGACCCTAGACAGATGCTAAGGACCACCTTCTGGTGACTCCCAGAGCATCTCACCTGAGCACATCTCAGATGATCCTGTCTCATCTCCCTTGAGCTGGTGGGTCCCTGGCATTTGGCCAAGATGCCTCCAGGCTGACCAGAGACAGCCAAGAAGTGTGATTAGGACAAAACTTGGCTGGAGTCCCAGCTCTGCCACATACCTGCCCTGGGAACATAGAACGATAACCTTGTACCTACCCTGAGGACCACATGATATGCAGAGGGCTCCTGAGAGCATGGGTCATCACAGACCCTCCTTGGGTGTCCCCTAGCCACCTCAGGCTTGCTGGAAGCCACCTCTGCCAGCTCTGGTGAAGGGGAGGAATGGGTGACAAAGAGAGTGTATGGATGACCCAGGGAACCTACTGCCTGGCTATACAGCCTGCCTTATGCTAAGATCTGGGCACACAAGCGGTCCCACCAGCCTTACAGCTGGCCTCTCTCACCTTATGCCTTGAGAACCAGCAACCATTCAGAGACCAGGAAAACCCACTTCAGCCTCCACTCCAGACCCCCAGAGCCACCAGCTCCTTCTCCGTCAGCTCCCTGCAGCCAAATTCCCAGCAGGATTCTTCTAAATAAATCCAGGCCTTTCCCTCCCCCTACTTCCCACCTCCAACTGCCCCCGTCCTTTGACACTGGGACCGAAGAGCTAATTGCAGCGGCTTCATCTTAAAGCAAACCACAAACACGCTCTCGCCCACGTTTTACGACTTTATAACTCACCAAATAAACCTGATTCCTATAACCATAAAACAAAGCCGAAACGAGTTGGACATGTACCAGTGAGGAGAAGCAGGAGGGGGGTGGAAATTGCCGGAGGGGGCTCTCAGCTGCGGAGTCCTGGCTCTCTGTGTGGATTTCGGCGCCGCAGTCTTGCAGAAATTTAATATTCCAATCAGCACCCAAGCAAGGCATTAGAAGCCAAGGAGTGCATGAGTGCCCCCATAGCTGGGGGAATATTACTCACCAGGTCATGGTCGGCTGGGTAAAATACAACCCTCATATATCATTATAACTGCCAGTCAACGACAGTTATAATTGAGACGGCAATAACTAGGAGAGAGTTCTTTAATTTAACATCCAATTATTACAAGTTATCACTTCTTAATAAATGTAATATAACAGACAATCAATGTTGCATGCGACGGCCCAGACTGCAATGGGATGGGAAATTTATATCCTGGGGAAAAAAATAGACTCTGTGTAGTGTGTGTGCGCGTGTGTGCATGGGTGTGTATGTGTGTGTGTGTGCGTGCGCGAGCTTCAGCTTTCTAAAGTCTGCAGCGGCTGTGATAAGTGTCGCAAGACTCCAGCTATAAATAGCTGAGCTTGCCTCAATAGCTGACATTGCCACATTTGCATATGTACAATAGCTCCAGGCCAAAGGAGAGGAAAGAATAAGAAGGAAAGAAAAGGTTTCTTCTCCCTGGTGCAGGCTCTGAGGAACAGGAGCCCACCTGGCCCAGAGGGCGTCAAGGTCCAGCACAGAGGCTGGTAAAATCGCCCTAGACCTAACTTGGCAGGGCAGTGTACTTAAAAAAAATTTTTTTTTCTTATTTTGGTATGTGATAAAAAAAAATGTGATATATATAGTGAAAAGTGAATACATCATGAGTATACACCTTGATGACTTTTTACAAAGTGGATACACCCATGGATCCAGCACCCAGGTAGATAAGTAGGCATGACCAGCAACCCAGAAGCTCTCCTCTTTCCGCTTTCCAAGCACCACTCCTTTCTGGCACCTCTGAGATAACCATTATTCCCCATTTCTACCTCCATAGACCAGTTTTACTTGTTCCTGAACTTTAGGTAAATAGAATCATAGCTTGTTCTCTTTTCTGTCTGGCTTCTTTTGCTCAATATTATGCTTGTGAAAGGCATTCATGTTTTTGCATGTAGAAGTGGTTCACTCACTTTTCTTTGTAGAGAGTATTCAACTCCATGAACATGCTACAATTGATTAATCCATTCTATGGTTGATGGATATTTGAGCAATTTTCAGTTTGGGGCTATTACAAGTAATGCTGCTAAGAACATTCTTGTGCACGTCTTTGGTGAATGTCTGTAAACATTCCAGTTGGGTATGTACTCAGGAGTGCCATAGCATAGGTCTATTTGCATATGTTCGGCTTCCGTAGATGCTGCCAAATAGTTGTGCTATTTTATGTTCTCACCAGTAACACAAAGCAGTTATGCCATTTTACATTCCTACCAGCAGTCTATGAGAGTTCTGGTTGCTCCCTGTCTTTGTCAACACTTGATATTATCAGATTTCTTAATTTTAGCCCGCCTCGTGGGTAGGTAGTGGGATCTTATTGTATTCTAACTTGCATATTCCTGATGACCAATGAGGTTGCACACTTTTTCACGTGTTTATTGGTAGTTTGTTTGTCCTCTTTGGTGAAATGGCTGTTCAAGTGTTTTGCCCATTTTTCTATTGAGTTGTCTTTTTCTTACTCGGCATACAAATCTTTGTCAGTTGTATGCATTGCAAATGTCTTCTACTCTGTGGCTTGCCTTTTCACTTCACTGTTATCTTCTGATTAAAATAAGTTTTTTATTTTAATATAGTCCAGTTTCAAATCTTTACTTTTACAGTTAGTACTTTTTCTGTGCATTACAGAATTCTGATAACCTTTAAAAAAGAGGAATATGCTTAGGGACAAGTCTTAACTTCCAGGAGAACATGTTAGTTGAGTAGTTTTTTTTTCCTTTTTTGTAGGGTACACCTATTTACCCCCCAAATTGTTTCGTATGGATTCAGTGGGTAGAGAGTAAGGTGAATTATTCACTCACTGTTCATCCATCCATCCATCCATTTACTCATTTATTGAAACTTATATGCCAGGCACTGTGCTAAGAACTAAAGTCATGGAGACAAATATGATAGTCAATCCATGATCTCAAGGAATACAAAACTTCTAGAAGAAAATTGTTAGTGACCTTGGGTTTGATAAAAATTTGTTGAATCAGACACAAAAAGCACAAAAAAGCATGAATTATAAAAGATATATATTTAGTTTTGATTTTCAAAAGACACAGTACCTGGAACTTTATAACATGATAACATGGTTCTAGCCCACTTTTACAGTTATCCATTCATTTATTTATCCATTCAAGAAATACTTTTTACACACACAGGTCATGTCAGGGATTGGGCTACGTCCTGGGGAATCACAGTGTCTTTGAGAAACTCACGCCTGGAGGAACGTGGACTAGCTGACCTGTTATTGCACATTGTGTGACAAGGGCTGTGATAGAGATAAGTTTGGGGGCTATGGGAACAATGAGGAGGACACAAGGAAGACTCTTTGAGGAGGTGTTGCTTGAAAGGGGCCTTGAATGATGAATGTCACAGAGCAGCCAAAAGTTTGGAGGCAAAAAAGAGGCGATAGATTCCAGGAACTGAAAGTTATTTTGATACCTGGTGGGGGCATCAAATGGCAGAGCAGGAGGTGAGGTTGGCCATGACCATGTTATGGAGGGATTTGAGTGCCCTGTGGACAATTTGGATCTCTTTGTGCTGGAACAGGAACTCTTGGGAAGATGGGAACATCCTCTTGAAGGATGTAGAGCTTTCGCACTGAAAATAAGAGAAGGTGGTAGAAGTGAGGACTTGGAGTTTTGCTGTTCTTAGGTGCTGTAGAGTTGGCTCTGACTCCTGGTGACTCCATGTACAACAAAATGAAACGTTGCCCTTACCAGCACCGTTCTCACAATTGTTGCTATCTTTGAGCCCATTATTGTAGTCACCATGTCATTCCAACTCATTGAGTGTCTTCCTTTTTTAACTGACCCTCTGCTTTACTAAGCATGTTGTCCTTCTCCAGGGATTGGTCCTCCTGATAATATGTCCAAAGTAAGCGAGACAAGTCCCGTGCCCTGGCGGAGGGCTGCATCCACCCGGAGGACCGGGCAGGTTTCTAATTTCCAGAAAGACAACGTTCCCAGAAGGCTGATCTGAACACAATCCCCCTTCTAACCTTGGACAGTAACTCTACATTCCACGACACATCTGGTCTTTGAGAAAATGAAGATTTATGGTGTGCCTTTTTTTTTTTTACTGTGTACCGGAACCTGGCAATGATTCTACTTACAATATCTCGTTTATTCTCCCATGACTATCCCTGCAATGGGGGTTAGTATTTTCATAATACAGAAGGGGAAACTGAGGCCCAGAGCAGTGAACAGGCTTGTCACAGAGTTTCTGCTCCGAACAATGGTGATAATGTTTGTCAGGGGCTCAGTGGGCGCTGCCCTTCAGCTGAGAGCTTCACATGCCACGTTCCACCTAACACTCACTCGCTAACCCCCTCCTTACCTCTATGGTGCTGAAGGAGAGGGCGAGGCTCAGAGGGGACATAATTAGCCAGAGGACACCTGGACATGTCAGGTTCTTCCTTCCCTCGCATGGTCTCCAGGCAGGGGATCTTTGCTGTCAGGCCAGGCACAGGAGACTACAGGCAGGTGTGGGGTCCTGGGGCTTTGGAAGGAATCTCCTCCTCCCCACCTTCCCACCCTCACCTCCTCCTGGTGCCCCTGAGGAGGCCAGCCCATGTGGGATGACAGTGACGCCCACACTCCTCAGACAGAAGGTCCCCACGTGGTTCCCACCCTGGGGTTTCTGTTCCCTGCATCTCAGGCACTGCAGCCAAACCCCCCTCCTTCTGGGGGAGGGAAGATGCTGGGGGCTGGGGGTGCAGCAGCCGAACGGGCAGACTGAGGGGCATGCTGCCAAAGGAGGTGTGATCTCCCCCGGCTCGGCGTCCTGGAGTGCGAACTTCAAACGCCCGATTCCCAACATTTGGCCATATTTTTTTTTCCTTTCCCCAAAGCAAATCCGGCTCCAACGTGAGCTCCAGCACCTGGCTGGACGCAGTTGGCTGTTGGTGGAGTGAGAGTGGCTGCTCACATGTGGGAATTAGGGAGGGAAAGCCTGCGGGGAAGAACAAAGGGGTGGAGAGTGACTGTCCCAGCCACCTACCGGCCTTGGGGTGGATCCTCTGTGCAGGGTGGGTGGGTGGATGAACAGACAGACAGATGGAAACATTATCAAACAGGCACCAGACAGGCAGACTTGAGAGGATGCAGCAGGACACACTCCTCCTTCCTCCTCCCCAGCCCTTCCCCCACCCCCTTTATTGTTGAGGGAGCACTGGTGGTGCAGTGGTTAAGCATTCGGCTGCTATCCAAAATGTTGGCAGTTCAAATCCACCAGCTGCTCCTTGGAAACCCTATAGGGCAGTTCTACTCTGTGCTATAGGGTCGCAATGTGTTGGAATCCACTTGACGGTAACGGGTTTGGGTTTTTTTTCACCTCCCAGGACACGGGGAACTCACCCTGTCTGTCTCCTCAAGGGCCTGGATCTCACCAAGCTCTATATGGCTGGTGCAGAGCACAGGGTCTGACTTGGGGTAGATGGACCCACATCAGAGTTGAGGAAGGAAGAAAGAAGGCAGGAAAGAAGGGAGAGAGGAAGGGAGAAAGGGAGGAAGGAAAGAATGAACGAAGGAAGGAAATAAGGAAGAAAGGAAAAGTGAAGGGAAGGCAGTTTGATCCGGATATAAACAGCATGACTTTCTACGCACAAGAAAAAAGAACTACTGCTACATATATGCATGAACCTCCCAGACACACTCATAAGCAAAAGAAACCAGACGCAAAAGAGAAGGAACTATACAATCCCATTTGCATGAACGTCAAAACAGAAAAAAAACTTAGCTATGTGATAGAGGTCCAAAAAATGGTCCCTCTGGTGGGGGGAATTAACTTCTCGGGGGGAGAGGAGAGAATGCCTTCTTGGGTGTTGAAAGTGTTCTAAGCCTCAGTTTGGCTGACAGATCCATGGGTGTCCACATATGGAAAAGTTCATCAAATTTTACACCGAAGACTGATGTCTAACTTTCCTTACGTGAATTTTATACTTCAATAAAATAGATAATATGACAGAAAATGGATGGATGGGTGGATGGGTGGATGGGTGGATGGGTGGACGGGTGGATGGGTGGATGGATGATTTTATGTATTTACTGAAAGTAAAAACTGTCTTGCACAAAATATATGTTTAATTACATGTTGAATGAATAAATAAATGAATCTAATAAATCTCAGCTTCTCTAGCATGTCTGAGAGCAAAGATAATCATGCAAGAGTCTCAAACATATTGAGGTTCTTTGGTCTAGTAGTTTCTCTGCTTAGATCAGCCTGGAGAAATAATCAGGAATTCAGGGAAGACTTCGGGGTACAGGTGTTCATCGTGGCTTTACTGATAATGGCAAAGGCTAGGAAACCCTCAAAGAGTAACAACTGGGAAGCCATGAAGTAGCAACATGGGGAACATTATGTAATTGTAAATATGACAGGGAAAAATGTTTTTGAGCATAGGAGAAAAAGTTTAGGATGAAAGACGAAGACAAAAATAAATCGTATATAAAGTTATGTACACAATATAAACTCGACAATTTTTTTTTTTTTACATGGAAAAAGGGGCTTTATAAAAGTATACAAAGGCACGTGGATGAATCTGGAGGACATGAGGCTGAATGAAATTAGTCGCAAAAGGACAGACACCAAGAAACTCAAGGAAAGGCTTAAACACAGAAGAAAACATTCTTTGATGGTTACGAGGGTGGGGAGGGAGGGAGAGGGAAATCCACTAACTAGATTTAAAAAAAAAAAACAAAAAACCAAGGCCATTGCCGTTGAGTTGATTCCAACTCAAAGCAACCGTAGAGGACAGCGTAGAACTGCCCCACGTGGCTTCCAAGGAGCACCTGGTAGATTCAAACTGCTGACCTTTTTGTTACCAGCCATGGCTCTGAACCACTACACAACCAGGGTTTCCACTAACTAGATTTAAAAAATATATTTTTTAAACTAGATAGTAGACAAAAATCACCTTAGGTGAAGGGAAGGAAGGACAACACAAAATACAGGGTAAGTCAGTACAACTGGTCTAAACCAAAAGCTAAGAAGTTCCATGAACAAAACCAAACACTTTGAGGGACAGAGTAGCTGGGGCTGGAGCCTGGGGACCATGGTTTCAGGGGACATCCAGATCAATTGGCATAATAAAGTTTATTAAGAAAATGTTCTGCATCCCACTTTGGTGATTGGCATCTTGGGTCTTAAAAGCTTGCATGTGGCCATCTAAGATGCATCAATTGGTCCCAACCCAGTTGGAGCAAAGGAGAATGAAGAACACCGAAGACACAAGGAAAATATTAGCCCAAGAGAAAAACCTGTCAACCTGTTGCCATGGAGTCAATTCCGAGTCACAGCGACCCTAACGGACAGAGTAGAACTGCCCCGTAGAGTTTCCAAGGAGCGCCTGGTGGATTCGAACTGCCAGCATTTTGGTTAGCAGCTGTAGCTCTTAACGATTACACCACCAGCATTTCCCAAGACACAGAAAGGGCCACGTAAACCAGAGACTCCATCAGCCTGAGACCAGAAGGACTAAATGATGCCAGGCTACCATCAATGACCACCCTGTCAGGGAACACAACAGACAGTGCCTGACAGAGCGGGAGAAAAGTGTGGAGCAGAACTCAAATCCACATAAAAAGACCAGGCTTAATGGTCTAACAGAGACTGGAGGAACTCCTGAAGCCATGGCCTCCGGACGGTCTGTTAACCTAGAACTAAAACCATTCCTGAGGCCCACTCCACAGACAAAGATTAGGCTGGACAATAAAACTTAAAATAATACTGTGAAGAGTGTACTGGTTAGTTCAAGTGGATGCACAAGACCAAATAGGCAGCTCCTGCGAGAGGCAGGATGAGAAGCAGGAAGGGACAGGAGCTAGTTGGATGGACATGGTAAACCCAGGGTGGAAAGGGGGAGTGTGTTGTCACATATTGCAACTACTGTCACATAACAATACGTGTATAAACTTTTGTATAAGAAATTTTTAAAAAAGAAAGTATACAGAGGCAGTGCTGTGGCTTTCCCTAAGGGGCAGGGTATTTTTTTTTTTTTTTTTACTGCTTTGTTACTTATTCTGCATTAACTAACCATTCTACTAAGATGATACACAGTACTTTTGTCATTGAGCAAAGAAAGACCATTCCTGCTTTGCCAACTTCAAGGTAAAAGGAAAAGGGAATTTGGTCTTAAAAAAAAAATGATGATGTCAGTGATATAACCATGACAATCAATTCCAAAACATTCTCATCTTGAAGTCGCCCCTTTTCAGTTCTCATGAACAAAAGCAGAGGCCTGTTTGTCACCTCCTTCTGAATGGACACACAACAAATGAGAAAGTGCTAGGGGATTTGGGGTTCCACGGACCGGCGTTTGAATCCTGGCTGGGCTACCTCTTAAAAATCACTTCCCCTCTCTGAGCCCTATCGCCCTCTCTCTCAGGGCAGGCAGGGGCGAGGTGTGGGAATGAAGCATTCCCAGTATGTTTACACTGCCGTGATAGCCAAGACTCTTACACGCAGAGTGGGGCAGGCTCGGAGCCCAGCAGAGACTGAGCCTCTCTTGACCAGCCAGCCTCATAGATAAGGAAACTGAGGCTCAGAGTGGCGGAGTTAATTATCTAGTATCACACAGTTGGTAAGGGGCAGGGTCTGCCCCAGAGCTCACCCCATCATGGTATCCTGCCATCCCAGTCGATAAGCAAGTATTTTATGAGATCACAAGCCTATGAACCATTTTCTTGGGGCCCTGTCTTGTCCCATGAGGCCCCCAAGGGCAGAGAGTGCCCCAATTTGTAGAACCTAAAAGGAGGCAATGCAAAAGAATACTTTTCACAGTCCGAGTTCTTCAAAGTTGAAATTGGCTGTGGGTATGTAGTAGAGATCTCCTCGTCCCTGGAGGGAAACAAGCAGAAATTAATCAATCACTGCATCTATATAGGCCTCAATCTTTCAGTAGGGATTGTCCTAGATTATCTGCATTACCCTTCCAACCTTAACATCCTATGCAAGGGTGATGCACTTACCCACGCATTTATTCAATCAATTATTGAGCATCTCCTATGAGTCTGGCATGGGGCTAAGTACGCACTGAGATACAAAGGTGAAAAATATCAAACATGGTCCCTGGCCTCACGGTGCTTACGGTCAAAGTATTGCCATACGTATTTTGGCAACATTTGCTCTCTTATAAAAAGAGCTGCCTGTGGTCCAGAGATAGTCAAGTCCCTTACCTTCATTAACTGTTCCCCCAGAAGGGGCTGGCATTTTTCTGTTATATAAAGGAGAAAACTGAGTCGCAGAGAGATGCGTGGGCGATCTGTCCAAATGCTGCATCCATGCAGCAAAATTTCTCCAGAAAAACGTTCTCCCCATTCAAGGATGCATCTATGAGGCCTACAGAAAATGCATGGTTCCCTGGAAGTCCCCCCCTTGCCCCCACTAAATAACTTTCATGCCAATTTCCCAGGTCAGGGGATGCTCTAGGAAGCCCGACTTCCTTCCCTGGACCCTGAGCCGAAGAGCTGGGCACTTTTCTCCCAGCTGAATGCATTCTCGACTAAATTAAAGTCATAGCTCATTTTAAATTAAGGGGATTTTTTTTTTAAGTAAAATATCCACAGCATTTAAATAACATTAGTAATTACATTTTATTTTATTTCGAGCTGCTTGGAAACATTTTATTTCTAATTAGGTCCATTTGTTTTTAATACTCAGTTTACTGAACAGAAGGACCTTGCTGTAATGGATGGAGAAGGAACAGGAGAGGGCCTGGCTGGGGCATCACGTGAGCCCCGGGGAAGGGGTCCAGGGCTCTTTGAAGAGGAGATCAGAAGGCTTTCCAGATCGTGGGTTGTTGTTGCTGTCGCTGTTAGGTGCCATCAAGTCTATTTCAACTCATAGCGACCCCATATGACGGAGTAGAACTGCCCATAGGATTTTCTTGGCTGTAATCTTTACGGGAGCAGAGCGCCAGGTCTTTCTCTCACAGAGCAGCTGGGTGGGTTTGAACTGCCAACCTTTCGGTTAGCAGCTGATTGCTTAACCGTTGCACCACCAGAGCTCCTTAGATCATGGATACAGCTCAGCTCTGGGCCAGTATTCCTTTCCTTTGTGTGATTAGTAATCAAAGGATCACTAGGGAAAATGTGGACCTGAACGGGTGGCGGGGCGGTGGGGGGGGGGAGGGAGAGGACCTCGAAATAATCATTACAGCAATTTATTATTTTTTTTAGCATTTATTATGTCGAAGGCACTTGTGCTAAGCATTTTACTCCCCGAAATGCCACCGCTAATGACGATAATAATCAGCTAACATTTGCTGAGTGGTTACCATATGCTGGGCACTTTGTGTGCAGGATTTTCTTTAATCCTCACGAGAAACTTTTTTAGGTAGATACAATCCTTCCTTCTCAGTTCCATAATCCAAAAAGCTCTGAACACTTTGAGGGCTTCCCAATGCATTTGGCAGCAAATCCTGACCTGACCTGATGGGGGGCTCTCCGTGGACCTCATGTATTCCACGTCGTGGGAGGCTGCAGAAACACTGAAGGGTGATCCTGGGCTGCCTCAGTCCCCTGGTCCCGCTGCAACACAGATACCACAGGTGGGTGGCTGTAAAGAGCAGGAATTTATTGTCTTATGGTTTTGGAGGCTAGAATTCCAAGTGAGGGCATCAGCTCTAGGGGAAGGACCTTCCTTGTCTGTAGCCCGGGGAGTTTCTTGGCATTCCACGGTATTCCATGGCGTTCCATGGCATTGCTTGGTGTTCCCTGGCATTCCTCAGCAGCTGTCTTCCCCCTGTGTGTATCTCTGTGTCTATTCTGCTCCTTTTTGACATCTCTCAGAAGCGATTAGGTGTAGGACCTACCCCACTCTGGTGTCCCTGGGTGGTACAAAAGTTAACATGCTCAGCAGCTAATCGAAAAGTTGGAGGTTTCGGTTCACCCAGGGGCACCTCAGAAGAAAGGCCTGGCAATCTACTTCTGAAAAACCAGCCACCAAAGCTCTATGGAGCTCAGTTCTACTCTGACACATGAGGTTGCCATGAGTTGGGGCTGACTTGACGGCAACTAGTTTTAGGGAGTCTCTGGGTGGTGCAAATGGCCAATGTGCTCAGCTGCTAACCAAAAGGAGGTTTAAGTTCACCCAGAGGTGCCTCGGAAGAAAGACCTGGTGATTGATTTTAGAAAAATCAGCCATTGAAAACACTATGGAGCACAGTTCTACCCTTACACATATGGGGTGGACTGTATCAGGTGGGATAATCCAGTATGACCTCCTTAACATAACAAAAGGCACCTCCCATCTCCAAACAAGGTCACTGTTATGGATTAAGTTGTGTCCCCTAAAAATGTAGGTCAACTTGGCTAGGCCATGATTTCCAGTATTGTGTGATTGTCCACCATTTTGTCTCTGATGTAATTTTCCTATGTGTTATAAATTCTCCCTCTATGATGTTAATGAGGTGGGAATAGAGGCAGTTACGTTAATGAGGCAGGACTCAGTCTACAAGATTAGGTTGTGTCTTAAGTCAATGTCTTTTGAGATATAAAAGAGAGAAACAAGCAGAGAGATATGGGGACCTCGTACCACGAAGAAAGCAGCGATGGGAGCAGAGCACTTCCTTTGGGCCCTGGGTTCCTGTGCTGAGAAGCTCCTCGAGACGGGAAGATTGACGACAAGGACCTTCCTCCAGAGCTGACAGAGAGAGAAAGCCTCCCCCTCCCTAGAGCTGGCACCCTGATTTCGGACTTCTAGCCTCCTAGACTCTGAGAATAAATTTCTGTTTGTTAAAGCCGTCCACTTGCGGTATTTCTGTTATAGCAGCACTAGATGACTAAGACAGACACATTCATGCACAGGGGTTAGGACTTCAACACAAGTTTTGGAGAGTTCACAATTCAATCCATGGCGTGAGCGCTGCCCCAGCTCGCTGGTGGGGTTACATCTCTGAAATCAAAACAGACACGGCCTCAAAGATTTGGATGAGGGATTGTGGTCCTGTGTTACTGTTCTACCTGCCTTACAGTGAGGAAACAGGTTGGATGGTGAAATAACTCACCTCAGAGCCACAAAGCTCAGGAGAATGGAGGCAGGATTTGAACCCATGTCCACCTGTTAAAACAAACAAACAAAAAACCCATAGGGACCCAACAGGACAGAGTAGAACTTCCCCACAGGGTTTCCAAGGCTGTGATCTTTGTGGAAGCAGACTGCCTCATCCTTCTCCAGTGGAGTGACTTGTGGGTTCCAACCACTGACCCTCAGTTAGCAGCTCAGCACATAGCCACTGCACCACCAGGGCTCCTTGTTTTCCTGTTACACTGTTCAAAAAAACCGAGTGTCAGCCCTGGTGGCCTTCGCACAGTCTCATCATGTCTTGCACTTGGTCCTGGGAAGAGGCTATGTGCCCCAAGTAGACTAGCATCCAGGACTTTGGTTTTATTGCCCCATCTCCATCTCTGTTCCGCTAACTGGTCAGAATGTTTGTCGACTGACTGAGTGACCTCATAGCCTTCACCCTGAAGGGATGGTCTCAAAGTTAATTACTGAGCTGGAGGGGACCTCAGACATTATGGAATCCTACAGTTAAAAGTTTGGGAAGGTTTTAATATGAAATACAGATGTCTGAGCCACAACCAGCTTTGTGGAATCAGAATCTCCATGGGTGTGGCCCAGGAATCTGCCTTTTCAGTATTCCCTTCCTCCCCTGCCCCATGATCTGATGATGAGAAGCTCAGATCCTGGGCTGGCATTTTGCAGTTTAATCATCTCATCCCCCTCCTCCTCTACCTGCTATATGAATCTCCTCTTGAGGCTCCCTAATAGAGAGAGGCTTGGCCTGCTTTTGTTTGCATATCTCCAGGGACAGGGAGCTCGCTCACTCTCACAGTTATTAAGCTCACATCTGAACCTTATAAAACACCCCAATGCTGATCCCTGGAGCCCTGTGGAAGGAGTAGAGGCTCCTACATAGCTTGATAGAGTACAAATTAGACAGGTGCTGGCGTGTATGTTTATGCTATGTGTGTTTCTGTGTGTGTCTGTGTGTATCCGTGTGTGCTGGAGCTGGAGAGATAGCCTGGTCTGTAATCTAAGCATTTGGAAACTCTCATTCTGGTGGAGGAACAGTAGCAGAGTTTCAAACACAGCAAGTGTTGCCACATTTCCATTTGAGGAGAGCCAGGTCAACCTGGGGCCACCACCTGTGGTCTGTGGATTAGACACTGTCGGGCAAAGTTCACTAAATTGACGGCCAGGGACTCCTAGACTCCAGCTCTGCCCTTGCCTTCTTTGCAGTTCACCCAAGTTCACTGAGTGTCTTAGCTTCCTAGGGCTGCTGTAACGAAGTTCCACAAAGTGGGTGGCTTGTAAGAACAGACATTTATTGCTTCACAGTTCTAGAGGCTGGGAGTCCAAGATTAGGGTGTCGGCCATGTTGATTTCCTTCTGAGGGCTCTGGGGAAGAGCCTGCTCTATGTCTTTTGTCTAGCTTCTGGTGATAGTGATCCTTGGTGATCCTTGGCTTGTAGATCACTCCATTCTCTGCCTCTACCTTTATATGGTCATAGTCTATGTGGCCTCTTGTATAAGGACGCCACTCAGATGGATTAGCAAGTCCCCTACTCCAATACGACCTCATGTTAACTGACCCTATTTCCAAACAAGTTCAGGTTCACAGGTGCCAATGGTTAAAAAAAAAAAAAAAAAAAACCCGTGGTGGTTGATTCCAAGTCACTGTGACCCTATAGGACAGAGTGGAGCTTCCCCGTAGGGTTTCCAAGGAGCAGCTGGTAGATTCAAACTTGCTATCTTTTGGTTAATAGCCAAGTTCTTAACCACTTGCCACCAGGGATCCAATGGTTAGGACTTCAAAACACATTATCTTTTGGGGGACTCAATTCAATCCATAATGCTGAGCTTCACTTTCCTCTTCTGTAAAACGGGACAAACCAGAACTACCTCCAAGGGATGTAACAGACAGCGTTCCCCACGAAAGAGAAGGCACATTTCAAATAACCTAAATAAATAAATAAATAATAACCATTGCTGTTGAGTGGATTCCAACTCCTAGTGACCCTATAGGACAGAGTAGAACTGCCCCACAGGGTTTCCAAGGAGCAGCTGGTGGATTCAAACTGCTGACCTTCTGGTTAGCAGCTGAGCTTTTAGCCACCGACCATTCCATAAAGGGGCTATTCACCAAGATGGCGATGGGTGTAGGGAAGCCACTGAGGATGGTGCAGCACCCCTGGGATAGCAACAGTCAGGAGCTATTTCCACCCCAGCCTGAAAGAGCGAAGTAGGAAGGAATTGCTGGTACCTGGAGAGAGAGCTAAGTGTAGAGGGCCTCCTAGCAAGAGATGCTGAGGCCTTTGGCCAAGGTGAGAAGCCAGCCTCAGCAATCCTGCGAGGAGGAAGATGGGGGAATAAATATTCCATCCTCTCTCTTGCCCAGCCCTCCTATCTCCTGCTGGGGCTCCCTATTGGCTGAACCAAACCAGAAGCTAGAAGTCAAGGGAGACTATGATGCGGCCCACAAAGACAGCTTCCTGGGGTATACAACAGAGGGATAAGGGTGGAGAGAGGATGCAAAGAGGCAGATGAACACTATCAAGCACAGCTGTGCTGAAGATTTAATGAGAGAGTGGTGTTCAGAAGCCAGCACGTTCCTGACACATGCATCAGGTGCTAAAGGGAAGGCCTCTCTGCTTCCTCACCCCTGCCATCTCTGACCTTGACCAACACCCCAGACAGAGTACCCAGTTGGAAGCACCTGGGGTCAGACCCCTTAGGGACCAAGTGGCCAATCCTGGCTGCTGCACAGACACGGGACATGGCTTCACTAGGAACTGGGCAAGTTGTAGCCAGGGACCGCTGGGAATCTGAAATTCCAGCTGTGTGTAGCTGCGAGCTGTTCAAATCAAGGGGCTGACATTTAACATGCAGCCGCTTCCTGTGATGGATAAATATTAAACACAGCACGACAGACAGGACTAAGTAAATATCTATTAGTCTCTGAGCTGTAGTCTGCAGGCACAAGGAGACGATGTCCTAATTGTTCGCCCTTCTGGTAATATTAAATAATCATCTCGCCAGACCTCAGCCAGGAAGAGCAGTTGCCTCACTTGGTTGTTTCTCACTCTCTTTTAATTATATTAAGTTGAATAATATTTAGTTTTTTTGAAGACAGGAAAAAAAAAATAACATAGGGAAAACTAAGCATTTCTAAGACAGGGAGCGAAGGCCCCGAGATCGGAGGGTGCCTGTTTGAGAAATAGGAAAGAGACTAGTGTGGTTAGGGGAGAAGCAAGTAAAAGAGAAATAGACTATACTACTAGGGAGGTAATAGGGGGTTGAGTGCAGAACCTAGAGACTTAGTAAGACGGGGAACAGAGGGTCCCCCAAATCTGCAAACAAAGTAACAAGAAATGGGCCAGGGCGCAGAAACAAAGCCATTCCCCAGAACAACGGGGCAGGGTATCTAAAAATAACCCACAAGCTTCTTTAAAGTTGCCTTTCAGAAGCAGCTGGAGGAGACCAGGCCCAGGGACATGCGCCGAACATCCACCTGTGACCGCTGTGTGACCTTCCACCAGGGGCAGTGAAGGACTGCAGCCCCAGCCGGGGAATCGAACCCTGGGGAGCGGGAGAATGCGCAAGCACAAAACCACATAATAAGTCCTGCTATGAGCTTATATGAACCCCAGAGGCCTCCAGGACAGGAGCCATCTTGGAAAGCAGCTTCCACACACCTTATTTAACATATCCCCACCTGTGTCTATGAATAAACATGAATCTTTTCCCGCCCAAGAACTTTTAAAAACTTGGGCCATCTTTTGTTCTGTGAGATGAGGGTAAGCATTGCTCTAGGCCCTCCTCGTCTCCGCTTGCAAGCCTCTTCAATAAAGCTTTGTTTGTGTGGAAAACTGAGTGCCTTACCTGCTCATTCTCGACCAGTGAAAGGTACGAACTTTATTCCGGCAACATTTCCAGGACCTGCCTTCAAAGACAAGAATATAAGGTAAAACCGCCAAGAGACGTTGTTGTTGTTGCTGTGCTTGTTGTTGGGTGGGGTCAAGTCAATTCTGACTCATAGAGATCCCATGTGACAGAGTAGGCTGTGATCTTTACGGAAGCAGATCGTCAAATCTTCTCTCCCATGGAGCTGCCACATTGGTTCAAACCACCAGCCTTTCAGTTAGCAGCCAAGTGCTTAACTGTTTGCACCACCAGGATTCCTTGCCAAGAAACTTTAGAGATGGTCTTCTTCGACTTATCACCCTATAAAAAACCAAATCCATTGCCGTCAAGTCAATTCTGACTCATAGAGACCCTATAGGACAGAGTGGAACTGTCCCATCGAGTTTTTAAGGAGCGCCTGGTGGATTTGAACTGCCAACCTTTTGGTTAGCAGCTGTGGCTCTTAACCACTATGCCACCAAAGTTTTCTATCACCTTATAGGTATTTAAAAATTTATGTATGAGGGCCAAGGATGCAAAAAATGACCCACGAGGCCAAGCCTAGCAATCTAGGCCTTCTTGTTCTTTTCCATCAACACTGAAAAGTCTGATTATATAAACAGACACCCCCCCCACACATATACACACATACACGTGTACACACATACATACCTTGGCAACAAGCTACAGTGTGCAGAATAAGCACTGTTATGGATTGAACTGTGTTCCCCAGAAGGAAATGTGGAAGTCCTAACCCCTGTACCTGTAAATATGACCCTGTTTGGAAATAGGGGTTTCTACTGTTATGTTACTGAGGTCATACCAGAGTAGAGTGGGTCC
This sequence comes from Loxodonta africana, assembly GCF_030014295.1. Lineage (NCBI taxonomy): Eukaryota > Metazoa > Chordata > Mammalia > Proboscidea > Elephantidae > Loxodonta > Loxodonta africana. The sequence continues at coordinate 29,263,802 of NC_087360.1, read as the reverse complement.
TAAACCTAATTGCTTCTGACTGGTGTCTTATAAAAAGAGCAGAAGAGACACAAGCATCTACACATGGAGAAGGCAGATGCCAAGTGAGGACTGTCTACAAGTAATGAATGCCAGGGATCGCCGGCAGATGTCAGAAACTAGGAGAGAGGCCCACAGAAATTTGACACTGCTGAGACCCTGATTTGGACTTTTAGCCTCCAGAACTGTGAGGAAATAAGTGTCTGTTCTGTAAAGCCACCCCCTAGTGATATGTCTTGCTACAGCAGCCCTAGGTAACTGAGACGAGCACCATGTGTTTAGTCAACCCATGTGTGTTCACTAAGCACCTACTATGAGAGAGACTGTCTCCTAGGCCCTGAGCTGGAAAACCACGCAGTGGCTCACTGCCTGTATTAGTTAGCTACTACTGCATGACAGATGGAGGCATTGGTGGCTCAATGCTAGAATTCTTGCCTTCAGGTAGGAGACCTAGGTTCAATTCCCAGTCAATGCACCTCACATACAGCTACTACTGGTCTGTCGGTTTGTCATGCTGTGGTAGTTTGCAAGCTGCTATGATGCTGGAGGCTATGCCACTGGTATTTCAAATACCAGCAGCGACACCCATGATGGACAGATTTCAGTGGAGCTTCCAGACTAAGCCAGACTAGCAAGAAAGGCTACTTCCAAAAATCAGCCAATGAAAGCCCTATGTATCACAATGGAACATTTATCCAGTTTGCAACTGATCATGGCGATAGTGCAGGACTGGGTAGTGTTTCGTTCCATTGTGCATGGGGTAACTATGAATCAGGGCCATCTTGACAGCAACTAACGACAAGTATCAAGTAACCATAAATTTGGCTTAAGACAACACACATTCATTAGCTCACAGTTTCTGCAAGACAGGAGTCCAGGCACAGCTTTATTGTGGGTCTTTTGCTTCTTGGTCTCTCATGAGGCTGCAACCAAGGTGTTGTCGTGGACTGTGGTCTCATCTTCAGGCTTGACAGGGAAAAGACCTACTTCCAAACTCAAGTGATGGTCGAAAGAACTTCGTTTCTTGAAGGCTGTAGGAATAAGGGCCTCAGTTTCTTGCTGGCTGTTGACTTAAGGCTGCTCTGAGTTCCTTGCCACCACATGGGTTTCTCCATAGGACAACACACAACATGGCCACTTGTTTCATCAAAGCCAGCGATGGAGAGAGTTTCCTAGAAAGATGAGCATCACAATCCTATGTGACAGCTATGGATATGACATCCCACCACTTTTACCATATTCTGTTGGTTAGAAGCAAGTCACAGTTCTCACCCTCACTCAAGAGGTACGAGTACTAGAAGGTGGGGGTCTAGGGGGCCACCCTAAAATTCGTTCAGCACATTGCACAATGGAGCTTACATTCCAGTGGGGAAGGCAGACAACTCACAAGTCCCAGTAACCCAAGTAGAGGAAGAAAATCATTGTGGGGACAACTCATTGGCCAGAGCATGCCACATAGGTGATCCAGAGTCAGGGTGGTGGGTGCTACAAGGTCACAGGGTAACTCACCTCTCTGAGCCTCAGTTTCCCATTATTGAGGATAATGCCTAGCTGCCAAGGTCATTGAGACCAATGACTTGCACCATGCATGGCACATTGGAGTTGGATATACTCAACAACTGGTACCAGATAGCATTGTTATTGTTTCCACTGCCCCCTCCCCCTTTTCCTGGCTCTTCTAGAACAAAACCATGGACGCAACTCATCCAGGACCCAAGCTTCTGCTTAGCACATGGCAGCCATTGTTTTCCCTCAGACCCTCTTCTAAATTTTAGGTTACAGGTTGGATTGAGGATTCAAGGTATTAGAATAGAAGAATATGAGTAGCACTGTCTGCTTCCTGCTTGTGTATCCAGGTTTTCTGCCCTCCGGCCCCACCCCATCCCATGGACTTCACTGTGCAGTGCCTCCACCTGCTCACTGAGGCCGCCCAAGCCACCTTACAGATTGGGAGTAGGGTGGTCAGGCAGCCCACACTTGGGTGAAACCAGGCTTGCATTCATCCACGAATGTACACGTTCGTTCCTTCGATAAGCATTAGCTCAGCACTTACTGTGTGTAGACGGTGCACTGGGCATGTGGGTCTCAGTGCAGAATGGTCAGTCCCAGAGCCTACCCTCAGAAACCGAGCACACTAAATACTATGATGGCCTTAATGACAGCTCTTTACTAAACATTACTACAAGCACTGTCCATGTATTTTCTAATTTCCTTCTCTGCCATTTGCCCACTCTTCTCCAGATCCCTACCTTGGCTGCAAGCAGGGCTGGGACCTCCAAGAGAGGAGAGGGCTTTTTCCAAAGGACAGAGGTGGCAAGGGACAGCCACATGAGTCACCTCCCTGTGTGGAACTATGTGAACAGATAGGCATGGATAGGAAGGAGAGGCTAAGAGTCCCATAGTGACTTCTCACTGGGAGGGGCACTTCTCAGCTCTACACACCCACTGTGACCCCAGCAGGCTGGTGCAGAGGCTCTGGGATCTGGGCAGTGGCCTGTTGTCACTTGTGAGTTCTTCTGTGCTGGACGGTTGCAACAATAACTTCGTGGGTGAGAGGTTGCAACCATAATTTCATGGGTGAGAATCAGCATAACATTGATGCCTAGAAGGCAGAGATCAATCGTAACCCTGCTTCCCCACTTCTCCGGTTCTGACACCAGCCCTCCCACAAGGCATTCTCTCGCTCTGTCCCTAGCCATCTGGTCTAGGCCAGACCTTACAAGTTAAGGGGACACTGTCCTTGGTTCCTTGATTTGCTAGAACAACTCACAGAACTTATGGAGGATATTTTACTTATGACGACTGGTTTCGTTAGAGTAAAATGATATGGATCAGGGATATCATAGGAAGAGATACACAGGCAAGGTTAGAGAAGATTCCCAGCATGGAGCTGCCATGTCTCAGAGAGAGCACGTCACCCTCCCTTTGCCAACCAGAAAACTCTCTCAGCCTTCGTGTCTGGGTTTTCATTGGCCAGTCTTGCATGGTGGAAATCATGCCTCCTGAGGCTAGTTGATATGGGCCTCTCAGGTGAGTCTGTTCTGTTCTGGCCAGGCACCCACTGTCAGCATAAATCTTCAGATGTGCTCTGGAAGTCCCAGACCAAGGCACCCAGGTACTCCAAGGTTATTTCTTCAGAGCCAAGGACAAAAGTCACCTTACTTTGGGTAAAACCAAAACCCAACCCGTTGCCGTCAAGTAGATGCTGACTCACAGCGACCCTATAGGACAGAGTAGAACTGCCCCATAGGGTTTCCAAGGAGTGGCTGGTGAATTTGAACTGCCGACCTCCTGGTTAGCAGATGAATGCTTAACCACTGCACCACCAAAACTAGGTCCTTAACCCCATAATGGTACACGATGTCATTTTTCACTTAGGGATATTGAGCCAAACACTGGGAACTCCCTCTCTCTGCCAGGCCTCAGGAAGCAGAGGTAGGTAGAAGAGTGTCCAGCCCCACTGAGAAGAAGCCAGGTGTGTGAACTGGTCATTACAATGCAGAATGACGTAGATGATGATGAACATCTAGAGTGTCCACTCGTGGGCCCATTTTGTAGAAAAGGAAGCTGCGATGCAAAAAGTTAAGAAACATGTTTTCATTCCCATAGTAAGCATGAGGTAGGATGGGGAGCTTGAACTCAGATCTCCCTGATGTGACAGGTCAAGACCTTGAACCACCAGAAATAGTTGCCTTGGAGTGAGTCTGACTCATGGCACCCCATGTGTGCCAGAGTAGAATCGTGCTCCAAAGGGTTTTCGGAAGGTGCCTCTGGTAGACTCGAACCACCAACCTTTTGGTTAGCAGCTGAGTGTGTTAACTAACCATTGCACAGCCCAGGGACTCCAATGAGTGAGCCCCACTGTCTCCCACGTATGTGGCAAGTGTAGCTGGGTCTTGGAAGAGTGAGAAGGAATTTGCGTCGTCCCACGCTCAAGTGGATTCAAGTTGTCAGGAGCAAGGTTCTATGATCACGTTTACTTCTTAAATTCTTCTTTATTTCATTGGTTTTGACATATCTATTCACCTGTGACCACAATCAAGACAACAAACATATCAGTTACCCCCCCCCCAAAATATCCTTGTGTCCTTTTGTGATTCCCTCCCTCCCTCCACTTCCCATCCCCGCTCCCCAACTCCAGGCAACACTGGTCTGCTTTCTGTCACTGTAGATCAGTTAGCCTTTTCTAGATTTTATAATGAATGCAATCATACACCATGTAATCTTTCATGTCTCTCTTCTTTCATGCAGCATGATGCCTTTGAGACTCATCCATACTGTGGCATGTATCAATAGTTCCTGCCTTTTTATTGCTAAGTAATATTCCATTGTGTTCCATTGTGTTCCATGTACAGATGACCACAGCCTCTTAGCCCATTCACCTGCTGATGGGCATTTATATTGCTTGCAGTTTTGGCTGTTACAGATACAGCTGACATGAACACTGGTGTACAGTCTTTGTATGGGCATGTGTTTTCAATTACCTTGAGTAAGTTCCTAGGAGTGGAATGGCTGGATCAAATGGTAGGTATATGTTTAAATATTTTAAAAACTGCATACTGTTTTCCAAACAGAACCATTACCTTCCCAACAGCCATGTATACAATTTCTAGTTTCTCCATGTCCTTGCCAACACCTGGCATGAAGAGTCTTAAATTTGGGAACTTTCGTTTAAAAATTTTTTTTTAATTTTGGATTTTAATTTGCGTTTTTTTAATGATAACTGATGTTCAACATCTTTTCATGTGCTCATTTGCCATCTGTATATCTTCTCTGGCAAAATATCTGTTCAAGATTTTTGCCAATATTTTTTATTAAACTTTTATTTTGAGATAATTGAGATAATGGTAGCATCAATTTTGAGCACTCAGTTGTTGGCCATTTTTTAGTTGGGTTGTTTGCTTTCTTATTATTGAATTTTGAGAGTTCTTTTTATATTCTAGATAAAAGTACTTTGTCAGATATGTGATATGCAAATATTTTCTCCCTGGCTGTTTTTTTCTGTCAAAAAGCAGAAATTCTTAATTTTGGTCAAGCCCAGTTGATCAATATTTTCTTTTATGAACTGTGATGGTGGTGGTGTATCAAAGAATCTTTTGCCTAACTCAGAGTCACAAAGATTTTCTGGTATATTTCCTTCTAGAAGTTTCATAGTTTTAGGTTTTACATTTTGGTCTTTGATCAAGTTTGACTTAATTTTTGTATATGGTATGAGGTATCAATATTTTTTTTTCATATGGATATCCAATTGCTCTAGCATCATTCGTTGGAACACTGTACTTTCTCCACTGAATTGCATATGCACCTTTGTCAAAAACCAATTGTTTGGGTCTGTTTCTGGACTCTCTATTCTGTTCCATTGCTTCGTTTGTCTATCTTTTTGCCAATCTCACACTGTCTCATTTACCGTAGGTTTATAATAACTCTTGAAATCCAATAGTGTAAGTCTTCTTCCAGATTTGTTCTTATTTTTCAAAGTTGTTTTGGCTATTCTAAGTCCTTTATTTTCCTTATGGATTTTAAAGTCTCCTTGCAATTTCTACCCAAAAAAAGCCTGCTGGGATTTTGAGTGGGATTATGTTGAATCTATAGATTAATTTAGGGAAAATTGGCATCTGGACAATATTGAGTCTTTTGATCCATGAATGCAGTATATCTTTCCATTTATTTAGATTTTTAAAAAATTTCTTTCAACAATGTTTTGTGGTTTACAATATACAGATCTTTTCCAGATTTATCCCTGTTTCTTATTTTCTCATGCTATGCCAAGCAGCAATGTTTCTTTTTCTTTTCTTTTTTTTCCAGTTGTGCTGACCTCCCCTTTATTGTGTGTTGTCTTTCCTTTCACCCAAAGTGGTTCTTATCTACTATCTAATTAGTGAATACCCCTCTCCTACCCTCCCTCCCTCCCCCGTCTCGTAACCACAAAAGAATGTTTTCTTCTCAGTTTAAACTATTTCTCAAGTTCTTATAATAGTGCCCTCATACAATATTTGTCCTTTTGCAACTGTTAATATAATAATAATATATAATAAATGTTGGAGAGGCTATGGAGAGATTGGAACACTTCCACACTGCTGGTGGGAATGTCAAATGGTACAACCACTTGGGAAATCGATTTGGCGCTTCCTTAAAAAGCTAGAAATAGAACTACCATATGACCCAGCAATCCCACTCCTGGGAATATATCCTACAGAAATAAGAGCCTTTACACGAACAGATATATGCACACCCATGTTTATTGCAGCACTGTTTACAATAGCAAAAAGATGGAAGCAACCAAGGTGCCCATCAATGGATGAATGGATAAATAAATTATGGTATATTCACACAATGGAATACTACACATCGATAAAGAACAGTGAGGAATCTGTGAAACATTTCATAACATGGAGGAAACTGGAAGGCATTATGCTGAGCAGTGTTTCTTTTTAATTCCAGTTTCATACTGTTCATTACTAGTATATAGAAGTACAATTGGTTTTGTATACTGATCCTGTATCCTGCAACATTGCTAAGCTTGCTTATCAGTTCTAGTACCTCTTGTATAGATAGTATATGATTTTCTACATAGGCAATTGTGTGGTCAATAAAGATAGTTTCACTTGCGTTTCAATCTTGATGCTTTTTATTTCTTTTCCTTGTCTTATTATACAGGTTAGAACCTGGAAAACAATTTTGAATAGAAGTGCTGATATTAAATATTCTTGCCTTCCTCCTAAAATTAAAGGAAAAATATTCACTATTTCATCATTCAGGATGATAATTGGAGGTTTTTCATAGATGCCCTTTATCAAGTGGAGTAAGTTCCTTCCTATTCTTAGTTTTATTGGGAATAGGTGGTGAATTCTGTCCAGTGCTCATTCTGTGAGTACGGAGGTGATTATATGGTATCTTTTTTTTTTTTTTTTTTACTTTGTTAATATGGTGAATTACACTGATTTTTGAACTTTAAACCAAGCTTGCATTCCTGGGATAAACCCCATGTGGTCTTGATGTATTATCCTACCTATATGTTGCTGGATTCAATTTGCTAAAATTTTGTTAAGAATTTTTGCATGTACTTTCATGAGGGATATTTGGACCATACTTTTACGCAAATAATACACACCTGCTATGTTTGTTTGAACACGCTCTCCCCTCCCCGCACCCCAAGGTATTTCATAAGGGCCACTATGCCAATTTTTTTTTTATATGTTAAGGTATAAGAAAAAAATTAGTATGGCACACTTATAAGAATACCTTGTTGAGGGAGGGAATGGTTGGCAAATAAATGTAGAAGGCATGTGTTATTTGTGAAAAAATGGGGTAATTTTCTTCTCTGAAATTAGTGTTTTTTCCTAATTCGAGTATCAAAGTTATTCTAGCTTCATAGAATAGTTATGAATTTATATTATTTCTTTCTTAAATATATGGTATAATTCATCAGTGAAGCCATCTGGACATGAAGTTTTCTTTATGGGAATATTTTTAACTAAAAATTTAAATTCAATTTAAATACAGGATTACCTAGGTTACCTTTTCCAGTCTTGAGAGAGCTTTGGTAGTTTGTATCTTTAAAGGAATTTGTCCATTCCATCTACCTTGTTGATTTAATTGACATGAAGTTTTTCATAATCTTCCTTATCCTTTTAATACATGTAGTGATGTCACCTTTCTCATTCCCAATATTGATAATTTATCTTCTCTCCTCGTCATCAGTATGCTAGAGTTTTTTTTCACCCCAACTCTATTGATTTCTTAAAGAATCTGCTTTCGTGCCCATCTGTTTTCTCTATTATTTTTCTCTTTTCTATTTCTTCGATTTGAGAGCTTTGTTCTTTCCCAATATGGCACTTAGTGCTATAAATTTCCATCTATATTCCCCTATATATACCTCACAAATTTTGTTATGTTATGTTTGAATTTTGATTCAGTTGAGAATAATTTCCAATCTGCCCTTTGATTTCTTCTCTGATCCATGGATTATTTATTAGTGTGCTTCTTGTTTTCTAAATATTTTACATGTTCTAGATATCACTTTGTTACTGATATCTAATTTAGTTCCATTTTGCTCGGAATATCCTTTGAATGATTTGAACTATCTTAAACTTACTGTTTAATAACCCAGAATATGGGCTACCTTGGTGAATGTTCTGTGTGCACCTAAGAAACAAATATATTTTCTTCTGTTGTTGAGTGGGGTGTCTATAGGCCAATATGGTAAAGTTGAGTATTTTCCAAGCCTTGTATATTCTTACTAATTTTCTGTCTACATGTCTTATTAATTATTGAAAGAGGCATGCTGAAATTTCCAACTATAATTGGGGATTTATCTATTCTCACAGTTTTATCTGCTGTTGATTTATGCATTTTGAAGATCTGTTATTTGGTGCATAAATGCTGAAGATTGTTATGTTCTCTTGATGAATCGCCCCCTTGATCATTATGAAATGACACTTTTTCTCCTTGATAACATTCTTTGTTTTAAATGTTACTTTCTTTAATATTAGTATAGCCACACCAACTTTCTTTAATTAGTATTGTTGTTGTTGTTAGGTACCCCAAGTCAGTTCCGGCTTATAGCTACCCTATATACGAAAGAAGGAAACATCGCCCCATCCTGCCCCATCCTCAAAATTGTTGTTAATTCCGAGCCTGTTGTTGCATCCACTGTGTCAGTTCATCTCGTTGAGGGCCTTCCTCCTGATAACATCCGAAGTACATGAGATGAAGTCTCATCGTCCTCACTTCCAAGGAGCATTCTGGCTGTACTTCTTCCAAAACAGATTTGTTCATTCTTCTAGAGGTCCATGGTATATTCAGTATTCTTCACCAACACCATAATTCAAAGGCATCAGTTCTTTTTCAGTCTTCCTTACGCGTTGTGCAGCTTTCACGTGCATGTGAGGCAACTGAAAACACCTTGGCTTGGTTCACGTGCACCTTGGTCCTCAAGATGATGTCTTTTCATTAGTGTTAGAACACTGTATTTTTTAATACTTTGACTTTTAACCTATTTGGGTTTTTATATTTAAAGTAAGTTTCTTGAAGGTAGCATATAGGTGGGTTTTGTTATTTTATCCAATCCGACAATCTCTTTTTAATTGAGTGTTTAAATGATATATATTTAATATGGTTAATGATATGCTTGGGTTTAAATCTATCCTTTTACCAGCTTACTACGTATTGTCCATTTTTCTCATCCATTCTTTATTTTTTCTTTATGTCACCTCTCTTTTGGATTACTGGATTATTATTTAATATGGATTTTATGAACTGTTGACTGTTAGTGAGTTATGATTCATTTGATCTGTTTTGTTGGCTTTTGTGCCATTATAGTGGCTGCTAGAGTGTTTATAGTATACACCTTTAATTTATTACAATCTACCTTTAAATGATACTAAACCACTTCATATGCTGTACAGGAACCTTTCGACAACATATTTCCATTTATCCCCTTTCGGCATTTATGCTGTCGAAGCCACACGTATGCTTCCGTGTATGCTATAAGCCCCACGATGCATTATTATTACCTTTGCTTTAAACTGTCAATTATTGCTCTAAAAGACTTAAAATTATTTTACATTGATCTATTTGGTGACTGTTTGCTGGGCTTATCACTGCTTCCTACACCTATGTTCCCCTCTGGTATTATTTTTCTTCAGCCTGAAAAACTTTCCTTCTACAGATCTTTACAACAATCTTTATTTCCCTTTTGTTTTTGAAAGATGTTTTCCCAGGATATAGAATTCTAGTTTAACAAGTTGTTTTTTCCCCCCCGCTTTGTCTTCCGAACTTTAAAGGAGCTGCTACATTGTCTTCCGTCTTTCATTGCTTCTGACAAGAAGTCTGCTGTAGTCTTTAAATCGTTTTTTCCTCCATATGTAAAGTTTCTTTCTTTTTTCCCTTCCTCTAACTGCTTTTAAGATTTTATCACTGGTTTTAGGCATTTTATTTTTATTTACCTTAGAGTGGATTCTGTATGTTTCTTACACTTAGAGTTTTTGAGCTTCTTGAATCTAAGGGTTTTTCATTTTCACCAAATTTGGAAATTTTTCAGTGAAGGTGTCTTCAAATTTATTTATTTATTCATTTTTGGTTCCCCTCCTTTCCTTCCTACTAATCACTCGCTGCTTGCGATTGTCTCACAGCTTAGTAATACTCTGTTCAATATTTTATCTTTTTTTCTGCGTCTTTGATTTGGATAATGTCTCTTGTTATGTCTCCAAGTTCACTAATCTTTTCTCCTGCAATGTGTAATCTGCTGTTAATGCCATTCAGTGTATTTTTCATCTCAGATGCTGTGGTTTTCATTTCTAGAATTTTGTGTCTTTTTTTTCTTTTTTTCTGTCTTTCATGTCCCTTCTCAATGTGTTCAGTCTTTCCTCTAGATTCTTGAATATATGGAATATAGTTGTAAAAACTGTTTTAATATCTTTGTCATTTCAATTGATTGATTTTCTCCTTATTATGGATTGTGTTTTCCTGTTTCTCTGGTAATATCTTGATTGCACGCCAGCATTGTGAATTTTACCCTTTTGAGTTCTGGATATTTTTGTATTTCTATAAAAAATGCTTAAACTTTGTTTAGGGATGCCGTTAAATTACTCGGAAATGATTTGACCCTTTGAGATCTTCATTTTGGAAACTCTGGTGGCGTAGTGGTTAAATGTAACAGCTGCTAACCAAGAGGTCGGCTGTTCGAATCCACCAGGTGCTCCTTGGAAACTGTATGGGGCAGTTCTACTCTGTCCTATAGGGTTGCTATGAGTCAGAATTGACTTGACGGCAACGGGTTTTGGTACTGAGGCAAAAAAGGAGCCCTGTGGTGCTATGGTTAAGTGCTTGGTTGCTTACCGGAAGGTTGGTGGTTTGAACCTACCCAGAAACTCTGTGGGAGAAACAGACCTGGGGATCTGCTCCCATAAAGATTACAGCCTAGAAAACCCTGTAGCGCAGTTCTACTCTGTCAAATTGGGTCTGTATGTGTTGGAATAGGCTTGATGGCACACGGCAACAGCTAAGACAAAGAAGGAGCCCCGGTGGTGCAGTGGTTAAGCACTCAGTTGCTAACCAAAAGATCGGCGGTTCAAACCCACTAGCCGTTCCATGGGAGAAAGATGTGGCAGTCTGCTTCTGTAAAGATTACAGCCTTGGAACCCTATGGGGCAATTCTACTCTCTTCTATAGGGTCACTATGGATTGGGATCCACTCAAGGGCAATGGATTTGATTTGTTGTTTGTTTGTTTGTTTTGACTGAGGCAAAACTTTTCTGAGAATCCCCACCTGATAAGACAGAAGTTATTCCTGAATATTGTTCTGTGTAATCTTTTCGGGTATTTCTCCCTTATCTCAGGTGGATTGCTCATAAGCATATGCTGATAAGTACTCTGCCAAATACTGGTGTGTACCTGTGGCAAATCTCTAGAGCTCTTTTTCTGTGTAATTCTCTCCTCTCTCCTCTCTGCAAACTCTAGCTGCCTTGGTCTCCCTGGATACCCAGCTTCTCTTCAACTCAGGAAGAACACCACAATGTATCTGGGTTCCCCTCTCTCTATGCCGTGGCCTGGAATCTCTTTCTAGTAGTAAGCTGGAGGAATTGTAGGAATCCCCTCATTTAGTGGCCATTTTTCTGGGATTACTGTTCTTGGTTACCTGATGCTCAATGGCTTGAAAACGACTGCTTTGCATATTTTATTTGTTGTTTTAATTTTCTCAGGTGGGAAGGTAAATCCAGGCCCTGTTATCCTATCCAAGCCAGAAAGAAGCAAAAGTCCATATATAGGCAAGTTTTGATGAAAGAAAGAATATGAAGAGGGGCTCTGAAATTGGGGGTATCTATGTATTTATTCTGTATCGTTGTTTTGTTGTTCTTGTTCTTGTTCTTGCTCTTGTTCTTGTTAGCTGCCATCAAGTCAGCTCCAATTCATGGGGACCCTATGTACAACAGAACGAAACTTGCCTGGCTGTGCACCATCTTCATGATCATTGTATACCTGAGTCCATTATTGCAGCCACTGTGTATTTTGAGTCCCTTCCAACCTAGGGGGCTCATCTTCCAGCACTGTCTCAGACAATATTCTCTGTGATTCACAGGGTTTTCCTTAGCTAATTTTGGAAATAGATCACCAGGTTTTTCTTCCTAGCCTGTCTTAACCTGGATGCTCCACTGAAACCTATCCACCATGGGTGACCCTGCTGATACTTGAAGTACCAGTGGCATAGCTTCCAGCATCATAGCAACATGCAAGCCACCTTAGTGCAAAACTGACAGATGGATGGTGGTGTTCTATACCAGGTCCTCCAATCTACCCTTCACGTGGACCATCTCATGGGACTTTCTTTCCAACACACAGTGGTGGTGATACTATACTTGTTTTACAGAGCAGGTAACTAAGGTTCCAGGACTTTGAAGGAGCTGTCCAAGGTGAAAGAGCAGGGATTTGAGTATAGGTCTGCTTCATTCCACTTGCCCTCCTATCTCGCCATCTTGCTTGTTCACGCAACAGCTAGATTGGATGAATGAATAAATGAAGTGAGTGATAGGATGAGATGAGTGAATGAATGCATGGGTTTAGCATGCCTTATGGGTCTCTCCATTTCTCACAAGTAGCCAAAAACACCAGTGCCAAAGGAAACATGTAGATAATCTTGACCCATTTGGGAGACTCAAGGAAGGCGAAGAATTCACCTAACGCCACACAGCTGGGCAGCTGCTCTGTTTACCACATCAGGAATCAGCCCTGAAAAACACTCTTCTCCTCTTGTGTTTTGTTTTTTTTTTTCTCAATTGAGGTTAATAAAGCAAGACCAGCATTCCAATAATACATGTATATATAGCTAATATTTAGCTTTAAAGGCATATTCAAGTATGTCTCCTTCACCTGGGCTTGCAAACAGTCGGGTTTTATTGGGACAAATCAGGCTTGAGTGCATGGTGGAGCTGTGGATAAGGGGAAAGAGATCAGGGCTAACAAAGAGAAATAAAGCAGAGATGCTCGGGTAGGCTGTGTCGAGGCTTATTTAGAAAACTTTCTCAGTCCCCTTCCCTCTGCCACTGGTAACTTAATCTTGAGGGCTCATATCCTAGACTCATTCTGGGCTACTCACACTCTGTCCAACCTGCTGGGACTGTTTTCTTTAGAGACCCGTTCAGAAGCAAAACCATTTAAAAGGACTTGCATTAGGGGCCTTTAGGTTCAGGCTGAAAGGGAATACAATCCAATCTGGCTTCCAACAGTGTATTAATTAAGACTCTTTCTGTTATAACTTATAAAAACTCAATTCAAATTACTTTAATAAATATAAATGTATGTACACACACATATATGTTATATGTACATATATACATATTTTACATTATATATACATATATATAGTATAAGGAAACCCTGGTGGCATAGTGGTTAAGTGCTATGGCTGCTAACCAAAGGGTCAGCAGTTCGAATCCGCCAGGCACTCCTTGGAAACTCTATGGGGCAGTTCTACTCTATCCTATAGGGTCACTATGAGTCGGAATCGACCCAATGGCACTGGATTTGGTTTTTGGTATATAATATAAAATATGTATACATATTTTTGTTGATTTAATTACGTCCCCCCCAAAATGTGTGCTGAAATCCTGGCCCTTGTACCTGTGGAAAGGTCCATGGGTGGCACAAATTGTTTGCATTTGATGACTACCCTGAAGGAAACCCTGGTGGCATAGTGGTTAAGAGCTACTGTTGCTAACCAAAAGGTCAGCACTTTGAATCCACCAGGCACTCCTTGGAAACCCTATGGGGCTGTTCTACTCTGTCCTACAGGATAGCTATGAGTCTGAATCGACTCAACGGCAACTGGTTTGGTTTTTGGTTTTTACTACCCTAAAAGTTGGCAGTTTGAACCCACCTAGCAGCACCTTGAAAGAAAGGCCTGGAAATCTGCTTTCATAAAGATTACCCTATGGAGCAGTTCTATTGCATAACACATGGTGTCACCACGGGTAGAAATCAATGGCAACAGGTTTGGTTTTTAATTTTATGGTAGCTGTGCATATGGTCCTATTTGTAAATAGGGTTTTCTTTTGTTATGTTAATTAGGTCATGCCAGCGTAGCATGGGTCCTCAACCGCATCACTTCTGAGTTATACAAACAGCAGAAGAGACACAGAGACTCACAGACAGGGGAAGATGGAGGACATGTGAGAACCTATTTACAAACAAAGGAATGCCAAGGATCACTTGCAGACACCAGGAACTAGGAGAGAAGCTCACAGAAGGAGTCCACACAGCCAAGACCCTGAGTGGGAGTTTTAGCCTCCAGAACTGTGAGAAAATTAATTTATGTTCTTTAAAGCCACCCACTTGTGGTATTTCTATTATGGCAGCACTAGGTAGCAAAGATATAGATATGGATGGATATAGATATAAAAAAATATAGGTATACCAAAAACCAAACCCATTGCCGTCGAGTCGATTCTGACTCATAGCAACCCTATAAGACAGAGTAGAACTGTCCCATAGGGTTTCCAAGGAGCACCTGGTGGATTCGAACTGCCGACCTTTTGGTTAGCAGCCAAGCTCTTAATCATTCCACCATCAAGGCTTCTATATAGGTATAGATAGATATATAAAATTTGTTTATAGAACTGGGAATTCTGGGGGGCAGGGGAGGGAGGTGGACTACTTTCAGACACAACTGAATCCAGCTGTTTTTGTTCCTTTTTTAAAATAGCATTGTTATTGCTGTGGTCACATTAGAAAAACTAAAAAAATACATATTAAACAGTGGCAAAAACATAAAAGTCATCCAAAACCTGTCATCCAGAGATCATCAACCTTTTGCTATTTTTGTTTTGTTTTGTTTTTAAACATCCTTAAGATTAGCAGGTAATTAAATACTGTAAATCCTGGTGTTTGCCTTTTTTTCTAATTCTAAAATCAATAACCACTCATGGTCAAACATTTGGGAAACAGAGAAAAGTATGGTGTGAAAATAATCCAAATCCAACCAGCAAAGAGATTGTTTTTATTGACTTTGTGGGACTTGTTTTTTAACTTTTCCCCGCCTTTGCGTGTGTGTGTGTGTGTGTGTGTGATAGAGAGAGAGAGATATTCAAACTAAGGTAACGCTAACATTGGATCAGTAATGGATCCCAGGCGGAAGGCAGCAGTTTGAAGAGTTTGATGTCACCTAATATCACCTAATACCTACCACTAAGGAGCCCTGGTGGTGCAGCGGTTAAGTGGTAGGCTGCTAATTGAAAGGTCGGTGGTTCGAACCCACGAGCCACTCTGTGGGAGAAAGATGTGGCAGTCTGCTTCTGTAAAGATTTACAGCCTTGGAACCCCGATGGGGCAGTTCTACTCTGTCCTATAGGGTCACTATGAGCCACAGTGACTTGATGGCAATGGGTTTAATACTATCACCGGGCAAATGATTCACCTTTCTCAATGAAAAACAAGTCTGATGAGTCAGATCATTCAAAGCCAGTTCTAAATACTTAGAAACTAATTCCTTCAGTTTCTGAGTAGTAAAAGTGCTCTGGCACTGCTCTCTAAAGCTCTGACTTTGTGGACACAGGACAGGCCCTTTGGTTTCATACTTCTCTATCTTCCCATGAAGGCCCCACCACCACCCACGTAAAGTATTCCACCATGGCTGGCAAGTGGTGAGACAGAATGGTTGTGTTGTAAATAAGTGGTCATCGGTATGGCCAGGTAGCAGGACTTTGGGGTTAAGTAGAACTTTCGAACCCTAGTCTGTGTTGCATTCACAACCAGCAACAGTCCAGAAACCTCACTGACCCTAGGCTTCTTTACTGGCACCATTAAAGAAATAATTGAGCCTTGGTTGTGTTTTATTTGAAAGGTAAACAAATACTTCATACTTTCAAGGGTTGTATTTGGACAAATTTGGCTTGGGGATACAGTTGGAGCTAAGGCCAGGAAAGCCTCGGACCATTCTTTTAAGGACTGTTGGGAAAGAGCGTGTTTAAGATCTGGATACATGACCGCTTCCCACTGGGCACATAAGAGCTGCTTCTAGGGTATACTCAGACACAGCCTTAAATGGCCCTGACCCATGGAATGAGATCGCCCTTCCACAAATCCCTTTCAATTTTTCTGATTAGATCTTTCTTGGTACTACTCTGTTTTTAACACCTCTCTAGCACTTTCTAATCTCCCCTTTTTTAGCAGCAAGTGGTCTTCAAACACAGAACTTTCAGCAAGAATTGGTGTGTGGCCAGCTACATGTAATAGTGTATTATTATAGTATTTCGCCTAATCTGAGGTGCCATTCATTTTTGAAAGACACACCTTTTTTTTCCCCCCACCACTCAGAAAGAAAAAAAAAATTCAATTAATCGTAAAAGACTATGCATTATAAGCTAAGGAGCCATGGTGGTGCAATGGTTATCCATTCAGCTGCTAACCAAAAGGTTGGCAGTTCAAACCCACTCAGCATCTCCACAGGGGAAGAACCTAGCTATCTGTTCCCGTAATGATTACAGCCAAGAAAACCCTATGGGGCAGTTCTCCTGTGTCACCTGGGGTTACTATGAGTCAAAAATTGACTCAATAGCACCTAACCACAACTTTCAGTGTAAGTTATATTCAATTTCAAAGTTACTAAAATACAAATTTTAAAAAAAAGAAACAAATGTGCAAAAACTAACCAAAAACAAAAAATACATCCTATTAATGGTGAAATTCAGTCATTTTTTAAAATCGTTTTTATATTTATGGTTGCCTCCTATTTATGGCTAGTAATAAGATTCCATGGAACCATTTCATCTACAATTGTTACAGACATTAGCTTTTGAAATAATATGTGTAAAGAAATCAAGTGGATTGGCTTAAAAAAAAAAGTTTAAGCAAATTATGGCAGAAATGTTACAGATGCCACAAGGTATTTATGAATGACTTGTGACCTACTTGAAGAGTCTCCTGTAACGGGAAAGACCCTAAATAACCATTTTGTTCATTTCCACCTTTCTGTCATATGGAGAAACTGAGGCCTAGAAAAAGAGAGGAATGTAATGTAATTTCACTGAGTTTGGGCAGAATCTCCAGACTCCAACTGAACTGTGCATTACCAACTAGGTGCTCCAACCCAGCGTAGAAGTCAATCATGCAGTGTGTCCCTCAGTGGTGTCTTTTCTTCTCTCTTTCCTTCCCAGGACTAGATTCTCAGCCACATTGTTCGCTACATTGTTTTGGTGAAATCTCTTCTTGGGTCTAAACTAAGAAAGTCATTCTCAAGTTCGAATTTTGACTTATTTATTTGTTTACTGGAATACATCTTCAAGTAATTTTTTCAAGAAAGGTATATGACAGTATGGTTTTTCAAATCCTTAAATGCGTAAGAATGGTTTCTTGTGTTATCTTTATACATTAAAAACAGTTTGGCTGGGTATAAAATTCTCAGTCACAACTTTTATTCTTTTAACATTCCACTTTTTGGCATTTATTGTTGCAGAGGAGAAATCTTAGTCATTTGAAGGTAAAATTATCTTTTTAACATTTGATTTCTCTTGTCTAGGTTCTTATAGGATTTTAGATTTAACATTGGGATTCAAAATTCAGAATTCATCTAGTTATGGTAGTCTTTTCATAATTTTTTTTTTGTTTAAAGGGGTGAGGCATTTCAAGATATGCTCTCAAGATATTTTAAACTCTGGGATGTTTCTTTCTATTGTATCTGTCATTTCTATTGTACCTTTCTATTATACCACTTGTGGTATAATAATTAAAATTTCTCCTATAAAACCACTAGGGTTATGCCTGGCATCCACTAAGTGCTCAACAACTTTTAATTCTCTTTCCTATGTCCTCACAGTCATTCCCTATGATGTTTGGAATTCTTATTTGGATAAAGTTTATATTTATTCTTACATTGGTGTTGCCTGTGATTATTTTCACTAGATCCCTAGTATTAGGTCCACAATAAGACACTTCATGGTCTGCCTGGAACACAAGACACTTCCACTTCAGTGAAGAGGCCTTTGAGAGCTGACCTGAAACACCAGGAAAACACCAGACTTGCTTCTCACACCAACTAAGGCCAGACTCTCATGAAATGTTTTGAGAATGAAAATATGCTTTCTGAATTTTCCGTGGCTGAGAAGGCACGAAAACTCTGCGACTGATGAATCTGTTCTTTTGACAAGTGCAATTAGGCTTGCTAAGCAACGTAAACAGGATAAAAGGGTATCTCTTAAGAGAGGAAGAACTTTTTTCAAGCAGTTATTAAAGACCCATCTACAAATTACTTATATGTCAATTATAAATCAAGTATTCTAGACACACCCATTGATAAATGATTTTTGTGCAAATTAAAAATCTCTTAGGAGTGCTCATTCACAAAACGATCTGTGCATGGATTACAAATCAAACATCTTGCATATATGCATAGACAACTGGTATATGTGCTAATTACAAAAGACACTTTAGGCACACTCATTTACAAATTAAATATGTGCTCATTTCTCACTGAGTGGTTTGTAAAATTCTATGCTCTGATACTTTATGCTAATTACACAGCAAATAATTTTAAACATACATTTGCAAATAATCCATGTGCTAATTACATAACACTTTAAAAACACTAATATGCAGATGATTTATGTACTAATGACATACCAAATACCTTTGAAACACCCAACTAAAAATGATTTATGTGTAATTACACACCAGACACTTCAGGAACACACATGTGTAAATGATTTATGTGCTAATTACACCAACATTTAATTTCAAAAATGTCTAACAACAAATTACTTGTATGTTAATCACAAATCCAAACATTTACTTGCAACTGATTTATGTACTAATTATTAGCTGATCTTATATGTTTCCTTTAAAGGCCCACTGTCATCAGTAGAGTGACAGTTTTCTTATGGTTGGAACTCATTGTGAATATAAATAAAATGCAAAGGTTTTTAGGGCCCTCTCTTTATCCTCCCCACCTCCCCCAATCCTGACAGATTATTGCAGTCTGATTATGTTTAGGGGTGCTGTGAACCTTAGAAGTCATGTCTTCTTAGAGTAGGCTCAGCACATATTACCTGGAGCAAGAATATACTTTCATTCGTGTGGAGCATTCAGAAGAAATCAATAAATATAGATGCTAATTAGCCACTCAGTCTATGTAGCAATCTTTCACATTCAAGTGGATCATTGCTGCCCTCAATTTTTGTTGTTATGTTGTTAGCTGCCATCGAGTTGGCTGGGCAACCCCATGCGGAACAAAACAATGACTGGTCTTTTTCCATCCCTGTGACCATTTGCAGATCAGATTATTGCCAATCGTAGGGTTTTCGTCGGTTGGTTTTGGAAGTAGACTGTCAAGTCTTTCTTCCTAGTCCATCTCAGTCTGGAATCTCTGCTGAAATCTGTTCAGCAACACATAAGCCTCTACCAATAGACAGGTGGTACACTGGCCAGGCCAGGAATAGAACCCAGGTCTTCCACATGGAAGGAGATAATTCTACCGCTGAACCACCAATGCTCTCGTCCTCAATGTACTTCTACATAAACTTCATTATTTTGTCTACCAAGACCACTCCAAACCCTTTGCCACTGAAGAGATTCTGACTCACAGCAACCGTATAGGACAGATTAAAACTGCCCCATAGGGTTTCAAAAGCTGTGATCTTTACCGAAGCAGACTGCCACGTCTTTCTTCTGTGGAGCAGCTGGTGGGTTCAAACTGCCAACCTTTTGGTTAACAGCTGAACACTTAACCACTGTGCCGTCAGGACTCCTTACCAAGAGCACTGCTACTTCCTTATGCCCTCTCTGGCACATGATAGCCGACAAAAGGTTTTCACATCCATTATCTTATTGGATTTGCATCTCCTAAAAAAGGGAAGAATCCAGAATACAGATTAGAATTCTCAATTTTGCAAATGGGGAAACTGAGGCTGCAGGTAGCAAAGCAGTATGTCTTTTGCCAGACCTGGCTCCAGAGTTTGCCAACCTCCACAACTAACACTCCTTCTACCGCCTGGTCTCCAGTAGGCATTTCCTCCACAGGGGACCTCAAACTCTGTCATCCTCCCAGAAGCCACCAGAACCAAAGTTCCAACTGTGCCCATAGGCCCCGACGTCTCCTGCTGCGTCAGCTTCCCCTTGAGCTCGTGGCTTCCTCAGGTCCCTGGCCTCTCCCTCCACACCATGCTGGCATTCCGAACTAGGTTGCCCCCTGCCCACCCCCCCACACACATGTTTCTCACCTCTTTAAGAGTGAAAATGTATATCCCAGAGATTGCAGCTTAATTGACTGATTAATAACAGAAAACCTAATTGAATGCTCCCAGCTTGTATGTACAATGTCTTAAGTTAGAGCCTTGGGAATAAACGCACAGTGGGAAGTCTGAACTGCAGCGCAAGCACTAGCACTTTCAATTTAAGAGTCAATCTCATTATACAAGAAGCTGTTCCCTTTCCCCCTCTGGAAAAGCTGGAGCTTTCTCTCCCCAGACTCCCCTTGTACCAGCATCCTGCAGCTTGGGCCTGTCTGTGGAAGATGCAAATGTAAGAGCGGGTCTCTCTCCTTCTCCTTCCTTCTCTCTCTCTCTCTCTCTCTCTCTCTCTCAGTTGCTCTTTCCATAACTTGCTCTCTCACTCTATCTCCCTCCCTCCTCTTTATTATTTGTTCTCCCCACTGCATATCTGAGCAGCTCAGTAAATATTCATGAGACGCCATTGTGAGGGCTATGAGGGGCACAGACGTAAGCCCTCCGAGGTGATGTATAATTTGGCACTGCCAGCGCCAGGGGGTGGGGGGGTGGGGGGGTGAGGGAGGTGGTTAGATGCCTCCAGTCAGGCCTCCAGCTATAGCCTGCTTCTTTCAGATTTCTCCTTCAGGGCTGCCTGGCGGGAAGTCTGGTGCTCAGAGAGCTGGGCTGAGTGTGATGTGGGAAGGCTCCCTGGACCCCAGTCTGGTCCTCCTGACTGGCTAGCCAAAGCATCTCAGAGACAGGGCAGGGCCTTCTGGGCATATCCGGTTGAATCTCCTCTAGGCCTCTCCATCTCATCTCAGACTCATCATCTTGTACCTCTGTCCAACCCCTTGGTCCCCTTTAGCCTTCCCCATCTGGTAGAATGCCACCAAGACAAACCGAAGATCTAGGACATGTCCTTGACTCCTCTCTTTCCTTCACACACTGCCCTATCCGTCTTCAACTCCTCCTATTGTTCTGAGCCCCGAACACCACATCCCCATGCCCGTGTTTCCTTCTCTTTCCTGAACCTCCACCCTAGCCTTCAGCGAGTCTCCCTGCACCAGGCATTTATAACACAGAGCGGTCCATGCAGTGATGGTCATCACAGAGGTCACAAGGGCCAATCAGCACAGCCCAAGATGTCAGGAGGAGGGGGCTTTTGAGCCAAGACTTAGGGGTGAACATATGGTGACTGGATGAAGTCTATGTGTTAAAGCACTCTCCAAGTCAGCTCTAGAAAGTGCTCTCAGCTCTTGCTCCTCAACGTGTGGTCCTTGGGTGGTAGATCTATGTTACCTGGGACATTCTTAGAAATGCAGAACCGTGGCTCCACCTACACCTGCTGCATCTGAATCTGCATGTTAACAAGATCCCCTGGGAGAGCACATTCATGCTGGCAAAGGGCTGGTCTAGATGTTTCAGAAGGAAGTGGGGAGCCAGGAGAAGTGGGGAACAAGGAGGTCCCCTCTAGAGGGACTGAATGCCCGTCTACCCTAGCAGCAAACACTTGTCAGCATCCAGCCCAGGATCCCAGCTTGATCCCCACTAAGCCTGGGCAGCCAGGTCTCAGAGAACAATGTATCCACACTCACCTCCCTGACCCAGCTGTCCTCCCCTTAGCAGGTGTGTGAGCCTGTGTTCTGGGCAATTAGAGTAGCTGACTGGAAAATGGGCTGTGTACCTTCAACAAAGAAAGACTTCTCTCTCTGAGGCCTTGGACGAAGCAGACTTCCAGGGCAGCTAATTGCCTGATAGGTAGTGAGGCTCTCACCTACTGGGCCTTTTAGCTCAGTTAATAAAGCAATTTGCCTGCCCTTTTGTCCTTCTCTTGTTGTGATTTCTTGGCTGACATGGGTTTTACCAAATGGGAAAGTTATACAAAGCCTGTTTAATCCAAGGTTTAGTGATAGGAGCGGAGGGAGAGAAGGACTTGTGCCCCTCCCCAGGTCCTTACCAGGTCAGGGCCAAGGCCACTGCAGAGCCGGACACCTGGGAAGAGGTGTAGGGCCCTGCTCTCAGGTGCCTAGATCCCCACGGGGTGTGTGTCTTGGGCTCCAACCCAGGCTCTGACACTTGCTAGCTGAGTACACTTAGCAAGTTACTTAACTTGTCTGTGCTCCAGCTTCCTCTTCTGTGAAGGGAAAAATGACACATACTTTGTGGGTTATCCTAAGAACTAATTTAAATAAGATTGTATATGTAAAGGGGGCTTAGTAAAATGTAAGGCTCTATTTAAACAATAGTGGTTATTTTCTAAGGCCAGATAATTGATATTTGTTGTTGTTATTAGGTGCCTGTTGAGTCCATTTTTGACTCATAACAACCCCATGTGACAGGTTGGAACTGCCCCATAGGGTTTCCTAGGCTGTAATCTTTTTTTTAATCTTTATGAGAGGAGCCCTTGTGGCCCAACGGTTAAGCTCTCTGCTGCTAACCGAAAGGTCAGTGATTGGAACCTACCAGCCACTCCACGTAAAAGATTACAGCCTAGGAAACCCTATAGGGCAGTTCTGCTCTGTCAATATAGGATTGCTGTGAGTCAGAATTGACTTGATGGCACACAGCAACAACCTTTACAGGAACAGATAGCCAGGTCTTTCTCCCGAGGAACTGCTGGGTGTGTTCAAACCTCCAGTGTTTTGATTAGCAGTGGAGCACTTAACCATTGTGCCACCAAGGCCCCTTAATTGATATTTAATGGGGCATATTTTATTTCAAAATACATGCACTCTAACAACTAGGGCGACCACCTCTCCCGTGTGGTTGGGACTGAGAGTTTCCCCAGGACTTCCAGTTCTACTAAAGTCAAGATAATTTTGGGAAAACCGAGGCAGCTGGTTACCTGTTAACAACTCTGGACTTGGTTTTTTTTTAGGCACTGGGAATACAGTATAAACAAGACCCTAGGCCCAGAGCTTATGGATCTGAGGTCTAATGGGGGGAAAGAAAAGAAATAAGTAAACAAATTAATTACCTGTGAAGAATGTTATGTTGAAAGCAAAGACAGAACTGAAATACGTAGTCCAGCAAGCCTCCCTACCTCTTCAGTCTCTGCGAAAATGTGCAGCTAAGGAGTGCTCCTGGGTCACTGCATCTCTGGTCCCCCACGGTGTTAGGACTCCTGATGCCAGCCTCACAGCCCTATATCTGCTCTGACCCCCAGTAAGCTGTTTTAGTGTCCACTTCTCCTACAGCCTGGTTTTGATCTCTTTCTTTGTTTCTGAATTCCGGGAATTTTTCTTCGTTTGCTAGGGTAAGATAATTTTTATAATTGTGTTTATTATTGTACTGTATCCAGAATTCTGTGTGTGTGTAATGGGAGAAGAGCCAGTCCACACCACCTCAGTCAACCATGTTGCTGAAAGTCCTCCATGAGAGCCTTTTTAAAAAAAAAAAAAAAAAACTTTTAAAAATCAAAGCATAACATGCATATGGAAAAAAGCTACACATTATATTATGTATAGCTCAAAGAATGTTCACAAAGTCAGCACACCATGTACCCAGCAGCCAGGTTAAAAAATGGAGCATACAGCACGACTTGTACAAGGCAAGGTCATGGAAGCTCCATAGATACGTCCGTACTCCTGAGGGACTGAATTACTGGGCTTAGGGCTGTGGGGACCATGGTCTCAGGGAACATCTAGCTCAACATAGTTTATAAAGAAATATAACACAGTTTATAAAAAAAAATTCTACATTCTACTTTGCTGAGTAGTGTCTAGGGTCTTAAAAGCTTGTGAGCAGCCATCTAAGATACTCCACTTGTCTCAACACTTTGGGAGCAAGAGAGAATGAAGAAAACTAAAGACACAAGGGAAAGATTAGTCCAAAAGACTAATGGACCGCAACTCCCACGGCCTCCACGAGACTGAGTCCAGCACAACTAGATGGTGCCTGGCTCCCACCACTGACTGCTCTGACAGGGATTACAATAGAGGGTCCTGGACAGAGCTGGAGAAAAATGTAGAACGAAATTCTAACTCACAAAAAAAGAAGAGACTTACTGGCCTGACAGAGACAGGAGAAATCCTGAGTGCATGGCCCCCGGACTTTTTAGCTCAGTAATGAAGTCACTCCTGAGGTTCACCCTTTAGCCAAAGATTAGACAGGCCCATAAAACAAAATGAGACTAAAGGGGCACGCTAGCTCAGGGTCAAGGACTAGAAGGGGGGAGGGGACAGGAAAGCTGGTAAGAGGGAACCCAAGGTCAAGAAGGGGGAGTGTTGACATTTCGTGTGGTTGTTAACCAACGTCATAAAACAATATGTGTACTACCTGTTTAATGAGAAGCTAGTTTGTTCTGTAAACCATCTAAAGTACAATTAGAAAAAAATAGAACATTATCAGCACCCTAAAACCCTTCAAACCCTATTCCACTCAATGTCCCCCAAAACCCATTGCCATCTAGTCAATTCAGACTCATAGTGACCCCTCCAAAGGTAACCCTTATCCTGTCTGTTGACACCACACTTCAGCTTTGCCCTTTCCAGATTTAAATGGAATCATATGGTGTGTTCTTTTCTGTGCCTGGCTTCATTCATTCAACACTATGTTTGTGAGATTCGTCCGTGTTCTTATGTGTAGCTGTACATCATTCATTTTATTACTGTGCAGTATTCCATTGGTGGCACAGGTGCTAACCGGAAGGTTGACAGTTCGAAGCCATCCAGTGGCTCCATGGGAGAAAAAAAAACCTGGTGATAAGCTTCAGTAAATATTACAGCCAAGAAAACCTTATGGGGCAGTTCTACTCTGTCACATGGGGTTGCTACAGGTCTTAGTCGTCTGACAGCACACAACAACAACAAGTATTCTATTGTTTCAGTGGACTGTAGTTCATGTACCCATTCCACCACTAATGGGCAAAGAACGGTTATATCAAATACTATTGTTATAAATATTTGGTGAACACACATATCATTTATGTTGGATGTATGATCTTTTGAATGATCTTATATGCACATGAAAGCTAGACAATGAAAAAGGAAGGCAGAAGAATGATTGATGCATTCATATTGTGGTGTTGGCAGAGAATACTGAATATACCATGGATTGCCAGAAGAATGAGCAAATCGGTCTTAGAAGAAATACAACCAGAATGCTCCTTAGACGTGAGGATGGAGAGACTTTGTCTTGTTTACTTCAGATACATCATCAGGAAAGATCAGTTACTAAAAAAAGTCTTCATGGTTGATAAAGTAGAAGGCCAGCGAAAACATGGGACACCGTCAACGAAACGAATTGACACCATAGCCTCAACAATGGACTCAAACATGCCAGCAATCATGAAGATGGCATCAGACCAGGCAATGCTTCGTTTTGTTATACATAGAGTCACTTAGAGTCAGAGTCTGCTCTGTTTTGTTATACATGGGGTTGCTTAGGGTCGGAGCCTGACTTGAGGACAGCTAACAACCACAGTCCTTGAAATGGAATTGCTGGGTCATGGGTTAGCACAAATTGAGACCAACTGCTGAGCTCCTCCTTGCCCTCTTGTAAGTGTCTGCTTCCCCAGCTCTCTTTCAGGTCCTTGAGTGCTGTGTTGTCACTCCCTGCTGTATGTCCAGTGTTTTGAACACAATAGGCTCTTAATAAATGCTTGTTGAATAAAAACAAAGGAATGAATGAGTGAATATATAGATGACAAGGGGCCCAGATGGCACATCCAGGCTTGTTTAGTAATCTGCCCCTTCCCTTACCTGGACCAGCCTATGAGAGCCCTAGGGGCAGGCAGCAGGGCTGCTGAGCAGAGTGGTCCCCCCAGCATGGCACTTTATGCAGGTGTCCCCAATGCCTGCCCTTCACCTTTCCACCTAGGCCACCCATGCCCCAGCTTCACCCCCTCCCATCTTTTGAAATAGTGAAACCACGTGACCCTCAGCCACCCGGGAGTCCTCACCTCCTGAAAACAAAATCAGATGTGTTTCTTTGCTTAACGCAAGGTGTCAGGGAGCCTGGAAAGGTGTTTTTTCCCCAGTCTTCTATCGTTTTCAGAAATGTCTACAGTGCTGACAGCTCTGGGAGAGGAGGTAATTCCCCTCTGAGCTAATCAATATGAGAGCCTCAAGGAGCCTCACTCCAGTGTCAAACACAGGGTTTTCAGCATCAAAGTGCTTACAAGACTTCCGTGAGTTCTTTATTTATTTATTTTTTTGGTCTGTCAGGTTGGTAAGGACATTGTAGCTTCCCTACATACCAAAGCCACAAAGGATCTGCTTCCTGAGTCCTCAGCCATGTTCCCATGGGAACATGTGCGTGTGCATGTGTGTGTGTGCACACGTGTGTGAGCATCCGTGTGAGTGTGCGTGTGTGTGTGTGAGACAGAAAGTCTAGGGTGGGGGGAGGCAACCAGGGGAAAGAAAGAAATAGACTCAAAGAGAAAAGAGAGACAGAAAATGACAAGGTAGGAGAAAGAAAATAGAGAACGTAATAGAAGTGAGAGGTAAGAAAAGGAGAGTAAAAAAGAAAAGAAAGATTGAAGAAATGAATGGGGAAGAAGGAGTAAGAGACCGGGACAGAAAAACAATGAAGAAAAGGTGAGGGGAGCAAGAGAAGTAGCCAGAGGAATAAAGGAGAGGAAAGGAAGAAGCAGAAGATAAGAAAAGAGGAGGAAAAAGAGAGAGAGGAGAGAGGGGGAAAAAAATAGAGAAGGGATTCCAGAGAGAGAGGAGAGGGGAGTGGGAAGAGAACACTGAGAAAGAGTAAAAAGAAAGAATAAAAGATGACAGAGAAAAGAAGTGCTTCCAGGGCCTGGCTGGCAGACTCAGGACACCCTAGTCTTCTCCGGACCTTTTCCCCTGGCAGTTGCCATGCAGACCCTGAACTCTGAGACCCAGACAGCAGGGGGTTGCCCAGGCCCCAGTGAATTCAAGTCCTTGGGTGCTACAAACTTTAACACACTCAGCTGCTAATCAAAAGGTTGGCGGTTTGAGTCTACCCAGAGATGCTTCGGAAGAAAAGTCTTGCGATCTACTTCTGAAAAATTAGCCACTGAAAACTCTGTGGAGCTCAGTTCTGCTCTGACACACATGGGGTTGCCATGAGTCAGAATCAACTCAATGGCAAATAGTTACTGGTGGCTTTTCAAAATGGAATGAGGACAACTTTCAGGATGGAATTAGGCTGCAAATTCACCACAAGCTCCCCAGTGGCCTTAAGGCTTCACTTTTCTGTGGGATCATAAGTATCTTTGAGTAGACTGAGCCCATGCCTTCCCTGGCCCAGGACCCCACTCAGTCCATCTGTTCCCTTATTCCCATCCTGACTGAAGCCAAAGAACGCTTAATCTTCAGAGTGAAGGTGGCCTCTAAGCTTATAGGGAATCTAACGCTGTTTCAATTTATTTCAAGGGCATGCTATGCTCCCACGTGGATGACCTCCCCAAAGAAAGATACACTGGCATAGCCAGTCAGTTGCCATCAAGTCAACCCTGACTTCTGGAGACTCCGTGTGTGTCAGGGTAGAACTGTGCTCCATAGGGTTTTCAATGGCAGATTATTTGAAAGTAGTATTGCCAGGCCTTTCTTCTGAGGTACTGCTGGATGGACTCGAATTACCAACAGTACATTAACTTTTTGCACCACCCAGGGATCTGCTTTGGCATAGTTGTTGTTGTAGTTAGGTGCCATCTAGTTAGTTCCAACTCATAGCGACCTTATGTACATCAGAACGAAACACTGCCTGGCCCCATGTCATCCTCACAATCCTTACTATGTTTGGGCTTATTGTTATAGGCACTGTGTCAAGCCATCTCTTTGAGGTTCTTCCTCTTTTTTGCTGACCTACTTTACCAAGCATGATGCCTTTCTCCAGGGACTGCTCCTTTCTGACAACATGTTCAAGGAAGTGAGACAAAGTCTCACCATCCTCGCTTCTAAGGAGCATTCTGGCTGTACTTCTTCCAAGACAGACTTGTTCGTTCTTCTGGAAGACCATGGTATACTCAATATTCTTTGCCAACACCATAATTCAAAGGCATCAGTTTTTCTTTAGTCTTCCTTTTTCATTGTCCAGATTTTGAGTGTATACAATGCAATTGAAAATACCATAGCTTGGGTCAGGTGCACCTTAGTCCTTAAGGTGATATCTTCGCTTTTTAACACTCCAAAGAGGTCTTTTGCAGCAGATTTGCTCAGTGCAATATGTTCTTTGATTTCTCGACTGCTACTTTCGTGGGTGTTGATTATGATCCAAATACAATAGAATGCTTGACAAATTCAACATTTTTTCTGTTTATCATGATTTGCTTATTGGTCCAGTTGTGAGGATTTTTGTTTTCTTTATGTTGACGTGAGATTCATTCTGTAGCCTTTGATCTTCATCAGCAAGTGCTTCAAGTCCTCTTCACTTTCAGAAAGCAAGGTTGTGTCATCTGCATAAATCCCAGGTTGTTAATGAGTCTTCCTTCAATCCTGATGCCCCATTCTTCTTCATATAGTCCAGCTTCTAGGATTATTTGCTTAGCATACAGATTGCATAAGTATAGTGAAAGAATACAACCCTGATACAGTATCCCCGTGCTCTGTTTGAACGACTGCCTCTTGATCTATGTACAGATTTCTCATAAGCACAATTAAGTGTTCTGGAATTCCCATTCTTTGAAATGTTATCCACAATTTGTCATGATCCACGCAGTTGAATGTCTTTGCATAGACAATAAAACACAGGCAAACATCTTTCTGGTATTCTCTAATTTCAGCCAAGATCTATCTGACATCAGCAATGATATCCTTCATTCCATGCCCTCGTCTGAATCCAGCTTCAATTTCTGGCATTTCCCTGTCGACGTACAGCTGCCAACATTTTTAAATTTTCTTCAGCAAAATTTTACTTCTGTGTGATATTAATGTTATTGTTTGATAATTTCCACATTCTGTTGGATCGCTTTTCTTTGAAATGGGCACAAATGTGGATCTCTTCCAGTAGGTTGGCCAGGCAGCTGTCTTCCAAATTTCTTGGCACAGACAAGTGAGTGCCTCCAGTCCTGCATGCATCTGTTGAAACATCTCCGTTGGTATTCTGTCAGTTCCTGGAACCTTGTTTTTCACCAATGTCTTCAACGCAGCTTGGACTTCTTCCTTCAGGGTGATTGGTTCTTGATCATATGTTACCTCCTGACATGGTTAAATGTCAACCAACTCTTTTTGGTACAGTAGCTGTATTCCTTCCATCTTCTTTTGATGCTTCCTGTGTCATTCAATATTTTGCCCACAGAATCCTTTAATATTGCAACTTGAAGCTTCAATTTTTTCTTCAGTTCTTTCAGCTTAAGAAATGCTGAGCGTGTTCTTCCCTTTCTGTCTTTTAACTCCAGGTCTTTGCATATTTCATTACAATATTTTGTCTTCTCGAGCCACCCTTTGAAATCTTCTGTTCATCTCTTTTACTTCGTCATTTCTTCCATTCACCTTAACTACTCTGTGTTCATGAGCAAGTTTCAGAATCTCTTCTGACATCCATTTTGGTCTTTTTTTTTTTTTCCTTCCCTGTCTTTTTAATGATCTTTTGCTTTCTTCATGTATAACGTCCTTGATGTCATCCCACAGTTCATCTGATCTTCTGTCACTAGTGTTCAATGCAGCAAATCTATTCTTGACATGGTCTCTGAATTTAGGTGGCATATACTCGAGGTCATACTTAGGCTCCTGTGGACTTGTTTTAATGTTCTTCAGTTTCAACTTGAACTTGTATATGAGCAATTGATAGTCTGTTGTGCTTTTTTTGTGTGTGTGTGTGCAGTTGCCCTGGACCTTATTCTGACTGATGATCTTGAGTTCCTTCATCATTTCTTTCCACCGATGTAGTCGATTTGATTTCTGTGTATTCCTTCCAGTGAGGTCTACATGTATAGTCACTGTTTATGTTGTTGAAAAAAGGTATTTGCACTGAATAAGTCTTTAGTCTTGAAAAATTCCATCATGAGATCTCCAGCATTGTTTCTATCACCAACTAGCAATCCTTCTTCTTTGTTTTCTGCTTCCGCATTCCAGTCACCAGTAATTATCGATGCATGTTGATTGCACGCACCACACTGGTCTGGCACTCTGTCATGCTGTGATAGCTTTTCTGTTGCTGTGATGCCGGAAGCTGTGTCACCGATATTTCAAACACCAACAGGATCACCCATGGTGGACAGGTTTCGCTGGACACAGACTAGCAAGAAGGACCTGGCAATCTACTTCTTTAAAAATCGGCCAGTGAAAACCTCTTGAGTAAGCAGAGGAACACTGTCTGATATAGTGCTGGGAGATGAGCCCCTCAGGTTGGAAGGCACTCAAAATTCAACTGGAGAAGAGATACACCTCAAAGTAGAGTTGACTTTAATGATGTGGAAGGAGCAAAGCTTTCAGGACCTTCATTTGCTGATGTCACGTGACTCAAAATGAGAAGAAACAGCTGCAAACTTCCATTAATAATCAGAACAAGGAATGTACAAAGTATGAATCTAGAAAAATTAGAAGTCTTCCAAAATGAAGTGGAATGCATAAACATCGATATCCTAGGCATTAGTGAGCTGACATGGACTGATATTGGCCATGTTGAATCAGACAATCATATGGTCTACTATGCCGAGAATGACAAATTGAAGGAGAATGACATCGCATTCATGGTCAAAAAGAGCATTTCGAGATCTATCCTGAAGTACAAAGCTGTCAGTGATAGGATAATATCCATATGCCTACAAGGAAGACCAGTTAATATGACTATTATTCAAATTTACATACTAACCACTAATGCCAAAGATGAAGAAATTGAAGATTTACCAACTTCTGCAGTCTGAAATTGATCAAACATACAATCAAGATGCATTGATAATTACTAGTAATTGGAATACTTTGGCATTGATTCCTTATTAAATAATCATTTAGTGTGTTGTGTGAGGCAGCGTGGGTAATAACTGGACATGATCACCAACTGAATCGAACATGAAACAACACAGAGAAATCTAATTCACTGTTTTCTATTTTTTCAGATAATATTTGCACCCCATTACTTTTGGAAAAAAATGACTTCAGAAACTCCTCTCAAGAAATAAGAAGTTCAACATTTACCAAAAGCAAAGAAGAGACAGCAGGGAGGGGAAGAGAAGCTAGATCAAGGGCAACAGAACAAACAGAATGGAAACAATGAGAATGCTGACACATCGTAAAAATTGTAACCAGTGGCACAGATCGATTTGTATAAAAATTGTTCAAGGGGAATCTAATTAGCTGTGTAAACCTTCACCTAAAATACAATAAAATATTCTTTAAAAAATAAAATAAAAAGACCATTAGCCCAAGACAGGAACCAATCCCAAAGCCAACTCTTCAGACAGGGATTGGACTGGAATATGGGATGGAAAATGATACTGGTGAAGAATGAGCTTTCTGGATCAAGTAGACACATGAGACTATGTTGGCATCTCCTATCTGAAGGGGAGATGTGAGGGCAGAGGGGGTCAGAAGCTGGCCACATGGACACGAGGAGAGAGAGTGGAGGGAAGGACTGCGCTATCTCACTAGGGAGAGAGCTATTAGGAGTGTATAACAAAAGGTGTATATAAATTTTTGTATGAGAGACTGACCTGATTTGTAAACTTTCACTTAAACCACAATAAAAATTAATTTAAAAAAGTGAAATAAAATAAAAGGAATCATCCTATAGGACTAATACAATGGGAATGCAAAAGAAAAAAATACATAAATCAGCAAAAAATACAATTAAAAAAATCAGCATTGACATTTGAGATTACTGGCATTAGAAGTAAAATCTTGCTTAGAACTTTCCAGAAGCCCTTGCAAAAATAAAATAAATGAATTTTAAAAACAAGTTGCGAAACTTTTGTAAGAATTTTTCCTTAATGTAATAAATACTTGCTCTGAACCCAGAAAGAAATGTGTCAAATGAGACTTTATTTAGACACCAAAGAATAAATTCACGAGCAATGTCTTCAAAGGAGCAAAATTTTGTCATGTTTATAATCACAGCACTTCAGTAAAGACAATTCTGCAAAAAGATATGGTTATGTGGTCTAATTCTGTTTCTAACCAGAGGAAAAAAAGAATGCCAAACCTGCTGCCATTGAGTCAATTCTGACTCTTTGCAACCTGGTAGGACAGAGCAGATCTGCCCCATAGGGCTCCAAGGCTGTGTATCTTTGCAGAAGAATCTTCGCAGAAGCAGACTGCCACATTTTTCTCCCACGGGGTGGCTTATGGGTTCGAACAGCTGAGCTTCCGGTTAGCAGTCAAGTTCCTAACAACTGCACCACCAGGGCTCCTTGTTTCTAAC
Organism: Loxodonta africana; assembly: GCF_030014295.1. Taxonomy (NCBI): domain Eukaryota; kingdom Metazoa; phylum Chordata; class Mammalia; order Proboscidea; family Elephantidae; genus Loxodonta; species Loxodonta africana. The sequence continues at coordinate 29,231,316 of NC_087360.1, read as the reverse complement.
CATTCCTTGCTTTTTTTTTTTTTCTTGTTGCTTTGTTCTTAGCTACTGAACAAGCCTCGTCTTCTAGTTCGCACAATTTTGAGAGGGGATGGATGCCTGAGCATAAACAGAGAGATACCACATTGTACTTAGGTATCAATTTTCACTCAAGGATATTTAATTGTATTTAATATAATAATGTTGTTGTATTTGTTGCTGTCCAGTTGGCTTCAGCTCATGGTGACCACATGTACAACAGAACAAAACATTGCCAGCTCTTCTTTCTCTTCAATTGCTGGTATGCTCCGGTCCATTATTGCAGCCACTGTGTATTTTGAGTATCTTCCAGCGCTACACTGGACGATATTCTGATGTGATCCATATATGGTCACTGACTGCTTTTCAGAAGCAGATCACCAGGCCTTTCTTCCTAGTCTTAGTCTAGGTGCTTTGCTAAAACCTGTCCAACATGGGTAAACTTGCTGGTATTTGCAATACCGGTGGCATAGCTTCCAGCATCATAGCAACACACAAGTCGCCACGGAACAACAAACTGACAGAAGGGTGGTGGAATATAATTAAAACATTTAACATAATATGTAATTATATCGTTGTTGTTGTTGTTGTTAGGTCAATTTTCAACTCATAGCAACCCCATATGCTAAGAGTAGGGTTTTCTAGGCTGTAATCTTCATGGGAGCGTATCTCCAGATCCTTCTTATATAATACATAAAAATTTTATAATAGATAATATATTATTTAAGGTTTTGACTACCTGTTCATTATAAAGAACTCAATTGGAAAAAAAGAAAAAAAAAGGAAACTTTAAAGGAAGAACATATTAATGCTTCAGTTAACCCACACAACGATAGAGCTCTTTGGCTGGGCAGAAAACACACCCAAGGTATTCCCCTCCCAGTGCCAGCCACACTGACCCCCGGCAGCAGGCGCCAGCTCCCGAAGCCCAGGGTCGTGAGAGCAGAAGCGTGCTAAGTGTCTACAGCAGGTGTTTTACCTTTAATAACTCCGTGGTGTAATTATGCAGGAATTTGTCCAAGGCTTTTTTCAAACTATTTATATATTCAGCACTTACCCAATTCAGGGAGGGGATGGGGGATATAAAAAAGAGATTCTAATCTCATGAGATTTATTTTTTGTCCTAAAATGGTTTAAAGGGGAACGGGGTGGGTTGGTAGCAAATTGTCCTGTATTCAGAGCCTGCTGCGTGCCAGGCGGCATGCTGGGGGCTTTGTAAACAGCCCCTCATTTGATCCTCATAACACCCCTACATGATGGGGATCACCATAACATTTCACAGACGAGGAGACAGGCTCAGAGAGGTCCTGGCAGTCACCCAAGGTCACTCAGACTCTGTGGATATGATTTTAAATCTGTTCTGTTTGCCCACAAAGCCTGTGATTTTTTGCATGCCACCAGGTTTTCTCTGAGTGCCAAGGACCAGGTTTTCTCTGAGTGCCAAGGACAATGATACCACCCCCTGGGAGCTGAAGGCACACATGTGGTTTTAACCATTTTCTCTGTAAACTGTTTCCCAATCTAGATTCTCCCGCTGGCCCTGCTCACTCCCTAAAGTCCAATCCATTTTCCAGGAGCTTCCTGGGTGCCACAAATGGTCTGCACCCGACTACTAACCTAAAGGTAGGCAGTTCGAACCCACCCAGCAGTACCTTGGAAGAAAGGCCTGGCAATCTACTTCTATAAAGATTTGTTTTTTTGTTCTACCCAAAGCAATTTACAAATACAATGCAATCCCCATCCAAATAGCAACAACATTCTTTAAAGAGATGGAAAAACTAATCATTAACTTTATATGGAAAGGGGAGAGGCCCCAGATAAGTAAAGCACTACTGAAGGAAAAGACTAAAGTAGGAGGACTCTCACTAGCTGACTTCAGAACCTACTATACAGCTAAGGTAGCCTCAACAGCCTGGTACTGGTACAACCACAGATACCTTGACCAATGGAACTAAATTAAGAACCTAGATATAAATCTATCCACCCATGGTTACCTGATCTTTGACAAGGGCCCGAAGTCCATCAAATGGGGAAAAGACAGACTTTTTAATAAATGGTGCTGGCAAAACTGGATGTTCTTCTGCAAAAAAATGAAACAGGACCCACACCTCACACCATATTCAAAAACAAATTCAAAATGGATCAAAGACCTAAATATAAAACCAAAAACTATAAAGATCATAGAAGAAAAAAGTAGCTCTAAAGGCCCTAATACATGGCATTAACAGGATACAGACTACAACCAACAGCACATAAACTCCAGAAGATAAGCTAGATAACTGAGATCTTCTAAAAATTAAACACGTGTGCTCATCAAAAGACTTCACCGAAAGAGTAAAAAGAGAATCTACAGACTAGGAAAAAAAATTTGACCATTACAAATCCCACAAAGGTCTGATCTCTAAAATCTACAGGATAATCCAACACGTCTACAACAAAGAGACAAATAATCCAAATAAAAAACGGGCAAAGGGAAGGAACAGAAACTTCACCAAAGAAGACAATCAAGCGGCTTACAGACACGTGAGGAAATGCTCTCGATCACTAGCCATCAGAGAAATGCAAATCAAAACCACAATGAGATACCGTCTCAGCCAGCATGACTGGCACAAAAAAAAAAAAAAAAAAAAAACCCAGAAAATAACAAATGTAGGAGAGGCTGCAGGGAGATTGGAACTCTTATGCACTGCTGGTGGGAATGCAAAATGGTACAACCCTTTTGGAAAACAATATGGCGCTTCCTTAGAAAACTACAAATAGAAATACCATACGACCCAGCAATCTCACTCCTAGGAACACATCCTAGAGAAATAAGAGCTGTCACATGAGTAGACATATGCACACCCATGTTTATCACAGCGCTGTTCACAAAAGCAAAATGACAGAAGCAACCTAGATACTCATCAACAGATGAATGAATAAACAGACTATGGTACATACACACAATGGAGTACTACGTAACGATAAAGAACAATGATGAACCTTCGAAGCATCTCACAACATGGATGAATCTGGAGGGCACTATGCTGAGTGAAATAAGTCTGTCACAAAAGGACAAACACTGTATGAGACCACTATTATAAAAACTCATGAAAAGGTTTACACACAAAAAGAAACAATCTTTGATGGTTACAAGGGTGGGGAGGGGTAGGGATGGAAAAACACTAAATAGACAATAGATAACTGGCAAGTTTGGTGAAGGGTAAGAGTACACAATACTGGGGAAGCCAGCACAACCTGTACAAGACAAGGTCTTGGAAGCTCCGTAGACACATCCGAACTCCCTGAGGGACTGAATTACTGGACTGAAGGCTGTGGGGACCATGGTCTTGAATATCGTCTAGCTCAATTGGCATAGTATAGTTTATACAGAAAATATTCGACATTCTACTTTGGTGAGTAGTGTCTGGGGCCTTAAAAGCCTGTGAGCGGCCATCTAGGATACTCCACTGATCTCACCCCTTTGGGAACAACGGACAATGAAGAAAACTAAAGACAGAAGGGAAAGATTAGTCGAAAGGACTAATGGACCACAACTACCATGGCCTCCACCAGACTGAGTCCAGTACAACTAGATGGTGCCCGGCTACCACCACTGACTGCTCTGGTAGGGATCACAGTAGAGGGTCCTAGACAGAGCTGGAAAAAATGTAGAATGAAATTCTAACTCACAAAAAAAGATGAGACTTACTGGCTTGACAGAGACTGCAGAAACCCCAAGTGTATGGCCCCCAGACACCCTTTTAGCTCAGTAATGAAGTCAATCCTGAGGTTCACCCTTTCTCCAAAGATTAGACAGGCCCATAAAACGAAACGAGACTAAAGGGGCACGCCAGCCCAGGGGCAAGAACTAGAAGACAGGAGGGGACAGGAAAGCTGGTAATAGGGGGCCCAAATTCGAAAAGGGAGAGCGTTGACATGTCATGGGGTTGTTAACCAATGTCATAAAACAGTATGTGTACTAACTGTTTAATGAGAAGCTAGTTTGTTCTATAAACCACCAGAAGTACAATAAAAAAAAAAAAAAAGATTTGTTGTTGTTAGGCACCATCAAGCTGATTTCAATATATAGTGATGCCATGTGACAAAATAAAACTGCCCCACAGGGTTTTCTAGGCTATAATCTTTATGGAAGCAGATCACCAGGTCTTTCTCCCATGGAGCTGCTTGTTGGGTTCAAACCACCAACCTTTCAGTTAGCAGCTGAACACTTAGCCGTTGTTCCACCAGGGCTCACCCATAAAGATTACAGCCGAGAAAAACCTATGGAGCAGTTCTACTCGGTGACACGTGGGGCCGCCACAAGTTGGAATTGGCCTGATGGCAATGGGTTTGTATATTTTCTCGTTCCAAAGGCAAAGGGCTTTGGAAACGTGAGGCTAGATATTTCAGGGGTCTCCCAGGCCCGAGAGCCCAAGAGGTACTGAAGAAAACACAAGGACGTTCATGAAAAGGCAATTTCTTTAGCACGCAGCGGGGATAAAAGCCACAATATTTTCCCATTCTTTTTCTTCCGAACTTGATGAAAAACATAAGACCATCCACAGGCAGGAAGCAGGAAAGGATCCCTTCACAGCGGGCAGCGGCTGCGCCCGCACACAGGGCGCTGTTTCACTGCGAGGGCGGCAGCGGGCTGGTGCCTCTGAGAGACGGCCTTCGTGCCACTGCCAGTGGGGTCCCTTCCCCTCTGTGGGCCTCTGTGTCCCTATCCTGGCTCTAGCTAGGACCCTTCTGGCTCCGATGGTCTTGGAGGCTACAGGTCACCTGGGTCAGCTTTACAAGTCCAGGTGAGCCCTGTCTTGAGCCAGGGGCGGCCTTAGGAGTTGAGGAGGCTGAACAAACGCCTTCTGATTTCTTGCAGAAGAAGATGATCAGGAGAGCAGAGCTCAAGGCTACTCTGCTTGCTGCTTACTGTTTGAACTTGGGGAAAAGTCTACCTCTAGGAATACTCCTCTCATGCCTGATGCCACTATGGATTAAGGGGAAGGCCCAGGCGCCTGTCCCTGCAACTACTTTGTTAAGCATCTGTTGTTGTTATTGTTAACCACTGTTGAGTGAACTTCAGCTCGTGGCGACTCTATGTAAAACAAAACGAAACATTGTCCTGTCCTGAGCCATCTTCGCCATCAAGGGCGTTGTTGCTGCCACGGAGTATTTCGACTGTCTTCCACCTTCAAGTGCTCAGCTTCCAGGACTATATTAGACAATATTCTGTTGTGGTCCATGGGATTTTCACTGGCTTATTTTCCGAAATAGACTGCTAGGCCTTTCTTCCTAGCCTGTCTTCGTCTGAAAGCTCTGCTCCAACCTGTCCACCATGGGTGACCCTGCTGGTACGGGCAATACTTGATGGCATAGCTTCCAGCACCACAGAACATGCAAGTCACCACAGTACAATGAACTGACAGATGGGTGGTGGGTTGGAGAACTAGGTTTCTGCAAAATATATATATATATATATATTTTTTTTTTTTTTTAAAGAAGAATGTCTGAAAGCCACTGTTGCCAAGGAAGGAGAGCAGGATTGGAATCCATGGACCGCGACCTTGAGCAGGTCGTCCACCACTCTGTCTCTTCGGTTTGCTCTCCTGGACATTGGAAATAGGAATATCCACCTCATTTGCCAGTTGGAGAAACACACAGGAGCATGCCCAGGACACAGTGCCTGGCCTTAGTGGGTGAGCAGATGGGTTGATCGCCTCCCCTTCCTGAGCTACTCCCAGCCCGGATGGGCTTATTCAACTGAAAACTTGGGAATAGGAAGGGAGTTGGGCTGGGCAGGTGGAGTAGGGGCATCTAGAGGGAGATGGGCATTGCCAGGGTGGTCCTGCCTTTGAGTACCTGGTGGAAAGCCCTCACAGGGGAAGTCAGCAGGGCTGGCTCCGTAAGCCTGCAACCTCCATGGTCGCTCAGGGCCCTGGGGACTTGGTCTCGTGCTCTGCTGCCGCCATGTTGAAATTCTTAATTTCTGAACAAGAAGCCCCAGGATTTCATCTTTCACTAGGCTCTGCAAATTCCGTAGCAAGTCCTGAGTCTTAGCCTGACATAGGCCTCATGTGACTGCACCCTGTCTTCTTCAACTGCAAAATGGGTTGATGGCAGGGCGGCCGAATGATGCTAATGGTGATGATGACCATCTTCTTAGGGCCTTTGCAGACCGTGCTAAGCACCTCCCTGCACCTAGAAGACACATGTGTTAAGAACCCCCAACGAGATTTGGAGGCAACACTCAAATGCCCATCTAATGAGAGGTTAAATCATGGGGATTTGAAGCCAAGCAGACCTAGGTTCCAATCTAAGCCCTCAACTGCCTCACCAGTCATGGAGCCTTGGAAAAATGCCCATACCTTGAAGTGGTGTCTTCATTGCTAAAACAGGGATGATAACTTTTTAGGTTGTTGGATTGCGGTGTTGGCGAAGAATATTGAATATACTATGGACTGTTGGAAGAATGAACAAATCTGTCTTAAAAGAAGTCCATCTGGAATATTTCTTAGAAGGAAGGATGGGAGACTTCATCTCACTTACTTTGGACATGTTATGGAAGAGACCAGCCCCTGGAGAAGGACATAATGATCGGTAGAGGGTCAGCTGCAAGAATGGGCTTGACACGGCAATGATTGTGAGTGTAGCGCAGGACCGGGCAGAGCTTCCTCCTGTTGTACCTAGGGCTGCTATGAGTCGGAAACAACTTGACAGCACCTAACAATAACAGCAGTTTGTTGGGGGATTGAGTGGGATTTTGTGTGTTAAGCACCGTGCCAGGCACTTTGATAAAACCAGTTGCCATCAAGTTGACTCTGACCCATGGAGACCCCATGTGTGTCAGAGTAGAACTGTGCTCCATAGGGTTTTCAACGGCTGATTTTTTTAGAAGCAGATCACCAGGCCTTTCTTCTGAGGCACCTCTGGGTGGACTCAACCTCCAGCCTTTCAGTTAGCTGCAGAGCAGGTTAACCATTTGCACCACCCAGGGATGCCAATAGTAACTGTTAATGTTCATTTATTAATTGAGCATCTACTATGTGCCAGGCACTGTGCTAGACTCTGAACATACACTGGGAACAAGATAGACACAACCTGGATCCTCATGGGGCACGCAGTCCACACAGGGAGGCAGAAAATAAGCCAGAAAGCAAATGCTGTGGGGTGGCTTCAGAGTGCTACAAGCAGCTAAGTGAGGTGAGAAAGCAAGGGCAGAGAGTCACAGGGGCTCCGCCGTGGGGATGAGGTTATTACTCATATTATGGTTCCTTCCAACTCAGAAATTAAACTCTTTATGAGCTAGAGCCAAGGATTTCAACCCCACTCCCAATGCATCACTACTGTTTTCCAGAAATTTCCAGATGACTCCCTATATCTTGACCTACTAGAGGAGGTGCTGTGTCCCTCCCACCTCCAGGAGTACAAGCAAACCCTAAACCAAAACCAAACCCATTGCCTTTGACTTGATTCCTACTCATAGTGACCCTACAGGACAGAGTAGAACTGCCCCGTAGGATTTTAAGGCTGTAACCTTTACGGGAGCAGACTGCCACACCGTTCTCCAGCAAAGCTGGTAGTGGGTTCAAACGGCTGATCTTTTGGTAAACAGTCGAGCGCTTAACCACTGAGCTGTCAGGGCTCCTTAAATGACCCATCAGAAGACCCCAAACACAGCCCTGGCTCAGGAGCCCATGGACCCCACCCCAGGGATGGTAAGCCCTAAGAATAAACAGAAAGGAAAATGAACAAATTATCCTGATAATTTGTTTAAGAAGGGGGAAAACAGGCACCCAAGAAAAATGGTACCCAATAAGACGGTGGATTTCTAAAGAATGCGCAGGTAATGAAATAAACCCGTTCAGGCCACGCTTGGCCCTGATCTTCCCAGGCCCAGATTAAAAAAACAGAACATCTGTGATGATTTAATTTACATCTTAATAACAAACAGGCCTCCAGAAACCCGCGGATAAACGCCTTTTATTGCCGGCGTATCTTTTGCACTGCAGCTTGAATGAAAACTCTGGTAATTAATTGTTTTAAGCGATTCTATTAAAAAGTGGCTGCAAGTGCTGCGTGCTGAATGTTTATGCAGCTCGGGCTGCCGACAGGAATACAGACAAGCGGGGAGCGGGCACCCAAGGAGGGCCCTTATTTTTGCTCTTTTTTCCACATTCACTGCCTTAAAGACACGCAACCCTTTTATTCATCTGTTGAAAAGGGGAGATGCAAAGCCCGTTAAAATTTCTCCTCCATTTTTTTTTTTTCCAAATCTTAACTGTCAGTCTTGGAATTGACAAACAAATACTCCAGTGTGTACTGCCAATGTTGATTTGATATTCTCCAATCCAAACTAGGGGCATTTTGGACTGTGGAACTGTGACTACGTTACATCCTGATATCTTATCTGGAAAATGGGGTAATTCCATTACCCATCATTCGTCCCAGCCATTCAGAGTCCCTAGAAGGTCATTGGATGTTGCGTCCATTTTGCCCCGGCTAAGTTGTACAACCACCACCTGTCAGTTTGTCGTGCTGTGGTGGATTGCATGTTGCCATGATGTTGGAAGCTATGCCACCAGTATTCCAAATACCAGCAGGTCATCCATGGTGGATAGTTATCAACAGAGCTTCTAGACTAAGACAGACTAGGAAGAAAGGCTTGGCGATGGTGATCTACTTCCAAAAATTAGCCAATGGAAACCTTATGGATCACAACAGAACATGGTCCAATTCACTTGCTTTGGACACGTCATCAGGAGGGATCAATCGCTGGAGGAAGACATCATGTTTGGTGATGTGGAGGGCCAGTGAGGAAGACCCTTGGTGAGATGAATTGGTACAATGGCCACAACGATGGACTCAAAACATGCTGGTGATCGTGAAGATGATGAAGGATCAGGCATTGTTTTGTTCTGTTGTCCATTAAGGTTGCCATGAGTCAGAGTCAACTCAGTGGTAGCTATCTACCTATCTCCCAGAACCCAGTGCCGTCCTATGTAAGTTGCAGAAATTGAAACCCCTGTTGAAAAATTTCTCCCGAAATACAAATTAAGCATCTCCAATATACCAGGTCCCTGAGTGGTGCAAATAATTTGCTTTACCTGCTAACTGAAAGGTTGGCGGTTTGAACCCACCCAGTAGCACCTTAGAAGAAATACCTGGCGATGTGCTTACATAAAGATTACAGCCAAGAAAAGCCTGTGGAGTGCAGTTCTACTCTGTAACACAGGGATGACCCTGAGTTGGAACAGACTTGTGGGCAACAGGGTTGGGTTTTCTTTTTAATATGCCAGGCTCAGTGCTAGACCCCAAGGGTAGAGTTGTGAGCATGATGAGAGGTTCCTCCCATCAGTAAAGCTCACAGGTGGGACAGTGAGGTGGGCGGGGTGCCTGGCCAATGAATGAACAATCAATGAGCGGCCACACATATCCCTGGTTCCCAGGCTGGCTTGCACATTAGAATCCCTGGGCGGGGGGCTGGGGCGGGGGAGGGAGGAGGCTTTTAAAGCATACTCAGGCCTCCACCGCCCTCGGAGGTTCTGATTTAATTAGTCTGGAGTTTTAGGAGTGGGGGCTGACCATTAGCATTTTCAAAAGCTCCCCAGGGATCCTTCTAGCAGCAGGGTTGAGAATCAATAGCAAAGTGAGCCATGGACATTTCCAAGGAGGCTCAAGGCCATGAAGGGAAGGAAAGGGCGTCTCAGGAGGCAATGTCTGGGGAACAGGCAGGGGGAGTCTCCTTGAAAGGGTGACATGGGTGGAGACCTCCGTGGTGACAAGAAGGGGGCTGTGTGCAGAGCTGGGGAAGAGTGTCCCAGGCAGAGGGACTAGCATGTGCAAAGGCCGGATGACGGGGTGCTCTGCGGGTGTTTGAGGACAGAGAAGTGGGTGTTCCTGGGGAAAGCAAAGGAAGGGAGAGAGAAAGAGTTGGGACTGGAGAATCTAAGACCAGGTGAAGGAGCTGCATTTTAGCCTGGGGTAGCGGAAAGCTCAGGCAGAGGAGTGGCGTGGCTCAGTGCATCCGGCTGCTGTATTGGACTGAGACTGGAAGGTAGCAGTGCAAGGACGGAGGAAGGAGACCAGGGGGCAGTGGTGGTCCCCATCAGGTGCTGCCGAGGCTGGGGGAGGAGGGGAGGTGCTTCCCCCATCGGCTGCCTCATCTGCCACCTCCTTCAGAAATGGGCTCAGCTGTCCCTCTCCGACCCCCAGGCTGGGTCAGGACCGCCCTTGTATCCCCCACCCCCAGGGCACCCCCATCACAGCCCAGGGAAGTATAATTGCCTTTGTATGTGGGGCCGGAACCTGGAATGGGGAAGGGTCTGGATTCGAGATGCTACATAGGATGAGCTTGGCCTCTTATCCTTGACTTGAGGGCCCTCTCTGTGCAAGGACCTCTGCCCACATTTCAGCCTTCCTAGGCCCTGACCCCAAGGAGCCCTGGTAGCACAACAGTTTAAGCGCTCGGCTGCTAACTGAGAGGCTGGTGGTTCAAACTCACCTGCTGGTTCAGTGGAAGAAAGGCCTGGCGCTCTGCTTCCATAAAAATGAGAGTCAAGAAAACCCTGTGGGGCAGTTCTACTGTGTAACACACGGGGTTGCCAGGAGCGGGAACGGACTCAGGGGCACCTGACCACAGCGGCCCCCAGCCCCACCCCGGAAGCCACCCACCACCGTGGGCAAATCCATTCTGCGACTGAAGAGGGGCCTGAGAGCAGCCAAGTGCCTTAGGGGGCAACTCCCGGGCTGTTGCTGGGTTCCTAGCAAGGAGGTGAGTGCAGTGAGGCAGCTGTTGGCTTGCCGTCTTCACCCCTTGCTTCTGAATATTTTTCAAATTCTATTTTAACTTCCAGAATATGTCTCCCGTAAACAGATACTTTACAGAAGTGGAAATTTATCTAGTTAACAAACATATGGGGGAAAGCTCAGCTTCAGTGGTAATCAGAGAAAAAGAAATTAAGGCAAGGAGATACCATTTTCACCTAATTGGAAAAACTTTTTTTTTTTTTTCTTTTCCCTGTTTCGGTGACTTGCGGATGAAAAGCCGGGTGGAGTGAGAAAGCCCCCTCCTTTCACGGAAGCAAAGCAGTGCTATGTACCAAGAATTTTATACAGGCATCTCCTGACCCCACACCTCCAGATTCTGAGGGAATAGTTTAGATTCCCAAAGAACACGTTCCCCACAGGACAGTGCTCCCTGTAGCATTATCTACGAGCCTCCAAATGGGCAGCGACCTAAATGTCTACCCAAGGGAGAACAAAAATGAATTACGACTTATCTATAGGGGAGTCTGTTATGCAGCCATTCAAATGTTTACCAAAATGAATAACGACATGGAAAAATAATTGTAACATAATAGTGATTGAAAAGAAAAAAAAAAGACACAAAATTACAGAGAGAATATGATATCAAGTATAAAAAGAAAATAAAAGCAGAGGCAGGACAAAGACTCTCATAACAATAAAATACCCTCTGGTTGCATTGATGAAAATGGAAATTAAGGCATCTCATCTGTTTTGTTTTGTGTGTGTGTGTGTTTCCTATCACAGTGCATTCTTTTATTCTTTATAAGAAATTATTATTTTTCCACCACTATTTCTCCTCTTTCCACATAGAGCAGTTGTTGTTAGCTGCCCTCAAGTCAGTCCTGTCTCGTGGTGACCTTATGTATCACAGAATGAAACGTTGCCTGGTCCTGCGCCATCTTTATGATCATTGGTACGTTTGAGTCCATTGTTGCTGTTACCATGTCAGTCCATCTCATTGAGGGTTTCCTATCTGTAGGGCAGTGGTAGAAAGTTTAGTATCCAGAATATGACAGGCAGGAGCTTGAATCCTCATTCCTCCATTCACGAGTCCTGTGACTCTGGACGAACGAACGGCCTCCTTTTCTTAGCTTCAATTTCCTTATCTGTAAAATGGGCCGAATCACGTCTTAGAATGCTGTCATGGGGAATTCAGAATGATATAAATGTGTAGTAGCCTCAGCATCAGCCTGAGGTTTGGTCAGCACACAACAAATGGTCAACATTGTTTTTACCATTTTCATTAAAATTAGACATTTCTTACCAAAGGCTATTTGGTTTTGTACATTAAAAAATATATATAAATCTTGCTTAAATGTCCATAATGGCCTCGGAATCTGGGCCAAAGACTAATAAAGGTAAGTTTTGAATGAGGGCCTAGGTCAGGGAGACTGGCAGGCATGCAGAGCAAGACACATCAGAGATGAAAGTCAAGATTCAGAGAAATCGCTTTGCCCCACCAGACCCTAGGTTTCCTGACCTGTGAAATGGGTGGCTGGGTCTCGATCCTCGACTCAGTGGCAATGGTTTTGGTTTGGGTTATTTGCCAGATTGAAGTCCTTTGAGAAGCCCATAGGTAGAAGCCTTCAATGGACCCATGGGAGCAGTGTAACCCTCTGTTGAAGAGTCACAAAACCCGTTAAGTGGTGAATGAAGACAAAAAGAAATCAATTTTTACAACTAGATGTGTTTGACAATGTAACCCCCCCCCCGCCCACAGCTGTATAGGTGTTATTGCTTTGTTGCCTGATAACACTTACCAATTGCCAACACTTGGAAAGATGAAAGTAAAGATAATACGTTCATTCTGTGTACATTTATTGAGCACCTGGTGTTTCCCCACATACATCTACTAAGCACCTAGTGTGTGCCAGGCAGGGCTCCTGGATACTGAGGGTAAAGCAGGGAACGAGACAGGCGAAAACCTCTGCCCTTGAAGAAGAGAGGCCACTGGTGGGGAGGGCACAAACATTAACTCACTCGGCTGCTAACCAAGAGGCTGGAGGTTCAAATCTGCCCAGAGGTGCCTCAGAAGAAAGGCTTGGTGATCTACTTCCAAAAAACCAGCTATTGAAAACTCTGTGGAGCCCAGTCCTGCTCTGACACACACGGGGTCACCGTGAGTTGGAGTCGGCTGGACAGTAACTGGTACTGGTACCGCGAAGAGGCAGACAAAAAATAAACTAAAGTAACATCATTAATCAGTAAATTAAAGAGTTTGATAGAAAGCGGTAAGTGCTGTAGAAAAAAAAATGAGCGTGGGAAGGGAATATGCTGGGATGGCAGGGAAGTCTGTGATTTTTCCATAGGATGGTCTGGGGCACCACACTGAGAGGGTGACATTTAGGCTGTAACTTGAAGGAGGAAGGAGAGGTGTTTATGCAGGTATCAGGGGAATAAGCGTTCCCGGCAGCGGGGAGCAGCCAGTACAAAGGGCCTGGGGCAGGAGTGGGTCGGTTTGAAAGAGGTCAGTGAGGCTGGAGCAGAGTGAACAAGGGTTGAGTGGAGGGGAGGAAGAAAGAAAATGTCAGGACCTGATTGTGGAGAGCCTTGTGGGCCACCGTGAGGGACTTTGCCTGACATCTTCTGCATTTTACAACTCACGACCTAGAAACCGGGCTTCCCATCCCTGTGCCACATGTGACCATGGCAAAGCCACATGGATACCTTGTATCTTCTCTCCACCACTCTGCTCCAGCCCCAGTGACCTCTTATAAGCTAGCACATTCCTGCCCCAGGGCCTTCGCACTGGCTGTTTCCCCTCCTTGGAAGACAGTCTCTCATTGCAGCCTCACCACACCTGCACTGTTCCTTTCCTGGTTCCGCATCTACAGAGGAGCAAATCGAGACTTGGGGTGGTGAAGACTTGCCCACAGCCTCACACGCCAGATGTAGGGAGAGGGTGCTGACACAGGCCTAAATGGCTTCATCACAGGGTCAGCACAGCCGTATTGGGCCACCCCTTTGGGAGAGTTGGAAATGGGCTCCAGGGTGGGGAGGCAGGTGGGGGAAAGGCAGAATTAACTTCTTTCCTCTCACCTACATCTCCCGGGGACTGTCAAAGGCATTTTAAGAAAAAATTAAAGTGCTATAGCGCTTTACTCAGTGGGAAGTAAACGTATGAGACTCATTATCCCAAGAGGTGGTGCAGACTAAAAATATATGTTGGTTCACGGAAGGTTTTGATGAAAAGCAGGGATGCTGGATTCAGAGAGTGTGGGGAAGGAAAGCTGGGGGAGGAGGCAAGCCTAGAAGGAAGGGAGGTCACCGAGGGCAGGCAGGCAGCCTCCCATCCTGACTCCACAAAGAGCACTTGGGAGGCTGGTCAGAGGAGGGGCTTGCAGGACTTCGGAGCCACGCAAGTGAGCATTGGAACCTAGCTCCAAGGTGTACCTGCTGCGTGTCCTTGGGCAAAGATTCCCACCTCTCTGACGTCAGGCTCTTCTTCTGTGAAATGGGGAGAGCAATAAGCCAAATCTCAAGGCAACGACATGACAACTAGATGGGATAATGCATCTCACCAGCCAGCACACTGCAGTTGAACACTGCATGTATTTGTTCAATGTCCCTCTCACCTCTGAGCTAGGATCTTCCGAGGGCAGAGCCCATGGCTGTTCAGCAGTGTCTGATACAGGGTCTGGTCAGCTTCCTGCCTGGTCGAAGATATCTGGGCCCTTGTAACAACCCCTTCCACCTCTGCAGGGTACTGCAATAGTCCTAGGAAAGCCACGCTAGGGAACCAAGAGGCCAGGCCCCTTCTCTGCCCAGGACTCTTTCCTGACCAGCTCTCTGAGGACAAACCTCTAGCCAGCAGAAGGAGAAAGAGCACCCAGAACTCAAAGTCTGAAAAATGAGTTCCAGCCCAGACGACATCACCCTGGGCTGCCTGGTCCTCGAGGAGCAGGCAGGGAGTAGAGTGGGGTTGGGAGGTGTTGAAACGGACAGGCAGCCCTGAGGTCTTGTTAATCCTCCCATTCTAAAAATTGTGACTCTCGTTGGGTGCAATGTTTTCTTTTCTCTGCACTAAGAGAACAGTCAAAAGGATCAAAAACAGCTACAAGCGAGATGCCGTGGTGTCTCCATGCAATTATGCCGGCCGAATGCTTCTTTGGCAACAGGGACAGTCCGCAAGCTCTAGAATAGCCCTGTTCAAGAGAAGCGTAATGCATACCACATATGTTATTTTAAAATTTCCAGATGCCATGGGGTAAAAAGTAAATAGTGAACTTAATTTTAATAATATCTTTTATTTAACTCAATACATAAAAAAAGATCATTTCAGTATGCAACCAATGTTAAAAAATCTCCATCAGATAGTTGATACTTACTCTGGGTACTAAGTCTTCAAAATTTAGTGTGTATTTGACACTTATGTTGTTGTTAGCTGCCGTCAAGTCGTCCCCCAACTCATGGTGAATCCATGCACAAGAGAATGGAATGCTGTCTGGTCCTGCACCGTCTACATGATTGACTGTGGATAGGATTGTTGTGATCCACAGAATTTTCATTGGCTGATTTTCAGAAGGAGATCACCAGGCTTTTCTTCCTAGTCTGTTGTAGTCTGGAAGCACGTCTAAAACCTGTTCAGCACCCTAGCAGCGTGCAAGCCTCCGTGGACAGATGAGCAGTGGCTGTGCATGAGGCACGTATGCTGGGAATTGAACCTGGGTCTCCAGCATGGAAGGCGAGAATTCTACCACTGAACCACAACGGCCCCCTTACAGCACATCTCAATTCAGACGCTATGGCTGGAAATGTAGATGCACGTGGCCAAGTTGCTCAAAACATACTTAAAAGTTTTCCAATAACTGAGTCCTCTATCGGTTTTTAAATTCAAATCATTAAAATTAACTAAAATTTAGAATTCAGTACCCTGGTCCCACCAGCCACTTTGCCAATTGCTCAATAGTGACATGTGGCAAATGGCTACCCAAAAGAGTCCTTGGGAACAGTGGTGCCCCCCACCCCTTCACCTCTGATTCCGGCTTTCCTTGTTCCCCATTTCTCCCATCCCAGCTCCCCCAAAGTCGGTAGCCAGGGTCCTAGAGAGGCTTCCAGCACCCGATACCCTCAGGCAAAAGGGGGTTGTGCTCACTGCTCTCCAGCACTGCTCTCCTGCAGCCAGGCCCTGCCTGTTCAGCGCCTGCACCTTCCCTCTCCCTGGGGCTCAGCGCAGAGAGGACGTGCAGCAGGGAAAGCAGGCCCATGGGACAGCCCAGGGCAAGAGTTTAGAGATGGTCTTTTTTGCAGAGTATGTTTCAGGTTTGTGAGATTTTGCCCAGGTTTAGTTGAGGGAAAGAAGGATAGGGATTGGTAGAGTAGAGAAAAACAAATCTCTTTTTTGGCTAAGATTCTGTTTCTGTCTAAAGGATCCCTCTCTCCTCCGTGTTGAAAAATAATGGCTGAGTAGGAGTGGTAGACTCATAGCGACCCTATAGGACAGAGTAGAACAGCCCCATAGAGTTTCCAAGGAAGGCCTGGTGGATTTGAACTGCCAGCCTTTTTGTTGGAAGCCATAGCTTGGTTTAGGAGTGGTATAAGGAGGCCTGGTTACACAATGGTTAAGCGCTTGGCTGCTAACTGAAAGGTTGGTGGTTCAAATCCACCAGCTGCTCCGCAGGAATAAAGGCCTAGTGATCTCCTTCCCTAAAGATTACAGTCAAGGAAACCCTATGGGGCAGTTTCACTCTGTCACATAGGGTCTCTATGAGTCACGACAAATTTGATGACACCCAACAACAAGTGATATACAGTCCCTGGGTGACACGAGTGGCTTGCACTCAACTAATAAGCTTCAGTATGGATTACACCTCAACATAAAGAAAACAAAAATCCTCACAACTGGACCAAGAAGCAACATCGTGATAAACAAAGAAAATATTGAAGTTGTCAAGGATTTCATTTTGTTTGGATCCACAATCAACGCCCATGGAAGCAGCAGTCAAGAAATCAAGCAACACATTGCATTGGGTAAATCTGCTGCAAAAGAACTCTTTAAAGTGTTAAAAAGCAAAGATGTCACCTTGAGGACTCAGGTGCACCTGACCTAAGCCATGATATTTGCAACAGTCTCATATGCATGGGAAAGCTGGACAATTAATAAGGAAGACAAAAGAAGGATTGCTGTCTTTTAATTATGGTGTCGGCAAGGAATAACAAATATATCAAAGACTGCCAGAAGAATGAACAAATCTGTCTTGCAAAAAGTACAGCAAGAATGCTCCTTAGAAGCTAGGATGGTGAGACTTCATCTCACGTACTTTGGACATTTACCAGGAGGAACCTGTGCCAGGAGAAGAACATCATGCTTGGTAAAATAGAGGGTCAGTGAAAAACAGGAAGACCCTGGAGAGACAGATTGACACAGTGGCTGCAACAATGGGCTCAAATATAGCAACAACTGTGAGGATGGCGCAGAACCAGGTAGTGTTTTGTTCTGTTGTACACACGGTCGCTTTGAGTTGGAATCTACTTGACGGCACCTAACAGCAACAACTAACCTAAAGGTTGGCGGCTCAAAACCAACAAGTGGTGCCAGGGAAGAAAAGCCTGGCAATCTGTTTCTGTAAAGATTACAGCCAAGAAAAGCCTATGGAGCTCAGTTTTACTGTGTAACACATGGGGTCACCATGAGTCAGGTTTGACTTGACAGCAATGTTGTCTTTTCCACCCCTGTGCGATACTACAATGCAACCTTTTCCTCCAGCCTCCTCCCCCACCCCACCCCAGACAGCCCCTTCCCTCCCATTCCTTCCTCTTCCCCACAGGGACTCTTGTCTTCTGACTTGGCTGCTCAGCCCCCCGGAGATGCTTTGGCTGCTCAGCCCCCCGGAGATGCTTACTCAGTGCTTTTCCTGCCAAAAGGGTAAAAGGGGGGTATCCTCAAGAAAAGGCAGGAGGGCTGAAATCAGGGGGAGTAGGGATTGGTAAAAGAAAGGAGAAAAGGAGGTAGGAGGAGACAGACACAGACAAAGAAAGGCCAAGAGAATCCTTGAGAGAGAGAAAGGTCCCAGATATAGGGTGACCAAAATATCCTGGTTTTCCGGGCACTGAAAGATTTCAGGGACACGATGGGGCTTTCAGTGCTAAAACTGGGGCTGTCCCAGGTCACCCTGAACCGCAGACACCAAGAGACAAAGCCTAAGGAATGTAGAGAGGTGGGAGGGAGAGGGACAGGGAGATGTCAGAGAAGGGCTGGTTGGTAGCCCACCCCAGGCTGGATGCGGTTAATCTCTGATGATGCTGGGTGCCTTCCTCTCAATTTGATTCCCGCTTGTAGTGACCCCATAGGACAGAGTAGAACTGTCCCATAGAGTTTCCTAGGCTGTAATCTTTATGGAAGTAGATCACCAGGTCTTTATCCCACGGAGCAGCTTTATCGCACGGAGCGGTGACCTTTCAGTTAGCAGCTAAGTAATTAACCACTGTGCCACCAGGGCTCCTTGGGGTAGTCACTGGAAGGCCCCAATTCCACATGCCTAAATGCAGCTCAAACCACCCCCCTGCCCCCGTAAACACACATGATGTGTACTTGAGGCAGGAAGGGGTTACCTGCCCTTCCCCTATACCATGTCCCCTCACTCTACCAGGTGCTTTCAGCAAAAGAAATCACGGACATTTCTCCCCAGCCCCTCAGTGAGCACAGGGGGCCCTGTCTCCCCCATCCCTCCATCCTGGCCTCTCTCTCTCAAGCCTGTTCCCAGGTAGCCCCGAGACTCCCCGGCCTGAATTTGAAGAAGCTCAGCACCCCAGGTAGGACCAGAAAGGATGGTCCCATGTCATCATGGAATTAGAATGATGTCATCATGGAATTAGAATGATGTCATCATTTCCCTCCTTCCACCCCTCCCCCAGACTTTACAGGTAAGGAACCTGTGTGACCTTGGGCAGGTGGCTTGCCCTCTCTGAGCTTGTTTCCCATCCCACTGGAGGGATACTAGGAGCTCACATTTATTGCACAGGTGCCATCAGTTAGTTCGGTTCCCACAACAACCCCAAGAAAGAAGTACCACTAGTTTTATCCACGTTGTCTAGAAGAGGAAATCGAGGCACAGAAGTGGTGTGCCCACACAGCTCAAACTTGGCAAAATGGGATTTGAACCCAGGTCTACCTGGATCCCTAGGTGTAGCTTTGAGCCACGATTCTATAAGAAGATATTTCCAGAGGGCTGCTCTGAGAACAAATCTAACCTCAAAACAAAAACAAAAACAACACCCATTGCCATCAAGTTGATTCCGACTCCTGGCAACCCCATGTGTTAACAGAGTAGAGTGCTCCATAGGGTTTTCTTGGCTGTAATCCTTACAGAAGCAAATCGCCGAGCCTTACTTCCACGGCACTCCTGGGTAGGTTTGAACTGCCAACCTTTAGGTTAGTGGTCGAGCACAAATGGCAAGCTGTTTGCACCACCCAGGGCTGCAGTCTCGGAAAATCACTCTAAATTCCACCACGTACATCTGGTCCCAAGACTCTGGCTATAGGATTGTGGCTTTGTGGAGCCCCTGCCAACCTTGAGCCATCCATTCCAAACCTGAGCCCTTAACCACAGGCTGCCCATGTCCCCTGGTGATGTCACTCACTAGGTATCTGACCCTTGGCGTCCTCACACGCTCCCCCAAGTCAGGCAGCTGCATTGTCCGTCTTCAGCTGGTTGAGCTATCCTGAAATTCCCCAGCCTGAAATATCCCCAGGGCCAGGCGCAGGGTGATTTTTTTTTTTTTTCCTCTTTGCTTTAAAATGTTAACCGCCAATGGATTTATTTCAAGGCAAATCACCATCCCCCCGCTCCCCGGCTAAGGTGTGACAGTTTGCAAGGTCTGTAATTCTTTGCTCCTGAGTTCAGATTTGCTCGAGAGAAATGGTTCAGATTTGCTCGAGAGAAATGGTTTTCCCCACATCACACACAAAGAATGCAAGGAAGAGAGGAAGGGATAGGAAAAAAAGAAAAAGCGTTTGTCAGATTTGGAGTGTGTATGTGGGGGGGGTGTTGTGTGTGTGTGTGTGTGTGTGTGTGTGTGTGTTTCCCGCAGTCGGTGGGTATTTCACGTCATTTTGATTTTCACGTAATTTTGTTTTCACTAGTTCGTACAATTAAAATCACTAGGAGAAAAAGCGGGTAGAAATCAAAGTTCCCTTAGATTGCACCAGGAAGATGAACATAGGAGGGTCTTTACTCAGCGTGTACCCATAAAAGATATGTGGTCGCCTTTGGCGGGAGAGGCAGAAATAAGCCATTTAGGATCTTAAAAGATAAAAGATAATAAAAGTAATTAAGATAATTAACCACCCTGAAGAGAGAAGAATTTACTGCCGTAAATTTTGTGTTTTGTTTCGCTTGGCAATATCACAGCTGCCACTTCACTTAATATACAGCACATAAAGGATCCAAGAGTCTTTCCCTGTCAGAAAATATATATAATACAAATGTTCTAAAGAGGAAAGAGAGGGGGAGGGGAGAAGGATGGGGGGGGGCTACTACTACAGTTTTTTTTTTAATCTGGTGATCTGATTTTAGAGCCCAGGTGGACCCCGCCATCAGGTGGCTTGGTCTTTGCGCCTGGTGTGTTTTGGAATTATAAATTGTAGTTTCTCAGTATATGATCTCTGTGATCACGCAGGAATCCCATCGGCACCCCCCTGGAGGACCCATCCCTCCCCTTGGACTGCCACGGTACCATCTCATCTCAGCGCTTACTGTCTCCTTCCTGAACCATTAGCCTGACTTGCCCCCACTGTACCATCTCCATGAGCACTGAAGGGACTCTAAAATCTCAGTGTGACCATTTTCCTCTGCTGCGTGCATCAATCTCAGAGCTCACCGGGGTCCTAACTCCTAGCCTGACCTTTGGTGTCCTCCAAGACTGGGTCCTGCCTCGGCTCTTGCCTCTCATCCTCTTTCGATGTTGATATTGACCATTGTCAAGTCTTCATAGTGATGTGATGTTTTTCTCCAAAGGGCCCTCCCTCATATGAGTCAATTGCCTAAACCCTGCTCATCCTTCATCAGTCATCCCCAGTTTCATTAGATATAGATATAGATAGAGAGAGAGAGAAAGAAAGAGAGAGAGAGTGGTGGGTGGGTGGATGGACGGACAGACGGACAGACGGGTAGGGGGGTGGATGGATGGATGGATGGATGGATGGATGGATGGATGGATGGATGGATGGATGGATGGATGGATGGATGGATGCTGTCGAGTCAACTCAGACTCATCGAGACCTTACGTACAACAGAACAAAACATTGCCTGGTCCTGCATGACCCTCACGACCACCAGCATGTTTGAGTCCATCATTGTGGCTATTGTGCCAATCCATCTCACCGAGGGTCTCCCTCACCCTTGCTGGCCCTCTTCTTCACCAAATACGATGTCCTTCTCCAGTGATTGATCCCTCCTGATGATGTGTCCAAAGAAAATAAGTTGGACATTGTTCTGTAGGGGTCCATAAAGCTTTCACTGACTGATTCTTAGAAGTAGATCGCCAGGTCTTTCTTCCTAGTCTGTTTTAGTCTGGAAGCTCCAGGAAAACCTGCCCACTATGGGTGACCCTGATGGTATTAGAAATACCAGTGGCATAGCTTCCAGCATAATATCAACATGCAAGCCACCAAGTACAAACTGACAGATGGGTGGTGACCAGTGTCATTAGCTTTTGGAAAATATCCTTGACATATCCTCTACTCCTGAGGACCCTGGGCGCCTCCACACACAGTCCTGTGACACTTTGGCTATAATTGCATAATAATACTTGTCCCATTTTAGCTCTTTTATCTAGGCATTTGTCCCCACCTTTAGCTGAACAGTTATTTAGTCCCTATGGGGTGCCAGCTACTTTGTAGGTGATGGAGATCAAAAGGTATGTTTTTTCATTCAAAAAGTTACTTATTAAGCACCTATTATGTCCCAGTCACTGTTCCAGGTACTGAAAATACGATGGTGAAATAATAACAAAATGTGTGTCTCCATGGAGCTGAAATTCTTTTGGGCATCGAGGGGACAAGACAATAATCAAATGACAAATAAATGTGCACTTTTATGAATGGTAGGAGTCCCTAGATGGTGCAAACTATTAATGAGCTTGGCTACTAAGAGAAAGGCTGGCAGATCGAATCCACCTAGAGGCACCTCGGAAAACAGAGCTGGTGATCTACTTTGAAATACCAGCCATTGAAAACCCTATGGAGCACAGTTCTGCTCTGGTACATATGGGGTCGCCACAAGTCAGAATCAATCTGAAGGCAACTGGTGGTATGAGAGGTAGGAAGAAGGGCTGAAAAGAAAAGTAAAGTGGGGAAAGGGGATAGAAAGGTTACAGTCAAGCAGAGACAGGAAAGAGACGTGGGACCGAGGCAGAGATTTAACTGGACATGGTGTTCCTGGGGTGTCTTAGTGTCCTGGTGCTGCTATAACAAACACCACCAGTGGGTGCCTTTAAAGAACAGAAATGTGTTTTCTCACAGTGCAAGAGCTAGGAGTCTGAATTCAGGGCATGGCTCTAGGGAGAGTCCTTCCTTGCCTACTTCAGTTTCTAGTAGCTGCTGGCAATCCCTGGAGTTCCTGGACTTCTAGATTCATCTGTGTCCATTGTCATCAGATAGCACTTGTCTTCCCTGTGTCTGCATGCCTGTATCTGTGTCTAAGCTGATCTTTATATAACTCAGAAGCAATTAGGTTTGGGATCCACCCTACAACGGAACAACCCCAAGCTGATTGATTCATTACATTACTTTAGATTGGATTATGGAAGGTAATTGCGTCACATTAGGTTAGATTACACCCACAGGTATGGGGTTAGGATTCCAACACATGTTTTGGGGAGACAAAATTCAAGCCATAACAGTGAGAGAGCAAGGAGGAAGCTGTGGCAGCTGTCCAGGCCTGAGGTGAAGGTGACCTGGGTGGGATATGAAAAGTACCTAGCTGGTGTGGGAGGCTCTCAGTGTTGGTGTGCGCACACACACACACACAATCTAAACCTGTAGAGGCTTTAATTTAAGCGGTGAGCAGGGCAAGGCGTAATGGCAGCAAGACAGCATTCCTGAGTTCTTGCAGTATATATTGTGCACCAACTGTTTGTCAATCACAATGCTAAGTAAGACAGTCCCTCTCACCACATGAACCTTCGTATTAAACTCTGATTAATGGTGGGCCTCCTGAATGAGACTAAGAGGGAAGAGAGACTAGTGAACAAATAGATATAATGACATAGCCCTATACCAGAGAAACAATGTAGACTCCCAGCACATGTAAGTGCTGCAGAAACCTGCTGGAAGGATCCAGATAGCTCCCTAAGGAGACAGCACCACCCTGGCCTAGCATCCGCCCTGAGCACACCCCAAACTAGGCATTCCTTCCATGATTTGCCTCCAAACCCCTCCTCTGAGTCCCACCACCTGCCCTCCAGTTTGTGTCCCCATGAAGACACCCAGTGCTGTGTAAATCTGGCCCTAAATGAGGCGGGCGCCTCAGATTTCTCAATAATTAGACTTCAAGTGGCCCCCATAACTCAGCAGCTAATTACCTTGCTGGCTCCATCAGCTTGGCCCTCCGAGGCAACCAGCCCATTTCCCTGGCAGACTGGCCCATAAAAATCCCTGAAAGCACATGGATTTACTGTATTTATTTATTGGGATTTGGAGAAATATACCCAGCACCCAGGTGCCTGAGGATGTGGGGACATAATTTTGAAATGCAGATCGTTAAAATGAGGAAGAATTATAAGAAGGATCTGGCAGCCTCTTGCTCTCCCAGGTAGCAGGAATGATGTCACTGGTAATTAGTTCCTGGATTTAATATGATGGAAGCCACATGAAGATACTCCAAATGGAGGGTCGGCCAGGTCCCTGAGACTCACTCCCATTTCTCCAGCAGGCACATCCCACCACAGGGCCTTTGAACACACTGTTCCCTCCACCTGGAACTCTTTACACACAAGGTGGCTTGTCTCATCACTCAGTTTTCAGTTCAAATGGTACTTGCTCAAGGAGGGTCCTCCCTGATGACATTTCCAACACCACCCCCTTTCCTGCCCTAGCAGGGTATCCCCTTACCCTAATTTCTGTTCTTTACCGCTTTTATCCTTCTCAGAAAGTCATTTGTTCATATATTTGAGGACATGACTGTTTCCTCCCATCAGAATGTAAGCCCCTAATCCATCTCAGTCACCACTATAATCCCTGTGCTGAGCACAGGGTCAGACACACAGTATGTGTTCAGCGTATACTTGTTGAGTAAATGATCAGACCTTGCAGATAGTGGGGCAGTGGCATCTGGCTTCTGCTTACTTATTTCTCTCTGCCTGGAGTGTCCTTCCCAATCAGTTTGCAAGCATTATCGCATTTGATTTCATAGCAATTCACTAAGGTGAGAGGACTTCCCATGCCCATTTTACAGGTTTGGAAACAGAGGCTCCAAAAGGTTAAGCAATTTCCTGAGGTTTTTCAGTTAGTAGAGAGAGATGGCTAAGGAAGCTGAATCAAGTGTTGCTGTTTCCACCACCTCTCCTCTCAGTCATTGCTTTAGGAGGTGGGGAGGGGACAAGTGCTGGTCTCAGACGGCCACAATCCTCCACAGTGTGGGGATGGAGCCACCTGGGGCTCCAGAGATCAGAGCCAAATGGATGCTATTCTCACTCAGAGCAAAACAGATCATTCAGTCCACCCCCTCACAGTACATATGGGGAAACTGAGGTTTAGACACTTGCCCGAGGCCACACTGTGAGTTTGTGGTAGAGCAGGGACCAGCATCCAGGTGGTGGGGTGCAAGGAAAGTGGAATTTAGAGTCCCGCCAGTCTGGTGTGGGGCCCTGAACTCTGCTGCTCCCCAGCTGTGTGGCCATGGTGAGCCCTTTGACCTCTGGGAAACTCAGACTCCCTATCTGTAAAGTGGGGAGAGCAGTGACAGTCTTGAGAGAGTAAAGATGACAGAGTACATTAAAGTACCCCATGGAATACAGTCAGTGAGCAATAAATAATGAAAGGGTACATATAGAGCACTTTCCCCATGCCGGACCCCATGATAAGCACTTTATAGGTGGCATATCATACCAGGAGTGAGGTAGGTACCATCATTAGTTCAAGTTTACAGAACATGAAGCAAGCTCAGAGGCATTAAGTCATTTGTCTGAGGTCATAGAACTGCCAATAGCAGAGCTTGAATTTGAACCCAGCTCTGTCTGACCTCAGAATCTGAATTCTCTATTGTTCTACCTGGAACTGTGGTTTCCTCATCTATAAAATGGGAAGAGCCAGGCCAGTGGTCATCTTGCAGACAACTGGTATGTCTTGGACAGACAGCTGGGGCAGGTGTATGGATGCATGGATAGAAGAGTTGATAGGTGGTTGGAGAATGGGTGGGTGGATGGTTAGGCAGATGAATAATGGATAGAATGGAGGAATGGTAGGTGGATGAAGATGGTAAGTGGGTGGGTGGGTGAATGGATGGATGAGTGGATAGACGGATGGATGGATGGACGGACGGACGAATGGATGGATGGATAGACAGGTAGGTGACTGTGTGGGTGAGTGGGAGAATGGGTGGATAGATAATTAGATGGACAACAAGGTGGGTAGATGGATGAATGGGTAGTTGAGAAGATGGATGGATCGATGGACGGATGGATGGATGGACGGATGCGTGGGTGGACGGGTCGACTGGTGGACTGGTGGACAGGTGGACAGGTGGATGGGTGGGTGGAGGGAGGGAGGGAGGGAACTAGGGGTGGATGGATGGATGGGTGGATGGGTGGGTGGGTAGAGGGAAGGAGGGAAGGAGGGAGGGAGGTAACGATGGATGGATGGATGGATGGATGGATGCATGGATGGATGGATGGATGGATGGATGGATGGATGGATGGATGGATGGATGGATGGATGGGTGGATGGATGGATGGATAAATGGGTGGATGGATGGATAAATGGGTGGATATGTGGTAGATGGTTGGGTGGGAGAGTGGAAGGTTAGATGAGTAGGTAGGTGGATGGGTGGGCAGGTGAATGGATGGATGGGTGGATGGTCTGATGGATAAGTGAATGAATAGGTGGGTGAGTGGAAGAGCAGACAGATTGGTGAGGAGATGAGTAGACAGGTGGATGGAAGGGAGGGTGGACGAACTTTGGAATGTTGCACGTGTATGCCACAAGCGTTTCCCCCTTCGAAAGGCCGTTCCTACCTCTAAGTGGCAACTGTTTCTCTCCCATCCCATTTCACACACAGCCAGGTTCTCAGGACTCCCGCTGGCACCCCCTCCGTGTGCATGCCTCTCTGCCCCCCCTACCTCCACACACCCATACACACACACACACACACAAAGCCCAAAACCAAAACCCATTGTTGTTGAGTTGATTCTGACTCATAGGGACCCTATACAGAAGATCACAAAGGCACCTCCACAAATGCTCTGGGAGTGCAGAAACCCAGGGGGTGGTCTCCTCGGCTTCCAACATTAGCATATCAATGTATGCCCCAGCGAGGAGGGACTTGGAGACCTGGAGTTCTGAAAAAGCAAATTATTCATTCCCCAGCTTGCTCCCCAAGCCAATCAAAAAGGGGGAAATTGCATTCTATTTTCTGTGCTTTGTGTCAATTGTCTACCCAGAGCTCCTCTTACTGTCTGTTAAAGTTCTTCCCCGGTGGGAGGAGAGCGCAGTAGCCACCCATCTCTTCCCCAGATGTAAGCATCTGAATGGATGACCCCAGCCTGGTGGACCTCGCTGGAATCTTCCCTGGAGTCAGCCGCCTGAAACTAGTCAAGGGACCCTGGCCCCAGGCTTACCTCCCTGGGACGCGGTTTGTGGCCCGGACCCTAGTGGGGGAGGGTGGTGGAATATGGTTTTCTTCAGTGGGGGTTGTTTACCCAAAAGGCATGCGCTGAGTGCCTACTATGTGCCAGGCATAGGGATCTACCAGGAGACACGAAGCAGGGGCCCAGCTGAGATAGCTGTAAGGATTAAATGAGCTAGGTGGACCAAGTGTTCCACGCAGGGCCTGACGGACTGTGAGGACTCAATGAGTAATAGTCTTTACAGTCATTATGCAGAAACATATGCCTCATTCCTGGAATAGGAATAATAATGCCCCGAGCATGAACTAGACCTTGGCCTAGGCCTGCTCAGCTCCTACCAGTTCTTCTCCCCAAGACCCTGGTTTTGAGGGCAAAAGGAGATGTGGTAGAAAGAGCTCCTGGGCAGACCTAGGTCTTAGTTCCCACTTTCCCCTCCTTGCTGTGCGACCTTGGGCAAGACACTAGCCCTCTCTGGGCCATAATTATTTGACCTGTAAATGCCAGGTTGGCTTAGGTCAGTAGTTCTTCACCTTCACAAACAGAGTTTGTTCTGCCTTTTCTTTTTCTTAAAAAAAAAAGAAAAAGAAAAAGAATGACTGGGCTAAGCACTTATAAGATGTCCCTGGGTTTGACAAACAGTTAAGAACTCAGCTACTAGCCAAAATGTTGGTGACTTGAACTCCCCCAGAGGAGCTCAGAAGACAAGCCTGACAATCTGCTTCCAAAAGATCATAGCCTTGAAAGCCCTGTGGAGCAGGATTTCATGCGTGCATGGGGTCCCCAAGAGTCAGAATCGACAGGACGGCAACTAACAACACAAGCACTTGTATACACGATCACACGTAAGCACCGTGACAACCTGAGTGGTAGTACTCTCAATATCCCCATTTTACAGATCACGAAACTGAGGCTGAAGAGTGGAAGTCACTTTTTCTAGGTTAATGGCTCATAGGCACAGTGCACACTCAAACCAAACCCTGTCTGCCTGACACCAGAGCCTGTGCCCCTAACCGCTGCCCCCAGCAACACATAAATGCTTGGAAATAGAAGTTGGCTGCAATCATGGCATTATCCCAGAATGCAGTTTTGAAACTTATTCTACAGTCTCTAATGTATTGTCTTGGCCATCTAGCGCTGCTGTAACAGAAATACCTCAGATGGATGGCTCCAACAAAGAGAAGTTTATTCCCCTACAGTCCTGTAGGCTAGAAGTCCAAGCTCAGGGCACCGGCTCCAAGGGAAGGCGCTCTCTTTCTGTTGGCTCCAGTGGAAGGTCATTCTAATCAATCTCGGTCTGAGAGCATCTCAGCGCAGGAACCCCAGGTCCAAAGGATGCACTCTGCTCCTGGCACTGCTTTCTTGGTGGTATGAGGTCTCCAACTCTCTGTTTGGTTCCCTTTCCTTTTATATCTTATAAAAGGTGGGGCAGGCCACATCCCAGGGGAACTCCCTTTACCTTGGATCAGGGCTGTGACCTGAGCAAGGGTGTTACATCTCACCATAATCCTCTTTAACCAAAGGCAGAGATTATGATTGATAAACACAAGAAAATCACTAAGTGGAGGACAACCACGCAATATCGGGAATCATGGCCCAACCAAGTTGACACATATTTTGGGGGACGCAATTTAATCCATGATTTATATCATCAGTGTCTCTCTGCGTCATTCATGTTCCCTGTCTCTGGACAGTCAACAGCCACATGTGTTCCAATGTGCGGTCCCTACTCTGTTTAGGTAGGGTCTGAACGAAAATCATTCGAAGGTCTAGATATCGTACAGCCACTCCCAGGGGAGGAGTTGTCCTTTTAGAGTCTATATGTGGAGAATGTAACTTACAACTCGAGCAATGAGGTATTTACCAAGCAGTGACAAGAATGTGGAGCCCCTGGGTGATGCAAACAGTCAACACCCTCAGCTGCTATCCAAAAGTTTGGTCATTGGAGTCCACCCAGAGGCACCTTGGAAGAAAGACCTGGCAATCTCCTTCCAAAAACCTAACCATTGAAAACCCTGTGGAACATAGCTGTATACTCTGACACACATGGGTTTGCCATGAGTTAGAATCGATTGATTCGATAGCAACTGGTGGTAAATTTGAGGACACTTTCCCAAATGGAAATTAAAAGTTCAGAGAGGGCAATTTATATACCATTCTTAAAAATGACAAAATTATACAGGTATGTAATGGTTTAATGGTTGCCAGGGGACAGGAACTGGGGGGACAGGAATAGGCACACAACCATAATGGGGTAGCACAAAGGAGCTTCTCTGTGGTGATGGGCAGTTCTGTACTGTAATTGTAGGAGTGGGTGGTGATCACATTAATCTACACAAGGGATCAAGTTGCACAGAACCAGCCATTGAAAACCAGCACAGCTCTACTCTGACACGCGTAGGGTCCTCACGAGTTGAAGTTGACTCGAAGGCAACTGAATTTTTTTTTTTTTTTTTTACAAGAGCAGGTGTTTTCCTTAATAGACAATGGATAAGTGGTAACTTTGGTGAAGGGTAAGACAGCACACAATACTGGATAAGCCAGCACAACCTGTACAAGGCAAGGTCTCGGAAGCTCCATAGACACATCCAAACTCGCTGAGGAACCAAATTACTGGGCTGAGGGCTTGAGGACCGTGGTCTCGGGGAACATCTAGCTCAATTGGCATACAGAGTTTATAAAGAATATGTTCTATGTTCTACTTTGGTGAGTAGTGTCTGGGGTCTTAAGAGCCTGTGAGTGGCCATCTAGGATACTCCTCTGGTATTACCCCTTAGGGAGCAAGGAAGAATGAAGAAAACTAAAGAGATAAGGGAAAAATTAGTCCAAAGGACTAATGAACCACAACTACCATGACCTCCACCAGACTGAGTCCAGTACAACTAGATGGTGCCCGGCTACCACCGCTGACTGCTCTGACAGGGACCACAACAGAGGGTCCTGTACAGAGCTGGAGAAAAATGTAGAACAAAATTCTAACTCAAAAAGAGAGACCAGACTTGCTGACCTGACAGAGACTGGAGAAACCGGGAGAGTATGGCCCCCGGACACCCTTTCAGCTCAGTAATGAGGCCATTTCTGAGGTTCAGCCAAAGATTGAACAGTCCTACGGAACAAAACAAGACTAAAGGTGCGCACCAGCCCTGAGGCGGGGACTGGAAGGTAGGAGGGAAAAGGGCAGCTGGCAATAGGGAACCCAGGGTCGAGAAGGGAGAGTGTTGACAAGTCGTGGGGTTGTTAACCAATGTCATACAACAATGTGTGTACTGTTTGATGAGAAACTGGTTTGTTCTGTAAACCTTCATCTAAAATTCAATTTAAAAAAATATTAAAAAATGAAAAAAAAAAAAGAGCGGGGGTTTCTGTACCCCATTTGCATCTGCTTCTGTCATGGGAGCAATGGGTGGGGATGTGGTGAGAGCCAGGGACAGGGAGTCCATGGGGGAGGCTGGAAAGCAAACAGACAAATGTGTCCTGATTCTCTTCCCCCTCCACATCCCCCTTGTCCCCATCCCACTCTTGGAAGTGATACCTGGTCCAGCCACCCCTTACTGCCTAATCCATTAGCAGCCCTTCTTTAGCTCCAAGCCTACAGGGGCATTTCACCTCCCAGGTGGGGTTCAGCCATCAGTGACAGCCTCTCCCACTTACTCTGGGGTATCCGTCTCTAAGGCCCATGACGGAAGCACAGCAGCAAAGAAAAATGGCCCCAGTCCTGAGAGCAGGATTCTAGTGCCCACAGTGCCACTGTTTCACTCACTGATAACCTTGAACAAGTTGCTCATGCTCTGCAGGCCTCAGCCTCCTCATCTGTAAAATGGGGGTGATAATAAATTTCATCAACAACCACCCTCCCATTCTTGCAGCTGTATGACTCAGCTTCTCAAAGCCTCAGTTTGTTTGCCTGTAAAATGGGTTAATAATGAGAAGGTGCTTCATGGAATTGCTTTGAGCCTTCAATACAGTCATAGCTACCAGAGGTCAGCAAATGTTTTGTGCAAAGGTACAGAGAGTAAATATTTTCCATTTTGCAGGACTAAGGGTCTCTGTTGCAACCTCTCAACTCTACCATTGTCTTAAAAAAGCAACCTTGGACAAAGTGTAAACCAACGAGCACGGCTGTATTCCAATAAAACTTCTTTGTGGACACTGAAAATGGAATTTTATACAATGGTCACAGTTATAGAACATTCTTTTTCTTTTGATTTTTTTCAATTATTTAGAAATGTATAAATTATTTGTAGCTCATGGGCTGTATGGAAACAGAAGGCCATAGTTTGCACACAAGTAACTGGCATATAAAAAACCAAACCAATTGCCATTCAGTCGATTCCAACTCACGCAACCCCAGGTGTGCAGAGCAGTCTTCAAGCAGAAGAACCCTCGTTTGTTTTGCAGGATTTTTTAAATAAGATTGATGTGGCAATTTCCCCCCTGATTTTTCAAAGCCACGTTTATTTACAACTCTTTGGACATCTTCAGAAAAGGTGACCTCGGGTCTTTATCTTGCTCATAGAGTCGGTGGGTCAGGGAAGTAGATCACCTGGCCTTTCTTCTGCGGTACCTCTAAATGGGTTCAAACCCCCCAACCTTTCGATTAGCAGTCAAGCGCTTAACCATTTGCAGCACCCAGGGGCTCCATCCTGGTGAACAGGCCCTCAGTAAGTGTTAATCCTCTCTCTCTAGTCCTACTGGATCTTGGCTGAAAGCAGAGAATACCAGAAAGATGTTTACCTGTGTTTTATTGACTACGCAGAGGCATTCCACTGTGTGGATTGTAGCAAATTATGGATAACACTGCACAGAATAGGAATTCCAGAACACTTAATTGTGCTTTTGCGGAACCTGTACATAGACCGAGAGGCAGTCATTCAACAGAACAAGGGGATACTGCATGGTTTAATATCAGGAAAGGTGCGTGTTAGGGTGTGTCCTTTCACCATACTTATTCAATCTGTATGCTGAGCAAATAATCTGAGAAATTGGACTATATGAAGAAGAACGCAGCATCAGGACTGCAGGAAGACTAACAACCTGCGACATGCAGATGACACAATCTTGCCTGGTAAAAGTGAAGAGAACTTGAAGCACTTACTGTTGAAGGTCAAAGACCACAGCCTTCAGTATGGATTACGCCTCAACATAAAGAAAACAAAAGTCCTCACAACTGGACCAATAAACAACATCATGATAAACGGAGAAAATATTGGAGCTGTCAAGGATTTCATTTTGTTTGGATCCACAATCAATGCCCATGGAAGCAGCAGTCAAGGAATCAAATGATACATTGCATTGGGGAACTCGGCTACAAAAGACCTCTCTAAAGTGTTGAAAAGCAAAGATGTCACTTGAGTATTAAGGTCTGCCTGACCCGAGACATGATATTTTCAGTTGTCTCATATGCATGTGAAAGTTGGACAATGAATAAGGAAGACCGAAGAAGAACTGATGGTTTCGAATGATGGTGTTGGCAAAGGACATCATGCTTGGTAAAGTAGAAGGTCCGTGAAAAAGAGGAAGACCCTGGACGATGGACTGACCCAGTGGCTACAACAATGGGTTCAAGCATAGCTGCAATTGTGGGGATGGCACAGGCCAGGCGGTGTTTCTTTCTGTCGTGGATGGGTTCGCCAGAGGCGACTGGACAGCACTTAGCAACACGAAGCATTCCTACTTAAACTTAAGATTTAGAAAAGAACTTTGGAGGTCATTTGTTCAATGTTATTTCCCCTTCCAGGAGCTCATCCATCCTGGCTGTTGGCTTCCTGAATATAAACCTTCTAAAATAGGAAACTAGCTTTTGTCCCAAAATTCACTCTTCTACTTGTGGCTCGTTGCTTTCGTCAGGTGCTGTCGTGTTGATTCCAGCTCATAGTGACTCTGTGTACAACAGAAATACTGCCCGATCCTTCTTCATCCTCACATTCCTTGCTATGTTTGAGCCCATTGTTGCAGCCACTGTGTCAGTCCGTCTCCCTCTTTTTTGCTGACCCTCTGCTTTACCAAGCATGATGTCCTTCTCCAGGGACTGGTCTCTTCTGATAACAAGTTCAAAATATGTGAGACAAAGTCTTGCCACCCTCGTTTCTAAGGAACATTTTGGCTGCACTTCTTCCCAGACAAACTTGTTTGTTCTTCTGGTGGTCCATGGTATATCCAATATTCTTCGCCTACACCATATTCCAAGGCATCAATTCTTCTTAGTCTTCTTTATTCATTGTCCAGCTTTCGCGTGCTTATGGGGTGATTGAAAATATCATGGCTTGGGTCAGGTGCACCTTAGTACTCTGAGTGACATCTCTGCTTTTCAATACTTTAAAGAGGTTTTTTGTTTTGTCTTGTTTTGCTTTAATGCTCCTCAGCTTGACTTTTTTAGAAATCAAAGAGGCAATAGGAAGGGAAAGTGGTGAAGGGATTTGGGGAATATTTAGTCAGTAGAATGAACAGAACTGGGTGTTGGATTAGACTTGAGGTATGGCGGGGGGGGATAGTTCTTGCCTGCAAAAAAAAGTCTTTTAAAGCAGATTTGCCCAGCGCAATACATCATTTGATTTCCTGACTGCTGCTTCCATGGGTGTTGATTGTGGATCCAAGTAAAATGAAATCCTTGACAACTTCAATATTTTCTCCATTTATCATGAGGTTGATTATTGGTCCAATGGTGGGGATTTTTGTTTTCTTTATGTTGAGGTGTCATCCAGGCTGAAGGCTGTGGTCTTTGATCTTCATCAGTAAGTACTTCAAGTCCTTTTCATTTGTGACCAGTCTATCAGAAAGTGGCTTTGCCATGGAAGAATGATATTAACGGTGAACATGTTTCACAATCTTTATCTCCTTAAATGCTCACCACACCTATAAAGCAGCTGCTATCAGTCTCCTCATTTTTCAGATGAGAAAAATGAGGCCAGAGAGTGGAGTCATTTGCCCGGGGTTGCCCAGCTGGGCTATGGGCAGAGCTAAGATTTGAACCCAGGCTGTCTTGTCCCAGTGATAGCACCCCATTGTGGCCAAGCTTTTCCCAATTCTGCCAGCATTAGGGCCACGCTGCCCCCAGCCATTAGAGCCCACCTCCCTGTTCCCAGCAGTTGGCCCTTCCCCCATGTTCAGTCAGGCTGAACTGTTTTCCCGGTAAGAGCATAATTCTTGCAGGGAAGTTAGGTTCCAGTGTTGGGGAGGCTGGGGAGGGGGGGCAGTTGGCAGGCAAGAAATCAGCACATAAACAATTAAAACAAGTCAGATCTAAAATTTTATGTATGTATTGCTTCCTTTGTGCACGTGGGCTGCAGAGCATGGTGGAGGGTCTCCCAGATGCCAAGCACTCACTGCTCTGTCATGGGATGTGGGCACGCACTCCACTACTTGAACCCCCTTGTAGTGCCAGGTATGGGGAGGAAGCTCGGGAGCGATCCATCTCCCCTGGCAGGCTCGTTCTGGAAAGAGAGCGAAGGAGCCTTGTAGTGGGTTGTACAAGACTAATCTCTCTGCAGTACACAGAGCAGAAAGCAGGAACACTCTCGTTTGTTTTGCAGGTTTTTTTTTTTTTTTTTTAATAGGACTGACGTGGCAGTTTTCCCCCTGATTTTTCAAAGCCACACTTATTTGTAGCTCTTTGGGGATCTTCAGGGAAAGATGACCCCAAATCTATGTCTTGTTCACAGAACCAACCAGTGAGTGAAGTCAGAAAATGGAATGATCACATCTTTTTAGAAAAATCAAATTTGATGCACAAGGGCATCAAATTAAAAGGTCAAGTCTCTCTCCCTGGAAATATAAATTCAATCATCTAACACACATTTATGGAACACCTACTATGTGCTGGGCTATTACACTAGACTCTGAGTCTAGTCCCTTCCCAGTCCTTCTTCCTAGAGGTAATTCATATGAACAGTTTATTGCATTATCTTTCCAGAAATTGTTTCTGCATCCCAACCGAAAAAACCAAATCCATTGCCATCCAGTCAATTCTAACTCATAGGGACCCTAAAGGACAGAGTAGAATTGTCCCACAGGGTTTCTAAGGAGCACCCGGTGGATTCTAACTGCCACCCTTTGGTTAGCAGCCATAGCTCTTAACCACTACACCACCAGGGTTTCCTGTTTCTGCATCGTGTGTATATATGCTTATCTTTTTTAATGAATTGGGTTATGTTGTCGTAGATGTTAGATGCTGCCACGACCCCACGTGACAGAGTAGAACTGCACCATAGGGTTTTCTTGGCTGTAATCTTTAAGGAAGCAGATTGCCAGGTCTTTTCTCCTGCAGAGCTGCTGGGTGGGTTTGTACTGCCTGCCTTTAGGTTAGCAGCTGTGTGCTTAACCCGTGCAACACCAGGGCTCTTTCATTGGATGGATCAAACCAGGCACAATATTTTGTACCTTGGGGTAATTTTCTGAAATTTATTTAACAATCTATATGGGCATTTTTTTCACTTTAACAAATAAAAAATCATCCTTGCTTTTTTTTGAAATAACTGTGTGATACTCCAGAGTGTGTCTGAATCAACATTTAATTAATCCCCTTCTGTTGGGCACCTTGGTTGCTTCCAGCTTTAGACTATCACAACCAATGCTACTGGGAACAGTGCCCAAGAATCTTAAATTCTGTTTTCTAAAGTCTGGAAGGGAACTCAGAGACAGCCTACATGCCAGTCACAGTGTTGTCCACCATATGTGACCTGTTCTTCTCCATGGTTCATGGCAGAACTTCCTTGGCTACTTAGAGGCAGGTGTTGCTATGAGACTGGCCTTTGTGTCCTGTGTTATTCCCTGCATGGATGCTTCAGAACCACGATTCCCCATTCTTTTGCCCTTCTGCCGCGGTACCCAGCCATGCTCCAGAAAATTCTTGACTAAAGAAAATAAAAATGTGGAGCAGTTCCTCCAACCAACCTGTAATGGAAAGGTAGTGTGAGCCAAAAACAAAACTTGTTTTATACCATTGAGATTTAGGGCTGATTTGTTACTGCAGCGTACCCCTGCTTATCCTGACAGATACAAGATACTGCAATTCTCCTATTTTATGGACAGGGAAGTGGAGGCTACATTTATTGCTTCTAATCGTTCCAATTTAAACTTGTTAATGGCTCCTCACTATCCTCAGGTTAGAACCCAGACTCTTTGGCATTGGTTATTTTGTAATATATAACCACCATTTCAAGGAGTCCCTAGGTGGCACAAACAGTTAAGCACTCAACTAGTAGCTGAAAGGTAGATATTTTAAACCCACCCAGAGGTGCCTTAGAAGACAGACCTGATGATCTGCTTCTGAAAAGTCACAACCTTGAAAACCCTATGGAGCAGTTCTACTCTGCACACATGGGGTCAGCATGAGTTGGAATCAACTCAATCGCTACTAACAACAATCTTTTCAGTCTTATTTCCACCCCAGACTTACTGTGTGCCCCAACCACACTAAAGAGTCATCATATCTTCAGATGCCCCAACTTTGTTCATGCTCTTCCCTAGGCTTGGACTGCCCTTCCCTGCCCTTGCCTCAGGAAGGACTCCTACTCATCCTTCAATACCCAACTCAAAAAGTGCCCATCTGTCAAGGCTTGCCTGGCCCCCATGCAGTTGCTTCTTCTTCTGTGCTCCCCCAATACCTTAAGCAGCCTTCATGTGGGAATGTGTCATACTCTTTCCTAATTGTCTATTTATGTGTCTGCCTCCCCCACCCCCCAGCCTGTGAGCCCCTTGAGGGCATGGACTCTATCTTATTCATCTCTTCCCAGTGCCAAGTATAGAGCCTGGCACAGGGTGGGGAGTCAGTAAAAGGTTTACTAATTAATTAGTGAATGAATGAATGAATGGCCTTCCAGCCCTGTTCACTGCTGTACTGGCCTCTCTTTCCAATATTGCTTCATTGAATGGCTAATGCATGATTTGAGGTGTCTCTACTTACCCATAAATGGGCAGGACAACAATGGTGGACAGAAGGTTTCAGCAGGCCCAGGTGATTCTTTAAACACATCATCAAGGTCTGCAGAGTAAATGCGTAAGGCAACAGGTGCTTTCCTTGCACAGCTTCTAGGATGCAGCATGGTTGGCTGAAAGTAGACAGGGAGGGGTCCTGAGCAAAGGCAGCCAGGCACTGAACACCTGGAGTCCTGGGTGGTACAAATGGTTAACATTCTTCAGCTACTAACTGAAACATTGGCAGTTCTAGTTTACCTAGAGGCATCTCGGAAGAAAAGCCTGGTGATCTACTTTCAAAAAATCAGCCATTAAAAATTCTCTGAGGCGTAGTTCTACTCTGACACTTGTGGGATCGCCATGAGTTCAAGAAGACTCGATGGCAACTAGTCTGAGCAACTGGACAGCAGGGTTCCAATGAGGATGATGGCTCCAAGCCAAAAAACCAAAGCCATTGCCATCGAGTTGATTCCAATTCATAACGACGATGCCTCCGGGGAGGCAGAAATGAAATACAGGGTAGAAATACTAGAGTGAGGTGGAGAAGGGAGACAGAGAGAGGGCGAGCAAGAGGGGTAGAAGCAAACAGAAACTGGGAGAGAGGGCGAGAGAAACAGAACAAGAGAGAAGCTCAGAGAGAGATAGGGAGGATCGGAGAAGAGGGAAAGTCTTGGATGATTTAAACATGCCAGAAGGACCACAGAGCCCACAATTACTCCCCACTGAGCAACATGATAATAAGGAGCTGAGAAAAAATCAGTAGAAAATCAGTTCTTTTCCTCCCAGTGACAAATCCATCCCATAGGCCAGATCGAGATTCAGCTGCAGGCTTTGCGTGGGGTTTTCAAAAGGAGGGCCATCTTGTGGACCATGGTTTGGGGTGTAAAAAATGGATGTGTTCCAAGGGGCTCTCTTACTGTGTGCCTATGCTTGTGTGCCTGGGCAAAGTTTTTCCTTCTCTGAGCCCTGGCTGTCCCATGTGTAATTACGGCAAATTGTATCTTCCCAAAATGGCAACAGTACAGTCATTTCCAGAAGCATGCCAAACCCTTACTGAGAAGTACATCTAATTCCCCTGTCCTGGAAATTGGGCGGGCCTCTCCAACTGCCCCAGTGAATGGTTGCAGCAGAAAAGACACTGCATGACTTCTGGGATTCGACCGTAAAAGGTAACGTGGCTTCCCCTGGCCCTTCCTCTTGGGAGTTGCCCCCAGAACCGGGCCACAATGTTGTGAGGAAGTGCAGACCACATGGGAGGCCATGTGCAGGTGTTTCACCTGACAGCCCCAGCTCAGATCTCAGCCTGTGGCTAGTATCCACCACCAGATGTATGATTAACAAGCCTTTAGAATTTTCAAGGCTTTGTGCCATCCCAGCTGATGCCATAAGAAGCAGAATCAAACTGCCCCTGCTGAGCCCTGCCCAAATCATAGATATGTGAACAAATAAGCCACTAAATTGGGGATAGCCTGTTATGCAGCAACAGATGACTGGAAGAGCACAGCCCCGGACATATCACCTTCACTCCCTAGATGTTTGCTGCTGACAGACGGGCAGCTCTCGGAGGGTCTCCACCTCACCTACAAGGTAAAAAAAAAAAAAGCTCCATTATTGAACCCATTTTACAGATGGGAAAACCAAGCTTCAAGAGTTAGTGCCTCACCAGGCTCTACAACTGGCAAGAAATGGAGCAGGTTTGGAGCCCTCCTACCTCCTGGCCCCATGTACAGGCCTGAAGGTAGCTAGAGTAGACCAGGAGCGACTATGTCGCATACCTAGGCTGCCTCCAGGCAGAGATTGCCAAATACAGCCCTGCACAGGTCATGCTCCCTCACCCAGCATAGAGGTGGCCTCAGTCTCTCTCTCCAGCCAGGTGGCCCCATGGGTGGCCAGCAATGACCTGACAAAAACATTCCTGGCACAGCTGGGCGGGGCTTGACCAAGGCTTCCCAATTTGGGGCACTCTTTGGGGGAGTTTTTAAGGCTCTGTGGAGGTTATTAACTTTGTGTTGTTGTTAGGTGCGTTCGAGTCAATTCTGACTCATAGCAACTCCACGCGAGGAACAGAACTGCCCCATAGGGTTTTCTAGGCTGTAATCTTTATGGGAACAGATTGCCAGCTCTTTTACCCCTTGAGCTGCTGGGTGGGTTTGAACCACCAACCTTTCTGTTAACAGCTGAGGGCTTAACCCTTCGCTCGTGCCACCAGGGCTCCTGTGGGGCTTATGACAATGTAAATATTACCCCTAGGATGCCCCCATGATTAACTCATTAGGACCTTTGTCTCATCAGGTGTCTGTGAGAAAAGCCAGGACTCCAAATAGAAACTTGCCCAGGCTGTGACTCCCGGGAAGAGTGGAAATTCCCACAGAGGGGAAGTTATTGATAAATGTTGGCCTCAGAAGGAACCTTCCTCCCTGGCACAGCAGCTGAGCCATTGAATCAGGAAAGTTTAGCAAGACCCCCACCTGGAAATGGAGGGACCCCCCCCTGCCCCTCCATGCTGTCCATTGGAATCAACCAGGAGATTAAACAAATCACCCAGCCAGCCCCAGCTCCATGTGACTCTCCCGGGGAGGGCCGAGGCCTAGGCTTTTCTTAAAGGCTCCCCAGTGATTATCTCATAGGCTGAGAACCCCAGACATAAACACAAACTCCACTGGAATAGGAGGCAGTAGAGGGGTCCTTGATTTGAGGACTGCCATAGGCCTTCTTTAGGGCAAGCTTGTTCCTAGCACAGGACCTTTGCACGTTCCCTTGGCCTCCACACATTCCTCTCACTCTTTACAGGCTCCTAATCCTCCCTCGGAAACCTCCCCCGGAAACCCTGGTGATATAGTTCTTAAGAGCTACAGCTGCTAACCAAAAGGTTAGCAGTTTGAATCTACCAGGTGCTCCTTGGAAACTTTATGGGGCAGTTCTACTCTGTCCTTTAGGGTCGCTAGGAGTCAGAATCAACTTGATAGCAACAGGTAATCCTCCCTCAGGGAGCCCTGGTGGTGCAATGGTTAAGCCTACAACTGCTAACTGAAAGGCTGGCAGTTTGAACCCACCAGCTGCTCTGCAGAAGAAAAGACCTGGTGATCTGCTCCCGTAAAGATTATGGCCTAGCAAACCCTATGGGGGCAGTTCTACTGTGTCACATGGGGTCTCTATGAGTTGGAATCTACTCCACTGCAGCTAACAAACAACAGCAATCCTCCCTCAGGCCTCAGCTTAGACGCCACCTCCTCTAGGCTGCCCTTCCCTAATTCTCCTGCTTTCTTTCCCTTCCCTCTCACTGTTTCTCATTCTCATCTGTCAAATTTCTTACAGTGTTTTCCAGTTTTGCATTCACTGTTTTCTTTGCTTAATGGGTGTGCCCCTGACTAAACTGTGAGCCCATGTGAGCTACGACAGTATCTATGCTGCTCACCATTGGACCTCAGATGCTGAGCCCATGGACCAGCACATAGTAGATGCTCAAGAAATCAACTCTACTCTGAGGCTCACTTTCGGTTCCCACCTCACAGGGACCTTGTAAGGATCAAATGATGAATGTCTGTAAAGTGCTACAAGAATCTACCTCTGGATAATTAAAAAAGCTGGTGCAGATCCAATGCTAAGCACAGAGTCTGACTTGGTGAACAATTACTATTCTCGTCTTTGTCGCTGTTATTGTCGCTTACACTGTACATAGCACAAAAGAAAAAAAAATGTTGCCATCGAGTCAATTCCAACTTATGGTAGCCCCACGTGTTCTAGAGTAGGGTTTTCTCCATAGGGGTCTCTTGGCTGTTATCTTTATGGAAGCAAGTCGCCAGGCCTTTCTTCCACAGTGCTACTGAGTTGATTTGGACCACCAGCCTTTTAGGTTAGCCACCGATGGCAAACCACTTGCGCCATCCAAGGATCCACTGTCTAGCACAGAGTATGTGCTTGATAAAATTGTGAACTACCAAGGTGATTTAATCTTGGATTAGCCACAGGGACAGAGGACATGACTGCCCAAAGGGGCCTCCGCATGGGTCTGACCTAACGCACTTTTATGTAATAAGGGAAACAGCTCAGACAGAGAAATACACCTACCCAAGGTGACCCAGCAAGTCTGAGGAAGGTTCGGGGCAGGGATCCAGAATGCGGGACATTCCCTTCCACTCACAGGTATGTGGGGCTTGCCCTTGGCAGGTTTCTTCCCCTGTAGGTACTTGTTACTTCCTAGGGGCTCAGGCAGATCATGAAAGAGGTCAGGCCCACCCCACCCAAAAGCCGCAGACCCCAAGCCTGACCTATGGTGAGCTGGGTGACCACTTGATGGCACTGTGGAGTCACCAACTGGCAGCCACCCAGGAA
Source organism: Loxodonta africana (assembly GCF_030014295.1). Taxonomy (NCBI): domain Eukaryota; kingdom Metazoa; phylum Chordata; class Mammalia; order Proboscidea; family Elephantidae; genus Loxodonta; species Loxodonta africana. Next base: position 29,190,489 of record NC_087360.1, on the reverse strand, counting down.
CCCCAGGCCCCTCCACAGCTGGCCAATAGACTATGGAGGAGGCAGAACCAGGACTGGACACGCACTCTGCTCTGACGTCATCCCAACCTGCTCACTTCCAGATGGAAACACTGAGGCCCGGAGAGGGCAGGCATACCCTGCCAAAGTCACCCAGCTGGTCTGAGAAGCAAAGACCGTTTATCGAACACCTACTATGTGCCAGAGCCTGTGGTTTGCAAAGATCTCACCCAGTCCTCACAATCACCCAGTAGCATGAAAAATATTCTCCTCATTTTCCACATGAGAAAACTGAGGCACAGAGAGCTTAAACGGGAATACAGAGATGATGATGATAGTAACAGTAGCAGATAATATTTACTGGGTACACACAGTGTTTAAGAGCTACAGCTGCTAACCAAAAGATTGGCAGATGGAATTGACCAGCTGCTCCTTGGAAATGCTATGCGGCATCTCTGCTCTATCTTATAGGGTCACCATGAATTGGAATCAACTCAATGGCAATGAGTTTGGTATGGGTTTACAATGCGTGAAAATAATGCCAAGGTCAGTTACACAGCAACTCCCAGACTTGAACACCAGTACTGACCCATTTTACAGAGATGGAAACTGAGGCTAAAAGAGAGAGAAAGCCTTTTGTAGAGGTCACACATGAAGGCAGCATCTGCTGCCAGGACCTGCACCTGTGTAAAGGACATCAGGCAGCCCTCCTGCCCTCTGGCCTCCAGACTCCAGGCTGGCCCAGGCTTCCAGGGGCCTGGGGAAGACCCAGCCCCTTTCCAAAAGCTGCAGCTTGGCTGAAAGCGATACCTTCCCGTAGGCTGCAGTCAGGAGTCCTGCCTGGTGCCTACTGGAGTTTGGAGTTGTTGGGGAGTCCCTGCACCTCCCCATGTAGCCCAATAGCCCCTGGCCTGGCCACAGCGACTGGCAAGAGGCTGCTACATGGTCCAGAGGTGGTCTCCAGGACCCCCTGAAGGGAGGGGAATTAGGCGAGAGGCCAGGAGGGAGGCTTGAATCAAAGACAATAGAGAAAAAACAACAGTATGATAATAACAGATAAAGGTAGAAAGAAACAGTAGAGAAAGTGGCAGAAAGAGAACAAGAGAGGTGGAAAGACAGAGACCTAGAATATATAAAGGCAGAAAAACAAATTTAAACAAAACCAAACAAAACAGAGAGGGACCAACAGAGCCAGAAAGATGAGGCAAGGAGAGCCTCTTAATGAGAGGGAAAGACAGGAGAGGCCAAGAGATCATGCTGAGTGGAGAGACACACAGAAGGGACAGAGACAGGGACTGACAGAGAGGGGCGGAGACAGGGGACAGGTGCCACAGAGACAGGCAGAGCCTCAGAGAGAGGCACAGAGAGTGGAGGCAGAGGCCCAGGGTGAGACAGCTCCACAAGGGACAGGTAGCAGGGCAGCCTCAGGGGAGAAGGGCAGGAAGGTCAAATGAAGGCCAGGACACAGCAGAGCAGGGACGGGCTGGAAGGAGGCTGAGAAGAGTAATGGATCAGAGGAGCTAAGAAGAAGGTGAGAATGTGGAGAGTGCCGAGATGGGGGAGACAGGGAGCAGAGAGGAGGGAGGAAGAGAAGACAGTCAGAGGGTGGAGGCCCGGGCTACAGTCTGTCCACCCTGGGACTCTACCTGGCCCCGGGGTCTCCACCCACTACCGGATCCCACCCAGGAGCCCCAGACCCTAACAGGGGCCTGACTAGCATCCAAGGGCAAAGGCCAGGAGAGTGGACCCAAGAAGCCCCTGCAGGCCTCTTCCATTTCCGCCCACTTAGCAGGCCTACAGCAAGTCGTTTGCATAAAACAATATTCCTGTGGGGCATGCTAATGCGCCCTGCTATTTTTGCCTCTCCTGGATTGCGGTTTGCATACATTTGCATACCCTGGGAGAATTAAGCTAGGATCATGTAAATGAGCTCACCAGCTCAGGGGGAGGGAGGTCCAGGCAGCTGCTTTCCCCGATGGGCCCTGGGCAGGGGAGGATCAGCTGTGTCTGACCCCATCCCGAGACCGCTGTCCACTCTGGGTTTGGAGAAGCCAGAGGGAGCGCTAAAAAAACCCAGATCCGAGGTGGTGTCATCCCTCTTTAAACCTTTCTTGGTTTCTGGGACCTCAGAATAAAAGTCCCTGCCTTACCCAAGCTGCTTCTCCCTCGTAGTCGTCTGGCCACTCTGTCTTCCTCCTCTCAGGGCTCATCTTCCACAGGCCCCTGTCCACCACAGGGCCTTGGCACATGCTGTTCCCTCTAACTGCAATATTTTCCCTTCTGTCTTCACCTATTTACATCTAATTTATCCTTCAGGCCCCAGGTCCAGTGCTACTTCCTCAGGGAACCCCTTCCTCTGCTCTCTGACCTTTTCCCCCCGCATCCCCATTAAAAATATATATATATGGCTGCTAACTACAAGGTCAGCAGTTTGAATCCACCAGGCGCTCCTTGGAAACTATATGGGGCAGTTCTACTCTGTCCTATAAGGTCACTATGAGTTAGAATCAACTCAACGGCAATGGACAACAGGTTTAACTAACACAGACTCGTGACGACCCCGTGTGTGTCAGGATAGTACTGCACTCCCTAGGGTTTTCAATGGCAGATTTTTCAGAAGCAGATCGCCAGACCTTTCCTCCAAGATGCTTCTGGGTAGACTTGAACCTCCGGCCTTTCAGTAAACAGCTGCATGCTTAACCTCTGCACCACCAGGGCTCCTCGTTTACCCCATGAGGGAGGTACTGGCAATAGCCCACAGACCCCCCTCTTGAGTAGCTGGAATTATTTTTATGCAGTAACTTCATTCATGTCTGTCTCCTCCACGAGACCACAAGAGCCATGAGTGCCAGCAAGTGTTCCCTTCATCACTGCCCTCACCCAGGACCCAGCAGTGCCGGGTACATACGGATTCCCTATTACTGTTTGTTGAATGAATGAATGAGAGAATGAATGAATTGGGCGAACTTGCAAATTCAGCCTCTACTCTGGGGTGTTCGGGGGCCCTAGAGGCATGCCAGCGTCCAAACTCCAGTGGTGCACAGATTTTATTTTAACATCTATTTATTGAACGCTTACTACGTGCCAGGCACTGGGTGAAGTATCTTACACACATTATCTTCCCAGCATCCCCACGTGGAAAGTCCAGAGCTCATGCTCATGGCACAGGGGAAATACAGACTCAAAGAGGGAAAGCTACAGGGTGGAGATCACAGAGCTGGGAGTCCAACTCTTCGGTGCACCCTGAGGCCCCCAGTCCCCCAGCACCTCCACTGACCCCTCTGGGCGACGCTCACCAGCTCATGCCTAAGTGCGGGCTATTTCCCTTGGCCTCATGCAGCACTGTACACACGTGCACAAAGCCCATTTGCTGTCAGGTCAGCTCTGACTCATGGGGACCCCGTGTGTGTCAGAGTAGAACTGTGCTCAATAGGTTTTCAATGGCTGACTTTTTGGAAGTGGATCTCCAGGCCTTTCTTCTGAGGCATCTCTGGATAGACTCGAACCACCAGCCTTTCAGTTAGCAGCCGAGCACGTAACCATTTGCTCCACCCAGAGGCTCCTAACGTTTGCGCAAGTAGGTGCAAATTCATGGAAGAATGAGTGTTTACAACTACAACGTGCCCCTCCAGGCCTGCTCACACCACCAGCCCTCGTGGGTGTGTCCATGCTGCATGCGTGTATACAATCACATTCGCCTGCCTGGGTCCATGGATATACTTACACACATACCCATGCCTACAGACGTTCATTCAGTCATTCAACAAACCTTTCATGCAGGCCTACTGTGCACTGGGCACCATGCCAGGAGCTAGGGTATCCAGCCTGTGAGAATCCAGATAGATCACTTGGGCCTTGCCAGCCTTCTTGAGGCCTCTGTCCAGTGACCCAGTGAAACAATTTTCTTCCTTAACCTCAATGCTGTCTTTGGGGACAGCCCCCTCCATGCCAACACTCACCCAGCATCCTGCTCGGAGGCCTAAAGGTGGAGGGGACATCTCTCATCCTTAAGGGCCCTATTGCTGCGGTAACCCCAATGTTGGGATATAAGTGTCATGGGACAGAGAGCTCTGTAGGAGTGGAGAAACCCTTCACTGGGAAGCTGACAAGGGGCACGAGTCTCATTCTGCAGTCATGGCCGCTGCCACCTGGGGCTTCTGGGATGGAGGGCGTAGCAAGGAGGGATGCAACCTGGGGCTGGGGGAAACCTGGACTGGCCCATCCCAAGGCAGAATTGAGGGCCGATGGCCCCCCAAGGGGGGAGTAGAGCCTCTCTGGTTTGCTCCTTGTCGGGAGGGGCCACCCAGGGCTTCAGCGAGCACAGTTCTCTTTTGGAGGAGATGGTGTCATGCTCAAGGGTGAGGTTGCCACCCTGGTAGCCCTGGGTCCACATATCAGGGGCCCCAATATATTAAAATGAGAGAATCCAAGTGTCTCCAGTTGAAGGGGTTTTGGCTTCACCCCATGCCTCCCAGCCCCCTCTGCAGAGCCGAGTGCTTATGGGTATGAGCCCTGGGCTGGACACACCTGGCTTTGAATCCAGATTCCACACTTGCAGGCCAGATGACCTGCTCAGACCTGCTAAGACTCAGTTTCCTCACTTGAAAAATGTGCACGATAATCAGACTTACTTCCCAGTGCCCTGGTGAGGGATAAATAAGACAGTGCAAAGGGATCCTTGGCACACAGCAAGTGCTCAATCAGTGCACCTTCTTTATAATGACAATATTCTCTCCCAGCCTCAGGTTTCTGCCAAGTTTACCATCTCCCATGGGACCTTGGGCAGTTATTTCCCTGCCCTGGGACTCAGTTTCCCCATTTGATAAGCAAGGGGGTTGGATTAAATGATCTCTGGGGACCCGTGCTGCTTTGCCACTCCAGGTCAGAGGGTCTGTCTCCTGAATTCCTTGAGTTTCTCTGTAGCCATGACTGGGTTCACCCAGTTCCAGGGGCATCAGCCCTGGGGGCAAAGAGATTAACTTGAAAATGGAATCCCCAAAGTGGATAGAGCCCACACTCATCCCCCATGAGCCCCCTTGCCCACCCCACCCATGGTTTCCCAAAAGAGCTTTTGATAGAGTAGCCATACTGACCCAGTGCTTACTACGTGCTGGACACTATTCTACATAAAATAACCCCATGAGATATGAGTAAAGCCCAGTTGCCATCAAGTCAACTCTGATTCATGGTGACCCCACGTGTGTCAGAGTAGAACTGTGCTCTCTGGAGTTTTCAATGGCTGATATTTTGGGCGAGTAGATTGTCAGGTTCTTCCAACGTGCCCCTGGGTGGACTCAAACTTCCCAGCAGCTGAGTGCATTAGCCATTTGCACCACCCAGGTGTGAAAAGTACTTCCGTTTACGTGTGAGAAGACCAAGGCACAGAGACGTTAAGCAACTTGCCCAGGACCACACAGCTCAGTAGTGACCCAGCTGGTATTTGAACCCAGCTTGTGCAGCTCCAGAGCCTTTGTTCTCCACCCCAGTGCCTCTCAGCCCAAAGATCCAACAGATGGTGAAACATCAGGCAGGTAACAAACCCATGGCAGGTGACAGATTGGGTGAATGGAGACTTTGGACTGGCTTGTGGACCCACTTCAGAGACCTGCTCAGCCCAGGGGAGGCCAGACCGGCTCTTTCCAGCCTGTTGGTTTAAAGAAGGTACTCAACAATCTCAGCCGTGCTGTTTGCGAGTGCTCTGATGATTGGAAAAGGAAGAGTCAGGAGCCTATGTTACATCCTGTTGGAGATAATTATGGTTAGAGGTAACAAAACTTTTAAGGAAATAAGCCTGTGGCCAATTGTTCAAGATTAATTTAGTGGCCAGCACAGGCAACTCGGGAAAGGGGACATTGGTCTGACCACATTGACATGCTTTGCAGAGCTGACCTCAACCAGAAGCCATGGGCCTGGCTGGGTAGCCAGGGCAAATGACCAACAACTCCCCAGCTGACATCCTCTCCCCAGCAGGGGCTGCTGGGAGCTACTCTAACAGGGAGTTCAGGGTGTGTGGGGGAGGAGTTGCTTGTTCCCCCAGGGTTGTGGGCATGAACTGGGTGGCCTTAAAAAGAGCCTTCATTTTTTGACTTTTTATTTTTTTATTGAGCGTCTACCATGCACCATCTACCACCTATCTATCTGTTGTATTGAGGCAGCTCACATATTGCTGTGATGTTGGAAGCTGTGCCACTTGTATTTCAAATACCAGCAGGGTCACCCATGGTGGACAGGTCTCAGCAGAGCATCTAGACTAAGACAGTTGAGGAAGAAAGGCCTGGCAATCTACTTCCAAAAATTAGCCAGTGAAAATCCTATGGATCACAGCAGAACATTGTCCAATATAGTGCTGGGACAATAGCCCCCTAGGCTGAAAGGCACTCAAAATACACAGTGACCAGAACAATGAACTAGAGCATACCAATGATCATGCGAATGGCACGGGGCCAGGCAACATTTCATCCTCTTGTACATGGAATTAGCATGAATCAGAGCCACCCTGATGGCAACTAACAACCAAATATGCCAAGCCTTCCCCCACCTCAAGGCCTTTGCCCATGCTGGCCCTTTCTGCCTGGACCACACTTTGCTGCAGGCCTTATCAGAGCTTTTATAGGTTAATGTGACTTTTCAAAGTGGGGACAGTAGGTTTTTAAAGGGTATTCCTGGGGGGCATGCAGGAGCCATGCAGGCAGTTTAATTGGCTGGAGCAAGGCTGTTCAGAAGGAGAGCGATGCCAGATGAAGCCACTGATGACTGCCTGCATTCATCAGTGTTCACTCTGTGCCAAGCCCTGTGCTCCAGCCAGATGAGACAAGGTATCTGAGGGTCAGAGAGGTGAAGCCATTGCCAAGGTCACACAGGTATTACGTGGCAGAGCTGGGATTCCAACCCAGGCCTGCAGGTCTCCCTAACCCTAACCTTGACATGAATTTCTCATGAACTCAAATGCACAGGTACGGAGCCACAGCTTCCCAGCAGGTCAGTGCTGGAGGCGACCTCGAAGTCTATTACAGCCAACTTGTTCTTTGCACATATAGGGCAACCGAGCCCGAGGCAGGGGTGGTGGTAATGAACACATAGCTATGCTGAGAATTCACTACGAATGCATCTCTGCTTTGGCCTCCACAAGGGCCATTTTGAGCCATGTGTGATAAACAGAAACCACTGGGAGGTGTTGCTGGGGCAGAGCCAACACACTGGTTTTCAAGGAACTGATGAAGATTACCCTTCTTTGAGATTGGCCACCTCAGAGCCACGCCCTTAAGATGAACGAAGCCAGCATTTCTGAACTCTGTTCTGGGCACACATGCCCCCAGGAATACCCTTTGAAAACCTACTGCCCCCCGCCCCCGCTTTGAAGAGTCACATTAGCCTGTAAAGGCCCTGATAAGTCCTGCAGCAAAAGAACTTACTCACATTGTCTTAACCCAGCATTTCCAACGTTCACATGAGTGTAAAACTCTTGCTCAAAATTTGACCAGAATGGGGATTTTCCAGGACAGTATGGGAAATGCTGGTTTTGGTAACTGTCTTAGTCATCTAGTGCTGCTGTAACAGAAATACCACAAGTGGGTGGCTTTAACAAAGAGAAATTTATTCTCTCACAATCCGGTAGGCTAGAAGTTCAAATTCAGGGTGCCAACTCCAGGGGAAGGCTTTCTCTCTCTGTCGGCTCTGGAGGAAGGTTCTTGTCATCAGTCTTCTCTTGGTCTGGGAGCATCTCTGTGCAGGGACCCCAGGTCCAAAGGACGCGCTCTGCTCCCAGCACTGCTTTCTTGGTAGTATGAGGTCCCCATGTTTCTCTGCTCGCTTCTCTCTTTTATATCTCAAAAGAGATTGGCTCAGGACACTGTCTCATCTTGTAGATCTCGTCAATACAACTGCCACTAATCCATCTCATTTCGTCACAGTGATAGGATTTACAACACATAGGGAAAATCACATAAAATGGTGGACAATCACACAATACTGGGACTCATGGCCTACCTAAGTTGACAGATGTTTTGGGGGGACAGAGTTCAATCCATGACAGTAACTAAGAGAAGCTAAAACAGCCCTTCTGACCTTGGAGAAAGGAATTCTGAGTACATTTTGGAGAGTGAATATGATGATGAAGTGATGGAGAAATATTTTAAAAATCAGGGGTTATTTCACGGAGAAAAAAAAAAGACTCTGAACAGAAAATGGTGGCTGCCTTCAAAATTCCTAGGAAACTCTCAAAGTGGACTGTAGGGAGATTTCCTCTCTAGTTCCAGAAGGCAGAACTAGGACCAATAAGTGGACATCTATGAGGAATAAGAGGTGGGGTTTTCCAGTGAGACTGGCTGTCTTGGTAGAGAGTGAGTTCCCCATCATCAGGGGCATGTAACTAGAAAGCGGAAGACTATTGTATTACGGCTGCTGAAGAACAGACTCCTTCAATAATTCTGGAGCTTCCAGACCCAGGCTATGTTAAATTCTCCTCTTCTCTAGAGACTGGGCAGGAAGAAACCAGGCATGTCACATCCATCTGACACTAGGAAAATTCTTATAAATAAAATAGCTCCTATAAAAGCTGTATGAGCTCTCTACAGTCCATCTCATCTCGAAAGTCATAAAACCAAGCCCGTAACTCCAGCGTCGTCTTGCCATCTACAAGAGGAAACGCTTATTTTAAGAAGTATAAAAAGAAAAGTAATTTACAGTCTATTAACATTTTAAAAAGTGTGTTAGCAAGAAGGGGGAATACATTACTGGCTCGATGAGGGATTCAGAGAGATGGAGAAAGTGGAATCAGATAAATTTCCCTTGGTCTCCATCTGAACTTGGAGTTCTACACGCTTGTCCTGAGTCTTCTAGCTGCTGTTGGCTCGTTTTCTCACTTTCCATGAGCAGAAAGCGTGACCGGGGAGGGGGTAATGATGCGGGTCTGTGAAGCAGTGCACAGCGAAATAGGGAGTCAAATCTGGGTTCTCATCCCAGCTTGGGTCCCCATCGCAGCTTGGGTCCCTGGGCACTTTGGTTTCAATCAAGCTGCTCACCTTCTCTGAGCCTCCTGCAACTCATCTAATCGATAGGACGGTAATCTCCTCCCACCCCCCACCCCCGTTTGCTATGAAAGTCTTCCTTTTCAAGCAAGATTTGCAAGGATGCTGTGACTGGAGGAGCGTAACTGGCCTTGCCAGGTGCCTGGCACACGATAGGTCTTCATCGAACCTCCTCCCCTAGCCCAGCAATGGGCCCACTGTTTGCATTCCCAGAACTGAGCTGACTCTGGGTGAGAAGGTGGATTACGAAAGGGGGATGGATTTCAAACTACAAACCAAGAGAAATCCATGGAAACAATTAGGGGAGGACAGACTGAAAGGAAAACAAACTGTCCCCTCCCAGGAGTGCAGCCACACAGGACCAGCATGCCGGCAGAGCTGGGGCTGTGCACCAGGGGAAATGACAAGTGGCGGGCAGGAGTGGCAGGCAAGTGGCACCCAAGAGGTGGGTGTGTGTCACCCTGGATGTCACCTGGGGCTTGGGTAAGGGCTGAGTCCTGATTCAGCCCTTCACCCGCCACATCACACACAAGCTCCTCTTCCTCCCAGGGCACACATGATATACCCCTTATACACACACCTGCCAACAGTCACACACGCACACACACACCATAACTTATATACATATACACATTGGCCAATGCAGTGGCACCATGTGTGCACACGCCATGCCTTATACATGCAAGTTCGGGCCAACACATGCAGGCACACACGCACTCACCCATTCATCATACTCACACATGCCAACATACTCATATGCACACGCACACACCCATACCTCACGCCTGTGCACACGTGTGCACCAATGCAATCACACGTGTGTGCACGTGCACAAGCATGTGCATATAGTTGATGTATACACATGTATACTCTCAGTCACTCACACATACACACTCATGTGTACACACTGTTGTTATATCAACGTTAGTAATGCATGTTCCTCACACGGCCACCTACCCAGCATGTGGTTACACACCCATATACAGTTCAACAAATGTCCACACAGGCTGACCACACACACACATATACACAGACACACTCAGGCAATAACCTTCCCACCCCTCTCCCCCCACCGGCTGACACATGCGCACATACGTGCACACATAGGGTCTCCCAGGAAAGTGGCCGGGGGGGGTGGAGTGTGAGGTGTGGGGCCACTGGGCCACACCTCACATCTTGGCCGCCTTTTTCCCCCGCCTGTGTTTGTGCAGCTGTTTCTTCTCCATCGAGCGGGGGAGGGGGCAGGAAGAGCCCCCTATGTGGAGGGGGCAGGCCAAGGCAGCCCTAATCAAGAATTTCACACCCCCTGACTGCGACCCCGCCCCTCTGCAAAGCCCCCAGGTCCCGCTGGGTGAGAGCCCAAAGTTCCTTTGTTAACACACAGCTGGGGGCTACGGGAGAGGGGACACCACTCAGGGCCTGTGCCCCCTCCCAGTTCAGAGGTCTGGGCTCAAAACTGCCCCACGGGGGGCTCCTACAGCCCCAAGTGCTTCGTCCCCTACTGGGCACCCCACCAGGGGCCATTGGCACCAAATGCCCTACCGTTATTGCCCCTTCCCAGGCCCTGTGAGTAGGTAGGGAATTGTGGGTTCCACACATGTTGCCCGGCACACTGGGTTGACCAGTGAGGCCAAGTAGTTCAATTTGAAGATCTGAATTCCCCAAACTAAACACCAGACCACCCCTCTCTGCTGTCTAGCCCAGCATCCTCAAAAATGCCACACGGTCTCACCTCTTCACCTTTGCCTCAGGCATCCCTGCCGCTCCAGTGCCTTTCCACTCCTCTTAGCTCAGCCATTTCTTAGCCATCATCCTTTGAAGTCAGCACAGATGCCTCCTCCTCCAGGAAGCCCTCTATTACTATCTTGCTCCCTCCTCCATCCTGACCCTTTCACACCAAATTGTCAACTTCTTGCCTTGTTTGTCTTTCCTGCTGGACTTCGAGCCCCCAAGAGCAGAGGCTGGGTTTCCATTGCCTAAAAAAAAAAAACAAAAAAAAAACAGTGGCTGTGCAGGCAGTTCCAACTCATGGCGACTCCACACGTGTCAGAGTAGAACTGTGCTCCATAAAGTTTCCAATGACTGGTTTTTCAGAAGTAGCTCGCCAGGCCTTTCTTCTCAGGTGCCTCTGGGTAGACTCAAACCTCCAACCTTTTGGTTAGCAGCCAAGTGTGCTAACCGTTTGCATCACCCAGTGACTAAATCCATTGCCATAGCAGCCCCCAAACTGGCACAAGGTCTGGCACATCGTAGGAGGAAGGTAGGACGGAAGGAGGGAGGGAGAGAGGGAAGCAAAGAAGGAAGGAAGGCAGGGAGGGAGGAAGGGAGGGAGAATGGAGGGAAGGAAAGAGGGAAGGAAGGAAAGAAGGAAGGGAGGGAGGGAGGATGAATGGAGGGAAGAAAAGAGAGAAGGAAAGAGGGAAGGAAGGATTACCCAGCAGGAAGTTATGCTGAAGTTCTGCTGCGTCGGTGCCGCATACCTGAGGGTCTCCTGGAATGGATTAGGTCCCTGATCTTAATTTAAGAGTTAAATAATACCACACATATATTACAAAAGTTAGGTAAATTTCCCCTTCCCTCCTGTCATTACCTAGAAAGCTGCCAACTTCTAGATTGTAATTATGCGCATGAATAATGAAATTAGCATATCCATCAGCTCACTCCCTGCTCATTATGGAAGGGGAGACCCATGCCTTCAGGTTCCAAATCACCCTCCTCTGGTGGCTGTCTGGGCTCTGGGTTCTGAATGGTCCCTGGGCAGAGGCTGCACACCCAGCCCCTGCACACCCTCCGTGTGGGGAACCTGGGAGCCCCAGGAGGGCTGCCCTGGGCAGGGATTTGTTTTCTGCTCAGCCTTTAGCTGCATCTGATGGGGTGTGGTGACAGCGCGGAGGTGAGAGGCTGGGGGCGAGGGACAGAGGCTGGGGGCGAGGGACAGCAGCAGGACTGGGAGATGAGCGGCCCAAGTTCTGAGCTCACTCCACATGCCTCGTCATGCTGTGGACGGGCCTCTCTGGGGAGTAGGGGTGACAATTATGTCCACACTGTCGAGGATGGTGGGTAAGCAGAATGTTCCCACAAAAGCAGCCTCTGGGAGCAGACAGGCATGGGGCAAATTTCTGGCTCCACCACTCATCTGCTAAGTGCCTTCTTCTGTGCCTCAGTTTTCCCTTCTGTGAAATGGAAACAGTGGGAATAATAGGGCAAGCAAGGATCCAGTGACATCCTATGTATACGCCTGGCACATTGTTGCTGTTAGCTGTTGTCGAGTTGCCACCAACTCTCGGTGACCCCATGCACAACGGAGCGAAACCCTGCCGGGTCCTGCGCCATCCCCATGACTGATTGCTGATCAGACCACTGTGATCCTTAGAGTTTTCACTGGCTGATTTGCAAAAGTAGATCACCAGGTCTTTCCTCCTAGTTCGTCCCAGTCTGAAAGCACTGCTGAAACCCACTCAGCATCATAGCGACACTCAAACCACCACCGACAGGTGGACGGTGGCTGCGCCTGAGGAGCGTTGGCCGGGGTTTGAACCCACGTGTCTCGCACTGAAGGTGAGAATTCTACCATTGAACCACCACTGTCTCACACAGAAAAAAAAAAACACAGAAGTGCTCGATAAACCTGAGTTCTTGTGGCTGTGGATAGCAATACTGGTGTTAACTCCAGGCCTGAGGTGAGCTCCCTCTCCTAGCAGGAATTCTGGCCACAGAATAGGACCCAAGATGAAACAAAGAAGTTGCCCTTGCCTCTGCTGGACACCCCCGACCCCTCAGCTGCCCCTAGAATTCAAGTTCTGGACTTCCCCAAACTGCCTTCTACATGGGAATGAAGCCATGGCCAGAGGACTAGGCAAGGAGTAGCCACGCCCAAGGTGGCTGTGCCTATGTGGTGGTGCTTGTTCCCTTACTCTCTCACGCACGCCTTCAAACTTTGTGGCAGGCTCTCTATGGGTGCCGTAAGAGGCAATGGGGAGCCAGAAAGTGCTTGCAAGCAGGAGAGCACTGGGTTCAGAGTCTGGCTTTGCAAACTGTAAAGTGCCTTGCAAACCGTACATGTCAGGTTGCTCCGGGGACTTTTGTCCTAATCCCTCCTGACCCTTCAGAGAAGGACTCGGAGCCTGAGCTGGTGCCACTGTCACGCCCTGACTCTGCACCCTCAACACTGCAGGGCTGGCTGGCTTCTCCCCTAGCCTACCGCTCCTCTCGTGGGGCTCTGCCTGAGCATCAGGGGAGACCAGGATAGCGGGGACTCCTCCTAGAGCTGTGCCACCGAGAGCTTGGCTTCTTTGCCCAGTGTCTTAGTTTACCCGGGCTGCTATAACCAAAATACCACAAGTGGGTGGCTTTCAAGAACAGAAATTTATTTTCTCACAGTTCAGGAGGCTGGAAGTCTAAATTCAAGGCACTGACTCTGAGGGAAGGCTCTCTGTCTGTTGGTTCAGCTCCTATAAATCTGTCATTCCTCAGTCCTTGGCCATCTCCACGTGGCATCTACCTTTCCCCTTTTGCGCTTGCTTCTCTGTGCCTGTTGTTGTTGTTGTTAGCTGCCATCGAGTTGATTGCGACTCATAGTGACGTCACGTGGCAGAGCAGAACTGCCCGTAGGGTTTCCTAGGCTACAGTCTTTACAGGAGCAGGTCGCCAGGTCTTTCTCCTGCAGGGCCACTGGGTGGATTCAAACCACCAACCTTTTAGTTAGCAGCTAAGCACTTAATGGAAACCCTGGTGGTGCAGTGGTTAAGAGCTATGGCTGCTAACCAAAAGGTCGGCAGTTCGAGTCCACCAGGCCCTACTTGGAAACCCTACGGGGCAGTTCTACTCTATCCTATAGGGTCACTATTGAGTCAGAATGGTCTCAAAGGCAACGGGTTCGGTTTGGTTTTTGTAAACACTTAAGGGTGGTGCCACCAGGGCTCCTTCCTCTGTGTCTAATCTGCTCTTTTTATACCACCAAAGTGAGTAGATTTAAGACACACCCTGCAATTGATATGGCGGCATTAAAATAACAAAAAAAACCTATTCCCAATTGGATTACATACACAGGTATAAAAGTTAGGTTTCCAACACACATTTTTCAGGGGACACAATTCAATCTGTAACACCCAGTGGCTCTGATCAGGATGGGAGGGTCAATCCCAGGGTCTCAAGAGCGACTGAGAAGCATTTAGCTAAGACTCAAAAGGATGGACACCTTCCAAAGTCGGAGCTGCACATTATATGTGTTTTCACAGCCTCCTCTTTCCCTCACCTGGGCCTGTGCAGGACACGTCCATTGCAGGTGTACACCTATTACTAACAGTAATCATAACAGTAGATAACATACTAAGCACCTACTACAGGCCAGGAGCTGTTACGTGTACATAAACGACTTACATACTTAAGCCTTTCAGGGCACTCAGCATAGTGCCTGACATCAAGTACAAGCTCAGTAAATGTTTGTGGACTATACGATTTAATTAATTAATTTAAAAAATATCTCTCAACCCAAGTAGTCAACAATTACTTTAAAACAAAGAGGAGACTGTTAAGGGGGCAGGGAAACTAGATGAACGCAAACTAAACAACCGTCGGGTCGCTATGAGTCAGAATTGACTCGATGGCAATGGGTTTGATTTTTTGGTTTTAAACAACCAAAATGGAAATAATGAGAAAAAATGTAACCAAATGTCACCGAATGACCTTGGTAGAAATTGTTGAATGGGAACCGAAACGGCTATGTAAATCTTCACCGAGAACACAGTAAAATATGATAAATTATATGTTGTATCCACCATGTGTCTGTCAGATTGAATACTGAAGTTGTCAAGGACTTCATTTTACTTGGATCCTCAATCACCGCCTATGGAAGCAGCCGTCAAGAAATCAAACAACGTATTGCATTGGGCAAATCTGCTGCAAAAGACCTCTTTACAGTATTGAAAAACAAAGGTGTCACTTTGAGGACTAAGGTGGCCCTGACCCAAGCCATTTTCAATCACTTCATATGCAGGCAAAAGCTGAACAATGGTTAAGGAGGACCCAAGAGTTATGGTATTGGTGAAGCATATTGAATATACCATGGACTGCCAGAAGAACGAACAAGTCTGACTCGGAATAACTACAGCCGGAATGCTTCTTAGAAGGGAGGGTGGTGAGACATCATCTCAGGTACTTTGGACATGTTGTCAGGGAAGACCAGTCCCTGGAGAGGGACATAATGCTTGGTAGAGAGTCAGCAAAAAACAGGAAGACCCTCAACGAGTTGCATTGACCCAGTGGCTGCAACAATGGGCTCAAACATAGCAAAGATTGTGAGGATGGCGTGGGACCAGGCGGTGTTTCATTCTGTAGTACATTGGGTTGCTGTCAGTTGGAACCAACTTGATTGTGCCTAACAACAACAGATAGATAGATACAGAGATAGAGCTAATAGAGCTAGGGCTGACAGAGCCAGGGCTGATAGAGCTAAAGCTGATTGAACTTGAGCTGACCGAGCTGGGGCTGACAGAGCTAGGGCTGATAGAGCTAGGGCTGATAGAGCTAGAGCTATATTTTGGTTTTAAGCCCAGTGCTGGGAGTCAGACAGATCTGGGTTCAAATCCCATTCTGCCTTTTATTAACTTTGTGACCTTGGTCAAGTCACATCCCTTCCCTCAGACTTTACTTTCCCCTTCTGTAAACGAGCATGATCAGCTCTACTCATGAGAGAGTGATGTGAAAATTCACTGAGTATCAGCCTGTAAAATGTCCAGCACAATGCCTGGCTCACAGCCAGTCCAGACTGCAGACAAAAGGTTTGCCTGGTTGCTATTGTTGTCCTTCATCATGCCTTTGTTTCCATCTATCTGCGCAGCTTGCAGTCATGGGTCGGGAAGTTAGAGACAAGAGGTCACACATTCGTGGTCCGAGGCCACATCCGGCTCCCAGATGTGTTTTCTTTGGCTAACGCAGCACTTCAATTTTTAAAAATTGAATTAGCTTGCCAACATTGACAGATTGGGAGATTTCACATGAAATACAGACTCTCAGTCTCTCTCAGAAATTTCGGAAGTTTGGGCCACATCAGAATCACATCGACCCAGAACTGCAATCGGCTGGAGCTGAGAAGCATCCACTCTTTCAGTCAGGGCATGAGCTTCCCTTCTGCCCCAGTCCCCACCCCTCCTTATTGCCTCACCCCGGCTAGTGTCACTCGTTTACCTAGGTTGCCGGCTGCAGGAGGATTTTGTCTTTGGAAGCCCTGCTAGAGATTTTCTCTTTTGTGAGATCCACCAAGAAAGGCCTAAGTTACAGTTAGCCTAGGGATGTTAAACAAAAAGACAAATACACCTCTCAGTAGTTATGTGGACTCTTCTCCCAAGTCATGGTCTGGCCTCTGAAATGGAGTCCATACGCCTCCGTTAAAAGCCATCCTCCTAGCCCTGCCCAGTCAAGCAGCCTGCAGAGAGCCCCCAGCCTGGCCTCAGCCCCTCCAGGAAAAAGCTGGGTGAGCAGAGAAAATGGCTCCCATCTGACCAGGCCAGGCGCAGCTTCTTGACTGTAATTGTGGACGCAGTAATTAGATGATGGGAGGGTGTAGCCGGGGCTCAGCTTTCAGCCCCAGGTCCCACCGACAAGCCATCCCATTTGGAAAGTTCGCCTGACATTCCTGAGCCGGGCCGCCTTGCCAAAGAAAACTTGAGCAAGGCTTGTCTTGGCACTGAGTCAACCCCCAGCC
Source organism: Loxodonta africana (assembly GCF_030014295.1). NCBI lineage: Eukaryota > Metazoa > Chordata > Mammalia > Proboscidea > Elephantidae > Loxodonta > Loxodonta africana. Next base: position 29,173,764 of record NC_087360.1, on the reverse strand, counting down.
TCAGCAGGAAAACCAAAAACATTTACACAGCTGGGCCTGCGACGCCCGCTTCCCTCAAGAGTTTGTCAGGGCTCGGACGGCTCGGCGGACTCGGGGGCACTTCTGAAGGGGTCTGTGTTCCTGAGCACGGCCAGGCACGGCGGGCCAGACAGAAAACACCGGGACCGCCCGGGAGGTGGGAGAGAGGACGGGCCCTAGTGCAGGAGGGCCAGGGAAGGCTTCCATCCACATCACTGCGCCCCAGCCCCCCTACATCTGCGCAGGTCATCCTGGCCAGCTCACTACCCTGCATGTGCGTGTTGGCCAATAAAGCATCCCAAGAAGCAGCTCACGGGACATGGAGCGCCTGCAGCCCCATGATGACAGCTCTGGGGGCAGCCTCTTCACCACTCTTTCTTTGCACTCGGTTCCCCTGACTCTCTCCCTGACTGCCTTTACATGGAGTTCTCCAATGCTCTCCACATCCTCTCCCCTGCTGGGCACCCCTAGGGAGCCTGCCTGGTCTCCCAGGTCTGATGGCCAGGGACTGTGCCCAAGCAGTCCCAGAATGGTCAAGTGGACCCCAACTAGTGGCAATCCCACACGTGTCAGAGTAGAACTGTGCTCCTTCCACAGGATTGTCAATGGCTGATTTCTCAGGAGTAGATTGCCAGGCCTTTCTACCAAGTCACATCTGGCTGGACTGGAATATCCAAACTTATGATCAGCAGCCGCGTGCATCAGCCATGTGTACCACCCAGGAACTCCAGAGGTCCTGGAGGAGGTGGTTCAAAGCTAGGAACCAAAAACACCAATCAGCATGCTGAGGTAGTCACATTATCTGCCAAGTCCCTCAAGAGTCCCTCCACCTCTCTCCATCCCAATCAGCTCCACCCAGATGAGGCCACCAATATTTCATGTCTGTACAATGGCAGCAGCCTCCTCCCTGGCCTCCCAGCCTCTGTTCCTGCCTCCACAGCCCATTCACTGAGCCAGCACAACGCCCTCTCCCTCAATTGTGAAGTTGAACAAACCGACAGCAAACTGCAGAAAATACAGCTTTGTACAATTTAATGATTAATTATCAAGCAAACACCTATGTAACCATCAGCCAGGTTGAGAAATACAGCCCCAGAATTGTGTCTCCCCAATCCTACCTCCTCCCTCCCACTAGATTTAATTACTATCCTGACTTTTGTAATCAGCCTATCCTTGGACTTCTCTAAGATCTGAAAATAGCATGATTGAATTTGACCTATTTCTGGATTTTGTATAAATGGAATAAAAATAGTAACAGTATTAATCATGTCATTATTAATTTGTGTCTGGCTTCTTCCCTTCAGTATTATATGGTATGACTCATGCATGCTGTGGCAAGTAGCTGGAGTTCATTCATGTTCACTGCTGTATAGTATTCCATTGTGTGAATATACCAGAGTTTGCTTTATCTCTTTTGCTCTTGGTGGACTTTGGGTCATTTCCAGGTGGGGGCTGTTTTTTTAATTTTTATTTTATTTTTTGGTGAAAAGATACATTTTGAATTTATCTTTGGTCAAATTATGCTCCTATTCAACAATTTCTGCACATATTGTTCAGTGACATTGGTTACATTCTTCACATTTTATCAACAATCTCTTTATTTTTGCTCTAGTTGTTTGTTTCATCCCTGTTAATTTAGACTCACTACCCCCCTAAACTTCTCATCTGCGCTTTAGAGTTACTGTTGTACCTTTGGTCTCAGATAAGCCCACTGCCATCGAGTTGATTCCGACTCATAGTGACCCTATAGGACAGAGTAGAGCTGCCCCATAGAGTTTCCAAGGAGTGCCCGGTGGATTCGAACTGCCAACCTTTTGGTTAGCAGCCATAGCACTTAACCACTATGCCACCAGGGTTTCCTGGTCTCATATAGACAACTTTTAAAATTTTTCACAGTATTTAAGAATGACATTCTTTACTTTCTGAGCTAAAATTTTGTTTGTTTGTTTAAAGATGGCTTCAGGGGATAGTTTCATTTCAAGTTTTAAAGAGTACCCTAAGGCAATAGTTTTGAGGTTACCTTCATCCTCAGTGGGTCCAGTAAGTCTGGATTCTTTGGAAATTTGAAGTTCCCTTCCAAATTTTTTCCCTATCAGAATCCATCTGTTGTATTCCTGATCAACAGTTTGGGGCTATTTTAAGACTATAAACAACCTTATCTTCCTGTGCACAGGTGCATGGCATATATTAGGTTTTACAATGAAGCCCTGGTGGCACAATGATTAAGAGTGCAGGCTGCTATCCAAAAGGTCCTTGGAAACCCTGTTGGACAGTTCTACTCTGTCCTATCGGGTCACTGTGAGTCCATAACAATTGGAAAATCACCCAAAACTAAAATCGCTTGCTTTCCTGCAGGACTTGTCAGAGCCTCTAATGCTTTAATGTATTGACGTGCACGGCAACTCTCCATGAACACTGCCTCTTTGCCAGGCACTGTGTCAGGCCCAGGTGTGAATAAATCTGCCTTAGGGAATACGTGTGGTGGGTGGAAGTATTGGATTTAAAATCTGGTCATGGTTTTTACGACTTCCTGCCCTGCTCTGCAAGCTTGAGCAAGTTCCTTTTCTTCTCCATGCTTCTGTTTGCTCATCTGCAAAATGCAAGTCCAGAAATTGTGAGTACCTAAGAGATTTCTCCCTCTGATACGATGCATGCTTTTATATACATATATATCACAGAAAGACTCTGGATGAGGGGACCCTTGGCCTAGGTCTTCAGGGTTTGGGCACTCCTGGTGGGAGAACAGTATAAGCCAAGGAGTGGAAGCTGAAAGAGACCAGTGGAGCCCATATGGAGGGTTCATCCAGGGGAACAGACAAGAGCAATGATTAAACGTATCAGATCATTTCATTGACCCTCTTCGCTGTTCATATCCCACCATGAGAACCACCACAGACAAGTAGGTAAAAAAAAAAAAAAATTTTTTTTTTTTTTACGTAGGTAGAGGCCTTATAATCTACAGCAGCCTTCTCGACAAAGTTGAAATTTGCTTCTTGAGGGACAAAAACAAACAAAAAAATACCTGACAGATATGCATACAATACATCAACAAATATCCAGTATATCCACGGTATTGAAATGTTATAGGGAGAGGGGATGTGAATAGGAAAAAAATGTCTAAAAGGGCTCCTTAGGGGGCAATACGAAAAAACGTAAAAAGGCTGAAGAAATACTGATCTGTAGATTGCTAATTCAAGTGCCTATAGGTGGCCAGGCAGGAAACTTAGGAAATGAAATGAAGTAGGTTGCATGTGGGCAATAAGGAGAGGTGAGGACTGTGGCAAAATGACCTGCCCAGACTAAACATATTTATACTCAGTTCTTAAAACATCCTTGTTCGGGCCAAACAAACACATCTGCAGGCTTCATCAGACCTGCCATCCATCAGTTTACAAACCCAAATTTCAACAAAAAATCCACACCGGATCCAGCTTCCATGGCTAATACAAAAGCAGGACTCAACCGGGCTCAAGGCCCATTGGCTGCTGTCGTGTGAGGGGCACCCCCCCACCCACACAACTCACTCTTCTGGTGGCTCCTTCACTCATCCTCCCCTAGGCAGGACCCGAAGCCCTCTTCTGCAGTGTACTCACATGCATGTTGTTGGGACTAATGCCGTATGATGCATAATTAATAAGACAGAATAAATATGCAGATTGGCAATCACTGATTGACTGCTATGATCAGATTCCCGACCATGAGCTAATTGATTGGCTGCCTGTGATCACCATATTCAGCAATGTTTTCTCTAGCTCATGAGCAAACAAATCCTGGCGAGGGGGGGCCTGTGGCCTTGCCTATTCTAAGAGACACGGGCTCTGTGTTGGAAACTTCTTCCATTGCTCTGGCTAAGATGCCCTTGGCCCACGGGCTCTTCCCCATCAGAGGTCACTGAGCACCAACCATGTGCCAGGGAGGACCAGGTGTTTTACAAGCTTCCAGGTGGGTATAATTTTCACTGCTTTGCAGGTACAGAAAAAAGGGTCAGAAAGAGTATTTTGCTCAGACTCTCACAGCTAATAGATGGGGAGCCAGGATCCGAACCCTGCCTGTCAATTCCAAAATCCACGTTCTTTCCTTTTCCAAATGGTTCTGACCTAGTGAAGTTGATGGTGCAGCAGAGGAAAAAGGGAATTTGCTCATCAATTCGTCCAATATCTACTAGGCATGTACCCTGCAGGCCACCCAACTGTCATTTTGTCGTACTGTGGTGCCTTTCATGTTGCTATGGTGCTGGAAGTTATGCCACTGGTATTGTGAATACCAGCAGGGTCACCCACAGTGGACAGGTTTTAGCAGAGCTTCCAGACTAAGATGAGAAAGAAAGACCTGGAGATTTCCTTCTGAAAATCAGCCAGCGAAAACCTTATGGATTAGAACAGGAGTTTCTGACTCGCTTGCTCTGGACACATCATCAGGAGGGACCACTCACTGGAGGGGGACATCATGTTAGGTGAAGTAGAGGGCCAGTGAGGGAATAGGAGACCCTCAGTGAGGTGGACTGGCACAATGGCTGCAGTGATGGCCTTGAACATGCCAGTGATCCCGAGGCTGACGCAGGACCAGGCAACCTTTCATTCTGTTGTCCCCAAGGTCTCCGTGAGTCAGAGTTGGCAGTTAAACACGTAATCTGTGCCAGGGGCCGTCCTCTGTGCCAGTGATGCAGCCCTCTCGCGGACCACTTTCTGGGACAAAGATGGTGTTTTGAACATCCCTGAGAGTCCAGTGAGAGAGCATCTCTCCGTGAGCACCTCAGACAGGAGGTGGCATCTGGGCAGGATTTTAAGGAACAGAAAATATTTGGAAAGAAGGAATCCACAAGAAATACGAAAGGCTAAGGCAGCCGTGGCAGCAAGTGCATGGAGGTGAGAAATAGAAAGTTCACGTGAAAAGAGACAGATGGGCCTGTTGGGGGCATGTGATGGAGGGAAATGGTGGGCCAAGGACTGTGGGAAGGAGTTAGGGGACGTACCGTGGGATCCCTGAATGCTTGAGCCTTACTGGGTAAGCAGAACGTTACTATCACGACCTTCCATGGAGACTGCAACGGGGTCTTTGCTGACCACCTCCCCTGTATCTACCTCCTTCTACCAATACCGTTAAAACCCGTTGCCATTGAGAGGATTCCGACCCATAGCGATTCTATAGGACAGAGTAGAAGTGCCCCATGGAGTTTCCAAGGCTGTAATCTTTGTGGAAGCAGACTGCCACATCTTTCTCCCACGGAGCATCTGGTGGGTTCAAACATCTGACCTTTCGGTTAGCAGGCGAGCGCTTAACCACTGCACCACTAGGACTGCCTTCTACCAACAGCACCCAGGTTTTCCTTTTGGGAAAGACCTCTCCCCTGTTCTCAGCCATCCGGTTTAGGTGAGACTAGCCCTGCCCTTCGCTCAAGGGGTGGGGCCTGATTGGGTTAAATCTATCAACCTCTCCCATTCTTGTGGATGCAGAGATTGGAACAGGAATGGTCACGGGACCCAATCAAATCCAGAGGGGATGGTGCTGAGGAAAGAATCTTCTCTCCAGTGAGGGTTACCAGAGAGTCATCTGTTGTCTTGTAGGTGGACGAGGACGGGAGAACTGCTGAGGAGAACGTCTTCGAACCATGAAGGATCGATCACACCTGAAGCCTATTCACACGTGCTCCTCGGCTATGCAAGCCCAAGAATGCTCTTTACAGCCTAAGCCACTTTGAGCTGGGTTTTCGGTTCTTTTACAACCATGCACTCCCAGCAAACACGAGGAAATGGTACTTCCTGGTTTCTCCTGGTGAAATGCAGTCAAAAAGACCTTGGAACCTATAGAATTGTTGAATTGGTGTATTTTTGTTGTGTATATTTTCACGACAATTCAATAAAAAGAACGAAGAGCTTCCCGCATTATAAACCCAAAAACCAAACCCAGTGTCGTCGAGTCGATTCCGACTCATAGCGACCCTACAGGGCAGAGTAGAACTGCCCCATAGAGTTAGAGAGGAAGAAAAGGTGGTGCGCAGTTTGCCAAACTTGCCCAAACCTTTTGGTTCTTGTTTTTTCATCCTTCACTCCTCCTTTCTACTACATCACCCCCTCCCCAGGCACCACACCCAGAGCCCTGGCCCTCTTTTTCCCAGCGCCCCTGGAGAACCTGCTCACCCCAAAGGGCCAGGATTCCAGTGATGACACACTAGGGAAGAAAACTCATGTTGTGTTTTGCTGTTGGAGGGGTTTTGTATTCATGTTTCCGTCTAGTATAATTTAAATGAGGTAAATACATATAAGTGCTCGACTGCTAACCGAAAGGTCTGTGGTTCGAACCCACCAGCCACTCCATGGGAGAAAAGACCTGGCTATCTGCTCCCATAAAGATTTTAAAAAAGAAAAAAAAAAAGATTACAGTCTAGAAAACCCTATAGAGGGGTTCTACTCTGTCATATGGGGTCACTATGAGTTGGAATCAACTTGATGGCACACAACAACAACAAATACATGTAAGGGCTTAACTCAAGGCCTACCCCATGGTAAGTCCCCAATGCATGCCCCCTGTTGTAATTCTTACAGCTAGGGTTGCTATGAGTCGGAATCAACTCGACAGCATTGGGTTGGGTTGGGAACTTTTAGGCGCTGTATGTTTACGCTCTCATTTTATAGTTAGAAAATGTATGCTCACTAAGTGGCTGATTGCTCTCTTGCAGGACTTGTCAGGGCCTTTATTATGCCCATGCGCATTGACCATCCAGACAGGTGAAGCATGTGGTACTTCTCAAACTTATTTTCTCACAGAACCCCCTCAGGACTGGAGCCGTGAGGAACAACACGGTGTGGCAAACACTGGTTTGCGGTACTCCCTGACTACTCCTTTGACGTGGGAAGCTGAGGCCCCAATTCCAGTCATTCCACTTGCCAGCGGGTAGCCCCTTTTCCTTTGCTGGGCCTCAGCTTCCTTCTCAACAGAGAAGAAACCCAACATAAACAGGTGTGGCAAGGCCAAGGTGAAGAGGAGAAGCATTTGCCGGCGTGACCGTGGCGACCCCATGTGTGTCAGAGTAGAATGTACTCCATAAGGTTTTGAATGGTTGATTTTTTGGAAGTAGATTGCCAGGCCTTTCTTCTGAGGAGCTTCCAGGTGGGCTAAACCACCAACCTCTCGGTTAACAGACAAGCCCATTAACCGTTTGCACTACCCAAAGACTCCTGTGGCTGCTTGTTGTTGTTAGGTGCTGTTGAGTCAATTCCGACTCATAGTGACCCTACAGAACAGAGTAAAACTGCCCCATAGGGTTTCCTAGGCTGTAATCTTTATGAGAGCAAATCACCAGGTCTTTTGTCAGGCAGAGCCACTGGGTGCGTTGGAATTACCAAGTTTTCAGTTAGCAACCCAGCACTTTACCACTGTGCCACCAGGGCTCCTTTGTGGCTGCTTCCAAAAAACCAAACCCACTGCTGTCAAGTTGATTCCAACTCATAGTGACCCTGCAGGACAGCGTAGAAGTGTTCCATAGGTTTCTAAGACTATAATCTTTACAAAAGCAGACTGCCACATCTTTCTCCCTCGGAGCAGCTGGCGGGTTCAAACCACCAACCTTTTGGTTAGGAGCCAAGTGCTTAACCGGTGCTCCACCAGGGTTCCTGCATTGTAGTGTTCAACGAGTGTGAATTGCAGTCTTGAGATACCCCCTTCTGCCCCCCATCTTGGCAATCATACCATGACAGCTTAAAGCAGAGTAATTAAAGGTGTCTGAGGAGAGATCGGACCTGAGGGTTCCTGACATCCATTTCTATCCCTATGAGTACCTACAATCGCTCCAGGATCCAATAAATCATTGGGTATCTTCACAGAGTTGAAGGAGGACATACAGCAATGGGCTATGGCTTATTGGGGGTTATTATGGATTTTTGTCCCCCCAAAATAAGTAAATCCTAACACCTGGTGGTGTAGTGGTTAAAGCTCTCGGCTACTAAGTGAAAGGTTGGTGGTTTGAACCCACCAGCAGCTCCATGGGAGGAAGATGTGGCCGTCCGCTTTAGTAAAGATTTACAGCCTTGGAAACTCTATGGGGGCAGGTCTATTCTGTCCTATAGTGTCTCCAGGAGTCAAATTAACTCCACAACCATGGGTTTCTGATTCCGGTTTTATACCGGTGGTTATAATCTCATTTGGGAATGGATTTTCTTTGTTATGTTAATAAGGAAGTATTAGCGTAGGGTGTGTCTTAAATCAATCTCTTTGGAGATAGAAAAAGAGCAGGTTAAGCAAGGGAGCAAGGAAGCGGAGATGGGAGGAGTCAGATGCCATGCCACGTGAAGACAGCCAAAGAACCAAGGAATAGAAGCTGAAAAGACACAAGGACCTTCCCCCAGAGTGGACACAGGGAGAGAGAGCTTTTCCCTAGAGCCGGTGCTGTGAATTTGGACACCTAGCCTTCTGAACTCTTAGAATTTTGTTAGGTTTTAACAAATTTCCCGCTTGTGGTATTTCTGTTATAGCAGCAGTAGGTGACCAAGACGGGTGTTGTCAAAGAATAATCTCCCCACTTTGTTTTACTTCTCTCAAATTTTCTGATCTTCTCCAATGTTGTAGTTGCTGTTGTTAGATGCCATCAAGTCGATTTCAACTCATAGTGACTCCACGTGACAGAGTAGAACTGCCCCATAAGGTTTTCTAGGCTGAAGTCTTTACAGGAAGACATTGCCAGGTCTTTCTCCTGTGGAACCACTGTGGGAGGGTTCAAACCACCAACCCTGAGGTTAGCAGCCAAGGGCTTAACTGTTGAACCACGAGAGCAGGGTGACTGAAACATGGTCTTTGGACCCAGGCTGCCCTGGGTTCTGATTCCACTTGTGTGACCTAGGTAGCCTCTTCTCCTCTCAATAGCTTTATTCTCACCTTATTTTATTTTTTTTCTACCTCTTGAATGGAGGTAATAGAATAATGATACCCATTGTTCCAGTTATGTTTTGCTGTGTGATAAACTAACCCAAAGCATAATGTCTTAAAAAGATCATTTTATTTGGCTTATAATATTTGGCTCAGGAATTGGGAAAGGCTTAGCTGGGTGGTTCATTACTGATCTATGAGGCCTCAGCTGGGTGACAGGAGCTGAGGAACCCACTTCCAAAACAGCGTCTCATTCACACGTCTGCTGTCTCTGGACTCCTTGGCCTCTCTCACTTCACATGTCATCTCATCCTCCAGGTCCTCCTCATAAAGCTTGAGCTTCCTCACAACATGGAAGCTCAGAAGTCCAAGTGCAGTTGGTCTGTGAGGCCTGGGTGGAAGCTGCAGGGCTCTTATGACCTAGCCTCAAAAGTTCTAGAAGATCAATTTTGTCACTTTTTAATAATCAAAGCAAATCACGAGGCCAGCCTAGATTCAAAGGGAGGCTCGTTGATCCCACCTCTTAATGGCAGGAGTGGTGAAGAATTTACAGACACCTTTAATCCACTCACCTACCCTCTTAAAGATTTTTGTGAGATCTGCATTTAAGATGTCTGTAAAGGATTTAGCTCCATGCCTACTATTTGAGATTCTGCAAATGTAAATCAAATCATGTTGCCACCACCCCTGGCTGTGATCACTTACTCCTCCAACACCCTCACCAGGGTTTACAAGGCCGCTGAGGTCCAGTCCCAGACCGCCTCTCTGACCACTTCTCCCACTACCTCCTCTACCCCAAACACCATGTGCTCAACACCCTGGTGCCTTTTTATTCTTTGAACATGTCACTATCCCTCCTGCCCCAGGGCCTTTTCCCATGCAATTCCTTCTGCCTGGGATTCTCTTCTATCCACCTCCCTCTACCTGGTTAACTTCTCATCCTTCTGATCTTGGTTGGAGCATCGCTTCCTCCAAGAAGCCTTCCCTGACTACCAGAGAAGTTGGTTCCTTTGCTAGATGTTCTGTCTCCCTGAACCCAATGGCTCTTCATCAGAGTACGGATTATGATTTATAATCCCACAATCTCTGTGTTACAGTTGACACAATGTCTGTCTCCCCCATGAAACCGCTGCTCTGTTCCCCACTGTTGAGTACACAGCCTGGCACCTGTAAGGATCCAGAAAATGCTTGCTGAAGGGAAAGAGGAAGGTAGAAAGGTGAGAAGGTCAGTGCAGGGGCTCCATGTCATCACCTCACTATCACCTACCACCTACGTTGTCACAGGGACCACAGCAGTCCCAGGGACACACCTGCTCCTGCCCTTGCTTCTCTTCCACCATCACTTAGAGGCGCTGGATCAAGCATGCTGGACCCCCTATGCCCCAGGCAGGTCTGCTAACATGAGTGCCCAGCACAAGCCTTTTCATTTGGGGCAAACCTGCCTCTAAGTTCACCGTGGAATACCAAAAGCCTCAAGACCCCAGTGGGAGCTGCTGAGGGGCCCTTCTGCTCAGTGAAGGCATGTGAACACTGGGAGATAAATCAGAAATAGACCCAATCCACCAGTCGAGGGACCTCTTCCTTTCCACCTTCACCATCTATGACGCCAGGAACCAGGGACGTGGTTTGTACAAAGCCTCGTTTAGGCAGCAAGCAGGCATGCACTCCATCCAGCTCTAGGAGGTTCAAACTTTTGGTGTCCTTGCACCAAAAGTTCCCTTGGCTGCAGTCAGGAACTTCATCAGGGCAGCAGCCACCACTGAGAGGGCTCCTGCTCTATGCCAGGCATCTCCCAGCACTCTGTGGGGCAGGCGCTGTGGCTATGCCCGTGTTACAGACGAGGAAGCTGAAGCCCAGAGAGAGGAGGTGATCTATTCAAGGCCACACAGTTTCTAGGTGGTGATATCTCTTGATCTGTACGGTCAATGGCCTTTGGGGAGTGAGGAGGTGGAGGGCAAGGACTAATCTAGAGTCATCTGAGAAGGGGAGGAGGAAAGAACGTGAGGAAGAGTAGCCAGCCCTGCTCCATGAATTTTCCAGATCATAACTCATTTAAGCCTCACAAAGACCCTATGAGAGAGCCCCTAATATTATACCCGTTTTACAGCTGAGGGAATTGAGGCTCAGAGCAGTGAAGAAGGATGTCCGATATCACATGGCCATTAGCTGGTGAAGTCAGCATTCAAACCCAGGCCCCTGGACTCAGATACTGAAGACAGGAAGAAAAGAGGATGCGCCGTCAGCACGTGCGTCACTCCGAGAGAAAAGCACTATAACCAGAGTCACACTGACTAGTGCCTGGGAGTGCACAGCAGTCCCGGAGACGCATACCTGCACAGGTGCTTGCGCATACACTCACACCTGTGCACCTACACACACACGCACACACTTCACACGGTCACACACACATGTTCATACTCACCTGTTCACACTTACATGAAAATACACACTCACAGACATCCACAAACACTCACCTACTCACAGTCACACTCTCACACCCATCCTGGCACTCATACACACACTCACATCTGTACACAAACATACTCCAGGCACAGAGTCACACACGTGTTCATACCCTTTCATGTTCACACTTCCAGGTTCACACTCACACTTAACCCATGCCCCCGCTCTCACTCACTCACAGGCTCACACTCCCATATTCCCACATAACCACAGTCACACATTCACTTGCGTGTTCACACTGTCATGCACACTCACACTCACACATTCTCACACAATCGCTTGTTCACACTCACACACCAACACACTCCTACCCACCTACTCTCACAGTCTCACGTTCCAACTCATGCACGTAATTCTGTGACTTCCAGAAACACCCTCGGCAGGAGTCCAAAGCTCGAGGTTCCGGCACTCGAAGTGATGGCTGCAGAGAACAGCTCCCTGAGAGGCCAAATGCAGTGGCACTCACCCAACGCTGGGCAGCACAAGCACTTTGGGGAATGGGGAGGACGCCTTCCTGGCCCTCCAGCCACAGTATCAGGGTAACAGGAGCATGCGGAGTAAACCTCCTGGGCCCCCAGGCTCCCTCCCTTGGCAGTTCCCATCCTCTGAGGAGACAGGATACACTCAAGGATGAAGTCCAGGCTTTAGATCAGACCCAGCTCCCAGTGCTGGCTCCACCCTTTCTTGGACAAGTCCCTTAACCCCACCTGACCTCAGTGTCTTCACCTGCCAAATGGATACAAACAAGGATTCACCTCAAAGAGTTGTCTGCAGTCTAACTGAGATAATTCGCATAAAGTTCTTGGCATTTGTCTATAGCAACCAACCAACCGGCCAGTTGCTGTCGAGCCGACTCCGACTCATGGTGATCCCTATGTGTTTCAGAGTAGAACTGTGATCTATAGGGTTTTCATGACTGTGACCTTTCAGAAGCAGATCACCACCCCTTTCTTCCGAGGAGCCTCTGGGTAAGTTCGAACTGCCAACCTTTTGGTTGGTAGCTGAGCACTTAACCATTTCCCCCACCCAGGGACCTGTCTACAACAAAGCTCTCGATAAATGTTAACTCTCATTAGTTGTTTATCATTATTATTTGTATTATTTCCAAAGACAGTTTCGATTTTGTGGTGAGTTGCTAGAGGGTGGCAGGGAGTTGCTCCTCCAAGCTTGGGCATTGATAGGAAGTGAAAGGGGAAGAAGCTGGAGAAACCAGGAAACACAGAGGTCGGGGGGACCTTTAGTGATGGGACAAACAACCAGCCCCATGACACCCCTCAGCATCACCCGAGGCCCACACCACATCACCAAGGAACGGTTGGCACCATACACCCGGTTGCCATCGGTTTAATTCCAACACATGACAACTCCATGTGGGTCACTGTAGAACTGCACACCATAGGGTTTCCAAGGCTGTGAGCTTTCAGAAGCAGATCACCAGGCCTTTCTTCCAAGTTACCTCTGGGTAGGCTGAGCATTTAACCATTTGTAGCACCAGGGCTGCCCAAGGAAAGGTTATACCAGGCTCATTCTACCCCTCCGGTCAAGACCCAGATGCTCACACTCATGAGGAAGCTACAGACAACACTCCCCAAAAAGAGTTTCATTCCCCCACGTTGCAATGTAGAAATAAACAGAAATGTCGTCAAGCATCTCTGATGCCCAGACGATTTCCTTGGGTTGTCCTTCAACTCTGTTGAGTAGGAAAAGGACAGAAGACGCGATTAAAGCAGAGTCTGATTCACCATAAATAATAAATCAATAACCGTAGGTGATTCGTCGGTGAATCTCTCTTCAACAGGGTTTAAAACAAAAAATTAAATATAGAACAAAGGAAACTATAAAGGAAATACAAGAAACAGCAGGAAAGAGATTTCCCTGCTGTTTCTTGCCTTTAAAAAAAAAAAAAATCCTCCGAGGGAACCAGGCTTAGCTGCAAGAAGAGGGCTGGGTGGCTCTGTGGGGGGTCATCATATGGGCACGCTGCCTGACTAAACACTCCCTCACCGAGCCATGGGTTTTGTGCTGTACGACAAAAGAAAGCCACCCAGAGCGGGTCTGGAAGCCTTCCAGAAGAGCCCAGGTTTGGGAATCTTGGACCCTGGGCTCCAAGCTCTGCCATTTCTTTGGCTGTGGGACCTTGAGCTTCTCCAAGGATCCAGGCTCTCCGCCACAACATGAGGACAATTCCTCCAACTTCCTGGGGGCTGTTAGAGGGTAAAAGTAAGATAGACTGGAAAGGGCCTGGAATCTTAGGGACAGCTAGTGAGCTCATTTGGGCCAGGTGCCATCTGGTCTGAAAATGTGCCACCATCTTTGTCCAAAGCAGGTTGCGCCATGGGTGTTTCCTCAGTGGAGAGGGGCCCTGTTGGGTCATGCCAGCTTTCACATCTGCCCACAGTGCAGGCTGGCACCAGCGCTAGTCTGCTGACCCACAAGGTGGCCCCTCCAGCCTGCTAAGCCATGTTCCTTCAACCTATATTTTGAGCACCTACCACTGGCTCTGCTGTAAGTCCGGGAGCCCTCTGAGCTCTGAGGTTTTCTCTCCCACACGATCGATGGCGACAGCTTCAGGGACTGTTCATGAGCAACAGCCTCAAGTCTCTAGATCTGAATGTATAGCAGCCCCCTGGTTTCTTTCCATGTGGCCGTCTGGCTGACCCCTGGTGCTGCTATAACAGAAACAGCACAGGCGGGTGGCTTTAAGAAATAGAAATTTATTTTCTCACAACTCAGGAGGCTAGGAGTTCAAATTCAGGGTGTAGTGCAGCTGTAGGGGGAGGTCCTTCCTTATCTGTTTTAGTAGCTGGCAATCCCTGGAGCTCCTGGTCTTGTAGATTCATCTCCATATGTCCTCATCAAACAGTGCCCATCTTCCCCATGCCTGAGTGCGTGTCTCTGTGTCTATGCTGATCTTTATATAACTCAGAGATGATTAGGTTTAGGATCCACCCTGCGCTGGAATGACCCCCCACTGATTAATTACATCACCTTAGATTGCACTATGGAAGATGATTGCATTGCATTAGATTAAATTACACCCACAGGTATAGGGGTTAGGGTTCCAAGATATTTTTTTTTTAATAATTTTTATTGTGCTTTAAGTGAAAGTTTACAAATCAAGTCAGTCTGTCACATATAAACTTATATACACCTTACTCCATACTCCCACTTACTCTCCCCCTAATGAGTCAGCCTGCTCCCTCCTTCCAGTCTCTCCTTTCGTGACAATTTTGCCAGTTTCTAACCCTCTCTACCCTCCCGTCTCCCTTCCAGACAGGAGATGCCAACACAGTCTCAAGTGTTCACCTGAAACAAGTAGCTCACTCCTCATCAGCATCTCTCTCCAATCCATTGTCCAATCCCTTCCATGAATGATGATTTGTCTTCGGGAATGGTTCCTGTCCTGGGCCAACAGAAGGTTTGGGGACCATGACCACCAGGATTCCCCTAGTCTCAGTCAGACCATTAAGTCTGGTCTTTTTATGAGAATTTGGGGTCTGCATCCCACTGATCTCCTGCTCCCTCAGGGGTTCTCTGTTGTGCTCCTTGTCAGGGCAGTCATCGGTTGTGGCCGGGCACCATCTAGTTTTTCTGGTCTCAGGATGATGTAAGGGTTCCAAGATATTTTGGGGGGACACAATTCAATCCATAACACCTCTCATTGACCTCAATTCTCCATCCCTCCATGTATCCATGCCCTTTGTCATGTGTGTGACCTCACAGTACCCTCTCCCTCTGTCTCTAGGCTCAGTCATATCATTGACTTTGGCCAATGGGACGTCGACAAACATGACACAACAGAGGCCTGGCAAGCACTTGCATGAATGGGCTTGCTCTCCCTACTGCACCTCTAGCCAGTCACAAGGACATGCTCAAGCTAACCTGTTGGAGGATGAGACATGTGGAGCCAAGCCTCCCAGTCATGCCAGGTGAAGCCAGCCTAGATCAGCCAGCAGCCAGCCAACCTCAGACATCTGAGGACACCCAGCAGAGATCAGCAGAGCCACCTGGCTGACCCACCAGCTGAGATCCGACACATGAATGAGCCTAGCCTATATTAGCAGAACCCAGCCCAGAACAGCAGAACCTCACAGAAATGTTCATCTTTGAAATCCACCAGGGTTTTGTAGCTGTTTGTTACACAGCACTACGGTGGTCATTGAGAGCTGATACGCTCGGCAACTCGTCAAGCCTGACATGTTCTAGCATGTCCAGCTGACCTCACATTCTTTGCCCCAAACTGCCCACCACAGCCCTGTATCACCGAGTGCCCCACCTCCCACCTTCCACTCAACTGCCCAAGTCAGAAATCTGGGTGTTAACCTCAACTTGACCTTCCTCACCACCCTTCCCACTGGTCACCAGGTGCTGTACCAAAGATTCCACCCCTAAACATCTCTGGACTTGGACTCTTCACGCCTGGCCCCCAGGCTCTCATCCTTAGATTATTGCCCCAGTCACCTGCCTTGGATCCAGACTTGTCTATGCCAATCACTTACCCACTCAACCTCATAAGGAATTTTCTAGAAGTGAATCTGTTTAGAACCATTCACCACCAGAAATGCATCCAAGCTCTTCACCCTCCATCCCCCTTGCCTGTCCAGATGCATTCTCATTTTTGTCCCCACAAGTACTCTTCCCTCCAACACAGAGAGCTGCTGTCCCTTTCTGTGCAAATACCATCCTGTTTCATGCCTCTGTGCCTTTACATATGCTGTTCCATCTGCCAAAGATGCTGTTCCCTACGCCATTCATCTTGGTCATTTCTATAAAACTTCAGAAACGATTGCAGGCTGCTCCGAGGAGCAGGCTCGGGACCCCAGGGGGAACCACTTATCTTTGAGAGATCACTCACCCTTTCCCTAGAACTGAAGGAAAGCTTGGTTTGGGACTTTGACCTTTACCAGTGTGCTGTGGAAAGCACATGACCCTTGGGAACACATGGAACTAGTGCTCCATCCCAGCTTTTCTCCTTGAGCATAGGTGTTCTCAGCACTCACCAGCATTAGTGGTGGAACATAAATGACGAGGACCACATAAGGAGTACAAGGTTTCATTGAATACCCGCCCCCCGTCCCATTGTACAGGGAAGAAAACTGAGGCTGAACAATTTTCCCAAGGCCATGTGCCTTTGGTGCAGACAGGCCTAGTGTAGGAAGTGCAACCCTAGGGGGTCTTCCAATTGCAGAGAGGGAGCTGCCATGGCAACCTCACACCATCTTCCTTCTGACAGCCTCTTCTCCCCCAACTCCCTCTCTCCCCTGCCAGATTGTCACCTATTTCACTCCAGCAGTTCCCCTGACCCCTGTCCCTGGGGCCAGCATTAGATTACAGATAAGGCTTAGCCAGGCAGGCATGGGGAGGCCCCACGCCCACCCATGAACTCTGCCATAGGGTAAATCGGGGAGTGGGGGAGGGGCAGCAGGAGGCAGAGACATGCTGCTGAACAGAGGGACGAGATAAGAGCATAAAAGAAAGCCGGGGTGGTGGGGTGAAAGGCAGGAACCCTCGGACAACAGAGCTGGGAGAGCCAGTGGGATGGGCTAGTCAGCTCCTCCGCTTCACAAATGGGAAACCTGAGGGACCCATGGGAAATTGGTCTGTCCCACGTCCCACCGGCAGGCCCTGACCTTCAGACTCCTGACCCAGTGCTCCTCCGAGTGGTGAGAACAAGTCCCGCCTGACCTCAGACGGAGCTCCTCTTGGCTTGCACTGCTGCCACAAAACCCAACCAACCCACTGCAATCAAGCCCATTCTGACCCATAGAGCCCTATGAAGCAAGGCATGGGTTTATTTTAACCTTTCCATAACCCGGGGAGATGTGCAACATGGGCACACCTACCCCCATTTTACAGATGGAGAAACTGAGGCCACGCATTTTGCACTATCATGCCCCCGGTCTTGAAAAGAGATGGCAGAGGGGCTGGATAAAATCCCAGTCTCATGGCTCCTGTTCAGTTAGACACAGGTATTCTAGATCCTAAAGGCCTGGGGGGTGAGGGCAGCAGAGAGGCGCTAATATTTGTTGGCACTTGCTTCATGCTGGGCACTGGTTACAGGGTGAGAAAGACAGACATGGTCCACCTTTTCGGGGTTCACAGCCAGATGGAGGAGAGGGTACCATAAGCAGGACAGTCCAATGGGGTCGGAGCAGTGATGGGGGAGCCCAGGTAGGGGAGGGGGCCAAAGACGCTCATCTTGTCATGCTCACCCTGACAGTAGCTCTGTGAGGTGGACCATGTGGCATCGCTATACCCATCTCACAGATGAGGAAAAAGAGCTCAGAGCTGGGAGTGTGATCTGATCCCTGACCCTGACCCTCTTTTCCACCACCTCACTGCCCCCTCATCCTCAGGCCCTTTCCCATCCCGGATTCTCTGGGTCCCAAAGGCCAGGCCAACCTCTGCCTGTGGGAATGGGGATGGCAGAGACCTGGCTTGGGCACCGCAGGCCACCTCAGGACCAGGAGCCTAGAGAGCCTCAAAAGGGGGTCCCCCATTCCCTGGGACAATAGGAAGATGCCTGGTGTTGTGGAGCCTTGGGGTTGGGGGGTGGGAACACACTCACACAACAATGTTGGCTTTAGAAGCTGCTAGAATCTAGCTGCTAGATTTCAGAACCAGGACCAAAATAAATACAGAAATCAGACTTCTCTCAAAAACACTTGCAGCCTCCCCCGTGGGGCTGGGAAGTCCTTCCATGTTTAGAGTTGTGAACATGCCGACTGCATGACAGAAGAATGGGCTTTTATCTTGCCAGAACCCATATGTTCTCCCACGGCCTCCCGGGGCACCCCTGCTGCCCCTTTCTTCCCTCCTTCTCTAGGTTTTCTCCCTCCTCAGCTCCTCTGGAGAAGCCTCAGAGGTCACCACGCTCCCCTCCCCCCGGCGCGTGCCCATTTTACAGATCAGGAGACTGAGGCACAGATGGGGAAGGAACTTCCCAAGGTTACACAGCCAGGAAGGGGTGAATCAAGGCAGAATCAAGCCTGAGTCAAGGCTTGTGTGAGACCAGGCCCTGGGAGGGCGGGGGTGGGGATGGAGGTGGGGACTCCAGGTACCTCCCAATGAACTTTTCTGGGAACTAATCTCAGGATCTTCTTTTGCTTCTGTGTTCTCTCACTCTTGGGCTTCTCTGTTTACCTGTCTTACTTTCTGTCTGTCTCTCTTTCCCACTTCCTCCCCTCTCCCCTCTGCCTTTCCCTCAATCCTTCCTCTCCTTACCCCTCCGCCATATCTCCCTCTGTGTCTTCCTATCTTCTTTTTCTGCCTGTTTCTCTCTCTCTCTCTCTCTGCCTCTCTAACTCTTTCTGTTTCTCTCTCTATGTGTCTGTCTCTCCCTTCCTTTCTCTCTTCCTGTCTCTGCCTCTGTCTCTCTTTCTCCTTCTCTCCGTTTCTCTGTATGTGAGTGCATCTCTATTTTTTGTCTCTCTCTGTCTCTTCTTCTCTGTCTCTCTGGTCCTCTGTCTCTCCTTCTCTCTGTCTCTATCTCTCTCTCTGCCTCTGTTTCTTTCTCTGTGTCTCTGTCTTTCTCCATCTCCTTTCCCCTCATGCTCGGCCTCCACCGTCCATTCTCCCTATTCTCTCCCTACCCCCCTCTTTTCTCTTGAGGCCCCCTTCTATCTCCCCCACACCTTCCTCTCACACTGCCCTCTCCCAGTCTCACCTTTGGAGGGGCCATCTGCCTCCCACCCCCACCAGCACAGCCTTTCCCAAATCCCCTAGCCTGAGCTCCACAGCACGCGAGTGCCAGACCAGGGGAGCCTGGACTGGCCAGGAAGGCCCACCCCAGACCCACAGGCCCAGGCCCACGCTGTGCATGCAGCCAGAGAAGACCCCTACCCAGTGCGACAGAGCAGGCACCTGAGGGGGACAGTGGTGAGCCCAGATTAAAGAACGTGCTTCCCAGCGAGGCCTGGTTTGCATTACTCTGCCCGGGGCCTGGGCCCCCACAGCTGGACACACTTTTCCAGGGAGTGGGGGAGTCGGCGTGTGCACACACATGCGTGGGCCTGGCCAGCGGCCGTAATGGCTTTCGCATGGAGCGGGAAGCAAACTTCTCCAACCCCAAGCACCGATTTTCCTGTCAAGAGAATTTGGATTCCAAAAGAAAAAAAAAAATTATAATCACAAAGAAAAGGGCTTTGCAGTTTGCACAAAAGAGGCCAGGCCTTGTGAAGTCAGACTGTGAAATGGAATCAGAATGCAGAGACAATGGGGATGGGAGGTGGGGGGGGAGGGGGGCAAGGAACCAACAGTCTGTCCCAGGCAGCATTGTCCAGGGCTAGGGATGACCTCGCTCCAGGAGGTTGGAGGAGCAACCTGGACCTGTGGCCTGGAGGAAGGCTCAGCCACTCCCCGAGGCAGAGAGTCCAAGGATATGAGCCCAGATTCCCACATCGGGTTCCTGGGTTGGAATTCCAGCTCCTTTACTTGCAACAAAGTCTTAGCTTCCTCCCCTGTTAAATGAACCCAGGTGCCTGGCTCATTCCTTGGAAGGGATTCAAACTGGTTCTTTTTGGTTCAGTCATGGCCAAGGAATCAAACTGGAACAGACCCAAATTTTCCAAAATTTGGGTGAACCAGAACAATAACTGAAAAAGGGAAGCCCTGCTAGAAGCTTAATCTCCTTCTTAGAAAACAAGGGCAGCATACGCGTTGCGTAGTAACCAAATCTCTTGCCCCTCAGATTTTGAGCAGAGTTGGAAACGGTGGTGCCCCGTTCAAAGATGGTGGCCAGCTGTGCAGCCTTCAATGTGTGTTGCTCTCCACAGTCCTGCAGTTAATCCAATCTTACACATCAGGCTCTTGCAGGAGCTCACTATGTTTCTTCCATGTCTCATTCCAGGGCTTCGACACGTAATTTCTCCCATTCTGGCTATCCTTCTAGATCACCCAAATTTTAAACATTCGGATCTGTTCCTGTTTCTCCTTGTCGGCCACAACTGAACCAGTTTGAACTGGTTCAAAACCTCGCTCTTTGGGCTTTTGGAGAGTCCACTAGCTGAACAGGCACACCACTCAGCTCGTTCCTCCCACACCTCCAGCTGGTGCGAGCTCATCTTCCTTCAAGGAGAGCACCAGGCTCCATCTGGTTCTGCCCTTTCTCTACCTGCTGGGTTAACTTGGAGCCTCAGTCTGCCCATCTGGGAAATGGGCTGGGAAGAGCCCTGAGCTCTCTTGAGTCCTCCTAGCCCCTGGTCTGCCCTAGAGCCTGGCCTGAAGAGGGGCATGCTGGTACCCTACTGCTGCTCCTCGCTGCCTCGCAGCTTTTGCCCATGTGGGTGGGTCCCCCGGCCCGGAATGCTCTTCTTGTCACCTTCAGGCCTTAGAAGAGACAGACATCACCTCCACAGGGAAGTCCTCTCTGACCCCCGGTAAACCAGGAGCTTCAGGTTCCACCCTTGTATCCCTGAACATGACCTTTCTGACACCTAGTTTTTCTATAAGACATATTTAAAGTCTTCCTGACCCCTTCTTGACCACAGGCTCCATGAGGGCAGGGACTCCAGCCTGCTGCATTCTCCCTCCTCTCCCCCACCAGTGCTCACAGCACCTGGCACCCCACTGGCACATACAGCTATAGGAAATTGTTGTTGTTGTTAGCTGCCATCTGACTCATGGTGACCCCATGCACAATGGAACAAAACCCTGCCCAGAGTCAGTGTATTCTCACGATCGGTTGTGGATCGGACCATTGTGATTCATAGGGCTTTTTTCAGAAGTAGATGGCCAGACCTTTCTTCCTAGCCCTTCTTAGTCTGGAAGCTCCGAAGCCTGTTCAGCATCATAGCAACACACAAGCTTACACTGACAGATGGTTGGTGGCTGTGCATGAGGCGTGTTGACTGGAAATCAAACCTGGGTCTCCAGCATGGAGGAAGAGAATTCTACCACTGAACCATCAATGTCCCCCCATGAAATTAAAAATATTTACAGAGCACCCACCATGGGGCAGGCGCTGTGGCCACAGCAATGAATGAATAGATGAGTGAGTAGATGGATGGGTGGGTGGGTGGATGGATGGATGGATGGGTGGGTGGGTGGATGGATGGGTAAATGGCTAGAAATGAAAGCACATACTTACATAGAGCTTACTCATGCCAGGCAGGTGCCAAGTCATTTAAATTAATCATCTTATTTAATTCTTACATCAACCCTAGCAGGCAGCCACTATTATTATCCCCATTCTATAGAAGAAGAAGTCAAGGCCCAGAGAGATTAGGTAACTTGTCCAAGGTCACACAGCCCTAGTGATAGAGATGGGATTCAATTCCAAGCAGTCTGGTTCCAGATTTCCAGGGCTCAACCGCTCAGCTAGACAAAGCCAACTTGAAGGGCTTCTGAGGGCTATTGTAGACATTGGGGCAGGGGCTGGGACCTGCCCATCTCTGCTGGGAGCAGCCTCCGTGCAGAACAGAGAGTCCAGGTGGGCCAGCCAGAAAAGTGCCTCCAGGCCCTCCCTGGGGTGGTTTGGGCCTATTTTATAGCTATGAGGAGTTGAGGAATAGAAAAGGGCTTTGTAATCAGACCTGGCTTTGAACTTCTGTCCCTGCTCCTCCTCTTATACTCACAATGGGACTATTTACTGGCTGTGTGACCTTGGACAAGGCACCTAACCCTTCTGAGCCTTGGTTTTCTCATCTGTGCAATGGGGATGATAAAACAGGTTTGCTGCACAGAGTAACACTCTCATGAACCCCTTTCCCCAGTTCAGGGCTGGGCCCATCCAGGAGCTCAACCCCATGCGGTTCCCAGGGCATCCAGGCCACGACTGGGGAAGGACTCACACGGCCTTGGCTCGGCTGGCTTCTGGCCGGGGTCCAGCTTGGCCACAGCAGCCAGGTCTCTGGGCTTAATATCCTTGGCGGCAGAGCGGGAATAAGCTGCCTTTCAAGAGGGGAACTTTATTTACACGGCAATGCCAGTCGCGCTCCAGCTATTAGAAATTTCATCGGCTCTTTTGATTTAAGGCTTGCCACGAGCTGCCAATCGCGGCCGCCTCACGGCCCAGGCCTGCAGCTCGGCCAGGCTTGTTCCAGCTCACAGCAGCAGAAACGAACATTATTTAATTTCCCGCCAGCAAGCATTGAAAGCCGGAGCTCCCCCTCCCGCTGGACATATTTATTTAATCCTTTTTGGAAAGAGTGTCTGGGGAGGGATCTAAAGGGCAGCTTAGGGGATACTGCTAATCCCTTTGGCCTGGGCCAGCAGGGCCTTGAGACCACTGAGCTGGGGCCTTTTGGGAGGGTTCTAGGGGGACCCCAAGCTGGGGGCCCAGAGCATTCATATCTGGGAGGGGATTCCAGCAAGCACCAACAGGGGACTGAAGACTTGAGACTAGGAGGGGACAGCAGGCAGGCTGCATAAAGGAGCAGGTCTTCACTGTGGGCAAATGGGGCTCAGCTGTGCTGGGGAACTCTGGGAGACTGTGGAAAGCACGCACCTCAGGGTGGTCCACTCGAGAGGTGAGGAAGCCGGAATATTTATATCCCAGTACCCATCTGTCATCAGTCGAGAATGCTCCAGGGAGAGAAAGGGACATTCATTCCCCAGCACATCTCACCTGCTCTGCTTTCAGGCCAAACATGCCCCTGTGGCCACTGAGTCAGCTGGCACAGGGATGGCCAAGTGCGAAGGGGGTGGGTGTGGGGGGCTGACTACATGAGGTGGTTGTGGCTAGTCATCCTCCTTGTCACCTGTCAACTCCTCCTTCTCCTTTGGGCCTCTGCTTCAATGACACCTCCTCCAGGAAGCTCTCCTTGACCACCCCAATAAGACCTGACCTTTTACCATCTGCTCATTTCCTACTTAGCCCATAACTCATGCTGGGATTTTCTGCTTACTTATATGTGTGTGTGTGTATTATTCATCACCTCCACTAGACTGGAAGCCTCCTGAGGCCAGGAATCATGTCTATTTTAATCTCTGTTGTAGCTTGGCACACAGTAAGTGCTCAATAAATGTTTTCGGAAAGAGTAGGGGATGGCTAACTAATGTAATACTCCAGACCCTATTATAATTCAAACATAGCAATGATCATGAAGATGGTGAAGGAATGTGCAACTTTTTGTTCTGTTATACACAAGATCCCTGAGTCAGAGCCAACTCTATGGCAATTAACAACCACCCTAATTCATTTATCCCAGTACTTGGCAACAGGCTCTGCTCTTTATATGTGACGGCTCACTTAATGCTTAGGCCAAGACTTTGAGGACTGAACCAGCAATGCCTATTTGACAGCTGGAAAGATGGTTGAGCAGAGAGGAAGTTGCTCCAAAGCCCACTCAGCTGAGGGTTTTCACAACACCCAGATCTTACTCAATCCTCC
The DNA here is from genome assembly GCF_030014295.1 of Loxodonta africana. Classification (NCBI taxonomy): domain Eukaryota; kingdom Metazoa; phylum Chordata; class Mammalia; order Proboscidea; family Elephantidae; genus Loxodonta; species Loxodonta africana. The sequence continues at coordinate 29,150,093 of NC_087360.1, read as the reverse complement.
CTGCAGCCCCAAAGAACAGGCAGAAAAGTTTTCTGGACCCCATTTCACAGTTGTGAGAGCAGAGGCACACTGGGATATTCCAGGGACAACACAAATGGGGTCCCTGTTCTCATGGAGCCTATAATGCCTTAAATGCTAGAGGGTCTCAGTGGAGAAAAGTATCAGAAAGGGCTGGAGCAATCATGGAGAGCTTCGTGGAAGAAGTGACATTTCCCTCCTTTTATACATGTTTAAAACAAGAAAGAAAACCAGTTCCTTGAGGTTTGGGGAAGCAGGAAATTAAAAATATTTGATAACTCTCCCTATTAACATGCCAGGGGCAATAGCCCTGGCCTCATGGAGCTTAGACGGTTTTTATGCACAAGTGTTCCCCTGGGCTATTGATTCAACACAGGGCGATGGCAGAGTCTTTGTCTACAGGACATTATGGCAGCGGCAGCCTGGGAGTGTTAATTGTCCTCAAGTTCTAATAGTTGTAATATTCTCGCGTGTTACATGTGCATTAATTAAGTAACACTGCATTTAGTTCCAAATCATGCAGAAGGCATGTGCAGCATAAATATCCCCACAGTTAGGGAGCAGCGACTGGCTCAGTGCTCTCTCTGCCCACTGCGGCCCGAAAAGTCATCTTGGGAGAAGCGGGGGAGTCATAGAGCCAGCCAGGGGTGCAGGGGCGTAGGGAAAGCCTCCCCTATCCCCCAGGACAGAGTGATTGCAGTTTTGACAATGGCTGAGGAAAAATAAGCTATATACATGCAGCACAGCCCACATATACATAGGCTTTGACGTTAAGCAGATGACTCTGCCACTGACTTGCTTTGTGACCTTGGGCAAGTGGCTTAGCCTCTCTGAGCCCCCAGTTGCTTTGTTTGAAAAACAGAAATAATAATATGACCCAATTACATTTGACTGTAAAAAACCAATGAGATGATGCTCTCAGCACTCATCGCCCCATAGTGTCTGGGATGATGGTGGCAGTGGTGGTGGAGGTGGTTCTGGCCTCTTTCAGTGCCTGGACCTGTGATTCAGTAAATTGGCATCTGGCCCCTGGTGACTCCCCTGTGTTCAGAATGCTCCGGGAAGAGCTGAGATCACAGAAAGTCAGAACCGCATCTTCACCACAGAATGGGCTGCCCCGTGCACTACTGAGCTTCCCGCCTGGGAGGCAAGCAAGCAGCAACACCTAACCAGAATCACTCCACCACCGTGCCACTATCATTCTACGCACTATGGAGTACTTTGTGCTGAACACATTATCTCGTTGACTTCCTACAATCACTTTATAAGACAGGTCATGTTATAATCACTGTTTTTCAGATAAGAAAACAGAGGCTCAGAAAGGCCAAGCTACTTACTCAAGGTCAAACAGCAAGTAAGTGGCAGAGTCAGGATTCAAACCTACCTGTTTGACTTCAAAGCTCACTGACTGTGCTACGTATACAGCTTGGGGTGGGAGGTAGGCAGAATTGCCCCAGAATGAGAGTTAGTCCTGGTGCCATCTCTTCCAGGTCAACTCCCTCTTCCACTCTGAGCTCTAGTCTGAAATGGGGTGATAATCTAAGGCCAGGCTCCCTGAAATGAGCTGAAGCCATGAAACCCCTACTGAAACCAGAGGGAAGTAGCCATTGAAAATGACATAAGGGAAATTTGCAGGACCACAGGGAAGCCCCAGGGGTGCTCTTTGTCCCCATGGGGCCCTGCTGTGGAATGTGAGCTTTGTTTAAGAATCATTTCCAGGAAGGTTGAAGGGAGGGGGAAACTGGCAATTTGATCCTGGTTGGTCCATGCAAGGATTCTGTTTGGGGGCCACAGCTTAGAGAGGGTCATGGGGAAACAGGGTGTCAGAGGGAAGTGGTTTAGAGGTCATCTCACTTGACCCACGCACCTTCCAATCTAGGAGAATGAGGCCCAGAGTGGCACCAAGGTAGTGGTCCAAGGTCAAACAGCATGCTGAAGATTAGAACCTGGGTCTGAGAATTGAATGCTTCTTCCTTCTACTTCTGCTCCTCCTCAGCCTCCCCCACATCTAAACTCTCATTCCTCAGCCCTGTAGAGAGCTCAGTGGGTGTCCCCACAACACCACCTACCCACATTTCAAAACACAGCATTGTCACCATCCTCCCATTCTGCAGATGGGAAAACTGAGGCCCCAAGTGGGACAATAACTTGCTCAAGGATATCTCACAATTTAGTGGCAGCCTAGAGCCGAGAACCCCTGACTCCTGACCAGAGCTCTCTGCTCCATCCCCTGCAAAACCCACAAGACCCTTAGTCTGACCCTCGGCCTGGACAGTGGCCCACTGCACCTCACCCCAGGTGACCAGAGCCACGGGTTATTTGTCTGTTGCACATACTCAACGTCACTATGTTTTTTCCTTTTCTTTTAAGGGCTTGGGATTCAGGAAAACCAACTCAACGTGCATAATTTGGTAATTATTTCTTGCGTTCATCCTCACGGCCGCACCTGCATACAGATATTGGAATTTGCATAAGACAATCTTCCTACCAGTCCCACGGCTTTCCTGGGAAAAGACGCCCAAACGAAGGGGGGTTCAGGCTGCACCCACCTGTCCCCCTTCTGTCCTCAGCTGCAAAGGGAAATTAAGGCAGCTCGGGGAGGGGAACTGGCCCTCAGCACCCCACACCCAGGGGAAACTGGGGAAGACAGGGCCCAGCGGGGCCTCAGTGGCAGGAACACCCCCAGTGGCAGCCCAGAGTTCTACCAATTAGTATTCAGCAGGCATCTCACTCAGAAAGGATTAATGGCGTCTGATGCTTAATATCCCGGAGAACAATTAATTTGCCCACAGTTTTGTCATGGTTGAAAGTCAAACGCTGGAACGGATCGAAGCTCGCAAGGCGAGATGGAGCCCAGGAACCTTCGTCAGGAGCAGAATGTTAATTTTCCCATCCTGGGCCCCCCTTCCCCCTACACCCGCTTTCTAATAGTCCTAAAAGCCACTTTATTTGTGTACAGCGCTTGCTGGTCTTCATGACAAAAGTCTAGTGGGAGCCTTCGAAGACAAAACCTCCTGACTTCCATTATGGGATTAAAGCCAGCCAGCCCTGCTTGGGGGTCTGACCTCCGTTTTGTTCCAATTGTCCTCCCCAGCCCCCGGCTCCACCCTCCCTGGTAAGCCCCTGATGTCTTGACATTGTCACCAGGACAGTTGTGCTGAAAAGATGCCGAAGTGCAGTGGGCTATGGCAGGGTGCAGTGTGATTTGCTTATTTATTTGCTTGCCGGGGGTTCACCATTTGTTTATTCCACGGCATTGGCTTGGCAAGGAAATTGCAGGACCTGGTGGTGGGCTTGGGAAAGGCGGAAACTGATCACCTCTCAAGGAACATGGGCTTTGTTTAAAAATCGTTTCCAGGCAGGTTGGTTGGAGGGGATGACTTGGACGATTTGATCCTAGACCACGCGGGGATCCTGTCTGGGGGGTCACAAGATGGGGGGGGGGTCATGGGGAGACAGAATGTCAGAGGGGAGGTGGCTTAGAGGTCATCTCATCTGACGCTTTTATCTTCCAATCTGGGAGACTGAGGCCCAGAGAGGCCAAGGTAGTTGCCCAAGGTCACACAGCACACTGAGGATTAGAGCCCAGGTCTAAGCCTGGAAGGCTTCCTGGACTGCCATTGAAACCCCTGCCCCTCAAGGTGTGACCCAGGACCCAGGCTGTGCCAGCAGCATCTGGCTCACCTGGAGCTGATTAAAAACCAAAAGCAAACCCGTTGCCACTGAGTCGATTCCGACTCATGGCAACCCTATTTCCAAGGAGCACCTGGTGGATTTGAACTGCCAACTTTTTGGTTAGCAGCTGTAGCTCTTAACCATTACACCACCAGGATTTCCTGGAGCTGATTAGAAATGCAGAGTCTTGGACCCGTCTTTGACCCGCTCTGTGACCTGCACTGTCTCAGGGGCTCAGAAGGGCCTTTGTTTGGTTTAAGACTCTGCTGCCTTCGTCTTGAAATTCTTGGTAATTTGTGAACAAGGGGCCTCATGTTGTCATTTTGCACTGGGCCCCACGTATGTAGCTGATCCTGGAACGGCTGGGCCAGATTCTGCATTTTAACACACACCGTGGGCTCCCTGTATATGATATTTGGGACATGACTAATTTAAAGCACACACATCAACCCCCAAAACAGAGGGCTGGCCAGTGTCATTATCCAAAATCACAAGGGAGCCAACAGATGCCAACCGCTCTCCCCTGCCCCCAGATAAAGGGGCTGCCTGGCTCTGAGACCAACCCTCCAGGGATGCCGGATCAGATCCTAACGGCCATTGCCCTGGAGTCTTTAGCAAAAGATCCAGCAGATTTGGGGGATTTAAAGTTTACCTCTTTCTGAGCATTATAGAGAAGCTGCAGGTTGGAGAAAGCTGGTTTTTGAGATGAAAAGGTTGAAAACCCCATGGCACCCCCGCCCTGGAAATGTCCCCCTCAGGCCTGGCATTTTCTACCCATCCCCACCTCTGAATGCCCCCATGTGAATGGAACTTCTGGGCTCCACCTCAAGACCAGGGACCCCCAGGGGACCCAGAAAGCAGACTTACATCTTTCACTCCTTCTAACAGCCCCTCAAGACAGATTCCACTCTCTACACTTCTCACGGGAGAAAAAAGAGGCCCAGAGAAATGAAGGGACAGACCCCAGGTTAACCTGAGAGAAGGGTGAGAAGGACACCCAGCCTCATGGTTCCCGTGGTGAGGCCATGGTGGCAGGTAAGTCCCTCCACGGGGAGTCAGGAAACTGCTGATGTTACCTCTCCACTTTCCCCAGATGTCTGAGTACCGTTGGGGAGGAGAAGGAGAAGAGATGAGAAGGAAGGAAAGGAGGAGGAGAAGGAACAGGAGGAGGAGGGAAAGGAGGAGGAAGAAGAGGAAGAGGAGGGAAGAGAGGAAGAAGAGGAGGAGGGAAAGGAAGAAGAAGAAGAGGAGAAGGGAAAGGAGGTGGAAGAAGAGGTTGGGGAAGGGAAAAGGGGAGAGGAGGAGGAAGAGGAGAAAAAGAAGGAAGAAAAGGAGAGGGAAGGGAAGAGAACTAAAGGGAGGAGGGGAGGGGAAGAGCAGGAAGGGTGTTTTATGAACCAGGCACGTTTACTCAGGCCATCTTCCTACTTCCTCACAGAATTCATGAGCTATTTTAATTCCACTTTGCAAAGGAGGAAACTGAGGCACACAGAAGCCACTTCCCCAAGATCACATGGCTGGGAGTTGGCATAGCTGGCACTTGGCTTCCCACCTGGTGGCCTCCACTAGCTAAAACATGGCAGGAGTTGTTGAATGCCCTCAGCAGGTGGGTTTCCCTATTATGCTACATCTCCATTTAATCGTAAAATCTCCCTCCTGAGAGTTTCACAGGCATTGGCCTATCTAATCCATGAGGTAGGCACTATAATGATACCCATTTTACAGATATTTTTACACTGAGGCACAGGGAGGAGAAATCCCTTGCTCCTGGCCAGCCAGCTTCGAAGGGCTGAATGAGGGGCAAGTTTGTCTTTCTAGGCTGGCATCCGGGCCCCTTGGGGCAGGAAAAGCAGTGGAGATGTTCCAGCTAGTCTGGGCCCTCCTTTACAGATGAAGAGGCTGAGGCCCAGAGAGGGTGAGTGACCTGGCCCAAGTCACACAGCCAGTCAGTTGAGACCTCCTGCTTGGCCTAAGGAAGTCGGTTCTCAGGTGAGTCCAATGCATGTGAACGTCAGGGGCTTGAGGGCAGGTGGATGGGATCTCCACAACCCTTGGGAACAGACCCCACAGGCTCCTGCAAACCCTCACCCTGCACAGGTGCTTCCCAGCCTGCGCCAGACCTCAGGCTGAACCCCGACACTGAGCATGCTGCTCTGGCCCCAAGGGGTCAGCCAAGGAAGCCTTCAGTGTCCAGGGCCACAGCTGGGGCCTGTTCCACAGACAGCAAACATCTGGTGGCCGGCTTACAGAGCCACAGAGGGGCCTTGAGAATGCCTTGGTCCCTCTTCCCCGGTAGCTCCATACCAGGATCTACCTCCACACGGGCAAGGAAGAAAAGATAAATGAACACAGGTTAAAGTGTCAGAGCCTGTGTCTTGAACTGAGGGCAGGGCTGAGAGCTGGGCTCCAGACTCAGCCGTCACTAGTGGTGCGGCCTGGGGGAGGGGGTCGTCTCGCCTAGGGGAGCCTCAGTTCCCCCATCTGCAACTCGAGGACCGTAAGGACCCGACTCACAGATTCTGATCACACTGCTGTTGCATCACATAGGTAAGTAAAAACCAAATTAAACCCGTTGCCCTCGAGTCGATTCCGACTCATAGTGACCCTGTAGGACAGAGTAGGACTGCCCTGTAGAGTTTCCAAGGAGCACCTGGCAGTTTTGAACTGCCGACCCTTATGGTTAGCAGCCATAGCACTTAACCACTACACCACCAGGGTTTCCCGGAGTAAGTGCTCAGTAAATATTCAAGGCCAGGATTATTCTTTGTAACTAGAAACACCCACTAAACAGATGCCACCGTTGGTGACGCAAACAGTTAAGCTCTCCACCGCTACCTGAAAGGTTGGTGGTTTGAAGCCACCCACAGGCACCTTGGAAGACACGCCTGGGGATCTGCTTCTGGAAGGTCACAACCTTGAAAGCTCTACGGAGCAATTCTGCTCTACACACATCAGGTCCCCATGAGCCAGAAGTGACGCAACAGCAACAAACAACAAGCACACACTCCAAGCTCTACTTTTAGCAGAGTCCAAGGTCAAGGGAAACCACTCTATAGGGAACTAAAGCACTAAGAGGGAGGCAGCACAGTGCAGGAATGGAAACACGATGGCTCAGGCTCGGCTGGACCTGGCTTCCAATCCTGACCCCACGTTTTGCCACCTTGTATCCTCAGGCAAATTCCTTATTTGACTGAGACACACTTTCCTCATCTATAAAATAGGAACGGCGCCAACCTCATAAGTTTGCCTGTAACTGTTAGAGCTTGGGGTTCAGGAAACAAGTTGAGGCCGCTGTTATTACTAGAACTTTTCTCATCGCTGTTTTATTTAAATGTTAGGCCCTGGGCTGACTGCAGAATCCCTGGGTGGCACAAACAGTTAAGCACTAGACCACTGAGTGAAAGGTTGCTTGTTCGAACCCACCTAGAGGCACCTCAGAAGAAAGGCCTGGCGATTGGCTTCTATAAAGATTACAGCTAAGAAAACTCTATGGAGCAGTTCCACTCTGTAACCCATGGGGTTGCCATGAATCAGAATCAACTTGACAGCAACAGGCTTGGTGTTTTGGTGGGTTTTAAGTGCCTCTGATCCAGTGCTTGCTCTCTGGTAGGGCTCTTCGAATTTAGCCCGGACTCAGTTTCCCCTACCATAAAATGGGTACATGCTTTGCCAAGGTCAGCATGCCCCGTCCCCGGCGTGCCCTCTCCAGGTCTGGCAGGGACCTGGGGTGACTTCCTGGCGAGAGCCACATTCCCAAAGAAACACCTGAGGAAGGGCTGGGCGTGACAGGGGAGGCCAGGACACCATTCATCTCCCCGGCCCACTCAGCATGCCTGCGTGGTTATTAGCACCGTGAAGACTGGATAATGGCGCTCATCAGTCTAGGAGGCACATCGCTTCCCAGCTGTCTCCCGCCGCGGCCCACCCGGATCCTGTAAGGAAAAGTTAGGGACAAGGCAGATGCTATTCCTTAGTGCTTCTGAGGAGCCTGAAGCTTATATAGGGCAACTTACACTGAGGCTGTCCATGAAGCACGTAGGAAACAGGAGAATCCGCCATGCCTGGGTGCAGATTCTGTTACAGATTGAATAGTGCCTCCAAAACAGATCAGTTGAAGTCCTAACTTCAGTACCTGTGACAGTGACCTTGCTTGGAAATAGTCTTTGAAAATGTTATCAGCTAAGTTATACTGGAGTCAAAAGCAAAACCAAACCCCTTGCCGTTGAATCGGTTTCGACTCACAGCAACCCTGTAGGACAGAGTAGAACTGCCCCATAGGGTTTCTAAGGCTGTAATCTTTCTAGAAGCAGATTGCCACTTCTTTCTCCTGTGGAGCACCTAGCAAGTTCGAACCACCGACCTTTCAGTTAGCAGTTAAGCACTTAACCACTGCACCACCAGGGCTCCTTGTACTGGAGTAACCAAAAAAAACCAAACCCATTGCTGTCAAGGCAATTCTGGCTCATAGCAACACTGTAGGACACAGTAGAACTGCCACACAGGGTTTCTAAGGAGCGGCTGGTGGATTTGAACTGCCGACCTTTTGGTTATCAGCTGCATTCTTAATCATTGTACCACCAGAGCTCCTATACTGGAGTAGGGGGGAACCTAATCCGATGTGAATAATGTCCTTAAAAAAAGAAAAGACGCAAAGACACGCAGAGGGAAGGAGCCTGTGAACACAGAGGCAGGGATGGAGTTATGCCACAGCTGCAAGCCAAGGACCACTGGGGCTCCCAGAAGCTGGCAAGGATCTTCTCCTAGGGAATTTGGAGAAAGCCTGGCCCTGCCGTTACCCTGAATTCAGACTCCCAGACCCCAGACCTGAGACAGTAAATCTCTGTTCTTACAAGCCACCCATTTTGTGGTTCTTGCTATGGGAGCTTCAGGGAACAAATGCACTGACTTTGCCACCTCCTTGCGTGTGGCCTCCCGCCCTGTGCCTCAGTTTCCTCATCCATAAAACGGGGCTCACAGTAAGGATTGAAGCAATAGCTCCGGTAGTATGGGACACACAATCAGTTCTCAGGAAATGGAAGGTATCATTGTTATTAACCAAACCTGTAGGTTCGTGAGCTACCATTTCCGTCCCCAGGCCCTCAACAACTCTCAATCTATTGTACTATTTAAGGAACCCTGGTGGGGAAGTGCTTAAGAGCATAGCTGCTCACCAAAAGGTTAGTGGTTCTAACCCACCCAGCGGCACTGTGGGAGAAACGGGAAAAAAAAAAAAAGAAATAGCATTGCTGTTGAGTCAATTCCAACTCATAGCAAACCTATGGGACAGAGTAGAACTGCCCCACAAGGTTTCCAAGGAGCTACTGCTGGATTTGAACAGCTGACCTTTTGATTAGAAGCCAAATGCTTAACCACTGTACCACCAGGGCCCCTCTGTGAAAGAAAAGGCCTGGTGATCTGCTTCTTTAAAGATTACAGCCTAGAAAACGCTATGGGGAAGTTCTACTTTGTCACATGGGGTCTGTATAAGTCAACATCAACTCAACAGCACACAACAACAACAACATCTATTTTATAGTGCACCATGTCTAAACTCCCCAAAAAAAACAAACTCACAGCCGTTGAGTTGATTCCAACTTTGCTAAATAGGCAGAGGCCAAGCCTGGGCAGCATGGGGCCAAGGGGAGCAGTGGACAGAAAAATGTAGTTTCCAGACCTGTCAGACCCAGCTTCAAATCCCAGCCCTTCCACTTTCTAGCTGTGTGAACTCGGGCCCCTCAATTAACCTCCTGAATCTGTATTTCCCTGTCTGCAAAATGGACACAGCATAGTTTGGGTAACATGAAGAAGAACAAAACATTATTAAGTTGATGTAAGAGCTGTCCTGGAACATAATTGGAGCCAGATCAATGTTTGCTTTCATTCCTTCGTGCTTTGTTGTTGTTAGGTGCCATTGAGTCAGCTCCAACCCAAGGTGACCCCATGTGTAACAGAATGAAACATTGCCCAGTCCTCCCCATCGTCGTCATCGCCGGTATGTTTGAATCCATCGTGCAGATACTGTGTAGTGTCTTCCAGCCTAGGAGGCTTATCTTCCAGTACTTTATTGAACAGTGTTCTGTTGTGACCCATAGGGTTTTCACTGGCAGATTTTTGGAAGTAGATCACCAGGCCTTTCTTCCTAGTCTATCTTAGTCTGGAAGCTCCACTAAAACCTGTTTACCATGGGTGACCCTGCTGGTGTGTGAAATACCGATGTCATAGCGTCCAGCATTGCAGCAACACACAAGTCACCACAGTATGACAGACAGACAGAAGGGTGGTGGCCCTTCATGCTGGAGTTTGGCTTTGTATTCCTCATTAAAGCAACTCACCACCTTTTATCTGATGGGGAAAGATTTGCTTTACTCACAGATATCCAGCTTTTATTGTACCCATTTCACAGATGTTTCAAAGGGCAGTGTTGAAAACACACTGGATGGGGAGTCAGTTCTGCTGTGAATTTGTTCAGGGATCTTCAGCAAGGTGCACCCTCCCCTCTGTGCCTTAGTTTCCACATCTGCAAATTGAGGAGGTGGAGATTCTTAACCATGATCCCAGAAGGCCCTTGTTCCCTTCCACTCTAGTCCATGGGTGTCTGCTGGACGGCAGCCCTGGGGAATCCACAGGAGAATCAGACACAGAGGGATTTGGGAGCCCCTTTGGCAGCTCCCCTCAAGCCAGTATAAATGGAATGATGCAGAATTTGGGCTAGAGCCGAGGACGGCCATTACTTTGGGCAGGCCCCCTCTGCAGGCCTTGTGGTTGTTGTTTTTTTTGGGTACCATTAAGTCAGTTCCAACCCATGGTGACCTCCCGTGTTATAGAGTAGAACTACCCCATAGGATTTGCTCAGCTGTAATCTTTATGGGAGCAGATTGCCAGGCCTTTTTCCCATGGAGTTCCTGGGTGGGTTCGAACTGCCAACATTTTGGTTAGCAACAGGGCGCTTAACTCCTGCACTGCTAGGGCTGTCTTCTGCTCTGGAACTCTCAGCCACAAGGTGGCCAGGACTCAGTCCCGTCCAGTCCTCCAAGGGGGCAGCAAGCACTTCAAAAGTGGCTTTTTTGAGACAGATCCCTGCATGGTTGTTTCTGAGGACATCTTGTGAAAGGGGGCGTTTGGATCCAAGGTCACAAATCTGTGAGGCTTACAGGCTTACTGGGGAGCCATCATGAGAGCTTCACTGAGGTCAGAAACGCAGACCCAAGCGTGGCCTGGCCACTTGGGCATGGGACAGGGTGAAGGAGACTGAGATGTCCCAGAGCCTGACCACATGCTCCACAATCGCCCCTGAAAGGACAGGTCTAAATTGCACGCCCTTGGAGGGGCACGCACCTTCTCAGTCACCCATTGTCAGACATGGAAAGTCAAGAAGTTTCATCTTATGCACCAAGGTGGGTGTTCGATTGGTAGTGGCTTCCAGGAATATTGGGTTGAGCTAGATTTTGAGGATGGATGAACAAACACCCGGTTTTCCCTGGGCCATCCCAATTTGTGCCTTTTATTCAGACATTATTATTTATCACACCCCTTTTCACTCTCAAAAGTGTCCCGGATTAGATAGTAAATTATATGGCCACCCCATTTTGAAGCAATGTCTAGCTCAGGGGAAAGAATTCTGTAATCAATTAAGAATGTCTGCAAGGAGTACAGAAGGGAGAGCAGGAGCACCCATGTTACTCAGTGAGCTCCCTTGTTCCCAGAGTCAGTGCCCAGTCTGGTGAGCATTCACACAGGTGCATGGCCTCAGAAGCAGACAGCTCTTTGGTCTGATTTTACATCTCAAGGGGAAAGCCTTGGGGATGATATAATGAAAAGAAGGAAGAGAGAGAAATGGGGTGAAAGTGGGACAACTTTGACTTAGTGTCATCTGGTTCAGGTTTAGAAAAGAAAATTCTGATTCTGGTCCATTTATAATGTATATTAGAGAGAGAGAGAAAGAGAGAATCCCTGGGTGGTACAAATGTTAAAGGCTTCTACTACTAATGGAAAGTTTGGCAGTTTGAACTCACCCAGAGACAACTTAGAAGAAAGGCCTGGTGATTTGCTTCCAAAAGGTCACAGTCTTGAAAACTCTATGGCCTGTAGTTCTACTCTGGACACATGGGGTCACCGTGAGTCAGAATCAACTTGACAGCAACAGGCTTGGTTTGGTAGTTCAATGCTTATGCACTCAGCTGCTAACCAAAAGATGGTGGTTTGAAACCACCCAGCAGCTCTGCAGGAGAAAGACCTGGCAATCTCCTTCCATAAAGATTTCAGCCAAGAAAAGTCTATGGGGGCGGTTCTACTCTGTCACATGGGGTCACTATGAGTCAGAATTGACTAAATTGCACTTAAAAATAACTATATATATATATATATATATATACATATGTTCACACACATATATAAATATACATATATATGCATTTGAATTATGTGATGGTAAAGAATGTTGAATATACCATGGACTACCAGCTGCCAGAAGAAAAAGCACATCTGTCTTGGAAGAAGTACAGCCAGAATGATCCTTAGAAAGGAGGATGGCGAGACTTTGTCTCACTTACTTTGGACATATTATCAGGAGGGATCAGTCCCTGGAGAAGGACATCATGCTTCGTAAAGTGGAGGGTCAGCAAAAAAGAGGAAGACCCTCGATGAGATAGATTGACACAGTGGCTGCAACAATGGGCTCAAACATAACAATGATTACAAGGATGGCACAGGACCAGGCAGTGTTCCATTCTATTGTACACAGGGTCGCTATGAGTTGGAACCAGCTCGAAGGCACCTAACAACAACAACATATGTGTGTATAATGGTCCTTTTATACATGGGTGAGAGCGGTTCATTTTTCTCTACAAGTGGACATTGAGTATATGCAGAAAATACAGACCCCAATGAAGTTTCCTCTAGGTGAGAATGTGGGGCTTCCCCCAGGGGCCTCAAATAAATCCTGAGCCTCCTTGAGTACCCTTGGTGTGAGGGCACCTGTCCTACTCTTGGACCCCCGGTGACAGCGTGCCCGCCCTGGGCCCACAGCCTCTTCTCTCCCCCAACTTTGACCTGGCACTGTAGCTGCTCTGTTGCCTGCAACAACCCTGTACCAGGCCCTGGGCTGAAACCCTCCCTGTCTACCAGGAAAATGTGCCACTTGGATGTCCTGCTGTGCCAGGAGTATAATGGACTGACCGCCAGCCCCAGGAATCTGCCACTGTGGTTGCACCAAGGCCATGCTTCCATGAGCTGCTCCAGCCAGGCACTGAGCATGGAAGGGATACTGAGGAAGACCCATTGCTGCAGACGGGACTCCTCTGTTGGGTGACTTACTCAAGGACTCCCCAACGGCCTGGCTAAAACTTGCCATGAGCTGCTCCCAGACAGGCTCTGAGCATGGCAGGGATACTGAGGAAGACCCACTGCTGCAGAATGGGACTCCTCTGTTGGGTGGCTGACTCAAGGACTCCCCATTGGTCTGGCTAAAACTTGCCTCTGGAGGCTGTCCCTACCCAACCCTCCTTTCTTTCCCCTTTCCCACACAGGGGTCAAACCGCATCACAGTCTGACAGTTCTTCCTGCCCCCTTTCAAGCCCCATCTTGGTATATGTCTCTCAGAGGACATGATAGATACAATAGCGTCCCCCAAAGATGTCCACACCTTAATTCCCAGAACCTGTGATATGTTAACTTACATGGCAGAAGGGACTTGACAGATGTGGTTAAGGATCTTGAGATGAGAAGCTTCTCCTGGATTATCCAGGTGGGCCCAAGGTAGTCACAAGGGTACCTAGAAGAGGGAGGCAGGAGGGTCAGGTGGGAGAGACATGTGGTGATGGAAGCAGAGATTGGAGTAAGGAACTTTAAAGATGGAAGAAATGACCACGAGCCAAGGAAAACAGGTGGCCTCTGGAAGCTGGAATTAATCAGAATGGATTCTCCCCTAACCAAAAAAAAAACACAAACCCATTGCCATCAAGTCGATTCTGACTCATAGCAACCCGATAGGACATAGCAGAACTGCCCCATAGGCTTTTGAAGGCTATAAATCTTTACAGAAGCAGACTGCCACATCTTTCTCCAGCGGAGCGGCTGGTGGGTTTAAACCACCAACCTTTAGGTTAGCAGCCAAGTGCTTAACCACTGTGCCACCAGGGCTACTGGGATTCTCCCCTAGAGGCTCCAAAAGAACACAACTCTGCTGACACCTTGAGTTTAGCCTGTAAGAGCCATTTTGGACTTCTGATGTCCAGACTGTAAGGCACTAAATGTGTGTTGTGTTGTTTAAGCCACTAAGTGGGTGATAATTTTTTACAACAATAGAAAGCCAATACAGAGAATGAATGCACCTTCTAATGCTGTACAATGAACATGGAGGGTGACAACAGTTACCCACACTTTTCAGATGAGGACACTGAGCTTTCCCAGTTCACTTAGCCCAATGTATTGCAGCTGGGATTTGAACCCACATGGCTTCAGAATCCCATGCTCACCACTGCCAAGCTGCGCTGGCCCTCAGCCTTGACTTGGAGCCTTGCCTGGCCATTCCTGCCATGCTCACATATCTAGCCCTTTTCTCCCTGTTCTTTGGTCCCCTGCGTTCATTGTTCCTCAGACATTTGCAGTGCACCTACTGTGGGCCATGTCAAAAATGAATAAGGCACAGACCCAGTCCTCAAAAGTAGGTGAGGAATTGCAATACAGAGAAAAGATGGTGGAGGGTTGGGGAGGGCTCCCTCAAGAAGGCTGAGACCTAAGTGACAGGTGGGAGTGATCCAGACAATGCGGGAGAGGAAGAGTGTTCCAGGTAGAGGGAACAGCATCTGTGAAGTCTCAGTGGAAGCAGAATATGTTCCTGTGTCTATGCTGTTCTTTATTAGCTCAGAGGATATTAGATTTAGGATCCCCCCTACACTGTTATGACCCCAACGGATTGACTGATTGCATTACATTAGATTGCATTGTGGAAGATGATTACATTACACTCAATTAGATTAGATCCACAGGTATAGAAGTTGGATAGAATATCCAACAAGTTTTTTTGGGGGGGGGCACAACCCAATCCATAACAGGTTCCAAATGGAATTTCTATGGCACTCATAACTTAGCACAGTACCTGGCATGTGGGGGGCAGGCACCAAATAAACATCAAACAAATGGATGAGGGATGGGTGGATGGAGGGATGGATAGATGGATGGATAGGTGGGTGGGTGGGTGGGTGGGTGCGTGGATGGGTGCGTGGGTGGATGGGTGGGTGGGTGGATGGGTGGGTGCGTGGACAGAAGACTGATTGAATGAATAAGTGAGTGGTTGGAGAACAGCTGAAGTACGGCAACTCCAGTGAAACCTCAGCAGCATCATCACTGCTTTACCTGCATCCTCTTCCCACCCCCACACCCGTCCATTCTCCCCACAGAAGCCAGATGAGCTTTCCAAGTGTTAATCTGTTGACCTCATCCCTCACCCTCCACAGCTCCCATGGGGCCCCGTGGTCTGGGTCCTCTCTCCTCCAATCCCATCACTGCCTCTCTTGCCCTCGTTCTCTTTCCTCCACCCACGTGATCCCTGTCAGTGCTCAAAAGCACTATATGCTCATTCCTGCCTCTGGGTCTTTTCACATGCTCTTACTCCTTCCTGGAATGCCCCTTTCCCCCCATCCCACTCCACCCCATTGCCTATTGAACTCCTTCTCGGCTGTCAGATTTTATATCATGTATCACTTCCTCCAGGAAGCCCACCCTGGCCACCCAGCTGGCCCTGGCTCCTCCATTGTACAGGTATAGGAGCTGTCCATGGTGCCTCAATGCCACACCCTCTAGAATCACTGATGTCCGCACATTTGAGGTGGACACTAGCTTGCCAGCATCCCATAAGTGGATGTCTCACTGCTTTTCCGACTCAGGATTTTCTCTGAAGTTGAGATGCATTCTACACTGTTCCTCAGAAGGTCTTCAGCAGGACTGCACCCCAGATGCCCTCAGTGGTAACCAGATGAATAATACACTCATTTGAGTTGTCTTGCTTCCTTGTTTCATTCTCCCTGTTCCCCTGCTCTTGCTTTCTGGAGTTGCCTCCAAATATACTTCCTAACCCCAAGTCTGTGCCTCAGGCCCTGCTTTCAGGGAGACTCAGACGAGGACATTTCATGAGCCAGTGAGTCCTGGCCACACTGGCTGGTACCTTAAGGGCAAAGTTTGGGTCCATTTGGGTCATTTTAGCATCCTTGGGTCAGACACTAAGTTGAAAGTCAACAAATATCCTTGAAAGAAAGGAAGAAAGAGAGAGAAGGATGCATGTGTCTAGTTCCACAACCCACCTGTGGCCCAGATACAGCCTGTGTAGACAAAGAAGCTCCTTTTTGAAGCTCCCTCCCTCATTCTTGTCTGGTCTCCATTCAGTATAATTCTAGTTCCCACTTCACTCCATTTCCTACCCCCCGCCCCATACACACATGGTGAATTATACACTCTGGAGGCCCTGCCTGGGTATAAAAAAGCCCATGATAGAAACTCCGCCAGCCATTTTTTTCCCTTTTTGTCCCCATGAGCAGGTGCACAACGTAATGCCCCTGATTTTCAAGATCTGATTAAACTGTCATAAACAGCACGATCACAATAACACTCTGCCTCAGCAAGGCCCAAATTATTACAGACCTGTGCACATCCAAATACACTGTAGATAAGGGTCTGTCAGCATTTCCATTATTGGGCCCTGTTTGTGATATTTGTTTATTTAAATTGGATGGATTGAGTGTGTCAGGGAGCGATGGATAGGCTGGCAGCATGGGTGGCAGCGGGGTGAAGAAAATGTCGCCTTCATGCTGCCACTTGCTGACGTCATGCATGTCTCAGGCTCATAGGGGCATGCTCTGGAGACTTACGGCAGCTGGAGCAGGGAGTCAGAAGCTGGTGATATCTGGTCTGCCGCTGGGGCAACAGGGAATCATGGGCTAGATGAAGGGGAGTATGGGTGATTGAAAATGCCATCTCCAAGCTGGTAGTGATTTTGGAGGGGAGTTGGGATGGGGGTCAAAGGAAGTGGGGAAGGAACCAACAACATTAGAAATACTTACCATGGGTGAAGCAACTCTATGACCGTCACATTTGGGTTACAATGTGTATAAACATTGGTTGGGAAGTTGGAGCTTGCCAATGGCTTCTCATTGTTCTTAGA
The DNA here is from genome assembly GCF_030014295.1 of Loxodonta africana. Taxonomy (NCBI): domain Eukaryota; kingdom Metazoa; phylum Chordata; class Mammalia; order Proboscidea; family Elephantidae; genus Loxodonta; species Loxodonta africana. Next base: position 29,133,247 of record NC_087360.1, on the reverse strand, counting down.
CTCAAGTTCAAACTCTTGACCACAGCCTTTGATGCACCACGTGATGGAATCTCATCTCTGCCACGCTCCCTCTCACTCACTTTGCTCCAGCCACATGACCACTCAAGTCCTTAAATATGCCAAGATTTCATACCACAGAGCCTTTGCACAGGCTAAATCTTCTGTCTGAAATGCCCTTCTCCCACCCCTTCCTCAAGCTGGCTTCCTCTTATCTAAGCATTCACCCCAGGTTTCTGCTCCTACCACCCACCCACTGTTAGTTGCTCTTAAAAGCACCCTGTTCTTTGCCAACAGAACATTTATCACCCTGGATAATTATGTGTTTGCCTATTTGCTTATTATCTGAGACAACACATGTTGGTTTTGTCGTCCGGCCTTCTCTCTTCTTTGGAGACATCTCAGTGTCTCATTTCATGTGGTTCTGTCCTGGCTGCCAATCACCTGCTCAGCCCTCTCCCCACACACTCAAATTGGCCACAGGAATGGAGGTTTGAACCAGGCCTGGATAATCACAACATTCCACCTCCCAGTGAAAGTGAATGGTTCAAGAAGTGCACATGTGGTAAAAGTAAGAACAATCAGTGTCCTTCCTGTACCAGGGACTGCAGAGTGGTTTTAAAACAGGGCAGCAAATTCTTTGACTCTGCTGCCAACAATAACCAAAAAACCAAACTAAACCCACTGCTGTCGAGTCGATTCCGACTCATAGCGACCCTATAAGAGTAGAACTGCCCCGTAGAGTTTCTAAGGAGCGCCAGGTGGATTCGAACTGGCGACCTTTTGGTTAGCACTTAACCACTACGCCACCAGGGTTTCCGCTCCCAACAATAGGTGGAGTCTAATTCCTCTCTCCTCGAATATGAACTGTCTTCTCTGACTGCCTCAGCAAATAGAATATGGCAGAAGGGACTTGCATGATATCTAAGGTTGGGTTACAAGAAGTGATGCCACTTCCTTCTGGCTCTACCTCTTGGGACACTTACACTTGGAACCCAGCTGCCATGTTGTGAGGAAGCCCAAGCCACATGTGGAGGCTATGTATTATGTGTTTCAGCTGACAGCCCCAGTTGAGATCCAGCCAACAGGCCAGCATCAACAGTCAGCCATGTGAGTGAACAAGACTTCAGATGAATCCTACCCCCAGCCTTTGAGTCGCCATGAATGATGCCAAGTGGAGCAGAGACAAGCTGTCCCACTGAGTCCTGCTCAAATTGCAGATTGGTAAACACAATAAATGTTTTAAGGCACTGAGTTTTAGAGTAGTTTATGCAGCAACAGAAGACCTAGACAGAGTGTGAAGCTGAGAGGATGTAATATTGGGGCTCTAGGCAGCCAGCCACCCAGTCCGCCTCCTAGAGAGAGCTGGTCTACAGACCAAAGCCAAGTGGGGATGAGGGCTGATAGGAGACCGATGGACAGAGGCTGTGGCCAAGCCTGGTCCCCAAATCTCTTCCTGCAATTCCGTGGGGCCACCTCGGGTCCTTCCTGGTACCTGCAGTAATTAATGCCCTCTGTGTTTAGGCAGGAGCCCTGGTGGTGCAGTGGTTAAGAGCTATGCTTGCTATCCAAAAGGTCAGCAGTTCAAAGCCACCAGCCACTCCTTGGAAACTATGAGGCAATTCTACTCTGTCCTATAGGGCTGCTATAAGTCTGAATTGACTTGACTGCAATGGGTAACAGGTGTTTAGGCAAATTGGAGTGGGCTTCTGTCACTGATACCCATAGCACTAGACTAATATATTTTTTTAATTTATTTTGTTGTTGTGTTAAAAATATACACAGTGGAACATACTCCAATTCAACAATTTCTACACGTACAATTCAGTGACATTGATTACATTCAAGTTGTGCAACAATTCTCACCCTCCTTTTCCAAATTATTCCTCTCCCATTAACATGAACTCACTGCTTCCTAAGTTTCCTATCTAACCTTTCAAGTTACTGCTATTAACTTGATCCCATATAGATTCTTTAAGAGAGCAGTGGTCACAGCAGACATTCTTTACAAGTTAAGCTAAACTATTATTTGGTTTAAAGAAGACTTCAGGAGATATTTTTGACTTAAGGTTTAAAGATTTCTCAGGACAATAGTTTTGGGGGTTCATCCAGCTTCTGTGGCTCCAGAAAGTCTGGATTCCAAGAGAATTTGAAATTCTGTTCTGCATCTCCCCCCTTTTGATCAGGATTTTTCTATAGAATCTTTGATCAAAATGTTCAGTAATGGTCGCCAGGCACTATCCAGTTCTGATCTCATGTCAAAGAAGGCAGTTGTTCATGGGTAATTTACCATTCCCCTTCCTACTGGACTTTAGCACGGCTCAGTTCTATCTTGGTCCCTGTGCCCGCAGCATCCCACACAGTGCCGCGTACTTTGTTGTTAAAGATTGACTCCAGAAGGGAATGAGCTCATTGATTCTCCCACCATTCTCAGCACTGGGTTTGCTGGGGAGGCTCCAAGAGGTGAGGGGATCCTCAAGGTACCTGGGTGCTAAATCCTGGGGGTGGAATTTGAACCCAGGTGATATGATAACCTTGAAGCTCAGGACCCTTGAGCTGACTGAGACAGGAAGGGCATCCTGAGGAGACTATAAGGGTCTCACATGGGGCCCAGTGTGCAAGGCACCATCAGATGACCAAGACAGTAGTCTGGGGGACAAGATAGGGACATGCTTCAGAAGCCAATGACAGCCCTTTGGTCAGACCAAGGCCACAGCCAGGGCTGGGTAAGCCTTTGAGAGGCCTGCAGGCCAAGGCCAAGTTACAGGCAGAAGCCAAGAAGAGGCCTCCCATACCTGTCCCAGGTGGCACTGGGACTCTGGAAAGAGGCTGAACCTGCAGAGAGGGACTTGTGTTAAAGCCTGTCATTGTCAGCATAGGGGTTCTGTTCATCTCATTCTACTGTCCATTAGTATGTGGTACAGATACTAACATCCCCCGACTGCCTCCCCACTCACCAGCCCAGCCCACGCTGACTCACGGGCTTCCCATAGCAAGCACCTGTGACTCCCACCTGGGGCTTGTTCTCAGGTGATGTGCACGTGGGCAGCCTTCAGCCAGTGACAGATAGGAATTGGAGGCTAAATCCCCCAGCTCCCTTGCCCCTGATGGTGTGTTTTACACTAGCTTCCACAGGTTCCCAGTGGGATGAGTCCCAGGCGTTCAAGGTGGTAATGGGTTTGTTAGTGCCCCCTGTATCAACTCTTTCCTCCTCTCACCTTCCTGTACCCTCTTTGGTACTTTCTGGATCACCTCCCAAAAATGTCATTTGCCCTTGCATTCTTGTCTCAGGGTCTGCTTCTGGGGGGCCATGGGTTTTGGTCACTTTGGGTACAGGACTGGCCCATGGGCAGCATTCTAGAAATTTAAGGAAGCTTACCTTTTTCTAAAGCCCTGTAAATCCTTGCTCTGGGAAACCCTCCCCGTCTAGGCCAGGCTTTGCCTGGTGTTTACCTTTAGGGATGCATGGTGCTTTCCGATTATCTTTATGATTACTTATTGAGCACCGGACTGTGAACCCTGTGAGGGCAGTGCTGCCGTTATTGTGCCCCTCAGCCCCATTGGCCCAACACCTGGCATAGGGCAAGGTGGTCCAGGAAAGATGAATTGACTAAGACATGAAAGACTCATTCCTTGATCCTTGAGCTCCTCCTGGGCATCAGACCCTGTACCAAGTTCCACCCTGAATTCTGTGGCATCACTGCTCCCATTTCACAGATGGGAACGTGCAGATTTGGAAGAGTCAAGGTCATGTCCCCAAGGTCACTGTATTTGTTATCTGTATTAGTTAGGTGCCATCGAGTCAGTTATCTATACTGCATAACAAACTGCCCCAAAATGTAGTGACCTGAAACAACAATATTTATTATTTTGAGATTTCTGAAGATCACCAATCCAGGTGTGGCTTACCTGGGTCCTCTGCTAGACCACCTCACAGGCTGTGACCAAGAGGTCAGCTGGGCTGCACTCTCAAATGAAGGCTTGGCTGGGGGACGATCTGCTTCCAAACTCATTCCTGTGGTGGTTGGTAGAATTCAGTTCCTGTGAAGGTTGTTGGACTGAGGGTCTCCTTTCCTTCCTGACTGTTGGCCGAAGCCTGCCCTCAGTTCTTCGTTCCATGGGCATCTCCAACACGTCAGCCTGCTGCTTCAACCTGTGCAAGCTGAGAAGGCAAGAAAGCGAGAGAGCAAGCAAGAAGGAAGTCACGGTCTCTTACAGCCTGATCTTGGAAGTGAAGTCGCATCATTTTTGCCATTTTCTATTTCTTTAGACCACTACCCGTCTGTCAGTCTATCATACTGCGGTGGCTTGTACGTTGCTGGGATGCTGGAACCTATGCTGCCAATATTTTAAATACCATCAGAGTCACCCAGGGGTGGATTATCCAATAGGCAAGGTAAGCACAGTGCTTACCAGATCACCTGTAGTGAACAATTTCACACTTCTTCACCACATCAAAGATTTTGCTTCTAAGTATGGCTGGCATCTGTCTCTCTCCCAACATCACAGTACCTTCCTACAGAATCAAAGCCACTTTTCAAGTATACAATCCCTGACAAGAACGGATCACCCAATAAGCAAGGTAAGCATAGGCTTACTTACTAATCTGTAGCAAACAATTTCACACGGGTTTTAGCATTGTGAAACTCATGTGAAATTGTTCGCTACAGATTAGGAAGCGAGCACAAGTGAGTCCGTGCTTACCTTGCTTACTGGGTAACCCATCCCTGGGATCAACCATGGTGGACAAGTTTCAGCAGAGCTTCCAGACAGATTAGGAAGAAAGGCCTGGTAACCTACTTCCCAAAATTAGCCAATGAAAACCTTATGGATCATACAGAACAATGTCCGCCTCACTTGCTTTGGACACGTCATCAGGAGGAATCAATCACCGGAGGAGGACATCGTGTTTGGTGAAACAGAGGGTCAGCAAGGGCCAGGGAGACCTTGGTGAGATGGATTGACACCATAGCTGCAACAATGGACTCAAACATGCCAGTGATCATGAGGATGACACAGGACCTGGCAACATTTTGTTCTGTTGTACATAAGGTTGTCATGAGTTGGTGCTATCTTGACGGCAACTATCTATCATTTACCTACCTATCATCCACCCACCCACCCATCCACCCATCCATCCATCATGTACTCTTTATTAGTGACTCACTATGCTCAGCCCACAGTCAAGGGGAGGGGATTGTAAAAAAGTGTGAACACCTGGTGTCAAATCATTAGTGCCATGCCAGAAGCTATCTTCCAGTTACCATGCGAAAGGACTTGAGCCTAGGTTTGAACCCAGTCTGGATTTTCTCAATGCCAGAGTCTCTCTGAAGGAAAGATGTGTGAACAGACCTCAAAGGGTGAGAAGTCACCCCAGGCAGTGAGGAGATGGGAAAGCCATTTCCTGCTACCTGCGCTCTCCTTGCTGCCTAGAAACTGTGAATAGGAAAAAAATGAAGGGCAGCAGGAAAAAAAAGAAAATACCAATTCTTCCAAGCAACCCCAAAGACCAAACTGACTGACAGCATTTTGGAGCTGGCTGGCTGGCAAGGGGCTGCGACTTTTGGATCCAGGGAGAGCTAAATACCAATCAGCTGATCTGAGGAACATTTTCTGCATTTCTTCCAGTGTCTGTGAGCTGCTTGGGGCCAAGAATGCTCAGTTGGAGGAAGGGCTGTGTAGACCTGCCAAAGGCTGGCGGCTCCCACGCCTCCCTGTCCATCGCTGCCCCTACTTTTGGGATGGCTGAATGGGTGCTCTCTGGCAGCTTAGGGGACAGAAGCAGATTGAATGGAGGCAAGAGAGGCATGGAAAACTGCGTTTACATTAGGACAGAACAAGCCTTTCACCCTTTTGCCCCCAAGGTCTCAGAGTCAGGACCACAGTGACCATCCAAATCAACCTATAAGCTAGTTACAATTCTGTCTTTGGAATTTATAATTATGACTAAGGCCTACTTCCCCTCTCTGAACTTCTGTTTTCAAACCTATGAAATGACATTCATTCACACTGTAGCATCAACCTGGAGGGTCCTCTGTAAGGTTGGCAAACTCCTACGCATCCCTCAAGACCCCAGCTAAAATGCCCTTTCTTCTCTGACTGCGGGTAAGATGTAGTAACTCCCTTGTTTGGTACTTTCCATATAATAATATCAAAATCAATATTTACTGAGTGCCTACTATATGTCACAAAATGTTCTATTAAGCGTCCTATTGCATAATTTAAATACTTTGACCCTCGAACTGATCCTTGGTGAAGATGTTATTATTATCTCCATTTTGCAGATGAGGAAACTGACCTCAAAGAGGTGAAATGACTTGCTGCCAGGATCACCCAGCTGATAAGTGCACAACCAGGATTTGAACCCTGATCTGTCTTGAATCTGAATCTTAACCACTCTGCCCTAAGCAATCAAACTCCTTGCCACCTTGCCTTGGGGGAGGCGGTATTTGGAAAGGAGTGTGCTCTGGAGAACTCTGAGAGTGAAGCTGGTCTGATTTAACTCTGAGCCAAACAGTTCTTCCACCAGCAAAAGGCCCAAGCTTCCCCTCCAGCCTCTGGGGCCACCATCACTCTAGAGACTCTGGCAGTGTGTCATACTTGCCTTCATCAGCAGAGCCCTGGGGCGGGGGTATCCTGTGATGGGGGCTGCTCTGATCCTCTGAGCCATACCTCAGACCCCTCAGGGCACAAACAGACCCAGAAAGTCTGCACGGGGGTCTCAGGCCCAGGCTCTCAGCATGGGGAGGCAGACAGGCCAGTAGCAGAGTAAGTTTCTTCCTACTGAGTGAGGAAATGGAGGCAGAATCACAGGGGTGGTGGGAAGGGAGGGAAGGAAAGAGAGATATTGAAGGACAGGCACACTGGGACAGACACAGGATGAGGGAGAGAGACGGAAAGACTGAGAAAGGCAGAGACACAGAAAGAAGAGAGAAATGGCAAGGGAGAGATAGAGACAGAGACAGAGATGGAGCGGGGAAAGAGACATGTGGGTGAACACCTGCCCACTGCCGTTCAGTCAATTCTAACTCATGGCGACTCCATGTGTTACAGAGTAGAACTGCTCTATAGGGTTTTCTTAGCTATAATCTTTACAAAAGCAAATCCCCAGGACTTTCTTCCACAGCATCACTGGGTGGATTCGAACTGGGAATGGTGTGGAGGAAGGACAGGTGGAGAGGGACTTGACCCGAGACAAAAGGCAGAAACAGCCAGAGGCAACAGAGAGAAACTGAGGCAGAGAGAAATGGCAAAAGAAGGAGACAAAGAGACAGAAGGATAGAACGGCAGGAGGAGGGAGGCCCCTCAGCCCAGAGAGACCAGTGTGACTCAGAATCTAGAGGGCGCAGGGCCAGAGCGGACAGAGAGGGACGAGGAGGGTCAGGTAGACCACGGGCCAGCTGGGCTTGGGAACCTTCTCGTCCCTGTCCCATCTCATCACCTCACTATTGGTTCCTGCACAAACACAGGCTTTGTTGGCCAAACATACCCGGCCGGCTGCGTCTGAGCTGGGATCTCTTTCGTGTGGCAACAGTTGCCATGTGGAGAGAAACCCCCATCTAAATAATTCCGCATTTTCCCTCCTCCTGGTTCCTGCTCTTGGCAAGCTGGGGTGAATGTGAGATGGAGGACCAGAGCTCCCCTCCTCCCCCTGCTGGGAGCTGGTTTGGAAAAAATAGAATGTTCCTCTGACCCTTTTTTTTTTTTTATCACAGCCAACCCCATCACACATCCCAGGCAATTTTTTTTTTTTTTTTAAGGAAAACAAGTCTTTCGAGACAGAGGTGACCCTGGCTGTGATAAGTGAGGAGGTTCACCTGAGAGGGTGTTATCAGCTCTCCATGGCTGCCCGGGCTCAGATTTCTCATTTCGATGAGGAGGCGGTGAAATTGGATGCAGGCCGACTCTCCTTCCCTGATGAGCTCCTGCGAGCTGGGCCGCAAGGGCAACGGCTGGTCGTCGTCGTCACAGGTCGAGGGGACACCAGGGAAGCTGGAGGGAGTATGCGGGGTCTGGGGGGCTGCGCCAGCCCCGCTGAGGAATCCAGAGCCCTCAGGTTCACAGGGAGCATTGGAAAAAACCAAGGCAGGGAGGGCGAGGCAAGACCTGGGAAAAGCTTGTACAGAGCGACTTTCTCTTCTCACTTCCTCCTCTCTCTGAAACACCTCACCTGTCCTCTATCTTCCTCTCTGTCTTAGCCCGGGGCCTTCTGGAGTGAGGAGGAGAAGCTGCGGAAGCTAGCTCAACAGCCAGAGCAACTGCTGCCCGGTACACGGGACTTCTTCCGGGCTAAGTGACCTCGAATCCATTTGCACTTTTCCTTCTTTCAACAACCCTCTAGATGCTGGCAAGCGTTTGCTGTAAAGGGCCAGATAGCAAATATGTTCAGCTTTGTAGGCCACATGGTCTCTGTTGCAACTTTTCAATTCTGTCATTGCAGCAGGAAAGCCGCCATAGGCCATCTGTAAGTAAGTTGAGTGTGGCTATGTCCCAATAAAACTTTATTTACAAAAACAAGAGACAGGTCAGATTTGGCCCGCAGGCTGTGGTTTGCTGACTGCTGATTGAGGCCGAGGTCTCACTATTCAAAATGTGGCCCACAGACCAGGGAGCTGGGTGCAGAACCTCAGGTACCTACATTAGCACGTTCCCTAGCTACTTGTGTGCTCTGCCCAGTCTGAGAAGTGCTGGTCTATGATCAACGGAGGGCCTGTGACACACTATGTCCACCTGACAGATCAGAAAACTGAGGCTCATAGTTGCCCAGAGTCATGAGCCAGGAGAGGCAGAACCAGGACTGGAGCCCACATTCAGAGCCCATTCTTTTGACTGCCATGTTCTATGGGAAGAGAAAGAGGTTTGCAGAGGGGGACATGGGTCTCACAGAAGACCAGAGGCTATTCCTCTCAGCCTCTTTGGCACAGGCCATGTGGCACCCCACAGGGACCATTCCATGTCTGTGTCTCTGTATGGGGAGAACCCTCCTCCCTCCCTCGTGCCTTTACCTTGTGCCAGGGCTGTAGCCTCTCCTGACTCAGGGACACTTGAGGAGACCTGCTGTGTGCCCTGCCCGCCACTGCCAGCGGCCCCTCTGCTCAGTGACATGTGAAGCCTGTGGCCTACTGGATCCCACTCACTAGAGGGCAGGCAGGGTCACTGCATGGAAGGGCAGTGGGTCAGTGGAGGGCTAGTCCTCCAGTGCTCTCCGGCCAGGCACCATGGCCACACACCTGTCCTGCCCTCTCCCTGCACCTACATATCGCCTTCTCCCCAGTTCTCCCTGACCCTCCCCGCCCCTCCACCCCGTGGCCCTTCTCCCTGAGAATTTGCTCATTGACTCAGGTGCCTGGGAACAAATGTGCGGTCAGGGCTGCTGACAGGGCACTCGTTCCACATCATGCCTGTCCCGCCTGCCTCCAGCCAGGGGCAGACCATCGATTCGTCCAGCAGGCCTTCCTGAGCACCCACTGCATTCCAGGCCCCAGGCTGGAAGCAGAAATGAGCAAGAGCCTCTGTCTGCCCTCCAGGCAAATGACTGTAAGAGCCCCACGGGGGGCGGGGAGGGAAGGGAGGGAGGGCCCTGTGGACAGTGTCACTGAACCTTCCCAATAGCCCGGAGGGGAGCACTAATGTTGTCCCAGATCACTAGCAAGGACCCACAGTCCTCGCTGCCAAGCCTGAGTCACAGTCTCCTTGATGGAAAGTGGTAGAACTGGGATTCGAACCAAGGTGACTCCAGAGTTTTGGCTCTTAATAAGGGACCCGGGCTATGTCCTCACCCCTCCCTCCTAGCCCCATCCCAGGGAGTTGCTGGGTCCTCAAGTCCATATGGACCTGAGGTCCCAGCAAAGACTCAGGTGATCTGTATGAAAGTGGTAGAAGTGGGGTAGTTTTCACACATGCGCTCACATGTACGCACATACACACGTACACATGTGTACATACATGCAAACACATCCCCATCTGCACATGTGTGCAAGCATGCACATATACACACGCACATGCACACACAGGTACACACATATGCACGTGCAGTCACTCTGACCCCAGTATCAGGGACATGGCAGTTTCCAGAGACATTCTGTGATGCAGAGATTCAGTAGAGGGTGGAGAGAAGCAAAGAGCCTAGAATGGGGGTCAGCCCCCAACCTCTGAATCCCTGACCTGACCCCAACTCTTCAGTACGAAAGGGAATTTGAGGGTCTTCGGGGTCTTTCAGCATCATCAGTTCCACCTCCACCCTTCTCCCAAGCCCACCCTGTGAGCTTGAATGCGCCCAGGAACAGGGATCTCACTCCATTCCTGGGCACCAGCCCTAGGCCAGGCAGATTGCCACATCAGAAGGAACCTTTTTTGCTGGCCACGTGGCTTAAAGAAAGCCCTTTCATCTCTCTGTGCCTCAGTTTACACACCCGTGAATGGGATGGTACCCATTACCAACTATAGTGAGGCCGAGAGGGACAATGAATGTGACCAGTTTGCAGACTGTAAAGCGCTGGGCTGCTTCAAGAGAGCAGAGAGCTAAGAAGTCAGGTTTAAGAATAAGTCAGATCTGGGTTCATATCTGAGCTCTGCCACATAATAAATGTGAGAACCTAGGCAAGTTGCTATCACTCCCTGAGAATCAGTTTCCCCACCTGGAAACAGGGAGCCTCATCATCTGGTCTCTGACACGCTGAGGCTTAAGCACCTTTGGACATATACGGCTCTTTTTCCGAAGAAGCGGAACATTCAAGAACAATTATTTTTCATCATGGCTTCCTCCGAAGCCAGCAGGCCTTCCTGTCTGAAGCACAGTGTTCCAGTCACAGGGAGAGGAAGAGCAGAGAAGGCCAGTGCTGGGGGACCGATGCAGCTACAGGGACCTCTCCATTTGGAGGGAACCCTGGGACCCTGGAGCCAGGCCCAGATGACAGCTGTCCAGTCACCCCATGAGGGTCTCCAGCCCTCACAAGACCCACTGACCGGTGATCCCTGAGTCTCAGCTTCTCAGGGAGCATGGGGCAGGTGGTCAGGGGGGCCTCATCACGGTGGACTGGCTGCCAGCACATGTGAGCTCTAGCACACAGAAATGCAGCAGGAGAGGCCTCAGCCTCTGAATTATAGACAGGAACAAAATATCTCAGGGCCAGAACTCAAGCAGACTTCTGGCATTGCCACTCACCCCTGTGGCATCATAGGCAAGCTTCTGTTCTTCTCTGGGCCTCAGTTTCCCCATCTCCCCAGTGGGGTTGAGCTCACCACCCTCAGTGGGCTGTGTGAAGGTTGAATCTGCAAGTAGGTGACTGCCACAAAAACAATAGTCATTAAACTGCATGATTATTGATTTCAACCAGACCATCTATAGATGCGGGCCCCGGTGGCTCAGTGGTAGAATTCTCACCTTCATGCGGGAGACCCTGGTTCGATTCCCAGCCGATGCACCTCATGTGCAGACACCTCCTGTCTGTCTGTGGAGGCTTGCGTGTTTCTATAATGATGAACAGCTTTCAGCTGAGCTTTCAGACTAAGATAGATTAGGAAGAAAGGCCTGGTGATCTACTTCCAAAAAATCAGCCAATGGAAACCCCGTGGATCACAACAGTCCAGTCGGCAACCAATCATGGGGATGGAGCAGGACTGGGCAGCATTTTGTCCCGTCGTGCATGGGGTCGCCATGAATCAGGAGCCAACTCGACCGCAGCTAGCAACAACAACAACAGTAACCTACAGACAAAAAAGCAGAGGTCCAGAGAGGGCAGGTCACAGGCCCAAGGCTACACAGCATGCCAGACCCTTCAAAGAGAAGAACTTGCTCTGTCAACATCAAGATCCCCAGCAAGGGAAAGACCCCATTTCTGTCTCTCCCCAGCATCCATTCGATACGTCCCCTTTCTGCACGTGATTCCGACAGAAAACTCCTCCAGAGACTAGGAAAAATATTTCTCCCAAACCTATTTACTTTTCACATTTCAGTTTCTATAACAACTCGGCACAAGTATTTCTGCGAAACCTTCGCCTTCCCAGCCTCGCAGAGCGCCACGCTCTGTGAAGAGTTCAGCTCAGCCCTTTCAGTAACAACACATTTTTTCAATCAATTTGGGTCTGGGATTTTTTTTTTTTTTCTATAAACACACATAAAATATGTTGTGCAAAACTTTTAAAAGCTAACAGTGAAACGCCATGTTTTATAGACAGTGTTCCTCTGTAATCGCCCCCAGTAGATACTTTCTGGAGCATGACAGTGACAGAAACGACTGATTGGGTTTTTTTTTTTTTTTTTTCCTAAAAAAAAGAAAACCTCTTTGAATTGTTTCCACCCCTCGTCATCTGCAGAGTACTCAGAGCCACCGGGTCCTGGGCAGGGGTTCTGAGTGCCTGCTTGGGCTCCAGCCCTGCCCCTAATGGGCTGTGTGACCTTGGGCAAGGCGGCACAGTTCCCTGGTCTCCAGAGAACACATTTTGCCCCCGCCTCAAACTGGGAGGAATTCTCCAAGCAGGAACCCAGGATTATTGCAGCCTCGTGTTTGGATTTTCAGAGAAAATCCTGTTTTAAATTTTCTGTTCCAGGCCCCTTGTAAGGCTTTGTACAAGTTGTTCCCTTTGACTGGAATTTCCCCTTTGTTAACCTGTCAAGCTGACCCGAAGGGGCCTGCACTTGGTTCTGCTCTCACCATCTTGAAATTCTTAATAATTTTTGAGCAAGCGCCCCATGTTTTCGTTTTGCACCAAAAACAAACACACCCATGGCCGTCAAGTCAATTCCGATTCATGGCAACCCTGTGTGTTGCAGAGTAGAACTGTTCCATAGAGTTTTCTTGGCTGGAATCTTTATGGAACCAGGCTTCCAGGCTTTTTTTCCAGGACATTGCTAGGTGGGTTTGAACCATCAACCGTTAGATGAGCAGTCAAGCGCAAACTCTTCGCGCCACCCAGCAAGCCGGTGAATTCTGTAGTGGGGCTGGTCAGGCTCTATTCTAGTGCGTTATGCGTATCAGATTGTTTCATCCTGGACAACTCTGTGAGGTAGGCGCAGTTTGAGCTCCATTTTATAGATGACGAAACTGAGTCCACTAAGGTCAAAGGTCAGCTCCATCACCACAGTAGCAATACAAGCCATTACGTGCCAGCCTCCATTCCAAGCACTTGTCCTGTGTCATCTCAACTAATCCTCACAACAGTCCTATGAGATGGGAACTATTATGATTCCCCAGGTCCAGATGATAAAATTTAGGCACAGAGGGGTTAGGCAACTTGCTCAAGGTCACACAGCAAGCAGGTGGAGGATGCAAACTTTCTAGAGAGGCTCACTCAATCTCTCCCCTGGATGCTGGCAGCAGTCTCCTCACCCAGGTCCCACCTCTGGACTCATGCCCTCTAGCCCATTCTCAGCATGGTGTCCAGAACCATCTCCCCTAACTTGACCTCTAGTCATGCCATGTCCATGTTGTAAATCCTCTCATGGCTCCCAATACTCTTAAGAAGCTGTTTAACCTCCTTAGCTTGACCATTGAGACTCTCAATGATATGACCTCTTCCAACCACTCAAGGTCTGTGTACTTCTCATCCCCCTGGTATTTGGCACTCCTGCCCTTCAGACAGCCTGCGGTTAGATCTCTATGCACACAGGTTGCTTCTGGAGTGAACAGGTCAGGACCCATCGGTTCCCTGCACCATGCCTGGCACACAGACACTCTAGAAAAGCTGCCCAGCTGAAGCCTGTCAGGGCAGAGCCCAGGCCTATGCCGTGTGTCACACTTAACACTCCCTTTCCTTCAGCCCCACATCCAGGATGCTAACTCCTCGATGTCCCTGTAATCCAGCACCTCCTCCGCACCCCCGCCGGCACTTTAGCAAGGGTCACCATTATTGCCCTTGCAAATGGTTATCCCTACCTCCTCCCCAGCTTCTTGGCCTCCGGCCATGCCTCTTCCATTGTCCAAACTCCAGCTGGAGAGACCTTTTTAAAACCCATGTCTAACCATTTCTCCCTCTGCTTAACCCCCGGCCACTGTGCCCCATCATCCCCAAACCAAACCAAAAACTTGTTGCTGTCAAGTTGATTCAGATTCACAGTGACCCTAGAGGACAGAGCAGAACTGCCCCATAGGGTTTCTAAGGATCTACTGGTGGATTCGAACTGTCAACTTTTGGTTAGGAGCCGAGCTCTTAACCACTGAGCCACCAGGGCTCCAAGTGAAATCTAAAAAGGTAACAAGGCTGACAAAGCCTGTGTATCTGGCCCCTGCTGACCTCACCCAGCCACTTCTCCACACCTGCCCCCCTCCCCCTGCCACTACTCCATGCAGACTAAGCCACTTCAGGTTCCGACTTCTCATACACCATGCCTCTTGCCTTGGCTGCTCCTCCTTCATGTTTGCCCTTCTGCCTCAGCTTAACGGCTCTTCTTCCAGGAAGCTTTTCCTGATCACCACCTCTCTGCTGGCAATAATGTCAGATCCCTCCTAGGTTACAACAGCCCCTGTCCTTCCCCATCAAAACAGCTGTGGTGCTGTATTGCAAGCATTTCCCCATCAAAACAGGTCTCAAGCTGTATTGCAAACACTAGTCTGTATGTCTCCCCCTTGCCCCCCACATTGAAGGTGAGCTTTCTGAGAGCAGAGCCATGTATTGTTGCTCAATGTATTCTCCATGCTTGGAACATAGAAAATGCTCAATAAATAGTTGGGTGGTTGGACCAATGGATAGATGGATGGTCAGATGGATGGATGGTCAGATGGACAGATGGATGGATGGACAGACGGATGGATGGATAGATGGATAGGTGAATGGATATTTGGGTGGATAAATGAGTAAATGGAATGGTTGATGAATGGATGGGTATGTGGCTAGATGTGGATGAGTGGATGACAGATGGCTGGATAGGTGGACAGATGGATGAATGGACAGATGGCCGTATGGGGCAGATGGATGGATGGGTATTTGGGTGGACAAATGGGTAGATGAAATAGTGAATGAATGGATGGGTGTGTGACTAGATAAATGGATTGGTGAGTGGATAGTGGTTGGATGGATGGATGGATGGACGGATGGATGGATGGGGAGATGGATAGGTGGGTAAATGGGTAGATGGGATGGTGGATGGACAGGTAGGTGAGTGGCTAAATAGGTGTGTAGCATGGATGTGTGGATGAGCGGGTGGATGAGTGGGTGAAAGTAAAGGTAGATGACAGAAAACCCCAGAGACCACCTTGCAATAGCTAATATTTGGATGTTAAGGCGCTCAAAGTTCCTAGTACATAATAGGCCAGCAACAAAGGTTTATAAAATTAACAGTTGGATGAATGTCACAGAAAAGGTGGTCATCAACCCTCTGCGAGAAATTGCTTTTGCTCCTAGTATCTCCATCCTCTCCCACCTCCATCCTCCTCAACTGCCCAGCTTCCCATTGCTTCCCATAGTTACCACATGACTTGCAGTGGCCAAGTTCCCCAGATCCATGCCTGCACATTAATTATTGAGGGATATAATCCAAATATACCTAATGAATTAATAATAGACCGTAGAGATATTTTAATAATGAAACACTTGGAGATGTGTTTTGATAATTACAGCAGGCTTTCGTAATTATACCACAGCTATAAAAATAAAATCAAAATCAATTAAGTGGTGTGAGTGACACCCCAGGAGCACCCCCTCAGAGCTGAGCTGGATAGACCTACCCAGGAACAGGAAGATCAATTTATCTCTGAGCTGGGAAGTATCTGGTGGTCAAGATCATTCCAGGATTGCAGAGTTGGGGAGGAATTCTAGGGAGGACAAGGGAAGGAACATTAGTGAAATACATCGGGTTTTTGAGCCAGGAAGTGCCTTAAAGACCAATAGATGAGAAGACCACAGTTCAGAGGGAACCGTGACTCACCAAGTCAGCCTCTAAATAGTGACAGAGCCTGGACTACATCTCTGGACTCCCAGTCCAATGCCCTCTTGGCCCTGTGTGCTCAGGTTTCCTCCCTCTTGCCATGACAGGAGGTATCTTTGAGCCCTGATCGTGCCTCCTGTCTCATCCCCTACAACTCCCCATACAGACAACCAAGCCACATATTGTTCATGAACTTAGACCACCCTATGCCTCTCTGCCTTTGTCTGTGCTGTTCCATCTGCCTAAGAATGCCATTCCCTACAATGCCTGCCAAGCAAGCTCTTCCCAGTCTGCCTTCCTCTGCCTTCAAAGGCCCCACCACGTGATTGCAATTCCTTCCCCCTAAAAGACTGGGAGCTGAGAGCTCCTTGCAGGCAAGGGCAAGTTGTTCATTTTGTCTCCCGGAGAGTTAACACAAGGTCTGCAATACAGGTTTATTCAAAGCTAGGTGGATGGAAGGAGAGGAAGAAGAAAAAGGAAGGAAGGAAAGAAACAAGGAAGGTTGGCTCTGGATCGATTTTCAGAATATGTTTAACCAAGGCCACCAAAAGGACATTTTGGTTTAAAAGTGCTAGTTTGGGTACATTTCACTGAGTATGTATGCAATAATAAAGTTAAAGTCATTAAAACAAGATAAAGTGTGTGGCTAACCACTCCGCTGCTAACTGAAAGTTGGTGGTTCAAACTCACCAGCCGCTCCACCGGAGAAAGATGAGGCAGTTTGCTTCCATAAAGATTTACAGCCTTGGAAACCCTATGGGGCACTTTTATTCTGTCCTACAGAATCGCTGAGTCAGAATCGTCTCAACAGCAGCGGGTTTGGTCTTGGTTTTTTGGTAGTGCAGTGCTAAAGTGCTTGGCTGCTAACCAAAAGGTTGGTGATTTGAACCCGTCAGCTGCTTCTTGGGAGAAAGATGTGGCAGTCCGCTCCCGTAAGGATTACAACCTTGGAAACCCTATGGGGAAGTTCTACTCTGTCCTACAGGGTCACTATGAGTTGGAATCCAACGGACAGCAACAGGTTTTTCAAGCAAGATAAATCTTTCCAGGTGGACAAAGAATAGACAAATATACACTAATGAGGCTAGACTGCTAGATTCTAACCACCCTCCCAATACACACACACACACACACACACACACACACACACACACACAAAGTCCTTACCAAGAAGTCTGGGCTGTTGACCTCAAGGTCCTCCTCTAAGAAATGTCCTCAAGAAGGCACTTGAACTTGTCACAGACACTTGCCCAAAGTAGATCCACTATGCAGAGCTGACAAGTGGCAGCTGGGCTGGAACCTGTGGGACTGTTATTGTTCTTAAGTGCCATCCAGTCAGTTCCAACTCATAGCCACCCTATGTACACCAGAATGAAACACTGCCTGGTCCTGGGCCATCCTCACAATCATTGTTATACTTGAGCCCATTGTGGCAGCCACTGTGTCAATCCATTTTGTTGAGGGTCTTCCTCTTTTTCGATGACCTTCTACTTTACCAAGCACAATGTTCTCCTCCAAGGACTGATCCCTCCTGAGAACACGTTCAAAGTATGTAAGACGAAGTTTCACCATCCTTGCTGCTAAGGAGAATTCTGGTTGTATTTCTCCCAAGACAGATTTGTTTGTTCTTCTGGTATATTCAATATTCTTTGCCAACACCAGAATTCCAAGGCATCACTTCTTCTCCAGTCTTCCTTATTCATCATCCAGCTTTCACATGCATCTGAGGCAACTGAAAACACCACGGCTTGGGTCAGGCACACCCTAGTCGTCAAGGTGACATCTTTGCTCTTCAACACTTTAAAGAGCTCTTTTGCAGCAGATTTGCCCAACACAACGCGTCTTTTGATTTCTTGACTGCTGCTTCCATGGGTGTTGATTGTGGGTCCAAGTAAAATGAAATCCTTGACAACGTCAATCTTTTCTCCGTTTATCATGATGTTGCTCATTGGTCCAGTTGTGAGGATTTTTGTTTTCTTTATGTTGAGGTGCAATCCATACTGAAGGCTGTGGTCTTTGATCTTCGTTCGTAAGTGCTTCAAGTCCTCTTCACTTTCAGCAAGCAAGGTCGTGTCATCTGCATAACACAGGTTGTTAATAAGCCTTCCTCCAATCTTCATGCCCCATTCTTCTTCATATAGTCCAGCTTCTTGGATTATTTGCTCAGCATACAGATTGAATAGGTATGGTGAAATGATACGACCCTGACACACACCTTTCCTGACTTTAAACCATGCAGTATCCCCTCATTCTGTTCAAACTATTGCCTCTTGATCTATGCACAGGTTCCTTATGAGCACAATTCAGTGTTCCGGAATTCCCATTCTTTTCAATATTATCCATAATTTGTTATGATCTACAGAGTTGAATGCCTTCGTATAGCCAATAAAACACAGGTAAACATCCTTCTGGTGTTCTCGGCTTTCAGCCAGGATCCATCTGACATCAGCAATGATATCCCTGGTTCCATGTTCTCTTCTGGATCTGACTTGAATTTCTGGCAGTTCCCTGTCAATATACCGCTGCAAGTGCTTGTCAACGATCTTCAGCAAGATTTTCCTTGCGCGTGATATTAATGATATTATTTGATAATTTCTGCGTTCGGTTGGGAATAGGCATAATCTGTGGGACTGGTTCTGTTTATTCAGCCCCCGTGGTGATCCCACCATCAGTAACCACAGAACCAAGGTCAAATTGCAGGTTCCCTTAGGGTTTTACCATCTCTGCCATCTCTGAGTCAATGTTTGGATCTGGGGGAGGGCTAAAGGGTAGGAGGAACTTGGTGAAGTTCAGGCATCATGACTTACTCTCCTTCTTCCCCTTCCTACACCCACAAGCAGGGTGCCAAGCTTTGGTCTGTCGTTGTTAAGTGCTGTGGAGTCGATTCCGACTCATAGCAACCCCACGTGACAGAGTAGAACTGCCCCATAGGGTTTTCTTGGCTGTAATCTTTATGGGAGCAGATTGCCAGATCTTTATCCCACGGAGCTGCTGGGTGCGTTTCAGCAGCCAACCTTTTGGTTAGCAGACAACCACTTAACCGTTGTGCCACCAGGGCTCCTAAATCTTTACTCTAAAAGGCAGCATAGCATTGCAGTTAAAAACACAGACTCTGGAGCCAGACTGCCAGGGTTCAAACCCCAGCACTGCCATTTAAAGGCTGTGTGACTTTGGGTGAGACTCTTAACCTCTCTATGTATCTACGCATTGTTGGGAATTAATGAGCTGGTTTACCTAAAATGCTGAATTAGGGGACATCTTAAATCCATTATTACTTCTTCTATTAAGAGCACCTTGATTTGCAACCTCTTTCCCAACTCTTGGGTCCCTGGTGGCCCTGGTTTGTGCTTGACTACTAACCTAAAGATTGGCAGTTTGAGCCCACCCAGAGATGTTCACTGCAGAAGAAAGGCCTGGCAATCCACTTCCATAAAGATTACAGCCAAAAACGAAACAAAACAAAACCCTATGGAGTAGTTCTACTGTGTAACACATGGGGTCGCCATGAGCTGGAATCGACGCTACAGCAACAGGTTTTGGTTTCCCAACTCTTAGTCCATGTGAATTGGATGCCACTGGCCCCACCCACTTGCTGAAGAATTTGGACCAGCCTCCCATAACCAACCAATCAGCAGGGTCCATTTCTCTGGCTACAATGATTGGTCAAGAGCAAACCCTTGATCCAAGCCCAGCCAATCAGACCTAATGAAGGTCAGCTTCAACAAATATCAGCTAGTGTTATTATTATAGTAATAACAGTTGGTTGACCAGGGGTAGAGTTCTCACCTCCATGCAGGAGACCTGGGTTTGATTCCTGGCCAATGCCACTCATCTGTCCATGGAGGCTTGCAAGTTGCTGGGATGCTGAACAGATTTCAGCAGAGCTTCCAGACTAAGATGGACTGGGAAGAAGGTCTGTTGATCTACTTCTGATGTCAGCCAATGAAAACCCTGTAGAACACAATGGTCTGATCTGCGACCAATCATGGGGTGGTGCACTAAAGGGCAGTGTTCCATTCCGTTGTAGATGGGGTCGCCATGAGTCAGGGGACAACTTGATGGCAACTAACGATATTGTCACATTTTTGTGACAAATTTGACTCATCCCTACCCCCAAGCTAAGTGCCTGTGAGGAGAGGGAAAGCAGGGGGGAGGGCTTCAATGGAGCTAAGAGAGGTTTGGGGATCAGTGGGCAGAGGAGACCCTACTTTTCCTCCTCTGCCCTTTCAACAGGGCCAGGTTAGACCCTTTCTCTTTTGGCTCCCCAAGTGCCCCTGCTCACTCCTGTTCTGAGGTGGAGTGAAACGTGTGACTCTGACCTGGGCATTGACCCTGGTAGACCTGGTTCAAATCCCAGCTAACCCTCTTCCTAGCTGTGGGGCCCTTGCCCTCATCTCTTGACCCTCAGTTTCTTCACCTGGACAATGGGATGACAGAGAAATTATTCCTCTAATAGTTCTGAATTCAGTGGAGTCGGACATGCCTTGGGGCTGGCACCCAGGAGGGGCTCCAGCAGAGATGCCAGACCTTACTAGCATGCCCCTTATCACCATGTCTTACAGCTGGCCGTTAAATGTCTCTCCCCAGCCAGACTGGGCTCCAAAGCCAAGTACAGGCTTGATCATTAATCATCAGCTCACTGTGCAAGGCTAGGCACAGAGTGCAGGAAATGAGGGATGAATAAATGAGTGAGTGAATGAATGCAGGGTGGGTAAGAGGGAGGGAGCAAGAGAAAAACCACAAGTCACTTTATGGCACTTAAAAGTCCAGCTGTTCCAGAATCTAGAGCCTTCAGAATGGGAGACAGAGAAGATCAGGCTCAAGCCCATTACTCTACAGAGAAGGAGCCCAGACAGGGCATGTGACTTTCCAGGGTCACACAGCAATAGGCCCCAGCACAGAGAGCCTTTCAGACCCTGGCTCCAGCTCTGGGTCACCCAGGCCTCCTGCAGCACTCACCTTCTCCCTGTTTCTCCCCCCAGGCCAATCCCAACACCCCATGATACCTCTTCCTGTCTGGAACCAACACCCTCCAAGCCAGGTGCTCCCCTCAGGTGTCTCTTCCCCAGATGGGTTGGGTCCCATGGGAAAATATCCTGGGGCCTCCAGGCTAGAAGGAGTGGGGTGACTCAGAGCCAGGTGGGGAAAAGCTCTGGAGAACAGGGCTGGAGTGGAGCCCGGGGAGTTCTTTGTAAGTGAGTCAGAGACGATATCAAGATTCTCTTGGCCCTGACTCAAGCGTGCAGGATGCAAAGGTTTGTTTCCTGTAACTGAACCTGCAGGCCTGAGTAGACGCTGGTCTGATTCTGATCCGACCTGCCGCACAGCCTTCCCTCTGACCGCCCCACCTTGACGGGTCACTGGTCACCAGTTCTTGCCAACCTGGTGTTCAAGTCCAAGGTCGGAACCTTCTTCCCCGACCCTTAGCATTCCCTCCACAGTCTTGCAGGATACTTCCTCGCCCTGGCGGGGTTACAGGGATGAGAGAGGGAAAGCTTGGACTTATGTCTCAAAACAGTGCCCCTTGCTGATCAGCATGGACTGCTCCCGAAGCACACCCTGGGACAAAAACTCCAGTGTGAGCGGTGTCCTGAGAGGTAGGACAAGACACCAAACCAGTGGCGGTGGGGTTGACTCTGACTCATGGTGACCTCAGGTGCATCAGAGTAGGGTTTTCAAAGGCTGATTTTTGGGGAAGTAGATCACCAGGCCTTTCTTCTGAGGCACTTCTGGAGGGACTTGAACCATCAACCTTTCTGTTAGCAGCCAAGCACATTAACCATTTGCACTACCTGGGGACTCCTTTGGGTGGTAAGGGAGTAAGAAACTGAAAACAGGGAAGGGAAGGGTTCATTATCTAGCAAGATTCCACTGTGGGCAGCTGGGTCTTGATGCCCCTGGGGACCTCTGTAAGACCATGCGAAGCATGCCTGAGTTGTTCCACCCAAGGAGCAAGGAAGCTGGGGTGTTTATCCTCCAGTTCCTGTCTGGTCTGCCACTGGCTGAGGGGTACTCCCCAGGGCATTAACTTCCGGGCACTTCATTGGGTAGGACCTGAAAGTCAGAAGCCATGGGGTTGGGCTGCATGGGCATGGTGAGAGCCTACACTCACCCAACAAATAATAATAGTAGTCCCTGGTCTGTCCACAGAGCCCCACCATTACACAGTACTTTCCTGTAAGCCGCTAGCATCACCTGCAACACAGGCGATGCTATCTTAGTCAAGGCTCTTAGTCAAGGTTTCAGTCAAGGTCTTTGTGAAGATTCTCCAAGGAAACAGAACCGGTAGGATAGATAGCTACATACATGCATACATGGATGATGGATGGATGGATGGATGGATGGATGATACACAGACATCATGGATGTATATATGTGTGTGTGTGTGTAGAGAGAGGTTTACTTCAATGGATTGACTCACAGGATTTTGGGGTTGACAAGCCCAGAATCTGTAGATCAGGAGAAGGGGGGAGTGAAGAGTTCTGCAATGATGTCCATTTATAGTCTGGAGGCAGAATACACCTTAGTATGCCCTAGGGAAAACTCCCTTATTGCTTTTAAGGTCTTCAACTGATTGGACAAGGCCCATCCACATAATGGAGGGTTATCTGCTTTACCTAAGGCCAACTGATCTAATCACATGTGACTACCTCACAACAGTATCTAGTCTAGTGTTTAACCAAACAACTGGGCACCATAGCCTAGCCAATTTGACACATGAAATTAACCATCACACAATCCTCATATTACAAAGGAGGAAGGTGAGGCCTGGGCCAGGGAAATAACTCATTGATAAGAAGCAAGAAGGGGCCACAAGTCCAGATCTTCAGCCTCTAAATCCACAAAGACTTGCTTTGGAGTTAGCCTGGCCTTGGGTTCAAATCCTGGCTCTGCCTTCTCTTGGCTTCATAACACTGACCCAAAGACTTCCCTTTCCATTAGCCTCAGTTCCCTCATCTGCAAAGTGGGCAACATCATTCCCCTCTCACAAAGCTGACATGAAAATATGACAAGATCAAGTGTGTAGAAGTATGGTACACCGGGCCAGGCACAAATTAGGTGCTCGTAATCATTTCCTCCTTTCCCTCCCAGCCCATTCTTTTGCTGGCTTTGCCACCAAGTCACTCTGGGACTTGGGCTAACCTACAATTCATCTCACCAAACACACAGAGAGCGCGGACCATTGTTCCTGTTGGGGCGTGTGGTGGGAGGCAGGCAGATAATTCAGTAACATGTAGAAGGCCACACACCCTTGAGGTTGGAGGTTGGGGAGAGCCCAGTGAGAGTTGCCCAGTGAGAAAGTAAGCAAAAGAGGGGGAAGGGCAGAATGCAGAGGGGAAGGGAGACTAAAGGTACCCAGGAAGCCAGCTGGGATGGGAGCAGCCTCATGGAAGGGTTGTAAGCTATGGGTGGTGGGATCAGATTTTCGAAACTCCCTCTGGCTGCCTGGAATGCAGGTGATGAATTAGGCTGGGCAGGGCCACCTAGGAGGCCCCCTCTTAATAGAGGTGAGAATGACGGTGACCTGGCTGGGCAGCGGGCAGGAGACAGATGGGCAGATGGGGTGCAGAATGGGGCTCGGTGCATCCTCAGGGAGGCAGAAAGGAGTTCATCCCAGGACCTCCAGTGTCTTCTCAATACAACACCCTCTGCGAGCCTGCCTGAGCTGTTCCAGCTCCCAGAGCTCCATTTCTGGGTCCCCAGCCCTGTCTACCCCTAGGGCTGTGACTGCAAACCGCTCACTAACCTCTCGCCTCCCTTGACTCCAGCATCGCTGACCTGTTTGAGCTCCACCCACGCTTATCCTAGCAGACATCGGACACCTCGCTCAGCTTTGGGATAAGCTCTGAGACCCAGCTTGTGCCTGAGAAACTTGAAGGCTTGTAAATAAGTAGCTTCAGGTACTGAGCCCATGACTGGTAGAAACCAAATCTAGTTTCCAACTCATGGTGACCTAATGTGTGCAGAGTAGAACTGTGGTCCATAGGATTTTCATGGCTCTGACCTCTTCGTGGCAGATCACCAGGCCTTTCTTGTGAGGCACCTCTGGTAGGTTTGAACAGCCAACATTTTGGTCAGTGGCCAAGTGCTTAGCCATTTGCACCACCCAGGGGCTCCTTATGCCTGGGAGAAACACAAATAAATACCTGATGGGAAGGACCTCTTCAGAGGTGCACACACCCACCTACTCCCAGGCTCTCAGGAGGCCAGGAGTAGCCCCAGGAGTCCCCTTTATCCATTACCTGATCCTGCCTTGATGGACCCTCTCTCTCCTTGTGAGTAGGGATTGCTTTTGGACATCTTAGCCACACAAACAGGGGATGTAGCGAGTGTGGAGTGTTCCTCAAAGTGAGTAAGCTCCTCCAGCAAAGGAAAAGCAAACTCTTCAGAAGTTGCTTCAGAAAACATGTCAAAACTTCTGGCCAACATGGCGCCATAGACAGAAGCACCATGCTGTCCCTCCACAGCAAAGACCTGAAAAACAAAGTAAAACAGAGACAAATGTCACTCCTGGATCCCGAAGTATCAAATGAAGAGATAAAGAATTCAGTCAAGCACCAAATGGAATGAGAAACTGACAGAGACAGAAAGTGAGGAGAGATACTTGTGGAGGTTCCCTATCAGCTAACACATCATGGATTTGCCATCTTGGACTCTTGTCAGAGATTGGAGGACAGGGAGCATGGGAAAGCAGCTTCATGGAGCTCCCAGCAGGAGACAGAGCAGCCGGTAAGCAGCAATACACACTTTCCCGCCCCTCATCCTCTCCCCACTGCTCTACCTCCAAGCTTCCTGGCTTGCTGCGGCGGCTCACTAGGCCAGGAAGTGCAGCATCCATGACACCTGGACTCGCCCCATCCACATCAGAGATCTGCGGACAGGGAGTATGGGCAAGCAGCTTCAGGAAGTTCCCAGCAGGAGACAGATCACCTGTTAACCAGCGATATATGCTTTACTAACCCCCACCCTTCTTCCCCCCACACTCAGCCTCCTCTGCTTCCCACCAGCCACAGTCTCTTGGCTGGAAGGCAAATGCTTCCAGCCTTGGCCACTTGGATTCACCTCACCCATACTGGCTGGCTCCCTGAGTAGCATTTGTCAGTTGCTGATGCTGCTTTTTTCTCTTTCGTTTGGTTTCTTCCTTTCCTCCCACCACGTCCCCACCCACCCCCGCCCAGCTTCTCTTGAACACCTGCCTCTGTGTGCCATCTTTGCTTCTTCTTGAAAAGCTATGAAGCACCACTCAACTGGGGAACCACTCACCCAGCTGAAGACACCATGCTGGTGGGATCCCCGGGTTTTTTTTTTTTTTTTGCTTTGGTTTGTTTTGTTTTGCTTTGTTCTGTTTGGTTTTGTTTGTTTTTCTTTTCTCAGCTTGGGAGCCCCTTCTAGCCAGGCTGCACTGCACGGCTTAGGAGCCACTTCCCCGGTCGGTGGGATCCCTGGGGGCATTTCTTTTTTTCTTTCTTTCTCTTTTTTCCTTTCTGTCTTTCTTCCTTTCTCAGTTCTCGTCTCTCTATACTTACCTTCTTTTCCTGTCTCCTGAATTCCTGGCACTGTGTGATGTTTATACCCCCTCTAGCCAGGCTACATTGTGCAGCCTGGGAGTCACTCACCAGTCGTTACAGCCACACTAGTGGGACCCCTGGGGGCTTTTCTTTTCTTTCTTATATTTTTTCATTTTATTATCTAGTTACTTTTTTCCCCTTTTTCTTTTTTTTTTTTTCAATTACATGGCTTCTCCTCTCTCCACTCCAACAGCAAGCTCCCTTAGCCCTCTTTTTTTTTTTTTGGCTCCTGTTTCTCTCTCCACTCTGTCCTCTTTCCCGTACCATATTAGCTCCACACATCACAAACTCGCCCTTCTTTCCTGCTTAATTGCACCATGCGTTGAACATCATACCCTTGAGAAGCACAGGCATGGCCTACCGGAACCTGCCCAGCAGTGATTCCTGGTCCGTCCTATTGGCCATAGTACATGCCACAGACAACCCATCCCAACCCCTCCCCTTCAGCTGGACCTGCCCTGCTGTGCCATAGCTGAGCGACTGAGCCTGCCCGTTGGACACATAGATGGAAAGCATCATGACCTCAGACAAGCAAACAACAAAGAATGCATAGACTGCCTGCTCAGATAACCAAATAAAACAAAAAACAGGATGAAACAAGCAGATCTACAATCAATAAATGAAGAAAATAACTACTGAATGTCCCAAAGAAAGCAGACAGTGTCAAAACATATTTTAAAAAAGGACAAGATGGTGCCAGTAGGTGCCCAAAATAAAATGTCAGATGACTTTCCAGTAGAAGAAACGGCACTAGAACTATCTGACAGGGAATTCAAATCTCTAATATTCGAGCTATCCGAGAATTGAAGCAAAAAGGAGACAAAAATTAGGAAAAAATAGAAAAATTCATGGAAAATACAGATAATAAATGGAAGAATTCAGGACAAATAATACAGGAACAAAATGCCAAAATAAATTCACAACGAGAAATCATACAAAAACAACAATTAGAAATCCAAAAGATAAACAACAAGATTTCAGAAATAGTGTCATAGAAGGGCTGAGGAGCAGGTTTGAAATGATGGAAGACAGGATCAGAGAAATTGAAGACAAATACTTGGATACAACTCTGTTTGAGGAAAAATAAGAAAAATGAAGAAACCCTGATAACTATGTGGGATACAATCAAAAGCAAAGTTTGCAAGTGATTGGAGTTCCAGAGCAGGGGGAGAAAACAGAAAACACAGAGAAGATCATTGAAGAATTGCTGACAGAAAACTTTCCTAATATCATGAAAGATGAAAAGCTGACAATTTGAGAAGCTCAACGAAATCCATATAGGATAGACCCCAAAAGAAAATCACCAAGGCATATCATAATCACACTCACTAAAACCAAGACAAAGGAAAATCCTGAGAGCAGTTCAAGAAAAAAAAATGTCACATACAGAGGAGAAACAATAAGACTAAGCTCTGAATATTTGGCAGAAACCATGCAGGCAAGAAGGCAATGGGATGATGGATATAAAACATTGAAAGAAAAAAATTGCCAACCAAGAATAACATGTCCTGCAAAATGCTCATTCAAATATGACTATGAAATTAGGACATTTCCATAAAAAAAAAAGACATTTCCATACAAACAGAAATTAAGGAACTATGTAAAAACAAAACCAAGCTTACAAGAATTATTAAAGGGAGTCCTTCAGTCTTAGAACAAACAACATCAGACCACAATCTAAATCTAGGATGCAAGATTATACCAGCTGGATACCAACCTAGGAAGTTAACACTCAAGGACTATCCAAAACCAAAAGAAATATAACAGGAAACCAGAGAGGTTAATCTGTAAATGACAACATCAGAACACTGAAAGAGGGAATAAATAGTGTAAATATAGAACTTTCTTACAGAGGTGAAGGCAGGGCACTACTAAGTAATAACAAACTGATTCAAACCTAGGAAGATAAGGGTAAATTTCAAGGTAACCACAAAGGAAGTTAACAAACCTACTCATGAAAATAAAGAAAACATAAACTCTCAATAAAAACAAAATCTACAAAAACAAAAGAAATGAAAAAGAAATCCACAAACAAAAGGAATTCAGCACAGGACACTAAGAGGAACAAAGAAAACATCAGCACCACAAAAAAAAAAAAAAAAACACTACAAAATGACAACAATAAATTCACATCTATCAATAATTATACTGAATATAAGTGGCCTAAATGCACCCATAAAGAGACAGAGAGTGACAGAATGGATTAAAAAACAGGATATATCAATATGCTGTCTACAAGAGACGTACCTTAGAGACAAAGATGTAAGTTTATTAAAAAATCAAAGGATGGAAAAAAATATATATCAGGCAAACAACTACCAAAAAAGAGCAGGAGTAGCAACCTAATCTCAGATAAAGTAGACTTTAAAACAAAATCCACCATAAAAGACAAAGAAGGGCACTATATAATGACTAAAGGGATGATCTCTCATGAAGACTTAACCATAATAAACATCTACACACCCAATGACAGGGCTCCAAAATACATAAAACAAACTCTAAAGGCACTGAAAAGAGAAATTGACAGTTTCACAATAATAGTGGGAGAGCTCAGTACACCACTCTTGGTAAAGTCAGAACATCTAGAAAGAAACTCAACAAAGATACAGAGGAGTTCAAAGGTACAATCATTCAAGTTGACCTCCTAGGCATATATAGAACACTCCACCCAACAACTGCAAAATACACATTCTTTTCCCTTGCCCATGGAACATTCTCCAGAATAGACCACATCTTAGGCCACAGAGCAACCCTCAACAAAATCCAAAACACTGAAATAATACAAGGTATCTTCTTGGAACACAATGCCACCGAAATAGAAATTAATAACAGGAAGAGCAAGGAAAAAAACCAATTACATGGAAACTGAATAACACCCTGCTTAAAAACCACGGGATAAGAGAAGAAATCGGAGATGGAATAAAAAAAATTCCTAGTATCAAAAGAGAATGAAAACACACCATACCAAAACCTTTGGGACACAGCAAAGGCAGTCCTAAGAGGTCAATTTATAGCAGTAGATGCACACACCAAAAAAGAAGAAAGGGACAAAATCAAACTTTAGCTACACAACTTGAACAAACAGAAAGAACACAAAAGAAGCCCATAGACACCAGAAGAAAGGAAATAATAAAGATCAGAGCAGAAATAAGTGAAATAGGGAGTAGAAAAACAAAAGAGAGAATAAACAAAACCGAAAGCTGGTTCTTTGAAAGGATCAACAAAATCGACAAACCACTGGCCAAACTGACAAAAGAAAAACAGGAGAGGACACAAATAACCCAAATAAATGAAATGGGGGACATTACAATAGACCCAACTGAAATAAAAAGAATCATTACAGAGTATTATGAGAAACTGTATTCCAACAAAATTGAAAACCTAGAGGAAATGGACAAATTTCTAGAAACACACTAACTACCCAAACTAACACAAAATGATATTGAAAATCTGAACAGACCCATAACAAGAGAAGAGATTGAAAAGGTAATTAAAAAAAAAAAAAAAACTCACAACAACAACAAAAAACGCTGGCTCAGATGGCTTCACTGGAGAATTCTACCAAAACATTCAGAAAAGAGCTTACACCAGTTCTACTCAAACTATTTCAGAACATAAAAAAAGGAAGCGATACTTCTGAATTCATTCTATGCAGCTAGCATGGCCCTGGTACCAAAACCAGGCAAAGATACCACAAAAAAAGAAAATTACAGACCAATATCTCTCATGCATGTACATGCAAAAATTCTCAACAAAATTCTAGCCAATAGAATTCAGCACCATATCAAAAAAATAATACACCACAACCAAGTAGGATTCATACCAGGTATGCAAGGATAGTTCAACATTAGAAAATCAATCAACTTAATCCACCACATAAATAAAAGGAAAGAAAAGAATCACATGATCATCAATAGACGCAGAAAAGGCATTCAACAAAGTCCAACACCCATTCCTGATAAAAACTCTCAATAAAATATGTATAGAAGAAAAATTTCTCAACATAATGAAGGGCATCTATGCAAAACCAATGGCTGGCATCATTCTTAATGGAAAGAAGCTGAAAGCATTCCCCTTGAGAACAGGAACAAGACAAGGATGCCCTTTATCACCACTCCTATTTAACACATTTTCTGCTGGACATCCTAGTTAGAGCAATAAGGCAAGAAAAAGAAATAAGGGGCATCCAAATTGGTAATGAATACATTAAACGGTCCCTATTTCAAGATGATATGATAGTATACATAGAAAACCCAAAAGACTCCACGAGAAAACTACTGGAACTAATAGAAAGATTCAGCAGAGTAGCAGGATACAAGCTAACACAAAAAAATCAGTTGGATTCTTATACACGAATAAAGTGAATAATGAAAAGGAAATCAGAAAAACAATACCATTTATAAGAGCCCCTAAAAAAATAAAATACTTAGGAATAAATCTAACCAGGATATAAAAGACCTATACAAAGAAAACTACAAAACACTACTGCAAGAAACCAAAAGAGATCTACATAAACGGAAAAACATACCATGCTCATGAATAGGTAGACTCAACATTGTGAAAATGACAATTCTACCCAAAGCGATTTACAAATGTAATGCAATCTTCATGCAAATACCAACAACATTCTTTAAAGAGATGGAAAAAATTATCGTTAACTTTATATGGAAAGGGAAGAAGCCCCAGATAAGTAAAGCACTACTGAAGAAAAATAAAGTAGGAGGGCTCGCACTACCTGACCTCAGAACTTACTATACAGCTACGGTAGTCAAAACAGCCTGGTACTGGTACAGTGACAGATAAATTGATCAATGGGACAGAATCGATAACCCAGACATAAATCCATCCACCTACGGTCACCTGATCTTTGACAGGGCCCAAAGTCCATAAAATGAGGAAAACACAGTCTGTTTAACAAATGGTGCTGGCAAAACTGGGTGTCCATCTGCAAAAAAATGAAACAGGACCCATACCTCACACCATATACAAAAACTAATTCAAAATGGATCAAAGACCTAAATATAAAGCCAAAAACTATGAAGTTCAAAGAAGAAAAAATAGGATCGATGCTAGAAGCCTTAATACATGGCATTAACAGGATACAAACCGTAACTAACAACACACAAACTCCAGAAGATAAGCTAGATAACTGGGATCTTCTAAAAGTTAAACACTTATACTTATCAAAAGACTTCACCAAAAGAGAACCTACTGACTGGGAAAAAAAAACTTCGGCTATTACAAATCAAACAAAGCTGTAATTTCTAAAATCTACAAGAAAATCCAACACCTCTACGACAAAAAGACAAATAATTCAATTTAAAAACGGGCAAAGGAAATCAACAGACACCTCACCAAAGAAGACATTCAAGCGGCCAATGGACATACTAGGAAATATTCTCAATTACTAGCCATTAAAAAAAAAAAAAAATTTTAGAGAAATGCAAATCAAAACCACAATGAGATACCATCTCACCCTGGCATTACTGGCATGAATTTAAAAAAAGAGGAAATAACAAATGTTGTAGAGGCTTTGGGGAGATTGGAACTCTTACGCACTGCTGATGGGAATGCAAAATGACACAACCATTTTGGAAAACGATATGATGCTTCCTTAGAAAGCCAGAAATAGAAATACCATATGATCCAGAAATCCCACTCCTAGGAATACATCCTAGAGAAATAGTCATCATCACACGAATAGACATATGCACACCCATGTTCATTGCAGCATTGTTCACATTATTCAAAAACGATGGAAACAACCTAGATGCCCATCAGCAGATGAATGGATAAACAAACTGTGGCGCATACACGCAATGGAGTAGTACATAATGATAAAGAATAACATTAAATTTGTGAAGCCTCTCATAACATGGATGAATCTGGAGGGCATTATGCTGAGTGAAATAAGTCAATCACAAAAGGACAAACACTGAATGAGACCACTACTATAAAAACTCATGAAAAGGTTTACACACAAAAACAAACAACCTTTGATGGCTATGAGGAAGGCGAGGTGTGCGGATGGAAAAAAACAAAAGACAATAGATAAGTGGTAACTTTGGGGAAGAGTAAGACAGTACGCAATACTGGGAAAGCCAGCACGACTTGTTCAAGGAAAGGTCGTAGAAGCTCCATAAACCAAAACCCAGTGCTGTCGAGTTGATTCCGACTCATAGCGACCCTATAGGACAGAGGAGAACTGCCCCATAGAGTTTCCAAGGAGCGTCTGGTAGATTCGAACTGCCAACCTTTGGTTAGCAGCCATAGCACTTAACTACTACACCACCAGGGTTTCCAGAAGCTCCATAGACACACCCAAACTCACTGAGGGACTGAGTTACTGGGCTGAGGGCTGTGGGGATCGCAGTCTTGGGGAACATCTAGCTCAATTGGCATAACAGTTTATAAAGAAAATGTTTTACATTCTACTTCGGTGAGTAGTGTCTGGGGTCTTAAAAGCCTATGAATGGCCATCCAGGATATTCCACTGGTCTCACCCCTTAAGGAGCAAGGAAGAATGAAGAAAACAAGGGAAAGAAAGATTAGTCCAAGGGACTAATGGACCACATCTGCCACGGCCTTCACCAGACTCAGTCCAGTACAACTAGATGGTGCCCGGCTACCACCACTGAGCTGCTCTGACAGGGATCACAGTAGAGGGTCCTGGAAAGAGCTGGAGAAAAATGTAGAACAAAATTCTAACTCAAAAAGAAAGACCAGACTTGCTGGCGTGACAGAGACTGGAGAAACCCTGAGAGTATGGCCCCCGGACACCCTATCAGCTCAGTAATGAACTCACTCCTGAGGTTCACCCTTTAACCAAAGATTGGACAGGCCCATAAAACAAAAGCAGACTAAAGGGGCACTCCAGCCCTGGGGCAAGGACTAGAAGGCAGGAGGGGACAGGAAAGCTGGTAATAGGGAACCTTAGGTTGAAAAGGGAGAGTGCTGACATGCGGTGGGGTTGTTAACCAATGTCATAAAACAATATGTGTACTAACTGTTTAATGAGAAGCTAGTTTGTTCTATAAACCTTCATCTAAAGTACAATTAAAGAAAGAAAGAAAACATGTCAACAACACGGTAGCATTCAAAATAACTTTAACTGCTTCCTGTGTGTGTGTGTGTGTGCGCGCGCGTGCGTGTGTGTTGTTTTGCAGCTTTATCGAGGGATACAGGAGGAAAGGCAAGGGGGATTCCTCTACTTGGGGAACTTTCTCTAGCGCTGGTGGATTTTCCTGGGACGGGATCACCCCCGCCGTCCTGAACACCAGGTGGAGGCCAGGGCACTGCTCAGGGCCAGACCTCTGGCTGGATTGTGAAGCTGTGACCTGTGCAGCTAAGCGTGTGGCAAATTGAAGGAGTGATGGAGGAGGAGGAGGAGGAAACGAACAAGCTTATGGTGCTGGGGGTAAACTGAGGCCCAGGGAAGTGAGGTGATAGCTAGGCGTTCAGGCTACCTAATTCTCAAATCCTCAGCTTCTTCCTCCCAGTCCTTCCTAGACTTGGGGTGGAATGTCAGGTAACAAAATAAATGTCCCTGAAATAAAGGCAATGAAATTCCCTCTCTCTCTCTCTCTGGAGAAAACAATAACAATAAATTAGACAGAATCATATTTAACAAGCGCCTACAATGCGCCAGGCACGCTGATATCCATCACCTCTTCCAAACTTCAGGACCAATTTGGGAAACAGCAATGATCAGATCCTGCATTACACGTGAGGAGAGAGGCTGGGCACGCTTTAGGGGTGCACCCAGAGCCCCCCAGCCAGGCAGGTGGCCAAGCCACCCTCACAAAGCTCCCCAAGTTCTTGCAGGACTTATGGAACCTCCCTGTCAACCAGCATCAATGGGGCTTCTCCTAGAGATAGGCACCAGGCCAGGAGCTAGGGACCCACAAAGAAACGGGCATGGTTCCCCTAAAAAAAAAAAACCCTAGTGCCCCCTTTTTACCTTCTATTTTCTCTCCCTAACCTCTTTGCTCTTGTTTGACCACTACTCTAGCCTTGGCTCTGCCCTGAGCCTCTGCAGATTTTGGAAGGCACCATCTGCTTAGCCAGGGGCTCACACACAGCCTCCAGGGGCAGGTGGGTATGAATGTCATCTCATTTTTCAGATGAGGAAACTGAGGCTCAGAGAGGTGGGATTGCTTGCACAGGTTACTTGGCCAGTGGCCCAGGGTTCCAACCAGCTGCCTGACTGCAGGCCCCATCTACTCCACGTGTAGCTGACGTTTCTGAGACTGAGAAGAAACTGGGTGCCCTGTAACCCCAGCACCATGGGGACCCTGTCCCATGCCTGACAAGAGATCCTGGAGGAGCTTTTACTCTCAGGCTCAGTTGGCTGGCAAGGCAGGAAAACCCTCAGGGGCTGTAACCAGAGAGGCCTGGCCTTGGGGCTCTGAGGGCCAGGAGGGAAAAGCACAAAGGGTCCTTTGTCCCACCCATTGTTCGGACTCACAGTCGACTTGGCTGCGCCCCTCAGACCAGCAAGGGGGACTTTGGGTCTGCGGAGCAGCTGGGGTCTCTCCGGTTCTCCCACATTCCGCTGGGATGGACCAGAGGACTCACTGGGGGCTTGGGAAATACTGGGGCTTTGTAGGAGAAACGACCTCCCTCCTTGTTTTTTTCTTTTTGTTTGTTTGTTTTTAAATTATGCTCTTGTCCTTGATTGTGAAGTTACCAGGCACATGTTAACAAAGAAAATCAAATGGCAGCACCCTACCCACCCCTGAGCCCCAGCAGTCATGCCCAGGTCTCTTGTATGTCTTTCCAGAAAGTTTTCTATGCTCACATGTGAAAAGGCAGGTATGTGTTTTCCTTTTTTGATATACAAAGGGCAAGAAAAAAAGAGCGGGGGGACTCCTTTTTTTCACTGCACAAAGCACCAGGAGACCAATCCAGATCAGTCCAAGAATTGCATCCTCAGGCTAGGGCAGTGGAGTTGAATAGTTGAGACCAAGACCACATGGCTGGAAAGCTGAAAACATTCACCACCTGGCCCTTAGCAGGACATGTTGGCCAACCCCTGGCCTTCAGCATCATCACTAACGAGGTAGCGAAGGGATCTAGCGGTGATCCCATCCAAAGGGCTGGAGCTCCAATGGAACCCAGAGTCATCTGTCCTGCTGTCGGGACCCCCGATGGGGCTGCTGGAAAATGTTGCAGCCTGAACTCAGGCGAGGAGAACAGAGAAGACAAAGGACTTGAACAAGACTCGGGGGCGTGCCGGCAGCTGGGGGCAGCTAATCTATATGCAGGTGGAAGGAGGGGCAGGGAGAGCACAGGAACCAGGAACTACTTGTTAGCGTCCACTGCCTCTGAGACTGTCTGGTCCTGCGTGGCGCAAGGGCCCGGGCTGCATTAAACCAACGCGAAACCAATTGTATAAGGTGAGAAGAGGCCCCGTATGATCAGCAGGCAGGTGTTTATTTGTGTTTGGCACCAGGAAGAAAGCACTTAGGGAATTTAAGGATCACCTTGCCCAGTTGTCCCTCCAGTTCAATGGTGAGTTGTCCACATGGGAGGAATGTTGAGTGAGGGCAATGGATGTTTCCAGAAGGGGACAAGATTTCAGCCACCAGTTCTCCTGGCTTCAGGGTGAGAAGGCACATACAGGCTCCAGATTTATCCTGACTGCACTACTCAGAATCCTGGGTGAGTCTCTTCACCCCTCTGAGCCTCCACTTTCCCCTTTGCAAAATGGGACCATAATTCCTACCCTGTAGAACTGCTACAAAGATTAAAGAAGATGATACCTGTGAGGTGCCAGCCAGAGAAGCCAGGGCTCCAATGCCAGCGCCCTCTAAAAAAAAAAAAACAAACAAAAACCCTTGCCATTAAATCAATTTCTGACTCGTAGTGACCTATAGGATAGAGTAGAACTGCTCTATAGAGTTTCCAAGGAGCAGCTGGTGGTTCGAACTGCCAACCTTTTGGTTAGCAGCTGTAGCTCGCCATTGCTCTTAACCACTGTGCCACCAGGGCTCCGAACCTCTCTTAAGCTCAGAAAAATTCTCTGGATTGGCAGCCACAAGATCAGCTTTCTTTATTTGGAGAGTTTTCCCCCAAAGGACAACTCTGCAGGAATGGGTAGAGACGTTCCAGGGTTTAGGAGATGCCAGGTAGGACTCTGAGTGATGCCACTTCAAACACTTATTGCCATGAAGGAAGTTATTCAAACATAATCAATTAGGCACCCATATTAGCATATTTTTCATTGTAATACAGCCTCACAGAGGAGATTCTAGAGACTGTTTATTGCTGCTCTGAGCTAATATTTGTTAAAGTGATTAATATGTTTTTCAAATATCAGTGACAGGCATGGCAGGCATTATTTATCTCCACCTGAAACTGCCTGAAAGGGTGAGGGGTGGGAAGCACTCAGACAGGGCACCAGGTGGGTACCTTGGAGGTCTCTGGCGACAGTGGCTTCCTCCAGGGTCCTGTGTCCCAGCCCCTGCCCTTCTAGTTCCTTGCGTTTTCCCTCTTCCCTTGTGTCCTCTACCTTTGACTTCCCCCTCTGCTGACCACTCCCAGTAGCATCCAAAGACGTCTCTCACCTGAAAACAAATACAGGCCTCCCAGGCCCCTTCTTCACCAGCACCTCCTGGATCTCCCTCCTCCAGCCATTCTACCACCTTCTTCTTCCTCTCCACAGTCAAACTCTTCAAAAGAACTCTCTTGCCTCTTTTTCTCACCTCCCAGGCCCTGCTTTTTAGAAATCACTATGAAATATTAAAAACATATGGAACCTCCTAGAGCACCACCGTCCAAAAGAACTTTCTGAGACAATGGAAATTGTATATTTTACGGTCCAAACAGGAGCCACTAGTTACAAATGAATATTGAGTGCTTGAAACATGGCCAGTGTGACTGAGGAACCGAAATATTTATTTTATTTACTTAAATTTCCTTTTAAATTTAAATAGCCAGATGTGCCCCGTGGCTACCGCATTGAACAGCTCAGCTCTAAAGAATAATGTAATGGACACCTACGTGCCTACCACCCACCAGCTTTATCAAATGTCTCCATTTTGTCATATCTGTTTCAGACTTTTTAAAGTAATAAAATGGTATGGATCCTTTTCTTCTTCCTCTCTCTGCAAGTTCATCACTCTTTTGAAGGTGGTATGTCCCTCTTCCATTCCTGTTTTATGCTTTTACTATTTATGTATGGTTCCAGAAGCAATGTGTAGCATTTTCCAATTTTAATAGTTTACACACGTGGTAATTTACCGTGCATGTCACTTTGCAGCTTGCTTTCTTTGCTCAGGCTCCTTTTCCCCATTGACATTTTCCCCTTTGTATAGCATTCCACTCTATGAGCATACCTCAATTCATTTCTCATTCTATTGAAGAACCTTTAAGGAGTTTGTTAGTAATGATGCTGCTATGAACATCTGCAATCAGATGGACCAAAAATTACTGGTGATTGAAATGCAAAAGTTGGAAACAAAGAAGAAGGATCAGTAGTTGGAAAATATGGCCTTGATGACAGAAACGATGTTGGAGATCATATGACAGAATTTTTCAAGACCAACGACTTCTTCATGGCAAAGACCTTTTTTCACCAACACAGATGGTGACTGTACACATGGACCTCGCCAGATGGAATACACAGGAATCAAATCGACTACATCTGTGGAAAGAGACAATGGAAAAGCTCAATATCATCAGTCAGAACAAGGCCAGGGGCCGACTGCTGAACAGACCATCAATTGCTCATACGCAAGTTAAGGTTGAAACTGAAGAAAATTAGAACAAGTCCACAAGAGCCAAAGTACGACCTTGAGTATATCCCACCTGAATTTAGAGACCATCTGAAGAATAGATTTGACGTGTTGAACGCTGACGACCAAAGACCAGACAAGTTGTGGAATGACATCAGGGACATCATCCATGAAGAAAGCAAGAGGTTGTTAAAAAGACAAGAAAGAAAAGACCCAAATGGATGTCAGAAGACACTCTGAAACTTGCTCTTGAATGTCGAGTTGCTAAAGCAAAAGAAAGAAATGATGAAGTAAAAGAACTGAACAAAAAATTTCAAAGGGTGGCTAGAGAAGACAAAGTAAAGTATTATAATGATATGTGCAAAGAGCTGGAGATGGAAAACCAAAAGGGAAGAACACACTCAGCATTTCTTAAGCTGAAGGAACTGAAGAAAAAATTCAAGCCTCGAGTTGCAATAGTGAAGGATTCTATGGGGAAAATATTAAACAACACAGGAAGCATCAAAAGAAGATGGAAGGAATACACAGAGTCACTATACCAAAAAGAATTGGTCGATGTTCAACCATTTCAAGAGGTAGCATATGATCAGGAACCGATGGTACTGAAGGAAGAAGTCCAAGCTGCACTGAAGACATTGGTGAAAAACAAGGCTCCAGGAATTGACAGAATATCAATTGAGATGTTTTGACAAGTGAATGCAGCGCTGGAAGTGCTCACTCTTCTAAGCCAAGAAATTTGGAAGACAGCTACCTGGCCAAATGACTGGAAGGGATCCATATTTATGCTTATTCCCAAGAAAGGTGATCCCACCAAATACAGAAATTATCGAACAATATCACATGCAAGTAAAATTTTGCTAAAGATCATTCAAAAGTGGCTGCAGCCATATATCAGCAGGGATCTGCCAGAACTTCAGGCTGGATTCAGAAGAGGACGTGGAACCAGGGATATCTTTGCTGATGCCAGGTGGATCCTGGCTGAAAGCAGAGAATACCAGAAAGATGTTTACATGTGTTTTATTGACTATGCAAAGGCATTCGACTGTGTGGATCATAAAAAATTATGGATAACACTGCGAAGAATGGGAATTCCAGGACACTTAATTGTGCTCATGAGGAACCTGTGCATAGATCAAGAGGCAGTTGTTCAGGCAGAACAATTGGATACTGCGTGGTTTAAAGTTAGGAAAGGTGTGCGTCAGGGTTGTATCCTTTCACCATACCTATTCAATCTGTATGCTGAGCAATAATCTGAGAAGCTGGACCGTATGAAGAAGAATGGGGATCAGGATTGGAGGAAGACTCATTAACAACCTGCATTATACAGATGACACAACCTTGCTTACTGAAAGGGAAGAGGACTTGAAGCACTTACTAATGAAGTACAAAGACCACAGCCTTCAGTATGGATTACACTCAACATAAAGAAAACAAAAATCCTCGCAACTGGACCAATAAGCAACATCATGACAAACAGAGAAAAGACTGAAGTTGTCAAGGATTTCATTTTACTTGGAACCACAATCAACACCCATGGAAACCCACAGTCAAGAAATCAAAAGACGCATTGCAGTGGGCTAATCTGCTAGGAAAGACCTCTTTGAAGTGTTGAAAAACAAAGATGTCACCTTGAAGATTAAGGTGCACCTGACCCAAACTGTGGTATTTTCAATCGCATCACATGCGTGCAAAAACTGGACAATGAATAAGGAAAACCAAAGAAGAATTGACGCCTTTGAATTACGGTGTTGGAGAAGAATATTGAATATACCATGGGCTGCCAAAAGAATGAACAAATCCGTCTTGGAAGAAGTACAGACAGAATGTTCCCTAGAAGCGAGGATGGTGAGACTACGTCTTACATACTTTGGACATGTTGTCAGGAGAGATCAATCCCTGGAGAAGGACATTATGCTTGGTAAAGTACAGGGTCAGTGAAGAAGAAGACCCTCAAGGAGATGGATTGACACAGTGGCTGCAACAATTGGCTGAAGCATAACAAAGATTGTGAGCGCGGGGCAGGACTGGGCAGTGTTTCCTTCTGCAGTACACAGGGTCGCTATGAGTCGGAACTGACTCAAAGGCACCTAACAACAACAACATGAACATCTTTGAACATGTCCCCTTGGACAACAGGCTAACATTTCCAGAGGGTATTCACCAAGAAGTGCAATAACTGCTTCAGGTTACATAGCTTTAACTTTACTAAAAAAAAATTTTTTTTTTTTTTTTAACTTTACTAAAAAAAGCTCCCAAATGGCTCTCCAACACGGTTCAGCCAACTTATACCTCCGCCAACAGTGGGGGAGAGAACCTGAGTGTGTTTCCTGATTATTTGTGAGTAAAGTATCTTTCATGACTATTGACCACTGAAGTTTCCTTTTTTGAGAAGTGTCTGGTCGTACTTATTGCCTATTTTCATATTGGGTGATTGGTATCTTTCTTATTGATTAATAAGAGTCCTTTACATATTACGGATAAAATTCAGTTGTATGTGTTCAGATAGCTTTTCCCAGTCTTTGTCTTCTCCTTTATTTGTTATGACTTTGGTTAAAAAGTTTTTTTGTTTTTTAAGATAGTCAAAGTTGTTATTTACTGCTCTTTGATTAAGATATCTTTCCTTACTCCAGTTATAAAGAAATCCTATATTTCCTTCTAGAATTTTTGAAGTTTTTCTTTTTGTATTTAGATCTTTAATGTACCTTAAATTTATTTATTTGTATGTATGCTGCAAGTTTGAAATCTAAAGTAATGTTGTGTGTACAATCATGCGCCACATAACATCCGTTTGGGCAACATCTGACCACATATCCGCCCATGGTCCCCGGACTATGAAAGCCCAACATATGTACAACCCATAGTTATGAACCAACCCCCGTAAGGCCTATTATATTCAAAATTCGAAGTACATACAATAGCTCCTAATAACGTGTACTTTGTGACAACCATCAAAACATTATTATTATTATTATTATTATTACTGTATTATTATGCTGAAGATGTTTTAGTATGTCTGGAAGTGTTTCTTTCATGTTTTTTATGCATAGAAAGGTACACTCTACACTATATGCTAAGACAAACTTTGACTCACTGACATTAGATATGAACCATACCTAATTGTTCCAACTTACGCACAAATTCAACTTAAAGATGGACTTAGGAACATAACTCATTCATAATTTAGGGACTGCACGTATATAATATAGTGTTCACATCATGTCCAAATCACATAACGTCCCGTTTCACAGAACGTGCCATGGACATTAAGTGATGCGCGACTGCATTAGCTTTCTATGTGAGTAACAAATTACCACAAAACTAGTTGCTGTCTAAATAAATAACACCTATTTATTATCTCACAGTTCATGTGGATCTGGAGGCTAAGTACAGCTTAGCTGAAGCCTCTGCTTAGGGTGTCACAAAGCTACAATTAAAGTGTCAGCCGGGGCTGAGTTCTTATCAGAGATTTACTGGCTTGGCTGGGGAAGGATCCACTTCTAAGCCCCCTTAAGTTTTTGACAGAATTCATTTCTTTGCGGCTATAGGATCCACAGCAGCTTGCTTCTTCAAAGCCAGCAGTGGAGAGTCTTACATAATGTAACACAAATCAAGACGGTAACATGCCACTATGTTAGCCTTACTCTGTTGGTTAGAAGCAAGTCACAGGTCCCACCCACACTCAAGGGGAGGGGATCACACAAAGGCATTAGCATCAGGAGGCAAAAATCATGGGGCCACCTAGAGTCTGTCCACCACGTTGTGTATACTGACCATCTGTTTTCCAGCACTCTTTTTCAGATGGTCCATCCCTTCTCCACTGATCACCGATAACACCTCCTCTGTCATCTATGAAGTTCCATAGGCACAGAGATCTGGTTGTTCCAGTGGCTTTCCTGCCCATACCACCCTCTGAATGCCCTCCAATCTGGGGTCACCCATGCCTGCCATGTTGCTAAATTCCAGCAAGTCCTTTTAGACCTCACCCCACTAGACTCCTCAGAGATATGGACACTATGGGCTTCTCCTTCCCTCTTGAATCATTCTCCTCTAGAGGCTTGAGGTCCCTCGTCATGGTTGTCCTACACTAGGTGCCCCTTCTACCTGGCATGGAAGTCTTCAGGTCCCCACTCTGTTCTCATGACCTGGAGGATCTATCCACACCCATCTAAATCCCATCTCTGGGCTGAGGATGCTCCATCCCCACGTCTGTGCAGCTGGCGGCCTGCTAAAGCTCCACCCGGCAGACTCTTGCTCATCTCAAGACTCAACACATCCCACGCACCATCTTTGACTCCACCATCTCCCCAAGTAGGCTCCCATCCCCCCATCTACCTCACATCGGTAGAGGGACCCTTCCTCCCGTCCTTGGCTGAAGTCGTAAACCAGGGAGACATCCTCAGTCCTCCCTCCCCCATGGCTTCCACACCCACAATGCCACCTCATTCTGTTGAAACCCAGCATCTGACCGTCTCCTTCCATCTTTTCAGTCACCACCCCGCTCAAGACACCATCACCCTTACGGGACATCCACCATAGCCTCCTCACTTACATCTCAGCGTCTACTCCTGCCCCCTGCAGGCCATTCTCCACAGGGCAGTCAGAGTGCTATTTTTAAACACATAAATCATTTCACATCCTCCCCCCACTTAAAATCCTTTACACGGCTTCCCGCCGCTCTTGGAATAGGATCTAGATTCCTCAACGTGCCCTCAGAGTGGGCCGCTGCCTCCTCTCCAACCCGTCCGTCACCACCATCTCCACCCCCCACTCACACCGGCCCCTCGCCCGACCGTGGAGATTATCTGATTATTTCTCTATGTGGGAGACTTTGGGGGTGGTCCAAGTGGTCTGTGGGGGAAGGTGCCAAACTCCCCCTCTGAATGGCAGGGCCTGGGCAGGGCCGCCAGTCCCAAGGAGGTCAGGTTAAACAGTACTATTTACTTTAACCCTCTACGAAGTGTGTTTTGGTGGCGGGAGAGAGTTATGAATAAGCTCTTAATTCCAGTGAGGGCGTGGGTCAGCTCTCCCACAGCGGCGTTTATTGACATACGCGTCTGCTCCGTTACCCAGTGTCCCGAGTCTGAGGGGCCGCTCTGTGCGGGGGCTGCGGCCTGGAATCACCTGGGCAGGAGGCCGGGTCTACCTGCCGGCTCTTTCCAAACCCTCCATGGCATCAGCTTTTCCACTGGCACTTCTGGGAGCTGGGAGGTCAACGTTTCTGGTAAAATTGTCCTGAGCAGGAAGTACACAGACCCCATACCCAGGAGAGCACAGAAGCTAGACACCACCCAAGGAACTAGGTGGGTGGGAGGTCAATGGAGCTGTTTGTTTATGTTTTCACTGGGCTGACAGAATCCCTGGGGACTGAGTAGGGAGTAACCGCAGCTCACTGTGTGGCTTGAGGCAAGTTGGGATCCCTCGCTAGGCCTCAGTTTTCCCACCTGCATTAAAGCCATTCTGTTCTGTAGACAGAGGTGAGAGCACAGAAGCCCCTACAGCCTCCCATAGGACTTTAGCATTTTTGAAAAGGAGTATTTGAGTTCAAGTCCACCCAGAGGCACCTCGGAAGAAAGGACTGGCAATCTACTTCTGAAAAATCAGCCATTGAAAACCCTGTGGGGCACAGTTCTACTCTGACACACATGGGGTCGCCATGAGCCAGAATTGACTCAATAGAAACTGATTTAATAGTGACAGTGGAAATAATAATTATAATATTGAATGTAGTAGTGATGATATCAGTAATGATGATATAAAAAATAAAAATGATGATAGCTGCTGTTTATTGAAGACTTACCTTGGGCCAGGGACCTTGCAGATGGCTTAACGTATATTACTCCAGGTTCCTCACAACAGCCCTCTGAGGCTACCCCCATTGTGCAAATGAGAAAACTGAGGCACGAGCCCAAGCTCAGCCAGACAGAAAATGGTAAAGATTAAATTTAACCCTTTTAGCCCCATCTTTCACACCAGCCGTCTACCCTCAGCCCCAGCCCACCAGGCCTTTGCTCTCAGCTGGCTTCCCCATTTGCAACCCTGGAGCAAAATCAAATTTCAGCCAGGCTGAAACCTGAACCCAGCGCCTGGAATCAACCTCTCGAGCATGTCTAGTCTAAGAGGGGCCTGGTTGACAAGAAGGTGTTGCCCACAACAGGAGGACCCTACTTTGGGCCCCCCTCAACTTCGTGCCCACTCCACCCTGATGGAGGTCAAGGGTCAGGACAAGAAGATGTCTAAATAAATGAGTCAATGGCCACATGGTGCCGGCTGCCAGGAGGCTGTAAACGCAGCAGGGCCTTGTGACACTGTGATGTTCCCCAATCTGCCGCGGCCAAGGTGGGACCCTGGGCTGAGCACACCCCTCTCCCCGGCCACAGTTTGGGGCTCAGAAAGCTCTGGGGTCCCCCCTGCTCGGCTTCTATGCCTCACCTATGTGGGGTATTTCCAGCTTCTTGGATGGCCTGGCCCCTACAGGCGTGGCCTCAGTGATGCCCTCCCGTGGGCGGAAGCCTGCATTAGTGTCCCCAGTTACCACAAACTTGGCAGCTTGAGACAACGGAGATTTATTCTCCCACCATTCTAGAGACCAGAAGTCTGAAATCAAGGTGTCAGCAGGGCCATGCTCCCTCCAGAGGCTCTAGGGGAGGATCTTTCCCTGCCTCTTCCACCTTCTGGTGGCTCCAGCCATTCCTGGGCTTATGGGCATATCACCCCAATCTCTCCTGTGTCTTAACTTGGGGTCCCTTCTTCTCCCTGTGTCTCTCCTCTGTGTGTCTCTCATAAGGACACTTGTCATTGGGTTTAGGACCCACCTGGGTAACCCAGGATGATCTCATCTCGAGAGCCTTAACCTAATTACACCTGCTAAGACCCTTTTCCAAATAAGGTCACATTCACAGGTTCCGAGGTTTAGGGTATGGATGTATGTTTTGGGGGCCACCACTCATTCAGCTAGAGACTGTCTGCTCCAATGACGTGGGATATCAGGAGAGATCATGACACCATGCTGACTCAACCCCAGAGCCTTCTCCACCCTGAGAAGAAAGCTCTGCTCCTCACCCTGACCCATAGGCCAGCCTGACTAGGTCCCTGCTCCCCACCTCCCCTCACTCCCTCCACTCCTGCCACAGGACCTTTGCACAGGCTGTTTCCTCAGCCTGGGACACTCCCTCCTCCATCATCACCTGGTTCCTTCTGGATCATCCATCAGCTCATATGCACCTTCCTCACCACCAAGCTCC
Organism: Loxodonta africana; assembly: GCF_030014295.1. Classification (NCBI taxonomy): domain Eukaryota; kingdom Metazoa; phylum Chordata; class Mammalia; order Proboscidea; family Elephantidae; genus Loxodonta; species Loxodonta africana. The sequence goes on along the minus strand of NC_087360.1, from coordinate 29,088,840 downwards.
CAAGTTGGGCCCAACCCCAGTTACAAGTTGTTATAATACCCAGAGCCGTTCCCTCGTAGAAATCATCATACTTTTTTTTTTTCTTTACGATTTTCTTTTTTTGTATGTGTAGTTTAGATGAGGGTTTACAGAGCAAATTAGCTTCTCATTAAACACGTATTAATACACATACTGTTTTGTGACATTGGTTGCCAAACCCACGACGTGTCAACACCCTTCCTTCTCAACTCTGGGTTCCCCATTACCAGCTTTCCTGTCCCCTCCCTCCTTCTCGTCCTTGCCCCTGGGCTGGTGTGCCCCTTTAGTCTCATTTTGTTTTATTGGCCTGTCTAATCTTTGGCTGAAGGGTGAACCTCAGGAGTGACTTCATTACTGAGTTAAAAGGGTGTCCAGGGCCATACTCTCCAAGTTTCCCCAGTCTCTGTCAGATCAGAAGTCTTTTTTTTTTTTTTGAGTTAAAATTTTGTTCTACATTTTCCTCCAGTTCTGTCCAGGGCCCTCTATTGTGATCCCTGTCAGAGCAGTCGGTGGTGGTAGCTGGGTACCATCTAGTTGTGCTGGACTCAGTCTGGTAGAGGCTCTGGTAGTTGTGGTCCATTAGTCCTTTGGACTAATCTTTCCCTTGTGCCTTTGATTTTCTTCATTCTCCCTTGTTCCAGACAGGGTGAGACCAGTGGAGTATCTTAGATGGCCGCTCACAAGCTTTTAAGACCCCAGACGCTACTCACCAAAGTAGAATATAGAGCATTTTCTTTATAAACAATGTCATGCCAGTTGAGCTGGATGTTCCTCGAGACCATGGTCTCCACAGCCCTCAGCCCAGCAATTCGGTCCCTCAGAGAGTTTAGATGTGTCTACGGAGCTTCCAAGATCTTGTCTTGTACAGGTTGTGCTGGCTTCCCCAGTATGTACTGTCTTAGCCTTCACCAAAGTTACCACTTAACTATTGTCTATTTAGTGTTTGTTCCTCCCCACCGCCCCTGCTTTGTAACCATCAAAGATTGTTTCTTTTTGTGTGTAAATCTTTTCATGAGTTTTTATAGTAGTGGTCTCATACAGTATTTGTCCTTTTGTGACTGCATATTTCACACAGCATAGTGCCCTCCAAATTCATCCATGCTGTGAGATGCTTCGCAGATTCGTTACTGTTCTTTATCCTTGCATAGTACTCCACTGTGTGTATGTACCATGGTTGTTCACCCATTCATCTGGTGATGGGCATCTAGGTTGTCTCCAGCTTCTTCCTATTGTGAATATGTTGCAATGAACATGGATGTGCATATGACTATTTGTGTGATGGCTCTTATTTCTCTAGAATATATTCACAGGAGTGGAATTGCTGAATCATATGGTCTTTCTATTTCCAGCTTTTTAAGGAAGCGCCATATTGTTTTCCAAAATGGTTGTACCATTTTGCATTCCCACCGGCAGTGTATAAGGGTTCCAATCTCCCCACAGGCTCTCCAACATTTGTTATTTTCCATTTTTTTTTGATTCATGCCAGTAATACTAGGGTGAGACGGTATTTCATTGTGGTTTTGATTTGCATATCTCTCTCTTTTTTTTTAATGGCTAGTGATTTCAAGCATTTCCTCTTGTGTCTGTTAGCTGCTTGAATGTCTTCTTTGGTGAAGTGTATGTTCATTTCCTTTGCCCATTTTTTTATTTAATTATTTGTCTTTTTGTTGTAGAGGTGCTGGATTTTCCTGCAGGTTTTAGAGATAGATCTTTGTAGAATTTGCCATAGCCAAAAACTTTTTCCCAGTCTGTAGGTTCTGTTTTACTTTTTTGCTGAAGTCTTTTAATGAACATAAGTGTTTAATTTTTAGAAGATCCCAGTTGTGTAGCTTATCTTCTGGAGTTTGTGTGTTATTAGTCATGGTTTGTATCCTGTGAATGCTGTGTATTCGGGCCTCTAGCATTGATATTATTTTTTCTTCTATGATCTTTGTAGTTTGGGGTTTTATATTTAGGTCTTTGATCCATTTTGAATTAGTGTTTGTGCATGGTGTGAGGTATGGGTCCTGTTTCATTTTTTTTGCAGATGAACATCCAGTTTTTCCAGCACCATTGGTTAAAAAGACTGTGTTGTCCACATTGAATGGACTTTGGGCCCTTGTTGAAGATTAGGTGACCAGAGGTAGATTGATTTACATCTGGCTCTCCATTCTGATGCATTGGTCAATGCATCTGTCATTGTACCAGTACCAGGCTGTTTTGACTACCATAGCTGTATAACCGAAACCCGTATAGTATGTTCTAAAGTCAGGTAATTGGAGTCCTCCTACTTTACTCTTCTTCTTCAATAGTGCTTTACTTACCCAGGGTCTCTTCAGTTTCCATATAAAGTTAATGACTGGATTTTCCTGACCTTTAAAGAATGCTGTTGGTATTTGGATCACGATTGCATCGTATTTGTAGATCGTTTTGGATAGAATTGACATATTCACAATTTTGAGTCTACCTATCTACGAGCATGGTATGTTTTTCCATTTATGTAGATCTCTTTTGGTTTCTTGCAGTAGTGTTTTGTAGTTTTGTTTGTATAGGTCTTTTACATTCCTATTTAGATTTATTCCTAAGTATTTTATTTTTTTAGGGGCTATTATAAATGATATTGTTTTTCTTGATTTCCTTTTTGTCATTCTCTTTATTGGTGTATAGGAAACCAACTGATTTTTGTATGTTTATCTTATATCCTGCTACTCTGCTGAATCTATCTATTAGTTCCAGTAGTTTTCTTGTGGAGTCTTCTGGGTTTTCTATGTATAGTGTCATATCATCCACAAATAGGGACAGTTTTACTTCTTCCTTACCAATTTGGATGCTCTTTATTTCTTTTTCTTGCTTTATTGCTCTAACTAGGACTTCCAGCACAATGTTAAATAGGAGTCGTGATAAAGGGCATCCTTGTCTTGTTCCTAGAATTCATCACACTTGTGATTTAAACTTCATTTGCAGGATTCTTTGATTTGTACTGGGCAAGTAGAGGTGACTTCCTTATCAGGCACAGGAGGCACCATACCTGGGGCCCCAAACTACCTTTAGGAGCTCACAAACATGTTTTAATTGCTTTTAAAATGGGGGGGGGGGTACAGTAAAAAAATCCAATCCAGCTTGGAAAGCTACACAGTTGTCAAATATAATGTTTAATACTTGTTATGGACAAAAGTACCTGGAGCCCACAACCGTCACCCTTCAGGCCAGGACACACTCCTAGTCCAGACTCAGGCCTTATACACAGTAGGTGCTCATTGAATGTCCATGACTGAAGAGAGGCAGGTAGGAGGGTGGATGAGTGGGTCCTGGCACGTCAGAGAGGACGATTCGGATGTGACAGAGCTGGATTCAAATCCCGCTGTCTCCTCATTTGCTCTTGACCTTGCACAAACCACCTCCATCCTCTGGAGCTGCCTTTTCATCTATAAAATGAGAATAACCACATTCACCTTCTCAACTAATTGTGCAGATCCCTTATGCTCAAGAGAGATGTGTGATTGTCAGAGCCTGGTACAGGGAGACCTGCGGGCCTGGATTGTTGCTGCTATTTACTGAACACTAGCACTAGCACCAGGCACTGTGCTCAGCTGTTGCCACAACCTCTCAGCAACCCCGTGACTGGTGCTCTGTGCTGTATGGTTGTCCCCATTTTACAGATGAGTAACCGAGGTTAAGAAGGAAAGGAACTGTGAGCAGTCACTCAGTCAACAAGCAGTCACTTAGCAGGTGAACAATCACTTAATGGCTGAATAGTCACTCAACCAGCAAGTGGTCACCCAGCCAGGTAGCATTCACCCAACCAAAGAGCAGCCACTCAGATGGATAGCAGTCGCTCAGACAGATAGCAGTCACTCAGATAGATAGTGGTCACTTAGATAGATATTTGTCACTTGGACGAATACTGGTCATTCAGACAGATAGCAGTCACTCAGACAGATAGTGATCACTCAGAGAGCAGTCAGACAAACAGTGGTCACTCAGATAGATAGTAGTCACTCAATGGATAGAGCTTACTCAGATGGATAGTGGTCACTCAGACAGATAGTGATCACCCAGATGGATAGCAGTCAGACAAGTAGTGGTCACTTAAATGGATAGTGCCCACTCAGATAAATAGTGGTCATTCGGACAGATATCAGTTGCTCAGAAGGATAGCAGTCAGACAAAAATAGTGATCACTCAGATTAATAGTGGTCACTCAGATGGATAGTGGTCACTCAGGTAGATAGTGGTCACTTAGATGGATAGCCATCACTCACATGGACAGTGGTCACTCATATAGTGGTCACACATATGGATAGCAGTCAGATGAATAGCAGTCACTCAGGTGAATAGCAGTCACTCAGATGGATAGTGGTCACTCAGATAGAGAGCAGTCGCTCAGACAGATAGAAGTCATCCAGCCAGAAAGCAGCCACCCAGATGGTAAAACGTCACTTAGCCAGATGGCAATCACTCAGTCTCCTCCAGGTGGCCTCTCTCTCCAGCAGGGTATCCTGGACTTCCTTACCTGGTGGCTCAGGTTTACACAAGAGTGGAAACAGAAGCAGCCTGGCCACTTGAGGTCTGTCCCGTGAACTATCACAGAGTGACATTCTATTGGTTAAAGTGAGTCATATGACTGAAGCCAGCATCAAGGCAATGAGCAACATGCCTTTATGGAGGTGGTGGAATTAATGGCGGCCATATTTACTGACATATGGGATGTGGATGGGCAGGAGAGAGTCTCAGGCCAACTCCCAGGGGTTTGGCAAAGTCACCAGGTGGGTGGTGGTGCCATTAATCAAGAGGAAGAAGACTAAGGGGGAGGGGGGAAGGTTGAGAGTGGGGGAGGGAACCATGAGTTCTGCTTTGACTATGTAGACTCTGAGCTACTAGTGACAGATCCAGAGGCCACCATATGCACAGGATTGCATGAGAATAAACATGCAAATATCCATTAATAATTGAAATGTGGAATGTATGAAGTATGAATCTAGGAAAACTGAAGTCATCAAAATGAAATGGAATGCATAAACATTAATATCCTAAGCCTTAATGAGCTGAAATGGACTGGCATTGGCCATTTTGAATCAGACAATCATATGGTCTACTATGCTGGGAATGACATATTAAAAAGGAACGGCATTGCATTCACCATCAAAAAGAACATTTCAAGATCTATCCTGAGGCACAGCGCTGTCAGTGGTAGGATAATATCCATACACGTACAAGGGAGACCAATTAATATGACTATTATTCAAATTTATGTATCAACCATTAATGCCAAAGATGAAGAAATTGAACACTTTTACCACCTTCTGCAGTCTGAAATTGATCAAACATGCAATCAAGATGCATTGATAATTATTGGTGATTGCAATGTGAAAGTTGGAAACAAAGAAGAAGGAGCAGTAGTTGGAAAATATGGCCTTTGTGATAGAAACAACGCTGGGGATCGCATGATAGAATTTTGCAAGACCGATGACTTTTTCGTTGCAAGTATCTTTTTCAACAACATAAACAGTGACTATACACATGGACCTTGCCGGATGGAATACACAGGATTCAAATCACTACATCTGTGGAAAGAGACAATGGAGAAGTTCAATATCATCAGTCAGAACAATGCCAGAGCCAGCTGCGGAACAGACCATCAATTGCTCATATGCAAGTTCAAGTTGAAGCTGAAGAAAATTAGAACAATTCCACGAGAGCCAAACTACAACCTTGAGTATGTCCGACCTGAATTTAGAGATTTGATGCACTGAACACTGATGACCAAAGACCAAATGAGTTGTGGGATGACATCAGACATGAAGAAAGCAAAAGATCATTAAAAGACAGGAAAGAAAGAAAAGATCAAAATGGATGTAGAAGTGACTCTGAAGCTTGATCTCGAGCATAGGGTAGCTAAAGCAAACAGAAGAAGTGATGAAGCTAAACAGCTGAAAAGATTTCAAAGGATAGCTCAAGAAGACAAAGTAAAGTAGTATAATGACATGTGCAAAGACCTGCAGTTAGAAAACCAAAAGAGAAAAACATACTCAGCTTTTCTCAAGCTGAAAGAACTAAAGAAAAAATTCAAGCTTCTAGTTGCAACATCGAAGGATTTTATGGGCAAAATATTGAACAACTCATCAGAGTCACTGTACCAAAAAGAACTGGTTGACATTCAACCATTTCAGGAGGCAGCATATGATCAAGATCCCATGGTACTGAAGGAAGAAGTCCAAGCTGCACTGAAGGCACTGGTGAAAAACGAAGCTCTAGGAACTGACGGAATACCAATTGAGATGTTTCAACAAATGGATGCAAGGCTGGAAGTGCTCACTTGTCTACACCAAGGAATTTGGACAACAGCTACCTGGCCAATAGACTGGAAAGGATCGGTATTTGTGAGCATTCCAAAGAAGGGTGATCCAACAGAATGTGGAAATTATCGAGCAATATCATTAATATCACACACAAGGAAAATTTTGCTGAAGATCATTCAAAAGTGGTTGCAGCAGTACATCGACAGGGAACTGCTGGAAATTCAAACTAGATTTAGAAAAGGATGCAGAGCAAGGTGTATCATTGCTGATGTCAGATGGATATTGGCTGAAAACAGAGAATACCAGAAAGATGTTTACCCGTGTTTTATTGACTATGAAAAAGCATTCGATCGTGTGAATAATAACAAAATATGGATAACATCGTGAAGAATGGGAATTCCAGGACACTTAATTGTGCTCATGCAGAACCCGTACATAGACAAGAGGCAGTTGTTCAAACAGAACAAGAGGACACTGCTTGGTCTAAAATCAGGAAAGGTGTGGGTCAAGGTTGTATCCTTTCCCCATACTTATTCAATCTGTATGCTGAGCTAGTAATCCGAGAAGCTGGACTATCCAGCATTGGAAGAAAACTCATTAGCAACCTGTGATATGCAGAAGACACAACCTTGCTTGCTGAAAGTGAAGAGCACTTGCAGCACTTACTGATGAAGATCAAAGTATGAATTACACCTCAAAAAAAGAAAACAAAAATCTTCACAACTGGACCAATAAGCAACATCATGATAAATGGATAAAATATTGAGGTTGTCAAGGGTTTCATTTTACTTGTAACCACAATCAATGCCCATGGAAGCAGCAGTCAAGAAATCAAACGACATATTACATTGGGCAAATCTGCTGCAAAAGACCCCTTTAAAGTGTTAAAAAGTGAAGATGTCACTTTGAGGACTAAGGTGCACCTGACCCAAGCCGTGGTATTTTCAATAGCCTCATATCCGTGTGAAAGCTGGACAATGAATAAGGAAGACCAAAGAAGAATTGATGCCTTTGAGTTACGGTGTTGGTGAAGAATATTGAATATACCACGGACTGCCAAAAGAATGAACAAATCTGTCTTGGAAAAAGTATAGCCAGAACGTCCATTTGTCTTACTCATTTGGGACATGTTATCAGGAGGGATCAGCACCTGGAGAAGGACATCAAGCTTGGTAAAGTAGAGGGTCATCAAAAAAGAGGAAAACCCTCAACAAGGTGGATTGACACAATGGCTGCAATGATGGGCTCAAACATAGCAACGATTGAAAGGATGGTGCAGAACTGGGCGGCGTTTTGTTCTGTTGTATATGGGGTCATTGTGAGTTGGAACTGACTCAATGTCAGCTAACAACACATGTGGAAGGAGTAAGGGCAAGCTTTGAGCCCCTTCTATATACATCGATGCCGAGAGTTAGAGATGATTAGTACCATTCTGGGGGGCACTGCTGGTTCAGTGGTAGGATTCTTACCTTCCATGTGGAAGACCCAGGTTCAATTTCCAGCCAGCACACTTCGTGCCCAACCACCACCCATCTGTCAGTGGAGGGAGGCTAGAGCTATGATTCAAACTGGTTTCCGCGGAGCTTCCAGACTGAGATGGACTAGGAGGAAAAGCCTGGTGATCTACTTCCAAAATTCAGCCAGTAAAAGCCCTAGGGATCACAACGGCCCAATTTGCAAGTGATCGTGGGATGGCACAGGACTGGTCAGTGTTTTGCTCCATCGTGCATGGGGTTGCCATGGGTCAGGGACCCACTCAACGGCAGCTAACAACAGCCCCGTTCCACAGATACAAGAATCTGAGTTTCAGAGAGGTGGAATGTTTTAACCACAGTCAGCCAGCAATTTAGAATCAGAGCTGGGATTTGAGCATTTTATCTTCTTCCTCTTGCTCACTAGGGACCTAAGGGATAGTTCAGAGAATCCTGCTTTTTTATTACAGATAGCAATAATGACTGGCCTTTGCAGCATGTGCCAGGCATGGTTAAGTTGTCATCAAACAACCCTGTAGAGTAGGTACTATTATTGTCCACATTTTACAGACGAAAAAACTGGGGTCAGAGAGAGCAAGTGACTGGCCCACGGTCACACATACAGTGGTCACATTTTTTAGAGCCAGGACTTGAACCCAGGCCTCCCTGACCCCAAAGCCCAGCTTTTTACCATTCACTTTGACCATCCACCATCTTTGATGCAACCACACTGGTTTTGAACTCATAACATGGCGGCCACAAGGACCTTTGCCCAAGAATCTACACCAGGGGTTGGCAAACCATAGCCCACTATGGGACAAATCCTGCCCACCACTGTTTTTGAAAATAAATTTTTATTGGAATACAGCCACACTCTTTTGATCACATAGTGTCTGTGGCTACTTTCGCGCTACAATCGCAGAGCTAAGGAGTTGCCACAGAGACCGTGGGGCCCACAAAGCTGAAAACATTTACTAGCTGGCCCTTTACAGAAAAAGCTTGCTGACCCCTCGCCTAAAACCAAGACCACCAGATTGTCAACCAGAAATGACCATAACCAGTTTAGACCAGCCCCAAAGTCTCCCACCTATAAACCTTACTTAACTGCTATTTTCCAAACTCACATTCTCTTGAGACTTCATCATGGTAAAGCCGAGAATGCTTGCACCTATTAACAAATGAAAGAAAAGACACAAGTGACTCAGTCACAATTTTGCCCCCACTTTGAAAGGACCTGCCTTTGCTTAAATGAGAACTTTCTAGAACCTATCCCAACTTTTTCCCAACTAACTTCCTTCCAGCTTCTTGTAAAATGAAACTACTTCTCTTTCTCAGAGTGAAGTCCTTGGTATTTCCTCTTGACTTCCAGGTTTCCTGACTGCAGCAATTTGGTTTGTTGGTGGTAGTGCTGTCTAGGTGGCTCTGGCTCATAGCGACCCTACGTACAACAGAACTAAACATTGCCTGGTCTTGCACCATCCCCACAATCATTGCTATGTTTGAGACCATTGTTGCAGCCACCGTGTCAAACCATCTCGTGGAGGGTCTTCCTCTTTTTCACTGACCCTCCACTTTACCAAGCATGATGTCCTTCTCCAGGAATGGATCCCTCCTGATGACATGTCCGGAAACCCTGGTGGTGTAGTGGTTAAGTGCTGTAGCTGCTAACCAAAAGGTCAGCAGTTCGAATCCACCAGGAGATCCTTGGAAACTCTATGGGGCAGTTCTATAGGGTCGCTAGGAGTCGGAATCGACTCAACAGCAATGAGTTTGGTTGGTTTTTTGTTTGTTTGTTTGTTTTTTGATGACATGTCCAAAGTAAGCAAGACAAAGTCTTGCTACTCTTGCTTCTAAGGTGCTCTCTGGCTGTACTTCCTCCAAGACTGATTTGTTTATTCTTCTGGCAGTCCATGGTATATTCAATATTCTTCACCAACACCACAATTCAAACGCATCAATTCTTCTTTGGCCTTCCTTTTTCTTTGTCCAGCTTCCTCATGCCTATGAGGCAATTGAAAATACCATGGCTTGGGTCAGGAGCACCTTAGTCATCATCATGATACCTTTGTTTGTTTGTTTGCAACTTGGTCTCCTCCCAAATAAAATCTTGTTAATATTTGTTATAACTCCAGAATTTGTCATTTAACAAGAGCCTGGCTTCTCCTATGGACATGAGAGAGTGATGTCCAGAGAGGGGACCCTTGTGCTGGGATCACGTGGTAGCAGAGCAGGGAAAAGAAGATAGGTTCTTGACTTGACCCCTTATTCACTGAGCTCATGGAGTCCCAAGAAAGAGTGTCTTCAGAGTATGGGACTCAGGACATGAACACTTTGATGGGAAGGTGAGGGAAGCTGGTCCAGCTCCTTCCTGCCCTGGAGCAGCTACTCAGCTAGTTAAAGGGGAAAGCCTGGAGATATGAGCTGCTTTGACTGTCTCTGGGTGGTTTTCACCCTGTCCCTTCCTTTTCAGCCCAAGGCCCCTTCCAAGGAGTATGCGTGTTCTTGGGAATTTAACCCCTGACCTTCCAAGTCACCAGGGACCTCCAGCCCCCAAGGGAGCCCCTCTTTAGATGAGACTGAGAATATAATGAAAAGTCATTGAGAAACCCAATCTGGGGCTATCAGTTGATGGCTCAGCCAAGCGCCTCTTTTTCCCCAGATGGGCCTGGCCTCCTAGCCTTCTCGCAGGCAGACAGCACATTCCTTGCCCCAGTTGGATTCTCCCAGGCAAAAATAAAAGTCCTTCAAACTTTGCAGGGGTTCAGAAGACTTTTTTTTTTTTTTTTAAGTAACCCCCCAAACAGTGGCCTTTCAAGCCACACACAGGCAGAATCAAGCTCCATTTGTTTCTAGAAGGCGGAGGGGCACAGGCTTGGAAAAAAGAACCTTCTCTGAAACTCACGGGGAGGCGAAGGCGGGGTCAAAGGCCACATTCCGATTGCTAAGATGCATTGACAAGCCCCCCCTGGGCCCTGAGAGGGGACCTGGGGAACGGAAAGGAGAGGGGGCTGGGGTGGGGGCGCTGGGGCCTCCAAAGCGGCTGGCCTCAGGACTCTTCCCCAGAGTGAGCTGGCCACTGAGTCTGAGGTGAACCCTCCTCCCTTGCCTGGCCCCCAGCTCCTGCAGATGTGCCAAAAAAGAATTCCTAGATCTTCGGGAAGGAGCAGAGCAGGGAGGTTTAGCCAAGATCTTTTTTTTTTTTTTTGGTTCATTGGGTTAGTTGGTTTTTGCCCCAAATCATGCAGAAACCTGGGAATTTTTCTTGGCCATTTGCAACAGTGGAACAGGCTTGGACTTGGGGGTCCTGGTGTGATTCCTGGCTTGGCCATCACGAGCTGAGTGGCTTTGGGCAGCTGTTCTCTCCTCTCTGAGCCCCAGTTTCCTCAGCCGCAGCTCAGTTTCCACAGCCTGGCTCCGCGGGTTGGGGCAATCCACTAAGATAATGGCTAGCCCATAGGATCCTTTCCCTTCCTGAGAGCTCCCTGGCTCTTCCGAGCAGCCTGGCAAGGCAGGGAGGGCAGGGACTCCTGTCCCCACTTGGCAGATGAGGATACTGAGGTCAGAGATGGCCAGCACCAAACTAGGAAGGGTACTGGGTTGGAGATGGAGGCAGCTGGTGGGAGCACAGCCAGGCTGTGAGGGCACAAATCCTGCATCCGCTATTTATCCCTGTGCAACCTTTGATAGGTGTCTTAACCTCTCTATGCCCCAGTTTCCTCGTTTGTCCAGTAGGAATTCTAATAAATCCCTACCCTGTGGACCTACTGTAAAATTAAATGAGTCAATAAACATAAAACACTTAAAACAGACCCTGGCACATGGAAACACAAGAACTGTTGGCTATTATTATCATTATCATCGTCACCATCCTCATCATTATCCCAGCCCTGCAGCCAGTCAACCAGCAATGTGACTTGGCCCTTTTCCTCTCTGGCCTCAGTTTCCATGCTGGCAGAATGACCCTGGGATCTGATGGGGTAAGTGTGTCCAGAATTCTTGCCCCCATACCCAATGCCCAGGCCAGGGAAGGGACAGGAAATGGGGACTCCCAGAATCCTCACAAGAGATACCTTCTCCTTTTAAGTCTGTTTTCCCATCTGTCAGGTGGGGAGTTTGGACAAGGAACACTCTGAGAAACACAAAGTCCAACCTTTGCTTGATAATCTCACCAGGGACCCCGAAGCCTTGCGGAGCTGTAGGGGAAACCGAGTCTTCCAGACTTGATTGTCTTTCTGTGGCGTCCCTGGCCCAGATCAGAGTGGGTACGGAGGAGTTAACTCCCCACAGCCAGGTAAGGGAGCCCTGTGTGCTGTGTCCTGACCCTAGTTTGACAGCCAGAGCTGGAGGGAAGCGCCCCTGTGTTTGTGTTGGCAGCTGGGCCAGACGGTGGGAGGAATCTCCGCTAACTCGGCAGGGCCTGGAAAAGTCGCCTCAGCCTGCAGCCCGGCCAGGCCAGCCTCACCGGGGTCCCCCTCCACCACCCGCCGGGTGCCCCATTACCTAAGCCCCACACAGGACATGACTGCACAGCCAGCCTGGGGGGTGAGGGGAAACAGGCAGTTCAGACAGGGCAGCTATTCACAGAGCTACCCCCGCCCGGCCAGACACAGCCCTGACAGGGCCTGCGGCCAGGGTGCCTCTCCTCAGCTGTTCGCCCCACAAATTCTCACCAAGAGCCAGGCATGGCAGAGACTGGGGTGGGGGGCAAACGTGGCCTATGCCCCCAGAGTTCACAACCCAGGAGGAAATGTGTTTTTTCTTTTAATAATTTGTTTTGTTGTTGTTGAAAATGTATATAGAAAAATATATACCAAATCAACAATTTCTACATATACAATTCAGTGGCATTGATTATGTTCTTCAAGCTGTGTGACCATTCGCACCCTCCGAGTTATTTCTCTCCCATGAACATGAAGGAAATGGGTTTTAATGAGGGTCTGAGGTGCAGAGGGAATTCAGAATGGGGACTGGGCCTCCATCACCTCAGCCCGTGGCAAAGGGGCTTCAGGGAAGGCTTCTCGGAGAGGACCAGGCCTGACCCCACTTAGAAGCTTTTCCAGGGAAAACTGACAGCTATGAGGAAGATTCTGGAGGCCTGCCCAGCAGAGAAGATGTCGGAATTGGCTCTTTAAGGATGGAATGGGGAAGTACTTCAGACAAAAAAAGGGGCCCTCCAGAGGGATGGGAATTGCTTGACAAAGGCATAGAGGTGCGAGGCCTTTAGGTAGCTGGTGCTTCTGAGAGGGAGGGAGGTGGGGGAGTGATTTTCCCTGTGGTAATAGCCATAGCCCCTCCTCAGGCCAGGCTGTGGGGCCCTGTGGGCTGAGCAGCAGACTTGGTGTCAGGCCACCTGGGGGGTGAGGTGCTGCTCCATCCCTCACCACCTGTGAGGTCTCAAGCAAGGCAGTTTGCCTTACCTCAGCTTCCTCATCTGTAAAATGGGCGCAATTAATAGGTTGTAGATAAGGTGGACCGTGCCTGACTGTTGGTAGACCCTGAATGAATGTGTGACCTTCCCTCCTATCAAATTCTGTGTATCTCTCTCTCCCAGAGACAGATGAATGGAGCTGAGGAGACCCAGGTTCTGGTCTTGGTCCCGCTATCTCTTTGGCACTTGATTTCCTTATCTGTGAGATGGGATTGTCTCCTGTGCTTGTGATGGGTCCTTTGGATAGGAAACAAGAAGGTGTCTTGCCAATGTTGTTGTTATTGTTAGGTGCCATCAGGTTGATTCCAGCTCATAGTGACCCCATGTGCCATAGTAGAACTGCCCCATTGGGTTTTGGGGGCTGTGATCTTTACAGGAGCAGATTGCCAAGTCTTTCTCCTGTGGAGCCACTGGGTAGATTTGAATCACCAAGTTTTTAGTTAGCAGCCAAGTGCTAAACCATTGTGCCAACAGGGATCTTGTTTTCCAACAGGCAAACTTAAATGATTACTTAAATTGAGACCAGCCTAGGTTCGAGTCCTTATGGCAATCGCTTTGCCTCACCGTGCCTCAGTTCCCTCATCTGTAAAATCAAAGCAATGTGAGTATCTGCCTCACAGGGTTGTTGTGAGGATTAAATGAACTAGACTAGTTGTTCTCAAACTTGAGTGAGCCCCAGAACCACCTGCGGGGCACCTCAGAATGAAGACCCTACACTGGACCCCCTGCCAGAGTTTTCATTCAGAGTGGGCATTCTAACAAGCTCCCAGGTGATACTGATGCTGCTGGCCCGGGGGCAACATGATGCCTGGTCTAGAGTAAGCACTCAAAAGTAGAGCTCTGGGCATGCTATTAAAAATTGTAACAATAATTAAAATAATAGATATAATAATAACAGTATTCCTGTTCTAGTTAGAGTTTCTGGCCAAGCAGACCCTGGAATTGGACTCAAACCCATTTGCCACAGTGTTAGGCCAGCCCCAGACCCCCACCCAGACTGGTGGTTGCAGCCCTGGGTCAATAGCTTAAGCCCTGATCCTCCCAGGATCGCCCAGATGGCCCCCTGGTGCCCTCAGCTCTGACCTCACAGGCAAGAAGGAGACAAAACAATTAGCCGCTGGAGAGCAGTGAGCTGGTCCCAGGCCCCACCTCCTATTTCTTCATCCTGCAGCCCAAAGACCTCTGAAAAGAAATTAGAGCTGCCCCTTTTATCTCTCCTTCCCTTTGTCCTGCCCATGATGGACTGTCATTGGAACCATCTCCCAGCCCCAGACAGGCTCAGGTACCCATTCCTGGAGCCATCCCTTGGGCTCCCTCCTTGGGTAGGGGTAGTAAGGAAATTAAGACACCTATACTCATCTCCAAGGAAAAGCGTGCCTTGCTGGGGCTGCTCAGGGCATTCTAAGTCAGGGGTTACAATCTCAGAAGGCTCAGGGCCGGGCAAGAAAGAGAATTGTCCAAAGAGGGACAGATGTGAGGCAGTAGAGATTGGTGGGAACTGAGGCAAACTGCAGAGCACAAGTCTCACCACTAGGAGACTACTTAGCTCTAGCTGGTTGTTATACAGGAATGTGAACCCAAAACACCTCCTTCTTCTTATTTCTCTAAGAGAAGCTAAAAATTTAGATGTTTTAAAAGAGTTCCTGACTTTTAAAAGCCTACAACGGCCTAATGAAAAATATCTTAGGATTGTATTTGGCCAATGAGGTAATAGTTTGTGACCCTATTCCAGGCCAGTGTGTTCTGGGGACCAATAATCTCACAAAATGGTCCCTGACAAAAGGGTCTCCTGGTCAATACTGGTGGGCAACAAGACATTCTTAATCCTCTCTGGGAATTTCAGTATATATTAACATATTAAAGGCTCTGAAAAGGCCTGCAGAAAAGAGACATGACTAATATCCCACAGCCCAGGAGGGCATTCCAAAAACCAAGCCAAACCCACTGCTGTCGAGTGGATTCCGACTCATTGCAACCCTATAGGACAGAGTGGAACTGCCCCATTGAGTTTCCAAGTAGCACCTGGAGGATTCGAACTGCCAACCTCTTGTTTAGCAGCTGTAGCACTTAACCACTATACCACCAGGGTTTCCAGCAATCATGCTCCACAAAGCCTGTCTTAGGACATAGCCCCTCATACATCCGTGATCTCTGCAATGTGTTCACCATCTGAGGGGTCTTGAGGTCTATCTAATGCTTAAGTTAGGAACCTTCCTCTTTCCTCTGCAGATCCAACCATAGTTATGGAGACTCCGTTCTGGACCAGGCATGGTGTTGAGCTCCAGGGATACAGTGATGAAAAAGACAGGCATGTGTCCCTGCTCTGCCCTCATGGTACCCGTGCCTAATGGTCCCTTTGTCTAGGTTTGCTCCCAGTAGCAACACGGCATTAATGCATATATGAAGGCCTTGTCAGCCTAAAGCAGGGGCTGATGGGAAACCACCAAAACTGCTGTATCCCAGCTATCATAAACACACTGTGAAGTCCACGTGTATTAACCGGGCACCTACTATGTGCAGGCACTGAGCCCAGTGCAGGGGATACGACTGTGAAGAAGAGAGACCCTGGACCTGGCCCCTGTTATCATGGTGCATGCAGTGTAGAAAAGGAGAGAGACAAAACAAAGTAGGGAGGAAGCAGAAAAATAAAGAAAATAATTCAAATGGTTTTGCTTGTTTATTTAAGTCTCATGAAGGACATAAACAAGAGACTGAAATCAAGAATGGAATGGGAATTCATCTCTATTTTCCTGGAGCAAGAGAGGAAGAAGGAGAGTCAGGAATGGAAGGAGGAATGGAATGTGTAGCTAATTGCTTCCATGAACAACTGCCTCCTTGGTGCCCGGCTACCATCACTAAATGTTTTGATCAAAGATTCTATAGAAGAATCCTGATCAAAAGGGGGAAAATGTAGAACAGAACTTCAAATGCTCTTAGAATCCAGACTTTTTGGAGCCACTGAGCCTGGATGAAGCCCCAAAACTCTCACCCTGAGAAAATCTTTAAACCTTAAGCCAAAAATGTCCCCTGAAGTCTTCTTAAAACCAAACCATAGTTTAGCTTAATTAGTGAAGAACGTCTGTCTTGAGCATGGTACTCTTTTAAGATCTATCTATATGGGATCAAATAGTCAATAGCAACTCAAAGGTTATCTAAGAAACTCAGGGGGTGATGAGTTTATATTAATGGAGGAAGAACAATTCGGAAAAGGA
This sequence comes from Loxodonta africana, assembly GCF_030014295.1. Classification (NCBI taxonomy): domain Eukaryota; kingdom Metazoa; phylum Chordata; class Mammalia; order Proboscidea; family Elephantidae; genus Loxodonta; species Loxodonta africana. The sequence continues at coordinate 29,072,432 of NC_087360.1, read as the reverse complement.
GGGCGAGAATGGTTGCACAACTTGAAGAATGTAGTCAATGCCACTGAACTGTACATGTAGAAACTGTTGACTTGGTGTATGTTCTGCTGTGTATATTCTCAACACCAACAAAAATAAGTTTAAAAAATAAAAGAATGGAATGGGATGGAGAACCCACTTTTGATGGGATAGTCAAGGAAGGCCTCACTAAGGAAGTGGCATTTGAACTGAGAAGCTAATCATAAAACAGCTTTCCAGGCAGAGGGCACTGTGTTTGCAAAGGCCCTGAGGCAGGAAATATCAATAATCACACAGGCAAATGGCATGGATGAGATTGGAGCAGTAGGAAGGCCCAGATCATGCACAGGCTGGTGGATTGTGTGTATCAGTTAGCCACTGCAGCACAACAAACAACTCCCAGACTTGGTGCTGGATAAGAACAATCATCTATTATCATAGCTCCAACTTCTGGAGGTCAGCTGGGGCTATGCTCTGTGCTTGGCTTGGCTGAGGCACCTTATCTGGAGTGGCTCTGCTCCACATGTCCCTTGTCCTCTTCCTGGGACCAGAAGGCTAGCGTAGACATGCCCCTCTCCTAGCAATCCCAGGGACACAAGAGAAGGAACAGACGCCGCAAGGCCCCTTGAGGCCTAGATTCGAAACACAGAAGGTTACTTCTGCTTCATCTATTGGCCAAAGCAAATCACATGGCCACCTCCAGGGGCAGAGAATTACATCCTCCCAACAGTGGGAGGGCACAGCAAGAGAAAGGAAGAGGTGGTACCTTGGACCAAGATGGTGATCAAGAGATGGAGAAAAGTAGATGGATTCCAGAGATATCTAGGAGGGCAGGCTCAACAGAAAGGCTGCTGGTAGATGATGTGGGGTAGTGAGGGAAAGGGCAGAATCAGTTTGGCTTCCAGATGTCTGCTGGAGCAATAGGGTGGATGGGGAGAGTGTGGAGGTGCGAGAGAACAGGCATGGGGTTCACCCTAACTTGCTCTGGTCCCTGGCTTCCTAGTCTGCACCATGAGAGGTTAGGAGAGCTTCCCCAACCCCAGGCTGGCCCAGACCCCTCTCCACCCTCGCCCCAGCCACGGCCCAAGCTCCCTGCTGACTAAAGCCTCCCCCACACACAGGGAGGCCCAGCCAGATCTGGGTGATCTACGATCCCCATAGCTCACCGTCGATCTGCTGCTGGGATGATGTGTTGTTCCCATCCATCACCCACCTGACGGGCACCCAGCGCCAGCATTCGGCAGCTGCCCTTCACCAGGACACTTAATTATAAAGGCCTGAAACTTTTCCCCACCAGCAGGGGAAATAAAGGCTTTGTTTACCAATGGCGAGTGAGGAAGCTCCCAGGGGAGAGCCGATATATCAGAGCTGCCTGGCAGAAGCAGTGCAAATTCTGCACCTGATGGGGGACCGGAGGCTTCTGGGGGGCTGTCAGTTTGACCCCCATGGCCACCCCCCAGCCCTGCTCTCCAATTCTTTGCGGAAATATTGATCCCCGAAGCTCTATGTCATCTTCTAGACTGTGCCAGATTGGAATTTGCTGAGAGGCAACTCCATTTCTGCAGAGCTTCCAATTTGATTCTCTGGGTTTGCCAGCCCCTCTGCAAACTCTAGGTGGGCATCTTCTCTGTCCGGGACCACCAGGGGAAGTGTTCGTAGACTGTGACTGGCGAACCAGCTCAGCAGCACAGCCCAGAATGTCGCTGCTCAGAAGGATCTCGGAGCACACGGAGCCCAGCGGTTCTCAAAGTTGGTGGGCTGGCAGCGTCGGCATCAGCCTGGCAACGGTAAGAAATGCAAATTCCGGGGCCCCACCCCTAACCCAGTGAATCAGCAACCCTGAGGGTAGGCCCTGCAATCTGTGTTTTATCCACCCTCCAGGGGACTCTGATGCATTCCCAAGTCTCAGAGCCACCAACTAATTCACAAGGCAACCTCCTCCTTTGCCTCTGGACCACCTAGACAAGAGGGCGTGGCTTGCCCCAGGTGACTCTGAGAAGAGAGACGGTAGTGAAATTGGACCCAGGTTTCCAGACTCCCCAGCCAGGGCATGGCTGGTGGAGAAGAGCAATGGCTTGGGAACCACAGAGTCCTGGGTTTGAATCCCAGCTCTGTCCCGGGTCCCTGTGTGTGACTCTGGGCCAGCGATTGAGTCTTTCTGAACCTCGGTTTTCTCTTCTGTAAGATGGGGATAGGATCAGAACCCAGGCCTCCCAGCCCCTATCTGTCCCCCTCCTCCTCTTGCTTCCCACCGGAAATGGCATCTGCATTGGTTTTTGGTCCCTCCCTGGCACTGGGCGGGGAGCCTCCTCTGGAGCAGTGATTGCTTTATTGGGCATGGAAAGGTCAGCTCCCTTGCCCCATTGATGAAGCGGCTGCAGAACACCAACCTTTCACCAGCTGCAGGACCTTAATGATCCATGCTGTTACCTGTCCCAGCTCCTCATCCCCACGTTTGAGACAGACCCCAGCTCTCCCAGGACCCCTTGGATGGGGGCTGAGAGGGACCAAATTTCTGCTGACAGCCGCATTCCAGCAAACCTAGCTGTTGGTATGTGTGGCAGCCATCTCCTCCACACCTGAATGGGGACACCCCATCTGATGACTGTGGACTGGGAATGTGGGCTGGCAGCTAGCACAGAGCCTGGTGTGTGGTGAGCATTTAACTAATACTTGCAGGGAAGGAGGAGGAAGGGAGGGAGAGATGGGGGAGAGGGAGGGGGTGGGGAGGAAGAGAGGAGAGGAGAGACAGAGGTGATCAGAGAACTTGATCCTTGGGCTTGCCACACCCCGTTCTTATCAGGAAGGACTCAGAATTTCTGAGCACACTACAGAAAACCCAATTCAAACTGGCTTAAGCCACACACAAAACTGGGGGGAAGGGGAATACAAAGTGATTTGGGGGCATTGATGGAACCATTATATATCCTGATTGGATGTGATTATAGACTGTGTGTGTTTGTCCAAACCCATACAACTGTCCACTAAAAAATGTGAATTTTACCATAAGTAAATCACCCATTGCCATCCAGTCGATTCCAACTCACAGCTACCCTATACGACAGAGTAGAACCGCCCCATAGAGTTTCCAAGACTGTAGTCTTTGTGGAAGCGAACTGTCACATCTTTCTCCCACAAAGTGGCTGGTGGCTTCAAATCACCGACCTTACAGTTAGCAACTGAACGCTTAGCCACTGCAGCACCAGGCTCCTTACAAGTAGATCATACCTCGATAAACCTAACCTCTCCGTCACCCCCAAAATAAATGTATTAACTTATATATTGAAGAATCCAGGGAGAAGCTTGCTTTCAAGCAAGGTTTGATCCAGCAACTCAAACAATATCCCCAAGGCCCCACTCGTCTCTCCACTCTGCCTTCTGCGATGCCTGTTTCTCACTCTCCTCGGAGGCACCCAGCAACTCCAAGATGTCGGCTTTAAGGTACCCAGAAGTTCCAGGGTCTGTTGACCTGGTAGCAGTTTGGCCACATCTGCAGCCCTGGTGGCACAGTGGCAAGCACTCAGCTGCTAACCGCAAGGTCTACGGTTCAAATCCACCAGCCGCTCTGCAGGAGAAAGATGTGGTATCTGCTTCAGTAAAGATTATAGCCTTGGAAACTCTATGAGGCAGTTCTACTCTGTCCTATAGGCTCACTATGAGTCAGAATCGACTCCACTGCAACGAGTTTCTTGTCTCAGACCTTAGCTTTTTACTTTTCACTCTCAAAAAGGGAAAGGAGGAAGTGTCTCATTTCTGGAAACCCCAACAAACACCTCTTGCATCTCAGTGGCTCTTAATGGGGATGAATCCACCGAAAAACCAATCATTGTGATTAAAAAACAACTCATAGTGACCCTATAGGACAGAACAGAACTCCCCATAGAGTTTCCAATGAGCAGCCGGTGGATTTGAACTGCCAACTTTTTGGTTAGCAGCCAAGTCCTTAAGCACTGTGCTACCAGGGCACCCATTGGAAATGCTGAGTGGCTGAAACCAGTCAGGACCCTTGGAGAGTGAAGTGTGAGTCTCACCTGTACCACACCAAAACAGGGCTGAGAATGAGAGAGGGGAGGTACCCCAAAGCAACATCAAATTGGGCTAGAAGGAGGGGAAAAAGGACAAACGACCATGACACCCTCACTTGGAAAAATCCCAACATGCTACTCATGGAAGCTCCTCCCCTTCATCTTGACCTCCTTAAATACCATCATCCTGTGAGGAGGCTTCCCAGCTCCACCTTCCCTAAGTCTTTGGAGTCCACTCAACCAGCCTTCATCGATTGCCAACTCCTCAGAGAAACCAGCACCCTGGCTCCTCCCAGCAGGGCTACTGCTGTTTGCAGCAGCAAAAGCTGCTGACATGGCCCCCTCCACACACACACCCTGACTGTCCCCAACCTCGTGTCAGAGGACTGAGGGTCTGGCCACTGCCCCAAGGGAAGAGGTAGCTTATGGCTGCAGAACAGAGGAGGCTCACCAGCCCACAAGGAATTCAGACCTTGCACCCTGCTCGACAGAACCGTGCAGTAACAGGCAGGGAAACTGAGTCTCAGAGCTTTGCAAGCTATCCAGCAAGGCCTGATGGTGTGGAACCACGCTGGACCTGGAATCACGGCCCCCTGTCCCCCAGCCTACTCTCCACAGGCCACTCACCAGCTCTGTGTTTCTGAGCGAGGCTTTTCAGTCCTCTGAACACTGGAGTCTTTTCTGAAAAAGGAGAATCAGATGTTCCCCCATTAGGCTGGTCCAAACCAGACCAAGCTAGGTATAGCCAAGGATGACGACTCCAACCCCAATCATTGACATTGGGTCGTTCATTGCATTTCATGGCTATGGCATGTTGGTGATAGATGCCTCTACCCTTCTTTAAAGGAAATTTTTAACTAAATATCCCACTGAGTCTGAATTCTCCCAGAAGCAGTCCCTGAGATGAATAACTTATTCTTATGTGTGGGAAGCTCTTGTTGGGGGGTGGAAGAATGAGACAGGGAAGAAGGCAGTCATTAAGGATGTGTTATCGAGCGCTTCCTATGTTACTACTGTGGGCAACTGGGGCTCAATGTCAGTGGGGAACACCAGGAGATTGTATAGAGCACAGTCCTCAGAGTTATCCCATCTGTGGAGCAAGAGAGCTGGAGGTTGATACACCAACTCTCATCTGGTAGTGGTCAAGGGCTTCCTGGGGAGTGTTAATTCCCAGGCCCCTCCTGCTTGACCTTCCAGACAAAGAGCTGTTGATACCAGTCATTGGAGTAAGATTGTCCTGCACGGAGACATTCAGTGCTAAGGAGGATGCAGGTGGGGGTCCAACGGTATATGTCACACCCTGCTTCCTCCTTCGCTTAGAGAAATGCTTAGCATTCTTCAAGACCCAGGTCAGAGCATAATTTCCTCTGTGAAACCTCCAGATCCCCCACGGAGAACTGGAGTTTTCCTTCTTGCAGCAATTTTATTTTGCCTCTACCGAGAGAATTGCTTTCATTCATTTGCCACACGTTTCTTCAGAGGCAGCTGGGTGCCAGGTACTGTGTAGGTCTCTGACCTGACCACCTATAGCTGCTCCTGACTCTTCTGTCATAGTCATTTCTGCATCTCCAGTGCCTAGCACATAGGAAGCACTCGATATGCATTAGTCGATTGGAACTTGAAGGCAAAAGTGAATCCAACCATACGTAAAAAGCACTTGGTACAAGACTCGCCACAGTAAAGGTTCTGAAGAAACGGTAACTGATGTCGTGTGGAGAAAGCTGTGTGAGTCCCCTGGGACATATCGCTACTCCGATCTCTTCTGGAAGCACCCACCTCACCCCAGGCACTCCAAAGACAGAGCCTGCATCCCCTTGGGAGCTCCCAGCAAGGAGCCGTCTAAAATTAGACCTGCCCCTGCCAGTGCTTAAAATTAGAAGGGCTTTTCATTCCAAGATGCCAACAGGTGCCGAGCAACAGTTCAGGGACCAAAATAAATCAGTGGCACACTGGGGCTTAAAATTAGATGAACCCTTCTGATTCAAACTGTTGTCGGCATCGGGCAAACAGATGAGAGGAGGAGGCCTAAACCCCCTATTTTCTAAACTCAAGAGGCAAAGAGAATCCACATGGACTGAACCCCAACTTGGGACCAGCCTGGCTTGAATCACCTTGCAAATGACAAAGCACTTCATTCAAAGGACTTGTCCAAAGGCACCCAGTAGACAGGAGGCAGAGCAGGGTTTTAGCTTCTGCTCCTCACTGGTTGTCCCAGGCTTGCTTCAGGGAGCCAGACCCCCCCTACCACACACACACTCATTTCTGGAAGGATCCCCACTCACCAACCCTACCTCCTTAAGTAGCCTTCTTTGGGACCATGTTACCTGCCCCTGGCCATAATCACTGGACAAAGTGATGGACACCTACCCAAAGGTGAACTACCCATCAGTTGGCTAGTGATTTAGGAATGATGGGCTGAACCAATCACATGTCTCATAGGGAAATTTGCAGTAAACAAATGTCCTAAGGGGAAAGGATGGAGGCGAGGTGTGGGGTAGCCATGATAGGCTCTGTCTGAGAACAGAGATGGGGCAGCAACAACACAGGGCAACAAAGTCTCTGTGATGCCTTCAGCAAACGTTATGGACTAGTTGGGCATATTGCATTGCATCATCAATTCATCCCTAGGAAACCACCCCCATTTTACAGATGAAAGTAACTGAGATTTGGAGGGGTCGCCAAGCGACCCCAGAGAAAGGTGAAGACAAGGTCTTGGGTTCCAAAGTCGTCTGCCAGCTCCAGTTTTCATGAGGCCAGCTTCTCAGCAGGTGTCTGCCCTTTGATTCACAGCCTCTCCTCCCTCCCATAATAACTCTTGTGTTCCAGTTATCTTTTGTAGCATATCAAACTACCCCAAAATTTACTGGCTTTTAAGACAACAATGTGCTATCATGCTCTCGTTCTCTGGGTTGACTGGGCTCAGCTGGGTGGTTCTCACTCAGTGTCTCTCGTGTGATTGTGGTCAGGTGTTGGCTGCGGCTACCTCATCTACATGTTCGGCATGGCTGGATGTCCCAGATGGCTCACTCACATGGATGCTAGAGATGCTAGCTGTTGGCTGAGAACTTAGTGGGCTGACAAGTATCTCCATGTGACTGGGCCTCTCTTACCATGGTGGCTGGACTCAGAGCATCCAGAGAGCAAGTACTCAGGAGGTTCAGAGAGAAGTACAAGGCTTCCAATGGCCTCAGAAGTCACACAGATTCACTTCGACCACATTCTAGTGGCCAAGAAAGCCACTAAGGCCATTCCCAGATCAAGGGGAGGGGAATTCAATACTACCTCTTGGTGGAAGGAATGTCAAAGAATTTGCGGCCCTTACTCTACCTACTCTACCACCTGCTTTCTTTTCTCAAGCTTACGCAGCTCTCTTTTCCTTGTAATCAAAGGGGCCCTAAGTAGACCTACCTGGCATACTGGGTGAGTGAATGCCCCTCTCCGAGCTGAAGTTGCCTCATCTGAGAAATGAAAAACAATATCTACTCCCCATGTTGTTGGGAAGAAATGGATTGAAGGATGTGAAAGTCCTTTGTGAACTCTAAAGCCCTGAACCTTGGTTGGAGTTGATTAGCACAAGTGTGTGTGTGTGTGTGCACAAGAATCCACAAGTGTGCGCGTGAGTGGGAACGTGTAGGTGAGTTGTGAGTGTGGATGCGTGGGGGGGGGATGTGGCATACTTTGCTGTTATTATTAGTTTACAAAGCTCTTTTCTTTTGGAAGAAGGAAAGAAGGAATCTTGTCCAGGTACCACTTGGGTTGGTCCAGTCATTCCTTGGTATCTTGGATGACCTGCTCAAAAGGAAGAGTTAGTTTGTTTTTACTCTCCATATACAAAAGTCCCACAGTTGGTCCAGTTCCCGGAAAGCCACCCCTATTTTTTGTCAGCATTATTCCCAAGTGCTTTTCTGGATTTCGCACAGAGAAAGCTGACCTGGTGCACGTGTGGTAACCCCTGACTCTGTCTTAGGCTGGCTCCCCTCAAAACAGACCCTGAGACAAGAATGCAAGAAAAGTGGGTAATCTGTACATTGATCCCAGAAAGGACTGGAAGGGGAATGGAGAAGGGGGCCAAGGAAGGGAAGGCAAGCAATATAAGACTGTTAATGACCAGGTGACTGCTGAGGGCAACGGGGCTCAACCTCCCTGAGGAACACTGGGAGACAGTGTAGAAGAAGCTCAGAGCTATCCCAGCTGTGGGGCGAGAGAGCTGGACATTTATCCTCCAACTCTCATCAGTCCTTGGCTGAAGACTGCTCCTGGAAGCTTGATGCCTCTGCTTATCCTGTGCATGGGCCAAGTGTGCACCTGAGGCCAGAGAAAGCCTGGGCACTGCAGTTCAAGGCTACACTATCCAGCAATAAAAATCATAACTATTATTATTGCTGGATAATATAATTATTATTATAGCAACTAATATCGATTGAATCATACCGTGTTCCAGGCACTTAATATCAACTGGGTCATGTGATCCCCCAACCATTCATGAAGTAAGGTCTCTGATTATCCCCATTTTGCAGATGAGAAGACTAAAGCTCCAAAAGGGGACATGCTTGCCCAAGGCCGCCCATGAGGGAAGCTGTGATTGGGGGTTTAGAATGGGTGTCACCCTCAAAGCAACCACATTGTGTGCCCCACCCTCAAGCCAGTGGTGACTCTGGGAACCCTCCACATTTCTCCCCTTTTCCAGCAATGGGGACATTTCAGCTCAGCCAGGGTTCAACTGGAGGTTGCTGTGGACACCAAGACAGAAAGGGCCTTTCCCTGCCTGTGCCCTGATGGCCTGGCGCCTCGTCCTGAGGACGCTTTGTGAGCTCTGGGAGAAAGCAGACCCAGCTTTGATGGAAAGTTCGCAGGCGAGGAGATTTCAGTCTGACTCAGTGGAATGCCATTGGGCTCCCTCTAAAATTGCCTAAAATGGCAAGTGAACCCTACTGTGAGTTTCTGGTCAAAGCTAGGTGAGGCTCACTGGCCCAAGAGACAGGCCTTGGGAACCGTCACCCGGAAGTCCAAACCCTGGCTCTTCCACAGAATGACACTGAGCAAGTTCTAACTGCCCACGTTGTTGTTTTTGTTAGTGGCTGTCAAGGCAAGTCTGACTCATGGCGACCCCATGTGTACAGAATAGAACTGTACTCCATAGGGTTTTCAAGGCTGTGACTTTTTGGGGGCAAATCACCAGGCCTGTCTTCAGAGGTACCTCTGGGTGGGTTTGAACTGCCAACTTTTCAGCTAGTCGTCCAGAACAACCCATGTGCACCACCCAGGGAGTCCTTAACCTCCCATTACCATGTGGAATGTGGGAAAATAATGGTTCCTTCTTTATAAATTATTACAAAGAATAAAATATAAAGTCATTGTTCCGCGACTGTCCGTCCCCTTGAGCATCTTGCATGGTGACCTAAGATAAATTTTGTAGTAACAGTCAAGTACCCACTTTTTGCCTTGGCCACTGATACACTGTGTGACCTCAGGCAAGCCTCTTGTCTTCTCGGGACCAGAGTTTTTCTCATTTCTTTAATAAGGGTGTTACACCTGGTTCATTCATTCATTCCTACTCTGCGCTGGGTGCTGTGCTTAGCATGGTAGGTGCAGACACAAGTGAGACAAACCAGGCATCTGGGAAGGCTTCCTGGAAGAGGAGGCACCCAGGCCGACTCCTTCCTTTCTTGGGAGGTTGCAAGAGTAAGAGACACGGCTAAGGAGAAAAGGAGTCCACCTCCAGGGCTTTCTAGGTCTGTTTGTCAACTGGCTCACTGAGTACATAACCCACAAGTACACATACACACATGCATGGACCTGTGTAGACATGCAGTACACACCCCCACCCAAAGACAGGGCCTAGCAGGCCCAGAGAAGATGTCTTGGGGAAATAAAAAAACAGGAAGCACCCTACACACTGGCGCCTCCTTCAGCAGCCCCATTCTTGTTCTACACTTTGTAGAAATGAGAGCTGACGGTAGGGGGGCGGGGGAGGTGTGTCATGCTTTGGCTATTTCCTGAAGTCCCTGCTGTGGGCCCCAGAGGCCTGGACCAAGTGGAGTTATCTCCTCCCTGGCTGGGACGGGGCTAGTTTGGGGCCAAAAATACCAAGATAGGGGGAAGAAGATGAGGAACTATACAAACAGGCCAAGCTAGTGGCTTTGGGCCGCAGGAACAGAGCCAGCAACCCTCCCCAGCCCCAGACCAAACACTGACCGGTCCCCCAATTATTGGGCACCAAGGGGATGGGATGGGTGTTCAACTTGGGGGTCCCCGCCCTTCTGAAGTGAGTGACGGGGAGCCTGTGCGTGAAGCTGAGGAGAAGTAATAGGCCTGGCGCCTTTCTGTCTCTCTCTTTTCTGCCTGCGTGTTAAGTCTTTCCAGCTCCTCCATGCAGGGCTTTCTGATTCTGTCTTTGTACCTGGTCTCAGAGTCTGTTCTCGCCTCTGACTCTGTGTCACCATCCTGTTCCTCTGTCTGTAGGTGGGTCTCTTCCTTCAGGGTCTCTCTGACTCAAAATCTCTTCCTCTCCCAAACAAATAGAGTGAACCCAGCAGGAGAGCTGAAAAATCCAACCCCTGTGAAAAACTTATTATAAAACACAAATTAAAATGAGGCACCAGGTTCTATTCATCACATTGACAAAAATGAAAAGATCAATAATATCCTTCATTTGCAAGGGTGGAGCCAGCAGGCACTCTGGAAAACTGTTGATGGAGCATAAGCTGGGATTACTTTTTTGGCAGGCCATTTGGCAACATCTACTAAAATGTGCAATACACGCACCCACTTACCAAGCAACCCCACTGCTAAGAATCAATGTGCACAAAGATGTATAAGCTGGCGAGGGGGCAACGGGGAGTTAACACTTAACGGGTACAGAGTTACTCCTTGGGACGATGAAAACACTTTGGAAACAAATAGTACGGATGGTTGCTGTCTTAGTTATCTATGCTGCTATAACAGAAATACCACAAGTGGGTGGCTTTAACAAACAGAAATTTATTTTCTCACAGTTTAGAAGGCTAGAAGGCCAAAATCAGGGCACCAGCTCTAGGGGAAGGCTTTCTTTCTCCCTTGGCTCTGGAGGAAGATAGTTGTACCTTCTCAGCTTCTGCTCCTGGGTGACCTTCACGTGGCCTGGCATCAATCTTCCCCTGTCTCTGTTGCTTTTACTGGCTTGTTTAATCTCTTTCATATCTCAAAAGAGATTAATTTATGACACACTCTACACTAATCCTGTCTCATTAACATAACAAAGACAACTCATTCCCAAATGGGATTATAACCATAGGCATAAAGGTTAGGATTTACAGCACCTCTCTGGAGGGGAACATAATTCGATCCATAACAGTTGCACAACATTGTTGTTCTTGTTGTCATTGAGTTGGCTCCAACTCATGGCAACCTTATGTACAACAGAACAAAACGTTGCCTGGTCCCGTACCATCTCCACAATGGCTGGTGTGTTTGAGCCCAGTGTTGAGGCTATTGTGTCAATCCATCTTATTGAGGGTTTCTCTCGTTTTCAGTGGCCTTCTACTTCACCAACCTCGATGTCCTTTTCTAGCGATTGGTCTTTCCTGATGATGGGTCCAAAGTAAGCCTGCCGAAGTCTTGCCATCTTGCTTTTAAAGGAACATTCTGGTTGCAGTTCTTCTAAGAATGACTTTTCATTCTTTTGGCAGTCCACAGTATATTCAATATGTTTCTCCAACAGCACAGTTCTATCTTCCATCTTCTTTTTTTTCATTATCTAACTTTCACATGCATAGGAGGTGATTGAAAAGTCCAAGGCTCGGACCAGATTTACCTCAGTCACCAACATGGCATCTTCATATTTTAAAATTTTCAAGCGGTCTTTTGCAGCAGATTTTCCCAATGCGATATAACATTCAATTTCTTGACTGCTGCTTCCATGGGCAATATGGTAAATATAATTAAAGCCACCAAACTGTACATTTAAAAATGGTTGAAATGACAACTTTTATGTTATGTATATCTTTACCACGTGTCAGTTCGTCATACTGTGGTGGCTTGCATGTTGCTATGATGCTGGAAGCTATACCACCAGTATTTCAGATACCAGCAAGGCCCACCATGGTGGACAGGCTTCAGCAGAGCTTCCGGACTATAAGACAGACTAGGGAGGCAGGTCTGTGATCTACTTGTGAAAATTGGCCAACCCAAACCCTATGGGTCACAACAGACTACTACCGGATACAGTGCTTGACAATGAACCCCTAGGTTAAAAGATACTCAAGATACAGAGTGGCCGCAACAATGGACTCAAGCACACAACTGACAGCTGGTTGTGAAGACTGAAGTTACTATGCAGCTGTGGGGGAGAACGAGGTTGGCCTGAAAGAACTGTTAAGGCATTAGTTCCCCAATGTGTGAAGTGGCGTTGGCTTCATTAGGGTTGGTGTCACCTCCCCGCCGTGGACCTCCTCCCACACCAGACAGTACAGAATCCTCAGGAATGTTTATTGTCAATTTTAATCATAGAATAATATGTGATAAGTACAGTCGTAAATTGCTTAAAGCCATATTTCTTAGGTTTTATGAATACTAACAACAAAATTGTTTTGTAAAATCTTTCTACATTGAATTACATTATTAGTTACAACACGATTTGTAACTGAGTGAAGCCTTTTTTTGATTTTTCCTTTAATTACCACTTCATTCAAAAAAGTTATTGATACAGTATAAAAACCAAAAACCAAACCCGTTGCCATCGACTTGGCTCCAACTCATAGCAACCCTACAGGACAGAGTAGAACTTGCCCCATAGATTTTCCAAGGGACGCCTGGTAGATTCGAACTGCCCACCTTTTGGTTAGCAGCCACAGTTCTTACCCACTACACCACCAGGGTTCCCTCCATACAGTATAGGTTCACGAATACTACTTACCATGATATTGTAGCGAAAACAACAGAAAATTTCACAAAACCAGCAACTTTAAAGACACCGGCAGCAACAAAAATGACCGCGTGTGTTTGTAGCGCATACAGACAACACCACGTGATTAGAAGTGTCACTGTGATTGCGCAATAATGACAGCTCTGACCAGAGCACATTAGAAGGTTTAAGAAGTAAATTAGCATAGAGTTTTAGCCTTGTAGGTATATTGATACATGTAAGCTGGACTTATGAAAAATGTTTTTGTAGTTATAACTATAGGGATATTTTTATAAAAAATAATAAATTTCTGCTGAAACACAGCATGAAAATTTTACAGACTGATTTTGCTGTCACCTTCTGACAGCGTCACTCGATGTGGTCCGCACCTCCCTAATGACTATTGTTGAGTGGGACAATGCTAACGCAGGACATTTTGTTATGATTGCGTTTGTGGAAGGAATAGCACCTCTGTCTCCCTCTCCCTTGTCCTCCCCTCTTGTGGCTGGTTGCATTAATGGCCCCCACTCCCCGCCCCTCCCAGTATGCACACCATTGGCCGTGTGGCCTTACTGTGCCTCCCACTCTGATGCAGGGCTTGGCCATGTGACTTGCTTTGGCCAAGGAGACGTAAGCAAACGTGATGTATGCAGAGGCACGAGAAGGGCTCGTGTGTTTCGCTTACTCCCTCCTGCTCCTCTGACATTGCCACTTGAACTTGTCCTGGGGCAGCCCGCTGGAGGATGAGCACCAAGGGGACAGAGCTGGGCTGCCTACAGTTTGGCCGTCCCAGATCAACCAGCAGCCAGCCAAACCTGACGTGTGAGTCAGCCCAGCTGCGACCACAACTGTCCAACCAAACCCAGCTGACATCACCAATCTGTAGACCCATGAGTGAAATCAGTGCTTACTGATTTATACCACTTGGGTGGTTTGTTACAGAGCATGATAGTGTGGATAGCTGACTGATGGAGTCTCTCGGTGGTGCTAATAGTTAAAACGCTTGGCTGCTAACCAAGAGGTTGAAAGTTCTAGTCTTCCCAGAGACACCTCAAAAGAAAGACCTGGCGATCTACTTCTGAAAAATCAGCCATCAAAAATCCTGTGGAGCACAGTTCCTCTCTGACACACATGGAGTCGCCATGAGGTGGGATCGACTTGATGGGGACTGGTGGTGCTGGTGGTGCTGGTGGTGCTGGTGCTGCTGGTGGCGGTGATGGTGGTGGTGATGGAGGTGACTGATACACCTTTTGTCCCATCCTCTTCATTCTACCTTCTAAATATCTCTCAAACCCCTTCTTTTAACTCCACTCCACTGTCACCCTGCTCCAAGCCACCATCATCTGCCTCCTGGATTCCTGCTACAGCCTCCTCACAGGTCTCTCCCACACAGCTTCTCCACCCGGCCAGTCAGTTCTCCTCACCTATCAGCAAGCTTGCAGGGGCTCCTTGGGCATGCAGATGACCTCTCTGAGTCTCCAAGTGCGTCAAGGGGAAACACTCAAGGGTAAAATTCCAAATACTTAACCACCAAGCAGACACTGGGAAATCAGAAGATGGCCAGGCACGGCAGCCCGACACGCCAATGCCAGCCTGCACAGCTGCTGTAGGGATTGATGCTGAGAACAGGCTCTTCCCACTAAGAAGAGATAACAGCTAAATCCCTTCAGGCTGGAAGGAGCCTCTGAAATCTGAGAGTCCACGCTTCTCATTTTAGAGCCAGGGAATCTGAGGCTCAGAGAGGGAAAACACCTTGTCCAGCATCACACAGTGACCAGGGACCTGAGGGACACAAGGACTGCCAGTGCCATGAGGCAGAGTCCTCACGGGCCTTGTCACTGCCGTGTCCTAGCACCCAGCACACAGCTTGGCACATGTTTGCTGAGTGAGTGAACAAGGGTGCAGACTCTTCGTTCCTCCCTTTGCCAATCCCCTCTCCAGGCCCCCTCCACAGGCACTTGCCTTCACCCTGACCAAGATGGGGAGTGTCCTCAGCAGTCAGTGGAAAAGAGGTCTGGGACTGCCATTCAGTGGTACTGCCTTCTGTGTGTTCATTCAATCAGGAAACCTCGGCTCGATGTGGGCCACACGCAGAACTACTAAGAAGCCTAGGGGCTCCCAGAAATGCCAGAGGTTTAGACAATCCCAAGCTCAAACCCTAGGAGTCCCTGGGTGGCAAAAATAGTTAAACACTTGACTCCTTAGCGAATAGTTGGCAGTTCAAACCCAGAGGTACCTTGGAAGGAAGGCCTGGCCATTTAGTTCCAAAAGGTCACAGCCTTGAAAACCCTATGGAGCATTTCTACTCTGCACACCTGGGCTCACCATGAATCGACGAGAATCAACTCGACAGCAACTGGTTAACTGGTGTAGGCTCAAACTCTGCCTCGGCCAAGCTAGCTGGGCCAGCGACTATATTTCCCTGTGCCTCTGTTTCCTCATCTGTGAAATGGGGATGATAAGACATAGCACCCAGTAGGCAAGCAATAAATATTAGCTGTTGCTGTGACAACACTGGGGCCTTTTGTTCTGTTAATTAAAAAAAAAAAAAAGGATGGAAACAAAAAAATAGCCTTTGAGGGATCTAAGAGGGCCCCAGGGACCTCTCTCTCCCTGAGGGGGTCTAGAGGTAGAGGGACCCCATCCTACATTCCACCAAGCCCCAATGGTCTGATTTACAAATTCTTTGCACTCAAAATATTCACTGTACATGATTAACCGACCACACGTGGAAGAAAGAGATGAGAGCAGTGGCTTGACCCCTAGAGGAAGAAGGTGGTACCCAGGACCCCCCCTCCTGCCACTCTGGGCCCGCAGCCATCTCTCAGGCTCTAAGTCCAGAGCAGACAAGGTAGAGATCCGAATCTAACCCAGAGCAGAGATTCAGAGCCTAGAGACCTGGGTTTGAATTCCACCTTAGTCACTTACTGAGTGACCACAGCCAAGTTCCTGCTCCTCTCGGAGCCTCAGTTTCCCCATCCTGTGGGATGTGGCGCCTGGGTGGTGGGTCAAGGTGGAGGCTAAGGGAGAAATGAGTAGGAGGGAATTGGAAGCACTTGCTTCCTCAAGCTCCACTGTCATTACCACTAGAAGGACAGGTTGAGAAGTCTAGGAGCTATTTGGGGTAGGGCTGGCGGCACCCCAAAGTGTGAGTGTGAGTCAGTGTGTACATGCACTGTGTGCAAAGAACCAAGTAAGTGTGACTCCCTGAACAGCCCTAAGGGTCAGGGATGAGACCAGGGGAGACCAGTGAGGCAGCGGGGACAC
Source organism: Loxodonta africana (assembly GCF_030014295.1). Taxonomy (NCBI): domain Eukaryota; kingdom Metazoa; phylum Chordata; class Mammalia; order Proboscidea; family Elephantidae; genus Loxodonta; species Loxodonta africana. Next base: position 29,056,262 of record NC_087360.1, on the reverse strand, counting down.
ACACTTTAAGGAGATGTTCACTCTCAGGGTCCCACCTCAAAATGTGTACCCTGGGATCCTTACTCGCCTCGCTCCAGTCTCATCCCTGGTGCCCAATAACCTGTTGCTGTCAAGTCAATTTCAACTCATAGTGACCCTGTAAAACAGAGTAGAACTGCCCCATAGGGTTTCCAAGGAGCAACTGCTGGATTCGAACTGCCAAACTTTTGGTTAGCAGCCAAGCTCTGAACCACTGCACAACCAGGGGTATCCTTGTTTCTATCACCCTAACGCTCTCTCAATTAAAACTAAACCAAACCTATTATTGTCAAGTCAATTCCAACTCTAGCCACCCCATTACAGACTAGAACTGCCCCATAGGGTTTTCTTAGCTGTCATATTTACAGAAGCAGATTGCCAGGCCTTTCTTCCCCAGCATGCCTGGGTGGGTTCTAACTACCAAACTTTAAGTTAATGTTAACAGTCAAGCACAAATTGTTTATGCTGCTGAGGGCCAGGGCCTCCTAACCTGGCCACCACCTCCCAGCTCCCAACACTTCCCCCCACCCACCCACCCACTACCACCTATCTCCAGCCAACTTCAGGCCTCCTGTCAGACAGGAAGGAGTTAACTGGAGGCTCTTCCAAAGCAAACAGGCTTCAGCCAACCCTGAACTCAAAACACATGGAAAGAGGGAGAGCCCCTCCTCCCACCGCTCCCTCCTCACCCCTGCCCCCCCCCAGGCTCTTTTGTGAGGCCCCCTTCTCCTGTCCCCTTTCACCCCTTGATGCCCTGGCCACGGAGACCTCAGAATCCTGCCTCCGCACTCTGTCCTGTCCCTCCTCCTCTGTGGTCCCCCATCTGCTCCAGCTGAGGTTGAGGGTAGAGTCCCCAGCTGACCTGCTCCGTGCCTCCTGGGCACTCTGGCCTCTCTGGGCCCAAGTCACCCCACCTGCTGCAGGAGTCTGCCCTGGTGGACATTCCTACATCCCTTTTGCTGCAGGAGCTCCTGGCCCTGGGGACAGCTTTGCTGCCTCCAGTGACTCCTGGGGGTACAGATGCACTGAGATGTACACACCAAACCACTGGCCCCCAGCAGAGAGGGACCCCCACCACACACACACACAGTGGGAGTCTGGGTGAGGCCGGGCTGAGAGTGGCACACTCTGGCTCAATCGGGCTCAGTGGTCCTCCTGGACCCAGCGAGGAGTGGCTGCCTGATGTCCCTCAGTGACTGAGGAGTGAGGAGACCTGTATGGACTTCATGGGCAGGTTTCTCAGCTACGTGGCAGCTCTATCTTCCAGCTCTCTCTTTCTCCCTCTCTCTCTCTCTCTGGCAACACTTTGGAAAAGGAAGTGGCCTCTGGCTCCTAGAATCCCTGCCCCTCTAAACAAGGATAGGCTGGACCTGATGGAACAGTAAGAACTCAGCTGCTAGCCAAAAGGTTGGTGGTTTGAACCCACCCAGAGACACTCAGAAGAAAGGCCTGGCAAACTGTTTCTGAAAGGTCACAGTCTGTGAAACACTATGGAACAGTTCTACTCTGCACACATGGGTCACCAGGAGTCCGAATCAACTTGATGGCAAATAACAATAATGACAATCTTGTTATTTTTTTATTGCAATTGACTTGGCTCCAATTCTGGTGACCTTTGTGTATAACAAAATGAAATATGGCCCAGTCCTGCACCATCTTCATGATCATTGGTATGTTTGCAACTTCCAGCACTATGCTGGACAATATTCTGTTCTGATACATAACGTTTTCATTGCTAATCCTAGTCTGTCTTAGTCTGGAAGCTTCCCTGAAGCCTGTCCACCATGGGTGACCCCGCTGGTATTTGAAATACTGGTGGCAGAGCTTCCAGCATCATAGTAACACGCAAAGCACCAGAGTACAACAAACTAGCAGATGGGTGGGTGACTAGTAATCCTAAGAATTCCTGAGTCCTTTCCCTGAATGATTTCATTTAATTGACACAATAACTCTGAAAGGTAGACAGTGCTCTCCCCATTTTACAGATGAGAAAACCAAGGCTCAGAAAAGTTAAAACTGTCTCCAACTGAATTTCTCTTTCAAGAAGTAAGAAAAAGAAGAACTAAAAAGTTCAGTACTCTCCCTACCACCCCCATCATTCATCAGTTGCCGAAAAAACAAACAAAAATCCTTTTCCGGGCTCAGAGAAGCTTGCAATCTGTACCAGGGACCAGCCAGTGGGTGACGTGGTCACGGCAGACAGCCCGCCCGGGTAACCTGGGCAGCCAGAGTCATTCGTGTCCTTACTCACATGGTGTTTTAAACATGATTTGTTCTTGGGAGGCTTTTTTCACCGACCGTGCACAAAAATCATCTCATCCTCGCAGCTACATGCAAGGTAGCTCCGACTCTGCCCATTTTACAAATGAGGAAGCTGAGGCCCAGAGCAGAGAAGTAACTTGCCTGAGGCCACAAGCCACTTGGCCTGATCCAGAGGAGACCCCTGTTCCCTGACTCCCAGGCCAGGATCCGATGGTTTAGCAGGGGCTTCGCTGTCTACAGCAGTTGTTCTTAGGGAACACCAGAATCCCCTGGGGGGCTGGTTAAGACAGAGTGCTGGGCCCGTTTCCCATTCAGAGTTCTGGGTGGGCCCTGCCACATGTCTCTCTAACAAGTTCCCAGCGGACGCTGCTGTGCTGGCTCAGGGACCCCACTTTGAGAGAGTGACAATGACAGTGGCCTGTCAAGCAGGTTCAGAAGTTCAGAAGATATTTGGAGTAGGGCTGGCAGCGCCCCAAAATCATTCCATGTAGTCAGTTGGGTTCACCCATTCTGCAGCTGGGAAAACTTAAGTCCCAAGAGGGAATGATGTTCTAGGCTCAAAGTGCTATGGCTGAGGCTGTGAGACCAGACCTCCAGGCAGGATCAGCCACACAATTTGCAGGGCCTGGTGCGAAGTGAAAAATGTAGGCTCCTTATTAGAAAATGATTAAGAATTGCTGAAAGGGCCAGCAGAGCCTTAAACCAAGTACCGGCCCTTCTGAGCACAGGTCCCACGTCCATGAAACCAGGCCTGTCCCCAGGTCTCCCAACTGAACCCCACACTGAGACTTCAGATGGAGGCATAATGGGGTCACATGAAAGACCCCCAGCTCCTGGGCACAGCTGCCTTCCCAGGGAGCAGCCTGCACCCCATCCTCCAGGTGAAAAGACCGCGGAGGCCGCCTGGGCTGGATTTCAGTTTGTTTTCTTTAGGTGGAGCTACACCACGGGAAGCCGACCTCTGCGGAAATCCAACCCCTGAAGAATTTGGCCTGGCCTGGCCCAGCTCCCGTGGGCTCCCCCACCCCTCCTCTTCCCGCCCTCACCCCAGTCTAGGTCCCATTCTTGAGCATCTTAGAAAGCTTTGTTAGGAAGGGGGAAGGGCCAGCGGGGCAAAAAGGGGAGAACGTTATTTTTAAAGTCGTGGAAGAATGGAGCAATTCTGAAAAGAGGATTGAATCACATGACGGTTAAACCAAAGCCTGGCACCGTTCAAACCAAGCCTCGTGGGTGGGAAGAAGGGAGGAGAGGCCTCCCGGGATTGGAGACCCTCTGGGCTGCCTCCCTAGGCTCCCAAGCCGTCCGTCCCCAGCCTGCACCACACCTCCTTCCTCCATCTTCGTGACCCAGACTCCAGCTGGCAGAGAATATTCCAGACTATGGTGCTGGGGCCCAGAGTGAAGCTACCAGGTCTCAGCGGATTTCTGAGCGAAGCCATCTAGAACAACCCCAGAGGCTTGCTGCAGGACAAAATGCCTCGGAGAACACCATTTGAGCCACCAAGCAATATGTGTGACATGTGTGAATTTATGACAGCAGTCCACTGATGATGGCTACCTGGGGCCAGGGTAGGGGGGTGACCTGTTTTTGATTCTAATCCTCCTCCCATACACATGCGTAGTATCTGCCTTTTTTAAAAAGTCACATGTTTTGGATGTGTTGCCCAAAAATATGTGTTGAATTTCTGGCCCTTGTGCTGTGGATGTGATCCTGTTTGGAAATAGGGGTCTCTCTCTTGCTATGTTAATGAGGCCACACCAGTGCAGGGTGGGTCCTAACCCTAATCACTCCTGAGCTATAAAAGGAGCAGAATAGACCCAGAGAGACACACGGAGGAAGACAGATGCAGAGTGAGGGTTGTCTGCAAGCAAAGGAATGCCAAGGAGCTTCTCTAAGAAATTTCTGGAAACTCCCAGAAATATCAAAAAGGAAGGAAGGACTTCCCCCTAAGGCCATACCCTGAATTCAGACTTCTGGCCTCCTGAACTGTGAGGACATAAATTTCTGTCCTTTAAAGCCAGCCATGTGAGCCTCGAGACAGTACTTGAACCCTAGGCCACTCTGAAACCAATGTCCCTACCTTCTAAATTAAGGTGTGCAAAATGCTTAGCACACAGCAAGAGTTCAATCCATGTTGGTTATTATTGTTAATAATAATAGTGGTTCTTGATATCGTTGTTAGTTGCTGTCAAGTCGGTTCCATCTCATAGTGACCTTATGTATAACAGAATGAAACATTGCTCGATCCTGTGCCATCTTCATGATGGTCGGGTATGTCTGAGTCCACTGTTTTGGCTCTTCTGTCAATCCATCTCATCGAGGGTTTCCCTCTTTCTCGCTGACCCACTATTTTACCAACCATGACGTGCTTTTCTAGCAACTGGCCTTTTCTGATGACATGTCCGAAGCAGGAGAGCTGAAGTCTCTCCATCCTTGCTTCTAAGGAGCATTCTGTTTGTATTTCTTCAAAGAATGATTTGTTAGTTCATGCTAGTCTTGTCTAGCAGAGAAGTATAAGACGAAGGAGGTTACAACCTCACTAGGAAGGGAGACACCTGACCCAACCATGGGGACTCAGCAGCACACAGTAGGACAGGTGTAGACGCCCATTGCTTAGGAGCTGTGGGGCCAAGGTGGGTTTCTACACACCAGAGCCCAGACCCTATAGCCACCTGTGGCCTGTCCCCCCAGATGTCCCAGGCCCTGAGCGTTCTGAAATTTTCTTGACCAACTGGACCAACCCACAGGGTCCACTCCAGACCTGACTCAGGTTGGAAGGAGCCAGAGGGTGAGTTTCGAGGTCCCTGGACTGAGTGGGCAAATAGCCAGAACGAGCACAGTGGATGCTGAGCTACTCCACTGCAAAATGTGCATTAAAAATACATCCAGATCGATAAGTGGCCTGAGGTCAGCTCCCGAGATAATGCATATTCTGTGCATGCCCAAATGTCCCCAGCAATTTCAGAAATGAAAATTGAGAACGCCTTGATTACCTCTCCTGGGACCGAGAGGAACGGGATGCCCAGTGGCCCCCTTCCAAGGTGGGTTTCTCAGACTGGGAAAGGAAACTGTAGTTGGCAAAGACCGAAATTGCTTTAAGGGCCATCTACTACTATGCCACCATGTCACAGATGAGGAAAATGAGGCCCAGAGGGGGAAAGGGGACTTTCTCTGGGTCAAAGAATGAGGGTTGGAGGCAGAGCAGGATTCAAACCCAGGTTCCTTGATTCCCAGGCAAGGTTCTTGCTATACATCTCATTTTAGTTAAACTTCTTATTGTCTAACCAAGAGGGTCTTTGAATCATTCATTCACCGCACAAATGTTTGTTGAGTACCTACTATGCACACCAGGCTCAATGTCGGAACCCAGGGAGACAGTAGCAAGCGAGTCCAGGCCCTGTCATTGTTGTTGCTGGGCGCCGTCAAGCAGATTCAGACTCTTAGTGATTCTATAGGACAGAGTAGAAATGCCCCATAGGGTTTCCTAGGCTGTAATCTTTATGGGAACAGATCCCCAGGTCTTTTCTCTCGCGGGGTGGCTAGTCGGTTTGAACCACCAACTTTTCGGTTAGCAGCCAAATGCTTAACCATTGTGCCACCAGGGCTCCTTGGTCCCTACCCTAGGGGAGCTTAGAGTCCTGTGCAATGGAGTTTCCAGATTCAAGGACCGGCTGACCACTCTGGTAAATTCATTCTCAGGCCTGGGAATTCAGTCACTCAGGTACTTGATAGACATTTTCCAGGCCCCTCCTACACACCAGGCACAGTCTCAAGAACAGTGAAGGCAAAAATGAAGAAGGCATAGTTTAGGGTTCTAGAAAATCCAGTAGGCTGGGTAATACCGATACCAGTTGCCATCGAGTTGACCCTAGTTCACGGCAACCCCATGCGTGTCAGGGTAGAACTGTGCCCCACAGGGTTTTCAGTGGCTAATTTTTCAGAGGTGGATCCCCAGACTTTTCTTTCATGTCACCTCTGAATGAAACTTCTGGTTAGCATCCAAGCTCATTAACTATTTGAACCACTCAGGGACTCCTAGCTTGGGTGATACATGTACATAAAAAATAACAAATTTCAAATTGAAGAAAATTTGTGATGTTAAAGACAGTACCACGGAGCCTGGAAAGGTTAATGGGGTTTCTTGGAATATGTAGTGTTTGATGTGGGTCTTGAGACCATGAAGGCTCTTGGTAGGGGATATGGGAGAGAAGGCATTCTAAGTGGGAGGTTGGTTTTGAGCAAAGGTACAGAGGTGGGGCCATGACCCTTCTGTTAAAGGAAGAGCAATTGACCTCACCAGTTACAGCAATGGATAGAAGCTGGAATAGCAGGCTGGAGTCGTGTCTCCGAAGAAGTTCAAAGCCAAAAAGAGAAGTTTATTCTATGTTCTATGGTGCAATAGGACGAGGGTTGAAAATTTCGCTTCCTCACCCCAATCCCAGACTTACTAAGTCAAGATGCCTGGAACCAGGTATGGCAGATTCTCAAAAGGTGAGACGTAGAGTTACCATATGACTCAGGAATTCAGCTCCTAAGGATGTACCCAAGAGAACTGAAAACATGCATCAACACAAAAACCTGTACAAGAATGTTCATAGCAGTAGTATTTCATAAGAGCCAAAAAGTGGAAGCAACTAAAATGGCCATCGACAGATGAACGGATAAACAAAACGTGGTAGATCCATACGATGGAATAGTACTCAGCCATAAAGAGGAATGAAGTCCTGATACATGCTACAACAGGGATGAACCTTGAAAACGTCATGTTGAGTGAAAGAAGTCAGACACAAAAGACCACATATAATTCCATTCATGTGAAATGTCCAGAAGAGGCAAATCCAAAGAGACAGAAAGTGGGTTAGTGGTTGCCTGAAGGACGTGGGAGAATTGGGAGTGATGGCTAGGAGGAGCGGATTTTCTTTTGGGGGTACATAAAAATGCTCTAAACTAGATGGTGGTGATGGACGCACATCTCTGAATACGCTACAAGCCATTGAATTGTACCCTTTAAATGGGTGAGTTTTCTGGTATGTGAATTGTACCTTAATGAGGCTGTTTAAAAAATGCCTGGACTCAGAGCCCAGAACTCTGGATTTTAACAAGCACCTCAGGTGTTTCTTCTGCTCACTAAAATTTGAGAACCTCTAGGCAGTTCTTAGGAGCCCTGGTGACAAAGTGGGTGAGAACAATGGCGAGCTACAACTGCTACCCAAAAGGTTGGAAGTTCGAATCCTCCAGCTGCTCCTTGGAAAGTTTGTGGGGCAGTTCTACTCTGTCCTGTAGGGTCCCTGTGAGTTGGAAATGAGTTGATGGCAATGGGTTTTTGTTTTGTTGTTGTGTGTGTGTGCGTGTTTTTTTTAGGCAGTCGTTCAAACAGAACATGGAGATACTGCATGGTTTAACATTGGAAAAGGTGTTCGGCAGGATTGTACCCTTTCACCATACCTATTCAACCTGTATGCTAAGCAAATAATCCAAGAAGAACAGGGCATCAGAATTGGAGGAAGACTCGTTAACAACCTGAGTTACGCAGATAACACAAGCTTGCTTGCTGAAAGCTAAGAGGACTTGAAGCACTTACTGATGAAGATCAAAGACTACAGCCTTCAGTATGGATTACACCTCTACATAAAGAAAACAAAAATCCTCATAACTGGACCAATAAGCAACATCACAATAAAGGGAGGAAAGACAGAAGTTGTAAAGGGTTTCGTTTCACTTGTATCAACAATCAATGCCCATGGAAACAGCAGTCAAGAAATCAAATGATGTATTGCATTGGGCAAATCTGCTGCAAAAAATCCCTTTAAAGTGTTAAAAAGCAAACACGTCACTATGAGGACTAGGGTGCACCTGGCTCAAGCCACGGTATTTTCAATCGCCTCATATACATGCAAAAGCTGGATAATGAATAAGGAAGACCAAAGAAGCATTGATGCATTTGGATTATGGTATTGGTGAAGAATATTGATTATACCATGGACTGCTAGAAGAATAAACACATCCGTCTTGGAAGAAGTACAGCCAGAATGTTTCTTAGAAGCGAGGACGGCGAGACTACCTCTCACATACTTTGGACATGTTATCAGGTAGGATCAGTCCTTAGAGAAGGACATCATGCTTGGCAAAGTACAGGGTCATCGAAAAAGAGGAAGACCCTCAACAAGATGGATTGACACAGTGGCTGCAACAATGGGCTCAAACATAACAATGACTGAGGATGGCGCAGGACCAGGCAGTGTTTTGTTCTGTTGTACATAGGGTTGCTCTGAGTCAGAACCAACATGATGGTACCTAACAACAACAAAGTTGCGGCTGAGTTGTCTCCCCTCTTTCCTTCCCAAGCCTGGAGCATGAAAACCTCAATTTTTCGACAGCTGCTGGAAGAACAAAGCGTCTCTAAAGAGGGAGGCTGCGTTTCTCCCCAGCCCCTTCCTCAGAACCTCCTCCTCCCCCGCCTTGGCGCACGCCAAGACCTGAATGGTTTCAGCTGCTTTGGCAAGAGCCTCCTTGAGATCATGGGCTGGTCCTGTGCTTGAGGGGCGGGGGTAGGGGCAAAAGGCCGGCCCGCAGCTGGGGCATCTCCCTCTGCCGTGCCCTGAGACCCAGGGGTGCTGCAAGTTGCTCCCGCCCACCCACCATACCGGCAGGAATGGGGTGAGAAGACCCACCCCCTGGTCCCATTTCGGCAATAACTTACCATGGGATATTAGGAGGATCATTCCCCTCTTTGGGCCTCAGTTTCCTCTTTATAAAATAGGAACATTTCTTTCTGCGTGGCTTCCCTCGTGCTGTGGGTATAAAGAGCAAAGAGGGAAACCAAGAAACCACCCTACCACTAAGAGTCCATAGCTTCTGTCGATAAACTGCCTCCTGCCTCCTGGCCTTTGCACTGGCCGTTCCCTCAACCTGGAGTGCTCTTCCCCCAGATATACAAAAAGATACCTAATTCCGTCACTGGCTCTACTTCTTCGCCCTAATGTCCCCTTCTTACTGAGACCTGCCTTGACCAACCTCTTTAAAATTGCAACCTGCTTCTCCCACCCTGGGCCCTCACCATTCCCTTTGCTCTACTTGTTTTCTTTCTTCATAGCATCTGTTGTCGTTTTTAGTTGCCATTGAGTTGGCTGTGACTCAGGGCGACCCCATGTACAGCAGAAAGAAAACGCGCCTGGTACCGCCTTCGCTATATTGGACAATGTTTTGTCGTGATCATAGGTTTTCACTGGCTAGTTTTCAGAAGTAGATGACCAAGCCTTTCTTCCTAGTCTGTCTGGAAGCTCCACTGAAACCTGTCCACCGTGGGTGACCCTGTTGGTATGCGAAATACCGGTGACATAGCTTCTGGTATTACAGCAACGCACAAGCCACTATAGTATGACAAAGTGACAGATGGGTGGTGAAAAACCAGTTGCCATCAAGGTGATTTCAACTCCTGGTGACCCCATGTGTATTAGAGTAGAACCGTACCCCAGGTGTGTCAGAGTAGGACTGTACCCCAGGTGTGTCAGAGTAGGACTGTACCCCAGGTGTGTCAGAGTAGAACCGTACCCCAGGTGTGTCAGAGTAGAAGCGTACCCCAGGTGTGTCAGAGTAGAACCATACCCCAGGTGTGTCAGAGTAGGACCGTAGCCCAGGTGTGTCAGAGTAGGACTGTAGCCCAGGTGTGTCAGAGTAGGACTGTAGCCCAGGTGTGTCAGAGTAGGACTGTAGCCCAGGTGTGTCAGAGTAGAACTGTAGCCCGGGTGCATCAGAGTAGAACAGTACCCCAGGTGTGTGAGAGGAGGACTGTACCAGTGTGTCAGAGTAGAACTATAGCCCAGGTGTGTCAGAGTAGGACTGTACCCCAGGTGTGTCAGAGTAGGACTGTACCCCAGGTGTGTCAGAGTAGAACCGTACCCCAGGTGTGTCAGAGTAGAACTGTAGCCCAGGTGTGTCAGAGTAGGACTGTAGCCCAGGTGTGTCAGAGTAGGACTGTAGCCCAGGTGCGTCAGAGTAGGACTGTAGCCCAGGTGCGTCAGAGTAGAACTGTAGCCCGGGTGCATCAGAGTAGAACTGTAGCCCGGGTGCATCAGAGTAGAACAGTACCCCAGGTGTGTGAGAGGAGGACTGTACCAGTGTGTCAGAGTAGAACTATAGCCCAGGTGTGTCAGAGTAGGACTGTACCCCAGGTGTGTCAGAGTAGGACTGTAGCCCAGGTGTGTCAGAGTAGGACTGTAGCCCAGGTGTGTCAGAGTAGAACTGTACCCCAGGTGTGTCAGAGTAAGACTGTACCAGTGTGTCAGAGTAGAACTGTACCCCAGGTGTGTCAGAGTAGGACTGTACCCCAGGTGTGTCAGAGTAGAACTGTAGCCCAGGTGTGTCAGAGTAGAACAGTACCCCAGGTGTGTCAGAGTAGGACTGTACCGGTGTGTCAGAGTAGAACCATACCCCAGGTGTGTCAGAGTAGAACCGTACCCCAGGTGTGTCAGAGTAGAACCGTACCCCAGGTGTGTCAGAGTAGGACCGTACCCCAGGTGTGTCAGAGTAGAACTGTAGCCCAGGTGTGTCAGAGTAGAACAGTACCCCAGGTGTGTCAGAGTAGAACTGTAGCCCAGGTGTGTCAGAGTAGAACAGTACCCCAGGTGTGTCAGAGTAGGACTGTACCCCAGGTGTGTCAGAGTAGGACTGTACCCCAGGTGTGTCAGAGTAGGACTGTAGCCCAGGTGTGTCAGAGTAGAACTGTGTGCTCCATTGATTTTTTGGGGAGTAGATTACCAGGCCTTTCTTTCAAGTCACTTCTGGGTGAACTTGAACCTCCAACTTTTTGGTTAGCAGCTGAGCATCTAACCCTATGAAGTTGGTGCTACTATTAGCCCTATTTTATAGATGAGGAAACTGAGGCTCAGAGAGGTTAAATGACAAGTGAATTGCAAATCGTAAGGTTCTGTGTCTATGTCAGGATGTGATCAAAAGTGTGACTCCTCCCTGCAAACACATTTCAGAACAACTCAGGAAGGCCACTTCCCAGGAAATGACACAATGATGCAATCTTGTCCCCTATGAGGACTTGATGAACTGCAGAGGTGGGGACTAATTGCCTCTTTGAAGAGAGGTGGAATGGAAAGTGCAGGGAGAGCTCCCTTGGTGGCCATGCCTGAGCGGGGCAGGGCTGGGAAGTGGGGTGTCCAGCGTTGCTGCAACCTGGCTCTGTCCTGCAATTTCAGAAGAGGCTCGGGGGCCCTGAGGTGTGCCTGCTGCCAGTCCAGCCCTGAGGATAAAGGAAGGGAGGACACAGCCATTCAGGGGTGGGGTATGGGGAAATCAGCCAGAATGGACTGTGAATTTAGCTGGAGAGCCAATGATGGCATATTTTGGGGGAACCTAAGACCAGAGATGAACCAGAAGAGGGTGGTTGGAACGAGGACCTTTGTGCAAGGTTGACGTGATGTGTCTGGTCCTTTGGTTCCTCATCCATTGAGAGTAACTATTGACAAACCTGTCCATCATGGCCATGTTAGCAAGGAATGGTTTTACCTTTCCTTGTAGGAGGTGTTGTCAAGTCAATTTTCAACTCATAGCAACCCCATGTGACAGAGTAGAACTGCCCCCATAGGGTTTTCTTGGCCATAGACTTTATGCGAGCAGATTGCCAGGTCTTTGTCCTGCGGAGCTGCTGGGCGAATTCAAACCACCAACCTTTCAGTTAGCAGCCTGGTGCTTAACCATTGCTCCACCAGGGCTTCTTCTCTGTGACTATGAGTTATAAACTTCCAGACCACTGCAAACACAGAAGCAAGGAACTTATTTCTGGATAAGCCAGTTTGGGCAGTAGGAGCATGAATGAACACGATTGGCTGTGAGTCAATGAATATTGAGGTGGAGGATAGGTACCTGGGGATTCCTTATACTAATTTCTTTATTTTCATGTGTTTGAGGTTTTCCAAGGTCAAAAAAAAAAAAAAAAAGTTAGAAAAATATATATTAAAATAAGGAAAGTCAAAGAATCAGAGAACGGAAATTTATAAGCTTGGATTCATGTTTGATCCAAAGGGAGGCAGTGCTTGCCAGTGGTTAGGTACGTAGGCTCTGGGTCACAAAGATCTGGGGTGAAACCCAGCTCATCCAAGCTAAGTCATCTCAAGCTTACTCCTTGGCCTCCCTGAGCCTCAGTTTCCTCAGCCGTAAAAGCAAGCCATTGCCCAACTCTAAGCCTCACTTTGCCCATCTGTAACATGTAGGTAAAATGCTTAGCAGAGTGGCTGACCCAAGTTAAGGCTTCAGCAGCCAGGAATAAGAGGGAACCCTTCTAGGGATCCTGGCACTGGGCTGGGGCTCCACAGTCATGACCTCATTGAGATTTTAACTCCATTTTACAGATGAAGCCACTGAGGCTCAGGGAGGAGCCAGGATTTGCCTGGAGACCTACAGCTGGGAAGGGCCAGAGCCAAGACTCGAACCAAATCCCTTTTCCTCCAGAGTCCTGTCTTTTAACGGAACATGTTACATAATTTGCTCGTCCCAATGCAAAATGAAAATACAGGACCCTCGTTCAAAAATTATTCCTAATTTCAAGTCAACAACAGCAAAGTGGTAAACCAAACGTGAGGCTTTTCTGAGTATGGGACCCTGTGTGACTGACTGCACAGGCCAGGCACCCATGTGCCGTTACAACCAAAAAAAAAAAACCAAACCCACTGCCGTCAAGTCGATTCCGACTCATAGCGACCCTAGAGGACAGAGTAGAAGAACCGCCCCACAGAGTTCCCAAGGAGCGCCTGGCAGATTTGAACTGCCGACCTTTCGGTTAGCAGCCGTAGCACTTAACCACTATGCCACCAGGGTTTCCCCATGTGCTGTTAGCTGCCGTTATTATTTTTTCAGTTCCGTATTCAGACTCAGGAGTCCGTGAGGGTGGGCATGAAGGTGGGTCTTGCAATAAGAGAACAATGGAGTCATAGAATCCGGTGACTCAAGGCTCTTGAAGATTCTAGAACGGGAGAATGCCAGCTGCTCTCTCAAACCCTTGCTGGAATAGGACCCGAAAGGTTACAAAAAAAATAAAAAAGAAGTTGACAAGTACAGAGCGTTGGAGCCGGCAAAGGTCATCATCATTTTACAGATGAGAAAGTCGAGCCCCAGGAAAGAGCAGCGACTTGCCTGGTATCCAGCTAGATACCCTGGCTCCCCATCACCCCTGAGGACAATTCTCTGGGTCCCTGGCTCTGCCCATTGAGCAAACAGGCCTCCCCCTTTCCTCCCATCTCTGGCTCCTGAAGTAGGATTCTCTTTCCTCGAGGGCCAGATTCTCCCAAGCCATCCGCCGCCTCTCTTAGCTGGGTGCCCCAGGAGAGCGTTACCAGTGGCTGCTTAAAACTCAAATTATAGCTTCTTTAGAAAGAAAGCAAAGGGGAGAGGAGATGGAGGCAAACATTGATACTCTAAAGAGGCCCTTGTCAGCCTGTTATGAGTGAAGAGTTTGTTTTTTTGTTAATATTTTTTCTGCATGGCGTGCTGCAAATAAGAACATTCCGGGAGCAAATTGGTGGCGTATTTATTGCTATTTGTTCCTCGGTAGCACTAAGCCAGTAATAGCAGAGAAGCTGCTTGAAGTACAAGCTCAATTCCGCCTGGTTAAAGGGATCAGGGCTCGGCTCGGGGGCTGCGCTTTGTCAAGCAGACACAGAGCGCAGCTCCAGAACGCCCAGGCATAATAGGATTGAGCTTTCTGTGTGCGCTTCGCATCCCTGGGGGTTCCTAGGAGCTAGGGGCCAGACTCTGAACTCCAACCAACTGAGCTGTCAGCACCGCACAACCCTCCCAGGTACCTGCTTAGGGTCCCGGTGTGACACCTGAGAGGCGAACAAGGTGAGGCACGGAGGCCTCCTTGAGCAGAGGACTGGATAGATAGAGCACCAAGGTGGCCGCCTGGATTCCAATCCCAGTACTGGCTGTTCCTGGGTAGGTGACCTTGGACAAATGACTTAATCTCTCCGCCCATGCCTCCATTTCTCCTATGTAAAATGGGTACAATCATGAGCACCTACCACATAGGATTATTGTTTCTAGTTGCAGTCAAGTCAATTCCAATTTATGGCAACCCCATGTGTGTCAGAGTAGAACTGTGCTCCTTAGGGTTCTCAAGGCTATAACCCTTTCAGAAGCAGATCACCAGAATTTTTTTCCAAGGTGCCTCTGGGTGGATTCGAGCCCCCAACTTTTTGGTTAGTAGTTGAGATCGTAACCATTTTTGCCACCCAAGGACTCTCATAGGATTATTATGAGGATTAAACTGAGTTAATACACAGGACGTGCTCCAGACAGGGCCTGGTCTACCGCAAGAACTAAATGAGCGTGGATTTTGTTATTGGCAAGAGCACAAACTCTGGAGCCTGCAGCCTGGTCGTCGTCTTTTTTTTAATTTATTTAATTTTTTATTGTGGTAAAAATATATATAACACAACGTTTGCCTAGTTGACAATTTTTACATTTACGATTGAGTAACATGGGTTACATTTACCATGCCATTCCACTGTCAGTACTCTCCTTTTCCAGATTATTCCACCACCGGTAACAGAAACCCAGCGCCCTCTAAGCAGTGACTTCCCTTTCTCATCTCCCTCCCACCCCTGGTAATAAGCTTTGGCCTCTATACATTTGCCTGTTTCATATAATTGGGAGCATATAAAGTTTGTCCTTTCGTGACTGACTTGTTTCACTCAACATGATGTTTTCAAAGTTGATTCCTGTGGTGGCCTGCATCAGGACTTCATTTCTCTTTATGGCTGAGTAATATTCCATTGTGTGGATAGACCACATTTTGTTTATCCATTCATCTGTTGATGGACATTTAGGCTGTCTGTAGCCTGGTCCTGACATGGCCGTGTGAGTGACCTTGGGCGAGTCGTTTCAGCCCTGGTGCCTTTATCCACACAGAAACGGCTATGTCACAGGGTGGCTGTGCTAAGAACTGCTAGCAGGTTTTGTAGCAGCACTTTACAGATACTGTTACTGTGGCCCAGTTTGGAGCCTCATTGGAAATAGAGTAGTGAACTGATGGCGAGAGTGTGGACTGTCACAATCATTCAGAAAACAATTGTACAATGTGCTGTTGAGTAGAAGATACACATACGCTTTGACCCGGCAACTCCACTCCTAGAAATGCACCCAGGAAAAATCCCAGCCTGTGTGCTCCAGGAGACGTGTATAAGAATGTTTGTAGCAATTCTGTTTACAAGAACTCCTGACCAGAAACCACCCCAATGCCTGTGGACAGGAGAACATATGAACATGGGGTACTACTCAGCACTAAAAATAAATCATTCACACCGTGAAGGGGCAACGCCAGGGAGTTTCTCTGTGGACCTAGTATCCTCCTGTATCCTAACTATGGTTATTCAAATCTATACAAAATTTTGTAGGGCTAAAAAAAAAAAAAAAATTTTCTTTTTTTTTATACACCAGGGGAAAGATAGGAAAAAGTGCATGGAAAAACTGGTTTTTAAATGGATTGAACTGTGTCCCCCAAAGCATGCGTTGAAGTCCTACCCCCTGTACCTGTGAACCCATGAATTACTGTGTTGGGGGAAATAGGTTTTTCTTTTCAGATTTTATGTGTGTGGTTATCTGAGGTCACACAGGACTAGGGTGGGTCCTAATCCTAATCCATTCTGAGTGTGATTTATAGGAGAATAGGCAGGGAAACAGTGTCATGCCCGGGGGAGAGGGGGGACACCACGTGAGGTCGGAGATAGGTACATCTATAAGCAACAAGGAACACCCAGGATTGATGCAGCTGTCAGAAACCCTGGTGGTATAGTAGTCAAGAGTTATATCTGCTAACCAAAAGGTGGGTGGTTCACATCCACCAGGTGCTCCTTGGAAACCCTATGAGGCAGTTCTACCCTGTCCTATAGGGTTACTATGAGTCAGAATCGACTCGCCACAGGTTTTTCGGGTTTTATCAGAAACTAGGAGAGAGACACAGAGCAGTTCTTCTTCAAAGCCCTCGGAGGGAATCGACATAGCTGATAGCCTGATTTGGACTCCCAGCTTCCATCGACATAGCTGATAGCCTGATTTGGACTCCCAGCTTCCAGAGCCGTGAGACAATAAATTCCTATTCTTTTCAGCCACCCATTTTGTGGGTGTACTTTGTTTTGGCAGCCCTAGGAAATTAGAACGCTGGTGAAATCTGAAAAAAGGTCTGTCCCTGAGTTAACAGTATTGTACCAACATCAATTTCCTGGTTTTGATCACTGTACCAGGGTTATGTAAGAGATTATCATTAGGGGATGCCGGATAAAGGGCCCAAGGGTACTCTCCGTACTACTTGTGCCACTTTGTGTGAGTCCAACCACTTCAAAATAAAAAGTTAAAATAATTAATTAGTCACAGGACACGCAACAACATAAATGAATCTCAAAGACAGAATAAGGAAAGAAAGAAAACAGGCATAGAATTCCATTTCTGTTGAGCTCAAAACCAGACAAGCCCAATAACATATTGCTTAGGAAGCTTACACACATAGTAAATAACTAAAAAAGAGCAAAGCCTGAACTCTGAAGAGGGGCTCCCCTCAGCGGCGGGGAAGAGATATGAGGATATGAACAGGAAGGGGTCCCCAGGGCTTGGCGGCATTGGTAACATTCAGTGTCTCAAGCTGTGTGGTTGGGAGGCCTTGGTTTGTTCCGTTCTGCTTTATTATACCGTGTGTGTGTGTGTGTGTGTGTGTGTGTGTGTGTTGGCTGCCATCAAGTCAATTGTGACTCATGGTGACCGCAGGTGTGCAGAATAAAACAGCTCCATAGGGTTTTTAAGATTGTGACCTTTCAGAAGCAGGTCACCAGGCCTTTCTTCTGAGGTCCCTCTGGGGGGGCTTGAACTGCCAACCTTCCAGTTAGTAGGCAAGCTCTTCACTGTTTGTGCCACCCGGGCACTCTTTTATTATATCGTATACCCGCGTTATGCATTTTATTTTACTTGTGTATACACATCTCAATAGAAGCTATTTTTTTTTAAGAGGGTGTCAGAAAGGCCTGGGTCAAGTGCTGGCTTTGCCACTGACACTGTCCAGCTGAGTGACCTTGGCCAAGTCGCTCTACCTCCCTGAGCCCCCTGACACCCACGAGGGCACTGCAGAAGACGAAAAACAGAAATGTGCGTGCTAGCACAGCCCTGGACCATACTAGGGCTCCAAACGGCCGCTTCCACAGCCCCAGCACCTTCAGTTTGATTCCAAGTCCCTGGACCCTAGGGCCTTCCACGTGGAACCATGGTAGGGAGACAGCACCCTGATGGTACCCTACCCTGGAATGAGCCCTCCAGCACCTTCAGCTGTCTGGGCTTCCCTTTTCACAGGGCCTTGGGGCAAGGCCTGCAGTGACCACTTCTCCCAACTGCACGGCCCTCTGAGTTCACGCCTCGTGTCTCTGAAGTTTTATGACAAAAGAGGGTCAGACGACGGTCTCTCAATACTACCCTTCCCCAGCTTGTCTCCTCACTGGGAAGGTGAAGTCACCATGAGTTGCTTGGATTTGGGACACAGGGCCATGTTTGCTAGTGGCCAAGATCGCTGGGCCCCCTCCTACGTTTCCCTTCCATGGGGAAGGGCCAGGGCCTTGTCCGCAGATTCTCTCTCTTCTCTGATTTACCCACATGGGTGCAGGCCTATGGGCTTTCTCCCATGTATATTCCTCTTCCACAGCAAGTCAGACAAATGCAAGCTTCAGATTTCAACTTGGCCAGGCAATAAAGCTCTTAGACCTCACGTTTAGACCCTGTGGTCCAGCCCAGCTAACCATGATATGAAGTTCACCTTCTGCATCCATATCTCCCCTGAAGATTTTGTCACATCATTGCTGTGAACACGTTAACTCTGCTCCTCAGAAGGACAGCCTTGGTTTTGTGTTTATTTTAAGCTCAAACACCAAGTAAAACCAGCCTGACCACCACTCACCTCTCTTCACCTACCCTCACCACACAGTCAGAGGCTCAGTTATAAAGCTTTTTTTTTTTTTTTTTTTACCACTAGAATAAACCTAAGTCTTTCTTCCCCTGCTTTCAGCTCCCTAAGTATGTGTGAATATAAAATATAAATATATGTAAATAGAATTCTGTGGTCATTGGTGTTCAGGATTTAGTATTTCCTCCTAGAGGGAAAAGGCAGGAAGGGAAAGCCTTGTAAGCACAGGGCTGCGCTTCATTAAGAAGCCTGTTTAGGGTGGCGATCACTTTTCTCCAACCTAGACAAGCCGGCTGGAGCTGACCTCGGGACATCCTGAAATTTCATCAACTCCTTTTCTCCCCCAAAGAGCCTCTCCGACCCCTCCTCCACCAAAACAGAGCCCCTTCCTTCCTGCCTCCCGGGGGATCTCCAGGGGTCACAGAGATGGCATGAAATACACTCCTCTTACTCCCATCAGTAGGGCTCAGGGCTTCCAGACGGCTCCAAATGCCTGGCAGTCAGCCCGCCGGCACGTGATGGGGCCCGAGGTCACGAACATCAGGGCTGAAGGGCTGAAGCTGAGTGTCGGGAGGGGGTGGCCACAGCCTGAACCCAGAGAAAGCAGTCCTCCTAATTTTAGCAACAGACACGTTTTCTACAGCTCTATGTCATGAACAAAGCCCTTTGGGGAATAATAGTAAACGGTTGTTGTTGTTGCCGTTAGCTGCCACAGAGTCAGTGGCCCTGTGCACAATGGAACGAAACACTGCCTGGTCCTGTGCAGTCCCCATGATCACTTTTGGATCAGACTATTGTGATCTCCAGGGTTTTCACAGGCTGATTTTGAAAGTAGATTGCCAGGCCTTTCTTCCTTGTCCATCTTTGCCTGGAAGCTCTGCCAAAAACTGTTCAGTATCAGAGCAATGAGCAACCCATAGGCTTCCACTGGTGGCAGCTGCACATCAGGTGCACTGGCCGGGACTTGAACCCGCCTCTCCCTCATGGAAGGTGAAAATTCTACCCCCCAGTAATATCCACAATAGTGCTGATAAAAATAATAGTTACTTTTACGAGCTCACTATCTCCAACAAGGCTGGAAATCAAAACAGCGATTTGTTGTTGCTCTATACCCTCGAGTCAATTCTGACTCACAGCAACCCTATATGATAAAGTAGAACAGGCCAAGAGGGCTTTCTAGGCTGTAATCCTAACAGGAGCAAAATGCCAGGTCTTTTCCCCTGCAGAGCCACTGGTGGGTTTGAACTGCCAATTTTTCAGATAGCAGCCGAGCACTTAACCACTGTGCCACCAGGGCTCCTAGTAGCTATTTATCAGATGCTATTTTTTTTATTTTATTAGATACTAACATTTATAAACATTACCCATTGCCATCGAGTCAATTCTGACTCATAGCAACCCTATAGGACAGAGTAGAACTGCCCCATAGAGTTTCCAAGGAGTTCCTGGTGGATTCGAACTGCTGACCTTTTGGTAAGCAGCCATAGCATTTAACCACTATGCCACCAGGGTTTCCTTATAAACATTAGCATATCCAATTCTCACAAGCATCCTATAAGAGAGGGCCCACTATTCTCCCTATTTTAGAGATAAGGAAACTGAGTCTTAGAGAGGCAGCCTCCCTTGTCCAAGAGCACCCAGGTGGTAGATCCTGGAGTCGCACCTGGGGTCACATCTTTTGGGTCCAACATTCACCACAGAGTGGCGGTGTCAAAATGTTTGTTTCTGGATTACCTCAACAAGAAGGCTCCCCCTGAGCCAGAGCCCTTGCTGGGTGACTCTGGGGTGCCTCCATGCCCTTCTGCCGCCCAGCTTCCAAGATTTCTAACCAAGACCCTTCCCAGCAAATTCCCATCAGAAAACTGTTGCCTGCCAAACCCTTAACACATGGGTTATCCCAGCCTTTGAAATAACAGAAATATTGAAAATCACTCGCAGACACCCCTCCTCCCCACCCATGGCATCCTTGCTTTAGGGTCATCTGGGTGTCCTCAGGAGCCCCTGATGGTGCAAATGGTTAATGAGCTCAGCTGCTAACCACAAGGTTGAAGGTTTTAGTCTATTCAGAGGTGTCTTGGAAGAAAGGCCTGGTGATCTACTTTTGAAAAATCAGCCATGGAAAACTACGGAGCACGGCTCTAACCCGACACGCACGGGGTTGCCGTGACTGAAGGCGACTCAGCAGCAACTGGTCTGGGTGTCCCCAGCACTGGCTACGCGGGGATAGTCAGGGCCGCCATGTTGGTTTCAGTCCCGGGCAGGCCAGAGGGCAGCTCCGCGGGAGGCAGAACCTTCTGGTACTCGCCACTTACTAACCTCTCCCACCCAGAGTCAGCCCGCCATGAGGGGGCGGGTGGGACTGGTAGATGGGGTGGAGGTCCTGCTCAGCCTGAGCGGCGAAGCCCCCTTCAGCTGGCGGGACATCAAAACCCCCACAAAACACTTCCATGTGGTGCCAGCCCTCGGCCTGCGTCCTTCACGTTGGATTAATCCGTGGGCTGCTTGGACAGTCATGTCCTCACAACTCTGCTTTCATGTTTGCCCACAATTTCAATGTCATCACACAAAATCAAGGCTAATTGTGAACAGACCACCCCCTCCCCCTGAGCTGTCTCCCCTCCCCCCCTCCGCCCCTCTACCGTCCACATCTGGATCCCACAATCTCTCCCCGGGCCTCTGAGACCTGCTCGGTCTACGAACTCTACAAAGTTAACTTGATTTCCCCTACCCTCCCCCCAGCCTCCTGAATCCGTATGTTGGAATTTTCTTTTCTTTCTTTCGCCATTGATCAAGACAACCCTTATGGATGTTCCATCTTTCTGGGCTTTCTCCAAGTGAAAATGAAGCTCCGGCCAAGCCAAGGGAAACTTACCCTCTATTCACCTGGGTAAAATATACCCCCCTCCATCTGCCAGTCATATCCCCTGCAGGCCCCCTGACACGCACCGTATTGCACATATGCTGCGTACAACATACCATGATACAGTAATATACTCACCCACGGGGCCCGTGCTGAGTGACGTGTTACCCACGGCAAAGGGGAAACAGTCCAGTTCGATAGGGCTCCCCGGGCCGAGAAAAGGAATTTGGTGCAGAAGAAATGAAGGTGTTTGCCTTCCTTGGAGAATTCCATAGGAAGTATCTTTGTTTGGGGAACAGAAGGAGAGAAGCTAAGGGGATTGCCCCTCAGGAGTGGGAATGGGTGGTCCCCAAGAGCCCAGGGATCCATGGAGGGAAAGGGCCATGGAGACAGGAAGTGGCTGGGGGAGGGTCTTGAGCATTGGTTAATGTCAACTGTATGCCATCAAGGCCCCCAGAGCATCCCAGAAAAGGTCTTTGAATTGTAATGACCCACCCTCTCCATCCAAAAGTCATACAGCTTCAGAGTCCGATGGAAGATCAGAGACCACCTAAGTGCCCATCGTACAGAGGAGAAAGCTGAGGCCCAGAGAGAAGAGAACACCTTGCCCACGTTGAAGAGAAATGGGTTCTTTGGGCCCCAGAGAGATTTCACCTGATGTTGCTTGTTGGAAAAGATGGCAATGAGCAGCAGAAATGGCCTATAGGGGAGAGGCCACCCTGGAGAGGCCCAAGAGGGGACTTGAGTGTCTGAGTTTGAATCTGACCAACTCTCAGCAAACACTACTCAACAACGAGGACAGTAACCCCAAGCAGGATCACCAGGACCAGGCAACATGTATGCCAAGGCTTACCAGAAGAGCAGGTCCAAGGAAAGGAACTTGGACTTGGAACCAGAGCCCAACCTCCTTCACGCACTCACCATGGGGCCGTGAGAAGTGATGTAATATCTGCACAACAGGGTTTGTTTCCAACACTCCCCATAAGACCAGGCCTCTCCTCAGCAGAAACCCTGGTGGCATAGTGGTTAAGAGCTATGGCTGCTAGCCAAAAGATTGGCAGTTCAAATCTACCAGGTGCTCCTTGGAAACTGTATGGGACAGTTCTACTCTGTCCTATAGGGTCACCATGAGTTGGCATTGACTCAACGGCAACCGGTTTGGTTTGGTTTTTTCCTCCTCGGAGCACGCGCCTAGTGCCGGGGAATTAGTGACCCAGGCGCTTGACTGGAATTAACCCACTTAGCCCTAAGTGCTCTCCTGGATTCTAATTATCCCCATTTCCCAGGTGCAGAAACTGAGGCTCCAACACACAGAAGGATACATGCATGAGAAGTCAGATTCAAATTCAAAATCCAGAGTGATTAGGGATATGACTAAAAGACTAAGCAAACTGTTTAATAAACCAATTAATTAATAAACAAGGGAATGGATGAGTGATTTGTCCTTCTTCCAGCTCTAGGGCACAGTTTTGTTTTTCCTCTTGGCAGTCAAATGTGGGGCTGGCGGAGGACCCTGACTTCATTCCCAAGGACTTCAGAGGGAATGTAAACGCACCCTCTCCCCTATCGTTCCCATCTGCCAAGAATGAGGCCGAAGCCGCTCGGACAAATGAAATCCTGACAAAGCGTGTCACAGGCTTGAAGCATCTGTCACTGAGCGGGGACGGTGAACATCTGAATCCAGAGAAATGCCACAGGCTTTCGCATGACAATTGCTTAGTACGTGCGGCTGACTTTCCCTCTGACCTTCTCTGCAGCTCCGAAGGGCTCTCCCTGTAAATATCCCCCAAATAGTTTATCTTAATAAAATGCCTGTAATGGAGACGGAGTTAATTTGAAATGGCTCCCTAGGCTGTATGACTTGTCGGCCAATGGCTGTGTGATGGTTGAAATAAATACTGCCCATGGGGGGCAGGGACCTGTGGGGTGGGCCTACTTCGACAGCTCATGGGTTGAGGTAATGTAACAAGCCTGAGATGGTGATTTCAGCCTCCCCTGGACTTGACCTCAGGCGTGTTCAAGAGCCAAACTCCCATAATCCAACCTCCTTGTTCTGGGGTTCGAGGAATGGGAAGTGAGTGACCTAGATGCCCACTTTATAGATTAGAAACTGAGGCACAGAAAGAGGAGACAGCAAGCCCATAGTCACCTAGCGAATTGTCCTTGGGGCCAGAAATTGTGTTTTCTTTCCCTGAATACATTTTGCTTGGCGCTGCAGATGCAAATTTAAGTAAATCTCTAGAAGAACTTCTAGGCTGTATACATACACTTATTAGAAAGAGCAGGGGCTTCAGAGACAGAAAGACTTGGGTTCAAATCCCACATTGAGAATTACCATGGTTGTGGCAACTGTGTTTTGAGTGACTTCCAACCTAGGGGACTCATCTTCCAGCACTGTATCAGAAAATGTTCTCTTGAGACCCACAGGGTTTTCCTTAGCTAATTTTTAGGAACAGATCACCAGGCCTTTCTTCCTGGTCAGTCTTCCTAGTCGGTCTTAGTCTGAAAGCTCTGCTGAAACCTATCCACCATGGGTGACCCTGCTGGTATTTGAAATACTAGTGACAAGACATAGCTTCCTTCCAGCGCCATACATAGCAACACATGGCATGACAAACGGACACTCCTAGGTATATACTAAAAGACTTGAAAGCAGGGACTCCAAACAGATAGTATATACCAATGTTCACTGCAGCATTATTCACGACAGCCAGGTGGAAACAATCTAAATGTGGAATACTACTCAGCCATGAAGAGAAATGAAGTCCTGATACATGCTGCAATATAGATGAACCTTGAAAACCTTACGCTGAGCAAAATAAGTCAGACCCAAAAAGACAAATAGTGTGTGATCGTACTTAGACGGAACATCTAGAATAGGGAAATACATAGAGACACAAGTTTATTAGTGGTTACCAGGGACTAGGGGTAGGGGGGAATAAGGGCGACTGCTGCAGGGGTACTGAGTTTCTGTCGGAGATAATGAAAACATTTTGAAACAAATAGTGGTGCCAGTTACATAATGTGGCGAATGCAGTTAATGTCGCTGAATGTTACACATAAAAAATGGTTGAAATGGCAAATACTTTATTATGTATATTTCACCATAATAATTTTTTTTTCCAAGTCTGAACTGTCACAGCCAAGAGGAGCCTAAGGAGGCTTGACAACAAAATGTGCGGGATGGGGAGTCCCTGTGAATGGTTAAGTACGTGGCTGCTAACCAAAAGATCAGTGGTTCTAGTCCCCCTAGAGGCACCTCAGAAGAAAGGCCTGGTGATCTACGTCTGAAAAATCAGCCACTAAAAACCCAATGGAGCACAGTTCTACTAAAACCACTATGACACGCAATGGCATCGCTATGAGTCATAATTGACTTGACGGCAATGGGTTCGGTTTTGGATTTTGGATGAGGTCCTGGAAAAGAAAAAGGACATTAGGGAAAAACTAAGGAAATCTGAATAATGTATGGACTTTGGTTAATCATAAAGTATCCATATGGGTCCATGAGTTACTAACTAGCAGCAGAAGCTAGGCACGGGTCAATGGGAGCTCTCTGTACTATCTTCACAACTCTTTTGTAAATCTAAAACTATTCTAAAATTAAAGGATGGTTTGTAAAAATTCCATATTGGCCACTCACTGGCTGGATGACTTGCAGAATGTTGCTTAACTTTTCCAGATCTCAACAAGTAAAGTCGTAATATTTCACAGGAGGGCTTGGGGGTCAGGTGGCTTTGCTTGGAGGATGTAAAGCCCTCACCCAGAGGGAGACCCCACCAAGTGCAAATTCCCTCCCTGGGTTCTCGACCCAGCGCCTGTTCCTTTTCGCCCTGCCCCTGTCTTCCCCTTTGTGGAGGCTTGAGCCTCCCCCAGCCTGGCCCCGGCCCTGCAGATGGAGCAAATGCGGAAAACATTAGGTTCACCAGCGATTGTCTGCCTGACCATGTTTATGTTTGCAATAAAAGCAAGCAGGTGCCGGCAATTTAACTAATCAGGTACCATCCCGGCCCCAGACGCCGCTGTGCCGCTCCTCAGCTTGGGCTAATCGTCGCAGCTTGGCCTGCCCCAGCCTGCAATTAGCCCAGTCCCTCAGCCCTGCGCCCGGCTCAGATTACCGCCACAGGTTGGACAGATGGACAGACGGGCAGTCCCTGGGCCAAGACCAGGAGGCATGGGGCTGAGATCTCCTCAGGCCCATCTCATTGGCAACATCAAAGCAGGCCTCTCTTTCTTCCTCTGGAACCGTGAGATCAGGCCTGCTCAAGGGGTGGGGTCTGTCTGGGGTTTCCACAAAGGCTGATGAGCCACTTCCAGAAGTTGTTTAGCCCTCAGGCCCTCAGGTAAACCCTCGTCTGGGTCAGGGGATTGTTACTGTTGTTAGCTGCCCTCAGGTCCATTTCAACTCACAGCAACCTCATGCGACAGACCAGAGCTGCTCCATAGGGTTTTCTTGGCTGTAATCTTTAAGAGAGCAGATCACTAGGTCTTTCTTCCGTGGAACAGCTGGGTGGGTTTGAACCGCCAACATTTCGGTTAGCAGCCGAGTGCTCAACCATTGCCCCACCAGGGCTCCTTGGGTCAGGCTATGTCCCCAAATTCGTAATCTAACAGAAAGATTTCTAAGCCACCAGTGCTTAGCCCAGGCCTCCATCTAGGTGTGTGGCCCCAGGCACACCCTATCAGCCAATGGAGCCTCAGTTTCCTCATCTGTCAAATGGGCAGATTAGACTAGCCCAGGGTTTCTCAGCCTTAACCTTGGCACTATTGACTTTTGGGGCTGGAAAATTCTCTGCAGTCAGGGACTGGCCTGCGCACTGTGGGATATTTAGCAGCATCTCTGGTCTACCTACTAGTTGGCAGTAGCACCCTCCCCCAGGTCATGATAACCAGAAAAGTCTCCAGACATTGTCAAATGTCCCCTGGGGGGCATCACTGCCCCCAGGGGACGATCACTGGACTAGAGAGTGGGTCTTAGCCCCAGGGGGCACATGAGAACACCTTGGGGGTCTTTGAAAGAGTACCGAGGCTCTGTTCTCAGCCCCAGATGTAATTGTTTGGGGTGGGCTGGGGCCTCAGTACTGTATTTTTTAAAAGTTCCCCAGAGGATTCTAATGACCCACAAGGGACCTAAAAGATCTGTGAGGACTGCCCCCCTTTCTTCTGGGTAGAGGCCTTCTTGCAGAAGCTCAGTCAGCCTCCAGTGGCTGGGTCCAACCCCATGCCCCCCCACCTGTACTGCAGGCCCCCCCAGACTGCCCAGGTGGCCCCCACCCCATCCCACATGTCCTCCTTCTATTTCTCTTAGCAGACATTACTTAACCAATTCCGAGTTGACC
This sequence comes from Loxodonta africana, assembly GCF_030014295.1. Taxonomy (NCBI): domain Eukaryota; kingdom Metazoa; phylum Chordata; class Mammalia; order Proboscidea; family Elephantidae; genus Loxodonta; species Loxodonta africana. Next base: position 29,029,840 of record NC_087360.1, on the reverse strand, counting down.
AGAATCCAATAAAATACAGCCCCTACAACACTTTTATGGCTAATTGGTTTGACTGGTACATTGTAAGTGGGTGAAGCGACTTTAGTGACAAACGGCAGGGACCTCGTTAACCTTTCCATGGAGCTTAGCTCATTTGTATGTCTCCCACAATGCCTGTCCCACCTCTGGGGCACACCCTTCTTGCCTACAGAGGAGACTTCAGTCCCCAGAGCTCCCGGTTCCTCTCCCAGCATAGGGCACCCCAGACCTAGAGCACCCCGGCAGCCCTAGGCTCTGATCTTGTCCTCCTGGGATGGAGTGCCACCCGCCTGGCCCTGGTCTTCTCCCAGCCTTCCCTCCTCCATCCCTCTCCTCCTTCTTGCCTCCCTGCCTCCCATCCTCTCTCCTGCCTAACTTCCTCCAACCTGCCTCCCTCCCTCTTCTCCCCTCCCTCCTCCCTTCCTCTCTTCTACTCTCCTTTCTCTTCTCTCCCTTTTTTCTTCTCTGCCTCCCTTCCTCCCCCCTCACCATCTTCTCCAGCCACTCTGGCATCCAGGCTGTTCCTTAGACATGCCAGCCTCTTTCCCTCTTGCAGCCCTCATCCATTCTGTTCCCTCCACTTGGGAATCTGACCCCAGCCTCTCTGCCACTTTAATTCATCTTCATCCCTCAGAGCTCAGCTCAAAATCACTTCCTCAGGGAAGCCCTCCCTGACTGACCCTGTTACTAACCCTCCTTTAGAGGACTGATCACTGTAATTCAGTACATTTGTCTGTATAGTTATCCGTCTCCCTGAATTTCACTGGGGCCCTGGGGGGCCATCCATTGGCCTGCTGGCTGGGTCTTGACTGTGGAGCACAGCAGCTGAGGGCACAGTTCTTGCGTCACACCCGTGTGGCACGTGGACAAAGCTATGGCTGCCAGCCTGGCTGCTCCTTGCAAATGTCTGGAAACAGCCAGCTCGCCTCTCTGTGGTAGGCTCACTCCAGGAGCCGTGTTGCCTGCCATACAGGGGAATGCTGGGCTACCCTCGTGCACCAGCTTGGGACACCCCTGACCGGGGCTGACTTTCCACCAAAGGACCTTGAAGACAGGTTGAGTAGTTATTATGGGCAGATGTTACACTTCAAGATTGATCTTTTATTTTCTATCACAGGAATTCAGGTACCTAGGTAAAAAAATCAGATGCAACTCGTAAATCTTGAGCCCAGATGAGTGATTCCCTCCCCACCCCTGCCCACTCCTCCTGCTGCCCCCAGAAGCAATCCTTTTAGCCGTTTCTTAACTCGACATCTCTGAATCACGCATATATGACATGTTTTAGTATTTCAGTATTAACCACATAAAAATATTGTATGTGTATATGTTTACAGAGGAGATCTCTGGGTGGTGCGAATGGCTAAGCGCCCAACCACTAGCTGAAAGGTTGGCTGTTTGAACCCACTCAGAGGCGCCTGAGAAGACAAGCCTGGTGATCTGTTTCTAGAAGCACAGCCTGAAAACCCTACAGAATAGTTCTACTCTGTAACACATAGGGTTGCCTTGAGTCAGAATCGACTGAACAGCAACTAACAACAAAAACAACAATATATTTATATACATATAAGGCAGCCCCGACTTACGACAGGGCTCCGTGCAGATGATTCCATCGTAAGCCGGTTCTGACGTAAGTCGAATACCTGTTTTTTTTTTTTTTAATTTTCATTATTATTGTCACTTATTACCGGCAAGGAGCTCTGGTGGCCCAGTTGTTAAAGTGCGCAGCTGCTAACCAAAAGGTCAGTGGTTTGAACCCACCAGTTCCTCCCGGGGGAAAGATGGGGCAGTCTGAACCCTAAAGATTACATCTTTAGAAACCCTATAAGGCAGTTCTATCTCCGTCCTATAGGGTCTCTGTGAGTCGAAATTGACTCAACGGCAGTGGATTTTATTATCAGTATCTTTATAAATCCAATCTTTAAACATCTTTAAGTGACCGTCTGAGAATGATAGCATCGGCAAATTACGCACTGCACATGACTAACAATAAGATGTACCAAAAAAAAAAAAAAAAAGACAGTCTTAAGTGTGATTCATCGTAACTCGAATACATTGGAGTTAGAGACTACCTGTACACACAAATATATGTATGGAGCCCTGGTGGCACAACGGTTAAACGCCTGGCTGCTTACCTAAAGGTCAATGCTTTGAACCCACAAGTGGCTCTGGAGGAGGAAGACCTGGCAATCTGCTCCCATAAAGATTACAGCCTAGGAAACCCTATAGGGCAGTTCTGAGCTGTCCTATGGGGTTGTTAAGAGTTGAAACTGACTTAACAAAAAGTGTATATGTGTGCGTATATATATATATATTTTTTTTTTTTCTTCTTTTTTAAGAGAGCCTTTGAAACCCAATAGGCCCTGAATCCGATACCCCACCTGGATGATTTCCTCGCTCTGTGGTCCTGGTCTTGACCTCTCTGAGCATCAGTTTCCTCAGCTGTGAAATGGGGATAAGAATGCCTCTCTGGTTCACTTGCTGGGGTTTTAAACAGGATCATTGGGTAAACCCAGCATACAAAGAGCACACAGCACACCCCATACAAAGAGCACACAGCACACACACAGCAGTATTTTATATTCATGTCTCATGTCCGAGACAAGCCCCGGGACCTGCTTTGTAGACTCACCCTGGTGGAAAACAAGTACCTCCATGCCTGGCACTTAGGCAAAAAAAAAAAAAAAAGAGTGGCACTCAGAGGCATGAAAAGAACAGTATCCTTTCCCTGATGCTCTTAACTTGGAGACTGGAGAGCCGATGGCAGAGAGGCCAGCAAGGGTAGGAGACAGGAACTGGCAGAGGTGTCGTCTGATGACATTCTGCTGTTGCTGTGAGCCCAGATCTCTCCTGCCGGAAACTCCCCAGACCCATGTGGGCTCCTAAGTAAGACATGAACATCGTGTGCAGCATCCAGGGTCCCCAGCCCCCGGCAGCCCCGTCTTCCTGGCCTCCTGTCTCCACAGTCCGTGTCATGCCCTACTTTTGGCCTCCGCCCCAGCCTTTGACCTTGTCCTGAGCCTTCCCCCTGCCCCCTCTCCTCTCAAAGCTGCCCCAGCTGAGAGGACACCTCCTCCAGGAAGACATCCATGATATTCCCAGCCCTCAGCCCTCCTTCCCCCTCCACCGCCTCAGGGACCCCACAACTCAGACACCTGTCAGATCTAAGTTCTCCCACCCCTCTCTGGGTTTTCCCAGCACCTCAAGCTTTCAGTACAGAGGCCTCTGCCATCCCTTCCCACCTCCTGGCCCCCCAACAGAATGAGCACATAGCAGGGTGACAGCCAATGTGTGGCAACTGAAAAGGAAGGTCCCATATGGTATCCATGTAGGGTCAAATGCCTCTTCAGATAAAACCAGTCAGAATTCTGGGCACTTCTTTCCTGCCTGCCACCATTCCCTCAACTAGACAGCCACCAAATGTTTGTTGAGTGCTTGCAATGTACACTGTCCTAGGGGCTGGGGATGAACCAGCTATTTATTCATTGCTCCAGGCACAAACATCTAGTAAGCACTTACTATGTGCCAGGCAAGTAGCCCTGGTGACACAGTGGTAAAGCACTTGGCTGCTAACTGAAAGGTCAGCAATTCGAACTCATCAGCCGCTCCATGAGAGAAAGATGTGGCAATCTGCTTCCATAAAGATGACAGCCTTGGAAATCTTATAGAGCAGTTCTACTCTGTTCTGTAGAGTCGGTATGCGTTAGAATCAACTCAATGGCGACGGATTTGGTTGTGCCAGGCTTAATGGACTCAAACATACCAATGATCACGAAGACGGTGCAGGACCAGGCAACATTTTGTTCTGTTATACATAAGGTCGCCGCGAGTCGGAGCCAACAACTTGTGCTGGGCAGCCTAGGTGCAATGGTTGCCCTCTCAGAGATGTAAGCAATCATATCTAAAAAAGAAGGCTCTTTGCTGGTGCCTGGTACAGAGTCGGAGCTGAAGATACAATTGCTCAGCTGAATGTTGTTAGGTCACCGTTGCGTGTAGTCGAGTCAACTCTGGTTCATAGCAACCTCATGCATAATAAAATGAAGTGTTGCCCAGTCCTGCGCCATCCTCACAATAATTGCTATGTTTGAGCCCATTGTTGCAGCCACTGTGTCAATCCATCTCACTGGGGCTCTTGCTCTTTTTCACTGACCCTCTACCAAGCATGATATCCTCTCCAGGGACTGGTCACTCCTGATAACATGTCTAAAGTATGTGAGACAAAGTCTCACCATCCTCGTGTCTAAGGAGCATTCTGGCTGTACTTCTTCCAAGACAGACTTGTTTGTTCTTCTAGCAGTCCACAATACATTCAATATTCTTCACTAAATATAAGGTACTTATTTCTACCTTGTGCAAATTGTATTCAAATGGACAACAAACTGATGACAAGCTTTTATCAAGTGCCAACTGCTGTGTGCCACTATGCTGACCCTGGACACGTGTGATCCCAGTTCATCGTCAGGACAGCCCCCTGAGGTAAGGATCAGCCTCCCCATTTTACAAGTGAGGAAGCTGAGGCTCAGAGAAGCCAATGTCCAAAGTGAAAAAGGTAGAAATTGATAGATAACCAATTGCCATTCAGTCAGTTCTCACTCATGGCAACCCAACATGTGTGTCAGAGTAGAGTCTGTTCCATAGAGTTTTCAATGGATTTTTAGGCAGTAGATTGCCAGGGTTTCTTCTGAGCACCTGTGGGAGGACTTGAACCCCCAATCTTTCAGTTAGTAGCCAAGTGCATTAACTGTTTGTACAACCCAGGGTGATATGCAAAAACAAGTCTCTCTAATGTCTGGGCTCCGGGCTGCACAATGGTTGTGATTCTTTTCTTTCTTGGGACATTCATTTCTACACTGAGAAATTGTTGTCAGCTTCCTAGCTGCCCAGGAGACTGAACTTCCTAGATGTGTGGGTGGACTCCCAGGCGCAGAGAAATAAGGGTCAGAGATCCTCAGAAAGGGGGTCAGAGAATAGGACAGGCAGCACATAGGTGTGCCTACAATTCCACGGATCATACTGGGAAAGGAGAAACTAGTGTGTGCTGGGCCATCTGGACAGGTCTCCCCAAGGAGGTGGCCTGATACTGAGCACTCCAGAAAGCAAAGTAGGCCTGTGGAGTCACAGAGGAAGAGGGAAGGGCAGACAAAAGGAACAGACTGGCCCATGTGGAAGTGAGCACCCCGTCACGGGGGGATATTCAAGGCCTTGTCAGAGATGCCAGAGTAGCAACTCCAGATTAATGAATTGGACTAACAGAAATAACTGTATTTATTCATTATAACCACCCAGTCAGAAAGGTATTATCTTCTGTGCTTTACAAACCGGGAAACCGAGGCTCGGAGAAGCTAGGTCAGTTGCCAAGTAGCCAAGTCCCAAGCCCACAGTCAGTCTTGCTCCGAAACCATGCTCTGAACACTCCAGTTGACATGATCCATGAAATTCCCATTAGCCCTTAATGTTTGTGTAATCTGCTCACTGTGGGTTGGGAAATGGAGACTCTAGTTCAAGCAAGGTGTGTTGAATAGAGGGTACCTAGGAGCTGTCTAGGACTAGACCACAGGGCCTTTGCAGACCATGGAAGGGACTGGAAACTCTAGGCTCAGAGGGGCCATAAACCACAGAAGAGACCAGGTTCAACTCTGCCCTGAAGGTCCCCCGCTCACTGCTAGGTTTCCGGAGGAGGGGTGGGTAACGGCTGCTCCCCACCCTGCAGAGGCCTCTGGGGGCACTGGCCTCCCTGTTCAGCCTGCCTAACGTTTTCTATTTAAATGCAAATTTTGACTTTTCACTTGGCAGCTAGCAAAAGTTTTTTGTACTGGAATGAGGGTCACGATAATAATTTATCCACGGGCCTTTTTCTAACAATTATTATTTGTTCAAGGAAGAGGGTGGAGTCCCCAGTGGCAGGAGACGGGGTTCAACACTGGTGCATGGAGCAGCCTGCAGGTGTTAGGAGCACAGGCCGAGGCCCGGTCCCTAGGGACCCCAGTTCTAGGGGAGTGCAGAAAGGAAACTGGTAGTCAGTGAGTCCAAATCCTGTGCTGAGGCTTGGGTAGGCCTGAAGACACCTTGATAAAGAAGATTTGGTCTCAGGGAACTCCCAGTCTGCCCAAAGGGACAGAAAGGGGAGCAGACAATGGCACTATGGAGTGCCACATGCTCTGCACTGGGATGTACACACAGAGGCTGTGAAAGCTCAGCTGATGCTCCTGACCTGATGGTCTGGGAAGGTTTCCTGGAGGAGGTAACCTGTTCACAATCTTCAAAGATAATGAAGCCAGATGGTTTCCACACTCTGCTGTGGGGAGCATCCATTGGTATCCTCTATGGGGGACAATTTGATCAAATCAATCAATTTCAAAATGTATACATGACCTGGCAAATTTCGGCACTAAGAATTTCTGCTACAGGGTTTCTTTCACACATGAAGAATGGTGGACGTGCGAGGTTGTTCAATGCAGCCTTGGAAGTAATGGCAAAAGACTGGCAACAACCTAAATACCCATCAATAGGGGACCAGATAAATAAATGATGGTGCACCATACAATGGAATACTGTGCTATTATATAAGATTAAAGGAGCCCTGGTGGCATAGTGGTTAAGTGCTACAGCTGCTAACCAAACGGTCGGCAGTTCGAATCCACCAAGCACTCCTTGGATACTCTATGGGGTAGTTCTGCTCTGTACCATAGGGTCGCTATGAGTCGGAATCGACTCAGTGGCGATGGGAGGGTGTCGACCCAATAGTTAAGTCCTCAGCTGCTAACGGAAAGGTTGGCGGTTCAAACTCACCCAGCAGCTCTGAGGAAGAAAGGCTGCCGACCACCTGCTCCTGTAAAGATTAAGAAAAAAAAAACCCTATGAGGCAGTTCTACTTTGTCACATGGGGCTGCTATGAGTCAGAATCAACTCAATGGCACACAATAACAACGTATAAAAAAAAAAAAAAAGTTGCCATCGAGTCAATTCCGACAAAGTCCCGGTGATCTATTTCCAAAACCTCAGCCAGTGACAGCCCTATGATGCACAGTTCTACCGGGACACACATGGGTCACCATGAGTCCAACTTGATGGCAACTGCTTCTGGTCATCTAAGATGAATGAGGAAGTGTTTTATGTACTAATACGGAAGGCTCTCCAAGATGTGGTAAGTGAAAAAAGATGGAATGAGTTTGCCACAATTTTTGCAAAGGGCAGGGTGGACAATATGGATAAGTATTTGATGATATTACACAAAACATCTCTAAAAGGACTTATCAAAATTGAACACACTGCTTGCCTATGAGGCAGGGGTTAGAGTCTGGAAGACAAAATAGAAGGGAGATTTTCAGGGTTCACTTTTCTGTATTTTGTGAAGTTTGATCCATCTGAATGTGATAGTAATTCAAAAACTGAATTTAAAAAAGATGGGGGGTGTGGTCCCTGAGTGGTGAAGCAGTTAAACACTTGGCTGCTGACCGAAAGTTTGGAGGTATGGGTCTACCCAGAGGCACCTTGAAAGAAAGGCCTGGTGACCTATTTCCCAAAAAATCAGCCATAGAAAACTCTATGGAGCACGGTTCTAGTCTAACACACATGGGGTTGTCATGAGTCAGAACTGACTCGAGGGCAACTGAAAAAAAGTAGGGATTGACCAAGCTATCAGGAAGACAGCAAGAGTCCCAAGTGGAAAAAACAGTAATGCAAAGATTGGGCATATCTCTGGGGGCAGAGAGAACATGATATGGCCGAGAACCTGCAAAGAGAGTCTCGGGAGGGTTGGTGAGGCAGGAGAGGGTGGCCCAGCTCACTGGGTGAGAGCAGTCAGCCACGGGGTGGGAGGGGTCAGCCAACTTTGCCCTTTGAAAGTTGACTCTGGAGGAAGGATCTGGAGAGGGAAGGCGGGAGGCCATTGAGGAGGCTGCTGCAAGCACACACTCATTGCGTTGAAGCCCTCCTAACACTCCCACTTATAGATGAAGAAATTGAGGTAGAAAGAGGTTAAGTAACTTGCCCAAGGTCACAGAGCCTGTCCAAGGCAGAGTTGAGATTAGAAAGTAGTCTGTCCAGTGCTGCAGCCTTTTGTCTCCCATTGGCCCAGGACCCACCTGGAGAGGGACTTTGCTGGCAGTCAGCAGCCTTGGCCCCAGGCATTTCTCCCTGTGTCCCTAGCAGGCCACTGCCCTTTCTTAGCCTCACTGTCCCTAGCTGTGAAAAGGGAGAATTATGCCTTCTCAGCTGGTGTCACTGAGTTGTTGTAACCAGCTCAAAGGTGGGCAAAAGGGTTTACAGACTGTGAAGCGTTGTACCCCAGGGTTAGCTTCCTTCCCTTTGCGTTGATCTTTCTTCCTCCATTGTTTGTGGAGCTGGAGCCACAGAGAGGAGGGAGTGTCACATCTACACTGAACCAGTAGCTTCTACCCAGCCCTGGCCAGCACCCCTGCAGCTTCAGGGTGTTTCTACCAAGCTACCACCTGGCCTAACAGAGGGCTTGGCCAGGGGTCTTTGTTCAGGTCCACAAGAAAGCAGAGCCTGAGAGAAGGACTTGGGGGTAGTGGTTTATTTGGGAGGTGATCCCATGAAAGCACAATGAGGGAGTGAGGACAGTGAGACAAGGAAGGAAGGATAGCCAGGAACAGGGGCTAGACTGTCCTCCAACCACTGATTCTCATTTCCCATTGATTGCATCCCCATAATGCCAGGCTGGACCTTCAAGGCTGATGGACCTTTAAGACCTGAGGCAGAACAACACCTGAGCAACACCTGTGCTCACTTGAGGCATTGCTATCATGCCCAGAACTGTCCACCACAACTGGCCTGAAACCAGAGGTGGGCCACAGGCTTGTGAGCAGGGCACAGAAAGCCCCACTACAACCTCGGGTTTTGTACTCTGTTACCCCCAACCCCTCTTCTGCAAATTCCCTAGACTGAACTAGAAAGCAGGAGGCAGCCAGCAGAGTCACCCTAGTAAAGACAAAGCTGGAAACCCTGTGTCAGGAAGGGCTAGTCCCACAGTGGAAAGACACCAAAGTAAAAGCTAAACCCTCCTACCTCAATGGAGTCCCTGGGTGGTGCAAATGGTTAACATGCTCGGCTGCTAACCAAAAGGTTGGAGGTATGAGTCCACCCAGAGGTGCTTGGGAAGAGAGGCCTGGTGGTCTACTTCTGAAAAATCAACCACTGAAAACCCTCTGGAGGACAAACAACTCTCCTCTGACACACACAGTGTCGCCATGAGTTGGAGTCCACTTGATGGCTACTGGTTACCACAAAGAGATGGTGGGAAGGGGGCGAACCATTCAGGGTGGGCTCTGTCTCCTCACCCCCAGCCTCCTCAGACTCTACCCTGTCTGCACACACACACCACAGCCCCCCGTTCCCTCAGCCTATTCAGGCCATGTCCACATTTGACTAACAGCCACCCACATGGTTATAAGTAGCAGCAGCAGTGGCCTGAGTTCACGCCCCACTTCTAACAGCAGCATGAGAAACCAAGGCAATGACATTGGCTCTTGCAACCTCAGGACGATTGACGGGGTCTCCTGTGGTTTACCTCTGCGTCTCTCATGCACGCCCTAGCCCACCCTCCTTATTCACTATACCCGTCATGTCACTGAAACAAGTCTTCCATTCCCCACCTCAGGGCCTTTGCACTGGCCGTTTCCTCCCCCTGGAATTCCCTTCCTGCAGCTTTTTTTCACCACTGCTACTTTCTCAACCTTTGGGTCTCAGATGAAACGTTGCCTGCTCGGACTGGCCTTTCATATCAGCCAACTACTACTGCCCGTGGCATCACTAGGGGGGTGCAGGGCATGAGGACTGCACCAGGTGACACTGTCAGAGGGGGTGACACCAAATAACTGTCTCTAGAATTTTTGTGCCATGTTTCAGCAGAAATTTATTATTTTTTATGAAAATATCCCTGTGGTTGCTTAGAACAACAAAAACATTTTTCATAAGCCTAGCTTACACATATCAATATACCTACAAGGCTATAACTCTATGCTAATTTACTTTTTGAACCTTCTCACGCACTCCGGTCAGCGCTGTCATTGTCACCCAGTCACAGTGACACTTCAAATCCCGTGATTTCATCTGCACTTGCCGAAGCGTGAGATGTTGTTTTCGTTGCTTCTGGTGTTTTTCTAGTCACTGAATTTGTCAAATTTTCTGGTGTTTTAGCGCCAGTAGAGTGGTAATTCGTATTTGTGAACTATATAAACAACTTTTTTGAGAATGAGGTAGTGATTAAAGGAAAAGAGGGAGTGATATATGGCAATTACCATTTACAAGTAACGTTAGTACAAAAAACATTACTAAGAATTCTGTGTGGTCTAGTACAGGAGGAGATCCACGGGGGGGGGTGACACCAGAAGCTTCCGCACTGGGTGACACCAACCTAGTCACTCCATTGAGTGCTGAGTAACAAAACATCTCGACACTTTGTGGCTTCAGCTTGCAAGTAGCCATCCAAGCTACAACAATAGGTCTCCATTTGCCTGGAGTAGTAGGGGAAGAAGGAGAGTCAGGAACTGGAGGAAAAAATATTGCCTTCGAGTCTATCTGCCTCCTGTGCTGCGAGACAAGAAGAACTGGATGGTACCTGGCTACTAGCACTGAACATTTTCATCCAGGGTGCTGTAGAAGAATCCTGATCAAACGGGAAGAAAAAACAAAACAGAATTTTAAACTCTCAGTGGAATCTAGACTTTCTAGAGCCATTGAGGCTAGATGAACTCCTGAAAATATTGCCCTGAGATAATCTTTAAACCCTAAACCTCGAACCAAAACTATCCCCTGAAGTCTGCTTTGAACCAAACCATGGTCTAGCTGAATTAGTAAGTATGTCTGCCTTGAGGACTGTACTCTTTCAAAGAATGATCTATGAGGGATTAAATTGACAACAGCATCTTGAAAGGTTAGGTGAGGAGCTCAGGAAGTAGTGAGTTTATGTTAACGTGGTGGGATAGCTTGGAAAAAGCGTGAGACTGGCTGCACGACTTGAAGAATGCAAACAATGTCACTGAATTGTACCTGTAGAATTTTTTGGAATGGTGTATCCTTTGCTGTGTACAATTTCACCAGCTAGGTAGATAGACAGACAGATAGATAGATAGACAAAAATTAAAATCAATTAAACTAAAAAAGTCTTTGTGGCTTGAAACAGCAGGCATCTGTTTAGTTCACGAATTTGCAGGTGGGCGGTCTACACATCTGGGCTGATCAAATAATCTTTCTACATTTGAGGTCAGCTGTAAGGTCAGCCGAGTTCTGGCTGGTCTTGGTTGGCCTCAGCTGGGACGGCTTGTCTCTGCTCTGAGTGCCTCTCATCTGCCAGCAGGCCGGCCCGGGCTTATTCTCAAGCTGATGGTAGGGTTCCAGGAAAGTGAGCAGAAAAGTACAAGGCCCCTTGAGGCCTAGGATCAGAGCTGGCAGGACATCACTTCCACCACATTCTATTGGTCAAAGCAAGTCACGTGGCTGAGCCCAGCAAGTCACCTGGCTTCACTTCTTGACAGAAAGAGCTGCAAAGTCACATTACAAAGGGGAGTAGACACAGAGAGGGGTGATGAGTTGGGGACTTTTTGCAAGCAATCTGCTCCCTTCCCTGACCACTCTAGCTAGAGAAATCCCCACAGAGTGTCACATCATCTATTGGATTTCGCTTGCTCACCTTAATCCAACCTGTTATTGTCTTGTTTAATTTCGTTTTTAACCTGTTCTTGTCTGTATTCCCCATGAGAATGTAAGCTCCCCCAGGGCCAAGACTAAGTCCTGCCCTCCAGCATGCAGTAAAATTTAAAAAAGGCAAATCTGTTGCCATCGAGTCAATTCTGACTCACGGCAACCCCATGTGTTACCTAGTAGAACTGTGCTTCATAGGGTTTTCTTGGCTGTAAACTTTATGGAAGCAGACCGCCAGGCCTTTCTTCTGTGGTGCTGCTACAGCAGATTGCAAACGGCTTATGGCACCCAGGGACCTTAGCACAGTCTGTACCCTATTGCTGTCAAGTCAATTCTAACTCATAGCGGCCCCATGTGGCAGAGTTAAGTTGCCTCATAGGATTTCCACGTCTGTAATCTTTATGGAAGCAGACTGCCACATCTTTCTCCCTTGGAACTACCAGTGGGCTTGAGCTACCGATCTTTTCAGTTAGCAGCCAAGGGCTTAACCATTGCATCATTAGGTTTCCTATTTAGCACATAATAGAGGCTTAGAAGGAGCCTGGTAGCACAGTGGTGAAAGTGCCTGGCTGATAGCCAAAAGGTCAGCAGTTCAAACCCACCAGCAGCTCCATGGGAGAAAGATGTGGCAGTCTGCTTCCGTAAGGATTACAGCCTTGGAAAGCCTATGGGGCAGTTCTACTCTGCCCTACAGGGTCACTATGAATCAGAATTGACTGCAAGGCAAAGGATAGCAATAACCCAGTGCCACAGATAGTAATAAGGGGTTAGAAAACACTGTTCTGCCCTCATTTCCACCAGCGCCATCACTTCTTCCCATTCTGGGATGAGCAAAGTAAGCCAAATCCACAAAAGCCTGGGGCGCTGGGGGAGGTGAGGTGCTATCCCATCCTAGACATCCCAGACATTTCCTCTGGAAAGTGGAGGCTCAGGCCAACCGGGACCACTCTGTCCCATCTCCGAGCCCCCCTCCCTGGAGAGTGCGGCAAATCCTCCCCCCCGCTTCTGGGTCCCGCTCTGAGGCGGCTGTGTCTTGCCCCATAATTGCATCTGGATGCAAACGGCCCTGCCAGGGTGAATATATTAAAATCCGCGTCGTCAGCACTCACAGCGGAGGGGAGGGGCAGCGTGGAAGCAGAAACACAAGTGACTGTCTGGATTATCGCTCCATCTGAAGGAGGCTGGGGAACGGCCCCTTATTGTGTGCCTGGAGGGTTTCTCACTTAGCTCACGGAAACCGCTCCCCATTAAAGCTAAACTCATCCTAGCCATGGAGCTGAAGCCCAAGAAAGCGGTGGGGCAAACAATGGCAGGGTTCCCTACAAAGAGGGGTCACCTGCCAGGAGGGGCTGATTTGGGAGCTGAAAGAAGGCAGGGGGCAGAACTCCAGGGGGCCACAGTGTGTGGGGGATCCTCACTCAGCAACTCACTCATTCGTTCCCTCAGCATCCTCTGGCCACCCACTTGAGTGAGACACTGTGCTAAATCCTCTACTTACAAGCTTTCTAGGGTCCCCCCAAATGCCAAAGGTAAAGTCCACTGTCCTCCAAGAGCTTGTCAGATCCTCTTTAACCTGACACCTGCTTGCCTTGCCTCACCAGTCCACTTCCCCCTACCTGCTTTCTGACAGTGGGGCTTAGTTCAGGCCTCTGCTACTGTGTCACCTCCTGCAGGAAGCCCTCTCTGATTGCCCCCGGACAACGACATCTCCCTGACCCCTTCTTCTGCTTCATATTTCTTCATAGCCCCTGATGTCATCATTTATATTTATTGCCTTTTGACTGCCAGTCTCCCCATTAAAACTGTCAGTTCCATACCTGCTTGGTTCAGAGCTGAGCCCCAAACATTTGCACATTGCCTGGCACATAACTGTAAATGTTTGTTGAGTGACTGAATGACTGATCAGGATGAGAAGTAGCTGTTACTCATCACAGCTGCCCAGCACCGGTTGGTTTTAAGAAGAGAGCAGGCCATCATGCGATAACCCTTCGATTCAGAATCAGGAGGTCAGTGGACAGAAGCCCCCCGGATGAGGTCCAGGGACCACCCCACTACAGGACTAGCAGCCACGCATCAATCCATACATGCATTCTAGGGACCCAGCAAGAGCCAGGGGACATAGTGCCTACCCCTAGGGGCTCACAGGCCATTGAAGAGGCAGATGGTGATCAATTAAACCAACACAGAATGTAATGTAAGGTGCTGAAGGAGTCTCTGGGTGGTCCAAATGTTTAACGTGCTCCACTGCTAACTGAAAGGTTGGAGGTTCAAGTCTACCCAGAGGCACATCAGAAGAAGGGCTAGGTTATCTACTTCCAAAAAGTCAGGCATTGAAAGCCCTGTGGAGCACAGTTCTACTCTGACACACAAGGGGCCACCATGAGTCAATATCAACAGCAACTAGTACTGGTAAGGTTCTGTAACAAGGGCTGGGAACGAGGGCCTTGGGACGAGACAGACAGGCCTCATCAGAAGGGTCTGGGCAGACAGGGGTTGGGGGGCGAGGCAGAGATCCAACCTACAGATTCAAGGGGTCACTCTACTCTATACAGAGGATGGGCTCGAGGGGTTGGGGAGAAGCAGGGAGCCCATCGAGAGGCCCCCACAGATGCAGGGCCAGAAGCAGGGCTGAGGCAATGAGGTCTGGAGGACTCAAGATGTTTTAAAGGCAGAGTTGGCCAGACTCACTGGGGGGCCTGGGTGTGGGAAGGAAGGAGAAGATGCCTCTCAGGCGTGGGGCCTGGTGCTGGAGGGATCCAGGGAGAGCGATTTGGGGCCCTTGCTGACCTCCCCTGGCTCCTGGCCCAGCACTCTGGGGTAGAAGGGGCTTCCTGGTTTGCAGCTTTATCTCCTCATTTGAAGCTCCCTGGGGTGGGGGTGGAAACCCTGGTGGCATACTGGTTAAGTGGTACGGCTGTGAACCAAAAGGTCAGCAGCTAGAATCCGCCAGGGGCTCCTTGGAAACTGTGTGGGGCAGTTCTACTCTGCCCTATAGGGTTGCTGAGTCAGAATCGACTCAACGGCACTGGGTTTGGTTTTTGGTTTGAGGTGGGGGCATAGTCTTGTTCATGCCCCGGCATAGCCCCTCAGCATACAGTAGGTGCTCAATAAGCATTATTGGGTGAGGGCATGAATCGTGGAATCAAGTCATGACCTATGTCTGCCCCTCCTGTCTGGTGAAGAGAAAAAATCAGCAAACATAGTTTGTTGTTTGTTTTTTATGATAATAATAATCAATCAATCAATCGATTGCAGGGTTCCCCTTGCAGGGGCTGAGCAGCCAGGTGGGCGAGGCAAGCTGAGCTGGGACAAGGGAGACCGAGTCAGCCCCACTGCGAGTCGCTGATAAGCGGGGCCCAGCCAGGGAATCCAGACGGCTTGTCTATCAGCCTATTAAACACCATTCTTACAAGTTGTTTTCTCCCTCCCCCGTTTTCATTAATACGCAGGGTGAATAGAACTGTTGAATAAAGATCAACCCTTTCTGCACTATGGCGGGATTGAAAGGTAACTGTCAACAGAAGGATTTGGGTGACAAAGGGAACGGGTTTCGGCGCTTAGCAAATGATTTTCGGCTTGTCATTTCAATGGGCTGTGTTTTTCAGAGATTGTGGGGTGTTTTTTTGAATAGCATTTATTACCATGCTAAAAAAAAAATTGTGTTGTCTCTTTGCAGACTCCCTTCCTTCCCAGATGCTGCGTTCCCTCCTCCTGGGTCTCAGGGATGCCACTTTCTGCCCAAATAAAATGAGATAAAAGAAGGCACACAACAGGTCTGGGAGGCCAAGGGAGGGAGGAAGACTTTTTGTGAGGGACAGAGAGTTGCCAGGTGGGGGACAGAGGGAGAGGGGGCCAGGAGGAGGGACCAGGACGCAGCCCAGGGGCTTAGAGACTGACCTGCGCTCAGAGCAGCCAGCTCTAGCCTCGAACATCGCTGATGGCCATGCTTTGCTCTGAGAATGGAGATTAGCTCTTAACAAGGGGATGTTCACCCTGCATCCACCCTGGGGGCTGAGTGCGGAACAGCCCCCTTGCTGGCCAGGCCCCTTGCCACCATACTCAGTCTGGCAGCTTACTGGGGCTTTAGGTTGGCAAATAAGGGGTGTCCTCATGGTATGGCCCAACGGGCATCCAGACAGTTTTGCTGTGAAAACTCACCCCTTGCAGACACCTTGAGGCCAGCTCTCCAAATGGGCGAGAAGCACAGAGACAGGAAATATCACTGGAAAACCTACATGTATCACTTAACCTACCAAAATAGTGCTTTGCCCAGCCCCAGGGAAAAGTAGGCAACCTTGTTAAAAGCTGCTTTTTTCTTTCTCCTCTCAGAAGAGCACTTGACCAGGAGTCAGAATGAAGCCTGGGGGATCCAATCGCAGCTGGGCAAGTGCTTTTCAATCCCTGGGCCTCAGTTTCTCTGATCTGTGAAATGGGCCAATGGGATCTGATAGTGCTTCAAAAAAATTTTTTTTTAAACCACAGAGCCAGGAATCATTAGCCATCAGAATGAACAAACAAAACCCCATTACCATTGAGTCCATTCTGACTCACGGTGACCCCATGTGTTACAGAGTAGAACTATGCTCCATAGGGTTTTCTTGGCTGTCATCTCTAAGGTAGCAGATAGCCAAACCTTTCTTCCATGGTGCTGCTGGGTGAGTAGTCTAACACAAACCATTTGAGTGACCCAGGGACTTATTCATTACTCATTAGGGAAATGCAAATCAAAATAACAATGGAATATCACTATACACTGAACAACTAAAATAAAAACTAGTGATAATACCAAATGCTGGCGAGGATGCAGAGAAACTGGACCACTCATACATAGCTGGTAGGAGTGTAAAACGGTACAGTCACTCTGGATAACAGTTTGGTGCGTCATTGGTGGGTACACCAGCCTTCAGTTTCTGTACCTGGCCTATGTGAGCTCTAGAAAGCCAGAACAATTTTGTACCTTTGGCCAGCACGGACATTCACCACCTGCACCCTGTGAGGGTTCTGGGCTGGCAGAGAGTTGACAAAGCATGCCAGGTTGAGGCAGAAGTGGCAGCGTGGTGACAGGAGGGCTGAGGTCTGTCCTGACTCTCCCACCTCTGGGTGTGACTGGGCCTCACCCCTGCTTTGTCTCTGCCTACTCCCTGTCCTGCCTCCTGTTTCTGTCCACAAGTTCAGGGAATGCTGGGGGGCTGCGTAAAAAGACATGTGGCAGAGGAAGGGACCCAGGCTTCTGTTTTCTCCTGTCCACCCCGTTCTTCCTGCCCTTCTCCAGCCTGTGATAGGCTGGGCCCCATATCAGTGGCTCTGACTTACAGCCAACACCCTCCATCCACGTCCCTCCCTTCAGGCCCTGCCCTCCTGGCTCCCTTGCCAGTCAGTTTGTCTGTTTGCCATCAGATCCCTTCCCTGCCTTCTCCTGGCTGCTATGCATCATGTGGGCTGACACCTACATCTACAGTTCCCAGGGTCCCTTGCCCACCTGCTTCCCTGTAGGGGTAGACAATGGGAGAGGCTGTCGAAGCCTGGAGGGTGGGAGGAGGAAGAAGACAGGGTATTTCTTCTCCTCTCTTGGAGCCCTGAGGGTGCTCAGCTGCTAACTGAAAGGCCAGGGGTTTGAACCCACCAGCCGTGCTCTGAGGCAAAAAGATGTGGCAGTCTGCTTTTGTAAAGATTACAACCTTAGAAACCCTATGGGTGTTCTATTCTGTTCTGTAGGGTCCCTGTGAGTCGGAATTGACTTGATGGCAATGTGCGTGGTTTTCTGGCTATTTGGCAGTCCCTGTGTGGTGCCTGGCTGCTAACCGAAAAGTTGGAGGCTCGGGTCCACCATAAGGCTCCTCAGAAGAAAGGCCTGGCAATCTACTTTTGAAAAATCAGCCATTGAAAGCCCTACTCTGACACACACGGGGTCACCATGAGTGAGAGTTGACTCAATGACAACTGGTGCTGGCTGCTTTGGGTGATGTCTCTCCGTGGCTGCATTTCCCTGTAGCCCCTGTCCGGCAGACCTGGCTCCTGAAGGCTGACCGTGTCCCCTTCTCCCTTTTTCCCCTAGTTCTAGGATTGCGCATTGTTCATTCAGGGCTGCTCCACCTCTTGCTTGCCCTTCCAGATCTTCTAGTACGCCTGGAAAGAGCTCCTTGTATTAAATTCCTTCCATTGATATATCTGGTGAGGGCTCCATTTTCCTGACTGGTCCCTGGGACTCTCCCTGGATACCTGTCACCTCAGGTCCTCCCACCCTGGCCACTGGTCATTCAGAGCACAGCCGGTCAGGCCTACTGCTGAGAGGAAGGCCAACTTCCCGTTCCCAGGTGTGCTCAGCTCCTCACAGCCCAGAGTTCTCCCTCTGAGGTGCGGACTTCTAGGAGCTTCAGCTTCACCCTGGAGGCTGCAAGAATCCTAGAAGCCCAGACTTTTAATTTAGAGGGAAAAGCAAAGCACCAGCCCTCCCAGGCTATAGAATGGGCCTCAGTTTCCCCATCTGCAAGAGGAAGACAGACCAGGTGATCTCCCAGACCCCTTGCAGTGCTGAAATTCCAAGAATCTCTGAGTCATCCACGACAATAAAGTCTACCATGTCTGGATCACCTACTGTATTCCCCATGTGCCAAGTGCCCTCCACACGTGGCCTCCCTCAGCCGTCACCACTTCCTGCTGATGCAGGTGTGGTTAACATGCCCGTTGTGCAGATGAGGATATGAAGCACGGAGCAGGTGAGTCACTTGCCTGAGATCACGCAGCTCCTACGGGGCTGATCTAATATCTACCTGATCCTGAGTCTGTCCCTCCAACCACTCTCCTACTTGGCCTCTCTCCAGAAGACACATTGACATATATTCACTCGTTCAGCACAGACTTACTGAGGTTCCACTATGCTCCGAGGTGGTGCGGTGGGGGGACATTTGGCTATTCGGCAGTGAACACAACAGATAAAAATCTCTACCTCCACAGAATGTACACTCTGGTTGGGGACAATAAGTAAATAAGC
Organism: Loxodonta africana; assembly: GCF_030014295.1. Lineage (NCBI taxonomy): Eukaryota > Metazoa > Chordata > Mammalia > Proboscidea > Elephantidae > Loxodonta > Loxodonta africana. The sequence goes on along the minus strand of NC_087360.1, from coordinate 29,011,173 downwards.
TATATAGTAGAAGGTGAAAGGTGCTACCGAGCAAAGTAAAGCAGAGAAGGGCAATGGGAAGTGCTGGGATTGGGGTAGCAATCTAAAAGAGGGAGGCCATGCTGAGAAGGCGATATGTGAGCAAACATGCCACGGAGATGAGGGCAGAAACCATGTGGATATGCAGACAAGGGACAGTCCGGACACAGGGAAGAGCAAATGCAAGGTGCTAAGGCAGGAAGACCAACCAGGAGGCCCGTGTGCAAGAGTGAAGTGTCCTCCCCTCAAGTCTGTGAATCCTTGAAGGCAACGGTCATGCCTTGGGGGGCTGTAAACAAATGGGGTCTCCAACAGAGACTAGAAGAGATTTCAGAAGCACTAGGAACAACCTACTTATTTCAGGGTCAAAAATGAGGGCCAGAGAGTGGCAGAGCCTTGCCCAAGTGCCACTGTCAGGAGTTGAACCCAGAGCCCTGGGCCTCACCAAGGCTCTTCTAAGTCAGCCACAGCTCCTACCAGGGGACTGGCATCCCCCAGAGGGTATGGCAGCCTTATCAGCCAGCACTTCAGGCCCTCCTTGAGTTAAGAGTGGAAGAAGAAGAGAGAGAGGAGCCTGCAGATCTCTGCATACCTCAGATTTATTCAGTCAAGTCTTCAGGAGAGGTGGTATTTTATCAGCACCACAGAATCGAGTGCTGTGATTCATGGCCCCGGGAAGAACTGGCTCTGTGCCCCACGTGTATTGACAGGTGAGCTAGAATTATAGGTGGGCGGAGAGAGTTTGCCTGTGGGTTCCTAGGGAGAAGGTGAACTATGTATGGCAGCCTCCCCCACCACACACTCTCTTCCAGGTGGACCCTCTGATGTACCTACAACTCAAAGCCCCGAGTCAAGTGGGAGATACCCCGCAGCCTGTTATCTTCTGCCTTCTCCTGGCAATGTTTTGATGAAGGCCTCCAAGTGTCTAGTCCTGAAGGCTACTGGTCAAAGCCAGGATGTGGTGGTCCTGGGGAGAGCCCTGGGGTTCCCTTTGATCTCCAGAAAACAAAAAACCAAGCCCACTGCCATTGAGTCAATTCCCTCTGATCTCCAATGATCTAGTTAATCATCCATATGACTAAAGGTGACTGTTGCCTGGTACAGGATTTATTGACATCAGATGGATAGATAAGTGGATGTGTGGGCGGGTAGTTAGGGTGGTGGGTACAGGTAGCCAGATGGATGAATGGAAGGATGGACAGATGGCGGATGGACGGACGGACAGACGGAAGGACGGACGGATGGATGGATGGATGGCTAGAGGGAGAGATGGAAAAGATCGAAGGAAGGAAGGATGGATGGACAGATACCAGATGGATAGAAGCATGGATGGATGGATGAATGGAGGCTATGTGGCCAAGAGAATGGATGAATGGATGGATGAAATAACAAACGAATAAATGAATTCTTCTGAAGTCAAACAAACCCAGATTTAGATTCTTATTCCTCCACTAACATAGATGTGTGACTTGCTCAAGTTACTTCTCCTCTCTGAGTCTCAGTTTCCTCAGTTATAAAATGAGAATGATGCTGCTTATCTTATTATGGGTTCTAAAAAGACTGTTCATATAATGGGATGGGTCCCAGCTTCATCACACCCTTCTCAGGGTCTCTTGACAGTGGCTCATCTGGCTCATGACCCAGCATATTGTAGATCCTTTAGAAATGATGAGTTAGCCTTACAGGGGGCCTCACCCCAGGCCATCTGGCTGGCTTTGGGACTCTAAAAGCCCTTTCCTCTGTGAAACAGGGGAGTGGGGCGGGGGCGGGGGGGGGGGGGACGAGAGTCTGACAAAGAAGCCAGACTGAGGCATGAGCCCCACTTTCCCAAGGGTCAAGGCAGACACCTGCCTCAAGCCTTGTCCATAAAAAAAAAAACCAAACCCAGTGCCATTGAGTCGATTCTGACTCATAGCGACACTATAGGACAGCGTAGAACTGCCCCATAGAGTTTCCAAGGAGCGCCTGGCATATTCAAACTGCTGACCTTTTGGTTAGCAGCCATAGCACTTAACCACTACGCCACCAGGGTTTCCACCTTGTCAATAGGTGCCCACAAAACGCACCTCCCAGCCAACCTCCCCTCAGGTGGACCTGAAGAGATAAAGACAGCAGCCCTCTTCCTCCACCCTGAGCCCTGGGAATGGGAGAAGGGGGTTCGCATGGGCAGACACAGGGCAATGCACTGCCTCCCTTGAGCGGGGTACACTGCTCACAGGGGGCCAGAGGCAAGCTTCCCAGGTGCCCTGTTGACCAGTGAAGAGGATATTTGGGGTCCATGGAATCTTCCAAGCGGGGCACACATTGAATTTTGTGCCCCCCAAAATATGTGTTAGAATCCTACCCTGTGGATGTAATCCCATTGGGAATAGAGCTTTATTATGTTAATGAGGCCATATTAGTGTAGAACTTGTTCTAAATGTAATCACTTCTGAGTTATAAAAAGAGCAGAGTTGACACAGAAGAAGCACAAATGAGGGCTGGAGAAGTGGGATAGATCCCACGTGAAGATCACCAAGCAACCAAGGAACACAGGGCTACAAGAAGCTGAAAGAGACAAAGATCTTCTCCAGAGCCAACAAAGAGAGTCGTTCCCTAGAGCTGATGTCTTGATTTTGAACGTCTAGTCTCATAAATTGTGAGAAAATACATTTCAGTTCTTTAAAGCCAGCATCTTATATTTTTGTTACAGCAGCACTCGGAAACTAAGACACCTTCCACCCCACTGTGTTTATGTACATTCCAGCCAAAGGCACAGGCTCCTGAGTCAGGTGGGACCTGGGTTGGTTTGATTCAGTCAGTCCCATCTCCTGGACTGTCAATGGGTGGAGAGCAACACCAACCTCACGGGGCTGATGTGCTGCTCAAAAAGATCTTGTAAGCTGAAATGTGTCAAAAAGACAGGAGCTTTGAAGGGCAGTCTCCTGTATGAGAATGGGCATTCTAACTCATCACCCTGGACACAGGCCCCTTGGCAGCCATAGCATTTTCCAGGACTACGTATGTCCTGGAAAGGGCCTCCATGCAGCCAAGACCATTTCACTGATCTTAGCATTAGCAGTGAAGATAATATAAGGAGCCTGGTGAGCAGAAGGAAAAGCACGGAGTCATTGTTCTCAGCTCTTCATCTGCTCTTAGCATGCTGTCAGGGACTCTGCCAGGGAGAGCCGCCATCTCCAGGCTGAAGCTGCCCCACCCCAAACTCTCCAAGGGTTACCTCATTAATAGTTCCAGCTTCTCCCACCCAGCCTTTCCTTCTAGAATAAAGCAGCAGAGAATTTTCCTCTCCTTACAAACACATCCTCTGAGAGGGGCCCCAGGAAAGGGCTCTCAGAATAATTGAATAATCCGGGACGAGTGTGAACAGCGACGGAGGAGGCAAGTGGAAGAGGAACCCAAGGTGAAATTTATTTCTGTCAACTGGTGGTCTATTTCTCTGATACCATTTCCTTGTATACAGATAAGGAGTTATCTTAAATGACCATGTCTTTTTCAATTTGTACTTAACAGTCAATCCCATTTTCCTTATATGATACTATCGCAGCTGGATGAAAAATGCATTCAATAATCCCTAAGGATCTTCATATATCAATATCAAATGGTCTGAAATTGACCTGTTATAAAATCCAGTCCTTCAAGCTAGCAAGAGACTAAATCAAAAAGAGGCAAATTTGAGTGCTCACGGTGTTTTGCGTAAGCTGAACGCTCTAGCACCAAAGCACATGTTTCCCAGGGCCTTCATGAGAACAAATGCTCAACACCCATTAAAAACCAAAAAATCACCTGAAGGATATATCTGGATTATTGATACATCTGCCTAATGGTTGGGGCTTCTCAGCTGGGCCTGGCAGGAATACTAATGAGAAAAGGAGGGTTAAAAGGACCCACTCGATGAAAGTTCTTAGGGACCTGAGCTTTGTGCCCAAAGCTGCAGAATGTTATGGAGTCTTGGGAGGCGGAGCCTGGGCTCAGGAGAGAAGGCTTGGACACACACCTCAAGGAATTGTCTGCTCAGCTGGTCAGATCTCTTCTCAGCAATAAATATGTGACAGGCATTCTTCAAAAGTGCCTCTGATGGCTCGGTTGGAGCAATTAAAATAAGAGGAGTTCAGCCACTGTTCACAGCTCTTAGTCTGCTCTTAGCAAGTTATCAGGAGCCCTTCTAGGAAGCCCAGATGTCTTTCTGGCTCAAGCTGCTGAGGTGTCCTAGTTTCACCCCATTCATAGTAACAGTGTGAGAAACTTGCATATACTATCTTATTTAATCCTCGGAATAACCCTCTGGCATTAGCTCAGAGCAGACAAGGGACTTGTCCATGGCCACACAGCTGTGGCAGAGCTGGGATTCAAACCCAGATCTCTCCAAACCCAGAGGCTATGCCCTTAACTGCTACATGGCTCACTTGACAGATCCTTAATTGATATCTGATAGCGAGGGGGGAAGAGGAGGAAGGAGAGGATGGTGAGAAGGATGATGCCACAAACAGCCTAGTCTCTTCAGGGTCAGAGAGAGGAAGGTGAGGTCTCCATGATTGGGGTGATCAGGGCAGGCTTCTTGCAAGAGGTGGCCTAACTAGGGCTCAACTGGGGTAGACACTGGAATTGGTTTTGTTGGACACCCTTATACTACACCCTTGCAGGCAACGCGTTGGGATCTGTGGAAAGCCAAGGTGGAGAAGACATGGGTCCTGTCCTCAAAATAAGGGAATTGAGTCACAGGAGGGCAGAAGAATGGCAACCTGCAAGTTGGATTTTTCCTGCTATAGAAACGCACCAGATGGTGGAGTCAAAAAAAAAAAAAGAAACCTTTCACCATCAAGTCGATTTCGACCCACAGTGACCCTATAAGACAGAGTAGAAATGCCCCGCAGAGTTTCCAAGAAGGATTCGAACTGCCTACCTTTTGGTTAGCAACGGTAGCACTTAATCACTACACCACTATGGTTTCCTGGAGAAGTCAGGCCAGGTCCAAATTCCAATGTGACCACCCTCAAGCTGGAGACCTTGGGCAATGGGCTTCACCTCTCCATACTCCATGAGTCAGTATCTATAAAACCTCGAAAGGTAGTTACAAGCAAGAACAATAAGTTGGACAAATTCCCAACACATAATACCAAAAAAACCCAAACCAGTTACTGTCGAGTCGATTCTAACTCACAGCAACCCTATAGAGCAGAGTAGAACTGCCCCATAGGGTTTCCAAGGAGCAGCTGGTGAATTTGAACTGCTGACCTTTTGGTTAACAGCTGTAGCTCAACGTGGCTCTTAACCACTGTGCCACCAGGGCTCCCAGCACATAATAGGTGCTCACAAAACACAAGCTCCTTTTCCACCCTCCATGGAATGTCAGCTCCATGAGGTCAGGGATTGCATCCATCTTGTTCTATGCAGAGTCCCCAGTGCCTGGCACAGTCAGTGCTCAGTGACTGTTCATCTAGTGAATAGACAGATGGACAGAGTGATAGATATAGAGCATCCTAAGCTCCAGACATCATGACAGGGTAGACATTCTGCAGCCCCCATGCCTGTATTTTCAGCTGGGGACTCAAGTCCAGGGGGTGTTTGTCCCCTAGTCCTAAGCCCTCTCCCAGCTCCTTCAGCCATTTCACCATTAAGAGACCAGGACGCCATAAATCCCTGCTCAGATCTCCAAAGTATGCGAGCACTGTTAATCCTGCCAACATTAAATCTGAGAAATTAAAAGTAACAGCCAGATATCAAACCTGAACAAGTCCCTAGCCAATGCTTGAGGCTTTGATGAGCCAAACTCCCATTGGCGGAGAGATGGCATGCACAGGGCAGGGTGGTGGAGGCAATGGGGAGAGTAGGGGCTGCCTCCAAAACCTTTGAGGTTGTTGTGTGCCATTGAGTCGATTCTGACTCATAGCAACCCCATGCAACAGAGTAGAACTGTCACGTAGGATTTTCTAGGTTGTAATCTTTATGAGGAGGAGCTCTGGTGGCATAGCTGCAAACTGAAAGGTCGAAGGTTTGAACCCACGAGCCTCTCCATAGGAGAAAGATATGGCAGTCTGCTCCCATAAAGATTACACCCTTGGAAACCCCATGGGGCAGTTCTACTCGGTTCTATAGGGTCGCTATGAGTCAAAATTGACTCAACACCAGTGGGTTTGGTTTGGTTTGGTCTTTCTCCCATGGACCCACTGAGTGGGTTCAAACCTCCAATCTTTTGGTTAGCAGCCAAGCACCTAACCGTTGAGCCACTAGGGCTCCTTCCCACAATCTTTACTCAACAAATATTCTCTGAGCCTTTGATAACAAGCACAGCTAGCAGCTATTTGCACTCACCGTGTAGCCAGCACTGTGGGGAGCAGTCAGCGCCGCTGTCCTTGGCAAGGACTACTAGTTCCTCATTTCCATAGGGGAGACTGAGGCAAGGGGGTTAAGGAGCTTGCGAGGTTAGTCAGCTAGCCAGTGACAGAACCAGAGTTTGAACTCAGGCATATTTCACCTTTGCCTACCATGCTACACACCTGCTCCCCTGTGCCAGGTCGGCACTCGGTGTTGGGAAGACGCAGATGGAAGATGGGGCTCAGCTCGCATGGAGTCGCCGTCCAGTGACAAGGATACTTGCTGCAATCCTGTGACCGCATTGGTGCATTATGGTGCATTCAAGTACCCACCGTTCCACCATGCATTTTTTAGGTTTATTTATTTTGCTGTTGTTCTTGAGAATATACACAGCAAAACATACACCAATTCAACAGTTGCTACATGTAAAATTCAGTGACATTGATTACATTCTTTAAGTTGTGCAACTATTCTCATCCTCATTTTCTGAGCTGTTCCTCCCCCGTTAACATAAACTCACTGCCCTCTAAGGTTCCTATCTAACCTTTTGAGTTGCTGTTGTCAGTGTGATCCCATATAGCTAGATCTTGAAAGAGCACCATGCTCACGGAAGACATTCCTTACCAGTTAAGCTAAACTACTGTTCGGTTTTAAGAAGACTTCAGGGGATATTTTTGGTTTAAGGTTTAAAGATTATCTCAGGGCAATAGTTTCAGGCCATCACGTATGTTTTGATGGAGGTGAATATGAGTTTGCCAGGACTAGAGGCAAGGAAGGGTTCCTGGAGAAGGTAGTGTCTGTCATGAAAATAGTAAAGGCCACATTTACCAGAAGTTAACCATGAAATGGCTATAATGATAATACTTTACCTGCCAAAAGACAGGGGCCAAGCCCAAAGAATGATCTCCCATGAGCCCTTTAACCTCTAGCCATAACAACCTCCAATGGTTTCCCATCAGACTCAGAATAAAATCCAAACTCTGCCCCTTGCTCACTCTACTCTAGCCATACTTGCCTTCTGTCTGTGCCTTGAAAACACCTAGTTTTTTCCTGCCCCAGGACCTTTCCACATGCCTGGAGTGTCTCTTTCCCTGGAATGTCAGTCCCCCACTCTTCATTTAACGGCTTCCGTGGGTCTCAGACCAAATGCCCCCTTCCCCTTCTTTGACCGGCCCTCCCGCTTAAAATAGCTACCTCCTCGTTATTCTCCATCTAAGTCCCTTGTTTATTCTCTTGGAGACACTTACAACTTCCAGGTATTTTATGCATTTGTCTCTTGGCTTGTTTGATCCATCTCTCTCACTGGACTAGGGGCAAGGATCACCATGGCTGCCTCAGTAACTTCTCTCCCCAGCACCTGGTATGCAGTGGGTACGCAATAAAGATCTGTCAAAGGAATGAATGAACCAGTGGCTTCGAGATTTGGAGGACTGACATTGAGCACAGTAGTCAGTCTTTCCTTGCATGCCTCTGAGAGGCTGAGCCAGAAGGGCGGTAGGCATGGAGATGGTGGCTGCAGTGTCAAGAAGGCAGCCTGCCTTGGGAGAAAGTGACCTTGCTGACACTGGGGGTGTACAAGCAGAGGATCCAGGACTGTGGGTGCTTTTGTATATTTTCCCCAGACTACAGGAGACACTGGCTTTCAAGGGGAGAAGATTAACAAACTGGCCCCCAAAGCCATAAGCCATAAAGAACACTCATTCAGTGCTCTCACACCTTTAAACCCCCGGGGGTTTTCTCTCTCCCCTTGAGCAGCGGCATATCTCGAGACAGTCCTTCATTCCTTGGAGTTCGCCACTTCCTGGAAAGATCCTGGATACCCTTCCCTGCTTGGTTCAAACAGACGTGGGCCACCCAGGGCTCTCCATGACTGTACCCCAGGAACATGCTCAATCAGGGAAGAAAATCAGCAAACATGATGCAAACATCATTCATCCTTTTTGGTGCTGGGAGAGCTTTGCTTTTTTAAAGAGGGGAAAAAAAATTCTCCAGTGATTGACTGCGTTTTTGCATCTTCCAGCCATTTGTTGCCATGTAATATAGACATTTGCCTGTCAACAAAAATGCAGTCAGTTTTACAAACACACTTATTCCACTGGCTTCGTCGGGGGGAGTGTTTTGACTGACTTCACTTGTTGGAGTGTGTGTGCACTGCTCTGCCCCGACCAGCTGCAGTACGGAGACTCAGACTGCCGGAAGTTTCTCTGCCATCTCCATCCCTTCAGCCCAGAGGATCCAACCATCACAGTTACTGGGTCTGTGGAGAAGCAGGTGAGGGAGGTAGAGTCCAGACCTGAAGTCAGGAGGGATAACCTGCAAGCCTCGACAAGTAGCTTTCCTTCTCTGAGCCTCACTTTCCTCCCCTGTAAAATGGAAATCAGCCTCAACCCTGTCTCTTAGGGTCCTTGTGAAGATTAAATGAGATAACTATGGAAAGGGCCAATCACTAGAAAAGGACATCATAGTTGGTAGAGGGTCAGTGAAAATGAGGAAAACCCTCAGAGAGATGGATTGACAAGATAGCTGCAACAATGGGCTCAAACATACCAACAGTCATGAAGATGGCACAGGACTGGGCAACATTTTGTTCTATTATGCATAAGGTCACCATGAGTCAGCCCACTTGACAGCAATTAGCAACAACAATACATAAAGGATACAGCACCTGTGGCAGCCGGCCTTGAAGACGTCTCCCAGTGATCCTTATCTTCTGTTATTCATGCTTTTTTGTAGAATATGGTAGACATAACAGTGTATGGCTTCCAAGGCTAGGTCATCAAAGGGCATCAGAGCTTCCACCTTGGTCTCTTGGCTCACTGATTCTGGGAGAGGCCAGCCACCATGTTGTGAGGATACTCAAGCAGCCCTGCAGATAGGCTCACATAAGACCCACATGGATAGAAACCGAGACCCCTGATGAGCAGCCAGCCCTGAGTGAGCCACCTGGGAATTAGATCTTCCAGCCCCCGTCCAGACCTCAGATGACTACAGCCCCAGCCAAGATCTAACTGCAACAGCAAGAAAGAAGCTGAGCCAGAGCCACTCATCCAAGCTGCTCCCAAATTCCTGACCCACAGAAACTATGAAAGATAAGTACATGATTGTCTTTGTTTTAAGCTACCAAGTTTTGGGGTTATTTGTTATGCGGCAATGGATAACTGATACACACAGTAAGGGGCATATATATATATATATATATATGTATATATATATGTATATATATACACACACACGTATATATTTACAAAACAGTTGTCATTGAGTTGACCTCAACTCATGGCAACCCCATATTTGTCAGAGTAGAACTCTACTTCATAGGGTTTTCAATGGCTGATTTTTCAGAAGTAGATCACCAGGCCTTTCTTCTGAGGTGCCTCTGGGAGGACTTGAACCTCCAGCCTTTCTATTAGCAGCCAATTGTGTTAACTGTACCACCCAGGGGCTCCTGTACGTATATATATATATATTTTTTTACGCAGCCAAGTCAATTCCAACTCATAGCCACCCTGTAGGACAGAGCAGGACTGCCCCCATAGGATTTCCTAGGCTGTAATCTTTGTTTTTTTTTGTTTTGTTTTGTTTTTTAATCTTTGTGGGAGCAGATTACCAGGTCTTTTCTCCCACAGGGCTGGAGATGCTGGTAGGTTCCAACTGCTGACCTTTAGCCAATGACACTTACCCATTGCACCAACAGGGCTCCTCTAAAATATATATGCCCAAAGGTAATAATATATATACCCAAAGGTAAATAATGGCCACTGTTGTTTTCTGTGCGCCAGGTACTTTGCCCAGTGTACATACATATCTCATTCTACACCTGGGAGGCAGAAGTTTGAACGCAGGCCTGTCTGACTCTAGAGCCCAAATCCTTAATTCTTCCAGGACACTACTCTCCAGATATAGATACAAATTATTAGTATTACCACAAGTATTAATTCTTGGAGGGGTGCTCTTCTGAGTGGGAGGAGGAAGAGAAAAGGTGAACTGCCTTTCAGCCCTCAACCCTCCACAGAGAAGCAAACAAACCCCAGGCCTCGCCTGCCCTCCAGGACCTGAAGTGGGTGGCCTCAAGTGACCGTGAGGAGGAGGGCTGAGGAGAAGCACAGATGGGTGGGACTCCCCAGGTGGCCCGGTGGGAACTGCCAGCCATCTGCTGCCTGCCGGGCCTGCCGGGGCTGCAGGGGTTAAACGGAGCCGCAAGGCTGCAGGAAAATCTCTCCAACAGTGTTAGAGCAGGGGAAAAAGGCAAAATGATTGTAAATTCCACCAGGGGAATTCTGCCATGAATCCGGCTCACCTTTCACGGACCCCCCCCCGCCCGCTGCCCCCCCACCCTGCCTGAGAGGATAACTGACCTTTGGAGGGAAATAATGAAAAGAAGAAATTCCTTGGAGAAAATAATGTGTCCGGGCCCCAGTAATGAGATCGGCTCCTTTTATGTTGCCATGGCGACGGCAGTCATTTTATAATACAAAATACATGAATGGGTGCGGGCGGGTGAAGCCTCACCAAGGGGGTGGGGGCGGAGGTGGGGAGGAGGGTTTCGCCTCTTGCAGGCTGCAGCCTGGGGGTCGGCAAATGGCTGGGGTCAGGAGCCACCATGCCTCATTTCCCTAGAGCAGTAGGCCCCTTTGCCTGACTCCTGTGATCTCCTCAGACTGAGGTCTTAGGACTCAGAGAGGAGCAGAGGGACTGATGGGTGACATCAGCTGAATTGGAGAGGTGGGAGCCACGGTTCTGGCATATTAATGTTGACAAGGCCTGCTAGGCTGGGCCCTACCTATGTGCCAAAGCACTGTGCCAACTCATAACCCAGCACGGTCCCTGTGAGAGGGGAGATATCTCCACTTTACAGATGAGTAAAACTGAGGCTCGGAGGGGTGAAGCTACTTATTCCAAGTCATGCAGCTAGGATTCCAATTTTGGATTAAGATTGTAGGCTCCAGATGTTGACTGGGAAGAGATACAAAGGAATTTTCTGGAGTGCTGGAAGCATGCTATATTTTGTTATGGGCCATGTAAGTGTGTAAAAATGCATCAAGTTGTCCATTTAATGCATTGTTAACACTTAAGCTTGTGCTCTTGACAGTTTATAAGTTAAACCTTAAATTTCCAAGTGTGTGTCTGTGTATGTGTGTTTGTGTCTAATACAACCTGGCAGTTGGGGTTTATGCATCAGCCTGACCTAGGCTAAGATCCCACCTCTAGCCCAGCTTCATGTGTGATTTGGCAGGTTGCTTCCTCCTCTGGGTCCCCTGTCCTTACCAGGAAAATGAGATGATAACCGTGCCCCCTCCCAGGATTGCTGAAGGATCTTAGGCACAGGGTGGGCTTAGCACAGGGCTCAGCATGTAGGAAAGGCTCAAAAATGCTGCTAAATGTCATCACTCTCTTCTGATGTTTTCAGTATCATCATGATGATCTCGACAGGAAAAGCAGGTGGGGTAAGAAGCTCTCAGGAGAAAGAACCAAAGGGGAGGAGGGAAAGAGAATATGGAGATGAGGGATGAAGAAGAGAAAGAATGCAGGAAGGGGAAGAGGGGAAGAGTTTGGGGAGAGAAGAAGCAGCAGCAGCTGGAGGAAGAGGATGAGAGCTGGGAGTCTGAGAGATCTGGGTTTGAACTTGGCCTTGAACTCTCAGGCTGTGTGACCTTGAGAAAGGCACCACCCCTCTCTGAGCTGTAGCTCTGCCTATAAAAAGATTACTGGGGAGGCCACGTGGGCATACAATAGGTTGACAGGCTGCCAAAGGAAGAGGGAAGAAGGTGAGGAAGGGCCAGGGGTGGTGGCCAAGAAGACAGGTCATGTCCTCTTTAGAGTGAATTTAGCCCCCTCCACCGGGCAACGGCTGCCACCTTCTGTCCACTCCTTGCCCTTGAAACCCACGCGGAGCTCTGCCACTAGCCGTGGGAACCACAGGCCAATTCCTGCAGAGACCCTCGGAAGGAAAAGCAGTGACAGCCCTTAAAATAACAGCCCGGTCAGCTTTTTATAGGTCTGGCACGGGGACGAGTTACAGAGATTTTTGTCTGAAAGGAGAAATTAGGAAAGACAAGAGTGCAGAGAACCTGAGGTCTGGTCCAGGAAGAAGGCCTGGAAAAATGAAATTGAGAATCACTCAGGGATCTGGCCAGGAAGCCAGAGCCAAGGTGTGGGGTCAACCTGCCATGGGCCAGACCCAGCTGCTCCGCTCACCTGAAGCTGGGCTACCTCGGGGCGTCCCTTGGTCACTGTGGAAAATGGGTTTAATGTCCAAGACTACTAATGCCAACCGAGCGGTTCCTATGCCCGCTCTGTTGAGCACCGCACATTTGTTACCCTGTTTAAGCCTCACAACCATGGTCATGCCCAATTTACAGATGAGAAAAATGGAGGCTCAGAGAGGTAAAGCAACTTGGCCAAGGTCACCCAGCTGGTGAGAGGACTGGCCGGGATTTGAACTCACCGCAGTCTCCTTTAAGAGTCTATACCTTAACTGTGCTGTCATCCCACACAGTGGGACAGTGGGCAACCTACACGGCTACACAGCTGTGCTGATCGATACACAGGAGCCATGGCAGTTCGATCCTCATGCCCGCCCTAATCCTCCGCAGTACCTAAGAGGAACCGAAGGTCCTGCAAAGTCTGGGGTCTAGGAGAAGTGAGTGTTTTATGGAGGGTGTTAGAATTTGGGCCAATTGGACACTTCTCAGAGAAATTCCATCTTGCTGGTCAGAAGCCACTGGGAAAAATGTCTTGGGGCAAAAGGAAATGTTAAAACAGGTCTGCTAGCAAGAAGACACAACAAGCTTTTCCTTCCTCTGTTCTACTACGTGTTGCTGAGGAAGGAGCTGGTTAACCGAAATCCAACATGTTGTCAAGTCGAGTATTTGTAGGACCTGGTTTCCAAGCTCAATTGTGCTGCTGGCTTGCAGCACAATCACAGGCCTTGGTTTTCTCATCTGCAAATTGGGAAAGATCTTTAAGATTCCTTCCTGTTCTAAGTGTCCAAAGCCCCCCTGATACCCTGGTGAGGCCAAGCTGGCCCTGCTGGCCTAATGGCACAGATGTGGAAACTGAGGCTTGGAGAAGGCAGGGGGTCAGCCCCAGGTCTTGGAGGGGCTTCAAGCTGGACTCAGATTTAGGGCTGTGTTTGGAGCACAAAAACCCAGGCCCCAGCCCCAACCCGCTATCTCCACATGCTGGGATACGAGTGACCTGAAGGGGCAAGAGGGCCCTGAGACAGTCTGGCTTTTCTTGGCCTGGGGTTTCGTGGTGTTGTAGAGACATCTGGGGGCAGTCTGGCCACCGCCCCCCCCCCAAAGCTTCTGGTTCTCCGAGACATCCTGGGGTATCCAGCACATCTGGTTAGGTTGGCTAGAGTCACAGAAAACATCTGGGAGAATGGATCAGTGGAAGGAAGCTGGTGCTTGCAAGGTCTGAGGGACAGAGCTCTGGCCCTGCTCCAGGCAGCCAGGTGAGCCTGTTGGATTGGGGTCTAAGAATGTGCATGAGTGTGTACACGTGTGTACGTGTGTGCGGTATGTGTAATGCATGTATGCAAACACATGTTTGTATATGTGATGTGTCAGTGCGTGTTTGTGTGCATGTAACGTGGTTGAGTGTGCACGTGCTTTGTGTATGCACGGGTATGCGCATGTGTGTAGGGATGCAATGTGTGTTTTTATGTGTGTGCATGTATGTATGTGCAAACGTGAAATGTGTCTCATGTGCATGCATTTTGTGTGTGCACGTGTGTGTGCAGGTAGTACAGCCATGTGTGTTTATGTGTATACATGAGGGTATGTGTGTGTACGTGTATACATTTATTGTGCCTGCGTGTGTTTGTGTGTGTGTGTGTGCATATGTTCATGTGTGCAGGGGTGTTTGGTGTGTGTACATGTATTATATCTGTGTGTACATGTTTGTACATGTGAGTAAAGACTGGCCTCAAATTCTAGCCCCACCACTTCACGGCTGTGTGACCCTAAGCCAGTCCCTATACCTCTCTGGGTCTCAGTTTCCTCCTCTGAGATGGTGGGCAGCTGACAATAGCACCCACCTCGTCCAGCTCATGAGATTTACCTGAGATAACACACAAAAATTGATTAACACTGGCTCATGGCAAAAGCTTCATAACTGGCCTCGGTTATTCCTCTCCTTTTTATTGTTGGCAGCATCTCTGGGTGCGTGAGGATCCAGCATCACTGCTGCCTGTCCCAGGGCCGGCCCGGCGCTCATGGGCCTGCCTGCTGCACCCCGTAAATTCAGGAATTGCCTGCCGCGGGAATGCCATATTTCTATCATCTCCCAGACAGCGTCAGCCCTTTCTGAGCCATTTCCCTCTGGCTCAAAGCCAGGTTTAAGAGTTTTACGAAAATTCCCAAGACCTTTTGCTGTCTCGCCTTGAGAAGACCAGGCTGCCACAGCCGGGAGAAAATGAGAGGCTACTGCAGGCAGGAAGCAAGCTGCATTCCTGGCCCCAAGGAGGTATGGCTGGTGGGAGGCTCGGAAGGGCCAGGACATTCTTCTTCAAGTTAAAAATATGCAGCCCGTCAGCTGCAGCAAAGGCCTCTGTGAGCTAAATCTATTCCAGAAAGCAGAAAGGTAGAGCAGCAACCACACTGTGGATGGGGAGAAAGGGGAAGTTGCTCAGCCCCAAAGCTGAAGGCCCCCAGCTGGCCTGTGCCCTGTGCATCACCCCAGGACGCAGTGTCCCTTCTACCTGGTCCACGTGTCCTTAGCCACATTCTCTGCAGCATAGTATGCAGATCTGGGGACCAAATCCCAGCTCCACCCCTTACTTGCTTTCTGTCTTCGGGAGAGCTGCTTTACCTCTCTGAGCCTCAGTTTCCTCAAATTCAAAATAGGAGCAATAAGGATATCTGGAAAGTTGCTTCTTGGCGTCAGCAGAGATGGTGTCTGAGAAGCTCAACCAGTTGCTGTCAAGTCGATTCTGACTCATGGCGACCACATGCGTGTCAGAGTAGAACTGCGCTCCGTAGGGTTTTCAGTGGTTGATTTTTCAGAAATAGATCACCAGGCCTTTCTTCCAAGGTACCTCTGGGTAGACTCGAACAGTCAACGTTTTGGTTAGCAACCAAGCCTGTTAACTGTTTGCACACCCAGGGACTCCTTCTAGAGTCAGGCAGAGCCCACCCCTGGGTGAGCTTTGCCTGTTCTGATACACACATGGATTTCAGCAGCAGGGAAATCTCCCAGGCCTGGGAGTCAGGAGGCCTGGGCTGTGCTTGCCGTGTGGCCTTGGGCAAATCACTGAACTTCCTCTGCTTCCCTCCTCCACCCACCCCCACCAGGAAACAAGACGGTTAAACTGGATCAGCAGGTTCCAGGGTGAGTTTTGAACACCCCCGTGGCTGGGAGATGGCGGTAGGCCGTACACAGATGAAACACATTTTCATAATTCTTAAATTTTTTTTTTTTGTGTGGTAGAAATATATACAACCAAACATACGCCAATTCAATAATTTCTACACGTATAGATCAGTGACATGGATCACATTCTTTATGGTGTGCAACCATTCTTGCTCTCCTTTTCCAAAACATTCTACCACCATTAATACAAACTCAATGTCACCTAAGCCAAAACTTAAATATTTATTTTACTGTGTATTGACAGCTGAAGCCCACCCAGAGGTGCCTCCTGAGTAAGGCCTGGTGATCTCCCTCTGAAAGGTCCAAAACCAAACACCAAACCCAGTGCCGTTGAGTGGACTCCGACTCATAGCGACCCTACAGGACAGAGCAGAACTGCCCCATAGAGTTTCCAAGGGGCGCCTGGCGGATACGAACTGCCAGCCTTTGGTTAGCCGCCGTAGCCCCTAACCACTACGCCACCAGGGTTTCCTCTGAAAGGTCACAGCCTTGGAGATCCTTTGACGCAGTTCTACTCTGCATGCTTGGCGTAGCCATGAGTTGGAATCAACTCAACGGCAACTAACAACAACAGAAAAAAGATCATCAGCAAGAAGCCTTCCGGTCTAAGCCGGAACGTCCTGGGTATGGCTGGTAAGGTGAAGCCTGAGGTCTTTCCTAAGGGACTTAACGTTTGGTTGATTTAAAGAACGATAACGGGGCAAAACCCATGAGGTGGTCCATGAAGGGCTAGGTTGGGAAACACTCCCTGGATACCCCTGTGAGGGTCCTTCTAGAAAGAGTAGGAGACTCCAGAGGAGCTGGGTTCACTGCCTTCTCCGCACCGCCCCCCCCAGCTCTGAAACTGTGGGCAACTCAACAGAGCCTCAGTTTCCTCTTCAGTCACATGGGGATAATAAAAGCGTCTTCCCCCACACCCTTCCTGGACTTGGTGAGGATTTAATGAGAATAACAAGAATGGGGTTTGAAGCAACACTAGAATGGAATAGATACCCAGCGTTGTAACAGTCATTTTTTCACAATTCTGGAGGCTGAAAGTCCAAATCAGGCTCCTTTCTTGTCAAGAGCCCTGGGTGTCCCTTGGTTCCTCAGCCTTCCTCACATGGCCTCTGTCTTTCATTGTATGTGTGTGTCTGTGTGTGTGTGTCTATGTGTGTGTGTCTGTGGGTCTGTGTCTGTGTCTGTGTCTTGTTACAACTCAGGAATGATTAGATGTAGAACCCACCCTAGTTGGGTATGATCTAGTTAACATAACATAGGAAACTATTTCCAGATAGGATTACATCTACAGGTATAGGGGTTAGGATTCCAACACATATTTTGGGGGACACAATTCAAGCCATAACAGTGTGTTTCCTGGTTCCATTGCCTTCTGCAGATCCCCCAGGTGCAGGGGACAAAAGGCACCCACCATTGTTGAGCCCCAAATGCCTTTGTGCATGGTCTCATTTCATCTTCCCAATCCCATGCCAGGTGGAGCCTATGACTGTCAACCGCATTCTACAGATGAGAACCTGGGGCTCAGAGAGGGGAATCCACTCGCCCAGAGCTGCACATGGAACAAGTGGAATCCGGATCCAAACCCAGTCCCTTGAGCCTGAGCCCTTGGGATCCCACTGTCTCAGCCAAAGTCTTCTATCAAGACCCTTAGGAAGTGGGAGAGGGAGACTGCAAAGAGCTCCAGCCCCCACAGCAAAACTTGGCGGCCCGACCTCCACGTGTGACAGCAGCGTGAACACAGAGATGGAGCAACAGCTGGTCCCTACCCCAATCCAGATGTAGCTGAGACAGTTTTTTCCCAAAATACCCTTATTGTGAAGTCAGGAGCCCTCCTGGTCTAAACAAAGCATGCTGCTCAGTGTTGGAAAAGAGCTGCTCACGTCTCCGCCAACAGCATGCCTGCCCCGAGAGCTCCCCTTGTGCACAGCCCTGTCTGCCCTCAACGCCGATGGAGGACACTCTGGGAAGCCCCAGCTAAAATGCTAATCCATCCATCTTTTTAGAACCGGTTACTTAATTACCAGTTGGTCCTAAAGAGGGCAGGAGCCTGAAAGAATGGGGCCGGCAAAGCTCAACAGGAGCCTTGGGAGGGACTTCTAAAGCTTGCCTTCTCTGTTCAGCCATATTCCTTGCCAGCCCAACTCTGCCTTCTCTTACAGAGGGAGAATTTTCTAGAACCTCATCCATGTCCTGACCAGCCCCACTCAAGTTCATGCTGTCCCACCTAAGATTTTCTTTGAAAGAAGAGTCCTCCCCAAAACCAGAACAACTAGATGGTGCCCAGCTACCGCTACCAATAACTCTGACAGGCGTCACAACAGAGGGTCCCAGTTAGAGTAGGAGAAAAATTGTAGAACAAAAAATCAAATTCATAAAAAAAAAAAAAATCAGACTTACTGGTCTGACAGAGACTGGAGGAGCCCCTAAGACTATGGCCCTAAGACACTCTTCTGAACCGGAACTGAAGTCATTCCTGGAGACCACCTTTCGGCCAAACCACAGACAGGTCCCCAAATAAACAATAACACCCAAGAGGAATGCGTTCTTTAGAACAATCAATTATAAGAGATCAAAAAGGGCAACATTTGCCCAAAAGCAAAGATGAGAAGGCAGGAAGGGGCAGAAAATCAGGACGAAAGGAAACGAGGAACCCAGGGTGGAAACCAATGTCATGGAATACTTTATGTACAAACTATCCAACAGGAAACTAATTTGATCTGTAAGCTCTCACCTAATGCACAGTAAAAACTTCAAAACAAATAAATAAGAAGGTTGCTGAAAAGAAAAGAACTAAGAAAGAGAGCCAGAGTGAGAGAAACAAAGTTCTAGAATTTTTTATCTGACCTAGCCTAACCCTCTGACAGGAACGCTGAGGATGTGACCTGTCTAAAGCTAAATGGAACTTTCGGTAAAGCTGAGGTGGTGTTCAGGTTTCCAGCCTCCCAATCCAAGCCTCTTTCTAAATCTCTCTGCCCCGCTGAGGTTTGGGGAGGGGACTCCGGGTGGGGCCTCTCTAATGCCAGCCCCACTGCAGGTACAAAATCAGGTAAGATGCAGGAGAGAAATGCCAGGGGAGCTGGCAGAGTCTCAAGGAATAAGAGGGCCCACTGGTCTCCGTGGGCGCCCTGACTTCTTCCTGAAATCAAAGAGGAACCCAGTAGGGTGAAACGGACACCATGGGCCCTGTTCTCTCATCTGCAAAGGTTCCTCATTGCCTCCACCCAGCTTCCCTCAGAAGAAGTAAAATCTTTTTCGTAATTCAGATGGAGGCAGAGAGACGCTAGACATGCCAGGAGCAAGTATTTCCATGGGGAGGATCAGGCAGCAACAGATGGGGCAGGATTTGAACCCAGACTGCGCACTGAGGAGCCTGGTTTTAACTCCACCCTACATGGCCAAGATGAAGGTCCAGCCCCTCAGAGCCCCTGGCTAGAGCCAGAGGAAAAAACCAGGACCCCTCGTGGGCTCTTGGAAGCACCCACGTCCTCGATGGTTTTCTACACAGAGGTCTCGCCCAGACAGGAGATGGGAACAGCTGCTGCATCCAGAGAGTGTGAAAAAGGCCAAGAGTTGGTGGGCTCCAAGTGGGGCGCAGATCCAGCGTCGCCCCAGCAACCCCAGACAACAGCCTCATAAACAGGAGGAGCCCAGGAGGAGGCAGGCAGGGAGGGGCCTCTCTCAGTCTAAGGAGAGGGGGGTACCCGGCAGAACCTGACAGGTTTGAAGAGCCAGAAACCAGCATGACGCAGGCTGGGAGTGAGGAAGCCGAAGCACAAATGGGCTCAGAGCCATCAAGCTTGAGGCAGTTCTGTGGGAGGGGATCCTGGCCAGCGTCCAGCCCACAGTTATGGACACCCAGAGCTGGGAGGGATCTGAAAAGCCCCCTGATCCAACCCCTTCACTGATGCTAGAAGTCCTGTGAAGGAGTTGTCTAGTACCTGCTTGCATGCCTCCCATGACAGGGAGCTCACTCCCTAGTCTAGGTACAAATAAATCTACTTTCTGTTGAGCTGAATCCCCTCCCACTCACTCATCCACCTGAACAAAGCCTGAAAAATGCCCAAGTCCCATTTACCAATTTTTTATTTGTTTATGTCTTCATTGTTGTTGTCAGTGCTGTCGAGTCGATTCTGACGCACAGCGACCAAATGTGACAGCTCAGAACTACCCCAAAGGGTTTTCTTGGGCTGTAATCTTTACCAAAGCAGATTGCCAGGTCTTTCTCCCACAGAGACACTGGGTGAGTTCAAACCACCAACTTTTCAGTTAGCAGCTGATTTGCTAAACAATTTGCACCACCAGGGCTCCTTAGACGTCTTCATTAAAGAATATAAATTCCACAAGAATTGTTTGGGTATTTTTACTGCTTTGTCCCCCCTTTCTAGCACAGTGCCTGACACAGAGTGGACTCTCAATAAATATGTGTTGGATGACTGATTGAATGAATGAAAGAGGCTGGGGTGAACCTCCAGGAGGGCATTCCTCCATGGGTGTTGATGCCAGATTTCCCAGGCTGTGCTGGTTCAGGAAAAAGCGTTTACCCAGGGCAGCCAAAGGCAGTCAAGAGAAGGGACACTTGGGTGCCTAGAACAAGGTAAGACTATGATAAAAGCACAAAGCAAGAGATGAGGTCAAGGTCAGGATGGTGGGAGCAGCAGAGGGAAGAAGACCAAGTGCTTGGTCCAGGAGAAGGACTGAGCGTGAAGTGGGAAGTCAGAGCCTTGTTGTTATTTATGTCCCATGGGCTGTGGGGTCATCATGGATGTGACCCTGAGAGCTTCATGAAGCCAGATATGAAATGAAGCCAGTGAGAGATACCCCAATGGATCTGGTCAGGGATGATAATAATATCCGTTGCAGGAGCCTCACAATTCCTTGAAGCTTCCTTGCAAAGGCAGATATAATCCCATTTTGCAGGTGAGGACACTGAGGCTAGGTAGTGGCAGAGGCGGAATTAGAGTGGGTCTTCTCATTCCATGGCCACATTTCCTTCCACTATACCTCCAGAGAAGTCCCTGGGTGGCGCAAACAGTTTGCGCTTGACTACTAACCTAAAGGAAACCCTGGTGCCATAGTGGTTAAGAGCTACGGCTGCTAATCAAAAGGTCAGCAGTTTGAATCCACCAGGCACTCCTTGGAAACCCAATGGGGCAGTTCTACCCTGTCCTGTAGGGTTGCTATGAGTTGGAATTGACTCGACAGCAGTAGTAGGTTTACTAACCTAAAGATTGGCGGTTCAAACCCCACTCCATGGCGCTTCAGAAGAAAGGCCTGGCGATCCGCTTCTGTAAAGATTACAGCCAAGAAAACCCTGTGAAGTTCAGTTCTACTCTGTAATCCATGGTATCACCGTGAATTGGAATCCACTCAATGGCAACGGTTTGGTTTGGTTTTGGTATACCTCCAGAGAGGCGTTGGTGATTCAGTGGTAAAATTCTCACCACCCATGAGGGAGACCTGGGTCTGATTCCCAGCCAAAGTGCCTCATGCACAGCCACCACCCATCTGGTCGTGGAGGCTTGCATGTTTTAATGATGCTGAACAGGTTTCAACAGAGCTTTCAGACCAAGACAGACTAGGAAGAAAGGCCAGGCAATCTACTTCTGAAAATCAGCCAGTGAAAATCCTGTGGGTCACAACGATCTGATTGGCAACTGATCATGGGGATGGCGCAGGACCAGGCATCATTTCATTCCATTGTGCATGGGATCACCGTGAGCTGGGGGTCAACTTGACAGCAGCTAACAACATCCCTCCAGAGCACAGAGGAGGCAGGAAGAGGCTGGAAGAAGCCTGGGTCTTGGGAGATCCCTTGAGGCTGTCGAGTAGGTCAATTGAGTCCAGAATGTGAAGTGGGGAAGGGCCGACTTCCTTCTGCAGAGGTGGGACATCCACAGGTAGGTCTCAAGAAGGGGCAACAAGCAGTGGATGAAAGCAGTGGCTGAGGCTTAATTAGTTCCTCACATCCTCACTGTGTGACCTTAGATGAAAGTCTGAACCTCTCTGAGCCACCGTTTCCTCATCTGTAAAATGGCAATGATAATAGCAGCTGCCCATGTGGTTGTTGTGCAGATGTGATGAGATGATTCCTTTTGGGCACAGCTCCTGAAACACAGAAAGTGCTCAGCTGATGTTGGTTTCTGTTATCAAGTCTTGGGAAGAGGCATCTCTCCAGCCTCTCATCACAGAGCTGGGCCCTCCAAGCCGAGCCTCATGTCCAATCCTCAACAGACCTCTCCTCTTTGTGCCCTAGCCTTGGTGTCTGGGGGTTGGGCAGGGGATGCCCGTGCTTGGTGCTGGACCCTACCAGTCTCAAGCTGGCGCCTGCTGGGCAAGGCGAGGGAAATCCTTCTGTCCACTCTCTCACAGCTGCTCATGAATTCTCTCAGGCATACATTTTCCCAACTCCCTGTCAATTAAGTGTCGTGCCACAATTCCTGGTGGGAAGGGAGGAACTGATAGTTTACTAATTTTTTTTATTGGTTCACAGCCAGAACAGGAACTAGATGGGAACCCCCAGAAATCAGGCCACTGCTCTCAGAATCCATTCGACTAAGTACATTGCTATCCTTCCTTCTGGAAACCCTGGTGGCATAGTGGTTAAGAGCTACTGCTGCTAACCGAAAGGTTTGCAGTTCAAACCACCAGGGATCCTTGGAAACTCGTGGGGCAGTTCTACTCTGTCCTATAGGGTCACTATGAGTCGGAATCGACTTGACGGCGACTAGTATCCTTCCTTCTACCCACCCATCCACTCATCCACCCAGCCACCCACCCACACGCCCACCCATCCACCTATCCACCCGCCTACCTATGTATCTATGCACTCACCTACTTCCTCATCCACCCGTTCTTCTACTCACCCATCCATCCACCTACGTTCATCCAGCCACCTAGCCACGTAGCCACCTACCTATCTATCCACCCACCCAGCCACCCATTCACTTACCCACGCACACACCAACTGCTCCCTTACCCATCTGGCTATCTACCCACCCACTAACCCATCCACCCATCCCTCCACCCACCCATCCATCCACCTATACCCACCCAACCATCCAGCCAACCTGCCCACCCAGCCAACTATCTACCCACCCACACACCCATCTATCCACCTGCTCACCCAGCCACACAGCCCCACGGCCACCCAGCCACCTGCTCACACAGCCACCTCCCACTCATCCACTGACCCCTCCATTCATTCAACAATAGTCATTAAGCACCTGCTTTGTGCCATGGGCCAGGTACTGGTGAACAAGATAGACCAGACTCTACCCTCATGGATTCAATCTGGGGATGGGGAGGAGACAGGTATCCATCAAATCATCAACCTTATAATTGCATTTTGCTCCCCTAATTTATTCTCCACTCTGAAGCCAGAAAGAGTGGTAAAAAGCCCAAATCCCTGACTCTCATCAGATTGGAAACAACGGCCCCCATTAGTCTGGGAAGAAAATGGCCTCTTGGTAAAGTGTCAGAGCCTTTAGAAAAGCAGTCACGCTGCATCTCTGAGAGTGTAAAGTGTAAACTTGGCTTTACAGTTTAGCAATCCCTCTCCTGGGAAGCTCTCCCCCAGAAACGAAAGCACAGCACTCAGGGCAGTGTGCTCAAGAATGCTTACAGCTGCGGAATATTACGCAACTCTTGAAAAGAGTCAATAGCGCTCTGGTGGCTGGCTCAAGAGATTTCTAGAAGATTAGAGTGGGAAAAGCAAGGTGAGGAAAAGAGTGTGGGAGACGCTCCTGCTGCTGTCAACGGAACATCAGCCACCAAACTTCATAGACGGGTTTGTATGTATTTGGATCTGATGAAGCCTTGGGTGATGCAAACAGTTAACGCACTTGGCTGGTAATCAAAAGGTTGGAGGTTCAAGCCCCCCAGGGGCACCTTGGAAGAAAGGCCTGGTGATCTACTTCCCAAAAATCAACTATTGCAAACCCTATGGAGCACAGCTGTACTTTGAAACATATGGGGTCACCATGAGCCAAAGTTGAATCAATGGCAACTGGTTTCTGGTATCTGATGAAGCAAGTGAGCATGGGACAACAAGGACGATTATGGGAGAATGAAGACTAGGTTGTTACCTTGGATGGACCTGGTTGGGAGGAAGTCTGAGACAGGAGGAGGGGGTTTAGGAAACCAAAAAGAAAAAAGATAAAATGAAACAAATTTGTCAACACCTAAGAAACATACAGTGCCACTATGTTTACAGATGTATATAAGGAGCCCTGGTGGCTCAGTGGTTAAACGCTGAGCTGCTAACCAAAAGGTCTGTGGTTCAATCCCACTCCACAGCTCCATGGAAAAAAGATGTGGCAGTCTGCTTCCATAAAAACTACAGCCTTGGAAACCCAATGGAGCAGTTCTACTCGGTCCTATAGGGTCACTATGAGTCAGAATTGACCAGACAGCAATGAGTTGAGTAGCGTATAAAGGAATTGAATACAAAAATTGAAGAGAAGGAAAAGTGGACACTGATCACGTCTTTCCCCTATGTGACAGCCAGCCCCCTCTCCTTGGCCTCCCCAGCCTCACTGCCTGCACCACTTCCCCTCCTCCCCTGTCACCCAGCACCTGCCGTAGTCCCTCGCCAATCCCAGGTTCTGCCCACCTCCATGCCTTCGCACATGCTGTTCCCTCTGCCCAGCGTATTCGTTCCCTCTTGCTGCTCCATCACACCACGACCTCTTTTGGGGAGTCCCTGAGAGATATTTCTCAGGCCTCAAGATCAGCCGTGAGCTGATCCTAGTGAGTGCCTACTGTTTACCCAGCATGGCTTCCCGAGTCACTCACTGGCTTCATCCTCACAAAATCCTAGGCTTACTCTTCTCTAATCCGTGGCATGTCGTTCATACCGAGCGCAATCACTGCCATCCACGTCTGTCTGCCCTTCTAGATTCTCAGCAGCATTTGATTCATTTTGAGAGGAGGAAACTGAGGCTCCAAGTGGCACCCAATATCACATAGCTAGTAAGGCAGGATGGGGCAGTGGCAGTTCAGTAGTGGAATTTTTACCTGGGTTCGGTTCTCAGCCAACGCACCTCGTGCATAGCCACCACTCGTCTGTCGATGGAAGTTCGCATGGCGCTGTGATGCTGAACAGGTTTCAGCGGAGCTTCCAGACTAAGGCTAGGGAGAAAGGCCTGGCGATCTGCGACTGATCGTGGAGATGGTGCAGGATTGGGCAGCATTTTGTTTTATAGTTCATGGGGTCACCATGAGTCAGGGCTGACTCAACAGCCCCTCACAACAACCAAGGTGAGGCAGGATTCAAATCCAGATCTCTAATACTAAGACCCGGATCCTTCCTCCCCCTTCCAGGCTGCCCCCTGGAAAGGGTGGTCAAGATATGAATTTGGTTCAGGCAAAGTAGTTTGCAGTTTGTTGTGGTTGTTGAGTTCCATCAAGTTGATTCCTGCTCACAGTGACCCCTTGTGACAAAATAGAACAGCCCCACAGGGTTTTCTTGGCTCACCTCAGTTCCTACCTCATGGAGGTGGGGCTTTTAATGAGAGAGTGAAGACATGTTGTTTAGCGCAGGGCCCAGCATGAAGCTACCAGTGTCAACTATTACTCTTATCATCAGTTCTATAATTCAACAGACATGAAAAGAACACCAGCGTCCTGAGAGTACCAGGCTCCAGACGCCCACTTGCTGGGTTCCTTCAGCTGATTCCTTTGCTAAACTCCCATCAAAGGGCAGCGTGACTGGATGAGTAATTACTAGATATCAGGCACTAGAGATTGACGAGGGAGAGAGACAGGCAAATAAACAGGTGCTGTGCCAGAGCCAGTGGGAGTGCACGGGGTGGGGCTGTTCCTGGAGGACCTCCTAGGCTGGGTTTTGCAGAATGAGTAGGAGTTTTCTGGAGAGATGTAGGGAAGGGCACTCCAGGCAGTGGGCATAACATGGTTAAAATCCCAGAAGCCTGAAATGCCTAATAGGCTCCAAACCAAAAACCAAACCCAGTGCCATTGAGTCAATTCCGACTCATAGCGACCCTATAGGACAGAGTAGAATTGCCCCATAGAGTTTCCAAGGAGCGCCTGGTAGATTTGAACTGCCAACCCTTTGGTTAGCAGCCTTAGCGTTTAACCACTACACCACCAGGCTTTCCCTAATAGGCTCAGGGAACCCTAAATAGTTCTAGATGGCTGGAACATGGGACCTAGAGGAGACAGCAGAGATCTGGTCTGGAAAAGCCTGGAAGACAAAGCTGAGACTCAGTGCCACCATTCAATGTCACTGCTCCTGGGGATCCAGCCACTGGCTGTAAGGGTCACCATTTCCTAAGCCTTCCTCTATACCAGGTTCTTTATTGATGTTGCCTCCTGTTATGAATTGCAATGTGTCCCCCCAAAATGGGTGTTGTAAATCCTAACCTCTATGCCTGTGGTTATAATCCCATTTGGGAGTGGTTGTCTTTGTTATATTAATGAGGCAAGTTCAGTGTAGGGTATATCTTGAGTCAATCTCTTTTGAGATATAGAAAGAAATTAAGCAAGCTAGGAAGCAGAGATGGGGTAAGATCAATGCCAAGACACATGGAGCTCTCCAAGGAACCAGGAAGCAGAAGCTGAAGAGACAGAGACCTTTCTCCTGAGCGGACAGAGAGAGCAAGACTTCCCCTAGAGCCAGTGCCCTCAATTCAGATTTCTAGCCTCCTAAACTGAGAAAATAAACTTCTGTTTGTTAAAGCCATCCACTTGTGGTATTTCTGTTATAGCAGCACTAAGATACCTCCCTTAGCCTCACAGCCATTCTGAGATGAGAAAGCTGAGGCCCAGAGAGTTAAATATCTACCCCAAACCACACAGCTGGGAAGGAGCAGAGTCAGAATTCGAACCCAGGCCCATGTGTCTCCTCACTCAGGTCCTCTGCAGACCTGCAGGCCAATTGTGGAGGAGTGCAGCCTGGGGCTGGGGCAGGGTGTGTGGCATCAAACTGTCCACGTGTATGAATGTGTACACACATTAGAGGGACATAGGTGTCTGTGCTTATGCACGCAGGAGCACCGTGCTCACGTGTGGGCGTGCCTGAAGTTCGGACAAGCACAGATGAGGGTATGTGTGGTTTGGGTGTATGCATGCATGTGTATGTGTGTGCTTATACCTGTGTACACAAACGTGCATATGCACTATGGCTGGGTACATGCACAGTCACACAGGAGTGTGACTGGGTGCATTCCAGTGCACTTGTGTATGGGTTTGTGCGTTCAGATGTATTACGTGTGGGCATGACTGCAGCATACATATGTGTGCGCATGAGCTGGGGCAGGGTACAACAAGCATGAGTGCACCTGAGTGGGACTGTGTGCCCACCTTTGCACATGCATGTGTATGTATATGTGTGTGGATATGCCTGCGAAGTGTATACACACATGTGTAAGCATGAGCTGGGGCTGGGTACGTGAGTACGTGAGTCCTGGGAAGGTGTGGGTTTTCCTGTGTGCGCATCTTCTGCCATCCAGGCAGCCTCCACCGCAGCCCTCAGCAGAGGCCAAACGAGGGACTCCCCTTTTCTCTCAATGCCGCGCAAGCAAATGGCCCGACTCCGTCAATACTAGGAGGCCTGGAATATTTTCAGGTAGTGATTTTCATATAAAGAGACGACAGCCTCATAAATCAGGTGGAGGCTGTGGTCACCCCATCCTCAGGATTAAACATACACAGTGGCTTGTTTCCACATAAATCACGGGTGTCCGATTCGGGCCAGGCTGGGTAAAGCTGAGTTGTGTTAAGTGTGGCCCGGGGTGGTCACTCAGATTGTGGCCGTGTCAGGCCAGAGACAGGATGAGTATCCAGTGCCACCAATGCTGGGAGTCCTGTCTGCAGGGGCCTAAGAAGCAGGCGCTGGCCCCCTGGGTGACACCACAGCCCTCCAAGGTCTGGAAAGCCCTGGGCGATGGCAAGTCAACTGGAGGGTGAATACAGGGTGAACCTACTACCTCCAGCCCTTCTGGCCAAGCTGATTTCTGGACAGGGGAGGTGAAAGACTTCCATGACCAAGGGTGAGCCCCTTGCTTCTCCTCCAACTCAGCTGCTGCCTGCTGTGCATCTTTGGGCAGGTCACTCAGCCTCTCTGAACCTTAGTCTCATGATTCTGTAAAATAGGGATATTGATCATACCTCACTGGGATGTGATGGGGATTTGATGAGATCGTGACACAGGGCCCTGGCTCTGCGCCAGGCACACATGTAGGAGCACAAGCCCTGTTCCCTGCTGTTGTGATCGCTGCTCTTGCTGCTGCTAAAACTAGCTGAGATCTGGAGGGAAAGCCCCAACTTGGGGAGGGGAGGCGACCAGACAGCTCACTTTATCTAAACTGATGCTACGTTCCCAGGCCCCATGGGGAGGGGAAAGGAAAATGCCACTGTTTGAAGGGCATGATCAGCTGTGAGCCAACACTGCCCCGGGTCGTCAGACAAGGTGCTTGAGGTCAAGTCGGCCAGGCCCCTGTCTCCGCGTGACCCTGACCCCATCTCTGCTGGAGAGAGATCTTCAACAGTGTAAGAGGGTGTGTAAGTGGGGCTGGAATCTCAGGCCCTTGCCTTCAGCCCCCTAAGCCTCACTTTCCCCATCTCTAAAATGAGAATAGTAAAAGTACCTGCCTCCCAGAGCTGTAGTCTGCATTCAGTAAGATAAGGTGTTGTTAGAACGCCTGGTTATTATTATGGTCTCTGTCCTTCGTGGCTATCATTCCATTTGCTCTGTCTTTGAATTAAATACCAGTCTTTCCCACCTTTTTCCCTTCTTCCTTCTGCCTCCCCTTCCCTTCCCATCTTAGCCATGACTTGCCAGCTTCGGAGGCCCTATCTGGGCAAAGAGATCAGGCTGGGGGCAAATGCTGACTGAGGTCATTTGGCGGCATCAGCCACGGTGGCATGCAAACCCAGAAAGGGCCAGCCAGAGTGGGGGTGATCTAGAAAGCTGGACAGTGTGGGTAAAAGTCCCCTAACGTATAACTTAACACAGCTTGTATGGTGGACTCAGGGAGGAGCCCTCAGGAGAAAAGAGAACAGCCCCCTCGGAAATTACAAGCATTTCTATAATATCTTCTGGTTCCGAGAAAGTCTCCACTGTGGTGGGAAAAGATTGGTTTCTTCTGGGAAACAGGACAACATCCCTGTAAATCACACCCAGTTGTATGGACCCAGAAAGTCAAGAGTTCCTTCTCCATTCTCCCAGATTTCCATCAAGCAGCCTCCCGGGTCCCCGCCTCAAAGCAGTGCTCAGATTCCAGGGCTGGGAATAGTAAGGTCCCACCAGCTCTGGAATGCAGGCTGTGGGGACTTGGAACCTCCCCTCTGGGGCTGAGAGTCTGGTCCTCTTCACCTTCTGCCTCATACAGAAGGGCCAGAGGTCTCAGACACAGTCATTTCCCATTGTCTGTCCTGTTTCCAGCAAACAGGACTCAACGGACCCTGCTCCTCTCCTGCTCAAGAACTTACCCTGGCTGCCCACTCCCCGCCAGCTACAATCCTGCTCCTCATCCTTACATTGGAAGCCCTTCAAGGTGGGCCTCCACCTGCTGGTACACCTCATTGCCCCAAGCCCCCACCCTCCCACCACACACACATCCCCTACTTTCCACACGAGATCATCCAGTATTCTCCCAAATGCCTTCAAACCATTTGTACCTCCAGGCTACCTGCACACACTGTTCCCTCTGCCTGGAATCCCCTTTCCTTCTCCCTTCTTTCTGGAAAACTCTTCCAATTTCTTTGAGATCCACTTCAAATGGTACCATCTCAGTGACATTGACCTTGAGTCAATCCTCCCTCCTCTGTGAGTACCCAGCACCTAATTCATACACCTGTGGACACACACACCTATGCCATCACCCATGAAGACCCAGGATGTAACAGCTAAAACAGTCCTTAGAATCACCTAAGTCCTAGTCCTACTTTTTTAAAAAAACAGAATCCTTTGTTAAAAGAAAATTTAAAGATGGAATTTCAAAGTATAAAATGATACGTGTAGGTCTGCTTCGGTTGAAGGGACTGTGTTACTTGGGGCTTTTTGGTTTGCAAGTTAGAAGAACTCAACTCAGAATTGCTAAAGCCAGAAAAGGGAACTTATAGGCTCATATAACAAAAAAGTTCAAGACATCAGGTATGGCTGGATCCAGGGGCTGAAAAGATGACATTGGAAATCTGTTGCATATCTTGGCTCTCCTTTGCATTGTGTTCATTCTCAGACCGTCTCAAATCACGACCAAGATGACCCCCAAAGCTCTAAATTTCCATGGCCCCGGCTCAGCCACTTCAAAAGAAAGAAAGAGCCTTGTTCGCCACAGTTCTACCAAAGGTAAAAAAAGGGAAAAATGCTCACTGGCTCTGATTGACCAGACTTGAGTCATGTGATTGCTCCAAACCAATCGCTATAGCCAGGGCAGTATGCTGATCTCATTGGCCAATCCTGGGTCAGGGTTTGGGATAACCCCTTCCGAATCACATAGACTAATGACAGTGATGGAAGAGAGATTCCCCAAGGTGAAATCAGAGTGCTGGAACCTAAAAAGGGAATCCGGGCAAGCACCCTCCTCCAAAACTGATACCCGCTCTGCTGAAATCTCGCCCCATCTGCCTCTCTTTTAGCCCCCAAGATATTTTCTGAAACCCTAACACTCTGTACCACAACTGTCTCAGCTGTCTGACGCCATCTGTCACCATTCTGTCACCGCCATTTGTCATACTTTGGAGGCTGTCATGTTGCTGTGATGCTGGAGGCTATGACACTGGTATTTCAAATATCAGCAGGGTCACCCATGATGGACAGGTTACAGTGGAGCTTCCAGACTAAGGCAGACTAGGAAGAAAGGCCTGGTGATCTACTTCTGAAAATGAGCCAGGGAAACCCTGTGGAGCAGAAGATTGTCCAGCACAACGCCGAAAGACGAGCCTCCTAAGCTGAAAGGAGCTCGGGATAGACAGTGGCAGCAACTACGGACTTGGAGCATGTCAACAATTGTCAGGATGGTACAAGTTCAGTAACGTTTTGTTCTGTTGTACATGGGCCACCACGAGTCAGAGGTGACTCAACAGCAACTAACAACAACGACAGGGCTCTGCAGGACTCGGTTTGGAAACCACTCACTAGCCCATTTTATGGAATAAGAAATTAAAGCCCAGAGAGGGAAAACGGCTCTCCAAAAGTCACACAGTACATTCCACCCCACAGTCCCGATTCTCTGGAAGTGCCTACGCCTCCTTGATGATTCTCCTCCCCACTGGGTCCATAGCATCTCCATTACCAGGTCTGGCTGAAAGGATTTGTCAGTTGTCGACTTGCTTGTCTAACGAAATTAATGTTTTACATTTCTCCCAGTTTGCAAACTTTTAAAAAATTAATCCCATCATTTCAACAAGTGTAACAACTAAATTATCATCTTTACATGATTAAGGAGTCTGCCGCGTCTTCTCTTGGCAAACACTGCGTGCACATAATTTTACTAAATGTAATAAACCAACCATAGAACTATTAATTTTGCCATGGTATTCATAACAATTAGAAACGCATGAACCTTAAAATGATAAAAACTGAATGGAATACTGAAATCACAGGAAATCCTCAATCCTCCCCCTGCAGGCTGAAGGCAGTGTCATCAGATGTAAATTAGGGTCAAAAGATAGAAATTGGATGCCATTTGCCTCTTAAGCTCCATTGAAATACAGCCTGAATGAGACAGCCCAAGACAGGAGCACTTGGCTAACTGGATGAAAATTTCCCCTCAAATCTAGACACCTTTGAAGAACCAAGTATTGGGAAAAAAATCCCTTCTTTCTCAGGCTTTAATAACCTGTAAGAGTATCTGGTCCTGGTATAGCAAATACATGGCACTAGTTCCACCACTGCACTTTCCACACTCACAGCAGACATTATTAATTGATCACAGCACTGTGAGTCCAGACAGCTTGGCAATCTTCTCAACACAACCCTCCAAGGCAGGCATTACCAATCAATCATGAGATGCTCTTATTTGCCATCTCATATTTAGTCCAATGTTGCTAGTTTACAGGGAGAGAAAATAGGGAAATGATTTGTTCAAGATCAAAAAGAAGTTCAGGAGCAGAGCCTAAGGTAGAAGGTGGGATGTTGTGGCTTTATTATAGCAAGCCAGGAGGATAAGCCCTCACCAACAGAGGGGGGTTCTTCTCTAGACCTCCTAAACTGAAAGCCTTCCCCACAGACCCGCTAGGGGTCAAATGCCCCATCATCCTCTCCCCTCTTCCTCCTCCTACCATTTTATCAAACTTATACTAGCCCTTTTTTTTTCAGCATTATAGTTAGAACAACACATTGGTACGACTTTTCCTAAAGAACAGTTGTGATGGTTTATGTCAAGAGCCTTAAACATCAAATACCCCATGGCTCAGAATATCTAAAATTTATTCCAAGAACATGAACAGACAAATACCCAAAAGGGATGTTGATTGTGGTATTTTTTAAAAAGGAATAAGATTGAAAACAATCAAATATTTTGAATTATTATTAAAATTTTTTTAACGAGATACTGGCTAACACAAAAGACATCTGTATTTTTTGGTGAGAAATGTAATTTTTCAAGCACTATGTGGTCACTATGAGTCAAAATCAACTCAATGGCAGTGGCTTATACACAGTTTGATGTTATTTCTATAAACACAGACATATATATATATATATATACACACACACATATATTCCTAGGATTGCCAGACACAGCTGCTCAGATTGTGCACTGGACAACTGCAGTCACTTAACACTACAATATGAATGGTGCTTGCTAGATAGAGTTAAGCCCTTACAGCTTAAAATGTATTAAAGGTTATTTACCAAAGTAGTAATAATGGCTGCTTGGGGGAATGAGTGATTTTTTTTTTTTTAATCCTTATATTGATTTTCTAATATCTCTACAATGAGCATGGCTCACTTGTGTAAAAAATATAAAATAATAGCCCTTTCAAAATAGTTTTCCCTTGCAATCCATTCATTACCTATCCTGGCTTACTTTGCTGTGTGTACGTGTGTATGTACGTATTTGATAATACAGGTAGTCCTCAACTTACGCAGTATTCAAGTTACGACGAACTGTACTTACAACCATTGTTTTTTTTTTTTAATCTGATCATTAGTAATATGTTGCAGCACATAATTTGTTGATGTCATCGTATCTTAAGTTTGTATGTAATGTTTCCAACCCCGAAAGACAAATAAAGGTTGGATTTATAAAGATACTGATAATAAAAAGCAATAATAATGGAAAAAAATAAGGTATTCGAATTACTTCAGAACCAGCTTATGATGCAGTCGACAGAAGAAGCCCATGGTAAGCTAGGGACTACCTGTACTGAATAAGCATTGATGGAGGACTTACGAGTGCCAGGCATTTCAGTAGGGACACGGCTGTGATCTTCATGAGTTTCAAGTCTAATGACAGAGACAGACATCACGCAAATGCTTGCAAACCATTGTCAGCCAGAGCTGGGAGGAGGATAGAGCACCCTGTCCTGGTCTGTGGGTAGGGGAGGCTCCGGGAAGCCTTCCCTGGGGAGTCAGACCTGAACCACATTCTAAAAAGTGTATTAACAGGGAGCCTTGCCTTTCCACAAAGCCAACCACCTGGGGGCAGTTACTGTACCTTGTCGACATTCGTAGACCACGAGACTGAACACCCAGTCACACCCTAATGATGCTAGGGCCAGAGGCTTGTAACATGCACCTACAGGTAGAACAAAGAGCCCTGGTAGCCCAAATGGTTAAGATGGGCAGTTCAAACCCATCCAGCAGCTCTGCAGGAGAAAAGACCCGGTAATCTGCTCCCATAAAGATTACAGCTTAGAAAACCCAATTGGGCATCTCCACTGTGTCACATGGAGTCACTATGAGTTAAAAAGGATTTGATGGCACGTGACAACAGCAGGTAGAACACTGAGCCAGGAACTGGGGGCTATCCATGACACTTGGAGTTTAATAGCGCAAAGCTTTGAAGCCAGCAGACCTGGGTTTGAATCCAGCCAATGGCTATGCCTCAGTTTTCTCATCTGTGAAATGGGGAGAATATGGATTCCTAACTCCTGAAGAATAAATGAAGTTGTCTTAGTCATCTAGTGCTGCTATAACAGAAATACCACAAGTGGATGGCTTTAACAAAGAGAAATTAATTCTCTCACTATCTAGTAGACTACAAAATTCAGGGCATTAGCTCAAAGGGAAGGCTTTCCTCTCTCTGTCGGCTCTGGAGGAAGGTCCTTGTTATCAATTTTCCCCAGGTCGTTTTTTTTTTTTTTTCTGGGAGAATCTCAGTGCAGGAATCTCAAGTCCAAAGGACACGCTCTGCTCCCTGCTCCCAGAGCTGCTTTCTTGGTGGTATGAGGTCCCCCAACTCTCTACTAGCTTCCCTTTCCTTTTATCTCTTGAGAGATAAAAGGTGGTACAGGCCACACCCTGGGGAAACTCCCTTTATATTGGATCAGGGATGTGACCCGGTACGGGTGTTACAATCCCACCCTAATCCTCTTTAACATAGAATTACAATCACAAAATGGAGGACAACCACAGAATACTAGGAATCATGGCCTAACCAAGTTAATACACATGTTTTTGTGGGGGGACATAATTCAATCCATGACAGAAGTAAAACTGACAATGTGCAATGACACGTTCTAAGAAAATGATAGATCAATGATAGCAATTATTCTTATTGTTACCATTGTCATCTCTGGAGTCCCTGGGGTGCAACAGTTAAAGGGTTTGGTTGCTAACTGAAAGGTTGGTGGCTCAAGTTCACCCAGAGATGCCTTGGAAGAAAGACCTGGCAATCTACTCCCAAAAAATCAGCTAATGAAAACCCTATGGAGTACAGTTCTACTCTGACACACATGGGGCACCGTGAGGTGGCGTCAGCTCCACAGCAACCGGTCTCTCGGTATTGTCATCTCTGGGCCACAGAGGCCCCACCTGGCCCTCCTGGACAGGAATGCAACAGATCAGGAAGAAAGCACTTTTCCAGCCTGGAGGCCTCCTGGTTAATCCTGGCACGGCCGGTAGCTGGCCCGGAGGACTGGGCCTGCCGCTGGCAGGAGAGGTGAAGCAGATATTTGCAAAGTTCACTGCCCTTTGCTCCCCTATTCTCCTGCCCAGTCTCCAGCACTCAGCCCCAGATATTTTTCTCCAGGGGTGGCAGCTGGTTTCCTCTAGGGAAATTGCCAATGTGTACGTCTCCCACCTCCACCCTTCAAACACAATCACGGTGGTCTAAATAGGCCTGGAAACATGCACTCCTTTCCTGGGCCCCACATGTTTCTTCCTAGGCCAGGAGTCTCCCACTTTCCGCTTCAAACGCATTACAAACCCACTCATGAACAAAAGAGCTGGACTGAGAATCACGAGTCCTGACTTTCCATCCCAGGACCTTGGGCACATCCCCCATTCCATCCCAGGCCTCAGTTTCCCCAGCTGTAAATGGAGGACTCGATCTGATGTTTCTAAAGGTCCTTCCAGGACTGAGAGTCTGACGTTCTGATGATACGCTAGTCCTGGCTTCAGATGAGCCTTGGACAAGACTCGGTGTCTGCTGTCTTACCCCTCCCATCCTGGGACAATTTCCTTTCCAAGTCTCCATGTCTTTGCAGAAAGTCCCTGGGTTGTGCCAACGATTTGTGCTCAGCTGGTAACCAGAAGGTTGGTGGTCCTAACTCACCCAGTGGCACCTCAGAAGACAGGCTTTCTTGGGTTTAAAATGACTGACAGGGTGGACTCAATTCATGCCCACAGCTAAACACACTCTAAAACAAAAGCACAGAAGTTCAAATTCATGTTGGTCGTGAAAGTCCACAAAATGGACATTAAAAGAAAAAAAAAACATTCCTGTCAAGTCGATTCCGACTCATAGCAATCCTATAGGACAGAGTAGAACTGCCCCGTAGGGTTTCCAAGGAGCGTCTGGTGGACTCAAACTGCCAACCTTTTGGTTAGCAGCCGTAGCTCTTAACCACTATGAGACCAAGTTTTCCCAAAATGGCCATACACAGCAGAAAACAGGTTCCAGAGCAGTAAGCACAGAATCTGAATTTGGCCTCTAAACCCAGAAGACTGGTCAGAGTGCCGTCCCTTACCCAGAAGCCTCTGCCAACAAGAAAGCCACATTCCAGGCAGAGTGGCCTGAGAGCCAGAACACCCAGGCCCACATTGGGCCTCTGTCACTGGCTGATTCTGTCACCTCGGACAAGTCCCTTCAGTTCCGTGAGCCTCATGGAGTTGCTGCAAGAGTCAGGAATAAAATGGGGTTTGTGATGGTGCAAGTGGTTTGCACTCGACTGCTAACCTCAAGGTTGGGGGTTCGAACCCACCCAGCAGTACTGCGGAAGATAGGCCTGGTGATCTGCTGCTGTGAAGAATACGGACAAGGAAAATGGAATGACTCCCAATCCCATTGCCGTCAAGTCCGTTCTGACTCAGAGCGACCCCATGGGGTTTCCGAGGCTGTAAATCTCTACAGAAGCAGACCACCACTTCTTTCTCCCTCGGAGCCACTGGTGGTTTCAAACTGCCAACCTTTCAGTTAGCAGTGGGTTGCTTTAACCACTGCGCCACCAGAGCTCCTATGGAACAACCAGGACACAAAGAGAATGCCGACGTGAAAATGTAACTGATGTCACTGAACAATTTGTGTGGAAATTGCCACATGTGAACCTAACTTGCTGTGTAAACTTTCACCAAAAACACAATAAAATATTTTAAAAAGAAAACCCTATGGAGTAGTTCTCCTCTGTTACACATGGGGTCTCCGTGAGTTAGAATTGACTCAATAGCAACTAGCAACAACAACGTGTGTGTGCATGTGGGGGCGAGAGGAGCTTTCTTAGTGGGAAAGTGCTGGGTACGGGCATCGACTTCATCGATTATTTCCATGGTGCCCAGGCAGTGTCCCTGCCCAGCCCATGCCACAGCCCAGCAGTCCCCGGGGACCCGGCTTCCTTGGCGCTTGTCTTCCAGGCCCCTGCTCAGCCTCCCTGATTACAACCCCTGGAGATGCCTGAGACTCCATTTGCTGAGGAATCAGAGAAAAATCAATGTGAACAACATAGTAAAAACAGCATCGCCAGGTGTCGTGCCTGGCCGGGAGTGAACATTACCAGGGACCCAATTGTGCCCCTTATCTAGTAGTTTGTTCTCAAAAGGGAGCTCTAGCCTCACTGCGAACCCAATAAGTCTTTCAGTTTGACTCAAGACTCCACATTTTTCCTCTTTAGAAAAATGTCACTGACATTCTTTTGTTTCATTACTCTTGGTTGCCACCACTCTGGCCATAGAGAAATTGCTAGAGGGGGGAAGCTGCCTGTACCAGCCACCACAGCCAGTCCAGACTGCAGCGGGCCATGGGCCCTGGGACATTGGGCTGCCCCGTGTGGGACACAGACTTCTTTTGCTTTGACTGCCACACCCCTCCCTGGGCAGGCGCCACAGCAGTTCACAAGCTGTAAACCCTGGTATCTGCAGCACCTCAGACCCGTATGCGCACGCCAGACTGGAGCCCCGCCAGGCCACCATGCCTTTGATCCCACTGGATATAGGCAGCCCCTCTACCCGACACTGACCATGTCTCACCAAATCTATCTGTCTCTCCATCTTTTATGTCTCTTTCACTCCCTCTTTCTTTATTTTCTGTCTTTTTATATCTCCACCTCTTTTTCTCCTTTCATTCATCTCTCCATTTATATGTTCAACATTTATTTTTTTTTATAATTTTTATTGTGCTTTAAGTGAAAGTTTACAAATCAAGTCAGCCTCTCACATAAAAACTTACACATACCTATACTCTCTATTATTCTTCCCCTAATGAGACAGCCTGCTCTCTCTCTCCACTCTCTCTGTTTGTGTCCATTTTGCCAACTTCTAACCCCATCTACCCTCTCATGTACCCTCCAGGCAGGAGATGCCAACATAGTCTCAAGTGTCCACCTGATCCAAGAAGCTCACTCCTCACCAGCATCCCTCTCCAATCCATTGTCCAGTCCAATCCTTGTCTGAAGAGTTGGCTTCGGGAATGGTTCCTGTCCTGGGCCAACAGGTCTGGGGGCCGTGACCACCGGGGTCCCTCTAGTCTCAGTCAGACCATTAAGTCTGGTCTTTTTATGAGAATAACAAATATTTATTGAGCACCTACTTTTTGCCAGGTACTGTTCCAGAAGCTAAGGTCCCTGGGTGGCATGAATAGTTTGTGCTGGACCATGGCTGATGTTGTGTGCCATCTAGTTAACTCTGATTCGTAGTAACCCTATAATGACAGAGTAGAACTGCTCCATAGGGTTTCCTAGGCTGTAATCTTTCTAAGAGCAGATTACCAGGTTTTTCTCCCACAAATCAGCTGGTGGGTTCAAACTGTCAACTTCTTGGTTAGCAGCTGAGCGCTTAACCATTGCGTCACCAAGGCCACTACTACCTTAAAATTTGGTGGTTCAAATTCACCCAGCAGGGCTTTGGAAGAAAGGTCTGGTGATCTACTTCCATAAAGATTATAGCCAAGAAAACGCTATGAAGCAGTTCTATTCTGTAATACATGGGGTAGCCGTGAGTCAGACTCAATTCACAACAGTAGGTTTGGTCCCAGAAGCTGGGAATCCAGCAGTGAGGATAACAAGGTCCCTGTACAAATGAGACAGACAGTGAAATAGACAGATGCAGTAGGTTATATTTTCCAAAGACAGCTGCAAGAATATTTCATGCTCAAGGGTAAAACCTATATCCTGCCCCTTTATTGACAGTGGGCAGACCTTTGTGACTGTCTGACCCACACAGTACAGCGATAGTCTTGCTGTGTGACCTCCAAGTCTGGGTCATAACAACGCCATGCACTTCCACCTTGCTGCCTGGGGAGACTTGGTCTTGGAACACAGACTCCATGCTGTGAGGAAGCCCAAGCAGCTCATGGATAGGTCCACATGGAGAGGATGAGAAGCTCCCAACCAACAGTCAACTTGTCAGCCATGTGAGTATGCCATCCTGAAAGTGGATCTTCGAGTCCCTAGTCAAACTGTCCTAGCCAATGCCCCTTGGAGCAGAGATGAACCACCCCTGCTGAGCCCTGCCCAAATTACAGATTTATGAGCCAAGTAAATGATTGCTGTGGTTTTAAGCTTCTAAATTATGGGATACTTTGTGACACAGAAATAGAGAACTGGAACAACAGACAACAATGTGAGCTAGTGATAAGTCCTAGAAAGAATAATCAAGCCAGGTGAGGAGGTAAGAGAAGGTGTGGTAGTAGGGAGGGGGCCGGAAAAGCATGGCAGAGATAAGTCCCCAAACCCTCTCTGACTGATCCCAGGGCTGAGATGTGTTCACAAAGCCCTGTGGAGATAATGGGGAATGTGTCTGTTAAAGGAGGAGCCTTAGAAGTGGTCTCATTCCCAGGGTGGAAATTCCAACCACAAGGCCACCAACCTCTGCTTGCATACCTCCAGAGAAGGACAGATTGCTCGCTTCCCAGGCAGCACTGCTAGACAGCTCTGGCTATGAGAATGAGCTTCCTTCCACTGAGGAAGACTGTTTCCCTAGACTGCTCACTGGGGCCACATGGATACAACTTTCCACATGGACACTGCGTTTCACATGAAGGATATGTGTCCCCCTGACCATTTCTAGTCTTCCCCACATTCATGGTGGTCCTCAGATCAAAAGGCTGGTCAAATGACTGGGACACTCTGAATTTATTCAGGATGGAGTCACAGCCAGGGAAAACATATGTCATCATACAAGGTGGGTAATGGAGAGTGTGGTGGCAGTTTATGAAGAATTGGAACTCAGAACCTGAATCACCAAACTCCTAAAACTGTAGGCAAAATTGTGTCCACATAGAACCACTTGAAAATTTTTTGCAGAAGCAGTCCACCAACAGAGTCCCGACTTCTACACCACCAAAATCCGGTTGCTATAGTCAACTTCAACTCATGGAGACCCCATGTGTTTCAGAGTAGAACTGTGTTCTACAGGGTTTTTGTTTTTGTTTTTTTGATAATACTTTATTGTGTTTTTAGTAAAGGTTTACACAGCAGTTTAGGTTCCTATTCAACAATTTCTACGTAAATTGTTCAATGACATTGACTACATTCTTCACAACGAATGGACATTCTCAGTATTTCCATTCTGATTGTTCTGCTTCCATTAATCCAGCTTACCTGCCCCCTTACAGTCCCATTTTTGTTTTAAAGTAAATGTTGACCATTTGGTTGCATATAGATGACTTTTTTAAAGGCACGCGGTACTCACGAGTGATATTCATTATTTTGTGAGCCAATTTGTCATTTACCTACAAGGTGACCTCAGGGATTAGTTTTGGATCAAGGTTTAAAGAGTCTCAAGGCAACAGTTTCAAGGAGTCCTCCAGTTTCAACCAGTCCAGTAAGTCTGTTTTTTCTTTTGTTTTTGAATTTGATGATCTGTTCTACATTTTTCTCCCATTCTATCAGGGTACTTCTATTGTGACCTTGGTTCGAACAGTTGGTAACAGTAGTTGGGCACCATCTAGTTCTTCTGGTCTCAGGGTAGATGAGGCATTGGTTCACATAAACTATCCTGTAGACTAGTTTCTCCTTTGAGTCTTTGGTTTCCTTCTTTTTTGCTCCAGACAAGTAAAGACCAATAGTTGTATCTTAGATGGCCATTCACAAGCTTTTAAGACCCCAGATACTACTTACCAAACTAGGATGTAGAACATAAATCCATAGGGTTCTCACTGGCAGATTTTTCAGAAGTGCCTTTCTACTTAGGCACCTCTGGGTGGATTTGAACCACCAACCTTTCAGTTAGTAGCTAAACAACCATTTGCACCACCTGGAGACTCTGACCTCCACCTCAGCGCCGCCCCCCCCAAACTTAATGACATGTGGAATAAAAGTATAGATTTTAGAGTCACAAAGACCTGAGTTGGAGTCCTGTCTGCAAGCCATTAACTTGCTGTGTGACCTTGGGCAAGTTGCTGTCCCTCTCTGAACCCCAAAGTCAAATCAACACAGATATATTGGTGGCCTCCAGCAGTTTTCCTAAACTTCCCTGGTCTGTGTGCCCCGACATGATCTCTGCCCCATCCGCACTCTTCTCTGTGATTATCCACTTAGTCTTTTTCTCAAAATTAGCCTCCTACTTTTACTTAAACAAACTTATTTTTTAAGGAAAGTTTTCACCACCACCTTAAATGAGAAGCCAGCAACACACGCCATAAATAAAAAGGAACCATAAAAATGAAGACAAAATAATGCTGCTAACTTAGAGAAAAAACACAGCACCCCTCCCCCACCCCCAGACTTTACAAAAGGGATTAGCAAGCCTCAGAGGGAGTGTGAAAGATATATTAGTGCCCAGCTGAGACCTTCTCCATGATGTTATCAGAAAGAACTTGCTCATTGCTGGATTTGGGCTACCTGGAAACCCTGGTGGCATACTGCTTAAATGTTACGGCTGCTAACCACGAGGCCAGCAGTTCGAATCTGCCAGGCACTCCTTGGAAACTCTATGGGGCAGTTTTACTCTGTCCTATAGGGTCGGTACGGGTTGGAATTGACTCAACAGCAGAGGTCTGGTTTTTGGTTGGGCTACCTGTACCACCTCTGCTGCCTTGGGGCAGGAGGTCCAGCCCTGGACAAGTTTTAACCTACAATGACCAAGGAGGAAAGGGAACAATCTAAGAGGGCCCTGTGGCTTGGACACATGCTGATGGCTTTTGGCCCAAGCTCCCCACTGACCAGTCAGGGCAGGAGCAGGTGGCCCCAAAACTGCCAAAACCAAGTTTGGGAGGAAGCGTCTGAGATGGCTTCTTGGGATGGTGGTAATGTGTCATCCTATAGGCCATAGCCCTAATTTTTTTTTTTTTTTTTAGACACCAGAAACCAACCAGCATGGCTGACAGCTCAGGTCCAGAAGAGCATCAAGGCAGGAAGACTCATGACAGGAGGAAGTTCTGGGGGCCCAGCAAGGCTACCATACACTTTTAGGGGAGAGGGAACCAGCAAGCCTCTCTTCTACTCTGGACCTTAGTTTCTCCAACTCCTTTGTTCAAGGGCTGTGTGTCATTGGGCAAGTGGCCTTGCCTTCCTGAGCCTATTTCCTCACTGTGCACAGCTCAGTTTCCCCTCTGCTCAGGGCTGACTTACCCACCAGGCACAGTAGGCACAGTGCCTAGGGCCACAATACTTTCAGAGCCCTTGAAAATGTTTTCATTTCTTTTAAAATGGGGCGGGGGGAGATCTTTTAAAAGAGGGTGTTTTAATACAGAAAGTTAACATGTTCATCTTTATACCAACACACTTGTAAAATAGAATTTGTAATTTTTTTGGCAATGGATGAAGGATCCCACAAAGGCGAAAGTGCTGCTGCTGCTGTTGTTGTTGACTGTTGTTGTTGTTTGCCTTCTGACTCATAGCGACCCCATATGACAGAGTGGAACTGCCCCCATAGGGTTTTCTAGGTTGTGATCTCTATGGAAGTAGATTACCAGGCCTTTCTCCCGCAGAGCCGCTGGTGGATTCAAACCTCCAACCTTTCGGTTAGCAGCTGAGTGCTTAACCATTGCACCACCAGGGCGCCTTCAAAAGTGCCCAGGATCCCTGAAAGCCATATGTGACCCTGCCTCTGTCAAACAGGGATGATCAAGGTACCTGTATGTTATACAAATGCTTTCATCGTTGCTGTTTTTGGTCTTAGGTAGGAGGAGGAGCACTGATTTAGGAGTCAGGAAACAGAAAACTGTGTTCTGAACTCTGTCTCCCTCTCTGTGACCTTTGGAAAGTCATGCCCTGGCTGGCCTCAGTCTCCCCAGCTGTACAATGAGGTTCCTGGAGTTGGGGATCCCCCTGTGAGCTCTGCCCCTGCCTTTCCTCTTGGGGAGACAAACACCGAAGCCCCATGCGACTCCCAGAGGCTGCCCAGCTGGCAGCGGGATGGCACCATTCTTTCAGCTCATCTGATCTCCCAGGCAGGTAAATATTGGAGGTTCAGGTGATAGCCGTGGCTTCTCTTCTACTGTTTATTTTTGTCAATTCCCAGATGTTTGATTTGGCCCAGCCCCAGCTCACAGCACTTTCACTTGGCCATCTCTGGTTCCCACTCCCATCTCCAGGTTTCCCTGGAGGGACCTGGTAAAACATTTTCCAGGAGGTTCATGGTCCCAGTCCTGACCAGGGAAGGCGCCGAATGGAGCTGGCGTTTCCAGGGTATAATTGCAGCTACTGCTTCCGGGGAGCCTACTCTGCGCCTGATGCTGTTCCAGGCCCTGGGACACGGTGGAGGACACACGAGACACGTCCAGGGATCCTCCTTGGCTCACAGTGCAGAGGGTAAGTCAGATAAAAAACTAACTGCATGGGGTGAGGGAGGGGGGAGTGTAATAGGAGGGCAGCTGGAGGTGGCAGAGGGGACAAGGAAAGTCCTGAGAAGGCTTTAAGCAAGTTCAGATGGTTCAGCAAATATCCCCCCTAAAAGTAAGTGATGTCTAAGCTGAGCCCTGACAAATGAGTAGCCTTCAGCCAGGAGGAGAAGGGAGGCAAGGGCGTCGTCGTCCCAGGCAGGTGGAATAGAACATGCGAAGGCTACGGTACCTTCCAACCCAATGCAGGAGGTGCTACTGTCATCCGCATTTTACAGGTGAGGTGCAGTGAGGTCACGAGGTGTGACCAAGGTCACACAGCTGATAAATGGCAGAGGCCCAACTTGAACCCAAGCCTGCCTGTTTTCCTAACCACTCACCTGTCCCC
This sequence comes from Loxodonta africana, assembly GCF_030014295.1. Lineage (NCBI taxonomy): Eukaryota > Metazoa > Chordata > Mammalia > Proboscidea > Elephantidae > Loxodonta > Loxodonta africana. The sequence continues at coordinate 28,967,736 of NC_087360.1, read as the reverse complement.
CTACCCTCACCCCAGTGTCTCCCTGGCTTTCCTGGAGGAAAACATCAGAACCCAGGTCACCCATCAGGAGTGATTTTAGGGTCACCTGTGTCTAAAAGTACCTGCCAGTGCCTCAAATCCATCATCAGCTATAAAATGTGACTTTTCCAAGGTGGGGCCAGTTGCCCAGGGCTCTGCAGAGTGTATCTCTAATCCTCAGAGAGAGCCCAGGTCAGGAAACTGAGGCTTAGACAGGTGAAGGGCTTCGCCCAAGGTCACCCGTAGCCAGGGAGGGGGCCAGGATTAAACCTCACAGGGTGGAACTCTGAAGACTAAACCCCTAAGCCCCAGGCCCCAAGCCCCAGGCCGGCTCTGGGTGAGACCCTCCACCCCCATCCAAGCCCTTTAACTCAGGGCCCAGCCCCCTGCCGCCCTTCCCCCCAGGACAATGGGCCCTTTCACAACCAGACAAAGGGAAAAGTTTAAAAGGCAAAAATTAGGTTTCCACCGTGGAGAAGCGGGTGGGCCGGAGGAGTAGAGGGGAGGGAGCCAGGGAGGAGCCACCGTCACCGAAACGGACCAGTGTGTATTTATTCATGTCTGACACAACACAATTTGATTTTCCACATAAAAGATCAAGTAATATTTCAGTTACAGTTAATTACACACCCCAAAAGCACATCAAAGGACGAGCCGCGTCGGCCCAGCCCTGGCTTCTCGGCTCCGCGTGCGCCTAGATTTCACGCCCTGCTTCGCAGCGTCTACGGCTCAGGATCCCCCCATTCATGCCCACACAGGCCTTTGAGGCTGGGACTGGGGGGCGGGGGGCGCAAGGCCCCTCACTGGGCCCCTGGAAGAGACCGTCCCCACCTGATGCCTTGTCTCCTGGCCAAAATATCAGCCCTGGTTTCCCCTGATGGAACACCCCAGCGACTCCCCCAGCAGGCAGGGAAGGGAACAGGTGGGCACCCTTATCCCCATTTGTTAGATGGGGGAAGCTGAGGCCCAGGGAGGCAAATTGACTTTCCCAAGATCACACAGCCTGGAAATGGGAGAGCAGGGACTTTAACTGGGATCCTGAAGACTCTGCCATTTCTGGTATATCCCATTTTATTGAAAAAGTGTCCTAGGTCATTTTTACCGTTGCCCACATAAAATGAACTGAAGTCCACATATCAGGTGTGTGAACACACACAAGTGTGTGCAACACTGTTTCTGTGTTGTGTTTTTTGAATGAATAATGACTGGAGAAAGGAGTGAAGGAATGAGAAAGTGAGTTGAAAAGAAATGAAGGATGGGAGAGAAAAGGAAAGGAAGAAGAGGAGAGAAGGTGAGAGGAATTCTATCCCAATTTTTTTTTTTTTTTTCTGTCATGTCAGCAGAGGTGTCTAGGTCCTGTTAGGGGTACATTTTTCTCATGGGGAGCCCCTGCTGGCTGGCAAGCTACCATGTAGATAACTTTGGGGTGCAGGAGCAAGGCCTGAGCTGAGGGACACCTCTGAAGTGTGGCCTCGGGGGATTACCCTGCAACTCTCTCAGAACACTAATGGTGCACATGGTTGCAGAAGTTCTGGAAAGGTGGATTCTGTGAACCACAAAATCTTAGAACCAGGATGTTCATATAATAAATTCATAGAAGTCAGAATGAACTTAGAAAATTCCACAGAGAAAAGACCCCTGATCGATGTCTGTCCCAGCTCTGTCATGAGGCCCAGAGAGGGCAGAGGCAGGGCTGGGCTCCCGGCACGTTGGGGGCAGGCTGGAGCCCCCCAGGTGGGACAGAGCTGTCCGCGTCCCTTTCTTCTCTGCAGTGCCACTGCCACTTTGCGCGGGGAAGGGGTGACACTTAGCATGGGTTGGATTCAGAGTTTGCTGAGGCTGAAGTGGCTCAGCAGACCGCAGGGTGCAAGCAGGGTGGCCACATCCTGTCCTGTCCCGTGTCACTGTGCACCATGCCAGAAATCCCCCATCAGGGTGGCCTGTCTTTAGGAAGAGCCTCTGAAGCATCCTGGAAAGGACCTGTCACCAGCTGCTCCCGAGTGGGTGACAGTTCACTGAAAGCTGTCCCCTGGGGGAATGGGGTACAGGGAGGGGACCTGTAAGTCCCAAGAGAAGAAAGAACTAGATCTGCCCAGGTGGTAGCTTGGCCCAAAGGAAGACTCCCCCAAACACAGTCCCTTCTTCTCCCCCCCGCCCCCAAGCCCCGCCACCTTCCACCCCTCAATCCTGAAAGAGCTTTGGGCCTGGAGCTGGAAGCTGGATTTAACCACCGGTTCACCATGCACTGTTGGGGTCACCCAGAGCTAGCCACTTCCCCTCTCTGAGCCTCTGCTTCCCTTCTGTGGGCTCAGGCCCAGGGGCATCTCAGAGGAAGCAGCCTCCAGCGTGAGGGTTCCCAGCTGCACACACTGGAGGGGCCAGGGCTGCAGAATAGCTAACAGGGGCCGGGCAGGGGGCAGGGGTACAGGGAGGGCAGAAGCTATTCTGGGCCCCTCTCCCCAGCCCCTGTGTACCCCAAGGCTCCCGTGGCAAACGACCATCCTGTTTGCTGGGCAAAGGTGTTTCCTGTGCAGGCCACAGGCAGGCCAAATCTACCCTTCCAAGAAGCCTCCACTCCTCAGCCACCTCGGGACAGAGCCCAACACACCCCACCTGGCTCCTGCTGCACCCCTCAACCGCCCCATCCCACCAGCCTCAGTTCCCTTATTTCCCAAACAAGAGTCAAAATACCCAGGCTTCACAAAATTGTGACAGTGAATAATTCAGATCAAATACCTCAGGCCTGGCACACAGTAGGAGCAAAATCAATATTTGTAGATGACTCTAAGAAACTTCTCCTGGTTGCTGGCATACATTCAGCCTTGACAAAAGGGGCATTAATAGCCATGGTAGATGGTGTTATTGCTGCTGGTGTCATTATTGATGCTGCAATCCTCAGCAGCCGGTGCACTACTCAGCACACAGCATGGGTATTAGGGATGTTTGCTGACCTTCTCCATTGGTATTATCACCATTTGTTTGTTTCTCTGAGGACATAGCTGTGGTTTTTTACCTCTGTATTCCCAGTACCTTGCATATAGTCTGTGCTCCACAAGGTTTATTGAATGGATGGGTGAATGGATGGATGGATGGATGGACGGACGGGTGAATGATTGTATGGATAGATAGATGGATGGATGGGTGATGGGCAGGTGGGTGGGTGGATGAACAGATAGATGGTAGATTGACAGGTGTATGGGTGGGTAGGTGGATGGATGGAAATAAGGGGGATGGGTAGGTGGATGGGAGAATGGGTGGATGGATGGGTAGGTGGATGGATGGATGGAAGGAAGCATGAAAGAATGGAAGGAAAGGTGGGTGGGTAGGTGGGTAAAAAAAAAAAAGAAACCAAGGGTGAAAAAATACTCTTTTGCTATAGTACTTGAGAGTCCAGGTTCAGGCTTGATTCTTCTCCTTAACTTCTACTTGGAGCTCTGGTTAAGCAGCTCACCTTCCCTGCAGCTTTGTCATCATTTGTCAAATGAGCATGGTGACCCCACTCTGAGAGGTCTGGAAGAGCCCCCCTGAAGCAGGTGGGAATTACTTCTGAAACTACAAAATCTTGTGCCTGGGCAGGTGATGGCCAGTCTGGGGTCTGTCAGGGAGGCAGGCACAGTGGACGAGCCCTGGGGTGGGGCAGCCTGGAAGGTGCTGGGGGCACTGAAGGCCACCACCCCACTGGGATCTAATCCTGCTTGACCATCCTGATGGGCAGCTGCTCTCGCACTGGTAAAATTGTATGGCCTCAAAGAGCAAACAGGCAGAGAGCTGCCCATGGCAACTTGCCGCATATTCACGGCCAGCCTCCCCCTCCCAGCCTGCCCTTGCTTGGCCCAATGCTCCCCAAAGCTGAGGTTCCTGAGCCTGGCCTTAGATGCCTGAGACCTTCTTTGACATTGGAACCCTAAGGCAGAAGAAGAGGGGCTGAATTTAGAGAGGCTGGGTGAAGATTTTTGTGGTTAAAAGTAGGGTAGAGACTGGCTGGGAGACCTGAATTCAAGGAACATTTCCTTAGCAAGATTGTACAAGAGGCTTTGAGTCACGCTCTGCGTTAAGTTACAAAATTGCCCATTATCCAGGGTCATGGACACTTTGGGGAAAGCCAAGGAATGTGGCCCCGGCAGACACATTTGCTTCTCTCAATCTCAGAGCACACCTGTCCCTTCCTGCCACAGGACCTTTTCACATACCATTCATTCCCTCTGCCAGGTAGACCTTCTCCCCAAACTGTGCTTTGCCTGGTTACCTCCTGCTCTGCCTTCAGATCCCAGCTCTGGGGTTCTGACATTCTTCTGTGCAGGTCATAACTGAACGTGCGTGTGCATGGTGCCCAGGTTAATACCCACCAACAGGGAGGGTGACCCCTGCTGGGGGGCTCTCACTGGGACAGCTGAATGAAATCCATGGGTGAGCCCAGGCAGGGCAGCCTGCAAACCTCTATTATGTGGGCACCAGACCCACCGAGCTCCCCCAGCCCCAGTACCAGCCCCTGAGACCCTCCTGAGGTTCCGAGTTCTCTGGTAAGTTTCTTCTCTCTACAAAACGCCTGGGAAATGCAGGCAAGCATAGTTTGGCTTGAACTCAGGTGTGCATGTATGTGTGCCAGCGCTCACACGTGGGCATATCATGTATGTGTGTAGATAGAGCTCTGTGTGTGCACGTGAACCTGAGTGTGGGCCTGTGGATTTCCTTTCAACTAGAGGAACTTTAGGAGAGAGCAGCAAGTTTGGGCCTAAGTGAACACATGTGTGCTTACAGGTGTACAGGATGAACGCGTGGACTTGACACAGATAGACACACGTGTCCGTGGTGCATACATGAATGTGTGTGTTCATCAGTGTGTGACATTGTGGACACGCATGCACTGGTGCATATATGTTGGCACATGCAGAGCGTGGCCATGATCACATGTCTAAGAGCAGGTGGGGATTGTGGGGGCTGAGTGTGTTGCAAGCAAGGGCTGAGTGTGGCTGCTCGTGGCTGGGGGGAGGTAGAGCTGCATTTCTGAGGCCCTTAAGGAGCCCTGGTGGTACAATCCTTAAGTGCTCGACTGCTAACCAAAAGGTTGGCAGTTTGAACCCACCCAGCAGCTCTGAAGGAGAAAGACCTGGCAATCTGCTCCCAGAAAGATTAGAGTGAAGAAAACCCTATGGGGCAATTCTTTGTCACATGGGGTCACTGTGAGTCAGATTCAAGGGCACCCAACACCAACTACCAGTCTGGCACTGCATTGGCCCATGAACTCCACGTGGAGTACCTGTATTATTCCCATTTCAGAGGCGGAAACTGAGGCTTAGAGACACCCAGGAACCCTGAGCTGAGAGGGGCCTGTAACCACATGGGAGGCGGGGCCAGGCCGGTGAGGGGAGAGTCTTGCGTGGGTGTGGGACCCAAGGAAGCCACTGCGCGTGCTCAGGGGATACCTGAGGGTCACAAGCTTGGACTTCGGAAGACCCCCGGGCCAGGCTGACGATGGGGAGGGGTGGGAGACAGAGAGAGAAAAGAAAGGTGAGGAAGTGAGCCACAGATGGAGATAAAGAGAAAAGAAATGAAAGAAAACTTCCCGTCGAGTGGATTCCGACTCCAAGAGACAGAAGGAAGAGAAAACGAGAGACAGAAAGGGTCCGCGGCCGCCGCCCCGGCCCAGCCCTGCAGCCCGGTGGCCCGGTTCATTGCCAAGGGCGGCGCCTTCATCGCGCCCCGCCCGGCGGCCGGGCGTGGTCAGCCACCCGTCAAGCTGATTTACGGGCTCTGCCCGCCCCGTCGCGCGCCGGCAATCAGCCGCCGCCACCAGATCTATTATTGATGAACTTCCCGAGACCTGCTAATTAACTGCGTGCACCCATGGCGGGCGGAGCGGCAGTGGCGGCTGAAATACGGGCACGGGAGCCGCGCCCCCGGTGGCTTGAGGCAAGGGCAGATTATCCAATAGCAAGGTAAGCCCAGGTTTACTTGTGTTTATTTACTACTCTGTAGTCAACAATTTCACATGGGTTTCACTAATCTGTAGTGAACAATTTCACATGGGTTTCATCTAGTTTCATGTACTTAGGTGCAAGTAAACCCCCGCTTACCTTGCCTACTAGGCCATCTGCCTCTGTTAACCAAAACCAACCCCGCTGCTGTCCAGTCGATTCGGACTCATAGCGACCCTAGAGGACAGAGTAGAACTGCCCCATAGAGTTTCCAAGGAGCACCTGGTGGATTTGAACTGCCGACCTTTTGGCTAGCAGCCGTAGCACTGAATCACTATGCCACCAGGACTCCTAGGCATATAAAAAATAGTAAACAAAAAAAACAAACCAAAACCAGCGCCGCCGAGTCGATTACGACTCATAGTGACCCTATAGGACAGAGTTGAACTGCCCCATAGAGTTTCCAAGGAGCGCCTGGCAGATTCGAACTGCCGACCCTTTGGTTAGCAGCCCTTGCACTTAACCACTATACCACCAGGGTTTCCCTGCCCCAGTTAAAAAAAAATCCTAAAAGAGGCTTTAATTCTGTAGGAACCTGCTATGGGGTTTAGAGAGAGACAGATGCCAGCCATACCTAGAAGCAGAACCGTTGATGTGGTGAAAAAATGTGACGTTGTTCACTACAGATGATCTAGTAAACAAAGTAAGCACTGTGCTTACTTTGCCTATTGGATAATCTGTCTCCCCCACCCCACCCCCCAGAGAAGGCCTCCTGTCCCAGACCCTAGGGACAGAGGGGCGGCACAGGTTGTAGCCAGGATCCCCAGCAAGGCCAAACTGCTCCATCTCTCTGGTCCTCAGCCACGGATCAACTAGAATATTTCGGCAGGGGACTGGATGGAATGACTCACCTGTCGGCCCTGGAGGGGCAGCCGGGCAGACTGGCCCGTCAGTGGAGCCTAGGTTCAAATCCTAGCTGTGTGGCTGATGCAGTGATTTCGCCTCTCCGAGCCTCCGTTTCTTCACCTGGAAAATTGGAATAACAAAATCTGGCTCTTGGAGTTGAGGTGAGAATTAAAACTCCCTAGTTGATTTTGAGTTGATACACAGGAATGAGGGACCCCCTGAGCATCAACCTCTGGGATCCCTGCCTGGTATCATCCAGGAACTCATGGGGAGCTCACTATCTTTCGTTCTCCATCCCTCAGGTGGAGCCCAAGCCTAGTGGGCACCGGAGGAGGCAGATCCAGTCTTTCCGGGCTACTTACTGAGCACCTGGTGTTACGTCAACAGCAAACCCCATCAGGACCACAACTGAGATCCAGACTCCAGAGGGAAAGCAAAAAGCACAATGAGAGGCTTAATGGGGGATTGATTTAGATTAGGGGCATCCAGGAAGGCTTCCTGGAGGCAGCTGAAGCTGAAGTCTGCAGTAGTGGTCAAGAGGTGGTGGGGGAAGCTTCCAGGTGGACGGAATAGCTAGAACAAAGATCGGGAGGTGGAAAGGTAAGGAAGGAGAGTTGAGAAAGAGCAAAGACTTGTGACCAGAGTAGACTGAGGGAGGGGGAGGGAGCAGGAGATGAAATGAGAGTCAGTGGTGGAGTCAGAATTTTAACCCAGGGCTGGGACATGGGGAAAGGTGCCCAGAGCTGCCCATCCAAAGTCCCTGCCCAGCAACTGCCCTCTACCCCAGAGGGGACTCTTCTCCCCCACTTGGCTTCTACTAACTTCATCTGTCCCCCTTCCCTTCCCCTCACCTTTTCTTGTTTTGTGGGTAGTTGCCATCAAGTTGTTTGGGTTCCAAAGCCAGGAGGGAGACACTTCTGGGTGGCAAGGCCCAGACCCCTTATTTTGTAAATAAGGAAACCAAGGCTCAGAGAGGGCAAACAACTTGCCCAAGGCCACACAGCTGAAACCATCCCAGGAGCATGTACCCTGGGGCAGGTGCAGGGCATGGAAACACCCCTCCCCATAGACTTTTCCCGAGCATCTCACCCTCTGGGCACCCAGAGGTGGGGGGTGGGGGCAGTCTTCTTCCCATTTCTCAAAGAGCTGGGCTCAGAGGAGCCCCAGGGAGGGGTGGGTGGAGAATTTGGACTCAGAACTGGTTTGAGAAAGGAGAAAGCACTGAATTTCATTTGATTTTTAAATTTAAATAACAATAATAACCCTGAGATACTCTTTAAACCTTAAACCAAAAATATCTCCTGAAGTCTTCTTCAAACCAAACAATAGTTTAGCTTAATTAGTAAAAAATGTCTGCCTTGAGCATGGTACTCTTTTAAAGAACTGTCTCTAGGGGATCAGATTGACAACAGCAACTCGAAAGGTTAGATAGGAAGCTTAGGGGGCAGTGAGTTTATGTGAAGGGGAGGAACAATTCAGAAAAGGAGGGTGAGAATGGTTGCACAACTCGAAGAATGTAATCAATGTCACGGAATTAATTGTACGTGTGGAAATTGTTGAAATGGTGTGTGCTCTGCCATGTATATTTTCAACAACAACAATGAAAATAAATTATTAAAAAAAATAATTTCTTAAGAGGTTTCCTTTTTCTTTTACTCATCTCCTAAAATGTTTGTTTTATGGATTTTTTTCCCTTTGAGTTCCACCCCAAAGGAAAAAGAAAAAAAAGCTAACAGTGTGTAGCTACAGCGTGTGTCCTTTAACAGCTGTTTTCCTGTTCCATCCTTTGGCGTAAAGTGCACAGGATTTGAAGTCACATGGACATAAAGCAAAGAAATGGGAAGAAACAGAGACAGAGATAAAGATGGACCGAGAGACGGAGAGAGTGAGAGAGACAGAAGAGAGAAAAGCCTGTGGAGAGAGGAGAGGGAAGCCTGTAGGGGCTGAGGGACAGGGAGGGGAGTGGTTTTCCATCCTGAAAGCCGAGAAACCAGGGGTCAGTCTGCCCCACCAAGGCCATGAAGGCCAAGAAGAGGCTGTTGGTCAGTGTGGCCTGGTGGAAGCTTTCGTTTTAGGGGATATCCCTGGATTTCATCATAAATTCTACCTCTTCCCTAGAGAGTCGCTTTACTTTAGAGATAGAGAAAAATGGAGTACGTCCCTGCCAGATGCTTACTCTGTGGAAAATAACATCTTGTACCCCTCACAGTCACCCCCTGGTCTCTCCGGCATGGGGTGGGCGGGGGGGCTTAGGAACAAGTGACCCTGAATAACTGGGAGCTGCCAGGCCCTGGGGTGCAGGCCTCTGCCAGTTAGGACAAGATTCTCTGGAAAGGATGGGCTGTCTGCAGGCTGGAGGAAGAGTGGAATGATGACAGAAACAGCTGCAGTGGGACCAGGGGGCTGCAAGATGGGAGACCCAGAAACACTGTGTGACCCGGGACGAGTCACCTTATCTCTCTGGGCTTCCCCCATGTTCCCAAAGCCCCCTGGGAGCTCGGAACATCTGCCCACATAAAAGAAGTATTATTATTCCTGTAAGTGTCATAGCTGTTTGAAAAGTAGGCTAAAAGCACAGCGGTTAAGATCACAGATTTGAAGCCAGGCAGACCTGGGTTCAAGCTCTGACTCCGCCACTTCCCAGCTGTGTGACTTGGGGCAGGCACCTTCCCTCTCTGAGTTTGTTTCCCTATCTGTAAAATGGAAGGAGGACCTGCCTCATGAGTTGTTTGGAGGAGTTAATAAGTTAGGGTGTGTGTGGCAGCTAGAGCACAGGCACGTATACAGTAGGTGCTCAATAACGCTGCCCTGCTCTCTCTGTCCTTTTGAAATGCAGGCGCATCTGGCCTCCTGCCAGTGACAGCCGCCCCAAGGCTCCCAGCTCCCCCTCCTCCCTCCAGAAAACACCTGTGCAGACCCCCTTCCCGGCCTCATGGGATGAAAATTATGTAAAGAGGCCTACATTTCCCCCTTGCAGACAAAGACCGAAACATAAAAATTCCAAACTGTCCCGGGAGGTGGCTGGAGGCTCAAGGAAGACTGCAGTCAAGATCCCTCCCTCCTGGGCATGAGAGGCTTGCCCTCTGAGATCCCGGTTCACCTTCACAGCTGCCTGGAAGCCAAGCAATCATGACTGGGATCCACATTCCTATTTGCCAGAAGAGGAAACTGAGGTTCCCAGTGACCCCCAGTCTCGCCCTCTGGACCCAGAGTTGCCTCCTGGAGTTTGGTTCAGGTATGTCTTTTGACTACCAGGAGGGATTAGAAAAGTGGCTTGGCTCATTCCCTGGGACAGGAAAGTTCAGGGCAGGAAGGCAAAAGCTGTGTTCACAGACAGCAAGACATAAATACCATTGAATGTCAAAGTGAGACAGTTACACCCTCATAATTCTCTTCCAGCTCTCCTGATCACAGCAAGAGAAAGCCTCAGTTGGGTGCTTCCGGGTCTTCAACATCTAACAGAGAAGGACCCAGCCTGGGCACAGGAGGAGCCTCAGAGCAGGCTACCTTGACCAGTTAGCTTTAAAAAGATGCTTGCTTTTGTAATTGGGTTTGCTTTAATAGTTACATTTCATTGATGGCAAGCTTTCATTTGAAAGAGCGATAGAAAGTTTCCTATTGAAAGAAAATGCAAGTCCCTATAAACTCGAATTGAGTAAAAAGCAGTGCAGATGAGGTGCAGGTGAGGGCAACAAGGAGGGCTGGCAGTTTGGGAAGTGTGTTTTTTCCCAGCTCAATCAGATCAACAGCTTTGGGGCCTCACCTTCCCATCAGTACGCCCACACATGGCCATTCAGTGTGAGTGCTCACCAGGCGTCCAATGTTGGGCTAGCTAGCGCAGAAACTAACATAGGGGATCCTCAGGGATCGTGATAAATGATCTGAGGGGCCCAGAGTTGGGCTGGAGAAAATCACAGAGTGGAGGGAAGCAAGGATTAGAGAGTGTGGGCAGGGAAGGTCTCCTTCAGGAGGTGCCATAGTTAACTGGACCTGAGGGAAGAGAAAGTGTCTGTGTGAAGAGCAGAGGGGCAGCAGGTGCAAAGGCCCTGGGGCAGAAAATGTCGCCTCCTCAGAAGAACTGAAAAGGGAGTGGGAGTGAGGTGGTGGGAGAGGAGATAGGTGGATCCGAGCCACCCCAGGACCTTGAGGTCCTGGGGAGGAGTTTGGGTTTTATTCTGGATGCAATGTGGAGCCATTAGGTTTTTGTTTCTTAATTTTTAATCAGGAGAGTGGCTTGCTCCCATCTGAGTTTTTAGAAGGCCCTCTGACCACTGCTTGGACCATGGGCTGAAGGAGCCATGATGGAGGAAGGAGAGGGAGAGAGATGATAGTGGCTTGGACTGGGGTGGTGGAAACAAGGTGGGTTATACTGACGAAGGGACAGTGGGGCTGGTTTGATTCGTTGATTCATTGAAAAGACATTTGTAAAGGTCCTACTGTATGTTAGGACCTGTGCTGACAGGGAAGGAGTGGTGACAAGTTAGCGCCACCAGGCGAGGCAGTAGCGGTCCAGCGGTAGAATTATCACCTTCCGCGTGGGAGACTCGATACAATTCCTGGCCAATGCAACTCGTGTGCGGCCACTACCTGTCTGTCAGTAGAGGCTCGTGTTGCCATGACGCTGACAGAGCTTCCAGACTAAGGCAGACTAGGAAGAAAGGCCTGGTGATCTATGTCTGAAAATCAGCCAGTGAAAACGTGCTGAATCACAACGGTCTAATCTGCAGCCCATCATGGAGATGTTGCAGGACCAGGCAGCATTTTGCCCTGTTGCACATGGGGTTGCCATGAGTTAGGGGCCAACTCGAGGGCAGCGAACAACAACGACAACATGGGCCAGGCACTGAGAAAACAGTGGTGAACAGTTGAGCACCTATTCTAGCCAGGGACAGTGCTAGGAGCCCTGGTGGTGCAGTGGTTAAGCACTCAGCTATTAACCAAAAGGTTAGTGATTTGAACCCACCCAGCAGCTCCACGGAAGAAAGACCTGGCAATCTGCTCCCATAAAGATTACAGCCTAGAAAACCCCATGGGGCAGTTCTGCTCTGTCCTATAGTGTTGCTATGAGTCAGAACTGACTCGATGGCACAGAGCAGCATGGGTCAGGGACAGCTAGGCACCCGGGAATGGGAGTGAAGAAGACGGAAGATTCCCTATCCTCATGAGGCTGGCTGTCCAGTGGGTGCGCATACGGTACCCGTGTGCCCAGATCCCTGAGTGTCTCATGCATGCACATACACACTCGTGTGCACGCTTGCACAAGCCCTCTCTCACCCCCTTCCAGGTCCCTGTGCACCTGGCCTGCTCCACTCACCCTTGCACACACACACGCGCAAGCACACACACACACACTCACTCACTCACCATCCGCACTTATAAAAATAACCCCAGCGATTACACTTTCTCGGGGCTGACCGTTGCCAGGCAATCACTGAGCTCTTCTCGCTCCTCCTTTACCAGGTGATTCATTGAGAAGGCGCCGTGCCCTAGCCTCAGCCCCACTGAAGGCTGCACATGCTAAGAATACTTTCTTTTATTGTAGCGAGTGACATTTGAATTCATTTTCCTGCCTATTATGCACGGTGACGGCAGAGACTGAGTGGTTATTACCTGCCTGCCATTATGTAAGGTGACAGAAATACGCCACGCTCGCGGCTGTCAAGTGCCTCGGGAGCTGAGGGAGCCCCTCTGGGGCTGCTGGCACCCACCGTTCCCCAAGACAAGTGGCAAGAGCACCATCTGTGAGCCAGGAGTCAGCTCCGCCACTGCATTGCTCTGTGACTGTGGACAAGTCGCTTTGTTGCTCTGGGCCTCAGTTTCCTCAACTGCTAAGTGGGGGCCAGAGGCATGTGCTGGGGATCTTTAGGAGTTGCCCCAACCCTCCTGTGTGTGACTTTGGGCACAGATTAGAAGGTTGGGTTCCTCCTAGGCCTCCTCTCCCTGGGAGGGTGAGGATTGTGCCTGGCAAGGTTTGAGAGAGTGAGTCCCAAGAGGCCCACAATTCATTTATTCATTTAGCAAGTGTCACTGAGGCCCTAACATCTGGGAGCCCTGTCCTGTAAGCAGGACAGATAGTCCCTGCACAATGAAGCTTACATTACAGTGACAATATTTTGGCAACAAATATTTGTGAGTGAGTGAGTGAATGAATGAGTCTGGGCTAGAAATGGAAGTTGGGGACGTGTTAGCAGGTAATGGACACCAAGCCCTGGGAGTAAGCGAGATGTCCTAGGAGAGGGAGAAGGAAGAGGGTCTATGCTGAACCCTGGGAGCTCCAGCCTGTAAAAGACAAAGAGAAGAAGAGGAGCTCACAAAGGAACCTGAAGGGGAGCAACAAGGAAAGCAGGGCCAAGAAGCCCCAAGGCAGAGGGGAGGTTCCTGGGGGGCAGAAGATGGCGCAGTTGGCAGCATAGAGCCTTGGAGATAGCACGGAAGAGGGGCCCTGACTTGTCAGCAGGGCCAGTGCATTGTCTTGCCATTGTCCCCTCCTGACACAGCTTCTGCCCCTCACAGCCTCCATGAATGTTGGTAGAGCGAACCCATCAATGCATTCTGTACATGAGCTGCTGTGTGCCCTAGAGCCACCCCCACCCCGGCCAGGCGTAGATCAGAAGGCATTGGCTTAGAATCATCATCGTGTTACCCCGTAGCTGACATTTTGGGGGCACCTTTTACTGTGTGCACCAGCCGTGAGGGCACTTCACATGCATCCTACCATGCGCCCTTCCCAACGACATCACTAGTAAAATCAGTTGCCATCAAGTCAACTCACTCGCGGCAAACCCATGCGTGTCAGAGTAGAACCGTGTTCTGTAGGGTTTTCAATGGCTGATTTTGTGGAAATAGCTCACCAAATCAGCATCTTTCAAGGCACCTCTGGGTGGACTCCAACCAACCCTTTGGTTAGCAACCGAGAGCGTCAACCATTTGCACCGCCCAGGGTCTCCCTGACAACACTAGGTGGCAGGAATGTGACAGACTCATTTTGTTGTCATTGCTGCTTGCCATCAAGTCGATTCTGACTCACAGCAATCCTATATAACAGAGCAGAACTGCCCCATAGGGTTTTCTAGGCTGTAATCCTCACGAGAGCAGATCGCCAGTTTTCTCCTCCAGTAGAGTGGCTGATGAGTTGAAGTTGCCAGCCTTTCGGTTAGCAGCTGAGCACTGAACTATTGTGCCACCAGGGTTCCTTAGACCCATTTTACAGATAAGAAAATCCACTCCAAGGACAGGCAGCTATCGACAGGTGGGAGTGGGGGATTCGGACCCAAATCTCTGGCTTCAGAACCCAGAGCCACCACCATGCTATGCTGGAGAGTCCGTTACTAATGAGGCACTTTGTAAACTATAAATCTCTGTGACCCAGGGCTCCCCCAGACCAGATTTCCACCCTGCCCTCCCACTACAGACCCCTGCAGGGCAGCCCAGGCCCTCTTGCCCACGCTAGTAGCCATGCTTAGGACACCCACGTTCTGCCACCTCATGGAGCCTTACATCTCAGTTCCCTGATGTCCCAGGGAAGCCTCAAGATCCCCTACCCAGCTGCTACCGATTACACCTGCTTAACCGGCACATTAAACAGGGAGTCAGAAATTAGAGGGCACGCTCTGCTCTTCGTAATAATTGCGTCACTTGACTTGCTTTTCTTTTTTTTGGAGAAAGAGTCCAAACCCACTGCCATCAAGTTGATCCCGACTCATAGTGACCTTATAGAACAGAGTGCCTGGAGGATTCGAACTGCTGACCCCTTGGTTAGCAGCCGTAGCACTTAACCACTACGCCACCAGGGTTTCCGGAGAAAGTGTACACAGCCAAAAATATACCATTTTAACAATTTTGACATATATTTCAATTCAGTGACATTGATTACATTCAAGTTGTTCCACCATTCTCATCGTCTTTTTCCAAATCATTCCACCACCATTATCTTAAACTCACTTCCCCCTAAGCTCCCCATCTGACCCTCAGAGTTGCTGCCATCAATTCGACCTCACATAGGTAATTCTTTAAAAGAGTGCAATGCTCAAAGCAGACAGAACTTATTAAGATAAGCTATTGTTTGGTTCAGAGAAGACTTCAGTGGATAATTTTGGTTTAAAGCTTAAAGAATATCTAATAGAAATAGTTTTGGGGGTTCATCCAGCCTCAGTGACTTCAGAAAGTCTGGATTCCATTGCAAATTTGAAATTCTGCTCTGCATTTTCCCCCTTTTGATCAGGATTCTTCTGCAGAATCTTTAATCAAAACTTTCACTAATTGACCTGCTTTTCTTTGCTGCCCCACTCCCAACCCTGGAAGGCCCCACTTGGCCACACATTGTGTCACTGGCCCTTGCTCAACGCCTGTGTCCTCAAAGAACAGCCCCCTCCTCCACTGGTCAAGCCCACCACTGGCAATTGTCCTTTGGGGTAAAGGTATCATTCATTGCTTAAAATGCAAATCTTTGGGGGAAACTGTACTGCTGCTTGCCATGCTCACAGCATGACGCATGATGGCCTCTAAGGGTACCCCAATCTTACGTCTTGACCCTGCTCCCTCATGCACCATGCTCCCCCCCTCCCCCAAAAAAAACCCAAGCCTATCACAATTGAGTCAATTCCCGCTCTTAGGGATCCCATGTGTACAGAGTAGAATACTTCATAGGGCTTTTTTGGCTGTAATCTTCCCAGAAGCAGATTTCCATGCCTTTCTTTCATGGTGCTGCTGGGTGGGTTCAGACCACAAACATAGGTTATTGCCACCTGGGGACCTGTGCCACACCCCAGACCTGCTAAGGGTTTTTTGACCCTTGGACGAGAGATGATCTGTTTCCCAGCCAGGCCTTTGCCCATGCTGTTCCCTCTGCCTCAAGCACCCTTCCTTGCCTCCCTGCTTCTTCACCTGGCTGACCCCTATCTCTCACTCAGGTCTCAGCTGAGCCACTTTCCCTGCTCCCCCACTGGTTGGTTAGAGCACTTATGGCCCTAACTGCTAATCCTTTTCTCGGCTCTCTACCCAATTGCCCCACTAATTCCTTATTATTATTATTATGATTTAGGTGAAGATTTACAGACCAAATTAGTTTCTCATTAAACAATTAATACACATATTATTTTGTGATGTTGGTTGCCAACCCCGTGATGTGTCATCACTCTCCCCTTCTCGACCTTGGGTTCCCCATTCCATTCGTCCAGCTTTCCTGTCCCCTCCTGCCTTCTCATTCTTGCCCCTGGGCTGGGGTGCCCATTCAGTCTCGAATACATGGTTGAGCTATGTGTATTATAGTTTGTTTTATGGGCCTGTCTAATCTTTGGCTAAAGGGTGAACCTCAGAAGTGACTTCAGTACTGAGTTAAAAGGGTGTCCAGAAGCCATACTCTCAGGGTTTCTCCAGTCTCTGTCAGACCAGTAAGTAAGTCTGGTCTTTTATTGTGAGTTTGAATTTTGTTCTACATTTTTCTCCAGCCCTGTCCAGGACCCTCTATTGTGATCCCTGTCAGAGTAGTCAATGGTGATAGCTGGGCACCATCTAGTTGTGTTGGACTCAGTCTGGTGGACGCTGTGGTGGTTGTGGTCCATTAGTCCTTTGAACTAATCTTTCCCTTGTGTCTTTGGTTTTCTTCATTCTCCCTTGCTCCAGACAGGTCCCCCACCAGTTTCTTGAGGGTAGGGAGGTGTCTTCTTCAACTAAACTTTATAGCAATTATAGGAATAGTAACAGTACTGCGAGGATATTGGTGGCTCAGTGATAGAATTCTCGTCTTCCATGCGGGAGACCCGTGTTCAATCCCCAGGCAATGCACCTCACGCACAGCTACCACCCATCTGTCAGTGGAGGCTTGAACGTTGCTATGATGCTGAACAGGTTTCACTGAGGCTTCCAGACTAAGATGGACTAGGAACAAAGGCCTGGAGATCTACTGCCAAAAATCAGCCAATGAAAAAGGTCAGCTCGGCAACCGTCCATGGGGATGGCACAGGACCGGGCAGCATTTAGTTGAGTTGTGCCTGGGGTTGCCATGAGTTGAGCCGACTCAAGAGCAGCTAACAACAACAGCAGTAGTAATAATTGTAGCGCTGATGTATCTACGAGAGGGAGCAAAGGCCCTGAGATCGGAGGGTGCCTGTCTGAGAAACAGCGAAGAGGCTGGTGTGGTTAGAGGAGAAGCCAGTAAAAGAGAAATAGACTATACTATCAGGGAGGTAATAGGGGCTTGAGTATGGAACCTAGAGACTTAGTAAGACAGGAACAGAGGGGCCCCCAAATCTGCAAACAAAGTAACAAGAAATAGGCCAGGGCGCAGAAACAATCCCATTCCCCAGAACAGTGGGGCAGGGTATCTAAAAATATCTCACAAACTTCTTTAAAGTTGCCTTTCAGAAGCAGCTGGAGAAAACCAGCCCCAGGGACACGCGCAGAACATCCATCTGTGACCTCTGAGTGATCTTCCACCAGGGGCAGTGAGGGGATACAGCCCCAGCCGGGGAATCAAACCAGGGGAGTGAGAGACTGCACAGGCACAACACCCCATAATAAGTCCTGCTACGAATCCCAGAGGCCTCCGGGACAGGAGCCATCTTGGAAAGCTGCTGTGCCTGCACCTTAGTTAACACATCCGCAACTGTGCCTATGAATCTTTCCCCCCCAAGAACTTTTAAAAACTCGGCCCGTTTTTTGTTTTGTGCGATGAGGGTAACTGTTGGTCTAGGCCTTCCTCATCTCTGCTTGCAAGCCTCTTCAATAAAGCTTTGCTCATGTGGAAAACTAAGTGCTTTACCTGCTCATTCTTGACCAGTGAGAGGCAAGAACCTTATTCCGGTAACATATCAAGTACCTCTCATGTGCCTGGCCCAGTGCTGGGGCTTTATGATGACTCCTGATTTAGAGATGAGGATACTGACTCAGAAAGGGAAAGCCAAAAAAAAAAAAAAGTAGAAGGCCCAGCGTGGGGCAGGTTCAGAAACTGTAGGCTCTCCACCAAGAAGGCTCGCAACCCTTTGTTGTCGTCAGGAAAACGAAGCTGCCTCCTGTCCCCAATCCCAGTGGAAGGAAGGGGGCCCCAGCCCACTAGACCTTGCAGAGAGGGGCTGGATATCACCTGAAGCCAGAAGGTCCTTCCCCAGTCTTCAGCCTGCTTATAACCCCGGTAGAGACCCAGGGGAGGGCCCAGCGGCTGTTCCTCCTTCCCCAGGGAGCCTGGTATTTGCACCATTTCAGCCCAGAGAAGGAATTCACTGTCTTAATCCTTAAATAGCAGGAAAGAAGTTCTGGTCGGCAAGTCATCACACACAGCCCTGGAGAGCTGCTTCCCCTTTTACAGAAAGAAAAGAAATACCCGGAGAGGGCTGGTCCTCCCAGACCGGAGAAGAGCCGGCACTGTGGCATCAGGGGAAGTAGGGCTGGAGTGTAGAAGCCAAAACCTGGCCTTCCTCAGGACCTGCTGGGTGACAGCAGCGGGGGAGGGTGCCCACCTGGGACAAGGCAGAGATTTCTCCCTGATGGGATCAGCAGCCTTGACCCTTTCTACCTCAGGACAGGGCTGTGTGTCCTGGCTCAGGGAGTGCCCTCTCTGGGCCTCCGGTTTTCCTCACTGTCAGAGGAGGGGCTTGTTTTTCAACTAGGTTCGTATGAGCTCTGGGGTTCTGGAAAAAGTGGGGAAACTGAGGCCCAGAGAAGCAAGGAGCTGCCCCACACACCAAGGCTGGGGCGGAGCTGATACCCCAACCAGCTATGAGCCACAGATGAGGGAGCTAGAGGTCCTGTCGTTGGTTCTCAAACTGTCTTCTATGGAACCCTGGTGGTTCCATGAAGTCCCCTCAAGCGCCTCTGTAGTGTGAGTCACACATAGGGGAGCTAGAGGTCCTGCCAGTGGTTCTCAAACCCTGGGAGTTCCATGAAGTCCCCTCAAGTGCCCCTGTAGCGTGGATGGCAAAAAACAGAGAAAGGGGGATCCAGGCCCCCAGCCCACCCCAGCTGTTCTCATCTGGAACCAGTGTTGTCATGGCCAAAAAGAAAAGCTGAGAATAACACTGGAATCCACTGGAGCAAACCAGGCAGAATGGGAGGAGAGAGAAGAGAAGGAGGAGAAAGGAGTGGTTTCCAGGAAACACAGTGGACTCGAGTCTTTGCTGAGGTTGTTTTTTTAATACCATTAAGAACGAATTTCCGGGTTCCTGAAGAGAAACCAGAAGTAGTTGCTTCCCTTCATCATATGGGTGCCACCCCCAAAACACAGGCTCCCCAGCTCTGCAGAGAACTTGACAAGCAAGCTCTGCCGATGACTCCTGCCCCCAACCCCAGAGAGGAAGAAGGGGAGCCCAACCCAGGGAATCCGGAGGGGGGTTGTGGGAGAATCATCCCAAGACCTGCTGAGCCAAGTACTGTGGACAGCCCCCAGGAGGGGGAGGACGGGTAACAGACGTCCGGCCTACAGGCTGACCTGGGAGTGGCCAGCAGCTACACGCCTATGGAATTAACTGGGCACATTTGTGGCTCTCTCTGAGGGCAGCCTGGCGTTCTGGGCTCGACCACACGCACACAAATGACCTTCCACCTTCCTCAAGTGCCTTACTCAAACCACCAGTCACATTCCAACAGGACACACAGGCCTGAATTCAGAGTACTGCCCTGTTATGAATGATGTCACCCTCTGCCACTGAGAAGGAGCCTGGGTGGCGCAAGTGGTTTGCAATCAGCTCCTCCTACGAGTTGGCAATTCAGACCCACCCAGCAGCTTCAGCACTCCAAGGAAGAAAGGACTGGCAATCTGCTTCAGTAAAGATTCCTGCCCCCAAAAAACCCTACGGAGCAGTTCTACTCTGCACACATGGGGTCACCATGAGGCGGCACATAATAACAACTGTGATCAAGGACCTGCATGCTAACTGAGGGAGGGTTTGGAGACTTGTCACAGGCCACAGTGTGGGTATGGATGGCCAGAGGTTTCCTGGGGCCCATGTCTGTATGGGGGCTGGTTTCTAACATCAGCGCATTTTGGCCAAATGACCTATGAGAATTTTCCAAGAAGGCTCCTTAGGCATGAATTTGGTGAGACACCCCTGCAATTTTTACCTTCCTGTATTCAAATCCCAAGACTGGAGAAAAAATGTATAGAAAAAAAAAAAAAGGATAAAAAGGAAGCAACAGGAGTTTTTCCCATATCTTAACAGCTTCTGGTGTGTCCGGTGTCACTAATTTTACCCACAGATGAAGAAAGCCTTCTTCACAGAGGCTAATATCAGGGGGACTCCCACTCCCCCATCTCTCCCCCCCACACAAAGTCTCCCCACTTCCCCTCCCTTTTATCCCTCCTGTCCAAAATTCCTTTAGCCCACATTGGATAATGGTTTTGTTTTCAAAGTACTCTTAGCCATTATCGAGTTTAACCCCCAAGTGTCCTCAGGTTTCTGGGTGGCACAAATGATTTCTGATCAGCTATTAAACAAAAAACGGGCCCTGGGGGTGCAGTGGTTAAAGCACTTGGCTGCTAACCAAAAGGCTGGTGGTTTGAGCCACTCAGCCTTTCAGCGGGAGAAAGATGTGGCAGTCTGCTTCCATAAAGATTACAGCCTTGGAAACCCTACAGGGAAGTTCTACGCTGTTCTATAGGGTGACTATGAGTCAAAATGGGCTCAATGGCAAGGGGGTTATTAACCAAATGTTTAGCGGTTCAAATCCACCCAGCAGAGATGGGGAAGAAAGGCCTGGAGGTTTACTTATGTAGGATCACAGCCATTGAAAACCCTGTGGAGTGCAATTCCACTCCGACAAACATGGAGTCACCATGAATAGAAGCTGACTGGACAGCAAGTTTGGTAGTTTGTTTTTTGTTAGTTTTTTACTCAAGGACAGCAGGAGTCCTTGCCTCCAGCCTGGCTCTCAAAGAGTCAGAGTGGTGGCATGAGCCACGTGAACTCGGACTAAGCAGGCCAGGCCAACCCAATGGGGGAAGCTCCGTCCTCCTGGCTCCTCGGTCCTCCATCCAGATGGGGGTGGCCAGGCTCCGGAGCACACAGAGTCCTGGATTTCCACCATGAAACATGAGAAAATCTTCGCTTTGTCATGGATTAAAATTCCAGGTTTGACATCTTGGTCACGGAGCTTTGAACTGGCTGTCAGAGCCTGAAGCAGAGCCGGGACTGCGTGGACTGGCAGGACCCCTGGGACTCCGAACTGAACATTCTCAGGAACTCTGACCCTGGCATTTCAGGAAGCGTGGGCCCTTCAAATGAAAGAACTTTGAACGAATGAGGTGGAAATCTCAGAGTCTTGTCCTCCAAAGGGCTTGGTGGGCTGCAGTGTCACCACTTCACACACAAATGCACATTTTCAAAAAGAAATCACTTGCATTGTTTTCTCATTTTAGGGGTAACACATTTATTGAATACGTTTTAGAAAATAGCAAGAACTGAAAAGGAAATGAAAATCACCTAAAATCACCAAGTCTGGAAATCACCAAGCTTATCATTTTTTTTTTTTAATTTTTATTGTGCTTTAAGTGAAAGTTTACAAATCAAGTCAGTCTCTCATACAAAAATTTATATATACCTTGCTATATGCTCCTAATTGTTCTCCCCCTAATAAGACAGCCCACGCCTTCCCTCCACTCTCTTTTCGCGTCCATTCCGCCAGTTCTAATCCCCTCTACCCTCTCACCTCCCCTCCAGGCAGGAGATGCCAACATAGTCTAAAGTGTCCACCTGATCCAAGAAGCTCACTCTTCCCCAGCATCTTTTTCTATCCCACTGTCCAGTCCACTCCCTGTCTGAAGAGTTGGCTTTGGGAATGGTTCCTGTCCTGTGCTAACAGAAGATCTGGGCGCCATGACCACCGGGGTCCTTCTAGTCTCAGTCAGACCATTAAGTCTGGTCTTTTTACGAGAATTTGGGGTCTGCGTACCACTGCTTTCCTGCTCACCAAGCTTATCATTTTATTACCTTTAAACTTTTTCTCTCTACAGACAGTATGCATGCCCACACACAATGGCATAACAAGGATATACAGAGGTTAGCGCTGTTTTATAACTTGGCGGTAGTATAAAGATCTTGCTGTATCGTCAAGTATTCATTCATCACTCGTCCTTCATCAAATGTTTATTGAGCTCCTACCGTATGCCAGGCGCTGTGCTAGACCCATGGGATATAGCATAGAAAGCACACGGATCAACAATACCTTAGCCCGCATGGAGCTGACATACCTGGTGTTAAAATCCTTCTGCTCACTGCAGTACTACTCACAATAGCCAAAGGCAGAAACAATGCAGATATCTATCAACAGACAAACGGATCAACAAATTGTGGTACATCCATACAGTCGAGTATTATTTGGCCAGAAAGAGAAAACAAAAAAAACCAAACCCACTGCCGTCGAGTCGATTCCGACTCATAGCGACCCTATAGGACAGAGTAGAACTGCCCCATAGAGTTTCCAAAGAGCGCCTGGTGGATTCGAACTGCCGACCTCTTGGTTAGCAGCTGTAGCACCTAAACACTACGACACCAGGGTTTCCCAGAAAGAGAAATGAACCTTGAAAACATGACGATGCGTGAGATAAGTCAGACACCATAGGACACATATTGTATGAGCCCACTTTTATGGAATATCTTGACTAGGCAAATACACAGAGACAAAACCCAATTCAAACCCATTGCCATCAAGTCGATTCTGACTACTCACAGCAGCCCTACAGGACAGAGTAGGACTGCCCCGCCGGGTTCCTAAGGTTGTGATCCTTACGGAAGCAGACTGCCGCATCTTCCTCCTGCAGAGCGTCTGCTGGGTTCAAACAGCACACTTTTCGGTTAGCAGCCAAACGCTTTAACCGCTGCGCCAGTGGGGCTCTTTACATTGAGACAAGAGTTTATTAATGGTTACTAGGGACTGGGGGTCGCTGTGAGTCAGAATCAACTCAATATCAATAGGTTTGGGTTTTTTTTTAAGGGGCTGGGGGGAATGGGAGTTATGGCTAAAGGGGTACCTGGTTTCTGTGCGAGGTGATGGGAAAGTTTTGGAAATAGTGGTGATGATAGCACAACATGGGGAATGTAGTTAATGTCACCGAGTCGTACACTTAAAAATAGCCAAAATGGCAAAATTTTTGTTATACATATTTTACCACAATAAAATTCAAATAAAAAAAAAATACTATGCTGCAATGTGTTAACAGTCTGACCATATAACGTTCCATTGTGGGGATGTTGTTGCTGTTGTCATAGGTGGTGCTGAGTGACCCCATGTGACGGAGTAGAGCTGCCCCCATAGGGTTCTCTTGGCTGTCATCTTTATAGAAGCAGATCACCAGGTCTTTCTCCTGAGGAGCCGCTTGGTGGGTTTGAACTGCCAACCTTTCAGTCAGCAGCAGAGCACTTAACCATTACACCACCAGCGCTCCTTTGTGGAGATGTAGCATTATTCATTTAACCAATGTTCTATGATTAGGCTTGGACACGCCTTGAGGAAAAACCAATCGCTAGAAAAGGCCATCGTGTTTGGTAAAGTTGAAGGTCAGGGAAAACTTCACTGAGATAGATTGACATTATAGCCACAGCAGTGGACTAAATCGACGAACAGTCGTGAGGATGGCACAGGACCAGGCAACATTTTCTTCTGTTATACATGAGGTCACCATGAGTGGGATCCAACTCAACAGCAACTAACAAACGACCACATGGCTGGGCTGTTAGGTTGTTTCTAAGTGTTTGCTGTTGTAAAGAACTTCGTGATGCACACCCTTTTACGGTGGAGTCTTTATATGACATTGTGGTCATCTGTTTCTTAAAGATAGACCCCTAGAAACCCTCCCAGAAAATGGTACCAATGTGCATTTTCCCTAGCAGGACAGCGGTTATTTAGACAAGAGAGAAGAAAATTAAAGAGTTTCTTAGTCTTGAGCAGCAAAAGTATGAAGGGGCAGGAGATGGAGAGAGAGGTGAAGGACAAGGAAATCGCATCCCTGAAATAATGATAATTTCCTTTTTGGAGGTTCTTTTAAAGGTGCAAAACCACGCTGGTGTTTCTGGAACACAGCATTACGCTCTTAAAAACATGGTGAGCTCATGACATGATCCACGTTTTAGATATTTAGGAACACAAAGTCCCAGAAAGACAAAAAGTTATAAGACAAAGATTTTCCATCCCAATTTTTTAAATGTTTTTGGCAATTCCCTCTCCAACCTTCTGACCTGTATGACGTGGTGACGCAGGCAAAGAGGCCCACCCATCACAGCCACAGACAGGCCCTGGAGAAGAGAATAGGGCCACAGGCAAGTTCCCTTCCTCCACAATGCTGCTGGCATGGGACAAGGTTAAATGGAGTGAGCCCAGAATTCAGTCCCCTGAGTCCCACCTTCATCCCTTGTGCCTAACCTGCTCACCACCTGTGCTATTAAGGGCTTAAAAAAATAAAAAGTTGCCATAGAGTCGATTCTAACTCATGGTGACCCCATGTATGTTAGAGTAGAACCGTGCTCCATAGGGTTTTCAGTGGCTGATTTTTTTAGAACTAGATTGCTAAGCCTTTCCTTCAAGGCACCTCTTGGTGGACTTGAACCTCCAACCTTTCAGTTAGCAGCCAAACACATTAACCATTTGTAGCCCCTTTAAACAAACTCATCCTTGTTCCTCAAGTCAATTCGTTTTGGAAGGACATTTGCCATCACCATTGTAAGTGGGAAGTCAATATCATTTGCCACAAAAGTACCCACCGAAATGAGCCCAGTGCAAACGCAGGACAAGTTCTAGGCAGCCCCTTTGCCTGTGAGAACCCTGACCTGAAGCCCGGTGCCTCTTGGTTAAAAAGGAAGATAAGCCAGTGTCACGGAGGTGTAAGGGACAGTAGCACCTGGCTGAGACTCTCGCCTCAGGTGTAATTCATAGGACTGAATGTGAATTTAAAGGGAAATGCGTTTTCTCACTGTAAACCAAAACTAAAAACTAAAAATTAAAAAAAAAAAAATCCACAGCCGTTGAGTTGATTCTGACTCATACCGACCCTCTGAGGTTATTTAATGCCACGTCCATGGGCCATTTAACAGCCACTCTTGTCTCACCAGCAATGTATGTCCCTCACTGGGAAATAAGTATAAGGATAGCAAGAGCTTAAAGGAGTTCTATTAAGTGTTTGGCCTCATTCCAAGAACTTTACTTCTGTTACCTGTACCCATTGTCATGGAGTTGATTCCGACTCATAGCAACCCTATAGGACAGAGTAGAACTGCCCCTTTAATTCCCTTCAATAGTCCTCTGACCAAGGTACTACTATTACCAACATCCCCATCTAGTGCAAAGCAGGGGTGGGATTTGAACCCAGGCAGCATGACTCCAGGGTTTCATTTGCAATTGCTACACCATCCCTCCTTCCTGGTGAGGGGAGAGCAGAAGGTTTGAGACCCAGCAGTCCTGAGACTCCTTTCCCTCCCCACTCATCACGGTTCAGCTGAGTGGTTTGGGCAAATCCCTTCATTGCTCCAAGCCTCAGTTTCCCCATATGAGAACTAGAATAACAGCATCCACTACAGGTGTAAGTATGGTGGGCGTTAGGGAGAGCTGCCTCCCTGAGAGGCCACAAGAGCTCTGGCACCAAATCCCACAAGGAAGGGAGAGAGAATCAGGGGAAGGCGAGAGAAGCTGAGTCAAGGAGAGGCCCACTATGTCTTGGCAGGCTGGTTTTCTGTCTCTGAAGCAGCCCCCAAAGAGGACACCAGGCATGATTTGAGCACAAGCCCCAGCCCCATCAGAATAAGATCCCCACCACCTCCTGAGACCAGGTGGTGAGTCCTCATTCACCGGGATACCCATGTTTGTCCCATGCCCATGCCATGTTTGTCACACCTGGAATCAGCCGCACATCTCAGACCTTTATCCTAAGATTTAAAATAGGATCTTCTCTTTCTTTTTGCTCTTGATGCATTTGCACTCTCAAGATTTAAAATAAGCCCTAGAGTCCCCGGCCAACAGAGAAGTGGGGAGGTGGGCCATACAACAATGGACAGAGCTGGGTCGGGAGGCCCAGGGTCCAGTCCAGAGCCTGCCACCTACATGCTATGCGACCTTCCACAAGTCCTCTCTAACCTCGGTTTCCTCATCTGCAAAATGGAAGCAATTTAGTGGATGAGAACTAGCATCCCCTGACAGCCTGCCAGGTGATCCCCACCTGTGACCCTGTGGTTACATCTGATTCCATCCTCAGAAGGGCTCTGGGAGGCAGGTTCATGCTGAATTCCACTGAGGAAACTGAGGCACAGGGAATGATCTGTTTACCCAAATATCCATGCTCCTTGGTCTCTGAAGAGCAGCTTTTGGAGGTGCTCTGAACCCTGTTCTCTGGAAGTTGGGGGCAGCTCATCTCCTGGAAAGGCAGGTCTGCTCCTCTGGGCTCTCTCCAGGTGTATTAAGACGCTTCCGGCAGAGCTAAGCAAGGTGCCAGGGGAAGGAGGCTGTGGCTAGGCCTTCAAAAGCCCATTGAGGTTTTACAACAACCACAGCTAAGGGTTACATCTGGCTGCTTTGCCCTAGGTAAACCTCATGTTAACCCCACGTGCAAAGGATGACCAACCCATTTTACAGATGAGGAAACAGAGGCCCAGGGAGCTTAAGCAACTCACCCCAGACCACTGTATTTGTTTCCTACGGCTGCTGTAACAAACTCTCACAAACATTGTGGCTTAAACAATACAAATTAATTATCTTCCAGTTCTGGAGGTCTAAAGTCCAAAATAAGTCTTATACGGTTAAAATCAAGGTTCAATGGAGCTGTGTTCCTTCTGCAGGCTCCAGAGGAGAATTTTTTCCCTCGCCTTTTCCAGCTTCTAGAGGCCACCCGCGTTGCTTGGCTCACGGCCCCTCCCCCATCTTCAAAGTACGTTATCTGATTCTGCCTCCCTCTTATATAGACACTGTGGTTACATTGGAAACCTGGTAGCATAATGGTTAAGAGCTATGGCTGCTAATCAAAAGGTCTGCAGTTCGAATCCACCCTGGAAACCCTATGGCGCAGTTCTGCTCTGTCCAGTAGGGTAGCTGTGAGTCGGAATCGACTCGATGGCAATGAGCTTGGAGTTTGGTAGTTACATTGGGCCCACCCAGATAGTCCAGGGTAGTCTCCCCATGTCAAGATCCTTAACTTAATCACATCTACAAAGTCCCTTTTGCGTGTAAAATAACATGTTCATAGGTTTCAGGGATTAAGATACAGACGTCTCTGGGGAGCCACTATTCTGTCTGCTACAGCCAAACATGAGAAAGTGGCAAAACTAGGTTGCAACCCAAATCTGACTGGCCCCAAAGTTTACTTCCTCTAGCCCCGGACTCCCAAAGACCCTTAAGGGCATAAATAGGGTTGTTAGATAAAGTACGAAGTACGGCTAAATTTGAATTTCAGACAAACAAAAAAAAACTTTTTAGTATAAGTATATCCCAATATTGCATGGGCCTACTTATATGAAAATGTATGCATTGTTTATCTGAAATTCAGACTTAATTGAACATCCTGTCTTTTTATTTCCTAAAGCTGGCCACCCTAAAGGCAAAAAACAAAAAAACTATCTCAGGAAAAAAAAAATCTGGGTTCCAATCCCAGATCCAGCCCCTCGGCCTCAGTTAGCCAACCTATAAAATGGGGCTTGTAATGGTGACACACCACACACACACATCATAGGTAGGGCACAGGAGAAATGCCTGCAAACTGTAGAGGGTCATGCTCAACAGAGGAGCCTACTCTCCTGATTCCCAATCCACAGGATAGGGACGGGAGAAAAGGCTATTATCAGGGCCCAGTCCAGATGGGACCCAAATTCTAGTTCCACGGGAGTTAATTTCCCTGGTTCATTATCCCAAACCAAATTAGGGGCAGCCCAGGCTGTGCTCCTTGTGGCTTAATTGGGGCTCCCAGATGCCCCTGCCCCGTGCCTCCTTTCTTTCCCATCCCCTGTCGTCAGCCGGGCTGTGCCTTAGGGGAGCTAGAGGCTGCCCAGGCCCTACCACCTGGGCCCGCACAGACACCCCGGCGTAATCAATTAGACCCAGCCAGGCCGGGTTCATAATGGGGCGCCGCTGGGCAGCTGGGCCCAGCATCGATCCCGGCCCCTGGTGACCCCAGGGAGGCAAGGCAGCCGAGACAGCCACGCAGATGGCTGTCTCCAGGCCCCTCTGCTCCCACCCCTCCCCAGGGCTGCGAGGGGAGCCAGGGCCGGACACTGTGGCCTGCGCACCTGGTGGCCCCTGGCTGAACCTGACGGCTGGACATTGGTGTTTGTTCTCCCAAAAGAGGCCTAAATATTCAGGAAATACTGCCCTGCTGGGGTCCCAGACCCCTCAACCTGGAGCATCCTCCAATGTACCCTGATACCCCCTCCTGTCCCTATTCTGGCCAGGCCCACCCCCTGGGGGCCACTCTGAATGCGGCAGGAGAGACAGGGCCAGGGCCTTCCTTTGAAGAATCTTCTCCAGGCCTCCTGCCTGCTCCCTTGGCCCATCACAAAGGTGGTCAGGCTGGCAGGGGACAGGGGCAGGGCCTCCCAGCTGTCACAGGATTCCCATCTAGGAATCGCTAGGATGCCGAGGGAGGCTCAGAGACAACAGGACCCCCACCCGGCCTTGTTTGCCACCACTGATGCTCTCTGCCCTCTGCTCACCCTCCACCCCAGGAAGCAGGATGGAAGCTTTGGAACCAGGAGGGGTGTGTGTGGAGGGGAATGGACCATGGGGACTTGGAGGGGTCTCCTGTGTGGTGGGTGGAGGCGTGGCTTTTAGGGTATGTACTCTGTATCCCCCATGCCAGGAGCACAGTAGGTCTTAATAACTATTTGCAGAATGAGTGTTGTGTGGGGTCTGTGTTTCTGAGCTTGCGTGAGTGGCGGGGTGTGTGTGTGTGTATGTGAGAGTGTGTGTGTGTGTGTGTGTGTGTGTGTGTGTGTGTGTGTGTGTGTGTGTGTGTGTGTGTATCCAAGTGGGACTTTTCTTCTCCGGGCAAGGGCATGTAGCTAAGAAAGAACCTGAGGGCTTTGCCTCCTACCTGGAGACCCCAGCCCAGAAGCGCCGCCCCATACAGGCCCCAGGTCTCAGCTGCCCTGCTGTGGGGGCTGTCCTGCCCCAGTCCTGGCATTGCCCCTTGCAAAATACAAATGGGGAAAAATGGAGGGATGTCAAAAGCACCAAGTAAAAATCACCTCTAGGGATACCTCCTAGAAATACACCTTAGCCTGAGCCCTTACCATGTGCCTCCTTGGAACTCACAGCCCCAAGAGACAGCTCCTGGCATTGGCCCATGCTGCAGATGAGGAGAGCGAGGCTGGGAGAAGCAAGGCGTGGTTTCCCCACTCAGCAGCAAGGCTGAGCTGCTGAGTGGGGAAACCAGGCCTTGGGTCAAACGCTGCCTTGCAGACGGAAAGGAAGCTGGGCTTCCTGAGGGACCAGTGCCCACTGGGGTTTAACCTTGTGTGTTTGGTGCCAAGCACAACAATGTCTGTGGAATTCAATTGAACTGAACACCTTCCATCAACTGGTTATGTGACCTCGGGCAAGTTCCTCAGCCTCCCTGAGCCTTAATTTTTCCATTGACACCCACCCCAGCAGCTTAGACCTGAGAGGCTGTCCAGTCCACCTTCCCTCCTGATACAGAAATTCCCACCCCCAATATCCTATGAGAGATCTGCCCAGCCACTGCTTACACCCCTTGCCAGATGCGGAGCTCCCTCCCTCCCAAGACACCAGGTGGCACTGGAGAGGTATGTGGACTTGGGAGCCAGACCGTCTGGGTTCAAGTCCTGCCTCTCATCATACCAGCTATGTGACTGTAGGACTAAGTTACTAGCCTAGCAGTACCTCAGTTTTCCCATCTGTACAAAGGGGATAGAAATGTACCTACCTTATTGGATTTTATGTGCTCTGCCTTGGTTGATGCCCTCCGTGCTGTCTGAACTGCCCCACATCTCCCCAGAAAGAAGTTTTGAAACCAGAGGAGGGTGGCACACAGGTAAATGGGGCATGGATGCTTGGGGAGTCAATAAAGTTGTTGAAGTGCTTAGAACAGTGCCTGTCACAGAGGTAGTGTTCGTTGTTATTGTTGCCGTCATCATCGCCACTCATAAAGGTGCTTCCTCATCTTACAATGTCTTCCCACTCAGTAGTCCTCACAGCAGGTATTGTCTCACCCACTTTATAGATGAGGAAACTGAGGCCCAGAAAGAGGGAGACACTGGCCTGAGGTGACCCAGCAGCCTCCTGAGCATTGAGGCTGTTGCCAGCACGTGGCGGCTGGTCCTGCCCTTGTCAGCCTGAGACCAGTGTAGGCTGAGAAGGGCGAGGGGGTCGTAGGCAGATGGGACCAAAGCCTCCCTCGGCCCTGCCAGGCTGTGGTGCCGGGTGCACAGGCTGTGGCCCAACCACTGGGCGCAGGCTGGCTAATTGCCGACGCGCGGCCGCTGCCCTGGACCGTGACACAGGGCCCTGACAGACGTGATTTATGAGGGCCTGCGGCAAAGCGGAACTCACTCAATTGCCTATTACCTCACTTAGCAGACACCTTGTCACCGCCCGAGAGCCGGGTGTTAAAAATACAAACCAGGCAGCCGGCTGGCCCTGTGCAAGTCCCTCCACCTGCTCCGCGCCAGATAACGGCCTCCCCAGTGGCTGGTCTCCACTCCGACTGGGCTTCAGCTGGATTAAGGATATAGATGTCATAGGCTCCGGGCTGTAGGTTGGGAGCAGGACGGCCTGAACAGGGATATGCCTGAACATCCTGACCAGGCCGTCATCAGTTCCCATTGCAGAGATGGGGACAACTGAGGCCCAGCAAGGTGGATTCACTTGTCCAGTGGATACCAGGTGTCCTGGGTCTCCATCCCCTTTTCAAGCGTCTGAATCTACCTTTTAGAATGAGGATGCTTGCAGCGAACCAGTCCTCAACTTCCCGGGGTGTCCCAGACCAGCCTCCAAGCCCTCCCTGGCTGGCCTCACACACCACTGGGCTGTGGGCTTACGTGACTCTTCTTGGTGTTTGCAGACTGCAGCACAAGCCCCGGGCTGCGTTTTCACCAGGAAATACAGCAAGCCTGTTGCAAGATTGCAGGACCCAGTGCAAAATGACAAGGCAGGGTCCCTTGTTCAAGAAGGATGAAGAATTTCAAGATGGCGACAGGAGAGCATTGAGCCAAGCACGGGCACTTCCGAGCCAGGGCCTAGTGAGACTGCTCAGGTGGCACGCCCCTGAGGCAGCCCTGCCCACACACACTGGGTGCTGACTAGGAGCATGGCTTTGTTCACCTAACTCTCAAAACAACAATGCTGCAAGGGAGCTGCCATTAGCCCCCCGTGGGACAGAACCAGTGGCCTGGGTAAGCCACAGGCATAGGCCTGCTTCAAGGTGCAGAATGTGTGTGTCCATGTATGTGTGTCCATGTGTGTATGCATGTGTGCATCTGTGTGTGTACGTATGTGCATGTTGTCTGTGTTTTGTAATGTGTATATGTGTTTTGTGTATATGCACATTTGTGTGTGTCCACGGGTATGTGTGTATGCTTGTATGTATCTATGTGTGTATACGTATGTATGTGCTGGTGCGTGTGCACATGAACATGTCTTTGTGTGCGTCTATGTGTGTGTCTCCACCTGTGTGCATGTCTCTGTGTTTGTCTGCCTGTCTGTGCATGTGTCTACATCTGTACACATGTCTGTGTGTGTCTGCCTGTCTATGCATGTGTCTACATCTATACACATGTCTGTGTGTGTCTGCCTGTCTATGCAAGTGTCTACACAAGTGTGCATGTCTCTGTGTGTCTGTCTATGCTCGTGTCTACACCTTTGTGCATGTCTGTGTGCCTGTCTATGCATGTGTCTACACCTGTGTGCATGTCTGTGTGTGTCTGCCTGTACATTTGCGTCTACACCTGTGTGCATGTCTCTGGTGTCTGTCTATGTGTGTGTCTACACCTGTGTGCATGTCTGTATGGCTGTGCGTCTACACATGTGTCTACACCTGTGTGCATGTCTGTGTCTGTCTGTCTCTGCATGTGTTTACACCTGTGTGTATGTCTCTGTGTGTCTATGCATGTGTCTATACCTGTGTGCATATCTGTATGTTTCTGTCTGTCTATACATATGTCTACACCTCTGTGCATGTCCGTGTGTATCTGCCTGTCTATGTATGCATCTATACCTGTGTGCATGTCTCTGTGTGTCTGTCTGTGCATGTGTCTACACCTGTATGCATGTCTGTGTCTGTCTATACCTGTGTGCACTTCTGTGTGTGTCTGCCTGTCTATGTATGCATCTCTACCTGTGTGCATGTCTGTATGTCTGTGTGTATCTATGTGGGGCTGGTGTGTGTGTACTGGCAGACGTTTTCAAAGAGCTGAGGATGAAAACTAGATCAAAAGTAGTGGATCCTTTGAGTGGTAGGATCCAGGGCCCCCACCTTACCCCGTGTTAGTTCAAGATAAAGGCATATCCACCTGGGGTCGTCAGCTAGGGTCAGAAGGGACTCCCAGGGTGGGACCATTTCGGGCAGAGGAAGCTGTGTCTGTGGGTCCCAGGTACCAGGGTCTGCGACCTGCACCGCCAGCCCTGAGGGTGAACAGAGAGTGAGGGAGAAGTTTCCCTCTCTCTTCATTTATTCAACAAGCGTTCATTGGGCACCTGCTTTGCGTTGGTAAGGGCCAGAGTGGGAACAAGATGTGCCCTTGCCCTTGGGAGGCTCATAGCCTAGTGGGCAATCCAGAAGCCACAGGGGAACTGTTGGGCCTCGAAGAGGCCGCTGACCCATATAATGGGTGGTCAGCTTCCCGGAGGAGATGACATCTGAGCTGAGACCAGGAAAGCACGTGGAAGACCAAGAGCAAGGGGAAAGTGTCAGCCAGAGGAGCAGCCCAGGCAAAAACCTGGAGGTGGGATGAGCCAGAACACCCCACCCAGAGAGGGCTTCTCTCTCCTCTTTGCCTTGGAACCTTTGCTCTCATCTGTCTCAACTCCTTTTCCTTCTTCAGGTCTCAGTTGAACTTCACCTGCTCCAGGAAGCCACACATTGGTCTAAAACCAACATTAAAAGAAATCACAGTTGAGGTTTTTCCACAAGGCCATACATTCATTCAACAAACATTCCTGCCTCTGCTTAGGGGCCAGAGAAGCAGAGATAAAGTTGATGTAGCCTCTATCTCAAGGAGCTCACACTTCAAACGAGAAGACAGTGGCTTCGGCCAGAGGCAGTTATAGCAGAGACACAGAAGCCAAGATGTGGAGGCGGAGGAGTTGGTGAGGTTTTTAAAGGGCAGAGAGGAGTTTCAAGCAGCAGCAACAGAACATGCAAAGACCTGGAGACTGGAGAAAGTATAGAGAACTCAAAGAAATGCAACAGGACTGGAGCAGAGTATAGCAAGAGAACCAAAATCCGCTGCCACTGAATCGATTCTGACTGAAAGCGACCCTATAGACAGAGTAGAACTGCACCATAGCAATTCCAAGGCTGTACTCTTTATGGAAGCAGGCTGCCACATCTTTCTCCCATGGAGCAGTTGATGGGTTTGAACCACTGGCCTTTCGGTTAGCAGCCAAGCGCTTAACCACTGCACCACCCCCATGGGCCAAGACTTTCCACTTTTAGGGCAAAGCCAGGGAGGGACTCAGTCATTTGGTCAATCATTCAACATTCCTGATTACCTGCCAGGCTTGGGGTGGGGGCTAGGGAGAGGGATAAAAACAAGCCCAGGAGTGTGGTGCTCAGCAAGTGGGCAAGGCATCAGGAAGACTGCGTGGGGGAGGGGTCTCCAAACGATCTGGAAAATGCCTCTTCATGTCTTTAAACTGAGCTCAAGGGGTAAGGGGAAAATCGGTCCCAAAGTTCCCTCTGCTGTCAGGGGTGAGGAAAGTCCAGAATTCTCTGTGAGCTGGGTACCTGCTCACTCACTCATTTGTCCATCCATTCATTCGTTCTACCCAGCATTGGTCCAGACAGGCAGGGGTAACTCAGACCCAACTCTGCCCTCAGGGGCTCCCAGTGCTGCACCCAGGGAGACAGAGGTGTAAATAAACAAGCACAAGTCAGTGTGGAGGAGGGTGGAAGGTGAGCGCCCAATACTAGCTGACAGCGGCATCACGTGGGAGCTTTACAAAATGAAGATTCCCAGGCCCTTGACTCTGTGTCTCAGGGTCAGGCCTGGACACCTGCATTCTAAAACTCCTCTAGGGTTGGAGATAGCTCAGCCTGGCCCCCACCTGTCGACTGTCATATAGAATCCAGCTGTGCCTAGAGTGCTGGGCGAAATTGGGTGGCAGCCGGTAGCATGCCACTGCTGACCTCAGGTCTTATTTTAGCCCCTGGTGTGCTCCCAGGAGGCCTGGTGGGAGGCAGCCGGGTGTTTTATATGGGGCATTTGCAGAGGTATTTTCAGACTGGATAGAGGGTCAGCTTGGTCCTAGTGGGTGTGGCAGCAGAGAACCTACATGCTGAAACCTAATACTGTCCGCTGCCCCCTGTGCTGGGCCCTGGGGTGGGGGCTCAGCAGTCCAAGATGGGGCAGAAAAGCCCACGTGGGCTTTATCGGACCTGGCATCTGGTGGCCCGAATAGCCCAAGACCCTCCCTCTGTGGTTGCAAAAGATGGCTGAGGCTGGGGGCCTTGTCCCCATTTTATAGATGCAAAAACTGAGACTTGGAGATGCCAAGTCCAATGTCATAGCTCAGAGTTGACCCCAGGTCCTTGTAACATGAACTAGATCTTTGCTAAAAAAAAAAAAAAAAAAAAAAACACATACACAGCCCCAGCACCTAACCAATGCCATGCAAAATCAATGGGGAATAAATAGTCAATAAGTGAATAATCAATAAATAGTATTAGTAACAGACAACACTTACATGGCACTTGTATTGCCAGGCACCATTCTAAGCACACAACATATTTTACTACTAACTCATTTTAATTCTCACGACAACATACAAAGCAGATATTAATAGTATTCCCATCCTACAGGTGAAATAAAGCTGCCACCCCACTTGGGAGCTGGATAGAAGGATCCAATGGAGCCCTGGGACTCCAATGAGTCTTTCCCTCTCCAGACCACCTCCCAAACCCTCCCAGCCCTGATGCCTTCTCTGAAGGAGCCCCACCCCTACCCCCAGGCCCGGGGTCTGCAAGGGGGCTAGCAAGAAGCACAGCACCCTCAGGGCTCAGTTTACACCCAACAGCTAGAGGCAGAAGACAGCCTGGGGTGGATAGGCAAAGCCAACAGGAAACCAAAAGCCTGAGTTTGAATCCCAACCCTCCCCTACTCTGGCTGGAACACCTTAGAAAGAATACCGGCCATTCTCAGCCTCAGTTTCCTCTCCCAAGAAGTGGGACCAGCTCTTCCCATACTATCTACCTCCCAGAGTGGAGTGGAGGGGTCAGGAGAGCATGACTATGAGGCCCAGAGAGGGGCTGGGGGATGCCCAAGGCCCTCCAGCTGGGCAGGGACTAAATGGGCCCTTGTCAGTCACATGCCACTGTCAGAAATGACAATGAAGGGGGAGCCGAAGAGCAACAAGAGGCCAGTGGGCAGTGCCCAGGAGGACAGTGGGCACAGGTCCACTCCAGGTTGACCCTTCTTAACAATAGAAGAAGAGGATAGCATAGGCATTGGAGTTTAATCATCTCCTATTAACCAGCCAGGTCCCTAAGTGGCACAAATGGTTTCTCTCAACTACTAACCTAAAGGTTGGTGGTTTGAATCCTCCCTGTGGCACCACGTAAGAAAGGCCTGGTGATCTGCTTCTGTAAAGATGACAACCAAGAAAATCTCATGGAGCAGCCCTACTGTGTAACACATGGGGTTGCCATGAGTTGGAATTGATTCAACCTCATCAGGTTTGGTTTAGTATCAATCAGCTGGGTGACCCTGGGCTAATTACTAAACTTCTCTGAACTTCCCTCTTCTCAGCTTCAAAATGAGAGCGATCCTAGCACCTCCCTTGTAGTACCCAGTGAGGCAGGGGGTATAAAACTGAAACCCATTGCCATCGAGTCCATCCCGACTCATAGCAACCCTAAAGGACAGAGTAGAACTGCCCCACAGGGTTTCTAAGGAGTGCTTGGTGGATTCGAACTGCCAACCTTTTGGTTAGAAGCTGCAGCTCTTAACCACTACACCAACAGGTTTTCCTTTTACAGATGAGGTACTGGAAACTCAGGGGAAGCAAAGGGACTTGCCCAAGATCACAGAGCTATTACGAGGCCAAGTGGGTATTCAAACACGGTGCCCAGCTGCCCCTGCCCCACCCACAGGTCTGAGGAGGGAGGTGGTCCAGCCAGGGGTGGTGGAGGTCGAGGGACCAGGGAAGGGTTTCACAAGGATGAGTGTCGGAAGTCACAGAGGGATTGGCATTGGTAAGGATGGCCCAGAAGGGCATTCCAGTGGAAGAACCAACCCGGGCAAAGGCCCAGAGGGTGGACGGCCCAGAGAGTGTACGGAGAAGAGCAAGTCACTCGGCTGGATGAAGCTAAGGATGCATGAAGGTCTCCAAATAGGTATGTGAAAGGTGGCTTTTTCATCCGTGTGTGTGTGTGTGTGTGAGTGACTGTGTGTGTGCATGTATGTGTTTTCTCGGCCACGGATCCCCCATTAACGCTCTAGTATTTGTTTGCTCAGTTCCGGCTCTCTCGCCTCCCCTCCTGCCTCGTTGCACCCCGTTTGCCAGTCTGCTCTCTCCCTCTCCCGGGGGCTCCACGGGTCATTACAAGCGAAACAAGCCCCTGCTCTGATGGCTAACCCAGATGCCTGGCCCCCCCCCACCCCAGGCCCCCGTCTCAGGACGGAATGAGCGATGGGGCTGCAAGGGAGGCCCTGCTCGGTCTGCTCAGACCGCGGGGGGCCCGTGTCCCGAGAGGGACGGGCCGGACGAGGGGAAACTCAATCCCTGACACATGGAGATCATTTGCAGAAGGGACAAAATCCGTGACCCACTCCAAACGGACGCAGAGAGGAGGGAAGGGGGGCTGGCTGGGGGAGAGGGGCTGAGGCACACTCAGGGCTGACCCCAGGCCCGTTCCAGCCCTGGCTCAGTCACTCCCTGGCTGGAAGACCCAGGCAAATCTCCCCCTCCCTAAACCTCTGTGTCCTGCCCTGGAGCTAAAGACTAAATGAGACAATTCTGAGCAAGGCCCTCCCCTGGTGTCCAGCACACAGTCAGCCCTCAGCAAAAGGAGGCCCAGAGAGGTTGTGTGACTTGCCAAAGGGCACACAGTGAGTCGGTGTCATGAATCTCCCAGCAGGCTCTGGGAGAATTCATATATCCACAGAGAAAGGTCAGCCGTGATCTTCATTTGCCAAATTGGAAGAGCCATGGCCTCCATCTTCCCCAAGGCGACGTCTACTTATTCCTGTTTTACTGAGGGCTTCAGGACACCCAGTGTGGCTCCCACAGTCTTTGATGAGAAAAGATACCAGCGTCTGTGGCTCCCCGGCTCAGGGCCCAGTCTGAGTGAAGGCTGGCATCCTGCAAAGCTGGAGGTGCTGGGAACCGGCCTTCATCACCTCAGCCTGGGCTGTTGCAGTAGACTCCCTGCTGCTCTCTGTCCCCACTTCAGCTCCTCCAACACCTCCTCCACGTGAGAAGATCATCTCCAAATGCCTGGAACCCACACATGGCTCCCCATCGCTCTTGGGATAAAAGACGCAGGCTTTGTGCCCTCCATAGAGCCCTTTGCTATGGGTTGAATTGTGTCCCCTCAAAAGATATGTTGAAGCCCTAATCTCTGTACCAGTGAATGTGACCATTTGCAAATAGGGTCTTTGAAGATGTTATCCATTAGGTTACCCTGAGGTCATATTGCAGTAGGGTGAGCCCTAATCACGCATGACTGGTGTCCTTATAGAAGAGGAGATGAGACAGACACAGGGAGACAGAAAAGGGATGCCACGTGATGCTGTCACTGTGAGCCAAGGAACACCTGAAGCCTCCGGAGACGGGGAGAGAGGCATGGAACAGATTTTTTCTCAAAGCCTCAGAAGGAATCAACATGGCCGACACCCTGATCTCAGATTCCCAGCCTCCAGAACTTGAGAGAGAATCCATTTCTGTTGTTTACAGCCACCTGCTTTGTGGCATTTGCTACAGTGGCCCGAGAGGGGTCCCTCCTGAGACCCCAACTACCTCTGCTCCCATCACTGCACTGACCCTATGTGCCGGGGGTGTCCGCCAACTCTCCTGACTTTCGACTGGCTGTGAGCCCCTCAAGGTTATGAACTGCATCTGACTTCCGTCTCCTCTTTGTCCCGAGAATAGGAGGTGCTCAGTAAGTGTACTCCATAGATGAAGACACTGAGGCTCAGAGAAGGAATTAACCTGCCCAAGGAC
This sequence comes from Loxodonta africana, assembly GCF_030014295.1. Classification (NCBI taxonomy): domain Eukaryota; kingdom Metazoa; phylum Chordata; class Mammalia; order Proboscidea; family Elephantidae; genus Loxodonta; species Loxodonta africana. The sequence goes on along the minus strand of NC_087360.1, from coordinate 28,929,598 downwards.
ACACAGCTGGAAGACAGGTCTGTCTGATTCAATAAGACAGTGGGTGACAAGTGTCAGGCACATAGTGGCATTGTCGTTGTTAGTTGCTGTGGAGTCCATTCCAACACACAGCGACCCCACGTGACAGAGCAGAACTTATAGCCAGCGCAGCCAGGAGCTGCTTACTCATTGAAAACTCACTGTCTTCAAGTCAATTCTGACTCATAGCGAACCTATAGGACAGAGTACAACTGCCCCATAGGGTTTCCAAGGAGCAGTTGGTGGATTTGAACTGCCAGCCACCTTTTGGTTGGCAGCTGAGCTCTTAACCACTGCACCACTGGGGCTTCAAGCCATTATCAAACAAACCCTTAAGTGATAGCACTGGGTATGGCTCAACTGGAAGCTGCTCAGAAAGGGGGTGGAAGGACCTGCCTCTCCTGTCCATTGTCCTCAGAGCGCTGAGTGTGGCTCAAGCCAGTCAAACCCAGTTTACTAGCCTACATGCCAAAGAAAAAAAACCAGTTTGTCTTACTATGCCTTCATGCCATGACAATCTATGCAGTTCACAATGTTTGTACTACTTCCTTGTGAGAGACGGTATAAAAGGTTCTGCCTCCCTTTGTTCGGGAGCTTCATTTGAGATCTACACCTCCTTGCTCCTCGCCTGCACTCTTGGAATAAACGCTCTTCCTTCCTCCTCACCTCGGTGTGTCTTTATTGACAAGAAGCCACAAGGAGCAGGACCTACTCTGGGTAATAGAACTGCCCCATAGGGTTTTCTAGGCTGTAATCTTTATGGGAGCAGATCACCAGGTCTTTCTCCATTGGAACTGCTGAGTGGGTTCAAACTGCGGAGCGATTAACCGTTGAGCCACCAGGGCATGTAGTAGGTATTCAAAAAATACTAAGCACTAGTTTCCTTACCTTGGGCAGTGTAAACACTCCTGGGTCCAGCCCAAGCTCTCCCTCTAACTTGCTGTTTGGCCTCAGGAAAGGCTATTGCCCTCTCTGGGCCTCCATTTCTCATCTGTGATCTTGGGGAGCTCATCGCCATTGCCTCTGAAGGCTGGGATTCGGGCTTCTCCAGCCGCCTCTTCTCTGAACAGATTCCTTCCAGCTCAGCGGGACCCCCAGCCGCTCCCCCTGCCCACAGGTAATTAGAGGAGCGCAGGGGGTACCGAGGGCAGGGGAAGCCTCAGCAGGTGCTCCTTCCTCTGAAAGGGGCCCCTCAACGCTGCCTGCCCTGCTCCTGCTGCGGGAACAAAAGGCCTTGTGGACGTTCAAAGCAAGGCGCTGGGCGGGAGGCCAGCGTGGGCGGCCGCAGAGATGGCCACGGGGCTCGTGGCGGGGATGGCGGGCGACTGGAAGCTGTCCCCATCCATCAGTCAGCGGTGACAGCTCCCGGGGCCCCACAGCCCCCCGCAGCCTGGCCAGCTGACTGCCCCCGGCTGCAGCAGGCCCTCCTTCCTCCGCCTGGTGACTCCAGCCTGATGACCTGGATAATGGAGCCATCTTGAGCGTCCAGCCGCCGTGACAGACACATTACGGACCCACGCCTCTCGAACTGCTCCTCGGAGCTTTTCCTTCTGGGCTGCATCTCCAGCAACTGGTCCCCAACGTTCAGAGAACGATGAGACACATGTCGCCTGCTTTCTGATGGGGCAGTGGATCCTGGGGTAGTGTGGCCAGGGGCACACTGGCCTCAGAGTCCAGGAGATGATGGGACTGTGGCCTTGCCTTCTGCTGACATGTCATGAGACGCTAGGAAAATCTTGGTCCCTCTCTGGGCCTCAGTTCCCCCTTTGGTGAAGTAAAAGGTCATCTCCAAGCTCTGGAGTCCCTGGGTGGTGCAAATGGTTAGTGTGCTGGGCTGCTAACTGAAAGTTTTGAGGTTCAAGTCCACCCAGAGGCGCCTCAGAAGAAAAGCCTAGAGAGATCTATTTCTGAAAAATCAGCCACCGAAAACCCTGTGGAGCACAGTTCTATTTTAGCACACACTCAGGGTCAGTATGAGCTGGAGTTGACTCGATGGCAACTGGGTCTCCAAGCTCTATGTGTGGAGAGACACAGGAAGGAAGTGGTAAATGGAGACAGGCAGACCCGGATTTAAACTCCGCTTCTACTCGCTCTTGTTGTGTGACTCTGGGCACATCACTCATCATCTCGGAGTCTCCCTCTCCTCCTCAGCTGTAAAATGAAGACCGTACCCCCCACTTCAAGAGATAACTGTGAAGGAAAAATGAGATCCTATCTGTACAGCTTTCAGCCCAGGGCCTGGCACGGAGCAAGTGCTCAATCAACAGATGATTTATTGAACATCTACTATGTGCCATTGCAGGGCCAAGTCCTAAGGATATAGAGATGAACCAGATCAAGAACCTGCCCTGATGGGACACACAGACATGAAACCATCACCAAATGATTAATTCATCAGAAGTATAGTAAGTGTTGTGAAGAAAAAAACAGGGAAGGGTCCAAGAAGGGTCCTGAGAGGCAGCATTGGAGATGAGACCTGGAAAAAAATTCTGGTAGGGATGCTCAGAGTCAGGGCCAAGTAGGGAGAGTTTGAGGGATATGATGGCTACCCTGGACAGAGCAGAGTGGAGGAGGGAGGTGGGGGAGGCAGACCAGGCAGTACAGGGCAATGGTAAGTTCGGAAGGCCTTCCAGCTCCTCCTCCCTAGCTGGGTGTCCTTGTGGAAGTTGTTCTTGCATTTCTGGGGTCCACGCTCATGTATGTTACACAGGAACAATGCTGGGATCTGCCTTCTAGACTCCAAAGACAAATGGAGACCAGAGGCTAAAGGGCTCGGAAATGCCCAGGGATGAAGCAAGCACTCAGTACCTGTGAGCTGTATTTTTATCGTCATCACAGTAGGCCACATTGGGCAATTTAACAGATGTGATTGGTTTTCTGTTGCCGGTGCTTTGCTTTTTGAAAACACTGCAAGCTGGGGGTGTCAACTGCTGTAAGAATGTCCCTACAGCTTGGGTGGTAAGAGAAAAAAATTGGAAACAACCTCAATGTCCATCATCAGGAAGGTGACTCAATGAGTAGTGACATATTCATATTCCGGAATCCTCCATCGCGGTGACAGTGTGTCAACTGGAGCATCACGTATCAACAAGGATCAGTCTCAAAAGAGGAGGTCGAGCCAAAAAAGCAATCACGGGATCTACATATGGGATGCTTGCATTTATAGAAAGCTTTAAAGCAGAGACCATCGATGAAGGCACACATGTGAGGTGGAAGTTAAGACCAGGTGTGAGCATGATACAAACCAACTCAGGCTAGCCATTCTCCTGGGGAGCTGATCATCTCAATGCTACTTTCCAGCCTTCTCTGCTTTATTCTTATCACTCTCTGAGGTATTATACATTTTTACCTACTTATCTTGTTATTGTTGGCCTTCCTTTTACTAGAATGTAAGCTCCAGGAGGGCAGGTTAGTTCTGTGCTGTATTCCCAGTGCCTAGTACAGTACCTGGCACATAGAAAATGTTCAAGAAGTATGCATTTAATAGAAGGAAGGAGGGAAACAGGGAGGGTGAGAGAGAAGGAGGGAGGGAAGAAAAGAAAGGAAGGAGAGAGAGGGGGGAATGAAAGAAGGAAGGAAGGAAAGAAGGAAGGAGGGAGCGAGAAAGGATGGAAAGGGGAGAGAAAACAAATAACAGAAGGAGGGAAGAATGGAGAGAGAGAATAGGGAGGGAAGAAGAGAGAAAGGATACATGAGAGGAAAAGGCTTACATTGCAGAGAGAAACATAGGGTCTTCATTATACAAAAGAAAACACTGGAGCCCACAACAGCAAAACCAGAGGGTTGGACTGAGAGACAGGAGAAGGGCCATCCCCATCCACCACCTCTGCCTGCCAGGGCCCTGTGACCCCCATACTCCCGCCTCCCTCCCTGGAACTGAGAAGGGGCTTCTCCTCCCTCTTCCCATGAGCCTCTGCTGCAGGGCAGCCTGGGCCCTTCTCCTGGTGGGAAACAGGCAGGAAGTGAGGTGGATGTGGGACAGCAAGGCTGCCTGTCTAGACTGAAGAGGTTGCTCATCTCCCTGTCAGGGTGGTCCAAGAAACACAAACACAGCAAGACCAGGTTCAGCACCACCTTGTTCTTTGAAATTGTGGTCACCCTCACCTTCCATATGCCTCTGAAGGTCTGAGGTCAAGGCCCCCGATCCCACTTATACTCGCACACCAGACACCCTCTGTTCCCCCGTGCCTAGGTCCTGGGGATCCCACCCCATAATTTTGTGTTTCCAGTGTGCCCATCTCTCTCCATCCCAACTCATTCCTCTCTCTGGACATGGCAGCAGCCTCCTCACTCCCCTCCCTAGGTCCATTCTGACCCTCCAACCTCCTCCTCACAGCTGACCATGACCCTCTCTGTCTGGTGCTTCCTCCCTACGTGGTTTGCCTTCAAGACACAGTCCCATGCCTCGCCCTGAGGCCCTGCTCCCTGCTGCCCAGTCTCAACTCTCCAACTTCCCGCTGACACTCCACTTCAGCCACAAAGGGCTCTAGCCACCTCTCCAGGGGACTCGCCCTCATCCCACCCTGGGCTTTTGCAGATCTTTTCCCTCCATGTGTCACCTTCTGCACTCTTTCCACTCCTCCCCTGTCCTCAGCTACCAACCCTGGACAACTCCTCTTTGTCCTTCAGTAACTCCACTCATATGTCCATCACCACCACCAGGAAGCCTGCCTGGATTTCCCAGGCTGGACCAGGCACTTCCTTGGGGATCTCATGGCACTCGGGCTTCCTGAGACAAAGCCTGTTACACACAGGAGTGTGAACTCCAGGAGGGCAGGAACCATGCCTGTTCATACCAGTATCTCCAGCACTTGGCCCAGGGCAGGCTCATGTTAAATACCTGTTGAATGAATGAATGAATGAACCACACCTCCCACACCTGGAGAAGTCTCAGGATCTTTTGAAAGGTCTAGGAGTACAAGCCAGCACCTGTCTGTCAGTTTGTCATACTGTGGTGTCATGCGTGTTGCTGTGATGATGGAAGCTATGCCACCGGTATTTCAAATACCAGCAGGGTCACCCATGGTAGACAGGTTTCAGCAGAGGTTCCAGACTAAGACAGACTGGGAAGAAAGGCCTGGCAATCTACTTCCAAAAATTAGCCAATGAAAACCTCATGGATCACAACAGAACATTATCCAATGCAGTGCTGGAAGGTGAGCTCCCCAGCTTGGAAGGCACTACACAGTTTTTGCACAGTGGACTCAAACATACCAACTTGATCTGTGAAGACAGCTCATGACTAGGCAACGTTTTGTTACCTTGTACGTAGGGTCACCACGAGTCAGAGCCCGCTCGATGGCAATTACCAACAACAACAGGCATGGATGAGGGAAGTTCAAAGCCATCTGAACTGGAGGCTTCCCCACAGTCTGCAGAGAATAAAGACATAGGGAGTTTATCGCCTGTTCTGAGCACTTGGCCAACCTCACCCATAATTCCCCTGCCAAGTAAAGCGACTGTGATATAGCTGATAAAACCGCATTAAAATTCCCTTCGGCCCGATTTACCTAGAGAAGAAATGGTGGGACCCTAAATCTTGAGGAACATGAAATAGAGCTGGGCTAGGCTAGCGCCTCACTGCTGGAAGGAATCAAAAAGGAGGCGACTGCAGGACCATAAATTGCTCTGGAGCTGCTGTCCCAGTGGATCAGCCCGGAGGAGGTGGCTGGCTCCTACCTGGGCTCCAGCTGGCTCCAGAGGAAAAGGAGAAGGCGTCAGGGCTGTGGTGGCTAGGATGGGGCTGGGCCTGAGCACCCCCCCGCCCCCCACACACAAACAGCCTAGCACCAGCTGTGCAGATGGGCCTGGAACAGGGGGCAATGAGATTAATAACCCTTCAGCCCACCTCAAGCACTTACTTTATCCATCCCCACGACAACCCCAAGGAGCCCTGGTGGTCCAGCAATGGTTAAGCGATTGGCTCCAAACCGAAAGGTCAACAGTTTGAAACCACCCAGCAGCTCTGTGGGAGAAAGACCTGGCAATCTGCTTCCACAAAAATTACTGCCTGGGGAATCCGATGGGGCAGCTTTACTCTGTCACATGGGGCCACTATGAGTCAGAATTGACTTGATGGCACACAACAACAGTAACAACAACCCCAAGAGGAAGGTACTTTCATGATTCTCCTGTTCCAGATGGGGAAACTGAGACTCAGAGAGGGACATGACTGGCCCAAGGTCACACAAATAATTAGGGACCCTGGAAAGGCAGGCTGAGGCCAGGTGGGAGGACTTTAGTGGGACATGCAAAAGGCAATTTCAATACCATCTTTTCCTTGTCCATTCTCTTTGTCTTCTTACAGTTATCTATCTGTCTTTGGTGGCTCCAGAACTTGCCAGTTCCCCTTCATGACAAAGAGAGTACAAAAGAAGAAGCAAGCAACAGCACCAAGCCAGATTTCTCATACGGCACTTTGTGTTCACTGTGTTTATTTTGGCTGACACCTTCTGTTGGCGGCCACTGGTATTGGTCTTCCATTCATTTCAGCAATCTAAAGTTCTCTTTTAAAAACATATTTACGTGTTTAGGGTGACTTGATTTAAGGAAAAGTATTAAGTAAATAATACAGGTGGTACTCAGTGAGGGCCAAGAATCTATAGCACTTGACTCTTTCTAACCTGCCACATCATTTGCTATGGGTTGTGGTTCTGCCCCTCCCTGGGGTGAAATCAAAAGCAAAAACCAAACAGTTACTGCAGAGTGGACTTCCACTCATGGTGACCCCGTGTGTGTCAAAGCTGAACTGTGTTCCATAGGGTCTTCAATGGCTAAGTTTTTCAAACTAGATCACCAGGTCTTTCTTCCAAGGTGCCTCTAGGTGGACTCAAACCTCCAACCTTTTGGTTAGCAACCAAACACTGTTTGCACCACTCAAGGACTCCAGGGTGAAGTCCAGAGAGCAGGAATTTTTGCTTCTTTAGGTCATGGATTTATCCCAAGTGGCCTAGAACAGTGCCTGGCACATAGTAGGCGTTCAATAAATATTTGTTAAATGAAGGTGGTGGTAATACAAGGGCTGGGGCATTGAAACTGGTAACTATCATGGGAGATAGTCATGAGCACGTCATTTCTTTGAGATTCAAAAATCTTACTATCTCAAAGTGCTACTGTTTTCTGAGATTTGACAAGCCCTGATTCCGGGGTTCTAGGGTGTTTAGATTTCAGGATTCTTGACTCTGCAGTTCTCAGATCCCATTGTTCTCTATTCCCTAGGCCCTCAGAGGCTCAGCTGTGATTATGCAATTACCATAAGGTTCTAAGAATGTGACTGTGTGATCTATGAGGCAGCCAGCCCAAGTTGATGGGGGCGGCAACTCCAACTGATTCTAAGAGAAGGAGAAAAAGAGGAAGAGAGAGGGAAGATAGGAGAAACTAAAAGAGAAAGAGGAGAAAGGAGAGACACAGAGAGCAGGAGTGGAGAGAGAGAGAGGGAAGGAAAGGGAAAGTAAGGGAAGAGAAGAGAGAAAGGAACAACGAGGAGAGACAGAAAGAAGAGAGAGAGAGAGATGGGGAAAGCCAAAGAAAGAGTGAGGAGTCCCCACTCCACACACAGCCTGGCCCTCATAAATTTCCCTCTCTGCCCTTTACCAGGGCAAGGGGACAGGCTGCCCTTATACCTGCCTTCTCCCCACAGGCTGTGGGTCACCTCAGAGGCAGCCCTTCCCTCTCCTTCTGCATGCATGGTGTGATGTGACAAAGCCCTATAGGAATGAACTCTAAAAGCACATGAGATTGAAGAAGCGGGTGCTGACTCCAGTGATTCTGAGAGCACTGTTGATTGAGCCCTTTCTATATACCAGGCACCTCCTTAGGCACTGTGCACACATCGTCTCTTGTGATTCTCACCGCAGGCCCATAAGGTAGGTGGTGGTGTCCCATTCCACAGGAGAAAAACTGCAGTCCAGAAAGATTATACATCTTGGCCAGGTCAAGTAAAAAGATCTTAATAAATATTAGATGAATGTATGGGTAAGTGGATGGACAGATGGATGGAGAGTGGGTGGGTGGGTGAGTTCATGGGTGGTTGGATGGCTAGGTGGCTGGGTGGCTGGGTAGATGGATGGAAGGACGAGTGAGTGGATGTATGCATGGTGTGGATGTATGCATGTATGTTGGATGGGTATTGAATGAGTGGAGGAAGAGAGGGAGAGAGGGAGGGAGAGAGGGAGGGAGGGAGGGAGGGAGGGAGGGAGGGAGGGATGATAGTTTAATGGAAGACTACATGAACAAACAACCCATCCCAGGGAAGAGTGCCTCTCTCCTCCTCCCAGGTCATCCCAACCATCTCCACCCACTTCATCCCAATTCTATCCCAGGTATGTCCCCATAACTTAATATCAGTAGTGACTATAAGAAAGAACCTTAAGGAGGTAAGGAAAATACCTTGAACAGTGGTGAGATCTGCCATATGGGAAGGGACAAACTTTGAGAATACAAAGAAGAATGAACAGTTTAAGGAAAGGCCTGAAGTTGGAGCCTATTCATGCTTGGCATGTCTAAGGAGCAGAACTGAGAGCAATAGGGCTGAGGCATTGTAAGGAGAAGAAGACGGCATTACAGGTCAATGGAAGAAGCTTGTATTTTATTTTAAAAGCTACAGGTTTTATAAGGCAGAGGATTGATATGACCTCGCTACCTGGCAAAGGTCACTGTTGCTCCTGGGTGGAGAGGAGGTGGTGGGAGCCAGGGAGGACATGGACAAGTAGACCCACAAAGGGGTGTTTGTTGCGGGCAGTGAGGTGAGAGATGGTGGTGAGGGAGACAGCAAACAGATGGTGGGTTCAGGAGACCCTTTGAAGGTCGAATTGTAGGTCTTGAGGATGGGCTGGATGTGGGAAGCAAGCCAATGGGAGGAATCAAAGATGACTCTCAGATTTTTAGATTCCGGTTTTGAGGGTCATGATAGGAACATGTATTGAGCTGGGGAAGACTGGAAAATAGTTTTAGGTTTGAGGTCGGGGCAAATCCCTTTGTTTATTCATACAAAAATATCTATGGCCTACCTACGATATACCTGGCACTATGCTAGACTCACAAAGAATGTACCAACTCCCCACCTCCCGGCAGCCCAGCACAGCATGTACCCAACCACATTACCCACCCACTTACCAAATTCCCCTGGGAGTGACAGGACCAAGTGTTCAGAGGTGTCAGGTTGCCCCCCCACCCGACACCAGTTGGCCCAATGGCTTCCATGCCAGACTCCTAGGGAACAGGCGACCTCCTCGAGTGGCAGTGTGATCACTGCAGTATTAATCCCTCACCCCCTGTCTCCTCAACACGCACACACAGGATTTGCACATTGGTGGCCTGGGCCACCCCCAGGGTCTGTGCCCACACAGCAGAGAGAAGTGCTACTGGTTGGTCCTAGCTGATATGACCTTGGGTGGCCACATTCCAAAACTTAACACCCCTGGAAGATGTTGTCCATTCAACCGCCAATTGCTTGGCACCTTCTATGTGTCTGCAAGGCTCGGAGGAACAAAAGCTAAGATCCCCTTTCCAGGCCCTCATCCCCAGCAACAGATTAATCAACAAAGATTTCTAGAGCTAGGGCTTCTGGGGAAACTCAAGGGAAGACATAGCTAATCACGGATCAAAAATACCCTCCTATCCATTTAATCTTCAGAATACCCTCAAGGAACAATCGGGGGAGGAACCAAAAGCCCCTTGGGTAGGTGGGGAAACTGAGGCCGACAGTGCCAAAGGGTCTTGCTCCAAATCACCTAGAGAATCCAAAGCGAGCCAGGTCTCAACTTCGCATCTTACAACTTCTAGCTAAGTATGCCTGTCCTAGCATCAGGTGTATCTTATCAAAAAAGGTACCACTGACCAGGTGGTCTGGAGGCTCTGGGGAAGAGAGATGATTAAGAACTGGGAGGTATTTCAGGGGGAGTCCGAAAAGGACCTGAGGGCCCCTTTCCCCTTCTGATCACTCTCCTGATCATTCCGATTCTATCCCTTCCAAAAAGGTTCTGAGAGGTCCCCAGATCCCATGCGGGAGCCAGGGCTGGAAAGATGAATCATCTGGGGTTACTCAAGGCTTTGCATGTCGCTAAATTTAACACTGCAATGCGAACCTAGGGACAGAGTGAAAATACTTGGGGAGAGGACTGAGGCCAAACCAAGACCTTCAGACACCTCCCCAGGCCTCTGAGTGCACTGGAAGGGAGGTGGTTCCCAGATGGGCCCAGGGAGAGGCTCCCCAAGCCAACCTTGCAGATAGCAGCAGAGTTACCAGCCCATCAAAGGGTTTTGCCAGCCTGCTGTGACCACATGGCACTCTAGTTCCTGCCTGGGGGACATTGTTCCTGATTCCAGGCTTGAAGGAGAGAGAGAAAGAAGACTTTTTTTTTTTTTTTGCAGGCCTTGAGGCAAGTGTTAATACTTCCCTGCAGAAGGAGCGAGTTCTATTTCCCTACAAACTTAAACAAACTTTTCCACCCAAGTGAAGGTATAAATCAAGTTAATGAGCACTGATAAGAAAAGTCTGAAGCAAGCCACAAAGCCAGATCTGACAATCACCTTTTGTCCACTGGGTTTGACCAGTCATCACGCCTGGACATTCCATAGGCAATGCGCACAGGTACATAAAACACGGGCGTGAGCCCACATATGTGTGTGCAGTCACATGTCCGCATGGACACACGTGAACACGCATGTGGGAAGTGCAGGTGTGTCTGCTCACATAAGATTGTGGACCCATTCGCTGCACACGCTCATGCACACACACACACACAATCACTGTCACAGCTAACTCTTACAGAGAGGTTAAAAAAAAGAGCGGTTGCTGTTGAGTCAATTCATGACCCCATTTGTGTTAGAGTAGAACTGTGCTCCATAGGGTTTCAGAGGCTGGTTTTTTGGAAGTAGAGCACCACGCCTTTCTTCCAAGGCACCTCTATGTAGACTTGAACCTCCAATCTTTAGGTTAGCAGCCAAGATCATTAACCATTTGTACCACCCAGGGACTCCTAAAGATAGATTACTATGGACCCAATGCCATTCGCAGTAGTTCACCTGTATTCATTCATTCAACTATCACGTTAAACCTCAATACTATTATCGTCCCAACTTACAGATAAGAAAGCTGAGGCTCAGAGAGGTTAAGTGCCCTGCCTGAAGTCATACATCTAGTAACTGCCAGAGCTGGGATGCAAACCCACGCAGGCTGGCAGCAGAACCCATGTGCTTCACCACATACAAAACACAAGGCCTTTGCAAACACATGAACACACACATACATGCACTGAAGCATGTTTTTCCTGCCCATGGGGACACACACACACACACACACACACACAATGCAATCAAGTGTTTGAGAACGGGAGGAAGACCCCAGGGAGAGTGGGCCACAGGACTTTTGCACCACGTTCACTGTCCAGGAACCTGGAAGAGGAGAGCAGACGGTTTAAGAGTGGGGTCAGGAACAGATTGAGGGGCCAGGTTGGGGATCATAAGCCAGGGGTGAGATGCAGGATCAAATATCTATGCCTCTTTCCCACCCCCAAGTTACCCCAACTTCCTACCCACCAGGGCCCAGGGCCCACCCTGTCTAAACCAGGGCCCCCCTAGGCAAGGGTCACTCACCCAGATAGACAGGACCCAGCCCTATCATCTCACCTAGTGCCAGCTTCCCCATCAATGCACTGCCCCACAGGGGGTGCCTGAGGACTGCTTTGTGGGTGGGCTCTACCCTGGCAGGGAGGGGAAGAGGAGGGAGCCATGGGCGAGCTCTCCCCAAAGCAGAACAAAGCTGTGAAGAGCACAGGCCAAGGTTCAGTTTAGGCCTCAGTTTCCTCAAAATGGAGATAATAGTAAAATGACGATAAAACAAAAAGATGTCGGTAGAGGGCCTGCAGCAGTGCAGGATTCTTGCTCACTTAACCAAAAAACAAACCCACTGCCATCAAGTCAATTCCGACTCATGGCAACCATATGTGTTACAGAGTAGAACTGTTCCATATGGTTTTCTTGGTCCCATAGGTAATCTTTATGTATACAGATTGCCAGGCCTTTCTTCCTCAGCACTGCTGGATGGGTTCGAACCACCAACCTTTCTGTTAGTAGACAAGTGGAAACTGTTTGTGCCACCCAGGGACCATCTCTTCTCGCTTATATATACTGTATTAATATTCATATCAACATCGTCACTGTACATGTTAGATTTGTTACTACGAGCTAAACACTTCAGAAGGAGGGGAGAACTAGTCTTTCCACCTTGGGGAAATGGAGCCCCAGAGAAGGGAAGGTGCAGGGCAGAGTCAGAGTGGACACCACAAAAGAGGTCAAGCCGAGCATCGCCTGCTGGCCCCTTGCAGCCCTTGGCCGCCTGGGGTGTAGGGTCTGGACAAGGCCCAGTGGGTCTGCAGCAGGAATAAACAAAGGAGCTGGGGCAGAGGGGCTGCCGTGTGCTGGGTGTGTGGGGCGCTGTCCACGCAGCCCCTGTGGAATTCTCGAGCAACCCTAGGATGCTGGTGTGACTTGACGGCTGCTATTTTCCAGATGGGGAAATGGAGGTATGGAGACCCACGGTCACTTGCCCGAGGTCCCAGAGCCAAGTGCATGACAAGGCTGGGACCTCAGCCAGTATGGCAGTTCTAAGCTCTGCTCCCCAGCCAGCCCTGGGGCCCATGCCTGCATCTCGGCTTCTCCCAGCGGCCCTGCTCCAGGCAGCAGCGTTTTCTTTCCTTCCAGTTGGCCAGATGTCTCTTTGTCTTGGGGCTTTCCCCCCTTCCCTTCCCTTTTTTCTCGCTTTCTTTCTTTTTCCCCTCAACTCCATGGAGAAGGAGCACATCCCTGGATGGCCTTGAAAACAAAAGGGGCTGCTGTCAACCCAGCTTCACAGAGCTGGGGGATATGGAAATGAGCTTCTGTGTATGCAAATGAGGCTCCCGGGTAATTTGCATGGAGTAGGCCTGGGCAGGGTGAGGTGGAGCAGGTGGGGATAAATTCACTCAAGCCTCCCTCTGGTGTCCTTTCCCCAGGTATGTGGCTTCTTCAGGTCTGCCTCCCCTGGGGAAGGCCTCCCTGGATGCTTTGGCCTCTGCAGCCAGAAATATCTAGGCAGCTGCTGGAGTTTAATCATTCTTATCCATGTAAATAAAATTAAATTTGTTACTTCATCATGCAAACACATGGCTGATTGGATTTTCATCATATTGGGAGGGTGAGTTGGGATGGTCTGACTTCATGAGGTCTTCCTGTTGCTACAAGCGAGTAGGAGAGACTACTGTAGTAAGATGTCTTGGACAGAAAATACAAAAAGGTGTCCCCACTGAGCCCTGGGCTGAGAGTCCCAGGACAGGCCTTGATGGGCACTGGGCAAGGCAATGGAGCAAGTGCAGGGTGAAGGTATCAGGGAGGCAATGACTTTCCCCAGCAGTGCCGGGGGGGAGGGGAGGTTAGAGTAGAAGGACTGATGGATGAATAGAAAGAATAAAGGCAGGGAAGGAGGTAGGAAGGGAGTGAATTAGGGGAGGATAAATGGATTGAATAACGGATGGATGACGGGAAAGAAAGAAGGGATGATGCAAAGAAATGATGATGGAAGAAAATCTGAGAGAGGGAGGGAGGAAGGAAAGGTAGGTAACATAAATGGATTGACTAATGGATTCAAGAAGGAAAGAAGGAAGGAGGAATGATGTGAAGACATGACGGTAGAAGAAAGTCCGAGAGGGAGGAAGGGAGGGAGGGAGGAAAGGTGGATAAGATAAATGAATTCAATAATGAATGGATGGAAGGAAAGAAAGATGATAGATGAATGAAAGGAAGGGTGATGGAAGAAAGGAAGAAAGATGATGGAAAGATGGAAGAATGAGTGGAAGGAAGGGAGGGAGAGAAAGAGAAAGAAAAGATGGATTGAATATTGGATGGATGAATGAGTGGATGGTTGAATAGATGGATGGATAGATGGGTGGGTGGATGGGTGGATGGATGCATGGATGGGTAGGGAAGCTAACATTCTTCCCCTATTCCTCCATTCATTCAACAAGTCTTTTGGGAGCACCTGCACTGAGGGCTAGGCACAGAGAAGGAAGTAGACGTGGCCCCACCTTCACAAAGCTATTAGAATACGTTGGTTCTCCCTCAGGGTCTGGTATCCCTTGGGTCTCCCTAGGGTCTAGCAGAGAAGGACCTGGCGTTCAGATCCAGGCTATGCCCTTTACTGGCTACATGACCTTGGGCAACGACACCTTTCTCAACACCTCAAACTCCTCGTCTGTAAAATAAGGATCATAAGAGTACCTGCCTCCCACAGCTGCTGTGAGCACTAAATGAGTCAGTATATACAACTGCCTGCCACATGTTATGAATGAATAGCCACTATTATAAACAACGGAGCCCTGGTGGCACAGCGGTTAAGAGCTATGGTGCTACCGAAAGGTTAGCAGTTCTAATCCACCAGCAGCTCCTTGGAAGCCCTATGGGTCAGTTTACTCTGTCCTATAGGGTTGCTATAGTTGGAACTGACTCGACACCAACAGGTTATATTATAAATAATGCGGCCTTTGCCATGGTTTACTGTGTGGTCTTCTGTAACTCTGAACTGAGCCCAGTTTCTTCATCTTCAAAATGAGGATCATAATGCCAACTCCAAGGGGCTGTTTATTGACACTCAAAGGAGACACACAGGCCATGTAAAGTGTGACTTGCTCGCTATTGGTGAGCCCAGGCTTTTGTGGGTCTCAAGCCCATAGCACAGCTACATTTGTATATGAATCTATATCCCCCAATAAACTCTGAGCTCCTAGAGGACAGGGGCTGTGGCAAATTCATCTCAGCCCCTACCCCAGTACCCAACACAGAGAAGGTGAGCAGGTGCCCTGTGAACTTACATGGAATTGATGACCTTGACTAATGACCTTGCCATACACAGTGTTTAGAGGAAAGTATACATACAGTCCCTGGCAGGTAAGAGACCATCCCAGAAAAGGCACACCCTCCTTGCCACATCTGGCTGCCATTGCAGGCCTGCTGGATGACCTTGGACACTGCCCCTCTCTGGGCTTCTGCTTCCTTCCCTGTAAAAACGAGGTGCTACACTATGTCTGGGTCTTCCCAGATTCGCGGATCTCTCTTCCTCTTACCGTGCTCCTCTTTAACTTTGGGGAACTCAGCAGAAAATCTAGAAATGGTATTAGCTAACATTATAATTAAGGCAGTGGTCTCAAAGTTCCCTTCCAGCATCAGAATTCCATGGTTATATCTCAGCTTTTAGCCAACGCCTCCGCACCACCTCCCCCCCCACCCCGCCCCATCCCCTGACCCAGGTGGACGGAAATCTTCACATTTCCCCATTTCTTCCTTTGTTTCTGCCTCTGTGCAAACACCTCACCATGAATCCCTCACCAGCCCCGGGACAACCAGGCCGTCCTGCTTCTGGACATGCCTGATGGAGACAGTTACACTCCTGGGTGTAATTACTGTCCGGGTGTCCTCACTGGGCCCTTCAAATGGATTTCTTGGTGATTTAAGGTTTTCTTCATATTCTATCGATAAGTGAAGTTCCCAGGCCACACTTCCATGCAAGGAGTCCTGAGCACCTGCAAGGAGAAAAAATAACTCATTGCTAACTAACCACAGTGTCTCGTAGTCTGGGATTCTGTGACTTACAGTTCTCCTCTCTTCGCTGCACTTGAATATTAAATGTTGTATTAATAGCTCACTCTTAATTATCCATAAGTAATGTACTACGGCTCGAAAATTAATGAAGGGAAGGACCCAAACGAGAATACTTCCCACTCCTCTGGGCACCACGGGGCTGGTGATGGCGGCG
Organism: Loxodonta africana; assembly: GCF_030014295.1. NCBI lineage: Eukaryota > Metazoa > Chordata > Mammalia > Proboscidea > Elephantidae > Loxodonta > Loxodonta africana. The sequence continues at coordinate 28,913,796 of NC_087360.1, read as the reverse complement.
GGGCGATTTGCATATGATTTGCATGAGATGCTATGGGTTTGGTGGCCCTAGCTGGGAAGGTGGGAGGAAGCCATTTGGGCTCAAACATGGGGTCTGCTCTAGACCCGGACACTTTCCAGAACTTTCCAGAGAGAGAACTCACTTCTGCCTTTCATTCTCATACCTCCTGGCTTTTGCTGCTGCTGATCTCCCTGCTAAGAATGCCCTCCCCACCTGGTTCAATATGTGGAATAAAAACTACCACAACCTATGAAGGGCTAATTCACACTGTGCACATACACAAATGTATTCATATAACAAGCATGTACAAATGCAAGTGTGTACACACACACATATGCACACACATATATTCACTATATATTTCAGAAAAGTTTGGCAGTTCCTCAAAATGTGAAACAGAGTTACCATTTGACCCAGAATTCCATCTCTAGAGCTATATCCAAGAGGCATGAAAACATATATCCACATAAAAATTCATACACAAATGTTAATCGAAGCATTATTCACAGTAGCCAGAAGATGTAAAAAGCCCAAATGCCCAATGACTGATGAATGGGTAAACAAAATGTGGTCCATCCACAGAATGGAATATTATTTAGCCATAAAAAAAGGAATGATACATGCTACAACATGGACGAACATTGAAAACACTATACTGAGTGAAAGAAACCAGTCATAGAAGACCCATTTACATGAAATGTTCAGAATAGACAAATCTATTGAGACAGAAGATAGATTACTGGTTGCTTAGAGCATGGGTAAGGAGATGGGGTTGATACCTAAGAGGTTGGGGGTCTCTTTCTGAGGTGATGAAAATGTTCTAAAATTGATGTGGTGATGGTTGCACAACTCTGCGAATATACCAAAAATTGTACACTTTAAATTGGTGAATTGTAAGATATGTGAATCATATTTCAATAAAATACTTACAAAAAACCACATATTTACAAAACATACCATGTTCATGGATAGGTAGACTCAACATTGTGAAAATGTCGATTCTACCCAAAACAATCTACAAATACAATGCAATCCTGATCCAAATACCAACAGCATTCTTTAAAGAGATGGAAAACTAATTATTAACTTTATATGGAAAGGGAAGAGGCCCCAGATAAGTAAAGCACTGTTGAAGTAGAAGAATAAAGTAAGAGGACTCGAACTGCCTGGCTTCAGAGCCTACAATACAGCTATGGTAGTCAAAACAGCCTGGTACTGGTACAACGACAGATACATTGACCAATGGAACAGAATTGAGAACCAAGATGGAAATCAATCCACTTACAGTCACCTGATCTTCGACAAGGGCCCAAAGTCCATCAAATGGAGAAAACACAGTCTTTTTAACAAATCGTGCTGGCAAAACTGGATGTCCACCTGCAAAAGAATGAAACATGACCCATACCTCACACCACATGCAAAAACTAATTCAAAATGGATCAACGACCTAAACGTAAAACCAAAAACTATAAAGATCATAGAAGAAAAAAAGGGTCAACGCTAGAGACCCTAATACACAACATTAACAGGATACAAACCATAACTAACAAAGCACAAATTCCAAAAGATAAACTAGATAACTGCAATGTTCTTAAAAATCAAACACGCTCATCAAAAGGCTTTACCATAAGAGTAAAAAGAGAGACTACAGACTGGGAAAAATTTTTGGCTATGACAAATGTGACAAAGGTCTAGTCTCTGAAATCTTCACGAAAATCCAACACCTCCACAACAAAAAGACAAATAATCCATTTAAAAAATGGGCAAAGGAGATGAACAGACACTTCACCAAGGAAGGCAGTCAAGAAGATAACAGACACATGGGGAAATGTTTGGGATCACTAGCCATTAGCCATTAGAGAAACGCAAATCAAAACCACAATGAGGTATCATCTCATCCTGGCATTACTGGCACAAATAAAAAAAAAAAAAAACAGAAAATAACAAATGTTGAAGAGGCTGCTGGGAGATCTGAACCCTTATGCCCTGCTAGTGGGAATGCAAAATGGCACAACCATTTTGGAAAACGTATAGTGCTTCCTTAGAAAGCTAGAAATAGAAATACCATACGATCCAGCAAGCCGTCTCCTAGGAATATATCCTAGAGAAATAAGAGCTGTCACACAAATAGACATATGCACACCCATGTTCATTGCAGCATTGTTCACAATAGCAAAAAGATGGAAACAACCTAGATGCCCATCAACAGATGAATGGATAAACAAACTGTGGTGCATACGCACAATGGAGTACTACGCAACAATAAAGAACAATGATGAATTGATGAATCTGTAAAGCATCTCACAACATGGATGAATCTGGAGAGAATTATGCTGACTGAAATAAGTCAATCACAAAAGGACAGATATTGTATGAGACCACTACTATAAAAACTCATCAAAAGGTTTACACACAAAAACAAACAATCTTTGATGGTTACGAGAGAGCGGAGGCGTGAGGATCGAAAAACACTAAATAGTCAATAGATTAGTGGTAACTTTGGTGAAGGGTAAGACAGTACACAATACTGGGGAAGCCAGCACAGCTTGTCAAAGGCAAGGCCTTGGAAGCTCCATAGACATGTTCAAAACCCCTGAGGGGCCGGATTACTGGACAGAGGGCTGTGTAGACCTTGGTCTCGGGGAATACCTAGCTCAGTTGGCATAACATATTTTGTAAAGAAAATGTTCTACATTCTACTTTGGTAACTAGCATCTGGGGTCTTGAAAGCTTGTGAGCGGCCATCTAAGATACTCCACTGGTCTCACCATGTCTGGAGCAAAGGAGAATGAAGAAAACCAAAGACACAAGGGAAAGATTAGTCCAAGGGACTAATGGACGACAACTACCACAAACTCCACTAGACTGAGTCCAGCACAATTAGATGATGCCCGGCTACCACCACTGACTGCTCAGACAGGGATCACTATAGAGGGTACAGACAGAGCTGGAGGAAAATGTAGAAGATATTCTAACTCAAAAAAAAAAAAAAAAAAAAAAATCACCAGACTTACTGGTCTGACAGAGACTGGAGAAACCCCAGGAGTATGGCCCCCAGACACCCTTTTAGCTTAGTAATGAAGTGACTCCTGATGTTCACCCTTCAGGCAAAGATTAGACAGGCCCATAAAGCAAAACAAGACTAAATGGGCACACAGGCCCACGGGGAAAGGCTAGAAGGCAGGAGGGGACAGGAAATATGGTAATAGGGAACCCAAGGTTGAGAAGGGAGAGTGTTAACATGTCATGGGGTTGGTAACCAATGATGTAAAACAATACGTGTACTAAGTATTTAAAGAAAAGCTAGTTTGTTCTGTAAACCTTCATCAAAAGTACAGTAATAATAATAAAACACATATTTACACACTGTCACATCTCCCATTGCTGTAGAGTCAATTTCGGCCCATAGTTACTCTATATAGGACAGGGAAGAACTGCCCCATAGGATTTCCAAGGCTGAATTCTTTACAGAAGCAGACTGCCACATCGTCCTCTGGTGGAGCGGCTGGTGGGTTCGAACCACTGAGCACTTAACCACCGTGCCAGCAGAGCTCACTTATCTACACATTGTCTTATCTAGGACTTGGCATATGCTGTTCCCACTGGCTGGAACACCCTTCTTCATCTCCCTTCCTCCGACCCAATGTTGGCATTCCCCAGGGTGTTGAGAAGCAGGTCCAAAGTAGGGCAGTGGAAACTGCAGAGACCTGTCCTACAGACCAGATGCAGCCTGATACACTTTGTGACCCTGGGCAGTGACTTCGTGGCCCTGAGCCTCGGTGAATCCCAGTGCTTGAGGTAGTGGGGCTAAGGGAAGGCACTTGGCTTAGGCTCTGGCCTGAACTTCTCGCCTTGTGAGTTGAGGTCATCTGGCCCCGCCCTTGCCATGTCTCCAAGGCCAGAGGGCCACCAGGAGGCTGAGCAAAGCAGGATGGGGCTGGCCTGGTTCTGGCAGAGGCCCTGAACTGAAGGTGATGTCGGGGCCTTGCAGGACAGGCGGGTGGCCCTGGCCAAGCCTGGGAAGGGATTTGCTGTTCCTATCTGGCTGCAGAGAGGGCAGGCAGCTCCCAATCCCACAGGTGCAGGGGTGGGGGCCTCGGCCCAAGGCTGAGCTGAGGGACCCATCCACCGTGCGGGCCCTGGGAGGGAAGCCAGAGGGGTGGGGCAGGGAGTCCCGTCACAGCCACCACCAAGAGGATGGGCTTACAGCAGCCTAGGCCAGACTCCAGCTTGGCCCCACGTCAGCCAGTGACCTTTTAGAGTGTGAATCCAGTCATGTTCCTCCCCTGCTTAAAACCTTCCACTCACCTCTTAACACAACTTGGAGACCCTGTGTGCCCTGGTCCCTGCCCAGCTCCCCGACCCCATTCCTGCAGCTCTTCTAGTTCCGGCCTCCCAGCCTCCCGGCCTCTGCCCTGGCAGTTCCCTCCAACTTTCTCACCATTTTCCCCATGCCTCAGGCCTCAGCTCAGGCGTCACCTCCCAGAAAGAGCATTGCTCTTTCTTTCTCTCTCCTTCCCCCCACCAAAAGGAGCCCGCTCTGGTCTTAACCACCTCAACTCTGCATCTTCTCTAGTTCCCATCACAAACTGCAACTGTGTGATCACCTGTTTGACTTTATGGGGATTTTTTCCATTCCCCATAGAATGGAAGCATCAGGAGGGCAGGCATTGGGTCAACTGGTTCAACTCTGACTCCTCAGGGCCCAGCACAGTTCCTGGCACACAGACGGTGCCCATAAATCCATGAGGCAGGTGGCCTGGGTCCCAGCCCCAAGTCTGCCTCTGATATGCTGAGAGACATTGAGCAGATCACAGCACCTCTCTGGGCAATGATCTGACCTTTTGGAAGCAGAGGAATCTTCTCTTCGATCGATATTGTAGATGGACCCTCTGTATCTAAAGCAGCTAGACACAGAGCTTGTTTGTTGCTATGGTGCTAAACGGATTTCAGCTTTTTTCCAGACTAAGACAGACTAGGAAGAAAGGCTTGGTGATCGACTTCCTAAAATCAGCCAATGAAAACCCTATGGATCACAATCCCCTGATCCGTTGTGCATGGGGTCACCGTGAGTTGGGGCAAACTTGACAGCACCTCACAACAACATCTGGGGGTTCAGCACCTTCATACTTGACCACTTTTCAAATTTTCTGCTATGAACATAGTTCTTTCTTCATGAGAGTAAAAAGATTATTAAAAATCTCTAGAAATCAACTGAGAATGGAAAACTAGATTATTTCTAGGGGTGCCGCTAGGTCTGGAAAATGCAAGAAGAAACTTCAGCAAAAGAGGGCAGGAGCGACTCTGGCACTTTTCCAACAAAGGCAGAAGGAACGTTGAACGGTGGGATTCCAGGCACCATAGCAGGCTGGCAGAGGAAACACCAACACCAGTCCTTTATCTGTTTCTCATTTGGCACCTACTCATCTTGATCACAAGCTTGGTGAGGCAGATTTCACTCACTCACTCACTCACTCACTCACTCACTCACTCACTCACTCGTCAGTTAACTCACATTCACTGAGTTCCCACTCTGTGCCAGGTGTGTGCAGGGAGGTCCTTGCCCTCACGGAGATGGCAGTCTGAGGTTGGTGTCCCCAGTGGTCAAAGTCCCTGAGTGTAATGCACTGAATGGGGTATGGCTGGCCCCACGTGGACTGTGATCATGACCCCTCAGCTCCTACTCTATGTCCCCATTAATGCAGCCTCGCCTGGTGATCAGGTGTAGCCGCCACATGGTCTGATGCAGAGCTCAGGCCCATTAAACGCTCAAATCTGTCTAGGAGCTCCTTTCTGGCCAGGGCCTCACCCTGCAAGAGTGACCTTGAATCTATGTTTTAATTTTTTGTTATTTTGGTGAAAGTATACACAGCCAAATATATACCATTTCAATTATTTCTACATGTACAATTCAGTGACAGTGCCTACATTCTTCACGTTGTGCTACCATTCTGTATCCTTTTCCAAATTATTCTGCCACCTTTAACTTAAACTTGCTGCCCCCTAAGCTTCCTAACTAACCCTTCAAGTTGTCAATTTGATTTCACATGTCGTTGTTATTAGTTGCCATCTAGTCTATGCCAACTCATAGCGACCCTATGTACAACAGAACAAAACACAGCCTGAAATGGTTGAACATCGACCAGTTCTTTTTGGTACAGTGGCTCTGTGTATTCCTTCCATCTTCTTTTGATGCGTCCTACATCGTTCAATATTTTGCCCATAGAATCCTTCAATGTTGCAACTCGAGCCTTGAATTTTTTCTTCAGTTCTTTCAGCTTGAGAAATGCCAAGTGCGTTCTTCCTTTTCGGTTTGCTAACTCCAGGTCTTTGCACGTGTCATTATAATACTTTGCTTCTCGAGCCGCCCTTCAAAATCTTCTGTTCAGCTATTTTACTTCATCATTTTCTCGCTTTGCTTTAGTACTCGACATACAAGAGCAAGTCTCAGAGTCTCTTCTGACATCCATTTTGGTCTTTTCTTTCTTTCCTGTTTTTAATGACCTCTTGCTTTCTTTATATATGATTGTCCTTGACGTCATTCTACAACTTGTCTGGTCTTTGGTCATTAGTGTTCAATGCATGAAGTCTATTTTTGAGATGGTCTCTAAATTCAGGTAGAGTATACTCAAGGTCATACTTTGGCTCTTGTGGGCTTTTTGAAAATTTTCTTCAGCTTCAACTTGAACTTGCATATGAGCAATTGATTGTTCTGAAGGTGGCCCCTGGCCTTTTTCTGATACTGAGCTTCTCCTTTGTTTCCTTCGATGTAGTTGATTTGATTCCTGCATATTCCATCAGGCAAGATCCTCGTATATAGTCACTATTTATGTTATTGAAAAAAGATATTTGCAATAAAACCCTGAGTCTCCATATTGGTCTTAAAAAATTCTGTCATGGGATCTCTGGCATCATTTCTATCACCAAGGCCATATTTTCCAACTACCAATCTGTCTTCTTTGTTTCCAACTTTTGCATTCCAAACACCTGTAGTTATCAATGTAAATTGATTGCATTTTTGATCAATTTCAGACTGCAGAAGTTGGTGAAAATTTTCAATTTCTTCATCTTTGGCCTTAGTGGTTGGTGCATAAATTTGAATAATAGTCATATGAACTGGTCTTCCTTGTAGGTGTATGGCTATTACCCTATCACTGACAGCATTGTGCTTGAGGATAGATCTTGAGATGTTCTTTTTGACCATGAATGCAACACCTTTTTTCTTCAGTTTGTCATTCCTGGCATAATAGACTATATGATTGTCTGATTCAAAATGCCCATAGCAGTCCATATTAGTTTCCTAATGCCTATCAATCTTTATATGTCCCTTTTCATTGTGGATAACTTCCAATTTTCCTAGATTCATACTTTGTATATCCCATGTTCTGACCACGAATGGATGTTTGCAGCTGTTTTTTTCTCACTTTGAGTCACGCCACATCAGCAAATGACGGTCCCAAAAGCTTGGTTCCAGCTCTTCCCCAGTCATATTTTGAGTGCCTTCCAACCTGAGGGGCTCCTCTTCTGGCACCATATCAGACAATGTCCCTCTGCTATTCATAAGGTTTTCAATGGCCAACTTTTTTCGGAAGTAGGCCTCCAGATCCTTCTCCCTCGTCTGTCTCAACCTGAAAACTCCGCTGAAACCTGTCCACCATGGATAATCCTGCTGGTATTTGAAATACTGGTGGCATAGCTTCCATCTTCACAGCGACATACAAGCCACCATAGTATGACAAACCGACAGACAAGTGGTGGTGATTTCACATAGATAATTATTCTGAAGAGCACAATGCCCACAGCAGACATACTTTACTAATTAAGTTATTTTTTTGGTTCAAAGAAAGCTTCAGGGTATAGTTTTGGTTTAAGGTTTAAAGTTTAAAGATTGTCTCAGGGCAATAGTTTTGGGGGTTCATTCAGCCTCATTGGATCCAGAATATTTGGATTCCATTAAAACCTTGAAATTCTGTTCCACATTTTCCCCCTTTTGATCAGGGGAGTGGCAGGTTTTTCTTCTTTTATTTCTTTCTTTCTAATCAACATTAAATATGTTTTTTCTTATTTTACCAAAATAACCAAAATAGCACATGCTTATTATAAATAACATGGTGTCTTACATACCTAGCGCTGCTATATCAGATATATCACAAGTGGATGGCTTTAACAAACAGAAATTTAATTTCTCACAGTCTGGGAGGTTAGAAGTCCAAACTGAAGGTGCCAGCTCTAGGGGAAGGCTTTCTCTGTGTCAGCTCTGGAGGAAGGTCCTCGTGTCTTCTGAGCTTCTGCTTCTAGACAATCTTCATATGGGTTGGCATCTCTCTTCCCGCATCTTTGTTTGCTAGATGCATTTAATCTCTTTTACATCTCAAAATACACCCTACACTAATCCTGTCTCATTAACATAACAAAGACAACCCTTTCCCAAATAGAAACTCTGGTGGCGTAGCGGTTAAGTGCTATGGTTGCTAACCAAAAGGTCTGCAGTTCGAATCCACCAAGCGCTCCTTGGAAACTCTGTGGGACAGTTCTACTCTGTCCTATAGGGTCGCTGTGAGTCGGAATCAACTTGACAGCACTGGGTTTTGGGTTTCCCAAAAGGGATTATAACCACAGGTATAAACAACAACAACACCAAAAAAAAACAGGTATAGAGGTTAGGATTTATAACACATATTTTTGGCGGACACAGTTCCATAACACATGACAATTTAAAGAATTAGAAAATTTACTAGCTGTGGCACGTCACGCAAGTTACTTCACTTCTCAAATCCTCAGTGTTGTCATCTGTGAAATGGAGACAGCCCTGGTACCCATCTTACAGGTTTACTGTGAGGAATAAAGAGACCCCATTTAAGAGGGTACACAGCACAGAGGGACTCAAAAAGAAATGCATTAATATGAAGAAGACAAAAAAGCCCCACAACCCACCTCTAGGGGCCAACCCAGACAACATCTTGGGTTCGCTTCTTCCAGATAGTTTTCTCTGTGTATATATTGAGAGACAGTTATAAATATAAAACTTTTTTTTTTTTTTTTTTTTACAAAAATTGAGATCACACTCTAATTCTATTTTCTAAACTGATTTTTTTTTTCATTTAATGGCCGGATCATTGTAATGGCAATAAATTCTTTTCTAAATCATGATTTTTGTGGCTGAGCTGTATCTCCGATATAGCTATATCTTCCTTTATTCAAGCAATAAAAAATAAGTTACGAGAGATAAACAGAAAAATAAGTAGCGAAGGCTGCTTTAGTGTCGGGCATTTAGTTTGTTCATACTTGTTCATCGTAAAGGATGTTGCAATGGACACGTTTGTTGATAAATCTTTGCCTGCAATGAATAAATTCTTTCGGATTTCCTAAGAAATGAGTTCCCAAAGCTGAGACCATAAAGAAGTTTCTCTGAGTGTTGTTGCCCGTCATACTCGTAGAAAAGGGAACCAACACGGGCTGATTTGTTTTGTTTTGTTTTGTTTTGTTTTGTTTCCTTTTTTTAAGGGCCAGGCATCGTCGTGCTGGGCATATCACCCAGGCACTGAATCTTCACAATAACCCTATTACCCTCATTTATCAGATAAGGAGACTAAGACCCACAAAGATTTAATGATAATATCACCGGTACTTATAAAGCATGAGGCATTGGTGGGTCCACAGTAGAATTCTCACCTCCCTTGCAGGAGACTCGGGTTCAATTCCTGGCCAATCCATCTCATGTAAAACCACTACCCATCATCAGTGGATGCTTGCATGTTGCTATGATGTTGAACAGGTTTCAGCAGAGCTCCCAGGCTAATACAGACTAGGAAGAAAGGCCTGGTGACCTACTTCTGAAAATCAGCCAATGAAAACCTAACGGATCACAGCAGAACTTTGTCCGATCTGTAGCTGACTAGGCAGAGTTTCATGCCATTGTGTGTAGGGTCACCATGTGTTGGGGCCAATTCAACAGCTAACAGTAACAGCAACTTATAAAGGCTTTTCATCTTTAGGTACTTCATGGAATACTCAAAATTTTCGTAAACTGCCCTCCTGCCGGTTGTGTGTGAGAAAAAAAGGTCAAAGTCCCACACCATTGCCAACGCTTGTTTGTTTTCAGTATTTTAGTGTGTTTGTGTGTGTGTATGTGTGTGATTTAGGTGAAAGTTTACAGAGCAAATTAGTTTCTCATTAAACTGTTAACATATAAATTGTTTTGTGACATTTGTTGCCAGCCCCACAATGTGTCATACATTCGTATAGTTTTCCTGTCCCTTTCTGCCTTCCTGTCTTTGCTTTTAGGCTGGTGTGCCCATTAGTCTCATGTTCGCGATTGAACTATGAAGCACGTTCCTCGCGTGTGTTATTGTTGGCCCCAAAGGCCTGTCTAATCTTTGGCTGAAGGGTAAACCTCAGGAGTAACATCAGTACTGAGTTAAAAGGGTGTCCAGGGCCCATACTCTTGGGGTTTCCTCAGTCTTTGTCAGACCAGGAAGCCTGGTCTTTTGTGTGTGTGTGAATTTGAACTTTGTTCTACATTTTTCTTCAGCTCTGTCCAGGACCCTCTACTGTGCTCCCTGCCAGACCTGTCAATGGTGATAACCAGGCACCATCTAGTTGTTCTGGCCTCCATCTGGTAGAAGTTGTGGTAGTTGTGGTCCATTAGTCCTTTGGGCTAATCTTTCCCTTGTGTCTTTGGTCTTCTTCAATTCTCCTTTGCTCCGGTCAGGATGGGGCAAGTAGATGTATCTTAGATGGCCACTCACAGGCTTTTAAGATCCCAGTCGCTACTCACCACAGTTGAATGTAGAACATTTTCTTTATAGATTATGTTATGCGAAATGAGCTAGATGTCCCCGAGACCATGTTCCTCAACCCTCAGGCCAGTATCTTGGTCCTTTGGGCATTTGGATGTGTCTATGAAGCTTGCCTTGGTCAAGTTGTGCTGACTTCCCCAGAATTGTGTGCTGTCTTACCCTTCACGAAGGTTACCACTTAGCTAATATCTAATTAGTGTTTTTCCCTCCCCATCGCTCATCCTCCCTCATAACAATCAAAGATTGTTTCTTTCTGACTGGAAACATTTTCATGTATTTTTATAATAGTGGTCTCATACTGTATTTGTCCTTTTGTAGCTGACTTATTTCACGCAACATAATGCCTTCCAGATTCATCCATGTTGTGAGATGTTTCACAGATTCATCATAGTTCTTTATCGTTGCATAGTATTCCATTGTGTGTATGTACCATAGATTGTTTATCCATTCATCTGTTGAGGTGCACTTAGGTTGTTTCCATCTTTTTGCTATTGTGAATAATGCTGCAATGAACATAGGTGTGCATATGTCTATTTGTGTGACTGCTCTTATTTCTCTAGGATATATTCCTGGAAGTAGGATAGTTGAATTGTATGGTATTTCTACTTACAGCTTTTTAAGGAAGCGCCATATTGTTTTTCAAAATGGTTGTACCATTTTCCATTTCCACCAGCAGTGCATAAGAGTTCCAATCTCCCCACAACCTCTCCAACCTTTGTTATTTATTATTATTATTATTATTCATGCCAGTAATGTTGGGGTGAAATGGTATCTCATTGTAGTTTTGATTTACATTTCTTTAATGGCTAGTGATTGCAAGCATTTCATCATGTGTCTGTTAGCTACCTAAATGTTTTTTTTTGGTGAAGTGTCTGTTCATATCCTTTGCCCATTTTTTAGTTGGATTATTTGTCTTTCTATTGTACAGGTTCAACACTGGGTATTTTGATATAGGTTAGTTAGCTATTGCTGAGTAACAAACCACCACAGAACTCAATGGTTGAAAACAGTAAGCAATTATTTTTGCTCATGTGTCAAAGGTCATTTAGGTGGTTCATCTATCTCAACCAAGCTCATTCAAACATCTGTGGTTGGTGTCACGGATTTTCACGGGCTCTCTCATGTACCTGGGGCTCGGCTCTGCTCCACACAGCCTCTTAGCCCCCAGCAGGCTAGCCCAGGCTTGTTCACATGGCAGTGGCAGCAGTGTTCCAAGGCAGCAAGCAGAGCTGCAAGGAGTCTTGAGGCCTAGGCACAGAACTGGCACTACATCACATCTGTCACGTTCTATTGGCTAAAACAAGTCATGTGACTGAGCCCTGATTCAAAGCCTGGGAAATAGACTATGGCTTGATGGAAGGAGCTGTGAAGCCAGACTGCAAAGGCTATAGACACAGCCAGGGCAGAGAACTGAGAACATTTTTGTAATCAATCACATTTTTGTAAAAACTTTTACCAATTTCATAACTTTAAAAAATATCTGTCTTAAGGTGTATTTCTAGGATTACCTACTACTGAGATCAACCTTCTTTTTCTTATTGGCCATTCATCAATTGACTCCTTGCCCCCCAAACACCAGTCTTCATATTCACCCTAGCCCACATTCCCCTTGGAAGTCTTGCCCATGCCCCTTCCAGGAGCAGCCATCATCTCTGCACATCAGCTCTGTCTCCCCATAATGAATAGTCCAAGAGCCCTCAGGAGAGAGAACCCTGCCCTCCCTCCACCCAAGCTCCCCCCGGGACAGCCTCGTGATGACACCATCCATCACTGCCACCCTCTGTGGCTGGGCGCCCCGGGCCCAGCCACGGAGGGAGGAAATGCTGCCCACAGCTCAGTGGAGCCCTTAATGATTACGTCAAGTGGCAAGCCATTTATTAGTCTCCTTAGCGGCCAAAAAAAATAAGGCCTGCGAAGCCAGCAAGCGCATTGGGGGACTGCGGTTTTATTTTTTATGATGGCTTCATGCCTCAGACTCTGAGGGGGATGCGGGCAGGGGCAGGCAAGCCTGGGGCAGTGGGTTGGAGTCCTGAGCTTTGACCTGTCTCCGCCCGGAGACTGCAGGCACAGAGCGTTTGCACAGCCTGCCCAAGGTCACACAGCTCCCAGGCCAGGGTCGTCCCATTGGGCAAGGTTGCTTCTCCCTTTGAGTCTGTCTGAACAGCTCCTGTGTTTAATTATAAATTGCCTCAGACCCTTCTCTGGAGCTTAAAAACCAGTTGTCTAGTCGATTCTGACTCATGGTGGCCCCATATGTGTCAGAGTAGGACTATGCTCCATATGGTTTTCGATGAATGATTTCCTTCAGAAGTTGATGGCCGAGCTTTTCTTCCAAAGTGCTTCTAGATGGACTTAACTGCCAACATTTCAATTAGCAGCCAAGCGCTCAACTGTTTGCACCAATTGTTGAGTATAAATTAGATCTGAGCAGACACATGTAAGTAAAAATGTAGGGTTCTCTGGTGTTGGAGTGGGAACACCAGTGCTCAAGTCTTTACATTTCACTTCCCTGAGCCTCAGTTTTCTCATCTGTAAAATGGGCATGATCAGGGCTGGCATTATGGCTATGCGACCTGTGCGGTTGCACAGGGTCCCCTGTTCAGAAGGGCTCCGAGTTCAGTTCAATGCTCCTCTGTTGCCATCTTATCATTTTTAATCATTTTATCATTGAACCAGTGGCGCGTGCATGTGAGCAGGTGAGAAACACGGAAGAAAGGAAAAAGCTTTATATGTTAGTACCTTTATCTACACTTTTTTCTTGTTTTTTGGTGTTATTTTGCATTGTGTTCTACAAATTATGTAGCCTTCTGGCCCTGATCATGATGACCCCTCCTAGGCCAGGCTTGGGGAAGGCACCTAGAAGACTCCCTGAGAGTGGCTCCCCCCTCTAGTCGGTCTCACCTACTCCTCCACAGTTCCTCTCTTCCATCAGGAACTGGGGGCCTTATCCCGAATGGCCCTCCTTCCTCTCCCTACCATCCTGGCAGGCCACGGCTTCTTCCTTCCTGCGTCCTTCTCTTCCACTGCCTCTGCTCTGGCCTGCTCTCATTGTTAGCTCCTGTCAAGTTGGCCCCTGACCCATGGTGACCCCATGCATGACAGAAGGGACCCAACACTGCCCAGTCCTGTGGCATTCCAATGATTAGTTGTGGATCATTGTGGTTCATAGGGTCTTCTTTGACTGATTTCTGGAAGAAACATGCCAGGCCTTTCTTCTTAGCTCGTCTCAGTCTGAAATTCCACTGAAACCTGTTCAACATCATAGCGACACAAAAACCTCCACTCATGGATGGATGGTGGCTTGGGGTGCATTGGTTGATAACTGAACCCAGGTCTCCCACATGGAAGGTGGGAATTCTGTTACTGAACACCCAGCGCACCCCTTACTCTGGCATTGTTGTTGTTGTTGTTGTCATGTGCCATTGAGTCAATTCTAACTCCTGCCTGCCCTATAGGACAGAGTAGAACCATCCCATAGGATTTTCTAGGCTGAAATCTTTATGGGAGCACATTGTCAGATCTTTTCTCCCACAGAGCAGCTGGGGGGTTCAAACCGCCCATCTTTCAGTTAGCAGCTGAGTGCTTAACCACTGTACCACCCGTTATTGCTCCCAAGGATTGCCTCCTCCCTGACCTCCCAGACTCTCACCTGCCCAGCCCCCATCCACCCTCCCCACAGCAGCAAACCAAACCACAGGACTCCTTCTTTGATTCTCCAAGCTTCCAAACTGGGCCTGAACACCCACCCCACAACCCACAACTCTGGGCTCCAGACGTTCCCTGCCCACTGCTGCCTGGGGCGTCCTGAGCTCCACATGTCCTTTATTCTGTCCACCCAAGTTACAGCCCATGTTTATTGAGCACAAATTGTTTACCAGGCCCTGTGCTAAGCACCTTACATGGACGATCATATTTTATCCTCACGATGATCCTACGACATACGCACTCTGAACATCTTCAATTTATAGGTGAGGAAACTGAGGCACAGAGCAGTATGTTCACTTGCTCAGAGCCAGGATTCGACCCCAGCAGACCAGTTCCAGTATCCACACCCCTAACCCTTACAGGAATTCTCCTCTATCTCTTTGCACAAGCCAGTCAGTCCTTCCTCCAGGAATGCCCTTCCCCGCCCAGGACTTAACCCAGGCTAAAAAAAATTTTAAGTACTTAAGTGTGAAGCAAGGGTGGTTCTGTGGAAGAATTCTCACCATCCACGCAGGGGACCTGAGTTCACTTCTGACCAAGGCGTGTCATGCACAGCCACCACCCATCTGTTAATGGAGGCTTGTGTGTTGCTATAATGCTGAACAGGTTTCAGTGGGACTGCTAGACTAAGACTAGGAAGAAAGGCCTGGTGATCTACTTCTGAAAACCACCACCGAACCCTATGAATCACAATGGTTTGATCTCCAACCAGTCACAGGGATGGTACAGGACCTGTCAGTGTTTTGTTTCGTTGTGCATGGGACCATCATGAGCCAAGGGCTGACTCAACAGCAGCTAACAGCCACAAGTACTTAAGTACACCAAAAACATTTGCCAAGTGCGTGAGTAAGTGAGTGTATGATCTGGCCCCTTGCTTGCTGTGTGGCTTTGAGTAAATCACTTTCCCTCTCTGGACTTCCATTTCCTCTTACATCCAAAGGAGGTGAGCCCAGTGAGCTCAATAAGGCACCAGACCCCCAGGAATCCGCTGCAGCTGCTGCAAGGGGGCCCATGGCAGAGGGAGCCGTCCATGCGGCCAAGATTATATCTGGCCCATGACTAAGTGTGCCCAGCCCTGTCCCATCTGTCTGCCCACGTCCATCACCATGGTGAAAGAGCAGGGGACCATGTCTCTGAGCTTCAGAACCACATGACACCATCTCCCAAAAGGGCAGAGCCCTGCCTGGAGCTTGGCCGCTCACTCTGCCTGCTTGTCTTGCATTCACCACCCCACCCCAGGCCTGCAGCCCCTCCCAGGCTGACACCCTTCCTTCCTGGGCAGGAAGAGCCAGGAGGAGCCCTGGGCTGAGACTTTGAGGAAACCTTTCACGCAGCCAGCAAGCAGGGCGCCATTGTCCCACAAATCGTAACAACCCATGCCAAAGTCTGAGCTGACTCTGTATCTTCCAAACAGACCTGTGAGGTGGGTGCTTATATTAGATCCATTTTACAGAAGGGGAGGCTGAGTATACAGAGGGTTGGAACCTGCACGAGGTCACACACCCTGGCTGACCATCTGGCCCCTGAGCCTGTGGGCTTGAAGCAGTGGCTCTTACTTTTTATCTCGTGCCAGGCCCTGGGGGACATGGATGACCATGAGCAGACCCAGTGTCCACCTTCAAGGGTCTCCCATGACCAAGGACACATGCCAGTGACCATCTGTCAGTCCCCCCTACCATGGCAAAGGGCCCACCCTGAGATCCCCACCACTTGCAGATAGGGACAAGCAGGTGCCCCTTTCCCTGCACCCCTCACTGCCCTGCAAGCACATGTCTTCATTCCCCTCCCCCAAGGTTAAGCTTTGTGACCCCGGGGAAATGGCCTCACCTCTCTGTGTTACCTTTTTCTCATTCATCAGTACACCTTGCAGGCACAGTCATCCATGCTACTTATCTGGTTGGAGCCAGAAAACCATCCGTAGAGGCTGGCAAAGGATTTCCATTATACAGATGAGGAAACTGAGGCTCGGGGAAAAGGTCATGGCTTGGCCAAGGTCAGGAAGTTCGTTAAGGGCACAGCAGCGGATATGGGCGTCCACAGGGCATAGGTGTTTCCTGCCCAGAGCTGGGCCAGCCCCGGCCAGAGGGTGGGGTGATAACCCTTTCCTGGCCATGCTCCTCCCTCCCTCTGTCCTCACCCTCCCCCTCCGGAGGTCTCCAAACAAAGCTGCCTTTATCCAACCATAGCTGCATTCCTCAGTGACACTTGAGGACAAAGGCAGGGGCCACCGGCAGAGACAGGAAAACCCTACCGCCCCGAACCAGTTTACCGCCTTCCCACGCCCCACCCCCACCGGGGGGCCTCCCCAGGGCCGCCTGCTCCAGTTCAAGGGAGCTCTGGGAGAGAGCCTCATTCTGCTGGGCCTGCCTCTCCGGCCCCCATTATAGCTAAAGTGTCTGTCATGGTGAGGGGGCCAGGCACAAGCACCAGAGGTCTGAGCCCAGCTCCACCCATACATACTGCGTGCGGAGCATTGAGCAAGTCACCCCAGCCACCCATGCCTCTTGTGCGGAGCATTGAGCAAGTCACCCCAGCCACCCATACCTCTGCTTCTTCCTCTATGAAACGGGAGGTGGTGGCTGGAAGAGCTTAGTGCAATAACACACTAAGGGGCCAGGACCATGGGGAAGGTTGCTGTCATAAATGTTGTTGTTACTATTACTGTTTTCCTAGTTCCAATCTTTCTGTGTTTCCATCAGATTGCCCTGCCACTCTTACCTCAGAGCCTTGCACATGCTATCCCCTCCACCCAGAACACTCTCTACTCTCAGTCCTTCCTGGTTAACTCCCGTTACCCTGCAGGTATTGCTCTCCTCCAGGCAGCCTGCAGTGAATGCCACAGCCCTGGCTGATATAGGGGCCTCCTCCTGTGGGTTCCTAGTGCCCTGTGCATCCCTGTCACAGCCCACAATGCCCCTATGATCACTGCTGCTGATCC
Source organism: Loxodonta africana (assembly GCF_030014295.1). NCBI lineage: Eukaryota > Metazoa > Chordata > Mammalia > Proboscidea > Elephantidae > Loxodonta > Loxodonta africana. Next base: position 28,896,354 of record NC_087360.1, on the reverse strand, counting down.
ACAGCCGCCTCCACCAGACTCAGGGCCTCTGGAGGGCAAAACCAGGACTGTGTTTGTCCCCTGCTATATCCCCAGGGCCTAGCATGGGGCCTGGAAGAGCTTGGTCAGTGCTTGTGGGTGGAAGGAGGTGGATGGGTGAATGGGTGGGTGGATGGATGAATGGACGGACGGATGGAGGCAAGGACAGACAGAGGGATGGATGGACGAAGGGATGGATGGATGGATAGACAAAAGGACTGATGGCTGACTGGATGGGTGAATGAATAAAGTAACAGATGAGTGGATGGGGACTCTATTTCCTGGGTCTGACAGACCCAGAAGAAAGGAAAGGAGGAAGGTGGTGAGAAAAGGCCCCTGAGAGGCCAGGAAGGGCCAGGCCAGGTGTCTCTCCAGCCTACCAGGATGGGGGTGGTGGGTTCTCTGAAGCCAGAGCTGACCCCAATGCCACAATCTCCACCCATTTTTACCTTGCCAGGGGCCCGAGGCTGGGACTGCAGGAGCAGCATTAAGGCTGCAAGGTTTCCACGAAAATACAAAGTACAACTTCTCACCACCCCACCCACTGAGCCCAGCTATCTTGGAAGAATAAGCCACATTCTGACAGTCACAGCCCTGCAACCTGTTCCCCACAGCTTGGGGCCCGGACATTACTAAAGACCCACTCAGCTTATTTCCATGTTCGTTCGTGGAGTACCTACCGTGTGCCAGGCAGAAGAAACTGAGTCCAGTTCCCCAGGAGCACACAACCTAGACATACAGCATGAGAAAAGGCCTTTGAGATGATCTAGCCAGACCAGAGAGGAACAGATATTTGCCTAAGGTCACACAGTAAAGTGAGAATTGGGACCCAGGGTTCTAGACTCCTGGCCCAGTGCAGACGTCCAAGTAGTGAGACCACATCACAGAGGTGAAAAAGGATGGGGGAGGGAAGAGAGAAAGGAAGAGGTCCTGAGCAGCTACTGCGTGCCAAGACCATGCTAGTCTGGCTTTATCATCCCCCACAGATGAGGACACTGAGGCATGGGGGGAGGGGCAGGGCTGGGATTCAAGCCCAAGTCTGTTGAATTCCACAGCCTGCTCTTTCAGCCATAAATATTTGCCCACAATTCATTCATATAGACAGAGAACAAAGGCCCTGGAGCTGCAAGTGCCTGGCTCATAGTAGGTGCTCAAAAAATAGTGATGGAAGGAAGGGAGGGAAGGAAGAGAAGGAAAAGGGGAGAAAGACAGAAGGGAGGAAGAAAGGAAGGAACAATATATGGATTGAATAATGGATAGCTAGAAGGATGGCAGGAAGGAAAGAACAAAGGAAGAAAGATGATAGATGGACCAAAGGAAGGAAGGAAAGAAGGAAGGATGGATGGGTGGATGGGTGGATGGGTGGATGGGTGGATGGGTGGATGGGTGGATGGGTGGATGGGTGGATGGGTGGATGGGTGGATGGGTGGATGGGTGGATGGGTGGATGGGTGGATGGTAGAAAGAAAGAAGGAAAGAAACATGATAGGTGAATAGAAGGAATGATGGAAGAGAGGAAGAATGATGGATGAAAGAATACAAGGAAGAAAGGAAATGAAGAAGGGAAGGAGGGAGGAAAAGGAAGGAAGGAAGAGAGGGAGAGAGGGTTACTTTGCATGAGGCTAACACAGTCTAAAAGTAGATAAAAATATCTTCACAAAGCACAAATACCCAGATTTTCTAGGGCCGTCTCAAGACAGGAAGGACCGGGCGTCCTCCCTGGTTCCCAGAGTGACCACAATGTCTGTTCCACCCTCGAACACGGAGGCCCAACCGAGCCACCGCACCCAGCCAGCCCAGGCCTAGCGGTCAAGGTCTCGCACTACCTCCTCCCAGGACGAGCTTGAGCCCAGCTCCAGCCTGGATGGGCAGCTCTGGGGAGGCCGGGTGGCCTTTCAGCTGGACATAAAGGCTGTGTCTAAAAACAAACAAATGACTTCCGGGGCAGAGGGCAGGGAAATGGTTCCAGCCGGGTGTTTGGGCAGCACTTCGGCCATTCAATCAGACCTGCTGGGCAGTGAGGGGATGGCAGAGAATCAATCATGGGCTATGTGTGTTTGCAAAAGGACGTGTGTGGCTGTGACAGCAACAGGGGCCCGGGGAGGCCCTCCCAGGGACACGTGTCCACCACCTGGGCTCCTACGCCCACCAAGCCCCTGGAGGCAACAGCTGCTAAAATACAGATTTCCAGGTCCTAGGCCACAACTCCACAGCCAAATTGCCAGGAGTGGAGCCCAGAACTCTGGAGTTTCTCTGAAAGTCGTTCAGACACTTTCAGCGTGCAGCCAGGCTTAGGAACATCTGTGCTGCCCACTCGGCCCCAGGTATGGTCCTGACGGTGCAATGGGGGCATGGGAAAGGGAGCTGGTGGAGCCTGGGCTCTGCAGTCAAAAGATCTTCTCTCTCTCTCTGTGTGTGTGTGTGTGTGTGTGTGTGTGTGTGTGTTGTCCCCTCTCCAAGCCTCAGTGTCCTCATCTATAAAATGTGAAAGATGAGAGCAACTCACCTTCCTCATAGGGCAGCCAGGATGCTCAAGGGTGAGTGTTCGTAAACTATAAAAGCGCTGTGCACAAGAGTGAGGGCCTGGATGCTTCTTTTAGAATCATTTATTAGAGTGAATTCCACGCGTGAGGAATCAGCCCCTGCCAGTGCTGCCACAGGGTTACCTGAGGCCATGCAAGTTTTGTGCCCAGCTCACGGAGGGAGTTCCATCGGTGCCAGTGGCTACTATTACAATTATTGTTGCTGTTACTATTATTTAATATTTCTGGGCACTTTTCACCCTTCTTGGCTTTGGCCCTAAAACTCTCCTCTGGGGTAGTCATTAATATCCCCACTTTGACCAGAGGTGGGAGCTGCCTGCTTCTTGCGACATTGTAAGGTAAGAGCTTGACTTGTACACCAGTGTTCACGGCAGCACTGTCCTTGATAGCCAAAAGGTGGAAACAGCCCGAATGTCCACCAACAGCAATGTAGCATTACTCTGCCATGAAGAGACGTGAGCACCTGAGACTGGTCAGCACAGTGCAGATTGAACAGGGTTGCTTCGGGGAGAAGCATCAGGGGTTGGGGGAGCCCCAGAAGGCACCTAGCCCAGTTTGGGGGCTCAGAGGGTCAGCCAAGCCTGCCCAGAAGAAGCAGTGTCTTAACACGCCAGGAACCGAGGACCAGGTTCCAGGTGGAAGGATCTGCATGTGAAAGGCATGGGGGCAAGAGAGGACATGGTCTCTTTGAGGAACTGGAGGTAGCTGCTGACAGAAGCTCAGAGTGGGAGGAGAGGTGAGAAGGGAGGCTGGCCAGGTAGGTAGGGCCAGGGCACTGGGGCCTTGGACACCAAGGAGGGGAGTTTGGACTTGATCCTGGGGGCAATGGGGAGCCATGGAGGGTTTTGAGCCAGGAGATGATAAGATCAGATTTACATTTGGGAAAGCCTCACCACGTGGAAAGCCCCGTGGAGCCCTAGCCTTTCCCCTCCACCTTTGCCAGTCCTCTCTGTCATTGCCCTTCCTCCTCCTGCCTCATCCCCATCACCATCATCTTCTTGACTGCATCTACTGTGTGCCAGGCAGGGTCCAAGGCAGAGCCAAGCCCTGGCCCCCACCTCCATCCAGTGCCCGCAAACAGAAGAGAATCTTGGGGCCCAGCTGCCCCTTGCACAGATGGGGAGGCAGGCCAGACAAGGGGAACACTGGCCAGCGGTCACCCAGAAAGCCTATGACAGGCCTCATCATCTGGACTGTGGCGGGAGGGGTGCCATTATCTCTCATAAGGTGACTTAGAATCCAAGATCCTTGACGGGGCATGGGTACCCATCTTGTTCAAGTCCACCCCACCCCCATCGTACAGATAAGAACACTGAGATGCGAAAAGATGAGGTAACCTGCCCAGGATGACATTGGTACTAAAATTTAGGTTTTCTGACCTAGCCCTGATTTTCCAGATGGTGCCAGGGTAGTTGGAGAGAGGGTGATTGGAGCTGAGCTGTCAATCAACGAAGAGTTCAGTCCCTAATTTGCTGGCCTCATAGAATCATATCATACATGAATTTAACATAGGACAACTGAACTCAGAGCCAGTGGTGCAATAGTTAAGCACTCGGCTGCTGACAGAAAGGTCAGCAGTTGGAACCTACCAGCCACTCGGCAGGAGGAAGATGTGGCAGCCTGCATATGTAAAGATTACAACCTTGGAAACCCTATGGGGCAATTCTACTCTAAGGTCTCTGTGAGCTGGAATTCACTCCACATCACCCAACAACAACAGACAAGGAGAAGTCCCTGGGTGGTGTGAAGAGTTAACACGCACGGGTGTTCACTGAAAGGCTGGAAGTTCGAGTCCACCCAATGGCAGCTCAGAAGAAAGGCCTGGCTATCTACTTGCAAAAAATCGGCCATCAAAAACCCTATGGGGCACAGTTCTGCCCTGACACACGTGGGGTCGCCATGGGTCGGAATCGACTAGCGGGAAACTGGTTTAGTTTGGTTTTGTTTTTTAACTGAACACATTTGCCCCTCAACCCAAAGGGGGAGATACTATCTTGGGGGCTGTTCCCTACACCACTCACCTTGATGGCTGCCTACCCCCAGAGGAGCCCTCACCTCGGGTCCCACACAGCTCGCTTCTCTGTCTTGCTGGGGGAGTCATACCGTGTGACCCCTAAACATGAGCTTTCACTTCATTTGGGATTTGGTCGAGGAAGTAGTGATCTGTCGTCCCAAGGCAGGCGGAAAACCTGTCTGGATTTACCGAGAGATGGCAGGTTGGCGCCAACGTGATGGCTTCCCAAGGACTTGCCCAGGGCATTTTGACTGTACTTGGTTTTCCCCTTGGGCACCTGTCCTCTGCTTACGATGCAATCCCATTGACCTGCCCACAATTAGAAAAGAAACAAGAGGCTGTTTTTTCATCTTTTTACCAGAACGTAACATACACTCACAAAAAATGCACCTGTCATAAGTGTACAGCTGCACACATTACCAAGTGGACACATCTGCATAACCAGCCCCCAGAGGTTACCCTTGCGTCCCCTGCTAGTCACGCCCTCTCCAAGGGTAACCACTATCCTGACTTCTCTCGCCATAGATTATTTTCACATATTTCTGTACTTTTTATATAAATGGAATCACATTGGATACGCTCTTTTGTACTGCTCTTCTTTCACTCAGCACAGCAAGATTCACTGTGAGGGTCATCCACATTCATTCGAGTTCAATGTTACTGAACGTGTTCAGTGTGATTGCATTGTGTGACTATAGCATAATTTATTTCTCCGTTTTGCTGTTGGTGATATAGTAGTTGGCTATTGCTAGGTAACAAAGCACCCCAAAGCTTAGTGTCTTAAAACAGCAGCCGTTTATTTAGCACATGCTTCTTTAGGAAGGCAATTTAGGTTGGGATCAGCCAGGTGGTTCTTCTGGTCTGGGCCAGGGTTGGCTGATCTTGGCTGGGCTCGCGCATGTGTCTGCCATCTGCTGCCAAGTCAGCTGGGGCTGGCTGGTCTAGGATGACTTCAGCTGGCAGAGCTTATCTCTGCTCCACTCATCTCTCACCCTCCGGCCAGCTAGCTTGGGCTTTTCCCATGATGACTGCAGAGTTCCAAGAGAGCAAGAGAAAGCAGACAAGGCCTTTTGAGGCCTAGGCCTGGCGTTGGCACACATCACTTCTTCCACCTTCTATTCTATTGGCACAGCAAATCACATGATCAACCCAGATTCAAAACCAAAAAACCAAAGCCACTGCCGTCCAGTTGATTCCAACTCATAGAGGCGGTATAGGACAGAGCAGAACTTCCCCATAGGGTTTCTAAGGCTGCAATCTTTATGAAAGCCGACTGCCACATCTTTCTGTTGCAGAGCAGCTGGTGGGTCTAAACCATCAACCTTTAGGTTAGCAGCCCAGTGCCTAACCATTGCACCACCAGGGCTCCTGCCCAGATTCAAGGAGAGGAGAAATAGACTCCACCTCTTAATGGCATGAGCTGCAAAAAATGGTGGCTATTTTTGCAACCTACCAAGATAGGCATTTGGATAGTTTCCAGTTTTCAGCCAAGATGAGTAATTCTGCTACGAAGATCCCAGTGTATGTCTTCTGGTGCGGTAAGTACTCATTTCTGGTGAGCATGTTCCTGGGAGCAGAGCTGCTGGGTTATAAGGAATGCCTTCATTCAGCTCATGTAGGCCCCACAGAGGCCCAACTTTTGTCGGGATAAACAGTAGCTACTGTGATATTTATTTTAGGCAATTCCCCAAAGAGGCGTGGGCACATCCTGAAGCCCTTCCCAGGTCCAGACAGCCCCCTCCTTCACCCAAGAAATGCCCCATCACTCTCCATATACCGCCTCCCTGCTCTGTCCTCGGGTCCAGAGCAGGAACAAAGGACAAGTTCCCTTTTGCCCCTTGTACTTGACCTTTTCATGCTGTTTGGTCCCCAGGGGTCACACATGTAAGCACGTTACTTGGAAGATTTATCCTGACGGACGTACCCAGCAGGGCCCGTGCAAACACTTGCCTGCTGGTTTAAGGTGATTTACTCTCAGATTACCCTCTGATGGAGGGGGCCCCAGCCACGGAACCTCTCTCGTATATCAAAAAGGGAATCCTGAAGACATCCCTATAAAAGCAGCAGGGAGGAGAACCTGCCGACGCCATAAACTTACACGATACAGCGGAGTCAGATGGACCATCTGCTCCGCTCCCTGTTCCATATGTGCGCCAGCGGCTAGCTCCCGCCTAATGGCTCACTTTTGCGTCTCACACACCCAGGACACCCTGTTCTCGCACCTTCTCTCTGCAGGATTGGCAGCAGGGCGGCCCACAGGAGGAGCAGATGGGGTTATGGAGCATCAGCCCCCATCACCCTGAGCAGGGGTGGATCTGAATTACAGAGCAGAAGAGGGTTCAAATCCTGCCCACCCCATTGCTGTGCTGTGGATGCCTGGGCTAGTTACTTGCCTTCTCTGAGTTTCAGTCACCTGGTCTGTAAGAGGAGAGAGCTCCCCAGATCATGGGGAGGAGGCTTAAATGAGACTCAAATGAGAAAGCGTCCTTCCTGGCTCAATACATGGTACCCCCTCCTCCCAACCCTACTGCTAAATGGTATTATCAGGATGCCTGGTTGCAAGAGACAGAACCACAACTCACAGTGGGTTAAGAAACAAACAAGAACAATTCTTTTCTTTCTCCTGAATCTGAAAAATTCTTCCAACAGCTTCAGGTGTGGCTGGATCCAGGTTCTCAACAATGCTGACATGAAGTTGTCTGTCTCTTTCAAGTCTTCTGTGCTCTCTACTGACTTTGTTCTCAGGCAACCTCTCCCCTCCTCTCAGGGTAGCAAGATGCCCCCTGGAGCTCCAGACTTATACTCTGCAATTTAGCAAACCCAGCAAAAGAGAGAAGGACTCTCCTAGTAGACACTGGACTGACATAAGCAAACTGGTTGGCAGCGAGTGATAGATGGAGGGGGAAACAAATGCCCAGACTCATGTAACAGGATATATGTGAGATATCAGCCACTAGTTTTTTCACTTTAGCTAGTCTTTGCATCCTCTCCAAAGAAAATTTGCTCATCCACAGACCACGTCTCCTGCTTACTAAGGGAGGTCCCTGCTGCCCTCTGTGGAGGGCCTTGTCATCTTCCAGACCTCCCTCTGCCTCCAGGCCAGGAGCTGCCCCCTCTTCTGGGATGACAATAACCATCTTAGACTGATTACAGTCTTCCAAGTTGTCTATTATGATCTAAATTTTGTCCCCTGAATTCTTCAAGGCTCACACTTTTGAAGCTCAAAAACCAGACTCTAGCAACTTAAAACAGGCTTTTGAAACTCAAAAGCCACAAATGTGGCTCTCTGTTATTCACCTTCTTTTGCTGTAACAACATCCCCGAGGCAGAAAATACAGGACACCCTGTGAGTGCCCGAAAATGGAGGAAGAAAGGGGGTGGGGACATATGGGTTAAACTTGTCAAAGAATTCCCCTGCCACTGTCAATGCACAATTCCTTCCTGGCTCAATACATGGTACTGCCCCCTCACACCCTTACTGCTAGAAGGTATTATCAGGACTCCTGGTTGCAAGAGACAGAAACCCAACTCACAGTGGACTAGGAAACAAACAAAAACAATACTTTTCTTTCTCCCATATCTGAAACATTCTTGAAGTACAGCTTCAGGTGTGGCTGGATCCAGGATCTCAGCAATGCCAAAAGGAAGCTGCCTGGGACACATCCCTGACCCAATCTGCATGCTTACCTCCTCCTCCTCAGCCCCACTCCAACCCTTCCTCATTGGGTCTCTCTGCCTCCAGTCAGCTTAGCACTACTTCCTCCATGATGTCCTCCATGGTCCTCCCAGAGGAAAATGGTTCCCTATTTCCTTCCTTCTCCATATTTTAGACAACCTGACATTTAAGAATTCATATTATAGCTGTTTATGATCATATCTTACCTCTCCTAAAAGGCAATGGGCAACTTGTCAACCAGGATTTTGTCTTATCCTCTTTTGCATCTCAAATTGCATCTAATTTGCATCTCTAATTGCAGTGGCTGCCCTGGTCCCATAAGACAGAAGAGGATGACATACTTATTTACTCCTAGCGGGCACAACTGGGACCACTGAGTGAAGGTCTCCAGGAGACAATTTAAAGAAGAACCCCAAGCCATCAAAACTGCCCAGAATGCAATGGGCTCGCTCTATATGTGCTGATCTCTCTGTCACTGGAGGGAAATAAGCAGAGGCAGCTTGGCAGAGACAATTGAGAGGGGACTTAAATATCAATGGGCAATTTGTCCACTAGGATCTAAGTACCAAAAAAGTTGAACAGCATCTATTTTTGCTTATTATTTTATCCTCAGCACTTAGCACAATGCATGGCTTAATGTTGTTGTTGTTTGGTGCCATCGAGTTGGTTCCGACTCATAGCGACCCTATGCACAACAGAACAAAACACTGCCTAGTCCTGTGCCATCTTTAAAATCGTTGTTGAGCCCATTGTTGGCAGCCACTGTGTCAATCCACCTCATTGAGGGTCTCCCTCTTTTCCACTGACCATGTACTTTGCCAAGCATGATGTCCTTCTCCAGGGACTGATCCCTCCTTACAACATGTCCAAAGTACGTAAGATGCAGTCGCGCCATCCTTGCTTCTAAGGAGCATTCTGGTTGTACTTCTTCCAAGACGGATTTGTTCGTTCTTTTGGCAGTCCATGGTATATTCAATATTCTTCGCCAACTCCACAATTCAAAGGCGTCAATTCTTCTTCGGTCTTCCTTATTCATTGCCCAGCTTTCACATGCATATGATGAGACTGAAAATACCACGGCCTGGGTCAGGTGCACCTTAGTCTTCAAGGTGACATCTTTGCTTTGCAACACTTTAAAGAGGTCCTTTGCAGCAGATTTACCCAGTGCAATGCATCGTTTGATTTCTTGACTGCTGCTTCCATGGCTGTTGACTGTGGATCAAAGTAAAATGAAATCCTTGACAACTTCAGCCTTTTCTCCATTTATCATGATGTTGCTCATTGGTCCAGATGTAGTCCATAGATCAAGAGTCATGGATAATAACCAGACTCCTTTCTATGACATCCGTGGTCTCACCCCATCTGGCTCTCACTTTCCTGTCCAAACCCATCTCTTCCCACTCCTCACTTCCCTCCAGCCACCCTGGCCTCCTTTTTGTTCCCACCTCAGGGTCTTTGCACTTGCTGTTCCCCGTGCCTGGAATGCACTTCCTGTAAATCTTGACAAGGCCAGTCCCCTCTCAACCTTCAAACCTCAGGACAGATGTTATGTTCTCCTCTCCAGGAAGCCTTCCCTAACCCCCGAATTAAAGAATTCCTCCCTCACCTCCGACCTTCTCTCTCCCATTATCCTGCTTTCTTTTTCTTTGCAAGAGTCCCTGGGTGGTGCAAAAAGTTAATGTGCTCACTGCTAATCAAAATTTGGTGGTTTGAGTCCACCCGGAGACACCTAGGAAGAAAGACCTGTGGTTTTCAGCCACTGAAAACCCTGTGGAGCACGGTCAGAATCAATTCCAGAGCAACTGGTTTGGTTTGGCTTTTTCTTTGTAGCTCTTACCATTATCTGACATAATCCTATTTGTTTCTTCTCTATTTTTCCAACTAGAATGGAAGCTCCCTACCATATCCCAGAACCTAGCCTAGTGCCTGGCACATAGAAGATGTTCAGTAAGTACTTGTTGAATGAGCTGTATTAGGATGACACTAGATGCTATAACAGGTAAGCCCCCAGTCCTCAGTGGCTTAACACAATGTTTTGTTTTTCTCTTTCTATGAAGTCCACACAAGCATTCTTGATCAGTGGGTGGCCACCCAGGTGGTCGCTCAGGGACCCAAACTCCTTTCATCTTGTGGCTCTTCCGTCCTCTAGGATCTCAGAGTCCCCTGCATTTACTTGGCAGATGGAGAAAGAGAATGGAAGACTGTGAAGTGGAGGCCAGGCCTGAACATGGCATATCTCACTTCTGCCCATGTTCTATTGTTCAGAATGCAGTCAAATGGCTGCACCTAAGTGCAAAGGAAGCTGGGAAATGTGGTCTTCACATTTACTGATGTGCCATGGAGCTTTCTGTGCAACTGTTTGAATATTATGCTGCCCTGTATTTTACAAAAGTGTTATTGAAATGAGTGAAGAGGAAAGGGAATTGAGTTTAGCAAACAACTAGAAAGTCTCTGCCCACGAGAGTGAATGAATGAATGAAATGGCCTTTCATATGCCTTCCAGTTCAAGATCCCTTGCGTAACTCTCAGTCCTGCTGGTTCAGGGAATCTGATGCCAACTGCTGCCTGTCCCATTTCATCTACACTGCTGGAATGACAGAAGCCAAGGGGTCCGGGCTAGAAATGTGCAGCCCAAGAGGCAGACAGACAGAGTCCCTAGTGCCCACTAGCCCAGGGGAAAGCAGCCCAGAAACCTGGGCTTTCCTGAGAGGTACACGCACAGAGGGGTCCTCACCCCTGCAGAGAGAGGAAGAATTAAATCCATTTGCTCAGGATAGCCTCACACCAGGCTCCGCCTGAGAGGCAGCAGGCCTGGGAGGGCTGCGGGGAGCCTTGGGATCCCTTCAGGGGAGGCCCCAGTGGAGTTTATTTCCACAGGCATCAGGGAGCATTTGTTGCTTGCCTTTCCTCTGCTGCTTCCTTTCTCACCACGTTAGTACATGGGAGTGCTTAGGGCAGTGGTGTGCACCCAGTGAGCACTAAATAAGTGCTTGCTTCTCGTAGTTGCTGCTATGACTGATGACGACCCTAAGCACAACAGAATGAAGCATTTCTGGGTCCTGCACCATCTTCATGGTCGTTGGTGTGCTGGAGTCCATTGTTGCAGACACTGTGTGTTTTGAGGGCCTTTCGACCTAGGAGGAAATCCTGATAGTAGTGGTTAAGAGCTCAGCTGCTGACCAAAAGGTCAGCAGTTCAAATCTACCAGGAGCTCCTTGGAAACTCTGTGGGACAGTTCTACTCTGTCCTACAGGGTTGCTATGAGTCAGAATCAACGGCAATGGTCGGTCAATCTAGGAGGCTCATCTTCGAGCGTTATATCAGACAACCTTCTGTTGTGATCCATAGGGTTATCATTGCCTAATTTTTGGAAGTAGGTTGCCAGGCTTTTCTTCCTAGGCTGTTGTAGTTTGGATGCTCCAATGAAACCTGTCTGCCATGAGCAACTCAGCTGGTATTTGAAGTACCAGTGGAATAGCTTCCAGGATCACAACAACACACAAGCCACCACAGTACGACAAACTGACAGACGGGAGGTAGAAGTGTTTGCTAGCATTCTCTTTTTCACCCTTTACAAAGATCCTGTGTATTCATTCACCTACCTACCATCTATTGCATGTCCCTGCCCTTCACTGGGTTCTGAGAATACAGCAATGAACAAGGTCGGGGCCTGAGATTCAATGGAGAGAAATAATTGACAGAGACCCTGCCCTCATGGAGCTTTCACTCTGAGTGGAGACCAACATTAACCCAGGAATAGCTCCAGTAGAAGAAAAACTGCCACGTGGTATGTCCTACTTAAGAAGGAGGTCTTGGAGCTACTAGAGTGAATGTTAGGGGGCTTGACCTGGTCTTCAGAGGGGAAGGGTCAGGAAGGCCCTCTCTGCCTTGCCCTCCCTGACTGTTCACATGTATGCCCTTGGTCTGCCTGGTTGGGGCGGGGGGGGGGGGGGCGTCGACAATGGCAGTGGGGATGTTCCTCTGCTGGGACCCTGCTTCCTACCAGGGCACAGAACCAGTTTGAAGCTGGGAATCACAGCCTGTGCCAGCACCCACAGCCTGCTCCTTCCCTCCTGTGTTGCTCCAGCCACCCTGGAATGGAGGAGCCACTGTACCAGGAAGATGTAATCCCCCAGGAGATTCCACAGCTGCAGGTTGTCAGTCAGATGGGATAATAAGCTTGGGCTGGATCGGGTACTTTCTGTAGCTGGACCCAAGGTAGAGCTGCCCAGTTCAGAGTCCACTTTAGAGCAAGAATCCAACAACCCCCCTATTTGCATCTTGCTGAGCAAACCAAGCCCTGGGGCTCTTCCTCAGTGTAGTCTTGGGGGGCATCCCAACAGGCCCAAATCTCTAAACCAGCCTCCCTCAAGTTTCTCTCTCTGCATTTGCTGAGGATCAGTGGAGTTTTCTGTGCAATTATTTGAGTATTATACTGCCCTCTATTTTGCAAACCAGTACAAGTTGTCATCACGTTAGCTCCAACTCATGGCAACTCCATGTGTGTCAGAGTAGAACTGTCCTCCATAGGGTTTTCAATGGCTGATTTTTCAGAAGTAGATTGCCAGGCCTTTCTTTCAAGTTACCTCTGAGTGGACTGGAATCGCCAACATTTTGGTCAGCCCTAACCATTTGCACTACTCAGGGACTCCTATTTTGCAGAAGCGTTATCAAAATGAGTGAAGAGCAGGTTCCGGGAAGTGTTGAAGCGAGGGTTAAGAAGGAGGGTTCTGGTAAATCTGATATTTTTGAGACCAAGAAGGAAACCAAAAGCGAAGTCTTTCACTCGAATCAGTCGCCTGTTGGAGTAAAAGTTAAGACAGCTGTGCATTCAAATTTGAAGGAAAAGAATTAACTAAATGGTCATTGTTGTTAGGTGCTGTCAAATAGATTCCAACTCACGGCAACCCCAAGCACAGCTCCATAGCTTTTTCTGTACAGGAGCAGATTGCCAGGTCTTTCTCCCACGAAGCCGCTGAGGGGGAGTTCAAACCACCAACCGTTAGGTTAGCAAGCAGAGAGCTTAACACCGCCCAGGCTCCTTTAACTAAATGGACTCGTACAAAATTCTGGAAATGGGCTATCATCAACTGCTCTTAAACACGGTCTACTGGGGAATTTGATAATACAGTTTCTGCTCCCTAGGGAGAAAATCCTCACCTCTTTCCGTTAGCTCACACATTTCAATTTCATCCCATGCCCTCGAATCCGTAATTCATGAGGTTGGAGGGGGGGTGCCCTCTTCACTGAGCTTCCTCCCAGGGACCCTGCAGGTCAGTGATGAGCTGGGAGTGGGAGCAGCCCCTGGAAAACTTCTCTCATGGAAAAGCCACCAGATCCCAAGGCCCTGGCTTCACCCCCAGGAGCAAAAGTCAGCCAGCCTCTCCCTCCTGGCTCCATCCAGCCCCAGGAACAGGTGACAAGGCGGGGGGGCTGCCCTTCATGGAGCCCCCAGAGGAATGGCGGAGAAGGAGGTAGGGCGGGGGTGCACAGGAGCCTGAATGTCCTCCTCTGAGGCCAAGGGCACCCAGGACGTGGAAATTAACAAGGAGGAGGGGGAGGCCCGGCATATTAACCTCCTTAATCTTTCATTTCTGACATAGATTGTGGTCCCCTCATTTCAAAGAATTTCAAGCTAATGTCTGGAGGGCAGAAAAATCTATTTCCCAATACACGGCTGCAGCTTTTTCACCAATCGACTGCCCTTCCTGGTACAATCAGCCGAGCATTGATTTTTCTTCTTTTCTTCTTCCCCCCACTCCACCCCTTTCTTTTTTTTAATGCTACAGCATCATCCAAAAATCTATCAATACCAACAACATCTTTGGAAAAAATACTAGCCGTCCCAGGCTGCTTCTTCATTAACCCCAAAGCTGCTGGTTTAAGGGCATTGGGCCACTTGCGGGGGAAACCCAACCCTGGTCACACATCCATGTCCCTTCTCAGAAGGCTAGACTCTCAGGATGTGTGGATGTTCAAATCCTTAGTATCCCTACCTATGTTGGAACCCTTTAGAACTGAGGCCACCTGGGGCTGTTTATATTTAAATTAACTAACATTAGATAAATTAAACAAGCCACCGTTCAAGTGCTCAGGAGCCACAAGTGGCTCGTGGCTACCACATTGGACAGCATAGATACAGAACATCTTCATCGCCAAAAAAAGTTCTGTTGGACAGTGTAGCTTTAGAACAGGGCTCAGCAAACTTTTTCTCTAAAGACCTAGGTATTTTTAGTTTTGCAGGCCATATAGTCTCTGTTGAAACTACTCAACACTGCCATTGTACTGCAGAAAAAAAAAAAACCTGTTGCCAAGGAGTCGATTCTAACTCATAGCTACCCTATAGGACAGAGTAGAACTGCCCCATAGGGTTTCCAAGGAGTGGCTGGTGGATTCAAACTGCCGACATTTTGGTTAGTAGCCAAGCTCTTTACCACTGCACTACCAGGGCTCCAAAGCAGCTATAGACAATATGTAAACAAACGGGCATGGTTTTGTTCCAATAAAACTTTATTTACTAAAACAAACAGCTGGCCAGATTCAGCCCAGGGGCCATAGTTTGCTGACCTCTGTTTTAGAAGCTTCTTCTGAAACTTCAAGGATCTCAGGAGGTTAGAAATAGCTAAAACACTAGAAAACTGTATGCAGGGAATCATCTGGGACTGGACACATTTCATATATTGATCCAGGTGGTGGTTATCCCTCTCATGAACAAGTTGTTTTCTGCTTTGAAGTTTTTGCCGACACCATGTGTTTTCATTAATGGAAATATGCTTAATCATTGAGTGTATCTGAATTTTGGGGAGCTCCCTCCACAAGCCTACCCTTAGTGCTTGGTGGTACATATTGTGTGCCAATAATGGTTCCCCCGAGTCCCCGCCGAGACATGCTGATATGAGTACCAAATAAAAATTTTCAAAATTTCTAATTTTCCTTCCAAAAATTCAGATGTCTCATACAATACCCTGTAAAAACGGTAATTTACATCACACGCCTGTTTCTCCCATTTCCGCTGCCTTGAGGCAGCCAGCACTCTCAGTGGTATAGCAGCTTCCCAGTAAGCCCCAGAGGTGGAAAAATTACATGGTCATGGTACGTGCCATCAAGCACAAAACGGTTTTAAATGGGCAGTTCTACTCTGTCCTATAGGGTCACTCTGAGTCGGAATTGACACGACAGCAACGGGTTTGGTTTGGTTTGACCGTGTGACATGTGTGCATTTTACTGTATGTAACCACCACCCACCTGTCAGTTTATCCTCGTGGCCTGTGTGTTTTTTATGATACTGGGAGCTCTGCCATTGGTATTTCAAATACCAGCTGGGTCAACCATGGTGGACAGGTTTCAATGAAGCTTCCAGACTGAGACAGACTAGGAAGAAAAGCCTGGTGACCTACTTCCAAAAATGAGCCCATGAAGGCCCTACGGCTCACAACAGGACGTTATCTGATACAGTGCAGGAAAATTTTACAGGGCCAGGCAACATTTTGTTCTGTTACACATAAGGTCGCCACAAGTCGGAGCTGACTTGTTGGCAGATAACAATTATATAAATTGTTCCTTAAACAAAAATATATATATACATATATATCTTTAGGATGTTAGATTCTCTTCCATTGCTGTCGATTCAATCCCAACATAGTGACCCTATACGACAGAGTAGAACTACCCCATAGGGCTTCCAAGGCTGTAATCTTTATGGGAGCAGAACGCCAGGTCTTTTCTCCCTTGGAGCAGCTGGTGGGTTCAAACCGTCAACCTTTCAGGTAGTAGCTGAGTTCTTAACCACTGCGTCACCATGGCTCTAGGTTTTCTTAGGGAGATCGAATGCCTTGGGATATTAGAATCCTTTAGAATGTCAGAAGGGTCAACTGTCTGGGAATATTTGAATACTGTAGGATTCCTAAGCATGGTCTCACACCCGGGGTCTCAGGGGCCTCCAAAGAGAGGGAATGCTGGGAGTTCTCTCAGCCACACCCCCTCGACCCAATCCTGTATTATTTGTGAGGGTTCTGGGGACTAAGAAAAAGTTTAACATCAGTGACTACCAAAAGGTCAGATCTATCTATTTCTGGCTTTTAGGAATATGAACTTTTGACAGAAGCGGCCAGAGCCCCTGAGAGGACATATGTGGGGGAGAATACAGGGCTGAGCATGGGAGTCTCAGGGTGCCCAAATCCTCTTCCACCAAGACAGCTCCCATCTTCTAAGACAAAAAGGAAAGGAGGGTTCAGCTTCAAATCCCAGCTCTTCTGTGTGATCTGGGTGTGTCACTTCATCTCTCTGTGCCTCAGCTTCCTCATCTGTAAAATGGGGATAAGGATAGGCGCTCAACTCAGAGTGTGAGGAGAAAAAAATGCATTAACACTTGAAAAAGCAGTTTGAATCAGGCTGAGCATCTCATGTTTGTTGAATAAAAAGGATGAGGCATCTGTCTAGGACACTCCCCTGCCACACCATTCAGTCCTTCCACAAGCTATCCCGGAGCTCTGTTTTTCCTGATGGAAGTCCCAGGCCTTGGAAAGGGGGCAGGCTGGCCAAGTCATGGCTAACAGCCCTCTGTCCCTACCCCCAGGTCCCAACCACTTCTCACCTTCCAGCTGTCCCACCTCCAGGCCTTGCCTCCCCCATCAGACAGGGCCCTGAACCCAGAGCCAACAAAGGCCAGTGGCTCGTCAGGACACCCAGGCTTCAGTCCAGGAACCAGATCTGCTCCAGGAGCTGCCCGCCAGTGTCCGGTGTCCCAGGGGTGAGCTGGGGAAAAAGCAGGCCACCCTGTCCTGGATCTGAACCTGGCTGCCTTCAGCAGCCCGTTGCATAAGTCCCAGACACCCTCTCCCAGGAGGCTGGCGCCTGCTCCCTCTCCCCCGACAGCTGGAGGAAACCCTGCTCAGAGCAGACAAATGGCCTGAGGCCCTGTCCCTGCAGACCTTCACCCACCCACCCATCCTGGTGGCTTCTTGGCCCTGAGGAAAACTCATCCTCAGTCACTCACTTGACAACTATTCATACAACACCTACTATGTGCCAAGCTGGATGCTTGCGGCTGGAGATTACAGGGAGCAAGACACAGTCTGCCCTCATGGAGTTCAGGCCTGGTGGGGAAGGCAGAACAATAAACAAGTAAGTGAAGGGGATCATTCCACCTGGAAATCAGTTGAAAGAAAAAGATAAATAGGTACACTAGGAGCAGGTGTGGTCAGGGAAGGCTTCCTGGAGGAGACATCAGTTAAGTGGAAATCTGAAGGATAGGCAGGCAGAAGGCAGGCACAGGCAGATTTGGGTGAAGGGCATACCAGGCAGAAGGAAAGACAAGTGTAAAGATCTGGAGAAAGAGAAAAAGATGAAAATCGTGCCAGGACACAAGTGGTTGGAGGTGAGGACAGTCAACACCAATAGCCCTCACCAGGCCTCATTCCTGCCTGCTCAGTTGAAATCCCACTTTGATCACTTTGATCTAGCCTGGTGGTTACTTTCTGGGCACTCCAGCTGCAAGGGTCTGGGTTCAAAACCTGTGTCAATTTCCTCTGAGCTCCCAGCTCCCCGCTGAATGAACTCAAGGCTGTGATCTCCCTGGTCCTCAGTTTACTCATTGGCAAATGGAGGGGCTAGTAACATCTGCCCACAAACTGTTGGGAGAGTTAGAACAAAGGTGTAAGGGGCTTAGCACATTACCTGGCACTGAGTGAGAGCCCACCAGCATTAGCCAGGATAGAAAAGCCAACAGCCCTGACGCCAGGCAAGCCCTAATTATAGATGACCAGAGGTAGCTTTTCAGCCCCTTGTGACTCAGGACAAGGGCCAAGGAAGCTGGGTCACCCGGCAAGAGAAGGTTCTCCCCACGATCACAAGGTCTCTGCCCACAGGCTGGCCAGCTAGCCATCCACCCCTAGGTCTGCAGGATCCACCAACCCTACAGCGGCACCAAGCAGCAGGTGGGACAAGGGACAAGAAGTTGATCTGGCCCAACCAGAGAGGAACCTTGTTCTCAGTTTCCCTGTCTGAGAAATGGGAATATCAATGGGATCTGCCCTCAGGGCTGTGTGAGGATCCAGAGAAGGGCCTAGTACCCAGTAGGGGCTCTGTTCAACCTCCACAGTCCACACCTACACACGCAAGTGTTAAAATAACTGTAATTTAGCTAAATTTTCTCTTTAGGCTTCTTTATCTTTATTCATCAAATATATACTGAGCCCCTTGGCACGTCTGGTTCTAGGTTAAGTACTGGGTATACCAAATACGCCCATGACAGCCACCCAAGTTCTTCCAGAGTCAGCAAGGTTGCAGGGGGTATGTTTAACCTACTCAAAGGACAAACTAGAGGTTCTAGAAAGAACAGCCCCACTTTTTTTTCCTTCCGGGGTTTTTTTTATTCGGCCCATGTCAGCCAACACCCATCCAGCGGCCTTGGTGTCCCCGGAAATCTGCTGATGGGAGGAGCAGCATTCCCGGCCCCAGCCCCAAATGTAGCACCCTCTGCCAGGGACCTGGCCTCCAACATGACTGTCTTCCCCTCCAGACCTGAGTTCAAGTCCCAGGTCTGTCCCTGCCTTGCTGTGAGACCTTGGGGGGGGGGGCATATAACTGTGTTGTGCCTCAGTTTCTTCACATGCAATATGGGGGATGATAATAATGAAAACAGTCTGTCAGAATTGTTTGGGGGGTTAAATGAGAACACAAGGGTAGAGTGTTCTGTGTCCTCTGAAGGATGTCTTGTTCTTGTTACTACCTTTCTGGGGCATGATAATGATTCCAGCACCAACATCACTCCAGTTCAAGAAGGAGGGGCCCACTACCTACACACCCCCAGTTCCAACCCACCAGATGATCTTGGGAAGGATTCTCTCCGCCCTCTCCTTCTGGAAATGAGGGTGCTGAGCTAAGTAGAGGCGACCCCAAGGAATCTTGTCCTCCTTCTGTATCATAGAGTTTTCGTGGGTCCCTGTGTGGCACAAATGGCTAAACACTTGACTATGAGCCAAAAGGTTGGTGATTCAAACCCACCCGGGGCTCCACAGGAGCAAGGCCTGGCAATCTGCTTCCCAAAGGTCACAGGCTTGAAAGCCCTGTGGAGCAGGTCTACTCTGCAAACATGGGGTTGCCATGAGTAGGAATCGACTTGACAGTAACCAACAACTTGTTGCTGGGAAGGTGCCAGCCAGGAAAAGACTACATTTCCCAGCCTTCCTTTCGTGTAGGCAGGGTCATGTGACTAGCTTTGGCCAATTGACTGTGAGAGGAAATGATGTGCATCTCTTCAGGACTGGAGTGGTTAACAAGCAGTTGGCCTCACCACCCTCCCTTTCCCCATCTGCCGGCTGAATGGAGAGGACTCCATGCCACGTGCTAAAAAAGGTGGCGCCAAAAGCTAGAAGGAGGCTGGATCCTCAAGTCATCATGTGAAGGAGGGCCATCTAACCGGGCAGGCCAGCACGGGCTGTGGCATTAGTAATGAGAAAGCTTTTATTGTGTTAAACCCCTGAAGCACCTATTTTACCTGTTACAGCAGCCGCACTGCATTAACTGTCACAGAGGCATTACATATATTTTTCTTTTTCAGCTTTATGCACATTAGCTCATTTAATACTCAGCAAACTCCTAATACAATACTACAAGCTACTAATTTCTTGAGCATTTAGTTTGTGCTAAGCGCTAGACTGGAGTCCCTTGGGTGGTCCAAAAGGTTAGTGTGATCGGCTGCTAACTGAAAGCCATTCAGAGGAGCCTCGAAAGAAAGGTCTGGAGATCTACCCTCAAAAAACGATCCGTTGAAAACCCTGTGGAGCACAGTTCTACTCTGACACACACGGGGTTGCCCTGAGTCGATCGATGCGACAGCAACTGGTTAAGCATCAGGCTAATTCCTTTGCCTTCCTTTTATTTGTCTTTACCACAATCTTGTAAGGTAGGCACATAGGATTATTATTATTTTCACATTACATATGAGGAAACTGAGGCTCAAGAGCATTCAGAAACCTGACCAGAGTCATCAGCTAGTAAGTGGAAGTGGCTAGATTCAAACCCAGGCTCACAGTCTTAACCACTGCATTCCACAGCCCCCAGAACCCAGTGAGGGAAATAATACAAGCCATGATTTACAAGTGAGGATACCGGGGCTCAGAGAAAGTCAGTAGCATGGGTGAGATCATGGGACTAGTAAGTGGCAGTGACCAGATTAGAACCCAGAGCTAGCTGGCTCCCAACCTGGGTCTCTTGCCTCACCCACACGGCTGCCTCTGTTGCCTTCTTCCAGCAGCATTAACGCTCTGACCCTGTTTCCATTCACCAGTGCTCCAGTGCCATGGCTGAAGGCAAACTTGGCATCCACTATGCTAAATAAATTTTTTTCTTGGCAGCCTTGGCACTTATTAAGCACCTGGGAGGTTGTTAGTGCCTTGTGCTGTCCAAAACGTTCTTAATTACTGTCTAATCAAGATATTTTTCACTCTAGGAAAAAAAAATAATAAAACAAGAGAGAAGGGGAAACGTTCATGCACTAAGGTTTCAGGCTCTTTGTTGATTATTTTCCCTCCACGGTTGTATCACCTGTGTCTGGGTCAGGGATGGGAACAAAGAAAAGAAGGTGGAGGGAAGTTGGCTCTGAAAGAGACTTTGCTCTCAAACAGCAATCCCACATTGTGGGTTTGATCTGGAGGCAAACTGGGACAAGTGAATGATGAAGATACTCATGGTGGTATTGTCGATCACAGTAGAAATTTGGAAACATCTGTAATGTCCACCAACATTGGTTAAACTCGCACTCAAGGGAGTGCTATGCAGCCATCAAAAAGGATGAATGGAGGCATATGGGCTGATACGAACCATCTGCAGAAAAAAGCAGGGTGCAGAACAATGAGCCTTGTATGCTCCCATTTGTATAAAAACAAAAGGACATAGTATTATTATCATCACCAGCATTTGCTGAGGGCTTAATATGCACTATTTTAGGCAGTCACATTCATTGATTCATTTAATCCTTGCAAGAATACTATGAGGTAGGAACTGCTTTCATCCTCAATTTATAGATGAAGAAACTAAGGCTCAGAGAAGTTCAGTAATGTGTGCCCGAGATTACATCCTTAGCAAGTGGTGAGGCTGGGATTCAAAGCCAGGAAGTTTTGAAAGTCATTGCTAACCATTAAGCGACACTGCCTCCCCAGACACAAGTATAATACCAAACCCATTGCCATCAAGTCGATTCCAACTCATAGGAACCCTATGTGACAGAGTAGAACTGCCCCATAGGGTTTCCAAGGAGCACCTGGTAGATTCCAACTGCCGACCTTTTGGTTAGCAGCTGCAGCTCTTAACCACTATGTCACTGGAGTTTCCATAAGCATAATAGATGACCACAAGTTGCCACTTCCAGTAGCTGTTGGCGGAGAGTGAGGGTAGTACAAGGCTAACAGGAGGTTTCTGGGAATCAAGAGGTTCAAGTTTTAAAAGCTATATGGGAACAGGAGACAAAGCCTTCAGCTTTCCAAAGGTGAGGTATTGGAATTAAGACCTCTGACTGAAACCAGGAACCCCAAAAGGCAATATTCTCAAAGAAAGAATGAAATAGGAAAAAAATGTGTGTGCTGGCAAAGGGAGGCCACGAGGAATTTTGTGTGTCTTTGCTTGGACTCAGGTTGAGGGAAAAAAATTTTCCCTAAGAATTTGTAACCATGAACCTACAATCACATCAATTCAGAGTTGAAAATTGTACTACCTGTATAGAAGGGAACCCCCAAACTGAAAAGAAGATAAACCACAGACCAGGAGTGATGATATCATGGCACACCAGGCAGAAGCAAATTTTAAACCTCCCTGGTCTGGTGGCTTAGTGGTTAAGAGCTACAGCTGCTAATCAAAAGGTCAGCAGTTCAAATCCACCAGGTGCTTCTTGGAAACCCTATGGGGCAGTTTTACTCTGTCCCATAGGGTCGCTATGAGTTGGAATTGACTCAACAGCAACAGGTTTGGTTGGTTTAGTTGGTGGGTACCAGACACACCCTCAATCCAAGGCACCCAGGATTTCCACAGATAAGTCCCTGCCAAAGATGAGCTCACGATATCAAATTACAAAACACATGAGAAAACAAACCACCACAAACATGCCTGGAAAGACTCGTGCAGAGTTGTTAGCAGTAGTTGCCTTTAGAGAGCAGTAATTGGGGGATGGGAGTGGGGCAAGACTGGCTTTTTACTTGGGACACATCTAGGCTATTTGAGTTTCTTAGAGTAATGAGTTTAAACTGCTTCCTTATCTTAGTTTTAAAAAAAGAGATATTTGATTTGAAAAGAAAGAAAGGATGAAGAAAGGAAGGAGGCAGTGAGGGAGCGAAAAAGGAGACAGAGAAAGAGGGAGGGAAAAGAGTTAGCTTTGTGGTCTCACCCTCACCTTTAAGATGGCTACCCCACCCCACCCCTGCCAGCTATGGGCTGTGGCCACTGGCTCTGATGATATTTTATAATACTTTAACGGGATGCTTCCCATTGGCCAAGTACGTTTTATGTATAGTGACCAACCAAAACAAACAAACAAACCCATTGCTGTTGAGTTAATTCCTACTCATAGCGACCATCCACTCCGTCTGAAATCCATAGTTGTGTCTAGCCACTAAATTGCCCCCAACAGAAAAGAGGCCCTGCCTTAATTCCCCTCCTGGCACCAACCCACCACCTGTTTCACTGTTCCTACCTCCTAACTCTTCCTCAAGCCCAGCCATGTTGGCTCATCCCCAGCCCTTCTCTGTCTAGAACTCGTCTCATGTCTCACTCAGGACATAGGGCTCCCAGCTCCTCTGCTGACCCCGCCGGCCCATCCTCCATCCAGCAGCCAGAATACTCTTTCCAAAATGCAAGTTGGATTGCCCTTCCTCTTGAAACGCTCCATTGATTTCCCTCTCCCTCAGAATAAACTCCATGATCCTTCCACAGCCTATAAGTGCCTGTATGTCCTGGTCCCCACTGGCCTTTCCCATGGCGTCTCCCAGTGTCCAGGCCCTGCTCACTCTGCTCCATTCACACTGGCCTCTAGTCAGGCCTCGGAAAGCACCAGCTCAGGCCACAAGGTCTGCACGGAGGTACATCCTCAGCTTGAGCACGAGTCCTTGGGAAACTCCCTCTCGTCCTTCAGTTTCAACCTAAATGTCCTTGCCCTCAGGAGGCCTCCCCGCACTCGCCTACAGAAAATGATGTGGGAGCCTGTGTCTATAGAATAATGCCCCCAAAAGATACCCAAGGAGCCCTGGTGGTGCAACAGTTAAGGGCTTGGCTGCTAACTGAAGAGTTGGCTGTTTGAATCCCCCCCACCCCCCACCAGTAGCTTCTCAGGAGAAAGACCAGGTGATCTGCTCATGTAAAGATTACAGCCTAGAAAGCCCTATGGAGCAGTTCTTACTCTGTCACCTGGGGCCACTATGAGTCAGAATCAACCCAACGGCACCCAACAACAACAACAAAAAGATGCCCATGCTCTACTCACCAGAACCTGTGAGCAGGTTAACTTACATGGTCCCTGAGTGGTGCAAACTGTTTGTACTTGACTACTAACCCAAGGTTGGCAGTTCAAACCCACTCGGTGGTGCTGTGGTAGAAAGGCCTGGTGATCTGCTCCTGTAAAGATTACAGCCAGGAAAACCCAATGGAGCACAGTTCTTCTACTTTGGAACAAATGGGACTGACGTCAATCAGAATCAACTCGACAGGCAACGGGTTTGGTTTTTCGTTTGTTTTGTTTTCTACGGCAAAAGAGATTCTGCAGATGTGACTAAGTTAAGGATCTTGAGATGGGGAGATTATCTTGGATTACCTAGCCGAGTCAGTCTAGTCACAGGGGTCCTTATAAGAGGAAGGCAGGAGGTCGAAGTCAGAAAAGGCAATGTGATGACAGAAGCAGAGAGAGATTGGAAGATACTATGTTGGTAGTTTTAAAGAGGGAGGATGGGGCCAGGAGCCAAGGAATGCAGGTGGCTTCTAAAACCTAGAAAAAGCAAGGATTTTAGGATTTCTGACCTCTGGAACTGTAAGCGAATAAATGTGCCTTGTTCTAAGCCCCTAAATTTGTGGAAACTAATACAGTGCTCCCACCAGAATTCTTTAGATCTCACCATCTCCATGTGCTCCAGGAGAGTCCAGTTACCAGCCCCTGCGTCTCTGTGCCTGGTTTTTTGTTGTTTTGTTTTTCCCAGACCTGAAGAAAGCACGCTGGAAGTACTGAGGAACTAATGGCTCTGAGGGTCGGTATATAAGTACCCCAGCTCCTTCCCTCCCTTGCAGGGGGTAGGGGGGACAACTCTGAGGTGTGCATTCTATAAAGCCTCCCAGAGGTCCCCAGCAGGACTGAGCTCCAGTTGGCCAAGGTGGTAACCGACTGGATTAGCACATCCCCAACTGGCTGCCTTCTTCTCACTTCCCCACTCCCCTGCAGGTGTTTCCAGAATCATCCCTCCAAAAAACCACTTGTCTCTGGCAGAAACTCAAACCAAGGCGTTCCAGCCCTGCTTTCTCTCTCATCATCCATCTCTTCTGGCTCACAACTCTTAATCACCTCGTAACTCTGGGTCTTCCCACAGGGAATGTCAGCCCCGCGAAGGCACAGGACATGTCCCTCTGGTACATGGTGTGTCTCTAGGGCCTGGCCCAAGGCTTGGCATGCTGTAAGCACTGGATAAATGTTTGTTGAGTGGCTGACTGAATAAATCAACTGTTTAAAGAAAGCAGAGTGTCCTCTGGAAGCTGCAAGGCGCTCAAACTGCCAACAGAGCTTCCAAACAAGTCCTTGGGGGCCGGCCTTAATGGAGCCCCAGCTCCCTCTGCAATTAGCAGCCTCCATTTGCATGCAAATAATGGCGGCACCAAAATGCTCCAGCAGAGTTTGTTCTCCTAAGTGGATTAAATGTGCCCCCTGCAACCCAACCGGCATCTGCTCATAAGGAGCAGACTTCCCTGATCTCTTCAGATAGTTCAAAGCCACCCAGGCAAGGTCACCCTAGCTTCTGACCAGGGCGCCCCAGAAAGAGCCCAACTTTGCCACTGTTTCACCATGCACTCTTGGGGCAGTCGTTGAAGGCTCCAGGCAGCTTCTCCTTTCTGCCTTTGCCTAGGCGGTGCCATTACACCTGGAATTCCTTTGCTCCCGCTGAAAAACAGTGGTTTATTTTTCAACATTCACTCAACCAGGACCTCTAGGTCTTCTTTAATCATCCACCTGCTCCGTGGGCCCCCACTGCTCCCTTTTAACCAGTAGAACCAGTGGCTGCTGAGTCGACTCCTACTCATGGCCACTCAGTGTGTGTCAGAGCAGAACTGTGCTCCAGAGGGTTGTCAGGGGCTGATTTTTTGGGAAGTAGATCACCAGCCTTTTCTCTCATGGTGCCTCTGCATGGGCTTGAACTTCCTATCTTTTGATTAGCAATTGAGCACGTCAACCTTCTGCACCACCCAGGGACTCCCTTTTAGAGAGGGCTAATTCAGCACTAACTGATTTGGGTGTCTCAGCCCCTACTGTGGGCCAGGAACCCTGCTCATTCTTCTCCATGCTCAATGCCTGGCACACAGTAGGTGCCCAATGGTTGCTGACTTGTACAAGTTCTGCCTCCTTGGTTCTAAGCCTAAGAGGCTGGAGGCTCACCCCACACTCTCATCCCAGGATGGGTCCTGAGCCCAGCAGCTGGCCACAGTTGGAATCCAGGAGGCCCAACATGGAAATGCTGGGAAGATTCTAGAAGTATCTGGGAGAGAAAAGAGATGCAGAGGGAGAGCCAAGGGGCTGGGGCAGC
Organism: Loxodonta africana; assembly: GCF_030014295.1. Classification (NCBI taxonomy): domain Eukaryota; kingdom Metazoa; phylum Chordata; class Mammalia; order Proboscidea; family Elephantidae; genus Loxodonta; species Loxodonta africana. The sequence continues at coordinate 28,870,339 of NC_087360.1, read as the reverse complement.
AGGGCAAGCCCCACCCACCTCAAGTCCCAAGGCCTAGAGTCGGCACTGGGCACCTCACTCTACACCGTGTCAGCATTGCCAGGACCTAGGAAGAGCCTTCTCCGTCTTGGTGACAAGTGCCTGCTGGGTGGCATTGGAGGGCTCAGAGTGAGGGGACAATGAGGACATCGTCCTCCTGGTCAAAAAGATGGAGACGAAGTTCTGGATTCTGGGCAGGGGACTTGGTCTCAGAAGGTCTGAGATGTCCCCCATTGTATGACCTCAGGCAAGTCCCATGAGCCTGGGTGGTCCAATCAGAAGACACCAAAAGGCCTGGCCGTGTGTCGCCTGGCAGGGCCTTTGCTCTCTAAGACTCCCTGCAGGGCAGCTGCAACAATTCAATGAGATACACCTGCAAAGCACTCACCTGTACAACCAGTTGCCCTCGAATCAACTCCAACTCATAACAACCTTGTGTGTGTCAAAGTAGAACTGTGCTCCACAGGGTTTTCAATGCTGATATTTTGGAAGTAGATGGCCAGGACTTTCTTCCAAATCACCTCTGGGTGGACTCGAACCTCCCCAACCTTTCGGTTAGCAGCGCATTTTTCATTTTCACCACCCAAAGCATTCACCAGGACCTGCAAAAGCTCACTCATCCAATTAGCATGCATCTATTGAACACCTACTCTGCACCAGGCACTGTGCTAGGCCCTGAGGGTTTGACATAAAATGAAAAAGCCAGGGACTCCTGGTTTGGGAGAAAGAAGGGGCCAGAGCCAAATGAGTAGGAGGAGAATGGAAGGGGATTGGCGAGGCCCCCCAGAGCCTGGTGGATAAGTGAGAAGTTTGGGGTCTGAGTCTAAAGACAGTGGAGAAGCCCAGAGACGATTTTGAGGAAAATCAGAGCTCACCATTGGAGGTACTTGAAGCAGGAGTATCCTCCTCTGACATCCGTGGGACCCTTTCCCCCCAGATAACCCTGGCTTCCCTTCCTAAAGACAGCTGCTACAGCGTTTGAATGTTCGTGGCATGCTCTCAAATGCTAGAACCCTTGGCCACCCTCTTGAAAGGATCAAATTACTCAAAACACTGAACAAGTCAGAGATTGTGGCAAGAGTCACAACATGGTGTAATAAAGAATCTAGGGCTGTTACACCATGCTCCTGGTTGCTGTTGGAGGGACAGGCCATGCCCTGCTCTGGTTCTCAGGGAAAATTCTGGATTGTTCCATTAAATGCACCACCTTTCTTTGGGTCAGCTTGGCGATATGCTTAGCCTCTTATAAAAACCAAAAAAAAAAAACAAACCCATTGCTGTCGAGTCAATTCCAACTCATAGCGACCCTATAGGATAGAGTAGAACTGCCCCTATAGGGTTTCCAAGGAGTGCCTGGTGGATTCGAACTGCTGACCTTTTGGTTAGAAGCCAAACTCTTAACCACTACACCACCAGGGTTTCCACTGCCTCTTATAGGCCTTATTATTGTCCAAACCTGCTCAGCGCAGGCCATGACAGTATGAAACTCAGTTGGTCAAAAGCAGTGGGTGATCCAAATTTAAAGGACTCCCAGTAAAGGGTTTCTGGCCATCTGTTGATGGCAACTGACTTGGGAATCACGGGGTCCCTGCTGTCCCCCCATCTGCACCCCAGACCCCAGTTGCTGCCAGACCTTCTCCTCACCAGAAGGTAGAGATTTGCCCACAGAGCTGGGGAAGAGTGGAGGTTGTTGTAGCTGGTGATGTTCAGCTAACTCACTCAGGAATGTTCTCAATGACAAATGAGTCAATGATGTAGCTGTCACAGGCAGCACACTCCATCACATTTCTCCTCCCAGGCAAATTCCTTGGCCTGCCCTCAGAGGCTTTTCCTGGCCATGGCCTCGTACCTCTTGACCTCACTTGCCTCATCTTCATTCACATCCCAACTTTCCTTCCTTATTGCAGCCCCATCAGGGCACTCACCAGTCACTTTTCATCCTCTGCATCTCTCTACATGCTGGTCCCTCTGCCTGGAATGCCGCTCCTCTCCTTCTGTCCTTGTCAAACTGGTGTTCAATACCCAGCTGAAATGTCCCCTGGTCTGGGAAGCTCCCCTGGCCCTGTGTCTGTCCCTGATGGGCATTCCTATGGCCCCAGTGTATTGCTCTGGGTCTGCCTGCCCCACTGCATTGGAAGGACTTCAGGAATGTGGACTGTGTCTTATACACCTCATAGCCTACCAGCACCCAGTACTAGACAGTTCTGTGGAGTCACACACCTTGAACTCTCTGAGCCTCAGTTTTCTCTGCTGGATAATGGGTTATCAGGCCAACCACCCAGCACTGTGGGGAGGGGGGAATGAGTAAGACACATGACAGCTCCTGATGGAAGCTGCACACAACAGAAGAAAGAACTGGCCACCCTTCTGAGCAACCAGGAGACCAGAGAACTGCCAGCCCCCACCTGGGGGATGGGACAGGGTGAGGATGACAACCTGTGGGCATCAGTCCCCACTGCTGGGAACACAGACCATGGGTCGGTCACCTGCTCATCAGGGCCAAAGCTGCCTTCCTCCCCTGTCCTCACACTGACCCTGCCAAGCAGTCCCCACAGGTTAACAGTTGCTGAACTCATACCACACCAGTCAAAAGACCAAAAGGAGAACAAGCCAGGGGCCAGTTGTCACAGAAGTCACATGGCTCAGCATAGGTGAAAGCTGAGTCTGAGTGGCCGAGAGACCTGCCTCCTGCCCTCGCCTCAGCCAAGCCGGAGACAGAGTGGGGAGAGGCACCCTGGTTCCTGAGGGCCCCTGTGTGCCAAGAGCGACCCAGGATCATCTTGCATCCCCACACCAGCCCGGCAAGGTGTGAACTGTTAGCAGCCCCACTCTACAGATGGGAAAACTGAGGCTGGGTGTTATGTGATGTGCCCAAAGTCTCACAGCTAATAAGCAGGGAGTCAGGATTGGAACCCATGTCTGTAGGACGTCGGAATTTCCCTACTACCTAACCTTGGTCAGCTTCTGCTGTGAGTGTTTCTGGCCTGGGGACACCTTCCCCACCCCTACATTCACACTGTTTGTTCTGTGGGTGCAGCCAAGGAGGTCTTTGAGAGGCAGCAGATAGAGATGTATGTGCTCACTCCAAGCTCCTGGGGTGTGGTCTCCACCGAGGGGCAAAGAGCTTTCTTGCTCTGGGGCCCAGCTGAGCCAGCCGCATAACTCATGACCTGGGAGGGGTAAGTGGGCTTGTGCTGCTTTGGCAGGGCCAGGACCAGGCCCCACTCCACCCTCCTACCCAGTGGCCTGCATTTACTGAGCACCTACTGTGCTCATCACCCCATGAGTGGCATTTATTTCTTCCTTGCACATGGCACTCATGGTCCCACCTCCCAGCCTTTACACGCACAGCCTTCCCTCATCCACTCAGCAAAGATCCATTGAGCCCCTAATGTGCCAGGTGCTGGGCACAAAGCAGCACAAAAATGGACACAACCCCTGCGCTACTGTCTTGTCAGAGAGACAGCCAACATACAAGCAAAGGAATCCATCACTAAATAAGTAAAGATTGCATGGGGCCGTGGAAGAAATGAACTGAGCACGGTGGAGTCATCACCTGGGGAAATCACGGAAGGGCTGCCTGGAGGAGGCGGTAACTGAGCTGAGATCTGAGAAGGCACTGCTGGGCAAAGGACTCGGGGAAGAGCATGGGCCTGAGGGCAGGTGCAAGAGAGGCGTTTGCCCAGCCCTGCCACAGAGAGGCTCCATCAGGGTCATTCTTGGTGTCTGCCTGATATCCACCATATGACCCCACCAGCCTTCAGCAGTCGGTCTAATATTGCAGAGGACTTTTTACAAGGCGTGTTCCCACCCAGACCTTCTTGGCCCTTCGCATCTTCCCTGAGGTGCACAGATAAGAAAACTGGGGCTCAGACAAGAAAATGTCATCCAAGGTCATACAGCCAGGGGTCCCTTCCCCCCTCCGCATGGTACCCTAGGCCCTGGTCCCTCTCCACCTGTCTCTCTATCTTTCCCCAGAAGCAGCGGCTAGAGGACCCCTGCCTGCATCCCCTCCCAGACCACCAGCCTCCCGGGAGGGGTGCAGCTCTGCACCAGCCTATATATAACCGCCTCCGTGCGCCTTCCCCACATTAATAAATGGGGAACCAAGGGGCCATAAATCCTGGGGTTGCCAATGTCCCTGGGAGCAACTCTTTCTCTGGCCACGCACTAGTACTTTTTACAACCCATTAATTAGTCCCTCTAATAAAGTTTGACAAAATGATAACTTGCCCATGAAAAGTGTTATAATAAATACATTTTCCCTAACTTCCGACCATTCGAGCATGGCTGTCTCATAAACCCTAGGCCACGGTTCACTGCCTTATTGTCTCTCTATATTTCTCCACCACCAGGCAAGTTCAGGGCCTGGGCCTCGTGGCCTCAGGATAGGACAATGGGACCCCTGGGCCTGACTCCGGGCCTCCAGCACCCCCAGGGAGACAGCCAAGGCGGTCCCCTCCCCTGCTCAAGGAGGTGCAGTGGCTCCAGCTGCCCAGGGCAGGGCTTCTCAAATCTCAGTCCCATCTTCCTGAGCTCTGTCCTATCCATGTGCCACCCGAAGGAATGGTTTCTGAACTTTATGTTTTCTTGAATCAATTCACTTAGAGAATTTACTTGCAAGGAAACTTTATATCATGACAGAAAACCGGAAAAGCAGTATAGCAGGCCAGGCAAAGGAAATAAAACTAAATGCAATGAAAACAAAAGGTGTCACTAAATGACAGACAGCACTACTGCTGTTTGCGCACAGCTCTGAGCTTTGGCCTGCCCTCTCTCTCTTTGTTGAGAAGGGCCATCAGCAGGATTAGAGAGGCGTTAAAGACACATCAGCCACAGAGACTTTCACCTCCGTATAAATGCTGGAAAGAGGATTTGAAGAGGAGTGATCTTGTCCCTTGAGAGCCTCTGGGATTGCTTGCCACATTGCTGAGCACCACTCAAGAACATTCTAGTTAGCAGTCAGAATGGCCCCAAGGAAGGTCCGGAGTGGTGGCCTGGTTACAGGAGCGGCTGGGAGCCTTCTCAAAGCCCCCAAGTGAGCGCTTATTGTGTTTGGGGTCAGAAACACGAGAAAGGTTTCATCACACTTTACAGAAAGTTGAGAATACAACCATCGTTCACGTGAACAAGTAAGTACCCCAAGGTGGTTTGATGGGAGCAGGCTGAGAGTCTGTCTAGAGTTCACTCCCAGCCCCCCAAATCGTTCCTCCCTTTCTCCAGTTTAGGGAAATTTAGAACTACTCGTCAGGTTCACAGCTGGTGCTGACTGCCCCACCAACCCAACCTGTCCAGAGTTCCCAGATTCCAGTCCAGGATCTTATTGGCCTCACCTAACTCAACACCATCCCACCTGGAGACCAGGCCACCTCGCCCAGGATCCATCTCGGAGCTCCCAGCATTTCTCAATCTTGTCACTGCATGTGATCCATCAGATGTGGAATATTATTCTCCATCTGCATGTGAGCCTGGCTCTGGACATCATTGCTGTTGTTAGTGCTGTCGAGTCAATCCTGACTCAGGGTGACACCACGTGTGCAGAGTAGAACTGCCCCATAGGGTTTTCTTGGCTGTAATAATGGAAGCAGATTGCCAGGCCTTTTCTTCTGCCATACTGCTTGGTGCATTCAAACCACCAACCTTTATTTAGGTTAGCAGCCGATCGCAGACCACTTGTGCCACCTTGGCTGTAGACATAAAACAAAAAAAAAAAACCAAACTCATTGCCGTTGAGTCGATTTAGATGATGGGTTTGGACATAGGAGCCACTCAATCAGTGTTGCTTGGATGAGTGACTGAGTGAGACATCTGATGTCTTGTTATCCCCTTCACAGATGAGCAAAGAGAGGCCCAAGAGAAGCCAGGAGTCCACCTCCTGTGAGTTCACCGCAGCACTGAAACATTGGACCTCTGCCCTGACTCCTGCTCAGTGCTCATTGTTCCGTGGCCACAAAAACCACCAGGGACTTCTTCACTCCAATCTTTGTCTACATCTCGGGGCCCAATCCCCTGAGACCACCTGGACAGGTGGGAGTGTCCTGCTTCTGTGCCTCAGAAACTTGCAAATCCACCAGTCGAGACTGCTCACCGTTAAGCCACAGTGGTTGACGAAGGGAGCCTGGCCTGAGGCCCAGCCACTGCCCACCACAGGGTTTGCCCTGAGCTCGGGGGGCTGGGCTGACAGCAGTGCCCCATATTGGTGCTGCCCATTCATCATGGCTGAGCCTCCCAATAGTCCTTCAAGGATGGAATGAGTGTGCCCATTTAACAGACAGAAAAACTAAGATTCCAAGAGGCAAAGGAGGTGGGCCCAGCCCTAAGCACCCTGGTCCTCACCTCTGAGGGTGTGCCCTGTACTGAGGCTGTCGCATGTGAGTAGTGATTTGTCTGCCTAAGATCCCACAATAAGTCTCACTCATTTGGGTTAAAGCAATGTGTTGGCTGATGGCCTCTTTAAACTAGCAGCAAGGGAGTCTAGTACAGTGGAAAGAGCATTGAATTGGGAATAAAAAGGTCTAGATTTTAATTATGGCTGTGTTATAATTGACTTTATGATCTTGGCTGAGTCTATATCAGCCCTTCCCCAGGCCTCAGTGTTCCAGCAGTAGAGTGATGAATCAGGGTTGGACTAAAGCATGGTTTTCCACAATGTGGGTTGTATACTCTCCAAGATGATTTTAGGGAGTAGCGAACCCTGCACTAAGCAAAGAGGTTAAGTACTCTGCTGCTAATGGAAAGGACAATGGTTTGAACCCACCAGCCACATTGCAGGAGAAAGATGTGGCAGTCTGCTTCCATAGAGATCACAGCCTTGGAAACCCTATGGGGCAGCTCTACTCTATTCTATAGGGTCACGATGAGTCGGAATCGACTTGATGGCACACAACAACGATGAGAAAATTGTTTCCTTTCTGATCAATTTCCAGATTACCAACAAGAAGAAAGTCTTGGTTTGGTGCTGATGCGTCTTTAACACCTCTTTCTAATACTTGTTACCTCTCTTTTTAAAAAAAGGGAGCAGACTCTGGGATCAGAGCCCTCAGCAGATTGCAGCACCTGGCTGATTTATCACTGAGTTTCTTTTGTTTCCAGTGTCTTTATGTTTAAGGCTACTGTCTATTTTGTCATTGCTAGTTGGCTTTGACTCGTGGTGACCTCACGTAAAACAGAACAAAACATTGCCCAGTCCTGCACCGTCTTCATCATCATCAGTGTGCTTGAGTCCATTGCTGCAGCCACTGTGTATTTTGAGTCCCTCCCAACCTAGGGGGCTCATCTTCCAGCACTTTATTAAACAATGTTCTATTATGATCCATAAGGTTTTCCTTGGCTAATTTTTGAAAGCAGATCGCCAGGTCTTTCTTCTAGTCTGTCTTAGTCTGGAAGCTCCACCAAAACCTGTCCACTATGGGTGAACCTACTGTTATTAGAAATACCAGCAGCATAGCTTCCAGGATCACAGCAACGTGCAAGCCACTGCAGTATGACAGACTGACAGACAGATGGTGGGCTGTCTGTTTAGGGTGAGTGAAATGCATTTTCCATTCGCTATTGCAGTATAAAATGTCCTTTATAAATACTCTCATTTAACAATAAACTGCTGTTGTCATTGTTAGTTAATGTCAGTCGATGCCAACTCATGGCGACCCATGTGTGCAAAGTAGAGCTGCCCTGTAGGGTTTTCAAGGCTGTGACCTTTTGGAAGCAGATCACCAGGTCTGTCTTCTGAGGTGCCTCTGGGTGGGTTTGAATCACCAACATTTCAGTTAGTAGTCGAGCACTTAACTGTTTGGGCCACCCAGGGTTTCCTAGATAAATAAATAAAAATATACACGTTCATGTAAGTTGAAGGAATGAGTTGATTTAATTAAAATTACTGAACAAGCATGACTATTGGTGAAAGTGAAATTGGGGGGAAAAATCACAAATAGATGGTGAATGATGGATGTTGGGCACCTCTGGCCAGGGGGGTCTCTTGGGGCCAGTGGAGCTGCCAACTCTGTGGCCCAGGTGTCATTATCAACAGCCCCTCACACTTCACAGTTCACCAAAGCTTTTTCCAAACACAAGCTCAGCTGATGCGTCACACACCTGCGACCCCCATTTCACAGACCCTGACCCACAGCCATGTCCTATAAGCATCCCGGCTGCTGGTGGTTGAATGGTGGCTCCCAGGCATCCTGGAGCAGCACCCTCGCCTGGCCTGAGAGGAGGGCACGACTCAGCCCCATGAGCCACAGGAAAAAAGTGAGGCTCAGAGGGGCTGAGGGGCTTGCCCTAAGGCCTGGAGTAGCCAATGAGTGTCCTGTGACTGCCGTAGCAAATTGCCACAAACTTGGCAGCATAAAATAGCAGAGATTTATTCCCTCACAGTTCTGGGGGCCAGGCGTCTGAATTTAAGGTGTCGCGGGGTCATGCTTTCTTTGAACACCCTAGGGAAGAACCTGTTTCTTGCCTCTTGCAGCTTCTGGTGGCTGCAGGCACTCCTTGGCCCATGGCTGCATCATTCCAGTCTCCACCTCTGTCAACACATGGCCTTCTCTTCCGGACCCCCTCCTCTCCTCTTCTCTGGTAAGGACACTTGGTGTTGGACTTAGGGCCCACCATAGTCCAGGATGATCTCATCTCAAGATCCTTTAATAATGTTTGCAAAGACCCTATCTCCAAATAAAGTCACAGTGTACAGGTCCCAGGGGACATATCTTTGGGGGCTACCATTCAACCCACTGCAAGTGGTATCAGGATTGATGCTTAGGATGGGGCCTCTTGGTTCTCTCTGCTGTACACACACACGTGCACGCACTTGTGCATACGCACGTGCCCATGCATACACACACAGCGCCCACCTTCCCCCTGCCATTGCCGCCACGGGCTGCCTAACCCGCCACCCTCACAGCCTGGGATACCAGGCACCCAGGGCAGCAGGCCCAGCTTTCAAGGCCAGCCTGGCCTGCACTCCTGTTTAATCATGACAGAGGACTGCACTCTGCCCAATGGCACCAACATCAGCCCACCCACCTGCCTGGGGACCCATCTCTTTGAGGAAATTTATAGCTGTAATTTAGCGAGTGAGTTATGGCCGCTGGCACCTAAGTTGCAAGAATTGCCCAGGCACATTAACCCACCCCTCGAAGCTGGAGCCGCCCTCACCGAGCCTGTAAAACAGGAGGTGGCACAGAATGTGCTCCCACGGGAGCCATCACAGGGCCCCCAGGATTGCGGCAGCCTCCAGGGCTGGGGGCAGAGTCCTGGTTTCAATCCAAAGGCTGCCTCTCGGGTGAGCTGTGGTGGGTCCCATCTTCTCTCTGGGCACCAGGGGCCTGGCGACTCCAAGTCTAGGCGACCCCATCTAGAAGCTGCTTAAAAATGCAGAATCTCCGGACCCCCTTACTCAATCTGAACTTGCATTTTGACAGTCCCCTTCCCCAGGGACTCGTGGGCACAGCCATATTGGAAAAGTGCTAGCAAAAAGGACAGGGTCCCTGGGTGGTACAAAAGGTTAACACACTTGGCTGCTAACCAAAAGTTTGGAGGTTCAAGCCTACCCAAGGCCCCTTGGAAGGAAGCTCCGGTGATCTACTCCCCCCAAATCAGCCTTGGAAAATCGTAGGGAGCACAGTTCCACTGTGACACACACGGGGTCGCCGTGAGCGGGAGTCGATCGGACGGCAACTCATCTTTTTGGCAGAAAACACAGGACACTCACAAGCCCCACAAGCCTGACATGTCCATGAATCCAGGCTCCCCGCATGCCCCCAAACTACAAGTGCAGCTTCACAACCCCTCCTCCATCCACACTCCACGTGCATGTGCCTGGCCACCCCACCAAGACACGCCACGGTACTCTTCACGCAGGCTCACACCCCTCCACGCACACATTGGTGGAAACACACATGGGCTGCCCACACACAACACCCACTCACACACGGACCTAGATTTCATTGCCAAGTGTCTCAATAATGGTGGAACTTCAGGCAGCTGAGGAAGACAGTTGGAGGCTCCTCTCACACACATCTGCTCATGCGGCAAATGTTTACTAGTCATGATTCACGTGTGTGCCCGGCGTGTGCCAGGCGTGTGCCGGGCCACCATGTGGAGATGAGAAGGCGGAGTTCCAGCCTCAGCGCAGGGTCTGGTGACCTAGAATATCTCACTGTGGCCTGATCAGTACAATAGCAGGTGGACATACACAGCAATGGGTGGCAAGGGGTGGAGAGTGGGGAGGGGGACAGCAATCAGCTAGGCTTGTGGGGAGAAGCTAGACCAGAGAGGCTTCCCAGAGAAAGGCATCTGAGCGGATCTTAATAAATGAGTAGGGATGTCCTTGGCAGACAAAGTGAGGAAGGGCATTCCTGGCAGAGGGAACAGCATGAGCAAAGGCCTGGAGGTAAACAGATGGTCCGTGCAACCATGGGTGCAAGGTGTGTATCCTGCCCTGATGGGAGTTGAAGCTGGAGATCCTGGAACCTAAATCTCTCTTGAACCCTCCCCTTCTCCCCACCTCTGCCTGCACCCAGCCAGGCCTCCTTCATTTCTCCCTTGGCTATTTTCAGTGTCCCGGTGCTCAAATGAGGCGAAGACACACACACAAGTTGTAGTTCTCAATTAGGTTGTTTGGAATTTCTAACGGATGCAATTAACGGCTCCCAAACACTGTTAATTATGTTTCCTGTGGCCGTGTACACAGAAGCTGATCGATCAGCCCTGTGCCTCCAATTACCAGGGCACCACAGCATCAAGGCCCCTGGGGGAGCTCAGAGAGGTGATGAGGCTGCCTGGGCGCCAGCATGGGGCTCCGGGGACTTTCCACCTCTGCCCGCCTCCAGGGTGTGGCACCAGCAGGCTGAAGCCAGACAGAGCTGACCCTCAGAGCCAGCTCGCAGGAAGCCCTGCAACTATTTCACCTGGGAGAGCAACAGGCCTGCGTCCTGCCTGTATCACTGTGCCGTGCCTGTGATGTGTGTATGCCATGTGCGTGCCTGCACACATGCGTGTGATGTGTGTACGTGTGTGCATGTGTGCATGCATGCGTGTGATGTGTGCAGGTGCATGAGTGCGTACATGCGTGTGAAGGTACAAGCATGCACTGAAGTGTGAGTGTGTGTGGGGTGTGAGTGGAGGGGGTGTGATCGAAGGCAGGAGTGTGTGTGTCAGAGGACTGGATGTGGTTGAGTGAGTGTGGGTAGGGGCAGGTGTGAACAGGGTTAAGAGTGGGAATGTATGGAGAAGTGTGTGCGAGGGTGTGGAATGGTGGCAAAAATGTACGTGTGGATGACAGCAGCCCTGACTGGGTGTGTTTATGAGTGTGAGGGATGCCCTAAGTGAAAGCATATGTGTGTACACCCGAGTGTGTGAGTGTGAATGGAGCAAGTGTGGCTGAGAGCATGTGGGTGGCTGGCATATGTGGGAGGATGGACAGTGCTGTGAGTATGTATTGGTAGGAGTGAGTGGAGGGGTCCTATGTGGACATAGATATTCTCACTGGCCATAGATGGTCCCCCATCCCCTACAGAAAGGTTATCCTTCCTTGACATTTGGCATGACCATGTGACTTGCTCTGGCCAATATACGGTGAAAACACCATGTGTCATCCAGGCGGAGCTTTCAGAGCCAGTGTGTGGTTTGTTCTCTCCTTTCCTCTGCTAGTGCCACAGGAAGAAAGTGGCTACATTGTCAGTTGGGCAGCAGGGAAGGTGAGGTGGAGCAGAGCCCTCACCAAACCCTGATGAATGCAGAGTGTGAGTGGGAAACAAGCCCCTAATGTTTGAGCCGAGGTTTGGAGTTGATTGTTACTGCGGCATACCCCAGCCCACACTGGCTGATACAGGAATGTGTGTCCATTTGCATGACGGGGTGTGGGAGTGAGTGAGTGAGATAGCGTACGTGTGACTCTACTGCTGTGTAATGCTGATGTTGAGGGATGTTTATTACTGTGGCATAACCCAGCCCACACTGACTGATTCAGGGATGTGTGCCCACGTGCCTAAGGGGGTATAGTGTTGAGTGAAGTAGCGTACTCATGAGTGAAACCCCTATTGCTGTGTGAGCTGATGTTTGGGTCTGCTTGTTACTGTGGCATAACCCAGCCTATGCTGACTGACACAGGGATGTGTGTCCACGTGCATGAGGGCGTGTGGGAGAACGAATGTGAGAGAGAGTGTACACATGAGTGTATCAGGGTCTGTGATGTATGTAAGCGTGTGAGTGGAGATATGAAGGGGGCCTCAGGTGATGAGGGGGTGTGAGGAGCCGTCTTCCCCCACCCTAAGCCTGCTCCATGTTCAGGGCCCCAGGGCAGTGGTCATGGTTGGCACCCCATCCCCCACTCTGCCCACACCAGATCCCCCGGGGTGGCAGGCACCCCTACTCTTCCTTTTATTGCCCAAATGTCTCTCAAATCTCTCAGCTTCTTCTCTCCATTCTGCTCCCCCCACCCCTGCTGCCAGCCACCATCTCTCACATGGATGGCACAGCTGCCTCCCTGTCTACCTGCACCCTTTCCCCAGTCCTTTCTCCACACAGGATCCAGAAGGGTCTTTCTAAACCCAAGTCTAACCCCGTCACTCCCTCATTTAAACCTCTTCAGTGACTCCCCATTACCACCTTGCCCTCCTCCCCATGGCTGATTTCTGACTCACACCGTTGCCCTCAGAGCTCTGCCACACTGGCTTCTATTCAACTCACCAGAGCGCTGATGGTTCCTTTCCCCTCAGGTCCTTTGCACATGCTGCTCCGTCCTCTGGGAATATTTATCCCTTTCACTCTTCAGAGTTCAGATCTCAGCTGTCACTTCCTCAGGGAAGCCTTCCCTGATGCACACTCTCATCCCTCCATACACCTCTCCCGTGAAGCACTGTGAGCTTCCTGTATGAGCATCTGTCTCTCCCAGTAGCCTTTGAGCTCGTGGAGGAAAGGTGAGGAAGGCTGAGCCAGTTCTCATTGACTACTGCGTTCCCAGTGCTGGCACAGTGCCTGGCATAGAGGAGGCACACAGTAAACGCTTGTCAATGATCGAATGAGTTAGCAAGTGCATTCACATGTGTGTGTGTTTGTAGACACGATGGTGCGTGCACGTCACTGTGTGCCAAGGTGACAGCCCTGCCCCTCCCCATTCTCACCCCACCCCAGAACTCTAGGGGGTGGGGCAGCTTCCCCATCTCTTCTGGACATCACAGGGCCAGGTGGGGTGCCCTGGCCTCCCGGAGTGACTATCAACAATGAATGAGCACTCACAGACTCCATCCTATGTGGACCAGAGACGTCGTCTGGGTTATTCTCCTTTGTGAGGATAGACATCCAGCTTGAGTTTCTCATAGGACAGGGTGCTCGGATCCCTCTTGGGGGGGTGTCAACTCAGCTGGTGTCACCAGCCTTTCCCAAGCTCCTACAGTGAGCTGGCCCTGTGCAGGGCACAGGAGACAAAGGCTAGGAGCCCTCTGCGCCCGCCCTCAGAGACAAGCCAAATGTGCTCTGATGGAGGTGAAGGGCTGCAGGATGCTGGCCAAGAGGGGGAAGTTGAGCGATGGTCCCACTAGAGCCAGACCCGAAAAGACAGAGAGAATTTTAACCTAGGCCAATGGAAAGTGAGAGGGGCTGGCTGGGGAGCATTTTCCGCCATAAGCAAGATCTGGGAGACAGGAAAGCTCTGGCTTGCCTGAATTTAAACTCCCTAGATGCAGGGACCATGTCTGTCTTGTCCCCAGAGCTTAGTACAGTACCTGACACATAGTAGATGCTCTATGAATATTAAAAAAAAAAAAAAAAACATTGCTGTCAAGTCAATTCTGACTCCTAGTGACCCCACAGGGCAGAGTAGAACTGCACCATAGGGTTTCCAAGGCTGTAGATCTTTAAGGAAGCAGAATGCTACATCTTTCTCCCAAAGAGTGGCTGGTGGGTTTGAACTGCCACCACAGAGCCTCGATAAATATGTGGGAGGGGGCAAAGAAGGGCTGAATGTTGCTCCTACAGGGCTTTTGTAAGTCAGTCAGTGAGTTCCAAGTCCCAATCATGGTTCTGCCGCTTATCAGCTCTGCGAGACCAGGCAGCTCATTTACTTCTCTGTGCCTCAGTTTCCTCGTTGGTAACATGAGAATGAAACTCACAGTGCCCTGTGATGGATGACTGTTGTTTTTGCCTGCCCAGCACCCATCCCCACCCTGTGACCAGCACCGTGATTCTCCCTTGGGGACCATTTTTCCACTTCCCTTGGTCTGTGGAGTTTGGGGTCAGCTTACCCCAGCACCCAGCTCTTGGGAAGAGCACACACCCCAGGCTTGGCCAATCAGAGCGCTTCATCCCCTGGTCTGGTGAATAGTGGATAAACGTGCATATGACCCGAGAAGAGTCAGTGAGAGTGAGCCCTGGTACTTGCACTGGAACTCTTGGGAAAAAGTTGCCTTTTTTTTTTTTTTTCCCTACCCGCTGCTACAGTTCTGAGAGGAGTTGTCTGGGGGCCTATAGAAAGAACTTGCCTGGAAGAGCAGATAAGGCCAAGAGAAATCAGGGTCTGCTAACATGATCTGTGCACCTGGATCCAGCTATGCCTGAAACCAGACAGCCTGAACTTTTTGGTGTCTGCACATAGTAAACAGTATACAAGTGGTAGCTGTTATTAGCAGTGAAGAATCTGGCACCAAGTAGGTGCTTGGTAACGTCAGTTCCTTCCCTCCCTCTCTGCCAGCCCCCTGAAAACATCTTGGTATCATTGCCATACCTCTTTCTGACTGGGACAAATGCTTCAAAATAGACTGTGGGGCCCCTTTCGGGACATGAAGGGAAAAAAAAAGTAGGTTCATGGTGAATGTCTGTCAGAGCACTTTCCCATCAAGCTGTTCTTCCCCACCGAAGATGCTCAGGGGATAAGACAGATGCCAAAAATAATGAGGCCAAGAGTTGCCATCATCTGCGCCTGGTGAAGTCACAGCTGCCAACGACATTCAAGCCCTGGGATAGCCACAGGGAGGAGGGGAGTGGAGGGCTTAAGGGGGGCTTTCAGGATCCTGGGTACCGCCCCATTAGGCCAGCAGCGGGTCTGGGGTTTGAGAGCTGAGAGAAAGTTCTAATCTGCAAGTGTAGGCATCAGGACTAGTCAGGCTCTGAGTGCTTTTAGTGAATGCCTGCTGGATGCTGGGCCTGTGCCCGTGTGCAGTTACAACCCGGTGTGATGGTGCTGGGGAGGGGAGGGAGCCTAAGGGAGCTGCGTAAGGGACAGTCTAACTTGGCTGAACATAGGGAAGGAGCACAGAATGCTTCCTGGGCATTGTTTGGGCCTTCAGGAATGAGGAAGACTTAGCAAAGAGAAATTGTAGGTTGGTGGGGGCGGGGCTCAAGCAGAAGGAGCAACGGCAAGGGGGCGAAGCACCCCAGAGCAGGTGGGAGATTGCGGGGGGTTGGGTTTGCAAGGGCAGCAGGGACCTTACAGACCACACTGAGGAGTTCTGATTTGGGGCCAGGGCACTGGGGAGCCATAGAAGAGTTTTGAGCAAGAGAGTGACCTATTTAGATTTGAGTTTAAGAAAAACCTCTCTAACTGCTATAGGATAAAGCAGAAGAGAAATCCTGAAGGCCGTTAGAACCATTCAGGTGAGTGATGCTGGGAGCAGCGACTGATGCGAGACATTTCAGAGGCAGAATCGACAGGTGGTGGAGTTAGCTTGGAGGCAGGGTAGAGAAGGAGGTCCAGGAGAAGAAACTGGGTGCTCAAGTTCAAGACCTTGCCTTCTGTGCGATTTACCCTGACCAGCCTACAGTTTCCTCATCTGAAAATGGGGCTTCATATCTGCCCTGCAGAGCTCGAAGGGTTGTTGTGAAAAGCAAATGAAATGATGGCTGGGAAAGTGCCTCGAAGAGTATAAAGCAGAGGTCAGCACACATTTTCTGGAATGGGCCAGATAGTCACTTTCCAAGCCACAGGGTCTCTGTCTCAAACACTCAACGGTTATACCACAAAAGCAGCTACGGATAATGCGTAAACGAATGGGTGTGGCTGTGTTCCAGTAAAGCTTTATTTATTGGCCCCTGGGTTGTGGTTTGCTGACCTCTGGTTTAAAGTGACATATAGATACCAAGGCTTCCTTCTTATCATTCCTGACGTCTCTCTCTTTGCCCTACTTTCTCTATCTGCAAAAATCACCATCCAGAGGAAAAGAAAGTAATTCCCCTGGACATCCTTTTTATAGACGAGAAAACTAATACAGAAAGAGAGGAAGATTTGCATATCTTGTTGTTGTTGTTAGGTGCCGTCGAGTCAATTCCGACTCATAGCAACTATGTACAACAGAACAAAACACTGCCCAGTCCTGTGTCATCCTCACAATCGTTGTTATGCTTGAGCCCATTGTTGCAGCCACTGTGTCAATCCATCTTGTTGAGGGTCTTCCTCTTTTTTGCTGACCCTTCACTTTACCAAGCATGATGTCCTTCTCCAGGGGCTGATCCCTCCTGATAACATGTCCAAAGTGTGTGAGACAAAGACTCACCATCCTTGCTTCTAAGGAGTATTCTGGCTGTACTTCTTCAAGACAGATTTGTTCATTCTTTTGGCAGGCCATGGTATATTCAATATTCCTCACCAAAGCCATAATTCAAAGGCCTCAGTTCTTCCTCAGGCTTCCTTAGTCATTGTCCAGTTTTCGTATGTATATGAGGCAATTGAAAACGCCATGGCTTGGGTCAGGGCACCTTAGTCCTTAAAGTAACATCTTTGCTTTTTAACACTTTAAGAGGTCTTTTGCAGCAGATTTGCCCAATGCAATGCGTCGTTTGATTTCTTGACTGCTGCTTCCATGAGTATTGACTGTGGATCCAAGTAAAGTGAAATCCTTGACAACTTCAATCTTTTCTCCATTTATCATAATGTTGCTTACTGGTCCAGTTGTGCGGGTTTTTGTTTTCTTTATGTTGACGTATAATTCATACTGAAGGCTGTGGTCTTTGATCTTCATCATTAAGTGCTTCAACTGCTCTTCACTTTCAGCAAGCAAGGTTGACTTGCACATGGTAGGTACTTTTCCAGTACATATTGGACGAATTAATGGGCCTCAAAGATCCAATTCATGGTTGCAAATACGTAGCACTCATGCTGTAAATTGCCAATCCCATACTCGTGGCAGACATCACTAATCGGTTCCAGCACACTTTTCCACTGAGCATTGATTTGGCCTCTAAATTCGCTAGTCAACATCCTAGGCAACCACGTCCAATCAATATTGGCACACAAGAAGAAATGAGGGTTAATTCTACCTACTTATTTTGTAGCTGAGGAAATAGAGGCCAAGGCAGGTCTCATGGGGAGTCTGTGTGGGCCAGCTGGTGCCCTCTTGGCTACCTGCTCCGCCCAACCTATCCAGAAGCTCCAGGAAAGCCCCTCATTCAGCTGGGCAGGCAAGAGGTGCCAGGGAGGAGCACAGCTGGGCAGCTGGCACGGGCTCATCTCAGCCCTTCCCTGCCCATCCTCTCCATGCTTGCCACATTGGCAACGTCCCTTCTGTTCTCTGCCCGCCTGTTTCCCACAGCTGCTCTTTTGAAAGCCCTGCATGGGAAGCTGTTGATGCGTCTCTCTGTTCCCTTTTCAGACCATTGTCCTCGAGTTGGCGCCAGCCGCGTTCTTCTCTTGGCCCCTTAATTAACAGTATTATTAATGCTGAGAGGAAAGAGTCACCCAGATCCTCTCTCACAGCAACTCACGCTTGGGAGCATGGGCTTCAGGCAGACAGGAAGCAGGGGCTGGACTCACTGGTGCCAGGAGAGCCCCCCCACTCCCTGTCTCCAGGGCCCTTCAGTTGCCAATGACCAGCTGGGCCACTTGGCCCCGCCTCCCCAGGACAGCCATTGAGAGCCTGGAAGGGAAGAGGTAGAAAGGAGATGCCTTGAAGGAAACTTGTATGGGGGCTACCCAGCCTGGTTGATCAACACCACTCTGAGCAATGGGTTGAGCATCTCTGGGTACAAGTTAAGCCTTTGAGGACAGGGTTTGGGATCCCAGTCCTGGGATGGGCTCAGATACCAAAGGCTACTTCCTCACCACCTCTACACAGAGATGAAGCAGTCGATAGAAAACATGCCCAGTTGCTGTGTGACCTTGAACTAACCCACCATTGCCTGTGCTCAATTTCACTTATGTAAAAACTGGTTACCATGCACCTGGCCCTTAAGTGCATGATCTCACCTGTTTCTTGTTTCTTGTCCTGACACATAACAGATCACCCCCAAAACTTAGTGCATTAAAGCAATGACAATTATTTCATTTGCTCATGCATCTGTCATTTGTGCAGGGCTCTGGAGAGAGAGCTCACCTTTGCCCCATGTGGCATCAACTGAGGCAGTTCAACTATGGTGTAGAGGGCCAACTTCCAAAACAGTTCAATCACCTTGGCTGGCAAGTTGGTCCTGGTTGTTGGCTGGGGCCTCCGTTTCTCTCCATGTGCTACTTACGCTTCCTCACAACATGGTGGCTGAGTTCCAAGTTTGAGAGTCCCAGAAGAACCAGGAAGAAGTTCATTGCATTTTCATGACCTAGCCTCAAAAGTCTCGTGGTTGAGGTGATCTCAAATGCCCACCCAGGTTCAAGGGGAGGGGACTCAGTTCTCTCTCTTGATGGGGAAGTGGTGAGGTTCGACAAGAGCGTGAAGGATGGGAGATACTATTGTGGCCATCTTTGGAAAATACAATCTGCCAACTATGGGTTAGGTACAATCATTATCCCCATTTTACAGATTAGGAAAATGAAGTTTGGAAAAGTTAATTTGCCTCAAGTCACACAGCTAAGTGGCTGAGCAGGGATTTGAACATCGGCAGTCAGACTCCAAAACTTAGAGTTTTCAAGCTTTTTTTTTTCTCTTTAGCTGCAAAATATTTCTTTCTAATGAAATCCTCTGGAGAAGATTTGTGAAAGAGGGGGGAAGAAAAATAGATTGAGTGAGGGCCTGTGTCCTGCCATGTCCTGTAGGCTCCTCTTGGGAACTCAAGGTTCCAAAAAACAGCTTGAAAACCTCCAGGTAAGCTTCTCCCCGAGCCCCACCTGGACAACAGGGAAACCTATTCCAGGTTGCTCCTCCCTGCCCCTAAACCGTCTGCCCAACTTCCGGTTCTTACTGAAGGTGATGTTTAAAACAAATAGCAGTCATCTTGGTAAAGGAAGTGGGCGAAAGCGTGGTTCAACCAGAGGGACCAGCACTGGCAAAACCTGGAGTCCAAGGTGTCTGCACGTAGAGCACGAGTAGGGAGTGGCCCGAGCTGAGGCTGGGAGGCAGCGCAGGCGTCAGGCACGCAGAGTGGGGCAGAGTCATGATCAGATTTGGTCTTTCGAAGGAGCACCCTGGCTGCCATGTGGGTGATGGGTTGTGGGGCAGGGGAGGCTGGACTAGCTGGTGTTCAGTTGTCCTGGGGCACAGGCAGTCGGGCTAGAGGGAAGACAGTGCCATCAGCCTTTGTGCTCAGTGGACTTGGGAACTCGGGTTGGAAAAGGTGAGTGGTGAGTTCTGGCTAAGGCCACTGTCCCTGTCCTCAGGAACCTCCTTGCCAGACAGCTCCTGAGGACAGGGAGCAGAGAGGTACAGACAGAGCATCCTGGTAACTCATCAGATCCCACCACCATTCTCAGGCTGCCAGCCTAGCCGCTGTAACATCAGCCAGGGCCTATACCTGGTCCTGCCCCCCGAATGTCACTTACCAGGATGCCTGATGTGTCCTTCTGTGGTGGCTTTGCTATGAACACGCTTTAACTATAAAAAGGGTAGTTTAAAAATAGCCATCTCATCGCGAGGTGCAGCAAAGAAAGACACCCCCACCATACCCACAGGGTGATGTGGGGGGGTCACCTTAGCCTATGTGAAGCTGCGCCCAGCAGCACCACCACCACCTCCCCACCCTGTACCAATCACAGCAAACTTTTCTCGATTTCGTGATGCTCCAGGCTCAGGAGTCTTCCTGCTGCTTGCAGCAACTCATCTCTGTGCATCAGTACCACCTGCCAGCTTCATTCTCTCTCCTCCCAGGGCTCAAAGAATGCCTGTAGCCTTTAAGGGACCAGCTGTGATGCAGGGGGGGGACCTGTGGGGCTCCTGACTCTCGTGTACCTGAGTTCAAGTCTTTGTCCTGCGTCTTCCTTGCTGGAGAATCTTGAGCCACTGATTTGACTTCTCTGGGTCTCAGTTGCCACGTCTGTAAAATGGGGCCAATGATAGAGGGAGGGCAGAGAGGCACTGGGGGCGGGGGTGGCACCTGGAAGGTTGGAGCTGAAATCCCCCACACCCATCACAGGGGCCCAGCGTGTGCCCACTTCTCATCAAGGCACTTGGCAGAAAGCGTGCCCCATGGGGAGGACAGCCTGAGCACCTTCGAGCCGCTTGATTAATGCTCCATTTAGTGCAATAAACAATACAATTACTCAGCTCCTGCAAACTCTACTTGGAGTGGGGTGGAAAGGTGGGGTGGGCAGGCAGGACTGGGCTTCTGAGTCAGCCCTGCTATTAATTACAGGCACTTAAGCCAGCTCCAGAAACCTACGTCACACCTTCTTCATTGCTGAAAGCATGGGTGTGGGGGGTGGACAAAGTGGTGTCTCATGGTCCCCCATTTTGGCAGCTGGCAAAGAAGCCACAGCCTGAGATGGCTTAAAACTTCTTGCTGCGGAGTCTAGTCCATCTCATGGTGACCCCATGTGTGTCAGAGTAGAACTGTGCACCTTAGGTTTTCAATGGCTGGTGTTTTGGAAGTGAATTGCCAGGCCTTTCTTCCAAAGTGTCTCTGGATGGACTCAAACTTCCAGTCTTTCAGTTAGCAAAAAAGCAACTCTTTGCACCACTCGGGGACTCCTAGAGATGGCTTAGGAAAGACATTCTTCCTTTCTCCCCCACTGTCACTGCCTGTTCTCTTTGCCACAATAAATCTGCATAACAACATAACTAGCTACAAAATCTCAGTGGCGTCCAATGCTAAGCGTTTATTGTTCACATGTCTAGGGTGGCTGGTCAAGTGGCTCTGCTGGTCTTGGCTGGACTGGGCCTCACGTCCAGAGCTTGGCTGCCTGTTGGCTGATCTAGGCTGGCCTCAGCTGGGATGACTTAAGTAACTTGGCTCTGCTCCATATGCTTCCCATACTCCAGCAGGCTAGCCTGGGCACGTCCTTTTCATAGCGATGGCAGAGGGCAGGAGAGAGAAAGCCCCGTCATCATCTTTGCTAGCATCCCATTGGCCAAAGCAAGTCACGTGGCTGAGCCCAGAAAAAGAGAGCAGGGTACTATAAGGTCACATGGCCAAACAAATGAAGAAATGGGGATCATTATTGCAATCAATCTACCAACCTACCTAACTTCCTCTGGAGCACTGGAGAGGAAAGCATGTCGACTCCCAATATCCCAGAGAAAAGTCTATTAAAGGGAAATGGAGTGTTAATTGACAGAAATAGATTAGAATTATACAAAGTACATGAGATTGGGCATGTTAGGGGCAAGACTGAAGGTTGGTTTTGTTTGTTCTGCAAGAGTGTGAAAAGCCCACGTTTTTCATCAAGCTTGAAAAGCAAAACCAAGAAAAACTATGAATGCTCACTTTGCTTTTACTCAACCAACACTGAGAGTTCAGTCACAGAATCTCTGGTAGTCTAAAACAAATGGCCCATTAAGAGTCATTATCGGAGACTCCCTCATAGAATGAGGATCTCGTGGAGGACGCTGCTCTGGGCCCATCCAGGGAGGAATCCGTGCTTTTGCAGAAACCTTAGTCATCCTCCACTTATGCTTCTGGAAGCTGGCATGGGTGACCCCCATCCTGGTGAGTTAATCTCAAGATCCCTGGACCTGGAGCTAGAGCTACAACTCCTATCCATAGCAAGAGCCAACACTAACGAAGAAAATCTTCTTGAGTTCTCCCTGGGAAGTAAGTACTGTTTTTGTTCCCACTTTCTTGATGATGAAACCGAAGCTGAGAAAGGAAAAGTGGCAGCTAGCAATGAAGTGGGAGCCAGGTTGCAAGCCCAGGAAGTCCAATGCCAAAGCTTTTGCTGCTGTGCCCCAATGTCTTGAGAAGTCAAGCCCAAGCTGGCCGTTTTAGGCATCCAGCCCAGTCCACCAGAGCCCCTGAACCTATAGAGAAGCCCACTTGCAAGGGCCCTGTATCCACAGACTAAGCCCAACAGGTCTGCTTCACTGTTCAATGTTCACCTTGCAAAGTTGCACATCACCAGAGCAGACTCACACCGTCTCTATATCTGCCTTTTCCTAGAGCTTATGGCTGAATACACAGATATGTATTATTCAGCTTTTCAACTCAAGCCCCTGCCCTTTCTATCTCCCCCTTGGTTGAACTCACTTTCTAAAATCTTTTGAAGACAACCCCAATTTGACCCATCCCCAAGAACTCTCTGTATGTAGTAGATGTTGCTGTGTAACAAACTACCCTAAACTTTCTGGCTTTAAACAAAAATGTATTTACCTCACAATTCTGTTGATCTGCATTTTGGGGCTGGGCTCAGCAGGGCAGTTCCTCTGGCAAGGGCTGGGCTCACTCATATCTGCGGTCAGCTGCCAAGTTGGTTGAGACTGGCCTCAACTAGGACAGCTTTTATCTCATCCTCCAGAAGACTAGCCCAGGCTTGTTCTCGTGGCAGGTGGACAAGGCTCCAAGAGAGAGTGGAAACTATAAAGCCCATTAAAGTCCATCTTGGAGCCACCGCACTATCACTTCTGCCACATTCTACTGGCGAATACAAGTCACGTGGCCAAGCCCAGATTCAAGGGATGGAAAATAGGCACCACTTCTCTGTGGGAGAAGCTGCAAAGCCACATTTTGGCATGGATAGGAGAAGGGGAGGGGGGAGCAACTGGAACTCTTTTCAATTAATCTACCACCTCCAGCCCCACAGTATAGACTTTATGTGCGCCAGCTTTGGAATAACACAGACATTGTGTCTCTGCCAATCTCTAGCCACGTGGCATTTAAGGTTGTCCAACCTCTCTGATCCTATATTTTCTCATCGGAAAATGGGGATAAAAATGGGACCTACCTTATGGGGCCATCATGACCACCAAAAAAGACAATGTATTTTAAGTCATTGCCACATAGTAGGCGCTCAATAAATTCTTGCTGACTCTGAAAATCCAACACCACTCTCATAGGGCAGTACGTGGGGTTAAAAACTTGACCTGAGCTTGAAAATCTGGCTCTTCCATTTACCAGTTTTGTGGCCTGGAGTGAGTTCCTTGACCCCTCTGCAATAATTCCTACAAAATGTTTAGCTTAGTGGCTGACACAGCATGAGTTCTCAGGAAATGGGGGTGATTATGATTATTAATATCTGTAAATAGGAGTATTAATACCCATCTTAGAGAGCAGCTCTGAGGAACAATGAGGATAATGAACCATGGAGGTTCCTTGGAAGCCAAGAAGGGCTTGCATTTATCAGCATGGTTTCAGTCACATGAGACAGAAACACAAGTCCAATTAGCTTAAGCAAAACAAGGAGATATTCTTGGCTCTTGTCACCAAAAATTATGTGAAGAGGACAGGAACGAAGTCGTCCTCGAGAATGCCAACCTCATCCAGATATTCCCTCTGTCTCCATCTGCTTCTCTCCTTACTGGTCACCTTTCTCTCAGACCAGACTCCCCACAGAGCAGGAGACACTGTTGTAGACAGCTCAGAGCTCACCTCCATGAAGGAAAAGGGGCTGCCTTCACCCAGCCTGTGATGGTTAAGGTTATGTGTCAACTTGGCTGAGGCATGATTCTCTGTAGTTTAGCAGTTAGGTAATGATGTAGTTTGGCAGTTACATGAGGATGTAATTTGGCATTATGTAATGATATAGTCATCCTCCATGATGTGATTTGATGTGATCAGCCAGTGACCTGGTGGCAGGTTGATTATATTGGACCACTTCCATCATGGAAAGGGCAATGTTTCATTCTTACTGGAATAGATACTTACTCTGAATATGGATTTGTCTTCCCTGCATGCAATGCTTCTGCCAATACTACTATCCATGGACTCACAGAATGCCTTATCCACCATTATGGTATCCCACACAGCATTGTTTCTGATCAAGGGACTCACTTCACAGCAAATGAAGTGTGGCAATGGGCCCATGCTCATGGAATTCACTGATCTTACTATGTTCCCCATCGTTCTGAAGCAGCTGGCTTGATAGAATAATGGAATGACCTCCTAAAGACACAATCACAGAGCCAGCTAGGTGGCAAACTTTGCAGGGTTGGGGCAATGTTCTCCAGAAGGCTGTATATGCTCTAAACAAGCATTCAATATATGGTGCTGTTTCTCCCATACCAGGATCCACAGTTCCAGGAATCAAGGGGTGAAAATGAGAGTAGCACCACTCATTATTACCCCTAGTGACCCACTCACAAGATTTTTGCTTCCTGTCCCTGTGACCCTATGCTGTCAGGTCTGTAAGTCTTAGTTCCAAAGGAAGGAATGCTCCCAACTGGAGATACAACACAGATTCCATTGAAATGGAAGTTAATAATGCCACCCAGACACTTTAAGGTCTTCATGCCTCTGGATCAACAGACAAAGAAGGGAGTCACCATATTGGCCAGTGTTACTGATCCTGACTACCAAGGGGCATCGAATTAATGTTGCGTAATAGAGGTAAAGAAGAGTATGTCTGAAATACAGGAGATTCCTTAGGGCGTCTGTTAGTGCTACCATGCCTTATGATTAAAGTCAATGGAAAACTACAACAACCCAATTCTGATTTGACTACTAATGGCCCAGACCCTTCAGGAATGAAGGTTTAGGTCACCCCACCAGGCAAAGAACCACAATCAGCTGTGGTACTTGCTGAGAGTAAAGGGAATATGAAATGGGTGATGGAAGAAGATATTTCTAAATACCAGTTACGACCATGTGACCAGTTGCAGAAACAAGGACCGTAATTGTTATGAATATGTCTTCCTTCTACGTGTGCATCAAATGGTTTTGTTTTCTTAACTTATAAAACATAAGATGTGAACAGGGCTGGTGTGTTTCCCGTTGTACACATGTTAGTTGTATATGTTAGGCACAAGTATGACTTTGTAATTGTCTTTATTTTGAGAATGTGTATGGTTTAAGAAGATGTGTACAGGCGCCAATCTGACAAGGGGTGGATTGTGATGGTGAAGGTTGTGTGTCAACTTGTTGTGTGTCAATATATATATGTAGACATCCTGGTAAAGCTGGCTTGTTTGCTCTGGATCCTGCATCTGGCTTATCATCATCTGACATCCACTTCTTGGGACTTGAGCCAGTGGCCTGCCGTATTGCCTGCCAACCTTGGGATTCCTCAGTCCCTGCAGCCTGTGAGACAGCAGCCTACAGCCTTACCTGCTGGACTTGGATTCATCAGCCTCCACAGCCTGTGAACCAGCAGCCTGCCATCTGACCAGCCAATCTTGGGTTCATCAGCCCCTGCAGCTACGTGAGTCAGGAGAAGCTTCCAGCCTGATGCCTGACCTATGGACTTGGGACTTACCAGCCTCTACAACCGTGTAAGCCATTTCCTTGAGATAAATAAATAAATAAATATACATACATATATATATATTTGTGTGTGTGTGTGTGTAGACACACATCACTGGTTTTGCTCCTCCAAAGAACCCAGCCTAAAACACAGTCCAAGATCAAAATTCACAAGGAAGGGCTCTGATTGGCCAAGCACGGGTCACGTGCCCATATTTAGACCAGTCACTGAAGCCAGGGCATGGGATATTATGATTGGCAGCCCTCATCAGAAACACATGTTGAGAAGAGAAGGAACAGACACCCGGAAACAAAGAGAATTTGAGGGATACATACTAGGCAGATAGAAACCAAAAGTCCTACACTACCTCTGCTCGATATGCTCCAGTTCTGCTTGTCCCATTTGACGGATGTTGACTCTTGAGGCTCAGTAAGATCAAGAGACTTGCTCAGGTCACACAACAGGAAAATAATAAACCAGACTTTTAAGTCCCATCCCAGACACTACGTGATGTCTCTCGTGTCAGGCAGCTGTGCTCAGCACCTCACCCAGCCTGGCCCAATTCCCCTGCAGCTTGGTCCCTGTCCATGTGTCCCTGGCATGCTCATGAGATGAGCTGTGGCATTTAGTTGCTCATTCCTGGACCTGTTGCCACAGCTCAGAGCTGCTGGCCTATTCAGCTGAGTCTTGGAGTCGTCAAATGTCTCGGAAGCAGTCGCCCACATATTTTAAATTCAGCCAAGGCAGCCTGCCTGTGTCCAGCACTGTTTTCTGTATATTCCAAGAGAAATTGGATCCATATGAACCAAATTCCTCCACACTCATCTCACCCTGGCCAGGGTTTGGCACAAAGGGGATGAGGGCTTCGAAAGTCTTCCCTCTTTCCTCTTGGGACCCGAGCACAGCTGCCAAAGCCTTTGGGATGACAAGCCCCAGCCAAAAGTATGACCAGTGTCTTCAAAGGCTATACCCAAAGGGTCAGAGCAGGACGAAAGCCGAAAAAGAAAGAAACCTGCCGTCTCAGTGCCCTGCACACTGGGGAAGGCTCAGGCATAGCCTCTCCAGCTGCTGCCGGAAGTGGGAGAGCACTGGGTCCAGAGCTCAGTGGTCAGGAGTCAAGCAAGCCTCGAGCCCCATCTCTCTCTGCCATTGGCTAGACGGGTACCCATGGGTAAGCTATTTAGCTTCTCTAGGCCTCAGTTTCCTCATCTGATAAATGGGGATAAAAAGGGGCTAAATAATAATAATGAGATGCGGAATATAAAAGTGTATGTTAGTTGATACTATTATTTATGCTGTTACCGCTGCCATCACCATCATTGCCATCATCATCATCATTGCCATCATCATCATCATTGCCATCATCACCACTGTCATCAGCATTACCTTCACCATCATCACCACCATCACCTTCAACATCACTATCACCAGTAGGCAAAGCCTGGTTATTAGGCCAGCATGGATAGCTTCATCCCAAAGCCACCATCCTCCTCCAGGCCAACATCCTCATCTTTAGCCCAGAGCACTGGAAGAATCTTAACTTCCTCCCTGCCTTTTGCCTCACTCCCTTCAACACCTCTGCTCCTGCTCTAAGCCCTTTGGTGAGGCTCCCATCACTCACAGACTACATCACAAACCCTTTCATGTGGCACTGGTATCCTTCCCCCTCGGGCCCCTCCGTTCCCACTTTATCCCCCACACCCCACAGTACCAGTCATACCAAATGGTTCCCCCTTCTCCCAAATATATCATACTTTTCGGACTTTGCACCAGCTACTCCCTCTTTTTTTTTACTCCCTCCACTCAGAATGCCCTTCCTCGTTGCCTGTTAGGCTCTCACTGACCCTTCTGGGCTTGGATCAAATGGCTCCTTCCTGGAAAAACCACGACTAAATCCTAGCTGGACACCATTGCCTGCAGAAGGCTTCAGAGCCCCTTGGTTGTAAAGAAGGGTTAGCAAGAGCTGGAGGGAGGTGTTAAAGACACATTAGCACTAACAGGAGTCTTTCCTGGTTGCAGTAGAAGAATTAGAAGGAAAAACCTGTCCCACTGGTTTATTCAAAATCATTCCTCTCCCACCCCACTGACAGGAACGGCACTCCACCCTCAGAACATGCTGGCAACTATAATTACCAGACAAGGTGCTTCCCCACCATCCTCTCCAAGCAAAATCAGCCCCTCACTTTGAGGGGGCTTGCCTTCTTTATGGCTGAAGTTACATCATTTATCCTTCTCTGAAGCAGACATCCTAGTTCAAATCCCAACCCCACCCCCTCCTAGCTGTTTGCAGAACTTAGTTTCCTCAAAAGGAGCTCTGGTGACACAATGGTTAAGCGCTCAGCTGCTAACTTAAAGGTCAGCCGTTTAAACCCACCTGGTGGCTCCACAGGAGAAAGACCTGGCAATCAGCTCCTGAGAAGACTCCAGCCTAGAAAACCGTATGGGGCGGTTCCACTCTGTCACGTGGGGTCGCTGTGAGTCGGAATGGACTGGATGGCACCTAACAACAGTTTCCTTGACTAACACAACAGGTCGGTTGTATTAAAGGGCCTTTTTGAACTTTTCCGGCCCTTAGCAAGGAGACAACAGCTTGTGAATCTGACAATCCTGGTTCAGCCTGAAAGGTGAGGCCTTGGCCATCCTTCCTCCCTCTAAACCCCATAATATGGAAACAGGAGCTACCCTGCAAGTTTACTGGGAGCCCCCAAAGCTCTGCTAGCTGTGAGCATGCTCTGCACCTCAGTATCCCTGGATGGCACAAACAGTTAAGCACTCGACTACTAGCCAAAAGGTTGGCAGTTCAAACTCACCCAGAGGCATTTCAGAAGACAGACCTGGATATCTACTTCCAAAAGGTCACACACAGCCTTGAAAATCCTATGGAGCAGTCCTACCCTGCACTTACGGAGTTGACATGAGCCAGAATTGACTGGACAGCAACTAACAACAACAACATCGCTACTAGGGTGGATAATCCCCTCCCCCTTGCACAGGACTCCTGTGGAGACAGCATGGTGCTTTCTGGACACAGGGTCTGGCACAGGAGGCACTCCACAAACATGAGCTGGGCATGAGTCATGCCTCTTATCCGTTCCCTTCCAGGAACCCAGCCCTGGGTTGTTGTGGGAAGGGACAGGGGGTGGCAAGGGAGCCCAAGAGGCCAGAAGCTTGGAGAGGCTGCACCCAGTGCCCACCCTCTCCTGGGACGCTCCTTTCAAGCTGCAGCCTGCGTGACAGCACATTTGGCTGGAATCTTTAAAAAAATTATTTCACAAAAAATGCAAATGACATGAGAAAACAAGCTGCAGATGGTGCCTGGCTTCCAAAAGAGTGCCGCCTGGCCCCCTCCCGGGTCCTGCCCCAGTGCCCCTCACATCTCCTCCCACCCAGCTGACCCACCTTGCCCCTAGGAAGGATGCCCCAGAGGAGCCACTAAGTGGGGAGGGCCCAGCCTCCTTTCCCAGTAGGAAAAAGGAGGGAGAGCAGAGCTCCCCTGAGCTTCATATGTCCTGGGTTCTGGGCCTGGCCCCAGGGACCATTTGATCTGATCTGTATGCCACAGGAGGAAGGCAGAGACCCAAAAACCCCAGTGGCTTAGGGCAGTCTTTTTTTTATATATATATAATTTTTATTGTGCTTTAAGTGAAAGTTTACACATCAAGCCAGTCTCTCACACAAAAACCCATATACACCTTGCTACACACTCCCAGTTACTCTCCGCCTAATGAGACAGCCCGCTCTCTCCCTCCACTCTCTCTTTTCGTGTCCATTTCACCAGCTTCTAACCTCCTCCACCCTCTCATCTCCCCACCAGGCAGGAGATGGCAACATAGTCTCAAGTGTCCACCTGATCCAAGAAGCTCACTCCTCACCAGCATCCCCCTCCAACCCATTGTCCAGTCCAATCTATGTCTGAAGAGTTGGCTTTGGGAATGGTTCCTGTTCCGGGCCAACAGAAGGTCTGGGGGCCATGGCCACCAGGGTCCTTCTAGTCTCAGTCAGACCATTAAGTCTGGTCTTTTTATGAGATTTTGGGGTCTGCATCCACTGCCCTCCTGCTCCCTCAGGGGTTCTCTGTTGTGTTCCTTGTCAGGGCAGTCATTGGTTGTAGCCGGGCACCATCTAGTTCTTCTGGTCTCAGGATGATGGAGTCGCTGGTTCATGTGGGCCTTTCTGTCTCGGGCTCGTAATCACCTTGTGTCCTTGGTGTTCTTCATTCTCCTTTGATCCAGGTGGGTTGAGACCAATTGATGCATCTTAGATGGCTGCTTGCTAGCATTTAAGACCCCAGAAGCCACTCTTCAAAGTGGGATGCAGAACGTTTTCTTAATAGATTTTATTATGCCAATTAACTTAGATGTCCCCTGAAACCATGGTCCCTATACCCCTGCCCCTGCTACACGGGCCTTCGAAGCATTCAGTTTATTCAGGAAACTTCTTTGCTTTTGGTTTAGTCCAGTTATGCTGATCTCCCATGAATTGTGTGCTGTCTTTCCCTTCACCTAAAGGAGTTCCTATCTGCTATGTAATTAGTGAGTGCCCTTCTCCCACCCTCCCTCCGTCCCCCCTCTCGTAACCACGAAAGAATGTTTTCTTCTCAGTTTAAACTATTTCTCAAGTTCTTATAATAGTGGTCTTATACAATATTTGTCCTTTGCAACTGACTAATTTCACTCAGCATAATGCCTTCCGGGTTTCTCCATGTTATGAAATGTTTCACAGATTTCTCACTGTTCTTTATCGATGCATAGTATTCCATTGTGTGAATATACCATAATTTATTTATCCATTCATCGGTTGATGGGCACCTTGCTTGCTTCCATCTTTTTGCTATTGTAAACAGTGCTGCAGTAAACATGGGTGTGCATATATCTGTTCATGTAAAGGCTCTTATTTCTCTAGGATATATTCCAAGGAGTGGGGTTGCTGGATCGTATGGTAGTTCTATTTCTAGCTTTTTAAGGAAGAGCCAAATCGATTTCCAAAGTGGTTGTACCATTTGACATTCCCACCAGCAGTGTAGAAGTGCTCCAATCTCTCCACAGCCTCTCCAACATTTATTCTTTTGTGTTTTTTGGATTAATGCCAGCCTTACAAAAAAAAAAAAAATTTTTTTTTTTTGTTGGAGTGAGATGAAATCTCATTGTAGTTTTGATCTGCATTTCTCTAATGGCTAATGATTGTGAACATTTCCTTCTATATCTGTTAGCTACCTGAATGTCTTCTTTAGTGAAGTGTCTATTCATATCTTTTGCCCATTTTTCAATTGGGTTATTTGTCTTTTTGCTGTTGATTTTTTGCAGTATCATGTAGATTTTAGAGGTCAGGCACTGAATCGAAATGTCATAGCTAAAAACTTTTTCCCAGTCTGTAGGTAGTCTTTTTACTCTTCTGGTGAAATATTTGGATGAGCATAGGTGCTTGATTTTTAGGAGCTCCCACTTATCTAGTTTTTCTTCTACATTCTTTATAATGTTTTGTATACTGTTTATGTTAGGGCGGTCTTTTGAGGGAGGCTACTCACCTCACCGGCTCATCTCCTACCACCCTTTCTCATTCCCTCTGCTCCAGCCA
Source organism: Loxodonta africana (assembly GCF_030014295.1). NCBI lineage: Eukaryota > Metazoa > Chordata > Mammalia > Proboscidea > Elephantidae > Loxodonta > Loxodonta africana. The sequence continues at coordinate 28,839,288 of NC_087360.1, read as the reverse complement.
CCCTGGCCTCCTTGCTGTTCTTCACACACATCAAGTGCTCCCAGCCTCAGGGCCTTTGCACTTGCCAGTTCCTCTGCCTGGAAGGTCCTTCCAAATGTCATCTCTTCAAAAGACCTTCTCTGATCACCCAGCACATAGCATCACCCACCCCTTATTCTTTTTTAAAGCACCCAATTCAAGTCTTTCATAAGTGCTTTCACAATTAATAACCATGTATCAGTTTATGTTTACTTGTTCATTGGCAGGACCAAGTTAGTTTATTCATCAGTGTTTCCCTGGGACTGAGCGCCATGCCTGGAACATGGAGGTGCTCAAATATATATTTGTAGAAGGAAGGAATAGAATGGTCCTTGTTTGAGGGCTTAAAGAAGCCCAGACAGGGACATCTCTGGAGGGTTTTGAGGATGAGTAGGAGTTCACCAGGTCCACAGTGGGAAGGGAGGAGGTAATGGAGGCAGGACGAGCAGGGAGATATGAGCATGCAGGCTATGCACTGTGGCCTGATAGTTCAAGGCCTATTTGGTGAGCTTCAAACAACCTGAGCTTAAAGCCAGCTCCTCTGTTCCAAATGACCTTGGGCAGCTTATATCAGCTCTCTAAGCTCTCTGTAAACCAATAGGTTTTAGGTGAGGATTTGGTTAAAGATGCACAGGTTTGGCACAGTGCTGGACACACAGCCAGATGGATAAAGAAAACAGCTGACATTTTCATGCAGGGATTCGGCTAAAGGACTTCCCAGGCTCCAGGTGTCAGGGAGAGAACAACTTTTCTCATTTTCCTCCACCCTCAGAGAAAGAAAGAAAGGAGGGAATAAGAAAGGAGAGATGATGGAGGGAGGAGGGAGAGGGGAGGGAGAGAAAAAAGGAGGGAAGGAAGGAAGAGAGAGAGAGAGAGAAAAAAAGAGAAGAGAGGAAGACTGACATATCTAGGCCATGAGCAGGGCCATCAGGAAGTCTCCAGCTCCTCGCCAAGAGCCAAGTTCTAAGGAGAAATCTTGGCTGGGGTCCTGGCCCAGAAAACTGATGGGGGTAGGGGGTGAGAGTTGGAGTCACAGGACTCCTGAGCATCTCCTTTGTGGGCTCTGGATCAAACCCCCACCTTTGCATTCTCAAGGTTCTAGGCTTTGACAGTGTTTCCCCAAAACCCTTTCTGACTCCTAAGCCTCTGCCCAGGCTGCACCTTTTTCCTGGAATTTCCTTTCTCTAACTGTTGAAACTCAACTAACTCACAGTCCATCTCCAATCACACCTCAGTCTATGCTGTCGTTAATGACCCACCCTCTGGCCACTAAGGCAGGGTCAATCAGAGTCATGGCCTCTGGTCTCAGGCTCTGGAAGTTTCTGGAAAGTGTGTTCAGGCTTGAAATGGAGGGCCCTGCCCACCAGACCAGGAGTCCTTGGGTGGTGCAAATGGTTAGCAGGCTCAGCTGATAACCGAAAGGTTAGAGGTTCAAGTCCACCCAGAGATGCCTTGGAAGAAAGACCTGGTGATCTACTTCCAAAAACTCAGCCATTGAAAACCCTATGGAGCACAGTTCTACTCTGACACATGTGGGGTCACCATGAGATGGAATTGACTCAAAAGTACTTGTTTACTGGCCCACCAGGCTGAATGTTCTTCAAGGACAAGGGCTCGGTCTTGCCCAGTACATAGTAGGTCCTCAACTAGCATTTGTTGAATGAATAAATAAGCAATGTTTGAACAGCAGGAGGCAGGAGAATGATCAGCCTCTGAAAATTCAATTCCACTTCTGTTCCTTCCCAGCATCACATCCCTGGGAGCCAAATCTTATCTTGAATCTAACCATCGGGAAACTGAGGTCCCGGGAGGTCCTGGTTTGGCCATCTGTGACCTTGTCTTAGTGCTGCCTCATTCTGTGACTCAGTTTCCCCATCAATAAGGAAAACAGTGCTCTTCAAACGGTGCTGGCTTCATAAACGTGCCACACATGCCTTCCCCAGGGCCCCAGGCTCACAAGGACCCTGTGGCTGGTTTAATGCTTTGCTGTCAATGTCTTGAAATTCTTAATCATTTGCTTTACTTTTGAAGACACTTTTGTAGGTGAAGTTCAATAGGACAGTGGAGCATGCGCTTAAGCAGAGAAGATACGGGCAATAGGCGTGTCTGCTGCTGGTCCTTGCTATCTCCTTCCCATATAGCTTCCGTGATGCCCTGTAAGCACAGAATCCTGGTGGTCCCAAGCAGGTTACATCTAAGAATAAGTAAGCGGGGGAGGGGGGCATTGAAAGCTCCAAGGGGCTCCACTTTTGGCCAAACTTACTTTTAATGCAGAAAGAAGGAAATGGCATTCTAAGAAACACCAACAACCTATCATGTCCTCTCTTATTCGTGTCTACTTACGCTGAAAACGATGACAGAGAAAGAAAGGGAGAGATAGGGCAGCCCAGGGTTCCTTTTCCTCTCTGTCTTTCCTCACGCATCAGTAAGTGGAAGGTAGAGAGAGCGTTGGTAGACTGTGCCTGCACCAAGAAGTAAAATAAACAACAGTTGAGTTCATACTGAGCAGCGTTTCCACCGCTCCAGTAAAACCGAAATATACATGCATGTGCTAACTACAAATACAGATCCTGTGATTTCAGTGAGCCCCATGTGAGCTCAATGTGCTTACCTTTGCACTTCAAACTGGCAATGCACAATAGAAAGATGAGCAGTAAAATTCGTGTTCATAATGCAAAGTCTTAATTTTTCTTTGTTTAGAACGATGAATTAGCATATGACAAGATAAAGATCATGGAAGAAAGGAAAGGGTTTTCTCTTCTAGTACCTTTTACCCGCTTTTTGAACTAGGGGCCCCACATTTTCGTTTTGCCCTGGGGCACCGTAAATTCTGTGGGCAGCCTGCCCTGGAATGGCAAGAAGCCCTTGGGCCTCCACCACAACCCAAAGGCGGGCTGGCCGCCCATCCTTCTCTCCCACTGCAAAGGGTTGGAAGTCACCAGGACAGGGCAGCTGGTGGTTGGAAGGGCCTCTTGATTCAGATTGCCCCAGAAGTCAGAATTCCAGACCCTACTTCTGGAGGTCAAGTTGTTTTTATTGTTGTAGGCCAGAGAGTCAGTTCCAAGTCATAGCAACACTATAGGACACAGTAGAGCTTCCCCATGGGGTTTCCAAGGTTGTGATCTTTCTGGAAGCAGACTGCCACATCTTTTTCGCTCAGAGTGGCTGGTGAGTTCAAACTGCTGACCTTTCTGTTAGCAGTTGAGTCCTTAACCACTGCTCCACCAGGGCCCAAGGTCTGGAGGTCCCGTCAAGGGTCTGAACTGTAGTCTTTCATCTGCGTCCCTCCCCAAGTAGTACAGCTTCTTGGAAGGAGGAAAAGCCCTGCTCCAAGCCCCAGAAAGAAAAGTCACTGGTTTCGGGGGGTTGGGCAGCTACAGGTGCCATCCATAGCCATCAGTTCAGAGATTTAGTCCTTCCAGAAGCCTCCTGGGGGGCTCATTGAGTGTGTTTACAGTTGAGGAAACTGAGGTCTGAGGGGCAACTTGCCTTGCCTAAAGTCACAGGTTGAGCTGGAGGTTTGGCAGGATTTGAACCCAGGCCTATCAGACACCTCCAATATCCCACACAACACTCCTCCAGCCTCAGGCTCTGGGGACCACAGGAGACCCAGTTCTTGCTTCACCCACCTGCGGGCACCAGTGCTGTCTGCCCATCTGCAAGCCAGCCACAACCGTGGCGTCCAGTCTCAGAGGCTGATCACCCCCACCTTTAACACAATAAACCAGTTGCCGTTGAGTCAACCCCGACCCATGGCAACCCCATGTGTGGGCAGAGTAGAGCTGTGCTCCACAGGGTTTTCAATGGCTGGTTTTTCAGAAGTAGATCACCAAGCCTTTCTTTCGAGGTGCCTCTGGGTAGACGCAAATCTCCAATCTGGAGTGTGTTAAGGAGTATACTAACCGTTCACACTTCCTTAACACAAAAGAGGAGGAGATTCCCAAAAAAGTATGGGCATTAAGGGCAGATTTAAAAAAAAAAAAACTAAAACCATTGTCATTGAGTCATTTTCAACTCATAGCTATCCTATAAGGACAGAGTAGAACTGTCCCATCTTTACGGAAGCAGACTGCCACATCTTCTTCCCACACACGAGCTGGTGGGTTCAAAACGCCCACCTTTCGACTCAAATCCTGGCTGCACCAATCCTTAGCTTCTGACCATGGGCAGACCCTTCCCCTCCAGACGTCCCCTCCTCGTCTGTAAATGAGGTGTGATAACTCCACAAACCCCCAGTACATGTAGATGCGGGTGTAGACGTCACCCCAGTCCCCAGCGTAAGCTCCACTGGCAGGGACTTTGCTCTGCTCCCCACTGAGTCCAGCAGATCTGAAGCCAATTCTGGCATGTAGTGAATGCTCAATAAATATCGGCTGCCTGAATGAATGACTGAAGGAATGATAACAGTAAAGGATCACACTCTCTTATCTGCAATCCTGCAATCCAAAACAGCTCTAAAATCTGGAAAGGTCTTCCCCAACTAATTGGGCAGCAAAGCCTATCTGAAGAGTCTTTCTTTATCCCACCTAATATGAGTATTCCGAGGGTTTCCTGTATTTGACAGTGAAAAAAAAATTTTTTTTTCTCACCCTGGGGAGGGGAGGGGAGGGGTTACCCAGCACATGGTATAGATCCTACCTGGCCCGCCTTTCTATGTTCTCCCAAATTCTGGATTTGGAGACACAGCTGGCCCCAGGGGATTGGGTACAAGATAGTGGCCTCTGTATCTACAGCAACAATATTTAGCCTGGACTTTATAAATATAACAGTTGTGGGTCATAAGCAGCCACCTGGGACTGAGCACTGAGTACCCCCATCTGACAGATGGGTTAATCAAGGCTTCCAGAGACACCAAGGTTGTGCAGAACTTGGGTGGCAGAAGAAGGTTTCAGACCTGGTCCCCAGGGGCTCCAGCCTTGTCAACTCTTCAGTCGCTCTACCCTTCCCCCTCCCCCTACAGCCTAGCTTTGGCGCCTCAATGAGCCCTTTGTCCTCTGAGGGGCTCAGAGTTCCTGAGGGTCCATCCTTGGTTGGCTGGGACAAAGGCACAGAGGGGTAGGGGCTGCTTGGGGTGGCCAGCAGGGGCTCCGGAGGCACTGGCCAGGAAGAATGTGCTTCTGTGGGTGGGATTCCTGCGCAGTCAGGCTCCCCCAGCCCATTGGGAGGGGCCGTAATCGTGGGGACAAAGGTGGTGACCACACCATGGGCTCACGCTGATCCAGGCAGGCCCCAGGATCCAGCCCCCATCCCACCAATCTGACCGTGGGGCACCGAGTTCTTACCTCCCCAGGAGAGGGGAGGCTGCCAGGAGCTCCATTCTGGGCTCAGGCCCTCAGCCCCCTCTCAGGGATGCACACACAGCAGGAGCCTCCTTCTCCCGAGTCTGTCCTCCTTGCCTCCTTAGCTCACAGCAGCCAGAGGACCAGAGAGGAGTTGGCAGTAGCTGGTCCCGGGAGGGGAACTGCGCATTTATCTAGCGCTAGCTGCATGCTAGCACAGACCAGGGCAGGGAGAGCAAAAGTAACCAGATCTCTCAGACCCTGAAAGTCCTAAGATGAGCCATGCTCTGCTACTGGCCTGCTGTGTGGCCTCAGGCAAGCAGCTTCACCTCTCTGAGCCTCATTTGTAACATCCAGTGAGGGCTGGCTGTGATTCAGTTGAACCCTCACAGCCCTGGGAGGGGAAGCTGCCACCAATGCCCCAGTGACCTCTGTCAAGCAGCCTCACCTTTCTGTGCCTCAGCTTCCTCCTCTGTGAAATAGGACTGATGATAAAGTCTGCCTCCTATGACTGTTATGCGACTCATCAGGGTTTGTAAAATGCTTGGATCAGGCCTTGGCACCAACACACAAGTGTTTCTTATTATTATTAATTACTAGAAACTTCGTTTGGCAAAGGGGGAAACTGAGGCACAGCCTCAGAGTCTGAGTCATCAGCTTGTATCCCCAGACTCAAATCCCATGTCTCCACTCACTAACCTCAACAGTGCCCAAAGGTGGGGAGGGTAAAGAGCATTGAGCAAGAAAGGGGGAACGACCAACGGTCCCTCTCATTCAGCCCATGTCTAGTGAGGACCTACTGTGTGCCAGGCCCTCTTCCAGCTGCTAGGGTTACTGACGTGAAAAAAAAAAAAAAAAAGATTTCCACCTGTGTGGAACTACCCTGCTCCCCAGTCACCTTGGAGCTGAATCTGAGACAAGGGACAGTTAGTAGAAGGGAGAGGCAGGGTATTTGACTCTAGCCCCTGCTTTGTTGCTGACCTGCTGTGTGACCTTGAACAAGACACTCGATTCTCTGAGTTTCAGTTTCCTCACATGGAAAGTGGAGAGATTGAGCAGTATTTCTCAGAACTCTAGGGCAGGCTGGCACACAAGTGTACAAATGGGGCCTTAAGCAATTCCCAACCTCCTGGCAATTTAAGCCGCTCCTTTTTCAACTCTTTGCAAGCCTTTCTATTACTACAAGGAGAAAGTCTCAGTTCGGTGGTGCTAGGTCTTTAACACCTCTCTCAAACCTGTGAATCTCATTTTCCAACTGAGAGCAGGCATCAGACTGGGGCAATAATGACATTGACATGTTTTCCAGGTGTTCATTTGAGGATTGTTGTTGCTAATTGCCACCAAATTGGCTCTAACTCATAGCAATCCCATGTATAACAGAAGGAAACATTGCCTGGTCCTGTGCCATCTTCGTGATTGTTGGTATGCTCAAGTCCATTACTATGGCCATTGTGTCAATCCATTTCATTGGTGGTTTCATGTCCTTCTCCAGCAATCGGTCCCTCCAGATGATATGTCCCAAAGTAACCAAGTCAAAGTCTCAGACAATGTTTTGTTGTGATGTATAGGGTTGTCACTGGCTAATTTTTGGAAGGAGGTCATCGGGCCTTTCTTCCTAGTCTGAGTTGGGAAGCCCTGCTGAAACCTGTCCACCATGGGTGACCCTGTTGGTATTTGAAATACCCGTGATATAGTTTCTAGCATCATAGCAACATTCAAGCCACCACAGTATGACAAACAGGCAGACGTGGTAGTGGTTTTTCGGACTGTCTTCAAAATCGAGTATGCATTTCATACTGACATGACATCTAAACTTGGACCAACAATTCAAATGCTCAAGAGCTGCAAGTAGCTAGTGGCGAGCGTATTGGACAGTTCCGGTCTAGATATTTAGTGGGCATTTACTGTATGCCTGCATCACCCCCTCTATATTCTCAGTGTCCAGCACACAGTAGGTGGTCACAGGAATTCGTGATGGCTGCTGTTACAAATGGCAGGTAGTCACTGAGTACCTACTGTGAGTGAGGCATTGTGCAAAACCCTCCACACGGTGACCTCAGTTGAGCCTCACAATATCCCTATGAAGGGGTTGTTACTGTGACCAATCTCCCCACTCAACAGATGAGAAAACTGAGGTGCAAAGAGGTGAGGGAAGCTTCAGGCTCCAGACCCTGTGCTATGGCCCATGCACTACCCATCCACCTCAGGAATCTGAGGCCCACCCTAGCTGGAGCCCACCAAGGGTCCTCGAACACATCCTGGTGATTCTCAACCAGAGTGACCTTAACAAACTTGCATTGAAGGCTCTGCTGGACCCCAAGACGAGAAGCCACCTTTACTTCCCCACCCCCTTGCTTCTCTTTCTCTCCTAAGCAAAGGTTCTGATTCAGTAGTCCAGAGCGAGGCCAGAAATCTACAGTTGACAGGCGCCTTGTAGGCATTTCTGCTGCTGGGGTTCTGTGGAACACACTTTGAGAAACACTGAGAGGTGAAGGGTTAAAGAGAAGGGGCAGGGGAAGGTTCTGCAAAGACCTCGAGCCTCAGGCTGTAGGTGTGTTTACAGGGGCCGAAGAAGGGTAGTGCTCACAGTAGCCCTTCAAGCTAGATGATTTGTTTCATTTTAGAGACAAGAAAATAGAGGCTCTAGGGCTAAACCACTTACCCTAGGCCCACAGCTGTTAGGCAGGGGAGACAGATCCATGCCAGCCAGCCTGACTCCAGAACACTGCCAGCTGCACCACACTCCTATGATGGTGACAATATTAGCAGCTTGCCTATAAGGAGCCCTCCACGTACACTGCCTCCTGTAACAACCCCACGAGGAAGACCCATTTCACAGATGAGGAAAGGGAGGAGCTGAGAAGCTACGTGACTCGCAGGAGGTTACAAAACTCAGTTAGTGGTAAAGCTGGGATCTGAAATTGAATGTTGGTAAGCCAAAAGAATAACCGCCATATGACACGGTCACCTGGCAGCCTTCCCTTACCACCTCCCTCCACTAATCAGATACCAGGGGTTCTCAGAACAGGGTGATCTTGCCCCAGGGGACACTGGGCAATATCTGGAGATTTTTTTTATTATCACGACTAGTGGGGGAGAGGAGGTTCTGCTGGCATCTAGTGGGTAGAGGCAAAGGATGCTGCTAAACATCTTACATGCACAGGACAGCCCCACGACAGAGAATTATCCAGCCCAAGATGTCAATAGTGTCAAAGTTGAGAAACCCAGAGATAACCCCACTTAAAACAACACGGACACATGCATGAGCACACACACACACACACAGAGTATCCAGACCTATACCTTTCTCCCCCATGGGAGCCATGGTGGCACAACGATTAATTGCTCTGCTGCTCACCAAAAAGGTTGGCAGTTCAAACGCACCCAGCTATCTGCTTCTGTAAAGACAACAGCCAAGAAAACCCTATGGGGCAATTTTTCTCTGTCACATGACACTGTGAGTCAGAATCAACTCGATGGCACCCAATGATAACCATGGAAAAGGGAAAAGTGGAGGAAAAAAATAATAAAGCCAGCCCCACCCACAAAAGTACCGCAGTCACCATTAACGTCATATTTATTGTTATTTAGCTGCTCAGGAAAACATATACAGGTATATACAATATGCATGAATACAGAAGACTGCACTTTACATATTTTTTTTTAAAAAAGAAAGAAAAAAAATAACACTCAATTTCATGAGCTATTGTCACAGTCTTCCAACCAAGCATTTCAGAAATGAAATTTTTTTTTTTTGAGTCAAAAAAGGTTACAGGATTGCTTAACACACAGCAGAGTTAAGTTTTCATATTTTACATGTGCAATAAAGGTTTTCTTTTCCTTTCCAGAAGACTTTGCTATGCAGTACCGATTACCAGTGTTTGGATTCTCGTGTGGTGGGTGTGTTTTTAATTTGCTTTGATTCTTTCCATTAAACCAAATTTAATGAAATAACATCCTTTTGCTTAAGGCTATTTTTAAAGCTGTTCCATCCTGGGGTCGTGGGGAGCGAGAACGTTGAAAACATCAGGGGTTTCCGAGGTTGCTAGGACCATGAGCTGATGGCCAAATGGTGATAGGCTCAAACGCTGGGCAAGTCAAAGACAGAAGTCGGGACACTGTGCTCCCCAGCCTTAAGCAGTTAAGGAGAAATCATTCCTGTTTCCAAAATAAAATGGTGAAGCTCTCAAACAGTTGTACATTGGGGAATCAGAAGGGGCGTTAAATTTCGCCTAGAATATGGCCGATTCCCCCATAGTCAATGGCGGGGGATTTTTCTCCTTTATTCTTTCATTAGGTAGCAGAATGCCAGGAACCACATCAGTATACACCTTTGCGCTGAGAAATTCATGCCACCTGCAGGCTGAGGTCTGCCCCTGGTCAGACTGTCCCCGGTAAGGACCACAGGCTGTCCAAACTCAGACCCAAGCCCAAAGGTCCAGCCAACGGAAAGAAGAGGCCGAAGAAGGGGAAAGAGCAAGGTTTCCCTGGAAGCTCCTCTCCCTCAGCTGAAAAGTTCTTTGAAATCAACAAGGGGGCACTGTGGGAGAAGCCCAAAGCCCTCAGGTCACTTGCTAAAAGATCTACGAACTTTGGGGCCTGGACAGAAAGGCGGGCTCGGAATGGACCATTCAGTAAGACATGCTCGTTAACAAAGATCAAAATAAAATCTCAGCGTTGTCGATTTGGTTGAAATGAGATCAGTCACTTCTTGTCTGACCCACCCTGAAACCTTCATGTCCCCCACTGCCCCCATGAGCCATCAAAGCCCTCTGCAGGCATCTAAAGCACCCAAAGGCGCCTGTCCCTGCCACCACTGGGAACAGGCCTTGACTGGGCCGCTGAGCCCCCCCACCGCAGCCCTGCTTGCCCAGCCACCCCCTCATCTCTGCTCCAAGCGGGAAGTTATTCCTTTTGTGAGACGCTGAGACGCGTGGGACGCAGCCTCTGGGTTTGCAAAAGGTGCGATTAAATCAAAGAGAGGTTGGGTAGGGAGGGGGGGAATTCCAGGTTTAAAAAATAAAAGGCCCAGGAAACCAAGTTATCACTTCTATTCCCTTTTTCCTTTCTCTGTCCCTCAGGAGTCTGCAAACCTCTACAAAAGAAACAGACCCAGGTTCCGAGGTAGGGAGCTTTGCAGGCTGAGCCCGGGGAACCCTGCCCCCAGTGAGCCCCTCGAAGAGACGGGTGCCTCTGCAGATTGCCCAGCTTGGGGTGGAATGGGAGGGGTGGAGGAGATACGCCCAGACCCTCCTTCTTCCCCAGCACTGCCTGGCCTGTAACAGCTGTCAGGAGAGGTCAAGGGCCAAGAATTCATCCTCCCCCCAACTTCAGGGCTCGAGATGGGAGCTGGGAGCCCCCAGAGACTCCCCAAGCTGGACAAACACCATGCCCCGTGCAGACCAAGGCTGCTCAGTGTAGCCTGAAAATTCAGAGCCCAGGCCTTTGCAAGGAGGCTCAGAAAAGGGACAAAAACACCACTGTCGAACATTCCGGCTCCTTCCCACAGAGCCAAAGGGCCTTGTCGTCACCTCCACTCCAGAGAGCAGCCGTCTCTAGCAGGAAAAGCGAGAATGGAACCGAAGGCTGTGCGTGTGTTCAGAGGAACGAAAATATATCTATTTTCTTAGGGAACAGACAAAACAAAGTCCCAGGCGGAATACCTAAGGGGGGCATTCATTGTTTGGCTCCTGCCTAACTGATGACAGTTGGGTGTCAATATATAATATTGTGATGACAATTTTACTTTCACCCGGCAATATTCCAGAACTACTATTCTCCAGGATTTCCATTTTAATAAGCAGTGAACAAAGAAAAAAAAAAAAAGCACAGCGGGTAGGGGCTGGGGGTGGGGGGAGAAAAAGCTGAAGAATCAAAGAGAATAAAAAAGGAACGCAAGTCTTGTCTTCTTCTGAAATAACAATACTTGGACATACAGCAGCATGAAAATAAAACAAGAAGAGAGGTCATCTAAAAAAAAAATATATGCCCAGATACAGAAAAATGGGGAATTATCTGGCAGGAAAAAAAGCTTAAGCAAAAGTTTGCTAACTGCAGAAGGGTTAACACTGGTAACATACTGTGGCAGACAAGTTCCTTTTTTAAAAAAATTTTTTGAGGGTTTTTTTTTTTTTCTTTCCCCTTTAAATTAACCCTTTCCGGTCCATATGCCACTAAGCAGGTACCAACCTAGGGAAAAAAAAATCATCCACTCAGCAATAGTGGCCCTTTCAAATGAACGAGGGAGTGGGGGGTCAGGCTGGGATGGGGAGGGGAGGGGAGGGGAGGAGGGGAGAGAAGGGGAGGATTTGGTGGGGGATGGGTATTTCTTGTTGATTCAAGTCAGGGCAGCCACGAATGTCCCGAATCTGTTGGAGATGTCGGAGTGCAGGGACCGCCACGTGGGCACGGAGGTGCGGGCCTTAGCATCGCCTACGTCGTCTGTGCAGTGGACAGACAGACACTGCAAGTGGCTGCCGGGCTGGGTCGCCGAGGCCTTGTTCGCGGGGAGGTCGTGGGCTGCCGAGAGAGAAGGAAGAGAGGGCGTTAGTGGCAGGCTCAGCGCTAAGGGAGGCAACCATGGGGGTGAGAGGGGTGTGGAGTGGCAGAGGCAGGAGGAGAGAGGAAGTGTCCAGGCTTGCTTTTCATGGCTAGGGATGGTCTGAGGGATATAGAGATGCTTGGTTCAAATTCCCCTGCTGTTGCCTCTGACTTGGCTGAGAGGCCTCCACATCCCCCCTGGGTGATACGACAATTGGGCAGGATAAACTCAGGATCTGCCTACCTCTGATGGATCAGGGTTCTGGGAGACATTTCAAGCGCAGAGAGGGAGAGATGAACCAGATCTGAAGTAGGTCAGGGAAGACTTCCTGGAGGAGGGGCATCTAAGGTGGGTGTTGAAGGATGTGTAGGAGTTTGCCAGATGCAGCGAAATGAAAGAGGGCAGGCTTGTTCAGAGTGTTCTCTTTCAACCTCCTGCCAGGCATTTGCTGAGGGCCTGCTATGTGCTGAGAACATGCTCAGAGAGTGCCAAACCGCACACCAAACCCAGGAGGAAGGGATGGTCATCTTGACCTTAAGAAAACCTAGACCAAAGAGGTAAAATGTCTTGTCCCGGGTCACACAGGAAAAAGTTTGCAGTACCCTCCTCAGGGAACAGTGAGGGTGGAGAAGGAGCCTGTGGATACCCAGCTGAGCACAGTTGGAGGGTGGCAGGGGGCCACAGTTCCCCAATCCCTGGCTGAGAGTGCTTTCCCAACACTCCCCTTTTGGCCCCTACCTGGCCCCAATGGTCTCTGCCTCTCCTTGGTGGACAGAGGCTGAGACTCAATCAGGGCAGCTTCGAGGGCAGGGGGAGCAGGAAGGTTGTGTGCCCTGGAGTACCTGCTTCAGTCTTTCACTCCCTCCCACCCTCTGAGCCCGGACTTCTAGTCCTTGATTTTATAGATGAGTAGCCCAAGGCCCAGAGAAGCACTAAAACTTTCCTAGGGTCACACAGCTCCAAACTGAGGGCCAAGAAAATTGAGTTCTAGCCTCACAAAGGGACCCAAAGGTCCACCAGTCCCATAGATTTCCTCATGAGGGTCAGTCAATGAGGCCATTAATGTGTATGAGGGTGTTTGTGTAAACTGTAAAGTGCTGTCCACATGAGGACAAAGGATGAAGTGCTCAGGGCAGAAAACACTAAGAGTCTAGACTCCCCAACCAGACCAATGCCCTTCGTTCACCCCCAGCTGTTGTGTGAAGGGACTTTGGGTGTTGGGTAGGAGGGAGTCAATTTTCTTCTCACTCAGTCACACAGTACCAGGAACACCTCAGGTCACAGTGATGTATGCATTGGACACCCTTGAGGGATGGGACTCTGACAACCATTCACACTTTAGTAAAATTAGACCAGAGGAGTGGCTGGCAAAGGGAAGGACTTCACTCCTCACGTCTGCAGGTAGCCAGAACTGGGAGTTTTGAGACATGGAAGAAATGGAACCATCATTTTGAAGGGCTTCAAATTTACTGCTGCGAAGGATACACTGGTTCCCTTCTCAGACCGACTATGTATTCTCTATTCTCATTATTCCTCTTTGTTGAGGCCAGATTCTCACAGAGAAGAGGTGACCTTCCCAAGGTCACACAGCCAGAAAGGGGTAGAGCAGTGTTTGAAGATGGACTGACAGTGAATTTCTGAATTGAAGGTAGGGGGCCCAGCTCCAGCCGAGGGAGACACCCAGATACTGAACTCCATGACCGGCCCACCCTTCTTAGCATACCTTGTGCAGGCCCAGCCAGGGCCCTGAGCCAGGCAGGAGCCACCCACCCACTCCACCCACTGGGATTAAGTGGGAGGCCTCCCCTGGGGAGCTGAGCCACGGCCTGCAGAGAAAATCCTCCCAAAGGGATGGGCCCAGGCAGCCACTAACTGGGTTTGGGGCTCCCACCCTGGAGCCAGAGACACCCAACTTTGGAACCTGCATGCTAGGAGGAACGAGGCTGAGGAAGAAGTTTGTCTCCTTCACACCTTCTCTCATTCATTCACTTAATAAGCCTTTATTGAGGCCTTACCATGTGCCTGACTACTAGCCGAAAAGTTGGCAGTTCAAACATACCCAGAGGCACCTTGGAAGAGAGGCCTGGCAATCTGCTTCCGAAAGATCACAGCCTTGAAAAACCGATGAAGCAGTTCTGCTCTGCACACATGGGGCCCCATGAGTTGGAATCTACTCAACAGCTACTAAGAACAATAACCATGTGCCGCGCGGCGCTGGCCCTGTGGACTCGGCAGGAAACAAGACAGGTGTGGTTCCGCCCTCTGTGGAGCTGACGGTGAGGGCTGGAGACAGTGTCAGAGCACTGTTCCTTGGGAGTCACACACTGGGGCTTGAATCCCAGCCCCAGCACTGTGTGACCAAGGGTCTACCACTTTCTCTCTCTGAGCCTCAGTTTACTCACTGGTAAAACTGGGATGATGCCATCACCCGTGGGACCTCGTCATGGTCTGGCAAACAGAGGGAGCCCCAGGCAGGGCTTCCGAGACTGTCATTAGTATCTGAGGGCCTGGGGGTAATTAGGAGTAATTGCAGGAGGCCCCCAGGCCATCGTAAAGCAGCCCCCTCCCAGGGACTGATCAGGTGGGCATGCTTCTACCCATGAAATTTGAGACTTTACCCCACTTCATGGAAGGGGAAACTGAGGGTTCAAAGTGGGGTTACAAGTGGTAGAGCTGGGATTCTATACCAAGTCTCTCTAGCAACGCTGCATCCAGGGCTTCCTGGGGTGAAAGTACCCCTAGGAAGCCCAAGTATCAGGTTCAGGGTCCCCAAGCAAACAGCAGGCCTCGGATTCTAGCAAAACTGACCTGTTGTTCTTGAGCCCAAGCTTGCCTCACTCCCAGCGACATCCCATTGCTTAATCTCCCCCAAAGGAATTTTATTCCAAACACTGCAAGATTGGCATGGGAGGGCTTTAGCACTGGCCAGAGAGAGAAATTCGGAAAAGGGGTTTCTTACTTTGTTTTACAAGAATTATCTCAAGGAATGGACACTGCGATACTTGTGCCCATTTTACAGATGAGAAAATGGAGGCTCAGGGGTATGAGATCCCTCGCCAAAGGTCACACAACTAAAGAGACAAGACTCAGACCCAGGAGGGTCTGACCCAAAGCCTGAGCTCCTGACGGCTGGTTCCTTGCACTGTTGCTGCAAACAGCAGGAAGGTGAGTGACATTGCTGGGTCAGGTGTCCCTGGATGGTGCAAATGACTAAACGCGCCGCTGCTAACTGGAAGTTTGGAGGTTCCAGTCCACCCAAAGGTGCCTTGGAAGAAAGGCCTGATGATCTACTGCTGAAAACTCAGCCACTGAAAACCTATGGAGCACAGTTCTACCCTGACACACAGGGTTGCCATAAGTTGAAACTTACTCCATGGCAACTGGAATGCTGGGACAGAGGCTGAGGGGTTTGCCTGGGAGCTGGGTTTGTTATGTGATCGTTACAGACAGGTCCAAGTAGCTAAATTCCCTAAAGATGCTTTTATTCACAAATTACAGACAACTGATAAACTCTTCTTATTTGGGGTGGATTTTATGAAGGCATGCCAGGCACACAGCTGAACGTTTCCATGTATTATCTGATTTCACCACCACCCCCCACAAATCCCAGCATCTGGGTGACCCTCTCTCCACTTTTGAGGGGGAACTGGGGGCTCAGAGAGGGTGAGGGGCTGGCCCCCCATCGCAGACCACAAAGGCAGGGCTCCCCAGCCTCTGCCTCTGACAAGCAGGAGAGCCAGACTGGCTGGTATCCACGGAGATTTTCAGAGAGAATATTATTCTCTGGTTCTTGACAACCCGAGCATGACCAAACTTATCCTCCCGCCGGATTCATTCCAGCTGGGGGGACCCAACACGCCCTGGGACTGTGGTTCCCTCAGGCTGCCGAGTCGCTGCCGATAAATCAGTCCCACGGAAGCTGGCCTCAAGTCAGGGCCTGCCCAGCTCGGGGGAGAGGCCCGCGGTCCCCCACATTAGGACCTAGTGATAAACACCCCCCTCCCCGAGCTCGTGGGGTGAGTGAGGGGGCCCTGGAGTGATTCAGCGCCCGGCACTGGCAGACACCACAGAACCCGGGCAGTGCTGTCTTTTTTTCCGCTTGTGAGGTGTCTGTCTCCCCCATCAGACTGTGGCTGCTGCGTGGGGGCGGGGTGGGTCTGCTCAGTGCTGCCTCTGCACACAGCAGGCACTCAGGCAGGGTGTGGGGCCTGTGCATTGCTGTGAGTGACCCTCATGCCTATTTGACAGACAGGAAAACTGAGGCCCCAAGGAATAGGGAGCTGCCCAGGTCACCGGCTCTGGGCCTATTCCTCTTCTTTCAGCACAGGACTTCAAGCTGGTCAGCTGGAAGTCAGGTCCCAGTTTCCCCATATGGGGGCATCTCACCCATCACAGCCCCCCCACCCTAGTCTACTGGACCTCCATTTCTTCATGGGCAGGTTTCAGCAGAGCTTCCAGACTAAGGCAGACTAGCAAGAAAGGCCTGGTGATCTACTTCGGAAAATTAGCCAAGGAAAATCTTATGGCTCACAATGACATTATGTGACTCACTTGCTTCAGACACATCATCAGGAGGGATCAATCGCTAGAGGAGGACAACACATTTGAAGAAGCAGAGGGCCAATGAGAGCGAGGGAGACCCTTGGTGAGATGGATTGGCACAGGAGCCACAACGATGGTCTTGAACATGCCAGTGATTGTGAGGATGACACAGGACTGGGCGATGTTTTGTTCTATTGTACATAAGGCTGTCATGAGTTGGAGTAAAGTTGACAGCGTCTCTCTCTCTCTCTCATCTATCAGTCTAACCTGGGAGTGGTGATTGCTGGCTGGTGGGCCCAGCTCAGAGCAGCTTGGGGGAGTCCTCAGGAGGGAAAGGGCTGCTGCTGCTGCTGCCATGAATGTGGGGGTCAGTCCCAGAGACTGCCACATCATCATCCCCAAAGGGACCCCGTCCGTGTGTGCCTCGCCCCATTCAGACACAGGAGGGGCCAAGGTGAGGGGTCTGTGGGTCACAGGATGGGATGGGCGTACCTCCTAGCGAGGAAGCACCACACAGCAGCTTTGAAGGACAACCTCTATTGGCCAGGACAGAGCAGCTCACTCCCACTGGGGCCGCCCTGCTGTCCCTTCTCCCAAAGGCCCTTCCCGCTTTTTCTTCTCATGCACAAATCCTCACTGATCCTTCAAGCCCCTTCCCGGTACCCTGCACCACCCCCCTCTTTGAATGAGCACTCTATTCTGTCATCTTTTTGCACCCAACTTAGTATCATGCTACCAAGATACGTGCTTACCCCACTGGGAACATGAGACCCGCAGCAGATTTTGTCTTTGTGCTTCTCAATCCACAACAAGAATGATACATTCCATTTATGGAAGGAGAGAACCACAAGCGGATGCCCAAAAAGCGATGGTGTGAATAACGGATGTCACCTCACTTCTCTTACAGGGTTCAACGTGATTGTTAGAAGCCACTGAGTTGACCCCTGACTCACGGTGACTCCACAAAGCATGGAATGAAACGCTGTCCTGTGCCATCCCCATGATCGGTTGTAGATCAGATCGTTGTGACCCGTAGGGTTTTCACTAGCTGATTTCCAGAAGCAGATTGCCAGCTCTTTTTTTCTAGCCAGTCTTAGTCTGGAAGCTCCACGGAAACCTGTTCACCATCGTGGCAACACGCAGGACTCCGTGGACAGATGGATGGTGGCTGTAGATAAGGTACGTTGGCCAGGAACTAAACCCAGGTCTCCTACACGGCAGGTGAGAATTCTACCACTGAATCACTACTGCCTCCCTCCAGCTGCCCCTCCAACAATGATAGCAGCTGCCCCCTCAACAACGTAGCTACCATGTATGAAGCATGAGACTTCAGTTCATATCACTGCAGCTCTCAGAAACTCAGTTCTAGAAAACGGAAAGAGTAATAGGACTGGCCCACATGGAGGCAGTTAGGAGGACTGAATGAAATGATCTGTGTAAAGCGCTTAGCATGAAGCCTCCCACGTGGGAGGTTCCCGGCAATGCTGGCTATGATTACTGCCCTGTGTCGGCGATGTTGTTGACCAGCCTGCACAAGCAAATGAGAAGGAATTTCAGCCGGGACCCCTAGTGACCCTTTTGTGCCCCACGACTGGGGTGAAAGGCAAAGGGAAAAGATACGTGCGTTTGTTTACCTGGGGAAATTTTCCTTTTAATTTCACTTCCGCAGACGCTGCCCATGAAAGAGATCAAGTTTTCTGGATTTGTTGTTGCTGTTTGTTTGTTTTTTGTAACTCAGCAAACAGGCCTCATCACCACCCTGCTCTATACTGAAAACCTCCAAAACTGGGTTCCAGTTTCTCCAGAACTGAGATCTGATGTCATGGGCTTGGTAGGGGCGGCTGCTACCTGCTTCGGCAGCCAAAGTGCGGCCTTAGTGGTTTCTACCAGCCACCATTCTGCCTCAAGCCTTCGAGCAGGGGGCTTCTGGTCTGGCCACCTCATAGTCCCGCTGCCTACCAGGGGGAAGGCCAAGGACATGGGGGATAGAGGAGAGCTCCCTGGGGGTCCAGGTGGGCTCCGGCTGGTGCCCAGATCAAAGGCTTCCTGGGTGCTAGATCCCTCCCTCGCTTCAGAGCTGTGCTTCTTTAAGCAGGTTGCTTACCTCGACTCTAAAACGGGGACAAGAAGAAAGCCTACCTCACAGGCTGCCATGAGTGTTATATGAATAGAGGCTTTAGCACATGGCAAGCCCTCAAAAGATTAGCTGCTCTTAAGATTATTTACGGGGGCAGTGGTGGTTCAGTGGTGGAATTCTCCCCTTCCGTGCAGGAGACCCAGGTTCAATCCCCGGCCAACACACCTCATGCACAGTCACCACCCATCTGTTAGCGAAGGCTTCTGTGTTTCTATGATGCTGAACAGACTAAGACAGACTAGGAAGAAAGGCCTGGCAATCTACTCCTGGAATCAGCCAATAAAAACCCTATGGATCACACAAAGGTCCAGTCCACAACGGATCATGGGATGGCACAGGACCGGGCAGCATTTGTTCTATTGTGCATGGAGTTGCCATGAGTTGGGGGCCGACTCAGTGGCTGCTAACAGGATTATTACTATTATTTAACATCCCAGGGATCCGGAAGTGGCCAGAGCTGATATACGTAGGGGCAGTTTCCGGTATCCGTGGAGGATGAGTGGGGGTGCTCCAGGGCTGCCGAAAGGCCTCCCCTGTTCCATGCCCACCAAGGCTGTGGGGCCGGGGTGTGATCCCCAGCAAAGCAGGCAAATTAGAATTCCGTGCATATTTTTAACTCGGAGCTTATATAAGGAACAGTGTGGGCCCCAGAACACAATAGCGAATGACTCTCGCCCGACTCACCCTCACGGGTTTCCGACAAAGGAAATGTATTTTGGTTTTTCCTTTATTTGGACCCGGTGCGGGGAGATGCTGGTTCTGTGACAGCTGCCGCTCAGCTGCTGAGCTGGGCCTGGGAGGCTTGGCCACCCTCCTCCTCTCAGTGTCCTTGTTCTGCAGCCCAGAGTCCTTTACATCCCCCCACCCAGATGCATCTGTGTCCCCCAGATCCTCAAGGCTCCTGTTCCCCAAAAGGCCTGGCCATCGTACCCAAGCTAGCATCCCAAACGAGGGAAGAGGCTGCCTCCAAAATCCACTCGCTTCTCTCCTATCCCCATGCCTAGCCCAATCCAGGCCACCACTGTCCCCTACCTGCAGAAGCCACTTCACTGCTCTCTCTACTTCCACACTAGCCCCTAAAGGCCATTTTCCCTATAAGCTGGGTGAGCTTACTGCAGCACCAACCAGAGCAGGCCCCTTCCGGTTTAAACTTTCCATGGCTCCCCAGTGCCCCCAGGATAAAGTCTTTGGTCTCGCATGACTTGGCCTGTTTTCACCTCAGGCCCGTGACCTGTCTCAGCACCCTCTCCTGTGTTGCGTGTGAGCCCCAGCTAGAGTCCCCCAGTGCGGCCAGGATCCTCCTTCCCCGCTGCTTCACACCTTTGCTGCTGCTGCTGCTTCGGCCTAGAACACCATCTATTCCTCACCCCTGCTGACTCCTACCATCCTACTTGGCTGTGAAGTTTCTGCAGGGCTCCTACTCTGCGTTCTCCTGTCAGGTGGGTGAGCTTACCACAGCATCAGCCAGAGCAGGCTCCTCTCCTGCTTAAACCTTCCATGGCTCCGCAGCACCCCCAGGATAAAGTCCTTGGCCTAGAATGACCTGGCCCGCTTCCCTCTCCTGTGCTGTGAACCGCTCCTCCCTGCTTACAGATGGCGTCCCTGACCCCAGCCACCATCCTGACAATGATGCCACTAGTTACCACTGGCTGGCTGCAGGGAAGAGCTGACACTAGCTGGGAAGGGGAGTCCTGAGTTCAGGGCCCCTTGCAAACAGGCTGCCAAGGATGGAAAACACCATGGAGAGACTCTAGAGTCAGGTGAACCAAGGTCTGACTCTCAGCCCCTGATATTCTTCCCAGCTGGGTGACCTTGGGCAAGTTGCTTTCCCTCTCTGTGCCTCAGCTTCCATCTCCGTGAAAGGAGACAAGAAGAGCATCCAGCTCCTCACCAAGTTATCATGGGTTATATGGTGCCTGGTAGGCAGGAGGTGCTTAGGAGATGCTGTCAGCTCTCAGAGCAGACGGAAGTCGCAGGAGTAGAGTCTCATAAGCAAAGTCACAAGGCTTTTGCCCACATGGGATCGGGGTGGGCATGGGGGGCTGCTTTTGAAAGGAGCACTAAGGCCTGTCTCCAAGAACTCACCACTAGGGATTTGGGGGCCTGACCCCAGTAGAGTTGGCCCTCCAAGAGGCCCCAGAATCCAACAAGAGTCCTCCTGCAGGGCTGCAGGGCCCCAAAGAGGACCCCACCTTGGCTCCCTGTCCATATTCAGCCCCTCAGCTGTGTCCGCTCCAACAGGGAGGTGGGCAGGCCTGGAGACTCACTAATTCTGGGCTCAAGGGTGGGGAACAGCAAATCTAAGACAGATACCAGGCGCCAGAGAAGGTCTCCACCACTGCCAAATGAGCAGGAAAACAGCAAACCCAAACCCTACGGCAGGCTCCCACCCCACCCACCCTCACCCTGGCAGCTTGGGGGAGCCCTGACTCTGAGCTCAGAGGCATGAATTCAAATCCCAACTCAGTTTCTCAACTCTGCCTCTCCTCAGCCCTATGATCTTGGGCAGGTCAACCTGCCAAGCCTCAGTTTCTCCAACTGTAGAAGAGGGTAACAATCCCTCCAGTGAAGGTCAGAGGGGCCCAGCCTGGAGGCCCTGAGGGCAGCCTTGCCTGTGCCAATCTTGGAGGCCTTGCCATACCCCTGGGATACCATAGATGCCTGATAAGTGTTTGTTCAGTGTTTTAAGGAATAACTCACATTCTCATCCCAGCTTTCCTTGCTTTGTGGCCTTAGGCAAGTCACTTGCCCTCTCTGGGCCTATTTGCTTCTCTCTAAAATGACAGTGGTGGGTGGATGTACAATCTCACCACCCCCGGATCCCCTCCATCCATTTGGGGCAATCAAATTTTACATTGCATGTAGGCTGGGGCAGGAGACACTCCAGCTAAGCAAGGAGCCCAAGGAACCACCTCCACACCCCCTACTAATCAGGGACTGGGGACACTGGTGGGCAGCCTTAGTGACACTGCACCTAGCATCTTAGAAGTGCCAGGCAGAGGCTGAGGCAGCCCAGGGGAGTGGCTACTCTTCAGCCAGCTCTCTGCCCGAGACCCCTGACCCTTCTTTGCCATCTCATCACCTCCTGCCTTGAGGACATGGTGTCATCACAACAACTGAGAAAAGGAAAAGATGACTGTACACGTCTAAGCCCATCAAGTCCAAGGATACAAAAGCAGACATTGACCACAGGCTCCCCATGGGCCAGGCTTCAGCTGAGCTCATCAGAGAGGGAGAGAGGGAGGGCCCGACTCTTCAGCCCATTTTACAGGACAGGAAACTGAGGCTCAGGGAGGGAGCAGCACACAGCTGCCCAGCGGCACGGCCAGAGTCACTTCCAGGTCTGGCTGATGCCAAAGTGGTTTTATCAGAATCACACAGCAAACTCAAAGGCACCACTTCTCCCTCACTCTCTGTCTCTGTTGGAGCTCAACATGCTCACTGTTAAGAAAAGGACCCTGAGGCTCAGAGTAGGGACACAGCAGCTGAGACAACCCCCATGCCCCGTTCAATGCTTTCTCCACTGACTGTCAGAGAGTCCCAGGCGCACCAGCAGCCCATCAGAGGCATAGACAGGGCTCCTGGCTGGAAGGAGGACCAGCAGTCCCTTTAGCCTTCAACACTAATGATCTGGGGACGGGCCCCAAGGGCTGAGCCAGAGGGTGAAGAGGGGCTGGCCCCAGTCACTGCAGTGGCTCAGGCTGGTGAGAGGCTCGGCCGCCCACAGAAGCCTTTGGAAATTAATGTGAGCTGACTTGGCTGAGGAAGGCTGTCATTTAGATTGAGACCTGGCTGAGGGCTCCACTGAGGAGACGCAGCAAGGGCTTCGTTGGCACGCGACTGTGGAAGGAGCCGGGGTGGGACCAGGCGATGAGGGCTAGCTACATTATGGGGACTTTCCAGCCCCAAAGGACCCATCTGCCCCCAAGGACGAGGAGGGCTCTGTGCCCCCCAGCCTAAGCAGCTCTGATTGGTTCCTTGTCTTGGCACCTCTAGCCATGCAGCCAGTGACCTACGACAGACGCAGCCCTGTATGCCTCCTGGGCCACTCCTGGCCTGGGTGCTGCTGAGACATGACAGGTCACAGAGGCTGGGGGTCGGCCCCTCAGCCTGTACCTCCTTCTGGCAGTATCCACAGTAGGGGCAGCAAGAGGGCTGTGGTCACAGCAGGAAGAGCTCTGGAATGCCAGTATCAGCCTCAGCTCTGGGGAAGTCACTGCACTCCTGGGCCTCAGTGTACTCAACTCTGAAATGGGGATGGGAATGGCACCATTCTCATGCGGCTGCTAGGAGCACCCACGTGATAATACATGCAGAACACTTAGCATGGTGCTGGCCACAAAGACGCACCCAATAAACAGTAGCTTCTATGAGTATTATTGAAGGAACCCTGGTAGCACAATGGTTAAGCACTCGGCTGCTAACCAAAAGATTGGCATTTGAATCCACCCAGCCGCTCCACGGGAAAAAGAGCTGGTGATCTGCTTCCATAAAGATGGTAGCCAAGAAAACCCTAGAGGCAGTTCTACTCTGTCACATGGGGTCACTATGGGTCGAAAATCAACTCAACCGCACCCAAGAACAACATTAGTGTTATCAAGAGTCCCTGGGAGCAGCAAATGGTTAATGTGCTCAGCTGCTAACTGAAAGGTTGAGGCTCGAGTCCCCCCAAGGATGCCTTGCAAGAAAGCCTTGGCAATCTACTTCTAAAAGATCAGCTATTGACAATCCTATGGAGCACAGTTCTACTCTGACACACACGGGGTCTCCAAGAGTCAGAACTGACCCACCAGCAACTGATTTATTAGTCTTATTATATTATCATTATATTTGAGATTCTCTCCAGCTCTGTCTCAGATACAGCCCTTCCCACTCTCAGTTTTCTCACGTTCTCGCCCATAATTCATCACCATGGTGTTAGACCCAATGCTGGGTGGCCCTGAGCAAGACGCTACACCTCTCTGCCCCAGCATTCTCACTTGTACACTAGGTTGCTAGCTGCCATCAGGTCAATTCCGACTCATGGCAACCCCATGTAACAGATTAGAACTGCCCCATAGGGTTTCCTAGGCTGTAATTTTTATGGGAACAGATTGTCAGGTCTTTCTCCCATGGAGCAGCTGGTGGGTTCGAACCACCAACCTTTGGGTTAGCAGCCGAGCGCTTAACCACTGCACCACCAGGGCTCCTTGTAAAGGAGGTACAACCTAACAATGAGACCCACACCTTCCTGAGCGCCCAGCATTCTGCCTGTGGTACAGTAAGCTGTTGAACTAATAATTATTTTTATAAAATAACACATATATGCACATACATTTATGTAGGACGAGAAACTCATTGCTTTCAGCTTAATTAGAGGAAGGACTAGATTCAAGGATGCTATCAGCTGAATCCTAAAAAGGTGTACTGAAATCCTAACCCCCCCAAACTGCGAGAGTGATCCTGTTTGGAAACAGGGTCTTTGAAGATGTTATCAGCTAACCTGAGGTTATACCAGCAAAAGATGGGTCCTAATCCAATCTGAGTGGTGCCCTATAAAAGAGGAGAAGAGACACAGACTCAGAGGGGAGACCGCCATGTGATGCAGTTGCTGCAAGCCAAGAATGTCTGGGAGTACCAGAAGCTAGGACGGACAAGAAAGGATCTCCCCCTAGAATCTTCAGAGAGGGGATAGCCCTGCCAGCACCCTGAATTTGGACTCCTAGCCTCCAGAACTGTGAGACAAGAAGTTTCTGTTCTTAAAAGCTTGTGGTACTTTGTCACAGGAGCCCTAAGAAGCTAATGCAAGTGATAAACCTAAATTAAAAAAAAAAATTTCAAAACCTGACCATTTGGGTGGAGGTATCGGGGGTGTTTGCCAGGAGCTTTGTGATATTTCTGGGCTGGAGGGGGCTGGGGCTGTGGGAATGGCAAGCAGCCTGCTTGATCACACAAGGTCTCCATAGTGCTGATCCGTCCCCAAAGAAAGGGTCTGTGTGAGGATCAGTTGTGGGGCAGTTGTGCATGTTGGAGACAGAGGCCTGGGTTGAAATCCCGTGTGACCCTGGATCAGGTCTGACCAAGCCTCCATCTCTTCATCTGTAAAATGGGTTCAGTTCTTCCAGCCTTGCTG
This sequence comes from Loxodonta africana, assembly GCF_030014295.1. Lineage (NCBI taxonomy): Eukaryota > Metazoa > Chordata > Mammalia > Proboscidea > Elephantidae > Loxodonta > Loxodonta africana. Next base: position 28,814,659 of record NC_087360.1, on the reverse strand, counting down.
AGAGGGAAATGAAATGCCTGGTACCTAGCTGGTCTTTAATATCTTGTTACTATAGTCACTTCCTCAGACCCTGGGCCTGTTGCAGCCTAGAGGTGGGGGATCCTTGTGACGGCAGTAACAGCAGGGCCACGGGCTAACACATCACAACCAAACGTGTGCCCCCTGCCAGGTGCTGGGCTCACAGATCCCAACACAGGCCTGGGGAAGAGATGGTCTGGTGAACAGGTAACTATAAACACAGCTCATCCCTGCCAGAGTTCAAGGCTGCCCTGTGCCATGGGAGCCTGGGGGAGAGGGTTCTGGAAAGACTTCACAGAGAGGGGGTGCTCAAGGGGACTAAGGATGAGTACACAGCTTTGTAAGGTCCCTGGGTGGTGCAAATGGCTAAGTACTCAACTCCTAACTGAAAGGTTGGGAGTTTAAGCTCACCCAGAGGTGCCTCAGAAGAAAAGCCAGGCAATCTGCTTCTAAAAGGTCACAGTCTTGAAAACTCTATGGAGCAGTTCTATTCTGCACACATGGGGTCGCCATGTGTCGGAATCAACTTGAGGGCAGTGGGCTTGGTTATTGGTTTAAAGCTTTGCAGGGAGAGAAAGCGAGAGGGACACTCCAAGCCCTGATGTGACTGTTTCGGAAGAACGATAAGAGGCCCAGTCCATGAGGCCCTGCTCTGGGGCCTGATAGGGGAGGGGGGTGAAGAGAGGGAGAGGAAGCTGCAAAGTTTGCATGTGGTCAGTCATGGGGGGACGCTGGAGGCCCCAGGAAGGAGTTTGGTCTTGTTACTGAAAGCAATGGGGAGCCAAGGAAGGCTTTTCAGCAAGGGAGGGGCACAGACATGGCATCACCAATCTGTCAACACTAACAAGAACCCAAATTCTCATAAAAAGATCAGACTTAACGGTCTGACTGAGACTAGAAGGACCCTGGTGGTCATGGCCCCCAGACCTTCTGTTGCCCCAGGACAGGAGCCATTCCCGAAGCTAACTCTTCAGACAATGGATTGGACTGGACAATGGGTTGGAGAGGGATGCTGGCGAGGAGGGAGCTTCTTGGATCCGGTGGACACTTGAGACTATGTTGGCCTCTCCTGCCTGGAGGGGAGATGAGAGGGTAGAGGGGGTTAGAAGCTGGCGAAATGGACACGAAAAGAGAGTGGAGGGAGGGAGCGGGCTGTCTCATTGGGAGTATGTGGCAAGGTGTATATAAGTTTTTGTGTGAGAGACTGACTTGATTTGTAAACTTTCACTTAAAGCACAATAAAAATTATAAAAAAAAAAAAAACTAACAAGAAGCTTGCACACCATCTATTAGCATAGGACAGCTGACTTAGAAACACTCCCTTATTCAGGACAAGGTCCCCATATTCCCCAGCTCCAAGCACGTGGGGGTGGGACGGGGTCAGTCAAAGTCCCACCTCCAAGGGAACAGCAGTCTGAGAGCTCTAGTCTAACAGACCCGGTCATTCATCCTGGACACACAGCTCCAGTGGGCAGCTGTGGGCCGGCCAGGTACCGCAGGCGGCTTCTGAGTCTGATGCCTGTAACTCGAGTCTGCAAAAGACCTGCGCTCAGGACTGTGGGAGCACAGGCTCGGGTCCTAATTGCAGCCCTGCCCATCCCAGCCGGCAACCCCTGCAAAGCTCTCTGAGCCACCACCTCAAACCCTGCCCAATGGACACGGTCATGGCGCCCTGTGTATTTACATCAAGTCTTCTGTGAGGTTACAGGTGGGAAAACTGAGGACTGAAAGGGGCAGTGACACATCTTAGGCCATCCAACAGTGAGCAGAGAGGGTGAGGGCAAGTCACTTAACCTCTCTGCACCTCAGGTTGCCATCTGTGAAATGGGACCATATACCTTCTGGGCTGGGCTGCTGGGAGAATGAAATATGACAATATTAACATTAATAATAAAACAGTTGCCATCAAGTCAGTTCTAATTCATGGCAACCCCATGTGTATCAGAGTAGAACTGTGCTCCATAGGGTTTTCAATGGCTGATTTTTGGGAAGTAGATCACCAAGTTTTTCTTCCAAGGCGCCTCTGGGTAGACTAGAACCATCAACCTCCCAGCTAGCAGCTGAGCACGGTAATTGTTTGCACTACCTAGGGACTCCAATATTAATAAGAACAAATAATAATAATAGTTAACACCTATCACATGTTCATTCTTTTGAACTCATTAATTCCTTACCGTAACCCTGGAGGGCAGCCCCATTTCACGGACGAAGAACCTGCCACCGGTGTCAGTTGATTCCAACTCACAGAGACCCCACATTTTGCTCCATAGAGCTTTCAGTGGCTGAATTTTTGGAGGTAGATCACCAGGCCTCTTCCAAGGTGCCTCTAGGTAGACTCGAACCTCCAACCTCTTGGTTAGGAACCAAATGTGTCAACCATTTGTGCCACCCAGGGACTCTGAAGAACTTGCCAGGGCTAACCAAATCCAGCCTACCTCCTGTTTTTGTAAATAAAGTTTTATTGAAACATAGCCACACTCATTTGTTTACATTTTGCCTATGGCTGTTTTCATGCTACAATGGCAGAGTTGAGTTGTTGTAACCAGGACCACAAAATCCACAAAGCCTTAAATGCACTATTGACCCCTTACAGGAAAAGTTTGCTGTGAGGTGCTATAAAACTCTCCAAGTCCACACGAGCAGAAAATGGTGAATGTTCCACCAGGTATGCAGTTGGTGCTCAACATATGCTCCTAGCAATGTGTTTCTAAGTGTAAACAAACACCACCAATCTGCGAAGACTTGCACGGTGACCCTTAAGGAACCAGAAATGTCCTCTTTATTCACAGCGGGCTAGTCTTCCATCTTAGGCTACTGTGGAAACTTTCCTGTCTTCTTACTAAAAATCAACAAAACATTAAAACATTGGGAGAGGGGTTGTTGTAAAAATATACATATATATTCCAGAAAGTGTCCACAAATGCAACGAAAGAGGAGAAAAATGGGTTCTCCAAGGCAGAGGTGAGGAGCTAGGTGGCAGAGCCTGGAGATCTCCCAGTGGTCACTCCTTTATGGCCTGAACAGGCTAACAGCAGCTTGGCCTCAACCCGTGGAAGGACAAGGTGATGGACAAAGTGCATAGTAAAGGCTGAGAGAACGGAGACCGAGCAGACAATGGAGGACAGAGCATCAACCCGACACCTGACCCAGGATTCTCTCGTGGGTTAACCTCCTTTATCCTCTTGACAGCTCTGAGGCCCAGGGGCACATAGCCAGAAAGTGGCAGAGCTGGGATTTGAACCCAGGTCTGTGTGAGTCCTGGGCCTGTATCTTCTGAACCACCCCACGGAATCTGCCAGGCCTGGGGGAGAGAGTCGGGCGCAGCAGAAGAAGCTAGTCTGAGCTTGGAAGGAGCTGGTTGGTCACTCCCATTGAAACAAAGCTCCCAGCATGCCCTGAGCCTGGCACGCCCCATGCTCAGCTCCCACATCCTCAGGGTTCTGATAGGCCCCACCTGTGACCTTCTAGCAAAGGGTGCCCAGAGCTTCTGGAACAAATAACCTCCGACGTGCTTTCACTCCAGGTTGGGATCTTGTCTCCCACCCCAGGAAACTGGGAGCTGGCTGTGTGACCTCAGGTACGTCACTTGCCCTCTACTTTGTAAAGGCATGAGTCCCAGCTGCCAGGACTGGAACCCCACGACCTGAAGAGGCCACCAAACAGGTGCTCCCTACCCCAGGCTATCCCGTGGACTGATGGGAACTACTCCTCATCTTTACTTTGGGGGTGGAACTGAGCAACGCAGTTTGCTTCAGCTCTGGGTGCTCTTGCTGGGCCTACAAGGCCCACGGTGCGTCTCCAGCATTGACCTGGGGAAGGTGGGGTATGGGCACAGTCAGGCATGGGCATGGGGGGGTAAGTGACTAAGTTGACCCCGTCCTCACCTTCCACCAAATTTTCCTCAGACACAACACATTTTTTGCAACACTAACACCCCACCTCTCAGAAGGATTTTCTGGATTTGACCTGCGTCTCTGGTATGGAGGAGTGGGATTAAGACCCAGTACCTCTCCTCCTGGGGCAGAGGTCACAGTGCCTTGTCCCTGTGGGTTTCTGAGGAAGGCAGAAGTGGACCCTGGGAAGACTGGACTGGTGGGTGCTGGACACTGGGGAAACTGAGATCAAAGAGAGGCAAGTCAGGGGCAGAACTGTGACCAGATGCAAGGATTCTGGCCTGCCTACCCAAGACAGCACTTGATCCCTCCTTATTCAGAAGGCTTGCCCATGGAGTTTTCAGCATGCTGTCACCAAGGGGTGATGACTCCATTCCTGCAAGCTGTCCCTCTTCCTGGACACTATGTCCCTTCTCCTTTTACCTGGCTAACTCTTACAATCCCCCTTCCTCAGGGAGGTCTCTCCAAGCCCCTCTGTGGGCTCCAGTATCCCCCATGCCCCTGTAACACCCACTGCTAACCCTGACTTCTTATAATTGCCCTGCTCTCTGCTATGGCCTCCAGAATGTGAGTTCCATAAAGTCGGGGGCCTAGTCCCTCCCATTCACTACTGTGGCCCTGGTACCTGGCACATAGTAGATGCTCAACCACTATGTGCTCGCTACATGAATTCCTAAAGGCAGGAACAAACTCCAAAGAATTTTAGCTAAAATGAGAAAGACTCAAACCCCATCACCTGGGCCTCCAGAGAGACCTGAGTTGTAACTTTGCAAGGCTTCCTGGTGCCACTGATACAATCTCTTCATGGGGGGGCTGCCCACTGCCTCATCCCAAAATTTACTGAGAAAGGCCACACCCCCCCCACAGTGAATTCTATCCACTCACCCCCCCAGGACCCAAAACCAGGCAGCAGACACCCTTCAAAGTGTGGGGGTAGAATTTTCACTGTTTATTTTAGCCCCTACCAATGCATGAACCCCCAAATGCAGGTGACTTTAATATAAGCCAACTCAGGGGGAAAAAAAGATACTTGTGGGGGAAGACCTTGAACTGTCTCAGCCGCCAATCCCTTACTGGTGACAAATGTCTGCAATTTCTTCCTGTCCAGGGATGATGACCCAGGAGGGCCCTTCTCCCATCTGACACCCCCATCCAGCCCACCTCTCCTCCCAACTGACCCCAGAGCCTGGGTCCACTAGAGTAACCACCAGGTAAGTTTTAAGTCAACACCAGGCACAGAAACGGGTTGAATTACCCTCCGACAGTCCAACACCATCTCTGTTTTTTTTTTCCTTCCAAAGAAGAGAACCATACTTTGGATGCCATGCTAAATGCTTCATGTATATATTGCCATATCAAGTCATCATGATAAACTTCAGAGGGAGGTGCGGCAACTGGCTTTCAAAGAGCAAAGGGAGAAGGGACAATAATGGTCCAAGAAGAGGGACAGCTGGCTGGAGTGGTATGGCCACCCCTTGGTGACAGCATACTGCAAACTCTATGGCCAATCCTACTGAATGAGGAGGGCACCAAGTACTGTGTGGGCAGGGCAGAATACTTATATCTGGTCACAGTTGGCCCCTGACTTGCCTCTCTTTGACCCTGGTTCAGAGCCATAAGGTGACCTGCCTGACACCACAGTTAGACAGCGGTGAAGGCAGGATGAAGCCAAAGCAGCTTCCAAAGGTCCCTCGGCTTTTCCCCGACACCAGGAAGAGAAGGAGGGAGAGCATGGGGGAGGAAGGGAGAGAGGAGAAGGGAAGGAAAGAACAAATGATTCCCACTCTCCCAAACACCCGTCACCCTGCTTTCCCTCTTGGCCGCCCACTTAGCGTCTGCAAACACCTGCCCGTTTTCCAGGGTACTGCAGGGTGACGGGGGCCCAGAACACACGCCATCTGATGGGGTGGGGATCTGATGCAGGCCAGGCCTCGGCCACTCGCAGGGTCTGAGCCCTGGGTAAGCAAGCCCCTGGGGAGGTGTGCAATGCAGAAAGGAACAGTGTTCACCCCCCTGTGCAGAGCTCACCCACCTGAGCAAACTCCCGCAGAGGTGGTTTCCAACTGCCTGGGAGCAGAGCCACAGAGAACACAGCCTCCAGCCTGTCACCAAGCAACATGCTTTCACCCAATGGCCCCAGCCAGAGTTCATGGCTTGGGGTTCAATAAGTCGATGATCTTGGGGCCTCACCAAGCTCAGGAGCTCTGAGTCTAAAATTGTACTGTCTACTACAGTAGCCACTAGCTACATGTGGCTTCTTAAATTTAAATGAATTAAAATGCAGTACAATTCAAAAATCAGTGTTCAACAGCCGCATGTGGCTAGTGGATACCGTACTGGATAACACAGGTACAGCATATTTCCAACGTCACAGAAAGTTCTATTAGACAGTGTTGGTCTAGTTTTAGGAGCCCTGGTGGCTCAGTGGTTACAGCTCTCGGCTGCTAACCAAAAGGTTGGCAGTTCAAACCCACCAGCCACTCCACAAGAGAAAGATGTGGCAGTCTGCTTCCATAAAAACTTACAGCCTTAGAAACCACATGGGGCCATTCTACTGTGTCTTATAAGGTCAATATGAGTCAGAATCGACTCCACGACAATGAGTTACAGGTCTCAATTTATGATCTACAAAGTCCCTCTCAATCCTTGTCAGCAGCCACCACAACTAGTTTTTTTAAAAAGGCCAGCCCCAACATTTTCACACAGAAAGTTCCTATAGACTGAGGTAGAATTTCGGCTGGAAGAAGCTGCAGGGTCATCTTTTCCAGATTTATCAACCACCCAGGACTTCCACCAAAATGTCTTTCCTTTTGAACCCATGGCAGACATTGCTAATCAACCACAGTACTCTCTTCCCCCAGACCCAGAGAGAGCCTCAGAGTCTTTCTCAACACAATGCTCCAGGCAGCCAGCACTAATCAAACCAGATTAGCACTTGATATTGACCCTGCCAAGTCTGACCTACTCCAAGCACAGAGAGGAAGGAACTGGGACCCAGTCAAGTAAAGTGACTTGCCCGAGGCTGCCCAGTGGGTCAAGCCAAGGCCAGGACTAAACTCAGGTCTCCTGCCTCCTGTTCTCCTCCTCATGCCTTCCCCATTAAAGCTCTGGGTGGTGGAAGTTCAGAATCCTCAGAAAAGAGCCCTAGAAACACAGTGACTGAGAACTCAGAAGAGAGAGGAAAATAACAATAACAATAACAACTATGACAATTCATTGATCACTTGCTATGTGCTCAGCCCCAAGCCTCGGTTTTCACCAGTACATTCCTTTATTCTCATGACAATATAAAATGTATGCATTTAGTAATCTCATTTTCTAGAGAATGAGTTAAGGGGGATTCATAGAGCCGGGGGTCTGGCCCATGGTCTCACAGTCGCTAACTGGTGATCCAAATCAGATGTCAACAAGCATCAGGATCATTCAACATGAACCACACAAGATTTCATGTAGTCGTCACTCACCAGGACCCAGGGAACAGTAATCCTAGCCTCACCCTACGAGAGCTACAGAGACTCTGGTAGACAGACGGGGGTTTGGAGGATGACTATCTCCAGATGGAGAAACTGAGGCTTGGGGAAGGAAGGACTCCAGCTCCCAGGCCAGTGTGCTTTCCAACACATAAGTTGCCAGAGGAGACCCTGTGACCCTCCCAGGCAGAGACCTACATGGGCCCAGGTCCCACCTCAGCTGTTTCTCAGCTGTGTGACCTTGGACAAGGCACTTTCCCTCAGTGGGTCTTGATCTCACTGCAGTGAGAATAGCTCCTGCCTTGGTCAAAGAACACAACAAAGTAAGGTGCTGTGTAAACAATAAAAAAGATGGCTATCACCATCATTCAACCTTCACGATGCAAACCTGTTTCTACCTCAGGCTTAAGTGTACCCCAAAATGGTCCAGGAGTTTGAGTGCAACAGTTGTTAGCATGTATTGAGCCATTTTCCTGCCTGGCACTGTGCTAAGCACTTTCTATGCATTAACTCAGGGGTCGACAAACTATGTCCCACCAGCCAAATCTAGCCCACTGCCTGTATATTTTTGACACCCATGAGCTAAGAATTTTTTATATTTTGAAATGATTTAAAAAATCAGAAGAATGGACTTGATTTGCCAACTTGCACTTAAAGCACAATAAAAATTTTTTAAAAATTAAAAGAAGAATATTTCATGTCAAATGAGAATTATGCGAAATCCAAATTTCAGCGTCCACAAATAAAGTTTTATTGGAACAGAGCTACATCCATTTGTTTGTATGTTATCTGTAGCCACTCTTGCCCTACAAGGGCAGAGTTGGGTCAGTGTGACAAAGAACTTATGGCCCACCGAGTCCAAAATATTTACCATCTGATCCTTTACAGGGCAAGTTTGCTGATCCCTACAATAGCTCACTGAACTGTCAAAATTACACCCATTTTACAGATGAGGAAAACTGAGGCTCAGAAAGGGGAGATGACTTGCCTAAAGTTCCACAGCTGGGAAGGACAGTTGTTGGGATTTGAACTCCGGGGAGAAAAAAATTAAACCCTGGATTCCATCCCTGGAGGTCGACTGTTGGATCTACTGAAGAGGTTAGATACGCAGATCTAACAAAAGGCAAGATAAGGATCAGGTCACCTGCTGGAAAAACCGGGCCCAGTCCTGTTTGCTGAGGTTCCTCGAATATACAATGAGAGGAAAGGGGCTGTGGGTGTCCTTCTGCCCAAGCACTCTGTCTCGGGACGAATCGCTATGGCAGCTTTAAGTCCTGATGACAGGACATTCACAGACAGTGCACCCCCAGCAGCCAACACACCCAGGACCCAGCTCAGCGGGTGCCAACTCCACCCATTCTCACCCCACTGCCTCTCCGCCTCTTGGTAGAGAAATTGCCCGAGACTAATTGCAAGTGATAGTTAATTTTATCAAGGATAATTACATGAAATTAATTCGGCTTCTACCCGGAAGCACTTTGTTACCATTTGCCTTTGAAACTTGAGGCACGAAGGTGCCACTTGGGTGGGGGCAACAAGGGAGAGGGCCACCAGCCTTGAACTGAACAGGCAACAGGCGTTACAACGTAATCAAGTAAAGATAGTGGCTCACACTTAAATGAGCGGTCCGCTATATGCCTGTGCTGAAGGCATGATGTCACTGAGCCGTGGGACAACCGTGAAGTGGGCATGTAAGCCTCCTCTCCCCATTTCAGAAAAGGTCACCGACCCTCAGTGGATCAAGGGCAGATGGCTGTAGCCTCAAGGAACACGCTGTGGTAGTGAGAGCCGAGCTGTGGGTTAAAACCCTGCTTGGCCACTTCCTAGCTTCATGATCTTCAACAAGCCAGCTCATCTCTCAGGGCCTCAGTTTCCTCACCTGTCAAATGGGAATAATGGTAGGAAATGGCCCCAGTGGTTTCAAGGAGTCAATAAGATAATGCAGAAAAATCCTTAGCACTGTGTCTTACAAATGCTCAGTGCTGCTAACATTATTGTTATTAGGGTTATTATTTTGAAACCTGGAGTCTCCTGCCTCTCCCCAGCCCAGGTGGAGGCTGGGTGTGGGGGAGGATCTGGAGAAGAATTTGGGGAAGGCCTAGCTTGCCCCAGGCCCTTCTCAGCTTTCCCATGGAGACCCCACACACAGAACCTCTGAGCCAAGACGCACAAACTAGACCCCGAACAGGCCAGAAAGCCCAGGCTGCCCCTCCCCAGGCCCTCCAAGGGCCCCATTTGGGGGCACAGGCGCCCCCAGGGAACCAAGAAGAAAAGGGGGCCCCTCTCCCGCAGCTGCTGCTGTTGCCAGCCTCCCCGGGCCCGAGGGGGGTCCAAGGCGCTCTGAAAGGCCTCCAGGCGCTGGGGGTCCATTCAGCTGTTTTCGGGTGGCTCCAATGAGTTCATTTTACCACGGCAGAATATTAAACAGCTCCTGGGGAAACACGCTGGGCTTTGGTTTCAGCATGAGGGAGAAAGGAAAGCCTTGGGCCAAGCCTTGGGCCGGTGGGACAGATAAGAATTCAAGTTCGGTTTCAGGCAGCTCAGAAGCCCATTCTGCGGCCTGAGTCATCGCCATAGTGACAAGTGGCTTTGATTCAAGCAGTTCTCACAGCTCCCCCCCTCCCCAGGAGGTAGGCGCTCTGCTACACCCATTCTATAGACGAGAAAACTGAGGCAGAGTGGTGACGTGACTAGCTCGGGGCGACACAAAGAGGGAGTTAGGATTTAAACCCAGGCCCCAAAACATCATCTTGTCCCTCTTATCTACTTGCATGACTATCTCTCACTGTCCCCATGGTGTTTTCTCAGGGGCAGACACTGCACAAACAGACCCCTGACAGACCTGGAACTGCCGATGGCTGTGCCCTCCATGTTCTCAGATGTCCCTGGGCTCTGCCAAGAAACGATCTCATTTTCTATTATTCTGTTAATGATCCCTGTCATCTGAACGTCTTTCTTGGAGGCTACAAAACATGTCTGGCCATATCACTTTCTCAAAGCCTTACCACAGCTCTGTGGGACAGGCAGGGGCCCCATTCCACAGACGGGGAAACTGAGGCCAGGCAGGATGCAAACCCAAAGCCACCTTCCAGTTAAAAGCAGTGAAGGCCAGGACGAAATCCTCTGCCCCAGGCAGACTTGCAAGCCAGGCTCATCCCAAACCCTACTGAGGAAGCCCACCAGAGCACAGAAGTGAGGACACCTGCCCAGGGTCACAGAGCTTCGGGTTAGAGGCCACTCCTGGTGCTGTACTGGGGCAGAGCCTCTGTGCCCAGCTCTCACTGGGCACCCTCATGCTCTTGGCTATGCCTGGAGTTGCGGGTCATAAAAAGAAGCTTCTTCCCTTTGGGCCATGATCAGTGCCTACATTTTTTTCTCCATTAGAAATTGTTATTGTTGGGTGCTGTGGAGTCAATTCTGACTCATGGAGACACCATGTGAAAGAGAAGAACTGCCCCATATGGTTTCTTAGACTGTGATTGCCAGGTCTTTTCTCCCACTGAGCCGCCGGGGGGGATTTGAACCACCAGCTTCTTGGTTAGCAGTGCTTAACCATTGCACCACCAGGGCTCCTCTCAATAAGGAATAAATAATAACAAAAATGACAATGGCAACTGGCGGTGGTGGTGGTGGTGGAATGTGTCTTGAAGCTTACCAGGTGTGAATCACTGATCCTAAGGCTTGATGTATACGAACAGGTTTAACCCCCACAGAAGCCCGTGAGGGAGACACCACCACCATCCTCATTTGGCAGGTGAGAACATGGAGGCTTGGAGTTAATAAGATTCGTGATAGCTCTGCAGGCACAAGTTTCATGCTCTTTTTCGAAGACCTACTCCCAAGACCTGGCATCGCCCCCAAGCCGAGGGCCACCTGGCCCAGTGGGCAGGAAGAGTTGGGAGCAGATCTGGCTTTCCCCACTGCTGGCCGAGACTGCAGGCAGGTAGCTTCCTCCCTGCACCTCACTGTCCACATCTATAAAATAAGTCTATAGCAGTAGCTGCTTCACCAGGGTGTGAGAACGTGGTGGGCGAGGCTCACTCTCCACTCTCAAAATGGTCCTGGTGTTCTTTTAACGGCTTCCGAGTGGTCTGAGAGTCCAAACACCAGACGTGAGTCTGCACTCCTCCTCGTACTGGACTCTGCAAGGCTCTGGTACACAGAAATCTAGGATTCGGTACAGGGAGAGCTGGACCTCAATCCCACCCCTACCTGTTACCAGGTGGGAGATCTGAGAAAGTCGCCAGGACTCTCTGAGCCTCAGTTTCCCCATCTGTAAAGCGGGCTGTCTCCTGAGATGTTGACAGAGTTAAAGCCGGTAAATGTGGCCAGGCCTGTGCCTTCAAATGGGTGGCCTCTTGAGCCCAGAACTTAGCACACAGTAGGTGCTTAATATATGCTGCTGGGAAACAAAAGTCCAATGTGACACTCCTTCTAGTGACGCTATCACTTAGACTGCCCCCACCACCATCACTGCGGCAAACTGGTTTTTAGGCCTCCAACCCTAAAAATAGAGTCCCCCGGGGGGCCAGAGTCCTACTCTGGTGAGGAGGGCGGGAGGAGGCGCCCGCAGACAGGGGCTGGGCCCCAAAGGGTTAACCTCAGCTCTGCTTTCACCGAATGGCACCAACTGCACTAAGGCTGCCCCCTGCTCCCTGCTGCCTGTTGTCTGACCCCTGACATTTCCACTCCCAGCCTCACTTGCCTTGAAAAAGGGGAAGGAAAAAAAATGTAACCATCCACACAGCACAAACAGGTTGAGGAGGGGGGATGGGGGCAGGCAGTAAGGAAAGAGGGTTCTGGAGATTTCCTTTAGTGGAGCTCAGATCACCCAAAAAAATTAAAGATGGAAAAAAAACAAAAAGGACCTAGAATGTTTGGCAGACAGAGGGGAACAGGAGAATGAAAAGGTGACAGCGAAGTTCTCCGGAATCACGGGCACCACTAAATTTTCTAATTAACCCTGCAAGAGGCCTCTCTCCCAAGCCCTTGGATGGGGGGGCGGGTGTTCCGGCTGGAAGAGCCCCGTTTACAGAGCAGGGGGCTTCTCTGGGGGGATTCACTTAGAGGCCCCCAGGGGAGCTCAATCCCATCTCGAGGACTCGAGCAGTAGTTAAAGCTGAGGATGATAAGAAATTTATCAAATGAGATTTACACAGGGAAACCCTAATTAAGAGGTTAGTCTCCAGTTTAATTGCCTTCAAACCTAGGCAGGCAGACGCAGGCAGATGGATTTTCAGTCTGACCTCATTAAAAAATAATAATAACCAAATAGAATACAGAGGAAAATACAAAATCTACCATGGGGCTAACAGGGCAGTGGGAGGGGGGATACCACTAAGAAGGGCCAGGCCCTGGGCTGACCCAGGAATCCGCTGCCCCCGCCAAGGCTGGCCTTGAGCCCCTCCAGACTTGTAGTCCTTCCCTTACCCTCTCTCTCTCCTCTCTCGAATTTGGTGGATCTGGGCTCCCCTCTCCTCCAGGAGGCTTTCCCCCAGCCCTCGCTCCCCTTGAAGCTGGCATAAAAAAAAAAACGGAATATAAATTGGAAGCATGCGTGGCCCTCCCCGAGGCGGACGCCACATACCAGACAAAACGACTGCAGGCTTGGTCATCTGGGGTTAAGAATGGTTTTTGTTTTTTGGCAGGGTATGTGGAGAAGCCCAAAGGAACTCGGCTGGGACGATTGTTCCAGGAATGAAAGGGAGAGAAGGAAAAAGAGGAGGGGGAGACAGTGGGGAGGGAAGGGAGTCAAGCAAACACCTGGGGAACCACAGCTGGAGATATTTTTCTATCCCCCAGGGACTGGTGTGCTAAAAAGTTTTTTCAAAGGTCCTTAAACACACACACACACACACACACACACACACACACAGTTGCCGTTGGGTCAATTCTGATTCATAGGGACCCTACAGGACAGATTAGAACTGCCCCATAGGGTTTCCAGGGCCTTCAAATATAAGAGGGGCGCTATTTATATACACCAGTCCCTGCAATAGGATTTTGCCCCTTCCACACCTTCCTCAGGAACCCCACCTTTGTTTGATTAAAACCACAAATTAATGCTCGAGGCTGAGAATCCCAGGAGGTTTTTTTCAAAGGGAAAATCCTGAGGAAACCTCCAGCCAGAGGGACTTGCTCCACATTGCAGGGACTTGGGGAGAAACAGAAGCAAGAAGAAAAGTCCTGCAAGGGACATCTTTGTGTCCCAAGTCCATGACCCAGGCCAATGACAGAGAAGCAGGTGACAATTATTGGGGCTTCTTATGAGGCTGGCACTGTTGTTTTTTTTTTTTTAATTTTGTGGGTTTTTTTTTGTTTGTTTAATTGTGATACATATATATGTAACAAACCATTTGCTTTTTCAACATTGTTCACGTGTACATTGGTTTACACGAGACACTGGTTACATTTATCATGTTGTTCAACCATTGCCATGTCCTTTTCCAAATTTTCCCATGACTCCTAACGGAAGCTCAGTGACCGCCTAAGCATCGAGTACCCCTCTTCCCCTCCCTCCCACTGCTTCCAATAGCCACAAACAAACTTTGGTCTCTATACACTCCAGACACCGTGTTTAAGGGCTACACACAGCTTGTCTCATAACTGCCCAGCATGGACATGTCACCTTCTACATACACAGTAGAAGGTAGCTGGTGTGATTAATGTTTTTTTTTATAATATATCGGCATCACTGTCATTATTTTTTGAGAAGTTTCCTAACCTAGCAAGGGACTGACTTTCCAAAACTTACATAGAGTCTGAGAAGCTGTATACAGGGCCAGGGTATTTAAAGCGCTAAGGGGTTCTGGAAAATCCGCCACTTTCATCTCAGGTCCATGGTCTTTTAGACTTGCATTCTAAAAACTCTCACTGTCTGGGGAATTTCTGCCAGATGCACCAGCCACCATCTTGCCCTCCACGGCACCTAAGACCACCCTTCGAAACTGGGCCAGGCCTGCCCACTGGGGACTGGCGATCAGTGAGGGGCACCTGCTCCCCTACTTTCTGCAACTCATCACCTCTCCCCTTGGAGGTTCTTGATTCCTCCTGCCCAGAAGGTGGAAACTACCCATATTCAGGCCAGGGCTTAGTGGCATCTGTGATATAACCAAGGAGTCCTGGTGGCACAGTGGTTAAATGCTCAGCTGCTAATCAAAAGGTCAGCAGTTCAAACCCACCAGCTGCTCCACAGGAGAAAGACGTGGCAGTCTGCTTCCGTGAAGATCACAGCCCTGGAAACCCTACAGGGCAGTTCTACTCTGTACTATAGGGTTGCTTTGAGTTGGAATCGACTCGATGGCAATGGGTTTGAATTTTTGGTGATATAAGAGATGTGGGCTGAGTGCTTTTCCTTATCTCCCTTAATCCTCAAACCCCAAAAAAGCAGATGGGTAACTGAGGACCAGAGCAGTGAAAGGATCTGTCCAGAGCAGCTACCGCTGCGGCCCTGACTTCCTGCACCATCCTCCTTCCGGAGGCCTGGGATGCAAAAGCCAACCTCAATGGCTGGCAGTCGGGAAATGGATGGAGGAAGTCCAGGCATTCTCTCGTAGGCCACCATGGTCAGGTGATGCCCAAGGTCTGTAACAAGCCTCAGATGACCCAGTGGATGTGTCTCAGGCCACTATACTGACAGGAAGGGACCTGCAGAAGGGAGAGGCTGGCCGAGGACCAGTACTGGGAATGGAGAGAGGCGGCAGGTAGAACTGGGACAAGGAATTCCAATGTAGAGGCGGCCATCTGTGTGCAGGGCACTTGCCCCCCCAGCCCTAGGACCAGGATCAGGAAAGGGACTCACTTTGCAGCTGACAATGCTCCCTCCTACATCCCTCAGTTGTCACGCACCTACTGGCCACCAAGCCAGTGCCAGACTCTGGGTAGAGCTGTACCTTCTCCTCATTCTGGTCTCAACTCATAAAGTAGAGCCACCCACCCAGGCCCTCTCTTCCAACTCTGGCCAATTTCCCATGCAACATTAACGCAATTATCCTTTCCAGCTATATGTTTACTGGTTAATGACCTCCCACCACTAGCAAGGTGTCTGTATTATTTACAACTACAGTCCTGGTATGGCGCCAGACACACAGGAGGTGCTAGATACATGGACAGACGCCTCCCTGCTCACAGGGGCATCCTAGGAAGTACCTGAATCATCCCATTTAACAGACAAACAGACCAAGGCTCAGAGGTGGCACAGCCTTGTCTCAATCACACCACTGGGCCTGTCTGGGTTTGGAGCTCAGCCCACCTGCCACTCCCGCATGATTTCCCAGCCCCCCGGCCTGGGGCTCTGACCACTGTCCCTTCACCAGTGGACACTGAACAGTGAAATGCCAGGAGGGCAAGGCCGGGAGTCAGTCTTTACCCTGAGCATCTGTGGGTGGAAACTGCAGCTTCCTGTTTCAGGTTCCTCAGTAGCTCAGGACACAGACTCTCGAATCACACAGGCTGCCCCCTCCCAGCTGGGTGACCTTGGGCAGGTCACTTTGCCTCTCTGAGCCTCAGTTTCCTCATCTGTAAAATGGGGCCTAGCATGGTTGGCACTCAATAAATGTGACCTGTTATTCCTTTGCACCTCAGGGAGTTGGGGAGGAAAGCTTCTAGAAGGTGGACACCAGGCAGGGGTCACCCTGAGGCCCAGCCCTCCACACCTCCTCAGGCTGGCCCTGGCTGGGCTTGTGCCTTCCTGTCAGGGTGACCTCTGTCAGGGCTGGAGAACAATGCCTGGGAAAAGGAGGAAGCTGAGTCTCCTTGGGCTGGGACGTAAATCGTGACCTCTCCAGCTCAGGGAGAGGATGGACATCCCACCACACACGCCCCTACCTGTGGCAGGCTAAGCCCCTGCCATGGGGCCTGAGCACCCTGTCCTAGGGGAGGAGGACCAGAGTCTCTGGTCAGGTGCTGACAAACTATCGGGAGAGAGTTTCTGCCTCCTTGGAAGGGGCCAGAACCCGGAGGGACGGGAAGGGAAACACATTCTCTCACAAACTTTCGGTTCAGATTCAACTACCATTAATTGTTCATCTACTATGTGCCATCCAATCCCATTCCTCTGATGCTTGACACCCTCCCCTGGCTTCCTGCTATACTTAGAATAAAACCCAAACTCCTGACAAGCCCCACACAGCTGGGGTCCTGCCTGCCTTGGCAATGTGACCTACCACACTAGCCCCTCCCTGTTCCTGGAATGTGCCAGCTCACGGTACCTGCCTTAGAGCCCTTGTACCTTCTGTTCCCTCCACAGGGAACAGCCTTCCTGAAGATCTTGACATAGCTGCCTCCAGGGGTATACTGGAGCTGACTCATACCTCCTGGGAGCCCACTGTTAAACATTCAAGAATTTTGCATGTTTGCTGATGGCTGACATCAGGTTGGTAGCTTGAAATTGGCTGCAGTGGGAGTATTTACACCATGGAAATGAGCAAACACTACAAATCAGAGCTGTCCTTCTCAGGAGTTGGTTGTTCATCAGTTACCAGCACAGCACTGGCTGGCTCCTTCTCGTCATCCATCTCTCACCTTAACCAGCACCACCTAGCCTAGAAACCCTCACACACATCTGCTCCTTCTAATTCTCTGCCCAGCCCTGCTCACTTGTGACATTCTTGTTTGTTGTTTATCTCTTGGTCTGTCTCTTCTCCCCTAGAATGAGAACTTCATGAGGGCAAGGGGTTTTGTCTGTATGGTTTCCCACAGGATCGCAGAACCTAAAACAGTGCTGCCACATGGCAAGTGCCTGATACATGTTTGTTGAATGAACAGGTATTGAGGTGCTTTTAATTTAAATTTGGCTACAACTTTTTGATGATTATTTTGAACCTAACCTCAATCCTTTCCCGTATTTCAGGATTTTTTAATGCTGGTACTATTGACACTTAGGGCCAGTGAGTTCTTTGTGGTGGGGCACCATCCTGTGCATTGTAGGATCCTTTGCGGTGAGGGGCCGTCCTGCGCATTGTAGGATCCTTTGTAGTGGGGGGCCGTCCTGCACATTGTAGGATCCTTTGCGGTGAGGGGCCGTCCTGTGCATTGTAGGATTTTGCCGTGGGGGCCATCCTGTTCATTGTAGGATGTTGAGCAGCATCCCTGGTCTTTACCCACTAGTTGCCACTAGCACCCCCTCCCCAAGTCATGATAACCAAAAATGTCTCCAGACATAGTCAAATGTCTCTTGGGGGGGCAACATCAGCCCCACAATGGGCCCTGTTGGAGGTGTTTTACTCTCCCCATTTTGCAGCCAAGGACACTGAGGCTCAGAGCGGTGCCATGACTTGGTTGAGGTCCCACATGGGCACAGAGAATGGACTCCCCTGGTGGCTAACTCCAAAGCCAATGCTCCCTGCTGCACCCGGGGCACGGGGCAGGCTGGCCCTCACAGCAACCCTCTAAGATGAGCACAGTGATTATACAGGTATATATGGGAGTTACAGGTGAGGACACCAAGGCTCAGAGAGGCGAGCCACCTGCCCAAGGTCACACACAGCATGCAAATGGCAGAGCCGGAATTCGAACCCAGGCCTGCCCAACTCCTGAACCCTCCCTCTCTCACCTGGGGCCAGGGTGCTCATCTGTTCTCAAGCTCACTCACTCTCACACTCTCTTCTCTGCTCAACCCAAATCTGCCAGGTTCCCAAGGCGCCAGACACAGGGGTTTAATTTTTCTATTGCCAGCTCCCAGATTGTTTATGGCTGGCACAGGCTCCTGGCAAAGTGCTCAGAGGTCGAAGACCAGCTCATCTCATGAATTCCTTCAACGAGAAGGCTGACCATTACTCACGCATATCAGGGAACTGTTCCTTTGGAACGCAGGGAGAGCTGTCAGGCAGAAGAAAAATACCTCAGTGCTGCTGTCCTGCCACCAGTGACCTGTGCCTGACTACGCCTGACTGCACCTGGCCACACCAGGTGGACGGGCCCATCTAGGTCTGTGCAGGGCCTGAATGCCCCAAACAAGGAGAGGGTATGCACACGACCCTCAACCCCAGGCCCATCCGTAAGACTTAGGGGGGCCTGCTCTATGACACTGAAATATTTATGAGCAAGTCCTCAGTGCCAGACCCCATGCTAAAAGCCCAGCACATAGCCTGGCACAGTTCCACTGTAGCCTACAGTACTGCCTCACTGAGGACACGTTACATAGCCTCTGTGCGCCTCAGTTTCCCCATTCCTAAAGTGGGGCAAATAATAGCAGCAACACTATCATGCCTTCAAAGGTTCGTCAACACACCACATAGGAAATGTTTGGCATACAGTAGGCAGTCGATAAAAGCTGATACTGGCATAACGTTTCTTCTGTGTCAGGCAGTCTTCTGAGTATTAACTCCTTTATGTATTAACTCTCTGGATCCTCCCAGTCCCATGTTGTAGAAACAATTATTATCCTCTTCCATGGGTGAGAAAATGGAGGCACAGAAAGGTTAAGTAACATGGCCAAAGTCGCACAGCAAAGAAATGGAGTTGCTGGTGTTTTAGCCCAGGTAGTCTGACTACAGAGCCTGTGCTCTTAACCACATCATTATAATGCTAGCTAGTATCCTACTTAGTCCTCACAATGCTTCTATGGAAAAAAAAAAAAAAACCCTTTGCCCACAAGTCAATTCTGACTCATAGCCACCCTATAAGGACAGGGTAGAGCTGCCCCCATAGGATTTACAAGTAGTGGCTGGTGGATTCGAACTGCCAACCTTTTGGTTAGCAACCAAGCTCTTAACCACTATGCCACCAGGGTTCCATATTTCTTTGAGGTAAGCATTATTCTTTTACCTTTTTACAGCTTTATGGATGAGGAAAGCAAGCTGTGGTAGCTTATCTTAAGGTCATACAGCTCCTCAGAAGCAAAGGGCCAGGCCTGAAACTCAGACCACCTGCCTGGTAGAATACGGTGCTGCCATGTCTTCCCCAAGGTCAAGCATTGTCTGTCTCCTGAACATGGCTCCACCCATCTCCATAAGAGGAAGGGCAACAACTGCTGCTTTCATCAGGGTTATCAGTATCATGGTGCTTTCCAAACGGTCTAGAAACTTCTGGTTTAAGGAAAACCCAACTCTGGGTCTGTGCAAGGCTTAGAGAGACAAAATCAGATCCTAGCTCTCAGGTGAGGGGCTCAAAGGGAAGGAACAGAAGACCAAGGTGAGGGTCCACTATAGTCCAATCCTTGCTCTGTGGCTGTGCTGTGTGACCTTGTCTGAGTTGCCTGCCCTCTCTGGGCCATAATTCCCTCAGCTGGAAAATGTTATGGGGAGGAGGCGCAAATAGGGAAGAAGGTCTTCCGCACTCTAAAATTTTACCTAAACTTTCACTTTGCTGCTACCTGGATGGTGAAAACTATAAGCACGTGTTTCTGAATGTTTCTGTGCTGCAACACTGCAGAATTAACCGCCCTCACGTCTGACACCTAAGTTGCCAGTGCAAGTCTCCCAAGTATCTCCACGTCCACATACCCAGGCAGGGAACACTAGGTCAGCAGACACTGGCCCACGGCAGCCAGCGCAGCAAGCTCCCAAAGTCTTTCCACAATATTCCTCCACTAGCTTCTGCTGGTATGCATGAAGTCAGCCTTCTAAGAAGTTTGGAATTTCTACTCCCCCCAAAATGACCACATATGTTCTGGCAGAGAGTCAGCCCCTGGAGCCGCCCCTCGATGGGTACTCAGGGGCTGAAAGAAACCCCTTCCCCAGCCATCGCGTAAAGGATAATGGGTACCTGGATTTCCCTGCAGCAGTGCAGGGGCCAGGGAGAGAGAGACACACCAAGAGGATTATGGGAAGTTCCCTGGGACAAGGGCAATGGGGTCCTCCCCAACCAGGCCCAACCAGGGCCACGCACATCTATTTGTTGAAACCACGGAACACCCCAAAACCACCCCAGAAAGAAGGAAGGAAAAACCGAAATGCGGGCAAACCCAGCCCCCTTCCCGATTTTAGGCCTTAACGTGGACAGTTCAGTAACAGAACCACCATTGACTATCCCCTGCGCAATCGAACTTCAAAAATCTTGGGCACAGAGCAGGACGGAGGGGTCCTCCTGCGGAAAACTGGGATACCAGCTTCTGCAGGCTTAAAAACAGATCAATTTTACCCTAAAGTTTAAAATGAAACATGCTTCTGTTTGGGAAAAGAATTTCATTAGGGGGAAAATATAATATAAAAATACCCATTTAGAAAGAATGTGCTATTAATTCTTAGCACTCTATGCAGAAAGGAAAATTGCATTTTTATCTAAATGGTTTTTCTGCTTAAGCCATTTACAATATTCTTTGCCTCTCTGTAATAGGCCCTGCTACCATTAGTACTGGGACAACCAGGCTGAGGGTTGAAATCGCCCTCAAACACATTTAATACATAACCCCTGAAAATCTATTCCAACCGGGACCTCAGCAAACAGGCCAGCATTCCTTTTTTTAAGGAAGAAATAAATATTGCTGAGGGAGGTGCGGGGTGGGGGCGGGGGGAGGTTGGAAGTGGTGTGCTGATCCGGGAGGAAGGGACAAGATGGTTTAAGTTAGAAGCAAATGCCCTGGGTCCCTTTAGCCAGCTGTAAAACTGCAACTGTTTTTGGGTTGCCGGGTTGCAACCATCTAACTGTATACATGTATAGAGATACACGTGATAGTATCCATCTCACTCATACACACACACACACACACACACACACACACACGGGTTTCCATCAAACAAGGAAAGAATAAAATTCGGGATATGAAAACAAACCATTTTTAAATGCTAAAGCAAACACGCCAAGCTAGTAATACCGCTATTTTCCCATTAAATCGAGTTTCTCTCCATTTGAAAAGCGAGAGTAATCTAAACAATAGTCCCTAACAAAACGGCATGGAGTTGGGGTGTTGTGGCCTCCACCGTCTGTAACAACGGAAAAAAACCCTCCATGGAGAAGCAAAAACACAGGCTGGAATGGGGCAGGCAGCTCAGCCACGGTCTGCCACGTCGCACCAAACTCGTCCTCCCCCACAACAACGCAAGCCTGGACGCTGAGGCGTCGCAAACTTCAAAACGCACTACTTCTTTCTTCTAAAAAGTTAAAATAAAAAAATAGAAAAGTCTTCCAGCTCTTTCTCTCTTACAGTCTCAAAATAACCACTTACTTAATACCAAATGTCGGGGAGCTGAATTAATTCATTAAAGAAATGTAGGGGCTGTGTTGTGCACCAAGCGTGGCGCTCCTGTGATTTCTCTGCCCAGAGCCAGAACGCCGCAGGCCGCTCACTTCCGGCGTGGCCAACCCATAAATTCTTCCTTTAAAACCAGAAGTCCAGAAATGTCATAATTATAGCTGATATAGGTAACAGGTGTGCCCCTTTCCATGTCCCCTCCGCCACGGTCCTCCTCTGTAAGATTTAGTGGCCTGGCCTGGGGTGTTGTAATCACCGGAAACGACCTCGGTTTTAAGGGTTAGATAAAGACCCTCTCCAAATTTAAGGCCAGACACCAATATCCATTAGACTTTAACAGGCCCACATAAAAAAAGAAATTGTATCCTCATCTCTCCAAAGGCCTGTTTCCTCAGTGCCTCAAGTTCGTTTCAGGCTGGCTCAGCGCCGAAAATACCCAGGCCCTTGCTAGTAGAAATGGGTGTGCAAAAGAAATTAAGCAAATGGGGGGAAGGGGGGTATCAAGGAAACCGTTGGCTCTAAAGCTGTTAGGGCCAAACCCTGGTTTCTAAAATAAATAAATAAAGGTGGAATTTTAACCCATCATCTGGAAATAGAGACAAGAAGACTGTGGGGAGCCCAGAGAGGAAGAGAGGGGCACTGGAGAAGGCAGGCTGAAGAGCCTGAGCCGTCAAAATGACGCGCGCTCCCCTTTTGAGACTCGGTACTAGGAAAGGCCAAGGCTGAGGGCTGCTTTGCTTTGTTGTTCCTTTTCCCTGCTTTCAAGGCTTACACATACTTTTTTCTTCCTTCTATGGAAGTCAAACCATGCGTTTCTCTAAAAGTTAGAACTCCTCCCGCCCCCCACCATCCCCACCACCGCCATTTGTCAAGACGGTGGAATGGAAGGTGCTCCAAAGAGGTTTAAGATTCCCAGTTCTCCACCCTCCACTGGTGTGACGAGACGCTTCCCCACGTCAGCACTCAGCTCCCAGGCAACTGAGAATTAACCCTCGGAAAGTTTCAGGGGTCCAAAAAGGCAGGCTTCAGAAGGAAGCCCATGTTCTCTGGCTGTTGCTGAGGCTCTGGGAGACTGGGTGTGCTAACCGAGTGGGCTTTTTCCTCTTCCTCCCTGACAAGTGATGACTGGAGGCGCCATGCAACATCTCTTTCTGTCCTGGGGAGGTGGTGGGAACCACGTCTGGGGCCTTCATTCAGTGCCAGTGAGCCAGCCGTGAATGCACACACTCACACGCGTGCACGCACACACGCACGATCCTAACCCAAGCAAAATGTTTCATACACACTGAGCACAAAATAAATGCTTATTCACTAAACTGACCCAAAATAGTGAAATGTACAAGTAAATTAATCCTGTCTCTCCCGAGGGTCTAACAGGATTACAAATTCGGTGAAAATGAGCCACACTGAGATCAATAAACCTCTACTTAAAACTGAAAGAGGCCCAAACTTTATACAAGCTTCTTCTTGGGGGTAAAAAATATATATATATTTTTCATTTCTTCTCAGGCCTGTGTGTGCATGCGTGTCTTGTGCACTCGAGAGCAGAAACCAGCAAAAGGCATCCAAAGCTTCATGCCCGGACAATTTAGAAATAGTCACGGTGTAAGGATCGTGAAATTGCTACTGTTTAAAAAAGCCAAATTTTGGTCCATAGCCTCCTTTCCCTCCAATACTAAACAATCACCAAAAGTTCCACTGCAGGAGATGAAAATGGTCCATTTGTTTTTAGCCAATTAAGCCTCGGTACAAAAGTATTAAGGGCTCCTGATGGGGAGGAAAGAAGAGACTAATTTCACCAGTTCCTTTCCGCACTTGGTTTCTCGTGAATCTGGGGAATCTTCCTTTTGCTAATTCATCATTTAACTTTAGTTCCCTTTTTTGCTTGCCATTCAGAAAAAGGAAAAAATCCTATAACTGTATGGGAGAGCACTTGGAGGCACACTGGCATTTCCAGGCAGAAGGGCCTGCCTGTAATGTCTATAAAAGCTGAGATTATCCCCCAAGGGGCTAGGGGCTGGGAGGGAGTCCTCAGGGGCCACCTTACAGGGTCACCAGGGGAATGGCCACTCCTTTTTCTCACCCCCTAGCATCCCTCTTGTATGGAAAGAGGTACATGGGGTCAGCGCCTCTGCAAAAGAAGTTGGCCACAGGCATGTTATTCAGCCTGGACCCATCCAGTTCCTGTCTGGGTCTTCATCCCCTGTGCTGGCCACTAACTAAACGGAAACAGCCCCTGACTGTGAACAGCCCTACGATACATTCATCCCGTCTCAGGCTGGGTCCTCCATGTATATTTCTTCCATACATCTGTGGTCATCTGGGAGGCCCAGGCCCAGCAGGAAAAGCACAGCCAAGAACTTTCTGTCCTTGATGATGGCCGACACCCGCCCCCAAGCAATTCACTCACCCCCCAGCCTTCTCCAGGAGGTGTTGTTATAAATGACTTCTACATTTATAAATTATTTTCCACTCCGTAACTCCAAGAGTCGGTAAATAACATTTCAACCCATGTGGACGTACCTCTCCCCGGCTCTCCATCCATCCCCTTACCACCCCTCCTCCAAGAAAATAAACCGCACCCCAATCTCCATCCAGTCATCCTCACTGGGGGTGTTTCTCTCTCTGCCTTCCACCTTGTAGAAAAGGAGGGCAGGGTGCTCGTATCAGGAGTCAAACTCTAGAATTTTCAAGGACTTTTTCAAACAGCCCACATGGATAGCGTAGAACACACTGACTTCTTTGCAAATCCTCAATCAACCCTTGCTTTCTGCAGAAGTCTGGGCTTCAGGGATTTCGAAACCTGGCTAGGTTTTCTGCTGACTGCACCCTACCCCTCTCTGATGGTAAGATGGTCCCTCAGAAGTATCTTATTCCCTGTGGTCCTTGCCAATCATCCGACAATGCTTGTGTTCCAAGATCCAAAGGCGTCTGAAAACACCGCTTCACAATAACTGAAAAGGGTCATATCTTTTTGACACCTCACCCTGCACCGGACGAGCAGCTAGCGGTGTGTGTGCATGTGTGTGTGTGTGTGTGGATGGGTTCACTTCATTTGCTGTCACCTCACACTCCCCAATCCCCCAAATACAACCAGCAGAACCAGACGAAGCACCCGATTACCCTCAACTTTGGGGCAGATGGATGTCCCCAGTGACACCACACAAAAGCCAACAGCATCAGAAAAACAGCCGAGACTAGGTTGTTAAGGTGAAATTCTTGTCCCCAGCTTTAAGGTCAAATGAAAAACCCTTATGCCCAAACACTCTTCAAAATTAGTACCAGCAACAAGAAGGAAAAATGGATTTTTAAATCATCAGGACTGAAGGCATCTGTAGGCCACCTAGTTCTCATAAGACAGGGTGCTGGGAGAAGGAGCAGAGGAGAAATCAGGCTGCAGACATGCCTTTGCACCAAAGTCAGTTCACGTTTCCTCCAAAGGCATGACAAAGGCAGTCTATTTCTGAGTAACTGTTGAGATCACTTTGAGAGAATCTACTTCCCTGCCGGGTGTCTTCAAAGCACCCAACTTCCCAAAGCCCTTCAACAGCAATGGAACCCAAATATGCCTTTACCAATGGGTCTTGCTGTTTCCCTAAACCACGTTCCAACACAGCTGCCTTCACCCAAACCATAGCCCACACAGATAAGTCAGACCACACCCATAAAGTCAGAAGCCACTGAAAGAACAGGAACCCCAAGGCCAAATGTTTTGTGAGGAGTCCAAGATTTTTCCACAGACATGTCAAGAACAGGCTGTAAGATGGAGATTTCAGGGAAGGGGGGCAACCTGAGCTGGCTGGATCTGTGAGCTTTAAAGATTGAAAAACCTGCTTCCTCTCCAATAATGTGAGTTTGTATTAGAGTGGTTATTGGGTTTTTCTCCAGTATTGAACAAGCCCCTTCCATGTAAGGTATTCCTTCTGGGACATTCAGAGAGAGCCAGATTGTTGGCATGGGTGTGCTAAGACCTCCGAATTGTTAAATTCAATTGCCTTGTGTTTAAAGGGCGTTTGGGTCCCTACGACGATGTATAAATCGTGAAAGGATACACACATGACCACTATAAAGTTTTCTCTCTGATCCAAGCTTCGCAAGCAAGCAGGGATTATGAAAATCTACCAGCTTTCTCAGCCAAGACAGAGCACGAGAATTGGGATGCTGTGGCTACCACAGACCCCCCACTCCACAGGTACCTGGGGGAGGGGGGGTAGTCCAATGTGGCTTTGTCAGGGCCAAAACTCACTGCTGTTGGTCACCTTCAAGAGCCGCCTTGGATTTTAAGAGGCAAAGAGGCCTGTGACAACTGTTTCTCCCCCGTGCCCTTTCTGGAAAAAACCACGTTGGGCACAGACTCCCTCACCTGCCACCCGAACCTCTGAGGCTGGCTGATTAAAATGCAGACCAGTAAACAAAGGGGGCCACCGCAGCGCCCTATAATCATTACACCCCAAGAGAATGATGTCTTTCAAATGTCCCTCCCCACTGAAGTAGACCGAACTTAACTCGGCTTTTCTATCCTGGTCACAAAATAAGTTCGAGGTTTTTTTTCCCTTCTGAAGCCACATCCACAAGGCAGGCATCTTCTCACTAACATCCTACAGAATAACTGATTCCAGTGTGAGGCCACCAGCATGGCTGCTATGGTGTGAGCTGGCGTGTTGGCCTGTTGGCAGAAGATGGCAGGGAACGATCCAGGCCGCCTCGGCACTGGGTGACCCATGGAGCGAAATGTGCCATGGTTCCAGGATCATCTCTTCCCCTCAGGTCCTGTTCCCAGCCCTTGGGGTGCCTGAGAGGCACTGATTTGGGGGCTGCCGGCTGAGCTCTTGTGCAACGGGACACAGAGGGTCCATGCAGCCTTGGCGGCCATGACTAATTTGAAAGCCCAGCGTTGTCTCCACATCGTTCGTACCAAAAGATTACAATAGAGGAGAGGGTTTTTCCATAAATGAGAAGCAGCGTCCGCTTCTCACAACTGGGGGGTGATGGGGGAAGACTCATTCAAAGATTCCACTCCTGGCTGGAAGGTGGTCTTAGCTGAACTCAGCCAGAGAGACACCTCCACACACCACACGCTCACACACAAAACCCAGCAAGGGGGAGACGCATGTCTGCTCCTTAAACACTCCCAATCAAAGTCACCCATGGCCTAGGAGGCCCGGGAGGCCAAGATTTTGTAATTAGGATCTTCAAAATCCTCCCTCTATTTTTAGGACTTGAGATCACTCAGCCCCTTACAAAACCAGAGCTTGTCAGCGAAGGCCACTGAGGAAGGTTTAGCAACTTCCCCACTCGCCTACAGAATGCAGATTGAAGGTAAACTACAGGAGTAATTTGATTATTTGGTGGAAATACTCGGGGCCATGCATATGTTTATGTGCATGTACTGGGGTGGGGAGAGGGGCTCCGTCACATGCTGAATTGCACAGGGCCCTGCTTTCCTCCACTGCCGGCAACACGCTGAGACCTCACACCCACCCCACCATCCTCTTGCAAGCCGACCCCCAGACCACTTCATTTTGCTGCAGTATATGTGAAAAGGCAAGGAAACTTCACGAATGTCCCCCAACTGGCTCTCTTCTCAATCACACACTCCTGTATATATCAACATCTCCGCCACAAGCAATCAAAGCCCACACTCAAATCTGTCCACCCAAGACGCACCTAAAAATAGACAGCGTCCTCAAACAAACACATCCACAGCAAGGCAAAACCCTGACTTGACTCAAGAGGATGAAGTTGGGCGATTCCAGCCCCTCTAGACTAAAGAACTGGGGGGAACAAGCAAGAGGGGCAGTGAGGGAAGGATGAAAGGTACACCGCACTGGTTATAGGGGCCCCAATAAACCCGGGTCCCCTCTGACCCAAGGGAGTTTGGTGTTTTTCTGTCGGGATGCACTTGGGCGGCCTGCCTGCCCTCACACACTCCCCTGACATTTGATCCTATTACATAAAGCTGTGCGGCCTTTTAATCTCTAAAATTAACCAAAGAGAAGTAAATACAGTACTCCTTGCTAGAAGCATGTATCTCCCTAAATGCTGTAGGCAAAGAAGATCACTCCCTGAGCAAAGAACACGATCCTGCGTTACTGTTACCGGAGTGGAGTGAAAAGAGTCACCAGCGATTTTTGCTACATTTCCCAGCATGGAGGGAGTTTCAGTGATCCTGTGAAAACCCAGCTATACATTCAAGTTAGCCCTTGAACAGTGGGGAGAATTCCCCTCCTCCAGTTTCACCAAGCCCTCTCGGGCTGTTTATTAAAGGTGTATATTTTATAACAGCAGAGGGTATCAAGTAACTTCTTGGCGAGGGCAAGCTGTATTTTCAGTACCTATTAAGATTCTTGGCGGAAATTTAACTACCTCTGTCAGGCAAACAAAGTCGTATCAAGAATCACAGAACTGAATTGCTAGAAAGAGAAATTAGATGAATCAACCCTCACTCCTTCCCTAGAAAACGCCATAAAACAGAAGTAGTTTCAACAGTCTCTTACTTTGGCTGAAGGGCCCTACCAGAAATCTAAATGAATTTACATTAAAGAAAGTTATCCTCAAGGAAAGCCCTTTCATCTTTAAAAAAAAAAAAAAAAGTATATATCTTAGATAGGAATACAGAACTATCTATTACACACGAGAAGGCAATGGGTATTTAAAATCAAAAAATCAAAACAGCTAGGAAAAATCCAGGGGCAGAAACCATTACAAGTTCAACACCACTAAGCTGCAGCCCCCTTAAAACATCTTTGTCCTTTATTAATATTTAGGAGAAACGTATTAATTGCAGACGTGGGCTAGGTTGGGGTTTTATGTGGGGAGGCGGGCAAAGAAGACAGGTTTATTACAGCCATGAAATATTAAACAAGCACCAAACAACAGTAGTTGTATGTCCTGGACTTGCCAGGGAGCAGGCAGCCCCGAATGTCAGCTGCACAAAGGGGCCCTATCTGTTTACATTACCCCTGATTAACACCTGTGAAGTTTTGGGTTACATCTTCCGGAGGCGCAAAAGTCACAAGGAGGCATGCATCCTGTGCTGGGCGATTTCTCCGGGAAACAGGACTGCAAGGATCCTTGCTTTCCCAAAACAAATGTAAGGGAGACTGGAAAATTCTCTTCACAGTGTGGGGAGAAGGGGAAAGCCAAGCCAGAAAATCAGTGCTTTGCTCTGAACCTAGGACCAGCCCACCACCCCCCGGCCAGCCCCATGTCTAAAGAAATGCCATGTTCAAGTCCTGCCTGCCTAGTATTTCTCAGCCCTGCTTACTGTGTTCCGACTGGAATACTGTGAGAAGCATGAAATTCCAAAAATTTCACCCACATCACTGTAAAAATATCATACTTCCAAAAAGGGTAGGCTTGCAGGCAGAGCGTGTACCGAGACCTAATCCCATGTCAGGGTGTGTGAAAAAGCATTTCTAGATTGCTCTGGATTTCAAGATTGAGAGCGACCCACAGGAAGTTGGGCAAGGATAAACTTATTACAGAATGAGGCTAATTCCAGTTTGGCAAACTGTAAGGGGCGGGAGGGGGGTAAAAACACTCTTTGGGACTTACTATCCATTATCTATAATTATCATTACTTCTTCTCTAGCTGTCTTGAAATTCCTTCATAGGCACACATCTATTACAAAGATAGGTGGCCAACTTTCCAAATTGTTTTTAAATTCATGTAATCCTTACTGATTTAATAGATAGCGGAATAGGCCTAAACTGAGGCTAGGTTTTTTTTGTTTTTTTTTTCCCTTTCCATACCTCACGCTTTCCCCACCCCAACTTTGTGCAGATAGAGCACCCTGATCAGATGTAGAGTTTCATTATATAAAAGTTGCTTGGTGGGGTAGATGAAGTCAGGAGACACGTAATTTGGAGAGGCTCCTTTCCTCGTCAAAAACTCAACACATGTGACTCTGGCCTAGACTTTGCTGGGATGCAACTTGCCAGGCGAGTTCCCTCCCCACCAAAGGACATCTGAAGCCCATAAGACAATCAGGCATGTCCCAGTGGCTACATGCCTCCTGTAGTTCTGAAGACTTATCCCTTTCCTCCAATCCCAACACGGATCATTTTGTTAAATACCGACTAGTATTTTGTCATCAGAGCGAAGAATTTCAGAAACAGTGTTAATATTTAATCACATTAGTACTGGCATGTTTTATGGCGTGACAAAATAAAATATCATTACCCCAACGGGCTGTGCCTGAAAGGGGGGAGGGAGGTTATGAAAAAAAGTGCTTGCTGGGACTGGAACCTGGAGAGAAGATAAATTTCAAGCCTCTGGACACCACGGGGGCCATAGCTAGTGGGACCCTGTGCGTTTGTTTACGGAAAAGCAGAACGTTTTACATTAAAAAAATCTTTCGACTCTGTTTCGAGGTGGTACACTTGACTCTGATTTTCAGCCAGGGGACTCGGGGGCTGGTAGAAGACTCTGTGTACCTATTTATACAACGTGTGCAGATGGAACCGCAGGGTGTTATCATAATGAAAAGTTTAATCATCCTTATTTACTACCAGTGAGGGAGCGGGCGTCAGATGCGGATACCTTATAAAGCCTTAACTAGCAGCCACGGGGCTGCAGCGTCTGCCAGTGACCTCAATTCGGGGCTTTATCTAGGAAACCGTTCTTCCCACATCACAGAACGGAAAACAAAGGAGGTCAAGTGAGTGTCCCTGCCTATGCTTATAAGGCGGCCAGCCCCTCCACCCTTCCCTGAAGGAAGTCCCAGGCCTCCCCTGTGCTTTTAGCTTGCAGGGGAAATCAACCCTGAAGTGGCTAGCATCTGCTCCCAAAATTATTTTCGATCATCTGACTGTGATAATGAAACAAACAAAACATTTCTTTAATGACATTTCTTCATTCACAGCCTGTGTCTTTCTTTTCATTTTTTCTTTTTTCCAGTAAAGGAAGATAAGCTGGACTGCTAAAGGGGTGGACAGACACGTTTAAAGAAATCCCATTAAACAAACACCACCCTGAATCTCTCCACCTAGTCTATGAAGGCCCTTGGAAAGAGTCAGCCTGCAAGCGCTACTGGCTTTTTTAAAAATTATTATTCATTTCCTGAATTGGGTCGGTTTGTTTGTTTTTAACTTTTCTCACTCCATTTAGGCCGATATATTCTTAATTATTTAGGGGAGGGAGGGTCAGGAAGAAGGAAGGTGGAGGGGTAGACAGGCCAAGCCAGGTAGAAGTGACAGGGGCTGAGATTTGTGCTAACCAGCTATCGATCGGGCAGGATCGAGATGTTGTGTACAAGAAAATAAAAGAGAAGGGGGGCCAGGCAAGTAGGATGCTGTGTCCAAGTCCATTTTAAAAAGGAGGGGGAAAAAAAGGAGAAGAAGCTGAGGGTCCCAAACTAACCAATTTATGGCCTTCCCTGGGAGAAGCTTGGAGAATGCTGATGCAGGCCTGGGTGTCTGCTGTGCATGCTAAACACCCAGCTTCAAATGAGAGAGAGCGTCCCAGGCTGGGCAGTAACCACGAACAAAGAGAAAAGCAGCGGGCCACATTCATGAATTAGAAAACCTAAGCGGGAAGGCTACGGGAGACTGGGAGCCTGAAAAAGCCCCTAGTTCTGAGCCACCCAACTCCTGCCCCATGCCTCCTTACCCTCCTCCTTCCTCCCCACCCCTACCCCACCCCCATGCCCAACACATTCTCCTAAAACCTACTCTCACCTTAAATCCAGGGTCAAGAGATGGTGGGACGTGGGGAGGGCTAGGAGAATCAAGGCAGAGGAGAGAAGTATCAGAGAGGACAAGAATCAGGGGACACATTTCTTAAAAGCCAGGGTTAAATTGCCAGCCAGAGGCTCCTAGTGAATTCTGCCTAGTGAAACGCAGGGAATTCAACTGTAGTTTATAAGAAAAAGGTAGGAAAAGGGGGAAATGTTACCTAATTTTAAAAAGACATGAACTGCTCAAAAAAAAAAAAGCCCTTGATATCTTTAGGTTAAAAAGAACTGTTATCACTTTAACTGGAATGGTGGTCCATTTACTAACTCGCCCACACCCCTCCCACCTGAAAGGCCTCCAGGGTGCTTAGAATGCAAACGAGGGCTGGGACTGGACATCTGTCACCAAAGCCAAGCGAAATATTGACAAACGCGGGTCCTTTGTGTCTTACGAATATGTATCCATATTCCTGTACACAAATGATGCATGGTCTGGACTTTGTTAAGCAGACCCCTCCCAGTCCCATGGCCCCATGGCTCCCCTCCCTCAATGATTTGGAGACTCACCAGGGGAAAAGGCTGGTTGCCTCCTACAACCCCGACAGGTCTCTAGTCTTTCAATGAAACTCTAATAGTTAAGAAGAGACAAAACCGCTATTCATTAGGAACAAATGTCAAATCAGGTGTCGCCTCTGAGTGATGCTGCTGACACTGAGCCCGTAACTTTTTTTTCTAAGGATGCTCAGCACCTAGGAGAACTCAAGCTGAGGGATGGCGAACTAGGAATGGGGGATGGGTAACACAACTTCCCAGGTGTCCCTGCCAGGAAGGGGAACACACAACTAAAAGGTGGCAGTGGGTTGAATGTTGGGGTGGGGGGGGGTTCTGAGTGTGAAATGCAAGAAGCCTAGTTTTCTGAGTGCTGCGCAGCGCCAGGAGACTCAGCTAAAACTCTGGGGAGGGGGGGAACACGGGTATAAAGCTCTACAATGACCACCCCCACCCCCACTCGGCTGTGCTACCATTTAAGTTCTTACTGTCCTGTAGAACTAGGATCTACCTGGCAGCACCTGCGGGGTGTGGGGAGGGGGCGTCCAAGTAGGGAATTAAGAGGGCCCCCAGGGCCCTCCTAACCCCAGGGGACCCACCCCTCTTGAGCCTTCAGTGCAGATGCTAAAGCCTGCCGTGGGGGAGGGGCGGGTCACGGGTGAGGTGAAAAGGAGGACGCGCGCGCATATACCTTCTTTGCTGTTGGGGTTCTGGGGTTTGGCCTTCTCCCAGGGCGCCAGAGTCTTGTCGTCGTCCGCGCCGTCCACCAGGGCCTTGTCAGCGGGCATGTACCAGGTGGCGCTGTGCTCCGCCATCAGCGAGTCCAGGTCGATGGTGCTCATGGCGCTCTTGACGGCCTCGGAACAGCAGCTGCCCAGCTCGCTGTCACCATTCTGAACGCCCGAGGCCCCGACGGCGCACTCGCCCTTCTTGCTGCCCTTGAGTCCCAGGGGCTGGTCCTCGGAGATGCTGAACTGCTGCCTTTGCAGCTGGATCTGCGCCTGGAGAATCTCCAGGGGGTGGATCTCATCGGGGGGCGGTGCGCCGCTGCTGCTGGTTGGGGTCCGGACCTGCTCCAGGCCCGGCGTGCCGGGGTGGCCCGTGCCCCCGCCGCCGCCGTAGCTGTCCGGGGTCGAGGTAGAGGTAGACATGATGCCCAGGCCGAGCGGGGGCGGGGGGGCCTTCGGTCCGTGTTCCCCTGCACCCACCCCACGGGGCGGGAGTTTGGGCGAGCCGGTCACCAGAGGACTCCGGCTCGCTTTAGCCAGGGCTGGGGGGTTGTCAGAGCTGGAGGACACCTCGTCCTCATTGGCGTAGCTTGTGCTCACCTCGTCCGAGGCGAACTCTCCCATGTGCGGGGAACTACCGTCCGACTTGGCCCCGCCGTCCAGGGACGCCATGAGGTCCGGTTGGTCCCCCAGGAGCAAGTCGGCCCCCTTCCCCCACGATGGCGATGTGAGTGCCTTCTCGTGGGGCGTTGGCGCCCCGCGCGCCTCGCTCGCAGAGCCTCCCCCGACGGCCGCGCCTGGTGCCTGCTGTTGCCCTGGGCTCACCCCTGGCGCGCCCCCGCTGTCTGGCGCAGTCGAATACTTGTCGAAGAAAGTCCCAGGGCTCACGTGACCACTGTCCCTTTTTCTGCGACCCCGTCCCCGGCCGCCGCCCCCGGGGACAGGCTTGCCATCGTTCCCCGACGTGGATTCCAGGGTGTAGTTGGGAGAGAGGCTGGTGCCGTCCCCTGAGGCGGGTGGGTTGGGCGGCCCCGAGGCTTTGGAGACGCTACTACTGGTCCCCGACGGGCCTCCGGGCCCCGGGACCCCAGGGGCAGTCCCTCCTGGGAAGTAATCCGAGCCCGGGTTGCCGGCCACGGCCGCGCCGTCGGTCTCGTTCTGGCTCAGTTTCCTCTTGCCCTCAGGCGGGTTCTTCTTGTTGAAGGTCACGTTGAGGTTTGGGGCCCCGAGGCTGGCGATCATGTTCTGGCAGGCGGTAGAGAGCGCAGCCAGGCAGCTCTGGCCGAACAGGTTGTCCTTGGAGCTGGGCTTGTTGAAGGAACCTAGCGAGAGCGCGCCCAGCTTGCTGGCGGAGGCGCGCTGGCTGGGCTGGAAATCCGGCTGCGGAGGGTATGCGCCCCCTCCGCTGCCGCCGCCCGCGCTGCCGCCGCCCCCGCCAGTGCTCGGGGGCGAGTTCACGCCCGGGCCGCTGTGCGGCGTGGCCTGCCGGCTAGTCGCGCCAAACGGAAAGCCCGGCTGGCCCCCGAGCGCGGGAGCCGCGAAGTCAGGCGGCGGAGGCCGGCGCTCCGAGGGCGCGCTGGGAAGCCCCACCCCGGCCCCGGGCGACTGCAGCTGGCCAAGGCTGGCCAGACTGCCCCCAAACTGCAAGCCCGGCGAGGGCAGCGCGGGCACGTGGCCCTCTCCGGGCATCCTCAGCGGCTCCTGCAGAGGGCCCCGGAACAGCACCCCCGAGCCGCCAGGCGGAGGGGGCGGCGCCAGGCCCGGGTCGTGCGGACCGCAGTCAGCCGGCAGGCCGGAGCCGCCCATCCTGCGGGGCAGCAGGTCTCCTGGCGGCGGGTGCGGGCCTGGGAACCACGCGCTCTCCTGCGCCAAGTGCGGCGCCGGCTGCTCGAAGGTGCCCAGACGCCCAGAGCCCGCGCCGCCGCCTTCGCGCTCAAAGTTCGGCTGGGCCAAGCCGCCCACGGGGCCGCCGTGCACCAGGCCGCCCTGGCCCACGTCCCCGGGGTGGCCTAGCTGAGCCAGGTTGGGCTGGCGCAGCCGCTGTTGCTGATTCCGCGACGCCATCTGCTTGATCATGAGGGCCGCGTTTTGGCGCTGCTGCTGCTGCTGTTGCTGCTGCTGCTGCTGCAGGGACTGGTGGTCCTGAGCCGGGTGCTGCAAGGGTGGCCCCGAGGGGAAGCTGTCGGGCACAGGCGGCGTGAACTCACCGGGCAGGCCCGGGTAGGCGGAGGGCGAGAGGTGGTTGTCCAGCGCTCCGTTGTGCATGCTGCCGTTCCACGAGGCGCAGCGGTCCACTCCCGCGCTGCCCGGGAAGTCGAAACGCGGCCTTTTGGCCACGTTCATGTAGGGGGGAGCGTCGAAATGCTGCAGCCGCTGGTTGGGCGCCTGCTGCGGAGGGGGGTGCTGCATATTGAACACAGGCTCGGAATATGGGTGCATGCTCCGGTTCTCCAACCGGTGGATGGGGTACTCGAACTGCGCGTGCTGGCTAGGCAGCATGGGACCCCCATCCTGCAGGCCGCCGCTGGGCGTGCCTGCCTCGCCCTGCTGGGGCCGCGGAAGTGCAGGCGGGCACGAATTTTGTCGTACCAGAAGCCCTGGCGGCGGCGGCGGCTGTGGCTGCTGCGGCTGCTGAGGCTGTGGCTGCTGCGGGGGCTGCTGCTGCGGTGGTGGCGGGGCCTGCTGGGGAGGCTGCATTAATGGGTGCCTGGAACCCACTCCAGGCTCTAGGCCCACAGGCATTTTGCGGGCCCCGCCGAACCTCTCAAAGAAAACGCTGTGTTGCTGCTGCTGCTGCGGTTGTTGCTGCGGTTGCTGGGCGTGCATTTTGGACAAGCCCACCATGCCCGCAGCTCTAGGCATGGCGGAGGCGCCCGGGAAAGCGCCCCCGGGAACCTGGCGGCCCGCCGCGTAATGAGGCAGCTGCCCCTCGGAGTCCGAGGGCGAAAACATGTCAAAATGTCCCGAAGGCGCCTCGCCCGGATAATTGTATTCCAGCGAGTCGACGGCTCCTTGGTTCGCCACCCTCCGAGGCTCCAGACTGTGAGAATCGGAGCCGCTGGAGGCAGGCAGGCCGTGGAAGGAGGCGGCCCGGTTGGGGCTCTGGTCCAGCGGCAGGCATGGGGCTGGCACCGCATGGCCCGAGGCGCCCGAGCTGTGAAAGTCCGGGAGGTTCCCCGGCCGCTGCGGGCCGAAGCTTTCGGGCCCCTGGCTCTCCGCCATGTGCTCGTAACCCTCGGCAAAGGGCGGCTGGCTGCCCAGGCCGCCAGCGGCGCCGCCGTAGCCTAGCAGGCGCCCCCCGTGCAGGCACGATGCCCCCGGGTCCGGGCCGCCAAAGTTGCCCCCAAAGTGGGGGTGATGCTGGTGTGCATGGTGGCTGCCGGGGTGGCCGTGGTGCGGCTGTTGGCCACCGAAGAAACCGTGCACCGGCTGCGCTTGCAGCCCCCCCGCGTGCAGCTCAGAGTGGCCGCGCGCGTGGAAGCCGTACGGCTCCATGTTCATGCCCAAGATCGGGGGCTCGCCCAGCGCGCTCATGGCAGGGTCCACCGGGCCAGAGGGCCCCCCCGCATGGAAAGCCGGGGCCTTAAAGTGGGCGTTCATGCTCAGTCCGGCCTCGTTAAAGTTCCTCTCGCCGTGGCCAGCGTTCCTGCTGTTGATCTGGGGCTCGAACTGGTCCAGCCCAAACATACTTGGCGGGGGGCGGGGGTGATCAATAGGGCATGACAGCCTGCTCTCCGCGGCGCGCCTCCGGCCAGCTACTCGTTCCGGCCCTGGGTTCCGCGCTCCCGGACGCTCAGCACCGCCGGGGCGCAGCGCGCACCGACACCTCTCCTGGCGTGGGGAGTCTGGGGGCTATCAGCACCTCTTCTGAAGCTCTGGCTCTGCCCAGCGCGAGCCGCTCTCACATCTTGCGGGGCCGCGGAACCTCCAGGAGCTGTACTGGGGGGCACATGCCTCCGGCAATTGACCCAGCTGAGGGTGGGTTTAAGGGGAGGGGACGAAGCCGCGGGTGAGTGGAGACAAAAAGTTAAGTAGCGGGAAGCGGACGGGAAGGGGAGAGGGAGAGCGGAGCGATCACCTTCTTAAGTCCGATCGGGTCGGGTGGGGAGCCCCAGGACGCCGCCCGCAGCCTCCCGGAGTCCGTGACGGAGCTGCGAAGGGGTCGGGGAGGGAGACCCTTCAAAGCCGCGGCTGGAGCCCGGGAACCGTCAGAGCGGTCCCTCCCCCCTCCCCCCGGAGTCCCCGCGCTCGGCAGCCCGAGCCTCCGCCGAGCACGATCCGCTCGCACAGTCTCCTGAGGCCCAAGGCGAGTGGCTGCTGAGGCTGCTTCTTCAGCGGGTCGGAGGACTGGAGGCTCCACTCGGCATCGCCCGCGCCGGCCTCTGAGGCAAGGGCGCAGCGGAGCTGGGTAGGCGGCGGGCGTCCGGGATTGAAGCGGAGGGTCCGGGGGAAGACGAGGCTCCCCCGCTCCCGGACGGGTGCGCTGCGCCCCCGGAGCGCTGCTTCGCGGCCACGTCCACCGGCTGCGTCTCCTGTCCTCCGCTGTTGGGTCTCTGAGTTAGCGGGAGACTCCGCGCCCTGTTCCAGGCGCCGCTGGGCAGCGAGACGAAGGGTTGGGTTGCTCCGAGGCTTCGGTTCCTTGCCTCCGCGCCGAGGTGCTGCGCGAGTCCCCTCGGACCCGGAGGAAGGGGGCGTCCGCGAGTTGGGAGGCCACGCTGGGCTAGCAGGTTAAGGCGTTCCAGCTGCGCTCTACGAGCCGGGAATGGGGGGGGGGGCGGCTCTGGGGGGGGTCCACGCACCCCTCTCCCGGCTGGCGGGGGGGCTCCGCGTGGGGCGCTCCGAGGGTCTCGGCTCCCCTCTCGGTGTCTGCCTCTCGCCCAGCGCTGGGAGAAGCAGCAACAAGTTTTGCATTTCAGCAATCAATTTCAGCCATTACATTTGCACCAATCAGCGCTGCCGGAGCTCCGGGCCCGGGGCGGGGCTCGTTCTTAAGGTGGTCCTGGGGCCTGGCTGCTGAGGCCCTCGCCAAGATGCCGCACTTGCCCAGCTCCGGAGTCACCCTCGCACGCCTCGCCTCGAAGTCCGGCGCCAGTGCTTTGGGGGCGCGCCCTGGCCTCGGGGCGCAGCGGGCTGGCGAGGGCGCCGGCGGAGGAGAGAGGCAGGAGCTCGGCTTTGTTCACCCCCCTCCCCACTCACACCGTCCCCAACTCCCCACCCCCAACTGGAGCGAGACCCGCCGGGTGGGCAGGGGGCGGGGAGGTGGGCGGTGAGCGGTACCGGGCGCTCAGACAATGGGGTAGCCAGGCAAAGCCCCTGGACTAGCAAAGGAAAGTAGCTAAGTGTCGACGCGCTTCAGCCCTGGGGCGAACCCTTAGCTCTCCAGCTCCGTTTGCTTCTTAGCGGTGCCCAAGTTAGCTGGCCTTGGGATTTTCCTGGAGGTGAAAACACACTGGGAACCCTGGAGTTAGGGTTCTACCCTAGGGACCCGAGGGCTTGCTCGCTCCTCCCTCCGAAGGGCGCGCACGATTGTTCTCAATTCCGCCTGTCTAGGGTTCTCGGCTCGCGATCGCCGGCTTCCGCCCTGAGGAGCCACGACCACTTGGCCCCTTATGCGTGCGTGTGTAGGGGGTGGGGAGAGAGACTTCGGCTGAGCCCAGCGACAAGGCGAGGCGATTGGGAGCCCCGAGAGGATCCGCGCGCAGAGGGCGCACCGGGCGGCCCGAGCACCCTGCTCCGGAGACACCGGGCGCTCTGGCCAAGCCCCGGGCCCTCTGCGGGAGCGAGGGTGGGTTCCTTAAGAGATCAATTAAGCTGAAGAGGCCAAGAAACGGAATGGGGTTGTGATACCAAAATCAATAGGAGTAATTTAATATCTGCCCTGCTCTTTATGAAATATTTATCCCCCATAATCTTCGTTAAAATGTTTAGATCTTCCTGATTCCCACCGAGGCTGAAATCTATCTTGCAATTAGAAGTTGAGAATTAGAGGTGCTGGGGTTTGATGAGCGTGAGTGTGTGTATTTTCCTCCCTAAAGTGTGTGTAAGGGAGGAAGGGGAGAAGGCCTTTAATTCTTTCCCATAAAATAGCGCGAGGCGATTTTGCTAGGGGGCTGGCATTCTTAGAAAGGGTGAAAAAAGAACTTTCTTTGAAGTGCCCCTGATATCGCTATTAAATCTAAATAAAATTAAGCATGGTGTATAAAAATGCCTTTCCCCCCCAACAAAAGAAAGTGTTTATTGCCCAAGTCTGTCTAGCGTTTGCTAAATTGCGCATGAAATCTGAAATGAAATAAACGTTATAATAAAACCAACCCCTGAGCCCTTTTTATGTAAAAACCTCAGATTACGCACTCCACCGTCGCCGGCTCGAGTTAAAAAGTTACCACGTCGTGCGCTCGGATTCATTGCTCCCCGGAGTTGCTGCTGAGAAGGCAGACGCCGGATGTTCCCAAACCGAAGCGCCAGGAAAATGGGTTCAATTTAGGGCGAGGGGGCCAGGACGAAAAGTTTTAAGGCACTTCGAAGAAACCATCTCTTCCCTCCCAGCCCCCCCCCCCCCAAAAAAGAAGACAACAATAAAACCCAGCAACTTTAAAACTCAAGGAGCTGAAGCCAGCTCAGATCCTAGGTCCTTTCTGAGGCCCTTCCAGAGGCCTCTGTGTGGTGGATGTCTACAGATATATATTTTTTTCTTTTGAAATTAAAAATGAAAATTACTCCCAGCAAAAATGGGGTCCATAAATAAACAGCAGGAAGAAGTATTTGTACAGGGCGGTGGAGTTTTAAAAGGATTTTTCTGCAGGATCAGGTTGTTGGTCTGTGATTAAATATTGATTTTGTGTAATTAGTTTTCATGTGAACTATCCTCTTGCTGATAGCTTAGAGGTTTCAGAACTAGAAAAGAAATGGAATTGGACATGGAAATTATTACTTAGCAAAGTGACAGGGAAGTGAGAGCTGGAGAAAAGACTGAGGCTTGGCTGATTTCAGCCCAAAGAAATGAAGGGCCAGGGTAAGCCCCCAGGGCCCCAGAGCTCTGGGGGCCTGGAGCAGGGGAGACCATGAGCCCCCCTGGGCAGAAAGGGGAGTTGGTGGGGGAAACGTTGGCCAGGCAGAGGACCCTGCATGGGCAAGAGCCTGTGACTCTGGGTCACATATATGGTCAGCCCTGCATCTCTGGACTCATGGACTGTGGGTGTTTCCAGAAGTACCCACGTGCAAGAGCCTGTGTTCACGTGTCTGTGGGGAATGGGGAAAGGCTTGGATGCATCTGGGGCCCTGGGGTGGGCACTGGGGGATGGAAAGAATGGCCCACAATCCTGCAGTCTGGGAGATCCTGGTTAGGGTGTTCACAGGGCTGAGGCATGACTTCACTCAGGGGTTGGGTGGGGGTCCCCTGCACACCTGGGCAGGTTTCCCGTGGAATACTTCTGTGCACTCCAGGTAGGGGGGTGTGGGAGTATTTTTCTGGGTCCGCTTCCAACAGTTAGGTCTACAAGGGGTGTGAGTGTCTGAAAGGAGGGTGTGTTTGGCCCGGTTGTGTCTCTGTTAAGGATGTGTGTCTGGTCACCTTTCCCTCACACTAGGCACGTTGTGCGGGAGTGTAGCATGTGCCTGTGTTCTGTCTTTGGCTGTGTGAAGGCAGCAGGGCAACTGGGTGTGTTTCTGCACGTGTGTGTGTGTGTGTTCCGGTTGGGGGCTATCTGTTCCTTCCACCCGCTTGTTTTTCTGGGCCTGTACGTTTCTGTTTGTGCCTCCGTGTGTGTGGTGGCCTCGCCCCGGCGTGCTTGCTTGCTTTGTGAGTGTGGAGTGTGCGCCTCTGCCGGGGCCATCCATACCCGTGCGCGCGTGGGTGTGGGCGCCTCTACAGTGCGGGCGCTCCTGCCTGTGTCGATGTGTGCACTCCGCCTGCACAGCCCGCCAGAGTTTCTTTGAAACAGACACACTGCCCCCTAGCGTTCAGACGAATTCAACGTCTCGGCCTGCGCGGAGCCAGAGCGACGGGAGCCTCAGGGACCCCTCTGGCCTTTCTCCTTCCTCCTCCCCTTCTTTCAGCCCTCGGCACAGGGGCACTGAACGTGCCAGTCACAGGGGGCCCCCTGGGCGACGGAAGGAGGGGACAAGCTGGACTAGATCCCCTTGCACAAGCCCTGGAGGGGGATGATCTGAGCTGGTGACAAGTGGGGAAGTGTCTGGAACGGCAACCCCTCCCCCGCCCCGTGAGCGGCCCAGAGCACCCCCCTCTGTCTGAGAGCCTGGCAGCCGCTGAACCAGCCCCAGAGGGATCCTGCCAGGAAGGGGGCCCCCCTATGAATCTCCCACTCAACAAAACACTCAACACCCAACGCCTCGCATAATGGACACAAGTGCCCATTACAACCATCAATCAGGCCCCAACACCAGCACAGGTGCACACAGTCACCCACACCTCCATAGTGGGTTATCAGCACGCTTGCACACACTCCTCCATAGTGGTTGTGTCAGCACACTCACACACAGGCCCCTGCATAGTGGTTGTGTCAACACACACACAGACCCCTCCATCGTGGCTGTGTCAGCACACTCACACACACACTCACACACAGACCCCTCCATAGTGGCTGTGTCAGCATATTCACACACACACTCACACACACAGATGCCTCTATAGTGGCTGTGTCAGCACACTCACACACACAGACCCCGTCATTGTGGCCGTATCAGCACACTCACACACACACTCACACAGACCCCTCCATAGTGGCTATGTCAGAACACTCACACACACAGACCCTCCATGGTGAGTGCATCAGCACATTCACACACACAGACGCCTCCATAGTGGCTGTGTCAGCACACTCACACTCACACACAGACCCCTCCATAGTGGCTGTGTCAGCACACTCACACACACAGACCCTCCATAGTGAGTGCATCAGCACACTGGCTCCCAGCATTGAAGGCCCCCCCACCGAGTCTGGCTCTGTGCTAGTAAATGCTTTACGTCCATGGTACCATTTCATCTTACAACAACTTCACAAGTCCGAGACTTAACCCATTTTACAGATGAAGACATAGAGGCTCAGTCAGACTGGTCAAGTGACTTTCTTGAAGTCCAATCCTGGCAGAACTGGGATTCCAAACCAACCCACCTGACACCGAGGCCTGGCCCTTAACCACTGCCCACTCCACCTACATGTGATAGTTCAGGTAAAGGACACAGCACAATCCCGGGAACAGTGAGTAAGCACCCAGAAATGTTGGTTAGCATTGTTACTGCTGTTACCATTATCACTGTTCATATTAGTGTGATTACCATTAGTATTTTTCCGTGTGTGTATCTCTCCTGCATAAACATAAGAAACTAGCGCACACACACCCCAACACCCATACCTACGATCACAGCAGTCTGAGCCCCTCCTGCAGGCAGAGTCCCCCAGGAGGGTGTGGGGAGCCCACGCCTGACCTTAAGGGGAAACTACTCCCCTGACATCTGGGCAGAGGGTCCATGGAACAACATTCCCCCACCAAACGAGTCCATGGTGGAAACAGTACAGCCTATGGCACCACAGACCAAGATTCAAAGCTTGTCTTTACCACTTAAGAGCTGTGTGACCTTGGGCAAGACCGTTTCCTTCTCGGCACCCGTTTCCACTATTGGAAAGGTGAGTCACAGCCAGTTCATGTGAATTGTGAGGACTGGAGACAATATTCATAATTGGCACAGAGTGTAGCATGTAGCAGGCATTCATGAAATGCTAAACCAAAAACCCTACCCACTTGCTGTCAGGTCGATTTCCACTCATGGCAACCACGTGTGTATCAGGGTTAGAACTGTGCTCCACAGAATTCTCCATAGCTGATTTTTTGGAAGTAGATCACCAGACCTTTCTTCTGAGGTGCCTCTGGGTGGACTCAAACAGCCAAGCACGTTAAACATTTGCGTCACCCAGGGGGTCCCATTAAATGTCAGCTCCTCTTACTACCATTATTATCATTACTGTTTCTTCTACGGAAACCCTGGTGGCATAGTGGTTAAGAGCTATGAGCTACGGCTGCTGACCAAAAGGTTGGCAGTTCAAATCCACCAGGCACTCCTTGGAAACTTTATGGAGCAGTTCTACTCTGTCCCATAGGGTCACTATGAGTTGGAATGGACTCTATGGCAGTGGCTTTTGGGTTATTTCTTCTACGTTTGGATCCAAGAAGGTGAGAATAGAACAATGACCCCAGAGAAATCTGGTTTGTTTAACAAGTCAGACTTGCCTCACTCTCTTAGATGCTTGCCTCAACCTCCCACCCCAGTGCCGGTGTAGATGGGTGCAGGCCCAGGGCCTGTCCAGGGAGCACCCTGGGCTGAAGCCTCTGGGGAAGTCCCAGGACAGGAGCGAGCAGTAGGCTGGGGGTTGAAGGGATCCAGGCCCTTAAGCAGCTACAGGCTGCTGATTGCTCAGCAACAGCACCTCTCCCTCTCTCTATGCGTAATGCCTGATACCTTTTGGGGTCTCACTTCCACCCATCCATTGAATAAGCACATATTGAGTGTCAGCCGTGTGCTAGGGTCTGGAATCCAAACTCATAAAAAAGCAGAAGCAGCAGGAACAGCACTTAAGCCAAATCAAAGAAACCTAATATTGGTGTGAAAGGGACACACCCATTCACGTGCAGGGGAAGCATGGATAGAGAAGGGTTCCCAGACCTGGGTTTTGAAGGTAAAACAGGAGTTTGTCAACCAGGACAAGTTCAAAGGACTTCCCAAAGAAAAGAAACAGGTCAGATGGGACATGAGAAGGTTCAGGCAGCAGTGAACTTAGGTAGGAGTGGGAGAGGGCAGGATCTGAAGCTCAAGAGGTCAGCAGGACTCAGATCAGGAGGACCTCAGAGGCACATGGGCATTGTTCTGGGAAG
Source organism: Loxodonta africana (assembly GCF_030014295.1). Classification (NCBI taxonomy): domain Eukaryota; kingdom Metazoa; phylum Chordata; class Mammalia; order Proboscidea; family Elephantidae; genus Loxodonta; species Loxodonta africana. The sequence goes on along the minus strand of NC_087360.1, from coordinate 28,771,306 downwards.
CTATAAAAGGGTTTTAAACAAAGCCAAGTGCATAGTCAGAGGCGAGTTTAGAGAGGACCCTGGAAACCTGAGACCTGAAGATCTCCCGTTTCTTTGCCCTGCTGCAAGGTGGCTGCAGAAGCCACCTTCACTTGCTTTCCCTGGAAACAGGGCCAGGGAGAAGCCAGCAGCCAGCACTAAGCAGAGCAGTGGGCTGCCTGCTCTCCTGCTTCGGAGCTATTTGCGTGGATCAGGGTTCCCCCTTGCCTCAGCCACTACAGATTCTGCTTCCCATTGGGCAGGACTTCTGCCCATCCCTCAGCTGGGAGAGGCTGAGGGGCACTTACAAGAGAGACAGACAGACCTGGGTTCAAACCTCAGTTCTGGCTTAAGGCTAGAAGGGGGTCAGGGGATGAGGGTTGGGGTGATAGCTAAAGGGTATGTGATTTCTTTTTGAGGTGATGAAAATATTCTAAAATTGATTGTGGTGATAGTTGCTCATATCCGTGAGTATACTAAAAACCACTGAATTGTATACTTCCAATGGATGAATTGTTGGTATGTGATTTACATCTCAATAAAGTAAAAAAATAAAATAAAAGGAAAAAAAAAAGTTCCATCACCCCCTGACCACGTGACTGTTGGCAAGACCCAGACTGCAGCTCCAGCTTCTGTAGCTGTGGTAATACCTGCCCCCAAGGGTGTCAGGGAGGCTAAAAGGGCAGGGGAGCACCCAGTCCACATGCTTATTATTACTATTATTTTATTGTATTTATTATATTATAAAGCTACCCTGTGAGGTAGAGTCTATTATTTTTCCCATTTTATAAAGAAGGAAACTGAAGCACAGAGGGGTAAAGGAAGTTGCCCAAGGTCACACAGCAAACCAGAGACAGAACCAGGGCATAAACCAGGCCTGGCTGACTCTAGAGCTCATGTGCACTGCAGATACCACACTGCTGCTGGCTACAGCTCCACCATCAGCCCACATCAGCTCCACCATTAGTCCTGTTACAACCCAGGGCTGCTGTCTGGAGGGAAGAAGCCTGGCCCACAATCTCTACAGCTTGGGCCTGGGTCTGAGCCCTGGGGGAGGCCAGGGAAGAGCCTGAGTAACATATCCCCCTGTCCCCTGGAGACTTCCAGCCTTAGGGGAGGGGCCCCCTCCTTCTCCACTGCTGCCTGGATTTCCCCATTTTCCAGAGGCCTCTGGGTCCTGACCACAGGGTTTAATATGGGAGAGCCATTGAATTTCTCCTTGGAGGACACCTGGAACATGAAGTGGCTGCTTCCCAGTTTATGTGGCTGGGAGAACCTGGGCAAGTCACCTGGCCTGGTGGGGATACCTGCACAGGAAAAGAGCTCTGATGGGGCCTAGGACATTTCAACTTCCTCTGGGAAAACAGAGTTCCAGAGACACCAAGGACCAGGGCTCCACAGCTGTGCTTCCAGCTTCAAGCTCTTCTCAACAACCCAAACTTCCCTTGGGCGTGCTGCATTTTCACCCTTCTTTTTAGGAGTGCCTAGGAGCCCTGGTGGCACAGTGGTTAAGTGTTTGGCTGCTATCCAGAATGTCAGTGGTTCAAGCCCACCAGCTGCTCCTTGGGAGAAAGATGTGACAGCAGGGACAGATTACCCAATAAACAAGGTACACACAGGTTGACTGGTGCTTACTCACTAATCTGTAGTGCACGAATTCACCTGTTTTTCACACTATGCTGCTAGCTGAAAGGTTGGAGGTTCAGTCCACCCAGAGGGTACCTCGAAAGAAAGGCCTGGCAATCTACTTCTCAAAAATCAGCCATTAAAAACCTTATAGAGCCATTCTACTCTGACATACATGAGTCTCCTGGATGGTTAGCTGAGAATCAGCATCAGCGGTAAATTTCACACCAACATGCTTAGCTGTGACCTGGATGATCTGAAACCATTGCTTGAAAGTATGAATACCAACACTGATGAGAGCTTCACCTTTCCTGAGCTTAGACACTCCCCTGTTGTTGTTAGGTACCATCACGTCGATTCCAACTCATAGCAACCCTATATGACAGAACAGAACTGCCCCATAGGGTTTCCTTCCTAGGCCATAATATTTATGGAAGCAGATCACCATGTCTTTTCTCCCACAGAGCAGCTAGTGGGTTTGAACTGCCAACCTTTCGGTTAGCAGCTGACTCTTAACCATTGCACCACTAGGGCTCTCATTTAATCTTGGAAACAATCATGGGAGGACGTTACCCGTTATTCTCAGGCGCCAAGAAGTGCAAGGGCTTGCTCAGGGCCACACAACTAGAACATTGCAAGGCCTGCTTTCAACCTTGGGTTCGTATGATCCTGAGGATACCCTGCCAATGTCTCCCTCCATGGATTTCCCTCCCCCAGATGACATCCAGCTATGCGCTTCTATTCTCCATTCTCTAACTGGAGTGTGCTGAACACAGCCACTGGTCCCACAATAACTCAAACCAGCCCACTGGCTGAAACCAAGGCCTTGGTGATTCCAGGGCTCCAACCAGCCTCCTCTTGAAAAAGTTCCCACTCAGCAAAAAAAAAAGGAAAAAAAAGCATTACCCGCCCCACAATTAGTCAGAAAATGCAGAAGTTCGACAGGGTTCATAATTATTCAACGAACCTCTTTAGCAGGATCCCCCCCTCCCTCTTCCCACCGCCTCTTCTCTCTCCCTGTAGCAATCAGCTCTGCGGGCTCATCACCACTGAGAATCTAGCTGGAAAACCAGCCCCATAAGTGGAACCAAACTTGCACAGATGATGGGGGAACTTAGGACCAAATTGGACCAGATGGTGGAACTTTGGACCAGTCCATCATTAGCACAAGCCTTTCATATCATACCATCCATTGTCCTCCCACCCCCCCCCCCCCGGTTGCTGAAGGCTAGCTGGTGCTGGCTGTCACATGGGTTAAAAGGGCGTGCTAGCGGAACCCGCCCTCAAGGTAAGGGAGAGGTCACCCAGCTTGGCACCACAGAGCCTAGGGTTGAGGACTTGTCTCCCAAGAAGGAAGCCCATGTGGTCCTGGAATCTGAAGCTGGACTTCCCTGTAGAGCAGCATCCAGAGCAACACCTGGTTGGCACGCAGGTCCCTGTTTGTTCAGCAATGTCCCGTATCTCATTGCTTTCTACCACAGAGGTGGGTGCTGGTGTGGTGCAGAGTGTCACACAGATCTGAGACCTGTGACCTTGATCAGGCCAGGCTGTCATCCCCCCCTCCCCCCCTCCCCCCCCCGCCTCCCTACCTTGGTTTCTTCATCTGTAAAATCAGTTCACAGCATAACCTTCGACAAAGGGCATTTGTGGGACTGGGCTGAAATGAGGTAGGTTAAGTGCATACCACTGGGTTTGGTCCAAGTATGGAAGAAAGAAAAAAAACAAACCAGTTTTAATTGAGTTAGTTCCAACTCGTGGCAATCCCGTGTGTACAGTGTAGAACTGCTCCATAGGGTTTGCAAGGCTGGGGCTTTTCAGAAGCAGATCACCAGGCCTTTCTTGCGAGGATCCTCTGGGTGGCTTTAAACCACCAACCTTTCCAGTTAGGAGCCCAGCACTTAACCATCTGTGCCACCAAGTCAGCCCGGGGTAAATTTGTAGCTGCCAAGTATAATAAAATCATTATTATCATTACCATTATTATCACCCCTAGGAGGTGAGTACTGTAAACAAAACAAACCCATTGTCGTGGGCTTGATTCCGACTCATGGAACTGAGCTCCATAGGGTTTTCTTGATCGTAATCTTTACAGAAGCAGGTCTCCAGGCCTTTCTTCCGAAGTAGTGCTGAGTGGGTTCGAACTGCCAACCTTTTCGTTGCAGCTGAGTGTAAACTGTTCATGCTACCCAGAGACTTGTAGGAGATAAGTAAAAAAAAAAGAAAAATAAGTAGAGGGGGATTGGGGGGATTATTATAAGGAAACAGAGGTTGAGAGATTTACTCTTCCTGGGTAGGAAATGGGGGGTGCCTTCTGGGGTTCTGTGCAGCCCCATAGGAGGGAGGCAACTCCAGTTCCTAAGTGTCCACTGTGTGCTGGGCTTGTGCTGGGCATTCTGCATAGACTGTTTCTGGTTCTCACACCAACCTTACAGTGTGGGCGTATGTGCGCCCGCTATATGGAAGGGAACTTGAATGAGGACACACGGCTTTGGGAAGGATCGTGGGGAAAATCATCCAAAACGAGAGCCGCACCTGTCACCCAAGGAGCCCAGGCAAGGAACAGAGCTTCTCAGAAATGGCACAGGCCCAGGCCCAGGCTGTCCAAGGGAGTGCAAGGGGGTGGGGGAGGGCTTTGAATGCCCCCTCTCGCTACATAGGTGAGGAAACTGAGCCCAGAAAGAGAAAATAACGTGCCTGTTTGCTTCAGATCCTTGGAAAATTTCACAAATGATCACTGTTCAGCCCTTGACAAATACAACTGCTCTTTGTATAAACATTGTTTTGCATGTAGCAGGAAGACAGTGTGGCCTACTGGTGAGCAGGCTCAGCCTCAGGCTCAGCCGCTCATAGTCACTTTGCTTTTCTGAGCCTCAGTTTCCCCATCTGTCAATGGGGAGTATAGTAGTTCATGGGCTTGTCAGGAGGGTGAACTGGGCCCAGAACACTTAGCACGTAATTAACACTCAATAAACGGCAGCTACTACATGAATCGCGCCTGCAGGGCGGGCCTGGCTCCCTCAGGGCAGCCTTGAGAAGGATTGATGAGGTGCCTGCATCATGTATTTGTTCCTCCTCCCAGCCTGGCTGTGCCGTCTCGTCTCGAGTCTCCCGGCTCTGGTCCGGAGGCCCAGCCATGCCAACACGCTGCCAGCCGGCTGGAGCTCCAAGCAGGGACAGAGGAGGCACCCCACCCCTGGTTCTCTGGGCCAGGCCCCAACTGGGCAGGGCCCACCCTCTCCAGCTGAGTCCCAGCCACCCCCGACGTTTGCCACCGGGCCACCTGGTGAGCTCATGGCAAGCTCCAGACGCCTGCTGCCCCCACCTCTGGCTCCGATGAGCTCATCTGGGTTTGGTACCCTCCAAAGCAGCCAGCAATGTTTGCTCAAATGTTCCAGACCCAGGGAATGGAAAGAGCAAAACGGTGCCCTCTGCCCCCCTTTCCCAGGCAGAAAGCAATCTGCTATAACTCAGACAGGCCAGCTTCACCAAGCCCAGGAGATGGATGCAGCGTTTTGGAATCTATATCACCCAAAAGGAACATGCCTCTTAAATCACAGGTTGCTGGGAGAGAGCAGGAGTGGGAGGTGCAGGGGCCTGATGATGCTCCAAAAGGGGGCCACGAGGTGGGGCCTCCTCCTGCACCTGAGCCACCAACACTCCTTCTCCAGGGGAGTCTCTTGAACACTCACTGGAAGTGCACACACATACATGCACACACACAAATGCACACATGTGCACGTGCACACATGTCCATGCACATATTGTGGGTGTGTATGAACATACATGCACACCCAATATGCACACATATGTGCACCTGCATGTGTGCACACATATGCACCCCCATGTACATGCACACGTGAACATACTTGTACACATATGCAAATGCATGCACACCCATGTACGTGCACACAGGTGTACACACATGTGCACACATACACACTGACACCAGCTCCTGTTGGAATCTCTCCCCAACCATCCCTCCCCTGGCTCCGGCCACCACCCTCCCTGTCTGGCTTGCCTGCATCTACTCTTGCTTTCTCTTGACAGCAGCCAGGATCTAAATCTGATCAAGTCAGGTCACACACATTCCTTCCCTGTGCACACATGCGTTGTTAAAGCAAGTCAGTGGATCCATCATTTGAGAATAGAGATCAAATTCCTCTCCACAGCCTGGAAGGCTCTGCTTGCCTGGCCCTGGCCAGCTCTACAGTCTTGCCTCACTCCAGACATCCCCAACTCTATCCAGCCCAGCCTCCAGCCGCCGATCTCAGATCCAACCGTTCTTGTTTCTCCCACCACAGGCCTTTCAGGCATGTGCCCATGGCTGGAGGGCTCTTTTCTGTCTGAACCTTCTTTGGCTGTTAAGGCACAGCCATCCCTCGGCTCAGCTGCCACACCCTTAGGGAACTCATCGCAGCCACCCCAACCAGATAACTCCAACTTTGGGATGCTCTTCCAGCCCCAAGGACTGGGTAGTGTGACATCAGCAGCATTATCTTGTGGAGCTCTTTAATGGCTCTGTCTATGCCACTCAATAGTGAGCATGGCTGTTTGCCAGCACCATGTAGGTGAACAATATAAATTTGCTACATGAATGGATGAGAATGAATGAAGAAAGGATGGAAGGAATGAAAATGTTGTGCCAGCTGGAAAAAGTGGCAAGGTTGGGAGTCTAAGACCTATCAGATCAAGCCCAGCAGTCTGCCTGACTAGCAAGGACCTTTGCAGCCTGGTCTTCCCTATCCAGTCCCCACTCCAGGGCCCTCATCTCTGGTCTCATTATGATTTGTCCTTCTCAGCCTGGTAAACTCCTATCCATCCTGCAAGGCCCCACTTAAACAATACCTTTTGAACTGCAGGTTGTGGCCAATTAGGAGGTTAAAAATCCATTTAGGAAGAACTCAACCAGAGTTTTATTAAAAAATGAAATCAAATAGAATAGTAAATATTATTGCACAGATCATAGTATGAAGATAAGAATTATCTGGCAAAACTTTGGTCTCATTTGTGTGTGTGTTAGTGTGTTTGTGTAAAATACATTTCCAGCTTTGGGTCAAGGTTAGCTGATTTTGAAAAACACTGCCCTCAGGGGTCATGGATCTTCAGAAGCCTGCCCCAACCTCAGGCAGAATGACACCTTCTCCGTCTCTATTCCCATTTCCCTTTGTGCCGCTCACAGCCCTCGAACAAATTCCACCTCATATTCTCACTTCAGGTTTATCTGTTTATCACCAGAATTAAACCGTAAGATCATCAGGAATAAGGTTGTATCCCATTCATCTTTGTGACCCCAAGGTGACAAGCTCCGTGCCTGGCACATGGTTGCTGTTGTTGCTAGCTGCTGCCAACTTGGCCTGTGACTCACGGTGACCCCAGGCACAACAGAGCCTGCTGCCCAGTCCTGCGCCGTACCCATGATGGCCTGCGGATTGAACCGTTGTGATCCACAGGGTTTTCATTGGCTGATTTTTCGGAAGTGGATCGCCAGGACTTTCTCCGTAGTCTGTCTTAGGCTGGAAGCTCTGCTGAAACCTGCTCAGCATCATAGCAAACCTTCACTGATAGATGGGTGGTGACTGCAGATGAGGTGCCCTGGCCATGAATCAAACACAGGTCTCCCAGATGGAAGGCGAGAATTCTACCACTGACCTACCACTGCCTCCACTGGAACTTGGTAGGTACCTAGTATCTGTTAGAACTGATCAAGGTGTGAGAGTGAATCCAGCAATCCCAGATTTGGACTCACCCTGATTTCAAGCCCCAGCTCTGCCGCTGACAAGCTCTGGTAAGCTTGGGCAAGTCATTTCACCCCTCTGAGCCTGTTTCCCTTGAATAATTACAATATTGTTGTTATGTTATTATGTGCCATCAAGCTGATTTCGAGTCATGGTAACCCTGCGTGACAGAGCTACCCCATAGGGTTTTCTACGCTGTAATCTTTATAGGAGCAGATCACCAGGTCTTTCTCCCACGGAACCGCTGAGTGGGTTTGAACTGCCAACCTTTAGGTTAGCAGCCGAGCACTTAATCATTGCGCCGCCAGGGCTCCTAAATAACGATATTAACCACTGGCATTTATTGAGCACTTGCTATATGCTTTATAAACACTGACTTGTTCATTCAATAAATGTTTTGAGTATCTATTACCTGCCAGGGCCTGTTTGTCACAAAATTATTGCCTCATTCCTAAAACTACGAGGAACACCTGCTACGTACCAGGCACAGGGCAGCCCCTGGGGATTCAAAGCTGAGTAGGACCAGTGGGTCACTGCCTTCATGGATTTTTATCTCATGAAATCCTCAGCACACCCTTGCAAGTGGACACGTCACTCCATTGTGCAGACAAGGAGACTGAGGCCAGAAAGTTCTGTCTGACTCTGAGCCTGCCCTCTTGGCTGCCTCCCATCACCCTAATGGGGGTCATGAGGTCGCAGTGCCCAGGACCTGCATCAAGTTCTTCCCTCACTCCACAAGGTTTCATGAGCCCTACTGTGCACCAGGCCAGCTCCGCCCTGGCTAGGGAGATAAACACAGGAACCATTGCTAAACACCTGTGTGTGGGTGTGGAAGCTCTGGGCCTACAACAACAGCAAAAAGGGGATCCTGGAGGGGAAGGAGTCAGGGCAGTCTTCTTGGAGGAGGTGACACCCAAACAAAGTGTTGCAGGAGAAGCAGGGAAGGGCATTCCAGGCAGTGGAATAGAATGCAAAGAGGGAAGAGCCCCAGATGGCTCTGGGGTTTCCTGACTGGGACACTGGGATGGCAGGGCTGGTCCCCCTCCCATTTTGCTTGGAAGAAAGGCCACATGTGTGTTCTAGATACTCTGGCTGGTCTGAAGACAGGAAGATACAAGGAGAGGTGGGTAAAGGGATGGAGACAACATGGAGGAGCCAGGGAAACTCAGTGGAGCTGGAGGGAGGCAGGGAGCCCCCAGGCCCCAGGAGACCCAGCATCTGCATCCAAGATGTCCACTGTCTGAACTGAAGAGAGCAAAGACCCCCTTCATGCCCATAGCTTCCTGTCCTCAGGAGGATCCAACATAGCCATAACTACCCATGGAGACCACCCTCAAGCTAGACGTGGTGTGACTTCCCAGGCACCATGCTAACTGGGTTTTACCGAGCCCCTGCACATGGGGAAATGGAGGCCCAAAGAGGGGAGGGCCCAGGTTAGGACTGCTGCAAAGGGCAGTTCATTTCAACAGACTTTAACTGAGTACCTACTATGTGCCAGGCACATGCTGATGAGGTAAAACAGATGTGGTCCCAGCCTTTAAGAAGCTCACAGTGCACTGAAGGAGAAGGGGATTCATGCAATAGTCACAGGACCAGCCCATGAGTACAAAGAGATCAGGGCCCCAAAGGGGAAGAAGACAGCAAGAGCCTACAACAAAAGGTCTGACTAAAACTAGAGCACAGGGTGTGCCTAGAGGAGTTAAGCAGGCAAAGATTAGAGAAAGGGTGCTCCAGGCAGACAGAGCAGCAGATGCAAGGCCCTGAGGCCAGAAGCAGCATGGGAAGTGCAAGATCTGAAGTAGCCAGAGAGGCCACAGGTGGTGGCAGGGACCAGGCCTGCAGGACTTTGTTGACCAAAGAAAGGAAGGCTTAGGAGATTAAGGGACGGTGATATTCATTCATTCATTAAAAATAAATACACATTTTAGCAGCCACTGTGGGGACCTCTTCACCCAGCTCTATTCTAGGCACTGGAGATACAGCGCTGAATGGCATTGACACGGGGCCATTCCTTACAGAGCTGATTCTCTGGAGATCAGACCTGTGACATCACCTAACTCTTTCTTTCCCTCCCTCCTTTCCTTTTTTCTTCCTCTTTCTCTGTATCTTTCTCTCTTTCCTTCTCTCCTTTCTTTCACCTAAGCCATTCTTCTCCACCACATCTTCATCCCCAACTCACGTCACCAGCTGGAGAAACCTTGTCTTCAAGCAGCTGAAGCAGGATGGGTAATGATCCTGGTTCTTATAAATCTACTGGAATGTATCCCAGGGACACCAGTTTTCCAAGATGCACTGGATAAAATTCACAAGCAAAAATTTTAACGGCATTTTTGTCCAGGTTCAGTGTGTGTTGTTCTATTAAGGGTTAAAATACGTTTGATCAGGTAATATCACAAAAGATTTCATTCCAGTTGCAGTCAATCTGCATTTCATCTCACACGACTTTTAATAGGTTCACCACCTGCTAAGAGGCCAGCGGTGGTGGTTGAGTGGTAGAATTCTTGCCTTCCACGTGCGAGAATGGGTTCGATTCTTGGCCAACGCACCTCACGTGCAGCCACTACCCGCCTGTCAGTGGAGGCTTGCATGTTGCTATGATGCTGAACAGGTTTCAGTGGAGCTTCCAGATTAAGACACACTAGGAAGAAAGGCCTGGTGATCTGCTTCCGGAAATCAGCCATTGAAAACACTGTGGGTCCTAATGATCTGATCTACAACCAATGATGGGGGTGGCGAAGGACCAGGCAGCATTTTGTTCTGTTGTGCCTGGGTCGCCACGAGTCATGGGTTGAGTCAACAGCAGCCAATGACAACCACCACCACCACCAACCAACAAAATGTCAAAACAAAAATAGATGATACATTTGTATTTCTGTTGTTTTGATCGATTGTATACCAATGGTAACCCACTGTAACCATTGGAGTCTTATTATAGTTACAGAAAGAGACAAAAAAAATTTTTTAAATCTGTGTTGCAACAGTTTGTCTTGGAGAAGAGGAGGGCTGGATCTGGGTGGTGACAGTAATAAGTCTATAGCAGGTGACATTGGTTTAAAGAACAGGTAGAGATTATGCTCATCTTCTAGATCTTTCTAATGCTCTGGCCAGGACATGGCACAGTGGAGAACACGCAGCTCAGAGAGCTGAAGCAACTTCCAGGGTCACCCAACAAGTCAGAAACAACTCCCAACCTGGCTACAGCTTGGAGAAACTGACCCCTGATTTTGAGATACTTCAGTCCCAAAAAGGAGTTCTTGCATGGTGTTAACTCTTAAGTGCTTAAACCCGAACTTACGCAGAAACACCTCAGAAGACAGGCCTGGAGATCTGCTTCCAAACCCCTGTGGAGTAGTTCTACTCTGCACATATGAGGTTGCCATGAGTTGGAATCAACTTGACGGCAACTGAGGTTTTTTTTTTTTTTAGTCCCAGAAAATGAGAACCCCCTTCTCCTGACCCCCCATGCCTCGATGTCCAGAGAAACGTGGATCCCCCAGGCCCAGACATCTGAGTGTCTCCTGGCAGTTAGAGGCACAAGTGAGGGCAGCTGATGAGGTAGAAATATGTTCCAGTAACAACAGGCCTTTCAACTTGATTTGAAAAGCTCCCCCTCCCCTCAACCTCCCTGGGGTCCTCATTCTAAGCTCACGAACAGAATACTGCACTCGCCCTGACCTTGGCCATTGGGGGAATCACACAGAGGCCTTGATTTGGACTTGGAGGTGATGCAAAATCCATTCCAAAGTCTGCTGCAGTGGAGTCTAGAAAAGATGGCTAAATAAACCCAGTGCCAAAGACGGCTAGCACCTCCCAAAACCTCTACTTCTTCATCTGTAAGATGGGGCCAACCAAGTCTGTAAGGGTGAGGCAACCCAATAGAGTTGCTGCGAAAAGTCACTTTTTTTTGAGCCAGGCCTGGTGCTGGACACTGGGAAAACAACAGAGAAGAAGTTAGGATCGTGGCTGCTACCTTGAACTCTGGGTCTGTGCGACACCACGTGCAATGATGCCTGTGAACTATGAATTGTTACCTCCTGTTGTTGTCGGTGTTAGCTACCATCCAGTCAGCAGTCAGACCCCAACTCATGGCAACCCCATGCACAACACAACAAAATGCCCCCTGGTCCTGTGCCACCCACATGATAGGTTGTGGATCAGACAGTTGTGATCCATAAGTTTTTCATTGGCTGATTTTTGGAAATAGATCACCAGGCCTTTCTTCCTAGTCTGTCTTAGTCTGGAAACTCTGTTGAAATCTGTTCAGCATCAGAGCAACCTACAAGCTTCCACTGACAGACTGGTGGTGGTTTACATGAGATCCATTGGCTGGGAATCAAAACTGGCTCTCCCACATGGGAGGCGAGAATTCTACCACTGAATTACCATTACCTCCTATGTAGCCCCTCTTTCAGTTCCCCAACTCCTAGTACATAGTAGGAGCTCAACAAATATTAGTTGAATGAATGAATGAATGAACAAATCAAGTCTTTGTCTTATTCATTGCTGGATCGCCAGCACTCAGAGCAGGGGTCAACACATAGTAGATACTCAACATACATTTGCTGATGATTGGACCTAAAGGGGTTAAGGCCCCGCCGTGTTGCGTGTCTGGTGGCCCTCCTTGACAGGACAAAAGGTCCAATTTAATCCAGGCGCTGTAGCTGCCGCCACAGCCGCCACCGGGGCACAATGCAGCAGGTTTGTGGCCAACGTCTGCTGATCGGATTTCGGGTAATATCCCCGCCCAGCTGCCCAACCTAGCAGACAAAGGCCTCTTTGTTGCAAATATATTTTTAAAATCCCTGAAGATATTAACAGGGCAGGGGAGTGCATACTGTGAAATGGCTCAGAAATCGTTTAATGAACATGTTCCAAACTCAGGCGTGATCATTAAATGAAACCTGCCCTGCACTTTCTTACCAGGAACAAGGTTAGCTCAGGGTAGACTTGGGCCTCGAATCTGGGCTGGGAAGTTTCCAAGGCAAAAGAATCCTGATACCCATCATAATAACAGCACCAGCTGCAATTTACAGAGCCCTCAGCGGATGCCAAATGGTATTTCTCACTCCTAACACTTACATTTAGACTAGGGCTCCCCATTCTACAGATGGGAAACTGAGGTTTAGGGATATATTGGTTCAAGTGGCAGAGCCAGCCTTGAACCAGGTCTGCTGGATCCTCTGAACTTCCTCCCACGGGCCTTTTTTCTGCTTTTGAGGACCACTAACTTTGAGCGTATTCTCACCTCTGAGCTTTTGCCCCATTGGGCACCCAGGAGGCGATCCTAGCATCACTTAGTCCTGTACACACCCTACTTCTTCAAGTTCACACCAGCACATCTGTCCATCCTACTAGTCTTCCCTCTTCTGAGTTCCACCATCCGTCCCAGACTGTGCCGTACACTTGAGTTTTTAATAAACGATAGTGACAGTTCTTCAGAGCTATGTATTGCTTTGAAACACACAGACATGTTCATACCCTCCAGAATCAGAAGACCACTGTGGCAAAGAACCTGGACTTGAATCAGAAATAGCAGCTGTACCTTGATTTTCACAAGCTGTGTGACCTTGTTGTGTGTGTGGCCAAAGGCAAGTTCAAAGTTAATTCAGGTTCAGCAACAAGTTAAACAAAGAGTTACCATAAACCAAAACCAAACCAAACCCACTGCCGGCGAGCCAATTCCAACTCATAGTGACCCTATAGGACAGAGTAGAACTGCCCCATAGGGTTTCCAAGGAGCACCTGGTGGATTTGAACTGCCAGCCTTTTGATTAGCAGCCATAGCTAACTGCCCCACCAGGTTTTCCAGAGTTACCATACGACCCAGCAATTCCACTCCTAGATATATACCCAAAAGAATTGAAAACAAGTGCTCAAAAGAAAAATTATGCAGGTATGTTCATAATAGTTCAGAAGTGAAAACAATTCAAATGCCTGTCAACTAATGAATGGATAAACAAAACACGGTATATCCCTACAGCAGAAAGTTATTTGGCCATAAAAAGGAAAGAAATTCTGGTCCATGCTGCAAGATGGCTGAATTTTGGAAACATTATGCTGAGTGAAAAAAGCCAGCTACAAGAGGCTACACATTGTATGAGTCCATTTATACGAAATGTCTAGAATAGGCAAATCCATAGAGATAGAATGTAGATTAGTGGTTGCCAGGGGCTAGGGGGAGATGGGGAGTGACTGCTAATGGATACGGGGTTTCCTTTGGGGTTGATGAGAATGTTCTGGAAAGAGATGGTGGTTGCACAACATTGTGAATGTAGTATCACTGAATTGTACAGTTTAAAATGGATAAGATGGTAAATGTTATGTAAATTTTACTACCATTGTAAAGAAAAGTTGATTCACTTCTCTGTGCCTCAGTTTCCCCTGCTTCACACAGCTATCGTGAGAACCCAAAAAGATGACCTATTTAAAGAGCTTGATGTCGAGTGAATGGCAGCAGCTCTTTTTATTTTTTAATTCTCAAAAGCATTTTTTGGTCCCCTCTACAGAACAGGAAGCTGAGAATCAGAGGTGAGGCAGCTTTGCTGAAGTCACACCTCAGGCAGTGGCTGTGGCAGGCCTTGAACCCAGTCCTGTCTGGGTCTTAAGGGTGCCTGCCCATGTCAGAGTTTCCTGAAGAGAAGGGACTTCGCCAGGAAAGAGGACGTTCAAGTAAAAGTTTGCCGTCAACTCCCCACCTTTGCTGGGTACTTTATCAGGAGTTTGAAGCCTACAGAGCTTCAACGATGCATCAGATCTTGTGCTGGCCCAACGTAAAAACTTGCAGGTTCCTCACCAAGTTAAATGTAGAGTTCCCGTATGACCCAGCAATTCCACTCCTACGTATATGCCCAAAAGAATTGAAAGCAGGCGTGCAAACAAAAACTCCTGGCCTGAATGTCCAGAGCAGCACTATTCACAATAGCCAAAAGGTGGAAATAACCCAAATGTCCGTCAGTGGATGAGTGGATAAACAAACGGTGGTCTATCCACAACACAGGATATTGTTCAGCCATAAAAAGGAATGAACTACTGAAACATCCTATGACATGAATCAACCTCAAAAACAGTAGGCTGAGTGAAAGAAGCCAAGCTCAAAAGGCCACATATTGGGATTCCATCTATAAGAAGTGTCCAGAATAGTCAAATTCTGGACAATTAGTGGTTGCCAGGTGGGTAGGGGGCAGGAAATGGGAAGTCACTGCTAATGGGTATGGGGTTTCCTTTTTGGGTGATGAAAAAGTTCTGAACTAGATTGTGGTGATGCTTGTACAACATTTCAAATATACTAAATGCCACTCAATTGTACACTTTCAAATGGTTAAAATGGTGACTTTTATGTTATGTGTATTTTTCCAAAAAGCAAAACAAAACAACCCTGCCTGTCACTCCCCCTGTAGGCAAGCAGCAGTGTGGGGATAGAAAAGAGCATCCATCGGGAGACACAGGTTCCAGCTGAGCTCTACCCGACATGCTGGAGACTCTGGGCACAGCGGTGTACCTCTCTGAGTGGCTTCGTGCTCCTCTGTATAACGGGCCTCTTGGCTTTTGCCCTCACAGGGCTCAAGGGAGACTCGTGCAGGAGACCAAGGACAAACCATAAAGTGCTATATAATTAAAAAAAAAAAGATAAAAACCCATTGCCGTCTAGTAAATTCTGACTCATAGTGACCCTATAGGACAGAGTAGAACTACCCCATGGGGTTTCCAAGGCTGTAATCTTTACAAAAGGAGGCCTGGTGGTGAAGTGGGTAAATGCTTGGCTGCTAACTGAAAGATTGGAGGTTTGAACCCACCAGCCACTCTGTGGGAGAAAGATGTGACTGTCTGCTTCCGTAAAGAGAACAGCCTTGGAGACCCTATTGGGTAGCTCTACTCTGTCACACAAGGTCGCTATGAGTCGGAATCGACTCAAAGACAACAATAGGTAATCTTTATGGAAGCAGATGGCCACGTCTTTCTCCCACAGGTTGGCCAGTGGGTTCAAACCACCAACCTTTTGGTTAGCCGCCAAGTGCTTGACCACTGTGCCACCAGGCCTCCTGTATAATCATTTAAAGAAATAGTATTAAGACAATGAGTGCAATGACATATGTCCTTGCTGAATACAATATTCTTCAGTGTGGAAAATCACCCTTGAGCTTATGCTGACAGCCCTGTCCCTCCTTGGAATATTCCTTACATTTGTCAAGCTTTCCTCCTTTTTCTGAAGGGCCCTACCTCAAGTTGTCCTTACAGAATCCCTGAAAAGAAAGCAGGCCAGGGATGAGAGGAGGTTCTTGAAGTGCCAATGTAGCTGCCCTGGTCAACTTTCTAGAACCTGCCCCTGAGTGTGCAGATGGAGAGCCACAGGGAGCCTCAGGTGTCTGCCTCCAACAGTAAGTGCCGACTAATTGTTGCATAAGGGCAGGGAACAACAGCTATAGCACCAGCCTCAGCTCCCCCTGCTGTGTCTCTGCATAAAGTGCAGGCCATGTTCTTTCACCTCCAGGCCTTTGCACGCTCTGTTCCCTATGCCTGGAACTCTGTTCCACTGTATTAGTTCCCTATTGCTGCTGTAACAAATTACCACCAACTTAGTGGCTTAAAAAACACAGATTTATTATCTCAGATGTCTGTAGCTTAGGACGTTCAACATGGGTCTCACTGGGCTAAAAGT
Organism: Loxodonta africana; assembly: GCF_030014295.1. Taxonomy (NCBI): domain Eukaryota; kingdom Metazoa; phylum Chordata; class Mammalia; order Proboscidea; family Elephantidae; genus Loxodonta; species Loxodonta africana. The sequence goes on along the minus strand of NC_087360.1, from coordinate 28,755,271 downwards.
GTCAGCAGGGCTGCATTCCTTTCTGGAGGCTGTAAGGGTGAAGCCTTTTCCAGCTTCTAGAGGCTGCCGTATTTCCTGGCTCATGGCCCACTTTCTCCATCTTCAAAGCTAGCTGTGTTACATCTTTTTGAACACTCCTCCATAGTCACCTCTCTCTCCGTCCACAGCTAGGAAGGGTTCTCTGCTTTTAAGGACCCATGTGATTACACTGGGCCCAGGCAGGTAACCCCAGATAAGCTTCCCCATCTCAAAATCCTTATCCTTAACCATGACTGCAAAAGTCCCTTTTGCTATGTAAGGTAACACATGCACAGTTTCCAGAGATTAGGGTGTGGACAGCTTTGGGGACTGTTATTCTGTCTAGGAGCCCTGCTGGCACAGTGGTTCAGCACTCAACTACTGACCAAAAGGTCTCTGGTTTGAACCCACCAGCCACTCTGTGGAAGAAAGATGTGGCAGTTTGTTTCTTTAAAGATTTCCTGCCTTAGAAACCCTGTGAAGCAGTTGTACTCTGTCCTATAGGGTCCATATGAGTCGAAATCAACTCAACGGCAACGGTTATTCTGTCTACTACATCACCTTCTCTTACCTTGACTAACTCCTACTTGTTCAGTCATTCAGTGCATATACTTTGGATGCTTACAATGTCCCAGGCACTGTGCTGGTGACCAGGACAGACATAGCCACTGCTGTCATTGGTTTCTCAGGTTGGGAGATCTAAGTACAAATATCGTTGTTTCCAGGAAGTCTTCCCTGACTATTCAGGGGGCTCCTATTCAGGGGCTCCCCTGAACTTCTGTGTTGTCCCCATCTGAGCACTGTCACCTTGTGCGGCCACTGGCCCATCTTTCCAGCTAGACACGGTGAGGACAAAAGTGTCTTATTCACCTCCATGTTGCCCAGGCCCCTACCTAACACACAGTGAGTGCTCAGGACACCTCATTTGAATGGGGGAACCTGGGTTTGGATCCAGCTTCACTGCTCCCTGGCTGTGTGACTTTGGGCACCCATTTCCCAGTTTCCCCAGCTGAAAAGTGGGTATGGCAGCACCTGGCTTCTAAAGTTGTTGCAAGAATTAAACCAGACTAGGTCCATAAAGCGCATAGTAGGTGCTTGACCACGAAGTGGTTCAATGGTAGAATTCTCGCCTTCCATGCAGGAGACCAGGGTTCAGTTCCCAGCCAATGCACCTCACAAGCAGCCACCACTGGTCTATCAGTGGAGGCTTTCGTGTTGCCACGATGTGGACCAGGTTTCAGCAGAGCTTCCAGGCTAAGACGGGCTAGGAAGAAAGGCCTGGTGATCTACTTCTGAAAATCAGCCAGTGAACACCCTGTGGATCACAACGGTCTGATCTACAACCAGTCGTGGGGATGGTGCAGGGCTGGGCAGCATTTCATTCTGTCATGCATGGGGTCACCAGGAGTTGGAGGCTGACTCAACATCAGCAGCAATAACAATAGGTGTTCAACCAAATGGCGGCTCTTCTCTTCTTTGGAGTGTTTTATGGAGGCACATCCCGAGTTCAGCGATCCCTTGGGGTTGATCCCAGGCCTCAGATTTCTCCATCAAAGAACTAGGTTATAGGGATATTTGCCATAGGCCCACTTGTCCAGACAACACAGTGTGGCTACACATGGTGCTATCCCAAGCCTAACACCCACTTTTGAAGCAGTGGGTAGAAGATTGAAAGCTAGGTCTTAGCTGTATATTCACCCATTGCTGTTGAGTCAATTTCAACTCATAGCGACCCTACAGGACAGAGTAGAGCCGCCCCATAGGGTTTCCAAGGAGAAGCTGGTAGATTCGAACTGCTGACCTTTTGGTTAGGGCTATGCGCTTGAATCCAGTATCACATGGTGGTGAAAATCTGGGCTTTGGAGTCAGGATTCAAATCATCGCTCTCCGTTAATCAATAAACCGTCCTGTGACAAGTCCCTTCAACTTCTCGGAACTTCATTTTCCTCCTCCATAAAATGGGGATAATACGAGTACCTTTTATGAGGAGGAAAGCAGAAAATAAAGTGCCTTGCCCAGCGCCTGGCACACAGTAAGGACCAGATCACTGTGAGCTATGACAGTCAGAGAAATGACCGTGCAGAACCCAACCCCATTACCATCCAGGAAGTGGCCAGGAGACAGGGCCGCTGGAAACCGTGCAAGTCCAGCCTCCGATTTCCCGTAACTCAGCGACTCCTACTTGCCTCGTAATTTTGGAAAATATTCTTGTAGTGTTTGCCATTCTTGATCTGGGCCCAATGCTGAAATTACTGCAGACTTTTTTTTTTTTTTCCTTCTCTCCTTCTTTTAGACAGCTTGAGCAAAAGGAGCTGTTTCTGAATTTCAGTGGGGGAGAAACACACAGGCGCACGCACACACCCCAAACAGCATCATTTTGCAGGACAAAATGTCCCCTGTCCTCCAGAGCAGGAGGCCCCAGCCCCACTCCCCTGGCCTCACAAACACTTAGTGTCACTGCAGGTTATGTAAGTGCGGTTTGGGCCTGCAAGTTTGGACGTGGCCTTGGGTTTTGAGAGGCAGAGGAGTTTGGGTGAGGAGCCGTTTGGCTCAAAATAAATCCAGGAACTCAATGGAGGGGGAAAAATCCTTAAGACCAAATGGTGGGAACATTTAGATGTATAGTTTGGAGCGTCCAGAACTCAGGAAATGCAAACCAGAGTTTGGCCAATGTGGCTTTCTCGGCCCCATCATGCACACGGGTGGGGCCAAGAGGACAGGGGAGGGGAAAGTCACAATTTGACCCCTCTGGTGGGATACAAGGCATCGTGCAGACCACATCGCCACTGGAGGAGAAAACTCTGAATCTTAATATTTTCAGAAAGTGTGTTTAGTGATTCCTACTGGAAACCCGGAAACCTTGGTGGTGTAGTGCTTAAGTGCTACAGCTGCTAACCAAAGGGTCAGCAGTTCGAATTCCCCAGGCACTGCTCGGAAACTCTATGGGGCAGTTCTACTCTGTCCTATAGGGTCACTATGAGTCGGAATTGACTTTACGGCACTGGGTTTGGTTTTTTTTTTTTTGGTTACTGGAAACCCTGGTGGTGTAGTGGTTAAGAGCTATGGTTGCTAACCAAAAGGTTGGCAGTTTGAATCCACCAGGTGCTCCTTGGAAACCCTATGGGGTACTTTTACTCTGTCCTGTAGGGTCGCTATGAGTCGGAATCGACTCGACAGCAACGGGTTTGGTTTTGGTTTACTGGCTGCTGCCACCTACTTCCAAAAAAACCCATGGAGCCATTGAAAACCCCCTGGAGCACAGTGGTACTCTAACATGCATGGGGCGACTATGAGTTGGATTCAACTCGACAGCAACTGTTTTTGGTTTTTTTTTTACTGGCTACTGGGGCTGTGGCAGGCAAGCAAAGTCTTTGTCCCAGGGGAAAGAAAGCAAGTAAGGTAGGGTGACCAACTCATCTTGATTTGCCTGGGAAATTCCTGGTTTTAAAACACAAAGTCTCACATCCAAGGAAACCCCTCATTCAAGGGCAAACCAGGATGGCTGGTCACCATACAAGAGAAAATAATAATGATGATGGTCATGTCCAACTATGGAGCACCTCCTAAGTGTCCTGCCCTGCTGGATCCATTACTTGTTGCCATCGAGTCCATTCCGACTCATAGTGACCCTGTAGGACAGAGCAGCACTGCCCTATAGGGCTTGCCAGGCTGTAATCTTTATAGAAGCAGACTGCCACATCTTTCTCCCATGGAGCAGCTGGTGAGTCTGAACCACTGACATTTTGGTTAGCAGCTAAGTTCTTAACTACTGCACTACCAGGGCTCTTCTCTGAAGATTACAGCCTAGAAATCCTATGGGGCAGTTCTACTCTGTCACATAGGGTCACTATAAGCTGAAATCAACTCAACAGCACCTAACACAACATCCTATAGATATTATTATTGCCACTTTAGAGATGAGAAACTGAGGCCCAGGGAGGTGAAGGTGTTTGCATAGGGTAGATGCTCTTGCAAACCCAGCAGTCAACTCTGAGCCTGTACACTTAGCCCCTGCATGGCCCTGTATGCAGTTCCCACCTAGGCCTACCCCTGACCGCTCTGTGCCCTCTCACTGTTCCTCTAAGACTTGTTCTCAAGTTCCCCCATCACAGACGGAGACCAAGCGGCAGCTGGAGAAGCCTCCATGGCAGACAAGAATCGCCTGGAAAATATCTGCACTGCCGCCGCCTGACCTTTACATGGATCTCAGGAACAAAGGCCCCTGGGCTTACCGGGGCGGCACTGCCAGGCGGGCAAACAGAGCAATGTGTCGGAGCCGCCCGGCGTGGCCATCTGCTCTTTAGTATGCAATTAAATCTGACCCAGCAATTATGACTTCGCCGTATGTGACAGACTCATAACCGCAGTGCGTTCCCTAGGCTCCAGGCTCAGCGGAGAATTCTAGAGCCTCGGGCACTGGGCAGAGCCGCCTCTTTTAAGGAAAGTGAAAGAAGGAACTTCTGTCTGCAGATGGAACTGCCTTGTCTAGGCTGTTGAGTTAGATTATCTTATTTACTCTTCCTGACAACCTACTAAGGGTCTGGTTGCTCTACTGTTTTACAGGTGTGGGCAGTGCCCCCAAACTTGTAAGACTCAGAGCTGAGCTTTGAATGCAAGCCCGTCTGGCCCTACGTGTGGCCCTTTCCTCAATCCCAGCCAGACTAAACAGCTGAAGTAAACAAAACATTTTTCCCTCACCCACTCCAGCCCCACATTCTTTGCTTTAAGTCACCACTTCAGGAGTTTTCTGTATACCCAAGCCCCCCTACTTAGGCATTCACTCAACAGCATTGACTATTTGCCAGAATCTGTGCTTGGAGATAGAAAAACTGTTGTGAACAAAAAGACATGGTCCCTATCCTCATGGAGCTTACAGTCTAAAGAGAGAGGTGATATCAACAAGCATAGGAAACTGTACACTCAGAGCCATGGCAAGCAGGTGTTGTGATGCCATGAAAACCTGGGAGCCCTGGAGGGCTTCCCTGAGGAAGTGTCACACAGGCTGAGAGCCGAAGGGGTAATAACAAAGCAAACAGAGATGGGAACAGCATTCCAGGCAGTGGAACAGCATGTGCAAAGTCCCTATGGTGGGACTGAAAGAGACCAGGAACATAGAGAGTAGCAGGAACACAGAGAATGTCCAGGGAATAAAATAAATTTTGATGAACTCCTGTTGTTGTTGTTGGGTGTTGTCAGTGGATTTCAACTCATAGCAACTGCATGTTACAGAGCAGAACTGCCCCAAAGGGTTTTCGAGGCTGTAATTTTTACAGGAGCAGATCACCAGGTCTTTCTCCCATGGAGCGGCTGGGTGGGTTTGAACGGCCAACCTCTCAGTTAGCAGCTGAGTACTTAACTGTTGCACCACCCAGGAACTCCATGGTGAACTCCTAACGCCAGAGATTCCAGCTTACATTTCCATCTGCCAAATGGAATATTTGCCATGCACACCAACTCTGAGCTTCTTGTACATAGTCTTTTTATATCCTCCCAACACCTCTGTGATGAAGATATTTTTACCCCCAGTTTAAACCCGAGAAGGAATGAAGGTGCACGAGGGTACTGGAAGTTACAAAACCTGGCAGCAGCCTCTGAGCCTATCCACTGAGCCACTGCGGTGGGGGGTTCTTCTGTACCTGGCTCTTTTCATAGTGCTTTGACACATCATTTCAATGAGTTCTCTCAGCAACCTGTGATGTGGGGACTCTCATTAACCCATTGTACAGAAGAGGAAATTGAGGCTCAGACAGGATGGGACCGATTCAAGGTCACAGAGCTGGGAAGCTGCAGCACTTGGTTGGGAACCTGAGGGCTCTTTCCACGGTGTCACAGTTGCTGCGAGCTTTAAGTGTCTGCTGGGACTGGCACAGGGCTCGCGCTGGAGTGGGCCCCACCTGTGTGCATAGAAGTGGGCGAGGGATTCACGCTTGATTCCTGTCTTTTTGCTGCTGTGGCTTTGATCTGCAGCCTCGGCAGATCCATTGACTTATTAACCTCTAGCTGCAGGATTGGGAGTGCCCTCAGTGACCTACGGCATCTTGCTGTTCGTTATCTCAGGCCTGGCTTTTCCTCCTTGTGGTTTCCTATATTATCACCCGATTTCTTTGACACCCCAACACCTTGCCTGGCGTCAGGGCAGAGTCAGGTGAAGTCCACACCACCACTGCCTCAGTTTGGGTTTCCCTAAAAGCAGAGCCTGAGGCAAGGATTTGGGTGCTAGGCAGGTGATCCCAGGAGTCTAGTAGGGGAGAAGGGAAGTGAGAAAGAAAAAGAAAAAAGCCAATAACCACCATAGCAACTGGGGCACAGTCCTGCTGGGGACCTCTGGGAGACTGCGGATTACACCCCGGCTGCCTCAGCTGAGGGATGGGGAGCTGGGGTATGTATCCAACAACACCCATCCCTCTCTGGCTGAGGGTTGCTCCTGGGGTGGGGGTGGGGGTAGGGCTGGGGGTAGGGCTGGGGGTGTTAACTCTGCTAGCCAGCCTGCCTACTCACTTGGTCAGAAAACACAGGAGATGTCTGCAGGTGACGTGGGAAGGCTGAGATATGGCACATCAGTACGTTTGCTTCACCCACATGTACAGGTAGTTCATCCACCCACCGAGTCCCCCAGGCAGCAGGCAGTGTTTAAGCGCCCATGTGCCCACCAGTGCTGTACTTTGAACAGAGACAGCCTGGGAGGGTGGAGGGATCACACACCTAGTATGTGTCCGGCACTGAGCTTCCAAAAGAAATATGTTATTTTTTCAAAGAATGTGCCGTGTTGTAACTGTCAAAACCACTTCACACTTTGTGTCCCCTATTTACTCACTGTGGGACCTGGGGCATGTGAACCATCCCTTAAAACTGCAGTTTTTCCATCTGTAAAATAGGGATGAAAACAGTACCTACCTGATAGGGTTGTTGAGAGGATTAAATTTTAAAGTCCTTGAAAACAGCACCTGGCCCAGAGTAAGCACTCCATAACAATAGTAGCGAGTCTTCTCTTGTTTTCTTCTTAGCACCATATTCCACCAAATCTAGGATACTATCAGTTATAAGCTGCATCCCAGTTTTACCAGTACCAGTTGCTGTTAGAAGCCTGGGTGGTGAAAGCAGTTCGTGATCATCTGCTAACCTAAAAGTTGGTGGTTCAAATCCACCCAGGGGCTCTGAGAAAGAAAAGGCCTGGAGAACTACTTCCATGGGGATTACAGCCAAGAAAACCCCAGAGAGAAGCTGTACTCTGTAACACATGGGGTCACCATGAGCCAGGGGCTGGCTTTAAGGCAGCTAATAACAACAGTTGCCGTTGAGTTAATTCCAACTCCTGGCGACTCCATGTGTGTCAGAATTATGCTCTGTAGGGTTTTCAATGGCTGTGATCGTTCAGAAGCAGATTGCCAGGCCTTCTTCCAAAGTGCCTCTGGGTGGACCCAAACCTCCAACCTTTCATTTGGCAGCCAAGTACATTAACTGTTTGCACCATTCAGGGGCTCTGCATTCCAATTTTAGAAATGATAAAATGTGAAGAAAAAAAAAAAAAGAACTCCTTAAAATTGATGTAATAACTCAGTATTCCCATTTTCTAGATTAGGATATTGAGACTTTAGGTAGGGATACAATACATCTATTTTTCCCCTACATTCCCCACTTCCTGCTCCCAGGAAAGGGTCCTTACCAGGTCACCCCGGTGTCAGGTTCAGGCATATTTTGCTGTTAATGCCACACTGCAAGGGGAGCCTCAGTCCTTTTCCAACTGTGGATTAATGTTTTCTACTGTCAAAGGGAAGCAGAAGTCTGGAGCAGTTATCCTGATGAGGCCCCCACCCACCCAGCACCCTCCTCCTGGCCTCCTCCAAGATGACTCAGCCGAAATTATCCCCCTAATTGTCTCAACCTGTGCGGACTTCCAGCTGGGGCCCTCCTTTACCCAAGCCCGCGTTACTGGATTCATGAAGGCTGCAGACAGGCAGAGAGATCCGCTCTCTCTGAAATAGAATGTTGACTTCCAGGCCCTCCCATCATTCCTCATAAACCTGGTTTTCACTTCCATCTCCTTTCTGCCTCCTCTTCTCTGCACACACACCTGGTTATTGATAGAATTTTGTGAAAGTTCAGAATAGATCTCTCTCCTTGGAGATCCACGTACCTCCACCCTTGGACTTGCCTTACACTTGTTGACATATATGGGGAAAGGAGACCATTGAATTCTAAGTCACTTGAAGGGAGAAACTATCTTGCGCTGACACCTGGATCTTATCTAACAGAGATGCCATTCAAAACAAGTGGGGTGAATGAAGAAATAAAAAATAAAAACAAATGAACCAAAGGAGAACTGTGGACATGGGAGAGAAAAGCAGGCCTCAGAGGAAGAGGAGTGCTATAACTAAATCAGACTCCTTTAGCAAGAGTAAGCAGACACAATGGTAAGAACAAGCAGACACAAAGATGTTTCATGCAAACCAAAAGATACACAGAAACTCTCTGGGGAGTGGACTTTTACATTCAGGACTCGGTAAAGAATCTTTTGTTGCCCAAGAAAGCTCTCCTAGTATATTGGTTTTATGAACGCAGATGTCCCATATATTGAAGACCCATTAGGGAGGCAGATTGTGACACATGGGACCCTGGCCCTGTCTATGCCATCAAGACCTGGGAGATACTGGAACCTCACTTATTTATTTTTAATTAGCAAGTGCACAGGAATGAATTGATTCTCTCAAGGACACTCATCCATGAGTGGTTCAATGTCATTATTGGTCTAGACACACACACACACACACACACACACACACACACACACACACACGTCTATTCCCTTGCACACGACCGCATACATGGGCCATCACATATTTAATGTAGATTTGTTGTTCTGGTCCACCTGCCACTCCTTTGCTTGCATATTTGTCTATCCACGAATAACATAGCATTGCCTTGAGTATGTGAATTCCAAATGAACACAAGTTATATCATCCTATGTGGCTCATTTGCAACTTCCTTTCCTCATTCATTATGTTTTGAGATTCATCCATGCTGGTAAATTTAGATGTAGTCCATTCCTTTTAACTGCTGTATAATATTTCACCTTGTGAATAACCCTTATTTTTTCTATCCATTCCCCCACTGATGGACATGTAAGTTGCTTCTAACCCTGCCCTTCTAGACGCCTCACTTTTCTTCTGTAATGACCTCATTTGTAAAAATGTGGTGCCACTAATTACCTCTACCTTTCCACAAACTGACAATCTAAAACGCAGACCTCACTCCAGGGAAATTCGAAGTCCAGTCAGAAGGGCGTTATTTGTAGATACACAAAAGAAATTTCACTACACAGCTGAATTGGGTGCCAAATGGGTATCTTAATTCTTGTCTCTGTGGTTGTCATCTAAATACTTCTCACCCTGCGAAAGCTTTGCACAATGCTTGGCACAACTGGAAGAGCGGCGAGGCCACGAGTCATCTGGCACGGACAGGAAAGAAGGGGAGCGGGGTGCAGCTCTGCCGTTTCCATTGTGGAGTCTGCCTGTTCCCTGCCTGGGCAACACTCTTTCCCAGACTAGCAGGACGCACTTCGTGTCACACTGCAGGAATCCTCTCGCCATTATTTATGTTGGTGGCAAAATCCAGGAAATTGCCACTGGATATATAGCCCAGTGTTTTCGGAGTAAATTCTGTTCACGTGAATCTCATTCCCCAGTATTCCCCTGTGATCCAGACCACAGGGCCCGTTTGAGCGTAGATCCGGGTTTGGTGTTAGAGGAAAAAGAAAGAAACCAGAGCCCACGTCCGGGAAGTTCAGAATCAGATCTAGGGCCTGGTGGAAACACTGCCATATGCTTAATTGTGCTCCAATTATGCAGAATGCTCCAGAATCACTGCTCTGGGGTGGAGAGATGCTAATAGCCATTATTACATTTGGACAGCGCTGTTCAGTTTTATGTGATCTTTGCAACTACTATGTGGTTCACTGAGAGTCGTCAGCCTATTTTAATAGAAAAATGGTGGAGTTACTAATTTGCAGTGCTTACTGAGCCAAACTCCATTCCAGGCACTGAAGAGAGGCAGAATAGGGTCTCATGGAACTTCTAGTCCACTGGGGAGAGACAAGCAACACACACGCACAATAAGGGGTTAGTGATAAATGCTGTGACAGACAGATATGACAGGTTGGGGGGAAGCCAATTTACACAGGATGGTCCAGGAAGGTCATCCCGAAGAGGGGATATTTGAGCATCCAAGAGCTCTGTGGGGATCTAGTGGAAGAGTGCTCCAGGCAGAGGCAACAGCCAGTGCAAAGACCCTGAGGGGATGGTGTGCTGGAGAAACCGCCTGGTGTGTTGGAAAAAAATCAGGAGGCCAGCGTGGCTGGAGCACAGTGAAGGAGAGGAGGAGTCAAGAAGGCGAGAACAGAGAGGGCATCTAATGGTTCACAGTAAGAAGTCCGCACTTCACTAGGAGTGAGATGGGCGCCACAGGTAGCCTTTGAGCAGAGGAGGGATGTGACCTGTTAGATGTTTAAAAGAATTACTCTGGGCTTCTCTATGGAAGAAGGGGCCAGTTAGGAAGCTCTCAGGCAATGATCCAGGTGAGACAGGATGGTGGCTCAGCTGGGTCAGAGTCGTAGCAATAGAAGTGGTGAGAATAGTCAGACTATGCACATATTTTAAAGGCAAGGCTGACAGAACTTGCTGACACATCCAATGCGGGGCATGAGAGTGCACTTGACCCAGTCATGGAGCTGGGGGTTAAGCCAGGTCTCCTGCTCAGCCATCCCCAAGACTCACTCCACACCAGTCTGTCACTGGGGGTATTAGTTTATCCACTTGAACAAGCATGCTGACTGCAGCTAAATCCAGTAGGTTCAAGCCAGAGAGTTCAACGTCACGTGAAGGTAGTCACATGGCTCCTTTTTGCTTCCCTCTTGCCATCAAGGTGATCCTGAGCAGCATGTGGGACCAGAACCCTGGGCCAACTGCAGTGTTTCCATGGACAGATAAATCTCATATAGATTACACTTTATGACTGCACCTACTTTAAAGATACAATCCAGAGAAGGGAGACTCTTTGGCTGTCCATTGTACAGATGAGGCAACTGGACTCAGGCGGTGAGATCAGCTGCCCAAGGCCACAGGACAACTTGAGAGTAAAGCTGGGAGCTGAGCTCAGGGGATTGATTCCAGGACCCCCTAAAGATACAAAAAGATGCTCCAGTCTCTTGTATAAAATGGAGTAGTATTTGCATATAACCTAGGCAATCCTCCTGTATGCTTTCATCATTTCTAGATTACTTCCCATACCTAATACGATGTAAATTTCTTAGATTTAATTCCTTATTTGTTCCATCTTAGAAGTTTCAATCCTTTAAAAAATATCCTAGATTGAATTCCTGCCTTACTAGAATTTTCTTGATCTAATTTTCCTCCCCCAATGTTGAAGGCTATGAGTCAGAATCGACTCAATGGTAGTAGGTTTTTGGGGTTTTATGTCGAAGGCTAGAGGGAGCTGGAGTTGGGTACTTCCCTTCCCCCAGGTCGGTTAGGCTCTGGTAAAGTAGTTTCCCTTGAGGCCAGGCCATTGATAAGGACAGCAGGGTGCTCCAGGCAGATTTCAAAATTGTTAGTCCCTACCCCACCCCTGGTGGCGTAGTGGTTAAGAGCTACAGCTGTTAACTGAAAGGTTGGCAGTTCGAATCCACCGGGTGTTCCTTGGAAACCCTGTGGGGCAGTTCTACCCTGTCCTATAGGGTTCTTACGGGTCAGAATCGACTCGATGGCAACAGGTTTGGCTTTTTTTTTTTGGTACCCCACCCCTAGAAGCATACGGGAGCCACCCTAAGACTGGGCCTCCAGGAGTTTTTATCTCTCAAACTAGTCCATGCTCAGTCTTGATCAATTAGTCAATGATCCTGTAAGTATTCCCAGCCCACGATGGGCCCAGCAGCCGTGTCTTCTCCAGTAAACAGGGGCTGTCTGTATCTCCTGTCTCCAGTTTTCATGGTGGTGGTTTGCCCTTTGACTTCAATACTCTGATGAATCCAAGAGGCATTGTTGATTTTTAGCTCTTTTCTTGCTGTGACAATGGAAGTGACAACTTCCAAGCTCCGTACATGTTGTCCTTGATCTAATTTCTAACCTAGCGTACCCCAGAACTTTGGGTCACTTTCCCTTCCGTGAGTATCTGTTTTTATCTAACCATTCCTTTATTCAGGCTTTCCTGAGGGTTGACTGTAAGGCAGACAGAGCTGGGCACTGAGAATCCAAAAATGGATTGGGCAGAGCCTCTTCCCTTGAGGAGCTCAAGGTCCAGAAGAGAGCAAACTCTATACAGTTGTCCCTCTGTATTCATGGGGGATTGATTCCAGGACCCCCTAAAGATACAAAAAGATGCTCCAGTCTCTTGTATAAAATGGAGTAGTATTTGCATATAACCTAGGCAATCCTCCTGTATGCTTTCATCATTTCTAGATTACTTCCCATACCTAATACGATGTAAATGCCCTGTAAACAGTTGTCTCGTCACAATTGGAGACTTGCTCTGGAAGGCAGCCTTTCTCTTCCGGGAGTTTCTGGAGTTCTGGAAACGCTGATGCTCCCTGGGCATTTGCCGATACGATTTGCCTATGATCTTGACGTTCTTGAGGCTGTAGTGCTTTCCAGAGCTAAGCAGCCAACCCTTACTAGCCTGAGACTCCTTTCTACATAAACAATGTGTATACCTACCCATCGTTTCATTCGTAAGGATTCAGCAGAGTACTCAGCACGCAGCAAATTCAAGTTGTGCTTTTTGGATTTTTTTTTTCCTTGAATATTTTCACTCTGCGGGTCGTTGAATCTGCGGATGTGGAACCTGCCATAAGCAGGCCGACTGTGTATAAATAAATGATGGTATTATATGCTAAATTCACCCAACATGTTCTATGGTTCTACTGTGTGCCACGCACAGATGTGAGATGGTATGGGTCCTGGAGGCGCTTAGAATTTAGTGCTATGGTTCCCAAGTTCATGCATCAGAATCACTCATGGGAACCGATCAAAAATGCAGACCCCTAGGCCTGAGCCCTCAGGGGTTCTCATTCTGTGGATCTGGGTCAGGCCCAGGTACGGTAACCAATTGTCTTAGTTTCCTTGGGAATGAGTGCTTTCCGGAGATGTGAAATTTTCAGTGCTAAAACCGGGATAGTCCTGGGCAAACTGGGTCAATAGGGCCCCTAGGCCCAGGAATCTGCATTTTAAACATATTCCCCTGGTGATTCAGGTGCAGGTGATCAACAGGGCCCCAAGGCACAGAGAGGAAGCTCTGAGTCCCAGTGGTCCCTGGGGCAGGCAGGGAAGCTGACCAGGCTCTGAAGTCCAGGAGGTGTTTGCAGGGGTCCAGGTAGCATGGCAGGGGTGGGGAATCTGGGCTGAGGAGACAACAGTCAGACTCCCTGGAGAAGTGGCAGTGGGGCCGAAGTCCTGAAATGCGCTGACCTAGATGTGCTTCAGAGCACTCCCATCATGACGGGTGAGTATGAGGAGAAGTAAAACTGAGGAAGGATTGATTAGCCCAACTGACAGGAGACGTCCGAGGTCGTCGATATTTGCGGGGCCAAATTTCCCAGCAGCCCCCAGCTGGGCACAGCCGAGCTATGGCTTCCATGAGCTGCAGGGTATTTGGAATAAAGGCTCAGCCTTGGAGAAGTATTAATGAAAATGTCACAGGCACTAAAGTCAAAGCAGATGCGGAGCCGGCTTCACAGGCAGACATAACTGATAAGAAACAGCCCAGGAGAGAACAAAACCTCTGGAGATTAGGTCAAGGGCAGACCAAAAAAAAAAAAAAAAGACATCCAAGGGTCCCCCATGGCAACTTGGAGGAACGCTGTCACTCCTGTGGAACAAGCTGACGTGTTTGTGCTGCGGCATTATATATTGACATCCCGACAGGGCAGCGTTCAGAGGCCTCCACCTCAGCAAAGAAATATTACGTCTCCATCTTCAGCTAAGCAGAGCTGTGCTGCATTCCTATTACTTCATGTGGATTAACCATCTGGAAGTTGAATCAAGCCACAGAGTAAAGAATGGGATCCAATTTTACATTCACCAAAATAAGCCGTACTAGTCTCAATTTATGGCAGATGGTTATGCAGTCTCAGCGGGCCAAAAAATCTCTCCGCGAAAGAATAAAGTTTATGCCAATTACTGTAATAGGAACCAGCACAACAACTGTGTGGGGTTGACTAAGATCGCAGATATTGCTGTACAGCTCATAAACCGCGGGGGGCCGGGGGGAATGATGGGGGCCCAGTTAATTCATTAAGATAACGCGAGAGAAATGAGCAGCTGAGTTAGTCATAAAGCAGAAATATTTCCTCACAAAGGATGGGCGTGAGGTGAGGCAGAGTGGATGGGGCCTGGCCTGGGCTTCGCTGCAGACAGACTTGGGGAAATGGTGAACAGTCGCAGGGGACGCCGCCTGGCTGCTGGGTGGGAAAGGCACAGGAGGAGAGGGGTTAAATTCTGGGCTTCTCAGTTCCATTCATTCAAAACAGATCTGTTGAGGCTCTTCTGCTCCGTGGCAGACAGTGGGTGAGGCCCCCAGCCTACAATGGTTGCTGTCTTTTGGAGCTCTCAGCCTAGCTGAGAGACCAGTGAACAGTAAGGGCTCTGGCCTAGTCGGGGAGGTCAGGGAAGGCTTCCCCAAGGATGTAGCCCCTGGGCTGAGGTTGAAGGATGAACAGGGGAGGAAAGAGGCCTTAAGGACACCATGGACTTTGGTCTCAAGAGGAGCTGAAACAAGGCCAGTGTGGCAAGAGGGCAACGCATGAGCAAGAGGGGAGAGGGTGGCCAAGCCAGAGAGGCAGGCCTCCTGGCACAGAGAGGTTTGTGTCTGTCTGTCCCAAAAGCAAAGATGGAATGACGTGAGCCGCCTTCCTTTTGGAGAGACTTCTAGCTAAAGGAAGGCACTGGTTCTTCTCAGCTGAGGGCCTGAGGGTTAGGTTCTTGACCTCTGTGAGCTCGTTTCCTCAAGTAGGTGGGAGTATAACTCCCGCTCCCAGGTCTGGTGTGAGCAGCTTGGGTGGAGGAGGCACCGGCCCCTCCTTGACCAAACATCCAGCATATTCAAGCCCTGCTGGGACCTCCTGGCCAGCCAGCAGCTCTGAGACAAGCTTCCACACGGCCCACCCCTCCCACCCCAGGGCTGGAGAGAGGGGCCGCACAGGCAGCCAGTTTGGGGCACACCAGATTCCAAAGCAAAGTTGTCCATTTCCTTTGCAAAGTTGGCTCAGCTTTTATATTTGTTTTTAGATGAAAGTGGCTGGCTTAAAGAATGCTGACATTTGGGACTCACAATAGGGTGGCCAACCACCCTAGTTTGTCAGGGACTTCCTAGTTTTAGCACCGAAAGTCAGGCTTCCTGGGAAATCCCTCCATCGCGGGTAAACCTGGATGAATGTTCACCCTAGTTGTCTAACAGGCCGACCTGGGGGCAGGTCCAGTGTTGTAGAGATTTTCACGGATTATTTACACATTTCTTGTCTCACGGCCACCTTCTGTGTTAGTATTATTACCCAACTTCCACTGGCAGGAAACGGAGGCTCGGAGGGGCTGAGGCTTTCTTGTGGGGCCGTTGCTCAGTCAGCTGAGGTGGCAGGGTTGGAATGCAGGCCTTGCATGCCAAAGACCCTCTGCCCAGCCGTGGCCTCTCGGAGTGTCCATTAGTAAAACCCGATGGTATCAAGTCATGACATTCTCTGGGTAGGTTCTGCATAAACAACAGTCACCCTACTGTTCCTAGCCTGGCCAGACATCTCTCCCTGCTCACACAAAGGCCTGAGCAAACACAGGGGTCGCATCTTATCCCTGTGGCCGAGAGCCAGGGCTGGGCCAGGCTGTCCCTAAGCCACCGACAGAGCTCCCCCAGGATATGAGTGCCATGTGGAGCACTAACAACCCTGATAAAGGGGCCCAACGTGGGACAAGAATTCCATGGCAAGTGGGAGAAGCCCCTGCTGAGGACCGACGCTCACACGTATGGGGAACTCACCAACAGGAATGCAGGCGTTGGCCTCAATCACACAAGTGGAAAATCTGAGCCTGTCGGGCTGGAAGGGGCCGAGGAATCCTGAAATTCCCCCTTCAGCTTGCTGGCAGGCGCCTAGGAAGAGAAGTGAGCTCATGTGCCTCCAGATGCCGAACCTAAAGATCTCATGTGGCAGAAGCTGGGCATTCATGTATGGGGAAGTGTTCTCAAGGCCTCGTGCGCTACAAAAATCATTCTAAGGTTCTCTTGTAAGGTAGAACATTGAAGATAATTCTGGGAAAAAATACCCACAATCTCAGCGTGATAGGCAAAACCAGTGGCTCCCTTCCAGGTGTCCACAGGCCTCAAGGTTTCCTGCGTTCAGAGCACCTGCAGTTATTCTGACTTCCTACCTTGACATATCAGATGTTGCTCATCTTTCCACATATGCCTTAGTGTTATCATTAAACCTTTCCCAAGTACTTTGAGGTGATCTACAATAGAAGGCATGGATACAGAACCACAAACCCTCATACTTCACAGAGCCATCACAAAAATCAAGAATGAGGGGGCTACGGTGGGGGAGTAGGCACTGGGGGCAGTGAAGGAGTTACTCCAGGAACCTGCCTGAGGTTGCCTCAGTTGGACATTAAATGCAACATGGGAGTTTCCTGATGCCAAGATGGAGGGGGAAGTTTAACATCGGCTAGGAGAAGTGTTTTCTTGGCTCTGAGCTCTAGGAAGAATCTGTCACAGGAGTTTGCACCCGAGTGGTGCTTAAGAATGTAGGGAGCCCTCAATACAACTTTTTCAGCCTTACATCAACCTCAGTAAATGCCACAGGCATGGAACTTTGTGGTTCTGAAAGACAAGGCGGGCAGGACCAGCAGTGGGCCATTGGTCCCACCACTTCCAACAATATGACCTGGGGCAAATTTTACTTCTCTGTGCCTCAGTTTCCTCATCTGTAGAAGGGGAATAACACCATCTACCTCATAGGGTGGTTGAGAAGATTAAACAAGGCCATTGATGTATTGTGTTTACAACAGTGCCTGACACATAGTGTTACTAAGTGTTGGCTGTTATTTTTCTTGCATTCTGATATGAGGAATGAATGTGGGAAGAGTAAAGGAGGGGTTGCAAACTACGGCCCTCAGGCCTAATCTGGCCAGGCCCATGTTTGTGTAAATAAAGTTTTACTGGAATACAGCCATTCACATTCATTTATCATCTGCCTGCTTTTACGCTACAAAGGTGGCACTGAGTAGTTACCTCAGAGGCCTTACGTCCTGCAAAGTCCAAAACATTCATTATCTGGCTCTTAATAGAAAGTTTGCCCACCCTGATCTGAATGAACCGCTTCGGTGATGTTCATGGGTAACTGATCCTATGCCTCCTTTCTGCATTTCTCGGAAGAAGTCACTCATCTTACACAAGCGTCTCTCGACGGCATTTTTGGAGTGATGGCTATGAACACCTTGGCTGGAGAGCAACTCCAGCGCCTCTTGGAAGGCGGAGAAGCTGTTTTGGGGCCTCCTATGTGGGCCATGGGAAAATGAAGACGGCTGAGAGAATACACGTCAGTATTCGAGGCTGCAGGGAGCCAGTGTGCAACGGGATGCCCAAAGGCAAAGCTTTTGTTTAGCATATACATTAATAAACACTAAGCTACTCCTCCGTTCCACTTCATGAACCTCCCTCAGTCTGGGGCGCAGGGCAATGCTGCTATCGACTGATTAGCAGGTGGTGTCAGCATATATGAGGAATCAACAAGGAGGAGACATGTCACAGCACCTTAATGCTGCTCAGCAATCCAAGAAGCAAACACTCACTGATTTAGGGACACTCTAGCCTTCCCAAACCCCATTAAGGAGGCAGGATGCTAAGCCCAGGTCAAAACATTAGCAATGGCAGCTACGGAGCCAAATTTCAATTGTGGAAAATGTACAGGAAATCTACACGCTTTTTCACAAGTACAGCATTTAGTCTAACAGTCACAGATGGTATTTTCTGGACAACAGACGTACAATGAAATAAAATATGCCAATTGAGAAGACTTTAAGCAGCATCATCTTCATTGTATTTCATACATCAACAGCTTTTGTTAGCACATCTTAGTTCTACCCTTCAGCTTTCAGTTGGTGTTAGTTTAGAGTCAGAGAGAATCATCTCCCTATGCTTCCCTATAGTTCTATGGACCACGCAGGTGTTAAGGGCAGCAGAGAGGCAGCACGATTCCTTTCACTTGTGCCTGACTCTCCAGAGGCCATGAGGTTGAAGGGCACCAGGTCTCCACTTCACAAAAAGCAGAATGAGGCTCGCATTGGTCACTGGCTTTGGTGACACCAGGTCCTTTGGGCTTCAGGAAGCCAGGCAGGGTTCTGTTCAAGCAGAAGCGCAGCATGATCAGGGATGTTCTAGAAAGTCATATGATTAAGGCGTTAGCATGCAATGCCCTAGACCAGGGGTTGGCCAACTATGGCCCCATGAACCAAACCTGCCCACTGCCTGTTTGTGTAAATAAAGTTTTATTGGAAAACGGCCATGCTCATTCATTGTTTACAGCTGCTTTTGAACTGCAAGGGCAGAGCTGAGGAGTTGTGACTGTATGGCCTGCAAAACCTAAAATATTTACTATCTATTCCTTTACAGAGAAAGAGCATGGTTCTTCAGGGCATGGCTTAGACCAGGAAATACAAGAAGGGAAGGAGTTTATAGACTTCCTGTGATAAATTAGGATTTCTGGTTCAGGAAACCAGTGATGGCATTAACTAATGAGAAGTTATCAGTTGGTGTCAGTTCCAACTCACGGCAACCCCGTATGTTGGAATACAACTGTGCTCCACGGGGTTTTCAATGGCTAACTTTTTGTTAAGCAGATCACCAGGCCTTTCTTCTGAGATTCCTCTGGTTGGTCTCAAAACTCCACCCTTTTCGGTAAGCAGCTGAGCGTGTTAACCGTTTGCACCTCCCAGGGACTACAATAAGAGGAGTATTTAGTATGTTTTGGGGGAGGAGGAAGAACTACTAAGAGCTTGGTTTTAGACTCCTTCAGTTGAAGAGTCTCCAGTTTGCATGACTGGGAAGCAAGGAGGAAATCCGGACTTGGAGCTCCCTCCTCTGTCTTCTCATCGTACTTCATATCGATCGCTACCAGAATTACTACATCTTGTAGTTAGTTGCTAGGTTTTCATTCTCAAGGGAAATTAGATCTTACTCTTTTTGGTTACCCTTCCCCGCTCCCCATCCCTCTAAACTCCAGGGCTCAAAAGAGAGCTTGGTACAGGGTAGGCAAATATCTGTGTGGGGAAAAAGTGGCAGTTTCAGAGCTGAAGTTTCCGTCAGGGGAGGTAATTTCTGGATACAACTGTGGCTCCTGCCCCAAGCAGTTCCCAAGCTAACTTGGGAGACAAAAGAGACATAAAGATGAGAACAACTATGAGCCAAGGTGGGGTGGTCTGTAAGAGCCAGAGGAGGGCACATCACTCCAGGTCAAGGAAGGTTTTGTGGAGTGGAGAAGTGGCACTTAGCCCCCAAGGCTTTGAAGAAAGGGTAGGAATCTGATTACTTGGAGAGAGCCATTCATCTCAATGATCTTCCATGAAGAAAAGGTGGGAATTCTCTTAGCTTGCCTTTCCTGTTGTTTGAACAGGGGACACTGAAAACAAGCCACAGAAAGGCAACTGGTGGGCAATCAATATTTTCATAGGCTCACCATGTGACCCTAATGTGCAGCTATGGTTGAGAACTACTGGTTTACCTGAGTATGCGCACAACAGCACACACACTCAAGAGATGGCAACCCCAAGACAGTCTGGGGACAACGACGATAATCTGTTTGGAATGGAGGAGACATGCTTTTTTCATTCAGAGATAAATCTTAATTCATGATTTAACTCAATGGAAGAGAAAAAAATGTAACTGCACACAGACATCACAAAGCAGTGGTTCCTGACATGTGCTGACCACCTCAATCTGCAGAGTGCAGACTATTCTGAGGGAAAGGGGAAGCTAACCAAGTTAGACCTAATGTGCTTTTTGAAACAATAAAGATGCCATGTGACATGGCACTTTCAGAAGGAAGAAAGACAGACATCAAAGAGTCAGGTGCTTAAATCGCTGAACAGTGCTTCAAGTGCTTAGCTGGGCCTTATAACTTCTGTGACAGGCAGCTTGAGAACATCTGTGATTTCTATTTTTCCCAAACCAATCCTGTTGAACAACTGATTTTGAAGGCACCTGCTGTTGCTTAATATTCCCCAGTCAAAAAACATAACCCCAAGTGACATGGCAGGATTCCTAAGAAGCATTCCCTTTTGGCAGCAGACACTTCAGGCTCAGCAGGATAACCTTCAGGATGTTCTCCAGGCTCCCTCCCTCCTTCCCAATCATGCCAAGTCTCAAACTCTAAAATAGCCGAGTATAATTTGAAAAATCAATTTTGGACTCATGGAACTTTATCTCAAAACATTTGGTGCTTCTCATGATACTAGATTTGAGGGTCTAAGAACAATGTCAGAACCCCATACCATCCCCTTGCCAACTCAGCTGCTGACAGAATATGGGCAAAACAGATGTTAACACATGTCTCTTACTTCCTCAGAGATAAGATTTGAAGTGGCAGCAGCTGGGCTGCAAAATTCTACTACCTGGTAAGCTAAAGCAGGCAGAGAGGTGAACTTAGTAACAGCTAGGTTTTAGGTCTACAAAGACAGGGGAGCCAAATGATTTTAGATCAACTAGGAGACAGTTTGGCTAAATGAATGAACAGGAAGGGAGAAATTACACACTGAGGAGGATACATGATCTCAAATGACCCTGTCTACCCCTAAGCAGGGTATTACGGCTTCCACTTGCTAGACAAGGAGTCCAAGACTCAGGAGGAGACAGAAATGGCACCCAGGTGCTCCTGACCCCAGGCCCACACTCTTCCCGGCACTGGTCTGAGAGCTGGCACCCAACTAAGCTCCTCTTGTCCAACTGCCCAGGTGCCTTGGGCCTGGATGTTTTTCCATCTCTACAACGTGGAGGACATCCGAGACCCTTCTCAACCAACTCTCAACTCTTAAATGCTCTCACACTGAACTGTAATTTATCTGCCTGCATGTCTGTTTTCCACACTGGACTGTGTACAGCTTCTAGTTACCTTGGCACCTCCAGCGAGACTTGCATGCTGGGCATAGAGATGCTCAGTTTGCTGAATGTGTGCACAAATGACAGACTGTCAACATGGATGCAAACATTAAGTCTGAAATAAAATGCTGAGAACATTAGCTGAGAAAACAAACAAAAACATAATGTTGTATCTTCAGTTACTGAGTTTTAAAAAATCCTGAGTTTTCTACACTTTTCCCCTTTAAAAGTGATTAAAAAACAAAACAAACAACAACAAAAATCCTGAGACCGTATAATTCTTCTTAGTTTACTGTTTCGCCTTCAAAGACAGAAAATTATTTACAAAACCAAATCTAACACTGCAGCCTAGGTGGACTTCAAGAATAAGAATCTGCAATAAAAAATAAAAAACATTTTTTCTTTATTTTTCCCAGAGTGGTAGTGCTGCAAATCAGCAAATTCTTGAAAAGTGAGAAGCCTGCAAAATTCTGAACCAGACGTGGCATCAGGAAAACAACCACTCAAGCACACAAGTGGCATTTTGTGATCAAATTTATTTTTTGTTTAAATTTCATTTACTTTGTTTTACTGTAATTTACACAAGAGACTGCCAAGTAAACTAGGTATTTTACATTCACCACACATTCCCTCAAATCTCCACAGTTGTTAGAAAAACATTAAAATCCATGTGCCGGGCTCTCATTTCCATGTGCGCCCGTGCTCCCAATGATGCTAGAAATGCCAGTGAGAGTTAAGTTCATTAAAGGGGAGGACTAGACTCTTCTTTTCACAGATTAGCAGTAATCTTCCTTGCACCGAACACGTTGCAGACAATGATTACGCTTTGACGAGACCTACCTCACAACAGTGCCCAGAGAGTAAACACCAGTTTTTACCCTGAGTACGCAGAGGACATATGAAACGTGGGGTTTGCTGCCGAGGATAACAGGCATCCCAGTGCAGCAGTGATCCTAAACATCCCTGTCCAAGTCACTGCCGTCACTTCAGTGGGGACACGGGACACGTGGGAAAACGAGCAGCAGGAAGGGGTGGGCGGTCAGTGAATCAGGTTACTAACGCGATTTGACCACAGGGGCTGGTGTGTCTTAGGAGGGATGAGAGGTTAAAGAAGACAGTTTGTGACCTGAAGGCTTCAAGAGTTATCATTCTACTCAAGCTTCCAGGACTGACAGGAGAAAAACTGGATCCAGACAGAGAAAGCCAATAAAAATCTTACCTAGCTATTGCTTCTTTCTTAAAAATAAAGAGAAGGTGGCGGCGGTGGCTTCTAACCAGCATTTCCACAATGCTTATCCAGGGTATATTCCATGGACATCCTATTGGAGAGCACATCCAACAGGCAGGACCGAGGAGCATCAGCCCCTCGGTGAGGCCTCCTACCCATGCAGGCAAGCCTTGTGCTGCGTCTTAAATTCTTCCTATCTCAAAGTCAGCATCTCCCCTTAAGGTATATTTTCAACATGAAAAGAGTGAAATGTCACCACTATATCCTATCGTGTAAGCTGTGAGGAATCTAGACCATTTGCATAGTTTCCAAACTATAATTTCAGAAGACAGTCATTTCAGAAACAAGACTCCAGAGATGTGCTATATGTCCAATTTTTCTACACAGCCTACAGTGCTATTAAGATTAATTTAATTTCCTTGTCTAACAGGTGCCTGAAAATTGTATAGTGTTTATTATAAATCACAAACTGTCATCTCCGTTTTTGCTAGGTCTGATGTAGAAAAATACTTGAAATTTAAAATACAAAAATCCAATAAAAACCAGAATTTTTTTTTTTTTTTTTAAAGGATTTTTCCTTCAGGGCAAACAAGTAAAAATTGGCATGTAAATTTACTCCTTCCTATTAGATATTGTCAAATTTGGCTGTAAGATAACGACCATCCAGAAATAAATAGTTATAAATACATTTAGAGTTTACATTCCAGATTCACTGGGTTACCAAAAAATTTAGACTATATTTTTCTGTGGGAGTCCATTTGCTGATGGGCCTAAAAGAGCAATTTCTAAGAGACTGATTAAAAAAAACAGAGAAATAATAAAAGGCTATATATATATATATATATTGGTCCACAACTTGACATTTATGAAACATACCAGCTAGTATTACATTGCAGTCAATCTGTCCATTAATGGTATTACTCTGATAATTATTAAAATCTGTTCCAGGTATATATATTGAAAATATTTTCTTTTGCATTCTTGCTGAAGATAGGTACAGTACTTTGGAGAAATTGTACTAATCCCTTCAGTATGTTTGTATGTACATATATATACACAAGTGTGTGTACCTTAATCTGTAGCTCTACATGCATTTTATATACAGCTACAGATACACACACACATACATATATACACATGTGGCTGAGAACCTGTGCGTGTGTGGACATAATCACAAGCACACGTCTGGGAAACGTCAACACTGCAAGATACTGGTCAGATTCTTCACTCGTCACTGGCTGCACTTGTTCCCCTCACTTGACCTTGGTTACGTAACTGTAAGAAAGGGAGAGACAGCACAGCTTGTTAAAATACAAGGAGACACAAAAAATATTACATTTGTCATACATATCCTCCAGAAAAAAAAAAAATCCCAACATATCCAAACTTCCAGCAGCAAACATGCCCCAACGACGATACCGTAAAGATTTAATCTCTCTTTAAGATTCTGGTCTTACTAATGGCAGAGCGTTTTGTTTCACCAGAGGGGAAAGATAAACCATATGCAGAAGTAAGTCATAGGAATTCAGAAAAACTTAACCAAAAGTAACAATAACTTAAAAAAAATTACAAGAACACTGAATTTAAAGAAAGGCCTTTAGAGGACTCTTGGGACAGCTGATTCACTCATAGTTGGTACAACTACTTCTCTTGACTACTGGACTCTTCATCTATTCCCATGTTCAATAATTAAAGAGCAGGTAGTTCATGTAAGAGGGCAGCAAAGAACCACAGAGGAACAAGGGAGAGTGTAACATCTTGTTCTTTGCTAATAAACACCTTAATTCTTTTTCAGTATTAACAAAGGATGACAGAATACACAGTTTACTGTTGATTTTTGGTTACTCACACTGGTTTCATTTAATATGTGGGGTAGATCTTCACACTCTTTTTTTCCCTCCAAGAAAATCCTTATCAGAGTACACAAATTTGTCTTAGAGAAATTTTAAGACCATAGAAATGTTTTATATTATAAATGAAAAGTGCATTTACACATATTAAAGCTAATTGTATGGATAACTGAAGATTCAACTTGAAAGAAGACTTTCGGGTGTATAGAAAAAACTTCAACTAAAATGGATTACTGAGGTTGGCCCTCATGGTACGGGATAAAGGCTTTCCTTCAGGGTGATTTAAAGTGCCTTTACATATTTCCTTAAACCACAAATGATCCTACTGAGAAATAGGTCAATTAACTGGCTATGGATGAAAAATCAGCTGGTGTCTAAGACAATGCTACATGATGAATAAGTACACTTGGCAGCTAGTTCCTAACCCATAATGCTAAGAACTGGCCTGGGATTACCAAATTCGACCTGTTCCACAGATAAAATTCTTACAGAATAATAATTCAAGTGTTCACTGTCAATTTCTAAAATAAGTATCCTTTAAATTCTAAAAAATAAAACCACATTAACAGAACCTCTGCTCAGCAAGTTAACTGCCCATCACCAGAATGGTATTGGTTTGTAAACATTTCTTTTTACCCAAGTCTTCACTTACACAGTTTGATATTGTCTCTGACCCTACAGGGGACTCATCTAGACATCAGCAGCCGACGTGCCTCGGACGGAACCCTTCTTACGCATCTAAACGTAAAATAAAATCATGAGCTGCTGAAATCACAGACTCTATATAGGCGTTAGTAAGCAAGGGGAAAAAGAGATCTAAAAGAGGTTGTGAAGTGATGGCTGCCTGTTTATAACCATAACCACAGTGAGAATGAAGTTTGTAGGCCTCTTGGTCTAAAGACAGTCTTGCAAAAGGCTTTTCTTACACAGCATGAAAAATATTTCTTGAATCTAGGAAACAAGAGGCTACAGACTGATGATACAAAATTATCAAAGACAGCCAAGGGGTAAATGAACAGCTCCCCATATAATGTGAGGAGATAGCCCAATGGACTGGTCCATCTTTTCATAGTTCCTACTAGACCAGGACAGAGCCATGAGGTGTGGCCCTCTTGGCTGCTTCTAAAACCAGGGCCTCCCGGAGGAGTTGTTTAGAGAAGTTTACTGAAAACAGGGATGAAAGAAGAACGAAACATAGCACAGGAATAACGGAACAGGGAAGGACACAAGGCTGTACCACAAAGGACGGGCATTCATAACAATAGCCTACAGACAATTTAAAAAACTCATTGAGAAAATCAAGAAAATAATGGAGAAAAGGAATAAATACAATGAATCTATTCTAAAACTCAACACCCCCTCTGCACCCAAGAGAAGTATCATTTGAGAACAAACAGGTATTGCACTTGTCCCAAGCATGCCTTCGGCTGCTAAGCCGAACCCCAGGATTTCCCTGCAGAATTATAAGTAGGGGCAGTCCTCTCTGGCCAAACCTCTCAACAGGCTGTTCTTTCACTCCAGGGATAAAACCCATTTAAAAGAAATCCAATTTTTAAAATATTGGCAAACTGAGAGGAAAATTATGATGCATCAAATTCTATCCTCAGATGTCAGGAAGTGGGGAAATTCCTCAGTGGTTAAGAGGACTTTAACAGGAGGTGAGTGCTTTCTGGTAGGTGTTTGGCCCACAGGCATGATGCTGCCCAGATTCTGAAGATGGTCACAGACCGACTGTTAGGACTCAAAGCAGAAGCAATTCAATGTGGAATAAACAAAAACACCAAACCCGCTGCTATCCAGTTAATCCTGAGTCATGGCGACCCTATAGGACAGAGTAGAACTACCCTATAGGGCTTCCAAGGGGCGGCTGGTGTATTCAAACTGCCCACCTTTTGGTTAGCAGCCTGAACTCTTAACTACTGCGCCCAGGGCTCCTCCCTAAGGACCTAGATCATGATAACCTAAATGGGATTTAACATCATGAGGACCAGCACTTAACACTAGAAATTTGTCTTAAATTTCTCTGAAACATTTAACAAAGAAGAGGCCATCTACTCGTAGCAAGAACCAATGACAGAGCTCTACCAACACTGTCCATTTATAACATGTGGGTATAGTATCTTCTAGTAAAATGGGCTGCTGTGTAATAACTTGTCTATCTTCCATATTCTTACTGTGTGCAATTCCTAACTCATGAATAACTGATCTGTATGGAAAAGCAGCTGAGCCTCCAGGCCCAGTGCCATAGGTGGGACCAAGAGTCACCACTTCTGTGTCAGAGGTCTCTTCACGTTGACACTGGGACTGTTTTGTGTTCAGGGATCCGGAGAGGACAAATTGTTGAGGGAGGCAAGAGCACTTCCCTGCGGGAAGAAGAGGTCTCAGCCAAGTTCTGTCCAAGGGGTCCAGAAGCAGGCAGGGCTGAGTCCAAACCAGGAAAGGCTACATTCCCCACCAGATCAGCAGTGACTGCTCTTCCTCAGGTTATGGACAGTTCCTCGGCATAAAAATCAGAACCATGAGAAGGGCTCCTTCCTGAGGGTCTAACTAAGAATCTGTTTTCTGTTGTGTTTGGTAAATCCTTTTTGGAAATGCCAGCCTATACCATGAGCCTAGTATGAATGAGCACAACCACGCTGCTGTCTTTTCAATGTCCAGCTGAGACCAGCTGCTGTGAGAGGCTGAAGGGAGAGCTGGCAGGTGCCTCTGCAGCCTGAAGCACTTGGAGGGAGGGAAAACGGGCAAGGCAGGGGTAAGAGGATTAAAAAAAAGGTGGGGGGGGTGCTTCTCAGAGAAGAGCACCTGGCTCTTGAGCAAAGGAAAACGGAAGTGGAAAAGAAGGCAAGAGGACCCACGATACGCTCTTGCCTATTTCTTTTGCCTGGGCGCTGCCTAAAATTAAGGAGGTGGAGGACAGTCTTCCAAGCTCCCCACTCCTAAGATCCAGAACTCAGAGCCATCTGATTAGTGTGAGAAATTGGGGTCAAAGAGGTTTCTATTGGCTGGCCTAGAAACTGAACCCCTATTTAGAATGTTGTTCCAAATTTCAAACAATCAACTTAATTTTTGGAACAAAATCCATTCATAAGTTGGAGACTGCCTATAGTTTACTTTATGTATAAGATAAGGTTAAAACATTTTATTATCTTATAAAGAAAATATGTCCTAGCTCTTTCAGAAGGTTTGTATAAAACTAATTAGAAGCAGATCTGCTGTAATCACCAAAAGTAAGCAATCTTAAACACAGATTCTTTACGATGCAATGTGCCAGAGAAATAGATTTCCTTCTGTGCCAAAGAACCTGATTGGCCGCCATCCTCCTGTGATTACATGGAGCTCCTGCCGCACACACAGGCATTCGTCAAACGCTTGCGCCTGCAGGCCTTCCAACACTGGGACTGCTGGCAGGACTTACGATGACTGCATGGAAACCGCTACCCTGTGCTGCACATTCCTCAGGTTCAGTCCCCCAGTGAGGTTTTACTGCCAACTGAAGAGAAGTGGGGCCCAGAGCAAAAGCAAAACCAGGCACGTGCAAGACGAAGTCAGAGAAGAACACATCCCTGGGAGAGAGATGGGAGAAGCCCTGTGCACACACACTGCGGGGTCTGCTCACTGTGGTGGTGTGGAGCTGAGGGGTACTTTAACTCTGAAACATGGCATGCTGACATCTGGCCCACGGATCACTGAACTTCTGCCTAAAGCTTGTGAAGAAATAAGGATTCATCACTAGTTGGGGGAGGGAGAAGGCATTTCTAGAATCAATGACAATACCACTAGCTTTAACAGTCCTACAGAAGAAGGAAAAAGGACTTACTGTGATAACGAGTATGACCCCTCAAAATGAACTTAAAGGCAGTTTGGTCTGCCACGGTGAGTATCTATAAAAGTACTGTGTGAACTAGGTAACATTGGAGAGAAATAGCTCATAAAAAATAATACAAAACCACTGGGCATTTTACAATGAACAAATTCTAAATCAAGGAAGCTCTAGTCAACTTTCACAGAAGATGTTCAGAAATCAGAAAGCAGGAGGTTAGTGTCTAAGAAGCTTGATTTTGATGAGGATAAACAGATCAGAGAATGGCTTTTAATAACACTTGTCTTAAATTCTAAGCCTACACTTACTAAGCGTGCAGTTTTAGAAAAGAACAATTAGAGAACTCCCATAGAATGGGAAGTCTTACTGTTTCTAGTTCTTTCTGAGTTTCATCTTCCATTCTCCTAATGTCTTCCATTGTCAGATCAATCCACTTGTCAATCCAACAAAAAAGCTGGCGATGAAAGTTTGTAAATATCCTTTTTTCTTGCTTTTAAAACAAAGAAGAAAAGCAGTATAAGATGGCAAAAATCTAAGATTAGTGACAGATTAACTTTAGTAGAAGTTAATCTATGTCCCAATTAATTCCATGAAATTTATACATACTTGGTTTGAAAAGACCACTCCACTATTAGTGAAAACCCTACTTCCATCCTATTATCATTTTGTCCAAGTAAATAAAAAGAAAAATTTCCCTCTGAAAAGTGAAACAATCTTATCAGGCAAAGGTAGCATGGTTTAGCAGAAACTAAAAAAATGCAGTGTATACATTCTGATCTAATGTAAATTCTTGCTGGACCTTATTTATTTTTACCTTCTTCTAAATGTCAATGACCAGAAGTCTACTTGATTTCTTCTGCTATAAAATCATACATTATCATTCTTAACTTCTCTGCAATTCCAAGGAACACTGTTGAGGTGGAATTTAAGAATTACTTAAAGAGTCCCAGGTTCTTTGGAATGTTTTGTTAAATTAAGAATTATTACTTATTCTCACCTCCATTGTTTTTTCTACTCTACATGTTACTGCCACTGTATAAAATCATACTTACAATGAGTGGTTTTAATTGCTGGATTATTTAAGTATTACTAAACCTTCCCAAGAAGAGATAAAAGTGCATGGCATAGTGAGTACTTCTGGACAATCTTCAACTTTTTAATTTTTTTCCATGAACAGAAGGGACTTCATCAATTACATGTATGACTTCTATTTTAACAGAACTAGATTATGAATCTAATCATGATCCAAGAGGAAGGAAGGAAGCCAGTATTTACAGAGTGCCTAGTGTGGGCCAATTGCAAGCAGGCCCAAGGCTAATCAAGGCTGCCAGCACTCTGAGATCATTTTTTTCTTTTTAAAATTGTGGTAAAATATATATATATATATATATCAAAAAGCTTGGTGTTTTGACCACTTTTAAGTGTACCATTCAGTGACTTTACATTCGCCATGCTGTGCTACCATTCCCCATTTAAAAGTTTTACATCACCCCAAAAGGACTTATTATTATTTTTTAAATATTAATGCAGTTTAAAAGTAGAAAAGTTTAAAAGTAGAAAAGTTATGGTGAAACTCAGACATGACTAGCTGATATAATGGGGGTTTCTTTATAATGACAAAGGAATAAACGTTCACACTGTGGAAAAAGTAAACACCAAAGAAACGTGCATAGTCCTTGTATATTTATAACCATGTGTATTTATACAAGTGCAATCCTCCCCTCTTGCTAGATCTGACTACCCACGTTACTTTCACTTTAGTGTGAAGACATGAAAAAGAAGCAATTAGAATTTGGACTCTCAGATAACGTCACCCTAGGTTCAGAGTGTAGAACTATTCTCAGTGAGAGCCTTTAAAGAAGACATTCTGTGTGAAAGTGCCAGGTGTGTGTGTCACAAGAGATGTGTGTGGGTGTAAGGAGCCCCTCAGTGGGCAAGTCCTGGGGACCTGCTGAATGTGGAAAGGGCCCTCTACAAAAGAGCTGGGCAACCTAGCCAGGAAAGTACTTTGAACAACAACAACAAAAAAAAAACTGCAAGGCCTTTTCCTCAAAGAAAGGCCCCTTAATGCTGCTGACATTTGTTTTTGCTGTGTCCAAGGAGAAAAAGGGTAAAAAGAAATTCAGCAGGGGCAGTAATTCTCACCTCACAAAGGAGAACGGAAAGTGGTAACACAGAAAATATTAATAGCTATCTTAAATCTGAATCTAAATTGAAGTCACCATGTTTTGAGCAGGTTTTACCTTCTGAATGAAGTTTTCTACTTTGCTCTGCAGTCCCCACCACTTGAATTTGATGGTCACCAGCTTATACGCACACATCTGAGGACCGTCTGGGTTGTTTGCCAGCTCCTTCTAGATGAGGAAAATTGAAAAGAAGAAATCGTGACTTAAATGTTTATGTTTTGATTAAAATTGACTGCTGTGTAACAACATCACAGACATACACGAAGAAAATTACAATCTCAGATGTGTTTAATTCAGATGTTTGGAAAATCTAAATCATTTTAGCAAAAGGAGCAGTATTCCCCTGCTGCAAACCCTCCTTCCACAGACGAGGTTACTTCCCAGCTCTAAAGTTTAACAGACACATCGCTCTGCCTGAAATTACACTATTCAGATTTCATATTAAATACCAAATACTATTCACATCATATCAACAGTGAGTCTTTAATATGTAAGGGTTCTCCTAACACCATTACTGTGCTGCCTTTGTGGATCTGGCGAGGCACAATAAAAAATGACGAGGGAGTAGAGTCTTCTCCTGTGTCTTCAAATGCTGGCAAATGGAGTCGCACTGTTCATTAACTGAGGTGTTTTCCATAGAAGTGGGATACAAAAAGTAATGCAGTGGCAAAAATTATCTGTAATTTTCAAGTGCTCAAAGGAATATTCCACACATATCAACTTTAATTTCCACAACTGATTACACCTCATAGATTAAATGGTGTAGTCAAGGAATCAAGTCAAGACTTGTTCTGGTAAAAAAAAGAAAAATACTAAAAAAAGGAAAAAAAAAGGGCGAGATGGAGAGGTGGGGGGACTATCCTAGATTAAAAGAGACTAAAAAAAGGACTAAATAATGTAACGTCTGCAATTTACTTTCAAATAACTCAACCTTTAATTAAAAAAATATTTATTTATGTAGATGGAATGAGGGAAAGAGGGAGACAGCGAAGAGGGAGAAAAGGAAAGCAAACACAGCAAACTGTTAATAGCTGTTGAATCTAAGTGGACGTACTCACTGTTACTTCAGTTTTAGGTATGTTTTGGAAGTTTTTGTTATACAAACTTGGGAGAGATTACAACCTATTACATTACTGACTGTAAAAATGGTGGAGTGGCAGGGATGTTAGACCTCCTCACCTAACTTCCCAAGGGGGAAGGAGAATCATCGCCAGGACAACATCCCAAGGCTGACTGCTACGGGGTGGAGGGCAGACATACCTCCACCCTCCAACCTTTTTACCAATTCTGACACCAGCCCAACCTCCTATGGCACTCTCTACTTCTCCACTGGGTTCGAGAATTTGTTGAAATGGCCACACAAAACTCACAGACCGTACTCATGATTATGGGCTTAATTAAGGAAGTAACAGGTTACAATTCAAGGTCAGAAACAAGTCAGGATACAGTTTTTTCATCAGGACAGCATCTTCTCAGCCATGCCCACAGGCAGGCCTCTCTCCAGCCCCTCAGGCCTCTTGGGCTGGCCCTGCCTCTGCCCTGCTCCACCAAGTGTTACAAAGCTCTTCAGCTCCACCATTAAGTGCCCAGAGGCACTCCACTCTACTAGTAAGCCTCGGCCTGAAGGTACTCAGCTCTCTCACTCTGTGGGTTGGCAAGCTTAGCTCCTACAAGTAGCCTGAGGCACCCCACTCCGCCAGGAAGCCTCCCACCTGAAGGTGCTCAACTCTCTTGCTCGGTGGGTTGGCACACCCACTGTAACCGCCTTACTCTGTGGGCCACGAACCCCACTGCACTTTCTTGTGCTGGTCTTCTGGTTCTGCCACCACTGTTTCTCTGCTGCCGCTTTTCGCCATCTTGATCTGTCTCTGGTGTTATGGCTCCCTGTCTGTCTCCTGGGTCTAGGCGGTTTTTAGACCAGGGATCCCAGGTCCAAAGGATGCACTCAGGTCCCATCTCTTCTTCTTGGTGGTAGTAAGGCCCCCCTTTCCACCTCTGGGATGGCTCATTTTAAGCCTACTGGGATGGCAAAACTGACCAATCCCCTTGTTAGGGCTCCATACACCTTATCTGCATGGTCCCGGCCCCGCACGGGTGCAATACACCTCATACGCATTATTAGCAAGCTGTCCAATGCCCTTGGTGGGCCACAAGCACCCTTTTGGCACAGTCCCACCCAATCGTTTGATGGGAGTTACAAGATCACGGCTAGAAAGGTCATATAAAAGTGATCCCTTGCACTGCACTATTTCTGTGCAATTTATCAGTGTAGGCTTCTGCACCTTTATTTTTGGGGAGAAGTGAGTGGGTGTGAACCAGGACCTTGCAGCACACCTCACTGTTTTCTCTACGGATCCACTTAGAATAGGGCTCTTCCAAAGTGATGTGTGCAGGAGACAGAAACACTCCTAACCTGACCCAGAACACAGGCTAGAACTAGTTCACAGTGGTGAACAAACAAAGGCATGGTCCCTGCCCTCGGGTGCTCACGGTCTAGCACTGAAAACAGCTGTCAAAAAATCACAGATAGCAGAGGGCTTAAAGCAGGTGTGGGTTAAGTGAGTCTCAATGTTCATGCTTATAAGATGATGATGAAGCTACTTCTTAGGACTGTGGTGAAGACTAAATAAAGCAGTATACGCCCTGTGCTTAGTAGATGGGACTAATACATACTAGTTTCCTCTCTCTCCTTTATTCTTTAACAGAGTTGTATTTACGACTTTGAATCTATAAAAAAATTTAAATAAATTTTCTCATAACAGTAGAAAGTCGTGCAACAAACACTATGGGGATTCCTTTTAAAAAAATTAAATCACTGGGCCAAAGGATAAAGTAGCCTTTTTAAGTGCTCGCCCCTTCTTCACCACTGTCCTTGGCTTCACACAGCATTCAAGACATCACAACACCAGCATCAGTCCCACTGTCAGCTTCCACTCATTTTCATAGCCCACTTTCAACAAGTTTGTTCTGTGTGAGCAAATATTCTTTCCACTGAACCACATAAACGAATTCAGAAAAATGATGAATTCCTAGGTCTTATTCTAAAACCTCAAGATTATTCTTCATTTACGCAATCACAACACCAGACCACTTTTTTTTCTGAAGTCTCTATAATATTCCAGTTTCAAGTGAATTCTAGGGATAAGATATATGAAAGAGTTCTACCTCAGTATTATTAATGAGACTGAAAGTTCTGTAGAGTCCTGCATGATTGATCAACTTTTCTCAGGTAATCTCTTCTGTAATAACATTTCATCTTCTGAATAATGGCCTGGTACATGGGTTACATCAACGAGGTAATACCAGCAAGCATTTAAATAAAAATATCACACCAAACTGCCCTTTTGCAAGTGAGTTTACATCCACTGAAGGACTTGGCTAGCTTAACTCTATTTTTCCATGATTTTCTTGTCCATAAAGGGTGCCAATGTGAAAACTTGCCATTCACTTCTCACTTATTGACATGGTTAGGTTCCAAAGACCAGGTCATTATGTAAAAATCAGGGTCATGCAAAAATGGACGATAGCCACATCAGATCACAAAAATGGAAGATGACCACATCATTTCATAACTGCCAAATTATATCATTACATAACTGCCAAACCACTGAGAATCATGGCCCAGCCAAACTGACACATAACCTTAACCACCACAGCCAGAATCACTCTTGCCTCGCACCCCAGTGTTCACTACTGCTAGACATACGTCGTCAACACAAAATAGTAGATTTTTTTTACTATTATTGTAAATGTGATATGTCAGATAACGAGACAGTCTCTAAGTGAGGAGTAAGTGTATACACATTAGCCCATACAAGTCTAATTCAGGAAGTGTTTAGTGGGTACCAATTACATACCCTAATTCTGTGCTAGGTATTGTCAGGGAACACAAAAGTGGCTGGTAGGGAGAAGAGTAATTACATACATAAATAAGGATAAAACAATTGCTGTACTTGGGCCAACAGTCTCTTTCAGAAGGGACCCTTCTTTTGTGGATGCTGTGGTGCTATGCTAAAATCACATATTTATATACTGCCCTTCTCCTCCCTGACCTGTAGGCCCCTAGCACTTAAGCTGAGCTCCTGTGTGGAAGCCATCAATCACACTTCCACAGGATATAA
This sequence comes from Loxodonta africana, assembly GCF_030014295.1. Classification (NCBI taxonomy): domain Eukaryota; kingdom Metazoa; phylum Chordata; class Mammalia; order Proboscidea; family Elephantidae; genus Loxodonta; species Loxodonta africana. The sequence goes on along the minus strand of NC_087360.1, from coordinate 28,720,928 downwards.
CTAGGTTCTAAGTGGCCAGCCTTACTGAAAAATGACAAGATTGGTCTTTCACAGTTCATTTTTTCAATAAGCAATAAGCCAGTGTTGAGGTACTCTCTAATCCAATGAATGTCACTGAGAAGCCCTCACATGAAACACAATTTGGGTATACGTAGAATATGGCACTTAAAATTGTCAGTTAAACTTGCCAAACAGTAGCGCTAGCCTAGGAGTAAGGGGACTTGGGTTGTAGCTCCCATTATGCAATGTAACTTCTTGTGTAATGTGTGCACGATCTTTCATTTCTCTTGGCCTTACTTCTCTATCTGTAAAAGGAAACACTAGACTCTACCAGATCTATTGATTATGGACTGATAACTGTTCTGAAACTCCCAGTCACTGGACATCTAGTTCTAAATAAAAGCCTTGCCTGTTCCTAGTATAATGCCAACTCTTCAGAATTCTTCAACAGTTTTATAAAAACAAGATGATGAGGCATGGTTCTAATTAAAGGGTAAGCTAAATGTAATACAAACATGCTTACACCAGATTTGGGCTCCAAGAACAGAGTACATACATGTGCCTTCAACAATTAACCAAGTTTGTTTCTCACATTCTTTCCAGTGACTCTGTCAGGCTGCTCAAATCAATTAAGGTAACGCTGGTAATTTATAAGGAACAGCGGTCTATAAAACTATTTAAAAAACTGCAAACAATGGTACAAAAAGACAGAACTATCTCCCAGATCTAAAATATATACTCAGTCTATCTGTTTTCATCCAACTTGCAATTTAAGAAAAAAAAAAAAATCTTTCAGGGAAGAACAACAAGTATACATACAAACAACCTGCGGCATATATTTCTTGGCCTAATTCTCCAAAGCATCAATACTTCACAGTGTGAGGCACAGAAGGTGATCCTTATAGGAACGTAATCTCACTATCCCCAGGAGAATGCTGAGAACACAGAAGTTATATATTTCCTTAAAATTATTATTATTAACATATTATAATATTTAAGGCCTCTTCCAACTTTAAAAATGATTTATGTGATCCACCTCTTAATCTGAGGTATGGTCTTAAGGCCATATGATTAAGAAATGGCTTAAAAATTCTCTACTTACGATGAAATAAAAAATAGTGAAATTGCTTAGATGTATTAAATAAAACTAAAATAATCCTTTTGCTATCACCTTTCTAGAGTGAGATCTGACATTATGTAAGAAAAATCTTAAAGCTGTTCATATTCCGTGTGCACATTTAACCTGGTAATTCCATGTTCAGAAATTTATCCTTTTTATGGTATAAGAAAAAAACACTATATATTTACAACAGCAAAAACTGGGACTCCAACACCCACAAATTAGAGAGATTAAATATCTCATAGGCCTTCCAAGCAATGCATACAACCGTTAAAAACCATCTTTTCAAAGAAAATCAATAATGTGGGAAAAAAGAGTAAGTATTTACAAAATAAACTACATGAATCAGGGAATATACCAAAAAACAGTAATGATCTCTAAATGGTGGGACTATAACTGATTTCTATTTTCTTCTGTGTACAGCTCTTTATTTTTAAAACTTAACAACAAATGTGTATCATTTTATAATCAGAAAAAGAACACTAATAGGCTTAAAAAAGTAGACTTTAAAAAACATTTTGCCCTCAGTTGAGTGTTTTGGGATAAAGATTTACTTTGTCCTACATTATCCAGATAACTATTTCAAATCTTCATTCTTCTTTGGCTATGAAGAGTCTAAACTTCCCTGCTTCTTTTCTTTTCAGTGTTTAACAGATCAAAGCTAAGCAAAGCTAAATAAATCAAGCTGTATGCTGAATTAAGACCTTTAATATATAACTTAAGTTCAGATCATATTTAATTTTTCCTAATCTTAAAACTTCTACTTCTTGTGGTGTCTGGGGTCTTAAACACTAACAAGCAGCCATCTAAGATGCATCAATTGGTCTCACCCACCTGGATCAAAGGAGAATGAAGAACACCAAGGTCACAAGATAATTATGAGCCCAAGAGACAGAAAGGGCCACAAGAACTAGAGACTACATCATCCTGAGACCAGAAGAACTAGACGGTGGCCAGCCACAACAGATGACTGCCCTGACAGGGAGCACAACAGAGAACCCCTGTGGAAGCAGGAGAACAGTGGGATGCAGACCCCAAATTCTCATAAAAACACCAGACTTAATGGTCTGACTGAGACTAGAAGAATCCCGGCTCTCATGGTCCCCAAACCTTCTGTTGGCCCAGGACAGGAACCATTCCCAAAGCCAACTCATCAGACATGGACTGGACTGGACAGTGGTTTGGAGAGAAATGCTGATGAGGAGTGAGCTACTTGCATCAGGTGGACACTTGAGACTATGTTGGCATCTCCTGCCTGGAGGGGAGATAGGAGAGTAGAGGGGGTTAGAAGCTGGCAAAACAGTCATGAAAAGAGAGGCTGGAAGGAGGGAGTGGGCTGACTCATTAGGGGGAGAGTGAGTGGGAGTATGTAGTAAGGTGTATGTAAGTTTATATGTGAGAGACTGACTTGATTTGTAAACTTTCACTTAAAGCACAATAAAATTAAAAAAAAGAAAACAAAAAGACTTCTACTTCTAAAGCAATCATAAGGCATACATGCATGGTAAAATACAATTTAACTCCTCAGATTTATCAGAAACATTCTTGTGAAGGGATGCGTAACTTTCAAAAATGAGAAAAATCTCGATAGGATATTTACGACCTCAGACGCAGAGCAATGTTCTAGGCTCCACAGGACCCAAAGAAGTTCCAGAATTGTTGCCCCACCTCCAGAGGCTGACAGCCTGGGCTGGGCAAAGCCATCTCTTTGGACATCACAATACAAATGTTTTCTGGCTTTCCTCTTCATCAGGTAATATAACAACCACAGACTAAATAAAGCCAAAATGTGAATTAAAATCTTCCACGTATAACTCCAATCCAGTCCAAAATCTACCTAACATTTCCTAATTTAAGGCAAAACAGAATTAACTCTTGACTGGACTTGATCAAAAAAAAGGAAAAAGAAAATCGAAGAGTAATGGAAATAAAATTATTTTGCTGACGCACATCAGTTTCATATAGATTAAAGCATGATAATTTAAAAGGGCAATTAAGAAGAAAAAGAACGTGAAACCGGCTGGCTGCAAAAAGACAGTACAATCAAAGTTTTATAAGATGAGGGTCATGGGCTAACAGAAGAACCCAAAATTATGATTCATCTCTACGTAATTTAAATTTCATCTGAAATATACCAAGCACTAGCTATTTGTGAAATGCTTCCAAAATTTTATTTAAATAGCTTGTATATTCACGGAATTCCTTAAATTTCATGTTTCTAACTATATAAATGAAACCCCAAAGCCCAAATCATGTTTTTAATTTAACAATGCATATTAGGTTACTCTGAGGTATGTGGACAAGGCCTACGGGGGAGTAATGTATACTAGAGCCACACAACGTAACTAAACAAAATGGAGTGTGTTTAGCTGGAATAGTGAGCAATCAGTCCATGTTATCCACAAGAACTAGTTTCTTGTATCTGTGACAAACAAATATATACAAACGTTAAAAGAGAATTAAAGAAAGAAAAAGAAACCAAAGGCATTCTGGAAACTCATTTTCAAAAAATGTTGTCCTCTCATAGTCTCATGCTACATGTCAAGTCTACATACACGTTTTATATTGACAAACGTGTTGGCGTGAAGATGGAATAAGGCATATGCAACATTTAACTAGAGTTAATACTTTGGAAGGACATAGCAGTTTCTATAAACCTTGCATTCCATATTTTAATTTCTCAATTTTAGGCAATCTAAATGCTCAATTTCAGCTGCTGATTTTGTAATATAAGTTTCCAACCCAGATTTCACTAAGAGGGTTAAAAATAAGCACAGCACTGGGGCAGCTGCCAGTGCATACATCAGTAAATATCAACACAAGATTACAGAATATACGTGAAGTATGTGTACTAAAATTTCAAGCAAAACCCGATCCACTGACTTGCAGCCCGTTCTCTCAACTTTGGTAAAATTTTGGTACCGTTTGGACAGGTCTACACAGGACATTATATTCTCTTTAAGTACACGACAAGGTGAGTAAGTCCAACGTTTAAGTGATTTTTATTTGGCTCAAGATAGTTAACTTGAATCCAGTAAATGCTTATTAAGCATTTACTATGAGCAAACCTCTGTGCTAAGCACTGCCACATATCAAGGTAAATCAGACAGAGATCCTGTGGTTTAACATTCAGTGTCACAGAGGACAGAGGAGGTGGGGAAAGAAAAGCAGAGTGAACAAATAAACCACCACCCTAATGTGAGACACATCAAGTGCCATGAGAAGGTCAAGTACAATAGATGCTAGGTGGGTTCAAAGACGGGAGATTCCCATCTGGATGGGCAAATGGGAAATGCCAACTGGAAGAAGTACATGTGAGATCATGCTCAAAAGGTTAATCATAGGTTAAACTAATTTCACAAAAAGAGGCAAAATGAAATTAAGCCAAGAAAGCTTACTATGTGTGAGAGGATAACCAGTCACATTTTCCATGTGTCTGAACTTTATTTTTTGTAGCTCACACCCATTTACTAACTAGCACTATGACACGTACTCCACACTTGCCTCCAATCACTCCAGGAGTAACACTAGTACAAGTGACACCACAAGTTCACCTTCAAATGAAACACATGAAGAAAACTTTGTTTCCGAGTGTCAGTAGGACGCTCTCCAAGAGGCTCATCCTGCCACATCACTTATCCAACCAGAGTAAGACACTTCATTTGTCTTTTAGCTCTGCCTGAAAATACAGGCATTCAGAATCTACAATAAGGTTAGAAGTCATCACGTGTCGCTTCTGGGGCATTTAGTTCCTTCAAGACATGGAACTGCTCTTTTTGGGTCCACTATAGGAGTTAGCATAATTAATACATAAAACAAACAAACCTGTTGCCATCGAGTTAATTCCGGCTCATAGCGACCCTATACGACAGAACAGAACTGCCCCACTGGGTTTCCAAGGAACGGCTGGTGGATTCAAACTGCCAACCTTTTGGATAACAACCAAACTCTTAACCACTGAGCCACTAGGGCTCCAATTATTTTAAAAAAGAAGAAGAAAAAAAAAAAAAGGTTGCCCTCAAGTCGATTCCGACTCATGGCGACCCTACAGGACAGAGTAGAACTGCCCCATAGAGTTTCCAAGGAGCACCTGGTGGATTCGAACCGCTGACCTTTTCTTTAGCAGCCGTAGCTCTTAACCACCATGCCACTAGGGTTTCCAATTATATAATAAGTGTTAAATAAATAAATAAATAAATAAATATTTTAAGTGTTAAATAGGAGCACTGGTGGCACAATGGTTAAGCACTCTGCTGCTAACTGAAAGGTCAGCAGTTCGAACCCACCAGTCACTCCATAAGAGAAAGATGTGGCAGTCTCCTTTCAGAAAAATCACAGCTTTGGATGCCCTATCAAGCAGATCTACTCTGTCCTACAGGGATGCTATGAGTTGAAATCAACTCGACAGCAACAAAGTGTTAAACATGTGCTTTTAAATGGAATTAAGAACCTAATCTGAGCGAGGTAACTCCCAAAAATCAGCCATGTTTTAAGGTCTGCTTTATTATACATAATCCAAAATGAAGTCTAACCAGATACTAATTATTAAGCCTCTTTATGCCACCCATTATGTGGTTTCAAATGTGAGGTTACAGGAAGGGAACATATTTTAAAATGCCTGCCCATGCTTTCTGGGACTCAGACATGTCTAGACTGAGAAGTAAGAGAGCACTCATCAGTCTTTCTACAAGAGTGGCTATCAAGTACAGGATACTGCTCATTAGGCATATGAGGATTTTCTGGGTCACTTTCTAGGCAGTCTCCATCTTGAAGAGGTTTCCATGGCTGGATTTCAACTTCTCCCTCTTGCCCCACTTCCATTCTTCTGATCCCTGGCCAACAGAGTCTCAGGAGTATCTTTACGTCAGGCAACTGACAACCAATGCCACCACCTTCTCTTCACAGTTGTGGGGTAGAAAGACAAGGGAACCTTGGCAGCATGGCAGTGAAAATTAGTGTCACTATAATCTACAATATGGCTGCCCTCCACTGGATCCAGAATGGTCCCTCTGGCTATTCTAGAATGACTCTAAAGCATGGACCGAGCAGGTAAATGGTACCTGCAAGATAAGATACTGCTCTTCAAGGCCAAGCTCCCAACTGCCAGAGCTTCTGCTCAGACTGGAGTTAATTAATATAGAAGACAAATAGGATATGCTTTTATGATAAGAAATAGTATACATACTTGTATGGATAATACAAAACCACCACAATTTCTGGATCAACTTCTTTATTCAATCTGATCACCTTATATCCATATATTTAGAGCCCTGGCTGAGACTCCAGAGGTACATCAAGCACTGTAAGGGATAGGCTTTGCCAAAGGCTCCTACAAAGACCTTTACAGGCCTAATTTTTAACTGCTGTACGTATGTAGACACGGAAGCTCAAGTATTCACAAGGCATCTGGCTGAAATGAGGAAAGAAATGAAGCCTTGCCATAGGATAAAAATGACACCATAATCTTTAAAGGCAGTGTTCCAATTTGTTAAAATGACAACTCCTCACCTAGATCAGAGGAGGCCAATCTGGAAAGCTAAAGGAATCCATGTGTAAAATGTTTCTGATAAACCATCAGAACAGTGAGTCATACCAGTGTCACAACACAAAGCCGCTCAAAACACAAAATGAAAACATGTACACATATGTACACATGTGTACACACACACACGGTGATACAAAGAAGCAAGACATTTCTATTCATGAGACAGTCACACTTCTATCTTGAAGCAAAAATCCTAGTCAGGTTCTAAATTGCTCTCCTATCACCATGTGTGCTTGCTTTGGCAGCACATATACTAAAATTGAAATGATACAGAGAAGATTATCATGGCCCCTGGGAGCAAGGATGACACCCAAACTCATGAAGTATTCCATATTTTGGAAACCCTGGTGGCATGGTGGTTAAGAGGTATGGCTGCTAACCAAAAGGTCGGTGGTTTGAATCCGCCAGGTGCTCCTTGGAAACCCTATGGGGCAGTTCTACTCTGTCCTTTAAGGTCACTATGAGTCAGGATCGACTCAACAGCAATGGGTTTTATCACCATGCAGTCAGTTGATAAAAGTGTTGAACCCTAAATATAACAAAATATAATTCATGTGCTCAGGTTTCAAAAATTCTTCAGAGGTAGGGTTTGGGTTTTTTAAAAATAAAAGGTATGTACCAGAGTTGGAACTGACTCGACTGCAATGAGTTTTTTTTTTTTTAAATCATACTATAGGCTAAAAAAGAAGGTTCATGCCCCTAAAAGTGTGGAAAATATAAAAATTCCTTAGTAATTCTATCACCCCTGCCAAGTCAAGCACTCATTAAACATACCACGACAGTTAAGGACAAGTGAGCCTAGACGTGTTTAACAATCCCCAGATACTAGAAGCAGGGGAATCCCGGGGACACTGGACAGATACAAGGAATAGCTGTGTCATAAACAAGGTCCCATATGTATAGATCTCATCAACCTCAAGAAATCATGAAGGCTGAAAATTCTTTTTACTTTCAAAGGAATTTAGACAAAAGAACGATTACAACAAGAGCTAACACTTATCATACGTTTCCTCTGTGTTGGGAACTTAATACTTACTCCTCACAATCACTTTCTGAGGTAATTACTAACATCATTCCCATTTTAAAGATGTTCAAACTGAGGCTCAGAGGGGTAAGAAGTCGCTTAAGTCACATGTACAACACTCAAGGGAGTCCTGGCGGTGCAGCATTTGGCTGTCAACTGCAAAGTTGGTGGTTCGAACCTACCAGCATCTCCGTGGGACAAAGATGTGGCAGCCTACTTCCATAAAGATCACAGCCGTGGAAGCCCTATGGGGCAGCTTTACTCTGACCTATAGGGTTGCTATGAGTCGCAATCAACTTGATGGCAACGGGTATGGTTCTGGTTTGGTATGACAGTTACAAGGGGTTTTTAACGCATCTACCTTAGTGCCACGTCATCTACAGATTCCCTGAACACTGGAAATGTATCACTGTTAATAACACTAACTATTAAACTGTCAAATACCATGAACACAGAGAACCACACAACTCTCAATACAGCAGGGCATAAAAGATGCAAATCAGTGGACTACAGGCAATAACCTGCTATGTCTCCACACTGTAACACCTCTGTGACTAGCACTAATTGGGTGCTAAAAAACAGTGGACATGATGCTGTTTCTCCTACAAGTACTGTCTACATTTCTCCAGCCAAGTTTCTCATCTACAAAATGAGCCAGGTCTACTTACTCCAGGGGAAGAGTATGACGATTAACTGTGACCTTGCACAGTGCCTGGCACCAAGGAAAAGTTTCTTTTTGCCTATCCAGTCTGGTACAGACAAACAGTAAATACTGCCATAATTCAGCAGGACAAGAACACTGTGGGATAAGCAGGGAGAAGTTTCCAGGAGATTGCGGAATTGTGCACTTAGCCCTGAATATACTTTAGAGTTTGTACTGGTAAGGTGGGTTTCTGCAGAAGAACAATGGAAAACGAGACTGAGAGGCAAGGGAGGGATAGCTCAGAAAAGGCCTTGCGAGACTGTGGAATGACAGGCACCACTTATAAGATGCTTCCTTACACACAATCCTGGGCAAGTATGTCCAGAACAGGATAGCTTCTTCCTTTTTTACAATTACCATGTATTTCTTCGCTATTCTCATATTTCATCATCCCTTCCCAGTGCTACCCTCAGTGCCATGATAAAAGATGTTTATTTACAAATACGGCCTGCTAACACATTTCCGGGGGCGGGGGGGTGCTGATAAGATCGAGTCCACAGATACCTATTTTTCTGTAAGCTGTTCTTATCAGCTACTGTCACCCTTCTTACCCTTTATTTCCCTTCGCAGCAGGAAGTGGATGGTTTAATTATCCTCGATTACCCTAGTTACTACCCCAGTTAGGGTCATTCAATGGAATGCAGTTACGCAGTTGTCATTAGCTGCCGTCGAGTTGGGCCCAAATGCATGGCGACTGCATGTGCAACAGGATCAGACCATTGTGACTCACAGGGTTTTCACTGGCTGATTTTCAGCGGATTGCCAGGCCTTTCTTCCTAGTCTGTCTTAGTCTAAAGCTCTGCAGAAACCTGTCTAGCATCACAGCAATACACAAGTCTCCACTGACAAGACGGATGGTAGCTGTGCTTGAGCTGCACTGGCTGGGTATCGAACCCGGGTCTCCTGCATGGAAGGCAAGAATTCTACCACTGAACCACCACTGCCCTCAACAGCTAAGCAGCAACACAATTTATGAGAGTAGCCACACCCACCATCATTTGGTGAAAAGCAAAATACCATGGGAGAAATAGGTACAAAGGTATCAATACCAGCCAGCATTCTACCAGAAAAATTATAAGCTATCATTTAACATACACACACAACAATGTGGAAAACCATGAAAAAGATGTAAAGTTCACATATTTCTATAAACTAAACCCATTCTATAATTTTAAGGCGTTATAAATTGATAATATGTAAAGACAGAGCAATGTTAGTTTCAAAGATAAATATCATAAACATATATTCCAAGTTCCTGAAAGGCTGGCTATCAAGTAGAAGTCAGAGAGTATCAAACTACCTTTGCTGGCTGTTAGAGAAGTTCCTAGAAGGAGAGATTTGAGCCTGAATAGCCACCTCCATGGAATATAGCACTGTTTTTAAATTTGGAACCCTCGAGGCTCAGTGGTTAAGAGCTCAGCTGCTAACCAAAAGGCTGGCAGTTTGAATCCACCAGCTGCTGCTTGGAAACCCTAAGGGGCAGTTCCAATCTGTCCTATGGGGTCACTATGAGTCAGAATCAACTCGACGACAATGGGGTTTTTTTTTTTTTTTTAAAGTTTATACTTGAAAAACTGATAATATGAAAGAAATCCAACATTTAATACACCTCTGGTGGTGCAGTGGTGAAGTGCTCAGCTGCTAATCAAAAGGTAGGCGGTTTGAACCCACCAGCCTCCGTGGGAAAAAGATGTGGCAGTCTGCTTTTGTAAAGATTACAACCTGGGAAACCCTGTGAGGCAGTTCTACTCTGTCCTATGGGGCACTATGAGTTAGAATCAACTGGATGGCAATGGATTTTTGAGTCTCAACCTCACGCCCTTCTATTCCCTGTCAAAATGCCATCAGCTAGTGAGTGACTACTTATTGGAGCAAAGTGTCCTTTTCCAAGTTAAGGCAACCTTAGAAGCAGCCTCCTGCCTCTCTCCTATCATGGTGTTCCCTTTTAGAAAGCCAATGTCAAATCTTAATGGAGAAAGACTTCCACTCTGACTCAGAAAAAGTTCTGATGTCCACAGCTAGAGATCTGGAAAAAGGTGGGGAGATGTTTTAAATCCATTAAAGCAAATTTAGGAAGATGCCTACTGATCCTTTGTAAGTGACAGATAGCACTTTCTGGGCATTAAAAGCCTCCTGCTATGGTCATTAAATTGGAAGAATTTTGAATGGAACAAATGTGCAAGCAAGACAACTGTGAATCATCTCTTACAAAACAAAGTCAGGCTCATTATTCCTTTTAGGTGATGTACAAGACAATCCTCAAAACAGTATGACATCCATGGAGAACCACTCAGTGAGTGTTTGTGGGGCTGTTACAGTGACTCCACATTTGCAAACAACAACTAGCACCTGGACACCATTTACAGATGACCTATGACTGGCTTCAGAATAAACAGACTGGTATCAAGTAAAACCCTGTTGCTGAAAAATCTGCTCTGGGCATGTTCAGGTTTGTATGTGCCTCTTCTGTCAAATTATCTGTTAACAACTTACCATCAACACATTAACCCTTCTGTAACAGTGTGTCACTTAATCTAGTGGATGCCTTTGAAAGGTACTATGTTTCTATAACAGTTAAAATTGTTACCTTGACATTGCTTTTCTTACTTCCATGAATAAAGTAAGGGTGTGTTCTGTATTTGAAAATAATTACTTGCCACAAGAACTGCTCTCTGGTGCCTTACCTTCCAAAATATAATTATTATAAGTCCAAAAACACGGGCTTATGTAAAGGGGACTTATTCAGTTTTTACTAAGAGTAAATTTAAACTATAAACCTTCTTTTAACATGAACTTTTGTACTGCTTCAAGTCTCAAAAGAGAACATTACAATCCCAAAAGACTAAATCACTTGCATCTTTAAGAGTCACCTGAACCGCATTACGCTGAAAGTGACAGTCTGGCTATGTTCTGTTGTTAATGCAGCACAGACTTGCTGGCCAACTGCAACTGGCTTTAAGTCCTTATCACAAATAAAATTGTTTTTGTGCCATTTCTATTTCTCACTTAAACGTCACCAGCTCTTCAAGACTCAGGACCTGTCAAGTGCTCTGCTGCCAGGACTCTGCCTATGAGAGAGGTCAGCATCCAGTACCTTCCAGTTGGGTCCCAAAGGGCCTCTCTTGGTCTTGACTGACTGGAATAATGCTGGGTCTTCATCAGCTTTGTAGTCCTGCAAAGCAAAACAAAGTCAGAAGTAGAGAGGAAAACCAGAGAAAATTCTTTAACTCTACCAGAACAGCTCTCTGCAGCTACAGAAATGCACAACAAAAACTGATTATGCTTACTGTTTTTGCATAGAAGTATGAAAATGCTTCTACAGGACACTAAGCTTTCAGCTTAATTCTCTTTGCTTTAAACTTTTCTTTTAGGCAAAATGACTACATAATAATAAGTAATAAAGTCATGACTAGCAGTCCACCACGACTGGTTATGGGAAAGCTTGCTCCAAGATTAAATCTTCCAACATTTTCCAACACTTTCAGCATCCTGATATATATAACCACACTCAAGGAATAAAATGTACCCTTCCCAGTTCTGGCGATACCCGTAGATGACAGGAGACTATTAACGCCTGCTTCAGAGCGACTACTGTGACTGGGAGCGCAAATCAGAACCACTAATTTTGACCAGTCGTCAGGTGTCTTCTATGGTTGGATCTGCGGCACATGCCTTCATTTCTTGACCAGTTTCTCCATACCCTCCTCCAGAGAGCCATGGGGTCACAAACCTTGGCTTTCTCATGGAAGAGAGGGTGCACTCGGGACACCTGCACCATCAGGCTCAAGCTAGCACAACCATTCAGCCCCGCACTGTCAAAGAAGGTGAGAGAGGGGACTATAATTCTGTCATGCTACCAGGGAATGGCTCTAACATTTGAGTTTGATTCAGGATTCTGGAGTGCCTAAATTCTCTGCTTCCCTTAATATTATCCTCTTCCTGACAGGATGAAGGAAATGAAAGGAGTATATAAAATTCTTTTGTCATTACATGTATGCATACAGACAGACACAAAATCTACAGATAGAAATAAAAATATTACTTTTAAAGAACTGAAGTCCAGACTTAGGAAAATAAGAAATGCGTTGTAACGGTGACAGTGGATAGAGTCAGGTGGTCAGTTTAACACACTGCAGAGAGCATTCTGAACCAGGGGTTCTTCACAGTATTTGTGGAGGACCATATACTTTGGGAAAAACTCCCAGACAAGTCAGATATAAAACCCTGGCTGAAAATCACTGTTCTAGAGATAAGGGCAGTGCAAATGCAAAGCAACCACTAAATATATTCCAAAGTATAATAAAAACTTTCACAAATCAAAGGGAACACGCTGAGAAGCAGCCAACCCAGACTCAAGAGTTGGTCAGAAAAAGCTTATTACCCATTAATAATTCCTAAAAAGAAAGTTAGAAATAAATTAGGAGAAGAAGGAAAAATGTGAGGTTCAAGTAGAACACAAAACATTAAGGAAAGCCAATTCGGTAAATACGCGGTCCTCAATTCAAAGCTCTCTAAAGGTCATCTAAGAAGCTATGAAAATGCCCAATGACAGGCTAAAATCATTAAGCAAACCAACTCAGCTGACGACGCCAGGTCTCACTGCGTTACAATATGCAGCCTGGTGTAGCCCTAGGCATTGGGTCAGCCAGTATTATCCAGGGAAGTTGTGAACTAGAATGAGCCAGGATGAATCGACTGCAAGAAGCTGGACAATCGGAGTTATCTCATGCATCTGGGCACATCAGCAGAAAAGTTCAATTACTGTCAGTTAATACGAATTCTTATATTCCAATTGCAAACCACAACCTAAAAATGAACAATTTCACTTCTGAGAAAAAGAATCACCGCACAGATGGTCTCAAGGCCCGGATTCACGGTGAGAAATAAGCTACTCTACTAACATAAATAAACATGTAACTCCATAATACATTTTCCTCATGGTCAGAGGCTTGAGATTAAAACTCAAAGACAAGCACACTTTTCTCCAAAACTGAATATACTTTACATCATATCAAATAATCACTTTCTGCATCATTTCCTTCACTCGAAAATCTATTTAATGAACAGCCACCATGCAGAGGTAGTGCAGAGAGGTTAAGAGGTAGTCCAAGCAGTCTGAGGAGGATAAGGAGAACCAACAGATGGCCTGACTCCTAAAAAGTCAGAGTATGGCTGGGAGAGAGGCAAACAAAAAGAAGGTAACGAAAACCCACAGGAGTACGTGTTTAACTGCCAGGAGAGAATAGCGGGAAGAACTCTAGTCAGAATCAAAGTCAACAGTGTTCACCAGTTCATTCCATTTGAGGGTAACAAAATGATTTTTTTTTTCCTTTTTACTACTAACTGGGCTGTGACCTCAGCTGGGCATGACACTCAAATGTTTTGTATAAAGTCTGAGAGATTAGGGAGACTGGCCTATGTTGAACAGTAAAAAACAGATTTCCTGGATATAAGAGGCATCAGCTATAGAATATTTCATTATTTTAATGTATTATTAAGAAGAAAAATACTCTGCCAATTAAACTATGATATGCTATAACTCGTAGACAAATCCTGGTTTTGGATACACGAAAATATGACAAAGGGAGGGGGGACATTTTAGAGCTCATGTAATAGAGCTAGCACAACTACCTCTGCAGATTCTAAACTTTCCCCCTCCAAGAGAGAGAAAGAAAAAACAAAATCCACAAAACAAAGTGTGTACACATATCACTAGGGCTAAAGGAATAAAACGGATGACATATAGTAACGTTAGTACACTTACCAAAAAACAACCAATTTAAGAAAAGAGAGCTAGGTCTAAATTGTGGCCACCATAAAGAATTTTCATGTGGGGGTAAACCAGAGAAGGGGTGGCGGCCCCAGGAGATCAGCCTAAGGATGATTAGGGCGCCTGCTGCTGCACCAGTAAAGGTGAAATGTGCGCAGAGGGATTAGGTGGACTTCCTCCACAATACTCCCTCCCAACCCCGGCTCCACACCAGGCCACCAGCTTCAGGGACCATCAATACCTATTTGACAGACTGATGTCCCCAAGTGGTGCAAACAGTTAATGAACTTGGCTGCTAATAGATGCATCTCAGAAGGAAGGCCTGGTGATCCACTTCCAAAAAAACCAGCTGTTGAGAACCCTATTTAACACAATTCTACTCTGACACACATGGGGTCGCCATCAGTCAGAAGAGGCTTGGTGGAAACTGGTGAAAAAATTTAACAGATTAACTGACTGAAGAAAATAGAACACTTCAAAACTCTGCTCTGAACCTAATATACTGGTCTATAAAATAAACTCCCAGGTCCTCATTATCAGTGTTAGCTGGTCACTGAGATACTTTTCTGAATTGTAGATTCAAGAGGTGAGCTGGGCCTTAAAGACCATCCAAGTCCCTCATTTTATAGATAAGGAAACCATGAGGTGGCATGTCAAACCTCTCCTAGGATTTGAATTTAGGCCTTCTTAGTGCCTCCCTCCTAGGCTCAATCTAGTATACCACACAGGATGAAGGCCGAGGGTGTCCACAAATGCCAGATAAGCAAAACACACTGCAAAAACACCAAGAAGCTGCAGCACCAGACACCAAAGTGGGTTTTCCTATAAGGCATGAGTGTGACTATATATTATACACATACCAGACACACAGATAAGCCTTCCTTCTCTGCCTCTTTCTCTTGAATATAAAGCAGTAAACATTAAAGATTATTATGGTGAAAATGTAACCAAACCAAAACCAAACCCACTGCCGCCATGTCCATTCTGACTCACAGTGACCCTACAGGACAGAGGAGAACTGCCCCAGAGGGTTTCCAAGGTTGTAAATCTTTGTGGAAGTATATTGCTACATCTTTCGACTGCAAAACGGTGGTGGGTTTGAACTGCAGACTTGTGGTTAGCAGCCAAGTGCTTTAACCACTGCGCCACTAGGGCTCCTGAAAACGCAGCAAAATCCAATTATTAACAATAGCCCCTTAACCCTGACAGGTGACGATAATGCATCTTGTCAAAACCTAGGAATTTTTGTGCTTTTAAAAATACGTAAATGTTTAATCAGTTCAACTTAAGCAGCAAGATGTTAAAAAGCATGAGGCAGGTGGAGGAGTTTCAACAACCTCAATTTGTATCTCTATAACAAACATTTAATTTTTTGAGCCGTACCTTCTTTGCTACCATTTCATTGTTGGGTATCTAGTTTGGTCTTTCTGTATTTGAAAACTGGCCGATTTATATCCTTATCACAATGAACAAATATATTCCTTCATGTATGACAGTTTCAGCATACAGAATGCAACCTCAGCTACCAATTATAGCTGCAAATGAGCAATAGTGTGGAATGAGACAGCCTGCTGGCTTTGTTAGTATTCTGTCTCCTTTGGGATCCCATGGGGAAAGGGGAGGCTGTGATGAAGGGAAGCCCTTGGCTCATGGTTTATCGTGCTTGCCACCAGCTGCAGACTTCTCATCTCATTAGTTCTTTTAGAATACTGTGGGTGAAGACAGCTGTAGCCTACTGAGTCTTCAGCTCCTGGGTATTCCGAAGGCTGAATCTGCTATGTACTTTCTGTAATCCTTGGGAAAAAAAGAAAGCAAATTCACTAGGCCAAGGAAATGTATTTTTAAAAAGAGTTTTACAATCATGTTTAAAAGTAGAAAAATGTTATTGCTAAGGTGCATTGTGTCTAAATTTCTTTATGATCAAATTTTAATTATCTGTATAATGCCCAAAGGCCTGGCCAGGATAAGGGCTTAGTAAAATCATCATTATCAAGTTAGGTGTAATGTCCCCAGACATCACTTGCTCCACCAATGATAGTGCCTGAACAACAGAAAAATATAATGGTTATCAGCATAAGGTAGACTTAGATTATTGTTAACACAACTCTATTTAATTGAAAACTCTTATTTAGGTGAGAAAGAAGGCAAGGGAAAGTCAAGACACCCTTTGGAGAACAAGTAAAATATAACATGGCAAATAAATGGATTATTGAGTCTCCACACTGGAGCCACAGAATACATTCATTAAATTCTTATAAATAACTGTTTTCTGTCACTGGAATACAAAAGCTGTGCGACCTCTTGGGTGTACGTATGTTATCCACTACAGCTCTCAAGAAATTCTCAATAGAAACCAGATTCATTTTGAAAACAAAGAATATTAGTTTTACAGATCTTTTAGCACAGTGGCTGCCCCCCAGATTGTAAGTACAAAAGCTGTGCTGAGCCTAACCTAAATGTCCTTGAGCCTGGATTTAACTCATGATTATGAATAAGGAAGTGAGGAGGTGATGAGGACAGGCTGGCAGGAGTTTCCTGACAGCTAGTGGGAAAGTCAAGTTGGGCTCCTGCCACCAGAAACTGGTTAAAAAACTATGGCTGGGTTAGCACAGGTGAGGCTAAGTGTGAACCGAGGAAAAGATGCCCAAGCCACAAACACTAGCAACTCTTTGACACCTACTTATAAAAAGATCATTCTGGAAAAAGAGAAACAACTATACAGAGTAAAAATAAAAACTTGAGAGGGATAGTCAGATCCTACAACATGCTGTAAAATGTTTTCCTTTAGCATAAAATGGTTAATTAGGTGTGTACTCAAATAGCTCAAAGATAACCACTAAGTTTAAAATGCGTAGTACGTTGCTCAGTATAGCAAAGCTTATTTCTCCAACCACATCCTAAAACTGAAGCCCTGGGTAGGGGGAAAAGCTGAATTACTTATAAAAAAAAAAGAAACAAACACCATTTATTAGCACTGCCCTGCACTTTTCAGTATTGTGGTAGTTTAAAAACAAGGAGTTCCTGGATCTTATCACCATTAACCTGGATGTCAAATGAACAACTGTCTGGAGCTGATGATAAAAGTCAACCCAGCCTCCAAAGGTGAAACTCGTTTAAAAAAAAAAAAAAAAGTTACATTACATTTTGCAATAGCAAATAACAGAGATGTAAAGAGAAATAACATTTATTAACTTGTTTAAGAACCTGACTTCAACAGTTATTTTCAAACAAGCAGCTTTCTTTTCTATAAAAAATTACATCTCCCCAATGATTCCTCACCCTTTCAAGTTCCCACAGAGTACCATTAATATAGTATAAGTAAATCTCATTAATTCAGGCCATACCACCTTGGAATTCTTAATAATTTGGACAGGGGCTGGGCTGAAGTTTATCTTTGCATGATCTATGAAAAAAAGATTTGCTACACAAATTAATAGAGTAACAAGATCTCAGGAGGGCTGTTTAAACAGTTCAGAAGTGTTTTAGAGCAATTCAGAAGCATTCATTTGCATATAATTATTATGCTAATTACAAATCATTCTTATCTATTCATTAAAGCAGATTCTCAAAGGACCACTAATTGTCAATAACTTGTTGGCCTAGTTTCTGTTACTGAATGTACCTCAGAGGAACAAAACTGCATTAAAAAATATTCTATAATTCACCCCTCTCATTAATCCTTACTGGCTTCCCACCAGCGAATCATAGAAGCTGAGTATTTAAGCAACTGTATTGAGAACTGAGAAATGCAGCCAGATCTGCACACCCACACAAAAGACACTTTTTTGTAATCTTTCTAATCTCAACCCTCCATAGAGATCTGCAGGTGAGGAGAGTGGAGGTGAGGGTGCCAGGCAGGGTGTGCAGAGGCGGGCAAGGGGGCTCCATGCTAAGCGTGGGCTCTCAGGCCATCAGCATTGAGGTGGGGCTGCAAGCACCATACTTCTCATTTTAGCCATACTGTAGCCAGAGATCACCAACGATGTCATGAGTTTGAGTGCAGGCCCCAGAGCCTTTAGGAGGTTACAAATTAATAGAGAGAAAGAGAGAAATTAGAAGACTTCAGCCATGGAAAAAGACCCAATGCCTGACATGACAGACAGCATATCCTACAACACAGCCAGGAAACCCAACAGCTGTGCTCCAGATGGAGATGGGCAGGTAAGGCCAAAGGGAGCAAGCCCTTGGAGGGTAGGAAGGGGCTCCTGTATAGCCCAGGGCTGGTGGGCTACCCTACTCGCTAGCACTCCCCTCAGGTGCGGGTATGTTTCAAGCACAAATATGCAATATATTTATTACTGTAACAAACTATTTAAACGAAGATACTCAAACTCCAAAGACCAATGACTTAGGTTTTAACATATTAACAAGTCGATTTCATTAACTGAGATGTTTCAACAAATGGATGCAGCACTGCAAGTGCTCACTCGTCTATACCAAGAAATTTTGAAGACAGCTACCTGGCCAACCGACTGGAAGAAATTCATATTTATGCCTATTCCCAAGAAGGTGAATGTGGAAATTATTGAACAATATTATCAATATCATATGCAAGTAAAATTTTGCTGAAGATCATCCAAAACCAACTGCAGCAGAATATCAACATGGAGCTGCCAGAAATTCAAGCTGGATTCAGAAGAGGACTCAGAACCAGGGATATCATTGCTGAAAGCACATGGATCCTGGCTGAAAGCAGATAATTCCAGAAAGATTTTTACCTGTGATTTATTGACTATGCAAAGGCATTCGACTATGTGGATTGTAACAAATTATGGATAACATTGTGAAGAATGGGAATTCCAGAGCACTGAATTGTAATCATGAGGAACCTTTACATAGATTAAGAGGCAGTCATTTAAGGAGAGACTGCGTGGTTTAAAGTCAGGAAAGGTGTGCATCAGGTTTGTATCCTTTCACCATACCTATTCAATCTGTATGCTGAGCAAATAATCCAAGAAGCTGGTCTATATGAAGAAAAACACAGCATGAGGATTGGAGGAAGACTCATTAACAACTTGCAATTTACAGATGACACAACCCTGCCTGCTGAAAAGTGAAGAGGACTTGAAGCACTTACTGATGAAGATCAAAGACCACAGCCTTCAGTACGATTTGCACCTCAACACAAAGAAAACAAAAATCCTCACAACTAGACCAATAAGTAACATCATGATACACAGGGAAAGGACTGAAGTTGTCAAGGATTTCATTTTACTTGGATCCACAATCAACACCCATGGAAGCAGCAGTCAAGAAATCAAACGATGCATTGCATTGGGCAAATCTGCTGGAAAAGACCTCTTTAAAGTACTGAAAAGTATAGGTGTCACCTTGAACACTAAGTACGGTGTGCCTGAGCCAAGCCATGGTGTTTTCAATCACCTCCTATGCAAGTGAAAGCTGGACAATGCGTAAGAAGACCAAAGAAGAACTGACGCCTTTGAGTTGTGGCGCTGGCATAGAATACTGAATACACCATGGACTGCCAATAGAACAAACAAATCCGTCTAGGAAGGAGTACAACCAGAATGCTCCTTAGAAGGATGGTGAGACGACATCTCACCTACTTTGGACATGTAATCAGGAGGGATCAACCCCTGGAGAAGGACATCATGCTTGGTAAAGAAGATGGTCAGCAAAAAAGAGGAAGACCCTCGATGAAATGGATTGGCATAGTGGCTGCAACAATGGGCTTAAAGCATAACAACGACTGTGAGGATGGTGCAGTACCTGGCAGTGTTTCGTTCTGTTGTACACAGGGTTGCTCTGAGTGGGAATTGACTCAGTAGCACCTAACAACAATGGAACATAAATAGTATGTGTAGATCATCAAGACACATTTATTTCCTTAAACAATGGTAGATCCACGAACACTGTTGTTGTTAGGTGCTGTACAACAGAGCGAAACGCTGCCCCGTCCTGTACCATCTCACACATCCAACTCCTTATACTAAAATGGGGTAAATCGTCACACTGGAAATTCATGGGCTGTGCTCTCGCCAGTAAGAGGTACACACTGGTTCAAGATTCAGCCTTCAGACACACAGCTGCTCTTAAGCCTCAGGATCCACTTTAACCCATGAGCACCAACTTAAACATTAAATAGGAAATAACTGCTAAAAAACATTAAGCCTTTTTTACAGTAAGAGCAAAACCACATAAGCAGCATCCTTCTTGCTTCTATTTTTGAAGCACCTCTGCACCAGGCACACTGTGTTCCCCCAGCGGAGCCTCACGAGCCTGGAGTAAAGGTACTATCGTCACCACTGGGGTTGGGACAGTGACAGTCCTTGTCCAGGTCTGCTGTTCCTAAACAGAACAGCAGGGACACAGACTCTGCTCTGACGCCAAAGCCAATCACAACTGTTTATTCCAAAGGTGTGATTTAAACCTAATTTTATAAGACTCGTATACCTGAAGTGATCTTTGCTCCCTCAGCCTACAGAACTTTCCATAAGAAAGACTTTACATTGCTGAAAAAGGGCTTTTATAAACTATCACCACCAGCTGTCGCTGACTCATGGCGATTCCATGTGTGTCAAAGGACAACTGTGCTTCACAGGGTTTTCAACGATTGTGACCTTTCAAAAAGTAGATCACCAGGCCTTTCTTCCAAGGCACCTCTGGGTGAATCTGAACGGCTAACGTTTCAGTTAATAGTCGTGTGCTTTACTGTTTGAGTCACCCAGGGACTCCATTACAAAAAAACACAACACTCCAAAAAACTTGATTTGAAGGTTTTTATACTAATTTAAAAGAAAATCTGCCATTAACTGCTCAAAAACATTTTCTGGCTCTTACCCGAGTATGGCGCCCTGGTGGCGCAGTGGTTAAGAGCACAGCTGCTAACCAAAAAGTTGGCAGTACGAATTCACCAGCTGTTCCTTGGAAACACTATACGGCAGTTCTACTGTGCCCGATAAGGTCACTATGAGTAGGAATCGACTTGACCGCAACCAGTTTACCAGGGAATTTTCCCCCACTCAGAAACTGCAGTGATTCTATTTCATACCTCACCTCTTCCATCACCCTCCCCACTTTTTTTTTCTTATAAAACATGGTGGAAATTAGAAACAAACATTAAGAATGAGTCCTATAGTTAAGAATGTAGTTTGTGCCAAATATACTTACACATGTTGATTTTTAACAGAAAGAAAAAGATCCTTGCTGAGATCTGAGAGAGCACGATAATCAGTATGTTATTTCTCCACAAGAGGGCACTGCCATCCAACTGTATATCAGACTCTATAGTCCCTGCGTGGCGCAAACGGGTGACCAGAAAGTACTTGACCATCTAAGGCAGCAGAATAAAGTGAGAAACACTTTCACATTTTTTTTTAATACGAACTATGTTTATATTTATTTATATCTTCTTTGGGGACAGGCAAAAAACTTCTATACAGGCAGTCCCCTGGGTTAGACACGTCTGACTTAAACAAATAACTTGTACTTAAGAATGGATTGCTGTAAAGCCTGTTACATTAAAAATTTGAGTTAAATAAATACAATGGTTCCCAATAACAAACACACGCACAACTTTGTGACACTCAGGAAAACATTACAGGGTTTGGAAGTGTTTCATATGCACATCGTTAGGTGCCATCCAGTCGGTTCCAACTCATAGTAACCCTGTGTACAACAGAGTGAGGTGCTGCCCAGTCCTGTGCCAGCCTCATAATCCCTGTCATGCCTGAGACCACTGCTGCAGCCACTGTGTCAATCCATCTTGATGAGGGTCTTCCTCTTTTTCGATGACCCTCTACTTTACCAAGCACGATGTCCTTCTCCAGGGACTGCTCCTTTCTGATAACATGTCCAAGGTATGTGAGATGAAGTGTCGCCATCCTTCATTTTAAGCAGCATTCTAGCTGTACTTCCAACACAGATTTGTTCGTTCTTCTGGCAGTCCACGGTATATGTAATATTCTTTGCAAATACAATCCAAAGGCATCAATTCTTCTTCAGTCTTCCTTATTCATTGTCCAGCTTCCACATGCATATGAGGCAACTGAAAACATCACACACTGGGTCAGGAGCACCTTAGTCCTCAAAGTGACATCTCTGTTTTTTAACACTTTACACAGGTCTTTCGCAGCAGATTTGCCCAAGGCAATATGTTGTTTGGTATCTTGACTGCTGCTTCCATGGGCCTTGACTATGGATCTAAATAAAATGAAATTCCTGACAACTTCAATATACTCTGTTTATCATAATGTGGCCTATTGGTCCAGTTGCGAGGATTTCTGCTTTCTTTCTGTTGAAGTATAATCCATACCGAAGGCCGTGGTGTTTGATCTTCATCATTAAGGGCTTCAAGTCCTCCTTGCTTTCAGCAAGCAAGGCTGTTTCATCTGCACACCGCAGGTTGTTAATGAGTCTTCCTCCAATCCTGATGCTGCGTTTTTCTTAATATAGCCCAGCTTCTCAGATTATTTGCTCAGCATACAGGTTGAATAAGTATGGTAAAAGGATACAACCTGATGCACACCTTTCCTGACTTTAAACCACACAATATCTCCTTATTCTGTTGGAACGACTGCCTCTTGGTCTATGCACAGATTCCTCATGAGCATGATGAAGTGCTCCAGAATTCCCATTCTTTGCAATGTTATCCATAATTTATTATGATCCACACAGCCAAATGCTTTTGCATTGTTAATAAAACACAGGTAAACATCTTTCTGGTATTCTCTGCTTTCAGCCAGGAGCCATCTGACATTCACAATGATATCCCTCACTCCACATCCTCTCCTGAACCTGCTTGAACTTCTGGCAGGTCCCTGTCGATGTATTGCTGTAAGCACTTTTGAACAATCTTCAGCAAAATTTTACTTGTGTGTGATATTAATAATATTGTTGGATAATTTCTACATTCTGTTGGACCACCTTTTTTTGGAATGGGCACTAATATGGATCTTTGGCAGTCAATTGGCCAGGTAGCTGTCTTCTCAATTTCTTGACATTGACCAGGGAGCACCTCCAGTGCCCCATCTGTCTGCTGAAACATCTCAATTGGCATTCCATCAATTCCTGGAGCCTGTCTTTCATCATTCCCTTCAATGCAGCTTGGACTTTTTCCTTCAATACCATAGGTTCTTGATTATACGCTACTACTTCCTGAAATGGCTGAGCACTGGCCAATTATTTTTGGTATGGTAACTGTGTATTCCTTCCATCTTCTTTTGATGCTTCCTGTGTTGTTCAATATTTTCCTTATAGAATCTTTCAATGTTGGAACTTGAGGCTTGAATTTTTTCTTCAGTTCTTTAAGCTTGAGAAACGCCAAGTACGTTCTTCCCTTTTGGTTTTCTAATTTCAGGTCTTTGTGTATTTCATCGTAATACTGTTAGGAACTGAATTGTGTTCTCCCGAAAATGTGTGTCAACTTATTTAGGCCATGATTGCCAGTAGTTGTCCACCATTTTGTGATCTGTGATTTTGTGATTATCCTGTGTTGTAAATCCTAACCTCTATGACGTTAACGAGGCAGGACTCAATCAACAGGATTAGTTTGTATCTTGAGTCAATCTCTTTTGAAATATAAAAGAGAAAAGGCACCAGAGAGAAGTGCCTCCTACCACCAAGAAAGCAGAGCTGAGAGTGTATGGTCGCCATTTATGTTGTTGAAAAAAGGTCTCTGCAATGAAGAAGTCATTGCTCTTGCAGAATTCTATTATGCGATCTCCGCATTGTTTCTATCGCCAAGGCCATATTTTCCAACTATTGTCTCTGTTTCCAATCACCAGTAATTATCAATGCATCTTGATTACATGCTTGATCAATTTCAGACTGCAGAAGTTGGTAAAAATCTTCAATTTCCTCATCTTTGGCCTTAGTGGTTGGTGCATAAATTTGAATAACAGTCCTATTAACTGGTCTTCCTTGTAGGTGTATGGATGTTATCCTACCACTGGCAGCACTGTACTTCAGGACAGACCTTGAAATGTTCTTTCTGACGATGAATGTGATGCCATTCCTCTTTGTCATTCCCAGTACAGTAGACCATGTGATTCTCTGATTCAAAATGGCCAATACCAGTCCATTTCAGCTCACTAACGCCTAGGATATCGATCTGTATGCAGTCCATTTCATTTCTGATGACTTCCAATTTTCCTAGAGTCATACTTTATACATGTTCCAATTACTAAAGGATGTTTGCAATGTTTTTTTCTCATTTTGAGTCATGTCATATCAGCAAATGAAGGCCCTGAAAGCTTGACTCTATTCACATCATTAAGGCTGACTCTACTTTGAAGAGGCATCTCTTCCTCAGTCGTATTTTGAGTGCCTTCCAACCTGAGAGGCTCATCTTCCAGCACTATACTAGACAATGTTCCACTGCCATTGCTAAGGTTCTCACTGGCCAATCTTTTTTTTTTTTTGTTGAAGTATACCACCAGGTCCTTCTTCCTAGTCTTAGTCTGGAAGCTCAGCTGAAACCTGTCTACCATTGGTGACCCTGCTGCTATTTGAAATACCGGTGGCAAAGCTTCCAGCATCATATAAGCACACAAGCCATCACAAACTGACAGATGCATGCAGTTTTATATGTATACTCGTACCCATCGGTATTTTATATGTATACCTGTACCCATTGCCATCACATCAAATCCGATTCATAGTGACCCTACAGGACAAAGCAGAACTGCCCCATAGGGTTTCTAAGGAACATCTGGTGGAGTCAAACTGCCAACCTTTTGGTTAGCAGCTGAGCTCTTAACCGCTATGCCATCAGGGCTCATGGAAAGGTAAAATATATATTATACAGTAAAACAAACATTTGACTAACTGATGCTAAATAAGAACCATACGTATCTGTTCCAACTTAGCTACAAGTGTGATTTAAAGACAGGCTTTGGAACAGATCTCGTTCATAACCGGGGGACTGCCTGTAACTTACTCCAAAAAAAAAAAAAAAACCTTGAAAATGGTTTGTTTCATAGCATGCCAAAGGTGAGATGAGGCTAGCATTTGACAAGTGGGGCTTTCTTAAGCAAAGGAATATCACTGATAGCTCCAAACTTGTATCTGAGTTGTTTCATCTTCACTTCAAGGAGGCTACTATTCCATGCATTCATCGTTTAAGTTAGGAGCTGGGTCACAATTCTCACCTCTTTATTATACACAGACTTTAATAATATGGTTCTGGAGCTCTTTCACTATACCAGTGAAAAGTTACGTACTTTTAAGGTAGAAATGAATGCCCAGTTTATCTTAACAACAAAAGCAAGAGGTACTGTACTGAGAATAAATGGCTGTTCATGCCAAAGGGAGACATTCAAGCATTTGGCAACCATAGACCCTCCTAAGATGGCTGAATCTCAGCCACTAAATTCTAATAAAGTTCTTTTCAGAGCTACAGCACTGGGTGGCCATGGCTCTGAGAAGCAGAAAGCTCTTCTTAGGAAATAAGAGGCAACAGTTGGAACAAATATCTTAAATGCAGGAGCTTCCTGAAAGCTGATGAGAGAACAAGCTGGCACAATAATCAGTGCTGGCTATTTAGGGATTTGGAGGATATACAGAGAAACCCCGGTGGCATAATGGTTAAGTTCGAAACCACCAGGTGCTCCCTGGAAACTCCATGGGGCAGTTCTACTCTGTGCTATAGTGTTGTTATGAGTCAGAATTGACTCGATCGCAACAGGTTTTTTGGTAAAGGGTCACTATGAGTTGGGATCGACTTGACAGCAGTGGGTTTTTAAGTTGACTCGTAAGAAACTGTCATTTTTTCTAGGGCAAAAGCTAACAAGTAGTAACTATTTCATGTAATTTGATCTAATATATAATCTTTTCCAGTCAAATTTCATCATCTTTTATTTTGAAGAGGAAAAAATATTACAAAGTGTATTTTATGACTTTTACATTTCTTTAAAATTACAAAACGTTTTCTAAAGGCAGTGCAGTGAAGCATATGGTACCAAGACTATCTACTCAAATATACAACATCTGGGCACTGTCTAAAGAAGGAACGCTCAAAAGAAAAGATATGCCCAAGTCCTTCCAAGAGCACAAGAAACAGGCATTGCTTAAGGTGTGACCAAAACTTACAGGCCTCGAGGACTCAACCCAAAAAAAATTAAACCAGGTTTCATCAGCTCTCCAAGGCTGACATTTAGGGAAACATTTTTAAAAAGAACAATAACTTTCTTAAACAATACACACTTATGGTTTAAAACAAAGTGTCAGACTGTTCACTGAAACACTGAAATAATGGAATGATGTGTTCAAAGTGAAAACAGCTAAATGCAGGGAAAAGCAAATCATATATGTCCATTTCCAAAGGTGACCGGAACTGCAGAAAACCAGGTCCCGATTTAGTGTATTTCTGGCATCTAAAATGGGACATTGTTCTGCCTACCAAAAGGATACTCACTAAACGAATGGATCAGAACCAAAGAACAAACGGACAGTGGTACAAGCAACAAGCAAAAAAGCACACACTTAAAAACCAACTCATTTTCCCTGACATCACAATCCGTATCCTGGAACTTCTAAAGCTGCTCAAGCCATTTAGATGAGTTCTGCAATCCCATTATTTTCTTCTGATAGGCAGTTAAAATGGCTGGGGGCTGTTTTGTTTAGTAAAGTGCAGACTCCAAACCTCCCAGCTCAGGTTAATCTATGAAGCATGGGGCCATCAGTCTCTATTGGCGGTGAGAAAAAAGCCCCCTGGTAGTCAAACTTCCTGTGGTCTTTTTTGGAAGGACAATCAACATCACTACAGGTCCACCAACAACAGTTGGAACAAACTAACAAACACTTTTAACATGTTCACTGATTAAGAATGCTGCCCTCTCTTTAGGTAGATACAAATATTTTTTTATCTGGAAAAATATTTACCACACCAACAAGGAGCAAAGAGCATGTCCCAATAAATATTTGTTAAATGAAAAAATGAGAATATGTTTGAGTGGTATTCCCTATAGGTACACCAAAACACATACTGGGGTCTGTAATCCTTTTATTCTATTGCACATATGGAAATTTCAAAATATGCCAGTGTTTAGCAGTTATGGAAAGAGTGACCAGGGCGACTGATGAAAACTGGTGTTTTAGGGGACGGGAGAAGGTGATTGGAAGAGCAGGCTGCTGCTTTTTTTTTTTTAAGTACATTAAGAATGCTCTTAACCAACATACTACAAAGGAAGGAACACCATACAGGAGATGTTCTAGAAAGGCAAAAACAACTCAGCTCAGCAGAGCTGTGTTTGAGTCTGGCTGCCCTGCCACTGGTGATGTGGCTCCAGAAAGTTACAGGACTTCTCTGCGCTGCAAATTCCTCAACAGTGAAAACAAAGGTTAGACTGAGTGTTGTTGAATCATGACCTCCAAATGAGACTCCTTCTGCTTCTGAAATCCTAACAGGGTGCCCATTCTGCAGCCATCACCACTTGTGGTGTGTGTACTAGGGCTGAGCTTCTGGAAACTGGGCCTGCCCAGGAATCACCTAGACAGCTTGATCCCTGAGCCCCACCCCAGAGATTCTGAAAGGGGCGGGGAGGGACACAGAGAATTTGCATTTCTAATAAGGTGCCAATGGGCGGACTGAGCTTGAATGGAAAGGCTTTCAAGTGTTTAGGGCTGGGTCCTAGCTAAGGGCCCTGTGAGGCAAGGGTGGCCTTAGCTACAAAGTTCCCTAGAGGCCATCAGGGGCTAAACAACAACCTCTTAATTTCCAAGGAATGCTCAGAGAACATGAGGTTGAAGAAATCCACGGGCCAGATTCCAGCTGACAATTGGGATTCATACAGGTACAGATCAGCCTAAGAGCTGTGCCAGGGGTGTTCTCCAAAGGAGATCAAGCAATAGGAGTGGGACCTCATGGCAGAGACAGAAATCCCTAAGTGAGGTGGACTGAGCAGAACGGCTAGAGGGCCCAGGCAAGCAGGGATTCCAGGCACAGCAAGGGAGGCTGAGTTTGATCACCTGGCCCCACTCTCTCACTTGTGTCTTTTGGGGTATTAGGGAGAGAACTGTGACTAGTGGATCCACAGCTTTGCTGGAGGAGCTCCCTCTGACAAGAAATTTTTCTGCCAGAAAGAGATGGTACAGAGTGATCCAGAGTCCAGCAACAGCAACAAGCCAAGGGCCAAAACCCTTGTAAGTGTGACTACATGGGGCAGCCATCAGGGCTGCAGAGGGGGCTTTTAACACTCTGAGCTAGCACTGTGAGACGGTAACCCCCCTACCATGACCCAAAGGGGGAATGGGACGGGAAAAAAGGAGACTTGGGGTAAAAATGACATGGTGATTATTCCCATGGGCAAGTAAGGGCAAAGGGCAGGGGTGTAACAATTAGGGCTCAGGGGGGTTAACAAAGACAAAAAGAAGTATGAATGAAATCTGACCTTCATCTTATGAGCACAACAAGTTTACTGACTAACCCACAAAACAGAACTCCCAAAGCTCTGCAATGGTGTCACCATGAAGGACCCTCTCAATCACAGCACACTCTACACATCCTTACTGTGACCCAGAAACAATGTGGCACAGGAGTTTCTAGCTGTGTCTTCAAGAATACACTCTTGAGCTATGAAAACGTGCAACTCTTGGTTATGAAACGGCCTGTTTGGAAAAACTTTTCACCACAAATGAAAACATTATGCTCTGATATGCCAGAACACAACGAGAAAAAAATTCAGTCCCTCTTTAAACTTGCTGCATCTTAATATGGAATACATTTATATTTTAAAACTACACCTCTCAGTTTTTTATAGCATTAATATTTGCTTAGTACTGACGTCTAAAAAACAGGCAGATGTTGAGCTGTATCATTTTTAGATGTGTCAACCTTAAAAATTTTAATTAAACATCATCTGTACTTAAAAAAACAAAACAAAAACCCTTTGCAATTCTAAAATAAAGTCACACGGCATGTACTGTGGAGGAAGCATGTACAATTGAGGAAGGCTGAAAAAATCCTTTCTTGCTACACATAAATACCTAAAAATGTGGTTCCAATTTTTTTCTTTTTTAAAAAATGGTGCTCATTTTCTTTCAAATTACTTCCAAAAACGAAGGTTCCTCTGATGTTAAGTGTGTGTACACTTCGGCTTACACTTTAAAAGAGTCTTCCTCTCCTGGGAAGTGACTTTTGTATACAAATCATGGAAAGCTACTTAGACAAAGTGCTGGAGATGATTAAAAGGGGCCAAATTCAAATTTATACCTTAAAAAAAAAAAAAAAAAAGCAGAAGCAGATGTCAACTGACTCATTTGTGTATGTTTTTTAAATGAGTTGGAGATACATGTGCATTTCATCAGGACATTTAAAGAATTCCCAACTTCTTATTGTGGTTAGGTATCAATGACAACTTTAGAAATTAACAACAACAAAAAAAAACAAACAACTTTTAAACTTACATTCTGGTGTTTTATGATGGATACCTTGACTCATGTTACAATTTGATCCAACTCAAGTACATTTCAATCTGACCGAAAGGTACAACTACACTCAGAATTTTTAGAATTGAAGACACAGTATATATACTCCATCGTCTAGGGTTAGTAAAGAAGGAATTTACACAGCATTCTGTTCATTTAATAACTGAACGATAAAAACTTCAACTCCTCCAAACTGCCCTCCCCCTTTAACACTATAAAGAAATGTCTGTAATTTTCTTGCATCTACCAGACCTTCTCTGAGAAGCTCACTCAATGTCACAGTCTATGTCTTATTAGGTCCTGGAAACACACAGTTGATGAATACCATACAGTCCCAGCCCCAAAAGGACTGAGGAAGGCTTTTCAGGAAAGGTAACTATCAAAGGCAGGAGCAGGAGTATGGAAGGGATAGGGGAGATGAGAGGTTAGAGCAACAGCATGGTGTGTTCTGCTAGAACACAGTGTGCTCAGTGACTGCTGGAAGGCCAAGCAGAAGGGCTCTTCCTTCTTGAAGGAAATGATACCCTAATAATACTTTGGTACAAAACCTCTTTTTCCTGAAATAGGAAACCTGTTTGGTATGGTGGACACATTCTAATGGGCCAAAAGAAGTTGGGTAAGGGCATTTTTGCAGAATTCCAGACTCTTCGGCTTGTTTCATTAGGCAATGATACATCATCTAGAAAATTACAGAGGACTGTGTCTATAGCAACAGTTGTATACAATCTTCCAATAAGTCATCAACAAAAAACCCCATAACTCATTTATTTAGACGTATGATTTCTGTAGCAAACTATTCTGTGACCCCGGGTCACATCTGACAGGTTTTTACCACAAATCCTTGATCCTAGAGTCATTCTGACAATGTCACCCTTCTTATACGTAGAAATGTCAAGCATTCACCCGAGTATTGAGTTACGCTGTGGGTCAAATCACATCCCTTTTATCGTGGTGAAGTGCGGTTCATACGCACAACCGTAAAGCAGCAGGTCTACAACAAGACTGGCATATCCGTCTGACACCAGCAATCCAGCAGAGAAGCCCTAAGAATAATCAACAGTCACTCTGAATTAAAACGTTTGGGACTGTGTTTGTGTTAAGTCCACCAGCAGGGACAGAAAACCTCCACCAGGTGGCGTTAAACAATTCAAGACTCACTTCCAAACTGACTTCTTGAACTCCCGACTACTTCACATTTGTCCTAATTCTGAGAGGCCTTGGCTATTTGTCCACTCAAAATTACTAATTTAACCGTTTATTTTAAAGCAAATGATATTCAGAAAGAAACTCAGCAACTTAAGTAGTTAAGAACAAATTAACTTATTCAAGGAATACCAGAAGTACTGTTTTGTTGTTAGGTGCTGTCAAGTCAGCTCCCACTCAGAGCTACCTTATGTACGATGGAACAAAACACTGCCCGGTCCAGTGCCACTGTCACAATCGTACTAGAAGTACAGTTCATTAAAAACAGAATGAAAATCACTGAATGAAGACTGAGACTAATACCTCTAGAAGTAAAGGTGCCATCACACCTTTAGGTCTCCCAAATGAAAATCCACCTTCTCAGCTCATTCATTGTTACTAAGTTCCCAACTCCAGTGTCATTTCAGTTCTTGAAGAGCAGATTCTGGGTACTAAAAATTGACTGCTGGATGGCAGAGATACCCTAAGGTGACTCCCATGAGTCATACTCATCATACTCTTGTGCAATCCCTCCACCCTGAGTGCAGGCCGAACTTGTGACTTGCTTCTAACCAGGTAATGAGGTGCCATCCCTTGAATGGGTTACATTACATGACAATCGAAACTACTGATGATTTGTTATACAGCTAAGAAAACTAACACAGTTAATAAGAGGATCTCCTCCCCACCTCTATCCTTTGCACACATCACTGCCAGCTCTCCACTCGTGAAGAACTGACTGATAATGCTGATGACTTGAGACTGGATGGGACGTGGAAAGTCCCATGAGCTGGAATGGAGTGCTAACAGGCCCATCATCTGTCACTCTGGGATCGGGGTAGAAGAGGCAGCAAACTAGGATAACATCTTCAACGACCTTTCTTTAACTATGTAATAAATAGTATAAATTTTCAAAAGCTACAGGCGGGTACACTGTCTTTCCTCCACCCCTGTTCCCCAGCCACCTAGTTTTCCCTCTCCTGAGGAAATCACTACTACTAGTGTCTTGCAGGAAACCCTGGTGGCGTAGTGGTTAAGTCCTGTGGCTGCTGACCAAAAGGTCGGCAGTTCGAATCCGCCAGGTGCTCCTTGGGAACTCTACAGGGCAGTTCTACTCCGTCCCATAGGGTCGCTATGAATCGGAATTGACTGGATGGCAGTGGGTTTGGTTTTTTGGTTTTAGTGTCTTATGTGGAGCCCTGGTGGCACAGTGGTTAAGAGGTAGGCTGCTACCCAAAAGGTTAGCAGTTCAAATCCACCAGCTGCTCCCTGGAAACCAAATGAGGCAGTTCTACTCTGTCCTATAGGGTTGCTATGAGTGGGAATGGATTCGACAGCACATAACAATAACAACAACCCACCCAGTGCCTGATTAACAACAGTAATGTCTTATGCATTCTTCCAGAAGTCTCCGCGTAAATAAGCAAAAACACGCCTATAAATGAAGTTTTCTCCCCCTTTTAAAAGGCACACACGGAAACACCTTATACGTACTCTTCTTTCCGTTCCTCCCTCCGTGCTATCTTGGAAAAGAGTCCCTATCGGTACAAACAGAGCTTACTTCCTTTGAACAACTGCATTACAGGTAGTCTCCAACTTACGATGGGGCTCTGTTTCGACCACTCTGCCTTAAGTCAACTCTGACTTAAATTGAATACTTCATTTTTTTTTTTTTTTTTTTTAGTTTTCATTATTACTGCCTTTTATTATCAGTATCTTTTATTATCAGTATCTTTTATTATCAGCATCTTTCTAAATCTGATCTTTGTATTTGGGGGTTGGAAACATTACATACAAATGTACATATATATTTTAATATTGTATTTATTGTAGTATTATTAACAATAAAATGTATTAAAAAAAAAAGACAGTCGTACGTTTAGTTCATCATAACTCAAATACATCGTAAGACAGGGACCACCTGTATATGCCATCATATGGGTGCACCACAATGTTTTTAACCAGTTCCTGATTGATGGAGAAACATTTAAGCTTCAGACTGTTTCCAGTCTTAGACTTGTACACTTGTTATTTCACACACTGAGAATGTCTGTAGAATCAATTCCCAAAAGTGGAGTTCTGCTGAGTCAAAGGGCATATACATCTGTAATCCTGCTAGACTGGTTGTACCAATTTATACTCCCAAGGGGAATGTATGTGTGTGCTCATTTCCTCAACACTTGCCATCCTAGGTGTTATCAAATGGGTATCAAACCATTTTTCCAATACAAACTCTTAATTCACAGTAGGTTAGTTTCATCACTGTCCTCAAGCTAATCAGGCTCGTTCAACAAGTATTTATGAAGTACTCACTCTGTGAAAGGGGAAAAGGTTCCGGAACCTAGAGACCAAGGCACATCAATGAGATGAAAAAGAACTCCTGAAATTTAGCAGAGGGAGAAATGGATTCCAGCTTGGGTTAAACCTCCCTGGAGGAGTGGAAATCTGACCTAGACCCTAATGGGCAGGCAGGATGTGGACAGAGAGGAAGGAGCTCCTGGGACAGGAAAGAACAGGTCCTGGCCAGTGGTACTCTGTCTTCTTTTGAGGAAGATAATGCTCAAGTGGCAGCTGGAAGGGTGATAACATAGGGGCTTAGCTTGGAAGAAATCAAGAGTCAGTGGAAAGAACCTTGGATTGAGGAAATTTCCAGTTCTGGCAATTAGCTAAGTGATCGTGAGAAAACGCTAGTTTATCTGGGCTTCAGTTTCCTCACTTGAAAAACAGGGAAGTTAACCCTGAAACCAAACTTTCTATAGCTGTAGAACTGTGTGTTCAAAGCAACTCTTAGGATAAAGACAATGTGATGAAAGAGGGCAGCAGGGAGCAGGTCAGCTTGTGCTCTAGTTATTCCATCCTGACAACCTCCAGGAGGCTCCAAGAAACCCTTAGGGTGTGCAAAACACACTTGGAAAGCAATGACACCTAGGCACTTTCATCTCTATAAACTGCTCCAACCTTTCCCTCACTGCTAGAGAATGCATCTGTACCTTCACTTCTATTCGGCCTGCCTACAATTTATTCGTTAATTTAACACGCATTCACTGAGTATCTAATATATGCCAGGCACTGCTCTAGGAGCTGGCGAGACAGTGGTTAACAGTACAGAGATTCTTCCCTCTGAGGTTCAATTTCTATTCAGGAAGGAGACAAAAAAATGTATGAACAAATGTATGGTGTGTCAGAACACTAAGGGTACGAAAAAAAGGTGTAATGAGGATGGGGTGGACTGCTCCACCCATCAATATCCTCCCCACCATCCTTCCTGTGACAGCTCTTCCATACAGACTTCTCTAGTGTCCCCACAGATCATTTGTTCTCTGAACTCCTGCAGCACTTTGGACTATACACAACTCTGTCATTTGTTAACAATTTCACTCTACTGGCGTTATCTCACCTTGATTGTCAGCCTCTTGAGGGATACTATACCAATCTTCGATAGCTACCACAATGCTAAACTGGCCATACAGACCGAGCAAACACTCAATACCTGCAGACCACTTGACAACACTGCCACTTTTATAACTGCAAATGTGCTCTTAAAGTTTTCTTCTTTATCCCAACACTGTGGACTAAAATTTTCAAATAAGATTACACAGAACAGAATCAAATGAACAAACTAACTCAACAGAAGCTAAATTGGTCTTGGTAAAAAAGTAAGAATGGCCTGGTGAGGGGGAAGGAGGGGGAGATTCACTAATTAGAAATTTAGGTGAAGGGAAGGACAACACGCAATAAAGGAGAGGTCAGCACAACTGGACTAAACCAAAGGCAAAGAAGTTTCCTGAATAAACTGAACACTTCGAAGGCCTGCGCAGCAGGGGCAGCTGTTCGGAGACCACGGTTTCAGGGGACATCTAGGTCAACTGACATAATAAAATCTATTAAGAAAACATTCTGCATTCCATTTTGGAGAGTGGTGTCTGGAGTCTTTAGCAAGTGGCCATCTAAGATGCAACAATTGGTCTCAACCCACATGGAGCAAAGGAGAATGAAGAACGCCAAAGACACAAGGTAAGTATGAGCTCAAGAGTCAGAACGGGCCACATAAATCAGAGACTACATCAGCCTGAGACCAGAAGGACTAGATGGTGCCCGGCTACAACAGATGACTGCCGTGACAGGGAGCACAACAGAGAATCCCTGACGGAGCAGGACAGCAGTGGGATGCAGACCTCAAGTTCTTGTAAAAAGACCAGACTTAACAGTCTGACTGAGACTTGAAGGACCCCGGAGGTCATGGTCCCCAGACCTTCTGTTAGTCCAAGACAGGAATCATTCCCAAAGCCAACTCTTCAGACAGGGATTGGGCTGGACTATAAGGAAGAAAATGGTACTGGTGATGAGTGAGCTTCTTGGATCAAGTAGACACATGAGAGAGACTATGTGCGCAGCTTCTGTCTGGAGTTGAGATGTGAAGCCAAGGTGACAGAAGCTGGGTGAATAGACATGAAAATACAGGGTGGAAAGGAGGGTTCTATCTCATTAGGAGGAGAGCAACTAGGAACATACAGCAAGGTGTATATAAGGTTTCATACGAGAGACTGACTTGATTTGTAAACCTTCAGTTAAAGCACAATAAAATTATATATATGGGGGAAAAAAAAAAAAAGGAATGGCCTGGTATCCAGCTGTTTATAACAGAAGCTAATCCTAAGGCAAACATTAAGTCCTCAAGGCCAAATCGGTGGGGTGGAATTTAAAGGGAAAGAGCGTCAGGGTGACAGTCTGTGCCAGGAGACTGGACACATGAAGACCTGAGGAAGGGCAGTCCCAGAGTCCCTGCCCCATGAGGTCTCCCTCTCACTGCCTCCCTGTTATGGGGACTTGGTTCCCCAGGACACCCTGCTCTCAGGCTCTCCTCCCACGCACCCCCTCCCCCGCCCCCCAGCCTTTACGCATCCAGGCAGCTGGACGCTCTGTTTCTATCACTGGCAGGCTTAAAAATCCACAAGGGCACCCTCCCCTCCCACCAGCCAGAGCCCTACTCCCGCCCCTCCCCCCTTTTATGGCAGAAAAATGTACTCACTGGAGTTCCTTTTTTAATGTCAAAGATCTGAGAATCTCTGTATCAGTTACACTTTTAGTATTCACAGCCGAGAAACCATATAGACAAAAAGCCACAATAAATTCAGTAGCCTTTATGATAAATTTATATTTTAATAATCTCTAATACGTAACTTGGAAAACAGGGGGTACAAACATTGAAAAACAAAACCACACATGTATATGTAAACATTTATTCACTCTGCAAACAAAGCTTGGTGTGACTGCAGATTGTCAGAGCTCCTGTGCTAACTGGAGTTAATAATAATAATAATAATGGCTAACATCTACTGAGCTAGGCACTACTCTAAGCACTTCCATGAATTAACTCATTTAATCCTGTGAGATGATTAGCCTCACTGTACAAGGGGAAACAGGCACAGAGAAGTTAAGTAACTTGTCTAAGGCTACATAGCCAGCAGGTGGCAGAGCCAGAATTCCAATCTGAGGCAAGTCTAGTTTCAGAATGTATGTTCTTAGTCACAGCTCCACAGTCTTACACTGCAGACCTTCCTCGTTTGGGCTGATCCATTCTCTCACTACCCACTAACCCCAAATGTCACACCACGCAGAGAATCACCTACTCAGCCCTTGCACATGCCACACCTTCCACCTGGAGCACCTATCTAAAGTGCTGTCATCGTGCATCCTTGGGGCCAGCAGTGTCTGTTCTCTTGAAGGCCTGCTAGGGTAGCCCGCCCAGGAGCCAGGGCCTCTGAAGCTCTCCCACGATCTGCCTCACACTGTTCTTTCCATGGGCATTCATGCTTGCAAACATCTACTGAATGCCCGTTTTAGCCTGAGAGCAGGAATAAAGAATTACTTTTATGCCTCCAGGAAAACCAAAGGCATCTTGTCCTCTGCTGGTGAGCAACATGGCTTGCAAACCTATGAGCCAAAAGAACTGGGTCAGTGGAACCATTCTGGTTGGCCAGCACAGCGTTTTCACCCACTGACAACATAATCTGAATGCCTTCTGGCAGGGCACCTGGTCCAGTGTCCTGTACTCCTACTTGGCTACTGTCTTGTGACCTGCTGCTTCTGGCAGGTAAGCTATCTGTCTGACCTAGACATTAGCTGAGTAACTCATTACTCACTCTCAATTATTTTTCTTCCTAACATCATTCTTTCACATACTGCAAATCATGACTAGAAAAGATACCAAGAAAAATAAAATGGTAAAAAAGACATATCATTGGAATATTGTTTTTTTTTTAAACAAAGCATACATTCATTTTTTAGAATAAAAAACTTCCTATATAACTTCAAAGGTGGAACTATCCCTAAAATTGGAGTAACCTGAAATCACAGCACAACTAAAATTTAAGATTATCTAGAACAAGGGTCCGTTATCAGTAAGAAAGAGCACAAAGACGGAGTCCCTAGCTTCCCAGGGAGATAGCTGAGCCAGCTGCCACCATAGTACTCCCACTTCTAAGCGGGAAAGAGGCTCTGGCAGAGTGGTCACTGTTGGCAGTGCCACCCCTAATGATTTCTGGGAAAAGGTCAGAGATCTTTATTTTAGAAGATTTACCTTTAAATTTCAAAAGCAAAACCAGACACTTAGTGCTTGAGAGTTATTTCTGTTGAGCTTACAACATTGCTCAAGTTGAAGGGATAAATAAACACCAAAAATAGAAATGGAAGGGAATGCTGAGTGAACGTGCTCTGCCACTCCAATTCCAAAGCTTTAGCTCTCTACACTAGCAATAACAAGATCAATGGTTGTCTTAACATGTACAAGTCTACAGTTATGCCCTATAAGCCAAGGCAGCACAGAGCATATTATAAAGAACTGAATATTATTTATGAACAGCTACACAATAAGATGGGGGAAAAAAAAAGTAGTAACACTCTCTACTTTTGTGGGGGAAAAACCTTTAAGTCAAATGCCTGGAGTACAAATATTTGCATCTAGTAAGAAGCAAAATCAAAAGCTCCACGGCTTTTCAGCCGAGATAGTCTACCATCAACCATTTTCCACAAATGACAATTTCAGCCCTAGCTGAGCTGCTGTAAATTTGCATGCAAATTATATTTTTGCTTTCTTAATCACCCTTTAAAAGTACAAGGGATCACATTACTTAAAAAAGCTCAAAGAAAAATTTTTGTGAAACATTTTTTTCAATGAAAATAAACACCTATATACCCCCGTGTACCGGGATTCTGAAGAAGAGACAATTTGTACGAAGCTGAAATAGACACAAGAACCAATCAGCGTCTCTCCTACTCTGCCGCACAGACCCAGACCTAAGCGCCAGGCATTACGTTTCCAGTGTAAAAACGCAGACCACACGGGAGAGAGAGAAAGTAACTTCTAGATGTTACGAAGCAAGAGATTAAAATGTCATCAAGCATTACTTACTGCTGGTTCAACTTGACTTCGATCTGCAATGTCTATGTGGACAATTTCAACAGTTTTCCACGTGTTAGGATCTAAACCATGTACCTATAAGTGACAAGGTAAAACAAAACAAACTGCGATTTATTCTTGTTAAGCAAAACTATTTCACTTACATATATGATCTTTATTTTGTATCTCCTGGGGTACCTTATGGGGAATAAAAAATCCAAATTACTATTTCATCAAATTAGATAACTGGCTGAAAACTTGAGGGATCTAGAAATCTTTTGTTACCCCTTACAACCTCAAATAATGGGGGGAGGGAGGATGAGGAGGCTGCCAAATGAACAGAAATCTGTCATTATCTTCTGGTTGTCCTTAGAGATGATTTATATACCAAACGTACCTATCCTACTGCAACTAAAGTGATACATAATAAAATTCTTGTAACCTGTAAGCCCTGTACAAACATAAAGTGCCATTATAATCAGGTTTCAAGAAGCTGTATACTATAAGGTCTAAAATCTCTCCTGAATTTGATTACTCTAAAGCCACTCAACTTCAGTATGTCAATCCTTCTCTATACCTCATGTTGGTCAATCATTTATTTCTGAAGCTCTACCTACGAGCCAATTAAGAATTGTTTAAAAACTGACAAAGCTACGCCCACTAGAAAGCTGAAGCATACCAAATCACCTCATTTAGACCCTCAATTTTAGAGAGTTACTACGAAAAGCAATACCAAATGTCAAACAATCACTGGGAAGAAAAACTCAAGTACAACAAATGATACTTCAGAAATTAACTGACATCAATAATGTGAAAGCACCAAGAAATCTGCATACAAAGATGATTGCCGCACAACTACAGGAAGAATACACCCTACTATAATTATCATGAACTGGCTCTCCTATAACAGCATATCAAAAGGTTGGAAGAGTAGTTCTCAAACTGAAGCGAGCACCAAAATACCTGGTGGGCTTGTTAAATCACAAATCACTGGGCCTTACCTCAGAGATTTTCATTCAGTAGGTCTGGGGCAGAACCTGCGAATTTGCATTTCTAACAAGTTTCCAGATGATGCTGATTGATGCTGCTGGCCCAGGACCACGCTTCTGTGGGCCACTGGGCCAAAAGCAAAGGAGCCCTGAAGGCGTAGTGGTTAAACACTTGGCTGCTAATCAACAAGTTAGTGGTTTGAACCCACCAGCTGCTCCACAGGGAAAAAGATGTGGCAGCCTGCTTTCATAAAGATGACAGCCTTAGAAATCCTATGGGGCAGTTCCACTCTGTCCTGTAGGGTCGCTATGAGTCAGAACTGACTCAACAGCAACGGGTTTACGCGGCCAAGAGCATCAACCTGTAACAGATGCCCTTCCAAGTCCCCTGATAAACAGAAAGTTAGTGATGACAGTTCTTTGAGTCCTAGCTGACTTTCTTTAGAATTACTTTAGGGATAAATGTGTACCAACTTTTAATAATATAAATCGAGAATCGGACTACCATTTTTTAAAGTACCTTCTTCTCCCCCCTGCCTTTTGGTTATTTCTCTGGCATTCAACAGGTATACGAGCAAAGTGAAATGGAGATAAAAATTAAAACTTAATTGTGCTACGTAAAGCAGCTCTGGTAAATACACAGAGATGAAAGCAATCTAAAACTAAAGGCTAAAATTAGGCTGGGCATTATCTGTGAATTTTGTTTAACTATGCTGTCCCTGTCCCAGTTACCATGAATAATGGGAGTTGCTCATAGAAACAGAAACCCCTCATCAAAGTCACTCAAGAGTCAAGGCAGAGGGAACTGATACAGGAAAACCTGCTGGTTTCTGGTTCTGGTAGGTGTGTTTGCTCGCTTCCTTGCCTCGCCTCAATCCCACGCAGCCAGGTGTGGCCAGGTACTACTCTCACGTGGATGACATCACTTTGCTAATGGCAAAGGGTACTATAGTACTCTCATTTCCAGGGGCTTCTACACTGAATGCACAGAGGTGAAACTTACATTTTCTAATGTTCCCAAGTCTGGTTTGTGCCATGTTTCAATTTTAATGAAGAAATCATCTTTCATATATTCATTCTGCAGAAAACACAACAGCAAAATGACAATGATCTTTCACCAGGTTCTTTGGGGCTCGTGTCTGCAGGAGCCTCCCCAAGCACAAGCATCCATGCAGACTAATCGCCAAGTGACAAAGTTCTCTGTTTTTACAGGCTTGTTGGAAAAACCAAATGCTGCATGCTTTTAAATAATTTAAACAATCCCACCTGTTATCCAGCATTCGGGGCTAATGTTAAAGAAGCCATGAGCAAATCCAGCACTCAAAGAAAGTAGCAGAAACAAAATAAAGTCAGTAGGGAGATTCTAGAGACAAAGCTGGAAGAAACATGCTAACACTGGCAACACGTGGTGTCATATGGACTGGTGAAAGGAGCACAGGGGGGAGGAGCCATGCAGCGGTGGGCATTTTTCATACACAAAAAAAGCAAAAATGGTTGAAAACAGTAAGTGTAAAAACAAACTTTAAAGAGAAAGAGAAAGTATGGGACACAAAAATGGTTTTACTCACCGTTACAACTGAGGTACAGTGGAGAGCAGGCAATGAAAGGGGAAAAATTTCAGATTATTAATCTGAGTCAAAGCAATCTGTCCCAATATTTAATGTCACAAACATTAAACTACCTGAGAACACAGAACATTTAGCAGTTTCTAGCTGCAAAACACAGTGTACTATACAAGAACACTATAATTTGGATAATGGAGTACAAATAAAACACAAAAAATAATCTAACTTTTAAATGTTAAGAGGAATGTCACAAAATCAGAACATCATTTATAAAGCTTTCTTAGCAAATGACAGAAAATGGTTTCAGAAGTCGGTCACAGTCTTTCTCTATTATGTGACAATAGAAATAGAAATACTGTTGAGACCATACCAAAAGACACTTCTATAATAAGTGAGTGTGGGCAGTATTTTCTTAAGGTTTCTTTCTTTCATCTGTACACCCCCTGGAGCCAACATGGTCAGCACGGCTCTAAATGTGGCATCTGGGAATGGACCTATGCCCTTCACAAAGGTCTGGGGGCAACAACCCAGGCAGCCTCTCCTCTGCCATCATTCAGGTAGTGACTATCCGAGAACCACAGAAAGGCCTTGTTGAGTGAAACCTTCCTCAAAGGCATGGACACCAGGCGTCCCTCTCTCATTAGTGGGGTAGAGGGGTGAAATGGCTGCTGGGAACCAGGCTTACTTGTTCTACAGTAGGGGTATGCGTTCCAGGCTTTTTCATGAAACACCAAGGAGCCCTCAGGAGCAATCATCCTCACAAATGCTGGAACTTTACTGTGAGAAGGAAAACATTGCACATATTTTCAACAGCACCAACTCTTAAATGGCATTTATTGGATTACTTCAGAGTCCTGTTATCAAAGGTGACCATGTTCCAAGCCTGATGAACTAGAATTCAAGGGTGTATCGAGTTTTATTTTCAATTCCAAAGTAATCAAGTGGAAAAACTAATGAAAAAACAGTGACATGATTAAAAATATGCTTAACTGTACAGAGGATTTTTAAAAATAGAAGCAATTCTTTCTTAGGGTTATCTTGCCTTTGATCCACTCTCCTAATTTGAAATTTAAGAGGCTGAAAATTGAGGCTACTCCACCTATGCATTAATGCAACACAGAAGTTCCCCCCTGTGGTTAACTGCACTGTTTCTTAACGTGAAACAGGGGCACCAGTGTAAAGAAACATACCTGAGTAAGATTCCTTTCATGCATTTTACAGAACAAACCTAAAGAAAAATGACAAGGAGAAGGA
Source organism: Loxodonta africana (assembly GCF_030014295.1). Classification (NCBI taxonomy): domain Eukaryota; kingdom Metazoa; phylum Chordata; class Mammalia; order Proboscidea; family Elephantidae; genus Loxodonta; species Loxodonta africana. Next base: position 28,678,990 of record NC_087360.1, on the reverse strand, counting down.
CCCTGTAGAAAAAGAGAATTTAAACCACATCCAAGTGTAAAATCTTGTCGGTATGGAAGACGAATGGCACTCACTGCCTCAAGTATGATCAGTGGGGGCAAAAGGTTAAATATGATTAATATATGACCAGCTCATGCAAATTCATAAGATAATCACGAAAGATTCCAAAAACAAAGAGGAAAAGAACATCAATAGACACATTACAAACACAAAACACAACTGGTTAAAAAGCAAATGGAAAATTTAGTTTTATCAGTTCTCTAAGAAATGCAAATAAATGGACCACTTTAGCTGATTCGGGCCTAATACAAAGAAGAGAGTTTTACATGGACAGGCTCCTCACAGAGGCGTGGACTCAAATCCCAACATCACCACTTAGAAGTGGTGTTCCCTTGGACACATTACTTGGCCTCTTGAACTTCCTCATGTGTTGAATGGAGTTCATATTCCCTGCTCCGCGACAGTTCCTGGGTAATGCAAATGCTTGGCTGCTAACTGAAAGGTTGGAGGTTCCAGCCTACCCAAAGGTACCTCAAAAGAAAGGCCCGGACATCTACTTCCAAAAAATTAGTCACTGAAAACCTTATGGAACACAGTTCCACTCTGACACATATGAGGTCACCATGAGTCAGACTTGACTCAATGGGAACTAGTTAGGATTACTGAGAGGAGTGAATCAGGTAATGTCTGTAATGTGTTTAGCACACGCCCAGTACAATGAGAGGTCAATAAATGGCAGTTACTGCTTTTTAATTATAATCCGACATGGAGCTCCGTACTTCCACGTGCGTTTTTTTTTTTTAATTTAAACCCCCCAATAACACTGGGGGGCATTATCTCATCATTTCGTACAACCAGCATTTAAGTGCCTCAATAACTGTATGCCAAAGTTATGTCCTCCAACTTCAAGCCCTATATGTATTTTTTTTTTCCAATATTATAATCAGTTCTCTGAGGACTATCAAGCACAACTTAATTTCCCAAACTAAGAGAAAAAAATAAAGAAATCTGAGACCAGAGGGCTTCTGAGCCTCAAATAAGAAAGAAGAGCTGGCCAGAGCTATCTCTATGTTGAATTTTGGAGGCTAGCAAGATAAATAGGTGGTAGGAAATCCCACATGGGTCAGCCGTGCACAACAGAAGAAGCAGTGCAGCAGAGAGCACCTTTACCTGCCATCTCCATCCTCGGACCCACGGTTTGGGGCTTTTATTCTGGCAAATTAAATCACTGGAAAAGTAAAGCTGAAGTACTCCTGTTACATAAGGCAGAAGAAGTGTTAACTCCAAGGGCATGAAGAGATTTTCACTTGCCTTCACATCCTTAAAAGATAATAATGACGGAGGACTAATTATCTGAGCCTTATTTACTCTGTTCAGATCTTAGAAGATTCTTGCAGAGAGATATAACTTCAGAGAATGGAAGCTACTTATTAATAATGTAAAATATCACATTAAAAGTCAAAGAATATTTAGAAATCCAAACAATGTCTCCCATTACTAAAGAACTAGAACCAATATCCCTTTAAATACGGGTGAAGTCCAATCACAGTACATGTAATTCATATGGGTAATTTTTAAGACAAGACAGACTACTGATCTCTCTCAGAGTATGATAAACACATCTATCAACGGTTCAGTTAGTCAACTTAGAAAAGGCAGGAGAAAAAGATCTATGTACTAGCTCAGAAACATATTTTAACTACTGTGTGTTGCCAGAATGCTGGAAACTATAGCACTGGTATTTCAAATACCAGCAGGATCACCCATAGTGGACAGGTGTCAGCAGAGCTTCCAGACTAAGAAAGAGTACGAAGACAGGCCTGATGACCTACTTCTGAAAACTAGCCAATAAAAACCTGATGGATATCAAATAGATCAAGAGGATGGCCCAGGACCAGGCAACATTTCCTTCTATTATACATAAGGTGGTCGCAAGTCAGAGCTGACTCGATGGTAACTAACAACAACGTTTATTCCTACAGTGTGTAATATTCTAAAAACTTTCATATTCATAAAACAAAATTTGCTGACTCAAACAAAAGAAAACCGGCAGTCATTAAGGACCAGCAAGAGTTAAATCTACATAAAAGTTTTAATATTGCTTTATCCTGTTCCCAAATGCCTACTATCTTACTTCTACTATGTCAATTCCAACAATTCATTTTATGTTTTGACTTAGTTAATAAAGTCCGAACCTTTAAGTTAGTTAGTTTTGTTTCAAATTTACTAGAAACCCTGATGGCATAGTGGTTAAGTGCTATGGCTTCTAACCAAAAGGTCGGCAGTTTGAATTCGGCAGGTGCTCCTTGGAAACTCTGTGGGGCAGTTCTACTCTGTCCTGTAGGGTTGCTATGTGTTGGAACCGACACAATGGCGATGGGTTTGGTTTTGATTTTTTATACATTTATTGGAAGCCTGGTGGTGCAGTGGTTAAGCGTTGGGCTGCTTACCAAGAGGTTAGCAGTTCAAATCCACCAGACACTTCATGGAAACCCTATGGGGTAGTTCTACTCTGTCCTATAAGGTTGCTATGAGTTGGAACTGACTCAAAGGGAATGGGTTTTTTTTTTTCCTTTTTGGTTTTTACATTTATTTTGAGAACATTAAATACATCTCACCTCATGAACCTAAGTAACTGACTAAACTCAGGGAAGATGCATAAATAGAGTAAATAAAATTAAATTTCATTTCTATCTTAAAGGAGAGGAACTGTCATGAATGGCAACCTTTTTATGTCCCTAATAAGGCAGCTGATAATCCTTCCACCTCAGGAACACTTAAACCAAACCAAACCTGTTACCGTTGAGTCGATTCCAACTCATAGCAACCTTATAGGACAGAGCAGAGCTACCCCAAAGCAATAGAAAAAAAAAAACAGGTAAACTAAACTTCATCTAAACTAAAAACTTTTGTACACCTCAAAGGACAACGAAAGCCATGAAAATGAAAGCCAACCCACAGTATGGGAAAAAACATAAATTTTACGTATCTGATAAGGGACTAGAATCCAAAATATATAAAGAACTCTTGCAACTCAACAACAAAAAGACAATACAACTATGAAATGGCAAAGAACTTGAACGGACATTTCTCCAAAAGATATACAAATGGCCAATAAGCACATGAAAAGATGCTCGACATCACCAGGGAAGTGCCAATCAAAACCACAGTGAGATACCACTTCACACCTGCTAAGATGGCTATAATTAAAAGACAGATAATAACAGGTGTTGGTGAGGATGTGGAGAATTTAGAAACCTTTTACACGCACTCTGGAAAACAATCTGACAATTCCTCAAAAAGTTACACATAAGAATGCCACTCCTAGCTATATACCCAAGAGAACTGAAAACTAGCATCCACACAAAAACTTGTACACACGAATGTTCAAAGCAGCATTAGTCATGATTGTCAAAATGTGGAAACAACCCAATTGTCCATTAACTGTTTAATGAATAAATAGTGGTATATCCATACAATAGAATGCTATTTAGCAACAAAGAGAAATGAATACGGATGAACCTCAAAAACAGTATGTTCAGTGAAAGAAGCCAGTCACAAAAGGCCACATATTTTAGCAGTCCCTTTATACAATATGTCCAAAATAGGGAAACCCTGGTGGCGCAGTGGTTAAGAGCTACAGCTGCTAACCAAAGGGTCGGTAGTTCAAATCTGCCAGGTGCTCCTTGGAAACTCTATGGGGCAGTGCTACTCTGTCCTATAGGGTTGCTATGAGTCAGAATTGACTCGATGGCACTGGGTTTGGTTTTTTGGCTTTGGTCCAAAATAGGCAAATCTATAAAACCCGGAAGTAGAAAAGTGCTTGGCAGGAGCTGAGGGGAAACAGGTATGGGAAAGTGACTTCTAATGGACATGGGGTTTCTTTTTGGGAGTGATGAAAATGATCTGAAATTAGGTAGTGGTGATAGCTGCACGACTCTGAATTTACTAAAAGCCACTGAAGCAAATACTTTAAAAGGATGAATTTTGTGGTATGTGCATTATATATCAAGTTTAGGAAAAAAATAGAATGGATATCAAGATACCAGGCTAAAGGCAATTAGAGAAGTTCGAGAGACAATAGTCATTTGGATTAAGGCAGTGACGATAAAGATGGAGAAAAAAAAAGAAATGGATAGAATTAAGGGGAAACATTACAAAAATGATATAAAATCCCCTGACTTGTGGGAAGGGAATAAGATAACCAGACACAAATTGGCTAGTTGCAGAGAGATACAATAAGGATCTAAAAGTACTGGAGTAGTAAAGAAACAAAAAGGAGTATTTTTCACACAACCAAAGAGTACCAATTGAGAAATAAAAGATAACACAAAGAGGAAATGATATATTTCAAAAAATCATTCTGACAGTCTACCAGAATAAAATAACTCTCAGTTTAGAAAACTCTGAACTGTGCAAAGCTTAAGATCTTGAGGTATATGCAAAGACAAGATGACATGTGTCCTATGATGGTTAATTCTTGTACTATGTTTGGTTAATATTTACTCATTTCTTACTTGCTCAGCATTAAGTATAAGCAATCTTTGTATTCCCAGGTGATTTAAACTTCTCATTTTCAAACATAAACATAACCAAAAAGTTCCTGGTAAATGACTCCTTTTGCTTACAAAAATGAGTTCTTACGTTGAACCACACGAAATCTCAAAAAGATTTTCAATAAATCCTCTGCTGTTTCAAACCCTTGGGAGAACAAGGCTGCTTGAGTTGGCAAAGGTGTTCTTTGCCAAAACTCTCTCCCAGATTTCTTAAATGGAGTAGAATATTGAACTTGATTAAACATTTCTCAATGACTCAGATCATGATGAATATTTGTTACAGATACAACAGCAGGGATACCAAAGGTTGGAAAGACACTGATAGTGGCTGTAGCCTGCTTGCTTTTAAGACCCCATGATCTCAACTTGCCTTTGGGTCATTTGTTTCTTTTCCATAAGTCAGAATCATGCAACTGTAGGTATAACAGAGCTACTTTTCAGCAAAAGCGGGGTACCAAGCTTTCCTCCACTTCTGGGAGGTGATCATCTTTGCCACTACTGCAGCCAGTATTCTTGACTTCTCACCCCACTCACAACACTGTCGGTGGTTTCTACATTACCAAGACAAGGAATTTTCGAGAGGCATCAATCCTCACTGTCCTGCACCCACTTGTTCATGGGGTATGAAAAAGTGGCATCTCTGACCATTTAAGGCATTTGCACATGGTGTTCCAGAGAGGCCTCTTCTAAAAGTGATAAATTTCCATCATCAAGGACTGAATGAAGATGGTGAAGATATGACGCTTATGAGGAGTAAAAGCGTAAAGCTGACCTTCCTCAAGAAGGGGGAGTAAAAAAAGAAAGAAAAAAAATTGGTTACTGTGTTCCTACAGTGAAGTCTCAGGAGAGCTGGACGTTCTGCTGTGAAATATTATCTCAGAAGTTTGAACACTTTTCCTTGCCTTGCTTCAAAACTCTTTGCCCAGTAAATTCTGTCCTCCCTCCTCACCATCTACTACTAAACCAAAACCCCATCGTCACTGAGGTGATTCCAACTCATAATGATTCTACAGGACAGTGTATTACTGCCCCATAGGGTTTCCAAAGCCATAAATCTTCAAGGAAGCAGACTGCCACATCCTTCTCCAATGGAGCAGCTGGTGAGTTCGAACCACCAATCTTTTGGTTAGCAGCTGAACACTTAAGCACTGCACCAGGCAGGCTCCTTCCATCCACTACCAGGTGTGTATCAAAGAGCTTAAGGAAACATACTCAAACTTTTGTGGAAAATGGAGTACAAGGCAAATATGATAGCTAATCATATGGAAACATACAATTTACTAGGTGTCAAAATGAGAAGAGGTGACAAAAAGTGATGGAGTTTAGAGGAGAGGGATCAATATGAATAGAAGCAGCCAAGGAATGCCTCTGTGCAAGACAGGTCCGAGCTGTGTTCAGGATCTGAGCAGGGTGGTAGACACCTAACAGACAAATAGTCTAAGGGGTTGAACGGAGGCTCAAGGTGGGCTGAAAAGGTCACTTCTGGAGAACAACAAAGGAACTGGCTTGCTGAGAGCCAAGTTTCCATGTTGGACAGTTATAACAATTGGGGTATTTTGAGTACATACCTCGTGAACGCTGGTGGCACACTGCAGCTAACAGAAAGGTTGGCGGTTCACACTGCAACTAACAGAAAGTTTGGCAGTTCAAACCTACAAGCTGCTCCGTGACAGAAAGATGTGGCAGTCTGCTTCCATAAAGATTATAGACCTGGAAACCCTATGGGGAAGTTCAACTCTGTCCCATAGGGTCACTGTGAGTCAGAATCGACTCAATGGTTAATGAGTTTGAGTACTTTGTTAAGCTTAATGTTATTTTTGGAAGAAGACTTGAGACTTTAAAGACTAATGAGAAAATGGGATATGGTGAAACCTGTGGTTTTGGAAAAATTTCTCTATAAACTCCCTTGGAGTTCACTTCAGAAAATGGAAATGGAAAGTATTCTAACTCTCCCACAGGGCCCAGCAGTAGAGCAAAGTGGTCAAGAGCGCAGGTTCTGGAGTCAGAATGCCTGCCTGTGTTTGCGTCCTACCTCTGCTTACCAGTGGTGGGATCCAGGGCCAGTTACGTAAGTCTTTGTGGAATCCAGTTTCCACAGCGTAAGAAGCCGCTGTGGGGGATGAATGAGCTCCCACCTACAGCACTTAGCAGTGACTGGCACACACTAAGAATACAATAAGTACTAGATTCTCTGTTCATAATTACCACAGAAGACTAAGTAATCAAAGGGTATGCAGAGGCTCATTATTCCAAAAGGTCAGACATCTGAAATGTCCCTTGCAAGGGTCACCAACTTTTAGATTTTTTAAGAATACCTTGTCAAGATCACTTCTCAATCTTCTGGTTGAGATTAAGCATGTACATCTTAATCTACCCAACACATATGACCCAGAAGTACTCTGCTGAAATGGGAAAGTGTACTAGCCAGGAAATCTAGGGACCCTGGTTAGTTACACTGGCTAAAGTGGACCTCAGAATTTCAAGCATCTCAAATTCAAAATAAGGTGTTGGTGGCCTTAGCCAAGTTTGCAATTCTACTGATACTAACCTGTGATTAAATGCTGGAAAAGGGGACATATACACAAATTTAACTTCCTCAGGGGGGAAGAGCTATAAAAATCTCTAGGGACAACTGAATTGACACCCTTGCAGGATACTGAAGTCTGAAAGGGCTGTATTGCCAGCCCTGCCTTGTCATCAGGGTATCTTTCCTAAGGCACAGTGATGTCCTCAACACTTAACTGCTAAATGTTTCCTTGCACTTCCATAATATAGTCATATTATGGCTAATGTGCCTTCTGTGTGCCACTGATGCCTTTGAGTATGGATATTTGATTGCCCTTGCCCCAGGGAGGTTCTCTCCACCAGACTACAATGAGGATTGGTCCCTGTTTTGTCTTTATCCATGGACAGACTTTTGGTCATTTTTCATTACTAAATCTATTTGCCACACTGCCTGAGATCCTCTACTTCTGCTTTCTTTCCTATCTCATGCTTCTCCTGTGCTTCCACCCACAGTTCTCATCTTTAAGTGATAAGGCCTGCCTTCTATAGGCATCGCATAGCCCTCACCAACCAATGAGATACCCACCCTCCCTTTTCACGGGAGTTCTGTGCTCATCAGGCTCTGAGTGCTTCTGCTGGGCACCTGGGACTGCCTCTTGGTGACCAAAAGAGTATAGGATTAGAAATCAGAGAACAGGAGTCTCAACCACCATTCTGCCATGTAATAGCTGTGTGACTTTGCGAAACCATTTGCCTCAGTGCTTTCTGATGTACTGTATGTATCTTACGTATTCTCAGGACTGCAAGGAGGAGTGAAGGAGTGCAGGAAAGGGTAAAACCAAAGGGTACTGTGGAATGATTCAGCTAATCCGAGGAATGAACCTTTTCCAGAAGTCTGAGTGTGCTGGAAGGTTAGCTTCTAGGGAGCCAAGATTTTCTTTTATCTAATCCCCTAAAGCCAGGGACAAATTCTGAACCTCACCCCCCAAATAAGCTCTCAGGAATAAAAGTATCTTTTGCAGTAACCATATTTATACAGCATGCTTCAACTTAAGAGATTCAGTATTTATAGCTGGAGCATCACCTAAATCAGATGTTTCAAAAATAATATTTATTATTCTTTTTCTTCGTCATAATAAAACACACTTGCGATGTTTTAAAAAAAACAGAAAATACAGAAGAGCAAAAAATTTTAAGAATCACGCACAATCCTACTACCAAGTGCTAAATATTCTTAACATTTTAACGAGCCTCCTCCTAAGCTTTTTTGATTAATTTTTTTAAACATACGTAACTGAGATCGCATTGTACGCATTATCGAGCAACTGGTATTTTCCATCAGGCGCTCCTTGGAAACTCTACGGGGCAGTTCTACTTGGTCCTATAGAGTTGCTATGAGTTAGAATCGACTCGACGGCAGTGGGTTTGGTTTTGGTTTGGTGGCATTTTCCATTTAGTAATAATATGTTAAACATTTTCCCAAAGCGGAACAATGCTCTAAACAGGAATTTTTATATATCAAACCTTTTGGTTTATTTTAGAACCTGCAAAAAGAGTTGAATGTTTAAAATAAAGAGGAGCTTTTATGTGTTGGTAGCATTCAATTAATTGGTGAATACAAAATTCTAGTAAAAGCTCTGTATACCAAAAAACCAAACCCAGTACCATGGAGTCAATTCTGACTCATAGCGACCCTACAGAAGAGGGCAGAACTGCCCCATAGAGTTTCCAAGGAGTGCCTGGTGGATTCGAACTGCTGACCCTTTGGTCAGCAGCCATAGCACTTAACCACTACGCCACCAGGGTTTCCAAAAGCTCTATACATACAGGTAAAATTTAATATTACCAGTATTAGACTAAATGTATCGTCTAGGATGTCAAAATGTTCTCTCAATTAACACATCTCTTAAATATATTTAGAGTGCTAACAAATTAACAGTCACAATTTACAAGACAGTCTCTAAAAGGAGACTGGTGGCACAATGGTTAAGTGCTTGAGTGATAAGCTAAAGGTCAGTGCTTTGAGCCCACCAGCTGCTCAGAGGGAGAAAGACCTGGCAATCTGTTCTCATAAAGATTTCAGCCTAGAAAAACCTATGGGGCTACTCTGTCATATAAGGTTATTGCCTTCATTATTTCTGAAATCAACCTTAGAACAGAAGCAAAGAAATACTATGTACTAAGAGAAAGTAATGATAAAAATTAAGATTCTGTACAACGATAGCCTATTTTATATTCACGTGCTACTGCAAACTAAGCAATAGCGGTAACCTCAGAACATATAAAAGATACTGACCAACATAGCTCATCTACAACTTTAAGTTCTACAGAACATGGGCGTGATTCATTTCAATTATGAAGAGAATAAAGACAGGAGTAAAGAATCACTCCCACGTTTAATGAACTGAGGAGACTACTGACTCTTAAAAGCCATTACTGGTCTTTTGCCCTTAGAGAAATACTGGTATGCCTTTTTTATTTTACAATATTTACGCCAAGGATAAGATTAGACTGCCAGATTTAGGGAAACGTACAAAAGAACTTCTACGAACCAAAGAGAAAACAAAAACAATGAATAAAGGATTTGAACAGAAATTCAAATGGTCAATTAACATGAAAAGACATTCAACCTCACTAACAGAAATGCAAATTTCAACAAGAGTTTATCGTCTATCAAATTGACAAAAATTAAAATGAAAAATATGGGGAAATGAACACTCACAGAATCTTAGGGGACAATTTGGCAGTAAAATCAAAATTTAAAATAAGCATGTCTTCCCAGCAATCCTACTTTTACATGTTTCTCCTAGAGAGTAACCTAAGGCATAGACCTATGTACAACCATGTTTACGGAAATATTTTTTGTAAAAGACAAAAACTGGAAAAAAATGAAATGGAATTATCATCTAGAAAGTGATTAAATTATCTAAGCTAACGTCTGTACTAAGAAATTCTACTCAGCTTTTAAAAGAATGACATGGATATAAAATAATGACATGGAAAAATACTTATGACCTATCACTGAATAAAAAATAAAGCTAACTTATAAGACCACTATTATAAGATCTTGAGAAATAGTAAAAACTGAGAAGAACACATACTTTTGTGGTTACGAGGCGGGGAGGGGGGGAGGGAGGGAAAGGTTTTTTATTGATTAATTAGTAGATAAGAACTGCTTTAGGTGAAGGGAAAGACAACACTCAATACATGGAAGGTCAGCTCAATTGGACTGGACCAAAAGCAAAGGAGTTTCCGGGATAAAATGAATGCTTCAAAGGTCAGCGGAGCAAGGGCGGGGGTTTGGGGACCATGGTTTAAGGGGACTTCTAAGTCAATTGGCAAAATAATTCTATTATGAAATCATTCTGCATTCCACTTTGAAATGTGGCATCTGGGGTCTTAAATGCTAACAAGCGGCCACCTAAGATGCATCAATTGGTCTCAACCCACCTGGAGCAAAGGAGAATGAAGAACACCAAGGTCACACGACAACTAAGAGCCCAAGAGACAGAAAGGGCCACATGAACCAGAGACCTACATCATCCTGAGACCAGAAGAACTAGTTGGTGCCCGGCCACAATCGATGACTGCCCTGACAGGGAGCACAACAGAGAACCCCTGAGGGAGCAGGAGATCAGTGGGATGCAGACCCCAAATTCTCATAAAAAGACCATACTTAATGGTCTGACTGAGACTAGAGGAATCCCGGAGGCCATGGTCCCCAGACCTTCTGTTGGCCCAGGACAGGAACCATCCCCGAGGACAACTCATCAGACATGAAATGAACTGGACAGTGGGTGGGAGAGAGATGTTGATGAAGAGCGAGCTAATTATATCAGGTGGACACTTGAGATTGTGTTGGCATCTCATGTCTGGAGAGGGGATGGGAGGATAGAGAGAGTGGGAAGCTGACAAAATTGTCACGAAAGGAGAGACTGGAAGGGCTGACTCATTAGGGGGAGAGCAAGTGGGAGTACGGAGTAAGATGTATGGAAACTTATATGTGACAGACTGACTTGATTTGTAAACGTTCACTTGAAGCTCAATAAAAGTTAATAAAAAAAAATAAATAAAGCTAACTGCAGAGCTGTAAGTATAATGATCCCTTTTTTCTTTTGTAGAAAACTAAAAATGATACATGCGGTATCTCTCTGTTTTATAAATTTATTTGAACACGTATAGAAAATGATCTAGAAGGGCAAATCTTAAAGTGTTTCTGGCATTTCTCTCTGAGGTTACAGGACATGGGCTGGCAAGAGGTAGGAACTAAGATTTTATTTTATAGTCTTCTAAAACTCGACAGCAGTGTGGATGTTGTTTCAATTTTTTTGTTAAAAGCTATATTACTTTTATAATCTAAAAACATATAATACAGAGTACTCTCAAAAAATTAAACTGCAACATAGTATCACATTAAAATAAAAAATGTACCTCAGTATGTCTATCAGTAAGCCAAGCAGTTACAAACTTAATAAGTAAGGTGGGTAGTTAAAGCATAATTATCCAATTTAACTGCTGAACGTCAAACGAGAACACCCTGCTTACCTCTTCAGGTGATAAATTTTATGTGTATACTGTCCTTTTTCTCCATCCTTCTCATAAGGTTCATTCTTTAAGACTTCGATTCCTTCGCCACCACCAGTTTCATTCTTACTAGCTTCTGCAACAGAGTAAAGCTGCCCAACCTGATACTGAAATTTCAAATAGTATGGAATTGCAAAGTCAGTAGTAACTCGGAAACTTCCTATGCAAAAAATCTTACTGATAGAAGATAGAAAAGCAGATCTAAACCATTCGGCACACAGCTTCTATACGGTAACATGACACAAATGATAAACTAATATGTTTAGGAAGACAAACACCAGATGATCATACAGCATTAGAAACTCTAAAATGTTTCACTGAATTTCCACTGTGCAAGAGAATTGTTAGGTACAAATAAATACCCTGGTGCTTTAATATGTACTATTCACGTACCATCAATAAAATGTCTTAACACTTGCTTCATCTTCTTGGACAATGAATATACATTCGTACTTCCCAAACCGATTTCACATCTATTGTTTCTCATTTAATCTGCATAAAATTCTGATGTTATGACAGAAATTTTAATTGTCACTTTGCCAAATAGAAAAGTTTAGGCTTCCAGGGATTATACCGATTTTCCCTGGCCACACAAATAGCAGGTAAGCAACCAGAATACAGTTCTCAATAACAAAGACGAGAGACAGAAAAGTGTAATAACAAATGAAGATCCAAATTTTAGTAGACCCACAGGAGCTTTTTCCATGATCTATGTATGACACGCCCAATTTGGTCCTTGCCCACCTAATCAGAAACAGTCCTGGGAGCCCAGGATCAGAATTATCAATTGTGGAGTTCTTCAATCGAGAGAATCTGTTTTAAAAGTATTGTAAACACACATGCATTACCATAAAAGGTAGAAACTGCTGACAGTAGTTTCCATTTCATTTTAAAATGATCCAGAATTCTCAGTGGCCTGCACCAATACCTGTGAGTTGGCAGACTTGTCCTATACCAATCTGAAATCACTAACAGTTCCAACAGACGATAAAAATCAAAGATAAAACCGTGTGTTCTAATTTGTTCCAGTGACCCACCATGACATTATCTCCAATCTCTCGAACGTGGCTCAATTTCCTCTCTCCAACGAAGACAGGTGAAGAAGTTTTTTTCTTCTTGTAAGCATATTTTTCAAAGAAAAACTACAAAAATCTACTCCTAAAAACTAGCAATTCAAAACCAACATTCTAAGTATATAGCAAGATGTAAATAAATTTTTATATGAGAGACTGTAAACTTTCACTTAAAGTACAATAAAAATTAAAAAAAAAAAAAAAAAACCAACATTCTATCTGAGGGACGAAAAATAGGGGTAGTTGTTAGCTAAGTACATATTTCCATCTAAAAAGCTGATAGGAGTATAATACTACCTTGCAGGTTAATTTAAAAACACACATACCCACACACATAATCTTACTTAATTTGGAAGGGTTTAGAAAGCTGGAACCAAACGCATTTTGTAAATGTATCACAGGTTAAGTTTCTGTAGGAATTTTGGACTGTACAGAGAACTGTGTTCCTTTTTGGTTTTATGTGCTACAACACCCAGGGTTAGTCCAGTAATGCCATAATCCTTAAGTCCTTTAAAATGTAATTTTCAACAGTCAGAGCTCTGGTAGAGCAGTGATTAAGCATCTGACTGCTAACCAAAAGGTCAGCAGTTTGAATCTACCAGCATTTCCTTGGAAGCCCTATGGGGCAGCTCTACTCCGTCCTATAGGGTCACTGTGAGCTGCAATCAACTTGACAGCAACGGGTTTGGTTTTGGTTTTCAACACTCATATTTTAAAAACAGGATTAAAATGTGTCTAAGTCAAAATGTAAATCTAATCTTGGTCAGGAACACAGAAGTAATAAAAATTTACATAGAAACAATAGCGACCTCCAAAAAAAATAATGGACTGCCATTCTGTGGCAGGCTACTACATTTTCTCTCATTGTCATTTTCAAGAATAACTTGAATAGAAACAGGGAGCAAGTTTATTAAATCTGGACAACAAATACAAATTTGCACTTTCCAAAGTACTTCCAAAAGATCATTTTGGATGATAATACTAAAGAACGGAAATATTTTAAGAAGCTTATTTAGCCAGCTGAAACCAAAAGAAAAAAATTAACAAAAACAAATGTCAATTTGCACATTTAAGTCTAAACGATCAACTGTGCGAGTAAGGGATGAAGGTGCCTGGCATGTCTGGAGTACATTTTAATATAGTAAAGCCTCAAGTACTACTACGCAGAACTCTGTTCAAGTTTACAATGAACAGTCCCAGACAGCTATGCTTTCTTAGTTCCTGCATTTTATTTTTTCTGTCTTTTGTCAGCTGTCACTTCTTAGGTTATCAGTTTGTTTTGTCCCACTTCCAATTTGCTGCTAGGAAAACCAGATAAATGAGTAAGTACAAACTGTGTATATGTTATGGAAGGGGCCAGAGGGGCCTTTGGGGTTTTGCTACATAAATCCTGATTTATTGAAAGCCTTTTCTTCTTTTATCCTCATTCTTGGCTACACTACAGATAGCTATGACAGCAGGGAAGGCGAGGTCTGAATAGGTGAAGTATTTCTGTATCATGTGTACATCAAGGGAGACAATAATCTCCCACACGTTACGTGTGCTGGTCAGACCACGTCTGGAACACTGGTTTCAGCTCTGAGTAACAACCTACGGCACATGCAGGAGTGACACCAACTGGTAGGAAGTCTAGAGGTCATGTTATATTAGGGCAAATGAAAATGCTGGCAATGTTTAACCTTGTGACCTCATGTAGAAATAATGGAACAGAACGGTTTGGGGGAAGAGAAAGGACTCTCATCAGAAAACCTGAAGGGTTACCATGTACAAGACAAAGACAGAACACACTTACTTCCTATTGCTGAAGTGGGATGAACAATAAACAACGGTCAAGCACAACAGGAAAGCAGATTTTGGTCTAAAGTAAAGACAAATGTTTAAAATGTCTAACAGTAAAACAGGCTGCTTCTCTAAGCAGCAAGCTACCTGACCTTAAAATACTTAAGGCTGGAGCTTCATTTCTCAGGGATGATATAAAAAGAATTCCTGCACTGGGCAGGACACTGAATTACAAACGTTCCTCGGACCTTTGCAAAGTAAGGCAGCGTGTAATTGGAATTCACTTGTAATTAATTATCTGTAACACACCATAATTCATTATGTCACATACTCTGGAATGAATAGGTACACAAATATGATGAAAATAAAAGTTTAGATTAACATATCAAAATAAACTGTATCAGTAAGGTAATGCAGAAGCAAGCAAGACTTACCTCCTGAACAGAACATGGCAAAACCACACGGCTAAAAAGAAAAAAGAACATACATATGAAATACTTGGCTTTAAAACACAGATCTCTACACTTACAAGAACATTTACTTTAAATCCAATGATATCATAGAGAAGACTCTTAAATCGGAAATACAGGGATGTCATTTACGGAAGAAGGTCTTTGCAATAGCCACAAAAAAAAAAAAAAACCTGTTGCCATCGAGTAGGTTCCGACTCATAGTGACCCACAGAACTGCCCCATAGGGTTTCCTAGGAGCGGCTGGTGGATTTGAACCACTGACCGTTTAACCAGGGCCCCTTGCAATAGCTACGGCCCTAAATATGGATTTTTTAAGTGAGGAAATAAAATAACGGTTCCTGGATCTCAATGATCATTAGCATTTACTGTCCTCATTATGGAGCCCTGGTGTACAGTGGTTAAGAGCTACGGCTGCAAACCATAGTTTGAATCCACCAGGCACTCCTTTTAAACTCCATGGGCAGTTCAACTCTGTCCTATAAGGTCATTTCAAGTCAGAATTGACTCAATGGCAATGGGGTTTTTTTTTTTTTGGGTCCTCATTGTACCAGGACCCCAAAGACACAGTTGTGGAGATTCCTGTGAGGGGTAAAGAAACAAGGGAAAACATGTAACTGAAATTGCAGGGCACAGGAATGTATTATAGGTAGTCCTCGATTTACAGCGTATTCGAGTTACAACGAACTGTACTTATGACTACTAATTTCATTATTTTGTATATCTTTAGTAACATGTACTACATACAATGTTGCATTGTGTAATTTGTTGATGTTATCATTCTCAGATGTTCACTCACTAAAAAATAAAGATCGACTTTATAAAGATACTAATAATAAAAGGCAATAACACTGAAAGCCAAAAAAAAAAACAGGGAAATAATTTACTTACATCGGAACCGACTTACATCTGAGTCGCCGGAACAGAACCCGGTCATAAGTGGGGACCACCTGTATTTGTAGATTGCTCTTGTAAAATTTCTAGTATGGTTTCATTTTCCTCCTATATAGTGTGTATTCTGTATTTTTATAATACTTCTCACAGAATACATGTCTTGGATCTCATGAATGAATGTTTCTCCACTGCTCAATTATTCCTCAATTTTAATAAGATAAAAATTACTAAGTAGTCTTTCAGGCTTAATAGAAAGAAAAAAATTTTACCATTAGAAAGCTACCTTGAACTTTATAAATAAACCCTTCCTGGGTAGATACGGGGTAGCTATGAGTCAGAATCAACTTGATGGCAAAGGGGTTTCATTTTGGGTAGATTCAATACAAGGTTGATATGTGTTTGAGCCTGTCCAAGACGGTATTTTTGGACACACCAAAAGACCTCATTATAGCTCCATTTACCTACAACACAATCCTGACAGATGAATGCCAAGGACAATATTATGGTGAATTATTTTATACGTGACTATTGCATTTTATCTTCAGATTTTTACAAGGAAGCCCTTTCATTTATTTTCACCATACGCTTTGAAAACCAAGGCCATCCCTATGTATCAACTGCCTCATGGTAACAGCTGGTTTCCAGGAGTACCAGACTCATTTTTTTTTTAACCTGGTCCTTCCCTCAGGATTTTCCCTTCTAACCATTAAGCTACCATAGCAGTGCCATGTACAATCTGATTTCAACTCTTTCTGTAATGACAGAAAAAAACAACTCACAGTGGACACCTCAATTTTCATTATATAGAAAAGTCCCAAGTAGTTTTCCTCATTCCAATTTTTCTTCAGCTGCACTTCTCACCTACTCCTCTCTCCGTATTCTCTTCAAACATCTATGCCTGGCTGTTCATATCACCTTCATCTCCAACACATGCAAAGCATACCTCCTATAATCTGCATCTGTGCCCTCAACTACCGGGCTAGCTCATCATTCTGTTTTTCTGCTTATGGAGATCTAAAGATGACCGACATTCTCAGAGTCACAAG
Source organism: Loxodonta africana (assembly GCF_030014295.1). Classification (NCBI taxonomy): domain Eukaryota; kingdom Metazoa; phylum Chordata; class Mammalia; order Proboscidea; family Elephantidae; genus Loxodonta; species Loxodonta africana. The sequence continues at coordinate 28,662,083 of NC_087360.1, read as the reverse complement.
GGTTACTAATTTCTAATCTCACCAAGAATAAACTTGTTATAGGTCCTTTGATACCTCATCGTCTTAGATGTCTCCTCAGGGTACACACTAACTTGCTCTGTCTCAATAAACAAAGACACTAAACTGCAGGGTGGGGATGGGGGGAGGAAGAGGGCAGGCAGGGGGAAAGGCTGGGAAGATACAGGTCGGGAAGGTATTTACAGGGCCTGGAATACTATGGTAAAAAATCTATTAAATTCATTACATAGTAAGGAATCCTGGAAGGTAACTGATATGACTACAAATGCCCCGTCCAGAGGCAGGAGAATGGGGAAAAGCTATCTTCTGGGGAGCTAGGCAAGGGTTAACAAAGGCCTGAACCAAGATGACATTTGGTAGAGGGGATGGAAGGAGGGGATCTGGCAACCAGAAGTGTGGGATAGAGAGAGAAGAGTTAAAGACTTCCCTGAAGTTTCACGAAACCAAAGAATCGCTGCTGAGTAATTTTAAAAACTACTCACTAGCAGGAAGATCCTGTTTTTATATAACAACACTTTCAGAAAGGCTTATTTCACGAAACGAAAGTTACTGAAAAAGACATTCTGAATGGTGAGTCAAGTAACTTCTTCAAGATTTGCTTAATAAAACTTAGTAAAAGGGAAAGGGAAGAGATAGGTTCTGATTTCTCTGAAAATCCTCAGGAAAATAATTTTTCAAATAGAATTTGCAATTCCATTTGGTTCTTTAAAACCAGAATTTTACACTAACGGTAATGTCATCTATTGCTTCGTACTTGCACTGAACCCTCCCAATCATTTCTAACCTTTTTTTTTCATGGTCAAAAATAAATGGCATTTTGTAAAACAACAAACATTTGCCTAAGTAATTACAGTTTACCAACATCTTTACATAGAAATAACCCATTCATTGCTCCTGCCCAAAAACAATTTTAGAAAGTTGACCTGAGAGCAAAAAGAATCATTTTTCATTCAACAACACTGAGTACTTACAGTATGCTACACTAGATGTTGTGGTAGATACTGGGAATGCCTAAAGAAGCCCTGGTGGCACAGCGGTTAAGAGCTCAGCTGTTAACCAAAAAGGTTGGCATTTTGAGCCCACCAGCAGCTCCTCTGAAACCCTATGAGGCAGTTCTACTCTATCCTACAGGGTCACTATGAGTCGGAATCAACTTGACAGCAATGGGTTTTAAATAAGAGACAGCCGATGCCTTCAATAACTTGAAGGGTGAAAAAAAGGCATCGAGGAAAGCAGACTTGAGTGAACAGCAAATAATCTGATTTATAGCTCCTTAGGAAAAAAAGTTATACTCTGGGCACATTTCAAACATTTGTTATTTCAGCGCATTTTTATTTTTATGATAAAATTAAAGGATAACAAAAAATATAGTGTGCAAATTCACTACAGTTATAGCTTTTGGTGAGTTACTTTATACTATTCACATAACTGTCAAAAGATCCACTGAACACTTAACTCACCTTTTAAGAAGGAAAAAACTATTAAAAAAAGGTGACTACATAATCTGTAACCTAAATTCAATTCTGCAACTCAATTGCTACGGGACTTAGGACAAGTCAAATTCTTTGTCTTATTTCCTCCATTTGTATTAATATCTGCCACGTATCTACTTAACAAAGATGCCAGAGTAATAAATAAGACGTTTGCACAATAAGCTGTACAAATGCCCTGGTCTATATAAACCCAATTCAACACTATTGTAAATAAGCTTTAACTGCATTGTCCGAAATTTCACTCTACAACAAAAGGCAACTGTGTCTTTTCTCAGGATCCCTATCACTGACCAAAGTTACAATTTTTCATTAATTCATTTAACAAATATTTACAGTACTGAGCATCTATTATATGCAATGGACTAAGAGCTAGAGCTATGGAAGTGAGCAAAAGAGAAAAAAAAGTCCTCGCCTTCTTGGAGCTCACATTCTACCTGGAGACTAGAAAAATAGTAACAAATTGTGTTATATTAGATGGTGACAGATTTCCTTTGGGCAAATTTGCTGCAAAAGGCCTCTTTGAAAAGCAAAGATGTCACTTGGAGGACTCAAGTGGGCCTGACCCAAGTCATGGTATTTTCAATTGCCTCATATGTATGCAAAAGCTGGACAATGAATAGAGAAGACAGAAAAAGAACTGATGCCTTTGAATTATGGTGTTGGCAAAGAATACTGAATATACCATGGGTTGCCTGAAGGAACAAATCTGGCTTGGAAGAAATACAGCCAAAATACTCCTTAGAAGGGAGGATGGCAAGACTTCGTTTCGTGTACTTTGGACATGTTATCAGGAGGCACCAGTCCCTGGAAAAGGACATCATGGTTGGTAGAGCGTCAACGAAAAAGAGGAAGACCCTCAACGAGACAGGCTGACAGAGCGGCTGCAACAACGGGCTCAAACATAGCAATAACTGTGAGGATGGTGCAGGACTGGACAGTGATTCATTCTGTTGTACACAGGATCGCTATATGTCGGAACCGACTCAACGGCACATAACAACATGTCCTAATGAGAACAATAAAGCAAGGACGGCAAATATGAAACGGGAGTTGCTATTAGGTCATCAGAGACGGATTCCCTGAGAAGGGTGTATTCTAGCAAAGACCTGAAGGAAAAAGATGAGTAGTGAGCTAAGGGGAGCACATCCTGAGCAGAGTGGAAAGGTTCATAACTGACCTTATTCCTGCATTGGTGGAGAAACAGCAAGGAAGTGGGGGAGGCTGGAGAGAAGGGCAAGGTAGTAAATGAGATTCAGAGCCGAAGAGAAGACAGCATAAGACCTTGTCAAACCCACTGCCATGCACACAACTCCAATGCATAGCGACCCCGCAGGGGAGAGTAGAACTGCCCCAGAGTTTCCAAGCCTGTAAATCTTCACAGAAGCAGACTGCCACATCTTTCTCTGTGGAACGGCTGGCTAGTGGGTTTGAACAGCAGACTCTTCCGTTAGCCGTCCGGTGCTTTAACCACTGCCCTACCAGGGCTCCTTTAAGACCTTGTAGGCATTGTAAAAGCTTTGGCTTTTATTGCCAGTGAGACAGTGAGTTTTTGGAGTTTTAAGCAGAGAAATAACGTGAATGACTTTTTAAAGGAGGTTTGAGAACTAACACCAAAATACGATGTCTTGAGATAACTAAATTAAGCCATAATACACATATTTTTTAAGAATTTAAAATGAAAAGAGCATTTGAGAAAACAAAGAATGGGCAATACCGGAAATCCCTAGCTGCCCAAAGGATGCTGACACCACCAACCAGCTGTGACAGCGGAACATTCCCCGCCAACCAGATTTCTTGTGATATTCAGTCCTTCCCAGCGTGAAACGCCCCAACTTTTCAACAAACCACTTCTCAGGTCTGATAACTCTGGAAATCCCTCTCTTTGGCAGACTACCTTTGAAGTAGGGGGTCCAGAGCGTCACCCATCTTGAAGATGTGAAAACTAAGAGTAGGGATATGGCTCTCCTACTGAGTAAACTGAGCTCCCAGCGGAGCGCAGTTTTTCCGGTCCTAGGCTCCTGTACGAACTTAGGGCGCAAACGTCCCACCTCGTGTCCCAATACCAGGGCTGCCTTCAACTGGCAAGCCAATCTCCCGCCGGTTACGGGCAGGCTCCGACCCACAAGACAAACCAGTCGGACCCACAGCTCCCTACAACCCTCGGGCCGTGACTTTGTCCCACCGGCGGGCCTGGGGGTGGGCCCAGACCCAGACTGGGTGGGGGGGTGGGGAGAAGGCGGGTCCCAGCAGAAACTCCCGGCCACACCTTCCCGAGCCACGCGCCCCTATCGGGACCCAAGAGCTTCCGCACCAGGAGGTGGGGGGGGGGGGCGCAGGAGCGTTACCATGGCAACACCTGAGCGAATGGGGCCCGCAGCGGAGGGGCCTCGAGTGGGCCCGGGGCGCGTGCGGGGGGAGGGGGCGCGCGCAAGAAGCGGCAGTCCCGGGGTTCACTCCGTCTTCGGAATGATTCCGCCACTCCTCAGTCAATGAACCTCCCACCACCGCCGCCCCAGAGCCTCGCTGGCGCCCACCAACCCACTCACAATTCCTTAATCAGCACCATCTTCCCCTCACAGCTGCCGCCGCCGCTACCGCCTGTCACGGCGCCTGCGCGGCCCCGCCTCCCTTCACCGCGCCACACCGGCGCCTGCGCGTCCACGCTCTTCCGCCGCGGCCGGGCGCGTCAGCGCGCGAGGAGGCCTAGCTCCGCCCCAGCCCCGAGCCCCACCCGGGGCGCACGAGGCCGTCATGGCAGCTGCGCGGCCCGGCCGTGAGCGTGCACGTTCCACTGCGGCTGCGCGAAGCCCGCGCGCGCCCGCCAGACTACTTCCAAGTTCCCTCAAGGCGTTTTCGCAACCTTGCTTTCTCTTGGGGCTCCCAGTTAGTTCCCTGGAAGTCGTTTTGCCGTCACCAGTACTAAACTTTCCTCCACTGCTTGGAGGGGTGGGAGACCTGCCTCTTGACGGACACTTCATTTAAGAAGTCTACCTTAAAGGTTTATGACGGATTCGAGAGGCTGGTGACGCCCGGTGCCGTTACCCTCGCTGGTCCTTTCAGTTCAGGTTCCACAGGAAGATGTTCACCTGGTTCACGGCTCACGTGGATGTTCCAGAAACCCAGAACAGGAGAAGCCTCCTGAGTGCAGCCATCTGTTACCTTGCTGGAGCCGGCTGTGGGGCCACACGAGTTAAATCCCACCACTGCCCCAGAATCCTGAATTTCACAGTTGGATGAGCGCCCAAGACCCCTGAGAAAGACCCCCTTGGGGAGAAGAGGGGCTTGACCTTAAAAACCCAGGAAAGGGCCTTGTTCTGAGAAGATGTTTAGCCCTACTTGAAGTTGTCCCTACAGAATCCTTGAAAAGAAGGCAGGCCAGGGATGAGAGGAGGTCCTGGAAGTGGCACCTCTCAATGCAGCTACCCTAGCCGACTTTCCAGAACCTGCCCCTGGGTGTGCAGATGGAGGGCCACAGAGAGGCTCGGGTGGCTGCCTCTGACAGTAAGTGCGACTAATTGGTACAAGGGCAGGGAACAACAGCTGTAGCACCAGCCTCAGCGCCCCCTGCTGGGGCTCCCCATAAAGTGCAGGCCATGATCTTTGACCTCCAGGTCTTTGTACATTCTGTTCCCTCTGCCTGGACCACTCTTCCACCCTATTAGTTCCCTATTGCTGCTGTTATAGGAACTTAGTGGCTTAAAAACACACAAACAAACAAATTTATTATCTTAGAGGCCTGTAGCTTGGAACATTCAATATGGGTCTCGCTGAAATAAGTGTCAGCAGGGTCGCATTCCTTTCTGGAGGCTCTTGGGATGAAGCATTTTCCAGCTTCTAAAGGTCGCCACATTCCCTGACTCATGGCCCACGTCCGCTATCTTCAAAGCTAACAAAGTTACATCTTTTTGAATGCTCCTCCATAGTCAGATTTCTCTCTGACAACAACTGGAAAGGGTTCTTTGCTTGTGAGGATGTGTCTTATCTAGTGCCGCTATAACAGAAATACCACAAGTGGGTGGCTTTAACGAAGAAAAATATGTTCTCACACAGTTTAGGGAGCCAAAAGTCCAAATTCAGGGTGTCAGCTCTACAGGAAGGCTTTCTCTTTGTGTCAACTCTGGGAGAAGATCCTTGTCATCAGTATTCCCCTGGTCTAGGAGCTTCTCAGCATAGGGACCCTGGGTCCAAAGGGCATGATCCCCTAGTGGCTCTTCTTTCTTGGTGCTGACGAAGTCCCTCTCTGCTCCATTCTCTCTTTTATATCTCAAAAGAGATTGAAGCAAAATACAACCTAATCCTATAGATTATGCCCTGCCTCATTAATGTACCTGCATCTAGTCCTGCCTCCTAGAGATTAGGGTTTACAACACATAGGATAGTTATATCAGATAACAAAGTGAAAGACAAACAATATGGGGAATCATGGCCTAGAGAAGTTGACACACGTTTTTGGGGAACACAATCCAATCTATAAAATTCCACCCTTTGGCTCCCCCAAAATCTATGCCTTTGCCACGTGTAAAACACATTTACCCCATCCCAAAAGTCTTAAATCAACTCCAAGTGCAAAATCCATCCTGGAACATAATTCCTTTTCATCTGTGAAATCTAGAATACAAATTTCAAAGTACAACGGTGGTGGAACAGGCACAAGGTAGACATTTCTATTACAAATGGGAGAAATTGGAGGGAAAGAAGGAATGACAGGCACCAAGCAAGTGAAAAATCCATCAGAAAAATTTACATTAACTCTTAAGGCTTGAAAATAATCTTCTGATCTCCAAACTCTGGGTGTTGACCACATTCTGCAGATTCTAGGTGGAGGCCCTCGGCCCTGGGATGGCAACTCTGCTCCCGTGGTTTTGGGCGGCCCCATTTTCCTACACTGTCTGAGTGGCAAGCCTACCCCCTCGGCAGTGGCAGGCCTGCCCACTTAGTTTTGGGCAGCGGATCAGGCCCCATCTTGCTGGCACTTGTGAAAGGCAGCCCCACGCTCCAAAATTGAGTAGGTGAAGTCCTGACTCTGAAACCTGGGAGGCCATGACCCCACCCTTTAAGACGTAGCAGGCCATGTTACACCCTTTGAGGCCCTAGAGATTGTGGCCCTACCCATTGAGGCAGCTCTGCTTCCTGTGTCCCTTGTCTCTTCTGCTTCCTGGTTCCTTGGCCTCTTAGGCCCTTGGGCCCTCAGCGCCTCAGGCTTCTTGGGCTGGCCCAGCATCTGCCCTGCTTGGGCAAGTGTTCCAAAGCACTTTAGCTCTACCAGTAAGTGCCTGGAGGCACCCCACTCCACCAGTAAACTGTGGCTGAAGGCACTCAGCTGTCTTGCTCTGTGGGTCGGCTCCCATGCCATATCACGCTGGTCTCCTGGTTCTGCTACCGCTGTTTCTCTGCAACTGCTTTTCATCATCTGTACCATCTACTGTGTGACAGCTCTCCTTACTTCCTTCTGAGCCTTCACCAGAATTGTCTTTGATGTCCATAATTCCGCTAACAGTCTCTTGAAGGCAACCTAGGCTTTTACTGTTAGGCAATTTAAAACTCTTGCAGCTTCTACCCATTGCTCAATTCCAAAACCACTTTCGTAGGTATCGATTAGAGCAGCACCCCACTCTTGGTATGTTTTAGTTATCTAGTGCTACTGTAACAGAAATACCACAGAGGTATGGCTTTAACAAAGAAAAACTTTTCTGTCACAGTTTAGAAGGCTAGAAGTCCAAATTCAGGGCACCAGCTCCAGGGGAAGGATTTTTCTTTTTGTTGGCTCTGGGGTAAGGTCCTTGTCATCAATCTTCCCCTGGTCTAGGAACTTCTAAGCACAGGGACCCCAGGTCCAAAGGGTATGCTCTGCTCTGCTCCTGGCTCTTCTTTCTTGGTGATAATGAGGTCCTTTTCCTCTCAGCTTAATTTTTAGTATCTCAAAAGAGGTTGACTCAAGATACGACCTAATCCTGTAGATTGTGTCCTGCCTCATTAACATACCTGCCCCTAATCCTGCCTCATTAACATCGTGGAGGTTAGGATTTGCAACACATAGGATAATGACATCAGGTAACAAAACAGAGTACAACTACACAATACTGGGGATCATAGCCTAGAGAAGTTGATGCCCATTTTGGGGGGAGATAATTCAATCCATAATAGGACCCATGTGATTACATTGGACCCGTCCAGATAATCCCAGATAAGCTTCCCCGTCTCAAAATCCTTAACCTTAATCGTTACTGCAGAAGTTCTTTTTGCTGTGTGAGGTAACACATGTGCAAGTTCCAGAGATTAGAGTGTGGACATGTTTGGGAATCATTATTCTGTCTAGGATCCCTGGTGGCACAGCGGTTAAGTGCTCGGCTGCTTACGGAAAGATCAGTGACCTGAACCCACCAGCTGCTTTACAGTAGAAAGATGCAGCAGTCAGCTTCCATAAAGATTTACAGCCATGGCAGCTGTATGGGTAGGTCTTCTCTGTTTTATAGGGTTGCTGTGAGTCAAAACTGACTTGAAGGCAATGAGTATGGGTTATGTACAGTTTAACGAATAATAATATAACCAAAGCCAGATGTGTACAACCCAGCTTAAAAAACAACATACCAGCACCTTCGAAGCTTCCTGTGTGCCCAGACCTGCTGGCATCCTCCTACCACAGAGGTAGTGAATTTTGTAATAATCACCTGTTTGGTTTTTAGAGAAAGGCTTTCTTCGGAGGCCATGTTTGAGCTGAATGTTATAAGTAATCCAGCCCGCGATGACAATAGGGTAGAGGCTCTGAGGCTGGATTAAGCTGGAAATATTTGAGGTGCAGCTGGAGGATATGTATGGCTAGAACATGTCCTAGGTGAAAGGGGAGGATTATCTGGGATGTACTAAATCATGGAGGCCATAGTGAAGAATTTGAATCTTACTCTAAGACCCATGGGAAGCTGTTGAAAGGTTATGAAAAGAACAAAAATATCATTAAAACACTTTGATATAATCCCATGATATATCTGATGCTGGAATCTAGTCTGTGGATTTAAGGTTACCTCAGTAAAGTAATAGAAGTGAAATATCATTTACCAACAAGCTAGAAACGTTCTCCTAAGGCAGTACCTGGGATTCACTGAGTTTCTGCTATGTATGAAGCATTTTGCTAGTTATTGTGACGGTGGGATTCAAGGAAATATAGGCCCTTATTTTCAGGGAGTTTTAGAAGCTGGGAGTAACTCCCCCAACTGGATACGTGTTTTATGCCAAGTTCTATGGTCGGTAATGGAGATACTTTTTCTCATTTAATCCTTGAAACAGCATTATGAGATTGGTATATTAGCATGCTTTGTTGTTGTTGTTAAGTGCCATTGAGTCAATTTCAACTCATAGCAACCCCATGTGACAGAGTAGAACTGACCCATATGGTTTCCTAGACTGTAGTCTCTATGAGCCGCAATCAACTCGACAGCAACAGGTATGGTTTTTGGTTTTGAATCATTACAGGAGCAGATTGCCAGGTCTTTCTCCCATGGAGTCAGTGGGTGAGTTAAAACTGCTAATCTTTAGGTTAGTAGCCATTTAGGTGTAGGTTTAACCATTGTGCCACCAGGGCTTCTTAGGAAAGGGGGGAGTGATGCTCAGACAGCCATGTTGAGTGATTTGTGCAAAAATCACTCTTTGGCAGAGCCAGGTTTCAAATCATGTGGGGTAAAGAATTTAACTTTCCCCAAAGAATTTGGTCTTTGTCCTTGGTTCCTCAAAGAACCCCTAAAACCTGGGTATAGAAGTGTCGTTAATGAGGCCCCTGAACCACACCTGAGGGTTTATTTGAATGAGGTACCTCTTGGGTGGGGGCCAGCCAGGCTAGAAAGAGCACCTAGTGATGTCAGGCAACCTCAGAGGAGGGGGACATGAGTCAGTCAATCATGGTTATGGAATGGGTCCCCAGTAAAGGCTCTGGATGTGAAAGTTCCATGGGCTTTCTGGTTGTGAAAGGCAATGTGTGTGGAAGGGTAGCATTGGAGTTCCACATTAGGAACCCTCCCAGACCCCGGCCTATGTGTCCCTTCATTTGTATAATTTTTGCAAGAATAAAACTACATTCTTAAGTGTAGGACTTTCCATGAGTTGTAGTGAATTATCTAACTCAAGGGAGTAATGGGAGCCAACAGGTCAGAAGTGAGAGGGCCCTGGGGACCCCCAAGCTTAAGGCTGGCATCCTGAAGGGGTATTGGGAAACTCCCAAGTTTGTAGCCATCAGTTCAGAAGTAATGGGGTCGTGGGGACTCCAAGCTTGTGGCTCGCATCTGAGGTTTTGGCCAACCTGGCAGCCTGGAAAACTGTGCACTTTGACTAGTGAGATTGGACCTTGCTCCAGTTGGTTAGGGTCAGAGGAAGAAATGCTGCTTGTGCAGCTGGTGTCCAAACAGAAGTGGAACAGAATTGGTAATAACTTGATTTGGATTGACGAACGCATTTGGTGTCAAAAATGGCACTGAATTTCCTGCTACCAGGCTTTAAAGACTTCAGAATCTGGTCTTTACGCTACACTGGTTTTTTTCTAGGTAAAAATAAAGTTGAGACATGCAGACATTATTAAGACAAGTAGTTGTTCTCAATTATGGAAAGAAGAGGATTATGGTCAAAATTTAGAATCTATTTAGAGATAAGAATAGAGAAATAACAGATATTAATGTAATAGCCCTGAACATTAGAATTAGAGGATGTACTTGAAGGGTGAAGAAGGTGAAGTTAAGAAGGTTAAGTGCCAAATTTATATACTAAGTGGTCAATTTATGTCATTATTTCTCCCAAAATGTTATATACCCTGAAAATACAGTTTTTATACTGTTGTGGATAAATTTGTGGAGAGACTGTATCAGGCATTAAGAAAAATTAAGATATTTCAGAGTGAAGTCTTCCCATGAAGTGTCCACTGATTCCATTGTCTACATAGCACAATTTCTGCTCACAGTTAGCACTCAAAATGTTTGTAAAATAAATGGAGAGGCATGGTGCTGGGTGATTAATATGAGTCATTAATATAAAATGATTTATATTTAAAAACTCAATTGAGAACCACAAGGATAAATTAAGAAACTAACCTGTTTTAAATGTATTTATTGAGAGAAAAAAACATCCTAATTCAAAATTAGCTAGGTTGGTAGAAAAGATTAAATGTATAGAACTAAATTAAATAAAAGGTATATTTTAACTTGACATTGTATCTACTTTCAGGGTAAAAATGACAGAATGACAGGGAATTATGAAGAGATTGGAGAGTAGAAAAAATGTGAACTGATACCTCAAAATGATAAGAAGGACATATAAAGAAAAAAAATACAAATGAAAAATATAGGCTAATGGATTAACATCTCAATTGTGTGGCATTTACTTGTATTACAACTAAAAACGTTGAATCCTGTAGTACATTTTTGCAAATATATAATTTATTAGTAATTGTCTCTGAATATAGAAAAGACCAACCTCTTTTTAAGTCTAATGTTGCTTGTCCCTTGTTCTTTCAGCCCCCAACAAAGATAATCTTTACACACAAGATGTCCAGTTGAATTTAGCTAGTTATACAAGCCTCATATAGCCACCAGGCTCATTCCAAACCACTGCTGTTGAGTCGATTCTGACTCATAGCGACCCTATAGGACAGAGTAGAACTGCCCCATAGGGTTTCCAAGGAGCGTCTGGCAGATTCAAACTGCCGACCTCTTGGTTAGCAGCTGTAGCCCTTAACCATTACGCCACCAGGGTTTCCTCTCCCTTTATATATAGCTCTGAATCAAAAGACATCTCTGCTCATCACAGTAATAATGATGGTAGATTTTACTGAGGCAAACAAAAAGATTCTGAACATGAGTGAATAGAGTGTTTGGAGCACTCGTTTTATGCACTATATTACAACTGTCAAACCAGAACCTATAAATATTGTTGTTGTGTGCCACAGAGTTGGTTCCGACTCATAGTGACCCTATAGACAGAGTAGAACTGCCCCATAGGGTTTCCTAGGCTGTAGTCTTTCATGAGGAGCCCTGGTGACACAGTCATTAAGTGCTTGGCTGCTAACCAAAAGGCCGGTGGTTTGAACCAGGCAGTCTGCAAGAGAAAGACCTGGCAATACCCTATAAGGCCATTCTACTCTGTCCTACGGGGTTGCTATGAGTCAGAATCAACTCGATGGCATCTGGGGCAAATCTTGTATGGGAGCAGATCGCCAGGTCTTTTTTCCCATGGAGCCACTTGTGGGTTTAAACCACCGACATTTTGGTTAACAGCCTAGTGCTTAATTTTTGTGCCAACAGGGCTCCTTTTTAAATATTAAGTTCTTTAAATATTAGGTTAACAGTCCTTTTAATATGATAGTTGAATTTGGGCTCTGCCTTTTTTTTTGTTCTTCCTAAAGCAGAGGTTCTTAACCTGGGATCTAAAGGTGGGGCTTCAGGGAAATTAATGAGCCACTGAAATTATATACATAATTTCATGTTTGTGTACATTTTGGGGGAAGAGAAGTCTGTTTTTTTTTTTGGCTTGTTACTCTGCATTTTGCCATCCGTTTAAAAAAACCTTCATTGAGAATATTTTCATGAAAACTGGAAATATTTGCAAGAGTGCTTTAATTTTATCAAATATAAGGGCATAGGTAAAGATATTTGTCTTAGGCTGGGTTCTCTAGAGAAGCAAAACCAGTAAAGCTTATAAATACGTATATACCCAGTACCGTCGAGTTGAACAGAGAGATTTATACTGAGGAATTGGCTCACAGGATTGTAGAGGCTGGAATGTCCAAGTCCATGGATCAGTATCTTAGGCTGGGTAACCTTAACCATTATAATCAGGATAGAGGCTTCTCCTGATTCACGTAGCCGGACGGGCTGGCAAACCTGAGGTCAGCAGGTCAAAGAGCAGAGCACTTGTTCACAGGCTGTGGAGATCAAGGAATCCCAAGATCAGCAGGCAGGACCACAAGGCTTCTTCTGATTTATGTAGCCGCAGGGGCTGGTGAAGCCAAGATCAGCAGATTGGAGAGCAGTGCTCTTGCTCACAGGCTGTGAAGATCAATGAATCCCAAGATCAGCAGGTAAGCTGCTAGCTCAAGTCCCAAGAACTGGAGGTCAGACTAACAGGAAGCAGCTACAGGAGCCTGAGCAGGCAAAAGCCAGAACGTCTACTTATATTTGGATGTAGGCCACACGTCCAAGGAAACTGCGTTTAAACTGAATGGCAGCTCACAGCAGATCCCAGATATAAACACTGAGAATCATGGCCCAGCCAAGTTAACGCGCAATCTTAACCGTCACAACGTTGTACCGTGTAGTAGAGACAGGATTGGGCTGTGGAGTAGAAAGACCTGGGCCTGAATCCTGACTCTGCCACTTGCTCATTGTATACCTTGAGTAACTGACTGAATCTCTCTGAAACACCGTTTATTCATCTATAAGAGGAGACTACTGATGTTTACAGCATAGATTTATTGTGAAGAATAAAAGACATATCTAATAGGTAATAGTAGATGTTAAGCGAGTGGGAACCATTTAAAAGCATAGGCTTCCGGAGCAGAAACGGTAACTTAAATTAAGACGTAATTAAATTCCTCCCCTTCCTTCCCTCCCACCATCTTTAGAGGTAACCACTATCATAAATCACTGTTCATCATTCTAATACATGAATAGGAGTGTGAATATGTAGATATGCATTCCTATATGTATCTGTATATATATATATATATAAAATAGTGCTTAAAGGCACAGCCAAAGGGGTGCTGTGCTTCCTGCTCAGCCTAGAGAGCAATGAAGAAAACCTCAGTACGTGGGGAAAGAAAGACCAAAGCATTAGAAGCAACTGGTGAGAAAACGGAAGCAAATTTACATCCGTGAAAGAATGTGGAGGTGAGAAGTCAAAATCCCCTTTGGGAATTGCAAGGATCAGAGGAGAGTGAAAGGTGTATCTGCAGCATCCAGCTTCCAGGCTTCCAGAAGTCACTGACGTTAGGACTATCACAGCACATCCGTCTCTCACCAAGTGGTGAACACGTCAGCCAAGCACCCAGAAGGCTCCCCTCTGTACAAGTGAGACAATTACCTTCCTTTTAGGCTGCTGCAAAATACACCACATTTTGAGAGACGTATTCCTAGGCAAAACGCCCAAGCCTGCATCCAAAAATCTGTTTGCGCTACCTACAGAGAATATCGCCATCAGAATTTCTCGGGTGCAGCAATGATAAATGGGCCTCTCGTTTGCCAGGTGTTTAGCTATAATAATTTCCCCTTCCACCTGTAGTACATAATACAGAATTACTGTTCCTCTGTATCCTTTCTGACATTTGGTATTGTCAGGATTTTAAAATTTTGCCAGGTTATTGGTTTTAAAATGCTATTTCATGTATTCAGTTTGCATTTCCATTATCATATGTTTACTGGCCATGTTCTTATACTTTGCCTATTCTTTGCACATTTTTCCATTCTTTTTCTATTTTTAGGAGAAATATAGCATTCTAGAGTTCAATTCTGTGTTGATTATGTGAACTTTAAATATTTCTACCCTGTCTGTGGATTGTTTTGTTGCTTCGTTTCTGAACTTCTGCAATTTGGGGCCAGATATTTATGTGTTGTTTGGGACTGTTCTGTGCATTTTAGGATGTTTAGCAGCATCCGTGATGTCCCCCATTAGATGCCAGAAGCACCACTCCAGTTATGACTATCAAAAATGTCTCCAGACATTGAAGGGCAAAATTGCCCCTACTTGAGAACACTATAAACCACAGTTGGTTTATAGTGATTCTGTTGTACAGTTATCTATTTTTAAATTAAAATACATATATATCTCACTAACATTTTTTGAAACTTTTATTATATGCCCTAAATGTTTCACATGAATTAATCCTAACCCTAGCTCTTTTAATCATCACAGCAACATATGAGGTAGATACTATTATTACTCCTGTTTTATAGAGGAGAAACCTTCTTTATGATGTCATCTGAAGTGCACAAGATGGTAATCAACTTTACTGAGATATAATTTATGTACAATAAAATGCACCCATTTTAAGTGTAAAGTTTGAAGAGCCTTATCCAACGTATACACCTGGTAGTATTCACAGTCAAGATGTATGACATTTCCCTCACTCTAGGAGGTATCATTGTGCCAGTTCCCTGTTAATCCCCCCACACTCACAGCCCCAGGCATGCACTGAAATAATTTCTTTGATGTCTTAATTATCTAGTGCTGTTACAACAGAAATACCACAAGTAGATGGCTTTAACAAAGAAAAATTTATTTCCTCACTGCAAAGTAGGCTAAAAGTCCAAATTCAGGTATCAGCTTCAGGGGAAGGCATTCTCTCTCTGTCAGCCTTCTTATCATTGTTGCCCAGGACTAGGAGCTTCTCTGCTTCAGGGACCCGCAGTTCAAAGGACGTGCTCTTCTGCTCGCACTGTTTTCTTGGTGGTATGAGGTCTCCTGTCTCTCTGCTTGCTTCTGTCTTTTATATCTGAAGAAATTGCCTCAAAACACAATCCAATCTTGTAGATTGAGTCCTGCCTCACTAACACAACCCTGCCTATCCTTCCTCATTAACATCATAGAGGCAGGATTTACAACATAGAGGAAAATCACACAATACCACAAATCATGGCCTAGCCAAATTAATACAAACATTTTTTGGTGGACATAATTCAATTCATGACATTTGACTATAAATTAGACTTTCCAAGAGTTTTCCTGTCACTGAGTCATTGTATTTCTAGCTTCTTTCACTTAGCATAATATTTTTAAGATTCATCAAAGTCATTGTGTGTATCAGTAATTCAATCTTTTCATTGTTGATTGATATTCCTTTGTGTGGATATACCAAATTTTTTTATTCGTTTACCTGTTGATGGGCATTTAGGTCGTTTCCAGTTTTTGGCCATTATAAATAAAATGGCTATGATTATTTGTGTACAAGTCTTTCTGTGGGTATATGTTTTCACTTCTTGGGAAAATTTCTCTTGGATTACAAGGTAAGTGCACATCTACCTTTAAGAGAAACTGCCAAACAGATTTGTAAAGTGGCTTTACTGTTTTCCATTCCCACCAGCAATGTATGAGAGTTCCAGTAACTCCACATCCCCATTGACACTTAGTGGCCATTCTGGTAGATGTGTAGTGTTACCTCATTATAGTTTAATTTGCATTTTCCTGAATATTAATAATGTTGTAAACTTTTTCATGGGCCTTTTGGTCATTTGTATCTGTTATGTTGTGAAGTGTCTGTTCAAATCTTCTGCCTCTTTCTATATTGGTTTGCCTTCTTCAGTTGTAAGAGTTCTTTATAAATTCTGGATATAAATCCTTTGTCAGATATATGTATTACAAATATTTTCTCTCAGTCAGTGGCTTACTTTTTATTTTCTTAGTGGTATCTTTAAAACAGCAAAAGTTTTAAATTCTGATGAAGCCTAACATTTTTTTTATTTTATAGTTCATGCATTTTGTGCCCTAAGAAATCTTTATTGACTTCGAAGTCAAAAAGATTTTATTTTACTATGTTTTCTCCTAGAAGTTTTAAAACCAGCTTTTACATTTAGGTCTGTGATCCATTTCAAATGACTTTTTGTGTATGTGTGAGTTAAGGGTCAAGGTTCATTTTTTTTACTACATATGAATATCCAGTTGTTGTAGCCCCAGTTATTGAAAAGACTTTTCCCTTACGCACTTGTTGTTACTTTTATTTCAATATAAAGATGTTAGTAAGCTGAAATGGATTGGTATTAGCCATTCTGAATCGGATGATCGTATGGTCTACTACACCGGGAATGACAAATTGAAGAGTAGTGGAGTTGCATTTATCATTAAAAAGAACATTTCAAGATCTATCCTGAAGTACAATGTTGTCAGTGATAGGGTAACATCAGTATGCCTACAAGGAAGACCAGTTAATATGATTGTTATTCAAATTTACACACCAATCACTAAGGCCAAAGATGAAGAAATTGAAGATTTTTACCAACTTCTGCAGTCTGAAATTGATCAAGCATGCAATCGTGATGCATTGATAATTACTGGTAATTGGAATGTTAAGTTGGAAACAAGAAGGATCGGTATTTGGAAAGTATGGCCTTGGTAATAGAAACGATGCCAGAGATCGCATGATTGAATTTTGCGAGACCAATGGCTTCTTCATTGCAAATACCTTTTTTCGACAACATAAATGGCAACTATACACAGGGGCCTTGCCAGATGAAATACACAGGAATCGAATCGACTATATGTGTGGAAATAGATGATAGAGAAGCTCGATATCATCAATTCAGAGCAAGGCCAGGGGCTGACTGCAGAACACACTATCTATTGCTCATATACAAGTTAAAGCTGAAGAAAATTAAAACAAGTCCATGAGAGCCAAAGTACGATCTTGAGTTTGTCCCACCTGAACTTCGAGACCACCTCAAGAATAGATTCGATGCGTTGAACACTAATGACCGAAGACTAGACGACTTGTGGAATGACATCAAGGACATGATACATGAAGAAAGCAAGAGGTCATTAAAAAACAGGAAAGACCCTGACAGGCAACAGGGCAGAGAGCCCCTGAGGGAGCAGGAGAGTGGTGGAATGCAGACTCCAGATTCTTGTTGAAGGACTGAACTTGATGGTCTGACTGGCACTGGAAGGACCCTGGTGGTCATGGCCCCTGGACCTTCTGTCAGCCTAGGACGGGAGCCATTCCCAAGGGCGACTCTTTGGACAGGGATTGGACTGGACAATGGGATGGAAAAAGGTGCTGGTGAGGAGTGAGCTTCTTGGTTCAGGCGGACACTTGAGACTATGTTGGCATCTCTTGTCTGGAGGAGGGATGGGAGGGTGGAGGGAGTTAGAGGCTGGTGGAATGCACACGAGGGGAGGGAGTGGAGGAAGGGAGCAGGCTGTCTCATTGTGGGGAGAGCCATTGGGAGTGTATAGCAAGGTGTATGTAGGTTTTTATGTGAGAGACTGACTTGGTTTGTAGACTTTCACTTGGAGCACAATAAAAATTAAGAAAAAAAAAAAAGAACCAATTCACTATTCTTATTATGTATGGAAATAGATATTGTTTGGCAGCTTGTGACAAAATCATTGAAGAATTTGTAAGAGCAAAGAAAGAAATGTTTTTAATTATAACATGTTAGAGATGAAAGATCTATCTAAAAATAAATCTACCGAATCAAAAAAAAAAAAAAGGAAAGAAAGAGGAGACCAAAATGCACATCGGAAGAGACTCTGAAACTTGCTCTTGGATGTCAAGTAGCTAAAGCGAGTGGAAGAAATGATGAAGTAAAAAAGCTGAACAGAAGATTTCAAAGGGCAGCTCGAGAAGGCAAAGTATTATAATGAAATGTGCAAAGACCTGGAGTTAGAAAACCAGAAGGAGAAGAACATGCTCAGCATTTCTCAAGCTGAAAGAACTGAAGAAAAAATTCAAGCCACAAGTTGCAATATTGAAGAATTCTATGGACAAAATATCGAATGACACAGGAAGCATCAAAAGGAAATGGAGGAAGTACACAGAATTACTATACCAAAATTCAGCCAGTTCAGGAGATAGCATATGATCAAGATCTGATGATATTGAAGGAACAAGCCAAAGCTGCACTGAAGACATCGTTAAAAAACAAGGCTCCAAGAATTGACGGAATACCAAGTGAGATGTTTCAACAAATAAATGTAGTATTAGAGGCGCTAACCCATCTATGCCAAGAAATTTGAAAGACAGCTATTTGGCTAACCAACTGGCAGAGATCCTTATTGTGCCCATTCCAAAGAAAGGTGGTCCAGCAGAATGTGGAAATTGTCAAACAGTATCATTAATATCACATATGAGTAAAATTATGTGGAGAGAATTAAAAAATGGTTGCAGTAGTACATTGACAAGGAACTGTCAGAAATTCAAGTTGGATTCAGAAGAGGTTGTGGAATGAGCGAGAGCATTACTGATGTCAGATGGGTCTTGGCTGAAAGGAGAGAATATTAGAAAAATATTTACCTGTGTTTTATTCAGCTGTGTGGATCATACAAATTATGGATAAGACTGTGATGAATAGGAATTCCAGAACGCTTAATTGTGCTCATGAGGAACCTGTACATAGACCAAGAAGCAGTCATTCGAATAGAACAAGGGGATACCATGTGGTTTAAAATCAGGAAAGGTGTGGGTCAGTGTTCTATCCTTCACCATACTTATTCAATCTGTATGCTGAGCAAATAATCTGAGAAACTGGACCATGTGAACAAGAACAAAGCATCAGAATTGGAGGTCGACTCATTAACAGCCTTGCTTGCTGAAAACAAAGAGGACTTGAACCACTTACTGATAAAGATCAAAGACTGTAGTCTTCAGTACGGATTGCACTTTAACATAAAGAAAACAAAAATTCTCACAACTGGACCAGTAAGCAACATCATGATAAACAGAGAAAAGGTTAAAGTCTTAAAAGATTTCATTTTACTTGAGTCCACAATCAGTGCCCATGGAAGCAGCAGTCAAGCAATCAAATGATGTATTGCATTGGGCAAACCAAAAAAAAAAAAACAAACCCGTTGCCATCAATTCCCACTCATATAGTCTCTATAGGACAGAGGAGAGCTGCCCCATAGAATTTCCAAGAAATGCCTGGTGGATTTGAACTGCCAACCTTTTGGTTAGCAGACATAGCTCTTAACCACTATGCCACCAGGGTTTCTGCAAAAGGCCTTTAAAGTGTTAAAAAGCAAAGATGTTTCTTTGAGGTGCGTCTAACCCAAGCCATGGTATTTTCAATCACCTCATATGAGTGGGGAAGCTGGGCAATGAATAAAGAAGACGAAAGAAGAATCGATGCCTTTAAATTATGGAGTTGGCAAAGAATATTGAATATACCATGGACTGCCAGAAGAAGAAACAACTCTGTCTTGGAAGTACAGTCAGAATGCTCGCTAGAAGCGAGGATGGTGAGACATACTTTGGACTCGTTATCAGGAAGGACCAGTTCCTGGAGAATGACATCATACTTGGTAATGTAGAGGGTCATCAAAATAGAGGAAAACGATCAATAAGATGGATTTATACAATGGCTGCAAGAATGGTCTCAAGCATAGCAATGATTGTGAGGATGGTGCAGGACCAGGCACCGTTTCATTTTGTTGTACATATTGTCGCTTTGAGTTAGAACTGACTCAGTAGCACCTAACAACAAAAACATTTGTTGAAAATCAATTGACCATATACATTGAGTCTATTTCTGGACTCTTTGTTCTGTTTCATTGGTTACTATATTTATCATTAAGCTAATACCACCGTGGGGTAAAGAACCTAGTTTTACTCTAAGTAAAGTGGACTTTGTCCTTGGCTTCAGAGAAATAACCATTGGAATAATTGGGATGCCTAAGTGTGGAATATCCAGGCCACACCTGAGGATTTGTGCTGGCCAATGGGGGCTGGCTATACCAGAAAAAACTAACCTGTGAGGCTAATACCAACTAGGCTCAGAGGCATGATTTAGCCTATCATGTGAGACTGGCCAATAAAAGCCCTGAACACTATGGTTTGGAAAGCTTTCTGGTTAATAGCTTCCTGGTTGTCAAAAACATCTGCTCTTGAGAGGGTAACAAGTCCCTAAGGACAGGGAAGCTTTGCATTGAGAACCTTCCCAGACCTCGCCCTATATGTCTCTTTGTTTGTATCCTTTTTGCCTATAATGAATCCATAGTCTTAACTATGGTGTACTCTGTGAATTCTGTGAGTTCCAGCTAATTATTGAACCCAAAGGGGTAGTAGGAACCAGCAGGTCAGAAAGTCATGTGGATTCCTGAGCTTGCAGCTGGCATTCTTAAGGGATAATGGGAGATCAACCCTGAATTTGTGGCAAGCAGTTTAGAATGTTGGGGTGTAGTGTGGTGTCTTAGTTAACTAGTGCTGTTATAACAGAAATACAAGTGGATCACTTTAACAAAGGGAAATGTATTCTCTCACAGTCTAGGAGGCTAGAAATCTGAATTCAGGGTGCCAGCTCCAGGGGAAGGTTTACTGTCTCTGTTGGCTCTGGGGGAAGGTCCTTGTCATCAATCTTCCCCTGGTCTAGGAGCTTCTATGTGCAGGGACCCCAGGTCCAAAGGACGTGCTATGCTCCAGGTGGTCCTTTCTTGGTGATATGAGGTCCCCCGTCTCTCTGCACACCTCTCTTTTATATCTCAAAAGAGATTGGTTTAAGACACAACCTAATCTTATAGATTGAGTCCTGCCTCTTCAGTTTCCAAATCCAACCTATTGCCGTTGAGTCAATTCTGACTCATAGCGACCCTATATAGGACAGAGCAGAACTGCCCCATAGGGTTTCTAAGGAGTGGCTGGTGTATTTGAGCTGCCGACCTTTTGGTTAGCAGCCAAGCTCTTAACCACTACACCACCAGGGCTCTGCTGCTAATCCCATCTCATTAACATAGAGATAGGATTTACAACACATAGGAAAATCACATCAGATGACAAAATGTTCGCGTTGTAGCATTAATGTTTTTGATTTTTGGCCCTTTCTTCTTTTTGGATGTGTGTATTTGGCGGTGGGTTTGGGTTATTTATTGCTATAAATTGACCTCTGAGTACCAAAAATGTGTGTATCAGTTTGGCTGGGCAGTGATTCCCGGTATTGTGTGATTTTCCTATATGTTGTAAATCCTGCCTCTATGATGTTAGCGAGGGAGGATGGATGGCAGTTGTGTTAGTGAGGCAGGACTCAATCTACAAGATTGGACTGTGTCTTGAGGCAATCTCTTGAGATATAAAAAAGAGAAGTGAACAGAGAGGCAGGAAGACCTCATACCACCAAGAAAGCAGTGCCGGGAGCAGAGTGCATCCTTTGGACTCGGGGTCCCTGCACAGAGAAGCTTCTAGTCTGGGGGAAGATTGATGAGAGAAAAAACCTTCCCCTGGAGCTGACATCCTTAATTGGACTTTTAGCCTACTTCACTGTGAGAAAATAAACTTCTCTTTGTTGAATTCCTCCATTTGAGGTATTTCTGTTATAGCAGCACTAGATAACTGAGACAGAATTTGGTACCAGGAGTAGGGTGCTGGTCAAACAAATACCTAAAATGTGGAAGCAGTTTTGAAACTGAATGGGTAGAGGAGCAGAGGCAGTAGCAGCAGAGAACTTGCAGGGGCAGAGAAGCAGCAGCAGATGAAAAGCAGCAGCAGCAGAACCAGGAGACCAGTGCCAGACAGCGCTGGAGCTGACCCAGGGAAAAAGAAAGCTGAGTGCCTGTTCACTGCAGGCTTCCTGGCAGAGTGGGATGCCTCTAGCCACTTATCAGTGGAGCTACAGAGCTTTGGAACACTTGCCCTGGCAGGGCAGATGCAGGCATTAGGCCCAAGAAGCCAAGAGGCCAAGAAACCAGGAAGCAGAAGCTGAAGAGACAACATAAGAACTTGAGCTGCCTCAGTCTGAAAAGATATGGCTATGACCTCAGAGGTTTCAAAGGGCAGAGCCATCGCTTCTGGTGTTTCTAAGGGTGGAGTTGCCACTCAGATGGACTAGAAGAATTGTGTGCCTAAAGCCCAGGGAGCAGAGTTGCTGTTCCAGTGGGCCTGGAAGGCAGAGCTGAAGCCTAGAGCTGAGGAGCCTTCGCTCAGAATCTAGAGAGTGCAGCCAATACCTGGAGCCTGGAAAGCCGGGCCATTGTGTAAATAGTCTCAGAGAACAGATGATTGTTTTCAAAGCCTTGAGGGCTAATGTAATGTGTTTTGCTGACTTGCTTGGTGCCTGTTACCCCTTCTTTTCCTCCAGTTTCTCCCATTTGTAATGAAAATGTCTTTCTTGTGCCCGTTCTGCCATTGTACCTTTGGAAGCAGATAACTTATGTTCTAGATTTCATAGATGAGAGAAATTTTTGGATTTGGGATGTGGAGTTAAGACTTTTGCTATGATATGATAGGTTGAATATGTGATTTTCCTATATGTTGCAAATCCTGCCTCGATGATGCTAATGAGGGAGGATGGACGGCAGTTGTGTTAGTGAGGCAGGACTCAATCTACAAGATTGAATTGTGTCTTGAGGCAATATTTTGAGATATAAAAGAGAGAAGTGAGCAAAAAGACAGGGGGACCTCATACTGCCAAGAAAGCAGTGCCGGGGGCAGAGAGCATCCTTTGGGCTCAGGGTCCCTGTGCAGAGAAGCTCTTAGTTTGGGGGAAGATTGATGAGAAGACCGACAGAGAGAGAGAGAAAACCTTCCCCTGGACCTGACACCCTGAATTTGGACTTTTAGCCTACTTTTTTTTTTACTGTGGGAAAATAAACTTCTCTTTCTTAAAGCCACCCACCTGTGGTATTTCTGTTATAGCAGCGCTAGATGACTAAGACAGTGTCTTTATTGAGCTTCCTTCTGCATGTTCTGTCCTTCACTGAAAGTGGTGTGTCGAAGTCTCCCACTATTATTGTGGAGCTGCCTATCTCTTTTTTCAATGCTGTCAGAGTTTGTTTTATGTATTTTGGAACCCCGTCATTGGGTGCGTAAATGTTTATGATCATCACATCCTCTGGGTGTGTTGACCCTTTGATTATTATATAGTGTCCTTTCTTACCCTTTGTGGTGGATTTTAAAGTCTATTCTGTCAGATGTTAGTATCGCTACTCCTGCTCTTTTTTGATTGTTGTTTGCTTAATATATTTTTTTCCACCTTTAATTTGCATCTTTCAGTCTAAGGTGCATTTTTTTGTAGGCAGCATCTAGGGAGATCGTGGGTTTTTTTTTCGTTTCTTTTTAATACATTCTGCCACTCTCTGTCTCTTTATTGGTGCATTTTGTCCATTTACATTCAGAGTAATTACGTTGGGTATGAGTTTAGTGCTGTCATTTTGCTGTCTCTTCTTTTTGTCGTTGACAGTTTCTTTGTTCCACTTAATTTTATGTGCTGAGTCATTTTTCTTTATATATTTTCTTCTTTTTCATTGTTGTTGATTTTGTATTTGCTGAGTCTTTATGTTTTTCTTGTTTTTTATTTTGATGTGTAGGATTGTTAGTTTCCTTTGTGGTTACCTTAATATTTACTCCTATTTTTCTAAGTTTAAACCAGTTTTTCATTTCTTTATATTGCCTTGACTTCTTCTCCATATGAAAGATCTATGACTACAGTTTTTAATCCCTCTTTTCTGTTTTAATGTTGTCATCTTTTACGTAATGACATCTCTGTTTCCCCATTTTCAGTGTTTTAGCTTTGATTTATTTTTGTGATTTCCCTATCTGGGTTGACACCTGGGTTGCTCTGTCCTGTGTTCTGGTCTTGAGTTGTTATCTGATGTTATTGATTTTCTAACTGGTGGATTTCTTTTAGTATTTCTTGTAATTTTGTTTTGGTTTTTACAAATTCCCTAAACTTCTGTTTATCTGGAAATGTCCTGATTTCACCATCATACGCGAGAGTCAGTTTTGCTGAATATATAATTCTTGGCTGGCAATTTTTTTTCTTTCAAGGCTTTATATATGTGATCCCATTGCCTTGTTGCCCGCATGGTTTCTGCTGAGTAGTCTGAGCTTAGTCTTATTGACTTTCCTTGTAGGTGACTTTTTGTTTATCCCTAGCTGCTCTTAAAATTCTTTATCTTTGGTTTGGTAAGTTTGATTATATGTCTTGGTGACTTTTTTGGGGATCTGTCTTGTATTGGGTTCGATGAGTTGCTTGGATAGATACCTTCTCGTCTTTCACAATATCAGGGAAGCTTTCTGCCAACAAATCTTCAACACTTCTCTCTATATTTTCTGTTATCCCTCCCTGTTCTGGTACTCCAGTTGCTCGTAGGTTATTCCTTTTGATAGAGTCCCACATAATTCTTAGAGTTTCTTTGTTTTTCAAAAATTCTTTTATCTGATTTCTCCTCAGATAAGTTGGTGTCAAGTGCTTTATCATCAGTCTCACTAATTCTGACTTCCATTGCCTCAATTCTGCTCCTTTGACTTTGTGTTGTCTAATTCTGAAATTTTATTGTTAATCTTCTGGATTTCTGTTTCCTGTCTCTCTATGGATTCTTGCAGCCTATTAAGTTTGTCTGGTGGGGGCTGTGGTAGATATGGTCCATTAGTCCTTTGGACTAATCTTTTCCTTGTATCTTTAGTTTTCTTCATTCTTTCTTAAGTAGCATTTTACATAGACCATTTTACATGTACATGTGTAACTGCAAGAGAAAGAGGAGCCTTTGTGGTGTAGTGGTTAAAGCCCTCGGCTGCTAACCCGAAGGTCAGTGGTTCTAACTCACCAGCATGGGAGGAGGATGTAGCAGCCTGCTTCCGTAAAGATTTACAGCCTTGGAAACCCTGTGGGGCAGTTCTACGCTGTCCTGTGAGTCAGAATTGACTCAATGGCAGTGGGTTTGGTTTTTTGGGTTGCTGAGAGAAATTCCTGGAAGTGGAATTAAGTAAAAGGGTGTATACATTTGTAATTTTTTATAGATTTTGCCTACTTGCCCTTCGTAAAGACTGAAGATGTACTTTTCTACCAGCAATGTATGAGAGTACCCATCTTCCCAAAGTCTTACAACATAATGTTTTCAAACATTTAAAAAAAGAAACTTTTTATTGTAAAATGTAGTGTAGATACAAAGAAATATATTAAAAATAAATTACTGTAGGAGGAAGAACTCTTATAATCTCCACCCAGGGTAAGCCATAAAATTTTGCCAGTCTCCCCACAGGTCCCCCATGTACCCTGTTTCAGTCACAATTCCCTCCTCTTCCCTAAAAGTAATCACCTACTTGATTTTTACAGAAACCACTCTTTTATCTTTTTAATCATTAGGTATGGATCCCCCAAATTCTGTAGTTTAATTTTACTTCTTCTAATATACAAATATAACCCCTGTATTTTTTCTTTTTTTTCTCCCATGCAATTTGTTGAAGAAACTGAGTTGTATGACCTGTGGAATTTTCTACACTCTGGATTGTGCTGGTGCTAGACCTACAGCCTTGACCAGATTCAGGTGCAAGAGTTTTGGCAAACCCACTTCAGAGGTGGTAGTGTGTCCTTCCATCAGGAGGCATATATTGCATATTGTCTCTTTTTGCGGTGATGTTATTGATAGTTGCCGTCGAGTCATTGTGACTCACGGTGACCTAATGTGTTACCAAATAGAACTGCTCCATAGGGTTCTCATTGCTGTAATCTTTCTGAAGCAGATTGTTAGGCTTTTTCTTCTTCGGTACTGCTGGGGAGGGGGTGGGGCTCAAACTGCTAACCTTTAAGTTAGTAGTCAAGCACAAAGCAGCCATTAAATACATGTTATTGTTGTTAGGTACGGTTGAGTTGGTTCTGATGCAGAGTGACTCTGTGTACAACAGAACAAAACACTGCCCATTCCTATGCCATCCTCACGATTGTATGCTTGAGCCCATTGTTGCAGTCACTGTGTCAATCCATCTCACTGAGGATCTTCGTCTTTTTCAGTGATCCTCTACTTTATCAAGCAGGAAGTCCTTCTCCAGGGACTGGTCCTCTCTGATAACATGTCCAGATTATGTGAGGTGAAGTCTTAACATCCTTGCTTCTAAGGAGCATTGTGGGTGTACTCCTTCCAAGACAGATTTGTTCATTCTTCTGGCAGCCCATGATATATTCAGTATTCTTCGCCAACACTGTAGTTCAAAGGTATCAGTTCTTCTTCTACCTTCTTTATTCATTGTCCAGCTTTCACAAGCACATGAGGTGATTGAAAACACCATGGCTTGAGTCAGACACCCATTAGTCCTCAGAGTGACATCTTTGCTTTTTACCACTGTAAACGGGTCTTTTGCAAGAAATTTGCCTGTTGCAGTGTGTCGTCTGATTTCTTGACTGCTGCTTCCATGGGCATTGATTGTGGATCCAAGTAAAATGAAATCCTTGACAACTTCAGTATTTTTTCCATTAATCATGATGTTGCTTATTGATCCGGTTGCAAGGATTTTGTTTTCTTTATGTTAAGGTGTAACCCATACTGAAGGCTATAGTCTTTGATCTTCATCAATAAGTGCTTCAAGTGCTCTTCACTTTCAGCAAAGAAGGTTGTGTCATCACAGGTTGTTAATAAGCCTTCCTCCAATCCTGGTGCCTCATTCCTCTTTACATAATCCAGTTTCTCTGATTATTAGCTCACTCTACAGATTGAGTAAGTATGGTGACAAGATACAATTCTGACACACGCCTTTCCTGATTTTAAACCATGCAGTATCCCCTTGTTCTGTTGAATGACTGCTTCTTGGTCTATGTACAGGTTCCACATGAACACAGTTAAGGGTTCTGGAATTCCATTTCTTCATAATGTTATCCATAATTTGTTATGATCCACATAGTGAAATGCCTTTGCATTGTCAACAAAACACAGGCAGATATCTTTCTGGTATTCTAGGCTTTCAGCCAAGATTCATCTGATATGAGCAGTGATATCCCTTGTTCCCCTTTTCTTCAGAATCGTGCTTGAATTTCTGCTATTTCCCTGTTGATGTGCTAATGCAACTACTTTTGAATGACCTTCAGCAAAATTTTACTTGTGTGTGATATTAACGATATTGTTTGATAATGGCACATTTCTGTTGGATCGCCTTTCTCTGGAATGGGCACCAATATGGATCTCTTCCAGTCAGTTGGCCAGGTAGCTGTCTTCCAAATTTATTGCATAGATAACTGAGCACTTCCAGCGCTGCATCCGTTTATTGAAACGTCTCAATTGGTATTTTGTCAGCTCCTGGAACCTTGTTATTCTCCACTGCCCTCAGTGCAGTTTGGACTTCTTTCAGTATGGTTCTAGATCATATGCTACCTCCTGAAATGGTTGAACGTCAACCAAATCTTTTTGGACAGTGACTATGTGTATTCCTCCCATCTCCTTTTTTTTTTTAAATAATTTTTATTGAGCTTTAAGTGAACGTTTAGAAATCAAGTCAGTCTGTCACATATAAGTTTACATACACCTTACTCCATACTCCCACTTACTCTCCCCCGAATGAGTTAGCCCTTCCAGTCTCTCCTTTCGTGACAATTTTGCCAGTTTCTAACCCTTTCTACCCTCCTATCTCCCCTCCAGACAGGAGATGCCAATACAGTCTCAAGTGTCCACCTGATACAAGTAGCTCACTCTTCATCAGCATCTCTCTCCAACCCATTGTCCAGTCCCTTCCATGTCTGATGAGTTGTCTTCAGGAATGGTTCCTGTCCTGGGCCAACAGAAGGTTTGGGGACCATGACTGCCGGGATTCCTCCAGTCTCAGTCAGACCATTAAGTCTGGGCTTTTTATGAGAATTTGAGGTCTGCATCCCACTATTTTCCTGCTCCCTCAGGGATCCTCTGTTGTGCTCCCTATCAGGGCAGTCATCGGTTGTGGCCGGGCACCATCTAGTTCTTCTGGTCTCAGGATGATGTAAGTCTCTGGTTCATGTGGCCCTTTCTGTCTCTTGGGCTCATAGGTATCATGTGACCTCGGTGTTCTTCATTCTAGTTTGATCCAGGTGGGTTGAGACCAACTGATGCATCTTAGATGGCCGCTTGTTAGCATTTAAGACCCCAGATGCCACATTTCAAAGTGGGATGCAGAATGATTTCATAATAGAATTATTTTGCCAATTGACTTAGAAGTCCCCGCAAACCGTGTTCCCCAGACCCCTGCACTTGCTCCCCTGACCTTTGAAGCATTCATTTTATCCCGGAAACTTCTTTGCTTTTGGTCCAGTCCAATTGAGCTGACCTTCCATGTATTGAGTGTTGTCTTTCCCTTCACCTAAAGCAGTTCTTATCTACTGATTAATCAATAAAAAACCCTCTCCCACCCTCCCTCCCTCCCCCCCTCGTAACCACAAAAGTATGTGTTCTTCTCAGGTTTACTATTTCTCAAGATCTTATAATAGTGGTCTTATACAATATTCGTCCTTTTGCCTCTGACTAATTTCGCTCAGCATAATGCCTTCCAGGTTCCTCCATGTTATGAAATGTTTCAGAGATTCGTCACTGTTCTTTATCGATGCGTAGTATTCCATTGTGTGAATATACCACAATTTATTTACCCATTCATCCGTTGATGGACACCTTGGTTGCTTCCAGCTTTTTGCTATTGTAAACAGAGCTGCAATAAACATGGGTGTGCATATATCTGTTTGTATGAAGGCTCTTGTATCTCTAGGGTATATTCCTAGGAGTGGGATTTCTGGGTTGTATGATAGTTCTATTTCTAACTGTTTAAGATGACGCCAGATAGATTTCCAAAGTGGTTGTACCATTTTACATTCCCACCAGCAGTGTATGAGAGTTCCAATCTCTCCGCAGCCTCTCCAACATTTATTATTTTGTGTTTTTTGGATTAATGCCAGCCTTGCTGGTGTGAGATGGAATCTCATCATAGTTTCAATTTGCATTTCTCTAATGGCTAATGATCGAGAGCATTTTCTCATGTATCTGTTGGCTGCCTGAATATCTTCTTTAGTGAAATGTGTGTTCATATCCTTTGCCCACTTCTTGATTGGGTTTTTTGTCTTTTTGTGGTTGAGTTTTGACAGAATCATGTAGACTTTAGAGATTAGGTGCTGGTCGGAGATGTCATAGCTGAAAATTCTTTCCCAGTCTGTAGGTGGTCTTTTTACTCTTTTGGAGAAATCTCTAGATGAGCATAGGTGTTTGATTTTTAGGAGCTCCCAGTTATCGGGTTTCTCTTCATCATTTTTGGTAATGTTTTGTATTCTGTTTATACCTTGTATTAGGGCTCCTAGGGTTGTCCCAATTTTTTCTTCCATGATCTTTATCGTTTTAGTCTTTATGTTTAGGTCTTCGATCCACTTGGAGTTAGTTTTTGTGCATGGTGTGAGGTATGGGTCCTGTTTCATTCTTTTGCAAATGGATATCCAGTTATGCCAGCACCATTTGTTAAAAAGGCTATCTTTTCCCCCAGTTAATTGACACTGGTCCTTTGTCAAATATCAGCTGCTCATACGTGGGTGGATCTATGTCTGGGTTCTCAATTCTGTTCCATTGGTCTATGTGTCTGTTGTTGTACCAATACCAGGCTGTTTTGACTACTGTGGCTGTATAATAGGTTCTGAAGTCAGGTAAGGTGAGGCCTCCCACTTTCTTCTTCTTTTTCAGTAGTGCTTTGCTTATCCGGGGCTTCTTTCCCTTCCATATGAAATTGGTGATTTGTTTCTCTATCCCCTTAAAATATGACATTGGAATTTGGATCGGAAGTGCGTTAAATGTATAGATGGCTTTTGGTAGAATAGACATTTTTACTATGTTAAGTCTTCCTATCCATGAGCAGGGTATGTTTTTCCACTTAAGTATGTCTTTTGAATTTCTTGTAGTAGAGCTTTGTAGTTTTCTTTGTATAGGACTTTTACATCCTTGGTAAGATTTATTCCTAAGTATCTTATCTTCTTGGGGGCTACTGTGAATGGTATTGATTTGGTTATTTCCTCTTCGGTGTTCTTTTTGTTGATGTAGAGGAATCCAAGTGATTTTTGTATGTTTATTTTATAACCTGAGACTCTGCCAAACTCTTCTATTAGTTTCAGTAGTTTTCTGGAGGATTCCTTAGGGTTTTCTGTGTATATAATCATGTCATCTGCAAATAGTGATAACTTTACTTCTTCCTTGCCAATCCGGATACCTTTTATTTCTTTGTCTAGCCTAATTGCCCTGGCTAAGACTTCCAACACGATGTTGAATAAGAGCGGGGATAAAGGGCATCCTTGTCTGGTTCCCGTTCTCAAGGGAAATGCTTTCAGGTTCTCTCCATTTAGAGTGATATTGGCTGTTGGCTTTGCATAGATGCCCTTTGTTATGTTGAGGAATTTTCCTTCAATTCCTATTTTGGTAAGAGTTTTTATCATGAATGGGTGTTGGACTTTGTCAAATGCCTTTTCTGCATCTATTGATAAGATCATGTGGTTTTTGTCTTTTGTTTTATTTATGTGGTGGATTACATTAATGGTTTTTCTGATATTAAACCAGCCTTGCATACCTGGTATAAATCCCACTTGATCAGGGTGAATTATTTTTTTGATGTGTTGTTGGATTCTATTGGCTAGAATTTTGTTCAGGATTTTTGCATCAATGTTCATGAGGGATATAGGTCTATAATTTTCTTTTTTTGTAATGTCTTTACCTGGTTTCGGTATCAGGGAGATGGTGGCTTCATAGAATGAGTTGGGTAGTATTCTGTCATTTTCTACGCTTTGGAATACCTTTAGTAGTAGTGGTGTTAACTCTTCTCTGAAAGTTTGGTAGAACTCTGCAGTGAAGCCGTCCGGGCCAGGGCTTTTTTTTTTGGGAGTTTTTTGATTACCGTTTCAATCTCTTTTTTTGTTATGGGTCTATTTAGTTGTTCTACTTCTGAATGTGTTAGTTTAGGTAGGTAGTGTTTTTCCAGGAATTCATCCATTTCTTCTAGGTTTTCAAATTTGTTAGAGTACAATTTTTCATAATAATCTGAAATGATTCTTTTAATTTCATTTGGTTCGGTTGTGATGTGGTCCTTCTCATTTCTTATTCGGGTTATTTGTTTCCTTTCCTGTATTTCTTTAGTCAGTCTAGCCAATGGTTTATCAATTTTGTTAATTTTTTCAAAGAACCAGCTTTTGGCTTTGTTAATTCTTTCAATTGTTTTTCTGTTCTCTAATTCCTTTAATTCAGCTCTAATTTTTATTATTTGTTTTCTTCTGGTGCCTGATGGATTCTTTTGTTGCTCAGTTTCTATTTGTTCAAGTTGTCGGGACAGTTCTCTGATTTTGGCTCTTTCTTCTTTTTGTATGTGTGCATTTATTGATATAAATTGGCCTCTGAGCACTGCTTTTGCTGTGTCCCAGAGGTTTTGATAGGAAGTATTTTCATTCTCGTTGCTTTCTATGAATTTCCTTATTCCCTCCTTGATGTCTTCTATAACCCAGTCTTTTTTCAGGAGGGTATTGTTCATTTTCCAAGTATTTGATTTCTTTTCCCTCGTTTTTCTGTTATTGATCTCTAGTTTTATTGCCTTGTGGTCTGAGAAGATGCTTTGTAATATTTCGATGTTTTGGACTCTGCAAAGGTTTGTTTTATGACCTAATATGTGGTCTATTCTAGAGAATGTTCCATGTGCGCTAGAAAAAAAAGTATATTTTGCAGCAGTTGGGTGGAGAGTTCTGTATAAGTCAATGAGGTCAAGTTGGTTGATTGTTGTAATTAGATCTTCCGTGTCTCTGTTGAGCTTCTTACTGGATGTCCTGTCCTTCTCCGAAAGTGGTGTGTTGAAGTCTCCTACCATAAATGTGGAGGTATCTATCTCGCTTTTCAATTCTGTTAAAATTTGATTTATGTATCTTGCAGCCCTGTCATTGGGTGCATAAATATTTAATATGGTTATGTCTTCCTGATCAATTGTCCCTTTTATCATTATATAGTGTCCTTCTTTATCCTTTGTGGTGGATTTAAGTCTAAAGTCTATTTTGTCAGAAATTAATATTGCTACTCCTCTTCTTTTTTGCTTATTGTTTGCTTGATATACTTTTTTCCATCCTTTGAGTTTTAGTTTGTTTGTGTCTCTAAGTCTAAGGTGTGTCTCTTGTAGGCAGCATATAGATGGATCGTGTTTCTTTATCCAGTCTGTGACTCTCTGTCTCTTTATTGGTGCATTTAGTCCATTTACATTCAGGGTAATTATAGATAAATAAGTTTTTAGTGCTGTCATTTTGATGCCTTTTTATGTGTGTTGTTGACAATTTCATTTTTCCACATACTTTTTTGTGCTGAGGCATTTTTCTTAGTAAATTGTGAGATCCTCATTTTCATAGTGCTTGACTTTATGTTAGTTGAGTCGTTACGTTTTTCTTGGTTTTTATCTTGAGTTATAGAGTTGTTATACCTTTTTGTGGTTACCTTATTATTTACCCCTATTTTTCTAAGTAAAAACCTAACTTGTATTGTTCTATATCGCCTTGTATCACTCTCCATATGGCAGTTCAATGCCTCCTGTATTTAGTCCCTCTTTTTGATTATTGTGATCTTTTACCTATTGACTTCCATGATTCCCTGTTATGTGTATTTTTTTTTTTAATTAATCTTAATTTGTTTGGTTTTGTGATTTCCCTATTTGAGTTGATATCAGGACGTTCTGTTTTGTGACCTTGTGTTGTGCTGGTATCTGATATTATTGGTTCTCTGACCAAACAATATCCTTTAGTATTTCTTGTAGCTTTGGTTTGGTTTTTGCAAATTCTCTAAACTTGTGTTTGTCTGTAAATATCTTAATTTCGCCTTCATATTTCAGAGAGAGTTTTGCTGGATATATGATCCTTGGCTGGCAGTTTTTCTCCTTCAGTGTTCTGTATATGTCATCCCATTCCCTTCTTGCCTGCATGGTTTCAGCTGAGTAGTCAGAACATATTCTTATTGATTCTCCCTTGAAGGAAACCTTTCTTTTCTCCCTGGCTGCTTTTAAAATTTTCTGTTTATCTTTGGTTTTGGTGAGTTTGATGATAATGTGTCTTGGTGTTTTTCTTTTTGTATCAATCTTAAATGCGGTTCGATGAGCATCTTGGATAGATATCCTTTCGTCTTTCATGATGTCAGGGAAGTTTTGTGTCAGGAGTTCTTCAACTATTTTCTCTGTGTTTTCTGTCCCCCCTCCCTGTTCTGGGACTCCAATCACCCGCAGGTTATCCTTCTTGATAGAGTCCCACATAATTCTTAGGGTTTCTTCATTTTTTTTAATTCTTTTATCTGATTTTTTTTTCAGCTATGTTGGTGTTGATTTCTGGTCCTCCAGATGTCCCAGTCTGCATTCTAATTGCTCAAGTCTGCTCCTCTGACTTCCTAGTACGTTGTCTAATTCTGTAATTTTATTGTTAATCTTTTGGATTTCTACATGTTGTCTCTCTATGGATTCTTGCAACTTATTAATTTTTCCAGTATGTTCTTGAATAATCTTTTTGAGTTCTTCAACGGTTTTATCAGTGTGTTCCTTGGCTTTTTCTGCAGTTATCCTAATTTCATTTGTGATATCATTAAGCATTCTGTAAATTAGTTTTGTATATTCTGTATCTGATAATTCCAAGATTGTATCTTCATTTGGGAAAGATTTTGATTCTTTTGTTTGGGGGGTTGGAGAAGCTGTCATGGTCTGCTTCTTTATGTGGTTTGATATGGATTGTTGTCTCCGAGCCATCACTGGGAAACTAGTTTTTCCAGAAAATCCGCTAAAAAAAAATGCAGTCAGATCCCTATCAGAGTTCTGCCTCTGGCTCAGGCTATTCGGATGTTAATGAAGCCGCCTGGGGAGGGTGGGGGAGGGAACAGAGAGATAGGAGAGTAGCACCTCAGAATATAGCCAGAGTTGCTTGTCTTGCTTGGAATGACTATTATATCTGAGATTCCCGCGGGGCGCGTCGCCTATGTGTGCTGGCTGTGTGGAGATTGCCCCCGGGGGGTCTGGCCTGCTGGAGTCACGGTCAGATCCTCCGCTTCCAGCCCCACGCCCAGCGTCAAGGCTCCCCTACTGGGACGGTGCACTCTCGACTCCAAAATCAGTCGCTGCCTCCCGGGGACTTCTCGTCCCTCTAGCCGCGTGGCCGTGCCACATCCGAGAGCCAGTTAGGCCTCCTCCCGGGGTTAGTTCAGATGGGTGGAGCAGCTCCCCGTGCTTGTGCCGTGACCGAGTGTCCCGGCTGGGACGCTGTTCTCCCCGCTCCAGTACCAGTTGCTGCCTCCCGGGGACTTCTACCGGCTGTGTCCCACGCCGCCGGCGTGACCCGGCTGGTCCCCTTCCCGGGGCTAGTTCAGGGGGGTGGAGCAACTCTCCATGTTTATGCCGTACCTGCGTCCAGTCCAAATCCCTGCGGGACGGTTCCCCGGCTCGGACGCTGCTCTTTCTGCTCCAAGACCAGTCACTGCCTTCCGGGGACTTCTCCTACCGGCTGCATCCCACGCCGCCCGTAGAACCGGCTGGTCCCCCTCCCGGGGTTAGTTCAGGGGGGTGGAGCAGCTCTCTGTGCTTGTGCCGTACCTGACTGGTACGCTGGCTCCAGGCTCTGGAAACAATCGCTGCTTCCCTGTATTAGTTCGTTCTCCGTCTCTAAATCTGTGTTTGTTGTTCAGGGTTCGTAGATTGTTATGTATGTGATCGATTCACTTGTTTTTCCGTGTCTTTGTTGTAAGAGGGATCCGAGGTAGCGTCTGCCTAGTCCGCCATCTTGGCTCCGCCCTCTCCATCGCTTTATTTTATTTTTGTGAGTTTGTTGTCTGGGTTGATACTTCAGGTTAATGTCTGGTGTGTTGTTAGTTTTCTGTCTGAAGGACTCCCTGTAATATTTCTTGTAAAGCTTATCTGGTTTTTATAATTTCCTTAATTTCTGTTTATCTGGAAATATCCTAATTTCACAATCATATTCGAGGGATGGTTTTGCTGAATGTATAATCTTGGTTGGCAGTTTTTTTTTCTTTCAAGGTTTTATATATATTATCGTATTGCCTCCTTGCCTGCATGGTTTCTGCCGAATGGTAAGAGCTTAGTCTTCTTGATGCCCTTTTGTAAGTCATCTTCTGTTTTTTTTCTGGAGCTACTTTCAGGGTTTGTTTTTGTCTTTGGTTTTGGAAAGTTTGATTATGATATGTCTCACTATTCTTCTATTGGAATCTATCCTGTATGGAGTTTGTTGTGCTTCTTGTATGGTTATCTTCTCATCCTTCATGATATTAGGGAAGTTTTCTATCAGCATATCTTCAGCAAGTCTCTGTGCTTTTTGGTGACTCTTCCCCTCAGGGATTCCAATCACACATAAGTTACTCCTCTTGACGATGTCCCACATAACTCTTATTTTTTTTTTTAATTTTTCTTCATTTTTTTTTTTTTTTTTAATTGTTCCTCTAGCAGATTAATGTCAAAGGATTGGTCTTCTATTCCACTTACCTTGTCTTCCATTGTTCGGTTCTACTCCTGTGACTTTCCATTGAGATGTCAATTCTGCAATTTTATCAGTAAACTTCTGGATTTCTAGTTGCTGGTTCCAATTGTCTGTTTTATCATTTTGTTCTTGTATAGTTTTCCTCAATTCTTCTAGTGTTTTGTCTGTGCTTTCCTTGGTTTTGTCTGTGTTTTCCATAGTTTTATCTGTGTTTTCCTTGATTCCTTTGAGGACCCTATACTTAAGCCATTTTAATTCCTTATCAGGAAGTTCCATTACCATTTCTTCCTCCGGAAAGATTTCTGGTTCTTTATTAAGGTCACTTACTGGTCCCATCTTGCCTTGCTTCTTTAGGTGGATTGCTATTGTCTGTTGTCTCTGGGACATTAATGGGTTACTGTATTTATTTTTTATTTGTGTAATTGTTTGCTGGGTCCTGTTTGGCTTTGCTTTGGTGATTCCTGGCAGGCATTGCTGGAATGATGCTCTGGTCACTGAACGGGCTGTGCTGCAGCACTCTCTACCTGTCTTTGGGCAAGTGGAGTGGTGGGTAGGTGTGGGAGCTTGGGTCTCTGTTTACTGATCTTGTGGGGCAGCTGAGAGTGGTTTGGTTGGGCTTTGGCCTCCATCTGTCTTTGGTTCAGTGACTGAGGAGCAGAGAATTGTGTTCTTCATGCAGGTAGATGGCCGATGTGGTGAGTGTGGTGGGCAAGTGGGGGTGTGCTCCTTACCTCTCGCTGATTGAGGGGGAAGTGACTTACTATGTAAGGTGGGATAGCAAGCAGATGTTCACCCAGTCGCTTTACCTCCACCTCCTCCTAAACAGGGGAAGGAGGAACGAATAGCAGGCAGATGTTCGCTTAGTCTTGCTACATCTATCAGTGGCAGGAAGAGGGAGGAAGGTGTAATGGGTAGATACGGACACACTCACTCCTCTTCTGCTCTGTGCTGGGCAGGGAGAGAGAGGAAAGGGCCTCGAGGAATATGTGCATGTAGTCACAGCTCCTCTGCCTCTTGTTGGGTGGTTAAAGGGATGGAGTCACGCCTGGCAGGTGCACGCACAGTGGTGCCACTTTGCTTCCAATGAGGGGAAGGAAGAAGGGGCTGCAGGAGGATGCACGTGTGATCATGTCTCCTCTCCCCCTTGTTGAGTGGGTTAAGGGATGGAGTCGACCCTGGTGGATGCATGCACAGAGGTGCTGCCTCCCATCAGGTGAGAGGGGAGAAGAAGGGCCTATCGGGGATGTGCGCATTCACGGCTCTTCTACCCGTCCCTGGGCGTGTTAAGGGAATAAGTTTCACCTGGTGGATGCACACACAGTGGTGTCACCTTGCACTGGACAGGGGGAAAGAGGAGGGAGCAGTGGACAAGCTCTCTTGCTGTCCCACTGCCTCTGCCACTGCCCTCCACCAGGCCCTTGGCAGGGGGCACATACACAGTGGTGTGCCTAGTCTCACTTGTCAAGTGGGCAAAGGGGGATAGTGGATGGGGTTGGGTGGGGTAGGAGGGAAGAGGATAGGCTCGTGTTGTGATCCCCCAGTCAGGCAAGGCAGGTGGGGTATGGGACCTCTGCTGCCTCTGATCAGGAGGATGGGTTGAGGGGGTGTATGTTCCTCTGGCTTGGATACAAAGGTGCCAGGTCACCTCAAGTCCACTGCAGCCATTGAGTGGGACTTATCTTCTTTTGAGTGCGAGGAGGGGGAGTTGCCGGGGGACCAGTTGGGTGAGAGAGCTCTCGCCAACACTCCGCGGTCCACTGCCTTGTGCGTGCTACTCACCCCTGAGGTCAAGGGCTGGCGCCTCTGAGTATCCCTCCTTCTGGACCTGGCACCCTTCCTGTCTCTGCTTCTTTCCATGTGCGTCTCTAGAGGTTTTCTGTCACTTTTGGGAAAATCGTGAAGTTGCCTTGCTGTTTTCTTTCATCAGCGTTGCTGCTGGCTTTGTCCTAAATTAACTGCAGTGGGCCAGACAGGTAGCTGAGCTCCTCTGTTCTGTGTTACTCGCTTTCTCTGCTTTCCTTATTCCTTGCAACTGGTGTTTGGTTCAGTTCTTAGACCTTCTTTTTTGATATTCGGGGTTCTAGGATTGTTATCTGCTTCTGTTTTGCTTATGTTTTTTGGGTCTCTGGTGCAAGGGGATATTATGGTACATGTGTAACTAAGCCATCATTTTGGCTCTGCCTCTCCTCAAATAGGGTTTTTGTAGAAATCTTATGTTACTGATGGTTAACCTAAGTGGGTTGTGACAAACGTAGTCTGTTGGATGCTGATGAGTTTGAAATTTGTTGAGTCTGGGTTTTGACCTAGTATGTAAGTCGTTTTTTGTAAACGCTCCTGTTCTTGAAAAATCTGTGTTTTTCCAGTTGGATGCAGTGCTTCATTTATGATTATTAGGTCAAGTTTATTAATTGTGTTGTTCAAATTTTCTGCCTTCTTTTTGTCTGTTTGATACAACAATTACTGAAGGAGATGTGCTAAAATTTCCCAATATAGTGGTTGATTTTTTTCCCTCTTTTTAGTTCTATCAATTTTTTGCCATGTATTTCTGAGGCTATACATACAATGGTGTATAAAAAAGTAGAACTTTTATATTTTTCAGGTGAATTGATGCTCTTATCATGTGTAATGTCTTTCTAGCAATGCTTTTACCTTACATTTTATATTCATATAGCTATCCCAAGTTACTTTGGGTTAGTATTCTCCTGAGATATCTTTTTAAAAAATATTTTTATTATTAAAAATTTTTTTTATCGAATGAAAATTTGGAAAAGTATAATGAACCCCATGAATCCATCACCTACCTTCAATAATTGTGAGTTTGGTAAACTTGCTTTATCTATTTCTTTTGTGGGAACATTTTAAAGCAAATCCAAGCCACCTATAATTTCTCCTGTGTCATTATTTTTCATCTCCTGGTTTTCAAGTTTTTCTTATGTTTTAAGTGTGGCTCTTGTTAACAGCTTGTAGCCAGAATGTTTGTTTATTTTTTCATTCATCTTCTGATTTGTTTATATAGTCTGATACACTGCCTTATAACTGATGTATTTGTACATTTCATTTATTGTGGACTTATTTCTACAGTTACAGGTTCATCCTGCTGTTTGTATTTCTTTTTTTCACCTTGTCTGCTTTTAGTTTGAAGGATTTTTTGTTTTATTTTCTCATTCTTGTTTATCCCATTTTGCTCATCTACTTCTTTGGAATTTGTATGCTTTTGTCTATTCTATGATTATTATTATAACATTTATAACTTCTGTGTTTGAAGTTAAGCAATATTTTTACCTTCCCCATGAACAATAAGAGGACTTAGAATGCTCTAACTTTGAATAAGAGTTTGGACACTATCTTGAAGTTGTTTTATGTTGTTAGATGCCATGGAGTTGGTTCCAACTCATAGTGACCCTGTGTACAACAGAACAAAACACTGCCTGGTCCTGTGCCATCCTCACAATTGTTGCTATGTTTGAACCTACTGTTGCAGACACTGTGTCAGTCCATCTTTTTGAGGGTCTTCCTCTTTTTCACTAACTCTGTACTCTACAAAGCATGATGTCCTTCTCTAGGAAATGATCACTTCTGATAACCTGTCCAAAGTACGTAAGACGAAGTCTCACCATCCTCACTTCTAAGGAACATTCTGGCTGTACTTCTCCCAAGACGGGTTTGTTCATTCTTCTGGCAGTCCATGGTATATTCAGCATTCTTTAGAACCACAATTCAAAGGCGCCAGTTCTTCTTTGGTCTTCCTTATTCATTGTCCAACTTTTGCGTGCATTTAAGGCGATTGAAAATACCATGGCTTGGGTCAGGTGCACCTTAGTCCTCAAAGTAACATCTTTGCTTTTTAACAGTTTAAAGAGGTCTTTTGCAGTAGATCTCCCCATGCAATGCATCATCTGATTTCTTGCCTTCTGCTTCCTGGGGTGTTGACTGTGGATCCAAGTAAAATGAAATCCTCGACGACTTTAATCATTTCTCCATTTATCATGGTGTTGCTTATTGGTCCATTTGTGAGGATTTTTGTTTTCTTCATGTTGCAGTGTAATTCATACTGAAGGATGTGGTCTTTGATCTTATTCAGTAAGCACTTCAAGTCCTCTTCACTTTCAGAAAGCAAAATTGTGTTATCTGCATATCTCAGGCTGTTAATGAGTTTTCCTCTAATCTTGATGCCATGTTCTTCTTCATACAGTCCAGCTTCTCAGATTATTTGCTCAGCACTCAGATTGAATAAGTATGGCAAAAGGATACACCCCTGATGCACACCTTTCCTGACTTTAAACCACTCAGTATTCCCTTGTTCTGTGTGAATGACTGCCTCTTGATCTACGTACAGGTTCCACATGAGCACAATTAAGTGTTTTGGAATTCCCATTCTTGGCAATGTTATCCATAATTTGTTATAATCCACACAGTCGAATGCCTTTGCATAGTCAATAAAACACAGGTAAACATCTTGCTGAAAACATCGCTGTTTTCAGCAAGATGCATCTGACATCAGCAATGATATTCTTCATTCCACATCCTCTTCTGAATTCAGCTTAAATTTCTGGCATTCCCTGTCGATGTACTGCTGCAGCCTCCTTTGAATGATCTTCAGCAAAATTTTACTTGTGTGTGATATTAATGATATTGTTCAATAATTTCTGCATTCTCTTGGATCACCTTTCTTTGGAAGGAGCACAAATATGGATCTCTTTCGGTTGGTTGGCCAGTAGCTGTCTTCCAAATTTCTTGGCATAGATGAGTGAGCTCTTCCAGCATTGCTTCCATTTATTGAAACATCCCAATTAGTATTTCTTCAATTCCTGGATCCTTGGTTTTCACCAGTGCCTTCAGTGCAGGTTGGACTTCTTCAGTGCTATCAGTTCTTGATCATATGTTTTATACAATCAGTATTTACTTAGGAGTGTTTACTTAGATTTTCCCACATATTTACCAATTTATTGATTACTTTTCCCTTTTCCATCTCAGCCGTACCATCTTGGATAATTTTACTTTTGCCTAAAATCATCTTTTAAAATATCCCTTAATCAGGATTTGTTGGTGGCAAGTTGTGTGTGTTTGTTTGAAAATGTCTTTTTTTGTCCTTGTTTTTAAAAGATACTTTGATATAGAAGTCTAGGTTTAGAGTTGTTTCCTCTCAGCATGTTTCAGATATTGCCCTGTCATCTGACTTTTTTAGTCAATCATCTGTCTAATTTCTGATCCTTTGTAGGTATTATATCCTTTCTATCTAGTTTTTTTAAAGGAAAGAAACAAAGTAAATATGAAAAGTGCAAAAATAGTAAGTATAACTTGGTGGATTTCAAATGATAAAAGTATTCATGTAACTATACCCAGATAAATAAATAGAATGTTACCAGGACCCAGAAGTTCCCTTTGTAGCCCCTTTTAGTAGTTACCATCTGAAGATAATCAGTGTCTCATCTTATGTAACTATTGATTAAATTTTTCCTGGTTTTGCGCTTTTACATGAATGAATAATACGATCCTTTTCTGCCTAGCTTCTTTTGTTCAACGCTTTATTTGTGAGATTCATCCACAACTCTGTTCA
Source organism: Loxodonta africana (assembly GCF_030014295.1). NCBI lineage: Eukaryota > Metazoa > Chordata > Mammalia > Proboscidea > Elephantidae > Loxodonta > Loxodonta africana. The sequence continues at coordinate 28,621,167 of NC_087360.1, read as the reverse complement.
TTTTCATTACTATCAAGTGTATTTTACTGTTAATAACTTTCGAGCTGGTTTCAATTTTTGTCTATTACAAATACAGTTATTTGTCTTTGAGTAAATTATTTGCACTCATTTCTATTGTATATAAACCTAGATGTGGAATTGCTGGTAGTAAGAAACTGACAAATAGTTTTCAAAGAGGTTGTTATATTCTGCTCTCACCACAAATATAGGAGAGTTCTGATCACTCTATATACTCATCAATTTCGGTGTTCTTAATCTTTTTAATTTTAGCCATTCTGGTGGATGGATAGTGGCATCTCTCATTTTGGCTTTAATTTGCATTTTCCTGGTGACAAATGTGCTTGTTGACCATTCATGTATCTTCATTTGTGGAGTATATGTTGAAATCTTTTGCCTATTTTTTAATTGGGTTGTTTGTCTTCTTGAATTGAGTTGTAAGATTTAGAATATATTTATATTCTTGATATGAATCCTTTGTCAGAGATACATGTGCAGTATTTTCTGCCTATATATGTGGCTTGTCCATCATTTACTTCATGGTATTTTTTGGAGAACAAAAGTTTTTAATTTTGATGAAGCTCATTTCATTAGTATTTTTAATCTTACAGTCCAAGCTTTTTGTGTCATATTCTAATCTTTTCCTACCTCAAAGTTACAAAGGTTTCATCCAGTCTTTTATTCTGTAAGTTTAGTAGTTTTGCTGTTTTATTTAGGGCTTCAGTTGCTTTCAAGTTAATTTTTATCTATGGTGTGAGGTAAGGGTGAGGTTCATTTTGTTGCTATGGCATATCTTGTTGTTCCAGTCTTATCTGTATGTCTGTCCTTACACCAATAAATGATGCACAGCTTTTATTACTATAAGTAAGTCTTGAAATCAGTCCTTTATCTTTGTTCTTTATCAAAAATATGTTGGCTATCCATTTCCACATAAATTTTAGAAAGAGCTTTCAGTTTCTACAAAATAAAATCTGCTGGATTTTTTTTTAGTGAGATTGCATTTAATCTATTAATCAATTTTGGAAGAATTGACATCTAAACAATATCGAATCTTCCAATTCGTGAACACAGTATATTTCCAATATCTTAGGTCCTCTCTAACATCTTCTGACAGTGTTCTATACTTTCTGTGTAAAGGTCTGAAATGTATTTATCACTAAGGATTATATGTTTTTGGGTGCTGTTATAAATGGTATTTTGAAATTTCAATTTCCAGTTTTTATTAGGCATATAAATGTTTTCACTTGTTATATCTTCCTGGTGAATTGACCTGTTAGCATTATGAAATGTTTCTCTTTATTTCTAGGAATAGTTTTTGTCTTGAAGTCTACAGATTCTGATATTAATATAGCTACTCCATTCATCTCATTCATACTTCTGCATTTTTGAATGATACATCTTTCTATCCATTTATGTTCTACCTATTTGTGTCTTTATATTTAAAGTGCATCTCTTACAGACAGTATATAGTTGGATCTTGCCTTTTAAAATCTAATTTGACAGCCTTTGCCTTTTGTAGTGTTTAGTCCACTAACAGTTAATGTAACTGTTGATATGGTTTATTGAGTTGTTGTTGTTCTTTATCTCATTTGTTTTTTTATTCTTCTGTTTCTGCTTTTTAACTATTGATTTTTTAACTATTCCTCTTCGTATTTTTTAAGTTGTTGCTCTAGGAGTTAAAATATATAAATGTATTTTTAACAATCTGTTTAGAGTTAAGATTATATACCACATCACATAAAATGTAAGAAACTTTCAACCAAATAGGTTCATTTACTCCATTCCCTTTATGGTATAGTTGTCGTACATAATACATATGGTATATGATTAACACTCCCATTATACAATGTTATAATTTTTGCTGTGTGATTGTTGTTGTGTGCCATTCCAACTAATAGGAACCCTATAGGATAGAGTAGAACTGCCCCATAGAGTTTCCAAGGAGCAGCTGGTAGATTCGAACTGCTGACCTTTTGGTTAGCAGCCTGAATTCTTAAGCACTTTGCCACCAGGGCTCCATAATTTTTTAAAATGATATTTCTATTAATGACAAATAGTAGTCTTCTTTATTTACCCCCACAATTTCTGTATGTGGTCCTCTTCATTTCTTTGCAAAGTTTTGTTTGTCTTTGTGGTATCCTTCCCTTCTGTATAAAGATTTTCCTTTAGCTTTTCTTGTAGTGCAGGTTTGCTGACAATGGATTTTCTTAGTTTTCATTTATCTAAAAATATCTTTATTTCACCTTCATTCCTGAAGAGTATTTTCACTGGATATAGAATTTTGGATTCATTATCTCTTATTATTTTAGTAGTTTTAAAATGTTGTTCCCTTGGCACTGGGCTTTGGACTGGGAGCGGAGGAACTGACCACGGCTTCTGAGACAGCACAAGCACAGGACACAGGCCTGACCCTCGGGGGCATTCTCGACCCAGCCAGCACGCCTTGGGAATCTCAGATAAAACAGTCAGCACCAAGCAAGATAAGTAACTTTGTCTATATTCCTGGGTGCTGCTCTCTCCTATCTATCTGATCCCTCACCTCCCTTCCCAGACAGCTTCATTAACATTGGAATTTCCTGGGCCAAAGAGTAGAGTGCTCTGCAGGGTTTTTTTGTTTTTGTTTTTGTCTTTTCCTAACCCATTCTCCTGGCCTGAGAGAAGCAGCTACAAAAAACCCAGGGACCAAAAATCCTTTCCTGACTTCCCTAAACTGGAATAAAAATACAGAACCAAGCATATGAGATCCACAGTCTTGGGCTTTCATCCCTACAGGGAACAAGGTGGCTACTATAATGCAAAGGCAATTCTGATAGTGATCTGACTGTAATTGTTTAAGAGGATTACCGGAAAGACAAGTTTTCCAGGTCTGATATCTCTACCTATTAAACAGAGCCCTCACTGACCCACAATGGGGAACTGAGGGCTGAAGCTCCACCCAAACACCTAGCCTCCTGCCATAGATGTCTGAGGATAGTGACACCTACCAATCCTTAGAGGTACATGCATTGGGTGCCTAAGGTGCAGCTGGAGAGCCCACCCACCAAAGTGCTTTAGGAATAGAGACAGCGCAATCTAGTAGCCCATCTACGTATATTGAAAGAAAACAAAACAAGATAAGACTCAGTGAGCAAATATAAAATAAATCATTACATTATCTTATAGATGGCTTGGAGACAGCAGTCGATATCAAACCACATAAAGAAGCAGACCATGATTGCTTCTACAACTCCCCAAATTAAAGAATCAAAATCTTTCCCAAATGAAGATACAATCCTGGAATTGCCCGATGCAGAATATAAAAAACTAATTTACAGAATGCTTCAAGACATCAGGGATGACCTCAGAAATGAAATAAGGCAATCTACAGAAAAAGCCAAGGAACACACTGATAAAGCAGTTGAAGAAATAAAAAAGATTATTCAAGAACATAGTGGAAAAATTAATAAGCTGCAAGAATCCGTAGAGAGACAGCATTCAGAAATCAAAAAGGTTAACAGTAAAATTACAGAATTAGACAACTCAATAGGAAGTCAGAGGAGCAGAATCGAGCAATTGGAATGCAGAGTGGGGGAGTTGGAGGATAAGGCAACTGACACCAATATAGTTGAAGAAAAATCAGATAAAATAATTTAAAAAAATGAAGAAACCCTAAGAATCCTGTGGGACTGTATCAAGAAGAATAACTTGCGTGTGATTGGAGTTCCAAAACAGGGAGGGATAACAGAAAATACAGAGAGAATAGTTGAAGATCTGTTGGTAGGAAACTTCCTTGACATCATGAAAGATGAAAGGATATCTCTCCAAGATGCTCATCGATCCCCATATAAGATTGATCTGAAAAAGAAAACCACCAAGTCATATTATCATGAAACTTGCCAAAACCAAAGATAAAGAGAAAATTTTAAAAGCAGCCAGGGATAAAAGAAAGGTTTCCTACAAAGGAGAATCAATAAGAATAAGTTTAGACTACTCAGCAGAAACCATGCAGTCAAGAAGGCAATGGGATGACATATATTGAGCACTGAAGGAAAAAAACTGCCAACCAAGGATCATATAGCCAGCAAAACTCTCTCTCAAATATGAACGTGAAATTAAAACATTTACAGATAAACACAAGCTAAGAGAATTTGCAAAAACCAAACCAAAGCTACAAGAATTACTAAAGGAAATTGGTCAGAAAATCAATAATATCAGATACCAACACAACACAGGGTCACAGAACAGAACATCCTGATATCAACTCAAATAGGGAAATCACAAAAAACAAGTTAAGATTAATTTTAAAAAGAAAAAAATGCTCAAAACAGGGAATCATTGAAGTCATTATGTAAAAGATCACAATAATCAAAAAGAGGGACTAAATACAGGTGGCATAGAACTGCCATATGGAGAGGAATACAAGGTGATATAGGACAATACAAGTTGGGTTTTTACTTAGAAAAATAGGGGTAAATATTAAGGTAACCACAAAGAGGTCTAACAATTCCATAATTCAAAATAAAAACCAAGAAAAACATAACGACTCAGCAAACATAAATTCAACTACTATGAAAATGAGGAACACACAATTTACAAAGAAAAATGTCTCAGCACAAAAAAGTAAGTGGAAAAATGAAATTGTCAACAACACACACAAAAAGGCATCATAATGACAGCACTAAACACATACTTATCTATAATTACGCTGAAGGTAAATGGACTAAATGCACCAGTAAAGAGACAGAGAGTCTCAGACTGGATAAAGAAACACGATCCGTCTATATGCTGCCTACAAAAGACACAACTTAGACTTAGAGACACAAACTAAAACTCAAAGGATGGAAAAAAATATATCAAGCAAACAACAATCAAAAAAGAGCAGGAGTGGCAACACTAATTTCTGGCAAAATAGACTTTAAAGTTAAATCCACCACAAAGGATAAAGAAGGACACTACATAATGATTAAAGGGACAATTGACCAGGAAGATATAACCATATTAAATATTTATGCACCCAATGACAGGGCTGCAAGATACATAAAACAGACTTTAACAGAATTGAAAAGTGAGATAGACACCTCCACAGTTATAGTAGGAGACTTCAACCCATCACTTTCAGAGAAGGATAAGACTTCCAGTAAGAAGCTCAATATGGACACGGAAGACCTTTTTGCTACAATCAACCAACTTGACCTCATAGACTTGTACAGAGCACTCCACCCAACAGCTGCAAAGTATACTTTTTTTTCTAGTGCACATGGAACATTCTTTAGAATAGATCACATATTAGGTCATAAAACAAACCTTTACAGAATCCAAAACATCAAAATATTACAAAGCATCTTCTCAGACCACAAGGCCATAAAAGTAGAAATCAATAACAGAAAAATCAGGGAAAAGAAATCAAATATTTGGAAACTGAACAATACCCTGCTTAAAAAAGACTGGGTTGTAGAAGACATTAAGGAGGGAATAAGGAAATTCATAGAGTGCAACAAGAATGAAAACACTTGCTATCAAAACCTCTGGGACATGGCAAAAGCAGTGCTCAGAGGTCAATTTATATCAATAAATGCACACATACATAAAGAAGAAAAAAAAAAAGAAAGAAGAAAGAGCCAAAATCAAAGAACTGTCCCTACAAATTGAACAAATAGAAAGCAAGCAACAAAAGAATCCGTCAGGCACCAGAAGAAAACAAATAATAAAAATTAGAGCTGAATTAAAGGAATTAGAGAACAGAAAAACAATTGAAAGAATTAACAAAGCCAAAAGCTGGTTCTTTGAGAAAATTGACAAAATTGATAAACCATTGGCCAGACTGACTAAAGAAATACAGGAAAGGAAACAAGTAATCAGAATAAGAAATGAGATGGGCCACATCACAACAGACCCAACTGAAATTAAAAGAATCATATCAGATTATTACGAAAAATTGTACTCTAACAGATTTGCAAACCTAGAAGAAATGGATGAATTCCTAGAAAAACACTGCCTACCTAAACTAACACAATCAGAAGGAGAACAACTAAATAGACCCATAACAAAAAAAGGGGTTGAAAAGGTAATCAAAAAACTCCCAATAAAAAAAAATCCCTGGCCCAGACGGCTTCACTGCAGAGTTCTACCAAACTTTCAGAGAAGAGTTAACACCACTACTACTAAAGGTATTTCAAAGCATAGAAAATAATGGAATACTACCTAACTCATTCTATGGAGCCAGCATATCCCTGTTACCAAAACCAGGTAAAGATACCAGAAAAAAAGAAAATTACAGACCTATATCCCTCATGAACATAGGTGCAAAAATCCTCAACAAAATTCTAGCCAATAGAATTCAACAACATATCAAAAAAATAATCCACCACGACCAAGTGGGATTTATACCAGGTATGCAGGTTTGGTTTAATATTAGAAAAACCATCAATGTAATCCACCATATAAATAAAACAAAAGACAAAAACCACGTGATCTTATCAATTGATGCAGAAAAGGCATTTGACAAAGTCCAACACCCATTCATGATAAAAACTCTCACCAAAATAGGAATTGAAGGAAAATTACTCAACATAGTAAAGGGCATCTATACGAAGCCAACAACCAACATCATTCTAAATGGAGAGAGCCTGAAAGCATTTCCCTTGAGAACAGGAACCAGACAAGGATGCCCTTTATCACCGCTCTTATTCAACATTGTGGTAGAGGTCCTAGCCAGAGCAATTAGCCTAGACAAAGAAATAAAGGGCATCCGGATTGGCAATGAAGATGGAAAATTATCTCTATGTGCAGATGACATGATCTTATACACAGAAAACCCTAAGGAATCCTTCAGAAAACTACCAAAACTAAGAGAAGAGTTCGGCAGAGTTTCAGTTTACAAGATAAACATACAAAAATCACTTGGATTCCTCTACATCAACAAAAAGAACATCAAAGAGGAAATCACCAAATCAATACCATTCACAGTAGCCCCCAAGAACTTAGGAATAAATCTTACCAAAGGTGTGAAAGACCTATACAAAGAAAACTACAAAGTACTAGTGCAAGAAACTAAAAGGGACCTACATAAATGGAAAAACATACCTTGCTCATGGATAGGAAGACTTAACATAGTAAAAATGTCTATTCTACCAAAAGCCATCTATACATACAATGCACTTTTGATCCAAATTCCAATGACATTTTTTAATGTGATGGAGAAACAAATCACCAACTTCATATGGAAGGGAAAGAAGCCCCGGATGAGTAAAGCATTACTGAAAAAGAAGAGCAAAGTGGGAGGCCTCACTCTACCTGATTTTAGAACCTATTATACAGCCACAGTAGTCAAAACAGCCTGGTACTCGTACAACAACAGGCACGTAGACCAATGGAACAGAATTGAGAACCCAGATATAAATCCATCCACATATGAGCAGCTGATATTTGACAAAGGCCCAGTGTCAGTTAATTGGGGAAAAGGTAGTCTTTTTAACAAATGGTGCTGGCATAACTGGATATCCATTTGCAAAAAAATGAAACAGGACCCATACCTCACACCATGCACAAAAACTAACTCCAAGTGGATCGAAGACCTAAACATAAAGACTAAAACGATAAAGATCATGGAAGAAAAAATTGGGACAATGTTAGGAGCCCTAACACAAAGCATAAACAGAATACAAAACATTACTAAAAAGGACGAAGAGAAACCCGATAACTGGGAGCTCCTAAAAATCAAACACCTATGCTCATCAAAAGACTTCACCAAAACAGCAAAAAGGCCACCTACAGATTGGGAAGAAATTTTCAGCTATGACATCTCCGACCAGCACCTGATCTCTAAAATCTATGTGATTCTGTTAAAACTCAACCACAAAAAGACAAAAAACCCAATCAAGAAGTGGGCAAAGGATATGAACATGCACTTCACTAAAGAAGATATTCAGGCAGCTAACAGATACATGAGAAAATGCTCTAGATCATTAGCCATTAGAGAAATGCAAATTAAAACTATGATGAGATTCCATCTCACTCCAACAAGGCTGGCATTAATCCAAAAAACACAAAATAATAAATGTTGGAGAGGCTGCGTAGAGATTGGAACTCTTATACACAGCTGGTGGGAATGTAAAATGGTACAACCACTTTGGAAATCTATCTGGCGTTTTCCTAAAAACTTAGAATTAGAAGTACCATACAACCCAGAAATCTCATTCCTCGGAACATACCCTAGAGAAATAAGAGCCTTTACACAAATATATGCACACCAATGTTTATTGCAGCACTGTTTACAATAGCAAAAAGCTGGAAGCAACCAAGGTGTCCATCAACGGATGAATGGTTAAATAAATTATGGTATATTCACACAATGGAATACTACGCATCGATAAAGAACAGTGACAAATCTGTGGAACGTTTCCTAACATGGAGGAACCTGGAAGGCATTATGCTGAGTGAAATTAGTCAGAGGCAAAAGGACAAATATTGTGTAAGACCACTATTGTAAGATCTTGAGAAATAGTTTAAACTGAGAAGAACACATTCTTTTGTGGTTATGAGAGGCGGGAGGGAGGGACGGTGGGAGAGGGTCATTTAGTTATTAGATAGTAGATAAGAACTACTTTAGATGAAAGGAAGGACAATATTCAATACAGGGAAGGTCAGCTCAACTGGGCTGGACCAAAAGCAAAGAAGTTTCCAGGGTAAACTGAATGCTTCGAAGGTCAGTGGAACAAGGGCGGGGGTTTGGGGACTATGGCTTACGGGGACTTCTAAGTCAATTTATTTTAATTCTATTAAGAAAACCTTCTGCATCCCACTTTGAAGTGTGGTGTCTGGGGTCTTAAATGCTAGCAAGGAGCCATCTAAGATGCATCAGTTGATCTCAACCCACCTGGATCAAAGGAGAATGAAGAACACCAAGGTCACAAGATAATTATGAGCCCAAGAGACAGAAGGGGCCACATGAACTAGAGACTTACATCATCCTGAGACCAGAAGAACTAGATGGTGCCCAGCCACAACCGATGACTGCCCTGATAGGGAGCACAACAGAGAACCCCTGAGGGAGCAGGAAAACAGTGGGATGCAGACCCCAAGTTCTCATGAAAAGACCAGACTTAATGGTCTGACTGAGACTGAAGAATCCTGGCGATCGTGGTCCCGAAACCTTCTGTTGGCCCAGGACAAGAACCATTCCCGAAGACAACTCATCAGACATGGAAGGGACTGGACAATGGGTTGGAGAGAGATGCTGATGAAGAGTGAGCTACTTATATCAGGTGGACACTTGAGACTGTGTTGGCATCTCCTGTCTGGAGGGGCGATGGGAGGGTAGAGAGGGTTAGAAACTGGCAAATGGTCACAAAAGGAGAGACTGGAAGGGGGGAGCAGGCTGACTCATTAGGGGGAGAGTAAGTGGGAGTATGTAGTAAGGTGTATATAAGTTTACATGTGACAGACTGACTTGATTTGTAAACTTTCACTTAAAGCAGAATGAAAATTATTAAAAAAAAAAATGTTTCATTGTCCTCTGGGCTCCATTTCTGATGAGAAGTCAGAAGACATTTAAATCGCTGTTCCCTTGTGTATAATGTATTGTTTTTCTCCGGCTACTTTCAAGATTTTTCTGTTTCGTTTTGATTTTCATCACTTTCACTATGGTGTGCTTGGGGATAGTTTTCTTCATGTTTCTTTTTCTTGTGGATCACTGAGCTTACTGAACTTATAAATTTGTATCTTTTATCATATTAGGACAGTTTTTTTTTCCATTATTCATTCTTTCAGATACTTTTCTTGTTGTATATCCTCTCTCCTCTCCTTCTGGAACTTCAAATACATATGTGCTATGCGTTTTCATATTGTCCCACAATATATTCCTTTAAAAAAATCTTTTTTTCTCTCTACTCTCAAGATTGGTTACTTTCTGTGGATCTATCTTCAAGTTCACATACCCTTCTGTTATCTTCAAACTGCTGTTTAGCGCATACAGTGAATTTTTTTATTTCAAATCTTACACATCCACTTTGTGCGTGTGTGTGTAGTTTTTATTTATCTGCTGAGATTTTCTATCTGTTCAATCCTTACGTGCATATTTTCTTTTATGTGCTTTGAACATAGTTTTAATAAAAAAAAATCCTTGTATGTGAATTTCAACCTCTGGGATCCTCTGAGGGTCAGCCTCCATTGAATGTCTCTTAAGTACAGGTCACGTTTTTCTGTTTCTATTTATATGGGAGTACTTTTGGATTATGTCCTAGACATTGCAAATAATACATTGCAAAGTCTTTGGATTCTGTTATATTCTTCCTAATAATGATTTTCTTCTTCTTTTTGTTTTTAATCAGGCCATTCAGTTGGCTGAAGTAGAACTGGAAACTCTTACCTCCTCCATAGTAGGCAGGAGATGAAATTTTAACTTGGCTAAGCCTTAGCTGGGATACTTAGAGTCTGCCCTTTACATGTGTGCTTCAGGGACTAGCCAGAGATTTGAACAAAGTTCATAAGCACAATTTGGGACTCCTCCTTTCTGGTTTACTCATGTGCAGTATTTTCCTCCTTATCTGCTGCTATGTTGGCCCTGAAATCTCTCCTCTGGTTCTTCAAAAAAGTAAGACTATGTTTTGTTTGTTTGATCTAAATTTTAACCTTCCTGTATGGTATAGGGAAACCCTGGTAGTGTAGTTGTTAAGAGCTACGGCTGCTAACCAAAAGGTTGGCAGTTCATATCTACCAGGTGCTCCTTGGAAACCCTGTGGGGCAGTTCTACTCTGTCCTATAGGGTCGCTATGAGTGGGAATCGACTCGACGGCAATGGGTTTGGTTTGGTTTGGTTATATGGTATGAACTGGAGCTTGCCCACAGTAGAAAATGGAAAACTCACCCCACTACTCAGCCCCTTTTCCCCACTGCAAAATCTTCCTGCTTTTGGTTGCTCTCCAGTATCTTTATGTAGTTGGTTTTAAAATATTTTTTCAAGACTTTGTAGTGGTTATATGTGGGATCGTTATTCCAATAGGAGTGACTCTACCATGATTAGAAGCAAAACATCTGGACTCTTTTGTAATGCGTGCAATTTTATGGCTACTCATCCTTTTGGGCCCTCATGAGTCCTTATTTTTAAATGTGAATCACATGATAGGCAGCAATAACATTAGCTATGACTTCACGTCAGGGTTTGGCTGTTAGATTTGGCAGTAGTAACTGGACCAGGAGCCTTATATTAGGGTTAGGGAGATTATGTCAAGGTATTCCTCTAATGTGTATGTAGTGAGTATGCTGCAAATATAGGCTGATAGTTTTTTTTTTTTTAATAATTTTTATTGTGCTTTAAGTGAAAGTTTAGAAATCAAGTCACTCTCTCACAAAAAAAACTTATATACACCTTGCTACATACTCCCAATTATTCCCGCCTTAATGAGACAGCCCGCTCCCTCCTTCCACTCTCTCTTTTCTTGTCCATTTCACCAGCTTCTAACCGCCTTTACCCTCTCATCTCCCCTCCAGGGAAGTGATGCCAACATAGTCTCAAGTGTCCACCTGATCCAAGAAGTTCACTCCTCACCAGCATCCCTCTCCAACCCATTGTCTAGTCCAATCTATGTCTGAAGAGTTGGCTTCAGGAATGGTTCCTGTCCTGTGTATAGGCCAATAGTTTTAACAGATTCTTTGTTTCATATTAATGTAGAGCACAATAAGGGAAAGGCCCATTTCATGTGGTCAGTAAATGTTAAATAATTATGATTAACAGCTTCAGTCCTTGTAAATGAGTCCAAAAATAATATATAATTTAGAGTAGTGATGGATTTGGGTGGACCCGAGGAAAAGAAAATGGCCTATAATATTAGGGAGTTTAAGATCCTTAACCATCTGTGACTTGATGGAGGGGGGTTGTAACATAAAGATGTATGATGCCATTTGTAAAACTAATTTCTCTTTCCATTTAATCTCTTGTTGCCTAAGAAAATGCAGCTAGTAATTAAGATACCATTTTGGTCTTGCTTGTAAATGCTGCTGTCTTCATTAAATTTCAGGAGCTATTAAGAGACAGCCTAAGGTAACGCTTTTGAATAGCTAACTTTGTTAAAAAATACGTTTTCCAAATTTCTTGCAATAAAATGTAATTGCATTTTCTGTTTTCACTTGTGTAGGATCTTCTCACATCTTATTAGCGATAAGACTAAGTGCTAGAGGGAATATTCTGTTAAACTGGAGTAGTACAGTGACTTAATTTCTCCTTTCCTTGCTGTTCGTAATAAATAAAAGTTTTCTGGTTCCTCTGCTAGTTTCTCTTACAGTTAACTTCTCATGAAGTTAAGGGGTGGCAAGGGAGAGAGTCCAGAATACACATTATTTTGAAAGAGTGTCAAATTTTAATGGATTTGTCATTAAATTATCTAAAGTGGTTAGGTTAGTAAATAATTATTAAGCCTGTATTGCAACACCAGAGTGCTTTGGCACACCTGTAAATCTAAGAAAAAGAGAAAAGAAAAAAAAGGGGGTGGAGGGGAGAAGGAGAAAAAACTAGTCTTTTGTCGATAATCATACAAGATGAAAACGTTCTACTTTGTACAAGTGGATGCATGGTAGAATTGTTTCTAGCGTGTGTATGAACAGTGAATGTCTCATTATGACATTTCTTTTTTATCGTTTCACGTATTGTGATTTTTTCCATTGAAATTCTAAGTACTCATCTCTGTGATTGGTCTATAATGAGTGTGATATAAGCGATGAAAATATCTTTGGATTAAGTGTTAAGACAACCTTTAAGCACTTTACTATTTAAAACAGATCTTAATTCATATATCTTTATTCATAAGTCAGTCGTAGGCAGAAGTACTTACGAGTGCTTCTTTCTAGTTTTAAGTCCATTTCATGTTTTTACAGTATTTCATGCTTCTGAAGTTCTTTTTCCAAGCTGATACTGATAAAAGCATTCTCTTCTATTATTTATAGACTTTTACCTTAAAGGGCCATTTTGAAGAAAAAATATTTAGTTTTATCTTTTAAGTTTGATTTGTCCTTTGCCTCTTCCTAGGACCATTAATAGAAAATGCAGTTAGTGTGAATGAATTTTGTGGTACAGATACTTCCTACAGAGAATAAGACCAAGACTCTAAACTTGCTTTGAACTCAAATGTAAAATGCTTTTGAATCCAACAAGTTTTAATCTAGACTGAAATCAAATTACTATAAACTATACAATCGAAACTGCTTTCTTCTTCATATTAGCACACAAAAAATCTATGACCTTCGTGTACGTACAAATAGTATCCTCCTCTTAGATATAATGGAAGAAAAATCTTCATTTTCAGTGACAATAAAAGAACATACCTAGGAATAAAGTTAATTAACATGTTCAGAAGTTACATGAGGACACCCTTATACTCAAATATGGACTTGAACAAAAGGAAAAATATTCTGTGTCTTTGAAAAGGATATTTCAGTATCCCAAAGATACCAGTTTCTCCCTAAGTTAAAAAATAAATACAATCCCAGCAAGTTCCACCCCCCCCCCCGCCGGAGCCAGAAAAATTTATTACAAAATTCATACGGAAAAATGAATAAGGAAGAATAGCCAGGAAATCCTTGCAAAAGAAGAGCAGTGGGTGGAGTGTAATTACCCCATCAGTATGAAAAAGTACTGTAAAAAAAAAAAAAAAGTGTTTTCTTCACATTATAGACAAGTCAGTGGAACAGAACAGAAACTTTGAAAATAGATTCATGTACACATGGAGATTTGGTATATGAATGTTGCCATCTCAACTCACTAGTGAAAAGATGACATTTTGAAATAAATGCTATTGAGACAACTGGCCACTTGGAAAAAAATAAAATTGGATCTAAACCTCGCACTGTTAGCCAAAATATATTCAGATAGATCAGAAATAATTATGTAAAACATGACACCATGTATGTCCTAGAAGAATAGAAAATTGGTGAATTCCTTTATAACCTGAGAGTGTCAAAAGCTTTTCTAACTCTGACTCAAAAATTACAGAAAATATTGATAAATGTGACTAAAAAAAAAAATACATTAAAAAAATGTATACCAAGAATATTGTTCTTAGCTGCTGTTAAGTCAGCCCTAGACTCTTGTTGACCCCAGGCACAGTAGAAAATAATGCTGTCTGGTATTGTGCCATCAACATGATCAGTTGCAGTTTGGACCATTGTGATCCGCAGAGTTCATTGGCTGATTTTCAAAAGTAGATTGCCCCATAAATGAATAATTTCTTTTATAAGGATCAGCACAAAGCTGGTTCCTGTGAGGCAGAGGTAAAGATATCCCACATGTCCAACTTTTCCAAACTGCTATACCACTCCATTGTCTCTAACCTCAACTACTCTGTCTCCCCTCAGTGCTCTATCGCCCATCTTTGGGTTTGGTAATTCGCTGCAACATCTCACAGAACTCACGAACCATACGTACAGTTAAGTGGTTTATTAGGGAAGTAACAGGGTAGTACAACTTGGGATCAAAATCAACTTGGAAGTAACAAGAATAACTGAGGATGCAGTTCTTCCATCAGGACAGCTTCTTCTCGCCCTTTGCCTCCCACCTGTGCTGGTGGCCTTCTAGGGCAAGTGTTACAACTCTTAGCTCTGTGGGTTGTCTTTCACTGTCTTCTGTGTTACAGCTTCTAACTTCTCTCTCTCTGTGTCTCCCTTCAAGGCTAGCCGGGTGGCAGAACTGACTAATTCCTTCATTAGTGTTCCATATACCTTATTTGCATGATTCCACCCCCACAAGGGTGCCATGTACCTTATTTACATTATTAGCAAGCTATCCAATCACCTTGGTGGGCCACAAGTACCTCATTTGCATAGTCCCACACAGTCATTTGGTGGGAGTTACAAAAACTATGGCTGTAAGGGCCATATTAAGTAATTAAGTAAAACCTTTCCTCCTAGTCTGGAAGCTTTGCTGAAACCTGTTCAGCATCATAACAGGCAAGCCTTTACTGACGGGTGGTGGCTGCACATGAGTTACTTTGGCTGGAATCAAACCCCGACCTCCCATGTGGAAGGCGAGAATTCTACTACTGAACCATCACTGACCCCATGCCAAAAATACTATACGCAAAATCAGTAGCAAACTTGGAAATAGCATTTGCAACCTGTGTCACAGGATGTTAATCTCATTAATATATAAGAAGCTCCCTAAAAATTGAGAAGAAAGATCAAAAACCCAGTAGAGGACTGGGCAGAAACATGAAAGGTCAATTCACAGGAAAAGAAAGGCAAATGGCATTTGAACATATGAAAAGGTGCTCAACCTTGCTCGTAAAATTAAAGTATAAATTAAAACCACACTATGATGTGACAGAGCCCTGGTGGCACAGTGGTTAAGAGCTCAGGCTGCTGCTGGCAGTTTAAATCTACCAACTCTTCCTTGGAAATCCCATGGGGCAGTTCTGCTCTGTCCTGTAGGGTTGCTGTGGGTCAGAATTGACTTGACAGCAATGGGTATGATGTAATACAATAGAATACTACTCAGGAATAAAAAGGAACAAACTATTGGTACTAGTATTATGCTAAGTGAAAGACACCAAACACAAAAGGCTACATACTGTGATTCCATTTATATGATATTCTGGAATAGGCAAAACTATAGGGTCAGAGATGAGTGGTTTTTAGGGGCTGGTGGTGGTGGGATGGGGCCCGAGGGAACTGTTTGAGGTGATGGACATATTCTATATCTTGGCTGTGGTAGTGGTAAAAGAAATACACAAGTTTCTCAAAGTTGATTGAACTGTGCACTCAAAAAAGGTGAATATTATTCATGTAATTTACACTTAATAAACCTGAATTTAAAAACAATTAAAAAGCACCCAGTAATATTATCTTTTAATAATCAGCTTAGCAAAAATCCAGAAACTTTATAGCACTCTGTTGGAGATGCTGTGGAGAAACAGGCACTCTCATGGACAGCTGTTGGGAGCAGAATAGTGCAATCCTTGTGTAGGGGCACACGTGCATTCATGTCGTGACCTAGCAGTGCCATTTCTAGGAACCTTCTGTTTTTATTGCTGCCTAGGTCCCACCTCACCCCACAGAGTTAGTTGCTGTGTAACTCTAGAGATTTGGTGTTATGCATATACATGTAAGTAAAACTAAATACTCTTCTCCTTCCCCCTTTTACACAGATAGATGCCTGCTGTGCAGTGTTCTGTGCTTTGTACAGAAAGTACTTTTGTACTTTATTTGTATCTCAGAGATATTTATATATCAGTACGTAAAGAGCAGCCCCCCCCCTTTTTTTTTAATAGTCTCAGTATATTCTATTGGGTACATAGCTTATTATTTAACTAGTCTCCTTCTGGTGGATATTAAGGTCATTTACTGTCTTTTGATATTGTGAACAATTCTGCAAGGCAAAACTATTACATACACTATTTCACATGTATGCAAGTGTATCTGTAGGATAAACTCTGAGAATTAGGTGTGCAGGGTAATAAAAAAGCAGCTGGTCTTATCTTTATGTTTTAGGGAGATTAGTCCTTTTTTAAATGAGTTGCAAATATTTTTCCCAGTTTGTCAAGTGTGTTTTGAGATTGCCTATGGTGTTTTTTTTTGTTTGTTTTATGATTTAAATGTCTTATATGGTTTGTGGATTTTGAATCCAGCTAGAAAGGCTTTTCCCACTCTCAAGCTGTTAAAGAACATTACCGTATTTCTTTTAGTGTCTTTATGGTTGTATTTTTTTACATTTAATGCTTTGATTCATATGTTATGTATCATGATGTGTAATGTGAGGTGTAGATCCAATTTTATTACTTTTAAAAAGGATGAATTGTCCTCACACTATGTATTGAATAATCTGTTTCCCCCAATGACCTGAGATACCATCTTTACCATGTATTAACTTTCCATGTATTAGGGTCCATTTCTATTCTTTCAGTATTTTTTCATTATTTTGCCTATTTACATGTTAGTGGGACACCATTTTAAATGAAGCTTTTACTATGGTAGAGATATTCTCCCCGTTACTTTTTTTTTTTCTCCTCGGAGTTTTTCTAAGTTAACTTTAGAGTCACTCTGTGTAGTTCAAAACAACAATAAAATTATCCAAAGCAAACATACCTAGTATTAACCGAAAGCCTGTTTTTTTAATTAAAATTACCTTAAAAATACACATTTTCAGGAGAATTTATGTTTTCTTCCTAAACAAGAGCATAGCATGCTGTATATGTTGTATAGTAGAAATTAGGCTTTACTTTTAAAGGGTTAAAATACTTACAATAACATTAGACAAAGCAGCAATAGCTACAATACGATCACTACTATGCTGTAATAGTGTCTCACAGTATCTGTAAAAGCATTCACAACTACATTCACTAAGTGTCCGTCTTTGGGTACAGCTATTCCCTGACTACATATGTTCTCATGAAGCAAATTATCTCTTCATAAGCACTCTTAAGTGTTGATATTATGATAAAACTTAACCTCCAACTTATAGCATATTGTATCACTTTAGCCCTTATCATACAACTTGTTTAGAAGAGACTGCATTACTTAAAACAAATGCTTTATAGATATTTTGAAAATCCAGGAGAATCAACTGAAAAAGTAGTAACATAGCCAGATATAAATGAAATTTTTTAAGAAACATACTTTCTGTATACCAGTACTAACAGTTTGGAAAATACCTAATTTACAACAGCAATACAACCGTAAAATGTCTAAAACCAAAACCAAACCCCTTGCCATTGAGTCGATTCCGACTCATAGCAACCCTATAAAATGTCTAGGAATAATAAATTTAACAATATTAAAGAATCAAAGATATATTTGAAGAAAATTATAAAATTTTAATGAAGGAAATGAAAAATGTTTGAATAAATGAAGAAACATACCTTATAGGAAGATAATATCATAAAACTTTACTAAAATCAAGTTTATGTTTAATGCATTTTCAATAAACATGCAAATAGGATATTTGCAAGTTTGAGTTTATTGTAAAAATTCACTAGGCTTTTTTTTTTTTAGCTTGATAAATTTATTTTAAAGTTCATCAAGAAGAAAAGTGCCTGGAAATGTTTGAAAAGAAAGAAGCATGAAAGGGACTTGCCCTGTAAGATACTAGAATGTACTGTAAAGCTGTAGTACTTAAAATAGTGTCAATCTGTGGCAGGAACACATTTGATTTTAAAAATGAAGAAACAACAAAAGTACCAGAAGAAAATGTGTTTTTTCCACCACTTTATCATGAAAATTTTCAAACATATAGAAAAGTTAGAGGAATTTTACAGAAAACACCCACATATTCAGCACCTAGATTCTACCGCTAATTTTTTAATGTTATTTTTTATCACATATCCGTCCATCTGTGTATCCCTCTATCAATCCACCTTATTTTTTTTTTAGTTCATTTCAAAGTAAACTGCAGCTATCAGTGTTCTTTTCCCTAAAGACTTCAGCATATATAAAATTAAGTGGAGTTCAAGAAAATGTGGCTTTTACATTTGTAATTTTGGAATAGAATAGACCTTTGTAAGCATATAAGAAAAAAAGGAAAAGATCAGCCACATTAATACTTAAAGAAATAGAAATTCATAAAATGCTATCAGATTGCTAAAGATTTAATAGATGAACAAAATCCAGTTTGGGAAAGATTTGGGGGGAACCATGCACCTCCTATAATTGTTGGTAAGAGTATAAATGAATTGAACTTCCTTGGAAAGTAGTTTGGCAATATTTATCAGTATGTAAAATATGCAAGGCTTTTGATCCAGAAATCCCACTTGTAAGAATTTCTTTCATGGAAATAGATACATAAGGCTATATCTCAACACTCTCTATAAAAGTTAAAACTTTAAGAACCTAGGGGTCTTAAGAGCGTGTGAGCGGTCATCTAGAATACTTCACTGGTTTCACCCCTTTGAGAGCAAGGAAGAATGAG
This sequence comes from Loxodonta africana, assembly GCF_030014295.1. Classification (NCBI taxonomy): domain Eukaryota; kingdom Metazoa; phylum Chordata; class Mammalia; order Proboscidea; family Elephantidae; genus Loxodonta; species Loxodonta africana. The sequence goes on along the minus strand of NC_087360.1, from coordinate 28,602,305 downwards.
GAAAACTAAAGATACAAGGGAAAGATTAGTCCAAAGGACTAATGGACCACATCTATCGTGACCTCCACCAGACCAAGTCCAGTATAACTAGATGGTACCCAGCTACCAACACTGACTGCTCTGACAGGGATCACAATAGAGGGTCCCAGACAGAGTTGGAGAAAAATGTAGAACAAAATTCTAACTTAAAAAGAAAGACCAGACTTGCTGGCCTGGCAGAGACTGGAGAAACCCTGAGAGTATGGCCCCGACACCCTTTCAGCTCAGTAACGAGGTCACTCCTGAGGTTCACCTTTCGGCCAAAGATTGAACAGGCCCATGGACAAAATAAGACTAAAGGGGTGCACCAGCCCTTTGGCAGGGACTGGAAGGTAGGAGGGAACAGGAAAGCTGGTAATAGGGAACCCAGGGTTAAAAAGGTAGAGTGTTGACATGTCATGGGGTTGTTAACCAGTGTTGTGGAACAATGTGTGTACTGTTTGATGAGAAACTAGTTTGTTCTGTAAACCTTCATCTAAAAAAAAAAAATCTGAAGTACAATAAAAAAGAAAAAAAAAAACCAAAACCTTAGAACCTAAATGTAAAAAAAGAGAACTGATAAAGTAAATTATGGTCATGAATATTGTGGAATTTGTACACCCATTAAAAATGATAATGTTAAGTCATATAGAAAACAAATAGAAAATTGGCAAATGTAAATCCAAGCAAATCAGTAATTACATGAAATGCGAATGAATTTAATACTCCAAAGAAAAAGTTCGTCAAACTGGATAAAAAGCAAAATCCAGATATATGCTATGTCTAAGAGATGTACTTTAGATTCAGACACAAATAGGTTGAAAGTAAAAGCATAGAAAAAGATATACCATGCAAACAGTAACCAGAAAAGAGCTAGATTAGCTATTTTACTGTCAAGCAAATTAGACTTTAAGAAATACTACTGGAAACAAAGAAGGACATTTCATAATGATAGGTCAAGAAATCAGGGAGATATAACAATTATAAATGCACTTAACAACAGAGCCCTAAAATATATGAAGCAAAAACTGGCAGAATTGAAAGGAGAAATAATTCAGCAGTTGTAGTTGGAGATTTCAGTACTCTTCTCTGAGTAACTGATAGAAAAACTAGACAAAACCATTAAGGACATAGAAAACTTGAGCAACACTATAACCAACTTGATCTAACTAACACGTATAGAACGCTCTACCCAACAACGGCAGATTACAGTTTCTTTTCAATTGCATATGGGGCATTCTTAAAATTTTTAAAGAGTTGAAGTTATACAAATTTTGTATTCCACCCACAAAAGAATTAAAATTAGAAACAAACAACAAATTATATTCTCCAACCAAAACAGTATTGAATTAGAAATTAACAACAGAAATCTGGATAATCCCTAAATATTTAGAAATTATAACACACTGCAAAATAACCCGTGAGCCACAGAAGAAATCACAAGGGATATTAGAAAATATTTTGAACTGAGTGAAAATTAAAACGCAACATAAAAAATTCTATGATACAGCTAAAAGTGTGTTTAGAAGGAAAGTTATAGCTTCAAATACTTATTTTAGAAAGGAAGAAAGATCTAAAAGTAATAATCTAAACTTCCACCCGAAGAAGTTAAAAACAGAAGAGCAAATCAAACCCATGTAACTAGAAAGAGGCATATAATAAAATTCAGAAGTCAATGAAATAGGAAACATAAAAACAAAAGAAAATCAGTGAAACCAATAATTGATTCTTCCAAAAGATTTTAAAATATTGTTGTAAAGAAATGGCACCAACTGTAAAAGTGGCATGGCAGCATCTGACCTCCTCTAACTTCACGAGGGGGAAGGAGAATCAAGAACAGCACAAGGCCGATTCCTATGAGGTGCAGGTCAGACCTACCTCCTCTCTCCAACCTTTTTACCTGTTCTGACACTGGCCGTCTCTCCCACGGCACTCTCTACCTCTGCTAAAAAAGAGGTTCAGTAATTCATTGCAAAGGTCACACAGAACGTACGGACCATACTACAGACCATACTCACTGTTATGGGGTATATTTGGGAAGTAACAAGTTACAGTTCAGAATCAGAGATGACTCAAGATGCAGTTTTTCTATCAGGACAGCTCCTTGACTGTGCCTGCAGGTAGGCCTCTCGTCCCAGCTTCTGCCCTGCTCAGGCAGGTGTTACAAAGCTCTTTAGCTCTGCCAGTAAGTGCCCAGGGGCACCACACTCTGCCAGGAAGCCTCCTGCCCAAAGGTGTGCAGCTCTTTAGCTCTGTGGGTTGGCAAGCCTAGCTCCTCCACGAAGTGCCCTGAGCCATCCCACTTCTCCAGGAATTCTCTTGCTTGAAGTCCCTGAGGTCTCTTGCTTCATGGGTTGGCACACTTACTGTAACCACCTTGCTCTGTGGGTTGGAAAGCCTACCACACCATCTCGCGCCTTTCTCCTGGTTCTGTTGCTACTGTTTCTCTGCTGCTACTTCTCACTATCTTGCACTGTCTCCAGTGTCACAGCTCTCTACTCTGTCTCCTGGGTCAAGGAGGCTCTTAGCGCAGGGACCCCAGGTCCAGAGGATGTGCTCCACTCTCATCTCTTCTTCTTGGTGGTAGTGAGGTCCCCTTTTTCTGCCTCTAGGGTGGCTTATTTTAAGCCTAGTGGGATGGCAAAACTGACCAATCCCTTTGTTAGGGTTCCATATACCTAATTTGCATGGTCCCGCCCCAACAAGAAGGAGCCCTGGTGGTACAGTGGTTAAAGTACTTGGCTGCTAACCTAAAGGTCAGTAGTTTGAACCCACCAGGTGCTCCATGGGAGAAAGATGTGGCAATCTGCTTCCACAAAGATTTACATCCTTGGAAACTCTATGGGACAGTTCTACTCTGTCTTACAGGATTGCTATGAGGTGGAATTGACTCAACAGCAATGGGTCACCCCTACAAAGGTGCCATGCACCTTAGTTGCATTATTAGCAAGCTGTCCAATCCCCTTAGTGAGCCATAAGGACCCTATTTGCATAGGCCCACCGAATCATTTGGTAGAAGTTATAAGACCATGGCTAGAAAGGTCATATAAAAGTGATCCATTTCACTGCAATTGTCTTTAGCTAGATAAACAAAGAAAAGAGAAGACACAAATTATCAAAATTAGGAATGGAAGAAGAGGCATCATTACAAACCATACAGAAATTAAAAGGCTTGTAAGGGAATATTATGAACTTTATGTCATAAATTAGACACCTTATTTGTCTGATAATAGACAAATTCTTAGAAAGACATTTATTACCAAAATAATAGTTATATCTCACCGCAAAGAGAAACTCAAGCCTATATGGCTTCAATGATTAATTCTACCAAGCATTTAAAGAATTAATACCAAATCTTCACAAACTCTTCCAAAAACTAGAAGAGGGAATGAGTCCCAACTTATTCTATGAGGTCAATATTACCCTGATACCAAAACCAGACAAAAACATAAGAAAAGGCACCTACAAATCAATACCTCTTATGAATACTGATGCAAAAATTTTCAACAAAATACTAACAAACCGAATGCAGCAATATACAAAAAGGATTATACACCAAGACCAAGTGAGATTTATCCCAAAAATGCAAGATTGGTTAGACATCTAAAAATCAGTTAATGGTAATACATCATATTAATAGAATAAAGGACAAAAACCACATGATCATCTCAATAGATGCAGGAAAAGCATTTGCCAAAATTCAAAACCCTTTCATGATAAAAAACACTCAACAAATTAGGAATATAAGTGAACTTCCTCATCTGATAAAGGGCATTTGAGAAAAACCCACAGGCAACTTCGTACTTAATGGTGAAATACTGAATGCCCTCCCTCTAAGATCAGGAACAAGACAAAGATGCCCACTATCACCACTTCTATTCAGCATTGTTTTACAAGTTCTAGTCAGGACAATTAGGCAAGAAAAAGAAATAAAAGGCATCCAGATTGGAAAATAAGAAGTAAAACTATTTCTATTTGCAAATGACATGATCTTGTCTATAGAAACTCCTGAGGAATCCACTAAAAAACTATTAGAACTAATAATCAAGTTCAGCAAGATTGTAGGATACAAGCTAAATATGCAAAAATCAGTTATGTTTCTGTACGGTAGCAATGAACAAATCAAAAATGAAATTAAGGATAGAATTTACAGCAGCATCAAAAAGAATAAAATTTTTAAAAGGAAGTATAAAATTTTAAAAAACATTGTTGAAAGAAATTAAAGAAGACCTGAATAAACAGAAAGACATTCAATTTTCATGGATCAGAAGATTTAATATTAAGACGGCAGTACTCCTTAAATTCACCTACATAACTAAAATCCCAGCCAGTTTCTTTGCAGAAATTGTCAGTCTGATCCTAAAATTCATATGGAAATTGAAGGGACCCAGAATAGCCAAAACAATCTTGAAAAAAAAGAACAAAGATGGAGGACTCACATGTCCTGATTTCAACACTTACTACAAAGCTGCAGTAATCAAGACAGTGTTGTGCTGGCATAATGGTAGATACATAGATCAGTGGGATAGAATTGAAAGTCCTAGAATAAATCTGTAGTTCTATGGTCAGTTGATATCTTACAAAGGAGCCAAGTCCATTCATAATGGGGAAAGAATAGTCTTTAACAAATGGTACTAGGACAAATGGATATCCATGTGAAAAAGAATGAATTTGGATCTCCTACCTCACATCACATAAAACGTCAACTCAAAATGAATTAAAGACCTAAATGTTAGCTAAAATTATAAAACCTCTTATAAGAAAACATAGGTGTATGTTTTTCTGACTTTGGATTGGGTAGTGGTTTCTTACATATGACATCAAAAGCATACATAACAAAAGAAAATAGATAAATTGGACTTTATCTAAGGTAAAAACTTTGTACTTCAAAAGATGCCATCAAGGAGAAGAGTGTGGCGCAGAACTCAAAGTCATGTAAAAAGACTGGACTTAATGGTTTGAGACTGAGGAACTCCCAAAGCCATGGCGCCTGGATGCTCTGTTAATCCAGAACTAAAACCATTCCCAAAGCCCACTCTTCAGACAAAGATTAAACTGGATTATAAAACATAAAATAATGCTCAGGAAGAGTGTGCTTGTTAGTTAAATCAGATATATGAGACCAAATGGTCGGCTCCTGTCTGGAGACATGATGAGAAAGCAGGAAGGGTCAGGAACTGGTTGAATGGACATAAGAAACCCGGAGTGGAAAAGGGAAGTATGCTGTCACATTATATGGATTGCAACTAATGTCACATAACAATATGTGTATAAATTTTTGTATGAGAAATTAACTTGAGCAGTAAACATTGACCTAAAGCACAATAAAAAAAAAATGCCATCAAGAAAGCGAGAAGATAACCTACGGAATAGCAGATAATATTTGCAAATCATATGTCCTTATATATCTAAAATACATGAAGTACTCCTACAACCCAATGATAAAAAGACAACCAAAAAAAAAAAATGAGGAAAGAATCTGAATAGACATTTTCCTAGGAAAAATATAGAAATGGCCAATAAGCACATAAAAAGATGCTCAACATTATTAGCCATTAGAGAAATGCAAACCAAAACCACAATGAGATACCACTTCACATCTACTGGGATGGCTATAATAAAAAAGACAGATAATAACAAGTGTTGAAAAGGATGTGGAAAAATCAGAACTCCCATATATTCCTGGTGTAAATGTAAAATGGTATATCACTTTGAAAAGTAGTCTGGCATTTCCTCAAAAGAGCTACCTATAATACAGCCCAACAGTTCCATGCCTACATACATACCCAAGAGAAATGAAACATATGTCCGCACAAAAACCTAATATGAATGTTCATAGCAGCATTTTTCATAATAACCAAAAAGTGAAAACAATTCAAATGTCCATTAACTGAAGAATGGATAAATAAAATATGGCGTATCTATACCAAAACCGAAAAACCAAACCCGCTGCCGTTGAGTTGATTCCGACTCATAGCGACCCTATAAGACAAAGTAGAACTGCCTCATAGAGTTTCCAAGGAGCGCCTGGTGGGTTTGAACTGCTGACCTTTTCGTTAGCAGCCATAGCTTTTAACCACTGCAGTCGAATATAATTCAGCAATAAAAAGAAATGAAGTACTGATATATGACACAACATGTTTGAGCCTTGAAAATATTATGCTAAGTAAAAGAAGCCAGTCACTAAGGATGACATGTTGTATGGCTCCATTTATTTGAAAAGTCCAGAATTGGCAATTTACAGAAAGTCAATGGATGGTTGTCTAGAGCATGAGAGGAAAGGGGCTGAGGGGAGAAGGCAAATGAGTGAAGATCTTGGTTACAAGGTTTCTTTCTGGGTGATGAAAATGTTTTAAAATTGATGTGACAGTTGCACAACTCTGAATTTAGTAAAAACTAATTGTCCACTTTAAATGGCTTAATTATTCGGCTTGTAAATTGCATTTCAGTAAAACTCCTATTTGAAAAATTAATACATAAGTCACCATTTGTTATGGTTAAGGTTTTGTGTCAGCTTGGCTGGGCCACGATTCTCAGCGTTTATATGTGATCACCCCCACGATGGGATCTGCTGCAAGCAGCCAATCAGTTGAAAGGGAGTTTCCTTGGGTGTGCAACCTACATCTGAATATAAGTGGACGTTCTGGCTTTTGCACTCTCTGGATCCTACTGCTTCCTCTTGTTCATCTGACCTCCGGTTCTTGGGACTTGAGCTAGCAGCCTATCTGCTGATCTTGGGATTCTTCAGTCTTCACAGCCTGTGAGCAGGAGCCCGGCTCCCTGACCTGCCGGTCTTGGGTTTGCCAGCCCATGTGGTTACATGAATCAGGAGAAGCCTCTATCCTGATCCATGGACTTGGGACATTCCAGCCTCTACAATTGTGTGAGCTGTTTCCTTGATGTAAATCTCTGTCCATATATCTATACGCCTTACTGGTTGTGCTTTTCTAGAGAACCCAGCCTAAGACACCATTTTAATAGAATGAAGGAAAAAGAAACATCATCTCAGGTAAGGAAAAATTCTTTGACAAAATCTGATATTCATTTTTATTTTGTTGTTGTTGAAAATATTCACAATAGAACATAACGAATTCAACAATTTCTACATGTATAATTCAGTGACATTGATTACATTCTTCAATTTGTGCAACCTTCTCACCCTGTCTTTTCAGATTGTTCCTCCCCCATTAAGATAAACTCACCACCCTCTACGTTTCCTATCTAATCTTTCAAGTTGTTGTCAATCCAATCCCATATAGATAGATCTTAAAAGAACACAGTGTTCAAGAACAACATTCTTTGCTAATTAAGCTAAACTATTATCGAAAGAAGATTTCAGGGGATACTTTCTGGAGCCATGGAGAGTAATAAACCCCTGAAACTATTGCTCTGAGGTAATCTTTGAACCTTAAACCAAAAATATCCCCTGAAGTCTTCTTTAAACCAAACAATAGTTCAGCTCAACTAGTAAAAAAGGTCTGCCTTCAGCATTATGCTCTTTTAAGAAATACCTATATGGGATAAAATTTACAACAGCAACTCAAAAGATTAGATAGGAACCCTAGGGAACAGTGAGTTTATGTCAATGAGGGAGGAACAACTCAGAAAAGGAGGGTGAGAATGATTGCATGACTCAAAGAATGTAATCAGTGTTACTAACACGTACGTGTAGAAATTGCTGATTTGATATATGTTTTGCTGTGTGTATTCTCAACAACAAAATAAATAAAATTTAGAGAAAAAAGAATTCATCAAAAAAAAAAAAACTCATCAACCAATGTCACAATATGTGTATTAACTGCTTAATGAGAAACTAATTTGCTCTGTAACCTTCATCTAAGTACAAAAAAATTCTCATCAAACTGTGTGTGTTAAATGGGTGAATTTTATGGTTTTGAGGTAAAACCTATTACATGTCAATAAAGCTGTTAAAAATGATACAGGTAATCCCTGACTTACAACGTATTTGAGTTATGACGAACCGCACTACAACTGTTTATTTTTGTACGTCTTATCATTAAGAGCATGTAATTTGCTGATGTTATCATTCTCAGATGTTCACTCACAGATGTTCAGTTTTATAGTTTACTGTTCAAACACTGCCAGATTTATAGAGATATTGATGATAAAAGTCAATAATAATGAAAAAAATGAGGTATTCAACTTATGTAAGAACTGACTTAGGAGATGAATTTGTCGGGTCAGTTCCAACTCATAGCAACCCCCTGTACAACATCACAAAACACTGCCCGGTCCTGCACCATCCTCACAATTGTTGTTATGCTTGAGCCCATGGTTGCAGCCACTGTGTCAATCCATGTTGTTGAGGGAGGGTCTTCTTCTTTTTCACTGACCCTCTACTTTACCAAGCATGATGTTCTCCTCAGGGAACTGGCCCCTCCTGATAACATGTCCAAAGTATGTGAGATGAAGTCTCTCCATCCTTGCTTCTGATGAGCATTTACGCTGTACTTCTGCCAAGACAGATTTGCTTGTTCTTCTGGCGGTCCGTGGTATATTCAGTATTCTTCACCAGCACCAAAATTCAAAGGCATCAATTCTTCTTCGGTCTGCCTTATTCATTGTCCAGCTTTCACAGGCATATGAGGTGATTGAAAACACCATGGCTTGGGTCAGGCGCACCTTAGCACTTAAAGTGACATCTCTGCTTTTAAACACTTTAAACAGGTCTTTTGCAACAGATTTGCCCAATACAGTGTGTCATTTGATTTCTTGACTGCTGTTTCCATGGACATTGATTGTGGATCCAAGTAAAATGAAATCCTTGACAACTTCAATCTTTTCTCTGTTTGTCATGATATTGCTTATTGGTACAGTTGGGAGGATTTTTGTTTTCTTTATGTGGAGGTGTGATCCATACCGAAGGCTGTGGTCTTTCATCTTCATCAGTAAGTGCTTCAAGTCCTCTTTACTGTCGGCAAGCAAGGTTGTGTCATCTGCCTATTGCAAGTTGTTAATGAGTCTTCCTCAAATCCTGATGCCCCATTCTTCTTCATATAGTGCAGCTTCTCAGATTATTTGCTCAGCGTACAGATTGAATAAGTATAGTGAGAGGATACAACACTGACGTACACCTTTCTTAACTTTAAACCACGCAGTATCCCTTTGTTCTGTTTGAACTGCTGCCTCTTGGTCTAAGTACAGGTTCCTCGTGAGCACAATTAAATGTTCTGGAGTTCCCATTCTTTGCGATGTCATCCATAATTTGTTATGATCTACACGGTTGAATGCCTTTGCATAGTCGGTTAGTAAAACCCAGGTAAACATCTTTCTGGTACTCTCTGCGTCCAGCTATGATCTATCTGGCATCAGCAATGATAGCCCTGGTTCCGTGTCCTCTTCGGAATCTGGCTTGAATTTCTGGCACTGCTGCAACTGCTTCTGAATGATCTGCAGCAAAATTTTACTTGTGTGTGATATTAATGATATTATTTGATAATCTCTGCATTCTCTTGCATCACTTTTCTTTGGAGTGGGCACAAATATGGATCTCTTCCAGTCGGTTGGCCAGGTAGCTACCTCTAAATTTCTTGGTATAGACAAGTGAGCGCCTCCAGGGCTGCATCTGTTCGTTGAAACATCTCAGTTGGTGTTCCGTCAATTCCTGGAGCCCTGTTTTCCTCCAATGCCTTTAGCGCAGCTGAGACCTCTTCTTCAGTACCATCGCTTCTTGATCCTGAAATGCTTGAACACTGACTAGTTCTTTTTGGCGCAGTGACTGTGTGTATTTCTTCTATCTCTTTTGATGCTTCCTGCATCATTTAACATTTTCCCCGTAGAATCTTAATATTGTAACTCGAGGCTTGAATTTTTTCTTCAGTTCATTCAAGTTGAGAAATGCTGAGCATGTTCTTTTCTTTTGGTTTTCTATCTCCAGGTCTTTGCACATTTCATTATAATACTTTGTTTTCTTGAGCTGTCCTTTGAAACCTTCTGTTCAGACACATTGTGGTATAATGTCTTCAGTAGATTGTTGAATTGAAAAAGTGGCGAATCAGCATATGCAGTTCCTCATTTATGTGAAAGTGTATATTCATATCTATACATATTCAGACAAAAAATGCTTGGAAGGATATTCAGCAAATGTTAGAAGTGGTTTTTATCTAGGCAGTTGTGGGATTTGGGGTGATTTTCCCTTTTCTGCGATTTTATGTATCATTTGTGAATAGAAAATATATTTTCTATGTAGCAACCCTAAAGAAGAGCAGTCCCAAGAACCCATTTCTCTTCATTCAAAGTTTGGACTTTAGTGGAAAAAGAAACCTAAAGAGTTGTTGACATCTACTTTGATAAGACGAAGCTTGGTGGAACTTCTTCCACCCTGAAATGTTTCTTTTTCTTTTTAAGGTGTCTGGATGTTTGTAATTCAAAACTTTGAATGTTTAAAATCAATTCCTTCTTTGAAATGAGAAGAACCTTCTGCTAGATGTTAGTAGGGCTGCCAGTTCTATGGTCTAGTTTACTATGTTGAAAACTTAAACAACCTAAAGATCATTTCAAAATTAGGTTCTCTTTTTTTTTACATTTAGGAAATACTGAGGGAAATGCCAAATTTCTTTCATTTTAGTTATGATAAATCCAACCTGTGGAACAACTACTTTGTGCTTGAGTGTGCTAGAGAAGCTTTACAGAAAAATGTTATGGTTTTCCATTGCCAATTTTTCAGATACAATTACGATATTATAATCAGTGGGTTAATGAAAATGTGACTTAAGGCAACATCGTTTTGATTTGATTAGATTGGTCTTTCTACATATGTTTATTTATAAATGCCGTTTGATTTTAAAAAAAAGGAGTAGATTATTACTTCAAAGGACAGTGTTATCCCTTTTCTTTTTCATGATCAGTTGAGGAAGATTCTCTTTTTTTCCTGAAGTACTTAAGTAGTTTAGGTTTAAGTAAGATTTCTCCTTTATGTGAACTGTGGAGACGAGGCCAGCCAATCCAGTGTGCTTCTCAGGTTTAGGGATTCAGGCTCTCCAGGATGTTTCCTTAAGCCATGTTGAGTGTTCTTGTTGCAGATTATTCTATGATATTATGCTCTGAGAGAGGAATTCTAAATTTATCTGGAAATTAAAAGTAGGGAAATCTTCATCTATTAATCCTATTCTAATCCTGAGGAGTTAAAACTTTACCTTCATATCTCACGTTTAAGGTTCTGCTTAATTTTTAGAAAACGCAAAATAAAGATACTATTCATTGGCATTTTCCCCTTTAAAAACTTCTTAATACAAGAGTAGCAAGATATTAGGACTGTGTAATTGGATGTCTTTCAGGGCAATAAACCGTTAAAGTTTATGAGTCAAGTTAACAGAAAACGCTCTCAGTTCCACCATATCCCTTTGTCAGTTTATTGTACAATAAACATAAAACCCACTGCCTGGAGTTCAGAGCACAGTAAGGGAGAGGGAAAAAGCCAAAACAGAGAATCCAGAAAGTAATAAGTTGGAAATGTTCAGTAACCTTCTAATTCTTGAACTTATAACAAATGTCCAGTACATGGTGCAACTGATGGGCTCAATAGTGCTCAGCTGTGCTAAGATTTCATCTCAGGGAGGTAGCGACTATTCCGTGGTCTCAAGGATTTGTGGACTCGCCAGGTATGTTTTCTGGAAGTCATCTCAAAGCCTCCTTAGTAATAAAAATACAATAATAATACGGAGAAACACGCACATACACAAACAGAACAGAACAACCCTGAGGGCTCTGGCCCTTTGTGTGGGAGTCACTTGATCATCCCTTGATGCTAGGGGACTACTGTAGGACCCAGGGAAGGAGCAGGGCATGGGCAACACGCCAAATCTCTGAGCACAGAGTGGATGCCGCTTGCTGACACTCTTCCTTCCGTGTGGGCTAAAAGTGTTTCCCAGGGAGAACAGTACCATGTTCTGCCTTCCGCACTTCACTGCCCCTGCTAAGGAGCGTCCTGTAGAGGCCGTGGCAGCAGCTGTGTGAGAGAATCACAGACCACAATCTGATAAGCCCCCTGGTGTAAGTAACTACCTTATTTTCTTTCTTTGTCCTCATTACTTATCTTTGACTTTATTTTTATTCTGATGGATTTTATTCTGTACTTTTATTTTGAGCTCTTCAAAACCTTTTTGGAAGTTGAAGCATATATGTGTATATGTGTTTCTCTGTGTGTTATTATAACAAGAATATCAGAATTGATATACACAGATAAACAGGTTTTTCATGATGTGTGGAAAGCATTATGCAAAGCCTGTAGCATGTGGATTTTCTTTCAAAAGAAATTCTTTGATTACAAACTTTCAATGAAAAAAAGCCACCATTTGCTACTTGTTCTTTGGAAACAATGTGCTAAATGCCAAATGCTTTTTTGTGGTCAGGAAAATATATCAAAACACATCCTTCTGTAGAAACCGCAACATCCCTCCATGAATTCTAAAAGTTTGAAACGTCGCATATGCAGTTGTGTATGTGTCAGGTCTGGGTAGGAATGGAGTATAGAGGGCTGGGAACTCGGACGATACAGAAGGCCCTCTGGCATCTATTCAACTAGTTGCGAAGTCACTGGCATTTTCATAACTCTGTACACATAACCAATTTTACTGATTCTTTTTGAGATTAAAGTCAAAGTAACCATTCTTTAGCCTACTTAGCCAGCCTAAAGGAATTTTTCACTTCTCAAGGAGTTGTTTTTGCCCCTAGACTAAGAAGGGAAACAGCTATATCCTCTTACCTCTCCCAGGAAACCTTAGACTCCTGGCATGGAGAATATTTTCTTATCCTATACACTCGTCTCATGTGTGCATGACTTCTGGTTAAAAATACTGTAATTTTTAGGTTGATCAGCTAATTTTCTTTGATGCAGTTGAATATATAAAGTTGTCCACAACTGCATAGCAAATCACGTGGACGCAAGGCAGCACAGCACATTCATCCCTGGGAGAAAGGAAACAAATGAGGTAAGTCCCATGATTGCCCCAACTGACCGACCGCTGGAGAGCGTTTCCAGGCCACAGCACAGAGTAGTTGTTGTTGGGTGCCATCAAGTCAATTCCAACTCAGCATCCCCTTGTGGCAGGGTAGAACTACCCCATAGGGTTTTCTAGGCTGTAATCTTTACACAAGCAGATCACCAGGTCTTTCTCCTGGCAGAGCCACTGGGTGGTTCCAACTGCCACCTTCTCGGTTAGCAGCCTAGTACTTAACTTCTGCACCACCAAGGGCTCTTCACAGCACAGAAGGGGAACCCAGCAGAGCTCAGCAGTTTCTGTGAGTAGATGAGACAGCTGAGGATTTGGAGATGCCAAGGTGGCTAGAATTCACAGGACAGAGTATCAGAGAGGAGAGAGCAGCACAAGGAGTGAGCTCTGGAGATCCGCAAAGACTTCTCAAGTCTTCAGCACAGATGTGAGGAAACTACCTGAATTAGGGCCAGAACCAGCAAAAGGAACAAGCAGAACAATTTGTGGAGCTTACAGGGAGAGGAATAGTTCATGTTCCCAACAGCCAGGGTTCTCATAATATACAGCACTGGATAGAGTATTCAGAAAGGTATCATCTCAGCGGTAGGACTAAAAGCTGCTTGGGCCTACCTAACAAAAATTAAAAGCAAGCTGTGAAAAGATTGTTTCCGAGTAACTTAATTATGTCCCAGAATTAAGCTGACAAATAATTAAGAGAATTAAAAAAAAAAAAAACCCAGCACCCAATAATGTAAAAATTTCGGTGTTCGACGTCAAATACATAACTACCAGGGTGCAAAGCAGTAGGAAAATATGACCCATGATGGGTAGAAAACTCAATCAAAACTGATGGAGAAATGATGAGGATGCTAGAATTCATAGACAAGGGAATTAAAAGAGCTATTATAAATATACTTAATATGTTCTAGAAGGTAGAGTAGAGGCTGAGCATGGTAAGGAGTGACATGGGAAATATAAAAAAGGCTCAAATATAATTTATGCAGATGGAAACTATTCTGTTTGTATCCAAACTTTTAATTTATTATATCAGTATGGACTCATGGTTTCCTATTTTATTCACTGGGCTATGTTATTAGCATTATTTTGATACTCAAACTGTACCTGATTTGGCCAGTAAGAGCCCCTTCAAACCACACTGTTACCTGTGCCATTTTGACACGTCCCAACATTCACAGAGCACTTGTTAGCCTTCTGGCACAAGAGATGCCCTGGAAGCAGCTGTTTTTCCAAGGAGCCCTGGTTCCTTTTAGTGGAGAATGATACTTGGGAGCCAATATGTGGATGTTAGGTGTTTTCATTACTGCAGGGGCATTGCTGCTGCCAGGCCTTCCTAGTCCATAGAGTTAAGGAATCTGTTAATGTTTCCACCTGCCTACCTACCTGCCTACTTATCTGTCTGTTGTTGTTGTTAGGTGCCATCAAGTTGGTTCCAATTCATAGTGACACTGTGTACAGCAGAATGAAACACTGCCTGGTCCTGCATCATCCTCACAGTCATTGCTATGCTTGAGCCCATTGTTGTAGTCACTGTGTCAATCCATCTCATTGAGGGTCTTCCTCTCTTTTGTTGACCCTCTACTTTACCAAGCATGATGTCCTTCTCCAGGGACTGGTCCGTACTGATAACATACATGCAGAAAAATACACAAATTGTAATTGTACCAACCAAACCCATTGCTGTTGAATTGATTCTGAATTATACAGTGTGATAAATTTTACCAAGTGAACCCATCCAGGTAAACAGTCACCCAGTTATTCACCACTCAGTAGTGTACTGTTGTTGTTGTTAGGTGCTGTCGAGTTGATTCTGACTCATAGCGACCCTATGTACAACAGAACAAAACACTGCCTGGTCCTGTGCCATCATCACAGTTGTTGCTGTGCTTGAGCTCATTGTTGTAGCCACTGTGTCTATCCATCTCATTGAGGGTCTTCCTCTTTTTCACTGACCCTATACTTTACCAAGCATGTCCTTCTCCAGGGACTGATCACTCCTGATAACATGTTCAAAGTATGTGAGACATAATCTTGCCATCCTTGCTTCTAAGAAGCATTCTGGTTGTACTTCTTCCAAGACAGATTTGTTTGTTCTTTTGGCATTCCATTGTGTATTTAGTATTCTTCTCCAGCACCACAATTCAAAGGCATCAGTTCTTCTTCAGTCTTCCTTATTGATTGTCCAGCTTTTGCATGCATATGAGGTGATTGAAAACACCATGGCTTGGGTCAGGCGCGCCTTAGTCGTCAAGGTGACATCTTTGCTTTTCAACACTTTAAAGAGGTGTTTTGCAGCTGATTTTCCCAGTGCAATGCATCTTTTGATTTCTTGACTGCTGCTTCCATGGATGTTGATTGTGGATCCAAGTAAAATGAAATCCGTGACAATCTTAATCTTTTCTCCGTTCATCATGAGGAATCGGACAATAGTGTATTGAGTAAACAATAACTTTAACACCATAAATTTGTTTTGCCAGTTTTTAAACTTTAGACAGATGGAAACATGCAGTATGTACTCCCTCTGGCTTGTTTTGCTCAACATTATATTTGAGTTATCTATTTATGTTTTAAAAATTTTTATTATTTTTATTTATGTTTTAAGCAGCCCTGGTGGCACAACAGTTAAGCTCTCTGCTGCTAACCAAAAGATTGGTGGTTTGAAAACACCTACTGGCTCTGCAGGAAAAAGACCTAGAGATCTGCTTCAGCTTAGGAAACCCAGTGGGGCAGTTCTGCTCTGTCACATGGGGTTGCTATAAGTCAAACATCTACCTGACAGCACCTACCAACAACATCTATGTTGTTACATGTAGTTGCCACATAGCATTCCTTTTGTATGAATACAAAACCATTCATTTATTCATTCTGTAGTTGAGGGATATTTGTGGCTTACAGTTTGGTCCTCTTAGACACACTACTGTTGTGAGCATCCTTGTGCCTTTTGGTGAACATGTGTATGCATTTCCCTTGGGTGTATGGTTAGGAATTGGATCACTGTGTCATAGGGCATGCATTTCTTCAGCTTTAATTGATATTGCCAAATTGTACACAGGTATGAGAATTTCTTTTACTCCCTATCCCTACTCTTCGTATGTTTATTGGCCATTTGGATGGCCTCTTGAATTGCCAACAGGCATTCTGGCATAGATTTATATTAACTAGACTCATTATATCGTAGGCCCCCCGACCACACACACAGGTGCCTTATTATAAATTTATAAGTGTAAAGTGTGAAGGACTGTTTTAAGATTAGAGTCATTTTTTTTCCCATTCAGTTGTAGTAGTTATTTCTGTATTATGAATAAGAGACCTTTGTTCAATATATGTATTGCAAATACTTTCTCCCACTTTGTGGCTTAATGGTTTATTCCCTTGGTGATATCTTTTTAAAAATTTATTTTTAGATCCATATTTTTAAATAATCTGAATGACTTGTGTATTTTTTTCTTGCTTTTATTTTTTTCACTCCCCTTTGCCCTTTCCCACTAGCCCCTGGTAACCACTATCTTTTGTCTGGATAGATTTGTCTATTCTAGATAGATTTCATAAAAATGAAATCATAAAATATTTGATCTATTACGTCTGGGTCATTTCACTCAGCATAATGTTTTCAAGGTTTATCCAGATAGTGGCATACACCAGGACTTCATTTCTCTTTGTAACTGAGTAATGCTCCACTGTGCGTGCATACCACATTTGATTTATCCATTCATCTGTTGATGGGCACTTGGGTTGTCTCCACATTTTGGCTGTTGTGAATAATGCCTCAATGAACGTTGGTGTACATGTGGTTGTTTGAGTCACTGCTTTCAGTTCTTTTGGGTGTATACCTAAGAGTGGAATTGCTGGGTCATGTGGTAATTCTGTAGTTAATTTTTTTAGGAACCATCAAACTATTTTCCACAGCGATTGCACTATTTCATGTTCCTATCAACAACGTACAATGTACAATTTCTCTGTATCTGTAACACTTGTTATTTTCCATTTTCTTGCTGTTTTTGTTTATAATAGCCATCATAGTGAGTGTGAAATGGTATCTCATTGTGGTTTTGATTTGCATTTCTTTCATGTCTAATGATATTGGGCATTTTTCTTGTGCTTGTTGGTCATTTGTATATCTATCTTCTTTGGAGAAATGTCTGTTCAGGTCTTTTGCCCTTTTTTTATTGCACTTTAAGGGAAAGTTTACAAATCAAGTCAGTCTCTCATATGAAAATTTGTATACACCTTGCTATATACGTCTAGTTGCTCTCCCCTGATGAAACAATACATTCCTTCTCTTTACCCTGTAGTCCTTGTGTCCATTCAGCCAGCTTCTGTCCCCCTCTGCCTTTTCACCTCCCCTCCAGACAGGAGCTGCACACATAGTCTCAGGTGTCCACTTGAGCCAAGAAGCACACTCCTCACCAGTATCATTTTCTATTCCATAGTCCAGTCCAATCTCTGTGTGAAGAGTTGGCTTTGGGAATGGTGCCAGTGATTTTTTTTTTTTTTTGTGGTTGAGCCGTAGTACTTTATATATTCTGGATATTAAACCCTAAACAGTTATATGGTTTCCAAATACTTTTTCCCATTCTGGGGGTTGCCTTTTTCACTTTCTTTATGGTGTTTCTTGATGTACAAAAGTTTTTAATTTTGATGAAGTTCAGTTAACCTATTTTTTCTCTTGCTGTTTGTCCTTTTGGTGTCCTATCTAAGAATCTGTTGCTTCAAAGAAGGTCCTGAAGAATTACCCCTATGTTTTCTGTTAAGAATTTTATGATTTTGGCTCTTATGTTAGGTCATTAGTCCATTTGACTGAATTTTGCATATGGTGTGAGGTATGGGTCCAACTTCATTCTTCTGCATATGAAGATCCAGTTGTCCCAGCACCATTTGTTAAAGAGAATATTCTTTCCCCATTGAATGGATTTGGCAGAATTATTGAAAGTCATTTGGCCATAGATGTGTGGGTTTTATTTTTAGATTCTCAACTATATTCCATTGATCTGTATGTTCACTTACTAATACCACACTGTTTTGATTACTAGCTTCGTAGTGTATTTTGAAATTGGGAAATGTGAGTCCTCCTACATTGTTCTTTTTTTTTCAAGATTGTTTTGGCTATTTGGAGTCCCTTTTAATACCACATGAATTTGAGGACTGGCTTTTCCATTTCTGCGTAAAAGTCTCTTAGAATTTTGGTAGGGATTGCATTAAATCTGCAGATTACTTTGGGTAGTATCAACATCTTAATATTACCTCTACCGATCCATGAACATAGGATGTCATTCTATTTATTTAGATCTCCTTTGACTTCTTTCACCAATGTTCCATAGTTTTCAGTGTACAACTCTTTTACTTCCTTGGTTAAATTTATCCCTAGGTATTTTATTCTTTCAGATGCTATTGTAAAAGGAACAATTTTCTTAATTTCCTTTTCAGATTTTTTATTACTGGTTGAGTTTTAGAAAAATTGGTGTTAATTTTTTAAATGTTTGGTAGCATTCGTCAGTGAAACCATCTGGTCCTGGATTTTTCTTTGTTGGGATTTTTTTTTTTCAATCTTTTTCCTTTTGTATTTATATTCTTGAGTCAATTTAGGTAGTTCGTTCCTAGTATTTTACCCATTTCCACATAGATCTTCTAGTTTGTTGGTATACAGTTGTTCATAGGATTCTTTTAATTTCTGTAAGGTCAGCTGTAATGTTTCCACATTCATTTAATTTTAGTTATTTCCTTGGTCATCTAGCTAGGGATTTGTCAATTTTGTTGATATTTTCAAAGAACCAACTTTTGGTTTCATTGATTTTCTCTCTTGTTTTTCTGTTCTCTCTTCTGTTTATATCTGCTCTTGTCTTTAGTATTTCATTCCTTCTTGTTGTTTTGAACTTTGTTCTTCTCAAGGTGTAAAGTTGGATTATTGATTTGGGTCCTTTTTTTTTTTTTTAATGTAGGCATTTATGCCTATAAATTCCCCTCTGAGTACTACCTTCACTGTATCCCATGGGTTTTGGCATATTGTGCATTCATTCTCATTTCTTTCTAAGTATTTTATAATTCCCTTTGTGCTTTCTTCCTTGACCCATTTGTTGTTGAGTAGTGTGTTGTTTAATTTTCACATTTTTGTGAAATTTCCAGTTCTTCTATTATTGATTTCCGGTTCCATTTCACTATGGTTTAAGGAGATATTTTGTATGATTTCAATCTTTTTAAATTTATTGAGGCTTGTTTTGTGACCTAATATGGTCTATCCTGGAGAATGATCAATGTGTCTTGAAGAAGAATGTATATTCTGCTATTGTTGAATGAAGTGTTCTACAAGTGTCTGTTAGCCTAGTTGGTTTATACCATTGTTCTGATACTCTCTTTCCTTGTTGATCTTTTGTCTAAATGTTCTCTCCATTATTGAAAGTGGTGTGTTGAAGTCTCCAGTTGTTACAGTAGAGCTGTCTGTTTCTCCCTTCAGTTCTATCAGTGTTTGCTTCACATGTTTTGGGAAACTGCTATTAGGTACATATATAATTTTTATCTCTTCTTGATAATCAATCCTTTTAACATTATATTACATCTTTCCTTTCTCTTAGGAGAGTTTTTTACTTAAAGTCTGTTGTATCTGGTATTAATATAGCCACCCCAGCTCTCTTGTGGTTTCTATTTGCATGAAGTATTTTTTTCCATCCTTTAACTTTCATCCTATTTATGTTTTTCATTTAAGATGAATCTCTTGTAGACAATATCTAGTTGGGTCATATTTTCTTATCCATTCTGCCAATCCATGCTTTTGATTGAAGAGTTCAGTGCATTCTCATTAAAAATAATTACCAATAAAGAAGAACTTACTTCTCTATTTGCTGTTTGTTTTTTTGTATGTCTTATACCGTTTTTGTTCCATATTCCCTCAAATACTGCCTTTTTGTGTGTGTTTGGTAGAGTTTGTCTTTTTTTTTATTAACTTTTATTGAGCTTCAAGTGAATGTTTACAAATCAAGTCAAACTGTCACATATAAGTTTATATACACCTTACTCCATACTCCCACTTGCTCTCCCCCAATGAGTCAGTCCTTCCAGTTTTTCCTTTTGTGACAATTTTGCCAGCTTCCAACTCTCTCTATTCTCCCATCCCCCCTCCAGACAGGAGATGCCAACACAGTCTCAAGTGTCCACCTGATACAAATAGCTCACTCTTCATCAGCATCTCTCTCCTACCCACTGTCCAGTCCCTTCCATGTCTGATGAGTTGTCTTCAGGAATGGTTCCTGTCCTGGGCCAACAGAAGGTTTGGGGACCATGACTGCTGGGATTCCTCTAGTCTCAGTCAGACCATTAAGTCTGGTCTTTTTATGAGAATTTGGGGTCTGCATCCCACTGATCTCTTGCTCCCTCAGGGGTTCT
This sequence comes from Loxodonta africana, assembly GCF_030014295.1. Lineage (NCBI taxonomy): Eukaryota > Metazoa > Chordata > Mammalia > Proboscidea > Elephantidae > Loxodonta > Loxodonta africana. Next base: position 28,581,942 of record NC_087360.1, on the reverse strand, counting down.
CTGTTGTGCTCCCTGTCAGGGCAGTCATCGGTTGTGGCCGGGCACCAGCTAGTTCTTCTGGTCTCAGGATGATGTAGGTCTCTGGTTCATGTGGCCCTTTCTGTCTCTTGGGCTCTTAGTTATCGTGTAACCTTGGTGTTCTTCATTCTCCTTTGCTCCAGGTGGGTTGAGACCAATTGATGCATCTTAGATGGCCGCTTGTTAGCATTTAAGACCCCAGATGCAACATTTCAAAGTGGAATGCAGAATGTTTTCATAATAGAATTATTTTGCCAGTTGACTTAGAAGGTCCCTTAAACCATGGTCCCCAAACCCCCGCCCTTGCTCCGCTGACCTTTGAAGCATTCAGTTTATCCCGGAAACTTCTTTGCTTTTGGTCCAGTCCAGTTGAGCTGACCTTCCATGTATTGAGTATTGTCCTTCCCTTCACCTAAAGCAGTTCTTATCTACTAACTAATCAGTAAAAAACCCTTTCCCACCCTCCCTCCCTCCCCGCCTCGTAACCACAGAAGTATGTGTTCTTCTCAGTTTATACTATTTCTCAAGATCTTATAATAGTGGTCTTATACAATATTTGTCCTTTTGCCTCTGACTAATTTCACTCAGCATAATGCCTTCCAGGTTCCTCCATGTTACGAAACATTTCACAGATTCGTCACTGTTCTGTATCGATGCGTAGTATTCCATTGTATGAATATACCACAATTTATTTAACTATTCATCCATTGATGGACACCTTGGTTGCTTCCAGCTTTTTGCTATTGTAAACAGCTGCAATAAACATGGGTGTGCATATATCTGTTCGTGTGAAGGCTCTTATTTCTCTAGGGTATATTCCGAGGAGTGGGATTTCCGGGTTGTATGGTAGTTCTATTTCTAACTGTTTAAGATAACGCCAGATAGATTTCCATACTGGTTGTAACAATTTACATTCCCACCAGCCGTGTATAAGAGTTCCAATCTCTCCGCAGCCTCTCCAACATTTATTATTTTGTGTTTTTTGGATTAATGCCAGCCTTGTTGGAGTGAGATGGAATCTCATCATAGTTTTAATTTGCCTTTCTCTAATGGCTAATGATCGAGAGCATTTTCTCATGTATCTGTTAGCTGCCTGAATATCTTCTGTAGTGAAGTGCATGTTCATATTGTTTGCCCACTTCTTGATTGGGTTGTTTGTCTTTTTGTGGTTGAGTTTTGACAGAATCGTATAGATTTTAGAGATCAGGCGCTTGTTGGAGATGTCATAGCTGAAAATTCTTTCCCAGTCTCTAGGTGGTCTTTTTACTCTTTTGGTGAAGTCTTTAGATGAGCATAGGTGTTTGATTTTTAGGAGCTCCCAGTTATCGGGTTTCTCTTCGTCATTTTTGGTAATGTTTTATATTCTGTTTATGCCTTGTATTAGGGCTTCTAAGGTTGTCCCTATTTTTTCTTCCATGATCTTTATCGTTTTAGTCTTTATATTTAGGTCGCCACGCCGCCTGCGCGAATGGGCTGGGCCCCCTCCCGGAATGAGTTCGGGGGCTAGGGCTGGGCCCCTTGTTTGTGCCATCTGCTCCCCTGGGCTCTGCCCTAAGTCGGGCGCCGAAGGTTACCTGACTGGTACGCTGGCTTCAGGCTCTGAAAACAATCGCTGCTTCCCCGTATTTGTTCGTTCTCCGTCTCTAAATCTGTGTTTGTTGTTCAGGGTTCGTAGATTGTTATGTATGTGATCGATTCACTTGTTTTTCCGTGTCTTTGTTGCAAGAGGGATCTGAGGTAGCGTCTACCTAGTCCGCCATCTTGGCCCCGCCTCCTCATTGTGGTTTTTGATTTGCATTTCTCTATTGGTTAGTGATCACGAGCATTTCCTCATGTGTCTGTTAGCCACTTGAATGCCTTCTCTGGTGAAATATCTGTTCATTTCATTTGCCCATTTTTAAATTGGATTATTTGTTGTAGAGTTGTTGGGTTTTCTTGTAGATTTTAGGGATTAGACCTTTGTCTGATTTGTAATAGCCAATTTTTTTTTTCCCTGTCTGTAGGTTCTCTTTTTACTCTTTTGGTGAACTCTTTTGATGAGTATAAGTGTTTAATTTTTAGAAGATCCCAGTTACCTAGTTTATCCTCTGGAGCTTGTGTGTTGTTGGATGTGATTTGTATACTGTTAATGCTGTGCATTAGGGACTCTAGCGTTGATCCTATTTTTTCTTCTATGAACTTCATAGTTTTGGGCTTTATATTTAGGTCTTTGATCCATTTTGAGTTAGTTTTTGTATATGGTGTGAGGTATGGGTCCTATTTCATTTTTTTGCAGATGGACATCCAGTTTTGCCAGCACCATTTGTTAAAAAGTCTGTTTTTTCCCCATTTGATGGACTTTGGACCTTGTCGAAGATCAGGTAACCATAGGTGGATGGATTTACATCTGGGTTCTCAATTCTGTTCCATTGGTCAATGTATCTGTCATTGTGCCAGTACCAGGCTGTTTTGACTACCATAGCTGCATAGTAGGTTCTGAGGTCAGGTAGTGTGAGTCCTCCTACTTTATTCTTTTTTTTTTTCAGTAGTGCTTTACTTATCTAGGGCCTCTTCCCTTTCCATATAAAGTTAATAATGAGTTTTTCCATCTCTTTAAAGAATGTTGTTGGTATTTGGATTGGTATTGCATTGTATTTGTAAATTGCTCTGGGTAGAATTGTCATTTTTACAATGTTGAGTCTACCTATCCATGAGCATGGTATGTTTTTCCATTTATGTAGATCTCTTTTGGTTTCTTGCAGTAGTGTTTTATACTTTTCTTTGTACAGGTTTTTTACATCCCTGGTTAGATTTATTGCAAAGTATTTTATTTTTTTAGGGGGTATTATAAATGTTATTGTTTTCCTGATTTCCTTTTCGTTGTTCTCTTTATTGATGTATAGGAATCCAACTGATTTTTGTATGTTTATCTTGTATCTTGCAACTCTGCTGAATCTTTCTATTGGTTCCAGTAGTTTTCTCCTGGAGTCTTTTGCATTTTCTTAGTATTATATAAAAAATAATAAAATTTTATTTATTTATTTATTTTTATATCATCCACAAATACGGACAGTTTAACTTCTTCATTACCAATTTGGATGCTCTTTATTTCTGTTTCTTGCCTTATGGCTCTAGCTAAGACTTCCAACACAACGTTAAATAGGAGTGGCAATAAAGGGCATCCTTTGTCTTGTTGCTGTTCTCAGGGGGAATGTTTTCAGCCTCTCTCCATTGAAAACGATGTTGGCCTTTGGTTTTGCATAGATGCCCTTCATTATGTTGAGAAATTTTTCTTCTATACCTATTTTATTGAGAGTTTTTTATCAGGAATGGGTGTTGGACTTTGTCAAATGCCTTTTCTGCATTGATTGAGATGATCATATGATTCTTTCCTTTTATTTATGTGGTGGATTGTGTTGATTGATTTTCTACTATTGAACCATCCTTGCATACCTTGTATGAATCCTACTTGGTCATGATGTATTATTTTTTTTTTTGATATGATGCTGAATTCAGTTGGCTAGAATTTTGTTGAGAATTTTTTTTTAATAATTTTTATTGTGCTTTAAGTGAAAGTTTACAAATCAAGTCTGACTGTTACATATAAACTTATATACACCTTACTTCACGCTCCCATTTACTCTCCTGCCAATGAGCCAGCCCGCTCCCTCCTTCCAGTCTCTCCCTTCATGACCATTTTGCCAGTTTCTAACCCTCTCTACCCTCACATCTCCCCTCCAGACAGAAGATGCCAACACAGTCTCAAGTGTCCACCTGATATAAGTAGCTCACTCTTCATCAACATCTCTCTCCAGCCCATTGTCCAGTCCCTTCCATGTCTGATGAGTTGTCTTCAGGAATGGTTCTTGTCCTGGGCCAACAGAAGGTTTCGGGACCAGGACTGCAGGGATTCTTTAGTCTCAGTCAGACCATTAAGTCTGGTCTTTTTATGAGAATTTGGGGTCTGCATCCCACTGTTCTCCTGCTCCCTCAGGGGTTCTCTGTTGTGCTCCCTATCAGGGTTGTGGCCAGGCACCACCTAGTTCTTCTGGTCTCAGGATGACGTAAGTCTCTGGTTCATGTGGCCCTTTCTGTCTCTTGGGCTCATAGTTATCGTGTGACCTTGGTGTTCTTCATTCTCCTTTGATCCAGGTGGGTTGAGACCAATTGATGCATCTTAGATGGCCACTTGTTAGCATTTAAGACCCCAGATGCCACACTTCAAAGTGGGATGCAGAATGTTTTCTTAATAGAATTTATTTTGCCAATTGACTTAGAAGTCCCCTTAAGCCATAGTCCCCAAACCCTCCATAGGGTTTTTTTTTTTTGTGTGTGTGTTTTAATAATTTTTATTGAGCTTTAAGTGAACATTTACAAATCAAGTCAGTCTGACACATATAAGCTTATATACACCTTACTTCACACTCCCACTTACTCTCCCCTTAATGAGTCAGCCCTTCCAGTCTCTTGTTGAGACTTTCTGCCTGTGTATTTATTCATGAGAGATATGGGTCTGTAATTTTCCTTTTTTTGTGGTGTCTTTGCCTGGTTTTGGTATCAGGGTTATGCTGGCTTCATAGAAGGAATTTGGAAGTATCGCTTCCTTTTCTATGTTCTGAAATAGTTTGAGTGGTACTGGTGTAAGCTCTTCTCTGAATGTCTGGTAGATTTCTCCAGTGAAGCCATCTGGGCCAGGGTGTTTTTTTGGTTGGGAGTTTTTTTTTTTTTTTTTTAAATTACCTGTTCAATCTCTTCTCTTGTTATGGGTCTGTTCAGATTTTCAATGTCATTCTGTGTTAGTTTGAGTAGGTAGTGTGTCTCTAGAAATTTGTCCATTTCCTCTAGGTTTTCAAATTTGTTGGAGTATAGTTTTTCATAATACTCTGTTATGATCCTTTTTATTTCAGATGGGTCTGTTGTAATGTCCCCCATTTCATTTCTTATTTGGGTTATTTGCATCCTCTCATGTTTTTGTTTTGTCAGTTTGGCCAGTGGTTCGTCAATTTTGTTGATCCTTTCAAAGAACCAAGTTTTGGTTTTGTTGATTCTTTCAATTGTTTTTCTATTCTCTATTTCATTTATTTCTGCTTTGATCTTTATTATTTCCTTTCTGGTGGCAGTGGGCCTCTTTGGCTGTTCTCTTTTGATTTGTTCAAGTTGTGTAACTAATGTTTTGATTTTGTCACTTCTTTTTTGATGTGTGCATCTAGTGCTCTAAATTGACCTCTGAGGACTGCCTTTGCTGTGTCCCAAAGGTTTTGGTATGATGTGTTTTCATTCTTGTTTGATTCTAGGAAGTTTTTTATTCCATCTTTGATTTCTTCTGTTACCCAGTGGTTTTTAAGCAGGGTGTTATTTAGTTTCCATGTAATTGATTTTCTTTCTTTACACTTTCTGTTGTTAATTTCTACTTTGATGGCATTGTGGTCAGAGAAGATACTTTGTATTATCTCAGTGTTTTGGATTTTGTTGAGGGTTGCTCTGTGGCCTAAGATGTGGTTTGTTCTGGAGCACGTTCCATATGCACTGGAAAAGAATGTGTGCTTTGCAGTTGTTGGTTGGAGTGTTCTGTATATGTCTATGAGATCAAGTTTGCGGATTGTGCTCTTAAGCTCTTCCATATCTTTGTTGAGTTTCTTTCCAGATATTCTGTCCTTTACTGAGTAGAGTGGTGTGTTGAAGTCTCCTACAATTATTGTGGAACTGTCAATTTCTGTTTTCAGTGCTGTTAGAGTTTGTTTTATGTATTTTGGAGCCCTGGGTACATAGATGTTTATTATGGTTAAGTCTTTATGATGAATGGTCAGTTTAATCATTATATAGTGCCCTTCTCTGTCTTTTATGGTGGATTTTGTTTTAAAGTCTATCTTATCTGAGATTAGTATTGCCACTCCTGCTCTTTTTTGGTAGCTGATTATTTTTTTTCCATCCTTTGATTTTTAATAAATTTGCATCTTTATTTCTAAGGTGTTTCTCTTGTAGACAGCATATTGATGGATCCTCTTTTTTTCATCTATTCTGTCACTCTTTGTCTCTTTATGGGTGCATTTAGGCCATTTACGTTCAGTGTTGTCATTGACAGGTGTAAGTTTATTGCTGTCATTTTGTAGTGCCTTTTTTTGTGCTGCTAAAGTTTTCTTTGTCCCTCTTACTCTCCTGTGCTGAGTTCCTTTTGTTTGTGGATTTCTTTTTCATTTCTTTTGTTTTCGTAGATTTTGTTTTTATTGAGACTTTATGTTTTTCTTCTTTATTTTCATGAGTAGGTTTGTTAACTTTCTTTGCGATTACCTTGAAATTTACCCCTATCTTCCTAGGTTTGAACCAGCCTATTATTATTTGGTATCGCCTTGCCTTCCTCTCCATTAGAAAGTTCTATACCTCTACGATTTATTCCCCTCTTTTATTGTTTAGATGTTATTATCATTTACAGATTAACGTCTCTGGTTCCCTGTTGCAATTGTTTTGGTTTTGGATAGTCCTTGAGAGTTAATTTCCTAGGTTGGTATTTCGCTGGTATGATCTTGTGTCCTAGATTCAGGCTGTGGTCTGATGTTGTTTGTTTTCAGACCAAAGGACTGCCTTTAATAATTCTTGTAAATTTGGGTTGTTTTTACATATTCTCTTAATTTCTGTTTATCTAGAAATGTTCTAATTTCACCGTCATATTTGAACGGAAGTTTTGCAATGTATGTTATTCTTAGTTGGCAATGTTTTTCTTTCAAGGTTTTATATATGTCATCCCATTCTTGCCTGCATGGTTTCTGCTGAATAAGCAGAGCTTAGTCTTATTGTTTCTCCTCTGTATGTGACTTTTTGTTTTTCTCAAACTGTTTGCTGAATTTTTTCTTTGTCTTTGGTTTTAGTGAGTGTGACTATGATATGTATGCCTTGGTGTTTTTCTTTTGGGGTCTATCCTATGTGGGGTTTGTTGAATTTCTTGGATGGTCAGAGTTTCATCTTTCAGGATATTAGGGAAGTTTTCTGTCAGTATTCTTCAGTGATCCTCTCTGTGTTTTCTGTTTTCTCTCCCTGTTCTGGAACTCCAATCACTCACAAATTTTTGCTCTTGATTTTATCCCACATAATTCTCAGGGCTTCTTCATTTTTCTTTGTTCTTTATTCTGATTTTTCCTCAAGCAGAGTTGTATCCAAGTGTTTGTCTTCAATTTTGCAGATTCTGTCTTCCATCATTTCAAACCTGGTCCTGAGCCCTTCTATGACACTGTCCATTTCTGAAATCTTGTTCATGTTTTGAATTTCTTGTTGTTTTTGTATAATTTCTAGTTGTGCGTTTATTTTGGCATTTTGTTCCCGTATTACTTTCCTGAATTGTTCATTTTTTTGTCTGTATTTTCCATGAATTTGTCTGCCTTTTCCAAAAATTTTTGCTTCAACTCTTATATTGCTCTGAATATTAGAGAGATGAATTCCCTGTGAGGTAGTTCTAGTGCCTTTTCTTCTACTGGAAAGTCATCTGGTGTTTTATTTTGTATGCCTACTGGACCCATTTGTCTTTTTTTTTTTTTTTTTAATACATGTTTTGGTATTGTCTGTCGTCTTTGGAACATTCAGTAGTTATTTTCTTCATTTCTTGGTTGTAGATTTGTTTGTTTCATCCAGGTTTTTTTATTTGGTTAAGTCTAAGCAGGCGAGCTGTGTGCTCTTTGCTTGTCTGAAGTCATGGTACTTTTCACCTCCTTGTCCAATGGGCAGTGCCAGTCATTCAGTTATGGTGCAGCAGGCTGGTCCAGCTCAAGGGGAGCGGCTGGGATGGGTTGTTTGTGGCACGTGCTAGGGCTGACAGGTGGGTCAGGAATCAGTGCTGGGCAGGTTGCAGTAGGCTGTGCCTGAGCTGCTCAGGGGTGTGATGTTCAATGCACGATGCAGGTTGGCAGGAAGGAGGGGGGAGGTTGTGATGTGTGGAGCTAATAGGGGTATGGGAAAGAGGAGAGAGAAATAGGAGCCAAGAACAAACAAGCAAAGAAAGAGAGAGAGAGAAAAAAAAGAGTGCTAAGGGAGCTTGCTGTTGGAGTAGACAGATGAGAAACTGAGAAATGCAGAAAAGCAAAAAGGGAAAAAGAAAGAAAAAATAGATAAAAATTTGGAAAAAAAAAAAAAAGCCCCCAAGAGTCCCAGAGACCCACCAGTGGGGCTGCTATGACTAGGGAAGTGGCTCCCAGGCTGCACAGTATAGCCTGACTAGAAGGGGTATAGATGTAACACAGCACCAGCTATTCAGGAGACAGGAAAAGAAGATAAATGTAGAGAGATGAAAACTGAGGAATGAAGATAAACAGAAAGGGAAAAAGAGAGAGCAAAGAGAAAGAAAGAAGGAAGGAAAAAAGAAACGCCCACAGGGATCCCACCTATGTGGCTGCACAGATTGGGGGAGTAGCCCCTAAGCCATGCAGTGCAACCTGGCTAGAAGGGTATGCAAGCTGCAAAAAGAAAAAACAAACAAAACAAAACAGAAGAGAGCAAAATGGGGGGAAAAAAAGCCCCAGTGATCCCACCAGTGTGGTGTCACTGGCCGGGGGAATGGTTCCCCAGTTGAGTGTGGCTTCACAGCCTTTCAAGAAGGAGAGAGGGCACATGGAGCCAGGTGTTCCAGAGAAAGGAGGGGGAGGTGGTAGGAGGCACAGAAGAATCCAAAAGATACAGAAAGAACAAACACCAACTCATGGGCCCGGCCAGTGTGGGCAGGGCGAATAAGAGCAGCCAGAGGCCAAAGCATTTGCCTCCCAGCCAAGAGACTGTGGCTGGTGGAAAGCAGAGGAGGTCAAACCAGGGGGAGTGGGGGTGGGGGGGAAGAAGGGGAGTTAGAGGAAGAAGGGGAGTTAGGAAAGTGTATATCGCTAGTTAACCGGTGCTCTGTCTCCTGGTGGGAACTTCATGAAGCTGCTTTCCCGTACTCCCTGTCCGCAGATCTCTGACATGGGTGGGACAAATCCAAGCAGCATGGATGCTGCATTTCCTGGCCCGCCGAGCCACCGCAGTCAGCCAGGAAACTCAGAGATAGAGCAGTGGGGAGAGAACGGGGGATGGGAAAGTGTGTCTCGCTGGTTACTTGGTGCTCTGTCTCCTGCTAGGAGTTCCATGAAGCTGCTTTCCTGTGCTCTGTGTCTGTCATCCCTGACAGGAGCCCAAGATGGCGGATCCGTGCTGTTTTAGTGGATGGGGCCATCCACACTTCTCTCTCCTTGCTCTCTGTTCTCTGTCAGTTTCTTATTCATTTTGATGCTTGGCTGAGTTCTCTTTCTATTCATTTGGCACTTAAGGTTACAGGAATGACGTTTATCTCTGTTTTTCTTGGTTTTTCAGGTCTTTGCTGTTCAGGGACAGTGTGGTGCTTCTATCTATCGTGCCATGCTGGCCGGAAGTCTTAAGTAAGTCTTGAAATCAGCTTTGTTTTTTTCAAGTTTGTTTTGACCCTTTTAGTTACTTTGCATTTCCAAATAAGTTTAGATTTAGCTTGTCATGTCTACTAAAATGCTTTCTAAGGTTTTTTTGTTTTGCTTTTGTTAAAATTTTCATTGCAATTTTTCATAATCTGTAGGTCAACTTGGGCAGAATTAAGAATTTAACAATATTGAGTGTTCTATCCATGAACATGGTCCATCTACATCTATTTATGTCATTTAATTTTTCTCAGCAGTATTTTATAGTTTCAATAAAGAAGTCTTGTATGTCTTTTTAAAAATTTATTTCTGAGTACTTTATATTTTTCATCAACCATATCGAGGTGTGATCTACATGTTATGAATTGCATCCATTTTAAGTATACAGTTCACTTACACTTTTTGTTTTAATGTGTTTTAATCAATTGTATGCTTATTGATTTTGCAATAAACAGAATTTTCGTTTTATTTTTATAGTGTTTGTTGCTAGTATATAGAAATATAATTGCGTTTACATATCATTATAATATCTCTTACTTAAATTTCTTTTTTCATGATATCAGCTTGTTTAAGAGACCAGACCAGGAGTTCTGTTCACTAGGCACATGTGGGTATGTACATTTAAATACATTAAAATTAAATTAAAATTTCAGTTTCTTAGTCACTCTAACCACATTTCATTTGCTCAGTAGCCACATGTGGCTTGTGGCTGCCATATTAGACAGCACAGATTTTCATCATTGTAGAGAGTTCTATTGAAAAGCAGTATGGGAGAGTGGGGAGTCTCTTACCTTTTGGATTTGTCTATTTCCTCATGGTGTTGTGTAACCCATTCTGATAATCCCTGTATTTGTGGTAAATTGAAAGTCCTGTATACCTAAAAGCTTAATTAGATGTGGATTAAATTCTTTTCAAGACTGCCTTGTAGGTGATGCTGTATCTTTCGTACTACATTACACAGGACAAAGAGTTGACCACTATATTTTGCAGCATAGATGTAGCCTGTGCTGAGGGTAAAAACTTGATTTGAGGGGGTGGCTCAAGAGAGAAGGGGAAGAATAGAATTGAAGATACCAAGTATAGCCCAGCCTGGAGCTTTGTTCTGAAAGCAGAGGAGAGAAATGGAGTGCTAGCTGGAAGGGGATCTTGGGTTAAGTTGCAGAGATTATAGCATGGTTATGTGCTGATAGGAATGATTCATCAAAGAGAAAAAAGTGACAATGTGGGAAAGAGGGGTGAATTCTCACCACACCGCCCTTCAGTAATCAAGTGAAAATGGGTTCTGGATAAGTGGAGTTGTTTGCCACAGAGAGGGTCTCAACGCCTCCACTTACAATAATAGGAGGGAAGGCAGAGAGTGGGTGGTAAGAAGGAACATGGAATTTCTCTTCTGATTGATTCTGTTATTTATTTTATGGCAAAGTCTCCCCATCTACAGAGGGATGTTGTAGTGACCTTCATGCCAGTAAAGGGCTCAGTGTCTTCTCTTATTTTCCGTATATACCTCTTCTTTCTTTGCTGTCATTTCTGTCTTCAGTTTGCCTGACTTTAGAGCCTTCTTCCCTGCCTCATTCCTGACTTGCTTAATATGGCATGGATTCAAACACCCGTAATTAGGGCTATTAAATTGCCAAAAAGTTAGCTCCAATGGGAAGTAACTGCACTTGCAAATGTAGAGTGGCCTGGAACTGCAGCTAGGGTAGGGGTTTTCTTTGTCTCTTGCAGGGGTCTCTGCATTTGTTCTCTTCTCCTTTCTCTACTGTTGGTTTCCTCTACTTACTCATAAAGTTGTACTTTTGTAACTTCAGCCTGCACATGGCCAGCCACTTGTGGGGTAAAGAGCCTAGTTTTACTACAAGTAAGTGGCCTTTGTCCTAGGCTCTGGAGAAATAACCCTTGAAGTAATTGGGGTGTCTTGGTCTGGGACTTCCAGGCCACATCTAAGACTTGGTGTTGGCAAGCGGGGGCTGGCCAGACTAGAAAAGACTTACCTGGGAGACCATTATCAACTAGCAGGACTGGCCAGTAAAAGCCCTAAACACTAAGACTCAGAGAGCTTCCTAGTTGACAGGAACATCTGCTTTGGGAAGGTAGCAAATCCCTTGGAACATGGAAGCTCTGCATGGAAGTTGGGCACCTCACCCCCCAGACCTTGTCCTATGGGGCTGTTCATTTGTATCCTTTTTGGCAATAATAAATCTGTAGTCCTAAGTATGGTATGCTCTTCATGAATTCTGTGAGTGTTCCCCCAAATTATTAAATCCAAAGGGGTAGTAGGAGCCAGCAGGTCAGAAAATAAGGGTGTCTTGTGGAGTCTCGAGCTGGTAGCTGGCATTTTGAAGGGGTATTGGGAAACCAGCCCTGAATTTGTGGCCAGCAGATCAGAAGATTGGGGTGTTGTGTGGACTCTCCAAATTTGCAGCTGGGATCTGCCTATTTGGCAGTCTGAAGAATGGTACACTTTTAACTTGTGAGTTCTTACCTAGTTCCAGGTGGCTAGGATCAGAAAGAGAGAGTACCACGGGGGCAGCTGGCGACAAGGATGGAAAGCGGGAATGTGAGGACTGGATGACTTTCACATTTTGGAGTTTAGATTCATGCTGATCCTTACTGTGCACCACTGACCTCTCCTTACAGCATTACGTTTTGACTTTAGCTCTAACTGAGAAGACCTGATCTTGTCCGTATTTCCTAGATTAAATTCGTGAGAAAAGAAACCTGATTGGCCCAGCCTACAGGGCCTTCTCCTAAGGTACTGACCACCTGCAGGACCGGCCTCCTGCAGCCATTGCCTTGCTCTTGTCTACCAGGAGAGAGTAGTGTCCTGTGGTATGAAACACGACCACCTAGTGCACCATCTCTGTCCTCAGGGCTGGGCCATGTAGTTCTTAGTAGGGCAGTGGGGCACAAGGATTATCATTTTAATTAATCAAGCTGTGGAATTGCGTGTAATACAGGAGAGAATGGCATCTAAGTAAGTGACATGCAGAGTTTTATTTTATGGACTTTTTAACACCTATTTTAACTTTCAGCTTATTTTTTATTGGCAGTGTTCTATGTATCATAACATAAACCCTCAGCAAATATTTGTGGAATGAATAACTTTTGAAGGTAGGAACTGCCTTTTTTCCTTTAAATTTTATATCAATTTTATTTTACTTTTGCACTTTTGGTTCAATGAGAAAATTACTGCATATCAGAAAGCTCTGTATATGGGGGAGAAAAATCAGAACTTTTGATGAATTCTGCCAGGCAGATCAGAATTCCAATTCATTTATCTGTCTCAGTTAACTGAAGGGTAGACTTTGAGTTCTGATTCTGGGATTTACAGTTATTTTAGAATTTTTAAACTTTTTATTTAATATAAATATATTGAGAATATTTGTATATTTAAGGTTGTTATTGTTCCCTGAAGCCCAAATACGCAGTTGCTACAAATTTAATAAATATTTTGAGATCGGATGCATATTCATTTGTGAGGCAAAATGTTTCCTTAATGCCAACATGTCTGTTGATGTATTTGGATCCAGATGTTGCGGCCTTATTTGCTGGAGTGGATGCAGCATTAGGCTGTCAGTTCCCTGCTGTTGGCCATTATTTAGTGTTATTAGAGGCTGTAAGCATATGTACTCATTGGGAAAGTTGAAGAAAGGCTTTAAATTGAAAAAGTACTGAGCTGAGGTCCCTGTCCAAAACATCTGAGGTTAAAAACAATGAAGCATTGTAATCCTAAAACTAAAAAAGTAGCTGCAGTAGCTAACAGTTTTCCTTGTACCTGTCTTTTGTATGTTATCAACTGAGGTCCCTCGAGCACACAATCAAATCTTCATTTAGGGCCTTTCTCCTCTCCACAGAAGCACCCGATAAAGCATACAAGCCACAATTGGATATGCAAATTCTTTAGCATTAACAGAGAGCATAAATTCTATTTCCTAAGGTAATAGGGACTACACTCTAGTGTGCTTATAAACCCTTCCGTAATGCGACGTTAACCTTTCGTACTTAGATTTAATCTGTAGATTATTGTACTAAATTAAATTAATAGGAGAGTATAGTTCTTATATTCTTAAGAAATGCTTGAACAGCTTGGATTTTCCTTTACATTGACATACGTATTTTATTACCCCTATAATGGGAGTATAATAGATTGTACTTCTTGTGTAATTGCAGCCTAAACCATTAAATTCAGCCACTTTAGCTGGATTTAGGGTAGGAAGGCTCTCCACAGTCTTGTTGGTTTTCAATATATAAATGTGTTCATAGAGACCCCCTTAGGGCCATAGATCTACATAGAAATGCCCATTGCGTTTACATCAACAAAGACTAACGTGCCTAAGTTGCTAACACATAGATCCCCTTTCGATCTAAATTTTCTTAATTAAAAACAAACAAACAAACAGATTTAATTGGCCAATCAATATTTTATTTAGAATTTTTATATCTGCCAGGCAGATCAGAATTCCAATTCATTTACCTGTCTCAGGTAAATAAATAAATAAATAAAATGTTTTCATATTATTTTCCTTTCTTATACTCTGTTTGGAAACCCGGTGACATTGTGGTTAAGTGCTACAGCTGCTAACCAAAAAAAAGGTCAGAAGTTCGAATCCACCAGGCACTCCTTGGAAACTCTATGAGGTGATTCCACTCTGTCCTATAGGGTCGCTATGAGTCAGAATCGACTTGATGGCAGCGGGTTTGGTTTTTTTATATTGTCTTTATTGGTTTTAGAATTAAGAATAGCATCGTGAAGTAATTTCGATATCTTTTCTTATTTTTATATTTTCTTAAACAATTTGAAAAGATAAGAGTTATCTGGTTCCTGGAAGTTTGGTAAAACACTTGTAAAACCATCTGGGCCTGTGATTCTTTGGAGAGTTGGATAGGGACGGGGGGTTGTGGTGACCACTTTAGTTTAATGGTCATTGGTTTCTCTAAATTTTCTCTTTCTTGTACCAATTTTAGCATTTTATGTTTTTTTCTGAAACTTTTAATATTTTTTTTCTGAAAGTTTAACTTGTTGTATGCAATCGAGTCGATTCCAACTCTTAGTGACCCTATCACACTAAATAGAACTGCCCCATAGAATTTCCTAGGCTGTAATCTTTACAGGAACAGATCGCCAGATATTTTTTCCTGTGGAGCCACTGATGGGTTTGAACTGCCAACCTTTCAGTTAGCAGCCAAGTGCTGAACCATTGATCCACCAGGGCTCCCCCAAAAGTCCTACTAGACTTTGTAAAAAAATTTATTATGTGGTACTGAATCATCTAACGAGCCCTAGTGGTGCAGTTGGTAAGCCCTCAGCTGCTAACTAAAAGGTCAGTGGTTTGAACCTACGAGCCGCTCTGCAGGGAAAGATGTGGCAGTCTGCTTCTATAAAGATTACAGCCTCTGGGACAGTTCTGCTCTGTCCTATAGGGTTGCTGTGAGTCAGAATTGACTTTGTTGGCAGTGGGTTTGGTTTTGGTTTTCAATAAATTACCTTACCAAAAATTAAAAAAAGAAAAACCACCACAACAAAAAAACTATTTGGCCTTTGTCCTTGGTTCCTGAGAGAGAACCCTTGGAATTTCCTGAGAAATTGAGGTGTCTTTATTACCTAAAACCTCCATACCACACCTGAGGATTTGTGCTAATGAATAGGGGCTTCCCAGAGCAGAAAGACTACCTGGTAGCCCAATATCAACTAACCTCAGGAGGCATGACTGTGCATATGCAGTGCATCCCAGTCATGACTGGAAAATGATTAAGGGCAATAAAGGCTCTGAACATGGAGGCTCCAAGAGCTTCCTGGTTAGGGAGGGGAGGGTGATATGCTCTCTTTGGGTCATGGAAGCTCTGCTCTGGGAACTCTCCTAGATATTGCTCATATGTCTTCCTTATGATGATCCTGATTTATTTCCTTTTGTTATAATAAATCTATAATTGCAAATATAGTCTTTTCTGTGAGTTCTCTGAGTCATTCCAGCGAGTTATTGAGACCAAAGGGGTAATGGGAATCAGGAAGTGAAAGTGAAGGCATGCAGGGGAGGCCCCAAGATTGCGGCTGGCATCCCAAAAGGGTAGTGGGAAAACTCTAAATTTGCAACCAGCAGGTCAGAAGTGAGGGTATCAAGTGGACTGTCAAGTTTGTGGCTGGCATCTGCCTATTTGGCAGTCTATAGGACAGTGTCCTTTCAACTTGCGAGCTATGACCTAGCTCCAGATAGCTAGGGGCAGAGAGAGAGAATGTGCGTGGGCAGCTAAGATATCAGAGTGTCAGAGATGGTAGGAAAGTGGGGATTTGGTTAATCTTAACATTTTGGAGATTGAATTTATATTGATTCTTATCCACAAATTTATCTAATGTATTGGTGTGTAGTGGCTAATAATACTTTTGACTTACTTGTTCTTAAATTCATTATCTACCATGTGTCTGCCAGTTTGTTGTACTGTGGTGGCTTGAGTATTGCTGTGGTACTGGAAGCTTTGCCACCAGTATTTCAGATGCCAGCAGGGTCACCCTTGGTGGACAGATTTTGGCAGAGCTTCCAGAAAAAGACTAGGAAGAAGGACCTGACAGTCTACTTCTGAAAAAATTTGGCCAGAGAAAACCTTATGAATAACAATGGAACATTGTCTGATATTGTGCTGGAAGATGAGCCCCTCAGGTTGGAAGGCAGCCAAAAGATGACTGGGGAAGAGCTGCATCCTCAACGTAAAGTTGACCTTAATGATGTGAGTGGAGTCAAGCTTTCAGGACCTTTATTTGCTGATGTGGCACTACTCAAAATGAGAAGAAACAGCTGCAAACATCCATTAATAATCAGGACACGGAATGTACAAAGCATGAATCTAGGAAAAATTAGAAGTCGTCAAAAATGAAATGGAACACATAAACATCAATATCCTAGGCACTAGCTGAAATGGACTGGTATTGGCCATTTTGAATCCAACAATTATATGGTCTGCTATGCCTCTAATGACCAGTTGAAGAGGAATGGTGTCGCGTTCATTGTCAAAAAGACCATTTCAGGATCTACCTTGAAGTACAGTGCTGTCAGTGATAGGATAATATCCATATGCCTACAAGGAAGACCGGTTAATATGGCTATTTTTCAAATTTACCCACCAACCACTAAGGCCAAAGATGAGGAAATTGAAGATTTTTACCAACTGCAGCAGTCTGAAACTGATCAAACATTCAGTCAAGATGCATTGATAATTACTGGTGATTGGAATACGGAAGATGGAAACAAAGGATTGGTAGTTGGAAAATACTGCCTTGGTGATAGAAACAATGCCGAAGATTGCATGATAGAATTTTGCAAGGCCAATGATTTCCTCATCACAAATACCTTTTTTCACAACATAAACAGTGACTATGCACCACCCACCATATACTTGGGCCTTGCCAGATGGAATACAGGGGAATCAAATCAAATATATCTGTGGAAAGAGACGATGGAAAAGCTCAATATCATCAGTCAGAACAAGGCCAGGGGCAGACTCTGGAACAGATCATCGGTTGTTCATATGCAAGTTCAAGTTGAAGAAAATTAGAACAAGTCCACGAGAGCCAAAGCAAGACCTTGAGTTTGTCCCACCTGAACTTAGAGACCATCTCAAGAATAGATTTGACGCATTTAGCACTAATGACCAAAGACCAGACAAGTTGTGTGATGACATCGAGGACACCATATAGGAAGAAAGCAAGAGGTCATTAAAAAGACAGGAAAGAAAGAAAAGACCAAAATGTATGTCAGAAGTGACTCTGAAAGTTGCTTTTGAATGTAGAGTAGCTAAAGTGAACAGAAGAAATAATGAAGTAAAAGAGCTGAACAGAAGATTTCAAAGGGCAGCTTGAAAAGACAAAGTGAAGTATTATAATGAAATGTGCAAAGCCCTGGAGATAGAAAACCGAAAGGGAAGAACACGC
Source organism: Loxodonta africana (assembly GCF_030014295.1). Lineage (NCBI taxonomy): Eukaryota > Metazoa > Chordata > Mammalia > Proboscidea > Elephantidae > Loxodonta > Loxodonta africana. The sequence continues at coordinate 28,564,626 of NC_087360.1, read as the reverse complement.
TTGGCATTTCTCAAGCCGAAAGAACTGAAGAAAAACTTTAAACATCAAGTTGCAATATTGAAGGATTCTACAGGGAAAATATTAAATGACCCAGGAAACACTGTACAGAGTCACTGTACCAAAAGAATTGGTTGATGTTCAACCATTTCGGAATCATATGATCAAGAACGAATGGTCCTGAAGGAAGAAGTCCAAGATGCACTGAAGGCATTAGTGAAAAACAAGGCTCCAAGAATTGATGAAACACCAATTTCAATGCTTCAAAAATGGTTGCAGCACTGGAGGTGTTCACTTGTCTATGCCGAGACAGCTACCTGGCCAACCGACTGGAAGAGATCCATATTGGTGCCCGTTTAAAAGAAAGGTGGTCCAACATAATGCAGAAAGTATGGAACAATATCATTAATATCACACACAAGTAAAATTTGGCTGAAGATCATTCAAAAGCAGTTGCAGCAGTACATCAACAGGGAACTGCCAGAAATTCAAGGCGGATTCAGAAGAGGACGTGGAACAAAGGATATCATTGCTGATGGATCATGGCTGAAAGCAGAGAATACCAGAAAGATGTTTACCTATGTCTTACTGACTATGCAAATGCATTTGACTGTGTGGATCATAATAAATTATGGATAACACTGTGCAGAATGGGAATTCCAGAACATTTAATTGTGCTTATGAGCACCCTGTACATAGACCAAGAGATAATTGTTCGAACAGAACAAGGGGATATTGCATACTTTAAAGTCAAGTGTCAGTCAGGGTTGTGTGCTTTCACCATACGTATTCAACCTGTATGCTGAGAAGAAGCTGGACTATATGAGGAAGAATGTGGCATCAGGATTGGAGGAAGACTCATTAGCAACTTGTGATATTCAGGTGACACAGCCTTGCTTGCTAAAGGGGAAGAGGACTTGAAGCACTTACTGATGAAGATCAAACACTGCAGCCTTCAGTATGGATTACACCTCAACATAAAGAAAACAAAAATCCTCACAAGTGGACCAGTAAGCAACATCATGATAAACAGAGAAAATACGGAAGTTGTCAAGGATTTTGTTTTACTTGGATCCATAATCAATGCCCGTGGAAGCAGCAGTCAAGAAATCAAACGATGCAATGCATTGGGCAAATCTGCTGCAAAAGCTATCTTTAACGTGTTAGAAAGCAAAGACGTCACTTTAAGGACTAAGGTGCACCTGACCCAAGCCATGGTGTTTTCATTTGACTCATATACGTGTGAAAGCTGGATAATGAATAAGGAAGACCGAAGAAGAATTGATGCCTTTGAATTATGGTGCTGGTGAAGAATATTGACTATACATGGACTGCCAGAAGAATGAAAAATCTGAAAAGAAATACAGCCAGAAAGCTCCTTAGAAGCAAGGATGGTGAAACTCTGTCTCACATACTTTGGACATGTTATCAGGAGGACATCATGCTTGGTAAAGGAGAGGGTCATTGAAACAGAGAAAGACCCTCAACACGATGGATTAACTTGGTGGCTGCAAAGATGGGCTCAAGCGTAACAATGATTGTGAGGATGTCGTAGGACTGGGCAATGTTTCATTCTATTGTACATAGGGTTGCTGTGAGCTGGAACCGACTGGACGAGACCTAACAACAACAACAAATTCATTATGAGATAACTTGGATATATGAAAAAGTAGAGTTGTATGTTATAGTGCTTTGTAGTTGACATCGCCTGTGTACTGCTCAGGATTCAATCCCATGGCCTCCCTTCCCTTCCCTTGCCTTCCCCACAGCGTTATGTTGTCAGGGGCCACAGAGTCAGTTCCGACTCATAGTGACCCCATGTATAACAGAACAAAATATTGCACAGTGGTGCTACTCTCCTGCATTTGAGGTTTTTCACCTGCATTTCTAGATACCTCAACTATCTATGTATGCCTAAATCACATAAAGTGTTATTTTGCATTTTCACATCTTTTGGCATAAAATTATTCGTAGTATTTTCTTACTTTTCTATCTCTGCTGCATCTTTAGTTATACCCTTTTTCTTCCCTTTCCTATTCTTTCTCTCTCACATGCACACACATACAATCAGACTTCTCAGAGATTAATCTGTTTTGTCTTTTCAGCAAACTTTTGCCCATTCTGATTATATTGTCCTCTTTCATTAATTTCTGATCTTTCATGTTCCCTTCTGTATTAGTGTCCTAGGGCTGTCGTAACAAAATACCACAAGTTGGATGGCTTGTAAGAGCAGAAATTATTGTCTCAAAGTTCTGGAGGCTAGCAGTCCAAATCAGGGTATCAGCCATGTTGATTCCTTCTGAGGGCTCTGAGAGAGAATCTATTCCATCTCTCTTTCCTAGCTTCTGGTGGCTCCTGACAATCTTTGGCATTCCTTGACTTGTACATGCATCTTCATGAGCCTGTCTTTCCCCTTTCTCCCTGTCTCTGTGTTTCATCTCCTCTTTTATGAGGATGCCAGTCATAGAGGATTAGGACCACCTTTACTCCAGTATGACCTCATGTGAACCTAACTGATAATATCTTCAAAGACCCATTTTCCAAACAAGATCACTTCAGGTACCAGGGGTTAAGACTTCAGCATATCTTTTTTGGGGACACAATTCAATTCAATTCATAATATCTTCTTTCTTCTCTACATTTGTTATTTTCTTCTTGACTTGGTCCCCTGGCTCCGTAGTGTTTATTCTTTCCTACGTATTCCAGTTCACACTAGTATCATAGTACTTGTTGCTTAGGACCAGCATCCCTCCTGGTTAGTTGGGGCTCATGCACTTACATAATTTGGTTATTACCCATAACTATAAACATTTGGGGCTGTAAATTTTTCTTTAAAATACCACTTATGGAGCTATAAATAAAATTCATTCTTAAATGAGTATGTAATTTACAAATTTCCTGAAAGTGGCATGTAAGCAGAAAAACAATAAAAATAAGTATATACTTCATTTACTCAGTGAACGTGAGATTGTTTATAGCCCATTGTGCAAACTTCTAGTCTTGAACAGAACAAATAAAAACACTTCTGTTATTAGTAAAAGTAAACCCCAGAAACTCCCAGAGTGGCTCTAGAGGCATCCACCAATTTTGATATGTGCTCTTTATTTCTGTTATGAGTTCTGCCATGGCTCACACACTGTTCAGTGCATTCTAAAATATCCAAGTGATTGGGAATGTTTTAGTTATCTTCTTGTTATTGATTTCTAACTCAGTTATATTGTGTTCAGATTATTTGATGGGAACAATGATTCTTTGATGTTTGCTGTGACTTGCTATGTGGACTGTATGTGGTTATTTTCATAAAATATTGCCATGTTTGTGAAGAGTGTCTATTCACTAACTATCAGAGACTGGTTATTCACCAAGTGTCAGAGACTGGCTCTCCATAATTGTTTCATAAACCTGTTTGTTGTTTTGTCTAAAACTTCCATATGCTACCTTCTTTGGAAGTGTCTTTAGATATGGGGAACTGGTGGTAATGGACTCTGTTTTTGTCTAAATGTTCTTCGTCTTGCCCTCCCTGCCCCTATCTGGCAGGATATATAATTCCAGGTGAGAATTTTCTCAACACATTGAAAATTAATCCTGTCTTTCAGCTTCCATGGTCTTGTTGATAAAACTGCTGTGAGTGTAATCCTTGTTCCTCTGTAAGTAATATGCCATTCTCTGGTGGGGTATAAGACTTTGTCTCTGGTAGTCAGCAGTTTAATTAGTCTGTGCCTAGGTATGGTCTTTTTATTTATCCTATTTGGCATTCATTATCCTTTCTAATCTGTTGAGTTTTATCTTTCGACAAGCTGAAAAGAATCTATTATACTCTCCTTTCTTTCTGGAGTATGTTGGACCTTTTCATTTTATTTTCTGTGGCCCTTAACCTCTCTTTCATATTTTCAGGCTTTGTGCTAAATTCTGGATGATTTCTTCGGCTCAATCTTTAATTATACTAATTCTCTAGTCTGTTTTATTAGTCAGCTCTCTATAAACTCAATGGTTGTATTTTATTTTAGAAGCTCTTAGCGGTTCTTTGTCCAATTCACCATCCTTTTTGATACCATCTGGTTCTGCTGCTGCTTGGTCTGCTGTCCCCTTGCTGAGGTCCTGCGTCTCCTGCCGACGCACTGAGGGGCTTGCAGTGTAAGGGCAGACAGTGTTACACAGAGAGAGCTGTCCACCGGCCTTTGCCATCAGTAATATGATAGCACTTGCCAGTGAGTGGGTGGGAAACAGAAGCCAGTCCAGAGTGAGTGAGTCCTCAGGAAAGCAGTCTCCGGAGGGGGTGGCCCTGAGGTGTGCCCTAAAGGATCAGGTGAGGCAGCCTAGTGAAGGGGGGGGGTGTTCCAGGCAGAGGGAGGAGTACAAGGATTGCACAGCAGAGCCAGGTGAATGGGCTGCTGGCCATCCTGCAGGCAGGCTTCTCAGCACTGAGGCGCTCAGCCCTGGTCAGTGGTGGTTATTTAGTTGGTTAAATGCTTACGATCTGCCATCACACTCGGAGGGCCAGAACATCCTGCAGTTGTGTGGGTGAGGAGATCTATGCTCATGAGTGACACGTGACCACCGTGCTCTGCAGAGAACCTAGAAAGCGCAGGACGTGTATCGGAAGTGATTCAATGACACAGCACTTAAAACCCAGGGAACTCATGCTTTAATAGACACTGACATCACAAAGGAAGAAGGCCAAGTGCCTTAGCAATCTCAATAAAAATATGAAGTTCTTTTTACATGGTAAATTTTGTAGTATAAAAAGTTTTAATGCTGTCTGGAAACTGTGTAATTTACAAAAAAGTCCATGAAGGCCAAAGATGGCTAACACTGCATACAGGGCAGGGTGCCAAGTGGGGAAGGCGCCCGGGGAGGGGAGGGACCACAGAGGTCCTTGCATGAAACGTCTTTGAAGGATCTGGCACAAACAGCCTAGTTCACAAACCACATGTACAGTCATTTTAGATAAAACAACAAAGTATGTGATGAAAACTACACAATCTTTACTTTTTGCCTACTTATTAAAAGCAAACCAGATTATGTGGCATTTTTTTCCAACCTGAACTGAAACAAAGTGATAGTTCTCCTTGTGGGTCTGCCAGTGTGTGTGGTAAAGACAGTGGGACAGGTTCATGGTACCAAGGACCCAATAGGATAGTCACCGGGACAGATGAGTAGGCCAGGGCAGTGTGTGCAGCACTTGTCTCTGGCTGAAACCCAGCAAGTGTTGGTGGGGACCATTAATTTACTTTGAAGACTGGGCTGGAGGTGAGAACGCTTTCATTTTTCTACATAGCAGTGTGGATCAAAATGTGAGTGTTATACGCTAATTTTTTCTTGATGTTTTGACTGAGTTAAGCTCACCAGAGTAGTTGAGGAATTCACCAGTAAGAATCAGGACTGAGTCCAGCACTGTGCTGCGAGTCTATCCTGAGGGCTGGGGGGGATGGCGGCTTCGTTGCTCATATTCAGCGTGTTTGTGTCTGAGAGTCAAGGTGGGCGGGGCATGTCAGTTTCCTGAGCTGAAAAAGAAACGTATCCAATGCTGTCTGCAAATGGCAAATATTTTTATAAATTTTACCCACATCTATTCACTCTTCCCAAGTGAGCAGAGAGCCAAGGGCTAGGCAGGAGTCCCTTGTTCCTTGGCCCACATGGCCCAGGCATGCTCAGGGCTTCCCTGCAGGCAGGCTGACCCCAGTGTGCCACTCACTTGCCCTAGACTGGAGAAACGAAACGTTATTTCAATTGTGTTTTCTCCCTTCTAGGCCAGGAATCAGCCACCTTTTCCTAAAAGGGCCAGGTATTAAGTATTTCAGGCTTTGTGGGCCAAGAGGCAAAATCAAGAATATTATGTAGGGACTTGGTAACCATTTAAAACTGTGAAAACCGTTCTTAGCTTGTGGGCTGTAAAAAACTAGGCAGCCGGCCAGATTTAGCCTGTGGGCTGTAGTTTACTGACCCCTGACTTATACAAAGAAAATCTTAGTGAATTATAAAACCTCACATAATTTTAGATGCAGATTTTTTCAGCATAGCCTAAAAAATTGACTTTGATTTTATGATTTTACATCTATTCTACTCATAGAAACATCAGGAATGACACTCAGCAAACAACAAAGTGGCGACTCTACAGTGGTTTTCAAGTCGGTCCTATTATGTCGTCTTTGTTTTTCCCTTCATTGATGCTTGTATCTAGGACCGCCCCCCCAAAATCTGGGGGGAGGTCCTAGATACAAGTACCATTTTGGCTCTGCAATATGAAACCTAACACAAAAATGTACTTAAGACTAAAACCAGGTTAGAGTCCATGAGTTTTCCCAGCTGGCTTGAAAACCACAAGAAGATGTGTCCATGGGAATGGTCCGGGTGATGGGGGAAGTTGACTAGAAGGTGGACAGCCTCCTGGGGACAGCACTGAGCCCAGGCCTTTCCTTTATGATACCATGGCACTTGGGAAAGAGACTGGGACAGACTTGCTGAGAAAGGGCAGCCCAACTGTCGTGTGTGCTTTGCAGTTTAGCGTTTGTTGTTGAGGACCTGATTTTACTATCCAAATGAAGTGAACAGTGCTATAAATGTGGCTTTCATTTGCATCACTGGTACTTTTATTACCATTTATTTTTTTCTCTGCTCATATGAAGACATCCTCATAGTGGCTTGCTTCTTTATAAAGTATTTCTCTTCCAGTGTTGGGATCAGGATTGGCATGTGACATCCTTATTGTCTGCTTCCATCAACATGGCTGTTGGGTTAAAGGTATAAACCTCTATGACATAGCTCAGGAGACTAACACAAAATGGGTAAACATTCTCCTTTCAGAGGAGTATACTAAAGAACGGACAGGTGGTCAGTGTGTGTTTATAAAGTGAGATCCTACCCAAGGTTAAAACTCTACCTGGCTGTCTTGGTGTTAGTCCCCTCCCTGCCAGTTCCTCATGTCCTGGGCCAGGTGACTGCATTACCTTTGTGGGACATACCCTCACAGTTAGGATGGTCAAATCTCAATTTTAGAGTTACCTAAAAGATGCTTACTTAAATTCTCCAACTAAACTTAATACTAATACGATTTTCAGCATTTCATTTCTTTATTAAAATAAATTAATGTTTACCCCTAACTAGACTATTCCCTTTTCTTGTCTCAGCCAATGGCAGTGCAAGTACACTGTCATTGTATGGGAAAAGCCTGCCTCCATTTTTGATGAGTATCTGTTGCCCTTTTGAGCAGTAATTCAGAGGTACATCCCAGCAAAGGCTACACCTGCATCTCAGCATATGGATATGAAAGTCTTCTGTGGTGGGGAGGGCCCTGTCTTTCAGACAGCAGGGGTGATGAGAGGACGGCCCCAGCTACGGGGAGGCTGCTGGGACTGCGTGAACCTGGCAATGGATTGAGATAGAAGAGGTGTTTGTTAGAGGCCCGGGGGTAGGAAAAGAGACTAAAATTAAGCAGCTGATAAAAGGGAATAGGAGCTGGAAGGCTAGATTCTGGTTAAATCTAGTTAACTGTGGACATTGCTTTCTTTTTTTTTTTTTTTTTTTAATTTTTTGCTCATAAGGAAACTGAGTAATTTCAACCTTTCCCCCAAACTTGATAATTACTTGTTGTTGACTATTCAAAATTTGCCATTTTTAAAAAACTTTTGAGTTTTTAAAAATAATAGCTATAAATGCAAAGTACTATTGATAATAAAACCAAGTTGTTTATCTGTGTACAAAAAAGGTCGATAATGTTTTAAAAGCACAAAGTTGCATTTTAAATCACAATTGCATAGTTCTAAGATGCCTGGATAAGAGTTACACACATGTTTTTTTAAAAAATTCAAGTTTGGTTGACAGAGGGGCCCAAAAGGACATTTGTAGAGCCGGAAGAAGTGTTCAGGATGGAAGCACTGTTTCAACCTGAATTATTGCATTGTTACTGTGGTGTCACAATGTTATGAGATCAAAATTGCTACAATTTAATTACAAATCATTGGCATTTTCTAAAACCATTATTCTGTTTTTGGTGACTATAACACTTCCAACTTAGAGAAATTTTTTTATATATACCACCCCAACCAGCACCTGAAAGCTGTAAAAAAAAAAAAAAAAAAAAAAAGCTCTATTTGTATTTCTGTATAAAAGGTGCTGTATATCCACCTCTTAGCAAAATACCTGCTCCCTTTCCTCTCCCCACCCCACAACCATGACCGTTTTGTACAAAAATCCTGGCGAAGAATCACATCAGAGATGAGAATTGGGAGTTCAAAGGTAAACATTTGGTGAAGTGTGTGGAAAATTCCATGAGCTTCTTGTACCGACCCCACAGAAGTTCTGGCTTTTGGTGAATCTGGTCCAGAGTCCTGGCAACAGAGCCACTGGCTGTGTGCTTGGTAGCGTTTGGACACGGTGACGCCGGGGAAGGCATCCATCACGAGGCGGTGCTGACAGCGGCATGGCGGTGACTTGTGCGCTCAGGCAAGGCAAGTAGGCAGAGTGAATACTGAGACCCTCTCTGTGGGCTGCTGCTCTCGGATTCAATGGGTAGAAAAGACACTTAGCATTTGGAGGAAGGAAAAAATCTTCCCGGGGATAGAAACTTATAGCCGTTTCCAGAAGGAAGTCTGAGAGGGCGCGTAGGAGCTGCAGGAACGCCGGCAGGCAGCGGGAGTGTGCTCAGCCTGGTGGTCTGTGTGTGCCAGTGTCCATTGGGAGGGGGTTTTGGGGGTGCTTCACCATGCTGCTGCAAAGACAGCTCCTTAAGTTCAAGCTTATCTACTCCTTCATCCTTCTTGTTGTGCCGAGGTGACAAATTCAATAGACTGAGGACATCTCTTTTGGAAGTCATCGTTCCAGGGGTCCCGCGGAATATTTTCATTGGTCCTGTGGGATGCTGGGGTGTGCTCTGCCAAAACATCTTCAGGTTATGGATGGCCTGCACCTTCTCATCAATGGCTGCCATTTTCAGTTTGTCTATGTCTGGCGCATCTGCAGGGCTCGAACGAGCCGAACCAGCTGAAGAATATGAGAGAGCTGGGGATGGTGCACTACCAGCAGGAGACTGGTGGCCTGAGCTTGGGGACATGTTCCTCGGGGACTTGGAAATGTGAGCACTGTAAGGAGAGCTGGGGTACTTCAGTTTAAAGAGAGGCTGGTCAGTCAGGGAAGTCTGGGAGTCAGAGCCGGGCGAGGGCCGGCCGCTGTGCTGGCTCCGGCTGTCTTTGATGGATGTCTCCGAGGTGGTGGGGCTGTTATATCCCGAGCTCACCTTGGGCAGGGATGAGCTTCTGGCTGGGGGCTTTGGCTTAACAGTAACTGGTGATTGTTGGCTCTTCTGATGGGAAAGGACAGGCCTGCTGAATGCACTTGTTTCTGACGCTCTGAAGACGGTAGTGCTGTTTGGCACGGAAATGCCATCATCTGAATTACTGTTCTTGCTCGCTTGATTGCCACTCCTCTGAAGACGCTCTACTGCAATGAGATGACTTTGCGTCTCCTCTAGAATTTTCTGGGCCAACTCTTGTGGATCAAGCTTTGGGTTGCTTTCTTCTTGGGATTTCACGGTACTATCTGTTTCTGTGCTAGACTGGTCTGATTCTCCTGTATCTGAACTTGCTAGTTTTCCAACCTTTTGGAAGGGTGAGTTTGGGCTGGGAATCAGAGTCATTTTAACTGGAGAGTTTGGAGTGCTGATGCTCCCCTTGGAGCTGACAGAAACTTTAACACCTCCAGGTGTCCCGACCCTGGACTGATTGTGATCTGGTGAGAATCGTGCCTTCTTGTTTTCTTGGTAGGCCGCCAGAGGCTCGGTGCTGATGATGGAGAACCCTTCGTACTCCTCCTCATCTTTGCTGCCTGCAGTGCGGGCCTGTGGGGACATCTGCCGCCGAGGCAAGGTGGATCTCTGCGGGTAAGCATTTTTGGACCGGTCATAGTCCTGTCGTCCTCTGGGGCCGCCACCTTCCAACCCAACCTCAGTCTTGGAGACAAAGCTCATGGAGGAGGCGATAGAGCTCAGGCTGTACACGGAGATGGCGTCCGAGGTGATGCTGTCTGCACCAGTGGGAGAGAAGGGAGGGTGCTGGTAGCCCAAAGGCAGGGCGTTGGAGACGGACTGAGCTGATGCCAGAGACTCGAGGGAGGACGAACTGTCAAGGCTGAGGCGCTTGGGCAGCTCCGTAGAATCTAAGCACAAAAACACAAGTGCCCAAAGGGCAGTTAGAATTCTGAATGGTTTTGATTTCCTTTCAAAAATCACAAGCATCCTTATATGCATAGAAGCTGGCAGAGAATTATGCAAGTGCTACTTAGATACAATTTGAATTAGCCTTACAATTCTGGAAAACACAGTAAATCTTAAACAGGGACAAAAGCACCCCAGGAGAGCTCCCGGACTCAGACCTCCACCTCAATGGCAGGGCCGTCTCCACTCTGCTCCCCATGGCATGGGCCAGCAACCCGCTTCGGCCCTCCTGCCCTTACCAGGGCCGACCCTCAGCTCGGGCCCAGGGCCTGTGAGTAGTCTGTGATATCTCCTGTTCTAAACTGCACAGAGACAAGTCACCTGCCCACAGGACGTCCCCTTGGGCCCCACTGCCCTGCGCTCCAGCAGACCTCTGCAGCAGAGTGGTCCTCACTCACCCTTCACGCTGTGCCTCTCTAGTATCTAATGGATGTTTCAAAACTGAGCATGTCTAAGATTAGACTCAACCCATTCTTCCTGCCACGTTCCTGGTCTTGGCTAACAGCGGTTCCATTAGTTGTTCTCCTCTTTTTCTGTGTCAACGCACATCCCTCAGCAGATCCTGTTGGTTCTACCTTCGAGCCATGACCACTATCCCAGCCAGCATTACTCTTCCCAAAGCAGTCAGCATGGGCCTTTCGGAACATTCCTCAGACCAGGTGTGTCCTCCAAGCCCTGACCATCGCCTGCCTATGGGATCTGGCACCTGCTCCTGTCGGGCCTCGTCCCGCCCTTCTCCGCTCCCTTGCTAAGCTGCTCCGCTGCCACTTCTCTCACTTTCTTTTCCCTCCCCAGTTTTGGTTTTCTTCACAGCACTTGTCACTGTCCCCAGTTTTGGTTTTCCTCACAGCACTTGTCACCATCTCACGTACACTGTATGTATCTCCCTCTACTGATTGCAAGCTCCATGAGAACAGGAGGTTTCACTCATTGCTATTGAGTTGTCCCTAACACACACGTTTATTTCCTTTTCTTCCCTTCATGAGAGTGTAACCAGGTGTGTGGCAGTGGCCTGCCCTGGGGTGGAGCATGCGGGAGGACGCATGGGTTGGCTGAGCGAGGCACCTACCAAAGAGGGACAGCAGGGACTGGAGTGCGAAGTGCATAGTCCGTCGGTTGGCCTGTTTCCCAGTTTTCAGAATGACTTCCTCCTGACCAACTTCACAGAGGTCAAAACCTAGAGGATCAAAGATGTAAACATGTTTTCTTAAGGAAGATTCTGTATCTTGAAAACAATTGGAGCTGTAGGGCTCCTCATACAATTCCATCGGCCCAGGCTCCAGGCCCCTCAGCACGCCCTTCTGGCTGGGAGCCTCTCACTCAGAGCCAGGCCTCCGAGGGCTGTTGATCAGTAGTGCCAGCTGCCTCACCCACAGCACCCTCCCTGTGGCTCCCCCTTCGCCTGGGTGCAGAGCTTGCTGCTGGGATCTCCTCTGTCCCTTTGTGGCTGCTCTACTGCCCTACATTGTGTCCTTGAGAGCTGAGGCCTAGGGCTTTAAAGGCCTGTTAACATCCTGTCATTGTTCTATTTTCTCACAGAAGAACAGCAGAAATGCACCTTTACTTAAGGAAGAACGTCCGGGGGAAAAACGGGCCACTCCATCCGGCATTGAGTCTAGTATTTAAAGTTGGTGTGTGGGAAGGTGGAAGCGTCTCAGGGCAAGGACAGCGTCTTGTATGTGGTCAGTGTCTGCCACCCTGGGCCTTCATAAATGCTGAAGGTTTAGTGAAGGCTTTGCTGGTGATGGAGAAACTGCTTTCTTGGCTGAACTGCCCTGCAGGGACTTCACTTTTCCAAAGCCCAGGGGTGCCACTCCCTGGTTCTGATGATTATAATGAGACTCAGAGCGAGTACAACAAAGGACGCAGAGCTTCCTGAGTGAGGGCTGGCTAAGGAGCTGTTGACACAGCACTAAGACTTGTTAAGAGCCATTCCAGAGGCACCCAGTAAATACACCTCCCAGGGAGGAGCTCAGGAGGAAGAAGCCACACACAGACACCACAGCCAGCAATGGCACCACATGCAGGAGCCACCGGGCGGGGATTTAGGGACTGCAGAGCCTTTAGCACTGATAGCCTCTCTCAGGGAGTCACTGCTCCAAATGGTGGCAAAATGCTTGATGCTGAAGCTCCCAGGGGACTGGCACCTGTGATATCACCCCCTCTCCTCTGAGATAGCACCCCCTTCTCCTGATCTCACCACAGGGAAGGTCAGGCCCAGCCACCCAAGGCCTGCTGTTGTCAGCATGTGCACCTCATGCCTGAGAGCGTTCACAGAGGAGAAATTATATATATATTTCTTTTTTTAACTTAAGGATTCTGGTACTGGTCTGAACACCCTCATTCCCTTTGGAATCAGATTCACTTGAGGAGCCATCTGGCAGCTACGGGAACTCTCCCCCTCTGATCTTGAAAATAGAGAGTCCCCGAAAGCAACAGCAAGGCATTATATTCTGAGAACTCAGCATTTAAAAATGAATAACGAATAATAACATAAACCTAAGAGAGAAGCCTCCACTTTCACCAACGTGACTTGAATTGGTTACTCCAACAGAACTTCAGCCTCTAAATACCCGACACCCCCGCGATTGCTTGTGATGCGAGAGCTCGCACTTAGGGCTGGGAAGGGAGTGTGGGGCCCTCTGGTAACCAGAGCCCGTCTTCCTCATAGCCGCACACGCACACGCCCGGCCTCGCCCCGTCGCGGGAGTGTCAGTGGAATTTGGAAAGTACAGAAAAGTATAGGAACATCAGTGAGAATCACATAATCCTCACACCAGAGACAGCCAGTCTAAGATGTTCTGGGTTCTCTTCTGGACTTTCTCCTTGATACACCTGCAAAGGGGCATCGGACATCCAGTTCACGGAGGAGGACAGCTAGCCAGCACCCTCAAGCCCACAAGGGAAGGCCTAGGCCCTGCACACAGAAGTGAGCTTTTCCTGTGTAAGGAAAGGCCCTGGTGTTCTCACTGACTCACCAGAGTTCACTATCGAAGTGGACTTGACCACCTGTGCCACTGCCCCCAAGGCTGGTCCCACTGCGTATCACGGAAGTGAGAGGAAGACCGTCTTGGGTATGGAGCTGGCATTTCCCACTTTTGCTTCCACAAAACATACAGTTATCATGTTTACACCAAGCAGACTGTGTTTTAAATCCACAGGAAAAAAACAAGTAGTACAAATGGTAAAGGAGTCCAGAAGTCTAATGAAAGGGCTTCACAGGTTTCCCCCTTTACCTTCAAAAGAAACAGACATGTCTGAAAACAAACGGAGCCAGCCCTAAGTTGAGGCGGGTTGGGAAGGTCATCTATAACACAGCCAGGAGAAGACGGCCCAATACTGAACACCCAGGCTGAGGTGACAGTTTGTAGTCAAATACTAACCGAAAGGTCGGCACAGTGGTACCATGGAAGAAAAGCCCTGGTGATCTGCTTCCCTAAAGATTACAGCCAAGAAATCCCTATGGAACAATTCTATTCTGTAACAGAAGAGGTCACCATGAATCAGAGTTGATTCAGAGGCAACAATATGCAGGCAGAAAAGCCCTTGATGAGGACTGACTGCCCTGTCAGATGGCTGGTCACTGTCACAGTGACAGTGGATCACGTCATTCCTCCAAAGGCTCCCCACTTCCTTCAGGTTAAAGCCACTCCCTCTGCTCCCCCTCACCTCCCTTGCTCTCCCCTCAACCCTCGCTTCCTCTGCTCCCTCTGCATGGCTGCCTGGATAGCTCTCTTGCTCAGCAAAGCCATGCCTCCAGGCCTTAGTCTTGGCTGTTCCCTCTGCTTGGATCACACCCTGTCAACATTTGCATTATCTCTTGTTTCTGAGGCCCGTGCTCCCTGCTCCCCACCCCTCCAGCCAATCACTTTGACCCTGATGCTTTTGTTGGTCAGAGTGCACCTTTGCCTTCTAAGATGTCTCCCTTGAATAATTTATTACTTACGGTATTTTTACGCAAACAACATGTACCTTCTACATTTGTTTGCCATTTGTAAGTGTGCTATGCTAAGTTTTTTTATAGCAACATGTAAAAAAACTTGGCATAGTGGAGCTCATGAAAATAGTTCGTGGGGGAGGGCACCCGTGGCAAACAAATGTAGAAGGCCTGCCTTATTTGCATAAAAATATGGTCTCTTGTCTCCTCCCCCCACCAACCAGTATAATGTAAACTCCAGGGGGGGCAGGGTTTTGTGTCTTTTGCTCACTGCTGTAGCACTGTGTTTGATAAAACATTTGTTGAGTGAATGGCTCACAAGCAAGTCACACGCACAGGTAGGGCATGAGGAGATTTCAAACGACTTCTGATCGTGTTTTATCAACAGAGGTACCTGTTGGAAGTAAATAGCAATTATGTCAGGAGCTGCTTTAGCCATGTTAACAATATGAAAAAGGGAAAAGTGAGTGTCCTGGCTTGAAGAGGATTCTGGGATGTGCCTTTCTAGATGCCCGTGGTTTCCACAGTACTTTTTATGCCAGTTGCCAGTAGCCAATGATCGAGCCCAGCACTGAACCCACCATTTGACAACTGTACTTCTAACTATTCTTTAGCTCTTCATCATGGCTTGGATCCCAGCAATACCGGAACCTAGCAGATTCATATAAAGATAATGGTTACAAATAAGAAAGATTAAATCATCATGTAGGGCAAATGGGTCGAAGCTGAAGGGTCATTTGGGAATCTTGTTAAAGCACTAGAACAACCAGGAGGAAAATAAATTTTAAAAAGTGACTGAAGGAACCAATTAAGTCAAGGATGCTTTGTCCTACCTAGAGCTGCCAGGAACTCATGACATCCCGGGAGCCGCCATAGCTGGACGCTGATGGAGACCTGGATGGGTGCTGATGCAAAGTCCTGCTCCTTCTCGCCAGCCTGGAGCTGAACCAGCACCTGGTGGAGCTGAGGGAGGGAGGGCAGAGGTGAGCACGCTCTTCTTCCCAGCATCTCCTTTCCCTCCGGCCCTCCTCAGGGTTTGTTCCCAGGTTATTCCTACGTCACCTCTTATTGTCATCACTAATGACTCTTTCACCTCACTGTATATAGCATTTGAGATTCTTTTTAAAGTGCCTTTCTACCTATTATCACGTTATCCTCACTCCTTGGGAAGGCCAAGCGGCAGTGGGCTCAGAGACGCTAGATGGTGTATTAAAGGTCATGCCTTAGCCACGTTAACAATGCGGAAAAGGGAAGCGAGTGCCCTGGATTGAACAAGATTCTGGGATGTGCCTTTCTAGGTGCCCAGGGTCAAATCAAAGATGGCCAGTAGCCATTGATAGAGCTACTTGGGCCTGGGCTGGCCCCAGTCTGGGTCTGCTGACTCTAGCCGTTGCATCTTCCGTGGTACACACAGAGTACAGGAGAGGGCCTCAGGGAGCAGAGAGGGGTGAGTTCTAAGACTGGTCATCTCCTGCCTTTCTTTAAAAATTAAGGTCATTCCTTATGATCTTGGGGTAAATGGTGAAGAGGAATCTAATGTCCCTCAGCACTCGAAGAAAAGCCCATGTAACCCACTCAAAGGGTCTGTGGCGTTGCAGGTTTCCTGAGTCTGAGCTCTCTCAGGGCCGCTGTGCAGTTCACAGTGTTGCGTACTTAAAGTTGGTTCTGCCCTGCTGTGCAGGTGGCACTAGAAGGCCAAATCAAGAGCACAAGAAGGCTGGAGTAGGAAAGGGAGAGCCAGAGCAGAGGGGGACAGGCCACCAGACAGCCAGCGGCCCTGGTCACCCAGCCTGGAGCTCTGTGGCCCAGAGCCTGTTGGCATGTGCCTCCGTCTCCGTTACAGACGAGAGTCAGTCCAGCAGCGCCTGCATGCTGAGTTCAAGGCACCACCAACGGTAACTCGGGAGTGTGGCGGGGTGAGGGCTCACCTGATGACAGCTGCTACTTAAAGTAGTACTCACCATTCCAACCATATTTTTAACAGCCTTCGGCCAGCAGATTATAAGAAAAAGAAAGAAAAAGAGAGAAAGAAGAGAGTTTAGACTCAAGCATAGGTTGTTATGCAACACGAGCTGACCACTGCTTTAGGAAGCGCCACACAGACCTGCGGCTCTGACCGGGAGGGGAAAGGAGCGAGAGTCAGCAGGGACACACAGGAAAATGAACAGCCATGCCAGGCGCTCTGGGGGTCAAGGGATCACGGCCAGGCAGGCCCTGCCCTTCCTTGAAAGTAGAAGAGCCGGGCAGGCCGGACCCGAGTGGGGAGGGCCTGGAGGGGTTCCAGAGTGACTCAGGAAATGTCCACCATCCGCCAGTCCCTGAGGCAGCCTCAGGACACTTCCCTGGGGCCAGCCAGCATATCAGGCAGACAGTCTTTGTGCTCCCACAAAAGAAAGAAGTTAAGCAGCTGGGACTCCCAGCCTTGGCCTGCATATGTCATTCTAGCTTTGTCTTTTCTTAGCGCTCAAATGTCTAGCCCTCCTTGCTCTAGGATGTTTTAATATGCAGTGCTCTGGAAGAGTCTTCCTGAGGGTATTCAACAAGCAGATGCAAAACGCTGATTATACACTGAGCAGGAACTCAGTGGGAGGGGCAGTCTCTGTGCAGGGCCACATTTCCAAATCTGGCTGGAAGCAGCCCCCGGTCAGAGGAGGGCTCAGGGTGCCACTCAGAGTTTCGGAGGCTCATCCTAGATGATGGGGCAGGTTTGTTTCCACCCAGAACTATGTCTGCTGAAAGTGAAATCTGCTGATAGGCATCTCTAATAAGAATGAACACGGTTTTCCAGAGATTACTGTCCAAGATGACCAGAGAAAAGTGCTCTTCAGGGGTGGTTGGGCCCTTGCAGAAGCCCTGTGCAGCCAGGAGGATTGGTGGGCACAGTGAAGCTCTGAGTTAGAAATCCTCCAAGTCCCTGAGTTAGATCTAGTCTGCTAGAGGGAAGCACGCTTTTAAAAACTGCCATGCAACGTGACTTTCTGTTTTGTATTAGAGTTGACTTTGTGTTCACCACTATTTGTTTCAATAATTCGTCTCAGAGTATAAGTACTGAGACACCTGTCACCACCCTGGCGGACAACCTCACATTGGCTTGCTTAGAAGGGGTGGCTGGAATGCTTGCTCATAGCTGAAAGGCTGGGGGAGGACAAGGTGACAGGAGGTCACTGAATGGAGAGCCAGGACAGGGCCCCATGAGCATCATCTGCATCTAGAGGGCACTGCACTGCAAGGCTTGCCGCCTCCCCCAGCCCGCACCTGAGGACACAGGCCGGGGAGGGCTATTCTGTGGCTCCCCACCCTTGCCCTTCCCTTCTCGTCACAAAGGCTGAAGAAAGAAACGATGCTGCATCACTTGCAGGGTCCTATCTGGGGCCACACCACTTCTGTCTTTACAGCTCGGCAGAGCCTCAGGCAGGGCTCCGGCCCTGCTCAGGACTCACCCGGCTGATGAGCTGCTCGCCAGTCTCCGAGGCGGTGATGACTTTGCAGAGCGCCTGAAGGGCAGGGTTGGGCAAACCTAAACCAAGAAAGGGGGCGGGCATTATCCGAGAGGCCGGTGGACCCCCGGTCCTGCCTTCCCCAGGAAGAAGCCCGGAAACACTCAGCAATGGTGGCATTCAAAAGCCCAGGATGCACAGGCATGTGCTTCTGGGCTTGACTTGGAAAAGGAGAGTGTTGTCTCCAAGAAAGGGAGGTCAGGGGCAGCAGGGCAAATCCTGGCCCTGCTGTCCTCCTCCAGGGGCGCGGTCACATTCCCAAGATGCAGTCTCAAGTTGCATCAGCCCCTCTGTGTCTTGCACAAAGGGCAGCCCCGAGCACCTGCACCAGCTTCACCCAGGGGCTGGCCCCATAGCTTTGTCAGATGGCAGCTGCCAGTTACACTGTGAATCACAGCTACTGTTGACCTGCATTACCTTGTGTTGTCCCAGGAAGAGGCAGAGCCAGGACCCCACTGCTGCTCTCGGGGCACAGGGCATGTGCCACCACAAATCAAGAGGTCGGGGAGAGTACTCTGTCCTCCAAATTCAGGAGGAAAAGTCTGTGCCTCTGCTTCCTTGCCCCTTCTCTGGACACTCCCTTCCCCTTCCCAGCTCTGAGGTCCTGCATCTCATTAATGCAGGGACCACGGCCACCAGCTGGGTTGTGCTTTTCCCCAGCCCCTCAGTTGGTGCCAGCTCTGCCCAAGCCTGCTGGCACAGGGCCATGCCCCAACTTACCCAGCAGGGACTGGATGGTGGTGCTGCACTGCTGGAGCCGATCACCTGGGTCGGAGGTTGGGAAGAAAACGGCCGCCGGCAGGCCGCTGGCTGGGGGGTCCAGTCGGAAGCCCACGGCAGTGAGGAGGGCCTGCCAGCCAGGAATGCCAGCTACTTTGTTGTCCACACTCTGCTGGGACGTGTACATGGCATTGCGCTGTCCAGTCTGGATACGTTGCAGGGACTTCTCCACCTGGAAGGTGACGAAGTGAGGCCACCACTCTGCCCACAGGTGCAGCCTGGTGCCCTCCATGTGTCAGGGCTGACTAGTGTCGCCCTCTGTAGACCACGTGGCCAGGCCTGAGTGCTATAGCACCCGCTCAGTGTGAAGGGAGTGTGGGAGGCTGCAGATGAAAAGGATGCACAGAGCCGACGAGAGGTGGCCCATCTTTGGAAAAGGCTCTATGCCTTCCCTAACCTACTGGCCCACTCCAGGCCCTCCTCCACATCGAGTGAGTTGTCTGAAAACAAAGCTCAGGGGCCTGCCCCAAACCATGGAATGGCTCCCATCGCTGCAGGATACACCCTTAGGCCTCAAGCCCCACTCAGTGCCCCTCAACTGCCCCACCCTCCAGCAGTGCCCACCCCTACGTCTGTTTGTGCTGGCCCCTTGGCCAGCAGTGCCTCTCCTCCCTGGTACCACTCCCCCAGCTTCCCTCTGCACTGGCCTCTGGAACCTACCTCCCTCCCAAGAGTCCCCCTGTGTTTCAGGGCCAAAACTGGTGCTTGGCACATGGGGGCTGAACTCGCCCAGAGAGCCATTAGTTTCCTGCCCGAGTGAGCATTTTTCCCAGTGCTTCAAACAGCTTCCAACAGGCAAGGTTTCTTCGGTGGAAACCTCGGCTCCTCCTGAGATGCTGCATGCCCTGAGGAGATGTACTATCACTGGAACGAGTTGTCCAAGATGTCACCTGAGACTTCTTACAGTAAAATGTTGGGGTGCTGGGGGATTGGATGTCACAGGCAGGAGGAAGTGCAGCTCATACTAGCCATGAGGAAAAGGCAGGACTGATCATAGGCAGGACACCCAACCAGCTGGCTGTCCCTCAGGCCAGAAGGGCCTTGGAGACACACTACCCACTGCGGCCAAGGGGCACCGACTATTGGGCCAGGATGGCACCAAGATGCAGTTAGGAGTTAGGCGCTGTTGAACTTGACCTATGGCCAGCACACCCACTGAAAAAAACCAAGACGGACGAGAAAACCCTTACAGGTGCCTGAGGGGCCTCACGGAGGAATGGGGAGCAGCTCAGCAGTCTGGGTGCTGCAGCAAGGGAGGAGGGTGGCTTTGGGAGCTGACAGGCCCTGACAAGGCCCAAGTGCTGAGCTCCTTAAAGGCCCCTGGGCAGTTTGCAGACACTGGGTGGAAAAAGCTGAGAGAGACACTGTCTCCAAAGGCTCACCACACGCCAGCACATCCACCCTGCACAGGTGGCAGGAGCTTCCTCAGGTCCGGCCTGAACACAGGAGGGTTTCAGGTTACAGCCTTCTTCATTTGTTTGGTAATTTCCTTCAGGCCTGAGGAAGCCTCCTTCAAGCAGACCCTAAGCTCAAGAATTTATGTGACTGACCTACCGTCAGAAATGCCCTGAGAGCTACCACCCTCTGACCAGGCACAAGAGGTCTAGAGGGTCTGCTCTGGCTCTCCCTGTGGGCCAGACATCTGCAGGGCCCCCCGAGCATCATGTTCTGGATACCCAGGACCCTGATACCCACCCGCTGTCATCCCCTGTCCTATGCCAACCTGCCAGCCCCACCCTTCCCCTCCAAGCCTTTTTAGTCAACTCGGGGTCCATGCTTTTAGTGAAGCCCTAAGTAAGGGGCTCCCCGGGCTCCCAGGTCCCCTACCAGGTGCAGGAGTACTCGCAGGGCGTCCCGTGCACGCTCAGGGTGCTGCAGGATCTCTGTGAGGGCCTGGCCGATGAGGGACGAGGGACTGTTCAGCTTTACGTCGCTCCCAATGAGCAGGAAACCTGTGGGGAGCACAGGAAGGGCACCTCAGACTCTCAGCCCCACAGCTCCCAGCCGGTTCCACAGCCTGCCATCTCTGCCGCCCGCCTGGGAACACCGCTGGAGCTGGGGCGCCTGGCTGGTGAGCGCTGCATGGCAGGTGGGACTGTGCAGCAGCTAACTCACTGGGTGGCCGTCTGGTGCCCTTTGTCCCCTCTGTTTAGGACTCTATATTGTTCCGTTTTTCAGGTAAGTGCAGCTAGAGGGGCTCCTGAGAGTGCCTCTGCCTTCCTCGTGCAGCAAGCGCCACCGCCCTAAGGAATGACTGGGCTGGTTTTCCCTGAAATCCATCCTGTATCTGTTTGTACTTAGGTATCCTTGAGGAACAAGCCCAGGGGCTCTCACCCTTGCCCCTGAGGGAGGGGTGTGTGTGCGGGGTGTTCACTGTGCTGGCCTGTCACCTGCTCTTGGCCTCTGGGGTGGGGAGGCGGGAAGGGGCCACGTGTCCAGTGCTGAGAATGAGATGGAGCCGGCCTGGTAGAGGTCACTGTCCATGCAGCACCGAGATCCTGGCTCCCCGTCCATGGGGCTCCTTGCCCAGCACTTGCTTCCTAAGCTGGGAAGCATAGAGAAGCTTCCCCCAGCCCCGAGCAGCTTTAGACCAGGCTGCCTCCGAGGGATAGGGAACCGGTTTTCTAAGAGTATTTTTAAGGGTAACTAGGCAGCATCGGAGCCCTGGTGGTGCAGTGGTTAAGAGCTCGGCTGCTAACTAGAAGGTTGGCAGTTCAAATCCACCAGCTGCTCCTTGGAAACCCTACAGGACAGTTCTACTTTGACCTATAGGGTTGCTATGAGCTAGAATTGACTTGACAGCAACGGGTTTGGTTTTTTAGTTCTGACACAACATCATTAGAAAGTGTTTTCCCTAGCACAAAGTTACGACTTTTACGTTACTGTGAATAAAACTAAACAGGGCCCCTTTTCAAAACTACCATATCTATAAGCGCATTGGGAAGACAGTGGGGTGGGGGGCCTTTGGCAGTGGATGGCCAAGCGTGGGCCTATTCCCACAAACCCTGCACTATGTTCTGTGGGGCCAAACCCACTCCGCCTGCCAGGAGCTTGTGCGAGCCCGCTGTCACGTGAGGAGAACAGTGATGGAAACCACAAGGGTGTCCTCCCATCTCCGTATCCCTGGGAGCAGAAGCAGTTTAGTGCAGAGCGGGGCCAGAACCCCTGTGCCTGCCACCACCCTCCACCTCGCAGGATGAGGGAAATGGCCAGAAACAGGTTACACGTGTGCTGTGGGCACCACTGAAGGTTTTGTCCTTAGCTACAGGAGGAAACAGGATAGATCCCATTTGTTTTTTGAATAGACAACGTAAGAACACTACAGCTGTGTTGTCGATGAGTGAAGTGAACAACCCGTTTCCGCGTCTCAGCAATAGGCTCATCCATCACACAGATGGCAGGCAGGTGGCAGCACCGCCTGGGCTGGTACTGTAGGGCTCCACCACGGGGCTCCCCCACCTCTGAGAAACGACACCAGCAGCGTTGGGACATGCTAACTGAATTTATTTTTAAAAGGAGGAGCAAGTTGAAAGTCCAATTTTTAATATAGATGGATGTGTATATATCTTTTGCCATTAAAACAATAACATGTTTTTGGAAATGGCATTTCTGGTGTTTTTCTGATACTCTGCTTTATGGGTTGGCACTGTTGTTACAGCATTGGTGGGACTTTGCTTTGCCCTGGGGTACCTTGGGAATTGTAGGGGTCATTTCTGAGAGAATGCCACAGACTGAAGGTTGAGACAGGATGGTGAGTGAGAGGCTAGGTGGGGGCAGGGCCTGGGGCTGGGTTTGGACTCTGGGAATCCTGGGCAGGGGAGGTATGAGTGCCAGGCTCAGCCTGTCAGGAAGGGCCTCCTGCACTGCAGTGTTCTCTGGGGGGCTGTTGTGGGCACGATGCACTCAGGGACCCCGGGAAATCAGGTGTGGTAGGGAGCTGAGACATAGGTGCTCTGCACACAGCTGGGTGCGTTCCTCTCCCCTTGCCGTGACCAGATGCCGAGGTTTCTCCCTTCTCTCCTAATGCTTCATGTCTCTGAGGCAGACCCACTAAGAGCACACACTGTTGGTCTTCCAGAATGTGCAGGCTTCACACTTTGTAAGACATTCAGTCTCCTCCTTACAGATCTTCTCAACCGTGAACAGGACAAGCATCAACATCACCGCCACCGTCTTGTTATTAGTGAGGCCATTGAGCTTCAGAGAGGGTAAGGCATTTGTCCCAGGCCACACAGCCAGGACAGGGAGCTAGATCAGCCCAAGCCTTCGGGTTACCAAATCTAGGGTCTTCCTACCCCATCGTTCGGTTTTAGAGTCAGGATTATAAAGGGGGGTGCCAAACAACAGACCACCCAGTCCGCACTAACGGAAAGATGAGCTTTACATTCACATTTTGATGGCAAATGGTTCTACTGCTCCCTGGTGAAAAAGACTATCTTAAAACCTGGTAAAAAAGAGTATTTTAAAACCCTCGTATTAAAAACTGATTTGGTGGAGCTGAGAGTCTTAGCAAACAATGTTCCCTCCCTGAATCAGCCCATGTCCTCCTCTTCCCAGTGCCCCTGGCCCCATCTCCCCCACCCCTGCCTGCAGAATGAAGTCTGAGGGCAGTGGGGACTGAGCCCGAGCCCACAAACAGGTGCCTGCTGGCGACCACCTCCTACCTGCCCAGTTGGAGGGGTGTGTGAAGGGCTTGCTGCTCTGCACCACCTTCATGGCCTCGCCTAGGGCGGCGCTGGCCTTCAGGCCATTCAGCAGAGATGAGTAGAAGGCATGGATGAACATCTTGGAAGCAGCCACTGGCACAGGCCACAGAGACACGAGGACACACTGTGCGCCAGCAGCCAGGAAGGCCCGTGTCAGCGCAATGACCCCGTCGGCTGTGACTTTGCTGTTAGACTCCTGAGAGGAGCCAAGGACCACCAGCTTCACAGGCAGCCGCAGGTCCAGGACATCTGCGGCCGTGAGCAGGAGCTCCTGGAGGGGCGGGCAGTCCGAGATGCTCTCCACATCACTGGCGTCGTCCTGTACCCGCAGGGACTCGGGGATCGTGTAGGAGTGGCCAAAGGAGCTCTTGCTGCTGGCAGGGTTGCCATCCACATTGGGCGTGAGGACCAAGGCTGACAGCTTCCAGGAGATGTGGGTGGCAAAGTGGACACACTCAGCCTGTGTCAGGGCACTCATGACCCTCTCCTTGGTGGCCACGCTGCCCACCAGGGGCTGGCAGCCCAGCAGCTCTGACACCATATAGGCTTCCTCCTCAGCCGACGGCATTGGCCCCCACAGCCACCTGTCCATCACAGCTGCTGGGAGCTTGGGGTTGCCGATGACGGCTGCCATGGACGTGGAGCTGGCATATGCGGGCGGGCTCTTCCTCAGATGAGACTGTGAAGGGAAACACAGGCACAGGCCATCAGTCAGAGCTCCAGGTCCCCAGCTGCGGGGCTTCTTAGAAGCATGGGCCGGCCTGCCCTCTGGCCTTCCCTGGTTTCCCAATAACGTCATTCTTGACCCAGGTGTATGATTTACTGAGACTCAATCTGCTGTGACAAGCTCTTGAAAAGAATCAGGATGGGATGGTAGGAGGACACTTCCTGTTGGTCAAACATTTGGGGGCGATGGGGGAGGAAGGCAAGGATAAGAGGAGCGAGAAGCTGTGGTGTCTGGGACGGCCCACCCTGGAGAAGGGAACAGTCTGCTCCCGGTGAGTCAGGGGCTTTGAGGGGTGGCTTTGATTAAAACTGTGGAAAAAGCAAGGCAATCTTGGCGAGACTAAGGCCAAATCATGTCCTTTAGAAGCTCTACACCCTAAAAGATTATACTCCCCTCACGCTTTCTGTACTTCAAAATAGAAACACTTCTGGAATACAAAGTCGGCCTAAAGAAGCCCAACAAAGTTCTGATTTTTCCCCATGATGGCTTTTGGTGCTTTTGGGGAAACATCAAGTATCGAATGATTTCAAGATAACTTTTGGGACCTCTGCTTGGTGGTGCCCTAAACGCTGGGTAAGAGAATTGCCACGTGCCTGCCAGGAAACGGGTTCCTCCAAGTCCTGGCTAAGGTGGAAACGGTTTATTGTTGTCATCAAAATAAAAGCTTTCTTACCACTGGCGATATCTAATACCCAGAGTGCCCCTGTTGGTGGTGTCGTGAGCAGCTGATGTGCAGTGGCTGTGGCCAGCTCACTTTGTGCCTGGGAGTCAGAGTCAGCCATGGAAATATGAGAAACTCGGAGAAGATAACTTCTTTCGCTTTGAACTGACTCTGTCTCATGAGAACAGTGATTCAGCAACAAAAACAGTCATAACTAAGATGCCCCAAAATCGGAAAGGCAGAAACCAACCCCCTTTGAATCAGCCCAATGACCAGTGTAGACAAAGAGGTCAAGGTGGGAGGCCGCCCATGCACAGGGCCAGGTGCTACAGGTCAACCCGGCTGTACCCTTCCTATGGGTTGTGAGGGGGCCCATCGGGGTGGAGGGCTCTGAGAACATGGGCGGTTGTTTGAAGACAGAGAAACCCAGGTCGTCTTGTAAAGATAGTTTTGCAGCCGGGGCAAGTGGGGATGCTGCAAGTAGAGTGCTAGGTGGTGGGGAGCCTTGTTTGGGGACCATGACGGGTCAGAAAGAACCAGAGCCTCGGGGTCTCTGAGAGAGTTTGGCATAGGGAAAGAGGAGTCAGGGTTGGCTCAAAAATCTCTCCATAGGTGGTCTGGGCCGCGAGTGGATGTGGGGTGAAATCACAACTCCATGGACGGTCTGTTGCCATCTTGAGTTATACAGGCCTTTCCATACTGAGTTTTCATGCTGAGTGAGACCTGAGACCCTGCCTGTGCCCTCAAAGCCACCTCATTTGCTTTCAGTTCTTTCACTGGCCTGTTGGGAATTTTTCCACTGGGCACTAGTCTTACTGTTTGCTGTCCCCCCGCCTGTGGCCCCTCAGCTATGCAGCATACATGGCCCAGGTGGGGTCAGCCTGATGGATGATGGTGAGCATGGCATCTGTGGTCTCCAAGTGCCTCGCAGAAGGTAGGGAGGAACATCACCAAATGGTGCTCCGCAGCAGCCCCCAGAGATACTCTCCTGGCCTGATGCCTGACTGAGTGCATCTGAGCAGCTCGCCACCCTGACGTCACAGCCAAGAAACTTCACGGGGAGAAACAACAAAAATCACGGCTGCCACAGGTCATGAGGGCC
Source organism: Loxodonta africana (assembly GCF_030014295.1). NCBI lineage: Eukaryota > Metazoa > Chordata > Mammalia > Proboscidea > Elephantidae > Loxodonta > Loxodonta africana. Next base: position 28,539,012 of record NC_087360.1, on the reverse strand, counting down.
ATCCCCCTGCCTCCACTCTAAAGTCACCCTACCCAGCTGCAAACTATAAAACATTTGTGAAGAGATCACATCGTATCGCCGAGTAGCATGGCCCCATCTCAGGCATGCTGTGCCTCAGGACCCCTGGAGCAGGCCCCTACATGTGCGTGAGCATTACCTTGGCCTGTGGGCTGAGGGAGCGGATGGAAGGCACGGCGATAAGGGCGAAGCGCTCATACAGGTACTCGTTGGAGGAGCTTCCCTTCAGGAGGGCGAAGGGTATGAGGTACAGCTCCCCCTCCAGGACCAGGACCAGTTGCCGGTGCCGTCCTACGGGGCCGCTGGAGTGCATCAGGCCCTGCAGGGAAGCACAAGAGCTGACGCACGAGTCTGAAGAACACACTCAGGTAGTTGCAGGCCATGAGACTGGGTGGGAGACCAAGGCCCCACGGCATGAAGGGGGAGAGCCCAGACAATTGCAGGCCCAGGTAAATCCAGCCAGTCTCTATGGGAGTGGGATTAATGCAATGGGCAGTACCCCAGAAAGACATCTACACAACTCACGTGTACCCCAAATGAAGGGCAGGGACGCTCTGTCATTGTGGAGAACCTAAGCACAGTGTAGAATAGGCAGCAAGCACTTGATCGGAGTGGGATACAGAGGCTGGAAAATCAGAGGGAGGATGGAAAGTTCTGGAAACCAGGATGACATCTCCTGGAGAAGTGTTTCCAGGAGGAGGAGGAGAAGCCGGCCCCAGGACCTTTTGTGACTATCAGGGCCTCTGGTCCTCCTCTGCGGAGAATGGCCCCTGGGCCCTGGTGGTGCTATCCCCACTGGCTCCCTCCCAGGATGTGGGGGACCTAACAGGAGGATGTGACACCCATCACTCCTTCAAGGCCCAGTGTGAATACATGAGTCCTACAGAGGACAGACAGATGGAGACTCACTCCCTCCCGGTCTCTATACACGCATTTCTTTTAAAAGAACTACCAGTGAAGCCTGAGGTCCTAGGAACCTTGATGAAATAAACAGACAAGAACTGTGAAAACTGGACTAATACAGGCTGAAGGGTGAACACAGAGATGCCGCAGAAGCTGCTGGCACTGAGGAGCTACAGCAGGGGACTCACTGCCCGGGGCCTGCGGGAGGGTGGCTCAGAGGGAGGTCACAGCAGCTCCCTTCCCTCACCCGTCTGTGGGCCGACTGACAAGTGCAGTCCTGCTACGCTGCTCTGCTCTGCTCTGCTCCAGGGAGCAAATGTGCACATCCGCTCGTCTGACCCACTGCTCTGGGCCTGGGGCTGTGGGTGGCAGAGGTGCTCCACTAACCCACAGTGACACTGCCTGGCGGGTGTTCAGTCTGTGCAAACCCTCTGTGTATTCATGTATGTATTTATTTTAATTTCAGCTTCCTCTAAAAAAATAAATAATTTTTTTTTAATTTATTTTAATTTCAGCTTCATCTAAAGCAAGCCAAAATAAAAATTATTAGGTCAGTTTGCTTCCTGTTTCCCTTAAGAGCAATTTTCCAAGAAGGGTGTTAGGGTACAATCCAAGAAGGAAAGACTTGGGGTGGTGTTGCAGGGAGCCCAGCACTGTCCATGGGTGACTTTCAGGTCAGCACAGGAAGGTGGACGGGCCAGGTGCTCTCAGCCCTGCTCCTCACTGGCCGTGGGCACCTGGACATGGCTTCACCCCTTGGGCCACACCTAAGGCCCCTGCCCAGCCTCACAGGTGGAGGGCAGCTCTGAGAGGGCCACTGTGGGAGCAGCTGCTATGCTGCCTTGGGTGTCTCAAGGGAACCTGGGAGCTGGGTGAGAGTGGCAGGGCTGATGTCCCCCAACCTCAGTGATGAGGTCAGCAGCTGTGACTGTGACAATCTGCTTGCTGCTCAGAGAAAGCCAGGCCACCAGAGATGTGGGCAGTGAGCTGCCAGCAACTACATGGGGGCTCAGGCCCCTGCCATGTGCAAAACTAGACACAGGCTCAGCTGACCCAGGGTCACCAGGTGCTGCTGTGACACGATGCTAGCCCATCCCAGGGAGTCCCTGCCAGCTGTCACCCCACAGGCACTGACTTCACAGGACACAAGTCCTCAGTCATGGCATCACACATCCATGTGATCAAAGGTGTTTGGCAAGGTGTGCTGGGTAAGGGAAGAGGCTAGAATCTACTCAGTCTTTGTAGGAATCTGTGATTCCCCACAAAACCTTCAGATCTGAGGTGCAGATCTAAAGTCTGGTGCTCACATGCCTCCTCTGCCATTATTTCTGATCACTCCACGAGGGATGATCATCTAATGGGACTTGCTACCTTCCTGTCGAAGTTGTTCTCCCAAGCCCCCCTCAGCTTCTCCCACTAGCTGTGTAACAGCGTCTATCATGTGCCTACCATGTACTGCTCAGGAGCCGAACAAGTTTAGGACGCCATCCTCGCTTGCAAGTATACGATGTGCATGTAAAAATACAGCATGCACAAGAAAATATTAAAAAAAAAAGTATTAGCAGGTATTAAATATAACAGCACCACATAAGTATAAAGTGTCAACCCCAGCCTGTGTGACAGCCTCCTCTGGACAAGAAGCTGGACCCTCGCCCAGGAAGCTGGCACATGTGGGAAAGGAAGACTCAGCCTGGGCAAAGGAGGCCCATCCTGTGGGCCTGAGGCAAGGCCGGAGTGGGCACGCAGCCAGGCAGTGGAGTCCTAGAGGTCAGGCAAGAAAGCGTGGACCTCATGGCTGCAAGGCTCTGCCCTGCTCCAGGCTGCGGAAACACCTGGTGAAGGCATTTGGAGGCAGACACCCTTCCCTCCTGGGGCAGCACCTAGTAGTGGGAATGGAGCCTGACCCCTGCAGACCACTCTGAGTGAGGACCCTGAGGGTGGCCCTTGTCAGCAGCGTAAAAACAGGTAGTGCCACAGCAGCTGCCCTCTGTAGCACTGGGTTTGTGGGGAGACTGCGTTGAACGGTTCACTGACAGCTCCAGTTAAAGGGCAGAAGGAAGAACTGATTGAAATTGTGGGGAGAGAGGCCTTGGACATGATCTTCTGATTCGGCCTCCAGGGTATATGAGCCTTGCCCTTGTAATGAAAGAGATTAGCTCTAATCCACTGTGAACCTGAAAATGGAAAATAAAGTGATGTCTCCATCCAAATTACCATCATGGGTGAGATGAGAAAGGAGAGACAATCCAGGGACCCGCTACTCTGCGCCTCGGTGGGTCAGTCTAGGGAAGGTGCTCACTGCTGCTCATGTCCTGGGTTTAAAGATAAGAGGGCTTAGGCATCAGCCCTGCACTGAGAGTCCAACACGTTCCAGCAAAGACTCAGACTGTCTGACCCCTAAAGTTCCCAGACATGGGATCTTTTGAAGAACAACACAAGGAGGCCAGGTCCTCGGAAACCTGTTTATTCCCAGGGCTGCTTCCTCTCATTCTCACTGAGCAGCTGTGACCCCAACCATCACGTCATTCCAGGCACAAATTCCAGGCTTGAGAGCTTACTGTGAGCCAGACTTAGTAATCTGAAAGGAGAAGGCTGAGTGCCCCAGCAGGGAGGCCATCATGCCCACGCTGTAGGCTGGGCTGTGGCCGGTGTGAAAGCCTCGCGGTGAAGGGACAGTCCTGGCAGAGAGGGTGGGCAGTAGGCACAGAGACAGCTGCACATGGGGTGGGTCTTGTGTTACCTTGGCCCCAAACGTAGTCTTCAGTACCCACACTGCGATCATGGACGGGCTCCTGTGAGCAGTGCTGCCGTGCACAGGTACAGTGTGGAGCTTTCTCAGTGGAGGGCACTGGAAAGGCCCAGTCATTGGAGTGTGTGAGGGCAGCCAGTGGAGCCTGACCCAGATGTGGTCGCTCTGCAACCCTGCAGCCTTGGCCTGGTGATAATCTTTCTGCAGCCCTCTCTACAACGGAACCAGAGCTCCTGTGCAACCTGCGTGCTGAGGTCCCAGGCTCCCACCAGTGCCCTGCCTCCCACGACTGCCCTTGCCACCAGGAGCTCTCTGGAGGGTGGCCTACTGCTTTCCCAGCCACTCTGGACTTGCTCCAGCCTGGCCAAACCCAAGAACATCTCTGCTATCTGTGGGCTGGACCACACCCTCCAATGTTTGCTTTGTCTTGGGTGTGTTCCCTTAGCCTTAGAATATCCCAGAGTTTCCTTCTATCTTACAGTTCGTCTTTCATCAGAGTTAACAATCCTTTATGTTAAACGTTTATATTAAACGTTCCCTGGTTTCTGTCTCCTAACTGGGCCCAGACTCTCTAGTCTGAGCTGGGCTCAGAAGGATGGAAGGCGTGTCCAGTGGATGAGGGAAGGAGGGTGTGGCTTAGGCCAAGGCATAGAAGTTGGGGTCATCCTGGTGTATCAAGGGCTCTCAAGATCTGGAACTACTAGACCGTGAGGCGTGTGGTGAGGAGGCTGGGGCGGGGGGCTCTGAGCATGTCCACAAGACACTCATCTCCCCGTCCCTCAGCTTCTACACCCAGGAGAGAGCAAGAGTGCCCTTCGCCTCCCAGGGTGTGAAGACTAAGCAGTGCAGCAGACATGGAGCCGAGCACGTGCCTGGCACCCAGTGGGCACTCACTAAATATTGGTCATGTGTGAATTATGGCTGTTGTCAGGTGCTTGGGAATAAGTGGAACACAGCCCCTATTGTTTATACCATTCTTTTCTTCTGGGCCTCAATGATTTTTCCAGTACAACTCATTCCCTTTCCTGACAGTGTCAAACAGTCATGTGGCTAAAACATGGGAACACTCTCTGGAGCATCCCACTCCAAGCTGTGACCCAGGGAATAAGAGAGACAATGTCACCACAATCCTCCCACCCCATCTTCACATCACCATCACTCACAGCTGTTTACTAAGCATCCCCTCCACCTGACACGTGAAACATGCCACTGATGTCGAATGCTATGTGTCATGTGTCCTGCCTGAGTTTTGGCTCCATGTGCATCACCAACATTCAAAGGATCAGGCTGCAGCCTTGCACCCTTTCCTGTTGCACCGAGGGAGTCCCATTCTCACTGGAGGACACGGAGCCCTGCACCCCTTCCTGCTGCATCAAGGATGTCCCGCTCTCACTGGAGGACGTGGAGCCTCACACCCCTTCTCATTGCACCGAGGGTGTTCCGTTCCCACTGGAGGACACAGGAGGGCTTACACCCCTTCTCGCTGCACCGAGGGTGTTCCGTTCTCACTGGAGGACACGGAGCCCCACACCCCCTCCCGCTGCATCAAGGATGTCCCTTTCTCACTGGAGGATACAGGAGCCCCACACCCCTTCCCGCTGCACCGAGGGTGTTCCGTTCTCACTGGAGGACACAGGAGCCTCACACCCCTTCTCGCTGTACCGAGGGTGTTCCATTCTCACTGGAGCACACAGAGCCTCACACCCCTTCTTGCTGCACCAAGGGTGTTCCGTCCTCACTGGAGGACACAGGAGGGCTCGCAGGGTTCCACTGCATTCCCAGGCCGTGGAATGAAAGTCCCTCATCTCCTGGGTCTGGGAGATTTCAGACTGACTAGATTTGGAATGAAATTGCAAAGGACTGCTGGGAATCTGGATACTCCAGGGACATGTACGGGGCTTGGAATCATTCCTGACTCATATTTTTGACTGAGTGAATTGATCAAACAGAACCTTTTAAGGTGAAGGAAACTTTTCTGTGATGCTTCTGAGAAATCGTGTTGTCACAGATGCTGTATACAGTTTTAACAAATATCACATTGTTGTTCTTATTGTTTGCTGCCATTGAGTCAGCTACAGCTCATGGCGACCCCATGTACAACAGAAACAGATGTTGCCTGGTCCTGTGCCATCTTCATGATCATTGCTGTGCTCCACTGTGGCGACCACTACGTATTATTAATGCCTTCTAACCAAGGGGGCTCATCTTCCAGCACTGTATTGGACAGTGCTCTACTATGATCCATAAGGTTTTCATTGCCTAATTTTGGGAAGTCAATCACAGTCCTTTCTTCCTAGTCTGTCTTAGCCTGAAGCTTTGGTGAAATCTGCCCACCATGGGTGACCCTGTTAGTATTTGAAATGCTGGTGGCATGCATGCATGGCTTCCAGCACCATAGCAACATGCAAGCCATCACAGTACAACAAACTGATAGATGAGTGGTGGAAATAATCATGCCCTATTGGACATAACCCTCAAATGAGGACTAAAAGCTACCGAGATTGTAGATACTATTTTCTAACCAGAAAGGGAAAAGTAAAAATTCAGTCTGTTTCAGCGTATTCTTTGGCCAGCAGACCGCATGGTCGGAGGGGCCTGTCTGACACTCAGTGTCTATCCTCAGCCAAGGCTGCCAAGAGGACAGCTGATGGGGCTACAGGAGCCTGCGGTGGGGCCCTCAATCTTGGTGGCCTGGTAGAAATGAGGCCACACACCGTCTGTGGCAGGAGTGCCTCAGCTGGCCCGGGACCCATTTGGGTGAGGCTGGGATGGCAACTAGAACAGAGCCAGCACCCAGCTAAAGCTCATCCCATAGCAGTGACCCAGGCGAGGGTGCTGCTTGGCTTGTGGGAAATGGCAGACCATTTTGTGCGCTTGCGCCATCAGATTCAATGGTACAGACCACTTGTAACTGCTGCCATTTTTCCTCCTTCTAAAATTTTTTTCTTTTTAATCATGGCGTAGTGGTTAAGAGCTAAGACTGCTAACCAAAAGATTGGCAGTTTGAATCCACCAGCTGCTCCTTGGAAATGCTATGGGGCAGTTTTACCCTGTCCTATGGCTATGAGTTGGAATCAACTCCACTGCAACGGGTTTGGTTTTATGAAATCAGTTGTGGAAATGCTCATTGTCCTTGGGTGATGCTTGCCCTCAATTGAATATTACTACAGATGTCTCCATCAGAAATCAATTAGACAGCCTGGTGGTGGTACCATCAGCCCAAGCACGTCAGTCAAAAGGGCCTTCTCCTCCACTCCACACTCTGGAATCTAGGTCTGACTGTTCTGAGAGACGGACGTTCCCTGTTTGTCTCCGAACACTGTAGTCTATTCAGAAGACAGGTACCGGATGGCCAGTCTCATTTCACATTGCATCTGGTCTGGCATAAGCTGGTTTGCCATGCTATTTGATTTTGCAAAGGGCATTTTAAACAACGAGGGAGCCTATTTGCCCCAGAGTGGTAATTAAAACCATGACCCAGCCACACGCCAAGCTATCCTCTAAACCAAGCTTTAGAAGCGGTTTCAGGTGAAGTCCCCAGCTCCAGTGTTGAAGAAGCTAGCTCACCAACATAATTGACATGAACATCAAGTTTTCTAGATGTTTCTGGGTCTTAACCTGGTAACTCAGCAGCTTCATTCATCAGGAACACAGGTGAATGAGGAGTACTTTTCTTTCTGAGCAGCCACTCACTCTTGTCAGCTGTTTTATAAACTTAGCTTTTAAAACTATAAGTACAGGGAACCCATAAAACTATAAGTACAGGGAACAGAGAATTTAAATAAACAGAAAGAAAGACAAGGACTATAGAGACGCTATAACTAGGACAGGTCTAAACACCAACGATCCTACAAAGTCCCCAAATCTGGACCCTTGAAGAGGGAGTTGAACAAACCCTAGGGAATTTCCTACTTTAAATTCGGTTCCTTCATTATAGCAACTCCTGGCTTCTGACCAAGCCCCTGTCTGCACACTAAGGGGGCATGTTGGGGTCTGAAGTGACAGAGCAGCTTCCCCTGAAACAGGCTCTGCAGTGCGCCTCGTCCCACGATCACCGCACAGGGAGCAGGAAATCAGAGCCGGCGCTCTGCTGTGGCTGGAGGAGCTCACCCAGAGGATGCTGCTGCGGGTATGTGGCTCTGTGCTTTCGGACTGTGGGACCGGACTGGTTCAGGGCCCGTCGGTGCCAAACAAGGTGAAGGTCCAGGCTTAGAGGCACGGTGACCATCCTTCACTCTGTTTCATGAACAATGAATGCCAGGGACACTCAGGGTCCCATCCCCTTTCACACAGGACACTTGCCACTTGTCTTGGATGACATTTTTCCTGTGGGTATCAGACAGGATTTGATTTAATGTTTGATGATTAGCTCATGTGCAGATGGAACAGGGCTCTCCTCAAAGACGACTGGACACCCTTGTTGCATCCTGACAGCAAAGGACAGCAGCTGTGAGGGAAGAGTCGGGTCATGCCCCCCTTCCCCGAAGCCAAATTAAATCAAACAGTGGTGCGAGGCCTCCGGTGAAATATTCTGCAGTTCCACTTTCCATACTGTCTGACCTAGTCCCTTAGCAAGAGGACTGCAGCTAACCAGAGGCCGTTGTTCAAACAATTAAAAGCCTCATGTGACGAGGTTAATCATTTTAGTCTTGAAGTGTCAGTGACTCATAATCCTGGGCTTTTTGGCCTTGATCTGGATTTTCATGGAGATGTGGAGAAGGGTCTGGCTGTCTGGCAGCTGACAGTGGCACTGGGAGCTGGTTGACCGTGTCGTGTCGCCCTCTAGTGGCCCTGGGACAGGGTGAGTGTGCTGGCTGAGAGAAGAGGGAGAAAGGCCCAGGCTCCCTCTCCACCTGGCACCTGATTCACTCTGCAGCCCTGTGAAGAGCAGGGGCCACCCAGGAGACTCTTCACAACTCCACGTGGCCCACCCACCTCAGCACAGCCTGTGCGTGACTAGGACACTGCAACACCGTCTCCCGCTTCTCTGCTGAGCCCCGTGTTGGGGACAGGCTGCCCGGCACGTCAGGGCTCCATAAATACTGGCTGAATGAGTGGATGAAACTAGGGATTAAAATTAGGGGGCTACTAATCAGATTGCAACTTTTCAATGAAGTGTTTTTACTGAAACACAACGGATCAGCTTAGCTAAGGGAGAGCGGCCGCTCTGAGCGTTGAAAAGGTCTCACTGTTTGTCTCACTTGAGGCCACCATGCTCCTTTACTGTGTTCAAACACCTGAGTCACAGACAGTATTTTTAATCATCAGGAGCTAAGGCTGGGCGTTTGAATGAAATGCCTCACTTCTAGATAGGGCCGGGCTGTGGGTTTCTGCTGCATTTGTTCAGACAGCGTCACTCCTGGATGGCGACTGTGGAGGGAACACGTGCGATTTTAAGAGGTCGCCACCCACATCTGGTGGCATGGCTTCTCCCGTTCTTTAGTAAACTTCATAAAGACCTTAATTTGGTCATTGTTCTAACTTGTTTAAGGCTTAAGTTCATAGACCGTTCCCCTTCCTAGCACCCTGAAGGAATGTCAGAATGTCCAGACACAAGCGAACACTGACCTATTAGCATATTTTTATTCTTTAAGTCACAGAAGAAAATCCTCAGGGGGAAAACCGTGTCAACATCAGCGCAGACTTGATAAAACCACAGAATTCCCTTCAGGGAGGACTGGTGTTGCTGTGGCAGCTTCGCTCCAGGTGGGAAGCAGGGCCTCCCCTCCTCAGCCCAGCTTCCTATTCTTGCTCTCTTACCAAGGGGATCTCTGCCCCTGGCACAGAGCCCCACCGACAGCCACCATCGTCAGCCTAGTTCCACGTGGAGGCATGGGCAGGTGTGACACCCTCAGGTGGGGGCCCTACCCCAGGCATGTCAATGGAGCTCCTGATCTTATCCCAACATAACCCAGGAAGTTGGCAACGTGCTGCTTGTCAGGGGACAGCTCATTTGCTGAAAACTCCTCAAGGGCAGGCCCAGCATCTTCCTTCTGCTTCATAACCTCTTGGAAACTTACAGCTTCTACCCAGAGATCTCTGGCTGGAGTTCTTGCCATGTCTCTGCTTTCTGTGCCCAACTAGGCCAGAAAAGCAAATGCAGGTCCACAAACTCTGCCAAGTGCCATCATGTACCACGCAGGTGCCAGCTGCGGGCACACAGAGAGAAGGGGCAGTGCTTGCCTTTGAGGGGGTGTGGTGGCAGCAAGGTGGAGAAGAAGAGCATGTAAAGCACTGGGTCCTGAGTCCCGCTCAGCTCAGCATCAGGTACCATGGACGCGGGCCAGCTGGGCGGGGAGAAGTGGATAAGGAAGGCTTCAGAGGAGGTGACACTGGAGAGTCCAGAGGTGGGAGGGACCTGCCGGCCGGCTCAAAATGGCCCAAGCCTCTGAGTGTATGCAGGGGTCATAGGGATTAGAGGCTCAGAGTCACAGGGAGCCCTCTGTTTCACTCCTCAAACCCACCACCGGCTAATCTCTGTTTTTGCCTTCTGCTCCCCTCCCTCGACCCCTCTCCACCAGCCGATGTGACACTAATGGAGCAAAGTAATGGGCGGGGGCCCTGAACGCAAACCAGTGAATGCACAAGAACTCAGAGGGCCAAGTGATCGGGAGAACTGAGGTCCAAATGCCCTTCAGAGGAGCTGGGAGATCCATGGGAAACACAGCGGAGGAGAGGCGGGCATACGTCACCATAATGGTTTGCACGAAGCTTAACGGCAGTAAAGAAACTGACAAGTCAGCTCTGAGGGCACAGGTATCTACTTCTTCCTCTGAGGAAAGGCACATGAATCAGGGTAAACTGTATGGCATCAGAGGCGCTCTGAGCCGAGTGCTCTCTGCAGACTTGGTCACCACGTGAAAGGAAGAAAGGTGGGGAGGACAGAGCTCCTAAGAAGGGCAGGGAGGCCGAGGGCAGCATGGACTCGCATCATGGGGTGGGAGGCCTCAGCCAGGGTTCTGCGTGTAGATATAACCCAGAAGGTCTGGAGTGCCCGGGGCAGCCTGGTCAGGGCAGCCACTGTGACCTAGCACTGGGGGAGCTGTCTGGATACAGTCCCTCTCTTCATACTCCACTAATCCATCCCTGCTCTGACCTGATGTGGTTGGCCGCATCACCCTCCACTCCAGGTGAGGAAACATATACTCAGGAAGGGGAGCAGCTTGGCCAAGGTCACCCAGAGAGGAAAGGGCAGTACCACGTGCAAGTGGGTCTGTGGCTCATGCCCCTATCCCCTGAGCGAGGGGAGGTTCGCGGGGGGCTAGCAGGCAGTGCAGCCTCTGAAAAAACCTCAGGCAAGTTGAGACACAGGCTTGGACGGCCAGGTAGGGAAATGCATCAATATTTCCTAGAGACAAAGGAATCATTGTCAAAATGTGGTTTCCGGAGGATGTGCTGTCAGCTGGCTGGAGCAGAAGGAAGGGCTTCTAAGGGGTGACTTCAGCGTCTGCAAGACAAATGTACTACAGGCATACCTCAGAGATCCTGCAGGCTTGGTTCCAGACCACTGCAATAAGGTGAGTATCACAGTAAAGTGAGTCACGTGACGTTTTTGGTTTCCCAGTGCATATAAGTTATGTTTACACTGTACTATAATCTATTCAGTGTACAGTAGCATTACGTCTAAAAAAGACAACGTACATACCTTATTTGAAAATACTTTAATGCTAAAAAATGCTAACCATCACCCTCTAAACCCTGCCGCTGCTTTATCGACTAAGTTTACGTAATATTCTAAATCTTCTGTTGTCATTTCAGCAACGTCCATTGCATCTTCACCAGGAGTAGATTCCATCTCAAGAAACTGCTTTCTTTGCTCATCCATAGAAGCAACTCCTCATTGGTTAAATTTTTCTCATGAGATTGCAGCAATTCAGTCACATCTGTAGGCTGTACTTCCAATTCTAGTTCTTTTGCCATTTTCACCACATCTGAAGTTTTGAACCCCTCAAAGTCTTCCATGAAAGTTGCAATCACTGTCTTCCAAATTCCTGTTAATGTTGCTATTTTGACCTCCTCCCATGAATCATGAATGTTCTTAAGGGCACCTAGAATGGTGAGTCCTTTCCAGAAGGTTTTCAATTTACTTTGCCCAGATCCATCAGAGGAATCACCATCTATGGCAGCTATAGCCTTACAAAATGTATTTCTTAAATAATGACTTGAAAGTCAAAATTACATCTTGATCCATGGGCTGCAGAATGGGTGTTGTGTTAGCGGGCATGAAAACAACATTAATCTCCTTGTACATCTCCATCAGAGCTCTTGGGTGATGAGCGCATTGTCAATGAGCAGTCATATTTTCAAAGGAATCTTATTCTAAGCAGTAGGTCTCAATAGTGGGCTTAAGATATTCAGTAAACCATGTTGTAAACAGATGTGCTGTCATCCAGGCGTTGTTGTTCCATTTACAGAGCGCAGGCAGAGTAGACTTAGCATAATTCTTAAGGGCCCTAGGATTTTCGGAATGGTAAATGGCATTGGCTTCGACTTCAAGTCACCAGCTGCATCAACTCCTAACAAGAGCGTTGACCTGTCCTTTGAAGCTTTGAAGCCAGGCATTGACTTCTCTAGCTATGAAAGTTCTAGATAGCATCTTTTTCTAATATAAGGCTGTTTTGTCTACACTGAAAATCTGTTGTTTAGTGTAGCCACCTTCATGAATTAGCTAGATCTTATAGATAACTTGCAGCTTCTCCATCAGGATTTGCCGCTTCACCTTGAACTTTTATGTTATGGAGACGGCTTCTTTCCTTAAACCTCATCAGCCAACCTCTGCTAGCTTCAAACTTTTCTTCTGCAGCTTCCTAACCTCTCTCAGCCTTTGTAGGATTGAAGAGAGTTAGGGCCTTGTTCTGGATTAGGCTTTAGCTTAAGGGAATGTTGTGGGTGGTCTGATTTTCTATCAAAAACTTTCTCCTTATCAGCAATAGGGCTACTTCGGTTTCTTATCACTCGTGTATTCACTGGAGTAACAGTTTTCATTTCCTTCAAGAGCTTTTTCTTTGCATTTACAGTTTGGTGTAGGAGGCCTAGTTTTTGGCCTTTTACAGCTTTCAACATGCCTTCCTCATTAAGCTTAATCATTTCTAGCTTTGGATTTAAAGTGAGAGAGGAGTGAGTCTTCCTTTCACGTGAACACTTAGAGACCATCATAGGGTTATTAATTGGCCTAAGTTCAATATTGTGGTGTCCCAGGGAATAGGGAGGCCCGAGGAGAGGGAGAAAGATGGTGGAATGGCTGGTTGGTGGAACAGTCAGGACACACAAAGCATTTATCCATTAAGTTCACCATCTTATATGGCACCGTTTGTGGTACCCCAAAACAATTACAATAGTAACATCAAAGATCACAGATCACCATAGCAGATAAAATAATAATGAAAAAGTCTGAAATATTGTGAGAATGACCAAACTGTGACACATAGACGAAGTGAGCACATTCTGTTGGAGAAATGGCGCTGATAAGATTTACTCGACTCAGGGTTGCCACAAACCCTCAATTTGCAAAAAATACAATATCTGCGAAGCACAATAAAGTAAAGCACGATAAAATGAGGTATGCCTGTACCTGGCAACAGACAACTGCAAAGGCAGGAAGACAGCTGGCTGAGAGGGCGAGCGGTCTGCTCCCCGCAGGCCTGCAGGGCACAGCCCCCTGCTGTGGCCCCAGCTTCCCACAGCCCATGTGCAGTGGCCTGGACAGTCTCCAAACTCAGATTCACAGAGATCCTGAGCCCTTGGCATTGCTCACGCTGTCAGAGAACAGTGTCTGTGTTGAACAGTGGTAAGTCAAGACCAGGGCAGATGAAATGCCACAGAAACCTAAAAGCCACAACTTCTAGCCTTCTCCAGAAATCTCAAATGCAAGAGTATCTTAACGCTATACTCCATGTGATGAACTCTGATTCTGACAACGTCAGAGGCCAAGGAAAAGAGAGAGTTGGAGTTTGATTCTCTGAAACTCCCAGCCACCGTTCAAACCCTGGCTTGAGATGGCTGAGGCGAGATTCTGGAAGGAGGGGCAGAGAGAGGGGCAGCATGCAGCAGGTGGAAGTGCAGAGTCTATGGGCTTCTGGGAATGGCAGAGCCATGGTCATGTCCTTTGTGGAATCTGCCGGGGGTGGGGAGCAGGGCAGCCACAACCACCAACAGCGTGGCTCCACCAACAATGGTTTCGATGCCCATGGCCCTGACCTCCTGAGCCTCCCAGTGAGCTGCTGTGCAGGCTGGGACGGAGCACCATCTCATTCATACATGGGGTGACTGTGGGCAGGTTTACCTGGCTAGTCAGGAGCAGAGTTAGGACCTGAACCAGATCAGCCAGCTTGAAGCTCAAGGCTTCACCTACTAGCCAGCCAAGACCCAAGTCCATTTTAGCTTTCACATGCACACTGAGAAACTGGACAGAGAAGACTCGTGTTCTGGAAAACATCTGGTTGTCTCAGCAGCCCATGTGTGTATCTAAGGGGGACACAACTGGGGCACAGGCCAGGAAATGGTATATTCTGACATGAAGATACCCCATGCTGTGGGGAGGCACTTACCCCTTCCATGGGCGCGATGAGCAGATCGTACAGAGCACGGAGTGGGGGCTTGGCAAACGATGTCTGCCTCCTGGGAAGGGAGGAGGTCCCGTCCTTGATGGGCGACATGGTGTTACTGAACAAACTCGTCATGCTCTGGCAGCTCCTGGGGACAGAGGGGCCACACAATGAATCAAGGCACGATGGATGGGCAGGCAGGGCGCTCTCTGGTCATCCGCCAGCTGTGCTCCACAGCGGTGCCCTACCCAGCCTTCCTGCCCAGCTCTGTCCTCTTCACTTTCCTTTCAGGTAATTTTCACACTACAGTGAGCACTGACAGAAACCGCAGGGTAAACCAGCTGCACACAACAGCTTCCATTTCTATGGAGTTTTTCTACATAATCAAATGTCCCACAGTGCTGTTCACGGATTTAATTACATCCTCACATGGAGTGACTGTGCACAGGCAAACACGAGGACCATTAGGAATCAGCTGCAGCCACCAAGCTGAAGAGAAGACAGTGCACAGTGCCAAGTCATCTACGATGCGGGGCGCCACAGACAAAACAAGGAGTGCCTTGGCCCCAACCCTGGGCTCAGGTCTGCTACCAAGCATCCACCTGAGTCCCACACAAGGCAAGGCTCTGCTGCAAGGTACTGTTGGCCCCCAGCCCCGACGGCCAGGCGGGGGGTACTGCAAGAGGGGATGCTGGGGGCTGGACAGTACCTGTAGAGTGGTCAGTTCCAGCATGGCTAGGTTATTGTTTTTATGTTCCAATGTCTCCAAGCAGAGTTTTGTTAGTACAGATGGTATTTTCAACCCCAAAGACCACAGGTTTCACACACCCAACACAGGATGAGAACATTCATTCATTCATATATTCACTCACTCGTTCATTGATCTTCAGAGGACAAAGCACAGAGGAGAGCTGAGGAGCGTCAGCAGGCAGAGGACAAACTGGTTTCCAGTGCAGGGACCAGGCTGCCCAATGCTCTCTGCACCTGCCTGACACCTGGCCTCAGCACAGCCTTCTTGTGATGTTCTTCACACAACTATTAGATAGAGATCTCTGAACCTTGATTTAGACACTGCATATATCCTTGGAGTTTCTGCCATGTATCCTAGGATCCTTGAGGGTAGAGACCATGTCTTATACCAGACACACTGCAGAGGTGGCAGCCTCTGAGTGTTGATTAAAAAAAACCAAGGAGTCCACTTCCTCTCCTGGGTGAGCCCAGGATACCTGACCATCAAGAGAAATTATTCAAAAGATCCATGTGTATTTTCTAGGTATGGCATCTCCTCCCTGGCCCTCCCTGACCCTTTTTCTCTGTAGCATCCCACATAACCCAAATCCTAGGTCGCCTGAGACTGAGCTCTGAGTAGCTCTCAGCCAGGCCCTGCCAAAGAAGAGCAGCAGGAGGGGACACCCGAGAGCCGCTCACTCAGGAAGCATGTAATCACCAGCGACGGGGCCGAGTTGTGGCTTTGCTGCAGAGACCCTGGGGTGACATTCTGAGGCTCACTTAATTCCAGAGAATGTGATGCAAAGAGCGGTTCTCCCCTGAAGGAGAGGTTGCTCTCCAGAGAAGCCATCTGGCATGACACGCAGTGTCTGTCATGCCGCTGTTTATGACACAAGCGCCTGCGTGCCCCGCAGACAGGGACCTCGGCCTCTCAGACAGCTGTGATTCAGGAGGCATGGCAACTGGCTGGGGGCAGGGCTGCCCTGATGCCCTTTCACTCCACACACAAGACAAGTCTGCCTGACAGAGTATCAAGGTTCCCTCGAGACCCTTTGGCAGTGGGCACCTGGGGGTGTCCCCAGTCAACACCGGGGCTGCAGGTGCGTACAGTGACTGGTGGGGGCACACCACAAACCCCAGGGCTCTTTGAACTGGAGAAAGAAACCCCAGCTCTAGGGCACTCCCCACAGTGCCCCTTCCTGCCTCCGTGGTACAAGGACACCTGGAGAACCCAAGCTGCACAAGGAAGGCACAGGGAGCTCCTCCCAGCAGGCCCAAGGCACAGCGCCTTCTCCACACACAAGAGCTCAGCACCCTGAGGAGCACGGCCCTGAGGCACAGGAGTCAGGAGAGGCCTGCAGGTCCAGGTGGGCACTGCTGTGGGCAGTGTGAGCTGCTGAAACATGGTTTCTGGAAGCAGCGTCCCAGGAAGGGAAGGGCTGGAGTCCTCAGTCTGACATCAGCCACCAATTCAAAAGAGGTGATGCCTGCGGGGTGGTGGTAGGAGGGCCCCAAGGGCAGAATCTTGATTTGGGCAAGCCATTCTCCTCTGGGTCTCACTTCGGAAGTGGGTAATAGTGTCCACAAGCAGTGAGTGTAAGGATTTGAGCACACGAGGCATTAGGAGTGTTAGCTAATGACCTGGGACAGGAGGGTGGGAGAGAAGCCTAGAACCCTCTTAGTGCCCAAGTGCTGAAGGCAGTAGTACCTTTGTATTGAATGCCATGAGGTGCCCCAGGCATCCAAAGGGCCCAAAGAGCTAACCTGTTCTGCACACATGGTGCCCGCACTGTGCCAGGCAGGGCCAGTCCACAGAGGGGCTTTCCATGGGTCCTTGCAGCAGGTCACAAGAAAGGGAACAGCTTCCACAGAGGTCAAGGGGCACAGTGGCTCCAGACAGGGACTCAATCTGGTTGTGAGGCTTTTGGGAGATCGCCGTTTGAGTTGGGTCCCAAGGGATGATTCGGAGTCAACCTGCCTTGTGGGCAGGGCGGGGAAGGTCATTGCTAGCAGAGGGCACAGCACAGGGAACAGCCCAAACAATGCTGGGGTCCTGGGGTCAATGTTAGGGAGCTTGTAGACAGAGGCCCGGGGGCTGTGTATGTCAGGCGCAAGCTCAGGTGCTCTGCTGTTGGGGGGAGATGAGGACCAAGGGCTTCTTTAGACAACCAGACTTGCCTGGAACAGGGAGCTCCTCTCCCTAGGCTACTAAATCCTTCCTAGGAGATAGCCAGAGGGAGGCCACCTGCAGTCTGCACCTTTCCTGACACCTGCCCCCATCCCA
The DNA here is from genome assembly GCF_030014295.1 of Loxodonta africana. NCBI lineage: Eukaryota > Metazoa > Chordata > Mammalia > Proboscidea > Elephantidae > Loxodonta > Loxodonta africana. The sequence continues at coordinate 28,521,785 of NC_087360.1, read as the reverse complement.
GGGCTGGGCTATGCAGAGAAGCTTCGATCAGATCCTGTGACACCATCCCCTGCCCCTGTTGTTGTTAGGTGTTGTCCAGTCAGTTCTGACTCATATCGACCCGGCCCCACGTACAACAGAACGAAACACTGCCTGGTCCTGCGCCACCCTCACAATCGTTGTTATGCTTGAGCCCACTGTTGCAGCCACTGTGTCAGTCCATCTCGTTGAGGATCTTCCTCTTTTTCAATGAGCATGTTGTCCTCCAGGGACTGTTCCCTCCTGATAACAGGTCCAAAGTATGCGAGAGGAAGTCTCTCCATCCTTACTTCTAATGAGCATTCTGGCTGTGCTTCTTCCAAGACAGATTTGTTTGTTCTTCTGGCAATCCATGATATAGTCATTGCCAGCACCATAATTCAAAGGCATCAATTCTTTTTCGGGCTTCCTTATTCACTGTCCAGCTTTCACGTGCTTGTGGGGCGATTGAAAACACCATGGCTTCTAATGGACCACAATTACTACAGCCTCCACCAGACTGAGTCCAGCATAACTAGATGGTGCCCAGCTACCACAACTGACTGCTCTGACAAGGAACACAAGAGAGGATCCCAAACAGAGCTGGAGAAAAATGTAGAACAAAATTCTAACTCACAAAAAAAGATCAGACTTACTGGCCTGACAGAGACTGGAAAACCCCAGAGAACATGACCCCTGAACACCCTTCTAGCTCAATAATGAAGTCACTCCTGAGTTTCACCCTTCAGCTAAAGATCAGACAGGCCCATAAAACAAAACAAGACTAAAGGGGCATACCAGCCCCGGGGCAAGGACTAGAAGGCAAGAGGGGAAAGAGAGTGTTGACATATCGTGGGGTTGTTAACCAATGTCATAAAAAAAATATGTGTACTATTTAATGAGAAGCTAGTTTGTTTCTGTAAACCTTCATCAAAAGTACAAAAAAAAAAAAAAAAAAAAAAAAACCATGGCTTGGGTCAGCCTTACCTTAGTTCTTAAAAATGATATCTTTGCTTCTTAACACTTCAAAGTTGTTCTTTTGTAGCAGATTTGCCCAGTGCAATGTGTCATTTGATTTCTTGACTGCTGCTTCTATGGTCGTTGACTGTGGATCCAAGTAAAATAAAATCCTTGATAACTTCAATCCTTTCTCCATCTATCATGATGTTGCTTCTTGGTCCATGTCTTGGTCATCTAGTGCTGCTTTAACAGAAATACCACAAGTGGATTGGCTTTAATAAAGAGAAATTTATTCTCTCAAAGTCTGGGAGGCTAGAAGTCCGAATTCAGGGTGCCAGCTCCAGAGGAAGGCTTTCTCTCTCTCTTGGCTCTGGGAAAGTCCATGCCATCAACCTTTTCTGGTCGAGGAGCTTCTCAGTGCAGGAACCCCGAGTCCAAAGGATGTGCTATTCTGCTGGCTCTTGCTTCTTGGTGATATGAAGTCCTCCTGTCTCTCTGCTCGCTTCTCTCTTTAGTATCTCCCAAGAGATTGATTTAAGACAAAATCTAATCTTGCAGATTGAGTTCTGCCTCATTAACGTAACTGCCACTAATCTTGTCTCATTAACATCATAGAAATAGGATTTATAACACATGGGAAAATCATGTCCGATGAAAAAATCGTGGACAATCACAGGATACAGGAATCATGGCCTAGCCAACTTGATACACATATTTCTGGGGGACACAATTCAACCCACGACAGTGCAGTTGTGAGGATTTTTGTTTTCTTTATGTTGAGATATAATCCATACTGAAGGATGTAGTCTTTGATCTTCCTCAGTAAGTGCTTCAAGTCCTCTTCACTTTCAGCAAGCAAGGTTCTATTATCTGCAATATCACAGGTTGTTGATGAGTCTTCCTCCAATCCTGATGCCCCATTCTTCTTCTTATAGTCCAGCTTCTCAGATTATTAGCTGAGCACTCCGACTGTTAAGTATGGTGACAGGGTACAACCCTGACGCATACCTTTCTTGACTGTAAACTGTGCAGTATTCCCTTGTTCTGTTTGAATGACTGCCTCTTGGTCTATGTACAGATTCCTCATGAGCACAATTAAGTGTTCTGGAATTTCCAATGTTATCCGTAATTTGTTACGATCCACACAGTTGAATGCCTTTGCATAGTCAATAAAACACAGGTAAACATCTTTGTGGTAACTCTGCATTCAGCCACGATCCATCTGACATGAGCAATAATATCCCTTTTCCACATCCTTTTCTGAATCCAGCTTGAAATTCTGTCAGTTCCCTGTGGATATATTGTTGCAACCGCTTTTGAATGATCTTGAGCAAAATTTTACTTGTATGATATTAATGCTATTCAAAAATTTCTGTATTCTGTTGGATTATCTTTCTTTGGAATGGGTACAAATATGGATCTCTTCCAGGTGGTTGGCCAGGCTGTCTTCCAAATTTCTTGGCATATACAAGTGAGCACCTCCAGCATTGCATCCGTTTGTTGAAACATCTCAATTGGTATTACGTCAATTTCTGGAGCCTTATTTTTCGCCAGTGCATTCAGTGCAGCTTGGACCTTTGCCTTTAGTACCATTGTGCTACGTCCTGAAATGGATGAATGTTGACCAATTCTTTTTGGTACAGTGTCTCTGTGTATTCCTTCCATCTTCTTTTGATGCTTCCTGTGCCATTTAATATTTTCCCCATAGAATCCTTCGATATTGCAACTCGAGACTTGAATTTTCTCTTCAGTTCTTTCAGCTTGAGAAATGCCAAGCATGTTCTTCCCTTTTGGTTTTCTATCTCCAGGTCTTTGCACATTTCATTATAATACTTTACTTTGTCTTCTCAAGCTGCCCTTTGAAATCTTCTGTTCAGCGCTTTCATTTCTTTTTTTTTGCTTTAGCTACCCTACATTTTAGAGCAACTTTCAGAGTCTCTTCTGACATCCATTTTCGTGTTTTCTTTCTTTCTTGTCTTTTGAATGAACTCTTGCTTTCTTCCTGATATCCTTGATGTAATTCCACAGCTCTTCTGGTTTTTGGTCATTAGTGCTCAATGCATCAAATCTATTCTCGAGATGGTCTATAAATTCAGGTGAGATATACTCAAGGTTGTACTTCAGCTCTTGTGGATTTGTTCAAATTTTCTTTAACTTCACCTTGAACTTGCATATGAGCAATTGATGGGTCTCTTCCACAGTTGGCCCTGCTTTGTGGTGACTGATGATATTGAGCATCTCCATCATCTCTTTCCACAGATGTAGTTGATTTGATTCCTGTGTTTTCCATCCAGTGAGGTCCACGTGTATAGTTGTTGTCATTGAAAAAAAGTATCTGCAGTGAAGAAGTTGTTGGCGTTGCAAAATTCTATCATGTGATCTCTAGCATCATTTCTATCACCGAGGCCATATTTTCCAACTACCAGTCCTTTTTCTTTGTTTCCAACTTTTGCTTTGGCCGGTAATTATCAATGCACCTTGATTGTATGTTTTATCAATTTCGGACTGCAGAAGTTGGTAAAAATCTTCACTTTCTTCATATTTGGCATTAGTGTTTGGGGTGTCGATTTGAATAAGAGTTGCATTAACTGGTCTTCCTTGTAGGCATACAGTATTATCCTATCACTGACAGCACTATATTTCAGGATAGATCTTGCAATGTTCTCTTTGACAATGAAAGTGATGCCATTCTTCTTTAATTTGTCATTCCTGGCATAGCAGGCATTATGATTGTCTGATTCCAAATGGCCAGTACTGGTCCATTTCAACTCACTGATGCCTAGGATATCAATGTTTATGCATTCCATTTCATTTTTGATGACTTAAAATTTTTCGAGACTCATACTTCCTACATTCTGTGTTCCTATTATTAATTGTTTACAGCTGTTTCTTCTCATTTTGAATCATGCCCCATCAGCGGATAAAGGTGCCGAAAGCTTGACTCCACCCACATCATTAAGGCCGACTCTACTTTGAGGAGGCAGCTCTTCCCCAGGCGTCTTTTGAGTGCCTTCCAGCCTGAGGGGCTCATCATCCAGCATTATATCAGATAATGTTCTGCTGCTATTCATAAGGGTTTCACTGGCTGATGCTTTTCAGAAGTAGACTGCCGGGTCCTTCTTCCTAGTCTTAGTCTGGAAGCTCTGCTGAAACCTGTCCACAAGGGTAATCCTGCTGATATTTGAAATACCGGTAGCAAAGCTTCCAGTATCGCAGCAACACACAAGCCACCGCAGTATGACACACTGACAGACACATGGTGGCTGCCCCTGGCCAGCCTCAACTGAAGGGCCTCAGATGTCTTGGCCAGGCTGGTAAATCTGCAACCATTCAAGGCACCTGTTTATTCTGTGGAGGTGCCTGGGACACCCTCACTGGTCTCTGGGCATGTTTCCAGGTGATGCAGTGGGGGTGGGCAAGGCCCCCAGGGCATGCAGAGCCCACCAGTGGAGGCCCAGCATTCAGGTGTTGACTGAAGCAACTCTCTTCTGTACTGATCTCTCCCTGGTTGTCAGGTGCACCTGTGCCCCATCTGCTGTTCACCAGCCTGTCCCACTGGATGCCACACCACACACTGGCTCTCAGCTTCCCACTGGGCTCTCTTGCAGCCAGGCAGGTCCACAGACCTGGGCATTGAGCCCGGGCTAGCCTGGGAGGGGTGCACCAGGACCTGGCCATAATGGTCTCTTGCACTGGTCAGGCAGGAAGCCCCTCTGACCTGTGTTTCCATTCAGGAGAGGACACCTTCCCAGAGATATCTTTTTCAAAGTAAAAATAAAAGTCCAGAAATAATTTCAGACCAAAGTAAAAACACTCAAGGTTTTCCCTTTGAGCAGAAGGGCACTGGTTGTGAGCACCCCCCTCCAGCCACACGGGAGTGGGACCCTTCACTGGCCCCCTGGCTGTGGAGACTGGACGGCCCCAAGTGCACACTTTTCTTCAGCAGCTCTTCAGCAGAAGCTGGCATCCTGTCTCTCCACAGTGGTACCATGTGCTCTGCTCTGCCTTGACACAGCTGTGCGCAGCCGGTTTCCACGGGGGTGCCATCCCAGGATGACAGATCCAAGGGCAGAGAATTGGAAGGCAGGAAATCAAAGCCAAGGGCATGGGAGGGTTTGTGTGGACTCAAAGTCCAGTCCATGCGTGTTTTCTTCAGAGACACTTGGGGGTCAGTTCTCAGCCCCCTGCCTTGTTCAGAGCTTGACCCCCTGCTGCAATCAGATACTGGTATATACGCCAATCACCCCTGCCCCTCCAAGACTGTAGGACAGAGCCTGTACCACACACTTGATGATCAGCTACCTGGAAACCTGAGCTGAATTCATACAAGAAAACTGAATGGACTCCTAGACTGATATACCTGATAACAGCTCTAGCCAGCTGGGGACAGGACACCAGAGTTCCAAAGGCGAAAATAATCAAGCTAGCTCACTCAAGCAACCCATAGGGGTATACCAAAACAAAAGCAAGCAAGCAGCTATGACACAGTAAGCAAGCATAAACTAATACAATAACTTATAGATGGCTCAGAGACAACAGTCAATATCAAGTCACATAAAGAAACAGACTGTGATCACCTCAACAGACCCTCAAAACAAAGAACCCAGGGATCTTCTAGATGAAAGTGCATTCCTGGAATTACCAGATGCAGAATACAAAAGTTTAATATACAGAACCGTTCAAGACATCAGGAAGGAAATGAGGCAATACACAGAACAAGCCAAGGAACACACAGATAAAGCAACTGAAGAAATTAGAAAGATTATTCAGGAACAAAATAAAAAGTTTAATAAGCTGGAAAAATCCATAGACAGAAATAAAAAAATTCAGAAGATTAACAATAAAATTACAGAATTAGACAACTCAATAGAAAGTCAGAGGAGCAGAATTGAGCAAGTAGAAACTAGAATTTCTGAAGTCGAAGATAAATCACTTGGCACTAATATATTTGAAGAAAAATCAGATAAAAGAATTTAAAACAATAAAGAAACCTTAAGAATCATCTGGGACTCTATCAAGAGAAATAACCTACCAGTGATTGGAGGGATAACAGAAAATACACAGAAAATCGTTGAAGATTCAGTGGCAGAAAACTTCCCTGATATTGTGAAAGATGAGAAGATATCTATCCAAGATGCGCATCAAACTCCACATAAGGTAGATGTTAAAAGTAAGTCACCAAGACGTATTATAATCAAACTTGCCAAAACCAAAGATGAAGAGACAATTATAAGAGCAGCAAGGGATAAACGAAAAGTCACTTACAACGGAGAGCCAATACGAATAAGCTTGGACTACTTGGCAGAAACCATGCAGGCAAAAAATTGCCTGCCAAGAATCATATATCCATCAAAACTGTCTCTTAAATATGAAGGTGAAATTAAGACATTTCCAGATAAACACAAGTTTAGGGAATTCGTAAAAACCAAACCAGAACTACAAGAAGTTCTAAAAGGAGTTCTTTGGCTAGAAAATCCATAATATCAGGTATCAACGCAAGACTAGAATACTGGGCAGAGCAAACAGAAGTCAACCCAGACAGGGAAATCCAAAAAAACAAAGCAAGATTATATAAAAAAAAAAAAACCCCAAAACAGGGTAACAGCAATGTTACTATATAAAACAAGATAACATTAAAATAATAAAAGGAGACTAAGAAATGCAATCATACACCTTCCATATGGAGAGGAAGATACGGCGATACAGAGAAATAAAAGTTAGTTTTAAATTAAGAAAAATAGGGGTAAAAAGGTAACCACAACGGAGACAAACTATCCTACTCATCAAAATAAAATACAAGGGAAAAATACAGACTCAGCAGAAACAAAATCAACAACAACAAATATGAGGAAAGGACAATATATAAAGAAAATCTACTCAGCACATAAAATAAAGTGGGAAAAAGAAACTGTCCACACACAAAAAAAGACATCAAAATGATAGCACTAAATTCATACTTATCCATAACTACCCTGAATCTAAATGGACTAAACGCACAATAAAGACAGAGTGACAGAATGGATTAAAAAACAAGATCCATCTATATATGTTGCCTACAAGAGACACAAACTTAGAGACACAAACAAACTAAAACTCAAAGGATGGAAAAAAATATATCAAGCAAACAACAATCAAAAAAGAGCAGGAGTGGCGATATTAATTTCTGACAAAATAGACTTTAAAGTTAAACCCATCAGAAAGGATAAGGAAGGACACTATATAATGATTAAAGGCACAATACACCAAGAAGATACAACCATATTAAATATTTATGCACCCAATGACAGGGCTGCAAGATACATAAAGTCTATCAGCATTGAAAAGTGAGACAGACAGGTCCACAATAATAGTAGGAGACTTCAACACACCACTTTCGGTGAAGGACAGGACATCCAGAAAGAAGCTCAATAAAGACACAGAAGATATACATGCCACAATCAACCAACTTGACCTCGTAGACATGTACAGAACACCCCACCCAACAGCAACCAAGGATACTTTCTTTTCTAGTGCACATGGAACGTTCTCTAGAATAGACCACATATTACCTCATAAAGCCAGCCTTAGCAGAATCCAAAACACTGAAATATTACAAAGCATCTTCTCTGACCATGAGGCCATAAAAGTGGAAATCAGTAACAGGAAAAGCAGGAAAAAGAAATCAAACACTTGGAAACTGAACAATACCCTGCTCAAAAAAGAATGGATTATGGAAGACATTAAGGATGGAATAAAGAAATTCACTGAATCCAATGAGAATGAAAACACTTCCTATCAGGACCTTTGGGACACAGCAAAAGCGGTGCTCAGAGGCCTATTTATATCAATAAATGCACACATCCAAAAAGAAGAAAGGGCCAAAATCAAAGAATTATCCCTAAAGCTTGAACAAATAGAAAGCAACAAAAGAGACCCACAGGCACTGGAAGAAAACAAATAATAAAAATAAGAGCTGAACTAAATGAAATAGAAAACAGAAAAACAATTGAAAGAATTAACAAGATGGAAAGCTGGTTTTTTGAAGAAATCAACAAAATTGATAAACCACTGGCCAAACTGACAAAAGAAAAACAGGAGAGGAAGCAAATAACCCAAATAAGAAATGAGATGGGTGATATTACAACAGACCCAACTGAAATTAAAAGAATCATATCAGATTACTATGAAAAACTATACTCAAATTTGAAAACCTAGAAGAAATGGATGAATTCCTAGAAACACACTACCTACCTAAACTAACACAAGCAGAGGTAGAACAACTAAATAGACTATAACAAAAGAAGAGATTGAAAAGGTAATCAAAAAACTCCCAACAAAAAAAAAAGCCCTGGCTTCACTGCAGAGTTTTATACCAAACTTTCAGAGAAGAGTTAACACCACTACTACTAAAGGTATTTCAGAGCACAGAAAAGGACGGAATACTACCAAACTCATTCTATGAAGCCACCATATCCCTGATACCACAACCAGGTAAAGACACCACAAGAAAAGAAAATTACAGACCTATATCCCTCATGAATGTAGATGCAAAAATCCTGAACAAAATTCTAGCCAGTAGAATTCAACAACATATCAAAAAAATAATTCACCATGACCAAGTGGGATTCATACCGAGTACTCAATGGCAGTGGGTAGTGGGTTATGCAGGAATGGTTCAACATTAGAAAAACAATTAATGTAACCCACCACATAAATAAAACAAAAGACAAGAATCACATGATTTTATCAATTGATGCAGAAAAGGCATTTGACAAAGTTCAACACTCATTCATGATGAAAACTCTCAGCAAAATAGGTATAGAAGGAAAATTCCGCAACATAATAAAGGGCATTTATACAAAGCCAACAGCCAACATCACCATAAATGGAGAGAGCCTGAAAACATTTCCACTGAGATCAGGAACCAGACAAGGATGCGCTTTATCACCGCTCCTATTCAACATTGTGCTGGAAGTCCTAGATAGAGCAATTAGGATAGATAAAGAAATAAAGGCCATCCAGATTGGCAAGGAAGAATAAAAGTATCTCTATTTGCAGATGACATGATCTTATACACAGAAAACCCAAAGGAATCCTCCAGAAAACTACTGAAACTAAGAAAAGAGTTCAGCAGAGTATCGGGATACAAGATAAACACACAAAAATCAGTTGAATTCCTCTACACCAACAAAAAGAACATCGAAGAGGAAATCACCAAATCAATGCCATTTACAGTAGCTCCCAAGAAGATAAAATACTTAGGAATAAATCTTACCAGAGATGTAAAAGACTTATACAAAGAAAACCACAGTACACTTGTGCGAGAAACCAAAAGAGACTCACGTAAGTGGAAGAACATACCTTGCTCGTGGATAGGAAGACTTAACATTATAAAAATGTCTATTCTACCAAAAGCAATCTATACATTTAATGCGATTCTGATCCAAATCCCAACGACATTCTTTAATGAGATGGAGAAACAAATCACCAACTTCATACGGAAGGGAAAGAGAGACCCCGGATAAATAAGGCATTATTGAAAAAGAAGAACAAAGTGGGAGGCCTTACTTTACCTGATTTTAGAACCCATTATACCGCCACACTAGTCAAAACAGCCTGGTACTGGTACAACAACAGATAACATGGATCAATGGAACAGAATTGAGAATCCAGACATATATCCATCCACATATGAGCAGCTGATATTTCACAAAGGCTCCAAGACAGTTAAATGGGGAAAAGACAGTCTTTTTAACAAATGATGCTGGCATAACTGGATATCCACCTGCAAAAAAATGAAACAAGACCCATACCTCACTCCATGCACAAAAACTAACTCGAAATGGATCAAAGACCTAAATATAAAATCTAAAACGATAGAGATCATGGAAGAAAAAATAGGGACAACGTTAGAAGCCCTAATACATGGCATAAACAGTATACAAAGCATTATAAAGAACGTAGAAGAAAAACTAGATAACTGGGAGCTCCTAAAAATCAAGCACCTATGCTCATCCAAAGACTTCCACAAAAGAGTAAAAAGACTACCTACAGACTGGGAAAAAGTTTTTAGCTATGACATTTCTGATCAGCGCCTGATCTCTAAAATCTACATGATGCCGCAAAAACTCAACTGCAAAAAGACAAATAACCCAATTAAAAAATGGGCAAAAGATATGAATAGACACTTCACTAAAGAAGACATTCAGGTAGCTAACAGATATATGAGGAAATGTTCACGATCACTAGCCATTAGAGAAATGCAGATCAAAACTACAATGAGATTTCATCTCACTCCAACAAGGCTGGCATTAATCCAAAAAACACAAAATAATAAATGTTGGAGAGGCTGTGGAGAGATTTGAACACTTCTACACCGCTGGTGGGAATGTAAAATGGTACAACCACTTTGGAAATCGATTTGGCTCTTCCTTAAAAAGCTAGAAATAGAACTACCATATGATCCAGCAGTCCCACTCCTTGGAATATATCCCAGAGAAATAACAGCCTTTATACAAACAGATATATGCACACCCATGTTTATTGCAGCACTGTTTACAATAGCAAAAAGATGGAAGCAACCAAGGTGCCCATCAACGGATGAATGGATAAATTGTGGCACATTCACACATTGGAATACTATGCATCCATAAAGAACAGTGATGATTCTGTGAAACATTTCATAACATGGAGGAACCTGGAAGGCATTATGCTGAGTGAAATTAGTCAGAGGCAAAAGGACAAATATTGCATGAAACCATTATTATGAGAACTTGAGAAATAGTTTAAACTGAGAAGAAAACATTCTTTTGTGGTTACGGGGTGGGGGAGGGAGGATGGGAGAGGGGCATTCACTAATTAGACAGTAGATAAGAACTACTTCCGGTGAAGGGAAAGACAGCACACAATACAGGGGAGGTCAGCACAATTGGACTAAACCAAAAGCAGAGAAGTTTCCTGAATAATCTGAATGCTTGGAAGGCCGGTGTAGCAGGGGCAGGGGTCTGGGGACCATGGTTTCAGGGGACATCTGAGTCAATTGGCATAGTGGGGTCTGTTGGAAAGGCGTTCTGCATCCCACTTTGAGGAGTGGCGTCTGTGGTCTTGGGCACTGGCAGGCGGCCATCTGGGATGCATCGTGGGTCTTGGCCCGCCTGGATGGGCGGGAAGGGGTGGGGGGGGGGAATGGAGAGCACTGGGGCACGGGGCGATTGCGGGCCCGGAGGACGTAGGGGGCCGCGTGGACCGGGGACAGCATCATCCTGGGACGGGGCGGGGGGCGGGGTGGAGGCTGGATGGTGCCTGAGTGCCCTGACGGGGAACGCGGCGGCGGGCCCCTTGGGGAGCCAGGGAGCGGTGGGATGCAGACCCGGGGTTCTCATAGAACTGGACTTGGTGGTCTGAGTGGGGCTGGGGAGACCCTGGCGGTCGTGGCCTCGGGCCTTCTGTTGGCCCGGGGCGGGGGCCATTCCCGGGACGGCTCTTCGGACATGGATTGGACTGGACAGTGGGTTGGAGGGGGATGCTGGTGGGCGGTGGGCTTCTTGGATCGGGTGGACACTTAGGACTGTGTTGGCGACTCCTGCCTGGAGGGGGGAATGGGGGGTGGAGGGGGGTGGAGGCTGGCGAGATGGACGCGGGAGGGCGGGCTGTTTCATTGTGGGGAGTGTGGTTGGGATTGTGTAGCCGGGTGTGTATGGGGGACTGGCTTGGTTTGTGGACTTGGAGCACGGTGAAAATTAAAAAAAAAAAAAAGTCTAGTCCATGGCCCTGCTCAGCGCAGTGATAACCCTGCGGTGTCCTCACCTCCACCACCATTAGGGCCACAGCCACCTGGTGCAGACCGCTACAACTATTTTACTGGGGTATGTTTGCCTAGAGACCTGTATAAAGAAACCCAGAAAAAGCCCAGTGCCGTCAAGTCGATTCCGACTCATAGCGACCCTATAGGACAGAGTAGAACTGCCCCATAGAGTTTCCAAGGAGCGCCTGGCGGATTCGGACTGCTGACCCTTTGGTTAGCAGCCCTAGCACTCTTGTAACAATTTAAATAGCATAGCAGCACACTCCTGAGTCCTGGAGCCTGGGGACCAGCGGATGTTTACCGATGATGTGACTTAGCCAGCAGGCCACATCCATCACCAACTGGCTGTGTGACTCTGCACAAGGCAAGGCACTTCTTAAAACAAAAACAAAAAACACCAAAACCAAAAAACCCCGTTGCTGCGGAGTCCATCCCAATTCACGGACGCCTCCCTGCCAGCCCCGCCCCATGTGTGTCAGAGTACAACTATGCTCCATAGGGGTTTGATGGCTGATTTTTTGGAAGTAGATTGCCAGGACTTTCTTCCAGTGTGCCTCTGGGTGGGTTCAAACCTCCAGTTTTGCAGTTAGCAGCTGAGTGCAGTGACTGCACCACTCAGGGAACTCCTGTTTTCCTCTTGTGTAAAATGAAGAGGCTGGGCTAAAGTCCTCATAGATCTCTTCTTGTTTTAAAAAATAAAAAATCTATTCAAAGCAAAACACAGGCAAGCTATCAAAGCTGAGGGTTCTATCAACCCTCTGGCTGAGCGACAGGACCCTGCCACAGCTCTTCCCAAGCTGCCCTCCATGCACCTCAGCTGAGGATCAGTCCATGTGGGAGCAGTTTCAAGTGCTGTCAAGTGTTGTCACCTGCCTGGGGTAACTGGCACCCCTAACATATGCCTTGTGGTGAAGGGCTCCATGCCTGGGACTCACTCACAGGAGTGAGATCGAGGGTTTCAGGTCATGGCTGAAGGGCAGCAGTGTACTTGGCTGCAAGTCCCCAGGACCAACAAGTGGGATATGTGCGACAGACTGCTCCTCACAGGCACACCTGCCTGCTCCCTAGCACCGTCATTGTGGCCAGTGCAGCCACTGGCTGTAGAAGAACCGCATGATGGGGGCCGGTCCTCCATGGTGGGACCTCAGTTATGACATACAGTGCTTCCATTTCTGTGGCGCCCTCCAGCCTGGCACTGGACTGCTCTCTGCTTCAGCTGACTGTATTAGGAAGAATGGCACTTTTCCCTTCTCAGGATGGGCACTCTAAAGGGGGCAGAAAACATGCCCCCACATGGTAGGCTCTTGCTGCAAGAGGGGCTGCTCTATCCCTTTAGGCTGGAACCCGGAAAGGCACACGGCGTATGCCCCCTCCTGGGCACTTGCCAGGACCAACCTTGCCCCCTTAGGGGCCCGTTGAGGCGGCTGTTCCTTGTTTAAGATCAGAAACCGAGGGTCAAATAAGACAACAGACTTGCATGAGGTCACCAGGCCCCCAGATCAGGCCACACACTGCGGTCCCCCCAGCCCAGGAGGGGGCAGGCTGCTCCGGAGTTGGCCCTCAGGCTCCGGAGTTCACACGGTAGGTGGGCAGGGCGGGGGGTTGCACCGCCACGGGACGCCAGTAGGTGGTGCTGGCTCACTGTCCGCTAATCTGTCCCTTTACTGCCAGGGACGTGATGGCGCTAATTGACAGCGAGAACACGCTAATAAAGTCGGCGTGCTTTCAGAGCACGCCGACTTTATTAGCGTGTTCTTCAGATGTTTTTTAATCTACTTCTAGAGAAATGTTAATTTTCTCCCTTGCACAGCAGCCTGTGAGGTAGCAGGAAAAGGAAAGACAGGTCGCCAGGTGGAGAGGGCGCTGCTGAGCTCTCTGAGCTACAAAGTGCACATCTCCAGGAGAGATGAAGGACTGCGGAGGCGACAGCGGCATCAGGGGCTGTAGTTTACGTCTCTGGAATGATGACAAACACCAGCCGGCCGGGGCTGCACGCGCTGCTCATGAATCTCCTCTCCGGGATGAAGAGATCTTTCCCCGTGGCAGGAGAGGATTTATGACGACCACAGGCCTGCCCAAGACGACACTGCCCGAGCTCGGTCAGGCTGCGTGCACACATGCGCACGCGCGCACACATCCCGGCTGCACCGAGGCCGGTCGGGGGCGCGGCCTGCCGGGGGTGTGCCTGCCAGCGGGCCCTGAGCTAAGTCCACCAGGGGCAGCTTTGGGCGTCTTAGTCCAGACTGCAGCTTTGTAACCTTCCCGTCAAAGCTCGGGTCAGGTCACTGCGCAGACAGCAGCCGTGCCTCCCCGCCCCTCCCCCCCCCCACACACATTGGTTTCTCACACTTTCAAGTCCAAGGATGAATCGGCTCTGCTTGAGCCAAATGAGCTCTTTCTAGTAGCTGGGACTGGGATCCCTTCTTGAGTCGGCCCCTGCATTCTGGGGGATGGGCTCACCGCAATTTAATACGGCTCTGTTGTTGCCCAATTTGTCTGTCAAAGGCAGCGTATCTCAGTGTCTTGGCTTGAAGTCTCAGGTCTCCCAGTGCCGAATGCAAGACTGCACCACTGCGCCCACAGGGAAGTGTCTGGATATGGGGTTGGAGGATGGCTCTGAGCAGGAGCAGCGCTGAGACTAAGTTCCTTCCCACCTGTCTCCACAGCAGACTGACTGGCAGGTGTGCAGAGAGGAACTTGCAATCTGGAGCTTGACACCATCCCAAGGAATCCCATAGGGACAGAGCTCGGTACACAGGCTGGTTGGGACCTTCCCCACGCTCCCACCCACAAGGGGCAGGCCTGTTACACATCCTGGTCTGGGAAGGGCAGGGTGTCCTGGCTTGGGGCAGGGTGTCCTGGCTCGGCATAGGGGAGCAGCCAGAAAGGGGGCCATTTTGTGAAGCACAACAAGGCGATCCAACTAAGTACACAGCCAGCTGTGCCTGGGGTTTGGTCCCTTGGAGTTTGATCCCCTGGGGTTTACTCCTCTGGGGTTTGCTCCCCCAGGGTTGCTCACATGGGGACTGTTCCCCTGGCACTGGGAAGGAATGCCTCAGGGAGAAGAAGTACCTGTTCACTCCCTGGCAGACACATTTCGTGAGGGCCTCCTATGCAGTGGTCCCGGGTGAGCTGCAGGGGAACACTAGTGAACAGAGATTTGGTGCTGCCCTCCCGGAGCTGACAATCTAAGGAGGATGAAGCGAGGTCTGAGAGAACATGTGTGAGCCCAGGACCGTGTGTGTCCTGAAGTGTGAACATAGATCTGAGTCCAGGCCTCCTTGGAGGTCTTGTCCTTCCCTACCTCTCTCCTGTGTCCTACACTTTTGCTCCACTGGGACTCAACTCCCAGCAGGGACTCGGGTCCTCTCGGTCTACTCCATCTACACACTGGCCGTAGGGTGAGCTGGGCCAGGGACACTCGCCTCCTCACACATGTGGCCATCATGTCTTCGTTGTTGTTGGGTGCTGTTGAGTCAATTTTCAATTCAAAGTGACCCCATGTGACACAGTAGAACTGCCCATAGGGTTTTCTAGGCTGTATGGAGGCCTGGTGGTACAACAGTTAAGCACTCCATTCTAACTGAAAGGTCAGTGGTTTGAACTCACCCAGCAGCACCACAAGAAAAAGACCTGGTGATCTGTTCCCATAAAAAATATAGCCTAGGGAACCCTGTGGGTCAGTTCTGCTCTGTCACATGGGGTCACTGTAACATCAGCAACAATCTATAGGAACAGATCACTCGGTCTTTCTCCCACAGAATTGCTAGGTGGGTTAGAACCACGAACCTTTTGGTTAGCAGCCAAGTGCTTAAGCGCTGTGCCACCAGGACTCCTTATAACATCTTTAAAAAAGATCCGGTTGCCGTCAAGTCAATTCTGACTCATAGCGACCCTACAGGACAGAGTAGAGCTGTCCCATACAGTTTCTGAGGAGCACCTGGTGGATTTGAACTGCCGACCGTTTGGTTAGCAGCCTAGCAGCCATAGTTCTTAACCACTATGCCACCAGTGTTTCTGTAATGTCTTTAGGGTCAACCAAAGGGAGGGGCAGAGAAGGGAAGTAATCAATATGGGCATCTCCTAGGGGTTGGCCAGAGCTAGGCTTTGGTGAGCCTAAATCATTCACATCCTCACCACAAGGCTGGGGGTCTGGTTACCTCACAGCCTCCCACTGCTACAGAGGAGGAGACTGACTGGGTTAAGCAACTCGCCTCAGGCCACGTGACAGGACAGGTCCTGCTGCTCAGTATAGTCAAGCAACAGGAAGCCTGCGGGGGGCCGGGGAGGGGGGAAGGGCACGGGACCCTGAGGCCTTGCGCTGTCACATCAGGCCCCATCCCTGTATCTGGAAGATGCCTGCCCCCTCCCCAGGAGGGCAGACCCTGACAGAGCCACCAGTTCCCAGGGGCCTTAGCAAACAGAAGAGTTCAGGCCCTGCCCCGGGTCAGAGTCCAGAGGCGGGGTGGGAGGTGGAGGGAGCCAGCTTTGCTGGTGGTGGGCGCCCCGGATAGGGAACAGGCTGCAGCAGCCCATGTGAGGAGTGGCCCCTTCTCTCAGCCATGTCACTTCCTCCTTTCTTGACACCTGGCTCCTCACCTTCTCAGGATGCCTTCGCTATGCAAGGCCATGGTGTTAATGGGATGGGGGTACACTGGGCTACACTACTGGGCCCAGGCGGATGGGGAGCCCTACCTCTGCCCCTCCCTTGGCTCCCCTCGACTTCCCTCCCAGGTGAGGCTTGCCCTGGGGAGAGCCCCTGGCAGGCAGAGTGGAGCTCTCCCTTATTGGCATCATGCCGCTGTAGTACCACTGGGTGCCTTCCTCCCTCCTCCCCCTCGGCTGTGACCTTGATGCTCCAAATCCCCTCTGGGGTTTCTGGACTCAGAGCATCTTCCAAAGGCCAGGGAGCCAGCCCGTTATCTGAATGAGCCTGGGCTTTCGGGTACCAGCAGGAAAAATTAATTGGCAAAATCCGTTATACTCAAGTAGCCAGAGACGCCTCAATTCAATTAAAAAAAAAAAAAAAAGAATTCTGATGCCATTCAGTGAGTCTCCTCCATGAACATCCTTGTGCGAAGGGCTGTCTCCTCCGGGAGATGAACGCTGTCAAATGCTGCATTTAAGCACTTATTCAATAAGCTGTCGGCGCTCTCTGCCTGCTCACCTCCTTAATTACCAGGCGCCTGGCTCACTGGGTCTGGGGCTCCCTCCTCGGGAAGAACTGAGGCTTGGATAAGTCCCCACCCTTCAGAGCACCTGGCTGCTCCCAGGCTAGGGATGAGGGGGCTGCACACGCCTGCTCCCAGCTTCCAGCCTCTCCTGGGCTGGTGTGTGGGGTCACTGCCAGGAAATAACAGTGGTGAGGGCCTCACCAGGAGGGTCTGGCCCTGCCCTCCTGCAGGAACCCCGGCTTCTGCCCACTTGGGGCACCTTGCTGTGGCCAAGGCGCTCTCCTGTTATGTGGATGAGGCCTGGGGCCAAGCCAGGCCTGGCCTGGGCTTTTTCTGGTGATGCCATTTAGGGGTCAGGACCAACAGTGTGAGCTGGGCAATCAGTGGGGACAGCCTCATCATGTGCTCAGGAACGGAGGGAAGAAAAGACAGCTCTGGGGGTGGCAGCTTGTCCAGCAAGGCAGCGAAGCCCTTTCCAAAAAGCCTTGTATCCTCAGACAATTTGTGGGTCCAAACCTGTCCCCCAAACAAGCATGTGAGGTCTCACTCACTGGGTCATAGTCTCCAGAGCTTTACCAGCCAGAGCTGTCCAAAGAGAACACACTGCCTCAAGGGGTAGTGAGTTCCTTGCCACTGGAAGAGTTCAAGCAAAGCCTAGGGATCACTTGGTAGGGGTGTTAGATGTAGGGAAGTCAGGGAGCAGACAGACCTGGATCCTAATACTGGCTCTGCCACTTACTAGCCTTGTGACTGTGGGTAACCTTTTTTGAGCCTTCGTGTCTTTATCATTAAAAATTGGGTGGTAATAGATCCCTTCCCGCTCGTTGTAGGAATTAGATAATACATGCAAAGCACTTAGCACAGCACTGGGTGCATGGTGAGCAGTCAATTAATGTCATTGCTATCATCATCACTGCTGTTATAATTAGTATTGAATGTCTCTCTCAGTCCTGACATTCTTTCCTTAATTCCTTCCTTCATTCAATAAATGGGCAAGTACCTGCACCTACTTAACGTGAGGCACTGTACTGGGCACCTCGGGGGCTAGAGAGAGATCAGAGGTGATCCAGACTCTAGCAAACACGCGGTCTGCGAAGGAACTACCATGCCAGGTGAAGGTGGTGGGTAGCCCTTTATGCAACAAACAAAGTGCCAGGTAAGCTGGGAGAAGGGAAGAACCATTTCTGGTGGGCAATCTAAGATGGGCTGGTGAACCAGTCTGTGTTTAAGCTGGATACCTCAGGGGAAAGCCCTCCTTGGCTGTGTCCCTGTGCTTAATAAAAGCCCCTGAGGTGGGCAGGAGCAGGGCAAGGAGGCCCTTTGGGTTAGGACAGGGGCAAGGTGGGTGGATGGGGAGCTGGAATTGCAGGGATGAATGCCAAGCTTGGTGACCCCAGCTTGAAGCCTCCAAGCAAGAGAGTGATGGGGTCATAATTATGCCACAGCCTAAGATGGGCACAGGAGACCAGAGGCTGGTGGCTGCTGGAGGCCAGGTGGGAGGTAAGCTGCAGCCCCATTGCTTCAGAAAGCAGTGCAGGGGATGGAGTCACCCCCGGCAAGGGGCAGATCCAAGTTGGGAGACCTCAGGCAATTAACCCCACTGAGCTTCTGCCACTGTGTAAGGCTGTTCCTGGGATTACATTAAATAATAATTCAGTGAGCACCACAAGCTCTCAAGGAATGGTTGCAGCCATGGGAACAGAAGGAATGTGGACCAAAAATATTCCAGGGCTGAACTGGCAGGTCTCAGCAGCCAACTGCACCTGGGGAGGGAGACAACAGGGAGTGGAGGTGCCTATTTTTGTAGATAAAATTTTATCAGAACACAGCCATGCCCATTCTTTTAAGTACTGTCTAGGGCTGCTTTTGTTCAGAGTTGAATAGTTGTGACAGATACCACCCGCCTGGTCAACAAACCCCTCTGCGGTGTACACACACTCTGTGCCTCCCTCCACCCACACTAAACACAATGAGGCGCAGGTGGGAAACGAGGAAAAAGCCACCAGATGCCACTTTAAACGCAGGTGCATCGGGTGTTGACGCATTTATTCAAAATGCCAAATGATCCCCACAGGCTGTCTCTCAGTATCAAGCTGTAGATCGCGTAGCTATACACACATACATACATCCACACATTCCCATACACGCATACACACAGATATACCCCCACACGCATCGGCCCTCCAGTCCTCAGCACAACTTCCAAAGGGTTCGGCGGGAGAAGTCGCCTCAGAGTCCAAACCAGGATCAGGATGCTAAAGAAGAAAAGGGTCCAAGTTTTTCATTTATGAGTGAGTGGTACTTGCCCTGGGCTAGAACTGCAAATATATTTTCTGCCTAAGTGCATAGGCAAGAAGAAAAATAGTGGCTGCAGAAACCCCCTAAAACTAAGGCAGAACAAGCGCATCCCTGGGGTGCAAGAAAAAAAAAGAAACTCTGAAGCCAAGTCTCACTTGACTCACTTTGGCTACACTGCCTCATTGCCAGATGAGCCCAGCAAACTGCCCAGGAACAAAAGGGCCAAGGGATCCATAAAATCACTGAGCTGGGGAGACCCTGGAGATGGGCCTGGTGCTGCTCCAGTGAGCAAATGTCCTTGCACACAAGACTGCTTCTACTCCACCTCTGCGGCTCCTGGGGACTTCGCTCTGCGGCCGCATTTGGCATGAGGAGTGTGCAGGGAAGCTACCTACTAGGGGGTCTGCTCAGCGACAAGCCAGGACTGGTCTTAGCTGAGATCCCTGGTGTGGAAGGGGCAGAGCAGGCAGGGCAGCGGGGAGTCCTGGCCTGAGTCCTACTCTGGCACCTATGCGTGCACGGCCGGCCTAATGGCCGGATGGACGGATGGCTGGATGGACAGAAGGATCTCCAGCCCCCTGGAGTGTGTGCTCCATCTCTGTGAGATGTGAGGCACATGCCAAAGGCTCGAAATGTCCTAACTGACAAAGACACCTGAGCCTCTGAGGCCACCGCCGTGGTTTTCTCTGTGGAAGCCCTGCCCCCCCGGGGTGGACGCCAGTGCTCCCTCATCCTGGGCTTGTCGGGAGGGTGGCAGAGAACACATAGCCTGGCAAACTGTTTGGGGCCTCTGGGTTCACTGCACCAGAACTATGAGAAAGCAGGCTGTTTCCTCAGCAATCTACCCCTCGGTGGCCTCCAGAAGGTCAGGACTAAAGGGTCTGCAGAGACCACCTCAAGCCCCGTGGCTTTCCCGAGGCTGGGCCTCAGGCCCTGAATGGGGTCGGCCCTTGCCAAGGGAGCTGGGTGTAGGGCACTGGGCAGTGTGTCCACTACAGTGCTCTGGGTCTTGGGACCCTCCTCTGGGCCAGGCCCAGTGCTCAATACTGACGGGGGCACAGGCCGTGCTACTTAAATGAACCGACAGCATAATCCACAGCATTGCACTCACAGGCCTATCACAGGTGCTCAGAAGTTTTCCTAAGATGAGCAACTCCATGATGGAAAACTCATGCCATCTCCTGCCCGGGGCCAATAAGCTAGCATCTCAAGTGCACCTGACTTGACCCCCTTCCTTTTAGAGTGCCCGAGGCCCCAAGAGAGGGGACCCCATGCTGGCTGCCCAGGCCTGGCCCCTGACTGCTGCAGCGCTGGACTGCGTCAGTCACAGATGACCCCTCCCACTGTGCAAAGGACTTGAGAGAGACAGAAAAATAGAGGGAGGGGCAACGTGCTACCCCAAGGTGGCCACTACCTTCTGCACGGGTACATACATGTTGCATCCACCCACGAGTGTGAGAACTCAGGTTTAGCACTGTCCCTCTCACTTTGCTTCAGTTGAAAACCACCAGGTGCGTGGCTCCTTCCAGCCGTAGCAAGCCTGTCAGGGGAGCCCTGCAAGGTGCGAAGCTGGCCCTATTTCAGAGATGGAGGCAGTAAGGCTGGCAGTGGTAAAGTCACCTGCCCAGGGCCCTGCAGCTAGAAGGAGGGAAGGCAGATCCGAGTAAGCTCATGCTCTGCTCTCTGGTTCACAGTCATAGACCCGGCGCATCTCCTGGCAGAGTCCGGAACCTTGTAGGCCTCACAGGCCAAGTAGCTACAGAGCCAGGATGTGACCCCAGACCTGATCCCCATGCCTCCTCACACCTGCTCATGTGAGATACTTGGCAGGGCAGTAAGGGAGACCAAGCTTTGGCTTCCTTTCAACCACAATGCCAGTTGCCCTGTCCCCAGCCTTGGCTCCCTTCCTACTGCCTTGCCCCTGGGAAAGTGCACACACGTTTGTCACTGTGACAGCACAGTAATGAGAGGAAGCTAGGCCCTGAGTGCAGGCAGATGGCACACACTGCTCCCCAGCAGGGCTGCCAGGCAGAGGCTGCCCCAACCCAGAGCGCGGGTCCTGCCTTCTCCCACCAGGTAAACCTGCTTCCCTTCAGAGCAGGGACCCAAGAGTCTGTGATGTCTTTCTAGGGAGGCCTATCACAATGTGACTTCCAGGTTTTCCAAGCAACAGCAAATGACAGAGGGACTGCTGCCTGCCCCACCCCCGCCCCATTTGTCTGGACCCAGGTTGGGGGGTAATACCCTTGAGACCAAGATGAAGGGTGGGCTAGCCTGGCAAGTTCAGCCCAATTGATCTGAAAACTGCTAAGGCCTACTTGGTAAATAGGGAAACAGAGTCTCAGGGCGGAAGGGTGAGCCTGGGTTTGGCTGAAGTCATTCCTAGGCTCAGTTTCCCTCTCCAACAGTGCTAGCATCTCCACTCTACATAATCCCTGAATTTCTGGCCAGGAAAGTCAGTGCATGTGCCTGGCCCACAAGTTACCTGCAGAAGCTGACAAAGTATGTAAAGCTACTGTGGCTGGCTTTTGGGAAGTTAGCTCTGAGACAATATGCAAAAGCAGCCAACGGTCCCCTGGGCCTCCTGTCCCAGCCACATGAGGACTGTCACATCAAGCCTGCCTATTGATTTCCTCACTTGAATGGGAGGTGCTGCTGGGAAGCTGGAGGCCCTGAGGAGCACCAGGCGTGGGAGCATCACCTCGCCTCCATGAACCTACGCCGCCAAGCCCGATCCTGACAGTTGGAGAAATGTCAACCAGAAGCACATCACTGTCACATGATTGGGGACTGGGCCCAGAAAACAGATCCCACACGCACCTGTTAAAGAGGTTATTGCGGCTGACCATCCGCAGAAAGCCCGTTGGGTCAGTGACCGAGTTGAGTTTGTTGTTCATCTCTTCAATCTGCTGATCCATGATGTCACCGGCCTCGCTCTCTGTCTCGCTGCTGGCACAGGCCCTGCAGGACAAGCATAGAAAAGGCCAATCAGAGAAAGAGAGTGCTGAGCTGGGGATGTCAACCCTGGGGTCTCAGGACATCCTGCCGCCCAAGACCCCAAGTGAGTGCCACGTGTGCCGGCATCACCGCGCCCTCCTCTGCCCACAGTGCTTCTACGAGCAGCTCTGCCTGACTGGCATGGCAATGTCCCCATCAGCTGTGGTCTACAGAGGCGTGCTGCACACAGGCAGTCTCCAGCATGTGTCCCACACATTAGGTGCTCACAGAACATCGGCTTTAGGAGCATAGTTACCTGTTGTGTCTGATGAGCCAGGGGCACTATTCTCAGAGGAGGGCTAATGTGGACCTGGCTGTGTGGCAGCCCTCCCACCACTGATTCCAGCCCATTCCATTCCAGAAACTAAGGAATTAAGCGCCTACTAGGTGCAGGCACCATGCTAGGCATGGGGGTGGGGAGAGGAGGGTAGGTAGCCTAAAATGGCATTTTCCAGATGAGGTGACAAACACACACAGGGGCTGCCAGGCCAGGCAGAGCAGGCACTGTGTGAAGTGCAGGCTGAGAAATGTGGCTGACCGGGCCCAGCTTCCTAGCTCAGCAGAAGGTTACCATTTTTGAATTAATTAACTCATATTTCCCCTATGTCAGATTGTACTAGAACATCTTACAATGGGTTTTAAATAAACAGAAATACCCAGGAGTGCTTTGATACATCGCAGTGATTAAAATGACAAAAGGCTGATTAAATGGAAAAGCTAAGCAATGTGCCCTGAGGAGAGCAAGAAGGGTGTGGCAGGAGCCAGCATGTCCAAGGAGGGCCTCCTGCACCATCCTCCTCCTCCAAGTCACACCTCATAATCTATCATGGGAAAATATTCAGGCTCCGCAAAGAAAAACCTCCAACTGGAGCCCTTGTATTCCTTTTGCGTCATAATCACATTCAGGCTTAGTTGAAATGCTGAGTGATATCTAGTCCACAGATAAACCTCAGCCCACAGGACAACTTCTTGTCCTGTTTCCTAGTGATTAGAATCAGTGTGGGAGAGAGGAGAGTGCCAGGGAATCAAAGGCAGAAGACTCGCAGACACCAAGCCTCTCAGTGGCTGTGGACGGAGGCTCTGTAAAGGGTTAGACTTCCTGTCCTGACAGGGAAGAGGCTTAGGGCATCAAAGTTTGGGTTTAAGGAAAACATGAGCTGCTTCCGAAGGCCAGGCTGGTAAACCCTGTAACATCTGGGTTACATGGCAGAGAACTCAAGAGACCCCTCACTGGTAGTTATGGAACCAGATGAGACTTAGTGAGTGAAGCTGCTTGCTCAACTTAAATGCTCCGTGTGATGCCAACCCTGGTAATTAGGCACCAGCACCCCAAGATTCAGCCATGTTCCTTCCCGAAGGCCAAACGAATGCCCTATCACTGGGAAAGGTTCCAAGCAGTTGAAGCCCTGGAGCAGACGTGTCGAGAGTGGAGCAGTCTCCTGGGCCAGCACAGAGGCAGGACTTCTTGGCCTCCCTTTTGCTCCAGAACCATGCTGGATGGCTTGCAGAGGCCTGGCCATTAGCCTGCTTTTCTTCCTGGCCACACAGCCTTTTCTTCACACGCACATAGTAGCCAGCAGGCAGTAGGCAGGCAATGATGAATTGCTGAAAGAACGAATGACTTATGTGTAAGGTATTTTCACACATATTTAATTTTATCTGTGCAACAACCTTGTGAGGTGGCTTTCATTATCTCCATCTTACATCTAAGGAAACTGGGGCATGGAGAAGCGAAGGAACCTGGTCAAGGAGCTCTAAGCGATGGAGGCAGGACAGAACCCAGTTTCTCAGGTCTTTGGTACCAACACTCCCCCTCCCCAAGGCGGTACCTTCTCTCAGATGCCAGGTCTTGCCCTGCTGGGGTTTGGTAGAGGGACAGAGGGATGCCTATGGGAAGCAAGAAAAATCAGGAAACTTCTCAGTGTCTAGACAAATCCCCACGCTGCCATCCCGTGGAGAGCAAGAACGAGGTTTATTCTTCTCCTTGCCCACAGGCTTCAGCTGAACAGGAGAGCAGCAGAACCTGGAAAATGCCCCCTGGGGAGCAGACGCCCCTTGCAGAGACCCTGGTAAATATCACTCCACAAGCCCCCCAGTCCAGGGACACATCTATCATCCTGATGCAACGGCACGCTTGGCGCTGAGAAATCTGCTTGTCAGTCAGCGCCGCGCAAGGGGAGAAGAATCGGCTGGAACTGGTATCGGCTCCGTTATCTTGCAGCTCTACTCTGTTAGCCGTAGCCTGTGCCCTCAGAATCTCATGCTAAATGGGTTTGCTCCCTATTTCCTGACCCTCAAAGTCTTACTACTGAGGGGAAAACAAACAGGCGATGTCACAGCTAAGGGGCTCTCCCATTTGCAAAGCAGTCCTCACCTACAAAGCAGTGGTCCCAAGGGCACCTTGCTACCAGTTCTCATATCACAACCCCATTCCCCGCCGCCCCCCACACCGCATTTTGAGATTTTCTAGAGATGGCACATCACAACCAGAACTGGTCACCACAGGCTCTGGTTCAATTCACTTTGACTCGACAGGATTACTGAGTGAGACCTACCTGCAAGAACTGCTACAGCTGGCAGTTCTACCTGCCTTCACGGTCCTTACAACCTCGTACAAGAGACAGAAAGAACAGTGGTTACAGGCTACGGTGCATTAAGAAGGAGAATAAGGAGGCTGGCAGTTAATGACCAAGATTTGAACATACTCAGGGGGTGCAGAAAAGCTTTCCTGGAGTTAGTTGCACCATAGAAGGTACTGGAAGGATACAACTTTGACAGGTGGCTACGAAAGGGGAGGGCCTTCCAGGTAGAAGGAATGATATAAACAAAAGTGTGGAGACGAAACAGCGTGGTGTCTATTTGGGGGGCCCAGGGAGTGGCCCAGTAGAGTGGAGGGTGAGGAGGAGAGAAGGAGGAGGTAATGGTGGAAGGCCCTGAACTTGGAAGGCAGCTGGGAGCCATCTGTCCATATGAGCAGAGGGGAGGCAGGCTCAGGGCTGCTCTTTAGGACATACTAAAATGGCTGAGAGTAGAGAATGCTGTTTACACAGGGAGGAGGAAGAACAGGTAGGTGGCGATTACCAGCACCTGCTCAGAGGCAGCCCTGAAGACTCAGGGTCAGGTTCTGTGAAGCCTGGCCAGGCCCCCACACCTAATTGGAGCCCCATTCTGTCAGGAGTTATTGTCATCTTTATATACTGATGTGCATGGGTTTGAATACGCCAGGTCGGGGAAGTTTTCCACAAGCACTTGGGCTCTGAGATTTGGAGAGTGACTCCCTTCACTGCCCTGACCTCCCAGCCCCTGGCTGGTGGCTATAATCCCACCTTCCTGATTCCTCCCTATGTTTTGTTCTCTATTGTCACCAACAATAATTCTGGCTTGTCCTGTGGTTGGGCCAACTATCCCACTGGACTAGGGTGGCAAGGCTGAGAGTGGAAAAGTAGAAACAATGGGATAAACATTACAGAAGAACTAATTTGCCTGGAAAACTCACTGAAGGGGAGGGGCAAATGACAGAGGTTCCTGCAGGCAACTAGAGGTCACGATGCAGCTTATGGGCAGCTGGTGGCAAAGAGAGAAACTAAGGAGAAGTTGGTCTTAGTGGAAGAGAAATGGGTTCAGCTTGGATATGGTGAATATGGGATATTTAGTTGGAGATGTCACGTGTGCAGATTGTTAATTCAATCATTTTCTACCCCTCCTTACAGAAGGCTTGGAGACTATTAGATATGCAGGTCTGGTGTTCAGGAGAGAGGTCAGGACCAGCTGCTCAAGTCTCATTCATTTGCTCTTTCAACAAATGTCATTGAGTACTTGTTATAAATACTCTCCTAGACCGAGTTCTGGTTCTGGTAAAACTCCACTCAGTTGTTCCCATTGAGTACAACTATAAACCCTGGACAGATCGGAATTCAAAGTGCCACCAAACTGATACTGAGTGTCCCATTCTTTTCCCTCTGGAACCCCTCAGACAGACCCCAACACTCCCCACAATGCAGAAGTGGGCATCAGTGCTGGCAAAGAGCTCCAGGAGAAAAGAGAGTAGGGAAAACTCCAGTTGCCTTTTTTTCTTTTCTCATGTTCAAGCACACAAACAATTCCATGGTGGTATTGTCAGTGACAGGAGCAGCAAGGACCTGAAGGAGTCTAAAACTGTCCCACAAAATAGAGACCACTATTACCCTGATACCAGATACAGACAAAAACAACTTGGAAAAAAAAAAAAAAAACCCTATAGAACAATAATTCTAAATGAAAACAGACACAAAAATCCTCGACAAAATGTTACCAAATAGAATCCAGCAACATATAAAAAGAATTATACACCTCAGTCAAGGACGGTAGAGAGGGGGAGGTTATTCCAGGAATACAAGGTTGGTTCAATATTTTAAAATCACTCAATATAATCTACCACATTAACAGACTAAAAAACAAACAAGCAAACAAAAAACCCGTGATCATATCAATTGATACCAAAAATAACACCTGAAAACTCCAACACCAATTCATGATAAAAATCTTACAGCAAATTAGGAACAGAAAAGAACTTCATCAACTTGATAAACAGCATCTACAACAAACCTACAGCAAACAGCATACTTAATGGTGAAAGACTGAATGTTTTCTTCCTAAAACTGGGAAGAAAGGAGGTATGTCAACAGTCACCACTCATATTCAACACACAGTCAACAACTTGGGAGACTCTCAGAAGCTTTAGGTTGTGTGAAAGAAGCCAGTGTTAAAAGGTTATGTACTGTAGACCAGAGGAATAAAAATCTCGCCATTTTGTGGACAAGTGATTTTCGACAAGGGGTCAAAGTCCATTCAATGGGGGCAAAAACAGCCTCTTTAATAAATGGTGCTGGCAAAACTGGATATCCACTCGCAGAAAAATGAAACAGGACCCATACCTCACACCATATACAAAAATTAACTCAGTGGATCAAAGACCTAAATTTTAAACCTAAAACTATAAAATTCTTGGGAGAAAACTATGGAATCTAATCTTTTGTAAAAATAGGATAAGAAACATAACAAATACATGAATAGAAGATAAAATAGATAAATGGGACCTCATAAAAATTAAAAACCTATGCTCATCAAAAGACAGCATCAAAAGAGTAAAAAGAACATACAGAATGGGGAAAAATCTTCGGAAACAACATAGAAGGATTCAAAGACAGAAAGACAAACAGCTCAATTATAAAATAGGTAAAGGACATGAACAGAACATTTACCAAAGAAGATATCCAAGCAGCCAACAAACACATGAAAAGATGCTCACGATCATTAGCCATTCCGAAACCAAAACCAAACCCAGCGCCGTCGAGTCGATTCCAACTCATAGCAATCCTATAGGACAGAGCAGAACTACCTCTTTGCTGGTAGGACTGTAAAATGGTACAACCATTATGGAAAATAACACGGCGCTTCCTCAAAAAACGAGAAATAGAATTACCCTATGATCCAGCAATCCCACGCCTAGAAGTATACCCTAGAGACCTAAAAGTAGTGACACAAACAGATATATGCATTCCTACGTTCATTGCAGCTTTATTCACAATAGCAAAAAAAAAAAAAAAAAAACGGAAACAACAGAAGTGCCCATCGGCGGATGAATGGATAAGCAAAATGTGGTAGATACACACAATGGAATAGAACGCAAATCTACAGAACGGTGATGGGCCTGGAGGGCATAATGCTAAGTGAAATAAGTCAAACACATAAGGATAAATACTGTATGATCCCTCTTTTATAAGAAGACAAGAATAGACATAAATAGACTAATGTTCATTCGTGGTTACCAGGGGAGAGGAAGGGAGGGGGAAGTAAGCTGTAGATAGTAGAGAAGCACTCATGAGAAAACGATGCCTATACCAAAGAATGCGACAAATACAAGAGGGCAACAACTCCAACAAAGAACAAAAAAACGAGTCTAGGATCACATATGGATGGGTATAGGCATATAAGTATGTGGTTAGGTATAGGTGTATTTCTATGGGAGAACAGATAGAAGTATCTATGTTGTTGTTGTTGTTAGATGCCGTCAAGTTGGTTCTGACTCACAGCAACCCTATGTACAACAGAACAAAACTCTGCCCAGTCCTGTGCCATCCTCACAATCCTTGCTATGTTTGAGCCCATTGTTGCAGCCGCTATGTCAATCCATCTCATTGAGGGTCTTCCTCTTTTTTGTTGATCCTCTACCAAGCATGATATCCTTCTCCAGGAACTGGTCCCTCCTGATAACATGTCCAAAGCATGTGAGATAAAGTCTCACCATCCTTGCTTCCAGGGAGCATTCTCACTGTACTTCTTCCAAGATTTGTTTGTTCTTTTGGAAGTCCACGGTATATTCAATATTCTTTGCCAACACCATAATTCAAAGGCAACAATTCTTCCTTGGCCTTCCTTATTCATTTGTTCAGCTTTCACACACATATGAAGTGATTGAAAGCACCATGGCTTGGGTCAGGCATGCCTTAGTCCTCAAAGTGACATCTTTGCAGAGGTATCTATAACCAAAAAAAAAAAAAAAACCAAACCCAGTGCTGTCTAGTCAATTCTGACTCATAGCGACCCTATAGGACAGAGTAGAACCACCCCATGGAGTTTCCAAGGAATGCCTGGTGGATGTGAACTGCTGACCCTTTGGTTAGCAGCCACCAGGGTTTCCATAAGGTATCTATAAAAGTATGTGTAAATGAGAGATATGTGTGGGCAGGCACATATATTCATTGCAAACAACTACAGATACTCTTCCGACATAACCAAACACCTTGCAAGATTGGTTTTCTAGGCTTGAAAGTTTAGGACCATAGTCTCATGGGACAACTCAGTCAACTGGCATAATACAGCTCACAAAAGTTCATGTTCTGCATCCTTGTGAAATGTGTAGCATCTGGGGTCTTAAAAGCTTATGGCGGCAATCTAAGATACAACCACTGGTCTCTACTTATCAGGAGCAAAAGAGTAAGAAGGTATGCAAAAACACAGAGAGGAAACAAGTCTACAAGGCTGAAAGCCTACATGAGCCATAACCTCAACTACCTGTGACCAGAGGAAATAGATGGTGCCCAGCTACCATCACTGACCTATCTAACCAGGGGCAAAATAGATGATCATGGTTAAAATGAGAGAAAAATGCAGAATAAAACTCAAATTCTTTTTCAATTTTAACTTTTTAAAAAGTTGCACTTTAGACAAAAGTTTATAGAGCAGATTAGTTTCTCATTAAACAATATACATATTGTTTTGTGACACTGGTTGCCAACCCTACAGCCTGTCAAGACTCTCCCCTTCTTGACCCTGGGTTCCCCATTTCCATTTATCCAGCTTTCTGTCCCCTCCGACCTTCTCGTTCTTGCTCCTGGGCTGGTGTGCCCATTTGGTCTCGTATACGTGGTTGAGCTACATGTATTAATGTTTGTTTTATGGGCCCATCTTTTTTTTTTTTCTAGATTGGCTGAAGGGTGAACTTCAGGTGTGACTTCAGTACTGAGTTAAACGGGGGTCCAGGGCACACTCTTGGGTTTCTCCAGTCTCCGTCAGACCAGTAACTCTGGTCTTTTTTGTTTTTAATGAGTTTGAATTTTGTTCCACAGTTTTCTCCAGCTCTGTCTGGGACCCTCTATTGTCAGAGCAGTCGGTGGAAGCTAGGCACCTTCTAGTTGTGCTGGACTCAGTCTGGTGAAGGCTGTGGTACTTGTGGTCCATTAATCCTTTGGACTAACCTTTCCCTTGAGTCTTTAGTTTTCTTCACTCTCCTTTCCTCCAAATGGGGTGGAACCAGCGGCATATCTTAGATGGCCGCTCACAAGATTTTAAGAACCCAAACACTAGTCACAAAAGTAGGATGTGTTCTTGTTGTTGTTGTTAGGTGCCATTGAGTCGGTTCAGACTCATGGTGACTCTATGCACAACAGAACGAAACACTGCCTGGTCTTGTGCCATCCTTAAAATTGTTGTTATGCTTGAGCTCGTTGTTGCAGCCACTGTGTCAATCCACCTTGTTGAGGGTCTTCCTCTTTTCTGCTGACCTGTACTCTGCCAAGCATGATGTCCTTCTCCAGGGACTGATCCCTCCCGACAACGTGTCCAAAGTATCTAAGACGCAGTCTCGCCATCCTTGCTTCTAAGGAGCATTCTGGCCGCACTTCTTCCAAGACAGATTTGTTTGTTCTTTTGGCAGTCCATGGTATAGTCAATATTCTTCGCCAATACCACAATTCAAAGGTGTCAACTCTTCCCTGGTCTTCTTTATTCACTGTCCAGCTTTCACGTGCATATGATGTGATTGAAAATACCATGGCTTGGGTCAGGCGCACCTTGGTCTTCAGGGTGACATCTTTGCTCTTCAACACTTTGAAGAGGTCCTTTGCAGCAGATTTGCCCAATGCAACGCATCTTTTGATTTCTTGACTGCTGCTTCCATGGCTGTTGATTGTGGATCCAAGTAAAATGAAATCCTTGACAACTTCGATCTTTTCTCCGTTTATCATGATGTTGCTCATTGGTCCAGTTGTGAGGATTTTTGTTTTCTTTATGTTAAGGTGTAATCCATACTGTAGGCTGTGGTCTTTGATCTTCATTCGTAAGTGCTTCAAGTCCTCTTCACTTTCAGCAAGCAAGGTTGTGTCATCTGCATAATGCAGGTTGTCAATGAGTCTTCCTCCAATCCCGATGCCCCGTTCTTCTTCATATAGTCCAGCTTCTCGGATTATTTGCTCAGCATACAGATTAAACAGGTATGATGAAAGAATACAACCCTGACACACACCCTTCCTGACTTTAAACCAATCAGTATCCCCTTGTTCTGTCCAAACAACTGCCTCTTGCTCTATGTAAAGATTCCTCATGAGCACAATTAAGTGTTCTGGAATTCCCGTTCTTCGCAGTGTTATCCATAGTCAATAAAACAAAGGTGAACATCCTTCTGGTATTCTCTGCTTTCAGCCAGGATCCACCTGACATCAGCAATGATATCCCTGCTTCCGCATCCTCTTCTGAAACCGGCCTGAATTTCTGGCAGTTCCCTGTCGATATACCGCTGCAGCCGTTTTTGAATGATCTTCAGCAAAATTTTGCTTACATATGATATTAATGATATTGTTCTATAATTTCCACATTCGGTCGGATCACCTTTCTTGGGAATAGGCATAAATATGGATCTCTTCCAGTCAGTTGGCCAGGAAGCTGTCTTCCATATTTCTTGGCACAGACAAGTGAGCACCTCCAGCCCTGCATCTGTTTGTTGAAACATCTCAATTGATATTCCATCAATTCCTGGAGCCTTGTTTTTCGCCAGTTACTTCAGAGCAGCTTGGACTTCTTCCTTCAGTTCCATCGGTTCCCAATCATATGCCACCTCTTGAAATGGTTGAATATTGACTAATTCTTTTTGGTATAATGACTCTGTGTATTCCTTCCATCTTCTTTGATGCTTCCTGTGTCGCCTAATATTTTCCCCATAGAATCCTTCACTATTGCAACTCGAGGCTTGAATTTTTTCTTCAGTTCTTTCAGCTTGAGAAATGCCGAGCGTGTTCTTCCCTTTTGGTTTTCCATCTCCAGCTCTTTGCACATGTCATTATAATAGTTTACTTTGTCTTCTCGAGAGGCCCTTTGAAATCTTCTGTTCAGTTCTTTGACTTCATGAATTCTTCCTTTTGCTTTAGCTGCTCGACACTCAAGAGCAAGTTTCAGAGTCTCCTCTGACATCCATCTTGGTCTTTTCTTTCTTTCCTGTCTTTTCAGTGACCTCTTGCTTTCTTCATGGATGATGTCCGTGATATCATTCCACAGCTTGTCTGGTCTGCGGTCATTAGTGTTCAATGCGTCAAATCTATTCTTCAGATGGTCTCTAAATTCAGGTGGGATATACTCATGGTCATATTTTGGCTCTCGTGGACTTGCTCTGATTTTCTTCAGTTTCAGCTTGAACTTGCATATGAGCAATTGATGGTCTGTTCCACAGTCGGCCCCTGGCCTTGTTTTGACTGATGATATTGAGCTTTTCCATCATCTCTTTCCACAGATGTACTCAATTTGATTTCTGTGTGTTCCATCTGGCAAGGTCCATGTGTACAGTTGTTGTTTATGTCGGTCGAAGGAGGTATTTGCAATGAAGAAGTTGTTGGTCTTGCAAAATTCTATCATTTGATGTCTGGCATTTTTTCTATCACCAAGGCCATATTTTCCAACTACTGATCCTTCTTTGTTTCCAACTTTCGCATTCCAATCGCCAGTAATTATCAATGCATCTTGATTGCATGTTCAATCAATTTCAGACCGTAGCAGTAGGATGTAGAACATTTTATTTATAAACTATGCTATGCCAACTGGAAGCATGAAAAGAAGATGGAAGAATCCAAAGAAGATTTAAAGAATACAGAGTCATTATACCAAAAAGAACAGGTCAAAGTTCAACCATTTCGAGTGGTAGCATTATGATCAGGAACTGATGGTACTGAAGGAAGAAGTCCAAGCTGCACTGAAGGCACTGGCAAAAAACAAGACTTCAGGAACTGACGGAAATCAATTGAGATGTTTCACAAATAGATGCGGCACTGGAAGCACTCACTCGTCTATGCCAGGAGATTTGGAAGACAGCTACCTGGGCAACTGACTGGAAGAGATCCATATTTGTGTCCATTCCAAAAAAAGGTGATCCAAGAGAATGTGGAAATTATCAAACAATATCATTAATATCACATAAAAGTAAAATTTGCTGAAGATCATTCAAAAGTGACTGCAGCAGTATATTGACAGGGAACTGCTAGAAATTCAGGCCAGATTCAGAAGCAGATGTGGAACCATGGATATCATTGCTGATGTCAAATGGATCCTGGCTGAAAAAACAAAATACCAGACAGATGTTTACCTGTGTTTTATTGACTATGCAAAGACAAATTATGGATAACATTGGGAAGAATGGAAATTCCAGAACACTTAATTGTGGTCATGAGGAACCTATACGTCAATCAAGAGGCAGTTCTTCGACCAGAAAAAGGGGATACTGTGTGGTTTAAAGTCAGGAAAGGTGTGTGTCAGGGTTGTATCATTTCACCATACCTGTTCAGTCAGTATGCTGAGCAGATAAGCTGAGGGGCTGGACTGTATGAAGAAGAATGGGGCATCAGGATTGGAGAAAGACTCATTAACAACCTTCGTTATGCAGATGATACAACCTTGCTTGCTGAAAGTGAAGAGGACTTGAAGCACTTACTGATAAAGATGAAAGACCACAGCCTTCAGTATGAATTACACCTTAACATAGATAAAATAAAAATTCTCACAACCGGACCAATAAGCAGTGTCATGATAAACAGAGAACAGGTTGAAGTTGTCAAGGATTTCATTTTACCTGGATCCACAATCAACATCCATGGAAGCAGCAGTCAAGAAATCAAAAGACCCAACGCATTGGGCAAATCTGCTGTGAAAGACCTCTTTAAAGTGTTGAAAAGCAAGATGTCACCTTGAAGACTAAGATGCGCCTGACCCAAGCCGTGGTATTTTCAATAGCACCATATGCATGTGAAAGCTGGACAATGAATAAGGAAGACTGAAGAAGAATAGACGCCTTTGAATTGCGGTATTGTTGAAGAATATTAAATATACCACAGACTGCCAAAACAACAAACAAATCTGTCTTGGAAGAAGTACAACCAGAATGCTCCTTAGAGGCAAGGATGGTGAGACTACATCTTACATACATGTTATCAGGAGGGATCAGTCCCTGGATAAGGACATCATGCTTGGTAGAGTACAGGGTCAGTGAAAAAGAGGAAGACCCTCAATGAGATGGACACAGTAGTTTCAACAATGGGCTTAAGCATAGCAACAATTGTGAACAGGTTGAAGGACTGGGCAGTGTTTCATGCCGTAGTACACAGGGTCGCTATGAGTCAGAACCGACTTGATGGCACCTAACAACAACACGCCGACTGAGCTAGATGTCTCCCGAGACCACGGTCCCCCGCTCTGAACCCAGTAACTGAATCCTTCAGGGAGTTTGGGTGTTTCTATGAAGCATTTTTTTTTTTTTTAATGAAGCTTCTATGACTTTGCCTTGGTCAAAATGTGCAGACTTCCCTAGTATTGTGTACTGTCTTACCCTTTAACAAAGTTACCACTTATCTATTGTCTAGTTAGTGTTTTTCCCTCCCAGCCCCTCCTGTCCCTAGTAACCATCAAAGATTGTTTCTTTCTCTGTGTAAATCTTTTCACGAGTTTTTATAATAGTGGTCTCATGCAGTATTTGTCCTTTTGTGATTGACTTATTTCACTCAGCATAATGCCCTCCAGATTCATCCATGTTGTAAGATGTTTCACAGATTCATCATTGTTCTTTATCATTGTACAGTATTCCATTGTGTTATATACTATAGTTTGTTCACCAATTCCTCTGTTGAGGGGCACTTAGGTTATTTCCATCTTTTTGCTATTGTGAACAATGCTGCAGTGAACATGGGTGTGTATATGTCTATTCGTGTGATGGCATTTATTTCTCTAGGATAGATTCCTAGGAGTGGAATTGCTGGATCACATGGTGTTTCTATTTCTAGCTTTCAAAGGAAATGCCATATCATTTTCCAAAATGTGTGTACCAGTTTGCATTCTTACCAGCAGTGTATAAGAGTTCCAGTCTCCCTGCAGCCTCTCCAACATTTGTCATTTTCTGTTATTTTTGATTAATGCCAGTAATGCCAGGGGTGAGATGGTATTTCATTGTGGTTTTGATCTGCATTTCTCTAATGGCTGGTGATCCCGAGCATTTCCTCATGTGTCTGTTAGCTGCCTGAACGTCTTCTTTGGTGAAGTGTCTGTTTATTTCCTTTGCCCATTTTTTAATTGAATTATTTGTCTTTTTGTTGTAGAGGTGTTGAGTTTTCCTATAGATTTTTAGACCTTTGTCGGATTTGTCATAGCCAAATTATTTTTCCCAGTCTGTGTGTTCTCTCTCGACTTTTTTGGTGAAGTCTTGATGAGCTTAAATGTTTAATTTTTAGAAGATTTCAGATATCTAGCTTATCTTCTGATGTTTGTGTATTGTTAGTTATGGTTTGTATCCTATTTATGCCATGTATGAGGGCTTTTGCAAAAACAATGCCATGTATGAGGCATTGGTGAAAAACAAGGCTCCAGGAATTGATGGAGTATCAATTGAGATGTTTCAACAAACAGATGCAGCACTGGAGGTGCTCAATCATCTGTGCCAAGAAATATGGAAGACAGCTTCCTGGCCAACTGACTGGAAGAGATCCATATTTATGCCTACTCCCAAGAAAGATCAAACTAAATGTGGAAATTATAGAACAGTATTATTAATATCACACGCAAGCAAAATTTTGCTGAAGATCATTCAAAAACGGCTGCAGCAGTATATTGACAGGGAACTGCCAGAAATTCAGGCCGGTTTCAGAAGAGGACGCGGAAGCAGGGATATCATTGCTGATGTCAGATGGATCCTGGCTGAAAGCAGAGAATACCAGAAGGATGTTTACCTGTGTTTTATTGACTATGCAAAGGCATTCGACTGTGTGGATCATAACAAACTATGGATAACACTGCGAAGAATGGGAATTCCAGAACACTTAATTGTGCTCATGAGGAATCTTTACATAGAGCAAGAGGTGGTTGTTCAGACAGAACAAGGGGACACTGATTGGCTTAAAGTCAGGAAAGGTGTGCGTCAGGGTTGTATTCTTTCACTGTACCTATTCAATCTGTATGCTGAGCAAATAATCCGAGAAGCTGGACTATACGAAGAAGAACGGGGCATCGGGATTGGAGGAAGACTCATTAACAACCTGCGTTATGCAGATGATAGAACCTTGCTTGCTGAAAGTGAAGAGGACTTGAAGCACTTACGAATGAAGATCAAAGACCACAGCCTTCAGTATGGATTGCACTTCAACATAAAGAAAACAAAAATCCTCACAACTGGACCAATGAGCAACATCATGATAAATGGAGGAAAGATCGAAGTTGTCAAGGATTTCATTTTATTTAGATCCACAATCAACAGCCATGGAAGCAGCAGTCAAGAAATCAAAAGACACATTGCATTGGGTAAATCTGCTGCAAAGGACCTCTTTAAAATGGTGAAGAGCAAAGATGTCACCTTGAAGGCTAAGGTGTGTCTGACCCAAGCCATGGTATTTTCGATCTCATCATATGCATGTGAAAGCTGGACAATGAATAAGGAAGACCAAAGAAGAGTTGACGCCTTTGAATTGTGGTGTTGGCGAAGAATATTGAATATACCATGGACTGCCAAAGAACGAACAAATCTGTCTTAGAAGTACAACCAGAATGCTCCTTAGAAGCAAGGATGGCGAGACTGCGTCTTAGATACTTTGGACACGTTGTCAGGAGGGATCAGTCCCTGGCGAAAGACATCATGCTTGGCAGAGAACAGGGTCAGTGGAAAAGAGGAAGACTCTTAATGAGGTGGATTGACACAGTGGCTGCAACAATAAGCTCAAGCGTAACAATGATTATAAGGATGGCTCAGGACCGGGCAGTGTTTCGTTCTGTTGTGCATAGGGTCACTGTAAGTCGGAATCGACTCGACGGCACCTAACAACAACAACGAAGGCTTTGAGTTGACCCTTTTTTCTTCTATAATCTTTATGGTTTTGGGTTTTATATTGAGGTCTTTGATCCATTTTGAATGAGTTTTTGTGTATGGTGTGAGGTATGGGTCCTGTTTCTTTCTCTCTCTCTCTTTTTTTTTTTTTTTACAGATGGACATCCAATTTTGCCAGTACCGTTTGTTAAAAAGAGTGTCTTTTCCCCGTTTAATGGACTTTGGGCCTTTGCTGAAGATCAGGAGACCATAGCTGGATGGATTTACATCTGGGTTCTCGGTTCTGTTCCATTGGTCTGTGTCTGTGGTTGTACCAGTACCAGGCTGTTTTGACTACCGTAGCTGTATAGTAGGTTCTGAGGTCAGGTAATGCGAGTCCTCCTACTTTATTCTTCTTCTTCAATACTGCTTTACTTATCCGGGACCCCTTTCCTTTCCATATAAAGTTAATGATTAGTTTTTTTCATCTTGTTAAAGAATGCTGCTGGTATTTGGATCGGGATTGCATTGGATTTGTAGATTGCTTTGGGTAGAACTGACATTTTCACAATGATATATTTTTCCATTTATGTAGGTCTCTTTTGGTTTCTTACAGCAGTATTTTGTAGTTTCCTTTGTATAGGTCTTTTATGTCCCTAGTTAGATTTACTCCTAAGTATTTTATTTTTTTAGGGGCTATTATAAATGCTATTGCTTTCCTGATTTCCTTTTTGCAGTTCTCTTTATCAGTGTGTAGGAATCCAGCTGATTTTTGTATGTTTACCTTGTATTCTGCCACTCTACTGAATCTTTCTATTAGTTCCAGTAGTTTTCTTGTGGAGTGCTTTGTGTTCTTTACAAATAGGGATGAATTTTACTTCTTCCTTACCAATTTGGATATCCTTTATTTCTTTTTCTTGCCTTAGTGCTCTAGCTAGGATTTCCAGCACAATGTTAAATAGTAGTGTGATAAAGGGCATCCTTATATTGTTCCTGTTCTTAGGGGAAATGTTTTCAGCTTTTCTCCATTGGGAATGATTTTGGCTGTTGGTTTTATACAGATGCTTTTTACTGTGTTGAGGAATATCCCTTTTATTTCTATTTCATTGAGAGTTTTTATCAGGATTGAGTGCTGTACTTTATCAAATGCCTTTTCTGCATTGATTGAGATGATCATAAAACTCAAATTCTTAAAAAAAAAAAGCTCAGACTAACTCGAACACCTGAGACCAGAGGACTCCCTGAGACTATTGTCCTGAGACACTCTTTAAACCTTGATCCCAAACATCCCAGGATCGCCTGTTAGCAGAAAAGCAGAGTGACACAAAATAAAGGATATTACCAGTTAGATTGGTGCTCTACTAAAAAAAAATCCGTATGAGTCCAAAAGGTCAACATTTAATCCAAACCAAAGATGAGAAGATAAAGGAGAAAGGAAATTAGAGTATTGGAAATGGAACAACCAAAACACAATTAAAGAGAATGTTGACACAATGTGGGAAACATAACTAATATTATTGATTAATTCGTATAGAAATTGTCAAATGGGAACCTAACTTGTTGTGTAAACTTTAACCAAAAACACAATAAAATATTATTTAAAAAAAAAAAAAAAAGGTTATGTACTGACTGAGAAGTATACGAAATTGTTGAAGGAGATAAAAAACCCAATAAAGGAAAAGACACCCCATGTTCATGGATTGAAAACCTAATATTATTAAGATGTCAATACTGCCTAAGGCAATATACAGATTTAATGCAATCCCTATCAAAATTCCTAACAGCCTTTTTCTTTGCAGAAATGGAAAAGTCAATCCTCAGATTCATATGGAATTGCAAGGGCCCCCAAATAACCAATGCAAGAACAAAACAGAGGACTCACATATCTCAATTTCAAAACATACTACAAAGCCACAATAATCAAAACAGTCTGGTCCTGATGTAAGGACAGACATATAGACCAATGGAATAGAATTGACAGTCTAGAAATAAATTCATACATATATGGTCGAATAATTTTCAACAAGGGTACCAAGTCCATTCAATGGAAAAAGAATAGTCTCTTCAATAAATCATGCTGGAACAATAAGATGTTCACATGCAAAAGGACAAAATTAGACCCATACCTCATACCATATATGAAAATTAACTCAAAATGAACCAAT
Source organism: Loxodonta africana (assembly GCF_030014295.1). Classification (NCBI taxonomy): domain Eukaryota; kingdom Metazoa; phylum Chordata; class Mammalia; order Proboscidea; family Elephantidae; genus Loxodonta; species Loxodonta africana. The sequence goes on along the minus strand of NC_087360.1, from coordinate 28,482,833 downwards.
GACCTAAATGTTATGAACTAAAACCATAAAACTGTTAGACCAAAGCATAGGAGGAGCACTTCAGGACCTAGTTTTTGACAATGGATTCTGAGATATGACACCAAAAGCATGAACAGCAAAAAATAAAATAGATGAATTGGACTTCATGAAAATCAAGAACTTTCACACATCAAAGGACTTTATCAACAAAGTGAAGAGACAACTTACAGAATGGGAGAAAATATATGGTAAGCATATATCTGATAAGGGTTTAATATCCCGAATACATAAAGAACTTCTACAACTTAACAACAAAAAGACAAATGACCGAATTAAAAAATGGGCAAAGTACTTGAATAGACATTTCTCCAAAGAAGATATACAAATGGCCAACAAGCACATGAAAAGATGACATTCTCAAGAAACAAAAAGAAAAAAACTACAGTAAGAGAACTGATCAGTGCTTGGCAGAGGTTTGGGGTGGGAAGAGGTATAGCATATGACTATGAAGAGATGGGAGTTATACGGGGCGAGGGAACTGTTCTGTATCCTGACTATGGTAGCAGTCAGAGAAATTTATATATGTGTTAGAATTCACAGAATTGACATCAAAAGAGTAAATTTTATTATGTGTCAGTTACCCATTTATTGCCCCTCAGATCCAAATTTACCCCTCATTGCCTGTTCTGAGCAAATGACTCAGGACTCTTTAAATAGTATTTCTTTAGTAGCTGGCACGATGTTAAGCTTTTTTAGTAGAAAGCACTGGAGATTCATCACAGAAGGAAGAGGCTTGCCTTCCTGGTTCTGGTGCACTTGCTCAGCAGGCTCCTGAAGCACTCACAGCTCCCCAACACTGGCTCCTACAGCCCGTGGAGCTTCCCTAGTGCCTGGTTCCTATAGCTTTGGTAGCTTCTTCACAATCCAGCTTCCGCAGTGCATGGTAGCCTGCAGCACCTAGTGGCCCTCAGCTTCCCATGGTACACCCTCCTTACGTGGTTATATAATGGAATGAGCGCAGATTGCCAATAAATTCCAAGGGTGGACTTTTAGTAAGCTCTACCAGTGTGATACCACCGTGACTTCTCTACCATTCAGTGAGCAGTGGTCATGCCTTCAATAAGGTCTGAACCTCATCCTTGTGTGGGGGGGGGGGGCATCTCCCTGGGGCATACTATCTCAGTTTTGGGGGTGATGGCTGCTCCTGATATCTGTTTGTTTCTCCCATATTTGTTAGAGTTCTCTTTAGTTCTTACTAGCTAATCCCTTGTTAGTCCAATCTCTGTTACAGTGAGCAATTCTTTATCTTAAACTAGTCCTGTTCTAATTACCATGTGGTTTCTTGCTCTTGATCGATCCTAATATATATGATATGCTAATTTAAAAATTGAAATAAAAAAAAAAAAAAAAAACACCCAAACCTGCTATTACCAAGCCCAGAGAGGGATTCTGAAAAGTAAGATAAACTTTGGTGCCACTCATTCATCCATCTGGTCACGGGGTCCACCAACTCTCAAAAACATGCATTGTGCAATCAGTATGTGTCAGGCCCTTGGCTGGGGCCAGGATTACTCAAAATGAGTAAGGCCTCTGCCCTTGAGAAGCTCAGAGAAGGTGCTAGATGGGGATACTAATGGCTGCAACACAAGCAATGAATTATTACATAGTGGTGGGCATACATGTTTACAGAGAAATTAAGTTAATAAATGGGGTGTCAGGGAGAAAGAGATGGGAGAGACAGAGATAGAGAGTAAAATGAATATGAGAAAAATGAGCGAATAAACAAACAGTGGTCATGCAGAAAGGCACCCGGAGCACTTGGACCTGTGGCCTGATTTTGACCATTCTTCTTTTGCCCGACAAAACTGGTAGTCATAGATGGGCAAAGAGGACACCGGAAGGCCTTGGAAGGAGACAGGATGTGAGCCGGGGGGCAGGTAGAAGGAGTGGAAAAGGAGGGCACTACTGACCCAGCACTGGTAAGTGGGGGATGTCCCAAATACTCCGGTCACGCCTGTCCATTCTCCCCCTCTTGCTCCCACTCCATCCCTGACTACCCAGCTCTAGGCCCTTGGCCCTGTCTACCATTTTCAGTATGTTCTGCCCAGTGGACTCGACCCCCACTTGGTTTCCCCTTCCCTCATGGCTCTCCAGTCTGAAGGATTCTGGCTTGGACCTGCCTCCCTGTCTCTTTCTGCTCCTGGCCCATTGGGGGCAGTAGAGGACCCTGTTCTGGCTCCCAGCCCCTGACTTGGCACTTGCCCACCTGGCCTGAGGCCTGGCTGGATCCACCCCAGCCCTCTGCATGGGGCTGATGGAGGCTGAAGCTTAGATCATTTCAGTCACAGAGAACAGTGAGGGCAGAAGAGTAGGATCAGGACCAAGCAGGCTGTGTTAGGGCAGCAGGGTCTGGGTCCTGGCAAGGGCCGAGAGGGGAGCTGGAGAGAGGGAGCCAGTCCCCAAGTGGGCTGCAGCTTCTCCAAGGCGCCCAGCTGCCCCACTAGCATCTGCTTCTGGGCCTGTGAACAGCCCAGCCCTCTGCTCTGGGGCATATCAATCATGCTGTCACCAGAGGCAGGCTCTAAAATGCTGCTCACAGGCAGCTTCCCCCGAGACAGAAGATGGCCCATGAATTAAGTGCGTGGAGCCAGGCCAGAGCTCATCCTGTGCTGGGAAAAGGACTTGGCAAGAGGCTCCAGAGAGGATTTTTATTTGAAAGTGTGGCCTCCTGATCTCTCTGAGCACACGTTCTCTGTCATGCCTCTGACATTGAGACTCTGAAACTCCACAGAGGTGCGCTCTAATTTATGTCTCTCTGGCCCCTAGCCCCCATCTCTGGGCTTCTTGCACACTGATAACCAGTTGCTGCTGAAGACCAGCCACTTGCAATCCTGAACCCAAAAACAATGGGTGATGAGCCCCATCTTTGGGATCAGATCAAGGATAGTCAAATGCCCCTTCTTGCAAAGCACAGGTCTCTTTACAATGGATGAAACCCAAGAAGGCAAGCGTTTATTTGCTGCCCACTGCAAATAACCATTTTGAGCCTGGTTATGAGAGGTCAGGTCAGACTGTGCCAACACCCTGGATTGTGGGATTCCAGAACCAGCAGTAGAGCACGGTGTGGAGGTATGAAAAAGGCACATATGATGAGACCATGGCATTTACTGAGCAGTGCCTAATCTGCAACAGCTGAAAGGGCCCCAGGGCCTCTTAGCGAGGGGGTCAGAAACTGAAGTCCTGGAACCTTGGGAACTCAAGATTTCCAAGACCTTTGAATTTCCCATGTGAATTACTTGCTAGCCTCTGTCTGTTTCTTCACAGTGATTAAACCAGTTGAAAAACCAGTTGCCATTGAGCCCATTCCAACTCATGGTGACCCCATGTGTATCAGAGAAGAACTGCGCTCCATAGGATTTTTCAATGCTGATTTTTTTGGAAATAGATCAGCAGGACTTTCTTCCAAGGTGCTTCTGGCTGGACTCGAATCTCCAACCTTTTGATTAGCAGCTGAGCGTGTTAACCATTTGTACCACCCAGAGACTCCAGTGATTATTAGCAAAGCTTTAAAATGAAAAAAGCCTGGGGCTTACTTTTAGGGACAGCAAGGAGAGGGGACCTAGAAATAAAGATCCTTATATAGGAGAAGAACCCCAAGAAAGAAAGAGTTGATGTGTGCCCTTAAAGTAGGAAAGCAGACTTTGTCTTGGGGATGAGGAGAGAGGAGCCTAGTAGACACATCTTTGGGGCATCTGCCATATCATAAAGCTTCTGCTTCTAGAAACCGCCTCTCTGATCCACAAGGTCAAGGCCTGAGTCCTCAGTGCTGACTGGATTGGAGGTGGACATTTGCTGCATGTTGGGCAGATCAGAGTCCTTACCCCCAAATCTGCACACTGGAACTCAGAGAGAGCCAAAGCTAGCTCTGCAGGCTGTCTTTGAGCACAAGGGCTGCTTATGGGGCCGCCTCTCTCCTCAGGAGTGGGAGAAGAGAGGGCCAGTGTGTAGTTGATGGGGGGAGGAGGGGGTCGTTGGAGGGATGGCGGGGCAGTGAGAAGCCAGATTGCCTCACACGGCCCGGGGATCCCACAGCTTCCGCTTTCTTGCCCTTGCATTTCATGGGCTCCTTGGCTGTGTAACTTTGTTATAAATCTCTTCTTGGGTTTAAGCAAGCTTGACAGGCCTTCTGCTACTTGCAATAGAGTCCTGTGTAATGTAAGGGGAGAGGAAGTGGAGGCTGAGAAGTGTCTTTGGAGACCTGCCCACAGCTGTTCAGTTGCTCCAGGACCATTCAAACTTGGGGGACCCAGTAGAGAACAGGCCAGTAAGAGCCAGTGGATAGGAGACAGCAAGATGCGTACTACAGAAAGGTGTGCAAGGATCACCCACAGGGGCAGGCCAACGTGAAGGCTAGCATCCCTCCCAGGGAACCCACTGATACATGTCCCAGACTTCTCTACTGGAGGGAGATGGGTGCAGAGCACAGACTCTCACCTAAAGCCACTTGTTCAACCCCACGTCAGCAGTGGGGCCCCTCCCGCATTCACGGTGGACACTGCCCAGGGGGTATTACCGGTTCTCATTAGGAATTCAAAGTCACTGCCACACATTAACTTTTGTCTCTCTGGAAACACTTCCATTTGGATGAAACTAGATTTAATTCCTTGTGGTTGTGTATTACCCCAGAAATTGCCTTTCTCTCAAGACTGTAATCCCTACTATTATCTAACAGTTACCATTTATAGGACAAATCTTCTGTGGACCTGAAGTCAAACGATTACATTTCTCTGCCAGAAATGTATACACACAAATATACCAACAATGGATGTGTGTTTTGTTTTGTTAAACTGATAAAAGAATGAAAATCCTTTTCCAAAATGCCTTCTTAAGAAGTCTATTTGAATTTACAAAAAAAAAAAAAAAAAACCGCCAGCCTTTCAGATCCAGAACAATTGTGCGATTTTAACTCCAAAGCATCTTGTGAGCACCCTGCTTATTTCCTGGCCTGGAATTATTTAGCCTGTATTTAAGTGCTTAGAAGAGGAACATGGTTTTTTTCCCTAGCATTTCTCCTTTCAGTAAACACAGTGATCAAACAAATGAGAAGGTTTCACTTCCGTTAGCTCAACAGCCTGTGTGTGTGAACACAGAACGACTGTCATCAATTAGAAGGCCCCATTACTTGGTCTCTTATTTTTCAAATCTTTGCTTCAGAAGTATTGGCAGTGGATTGGACCTCTGACCCTCTCCACCACAGACGTGGCTTGGCTGCATCAGTTAAGTCCAGTCCACCCATATAACACAAGGTGTTGTAGTAGAAAGAGCCAAAGCCCTGGTGGCTGGGAGACATGGTTGGAATCCCATCTCTCTGGTTACCACTTGGGTGATTTAGGCCAAGCACGCCTCTTGGAACACTAGTTTCTTCTTTACATGTCAAATAGGGATAGTTCCAGCCTTAATGGAATAATGTAAGTAAAACACCTGTGTAGAACGTGGCACCTGGTAGGCACTCAGTGGAAATCTTTTTTCCAATACTGTGAATATATGTGTAAGAGTAACTGAGCACACACGCACACACACACACAGAGGTATATGCAAACATGTAAGGAAAGTCATTCCAAAAACACAGGATTGTTTTGAAGATCAGATGAGAGCATATCAGATGAGGGTAAAAAAAAAAAAAAAAAAAAAACAGTGTAGCCACTTAATCTTGTTTACTTTCTTTTAGTTCTAAAAAGTAAAATATACTTGTGGTAAATATTTAAATTGGTTCACAAGGTAACAAAGTGAAAAAGCCAAAGCCCCTCTGTCCTCCCCCAAAGTAAGCACGGCTACCACAGCACGAATATACACTTCTGTATGACAGATGGATAGATGTATGTGTGCCTGTGTGTGGACGTTAGTATATGTGTATGTACAGAAACAGAACATCAGAGGGGGACTTTTTTAACAGAAGCGCCAGTACAATAAGTATCAGGCGCTAGAGGGACAAGCACTCTCCCTGGCTCCCCCAGGTAGCTGCACAAAGGAAATGCTGTGGAGAGCCTGCTCTAGGGTTCTCAGCCAGATCAGGAGTCAGAGAGCAGGCAAGAGTACGGAGCAAGTAGACAGCTGAAGAGAGTACTTTGGAGAGCTCCCATCACACAGTGAGGCTCCCGGTCCCTTCTGGGAGAGCAGTGAGGGGTGCCATCTTCTACACCTCAAGCCTAGTGGTGGGGGAAGGGTCTTCGCATGTGCCACTCACAGCGTTTGGAAATGTGCACCCTCAAGCTGAGAGTGACACTGAGGGCTGGAGCTTGACTTGTGCTGAGTGGGGTCTCACCATCCCAGCCTTGTCCCTGCTTCACCAGGAGAGCGAGGCCAGGGAGGGACCAGCCTGCATTTCTAGAGTTTTCTGGGGTCAGAGATGCAACATGTTTCCTGTGGACCAGATGTGGCCCACAGGGAGGGCACTGCCAGTGTGGCTCCTACCCAGAGGCCAGAGGAGGTGTATCACTGTCTGCAAAGGGTGGCAAAGTCTCATCTCCCATCATTGTCTGAAACAAACCCACTCTGTTCAAACAGGGTCTTCTCTATTCCCAGAATACATCTCAAGGGAGTCCTCAGAAGAAAGATGCTGGACTAGAGGTGCCTCTGCCCAGGTCTGGAAAGCTGCAGGGAACCTCCAAAGAGCCCACGGAAGCATTAGCCATGGTTAGGTCCCAAGTTCACAAAGCCACCCGGCCAAGCAAGAACTGTCCTGTCTGCTTACCTGTCCTCCCTCCACCCTCTTGCAGGAGCAGTGAGTGAGTGGGGTAAAGAGATGGTCCGTCCCCTTCCCCACAGCAGGCTTCCAGCCCAAAGCAGACCCAAGGCGAGTAATGTTCTCTTCTCCTTGGCAGTGATGGGCCAAACCTTGGCTGCCCTACATGACCACGTTCAGATCAATGTGAAGATGAAGTGAAGTGGTCTCATAATTTATCTGATAACAGGAGTAGGCCCGAGGCTTGGTTTGCCCTTACTGCCCTTAGGCCTGCAGGGAAAGGGACAACTATGTTGCCTCTCCTGCTCCCGGGTCCCCTGGCCTCTCTTGCCCCCAGCTCCCTGCAGCTCCTGACTGCATATCAACTGCCCCCCCAACCCAGACTGTGAGCGAGAGAGGCCAGGGGACCCGGGAGCAGGAGAGGCAACACAGTCAGGAGAGACCACCGTCTGCTCAGGGTCGTGGCCCTTGAGAGGAGTCCTGAGCAGTGTTCCCAGGCGAGGGTAGGTGCGGGCGATGGGTAAGATATTTTGGTGGTGGAAACACGAAAGCAAACGCATCAGCGTGGCGTGGGGTAAAACGCATAAGTAGTGTCAGATGACTCTTCTGGGAAACAGCGCGCCGATGTGGCATAGCTGCCTGAGGGCTGTAGGAGCTGTTCACCACCCGGAAGACAGAGTGCAAAGCTGGGTGTCGAAGACCAGGCTCCTCTTGCTCCAGTGCCTTTGAATTCTCATCTCACATCACTGCCTGATGCACCGCGGCTCAGTCAGAACAAGGGCCTCTCCGTTCCAGGAACACCCCTGCCTTTGCTTACCTCTCTGCTTGGCTTTGGCCATGCCATGATACGGCACCCCCTTCACCTCAACCCTGTCCTCCTGCACGTGAGGAAACTATGCCTCTCCCCAGGACAGCCAGAGGCCTCCTCCTCCAGAAAGCCTCCCCTGAAACGCCTGCCCTAAAGCGAGCTTGCCCTCCTCTGCACGCCTCCAGTACCTACCAGGTGACGGACGCCTAAGACCCTGACTTATCTCTGCCCCTTGCTGAATGGACAGGTGTGAGTCAGGGCCATGCTCACACCTCTTTGGTCCCCATGAGGCTGACCACAGGGCCTTGGCTACGGCAGAGCTCAGCACAGGCAGCTGGCTGTGTCAGGACTTTTGAGGGCTCCCTTGAGCTTATCACCAGTGCCTGGGGAGGTAACCAGTGATGGCCAACCAGGGGAGAGGTGCCATCGTGCCAGCACAGAACACTCAATACAGCAGTGAAATGGTTCTCCGGCACAAATTCCCACCACCCAGGGAGGTCTCAGTCCTCTCTCAGGAGAGCCAAATCCGGCCCCGGAGAAACAAAGCACGCGCCCTGAAGTAAGCACTGGTGTTACCGCAATTGTACAATGTCTTTCTTCCACTTCCTTCCTAGAATTCTGAACTTTCTTCTTGCGAGGTGAGCAGAGAAAGAGGATTGTTAAAGAAAGCTTTTTTGTTGTTGTTTTAAAGCAGGGTTGGGTTTTGTAACGGGTATCTGGAGGACTGAGAATATTGTATCCTTGGAGTCTGGCCCCAAATTCATACACTTCCTAGAACAACAGGGTGTGGCTACCCCCCACCCGGGGACTGTACGTGGGCTCAAGGTGGCCCTGCTTCACTCCATCACAGGGTCTGTGGGTGTGAATGTGCGTGTGCATAAAGTGAGGCTGTGTTAAGGGTGTGTGTTTGTGTGTGTGTGTGTGGGGTGTCTATGGTGTGTAGGAGTGAGGGCATAAGGTGAATGAGTGTGTGTGTGTGGGAGGTCATGTGTGAGCACATTAGTGTGAGTAGTGTGGATGCAGTGGTGTGTCACACGAGAGCTGTATGTGTGAGGTATATGTAGTGTGAGGGGTGCTGGCTGTTTGAGGAAGAGAGACTCTGTAGACAAAGCGTTCTATCAGATGAGCAGCTCTGGGCCCTTCCACTACTGGGCATCTGAAATAAAGTGCCCATTCTGGCCTGTTGTTGTGTGCTATCAAGTTAATTCCAACACACAGCAACCCTATATGACAGGGGAGAACCGCCCCATAGGGTTTTCTAGGCTGTAATCTTTACAATGGCAGATTGCCGGGTCTTTTCTCTTGCAGAGTACCTGGTAGGTTTGAATCGCTGACCTTTCGATCAGCAGCTAAGCACTTAACCATTGCACTAATACGGCTCCTTGTCTTAGGTCTATACCCCAACCCCACTGCCATCAAGTTGTTTCCGACTCATAACGACCCTATAGGACAGAGTAGAACTGCCCCATAGGGTTCCCAAGGCTGTAATCTTTACGGAAGCAAACTGCCACATCTTACTTCCGCAGAGCAGTTGGTGGGTTTTAACCACTGACCTTTTGGTTAGCAGCCAAGCACTTAACCACTGCGCCACCAGGGTTCTTGTCTTAGGCGTGTTGTTGCTTTTAGGTGCCATCAAGTCAGTTCTGACTCATGGTGACCCTACGTACAACAGAATGAAATGCTGCCTGGTCCTGCACGATCTTCACAATCATTGCTATGCTTCAGTCCATTGTTGTAGCCACTGTGTCAATCCATCTTTTTGAGGATCTTCTCCTTTTTTGCTGACCTTACCAACCATAATCACCTTCTCCAGGGACTGGTCCCTCGGTAACATGTTCAAAGTACATGAAATGAAGTCTCGCCATCTTCGCTTCCAAGAAGCATTCTGGCTGTACTTCCTCCAAGATAGATTTGTTTGTTCTTCTGGCAGTCCATGGTATATTCAAGATTCTTTGCCAACACCATAATTCAAAGGCATCAATTCTTCTTTGGTCTCCCTTATTAACTGTCCAGCTTTCACATGCATACGAGGTGAATGAAAATACCATGGCTTGGGTCAGGGGCACCTTAGTCCTCAAAGTGACATCTTAGGTGCGTAGGGCACCACAATTCCAAATCCAAAGGGCAAGAGAGTTGAGATACATTAATTATAACAGCTGAAGATAATTACTTAGAACCAGGGCCCTCCTTTCATAGACTCATCAATCCTTGTGGCACAGCTAGGAGGTAGATCCTTTTATTTTTGTTAAAGTGGCTCAAAAGGAGACTCAGAGGACAGGCACCTGTCCAAGGCTGGACAGTAATAAGTGGCCAGACTGGGCTTGGGAGCCAGGCAAGCTTGAATTCACGGCCCGTGCCCTCTCCAGTCCACATTCCAGCTTTTCGGGCCCAGAGGCTGCCTGATTCAGGGCCATGTGTTCTACAGGCAATCAGGAGCTGAGAAGCTCAAGTTCATAGTCACAGCTTCCCTTATCTTAACGCTTTTATCCACTGCATCAGCTCCCATACGCATGCCTCTTAATTTCATTTGAGTCTATGTTCTTGTAGAAAACACAAGTCGGTATAATAGAAAATGGTCTTCAAAGCTGACCACGAGGCCCATTTCCCTTGCCCACTCAGTGGGAAGGCCTCTGGCAGGAGCACGTGCATAGTTTGTCTACCAGGACGTATTGTTTAGGAGCATTTATACACCAAGGGGTCTGAGCTGCGTGCAGATGAGTGTACGGAGCATGTGCACACCTTTCACCAGCTGTTAAAGGGAGACACGCCTACGTCAGGGTTTCAAGATTTTTGTGCCCTGTGCTGCACTAATATAATTTATATTAAAAAGCCAAATGACCCCTTTAACAAATGAAAAAGAGACAAGGTTTAGGAACGAGAATATCATAGCAAAGCACGTACTGGGCCTGCTTGTAATGGGAGTCCTGCAGCCAGACCTCAGTGGAGTGCTGTGAGAAGGTCCCCCCCAGAGTTGTTACAAATACAACAAACCCGGATGTGTCACAATGAAAGTGCATATTCCAATACAACATGATCCTTTAATGAGGAAAGCTGGGGGACGGGGTGGGGGTGGGGGGGTGCAGTAACCTTATTGATAATCCTCTAAATCTAGGTAAATTGCACACATTTAAAATTTCTGAACAAATAATGTCACCGAGAGCTACCAAACAGTCTATTTGGTCTGGATAATGAGACCACTTAACAGAGAAACCTAAGGTGTGATCAAATGCTAGGCGGAGGCAGTGGGGAGGGGAGCTATTTCTCCTATTAGGTGTAGTCCCTAAAAGCTGGGGTGACTTCTGGAATTACTCTTTTCCCCAGGGTTTGTGTGGACCATTTAAAAACAGACATGAGACTTGGTGGTGGGAGGAGCTTTGCTTCGAGGAGGACTCGTGGAAAGTCCTTTGGTTTCCCCCTCGACTGTGATGCTCTTTGCACAGTCAGGCTTGTAATTCCTTAAGCTGAACTTTGGGGGGAAACCGTACCTGGCTCGGTGTTTTTTTTTTTTCTTCCTGAGAAGATACCAGAAACATTGCCTTACTTGAAACAGGTTAAGGTAATACAGTATTTTCCTTTGTTAACTTTGAAGTCTTTCACTTCCAGGGGAGAACCTGCTCTTTCTTCTCTCTCTCTCTTTTGTAAAGTAGCAAAGCATATTTCCTTCTCTCTGTAATTGGATTTTCTAAAAAGGATCTGTTTCCTCTCCTCTAGCCCAGAAGCTCTTGATGTAGCACTGTACAGAAAGCCGCTGGCTGGTGTCGTTCTTGTCGTTTTCTGCCGCATTAACCCAGTAGGGGGTTTAACAGCCTGAGATTTTGAAAAGCTGTTGTCAAGTCATGAAAGCCCCCAAATGCAACTTAAATGGTTATTAGCTAGTGGGAAATGTCCCCTGCATTCTAATACCTGCATTTAAATAACAATAATAAAGAAAATAATAGCAATAAGAGTAAACTCCATGCCTTCACAGCCATGATTATACCCTACCGCCCATAGCCCATACAGTCTATAGCTCATTTATATAGGTCCTGGGGGTGAGGGTGTGGCTTTTGGTTTGGGTGGGCATGCCTGCTTTTGCAGGCAGCCAGCAGGGGTCGCCCAAGTCATCTAACAGCTAAACCGGCACTTCCAAGACATTGTGGCTAATCCAAGGCATACACAAAAGAGCCAAGGGGGTTCCTGGCTCTATTAAAAGCCCTGAAACACATATGTATTTGCCAAATGGAAAGGTGCAGAATTAATTGGAAAAGAGATGGAATTTGGACTCCTGAGCTCCCTTGGGGTTTTCTAATTAATAAATATTTGTAAAGGATTTGATAAGTAAGAAGTATCATATATGTGCTAAACAAAACAAGCTTTTGCAGGCATCAGTGTGTATTTGTGGTAACATCCATATCAGAGCAAAAGACAGAAGTTAAAAATAAGGGTAGCAATAATGACAACAGTGCCATATAATGGCTCTATTGCATTCCAGATATTTTCCCTAAATTATCGCTATTCCTCACAATAATCCATCAAGGTAGATATTATTATTATCCCCATTTCATAGTTTTTTTTTTTTTTAAGTCCAAAGCTCCGTGGGATTCAGTTACTTGCCCCAAGAGGCCCAGCCAATAAGTGGAAGAGCCCAGATTTAGACCAGTCATTAGACCCAACTGCCAAACTGGCGTCCTGTCTATAGTCCTATTGTAAAGTCAGCATAACAAAATTTATGAATTTCTTGTGCCAAAGATTCCCTAAAGGAAAGCCCACCACAAAAGACCAGCCATTTTCAAGAATAATTAATGAAGCACAATTGTGTAGGTAATACACAGACACAGACACACAGGGTTGGCTATGGGGCTTCTAAAATAATGTCTCAAGTGTTTTTATTTCCTTATGTATAGTCAATACTCTAGAAAATGTCTATAGATTTGAAAATTATAGTAAATATGTTCTGCAACCTTAATTGCTAAACGATTATGAAGTAACTAAACAAGAGGTGGCGGATTGCGCTGTGGCTTTATTCATCTTTTTCTGGAGAGCAGCAAAATCTTAAAGTCTTCTCTGGCCAACTGGTTTCTATGGTTACGTGAGACATAAATATGTTATATGTCCTGAGCGGTGTGAAAGGACCAGCCTGGCACTGTGTATGCAGAGGGCCCCAGCGGGGGGAGCACTCATTGGATGGCACCCCACGACCTGCTAAATATTTGTTTCTAGGTTTACAACGAGGTAGGAGCAGAATAAAAGCTGTTGGTGTTAGAGCAGCCACCTCCGTACCTTGGCGAACGTGTTGGCTTGTTGGCCACAAAGAAATGCAAAGAACTAAATGGCTTCTGCGTGTCTGGTTCAAAATCCAGTGCTCAGTGAGCCATGCGGGGCAGAAGCTTTATCCACCATCCCTTCCGAAAGCAGCAGGGCCTAGCTTCTCCCTTGGGGCACCTACGCAGAGTCTACACATACCCAAATTACTCTGCTGGTGGGCTGCATTACTGGGGTTTTTCTTTTTTTTCTTTAATTTAAAGAAGCATAACTGGATAGCGGCTGCTGAGAAATCAAATAAGAAAAGTAGCTTCATTCCATGTAGGAGGATAGGGTTGCAGACTGCTACCTCTGAACCCGGGATTTACAATTTGCATCATGAGAAGTGGGGAAATGCAATAATCTGCATTATTAAGACTCAGGATGAACACTGGAAAATCTAAATTTGAAGAGCAAGGGTAATAACGGCCTAGTTTTCGTCACAGAGTTCTTTCTATTGCATGAATGTCAACACCTGTAAAGCAGCGCTGACTGTTGCCTGTTAAAGGAAATCCCGAAAACCCTGGACTATGTCTGTTCTTTGCGTAACCCTGAGGTGTTTCACAGATCACCTGCCTCAACTGCACGTATTCCACGAGCCCTGGATTTCGGGAAAGCAGTTACTGGGGCTGCTACTTTTCTTTTTTTTCCTTTTAGTGATTAGAAAAAGGAAAGGAAGGACAGGCCAAAAATTCTCAGAGAAGAAAGAAGACAGCTGTTCTGAAGAGGTGGCTTTTACCCAACAAAGTGCTCATCGGTACCCTCTGGAACAAAAAGTAGTGCCTGCAGCTACGCATTTCTGCTTTTAAGGTTTTAAAGAAGACTTTAAGCAGTTCTTTTTTTCCTAATGTAAATGCATCTTGGTGCTTGTTAGCCAAAGGAACAAGCCCCTGATACATTACCCAGTCACAGGGACGATCTGGGTTAGGCAAATGGCAGAGAGGTCCCTTCAGGGAAAGAAAGAACATGTGTGCTGGGTTCTGGCCCTCCTGGAGAGAAAGCCAGGAAGCTGATTTCCTGCAGCTGCCTTTCAGGATCCAGAAGTGTGGTGAGGGCAGGAATGGAGGGGGAGTGATGAGATGGTCCGAATAGAAGGCTGTGGTGTCCCTGGACAGGCCTGCATACAGCAGACTACTTGCTGAAACAAGGCTTCCTCCTAATGAGCAGCCTGGATTGATTGGAAGACAAGGAACTATCAGGCTGAGGCTGTGCCAAAGGTCCCTCCTGGGTTTGGGGCCAACTCAGCTGGCTGCTATGTACATCAAATACAACACAAAACCAACACTTCCAGGCTAAAACATAGGGTTCCAAATGTGTCATTTGGATTTCATTTTAAAATAGGGGCTTAAGCTGTGTCTTTGGCCCAGATAAAAAGACGAAGAGGTCAGGACCAAATCCAGGATGAGATAGGGGTGTTGCAAAGGACCGGGCAGTGGGGGAATGGCAATGGCTTCCAACTCAATCTGCCCACTATTTTGTCCCCTTCATGTAATGTGATAATCCTGATGTGCAGCCAACACCCTGCTGTGGGCTCCCCTCCAGCACGTGGCCCACCTATCTGCTGCCATCTCCAATCCCTGGCTGATGTCACTCTACACTCTTGGAATGTTCCACCCTCTCTTTAGACAACCCACATCTCTCCTCCCACCAATAAGCTCTGCTTAATATTTACCTCTTCGTGAAGGCAATCTTCATGACTAATTCCAGTTGGCTTTGAACATCCAAATCCTTTCATCTATCTCTTGACATTCAAGGATTTGATTACATAAAGTCTAAGATCACTTCTAGCTCTAAAAATGGTCAGAGATTAATATTAATATCACCCATATTTTAACAGAATAGGTGAAACAGCACCCACAGTAAAGTCAGGGTCCCTGTCTTTGAGTCCAACACGTACTTGGAGCCATATCCTATAGCCAGTTTTGGTTGAGCTCATGCCATTGCATCTGTTTGTTTGGACAAGTTCAGCAAGGCTGGTAGTATTCGCAGGGTGGGTAAAAGCAATGATAAATCAGTGTGTTTATTACACAGCACTAAGTGACAAAAACAGTGAAAAACAGGTAATGTTTATTCTTTCATTCATTCATCAAATATTTGCCTAGCCTTTTCTTTGTGGAGACAAAATGGGAAGTAATACGGATAATGTCGCTGACTACTTGGAGCTATCAGTCGGGGGGGGGGACACACAAGTAACACACAACAATGTTACTGGGTGACAACTGGGTAGAGGGACACTCAAAGATACACTTTGAGCCCTCGAGACACAATGGAATAGTTAGAAGGAAAGATAAGATATATAGATAAATACCTCAATTCTAAAGCAACTCTACACGTGTGATATAAAATGGTATAGAATGGAAAGGGCTGTGAGTTCCAAAGACTTCAAAAAAGAAAAAAAAAAGTATGGTGTTGTGGAGTTAAAAAAGGCAAGCCCTCTAAAGGACGCCCCCCCCCAAAAAAACGAAACCCACTGCCGTCGAGTTGATTCTGATTCATAGTGACCCTAAAGGACATAGAGGATTTAAATGAGTGGAAAAAGAGAGGCGGGGCCAAGATGGCGGAATAGTCAGATACTTTCTGTGGTCCCTCTTACAACAAAGACCCCTCCCCAAAGAAAACAAGTGAATCGATTATATATGATAATCTAGGAGGCCTGAACATCAAAGACAAAGCTGAGTGGCAGGCAGAGGGACAGAGAGTTCAAAAGCAGTGAAGAAGTGCCAGGCTTGAGCTAGCTAGCACCCTGTAGGCTGGATCAGCTGGTGTAAGCCAGCTGAGGTAAATGGTAGCACTTGGGATGTATTTTTACCACATTGGGAGAGAACGGGCAGTGGAGAGCCTGCAAAAGCCTTTGGAGCCAGGCGAAAGTGGCATTGGATCCGCGAAAGTTAAGTGCAAGCATCTAACCTACCACACAGGATCAAAATAACCCCTTTCCCTCTGGAAATTTTTTAGTGGAGAATACCTCTTTTCCCCTCACCTACCCCCTTTCCCAGCTTCGCTCCAATACCAGTCCAGCAGTATTCAACAACTGCCATGCTCCCTAGGCTGGAAACATGAGCTATCACACCCAAACCAGTCTCACGGCTTTAGGGAAAAAACAAACAAACAAAACCCCTTAACTCCCCTAAGCCAGGTACTCAGGACAAACTGCACCCAAACCAGTCTCACAGGTTTAAAAAATTGCCATAGCCCCTAAACCAGGAACTCAGGGCAGGCACTGCCCCTTTGCCTAGGCACAGGCATGAAGAGTCCATGAACTTTGAACGCCTTTAACCCCTGCTTAGGCCTGTGGGGGCCCATTCGATAGTGTAGGCTCTTATTAGCATAGTACAAGAGGGTATATATCTGAAGCCTATTTTCAACTGCAACAGCTAAGGGGGAGTGGCAGATTGATGACATTTGACACTACCCTATTCATTAAGTAGGGTCCTCAACCACTCACATCAGTGGCTGAAGGACTGGCAGCTTCACCCATTACACCTAGCCACCCAGGACAGGGGTCTGAGAATAAGTGGACTGAATAGTATAGTCATAGAGCTTTCATATGGAGAAGTTAAGGCAATAACAAGAAATAAAAGATTGGCTTACACTTAGAAAATACTAGTAAATTTTAAGGTACCACAAAGGAAACTAACAAATCTACCCATTGAAATAAAAAGCAAGAAACACATAAAGACTCAGTAAATACAAAATCGACAATAATGGAAAAGGTAAAAAAAAGTAAAGAAAAATGACTCAGCAGAGAAAATTAAGTGGAACAAAGAAATCATCAACACCATACACACACACACACACAAACAAAATACATCAAAATGACAGCACTGAACTCATACCTATCAATAATTACTCTGAATGTAAATGGACTAAATACGCCAATAAAGAGAGAATGGCAGAATGGATTAAAAAACCACAATCCATCTATATGCTACCTATAAGAGACGTGGAAACCCTGGTGGCATATAGTGGTTAAGTGCTACGGCTACTAAACAAAAGGTCAGCAGTTTGAATCCACCAGGTGCACCTTGGAAATTCTATGGGGCAGTTCTACTCTGTCCTATAGGGTCGCTATGAGTCAGAATCGACTCAACCAGCAGCATACCTTAGACTCTAAGACACAAACTAAAATTCAAAGGATGGAAAAAATATATTAAGCAAACAACAATCAAAAAAGAGAAGGAGTAGCAATATTAATCTCTGACCAAACAGACTTTAAAGCAAAATCCAGCACAAAGGAAAAGAAAGTACACTATACGATGATCAAAGGGTCAATACACAAAGAGAAAATAGGCATAATAAATACATACGCACCCAATGACACACACAGTATGCCAGAGCTCCAAAATACATAAAACAAACTTTAATAGCACTGAAAAGAGAAATAGCTCCATAATTACTGTAGGAGATTTCAACACATTACTTTCGGTGAAGGACAGAATATCTAGAAAGAAGCTCAATAAAGACAAGGAAGATCTAAACGCCACAATCAACCAACTTGACCTCATAAACATATACAGAACACTCCACCCAATGGTGGCCAAGTATACTTTCTTTTCCAATGCACATGGAGCATTCTCCAGAACAGACCACATACTAGGTCACAAAGGATACCCTGGTGGCGTAGTGGTTAAGTGCTACGGTTGCTAACCAAAGAGTCGGCAGTTTGAATCCGCCAGGCGCTCCTACAGGGTAGTTCTATTCTGTCCTGTAGGGTTGCTATGAGTCAGAATCGACTCGACGGCACTGGGTTTGGTTTTGGGGGTAGGTCACAAAGCAAGCCTTAACAGAATCCAAAACATCAAAATATTACAAAGCATCTTTTCTGACCACACAAACATAAAAGTAAAAATCAATAACAGAAGAAACAAGGAAAAAAAATTAAATGCATGGAAACTGAACAACACCCTGCTCAAAAACTACTGGGTTATAGAAGAAATCAAGAACAGAATATGGAAATTCACAGGATCAAATGAGAATGAAAACATATCTTAACAGAACTTCGGAACACAGCAAACGCAGCGCTCGGAGATCAATTTATAGCAATAAATGCACACATCCCAAAAGAAAAAACGGCCAAAACCAAAATCAAAACATTAATCGTATAACTCAAATAAAAAAGAAAGCAAGCAGCAAAAGAAGTCCTCAGGCACCAGAAGAAAGGAAATAATAAAGATCAGAGCAGGAATAAATGAAATAGAGAATAGAAAAACAACTGAAAGAATCAAAAAGATCAAAAGCTGGTTCTTTGAAAAGATCAACAAAATCGACAAACCATTTGCCAAACCGACAAAACAAAAACAGGAAAGGAAGTGAATAACCTGAATAAGAAATGAGATGGATGATATCACAAGACACCCAACTGAAATAAATAGGATCATAACAGAATACTATAAAAAATTGTACTCTGACAAATTTGAAAACTTAGAGGAAATAGACAAATTTCTAGAAACATGCTATCTACCTAAACTAACACTGAGGTAGAAAAAACTAAATAATCCCATAACAAAAGAAGAGATTGAAGAGGTAATAAAAAAAAAACTCTCAACAACAACAAAAAAAAACCCTGGCTGTGATGGCTTCACTGGAGAATTCTACAAAACACTCAGAGAAGAGTTAACACCAGTACTACTAAAGGTATTTCAGAGCATAGAAATGGAGAGAATACTTCTGAACTCATTCTATGAAGCCAGTTTAACCCTGACACCAAAGCCAGGTAAAGACAC
The DNA here is from genome assembly GCF_030014295.1 of Loxodonta africana. Classification (NCBI taxonomy): domain Eukaryota; kingdom Metazoa; phylum Chordata; class Mammalia; order Proboscidea; family Elephantidae; genus Loxodonta; species Loxodonta africana. Next base: position 28,464,301 of record NC_087360.1, on the reverse strand, counting down.
CACAAAAAAAGAAAATTACAGATCAATATCCCTCATGAATTTAGATGCAAAAATCCTCAACAAAATTTTAACCGAAAGAATTCAACAACATATCAAAAAAATAATTCATCATGACCAAGTGGGATTCACACCAGGTATGCAGGGATGATTCAATATTAGAAAACAATCGATGTAATCCATCACATAAATAAAAGATAAGAACCACATGGTCTTATCAATTGATGCAGAAAAGACATTTGACAAAGTCCAACACCTATTCATGATAAAAAAAAAAAAAATCTTAGCAAAATAGGAATAGAAAGGAAATTCCTTGACATAATAAAGGGCATTTATACAAAGCCAACATCATCCTAAATGGAGAGAGTTTGAAAACATTCCCTTGAGAATGGGAACCAGAAAAGGATGCGCTTTATCACCACTCATATTCAACGCTGTGCTAGCGGTTCTAGCCAGAACAATAAGGCAAGAAAAAGAAACAAAGGGTTTCCAAATTGGTAAGGGAGAAGTGAAAAAATTCCTAATTGCAGATGATATGATCTTATACACAGAAAACCCCAAAGAATGCGCAAGAAAACTACTGGAACTAATAGATTTCAGCAAAAATCAGTTGGATTCCTCTACACCAACAAAGAGAACTTTGAAAAGGAAACCACCAAATCAATACCGTTTACATTAGCCCCCAAGAAGAATAAAATACTTAGGAATAAACCTAACCAGAGATGTAAAAGACCAATACAAAGAAAACTACAAGACATTACTGCAAGAAACCAAAAGAAACTTACATAAGCGGATGCTCACAGAAAGGAAGACTCAAAATTGTGAAAATGTCAATTCTACCCAAAGTGATCTACAGACACAATGCAATCCCCATCCAAATTCCAACTACATTTTTTGACGAAATTGAGAAACAAATCACTAGCTTCATATGGAAAGGGAAGAGGCCCTGGATAAGTAAAGCATTTCTGAAGAACAAAATGGCAGGCCTCACACTACCTGATTTTAGGATCTATTATATTGCCACAGTAGTCAAAAATCCTGGAACTGATACAACAACAGATACACAGACCAATGGAACAGAACTGAGAATCCAAATGTAAATTCATCCACCTATGTGCAGCTGATATTCGACAAAGGCCCAAAGTCTGTTAAGTGGGGAAAAGACAGTGTCTTTAACAAATGGTGCTGGCATAACTGGATATCTAAAAAAAAAAAAAAAAACGCAAAAAAATGAAACAAGACCCATAACTCACACCATGTACAAAAGCTAACTCTAAATGTATCAAAGACCTAAATATAAAATATAAAACAATAAAGATCATGGAAGAAAAAATAGGGATAATGCTAGGAACCCTAATATGTGGCATAAACAAATACAAACCATAACTAATAATGTATAAACGGCAGATGAGAAAGTAGATAACTGGGCACTCCTAAAAACCAAACACCAAAAGAGTAAAAAGAGAACCTACAGGCTGGGAAAAATTTTTTGGCTATGACATACCTGATAAGGTCTAATCTCTAAAATCTACAAGATACTGCAACACCTCAACAACAAAAAGACAAATAACCCAGTTAAAAAATGGGAAGAAGATATGAACAGGCACTTCACCAAAGAAGGCATTCAGGGGGCTAACAGATACATGAGGAAATGCTCACAATCACTAGCCATTAGAGAAATACAAATCGAAACTACAATGAGATACCATCTCATCCCAACAAGGCTGGCACTAATCCAAAAAACACAAACTAATAAATGTTAGAGAGGTTGTGAAGAGACTGGAACACTTATGCACTGTTGGTGGAAATGTAAAATGGAACAACCACTTTTGAAATTGATTTAGCATTTCCTTAAAAAGCTAGAAACAGAAGTTCCATACGATCCAGCAACCCCACTCCTTGGAATATATCCTAGAGAAATAAGAGCCGCCACAGTAATAGATATAAGCACTCTTATGTTCATTGCAGCACCGTTTACAATAGCAAAAAGGTGGGAAAAACCTAGGTGCCCATCAACATATGAATGGATAAACAAATTATGGTGCATATACACAAAGGAATACTACACAATGATAAAGAACAATGATGAATCCACAAAACATCTCAGAACATGAATGAATCTGGAGGGCATTATGCTGAGTGAAATTAGTTGCAAAAGGACAAATATTGTACGAGACCATTATTATAAGAACTCAAAGAAAGGTTTAAACAACAGAAGAAAACATTCTTGGATGGCTACAAGGGTTGGGAGGCAGGGAGAGAGGAATTCACTAACTAGACAGTAGACAAGAATCGTCTTAGGTGAAGGGAAGGACAAGACACAATACAGGGGAAGTCAGCACAACTGGACTAAGCCAAAAGCTAAGAAGTGTCCTGAATACAACCAAACACTTTCAGGGACAGAGTAGCTGGGGCTGGGGCCTGGGGACCATGGTTTCAGGGGACATCTAGGTCAACTGGAATGACAAAGTTTATTAAGAAAATGTTCTGCATCCTACTTTGGTGAGTGGTGTCTGGGGTCTTAAAAGCTTAAAAGCGGCCATCTAAGATGCATCAATTGATCTCAACCCACTTGAGGCAAAGGAGAATGATGAACACTAAAGACACAAGGAAAATATTAGCCCAAGAGACAAAAGGGGCACATAAACCAGAGACTCCATCAACCTGAGACCAGATGTTGCCCAGCTATCATCAGTGACCACCCTGACAGGGAACACAACAGAGAGTCCCTGACGGAGCTGGAGAACAGTGTGGAGCAGAACTCAAATTCATGTAAAAAGACCAGACTTAATGGTTGGACTGAGACTGGAGGAAACCCAGAAGACATGGCCCCTGGACTCTCCGTTAACCCAGAACTAAAACCATTTCCAAAGTGCACTCTTCAGACAAAGATTAGACTGGAGTATAAAACATAAAATAATACTCATGAAGAGTGTGCTTCTAAATTCAAGTAGATACAGGACACTAAATGTGTGGTTGCTGTCCAGAGGCAGGATGAGAAGACAGGATGTGACAGTAACTGATAGAATGGACACAATAAACCAAGGGTGGAAAGGCAGAGGGTGCTGTCACATTATAGGGATTGCAACTAATGTCACATGACAATATGCGTATAAATTTTTGTATGAGAAATTAACTTGAGCTCTAAACTTGTACCTAAAGCACAATAAAAATAAATTAATGAAATAAAATCTAGTATTTAGATGAAAAAATAAATGAGTGGAAAGAAAGGGAAAGAAGAAGAGTAGACATTTGCTGAATGTCTACCATAGGTCAAGCACTATGCTAGGAACTTCCTAGACATTATCCAGTTTTAAGGCTCACAACAACTATGTGAGAGAGAGATCATAATCCCCATTTTACAGATGTGAAAAGTGAGTCTATTGGACCCATACCTCACACTATATACAAAAATTAACTCAAAACAGATGAAGGGCCTAAATATAAGAATTAAAACCATAAAACTCTTTCAAGAAAATATAGGGGTAATGCTTTGGGACCTAGCTTTTGACCATGAGTTCTTAGTTATGACAACAAAAGGATGAGCCGCGAAAGACAAAACAGATAAAATGGACTGCATCAAAATTAAGAACTTTTGTACATCAAAAGACTTTATCAAGAAAGTGAAGAGACAGCCTACGAAATGGGAGAAAATATTTGGTAACCATATATCTGATAAGTGTTAAATATCCAGAATATATATAGAACTCTGATGGCTCAACAACAAAAAGACAAACACCCAGATTTCAAAAAAGGAAAAAGACTTAAATAAGTATATCTCCAAAGATGGATACACATGTGGCCAACAAGCACTGGAAAAGATGCTCAATGTCATTACGGAAATGCAAGTCAAAATAACAATGAGATACCATTTCACTCCCACTAGGATGGTGATGATCAGAAAAACTAAAAATAACAAGTGTTGGAGAGGATGTACAGAAATCAGAACCTTATCCATTGAGGGTAGGAATGTAAAAGGGTACAGCAACTGTGGAAAACACCTTGGCAGTTTCTCAAAAATTAAAAATTAAATACAGAATTATGTGTCTCAGGCTGGATTCTCTAGAGAAGCAAAACCAGTGAAGTGTGTACACATAAAACACATACACACACAGAAACACACACACAGAAAGAGAGAGTTATCTTAAGGAAGTTGCTTGTGCAATTGTCGAGGCCGGAAAGTCCCAAGTCTGTAGGTCAGGTGTCAGGCTGGAGGATTCTCCTAACTCACGTAGCTGCAGGAGCTGACGAACCCAAGATTTGCAGGTCAGATGGCAGGCCGCTGGCTCACAGGATGCAGAGGCCAGTGAATCCCAAGATTGGTGGGGAAGCTGCTAGCTGAAGTCCCAAAAACCAGAGGTCAGATGATGATAAGCTGGATACAGGATCCAGAGCAAGAGCCTTGCTAGAGCCTCCATTTACATACTGGAAGCAGGCCACATCCCCAGGGAAACTCCCTTTCAACGAATCAGCTGCTCATAGCAGATCTCATCATGGAGTTGATTACATCATTACATAACTGCCAAATTGCATCATTACGTAATAGCCAAAGTACATCATAACTGCCAAACCACTGAGAATCATGGCCCAGGCAAGTTGACATACAACCTTAACTATCACACCCTGTGAGCCAGCAATTCCACTCCTATGCATATATCCCAAAGAATTGAAAGCAGGGACTGAAACAGATACTTGCACACCAGTGTTCACTGTAGCATTATTTACAATAGGCAACAGGTAGAACCAACTCAAATGTCCATCAACAGATGAATGAATAAACAAAATGTGGTATACACACGGAGCCCTGGCGGTGCAGTAGTTAAGAGTTTGGCTGCTAACCAAAAGGTCAGTTGTTCGAATTCACTAGCCACTCCTTGTAAACTCTATGGGGCAGTTTTACTCTGTTCTATAGAGTCGCTGTGAGTTGGAATTGACTTGATGGCAACGGGTTTGTTTCTTTTTTTTGATTGGTACATACATGCAGTGGAGTATTATTCAGCCATAAAAAGAAATGGTGTTCTGATACATTTCATGAAATGAATGAACCTTGAAAACATTACGCAGAGTGAAATAAGTCAGGCTCAAAAGGGCAAATACTGTATGATTCCACTTATATGAAATACCTAAAACAGGCAAATACATAGAGATAATGGTTATCACAGGATGTGGGAGGGGTAAGCAGAGAGTTATTAGTTAAGGGGTACTGGGATTCTGTTTGGGGTGATGAAAAACCTTTGGAAATAGTGGTGATAGTTGTACAACATAGTGAATATGATTAATATCACTGAACTGTACACTTAAGACTGGTGAAAACACATTCTGCGTCCCACCTTGGAGAGAGGTGTCTGGGGTCTTAAACGCTAGAAGCAGCCATCTAAGTGCATCAGTTGGTCTCAACCCACCTGGATCAAAGGAGAATGAAGAACACTAAGGACACAAGGTAATTGCGAGCCCAAGAGACAGAAAGGGCCACATAAACCAGAGACTACATCATCCTGAGACCAGAAGAACTAGATGGTGCCCGGCTACAACCGATGACTGCCCTGACAGGGAACACAACAGAGAACCACTGAGGGAGCAGGAGAGCAGTGGGATGCAGGCCCCAAATTCTCGTAAAAGGACCAGACTTAATGGCCTGACTGAGCCTAGGAGGACCCCGGTGGTCATGGCCTCCAGACCTTCTGTTGGCCCAGGACAGGAACCATTCCCAAAGCCAACTCTTCAGACAGGGATTGGACTGGACAGTGGGTTGGAGAGGGATGCTGGTGAGGAGTGAGCTTCTTGGATCAGGTGGACACTTGAGGCTATGTTGGCATCTTCTGCCTGGAGGGAAGATGAGAGGGCGGAAGGGGTTGGAAGCTGGCAAAATAGTCACGAAAAGAGAGAGTGCAGGGAGGGAGTGGAAGGTCTCATTAGGGGGAGAGCAACTGGGAGTATGTAGCAAGGTGTATATAAGTTTATACGTGAGAGACCAACTTCATCTGTAAACTTTCACTTAAAAAAAAAAATTTTTTTAAAGCACAATAAAAATTAACAAAAAAAGTGGTTAAAACAAATTTTTTGTGGTACGTGTTTTCTACAATTAAAAAAAAAAATTCTAAAGAATGTTAAACAACTTGCCCAAACATAACTAGTAACTAATGGTGTCAAGATTTAACTCTAAGTTCAATGCTTTCCCATATACAAACCACCTTCCCGCTCTCTTTCCTCATTATCATCATTAGGTCATGCAGGGCCTCTCTCTCTAACCAGCCATCTGTCACCCATCCATCCATCCACCTCCTGCCACACCCAGACACCACTCACATTCCTTTTCCCCATTGGCAACCATTCCTATTAGTTTACTGTATATCGTTTTGCCTGAATTTCTCTCCCCCTGCCCGAATCTGTTGTTGTTGCTGCTGTTGTTAGGTGCCGTCAAGTCGGTTTCGACTCATAGCGACCTATGCACAACAGAATGAAACACTGCCTGGTCCTGTGCCATCCTTACAATCCTTGTTATGCTTGCGCTCATTGTTGCAGGCACTGTGTCAATCAACCTCATTGAGGGTCTTCCTCTTTTCCACTGACCCTGTACTTTGCATGATGTCCTTCTCCAGAAACTGAACCCTCCTGACAACATGTCCAAAGTATGTAAGACGCAGTCTCGCCATCCTTGCTTCTAAGGAGCATTCTGGTTGTACTTCTTCCAAGACAGATTTATTCATTCTTCTGGCAGTCCATGCTATATTCAATATTCTTCACCAACATCACAATTCAAAGGTGTCAATTCTTCTTCAGTCTTCCTTATTCATTGTCCAGCTTTCACATGCATATGATGCAATTAAAAATACCATAGCTTGGGTTAGGGCACCTTAGTCTTCAGGGTGACATCTTTGCTCTTCAAAACTTTAAAGAGGTCCTTTGCAGCAGATTTACCCAATGCAATGTGTCTTTTGATTTCTTGACTGCTGCTTCCATGGGTGTTGACTGTGGATCCAAGTAAAATGAAATCCTTGACAACTTCAATCTTTTCTCCATTTATCATGATGTTGCTCATTGGTCCACTTGTGAGGATTTTTGTTTTATGCTGAGGTACAATCTATACTGAAGGCTGTGGTCTTTGATCTTCATTCGTAAGTGCTTCAAGTCCTCTTCACTTTCAGCAAGCAAGGTTGTGTCATCTGCATAACACAGGTTGTTAATGAGTCTTCCTCCAATCCCGATGCCCCATTCTTCTACATATAGTCCAGCTTCTCGGATTATTTGCTCAGCATACAGATTGAATAGGTACAGTGAAAGAATACAACCCTGACGCACACCTTTCCTGACTTTAAACCAATCAGTATCCCCTTGTTCTGTCCAAACAACTGCCTCTTGATCTATGTAAAGGTTCCTCAGGAGCACAATTAAGTGTTCTGGAATTCCCATTCTTCACAGTGTTATCCATAATTTGTCATGATCCACACAGTCGAATGCCTTTGCATAGTCAATAAAACACAGGTAAACATCCTTCTGGTATTCTCTGCTTTCAGCCAGGATCCATCTGACATCAGCAATGATATCCCTGCTTCTACGTCCTCTTCTGAAACTGTCCTGAATTTCTGGCAGTTCCCTGTCGATATGCTGCTGCAGCCATTTTTGAATGATCTTCAGCAAAATTTTGATTGCGTGTGATATTAATGATATTGTTGTATAATTTCCACATTCGGTTGGATCATCTTTCTTGGGAATAGGCATAAATATGGATCTCTTCCAGTCAGTTGGCTAGGAAGCTGTCTTCCATATTTCTTGGCATAGCCGAGTGAGCACCTCCAGCGCTGTATCTGTTTGTTGAAACATCTCAATTGATATTCCATCAATTCCTGGAGCCTTGTTTTTCGCCAGTTACTTCAGAGCAGCTTGGACTTCTTCCTTCAGTACCATTGGTTCCTGATCATATGCTACCTATTGAAATGGTTGAACACTGACTAATTCTTTTTGGTATAATGACTCTGTGTATTCCTTCCATCTTCTTTGATGCTTCCTGCGTCGTTTAATATTTTCCCCATAGAATCCTTCACTATTGCAACTTGACGCTTGAATTTTTTCTTCACTTCTTTCAGCTTGAGAAACACCGAGCGTGTTCTTCCTTTTTGGTTTTCCATTTCCAGCTCTTTCCACATGTCATTATAATACTTTACTTTGTCTTCTCGAGCCACTCTTTGAAATCTTCTGTTCAGTTCTTTGACTTCATCAATTCTTCCTTTTGCTTTAGCTGCTCAACATTCAAGAGCAAGTTTCAGAGTCTCCTCCAACATCCATCTTGGTCTTTTGTTTCTTTCCTGTCTTTGCAATGACCTCTTCCTTTTTTCATGTATGATGTCCTTGATGTCATTCCACAACTTGTCTTCTGTCACCGGTGTTCAATGCATCAAATCTATTTTTCAGGTGGTCTCTAAATTCAGGTGGGATATACTCAAGGTCATATTTTGGCTCTCGTGGACTTGCTCTGATTTTCTTCAGTTTCAGCTTGAACTTGCATATAAGCAATTGACGGTCTGTTCCACAGTCAGCCCCTAGCCTCTTTCTGACTGATGATATTGAGCTTTTCCATCGTCTCTTTCCACAGATGTAGTCAATTTGATTCCTGTGTGTTCCATCTGGTGAGGTCCATGTGTATAGTTGCTGTTTACATTGGTGAAAGAAGGTATTTGCAGTGAAGAAGTCATTGGTCTTGCAAAATTCTATCATTCGATCTCTGCCATTGTTTCTATCACCAAGGCCTTATTTTCCAGCCACTGATCCTTCTTCGTTTCCAACTTTCGCATTAAAATCACCAGTAATTATCAATGCATCTTGATTGCATGTTCGATCAATTTCAGCAGCTGATAAAAATCTATTGCTTCATCTTTGGCCCTAGTGATTGGTGCATATATTTGAATAACAGTCGTACTAACTGGTCTTCCTTGTAGGCATATGGATATTATCCTATCACTGACAGCATTGTACTTCAGGAAGATCTTGAAATGTTCTTTTTGACGATGAATGCAACACCATTCCTCTTCAAGATGTCATTCCCAGCATAGTGGACTATATGATTGTCTGATTCAGAATGGCCAATACCAGTCCATTTCAGTTCACTAATGCCTAGGATATCAATGTTTATGGGTTCCATTTCATTTTTGATGATTTCTAATTTTCCTAGATTCATACTTCATACATTCCAGGTCCCTATTACTAATGGATGTTTGCAGCTGTTTCTTCTCATTTTGAGTAGCACCACAACAGCAAATGAAGGTCCCCAAAGCTTTACTTCATCCACGTCATTAAAGTCGACTCTACTTTGTGGAGGCAGCTCTTCCCCAGTCATCTTTTGAGGGCCTTCTAACCTGGGGGGCTCGTCTTCCAGCACTATATCAGACAATGTTTCGTTGCTATTCATAAGGTTTTCACTGGCTAATGCTTTTCAGAAGTAGACTGCCAGGTCCTTCTTCCTAGTCTGTCTTAGTCTGGAAGCTCAGCTGAAACCGTCCTCCATGGGTGACCCTGCTGGTATCTGAATATCGGTGGCATTGCTTCCAGCATCACAGCAACACGCAAGCCCCCACAGTACGACAAACTGACAGATACGTGGGGGCCCGAATCTGTAAACATGTATTTTTAATTATGTAAATGATATTGTATATATAGTTCATCCTCCTTCTTACTCTTCTGCTGCGATCTGTATTTTTAAGTTCCATCTGTCCATGTTGCTACTGTATATTTTCCAAAAATTTTGTTATGAAAAAATTAAACATATAGAAAAGTTGAAGAATTGACAGGGAATACCCTTATGCCCAATGCCTAGATTATATCATTAAAATTTTAGTAAAATTATCTTACTACATACCTGTCCAAGTATTTTGCCTCTTTTCATTCATCTACTCATTTTGTTTTTTTGGATGCATTTCAGAGCAAATTATAGACTTCAGTTAAAGTTTCCAGAAATACTTCAGAGGAGGGGCTAACATGGCAATATAGACAGAAGCGCCACACCATCCCTCCACAGCAAAGACCGAAAAACTAAGTAAGTATCAAATGAAGAGATAACTCAACCAAGCATCGAATGGAATAAGAAACTGACAGAGAACAGATGGCGAGGAGAGTTACGAGCAGAGGTTCCCTATGAGCCAACACATCACGAGTTCACCATCTTGGACTCCTGTCAGAGATAGCAGGCAGGGAGTACGGGAAAGCAGCTTCATGGAACTCCCAGCAGGAGACAGGGCACCTGGTAACCAGCGATATACGCTTTCCCACTCCCTGTCCTTCTTCCCCCTGCTTGGCCTCTGCCACTTCCCCGTGGGCTGAGTGACCATGGCCTGGGAGACACTGGCTCTGTGCCACTTGGATTCACCCCGCCCACACCAGCCGGCTCCTTCAGTGCTATTTCATTGCTGCTGGCACTGGTTTTTTCAGCTTCTTTTGGTTTCTTGCCTGCCTCTCATATCCTCCCCCTCCTTTCTCTTGAACACCTGGCTCTGTGTGCCATCTTTGCTTTTTGACAGACTGTGAAGGGCTACTCATCTGGGGAACTGCTTCCCCTGATCCATGCCACCACGTTGGTGGGAGCCCCGGGGCCTTTTGTTTTGCTTGTTTTCTTTTTCTTTTCATGGCTTGGGAGCCCCTTCTAGCTGGGCTGTATTGCACAGCTTGGGAGGCATTTCCCTAGTCTGTGCAGCTGCACCGGTGGGATCCCCGGGGCTTTTCTTTCTTTTTCCTTTTATTTATTATTATTATTATTTCTTTTTTCCTTTTTTGTCCTTCTTCATTTCTCAGTTTTTTGTCTCTCTCTACTTACCTTCTTTTCCTATCTCCTGAATACTTGGTGCTGTGAGCCATCTCTGCTCCTTATAGATGGGCTTTACTACATGGTTTGTGAACCATTTCCCTGGTCTACACAGACGCCCCAGTGGGATCGCTGGGGGCCTTTTTTTATTATTATTTTTTCTCTTTTCCTTTCTTTCTTTTTGTTTTTCTTCATTTCTCAGCTTCTCATCTCTCTCTGCTTTCCTCTGTTTTCCTGAATCCTGAATACCTGGTACTGTGTGCCATCTCTGCCTCTTTTAGGCCAGCTGTGCCCTGAGGCCTGGGAGCCACTTTCCCAGTCACTGGTGGGATCCCTGGGGGCATTTCTTTTTTGTTGTTCTTTTTATTATTTTTTTAAACTCTTTTTCTTTTTTCCTTTTTGTTTTTCTTCATTTCTTCGTTTCTCATCTCTCCACTCCAAAGGCAGGCTCTCTCTCAGTACTTTTTTTGTCTTTTTTTTTGGCTCCTGTTTCTTTCTTCTCTTTCCCATGCCCATCTTAGCTCCACACATCACAAAGTCCCCCTTCCCTCCTGCCTACCGGCACTGTGTGCTGAACATCACATTCCTGAGCAACACAGGCATGGCTTACTAGAACCTGGCCTGCACTGACCCCCAGCCAGCCCTGTTGGCCCCAGTACGTGCCACAAACAACCCATCCTAGCCCCTTCCCTTAAGCTGGATCTGCCCTGCTGCACCATAGCTGAGCAACTGGCCCTGCCCACAGGACAAGCAGGTGAAAAGTATCATGCCCAAAGACAATCAAACAACAAAGATAACGAAGAATGCACAGCCCGCCTGCTTAGAAATAACCAAATAAAACAAAAAAGCAGGATGAAACAAACAAATCTACAATTAATTAATGAAGAAAATAACTACAGAAGACAGGAGACAATATCGAAACATATTAAAAAAAAAACAGGACAGGATAGTTCCAGTAGACATCCAAAATAAAACACCAGATGACTTTCCAGTAGAAGAAAAGGCACTAGAACACCAGATAGGGAATTCAAATCTAATATTCAGAGACATCTAAGAGTTGAAGCAAGAAGTAGACAAAAAATGAGGAAAAAATAGACAAATTCATGGAAAATACAAACCAAAAAAAAAAAGAGGAAGAATTCAGGAAAATAATACAGGAACAAAATGTCAAAATAATCTCAAAACTAGAAATCATACAAAAACAATTAGAAATCTAAAAGATAAACAACAAGATTTCAGAAATGGACAGTGTCATAGAAGGTCTGAGGAGCAGGCTCGAAACAATGGAACACAGAAGCAGCAAAACTGAAGACAAATACTTGCATACAACTTTGAGGAAAAATCAGAAAAAAGAATGAAGAAAAATGACGAAATCCTGAGAATGATGTGGGATACAATCAAAAGCAAAAATTTGTGGGTGACAGGAGTTCCAGAACAGAGAGGATCATTGAAGAATTGCTGATAGAAAACTTCCCTGATATCATGAAAGATGAAAGTTGGCCATCCAAGAAGCTCAACGAACCCCATATAGGATAGACCCCAAAAGAAAATCACCAAGGCATATCATAATCACACTTGCTAAAACCAAAGACAAAGAAAGAATCCTGAGAGCAGCTCAGGAAAAATGAAGTCACCTACGGAGGGGAAACAATAAGACTAGACTCTGGTTACTTGGCAAAAACCATGCAGGCAAGAAGGCAATGGGACGACATATATAAAACCTTGAAAGAAAAAAATTGCCAACCAAGAATAATATATCCTGCAAAACTGTCCTTCAAATATGATGGTGAAATTAGGACATTTCCAGATAAACAGAAATTAAGGGAATACGTAAAAACCAAACCAAACTTACAAGAATTATTAAAGGGAGTCCTTTGGTTTGAGAACAAGCAACATCAGATGACAGCCTAAATCTAGGATACAAGATCACATCAGCCAGATACCAACATAGGAAATGAACTCTCAAGGACTATTCAAAACCAAAAGATTTACAACAGGGAACCAGCGAGGTTAATCTGTAAATGCCAGCAATGTCAGAACAATAAAAGAGAGAATAAACAGTGTAGGTATAGAACTTTCTAATGGAGAGGAAGGCAAGGTGATACCAAGTAATAATAGACTGGTTAAAACCTAGGAAGATAAGGATAAATTTCAAGGTAACCACAAAGAAAGTGAACAAACCTACTCATCAAAATAAAGAAGAAAAACATAAAGTCTCAGTAAAAACAAAATCTACAAAAAGAAATGAAAAAAAAAAATCCACAAACAAAAGGAATTCAAAAATACTTCAGAAGGCATATTATTAGCTAAAGTAAAAAATGTGCTTATCTTTTAACGTAAAATTTACATACAATAAAAAAATTCCATAAAATGAACGTACAAATCTTAAACATACATTCAGTGAGTTGTGATGAAGGTATGCACTTGGGTACACAACGCCTATCAAGGTACAGAACATTACTTACACCCAGAAAGTTCCTTGACAACTCTTTCCACTCAATCTTTGAACATGTTATCCTAGAGGCAATGGCTGTTCTTTTTTCCACCATACATTAATTTTTTCCCAGAATTCATACCACCACTTGTCTGTCAGTTTGTTGTTCTGTGCTGTCCTGTGTGTTGCTGTGATGCTTGAAGCTATGCCACTGGTATTTCAAATACCAGAAGGGTCACCCATAGTGAACAGGTTTTAGTGGAGCTTCCAGACTAAATGACTAGGAAAAATGATCTACTTCTAAAAAAACTGGTCAGTGAAAACCTTCTGAATAGCAGCAAGACATTAGTGTTAAAAGATGAGCCCCTCAGTTGGAAGGGACTCAAAATACAATTGGAGAAGAGCTGCCTCCCCAAAGCAGAGTTGACCTTAATAACATGGATAGTGCAAAGCTTTCAGGACCTTCATTTACTGACGTGGCATAACTTAAAATGAGAAGAAACAGCTGATAATTGGAACGTGAAATATACTAAGTTTGAATCCAGGAAAATTTGAAGTTGTCCAAAATGAAAATGGAATGCTTGAAGACAGATATGCTAGGCATTAAACCCACCAATCAGTGAGCTTAAATGGACTGTTATTGACCATTTTGAATGAGACAATTATACACTCTACTAAGCCGGGAATGACAAATTGAAGAGGAATGGCATTAAATTCATGGTCAAAAAGAGCATTTCAAGATCTATCTTGAAGTACAACGCTGTCAGTGATAGGATAATATCCAAAGGCCTACAAGTAAGACCAGTAAATTTGACTATTATTCAAATTTACACACCAACCAATAATGCCAAAGATGAAGAATTGAAAATTCTTACCAACTTTTGCAGTCTGATATTGATCAAACATACAATTGATATGCATAGATAATTACTGTTGATTGGAATACAAAAGTTGGAAACAAAGAAGAAAAATCAGTAGTTGGAAAATAAGGCATTGGTGAAAGAAACAATGTTGGAGATGGCATGACAGAATTTTACAAGACCAACAACCTATTCACTGGAAATATATTTTTGAACAGTGTAAACGGCAACTATACATGTGGAACTCACCAGAAGGAATACATAGGAATCAAATCGACTATATCTGTGGAAAGAGAAGATGGAGAGCTTCTATATCATCAGTCAGAAGAAGGCAAGGGGCCGACTTCAGAACACACTATAAATTGCTCATATGCAAGTTCAAGTTGAAGCTGAAGAAAATTAAAACAAGTCCATGAGAGCCAAAGTATAACGTTGAGTATATTCCACCTGAATTTAGAGAACATCTCAAGAATAGATTTGACACACCAAACACTAATGACTAAAGACCAGACGAATTGTGGGATGATATCAAGGATATCACACATGAAGAAAGCAAAAGGTCATTAAAAAGAGAGGAAAGAAAGAAAAGACCAAAATGGGTGTCAGAACTCTGAAACTTGCTCTTGAATGTAGAGAAGCTAAAGCAAATGGAAGAAATGATAAAGTAAAACAGCCGAACAGAAGATTTCAAAGAGTGGCTCAAGAAGACCAAAAAAAAAAAAAATATATATATATATATGTATATATATACACATATATATATAATAATGACGTGTACAAAGACCTGGAGTTAGAAAACCAAAAAGGAAAAACATGCTCAGCATTTCTTAAGCTGAAAGAACTGAAGAAAAACTTCAAGCTTCAAGTTGTAACACTGAGAGTCTATGTACAGATACTGAACCATACAGGAAGCATCAAAAGAAAACAAAAGGAATACAGAGAGTCTCTGTACCAAAAAGAGTTGGTCAACATTCAGGCATTTCAGGAGGCAGCATATGATCGAGAACCAATGGTACTAAAGGAAGAAGTCCAAGATGTACTGGAGGCATTGGCCAAAAAAAAAAAAAAAAAGTTCCAGGAATTGACAGAATACCAATTGAGATGTTTCAACAGACAGATGAAACACTGAAGGGCTCACTCGTATGTGCCAGGAAATTTGAAGACAGCTACCTGGCCAACTGACTGGAAGAGATCTGTATCTGTGCCTATTCCAAAGAAAAATGACCCAACAGAACACAGAACTTATCAAACAATATTATTAATATCACACACAATTAAATTCTGCCAAAGATCATTCAAAAATGTTTACAACAGTACATGGAGAGAGAATTGCCAGAAAGTCAAGCCGGATTCCAAAGAGAGTGTGGAATGAGGGATATCATTGCCAATGTCAGATGGATCCTGGCTGAAAGCAGAGAATACCAGAAAGATGTTCACCTGTGTTTTACTGACTATGCAAAGGCATTCAACTGTATGGATCATAACAAATTATGGATAACATTGCAAAGAATGGGAATTTCAGAACACTTAATTGTGCTCATGAGGAACCTGTACATAGACCAAGTGGCAGTCATTTGACTGAAATACTGTTGAATGTATAAATCAACTTGGGGAGAGTTGACATCTTAACACTATTGAGTCTTCTAATATGTTAATATGGAAAGGTACATCGACTAACTTTTGAATGTTAAACTAACACTGCATTCCTGGGATAAACCCTACTTGGTCATGCTGCATTCGATTTGGTAATATTTTTGCACCTATGTTCATGACGGATATTGGTTAGTAATTTTCTTTTTGCCTAATATTGTTGTCAGGTTTTGGTATTAGGATTATGAGTAGTGCAAACAGTTTGACTTAACTACTAACCTAAAGGTTGACAGTTCAAATTCACCCAGTGGTGCTGCAGAAGAAAGGCCTGGCAATCTGCTTTAGTAAAGATTATAGCCAAGAAAATCCTACGGAGCAGTTTTACTATGTAATACGAGGGGTCGCCACGTATTGGAACTGACTCAATGGCAGTGGGTTTGGTATTGGGATTTTAGCCTCATAATACAGTACAAAAGTGTTTCCTCGTCTTCTGTTTTCTGAGAGAGTTTGTATAAAATTGTTTTTTTTTTTTTAAATACTTGACAAAATTCATCAGTGGAACCATTCAAGCCTTATGTGAGTTTTTCATTGTTGTTGTTCTTGCTAGATTTTTTATAATAAATTCAACTTTTAAAAATAGATGTAGGGCAGTTTAGATTTTGTTTCATCTGGTGTCAGTTTTGGCAAGCTGCATTTTTAAAGGAAGTTTTCCATTTCATTTTAGTTGTCGAATTTATTGGTACAAAGTTGTTCATCATATTCTGTTACCCTCTTAATGTCCATAGTGTCTGCAGTGATAATGCTTCAGTCCTAATATTTATAATTAGTGCTCTATCTCTTCTTTTCTGAGCCAGTCTTGCTAGGGGTTTATTGATAGCTCTTTTCAGTGAACCAACTTTTAGTTTTGTTAATTTTTCTATATTGTTTTCTGTTTCCTATTTCACAGATTTCTACTTTTTATCATTTCCTTCTTTCTACTTACTTTGGGTTTATTTAAGGAGCCTTGGTGGAGTAGTGGTTAAAGCACTCTGCTGCTAACCAAAAGGTCAGTGGTTCATACCCACCAGCTGCTGCACGGGAGAAAGGCGTGGCAGTCTGCTTCCATAAAGATTTATAGCCTTGGAAACCCTACAGGGGCAGTTCTACTCTGCCACATAGGGTTGCTATGAGATGGAAGAAACTCAATGGTAGTGGATTTTTGGGTTTATTTAGCTCTTCTTCTACCTACTTTAGGTGTAACCTTAGGTCATTTATTTTACACCTTTTTGTTTTCTAATATAACCTTGTAAAGGTATGAATTTCTAAGTATTGCTTTAGCTATAGTCCACAAATTTTGATATGCTGATTTTCATTAAAATTTTTTGGAAAGATTTTATAATTTCTCTTTTGTTTTCTTCTTTGATCTGTGAATTATTTAGAAGTGTGTCAAATTTCCAAATATCTCGGTTCAAAACACGTACACTGTAGTATTTCATTTCTTTTAGTTTACTGAGATGTGTTTTATGGTCCAGCATATGGTATGTCTTGTTTAATGTACCATGGATACTTGAACAGAATATGTATTCTTCAGTTTTGTGATGCAGTGCTCTACAAATATAATTAGGTCAAGATGGTTAATACCATTTTTTGTAATATCAACGTGTTACTGAGGAGCCCTGGTGGCACAGTGGTTAAGCTCTCAGCTGATAACCAGCAGGTCAGTGTCTGAACCCACCAGCTGCTTCGAGGGAGAAAAATATGGCAGTCTTCTTCCGTAAAGATTAAGGCTTTGGAAACCTTATGGGGCAGTTCTGCTCTGCATACGTGGGGTCTCTCCGAGTTGGAATTGACTGGATGGCAACTGGTTTTGGTTTATGTTTTGAATTTTGTTGTTGTCTGATTGTTCTATCAAATGCTAAAAGAACAGTATTAAAATTCCCAATTGCAACTGCAGGGTGTCTATTTCTCCCTTTAATTCTATCAGACTTTGCTTTCTGTAATTTGGTAAATTATGCAAATATACATTTGATTTTTATGTCTTTTGGATGAATTGATCCTTTTATTATTAAAAAATGTACCTATTTATCTTTGGTAAAACTATCTTGAAGTCTATTTTATCTGGCTGAAGGCATGTTTGTATGGTATATCTTTTTCCATCTATTTATTTTCAAGCTACCTGTAAAAAAAAAAAAAACCTGTAGATATCTATAAATACCAGATGGTTTGGTTCTCCTCTTCAAATTCATTTTGACACTGTCTGTTTTCTAACTAGCATGTTTAGCTTCTTAATATTTAATGTCAGTTACTGTGGGGGCTTGTGTGTTGCTGTGATGCTGAAAGCTATGCCGCCAGTATTCAGATACCAGCAGGGTCACCCATGGAGGACAGGTTTCAGCTGAGCTTCCAGACTAAGACAGACTAGGACGAAGGACCCAGCAGTCTACTTCTGAAAAGCATTAGCCAGTGAAAACCTTATGAATAGCAGTGGAACATTGTCTAATATAGTGCTGGAAGATGAGCCCCTCAGGTTGGAAGGCACTCAAAAGATGACTGGGGAAGAGCTGCCTCCTCAAAGTAGAGTCAACCTTTATGACATGGATGGAGTAAAGCTTTCGGGACCTTCATTTGCTCATGTGGTGCTACTCAAAATGAGAAGAAACAGCTGCAAACATCCATTAATAATCAGAACCTAGAATGTACGAAGTATGAATCTAGGAAAATTGAAAATCGTCAAAAATGAAATGGAACACATAAACATTGATATACTAAGCATTAGTGAGCTGAAATGGACTGGTATTGGCCATTTTGAATGGGACAATCATATACTCTACTATGCTTGGAATGAAAACGTGAAGAGGAATGGTGTTACATTCATCGTCAAAAAGAACATTTCAAGATCTACCCTGAAGTACAATGCTGTCAGTGATAGGATAATATCCATATGCCTACAAGGAAGACCAGTTAGTACGACTATTATTCAAATTTACTCACCAACCACTAGGGCCAAAGATGAAGAAGTAGATTTTTATCAGCTGCTGTAGTCTGAAATTGATCGAACATGCAATCAAGATGCCCTGATAATTACTGGGGATTGGAATGCCAAAGTTGGAAACAAAGAAGAAAGATCTGTAGTTGGAAAATATGGCCTTGGTGAAAAAAACAATGCCGGAGATCGAATGATAGAATTTTGCAAGACCAATGACTTCTTCACTGCAAATACCTTCTTTCATCAACATAAATGGCGACTATACACATGGACCTCACCAGATGGAACACCGAAATCAAACTGACTACACCTGTGGAAAGAGACGATGGAAAAGCTCAATATCATCAGTCAGAACGAAGCTAGGGGCCGACTGTGGAACAGACCATCAATTGCTCATATGCAAATTCAAGCTGAAACTGAAGAAAATCAGAGCAAGTCCATGAGAGCCAAAATATGACCTTGAGTATATCCCACCTGAATTTAGAGACCACCTGAAAAATAGATTTGATGCATTGAACACCAGTGACCGAAGACAAGTTGTGGAATGACATCAGGGACATCATACATGAAGAAAGCAAGAGGTCACTGAAAAGACAGGAAAGAAAGAAAAGACCAAGATGGATGTTGGAGGAGACTCTGAAACTTGCTCTTGAACGTCGAGCAGCTAAAGCAAAAGGAAGAATTGATGAAGTCAAAGAACTGAACAGAAGATTTCAAAGGGCATCTCGAGGAGACAAAGTAAAGTATTATAATGACATGTGGAAAGAGCTGGATTTGGAAAACCAAAAAGGAAGAACACGCTCGGTGTTTCTCAAGCTGAAAGAACTGAAGAAAAATTCAAGCCTTGGGTTGCAATAGTGAAGGATTCTATGGGGAAAATATTAAACGACACAGAAAGAAGATGGAAGGAATAAACAGAGTCATTATACCAAAAAGAATTAGTTGATGTTCAACCATTTCAAGAGGTAGCATATGATCAGGAACCAAGCTGCTCCGAAGGCATTGGTGAAAAACAAGTCTCCAGGAATTGATGGAATATCAGTTGAGATGTTTCAACAAATGGATGCAGCACTGGAGTTGTACACTTGTCTATGCCAAGAAATATGGAAGACAGCTTCCTGGCCAACTGACTGGAAGAGATCCATATTTATGCCTATTCCCAAGAAAGGTGATCCAGCCGAATGTGGAAATTATACAACAGTATAGCACACGCAAGCAGAATTTTGCTGAAGATCATTCAAAAATGGCTGCAGCAGTATATCAACAGGGAACTGCCAGAAATTCAGGCAGGCTTCAGAAGAGGACATGGAACCAGGGATATCATTGCTGCTGTTAGATGGATCCTGGCTGAAAGCAGAGAATACCAGAAGGATGTTTACCTGTGTTTTATCGACTATGCAAAGGCATTCGACTGTGTGGATCATGACAAACTAGGGATAACATTGTGAAGAATGGGAATTCCAGAACACTTAATTGTGCTCCTGAGGAACCTTTACATAGATCAAGAGGCAGTTGTTTGGACAGAACAAGGGGATACTGATTGGTTTAAAGTCAGGAAAGGTGTGCGTCAGGGTTGTATTCTTTCACCATACCTATTCAATCTGTATGCTGAGCAAATAATCCGAGAAGCTGGACTATATGAAGAAGAACGGGGCATCAGGATTGGGGGAAGACTCATTAACAACCTGCGTTATGCAGATGACACAACCTTGCTTGCTGAAAGTGAAGAGGACTTGAAGCACTTACGAATGAAGATCAAAGACCACAGCCTTCAGTATGGATCGTACCTCAACATAAAACGAATCCTCACAAGTGGACCAATGAGCAACATCATGATAAATGGAGAAAAGATTGAAGTTGTCAAGGATTTCATTTTACTTGGATCCACAATCAACACCCATGGAAGCAGCAGTCAAGAAATCAAAAGACACATTGCATTGGGTAAATCTGCTGCAAAGGACCTCTTTAAAGTGTGGAAGAGCAAAGATGTCACCTTGAAGACTAAGGTGCCCTGACCCAAGCCATGGTATTTTCAATCACATCATATGCATGTGAAAGCTGGACAATGAATAAGGAAGACCAAAGAAGAATTGACACCTCTGAATTGTGGTGTTGGTGAAGAATATTGAATATACCATGGACTGCCAGAAGAATGAATAAATCTGTCTTGGAAGAAGTACAACCAGAATGCTCCTTAGAAGCAAGGATGGCGAGACTGCGTCTTACATACTTTGGACATGTTGTCAGGAGCGATCAGTCCCTGGA
Source organism: Loxodonta africana (assembly GCF_030014295.1). Classification (NCBI taxonomy): domain Eukaryota; kingdom Metazoa; phylum Chordata; class Mammalia; order Proboscidea; family Elephantidae; genus Loxodonta; species Loxodonta africana. Next base: position 28,443,401 of record NC_087360.1, on the reverse strand, counting down.
GAAGGACATCATGCTTGGCAGAGAACAGGGTCAGCGGAAAAGAGGAAGTCCCTCAACAAAGTGGATTGACACAGTGGCTGCAACAATAAGCTCAAGCATAACAAGGATTGTAAGGATGGCTCAGGACCGGGCAGTGTTTCGTTCTGTTGTGCACAGGGTCACTATGAGTTGGAACCGACTCGACGGCGCCTAACAACAATAACCACAACATCAATAGGCTTGGATTTAAGTCTACCATTTTATTTTTTTCTGTTTGTTCCCTGTGTTTTCCTTCCTGTTCCTAACTCTTTGCTTCCTTTTGAATTATTTTAATATTTTTTAGAATTCCATTTTAATTTATCTATTGGCTTTTAGGTAAACATCACTATCGTTTTTTAAGTGGGTGCTCTAGGAATTATAACATACGTCCTTAACTTTTCAAAGTATCACTTCAAGTTTAAAAAAAAGAAACCTTACTACCAATTGGTCCATTTACCACCACCTTCAAACTTTATTTTTCAAACTTTATTGTGTAGTTGTTGTATGTATTGCAGCTACACACATTAGAAAATCTGATGATCTTTGTTTTATGTAGTCTTATGTATTTAAAAAATGAAGGGAGAACTACTCCTTTGTTTTTATCCATACATTTTTAATTTCTGAGGCTCTTTATTTCTTCCTGAAGAGTCAAGTTTCCACCCAGTATTTCCCTTCAGCCTATAAAAACGTCTGCTAGCACTCTTCAGTGCAGGTCTTCTGATGGTGAATACTCTGTTTCATCTTAAAACATCTTGATTTTGTCTTAACTATTGAAAGATTCTGTTGCTCTCTAGTGGGCTGATGGTTTTTTCTTTCAGCATTTTCAAGATGTCATTTCACTGTTTCTGTCCTCCATCCTTCCTGATGAGAAATCCAGTCATTTGAAGCATTATTCCCTTCTACGGAGTGTGCTGATTTTCTCAAGCCGCTTTCAAGACTTTATCTTACAGAAGTTTGGCTATGATATACCAAGACAGGAATTGTTTCTTATTTATTCTGCTTGGGGTTCTCTGGGTTTCTTGAATTTTTAAATTTATGTCTTTCACCAAATATGTAAATGTTTTAGACAGTAATTCTTCAAAATTTTTTTTCGGCCTCATTCTTTCTCTCCTTTTTCTCCTAGACTCTAATTATATGTATGTTAGACCTTCTGATATTGTCCCACAGATTGGTGAGACTCTATTCATTTTTTTCCAATATTTTCTCTCTGTCCATAAGATTAGATACTTTCTATTGACCTGTCTTCAAGTTCATGGACTCTTTCTTCTGTCATTTCCATTCAGATGTTAAGCCCATCTTGTTTAGCTACTACATTTTTCAGTTTTAGAATTTTCATTACGTTCTTTTGAAAAGTTTCTAGTTCTTTAATTGAGATGTATTATATTTTCATTCATCATGAATATAGTTCAATGAGCATAGTTATAACTGTTTTACAATCTTTGTAAATGCTAACATCTAAGTCATCTCAGGGTTGCTATCAGTTAATTGTCTTCTATCTCAAAATTGAGTCACATTTTCCTGGTTCTTTGTATGTCAAATAATTCTGCAATGTATCCTGGATATTGTGAAGGTTATGGTGTAGATTCTGCTATATTCCTCTAAAGAGTATTGATTTTTTTTTTTTTTTTTTTTTAAGCTGGCAATTAACTTGGTTGGATTCAAACTGAAAATGCTGCCTGTCAAGTGGCAATTCAAATATCACTTTAGTTTTTACATTTTTAGCTAGAATCTGTCGCACATGTTTGTGGTTTAGGGGTCAGTCAGAAATTTGGGCAGTTTATACACAATATTTGGACACTCCACTCTCTCATGCTTTCCATTCTGGGATATACACCCCCTTTTTCACTTTCCAGAGGCTGGGGTTTCCCCGAATGTTGCCATCTGGTTCTCCAGACTAGAAAGGCTGTACTTTTTTTATTGAAGCTTTAACTTTTACATGTGGCCACTGATGAGGCCTGACTCTAGCCTAAAAGCCATAAAATTGGGAAACTCACCCTGAGATACTTCCTTCTTCCACATTTTGACACCCTGCCAGAATATGCTGGCTTTTCTTTACTCTCTAGCACCTTTGGGTAGCTGGGTTTCCTTTGGTTTCTCTATTTTTGCTTTGTCCACAGTAGTTGTTATTTGCAGGACTTGCCTGGTTGGAGCTGTTTTCCCCACCAGAAGTAGAACCACTGCAGTATCCATCACTGCTGCCTACATTCCCTGGAGGGCATCTCCCACACCCTGCCTGTCCATTCTACCAGTGATGGGTGCTCAGGCTGCTTTCGACTTCCCTGAACATAGATAGCATGGCCCAGCACCCTTTCTACCACATCTCTGTGGTGGGAGGCATCTGGATGAAGAAACCACCCCAAACTAAAGCAAAGAGGCAGGCATGTGGAGCTGGTATGTGAGGAGATGGAGAGAGACTAGCACAGCTGTGGAAAGGCAGAGGAAGAGTGAAAATAGAGACCACAAAGAGAGCTGCTGCAGCCTCATCAGGGGAAGAACAGGAGCATTGTGGCTTAGGAGGGTTCTTGTGGCTACAGACTGTCTGTTTGACTAGAATATGAAGAGGCTGGGGTCCAGAAATCGAGTTTATTGTCCTTTTTTTTTTTAAGCCTAGACTTGATGAACCAGGATAAGCATAGTTGGTGGGGTTGAAGATAAATGTAGAAGAACTGGATGGGCTTACTAATTTTTCTGGGGATGAGGGAGAGGTGTGATATTGACAGTCATTTAAATTTGGTTTGCAAGGCTAGCTCAGGAGGCTGGAGATGAAGGAGTGGAAAGAATGTACTAGAACTCCATGTCTGTGGTTTTGGTGTCTTGGGAGGCTGGTGGTATCACTGACAGACAAATTGGAGAAAACGATGACTTCAGGCTTGGAAGAAGTTTCTAAATAACCTCCTGGGCCTCTCTAACTTCAAGCCTCCCTGATTCTATGTTTCTGAGTGTGGGTTTATGATCGTGTTATTTATGCTCTGATACTTATTTGTATTACTTCTTTGCCTTCAACTTGATGGCGATGTTTTGAAAGCAGGGACCAAGTTTTGACTTCTTTAGATAATGCTCCATGTTATTTTTAAGAGGGTTCAGCATTTGATTTTTTACACTCTTTTAATAACTGCTAATAATTTTGAGACCCCTAAGCATTTTTTTTTTTAAGTATTTGCTAGATCTTTAAATACATGAAATATCTGAATTACGGAGATAGTAAGCATTTCTGCTTTGGACACCAAATCCAGGGAGGCAGCACTACTTCGCAGACATAGTCACAGATCTGGGTTTGAATCCCAGTTTCACTGCTTTCAAGTTGTGTGACCATTTCTATATTACTTCTTCTCTCTGTACCTGTTTCCTCAACTGTAGAATGGGCTAACACCACCTATATCACAAAGGTTGACGTGATATTAAAAGGCTTACATAAGGTCCCTAGCATGGTCTTGGTACAGAGAAGGACTCTGAAATCATTTATAAGATATTTTTCTTGATATGAGTCTTCTTTAATGACCACCCATAATATTGTTTTCTTCCAATATTTTATTGAAAGTGAGAGGCAAAAGTATTTCTAAAATCAGAACAGATTCTATTTAAGACTCAAAATAGACAATAATGGAGCGTTCCCCCATAATCTCTACACTGGAGAGAAGTATAAATACAAGAGAAATCCCTAGAACACCTTTAGCCTCATTCTGCCACTAATTACCTATAGGACATAATGAAAGGCACTTACTTTCTCTTCACCTCAGTTTCATAATCTGTAAAATGGAAATAATAATATCTGCTCTTATCTATTTTCAATTGTAATAAAAGTAAAATGAGACATGGAATTTAAAAATTTTACTACTATAAAATATCCTAATAATATTTTATTATTAAAAAAATTAGGTAGGCTACATTACCCCTTCCTCCAAATACCTTTATTTTTTCAACATCAACTATGTTTAGAACAAGGTTGCAAAGCAGCTTTGCCATAGTTAATGTCAACCACAATCGCTGCTCACAAGAAGCAAGGAGACAGACATAACAAGAGTAAACGGGTGAGACTCCCTCTGGAAAGCTTCCCAGGAAACGTAACATTGGCAGCTCCAAGGAGAAGAATTGGGTGGTGAGAAAAGGGATGGAAGGGAGACTTTTCACCATCTTCTCTTTTGAATCTTTGAATTTTGTACCATGTGCAAATATCATTTATTCAAAAATTCAAATAAAAATGTAAATAGTGAATGAGTAGGAGACACATAGAAGACAGCTGTCAGGGCATCAATGTACCCTGTGGCACAATGGTTGCACACTCGAATGCTAATCAAAAGTTTGGTGGTTTGAACCCACCCAGCAGCTCTGCAGGAGAAAGACCTAGCGATTCTGCTTCTGTAAAGATCTGTCACATGGGGTTGCTATGAGTGGGAATTGACTTGACGGCACCCAACAACAACATACATACAAAGGAGTAGCTTTCCCTCTAGCTTCCAGAAACCAGCAATGCCTCTGGTCTGCCTGCCAGGCCACCTCCTTTGCAGGGCGTCTTGGAAGCAGCTGCTAACCCTTGCTAGGTCAGCCAGGATGGACTCTTACCATGCTAGGGTATTTCCATTCAGGGATTATGGGCACACATTCTCTTCCCAAAGTGGCATATGCAAGGATAATTATACTTACCACCAAGACGAGATTCTTCCAAAGAAGGAAGTGAAAACCCTTGGATGCTGAAGAAAGTGCCGGTTCCTGTGCCATAGTTGGCCATCTCCATATTTAACCCTCAATTCTTCTTTCCCCCTTGGCTTAGTGCGTGCGCCAAGGTCACTGAGAATCTTTAACCTAAGCAAGCTGATGTTCTTTCCAGACTGCTCTGCCATAATAACATTATTCTTTTTCAAAAAATGATTGGGGCAACAAGGGTCAGGCATGTTGACTGCGATCATTTTTCATTTAGGAAAATATCGTATAAGGCCAAAATAATGGAAAAAACATGTTTTCCTGGTTAAATCGAGGGCCAGCAAGCTCCTTCAACAACCCTGCTTCTGCAGTATTTATAGGCAGCTAAGGAGCCCTGGGGAGCCCTGGTGGCACAGTGGTTAAGTGTTCGGCTGCTAACCACAAGCTTGGCAGTTCGAATCTACCAGCCGCTCCTTGGAAACCTTATGGGGCAGTTCTACTCTGTTCTATAGGGTCACTATGAGTGGAATCAGCTCAACAGCAAAGGGTTAAGGAGCACTGGTGGTGCAAAGTTTAAAGCATCCAGCTGCTAACCAAAAGTTTGGTGGTTTGAATCTACCCAGCAGCTCCATGGGAGAAAGACCTGGTGATCTGCTCCCATAAATATTACAGCCTAGACAAGCCTACGGGGCAGTTCTATTCTCTCATGTGGGGTTGCTGAGTTAAAATCAATTCAATGATACCTAACAACAACAACGTGTCACAAGGAGCCCCTGGGTGGCGCAAATGGTTAAGCATTCAACTATTAACTGAAAGGTTGGCAAGTCGAACTCATCTAGAGGCACCTTGGAAGAAAGTCCTGGTGATCTGCTTCTGAAAGGTCTCAGCCTTGAAAACCCTATGGAGCAGTTCTACTCTGCACACTTGGGGTTGCCATGAGTTGGAACTTACTCCACGGCAACTAAAAACAACGACAATGTGTCACAGCCTCGTGTGCGCTTCGGAAATCAAAGAAGCACATTTCTTTCTACTGTTTCTTCTTCATTTTTTTGTATTTATTTTCATTGACACCCTGACAAAAGTGTTGTTCTTGTTAGGTCCTGTTGAGTCGGTTCTGACTCACAGCAACCCTGCCTACATGCAACAGAACAAAACACTGCCCAGTCCTGTGCCATCCTCACAATCGCTGTTTGTCTTGAGCCCATTGTTTCAACCACCATGTCAATCCATCCCCTTGAGGATCCTTCTCTTTTTTGCTGACCCTCTACTTTATCAAGCATGATGTCCTTCTCCTGATAACATGTCCAAAGTACGCGAGATGAAGTCTTGCCATCCTTGCTTATTAGGAGCATTCTGGTTGTACTTCTTCCCAGACAGATGTTTGTTCTTCTGGCAGTCCATGGTATGTTCAGTATTCTTCAAAGGCATCAATTCTTCAGTCTTCCTTATTCGTTGTCCAGCTTTTGCATGCATATGAGGCAACTGATAATACCATAGCTTGGGTTAGGCGCACCTTGGTCCTTAAAGTGACATCTCTGCTTTTTAACACTTTTCAATGACAAACGTAGTTCAATTTTAATTCTAAAATGGGGTATAAAGAGAATGTGACGCCATTCCAGATTGTAGGCTTCCACTGCATTAGGCCCTGTCATGCCAGGTGGGATTAAAACAGAAAGGATTTTGGTTTGGACTGCACACAGCTAACACCTTGCTTGTCCCCGACAGTTTATTCCAAACAGGCAATTTTCTGCCAATACAATCAAAAACATTACCAGGAAATGTACATGCTTTATACTTGACTTGCTCTTACAGCGTTTGCTGGACCAAATCAGAGTACTACTTTTCTACTTTTTTCCAGGACTAGAAAGTAAGCCTTCCCCTTCGTAGGCACAGTGTTTCTTGCTTGATGACGGATGCTCAACATGACTTTTAATTGCCCAGCAGTTTTTTGAAATGGTTCCCTTAAGCATGCGGCTCTTCACCCCATACCTCTGTGTGCTGCTCCCTCCCCCTGCCCGTCTCACCACCTGGTAGGCTTGATTCCCGATGCAACTCAAGCAGCACCTCTTCCAGGAAGCTTGTCCTGACTGAGCACTCCCCAAGGCACAGTGGCCCCTCTGACCTAAGCGGACCTCACGGAAGCCCGTACTTCTCTCATAATAACGAACAGTGGCAACTTCTTCAGGGCTTCTTATGTGCCCTGGCTCTGTCCTACTAGTTTCCGGCCATTATCTTTTTATTGTTACAAAAACCTCATGACATTAAATTGCTTGCCAAAGGTCATGTGGCTAGTAAGTGGCAGTCAGGATTGGGGATATTTGTGTATATTTTTCTGTTGGACTGAGAGCTCCTTATGGCAGGAAACATATTAGCTTCATCTCTGTACCTCTAGTCCTTAGCAGGGGCCCAGGCACACAGCATGCATTCAATAAATATTTGCTGAATGAACAGATGAATCCGGTTCCTCACAAATTAGACTGATTTCAATAACTCTTGTAATATGAAATACTGAAAATTTCAGCTATAAGAAAATAAAAAAGATTTAATAGTGTTGAGGGCAGGTAAACTTGGGGCACATCGTAAGACGAATGTCATCCTTTGTAAAGCTTGCACTTGTGTGGTACAGTGTTTCCATCTGGGACACCTATTGGCCTCCGAGCTCCTCAAGGGCAGGTACTCTGCCTTTCTTCTGGATCCTTGGGACCCATACAGTGACTGGCAGGATGAGGGTACTATGCAAAGAGTTGCTGAATGAGTAAATGGGTAAAAGGATGAATGGACACAAGTTTTCAAACTCTATTTGGACACAAGGCTGACTTCCTTTGAAAAATACTTCTAAAGTAGTCCACACTATTTTCATTCTAAATACTTCAAGCTGTTCTTTTAACCAGAGTTGCATTACACTAATGTTTATCTCCTCTTCACTATGTGCTTGTTTCCCCGCTTCAACTGAAGCATCTTCAGATTTATCCTGGAAACCACATACCCAAGCTGTGGAGAAGTGAATTACACCAGTTTGTTCATATAATTCTTGACTAACATTTAGCTCATCGGCAACCTTAGCTCTTCTGCAACCTCAGCATTACAGCAGAAAACAATTCAGAACTTCATTATAAAAGGTAAAATTCCATTTCCATCAGTCCTGTTACAAATCCCAGGCAACACCCACATATTTCAAGCATCATTTGATGGGGAAAACCCCAAGACTTTACATGAGCCATGGCAAGTCTTTGTAAAAAAAAAAAAAAAAAGAAGCTAATCCACGGTAAATGCTTGCCTCTTAACACAGACAAATGGCTTGGTGGAAAGCCTGGAGACCTGAGTTCAAGTGCTGACTTTAGTTTGTGAAGTTACATAAGTTGGTTGTTTAGGGGTTCAATTTCCTTGTCTCAAAAAGAGGATTGTTGGAGTCCTTGGGTGGCACAAATGATTAAGTGTTGGACGACTAACCAAACCCACCCAAAGGTGCCTCAGAAGTAAGATCTGGCAATCTGCTTCTAAAAGGTCACAGACTTGAAAACCCTCAGGAGCAGTTCTACTCTGTAACACACGGGGTTGCCATGAGTTGGCACTGACTGGCAGTAATGGTGTAACAGGAACACTTTTACTGTTGAACAACAACAACAAAAAGAGGGTCACTATGAGTCAGAATCGACTTGACAGCAACGGGGTTAGTTTTTTTTAACAATTGTCCTGCCTACCTCAAAGGGCCACCATACAGATTAAGTGAGGCACTGTAAACAAAGATGTCTGGAAGGTGTTATTCAAAGCACCATCTATATAGTGGGTGGTACTATTATTATTAGAGCTGATGCCTCATTGCGTTCTTGGCTCCACACACTCCTCCTTCTCTTTTCTTGTTCCCAAGGGCAAAGGATTTAAACCTCCGAGGTCTCTATGTCTTTAAAATGGCTTCTCTTTTTCAAATGAAGTCAAACATACTGAACAGATCCAAGTCTGTTTCAAGGTTGAGCTAAAATCACCAAAGCAATTATTTAGAGAGAGTTCAGGGAATTGTATGTAAGATTAAATGATCACTTTAATGTTTGCATGGAAAACAGGAACATTCTGAAGGGCTGCAGAATTTTCTTTCATGGTATAGTTTGATATGAACTATTTTCAATTCAAGAAATACCTAGGGTAATGACGGATTTATTTTTTGAACATACTTCAAGCCAAAGCACTTTCATTTCTCAGTGAGAAATAACTCTCCTTGCTTTGCTCTTTAGCCATAGAAAGAGGGCTTAAAGGACGCGTCAGATTGCACTGACCGAGTCGCTCTACCTTTCCATGTTGTATATTTTCCTACATTTTTCTTTTCTCCATTGTACTACTGACCTCGGTGAGACTGGAGAATGCACAGTACTTGGAGACCCAATGGAAATTTCCATAAAGGGGGTGGGGAAGCCTACCAAAACTTCCAAAGGGATGGCAAAGGTCTGGAAAGGCAGCGTATGAGTCATTTTTTGTTGGTCTTGTTCTCATTCTCAAATAAAATTATTTCAAAACACAATTCTAGAGCCCCAGAAGGCATGTTGGCCTTCTCTGTTTTTGAGAGGCCCTTTCTAAAGCCCACTGAATTCCAGTTCTACTATTTAACTAGCTGTACATGTTGGGGCAAGTAGGCTGTCTCATATGTAAAATGAGGACCACACTCACCACCTCTGAGATGGTTGCGAACGTCTGGCAAGTTCACACGCCTATGTCTGGCACAGGAAAAAAAAATGCTCAGCAGAAGCCATTTCTCTTTTCTTTGTCTAAGAAGAAGCAAACCAAGGGGTCCTAACAGGAGGCAGTTAAAACGTGAGCGTTAACTTGGCATAAAAGTACCCAGCAAGGCATCTTATGTATTTTGGTGCTCATGCTGAATTGGTATTATCTATTTTTTTTTTTTTTACTATTGTAAAATGAAATCAGAGTTGGGCCTATCTACTGAGAAATCTTATCTGTCATGGGAAACTGAAATGACTAATATTTACAGAATCTGGATTCTTTTGCCTGCTGGACTCATTTTCAAAGATAAGTTGGACAAACAGATTTTCCTCCTTGCAACTTTCTTCCAGCTACAATTCTCTGTCTTCTGCATGGAGTCATTTCTAACATTCAAACACACCATATTCCAAAGGCTTTATTCATTATAAGCTTGGCTGAATTTTTATCTCAAGGTCTTAAACTCAACTTTCAACCAAAGTAGGAGGAAACTACAATTGAGCATTAGCTTAACCACTGATCAAAACAAAGTTTGTACACACACATACACACATACACCCACTCCCCTTGCTCTTTTTCATTTCACTCTGGTATTGGCCCACTTTGCTTATTCTGTGTCGTTCTTGGAAATAATGGCTTTTTCTTATACATAGCCAGACTGATTCTAGCACTGATCATAAACTTTCCTTGCTGAAGCTTTAACAGAATTATGAATACACAGTGTCTATACAGAAAAACAAAAGGTAGGCCCATTTCATTTAGTCATTCAATGAGCATCCTGAAAGTCAACCGTGTTCTGAATACTGCACTGAGGGCTGTTGTTGGATGCCATCAAGTCAAATTCCAACTCACAGCGACTCCACAGGACACAGCTGAACTGCCCCATAGGGTTTCCTAGGCTGTAGTCTTTACAGGACAGATGGCCAGATCTTTTATTCTGCAGAGCCACTGGTGGGTTCAAACTGCCAACCTTTTGGTTACCACCGCAGTGCTTAATCACTGTACTACCAGGGTTCCTTTGTACTGTGTAGATGAGTATACGACGACAAATCAGACAGACCTAAACCCCATTCTCATTGCGCCTCCAGTCCAGTAGGGGAAAGAGACAGTACAAAACCAATCTCCACATAAATAAATAATATTGTGATTATGGACAGTTACAAGGTACTGAGATTTAAGAAAAACAAAAAACAGTGGAACCCCTCAACAGCAAAACTATCCAGACTGAACAAACTGGTTTTTTTTTTTTTAAACAATCCAAAGAGATTTCCTAAGTTCTCTACAGGATGTGGCCCCTATAGGATCATTCATAAGCAAGCCTAAAAGAAAGAAGAGACAGTTAGAAGTGACAGCTAAAGGAAAGGAAATCAATGCTGTGTATCACTCAGTCTTTCCATTTAATCTTCATCAGGAAAGGCTGTCTCCAGCCTCGAGGTCATAATCAACACAGGATGCATACAGCTTCAACCTCATCAGTCTAAATAAATAAAAACAGATATTAACTTACAGTGTGCTTTGAAAGCTACCCATGGCTCTGTCCTTTCATGGACAGGATATGTCACGCCAACTTCTAGTTTTAGGTGGAAGCGTCCATTGCGAGGCAGGGGGTTAGGGTGCAGGACATCTCTATCAGCAACAGGCTCCACGGAGCCCTGGCACTGGGGCGTGGGAAGGGAACAGACAAGTGCAGGCCAGCTATCTGCCTACTGCAGGGTGGGGATACTTGGTCCTTGCTAAAAGCAGAACTCTTTTATTAGGACTGCCAGAAAATGAAGTGTTATCTTCTGATGTCTCTAATTAACAAGAAGAAAAAGACAAGTTTATAATGATAACTTCGTCTTCATCAACCAGATCCTTAAATCAACGCTGCCTCTCTCGGCTGATCAGTGGCAACCTCCCGCTGTATTAGCATAAGTCTATCAAAAGCCAGGAAAGAACATCTCATTACTTCTGAAGCCTTAACGAGTCTGATGTGTTACGGCAATCAGAAGAGTTTCTTGTGCAGGCCTTGAGGTCAAGTTTTACAATGTGGATATCAGCTCAAGGTCTGTCATCAACCACCTGGTCTGGGTAAGCACACCTCTTTGAGCATCCAGAATACTCTACTTTCACGGTACTTCACAAGGGTAGAAATGGAGAGGGAAAGGCTTGAAAAATACAGGAAGTAGCTATCAAATATATGATATGACTTGTCACATGCTTTGTTACATCGATGACCTGTTGTCATCTAGTTGATTCTGACTCATGGTGACCCCATGTGTTACAGCAGACCTGCTCCATAAGGTTTTCTTGGCTGTATCTTTTACGAAAGCAGATCACCAGGCCTTTCTTTCACAGCACCACTGGGTGGGTTTGAACCATCAACCTTTAGGTTAGTAGAAGAGCGCAAACCGTCTGTACAACTCAGGGACCTTGATGACACACTCATCATACACTGATGGTGCTATACTGACTGTGTGTTCAGGAGTGTGGTTTGCTCTCCTTGTTCCCGGCAGTCTGTTCTTTCGCTCACTCATTCATCCACACATTGAACAAACATTCACTGAGTACCTCTTACATCCTAGGCACTCTGAAGAGCTGGTAATGTGGAGATGATGCGGGGTCATTGCCAAGGCCTTGCCCTGGCATTCAGGGACATTCATCATTGGGACTGAGCTTGTTTGACCAGTTGTATTATTCAATTCTAGATAACCAACAAGTGTACATCAGAGTGCTACATGCTGCACACCCAGACTTTCCTAAATTCTGGTTGGGAGGTAGAGAAGAGGGAAAAGCGTGGGTGGGTAGTTCAGCTCCACAGCAGGTATCCTCCATGTCAACCAGTCCAGCCTCCTTAACACCTGCCTCCAATTCTGGCTCCTACCCATCTGTGTAAGCAACTCCTGCCTTCAGGGTATGCTGAAGGCTTAGAAAAAGCCAGGCCCTGGGGAACAAACACCAGGGGATCCCCTGCTGGTGGGAGATCAGAGTGAATGCAAAGTCCCAGGAATGTACAGGTATGGAGGCTGGCACCAAGAAATAGAGCAGGCTGTACGGAACAATGAGGCTAGTGCCCGACTTCTTCCCTGGGCACTCCTTGGCCACCAGCATTCCCTGTGGGACACGAGGGGGTGGGAGCACTTGAACGGCAGTGGTGCATTTAGTAGCGGAAGGAGAGAAGGAAGCACAGGCTGGCTGGTCACTTGGACATGTGCTTGTAAGAACATGGCCCACAGTAGGAGAGAAGAAAGAGCGATTCCAGGAGCAAATGTGTAAGATAAACAGCCTTCAGTGGTTCATTAAACAAACAACAATAAAAAACAAAAAAGGGATATTTAAAGATAAAAGACTCAAAGACCTCAAAACTAAAGAAGTTAGGGGAAAAAATGATGGTGGCTTTCAAATAGGTTTTAAAAACGGGAATAAAGATGTACCCGATTGAGGAGCTGCCTGGGGAAAAGGTATGACTTTGGATGAGCTGAGTTTGGGTGAATTCCCTGGGAACAGCCTATGGAGGAAGAGGCCAGGCTTAGAAGTCACGCTACACGCTGGGCAGGGACTTTGATCTGGGTTGGTGGGAAGGTCAGTTTTCCAGGGAAGGTCAAACAGCTGAGTGGGAGCTACAAGGCAGAAGCCATCAGGAGGAGCGCTTGCAGAGCCAACACGGGCATGTGCTGGGTTGAGGGGGGAAAGGTCAGCAGAAAAATGATCAAAGAGCATGGAAAGCTCAGTTTCATCTCCTCCAGGTGGCCATGGCGGTGGGTGTGAAGCAGAGGTAGTATTATTGTTCAGTACACATTCACTCTCCCTTCCCCTCTCTGTGAAAGAGCCCTGGTGATGCAGTGGTTAAGCGCTCTGCTGCTAATTGAAAGATTGGTGGTTCAGACCCGCCAGCCACTTCATGGAGAAAGATGTAGCAGTCTGCTTCCGTAAAGATTGATTACAGCCTTGGAAATCCTATGGGACAGTTCTACTCTGTCCTATAGGGTCACTGAGTTGGAATCGACTTGGTAGCAATGGTTGGTTTGGGTTCCCCTCTCTGTGGAGGAATACATTCCTTACCTCCTGATGTTGGGCTTGAGATGTGACTTACGTTAGCCGATGGAATGTGAACAGATGAGAGCTGAGGCTCTAAATGTGCCTCCTGGTTTTGCCTGGTCTTCTGTGACCCTGACTTTGGCCATGTGAAGAGTATTCTCTGTAGCCACTGGTCACAGAACCATGAGACACATGGAGCTGACCTAAACCCAACTAGCAGCCTAAAGCGGATCCACCCCAAGTGACCAAAGACCCTGGACAAGAAATAATGCCTGTAGTTATACGCCCCTGAAATTCTGGTGTGCCACCTGGCATATCAGAGGGAAACCTGACTAGTCAGTGCGTTGCGTTGCGGGTCTGACACAGTAAAATGTGCTCCTTTAAGACTGGCACCCCTGCAGGACCTCCTTAACACTGTGCCACTGTGCTCAAGGTACAAAAGCATGAACAGAATGAAAAACAATGTCTATTTCAGCCAGCTCAGAAAGGGACTTGGTGACGATACTGGGGCTATTTTCCTAGAGCAAGAGTTGTATATTAAATCTTAAATATTGATTGTGGAGTAAAGCTGTACACAATCAGAAAGAAAAAGCAGAGGGAATTTCACCGGGGCAAAGGGCAGTATCTGTAAAGTCAGGGATATTGAAATTCGATTAGTTCAAAGAAATCTTACAGAAGTGGTTGTGGCAGCTGTCTGCTTTTTTTTCTTTAGGCTGATTCTGCCGTCTGCCAGATTACCCTTTCCATGTACAATGGGAAAACTCAAAAACAAAAACCAAACCTGTTGCTGTTGAGTCAATGCTGACACATAGTGACCCTGAAGGACAAAGTAGAACTTCCCCATAGGATTTCCAAGGCAGTAATCTTTGTGGAGAAAAGACCATAGAGTCAGCAGTTCAAATCCGCCAGGCGCTCCTTGGAAACTCTACGGGGCAGTCCTACTCTGTCCTATAGGGTCACTATGAGTCAGAATCAACTCGACAGCACTGGGTGGGTAATCTTTACGGAAGCAGGCTGCCATATCCCTCTCCCGTGGAACAATTGGTGGGTTAAAACCGCCAACATTTTGGTTACCAGCTGAGTGCTTAACCATTGTGCCACCAGGGCTCCTTAACCTAGCTATTTCAAGAATTCTGCTATTGAAAGAAGTTCATGAGAAACACAAAAGGAGATTCTACTTAGGCTATCTCGGAGGTCTTATATGAAGACAAACTATGGCGACTTTTCTTGCTAAGCTGTTGATTTACACTAAGAAGCTTACCAAAGCCTTCTGAACTCATTTTGGGCTCAGCCTTTTGGAAGGAATCCAGATTCAGTAATTAGGGACAGAAGACCGAGTCTACAGTGTGCTCCACTCATTCCTGCAACTGTGTCTCTTCAGTGCCCTAGTCCCTGATCCTCCATAATTTTTTTTTTTTTCTTTTTCTGAAACGGCTACAGCTGAGCTGAAGGATTCACTTTGTAAATGGTTCCTCTTGGGATGCAGCCAAGTCAGAAGTGGAGGGCCACATCAAGACAGGATGTATGAAGGCTTAGCCAGAGCAATCCTGACTTTGGATCTTGACAAAGCTTGTAGAAAACCACAATTCTTGCAGCAAAGGACAGCTGGTCTACCTTTCACAGCTGCCAAGCATCATCTGGAAGCCCTTGGTCCTTTCTTTCCTCCATGTCCTCATGTGAGGAACCCCTCTGCCTAGAATGCTTTTTCTCCCCTCATCCTTCAGGACCCAGCTCAACTGTCACCTCCCTGGGAGCCTCTAGAACCACTGCCTTGCCCCAAGGAGGCAGACAGGGGTGCTGCCTTCTTTGTCCAGACCTTATCACAGCCCTTTTCACATGATGGATTAATGATTTTTGCATTTGCTGCATGCTTCACACTGTGAGTGTAGGTGAGGCCAAGAAACCCAGCTATTTTTCATGCACATATCTCCAGGCTCAGCACCAGTTCTGGCACAGACTACATCCTCAAAAAATATTTTCAAAATTGTACTACCCTAATTTAGAATGAAATTCGAAGCTCTTTGTTTTAAGGGAAAAAATAAATGCCAAAAAAATACTGCATCCACTTTTATTCCACAGAGTTCTGGAAATGATATGAGATGAGAAAAAAATATTTGACTTGTAAAATAAAACCTTACTAGTTTGGATGCTTCAAAGGTCAGCAGAGCAAGGGTGGGGGTTTGGGGACTATGGCTTAAGGGGACTTCTAAGTCAATTGGCAAAATAATTCTATTATGAAAACATTCTGCATCCCACTTTGAAATGTGGCGTCTGGGGTCTTAAATGCTAACAAGCGGCCATCTAAGATGCATCAATTGGTCTCAACCCACCTGGAGCAAAGGAGAATGAAGAACACCAAGGTCACACGATAACTATGAGCCCAAGAGACAGAAAGGGCCACATGAACCAGAGACTTACATCATCCTGAGACCAGAAGAACTAGATGGTGCCCGGCCACAACCGATGACTGCCCTGACAGGGAGCACAACAGAGAACCCCCGAGGGAGCAGGAGATCAGTGGGATGCAGACCCCAAATTCTCATAAAAAGACCAGACTTAATGGTCTGACTGAGACTAGAGGAATCCAGGCGGTCACGGTCCCCAAACCTTCTGTTGGCCCAGGACAGGAACCATTCCCGAAGACAACTCATCAGACATGGAAGGGACTGGACAATGGGTAGGAGAGAGATGCTGATGAAGAGTGAGCTACTTGTATCAGCTGGACACTTGAGACTGTGTTGGCATCTCCTGTCTGGAGGGGAGATGGGAGGGTAGAGAGGGTTAGAAACTGGCAAAATTGTCACGAAAGGAGAGACTGGAAGGGCTGACTCATTAGGGGGAGAGTAAGTGGGAGTATGTAGTAAGGTGTATATAAGCTTATATGTGACAGACTGACTTGATTTGTAAACGATCACTTAAAGCTCAATAAAAATTATTAAAACAAAAAACAAAAAAAACCTTACTAGTTTAGATTAGGAGCCTTGATGGCACGATGGTTAAGAGCTTGGCTGCTAACCAAAAGGTCAGCAGTTCAAATCTACCAGCCACTCCTTAGAAACCCTATGAAGCAGTTCTACTCTGTCCTATAGGGTCACTATGAGTCGGAATCGACTTGACAGCAACAACAAAGGTTTGGTTTTAGTCTGAATTAGGAAGAGTCATTAACAACCTGTGATATGCAGATGACACAACCTTGCTTGCTGAAAGCAGAGAGGACTTGAAGTGCTTACTAACAAAGATCAAAGACTACAGCCTTCAGTATGGAGGACACCTTAACATAAAGAAAACAAAAATCCTCACAACTGGACCAGTAAGCAACATCATGATAAATGGAGAAGAGATTAAAGTTGTCAAGAATTCCATTTTGCTCAGATCCACAATCCACGCCCATAGAAGCAGCAGTCAAGAAATCAAACAACATATTACATTGGGCAAAACTGCTGCAAAAGACCTCTTTGAAGTGTTAAGAAGCAAAGGCTTCATTTTGAGGACTAAGGTGTGCCTGACCCAAGTCACGGTATTTTCAACTGCCTCATATGCACGTGAAAGCTAGAAATGAACAAGGAAGACCTAAGAATTGATGTTTTTGAATTACGGTCTTGGTGAACAATACTGAATATACCACAGACTGCCAGAAGAACAAACAGGTATGTCTTGGAAGAAGTACAGCCAGAATGCTCCTTAGAAGTGAGGATGGTGACGAGACTTTGTCTCACATACTTTGAACACGATATCAGGAGGGACTAGTCCCTGGAGAAGGACAGCATGCTTGGTAATGCAGAGGGTCAGTGAAAAAGACGAAAATCCTCAACGAGATGGATTGACATATTGGCTGCAACAATGGGCTCAAACAGCAATGATTGCGAGGATGGTGGAGGACCTGGGAGTGTTTTGTTCTGTTGTACATACGGTCACTATGAGTCGGAACCAACTCTATGGCACCTAACAACACAACAACTGTTTGGATTAAGGTGCTTCGATGGCACAAATGGTTTGCATTCAACTACTAATCTACAGATTGGTGTTTTGAACCCATCCAGTGGTACCATGGAAGAAAAGGCCTGGCTATCTGCTACTGTAAAGATTATGGCCAAGACAACTCTATGGAGCAGTTCTACTCTGTCATATTATGTCACCACGGAATCGACTCAATGGCAATGGATTTTTTTTTTTAAGTTTGAATTAATTGAGAGGTCAAACTCAATTAGAAAAAAGCCAGAATTAGGAAATATCTATGAAGATAGTTTTAAACTTTTGAGTACCTGCTATAACGTGAACTAGGTTGACAACACAGCACTGACATAGCAACCAGTAGAGGTGACTGGGTGTCTGCTTTAAAGAACAGATACAAATAGTTTGAATCAATCTATCAACTGACCACTTACATCCATAGCTTCAATACTTCTGTCCTATTTGCAATCTTGCTTTTGCAGTTCATTTGCTTAAAAACCCCTGCTTTTTTTCTATTTTTGGGGGGGCGGGTGGAGATCTCTTTGAGACTGGATCACCGTATTTTTATGTGAATAATGCGTGCCTTCTACGTTTGTCTGCTAACCCTGCCCTCTCCCCAGGAGGTATTTTCCTAAGCATGCTATGCTAATTTTTTTTTACAGCAACATGTAAAATAAAATTAGCATAGTGGCACTTACGAAAATACCTCATGGGGGAAGGTACAGTTGTCAAACATAGTAGAAGCACATTATTTGCGTAAAGATATGGTAATCATAATTCATGTTTTGTCACACCCTTTCATCCCTGGCCCAGGCATCACCTGCTTTCACTTATTTATTTAGTAATTTGTACGCCTGTGTGCTATGAGTCGGAATCGACTCGACGGCACTGGGTAAAAAGCCTTTACAAAACCATTACCCAAAACAAAAGCCAGGACAGTGAGAATAATGTACATATAACCAGAGGGCAGTGGTGATCAGCAGTAGAATTCTTCCAAATGGCTGACCAGGCTTTGATTCCCAGCTAATGCACCTCAAGCAAGTCCACCACCGATGTGTCAGTGGAGGCTTGCATGTTACTATGATGCTGAACATGTCTCAGCAGAGCTTGCAGACTAAGATGGGCTAGGAAGAAAGGCCTGGTGATCTACTTCTGAAAATCAGTCAATGGAAACCTTATGGATCCCAATGGTCTGATCTTGTTGTGCGTGGGGTCGCCATGAGTTGGAAGCCAACTCGATGGCAGCTAACAACAATCATTTGTTATCTATCATCAAGCCCATCCCCTGGCTCCCCAGCTCCAGGTAAGCACCATCTGAATCCCATGGCCATCACTCCCTGGCTGAACTTTCTATGTTTTATTGCATCTATCTCCATTCCTAGGAGCATATTTTTATTTTAGTTGTTTTTAACTTTATTAAAAAGATGTCAAGGAGCCCTGGTGGTACAATGGTTAAATACTCAGCTGTTAGAGCCCACCCAGCAGTCTGCGAAAGAAAGACCTGGCAGTTAGCTCCTGTTAAGATTACAGCTTAGAAAACCCTATGGGGCAGTTCTACTCTGTCACATGGGGTCTCTATGAGTTGGAGTTGACTTGACAGCACCCCTTCAAAAAAAGTGTCATGCCGTAATAAAATCTATCAACAAAACATTCTGCATCCCCCCTTGAAGAGTGGTGTCTGGGGTCTTAAACGCTAGCAAGCAGCCATCTAAGATGCATCAATTGGTTTCAACCCACCTGGATCAAAGGAGAATGAAGAACACCAAAGACACAAGGTGATTACAAGCCCAAGAGACAGAAAGGGCCACGTGAACCAGAGACTACATCATCCTGAGACCAGAAGAACTAGATGGTGCCCGGCTACAACCAATGACTGCCCTGACAGGAAACACAACAGAGAACCACTGAGGGAGCAGGAGAACAGTGGGATGCAGACCCCAAATTCTCATAAGACCAGACTTAATGGTCTGACTGAGACTGGAAGGACCCCAGCGGTCATGGCCCCAGACCTTCTGTTGGGTCAGGACAGGAACCATCCCCGAAGCCAACTGTTCAGACATGGATTGGACTGGACAATGGGTTGGAGAGGGATGCTAGTGAGGAGTGAGCTTCTTGGATCAGGTGGACACTTGAGACTATGTTGGCATCTCCTACCTGGAGGGGAGATGAGAGGGTGGAGGAGGTTAGAAGCTGGCAAAAAGGACACGAAAAGAGAGAGTGGAGGGAGAGAGCAGGATGTCTCATGGGGAGAGTAACTGGGAGTGTGTAGCAAGGTGTATATGGGTTTTTGTGTGAGAGACTGACTTGATTTGTAAACTTTCACTTAAAGCACAATAAAAATTATTAAAAAAAAAAAAGTGTCATGCCGCAGATAGTATTTTGGGATCTACTTTTTTCATTATATTTCTAAGACTTGCTTTGGGTTCACTACGGATTATCTGTTTTGACTGCTGCATAATATTCCATTTTGTGAATATACGATTTATCCATTCACTCTCTCATTGATGGCATGGGGTTGTTTCTAAGTTTTTGTTATTGTTTACAATGCCACTCTGAACATTCTTGTTCATGGGCAAGAAATCTCTTAGATATTATACCTAAGGTGTATACCTGGATCTAAGGGTACGTGAATGTTCAGCTTCAGGGGGTAATGGCAAACTGCCTTTTGATGTGGTTATACTAATTGACTGCCCCATCAGCCACATATAAGATGGCCTGTGGATCCATACCTCCTCTGACATTTGTGTTGCTAATATTTAATAATTAACACTTGCCACTTACAGTCAGCCTAGAACCAAATGGAGTCATCAGCATTTATAAATTAGTGTAATCAGTGTTTTAAAATAAAACATACTTGATTAGAAAATAACTTTCCCTGTAGAAAATTCAGAAATACAGGAAAACACCAAGAAAAAGTGGAAAAAAAGACCTAACAGCTCTAGTTGATCAAGGTTTAATGTTCATTTACATGAAGGAGCGTTTCTCCCACTATGAGGGTGGTCTACGATTGCAGTTTACTTAAAACCCTTTGGGAGACTCTGTCTGGACCTGACTGACTGGTGGACACTGCCTGCCAGTGTTCCATCAGTCAGCCCAGCACCCGCGAAGTGCCACTGCACACTCCCGGATGCCAGAGAGCAACCCACCTACTGCAGGACTCTGGCTAAATAGCAGAGTTAAAAGCTGAAGATGTGTTTTGAAATTCATAACATCACCCTTAAGGGAGGTTCATGTTCTATGTGGTGGTTTCAACCTACGCCTCTTCTGATGTGGGAGGAAGGGATGGGAAGTTCTTATTAAACGCTTAATAAAAGCAATTCTTTTATTTTTTAAATCCATTTTCAGAAACTCCTTTGTAGCATTTTACTTCCCTTCTGCAGCAAGATGCCATTAAGGGGAGCAAAAACAGTCTGCAGAATAACAAGGACACCACAGCCAGGCGATGGATAATTGAATGATGGCTTCCCCCAAGGCCCGGAGACTCAATTTCTATGGGCAGAGTGTATTTTACATCCACTAGAGAAAGAGAGGAAACCCTGGTGGTGTAGTGGTTAAGTGTTATGGCTGCTAACCAAAGGGTCGGCAGTTTGAATCTGCCAGGCGCTCCTTGGAAACTCTATGGGACAGTTCCACTCTGTCCTATAGGGTCGCTATGAGTTGGAATCAACTCGATGGCACTGGGTTTGGGTGGGTAGAGAAAGAGAGTCAGTAACCAGCCCTGCAGGAAACAGGACACTGCTCACATGGTACTTTCTGGTGACCATAGTTCAAATTCATGGATGTCTCACTAGGTGCCAGGCCTGGGTTAAAAAATAAAACCAAAGCATTGCCTGTTGAGTTGATTCTGACTCCTAGCGACTCTATGGGACAGAGCAGAGCTGCCCCACAGGGTTTCCAAGGAGAGGCTGGTGAATTTGAACTGCCGACCTTTTGGTTAGCAGCCGAGCTCTTAACCACTCTGCCACCAGGGGAACGCACATCTTGGAGAGACCCCTCTGGCTGATGGGGACTGGAAGGCCATAAGAGGACAAGTAGGAGCAGGGAGGTCAGAGAGGAGGCATAGCAATGGTTCAGATACAGGCAATAGTGAGTGACCTACACTGCACTCATAGCAGAGGAGACAAAAGTGGATGGATTCAAAACGGATTTTATTGGGAGAATCTGCATTTACTTAGGACTGAGGGAAAGAAAGGATAAAGGGTGATTCTTCAGTCTTTGGTGGAACCAATTAGTTATATGATGGTGCCATATACCAGGGTGAGGATTTGGGCAGAAATGAGGAAACTCAAGAGTTGGGCTTTAGATATTGTAGACTACAGATGCCTAGAAGATGCTCGGGCAGACACGTTTAATGGCCGGCTGCACACACAGATCCAGAGCTCAGACTCCCCAGATCCATTTAAGCTCGGAGGGGGAGAAGTTCACAGGGTATGCTTAGAGAGTGGAGAGGAAGGCACCGCAGCTGGAGCCTCTTGGTGTTCCCCGGGAGACAAGAATGTCAAATAAACACAAATGCCTTCCTGGAGCAGATGGTGATGCCAGGCTCCGAAATTTGGATTTTATTCTCCACAAGATGAAATTACAGAAAGAGATTTTTTTTTTTCCTTTCGAGTGACAGAGCTGTTTGTTTGTAGTTACTTATTTCTGATTAAAAAAGCAATATAGGCTCATTGTGAAAAAACTGAAAAATAAGGAAAAGTATAAAGAATAAAATAAGAAGCATCAATAATTCCACCATCCATCCACCTATAATTACCATCAACACTATGGCCTATTTCCTTCCAAGATTTTTTCTTACTTTTCACACAGATAATTTGCATAAATTACAAAATTATACTTCATACAATAATTCCATATCCTATTTTTTCACTTAATATTTTGTCACACATTTGGTTATGTGATTAAAAATCCTCTGTACACATAATTTTATTGATTGATTATATTTTAGATGAAGTTTTACAGAGCAAATTAGTTTCTCACTAAACAATTAATACACATACTGTTTTGTGACATTGGTTGCCAGGCCTACAGCATGTCAACACTCCCCCCTTCTTGACCTTGGGTTCCCCATCACCAGCTTTCCTGTCCCCTCCTGCCTTCTCATCCTTGCCCTTGGGCTGGCGTGCCCCTTTAGTCTCGTTTTATGGCCCTGTCTAATCTTTGGCTGAAGTCACCTCAGGAGTGACTTCAGGAGTTAAAAGAGTATCCAGGGGCCATACTCTCAGGGTTTCTCCAGTCTCTGTCAGACCAGTAAGTCTGGTCTTTTTTGTGAGTTAGAATTTTGTTCTACTTTCTCTCCAGCTCTGTCCAGGACCCTCTATTGTGATCACAGCCAAGGCAGTCGGTAGTAGTAGCTGGGAACCATCTAGTTGTGCTGGACTCAGTCTGGTGGCAGATGTGATAGTTGTGGTCCATTAGTCCTTTGGACTAACATTTCCCTCGTGTCTTTGGTTCTCTTCATTCTCCCCTGCTCCAGATGGGGTGAGACCAGTGGGGCATCTTAGATGGCCTCTCACAAGCTTTTAAGATTCCAGACATTAATCACCAAAGTAGGATGTAGAAAATGGTCTCCAGCCCTCAGCCCAGTAACTTGATCCCTCAGGGAGTTTGGATGTGTCTATGAAGCTTCCATGACCTTGTCTTAGTCAAGTTGTGCTGACTCCCCCAGTATTGTGTACTGTCTTACCTGTGACCAAAGTTACCACTTACCTATTGTCTAGTTAGTGTTTTTCCTTCCCTGACCCTCCCTTCCCTAGTAGCTATCAAAGATTGTTTCTGTGTGTAAACCTTTTCGTAAGTTTTTATAATAGTGGTCTCATACAGTATTTGTCCTTTTGTGATTGACTTATTTCACTCAGTGTAATGCCCTCCAGATTCACCCGTGTTTTGTGAGGTTTCACAGATTCATCATTGTTCTTTATTGTGCGTAGTATTCCATTGTACACCTGTATCATAGTTTGCTTATCCATTCATCCATTGATGGGCACTTAGGTTGTTTCCATCTTTTTGCTATTGTGAATATTGGTGCAATGAACATGGGTGTGCATATATCTATTTGTGTGATGGCTCTTATTTCTCTAAGATATATTTCTAGGAGTGGGATCGCTGAATCATATGGTATTTCTATTTCTAGCTTTTTTAAGGAAGCACCATATTGTTTTCCAAAATGGTCATATCATTTTACATTGCCACCAGCAGTGCATAAGAGTTCCAATCTACCCACAGCCTCTCCAATGTTTGTTGTTTTCTGTTTTTTTTCATTCGAGCCAGTAATGTTGGGGTAAGATGGTATCTCATTGTAGTTTTGATTTGCATTTCCTTAGTGGTTAAGCGCTACAGCTGCTAACCAAGAGGTCAGCAGTTCAAATCCGCCAGGCGCTCCTTGGAAACTCTATAGGGCAGTTCTACTATAAGTCGGAATTGACTTGATGGCAGTGGGTTTGGTTTTTGGTTTGAATGGCTAGTGATCACAAGCATTTCCTCATGTGTCTATTGGCCACCTGAATGTCTTCATCAGTGAAGAGTCTGTTCATATCCTTTGCCCACTTTTTAATTGGATTATTTGTCTTTTTTGCTGTAGAGGTGTTGATTTTAGTGACTAGACCTTTGTCTGATTTGTCATAGTTAAAATTTTTCCCCAGTCTGTAGAATCTCTTTTTACTCTTTTGATGGAGTCTTTTGAAGAGCAAAAGCGTTTAATTTTTAGAAGATCCTAGTTATCAAGCTTATCTTCTGGTATTTGTGTATTGTTAGCCATGGTTCATATCCTATTTATGCCATATATTAGGGCCTCTAGAATTGACCCTATTTTTAATTCTATGATCGTCATAGTTATTGGTTTTATACTTAGGTCTTTGATCCACTTTGAATTAGTTTCTGTGTATCATGTGAGGTATGGGTCCTGTTTCATTTTTTTACAGATGGACATCCAGTTTTGCCAGCACTTTTTGTTAAAAAGACTGTGTTTTCCCCATTTAAGGGACTTTGGACCTTTGTCGAAGATCAGGTGAATGTAAATGGATGGATTTCCATCTGGGTTCTAGATTCTGTCCCATTGGTCAATATGTCTGTCGTACCAGTATCAGGTTGTTTTGACCACCACAACTGTATCATAGGCTCTGAGGTCAGGTAGTGGGAGTTCTCCTACCTTACTCTTTTTCTTCAGTAGTGCTTTACTTATCTGGAGCCTCTTTCTTTTCCATATAAAGTAAATGATTAGTTTTTCCATCTTGTTAAAGAATGCTGTTGGTATACGGATTGTAATTGCATTGTACTTGTAGATTGCTTTCACTAGAATTGATATTTTCACAATGTTGAGTGTAGACATAATTTTAATTGCAACCTAATAGTATACTGGATAGATATAAAATAATATGTGCTATTCAATTAGCATTGAACATTTAGGTTGTTTTCCATTTTTTTCTATAATAAATAGACCTATGATAAATATCTCTATGTATAAATATTCCGTTTTCTAAAATGAGAATTTTCGGCTCAAAGGGCATGAATGTTTTAAAGGCTTTTGATACCACTGGCACATTATTTTCAGAAAATCCAAACCAATTTATAAGGCGCTCTAGTGGCACAGTGGTTAAAGCACTCAGATGCTAACCAAAGGGTCAGTGGTTTGAACCTAACGGGCACTCCATGGGAGAAAAGATGTGGAAGGCTGCTTCCGTGAAGATTACAGCCATGGAAACCCTATGGGGCAGTTCTACTCTGTCCTATTGGGTTTCTATAATGTCGTTATGAGTCAGAATTGACTCAAGGACAATGGGTTTCATTTTTTGGCTTTTATTCAATTTATATTTTTGGTATGTGATATTGCTCCTTCGCTGTATCCTTACCATCACTGAACTTTATGGCATTAAAAATTTTGCTAATTTTATGGATGAAAAATATCTGCCATTGAAAATTCTCAGTGTTTTCATGAAGCCATTAGGAGAGAAATCAGAGTCTCATAAAAATTGCAGTCCAGTAAATTAAAAGCATGCCACTAAAGTGTTTGATTTTAATATCATAATCAAGAACGTGGGTTTAAGCTCACACACACACAAAAAAAGAACACATTTCTAACAAGTCTTATCCAAAGCAACAGCAATAACCTTATTACTGGTGATCTGAGCTGGGAATCGAAGCTACTGAAGGCATCCCAACCACATGATGTTGAGTACCTGACCACACAGCATCCTAGAAATCCCCAAGGACTTGTCCAGGACAGAGCAGAAAGATTAACCTGGGGAACACAAGCAAGTGACAGTCCATCTCTCTCTCTCCACTGATGAAGAGATGAACTATAACCCAAGCACCGTTTTTCAATTCAAAAGGCATCTGGGAGCAGAATTACTCAGCCTCCAGTAGGACATAAAAGAACTGCTTAGGTGCGTGCAAGTGTTTGGAGTTAAACCACTGAGCCCAGTGAGGAGGGGGGCAGGGAAGAGTGAGTCAAACGGAAATCTCCTTCCTCTTTATGGTGAGTTTTAATCTAGACATACAGGCTGAACCCTATCCATGGTTGGTTTGGACTGAGATGACTTGGGTGTTGCTGTAAGGGAGATGGCGCACAGGGACACCACCTTTGCACATGCAGAGGTTTCAAGTGGCAGGTGCCTCACACTGGTTGCCTTTAGGATTTCGTCTCAGTTCCAGCTCTGGACTGTGGCCTTACACACTTGAAAACCTGAAGTTTTCAGCATGCCCTAAGAGGCTTTGTCTCTCTAGAGCCAACTTGCATTGCCCAAGCTTACAAAGAGTTATGCAAACTGTAATGCCAATTACATACATTTTCTACCTGCAAGTAGATTGACGTGTGAAACCAAATGATAACCGGAAAGGCTGACCAAGAAGCTTGGGGCCTTAACAAGGGAAGGCAGGAGGACAATCTAAGAGGTTGTCCAATCAGGGTTGCTTAAGGCTATATGAATACTGCCTAGGGTGCCCTTCATCTAGTTTATTTCTCGTCATGCTTCAGAGCTCAGCTCAAATATCCCCTCCTCACGGAAGCCTTCTCAACTCTCAGTGTGGGTCTCCCTCCTCCCCACTCCGCTTATACATTCTCAATACACCCTGAATTTTTGTTTGAGCACCTATTGCAGTTTTAATTAAAAGAATGTGTAGACTCTGTTGGCTATCTGTCAGGTCCGTGAGAACATGGAGTATGTTAGTCTTGTTCATTACTTCAACCCCAATCTCTAGCAGAGTGCCTTGTACATAGTAGACACTCAAATACTTGTGGGAGGCAGGGAAGGCGGGGAGGATAAGAGAATATGCTGACCTCATGTCCACCGCAGGAACAGCCTTGCCAGTGGAATGTCAAGATGCTTCGCCAAGATTCTCTCTTCCTCTGACAGTGTCAAAGATGGTACTACCAAAGTCTGCCTTGCCTTTTTGTGCTTCTGCTGGCCAACCATTCCCCTCTACCTCCTGCTTGGCATATGCAATACCCTCACTAAGGTTACAGTCTAATCACAGTGGCCTGAGTGCCTGTCTCTTGAAGCACCTTTGCCTGCCCCTATTTTATGATCATCTATGCTTTAAATCACAGTGGGAAGACTTACTTACAAGTGCCTGGGTTGACACACCATCAAGTTCCTGTAACTGCCATACCACCACCTAGAGTTAAGGATGGGGATGCTCCAGGACGCACAGCAGTCATCACAGAAATAAGACAGCAATGTGTGCGTGTGGCTGACGCCTGTTAACACTTCCTAAAAACAGAAGCTAGGGATGACATCCTTGTATGAGTTGGCTATTTTCTCAAAATATGATATTAATTTTGATAATTAAAAACAGAATGAGCACTGGCCTGGGAGTCTGGGTGAGATGTTTTTGATCCCGGCTCTGCCACTAATGTGGATGTCAGCAAGTCCCATGTCCGTGCTGGCTTCTGTTCAATGAGGGGCGGGACAAGACAACCACTCCAGCCCCTTTCAATCTCGGCATCACGTGATTTAATGATTATCTTCACCTAAGAACTCTCCCACCCCGACTTCATAAGCACCCCAAAGATTAGGCCAGCTGCTGGCGGGGACCATCAAACACTCAGGAGTCTGAGTTCAGCATCTCTAGAGAAATCATAGCAAGGCCTCAGGATTTTCATGATCACAAACAATATCATTCAGGAGATAAGCAGATGTTCTGAGGACTTGACACCCACTAACACAACAGATTCTCTGAAAAACGGATATTCTCGACATTTGTTAACCACTGGATGAAGGATTGAGATGCCTGGGAAATCTGCTCATGCTCCAAGGTACCTTCTTCTCTCAATTTTCCCCAGAAGCAGGACATTTGCGGAAATTATTTCCTATGTGTAAAATAGTCAGCCACTATGATAAAATGCAGGCTGTTTTCCTAAGCTTATAACTTTAGCAAAAAGCAGTTCCCTGCTCTGTTCTTGATATTTGGGAGCTCAATTTCCTTTATCTCAGGCCCACAATGCACAGATCTGTGTCCAGATCCAGTCAGTAGTGCTAAATTAGCCTCTCAAAAGTGTGTTCAATTTTAGCATGAATCTGTTTATAACCAAAACCTAATCTCAATCTTAATTAACTGGTATATTAAATTCAAAATCATGCTTATGTTTAAACAGTCTATGAACCTCCTTAAAGAATGGGCATCTTTGGTGAGGCCCTTCCCTGTCTGCAGGGAAATTACCAGAAAGCATACAGACGGCCCACTAAGGGGCTCGCACTCCAGAGACACGTATCTATTTTGGCTGCAGAACTGTGGATAGACTGAGCACAAAAGTGTGCATTTCAAAAGATTTCTCCTATTAGTTCAAATAGAATATTCATATATATATATATGTATATACAAACCCTCCGAGATAGCATCTAAAGATAGGCATGGGACGTTTAATACCTGGAGTAGTAAGACTCCACCCCCAGGGCCTCCCGGACGCTGGCGATGTGCTGCTCAAGGGCTGAGCTGGTTGCTGTCGGAAGGGTCGCACTGTTGCCGACCTGGAAGTCACCGGAGTTTTCCATCATACTATCACCCAGATGGTGCTCGTGAAACTTGAGAATTCCTGAAACACGACAGGCACAGCCAACATTATACACAGTTGAGGGGCAGGGACGCAAGGGTGGGAGTGCCAATGCTATACGACTTCTTTGACAAGCATGCCACTTCCCAAACCATGTGAAGAAACCCTGAAACACAAGGTCTCAAGGGGCCTTCCAGAAGTGTGAAGAAATCTTGAAATACAAGGTCTCAACAGGGCTTCCAGAAGCTTGGTTAGAATCCTTTTCACAGTTTTTACCATCAGCTTTGGTGCTTGAAACCAGGGAGCTCGAGATTCAGCTTTTGCCTTTGGCGACACATCCAGAAGCTTCTGGTATTGTGACTACTTCATATATATTTCAAGACAGATGCTTCTCAGAAGCATCAACTAGGGAAAGCCTCCTTTCAGGAACAGTGCATGAGCATGCCAACGTATATTCTCGCAGAAATAGAAATTCTGAACAAAAATATAATTAGCCAACTGGAAACTGTATGACTCAAACAGCCTTCATTTCCAAAAAAGTAAACCAAAATAAATAGGTAATTGAAAGGCCAGATAACATTTTAAACCATTTTTAAACAAGACTAACTAGTCAAAGATCATGAATGGATTAACCCAAAAACCCAGAATGGATTAAGGGAGCAAAAAACTGACGGCTGGATGAAACGGAGGTTTACTGGCAACAAACACAGGACATATTTTCAAATGGAAATGAGGTATGTCAGCCCTGGAAAAGGCTGGTCCTCTCTGATTGGATTAGAGCCTCAGCGAAAGCTTTCGAGCCTCATTAAGAGCAAAGAGGAATGGAAAGAGAGACAATAGAAGCCTCATTATACACAGCTCGTTATTACAGGGATTTGGATCCACCACCTGTCAAGTCATGTCCCGAAACGTAACAACCACAGCGAGAAAAAGCTTGATACCCCCCAGTTATCAACCTCGTCCTCACGGGTGTCTGTGCCATCTGTGGGAGCTCTGATAGTGATACACGGGGGTTCCACTGTGGCGACCATTAACCAAGTCCCCAGGAAAATCATGATTTAAAACCTTTAGCATAAGAAGGTGGAAACTAAGAGTATTCTTTGTGAGAAAGCCCACAGGAACATGAAATTGAGGGGGAAATGATTATGGCAAATAAATCGGAGGCACAGAATGCGGAGCTGTGAGTGCTCAGAACCTAAGAAGCATCTGGGAGCTGTCATCCAGCTGTCACTTTTTTTTCTTTTTAAATGAAAGAGACAGAAACATAATCAAGACAATCTTGTCAATTCTCTCTGGCAGTTGAACTTTGTGAAATTGGCTTACAGATAGATAGTCAAGGAGCCCGTTCTTCAAGATTCCCAATTATCAGATCCACTTCCCCAGTCAATAAACTCTAATTGGAGCTGGTATGTCTCCAAACATGGCAAAGCCATCAGCATTTTATTATGCAAAAAATATGGCCCTCACAGCTAATTAGTGGGTCCGAATTTAGTGAAACTCTTACAGCCTGAACATTTTAATGTCAATGTAATCAAAGGGGGTTTTTACATCTAAACTCGATTTATAACAGAACTGGTTAAAAAAGGGTTCTGTTAAAGCCAGAAATTTCCAACATAAGACTTCATTTAAATACTGAGAGAATGGCCATTATAATTTTAGTCTCTTTAACTTTAGCATGACAAAGGGTCACGACTATGAAATCATACACAGAGAGAACTCCTTAGGACTTGCCAACGTCACTTTATTAGCTAATGAACAGCTGCCTACAAACAGGGCTGCTAGTGAAATTAATCCCCCTGCTTTTAGTCTTCCTTCATAAATGCTTCCACACTCACCGGTAAGGCGCAGAGATTTCTCAAGGGACTGAGAAAGCTGGGCTGTCTTATTAACCGAATGCCCCACTACGGAACACCCAGGCTGATCTGTGATAAGGCGCCTCTTCCACCTCTATTCATTAGCAGTTCACAGGTCTGCTGTCTTAATTGCCCTGTTCCCACAGAGAGAGATCTCACCTGCCCCGGGAGCAAGCAGCCAGCTGTACAGGTAGCCTGCGGCCAGGGAGTAGTAGAGCACTAGGCCCCTCTGGCCATTAACCATCTCCAAGATTTGATCGATGGTGACCGGGGAGTAAGGGTCAGAGTCCTGTTGTCCTGTTTGTCGCTCCACCAGAAGGTCAGCAAATGCCCTTGTCCGTCCTCTCTCAGCCACGGCCAGGGCTTCATCATGATGGCCTAGGAGACATAGGCATAGACTGAGGGCCACGGTGAATGTGCCTACTCAGGATAGAGGACAGTAGGTACAGAGATCGCGAGAGAAACCTCGCTGCCGCCATACTCCTAAGTGTGACAGGTCCTGGTCCCTCTGTTCCACATTCAACTCCCTGTCTGAGATGAGGGTACAGTGTATACTCTCACAAAACCCACCTTTTTAGATCCAACAGGAATGACTTCGAGCCGCCCTGCGCCATCAGGCCTTCATCTTATCTGCAGCCAGCACCACGCGAGCCCCAGCCTGGTTTAGAGGCCTCCTCCTAAGCCTGCCCCATCTCTGCTTCACATCCTGCGCTGCCCCCTGACCTGGCCTCTGACCCACATATCCCCTTGGCTCGTTGGGCCCGACGCTTTGTACTGCTTCTCTCGTTACCTCACTCCCCTGCTCTACTTGGATTCTGACTGCATGGACAGATGGGAGCTATGTGGCGTGTCTCCTGGCTGTCTTTCCAGTCCCTCCACAATGCAGGCCCTCCATGTGTCACACTGTCCAGCCTACCCCACTCCACAATTCCCCCAACCACACCTCTGTGCCTTTATATATGCTGGCCTGCTGCTGGTCTGCCCCTTCCCCTTTCACTGACTGGCAAGCTCTGCCTCAGCCTTTCAATTCAGCTTCGAATCCCACTTCCTCGAAGAAACACGTCAGGAATCTAGTTTAAAGGCTGATACACAAATATAAAAGCACGAACAATACAAAACCACAGGGTCTAAAGTGAGGATGGTGTGTAAGTGCCAAAGGAATGTAATGCAGAAGATTAATCCGTTTGCTTGTGTCATATATGGAAATACGGAAGAGGTGCTAGAACTAGGGTCAAAGTGGATGGCAGAGGCAGGGGCCGGATGCTGCAGCTCCGCCAGCACTTCCAGGGCGCCTGGCTTCCCTGCAGCTCTGGTATTAGGAGAAAGTGAGGATTTCTATATGTGTATGCAAATGTCTCCTTTTACTCTATTAAGTTATTAATTGAAACAGCAGGCACCATCTCTATGCACATTGGAAAATCGGCCCCAAAGTGCTAGACAGACTTAACACTGTGATTATAATAGATAATAAACTGTTATCTCAGGCAATGAACACATTTAATAGATACATTTTTCAAGGGGAAGCTTGAGTATTCACATAGATACTGAATAGGCCTTAGCATCCACCTTCAAAGACATCGTCGGTTCCAATGAGCGCCTCTGCAAGCCAGGCTGGGTCAGGGACAATGGTCTGGAGAGATGAGGAGGCCCAGAAAGAGGTGGAGGATGGGGGGCTTCAAGAGGGCAGCTTCAGGAGTGGAGGCCCAGATGCGCACTGTGCCAGGGCTGCTGTCACACAGGCCTGGGAGGGTCATCACAGACGATGTCACAACCCAGAGGGCAGGCGGCCTAGTAAACCCATTTACCAGACAGCAGTATGAGCAGATGTGCAGCTGAGGAGATAAAGAAGAAGCCAGGCGTCTTCTCAGGTATTCCTCCTTAGTCAGGGAGAGCTGATGGTCTCCTGCTTGCTTCCCCCTCCCCTGCCAGGTTCCCTCTCACCACTAACACCTGGCTTTATGCACCCCTGTCTCCGGGTCACCTTCTCTGCTTTCTGGGTCTGCCTGCCAGACCACTTTGCTTCCTCTGCGTTTGAGCTTACTTTACCCTAGCACCACTTGCACTGTTGTAGACTCAATGATCTATGTCTCTCGATAGGCTCAGAGCTTCTTGAGGTCAAGAATCAGGCCTTCCTGACTTCAAATCCCCAGGGTCGGCGTTTGGCATGTAGTAGGTGCTCTGGAGAGATTTACTGCACAAATGACCAAATGTTAATGACTCGATTGTGGTTGTGGCTTCTCAGTCTGTCGTAACGAGTCCTATCTCAACACAGCAACCACTGAGCCCCTGAGACACCCAGGCACACACGCACACACCAAGCCAGAACCCCAGCTGTTCTCACCGAGGCTGACCAGCACCCGCTGCAAGGCCTGGTAGGAGGACGTCTGCAGGTCGAAGAGGGAGAGTTTGTAGTCTGTGCTCAGCTGCACCTCATGCCGGATTGTTTCAAACAAGGCCGATGCCCTATAGAGCTGCAAGCAGGGGACAAAGAAAACCACCATTACCCAGAAACCTAGGTCCAGGTACTTACAGACTAGAGACAACTTTTGCTCACATCTTGGTGTACAACCCAAAGACTGTTGCAAAAGTTTTGAAAGGATTAATCTTTATTTTCAGATAAGTCTTTGTGGATCTGAAAAGATCATACCCCGCAAATTCTAGTTTATATAATCAGTTTTTGACAGACGTGGGGATCTAAAAGACAGAGGTTACAGACTTATGGTTTGAAAGACGGATTTAAGTTTTAAAAAAAACAAACCAGCTAGTAATCCAGCCAAGTGCTAAGTTTTACTGGAACAAAAAAAGCCATCAAATGATCATTATTTACCAGCCCAGGCCTCACTACACCTGAGGAACAGAGTGTGACCCAGTGTGGTGGAGGCACTGGGAAATGGGTGAAGCTGGTGGGAAAGAGGACAGGAAGTCACTCTCAGGAGGGGAGGCTCTTTGTCGTAGGCAGCTCAGTGCTATGGAGCCAAATCGTAATTGGCCCTCCACTGCAGTGCACCACGGTCAGGTCTTCACTGGAAAAGCTCGACAGGAGCCCTGGCCACACTAGAAACTACAATGCCACCTCCACCACCACCAGCACCCCCAGGACTGGATGCTTGACATTCCTAATGGAGACACTCGCTGCTGTGCTAACTGGCTTCTCCTTCAGCGAGCACACCAGACTCTTCTGACTCTGAGACGTCTGTGCTAGAAGCACAGTGTCCAATTCTCAGTTTACGCAAATTAAAAAACAATAGAATTGTAAGACTGAGAGACTTAGACTAGGATCCAGGAGTCTATTCCTAGCCCTGCCACTAATTTGCTGTGTGACTTGTGGCAAGACTTGGAACTTCAGCTTCTTCGTCCCTAAAAGGGGGATGGTCGGCATTCTACCTTGCAGGGTTATGTCGAGGAATACGTGTAGTGAATGAAAATACTTAGAAAATTGTTAATCACCATATTATTATAACCTGGACATTAGAGCGTTAATTTCTCAAAATGGCCTTTAATGGCTTAAAAAGTATGGTAAGATACTATAACTTTCTAGCATGCTATGGCACGAATTCAGTCCCTAAATTCTCCTGAGCCAGGACGGAAGCCTTGATTTACTTCTCCTTGTTTCCCCTTTACCTAGCACCATGTCCTTTGCAGTAATTACCCACACACTGACTGAATGGACGAGTGTGGAATTTTAGAGGTCGCCATCTCAGAACTTCTCCACCCTAACAGAGCAAGCCCTTAGCTCCAGGTATCTTTCGAATCTCCAGAGCCAGCAGGCTAATGGACTGCAACTATTTGTACATATGCAGGAAGATGAACTTACTGCAAGAGAAAACCAGGGAAGGAGGGAGGAAGGCAGGGAGAGAAAAGAGAATGAGGTGGGAGAGGCATGTCTACTGATATAACTAGAAATGTACAAGAACGTTAAATGCAGTGATTATGAATTCTTGGATTACTTACTTCCATCATAAAATCCAAGTTATTTCCTAATAAGGTTTAATGAGCAACGGCAGCACGTAACACAGGAATTCCAGAGAAATTTTTGAAAACTCGATCAGACAAGTAAGCAAGAATCTTTCCTTAATGGTTCAGGACTTCTGGGCCTGGACTGGATGGAAACCCTGTACATCAGCCCAAGGGTGGAAGGCAGCACCCTCTGGCAAATGTCATCACCACGGAGATAGTAATCCCAAGTTCTCCCCTGCCTCTGGAAACAACACCACCCACTTGGGTCAGGGCTTCTCCTGCTCACCTGGTGCTGGGCCTCCTCCAGATTTCCGCTAGCCCAAAGAGAGAGGCCGAGCCCGTGGCGGATTTTGGCCTCATCTTCTCTTCGGCCCAGTTGCTCAGCTAGCCGTAGACCTAAAAACAGATGGAGAAATTTTAAGGAAACACAGGAGACAGACAATTCCACTGTGCCAAGGAGGCCTGCAGAGTCATTCTGCTTCAGGTAGACGTAAAGAAGGTTAACAACACGGCTAGATAAAATGCAGGACGAGAGCTGAGTCAGCCCAGGCAGAGGAAGCATTCTCTTCAATTTCTGTGTTGGTAGCGACTTTTCCAGGCCGCTCCAGGATGCACCAGCAAGAGCTCAGAGATCGCAATCAGCAGGCGACAGGTTTGCAGGGCAGGCAAAAAGGTGGAAACAAATGGAACCTAACCTGGCTGCCCTCCCTGTTGGGAAACCCTTAGCTTCGCAAATGAAAACTCCTGGCCTATAAATTTATCAAACCTGATTCTCTGGCTGGCAAAATCTTTTCCCGACAGTTCCACAATGCAGAAGCCAAGATAATACAATAAAACCTGCAAAAGCCAGAATGTGTGTAAGGCAGCAACCTGTCAGAAATGGAAAACCTAAATATTTTCCACTAAAATGATCTACAAAAAAGCACTAAGACTGCACCCTGTCAAAGGCAGAAAACTTGCGAGACCCGGAAAAACAAGGCAGTCCCGTTGAATTTCAGCTCTCACGGGTTTAACTGCATTTTCCTCATCACATGCATGTGCACAACAGGCAATTGGTGTTGGTGGGGAGCACACGTGATGCCCTCCAGAAAGCAGAACACTCGCACTGCCTGACCCTGCCTTCTGAGGGAGGCTACTGAGGTGGCTCATATCCAATCTGCTTTTCCTTTAAGTCAGAGGCTTTGATCTGCCTCCATGGGGTTGCAAAGCAAGTGCTATTATGAGTCAGAAGCCTGACATGAGACTGTCCTCACTCTAATGGCCTTCAGATAGGCACCTGCCGTTTGGGTCACTTACCCACAGCAAGCTTCTGGATTTTGTGGCACTAGCAACCTCCGGGGTTTTGTGGGAGCCAAATCTGAGGGCAACCACTTATTGCACTGGGCCCTAAGATGCTCTCCGCATCACTTTCCCCTCATTATCTTTCTCTCTGCAGACAGACGTGCACTTGTGCAGAAAGGCAGCATGTGTGTCCCTATGCCACAACTGAACACGCAGGGAAAGGGCCTCCTTCTAATCCCATTCAGGGTGGACGGGACCCTGCCTCTGAGTGTGTTGGGCCTGTGCTATTTTAGACTCTGGAAAAGGAACTGAGTCAGTTGAGAGCATAATAAAAGTAATACTCTGGTCCAAGGCTCATGAAATATGCTTTTAAAAATGTACATAACTCGGAAATAGCATTTTAATTTTAAATCATGTCACCGAGTAACAAAAATAATACTTGCAAATTATTCATATTTTTAAATACCTCACAGAAAAAGAACACAAATGAAAGTAGACGGTTCTTGGGGAAAACCCAGGAGGATACTGGTTGTTTTAACCTTCAATAAGCTAGCCACATTAATTCTCCAAATCAGACAACCCTGCTGGTTTGGGGTCTGTGAGTCAGGAGGAAAACTCAGTGAGGTGAGCTCCCTTGGGATGTCTGCTCTGTGTGAGTGGAGACTTTGCTTTGCTCCTTGCTATCTCTTCATACTCAGGACACACCCTGGTCCACAGTCAGGGCTTCAGCAATGAACAGTTCAAAGCCCACTGGACAGACATGGCATCTGCCCTGCCCCAGCTTCTATTGGCTTCCGCCTCTTAGGAATCTAATCCACCCATCCAGCAATCCTGGAGCCTGGATTGCCAGGAACTGGTTGCATGTTGTTGTTAGTTGCCGTGGAGTCAATTCTGACTCATGGCAACTCCATGTGTGCAGAGTAGAACTGTGTTCCATTGCGTTTTCATGGCTGTGATCTTTTGGAAGCAGATTGCCAGCCCTTCCTTTGAGGCACCTCTGGGGATGTTCAAACCACCAACCTTTTGACTAGCAGTCTATGCTTAACTGTGCAACCCAGGGACCCCTCTTTTCATTTGGAAAAAGAAAGAAAGCTGAATAAGAACAGGAGTTTTAACCAGGAGTGTCCATCTGAATCCCTGGAGCACCTGTTCCAAAGACTCTGCGCCACCTGTGAGACTCTGTGGCACAGGGGCGGGGGCCATGCCGATATCAGGCCCATCTGAAAGCCAGGAGAGACAGCACTGGGTGGCTTCCGGCTGAACTGTTTGGTCATTTTGATTGGCTGCAGACCCAACTCAGAGCACTGGGAAGGGACCGGCCAGGTGTCCTGTTCCAGGCTCCTGAGAAGTGGGCATGGCCCACAAGAAAAGGTATCTGCTGCACACTGTCTGGTGGAGCCCATCCGTGAAACAGGCCCGTGGAGACACTACAAATCACATTTTAGACTGCTGCAAGACTTCAAAGAACAAGAAACAATAAAAATGAACTCCAGAGTTTTTAATAAATACAGAATTATGTCACAGTGTCTCAAGCAAAGCAGCTGCTTCCTGGAAACAGTATTGTAGGAATTACAAAAGTACACAGCTGAGAGGTTGTCCTCTGCCTGGCCTGAGTTTTAGTTTTCACCAATTCAACTGAACACCACCCCTAGTCTGTTAGAATTTTACCACAGTCAAGTTTCAGGAAACTGAAAGCGAACAGTCATAGTTGACGCATTGAGATAGAGCCCAGCCCAGAGAGAGCAGGAGCCAGATGAGGCCTGGGGAGTGGTTCCGGCCTCTCAGTAACTTCTCAGCCTGCAGGCCAGTCATCCCCGATTCGTGCAAAGGAAACAGTGACCCATCAGCTCCTCTCCCACTCTCCACCTTGCTTCCTGCTCCCCTGTCCCCCACTTCCCCCCTGGGGCTCAGGAGTAGTAAAGGATAAAACTGCCCCAACCCTGCTCTGTTCTTTTGCAGTTAGGACCCTGCATAGTTCCTGAGGTCAGAAACCCCAGGTTGAGCCCACTCCACCACTGACCGATTACATGGCCACAAACAAATCACTGTGCTTCTCTGAGCCTCAGTTGACTGAGCTGCAAAATAGGGAAAAAAAGGTACACTTCTCAAGGTTATTGTAAGAATTCAGATTAAATCAATTCTATCTGCAAAGCTCCTTGGGAAGTATAAGTGAGTCTGTGCCTGAATCAGCCCCATTGCCTCTCACAGGTGAGCTGAGAGGCAGCCTCTCCATCCTTCTTCCCTTCCACTGGGGAAGGATCCAAAGTGCCTAACTGAGCAGAAGTGCTTTCAGGAGCAAAAAGTCCTACACAAAGTAAAGAGGTGGACGATGAATGCATTGCTACAGGGACTTCTGCTTCAGGGGAAGGAAGCTTCAAAGGACTGCCTACACCCAGGTAACCGCATGGCAGAGAAGCAGCCAACTCCTGGGTCAGCCTGGAATAAGACTTCACCATGGCGCCCACCCAAGCACTGTGGGCGATCAACCCTGGGGAAGAAGCCAGCTCTGCTGCTTAGACTGAGGCTTCCAGATGAGACCTCCACTACCCTATCAGAATTGCTTTCTATATTTGATAGTTTTGATAGTTCAGATATCTTCTAGAGGGATAACTGGGCTGGGAGCAGATAGCATTTTCCTCTGATTTGGACCCTGAAATTGTACATGATTAGCTCTTCCTTGATTCATCTGTGTGAGAATGTGTTGTTCACCCAGCAGAGGGCTGGGAAAAGCAAGGAAGGTATCAGCTTCTTGTGCATCTGGCTGGCAGCAGACACTGTCCCAGAAAGAGTAAGCCAGCCTGGGTCAAGAGAGAGCTAGGTAAGGCATTCTGGACAATGAAACACCTTAGCACTAGCAAGGGACACCCAGTGGGAGCACCATGATTTTGGGAGTTGGACTGCTGATGTGGTCTCAGAGGTACCCCTCAGTTCAACTCAAACTTGCATACATCCTTCTGAGTAGACCTGAACTTGATCTTGAGGAGACCAAAGGCCCACAACAGGCATTATGACCTACCTTCCTGTAAATACATGACTGCCTGGGAATAGTTCTGCAAGGCATGATGGGTCCTCCCGAGGCTGCTGTATGATACCGTCTTAGCCACCAGGTCATTCATCTGGGCGGCAATGCTCAGGTGCTGCTCTTGATAGACCACAGCCCTCTCAAAGGTGCCCAGCGATTCGTACGTTAGGCCCAGGTTCCCATAGGCTCGGCCCTGGCACGTGGGGTTGTTGGTTTCCTCTGCTATCTGCAGGTCGAGCTGGTGGTACTGGAGGGCTGTGTCATACTCCCCCATCTGCTGGTAAACGCCCCCCAGGCCACAGGCCGCGTCGCTCTCTAGGGCTCGGTCTTTCATCTCTCTGGCAATGTTCAGCTGGCGTTCCAGGCAGGAAATGGCTTGTTCATAATTCCCTAATTGGCTGTGCAGACTGCCCAGCTCTCCGTAGGCCTGGGCTTTATTGAAGGCCTCCCCGAGCTCATGGGCCACCACGAGCCTCTTTTCGAAGCACACGAGGGCTTGCTGCAAGCTCCCCATCGCCCTGTGGGGATGTAGACAGAGAAGCAATGATATTACTTCGTGCAGGTGCAGACATGCTAAAGCCCCTGAGAAAATGAAAAGCATTTGTCACTGTCACTTACTATAGAAGCTCTTAACTCCTCTTCTAGCTAAAATCTATCATGTGCCCTTAGAGTGAGATGCAGGGGAATTTCATAATCAGGGAAGCAATTCCAAAGGTATCCCTTAGTGACCTTCCCAAGAACTTGAGAGTCAATGGGATCTACACCCCAGAGGAAACATAAAATATATTAATAGGCACAATGATAGCAAGTGAGCTGTTTGGTTCTTTGGGCCTCCCAATTTCTACTACCGCTTAGATGATTTTTTTGAAATCACTTTACAATGACTGTAAATCTTTCCTCCTGTGCTTCTCTGAGCACTCTGTGGGTGATGATTTAGTCTGCCCCTTGCCCTGCCTCCACTCCTGGAGCCCTCATCCCCTTCCTGTCTGGAGAGGCCATATATCCTGCAGACACACGGGAGCAGACACAGACACCTTCTTGGGTTCCCTGCATTCAGGAGAAAAGCATCCCCTTGGCTAATGGTGTGTTTTTCTGTGCTAAGAAGTGACATGATAAAGAGTGGGAAGAGCGTGGATTCTGGCAGCAGACCAAACTAGCGCGTGGGGCACATGAACGCCTTTCCCCAGGCCTCAGTTCCTGGAAGGTAAATCCCACACCCGCAGCAGATGATAGTGGAGGCATGATAATAAAGGAGTACTACAAATATTCTGTGAGCTGTCTATGCCAGGCACCCAGCACGATGCAGGGTGCAAAGTATGTGCTTATCCATGCCCCCCATTACGGCTTTTCCTAAAGCATACAATGGGGTCCAAGTAATTGGTGGGTGCAGATGTTATATGAAAAAACAAATTCACATACTGTGGAAGGCATTCAGAAAAGATCAGTTTGACTGATTCATGCACCTTTCCTATTTCCTACTACCTCTTTTATCCTGTCTATTACGATGCAGTCAAAGGCATTATGTTTGGAGTCAGAGAGCCCTGGCTTTGACTCTCAGCTGCCCTTGTTAAGCTGTGTCATCTTGGGCATCAGTCTAAACTCTCTGGGTCTCAGTTCCTTTCTCCATAACCTAAGGGTAATAATACCACCTGCTTCATTCACAGAATTGTTGGAAGACTCGAATGAGATGACGTGTATGAAAATGCTCTGTAGTCAATAAACTACCACACAGACACAAGGTTGCCTTTACCATCACAACTGCTCTATTTGCAGGTTTTTCAACCACATTCGTCCTCTTTTTTACCTGTGTCCATTTCCTAGGCCCCGGTAAGCCTTGGCTTGGTCTTGCATGCGATTCAGACTCTGGGCAACAGATAAATACTGTTCATAGTATTTGATAGCTTCCTCGTAATCCCCCAGGGCCTCGTAGCAATCCCCCAGGTTGCCGTAGGCCCGGCCCCTGTCCAGCACAGACTCATTTCCGCTGAGCTGTTGCAACATGGCCAACTGCTGCTCGAAGTAGCCAATGGCTTCTTCCATCACATTCATGTTCATCTTTGTGATGCCCATGTTGCCATAGACCTGGGCTTCTAGACTTGGATCCTTCAACTTCTGCCCTAGATCCAGCTGCTCTTCATAACACTTGAAGGCCATCGTGTATTTCCCCAGGGCCATGTAGACAGCTGCCAGGTGCCCATGAGCTCTGCACTCCCCTGGCAAGTCGCTCAGCTCCTGATAGACCTCCAGTTCTTGTGTGTGATAGCCCAAGGCCTTATCATATTTCTGGACCATTCGATATGCAGTGCCCAGGGCGGCATATGCACTGGCCTCCAGTCTCCTGTCCTTCACGTGGTGAGCCAAGCCCAGTTGCTGCTCGTAGAATTTTATTGCACCGCTGATATCTTTTTTACAGACGAATATATCACCCAGGTTCCCTAGGGCTCGAAATTTCGCCTGGGAATTATTCAGGGATTGGGCTAGGGACAGTAGGTATTTCTGACATTCCTCAGCTTTGCCGAAATTCAGCAAAGCCTTGAACGCTAGGCCCAAGTTGCAGTAGGCTTTTGCTTGGCTCAATTTGTCATGAAGATCTTTGGCCAGTGCCAGATCCTGCTCATAGTACTTCACTGCCTCCTGGTAGTTCCCAAGGCAGTAGTGGGCATAGCCGAGATTGTGGCAGACCTTCCCTTCTCCTTCCATGTCCTGAAGGTCGGGAGCAAGCCGGAGGTACTGTTCATAATAGGGGGCAGCCTGGACATACTCTCCCCGGGAACAGTGGAAGTTGCCTAGGTTGCTGAGGGCCCGGGCCTCACTCTGGATGTCCCGCAGCTCTCGGGCGATGTTCAGGTGGTTCTGGTAGTGCTGCAGGGCCCGGTCGTGGGCACCCAGGGCCTGGTAGGCCACGGCCAGGTTGCCATGCGTGGAGGCCTGTGAGGCACGGTCGTTCACTTCCATGGAGATCTGTAGCTCCTGCCGGTGGTACTTGACCGCCTGGTCATACATGCCCAGAGCATTGTAGGCGTTGCCCATGTTCCCGTAGGCCCGCCCCTGAGCAGCGTAATCACTCAGCTCCTGGGCGATGCACAGGTGGGTCTTGTGGAGTTTCAGTGCAGTGTCATAATCGCCCTTCATCTGGTGTATTATTCCTGCAGAAGAGAATAAAAGAGCAGGAAAAGGTTTGAATACCTGATTAGGAGAACATTTTAATTTGCCACTCAATTTATACTAAAATACAACTCAGATGAATTAAAGAATTTAAAAGAACAGAAGGTAGAATTAAATATTTATCAGCTCTCCAGAGGGGGAATAGCTTCCTATGCCCGAAGCAACAGAAAAAAACACGGACAGATTTGATTACAGAAATAAAAATCTGTTACAAATACATACCTAAAATTAAAAGGCAAACACAACAGTGGGAAATACATGAAACACAGATGAAAAAGTTCAATAACTGTTGTATGTAAGGATTTCACCCGATTTGATTTAAAGCAGTCAAGACCCCAATTGACAGAAACAGGCCAAGAAGTGGGAAGTGGAGACAGACAACTCACATCCAAGGAAATACAAAGCGGAGCCACAGGGCAAAATGCTCATCTCTTTTACTAATCAAAGAAATGGAAAATAAAGCAACCTTCAAGTACCATTGTACATCTACTAAATTAGCAAACAACCAATCGAAATGATACCCTGTGTGAGGAGATTGCACTGAGATTGGTAAACACACAGACTGCTGGGGACGTAAACTGGGACAACCTGTCCAGGAGGAAGCAGCAGGGCGAGAGGCACAGCAGACACGATCAAGACTCTGTCCTGCAGTCCTATACACAGGAGGGAATGCTTCCTGAGCAATCGTCAGCAGACACACAACTATACGCATGACAATCTCCACTGCAGGGGCGGATTAGTGAAAAATCTAAATGCCAAACACCAGGGGACTGTATAAGTAAATTTTGGTACATCAACTCAACAGAGGATTATGTAGTCATTAAAAATGTAATTATGAAGTCTACGCTGAAAATGGGAAAAAAATGTTAACTGGAAATAGCAGAAAACAACACTGTGCTCCCTGAGACAACAACATGGAAATCAGTGTGTACGCGGACAAGGCCTTGAGGGAAGTATGCAGAAGCAGAAAATGGTTTCCTTGTTAGATGATGCGATCTGAATGATCTTTGTTTTAAAACCTCTTTTAATTCTGTGATACTGTTTTACAGTCAACAACAAGAACACTTTAAACAATCCTAACAAACTCTGCTATAGTGGCTAAGCTGAGCTATCGTTTTTAGAAGCGGTTCAAAATAAGATATAGCATAAATAGAAAACCAAAAAAACCAAACCCACCGCCATCGAGGAATTCCTGAGGTGGTAGAAGTTAAACTACACGTAATTTTTCTGTGCATGTTTTTGCATGAGCAAAATATTTCACAATTTAAAAATAAATACATCTTGGTACATTCTATATAA
The DNA here is from genome assembly GCF_030014295.1 of Loxodonta africana. NCBI lineage: Eukaryota > Metazoa > Chordata > Mammalia > Proboscidea > Elephantidae > Loxodonta > Loxodonta africana. Next base: position 28,400,503 of record NC_087360.1, on the reverse strand, counting down.
TGTAATAACATGGTGTCATTAAAAATGGTGAGCACAAGTTTATTAACATGGGAAGAAGCTTACAGCATATTGTTAAGGGGATACAGAGTTACAAAACAATACATTTTAATTAAAAAATAGGATCTGTGTATATGTACAGTTTACATTTATACATATACATATCATATAACAATTTAAAGGTTTACAGTAGTCTTTGGGTGGTAGAATTACAGTTTCTTTTTGCTTATCTGTATTTTATATATTTGTCTATGATGAAAACATACTCTTGGTTTAAAAGTTACTAGAAGTATTTTTGAACTTTGATACAATAAGAGAAATAACATTCCTAGGGATGGAGTCTGGTCACTTCCCTGGGTTGGATATGTCACTGGTATCCCAAGAGTCAGCTCAAAGAATTGGAGTTTTTAAGAACCTATCTCAAGATTAGAAACTCTGTGGTGGCTTGCATGTTGCTATGATGTTGGAAGTTACGCCACTGATATTTCAAATACAAGCAGGGTCACCCATGATGCACAGGTTTCAGTAGAGCTTCCAAACTAACACAGACTAGGACAAAAGGCCTGGCAATCTACTTCTGACAATTAGCCAATTAAAACCTTATAGATAACTACAGAACATTATTCAACTTGCTTGCTTTAGATGCACCATCAGAAGGGATCAATTGCTAGAGGAAGACATCGTGTTTGGTGAAGTAAAGGGCCAATGAGGGCTTGGAGACCCTCGGTGAGATGGATTGGCATGATAGCCACAATGATGGTCTTGAACATGCTGGTGGCTGTGAGGATGATATAGGGCCAGGCACTGTTTCATTCTGCTGTACATAAAGTAGCCACGAGTTGGAGCTGACTCAACGGCAGGTAACAAACCACTACTAATCTACTTTTGTCTCTATGCACTTGTCTATTCTAGATCTTTCAAATAAGTGGGACCCTACAATATTTGCCCTTCTGTGACTGACTTATTTTACTCAGCATTACATTTTCAAGGAGCATCCATGTTGTATCATATATCAGAACTTCATCTCTCTTTATGGCCAAATTATATTCAAATAATGGATAAACCACATTTTGTTGATCCATTCATCTGTTGATGGTTGTTTCCATGTTTTGGCTGCAGTGAAGACTGGTATACAAGCAGCTGTTTGAGTTCCTCCTTTCAATTCTTTTGGGTATATATCTAGAAGTGAAATTGCTAGATCATATGGTAATTCTTTCACAGCAGCTGCACCATTTATATCCCCCCAGAAAAGCATGAGGATTCCAATTTCTCCACATCCTCACCAACACTTGTTATTTTCTGTTTTCTGTTTTTTTTTTTTATTATTATTAACTTTTATTGAGCTTCAAGTGAACGTTTACAAATCAAGTCAGTCTGTCACATATAAGTTAATATGCATCTTACTCCTTACTCCCACTTGCTCTCCCCCTAAGGAGTCAGCCCTTCCAGTCTCTCCTTTCGTGAAAACTTTGCCAGCCTCCAACTCTCTCTATCCTCCCATCCCCCCTCCAGACAGGAGATGCCAACACAGTCTCAAGTGTCCACCTGATACAAGTAGCTCACTCTTCATCAGCATCTCTCTCCCACCCACTGTCCAGTCCCTTTCATGTCTGATGAATTGTCTTCGGGGATGGTTCCCGTCCTGTGCCAACAGAAGGTGTGGGGACCATGACCTCCGGGATTCCTCTAGTCACAGCCAGACCATTAAGTATGGTCTTTTTATGAGAATTTGGGTTCTGCATCCCACTGATCTCCTGCTCCCTCAGGGGTTCTCTGTTGTGCTCCCTGTCAGGGCAGTCATCTGTTGTGGCCGGGCACCAACTAGTTCTTCTGGTCTCAGGATGATGTAGATCTCTGGTTCATGTGGCCCTTTCTGTCTCTTGGGCTCTTAGTTGTCGTGTGACCTTGGTGTTCTTCATTCTCCTTTGCTCCAGGTGGGTTGAGACCAATTGATGCATCTTAGATGGCCGCTTGTTAGCATTTAAGACCCCAGACGCCACATTTCAAAGTAGGATGCAGAATGTTTTCATAATAGAATTATTTTGCAAATTGACTTAGAAGTCCCCCTTAAACCATGGTTCCCAAACCCCCGCCCTTGCTCTGCTGACCTTTGAAGTATTCAGTTTATCCCGGAAACTTCTTTGCTTTTGGTCCAGTCCAGTCCAGTTGAGTTGACCTTCCATGTATTGAGTGTTGTCCCTCCCTTCACCTAAAGCAGTTCTTATCTGCTAATTAATCAGTAAAAAACCCTCTCCCTCCCTCCCTCCCTCCCCTCCTCGTACCACAAAAGTATGTGTTCTTCTCAGTTTATACTATTTCTCAAGATCTTATAATAGTGGTCTTATACCATATTTGTCCTTTTGCCTCTGACTGATTTCGCTCAGCTTAATGCCTTCCAGGTTCCTCCATGTTATGAAATGTTTCACAGATTCGTCACTGTTCTTTATCGATGCCTAGTATTCCATTGTGTGAATATACCACAATTTATTTACCCATTCATCCGTTGATGGACACCTCGGTTGCTTCCAGCTTTTTGCTATTGTAAACAGAGCTGCAATAAACATGGGTGTGCATATATCTGTTTGTGTGAAGGCTCTTGTTTCTCTAGGGTATATTCCGAGGAGTGGGATTTCTGGGTTGTATGGTAGTTCTATTTCTAACTGTTTAAGATAACGCCAAATAGATTTCCAAAGTGGTTGTACCATTTTACATTCCCACCAGCAGTGTATAAGAGTTCCAATCTCTCCGCAGCTTCTCCAACATTTATTATTTTGTGTTTTTTGGATTAATGCCAGCCTTGTTGGAGTGAGATGGAATCTCATCGTAGTTTTAATCTGCATTTCTCTAATGGCTAATGATCGAGAGCATTTTCTCATGTATCTGTTAGCTGCCTGAATATCTTCTTTAGTGAAGTGTGTGTTCATATCCTTTGCCCACTTCTTGATTGGGTTGTTTGTCTTTTTGCGGTTGAGTTTTGACAGAATCATGTAGATTTTAGAGATCAGGCGCTGGTCTGAGATGTCATAGCTGAAAATTCTTTCCCAGTCTGTAGGTGGTCTTTTTACTCTTTTGGTGAAGTCTTTAGATGAGCATAGGTGTTTGATTTTTAGGAGCTCCCAGTTATTGGGTTTCTCTTCATCATTTCTGGTAATGTTTTGTATTCTGTTTATGCCTTGTATTAGGGCTCCTAAGGTTGTCCCTATTTTTTCTTCCATGATCTTTATCATTTTAGTCTTTATGTTTAGGTCTTTGATCCACTTGGAGTTAGGTTTTGTGCATGGTGTGAGGTATGGGTCCTGTTTCATTTTTTTGCAAATGGATATCCAGTTATGCCAGCACCATTTGTTAAAAAGACTATCTTTTCCCCAATGTTTTATGTTTTTTAATACTTATCATCCTAGTAGGGGTGAAGAGGTATCTCATTATGGTTTTAATCTGCATTTCTCTAATGACTAACAATGTTGAACATCTTGCCATGTGCTTTTTGACCATTTGTATATCTTCTTTGTAGAAATGTCTATTCGAGTCCTTTGACCATTTTTTTAATTGGGTAGTCTTTTTGTTGTTGAGTTGTAGGAGTTCTTTATATATACTGGATGTTAAACCCTTTATCCAATACACAGTCTCCAAATATTTTCTCCCATTCTGTAGGCTGTCTTTTCCCTTTCATAAGAAATGCCCCTTGATACACAAAAGTTTTTAATTTTGATTAAGTCCAATTTATCTATTTTTTTCTTTTGTTGTTCATGCTGGAATCTTTTTAACACTGAAAAACTGTTAGTGACAGAAACATTTCACTTCCAAAAACCTGAATTTAACATGTATTCTTAAACTGCTTTCAGCTAAAGAGAAACCTTTTAGATTTCAAATTTCCAGGTGTCCTGAGAGGAAATGAATCATTTACTCCCTCTCACCTAGGCCTCTGCATTTCTAAAATGGGGATCAAAGTGTCTGTCCAGCCAGGAGTCCATCGTTATGGACACAACCAGTGACGGCAGCAGGAATGTTCGGCAGCAGGAATGTTCGCGTGTCAGAGCCTCTGAGCACTTTCTTCCACGGGTGATGTCTTTGCATTTTTTTCCATAGATTTGCATTTTATTGCAATGATTTTTTTTTAAGCCAGTATGATCACTTGTTGGTTGTTAAGGTAAGAATGAGAAGAGATAAGATACAGCAGCATGGAAGCTGGGCAGTGATACCCTCAGAGAAGGCAATCAGATGGAGCTTGGTTTTCATGTATGCCCCCTCCCACCACAGACACAGGCCTCCTGGCTATCGCCCTCCGCCCTCCTCGAGCCCCATTCTACAGGATGCTAGCTAAGCATCTGGAAAGCACACTATAATGGAAAAGGCACAGCATTCAAAGTCAGTTCTGTTTTACAAGCTTGGAGCCTGCCTCATTCAGCTGAATGTCTTTAAGACAGTCAGGCTCGGAGCCCTTGTTTGCTTATTTTTTTTAAATGGCAACTTTTTTGGTTTTTTTGTTTCCCTATTAATAAGCTTAGGTTATACTCATCTCAAAGAAAAGGTATGAGAAACATAATAGTGTACATCAACATACTTTGTAAACTATAACATGCTATCTAAACACATGGTACGAGCGGGTATTTAGAGAAAGGAAAGGAATTCTATCTCTTACTCTTATGGCCTAAGAGTCTGGGCTAGTTAATAGGGAGCAGTTGGGATGATAATGGCTACCCAGGGTTCATTGATTTGTGAAAGAAACTGCCTGCTGGGTATGACAAAATGATCTGAACTCCAGCCAGCTTACCCAATGCACTCCCCCCTTCTCCTCCTCTTCCACTTCCAAGGGCCTATAAAGAAACATAGGACAACTGATTATCCCAACAAAGACTTCTCCACACAGACGAGGGTAAGAAGAGCTGGACTTGGCTGAGAGGGGATTTTTTTTTTTCACCTGCCCTTGTGTGTCTGCTGCTCCTGACACTGCCAGCCTGGAGGATTCTGAACAGAACATTACACTCTCTTGGCAGCCTTTCTCTTTGTTGAGACAACATAAAAGCAGCCCTGAGAGCTGCCAGCAAAGTGAGTGCACACGCTGAGGAGATAATCTGCAGATCCTCCTTCCCTTTTGAGACCACAGCTTGATTTTCCAGGGCCATCACTCAGATGAAGACTTACAGAGGGCCTGTCAGCAGAGGCCCACTAGGTGACAACGTGCTGCAGGGAGGGGAATTAAATGAAGATTAGTGGGGCAGAAGATCCTCACAAAGCCTAGTTCTCACAGGACGTGTGGAGAAGGGACACACGGGTATGAATTTATACATCACCACAGGAGGCCTCCACCTAGGGGTCAGGAGTGGCCACCGCCACGGGAATAAAGACACCTACTTCAAAGGGCTGTTATGAGGGCCAAACGAGATCATGCTTATGAGAAGTTGGCACAAGTGCCTGGGACATAGTAACTGCTCAGTACGTTTTGCTTTTATTATTAACCATCACCAACCAAGACTAAGGGAGCTGTGGACAGGAATTAGTAACACAAGCCAGGCAGAAGGAATTCTATTAAAACTAAAAAGTTGAGCATTTTAGCAGTGAATTCTTGCTGCCTTTCATTTTGTGAATTCTCTGAGAGTAGGGCCTCAGCGTAACTCCACAAATGATGGGAGCCCTCTTCTCTTTTATTTAAAATATTATTGTTCTGTTTATTAACACTATAATATTAGTAGTGCGCAATCCAAACGGGGCTTTAAGAGCTCATCTATTCTTTCCCTGTTTTCAAACAAAGTGAGTTCTGCTCCATCCAAGCCAAATCACTAGCTATTCTCAGAGAAAACATAGGATATGGGAACTGGAAGAGGCCCTCCCACAGGCTCACTTTATAAATGACACAAGCAAGGTCCAGGGAGAGGAAGTGAGGCATGGCAAAGCTGAGGCAGGGATTTCTCAACCCCAGTGCCCTCAGCTGCACAGTCCACCTGCTTTCAAGATAAGCAGGAGACATGAAGGATTGTTATTAGTCTTTTTAGGTGTGATATGGGACAGTAATGATGCTGTAAAAATTTCTTATCTGTTAGAGATACATATGGAAGTATTTACAGATGAAATGGCACGGTGGGAGGGGGTAGGGGGAGTGCGAGTATGTTTATGAAAATAAATGAAACAAGATTAGCAAAATGTTGATAATTGTTGAAGCTTGGTTATGGGTATGAGGGGGTTCATTTACACTATTCTCTTGACCTGTGTATGTGTGTGTATGTATGTAATTTTCCATAATAGAAGATTAAATCAATTAATAAAGAATATGGAGAGAGGTTTGCACTGAGTAGTCTTCAGTAGCCCCTTCTGGAATCAGGAAACTTCTCATAGCTAAGTCCTGACTATGCTAGTGTAACTCCTTATTTCTGTCTTTGGGATCTAAGTAGAGAAAGATCTATAGCTCTACTTATCCCTCTCAAAATTGGGAGGTGACATGTGTAGACTGAAAACAACACAGCACTTTGTTGCACAACTTTGATTTGTTAATAGTCATGATATCTAGTTTGCCTTTAATAGGGTGGTATTCTATGTCTTACAAAGAGGCAAGGTGCAAGGGGATGGTAAAAACAGCTGAGAAAACTGCTCCATAGAAACAGCATTGCATCATCTTGGCTGCTTCTCCCAATCTTTGTCCTCACTTGGAAAAGTGGCCCCAGTTCTTGCCAGAGGGCGCATTATTCCAAGCCTAGAACATCTTTAGGTGCCCTGGATCCTCTCCCTCTCAAGGATATATATTTCACACATACTTCTTCTACATTGTACTTAAAATCTTTCAAAGCTTGGGACGAGGAAGAGCCGACATATCTGTTCAGTAAACAGATGGCTGCAGTCAAAGACATGAGAACAAGTCTACGTTAGAAGCATAACCAGTTGGATGTCTTTTCTAATTCATTTTCAGGTTACCTGACATTTATGTACCATTATTTTTGCCAGTGGAGGACAGCAAAGGTTCAGATATTTTAAAATGACTGATAATTTCAAAATTACTTATCATATGACGTCAGCTACAAGCATTTTCCTGAAAGGTAGGGTTTTCCTGAGAAACTCTCTGTGCCTGGTTCTCTACTCAGTGATCTTATTTATGCCTGGAAACATTCCAGTGAGGTCAGTATCATGGTCTCAGAGACCCAGAAGCTTCAAGGATTTACTCAGGCTTATTGTTGTTGTTGTGTGCCGTTGAGTCAATTCTGACTCATCGTGACCCTATATGTCAGAATAGAGCTGCTCCATAGGGTTTTCCAGCCTGTAGTCTCTATGGGAACAGATTGCCAGGTCTTTTCTCCTACAAAACCCCCCAAAAAAACCAAACCCACTGCCGTCGAGTCGATTCGTGGGCTCAAATTACCAACCTTTCAGTTAGCAGCTGAGTGCTTTAACCACTGCACCACCAGGGTTCCTTACGCAGGCTTACATAGCTCTCAGTGGCAGAGTTGGTACTGGAAGCCAGGTTCATCTGACTCGGCGGTCTATACTTCCCTTAGCTGGAACATCTATTGAAAGGCAGATGTGATTTTGTGCCCATTCTTCTTTATTAACATTAGTATACTTTTGTGACAAACCAACCTCATTGCAGCTATATAAGAATGATCGATGGTCTGGCTAAATTCATATCTAGAGAGTAGAGAAGTATACATTTGAGGCCAGCAAATCCTGAGAGCCTCAGCAAGGTAGTAGAAGGAACCAGATGTAATCATCTATGTGGGCAACACCTTTGGAGAACTCTTGGGCGATCACGCATCTTGTCTTCAATCATTTATCTTAATTACATCTGTCTACTTTTTCTGCCAAACCTACCAGGCTCTTCCTGCTCCTCCAAAGGATAATTGAAGTTACTAGCCTGTTATCTTCTTTGCTTCAATAGCAATTTAGGATGTCTTCAGTGACATTGAGAGTTCAGTGGCTCTTCTGTCCCAGACCCCAATTAGCCCTCCCCTTCTGTTGCAATTCTAAGAAGCTCCTGTAATAAGGTTGTGAGGAAATCCCTGCCACATCACCCCTCTCTCCCACCAACACACTCCTCTGGAAACTGTCTTTTTAACCTAACTTGGCGGGAATAAAGTACATTCGACAGAGAAATAGGTCTTAATTGCTCAATCCCTGGACCCTGGAGACACCCCTTGAGGCTACATGGAACCAGACTAGTCCTCCTCTGCCACCAACCAAAGCCCTGGGTAAAATGAGTAGTGACAAGAAGCCAGTCTGGAGTCCAGGAGCCTATGGGTATTTCACTGCTTTCATTCATATGTAGCCCCACTTTCTCTTTGCCTTGGATAGTTAAAGACCAAGTCTGCAGGTAAGTAGTTCAGAAATTCCCTGGGCCTGTGCCGCTGTAAATCCTGAGGCAGTGGGAAAGATTAATTGTGCCATGAAGTAGGGGAAGTAATAATTAAAACTATTAAAAAGGACGTGGCTAGAAAGAGAGCCCTGCTGATGAATGAGGTAGGAAGTGCTAGCCACAGCCATCCCTGATGGCTCAGGCCAGGCCACTGTGAGAGAACTTGGGGGGAAGCCCAGAGCAGAGTGAAAAATACGCTGGGCCTGCCTGGCCAAGCCCCGCCATTAGTCACTGTTTGGAAAAGGCACAGTGTGCCTGGTTTTAGTCCTGGACCACAATAAGAGAAGGGAGGCACCCTCATATGTTCACAGCACAGAGAATATAATAGGGGGTTAGATTCAAAGTGAAACAAACATTTCTTTTGTTCCCAGTGCCTGGGGTTAAATCACTGAAATGCCGAGATAGCTGCTTCTGCTCCTCCCTGGAGCTGAGACTTGGAAGGTGGGTAAGTCCCTCCTCCCCAGAGCACCTTCTGAAAGTTATTCCAGCCTGCAGGGTAAAGTGTAGACCAAATAAAACAGCATTTATGGACTTTCAGGATCCAGCCACCATCACAGCTGCCCCCTCTTGCCCCATGCTCCCTCTACTGCTCCAGCCAGGCCCGAAACAGCTGGCAGCTCAGAGGCATCCTGTCCTTTTCATCCTGTGGCTGTCTCATCTCACTCAATCGGCTTGCCTTGCCTTTCTGGCCCTGACTGGCAGACTGTACTAATGTTCCCCACTATCTGGTTCTCTTCTACATCCAGATATGTAGGCAATGTATTGCCATATGTCCAAAAAGTCAGGTATGGCCAAGTGACTTGTTTCGCCCAATCAAATTTGAGTAGAAGCGAAATGTTATATCCAGGCAGAAGTGTTCATGAACTGGAATGCAACATCCTATGCTCTCTCTTCCCTTCCCCATGGACTGCAGAAGCTGTGGATTCCAGGTGGTGCAGCTACAGGAAGATGGAGCTACAGCATGCCTGGATCAAATTGTTGCCCTGAGGGTTGCATGAACCCACCATGGGCTTCGTATGAATATATTATTTTGTTGTTTTAACAACCACTAAGATTTGGGAGCTGTTGTTACTGCAACAGAACCTAGCACATCCTCACATCCAATCAATATCAACCCTCCAAGCCCTTGTTACAGCCTGCATTTCAAAAACTGTGTCTCACCAAAATCTGCGGGAGAGGAAAGACATTAGCTAACGGAAGTTTCCTGAGCCATCTATGCCCTGGATCAAGTGAGACCACTAAAACCTGTAAACCTGAACCAAATGACTCTGGACCCACAGAAAACAGGTTTCAGCAAACTGAACTTTGTCATTATGTCCTAGGTTTTGTTTTGTTCTTCGTTAATACTTTATTTTTTAGAGGACTTTTGAGTTTATAGAAATTGAGCAGATAGTAGAGAGTTCTCATATAGCCTTAAATGACTGATTTTAGATCTCTCTTCTAATACATGCATGCGATGTTATAAATTTCCCTCTAAGGACTGCTTTTGCTGCATCACACAAATTTGATAACTTGTATTTTCATTTATTTCAAAATATTTCTAAATTTTTCTTGAGGCTTCTTCTTTGACCCACGTGTGAACGTAGAAGTGTGTTGTTAATCTCCAAATATTTTTCTGCTATTGATTTCTAGTTTATTTAATTCCTTTGTGGTCTGAAAGCAAACTTTGTATGGTTTCTATTATTTTAAATTTGTTACGGTGCACTTCATGTGGTCTGTCTTGGAGAATGTTACATGTGAGCTTGAGGAGAATGTGTGTTGGATGAAGTATTCTATAAGTGCCAATTAGATCCAGTAGACTGATGGTGTCGTTGGCTTCAACTATATTCTTACTGATGTTTGCTTCACATATTTTGATGCTTTGTTGTTAAGTGCATACACATTCAAGATTGGTATGTTTTCTTGGAGAATAGACCCCTTTATCATTAAGTAATGTCTCTCTTTATCCCTGCTAATTTTCCTTGCTCTAAAATCCGCTTTGTCTCAAATTCATATAGCTATTCCACCTTTCTTTTGATTTGTTAACATAATATATCTTTCTCCATCCCTTCAATTTTAATCTATTTGTGTCTTTATATTTAAAGTAGGTTTCTTGTAGACAACATATAATTGAGTTTTTTTTTTTTAATCTACTGTCAGTCTCTCTCTTTTAATTGGTATATTTAGACCACTCACATTTAAAGTGATTATTGACATAGTTGTATTAATATCTACCATATTTGTAACTATTTTCTATTCATTGTACATGTTCTTTGTTTCCTTTCTAGTCTGCCCCTCTTCTTCTGCCTTCTCGGGTTTTAATTTAGCTTTTTATATAATTCCATTTTTCTCTTCTTTCTTAGCATATCACTTATACATCTTTTTAAAAAAAACTTTAGTGGTTGCCCTAGAGTCCACATATACATTTATAACTAAGTCCATTTTAAAATAACACTAGCCTACTTCATGGGTAGTGCAGGCACCTTATAATAGAGTATCCCCTTTTCCTCCCTCCAGTCCTTTATTACATTTCTGTCATGCATTTCACTTATCCATAAGCTACAATCACCCTACTCATCATTGCTGTTATTATTTTGAACAAAGTTATCTCTTAGATCAATTAAGAATAAGATAAAAAGGCTTTACCTTCGTTTTTTCTTTCTTGTATGTCCTTCCTTTGTTTATGTAGATCTGAATTTCCGACCTATACTATTTTCCTCTGTCCAAGGAATTTCTTTTAACATTTCTTGAAAGAAGTCTACGGGCAACAAATTCCTTTGTTTCCATTTGTCTGAAACTCTTTATTTCTCTTTTACTTTTCAAGGATAATTTTGATGGATAAATAACTCTAAGTTTGTGGATTTTTTCTTTTAACATTTTTAATATTTCACTCCACTCTCTTTTTGCTTGCCTGGTACCTGAAGAGAAAAAAAAAAAACCAAACCAATTGCCATCGAGTCGATTCCGACTCATAGCTACCCTATAGGACAGTGTAGAACTGCCCTCATAGGGTTTCCAAGGAGTGCCTGGTGGATTTGAACTGCCTACCTTTAGGTTAACAGCCGAGCTCTTAACCACTGTACTACCAGGGTTCCACTGTATTAAAGGCTGGGCTGAATGACCTACAATATTTTTCCTATTTCTAAATTTCTGTGATTTCTTATTCTATTCCCAGAAAGAAATAAGTCACCAAACTATGCAGAAATTCTGGCTTCTAGTAAAAAGAAAAAGCAGTTGGATTTCTATCTCTTGATGGTAAGGGAGAGCAGAATGGTCTGGGCTTATTTCAAACAGGTTACTTTTCCCCTGTGTGTGTTTCAGAATGATTACTGTCCTTCCCCCTGCTCAAGGCATGTGAGAATTTTTCTCTTATTTCTCTGATCTTCATCATGAGAACCTGGTAGGGCTCCTGGAAGTAAAAACTCATGAAAGTGTGGGGGCTCTCCTAAGACTGGGCTCCCAGGAGTTTGTGTGTATGTATGTGTGTATGTGTCTGTGTGTGTCTGTGTGTGGTTTAGGTGAAAGTTCACATAGCACATTAGGTTCCCATTCAACAATTTGTGTACAAATTGTTCCATGACATTGGTTACAATTTTTGCAATACGTCAACATTCTCTTTATTTCCATTCAGTTTGTTCTGCTTCCATTAATCTAGCTTCCTTTTCCTTCCTTGCCTTCTTATCTTTGCTTTTGGGTAAATGTTGAACATTTGGTCTCATATAGTTGATTTTTGAAGGGAACACATTCCTCGTGGGTGATATGGTTTATTTTATAAGCCAATCTATTAGGAGAACCCTGGGAGTGACTTCAGTTCCAAGTTAAAGGGGTATCTTAGGGCAATAGTCTCAGGGGTTCCTCTAGTCTCTATCAGTCCAGTAGCTCTGGTCTTTTTTAGGAATTTGAATTCTATTCTACATTTTTCTCTCATTCTATCAGGCACCTTCTATTGTAAATCCTTCGTCAGGATGGTTGATAGTGGTAGCTGGGCACCACCTAGTTCTCGTGATCTCAGGCTAGAGGAGGCTGTGGTTCATGTGGGCTATTAGTCCTGTGGACTAGTTTCTTCTTTGAGTCTTTGGTTTCCTTCATTCTCTTTTTCTCCAGATGGGAAGAGACTATCTTGGATGGTCGCTTGCAAGCTATTAAGACCCCAGATGCTACTCACCAAACTTTAAGAACTATGTTATGCCAATTGACTGAGTTGTCCTATAAAACTATGGTCCCAAGTCCTTTAACCCAGTAAACCAACCCTGTGAGGTATTTGGTTATGTCTAGGAGGTCTCTGTCTCCCAGGAATTTTTAACTTGCAAGCTATATCAAGCTCAGCCTCCAGCAGTTCATCAATTACTGTTTTTTTTTCATATCAATTCCTGGCATCAGTTGCTTCTGTAAGCTGTAATTCTCTGTATTTGCCTATCTTTATAGTTTTCAGCATGTTGGTTTGCTTTGTGACCTCAATTCTCTGATGCAGCTAAGGAGAATTGTTGATTTTTAGTTTTAGTTCAATTTTTTTCTTGATGCTAGGACAGAAATGATGATATCAAAGCTCTTTACATGATGCATCAGAAACAAGAAAGTTGGTTGTTTTTATTAAAGGTTACTGTTAGAAAAATCACACAAAAATCCATTATAATCTTTGTTTTAACATTTTTACTGAGGAACCATGCATTTTGTCACCAGAATCCTCTATAAAAAAATCCCTCTTGAAGACTTTCTTTAGAATTCAGCTTTCCTTCCTCTGAGAAACGCTAACTTCTTCCATCTTTTGGGTAATGAGAATTATGTATTTTTCTTTTTGCTTGAGCCACCAGGAAACTCTGAGTCAAATATGAAACGCTACTGTAACAACTACATTAGCCTTCTGAGCTGTATATTTGGGCTCTTTTCCCTGGTCTTGGTTTCCTATTTTTATTTGTATTTTCTTGGTCTTGATTTTCTATTACATCATCATTTGACATTGTAGGTGAAATAAAATCTCTTATGGAATGAAAGAAATTATAAGCAAGCAAGCAAATAACCCTGAAACATCTACTGCATGTTCAGCTGATTTTGCCTTAGTAATCTGCCTACCACGTTAGCCTGCCGCTTCTCAACTTTTCTGCCTAAGCTCTGTAGTTTGTTTAGTGGGCTCTGTTCTACCAGCTTACTGACCCAGAAGTGCCAGTTACTTGCAAGTAGTAGTCACTGCTTTATGGTAGAAAAGCAATGCGATCGAAATCAGAAGATCATTATTCCTAGTTCTACCACTTCACCATCATTTGCTCTTAGGAAAGTTACTATTTCTCCTAGCCTTGTGTTTTCATCTATCCTAGAAGGTTACTATGGAGATCAAATGCAACAGTGAATGCCAAGGTGTGATGCTCAGTTTTCTACGGTACTGGAATTATTCCAAATAGCTTCAATTACCATAGTCCTTGATATTACAAACAACGAAATTTAAATCTGCTTCTCCCTCTAGCATTGTTTTGCAATAGAGTGGAATTCACCATAGGTCTTAGAGGTCATATTTCCTAATAGAGTACCAAAAAGAACTCAACACTAGATCATCTCACCTACGGAGAGTGCCAACTTATGGCCTCTGAGAATATTACACCCAAGCTCTGCATGTGATGTGAGAATGGGGCCCATTTCCTTAAATGTGTCCTCAAGTGTGTGTTTAAGGGGTGGGGGAAAAAAGGCCCGCCTAAGGGGCATTTGTAAATGTAGAGGAACAGTAATGTCTGGGAGATTAAATGGCAGTTTATGGGTGAGGCCAGAGATATTAAACAGCATGTACCACGTGAGAAAACAGTCCCACTAAATTAATTGCTTTTGTATACACACACACACACACACACACACACACACACAGAGAAAATACACTAAAATGGGTGGTAGGATTATAGGTAATTTTCTTTTCTTTATGCTTTTCTTATTTTTCCAAACTTTCTACCATACGCAGGTATACTTATAGCACAGCATGATGGTTAAAAGCACAGACTCTGGAACAGATGGCCTGGTTCGAATCCTGGATCTACCACTTGTTGTTAGTTGCTGTCAAGTCAGTTCCGACTCATAGTGACTGCATGTGGACACAGTAGAACTGCCCCCATAGGGTTTCCAAGAGTGTAATCTTTACTGAAGCACACTGCCACATCTTTCTCCTGCAGAGTGGCTGATTGGTTCAAACCACTGATCTTTTGGTTAGCAGCAGAGCATTTAGCCAGTGCACACCAGGGCTCCTTAAATAATAAAAATAGTAGTAGTAATAATTGTGACAATAATATACAACTCCTCCTGTGGTAACCTCATTGAATACTATCACACCAAGAGCTGTGTGACTACCAAATATACAGTTCCAGCTCAGATTCCTCACCTAGGTTTTAGTCCTATAAATTCAACTGTCACTGGATGAATCTTGCCGAATATACATCAGATAACCTGAACCTCAATGCTTCTAAAATATGTCTGTTGAATTACTGAGCCAAATTAAGTCTTATATTTATGGCATTGGTCAGTTTTCAAAGTCCTTGGACTTCAATTAAGGCAGGGTGGCTGGGTCTGTTTTGGAGGACATACACAGAGGACATGTGGCCACTAAGTTACAGAACTTGGGCCTGACCTCAGGCCCACCACTTCCTGGCCAAGCATCTTCCCCCTGAGTTACTTTGACCCTCTAAGAGCCCGAGGCACAGTAACTGCTGTAGAATTCAGCTGCACAACCTGGGACGAGGACAAAGCTCATCCGACAGGGCAGCAGCCTTCCAACCAGGGAGGATGAGAGGGTGGCACAGCTTGCACAGATCAACAGGGCGCCCTGGAAATGGACAAGAAAAGGGAACAGGAGCAAGAGATCGCCAAATGGCCCTTCAAAAGCATTTCACTTTGCAAATTCAACTGCAGTGACAGATGGATTTTCTAGCAAAGCTGGAGCACAAATTATGAAAATCTGCTTTCTTGAGGCAATTAGGTCTGAAAAGCTACATTTTAAAAATTTACATTGGGTTGAAAACTCAAACTGTGTGACTGTGTGAAGGGTTCTGGCTAGATTAAGTGTAATGCTATCAAAACAAGTGATTCACATATTCTGCTCATTTTTCTATTAGCACGCGGGCTTTTGGCTAGGGCAAATCTAAAAACATGGAAAAGAGCAAAACGGGATCGAAACTGTGAATCCACTTACTGTTCTCAGCTTTTAGTCCCTTTTTGTTTAATTGAGAGGGATTCTCTTAGGAAATTGGAGGCTTCTGAGGCTGCTTCGCTTATGCACATCACAGAGATACTTTTTAAACATGTCTTTCTAGAAAGCTCCTGTGAGCCACTTTAAATCTGAAATTCCATTTTCCTCCTCTATTCAAGCTGTAGACTCACAGGATCAGAGAAACCTAGAGAAATCACCTAAACTTGGGCTTCCCAAACATTTATTGATTCATGACACATCTCAACCTATTTGTCTATCCTGCCAGCCTAGTCACCTGTCCATCTACACTCATGTCTCAACCAGCCACTTCTTCCACATATATATAAAGGAATCACCCAATCTCTCTGCCTCTGATCACATACAGCAGCCAGTGGGCAATTCTGATGAGGAATACCATTAGCCTCAAGACCCAGAGCAGACAACTTCCGTGTTTGAGTGGCTTTCCTTTAGTCCTTTCACTGCATGTATTTTCACATTGTTGAAATCTCATAGTAGATTAAAAAATTACATAATAATCTTAATATTTTTCAATTATAAAAATAGTACATGCTTATGGCAAACAGGAAAAGTTGGCTTACCTAGCACTCATTTTCAACCCTCTTCTCTAGTGCCTGCCCTCTGCTTACAGGGGCTGGAAAGCTAAATATTCACTTTCCCTGCCTCCCTTGCAGCTAGGATTAGTTGAGTGACACTATTCTAGTCAACGAGACAAAAGCAAGAGTCTTCTGGAATTTCAGGGAAAACTTTTGTTTTTCTGATAAAAGGATACAGAAGCAGCTGGCTCACTACTGGCTCTGTAACTCAGTAACCACATGCTGTCTGTGTGTAACCTCCCCATGCCCTTCTCCTGATTTGAAAAAGTCATGATGTCTGGAGCTTCAGTAGCCATACCTATGAGGTATAAGGGCCCAGCAGGAAGGAAAGGCCAAGAGGATTGCAGAGACATAGTCCCTGTATCCTTAAGCCACAGAAGCAATGTCAGGTGCCTCACACTTGATGTTTTGTGAGAAAAATAAACCCCTATCTGTTTAAGCCATTATAAACCAGATTTTCTGTCACATATAGCCAAAGATTCCTGTTAGAATATTCAGTGTATAAAATAAGAAAAAGTCAGAGAAAACTATATCTATCTTATCTAATCTCACCTAGTAACTGTCTGAAATAATCATTGCTAACACTGTAGTATAGTTTCTGGCAATTTTTTTTAGTTTGTTTACATTATTTAGACCATACGAAATATGTGCAGATTTTAAAGCATAATTAAAACAAGACCAAGTTACTGAAGGAAGATAATAATAAAAAGGATTTTGATGACAGACATCTGCCAGTAGGTATTTGATTCAACTGTCCTAATTAAAAGCTCAATGGTTTAGGTCATACAATATGAGTTTAAGGGATATAGACAACCATTTTAAAGCTCTTAACCAGTGCACTCAATAGCATTTAAAGACATCTGGACAATAAACTAGAATATAGGTAGAGGAGGTGGAATTTAAAGTAATACGATCTATGTCCAATGACTTCAAATCATCTCTACATTGTTCAACGGAGATCTAGTCATGGGTCTCCGGTTGTCTCAAGCTATTACTTCATGTACCTGGGGTAGGGTGAAGGCAGAGGTAACTCTTTAGGACAAAGTCCCATCAACTTCCCCAAACTGAACAACTGAGCTCTAAACTGGGCTCACCCTGCCTAGTCAACCACATCTTCCATGTTTCACCAGTATGAACTCTCCACTCCAGCTAGTTCTCCTCTGTGGATGTGGTAAACTGAATACATTGTACACCCTAGAGAAATAACAGTGGTAATTACGATGAGTGAGTAGTACAGACTATTCCTCTAAAGAGCTCACCATGCTCTCATCTCTCTTTTCCCTTTATAGTATTACTTGAAGGGATGAAAAGTTATTAATCATTCATTTTCCAGATGGAGAAATTGAAGTACAAAGTGAAGCAACTTACTCAAAGTCAGACCACTTGTTAGTGTTAGTATGTACCTATTTCCTGTATCATCTCCTTAGGATCAGGTTCTCTGAGCCCTCCAGAGTGAAGAATCCTTGGATTTATTAATCTTTGTTGGTTTGGACATACTTGGCTAAAACGCCCTCATCATTCTCTCAACAAACATTTACTGTAGGACTCTAGTGCACATGAGGGATAAAAGATGATGAACTCAAGGTTCCTGCTCACAATCTGGTGGGGGAGGTACAATCCCAACATGGAGCAGTAGGGCAGGAGGTATAGGAATGGAAGCCTGTAAACGAGACACAACGTCCCCTAGCTGCTACATGCTCTAATGACCACCAATGCTGCCAAGGCCTCCTGTCAGCAGGACAAAAAAAACACTTTCACACCTTAAACTTTGATAAGACAAAACAGTACAGATCAATACGATGTAAGCTTGCAACAGGAAGATGCATATTTCTTTTGATACCGTGCTTCTTATCTGCAATAGTTAATAAAGGTCTGTTTGAAAAAAGGATTATCACCAGTCACTAATAAGAAAGGCCAACTGGCTTAACAGTGATTTAAAAAAGATCATTAATAAAATTTATTCAGTGTAAGAGTAAAGTCATAAGTAATTTACAAATGCTTCAAACATACCCATCCGTTAAAGAAAATGTTGGGTAGCTAGTTACAAAAAACTGGGTATGGGACAAAAGGATGAGTTTTCTCTGATGAGGCATCTGCATAAATTAGGTGGAAAACAAACACCACACTGGAAGATTAGAAACTGTGCATACCCATCTACAATTCTTAGAGGATCTACGGAAATGGAAATTAGAAAGCAGCAAAGTCACTGCATTCTCTATTACTGAAACACACTGTACCCCCGAGGTGAAAAACAACATATGATGCAAGAGAGAACACTTTGGTCTTAGAAAGAATTGCAGAGGAGTGAAGAGAGAGAGAATGAATGAGTTTGGCTTTCTGCTCCAAGCAGTTATGGAATGATTTACTGTAGCACTCAGTGGTTTCAACAGTGGCCAGAGCGCCCCAAGGGAATGAATATCCCACCCTGAGAACAGTTCCTAATCTACATGGTGCCAAGGGTTGCCAGTGAAGGACAGGCAGAAGAACAACTGACTGTTTCTTAAATGATAAGGAAACTGTTTAATTCTTGGGCTAGACCCTGGACATTCAGATTGATCAAAATCAAAATGGATTGGGCTTGGCCATGGGAACTCTGGAGTTGCTAGTGTTTTGTAACCCAAGGTTGGTGAGCATTTCCACCATCTTGTGGTATTTGAGGTCATTCCATGCCCTGCATTCCTCTTCCAGTGCTGCTGTCTATAACGGTTCACTTAAATACAGAGTGATCTCAGTTTAAGAAGGTGCAAAGACCACAAAAATAACACCAGTTCTCAAGGCTTGAAGAGCCACTCTCTAGTCCCCACTGTACGAATTTAGGTAGAAAGAATCAGCTCTATCAGCTAGCTCCTCTAGTGGGAAGAACAGCCATTATGGCAAAGTAACAGAAGTAATCATCTAGTTTCATATTTTCCAAACAAATGAAATGCTAAAAATAGATGTTGAAACACATGTATTTCCCATGGTCAAGTGAATGTGAAACATTGGGTTAAACAAAGTTAATACAGGATTTCTCCCAGCCTTTCATATCGTAATGTGCAGGATGGATTTCATAAAAGGAATCTAGTATCTGAAATTATTTGACCACAGACAGAAAGGCTTGCTCACATCTCCTGGAAGAGGGATTCTGTAGAAGACAGTTCGTGTTCTATTTTTTTAAAATATCCTATTAAAGGGAAACCCTTATTGTTTAGATAGACTCTTAAAAGGTTCGATATAACTACTATCATTACAAAGTCAGGTCTATTAAGTAAAAGTATCTGTTACTGACAGAAGGAATCAGTAGGTCATGGGGCCTGGGAGAGACAAGTAGCTTTTCTCTAGGTTGGGCTGGGAAGTGCTCACTGTCAAGAATTGAAATCTCAGTTGTTTTGTTGAAATTTTGATACATGAAAGCTTTTGCAACAGGGATCTCTAAGAAGCACAATATATTAATTCACAGAGCACAGGAATACACCCTGAGGAACACAGCATTAAACTTACTCCAACGTGAGACTTTTGTTGTTAGGTGCCCTCAAGTCTGTTCCAACTTATAGCAACCCTATGTACAACAGAACGAAACACTGCCCGGTCCTGTGCCATCCTCACAATTGTTGTTATACTTGAGCTCATCGTTGCAGCCACCATGTCAGTCCATGTCATTGAGGGTCTTCCTTTTTTTAGCTGACCTTCTACTTTACCAAGCATGATGTCCCTCTCCAAGGAATAATCCCTTCTGATAACATGTCCAAAGAACTTGAGACAAAATTGTGCCATCCTTGCTTCCAAAAAGCACCCTGGTTATACTTCTTCCAAGACAGATTTGTTCATTCCTCTGTCAGTCCATGGTATATTCAATATTCCTTGCCAACACCATAATTCGAAGGCATCAATTCTTCTTCCATCTTCCTTATTCATTGTCTGGCTTTTGCACACATATGAGGTGATTGAAAATACCATGGCTTGGGTCAGGTGCACATTAGTCCTCAAAGTGATATCTTTGCTTTTCGACACTTTAAAGAGGTCTTCTGCAGCAGATTTGCCCAATGCAATATGTCGTTTGATTTCCTGACTGCTGCTTGCATGGGCGTTGATTGTGGATTCTTGTCAACTTCTATCTTTTCTCCATTTATCATGATGTTGCTTATTGGTCCAGTTCTGAGGATTTTTGTTTTCTTTATGTTGAGGTGTAATCCACAATGAAGGCTATGGTCTTTGATCTTCATCAGTAAGTGCTTCAAGTTATCTTCGTTTTCAATAAGCAAGGTTGTATCATCTGCATATCACAGGTTGCTAATAAGTCTTTCTCCAATCCTGATGCTGCATTCTTTTTCATATAGTCCAGCTTCTTGGATTATTTTCTCAGCATACAGATTGAATAAGTATGGTGAAAGATACAATCCTGGCCCACACCTTTCCAGATTTTAGACCATGGCAGTATCCCCTTGTTCTGTTTGAACGACTGCTTCTTGGTCTATGTACAGGTTCCACATGAGCACAATTAAGTGTTCTGGAATTCCCATTCTTGGCAATGTTATCCGTCATTTGTTATGATCCACAAAGTCGAATGCCTTTGCATAGTCAATAAAACACAGGTAAACATCTTTCTGGTATTTTCTGCTTTCAGCCAGGATCCTTCTGACATCAGCAATATGAGGATTAAACACTTATGTAAAGCACATGGCCAACTCCTGGCTCCAAATAACGGTGCAAGGTTAGAACTTTGGCATCCATTTTCAACCATTTCTGTGCCTAATTTGCAGACCTACACATAAGAATTTAAGTGAGTGGTACTTGAAGATGGGGCCACAGGCTATGTAGAAGTAAGACAGCTGAAGAAGTCATCACGCTAGGAGAACTGTATTCATCATGAAGAACGCAAAAGATGCCTCTCTGCCCTGTAACATTTAGTCAGATCTGGATGGTGGTAATCAATTTCTCTCTCCCTGAGCTCAATGCAATTGTTTCATGTAACGATATATCAAACGCTTTAGTACTCATGCCACTGCTTCCATCTTTGGCAATCCCAATGACTGCAGTCAGCCATCTCAAAGTATGTCCATGCACCATGTCAACCGAGGCAGATGAGTTGTTCCCAACGGAGGTCTTGTTAACAGGACCGAACAGAGAGACATTTAGTCAGTCGGTAAACCTGCTAGTCTGTAAACCAGGGATTCTCAACCTTGGGGCACACATTAGAATGTCCTGGGGAGCTTTTAAACATCCCAATGCCAGGGCCAGATCCCAAGCCAATTAAATCAGAATCTCTGGGGGTAGGCACAATGTTTTCTAATGCTCCCCCGGTAATTCCAAAATGCAGCCAATGCTAAAGTTCACTGCGGTCATCTCTTCCTCATTCTCATTCTACCATTAAATCCTTAATGAGCAGGGGCTCTGAGGTCAGGGAACTGTCCTGGCTCTAACATTTCTCAGCTGTATGATCTTGGCCAAGGTGCTTAGCCTCTTGAGCTTCATTTTCCTTAACTGTAAAATGGGGATAATACCTCCCTCAGGAGGTATGTGTGGTGAGGACAAAGTAGGCAAGACTGCCTACATAGAGTGCCTGGCACGCAGTGGGTGCTTATGGAATGGCATTTGCCATCATTATCATTATGCCTCTCAGCTCAGGAGCAATGATTGATGTGTGCAGTATAGTTGCTAACACTTTCTCCTAAGCTCATACTACACAGGCAAGGGAGATGATGCGTGTAAGAGTGCTCCTCAAACGTTAATGTGCCTAAGAATCACAGGGGATCTTGTTAACCTACAGACACTGATTTCCTAGGTGTGAGCTGGGGCCTGAGGGTCTGTTTTCTAACAAAATCCCAGGGGATGTGGATGCTGTTGGTTCAGGGGCCACACTTTGAGTACTAAGACTGTGAACGATTAAACTCTTTACACAAATAAAGTACTACTAGTATTTCCTTCACATATTCTTAACAAGTACCAGTCCATCTTGTTGGATTAACACAGTGGCTGTGAAAATGAGCTCAAACACAGCAATGCTTATGAAGGTAGTACAGAACCAGGCAGGATTTTGTTCTGTTGTACACGGGTTTGCTATGAGTAGGAGCTGGCTTGATGACACCTAACAACAACCACCACCTACTTTCTTTAACTCTCTGCATGTTTGGAATTATTTTGTGAGATTTTATAGCAAAATTAACACCTATAAAGCAACCCGTCTGAATCAGAAATCCTACATGAAAAACCCAAAAGTTTTAAGCTATTTTTGCCTTGTTATGCTTTTTATGCATGTGAAAGCTGAACAGTGAATAAGGAAGACTGACGAAGAATTGGCATCTTTGAACTATGGTGTTGGAGAAGAATGTTGCCAAAAGAACAAACAAATCTGTCTTGAAGGAAGCGTGACCAGAGTGCTCCTTAGAAGCAAGGATGGCAATGCTATGTCTCACATACTTTGGACGTGTTATCTGGAGGGACCAGTTCCTGAAGAAGGACATCATGCTTGGTAAAATCGAGGGTCAGCAAAAAAGAGGAAGACCCTGGATGAGATGGATTGGCACAGTGGCTGGAACAATGGGCTCAAACGTAACAACAATTGTGAGGATGGCACAGGACCGGGCAGTGTTTCTGCTGTACATGGGGTCGCTATGAATCGGAACCAACTCGAGGGCACCTAACAACAATGACAATTTTTCACCTTACAGTCTTTTCCTTTTTGAATCAACATTTGATTGAAGTCAATGCACATATGTCTGAATCATAAGAGTGTGGAAAACACACTTGCCCTACTTTACCCTAAGAATTAAAGACATTTCTCATGAGGAAGAGCAAAACATCTATCACATCCTGTAAGTAGCTCTGGGTTTCTTCCACCACTCTAAGAAAATAACAATAAGCTGCACTCCAGAAACTTCCCTAATTTTAAATTCATAATAACAATAGTGGTGCTCCACAATGTCAGTAGCTTTATTTTAGCATAATAATCTTACTCCTGTGTGCTCCCTATCAGAATGATGGAGGGGTTTTTGTTTTATACATATGGATCCAGCTTTACATATAAATATGTTCCTCAAAAAAACTGGGTATGATAAACTTCTGGGCCAATGAGACCCTATTTTAGATGCAGAAAGATAACTGGCTATATAAAGTTTTCTATGGAAGATAATTTTGAAAACCCTCCATGAAAGTCTAATTTGTCTTTTGGAAAATCTGGATTTTCATTTTGCTACTTCAGTGGGTTAGGTCACTTTAACTGGTGATCATCTCTACAAAGGTTCCTTCTAGCCATGTGGATTCTGATTTGTTCGTTTTTGCGTTCTTGGGCAACAAAACTTTATCTGTCACCAGAGAGGAACAAACAAGATAGAAATACATTTAGATGCAATTTGCCCAAATTACAATATGTAATTTTAAAACACATAAAGATTTTGCCTGCGGAGTCAAAGGTCCTTTCTGTCAACCTCTCAGAAGATGCTCAGTGGTCCCCTTGATCAAGCTCCTTATACCAGGCACTTGGGTGCTTTTGGATACCAATGGCAATAGCCAGAATGCCCAACAAACACTGGCAGTACCTACTATGTAAGTATGTAACTCAATGCTAGGTGCTGGAGGTGCTCAGGAAAGGACTGTTAGTCAAAAATCCAATAAGGCCTTTTTTATTTGAAAGATTTACCTAATAGCTGGCTAAAATGCTGAGAGGCTAGGTTCTACTTTTAAGCTAAAAAACTTTCCTAAGGTAAATACTTTTGGCTGAAGATCAGTTCCCTGGTCAATTTTGTGCTAACTATATCTACCACGTCCTAACTCTGTGACCTTGGGTAAATTGTGTACCCTTTCTAAGCCTCGGTTTCCTCACCTATAAAATGGTAACACAGCTACCACAAAGGGTTGCCATAAAATTAAATGAGATAGTGCATATTAAGACTTAGTACAGTGCCTGGTGTGGAGTCAACGCTCAACAAATGGCAGCTATTAGAATTTATATTATGTAACAACAAGAAGAAGAAAACCTGTTGCCACGGAGTCAATTCTCACTCCATAACAACCCTATAGGACAGACTAGAACTACCCCAGAGGTCTTCCAAAGCTGTAAATCTTCACAGAAGCAGACCGCCACATCTTTCTCCTGTGGATCAGGTTGGCAGCTGAGCGCTTAACCATTGCGCCACCATGGCCCCTGTCGCTTTACATAACACTGAGTATTTATTTCATTTTTTTGTTCTGACTAATTTCTCCTGTCCCTCAACTAATCCCTAAAATAGCACTGGAGGAAGACACCATCCGTTAGTCAAGAGATTCAGAAAATTTGACTTCAGAAACTCGTGATCATTATGCCAAGCAAGCTAGAGGCAAACCATTGGTGTTGTGACATCTTTGTGAGCACAGTCTCCAAGGTTCACACTTGAGGGAAAAGGAAAATGCTCAGTAATATGCTATATAAAAAATCTAGAAAGACAGGAATGAGAAGATATATAACAACCAACTATAAAAAGTTGGGATCTTGGAGTCCAATGTATGAATGCCACAGATATACATCCCTGATACCCTGGTAGAAGTAATCACGTGCTACCAAATTTGATGCTCCATAAAATGATACATTATAATAAGACATGCCATTTGAGATGGAAAGACTGAATGGAGAGAGGGGTTCATAACCGCCCATGTAGCAATCTCAATATACTTTATAAGCACAACCCTCAGCCTGGTGACTTCAACAGGGCCTTACAGTACAGTGACATACTAACAGCCAGGAGAAATCTGTTCTTCTCTTGGCTCAGCCGTGAGCCTGTTGTGTGATCTCAGAACAGTCAATAAATCTCTCAAAATGTAAGTTTTCTCATCAGTAAAGTGAAGGCATTAGACTGAACACTATCTGATAGCTTTTTCAGCTCTAAGATTCCATAATTCTAAGATCGTTTTAACTCTAGGAGGCACGGATGTTCTGGTCTTCTAACACGACTCTGACCATGTTGGGCGGCATCCCACTGACAGTTTTATTCAAGTTACAAGCTAACTGCACCAAGGGCAGAAGCCACCTCAAATCTTTCATTAAATACAACTGTAGTAAACTATAGAACATACCATTGGCTCCAGGTGCTTCTGGAGGTCAAGTAGGTTGAAGAACAAGATGTGTCCCCCAGATTTGGCACCTAGATTTTGTATTCTGAGATTGTAAAAGCAATCTCAGTCAGGCTTATTGAGGGTTCAGAGTGGCAACCAAGCTTTTGACCTTGTTCTCAGTCCTCACCTTGATGTTAGCTGGTTGTGCCATTTCATTCAACTGTGATGATAACAAATTATGGATAATATCGTGAAGAATGGGAACTTCAGAACACTTAATTGTGCTCAGGAGAAAGCTGTATGTAGACCAAGAGGCAGTCGCTCAAACAGAACAAGGGGATACTGCATGGTCTAAAATCTAGAAAGGTGTGTGTCAGGATTGTACCCTTTCACCATACTTATTCAATCTGTATGCTGAACAAATGATCCAAGAAGCTGGACTATACGAAGAAGAATGGGGCATCGGGATTGGAGGAAGGCTTATTAACAACCTGTGTTATGCAGAGGACACAACCTTGCTTGCTGAAAGTGAGGAGGACTTGAAGGACTTACTGATGAAGATAAAAGACCACAGTCTTCAGTATGGATTACACCTCAGCATAAAACAAAAGTCCTCACAACTGGACCAATAAGTAACATGATAAAAAGAGAAAAGACTGAGGTTGTCAAGGATTTCATTTTACTTGGATGCACAATCAACACCCATGGAAGCAGCAGTCAAGAAATCAAAAGACGCAATGCATTGGGCAAATCTGCTTCAAAAGACCTCTTTAAAGTGTAGAAAAGGAAAGATGTCACTTTGAAGACTAAGGTGTGCCTGACTCAAGCCATGGTATTTTCAATTGCATCATATCCATGCGAAAGTTGGACTATGAATAAGGAAGACTGAAGAAGAATTGATGCCTTTGAATTATGGTGTTGGCAAAGAATATTAAATATACCATGGGCTGCCAGAAATATACTTGGAAGAAGTACAACCAGAATGCTCCTTAGAAGCAAGGATGGCGAGACTTTGTCTTACATACTTTGGACATGTTGTCGGGAGGGATCAGTCCCTGAAAAAGGACATCATGCTTGGTAAAGTAGAGGGTCAACGAAAAAGAGGAAGATCCTCAACGAGATGGCCTGACACAGTGGCTGCAACAATGGACTCAAGTATAACAATTGTGAGGATGGCACAGGACCAGGCAGTGTTTCATTTTGTTGTACATAGGGTCGCTATAAGTCGGAACTGACTCAAGGGCACCTAACAACAAAAGTCTCACATTGGAGTAAGTTTAATGCTGTATTCCTCAGGGTGTATTCCTGTGCTCTGTGAATTAATATATTAATTAATGTATAATTAATAAGGTGATTCAACTGAATGTGGAAATTATCAAACAATATCATTAATATCACACACAAGCAAAATTCTGCTGAAGATCATTCAAAAACGGCTGCAGCAGTATATCAACAGGGAACTGCCAGAAGTTCAAGCCAGATTCAGAAGAGAATGTGGAACCAGGGATATCATTGCTGATGTCAGATGGATCCTGGCTGAAAGCAGAGAATACCAGAAGGATGTTTACCTGTGTTTTATTGACTGTGCAAAGGCATTTGACTGTGTGGATAATAACAAATTATGGATAACACTGCGAAGAATGGGAATTCCAGAACACTTAATTGTGCTCAAGAGGAACCTGTACATGGATCAAGAGGCAGTGGTTGAACATAACAAGGGGATACTGCATGGTTTAAGGTCAGGAAAGGTGTGCGTCAGCGCTGTATCCTTTCATCATACTTATTCAATCTGTATGCTGAGCAAATAATCCAAGAAGCTGGACTATATGAAGAAGAACAGGGCATCAGGATTGGAAGAAGACTCATTAACAGCTTGTGGTATGCAAATGACACAACCTTGCTTGCTGAAAGTGAAGTGGACTTGAAGCACTTACTGATGAAGATCAAAGACTACAGCCTTCAGTATGGATTACACCTCAACATAAAGAAAACAAAAATCCTCACAACTGGACCAATGAGCAACATCATGATAAACGGAGAAAAGATTGAAGTTGTCAAGGATTTCATTTTACTTGCATCCACAGCTGCCCATGAAAGTAGCAGTCAAGAAATCAAATGACGTATTCCTGCAAAAGACTTCTTTAAAGTGTTCAAAAGCAAAGATGTCACTTTGAGGACTAAGGTGCATGATCCAAGCCATGATATTTTCAATCACCTCACATGCCTGAAGAAGCTGCACAATGAATAAGGAAGACCAACGAAGAATCAATGCCTTTGAATTATGGAGTTGACGAAGAATATCGAATATATCATGGACTGCCAGAAGAATGAACAAGTAGGACTTGGAAGAAGTGCAGCCAGAATTTTCCTTAGAAGTGAGGATGATGAGACTTTGTCTCACGTGCTTTTCTCATGTACTTTCGGCATGTTATCAGGAGGGACCAGTCTCTGGAGAAGGACATCACGTTTGGTAAGGTAGAGGGTCAGCGAAAAAGAGGAAGACCCTTAACAAGATGTATTGACACAGTAGCTGCAACAACGGGCTCAAGCATGACAACAATTGTGAGGATGGCACAGGACTAGGCAGTGTTTTGTTCTGTTGAACAAACGGTTGCTATGAGCCGGAACCAACTCAACAGCACCTAACAACAACAACAATTTTAAAATAAAGATTCACGGGAAGTTGCAAAGAGGATACGGAGGGTTTTTCTTTCTTTTTTTTTTTTTTTAGGGTAAGTAGGGTAGTAGGGTAAATACCTAGCAATTGCTGGGTCATAGGTTTTCCAGAGTGGCTGCACAATTTGCATTCCCAGCAGCAATATATGAGTTCCCATCACTTGGCATCCTGACCGGCACTTGGCACTCTCATTTTGGGTGTTTTTACCCTTCTCTGTCAATTAATATGGTCGTTTGAATTTCTTCCTTATGCTGTTAATATGGTGGTTTACACTGATTGATTTCCAAATATTGAGCCAGCTCTGCATTCCTGGTATAAACCCCACTTGTTTCCATTTTTTTCTGAATCTCTTTAAGGTTGTTTTATATATAATGTCCAGGACTTTTGGTTGTACTTGAGGGGGACGAACGCCTTGTTACTGTTGGATGGGGGTGGAAGCCCAGGCTCCCCATGTGGTGTCCACTGACACTGTTGGGGGATGGGTGGCCTTGTTACTGCTAATCAGTGACCAAAGTCCTGACCTTCCACTATGTCTTCTCTGACATGACCTCAGCAAGCAGGGGAAGGGGTATTCTGTTACCACCAGGTGGAGGTGGAAGTCTAGGCTCTCCACGTAGGCTCTGTTGTTATAGCGGTGGTGGGGGGGACTCATCAGTGCTTCACAGGCATGAAAGTTCCTGCACACTACCCAGCCTTCTGTGACACTATGCCAGCAGTGAGTTGGGGTACCTCATTACAGTCTGACAAAGGCTGAGAGTTTAGACTCTCCGCTTAGTCTTTGCTGGTGGGGATGGGGATGAGGTCACTGTTTTTTTCTGCAGCCTTAGGAGTTGAGAGGTATTGTCTGAAAGTTGTCTGTCCTGCTAGGTTGTCTTTTCCTTATTCCTCACTAAAGAGTAAGCTTTTCTTGGAGTTTTTTTTTTTTTTTTTGCCTGCCCCCATTGGTGTTTCTAGGGTGCTGGCTTCTCTAACAGCCAGTCTGGGATAGGTGAGGCAAAAAGAAAATGCAGGGAACTCACCACCATGTTGTTCCTTGGGTCCTGAGGCCTCTAGCTAGTCTGTCTTCTACTTTTCTGAATATTATGATGTTTGTCTTATGTACATATGTGTATATATATGTATATATATTCCAAGATTTTTAGCTGTATTTAGTGGGAGGAAGAGGGAAAAGTACACTTTCCCAAAAGTGGACATTGGCTGTGCAATGCAATCTTAAGCAAGTCACTTCACCCCTCTAATGGACAATTATTGTGTCCAGCGCTTAACAAAAGGAAAACACACAGCAGATGATGACCAAAACGAAATTGGAATGACTGGAAGACACAGTGTCATGATGCTTTGGGAGACATTGAGAGTGAATCAGCTCATGTTACTCTGCGTGTGTGCTTAATTCCCAGTATTACCTCTTTAAGAAAACAAAAAAAAAGCAACCTAGAAAAAACAAAACCTTCCCTCTTAAAACTAAGAAAATGTTTATTCACATTATAAAAGGATTCTGTATAAAATAAGCTCAACGGTTTATGAATTCATTAATTAATTAGATCTCAATAACTTTACTCTCCAAATAATTCATACACACTTTTCACTAAGCAGGGTCTTTGAGGAGTAAAATCCCAGGGCTGCGAGAAGCACCACCCTCCGTCAGTTTGTTATACTCCGAGGGCTGGCACGTTGCTCTGAAGTGATGCTGGAAGCTACATCAGATCTACAGCCGAAAATTAGCCAGTGAAAACCCTATGGACCACAACAGACTATTGTTCAATATCATGCTAGAAGATGAGCCCCCTAGGCTGGAAGGCACTCAGAATACACAGTGGCTGCAAAAATGGACTTGAGCATCCCAACAAATCATGAAGATGGTGCAAGACTGGATAATGTTTGGTTGTGTTGTATGGGGTCACCAGGAGTGGGCAGCCGACAACAAGAAAAGTACTGGAGGTCAAGTGAAAGAGGGACCCAAGGATGGGTGGTTAGGAGGGGGCAGACAGGGCAGGGAGTTCAAGTAAATGAAGTATGAAGAGAAGCCAAAGGATTTGGCATTTAGAAGATCACTCTGACTTTAAGAATTTAAAAGAGTGGTGGGGTTGGGGGGGTGGGGGGTGGAGAAGAAGCCAGATTTCAGATGGTTGATAAGGAAATGGGAGTTGAGGAAGTGGAACTTTGGAGAGGAGGATCTAAGAGGAGGAAGCCTGAAGAGGTGAAACCAAGTTGGAAAATGAAGGGGAGGAAATACAAGGAATTTATACCTAATGGCTTCTATTATAGCTATTGTGATTGTTATTATATTATGGTCATTCCAAAAGAAAGATTAAGACACCTTGAAAACAGAATGCATAAATGGAGTAAATACAAAGAAAAACTAATTCCAAAATTGATTAACTTTTTAACATGACCTCACTAAGAATTATAATGGATTGAATTGTGTCCCCCCAAAATATGCATCAAATTGGTTAGGCCATGCTTCCCAGTATTGTGTGGTTATCCTTCATTTTGTGATTGTAATTTTATGTTGAGAGGATTAGGGTGGGATTGTAACACCACCCTTACCCAGGCCTCCTCCCTGATCCAAGGTAAAGTGAGTTTCCCTGGGGTATGGCCTGCACCACCTTTTATCCCTCAAAAGATAAAAGGAAAGGGAAGCAAGCAGAGTTCGGGACCTCATACCACCAAGAAAGCAGCACCAGGAGCAGGGCGTGTCCTTTGGACATGGGTGGGGGGGGGGTGTCTCCACACCTGTGAAGCTCCTTGACCAGGAAAGATTGAGGACAAGGACCTTTCTCCAGCGCCGACACAGAGAGAAAGCCTTCCCCTGGAGCTGGCACCCTGAATTTGGACTTGTAACCTACTAGACTGTGAGAACATAAATTTCTCTTTGTTAAAGTCAACCACTTGTGGTATTTCTGTTATAGCAGCACTAGATGACCGAGACAGACTGATCTGAATACACTCTAAAGCGGTACTTCTCAATCTATCTTGGTGAAGGGCCTGTTTTTTGCTTTTTACAATCCATTGCAGGCTAATACTATTGTAATATACAAATGAAATATCACAGCAATGTCCAGTTGCTACAAAGACTGCGGACTGCTTCTTCTTGATTTCTGTACTGATCTTACCATGAGAGGCAACAGATAGTTCACTGACTGGCACTGGCCCACAGACACCCTTAGAGCAGCACTGCTTCCTAGAGCTGAAGGCAGGCTGTACAAACCTCAAATTCAAAACCTGACTTCTCAGCGGAGCCACAGATGTTCTGGGAAGCACCTGGCATGAAGGCATCGATGTCCACTGTTCGTGTTAATCAGGGTAGGCTGGGCTATGCTGCTCTTGCTCGCTCTGCATGTCCAAGGTGAGTCAGCAGTGGGCTCTGTTCTACACACACCCCCACCTCAGTGGCTGCCACAAGGGAACAAAGACTGAAGAACTGCACATGCCCTTTCAATGGCTTCATGTTTTATTGCCTAGAATGAGTAACATGTCCCTAAGGAGGTTGGGAAACTTGGACACTCCACCTTAACCATAAGCAACACAAAGGAAGGGCTACCAAAGCTCTACTGCCAAACAACTAGTAGAGCTACTCTCTTTCCCTCACTCCTCCAGTGTGTTGGAGTAAGGGATATGGAAAAGGATAAGTGACTCCTATTTAACTGGTAGTCTTTTGGCCATTGCTGGTTTTTCCCTCAAGACTGGCTACTGATGCTGCCTTTGTGGCAGGATGCCTCTGGCCTCATTTGTGGGAAGCTTGTATAAGTTCTTTGGGCCCCTGTGGGGAGACCTCCCCATTGCACAATCCCCTGATATGGGAACCCCTGTCTCAGATCCTTTCCCTAAGGTTATACCCCACAGCCTCGTGCCCTGGGGTGTCCTCATCCAGAGGCAGTCCTCTTGTGAGGGGTTCTGAGAACCGTCTCAAGCCAACTTCCATACTGATTATTTGGTCCACAGGAAATTCACGCATCCTTGAATTGCCATACAGGGAAATGCCAGTTCTCTACTCCTGGCCTTTCTTTCCACCTTTCTCCTCTCCCTGTTCAGCAGGATACAGGTTGGAGACCAGCAAATTCACTTCATAATCAAGTCTGTCTGAAGAATGAGGCTCCTATTCCTTTTGTTTTGGAAGGGAGTACCCACTTCTGTCTCCCACTGGGAGGTTAGGCACAGGCCAGGCCAATGATTCACGACTCTAAGAAGTCCCCTCTCCCTTGCCCACAGGACATCCTTCCCCTTCCCTCTGCCTATCTTTGGCTCACAGAGGCAGGAGAGAGGAACACTAGACTGACGGATGGAGGACAACCAGTTTGCTGCCTTTTAATAAGCTCTGAAGGAGTGAGTGCCTGGTCCCAACTGTTAGTGCTCTCTTTATAATATGGAATACATAATATCTCCTTGCACTCAGCATTGGGCCCAAAGTTGCTGACATGGACTGAATTATGTCTGCCAAAAATATGTGTCAACTTGGTTAGGCCATGATTCCCAAAACTGCGTGGTTGTCTTCCATTTTGTGATTTTCCTATGTGTTATAAATTTTGTGATTTTCCTGTATATTATAAATTATAATCTCTGCCTGTGGTTAAAAAGGATTAGGGTGGGATGTGACACCCTCATTCAGGTCACATCCCTGATCCAATGTAAAGGAAGTTTCCCTGGGGTGTAGCCTGTGCCACCTTTGATCTTACAAGCGACAAAAGGGAAGCAAGCAGAGAGTGAGGGACCTCATACCAAGAAAGCAGTGCTGGGAGCAGAGCGCATCCTTTGAACCTGGGGTTCTTGTGGGGAGAAGCTCCTAGTCCAGGGTAAGATTGATGACAAGGACCTTCCTCCAGAGCCAACAGAGAATGAAAGCCTTCCCCCGGAGCTGGTGCCCTGAATTTGGACTTACTAGACTGAGAAAATAAATTTTTCTTTGTTAAAGCCATCCACTTGTAGTATTTCTGTTATAGCAGCACTAGATGACTAAGACAGTTGCCAATTCTAAAACAATAGGAAAATCCCACTTAACATCACTGTACTGGCATCTTTTCTTCTCTGAATGTATCATAATCAATGACTTTGCAGATATCACATTTCTCTCTTCTTATATGTTATCTATTGCTGTGTAACAAATTACCCCCAAACTGAGTACCTTAAAACAATCGGTATTTATTATTTCTCAGTTTCTGTGGGTCAGGAATTCAGAAGTGGCTTGACTGGGTGGTTCTGAAGCCTCTACCCAGACTCCCCCGCCCCCCCACACACCCTGCACCAGTTCCCTGGCCCCCTCGCAGCCTGCCAAGCTACAGTTTCTAACTGCGGTTGGGCCCAACCATGCTGTGGCCCTAACGGTTTGAATTTGGTGCCAGAATCCTGCGCGTGCGTGAACCAAGATTTTGGCGCATGTGCAGGGCCTGAAGAGCTGTGTCCTCAATCTATCCTTGTACCTGAACATCACCGACATGATTCAACATCAGGACCTCCAAAGGTGGACATGGGAAGGCTAAGGGGGGAGAGTTCCAGGCACCAAACCCAACCCCCACCTGCCATTGGAAATAAAAAGCTCCCCAACCCCCTCAGATGGTGAGCACATGGTCTTATGGTCACTAGACCCCTCCTTGCTCCTTGTCTGCGCAGACAATAAATTGCCACTTTCTGTTTCCCCTGCAACTGGTGGTGTGGCGTCCGTCTTATTTCGATCGGCTAATAGGACAGGACAAGAACCCTCGTTCGGTTACAGTTCTGGCTTGGGGTTTCTCATGAGGTGCTGTCAGATGCTGGCTGGAGCTGCAGTCAGCTGAGGATTTGACTAGGGCTTACTCATATAGTTGGATGTTGGTCAGTGGCCTCAGTTCCTTAGACCAGGGCCCCAACAGAGGGCTGCTTGAGCATCCTCACAACAAAGCAGCTGGCTTCCTCCAGAATGAGTGATCCAAGAGGGAGACAGCCAAACAGAAGCTCTTGCCTTGGGAGTCACATAGTATCATGATTAGAAGGGAGTCAGTAAGTCTGGCTCACATTCAAGGAAAGGAGAATCAGGCTCTACTTTTTTGAAGAGAGGAGAATCAAAGTATTTGTGGACATATTTTAAGCCACTACACCCTTTAAATACATCCTAAATCAGCCTGTGGAATGGACTATAGTATCAATCAGTCAGGGCGTGAAGCAAACAAGTGTCTGACACTGAAATCATTATAATCTCAAGATACTATCAAAAGCTGTTATAACTCTTTGCTTTTCTAAATGTTTAATAATGGGTAAAGACATGTACTGCTAGACTCTTGGGGAATGAGATCCAAAAATCTGCAAATGCTCCAATAAATCTCTTTCTGCCACAAATTTCAGAAAACAACATTGAGCAAATGTTTACAAGAGAAGCTTTTATAACTAATAAAGTAAGGGAGTTGAAAGTGTGAGATTTCATACCTTCCTCCTACCTGATATCATCATCAAGATGCCTACTTTGGCAGAAGCCCATCTCTCCATCTGCATCAATGATCAGAGCAGAAAATAATCCAGGAATATTTCGTTGCTTAGAACTGTAATCATACTGATTTGGTCGATATTACTCTGGCTTTAGCAGTTTGGGAAAATCCTGAGGCTTATTAAGGACAAACAACCTGCCCAGCGGTAACCCCCACAGGCAAGATGTGACTGTGCCCCTCTGACTCCAAAGGCTGAACTCTTGGTCACTAGGCGGCGCTGTCCCTCCAAAATGCCAAGCCATAATTCAATATGCAGGAAAGATCTGAGGTGACTTGTATTCCATTAAAAGGAAATCAATATTGTTGAGCTGAACTCAAAGATATGAACAAAGAATAGAGGACAGTTCAAATGAACGCAGAAAATAACAATCACACTATTCCTCAAAACACAGACACTTAAAAAGACAAATAACGAACATGAATCATGAGGCTCCAGATTTTCTTGCCTGTTAACTATTAGGATTACAGAGCAACTGTTTCCCTCTGAGTTTGGGGAGGAGTGGTGGAGTTGAGGGGATTGAGGAAGATGGAGTGTAAACATGCTACCAAACCGAACACATTTAATGAGTGCTTTCTGTGGGTCATACACTGTGCTAGGGGACATGTCCCAGAGTTGAAAGGCCTGGTACAGGACTTCAAGAACCTCATAGCCTCGACAGGAAAAGACATGGAAAGAAATAACAATGCGCTGTGGTAACAGGAAACAACAGAAAGCAAAACAGAGTTATATGAAATGAGCAACGGTCTCTAATCATGCTGGTGAGCTCCACTTCTGTAGTACATTCTCAAATCAAGGAGGATAAACCCACAGTAACAAGGACAGGATGGACTTCATTCTTGTTCTTATTCTGATTAAGGCCATTTTATTCAGAACTGCTTTTAGGAACCATAAGCACTAGATAAAATTTTAAATGTGAATCAATCAAAAATTGAAGAGCTTTCTATGACAGGAGGGAGGATAAGGAGAGTAAGTCTGATAAAAAAAAGTCTGATATGAGAAGGAAAATACTACAGAAACCTGCTTGCCTGGGCATTAGAGACATCAGGCCCCCACAATGCTTCACCAAGAACCAGCTTTGTGACTTGGGCAAATCCCTTAACTTCTCTGAGCTGTGGTTTTGTTTCGTTTTTCTGAACATTAAGGGGACTGGACTGTACAGTCCCTACGATCCCTCTCTAGCTCTAAAATCTGTGACCCTAATATTCCAAGGAAAGTCTCTTTCTACTCTTAGGTGTCACCTCTCCCTGCACAGCTGTCTTCAGCTTCAGGCTCTGAGTCCAATCTCCTGTCTCTTCTTTCCTGGTTCAACACATACAAATGACTAGGATCACAATACCAACTATAACCACCCTGATGATTTCTGTAGAAAGGAACTGCCACATGACAACACCTCCAAAGTAAGAAACATGGTCTTTCCCAGTGGGGTGGCCAAGGACATACCCTTGTTCCTGGCTGTGAGCCTGGGTACAGTCTTGGCTTCCTGGTGATCATAGATGTATAAATTCATCACCCATCAGGGAGAGAGGGTCTGCCCTGACTTTCCACAGGGTGTCGTGCGGACAGAAACCCTGGTGGTGTAGTGGTTAAGTGCTATGGCTGCGAACCAGAGGGTAGGCAGTTCGGATCCGCCAGGCGCTCCTTGGAAACTCTATGGGGCGGTTCTACTCTGTCCCTGTAGGGTCGCTGTGAGTCGGAATTGACTCGACGGCACTGGGTTTGGTTTGGTTTGGTCGTGAGGACAAAATGAATTGATTTGGAAAGCACTGTACAAACACAGAGCATCATTATGATGGCTGTGACGACTGAACAGTTGGCTTTAGAGGCTTCGTCAGCTGGAAGTCTTGTGAGGACAGGGCTGTGTGCTGTGTTGCTCCCTGAAAGGAAACCTGATGTAAAACAGACACAGCCTTGAGGTTGATGTGCCTCTGAAGCGCTCCCCTGAGCACCTGACAGTTCTAGAACTAATAAGGTCTCAGTGGACTATTTTTCTAAAGAAGCTTTTAATGTTACCAGGAACTGACGGCAACAACGTCCCCATCAATCCCACTCAGATCACAGTCTTTGGTACACATTGGCTTAGAAACTCTAACTGCAACTTTTCCATCTTTACCACTTAGGACAACATTAACGCCACCCACCGTCCCATGAAAAAGTCCAAGAACTTAAAATAGAGTTCTAGACTCCTAAAAAGCACTGATTCAGAGTTGACTTGACAGCAATGGATTTGGTTTTTTGGTTTAAGGTATTCATGAGCCTGACATGGCCAATTTCATGTAACGTTCTACTCAATAAAGGCAAAGATTAATTATATTTATAACTAAATGTTACTGATAATAATTAACCTGTATAACTCTTGGACATTTATTCATATAAATAAACCCATAAATAGAAATAAGTACTTTTTCAAATCAGATTCTAGAGTCTTGACTTTTTATTTTGAAAATACATAAGTATCATAAACTCCAGGTTAACCAACATGATCAGAGAATATAAAGTTATATTTAATTTAAAAATGCAAAAGAAGAAGTAAAAGAGAAGAGGAGGAGGAGGAGAAGTAATAACAATAAACACCAAACATACTGATGTGAGTAGGTTGTTTTAACCTTGAACAGATGAAGAAAAAGATTCAGTGAGGTCTCACAGAGCAAGTAATTTAAAGTGTCTGAATCTGAACCCAAGCACGGCTCTTTGAAGCTCATTCCCTTCTTCCTTCAGGTTATCTGCTCAAGTGTTACCTCCTCACAGAGGCCTTCCTTGACCAAAGCCAAAAAACTGAAGCATTTGAGCAGATTCTGACTCACTGTGACCCCGTGTATGTCAGAGTAGAACTATGCTCCATAGGTTTTTCAGTGACTAATTTTTCAGAAGTAGATCGCCAGGCCTTTCTTCCGAGATGCCTCTGGATGGACTCGAACTGACAACTTTCCAGTTAGCAGCTGAGTGTGTTAACTATTTGTACCACCCAGGGACTCCCTTCCTTGACCACACCACCTAAGATATTCCAGCCATCACCCATCCACTTGCTTGGCTTTATTTTCAATCATATCACTTATTTGTTTGTTTAAAAACATGCCTCTTTAGAATAATTTTTGTCTTAAGCACTGCTTTATCTCCAGTGCTTAGAATAGTGTTTGGGACATAGCTGGCGCTCACTACATATTAACTAGACAGATGAATAAAAGGCCCTAAAGTGCGTGCATTTTTCATTCCACCTCATGAAAGAGTATAGTGAGAAAGCAGATACACACATATGTACACGGCCTGGGTGGTATGATCATAGACTAAAGGTTCAAATTGGTCGTTGAGATGACTCATCAGTATTTTCACATATGTCACACAAATCGGAGGCACCCCTTCAACTGCAGCAGCACGCTCTTCTCCACGCTGACACTCTGTCTTCCCATCAGCTCTGGCGCAAGAATGAATACACAGGACTCCCCGTGAAAAGTCCAACAATTCAGTCAGATGATCTTAGTCTTATTTTTACCAGCTGAACAACAATTTAATACCAAAACAATCCTCCCAGATCCTTTATACAGTTAATTCCACCACCACTAAGCCTCTTCTGACTCACCAACAAAAGCCACGTCAACACAGGGACCAGGGATTTATTATTACACCAAAACAGTCTCTTTAATGCTTCTGAAATAACTGCAACTTCTGGTCCTTTAAATGATTCAAATTTTAAGTAGATTTTATTTCCAGATCTTTCTGAAACAGTTGGGAGATGTGCCTGATAAAAGGCATTTTGACAAAAAGGAATTAAACAGATTATGGAGTTTTTAGAGAGCCCTGGTGGCGCAATGGTTAAGTGCTCAGTAGCGAAACAAAAGGATGGTGGTTCCAACCCACCCAGCAGCTCTGTGGGAGAAAGACCTGGTGATCTGCTGCCATAACGATTGCAACCTAGAAAACCCTATGGGGTTCTACTCTGTCACATGCGGTCCCTATGAGTCAGAATTGACTCAACAGCACCTAACAACAACAACATGGAGCTCATCTGGGTTTTTGTGAGACTTGCTATTGACTATCTCATCAGACATTTGCCCCAGGAAAGTAGCACTTTCATCAAAAAAAGCAATAGCCCCAAGGGTACCCCATGAGACCAGACGCCATGCTTTATAGGTCCCCGACGAATACTGCTGCACCAGAGCGTGGGTTAACTTTCCCATACGTGAGCTCCGAATCAACACGGAATATTCAGCAGTTCAGCCCCGAGCAGGGGGGTGAAACCACGCCTGTGGGAGGGGGAAACCACGCCTGTGGGAGGGGGACGGCTAGAGAGGAGGCAGGCTCTTCTTTCTGATACGCCTAAGCAGAATACCGTTGCACCGACCCATTTTGTGTTTTTATAATTAGTCGAATTCTCTCCTTTTGTCAGAATTCATTCTCAGTAACAGCTTGAGCAGTGTAGCAATCGTGCTCTGAAATGACTTATAAACCACAGACACAAATATTTGGGCCAAGAATGTGGAATCCATTGCTGTCACATTCCATTATTTCTGGCGGAGCAATTCACTAACATTTTGGAATCTAGATCATAAATTATGCAGAGCCTCAGCAAAAGAGCTGAGGACACAAACTGCTGTAATAAAACTCCTGTTCCTGGAGCCATAAAAACAGAACAAAGGAAAAGCAAAGAAGAAAAATCATGGCTGGACTTTCTGACATGCCTTGTCCACCATGGTTAATACTGTCACAAAATGGAAATGTAACATCCTGGGAACCATCAGACAGGTCAGAAATTATATGATGAGCACGCTGTCACTCATAAACACCATTACATCATGAGACTAGCCCAAATAAGATGAGCTTTTTGAAGAATGCTTGAATGCTGACATAAAGTCCTAAATATACAACAGAGCCACCCGTATATTTTTCATGATTCTCAAGGGTTGTGAAATGCCTTTCAGCCATGGCACTTGGGCAGTGGTCGCATTTACTACTGGGAGGTATTACCAAATGTCAGAGGAAGAAAGAGCTCTGTGTCACATGTGACCTGGAGCAAGACACTTCCCCTCTCTGCAGAAACTGAGTTAATGGCAGGCTGGGGCCAAAACCCACATCTTTTGAATGCCAGCTCACTGGGTTTTGTCTTGTAACGTGATGCCTCTAGAATGGTAAGTGTTCAAAAATCCTTTGATGGATGGAGAGATGAGTGAGTGGGTAAATGGACAAATGAACAAACAATAGAACCATCCTTTCTGGGTCAATGTTCATAACCAGAAAAGGTCAAAGAGGGCATATCACTGAAATACTTTAGAAGTTAAATACAGAACTGAAGAGTCAGATGGACTATGCATAGCAACCATTTCCCCAAAGCCATTATTTGATTCGCAAGAATTCTTTCTTGTCAATTATAACTTTGTGTTGGAGAGCAATGGTAGACACCAAAAGAATAACGAGTGTGGGCACAGACATGGGCTAATTAACATGTTTCTTAAATCAGGACTGCTACTATTTGACGTCTATTTGGGAGGATTCCCTTTTCTAAAGGTGCACCATAAATGAGGGAGAACAGAGGTGCTGAGGGGCGAGCCTCAGTGAAGAGATGGGACTCTAAGTAGGGCATGGACTTTACGAGCACACCGCTGCTTCTGCAATTTTTACAAACACATTTAGAAGAAAACAAAACGCCCTTCCAGATCGCATACGAGGTCTAAAATGTTGAAATGGGAAAAATGGCAGAGTGAAAGTGAAAACCATATAAGGGAAGAAAGCTATTTTTTCACCAGGAGAGGAGGAAACTTTTCCTCCAGGGAGTCCACAGCACAAAAGGAATGAGTGGCAATCATCTGTCTAGGTCGGGAGTCTTCAAGTGTTCTATGAAGAGAAACGACTTTAGACTTCTCCAGAACCCTGGCATCACTCAGAGAGGAGGGAAGGGAGTAGAAAAGAAAGAAGGAAGAGAACGTGTAGTGCCAGCTGTTTGCAGAAAATTCTCAATCCACTACCAGCACTGTTTCCAGAGCCTGCACTGTGTGCCAGGCACTGTTTTAAGTGCCTTAGGCACTGTCTCATTGAATATTCACAATAGTCTCCCCCTAGCCATCTGCCTCCACCTTCTCCCTCCACCACCAGTACCAGGTAGGGTCTCTTCTTAACTCCATTTTACAGATGAGGAAACTGAAGTTTAAAGAGCTTACATAACTTTCCCAAGGCCACCCACTCAAAAAGGAAGAGCTGCAATTCAAACATAGGCTTGTCTGCCACAAGACTGGATTTGCTGTCTCCTGGCTGCCACAACTTCCGTCTCCTCGGAGAGGCTTAATAGTGGAAGACGGTTTGGAAATCTACTGGGCACACACCTTCAAGTTCTTCCAAACTACGATCTAAGATCCCTGGCCAGAGTTTCAAAAATCTGGGCTTGCCATTATAAAACAACTAGCAGTTGTCTTCCTTGGTTTAAAAAAATAGCTTCTGGAAAGCCAAAATTGCTGTGCTATGGTCATTCCTTACCCAAGTCTGCATTTTAACACTAGGCTAATTGAGATGAGTGGAGACATCTGTAAGCTTATGTTAAAAGAGACAAATCTCTGCAGTATAATAACAGCAGTCCCCTTTACTGAGTGCTTGCTATATGCTAAGCACCACTCATCAGTTCACAAGACATCAAAGATCAACAAGCAGCTAGCAAAGCACTGGGAATTCAAATGCATTGGATGGGGAGCCTGGAGCTTCTCCAGGGGCCTATAGCCTGAAGGAGAAGCCAGATAAGCAAGCCAATCGCTGCAGGACAGTGGAGGGAGCCCATGAGGTAGGCACAGAGTACCTCAAGAGTGCAGAAGAGCCCTGATTTGGAGCCTGAGAAAGCTTCTTAGAGGAGATGGTGTCCCCTATTGGGTGTTTTCCAGTCCTCACAACAACCCTATGAAGTTGGGATGAAACATGGCGGGGCGGGGGGTGGGGGGCAGTGTCAAACAGATTAAGTAGAGCAAAGGTACACAGCTATGAAGTAGATTTAGTCCGGGTTTGCCTCACTTTAAGGCCATA
Organism: Loxodonta africana; assembly: GCF_030014295.1. Taxonomy (NCBI): domain Eukaryota; kingdom Metazoa; phylum Chordata; class Mammalia; order Proboscidea; family Elephantidae; genus Loxodonta; species Loxodonta africana. The sequence continues at coordinate 28,359,293 of NC_087360.1, read as the reverse complement.
CTGTGTCTCTCATACACTGTGGCCTCACAGGAAAATATCTTCCTTGCAGCCTCTACCACAGGCTTACCTTTATCTTATAGGGAAAAGCAGAAAACCACTTTAACTCCAAGGTACTTGGCAGAGTCATATTAGTATGACTCTTATTTGTTTAATACCTAACAGTCATCAAAGCATTTTCACATTCTCATTTGGGCCTAATGCTCTTGTGATGGAAACCCTGGTGGCATAGTGGTTAAGTGCTACAGCTGCTAACCAAAGGGTTGGCAGTTCGAATCCACCAGGTGCTCCTTGGAAACTCTGTGGGGCAGTTCTACTCTGTCCTATAGGGTCGCTGTGAGTCGGAATCGACTCGACGGCACTGGGTTTGGTTTTTTCATTTTTACTCCTGTGAAAAACATATATGTTATTATTGCCATTTCCGTTTACACATCAGAAAACTGAGGGCTTGGAAGGTGAAGTGATTTGCCCAAGGTTACATAAAAGGTAAGATTCCGAGCTCAGTTTGGGGCTCTTGAATGTCTAACTCCCAGTCCAGCCATTTCTGCTCCACAGGGCTAGATACAATACCTGCTTGGGTTCCGCCTTTCTTGGTATCCAAGACTGATGACCTTACTCCAAAAATCACCAAACCGTGGTAGCAGAGGTGGAATCTGGGGTGAGTTCCCCCCAGTCAATGTTTCGATTTGAAAGTTTTTTATGGGTCTCTTTCATTTGACATATTTCCTGTCAGAAGGATTTCAAGTCAGTGATAATGAAGAGTTTGTTGGTAAGACGAGATCAAATAATATCATGTATTGCTGGCCCCCGATAATCACTTTCAACTTTCAAAGGATCAGAATATTTTGGAGAGTAAGAAAGGCTACGTATTTTAGTAGCATTTTCATCTTTTTTGTTTAGTATCTTAGTTTGTATTAACAAATGATATATTCTTTCCACACATGATGCAAAACTATAATGATGAAAATCTTTTTTTAATGTTTACTATGTGCCAGGCACTGTTTTTAGTGCTTTTTCCATATATGAACTAATTCAGTCCACACAGTCATCTTATGAGATGGGTATATAAATATCCCCACTTAACAGATGAAAGAATAGTGGCAAAGAGCCATTAAGCACCTTGTCCAAGGTCATAAAACCAGTAAGTGGTAGAGTTGGATTCGCAGCCAAGCCTTCTGACGCCGGCACCCATATTCATTATAATTATGCTACACGTAGGGTGATCCTATATCCTAGTAGTCACTGGGGCTGTCCCAGTGACAAATTGTATGGTCACCCTAATGAAACACCACTAAAAAGCTCCTTGGAAACTCTATGGGGGCGGTTCTACTCTGTCCTATAGGGTCGCTAGGAGTCGGAATCGACTTGATGGTACTGGGTTTTTTGGAAGTGAAGTTAAGCCATTCATGGATGAGGCTTCTTAGTGATCAAAACAGAGGGAAATTAGCACAGATCAGAGTGGTCTCTTTAGCATGAGAAGGAACTAGAACAGCCCAACAGGGAAGAGGAGGGCAACGGGGGCAGGAAGATGGCAAAAATGGTCAGTAAAGGATTTGGCACATAGATGCTTCTTATTTCTTTTGTCATACACAGAGCGTGCAAGTTCTTCAATGCTGACAAAGAGATGTCTTTCTCCATAAGGCACTTAAGAAGTACCAGGAGTTGTAAAGACAGACATGCCAGCTCGCCTGATGGTGCCTCGAACTGAAGAATGCCATCTGTTTTGTTAAGGTTGACAGTCTGAAATTTCTGGTTAAACTCCAGATCTCCTTGTGATGGGCTTGATAACTTTTAGTTCATTACCTTCTGCTTACTGAGTCTCAGAGCATATTATATCTCCCTCCAGAGCACTCCAACAGCTGGGCCATGTTATAAGCTGTCTTTGTCTTATTCAGTATTAGATATAATGGATTTGGAAGAAGCTTCCATGTGAATCAGGGAAACAGAATTACAGAATTGCTGTTGTTTCAAGTAAGTGGCTAACTCTGACTTTCTGGCTCAAGAACACAAATCAATTACTTTTTGCCACTGGGGTTGTTCTGATGAAGGGTTTGCTTTACAAGCACCTTGGACACATAACAACAAAGCATTTGCTTCACTTTTTAATTGCTCTTGGAAACATTTTAAATGGCACCAGTGCAATTTTTACTAGAAAATGCAAGTGTTCATTTCCCAGAGTAACTTAACTCTTCAGCAGCAGGGTAGAAAGGGCGGCTTTTAGAAATCAGCTGAAAACTGAGAGCCTGTATTCAGGAGCTAACAAAGCTGTTTGAAAGTCAAGTAGGGACAGGCTGAGTCAGCGATACCAACCGAAAGTTGCGTTCAGGCTTTCATCCAGTTCAACAAATGCGTTTTCTGCTGTGTCAGAGGCAGCCTTAAGAAGAATTTCTGGAACAACATGCTGCAGACGGTTCTCAGTGAAAAGCTACTCTTTGAAAAAAAAAACACTTTGAAGGTGCCATGAAATGACTAATTACTAAAGATAGTCTTAACACCTAAGCTCCTTGTGTGACCCTCCTGTGGATTTCATGTGGGAAAATGGGGGACCCTTGAAGTTGTGGTGTGTGTGGTGCTTTGGTCTGCACCCGGCCTGCATGTACTCCTAGTGCTGCCTGGTATGAGACGGGGATGAGTGTATGAGGGAGGCAGAAGGTGTGGGTAAAGAAAAGTATCTATTTCCAGTTTTCTCCAGTTACAATGTCAAGTCGTCCTTGTCACTATGAGATGCTAGAGCATTAGCTCTTTTCAAAGTACTAGTTTCAGCCACTCTCTTTAGGGAGGCCATGTGACACAGTATAAAGAGTGCGGTGGACTCTGGATTCAGACAGTTCTGGGCGCAAATCCCAGCTCTGCCACACACTTCCTATAGGACCTTTGCTAACTTCTCCATTCTTTAGGGTTGTCACTTTTAAGTGGAGATAATAAGCCTCATCTTTTGGAATTTCTTAATGAAATAATGAAACAATGCCCAAGAAGCTACACCGAGGCATACTGTGGCATTCAGTGCCATTCCTTCTATTGTTATTTTCACTTCCATTCCACTGCAAACGTGTGGAAGAGATCACAAAAACCTTTTCACACATTCTCTATGAAACCTGTTATTTGAATAACTAGAGAAGCAAAGCTAGCATCAGTTTTCTAAGGCTACAAGTTAAATGCAGAGGAGAACAGATGACTAAGTTCATGTGCTTAAAAGAAAAAACTGTGATATCCTGGTGATTCTCTTGTTCAAAAGTCATAAATATAGGGGTTCTTCAAACCAGGGCAAAGAACCTCATTTTAGTCATGCTTTGTAAGCTTCTTGGATAAATATCCAAAAAAAAAACCAAACCTGTTGCCACTGAGTCGATTCTGGCTCGTAGCAACCTTATAGGACAGAGTAGAACTGCCCCCATATGGTTTCCAAGGAGTGCCTGGTGGATTCAAACTGCTGACCTTTTGGTTAGCAGCTGTAGCTCTTAGCCACTATGCCACCAGGGTTTCCAAATATCCAAAAAGGTTAATAAATGATTTAGTTAGGCAGCTAATCAGACTGTCTCATTTAGCTATAGGGCAAAGGATTGTACAAAGGAAGGACAATAAATTGCTCAATTCAGTATTCCTACCCACTATAAGGATGAAAGTTAAAATGGTATCATAAAATCTAATCACTGCCCGCTAGTTTAACTATTTCTCAAGCAGATTATATTTTTGGTTCATTTAAAAAGTTTCAGGAATCAAGTTCCAGCCTCCATATGCATTGTCTTTCCATGGAAAAATCATAGAATCTCAGATTTTTAGAGTAGTAAAGAGTCTTGGTGATTGCTTACACCAATGAGCATGTCAAGATACATTATATGGTCTCACTGAGACTGGAGGGACTGACAGTCATGGTCCCCAGACCCTTTGATAGCCCAAGATTAGAACCATTCTCCAAACCAACTCTACAGACAGGGATTGGCCTGGACTGTAAGACAGACAATGATGCTGGTGAGGAGTGAACTTCGTGGCTCAAGTAGACACATGAGACTATGCAGCGACCCCCGTCTGGTGGTGAGAGGAGAAGGAAGAGGGGGACGGGAACTGGCTGAATGGACACGGGGAATACAGGGTGGAGAGGAGGAATGTGCTGTCTCATTAAGGGAGAGCAGCTGGGAGTGCATGGTGGGGTGCGTATGGCTTTTTGTATGAGAGACTGACTTGATTTGTAAACTTTCACCTAAAGCACAATAAATAAATTTAAAAGAAAAAAAAAACATTGTAAATTTGAAATAGCAGAGCTAATTTCCCAAGGCTCTGGAATCAGAAGCAGCAAGAATGATGTCTGCACTTAAAGAAAAGAGAAGGTACAAATGGGTAAAAATAACAAATATGAAAGAGGTTAATAAGGATGGGTCACATAAAATAATTATTGGAAATTTGTCATTGTTGTTAGTTGCTGTCAAGTTGATTCCAACTCATGGTGACTCCATGTAGACAGAGTAGAACTGCTCCATAGGGTTTTTAAAGGCTGTGACCTTTCAGAAGCTGATCACCAGGCCTATCTTCTGAGGTGTCTCTGGGTGGGCTCAAACTGCTAACCTTTCGGGTAATAGTTGAGTGCTTACCCGTCTGCACCATTTTGTTGTTGTTGTTAGGTGCTGTCGAGTTGGTTCTGACTCAGAGTGACCTTATGTACAACAGAATGAAATTCTGCCTGGTCCTGCACCATCCTCACAAATCGTTGTTACACTTCAGCCCACTGTTGCAGACACTGTGTCAATTCATCTTGTTGAGGGTCTTCCTCTCTTTTGCTGACCCTCTACTTTACCAAGCATGATGTCCTTCTGTAGGGATTGGTCCCTCCTGATAACATGCCCAAAGTACGTGAGATGAAGTCTCGCCATCCTCACTTCTAAGGAGCATTCTGGCTGTACTTCTTCCAAGACAGATTTGTTCGTTCTTCTGGCAGTCCATGGTACATTCAATATTTTTCACCAGCACCGTAATTCAAATGCATCAATTCTTCTCTGGTCTCCCTTATTCATTGTCCGGCTTTTGCATGCATGTGAGGCAAAAGAAAATACCACGGCTTGGATCAGGCACACCTTAGTCCTCAAAGTGACATCATTGCTTCTGAATACTTTAAAGAGGTCTTTTGCAGCAAATTTTCCTAATGTAATACATCGTTTGATTTCTTGACTGCTGCTTTCATGGGCATTGACCGTGGATCAAAGTAAAATGAAATCCTTGACAAATTCAATACTTTGAAAATGTTGAAAAAAATGTTTTCACCATAAAAAAGAAAAAAAAAATTTTTTTTTCACCATAGACTAAACTTATTAGTTCCTAGCATTTTTCATGGTGCTTGGCTCTCATCACCCTTCCTGCAGTCAAGATACACTGACCTACCGTGGCCCAGGCATTCCAAAACCAAACACACTGCTGTCGAGTCAATTCCGACTCATAGCGACCCTATAGGACAGAGCAGAACTGCCCCATAGTTTCCACGGAGCGCCTGGTGGATTCGAACTGCCCACCTCTGTTTAGCAGCTGTAGCACTTAACCACTACGCCACCAGGGTTTCTAAATTTAGCCACTAGGTAATATGGACATAAAAAAGCTAAGATACAGACCCTACTGATTTTCCAAATTTATGATCTAGTTGGTAAGTACTTATAATATTTAATAAGTACCATGTACAAAATGCTAAGGGAACACAGATGAACCACTAAATCTGTTAGAAGAGTCTGAAAGGCTTCAAAGTAATGTGACATTTGATCAAAGTACAAAAATAATAAGTAGGACCTCAATGGTTTGACAGAAGGAGAAAAAACTCAGGACAGAATAAATGGCATGAGGAAAGCCATGGGGGGTGAAAAAGCCCAGAGGTTTGGGCAACTGTCAGTGTGAGGGGTGAGAGTGGCAGAAAATAACATTAGTCAGATAAACTGGGGAGGTTCCTCAGAGAAGAGTCCTCTGATTCACAATTTAAATGACACCCACGTTATACTTCCTGACATCACTAAGTACTTTTCCCTTCAAGCACATAAAATGCCTGTTTCGTCCACCACTGTAGGTAGGAACAGCTGTTTCTGGCATAGTTCCCAGCATATAGTAAGTGTTCAATAAATCTTTTTTGAATGTTGAAGGTTACTGACAAATATGTATGCTAGGCCAAGGATTTTGAACTTTATCCTGAAGGCAATGGGGAACCACTGCAGGGTTTTCAGAATAGAAATGATATGATGAGACTGAATACGCTGGGGTTTCAAAAAGGTTGTCAGGGAAGCAATGTGGAAAAGAAACTGGAGGAGAAGCTGGGAGACGAGTATGGAGGAAGCTGTTGCAATGAACCAGGCAAGAAATGACAGGGATGGAGCGGGTAGAGTAAGCAGCCCTGCAAATACAACTGAACTTGATGTGGGAAGCAGGATTTTAAGGACTTTTGAGCAACTAGATCTCGGATGTTAGCAAAATAGGTGATGACCCCAGGATAATTTTAAGGTTTCTAAGTTGGGCACCCCACCACTCGTTTGTCAGTTGGTCATACTGTCGTGGCTTGCATATTGCTGTGATGCTAGAACCTATGCCACTGGTATTTCAAGTAACAGCAGTGTCAACCTCGCTGGACAGGTTTCAGTGAAGTTTCCAGCCTAAGACAGACTAGGAAGAAGGACTTGGTGATCTACTTCTAAAAAAACTGGCCAGTGAAAACCTTATGAACAGCAGCGGGACACTGATAAAGTGCCAGAAGATGAGGTCCTCAGGTTGGAAGGCACTCAAAATATGACTGGGGAAGAGCTGCCCCCTCAAAGTAGAGTTGACCTTAACATGGATGGAGTCAAGCTTTCGGGACCTTTATTTGCTGATGTGGCACAACTCAAAATGAAAAGAAACAGCTGAAAACATCTATTAATAATTGAACCATGGAATGAAGCGTGAATCTGGGAAAAATTGGGAGATGTCAAAAATGAAATGGAATGAATAAAGATCGATACCTCAGGCATTAGCGAGCTTAAACGGACTGGTTGGTATTGGCCATTCTGAATCAGACAATCATATGGTTTACTGCTTAGAATGACAAATTGAAGAGGAATGGCATCACATTCATCGTCAAAAAGAACATTTCAAGATCCACCCTGAAGTACAATGCTGTCAGTGATAGGATAATATCCATATGCCTACTAGGAAGACCAGTTAATAAGAGTATTATTCCAATTTAACCACTCAGGCCAAAGATGAAAAAATTGAAGATTTTCATCAACTTCTGTTGTCTGAAATTGATCAAACCTGCAATCAAGATGCATTGATAATTACTGTTGATTGGAATGCGAAAGTTGGAAACAAAGAAGAAGGATCAGGAGTTGGAAAACATGGCCTTGGGGATAGAAATGACACCGGAGATCGAAAGATAAAATTTTGCAAGATCGACAAATTATTAATTGCAAATACCTTTTTTCAGCAACACAAACAGCAGCTCTATATGTGGACCTTACCCGATAGAACACACAGGAATCAAGTTGACCACATCACATCTGTGGAAAGAGATGATGGAGGAGCTCAAAATCATCATTCAGAACAAGACTGTGGGCTGACTGCAGAACAGACCATCAATTGCTCGTATGCAAGTTCAAGTTGAAGCTAAAGAAAATTAAAACAAGTCCATGAGAGCCAAAGTATGACCTTGAATATATCCCACCTGAATTTAGAGACTGTCTCAAGAATAGAGAGAACGCACTGAATACTAACGACTGAAGACCAGATGAGTTGTGGAATAACATCAAGAATATCATATATGAGGAAAGCAAAAGGTCATAAAAAGACAGGACAGAAAAAGACCAAAGTGGATATCAGAAGAGACTCTGAAAGTTGCTCTTGAACATAGAGTAGCTAAAGTGAACGGAAGAAGCGAAGTAAAAGAGCTAAACAGATTTCAAAGGGTGGCTTCAGAAGACAAACAAAAGTATTATAATGAAATGTGCAAAGACCTGGAGTTAGAAAACCAAAAGGGAAGAACATATTTGGCATTTATCAAGCTTAAAGAACTGAATAAAAAAATTCAAGCTTGGAGTTACAATACTGAAGGATTCTATCAACTAAATATTGAAAGACGCAGGAAGCATCAAAAGAAGATGGAAGAAATACAGAGAGTCACTGTACCAAAAAGAATTAGTCTATATTCAACCATTTCAGGAGGTAGCATATAATCAAGAAACAATGGTATTGACGGAAGAAGTCCAAGTTGCACCGAAGACACTGGCAAAAAACAAGGATCCAAGAATTGATAGAATTATCAATTGAGATATTTCAACAAACGGATGCAATGCTGGAACCGCTCACTGGTCTAGGCCAAGAAATGTGGAAGACAGCTACCTGGCCAACCCAGTGGAAGAGATCCATATCTGTGCCTATTCAAAAGAAAGGTGATCCAACAGAGTGCAGAGATTATCAAGCAATATCATTAATATCACATGTAAGTAAAATTTTGTTGGAGATAATTCAAAAATGGTTGCAGCAGTCCATTGAAAGGGAACTGCCAGAAATTGAAGCAGGATTTACAAGAGGATGTGGAACGAGGGATATCACTACTGATGTCAAATGAATCTTACCTGCAAACAGAGCACCAGAAAGATGTTCACCTGTGTTTTATTGACTACACAAAGGCATTTGACTGTATGATCATAACAAATTATGGACAACATTGCAAAGAATGGGAATACCAGAACACTTAATTGTGCTCATGAGGAACCTGTACACAGACCAAGAGGCAGTTGTTTGAACAGAACAAGGGGATACTGCATGGTTTAAAATCAGGAAAAGTGTGCTGTCAGGGGTGTATTCCTTCACCATACTTATTGAATCTATATGCTCGTCAAATAATCCAAGAAACTGAATTATATGAAGAAGAACGAGGAATCAGGATTGGAGGAAGACTTATTAGCAACCTGCGATATGCAGATGATACAACCTTGCCTGCTGAAAGTGAAGAGGACTTGAAGCACTTACTGATAAGGATCAAAGACTACAGCCTTCAGTGTGGATTACATCTCAATATAATGAAAACAAAAATCCTCACAACTGGACCAATATGTAACATCAGATAACAGAGGAAATGTTGAAGTTTTCAAGGATTTCATTTTACTTGGATCCACAATCAACATTCATGGAAGCAGCAATCAAGAAGTCAAATGACATATTGTATTGGGCAAATCTGCTGCAAAAGACTTCTCTAAAGTACTAAAAAGCAAAGATTCACTTTAAGGACTAAGGGTCGCCTGACCCAAGCCATGGTATTTTCAATTGCTTCATATGCATGTGAAAGTTGGACAATGAATAAGGAAGATGGAAGAAGAATGGATGCCTTTGAATTATGGTGTTGGTGAAGAACATTGAATATACATATTATGGACTGCCAGAAGAATGAACAAATCTGTCTTGGAAGAAGTACCAGCCAGAATGCTCCTTAGAAGCAAGGATGGAGTGACTTTGTCTCACGTACTTAGAACATGTTATCAGAAGGGACCAGTCCCTGGAGAAGGGCATTATCCTGGTAGAGGGTTAGCAAAAAAGAGGAAGACCCTCAATGAGCTGGACTGACACAGTGGCTGTGACAATGGGCTCAAACATACACTGTTTTGTTTTGTTGCACATAGGGTCACTATGAGTCAGAGCTGACTGGACTGCACCTAACAACAACAAGAAGTTGGGAACTGAGGGAAATGTGCCACCATTTTCAGAAATGGGAAATACAAAATGTGCAATCAGAGACTCGGAAAGAGGACCATCTGGGGCAGATGGAGGTGTTTAGAAGCAGGAGTACAGATAGGTATTTCAAGGAGAAGTCAGGTCTGGGTTTGATGGGCTGGTATATGGTGGTGGAAGCCATGAGCATTGAGAAGATTCAGAAAGGCCTACCATTCCAATTCTACTCTGCAACACAGATTACAATGTATTTTTAAATGTAAACTTTTAACTGACGTATCACCTATATTCAGAAAATTATAAAAATCATAAGCATACAGCTCAATAAATTTTCACAAAGTGAATACAGCTTGGGTAACTACCCCTCAAATCAAGAAGTAGAACATTACCAGAACCCCTGCAATGCATTTTTTACTATCGAAGGCATTTACTGTCACAATCATGATGCTTCAAGGCTTAGAATCTTCACTTCTAACGGTAACCCATTGCCATCCAGTCAATTCCGACTCATAGAGACCCTATAGGACAGAGTAGAACTGCCTCGTAGGGTTTCCAAGGCTAAAATCTTTACAGAAGCAGACTGTCACATCTTTCTCCCATGGAGCAGCTGGTGGGTTCGAACCACCAACCTTTTGGTTAGCAGTTGAGTGCTTAGCCACTGCACCATCAGGGCTTCTTTTTCTAACAGCTATCCTTAAATAGAATTCACCATGAAGGAAAACCACAGAGTTGATACAAATAATCACTCGCTATCATCTCAAAATATGTATCTGAAAATATAATTCTGGTGCTTTGCATTTATCTGCTGTTATTTCGATTTTCTTAAAGAAAAAAAAAACTCAAAAGCAAATTCCTCCAAAGTCACCTTAAAACAGATGGATTCTTTAAATAAGGGCAGTTTAAATAAGGAACATGAGACTAAAAGCAGAGCCAGATGATTCCAAAAGAAACACCCCAAAGCTCAGGCAGTCACATGGAATAGGTCCAATGTGCCGTGTCCCGCACAGATGGCAGAACCCAGGCCACACCTGCACCCACCATTACTGGCAAATCAAGGGGCTACCTAGGAGTTGCTGCAAATGGATGGACAGGGACAGGTGTGGGAGGTGCCAGTGCCAGGTGTGGGTGGAAGGAGCCAGTGACTAATAGCATTGTGAGGCTCCTACTATCCCAGCATGGTGCCAGGCAGCACTGCTCATAGAAAATGGCCATGGAAGAGGGCCTGATGGCTGGGCAAGTACCCAGGTGATGGTACCCCCAGCAGGAGTGCCACCAAAGTCTGGGGGAAAAAAATTGCTTTCAGAAATCAATTTTCTCTGAAGTTCTCATTCAAGTGTTCCTTTCTGAAGTCCTAACAGAAGTGTTTTCAATGCTCAGGACGGGGCTGCCTAATGGGAAATGCCCCCATGGGGGCTTCTGACTCATAAACCTATTCAGCCTCACATGTTCATAATCATTTGTGTAAAGAAGAAAAAACCTCCGAGCACTAATTAGAAAGATAGAGCTGTTGTTTTCCTCCTGATCACCTTATCTTCTTTACTCAGTTCTTGAAGACTCAGCTATTAAAAGAAATTAAGTAATTCATCAAGCCCATTTCAATTACCTGCTGCTGATAACATCAGATTACAATTAGCATCTACAAATGAACCAAGTGCCAACTGCCAAGCTGAAACATAAGCTAATTTACTGCTAGACTCTGCCTGCTGGAGACGGAACTCTGGGACCTGGCAGCCAGCACCCACTTCATTATTTCAGCAACAGTTTTGCTGCCTCTCCTACAGGACCCCACAGTGCAGCTCTGACCGAGATTGACTGCCCTGGCTGCCTCCGCAAGCAAATCAGAGCTCCTCCTAAACAGCAATGTCTAGACAAGCCAGCTGACAAATCTTGACCTAAAGGAGAGAATAAATATTGTTAATATTTATTAGGCACTGATGGGCATGGGGCACAGCATAGGATGTGCATGTCATAACCTTAATGAGGGTCTGAATCATTTTCTGCAAGGCCCCTGGTGCTTGATCAGAACAATCTCCTGCTTTGGTTGATGTGCTCCATTCCTCATGTCTCCTTTCAAACAGGGAAAGGACATTCTTGTTACTTTCTTCTGGATGTTGGGAAAAATTTGTTTCTGGCTCTAGGGCAACATTAATTTTTTTGCATCTATATTTTCCCTTGTTGTGAAAGGCAGAGGTATGTGGGTATGTGGGTTGGCTTCCTATATCATGGGCATTATTAGACTTTGACAATCTGTGTAGTTTCGTCTGACTCCCAAGCAGAAGAGCTAAGTGTATGATAAATGTGTAAGGCTTAGAATGGGGCTGTGGGTGGGGGCAGAAGGAAGCGTGCAGATCTGGGTTTAGACCCTGCCTCTGATGCCTAGAAACAGTATGAATTTGGGCCAGTTTCTTTACTTCTGTGCCTACCACATATGTTTGGAGTGAGAATTAAATGCGATAATCCATGCAAAGTGCCTGGTTCAGTGCAAGTCATCAATAGCTTCTCAAAGAAAAGAGAAGGGTTGCTCTGTCCTGATGATGCCCACTTCTCCAGGAATGTTTGCTATCCTGTACCTGGGCACGATTAAGGAGCATTGCGTCAAGAAGGTCTATAACCCTACTTTTGGTGCTCTGTCTTGAGGCCCTTGGGTGGTGCAAATGGTTTGCACTTGACTACCAACATAAAGGTTGGTGGTTTGAACCCACCCAACAGCTCTGTGGAAGAATGGTCTGGTGATCTGCTTCCATAAAGAGTGTGCAGTGTCAAGAAAATGTGCAGCCAAGAAAATCCTATGGAGAAGTTTTACTCTGTAACATATGGGGTCACCATGAGTTGGAATCGACCTGACGGCAATGGGTTTTTTGGTCATGGATGGTGGATGGGAGCGTCTTTAGCTTTTAGCCCTTAGGCCAGGTAGTCCTAGCACGGTTCCCCCTTGGATCCACCACACTAGTGGGAATGTTTCCTAGTGGAAGGTTCTGTGGACATGGAACCACAGACCTAAATTCCAGTCCCAGTTCTCTTACTCTTGGGTAAGTCACGAATGTTCCTTAATCTCTGGATCTTTGTCAGTGAAATGGAGTGATAACAGTTTACCTCATAGGGTTGTTGGAAGATCAAATGAGTACTGTAAAACACAAATGTAATGGATTCACATTGCTATACCGAGAACTTCTATGTGAGCTCTCATAGACCTTTTAACATCTTGAGAAGTTATTTTAAATATGGCCACATAGATCACTCACAGGATTTCTAAAGCAAAATACTCAGTTAGTGCAAATTGATTACTACCTACAATTACACACATTTTATCTGTAAAGCTAGACCTTTCTTCACTTAAAGAAAACCCAACATATGAAAACAGAAATGTATAAAACAGATAAAAGAGTGACTGTTCTATTATAGAAATCTTTTTTTCTTTTGCAAAAGGCATTTATTATAAGATTCTTTAGTATGCCAAGTTTCACATGCACTCCCAGTAATGGTTTAATATAATTAGAAATAATAAATGACTAAGGTGTGAAGAGTATGTGTGTGTATTATATATATAGTCTGTAATATTGTTCTACCTTTCCTTGGGAATTCAGAATTTCTGATGCAAATTGCCAGAATTTAATTTTCAAATATGATTTTTATAAAAGCTATTGAGGTGACAGTTCTTGGATCCTAGAATTAGGACAGCTTAAAGCCACCACTTCTGGTGACTCTCATTTTGCCGCACTGTAAATAAGAGGAGTGATGTAAGCTCACTACAACTGCTAAAAAACTTTTACTCTGACACAGGACTCAAGGATGGTTTGAAAACACTGGGGAAAAAAAAGGTCAAGCATTATTTTATGATATTAATGAGTCTTCCATGCTTTGAGTCTCAGGAGACTCAAAGCATCAAGTTTTTTAACCCACCTGGGCTTCAATTTTCTCATATTAAAATCAATTAATACTCTCTTCCTCAAAGTTTTGTGGGGATAATTAAATGTGAAAATGAATATAAACATGTGGCACAGAGCAGGTCTCCATATACACTTGCTGAACAAAAAACTGTAAGCTCCTCGGAGGCAGGTACTATGTTGGTTTTATTCATTAAAAGATAGCACAGTGCCTATCACATGACTGATGTTTAAGAAATATGTGTTATGGAAAAGAATGAATGATTAAGTGAACAGATGAGTTAATAAACACTAGTCCCATTCTCTTCCCTTTCCAAATAGGCTAATTTCTAGATTTAAAACATCTTTCTGACTAAAAAGGAACAACAGTTTTTAACTTTCCAATTATTTTTCATATATAATTAGGTATCTTGAACCCAGGCCTTGGTGGGAAGTACTTTCCATCTCTCATATTTGGCCCGATACTTGAAACAGAAGGAGCCCTGACACTGATGTGAGTTGGAAGTAGTTCCTGACCTGGATCTATTCCAGGGGTATGTAGCAAACTAAGTGGTTGCCTTCTACTCAAAATCAAAGCAAGGAAGGAAAGATTGAACAAATGAATGAGCAAATGAAACTGAGCCATCCTTCTAACTGTCTCTCCTTCTCACTTTAATTCCAGTTTATCTCCAGCTGAGATGACAGGCAAGTCGGCCTGGTTTCCTGGTGAATAAGAAGATGTGGTATTATTGGAGTGAGAAGACTGTAACTAAGCCTTTAGTCTAGAATATTATTTTTATAAGGAAGATGTACTTAGAAAATAGTTAAACTATTCTTTATTGTTCATATGAAACCTGAAGAGTCTAAATCATTTCTGTTTATTTTATTTTAAGATTAGTAAAAGGTAAATAACAAATATTGGACCACCCTGGCTACCAAAAGACAATGATCATCTATTGCCATCTTCACTTTCTCCCTCTTTCCATCTCTAAAAGTTCTGTTCACTTCGCCTTCAGATGTGCACAGGAAACTTCTATTGTCAAAAAACCTTAGTGACCCAAATCTTACTTCTTTTGGCTTCTTTGATGTAGGTCTTCCTATATCCATGTCTTGAAGCTCTCTTCTCCCTGAGCACCACCTATATCCCTTCTGCCCTCTGTGAGCCTGACTCAGTCTCCTGGCTGGCTTTCCTTTGTCATCTCATAGATGACATTAGAATGATGTCATGCTAATATGTGTTTCCAGTTCTAATTACGTGACAGAAATACATATTGTGAAAAATCAAACTTATCACCTCCTTCCCCAATCTAGTTTCTCCTCCCAGCTTTCCTGTTCCTTTCTGATCACTGGGTCACAAACCTTGGTAAAAGCTTTAACTTGTTCAATTTAGCCACACAACATTTATTGAGTACCTATTACACTGGTGCAGCAGTTAAGAGTTTGGCTGCTAACCAAAAGGCTGGCAGTTCAAATCCACCAGCCACTCCTTGGAAACCCTGTGGAGGGGTTCTTCTCTGTCCTATCGGGTCACTCTGAGTCAGAATCAACTCAATGGCAACAGGTTTGTTTTTTGTTTTTTGGGTTTATTATGTGTAAAGGGTTATACATACTGATACAGAGTAGAATGTAGTTCATACTTCCAATGAGTTTTAATCCAGTACAAGTAACAACACCAGTATACAAATAACTATAATTTATGATCATATATGGAAACCCTGGTGGCATAGTGGCTAAGTGCTACGGCTGCTAACGAAAGGGTCAGGAGTTGGAATATGTCAGGCGCTCCTTGGAAACTCTATGCGGCAGTTTTGCTCTATCTGTAGGATCGCTATGAGTCAGAATTGACTCGATGGCAATGGGTTTGGTTTTGGGTTTATGATCATATATAAATAGAATATGAGAAGTTTTAAAAGTGTTACATGGTTCAGACAAGGGGAAGAACTTGTTATTAAGAGAGGCTTCAAGTAGTGAATGGTATTTGAGATAAGCCTCTAACAATGGGTAAAATTTAGGCAACCCAGATGGGAGGCACAAGGGTTCCAAGTGGAAGAAATACCTTGGTGAAAAATGAAAGCAGAAAATCATGGGCTAATGTGGTGAGATTAGGGAAGGTGGAAAAGGGCAGTTTCAGGTAAAGAGTATGCACACAGGAGTACTGAAATTAAAGAATGAAAAGTTAAGTGTGTCAGTAATCATGACCCCAAGCCTCGGACTCATTGCCTTTGAGTCGATTCCTACTCATAGTCACCCTACAGGACAGGGCAGAACTGCTTCACAGGGTTTCCAGGGCTGTAATCTTTATGGAAGCACGCTGCCACATCTTCTTCCCACAGGGTGGCTGGTGGGTTCAAACCACTAACCTTTCAGTTAGCAGCTGAGGAATTAACCACTGTGCCACCAGGGCTCCTCTGTAGTCATGGCAGGCCTTGGTTATAAGGTGAGGACTCTGACCATAATGTGCTATGCAATGGGCGGCTACTAAACTTGGCTACAGCTTTAGGAAGATCAGTCTAATATTGATGTGTGGGATGGAGGAGATACAGGAGGGGACAGAAGGGTGGTGAGGGAAAACCCAATTAGTAGGTTAATGCAACAGACTGGACAATTAAGATGAGGGCAATAGAAAAAAAATGTCTATGAGAACATTTATTTGGCAACAATTATGTTGGAAACTACTAAAAAAAAAGAAGAAAAATCAATGATGACTTTAGGATTCTAAATCAGGATGGTATGGGAGGTTGAATAATGGCCCCCCAAATATGTCCATGTCCTAATCCCTGGAACTGTGAATGCTACCATACATGTTAAAAGGAACTATGTAAATGGGATTAGGTTAAGAATCTCAAAATGGGGAGATTATTCTGGATTATCTGGGTGGGTCCTATGTAATCTCCGTGGTCCTTGTAAGAGAGACTCGGGGGAGTCAGGGGCAGAGGGGAAGGTGATATGATAATAGAAGCAGAAATTGGAGTGATGCACTTTGAAGATAGTAGAAGAGGCCACAAACCAAAGAACACAAGTAGGCACTAGAAGCTGAAAATGGTAGGAAACATTTCCCAGTGATAGCCTTCAGAAGGAACCAGCCCTGTTGGCACCTTGACTTTCACCCAGTTGATTTCAGACTCCTGACCTTCATAACTGTAAGAGAATAAATCTGCATTGTGTTTAAGCCACTACGTTTGCTAATTTATTACAGCAACAATAGAAAATACAGCTGGCTAGAGGAATGGTGACATCATCAAGAGAATTAGGAAATCCGGGAGAAGCAATTAATTTAAGAAAAAGATATTTCATGTTTAGTCTTATTAAATCAGACAGATCAGCATGAGAATCAGATGGGATATCCACTAAGGAAATGTGAAAATGATGCTTAGGCAAGAGGTCAGAGCTAGTGAATACAGATTTGGAAAGAGTGTGCACTGAGGCAGTAGTTGAGGGTATGGGAGTAAAAATGATAAAGGCAGAAATACAAACAAAGAACAGAAAAGAATCAAGGAACAAAACCCCGAAACTCCCACATTTAACAAGTGGCAATACAATGGAACGGAGCCATTAAAAATAATGTAGGATATCTGGATAATGGCAGGGAGGGAAGCCCTAAGGGAAGGTGAAGTGGAAAAAAAGCACACTACAAAAAAGTGTATCTTTTAGGAAAGAGGTAAATATCTATGTCATGTGTGTGCATATTCACATACAAGTCCACATTGGCATGTATTTAAGTACATAGCAAAAAGGTCTGCAAAGATTCTCATCAAACTGTAAAAGGTAGTTAACTCTGAGGAGGGAGACAAGGGGAAGGTAGTAATGTGAAGAGGTAGACCTCCTTTTCCTATTTTATACATTTTTGTACTGTAAGAATTTTTTTTTTTTACAAAAGAAAGTACTGTTTTTGTAACTTCTATGAAGTGGTGCTTTATAGAAACCAAGAGAGGGGAGAGCCTCAAGAAGTTAGCATAAAGCATGTCAAATGCTGTAAAATGACCAGGGAAATTTAGGACGGTCAGAGGATCTCTAACTCAGCTGTGAAGAGATCACCGTTGCTTTTTTGTCAGGGGACTAAGGATGCAAGTTGAATTGCAATGGTTTAAAAATGAATAGGAAGGATTCTGCTTCTAGAAGTGAAGAAGTAGAGTAGCTCCTTTCAGACCAAGCCTCGTGCAGATAACAGCTATATAAACACTAAACAAAACCAAAAACTGAAGGACAGAGTAGAACTTCCCTGTAGGGTTTCCAAGGCTGTAATCTTCACAGAAGCAGATTTTCACATCTTTCTCCAGCAGAGAGGATGGTGGGTTTCTCACTGCAAACCTTTCGGTTAGCAATTGAGCCTTTAACCACTGTACTACAAGGGCTCCTTAGGCTCCTTCTAGGGAGGGAAAAGCCGACTTAAAGGCACTAGAGGACAACCAAAGGCAATGAGAAACCTTACGAAGGCTGGAGTTGGGACTTTGAAGATGGGGGCAACATTGGATGAGCTTCCCATTTTTCAAATGCCCTTGTGCCAGAGGACAGGCCCCAGTTAGTGCCAAGTGATAAGGCTAAAACTCACGGAGAAACACCGTTTTACTGGCTTAAAGAACCAGAGGAAAAAATGCCAGAGAGAGCCACGACGGGTGCCTCAAATCCTGCGTACCAATTCTGTCTGACTCCTGAAACACGTGTGTGTAAAGAATTTAAGCAGCCCAGTTAAAGCTAAAAGGCCTGAACATAGATTTCTGCTGCTACCCATCACAGCGAAGACTGAGTTTGAGCTTAAATTTAGCCAAGTTAACTTCCTGGTAAAACAACAAGAAAAAATTAGTTCCTTTCAGAGAAATATATCAGAATCCAGAGTCTCCATAAAGCGTAACTCACAATGCAGATATAACCCCAAATTATTGGACATATGACAAAAAAAAAAATTAAAATGTGACCAATAGTCAAAACAAAAGGCGATCATTGCACAACTTGGTGAATATACTAAAAATCACTGAATTGTACATTTTAAGTGGATAAATTGTGTGGAATGTAGATTGTTTCTCAATAAAGCTGCTATTGGAAAAAAATAAAAGGCAAATAAGAGGTCTAATGCTAAAATGACCCACATGTTGGAACAAGCAGACAAGGTTTTAAAAATAGCTATTATAACTAGGCTCAGCTATGTAAAGGAAAATATAATGAGTAAACAAACCTTAGCAGAAAAACTGAAATAATTAAAAGAATCAAATGGAAATTCTCTAGAGCTAAAAAAAAAAAAATCTGAAATAAAAAAAAAAAATTCATTTGTGCAGAAAAGAGTTAATCTTGTCCAAAGAAAGGTCTAGCCTTTGCCCTCTCCTCCTAGGAGATAATCTCTAAACCCTTGGAATGTCCTACCGGATAAGAGTGTCTTTGTTTACCCGAGAGCGGTGGGCCATGCCCGCTAGTCTATCCTTACGATGTGATTTCCTGTGGGGGCTTTGAACTGTCAACCATGTTTATGCGACTGAGCCCCAGTAAAACTCTGGATACTAAGGCCAGGTGAGCTTCCCTGGCTGGCAGTACTCTATGTGTATTTTCATCCATCATTTCTGAGAGGTGTTAATGCTGTCCATGACTCCACTGTGAGGACAACTGGAAACTTCAAGCTTGGAAATCTCTTGGACTCTGCCCTATGTGCCTCTTCCCTGGATGGTTTCAGTCTGTATCCTTTAGCTGTAATAAACCACAATTGTGTGTGTAATAGCTTTCAGTGCGTTCTGTGAGTCCTTTTAGTAAATTATCAAACTTGAGGGTGGTCTTGGAGACCCTTGAACTTGGAATTGGTGTAAGAAGTGAGATTGGTACTGGGGACTCCTGAACTCTGCCTCACTGGAGTTTAACAGCAGATTGCAGATGACAGAAGAGTTAGTGAACTTGAAGAGACATTAAAAGAAATTATCAAATCTGAGAAATACAGAGAAAAAATAATAATTAACAGAACCTCAGTAATATATAAGACAATATCAAAAGCCATCCTTTAGATATGCCAAGCTATTATATCTTAGCACCTTCTTTCATAATTCTATCAATGCCATTCCATTCTTGACCAAATCTCACCTAGTCCTCAAGTTCCACCTGGGTCTAACCTCCTCCAGGAAACTAAGGTCAGCCAGGCCATTCACAGCCTTCGGGGTCTCCCTTCTAGGACTTCCATGGCAACACAGCATCATTAACACTGTCTTGGAGGCCACTGCTGTCTTAAGTATTAGTCTTATTTTCTCAACTAAAGTAGAACCTCTTTGGGGGCAATGATTTTTTTTTTTTAACTTCTGTATCTCTCAAAGCAATCATTCAAGGTTTAAGCACAGAGTAAAGATTCAGTAAATACTTATAACCTGCTGAATGAATACAGAAAACCAAGAGCTTATTCCTATGGGTCTTGTCAGACTCTCCAGGCTCGCGTTCTGATCATACTCATCTTCAGAGCTACCTCCAGGGATGTGCGAGATTTTCGCTAACCACCGTATTCAAGACACACATGGTGAAAATAAGCACTGAGGGCAGAGGGGAGAGGGGGTAGTGCTAAAGCATAAATAGAGATGGCTGTGCCTTGGTGTGGTAGGTTGCACAGCAGAAGGAAACTGAGTTTTATATTCTGTTGCTACTAATATCTGATACCGAATACCAATAAGGCCATCTTCTCCTTGTCCTCTCCCCACTCTGAGTTTCTGTGGGCACGGACCCAATCTTGGGGCTCTGGGGCACAGGGGTGAGTTCAGTTTGTACTTGCAAACACATCTGTACCTTCCACTCATTATGGTTACCCACATCTGTTACCCATATTTGTTGGATACAGACTCAAAATAACAGTATCTTCTAAAAAGTAGCCAAAGTTACCAATTACATATTGTCTCCTACCATTACATATAAACATCCCCAAATTTATAAATGTCTTACTTGTAGCTAAGTACTATCAAAAACAATGAGTGAACCCCTGAGGGAGCAGGAGATCAGTGGGATGCAGACCCCAAATTCTCACAAAAAGACCATACTTAATGGTCTGACTGAGACTAGAGGAATCCAGGCAGTCATGGTCTCCAAACCTTCTGTTGGCCCAGGACAGGAACCATTCCCGAAGACAACTCATCAGACATGGAAGGGACTGGACAGTGGGTAGGAGAGAGATGCTGATGAAGAGTGAGCTACTTGTATCAGGTGGACACTTGAGACTGTGTTGGCATCTCCTGTCTCGAGGGGGGATGGGAGGATAGAGAGAGTTGGAAGCTGGCAAAATTATCACGAAAGGAGAGACTGGAAGGGCTGACTCCTTAGGGGGAGAGCAAGTGGGAGTACGGAGTAAGGTGTATATAAACTTATATGTGACAGTTTGACTTGATTTGTAAACGTTCACTTGAAGCTCAACAAAAGTTAATAAAAAAATAAAATAAAATGGAGTGTGCTAAAAAAAAAAACAATGAGTGAAAAATCGGTCTTATTTAAATACATCTTTCGCAAAAATAATCTTGCATTTATACTGAAATCATCAATATCATTGGTGATATCATAATTTCAAAAGAAAAAAAAAAAACACTTCCTGTGGGGTTAAATTCACCAAGAAAAGAAATTCCTTTAAATAAAAACCCTCTCAAATTCCCTTCCATTGATGACTTCTTAGGGGCTTCTCTTTCATTTAAACCAAACATAGCTTTCTATCCTCATTTCATTCCCCTTCTCTCTAATTAGATAAATCTGGTAGCTCTTCTCTCTAGACAGATTAAAAGGTTGGGGTGTTTTGTTTTTCCAGTATTTCAGAGTTCTAATCGTTAGAGTACTGTGATGACAGGAAGGACTATGTGATTCAGAGCAGGCAGGCTCCAAGGAAATTTATCTGAAGGGAAAATATAACACACACGATGAGGCGAGTCTTGTGAATACAAACACACAGATGCCTGTAAAACAGTGGGCTACCCCAGCTATTTCCAGCCCACGGCATGGGCTCTGGATCTTGCAAGCAACCCTGTTCTTACCCAGGTTGGAGGACGCTCGCCCCTCAGCAGCCCGGTCCTTGAGGTTCTCAGCAATGCTCAGCTGCTGCTCATGGTACTGTTTCGCTCTCTCTAAATCCTGCATGCACCTGGCAGCATGGCCCAGGCCGGCATAGGCCCTCATCTCAATGGCCTTCTCCATCAACTCCTGGGCCAGCTCCAGCACATAGTTGTGGTAAGACATGGCCTTGTCAAAGTTCCTTCGGTAGTGATAGGCACTGCCCAGGTTGCTGTAGGCCCGGGCCTCTTCTCGCTTGTTGCCCAGGTCCTTGGCTATCTTCAGGTGCTGCTCGTGGCACTGCACAGCATTCTCAAAGTCACCCATGGCAATATACACGGCTCCCATGTTGCCAAGTTCTCGGGCTTCCGAAAGTTCATCTTTGGATTGTTTGGCGAGGAGAACACACTGCTTGTGACTGGCCAGTGCATTGGGGTAGTCTCCGATGGCCGTGTACACATGGCCCAGACTGCTCAGGGCTGACGAAGCTGCCTGGGGAGAAAGGATAAGGCAGAGAAATGGAAGCATATCAGAAAACGGCTTTTGGTTTGTTTCTGCAGATAAAATGTTACAGAGGTTGCCTGGAACTATGCAATCCAACTCCTAATGGTGTTTCTATCAGTGGTCCACAGACCTCTGCAGAACTGATAAAGAGCATGCCCAAACCAGAAGCTTCTAATAAAAAACAATGGTAAATTAATCAATAACTTTCACTACCTAATCTCATAGGAACAGGCTGTATTCTATATAACCATCACATTAGTTTAAAGATGTGTTGACATTCCTAATAGTAATTACGATACTGTATCTCCGTGAACATCTATTAACTTCTGTGGTATAAGAAAATGCTGAAGAGAAATCAAAATAAATTACTAGATGTAATATGGTACAGGAAAATCATAGGAAAAACCCATGTTTGGCTCTTGGCATTCCTTGGCATGTCTTCTCCCAAAACAAATGGATACACTGATGATAAGGGAGAGGCTTACAATGCTAACTGATAATTTTGTGACCCAGGACCCATTGGACGGTCATGTTCTCTTATCTTTGTTCCCACAATGTGACTTCATCAGTGCTGGCTACTGAGGGGGCTTAGATTTGGACAGGTTCCAGTGGAAAAGAATGGGTGGGTTATACTCTATACCTGTGAATAGGGTGGTCTCCATTAAACCTCACCACCCCTTCTCAGGGCTTATCTTGGTTCTTTAAACTTTTCTTGCCTAGAGGCTCTTCTGATCCCAGCCTCTCTTGGAGGGAGATGCTGTCTTCCCAGGCCCCTCATACTGCTTGCCACTCATCCATTTCTTGCCCAAAGAAAAGTACACAGGCCCTTTTTGTCTGAAAGGTTTTAATGAAAACAACTCTGTACAGGTGTAACCAACCAAACAGGAATAACAAAGATGTCAACATGGGTTCTAGAATCTTACTCAGTGCACACAGTCTTAGATTCTAGTCTTCAGTTTATAATAGGGGAGTTATGCTGTGCTTTTTCTGCCCTTTTTATTCTAGAAGTTGGAGGCTTGCCTGCCCTTCCGCTCCTTTATACTGTGCCTATAGTTACAGCCACATAGCCCCTTTTTTCACGCTCTCCCTCCTCCTAAGGTGAACATGCGGTCCTAGCAGAACAAAAGGTGTGCCCCCTCACAAGGAGGTAAGTTATCTATCTTTCCAAGGGCCCCCAGGCTAGGGAAAAACAACAGAGCTGCGGTCCCTCCAGGAGTAAGGGCATTTCTTTATGAGATGCACTCTGCGTCTGTGTGCTTCAGAACATTTTTATTAATATTTTATAGATGTGAGTGATTTGCTACCTTATTTCTTCGCCTGTAAAACAGCAGTCCTTGATCAAAATAGCTGAAGAATGACCATCTTTATGGTGCTTGGAAATAGTGTATTTTAAGTTGCTTTTTTTTTTTTTTCATTTCACAGATGTTCTAACAAAAGATTTAGGAAAATAGAGAGGAAATAAATGCCTAGAAATGTACTTTTTTGTTCTGTTTTTCTGAGCGGTGGAGCGCAGAAACCATTCCTAGGATATCATGCGGCTGGAGCAGTGTGATTCTGGCAGAAGCAGCAGTGATGTCACCTAAGAGCATGCTTCCTGGACATGTCCCAGCCTCAGGTTCCCACTTGACAGCCTCTTTGGGGCTATTTGTACATGGGCCTTTCTACTGCCCCCTCATTTGCTTCCTCCCCTGCCCCCCAGGCCCCTGTTGACAATCTTTTCCTCCTTTTCTGCAGCCCCTGTGATCCAGCCTCTTTTCTCTGCTTCAGTGGCTGTCTCTTCCCACCTCACTCTTTGGGGTTCTTCTCCACCCAAGCCTGACTGGAGCACATAACACAGTCCACAAACCCTCCCACGCACACAGCTTTGTTGCCTTCAAAGTAGAACATACAGGCTCTTCCACAATGGAGTGAGTGTAGCTAAGAGTCAGATACACCTGTCAGGACTGCATTGCCCTTTACCAGCTCTGTGAGCTTTAGCAAGTTACTTAACTTCTCTGAGCCTCAGTTTCCAGACAGACATTTCTAAGTTCCAGTGGCAAGCCAGGAATAGAGTGTTTTCAAACCCAGTCATGAGCCCCTGTCAAACCATAAATAATTCACTAGATAATTCCAAATAGTAGATCTGGTGGAGGCAATGAGCCCTTGAACACTGCAGGAGATGGATTTATAAGGTTCACACAGCGTCCCAGGCAGTGCTGTTCTCAGGAACTTCTGGTTTATGGCAACTCCCAATGACAGCCCTGGGATCTTCTGCCTCTGGTTTTTCGTTTCTCTAAGTGCTAGGGAGACGTAGGAACCCGGCTTCTGAAGTGCTCTGAACTTAAGGAAAGGGAGTATTTGGGCATTTCCCTTGTGGGTGCGGGGAGGAGAGGGAGACTGCTGTGCTAGCTCGCCCCTGGCTTCCTCCCGTTACCAGGCAGCGCTGTCAGGCAGGACTGCTCGTGGCGGGTGCCCTGGAAACCAACATCTCTAAAAAGGACGGTGTAATTTATGGTGCATACACCATATCCTCTGAAATTCAAGAGGCAGCTTGATGCCGTATAAGAGCAGAATAGAATTTAGAGTCAGAGGCTCTGGCTGTGGAACCTCGATAAGTCATTTCACTTCTTCACCCTCCTTTTCTTTATTCTTTTATTCTGATGATAATATTGCACACACTTCACAGGGCTGGGATGGGGTCTGATGGAGCAGTGAGTGTGAGGGCCCTCAGTAAACTGTACAGTGCTCTATGAATGCATTGCTAAATTGTGGATGGATGTTCTCTGATTGCAAACTGGCTGTGCCGAGCTCTGTTACACCAAGAAAAACCTAGTAATGGCAACTGAAAATATCAGTCATCATGACCAAACGTCTATAGTCCTATCAGTTGCCACAGGAAATAAAGTCCAGTGTTTTCCAGCCCATCGGCAAATAACACGTGATGATATTTATCAGCTAAGTGAATTACAAATTAATCCCTTGTCTTTGTTTCTGTAGAATAAGCTTAGATCTGAAACATGGTTTCAGGCTGTTAATGAGAATCTGAAGAACCGCTCTCTGCGGGGAATGGCAGGCCCCACCTCAAGCAGATGCTGCATTTGCCACTGAAGTTCACGCTGCCTTTGTATATTAATCTCTCCGAGATTTTTGTGCTAGAATAGCAGCAGCTGCTTCCCACAGTGGAAACATTCCCGAACATCTGTATTTGAATACTAAAATGCACACAAACAGTTATGACAACAAACTATCTGGTTGGAGTAAGACAATGCTCTTCTCTTTCTAAAAGATATATATTACTGGAGTTCTCGCCAAAGTGTAATTTTCAGTTGCAGACTTAGACACTGAGGAGTAGGTCACCCCTTGTTCTGTTGCTCGGATATTTGCAGAAGAACTGCATCTGACAAGTCAGTTTCATGGGACATGGAATTAGGGTAGGAAATTTGCTCATATTTCTCCAAACCACCTTTAAGAGTTTTTAGTTTGAGAAATAAAAGAGAAGTTTAAAACACCCAGAGTATATTATTATATTGATGACATTACCATTAAACATTATGCTGCAGATGGGAAGTGTACCTGTAGCTACTCCCAGAAATACTGCTTTTCTTCTTTACTGCTCCAAATTCACATTCACCTTGAATCCCCTCCCAGTTCAGTGCCGTGAATCCAAGATCTGCGTTCACCACCCACGACCCAGGAGGCAGAGGGATGTAGGAAAACACGGATGGGCTCTGCAGTCAGGCATGCATAGGTTCAGACAATAAACTGTGATAGTGTACAAGATATAGAATGTCTTGAAACCTCAGTTTCCTGGTCTATAAAATGGAAATTGTAATATCTGACAGAGCCTTGATGAATACTAAACAAGATAATACTTATAAAGAACCTGGTTCAGTGCTTGGCACACAGAAGGTGCTTGAAAATTTTAGATTTTCGTTTCTCTACCTGCCCCAATCACCAAGATAATATACCTTTAGCTTTATTCATTTCAAATATGTGCTAGAGAAATGGCAGGAAATAGAACATGAAGTTACATCATCACAACTAGAAAAAGGACACAAAAACCTTAATGGCGAGTGTCATCGTCTTCATATACTAAACCAAGAAACCCATTGCTGTCGAGTTGATTCCGACTCCTAGCAACCCTATAGGACAGAGTAGAACCGTCCCATAGGGTTTCCAAGGAGCACCTGGTAGATTCAAACTGCCGACCTTTTGGTTAGCAGCTGTAGCTCTTAACTACTATCCCACTAGGGTTTCCTCATATAATAAAGACCAGCTAATTACACAAAAAAAAAAAAAAAATTTTTTTTTTTTTTTTTTAATTACTCATGTTACTCTTCTGCAAATGTATTCATAAGAAAATTTCACCCTTCACTGAGGGACATTTTAGAATCATTGATTTACCCAATATCTAATATTGTTAGTAACACTTTGCTTCAAGTGGTAAAAGCTTATACAGACAATGAAGTTTATTGGTTGATTCATTTGCTCACTCATTCATGCATTCAAGAAAATTCTCTAGAGACTTCTATGTATTAGGTACTATGGAGAATACAGACCAGAATACTTCATGTCCGCCTTTGACGAGGTCACAATCACAGAGTGCGCACAGAAAGACAGAAACCAGTCCATTCATTGTCAGTGCTACTAAAGAATTACGTACGAAGAGTTTGGGAAATACAGAAGAAGGTGAGATTAATTTTGGCTGGAGGTGTGGGAGTGGGAAGGCCTTATAGAGAATGTGACGTTTGACCCTTCGAACTGATTCTAACGTTTATACGGTAAGACAAAAGATCCAAAAGAGCCAACAAAATACTTAAGAACAACAAAGTAAGACAGACTTTAAGACTTACTGTAAAGCTACAATAATCAAGATGTGTGGTGATTATGAAAGAATAGACAAACACATCAGTGGAGCAGAACACAGAACACAGAACACAGACATAGACCCAGGCAAAGGTAGTCAACTCATCTTTGACAAAGCAGCAAAGGCACTTCAAAAGAGGAAGGACGGTCTTTTCAAGAATGGCACCCAAACAACTGGACGTCCACATGGAAGAAAAATAAATAAATCTAGACATCAACCTTATACCTTTCATAAAAATTAACTCAGAATGGATCATGGACCTAAATGTAAAATGCACATTTATGAAATATCTAGAAGAAAACATAGGGGAAAATCTAGGTGACCTTGATTTGGTGATGAGTTTTTAGACAAAACACTGAAAAAAAGAAAAAAAAAGTCCCACTAAAGAAAAAAATTAATAAATTAGACTTCATTAAAATAAGAAACATCTGTGAAAAGACAAGCCACAAACTGGGAGACAATGTTTGCAAAACACATCCGATAAAGGATTTGTAACCAAAATATATAACTTTTAAAACTCAACAATAAAAAACAAACAGCCCAATTACAAAATTGGCAAAAGATCTGGACACCTCACCAAAGAAGATAAACAAATAGAAAATAAGTATATGAAAAGAGGTTCAACATCACATGTCATTATGGAAGTGCAAATTAAAACAACAATGAGATACCATTACACGCCTATTAACCAAAACCAAACCCATTGCCTTCCAGTTGATCCTGACTCATAGTAACCCTATGGGGCAGAGAAGAACTGCCCTATAGGGCTTCCAAGTCTGTAATCTTTACTGAAGCAGTCTGTCACATCTTTCTCCCATAGGGCAGCTGGTGAGTTAGAACAGCCAACCTTTTAGTTAGCAGGCAAACACTTAACCACTGAGCCTCCAGGGCTCCTATACACGCCTATTCCAGAAAACCAAAAACACCTATTAGAATGGCTGAAATCCAAAGCACTGACACTACCAAATGCTGGTGAGGATACGGAGCAACAGGAACTCTCATTCATTGCTGGTGGAAATGTAAAATTACAAAGCTAAACATAGTTTTACCATAGGGAGCAGCAATCAAACTTCTAGGATAAATACCCAGATGAGTTGAAAACTTACATCCACACAAAACCTGCGCACGAATGTTAACAGCAGCTTTATTTATAATTGCCAAAACCCGAAGCAACCAAGCTGTCCTTCAAAAGGTAAATGGATAAACAAATGGCACTAATCCATACAATGGAATGAATATTATCCAGCAACAAAACAAAACAAGCTATCGAGCCATAAAAAGACATGGAGAAAGTTTAAATGTATACTGCTTATTATACAAATCTGAAAAGGCTACATACCATATGATTCTAATGATAGGACAATCTGGAAAAGGCAAAACTGTGGAGGTGGTAAAAAGATCAGTGGTTGTCAGAGATTGGAGGAGAGGGGAGAGTGAACCCTAAGGTAAACTATGGACTTTAGTTAATAATATACAATATATTAATTGTAACAAATGTACCACACTAATGCAAGATGTTAATAACTGAGGAAACTGTCAGTGGTGGGCAGAAGGGGTGTGTGGGAATTCTCTGTGCTACCTGCTCAATTTTCTGTACACCTAAAACTGCTCTAAAAATTAAGACTATTAATTAAAATACAAATAAATACATTGGAGTTGTCCTCATGGGAAGGAGATAATTCTAGGAAATGGTTACAGCATGAGCAATGGCACCAAGTATGACAGAGCATGGGACCAGGTGTAGGGGCTGGGGAGAAATTTGGATGTTTGAATGAGTTCTATCTGTCCCTCAATTTGTAAAATTTTAAACATTATCCATACATGCTGTTTCATTTGATCATTATAACAACCCTCTGAAATGTGTACTATTATCATACCCATTTGTGAAATGAGAAAACTGAGACCCAGAGACATAAAGACTCAAAGAGGTAAAGTGGCATGCCTAAAGGCGCACAGTTGGTAGCAGAGCCAGGGTTCAGATCCCTATGCATCACTCTAGCTTGTTTGACTACATACAATTTAGCGTCTATGGTGAATGTGGAATCTACCCAGGTGGAAAGGGAGCCACAGAAGGTTTAAGCAGGGGAGTGACATGATCCAATTTGTACTGCAGCAAAAACAAAATGCTTAACTAAAATAATGATTAATGAGAATTCTGTCTTAGTCACCTAGTGCTGCTGTAACAGAAATACCGCAAGTGGATGGTTTTAACAAGGAGAAATTTATTCTCTCACAGTCTGGTAGGCTACAAGTCTAAATTCAGGGCATCAGCTCCGGGGAGGGCTTTCTCTGTTGGCTCTGGAGGAAGGTCCTTCTCATCAATCTTCCCCTGGACTAGGAGCTTCTCCGCACAGGAACCCCAGGCCCAGAGGATGTGCTCTGCTCCTGGTGCTTCTTTCTTGGTGGTATGAGGTCCCCAACTCTCTGCTTGCTTCCCCCCCACACCCCATGGAAACTCCCTTTACATTGAATCAGGGATGTGACCTGAAAAAGAGTGTTACATCCCATCCTACTCCTCTTTAACCACAAGCAGAGATTATGATTTAGAACACACAGGAAAATCACAAAATGAAAGACAACCACGCAATACTGGGAATCATGGCCTAATCAAGGTGACACATATTTTGGGGGAACACAATTCAATCCATGACAAATACTGTTAGGTATATTTTTAGCATTAATGATACTTGGAATAGTCTTTAGGGCTGTACACAAATATTCTGGCTTCTCTCTCTCTAGGCAGGTGAGATTACACTTCCTTGCCAGCCTGAAGTCAGGTGTAGGTGGCTATGTGGCCTGCTTTGGCCAATGAACGTGATCACATCCAGGTGAAACTTTAGGAATCAGTGCACACTTCACAACATTTTCTCTTCCCTTTGCTACAGGTTGCTCTATCAGAATTGATCCTCAAGTGACAATTACGACAATGTGGAGCAGAGCCTGTGGCTGTCCTATCATGAACACACAGTGGTTTTAAGAAACAAACCTTTTGTTGTTTTAAGGCACTGAGATTTGGGGATTGTTTCTTATTGCAGCATAACCCAGACTATCCTGACCAATACAACACTGAGCATTAAAATTAATAACTTCATGTTTCAGTCAAGACCATAGTTATACTTAACACTATCTAGTGGTTCACTTTTGTGCCAATTACTATAGGTTTCTGGATGATAAAATTTTAGGCATTTTTTATTCTAAAAAATGCATTTGAGGAGAATTAGGTAAAAATTGGATACTTAACTAACCTTTAAAAAATCAACTGCTGTCGAGTCAATTCTGACTCACAGTGACCCTACAGGACAAAGTGAAATGGCCCAATAGGGTTTCAAAGGTTGTAATCTTTACAGCCACCACTTGTCTGTCAATCTGTCATTATGTGGTGGCTTATGCGTTGCTGTGATGCTGGAAACTATGCCACCAGTATTTCAAATTCCAACAGGGTCACACATGATGGACAAATTTCACCAGAGATTCCAGACTAAGAAAGGCTAGGAAGAAGGACCTGGCGGTTGACTTAACCTTACGAATAGCAGAAAACCTTACGAACGTTGTCTGATACAGTGCCAGAAGATGAGCACCTCAGGTTGGAAGGTGCTCAAAATACAACTGGGGAAGAGCTGCCTCCTCAAAGTAGAGTTGACCTTAAAGTAGAGCTTTTGGGATGTTCATTTGCTGATGTGGCAAGACTCAAAATGAGAAGAAACAGCTGCAAATATCCATTAATAATTGGAACGTGGTATGTGCGAAGTGTGAATCTAGGAAAATTTGAAGTTGTCAAAAATGAAATGGAACGCTTGAAGATCAATATCCTAGACGCTGGTGAGCTGAAATGGGCTGGTATTGGCCATTTTGAATCAGAATCACATGGTCTACTATGCTGAGAACCACAAAGTAAAGAAGAATGGTGTCACATTCATTGTCAAAAAAAACATTTGAAGATCCAACCTGAAGTATAACACTGTCAGTGACAGGCTAATATCCATACGCCTACAAGGAGGACCAGTTAGTATGACTATTACTCAAATTTACTCCCCAACCACTGGAGACAAAATGAAAAATTGGAGATTTTCACCAACTCCTGTAGTCTGAAATAGTTGGAAAATAAGATCTTGGTGATAGAAACAGTGCTAGAAATTATTTGATACAATTTTTCAAGACCAATTATCTATTCATTGGAAATACTTTTCAACAACGTAAATGGCAATTATACACATGGACGTCATTAGATGGAATACAAAAGAATCAAATCAACTACCTCTGTGGAAAGAGAAGATGGAGAAGCTCAATGTCATCAGTTAGAACACGGCCAGGGGCTGACTGTGGACAAAACCATCAATTGCTCATATGCAAGTTCGAGTTGAAGCTAAAGAAAATTAGAGTGAGTCCACGAGAGCCAAAGTACGACCTTGAGTATATCCCACCTGAATGTAGAGACCATCTCAAGAATAGATTTGACACATTGAACACTAATTACTCAAGACCAGATGAGTTGTAGGATGACATAAAGGACATCATACATAAAGAAAAAAAAAATGTCATTGGAAAGACAGGAAACAAAAAAAAAGACCAAAATGGATTCCAGAAGAGACTCTGAAACTTGCTCTTGAACATACGTAGATAAGAAAAACAAAGAAATGATGAAGAAAAGAGCTGAACAGAAGATTTCAAAGGGTGGCTCCAGAAGACAAAGTATTATAATGAAATGTTCAAAGACTTGGAGTTAGAAAACCAAAAGGGAAGAACATGCATTTCTCAAGCTGTAAGAACTGAAGAAAAAATTCAAGCCTCAAGTTGCAATACTGAAGGATTCTATCAGCAAAATACTGAATGATGCAGATAGCATCAAAAGAAGATGGAAGGAATACACACAGTCACTGTACCAAAAAGAATTGGTCGACATTCATCCATTTCAGGAGCCAGCATATAATCAAGAAACAACAGTACTGAAGGAAGAAGTCCAAGCTGCACTGAAGGAATTGGTGAAAAGCAAAGCTCTAGAAATTGACAGAATACCAATTGATATGTTTCAACAAACAGATGCAATACTGGAAGCACTCATTGGTCTATGCCAATAAATGTGGAAGGCAGCTACCTGGCTAACTACCTAGAAGAGATCCATATTTGTGCCTGTTCCAAAGAAACATGATCCAACAGAAAACAGAAATCATCAAACAATATCATTAATATCACACACAAATGAAGTTTTGCTGAAGATACTGAAAAAAACCATTGCAGCAGTACATTGACACGGAACTACCAGAAATTCAAGCGGGATTCAGAAGAGGGCATGGAATTAGGCATATCATGACCTATGTCAGATGGATCTTGGCTGAAAGCAATGAATACCAGAAAGATGTTTACCTATGTTTTATTAACTATGCAAAGGCATTTGATTGTGTGGGTCTGTGATGGTTAAGGTATGTCAACTTGGCTGGGCCATGATTCTCAGTGGTTTGGCAGTCATATGATGCTGTGATCACCTCCATGATGGGATCTGCTATGAGCAGCGAATCAGTTGAGAGGGAGTTTCCTTGGGTGTGTGGCCTTCATCAAATATAAGTGAACATTCTAGCAAGGCTCATGGACTTTTCGCTTGCGCTGGATCCTGCAGTTGGCTCCTGTTCGTCTGACCTCTGGTTCTTGGGACTTGAGCTAGCAGCTTACCTGCAGTCTTGCCTGTCGATCTTGGGATTCGTTGATCTTCACAGCCTGTAAGCAAGTGCTCTGCTCTCCAACCTGCCGATCCTGGGTTCACCAGCCCCTACAGCTACATGAGTCAGGAGAAGCCTTTATCCTGACACACTGACTTGGGATGTTCCAGCCTCTACAACCGAGTGAGCCGTTTCCTTGATATAAATATCTCTATACGTATATTTGGAAACACTGGTGATGTAGTGGTTAAGTGCTATGGCTGCTAACCGAAAGGTTGGCAGTTCAAATCTATCAGGTGCTCCTTGGAAACTCTATGGGGCAGCTCATAGGGTCACTATGAGTCGGAATCAACTCGATGGCTGTTGGTTTTGGTTTTATGTATATGTTTATAGGCTTTACTGGTTTTGCTTCTCTAGAGAACCCAGCCTAAAACAGGATCATAACAAATTATGGATAACATTTCGAAGAATGAGAATCCTAGAACACTTAATTGTGCTCATGAGGAACCTGCACATAGACCAGGAGGCAGTCATTTGAACAGAACAAGAGGATACTGCATGGTTTAAAATCAGAAAAGGTGTGTATCAGGGCTGTCCCTTTTCATCATACTTATTCAATCTGTATGCTGAGGAAATAATCCGAGAAGATAGACTACATGAAGAAGAACGAGGCATCAAGACTGGAGGAAGACTATTAATAATCTTCGATATGCAGATGATACAACCTTGCTTGCTGAAAGTGAATAGGACTTGAAGCAAGACTACAGCCTTCAGTATGGATTACACCTCAACATAAAGAAAACAAAAATCCTCACAAACGGACCAGTAAGCAACATCATGATAAATTAAGAAAATATTGAAGTTGTCAAGGATTTCATTTTACTTGGATGAACAATCAATGCTCATGGAAGCAGCAGTCAAGAAATCAAAAGACGCATTGCACTGGGCAAATTTGCTGCGAAAGACCTCTTTAAAGTGTTAAAAAGCAAAGATGACACCTTGAGGACAAAGGTGCGCCTGATCCAAGCCATGGTATTTTCAATCACCTCACAGGCACGTGAAAGCTGGACAATGAATAAGGAAGGCAGAATTGATGCCTTTGAATTACGGTGTTGGCAATGAATATTGAACGTACCATGGACTACTAGAAGAACAAACAAATCTGTCTTGGAAGAAGTACAGCCATAACGCTTCAAAGAAATAAGGATGGCAAGATTTCATCTCACTTACTTTGGGCAGGTTATCAAGAGGGACCAGTCTCTGCAAAGGATATCATGCTTGGTAAAGTAGAGGGTCAGAAAAGAAGAGGAACTGAAAGATAGACTGACGCAGTGGCTACAACAATGGGCTCAAGACATAACAGTGACTGTGAGGACAATGCAGGACCGGCAGTGTTTTGTTCTGTTATACAGAGGGTTGCTGAGTCAGAACTGACTCGATGGCAACTAACAGCAACAATAATCTTTACAGAAGCACTGCCACATTTTTATCCCACAGAGCAGCTTGTGGGTTCAAACCACCAAACTTTCATTTAGCAGTTGAGTGCGTACCCACTGTACCACCAGAGTTCCTTTATTTTTAAAAATTTTATGGTGTTCTTGGTGAAAATTTATACAGGAAATTAGGTTGTCATTTAACAATTTCTATACATATTTTTCAGTGACATTGGTTACATTCTTCACAATTTATCAGCATTCTTGTTATTACCATTTCGGTTGTTCTGTTTCTATTAATCTAGTTTCCCTGTCCTCTGTTGCCTTCTCATCTTTGGTCTAGGGTAAATGTTAACCATTTTGTTTCATCTAGATGATTATTTTGAGGAGCACGGTACTCATAGGTAATATTTGTTTTATGGACCAATCTGTCATTTGGCTGAAAGGTAGCCTCTGGGACTGCTTTGAGTTTCAAGTTTAAAGATTATCTCAGGGCAACAGTCTCGGGAGGTCATCTAGTCTCTACTGGTCCAGGAAGCCTGGCCTTTTTTTAGGAATTTGAGTTTTGTTCTACATTTTTATCCCATTCTATCCAGAACCATCTATTGAGTACCAAACCTCCTTTACAAACCTGTATTGATCCAGATACAAAGGACTGTTGTTAGGTGCCATCAAGTCAGTTCCCACTATAGTGAACCTACATAAAATAGAATAAAACATTGCCTAGGCCTGCACCATCCTCACAATCATTGTTATGCTTGAGCCCACTGTTTCAGCCACTGTTCAGTCCATCTCGTTGAGGGTCTTCCTCTTTTTCATGTCACCTCTGCTTTACCAAGCATGATGTCCTTCTCCAGGGACTAGTCCCTCCTGATAACCTGTCCAAAGTAAGTAAGACGAAGTCTTGCCATTCTTGCTTCTAAGGAGCATTCTGGCTGCACTTCTCCCAAGACAATTTGTTTGTTCTTCTGGCAGTCCATGGTATATTCAATATTCTTTGCCAACACCATAATACAAAGGTGACTATGGTACAAAATTTCTATACATATCTATACAAAAGGTATCAATTCTTCTTATTCTTGTTCCTTATTCACCGTCTAACTTTCGCATACATATGAGGTGACTGAAAATACCACGGCTTGGGTCGGGCATAGCCATATAGGATCCTACGATGTGTACAAACTCTGCCCTGGCTTCAGCATACCATCTGACCCCAATCCTCTCATTACTCTGACTTCTTCCCCTTTAATGCTGTTTCCTAGTCCCACAAATCCTTCTCGGATTACAGAGAGAGAGAAAAAAAAGAAAGCAAGTTGATAAAACAGAAACAATAAAATAGTTAAATACTGAGGATCTTGGTAGAGAGATCTCTATGAGTTGTGAACTCACAGTCACAGCCTACAGAGAAAGAAGAGGTTTAAAAACCACACAAACAGGGAAAATTTTAATTATGCAGTCTTTAATAGTCTTAAATCATTTCCATGTTGTACATGCTCAATAATTGGTATCACGTTTGTTATAATCAATCTAACCAGTTTATCCCAATGCCCAAACCTAGGGTTGGAGGAATATTCTGCAGTTGTTACCGAAAAGGAAATGATTTGTGTACATCTGAATTCTTTTCTACCATAATAGTTGGCAGAGTTTAAAGAGCTGTTAGTGATAGCTACAGCTTTTCCATGGTAACTTGTCAGCCTTTCTAGTAACGTGGGGACAGAGAAGATTTCATAGTAATTATTTTTAACAAAATTATATTAGGGTTGGAAGAATAATGTAATGGCAGAAAGATCTATTACCTAGACCTAAGAGTTGCTATCCCAGGAGTTGCTATCACAGGTGATAAATTATTTATAATGCCCAGCACTAATACAGCAAGGTTTTTTCAAACCAAGAATCTGTAAATGTCTTTTGCAGATGCAAATTAACAGATTAATAAGGAAACAAGCTTTCTGGTATGAGAAGCTGGGATGACAGATTAGCTATTAAGAGCAATTTATAGGTCATAAGATATGAAAGTTGGCAAGAAACACTACCTCTGCCAGCTCTATAAATAGTAAAGCTGCATTTAGTTTCCCAGGGGTATCCTGTTAGACATTTTAATTATACCATAAAAATGGCCAGAATTTATAATGATTTTATTTTTAAGAAAACTTGATGCTCTGTGTAAACTTGATGCAATACAACAGGCATCTGTGCTATGTGCTATAACTGCCAAGTTGCAGCCAATGGAAGAGTGCTGTCTACTTCCTCGTGAAGGATTGTAAACGGTGGAGCCAGGGCTAGACATCAGAGGAAAGAAATGTTACTCTCTTAAGATCTCTTCTAGGTTACTTAAGGATTCGTTTCCCTCTTTTGCATCCTAACACTTCCCATGGCAGCCGCATGCTATCCCTCTCTGAAGACTTTTGCAAAGAACATCATTCTATGTAGTTCTTTGGTCAAAAAATAATGACAAAGTTAAAACCCTAGAGTCTTATTAGAGAGTTGAGTTTGACTGGAGATAAATTCACTCAATTGATTTGAGTTTCTTTCTTAATAATTTGACCTGGATTAGGAGATACATTCTACCATAGTGATCAAAACTGTTCCATTCCACACTTGCCAGCCGACCCGAATTTCAGTGGGCTATAAAAAATTGTTCTGTAGGGGGTTGGGATGTAGTCAGTCACCCTTTGAAGACAGTATTTACACTGAATCATAAAATCTGGCTTTGACAGAGCAGGATATAATGGAGAAACTCGGAGAAGGAGACAGAAAACATACAGATTGTGCACACATATGCATACATACAAGAGGCAGAGGAAACATTTCTACAGGAAGAAAAGGACAGTTTATTTGCAGAGGACAGCAGAGAGCAATTTAAACAAGAAATCTCTAAATGCTGAAGTTCCACACAGGGATGGACGGAAAGGAATTCTTAAGGATCTTGGAGAGATGTTAAGGAATTAAGAAACAACTAAGAACTGCTTCCACCCATGAAGGAATATCATTATGGCCCTCCTGCTGCAAAAGATAGGGCCTAATGTAGGCTGAGACCTTCTGAAATTCATGAATTCTGAATGCGCAGGAACAAATGACCCACAACCTCACTTCTCTGTACTTTGACTCATTCCAGCAAATTCATCCTCAATCCTTGTTGGATAATTCCAAACCCAGATCTCAGAAAAATAGAGAGGATTTTAGAGCTCGAGAAGGCCTTATAGATCACCTAACCCACTGGTTTTCAGACTTCTGTTTAAACCAAGTATACACGTGATTAAAAAGTACACCTGTTTAGGTTAACTTGGACTGGGTCCACTTTTCTCCCCGGGGTGGCCCTTGGAAGGACTCAGTGGCCAAGTCTTTCCTCCGAGGCACCTCTGGGTGAGTTTGAACCACCAGCCTTTCATTTAATAGTCCAATGCCTAGCCATTTGTGCCGCCCAGGGATTCCTCCTGTAGGACTCTGTAAGGCAGAGGTTGAAAAACACTTGCCAGTATAACCCCGTCTCAATTATCTAGACCTGCTATAACAGAACTACCACAAATGGATGCTTTAACATACAGAAATTCATTTTCTCACAGTTCAGGAGCTGGAAGTCTGAATTCAGGGAGCTGGCTCTAAGGGAAGGCTTTTTTTCTCTGTCAGTTCTGGAGAAAGGTGTTTGTCTCTTAAGCTTCTGCCTCCTGGTCCTTGGACATCTCCATGTGTCTTGGCATCTGTTTTACCCTATCTCTCTCTCTGCTTGATTAATTTCTTCCTGTATCTCAAAAGAGACTGACTCAAGATACATCCTATACTAATCTGGCCTCATTAACATAACAAAGACAACCCATTCCCAAATGGGATTATAACTACAGGCATAGAGGTTAGCATTTACAATACATATTTTGGGGGACATAATTAAATCCATAACAACCTCTCAATGTCTTCAGACATAGAAACTAAGGCAAAGAGAGGTCAAGTACCATGGATGAAGGTCAAGCCGCTAACGACCAGTGAAGGCAGAACTAGAGCCCAGGTCTTCATTTCCCAGCTGGTACCTTCCTCACTCT
Source organism: Loxodonta africana (assembly GCF_030014295.1). Lineage (NCBI taxonomy): Eukaryota > Metazoa > Chordata > Mammalia > Proboscidea > Elephantidae > Loxodonta > Loxodonta africana. The sequence continues at coordinate 28,321,319 of NC_087360.1, read as the reverse complement.
GCTTTGCCGACATTCCATCCGGCCATGTCACAGTCACCTCAAACGTCTTTGCCAAGTCCCCCCTACTTCTGTGATCTCCATGATTAATACAAGAAGCAAATGCTATCACTGTTTCTTCCAACAAGCAGTCAAAAGCTTAACATCATCGCTGCCTTTTCCCTGTCCTTTGGACTCATATTCAGCAGCCACCCAAGACCAGTTTTATCAGACTCTTGAAATTACATTTGTTTTTATTTAATAATATTTTATCTTAATGCTAATTATTTGTATATAGATCTACTTAGAATTAATTTCTGACAGTTTTATTTTAAATAAGTATAATTGAATATTTTTACAATGAAGGTGGCAACGTTAACAGATGAGATTTGTAATACATTTTAGATACGCACTCCTTTTATCTTTAAAATACTAGCCAGCTATTCAGTGACAAATTCAATGGCAGACTCTGATAAAGTCATGTAGCTTTTCTAAGGCTATTGGTTTTGTCCTCTGAATAATAATGGAGTTAACAATCTTAGGGTAATACAATGATTAGAACTGCCTAGCTTTGAATCCAATCTCTGCTGGTTATGTTCCCTTAAGGAAGTTACATATTCTCTCTGTCTTTGTTTCCTTATCTATTAAAATGGAGGCAATAATATCTACCTTATAGGTTTGTGATAAGCATCCACTTAAAGAGCTAAATCTGTGCCTGACACATAGCAAGTACTCAGCTACTGCTTACTATTATTATGGATGTTAAATACCGATAACACCGAGTAAATTAAGTAATTTTTAAAGTCATATATTCATTGAACCTGTCCTGTATATTTATTTAATTTAAATGTACCATATTAGTGCCCTCCTTTCCCTCCTTCATTACATTAATTTAAAAACCTGAAAATGCCATTTCCCTTGTATGACACTTGTCACTGTTCCTTTGGAACAGATATTATTTGGGCAAGCAAGCACAATGACATTCCTTTTTGGGAATCCCCAAAGAAAGATAGCATTACACGAAGATCTAAAAAAGGAACCTCATATTTTCACTGAAGAAAGATTAAAATTTTAATTAATACTCTAAGTTATTTTGTAAATCTTAGCTCACCATAAAAATATCCAAGCTGACATTAAATATAGTTTATACTGATAGATAAAACTTCTAATTTCAAGTGTGACCAAATTAACTCAGTACTTTTTATCGAGTCAGTTCTGACTCAAAGCAATCCTAAAGGACAAAGTAGAATTGTCCCGTTGGGTTTCCAAGGCTGTAAGTTTTATGGATGCAGACTGCCACATCTCTCTCCCATGGATCGACTGGTGAGTTCGAACCACCAGCTTTTCAGTTAGCAGCTAAGCACTTGACCACTGCACCACCAGGGCTCCTTCATCATGTTAGTCTTTTAAATTTATTTTTCATTGGTATGTTTGTTTTGGATAAAAGTGAATATAGAAAATGTGCTAGTTTCAAAGAAAATATGTCTAAAGCAAAATGAGATGATTCATATCTTTTTCTATTTGAAGGGAAGAGACAAGACACAGGATAGGGGTGCAGGGAAGAAGAGCTTGGCATAAGAAAGGTTAGACTGGGAGCTTCTGGAAGGCAAGTAGCAGCTGCTCAAAAAACACCTGAAGGACCAAATTTATGGTCAAGGGATTTGGGTCTCCACAGGATATAAAAGCAGGAACTCCATCCTCCAAGGTAAGAATGCCATTATGAATGTGGGGCACCAATACCTATGAAGCTGTAGTTTTCCTTAAGCAAAAGTCTGGTACACTCAAACTCACTTCTGTTTACTCTTTTCTAGAGCTGCAAGAACATGACACCCATACTGTCTGTCTACATAGAACTCGTGGTGCCCCGTATTTGTCCTTCTTCTTACCTGATGCCCCTCATCCAGTCAAGCACACTCTTGTTAAGCCTTATGAAATCTACTCCTTTTTATCTTTATATTGCACACACGAGGCATGAAATGATTAAACAGGAAAGACTATTATTTTTTTACAATAGTATTTTTCCTAAGAATAATTTTAATGGTAATCAGAACCTCAGAAATTTGGTAGGGTATAGAGTGTTTCTTAGAAAAAATATATTAGAGTAATAAATACGACTATTATTCATCGAGAGCCAGGCATACCATATTTCATCAAATCGAAGTTGCCATCAATTATAAGACACTTTACAATGTGTACCACTAATAAAGAAAAAAAATGTTGCCAATTAAACACTGACAGGATGCTGACTTATCGATTGTAAGACCAACTTGATCTCAGAGATATTAAAATGTGAAAAATGTGTATCATAGAGCCCATGAATTATGATATATCAGGTGCTATATTTACATTCTCCCAAATCCCCACAGGGCCCTCCCTACGAGGTAGAAATGTTTACTCTCATTTTGCAGATGAAGAAATAGATAACATTAAGCACGGGTCCAAAGTCAAATAATGAATGAATGGCAAGGGTGGGATTTAAACCCAGGTCTACCTGAATGCAAGGCTATGCATTTAACATTACACTGCACTGCCTCCCAGAGAAATCTCAAACACAGAGAGAGGAAGGCAGCAAAGGACACTTGCTCTGAAAAGGACTCTTTATTATTGCTGTTTACAATTAAGTGCTTAGAACAGCTTAGCAGGCAGGTGTTTCTAATTTGCAATATTTAATAAAAATGGCTATTGTCAAACTACTTCACGAGCTGAATACAGACTCAGAATTTTATTGAGACTGAGGAAACCCTGGTGGTGTAGTGGTTAAGTGCTACGGCTGCTAACCAAGAGGTCGGCAGTTCAAATCTGCGAGGCACTCCTTGGAAACTCTATGGGGCAGTTCTACTCTGTCCTATAGGGTCGCTATGAGTCAGAATCGACTCGACGGCAATGGGTTTGGTTTGGTTTTGGGGATGAAGAAAAAAGCTGGAACAATTCTACTACACTAATGTTTCTTGGTCACCTTGTGATTTTTTACTCCCTCCCCCTGTTCCCTAGATATCAATACTACCTTTGGACGTCTTCAAGTTTGCCAATCTATCCTTGAGTCTAAAAAGATGTATTTGATTTAATATTATTCTCAGGATTATACAGAAATGCAGAGGTATGAAGTGGAAAGTTTACAGAAAATGACTAAAGACTGGATAATGGTGTGGCATGCCTGACAAATCCCAGAAAGCTGCTCCTGAGTGCCTGTAATTACAGACATTCAAAAGATGGGTTATGATTCAGGTATAAGTTTGTTCCACTGAGGGATATAGCTGGTTTTCAACAATGGTGCTGGGCTGTGAGTTCAGATGGAACCAGTTAAACGTGCCTTAGTAAGGCATGTGTGCTGTGCAGCTCAACAGGAAGGAAGCCCCGCTCCAAGAATGGCAGGGCCCATTTCACGAAGGTTCCATTCAAAGTATCATGGTGTTAAGCACAGACTGCTAGAAATTGTGTAGTTTTATGGGAACCTCAGAAGCCTCTCTCTGAAAAAGTCTGGGAGGAAGTGGATCGGTTTACCTTGCTTCTAGTAAATGGTGAAGTGGGTAGTGATGATTGGCGCATTGCTGAAGAGAGAAAGCAGTGGGAGGGAGGTGAGGTGCTGAGTGATGACACTGTTGATGATACCCCATTCCAGATGCGGTGGGATATAGCCCTTTCCTGCTCTGGCTTCTTCCCAAGAAAGTAGCAGCACATTTTCCCCATAATAAAGCATATGCTGTGTCATATCTGATTACACCTAAAGCTTAGTTTTCCAAATTTTATAGTTCAGAGCAGGAGAGGAAGGAAGAAAACGCAGGAGAAAGGAGGAGGGCAAATAAGTAAGCTTTGTTTCCCCAATTCTAAGATGACTTTACTGGTAGTAACTGCACTCTGTGCTTGTCCATGTGCCTGGACTCTAAGAAAAATAGGGGGAAATGCTAAAGAGAGGGGAGAGTTACGTGAAGGTATGAGGTTAAAGGAGAAGGAGCCCTGGTGGCGCAATGGTTAAAGTACTCAGCTGATAACTCAAAGGTCGGTGGTTCGAACCCACCAGCTGCTCTATGAGAGAAAGCTGTGGCAGTCTGCTTCCATAAAGTTTACAGCCTTGGAAACCTCACAGGGCAGTTCTACTCTGTTCTACAGGGTCACTGTGAGTCAGAATCAACTCGATGGCAACAGGTTTGATGGGTTTAAGAGGTTAAAGTATAGAAGGAATGCAAAACAAGAAACGGAAAGAAGTGAAAAATAGTAGTACTAAAACATTTATATATCAGAAATAAGTTTTTTAAAAATGTAAAAGTACGATAATTTGAATTTCACTTAAAAGAAACATGGGAGCTTGATTTGCATTTGATGAGTTGTCAAAAAGACACAACTTTGGTATTTTTAACTAAATTTTTTATTGTTGTAAAAAATATCTAACACAACATTTGCCAATTCATCATTTTCTACACTTAGAAGACAGCGACACTGATTACATGAATCATGTTGTACAACCATCACCAGTATGTGTTGCCAAGCTTTCCATCACCATAAACAGATAACTCAATGTTTCCTAAAAAATTATTCTCCTCTTTGCTCCTCCCTTCTACCCCTGGTAACCACTAATAAGCTTTGATTTTTTACTCAATTTTTGGTGTAACAAAATTAAAATTGCTGAGCCAGTGCTAAGAGGCAGAGAGGCTACTACATATAACCTGTTCTCTGGACTCCAGTCAGGGGTTTGCCAGTCTGCTACACCTCAATCAAGATGTGCCCAAGTGGCTTGCATACCCCTGGGATGCTTTTCCAACACCTTCTAACAAGAGAAACAGTGGTCCTCACACTTCTCATGGGTGCCATCAGAGACAAAGCCACAGTAGTGCATTAAACGCGCATTAGGTACTTGAGAGCAATGTGGTGATTAAGTCAGCTAGAGGCAACAAGGATGTGCTTCAGGGGTTTGGTAATAAGAGTCTAGGAGATATATTCATCGTTGGATACTTAATAAAATCCTCTGCATAACAATGTCCACTGGGAACTCTAAGTGACTCATGCACACTGTGAACACCAGCTGCATTCAAAGGAGGCTGGCCTTGCCACGGTGGCAGAATCTGGATTCTGTTGTAGGCACTTTGCTTCAAGAAAGATCAAGAAAATACATGTTCTGCAAAACGAACAAGTGATACCTACAATGTATTTATTCACTCATTCATTCAACAAACACGTGAGTGCCTACTATCTGCTAGGCCCTGGGAATACAAAAATGACTGTGACGAGGTGTCTTCCCCAGAGCCACTCACAGACTGGGTGGAGGAGACAAATTGCAACCAACTTCTGGGTAAATAGAGCAAATGGAAATCCCCAAGGATCTCAACTGTTGCCAGAAACCCACTAAAATAACAGTGAAAGAAAAAGAAAGAAAGCAAAAAAGCTATAAGCCCATAAAAACAGAAAGATGACAGCAGATGAGAGATAACCACAGAATTTTGGAAGATGGAAAGCAGATGGATAAGCAGTAACTGATTTAGTAGAACAGGGAAAGCAGAAACTAAACTGCCTGCAAGGAGGGGTGCCAATACGAGGCAAGCCCAGTCCAGCTGCACAATCCAGGAAAGGCAGGTAACTGAGGTTCTGAGGGCTTCTGAACTTCAGAGGAAGGGGTAAGGCTGAAAAAAGAGGATGGGATACAAGCTGTTTAAGAGGCAATGTGACCCACAATCTGTTCCCCTAATCTGGCAAAAGATGGAAGCCTACTTTCTGGAGATGTTTAGAGGCTAAGATACAAACAAAAGGCTAAAGTCTGCATTCTGAATACTGAAAGTCTCTTCACCCAGTGCCCCTCTCCCCACATTGCAAGCCCATTTGCTCTGCTGTTTCCAGAATGCTGACAGCTACATGTATATCTTCTGGCAGCAGACTGGTAGTTTCTGGAGTAAACTGATCTGAAGAAAAGATGTGTGCATACTAACATGAGAGAATCCCCCAAATAAAAAAGCTCATTGTCTTTTCAAACTGCATTGAAACTCATCTGTGGAAAAGACCCACCTAATCATACAGAGCCTTTAATGAGCTTTAGTACCTCCCTCCTAATATGAGCAGTCAGCCAAAGATTACCAGACATTTGAGAAAAACTTTAACTTAAAAGACAGCAACCAAAATGAACAAACTGGAAAAAATAACCTAGCAAGAACAGACACCATGAAGGGAGGGGAAAAAATTAAGAATTATGAAAAACTGTAAAATATTCAGAGACATAAAACAACACATTGCAGCCATGAACCAAGAATAGGGTACTACACAAAACGAACATTCAGAGATCAGGAGAGAAGCCTTTACATTTTTAAATGAGAGCAGAAAACAGCATGAAGAAAAATTGAAAAAGAATATTACTTCCCAGGAAGATTTAAAAACAAACAAAGAAATGAAAAAGAGGGAAGGAATGACAAAATTAGAGGATCAGCCCAGGAAGTCTAACATCTACTAATAAAAGGTCTAGAAACAGAGAATAAAGAAAAAAGAAAGAAATTCTCTAACACCTAAAACAAAACAAATTCCCAGAAATTAAACACATGAGACTTCAGATTAAAAGTGTTTAATTCATTTAAAAGAGAAAGAGAGACTCGCCAGGGATAAAGATCCCAAAATATTCCAGAGAAAAATCTGGTAATACACAAATAATTAGGAAACAGTGTAGTATTGGCCTTCTTAAGAGCAACTGAAAGCTAAAAGACAATGCATCAGATGCAATCAAAATTCTGGAAGAACTGCATTCCAATCCACCACTCGTTTGTCAGCTGCCATACTGTGGTGGCTTACATGCTGCTGTGATGGTGGGAGCTATGCCACGGGTACTTCAAATATCGGCAGGGTCACCTACGGTAGACAATTTTCAGCAGGGCTTCCAGACCAAGACAGACTGGGAAAAAGGACTTGCAATCTGCTTTTGAAAAAAAATTGGCCTGTGAAACCTTATGGATTGCAGTGAAACATTGTCTGATACACTACTGGAAGATGAGCCTGTCAGGTTGGAAGGCATTGAAAATACAACTAGGGAAGAGCTGCCTCCTCTAAGTAAAGCTGACCGTAATGATATGGATGGAGTAAAGCTTTTGGGGCCTTCATTTGTAGATGTGGCATGACTCAAAACGAAAAGAAACAGCTGCAAATATCCATTAATAATCAGAATGTGGAATGTACGAAGTATGAGTCAAGAAAAATTGGAAGTTGTTAAAAATTAAATGGAATACTTGAAGATCGATATCCTAGGCATTACTAGTGAGCTGAAATGGACTGGTATTGGCCATTTTGAATAAGACAATCATCTGGTTTACTATACAGGCAATGACAAATTGAAGAGGAACAGTGTCTCATTCATTGTCGAAAAGAACATTTCAAGATTTATCTTGAAATGCAATGCTGTCAGTGATGGGAAAATATCCACACGCCTACAAGGAAGACCAGTTAACACAACTATTATTGAAATTTATGCAACAACCACTAAGGCCAAAGACGAAGAAATTAAAGATTTTGATCAACTTCTGCAGTCTCAAATTGATCAAATATGCAATCAAGATGCATGGATAATTACTGGTGATTGGAATGCCTAAGTTGGAAACAAAGAAGAGGGATCAACAGTTGGGAAATACAGCCCTGGTGATAGATGTCAGAGATTGCATGATAGAATTTTGCAAGACCAACAACTTATCCATTGCAAATACCTTTTTTCAACAACATAAAATGGCGACTATACATGTAGACCTCCCCAGATGAATTACACAGGAATCATATCAACTATATCTGTAGAAAAAGACAACAGAGAAGCTCAAAATCATCAGCCAGAACAAGGCCAGGAGCCAACTGCAGAACAGACCATCAATTGCTCATATACAAATTCAAGCTGAAGCTGAAGACAATTAAAACAAGTCCACCAGAGCCAAAATATAACCTTGAGTACATCCCACCTGAACTTAGAGACCATCTAAAGAAGAGGCTTGATGTAGTGAACACTAATGACTGAAGACTAGACGAGTTATGGGATGACACCGAGGACATCATTTATGAAGAAGATAAAAGGTCATTAAAAACACAGGAAAGAAAAAAAAAGGCCAAAATGGATGTCAGAAGATACTCTGAAACTTGCTATTGAACATAGAGAGTAGCTAAAGTGAATGGAATAAACGATGAAGTAAAAGAGCTGAACAGAGGATTTCAAAGAGTGGCTTGAAAAGACAAACTGAGGTATTATAATGAGATGTGCAAAGACCTGGGGTTAGAAAACCAAACGGGAAGAACATGCTCACCGCTTCTCAAGCTGAAAGAACTGAAGAAAGAATTCAAGCCACAAACTGCAATAGTAAGGCATTCTATAGGCAAAATATTGAACAACTCAGGAAGCATCAAAAGAAGGTGGAAGGAATAACCAGAGTCACTGTACCAAAAAGAACTGGTCATCATTCAGCCATTTCAGGAGGTAATATATGATCAAGAACTGATGATACTGAAGGAAGAAGTCCCAAGCTGCCCTAAAGGCATTAGTGAATAAGAAGGCTCCAGGAATTGATGGAATACCAACTGAAATGTTTCAACAAACGGATGCAATACTGGAAGTGCTCACTTTTCTATGCCAAGAAGTTTGGAAGATAGCTACCTGGCCAACTGACTGGAGGAGATCTATATACATGCCTATTCCAAAGAAAGGTGATCCAACAGAATGTGGAAATAATATCATTAATATCACTTTCAAGTAAAATTGTGCTGAAGATAATTAAAAAACAGTTAGAGTGGTACATCAACAAGGAACTGCCATAAATTCAAGCTGGATTCAGAGGAGGACCCGGAACAAGGGATATCATTGCTGATGTGAGATGGATCTTGGCTGAAAGTAGATAATACCAGAAAGATATTTACCTGTGTTTTCTTGACTATGCAAAGGCATTTGATTGTGTGGGTCATAACAAATTATGGATACGTTGTGAAGAATGCGAATTCCAGAACACTTAATTGTGCTCAGGAGCCCTGATGGTGCAGTGGTTAAGACATTGGCTGCTAACCATGAGGTTGGCAGTTTGAATCTACCAGTCAGTCCTTGGAAACCCTATGGGGCAGTTCTCCTCTGTGCTATAGGGTCGCTGAGTTGGAATCGACTCGATGGCAATGAGTAACAGGTAATTGTGAGCCTGTACATAGACCAAGAGGCTGTCTTTCGAACAGAACATGGGGATACTGCATGATTTAAAGTCAGGGTTGTATCCTTTCATCATACTTATTCAACCTGTATGCTGAGGAAATAATCAGAGAAGCTGGACTATATGAAGGAAAACATGGCATCAGGATTGGTGGAAGACTTATAACAACCTGCGATATGCACGACACAAACCTGCTTGCTGAAAGTGAAGGGAACTTGAAGCACTTACTGCTAAAGATCAAAGACTACAGCCTTTAGTATGGATTACACCTCAACATAAAGAAAACAAAAATCCTCACAACTGGACCAATAAGCAACATCATGATAAATGGAGAAAACATTGATGTTGTCAAGAATTTCATTTTACTTGAATCCAAATCAACACCCATGGAAGTAACAGTCAGGCAACCAAATGATGTATTGCACTGGGCAAATCTGCTGCAAAAGACCTCTTTTAAGTGTTAAAAAGAAAATATGTCACCTTGAGGGGTAAGATGTGCCTGACCCAAGCCATGGTATTTTCAATTGTCTCATATGCATGCGAAAGCTGGACAATGAATGAGGAAGATGGAAGAAGAACTGAAGCATCTGAATTATGGTGTTGGTGAGGAATACTGAATATACACCACGGACTGCCAGAAGAACGAGCAAACTGTCTTGGAAGAAATACAGCCAGAATGTTAATTAAAAGTAAGGATGCCGAGACATTGTCTCAGGTACTCACAGGACTTGGTCTCACAGGAGGGACCAGTCCCTGGAGAAGGACATCATGCTTGGTAAAGTAGAGGTCTGTTAAAAAGCAGAAGACCTTCAACGAGATGGACTGACACAGGAGCTGCAACAATGGGCTCTAACAGAGCAATGACTGGGAGGATAGTGCAGGACCAGGCGGTCTTTTCCTCTGTTGTACACAGGGTCGGAACGCACTCAAAATACCTAATAAGAACAATAGCATTTCAATGTACAATTCTGTTTCTAGCCAAACTATCAATAAAGATTGAGGGTAGATTTAAAGAATTTTGAGACATTCAAGGTTGTGTACCTTTTCTTAGGGATCCAAAAGGGGTATGCACCAGCAACATAAGGCTACAAACCAAAAAGAAGACATAATCCAGGAAAGAGACTACAGCACAGGAACGAAACAAAGGGAACTCTCAGAATCACTGAGGAGGGGAGCCTCAGAATGGCAGCTTTGCAGCGTTGCCTAGGGAAAAATGAGTCAGGTTGGGAGCAGGACACAAGGGCCAGCCAGAAGGATTTCTCTGGAAAGGAATGAAATGTAGTTTCCTTGCTACATCTGAAACTCTGCAATAGTTGGGAGGGTAACTTCTTCCTATGCAAGCTCAATCATAACCTTAACCACAAAGAGTCTTGCTGATGAAGGGATGAGACAAAGGAAAAATTTTAAAAGGAGAAAAAAAGGAATGTTATCATAATCACAGTTAATTAACTGGGTGTAGCACTCAGCCTTGCTTTTCTCATTAAGAAGCTTAAGTAGTTTCAAGAGGATTCAGCAAATCTAGTTATCATTAGACCATTATGCTGGGTACTTTATAAGCATTATCTCTAATCACAACAATAGAATTAGGAGGTATTATTACTCCCCATTTTACAGATGGGGCAAAGAGAGGTGAAATAACATGCTCATGGTCACATAGCTGAAAAGTGTTAGAACTGAGATTCAAACACAAGCCATCTGTCCCCACAACCTGTTCTCTTAACCACAGTGTTCATTCTAATACTACGTAAAACGGTAGTTATCACCTACTGTGTGTCAGGCACCGGCTAAACGTTTTACATGTATTAACCCATTTCATCTACACAACAATCCTGTGAAACAGATACTATTATCCCCATTTTACAGGTGAACAAACCAAGGCACAGAGGTTAAGTGACTTGCCCAAGGCCATCCAATTACTGAGTTGCAGTGCTAGAATTCAAGCCCAGGCGTTCCAGTTCACCATCCTGTTCTGCTGTGTATGCTGCCTCATATACCACTTAACCATATCACCTTCCTGAAGTTATTTTGAATCCTCCAAATCTCCTTTTCTCCCGTGCCCAATAATGGGCCAGTCCTACTGAATCCACCTCTGAGGTGTGTCTAATGTAGCAAAAGGCAGCCAGCAAACATGTTTTATTTGGTTTACACAATGTTGGTTTGTTTTTGTTTTTTAATTAGAAAATTTCACATTAAAATCCAGATTTCCAACTTTCTTTAAAAAACAAACAAAAAATCAGATCTGTCGGCATTCGCCCACGTTCCCACATGGGAAAATCACTGACTTGAACAGTGGCTGTCCATGTAAGACGGTGTATGTGCATGCATGCATCTTCAAGTTCCCCACAGAATCTACCCCACCCCCTAACCTACACACACTTCCCTCCTGCACATGCACAGTACATGCTTGGCTCCTGCTGGCATTTGCATTTGAGACCCCTGTTCTTACAGGTGACCTCTCCCATTCTGACCTTCTTTATCTCTCCCCTGAGTTGCTCTAACAGCCTCTTAACTGATTGTCTGGCCTCTCTCCTCTCCATTCTATTAATCTATTAATTTTCCTAAGGTATAGCTCTGATTAGGCCATCCCTTTGCTTAAAAACCTTTGATGACTTCCCTATACATATTAATTCAATCCCTAGGTCTGGCAAGTAATCATTTGCACAATGTGATTCCAGCCTTTTTTTTTTTTTTTTTTACTATTATTTCCCTCCTTATAAACCCAGAACCCCTGACAGATTGTGGTTCTCTAAACATCCACTTCATTTCCTGCTTCTAGATGATGGATCACATTTGTGTTAAATTTTTAATCATAAATATATTTAAAGGCAGGATTTGTTTCAAATTATGCTAAAACATTCTTCCAAAAGTCTGTAAGATTAGTGGAGTATATACAAGATTATCAAGTAAATAGAGGTGGAACAAGTGGCTAAAATGTACAGTTCTTCAAAATCAGTATCAGATGGGTAAAGGAAACACACACACACAAAGCTAGAAGTATATTTGTTATATTTAATCTCTGAATGGGGAAGGACTTTCTAAGCCTTAGAAATCACAAATAAATAGAAATCATAAAACATAAGATCAAAAGATATGACAGTATAAAAATTTTAGATTTCTTTGTGTCAAAAATATGGCAAACATCATGAAGGAAACTGAATGGCAAAAAAAAAAAAAAAAATCCTGAAAAAAGCATGTGCCACAAATAAGGGAGGGAGTGGAGAACAGGACAAGACACAATTCATCAATAGAATGTAAACAAATATACGGAGAAACTCATCCTCATTAGTAATTAAGGGAACATAAAATAAGATTCCATTTCCCTTTTGAAATAGCAACATGTAAAAATATAATAATCTGCATTGGTGAGAATGGGGACAGGCAGGCGCTCTCATGCACTGTTGGTAGGAATATAAACTGGTGAAGCCTTTCTCAAAAGCAACTCGATAGAACAAAAATCCTAAAAATATCCTTTGCTCCAGTAATTTTCCTTCCAAACTCAAGACTAGGAATTTTCAACTTCGGCAGTATCGACATTTGGGGCCAGATAATTCTTTGTTGTGGGGGCTACTCTCTGCACTGCAGGTTGTTGAGCAGCATCCCTGGCCTATACCCACTAGATGCCAGTAGCAGGCCCCACTCAGCTGTGACAACGAAAAAGTGTCTCCAGACACTGCTAAAATGGCCCCTAGAAGAAAATTTTTCCCGGTTGGAAACCAATGCTCTATACAAAGAAAATAATGAGAAAGTTAGATGAAGATTTTTGTGGAAAATTCTCACATCTAACAATATAAACATGTGAAATGTTCCGCAATAGCAGAATGGTTAAATAAATTATGACAAACCATATTATGAAATACCATACAGTTATTTAAAATGGTGTTTTCAAAACACATGTAATGAAATGAAAAAATGCTCACTCTATTAACTAGGATAATGCTAGCTGCTGTAACAAACACCAAAATTTCACTGACTTATCACAAAAAAAGTTTATTTCTTGCTCATGGAACAGTTCAGGGTGTTGCCAGATTGGCAGCGGCAACAATGGGGTGGGGATGGGGCTCTGATCCACATAGGTGTTCAGAGGCCCAGGCTCTCCCCTTTCACTCCATGGCTTCCAAAGATACCCTCAGTGTCGACATCCATTTTACAGACCGAGAAGAGCACAGAGGATCACAAGTGGGGGTTCTTCATGGGCCAGCCTGTAAGTAGCACAGATCACTTACGCTCACATTCCATTGCCTAGAACTGAGTCAGAGGCCACAACTAAGTAAAAAAAACCCAAAAAAGAGGTTGGGAAATGTAGTCTAGTTGTGGCTCCGGAAAGAAGAGAAAGCAGGGTTTGTAAATCAACAGTCCAGCCTCTGCCAGAGTTACGGTAAAACGTTACATGAAAAGATTGGTATAATGCATTGAAGCCCTGGTGGCACGGTGGTTAAGTGTTTGGCTGTGAACCAAAGGTTGGCAGTATGAATCCACCAACTGCTCCTTGGAAATCCTATGGAGCAGTTCTACTCTGTCCTATAGGGTCACTATGAGTCGGAATTAACTCGATGGCAATGTTTTTTTTAGATGCATAATACAATCCAACCCTAATCTATTTTTTAACAGATTCCCAGAAACAAGAGTGATATCCTGCAACCCAGAAACTCCACTTCTAAACTTAGCCTCTAGAGAAATACACAAAGAGAAACATGGACAAAGATAATAAGGAAAAAATTAAAAATGGCCTAAATAAGAGATTGATTGGCGGGTTGGAACACTATGCATAAAAGAAATTAGGTAGAACTATATGAACTGAGCTGGAAACATCTCTAAGGCATAGTGTTAAGAGCAATACCAAATCCATCGCCGTTGAGTTGATTCTGACTCACAGTGACCTCACAGGAGAGAGTAGAACTGCCCCATAGGGTTTCCAAGGAGCGGCTGGTGGATTTGAATTGATGCCCTTTTGGTTATCAGCCAAGCTCGTAGGCACTATGCCACCAGGGCTCCATTTGCATATATATGTGTCTGCATATATGCATACACACAGATATGTATGTGTGTGTGTGTATATATATATATATATATATATATACATATATATAGATTCAAAGAAAAAGATCTGGGACAGGGTTTCTCAACAGTTGGCATTATTGACATTTGGGCCAGAAAATTCTTTGTTGTGGGGGCTGTCCTGTGCACTATAGGGTGTTTAGCAGCATCTCTGGCCTCTACTCACTAGATGCCGGTTTCATATCACTCCCGCCCACCTTTGGAAAGAGACACATTAAGCATTACTTCGTATGGTGGGGTGAAGGATGGGAAAAGGAGTAAAAGGTACGTTTATTTTACATGTTTAAAAATTTACTATGAAAATCTACCCACGTATTAATTTATATACTTTTTAATTTTGAAAATATCTTAAAGAATATATACAAAAACATGAACAGTAATTATCTTTGCATGGTGAAACTACAGGGGACGTTTGCTGTTTCTGTATTTCTTTTCTACAAATAAGTATTATTTTAGAAAACTGAAAATAAAACCAACTTTACTTTTGAAGAAAAGAACAAAGACTAAAACACTCCAAAATGTTAACAGTGCTTGTAGGTGTGTAGAAAATGAGATAGCATATCATTTTTGTTTGTCTTTTTGATCTTTGCTTTTCAAATTTTCTACAGCAGCTATTATTAATTTACAATTTTAAGAAGTTGTGTTTGCTTTTTAAAAAAATCCTAGTCTTATCACCTCTGAATTAAGATTGAATAAATGAATAAATTAGAACCAAATGGGGTCAGAGACAGTGTTGGTACTTGGCTTCCCTTTACAAAGCAGTTCAAAGTCCTAGCTGGATAGATCAGGCATCAGGCTAGGAAAGAGCAGTTTAGAACTGGAGGCCCAGGAGGGTAGCCTCTCAGGGAACTTAAGAGCCATGGGAAGATGGTTAGGGGACAGAATGGAGAGCAAAAGGGTATTAATGTACTCCGGAACACTCCTGCTCTAACTAGCAATTAAGCAGCAGCAGAAACAAACAGATTTGCTGGTGAGACCGCTGGAAATGGCCTGGAGCCACCGCTAGGTAAGAGAAACATTGCAAACCTCCCCTGAGCTAAGCAGATGATAACAGGTTCACAAAGACTTGCTCTATTTGATTACAAGTAGGAAGTTACATTGTGTTGTTATCTGAACAAGTAATATTTTTTGTCTTTAATTTTTTAAAAAGGACAATTACATTTCTTAAAAAATTTCAATTCTTTTGGCTTACCCATTTATGAAGGAAAATAGTATTCTTTCGGCATCCATCTATGTGCCAGGCAATTTGGCCTATTTGCATTTCACAAAACAATAGAGTTGGGTGTTTTTTTCACTTTAAAGGTAGGAAAACAGTGGGTCAGTCAGGCATTTAACCAGGGGCATACAGTGAGTAAAGTATAGGTGCAACATTCAATCAGTCTCAAAATTAATTAATTTGTTCATTCATTTCTTCAAACAATCAAACCAGTATTTACTTAGCATCTATACTGCCAGCTATAAGGAGCCACGGTGGTGAAACGGTCAAGCTCTTGAATGCTAACCGAAAGGCTGGTGGTTCAGACTTACCAGCGGCTTCAATCTGCAATCTCCTTCCATAAAGATTACAGCCAAGAAAACCCTACGAGCTGGAATTGACTCGAGGACCCCGACAACAACATACTGCCAGCTAGGCTTTGGGGCCATAACGACAATGATGTGCTCTGCTTCCAATGAAGTGTGTAGGGATGGAGTACAGCACAGACTTCAAACAAGAAATTACAATGTTTGATGAAGACTTGGAAAGTGCCAATGTTGAGGTGAAAACATGGCTTTGCAAGAAGGGGCTAGGCACGCAGTCGTAACCTCCTGTAGGGGACAGGGAAGGCCTCCCAGAGATACAGATTTAAAAGGAAGCCTGAAGAATGAGAATTAGGAAGGTAAGGTGGGGGAAGGTACTGGGGGTGGTGGAGAGAAGGACAAGGAGAGAGAAGGAAAGAGGCCAGAGAGGCTTCGGTAACGTTGAAACTTCCAAGCTATTGAAAAAACTCAGTATGTGTGAGGCATGGAATACAATAGAGAAAAGTGAGAGAACAGATGACAGAGGATGGCAGGGGCAGCCCAAGGAGTGCCCCACAAGAAGCACTGAAAGGTAAGCAAAGGTGTGGTCTGATTTGGGCATCTGAAAGCTCTAACTACAAGAAAGCAAAAAAGACTGGAGAGGAGCCATGTGGCTACAGAGAGATCAATTTCAAGGCTGTTTAACAAGTTCAGAGTCCCTGGGTGGTATAAACGGTTAACACACTTGGCTACTAACCAAAAGGTTCGTGCTGCTAGTCCACCCAGAGTCACCTCAAAAGAAAGGTCTGGCAATCTACTTCAGAAAAACCAGGTGTTGAAAAAACTCTATGGAGTGCAGTTCTACTCTGACACACATGGGGTGGCCAGGAGTCAGAATTGACTTATCACACTGGACTGGGGGTTAACAAGGCCAGGTGAGAGATGACTGTAGCCTGAACTACGGTGATGGCCCTGCGATTGGAGGGAAGTGAAGAGATAAGAGAAATATTTAAGACATAGAATTGAAGAGAATTATCATTTGTACTGAGCTTCAGAGGCTAAATGAAATAACCTACTATGAGTACCTATTATGCGCTCGACTCTTTACACACATCATCTCTAACTCCCACGATGGTCCTACAAGGCAGTATCGTCCCCATTTCACAGATGAAGCACCAGAGGCTCAGAGCAGTGTAGTAGTTTGCCCTTGGTTTCACAATTACCAAGTGGCATGGCTGGGATTCAAGCCTAGGTCAGTATGACTTCAGAGCCCAGGCGCTTCTCAAAATACCACAATCCATCTGAATGGATTTAGAAACTTCAAACTCCTACGTCTATTCGACAGCTTAAAAACTAAGAGAAACAAGAGTAGGTAGAAGAATTGTCTTTGCATCATCATTCTGTACCTTAGATTTATAAAGCTATAAAGATTTCAGACTAACGGAGACTTTGGTCATCAGAGAACCATAGAGTTTTACTGCTGCCCTAGGGGGACTTCAGAAGTGTACGCATTGCTTCGTTCTTCCCTCCATCCAATGCAAGCTCCACCAAGCTTTCTACACAGTAATTTAGGCCTGACTTACCTTTTGTTTCAAAACGTTCAGAGAAAAGTAAGAAAAATAGTATCATGAATACCCATGACCCAGCTTTAAGAAATCTTAACATACTCCCATATTTGCCTCAGATTTTTCCCTTTCTTTCTTTTCTTTATTTCTTAAGAAAAATAAACATTATAGATACAGTTGACCCCTCTTTCCCTTTTCACAGTAACCACTATTCTGAATGTGGTGTTTACTGTTCCCGTGCACATGTATATATTAGAAATCCATAAAAAACAGGTTTCTATATTTTCAAATTTTGTACGAATGGTAACATACTGCACACATCATCCTGTAGATTTGATTTTGTACACTTGTGCATGTTTGTATTTTTTGGTGAACGACAACATGGTGAAGTGAGGTAAACGTGGGCTTAAGGGTCACTTAGGCCCATAGGTAAGTTACTAAACCTTCCAGAGCTCAAGCTTCCTGATTTGTAAAATGGTGTTAAAGGTCTACCTTGCAAGGCTGTTGGGAAGTATAAGATAATGCCTATCTTAAGGCCTACACAAAGCAAATATTTAATAAATGGTAACCATTCTTTGTCACAATAGAACAAAAAATAAATAAATCAATGGTAGCTATGTTGGGTGGTGTAAATGGTTAACACACTTGGCTGCTAACTCAAAGGTTAGAGGTTCAACTCCACCCAGAGGTGACTCAGAAGAACTAACTGGCAATCCACTTCCAAAAAAATCAGCCATTGAGAAACCAACGGGGCCATGAATTGGAGTCAAGTCAATGGCAACTGTTTTTTTTTTTTTTTTTTAATAACCTTTAAGAGTTCTTCACATTGTTCAGGAATCCCAAGTCTTAGAATGGCTGCAAAGTCCCCGGTACCTGACTGTGCTCATATAATTGGTGACGTGAGTTTTCCAGGTCAAGTGTCCATGAATTTTTATGTACTCCCCTACCAAACTGGGCTGGGCTTGTTTATTTTAATGCCAGAATTAAACTGCTAATCCTTTGATCTCTACCAAATGCCATTCTACGTAACTACAGGACGCTAACTTGCAGAAGTCTTTTAAAGTCTAATCCTGTCCCCCAGTTCCCCTGCCCACCCACTAACATCATTCCACTACAATTCCATGTTATTCATAAACTTAATAAGCATTCATCTGCATCTTCAATAAAGATGCTAAAATCGGGCTCAGGACCACTGCCAGCAGAAGCACGGTGGTTTCTGTCATCTCTGCCTCACCCATCACAAGGAGGCTGATGTGGTGCCTTTCAGAGCCCTTCTTCTGCTTATGTTATAGCTCCATAAAAAAAAAAAAAAAGAAAAATATGTTTTGTTCATTGCCTTATTTTTAATGCCTTGATCCCACTTCTTATACCTACCTCTTCCTGTCAAGACCGCATCTATTCTTCATGATTCCCCTCAACTGCCAACTTTCATAAAATCCATCCTGAATCCCCTCTCCTCCTAAGGCATCATGTTTCTCTTCTGAAGGCCAGAGCATGCATGTGCCTGTTGCACAGAACTCAGCAAGAAATTAGCCCTGGGTAGCCCTGATTAAGAAGGATCCCTAGTGGTGCAGTGGTTCAAGTGCTCGGCTGCTAGCTGAAAGGTCGGCAGATTGAACCTACCAGCCGCTCCATGGGAGAAAGATGTGGTAGTCTGCTTCCCGTAAAGATTATAGCCCTGG
Source organism: Loxodonta africana (assembly GCF_030014295.1). Classification (NCBI taxonomy): domain Eukaryota; kingdom Metazoa; phylum Chordata; class Mammalia; order Proboscidea; family Elephantidae; genus Loxodonta; species Loxodonta africana. Next base: position 28,302,413 of record NC_087360.1, on the reverse strand, counting down.
AAACCCTATAAGGTAGCTCTATTCTGTCCTATTTACAGCCTTGGAAACCCTGTGGGGCAGTTCTATTCTGTCCTATAGAGTCGCTTTAAGTCAGAATTGACTTGATGGCAATGGTTTTGGTTTGGTTTAGACCTGATTAAACTGAAAGCTCCCCCAGGGAAAGACATCCTACCCAGTTTTCTCATAGGCACCCAAAATGTCCGTTAAAAACAATGCAGGATTCATGAGTTCTTATGTATGACACCAAAAGCCAAGAAATAAAAGCAAAAATAGATAAATTGGACTTCATCAATATAAAAACCTTTTGTTCATCAAAGGACATTATTAAAAGAGTGAAAAGCCAACCTACAAATAGGAGAAAATATTTGTAGATCACATATTTGATAAGAGCTTAGTATCCAGAATATACAAAGAACTCCTACAATTCAACAACAAAATGACAAAGAACCCAATCAAAAAATGGTCAAAGGACTTGAATGGTTGTTTCTCCAAAGAAGATGTCAGCACGTGAAAAAATGTCCAACATCATTAGTCATTAGGCAAGTGCAAATTAAAACCACAAGACACCAGTTCACATTCACTAGGATGGCTATAAAAACAAACAAAAAGGGGAAAATAACAAGTATTGGCGAGGATATGGTGAAACTGGAGCCCCCTTCTGAGCCCTGGTGGTGCAGTGGTTAAGAGATGGGCTGCTAACCAAAAGACGATCAGTTCAAATCCACCAGCTGCTCGTTGGAAACTCTACCAGGTATTCTACGCTGTCCTATAGGGTCACTATGAGTTGGAATTAACTCAACAGCAATGGGTTTTTTTTTGGCCCTGTGTTGGTAGGAATGTAAAATGTTGCAGCCTCTGTGGAAGAGTTTGGTGGTTCTTCAAAAAGTTAAATGAAGAATTACCATATGTCTCAGTAATTCCACTCCTGGGTATTTACCCAAAATAACTGAAAGCAGGACTCTACCAGATACTTAGACACTAATACTCATTGCAGAATTATTCACAATAGCCAAGAGGTAGAAACAAGTATTCATCAAAATGGATAAACAAAATGTGGCATATAGGTACAATTGGATGTTACTCCACAATAAAAAGGAATGGAGGGCAGTGGTGGCTCAGAGGTAGAACTCTCGCTGGGTTCGATTCCTGGCTAATGCACCTCATGCATAGACACAACCCATCTGTCAGTAGAGGCTTGCATGTACCTGTGATGCCAAACAGGCTTCAGTGGAGCTTTCAGAGTAAAATGGACTAGGAAGAAAAGCCTGGAAACCTACTTCTGAAAATTAGCCAATGAAAGCCCTATGGATTACAATGGCCCACTCAGAAACTGATCATGAGGATGGCACAGGACCAGGCAGCATTTAGTTCCACTGTGCACTGAGTCAGCTTGAGTTAGTAGCTGACTCAACGGCAGCTAAAAACAACAGATAAAAAGGAATAAAGATCTGATACATCCTACAACATGGCTGAACCTTGAAAATATTATGCTATGTGAAACAAGCCAGACACAAAAGAACAAATACTATATGATCCCTTTTATATGAAATATCTAGAATAGACAAATGCATAGATATAGAAAGTAGATTTGTAGTTACCATGGGCTGGGGGAAGAGGGGAATAGGGAGTTATTGCTTAATAGGTATAGAGTTTCTGTCTGGGATGACAAAAAAACTTTTGGAAACAAATGGTGGTGTTGGTTACTCAACATTGCGAGTGTGATTAACGTCAATGGATTGTATACTTGAAAAAAGTTAACATGGCAAATTTTATGTTGCATATATTTTACCACAGTAAAAAAAAAAAAAAAAATGAAACGAAATGAATTGAGCTCAGTAACTATTAGGAGTTGGTACACACACTATGAGTCCTGGTGGGGCAAAGGTTAAGTACTGGGCTGCCAACCAAAAGATTGGCGGTTTGAACCCACCACTGTGCAGGAGAAAGACCTGGTGATCTGCCCCCATAAAGATTACAGCCTAGAAAACCCTATGGGGCAGTTCTACTCTGTCACATGGGGTTGCTATGAGTAGGAGTGGACTCCTTGGCACCTAACAACAACAAGAACACTATGATGGGATATTAGCCAATATACAAGCCATAACTGCCACTAAGGGTAGGCAACCTGCTTACGGTAATGTTCACATGAATTCATATCTCTGACCAAAGGGTAATTATAATAGCCATCATTTACCAGGAGACTCTGCCATACCTTGAAGATCAAAGACCACAGCCTTCAGTATGGATTATACCTCAACATAAAGAAAACAGAAGTCCTCACAACTGTACCGATAAGCAACATCGTAATAAATGGAAAAAAGACTGAGGTTGTGAAGGATTTCATTTTACTTGGATCCACAATCAACACCCATGGAAGCAGCAGTCAAGAAATCAAAAGACGTATTGCATTGGGCAAACCAGCTGCAAGAGAGCTCTTTAAAGTGTTAAAAACAAAGATGCCACCTTGAGGACTAAGATGCCCCTGACAGAAGCCACGGTGTTCTCAGTTGCCTCACATGCGTGCGAAAGCTGGACAATGAATAAGCAAGACTGAAGAAGAATTGATGCCTTTGAACCATGGTGTTGGTGAAGAATACCAAATATACCATGGACTGCCAAAAGAATGAATAAATCTGTCTTGGAAGAAATACAACCAGAATGCTCCTTAGAAGCAAGGATGGCGAGACTTCGTCTCACATACCTTGGACATATCATCAGGAGGGATCAGTCCCTGGAGAAGGACATCATGCTTGGTAAAGCAGAGGATCACCAAAAAAGAGGAAGACCCTCAACGAGATGGTTTGGCACAGTGGCTGCAACAATGGGCTCAAGCATTGTGAGACTGGAGCAGGACCAGGCAGTGTTTTGTTCTGTTGTGCATAGGGTGGATACGAGTAAGAAGTGACCTAACAGCACCTAACAACAAAAACTGCCATGCTGGTCCTTTATATATGTCTTATTCTCATATCAATCCTACAAGGTAAGTTAAATTTCCCCCATTTTCTAGGTTGCGGTAGGACCATGAATCGAGTCTAGAACCATCTAACTCTGAAGCCCAGACTTTTCTTGCTCCATGTGTTCAACGTAATAAAATTAACCCAACTCTCATTGCTCTTCGAAGTGACTACCCTGCCACACAGAACTAGGCTTGAGGCATGAAACGCAACGAATAAGTAAATCAGAATGCCCTCAGACACAACCGAACAGTAACTCATAAAAAGCACACTTAATCTTTCCCACAGACTCCCAAGCCTCTAGTCCTACTGTCCCCCTGAGAAAATCCCAATCCATTTGGGATATTAATTATGATAAAAATTTATTAAACACTCAAAATGCTAGACACCAGAGGGAACACTAGAAAAACACAGCCACGCATCTACGCTCTCATTCAAAGAAAATTAAGTATCTAAATGATGAGAACTCCTGGTAGCAGTAAATAATATTTTATTACTTGCATTTTCCCTACCCTTCTCTTAAAACTGTTTATTACTTATTTAGTCTCTTGGATTTCAGACCAAATGCTAAAAACTAATATGCATTCCAGGTAAAATATGATCTTAGTGGGGAGTATACAACCAACTCACTATCGGCCTTATCTCCATCAGAAGGGTCCTTGTGAAATATTACCTATTGAGTTTTCATGTTGCTTTGCTCCCTCTTAGACTGAAACGGAATAAAAAGGGCTTAAACCTCTTAGATGAGTAAAGAGATGTTCTTTTATTTTTTATTTTAATGCCAGAAACACACACACACACACAGAGAGAGAGAGAGAGAGAGAGAGAGAAATGACTGTTCAAACTCATTTACTTCTCCATGGTAGATGTGGACATTTTTTTCCTTATAAATATCCTCAAATTTCTAAGACCCATTTTTCTCAGAACCTCTGTTCAAGGTGGCACAGCACAGTGATTAATACACGTGACAAAATGAAAAAGACCATGTGCACCTGAAGCACAGGCTACAATTTACACCTGATGGTAATTCTGCCTGACTGCCCACACTCCAGGGTCAAATTGATATTAAATTTTAATAAAATGACACTTCCATCTAGTGATTTTCAAAGGACTGAGAGAATTGAGATTAACGTAGAAAAATACCAGACTAGTGAATGGTTGACCTATTTGGCTGTATGAATTAAATAAGAATTTTCAGTGATGAAGATGTTAAACAAACAACAGAATCAAACATTTGAAGGGATAAATACATACGGATTAAACTTTTGAGAGCAGTGCCAACTCTGAAATGAAGGTATGAGATCCTCAATCAGGGAAGGAGTCCACGTAACCCCAAATCTTTTTCCTTTGCCCATGCATGAATTCCTTTAACAAGCCACAGACCGACTTATTTCACCATGAGCAATCAGGCTTAAATGGAAATAACCCCTTGGAAGAAGTAGTACATTGATTTTCATGAAGTAACACTGATTTTTCCCCCCACTGATTCACACTGAGTTTTAAGTATCTGATCAGCAGAAGAGGGGTACTCTTCTTGCAGACCTTGTGTACACAAACCACTTAAGGAGCCACGGGGTGTCAAAATTTGGAAAGAGGGAGATGCGAGTCCTAGAGTCTAAAGCAAAACATTACTTTAAATTTGTACCTAGGTTCCCTGGGAGCCAGCTTGCAAAACTTCCCCCATGACTATTCTCATTTTGCATTGGATCAGCTGGAAGATACTTTGCAGTAATTGCTAATTAAATACAACAGCCCATGATCACAAACTGGTAAGTGATGATAAATATATGCGTTTAAAGAAGGGAGGGAGAAGTCTAAGATTTTGGTCAGCAAATGCTCTATCCCGCTCCGATTTCTCTGTACAATGTAAAACATTTGTTCACTGTGGGCTCTGGAACAAGTTATGGTCCTACAGCCTCCCCAGGTCTTTTACTATTTAATTCAATGAAGAAGTGACAAAACGTGTCCAATTTCAAAACATCTTTCAACTTTAATAACCTTAGATGCTAATTACAGTATTTGTGCTAGCCCAAGCAGCAGTTAAGTGTCCGGAGCCAGTGCAAGAGAACCTAGTTTATCATGTGGCTCAGACATTAGGCCATAAAGGAAAATTTAGCCTACTCTGCTGATACACAAATCTGGTTAATATGTCCCTTGTAGTAGATGAGCTCTGATTAGTATTTTCTCTGTTAAATCATTTAAGACCTGGGAGCTGTATTTTCCCTTAAATGGCACTGAGCTTCACAAACAAACGAGATGGGTCTTCTCATCAGGGGTTTGAAACGTCATTGAATTTTGGCTACGGGGCAGCGAGAGAAAGAAAAAGAACACATTTCTACCCTGGGAACCACACTACATTCTAGCTGCCATCCTCATTAGTACTTTACTCAGCACTATTGCAAGAAAACAGCCACTCGAAAGTAATTTAAGTACAACTGACTCGTGTTGTTACAGACAATGGGGGAAAAGTCTGTACTCTGGGCAGAAGAGGGGGAGGACAGCAATAAAACTTGAAGGACAAAGAGAAGGACTAGTCAGGACAAGGAATCCATTTCAACATTTTAACAGTGGATAATATGAAATGTTATTAGAAAGATAAATTTGGGATAATCTCTGAAATGTGAATGACATTCAGATTGTTCCAGCTGGGCATTATCTATCACCAAGGTTATCTACAATTTGAATGTATTACCCTTAAAGGGAAATTTTTGACTGCAAGCCACTAAGGCCTTTGAAGAGGATGCTACTTGATTTCTTTGGGGCTGAGGAGCACCACTCATCTGTCAGTTTGTTGTACCGTGGTGGCTTGCTTGTTGCTGTGATGCTGGAAGCTATGCCACTAGTATTTCAAATACTAGCAGGGACACCCATGGCAGACAGGCTTCACCAGAGATTCTAGACTAAGACAGACTAGGAAGAAGGACCTGGCAGTCTACTTCTGAAAAAAATTGGTCAGGAAAACCTTACAAATAGCACGAGAACATTATCTGATATAGTGTCAGAAGCTGAGCCCCTCAGATTGGAAGGCACTCAAAATACAATTGGGGGAGAGCTGCCTCCTCAAAGCAGAGTTGACCTTAATGACATGGATGGAGTCAAGCTTTTGGGGCCTTCATTTGCTGATGTGGCATGACTCAAATTGAGAAGAAATGGCTACGAACATCCATTAATAATCCATTAATAATCAGAGCATGGAATGTATGAAAATATGAATATAGGAAAATGAGACATCATCAAAAATGAAATGGAACACATAAAGATCGATATCTTAGGCATTAGTGAGCTGAAATGGGCTGGTATTGGCCATTCTGAATAGGACGATTATATGGTCTACTATGCAGGCAATGACAAATTGAAGAGGAAAGGTGTCAAAGTCATTGTCAAAAAGAACATTCTGAAGTATGATGTTACCAGTGATAGGATAATATCCATACGCCTATAAGGAAGACTAGTTAATATGACTATTATTCGAACTTACTCACCAACCACTAAGGCCAAATCTGCACAGTCTGAAATTGATCAAACACACAATCAAGATGCATTGATAATTACTGGTGATTGGAATGCAAAAGTTGGAGACAAAGAAGAAGGATAAGTAGTTGGAAAATATGGCCTTGGTGATAGGAATGATGCTGGAGATTGCATGGCAGAATTTTGTAAGACCAATGACTTCTTCATTGCCAAAAACCTTTTTTCAGCAACATAAACAGTGACTACACATGGACATCGCCAGATGGAATACGTAGGAATTAAATCAACTACATCTGTGGAAAAAGATCATAACGAAGCTCAATATCATCAGTCAGAACAAGGCCAGGGGCCAACTGCAGAACAGACCATCAATTGCTCATATGCAAGTTCAAATTAAAGCTGAAGAAAATTAAAACAAGACCACGGGTGCCAAAATATGACCTTCAGTATATCCCACCTGAATTTAAAGACCATCTCAGGAACAGATTTGATACACTGAACGCTAATGACTGAAGACCAGAGAAGTTGTGGAATGATATCAAGGACATCACATACAAAGAAAGCAAGAGATCGTTAAAAAGACAAGAAAGAAAGAAAAGACCAAAATGGATGACAGAGGAGATCATGAAGCTTGCTCTTGAACGTAGAGTAGCTCAAGTGAAGGGAAGAAATGATGAAGTAAAAGAGTTGAACAGAAGATTTCAAAGACCTGCTTGAGAAGAAAAAATTAAAGCATTATAATAAAAAGCACAAAGACCTGGAGTTAGAAATCCAAAAGGAAAGAACATGCTTGGCATTTCTCAAGCTGAAAGAGCTGAAGAAAAAATTCAAGCCTTGAGTTGCAATACGGAAGGGTTCTATGGGCAAAATATTGAACAACGCAGGAAGCATTAAAAGAAGTTGGAAAGAATACACAGAATCACTGTACCAAAAAGAATTGCTCGATGTTCAACCATTTCAGGAGGTGGCATTGATCAAGAACCGATAGTACTGACGGAAGAAATCCAGGCTGCACTGAAAGCACTGGTAAAAAACAAGGCTCCAGGAATCACGGAGTGCCAATTAAGATGTTTTAACAAACAGATGCAATGCTGGAAGTGCTCACTGGTCTATGCCAAGAAATGTGGAAGACAGCCACCTGGCCAACCAACTCGAAGAGATCCATATTTGTGCTTATTTCAAAGAAAGGTGATTCAACAAAATGTAGAAGTTATCAAACAATATTATTAATATCATACACAAGTAAAATTTTGCTGAATATCATTTCAAAGCAGTCGCAGCAGTACATCAACAGGGAGCTGTCAGAAATTCAAGCTGGATTCAGAAGATGACCTGGAACAAGGGATATAATCACTGATGTCAGATGGATCTTGGCTGAAAGCGGAGAATACCAGAAAGATGTTTACCTGTATTTTACTGACTATGCAAAGGCATTCAACTGTGAGGATCATAACAAATTATGGATAACAATGGGAAGAATGGGAATTCCAGAACACTTAATTGTGCTCAAGAGGAACCAGTACATAGACCAAGAGGCAGTCATTCAAACAGAACAAGGGATTACTGCATGGTTTAGAGTCAGGAAAGGTGTGAGTCAAGGATATATCCTTTCACCATACTTACTCCATCTGTATGTTGAGGAAATAATCCAAGAAGCTGGACTAAATGAAGAAGAGCTCAGTATCAGGATTGGAAGAGGACTCATTAACAACGTGCAATATACAGATGACACAACCTTGCTGAACGTGAAGAGGATTTGAAGCACTTACTGATGAAGATCAAATACTAACAGCCTTCGGTATGGATTGCACCTCAAAATAAAGAACAAAAATCTTCACAACTGGACCAGTAAGCAAAATCATGATAAATGGAGAAAATACTGTAAGTTGTCAAGGATTTCATTTTACTTGGATCCACAATTAATGCCCATAGAAGTGGCAGCCAACAAATCAGACAACGTATTGCATTGGGTGAATCTGCTGCAAAAAAAAAAAAAAAAATTTTTTTTTTTTTTTTTTTAAGACCTCTTTAAAGTGTTCCAAAGCAGTCACTTCGAGGACTAAGGTGTGCCTGACCCAAGCCATTGTGTTTTCAATTGCCTCATATGCATGCGAAAGCTGGACAATGAATAAGGAAGACCAAGGAAGAATTGATGCCTTTGAATCATGGTGTTGGCAAAGAATACTGAATATACCATGGACTGCCAGAAGAACAAACAAATCTGTCTTGAAGAAGTACAGCCAGAATGTTCCTTAGAAGTGAGGATGGTGAGACTTTGTCTCAAGTACTTTGGACATGTTATCAGGAGGGACCAGTCCCTGAACAAGGTCATTATGCCTGTTAGAGGGTCAGAGAAAAAGAGGAAGAGCCTCAACCAGATGGACTGACACAGTGACTGCAACAATGGGCTCAAGCATAACAACGATTGTAAGGATGGCACAGGACTGCGCAGTGTTTTGTTCTGTTGCTGGGAGTTGGAATCGACTCGACGGCACCTAACAACAACAAGGGGTATCTGTAAAAAGGGACACAAAAAGAATAGGCCTTCAATAAATAGTCCTTTACTACTGGGACATCACTATGGGTTAATTCATCCTAAAAAACTATTGTAGCATTTCACTATAGCTCAAAAGGATTCAGAAAACACTGATCCCAAAACACTATCCTTGTCTGCGTGGTATACTGAAAAGGACAAGCGGCTACCTTTAGAAAGATGTGGAAAGAATCATGGTTCTATTACGTAATATGCATGACCTCCAGCAAGCTACTTATGCCTCTGGGCCTCAGCTTATTCAGGCTATAAATGAGGTCAACAATACCTCGGCTTGCAGGTTCTTAATTACGTAAAACTTAGCAAAGCGGCTAAAACACAGTAGGTGTACAGAGGGAAAGGATTTTTCTAAACTCTCTGTTGGAACCATCAAGGTAACAGGGTATTAAATCAGCATCCAAAGGTGGACTTTGGAGATGCTAGAAAAGCTGAAGGCGGAGACATGGTTCAGGGACTTGGGAATATTCTCTATTTTCTCTCCCTCAAGAAGGAGTTCGCCTTGCTGACTCTGTGAGGACCCCGAAGAGCCCTCCTATGTTTGTAAACATCTCTTCAAATGAAGCGCATAGGCTGTAAGTGTAAGCTCTTCTGGAGCAGTGATAATAGAAAAGTGTGGAGCAGGAGGTACTCAGCTATTCCCTCAACCCTGGCAGAACTTGACTTGCATGGAGATTGTCTTGGGAAGCTGTGTACCCTTTCTGCAACCAAGGGAAATGCTGTGCTACTGTGTGTGGACATCCTGCTTCTACCAGTCCTAAGCCCGTGACTCCCAATAAACCTAGAACTAGAAGAGGTACATGCATGTGTGTGTGTACAGTCTCTTCCCTCCATTTTGTAACCTGCCTAAAATGCTGCAAGATGCTTTAATATTTGCTGAATAAATAAAGGATACACAGATTTCCCAAGAAGCATCTACTGACATCCACAAATCCTAATTTCTTAAGGGCTAAACACAAAGGAACTTAGTATTACTCAAGCCTAATGGTGCTTTGCTGTAGTTTTCATTGTCCTCCTTTGCCAGCCCTGGTCATAAAACTCCACAGCACATTAGGCCCTTCATCAATATTACATGTGACTGAAACAACAGAGACTGATGCAACTGCCACAAACTTGCAGGGTGCAGTGGTGAAAAGAACACCACGCTGGAGGAATCAGAAGCCCCAGCCCCAGCTCTGACCGAGTTTGAACAGTTTCTAATCTCTGTGCCAGGAGCTGGAAAACAAGGAAGTAAAAGATGCTGGGAATCTAGGGGGAAGAATAGCCACACAGACTTCCATATCATTGCTCCTACTTTGCCAGGCATAACTCTAGCCCACACTTACACAATTATAACTTACCATTCCCTGTATAAATTAATATCCTATGGATTCAAGCTATCATAATCCATGGTCTTCTAAAATATATTATTTTAGCCTCTAACTAAAAAAAAAAAAAAATCTTTTTTTTTCTTCAAACCTCCAAAGATGCAGAAAGGCTATAGTCAATACCTGGAGCCAACGCTGAGACTTGACAGAACTGAAACCAATTTCAGCCTCTGGGAAGAGGTCTATCCCAAAACATATTTTAGGCTGAGGCGTTTATCATCTACAGAGGGGTCAATCTTCAACCATTCAGAAGAGCAATTGTTCATTAGAATCATCTGGGATCTGCCAGGGAAAATTATTTTACAGTCACTGACTCAAAATAGGTCACCTGAATTAAAAGCCTTCTCAGACATAAAGCCTTGTAAACAAGCTCAGAACACACCAAGAGGCCATTGTTCTCGCACTTTCATGTTTTCCTGCCAAGTGAGCGGCAGGTAGGCTATCACTAAATAAGCTGAGTGCACTTAGGTATGTCCTTTTCCTTCTCTGTACATCAGTCCCTTTGCTATAAAAGGAGGGGACTGGTTAAGGTGGCTCATGAGGTGCCTTCCTGACAGAAATACCATGCTCACTCACAGCTGCTACCACCATGCTACCCATTTCACACACTACAAAAAGAAGGCAGAGGTTCCAACGATGGAGTACACTAACTGGGTTTTGCTGTAGAAAATAATGCCTTCCCTGCCCTCGTTGTACTCTGTATCCTTACTTGGCAACGAATTTGCTTCCCCATATTAGCGGCCTCATTATGGAATCATCGCCATGGAAATAAAAGCAAGCCCAGCTCAAGTTGACAAATCTCTAAACTGACTTTAAAGCACACACGTGTACATGTATGAGGGTGGGTTTGACAGTGTGGGTGTGTTGGGTTTGAATGAGAAGCTTAGGGTGCTAGGATGTTCCACCTCCTATCAGCTGTGTACCAAACGGGGATAACACCATCTTCTCTACTTAGCTTAGGGATACTACAATAATCAGATGAAATAGTAACTGTGGAAAAGGATTTATAAATTATTAGGCATAGTGCAAATTTAAAGCATTTTTTCATAAAGCATGTTTGTATTAACTTTTCTTACTCTTAGATACAAAGGGTACCTTGGAACTAGAGGGAAAAAACCCAGACTTGCACAGAGTAGAAGCTCATTAAATTTTAGCTGGCTAAAAAGTTAAGTACCAGAAAGGTCCGTGAACAAAAAGCATCCTACTATTCAAAAGACATGTAGTATTTACTGTTAAGCACTTCCTACATGGCAGAGCCTATGGGGGGACGAGGTGCCTAAGTTCTGGAAGGGCAGGCACTTTGGGTCACTGCTGCCTCCCCAATACCCAGTGTAACACCTGAGACAGAGAGAGAGAGGCACTCAACATCTTTGGAATGCATGAATGGGTCAGACATGGACTCTGCCACTGAAAGGTTTACAATGTAGCGCAGTTACAAATGCTGTAACTATCACAGCTGATTTGAAAGAAGTCTACATAGTCAGGGCATGAAGGGGGAGGAAATCAACGCAACTTGTACTGGGGTTCAGTGAGTGGGGGTGGAGAGGAAGTCAGAAAAGGCTTTGAAGAGGAGGTGGACTTGGACTGAGTCTTCCAGCATAAAGTCATCGATGAGTCTAAGTCTCCTTTAGCCATAGGTGTTCTGGAGTAAGATACATGGTAACACATGAGTTGTAAACTGGGGTGCAGCAAGGAATAGACTGTATCTATGTCATCTTTACCATGTGTAATCCTACGGAGCTGAATTTATATGCCTTACACGGCCTCATTTACATGTGGGGGAGAGTTGAAAACACAAAGCAAGATGCAGTCACTGAGAAAGAAAGGCTATCGGCAGCTCCCACAAAGGTCTAGCAACAGCACAGTCACTATTGATCCTGAGGTCCATGAATGATGTTGATGATAGTAAATATTATTTTCAATAATAAACTTCGTGCGCTGAAAACATTTAGCTCAAGTATAGAGAAAACATTAAATATCCTCAGATACAGGTAAGAGGGTAAGGTACTAAGAAGGTCTGCTATACTCAGTTCTAGCATACACATTCAGTGTTATTAAATAGTTCAAGTCAGAGAACTCATTGGTGCTAATAAACTGAGTGCTAATGATTAAACAAGATACACACCATCCTAAAGCTGTGGTCCCAAGATTGACTCTACCTACTATAAAAGGAAGACGGAAAGGGAAGCAATTAACAACCCCAATTTATTGCTTTCAGACTGCAGAGTTAAGGAATTATTTCAATGGCAAGTTTCATTGCAATCTATACTTGCCAGAAAAAAATGTACAAATAACCTAACGAAAAATTCAGACATGAAAATAAAATGTTTCACCATATACCTGTTTATATCAGTAGAGCCAAGTCATGTCTAATTTATGGATTCCGTTTAGTAAAAATAAATTACAGTCATGGAGGAAAGTGATAAACGTATGTAATCTAATATCATTAGAAGATTTCTCTCTCAACTGCAAAATCAAGGGTAATAGTTAAAATAATGGCGAAAGAAGCTCAGCCTCATTAGTGACAAGAATACACATCTTTAACTGCCTTATGAGTTATCAAAGTTTTCTGCTTATAATATTTCATTTTAGCTTCAGAATAGTTATGTAGGAACAGGAAACAACACAGAATAAAGCAACAGTTCTAAAAACACTTTTTGGTCTCAGGACCCCTTTGAATGTTTAATAAGTACCAAAAACTCCAAAGGGCTTTTGTTTATGTAGGTTATATAAAAAAAAAAATTTTTTTTATTATCCATATTTAACATATAAGAAATTAAAATTGAGAAAAATCTTAAATATTTGTTTACTAACTTAATTAAAAATTATAAAACCCATTACAGGTTAATATAAATAACATGTTCTTGTGAAAAATAACTGTATCCTCCAAAATAACAACAAAATAATAAAACAGGGTCATCGTCCTGCATTTTTTAAAATCATGAGTCAGAATTTACTCCATGGCAACTAACAACAACATTGTTTGCTTCACAGAAGACAGCTAGAGTTCCATAGCTGCTTCTGCATTTAATCTGTTGTGATATGTTATTTTCATTGAAGTATATGAAGACAAACCAGCCTCACACAGATGTATAACTGGACAAGGGATAATTGTAGATATTTTTCTTTGGTACTACCCCAAAACTCAACAAGTAGCCTTTTTTTTTTAGGCTGTCATGCGGGATCTGAGACCACAGCAATGAACTTTCTGTACTCTATTTTATTAAAAAATCCTTTGTCTCACGTACTTTGGACACGTTATCAGGGGAGACCAGTCCCTGGAGAAGGACATCATGCGTGGTAGAGGGTCAGTGAAAAAGAAGACCCTTAACAAGATGGATTGACACAGTAGCTGCAACAATGGGCTCAAATACAGCAACGACTGTGAGGATGACGCAGGGCAATAGGTTCAAATACAGCAATGATTGTGAGGACGGCGCAGGACCGGGCAGCATTTTGTTCTGTTGTACATAGGGTCACTGTGAGTTGGATTGGAAACGACTCCACAGCACTTAACAACAATAACAACATCTTGCACTTTGAATAGATCTTTTGCCCATTTGTGGTTGTGTAACATCATGCATTGGTTATTTGGAAAATATTGTTCACTGAGTCTACAGATCTTCCGAATGTTGACACATTTCGTTATACAACGTCAAAGACTCACCAGCAACGTCATCAGGAAAATCTTTGTGTGGGGAAGCTGTCAAGCTTCCAGTGGCAGATGTAGGTTTTCCAAAATTCTAACATACTCTTCAAAGCTTGATTTGGCAACAAATAGTATTTTCCTTGAAGCAATAGGCTCATTCATTCATTTTTGATAAAATCTCTGCCAAATACCCAAGTCTGGATAACCAATTATTTTCAAGTAAAAATTGTGTTCTGTGGGGACAGAAACTTCAGACAGTAACTCCAACAATTGTACAAGTGCTCTTGCTTCACTGAGAACACTCTTAAGTCAAACTGGCTTTTTTTTTCCTTTCGACTGTGAGTTTACAGCAGTGAAGAACACAGTGGCTTCCAGTACAGGCTGCTTCCACTGCCCGGATTCACGCTAAGGCACCAGGAGTTTTTCCCACCATTGCTTTTGCACCATCAGTGCAAATGTCCACACACACACAAACATACACACACACACACACAAAATAACACCTTAGTATTTGTATGAAAATAGTTTTGACCTCATGGACTTCCCGAAACGATGTCAGGGACGCCAAGGGGCCCCCAGACCACACTTTGAGAACCACTGGTGTGAAGAAAGGGCAGTTTTGAAATCAGTACTGTTTAAGTCCTGCCTCTGAAACTGCCAGCTCCTGGGCACGTCCCTGAACGTGCTCCGGCCTGAGTCTGCTCACTTAACAAGACGCGGGTAAGACGTCCACCGCGTAGACCTGTGCTGAAGAGGGTCCTAGGAGATGTGGAAACCACCCGGTAAGTGTTCACAGAACGTTATTTTTGACTCTCTTCTGCCCACTTCAAGCAGAGATTATCCCATTTTTACAGATATGCAAAGGCCAAAAGAGGTTAAGTGACTGAAGATCAGAAGAACTAACAATAAGTGGGGAAATTACTGTAAGAATAATCTGTAAAATACATAAATTAACAAATCATTCTAATACTGCTATAAAACTGAGAATTTTTACATGTTTTGGACAAATGTTTATATGTTCTGCTAGGAAACATTTGCAATTGTCTCAATTTCAAAAGCAATTGAAAGTATGCATCTGAACTATTCATTACTGCAAACTCTATCACAGTACCAACACCTTCCCCAACATTCTCAAGAAAATCTTTAAGAATTCTTGTGTTTTTTCTTTGTTCTCTGCTACACACAAGGTTGCAGTCAACACAATCTCTGTGATTTCAGAGTTTTCTACTCCAGCTGCTGGATCCCATCTGGTATCCTTTATATGGACACCTGTTTCATGAATGAGACAATTAAGGTGATGAACCAGTTCCTTGTAGAAAATCAAGACTTCCCATTTCCTTAGGAATGTTGGAAGGAGAGAGGAAAAACGTTTAATAAAGCATAATTACACATCTAATTGCCAGATATCAAGTATTTAACCAGAACAGATACTGTAATTGCAGAATCTTGTTTTCCTCCACTGAAACACTGTATTAGTTACCTATTGCTGCATAACAATATTACTACAAACTCAGTGGCTTAAAACAACACACGCTTATTATCTCACAGTTCTGTGGGTCAGGAGTCCAAGCACAGCTTAGTTGAGTCCTCTGCAAGGCCACAAGCAAGGTGTTGGCCAGGCCCAGGGTTCTCACCTGGAGGCTAGGCTGGGGAAGGAGTTGCTTCCCTGAGCGTGCAGTTGTTAGCAGCATTCAGCTCCTTATGGTTGCAGGACTGAGAGCTTCAGTTTTTGATGGCTGTCAGCTGGAGGCTGTCCTCAGCTCCTCAAGGACACCTGCAGTGCCCTGCAATATGGGGTTCCCCAACATGGCCACTTGCTTCCCCACAACCAGCAAGGGAGAGAGAGACTCCAGCAAGACAGGCGATACAATCTTATATAAAACAATCACATACATATGAGTATCCAATCACATTTGCCATTTCTACTGGTTAGAAGCAAGTCACAGGTCCCAGCCACAATCAAGTGGGAATCACACAAGGGCATGAATGCCAAGAGGTGGGATCTTTGGGACCACCTTAAGAGCGTATTTGCGACAGACATGCTAGGACAGACACCGTGCCTAGTGAGAAAGAGAAAGGATTTGAGAAGAGGCAAGACCAGAGTGAAAAAATTTAATGAACTTGACAGTTATGGAGAACGAAGAGTAGAGGCCTGTTATCAATCTAAATCTATATCCACAGGGATGCAACAAATCCAGGTGAGATAGTACTGATATATTAAGAAAGTCTGATTTAGTGAGTTGGGTACAACTGTAAGAGTTAACAGGCACTGGCAACAAGCAGGTAATAGCATTGTGGTTCCAGGAAAGCTATCAGCTAGGAGCAGGATCCCAGCAAGTAGCTGGGATATGGCAAGAAGAATCTAGGCCTGAGGTGGTGGTTGTTAGGTGCTGTCAAGTTGGTTCCAACTTATAGAGACCCTATGCACAACAGAATGAAACACTGGCTGGCAGTGCACCATTCTCACAATCATTGTTATGCTTGAGCCCACTGTTGCGGCCACCATGTTAATCCATCTCATTGAGGGTCTTCCTCTTTTTTGCTGATGCTCTATTTTACCAAGCATGATGTCCTTCTCCAGGGACTGATCCCTCCTGAGAACGTGTCCAGAGTATGTGAGATGAAGTCTCACCATCCTTGCTTCTAAGGAGCAGTCTGGCTATACTTCTTCCAAGACAGATTTGTTCATTCTTTTGGCAGTCCATGGTATATTCAATATTCTTCGCCAACACGATAATTCAAAGGTGTCAATTCTGTGGTCTTCCTTATTCATTGCCCAGCTTTCATATGCCTATGAGGTGATTGAAAACACCATGGCATGAGGAGGAGGACTGATAAGCCATAGACTCAGTATCTGGGCTCTTGTTGAGTGGGTAGAAGCTTGAAACAAGTTATAGTCCTGGGAACTGAAAGGCTAACCAAGGAAACCAAGCAAAAGCCTAGTGATAAGGATCAGGTAAACAAGGATAGAACAAAGGTCCAGTTAAAGAGCTCAGGGTGCTTGTGGATGTTTGGACATATCATAGTTTAGGGCAGCCGAACTAATTCTGGATTTCATTTGTAATGACCCAGGGCAACTTTTGCTCCAGAGACTGACTCTGGAACTTAGGTGAGGCTGAACTTAAAAGTTATTGCTGTTGGGAGGTGAACAAGAAAAGACAGGCACTGGCACTGAGTAGTTTCCCATTGCCCAGAGCACTAGATGGAGTCTAAATCCACCGTATGGCCTGGAACTCCATACTTAACCAGTCTCCATTTGCCCAGCTAGTCTTGTCTCCCTCCATGCTTGACATTCCTTACACTGGAACCACTGAGCAGTCCTCCTGTGTCCTGAGTGTGACATGAACTTACATGCCTCCATGACTCATCCTCTGCTAAGTCTGCTTGAAGTGCACTATCTCTTCCATCTCCTTCCTGGAAATTCCCACTTTCCTTTCAGGACCTAATAAAAATGATACTTTCTTTGTGATATGTGTCCACTGTTCCTTGTGCAGGCCTCTCCTGGAGCACTTATCATCAAGTTGTAATAGTTTACTCTGTGTCTCTTTACCCTAATAGACTACGGATACGAGAGGGAAAGGGTATATCTATCTACTCAACATTGCGTCCTTAGCACTGAGAATAGTGGCTGGCATCTAACGGATACGCAATAAAAGTTATTGACACAACAAACCTAGGAAGCATTTATATCGTGCTTTATTGATCTTGCCTTGGGATCCTGATTTTGTTCCACCCCTCCCCACTACACACCCACTCTTCGTGATATTAATGGGAGCTCTGTCTATAGGCCTGGGTTCACAGAGCTGCCTGCTCTTTAACGAGCATTAACGCAGGTGAAGCCTGACAGAGGACTGAAAAAACAGCACTAAATCTTTTATGGACAAACTGCAAATCTGCGTGCACAGTCAGACATTTCCCCTGTTGACCCTGAGCTCTGATCACCAGATGTGAGAGGTAAAGCAGAACACAACACCCACATGTTTTCAAAGAGAAAAAATCCCAGGCACAGTCCACAGCTTCCACTGTGGGTAACCCAGAAAATCCACGTGACCTGAAGGTGACGTTCAGTCCCCTTCCCTCTGCAAACAGGAAAAACATAAGCCTTGGCGCTTGGTGTCTTCAGTGTCTGCGGCTACGGCAGAGCTATTTCCTCTTCGGAATGCGTTCTGCACGTAAGGACGGCTTCCTCCTGCCCTTCCATGTGATGCTTTAACGACTAAACCTCATGTCCAAGCCCAAAGCTGGACTGCAGACCCAGTGATTACTGCTTCCAGGGCCGACTGCTGAATCCAGCGATAGGCAATGCTCGGGAGCTGTCTGCCTTCCACCAGGCCAGCGAGAAAGGAGTTACTCATCATCCCCAGACATGCACAGCGGTTATCAGTCCATTCCGTTCTGTGGCGAAAGATTTTAAGTTGAAATGAATCCTTCAAACCCAGCTGTTAATGCTCAAGATGACCCTACCCAGAGTGGCTGGAAGCAAGGCCTCGGCTAATCTACTCAGCCCTTTTTCTGCCTCTTAATATGGATATTACATGGATATTAAACCCTGGGAATTGGAACAAATTATGCACACATATTTTCATTTTATTTTAAAATATGCATGGATCCGTGTTCTAAAATGGTCCTTTGGCCTAGGATGACAAAAGAACTCCATTTATAAGGAGGGACAAGCATTAAATATGCTGATAAAAATAGAATTAATTTGCTTAACATATCCTTAGAGTCTGATTGTGGAGCAAACATGACCAGTAACTGGAAAGGCTCTTCTCTCAAGATACTCTCAGTGCAACACTGAAAACAGCAGGGGCCACTCCACAGGGAAGGCCTGTCAGAGCCTGCACTGCGTGTAGCATCCTGGCTTGAATGCTCACTCTTCGATCCTTCCTTCTTTCCAGTCAAGTATTCATTGACAGCCTATTGAATGCTCGTACTACGATAGGTTCCTTCTTCCAAGTAGGGAATTTAGATAGTGGCTGTTATGGGTTGAATTGTGTCCTTCGAAAATGCATATCAACTTGGCTAGGCCATGATTCCCAGTGCTCTGTGATTTTTCACCATTTTATGATTATCCTACGTGCTGTAAATCCTAACCTCTATCATGTTAATGAGGCAGGATTAGAGGCAGTTATGTTAATGAGGCAGGACTCAAACTACAATACTAGGTTGTATCTTGAGTCAATCTCTTTTGAGATATAAAAAAGAGAATTGAGCAGAGAGGAGGTGGACCTCATGATACCAAGAAAGAAGTGCTAGGAGCGGAGCGTATCCTTTGGACCCAGGGTCCCTGCCCTGAGAAGCTCCTAGACCAGGGGACGATTGATGACAAGGACATTCCCACAGAACTGACACAGAGACAAAGCCTTCCCCCAGAGCTGGCACCCCGAATTTGGACTTTTAGCTTCCTAAACCGTGAGAGAATAAATTTCTGTTTATTTAAGCCATCCACTTGTGCTATTTCTATATAGCACCACTAGATAATTGAGACAGTGGCATAAGTAAGAAATAAAGAATGTAAAAAAGAACTTTTAAACCACATTAGATGAAGCCAACAAAGTCCCTTTGGTAAGCATATTTTGCTTTCTTCTTCTTAAAAAAAAAAACAACTGAAATTTAGAAAATATTTACTTCCACTGTTCATCATTAAAAGTTTAAGAAAAACTACTATAATGATTCCAGCTTTTATAATCTATTTCCATGAGCTTCAAACATCTGTGCATTAGAACTTAATTATCAGAACTGGATTTGATCTGTTTTCACATCTCCACAGTTGGCCACAGCAGTGGAACTTCCTGACTGAACTTCCCAAAGAGATTTCTTTGCAAAGGGCTCATAATTCAATGACAAGACGCATTTCATAGAAAACAAATATAATTAAACAGGTGGCTAGGTTCACGATTTAATGTGTACATGGCATCTATGGGAATCAACATTTTTTATCACCGTATCAGAAAACAGGAAAAAGCGAAGAGGCTAATGGAGGAAAGTTTACAAGAATGTTATAAAACCTAACATTATGAAAAAATAAAAACTCACCAAAAGAGTACAAGGGCAAATGTCTGATAAGAGACAAATATGAGAAAGTAACCTCGCTTGTTTCCAGTCCACCCCCACCCCTCACTGACGTCCTGCTCCAGAACTCACCATACATCTCTAGATCCTTTGATTATATTCCCTCCTTTTGGGGGTGGGAGTGGGCTTCAACTAGTCTAAGAAGGTTTCTTCACTTATAACAATTGATTCCCAACCAAAATGTGATCATAATGTTTGTCCTCAACCCTGAGATGT
The DNA here is from genome assembly GCF_030014295.1 of Loxodonta africana. Taxonomy (NCBI): domain Eukaryota; kingdom Metazoa; phylum Chordata; class Mammalia; order Proboscidea; family Elephantidae; genus Loxodonta; species Loxodonta africana. The sequence continues at coordinate 28,282,136 of NC_087360.1, read as the reverse complement.
GTAACTATAGCTCAGACATTAAGCAATTTTGCTAAGGTTAGTAAGAACCGGTAAGCAGCAAAGCACAAATCCTTTGCTTCCAACCCCTGTGCTCTTTCAACTACACAGGCTGCCCTTTAACAAGCCTAGGTAATGAGCCTAACTACCACCATACCTCACAGAAAAGCAAGGGTGCCTCAAATTTTTATTTCATGATCCCAAGTTACCGGTTCCTGCTTCCACCGAGGGAAATGTCTCCAATCAACTCTTAAAATCAGTATAAACTGCCTTCGACAGAAAATAACACAAGTATATATATTTAAAACAATGACCTGAAGAACAGTATAATCATAAAAGTAATTCAAAATAGCATGTATATTTTTTACTGGGCTGATATAGAATAGCATATACTTGAATGTAAAATTTGATAAGCTTTAACACATGATATGTATAGGAGCCCTGGTGGCTCAGTAGTTAAGTAGTCAGCTGCTAACCAAAAAGGTCAGCAATTTGAACCCACCAGCTACTCGATGGGAGAATGACTGAGCAGTCTGCTTCCATAAAGATTTACAGCCTTTGGAAACCCTATGGGGCAGTTCTACTCTGTCCCACTGGGTCACTATGAGTGGGAATCGACTCGACGGCAACAGGTTAACATATATATACACCTGTGGAACTATTACCACAAGCAATGGAGTGAACATATTCCATCACTTCCAGAGGTTTCTTTATGCCCCTTTGTCATCCCTACCTTTGGCCCCTCCCCACCTTCCATCCCCATTGATTTCCTTTCTGTGCCTACAGGTTAGTTTGTATTTTCTGGAGTTTATATAAGTGAAATCATACAGTATGTACTCTTTTTTTATTTTTTTATCTTTAACTTAATTATTGGAGATTCATTCATGTTCTTCCTAAAGGCTGCTGGTCGTGAATCTATTGGCTCCCATTCCCACGGTCCCCCTCACCTCATTTGAATCAGGAGTTAAGGATGATCATCTAGGGTTGGTTATAATAACTCTGAAGCCCTATCCTGAGCATCTCCGGGTTAGACACAACAAAGCTTCTCAGAAATATCTTCTTCTGCCCGATAGGAATGATAACGTTGTCCCTTCTCCATGAGAGTATTTTGAGAATTACAATTCTGTAAAATATTTTGAGATCTTAAAAAAAAAAAAAATTCAAATAAGGCCAAAATTCTATTTCTAATGACTACCTGATGATGTGGTAATGAGTAGGATGCAGACACACATAATGTGTCTGGGCTCCAGACGGTATATTCAAATAGTGGGAACCTGCTCTCCAGCCTGGTCACCAGCTGACAGACATCAGTTGGAAATGAAAGAATGGAAAAAGCCATTGTAGCAGTAGCCTGCATCCTGCAAGGGCACATTCTGACTGGAATCACTGCCACTGTGAAAGGTAACAGAATCTGACAAAGAAAAATGCAGGCTCCTTCTCCACTTGCAATGGTGACATCCAGCCAAATGGCAGGAAGGTATACAAAGGAGACAGCCGGAGAACAAAAGCAAATACCCTGGGCCACAGAAAGGCCGCTTCCAGTTAAGCTGAGGCAGAATTCCTTGCTAGTAGGCAGCAGTATGCACAGACTTCTGATGGCTGTAAAGGGCTTACTGATCCCACTGAAGCTTTTTGCAGGTTATTAAATCCAACTCAAGAGATTTAGACAAGACTTATTACAATCCTTTCACAGGTGACTGCAACATAAGACTGCACCTTCACACCAGAGGAGGTTCTTTGTCTTCTCATTGCCCCAACAAGAAAACAAGAGAGTATTCCCAAATGGGGCCTGGACATCAGAAGAAATTCTTCAAAGGAGACTTCCGCACAGCATTTCCTTCTTATATGAAATTCATCCAGGGCTTTTCTTGTATTATCCTAATGTTTTAGGGTACAGAGAGAGGCTGAAAGGGGTTCAGGAAAAATGGGATATTTTCCATTGGAAATATACCCTACAGTGCCAGCTGGGAAGGGATTGAACATTAAGTCAAGTGTGAGTGGAACCAAAATTTTTTCTTTATAAGGAGGAAAAGCTTCCCGTAACTGGAAAATCTTGAGCTCTCATCCATTCCAATCCTAGGATTCTAATCCTCCTCAGCCAAAAGGAATGACCTAATAGGAAGTCTAACCTCATTACTCAACTCTATGTGTGAGCTTTAGGCAAAAATGTTTAAATAAGAGAGATGTGTGTGCCTATATGAGAAGCATGTGCTGGTAAAAAAAAAAAAAAAAAGGTATTAAGTATCCTATGGGTATTTCAGTGAATTATAATAAATGAGGGTATAGAACACTAGTGATTCTTCTATTTGTACTTCGGTGTGTTCTAAAGTCAACAGCTCTAGCTTTGTTATCAACAAACTGTTCACGGCACAAGTACTGACTAAAGAACCTAGCACATATGGGTACTGTGCTAGAGACAGAGATGGGGCAAACACAAATAAATAAAACATGGTCTTGGAGCTCGGAACAGATAGACATAGAAACAAATAGTTACATAATATATAAAGTGCTTTATATAAGTCTTCAAGGCCCTGGTGGCTCAGTGGTTAAGAGCTTGGCTGCTAACCAAAGGTCAGCAGTTAGAATCCACCAGCCACTCCTTGGAAACGCCAGGAGGCAGTTTTACCCTGTCCTATAGGCTCGCTATGAGTTGGAATTGACTCAACGGCGACTTAAGGAAATGCAAAGGTTATAACATCTGAGTGTGGGTTTGAAACATACAGAGGAGAATTTTAAGTCCAAATCCCTGCAAAGGTCAAAATGCACAGCTTGTATCTATAACTCTTCTAACTCCTCTTTGAGTCACAAGATAAACCAATACGAGAGTGGCTGGTGTCTGCAGATCACAGCTGGGAACAACTCCGGTTGTGTTTGGTTTACAAGTCCTATAGGGGGGTCGCGGAATGTTAGCAGTTCACACATGGCTGATGGGGAGACGCTATGCAAGAGCCACCAGGAACTCAGCTTTAACCAAATAGGCATGGCCATTAGAAAAGCCCTATGAACACAAATGCCTAGAAGAAAAGTATCTGTTGCTCCGAAGAATCAAAGAAGGCAACCATCAGGTCATTTACCCTTCTAATCACACATTTATTTCAGCTTTATAACAGCAAAGAAACAGTAGAAAATGGTTTAATTTACTTATATGAAACAAAGAATCAATGGCTTGCAAATTTAAGAGAGATATTCTTTCTAATTTGATATGAGGCTTAGATATTTGCTCTAGACTTATGTACCTAGGGATGTCACTGTAGTTCACAAGGTCTGAGAAGGTATCTGGTAGAGAATTATAAGCTGTGGATAATTTCTTAAAGTATTAACCTACAACTCTATGTGGCAGGTATTATGTTCACTGTACTGGACAAGCCGATAATGGAGAATGCCTGTGCACTAGCCCCTTTTAAGGGAAACTACAGAAAACCACAGGGGGCTATGTTTACTACCACAGGACTGCAACCACCCTGTCACAGATGACAGAACCAGGCATGGGCGTCTGACTGAGAGACAGCCAATCACTGGATAACCAATGACCTACTTTGTGGCCTGGAATGAAAAAAGGAGCTCCAATCAATATGATTAATCCACTTTCAGGAGCTTAATAAATATTAAGAGAATGAAGTGGAGCTAGGCTTGCGGACCCACAGAGCAAGAAAGCTGAGTGCCTTCCAGCTGAAGTTTAATGGCAGAGTGGGTTGCCTCCAGGCACTTATCAGTGGAGCTACAGAGCTTTGGAACACTTGCTCCAGCAGGGCAGATGTGGGCATGAGGGCCGAGGGGCCAAGAGGCCAAGGAACCAGGAAGCAGAAGCTGAAGAGACAAGGAACACAGGAAGCCGAGCTCTCTCAGTCTCAGAGGGTATGGCCAGGACCTTTGGGGTTTCAAAGGGTGGAGCCATGGCCTCTAGTGTTTCTAAGGATGGAGTTGCCACGCAGATGGACTAGGAGAATGGTGCATCTAAAGCTGAGGGAGCAGAGTTGCCATCCCAGTGGGCCTGGAAGGCAGAGCTGAAGCCCAGAGCCAAGGGCCTCCATTCAGAATACGGAGGAGTGCATGGCCAATACCTATAGTCTAGAAGGCAGGGCCATTGTGTAAATTGTCTCAGAGAACAGAGGATTATTTTCAAAGCCTTGAGGGCTAATGTAATGTGTTCTGCTGACTTGCTTGGTGCCTGTTATCGATCCCTTCTTTTCCTCCAGTTTCTCCCATTTGTAAAGGAAATGTCTAGCTTGTGCCTATTCTGTCATTGTACCCTTGGAAGCAGATAACTTGCATTCTAGATTTCACAGATAAGGAAGGATTTTTGGATTTTGGACTTGGAGTTGATTTAAGGCTTTTGCTATGATATGATGGGGTAAATATATTTTACATGAGGCAAGGACATGAATTTGGGGGAACCAAAGGGTGAAATGTCATGGATTGAACTGTGTTCCCCCAGAATATCTGTCAACTTGGCTAGGTCATGATTCCCAGTATTGTATGATTGTCTACCATTGTGTCTTCTGATATGATTTCCCTATGTGTTGTAAATACTATCACTATGATGTAATGAGATGGATTAGTGGCAGTTATATTGATGAGATCTACAAGATTAGATAGTGTCTTAAGCCAATCTCTTTTAGATATAAAAGAAAGAAGTGAGCAGAGAGGCACAGGGACCTCATACCACCAAGAAAGCAGTGCCAAGAGCAGACTGTATCCTTTGGATCTGGGGTCCCTGTGCTGAGAAGCTCCTCAACCAGGGGAAGATTGATGACAGGGAACTTCTTCCAGAGCCAACAGAGAGAGAAAGCCTTCCCCTGGAGCTGATGCCCTGAATTTTGACTTATAGCCTACTCAACTGTGAGAGAATCAACTTCTCTTTGTTAAAGCCATCCACTTGTGGTATTTCTGTTACAGCAGCACTAGGTGACTAAGACAACAAAGTAGCACCTGTTTGTTACCACTGTACGTACCTCAAAATTTTAATACAGTAGGTTTTATGGGGGTTGGTTCATAACTGCGAGTCGCACATAAGTTGGGCATTTGTAACTGCAGGTTACACATAAATTGGGCATTCATAACCCAGAGACTGCCTGTAATATGAACAGATAAAATATTTTGACTGGTTTTTCTTGCAGGTTCATGAATAAATGTTGTTTCTTTAGTTATTCAGGATTCCTTTGATGACATTACATTGTTTATGTAACTTTTAACTTCCATTTTAATTTTGAAATGTATTTGCTTTACTTCTTTATATTAGTAAAAAAAAAAAAATATTAGTACCACAATGTTATTTGAGCTTTAAAATCTTGGACTTTTTTTCAGTGATAATTTTGGAGAAAATCAAGTACACTGGTGGAAAGGGTAATTTAAACTTCTCCCAACCAATTTATATTTAAGTTTTGTATAATTTTTTCCCATACTTTACTACTTTTAAATTGAACCATATATTATCACATAACTTTACCCATATTTTATTTTCATTTTCTTTAGGTATAGGGAGATATCTCTAAACCTTACAAAATCATGTATTTTTATTAACATATTACTTCTATGATCTTCGGAAACCCCAGTGGTGTAGTGGTTAAGAGGTACAGCTGCTAACCAAAGGTCAGCAGTTCAAATCCCCCAGGTGCTCCTTGTAAGCCCTATGGGGCAGTTCTACTTTGTCCTACAGGGTCACTATGAGTTGGAATTGACTCAATGGCAGTGGGTTTGGTTTGGGTTTTCTACGATCTTCTAGAATATTCCGTTATTAGTTAACATGTAAATATTTGTCCATTATACAACTAGTGAAATAATTAAAAATAAGAATAAGAAACAACCCAGAGGTTGATTCCCTAGTTGAACATATGTACTTCAAGTTGTTCAGACATTAAAATTTCACCAGTGATACATCACACCACTCAAAGCCATGTGGTGTATTTGTTACATGAGCACAAGGAGCCATAACTAATGTGCGTTCTACAGCCTATTACATGACTGGTTAAATGACAATAATAAGAATTGGCTAAACTTGTTAGGGAAAGGGAAATTCACCAGGATCCAAAAGGTCTCCATTTTCTATCATGCTAGCTTCATCTTCTAACGTAAACATTGCCCAGAGTTAGGGAAAAGCTCAAGTGTTTGTCCTTATATAGTGAAACAAAAGGGTGAATAAAATCCCTGAAAACTCAGAGATGTGGTAAAAAAAAAAAAAAAAAAAAAGGGATATACTTCTTAAATTAGAACTAAAATTGTCCCAAGTGGTGTTCTGAACTTGTACATAATAAGCTTTTAAAATGTACTCATTGAAAGGCTAATCAATCAGCCAATGATTACCTTCAATTTGAGTTGTAATATCTTATATTATCTCCAAGGAAAGGGCTAATAGGTATTACAAGTTCCTCTTATCTGCGGCCTGACTGATATATAGTATTATTAGGTCTAGTCATACTACAAGGTCCTTGGGTGGTACAAATGGTTTGTGCTTCACTACTAATTTAACAGTTAATAGTTTGAACCCACCCTGTGGTACCACGGAAGAAAGGCCTGGCAATCTGCTTCTGTAAAAATTATAGCCAAGAAAACTCTATGGAGCAGTTCTACTCTGTAACACATGGCATTGCCATGAGTCAGAATCAAACTAACTCAACAGCAATAGGTTAGTTTTACTATATTAGAAAAGGAGAGATTATTTGAGGTATTTAAACTAGCCCACTCATACTGCAGATTGGCAGTTAAAGCCTAAAGAAGTTAAATGACTTTCTCATAGTCACAAAGAACATCAGGGCAAAGCCACCACCAGTCCACAAATCGCTCTACTCTTAGTCCAGACTTAACTGCTATTCCAGTTATTCTCATGATATCCTCATTTTTTTTCTTCATTCTAAATGGGCTAGACCAAGAAACTGGGGAAACAGCACCTGTACTAGCATTTGATTTCTGGTCTATTGCCTTCACTCAACTCCATACAGGAAAGAACAATCACAGTTACCCCTCCTGAAACTGCACAGTGATCAATGCAGAGTTGGCTTTTAAATCTCCTCAAACTTTTCCTTTCCACTAACAATTTCTAACATTCAAGATGAAGTACTGGCTTAAGTGAGGTCCTAGCTAAAATGAGATAAGAGTGGAGTTTAAATATGGGCTTTCAAGCTATAATGGAAGACTAACCCTACCAAGTATAAAAATATACAGTAAAGTTTCTAGAATAAAAAGAGATAAGAAAAAACTAGTGGAGTTTAAATATGGGCTTTCAAGCTATAACAGAAGACTAACCCTACCAAGTATTAAAATATACAGTAAAGTTTCTAGAATAAAAACAATGTGATAGCAGCACCTAAATGGGGGGGTGGGTAAAACAAAATACAACACAAGGACAACAGAATAGAATACAAAGTTCAGAAACAGAACCAAGTACATAAGGAATGGGATGATATAATACAGAATAAAACTCAGATATCTCAAATAACTGAGGCAGAAATGGGCTTTTTAATAAATGCTCATGGGAAAAACTAGATAGCCATTTAGAAAAAGATAAAAAATTATATCCATACCTTATACCACACTCAAGATTAAACTCAAAATGGATCAAAATTAAAAATGTAAAAACTAAAACCACATGTGCTGATTATTCTATTGTTAAGTTGGTTTAACTTGGAACTACATTTCCTAGAATCCCTTTCCTTGTATGGTTCCAGGTTAGAGTAGGCCAAAAGAGGAACTTGTAAGAAATCAGGGAATAGAAGTAAAGTAGCAGCTATTGTTCTCCGAAAGTCTTCATTCATATGATGATGGGCAGATACAGAGAAACCTGGGAAGGTCCATCTTGTCCTCCTCCTCTGCTTCACATCTAGGTTGTCTCGTGATTGCTGGTCTTGCTGACCAACAGCAGTCCTAGGTCCAATACCGGATACTCGGCAGTAGTTACAAAGAGACAATGGCTTCGCCACAGACACCTCCACAAGCTCCCCTTCACAATCCTATTTCAATGGCTAGACATGCTTGGCTTCCAACTTGTCCATTTATACCAGTGATTCAAGAGGATGAGTCAGCAACGTTCCCAGTGATCCTCCATATATCCCCCTTATAGAGCTTTATTTCACTAGCTCCTCACACAACTGTGTAAGATCTAATTCCTACAATAGCTCTTAACCTCATAAGTGCATCTGCTTGCATGACTGATAAAATTACTGGTCCTAGAAGTGGGGTTCCAAGGAAACAAAATGCAAAGGATGGGAATCTGGAATTGGTTCTCTGATCTGACCAGATGTAAAGGCATTAATGTCCCTGTTGGCAGCGATAAATGGGACACTGGCAGTATACAGCATACAGTAGCAACACGGATCATAAATATATTACCTGTAGTCATTTGAAATCAAGTGCCATAAAGAGCAAGTCTTTGGGTGACCAAGAAGCTGCTGCCATAGTACATGTTTGTGGAAATACAGTATAAGGGCTGTGGATGTGGCTGGCTGCTTCTAAGTGTACTGGAGAACTTGAAGAAAGAAAACGACAAGCTCAGCATTTTAAATTCTCGCCCCAGGGTCAGCATAAGAAATCAGAAAGCTTCTATGATTACCCTAAAAGAAATCCTTATATTCTGAAGCCATAGGATCAAGATTTCTGAAAATTAATTACAGCATTTATTAGGAAGGAATGGAACCCTGAAAAAAAAAAGGAAGAGATATATGGGCATATTCTGATGAAGTTGAGGATCTTGAACCTCCAAAGGATAGTCTTCTCTTGCCTGAGAACCTGTAATGGCCTCCTGAAGTCACTGCCTTGAAAGAGATGGTCATCTCCTTGAGAACTAACCCCTCTCCTATCATCTCTCACTGCTTCTAGATCAGGGTTTCTTAGCCATGGCACTATTGACATTTTGGGTTGGATAATTCAAATGTGGGGCTGTCCTGTTAACTATGGGATATTTAGAAGCATCACCGACCTCTTCACTAGATGCCAGCAGCGTTATGGCTCCTCCACTCCCACCCAGTGTGACAACCAAAAACATCTCCAGACATTGTCATATGTCCCCTTGGGGGCAAAATCACCCCCACTTGAGAACAACTGTTCTAGACCAAGAGGATCAGGTACAAAGAGTGATCTTTGAGGTGATACCAAAACACCAAAATAGACATTTTGATTTTGCCAATTCATTTCAACAGAAACTTGAACACTATATACGGAAATGGATCTTAATGGTGTTGTATTAGGGTGAAAGGAATACAAATTTATTCATAGGAGTTGACTGAGCTTGAACAACTGGGAGTGGCTCTGATGGTTTGTTTGGAGGGTTCACTAAAATCTGGAACTCCCATCTCTCCTTTGTTTCCTTTTTCCCTCTTTATCCCGTCTTCTTAATCAAGTATTTTTAGGATTTCATTTTATCTCCTCTATTGGAGTATTAGCATGTTCACCTGTTTCTCTCTCTGTGTGTGTGTCTCTCTAAGTGGTTGCGCTCACAGTCCTCTTTAACTGTGATTCTATGACAGAATTAAGTCATAATGCCCTAAGGCATCAGGTGTGTATAATGATTTAACCTCTCTCCTATGCATAGTAAAATGGTACTAATTACATTCCATTCTTGGGAGAATTGAGCCAATAGTCACTCAAATAATTTTCTGTGGTTGGGATGAGGAACTCCATTTGAGAAAGGCTGATAGGGTTTACAATACATATTTTTAACTTATTACCGTCTATCTTTAAATAATATTACACTGCTTCAGGTAAGAAATATAAGAATCTTAAAACAGTATTCTTTCATTTCCCCCTCCTGTACTATGGTGTTACTATTATAATACATTTCACTTCTATATGTATTATAAGCCCCATAATACATTGTCATTATTTCTGCTTTAAACAATTATCACGTAAATAAAAGCCCTTACATAAATAAGAGATTTAAGCAAAGAAGTAATTTATATTTATCCACAAATTTACATTTCTGACTCTTCTTTCCTTTGTGTAGATTCAAGTTTCCCTCTGGTATCATTTTCCTTTCACCTGAAGAACTTCCTTTAACACTTCTTTGGTGGAAGTCTGCTGGCAAAAATTTTTTCTTAGTGTTTGCCTGCCTGAAAATGTCTTTATTTTGAAGTATATTTTTGCCAGATACAGAACTCTAAGGTGACAGTTTGCTTTTTTTTTTCTCTCAACATTTTAACAATGCTATTCTATTGTTTCCTGGCTTACACTACTTCTGATGAAAAGTCAGCAATCATTTTCACCTTTGTTCCCCTGTATGGAATGTCTTTTTTCTCTGGATGCTTTTCAGATATTCTCTTCGTTTCTTTTCAGCAGTTTAATTATGATGTGCCTTGATGTGTTCATTGAGCTTCACTGGATGCATAATTTTCACAATATTAGGAAATTCTTGGTCATTATTTCTTCAAATATTTGTATGCCTCCATCCTGGGAACTCAATTACACATGTGTTAGACCACTTGACAGTATCCAAGGGACCATGAGGCTCTATTAATGTAATCAGTTTTTTTTTTTTTTTCCTTTGCTTTTGTTTGGATGGTTTCTATTGTTCCATCTTCAAGTTCTTTGTTCTTTCTTCAGCTGTGTGCAATCTACTATTAAGCCCATCTGTTTTTTTTTTTTTTTTCATTTCAGATATTGTATTTTTTCAAACTAGAATTAATTTGGTTCTTTCTTATAGCTTACATTTCTCTCTTCATCAAATGTTTTCTTTTAAATCTTTGAACATATTTATAATAGCTGTTTTAAAGTACTTGTCTATTAATTCTATCATCTCTATCACTTAATTTATTTGCACATTAGCTTCTTGTTTATTTTGAGGCTTGTTTTTAAGTTCGTTAGAATGAATCCAGCACAGCCTTTACCAGGGGTATTTAGCCCTGTTCCTAAGATGCGGTCTTTTTAAGGTCCTATTAAATGCCCTGGCATTTAACAAGGTCTTCCATTCTGGCCTTGTGGTAGTTCTAGTAGTTGTTTGATACAGCTCTCAAATAGTTTTTTCTCTCAACAGCTATTCTTTTCCTGGCTTCATGGGATATAAACTTACGCAAGTACAGTTTAGAAATCATTCAAACTCAAAAAGAGACCCATATGTAGATTCATGAAGTGCTTTCTCTTTGTCATCCCTTCTTGTATCTGCTCCACAAAGTCCAAATACTTCAAACTCCCCAAACTATGATCTACTTTTCCTCAACTCAGTTGAGGCCACTGTGCCCTGTTTGGGTTCCTCTCCCTGCATTACAACCTCTAAAGTGGTTTTAGGTGGAACCAGGGTAATTGTTAAGACTTAATTCTCTTATTTCCCTTCTCTCAGGGATCACAATCCTACACTCTGTCCAATGGTTAAGACTTAATTCTCTTATTTCCCTTCTCTCAGGGATCACAATCCTACACCCTGTCCTGAAACAGTCTTCTATGTATATTGGCCAGTGTTCTCATTGTTAACAGTGGAAGGACTGGCCTACTACCAGTTATTCCATCACATCCAAAGCAGAATTTTATTCCTTTTCTTTCTTTTTCCTCTCCAATTTCCCTTTTACCTAATACAATGTTATCTAGTAGAACTTAAACCAATGATGAGAAATATTCTATAATCTTTTCTGTCTAATATGGTAACCACTAGCCACAAGTGGCAACTGAGGACTTAAAATGTGGCTAGTGACTTTTCATTCCAGCTCAGAGATGTAGAAGGCTAGAAAGAGCATCACTACTACTTACAATAGGAACAAAACTGGACAAAGTACAAATCAATGACTTTCTAGGACTAATCAGACAATTGAGGTCACAAAGCAAACAACTAACTCATTTAGCAAAATAAGAGAATAAAACAGGAATTCATGAGATCATACTGATATAGGATATACAGGCAGATGGCTAGAAAGCTAGCTGGCTAGCTAGCTAAAAAAAAAAAAAAAAAAACCTCTTCTTTCTGATAAAACCTCAACTAATAGATAAGAACAAAATTAATGTGAAATGAACACGGTATAATTTTAAGGTATCTCCCCCAAAATTACTTATCAATTACAAAAGAAAAAATAGTAATTTAACAGTGGAGAAATCTGGCAGACCCCACCTGAACTAAATGACTCAAGCTCATCTCCCAAAGGATGAGGCATTCCAACACCATGTGCCTCCTGATCGGACGCGCCAAGAAGAACCATCACTTCTGCAGTATTCCTGTCACTAAAAATGTATAACTGGAATCTAATCATGAGGAAACATCAAACAAATCTGAACTGAGGAATATTCTACAAAATAAATGACTTGTACTCTTCAAAAGTATCAAGGACAGACAAAGGCTGGGGAACTGTTCAGGTCAAAAGAGGACTATGGAGATATGAAAACTAAATACAATGCATAATCCTAGATTAGATCATGGACCAGGAAAAAATAGCCAGGTTAAACATTATTGGGACAATGGACAAAATTTAAATATGAGCTATGGATATGAAAATAGTGTTGAATCAATGTAAATTTTCTGAATTTGATAACTGTACTATGGTTATGTAAGAAAGTGTCCTCATTCTCAGTACATACACACTGAGGTACGTAGGGATAAAACGGTGGGACAAAATAATGAATCTGTGTAGAAAGTACATGGGAGCTCTTTGAACTACTCTAACAAATTTTTTTAAGTTTGAAATTAGGAAAAAATAAAAAGTTACTCTAAAATGAGCTTCTCTCCCCTCTCATGTTTCAGGTATGAAACATAAAGCAGTGTGGTTATAACAATGTAAGAAAGTGATAATAAAACCAGAGAACAAGAAATTAAAAAATCAAAAGAATTGGTACATGTCATGTGGGTATATACCCTAAAAATGCCACGTTCTTCTTTAACTACAAAAAGCTAAGTGAGGACATGAATGAAGTATTTATAATCATGAGTAGGATGGCTGAAAACTGATTCATTCAACAGAAATCAAGGAGTGCTATTAGAAGCTTGAAAGTTGTACTTTGAAGGTAAGATAGGAAGCATTGATTAATAAAATGGCATAGCACAAACTCGATTCCAAGTCATTTTCGAATCCACATACTAACTCGCCAGATTACCTGCACTTTCCATTCCCTCTGTAGAACACACTGCCTGGTGCCACAGCGCATGGATCACCTGTGATCACTCTCCTGAATTCCCCTGCACCTTTGCTCCTTCTCGTGGAATAGTACACTTACCAAGAGCTGGGATGACTGCTCCCAAACCAGTTTACGTCGCATTTACTTGTTATAGTAATTACATAATGTAGTGTAAACTGATGAACTGTGAGTGCAAAAGAGAAAGCAGTTATTTCTCTAAAAACTACATTGAACACTTTTAGAATGACAATGAATTTGGGGTGAATTGAATATAGGCAAAATAACTACGAAAATTAGAAAAAAAATCATAAAAATGTAGAGGGGTTGTGCATCCAGATTTCTCTGTAAATATTTTCAATTCTTGCATCTCTTTGAAGAAATTGAGAACATCAGTGGGTAGAGTTTGTGCAAGAGCAACTCAGTAGAACTCTAAGGCCTGCATTGAAAGGGAAGGTTTAGTAGGTCAGTATTTTTTATGTTTATTTTAGTTAATTATTATAAAAAATCATTATTCTAATGATTTTTCCCATTAAGCAACCAATTACTGGAGCTGATTGGGTTAGGTAAGAGTTTCAACTTTATTAACATATATGACCAATAACCTATACCCAGAAAAAACCAAACCCATTGCCTTTGAGTCAATTCCAACTCATAGCAACCCTACAGGACAGGACAGAACTGCCCCATAGGGTTTCCAAGGAGCAGCTGGTAGACTTGAACTGCCAACCTTTTGGTTAGCAGCCAAGCTCCTAACCACTACACCAATAACCTGTAAGAAACTGGAAATAATAAAAAGCAGATTGATTTTAGATGTCATCCTAAATTTGAATTGACATCAAGTTGGGCAACGATGCCCTGGCATGGTGCTTTTCAATCTCAAACTGTGGTCTGTGGACCAGTGCTCATCTGCAAACTGTTTGGTCTACAAGGAAAGATGTACAGGAATTTAGAGTAAACATTTAGAAACTTTTATCAACCTGACAGAGTAATTTTATGTCTGTTTAATCTATTAATAAAATCCATGGACTTGTAACTCTATTTTTTACATTTTACTTCATTTTTTTTTTTAACAAAAGTGTCAATCAGACAGACTGACTTGATCTGTAAACTTTCACTTACAGCACAATAAAAAAAAAAAGTGTCAATCAGTGACAGATTAGAAATTTAAGCCTGATCCTTAACCACAGTTAATTTGAGAAGCACTATTCTCGACGGCAGTGGGTTTTTGGATTCTAATACAATGTGAGCTTTGATGCCCCTATCATGTACTACAGACTACAGGGCTAGACAAAGTATAGTTCTGACCCAGCAGGGTCAGTCTTAAGAGTTTTAAGCTTGGGTTTTAGTGAAGAGAAAACAGACATCTACTGTAAGCCACAGCTCACTGCTTTAGTGACCCCACAAGGTATGTGGGGTGGGATGTGGTGGGGGCCAGGTATAGTGACAGTGTCCTCTGGCACAAAGAAGACAAGCAGGCTAATATAAAGGTAAATAGGAAAGGGAGAGGCAAGGATACAGGAGTAAACGTAGAATAGCTTCTGCCCACTCCCTTGAACCCAGACAGCTCATGCAATTCATTCAACAAATATTTATTGAGCACCCATTATGTGCCAGGCACTGTTCTAGGCACTGGAGATAAAGAATGCACAACATAAAGAAAACGTTTTGCCCTCATGGAGCTTATATGCTAGAAGGGAGAAAATGACAATAAAGAAAGCAAATATACATATTTATATGCCATCAATTGTTAGACAAATCCTGGTTTCAAAGATGTAACAATTAGGATATATATATATACACACATGTGCCAAGAATCAATAAATACAGCAATAAGTTAGAGAGTGATAAAGTCAGTGTGGGGGGTGTGGATAAACCAGGGATATAGAAAGACAGAGCTGGGGGCGGGTTTGAGGAAAAGCCTGGGGCGGGGAGGAGGGGGGAGGTGAGGGAGTGAGCTAAGTTGCTATCTGGGAGAAGAGCGAAGGCAAAGAGCGGAGGTTGGAGACCAGCCACTTCTTCGACACTCGAAATGCTTTTACAAGGACAGCCACCACATTTGTCGTTGAACTTCCTCCCTTGATTTCAAATATGGGGAAGAGATTTTACTGAGTTAAAATTTAGCTTGATTTTCTAATCAAAAGAAGGCAAAGGGTGATTTAACTACAGAGAGGAAAAACACTCAAGTAAACACACCACTACACATATATCAGTGAGCAGGGATGTACTACTGAATGACCAGAATTGTCTTCTTCCTAGCAGGGCATAAAGAAGGCAAATGAAAATCTGAAAAAGCCTCAAAAGAGAAACAAAAAGCTCTACATTTTCTTCTCCCCAAGTACTAAGTGCCTGCTCTGAATTCTCAGCACCTTTGCTTCCAGGGGCTCTTGATACATTTTTCAATGTTTTTAATTCATGACAAATTCCATCTAAATTTTCTCACTCGTGTTCATTTGTGGGACATTTTCATCTTGTCATCTTTTTTCACGTACCATGCAAGCAAGAGAACATCCAGCACAACGTACCCTTCAGAAACAAGCTAATGGCACAATTTGGTGTCAATTTCACAGCTCAGTGAAGTGAAAGTGATCTAGCTGGCCGTTCGCACACACCTAGAAGGAGGTCTCCTGCGAGTGCCTAGCCTTGATGTTGCTGGTATCATGCCTACAAGCAAGATATGTTCAAGTGGAGTCATTATGTATTAAGAGAGAAAGCAGTTATCATTCAGATGCCCTTAGAGCTAACTAGAACAGAATACAGAGACAGACAGCACAGCCAGACCTTCACTTTTTTATTGTGGAAAGTTATTTTTCAGAAGTTATACTTACATTCACAAATGGCAGGGAATAGGAACTTCCCTTTGGGGCTTCGATAACGTTTAGAAGCAGAAATTTTCTTTATAGATGCATGACAGCTGAATAACTATTTTAACCCTTTTTTTATGCCTCAAAATGGGGGAAAAATCTCAGACTTCCAGCTATATTTAATAGAAACCAAAATGCAGTAAGAAGATATGTTGTCGTTCTGCACCACAAAAGAAGATTGTATAGCTCCTGTTATTAACCAATAAAATAATACCAGTATCATTTGCTAGCACATGATAACCCCATTTCATCCCAAGACGGATTCTGTAACGTAAGGGATACCTGTTAATGATTTTCTCTGTTTTATAGACGTGGAAGCTGAATCTGTGGTCAGATAAATGGTGTAGTCGGAACTGAAACTCAGTTTTTTTCAGGGGACTCAAAACATCACAAAAGAACACTTCACCTACGCTGGAAACTCACAAACTATAATCAGACTATTCTATACCATAGTACTTGCCTGTGCTAAATGCTTCCATATGACACACTGAAATACAAAAAATACAATTAACAAATAAATGTTAAAAGGGGGTAGCCCTTCTCGGCATTTTCGTCTTTAGAACCGGATCAAGCTGGAGAGGCTGCTGTCTGTCTCTCACTGCCCGCCTTACACCTCAGACTACAGACAGATTCTCACTTGCCACTGCCTTTAGAATGAAGGTCAAGCTCTTCACCCTGGCCTGTAAGAGACCTTTCATAACCAGGCTCCTTTCCTATCTCATCTCCTGTGTAAACCTTCCAGCTCAATCAAAGGGCACTAGTAGATATTCCTGAATAAGCCTTGAGTTTTTTCACCTGTTTCTATTTTATGCTATTTCCCCATCTGAAATGCCTCTTATATCCGTCTCCTATCAAACTTTTCGGAAACCCTGGAGGTGTAGTGGTTAAGTGTGATGGCTGCTAACCAAAAGGTCGGCAGTTCAAGTCCGCCAGGCGCTTCTTGGAAACTCTACGGGGCAGTTCTACTCTGCCCTATAGGGTCGCTATGAGTCGGAATCGACTCGACAGCAGTGGGTGGGTATCAAACTAACACCTATCCTTCAAAGAGCACTTTAAATCCACCTCTTCCATTAAATTTTTCTACTGCAAAAGCTAAAAGTAAATAGCCAGTTCTGTTCTCACTCTTCACCTTTAGCTTTGTTGCTGTTGTTAGCTGCTGCCGAGTTGGCTGCGACTCACGGCAACTTTACGTATAACAGAACAAAACGTTGCCCGGTCCAGTGCCATCTTCATGGTCATTGGTATGTTTGAGTCTATCGTTGCTGCTAGTGTGCCAATCCATCTCATGGAGGGTTTCCCTCATTTTCACTGACTCTACCAACCATGTTGTCCTTTTCTGGCAATTGGTCTTTCCTGTTGATGTGTCCAAAGCAAGGAACCTGAAGTCTTGCCACAATGGTAGAAAAAGTTCACCTATTTGCTAAATGGAAGGACTACGGTGTAATAGAAAGAACTTGGCACCTAACACAAGAGGTCTGGGTTTGAACGCTGCTTTGCTACTCGAGCAGACCATTTGACCTCATCTATAAAATGGAGAATAAAAATATCTACCTCAGTGCTGCTCTGAGGACTTGCACACCAGCCCCAGGTCTGGCACAGAACAGACATTCAACAAATGTTTACAGAATCTGTACAATAAGGACGTAGACGAGATGGTCTCTCAGGCTCTTTTCCAATCTAACATTCTGTGATTCTTTCAGGAGCTAGTCTTGCCATTTTTATATCATGCGTTATACTGCTACATACTTGTTTCCTGTGTCTTTTTTTTTATATAACCCACATAGACCCTGGCATAGATGCATATGGTAAGCATCACAGTAACCAAGTATTTGGCACTTTCTATGTATGAATTATCTTATTGAACTTGCACGCCAATCTAATGACAAAGTAACTATCCCCATTTTCAAATGAGAAAACTAAGGCTCAAAAGGGTCAAGTAATAGGGCAAAGATCACAAGCCCTTAAGTGGTGGTGTTCATCTTCTGCCCCAGGTCTCTAACTTCAAAGATCCTGTCATTCTCACTGTGCTCTGTGAACTTTTGAAAAAATGCTGAAGAAGATAGATCAAGTATCGCAAACTAGTAAAAGTTAGACAGAATATAAGCCAGGGATGTGCTATACATCAATGGAAACGTTCTACAAAAGGGAGGAAGACAGGATCTTTTCAGCTTGTACACACCCAGAGCCTGGTTAGGAAGAAAATGCATCTCCTGAAAGTAAACAGTATGCAAGCACACACTGACGCAGTGGGAAACTTTCCTAGCGCCCGGCTGGGGGCAAGATCTGTCCAACCCTGGACAGTATGCCAGATAAAACAGGGCAATGATTAAGATCATCAAGATACCAGGCACTCTCTCCAAGATACCGCTTTCCTCTTAAGTGTAAACAAAGGAGGATGCAGCTGCTGGGTGCCTGCTAAGACCGCCCGGGACAACACTCAATAAAAGGGGTCTCTAGCAACAACACTCATGAAAGAAAACAGATTGTACGGTTTGTATATCTGGGCTCTTCAATCATGGAAAACTGAGGGAGGCATGCTGCCGGCCAGTGCTCAGTATGAACTTTCTCAGGGTGGGGGTGTGTAATTCACCGGGATAAGAAAGCTAATGAGAATCGTATGTGACTGCGCCTGAGTGGAGCTCAGAGTTGCTCACAAGGCAGCTCGACTCAGTTCACGAATCGCTGCCGGCTGCCCGAGCTGCTCCAGGCACTGGGCGGGGCACCTGAGGTTGAGTGAGAAAACAGACAGCAATCCAGGCTTCAGGCTGGACACACCACGAGGCAAAGACAGACAGGATTGTATCAAACAGTGGGGTAAGAGCTATTACGACACAGGACATCTCCCCATTCTCTGAGCACACAGAGGAGGACACGGAACCCAGATAGGAGGAAGAGAAAAAGGAAAGGCACGCAGGAGGTGTCTCATAAGATGAGGAAGCATTGTCTTGACAAAGAAGGCAGAAAAGGCTCTTGTCAGCAAAAGAAACAAAGAAGCAAAGGAAAGGGAAGGCCAACAATTGTGTGATACGTGCAGAGAACTAAACAGCGGCAGTTCAGCTTTCTAGAGGTCCTGCCGGAGAATGAGGCTACAGAGAAGGTGGAACCCAGTCTTGAGGGGTTTTGACTGTCATGAGACATGGCTAGGTTTAAGCAAGGTAAAGACAGGGTCAGGTTTACATTTTAAATATAGTTTCCTGTAGAAGCTGCTAGTACAACACTGCTTCTTTGCAAATGAATTTGTGAATTGTTAAGAAATACTATCATTGTACGATAAACATTCTAAGGGAACTAAGGCACACTGTTTGCGGCTTACTTTTGTAGCAGGGCTTGAAGCGCCAGTCAGTATCGGTAAGTGGCCTATGATAAATGACCCATTCATCGCTGCAGTGAGGCTGGGGACAGAGAGGGGTCTGAAGTGTCCCTAATGGAAACAGCATGTGTTCTTGTATTTGTATTCACCGAACACACCACATGTGGTGCCCACACATGGCTGCAAACTCCAGGAAACCTTAGAGCCCCCATCTATCTCCCTGACAGTTCTCACTGTAGCCAGCCTGGAAACCAGGGGCCAGGCTGGGTGCATTTACTCTCCATCACTTTTTCACCACGGAAAAAACAGAGTTAATTCCAGAGCTGCTCTTAAATTACGGAGAATATTAGAATTTAAAATAGAACACAATTCTCAACACTGCCAACGACAGCAATATTGTGAAGATAACCGATATACATCCTGCAGCATGCACTACCAAAATAAGTTGGTTATTGTTGTTGTTTTCAGTTCAACAGTTAGAAGGAAAGATTCAGGATATAATTTGCTGGTTGCAGCTCTGTCCACCATAATGCGCACCCACTGAAGCCACGGGAGAGATGGCTCTCCACTGACGTTTACTTAGAGAGAAAGGATCTCACCCAAGTGCCTTGTGAACCTATAGGGCTACCAATCCACAGGACCAAGAATAAAAGCCACACTCATATTTTAAATCATAGCTCTCAGGTTTACTTCCTAATGTTTTCCATGATGCCTTGATAACTCACCAGACTGACTTGTCTACTTTTTCATACAGTAAGAGCTAAAATTTAATGCAGTATGGGGCAGTTAGCAAAGGAGGAAAATGCAGAGCAAAGCACTATCTCCTTTTACACCAGCTTTACCATGTCAGTAAATACTGCCTTCCAACCACAGATACTGCAAATTAATAACAGGTGGGACTCATAGGAATACCATTAATTCCTTAATCCCTCAAATCCTTCAATTTGTACTATATTATATAATTCTTCATGTAGCCTAATAATTTATCCTAGGAAGAGAAGCACAAAAAGAAAACAAACTAAGCACTGTAACCAGGGAAAGCGGAATAACAGAGGTTAAAAGCACAGCTTCTGGAGTGAGACAGACTCGGGTTTCATATCCCAACTCTGCCACTTGGGAGCTCTGAACCTGAATTTTCTCATTTGTAAAATGGGGACAAGAACAGGATCTGCTCCATTGGGTAGCTGTGATGATTACATAAGCGAGTGCACAGAAAGCCTTTAGTTCATACATGCCTCACAGAAAAGGCTCAACATATGTGAAGCCTAATTACCTTTTTGGAATTCCTGGGTGGTGCTAACAGAAAAGCTGGAGGTTCGAGTCCACCCAGAGATGCTTCAGAAGAAAGGCCTGGTGATCTACTTCCAAAATAAAAAAATCAGCCATTGAAAACCATCATGAGTTGGAATCCACTCAAAGGCAACTGGTTTTGGATTGCTAATTATCTTTACCATCATTACTTCTCATAGCGTAGCAAGGCAACTCGCCAACCCGGCAGATCTTAGGAGTAGGTAGAGCACAGTCCTCCACAGTTAAATTAAAAAAAAACAAAAACAAAAAACTTTGAAATTGATTTTTAATTATTCAAGCAGTACATGAAGACATTCTCCTTGGCAGAGATAATTTAAGTGAATTCCTGCTTGGAGTCAGAGGGCTGAATGAGATAACGTCTTGCAATCTCTAGCAGCTCTAGGAACTGATGAATTTCCCAAGGACGAGGGCAAAAGGGCAGCACCTCCACCAGGACTTGTAATACGACTGGGATTCAGGCAAGGTTGCGTGCCCTCCATGGCAGCCTTGAGCCTAGAGCTCTCACTGAGACAGGCAGGTCCTTAATGGTAAATACATTGTCCAGCAAAATGAGAAGATGGATGTGTTTTCAACTCAGGAAACTTAATAAAAATTCTTTATCTATTTTGTTGAAAACTCAGTTCTGAGACATTACCTCAGAGGTCAGGCTTGAAGACGAGCCACTCACTCTGTTTGATGCTGGGACCAATTCACAGCTCCTCAGAGCAGCATCTCAGCAGATTTCACTCCTCTTGCGGTTAAAACAAGAACTCTCAGCTACTTAAATATAAAATTACAATTAACAGTCAACTAGGAAGCTAACTTTACATATAACAAAGGTGTCTAATGTAAGTAACTGACAAAATCATGGTCTTAGAAGACAGTCATGGAGAGTCATGAACCATTTCCAATATTTCAAAAGCCTCTGGAAACTGTAAATGGTACGATCTAACTAAAATGTCACGTTTTGTTGCTGTGCCTGGAATCCCATCAACCCAGGACAGTCACACTGATTACTCACACTGATCACTATCAGTGTGAGGGTTTTCTTTGTGACGTGCTAGAGGATATAAACAGAAAAGACTGTTCAGGCACCTGTTACCTTATTTATCAATTTGTTAGATTTTGAATTTCAAAAAAAGGAAGAAAGAAAGAAACTTGCTCCTTAGAAGCAAATATAGGTCCTTAGAAGTAAGGATAGTGAAACTTCGTCTCAACATACTTTGGACATGTTATCAGGAGGGACCAGTCTCTGGAGAAGCACATCATGCTCGGTAACTTAAAGTGTCAGTGAAAAAGAGGAAGACCCTCAACAAGATGGACTGACAGTGGCTGCAACAATGGGCTGAAGCACAGCAACGATTGTGAGGATGGCACAGGACCAGGCAGTGTTTCGTTCTGCTGTACAGAGAGTTGTTATGAGTTGGAACCAACTTAACGGCACCTAACACACACACACACACAAAATTAAAAAGCTGTGCCTTTCTTAAAATCCTTAGTTTTCTTATTAGTCTATTAATATTATTACATTCAAAGAGAAACTGATAATAACTTAATGAAACTCACTTAAACACTTTAAACTACACTTATAAATTTAATATAATCAGTTTTCTTTTTAAGCACTCTAATCATCTGACAAACAAACCCTTTCAAAAAATACAGGTAATTCTTGCAATTAAACATTCAAATATGATAATTCTTACAAACTTAGTAAGAGTTCTAACTCAAAGCCACAAGTCTAATCAATTACTCAAGTACATGTTAAGAACCACAAGGCTGAACCGTTAGTGCAATAAGCCAAATTCTTTTCAACATTAAAAACATATATCCCCTAACACAAAAATGGGAGGCCCGGTGGTGCAGTGGTTAAGCGCTACGGCCACAAACCAAAAGGTTTGCAGTTCGAATCCACCAGCTGCTCCACGGAAACTCAATGGGGCAGTTCTACTCTGTCCTATGGGGAGCTGTGAGTTGAAATCACCTCGATGGCAATGAGTTTAACACAAAAATATCAATATTTGAGTTTGAGTCACTTGCATATTTCAATATAATTCTAAAAATATGCTTACTCACTAATGAAATGGTTATGTCATCCCAAACAAGAGGATTATCTCCACAGGCAATCTTGGGGTTAACTTCTCAGCTTGATGAGTTTGCACAGTGACTGAGGAGAATAGCTACGGTGTGAGTTTAGAGATGAAGACATCAGGGGATTGTTCTCACAACCCGATGGCAAGGTGGGCCTCTTTCTGTGGTCTGTATGTAACAGGCTACAGAAGCTAAAGAAGGGGGTGGTCAACTAGTCCAGGACCCAGGGCTTGAGTTATATCATCATATAATTTTCAAGTCATCACGTAGGTGGCAGTGTTCCTGATATGCAATTGGTTTCTGGGTATCACAAGGCTATATCTGTCACAGTTTTTAAGAAATGTGGCCATGATAAGATTTGATTGGTATTTATTTATGCCTTTAGTTAATTAAAAAATGGGAGCATGAACTCATTATTACTCAATATTAAATTTGTTTGAAAGTACAAGTTGGGGGGCTGGAACAAGGCCTAGATGGCAAACATAGAGGCTCTGAGTAAGGAGAAGTTTGGAAGCTACTGGCTTAGATCAGGAGTTGGACAAACCTGGATCGACACCTATTTCTTAAAATAAAGTTTTATTGGAATGCAGCCACACCCATTTGTTTATTATCTATGGCTGCTTTCGAGCTACAATGGCAGAGTTGAGTAGTCGTACAACCATCTGGCCCCGAAAAAGTAAAATATTTACCATCTGGCCCTTTACAGAACAAGTTTGCCAACACCAGGTTTAGAGGTAGTCACAGAACTAGAAATAAGAGAGCTGGACTCCATACCTGACTGTGACACTGTTCGATGAAACAGAAATATAATATGTATGAATAATTAACTCAAATGTAAAGTGATTTACAAATATGGTGGTATATGATTAGTAATTAACTGTGTGATCATAAATAATTTACTTAACTTTTTTGACCTTGTGTTGCACAATCTGATATATTCAAATGGTAATATTTATCTTAATCAGTGATGTGAAAACATGAGAAAATGTATGCTTTTAAATATTAGAATGGCTATGAGATAGGGTAGTTCCATTATACTAACCATAAAAAAAAATCCTGACTTACAAACTGTATTTCTCTAACAATATTACATATCCCATGTGATTAAAAATAAAATGAAGCAAAACAAACATACATCAGGACCATAAGCATTTATCCTAGACCCTCAAAACCCCTGGATATTAGCCATGTCAGCTAGCCGCAACACGTTCTCCATTCAGTGACTAAATTTATTCAGAAAAAACTAAGTCGTATCATATGCAATGAAGACACAACTCAGAAATCACCATAAAATTGAGACCATAATTTGTGCACATGAGATAGCTACATGGCAACATGCTACGACTCTTTCCAGAATAGCCCCAGGCCAATATGGACTAATTTTATTTCTATCTAATGCTCCAACTCATTTCGTAAGGCAATTCCAAGCATATTTTCAACAGTTCCTGTCCCATCATCCAGGACTGGCTACAGCCATTGGAAAGCATCAGCTACAGCTCCCTAGCAAAAGCAGAGTTCCGGTATATCACTGTAGGAAATAAGGGAATGTAGGCGCCAATCATGTTTTTTAACCTGCCACACCTGCTATTCGCTAGATTCCAACTATTGAAATGTGCTGATTTGAGAGCGGCTGCAAGATCAAGAAAAGGAAAAAGGAGAGGAAGAGGCAGATGACGATATGTACTTCTACACAGCTGAAGCCAGATAGTTAAGCTGTAACTGCCATGATTAAACCCATAAATGCAAATGGTGTTTTCTCATCTTCCTAGAAGCATTTATCTAAATGAAACAGCTGAAGCCAGAGAGTAGCTGTTCACTTGCCATAAGTTAGATGTTGGCAGCTCTTTTTTTCCCCCTCATTTCCGACTGCCAGGTTCATCTCCATCAGCACTGCTGGAGTCATTTAAAGATGTGGACATCAGGGGAAAATCTCAGGTTTGTGTTCAAAGGCCAGAAAAGGTCTGGCACCATCCTCTGGCAGAACCTGACTACGGGGACAGATGTGATAGTAGCTAACTCACTCAACAAGCCCAAAATGTTCCATCCCTCCCTCGATGGGAGTTATTAATTACATGGTTCAGTTACTGGTTTTAGAAACATGTTGACTGATTCATCATCAACTATAGCAAGCCAAGGAACATAATATGGGTAAAGAGACACCCAAATATACACCGGTTTTGTTAAATGCCACGATACGATTTGAGTAATCCCATGCCTGCTCATTCAATAGCTATATATATATTTTCAATCTTTCTAAAAATTTCACATCATTTCAAAGACATCCACAAAAAGTGTGCACAGATATCTCAGAGAACGGACTGAAAAACAAAATATTACATGGAAATAAAATTATAAATATTCTCACGAAGGGGTATATTTCTACCATGGGGAAATTTTCTAAACACAGCTTATGAAACAATGTTATCTAGATAATCAAATGATTTTTTAAAAGGAATATAGTTCAATAACCACAATGGAAACAATTGTTCAGATTTCCAAACCAATTTAAGTAAATGTGTATTTTTACACATAAAAGTCAGAGAATCAAAGGAATTTTCTGGCATTTAACTTTAGTTAGATATAGAATCTTCAAGAGAGATTTTATTCACTTTTCAAAAAACTAAACCTGCAATTTGCCTAAATCACCACTAGGTGACAATAGAATGCCAAAGCCAAAGTCCCCAACAGTATCTGTGATAGGTGTGTTGAGACCGAAATAAGCATGCTTAAAACCTGTTTTTAAAATCATTATTAAAAATAGAGAATCTAAATACATATTTAAGGTAAAATTGTTTTAATGTATTGGCCATTTTAATAATTTGAAGCACCCTTAAGTATTTTTTTTAGTTTTAAAATATTTTCCAGTTTCCAAAACAATTAAAACTAAAAAAAACATAACGATACATGAATAGTTGCATTTCTTCTCATTGTTAAGGCCCATCTTTACCATAAAATACTTAACTTTCTATTACAAATGAAATCATTTTCTATATTTTTTAAATGACCATTTATATGAGCAACTTCTTTATTAATTCGTGATAAACCTTCCTACCTCAACCAAAAACAAGATTTTGTTTGTTTTTCTTCTCCCAATTTTGGGGGAATGTTTTTGTGTGTGTGTGTTTTTTTTTTTTTTTTTGGTCAATTGAATATTTTTTACATGTACAAGTCAGTGACATTGATTACATTAATCATGTAAAAACTAGCTCTTTTGATATAAATAGCTGAATAATTGTGCCAAATAATTTGAGTTTCTTATGAATGATAACCAAAAAAAAAATTTTTTTGAGGAAAAAAAAAAACATAAAGAGCAGGGAGAAAATCGCTCAAAATTGCTAAAAGCCCCCAGTCCAGGAGGTACACATTGGTCTGGGGCATAGTTTTCATTATGGGAGAGTGTGATACAGCTAGCCTCACAGTGTCCCTCTGTCATTGTCCATAGTCCCTAAAGGAAGTTGTTTCTTCTTCCTGATTACACAAAACTAGCTTTGGTAAGCTTTAAGAAGCCCCAAAGCACATTGAGCTGGTTCATTTCGAGGTGAGAAGAAAATTGCCAATAACTCTTTTGAGTGGTAGGTTCACATGAGTGTTCTCTTTTTGATGAGGCACAACTCCCACTTGGGGTTGTGTGTTCCCTCATTTAAGTCCTCACAAAGCTGCTTGGTCTTTTCGTTGTTAGCTGCAGTCGAATCAGCTCTGACTCAGGGCAGTCCCACGCACAACAGAACAAAATGTTGCCCGGTCCTGTGCCATCTTCACAATTGTTGGCATGCTTGAGTCCATTGTTGCAGCCAACGTGTATTTTCAGTGTCTTCCAACCTGAGGGGGCTCATCTTCCAACACTATATTGGACAATATTCTGCTGTGATCCATAGTGTTCTCACTGGCTGATTTTTGGAAGTAGACTGCCAGGCTTTTCCTCCTAGTCTGTTTAAGTCTGGAAGCTCTGCTAAAAATTTTGGTTATTTATTTTATTTATTTTGCAATCTCCTTTCAAATAATCACTTAGATGATCAGGAAGATCTTTTGACTATCTTCCATTTTTGAATTTGGTTGCTGTCAAACTTTCTTTGTACTCATTTTTTTCTCTGTGGTTGGCTATAACATTTGTCTTAGTGAAATTTCACTCAATTCTACAGAACTTCATTGGGGGAATCTACTGTGCGATATACCTGTACTAAGCTAATAAACGAAGAATAAGATGTAATTCCTCCCTTAAGAAGCTCAACCTAGTGGAGGAGTTAGAATGTGGAAGAAAAGGCAATTTAAATATAACCTCTTAAGTGCTAAGAGCAGGGTACTGACAAGGTGCTCTCGCAGCACAAAGGGGGCCTTTACCTCTATTTAGGTATTCAGGAAAGAGTTCCTGGAAGGGATGACAGATGGCACCTAGGCTGAGTGTTAAAGTAACAAAAAAATTTAGACACGCGTATAATAAGGGTAGGAAGAATCTTTTAGGAAGAGGAACCTGCATGGGGAATATAAAGGAACACACATATCCCTCCTCTCTAAAAAGTGTAAAAATAGGAGTATAAAAAATCACTTCATTCTTTCTAGAGGGTAAAATGAGAGGGAAAATCCAAACCAAAACCAAACCCACTGCAGTCGAGTCGATTCCGACTCATAGAGACCCTACAGGACAGAGTAGAACTGCCCGATAGTTTCCAAGGAGCACCTGGTGGATTCAAACTGCCAAACTCTTGGTTAGCAGCCGTAGCACTTAACCACTACGCCACCAGGGTTTCCAAATGAGAAGAAAGGAGTAGCCAAATAAGGTTGGAGAGGTATGTGTAAATCAGATCACTTATCCATCTAAACACACACATACACATAAACACACGCACAAGAAATTTATTTATTATCTGTCTCCCCCCACTAGCATGCAAAGTTAACAAGGGCAAGGACTTAGTTTTATTCACTGATGTCTCTACAGTGCCTGTAATAGAACATAACAGTACCTACTGGCTATCAATAAGATTTGTGGAATGAATAAAAGATCTTACAGGTCATGCTTAGGAGCTTGGATTTTATCCTGAGAGCTATAGAAAAGCATTGAAAAATATTAAGCAGGAAAGAGGCATGGTAATACACACACACACACACACACACACACACACATACTTTAAGTCATGTGGATTTAAGTGAGGCAAGTCTTAAAAGGCAAGGAAACAGGATAGGATGTTATTACAAATAGTCCAGACAACAGATAATGGCACCTCCCCAGAGAGTCTTCTTGATCGCCCTATCTAAATGAGCTCCTCCCATCAACCCCCATGACACTCTATCCTCTACCTGTTTACTTCATATATCTTACATCATATAGCCCTTAAAACGTATATGATGCTGCCTGATATCATCTTGTATATTTATTTGTTCATTGTGTCCTACATGTGAATAGAAGCCCAAGGGGGCAGGGACATTGCTATAATCTCAACACCCAGCACACAGTACCTGAGATAAAGTAGGTATCCAATTATATATTAGTTGAATGAACAAATAAAGAGGACTTATCAATATATAGTGATAGAAATAGAGAGGAGAATACTGATTTTAAAAACATATTGAGGAAGTAAAAGAGCGAGTCCTGATATCTGACTAGACAAGGAGAGAGGCCCAGGGTTTCCTGTTTGAGAAACCAGGAAGATAGTGGTACCATAATATGATATCCAGAATTCACGGAGAGAAATAAGTTTTGAGTGGATGGTAATGAATCCAGGTTTGAATAAGTTTAATGTGGACAACCTATATGCATATGTCTAGCAGGTCACTGAATATATGAGGAAAAGAAAGAATGAAGCTGGAAATATATTTTTGATAATAGTCATAATCATAAAAATATATGGGATTATACAAAGAGAGAATTAGTGAAAAATAACATAAACTTGAGGAGTATCAATGTTTGCTGAGTGGGTATATTTGGGAAATCTAGGAATGAAAGTGAAGAAATAGTTACAAAGTACTAAAAGAATCAGAAAAGAAAAGCCAAGGAAGAATTTCAAAAGGAGTGTTTATTCAGGAATACTGAATGTCACAGAAAAAGTTTGATGAGAGACTGCAGCGTCCATAGCATTTGATAAAATGGAAGTCAATCAGGAACCACTGGGGAAAAAAGTTCAGTACTTTTTGTAGATGAGAGAGGCCAGGTGAGTTCTTTCCAAGCAACATGTGTCAATTTCAATGTGAAACCCTCTAGAGCTCTTTTCTTTCTGGTATAGCAATCAGCATTGTTTAATACGGTGGCTGATATCTCAGCCTGGGTCCTTGACTGACTACAATAAGCAGAGACTCTCTGAGGACCTGCAAAGGAAATACAATATAAAAAAAAATATGAACCTTTGTTCTAAACCACTGAGATTTTCGGGTCAGTTGTTAACTGCAGCATAACATAGCCTGTTCTGTCTGATATAAGAATAATTTAGAAAAACTTTTAAAATGAATTTATTTAAAATGATTAAAAAAGGAAGGCCCACTAGGAAGTGAAGAAGTATCAGTACTAAGTGTAGATTATGTTTTTAAAAAATGTGGTTGGCACTGGTAGTAAAGAAGTAGCACAGTAGCTAAAAGTGGACACAAGGTTGAGGCAAAAAAAAAAAAATTTTTTTCCAATATAGGAAAGACCTGAAGATACTCATATAGCAAAGAGGAAGAGGTTAAAATAAGGTTAAAGACAGAAAAGAGAGGCTACATAGAGTTTATTTACTTCACCTATGCTCTTCAAGTAAACCTTATAGAAAGTCTTAGTTGAATTTTACCACTATTTCTTAAAATGCTCCTTAGAAGGAAGGATGGCAAGACTTTGACTCATGTACTTTGGACATGTTATTAGGAGGGACTAGTCTCTAGAGAAGGACATCATGGACCCTCAACAAGACAGACAGACACAGTGGCTACAACAATGGGCTCTAACATAGCAACAATTGTGAGGACAGCACAGGACCAAGCGGTGTTTTGTTCAGTTGTACACAGGGTTGCTACGAGTCGGAACTGACTTGATGGCACCTGACAACAACTCCTCATAGAAATTCTACTTCCTTTCTCCGTACGAATTAAAAGCCATTGAGAGGATAATCAGGACCATAATAGATGGACCCTGATAGAATGGGAGAAACATGTGGAACAGAACCTCCAGTTCCTTAAAAATATAAACAAACCAGACATACTGGACTGGTTGAGGCTGAAGGACTCCCTGAGGCTACTGTCCTAAGATACATTGCAGACCTTGAACCAAAACTAACCCCTTAAGGTCACCCTGTAGCTAATTAACAAATTGGCTCAAAAAATAATGAGTATCACCCATAAGTACAGTGCTTCTTTAAAAAATCACCTATATGAGACCAAATGGTCAACAATTACTTTAAAACAAAGATGAGAGGCAAGGAAACTAGGTTAATGGAAACAGAACAACCAGAATGGAAATAATGAGAATGTTCGCACATTGTGAAGAATGTAACCAACGTCGCTGAACAATTTGTAAAAAAAATTATTGAATGGGAGCCTAAAGTGCTGTGTAAACCTTCACTGAAAACAAAAAAATATATTTTTTTAATGGGGGAAGATGGTCAAGTAGGAAGCTCCAGGAATCAGTCCCTTCACTGAAACAACCATTAAACTAGCAGGAATAGTCTGAATCAACTATTTTGGAACTCTGGAGCCTAGGGAAACACTTATAGCCTCCAGGAAAGAGCTTGATGAAAATGCTGGTAAATGTTGGAGAATTTTAGCCTTTTGCACAGCTGTTACCATGTCCCATCCCCATGGCAGGCAGTTGTGGGGACTGAGGCTGAGTTTCTGTTGCACATTGCTGGTGCCAGAATGAGTAATAACGGCCTTGTCCTTCAAAAATTGGGATTGTGTGTTTTGATTGTTAATGGTTACTTTTGATTGTTACAGGGCCAGAACAGAAAGTGACCACTGTTTCAACCCCATGAGCATTTAAAGAGACAGTACTTTTTTATTTTCTTTTCCCCTTTTGAGAGCCAGGCATTTAAAGAAATCATTGCCAGGTACCAGCCAACCAAAGAAATAACAGAACAGAAACTTCAGTGACCAAACACAACAAAGAATACACACTTTGTAAAAATAGTTTGGAAAAGTCACAAATAGATGGTTCCAACACTCAGTAAGCAAAAATCAGCAATCTCTGAGGAGTGGGAGAATTACATTTTCAGAGTCACCACAACATAATACTAAGGATGTTCAGCTCTCAACACAAAATTACAAACCATATAAAGAAACAGGAAAGTACAGTCCATTCACAGGAAAAAAAGAATTTAACAGAAACAAAAAATCAGGTGTCTTAAATATGTTCAAATGAGCTAAAAGAAACCTTGGACAAAGGTAAAAGAAACCACCAGGAGAACAATGTCTAAACAAATGAGAGCATCAATAAAAGACAGAAATTATTAAAAGGAATCAAACAGATATTCTGTAGCTGAAAAGTACAATAATTAAAATGAAAAATTTACT
This sequence comes from Loxodonta africana, assembly GCF_030014295.1. NCBI lineage: Eukaryota > Metazoa > Chordata > Mammalia > Proboscidea > Elephantidae > Loxodonta > Loxodonta africana. The sequence continues at coordinate 28,251,107 of NC_087360.1, read as the reverse complement.
AGAGGGGTTCAACAGCTGATTTGAGCAGGCAGAAGTAAGGATTAGTGAACTTGAACACAAAACATTTAAAATTATCCAGTCTGAGGAGAAGGAGAAAATAAGAAAAGTGAACAGAGACTGAAGGATGGTGGGACACCATCAAATGTACTGACATGAACTATACGAGGCCTAGAATGAGACTATAAAAGGGCAGAAAAAAAAAATTGAAGAAATAATGGCCAAAAACTTCCCAAATCTGTTGAAAGATATACACATCCAAGAAGCTCAACAAACTCCATGTAGGACAAACTTAGAGAGTCACACCAAGACAAATTATAGTAAGTTGTCAAAACCAAAGACAGAGAATTTTGAAAGCAAGAGAGAAGCAACTGTCAGAAACAAGGGATCCTCAATAAGATTAACAGCTGATCGATCCTCCTCAAAAATCATGGAGACCAGCTGGCAGTAGGATGACATAGTTAAAGCCCTGAAATAAAAAATGGTCAACCAAGAATTTTATATCCAGCAAAACTATCCTTCAAGAGTAAAGGTGAAATTAAGACATTTCCAGATGAACAGAAGCTGAGGGAGTTCATTACCAGTAGACCTGTCCTACAGAAAATATTAAAGGCTGAAATAAAAGGACATAAGACAGTAACTTGAAGCCATAAGAAAAATAAATAACACTAGTAAAGGTAACTTCACAGGTAAAAGTATTATCATACTTTTAATTTGGTTTGTAACTTCTTGTTCCTACATGATTTAAAAGGCAAGTGCATAAAATAATAATTATAAATCCATGTTAATTGGCATGCAAGCTATAAAGATGTAATCTGTGACACTAACAATACAAAAGGAGAGGGATGGAGATGTGTAAGAGCACAGGCCCTCTTCCTCTCCTAATCTATTCTCTACAATTAAATGCATTTCTCTCTCAATTTTTTTTTGGGGGGGGAGAATATACACAACAAAACATACACCAATTCAACTGTTTCTACATGTACAATTCAGTAACACTGATCACATTCTTTACGTTATATAACCATGTTAACCCTCCTTTTCTGAGTTGTTCCTCCCCTATCACCATAAACTCACTGCCCCCTAAGGTTCCTATCTAATCTTTCAAGTTGTTGTTGTCACTTTGATCCCATATAGGTAGTTCCTAAAAGAGTATAATGCTCAAGGAGGGCATTCTCTTACTAGTTTAACTAAACTATTGTTTAGTTTTAAGGAGATTTCAGTGGACATTTTTGGTTTAAGTTTTAAAGATTATCTCAGGGCAATAGTTTCAGGGGTTCATCCAGCCTCCATGGCTCCAGAAAGTCTGGAATCCATGAGAATTTGAAGTTATGTTCTGTAAATGCATTTCTTGAATCTAGTTGATCATCCTATTCCCCTTCCTTGCAATATTTTCGGGGGTCCTCATTGAAACCAGAAGGAAATCCACAATTCCTTGGTGAAATGAACAAATTTTTTAAAACCCCCATCTTAGTTATCTAGTGCTGCAATAAGAGAAATACCACAATTGGGTGGCTTTAACAAATAGAAAATTATTTTCTCATAGTTTAGGCAGCTATAAGTCCAAATTTGGGGCACCGGCTCTGGGGGAAGGCTTTCTCCCTCTCTTTAGGCTCTTAGGGAAGGTTCTTGTCTCTTTTAAGCTTCTGTTTCTTGGTGATCTTCATGTGGTATGGCATCTATCTTTCCCCATCTCTGCTTGCTTCTCAGTACCTAATCTGTTAATTTTATATCTCAAAGGCTTAAGACACACCCTATACTGAAGTGGCCTCATTAACTAACAAAGAAAGCTCTATTCCCAAATGGGATCACAACCACAAGTATAGGGGTTAGGATTTACAACATGTATTTTGGGGGACACAATTCAATCCCTTACACCCCTGTTGCTTGACATTCTGTTCAGTTGATGTCCTACCACTTCCAAACGATTCAACTATATAGCTTGAAGTTTTCCAAAAGCATAGTGTTATTTTTGTCTGCCTTTGTACGTGCTATTTTCATTCCCTTGAAAACTCCATCTTCTGACCACACCAATTGGAATTATTAACTCCTATTCATCATCTTTCAAAACTCAATTCGAGTTTAATTCCTGATGATACTGAACTTTTGGTCCATCCCCACTACCCACCCCTGCCTGTTAGGTCTCTTCCCCAAACTTGTACTGGCTTCTATAATACCACTTTTCACAATATGTTGTAATTATCTGTTAATTTGTTTGTCTCCTTGACCATACGTGAGCTTCTTATCTCTGCAGCACTAATATTTGTCACATGAGAATTTTTATTAGTACTCGTTAAATAAATGGGTCAATAACACATGTGAAAAAAATGGTTACTTTTAAGAATCAAAAAGAATGATGATGGGATTAGATAATTTTCTAATTGCATGGACCTTAAAAATTGTTTACCAATTCCTTTGTTTTAAAAGAAAGGGGAAAAGAAAGTATCCACATTAAGGAATATAGAATTGTTTACCCAAACAAACAAAAACCTGTACTTGGAGTCAGATAATTTTGATTCAAAATCCATCCCTGCAACTTGATAGCTTGTGTCCTTGAGACAAGTAATTTAACCTGTTTTAGACAGATAAGGTCGCTATGAGTTGGAATCAACTCAATGGGAATGAGTTTTTTTTGTTTTGTTTTGTTGTTCTAAGTTTAGGGCCCTGGTGTTAAGCACTTGGCTGCTAACCAAAAGGTCAGGGTTTTGATCCATTCAGCGGCTCCACTGGAGAAAAGACTTGGCAATCTGTTCCCATAAAGATTACAGTGTAGGAAACCCTATGGGGTAGTTCTACCGTCTCTTACAGGATCACTGTAAGTCAGAATTGACTCAACAGCACATAACAACAACAATAAGCATAAGTTTATCAGTTAAAAGAGATTTAACAACCTCACAGGGTTCTCAGTCTCACAGGATTGTCAACCTCTACTGGTAGTCAGGCTTAAATAGGATACTCTTTTAGGAAGATAATTTACGGTCTTCATTGCTTTCCTCAAATACTGGCTAAAATTTTGAAGCCCCAGGCCATAAGCTACTGAAAAGGCAGAACCACAACCAGAAACCCAGGTTTGTTCACGCTCAGTTCTACAGGTTTAGTTAGGGCCTGGTACTGCTTAGATCCCCTAGTTTTCCTGTGGGGTCAGGTGTAGCCTAGAGTGGTCATGTAATCAGCCTTTACCATTTCCCCCAATGCACTGTACAAATTATAACCCTTTGTACTTGTGCTGTGACCAGAAGAAAGTTAGAGAGCACTAGTTTATTAAACCTGGCTCCAACCTCCTCTAGGCCCACTGATGGTCTGTCCTGTTTACCAGGCACCTGTTTGAGTCAGAGACGGACCACTCTTAGCGTTCTGGACAGGTCGTTGCAATCCACAAGCCACTGGAGAGCGGCAGAGCTGAGGTATCTTTTGGAGCCATAGAGAGCCTACTGACAACCACAGAAAATGTTTTTTCCAGTTGATCTTACAGCATCTGTGTAGTGTTCTGACAGTGTTCTCCAAATGATGGACACAGGTTCAACTCTGTTTGAGTTTCCCTTGGAAATTTTGATATGTGCTACTTTGATCATTTTTACAGTAAAAAGCTAAAGAACTTGTAGGGAAAAAGAGCTAGCCAAGGGATTTTCTGCCCAAGTTGAAGAGTAATGTAAAATCAGTAAGAGCGTAAGACAGATCATGGATTCCTCAGAAGCCCTCAAGTCACTTGCGGTGCAGGCCAGTCCTGTGAATTTACAAACTGTGTCTGGCAGCACTTAGTAAAGATGCCAGTAGGTTCACCTTTTCATTGGATGAGACCGTAGACCTTTACAACAGAAAACAGAAAAGCAAACCCCCTAAAATTTCATTTCATGCAGCGATGCTGGCTCATCTTAAAGAGCAGACACAGTCACTCAAAGAAGCATCAAACTCCCTCCAACCCTAAGTGACAGGGGCAAACGTATATATTAAAGGCATCTCAGAAGAATGTAGAACAACATCAGAGTGAAATACATAATGGTTTTGATGAAAATGCTTGGCTTCAGGAAAGCCTAAAGCTGCCTGTCCAAGAATACGCTAGATGGAAGAGTGCAGAAACTAAATAAGCAGAAAAAAATGCTTGAACATGTCAACACACAAAAGGAACAGGTGGTAAATGGTAAAGACAGTCAGGTAAAATCTCTGCCTGAAAAACTCTGGTGAAGATGATAAACTTACCTGCTCTCTCTAGAGAAGATTACACAGATGGTGGTAGATTGGAATTAGACAGAAAGAGTGAATCAGAAAACGAAGACAAAGATTATCAGAACTAAATTTGCAGAAACTCATTGATGCTGTTAAATGTCTCCTTAAAAAATCATGAAAGAGAAAAATGAGAAATATTTTTAAAGGTAACAGAAGAAATCTAATGACAAAGAGCTTACAGTTCAAATCAAACGTCTCCTATCAGTACGAGCATCTTTATAGTATGAAAATGCAGTTTGAAAGTGAGATTCAAAAGCTTCAGCTGAAACTCCAGATACTGGCTGAACTACATGAAAAACATAAAATGCAACTTCACAGAAAATCAGTGGAAGAAGGAAATGACCACTTAGAAGTAGAGATGAAAACATTAGCCTTTTATACATTAATGCCTTGACTCCTTCAGAAAGACAGCTGAAATCCTGGACAAACAATTGGAAAGTACCATTTCCTTCAATCAGAGGTGGATTAGCTCCCATGAGAAAATAGCTCAGGAAAGTGGGTTGGCAGTTCTGTTGACCAAGATAAAGCTCAACAATCTAAGAAAACAGTCAAATTAGGCAAAACTTGGCAGAATTAGAGTTTGAAATCCAGGTTTTCCCAAGGGACCCCTTTGTGCTTGCTATTCCACTGGCAGCCCAGGGCAACAGCCCAAGAGGATCAGGACACCCTCTGCATCCTCAGGTGCGCACGGGAAAAGGAGGGGTGATCTGGGAAGGCGCAGGCATCTAGGTTAACGTGTAGGTTTGATTCAGGTTTACCACAGCTGACCTCTGAACGATAAGCACAGCAGGATATCTGACATGATTTCTCTCTTTAAATTAATTCGGATTGATGTCTTTTTAGTTAAACCTCTGTTATTTAATTCATGCTGCATTTACTCTTATCGAAGTTTTATATAAATAAAATTCCTAAGATAATGTTTGGAAACCCTGGTGGCATAGTGGTTAAGTGCTACAGCTGCTAACCAAGAGGTTGGCAGTTCAAATCTGCCAGGCGCTCCTTGGAAACTCTGCGGGGTAGTTCTACTCTGTCCTATAGGGTCACTAAGAGTCAGAATCGACTCGACGGCAATGGGCTAAGATAATGCTTACAGAATACAGATTGATTTAAGATAATTCTTAAGAACATGTTTCATTTCATTGGAACCTCTAGAATTAGATCATATAAGTATTGCATTTTAATTAATTAGCTGATCCACAATTACTTAAGCCATATTCAAAGGTCTGACATAACTAGGTGGAGAAATTTGAAACATTAAAGACAATTTCTAAATGCTTTGAGTTGTGATTAGAAATCCGTGCAAGTAACCTCATATTTACCGCAGTAAATGCTGATTGAATTTAAGTGCAACAACCAAAAAACAAACCAACCACAATCACACCCCTAGCTGAACTTGTTTTTTTTTTTTTTTCAGTTTGTCCCTAAATTCACAGAGTATCTTGCAAAGTTGACATTTGGCAAGAATTTGTTTCTTATTTTTTTTTTAAATCTTTGTTGCATTGTTTATAATATTCTTTCCCATTTAAATGTTTCTAAATTTTATGCAGTCAAAATAAAGAATGTTTGTATGGAAAAAAAAATGTATATTAGCAGACTAAAGTCTCTGAGATGTGCTGCCGTGTAAAACCACCTGCACCTTGTTAAATCCTGTGTTCCCCAAACTGTAATTTCCTATAAAAACTACTGTTGCTGAAAAAAAAAAAAATTGAGTAAAAGACTTCCAGTCCTTCCCCCAAAGAGTAAAATACTTGCTGTCTATACTCTTTCTTCATCCCCCTGCCTTCCACCTTCGCTAGTAGAAACCAAGTATAATTTTATAAACATACTACAGTTGGGATTAGTCAGTACCCCAAAGTAGTGGATATGACTTAGCAATGCCCTTGTAACTGGTCCCTCAGACACAGTTGAGCCCTACTTTTCATGCACAATAAGCTCTTGGAAATGTAAACAAAGGCTGACTGTGCGCAGGTTAAACGTCGAAGCTGCATGTTATAAACAAACTTATTGTTCCACAATTATATCCAAGCTGTTAGACAGGATCTTCAAGGATGTATTTTCAGCATTTTACATACGTTCTTAAGTCTTGTTCTTTTCCTTTGTCATATACTAGTAGAAGTGAAAAAAAAAAATCACATTGAGGCTAAAGATGTACTGTTTTTGGTAGGGCCAACATTTTTCTATCTTTATCTTAATTGTATTAGTTATGAGACCTACATATCTTTTTGTTAGTATTAGTACTTTTATATTTCAATTTCCCACTCATTTGGATAAAATAAGGGCAAATGCAATAAAAACCCAAACCAAACCCATTGCCATCGAATCAATTCTGGCTCATAGGGACCCTATAGGACTGGGTAGAACTGCCCCCATTGGGTTTCCAAGGCTATAAATCTTTACAGAGGCAGACTGCCACATATTTCTTCCACAGAGCAGCTGGCAGGTTTGAACTGCCAACCTTATGGTTAGTAGCCGAGCGCTTAAACACTGTGCGCCACCAGGGCTCCTTCCCAAATGCAATGAAGTGTCCAAATAATTGCACATATTCACAAGGATGACAATAAAAGAAGACATTTGACAATGGCCAAAACTGGCAAGTGACCTAAACTCTAAAGCATACAAGAAATGCTTGTAAATCAACAGAACAGTACCCCAATTAAAAATTGGTAGCAAACAATTTATAGAAGAAGGAACTCAAAGGCCAACAAGCACATGAATAGATGCTCAAATTCATCAGTAATTAAAGAAATGCAAATTCAAACAATGAGGAAGCATGTTACACTTCTTAGACCAACAAAAATTAGAAAGCTAAAGAATGCCAAGTGTTAATGGAGATGTGGGACACAGGAACCCTCATGCACTGTCGGTTGGTGGAGATGTAGCCTGATACAGCCACACCAAGGAGGACTCTGGAAGGAATTAATTAAATCAAGTATGTGTATACCCTATGACCTCACACTCCCACTCTGAATATGTATTTCAAAGAAATTCTCACAAATACAAAGGTAATCTTTCAACTGTTGTGGTGGCGGCAGGAAGCTAGAAGCAATCTGATTGTCCGTCACTGGTCAGCTGATAAAATGCAGTGGATGCACGCTCATTATTAACTACCACGCAACAGTTCTTTAGAAGCAACAGGAAACATGCATAGATCTTAAGAAATATGGTGGTAAGTTTTTTAAAAAGGAAGAAATAAAGAGATCTAATAAACACAGTGGAAACTCTGGTGGCATAATGGGTAACCAAAAGGTCGGCAGTTTGGATCCACCAGGCACTCCTTGGGAATTTTATACGGGGCGGTTCTACTCTGTCCTTAGGGTCACTATGAGTCAGAATTGACTCAAAGGCAATGGGTTTGGTTCTTCTGGATGATAAACAAAATGGCACTTGTTCCTATTGGCTGCCTCGGAGTCAGCCCCAGCTCAGGGCAACCCCACGCACAACATGATCACACGCACAACACGATCACACGCACAACACGATCACACGCACAACACGATCACACGCACAACACGATCACACGCACATGATCACACGCACAACACGATCACACGCACAACACGATCATAAGCACATGATCACACGCACGACACGATCACACGCACGACACGATCATACGCACATGATCACACGCACAACACGATCACACGCACGACATGATCACACGCACGACATGATCACACGCACAACATGATCAGACCGTTGTGGCCCGCAGGGTTTTCACTGGCTGGTTTTTGGGAGTAGACCACCAGGACTTTCTTCCTAGTCTGTCTTAGTCTGGAAGCTCTGCTGACACCCGTCCAGCACCACAGGGACACGCAAGCCTCCACTGACGGATGGGTGGTGGCTATGCTGGAGGCGCATTGGCCAGAAATCAACCCCAGTCTTCCTCGCGGAAGGCCAGAATTCTACCACAGAACCACTACTCCCCTCTTTGAATGCTACATACATAAATTTACAAAGTATCTACACACACAGCAACAACATACATTTTATAAGAACGCACCCAAAACAAAAGGATACACATGCAATAAATTTGCTATGGGGGAAGAGGAGTGAAGAATAGGGGTAAAAATAAATGAAAAACAACTAAAGGAAGAAAAGGGTCCCTGAGCAGACCAATGCCAGAGTGCCATGAGCTGAGTAAGAAGAGTAACTAAACCCTCTGTAGCTGAGATTCAAACAAAAAATGTTTTATATTTGCTAAAAACAAATTCCTTAGTAAGTAAAAGTTATACTCAGTTTATAAATTGATCCTGACATTTCCCCAAGTCAATGTTTACATAAAAGAATATTTTAAATCCTACGGAATATAAAAATAGATACACATAAAGATGTTCATATCCCTTGACACAGCAAAATCAACACTGGGTACTGAGTTTAAGGAAAATGATTCAATAGATAAATTAACTTATCCATACAAAGACGTTACTTGCCATATTTAAAACAATAAAAATTTGGAGGCAACCTTTAATCCCAAAGTAGAAGTACAGTTCAACTTTGGCATAGCGGTCTATTATATAACCATTAAAAATGCTAATATAATGGCTTTGTAGAATGGAGAAGTGAGTTATATAATGTTTACTGAAAGAAAGAAAAAAAAGACAATCACTGTTTTATTCATACCGCTTTTCTCTCTGTACTGTGAGCTCTTCAAGGGTAGGGACTAAATTTTGTTTATCCCTATACACAAGTTATCATATACTTTCTAGCCCGTAGTTGGTGTTCATTAAATATTTAACAAATGAATAAAAATGGATTTAATAAAACTTTTAAGATGCAAAACTAAAGTGTACACAAAGTTTCATAACATAATTTTCATTTCAATATGAAACAACAATTTGACAGTAACTGCGTAATGGTGGCAATGTAACATTTTAGTTGGTCGCCCCGCCCCCCTTGGACTTGGAGTACTAGACATAACAGAGTAACTGATGTTAGTTCAGAAATACTTAGGTATGTCACAAACTATGAGAAATGGCTGTATCTTGAAATATGAGACGAACTCTAGAAAAACCCAGTTCGGACTATTGTAGATATCCTCAGATCAAATCACATTTCTAAGGAAAAAAAAATGTGTTGCGAGTTCAATGGATGGAGCATCAAATATGAAAAGACAGCTCAATGGGTTTGCATCATGATTTTTTTTTAAAAGTATCAGCTAGCCACATTTATGTCTGATGTCTAGAATCCACTAAGAGCAGCTGTAATGGAAATGTCAGATGAAACGACTTCACTATTTCCCTTTAAAAGTGTTGTGCTGCATTTTAAATACACTCAGATATTTGGCATTAAAAACTATGGTGACAGGGTCACATGTTTGCTCTCAGAGGAAATCGCGAGGAGAGGGGAAAAGGGCAGAAGGAGACACTGTCTGGCAGGAGAGGCAGAAAGTCCATTTCAGCCCCAAACCCTCTACTCGTAAGGTTTTCCTCTAATCACAACAAGTCAATGGTCTATACATTTATCAGAGAAATGTCTTCCTTCAATTCCTGTCTTTTCAGTGACTGCTGTGTTCCCTTGGACGAATGCTTCAGAGAAAAGACAGGAACAGATGTAGAAGACTACTAATAATTTATTAGGAACTAGCGGAGCTGCTGCTTTGTTTAGGGTGATCACGTGGCCTAAAGCATAATCTCACGGAACATAAACATGCTCTACACAATTCTCTTTTTATGAAGCAGGACGGGAAGATGTAGAAATCTAGTAGTCATGATCTTGTACTATAACATTTCGCATTAAAGGGGAGACATTTTGGGTTCTCTCTAGGACACTACTGTGTCTATTCTATTTAGCTAATGCCATACAAAGGGTGTGTTTTACCTATCTGGCAAAAAATGCTGGTAAAACTGCTCATTTCTTTTTGATCCCAACAAACCCAACAGCTGGAAAATAACCTCCATTTCTTTGTGACAGCAACTAGAATTATCATTATAACACTAAGACCTAAAACCAAGCCTTCAACTGTTTTTTGTTTTTTTTTTTAATTTTTAACCTTTTTTTTGCGGGGGGGGTTCTTTTTAAAAAAAATTTTTTATTGTGCTTTAAGTAGAAGTTTACAAATCAAGTTAGTCTCTCATACAAAAATTTATATACACCTTGCTATATACTCCTAATTGCTCTCCCCCTAATGAGATAGCACACTCCTTCCCTCCACTCTCTATTTTTGTGTCCATTCGGCCAGCTTCTAACCCCCTCTGCGCTCTCATCTCCCCTCCAAACAGGAGCTGACCACATAGTCTCAAGTGTCTACTTGATCCAAGAAGCCCATCCCTCACCAGTATCATTTTCTATCTTACAGTTCAGTCTAATCACTGTCTGAAGAGTTGGCTTTGGGAATGGTTCCTGTCTGGGGCTAATAGAAGGTCTGGGGACCATGACCTCTGGGGTCCGTCCAGTCTCAGTCAGACCATTAAGTCTGGGCTTTTTATAAGAATTTGAGGTCTGCATCCCACTGCTCTCCTGCTCCCTCAGGGGTTCTCTGTTGTGTTCCCTGTCAGGACAGTCATCAGTTGTAGCTGGGCACCATCTAGTTCTTCTGGTCTCAGGCTGACGTAGTCTCTGATTTATGTGGCCCTTTCTGTCTCCCGGACTCATAATTACCTTGTATCTTTGGTGTTCTTCATTCTCTTTTGATCCAAGTGGTTTGAGTCCAATTGATGCATCTTAGACGGCCGCTTGCCCCAGATGCCACTCTCCAAAGTGGGATCCAGAATGTTTTCTTAATAGATTTTATTATGCCAATTGACTTAGATGTCCGCTGAAACCATGGTCCCCCCCATACCCCTGCCCCTGCTACGCTGGCCATCAAAGCATTCAGTTTATTCATGAAACCTCTTTGCTTTTGGTTTAGTCCAGTTGTGCTGACCTCGCCTGTATCATGTGTTGTCTTTCCCTTTACCTAAAATAGTTCTTGTCTACTATTTAATCAGTGAATACCCCTTTCCCTCCCTCCCTCCCTCCCTCCCTCCCCACTCTCGTAACCATCAAAGAATATTTTCTTCTCTGTTTAAGCTATTTCTCCAGTTCTTATAATAGTGGTCTCATACAATATTTGTCCTTTTGCAACTGACTAATTTCACTCAGCATAATGCATTCCAGATTCCTCCATGTTATGAAACATTTCATGGGCTCATCATTGTCTTTTATCGATGCATAGTATTCCATTGTATGAACATGCCATAATTTATTTATTCATTCATCCATTGATGGGCACCTTGGTTGCTTCCATATTTTTGCTATTGTAAACAGTGCTGCAGTGAACATGGGTGTGCATGTATCTGTTTGTTTAAAGGCCCTTATTTCTCTAGAATATATTTCAAGGAGTGGGATTGCTGGATCGTACAGTAGTACTATTTCTAGCTTTTTAAGGAAGCGCCAAATTGATTTCCAAAGTGGTTGTACCATTTTACATTCCCAGCAGCAGTGTACAAGTGTTCCAGTCTCTCCACAACCTCTCCAGCATTTATTATTTTGTGTTTTTTGGATTAATGCCAGCCTTGTTGGAGTGAGATGGAACCTCATTGTAGCTTTGATTTGCATTTCTCCAATGGCTAATGATTGTGAGCATATCCTCACGTATCTGTTAGCTATTTCTATTGTTTTTTTGAAAGACCAACAAGAACTCATTTTTAACATGATGGTTTCAGAAAAGAAAAGGTGAAATATCAAAATCCAGAAACTAAAATGAACAAGTTTGCAAAAATAAAACAAGCAACAATACCTGTTACTGGAAAGCAGCACCCACAAAATGAATCTGCCCTGTGGACAACTTGTTTAGCATGATTTGGCATCCATAAAGATGAGCTAAACGAGTGATAGGCAAGTGTTTCCTGGACTCAGGACCAATTCAGCTCTAGACTGAAGGGTCCTTGTCAGGCCAAGACATAGGGCTGTCCTTGCCCCTTCATGTGACACTTACATTTTTTTAGCACCAGTCAGATAAGCGCCATCACCTACTCCTATTTCAGAAGCATCATTCCCTAATTTCCTCAGATTTCCCCTTCTCACTCTTGGTCCTGGGAAAGAAATGGTCACCACCTTCATTGTACGAGGCGATAAGACTCCTCTTTTCTGATACAGAGACTTCCTGGAGGGGATACTCCTTTTCTGCTTATGCTGCTGCTCTCCTGCTGGGCCCACTTGGTAAAAATGTGTACCTTTCTTCCTAGTCTCATTAATATCATCTTAATTCAAACTCGCTTGATATCTCCCAAGGACAGTTAGCTCATTCAACAAAAAGTCATTGAATGGGCAAAGCACTATTCTAGATGCTGGGGATACAGCAGAGAACAAAACAGACAAAAAATTCTGCCCTCACAGATCAACATTCTAGTAGAAGGAAACAGACAATTAAAAAAAAATATTTAGTCAATGATGCAGTTCGTATAGTAGAAGGCAACAAGTGGTATGGGGAAAAAAAGCACACAAAGGAGGAAAGGGAACTCTGGCTGGGGTTACAATTGTAAACAGGATGGTCAGAGCAGGCCTCACTGAGAAGGTCCAGTGTGCCTGGAGCAAAGTGGAGAGTAGCAGGAGAGGAGGTTAGAAAAAGAACAGGAGAATCTGGCCTTGAAGGGCATTCTAAGGATCCTGGCTTTTATTCTCCATGGGATGGGAAGCTATTTTGATGGTTTCAAGCAACAAAGAGGCGTATTTAGTCTCACTATTTTAACCAGATCCTTCTGGCTACAGTGTAGAGAAAGGACTGTGGTGGTCAGAGTAGAAGCAGAAGACCAGTTTGGGAACTTTTGCAATAAACCAGGAGAGGGATGATGGTGGCTTGGACCAGGATGGCAGTGGTAGAGGTGAGAGAAGCACTCTGCTGCGTATATTATGAAAATCAAGATGAGAAGATTGCAAATAGTTTAGATGTGGGGGGCGGGGGGGGGAAGGAATCAGCAACTAGGATGAAATTGCCAATAACAGAGATGAGAAGACTGCAAAGAAGAATGGGTCAGAAGGAAGATGAAGAGTTCGGGTCACTCTTTTGGCGCTCTCAACTGGTCTCATGGCTTTTCATACCGCCTGAATGGGGGTGATGCCCATGTGTATATTTCCCTGAACTCTACAGCCATATTATACTGGTGTCCACTGCACTTTTTCTCTTGCTTGTCAAATTGGTATCTCAACCTTATCTTCTTCAAAACTATTGGACTTAACTCTCCACATATTAATTATTTCCAGTAGTATAACTCAGAAGGTGAGAAACCTCTGCCCATTTACCCACTCACATGTAGGTAACTAACAAAGCTAAAACAGTCTCCCCAACTACTTGTCCATGATTCCATCATTCTCTCTCTTAAATTTCTTGCTCTATTAATCCTCAAATATATCTTTACTCAGACTCTTCACTCTCTGAGCATATGGCTTGAGAGCAAACTACCTTAAGAGAGGGATCTGATTCTAATCCTAGTTTTGTCAGTTTCAGGACTTAGCACAGGTCACTCAGTCACTCTCTGGGCCCCAGGATCTCATGTATAAAATTAAGGGTTGGGCCAGGTCTGCTGTTTCCTAAATATTTATGATATAGATAGAATAATACTGTTCTGATAGGTGTTAATAAGTAATCCACATAAAAAGGATCAAAATAAATTTCAGTAACCTTCCCTTGTACTTAATAACCCTCTTTATAATTGACAAAGTGCCTCAGAACATTGAAGGCACTGAACATTCTTGCAGTATAGAAGCCAACTAAACTTCCTTTTAACTTTGGATTTCACACGCCTACTAGCCCTGGTGGTACAGTGATTAAGAGCTCGGCTGCTAACCAAAAGGTCAGCAGTTCGAATCCACCAGCCACTCCTTGGAAACCCTATGGGGCAGTTCTACTCCATCCTATAGGGTTGCTATGAGTTGGAATCAACTCAATAGCAAGAGGACTAGGCCATAAACCAGTTGCCCTCAAGTTGAATCTGACTTATGGAGACCCCACGTGTTATAGAGCAGAACTACACTTCATAGGGTTTTCATGGTTATGACTTCACAAAAGCGGGCCGCCAGGCCTTTCCTCCGAGGCATCCCTGGGTGGGTTTAAACCGCCAATCTTTCGGTTAGCAGCGAGAGCTTAACCATTTTGCACCACCCAGGGACTCTGAGGTCATAGAACCCTTTTATTATTGAAATACCTTCTAACATTTCTAATATCTCACAGAACACAGTCAGAACCCAGTCCAGGAAACACTGGCTAGTTGACCATTAAGGCCCTTTGAGATCTAATATTCTAAGACTGTATCAGAAACATTTTACAGAGGACTCCTAACTAAACTGACATAATACAGGGTCAACAAAGTTTGTTATATAAAATAGATGAAATGACTTCAGGCTTTAGCGGCCTGTCCTTTCTCTCCCTTGTTACAGTGAAATAACAACAAGGGAAAGGGAACCAGGAGTACTTGGAAGCAAAGTCAGGGGTAAAATCTCCCTCAACATATTGGGATATTAGGCAAAATCAAAGTAAAGGTGAGCACTTCAAGCCTAGACCCCTCAGTGGCTCTTGTTTGTCACATAAGGGTAGTTCTACAGCTTGAACTATTACAACAACCAACACAATCTTTCAGGCGTTTATATCTGACATAAATGTTTATTTCTCTCAGCTACTGATTTTGTAAATTAGACTTCATGTTCTGAGCCACTAAACTAGAAAAATAAAGGTCTCCACACTGCAGCAAGGCTAAATTAAAGTTACATCTCTCAGAGCAATATATTCATTATCCACTTTGTATCTTTGATCTTCTCTTATTCACATCAAAGTATCTCAAATAAATCTCATATGCCCACAATATCTCTCAATCACTGTAACTTAATAAAAACTAACAGCCTCTTTCTACAGCTTCATCCCTGATACAATCGACTATGAGATTTCCCTCTCAAAGAAAAAAAAAAGTATGAAATAAAATCAGTGTTAATAACCAGACCCAGACTGACAGATGTAGGGATAAGACTGCTGTTTGCTGTGTATCCCAATCAGCAGTGGCTCACTCGCTCATGTGCTCATATACAAGCCCCGGGGCAGGGACTGGCCAAATACTGGCCTGATGGGTCTGAGTTTTCTCTCTTCAGGGCAAGTAAGGATGCCAGATGTGTCATCCCACAAGCCCCAAGTGACAATAGAGAACCAGGGCTTTCCTTATGGGGAGGGTGGTTCACGACACCAGAGAAGCCAGGCCCTTCTGAGGCTGCTCCTCAGCATCACCCAGGCCACTTTAAAAGCGCAGATTCTGGGCGCCCCATAAACTTACCGGGTCCAAATACTCGGGCCCCTCAGATCATGCTTGTGATCTGGGCCTAGTATCCAATTAATCTGCCACTCTTGCAGAGTTTCCTCTTGTAAAATCAGAATGAAACTAAATTTGGAACATATGCTCTAAAGTCTTGTTGTATGGAAAATATGTCTGCTTTATCAAAGAGGTCTCTAGAAAGAATCATTACCTACACTGCAAATGGAAAGGGGTGGAAGGAATGATTTGCTAGGAAGGGCCACCACAGTTAATTATTTGTGAGGAATCTTTTAAATGAACAAATTCAGTAGCAAAAGGCACACACAAACAGGCCCCATTTATGCAACTTACAAATGCCCCAGCCAAAGGAAAAGCAAACCTCGTATTACTTCATCCTACTGGTGCTGGACCTACCTTATCCCTTCAACTACACCTTCTGCATCCACTGTACTATGCCACCCTCTCCTGTAGAGGGCACTATTTGTTGCTGTTGCTAGTTGCCCTCCAGTCAATTCCGACTCATGACAACCCCAGGTGTGCCGAGTAGAACTGCTCCATAGGGTTTCCAAGGCTGTGACCTTTTCGAAGCAGATCGCCAGGCCTGTCTTCTGAGGCACCTCTGGGTGGGTTTGAACTGCCAACCTTTTGGGTACTAGTCGAGCAATTAACCATTTGTGCTACCTGGAACTACCCAGAGAGCACTTGTGAGGTTCCCATAACCAAGCCTCGTTCTTCTCTCTGTCTAGCTAGCTCTTGATCTCTGCTGCTAAATTCTTTCTCCTAAACGGACTATCAGTTTATTAGGCCTTACAAAGGACTCAAGGCTCAGGCAGGCTCATGCCTCCAAGATGCTCAGAGCTCCAGCAGACTGGCAGTTCTGTCTTCAGAGGCTTGGAGTTCAGGTCTTGTGGCACCAGACAAGGCATTATTATGATATTACTATTAGTTCAGTCCTGACAGCTGACCTAGGATGCCAGCCACCATTTCCAATATGGTCTACCTAGGGCTGAAATGTTATAACCAACCAATTCCCAAATCAATTTTTAAAACACAACTTATTTTTAAGACTGGGATATTAACTTTAATTGAAAACTGATATAAGAAAAAGCCATTTGGAAAACTTTCTACGTAACTTCTGTAAGCTAGAATCTGTTCATATAAAGAAACAAGAGTATTTGAGATGACTTTTTTCTGTATTATTATAAAATTCAGAGATGGTTTAACAGTGGTATCTCCATGCTCTAGACAGTGTGCAAATGCCAAGTAGATGGGTTTCATAAAGTGGGGCGTGAGCCCCGGCCTTAATTCTCTCCTATTTTCCTCTAAAAGGTTTGCTTGATATCAGTGAATAATTTTATGCTGAAAATACCCAAGTCTCTATTTCCAGCACTGCCTTGAGCTCCATTTCTACATTTCTAACCACATTTTTTTTTTTTTTTTACTATATACCTCCACTTACAAAAACCACCTCCAAAACATCATGTTCAAAATTTGCTGAATTGTCTACCCCAAAGCTGACTTCTTTCCCCACATTCTTAATTCCACAGTTTTGCTATGGTATTCCATTCTCCCAAATCACTTTTTCTTTTTTACTGAGGTAAAATTCACGTAACACAAAATTAATCACTTTAAAGTGTACAATTCAGTGGCATTTAGTGCATTCGGTGACATTTGGTACTCTTAGAGGCATCACCTCTATTTAGTTCCAAACATTTTCATCACCCCAAAAAGAAAGCCTGCACCCATTAAGCAGTCACTCTTCACTCCCTACCCTCCAGCCTCTCAACAACCACCAGTCTGCTTTTTGTCACTGCAATTTTACGCATTCCTGGGTATTTCATATAAATGAAATCACACAATATATGACCTTTTGTGTTTGGCTTCTTTCACTTATAAATCACTAATTTTAAGTTACTAAAATCTTCTCTTGCATTTACCACAAAAATCTAAACTATTGTCAAGTCCTGTCATTTCCTACTTCAAAATGTCTCTCTGAATCTCTCAATTGCTACTACCATCACGTTAGTCTAGCGCCTCCTCATTTCCTGCTGGAATCTTTGACCCAACTTAATTCTGTTTATCTGAGGCCCACTACTGATTGATCTAATCCCAAACTACACTGTAAACTCTGGGAGAAGAGAGGCCACATCTTCAGTTCTGTAGATTACTTGAAGAACATATTAGGTATAATAAATACTTAATGCTTGTTTGATTTACTGAGTTTCACGGAATATGCCTTTTACGAAGTTACTTTCCCGGACCAGGAATTTATAATGGCTCTTAGTTATTTATTACATGAAATACATTTTCTTTTATTCTTAATTTGCATCACCCCTGCTTCTAATTCCTCACTATTACCCAGTATGTGGAGTGCTAGAGGCCCAGTGGTTACGAGCTATGGCAAACTACAGTGAGCTACAGCTGCTAACCAAAAGGTCATGGTTCAAATCCGCCAGCCGCTCCTTGGAAACCCTATGGAGCAGTTTTACTCTGTCCTATAGGATCATTATGAGTTGGAATCAACTCAGTGGCAACAGGCTACCCAGTATGCACTCTCTTTGACGGTACTTTTGCCTCTTTTGTGTATTGGTTCAGAATGCTACCTCCACTGGAGTTGCCCTCTCTTCCCTCCCGTTCTGCCAATCAAATCCTACCCAATCTTCAAAATAAATCTGAAATTCTATTAGAATTATAGAATAATATAAATAAGCCCAGCGGTTCTCAAAGTGTGATGCTTAGGCCAGTTGCAACGGCATCACCTAGCAACTCATTAAAAAAAAAAAAAAATTCTCAGGCCCTACCATAGGCCTACTGAATCAAAAACTCTGGGGTGGGGCCCAGCAGTGTGTGTGTTAACAAGACTCCAGGTGATTCTAATGCAGCTAGTTATTGCCCAAGAACATTGCTTTATACACCAGGAAGCTGAGATGTAAAGACAGATCAAAACAAATGATTTGTCTAAGATCAAGAGTTAAAACTAGAGTCCAGGTTTCCTTACTCACTGTGCCATTCTCTCCCACTACAACATAAGACAGCAATTTCTTCAGCACTTTTAGTTCCTACTGTACTTTCTTCAAGGAGCCCTGGTGCCTCAATAGTAAGCACTTGGCTGTTAAAGGAAAGGTCAGCAGTTTGAACCTACTTGCTTCTCCACAGGAGAAAGATGTGGCAATTGCTTTTGTAAAGATCAGAGCCTTGAAAACACTATGGGGCAGTTTTACTTTGATAACTCTTTAAAGTCTTCATAACTGTTCCGGTGTGAAATCTTGCTAAAGATTTACTACCATACATAAATTTATTCAACAAATTAATGACCTCCTACTAAGGGTGAGGGGTACTGATGGTGCAGTGGCTAAGCGTGTGGCTGCTAATCAAAATGTCAGCAGTTAAAATCCACCAGCCACTCCTTGGAAACCCTGTGGGCCAGTTCTAATCTACTCTGTCCTGTAGGGTCTCTGAGTCAGAATTGACTTGGTGGCAATGGGTTTGGTTTTGGTTACTAAGGGTGAATCTTTACATTAGGGGTCAAATGGGATGAATAACAGAATAATAAAAACCATTTCTGACATCAAGAGGTAAATAGTAATAAAAATAGCTAACATCTAAATCCTTACTATGTACTATGCTAATGTATTTTAAAAAATGTATTACATTCATTTAATTGCTTTAACAGCTGTATGAGGTATGTTATGTTTTTATCCCACTTTTACAGGTGGGTAAAAAAAGGCTTAGAGAGGTTGAGCAGGTAACTCACATTTTTTAAACACAATAAACCTGTATTACATTTGTGCTTCAAATATTACAGTATATCATACACTATAGTCCAAAATAAGCGTCTCATGCCAAGTGACACAAATACGAATAGTAGGCAAAAAAAAAAAAAAAAAAATCAATACATACACTAGTTATTTCCTTAATAATAATAAATACTCAACTCTGACCTGGGGCAATGTCACAATATAAAAAAAAAAAAAATTTTTTTTTTTTTTTTTTTTAAAGATGCAGTCCACATTTCAATCCATATAACCATCCTTTGGTATATCTTTGCTAATCAATAGGTTCCTGTGTCAATTGTTACATACATATGGAACAAAAATTAATGCAGTGCTTTATATTCTTAATGAAGTGATGTTGATAGATCAGTGAACCTGAGTTGCATAATGTTCTTTCACTAAATTTTTTGAGAAAGCTGAGCTAACAAGGCTCCCTAGACAGATGCATCATGTATCCCTCTGCAGCAAAGACTCAGAAAACTAAAAAAAAAAAGATACAAACATGAATCCTGGAAGCCTAGGCATCAAATGATGGGATAAAGAATTAGCTCAATAATAAAACAAAGCTAAAAGACTTAAAACAGGGAAAGAGAGATGTCAGCTAGTAAATGATGACAACATCAAAAAAGGGAATAAATCGTGTAGGTTTAAAACTTTCAAATGGAGAGGAAGACAAGGTGATACCAAATAATAAACAACTAGTCCAAATTTAGGAAGAGATGGTAAATTTCTTTTTTGTGTGTGTGCTTTGCGTGAAGGTTTACAGAGCAAATTAGTTTCTCATTAAACAAGTAATATACATATTGTTTTGAGACATTGGTTGCCAACCCCAAGACAGGACAACACTCCCCACTTCTCGACCTTAGGTTCCCTATTTCCATCCATCCAGCTTTGCTGTCCCTTCTTGCCTTCTTGTCCTTGTCCCTGGGCTGGTGTGCCTGTTTAGTCTCACATACATGGTTGAGCTACGTGTATTATTGTTTGTTATGCGGGCCTGTCTAATCTTTGGCTGACGTGTGAACCTCAAGAGTGACTCAGGTACTGAATTAAAAGGGTGTCTGGGGGCCATACTCTCAGGGTTTCTCCAGTTTCTGTCAGATCAGTAAGTCTGGTCTTTTTGTGAGTTTGAATTTTGTTCTGCATTTTTCTCCACCTCTGTCCAGGGCCCTCTATTGTGCTCCCTGTGACAGCAGTTGGTGGTGGTAGCTGGGCACCATCTAGTTGTGCTAGCCTCAGTCTGGTGGAGGCTGATGTAGTTGTATTCCATTAGTCCTAGATAAGGGTAAATTTCAATGTAACCACAAAGAAAGTTAACAAACCTACTCATTGGAATAAAAAAGAAGAAAAACAAAGTCTCAGTAAACATGTAATCTATAATACTGAAAGAAAAGAAAATCCACCAACAAGAGGAATTCTGCACAGGAAAGAAAGAGGAATAAAGAAAACACCAGCACCACGAAAAAAACAAAAACAAAAGGACAACAACATGACAGCAATAAAACTCATACCTGTCGATAATCACACTGAATATAAATGGCTTAGGGGTGCCTATAAATAAGACACAAAGTGGCAGAATGGATAAAAAAGCACAACCCATCAATATGCTGTCTACAAGAGATACACCTTAGACACAAGGACATAAATATATTAAAAATCAAAGGATGGAAAAAAATATATCAAACAAACAATAACCAAAAAAAGGGCAGGAGTGGCAATAGTAATTTCAGATAAAATAGAATCTAAGGAAAAATCAACCATAAAAGACAATGAAGGACATTATATAATGATTAAAGCAACAATCCACCAAGGAGACATAACCTTAATAAATACCTACACACCCAATGACAGAGTTCCAAAATACATCAAACAAATTCTAACAGCACTGAAAAGAGAAATAGGCAGTTCCACAATAACAGTAGGAGACTTCAACATACCACTCTTGGAAAAGAACAGAACATCTAGAAAGAAACAACAAAGATACAGAAGATCAACCAACTTTACCTCATAGACACATATAGAACACTCCACCCAACAGAAAAAAGAATACATTCTTTTCCAATGCACATGGAACATTCCCCAGAATAGACCACATTTTAGGCCACAAAGCAACCCTCAATAAAATACAAAACATCGAAAAAACACAAAACATTCTCTCTGATCACAACGCCATTAAAGTAGAAATCAATAACAGGAAGAGCAAGGAAAAAAAATTGAACATATGAAAACCGAATAAATGCCTTGCTTAAAAACAACTGGGTAATAGAAGAAAACAAAGAGGGGATCAAAAAACTCCTAAAATTAAATGAGAATGAAAATACACCATATCAAAACATATGGGACAGCAAAGGGCAATGCTTGGAGGTCAATTTATAGCAATAAACTCACAAATCAAAAAAGAAGAATCGCCCATAATCAAAACATTAGCCCTATACTTCGAATAAACAGAAAGAGAACAGCAAAACAACAAAACAAACTCAAAGTCACCAGAAGAAAGGGAACAATAAAGAATAAAACATAAAAAAATGAAATAAAGAATAGAAAAACAGTAGAAAGAATCAACAAGACAAAAAGTCTGCTCTTTGAAAAGATCAACAAAATTGACAAACCACTGGCCAAACTGCAAAAGATAAACAGGAAAGAAAGCAAATAGCCTAAATAAGATATGAGATGGGGGACACTAAAGCAGACCCAACTAAAATAAAAAGGATCATAACAGATTACCATACCACAAGCTGACGGAGAAAATCTGAACAGACACATAACAAGAGATTAAAGAGGTAATTTTGAAACACCTGCAAAAACAAAACAAAACAAAAAAAACCCTGGCCCGATAACTTCACTGAAGAATTCTACCAAACATTCAGACAAGAGCTCACACCAGTGCTACTCAAACTATTTCAGATCATATAAAAGGAAGGAATATTCCCAAATTCATTCTAGGAAGCCAGCATAACCTTGATATCAAAGTCAGGCAAAGGCACCACAAAAAAAAAAGAAAATTACAGGCCAATATCTCTTACGAATACAGATGCAAAAGTTATCAACAAAATTTTAACCAATAGAATTCAGGATCATTAAAAAAAAAAAAAAAATACACCACGACCAAGTGGGATTCATACCAGGTATGCAAGGATGGTTCAATACCAGAAAATCAATCAACGTAATCTACCACATAAATAGCACAAAAGTAAAGAATCACATTACCATTCCAATCGATGCAGAAAAGGGCATTTGATAAAATCCAACACTCATTCCTGATAAAAACTCTCAACTAAAACAGGAATAGAAGGGAAATTCCTCAACATAATAAAGGGCATCTATACAAACCAAACAGCCAACATCATTCTCAATAGAGAGAGGCTGAAAGCATTCCCCTTGAGAGCCGGAACAAGACAAGGATGCCCTTTACCTCCACTCCTGGTTAACACTGCTGGAAGTCCTAGCTACAGCAGTAAGACAAGAAATAAATAAATAAATACAGGGTGTCTTAGTCATCTAGTGCTGCTATAACAGAAATACCACGAGTGGATGGCTTTAACAAACAGAAGTTTATTCTCTCACAGTCTAGTAGGTAGAATTCCAAATTCAGGGTGTCAGCTCTCGGGGAAGGCTTTCTCTGTCAGCTCTGGAGGAAGGTTCTTGTCATCAGTCTTCCCCGGGGCTAGGAGCTTCCCTGCACAGGAACCCTGGGTCCAAAGGAAGCATTCTGCTCCTGGTGCTGCTTTCTTGGTGGTATGAGGTCCCCCTGTCTCACTGCTCGCTTCTCTCTTACATCACAAATGAGATTGGCTTAAGACACTATATAACCTTGTGTTGTTGTTGTTATTAGGTGCCGTCGAGTCAGTTCCGACTCATAACGACCCTATGCACAACAGAACGAAACACTGCCCGACCTAACCTTGTAAAGCTCATCGATAAAACTGCTGCTAAAAAAAAAAAAAAAAAAAAATTTATTTTTATTTTTAATCCATCTTATTACATCATAGTGATGAGATTTACAACACACAGGGAAATCACATCAGATGATAAAATGGATAATACTGGGAATCATGACATAGCCGAGTTGACAGATATTTTGGGGGGACACAATTCAATCCATGACAAAGAGCATCAGAATTATAAAGGAAGAAGTAAAACTATCCTTTTTCGCAGGTAATATGTTTCTATATAGAGAGAACACCAAAGATTCCATAAAAAAAAACTACTGGAACTAAAAGAAAGATACAGCAGAGTAGCAGGATATGAGATCAACCTACAAAAATAAGTTGGATTTCTATACGACAGCAAAGAGAACATCAAAAAGGGAAATCAGGAAAACAATGCCATTTATAATAGCCCTTAAAAAGATAAAATACTTAGGATTAAATCTAACCAGGGATATAAAAGGCCTATACGAAGAAAACTACAAAACAATATTGTAAGAAACCAAAAGAGACCTAAACCAAAAAAAACCAAACCCACTGCCATTGAGTCGATTCCGACTCATACCGAACCTATAGGACAGAGTAGAACTGCCCCATAGAGTTTCCAAGGAGCGCCTGGCAGATTTGAACTGCCGACCTCTTGGTCGGCAGCTGTAGCACTTAACCACTACGCCACCAGGGTTTCCAAAAGAGACCTATAAATGGAAAAACATACCATACGCATGAATAGGAAGCCTCGACATTGAAAAAATGTCAGCTCTACCCAAAGCAATCTACAGATATAACTCAATCCCAATGCAAGTATGAACAGCATTCTTTAACGAGAGAAAAGCTATCCACAGAGAAATAAGAGCCATCACATGAATAGACATACGTACACCCTTGTTCACTGCAGCATAATCTACAATAGCAAAGGAATGGAAACACCCTAAGTGCACATCAACAGATGAATGGATAAACAAATTATGGTACACACACACTACGGAATACTACACAGCAATAAAGAACACTGATGAATCAGCAAAACATATCACAACATGGATGAGGCTGGAGGGCATTATGCTGAGTAAGATAAGTCAATCACAAAAGGACAAATATTGTATGAGACCACTATTATAAAACCCCAAGAAAAGGCTTACACACAGAAAAAACAATCTTTGATGGTTACGAGGGAGGGGAGCAAAGAGGAGGGGAAGTCACTAATAGCAGACAAATTAACTTTGGTGAAGGGAAAGACAACACACAATATAGCCGAAGGCAGCATAACCTGACCAAGGGAAAGTCACAGAAGTTTCCTAGACACATTCAAACACCTTAAGGGATCGAGTTACTAGGGCTGAGGGCTGGGGGCCATGGTCTCAGGCGACATCTAGGTCAATTGGCATAACATAGTTCATAAAGAAAATCTTCTACATCCTACTCTGGTGCATAGCATCTGGGGTCTTAAAAACTTGCAAACGGCCATCTAAGATACATCTATTCGTCCCATCCTATCCGTAGCAAAGGAGAATGAAGAAAACCAGACACAAGGAAAACATTAGTCCAAAGGAATAACGGGCCACATGAACCACAGCCTCTACCAGCCAGAGCCCAGAAGAACTAGATGGTGCCATGCTACCACCCCAGATCCTCCGACAGGGATCACAATACAGGATATAGAACAGAGCGGGAGAAAAATGTAGAACAAAATTGAAATTCACAAAGAAAGATCAGACTTACTAGTCTGACAGACTGGAGGAACGCCCAAGACTATGGCTCCCTGGATACCCTGCTAACTGAGAACTGAAGCCACTCTGAAGTCTACTTTTCAGCCAAAGATCAGACAGGCCTATAAAACAATGACATACGTGAGGAAAGTGCTTCTTAGTTCAATCAAGTATATGAGACAAATAGGCAACACCTACCCACAAGAAAATACGAGAAGGGAGGAAGGAACAGGAAAACTGGACAAACGGACACAGAGAACCCAGGATAGAAAGGGAAAGGGGGAGAGGGTTGACACATTTCAGGGATTGCAACCAATATCACAAAACAATTTATGTATAAATTTTTTAATGAAAAACTAATTTGCACTGTAAACTTTCACCTAAAAAAAAAATTAAAAAAAAAAATCTTGGAAGGCTGATCAGAGAGGAGGCAGCTTGATCTAAGCCCTGACCTCAGGACAAAAGGAGTAGGGGCTTATTCAGGCTAGGGGATAGGATCAAGGAGCAGAAGATAGTGTATGATAGTAGACTGGCCATGGCTCATGAATTTAGAATATGATTTTTGGACTACGTAAGTCATTCATGGGTTTGAAACAAGGAAATGTGTTCAGACTTGTACTTTGAAATTCTGCTCTGAAGTCTTAGGGATAATGTAGCCAAAAGGAGAAAGTAAGGAGGCAGAAACATCAATTCAGAGGCTTTTGTCATGGTCAAGCCTCTTCCATCATTTGTGAAACAACATGAAACATAAATAAAATATTGAAAATGCATTCAGAAAATGATGAGCGTCTCCATGATGAAGGTTCTGAGTGGGAGAAAAAAAGATGTTTAAAAGACATATAGAGATACATATATTTAAGGATAAGTATATATTTTTAGTTTTTTATATATACACAAATATATACATACATACATATGTACATATACACACACACACACACTACAGTGGTACAAATGGTTATCACACATGGCTGCTAACCAAAAGATTGGAGGTTCAAGTCCACCAAGAGGCGCTTGGAAAAAAAACCTGGCAACCTACTTCCAAAACATCAGCCATTAAAAACTCTATGGAACATAGCTCTACTCAGACATACATGGGGTTATTTATGAGTCGGAATTGATTCGATGGTAACAGGTTGTGTGTGTGTGTGTGTGTGTGTGTGTGCCTGTGTGTGTGTGTAAAAATAAAGAAAAAACAAACCCATTGCCATGGAGTCAATTCTGACTCATTTGTGACCCTACA
Source organism: Loxodonta africana (assembly GCF_030014295.1). Classification (NCBI taxonomy): domain Eukaryota; kingdom Metazoa; phylum Chordata; class Mammalia; order Proboscidea; family Elephantidae; genus Loxodonta; species Loxodonta africana. Next base: position 28,225,025 of record NC_087360.1, on the reverse strand, counting down.
GGGCAGAGTAGAACCCATAGGGTTTCCGAGGAGTGGCTGGTGGGTTCAAACTGCCAGCCATTTGGTTAGCAGCCATAACTCTTAACCAGTACACCACCAGGGCTCCACGTATATACAAAAACACACACACACATATGTATTAAAAAAAAAAAATTGCAGTCGAGCTGATTCTGACTCATAGCGACCCTATAGGACAGAGTAGAACTGCCTCATAGGATTTCTAAGGAGCAGCTGGATTCAAATTGCCCATCTATTGGTTAGCAGCTGAGCTCTTAACGACTGTGCCACCAAGGGCTCCATACATATATGCATATATATATTAACCACTGTCGTAAACAAGAAATATTGGATAGCGAGACACTCAACAAGTGAGGGGTAGGTATATATCTATAAATACGTATGAATGTATATATGTACTCAAGATGGGATATACTCAAGGTCATATTTGGCCCTCGTTGACTTGTTCTAATTTTCTCCAGCTTCAACTTGAACTCTCATATGAGCAATTGATGGTCTGTTTCATAGTCGGCCCCTGACCTTGTTCTGACTGATGATAGCAAGCTTTCCCATCATCTCTTTCCACAGATGTAGTCGATTTGATTCCTGTGTATTCCATCTGGCGAGGTCCACATGTATAGTCACCATTTATGTTGTTAAAAAATGGTATTTGCAGTGAAGAAGTCATTGGTCTCACAAAGCTCTGCCATGCAATCTTCAGCATCGTTTCTATCGCCAAGGCCATATTTTCCAGCTACCAAGCTTTCTTCTTCATTTTTAACTTTCACGTTCCAATCACCAATAGTTATCAATGCATCCTGATTGTATGTTCGATTAATTTCAGATTACAGAAGTTGTTAAAATCTTCAATTTCTTCATCTTTGGCCTTAGTGACTGGCGGGTAAATTTGAATAACACTCATATCAACCGGTCTTTCTTGTAGGTGTATGGATATTATCCTATCACTGACAGCTTTGTACTTCAGAACAGATCTTGAAATGTTCTTTTTGATGATGAATGCAATGCCATTCTTCTTCAATTTGTCACTCCCAGCATAGTAGACCATATGATTGTCCAATTGAAAATGGCCAATACCAGTCCATTTCAGCTCACTAATGCCTAGGGTATCGATGTTTATGTGTTCCATATCATCTCTGACATTTCCAGTTTTCCTAGATTCATACTTCCTACATTCCATGTTCTGATTATTAATGGATGCTTGCAGCTGTCTCTTCTCATTTTGAGTCATGCCACATCAGCAAATGAAGGTCCCGAAAGCTTGACTCTATTGATGCCGTTAAGGTCAACTCTACTTTGAGGCAGCAGCTCTTCCCTAGTTGTCTTTTGAGTGCCTTCCAACCTGAGGGGTTCATCTTTAGGCCCTTTATAAGACAATGTTGCGCCGCTATTCATAAGGTTTTCACTGGATAATTTTTTTCAGTAGACTGCCAGGTTCTGTTTCTTAGTCTGTCTTAGTCTGGAAGCTCAGCTGAAACCTGTCCACCATGGGTGACCCTGATGGTATTTGAATACTGGTGGCATAGCTTCCAGCATCATAGCAACATGCAAGCCCCCACAGTAGGACAAACTGACAAGACATATATATACATATGTACCTAGTCCTCACTTGCCAACTCCTCGTTATCTGAAATTTCTCATTTACAACAATAGTAAATCTACTATAAAATTATTTTGCACATTAGTGAAGTACATCTGGCAGTAATGAACACCAAGCTGCTCCCTCATAGCCCTGCATGTCCTGCTGTATACCCCTCTGGTAACTACGGGTATAATAAACTTAACTTTTCATGGCCTCCCTGACTCATCTTTCCTGTGATGCCCCTGATCTGCCATCTTACACTCATGTACCACCACTGGTACAAGCAGTCATTGGCCAAAATTGCTGTCTGTCTCTGACATCTCAAGTTTGCCAATTCCCCGCCTCTGAGTTGCCAGGAGACAGGATTTTTGCCTAGTAATGGACGGCTCTCACCTGCCATTGTCCACAGTACCTGGAACCTTCTCCCTAGAGTTGGCCCAGGAGATTAGACCTCCATTTCCACAGCTGGAAATCATGGCAGTTCCTGTGACTGCTGCTTTGGCCACAGTCCTATTCAGGTGTCTGCAGAGGTGGAGGGTCAGGGCTGGTGCAGAGGGTGGAGGACGTCCCATGGGACTGGCTGGATGCTGCCCAGAGTTATCTGGTCCTGTAGAGCTGAAGGAAGAGTCCCTCCTTTGAGCAAACTTTGGAAAAGTGGGTGCCCACGGCAGAGCTCCTGCCAGGCAGGGACCCTCAGAAGTATAGTGAGGGGTGATGGGACCTTGGGACCAAGTGCATCTGTTAAGTGGGGGCACATGGGGACAGGTTAGGGCTGGGGTTCAGAAGCCACATTTTAAACCTCAAGATAGCATCTGGGGTTGTGCTGCTAGGGGTCTCTGTGGTTTTCTAATGTCTTCCTCGGGCTCAGGTTACTAACGGGAATGCTTATACAAGTAGAAACCTTAGAAATTGGTGGGGAGAGGGTGGTTAGGGCAGGAGGCAATGGGCAAGGTAATAAAAGGAAGGTGGGTTCCTTGGGAATGTGCCAGTAGAGGGGACAAAGGATCCATACAGGCTTTTAAAACTGCATTTTTGCATAATGCCAATTTTTGCATAATGACCTGGTCTTTGGAAACTAACCGTGTCGATAACTGAGGAGTGGATGTACCTACATACATATACATATGTACACACATTTATACATCTATGTTGTTGTTAGTTTCCATCAAGTCAATTTTGATTCATGGTGACCCCACATGTGCAAAGTAGAACTGCTCCATAAGGTTTTCAAGGCTGTGATCTTTCGGAAGGTGATAGTCAGGCCTTTCTTCTGAGGTGTCTCTGGGTGGATCTGAACCTCCAACCTTTCCGCCAGTTATTGAGCACTTAACTGTTTGCACCATCCAAAAACTCTTTATACATTTATACAGTTATATATTTATACCTATATAGATATTTTTCTATTTCCTTCTGTCTATTAATTTTTTTTTATTATTATTAATTACCATCAGACTGGACAGGGCCTGATGACTGCCTTGGATGTAAAGAATGTGACAGGTTAGCATGCTGCCAAGTGACAAAGAGTTTACATTTAAACCTGATGAGTTGAAGGTGTGTGTGATACACATTGGCAGAATTACATGGAAAAAAGTCTGAAATATGAGTTTGAAGCTTAAGAGCAAGGTTTAAAGCAAACATACATCTCTACTTATCTCTGAGTGATTCCTCATTTTTCCTCACAGACAAGAGTACTAAGTATTAGGTTGAGCCATATGCAACTGTCGATACTCAAATCTTTTTTGACCTACAAAAGTGCCAGTTTCAACAAGATATTCTACTTTATCCATGAGCACTTCGTAAAAAGACATTATGTAAATACTTAAGTATTTCTTAAATAGAATTTGGAAGAGCTATTTTTTTCTAGTATTTCATAAATAGTCTGGGAGAAATAAAGTGATTAACATACATTTATGTATCATGTTATCTTTTTTTTTAATGCGGTTTCGTGAAACTTTATTTAGAAACTTGAACAAATTACATAATTAATGGAACTATAAAAATCGATGGGTTGCTTGATTGGAATTTCAGGCAATTTCTTATGTGGGGTCACACATACCATATATCCATTCCATGATTTTCTGCCTATGTGAGGAACTATTAACTGTATTTTTTCAAAGATAGCTTCTCAGTGCTCATTAATTCACTGCCACCTAATAAGTCTTTGTAGAGGAAGAAAATGAGAAGAGGTGGATACCAGGTCACTTGCTAAAATGTACTCCTATGTAAAACCTGCCTCTTTGATGAGTTCTAGATAGAGGTGAATGCTCACTAACCCTCCACTGATCACAGGAATGGAGAGGTAAGAAGCTAAGGAAGCTGCTCTGGTGTTTTTTTAAAGATGTTTCCAGAAATGTTCTAAAATACTGCACATCTCAGGAGTCACATCTTACGTTAATAATCTGATTTAACTTTGAGAGAAAAAGAATTCTGGAAAGACTGTGGCGTGGGAAGATCTAAGATCCTGACCCTCGCCACACGAACACCAAGAAAAGCAACTAAAAGTCTGTACTCAGCCCTGTGAGAAGTCTGAAGAGGTGAGCAAAGGATCTCAGCAAGGAGCTGCAAACTGAGTCAAGACAGGGATGAATCTCATATGGTAGGAAAAGTACTTCTTCCACTGTACCTGCTCCTCACCCTTCTATCATGGCACACAGACAGCTGAATCAGAGCCACAGTTGTACCGGTACCCCCAGCCAACACACAGCTTTCCAGTACACTGGGAAGTGCCCCCACTTTTTTTTTAATTTATTGTGCTGTAAGTGAAAATTTACAGTTCAAGTTAGTTCTCATACCAAAATTTATACACACATTGTTATGTGACCCTAGTTGTACTCCCTATAATGTGACAGCACACTCCTCCTTTCCACTCCAGATTTCCCACGTCCATTCAACCAGCTCCTGTCCCTTTTTGCCTTTTCATCTCACCTCTGGACAAGAGCTGCCCATTTAGTCTCATGTATCTACTAAAGCTAAGAAGCATTCTCTTCAAGAGTATCATTTTATGTCTTAGAATCCAATCTAACCTTTGTCTGAAGAGTTGGAGATGCCCCAATTTTTACCTCCAAAATAAATAGGACAGATCTTGCTAGTGGACTGATCGGGGTATACATTCCAACTAATCTGAAGGCAGCCTGAAAGACTGAAACCTCATTGTGGCTGGAATTGAAACCCTAACAGAGCGGAGAAGGGAGCAGTGACCAAGGACTGAGGACTATAGTCACTTGAAGGTGGATTAATCAGTGTGTGATTTCTGATCAGTTTGGGGGCAACTAAATTACTGAAATCTTGGTCTAGCGGAAGTCAGAAACCCACCAGAGCCGGAGAACGTGCGGTAAACTGAAGGCTGCATCCTCCCTGAGGGTGGATTGATTAGTGTATGTTTTATGATCTGTCTCGGAGTTTGTGAGGGAAGTACTGAAATCTCCGTCTGGCCTGAACTAGAGATATCACAGGCAGCAAGAGAGAACAGTAAGCAAAGTATGAAAGCTGTGCCTGCCTAAGTTTCTTGCAAAAATTAGCACTGCAAAAAGCACCATATATTCAGAATAATTGAGAAAACTAACACGCTATAAAATTTTAATGTCCCAGCTTCAACAAAAATGAGAAGGCACACAAAGCTACTGGAAATTATGGCCCATTCAAGTGAAGGCAAGACCAGAGAAAGAATCTATTTATGGAAGTCCAAATAATGAAGAGATTGAAATAATATAATTTAACAGTACTAAACGAGCTCAAAGAATCAAAGGAAAACACAAAGAGCTGAAGGAAATCAAGAAAATGATGTATGAAAAAAATGAGAATAAAAAAGAAAGCAAACAGAAATACTATAACTGAAAGACACAATTACTGAAATAAACTTGTTGAAAGGACTCGACAACAGATGTGAGCTGTCAGAAGAGGGAATCAGTGATCTAGAGGATAAAATAATCAAAATTATGGAGGCTGAAGAGCAACAAGATAGAAGACTACTGAACAAGCAAACTAACGTACCCATCATGGGAATCCCAGATGGAGGCAAGAGAGAGAAAAATGCAGAAAGACTATATGAAGAAATATTGGTAGAAAACTTCCCAAATCTGATGAAAGACATGAATCTACAATCCAAGGAAGCTCAACAAACTCCACATAGGATGAAGTCACTGTAATCAAGCTCTCAAAAAATGAAGATAATCCTGAAAACAGCAAAGCAGAAGCAAACCAAACCACTTGCTGTTGAATTGATTCCGACTCATGGTGGCTGCATGTGTATCAGAGTAGAACTGTGCTCCATAGAGTTTCAGTGGCTGATTTTTCAGAAGTAGGTCACTAGGTTTTTCTTATAAGGCAATTCTGGGTGGACTTGAACCTCCAAGCTTTTGGTTACCAGCCAATCATATTAACCATTTTTGCCATCTTAGAGAGAATCATTTACAAAGAATCTCCAATAAGATTAAATGCCAATTTCTCCTCAGAAAGCTTAGAGGCTGGAAGGCAATAGAATGACAAAACTAAAGTGCTGAAAGAAAAGAACAGTCAGCCAAGAATGCTATATCCGGCAAGACAGTCCTTTAAAAATAAGGGTGAAATTAAAACGTATCCAGAAAAACAAAAGCTGAAATAGCTGTGTCTTAGAACTCTAGAGTTCTAAGACAGAACTCTAAGTTCTAAGACAGAACTATAGTGCTGCGGTACAGAGATACCACAAGTGGATGGTTTCAACAAACAGAAATCTGTTCTCTTACAGTTTAGGAGGTTAAAGTCCAAATTTGAGTCTTGTTCACTTTAAGGCACCACGAATTCCTCTATCAGCTCTGAGGGAAGGCCCTTGTCATCAATCTTCCCCTGGTCTAGAAGCTTCTCAGCATAGGGACCCTGAGTCTAAATGTTGCACTCTGCTCCTGGCTCTTCTTGCTTGGTGGTAATGAAGTCCCTCTCCTCTCTGCCCGATTCTCTCTTTTATATCTTAAAAGAGATTGACTCAAGATACAGCCTAATCCTGTAGATTCAGTCCTGCCTCATTAATATAACTGCCTGTAATCCCATCTCATTAACATCATAGAGGTTAGGATTTACAACACATAGGATAATTACAGCAGATCACAAAATAGAGGACAACCACACAATACTGGGAATCATGGCCTAGCCAAGTTGATGCACATTTTTGGGGGACACAATTCAATCCATAACAAGGTCATAACCACTAGACTGGCCCTACAAAAAATGATAAAGGGAGTCCCTCAGATGAAAAGGAAAGAACAGCAGACAGTAACTTAAAACAAGACTTAGAAAAAGAAGATCTCCATTAAAGACAATCGCATAGGCAAGTATGAGGGCAAGTTTTAAGATATTTTTGCTTGGTAATTCTAGTTATTCTGTCTTTCATGCTTTATAATGAAAAATGTACAAAAATAAGTATAAATTTATGTTACAGGGTGACTTAGGCTGGGTTCTCTAGAGAAGCAAAACCAGTGAAGCATATATACACATACGCATATACATATGTGGGAAACCCTGGTGGCAGAATGGTTAAGTGCTATGGCTGCTAACCAAAAGGCTTGGTAGTTCCAATCTGCCAGGCGCACCTTGGAAGCTCTATGGGGCAGTTCTACTCTGTCCTACAGGGTCGCTGTGAGTCGGAATCAACTCGACGGCACTGGGTTTGGTTTGGTTTTTTATACATATGTGTACGCATATATGTACATAGATATGTGTATATATACACATACACATACACACACACACATATATATATGTATGTATATATATATATATATATATATATATATATATATATATATATATATACACATATATATATATATAAGGGAGGGGAGGGAGGGAGGGAGAGAGAGAGAGATTTATCTTAAGGAAATGGCTCACATGATTGTAGAGGCTGGCAAGTCCCAAGTCAGTAGGTCAGGTGTCAGGCTTCTCCTGACTCACACAGTTGGAGGGGCTGATGAACCCAAGATCTGCTGGTAAGCTGCTAGCTCAAGTTCTAGGAACTGCGGACAGATGAAGATAAGCTGGATGCAGGATCCAGAGCAAAAGCCTTGCTGGAACATCCATTTATATTCTAGAGGCAGACTACATCCCAAAGGAAACTCTCTTTCAATTGATTGGCTGCTCATAGCAGATTTTATCATGGAGTTGCTTACACCATTACATAACTGCCAAACTACATCATAACTGCCAAATCACTGAAAATCATGCCCCAGCCAAGCTGATATGCAACCTTCATCATCACACAAGGCATATGATTTTTTTTTTTTTAACTGTGGTTTAAGTGGAAGTTTACAAATCAGGTCAGTCTCTCATACACAAATTTACATATACCTTACTATATTAAAAAAATTTTTTCTTTTTTTTTTTTTTTGCTATATGCTCCTAGTTGCTCTCCCCCTAACGAGACAGCACACTCCTTTCCACGCTCTATTTCAGTGTCCATTCAGCCAGCTTCTGTCCCCCTCTGCCTTCTCATCTCCTCTGCAGACAGAAGCTGCCCACATAGTCTCATGTGTCTACTTGATCCAAGAAGCCCACTCCTCACCAGTATCATTTTCTATCTTATAGTCCAGTCCAATCCCTGTCAGAAGAGTTGGCTTTAAGAATGGTTCCTGTCATTCCCGAAGCCAACTCTTCAGACATGGACTGGACTGGACAATGGGTTGGAGAGGGATGCTGGTGAGGAGTGAGCTTCTTGGATCAGGTGGACACTTGAGACTATGGTGGCATCTCCTGCCTGGAGGGGAGATGAGAGGGAGGAGGGGGTTAGAAGCTGGCGAAATGGACATGAAAAGAGAGTGAAGGGAGAGAGTGGGCTGTATCATTAGGCGGAGAGTAATTGGGAGTGTGTAGCTTTTTTTTAGCAAGGTGTATATGGGTTTTTGTGTGAGAGACTGACGTGATTTGTAAACTTTCACTTAAAGCACAATAAAAATTATGAAAAAAGGAAAAAAAGAATGGTTCCTGTCTTGGGCTAACAGAAGGTCTGGAGACCATGACCTCTGGGTTCCTTCTAGTCTCAGTCAGACCATTAAGTCTGGGCTTTTTATAAGAATGAGAGGTCTGCATCCCACTGCTCTCCTGCTCCCTCAGGGGTTCTCTGTTGTGTTCCCTGTCAGGGCAGTCATCGGTTGTAGCTGGGCACCATCTAGTTCTTCTGGTCTCAGGCTGATGTAGGCTCTGGTTTATGTGGCCCTTTCTGTCTCCTGGACTCATAATTACCTTGTATCTTTGGTGTTCTTCATTCTCCTTTGGTCCAGGTGGGTTGAGACCAATTGATGCATCTTAGATGGCCATTTGGTAGCGTTTAAGACCCCAGATGCCACTCTCCAAAGTGGGATGCAGGATGTGTCCTTAATAGATTTTATTATGCCAATTGGCTTAGATGTCCCCTGAAACCATGGTCCCCAAACCCCCACCCCTGCTACGCTGGCCTTCAAAGCATTCAGTTTATTCAGGAAAGTTCTTTGGTTTTGGTTTAGTCCAGTTGTGCTAACCTCTCCCGTTTTGTGTGGTCTTTCCCTTCACCTAAAGTAGTTCTTATCTACTATCTAATTAGTGAATACCCCTGTCCCTCCATTCCTTCCTCCCCCCCGCCGTAACCATCAAAGAATATTTTCTTCTCTGTTTAAACTATTTCTCAAGTTCTTATAATAGTGGCCTTATACAATATTTGTCCTTTTGCAACTTACTAATTTCACTCAGCATAATGCCTTCCAGATTCCTCCATGTTATGAAATGTTTCACAGATTCATCACTGTTCTTTACCGATGCGCAGAATTCCATTCTGTGACTATACCATAATTTATTTATCCATTTTTTCGTTGATGGGCACGTTGGTTGCTTCCATCTTTTTGCTATTGTAAACAGTGCTGCAATGAACCTGGGCAGCATATATCTGTTTGTGTAAAGGCTCTTATTTCTCTAGGATATATTCCAAGGAGTGGGATTGCGGGATCGTATGGCAGTTCTATTTCTAGCTTTATAAGGAAGCGCCAAATCGATTTCCAAAGTGGTTGTGCCATTTTACATTCCCACCAGCAGTGTATAAGTGTTCCAGTCTCTCCACAACCTCTCCAACATTGATTATTTTGTGTTTTTTTTTTTTTTTTGGATTAATGCCAGCCTTGTTGGGGTGAGATGGAATCTCATTGTAGTTTTGATTTGCATTTCTCTAATGGCTAATGATCGTGATCATTTCCTCATGTATCTCTTAGCTACCTGAATGTCTTCTTTAGTGAAGTGTCTGTTTATTCTGTTTTGCCCATTTTTTAATTGGCAGAATGTCTTCTTAGTAGATTTTATTATGCCAATTGACCTAGATGTCCCCTGAAACCATGGTCCCCAAACCCCCCGCCCCTGGTACGCTGGCCTTCGAAGCATGCGATTTATTCAGGAAACCTCTTTGCTTTTGGTTTAGTCCAGTTGAAGGCACATGATTTATAAAGATGTTAATAGTTGATAACGACAACACAGAAGGTCGTGGGGGAAAGGTTTAGTTATAAAGTTTTTGTATGTTACTGAAGTTAAGTTGATATGCTGAACCCTCCGTATCCACAAGTTAACGCATCTGCAGGATTCAACCAACCAAGGATTGAAAATACTTGGGGAAAAAGGAAAAAAAAAAAGAAGAGCTCAAGGGCCTGGGGGCAACGGGAAGGCAGCACAAGGCAAGACAGCCCTGAGGAATGGTATGTGAAGGTAGAAACTCCCAAAAGGACAGAGGCAGCAGCTCCCTGACACAATCTGGAAAAGTGAGTATACTAGATGATGTCCTGAGCTCATGCTCAGGTGCTTCTTGGCCTGACTGAGAATCTGGCAGACCGTGTTTGTAGCAGAGGTCTTGAGTCTAGCGCAGGACCTAGCACTTTCTGCACTGTGTATGTGCAGGCATCCATAGTCACCCAGGACCTCCTACCCAAAGGCCACCTGGCTCAGAGGGCAGCCTGTGGCAGGAGGGCCTGGATGTGGCTGTTCTTAAAAGTGCCTGGTTTGATCTAGCGCCTCACATGTCTACCCTTACCTGGCCCGACCATCACTATTCCACTTCAAGGCAAAATACCACTCATTCCTGTGATATGAAAAAATAATAAATAAAAATAAATGGTATACCATTTTATATAAAGGACTTGAGCATCCACGGATTTTGGTATGGGGGGGGGGTCCTGGAACCAATCCCCTGGGAATACCAAGGCAAGATTGTACTAGTTTAAACCAGGTTGTTATGAATATGAGATGTTAAAGGCAATTCCCATTGTAACAATAACAACAATAAATCTAAAAAATATACACAAAAGGAAAGGAAAAGATAATCAAAATGGTTTACTTAAAAAAAAAATCAACAAAACCCAAAAGTTGCCAGGATTGGAGGAAATGAGCAGCGAATTATAAGACACACAAATATAAGAAAATGGCAGCAGTAAGTCCTTTCTTATCAGTAATTATCATGACTGGAAATGCACTAAATGCTCCAATCAAAAGGCAGAGAGTGGCAGAATAGATTTAAAAAAAAAAAAAAAAGATCCAACTATACATTATCTACAGGAGGCATATTTTCGGCTCAGAAACACAAATAGGTTGAAAAAGAAAAGATGGGAAAAAACATCTCATGCAAATAATAACCAAAAGAGAGCTGGAATAGTAATTTTAACATCAGACAAAATAGAATTTAAGCCAAAATCTGTTACAAGAGACAAAGAAGGACATTGTCCAATAATAAAGAAGTCAATTCATCAAGATACACTAAGTATAAATATATATATACCTAACAGCAGAGCCCCAAAATATATGAAACAAACACTTTCAGAATTGAAGTGAGAAATAGATAGCTCTACAATAATAGTTGGAGATTTCAATACACCACCTTGCAACACTGGATAGAACATCTAAGGATGATCAATAAAGAAATTAAGGGCTGAGTGACACTATCCATCAATGAGACCTAACAGACATATGCGCACCACTCCTCCCAAACAGCACAATATACATTCTTCTCCAGTGCACATGGATTATTTTCTAGGATAGACCATCTGTTGGATCACAAAACAAGTGTCAATATATTTAAAAGGGCTGAAATCTTACAAAGTATCTTCTCCAACCACAATGGAATAAAATTAGAAATTAACGAGAAAGGGAACTAGAAAATAGAAACCACACACTATTGAACAACCAATGGGTCAAGGAAGAAATCAAGAAAGAGATCAGAAAATACTTGGAGTAAAATGAAAATGAAAACACAGTGAATGCAGTGCTCAGAAAGAAATTCATAGTGGTAAATGATTATATTAAAAAAGAAAGGTGTAAAATCAATAACCTAACTCAACAACTCAAGGAACGAAAAAAAGAATAGTAAACCAAACCCAAAACTACCAGAAGTAAGAAAATAAGGTCAGAGGAGAAATAAAGGAAATAGAGAAAAGCTATAAAATCAGAAGACTTTTTTTTTTCAAGGCAATAAAATCGACAAACCTTTAAAAACAAAGAGAGAGAGAGAGAAAATTCAAATACCTAAAATCATAAATAAAAGTGAGGACATTACAACCAATCCTTTAGAAATAAAAAGGATTATAAGGGAATACAATGAACAAGTGTATGCCAACAATTAGATAACCTAGAAGAAATGGAAAAATTCCTAGAAATAAATAAACTTCCTACATTTACTCAGGGAGAAACAAAAGATTTCAACAAAACCATAACAAGTGAAGAGACTGAATCAATAATCAAAAACCTTCCCCCCTCCCCCCAAAAAAAGTCCTGGACCAGATGGCTTCACTGGGGGTTTCTACCAAACATCTATAGAAGTAACTCCAAGTCTTATTAAACTTTTCCAAAAAATAAAAGAGGAGGTAATATTCCCTAACTCATTCTATGAGGCTAACATTACCCTCATACCAAAGCCAGACAAAGACACCACAAAATAAGACTAAAGACCAATATCTATTACCAATCACTACTGTTGGTAGGTGCCATCGAGTTGGTTCTGACTCATAGTGACCCTGTATATAACAGAACAAAACAGTGCCTGGTCCTGCCATTCTCATAATTGTTGCTGTATTTTAGCCCGTTGTTGTAGCCACAGTTGTCAATCCATCTCACTGAGAGTCTTCCTCTCTTTTGCTCACCCATTACGTTACCAAGCATGATGTTCTTCTCCAGGGACTGGTCCCTCCTGATAACTTGTCCAAAGTACATGAGATGAAGTCTTACCATCCTCACTTCTAAGGAGCATTCTGGCTGTGTATCTTCCAAGGCAGATTTGTTCCCTCTTCTGGCAGTCCATGGGATATTTAATATTCTTTGCCAACACCATAATTCAAATGCATTAATTATTCTTCAGTCTTCTTTATTCATTGTCTGACTTTCACATGCATATGACCAAACCAAAAAAAAAAAAACCCAGTGCCGTCGAGTCAATTCCGACTCACAGCGACCCTACAGGACAGAGTAGAACTGCCCAATAGAGTTTCCAAGGAGCACCTGGCAGATTCGAACTGCCGACCCTTTGGTTAGCAACCGTAGCACTTAACCACTACGCCACCAGGGTTTCCACATGCATATGAGGCAACTGAAAATGCCATGGCTTGGGTCAAGGTGCCCCTTAGTCCTCAAAGTGACATCTTTGTTTCTGAACACTCTAAAGAGGTCTTTTGCAGCAGATTTGTTCAAGGCAATATGTTATTTGATTTCTTGACTACTGCCTCCCATTGGCACTGATTATGGATTCAAATAAACTGAAATCCTTGATAACTTCAATATTTTCTTCATTTCTCATTATGTTGCTTATCATTCCAACTGTGAGGATTTTTGTTTTAATACAAATGGAAAAATTCTCAACAAAATACTAGCAGAGTGAATCCAAAAGCACGTTAAAAGGATTATACACCATAATCAAGTGGGATTTATCTCAGGAATGCAAGGGTGTTTCAACATAGAAATTCATAATCAGTGTAACACACCACGTTAACAGAACAAAGGAAAACGACCACATAATTATCTCAATGGATGAAGAAAAGGCCTTTGACAAAATTCACAATCCTTCTTAAATAAAAACACTCAACAAGCTAAGCTAGTAATAGAAAGAAAATTCCTAAATCTGATAAAGAGTATTTATGAAAAGTCCAAAGCTAACTTTATACTCAATAGAGAAAGACTAAGCTTTCTATTTAAGATCAGTAGGAAGACAAGAATACCTACTCTCACCACTGCTATTCAATATTGTACTGGAATTTCTAGCCAGAGCAATTAGGCAACAACAACAACAAAAGGTATCCAAATCAGGAAGGAAAAAGTAAAACTATCGCTTTTCACAGATTATGTGATCCTATATGTAGAAAACCCCAAAGAATCCATGAGAAAGCTACTAGAGCTAACAAATAAATTCAGCAAAGTAGCAAGATACAAGGTCAACACAAAAATCAGTCAGGTTTCTATACACTAGCAATGAGCAATCTGAAAAGAAAATTAAGAAAACAATTCAATTTACAAAAGCATCTAAAAGAATAAAATACCTAGGAGTAAATTTAAGCAGGTAGGTGAAAGACTCGCACACTGAAAATTATAACATTAAAGAAGACCTAAATAAATAGAAAGCTATTCTGTGTTCGTGGATTGGAAGACTTAATATTGTTAAGATGTTAATACTACCCAAAGCAATCTAAAGATTCAATACAATCCACATCAAAATTCCAACAGCTTTCTTTGCAGAAATGGAAAAACCAATTCTCAAATTTATATGGCACTGTAAGGGGACCTAAATAGCCAAAGCAATCTTAAAAAAGAAGAACAAAGTAAGAAGACTCACACTTCTCAATCTCAAAACAAAGTTGTGAAATGCTGATTGGAGTAATAGTGTCAGAACCTGTCTAACTTCACGGGGGGTAATGGCCAAGATCAGCCCAAAGCTGATTCCCATGAGATGGAGGTCAAACATACCTCCACTCTCCAACCATTTTACCTATTCTGACACCAGCCACCCCTCCCATGGCACTCTCTACTTCTCTTCTGGGTTTGATAATCCATTGCAAAGGCCATACAGAACTCACAGGCCATGATTACAGTTAAGTGGTTTATTAAGGAAGTAACAGGGTATAACTTGGGATCAAGATCAGGGAGCATGTAAGCCTAGTCTCCCTTCTTCAGTGCAGGACAGCTCTCTCAGCTACCTTGGCTGTGCAGGCCTCCTCTCAGCCCCTCAGCACAGGCCTCCTCTCAGTCCCCTAAATACAGGGCTCCTCTTGGCCCCCTCAGGACGAACTCCTCTAGGCCCTGCTATCTGTCACCAATGGCTATGCCACTGGGCCCCTTCCAGGCCTGTTACTGTCTTCAGTGCTACAGCTCTTGATCCATATTATAGCTCTTTTAGGAAGGTCCTTGTCTCCTCTCTCTCTTCTTCTTCTCTCTTCTTTCTTCCTTCTACTTCTGTCTGCTTCCTGCTTCTTTCTGTCTCAGAAACTTCTGTGGGGTTGGCTGTTATATACACAAATTCTTGCAATTTCAAGCCATGGTTCTTCCCAGTGAGGCCACAAATTGACCAATCCCCTCTCTGTAGGTCACAGGACACTTCATTTACATAATAGGCTTGCTATGCTTAAATCTCATCCCCAAAAAATGTGTATCAACTTGACTAAGCCATGATCTCCAGTATTGTGTGTTTGGCCTCCATTTTGTGATCTGATACAATTATCCTATGTGCTGTAAATCCTAACCTCTGTGATGTTCATGAGGCAGGATTAGAGGCAGTTATGTTAATGAGGCAGGATACAATCTACAGGATTATGTTGTATCTTGAGCCAATCTCTTCTGAGATATAAAAGAACAGAGCAGAGAGAGAAGAAACCTCATACCACCAAGAAAGAAGAACCGGGAGCAGAACACGGCCTTTGGAACCAGGGTTCCTGTGCCAAGAAGCTCCTAGACCAGGGAAAGATTGATGACGAGAATCTTCCCCAAGAGCCAACAGAGAGAAAGCCTTTCCCTGGAGCTGGCACACCGAATTTGGATTTCTAGCCTCCTAAACTGTGAGAGAGAATAAATTTGTTTGTTAAAGCCATCAACTTGTGGTGCTTCTGTTACAACAGCACTAGAAAACTAAGACAAATATATAGTCACCTCATTTGCATCGTCTATGGACCAGTCCCTGCAAGGTGCATACCAATTACAGGGCAGGCTACAGCCCAGGGCCAGACAAAACATATTAAAACCAAGGTGTTTACAGCTTGCCCAGGAAACGTCAATCAACCTGGACAAAAGTAACAAACCCTTTAGGGTAAAAAATTAGGAACCTCCTCAGAATTTAGGGAAAAAACCTCTCAAGATGTTTTTCCAAAGAACCAAGGCAAAAGGCCACATAAAGGAACTTATTTCACTACAAAAGTATAATGCTATAGTAATCAAAACAGCCCGGTACTAATACAATGATAGACATACAGACCAGTGGGATAGAATTAAGAGTCTAGAAAAAACATGCACATACATGGTCAACTGATTTTTGACAAGGGTGCTAAGTCCATTCAATAGGGAAATAATAGTCTGTTTAATAATTAGTACTGGGACAACTGGATTTCCACATGCAAAAGAATGAAGCTGGATCCATACCTCACACCATATACAAAAATTAACTCAAAATGGATCAAGAACCTAAATGTAAAAACTAAAATGATACAATGCTTAGAAGAAAACAAGGAGTAATGTTTCAGTATCTAGTTTTTAACAACGGATTCTGAGATATTACACTGAAAGTCTTAGCAACAAAAGACAAAATGAATTGGAGTTCATCAAAATTAAAAACTTTTGTTTATCAAAGGACTGTATCAACAAAGTAAAGAGACAACCTACAGATTGGGAGAAAGTTTTTGGGAATCATATAGTGATAAAGGTTTAATACCCAGAATACATAAAGAACCCCCACAACTTAACAACAAAAAGACACACAACCTAATCAAAAAATGGACAAAGAACTTTAATAGACACTTCAGCAAAGAAGAAATACAAAGGGCGAACAATCACATAAAAAGATAGTTAACGTCATTAGTCATTAGGGAAATACAAATCAAGGCCACAATGGCATATCACTTTATAACCACTAAGATGGCCATGATTTAAAAACAAACAAACAAAATAAAAACAGGAAACAAGTGCTCATGAGAATGTGGAAAAGTTGCAGCCCTCACTGTAAAACTGAACAGCCACTGTGGAAAACAGTCTGGCAGTTTCCCAAAAAACTCAACATAGAATTATCATATGACCCAAAATAATTGATAGCAGAAATGCAAACAGATAGTTGGACACCAATATTCATTGCAGCACTATTTACAATAGCCAAAATGTGGAAACAACTCAAATGCCCATCAACGGATGGATGTATAAATACAATGTGGTACATTCATAGATTAAAGAAGTCCTGATACATACTACAACATGGTTGAACCTTGAAAACATGCTGAGTGAAATAAGTCAGTCACAAAAGGACAAATATCGCATGATCCCACTTACATGAAATATCTAGAACAAGCAAATGTACAGAGACCAAAGTTTATTAGTGGTTACCAAGGGTGGAGAGGAAAGGGAAAGGAGGAGTCATTGATTAAAGGGCACTAAGCTTCTGTTAAGGTTGGAAAAATTTGGTAACTAATAGTAGTGATGGTTGTACAACATGATGAACTAATTAATGTCACCAAATTGTACATGAAAAAATATAGAAATGGCAAATGTTTTGTTATATATAATTACCACAATTTTTTAAAAAAGAATCTCTGGTATTAATTAATTATTAGTCACCTAAAAAAAAAATTTTTTTTTAAGGGTGAAAAACAAAAAACGGTAGAGTCTTGGGAATGGAGAATCGAAAGAGAGAACGTTGAAACCTTTTTATAGAGATGATGATCTTGTATAGAAATTATGAGCTCTGAACTCTTAAAGACTCAGGTTCCAATTTCAGCTTACAAGGCGTATGATCTCAGTCAATTTTTTAACCTCTTTGAACCTCGGCTTCACATCTGCAACTTGTATTAAGGATTAGAGCTGATACTGCATGTATCCCATGGGACACAAGGGGGATTTAGTAAGTGGTGGCAGGGTTTTTTTAGCTATTGTTATTATGTCAGTTTTGCGAAGTGGCCAGCATCACTGCTCAAACATAATCTCTTATGCCATGTTGCTGCTGATTAACCTATATCAACATATTTATACACTTAAACTTTGGAGGATAAGACAAATACTAGAGATAGCGAAGTTGAAACAAAAAGACAAAGTAATTTGGCCAAATCAACAGAGTAAATGAGGCATATACTCACAAAAGCTACGTAGTAATCAACAAAACTTAAAAATATTAGAGTAGAAAGTGGCCTTTAAAAGCTATCAACATCCCTTCAACAACACCCAAAGAGAGGTGAGAAAGCCCAAACACTTCAGGATATCAATAATCATTAGAATTATTATGATTAGAATTATTCTTGTACGTTTTTGTGGGGATTAGATTAAAAAAAAAAAATCAAAGTGCTGGGTAAGCTGATTCTAGTTGCTATTTGTCCCATTCTTTTTTCTGAGGACTTGGACAGCAAGTTTATTACTTCCTCAAAAGGAATCCTATTGAAAATAATACACTTTAAGGTATCTGCCACCTGGGTGTCCCGTTTTCAGTCATGCTCATGTACCAGATAAATGTAAGCCACCACACTGGTAAAGTGATTGCACTGTTGGTTCCAACTCTTCATTCCTTCCATTGGAGGTGTGGTGTTGACTCTGGGCTCCGGCATGTGACTTGCCTAGGCCAATAAGATGTTAGCAAACTTGATGCAAGCCAGAGGCTCGACAAGTACTAGCTCCTCTGACTTCATCATAAGAACGTGCCTAGGCTGACCTTCTGAAGGATGGGACGTGTGGACAGAGCCCAGTCAGAGGACTCAGACATGTGAGAGAGGTTGGCCGAAATCAAGGAAGTTGTCTAGTCATTGCCCAGCTAACCTCAGTCATTGCTGAGACATGTAACCAAGCCCTATCAAGCCTAGCTTGGATCAGAGATACGTAAGCAAAAATAAATATGTACTGTTTTCTGCCACTGAGGTTTTGTGGTTGTCTTGTCACGTAGCATTACGGTGACAACAGAAAACTGATTTATACGATTATTAAGCATTTGAAAATTGTTTCTTCACTAACCCCGTAAAAGCCCAGACTCCACCAGAAAGACTACATGACAGCATCTCAACAGTTGTATGGATTGTGTGTGCATGCTCGAGGATTTGGGAAACCATTTATCTTCAGGTGTTTGTGAACAGTTAGACTTTGCTACAGAGTTGCAGCAAATATGGAACCTTTCCTATTACGCTACTCTTTAAAGTCAAAATCAGAAGATGGCAAGGATACTTAATTGCCAAGATTTTTGTACCTATTTGGGAACATAATCTTGTATAGTAGTGGACTACCTAGGTGCATGTGAAGGAGTAGCAGGGTATTGTACTAATCCCAATGCCACTGAGTCAATTCTGACCAAGGATCAGGTGGTGGATTCGAGCTACTGACCTTTTGGTTAGCAACCAAGCTCTTAACCACTGCACTATCAGGGCTCCATTGTACTAAGGGCTGGGCTAAATGACCTACGGTATCTTTCCTATCTCTAAATTTCTGTGATTTCTTATTCTATTCCTGGAAAGAAATGAGTTACCAAACTATGCAGAAATTCCGGTTTCTAGTGAAAAGAAAAAGCGGTTGGATTTCTATTCCCATTTCCTGGCCCAGCTTGTCCAGAATCTGAGAGTCTCAGCAATCTCGGCATATCAACCTGGGAGAAACCTTACAGGCTGGGGAATATATTCCTTTTAATAGTCACACTAAAACTGCTGGGTGCCAGGGTAAATCATGCTGTAGCAAATGGGAACAAGGCAGAGCAAAATATCTATTTCTGGAATTTGGTGGGAGGAGGACCCAAGTCATTGCCTTTTTGTGATCTTTTATCTCTGCATAATATTCTCTGTCCAAAAGCCAAACCTGCTGCTGTCGAGTTGATTCCAACTCACAGCCATCCTATAGGACAGAGTAGAACGGCCCCATGGAGTTTCCAAGGAGCACCTGGTGGATTTGAACTGCCGACCTTTTGGTTAGCAGCCTTAGCTCTTAACCACTATGCCACCAGGGTTTCCATAGTCTCTGTAAGCAAGAGAAATAAAACAGAACAAGAAGAAAACATGGATGCCTGAAGAGTCACAATATTAAATGTGGTAATGTGTATAAAATATTTTGAGTTCTTCAGAGTAATACCATTGTTTAAATTAAACTTAGTACTATTAACCCATTTAATACCATGCATGAGTTAAACCTGCAGTGTGTAATCAGAAGTGGGCATTCCCTAGACATATTAAAGCCAATAACTTCAATTAGAGCATTTCTAAGTTCAAATGTCTTTGCTCAAGGCTTCAGTAATTGTTTTTTGCAATCTATCTAAAATGATTTATATCCAACATTCCTATGTAATCGTACAGGGCAGAGGTCAAGTCCTTTGGGACCAAGACTGGTCAGCTGCAGTGAAATCCTTTTACTGACATTTTCAAAGTTTAATATCAGGCATTTTATCTTATTTAAACCTAAAGGGCATATCCAAACCTAGTGTGCCATCAAGAACAAGCTCCTCATTGTCCATTTAGAGTAGAGACGTATACTCCATATACTCCACTCAAAGATTAAAACCAAATGGAGAATATGAACCAGACTAATGGGCTGCCCCTGCAACCCTGCTGGAGAGTTTACTTAAACTGAAAGCCTTGGATGCCGATCCAACTTTTTAGATTTAACCAAGGTATTCACTGGAATGGCCCTTGTAACAGTATTAGTACTAAAATCTCCAGCTCATTCTTTCCAAGGCTGCTAGAAACAAGAATACTGCAGAGAAATGGGATCCAGACTACCACCTACAGCGGGTGAAAGAAGGGAGTGCCACAAGTTCAACAGCAGAGACAGTGTGGAGGGTGTGCCAACAAAAGTCCTTTTAAAAGCCTGATTCATGAGGTTATACAAAATCTTTTCATCCAGGTCACTGAAAGACATCCTTGAAGGCAAACTGAGTTCAAGGCTCATCTATGTTTAATGATATACGTGGGAAGGAAAGCCCATCGTCAGGGTAATGTATACTTAGTAGCAAGAATCACTGAACCAGAGCAGGCTCTGTGATATACTAGTTTAAAAATATCTGATTCTAAGAGAGAATTTGTTTTCTTTCAAGCGGTAATGAGAATTCCAGATCTTCTACAAGAACGCATTTAATGGGAAATGCAATGATCCTCGCCATACCTTCATGTCTAATTCCTGCATTTTTCCCCTTTACAAGTTACGAAGAGTTAGTTTTTTGCTGTTGTGGTTCCTTAACTAGACATCTACTTTTTCTCCATGTGTTAGTTAGCACTTTGTCACCTTTCACTTAATCATGGGCTTTTTGAAAAACAGCAGTAATATTTATGCTTCAGTCAAAGTTATTTATAATTTCTACTTTTCCCTATTTTGGAGAGAAAGAGTAACGCAGTTATTTAAAATGCAACCTATTTTTTTTCATTCACTGTTACTTAAAAAAAAAAAAAACAAAACCTCTTTACACTCGTGACCATAAAGAAAGAACATTATATCTTTAATAAAAAGCCTAATTCGGGTCTCAAAGTGCTGGCCAGTGAATGGTTGAATACTGCCAACACCCAGCAGCCTTCTGGCAGCACTGGGTCTTCTAAAAGCTGTTCTCTGGCAATAGTCTTTCACGCAAGCACTAATTTTTTTTATAGCTAGTTTATGATTTTCTCTCATTTCTCTGCTATTTTTAAATGTGGGGCTGTAAGAGGAGGCGATTAGAGGCCCAGGAGATGAAGGAACCATTACGCTCTGTTGGGTCTCTGTGGTATCAGTGGCCTTTGGAAGTTAAGGATTCAAATGCAGTGTCAAAGAGTATTTGAACACAGGGTCCCCCAAGGGAACTTTGCCCAACAAGAAACACATTGCTTTACTCTCTTGATTTTCTTTTTAATTTCTGCTTTCAAGTACTTGTGGTCTCTCAACACTCTTCTCAGTTTTGTTCTTCAAAGTTATTTTTGTACATTGTCCATTCTAGCCAGACCTATTTCACTGCAACATTTAACAACACTGTCTTGAGTTTTTTACTTCTAGCATAATATACCAATACTGATTTCTATGGCACAATAAAACAGCTCATTTTGTGAACAAGAGCTTTCAAGAAGGAATGCCAAATTTACTTGATGTTATTCCATATGTAACTCTGGGATGCAAGCTTTCAGCAAGACTGGCTCTGAATTTATGCTAATCAGAAAAACGTTTGAAGAAGTAGAGTGGTTTTTAAGTATGGCTTATTAAGGATGAAGTAAAACACGTATGAAACGGGGAAAAGCCGTGTGCCTTTCTAAAAACAGGCTTACTCTGAGAACTGGAAGAAGTAGAACTCTCACTTAGGAAAGTGACAACTAAATTCCTGCCCCTAAAAGGAAGCTTAAGGGGCCGTAAGTTCATGTTACCGGAGAAAGAACAATTCAAAAAAGGAGGTTGAGAATGGTTGCACAACTTGAAGAAAGTTATCGATGTCACTGAATTGGACATGTAGAAATTGTTGAATTGGTGTATGTTTTGCTATGTCTGTTAAAAAAAAAATCCCTACCCCCCCCAACCTGTACTACCCCACCTCTATAATCAGAAAAGTGGGGTAAGCCCAAGATACTGCCCAAACTGCACAATGATGATAAATACCAAAGCACCCCGACTTTAAATTGGAAGAAAATGCATCTGGATGAGCGGGTACAGACAGTAAGAAAATTGACTTGGGAGTCAGAGGCCTGAAGACTAGTTTCAAAACTACTCCTATCCAGCTACCTATGGACCTTAAGTGGTGCAAACAGTTTGCAATCCATTGCTAACATCACGGTTGGCAGTTCAAACCCACCCAGGGGTAACACAGAAGATAGTCCTGGTGATCCACTTCCATTATGATTACAGCCAGAAAAACTCTATGCAGCAGTTTTACTCTGTAACACACGGGTCACCACGAGTCCGAATCAACTCCATGGCAACTAACGACAACAACCAACGACCTAGACGACCAGTGCACTTTGACTTCTTCATTTATAAAAATGAGAGAAGTACTATACCTGATATCCCAAAGTCATTTCCACATTTAAAATTCTATTTTTAAATAATTCTTACATGTCCCCTGGGCCTAGATATAAAGGAATCACTGATTTATATCCTGTTGATTAATTTATTCATTTTCATTTATTATTCTTTTTATTCTTGTGAATAAAGCAAAAGGCAAAAGACAAAAAGTGACCCATTAGGGAAGCATTTGAATCCTAAAACCTCATAAAAGAAAAGCAAATACTTCAAATGTGATGTTCAAGGTTAGATTCATTCTAAAACAAAATAGGGAAGATGAGAAAAGTCACCAACACATAAGATGACGGCTCTGGCAATACTACTAAATATTAACGATCCTGGATCAGACATTGCCTAACAGATGTATTTTGTCTGAAGAAGCTGAGACCCCAAAACAACACTAGAGTTTTTTTCCAGACTGTTAGTGTCATTAAAAAAAAAAAGAAAAAACATTTTAAGGTAGTATTTATATGTACACAGAGGTCAAATGCTAAGCAATATTTATTCCCCCTTAATGTCCTTTTCCATTTACCTATTTCCATTACCTATGTCTCACTTTTCCTAACATAAAAATTAAAGGCCAAACAGATATGCAACACAATTGCTACTTTACATATCCTCGTACAGTACTAGAAACTATGTAATCAAGCTATATTACCATATAAGCCACTGTCAATGGTTCCTCTGTGAAGTCCCTAAACCATTACCAAATTCTTTAGCCAGGGTCAGCTCTATCTATTCAACAGTTTATCCTCTGAATTACATATAAATTTACCCTCTGTGAGATAAACTATCAATTTGACTGATAAAAGAAATAAGATTAAGATTATCCAAACATTCTGAAAGTAAACTGATCGCAAAAGTCCAAGACAATATTCTTTGGTTTAGCACCCTTTGACTGTTTATGATTCCATAATCACATACTTTGTTCTTCTCTGGCATGCCCACTCTAGCATGGGAAGCCCCACTGAACTGAGCTAATGGAGATAATAAATACTTCTCTGCACTACAGTTGGGCATAATCTGGTAGTACTGTTTACAAATTATAATCTCTAGATTGTGAAACAACTGATTTAAATGCAGAGACTAAAAAGGAAAAAAGTAAACTTCATATTCTCAGACATGGGTGTGTTGCCTAGAATAGATACAGCTTTAGGGATGTCTCTGAAAATTTGGCAATGATATCACAACGCCAAAATATAAGCTCCTTTCTCATATTAAGATGTCAGAGCACTATAATCACTCAACCAGTAATGGTTGACTTGGTTTTATAGAACACTGGTTAGACATGGTTTATAGCCTCATGAAGTAGAGTAAAAGTAACAAATACTAAATTACCAGTGATGCAGTATAAAAGCCAATGGACTAGAAGTTGGGAGTCTCTAACATTAGAATAGCCATCAATTGGCCATGTGTCCTTGGGTAAGTCTCTTTGTCCCAGGGCCTCAGCTGTCTCAGCTATAAAATGAGGATCCCTATTTCATCCAAAAGTCATGATTCTCAGTAAATAAATATCAAGAACCAAAATACTCGTTAACACAAAGCACATATTAAACTACTTCTAGCTGTGTCAGACTAGTTTGTATCAGAAGAATCCATTTCCCAAGAACAGTTAGAAAAATTTTGATAATTAAAAAATAATAATTTAAAGTCACTAGAGAGGTATCAAGGCCTCCAGAACTTAAAGGACCAAGATCCTGAACAAACAGAAACTCACCGAGGTGACCCTGACATCCTCTGGAGGAATTTTCCAATTTGAAAGGGTCATGGGAAAACTTAGGAGAGCTTGCAGTAATCACATGGCACTAGGGATTTATTTTTATATATATATATATGTAAAAGGTATATAACTTAGGTGTAACTGGAGTCACAGAAAGGGAGGATAGAAAAAAATGAAGGTAGAAGCAATATTTGAAGAGAATTTTCCAATACTGATGAAGAGGCATAAAGGCACAAATCCAAGAGGCTCAGTGAAACTCATGCAAAATAAAAACAAAGCAAACTACAGCCACAGCAGTCAAAACAGCCTGGTACTGGTACAACAACAGGCACATAGAACAATGGAACAGAATTGAGAACCCAGATATAAATCCATCCACATATGAGCAGCTGATATTTGACAAAGGCCCAGTGTCAGTTAATTGGGGAAAAGGCGGTCTTTTTAACAAATGGTGCTGGCATAACTGGATATCCATTTGCAAAAAAATGAAACAAGACCCATATCTCACTCCATGCACAAAAACTAACTCCAAGTGGATCAAAGACCTAAACATAAAGACTAAAACGATAAAGATCATGGAAGAAAAAATAGGGACAACATTAGGAGCCCTAATACAAGGCATAAACAGAATACAAAATTTTACTAAAAATGATGAAGAGAAACCAGATAACTGGGAGCTCCTAAAAATCAAACACCTATGCTCATCTAAAGACTTCACCAAAAGAGTAAAAAGACCACCTACAGATTGGGAAAAAATTTTCAGCTATGACATCTCTGACCAGCGCCTGATCTCTAAAATCTACATGATTCTGTTAAAACTCAACCGCAAAAAGACAAACAACCCAATTAAAAACTAGGCAAAGGATATGAACACGCACCTCACTAAAGAAGATATTCAGGCAGCTAACAGATACATGAGAAAATGCTCTCGATCATTAGCCATTAGAGAAATGCAAATTAAAACTACGATGAGATTCCATCTCACTCCAACAAGGCTGGCATTAATCCAAAAAACACAAAATAATAAATGCTGGAGAGGCTGCGGAGAGATTGGAACTGTTATACACTGCTGGTGGGAATGTAAAATGGTACAACCACTTTGGAAATCTATCTGGCGTTTCCTTAAAAAGTTAGAAATAGAACTACCATACAACCCAGAAATCCCACTCCTTGGAATATATCCTAGAGAAATAAGAGCCTTTACACGAACAGATACATGCGCACCCATGTTTACTGCAGCACTGTTTAAAATAGCAAAAAGCTGGAAGCAACCAAGGTGTCCATCAACGGATGAATGGATAAATAAATTATGGTATATTCACACAATGGAATACTATGCATCGATAAAGAACAGTGATGAATCTGTGAACCAAACACTTCATAACGTGGAGGAACCTGGAAGGCATCACGCTGAGTGAAATTAGTCAGATGCAAAAGGACAAATATTGTATAAAAAGCACTATTGAGAAATAGTTTAAACTGAGCACATTCTTTTGTGGTTACGAGAGGGGGTAGGAGGGAGGGTGGGATAGAGTTATTTACTGATTAGATAGTAGATAAGAACTACTTTAGGTGAAGGGTAGGACAACACTCAGTACACGGAAGATCAGCTCAACTGGACTGGACCAAAAGCAAAGAAGTTTCCTGAATAACTTGAATGCTTTGAAGGTCAGCGGAACAAGGGCCGGGGTTTGGGGACTGTGGCTTCAGGGGACATGTAAGTCAATTGGCAAAATAAATTCCATTAAGAAAACATTCTGCATTCCACTTTGAATTGCGGCATCTGGGGTCTTAAATGCTAACAAGCAGCCATCTAAGATGCATCAATTGGTCTCGACCCACCTGGATCAAAGGAGAATGAAGAACACCAAGGTCACAAGATAATTATGAGCCCAAGGGACAAAAAGGGCCACATGAACCAGAGACTTACATCATCCTGAGACCAGAAGAACTAGATGGTGCCTGGCGACAACCGATGACTGCCCTGACAGGGAGCACAACAGAGAACCCCTGAGGGAGCAGGAGAACAGTGGGATGCAGACCCCAAATTCTCATAAAAAGACCAGACTTAATGGCCTGACTGAGAGTAGAAGAATCCCGGCAGTCATGGTCCCCAAACCTTCTGTTGGCCCAGGACAGGAACCATTCCCGAAGACAACTCCTCAGACATGGATTGGACTGGACAATGGGTTGGAGAGAAATGCTGATGAGGAGTGAGCTACTTGTATCAGGTGGACACTTGAGACTGTGTTGGCATCTCCTGTCTCAGAGGGGAGATGTGAGGGTAGAAAGGGTTAGAAATTGGTAAATGGTGACGAGAGACTGGAAGGAGGGAGCGGGCTGACTCATTGGGGGAGAGTAAATGGGAGTATGTAGTAAGGTGTATATAAGTTTATATGTGAGAGACTGACTTGATTTGTAAACTTTCACTTACAGCACAATAAAAATTATGTAAAAAAAAAAAAAAAGCAAACTATACCTAGGCAATTTCATGGTAAACGTGCAGAAAACTAAAGACAAAAATAAAAAAGCAGCAGTGGGAGGGAAAAAAAGGCATATTATCTGTAAAGGAGCAGCAAATAACACTAAGAATTTTCAATAGAAAAAATGGAAAGAACCCAAATCCATAGTGTATGTCCTCATATAACAGGATACAGAAATACAATACAAGAACTACTGCTACATGCAGCAATGATCATGAATCTAACAAGCATAATGTTGAGTAAAAGAAGAGATACAAAAGAGGATATACTATATAAATTCATTTGTATGAAATTTAAAAACTGGAAAAACTATGCTGTTACAAGTCAGAATAGTGGTTATCCTTCAGGTGTAACTATTCTGGAAGGAGGAAGAACCAGGCTCCTGGGCTACTGGTAATGTTCTAGTTCCTGATCTGGGCAGAAGTTAGACAAATGTGTTTATTTTGTGAAAAGTCATAGAAAATTCATTTTAAAAATGATTTGTGCACTTTTCTGTATGTTATGTTATACTTCAATAAATGTATATATACGTTAACACATAACAGTAGCCCTTTAATTGCAAATCCATTTTATAAATTATTCATACAAAATTTCCTTCCTCCTTTCCACCTACTGTTTAATGTATCTTCCAACTATTCCTTCTTCGGGCTCAAAAGAGGCTCAAGAATGAGGTGGTACCAGAGACAGGACCTTAGTACATACATACAATGGAATACTACTCAGTCATAAAGAGAAATGAAGACCTGATATATGCTACAACATGGATGAAACCTGAAAACATTATGCTGAATGAAATAAATCAAACACAAAAGGATAAATATTTATCATTTCCCTTATATGAAGTAAGAAGAATAGGCCAATGAATAGAAACCAATGTATCCTAGTGGTTATCAGTGGCAGGAGAGAGGTAGAAAAGGGGAGCCATTGTTTGGGAAGCAGTGGGTTTTTTATTATGACGATGGTAAAACTGCCAATGATAGATGATGGTTGTACAACATGATTAATGTACCTGACATCACTAAAACATACACCTGAAAAGTGTTGAATTGGCAAATGTGTTAAATATTTTTTACAATGAAAAAACAAGAAAATGGATCAAAAACCTAAATATAAAATCTAAAATGATAAAGATCATGGAAGAAAAAACAGAGACAATGCTAGGAGCCCTAATAAATGGCATAAATAGAACACAAACCATAACTAACCATGCACAAATACCAGAAGAGAAACTAGACAACTGGGAGCTCCTAAAAATCAAACACTTATGCTCATCAAAAGACTTTACCAAAAGAGTAAAAAGACAACCTACAGACTGGGAAAAAAATTTGGCTATGACAAATCTAATCACAGTCTAAGCTCTAAAATCTACAAGATACTGCAAAACCTCAAGAACAAAAAGACAAATAACCCAATTAAAAAATAGGCAAAGGATATGAACAGACACTTCACAAAAGAAGACATTCAGGTGGTTACCAGATAGATGAGGAAATACGATCATTAGCCATTAGAGAAATGCAAATCAAAACTACAACGAGATACCATCTCACCCCAACAAGGCTGGCATTAATCAACAATAATAATAAATGTTGGAAAGGTTGTGGACAGACTGGAACACTTATACGCTGCTGGTGGGAATGTGAAATGGTCAACCACTTTGAAAATCAATTTGGCGCTTCCTTAAAAAGCTAGAAATAGAACTACCATATGATCCAGCAATTCCACTCCTTAGAATATATCCCAGAGAAATAAGAGCCCTCACACAAATAGATATATGCACTCTCGTGTTCATTACAGCACTGTTCACAATAGCAAAAAGATGGAAACAACCTAGGTGTTCATCAACAGATGAATGGATAAACAAATTATGGTATATTCACACAATAGAATACCATGCAAAGATAAAGAACAAAGACGAATCCTCGAAACATCTCCTAACATGGAGGAATCTGGAGGGCATTATGCTGAGTGATATTAGTCGCAAAAGGACAAATATTCTATGAGACCACTATTATAAGAACTGAAGAAAACATTTAATCACAGAAGAAAACTTTCTTTGATGGTTACCAGGGAGGGTGAATAGGGAGGGAAAGGCATATTCACCAGCTAGATAGTAGACAAGAATTATCTTAGGTAAAGGCAAGGACAACACACAATACAGGGGAAGTCAGCACAACTGGACTAAACCAAAAGCTAAGAAATTTCCTGAATACAACCAAACACTTTGAGGCACAGAGTAGCAGAGACAGGGGTCTGGGGACCATGGTTTCAGAAGACATCTAGGTCAACTGGCGTAACAAAGTTTATTAAGAAAATGTTCTTAATCAGATAGTAAAAAAAATAGATAAGAATTATTTTAGGTGACGGGAATGACAACACACAATACAGGCCAAGGTCAGCACAATGGGACTAAACTAAAAGCAAAGAAGTTTGCTGAATAAACTGAATGCTTCAAAGGCCAGTGTAGCAGGGGTGGGGGTTTGGGGACCATGGTTTCAGGGGACATCTAAGTCAATTGGCATAATAAAATCTATTAAGAAAACATTCTGCATCCCACTTTGGAGAGTGGTATCTGGGGTCTTAAATGCTAGCAAATGGCCATCTAAGATGCATCAATGGGTCTCAACCCACCTGGAGCAAAGGAGAATAAAGAACACCAAAGATACAAGGTAATTATGAGCCCAAGAGACATAAATGACCACATAAACCAGAGACTGCATCGGCCTGAGACCAGAAGAACTAGATGGTGCCCGGCTACAACCGATGACTGCCCTGACAGGGAGCACAACAGAGAGCCCCTGAGGGAGCAAGAGAGCAGACCTCAAATTCTCGTAAAGAGACCAGACTTAATGGTCTGAGTGAACATTAATTGGACTGGACTATGGATAGAAAATACTACTGGTGAAGAAAGAGCTTCTTGGATCAAGTAGACATATGTGAAGATGTTGGCATCTCCTGTCTGGAGGGGAGCTGAGAAAGCAGATGGGGTCAGAAACTGGTGAATGGACATGAAAATAGAGAGTGGAGGGAAGTAGTATGCTACCTCATTACGGGGAGAACAATTAGGAGTATATAGCAAGGTATATATAAATTTTTGTAGAAGAGACTGACTTGATTTGTGAAGTTACACTTAAAGCACAATAAAAATTAAAAAAGAAAATGTTCTGCATCCCACTTTGGTGAGTGTCATCTGGGGTCTTAAAATCTAGAAAGTAGCCATCTAAGATGCATCAACTGGTCCCAACCCACCTGGAGCAAAGGAACAGGAAGAATACCAAAGACACAAGGAAAATATGAGCCCAAGAGACACAAAGGGCCATATAAACCAGAGACTCCACCAGCCTGAGACCAGCTACCACCAGTGACCGCCCTGACAGGGAACACAACAGAGAGTCCCTGATGGAGCAGGAGAAAAGTGGGGTGCAGAACTCAAATTCTAGTAAAAAGATCAGACTTAATGGTCTGAGGCTAGAGGGACTCCCGAAGAAACCGCCCCCAGATTCTCTGTTAGCCCAATATATGAGACATAAAATGATTCTTGTGAGGATTGTGCTTCTTCGTTCAAGCAGATATCTGAGACTAAATGGGTAGCTACTGTCCAGAGGTGAGATGAGAAGACAGAAAGGGACACGGGCTGGTTGAATGGACACAGGAAATCTGGGGTGGAAAGGAGGAGTGTGCTGTCACGTTAGAGGGAGAGCAATTAGGGTCACATTACAATGTGTGTATAAATTTTTGTATGAGAAACTAACTTGAACTGTAAACTTTCACTTAAAGCACACACACACACAAAAGAAATAGGAGCTTAATTTAAGTTAATCTATATATTAGGAGATAAATAAGGAACCGAGGGCACGCTAGGAACTTGACTTCATTTAAGATGTTTCTACGGGCAACTAAATTTTAGAGATAAGCAAAACAAAAAAAAAAATCTAAGATAAAAGGGAAAAAAAATGTACATGAAGAGTGACAAAAAAAAAAAGTGTCATGGATTGAATTGTATCCCCCCAAAACATGTGTCCACTCGGCTTGGCCATGATTCTCACCATTCTGTTATCTGATACGATTTTCCTGTGTGTTGTAAATCCTTCCTCTGTGATGTTAAAGAGGCAGGATTAGAGGCAGTTATGTTAATAAGGCAGGATTCAATCTACAAGATTAGGTTGTATCTTGAGTTGATTTCTTTTGAAATACAAAAGAGAGAACCCAGCAGAGAGACAGGGGGACCTCACAATACCAAAAGAGAAGCTCCAGGAGCGCAGCACGTCCTTTGGACCAGAGGTCCCTGCATTGAGGACCTACTAGGCAAGGGGAAGATTGATGACAAGGACGTTCCCCCAGAATCAACAGACAAAGCCTTTCCCAGGAGCTGGCACCCTGAATTCCAACTTCTGGCCTCCTAGACTGTGAGAATAAACTTCTGTTTGTTAAAGCCATTCACTCGTGCTGTTTCTGTTATAGCAGCACTAGGTGACCAAGACAGTAAGTACGGATTGCAAGGAAGATGCTAGTAAGAATGCAACAGGAAATGAGTACAACTGGATGGGACAGGTCAAGAAAATAAATACAGTATCTTGAACCCCAGATTACCAGGTCCATTTGTGACGGAATAAACATTTACCAATCACCAATCGCTAGAAGAACCTGCAGGACTTTAAAATAGGAAGAACTATTCAGGCTGCATTATATACACTAGCTAGCCCTGTTATGTTCCATAAGAAAATCTGTTTTTAAAGCAACTTTCAGAAAGTTCACCAGTCTGGTGTAAAAGCTTTAGCAAAGCCATTTCCAACCTCATGCATATTTCACTCACGACAAGGAGAGAGGGCACTTAAATCCTCCTCCCCCACCACGAGTTTGCCTCAAACAATGAAATCAGTACATGATTCATGATGTAGACTGCTAATACATTGTTATAGAAACAATCCTACTGATTTGGCAGTTGTTTTTTCCTAATAATTTTCTTACAGGATCTCTTATGCAGTGAAGGTGGATTTAAAATAAACCAGACAATATTAAGAACCACAAAACTATTCTAGGCTTTACAGGAAGTGAGTATTTTTCCATTTCAGTAATTTATCAAAGAAAAATCTTATCAGACACTGCTAAGTCTTGGGCAAGACTGTCACTGATAGAAATATGCACACTTACACTTAAAACTGTTCATACATAAAAATTCTCCTTTATGAAAGAAGGTACTTCACAGTTTTTTTTTGGAGAGATTTAAAATGTTCTTTGATAGAGTTCTTAATTCATAGTGGGGGGGAGAAATAGAAAAGATTTTTTTTTTTTTTTTTTCTTTTTCAAACTATGCCACCTACCCCTCCATTCTAATACTGGA
Organism: Loxodonta africana; assembly: GCF_030014295.1. Lineage (NCBI taxonomy): Eukaryota > Metazoa > Chordata > Mammalia > Proboscidea > Elephantidae > Loxodonta > Loxodonta africana. Next base: position 28,192,776 of record NC_087360.1, on the reverse strand, counting down.
ATGGTGAGGAAGGAGATCGAGTCAGTTGATAGAGGTGGAGGGTAAAAGTTGGTACGTGTGGTCTGGAAAGGCTGGCCTCAGCTGCAGCAACATTAGATTACAACAAGTAAGATAACTGATCTATAGAGGAAAGTGGCAGGCTTTAGAAGATGGTTTTATTAATGGCTAATATATCCACAAAATAGGGTCTGATCATCAGTATTTTTTATTATGGGGACCCTTCAAATTTATCAACATTCAAATCTTGGCTAGCCTAAGCCGCTGGAATCATGAACATATGGCTAAAGTGACAGTAAAATTGCATATCAAAAGAAAAATAGTGTCTCACCAATTTGGATTAAGAAGAAAAATGAATCTAAATTAGTAATAAGGTCTGATTCGATAGGCAGCATTATGCTATTGTGAAGTATACATAGTAACTAGAAATGTTCTAATAGCTTCCAAGCCTAGAGGAGGAGGATGAAGATGATGATGATACAGCAGCTAACACTCGCTGACCACAGGATGTGTGCTGATCAATGTGCTAAATATTGCATAATCCATTAACCCACTGCAGCTGAGTAGATTCCAACTCAGAGCGACCCTATGGGACAGAGTAGAACTGCCCCATAGGGTTTTCAAGGAGCGGCTGGTGGATTTGAACTGCTGACCTTTTGTTTAACAGCTGAGCTCTTAACAACTGTGCCACCAGGGTTCTGAACTTTATTGCATATTACCTATTTTATGGATTAGGAGGCTGAGGCTTAAAGAAGTTTAAGTAACTTAACTTAAGGTCACACAGTGAGATAGATGTCAGAGCAAGGACTTCGCCAAAGTCTATTTTACACAAGAGCCATGATCTTAATGACATTCTGCTTATCAATTCTGGACAGCATCATTATCTCCTTAACTATCTAATATTTTTAGAGACTTCTGGAATGCTTATTGTCTTCAGTGTTTTATTTCTACTGTAATCTTTCATTAGCCTCTTAGTTTGCTTAGTAAAACCTCCCAAAAGATAGTTACAACATAAAATTTAGGCGCAACCAATCATCACAAATTCTAAAAAAAAAAAAACTTTAATTAACTAATTAGGTGAAGTGTCATCAGAGACTGGAGTAGTAAATTATTTAGAAGGCATTCTCTAGCTGTTTTTTCTAGGAAAGGCCCAAAGATATGCTCTAACATACTTCCAGAAACCAGAGGACACCTGATTACCTGGTTAGTAAGTCCAGAGGAGTATGTGAATTAAGGAATAAAAACAATAAGCGATTCAATGGTGATTTCTTTGGGATGTGATTTCTCTATGGAATAGGAGAACTTTGGGATTCATGGGCGTTTTACGGTAATTAGAGAAAAGTGCTTTTATTCAGGGAGAATAAAAGATCCTGATTACTGCTTTGAAAACAGACTGTTTTTCTCCTCTCCCCCTCCAATTGTGAACTAAAATTGAAAATAAGAAAAAATTTCTAATTTGGATCATCTGTAGTAGTGGGTGGGGAAGGGCACTGTTCTAACAATCTATTCTAATCAGATTTTAATTGTTCTTACCCACAATGCCACAAAATTGAACAAACCTCAGCGATGCCCTCAAAAAATTAAAATGGAACTGTAGGAAATTATTTTTGTTTTGGACGTTGTCTTTTTAAAAACTGGATACACAGGGTAGATATCATTTCAGCAGGAATTATTGATTTTGTACCCCTTCAAAAAAAAAAAATTCCAAGTAGTTAGCAGAACATATTTCATGTTGTTTTCCAAAACCAGGGTTCTAACACTTATTAACTATGTGACCTTAAGGAAAATCACCCACCCTTTGTAAAGATCTATAAAGCTAGGGCTCACCCAGACCCACCCTAATATCATTAATTTGCTTCAGCTTCTCCAGCAGGGTCCCCCAGAATAAACAGGCCCAAAGTTAAAAATCAAGTTAAGTGCAAGGTTATCCAGTAGCTGTTCTGTTGGGACAGCCTGCTACCCATCATTCCAGAATGACAGCTTCTTGACCACAGAAATCACATTCCTTGGCATTACAGACTGTCACCAGTACCTTAGGAACAATAGCAGTCAAATTCCTCTTAGTCCCTGGATGATGCTGCTATTTCCAATATGTCAGATTCTATCAATTTCTGATCCCGAATATGGGTATCACACGCACTACCAAGTAAAAGACTTTTGGGATAGGCCAGGGAACCTGTCTCTCTGAGAAATTATTCAACTCTATTAAACTGTATAAAAATTGATTCCTGAAATCCAAATACAACATAAGATAACGTATAAGAAAATAAGAAATCTATTTGGAAGTGGTAAAGATTAATCACAAACTTAAAATAATTTATTATCAATGATAATCATTATTTGAAATTACTAGGTCTGAGCTAACATTATATAAATTGTATCTGTTACAGAGAAAATAAACAGCCCTGGAGGCGCAGTGGTTAAGCGCTTGGCTGCTAACCAAAAGGTCGGCAGTTTGAACCCACCAGCTACTCTGGGAGAGAAAGATGTAGCAGTCTGTTTCCGTAAAGGTTACAGCCTTGGAAACCCCATGGGGCAGTTCTACTCTGTCCTATAGGGTCATTAGGAGTCAAAATTGACTTGATGGCAATGGGCATAGAGAAAATATTTGGCTAATGTAAGATTTTTAGAAGCAAAGTGCCACATTCAATATTGAGAAAAATTATAAATCGCTTCATTTCTATAGGCTTCCTATTTCTCAGGGTAAAATGAGAGGGCTGGTCGTGGTCACCTCTATTAAATCATATGAAGTACCATAGGACCCATATCTTACCTACCCTCTACCCTCTCCTGCCATCTTCTTGTAAGGAAGAGGTGTATCCCCACAGCCAATGCTGTAAGAAAACGACAGTGGCCATGCAATTAAGGTGAACACTTGCAGCATCATGAAAGCAGAGAAGATGAGGCTGCCTCTCCCTCCTTCCATTCATGCCACCTGAAATGCCCTTCGAGGCTAATATTCAATTCACTGATTTCTGCTATTTAGTTGAAACTGGTTTCATCTATATTCGAACATTTTGCTGTTATGCTGCTTCAGGATGTGCTATGTATATACAGCCAGGAAGGGCAAAGGAGCGGCAAGTGGTTTTGTTTTCTTGGCATGTGAAAGTTATTCCACATGGGTCAGTTCCCTCCACGAAGTCTGATCGCTAGAATTACTGCTCATCCCGCTTTTACCACCAATCCTGTATTTTTTTCAATAACATTTAATAATGAAAAATAAAAAACATACAGAAAAGGTGAAACAATTGTATCATTAGTTCACCATCATGATTCTGCAATTACTAAAATTTTTTTAAATGGGGTTTGCTAAGTGTGATTTATCACATATCTATACATCTTGTTTTTGATATATTTTAAAGTAAGTTGCAGACATTAGTATTCTTCAGCATGTATATCATTAACTAGAATTCAATATTTATTTGCCTTTTCATGCATAATTTACATACATTCATACGTACAATTTTAAATGTATCATTTGATGAATTTTGACATACATCCTATGTTATTCAAACGCATATTGAGGTAAAACATTCCTATAACCCAAGAAAGTATGCTCGTGCCCCTTCCCAGTCAACCTTTGCCCCCACCCCTGTTCCAAAGATAACCATTTTTCTGGTTTTTTTCACCTCAGATTAGTTTTACTAGTTTTACAACTTCTTATTAATGAAATCATAAAATATATTATTTTTCTTGTGTGTGACTTTTTTTTCACACAACCTGATGTTTTTGAGATTTATTCATATTGCTGCATGTACTTTACAAATATATAGCAGTTTATATATCCACTTTCTTGTTGAGGAACACTTGGGCTATTTTCAGATTTTGCTATTATGAATAAAACTGCTAGGAACATTCTTGGTCAAATTATTTCATGGGCTTATATTTTATATTTTCTAGGCTAAATACCTAAGTAGAGTGCTGGGCCACAGAGTAAGTGTATATTTAGATTTTAAAGAAACTGAAAAATCTTTTTCTAAGATGGCTGTAGCATTTCATTCTCCCAAAAATATACGAGAATCAGATATATTACATTTATGCATACTATAAACACTACAATTCAATGTTAAAGTTTTTGCTTTAAGCAGTCATATGCATTTTAAAGAAAGAGGAAGAAACTAGCCTTTTATATTTATCAACATATTTATTATCTCTTGTGCTCTTCCTTTTTTTCCTAAAGATCTGAGGATCTCAAAGATTTGATATCATTTTCCTTCAGGCCGAAAAACTTCCTTTAGCATTTTTTGTAATGCAGATCTGTCATTAATTTTCTTGGTTTTCACTTATATGAACATGTCTCTATTTTGCCTTTATTCTTGAAAGCTATTTTTCCTGGTTATTCAATTCTGGTTGACAGATTATTTTTGGTTTGTTTTTTCTTCCAGCACTTTAAAATTTTTGTTCCACTGTCTTCTGGCCACCATTGTTTTTGATAAGAAATCAGCTGTCATTTGTACTGCTGTTCAATCTGAAGGTCATGTGCCATTATGCTTTGGTTACTTTCAAGATTTTCTCTTTATATCTGTTTTACAGTAGTTAGGCTAGGAAGTACGTAGTTGTGCTTTTCTTCATACTTACTCTGCCTGAAGTTTGCTGAGCTTTTAAATCTGTAAATTTTTTTTTCACTAAATTTGGCAAGTTCCACTGTTATTTCTTCAAATATTCTTTTGTATCATTTTTCTTTTTCCTATATTTCTACAACATATATATAATACATATATTTACATAGGTATACATATATTTACATGCACCCATTGCCTTCAAGTTGATTCTGACTCATAGTGACCCTACAAGACAGGGTAAAACTTCTCCATAGGTCTCTCAAGGAGTGGCTGGTGGATTTGAACCACTGACCTTTTGGTTAGCAGCCAAGTTCTTAATCACCATGCCACCAGAGCTCCATGTTTACATATATACATATATTTACATACACATATATACACATACATACACACACATGTATATACACACATGCACGGAGCCCAGGTGGCACAAGCAGTTTGTAATTGGCTGCTAACCTAAATGTTGGTGGTTCAAACACACCCAGCCACTCTGTAGAAGAAAAGGCCTGGCAATCTGCTTCTGTAACGATTATGGACAAGAGAATCTTATGGAGCAGTTCTATTCTGCAACACATTGGGTTGCCATGAGTTGGGGGTGACTCAATGGCAGTTAACAACAGGAGCCACATTTTTCTACTGAGGACTTAAAACGTGGGTATAGGGAACTGAATTTTTTTATTTTATTTAATTTTAATTAATTTAAAATAATCACGTGGCTAATTGCTACGATGTTTGGCAATATAACTCTAGAGATAATCTAATCTGGTCTTACTGTTTTACAGATGGTGAATTGGCAGCCCGGAGAGCTTCCAGAAGAGGGCTGACCATAATATATGGACTCTAATGGCAAAACCAGGATTCAATTTTAGATCTCCTAATTCCTAGTCTGAAGTTTCTTCTATTCTGTATAAGAACAAGCTAAAAAATGCTATGACTGGAAGAGGAAAAGTAAAAATACAGTATGTGGATTGATGATACAGTAGAACTTGAAAAATACAGTTGGGAAACATAGAACAGCTGAAGGATGACTTAGCAGACATATCATACATTGCACAAACATGTGCACATATTCACTGGTTGTGCAATTTCTTTTGATGTAAAAACTATTTTATCAGCAGGAGAAAAAGAGCTTTTTATAATTCATTACAAGCCCAAATGGGCAGCTGATTTATAACACAAAATAAAGAGCACACTCAAGAAGCTGAGGTCCTGTCTTCATTCTTGGCAAGTGTCTACTTTCCAAGCCCTACAGTCTTCAGTGATTTGAAGAGTTAGAGCTTAACAATTCTATTTGTTTCTCAAAAGCCTGTAAGATACACGCCACTGAAAAGATTGCCAAGCCTTCCCCTCCTGAAATTAATATTCCCTATGAGGATATGATTCTCTGCTAAAATGGAACACTTTTTACCTTTTAACCAATATCTCCTGTACTACTGGAAATAAAATAATTACCTCACTACATTCACATTCATTCACTCATTCATTCTCTCCTTCTTGCTCTCTCCTCCTCCTTCTCTTTTTCTTTTTCTCTTACACATACACACACATGCACAAACCTTTGTGTGGATTTGTATTAGCACTGGTGCAAATCATATAATAATATACATGGCGTACAAAACGTCTCCATAAAGGTCCAAGAAAAATAACATTGTTTTCAAAGAAAGTGCTGTGGTTTAGATGATGTCATCAAAGATCATCTAATTAATTTCCTGTAGCCACTTCCTAAAGGAAATCCAGAAGGCTCAATTTTCTCACAAACTCAAGTAGTTTTTTTTTTTTTGTCAGTAACTGTTAATGTGAACCTACAAGTTTTAAAAACTGATAACAATTATGATTTATTCTTTAAAATCACAATTAATGAAATTTCATTTTAAAAGAGCTTTTATATGAGAGGCATTATGAGAATATAAAGAGTACCCTCACTGAATGTAAATTTTAGGTTTTAGTTACTTACAACAAAGCAATTGCAGAAAAGAAAAGAAGACTAAATTTTACTTGGTATTTACTATTGGGTTTCATAAACATTCCTCTTTTTTGTCCAGCTCAGAGTAAAACAAAGATGACCACCCGTAAAAACCAAGGAGAGTAGAACATTCGTTACCTAAAAAACTTCAGTGTTTTTCTGCCAGGCCAATAAGCATTTATCAATACCAGACTGTAACTGAAACACTGCAGTAGGGTTGGCAGGAGATTTGAGCTCATCAAGGGAAAGAATGATGGCATATTTATACCAAAAAGCATACAGTTCCTGACACACAGTAAGCACCAAGCAAACGTGTTAAATGAATGAATGATTGATTGTGATTATGCTCCTTTTCCTCCAGGAGCTCCCAGTTACACAACCTGGAGAAGACCAGCATTACAAACAAATGATAAATGCTACAACTGAGGTATCGCTGAGTGTTATGGTTTGCCAATCAATCTAGAAAAAAATCTAAAAGATTAATATCAAGTACTTGAGCATTTAGAACAGATTTTTTAACAAAAAATTTGGGAGAATCTATTAAATTTAATTGCTATCCAAATTCTCAGAGCCTATGTCAGCCCTAAATATATACAATGAGACTTGTATGAGGTCTTTTTTTACTGCAACAATATTTGTAATAGCAAAAAAAAAAAAAAAAACCCAAGATATTGAAAACTCCCTGCATGTCCATCAGCAGATGAATGATACCTCCATTATATATAGTACTCAGAGAAGTTCAAAAGAATATGGTTTATCTACATGTTCTCATATTTAAAAAAAAAAAAAAATTCAAGACTATTAAGTGAAAAAAGCTTTTGGAGGAGAATGTCATATTGCCACTTAGGAAAAACAAAATAAAACCATACATTTTTATACACACATATATTTTAAAACACACAGAAAATGGGCTAGAACCACATTGTCTACTAGAAACGTAATGTCAGCCAAAAATTTAATTTAAACTTTCTAGTAACCACGTGGAGCTCTGGAGGCACAGTGGTTAAGAACTACAGCTGCTAACCAAAAAAGTCAGCAGCTCAAATCCACCAGCTGCTTCTTCGAAACCCTATGAGGCAGTTCTACTCTGTCCTATATGGTCGCTATGAGCTGGAATTGACTCGACTGCAACAGGCTTGGTTTTATTTTTGGTATAGAACCACATACATTTTTTTTAAAGAATGAAAGCAATTGTAATGCATTTTCCAATGTATCCAAAATATTATCATTGTAATGTAATCAATACAAAAACTTCGCAATGACATATTTACATGTTTTTTTCATTCTAACTTTTGCTTATTTTACACTTGTAGTGTATCTCAAACAACCCATATTTTAAATGTGCAATAGGCACATATGGTAGCAGATACCAAGTGTAGGTCTAGGAGGATAGAAAGAATAGTGTTTCAAACTTTTACATCAATAACTAACTCACATACTACTTATGTAGTGACTGTTGTTAGTTGCCATCAAGTCAGTTCTGACTCATAGCAAACTCACACATCTGTCAGTTCGTCATACTATGGTGAATTGCACGTTGCTGTGATGCTGGAAGCTACGCTACCAATATTTCAACTACCAGAAAGGTCACCTAGAGTGGACAGGTTTCAGTTGAGCTTCCAGACTAAGACAGACTAGGAAGAAGGACTTGGTGGTCTACTTCAGAAAAAATTAGCCAGTGAAAATCTAATGAATATGTAATAACAAAAATGGGGGAAAAAAAAAAAGTACTATTGGAATACAGATGGCAGAACAAATAATCCCATTACAAGGACTGCTGAATATCTGGATGGAGGAGGTGGTACTGGGGAAAGGAGTTACACTAAATTAAAGATGATTCAGCTAAGCGTAAATGATTAAAATTGTGCTAAGGAAAAAATGAAACTTTAAAATGTCATATACAATAGTACACACACACCAAAAAAATACCTAGGAATGAAACTAAAGAAAGATATGTAAGAGTTCTACATTAAAAGCTATAAAACATTGCTGGAAGAAATTTTAAAAGGCTTAAATAAATGAAGGGATATATCATGGTATACCATGTTCATAGACTACAAAACTCAAATTTATTTATAGATTCAACATTATCCCAATCAAAAATTGAGGAGAATATGTAAGGAGGCAAGGAACAAGAGGGAACTGAGAGTTAATTCTAAAACACACACACACACACAAATACAAACATACACACACACATGAATGTAAATGACCTAGAACTGCTAAATCAATCCAGAAGAAAAACAAAGCTATAGATATTACATTATTGGATATCTAGAGTCATTGACTGTTTGACTCGACGGCACTGGTTTAGAGTCATTGAAAAGCTACGGTAACTAGGTAATATGCTATTGGTATAAAGATAGAGACAAAGAGAACAACAGAACACAATAATTAGCTGTTGTTAGGCACCATCGAGTCAGTTCTGACTCACAGCAACCCTATGTACAACAGAACGAAACACTGCCTGGTCCTGCACCATCCTCACAATCATTGCTATAATTGAGCGCATTGTTGCACCAATGTGTCAATCCATCTCATTGGAGGTTTTCTTCTTTTTCACTGACCCTCTACTTTACCAAGCATGATATTTCCAGGGACTGGTCCCTCCTGATAACATGTTCAAAGTACATAAGACAAAGTATTGCCATCTTCGCTTCTAAGGAGCATTCTGGCTGTATTTCTTCCAAGACAATCTTGTTTATTCTTCGCCAACACCATAATTTAAAGGCATCAATTCTTCTTCAGTCTTCCTTATTAATTTGTCCAGATTCACATGCATATGAGATGACTGAAAATACCATGGCTTGGGTCAGGCACACCTTACTCCTCAAAGTAACATATTTGTTTTTTAACACCTTAAAGAGGTCTTTTGCAGCAGGCTTGCCCAGTGCAATACGTCATTTATTTCTTGACTGCTGCTTCCAGGGGCACTGACTGTGGGTCCAAGTAAAATGAAATTACTGACAACTGCAATATTTTATCTATTTATCATGATGTTCCTTATTGGTCCAGTTAGGTGGATTTTTGCTATTTTATGTTGAGATGTAATTCATATTGAAGGCTGTAGTCATTGATCTTCTTCAGTAAGGGTTTCAAGTCCTTTTTACTTTCAGCAAGCCAGGTCATGCCATCTGCATATCGCAGGTGGTTAATGAGTCTTACTCCAATCTTGATGCCACGTTCTTCTTCATACTGTCTGGCTTCTCAGATTATTTGCTCAGCATACAGATTAAATAAGAATGATGAAAGGATACAAGGCTGACATGCACACTTTTTTATTTTGAACCAATCAGTATCCCCTTGTTCTGTCCGAACGATTGCCTCTTGGTCTATGTACAAGTTCTGCATGAGCACAATTAAGTGTCCTGGAATTCCCATTCTTCACAATGTCATCCATAATTTATTATGATTCACATAGCTGAATGTCTTTGCATAGTCAATAAAACACACGTAAAGATCTTTCTGGTATTCTCTGCTTTCAGCCAAAAATCCATCTGATGTCAGCAATGATAACCCTCATTCCACATCCTCTTCTGAATCTGGCTTAAATTTCTGGCAGTTCCCTGTCAATGTACTGCTCCAAATGTTTTTGAATTATCTCCAGCAAAATTTTACTTGTGTGTGATATTGATAATGTTTGATAATTTCTGCATTTGGTTGGATCGCCTTTCTTTGGAATGGTCACAAATATGGATCTCTTCTTGTCAGTTGGCCAAGTAGCTCTCTATCAAATTTCTTGCTATAGCTGAGTTAGCACTTGCAGCGTTGCATCTGTTTTTCCGAAACATCTCAATTGGTATTCTGTCAATTCCTGGGGCCCTGTTTTTCACCAGTGGCTTCAGAGATGCTTAGACTTCTTCCTTCAGTACCATCAGTTCGTGATTATACGCTACCTCCTGAATGGCTGCAGGACCACTGTACCAATTCTCTTTGGTACAGTGACTGTGTATTCCTCGAGGCTTGAATTTTCTCTTCATTTCCCTCAGTTTGAGAAATGCTGAGCACATTCTTCCCTTTTGGTTTCCAATTTCAGGTCTTTGCATATATCATTATAACACTTTACTTTGTCTCTTGAGCTGCCCTTTGAAATCTTCTCTTCACCTCTTTTACTTCATTTTTCTTCCTTTCACTTTAGCTATTCTACGTTCAGGAGCAAGATTCAGTGTCTCTTCTGACATCCATTTTGGTCTTTTCCTTTTTCCTTGTCTTTTTAATGACCTTTTGCTGTCTTCATGTATGATGTCCTTGATGTCATCCCACGACTTGTCTGGTCTTTGGTCATCAGTGTTCAGTGCATCAAATCTATTCTTGAGATGGCCTCTAAATTCAGATGGAATATATTCAAGGTCATTCTTTGGCTCTCATAGACTTGTTCTAATTTTCTTCAGCTTCAACTTGAACTTGCATAGGTGCAATTGATGGTCTGTTCCGCAGCTGGCCCCTGGCCTTGTTCTCACTGAGGATGTTGAGCTTCTTCATTGTTTCTTTCCACAAATGTAGTCCGTCTGATGCCTCTGTATTCCATCAAGCGAGGTCTACATGTGTAGTTGCTGTTTATGTTGTTGAAAAAAGGTATTTGCAAGGAATAAGTTATTGATCTTGTGAAATTCTATTATGTGATTTCTGGCATGGTTTCTATCACCAAGACCATGTTTTCCAAATATAGACCTTTCTTCTTTGTTTCCAACTTTTACACTCTAAGCACCAGCAATTATTAATGCATCTTGATTGCATGTTTCATCAATTTCAAACTGCAAAAATTATTTAAAATCTTCAATTTTTTCATCTTTAGAATTAGTGGTTAGTGTGTAAATTTGAATAATATTCATAATAGCTGGTATTCCTTGTAGGCATATGGATATTATCCTATAACTGACGGTAATGTATTTCAGGATAAATCTTGAAATTTTTTTTTTAATAATTTTTATTGAGCTTTAAGTGAACGTTTACAAATCAAGTCAGTCTGTCACATATAAACTTATATACACCTTACTCCAAACTCCCACTTACTCTCCCCCAATGAGTCAGCCCTTCCAGTCTCTCCTTTTGTGACAATTTTGCCAGTTTCTAATCCCCTCTACCCTCCTATCTCCCCTCCAGACAGGAGATGCCAACACAGTCTCAAGTGTCCACCTGATACAAGTAGCTCACTCTTCATCAACCTCTCTCTCCAACCCATTGTCCAGTCCCTTCCATGTCTGATGAGTTGTCTTCGGGAATGGTTCCTGTCCTGGGCCAACAGAAGGTTTGGGGACCATGACCACTGGGATTCCTCTAGTCTCAGTCAGACCATTAAGTCTGGTCTTTTTATGAGAATTTGGGGTCTGCATCCCACTGATCTCCTGCTCCCTCAGGGGTTCTCTGTTGTGCTCCCTGTCAGGGCAGTCATCTGTTGTGGCCGGGCACCAACTAGTTCTTCTGGTCTCAGGATGATGTAGATCTCTGGTTCATGTGGCCCTTTCTGTCTCTTGGGCTCATAGTTGTCATGTGACCTTGGTGTTCTTCCTTCACCTTTGATCCAGGTGGGTTGAGACCAATTGATGGATCTTAGATGGCCGCTTGTTAGCATTTAAGACCCTAGATGCCACATTTCAAAGTGGGATGCAGAATGTTTTCATAATAGTATTATTTTGCCAATTGACTTAGAAGTCCCCTTAAGCCATAGTCCCCAAACCCCCGCCCTTGCTCCCCTGACCTTTGAAGCATTCAGTTTATCCCGGAAACTTCTTTCCTTTTGGTCCAGTCCAGTTGAGCTGACCTTCCGTGTATTGAGTATTGTCCTTCCCTTCACCTAAAGTAGTTCTTATCTACTAACTAATCAGTAAATAACCCTCTCCCACCCTCCCTCCCCCCACCCGTAAAAGTGAGTTCTTCTCGGTTTATACTATTTCTCAAGATCTTATAATAGAGGTCTTATACCATATTTGTCCTTTTGCCTCTGAATGATTTCGTTCAGCATAATGCCTTCCAGGTTCCTCCATGTTATGAAATGTTTCACAGATTCGTCACTGTTCTTTATCGATGCCTAGTATTCCATTGTGTGAATATACCACAATTTATTTAACCATTCATCCATTGATGGACACCTTGGTTGCTTCCAGCTTTTTGCTATTGTAAACAGAGCTGCAATAAAAATGGGTGTGCAAATATCTGTTCGTGTGAAGGCTCTTATTTCTCTAGGGTATATTCCGAGGAGTGGGATTTCTGGATTGTATGCTAGTTCTATTTCTAACTGTTTAAGATAACGCCAGATAGATTTCCAAAGTGGGTGTGCCATTTTACATTCCCACCAGCAGTGTGTAAGTGTTCCAATCTCTCCGCAGCCTCTCCAACATTTATTATTTTGTGTTTTTTGGATTAATGCCAGCCTTGTTGGAGTGAGATAGAATTTCATCGTAGTTTTAATTTGCATTTCTCTAATGGCTAATGATCGAGAGCATTTTCTCATGTATCTGTTAGCTGCCTGGATTCTTCTTTAGTGAAGTGCGTGTTCATATCCTTTGCCCACTTCTTGATTGGGTTGTTTGTCTTTTTGTGGTTGAGTTTTAACAGAATCATATAGATTTTAGAGATCAGGCGCTGGTCGGAGATGTCATAACTGAAAATTCTTTCCCAATCTGTAGGTGGTCTTTTTACTCTTTTGATTAAGTCTTCAGATGAGCATAGGTGTTTGATTTTTAGGAGCTCCCAGTTATCTGGTTTCTCTTCATCATTTTTGGTAATATTTTGTATTCTGTTTATGCCTTGAACTACGGCTCCTAATGTTGTCCCTATTTTTTCTTCCATGATCTTTATCGTTTTAGTCTTTATGTTTAGGTCTTTGATCCACTTGGAGTTGGTTTTTGTGCGTGGTGTGAGGTATGGGTCCTGTTTCATTTTTTTGCAAATGGATATCCAGTTATGCCAGCACCATTTGTTAAAAAGACTATCTTTTCCCCAATTAACTGACACTGGGCCTTTGTCAAATATCAGCTGCTCATACGTGGATGGATTTATATCTGGGTTCTCAATTCTGTTCCATTGGTCTATGTGTCTGTTATTGTACCAGTACCAGGCTGTTTTGACTACTGTGGCTGTATAATAGGTTCTAAAATCAGGTAGAGTGAGGCCTCCCACTTTCTTCTTCTTTTTCAGTAATGCTTTACTTATCCAAGGCTTCTTTCTCTTCCATATGAAGTTGGTGATTTGTTTCTCCATCACGTTAAAAAATGTCATTGGAATTTGGATCGGAAGTGCATTGTATGTATAGATGGCTTTTGGTAGAATAGACATTTTTCCTATGTTAAGTCTTCCTATCCATGAGCAAGGTATGTTTTTCCACTTAAGTAGGTCCTTTTTAGTTTCTTGTAGTAGTACTTTGTAGTTTTCCTTGTATAGGTCTTTTACACCCTTGGTAAGATTTATTCCTAAGTATTTTATCTTCTTGGGGGCTACTGTGAATGATATTGATTTGGTGATTTCCTCTTCGATGTTCTTTTTGTTGATGTAGAGGAATCCAAGTGATTTTTGTATGTTTATCTTATAATCTGAGACTCTGTCAAACTCTTCTATTAGTTTCAGTAGTTTTCTGGAGGATTCCTTAGGGTTTTCTGTGTATAAGATCATGTCATCTGCAAAGAGAGATAATTTTACTTCCTCCTTGCCAATCCGGATGCCCTTTATTTCTTTGTCTAGCCTAATTGCTCTGGCTAGGACCTCTAGCACAATGTTGAAGAAGAGCGGTGATAAAGGGCATCCTTGTCTGGTTCCCGTTCTCAAGGGAAATCCTTTCAGGCTCTCTCCATTTAGAGTGATGTTGGCTGTTGGTTTTGTATAGATGCCCTTTATTATGTTGAGGAATTTTCCTTCAATTCCTATTTTGCTGAGAGTTTTTATCATGAATGGGTGTTGGACTTTGTCAAATGCCTTTTCTGCATCAATTGATAAGATCATGTGGTTTTTGTCTTTTGTTTTATTTATATGGTGGATTACATTAATGGTTTTTCTAATATTAAATCAGCCTTGCACACTTGGTATAAATCCCACTTGGTTGTGGTGGATTATTTTTTTGATATGTTGTTGAATTCTATTGGCTAGAATTTTGTTGAGGATTTTTGCATCTATGTTCATGAGGGATATAGGTCTGTAATTTTCTTTTTTTGTGATGTCTTTCCCTGGTTTTGGTATCAGGGATATGGGGGCTTCATAGAATGAGTTAGGTAGTATTCTGTCCTTTTCTATGCTTTGAAATACCTTTAGTAGTAGTGGTGTTAACTCTTCTCTGAAAGTTTGGTAGAACTCTGCAGTAAAGCCATCCTGGCCAGGGCTTTTTCTTGTTGGGAGTTTTTTAATTACCGTTTCAATCTTTTTTGTTATGGGTCTATTTAGTTGTTTTACTTCTGATTGTGTTAGTTTAGGTAGGTAGTGTTTTTCTAGGAATTCATCCATTTCTTCAAGGTTTGCAAATTTGTTAGAATACAATTTTTCGTAATAAACTGATATGATTCTTTTAATTTCAGTTGGGTCTGTTGTGATGTGGCCCATCTCATTTCTTATTCAGGTTATTTGTTTCCTTTCCTGTATTTCTTCAGTCAGTCTGGCCAATGATTTATCAATTTTCTTAATTTTTTCAAAGAACCAGCTTTTGCCTTTGTTAATTCTTTCAATTGTTTTCCTGTTCTCTAATTCATTTAGTTCAGCTCTAATTTTTATTATTTGTTTTCTTCTGGTGCCTGATGGATTCTTTTGTTGCTCACTTTCTATTTGTTCAAGTTGTAGGGACAGTTCTCTGATTTTGGCTCTTCCTTCTTTTGGTATGTGTGCATTTATTGATGTACATTGACCTCTGAGCACTGCTTTTGCTGTGTCCCAGAGGTTTTGATAGGAAGTGTTTTCATTCTCATTGCATTCTACGAATTTCTTTATTCCCTCCTTAATGTCTTCTATAGCCCAGTCTTTTTTCAGGAGGGTATTGTTCAGTTTCCAAGTATTTGATTTCTTTTCCCTAATTTTTCTGTTATTGATTTCCACTTTTATGGCCTTATGGTCTGAGAAGATGCTTTGTAATATTTCGATGTTTTGGATTCTGCAAAGGTTTGTTTTATGACCTAATATGTGGTCTATTCTGGAGAATGTTCCATGTGCGCTAGAAAAAAAAGTATACTTTGCAGCAATTGGGTGGAGTGCTCTGTATAAGTCAATGAGGTCAAGTTGGTTGATTGTAGCAATTAGGTCTTCCGTGTCTCTATTGACCTTCTTACTGGATGTCCTCTCCTTCTCCGAAAGTGGTGTGTTGAAGTCTCCTACTGTAATTGTGGAGGTGTCTATCTCACTTTTCAGTTCTGTTGAAGTTTATGTATCTTGTGGCCCTGTCATTGGGTGCATAAATATTTAATGTGGTTATATCTTCCTGGTCAATTGTCCCTTTAATCATTATGTAGTGTCCTTCTTTATCTTTTGTGGTAGATTTAACTTTAAAGTCTTTTTTGTCAGAAATTAATATTGCTACTCCTCTTCTTTTTTGCTTATTGTTTGCTTGATATATTTTTTTTCCATCCTTTGAGTTTTAGTTTGTTTGTGTCTCTAAGTCTAAGGTGTGTCTCTTGTAGGCAGCATATAGACGGATCATGTTTCTTTATCCAGTCTGAGACTCTCTGTCTCTTTATCGGTGCGATTAGTCCATTTACATTCAGCATAATTATAGATAAGTATGTGTTTAGTGCTGTCATTTTGATGCCTTTTTATGTGTGTTGTTGACAATTTCATTTTTCCACTTATTTTTTTGTGCTGAGACGTTTTTCTTTGTAAATTGTGTGTTCCTCATTTTCATAGGATTTGACTTTATGTTTGCTGAGTCATTGTGTTTTTCTTGGCTTTTATTTTGAGTTATGGAGTTGTTATACCTCTTTGTGGTTACCTTAATATTTACCCCTATTTTTCTAAGTAAAAACCTAACTTGTATTGTCCTATATCACCTTGTATCCCTCTCCATATGGCAGTTCTATGCCACCTGTATTTAGTCCCTCTTTTTGATTATTGTGATCTTTTATATATTGACTTCAATGATTCCCTGTTTTGAGCGTGTTTTTTTTTTTTTTTTTTTTTTTAATTAATCTTAATTTGTTTTTGTGATTTCCCTATTTGAGTTGGTATCAGGATGTTCTGTTCTGTGACCTTGTGTTGTGCTGGTATCTGATATTATTGGTTTTCTGACCAAATAATTTCCTTTAGTATTTCTTGTAGCTTTAGTTTGGTTTTTGCAAATTCTCTAAGCTTGTGTTTCTCTGTAAATGTTTTAATTTCACCTTAATATTTGAGAGAGAGTTCTGCTGGTACATGATCCTTGGCTGGCAGTTTTTCTCCTTCAGTGCTCTATATATGTCATCCCATTGCCTTCTTGACTGCATGGTTTCTGCTGAATAGTCTCAGCTTATTCTTATTGATTCTCCATTGTAGGAGACCTTTCTTTTATCCCCGGCTGCTTTAAAAATTTTCTCTTCATCTTTGGTTTGGGCAAGTTTGATGATAATATGTCTTGGTGATTTTCTTTTTGGATCAATCTTAAATGGGGTTTGATGAGCATCTTGGATAGATAGCCTTTCATCTTTCCGTGATGTCAGGGAAGTTTTCTGCCAACAGATCTTCAACTATTCTCTCTGTGTTTTCTGTTATCCCTCCCTGTTCTGGGACTCCAATCACACGCAAGTTAGTCTTCTTGATAGAGTTCCACATGATTCTTAGGGTTTCTTCATTTTTTTAATTCTTTTATCTGATTTTTTTCCAGCTATATTGGTGTCAATTCCCTGGTCCTCCAGATTTCCCACTCTGCATTCCAATTGCTCGAGTCTGCTCCTCTGACTTCCTATTGCGTTGTCTAATTCTGTAATTTTATTGTTAATCTTTTGGATTTCTGAATGCTGTCTCTCTTTGGATTCTTGCAACTTATTAATTTTTCCTCTGTGTTCTTGAATAATCTTTTTGATTTCCTCAACTGCTTTACGAGTGTGTTCCTTGGCTTTTTCTGTAGATTGCCTTATTTCATTTCTGAGATCATCCCTGATGTCTTGAAGCCTTCTGTAAATTAGTTTTTTATATTCTGCATCTGGCAATTCCAGGATTGTATCTTCATTTGGGAAAGATTTTGATTCTTTAGTTTGGGGAGTTGTAGAAGCAATCATGGTCTGCTTCTTTATGTGGTTTGATATCGACGGCTGTCTCCAAGCCATCACTAAGATATTGTAGTGATTTATTCTATATTTGCTCACTGAGTCTCATTTTGTTTTGTTTTCTTTCAATATAAGTAGATGGGCTACTAGATTGTGCTGTCTTGATTGTTGTAGCCCTTGAATCACTTATGTCCTATTACCAGCTGGTTTGGGTTGTTACCAGATATATAAGCCTAAGAGTCCATTCACTATTCTTGAGTAGAATCTGATTAGGGGTCATCAAGTGTGTGGTGCAGACTGTCACCTATCCACCTAGAGAAGTGGTGGTGATAGTTGTGGGCACCAGATTCTAGTAGCAGCAGGGGTTCACACTCCAGGCGGGGCAGGATGCTGACAGGCTTCCCCCAGGTGCCAGTGTGTCTCTATTCCTAAAGCACCTTGGTGGGTGGGCTCTGCAGCTGTACCTTAGGCCCCCAATGCAAGTACCTCTACAGATTGGTAGGTGTCACCCTCCTTAGACCCCTAAGGCAGGAGGCTAGGTGGTCTAGGGGGAGCTTCAGCCCTCAGTTCCCTGTTGTGGGTCAGTGAGGGCTCTGTTGAATACGCAGAGATATCAGACCTGGGAAACTGTCTTTCCAGTAATCAACTAAAACAATTACAGTCAGATCCCTATCAGAATTGCCTTTGCTTTATAATAGCCACCTTGTTCCCTGTAGGGATGAAAGCCCACGACTGTAGTTCACATATGCTTGGCTGGAGCTGGTTCTGTGTTTTTAGTCCAATTAGGGAAGGATTTTTGGTCCCTGGGTTTTTTGTAGCTGCTTCTCTCAGGCCAGGAGAATGGGTTAGGAGAAGACCAAAAAAAAAAAAAGAAAAGAAAGAAAAACTGCAGTGCAGTTCACTCTCTGGCTCAGGAAATTCCAATGTTAATGAAGCCGCCTGGGAAGGGGAGGGGAGGGTTCAGATAAATAGGAGAGAGTAGCACCCTGGAATACAGACAAAGTTACTTATCTTGCTTAGGATGACTGTTTTATCTGTGATTCCCGAGGGGGTGCATCGACCGTGTACGCTGGCTGGGTAGAGATTGCCCCCAAGGGTCAGGCCCGCATCCCGTGCTTGCGCTGTCTCAGAAGCCGCGGTTAGTTCCTCCGCTCCCAATCCAAAGCCCAGGGCCAAGGTTCCCCAGCTGGGACGCCGCACTGCCGGCTCGAAAACCAGTCGCTGCCTTCCAGTGACTTTTCCTCCTGTCAGACGCGTCGCTGCGCTGCCTGCGTGCACTGGCTGGGCTTCCCCCGAGGTCAGTTCAGGGGGCTAGGGCTGTGCCCCGTGTTTGCGCCATCTCAGGATGCCGTGATCAGCTCCCCTGCGCCTAGTCCAAAGTCTGGCGCCAAGGTTTCCTGACTGGGACGCTGGCTCCAGGCTCCAAAAACAGTCGCTGCTTCCCTGTAGTTGTTCATTCTCAGTCTCTGTCACTCAGGTCAACTCTTTAGATCTGTGTTTGATGGTCAGGGTTCATAGATTGTCATGTATGTGATCGATTCACTTGTTTTTCCGAGTCTTTGTTGCAAGAGGGATCCGAGGTAGCTTCTACCTAGTCAGCCATCTTGGCCCCGCCTGTCTCGAAATGTTCTTTTTGATGACGAATGTGACATCATTCCTCTTCAATTTGTCATTCCTGGCATAGCAGACCATACGACTGTCCAATTTAAAATGGCCAATACCAGTCCACAGAACATATTACAGAGTCCATATTTACTTTATGGAGCCCTGGTGGCACAGTGGTTAAGCATTCAGCTGCTAACCACAAGATCAGCAGTTTGAATCCACCAGCCGCTCCTTGGAAACCCTATGGGGCAGTTCTACTCTGTCCTATAGGGTCGCTATGAGTCAGAACTGACTCAACAGCAACACTTTTTTTTTTTTTTAAATATATATATACCTTATACCTGATTTATGACAAAAGCAGCACTGCCGTGTAGTCTTGTACAGATAGGGTAGTGGGTCACTTGTATACTCATATGGGGGGGGATGAACTTTGATCCCTACCTCAAACCAGACACAAAAAAGTCAACGTCAAGCTGCAGTAGACCTAAATGCAAAAAGTAAAGCAATAGAGCTTCATAGGAAAATATCTTTATGACTTTAAACCAAAAAACCAAACCTGTTGCCATTGAGTCAATTCTGACCCGTAGCAACCCTAGAAGACAGAGTAGAACTGCCCCATAGGGTTTCCAAAGAGCATCTGGTGGATTTTAACTACTGACCTTTTGGTTAGCAGCCATAACTGTTAACCACTATGCCACCAGGGTTTCCTTTATGACCTTGGCATGCACAAAATGTTGTTAAACAGTACACAAAAAGCACTAACCATAAAACAAAACCCTGGTATATTGGACTTCACCCACATTTGGTATGATGTTAGGTAGAGAAGTTGGGAGTTGAGAAAAGGAGTTTCAGTGAGGCAGAGATGATCAACTCAACCTGAATAAGGAAAACACTGCTGACAGGTCAAAGATCAGGCCTTCTACACAGAAGAACCGGAATGAATAAAGACACAGAAGGGCAAAAGCATAAGGTATGTTTATCAAAGTAGGTCATGTAGTCTTATATGAAAGATTATAAGGTATATGACACACGGAGTAGTTGAAGAAGTAGTATGACATACAGAGCAGGAAGAAGTTATAAAGCGGTGTGTCAAAGGTTTTTAAGCAGGGAAATTATATGATTAGAACTATATTTTGAAAGGGTAACTCAAAGAGCTCCGTAGGAGATGGTCTGGAGAAAGAAGAAACTAGAATCAGGAAAGAGTTAAAACAGGATTTCACATATCAGAATATTTATATACCCAGTGTGACAAAAGGTATACAAAGCTACCTAATACAATAAACAGCATATTTTCCAGGAGTTTCAATTTACTTGAATATTTGAGGAAAAACAATTTTACACTAAAATAAACACTGATATATTACACAGTCATATGTAACATTCACATGAATTTCTGAATGCTGATGACAATGATAATGTCAATAACAGCATCATCTTCTTTTGTAATCATTATTATGTCTCAGGCACTGTGCTAAGTAAGCATTTTACATGAATTAACTCATTTAATTTTCACAACAATAAACAGGGTAGACAATATTAAAATCACTTCCTCCATCTAAATAGTTATTTGCTTAGATATCTGTTTTTGTTTTTACTTTTCATTTATTTTTTATTATGATTTAATAATCCCTTACACTACTGATGATATAACTTGGTACTAACACTTTGAAAAACTGGAAAAAAGCTACTAAATCTAAATACATGTATGATTGGACACTTAACAGAAAGAAGCGCTTATGTTCACCAAAAAACATGTACAAGAATGCTTATAGAAGCATTTTCATTACAGCCTATAACTGGAAACAATCCAAATATCTACCGGTACACTTAGAGGAGATATGCAATTTTTAGGCTCACATGGTAATAAGTGGCAGAGCCAAAATTTAAAGCCAAGTTCGTCTAATACCTAAGTTCACACTCTCAACCACTATGCTATACTTGAAAGAAATGATGTGCTTGTGGCAACAGCTTTGAGGTATGCTCTTAGACCCAAGTACTATCTACCTTCTCTCCTCTGCTTGTAGGAGCATGTCTGTTAAAAAGTGCAAAAAGTTCTAAGAGAAGGCTACTGCAATAGTCTAGGTAAAAGATGGTAAGACAGAAGGGAAAAGACAGAAAAGGGATTTCTGCGGCACAAAGAAGAGAACTCAGTAACCAATCAAACAGAGAGTGAGAGGAGGAGGTGGCTTGGGCAACAGGACAAACAGTGAATGCGAAAGTAGACCCAGACTGAGGTTCCACGTTAGGCACACGGACTCGGAGGTGGGTGTCTGGGAGACAGCTGGAGAAAGAAATACGACGCTCAGAAGAGAAATCCAGTCTGACAAAAACTCTGTGGAGTCATCAGCACATTTGCATATCAAATTCCCTAAATAGAGAACATCTCCAATATAATGTAATTGAAGCACTCTTCTGACAATTAATATTAGTTCACAAGCAGGGCTTCGGTTCAAATGGCTTCAGTCATGGCTGACGAGGCAAAACCGGAAGAGACTCAAATGTTTACATTTTGGGTAATCCAGAACGATCACTGGAATGGGAAAAATCACAGGTTGAAGCCCTGGAATAAGCCCATTCAGGAGCCTGATGTGTGAGATTGGATCATTGCCAGGACTGTGGAGAGCGACACAAATTCAAAGCTTCGCGGTTGGCTGCCATCTTTGAGCAGGACATTGCTGTTTCAGCCTCTGCTCAAAATCCAACAGCAAGAGATTTGGTCGCTATGCAATGTGCATGCTGCCCTTGTTTTCTAAGAGGGAGGTTAGGTTTCTAGCACGGCTTTGACCTGTAATTTTTCCCATTTCAGTTACCATTCCGATTTCCCCAAATTTAAAAAATTCAGGTCTGTTCCAGTGTTGTTCCCATGGCCATGACTGAACCAGGAAGAACCAGTTCTAAGCCATGCATACAAAAAGGTGTCTGTGCGCACCTGCAATTAATGTTGAAGCCATTAGAGTAGACAGAAGGTAAGTCTGAATGAAAAATCCTGTGCACAGGTATCATCTTTCCTATTTAGAAGCTGAGAGTAATCGCATAAAGGAAAAGGCCATTGCTTTTTAAGGTAATTGGACAATTTTGGTTTCAGGCTACTATCTTGATACTTGGGAAAATTTATTATAGCCAAAGATGGAAAAGGCAGAAAGATACAGTTTGTATCCTCATCGGTCATAGCATCCATCACTCAGTAACACACAACGGGTATGCTGACCAGGTTTTGGAGCCCCATATGCCGATTTCCACCACTCATTCATTGTCTGGCTTGAGTTGCACCTCTTTCATAAAGCTTTCTCAAGTCTACATCATTCTGTGTTTCCTCTGGAATTCCAGAAGCTTGGTAGCCATTCAGAGAGAGCTCGTTAAGCAGTGTTTTAACATGTTCATTGTGTGGAAACTTTGTCTCAAAAAGAATATAAGCCCTTCATGGTGAGTGACCCCATACCACACCCTAGACCCCAAACCCTCAGCACAGTACTCTGCAAATCCCAGAAGACTAGCAAATTAAAACTTCGAACATAAATAAAAGACCTGCTATTGAAATAATTCCCTTTAGATATTTTGTGTGTTCTTGAAGGTCTGAACTAGTATTAATTGCACTCTTAACAACTGTGGCTGGTTTCAAGAATTCAGGAATAAATATTTCTAGTCAATTGCAGGCAGGTAAGAAGGAGCAAGATTTCCTGAGTGGTGCAAATGGTTAACGCACTTGGCAGCTAATCGAAAGGTTGGAGGTTCAAGTCCACCCAGAGATGCCTCAAAAAAAAAAGGGTTTGGTGATCTACTGCCAAAACTCAGGCATTGAAAACCCTATGGTGTACAGTTCTACTCTACACACATGGGATTCCCATGAGTTGGAACAGACTCAACAGCAACTGATTAAGAAGCAGCACTGGAAAACAACCTTAAAAATTAAGAGAAGTAGTAAGAAAATAAAATTAAATTTGTCAAGAAAATGAGTGATACCCTATGATTCCAGAGGCAAACACAAGAGAAAAGACACACAATGAAAGAAAAGAGAAAATCTATAGGTCAATTTAGGCATCAGACAAATACGGTTGGGGCAAGAGCATGAGCCAGTAGATAGCAGGAACATTTCAGAATGAGGCTTCTGCTGTGCTCGTGCTACGGTAAATGGGCAATCCGAGTGGGCCAGAGTGAAGGGGAAATAACTAGAAGACGGTCATGCCAATTATTGAAGTTTTGACCATCAGAAACCTTGAGGAGAAAATGAATTGCACTACTCAACCTAGAAAGAGGCCACAGACCGTTGACAATCGTATTGGACATTCTGTATCTACCCACAGAGAAGAAAAAGGAAGTAGGTTTAAAAAACAGCCCCGGGGTCTCCCACTTACGTGTAAAGAGGATTCCCCAACAGGCAGGCTGTGTGAACTACTGCAGTAGTGGCTATGCAGAGGTCAGCGGAAGAGGGAATGAGGTGTCTGGGGTAGGAGGCAACTCTGAGATGGGAGGGCTTAGGGGAGGGAACTGGTACCAGTGATAGCTCAGGGTGCCCTCCATCTTCATAGCCCAACGATTTCTTAAGAACATTGTCGTAGTGGGAAAACTACGAGTCTGTTTAAGTTTAGAAACGGAGAGTTTTATTACAGTGAAAAAAAAAATCGCAAAACAGAAAACACTGTGGCAGAATAATCTGAACAAAGTGCTTCAGGGGCTGCAGTGACAGAGAAGCTTATGAAGGAAAAAACCGCAAACAGAAGGTTAAGCTAAAACATTTCTGATCGCTTAACATTTACAAAGCTGCAGGTGACAGAGTCTCAGTTGACACCTTTGTAGGAGTTGGCCTCCTTTGCAAGGGTGGCTCCAGGTGACAGGATTTGGCTGACCATTAAAAATCATGTATTTCCTGGCAGCTAGGCATCTGCAGTCTGTGGTGAACTGAGTTACTTTAGCATTATGACAGTGCGTTCTGTTAAAATATAAATGCGATGAGTTTGTAGAAGGAACGAGATGACTATAAGTGAAAATGCTAAGTATTTTAATGCTTAAGGAGAGAAAAAGGATTTTGATACAGAAAAGCTTTGTCAGAACAAAGATGTGGGAAATTACAAGTACGGCTGAAGGGGTCTAAGGGGTGGGTATCTTAGAATCAACTTAGCCACTTAAAGTCACATGTTTAACACTATGTCTAACACCTATATAAAGTTAGATAATCTCTTCTTAGAATCAGCCATTTTTAACTACAAATTTCAAAATAAGCAGAGCAAGGCAGACAAAACCATATCTTTCTGTATAACTGCTGGTACCTAGGTCAGAGGAATGGTGGGAAATTTTACAGAAGTGACAGGCTGCATTATAGGGCAGAAGCTGCATTTAGAAATCTAAGATGGAGTCACTTAGCACAAGGAGAGATTTGGCCTAGATCTTAGCCAGAAGTCCTAGTCTGTCAGGAGCCTTAATTCTTATAATGTTCTTCCTCAACATATACTACAGCAAAAGTTTATAAAACCCAGATAATGCCAGCAAAAGAAAATTACACTATTGAGAAGAGGAAGGCAGAAAAATTTCACTTCTCCTTGTTAATACCTATGACATTCCTATGCCCCTAATTAAGTCTTTCTACCCTAACCAGTCAGTAACTGAGCTAATGCACACATCCAGAAGATTAGAAAAATAGAGTATGAATGCAGCTCTTAATGTATTTATAGCTATCTGTCCCTTTACTAGGGGTCCCTGGGTGCTGCAAATGGTTAACGTGCTTCGCTGCTAACAGAAAGGCTGGTGGTTCAGATCCACCCAGAGACATCTCGGAAGACAGGCCTGGTGATCTACATCTAAAACATCAGCCATTGCCAGCCCTATGGAGCATAGTTCTGCTCTGATGCACAAAAGGTCATCATGAGTTGGAATCAACTGTACTGCAACTAATAAAACTGGTCCCTTCACTAAATGGTACTATCTAAACATTTTAGTTCTGAAACCTGGCTCTCACTTCTTAATGCCATTTATCATATATAATGACCATCAGTATTTCTGCCTCTAAAAGTCTGATCCTTTTCATTCCTTTAACATCAAGAAATCAGATGATCTCGTTTATAAGAACTGTTATTAAACTACGAGTTAAATAGGCAAGGAGGAAAGTGTTTAAGCAACTTCCCTAAGAATAAAATTGCCAAAAATCCATGGCCTTTGAATGGTTTGCACCTGTACCCCGTTTCCCTGCACCCTCCTCCAGGTGCCTGGGCCTTGGGGATCCCCACATGTGGGCTCCAGCTCTTCATACCAGGCTGGGCGCTGAGGGGAGGGGCTGCACAGAGCTCCAGCCCGATGGGTGGAAGGAGGCAAAGGGGGTGAGAGGTGGGGTGGTGCCCCCAGGGTTGGGGGCCAGGATGGCTTCAGCCTGACATGGGAGGAGGGGCAGGGGCGCTCGGGGTTCTGTCCTGGGAGGCCCCGGTGAGGGACAAATGGAAGGACCAAGAGGGGTGGGCTAGGTGGGGAGAAGACCCCCCAATTACTTCATAGTGCCTGACCATGTTTCAGAGACCTGATGTTGGATCATTTAAATAATGTAATTAATCTTTACAATGTCCCATAGTGAAATTCTGTGATATAAATGTAACTAAATATGTTTCCCAATACATATATTGATTCATAAACTTATTTATTGCCTCTGCTATTAAACTTCTCTTCCCTATTAATAATACAATAAAAGCTACCATTTATGGAATGCCTCTTGCATGTTACTGATCGTGCTAGGCACTTTACATGTATTTTTTATAATCCTACCAGAATCATTATGAAACAAATAGAATCACCACATCATCACTTCCTAAACAAGAAAACAAAAGCCAAGAGGAGTTAAGTAATAACTTCCCTAAGATCCCACAGCCAGGAAGTACTATAACTGAGAGTCATATCTGGGTCTGTATGACGCGAATCCCACCTTCTTTCCACCCTAAGAGCACTTTCTCATCATGTTGCAGCTACTGGATATCAAGTCTGAGAATATTACATTCCTTTTCTCTAATCAGGTCTAGGATGATAATTCTTTCTCATTATAATTCAGGTCTCTCAGACTTACTATGTGTCTACCACATGAGTTAATAATCCACCAAAGAAATATCATGAAGGGTTTGCAGTAGCAATTTTTGATCTCAAGCAAAGTATAATGTTTGCTCCTTACAACCTCATGTCTATAGCATGATGATATAGCTTTCTGCTAATTTTACATATGTCTGCTTCATGCCACATATCCCACCAAGCTGTTAGCTCCTAGAATCAGGGACCATATCTTATTTATCTCTACATACCTAAAGTCTACACATGGTAGACACCCAACATCTGAAGTATCTGAAATGTTTTGAACAGAAAAAAAAAAAAGGACTCCAGGTTTCAGAGAAAAAAATTTTTTTTGGTGGCAGAGGCGGGGGCGTCTACAGGTAAACTTCCTACCTCTCGATCCTTGAGTTTCATGGCGAGCACCAACTGATGCCTGTGGTTAGTAAGAGCCTCCCGGTAATTTCCTTTGGAGAAGAATGCGGAGCCCAGATTCCCATGAGCTCGGCATTCCCCTGTCTGGTCACCTGAGTTGTTTGGAAAAAAAAAAAAAAAGATAAAACTTCTTCAAGTTATAGTGTAATTTATAATGCATAATGGACATCTCAATTTAAGAACCACAGGTTTACTACCAAAGATTTCACTTGACTTCTTTTTGAAAAATATTTTTTTCCTTCCACAAGACCCTATGTGGGGAGTTACGGTCCTAGAACTTAAATCTCTGGACAAGAACTGTCGTTTTAACATGAAACTGTAGTCGGGGATTTAGGTGTCTTGGAAATGAGAGGTTAAAGACCTTGACACAAACCAGCTGCTGTTAGAGTCTCCTCATTGCTCCGCTAATGACCCTTAGTGCTGAACAGCCATCAGCTTGTTGGTTCAGTCACTTGACTCCAAAACTACTATAATAAGTTGCCTCTTTATGAGTACACTGATAGTAGATTCACCATATCCTTTCTCTTAACTGCAATCCTACATGTCCCTTAAATAATCACTATAAATGACAATCATAATCATAGGCCACACTTATTTAACCAATGAGGAAACTGAGGCACTGAGAGTTTAGGTACCTTGCCCAAGATCACACAGCCAGGATCCTAAACCCAGCAGTCTGGCTCCATGGTCCATGTTCTTAACCACTGCACAATACTGTCTCTTCCAATAAAATGATGCATGTTAATGGGGGCAAAAATGAAAATTGAGATGAAAGATTCACCTGCCAATACTATCTTTTGAGGTATTAAATCTGTGAGTCTAAATCTCTGAGGAGGGCAATAAGTGTTAATTCACACCTCTTAGCTTTTTAAGAGCCGTGGTACCTTGTTATCTGAAAATTCCTAAAGATCTGAGTACTCTAAAACAGAGATTGTTCTAGGATTACAATTTTCATTGCATATGTTATCCCCATTCATGTCAGGCTAATCAGCTTTGTTAGCTTCCTTTCTGCACTAAAATAAAGGAGAGAAACATAACTCTACCTAAGGTCTTGGCTACATCCAAGTCCTGTTGCATGTATCCAGTGCTCTTCTCTGTGTTCCCAAGAGACCAGTAAGCACTGCTCAGGGCAGAGAAAACGGAACCTCTCAGCTTGAGGCTGCAGGTGCCAATCTTCAGAGCAGCTTCTAAGACAACCACAGAGGCCCCATGATGGCCAGCCGTCAGGAGTTCCTGCCCAACCACAGATACGACCACGAAGGGACTCTTGTCCAGTTTCATTTTCTGAAGCTGCTGGTAAGTAGGTTCCAGGGAATCTGACGGAAAACAAAAGAATACAGGAGAATGGAGGAAGATTCACAAAACCATATTTTCTAATATACTGTAGAAACAAATGCTTATTATACTTTTTATGGCCAATTTCAAGCACAAACTCTTCAGCCTTTAATCCAGCACCACCCTAACTCTCTACTTATCCCATATGACTCCTTGTCCCCAATCCCCAGTCCAGTATTTCCTTTTCCTCACTCTCCCATTCATAAGCCAAGGTCATTCTTGGATCAGGATATGCCACTTTCCCTAAATGATTCCCTAGTCCCCCACCCCAACCCGCTGGCCTCTCAAAATACCACCTCTACCAGGCAGCATTCCCCAGGTCCTATAACCAACATTAATCTTTGTATCTAAACTCCTACTG
This sequence comes from Loxodonta africana, assembly GCF_030014295.1. Lineage (NCBI taxonomy): Eukaryota > Metazoa > Chordata > Mammalia > Proboscidea > Elephantidae > Loxodonta > Loxodonta africana. Next base: position 28,164,357 of record NC_087360.1, on the reverse strand, counting down.
CATTTATATAGTTAGTATCACGCAGTTTGGCCCTTGACTGTTTTAGAATTGTTTCACATGTGTTAAATTTATTTTTACCTTCCCTCGGCTAAATGTGAAGACAACATAGGACTCTTTTATGTTGTTAGGTACCGCTGAGTCGGTTCTGACTCATAGCAACCCTATGTACAACAGAAAGAAACACTGCCCAGTCCTGCGCCATCCTCACAATTGCTGCTACGTTTGAGGCCGCTGTTGCAGCCACTGTGTCTATCCATCTAGTTGAGGGTCTTTCTCTCTTTCACTGACCCTCAACTTTACCAAATATGATGTCGTTCTCCAGCAACTGGTCCCCCCTGATAACATGTTCAAAGTACTGTTTTATACCTTATCAGAACTCCACAGTAATTGGCAGAATGTAGGCACTCAATAAAAAACTCGCCATTGTCACACAAGTGAAAGCCGTCAATACACTGCCAACTCAATAAATATTCATTTAACCTGAATGTGAATGACTAAGAAACCCTAGAAGATGCAGTAAAAGAAGCTCTTACAACAAAGTATCTGTCATCTTCAGCAGCAGCCCAGTGTACATTACTGTTTCTGTGACCCTCATGCCCAAATCAAAAAACATTATCAATTTTTGTTGTGGTCGTGACAGAAACCATAAAAAAAATCATCCATGTTGACTAAAGTAAGATGAAAGACAAAATTAATATTGATCTCATTTTATTTTATGTGGTATTTAGAAAGGACACAGATTTAGAGTCAGGAAGCCACAGGGAGATTCTTTCCATCTGAAGCTAAGTTTGAATGTGGATGACCTCCAAACTCTTTCTCCCCACCCTCCCTGTATTTTTTTTTTAAGACAATTGCAGAGCTATTGACTGTAGCCCTACAATCAAGCGACACTTAAAACGCTTTTGTTGTTAGCTTTCCTGAAAAACTATTTCACATTAGTTGTTCTACTGTGCATATGTAAAAACTATAAAAAGCTTGGTCTCTTTAAATTTTGACTCTCCTAGCCAACAGTACTGCATTAAAATGTAATTTTTACAATTTATGACTTCAAGCCTCAACTCTCTACTAAGGAGCTCTCGCCTGAATCAACATTACCACAGAAACCTCAAAACCTACTGGTGCCTGAAGCATTTTTTTCCCTTCAATCAGCTCACTAAACAGAGAACAAAGAACATTTTTACACCTGCCAAGATGCAAGCGAGAATTTGCAGTGCACAGTACCAGTAAACACTAGCCAACCAGTAGGATTAAATGCAGGCACAAGAACCCAGGATTGCTAATATAGAGAACAACAATACCATACAGAAATAGTCTAAGCAGAATTTTGGTGGTACCCAGTGAGGAGCTGACAGCAACGATGATCACATCAGCATCTCACTGGCCAATTAGCAGCAACAAAAATTGGGCAATAGGAATAGAATAGAATTTTAGAGCTGCAAAGGTCTTGAAAATCCTTTAATAGCCTCATTTTAGAAATGAAGAATCTGAGTACTTAAGTGATTTGCCCCCGGCCAGCTTGAGACAGGGCCAAGACAAGAATCTACTGTAGGGCTCTAATACCATACCAGGCAGGATTCTTAGTTGCTTGAAACAGAAACCAATTTGGGCTGGTTTTAAGAGAATAGAAATGCACTGAGTACCACTGGGAAGAGTGGGGAACCAGCTCTCCAGGCCCACAGTCAAAACCACGCCACAAAGGCTGCCTGGTGAAGGTAAGACAAGCGTTGCAACTAAACAGAGGACGCCACAGCTTGCAATGCTGCCCTACCACCACTGAATGCCACCCTTGGAAAATGGATATCACTGTTGCCGCCCACTCCCACAACAAATTCTGGGCTGTCCTTTAGCTCTTGATTTAAAGTCAGAGCCCAGCTGCAAAGGAGGATGTGAGCATGAAAATCTGGTGTTTTCAGCTTTATAGTGGAAGGTACGAGGCAGGAAAAGATAGGGAATTCTCCAAACAGAGAAAGAGTGTTCAGACACTGCCATCCCAACCTGACTGATAGTCAGCAAAGAGACTATGCTTCAGCTGGTGACTTTTTTCCCATAGCAACCATGGCTAAGTTAGGGCAAGAGCCACTGACTGAGCCTCTAAAATTATTCAAAAATGGTAGAAAGATGAGAATACATTGCCACAGCTAGAGGGCTGAAGGAAATACCCGGAAGATTTCCAAATGAGAAATAAATTGTCAACTGTATAATTTTTCACTAGATGAAAATGAAATTGAAGAAAACAGAGGTAAAAGATCAAACTTCCATTTGCAGTATATAGGAAAGAGAATATAAATGCATTAAAAGGTAAATTACAATGCCAGTAACATTCATGTTTTAAGAGTTGTAAGAGGAACTGATTATCAGGGGCAATAGGAAAGCTTCATGGTAAGTCTGTTTCTTCCTAAGAGTGGAGGGCATGTTAGGCAGAAGGCCTGCCTTAAACAAAGGTGCCTGAAGAAGAGAGGTACACAGAATGACAGGCCAGCTTGAATGGACCAGAGATTATTTGTAGGGAAGGATGTTAATATGGAATAATGGCAAAAATACTGAGCTGAGCCGTTCAGCCAAAGATTAGACAGGCCCATAAAACAAAATGAGACTAAATGGGCACACCAGCCCAGGGGCAAGGACTAGAGGAGGGCAGGAGGGGACAGGAAAGCTGATAATAGGGAACCCAGGGTCAAGAAGGGATAGTGTTGACATGTCGTGGGGTTGGCAACCAATGTCACAAAATAATATGTGTATTAAATGTTTAATGAGAAACTAATTTGCTCTGTAAACCTTCATCTAAAGTTCGAAAAAAAAAAAAAAAAAAAAGCAAGCTGAGGATAAAGAGACCTGGATTTCAAAGCCACATACCCTTAGTCTCCTCATTTTGTCAAATGTTTACGTGTGACTGTGGTGGTGGTTACACAAAACTATACATGTGTCTATACACACATACAGGAGTGGTACGAACAGTTACTGGCTGCTAACCAAAAGGTTGGAGGTATGTGTCCACCCAGAGGTGCCTAGGGAAAAAGGTCTGGTGATTTACTTCCAAAAAATTTGCCACTGAAAACCCTGGAGCACCATTCTACTTCAACACACACTGGGTTGCCATGAGTTAGAGTCAACTGGAGAGCAACTGGTTTTCATATTTAAAAAAAAAACAACAAACCTATTGCCATCGAGTCAATTCCAACTCCTAGTGACCCTACAGGACAGAGCAGAACTGCCCCATAGGGTTTCCAAGGAGCAGCCAAGGTCTTAATCACTACACCACCAGGGCTATGTGTGTAATTATATTTCATTTGAACACACCCCCAAATCAGATGCACTGGTTAGCAGTTATACATGCTTCTGATGAATGAAATTGGTAAGAATATATATATATATATGAATATATATATATATAATGTATAAGTTAGATTGGGTGAGCTCTAAGATTCCTTCCAATTCTATTTTTCCATGATTCTAACTCCTATTCTAGGATAAATTTAGGAAAGGGAATAATTTTTTTTTTATTAGGCCAGGTGAAACAGAGTTTTGGCAACCTGTAGCTGTTAAGATGTTTTTCTTTTAGAATCTATGCATAATATATGGACTAGCCAATGTCAAACCAACTCTATAAGAATACAAAAGCCCTTTGCAAAATTGACTAGCACCTGTTAAGTGCTTTCTAAACGTAAAAAGCTTTTAAGAATTCAAAGATGAACAAAATCACATTTCTTGAAACTTGAAGAGCTTGTAGGCTGTATGAAACTAATACGTAGACAAATAATCACAATGCACTAGGTTAAGAGGGAGACTGTATTTCATAAGACTGAGATGCACATTTATTCACATATTAACATCTCTGAAGTTGGGATTTAATGTATCAGAACTTGATGGTGCCTCACAATGGTTCATTTTCTATATCTAAAGAGGTTTAAAGGAGCTCTTTCAGTATGTATGTATGTACATATATGTATAAAATAAAAAGTGATATTTTTTTTTTTAGTACCTTATAAAATAATGGCCTGTGTTTCAATCCATAATTCATGGAATTGCTAAAAGGTACTATGGGAGCCAAAGGAGTTAGCGTTCTCCCAGAGTAGGACTGGCAAGGTTTCCCAGAAGAAGTGACATCTGATTAGATATGAGATATGAGAAACCACAGTGTTTTCCAGGAGCTACAGGTGGTTTTAGTTGGAAGTACCTGGAAATGAGAATGAAAGGGAGGCAAAGTCTCATATACTAAAGGAGGCTGGCCTCTACCCTGTGGGCAATGGGGAGGGAATTCAGAATTATAAAGAAGAGAGTGGCAGATCAAACTTACATTTTAGAGAGTTCATTCTGGAAGGAAAGCAAAGCATGAACTGTTATGGAAGAGATACAAGCCAGGAAAACCAGTTAGAGGGAAGATATGATGAAGTCTTATATTTGGCAATGATAAAAGAAATGGAAAGCAAGGCATAAATTTCAGACATATTTAGAAAATAAAATTCACAGAAATTGAGGAATAAATGAATTTAATAGAAATAATGCCTTAGTCCAAAATAAATGATACTCTACTGACTATCTCCTATGAATTGTCTTCAAGGTAACTAATATTTTTACAGACATTACTCTGTCTTAGGCACTGTAGAGGCCTTATATTGCCTTCCAAGGGGGCCTTATGTTGCCTTATAACATCCCCCTCTAACATAAAAAAATCTCTAACATACGTGACCAAAAAGGCCTCAGCTTTCCTAAAAATCTGATAGTACCAGTGACAATTATTCTTGGATACATCGCTAAAATATAGCACTGAATGGCAAATCCAGAAGACTGGGAGAAACAATCCTAGAACAAATCTCTAAAACAAGGTGCCAAAGAGTGGACAGCAACTATAACAAGTGTGGTAATATTGACAAGATAAGAAGGGGAAGTATCATGAGAGGAAAGTATTCCCCTAAAAAACAATTGAGTGATAAAATTCATATTTAATTTTTAATTTTAACCATTTATAAGGCTAAATGATAGTTTTCAACATTCCCAGAACCTTTTAGGTAAAAACAGAGCAATACTCTGGAGAAACAGAGCTCTTTTCCTGTGGACAGAAATAAGATAGAAAAATAGAGTGAATGGAGAATAACGGTCAAACAATAAAACTCGAGCAGCGGACAAGGCAGCACACAGACAGGCAGACTATAAGGCCCAGCATAATTCCTAGAGGCGGCAGGACACTGGACTCTAAACTTCATAGCAAAAGGATACAGGATCGCTTTCAAAATTCTCAGAACATTTTAGATAAAAATACACCAACACTCAGGAGAAACACAGCTTTTTCCAGCAGCGAGGCCTGAGACAGCCTTCTCCAGTGAGTGCTCCTAAAGAGGACATGGGTACTGTGCAATGCTACATCTCCGCAGCACTGTGCTGCCATAAATACGAGAGTGGGACCAGCACTGTGGCTACGTTCAGTGAGAGTAAGGGCAGAGACGAATGCATCCCACCAGGGGCCTGCCTTCCCATTCTAGTGCCTGATTCTTAAAGCAACATGAGGAGATAGATAATACCATGTCCCTTTGACAGGTAAAGGCTGAAGTATGTAGAGAGAGGAAGCAAGCTTACTCAGTCACTGGAATGGCAAAGAGCAGAGCTGGAATTAGGTCCCAATCTTTTGGAACAAAAGCCTATGTGTTCAACATAACATTGCATAAACAGGCCTCCTGTGAAAAGTGACTACCACCCAAAAGAGAATCAAAGGGAAAGAGTGCACGGAGCGTGGACAATAGGTAAATAAAAGGTGAACCCAATTGGACCCTGAAAGAAAAGCTTATCCATTCAGCAGCCATTTTCCAACAGCAGTTCATAAAATCAGCTTCCCTGGGTTCTCTGGAGCTGGTAGAACACCACGACAGGTGATAGCCCATAAATGTAATAGTCTTTAGATTACTGAATTAACAGTAGGAGAGAGAATATACACAAGAGAACCCTAAGCAAGAAACAGTCCTGGCATCTTTAGAGGAACAAATAAAGGTAAATTCAATCTCAGTTTGTAATTATATTATGAAATCCATGGTTGGCAGTAGTAGGACACTACAGCATACAAATTTGCTACAACGTTTATAAAATACAATGAACTAGAATTGCTGAAAGACTATCTAAAAAGAGAAATGGAGAAGAGTAAAAGGATAAATTAATTAAGTCATGAAAAAGAGAGTACCATTTTATACTTACACTTGTTTTAATATTTGCATTAATGATATACATTACATATAATGACATAAATATATCCAAAATAGATTAACTAATATCTGGTTTCTGAGCACAAGTGAAAGCATAAAAATAAGGCAAAACAGAATTAATTCCACCAGAAATATAGAAACAATAAAAAAAGTACAAATGAGTTTCAATGTGGATAAATACAATGCACATCTAGGGAACAAGGGTGTATTAATACAGGTGGGCCTTGCCTTAAAACAAAACAAAAAAAGCCCTGAAACTTCCAAAAAGGCCAAACCACAGGAACACAGCGCACATTGTGGAGGCTTTGTTTGCGTATAGACACACCTAGGAGTCTTCTCTATTGCAATTAAGTATTATACAACAAAAACAAAAAAACCCACAGATCAGACCTATATGTAAAGTGACCCTGACTGCACAGCTATGCAACAATGGCAGAAACTTGGAAAGCTGCAGGAGGCTCAAAGAAACAGTGGGGAAAAAATGGGTAGCAGGTGATGATGGATTTTGAGAATTACAACCATATGACAAGAAGGGAGGTCATTAAGATGTCGGATGATGCACAGAACAACATTCTGCCAAGCAACAGGTTCTCTAGAAGACCCTGATCAGAGAAGCCCACCCAGAATAGGACATTGGGGGGGGGGGGTGGGGGAGGGGGCGGGAAACCAAACCCAGTGCCGTCGAGTTGATTCCGACTCATAGCAACCCTATAGGACAGAGTAGAACTGCCCCATAGAGTTTCCAAGGAGCGCCTGGCGGATTTGAACTGCCGACCTTTTGGTTAGCAGACGTAGCACTTAACCACTATGCCACCAGGGTTTCCAGTGGGAAAAGCATGCTAAAAATAAATGAGATAAATTAAATTGCCTTAAGGGAAGAGAAGAAAATAATGAAATGCTGCAGGCACCTGTAAGCAGCTGCTTTCTCCAGGGTCAGCCTTAGGTCACTCACCATAAGAGTGCAAAGAAGGTGGCATGGAAAACCCTAAGGGTGACAGCAGGTCTGAGCTGTTTCTCACAGCGCAGAGAAGATTTTCTTACATTTATTTAAACAAATTGTATCAAAGGCAAAACCGGTAAGTATGTTTCTGCTGATCTCAACACGTTCACTCCAATATTCTAAGCAAACAGCAGAAACACTTCAGAATAAAGAGGGTAATACCTTCATAAACTAAAAAATGTTCCATGTAAATTCCTTGGAGAGAGGGCAGGAAGGGAATGAGAAAATACTAGAAAAAATGGAAAGGAGAAACAGATTGATTTCTTTTTGTTGTCCATTTCCCCCCAAGCCCTGGAGCTCCAAAGAGCATCTGCTCCAAGCCAGAGTTTATTAACAGCAGGTCCCCCAGTGGGAGAAGCCATTAGGTTCCTCCAGCAAAGACTCAGCTTTGTACTAGGTTATAAAATGGCATGAAAGAGGTTTCCTCACCACTTTTTTTCTAAAACATGAAATCCCCAACTTTGAGGAAAATATTTTTGTAGAGCTATGAATTGTCCAGAGAGCATATGAGTACCATCTAGTTCACCAAGCTTTGATAGAGCAGATATTTAGAGCCAAGTACAGTACTAGCTACTATATTAAAACTATCAAACCCTGCAAACATTTTCAAAACTAAAATGTATAATGATACGTCCATCAAAAATTTTAGGATCATTCCCCTTTTTCAGAAATTCGAAAACTTACCAGTTCAGAGCTCTGCTTGACATAACTAATTAGAAACATTAAAAAGTCTACTATTTGCCATGAATCTGTCTTAGTCTCTACATCTCCCCCCAAAGATGACAACTGGTGTACACTTCCAACCCAATCTTCCCAAGAGTTCACTCCTCAAAATCAGTGAAGCCAATATGTTTTGGGCTTTAAATGTCCTTTGACCTCCACAGTACTGTTTTTCAAGAATACCAATTGACATACCCACTGCTGTTTCCAAATCACAGCGACCCTATGTGTCAGAATAGAACTGTTGCATAGGGTCTTCGTGACTGTAAATCTTTATGGAAGCAGACTGCCACATCTTTCTCCCGTGGAGTGGCTGGTGGGTTTGAACTGCCAACCTTTCCATTAGTATCTGGGTGCTTAATCACCGTGCCACCAGGACTCCTCAAATTGGTATAAGGTGGAAGTAATAACAGGGAGAACAAATGTAAAAGTGTATCTGTTTGTTTTTCTCTCTCATCTTTTAATCCCACAGATTCTTTTAATGTATCTCTGAAAAATGTTAGACACAGCCTATAGTTAGATCCACATCTTTTTATAAAATATTAGAATATGTAATGCCTTCTCTGAAGGTCCCTGGGTGCTACAAACAGTGTGCATTTGACGACTAAAGGTTGGCAGTTTGAATCCACCCAGCAGCAGCACAGAAGAGAGCCCTGGTGATCTGCTTCTGTAAAGACTACAGCCAAGAAAGGCCCACGGAGCAGTTCTACTCTATGACACACAGGGTTGCCGTGAGTCAGAATCAGCTCAACCGCAACAGGTTTAGTTTTGGGCTTTTTAATGTCTTCTCTTACTTGATTATTTCTAGAAGGCATATTGGTCCACCTGGGCAAATCAATTTACTATTGAGGTATTGTGGTTTCGAATTATACAATCTTAAAACTAAGAAAAACATACAGATTATTTAAATAGCCCGAAAATCCAGAGAGGTTGAGTCATTGGTTAATGAAAATTCAAGAACATAATCTCGGTCCACCAACTTCCAAGGGTCTTTCCGCCATCCCATTCTGCCTCACTATTTCAGCTATCAACAGTGATGCTTGATCTTCCTTTGTCTAAATGTCAGATCTTGGCAAATTTGATAATCAGTTCTCAGTGCCCAAGTCGAGAGTCTTGGAAGACTTGAGACGTTCTACTTTAATGTCAGACCATGTACTTTGATCATATTCACCTCTCATGGGAGATTTCATGGCGGCTTCCACCATCCCTACCAGAAGCTGGAGGCTCTTGGGGTCCTGAGCCAGCCCGGATGCAAAGGCAGCCAGGGCATCGGCATGACGTCCAAGGTACTGGAGGGCAACGCCCTGTCGGAAGTATGCCTGGAAATAAAGAAAAGACAATGTATGTTTTACTTATTACGATGTGTTCCCGCAAGGGTGACAGTGATTCGGTATTAGAACCACAGGCCAGGAGAACTGAGATTGAAGATATCTTCACTCAAAAAACTAGTCAACTATCGGTAGTCAAATCTAATTTCTCCTAACACTGTGGAAGGCAAACGTGCTTCTTCCAAGCAATTTTTATTTAATATTTTCACTTAGTAATATTACTATATTCTTTGGCACTTACTCACATGTTGCTTTTATTGTTTGTCAATGATCTTAAAAGTATATCTTCTCCCACCTTTAAAAAAGCATAAGCTCCTCGAGGACAGGAGTTTGGAGATTTTTCATCTCACCAAAGCCTCTGCTATAGTGCAAGATACATGAGAAATACTCAATTTCATATTTTCCCTTTATATAATTCAGGGGGAAAAATCAATGTATGATTATCATTAAGGTAATTTTAATAATGAATAACATGGTTACATGCTTTTAATTTTGTCTTTCAAACACAATATTTAAAAGCAGTTATCTAAAATATGTGTGCTTTGCTTAAAATCAAGATTGTTGTCCTTTTTGTTCTTTAACTGGATTAGTTTAAAAACAGTATTATCATCTGTGATTACAGAAAAACATCCTTCCTTCTGGCCAATTGCAGAAAAGGCCAGAGAACTAACAAAATACTTAAATTTTATAATAGTTTTAAGAAAGTACAGTTTGTTTTCAAGTACACAGAATAAAGCCAAGTAAATAGACTAAGTGTTCCTAGTATGTTACCTGCAAAGCAGTTTGTACCTGATTAAATAATAAATAAAAACGGTATATTATTAATGAATTAATTGCTTATACAACAACATCTGCTTCAAAAATACTTGGCCTCCTGTTTAACTTAAATACTCTTAGAATACTGTTTATAACACAAACTTGACTTTTTCGGACCAATATACTTTGAAATGATCACAAACTGTATTCAAAGGATCTCAATGAACTCTACTCCTAATTCAACTTCATATATAATGCCATATTATACACACTTGTACACACAGAGTGAGAGAGAGCACCTTTCACGTTTACAAAACATAATTACATACCTTATCTTATTTCATTTTTATAACTACCCTTTGAGGTGATTTAATATAGGAAATACTATTCAGTATTTCTATTAAGAAACAATCCATAAACAGAATGAGTACTCTGATTACTATGGGCTATTCAGGCTTCTATTAGTTTAAACTACCAGCAGCTGTTAAAACTCAGACCCCAGTAAGACAATAACCTGTAAATGCACTTTCATTACTAATTCATAAGATTACTTCTTTTCACTGGACTCAGCCACTGTTTTAATCTTTAATGTGTTTACAGGCAATTTGCACTACCCTTTTCATTTCACATTTTAGGTGGTTTCTATAACCCAAGAGGCAGTATACGATACATTGCAACTAAAAATAACTGTAGTTTCCATAAGTCTAGAAATGCTAAAGCTAAACTAAAAAATTATATTTATTTATATAATGCATATACTTACGCCAAATATTTGTAAACTGTAATTATCATCAATGGAAAGAGACAAAAAAGTAATGTCAGTAGCTATATTGATTTTAGGTACATATTAAAAAAAGCACGAGAATCTTAGTCTCAATGAATTTTTATAATTTCTTATATATTTAAAGTAAAATTTTATCATTAGTTAACTTCACTGAGACAGCATCTGATTTCCCTGTGTGCCAAAATGAAATCACCGAAAAAGTATGATTTATCTACCCTTTAAAAAAAAAAAAAAAATTTTTTTTTTTTTTTTTTAGGAGGTAGGCAAAGGTCAGTATCAAATGAAAGCTACGGTATCAAATTCACACAGCAGCTCTAGAAAAGTGTACATGGTTTGCTTTCTTAGAATACCCAGAATTTACAGGAGAAAAGGCAAGACTGGGCAATGCCCCCCACAACCTTTGGTTCCATTCTTCAGGAGAAAATATTAAAAAGAGATATAGAAGAGGGAACTCAAATGTTTCCTTTGGTCCTCTTGTATATCCTTACACAACCCCTAACCCAACATTACAAGATTTTCTCAGTTAAAAGCTTAGAGCTGTCTCCCTGTCAAGACAGCATGAGTCCAGCTGTGCCAAACCCCTGCACTAAACCCGGAGTGGAACTCTCCCAACTTTTTTCCATGCAACATTCATTGAATGTACAAACAGCTGCTGAATAAAAATTACTTGATACTTTTGTGAGAGATATGCCACTATGGAGTTCAAGTTGATGATGATAAAACCTAGATTGTGGGTTACTGTGATAGCATTAATAGCATTTAGCAGTGCCTGACACAAAGCACTCAATAAAATTAGCTATTTTTATCACTTTTAGTCAATGTGAAAAGAAATCATTGGCGATTTAGAATATAACAAGACATAATTACAGACTAACCAAATACAAGGGAAGTCCAGTAAATGTTTTAAATATCTTATCATTCAATGTAACATCACTCCGTATCTTATCATTGATTCCTTCACTCCTCCCCTTGCTCCTTCAAAGACTGGAGGCAACTTGGAAAGTATATAATTGAGCCTCCTCATTGCTGTAAGGCTCTCAGACAAAATCTGAACCACCTGACTAACAGACATGGGTATTATCAGGTATTGGGAAATATGGCAGCCACTCACAGGATCCTTTGCCAGCCTCCTCCAAAGCAAAGGTCAAGATGTACTGGGATTCATGGCTGTTTACCACAGCTTCAAGGAAATAGACGTGACCTGCTGCATCCTGTCTGCTTCTCTCCTACTGGTTCCTGATACTAATTGTTCTCATACCCATCATCCCAGGTTTCACAGGAAGCTGCTTCATCTGGGAGACAGGCAGACCGTGATCATTTAGGATTGTGCAGAGGCAGTGAATGTACAGCGTGCCAAGGCAAGTTGGGGCCTATGAATGGTAGCGAACATTCGGTACCCATCCAAACTCAGATCATATACCCTCCTGTCACAGAATACCCCAAGCATATACCACAATCCGGTCACTGGATATGTAGTATGTAGAGGACAAAGGACAACACAGATTGACTATTGACTATATTGATGTTACCCTGAGAAGAATAGTTTTAACCTGAAGTTTTACCCAGAAAGAAGAGAAACATACAGGGAGCTACTTAATACACCGGAATAAACGATGGGATGCCTGGATTATCAAGTGTTTCATAGTCATTTATACTTTGTTGCTCACCACAAAAAACCCACAGTGGTTATTCCACAATCCTACTAAATGACCTCACAAATAATATAAAGATGACTGGTTATAGGAATAAGTTTCCATCCCTTCCTTCAATTAACATTCCCTAAATATCTGCAGCGCCAGGTACTATGATGTACCTAACAAATACAAAGAAAAAAAAAAAAACAAGAATGGTACCCTCAAGGTGCTCACAGTCTAGAGGAAAAGAATGCAAAAAGTTATAAATGCCCTGATGGTAGCATAAAGATCTAGACTGACAGCTGTAGTAACTGCTTACTTGCAGTAAGGATTGTAATACTTCAGCAAGGACAAAAAATACATCACTAATGACCAAAGTATTCACACTCTGCTATTACAATTCTTGGAGCCCTGGTGGCACAGTGGTTAAGAGCTTGGCTGCTAACCAAAAAGGTCGGCAGCTCAAATCCACCAGCCACTCCTTGAAAACCCTATGGGGCAGTTCCACTCTGTCCTATAGAGTCACTGTGAGGAACTGACTCAGGGCCAATGGTTTTTTTGTTTATTAAAATTGTTACCGTTATTTGCATTTGCTTTTTAAGTGGTCATTCCTCTCACGCCAGAGGGTTAAAGTAAAAACACTCAAGAACTAAATATGTGAGACAGCATTTTTTTCACCCATCAAGCACCCCTGGAAGCAATGAAGAACGTGGTCTTTACTTTCAATACTCTATTGCTGGTTCACAACTCCAAACGTCACTGGATTCAACAGCAACCTATTGCACTACTGTCCCTTGGTCAAATGAATGAAGAAGTAAACTATTAAACTCACAGATGCATGTGTATATTCATAACACACAGCGTAAAATATATAGCAAAAATATGTTATACGATTATCTATAAAATTAAGAGTGTATATTCACATGTACAGAGCCCTGGTGGTACATTGGTTAAGAGCTCAGCTGCTAACCAAAAAGGTCAGCAGTTCGAATTTACCCCATGGGGCAGTCGGAAACCCCTTGGGGCAGTTCTCTTCTGTCCTGTAGGGCTGCTATGAGTCAGAATCAATTCAAAGGCAACAGGGTCATTTTTTTTTTTTTCTCCACTCGTAAGTATAACACATAATCTATTAGTTCAAGCAGTTCTCAAAGAGTCTATTTTTGATTTTGATTTAATCTTTGAAATGGTATACTTTAATATTCTTAACCTGTCTTCTGTGGTTTGAATTTGTACTTTTTAACATCTTCTGAAGAATAAATGTCTCTAACTATAAGGAGCTCTGGTGGCACAATGGTTAAGCTCTCGGCCGCTAACCAAAAGGTCAGCAGTCTGATATCACCAGCGGCTCTACAGGAGAAAAGACCCAGTGATTTGCTCCTGTAAAGATTACAGCCTAGGAAACCCTATACTCTGTCCGATAGAGTCGTTATAGGGTCACTGGAAGTCAGAGTCAACTCCCCTGAAAGTAACAACAACTATAACGTGGCAGTACACCTGCTAGCCAACCTACACTTTCCACATTGTCATCATCTTTTTTCAACAAAGTTTGTAAATCACAAGATCATTTTACTGAATTTTGTATTATTATTTCATTAAAAATGAGTGGAAATGGGGAAAATCAAAACGCTGATTTTAGTTTTTCAGAGAGCAGCAGCACTGATCTCTAATTTCACACAACTGGGTCAAAAACGAAAATGATTATAAGGTGTCAAAACCAACAAACTTTTAACCTTATGGAGTTACAAAGAACAACTAACCATTTCACTGTGACAGAAATGACAGAATTAGAGAAAATGCAAAAGTTGTTGGAAATACCAAAATTGATTCTAAAGGGAAAGGCATGATTTGAGATACTTTTTAGTTCTCTAGGAATTAATACTCTCCACTCCCTGAACATGTCAGTCTTCTGTTTGATGTCTGCATGTTTGATACCGTGCATATTTGACTTTCATATACCCTCTCAAGACTGCGTTATGTGGGAAAAGAAAAGACTGGGTTATATTACTTAAAATAGATATCCATCATAGGAGTAAAATGTAAATACGCCCATATTACCTATTATAAAACTTATTATATGTTACATATTATACATTGTCACTTCGTTTGCACATAAGCATGAAAGCACAGGATCCATGTCCTCGGTAAGTTTTCACAGTCTTGCATCAAACATGCACCTACCTAGATACACACATGCAAATTATTTTTATTATGTATTTGTTTTATTTATTACAAGGGAGAAATTATCTAGAATAGCACTTTCTGCAACGAGGGAAATGTTCTCCATATGTCGTAGATGGTAGCAGGTAGTAGCCACCCGCAAGCTACATGTGGCCACTGAGCACTTGAAACGTAATGAGTGTGACTAAGAAGCTAAATTTTAAATTTTGATCTCATTTTAATTACTTCGAACTTAAACAGTCACAAGTGGCTAGTGGGCACTGTGCTGGGCAGTATAGGTCTAGAGTCTGGTTTTCCTCCAACTCTAAACCTCCAAACACAAAGTGAGATTGGAAGAAAGTGAAAAAGAATATATCAAGTAAGTGAAATAACTACCCCCAAGATAGCTGCAGTAGAAAAGAAAGGACTCATAAGGCTGACATTGGAATCTTGTCCCAGTTACTTTTTACCTGTGGGTATTTGATCAAGTCATTTAACTTCCCCAAACTTCACATTCCATTTCTTCTTACAGGAAACCAAATTAGCCCATTGCCTTGAGCTGATTCCAACCCATGGTCCACTTACAGAGGAGGGTGATAATGACCACCTCAAAGGCTGTAACAATGGTTGCTAATTGAGATCATATGTGAAAGGTAAAACACAGATTTAGGCTCTTTAAACAATGAATAGAAGTGTATTTCTCACTGACACTGTTTGGCATTTGCTATTTAATCAGGTGGAATCTCCGGATGGTGCAAACGGTTAAAGTGCTCCGCTGCTAACTGAAAGGTTAGAGGTTCAAGTCAACCCAGAGGCAGCTCTGAGGGAAGGCCTGGCGGTAGAGCACAGTTCCACTCGGACACAGGCTGGGCTGCCGTGAGTTGATATCGACTCAACAGCAACGGGTTGCTAGTTGGCTGGTTTACTTAATCAGGTGGCGTATTTGCTTCACCAGCCTGCAGATTAGAAATCATCTTGGGTAATGTAGATGAAGGGCTGACAAAATTAAGCACAAAAAAGAAGTGATACCTGGCAACTTGCTGTCAAAGAAATATAAAACCTTTTGGAGAAATGGACACAAAATTATAGCCCACGACAAAAACGAATGACCGTATTGATCACGTTGAATTATCGAGGAAATAGTTAACTTATGACCGGCATCTTCAACTTCGAAAGCCTTTAAAGTAAGTAATACATTTGAGGGAAACTGTTCAATCATAATTGGTTTTAAATGTTTGCATTTTAGCATTTGATTGGGCAGGCTTCAGTTATCAAGTAAATTCATTATTTGGAACAAGCATTATACGCAAGTCACTTCGGTTGGGTGGAAAAGAAGAAAGCGGTGGTATAAAATGGAACACCAAAAATCTGTTTATAGGACCATGGAACAGCCCTTCCTCTTAGCCACTCTATCCTGATACAATGATTTTAGAATTGTTACAGGGTTTACTGAAGCCAAAGCCTGACACACATTTCAGAATTAACAATAGCCCAGTCTTGTTACATCAGTGCTGCCACCACTCATTTTCCCATTTTTACTCCATATATGTAGATGTTTTATTTTCCAACGCTTTTTCTAGTTAGCATTTGTTGAACAGCTACTAGGTGCCAGACACTGTGTTGGGTGCTTTCCATAGTTTCTCACTAACTGTCACAACGTCCCACAAACTGTTCTCAGAATGTCCATTACACAAAAGAGGGTGGTTACAAAATGTGCCCCAAATCAGAGAGCTATGAAGTGAGACAAACCTGCTGCCAGACTCTTTCTCCTCCTCCTATTCCATGCTACCTCTTTGATAAAAGAATTAATGGTGTGCAATTAACCTCTAAATCAGGTTTTTGTCTAGAAATTCTTGTACTTGCAAAACTCAACATATGAAGGCAGAAGCAGAAGAAAATCAGAAATAACAGAAAATTTATGAACATGAATATTTAATTTCTATTCCATTAGCAACCACTGATTGTGGAACAATTTTTAATGAATCAGATGGAGAGAAAATTCATTTCATTAACCTTTCATATAAATGTATCATTATTGAACCAAACAGGCCACTGTACTTGCAACTCAGTTCGATATTAATTAGATTACAGGCATGAGGCTTTAAATCAAAGGGAAACAAAAGGAGCCATCAGCAAGCACCTCCGCCAATGCTTGTTTGTTTGCTGGCTAAAATGGATTTTTACCTGCACTACAATTTGCTACGCTGCTTTTATTTCCTGACATTTTCAACTGAATTTTCTCTTGCTTCTATTTGCTGACATTTTGTATTTAAAAAAAAAAAAAAAAAAAAAACCTTGAGAATCAGCAAAGAACACATTCTTCATGTGGCAATGTGTTTTACCTGCTCAGCTGGGAGTAATCATTCCTATCTCTCCAGAAAACTACACTTCTATTTTTTACTAGTCTGTCTTCTTGTATGCTGAAAGCACATGCAAGGGAGTGGAAGCTATTTTAGAAAACACAATTATTTAGTTTGGAACCCAGAGTCAGAGGTCCAAATGGCCTAAACATAATGTTCTAACCAAATCTGCAGCTGTGAAGTGTTTTTCTCTCCAACTTTGGCTTTTGGTGCAGCTATGGAAATCAATCAATTTCTAAAGGGAATCTGCTCTCAGTTCTGATTATTTCATATCATATAAGCTTTCTTTTCTTCAAACTAATTTTAAACTAATAGTGTCAAAAGTGCTAAGGTACCAAATTTATGGAAAATCATATTTTTAAAAAGAATTAGATTTGATAAAAAGCCAAAGGAAAGATGAAATGCCAACCAAGAGTTAAATAACTAACCCATTACCCAGTGCCCTCAAGTCAATTTAGACTCATAGCAACCCTATATGACAGAGTAGAACTGCTCCATAGGGTTTCCAAGGCTGTAATCTTTATGGAACCAGATCACCAGGTCTTTTTTCCCACACAGCTTCTGGTGGGTTTGAACTACTGACTTTTCAGTTAGCAGCTGAGTGCTTTAGCCGCTGTGCCACAAGGTCTCCTTTTTCTAGCACTAAAGGGATTCTCAATATTAGAATTTATGTCAGCTTCTAAAATGTATGTACCATCATCTGGAGTTTCTCTTCCAAGTTTTAAAAATAAACAGTGAAAAAAGTCTGCAATCCCTCAGAGCAGCAGTTCTCAACTTTCCCTATCTTGTGCCTTCATTCAATGGGTGTGGGATGTTCTTGTTGTTGTTAGGTGCTGACTCATAGTGACCCTAAGAACAACAGAAAGAAACACTGGCCCGGTCATGCACCATCCTCACAATCGTTGCTATGTTTGAGTTCACTGTTGCAGCCACTGTCAATCCATATCGTTGAAGGTCATTCTCTTCTTCACTGACTCTCTACTTTATCAACCATAATGTCCTTCTCCAGAGACTGGCCCCTCCTGATAACATGTCCAAAGTACATGAGACAAAGTCTCACTATCTTTGCTTCTAGGGAGCATTCTGGCTGTACTTCTTCCACGACAGATTTTATTCATTCTTCTGGCAGTCTATGGTATATTCAATATTCTTTGCCAACACTGTAATTCAAAGAGATCAATTCTTCTTTGGTCTTCCTTATTCACTGCCCACCTTTTGCGTGCATATGAGGTGATTAAAAATACTGTGGCTTCGGTCAGGTGCACCTTAGTCCTCAAGGTGTTATCTTTGCTTTTTAAAACTGTAAAGAGGTCTTTTGCAGCACAGGAGGCACATAAAGTCAGGCCAAGAAGAAAACCAGGGAATTTCCTGAACATTCTCCAAGAAACATCTGGCTTCAGCATAGGCTTCTGTGCCCCTGTCCTGCCAGCACCCTCACCCCACCCCAGAGCACAGAAGCAAGTGTGCTTCCACATTCATAGCCTGGTCCTGGGTAAGTGGTAAGACCAGAAGCAAAACGGAAAAAAAGGATTGGTGGACAAGGAGAATGGTAGATTAAGAAAAACACCGAAGCCAAAAATGTGGTAATTAAAGGAGCCCGAATTCTCACTGACTATTGAAACAAACACTTGGCATCTTGCCTACCATAATGTAGCTATACCCAAACCATGCCAGATTGATGGAAATCCACTCCCTCCAGAAAGCAGTCTATGGGAAATTACTGCTATGAGCAGCTATATATTGGGATATAAAGGCTCTGCACAAGACTTTCTTGGGCAGCTGAAATTCCACCATTAGTGACTTACTCCTTTGATAATTCCTGGCTATCAACTCTTGTTTTCTCTTAGAATTGTTATACAAATTGGAGTCCAAAGCATTATGCGAGGGAGAATGGCAAAGCCATATAATAAACATGATCCATCTTCCTGAAATGTCAGTTTATTTGAAATTTTTGGAAGTAAATTATTTTTATATAAAAAAATTATAAAAGAAAATGAAGAGTTCACATAATTTTTAGAAACAGAAAATATAAGAAAATTACCATCTCCACTTCTCTTATACCCACCCCCCCCCCCCCCGACCCCAAATCGTTAGAATAGTCCCTCTCTTCTGACTTTAGAGGTTTGGAAAAGTAAAGTTTGAGAAGTACTACCTAGACCACTGTTAATTAACACCTTTTTTAATTGCTTCAATTGCTAGTTAGAAGTAGGGGTATCCAGACAGGAATATGCACTTGGGAGAGTGATATGAGGAAATAAAAGACATTAAGAAAAGTCAAATGGTAAATTTATAATGGAAAAAAATAAGTGTAGAAAAATCTTTTTGGGATGGGTTCAACAGCAGAATGAAGACCCAGGAAAGAATCAACGAATTTGAAAATAGATCAATAGAAGTGATCTAGCCTAAAGCAGTGAAGAAAACTGACAAAAAAAAAAAAAGGACAGAGCTTCAGAGATATGTGAGGCAGTAACAGAAGTTTTAACATTTATGTCATTGGAGTTCCAGAAGAAGAGGAGAAAATTGGTGGTGCAGAAAAAAAAATTTTTTGAAGAAATAATGGCTGAAAACTTTGCACATTTAGTGAACGAGCTAAACCTACAGATTCAAGAAGCTCATTGAACCCCAAACAAGATAAACCCAAAGAAATCCATGCCCGTACAGATAATAACCAACCTGCCGAAAACTAAAAACAAAGAAAAAATCTTGAAAGCAGCCAGAGAAAAATACCACATCACATATTTAAGTATAAATCTAACCAGAGCAGTATAAAACTACATATGTTGAAAACTACAAAATGCACATTAAAGAAACCAATGAAGATCTATATAAATGGAGAAACAGACCATGTTCATGAATTGGGAGACTAAACAGTTACAATATCAACTGTCCCCAAACTGATCTAACATAAACAGGTCCAACAGGATTCCAATCAAAACACAAACTGGATATTTTGTAATATGGACAGTTGAGTCTAAAAATTATATGGAAAGGCAAAGGAACTAAAACAGTCAATATAACTTTGAAAAGAAAAAGTTGGAAGACTCATAAAACCTAATTTTAAAATTTGCTATAAAAGTTACAAAAATCAAGACAGTGTAGTACTGTTAAAAGAATAGACACATATATCAATGGAACGGAATAGAGAGTCCAGAAAGAGACCCACATAAACATGGTCAATTAATCCTTTTACAAAGGTGCAAAGGGCATTAAAAAAGAAACTCCTTCAACAAATGGTATTGGAACAACCGGACATTCTGATGCAGAAAAAGAACTCAAATATTTGTGACTTAGAGATAGACAAAGAGTTCTTAAATATGACACTAAGGAGGTTGGGCAAAATGGCAGAGTAGGTGGTTCCAAGGAACCATCCCTCCACAGAAGTATCGAACACTCCAACAAAAACTTTCAGAGTCAATTTTGTCAGGACTCTAGAAAACAGTCACATATTTATAACAACCAAGCCAATGCCAGACCAAGAAAAAGGCAAATCAAAAACATTAGGAAAGTTTGTGACATTTTTACTTGCCCTTGCCCCAGCTCTGCAGTAGTCTTAAAGATGGCAGCACACATTTCCAGTGTGGGAACCTGGCCCCTGGTTCCACAAGGAGCAGAGCAGAACTTATTTTCAAAGAATTGTGCTTGTGTGTTCAAACCTGACTGGGGCTACCTGAAGGAGGGATGCAAGGCACTTGCCTTTGTTTCTCCCAACTCAAAACTTACTGAGGGCAGGAATGTGGAGAGCATTCTTTTAAAACACAGTAAGGTAAACAAACAACCCACAGTTGCCTGGTACAAAAGATTACAATTTCGGTGTAAAATAGAGTGCTGAAAACTTAGGAGGAAAAGCTGGAGACATAGTTTCTTTGGGGAATTAGGACATTCAAAAGTGCCCATGCATACTTAGGAAGTTAGAAAGCTATGTGCATGCCCAGGGCAGGACACACATGCCAAAAACACCAGAGAAAACCGTAAGCTTTCACCACTGGCTAATATCTAAAGTCAGTATAAGTAGAAAGTGAATGCTAAGGCAAACTTGTAAACAAGCTAGCTAAGTACTGAAGGACTGCCACAGCATAGAGCCCATCTGTAAAGACTGGAAGAGGAACTTTTTTTTTTTCCTTTTTTGTCTTTCTCTCTGGTTCCTGCTGTTCAAGGAAATCTATGTCAAAACATTAGCTGATTGCTTAAGAAGTGCTGAGTTTCTATTTGGGGGGATAGTGGTGATAGTTGCACAACATGATAAATGCAATTAGTATCACTGAATTGTACACTTAAAAAAATGGTTAAAATGGCAAATTCTGTTATACATAATTTACCACAATAAAATTTTTTAAACCCACTAGTTGAACACGAGCTATAGAAACAGACTTCAGAGACCACACACGACAAAGAATACAAACTTTATAAAAAAAATTTATAAGTCCTTAAACAAACAAACAGCTACAGTTCACAGAAAGAAAAAACAGCAACGAAAGAAAACCCTGAGGAGTGGGAAGAATCTGATTCCATAATTACCATATTGTAATATTCAAAATGTCAGGTTTTCAACAAAAGAATTATGAATCATGCAAAGAACCAAGAAAGCTGCCTCATTCACAGAAGAAATTAGAATAAATTGCCCCTGAAATCAACAGAAAAAAAGACAAACAACTCAATCAAAAAATGGGCAAAGGACTTAAACAGACATTTCTTCAAAGAATATATACAAATGGCCAATAAGCACATGAAAAGATGTTCAACATCATTTGTCATTAGGGAAATGCAAATTAAAACCACAGTGAGATACCACTTCACATCTACTATGATTATATTTTTAAAAAAGAAAAGAATATAACAGATGATGGTAAGGATGTGGAGAAATTGAAACCCTCATGTGTTGCTGGTGGGAACATAAAATGGTACAACCACTGTAGAGTTTGGTGATTTCTCAAAAAGCTAAACATAGAATTACCATATGACCCAGCAATCTCACTTACCGGTATATAGCCAAAAGAACTGAAAGCAGGGACTCAAAAGAGATACTTGAACACCAATATTCATTGAAGCATTATTCACAATAGCAAGGGTTGTAAACAACCCAAGTGTACATCAACAGATGAATGGATAAACAAAACATGGTACATACATACAATGGGATATTATTCAGCCATAGAAGAGAATGAAGTTGTAATACATGCTACAACATGGACACTTTGAAAACATTATGCTAAGTGAAATCAGCCTGATACAAAAGAACAAATGTTGTATGATTCCACTGATATGAAATATTCAAAACAGGTAAATCCACAGAGACATAAAACAGATAGATTGGTTGTTGCCAGGAGCTGTGGAGCTGGAGTGCAGGATTTTTTCCTGAGGTGATAAAAGCGTTTTGAACCTAGATCGACAGAGTAGTTGTACAACATTGTGAATGTACTAAATGCCACTGAAGTATTCATTTTAAAATGGTTGATTCTATGTTATGTGAATTTCACCTCATTTAAAAAAATAAAAATATGACAACAAAAGCACAATCCATAAAAAGAAAAGTTGATAAATTGAGGTTTATCAAAAGTAAAAGCTTATCCTCTGGGAAAAACATTGTTTGGAGAGTGAAAAGTCAAGATACAGACTAAAAAAAAAAAAATATTTGCAAATTATATACTTGAAAAATGACACATACCCATCATATATAAAGATCTCTCATAACTTTACAGGAAGAAAACAGGGCAAAAGATTGGAAAAGACGCTTCAAAAAGAGGATACTCAGATGGCAATTAAGTACGTGAAAAGATGCTCAACATCGTCAGTCATTACCAAACCCAAAAACCATTGCCATCAAGTCAATTCCAACTCACAGCGACCCTATAGGACAGAGTAGAACTTCCCCCATATGGTTTCCAAGGCTGTAATCTTCATGGAAGCAGGCTGCCACATCTTCTTCCCACGGAGCAGCTGATGGGTTCGAACTGCCAACCTTTTGGTTAGCAGATGAGCACTTAATTACTGTGCCACCAGGGCTCCTTCATTAGTCATTAAGGAAATGCAAATAAAACCACAATGAGATATCACTACGCACCTGTTAAAATGACAGGGAAAAAATGACAATACCAAATGATGGTGAGAATACACAGCAACTGGAGATCTCATTTATTGCCAGTGGGCATGCAAACTGCTAGAAAATAGTCTGACAGTTTCTTATGAAGTGAAACGTACACCCACCATATGACCCAGCAATCCCACTCCTAGGTTTTCCTCTAGGAAAATAGCATGTTCAGATAAAATCGGTATGTGAATGTATATAGCTCTATTCGTAATTGTCCCAAACTGGCAACAGCCCAAACGTCCTTCAACAAGTGGATGGATAAACACGTTGTGGTCCATCCACACAATGGAATAGTACTAACAAAAAGGAACAAATTACTGATGCATGCAACAACATGGGTGAGTCTCAAAAGCATTATGCTGAGTGTAAGAAATCAATCTCAAAAGGCTACATTTATATCACCACTTGGAAAAGGAAAAAAAAGAGCAATCAGTGGTTGCTAGGGTTTCAAGACTGGGGGAAGGTACTACAGTGGGGCAGCACGAGGGAGTTTTTGGGGTGATGGAACTGTTCTGTATCTTAATTCTAGTGGCGGTTACATGAATCTACACATATATTAAAATTTATAGGACTATAAACACACAAGTCAATTTTACTGTTAAAAAGGGGAAGGGGCCAGAAAGAATACATGTATCAGCCCAAGGACTGGCATGTAAACTTGTTATTGTCACGAAATAAGTCAGTCAAACTGAGAACGTTGGTTAAAATGAAGGACTAAGAGTGAAGACAGTCACCTTTTACTGGCCTGTACTATCAGAAGAAAGTATTGACGGTTCTATGACAGCAAGGCCAGAGAGACTGGTAAAAACGTTATGAATGGATTAAAGTTGTTACATTTCTTTGCGAATCTATTTTAACTTTTGATTTTTCAATTCTGAGTTTTATTACTAGAATTTAGCTCATTCACCAATTTTTCCAGACTGGGTCAAATTACAGCCCAAATAAAGTTGAAGGATAAATCTATAAAAATTGATTCAAGATTGTGGTCCCTGTGGATGAGAAAAAAAAAAAAAAAATTAAAGGTGTTTTTAAAAGTAAATGCTACTTTGGGGTCTTAATGAAAAGTACATGTGGCCACACACTGCATGCCCTCTTGTGAAACAAAAAGAATATATAAAAATGAAATCATGTGATTTGTCTAAGACAAATAACAAAAACCACTGTGGAATAAAAGTTATATTTATATAAATGTGTATTAATTAAAGCCAAAAATATTAAATTATGAGATTATTAAATATAAATAATGGAGAGAAATAGATCTTTTTTTTTTTTTACATTAGAAAAAAGGAAAGCATTTTCCCTTTGGCTCTGACTCCCAGTGAAGAGGCAAATGCGCAGGTGTTCATTACACTCTCCTGGAGCTCCAAAAAAAAAAAAGGCAGGCAACAAAGAATGAATACCTACATCCGTAAGTAGAGGTACAATCACTAACAACAACCATATTAGCTCCTATTCAAAAAGTGCCTACTAATTTACCCAGCACTCTTCTAGGTGATTTACATTCATGCACTCATTCTTTAAACAAATATTTGCATGACAGCTCTGTGCTAGGCACTGTGCCAGTGAAAATTCAAGGGGGAAGAGACAGACATGGTCCCTGCCCTCCTAAAGCTCATATCTAGTGCAAGAGACAGGCAGGAAACAAACACACAGATCAAAAAAAAAAAAAAAAAAATGTGAAAGTTCAATAAAGAAACAAAACATGTTTGTAATAAAGAACAGTTGGGGAGGAGAGAAGCCTGATTTATAAGGTGCCATTTAAATGGAGAGCTAAGGATAGGAAAAGAGCACCGGAGGAAGGAGCCCTGAGACTGGAAAGAGCTTGGCATGCTCATGGAATCCAAAGAAGTGTACTATGTTGAGAAAGAATGGCATGAGACATGTCATTTAGCCCCTGAAAGGACCTTGGAAAGTAAACATGATTATCTTCATTTTTAAAATGAGGCACCTGAGTTCAGAGAGGTAAAGAAACCTGCCCAAGTCGCACAGCTGTGGTTGTTGTTAGTTGCTGTTGAGTCTGACTCATGGCGACCCCAGGTGTGCAGAGTCAAAATGCTCCCCATAGGTTTTCAAGGTTGTGACCTTTCAGAAGCAGATCACCAGGCTGTCTTCTGATGCCCCTCTTTCTGGGCTTGAACTGTCAATCCAGGGTGGATTGATGCCAAAATCCATGGTCTTCCATCTCCATCACGTTACCTCTCACTTTCTTCCTGCTGCCCTATTACCCCAAAAATTCTCCTGCAAATTCTATATACTGATATAAACCAAAAAAACCCAAACTCGTTGCCATCGAGTCAATTCTGACTCATAGCGATACACTAACATATAAAAAAAAAAAAATTTTTTTTTTTTAATAGATACATATAAATCTTAGAAAGAATGAGTAAGTCACAGAAACCCTAATAAATAGGACTTGATGTCAAGGAGTAGAGTTGATATATGCTATGTTTCTATGTCTGTGTAAATCCCAGGATCTTATGCACTTCTAAATAGTCACATCACGCTGCTGACACATGTTCGGTAACGATACTATTATCCTCATTACATCTCTCTAACCCCTTGATGCCAGGGCTTTTTTTCAATCACAAGTTAATCTAGCTTTCCCCTATGAGTCATGGAAAGAAAATGACTTTGATTTTATAGACGGAAAATCCAAGGTAAAGAGAGGTTAAAGTTTACAGTGTCTTCCTTTTAGCACATTACAGTTCTCCTAAACACGCGGTTCTGTTGTGCACAGCCTAGTTACAGAGACTTTAATCCTGAAAGGTCTATGCCACCAACTCAGGTTTCCATTCTCTTGCTTTGTTTTTGTTTTCTTAGGTAGTTATTTATGTGACTGTCCTCCTAACTAAATGGACCAATCTGGGCATAAACCATTTTCTCATTTTCTCTGCTCATAGAAAGGAGTGGTTTATTTCAGCACTCCAGATAGCATCTCCCGGTCTCGGGAGGGTGACAAATCTAAACAGTCTCTTTCTTGCCTAACACTTCTTACCCAAGAGTCAAGTGATGATGTTAAAGAACAAATCTCTCTTCTCCTGCCAATTTGCACTTATTTTCTCAATAGCTCTGCTAAGATTCAATGAATCTCAGTTTGCTTATAGCCTACTTGGTGCCTGCCAGCAGAAGCGGGACACCCGTTCATCAATCTAATAAGCCTATTGGTGATGCATTCCTATGAAATCATGGTAGCAATTCTAAAAAAAGAAAGAAACAGCAGGAATGGGGCAAATGAATTCTCTTCCAAAAAAGCCATCAGACTGGCATAACAATTTCTGTAGAACAAGGAACTTAAATTATTTTGATTGAGAAATTTTCAGAAATTTTATTCAGGTATAATATCAATGTAGTTAAAAATGACCTATTTCTTGGAATTATCTACATTTTACAAAACCATTTGAAAATGAGCATAACCACCAAATACAACTGTAACCAGTAACCTTACAACTATATAACTCTATTAATAAATCCAGGTCTTGGTAACACTGCAGAAAGATTAACATTCACAGACAACTGGTGCCTCGATTGGTTAAAGAGCTCCAGCTTTATGCACTTCTTTGACCTCTTCCAGTCCCTTGTACCACATAATTCAGGTGTGGCAATTGTCAGGTATCTTTTGTGCAGCACTGATGTGATTCTGTATCTTTTCCAAAGATCACAAATTGCTAACATTGGTCCCTCTGTCACTTAAATTTCCTTTTTATGAAATTCACAAATGGAAACATCTTCTAGTATTATTTGTTGACAAGTTTTAAATTGCAGAATCAAAATTGTTTTATATTTTTCATAAAATGCACCTTTCGCAATTTTTTTTCTTATTCTTTCCTCTTTCATCAAGAATGTGTTCTCTACCTACTGTATACAAATGTATTCAGTTTTACAGGGGTGTATAAGAAGAGATAGTTAATCTCACCCTTTAAAAAGGATATAATCGAGTTGGGGAGATATGTAAGAGCCACACATGAAGTAATTAAAGAGTTGTTTCAAAGCAGTGTATGAACAAGTGCATGCAAAAATTCAATATGAGTTTTCCCCAAGTTACAAATGAATCGTGTTCTAAAAGTTCATTTTCAAGTCAGTTGTTTGGAGTGTTATAAGCATTTTTTTCTGTTAAAAAATTATGCCATGAAGGATGGTTACACACTCCAGGCAGCTTACAACGACCTAGTTCATACAAAATGTCACCGAATTATAGACAAGCAATATTACAGAAAGTGGAAGAAATGGAACTGACATTTGTTAGTGTGTGACAGGCACTTTCACAGAAGAAATCTTATTTAATCTTAGTAACCCTGCAAGGTAGATTATTATGTCTTCCTTTAAAGATAAGGATCTTGAGATTGATAAAGTTTAAGTAGCTTGCCTAGGGTAATAAGCTTTTAAGTGTCAGAAGAGAGATTCAAACCCAGGACTGCAGGCTCCAAAGCCAGGACTCCAATCCCACAGCATGAAGCTCCCCTTTTAAAAAGAATTTGTAAGGGGACATCTTTTCTGAGTTCCAAATGGGAATGTCAGGAATATGTTTCACACCCGAAAGCTCCCAGAGTACAGAGACAAAGTCTTCATCTTTGAATCTCCTGTATGGTGTTTGACACAGAGAAGGTTTCCAATGATTATTGAATGAATAAATGAACAAATTAACTGGAAATTTTAGTTCTTCAAAGGCAGGAGTCATTTTTTATTCCTATCTGTACATATAGCCTATCACAGATTAACCTCTCTATCACTAAGTGTTTATTAACTGAAGAATTCTACTCTACTAGCAAACTGCTCATTCTCCTCTTCCTAAATTTGCAGTCTTGTTTCCAAATTCATTCCCTTTCAAACTCTCAATTTCCTCCTCCTTTTTGCCTTTCACACTGCAATCCAGAGATTAGATCCATATTTACTTCTTTTATGTGGTTGAGCATGCTCCCCAGCCAGGACAGATAAGAATTTAACCTAGGAAGCTTTACCCACGGTGCTCGTGGATCACTGAGTTTGAAAAAGATTCACAGCTCCTTGGGGAGAAATTATGCAAATATCAATGAAGTGGATTTATCCCGTCCAGAGGAAATGCAAATGAAACTCAGTTGCATCAACTTTCTGAAACTACACTTCTAAAGCAAATTAAGAAACTCATTTCCAGTTGTTTGAAAGGAATATTGGCTGACACTTGCAAATAAGTCTTCTACAGAGAAGTAGCTTTGATTTTGCAGCTTATTTCAATCGGTCTTAGAGATGAATATTCAGATCCCACATCAATTTTTAATGTAATAGCTAGAACCCCAAAAGCTTCAAAACTAGGTTCCACTCAATCTGTCATCCTCTCTACCTTATTTCAAGATACGTTCATTTTTAATAAATATTTTAACTAGCTCCTAAGATACATTTTTAATCACCACAAGTTCAAAAAATGATGTACAAGGCCCCAACTTTAATTGATATCTTATGTAAATAATCCTGGTTAAACACAAAATTTCACCATAATTAAATAAAAATATACTAGTGATGGATATGCTATTGTTAGGTGCCGTCAAGTTGGTTCCGATTCATAGCAACACTACATACAACAGAACGAAACACTGCCCGGTCCTGCGCCATTCTCACAATCGTTGCCATGCTTGAGCCCATTGTTGCAGTTGCTGTATCAATACATTACAAGTTCTTGAAAAAAAGTCAAATCATTTTACTAAGCTTCCAGATGAGTGCATTTAATATTCTATGCCAACTGCATTATTTTCAAAATTATCCTGAATATTATTAATGGAAAATGTTCAACTCCCACATATCTTGTAATATTGATGAGTACTTTCTGCAGACATGGCTCAGCAGCTTCAGTGCGTACATTTTGTGAAACAAGAGAACCAGCATTACTCTCAAACAGCAACAAAATCTTCATTCCTTTCAGCACAAATGGCTCAGAGCAACGAAACAAATACTTGTTTTTAAAACATACTTTACATCCACATTTAAATGCCTAATTAATCCTAATAATTAAATGCAACCACTAACCACTTTCTTCCCATGATCTCTTTTTTATTTCTATAAACTCTAGAATTTAATGGAAATCATTGTGTCATTATGGCCAGGGCAATAAATGCCTATTGGTCAATAAGCCCTGAACCTTAACAGGCAGTTAACTAATTCAGTTGGAAATAAGACCAATAGTTCTAATGGCCTCTAATTTCACTGCAAGAGTCCAGCCTTATGAACTATAGATGCTTTCCATAAGCTGTTCCTGCGGCAGAGAACCGCAATTTAAATGTAAAAAGCACGCATTTGAAATTCGAGTGCTTACACTGATTTCATATGCCAGAAAGGATGCAGATCAGAAGAAGTCCTTCTGGGAGAAATATTTAAGTGCAATAAGCAGAGCCAATGCAAACAAAAATAATAGTTTTAAATTACAAGAGCCGATTTAGTCTATCAAAAATCATTCAGACTTTTTTGTGTGTATTTCAAACAATCTGAAATGTTAAAAAAAAAAAAAACCTGGATACAAGTAACAACTGTAAATACACCTTGTAATAAAAACCAAAAGGGAGGCTTGGAAATGTGATCTCTTCCTGCTGTATCACTCAGCCTCCAGAGTGAACGCTTCTTGATTTCAACATAAATAGATATAACTTACTATACAGATAAGAGTATACTTGAAATCAAAATAGCCTGAAGACATCAGTAGCCACTCAAAACTTGATTCTTTTCAGCTGTTTTGTCTCACATAGCAACAGCAGAGAAAGCACAGCAAATGATGACGTACAAATGTCCCCTTACCCGGTGATGCCAAGGGGAGACTTCTATATGAAAATGAACTAGGTTATATCCATTGTCCTGCCCATACTCAATTCTGACCTGATCATTCTGTGTCTCTATCCACACGTCTGTAGCACATGCATCTACTCCCAAAAATGTCTCTTAATTCCCCCTTGGGTTCCTCATCCCAAATAGCATTTTATTTAAAAAGCATTTTACGTGCCAAATATAAAAATCCTTGTGCTTGTTTATCATTTATTATGTTAATTTTGGTGAAAGGAATTAAAACAAAGTTCTTTAGCATAATTTTCTACCAAACATGTGACAAACCTAAGGACAATACATCGCTCTATTTTCCAGCCTCTGGTTCAACCACAATCACATTTCCTGCAAACCGTTTAGACTAGATGAGTCTTTCTGACGGCAGTCATTAAGACAATAACAACCTATGAGAGTGAACTGCAACATTGGACAGGGAGGACGGCAACCCTGGGCTGGTCCTAGCCCTGTTACTCACCAGCTGTATGAACTTGAATTACTTTCCCTCCTGGGCCTCAGTTTCGTCATTTCTAAAGTGTGGGATTGGGGTTAAGTGACCTCATAAGCTACTGCACAACTGTAACATCATAAGCCCCTACTCTACGAAATGTGACCTTCCTTGCCTTTAATTATTTATAGAGTGGTTATCTGCTGAGGCATCCCAAACTTCTCCCTCAAGTCTCCAAATTCACTATCATTTGGACCCTCAGGATTACCACATTTTCTTTCATTTCAATGTCAACTTCTTTCCTTTGCAAACACCTTTTTCCTAAATATGAAACCTAACGTAAGAGCCTTGGATAAGAAGTCTGCCTCCACCATCCCCCCAAAGCAGGGCAAGCTTTTCCTTTTAACAACAACAAAAAAAGCCTTGCAATTGGCAAGAAGGGTGTGAGCCAGTGTATTTCTTCCCATGTGTTAATGAACCACCTATTGCCAAATCCAACTATGTCCTTAATTCCAGACCAGCAAACACTATTTTGTGATGATGTAAAATGACAAAGTACTAATTAAAAGGAACGTAATCTGAAGTCACGATTCTCATTAATTGGAACTTACTACAGTAATTATTAAAAGTGGCATTATCATTAGACCAAAGAAAATGTCAAAACTGATTTATGCATACAAGAGTCTTTAATAAACAGAGTCTATAATCAAGGTCCTCTATAAAATGACCGAAGTAGAGAAAATAACATTTTACAGATTTAATGAATGCTTCAAAAATATCACTTTTTTTTATTGCTCAGGTGCCTTTTTCCAGCATTAACTACACTTTGAAATACTGGATTAAATTAGATTACTAGAAGGGCACAATATTTTAAAGTCACCAAAGAGTACACCATGTAGCATCCTCCAGAAGCCTAAAACAATCCCAATGTTGACCAATGCCCTGAGCGTCCTAAAATGCATCAATCTCTAAAGTCAAATGGGTATTGCCTTTGTTCCAGGTTCAACTGGCTTAATTAGAATGAATTGAAGAGAAATGCAAACAGGAATTGTGGGTATTTGGAGACCAGTGCATCAAAACGATGGAGGAAGGAAAAAAAAAGCTGCTCACTTAATTACAAAGTCATAATAACGCGGGTAAATTTTGTTTCTTTTGGAATTTATCAGCTTTCTTGATTCTTTTCTTATGAGGTCTTTGCATTTAAAAAAAAAATCTTTTTTTTGTGTGTGTGCTTATGTCATATAAGCCACTCGAACAGTAGTAAATTTTGGTATGTGCTATGGAAACCCTGGTGGCATAGTTGTTAAGTGCTAGAGCTGCTAACCAAAGGGTAGGCAGTTTGAATCTGCCAGGGGCTCCTTGGAAACTCTGTGGGGCAGTTCTACTCTGTCCTATAGGGTCGCTATGAGTTGGAATCGACTCGACGGCACTGGGTTGGTTTTGGGTATTTGTACTGTGGATATGGTTAAAAACTTTACAATAAAAAGTAAACTCTCTTTGGTTTCTAAGAGCTAAAACTGTTTTGTGTGTTTGATTTCTTTTTTAATCGTAGTGGAAATATTCACCAGCAACTCACAAGAAAACACTCACCAATTTCTACATTTACAATGCAGCAACATTGATGACATTCAAGTTGTACACCCATTCCCCATATCCTTTACCAAATAATTCCACCACCATTAACATAAACTCAGTATCTCTAAGCAAAAACTCCCCCTACCCCTCTCCTTCCCACCTCTGGTAACTAATAATTTGTGGTTTCTATACACTTGCTTATTTCATATAAGATCACACAGTATTTATCCTTTTGCAACTGGCTTATTTCACTCAGCACATTTTCAAGGTTCATTCATGTTGAGGACTTCATTTCTTTTTACGGTTGAGTAATATTCCATTGTATGTATACACCATCTTTTGCTTATTCATTCTTCTGTTGATGGACATTTTGATTGTTTCCAAAGTTTGGCTATTTTGAAAAGTGCTGCCATTGAATATTGGTGTAAGGTTTCTGTTCCTATTCCTGCTTTTTGTGTGTTGAATTTCCTAATTGCTATATATGGTATGGCTTAAAAAAAACTATGTTCTTGGTGGGTTATTATCATGCTATTATAATGGTGGAATAAAAAGGTAATAGTACTTAAAAGTTATTTTACAGTTAAGTTTGAGACTACCACTTTTAAGTATTTTTTGCTAAATGTATTTATCACATTCATTAATCAAAAAAAAAAAATAGGTATTTTTTAACCAAAAGTTGAAATAAAAAGTTTCTTCCAAAAATTTAAACTCTATTTTAAAGATTTATATTATTTTGATTAAAGCATAGTTGTTCATTCTATCAAACTTTAAAAATATATAAAAGCCTAACAGAAACTAAAACAAACCTTATCCTTTAATCCCATCACCCAGAGGCCATCGCTTCCATTTTAGTTTATATATCACCAATATTTTTCTATTCAGACACACACTTTGACAAAATTTGAAATTTCTCTCACTCTGTTTTTGGCTTAAATTGGTTTAAGATGGTTATTTGGTTACACAATCCTCACAGATAAAAATGGACGAAGCAGAATGAGGTTAATTTGCAAGTCACTAAGATTTTATATACGCATGTGTATGTACTATATAGACACACAAAAGTGTGTATAATATATAGTAACCCAAGCCTACTCCCGCCAATTTTATTTCAATTCATAGTGGCCCTATATGACAGAAAATTGCCTCACAGGATTTCCAAGGCTGTAAATCTCTGCAGAACCAGACTGCTACATCTTTGTCCTACGGAACAGCCGGTGGTTTTGAACCACTGACCTTTTGGTTGGCAGCTCAGCACTTTAACCA
Source organism: Loxodonta africana (assembly GCF_030014295.1). NCBI lineage: Eukaryota > Metazoa > Chordata > Mammalia > Proboscidea > Elephantidae > Loxodonta > Loxodonta africana. The sequence goes on along the minus strand of NC_087360.1, from coordinate 28,131,285 downwards.
CTGTACCACTAGGGCTCCTAATTTATACTATATACATAAAATGCACATACATGTGTATTTATGTGAAGTCATGTGTTAAGAACTCACCTTTCATACAAATCCAACCAAATTTACATTTCATAGCTTAAGTCTTAGATTCTATCAAAGTGTATTCATATGGCATATCTAATATGTAAAATATTGATCATATTGCAACTATACAGTGGAGACTAATGACATAAGAGAAACTAGTATCTTTTACTAAGATACAGCTATTGGTTTCTTCCCATCTGGAGCAAAGGAGAGTGAAGGAAACCAAAGACTCAAGGGATAAATTAGTCCATAGGACTAATGGTCCACTGGAACCACAGCCTCTTTGATCTTGAGACCAGAAGAAATTAGATGGTGCCCAGCTACTACCACCAACTGTTCTGGCCAGGGGCACCATAAAAGGTCCTGGTTAGCATGAGAGAAAAATGTAGAACAAAACTTAAAATACATAAAAAAGGCCACACTTAGTCTGGACTGGTAGAGCCTAGGGGAACCCCCAAGCCTATTGTTCTCAGATATCCTTTTAACCTAGAACTAAAGCCACTCCCAGAGGCCATCTTTCAGTCAAATAATAAACTGGACTAAAAAATAAACAATATTATCTGTGAGGAATGTGCTCCTTTAAACAATTAACTATATGAGACTAAACAATCTACTACATGAGACCAAACAGTCAACATTTATCCAAAAGCAAAGATGAGAAGGCAAGGAGGCGCAGGGAAACTGGATGGATGGAAACAGGGAAAGCGGGGTAGAAGTGGTGAGAGAGCTGACATATTATGCAAATAGTAACCAATGTCAAGGAACAATTCGTGTATGAATTGTTGAATGGGAATCTAACTTGCTGTGTCAACTTTCACCTAAAACACAATAAAAACATTTTTTTGTCTCCATTTATTTTTTTTTCTTTTTATTGTATTTTAAGCAAAAGTTTACAGCTCAAGTTAGTTTCTCATACAAAGATTTATACACACATTGTTATGTGATCCTAGTCATTGTCTCTATAATATGACAGCACACTCCTCCTTTCCACACCGGATTTCCCATGTCCATTCAACCAGCTCCTGTCCCTTTCTGCCTTTTCGTCTTGCCTCCGGACAGGAGCTGCCCATTTAGTCTCATGTATCTACTTGAACTAAAAAGCACACTCTTCAAAAGTACTATTTCATGTCTTGCAGTCCAGTCTACTCTTTGTGTGAAGAGTTGGCTTTGGGAATGATTTTAGTTCTGGGTTAACAGACAGTCCGGGGGTCATGTCTTCTGGGGTTCTTCCAGTCTCAGTCAGACCATTAAGTCTGGTCTTTTTACTAGAATTTGAGTTCTGAATCCCACTTTTCTCCTGCTCTGTCAGGGATTCTCTGTTGTGTTCCCTGGCAGGGTGGTCATTGGTGGTAGCTAGGCACCATCTAGTTCTTCTGGTCTCAGGCTGATGGAGTCTCTGGTTTACGTTGCCCTTTCTGTCTCTTGGGCTAATAATTTCCTTGTGTCTTTGGTAAAACAGTAAAATATTTTTTAAAAATTAACACATGAAGAAAATAAGGTCCAGACCTGTTAATTGTATTTCTCTCTCTCTCTCTCTCTTTTTTTTTTTATGGTACTTTAGATGAAGGTTTACAGAACTAGCTTCTCATTGAACAGTTATACACATATTGTTTTACGACATGGGTTAACAACCCCACAACATGTCAACACTCTCCCTTCTCAACCCTAGGTTCCCTATTACCAGCTTTCCTGTCCTCTCCTGCCTGCTAGTCCTTGCCCCTGGGCTGGTGTGACCCTTTAGTCTCATTTTGTTTTATAGGCCTGTCTAATCGTAGGGTCGCTATGAGTCAGAATCGACTCAACGGCACTGGGTTTTTGGGTAATCGTAGGATGAAGAGTAAACCTCAGGAGTGACTTTGTTACTGAATTAAAACGGGATCCAGGGGCCATATTCTTGGGGTTTCTCCAGTCTCTGGCAGGCCAGAAAGTCTGGTCTTTTTTTTGTGAGTTAGAATTTTACTCTACATTTTTCTTCAGCTCTGTCCGGGAACCTCTATTGTGATCCCTATCAGAGCAGTTGGTGGTCGTAACCAGGCACTATCTAGTTGTGCGGGACTCAGTCTGGTGCAGGCTGTGGTAGTTGTGGTCCATTAGTCCTTTGGACTGATCTTTCCCTTGTGTCTTTAGTTTTCCTCATTCTTCCTTGATCCTGAAGGGGTGAGACCAATGGGGTATCTTAGACGGCCACTCACAGGTTTTTAAGACTCCAGGCGCAGCTCACCAAAGTAGAATGTAGAACTTTTTTTTTCTTATCAACTATGCTATACCAGTTGAGCTAGATGTTCCCTGACACCACAGTCCCCACAACCCTAAGCCCAGTAATTCGGTCCCTCAGGGAGTTTGGATGTGTCTATGAAGCTTCCATGACCTTGCCTTGTACAAACCGTGCTGGCCTCCCCAGTACTGTGTACTGTCTTACCCTTCGATTAAATTACCACTTATCTATTGTCTATTTAGAGTTCATCCATTCCCACCCCTCCCCTCAGTAGCCATGAAAGATTGTTTCCTTTTTTGTGTAAACTTTTCATGAGTTTTTATACTAGTGGTCTCATACAATATTTATCCTTTTTTGATTGACTTATTTCACTCAGCATAATGCGCTCCAGATTCATCCATGTTGTAAGATCCATAGTCTGTTTATCCATTCACCTGTTGATAGGCATCTAGGTTGTTTCCATCTTTTTGCTGTTGTAAACAATGCTGCAATGAACACGGGTGTGTGTATGTCTATTCCTGTGATGGCTCTTATTTCTCTAGGATATATTCCTAGGACTGGGATTACTGGATCATATTGTATTTCTATTTCTAGCTTTTCAAGGAAGTATATTATTTTCCAAAATGGTTGCACCATTTTGCATTCCTACTAGCAGTGTATAAGAGTTCCAATCTCCCTGAAGCCCCTCCGACATTTGTTATTTTCTATTTTTTTGATTACTGTGAGTAATGCCGGGGTAAGATGGCATCTCATGGTTTTGGTTTGTAGTGATCACGAGCATTTCCTCACATGTCTCTTAGCTGCTTGAATGTATTCTTTGGTGAAGTGTCTGTTTGTTTTCTTTGTCTGCTTTTTAAGTGGATTGTCTTTTTGTTGTAGAGGTGTTAGGTTTTCTTGTAGATTTTAGAGATTAGACCTTTGTTGGATTTGTAATAGCAAAAAATTTTTTTTCCAGTCTGTAGATTCTCTTTTTACTCTTTTGGTAAAGTCTTTTGATGAGCATAAAAAAAAAAAAAAAACCCAGTGCCATCGAGTCGATCCCAACTCATAGTGACCCTATAGGACAGAGTAAAACTGCCCCCTGAGCATAGGTGTTTAATTTTTTTGAAGATCCCAGTTATCTAGCTGATCTTTTGGTATTTGTGTGTTGTTAGTTATAGTTTGTATCCTGTTAATGCCGTGCATTAGTGCCTCTAGAGTTGATCCTATTTTTCCTTCTATGATCTTTATAGTTTTTGGTTTTATACTGAGATCTTTGATACATTTTGAATTAGTTTTTGTGTGTGGTGTGAGGTATGGGTCCTGTTTCACGTTTTTGCAGAGGGACATTCAGTTTTGCCAGCACTATTTGTTAAAAAGGCTGTCTTTTTCTCATTTGTTGAAGTTTGAACCCTTGTTGAATATCAAGAGACCCCAGGTGGATGGATTTACAACTGGGTTCTCAATTCTGTTCCATTGGTCAATGTAACTCATTGTACCAGCACCAGGCTGTTTTGACTACCATAGCTGTATAGTAGGTTCTAAGGTCACTCAGTGTGAGGCCTCCTACTTTATTCTTCTTCAGTAGTGCTTTACTTATCTGGGGCCTCTTCCCTTTCCATATAAAGTTAGTGATTAGTTTTTCCATCTCTTTAAAGAATGTTGTTCATATTTGTATCGGGATTGTACTGTATTTGAAAATTGCTTTGGGTAGAACTGTCATTTTCACAACGTTCAGTCTACCTATCCATTAGTATGGTATGTTTTTCCATTTATGTAGATCTCCTTTGGTTTCTTGCAGTAGGGTTTTGTAGTTTTCTTTGTATAAGTCTTTTACATCTCTGGTTAGATTTACTCCTAAGTATTTTATTTTACTTTTTAGGGGCTCTTATAAATGGTATTGTTTTCCTGATTTCCTTTTCGTTGTCTCTTTACTGGTGTACAGGAATTCAACTGATTTTTGTATGTTTACCTTGTATCCTGCAAATCTGCTGAATCTATTAGTTCCAGTAGTTTTCTCCTGGAGTCTTTTGGGTTTTCTATGGATAGTATCATATCATCCGCAAACAGGAACAGTTTTACTTCTTCATTACCAATTTGGGTGCCCTTTCTTCTTCTTGCCTTATTGCTCTAGCTAGGACTTCCAGCACAATGTTAAACAGGAGTGGTGATAAAGGGCATCCTTGTCTTGTTCCTGTTTTCAAGGAGAATGTTTTCAGCCTCTGTCTATTAAAAATGACATTGGCTTTTGGTTGTGTATAGATGCCCTTTATTATGCTGAAGAATTTCCCTTCTATGCCTATCTTACTGAGAGTTTTTATCAGGAATGGACTTTGTCGAATGCCTTTTCTGCATCGGTTGATTGTGTTTTTTTCTTTGGTTTTATTTCTATGGAGGATTATATTGATTGATTTTCTAATGTTGAACCATCCTTGCATACCTGGTATGAATCCTACTTGGTCATGGTGTATTATTTATTTATTTTTAATATGATGCTGAATTCTATTGGCTAGGAATTTGTTGAGAATTTTTGCATCTATATTCATGAGAGATATTGGTCTATAATTTTTTTTTGAGGTGTCTTTCGTTTTTTGTATCAGGGTTATGCTGGCTTTATAGAATGAGTTCAAAAGTATTCCTTCCTTTTTTTTATGATCTGCAATAGTTTGAGTGGTTCCAGTGTAAGCTCTTCTCTGAATGTTTGGTAGAATTCTCCAGTGAAACCATCTGGGCCAGGGCATTTTTTTGTTGGGATTTTATTATTACCTTTTCAATCTCTTGTTATGGGTCTGTTCACATTTGCAACATCATTTTGTGTTAGTTTGGGTAGATAGTGTGTTTCTAGAAATTTGTCCGTTTCCTCTATGATCCTTTCTGTGTTTTTTATTTTCTCCCCCTGTTCTGGAAAGCCGATCACCTGCAAAGTTTGCTTTTGATTTGATCCCACATCATTCTCAGGGTTTCTTCTTTTTACTTCATTCTTTTTTCTGATTTTTCTTCAAAGTGGTATCCAAGTATTTGTCTTCAATTTTGCCGATCCTGTTTTCCACTGTTTCAGACCTTCTACGGCACTGTACATTTCTGAAATATTGTTGTTTATCTTTAGGATTTCTAATTGTTATTTTTGTATGATTTTTAGTTGTGAATTTATTTTTACACTTTGTCTCTATATTATTTTCTGGAATTCTTCCATTGTTTTGCCTGCATTTTCCATGAATTTGTCTATTTTTTTTTCCTCATTTTTGTCTGCTTTTTGCTTCAACTCTTGGATAACTCTGAATATTAGAGATTTAATTTTCCTGTCAAGTAGTTTCCAGTGCCTTTTCTTCTACCATAAAGTCATTTGGTGTTTTATTTTGGACCCCTACTGGAAGCATTTTGTCCTTTTTTTTTAATATGTATATATTTTGATATTGTCTACTGTCTTTGTGACATTCAGTAGTTATTTTCTTCATTTATTGATTGTAGATTTGTTTCGCCCTGTTTTATTTAATTATGTCTGAGCAGGCAGGCTGTGTGTTCTTTGTTTTTTGCTTGCCTGTGGGCATGATACTTTCACCTCCTTGTCCAGTGTGCAGGGCCAGTAGCTCAGCTATGATGCAGCTTGGCAGATCTAGCTGAAGGGGAGGGACTGGGGTGGGTTGTTTGTGGCATGTACTGGGACTGACAGGGCAGGCTGGGGGGTCAGCGCAGGGCAGGTTTCAGAGGGTGTGCCTGTGTTGCTCAGGGGTGCAATGCTCAGGTACAGTGCAAGTAGGCGGGGGTAGGTTGTGACGTGTGGAGCTAAGAAGGGTATGGGCAGACCTGTTAATTGGAGTACCCAGATCACACAGCCACTTTGTGTCAAATGAAATCACCTCGAAAGGCTGTAAGAATGTCTTCGGCACATGATCCAGCAAGAGGTTTCTTATGGATTGAATCATATTCCTCAAAAATGTGTGTTGTGAATCCTGGCCCCTATACCTGTGGTTGTGATCCCATTTGGGAATGGATTTTCTTTGCTATGTTAATCATGTAGTATTAGTGTAGAGCGTGTCTTAAGTCAGTCTCTTTTGAGATATAAAATCCGTAGACTGAGCAAGCCACCAAGCAAGTGAGCAGAGATGAGGGAAGATAGATGCCATGACATATGAAGATCACCAAGGAGCCAAGAAGCAGAAGCTGAAAAGAGACAAGGACCTTACTTCAGAGTCAACAGAGAGAGAAAGCCTTCCCCTAGAGGTGGTGCCCTGAATTAAAACTTCTAGTCTCCTAAACTGTGAGAAAATAAACTTGTTTGTTAAAGCAAAAATACATGTATGTGTGTGTATATACACACATATATATTTTTCAAGCAAATGTGAGAAATGAACACATGCTCTAACAGGGATCACAATAGAGGGCCCTGGATAGAGCTGGAAAAAAATGTAGAACAATATTGAAACTCTCAAAAAAGACCAGACTTACTGGCCTGACAGATACTGGAGAAACACTGAGAGTTTGGCCCTAGACTAGGTAGGGCCTAGACTAAAATTTTTTATTAGACCCGTGAGAGGAAATTCCAAACACCTTTTAATTCACATCAGCCTCTGCTACTACAGAACCAGGCTATTCTCACCAAAAAAAGTTAAGCAAAAAGAAATATTTTCACCATGACAACTTGAAGTTGGTGGCTGAAGGGAACAAAAAACACATGACATTTAGTCTTGTGTACATGATCTACGTGTATTATTATTATTTGCATTTTTTAAAACTGTCCTTTAAATGAAGGTCTACAGAGCAAATTAGTTTCTCATTAAACGTGTAATACACATATTGTTTTGTGACATTGGTTGCCAACCTTACAACATGTCAAAATCCTCCCCTTCTCAATCTTGGGTTCCCCAGCTTTCCTGTCTCTTCCTGCCTTCTTGTCCTTGCCCCTGGGCTAGTGTGCCCAGTTAGTCTCATTTTGTTTTATGGGCCTGTCTAATCTTTGGCTGAAGGGTGAACCTCAGGAGTGACTTCAGTAGTACTGAGTTAAAAGGGTGTCCAGGGGTCATACTCTCAGCTTTTATCCAGTGTCCGTCAGACCAGTAAGTCTGATCTTTTTTGAGAGTTTGAATTTTGTTCTACATTTTTTTCCAGCTCTATCCAGGGCCCTCTATTGTGATCCTTGTTAGAGCATTTGTTGGTGGTAATTGTACTGGACTCAGTCTGGTGGAGGATATGGTAGTTGTGGCCCATTCGTCCTTTGGACTAGTCTTTCCCTTGTGCCTTTGGTTTTCTTCATCCTCCCTTGCTCCAGACGGGGTGTGAAGTATCTTAGATGGCCACTCACAAGCTTTTAAGACCCCAGATCCTACTCACCAGAGTAGGATGTAGAACAACAGAGGGTCCTGGACAGAGCAGAAGAAAAATATAGAACAAAACTCAAATTCACGGAAAAAAAAAAAACAAAAAACCAGACTTTCTGGTCTGATAGGGACTGGAGAAACCCCAAGGATATGGTCCCCAGATACCCTTTTAACTCAGCTCTGAAGTCACTCCTGAAGTTCACCCTTTAGCCAAAGATCAGACCAGTCTATAGGGCCAATGATAACACACACGAGGGACATGCTCCATAATTCAATCACATATATGAGACTAATGGGCACATCAGCCCAAAAGCAAAGATGAGAAGGCAGAAAGGGGCAGGAAAACTGGACAAATGGAAACAGGGAACCTGGGGTGAAGGGGAGAATGTTGACACATAGTGGAGTTGGCAACCAATGTCACAAAAACAATTTGTGTTATTAGCTGTTCAATGAGAAACTAATTTGCTCTGTAAACTTTAACCTAAATCACAAAAAAGTATTTTATTAAAAAAAAAAACAACACATGCACATAATGAAAAAGTACACTACCTTATGATGTTTACAAAATTTATAGATATAACCCAGTAGTAAGAACTATGTCCAAAATGTATAATCCAAGAATAAATATAGAATAAAGTAAAAACAATAAGAGATTGACAGAAAGATCTGGATAGGTAAATCAAATGTAACAAAAAAATATTTTTGATGCAAAAGGATAACCTTGTCCTCTGTCTAATTCAACAATTCCAAAGGATTGCTTTATGGAGCGCAGGTAGAACCTTCTTGTGAGATTTGTGGACTGTGGTGCTGGAGATGAATATACTTTAATTTGGAACATGTGCAAACAGCTGTTGGAGCCCATTCTGTTTGTAGCAATATTTCCAATGAGTTATGTATTCTGCACACCAGATACAGCTGCTCTACACCTTTCAAGTACTGGTATAAAACTAGCTTCTACCTATTTAAAAAATTACACAAACAATAAAAACTTGAATTAACCCAATATTCTGGTATTTTTAATTCCCTTGGGAGCTTGGAAAAAGGACAAAGAAAAGGATTCTTTATTTCAATATTAGATATATGTTATTGTTTATATATGAAAATAATCACATATGTATACACCCTCTGTTACTCTTCAGCAATGTTATAAAATTCAACAGAAACGAATAGCACTTAACTATTTTACAAGTCTCAGTCATTCTACTAGTGATTTGGTGTCTAGTCTATGCCTATAAAATGACATGCTAACCACACACATCTTTTTTTTTTTTTCCCCTAGTTGCTGTCCAGTCGATTCCAACTCATGGCAACCTCGTGTGTGTCAGAGCAGGACTGTGCTCCACAATGGTTGATTTTTCACAAGTAGATCGCCAGGCCTTTTTTTTCCGAGGTGTCTCTGGGTGGACCCAAGCCTCCAACCTTTGGGTTAGCAACTGAGCACATTAACTGGCTGCTCCACCAGGGGACTCTAACCACACATACACCAATCCTGCAAACACTGGCCCAGCAATCTAGTGTGGTGTCTCACAGCACAATTCAGAAATTAGGCTATATTCAAAACAAATGCCTTCAAGCTTTGTCCTGAAGAGGAGCCACTGACCAGCCAGGATTAATGAAACATACACTCCCTGAAGCAACATTACCAAGAAAATCACAGTTAATTCAACCACGTTTTCTTTAAAATTATCTCAAGTCAATAAAAGGTCTTCAGCTTTCCTTCCTGATTTGTATCATCAAGATCTTTTCGAAATATGCTTAAAACTAAGACATAACAAATGCCTTGTTATTAGTATTGAACCATCAGTGATACCAAGACACCACTAGCCCAAATTCAAGAATCTGAAAGCCTTAACGAAATTGTATGAATGATCCTCCAACATGCTGAAATAGCTGGGATGTTTAAAAGATATATTAACTAAAAAATATGATTAAATTATTAGAAATATTATTAGCAGTAAGAATTATGACAACTAAGAATTACACAGGCACTCCATTTATGTCCCAGTTCCAAAGTTTATTTTCTAGTCATCCTACTCCTGCAATCTGCATGTAAAAAGGGAAAATCCACCATCACGATAGGAAAATTTCCCAAAGGGATAAGAAAAATAAGTCCCTTCAGCTTTAATTAAGAAGCCCTGGTGGTGCAGTGCTTAAAGCGCTGGGCTGCAAACCAAAAGGTTGGCAGTTCAAATCCACCAGCCGCTCCCAGGCAGGAAGGTATGGCAGCCTGTTTCCATGAAGATTACAGCCTCTGGAACCCTATGGGGCAGCTCTACACTGTCCTCTAGGGTTGCTATGAGTCAGAAGTGACTACAGCAGTGGGGTTTTGCTGTTGTTATTTCGCCTTAATTAGAAGGAAACAGAGAGGATCTTTCTCTCCTTCCTTCATCAGAGGAATTCCTAAGGCTCTGGTACCATGTAAAGCCAGAAGTCGAACAATCCTTTTATGAATAATGAGAGGAAGAGGAAGAAGAAAAAGGAAGAAACTAAGATGTGCAGATCTTTACCTGTTAGCCACTTTATATAAATTTATGTTCTCAAACATCCTAAAACTAAGAATTACTAATTCAATTTTTCCAGTGAGAGAAATGAGCCTCAAAGAGGCTGAGCGGCTTGCCCCACGTCACACACATTCCTTTAAGCAACTGAGTGAAGATTCAAACTCTGAGCTAACTTCAAAGCCCATGTACTTTCCACTGTAGTGTGCCACCTCTCTGACTGAACTTTGGTTCAGCGTGGTTTAGTCATAATACCTTCCCGTATCAAAAATAAAGAACTTTAACCAGCTGGTATTAATATCACAGGAACTAAAATTAAAAAGGAAAACCCACAATAGCCACAAATATTTTGACCCACAAAGGAATATGTCATACTACAGTCAATAAAGTGCTGGTTCACAGAACCTCCAAAGCTAGACCCCCGAAATAAAAACTCGCAGGAAGGAAAAAAGTAACTGCTGCCAAAAAGCTAATAATCACCCCCTTAAAAATCCCTATACAGTGCATGGGGCTATTGAATCCTCAAGTCCAAAACCATCTCCTTTCTCAGCCCTCCTATCCTGTTTCCCTACTCTTCTCAGAGAGTTAAGGAGACTGGGTAGCTGAGGTGCTTGCAATGACCTTTTATGGATCCGCTTGAGCTTGTTCCCAGAGCCCAAGGCAAAGCAACTTTGAGGGTTTGGCAAAGAAACTCATTTTCAGTTGTTTTTATTTTTAAGAGAAAACATCATCACAAAAACATTAATGCTCCGGTTACGTAAACAAAAAATATTTCTTGCGAAGCTCCGTCTTCTTTTCAAAGACTTTTACTGCATAGAAATCAGAACTTAAAACCCAGCAAGGCACATTATATTGGTTTTGCAAAAACAACAAAGGATCATAAAACTTGGAGGGATTTTGAACAGTTACATACTCTACCGCTTTGTTTCAAACAAAACTATATTAACATATTTAAAATAAATGGGAATTTATTCAATATTAAAAACTTCTCTTAGAAAAAATGTCAACATTTGTAGGCAAGAAATTATTTTGCTTGAATTACTCTCTGCCTTATAAACTTATAACTTTTCATTCAATCTCGGGGGTGGGAACTGGGAGAGGGGGTTTTCTGGGGAGAAAGGAAGAAAAGCATTATTACAGTATTTTTACTCAAATAACATGAGCCTTCTACATTTGTTTGCCCACCATGCCTTCCCCTCTCCCTGGGAGGTATTTCTGAAAGCATCAATATGTCAATTTTTTTTTTTACGTGTTGCTATAAAAAAATAGCATAATGCAATTACAAAAATACCTCGTGGACAGGAGGGCGAGGCTGGCAGACAAATGTAGAAGGCTCATGTTATTTGCTTAAAAATACGGTAAATGTCAGGCACCAAGCTCGATGCTTTTCATATATATCATTTAATCTTTACAGCCACCTGTGAAACAGGTACTATTATCCGATTTTACTGAGAAAAAATTGAGACTCAGAAGGGTAAGTAAATTGCCGGAGGCTATAAGCTAGTAGGCGGCAGATATGGGACAGGAACTCAGGTCTTTCTAACTCCCCACACAATGGATCATGCGTCATCCTTCTTCATACCAAGATCACCAATCTTGTCAAAACGGGGTGCCAAAGTTTCGTATCACTTTCCTTCTAAGGTGTCAGACTGGATTGGGGCAGCGAATTAAATAACTGGGTGATAAAGACATGTGCTAGCCAACAGTTCCTATTGAAACACTAAGACTACTTTATGCTCACTGGAAACTTCTAAAAGCCAGGAGGAGTGGACACCAGCTCCAAACTCTCACCAGAGTTTCAGTGCACGAAATCTAAGATATCTGGCAACAGGCCAAAGAATATGGGAGAATGATCCAAATGCTGCCACTTCTTTGGGCAGGTGGCCGATGACAGCTCTTGCAACTGACAAGGAATGAGACTTGTGGCCATAGCCTTCTTATGTGGCCAGGAAAACTGCCCAACAGCTATCCTTGCTGTACCCTTCGTAGGTTGCCAATCTCTGCAACACACAGTAACTCCTTACAGACAGTGTAGGGGGTTTAGAGGAAAGCAAGCAGGGAGAGGATATGGTGAAATTAAGATGTCTGATCCATTGTTCTGGGAAATAGGGTGAGGGGTGAGGGACAGCAGTGGACAACACACTGCATGCCAAAGTAACAAAGAAAATACTTGATTCTTTGATACTTAAGTCAAAAGAAAACAAAAAATTAAAGCAAAAAACAATAAGCAAACAAACAAAAAAATACTCAGTGAAATGATCAAGGTAGAAAACAAGCTAAAGATTTTAAAAGAAAAGCTCTAGAAAGTTACTGCTCTTTCTCCTTAGTACCTGCTCCTTTAGGGGGCATTGGTGGTTCAGTGGTAGAATTCGCTTCTTCCATGCAGGAGACCCAGGTTTGATTCCCAGCCAAAGTACCTCATATACAACCACCCCTCATCCTTCAGTGGAGGCCTGCATGTTGCTATGATGATGACCAGGTTTCAGCAGAACTTCCAGAATAAGACAGACTAGGAAGAAAAGCCTGGAAATCTATTTCTGAAAAGTAGCCAATGAAAATCCTATTACTCACCATGATCCAATCCATAACTGATCATGGGGATGGTGCAAGACTGGGCAGTGTTCCATCCCATTGTGCCCCATTGTGTATGCTGTCACCACCAGACAGCAACTAACACCACCACCTGCCCCTTCAGTTCCTTCTACTACCACACTTTTCTAGTTACAGGATACTCTGTTAATTTCATTCCTAGGGTTTCTTTCATATACTTTCACCACAGGTAGCTTGAGAAGCAAGGATCTACATTTCACTCAGTCACAGTGCAGATATGTAGATATATAAAACACCCAATGCCACGAGATCATCAAATTTACTCCAAATTCATTTCGGGTGAGTGAGAGAAGGGCAGCAGGAAGAAGTGTATGATGCTATCTCACACATTTCAAGGGCGACCTCTCCCTTCAGATGAGAGCTACGGTATTAACCAATCAAAACCAAAAGCAGGCTTGCCACTCATGTATGACGCAAGCAGGAAAGAGCCAGGCACATGCCCTTCCACTATTCCAACTGGGTCTAGAAAACTCTGTGCCTTGGTTTCACAGTTTACCTAGTGCTTGAGGGCTCTGATGGGAGAAGATTCACCCTTGGTTAAAGTTTATAGAAGAAAACAGCCATTACTGTCTTGGATACTAGGAGCAACTACAGAATTCAAAGTTGTGGACTCAGACTGTAAAGAGAAAGGATGAACAGAAGTAGGAGATGCAACCTAGCCTCTCACGTGCACTGTGCCTTCAAGTCCGCTCATGTGCCTTCCACCCTTGAAATGTGGAATGTATCCGAGGGGCCAAGGGAAACAGCTGATATTCAGGACTCACTGGTGCTCCCACCGGGTACTAGGAACAGTCCTAGCCTAGCTGGCTTCCACAGTTTAATTCAGGGGATCCTGGCAGGATCCTGGAAGGACCACGAGGTAGGTAATTCCAGTATGCTGAAGAACTGAGCCCAAGATGAAGCATACAGACTTCCTAAAGTTCTCACCTGCATTGAGGTGAGGCTTCCCTGAACCCCAGTTGAACTGGATCTACTTCTCTGTGTTTGAACCAGAAGAGGACAGACCCCCAGGGGCTGCAGATATACCCAATTGTTTGGGGGCTGACTTCGAAGCATGCAGAGCTTTCATTCACAATCGAATGCTACTTAAGAGTTATAGACTACTGCTAACCAATCGATGGCTTCTGATTCCATGCTCCCTGCTCAAGTGAACACAGAGAAACGAAATGTCAGGCTCTTTAAACATGCCAAATCAAAGTGAAATGCTGAAGGAGAAGTGACAGTTCAGGGTTTCTCTCAAGTGTAAATTCCCTGATGTTTACTCTTAAAAGAATCATCCCAGTCCTTTCCTGTTTGACATTTCCTTCCCTGCTCAAGCTAAAGTGGGCCCTCTGCATAATCACCGATGAACTAAATGCCCACAAGACTGCCTCAAGTGACACATACAGTGCTCTGACACAGAAAAACAAAATCAATAATCCATTGCTCTATGTCACATGGAAATCCGGACTGCTGTCAGCAGACAGGAGGAAAAGGCTCGGGGGTCGGAGTAGAGACAATTAGAGCCCTTGGAAAAGCAGAGCAAAAAGTAATGAAACCTCCCCAAGTTCACCGGATACACACACACACTTTCGTGAAATGAAAAGGCCATGTAGCCAGAGGTCGTATTTCTCCAGCATGCTAAATTAAAGCAACTCAAAACCTCTGTAATTACATAGAAACAGATGAAATTGTTATCTTAACTAAATTGTAAAAGCACTTTAAATGTCATAAGTTTTGATGCAATTTAACATTTTAAATGGACCTTGCTCAGTATAGTCACTGATTTTCTATAAAGCAGACAGGAACATAATACATGTCCATTACCAAGACTGAACAAATGCCCATCTATCTGCTTGAGCAATACAAGAGGATACCACAGAAAAAGCCAAGGGGAAACCCTCCTCGACTGAAGTTACACAAAAGAGCATGCGAGAGAAACCAGAAGACTGAGCTCCCATCTCAGCTCCACCACTTACTTACTCTGTGATCTTATGTAAGTCTTAACCTCTCTGGGCCTCACTGTCCTCTTCCGTATAATAGCGATAAATAATCCCTGTTGTATCTGTGCCCTGCAGTTAACATACTGGGCTGCTAATCCAAAGGATGGAGGTTTGAATCCACCTAGAGGCATCTCAGAAGAAAGTCTGGCAATCTGCTTCTGAAAAAACAGTCATTGAAAATCCTGTGGAACATAGTTCTACTCTGACACACGTGGGGTCGCCATGAGTCAGAGTTGACTCAGTGGCAACTGGTATCAACTGGTATACCTGTGTCACAGGTTACTGTGAAGATAAAACAAGATAAAAAAAAAAAAAAAAACCTAAACCCACTGCCATTGAGTCAATTCCAACTCATAGCAACCCTATAGGACAGAGCAGAACTGCCCTATAGGGTTTCCAAGACTATATAAATCTTTGCAGGAGCAGACTGTTCCATCTCTCCCATGGAGCAGCTGGTTCAAACTGCTGATTTTTTGGTTGGCAGGTGAGTGCTTTAACCACTGTGCCACCAGGGTTCCTCAAAAAAAAAAAAAAGACCAAGTAAATGAAAATCTTTTGTAAACTGCTCAATGCAACTAAAAGTACTTATAATCTATATCACCACGTATGGGGGTAAAACATAAAAATAAATTATTTCTCACTTAGCCTAGAAAACATTTGAATTAATTTTCCACTAACAAGTCAGTTAAAATAAATAAATAAAATGGATGAATGATATCATCTCACGGTTAATCCCCAAGAATGTCCAATACTTCTAAAAAAGAACCAAGATAATATTCCACTGAAGACAGTGAGTGAGATCACCATCAGGTACAAAGGCAACACACCTGTCTGGTATGTATGTGCCTAGAAGGCTGAAAGAGGAAATGTACTTCCTTGTGTATCTAACTCGTTAGCAGACAGGAACATAAGCTCTGGAGAGAAACAGGTCCGTGATCTTTTACCCTTCTTTGCCCCTTCCTACACATATCCTATAAAACAGCAATTAAAGAAAACTTTGGCGCAGTCTTGAAGTAGCAAATTTAAACATTAGCCACATTCCAGATAAAGTGCACTGTTCTCAGCTATATCGACTTATTTTCCTATTATACATTCTGTACATCTAGCTGATTCACTGGCAGTTAGGGAATGGAACATATTATATGCAGAAATGAATGTTATAAGAAAACCTGGATCTTTATTTGTTTTGAGTTTCTAGTCTTCTTAAACTACTAATAATATTTAGTTATCTGTTTATAGGGGGCCCTGGTGGTGCAGTGGTTAAGCGCTCAGCAACCAAAGGGTCAGAGGTTCTAACCCACCAGTCACTCCTCCGGAGAAAGACACAGCGGTTTGCTTCCATAAAGATTTACAGCCTTGGAAACCCTATGGGTTTCTAATCTGTCCTATAGGGTCTCTATGAGTCAGAATTGACTATATGACAGTGGGTCTGGTTTTGGTTGGTTTATCTGTTCATATAAACACTTTTTGTTGTTGTTGTTGTTGTTTTTTCATAGTTTAACGTGTTTAGCTCGAGCTCTCCAAAAATTTGCTCTCGGGTTAATCACATGAACGGAAAGTTTTAGCATTGATGGAATATATTTTGAGGACTGGATTAGGTTAAACCAGAAGATATTTCACCCTTGGAGTTCTACAAAACTCCATGGATGGAACTATATTTCTACAATTGGTTTCTTTTGTACTGCTAAAGGAGTCTCTCTCTCTCTCTCTTCCCCTCCCTCCCCCCTTCTCCCTTTGCCTCTTTCTCTCCCTCTCTCTCTCTCTCTCTCACACACACACACACACAAGCTCAAGCATCCCCAAGTTAGTGGGACCCCATCACAACAATGCAACCAGAAACAAAGAGGACTGGAGTTAACACACTGATGGTGAAGAAACAGGAAAGGACTCAAGAGATATTTAAAAGACTTCCTCGCTTGACCATAGATCTTAAAAAGCCACTCTATGCACACATAAGAAACAGGTAATTCTTTAGAGTAAATAAAGTTTGAGAATCACTGTTATAATCCTCCAAAAAACATTTCTCAGTGCTCTCAGGAAAGGACTGGCAACACTGCATGTGAGAGCATCTCTTGACAAAGTGTATCCCGCAAACAAAAGAGCTCCCTCACACAACAAATGGATCTCAGCTTGATATGTGCAGAGAAATGGTTTTTTAGTCTACCTAAGAAGAAAATACTACCAAAACAAAAAGCAGAAGATCATGTCTTAATACAGTCTTCCATTGGTTCAGCCTTGGGCTCACTTGATCTCAAGAATTCCATATATGCTTTGAGAGGTGAAGAGCCTTTGTGAATAATTGAAGACAAAATAATGAAATCCTAGATTGTCAGAGACATAATATAGTTTTGTAGAATTCATCACGGACCTTTGAAATTCCCAAATACTACATGCTGAATAATTTATTCCTGTGTCAATACAGGGCCAGCAGATGTTCAGAGTCAATATTAACCCTCCTCAAGCTCAAGAACGGGAAAGCAGACTCTGTCCAAGATGGAAAAAGGCACTTAGCTTAAGCGAGATTATCCTGGTGTTGATGAGGAAATTAAAGTAGCTTTGCAAATCAGAAAAACACACTACTTAGTGGGCAATCTTTTATCAAAGTCTGCTTATAAAGATAAGGAGGAGGATTTCATGAAAAAATACAAATGGCTGGTAAGGGGGAGCCGATAACCCTGCTCTCTCCTTTCAGAAGGGTCCCTGGGGACTTTTCACTGATTCTGTCTAAGAATATCTTTTAGTGGCTTATTGATATTTACCTCCCTTCACTGGGTTACTGATTCCTGGAACAGTTTCGAACACTCTATTGTGCTCTAATTCCTGGATGTTCCGTCTACATCCCACCTCTAACGTCAGGTTCGCTTTAGTTAAAACAGGCTATGTCACTCATTTAAAAAGAAAGCATGGTAGAAGAAAACTGCAAAATTAAGCAACGATAAAATTTAAAGTGTCACCAATGGTCTGGAAAACCGTAAAACCAGAAACCAATGTGTTAGATGACCTCATTCATTCATTCAACAGCTAGCTACTGAGTACCAACTCTGAACAAACTACTATATTAGGGCTGAAAAAAGGGGGAGATGTTTAATCAAGCATTCTAAACATTTATGAGATAGGGACATATACACATACACATCTAGATATGTGCACAGGCTTCCAGTCAATACAGCCAATATGGTGAATTGGGCTACTCTGGAAAGACACAGCTTCCAATATGAAAACACAGAAATACTGGATAAAACCAAACCCACTGCCGTCGAGTCGATTCCAACTCATACAGACCCTATAAGATATATGAAAATAATTTTAGGCTACATGTCTGAGCTCATATCAAAGAAAGGGAAATAAAATCAGACTGGTGAGAGCAAAGCTGAAGGCAATCAGTGTCTCAGAAAGGTAAGGACTAGAAAGCAGCGTTACCTTCTGGGGGAAGCACAGACGTCCCCTGAGCAAGCGGTGCCCAGGCTGCAGGCCTCAGGCATGCTGCACGGAAGACATAAAAAAAACCCCATTGCCATTGAGCCAATTCCGACTCATAGCAGCCCTACAGGACAGAGTAGGACTGCCCCATAGGGCTTCCAAGGAGCACCTGGTGGATTCAAACTGCTGGCCTTTCAGTTAGTGGCCAAGCTTTTAACGACTGCGCCACCAGGGCTCCAACCAGTGGACATGAGCTACCTGAATAAAACCAAGAGAAACCAAGGTCTGTCCATGAAATAAAGACTGAAAAATTCCATCCTCCATCCAGGGTGGTGGAGCAGATGGGAGAATTTGTACCTCAAGAGTTAGAGACAATTTAACAGATGAAATGAAACTATAAAGCAACTATTTAAAATATTAAAGGAGATAAAGGAAGAGAATACAGTAAAAACATGACAGTATGGAAAATGACCAGGCCAAGTTGAAAAATCATCAAATAGTAACTCTAGAAATAAAAGAGTTAATCCATTTGGGGTAGGGAGGTAAACTCAACAGGGAGCCTAAGTAATACAAAGCTGAGAAGCAATTATTGGGAGTGGTGGGGAGACTAACCCAAGGAAACTACCGAAAATGCAGGGCAGACAAGGAAATAAATATAGGAAAAGAAGTTGAGGCAAGACAATAAAGTAAGATGGTTCAAAATCCATCTAACAAGAGTTCTAGAAGAAACAGAAAGACATATTTGAAGAGAGAATGGCTGAGAATTTCTTAGAACTGATGAGAGTCTGTGAGCCCTTGGATGAAGGCACAAGCAGGCACGTACGGAATGTACGTTATCTGTCCCTCTAGCCTGTGGCAGGTCATAAGGACACTGCAGATAGAGTTACAGGTACTCAGAAGGGAAAACAATTACTTCTGCTGGGGATGACCAGGGAAAGCTTTTGGGGAAATGGGGCATTTCAACTAGGGGTTTTTGATTAGGCTTATAGCAACGGAGGAGTGCATTCCAAGTAGAAGATGTGGCAAAAGCAGAGGCAGAAAAGTTTAAGCTATGGTCTGGAGGATGGAGACTTGTACAGGAAAGTGATTTCCAGCAAGTTAGAGCTGGAACAGACCTTACTTCACAAA
The DNA here is from genome assembly GCF_030014295.1 of Loxodonta africana. Taxonomy (NCBI): domain Eukaryota; kingdom Metazoa; phylum Chordata; class Mammalia; order Proboscidea; family Elephantidae; genus Loxodonta; species Loxodonta africana. The sequence goes on along the minus strand of NC_087360.1, from coordinate 28,112,066 downwards.
AGAGAAAATCCCAGCCCAGAATTGTCTTCAATCACATGGCTTGTTAGAGGTAAATCTGGCAGAATACAGATAACCAGCTGTCTGCTCTTGCATTATCGAATGTCCACTCAAAAGGAGAACCCCATTAAACAGGAACCACATGAGCTTAAAAACATTTTTTTTAGCTCTTCACATATTGAAATGTATCTGGCATTGTGCTAAAATCTTTCTGTGTTACTACATTTAATTTTCAAAACAACCTTATTATTTTCATCTTACAGATAAAGAAACTGAGGCGCAGAGAGACCTAACATGCCCAGAGTCATACAAGCAGTGAATGGCAGAGCCAAGATTCAAACCAACGTGACTCAGATTCCAAATCCTATACTCTTAATCACTATATTATAATGCTTGCATATACAGATTTAGATTAAGAAGGCATCCCTAAGAGTTATACACAAAGACCAATTTTCATTACCTCACAGCTTCACTGTACACTTAGAGTATGATTTTTTTTAAGTAGTATAGTTCAATTTAATATATTTTGCATTGCCTTACATGTTGGCAGACACAGGAAAGTCTTGAGGAGTTTATTTGTTGGAGTACTGACAAACTTTTTCAATCTGCTATTTTTTTAATTTAAATGACTATATGTATTAAAAGCAGACAGAACTGGAATGTGATTCACAGTCTGCTTCTGCCTAATGTAACTGATATATACTAACATATAACTAACATATAAACATCTTTAAGGGTAAATACTACTGTACTAGTACAAACATGGGTAGGAGGATTTAAAAACATATGATTCCCAATAGTTTCAAAATAACATGCCATTGAAGAAAATAATAATTATTGCTAATATTTACTGAGCACTTAAAACGTGCTAAGTACCATTCTTATATAATCTTCGTAACAACCCTATGCAGTATCATTATTATCCCACCTTTACAGATTAAAAAAAAGTGGGATAGACAGAGGTGAAAATGCACTTGTTCTTACTTAAATAAATACCATATGGAAGAAAATATCTTCAAAACATTAATTGGAGATATTTTCTTTACAAAGTATTTTCCTCCCTTGAAAGAGCAATTATCACTGAAAGCTTTCTTTCAATGGCAATTTCACTGAGTATATTTTAAAATTTTAGACTGATTTTGCCCATAATTTCTGCGACCACCTTTATTGCATTAAGAAAGATATGTCTACATAACATTAATTAAAAAAAAAAAAGACGTTATTTTCCATACTGTCATGTTTTTACCTTATTTCTCCTATTTCTTTGTTACCTCCTTTAACACCTATCAGATGCTGTACTAGGTATTTTACATATCTTTTAATCCTCTCAACAATTTGTGAGGTAGATATTCTTATTCCCATTTTACAGATAAGGAAACAAAAAGATCGCAGTCCTAAATATCCTATTCATTACATTCAAATTCTGATATTTAATTGGAGTGGCAGCCAATTCATTCCAAGTCCCCAGGGAGTCAAAGAATAGTTGTCGCAGCCAAAAGCTATCCAGGATACCTGAAGGAGCCAATATGACAGCTGCCTCAGTATGCTGCAAGCTTGAGTATTCAAAAGCTCAACAGACCCCACACCCAAACACAGTAAGCAAGGGCAGAAGGTCACCCTGCCTTACTGTCAGTTGCGAAGAACGGATTGCATGGCCTTCTGCTCCAGCAAGAGCCCACATCTGCTGAAAAGACAGCCAGATATGGATGGCTCGGCACCACAAAAAGGGGCTCACACTGCCCTCCCCTATTTGAGTGTAAAGAATAGAAGCTAGCTCCTTCTGTTGCTCTGAAAAACGAAAACTTTCAAGCCTCAGAATTCATTGCTAATTTAGAGTAGATAACAAGAACTATATGATAAAATTTCAGTAAATATTTTAGAAGTGATTATATTTAATATTTCCTTTCAACTAACATTATTAAAATTTAAATACACTCCAATCAACCAACCAACCATTTGCTGTTGATTTCAACTAATGGTGATCCCATGGTGTCAGCGTAGAACTGTGCTCCATAGGATTTCCAATGGCTGAGTTTTCAGAAGTAGATTGCCAGATCTTCCTTCCAAGGCACCTCTGGATGGACTTAAACCACCAACTTTTTGGTTAGCAGCTGAGGGCGTTAACCGTTTGCACCACCCAGGGGCTCACCTCTCTTTAAAAAAAATCCTTTCCTCTATTTTGTCTCTTACTCCATCTACCACTTTCTTCCCTACTCTTCAAGGCCAAGCTTTTGAAGAAGTTTATTTCAATTGCTGTCCATGCTTCCTCATCTTTCATTCACTCCTCACACACTCCCAGTCTGGCTTCTCACTATTCCACCACAACCAAACTGCTCTTGTCAAGGCTCCCATGGGAGCCTTGAAGGAACCCTGAGAAATCCTAGAGCTCTGAAGAGCAGAGTTTGAGAATTACTAAGCTTAGAACCAGTTACACAATTTGCAGGGCAGCTACAAAATCTGTGGGGCCCAGGCAAAATGGAAATGTGGGGCCTCTTGTTAAAAAAGCAGGAAAAAAAGCTTTCTCCTTCCTTCTCTGTTCTCTCTCTTAACCTGTTACCACACTTTTCATTTGCTACATACAACTGTTCCCTCAGGCATGAGGATGGCGTGAGGCAGGGGCAGACTCTCACAGGTACCCAGGGCCCAGCCTGCAACTCAGTGTGCAGGGTTCCAAGCTCTTGCCAGGGGCAGAGGGTGGCAGCAGTTGTTGGGTAGAGACAGCTAAGAGCCCATCTCAGGGAAGTGGCGAAAGGCAGGACTCTGCACGAGAAGAGGCTCTAAGCCCCAGCACATGCTCCATTGCCCCATCTGACTTCACTTACAAAACACAAATTCAAGATAAAATTATTCAGAATTTCCAGATGGCAACCACAGAGCACTAGCAAGCACAGGGCCCCCTTGTGAGCACAAGGCCCTGTGTGACTGCGCTGGTTGGGCACCCATGGAGCCACCCTGGCTGTGTTACATAATAATAATAATATTTTGTAGCTGCATAAAACATCCTAGTCCACAAAACAATTCCAATTTCATTTTACTCTCACAATAAACCTACAAATAGAGATATATAGGTATCTCCATTTTACAGTTCAAAAATTAATTCAGAAAAGCAAAATTCATTGCCCAAGGCCAGGAAGAGCAGATGTTAAACCCATGCCTCCTGACTCCAAGTCCAGGATTCTTTCCACTGAAATGTACTGTGACTGACGACAGTACCCAGTCTTCTAATCAAACATTAATATAGGTGTTAAAAAAGAAAAAAAAATTTTTTTTTTTTTTTTACCGTGAAGGTATTTTGTGGATATAGTAAACATCTACAATCAGTTCACTTTAAATAAAGGAGATTACCCTCAATAACGTGGGTGGGTCTAATTCAATCAGCTGGAGGCCGTAAGAACAAACACTGAAGTTACCAAGAGAAGAAATTCTGCCTCAAAACTGCAGCATCAACTCCTGCCTGAGTGTCCAGCCCACTGGCCTGCCTGACATATTTTGGACCTGCCAGCCCCAACATCAATTGAGTCAGTTCCTTAAATTATACACATACACATTTATATATAAAAATAATTTTTTTATTTTATATACACATAAATAAGTGTGTATATATAATTAAATATATATATACACATACATATATAAGTATGTGTGTATAAAATCTCCTCTTGGTTCTGTTTCTCTGGAGAACCCTGACTGATTCACGTGCTTCCTAACCAAAGGGCAGAGGGAGAGGACTAGTACACCTGCTGCCTGTCTACATGAGCCACTTTGTCATTAAACCAAAAAACCCGTTGCCATCGATGCTGACTCATAGTGACCCCATAGAACAGAATACAACTGCCCCATAGGGTTTCCAAGGAGCGGCTGGTGGCTTCAAACTGCCGGGCTTTTGGTTAGCAACTGAACAGTTAACCACCGCATCACCAGGGCTCCACTTAGTCATTAGATGAAAATTATTTGTCAAATTTCTGTTAATTCCAGCCAGATTTTTTAAAAGCTCAATTGATCGTTTACATTCTATAGTTCAATGGCCTTAAGGAATAAAAAACAAGAATAACATCTGAAAAGTGAGATTTTTTTTTCCCAGTGTACCTCCACTCCAATATACACCTGGCCCCGTCAATCTGGACTGCCCAGTCACTAGGAGTCAGTCTCAAAACAGTACACAGCCAGCAAGTGAGGCAACACAATACTGAGATACGGCAATTCTCTTTACAGGAGAGCTGATTCCTCGATTTAGTTGGGATAAGTGTCTCAACATGCCAGGTAGATAGTAAAAACGGGGAAGATGGGAGAGTACTTGGCCAGGAGATACCTAAGTCAAGGAATAAAAACAAAACTTATTTCTGCTGAGTTGATTGCAATTCACAGTGACCCTACAGAACAGAGTAGAACTGCCCCATAGAGTTTCCAAGGCTATAATCTTTACAGAAGCAGAATGTCACATCTTTCTCCTGCGGAGCAGCTGGTGGGTTCAAACCGCCAAGCTTTCGGTTATCTGCCGAGTGCTTAACTAACCACTGTGCCACCAGGCTCCTTTTTAAGTCAAGTAGGGAGCTCTTTTCTTCAACCTGGCCTCTACTTCATAGAATTCAATCTTTCCAGAGGATGAAATTGCTGCTCAATTTTATGTTAACATAAAGTACCTTATTTTGACAATTTAACTCTGAACGCATTCAAGTTTCCTAATTCAGTTTCTCAAAATTCTCTCCCTGAAACCAAGAATAGAATATTTTTTTGGTTGAACTAATATACATTTGTTACAACCATTCACAGTGTCGACCCTTCACATTGCCTGATCACCCAGAAAATATCCAGGGAAAAAGAAGTGCAACTGAATGTTAGATCCAAATAGCACAATCTCTCAGCTCACTAGAGCAGAATCTCTCTCTAATACGCTGGTCACAGGCTATATTACTAGCTCTTTTTATCCTATCTCCAGGTAGAAGCACCATAATTTAAACTGACAGCATTACTTGTCAGGAAGTCAGTGGTTTCACAATTTCTAAACAACAGTTTGAACCTCTGACTAGTTCCTTAGAGCACTACTGTTTGTTTCTAAATGAGGCACCTTGTCACCTCTGTATACATAAAAGTAGTTAATCAGCAATTTGCAGCGCAACATGAGAGGAATCGGCTAGTATGCTAATAATGGTCCCTCCAAGCACCTTCAATTAGGAAAGAAAGCCTCGTCCTAAGCCAATAATATTCTCACAGATCACCAAATTCATTTCTCCTCTTCAGGTGGTGAAACATTTCACGCCAAGAAACTTATTATTTTGAATTATCTGCCTTCAGCCTGACGTAACCATGTGCCCACTGGTCTGTAATGGTGGAGCTGCAAGGAGGGAATGAATGAGGTCCACTATGAAGGAGCCCTCGTGGTATAGTGGTTAAGAGCTTGGCTGCTAACTGAAAGGTTGGTGGTTCAAACCCACCCAGCCACTCTGCAGGAGAAAGACCTGGGGATCTGCTTCTGTAAAGATCATAACCAAGAAAATAATATAGGGTCACTATAATTTGGAATCTACTTGACAGCAAGCAACAACATGATTCCTGACACTCCTTGCTTGCGACTTCCAGCCAATTCCCACCAGATTATTTTTGACTGTGCCGCTGTTTACTGGCTTGCTCCTCCCTTGTCTATGTGGCCTTCACATCTGCTTTCTTCAATTAAAATAGCATAGTATCTTACCTGAAAAGTACACTAATCCAACTGGAATTAAAGGGATCCTTTTTTTTTTTTAACAGAATACTATGAAAAATTGTACTCCAATAAATCTGAGAACCTACAGGAAATGACAAATCCCTACAAACACACTACCTACCTAAACTAACAAACTGAGATAGAAAATCTGAACAGACCCAGTACAAGAGATTGAAGAGGTAATAAAAAAAAACTCCCAACAACAACAACAAAAAACACCCCAACAACGGGTTTTTTGGTTTAATGACAACGTGGATAATGTAGACAGGCAGCAGGTGTACTAGTCCCCTCCCTCTGCCTTTGCTTGGGAAGCACGTGAATCAGTCAAGGTTCTCCAGAGAAACAGAACCAAGAGGAGATTTCATACACACATACTTATATATGTATGTTTATATATGTGTGTGTATATATACACATACATTTAATTATACATATACACTTATTTATGTGTATATAGTTTTTTTTATATATACATATGTTTTTATATATATACATATATATATGTGTGTGTGTGTCTGTGTCTGTGTCTGTGTGTGTGTATAATTTATTTTAAGGAACTGACTCAAATGATGCTGGGGCGAGCAAGTCCAAAATATGTCAGGCAGGTCAGTGGGCTGGACACTCAGGCAGGAGTTGATGCTGCAGTTTTGAGGCAGAATTTCTTCTCTTGGTAACTTCAGTGTTTGTTCTTACGGCCTCCAGCTGATTGAATGAGACCCACCCACATTATTGAGGGTAATCTCCTTTATTTAAAGTGAACTGATTGTAGATGTTTACTATATCCACAAAATACCTTCATGGTAACACCTATATTAGTGTTTGATTAGATAACTGGCTACTGTTGTCCATCACAGTACATTTCAACATAATAAAGGGCATCTATACTTAACCTTTTTTTTTTTTTTTTTTTTAAATATATAACCAACAGCCAACATCACTCTCAAAAGAGAGAGGCTGAAAGCATGCCCCCTGAGAACAGGAACAAGACAAGGATGCCCTTTATCACTACTCCCACTTAACACTGAGCTGGAAGTCCTAGCTAGAACAGCAAAAAGGCAAGAAAGAGAAATAAAGGGCATCCAAATTGGAAAGGGAGAAGTAAAACCATCCCTATTCACTGATGATGTGATTCTATAGAGAACCTCAAAGATTCCAAAAGTAAACTACTGGAACTGATAGAAAGATCCAGCAAAGTAGCAGGATTTAAGATCAATACACAAAAATCAGCTGGATTCCTATACAAAGAGAACTTCAAAATGGAAATCAGGAAAACAATACCATTCATTAAAAAAAAAAAAAGCCATTGAGTCAATTCCGACTCAAAGCAACCCCATCAGACAAAGTGGGACTGCCCCAAGAGGTTTCCAAGAAGCTGCCAGTGAATTTGAACTGCCGACCTTTTGGTTAGCGGCTGTAGCTCTTAACCACTACTCCACAAGGGAGCCCCTCAAAAGATAAAACATTTAGGAATAAATCTAACCAGGGACATAAAAGCCCCACACAAAGAAAACTACAAAACATTACTGCAAGAAACCAAAAGAGACCTACATAAATAGAAAAACATACCACGCTTTTGGATAGGAAGACTCAACATTATGAAAATGTCAACCCTACCCAAAGCAGTGTACAGATATAACACAATCCCGATGCAAATAACAACAGCATTCTTTAATGAGATGGAAAAACTAATCACCAACTTTATATGGAAAAGGAAAGAAGCCCAGGATAAGCAAAGCATTATTGAAGAAAAAGAACAAAGTATGAGACCTCACACTACCTGATCTCAGAACCTACTATACACCATGGTAGTCAAAACAGCCTGGTACTGGTGCAACAAGACAATAGACCAATGGGATAGACTCAAGAACCCAGATGTAACTCTATCCACCTATGGTCAGTTGATCTCTGACAAAGGACCAAAGTCCACTAAATGTGGAAAAGATAATCTTTTTAACAAATGGTGCTGGCAAAATTGGATGTCCATCTGTAAAAAAATGAAATAGGACCCATACTTCACGTCATACACGAAATTAACTCAAAATGGATCAAAGACCTAAATATAAAACCTAAAATGAAAAAGATCATGGAAGGAAAAATAGGGACAACGCTAAACAAAAAAAAGCCCAAACCCATTGCTGTTGAGTTGATTCCGACTACATGGCTCTAATACATGGGGTCCTGATACATGGCATAAATACAATACAAACCATAACTAACAATGCACAAACACCAGAAGGTAACTAGATAAACGGGAGCTCCTAATTTTTTTATGCTCATCAAAAGACTTCACCAAAAGAGTAAAAAGAGAACCTAGAGACTGGAAAAAAAATTATGGCTACGACATATCCACCAAATGCCTAAACTCTAAAATCTGAAGAATACTTCAACACCTCAATAACAACAAAAAAAATCCAATTAAAAAATGGGCAAAGGATATGAACAGACACTTCACCAAAGAAGACATTCAGGCAGCTAACAGACACATAAGGAAATGCATGCAATCTTTAGCCATTAAAGAAATGCAAATCAAACCTACAATGAGACACCATCTCACCCCGACATTACTGGCTTGAATAAAAAAAAAACAGAAAAAAACAAATGTTGGAATGGTTGCAGGAAGATTGGAACTCTTACACACTGCTGGTAGGAACATAAGATGATATAAACACTATGGAAAACGATATAGTACCTCCTTAAAAAGCTAGAAATAGAAATACCATATGATCCAGCAATCCCACTCCTAGGAATATATCCTAGAGAAATAAGAGCCATTACATGAATAGACATATGCACACCCATTTCATTGCAGCATCATTCACAATAGCAAAAAGATAGAAACAACCTAAGTACCCATTAACGGATGAATGGAAAAACAAATTATGTTACATACACACAATAGAATACAGCACAATGATAAAGAACAACGATGAATCCCTGAAACATAACACGATGAATCTGGAGGGCATTATGCTGAGTGAAACAGTCAATCACAAAAAGACAAATATTATATGAGACTACTATTATAAAAACCCTAGAAAAGGTTTACACACAAAAAAAAACTTTGATAGTTATGACGGAGGAAAGGGGTGAGGAAGGGAAATCATTAGCCAAATAGTAGACAAGTGTTAACTTTGGTGAAGGGAAAGACAACACATAATATAGGGGAAGTCAGCACATCTTGACCAAGGCAAAATCATAAAAGCTTCCTAGACACATCCAAACACCTTGAGGGACCGACCAAGCTACTGGGGCTTAGGACTGGGGGCCATAGTCTCAGGCGACATCTAGGTCAATTGGCATAACACAGTTCATAAAGAAAATGATCTACATCCTATTTTGGCGAGTAGCATCTGGCATCTTAGAAGCTTGTGAGCAGTCATCTAACATTGGTTTCACCCCGTTTGGAGCAAAGAAAAGTGAAGACAACCAAAGACACAAGGAAAATATTTGTCCAAAGGACTAATGGACCACAGCCTCCACCAGCTTGAGCCCAGAAAAACTACATGGTGCCCAGCTTCCTCCACCTACCACTCTGACAGGGATCACAATAGAGGGTCCCAGACAAAGCGGGAGAAAAATACAAAACAAAATTCATATTCACAGAAAAAGACCAGACTTACACTGGTCTGACAGAGACTGATGGATGGAACCCCAGAGACTATGGCCACCAAACACCCTGATTCCTAATCGAAACACTTACCACTAGACCACAGTCTATTTGCCGGCCTCTGTGTGTGTCTCTCTTTCTCTAATTTTTAAGCAGCCAAGCTCTTTCTTCAAACAAAATCTTAAGCAAAACTCCAATTTAAAAACAAATTAAAAAGGTGGGCCTGCTTAGACGCAAACAGGGAAGGGAGGCAGAGCATTCACCCACTTAGCTGAGCGTGCCACCTCCTATGCAATCCTGGACAGAACAAGGCAAACAAGGTACCTGCAATCACACAACCCTTCTCGACAGCTTACAATATAGTTAGTTTTAAAACACTAATCAATGGTTTGGGCTTTTTAAATAAAATTAATATTTTCTAAAAATTTTAGATAAAATTATTACTTTCCATAAAATTAACTATTTTCTAAACATTAGTAAAATATATGTTGGATGGCAGTTGCTTTTTGAAAAGTTTTTTTGTTTGTTTTTAGAAAAAAGTCCAACATTTTCAAAACTGGGTGCAAGTGTACCATTCTCACTAAGATAACGGTATTAAATCTGAAAAGAAGAAACATTAATTTTCTTTCAATACCATCAGTACATCTGAACAATTCTGGCGTGATAAATTTATTTAGTTGATATTCAAAATTAGGAAATGAGGTCATGAAACGATTGATAGTAATAAAACGCGTCATTCCTAACAGCTTAGCTACAACAAAAACGGCACATGAATGTGGAAACACAGAAGCAAGCTTTGGGAAATTGTTTGCAGCAGAAAACATACATGAGATTACCACATGCAAACACGAGACATCCATCTTATTCCCTTGGGTGACTCTTTTCATTAGTGCTAATGGGCTCAGGGACCTGTTTAGAGGCTGTTTCTGCAAAATGCTGGAAGAAGACAAATCTTGTTCTCTTTGGTGAAGTGCCTTATCATAAACAAGAAAAGAATAAAATCTATGTAATACACATTACATATGCATATTTGTCTGTGTATTACTTTTAATTTCTTCCTTTAATTTGAATTAAATTTCTTTCATTAGAATTAGGAATGAAAAAGAAACTAGGCTGAAGCATTAAATGTCACTCACCACAAGTGGCTTCAAAGCACTAACACAAAATATGACACATGTCAATCAAATATTTATTAAACACCCATTCGCACATGCCTAAGTGCTAAACACTTTGTAAAACTGAACCCAAAAGGAAATCCAGTGCCACAATCCGGCAGCTGTTAGTTCAGCAACTTCCTCCCTCTTCCTTTCTATGTATATATGTTGAAAATACTATTCTCAGCATACCTTTCTTCATTAGTCTTTTAATATTTCCCTCTGTAATTTACTGTGTTTAACTGTGTAAAAAGACAATGCCAAGTTTCAACCAAGAATCCTGTGAAATTGATGAAGAAGCCTTTCCTTTAGCCCATATGACATTGTATCCATAAGGACAAATCAAATCTAAACACAAGGAGCTTTTTCTCTTAAAATGTTCACTTCTAATTCTCTCTCTCTTCTCTCAATTACCCATTCCTCTAACATTTTCTAAGTACTTAGTGAGTTCTAGCCACTGGGATACAAAGATTAATTAGTCATTATCTCTGTCTTCTTAAGAGAGCATAGTCTGATAGGAAGACAGACATGCAGATAATCACGATAGAAAGTAATAAGTACTCAACGGAGTGCTTCAGAGTGCTTCAGAGACACAAAGGAGGGAGCAATTAACTTTGGCAATGGGAGGTTTCTCACGGGTGGCATTTGAACCAACTTAACAGAGAAGTTGATGCCCTACTGGGGAAAGAATATCGCAGCTGAGGGAAGAGCTTGCGCACAAAGGCAGAGCCAAGAAAATTCTCAGGGAAGAGAGAGCAGTTCCACATAGCTACAACAAGGGGCGATGGAAAAAGACCAGTTATGATAGGAGATGAACAGCAACAAAGAAAACCAAACCCATTGCCATCGATTCGATTCCAACTCATAGCGACCCTACAGGACAGAGTAGAACTGTCCCACAGGGTTTCCAAGAAGCACCTGGTGGATTCGAACTGCCAACCTTTTGGTTAGAGCCAAGTTTCCCCTGGTGGCATACTGGTTAAGACCTCAGCTACCAACCAAAATGTTGGCACTTCGAATCCACCAGGCATTCTTTGGAAACCCTGTGGGGCAGTTCTATATAGAGGACTTATATTCAGAGTAGAGAAAGAGCTCTCAAAATTAAACAACAAGAAAATAACCTAATTTTTTTAAATCAGCAAAAGATTTGAACAGGCCCTTCACCAAAGAAGTTACACAGATGGCGAATAAACCCATGAAAAGATGTTCAACATCATTAGTCATTAGAGAAATGCAAGTTAAAACTATAATAAGAAACCACTGTACACCTATTAAAATGACTAAAATTAATAAGATTGACCATGCATCATACCAAGAGTTAGCGAGGATGTGAAGAAACTGGGACTCTCATAAACTGCTGATGGGAATGTAAAATGGCATGACCATTCTTGAAAATAGTTTGCAGTTTCTTAATAAGTTAACCATGCACCTACCATAAGATCCAGCCATTCCATTCTTAGGTATTTACCCAAGAGAAAAGGAAATATATATTCATACAAAGGCTTGTACATGAATGCTTATGTTTGTAATAGTCCAAAAACTGGAAAAAGCCCAAATATCCACTAACAGGTGACTGGATAAATACACCATAGCACATCCACACAATGGAATACTACTCAGCAACAAAGAGAAATGAACCACTGATAGTATACAACAAAATAATTATGCTAGGTGACAGAAGTTCCAACTATATAAAAATCTAGAAAATGCAAACTAATTTACAGTGACAGAAAGTGAACCAGTGGTTGCGTGGGAAGGGGTTGTGGGGAGGGACAAGACTGAGTGGTTACGAAGGGCACAGGGAAACCTCTGGGGGGCAGTGGATATGTTCACTAACTTAATTGTGATGGTAGTTTCATTAAGTGTATACATATGTCAAAACTTATCAAACTGTACACTTTAAATACGTGCAATTAATTGTACGCCAATTATACCCCAGTAAAGCCATTTTTTAAAAAAAATATGAAAGGGTTATATTCAAGCATTAACAATCATTTCATTTCCATCTTTCATTCTTCTTTGCAAGAGAAGTAAGTAGCTAAGACAGTACAAGAAAGGCACTGTCTATGGTTTGAGTTTTCAGGTAGTTTGCCATATCTTTGACAAGGTCACATAAGATAAAGTGAATAAAGTAGGCAAGGATAGAATATGCAAGTTGGTAGAGATCAAACTTTTCAGATACCTCCATAAGAAATCTGATTATCTAGAAAGACCTACTTGTGCTTATTTTGTGTTCCCTTAAATTATCCAGAAAACTTACTTGATTCACTATTTTTCCTATACTGCAAAAACTTACTGACATGCAGTAGTGTTATTTAAATTTTTTTTTTACTACAATGGAAACAGGACACTGCAGTAGTACTGTGAAATCACATTTGGGTGTGCACACTACAACATGTAAATGCTCTGTCTAGTAAGATGAGTGTTTAAACTGATACAGCAGGGGGCGGTGCTGAAAGAATAAGCAAAAACATTTAAAACAGTGAAAAGACTTTAAAATTTTCAACAACACGCATTTCAAGAGTTTATTAAACTATGCTAACAAAATAAATACCCTTCAATACTTGAGCTTTCTCACTTATGTGCCCTGAAAAATTATGTTCTAAGAAAGACAACTATCAAACAATATTAGATGGGAAAGAGATTCAACAGTCCTAGAGGGAAGTCATGTCCTGGCTGGGATGCACGCACTTGAAGTTACCTTCTCACACTACAATGGTAAGCTGACAAATAGTTCTGAATCAAGGGCTAAAAAGTGTTTCTGGCCTTTCAAGGAGAGTTACTAAATATTTATAGTATCCTACGTTTGTTGTCTGTCCCAAACCACCATTGCCAAACAAAGCAAAAAAAGATCTTTTCTTAAAAGTTTAGATTTGAAAAGTTCAACACTATAGGAGTGTAATGATCAGGGGCTAGAACTGAACCAAAAGGATTGGCAAGTGTCTGACCCCCTTTTCCCTTAGAATTGACTTATTAGAGGTAGCTGCCTCCAAGGAGATAGTACAAGACTGTTGCTGTTGTTAGAAACCGTTGAATAGATTTCGACTCATAGTGACCCTGTGTGACATAGTAGAACTACTTCACAGGGTTTTCCAGGCTGTAATCTTTACAGAAGCACATAGCCAGGTCTTTCTCCCTCGGAGAGGCTGGATGGGTTCAAACCACCAACCTTCAGTTAGCAGCCAGGCACTTAACCATTGCGTGCCACAAGGGCTCCTTAATATAAGACTAGCAAGGCTAAAGAACTCTCATGTCTTAAACAAAAAAGTGCTTAAAGGCCAACTGAAGCACGTAGTTGCCTGTAAGCATACTGAGAAGTTGGGATTTTTTTGTTTTTGCTTTTTTAAACACAGAAATCTCTGCTGGAGTCTCATGGCACAGCATGTGACCCTAGTACCTGTCTCTGATGAGTCACAAATAAAATGGGCCTTGTAAACCTTATGGTTTCCAAGATGGGGAGATCCAAGCTGTATTACGAAGGTATATAGGCTACAGAAAAATTTGAAAAGGCTTATTCTCGTCTGTGATCAGTTGTGACAAGTACTATAATTAAATTAACAACAGATCACTCAGGAGAAAAGACAGGGTGCTGAAACAGAAAAAAAAAATCCTTTCATCATACAAACCATGTATTTCATAGAATTGGTTATATTTTTAAAATGAACTACCAGGCTCTTCAAAGAGTTATGCTTAATTTAAAGTAACTTACATCAGCTTTGGAAACCCTGGTGGCGTACTGGTTTAGCGCTGTGGCTGCTAACCAAAGCGTTGGCAGTTCATATCCACCAGGTGCTCCTTGGAAACTCTATGGGACAGTTCCACTCTGTCTTACAGGGTCGCTATGAGTCGGAATTGACTCGACGGCACTGGGTTTGGTTTTGGTTTGGTTTACATCAGCTTTAGGAGCCCTGGTGGCACAGTGGTTAAGGGCTCAGCTGCTAACCAAAAAGTTGGCGGTTCGAACCCACCAGCTACTCTGGGAGAGAAAGATGTGGCAGTCTGCCTCCGTAATGGTTACAACCTTGGAAACCCTATGGGGCCGTTCTTCTCTGTCATATAGGGTTGCTATGAGTCAGAATCAACTCGACTGCAAAGGGTTTGGTTTCTTGGTTTACATGAGCTTTAAAGAAAATGTCAACACTACCAACTAGCTCAGCTCCTTTTCTTGTACGTAATAAAGACTCATAGACGTAAACAAAATCTACCAGTTTTCACTGAGTCGATTTCATCTCATGGCAACCCTGTGTGCATCAGAGTAGAATCATGCTCCACAGGGTTTTCAATGGCTGACTTTTTGGAAGCAAATCCTTGGCCTTTCTTATGAGGTACCTCTCTCTGGGTAAACTCAAACCTCTAGCCTTTTGGTTAACAACTGAATATGTTAACCATTTGCACCACTCAAACAAAATCTAGAGAGCTTGAATTTGGCATTTAGTATTTATAAAGAATTCACAAGGTACAGTGAAATTTAGTATATGTAAATAACTTAAGAGATAGATGATTTTATATATATAACAGGAATATATAGTGGGCATAACATAAAACCATAGATGTGCTTCATTTTACAGAAAGGTTGTATTCTGTCTGTAAATCAAAATGTAGCCTTTCCCAGAGGATTATTCTGTTGGCTGGCCCTACCCCTCCATATCCACACCCTGCCTTCTCTTTTCTCTCTGTGCACCAAAAGGCCAATCTCTATAGACAAGCAAGCTCCCCTGCCTTTGGCTTCCAGTTGGGCTCAGCCAATGAGAGGTACTGGCAGGAGAGTGGAATGCAAGAGGAGAGAGGTATCAGAGTATTCTCCATCCCTCTCCCAAGACCTCTCAGTTCCTTCCCTGCCTTGCTGGCAGTCTTGCAGAGGCTTCGTTCCCCTGAATCTACAGCTTCTATGACGTAGCTGTTTTCATCAATCCAGAACTCATCAGGCTTCACTAACACTATTCCCTACCTCTTTCCTTCTGGCCTAGGGGCAGTGGTAACGGCTCCCCCCAGTGATGCTAGCCCTCGATATCTCACCACCCTTTGTCAGTTATCTTACCAAAAACCAAACCCGCTGCCATCAAGTCAATTCCGATTCATAGCAACCCTACAGGACAGAGTAGAACTGCCCCATAGGGTTTCCAAGGCTGTAATCTTTACAGAAGCAGACTGCCACATCTTTCTTCCACAGGGCGGCTGGTGGGTTTGAACCACCAACCTTTTGGTTAGCAGCCAAATGCTTAACCACTGTGTCACCAGGGCTCCTTTCAGTTACCTTAACCCTGCCATAATCTCTGCAAATGGCACCCTCATTAAGCTCTCTTCAGTTAAACCCTGACTTTCTGTATACTGCTTTTCTTTAAAGCAAGATATACCTATTTTGAGGGATACATGAACATTTTACATACTGACCATTCTAAATCTTGTCCAATCTCATATCCCCATCTATCTGAACCTTCATTCTGATACCGATGACAATTTGCACATATCATTACATTTACAGTTACATTTTTTTTTTTTTTAGTTACCAAAGGCTTTCCTGAAAAAATGAAAAACTAGAAATCTTATCACAGAAGATAATATACCATCTCTGGTTCCTTGGTAATTAAATAATTTGAGAGAAAACATATAATGTGTGATATTTTGGGATGTTTAATCCAAGGAACTAATACCAGTATATGAGTAGTACATCTAAAGGTACGGCAATGATTTATAGAAGAATAGACCCAGACACATAAGGAGCTCAGTTGTTTAGGACTCTACTCATTACACCTTGTAAGCTCATTTCTTCTCTACCAAAACCAGAGGCAAATACCATGGATGTTTCCAAGATCTATATAATATATTTATTAGTGTATCTCTGGCCAGTGATAATAAGTAATGAGTATCCAGAGCACAGAAAAGTAAAATGTACTCAGTTGAGGTTTTTCGGTTTCAGATTACCTGTTGAGATTTTTTTTATCATCTACCTACACCCAAATAGTGATGCTCCAAAGATACAAACTATGTCTAATATCAGCCCAAAGAAAACCAATTAGGAAGATAATCCTGTTGTGAGAAGAAAAATGAGTTCTAAAGTAAATGAAAATGACTTTTTTGTCTGTACTACCCTTCACTTCTGTTAGTATAGACAGTTGAGAGATGAATGTCATATATTTATTAATTCTCAAATTAAAACTAGAACCTACCAAGCCTAGCTCCATTTTACAGATAATGAAATTTCTATTTTGATGAAGAAATGATGCAATCAAGAATTTGAACAAGCTAACTGCTGATATTTGAAATGCTTTTTATCTAATGGTTTTAAAAATCACGGAATCTCTTTGCTAAAAGGAACCTTGAAGACCATCTGGTTAAACTCTCTCTTAAGATGAAGAACTTAATGCCCAAGGTTTAAGTAATTAGCTCAAAGACCTAGCTGGTCTGAACTCTGTCAGGATTAAACCCTGGGGACAAACAAAGTATCACTCTCTGACCTCAACCAGCTTCTTGGAGGGTGGTGATTAAATCAGGGGGAGGAAGTCAGCATATCAGCTACCAGTGCTGGATTCTGAATTAACTATTCTAGCCTCTGGAATGGCCTAACCAGCCTGGGGGATTTAAGCAGTTTTCCAATACTTCCGAGGGAACCATAATCAACTCCAGAAGGATGTCTCAGCTTAAGAATCCCAGCAGTGAATAGAAATCTGGACCCTTTTGGTATCGCACCTTATCTCTGAGAACAGGGAGGGAGAAGGCTTGACACAACAAGGGAAATACATCATTAACATCACTAAATACTGGTCAATGTAAGCAAATATTCAAAGAAATAATTCACCTAATCATATGAGAAAGACAGAGAGAGAGAGGAGGCTGAGAGAGGGGGTTGGTAGAGAGAAGGGATAGAAAGAAAAAGGGAAGGCAGAGAAGGGGAAGGCAGAAAGAGAGAGGGGAAGGAAGCAGAGAGAAAGAGAGAGGCAGAGATACCCAGAGGTGGAAATTCAGAGACAGAAAGAAACAGGTGCATACAAAGATCGAGGCACACAACAATCAAGAAACAGAGAGAAACACTGAACTACAAGGACAGAGGGGGCACGAGGCACACAGCAATCAAGAAACAGAGAGAAAAACTGAACTACAAGGACAGAGGGGGCAGTAAAATAGCGAAGCAATACCGTCCACCCTTGCTATAGAAGGCAGTTGCTGGCCCAACAGCATTAGCACCACCTGAGTGCTTGCTGGCATGCAGTCTCAGGCCTTGCCCCAGATCTACTCAATCACCATCTGCGTTTTTAAGACTATCCCCAGGTGATTCAACTGCAAAGGAAATTTTGAGAAGCACTGCTATATAAACTATGGTTGACTCTATATACTCAAGGTCCTTTTAACTGTCATTGAAGCAGTGAAATTGTTGTTCCTAGATGCAAAATCAAAGCTTCCGTCACTTACAAATCCAGGATTAACGTCAACCTCAGGCCAAGCGTCTGTATAGATTCAGCCTAGTCACCCTCGCTGCCAGTTTTTTTTTTTTTAAATCCCAATTGGTTCACATTTAAGGAGTCAGTGTAATACAATCTTTAATTTCACAGAAATTTTCTTTTAAGAATTCAGAAAACAGGAAAACTTCAAGCCTGAGAAAAGATAGATTTAATCAGGTGACTCAACTGGTCATTCACAGTTGGAAATTTTCTGAACAGATGTTACTAAAAACATCTAATTTTCTTTTTAAAAAATTTTAAGATGTAGCACCCATTCCATGATGACACATGCTTTTAAGATACTCTGCATTTCAGATACAGAGTAAATATATAGCAATTTCACTACAGGATGTTTTTATTAAATAGCCTGGCATGTAATTATAGGATTTTCAGTGTAAAATCACTACCACTTTGAAACTCTAGCATTTTACTCACCCACATGGCAACGTTTTTCTCTCCCTAGTCCCAGCCATGTTCCCTGAACTCTCCACCAGCTACCACTTTCTCCTCCACCTCCCTATTGTTCACACCTTGTCCTATTTAGCGTTTAAGAAATGGAAGAAAAGAAGCATAAGACATTGATGTCTGTTTTTTCCAAGATTACGCTCTTTGTTCTAAGCTGCCAGTGGAAACAGTGTTTCCAAATGAAGGGTCAGACCAGGGACTCTTGAATGCCAATGGTCAGCTTCCCTTCTTCTTCCCCTTTCAATCAATCTCAGTGGTCCCTCATCCCTGCCAATATGGCCCAGCTAAGAAACATCTAAAGTGAGATGGGCAGCAAACACTAGAGTCAGGGGAAGAGGGCCATAGGCCACAAACTGACTGTGTTTGTGGCCTATGGCCCTCAACGTTTGGACAAGTCTTCTCCAAATGTAGGCCGCCTCCATCAGTAAAAAGAGGTTTAGCTAAGTACCTTCCAGATCAAACAGTATATATGTCTAGCTGAAGAAAAGGGTTGGGGGTGGGGGGTGGCAAAGAATGCCACAAAAGCAGGGTAGGTGAGCACAAAGAGAAAGAAAGAGAGAGTAGGAGGACATTGGACTAATAGCAGAAGACGTCACCCTAGAGATAAGTTTATACTTTGGAAGTACCTTCACATCATTTCCTGAATCCTTTCATTTATTTAAATAACAAATATTTATTGAGTACCTACTATATGCCAGATACTATGGCCAGATGGTCAAGATACCAAAGAAATCAAAATATAAGGCAAGTTTTATTTCTATTTTACTCATTTCATAATAAAAAAAAAAAGAACCTTAAAGTTTAATTGACTTTCATTTTAACTCCTTCAAATACTTTACGAGGCCCTGTTCAATTAAACACAAAGGCTTAATTGCTTATATGTATCCAATATTTTGTAAGACAAGAGCAAATCATAGGGATCGCAAGTGCTCGGTACTACTTTACCTATATGGTAACATTGAACATCCTACCCCATTATGGGGCTGCTAACAGAATTCTTTCATTGTTGAAGAGAGGATGCAGAACACCAGAGTCTCTAAATTCTAATCACATCTTCAACAACTGCACTCACTAGGTAGGTATTTTAATTATAAGAGCAGGTACCATTGTATGTAGTGGGTTTTACTGTAAAAAAAAAAAAAAAAAAAGAAGAAGAAGCCTGTTTGGTAGGTAATCCTGAGGAATATAACCAGCAGTTAAGGAAATAAATAAGAATATTACAACTGAGAAGTAACTGTGCTGTGTACAGAGTGATTTGATCAAAACCAGGTTCTAAAATGACAGAAACCTCTCTACTATAGTCAATATAGATAAAAAAGACAAAACATTGGTCAAAATAGGTTCCTCAGAAGAAAACAACTATTCTTACACTAGGGGGGTAATGAAAAATCTATATAATTAATCAATTGCCACAAAAAGACCATGATAATTAACATGTAATTAACTACCTTCAAAAAAAATTCTCTCCTTGTAAGGATAACTATAGTGTGGGTAAAAACCATGAAATGAATGTTGAAGATGATTTTTTGTTTCTGTTTTTTTACAAAAGAAAACATGGAGGAACAGAGCCATTTTTCAAAATAAGGACTATTTTTTAAAAGAAACAGTTGGAAACGTCCATCATTTGAAACACCCTGCCTCCCTTCTTTGTTCTAAATTCCATATAAGTTATTTTGGGCTTATTGCTTTGATCAGATTTAGCTGCAAGTAAATATATTTAGTCATAGACATTTGATCTATAAGTGGAATCTACTAAAGGAATTACTGTAACTTCCATGAAATTGGTAAATAACAGCTCCATTTGATGTGATTCTAGAAAAGCTTTACCCTGAAAAGAAAATGCAGTAAATTCACCTACATGGAAGATACCTGCTTTCAAAATTAAAATCTCTCAAGAGTATAGTTCTGCAGCTACGTATGAAAGAATGAATTACCGTTAACTGTCTCCTAAACAAATATGTATTAATTGCTCAAGAATCACCTTTAATTTGAGGAAGAACAGAGTCAAAGACTATGTCTTCCTTTATATATTGAATGCTAGCAGGAAGCAAAATAAGAAGAGTAATACCCCTCGTGATCCTTGCCTTGAAAGAGCATAAAATCCATATTTGGTGACACAGTATGTAAATCTAGACACAAGTGAAACGTTTCACTAGAAAGTAGTATATATAGTGGAAAGAACACTTAAACACTTTAACAGGAGTTCTCAACACTGATCTAGTTGTGACCATCATTTACTAGCTGTTTCGTTAAGTTTGGAAACCCCAGTGGCGTAACAGTTAAGTGCTACGGCTGCTAACCAAGAGGTCGGTAGTTCAAATCCACCAGGCACTCCTAGGAAACTCTATTGGGCAGTTCTACTCTGTCCTATAGGGTCGCTATGAGTCGGAATCGACTTGATGGCAACGGGTTTTAGTTAAGTTTATCACTTATCATCTCTGACTCTCAGGTTCCTCATTGGAAAAGGGACACAAAGATTCAGGCAGCATCTCTGTTAGCCCAAAACTAAAACCATTCCCAAAGCCAACTCTTCAGACAAAGATTAGACTGGATTATAAGACATAAAATGATACTGGTGAGGACTGTGCTTCTTGGCTTAAGTGGACACATGAGGCTAAGTGAGCAGCTCCTGCCTGGAGGTGAGATGAGACGGCAGAGGGGGACAGGAGCTGGTTGAATGGACTCGGGGAATACAGGGTGGAGAGGAGAAGTATGCTGTTATATTACAGGGAGAGCAACTAAGGTCACATAACAATGTGTGTCTAAGTTTTTGTATGGGAAGCTGACTTGTAAACTTTCACTTAAAGCACAATTTAAAAAAAAAGATTTAGGCATCAAATAAGACTGTGAAAACATTCTATAAACTCTAAAGACATATGCAAATATTATTAAGTTGTTTCAGTGGAGCTTCCAGACTAAGATGGACTAGGGAGAAAGGCCTGGCAATCTACTTCCAAAAATCAGCCAATGAAAACCTATGGATCATAACGGTCCACTTCACAACTGATCATGGGGATGGCACAGGACTGGGCAGCATTTTGTTCTGTTGTGCATGGAATCACTGTGAGCTGAAGGCCAACTTGATGGCAGCTAACAGCAACATATTTTAAAGAAAATGTCACAAAAAAAGAAAACATGCCCTAGCAAGTTGTACTTACATATGGTCATTTCAGTTTTTGACCTCTGGTATGAACTTTACCCCTAGTTAATAGCTTCCGTTTATTAAGCACTAACTCTGTGGCATGAATGGTTCAGCACTGGAATACTAAAAAAACATTAGCATAGCACGCTTATGAAAATACCTCGTGGGGAGAACGCAGTTGGTAAACAAATGTAGCAGGCATGTGTTATCTGCGTAAACCCACCCACAGGTACCTTGGAGGTAAGGCCGGGCAATTTGCTCCTGAAAAGTCACAGCTGTAAAAATTCTATGGAGGAGCTCTACTCTGCACACATGGGGTCACCATGAGTCAGAATTGACTCGACAGCAATTAACAACTATGTGACAGGCACTATGGATAAAGGACTTTATATACATTTATTTATTTATTTCTCCAACAACTCTATGAAGTATGTGGTGTTGCTCCATTTCACAGATAAAGTAGCTGAGGATTAGGCAGGCAGAATAACTTTGCTGCAAATTAACAGGAGAGAAAGAAAGGAGTTCATCCCAGGTCTGACTCTATAGACTGTGTTCCTAACCACTGTATTATTCTAGCTTTAGATAAAATAGGTTTCAGAGAAAGTTACTACCTTCTACTTTGATCAGAGCACTAAGATTGAGGTTTTATACTAAATAGACAACGGATAAGTTGTAGCTTTGGTAAAGGGTAAGACAGTACACAATACTGGGGAAGCCAGCAAACTTGTACAAGGCAAGGTCATGGAAGCTCCAAAGAAGACACACCCAAACTCCCTGAGGGACCCAACTGCTGGGCTGAGGGCTACTGGGGTCATGGTCTTGAGGAACCTCTAGCTCAACTGGCATAACACAGGTTATAAAGAAAATGTTCTACATTCTACTTTGATGAGCAGCATCCGATTAGTCCAAAGGACTAATGGACCACAGCCACCACAGCCTCCACCAGACTGAGTCCAATGCAACTAGATGATGCCCAGCTACTACCACTGACTGCTCTGACAGGGATCACAATACAGGATCCCAAACAGAGCTCGAGAAAAATGTAGAATATTCTAACTCACAAAAAAAAAGACCAGACTTATTGGCCTGACAAAGACTATAGAGAAACCCTGAGAGTATGGACCCCAGACACCATTTTAGATCAGTAATGAAGTCCCTCCTGAGGCTCACCCTGATTCAGCCAAGATTAGACAGGCCCATAAAACAAAACGAGACTAAAGGAGCACACCAGCCCAGGGGCAAGGGCTAGAAAACAGGAGGGGACAGGAAAGCTGGTGATAGGGAACCCAAGGTCGAGAAGGGAGAGTGTTGACATGAGTGGGGGTGGCAACCAATGTCACAAAACAATATGTGTATTAACTGTTTAATGAGAAACTTGCTTGCTCTGTAAACCTTCATTTAAAGTACAATAAAAAAAAATAATTTAAAAGAAAGTTCAAAACAAATTCAAAAAAAAAAAAAGGAATGAGGTTTTATCCCTGGTTAAATAAATAAATAGGAAAGGAAACCAATAACTTCTACTTTTTAATACCCAAGTCAGAGAAAATCAGTCAGAATAAAAAGGGACTAGCTCATGATCCTAGTTACCCAGGCTGGTTCAAGACATTTCCTCTGCTTTTTTTGTTTGTTTGTTTTTTGTTTTTTTGTTTTTTGGTGCCATTAACAACAACTAACATTTACTGAGCACTTAGTACGTGCCAGTCTAAGTACTTTACATACATTTCCTTATTTAACCGACATAAATCTATGAGGTAAGTATTATCCTCATTTTACAGTTGAGTAAACTGGGACAGGAGGAAATTAAATAATTTGCTCAAATTCTGCTTCCAGTTAAGATGGAGTAAAACAAAAACCAAACCCATTGCTGTGGAGCTGATCCCAGCTCATAGCAACTCGAAAGGACAAGAGTAGAACTGTCCCATAGGGTTTTCAAGGTGCAGCTTGTGGATTCAAACTGCCAGCCTTTTTGGTTAGCAGCCTCTCCATACATGGCTGCCCTTCCCAAGAAGGCCCTCACCAACCTGTCCTCCACCTGGGAGACGCCGCTGTTTGCTGAGCAAGCGACCTGTGATGCCGCAGAGCCTGAGCAGCGTCCTTGCGTTCATTACTGCCAGATGTACATCGTTAATGCACAAAATAATCGAACGGTAGATTCTTTTACTACTGTCATAAATGCAAAATGTCGGATAATGAGATAGTAAGTGAGGAGTAGGTGTACGTGGATTATCTGATAATCCATTTAATTCTTGCAACAATTCTATGAAGACTGTGCCATCATCCCCATTTCTATAGATGAATGCTCTGCACTGTCTCTTCCACTGTGTCACTGGGAAAGTTTACACGAATCACAACTTTTCTGGACTCAGCAATCAACACCCTTAAAATGTCACTTCCAGTATTTGTTTCATGCCTGCCTTCACTAGTCTACTATGAACTCCTACAGGACAGGAAGTAATCACCTTGGTATTAGGCACATACTGGATCTGTAGTTTTAAAAGAGTGAAAAGACTGGACTAGAAAAACCAACCAGTAAAGTGTCTTACAGTTCTGATTCCATTGTCCGAAAGTGGATCAGGAGACCCAGTGGAAGGAGCTGACAAGGGGATAAGGAATTTGGGGTCTGGTCCCAACTTTACCCATCAGTTATGCAGCCTTAGGCAACTCACAAACCTCACTCTAAGATTCCCATCCAGTATAAGAGAAATTATATCTGTCCTTTGTGATTCAGCAGATTGTTGTGAGGAAGTCTGCCTTATAGGCTTATTGCAAACCTAAAAAAGATAAAATATGTGAAGCTCTTGGCATAAGACCAGTGTCCAGTGATATCAGTTCCCTCTTTTTCAACACAAGGATTCAAGGATGGAACTACCCTATTAGTAGATGGTGCCTTCCTGTCTGCTGCATTTTGGTAACCTGACATTTTCACTCTGACAGTATTTTTTTGTGGTGTCCTACAAATGTTAATATAGGGAGTGATTCATCATGTAAACTAAAATCACTACTTGCAACTAAATGCAAACTGCAAATTATAGGGAAAACAGAGGTTTAAAAATGTACTTAAAAATAATAAAAACTCAACTGAAGTCACTTAATCCAATATTTTATTGGAAATTGGACTCATTCCAAATCTCTTAAGGGTACCACATTTTGGTAACCAGATGTTAACAATGAATGTACTTCTGCCAAAGAAAACTGCAAGATTTAACAGCTATTTTTTTCTTTAAAAATTATGTTCTATTTCTATTTCTAGAACATATTTCTCTGATACCTTGATCGATTAGGTTAAAGGCTAAATAAATCCTCAATCATTCCTCTCTAAGACCGATTCGAGGTACATTAGCAGCGGGCACTGGAAGAGAAATGGTCTATTCTTCATTATTTGGCTAAAGAGTAAAACCACCACCAGGAGATGGGCAGCCCAACACTCGAATTTACAGCTAAAGGACAAGCATTGTGGAAGCAGCCGGACCTAAAAGTAGAACTTAATTATTCCATTGTAACAAGCAACACGAGCCTCATTAAAGGATGGGCACAGTAGTCATGAAGGAACGTGACTGCTGGTATGAGCCAAGCTATCCAAAGAAATAAACCATTATCCAAACCAACCAAATTTCAAAGTAAATTCTCTGCATTTTCCCTCAAGATACAAATATGAATATACTAATCTACAGTGTCACAGTAGCAATTATGACAACTATACTAAGGCATTTTATTACTATTAGACTTGGCAGGAGCTCCGAGCCTCTTTCTCCACATCATCTGTTAAGTATTCCCTGAACCTCAAAGCGGTTTCTGACATAAATGAGGCACAGCAAATATGATATTCACCTTGTGCCATCTTCAAAGTATAGATAACAGAGTAGATTTGATTCTTTGACAGGGTTATCTATGGACTCAACCTTTGGTAACTGTTTCTGAGTTTACCAGCTGTCCAACACAAGAAAATGATCAAACACAAGAGCCAAACTGACATTCCTAAGCAAGTGGCTATGTTAACACTGGATATAAAGTTGGCTTCAAGGCAAAGTGTAGAACCAGAGGTAAGGAGGGATATTTCATGATACAAGGGTAAGTTCATCAGAAAGGCATTTCACCATAAATGTGTATGCACCTAATAACCTGTTGTCATCAAGTCAATTCCAACTCAGAGTGATCTTAGAGGACAGAGTAGAACTGCCTCATATGGTTTCCTAGGCTGTGATCTTTACAGAAATAGACAGCCACATTCTTCTCCCACAGAGCAGTTGGTGGGTTCAAACCACTGACCAACTTTTCAGTTAGCAGCCAAGCACTTAATCTTGTGCCACCAGGGCTCCTTGTACCTAATGACAAAACCTCAAAATAAAAAAAGCTGTCTATTCTTACTGTCACTATTTTATCTCCCATCCTCTTGAACCCTCTCCACCAAAACTTCTCTAAGATCACCAATGACCTCTGGTGCTGTTAAACAACGATCCATTCTCTATCTCATCTCACTTGACCTACCACTTCCTCATCCTTGAAATATTTTTCTCTTTTAGCTTCAAGAGCTCCGTTCTTCTAAATCACAGGCCTTGTCTTGTTCCTGGCCCTATCTTCCCAAATTCTAAATATTAGAGTAACCCAGACTTGATTTTCACAACTCTTTTATGTCTACTGCTTTATTCATACACTTTCTTTGATGAAAATGACATAGCTTAGTTTGAGATACTTTGCTCCACCCACAGTCAAACAACAACAACAAAAAAAGCCCACTGCCAAGTCAACTCATAGTGACCCCTTCCGTAAAGATTACATAGTGACCCCTTAGGACAGAGTAGAACTGCCCCCTTTGGATTATAGCATTGGCAAAGAATATTGACTATACCATGGACTGCCAGAAGAACAAACAAATCTGTCTTAGAAGAAGGACCGCCAGAGTGCTGCTTGGAAGCGAGGATGGCGAGACTAGATCTCACACATTCTGGACACGTTATCAGGAGGGACCAGAACCTGGAGAAGGACGTCATGCTTGGTAAGGTGGAGGGTCAGCAAAAAAGAGGAAGGCTTTCAATGAGATGGGTTGACACGGTGGCTGCCACAATGAGCTCAAACATAGCAAAGATTGTGAGGATGGCATAGGATCGGCAGTCATTCTGCTGTAGACAGGTTCACTATGAGTCAGAACCAACTTGATGGCAACTAACAGCAACAACAGAACTGCCCTCACAGGATTTCTAAGGCTGTAATCATTATGGAGCCCTGATGGTAGAGCCCTGGTGGTACAGTGGTTAAGGCACTCAGCTGCTAACTGAAAGGTCAGCAGTTTGAACCCATCAGCACTCCGTGGGAGAAAGATGTGGCAGTCTGCTTCCGTAAAGATTAAAAAAAAAAAAAAAAAAAAAACAGCCTTGGAAATCCTATGGGGTAGTTCTACTTTGTCCTGTAGGGTCACTATGAGTCAGAATCGACTAGACAGCAGTGAGTTTTTTTTTTTTTTTTTTGGTTAATCTTTACAGAAGCAGACTACCACATATTTGTCCCATGGAGCCCCTGGTGGGTTTGAACTGCTGAACTTTCATTTAGCAACTGAGAGCTTAACTACTGTGCCACCAGGGCTCCTCACCCACAATAGTGATGTGTTTTATCCCAAATCATCCACATTCTCTCACCCGTCTCCACTTTCAGCTTGTTATTTCGGGGTAACTGGTCACAGTTATAACCTACAGCTCTCAAATTTATGACTTCCTTGAATTGCAAATGTGTATTCAAGTCTCCACCTGGATGAATAATACCAAAAAACTGAACCCTTAATTCCAACTCCTTCCTCCCAAAATCTTCTTTATCCACATTCTGCCCCTTCTCAGTAAATGAAAATGCCACTGTATTCGTTGCTCAAGCAAAGTACCTTAGTCATACTAGCTCCATTCATTCTCTCACATCCCACATCTAATTCTTTGCAAATCCAGTTAGTCTACTTTAAAAAAAAATCCAGAATTCAACCGCTTCTTACTACCCATCACTACCACCTTGGTCCAAGACATCATTTTCTCTTGCCTGGATTACAACAGCCTTCCAACTGGCCTCACAGATCTGGCTCTTGCACCCCTATAGCCTATTCACACAGCAGCTAGGGTGATCAAAGTATTAGTCTGATCGTGTCACTACTTTTCTCAGAACCCTTTGATGCCCTCTCATTAAAACCCAGAGTCACTGGCATGGCCTCTAAGACCCTACATGATCTGCCCCCTTCCCAACAACCTCTTTGACCTCATCTTCTATCACTACGTCCTTCATTCACTCCAGTCCAGCCACATTATTCTCATTGCTATTTATACTGCAAGAACATCAAGCACATTCCTTCCTCTGGGCTTTTACCCTCTGACTAGACTCTTTCCTCAGAAAGTCACATGGCTTTTTCCCTTACTTCCTTCAAGTCTCTGAGCATACATCACTTCACAAACTCCTTCCTGTTCTGTGCAAGATAAAACTGCATCTCATCCCCTTCATCACTCTTTGCTTCTCCCCTTTATCTGCTTTATTTTTCTACTTAGCACTTATGATCATCATCTATACAATATACAGTGAAACCTGTGAGTGCTGGAACTCGACGGGACTGCCTTGGTTTCCTGGGTCTCTCAAGTTTTCCACCTTTGACAAGGTGCAGTCACCACCTTTCTTTCACTCTCTATTTATATTCTCCTTTTCCTTCTTTGACAGGTTTCTGGCTTTCCCAGGTTCCAGCTTTTGCAGGATTTACTGTACATACGTATGGTCTCACTCCCCACATTAGAATATAAGTTCCACAAAAGCAGAGACTTTGTTTAGTCCAGTACCGAATCCCCATTGCCTAGAACAGTATCAGGTACATGGTAGGTACTCATTAAATATTTGGTGACAAAATAAAAGTATTCTCCCAGTTAACTGGTTATTTTTAATGTTTCCTCTCCCATGCCACTCACATCCCATTACTCTCTAAGTTCTTTCAGGTCTACATCCATAACATCTCTTTATATCTATTTCCATTAACAAAGGAGCCCTGGTGGTACAGCAGTTAAGCGCTCAGCTGCTAACCGAAAGGTTGATGGTTTGAACCCACCAGCTACTCTGCAGGGGAAAGATATGGCAGTCTGCTTCCAAAGATTATAGCCTTGGAAATCCTCTGGGGTGGTTCTACTCTGTCCTATAGGGTGGCTCTGAGTTGAATCAACTCAACAGCAATGGGGTTTTTTTTAATTCGTATTACCACTGCTAGTTCAGCTCCCCATCATCTATATTCTGCAACAGGCTTAAAATTGCTCTTTTGGCATCTAATCTCTTGTTTAAAGTACTTCCTAACTGGGAAGATGTCAGACTTTAAATATTAGGCAGGTATAGACTTTCCTTGAGCAAATGACCAGCTATGTGAGCTTGGGCAAATCATTTGAAATGTTCAGGGCTTAAGTTTGCCCATTTGTAAATAGAGATGTCATGGATTGAATTGTGTCCCTCCAAAATATGTGTCAACTTGGTTAGGCCATGATTCCCAGTATTCTGTGGTTTTCATCCATTTTGTGATTGTAATTTTATGTCAAGAGGATTAGGGTGGGATTGTAACACCACCCTTACTCAGGTCACCTCCCTGATCCAAGGTAAAGGCAGTTTCCCTGGGGCGTGGCCTGCACTACCTTTTATCTCGTAAGAGATAAAAGGAAAGGGAAGCAAGCAGAGAGTTGGGGACCTCATACCACCAAGAAAGCAGCACCAAGAGCAGGGCATGTCCTTTGGACACAGGGTCCCTGCACCTGAGAAGCTCCTAGATGGGAAGATTGAGGACAAGGACCTTCTTCCAGAGCCGACAGAGAGAGAAAGCCTTCCCTTGGAGCCGACGCCCTGAATTTGGACTTGTAACCTACTAGACTGTGAGAAAATAAATTTCTCTTTGTTAAAGCCATCCACTTGTGGTATTTCTGTTATGGCAGCACTAGATGACTGAGACAGATGATAATACCTACTTTTCCAGATTATTATGAACAGTAAATGGAATAATAAATATGAAGCATGTAACATCAGCCACACAGTACATAGGCATTCACCTAAAGTGAGTTTCTTTCCTTTCCACACTGATTGGGTTATTCTCTGGTTCACACCCTTAACTGACTTCTCACTCCGAAACAGAATAAATCAAATTCTTCAGTCTGGTATTTAAGGACTTTCACAGTTTGGCTCCAAATTTAGTTTCCAACTTTATCTTTCACTAAACTTTCCCAGACAGTAGCCCCCATGCAAACTCGACTCCTCCCATAAATTTCCTCATTATTTCTGATCACATTCAGCATTTTCTGACTTTTGTTCTTAGCTCCAGTGTTGTCTGCCAAATCTTATCCTTCTATGCTCAGTTCAAACCCATTTCTGCAAGACTTCCTCTGTTTGAGCAGTTGGCATTTATCTCTCTTTCTCCTATACTTTTCTGTGCTGCTCTCTCCTGGTGGGCAGGGACAGCACCCAGTTTAGCAATTAGCACCGTGCTGTGAAATCCCTGACGTTCAGAACAAATCTGTTGAATTGAATTGTACTTATGATATAAACACCAGCTATCCAACACTCAACCCTGGAAGAGAATATGAAAGATCCATCCTTAAAATATTTAAATTTGAATGGTACAGAGTCAGGTATAGGTATTCTTTCTATATTATGACTCTATGAAGTATTCTTCCTTAAGGACTTTTAAAAAACGCTTTGGGGTGAGTGGGAGAAAGGCAGAAAGAATGAGGAAGAGATACACTAAATATCTAATAGCTATAGAATATTTTAAAATTGTATAACTCCTCAGAAGCATTTAGTTAAATGTTCTTATTCAGCTTCACCCAGAAAGTTAAGAGCATTAGACAAAGTCAAACTAACTAAAATCAACAGCCCCCCCATCCTAAACTGTCCCTGACCATCCCTTCTTTTTTTTTAATTGTGCTTTAAGTGGAAGTTTACAGTTCATGTTAGTTTCTAATACAAAAATTTATACACACATTGTTATGTGACCCTAGTTGCTCTCCCCATAATATGTAGCACACTCCTCCTTTCTACCCTGTGTTTCCCGTGTCCATTCAACCTGCTCCTGTACCTTTTTGCCTTCTCATCTCATCTCCAGGCAGGAGCTGCCCGTTTAGTCTCATGTATCTTTTTTTTTATCTACTTGAGCTAAGAAGTACTTTCTTCACAAATATCATTTTATGTCTCATAGTCCGGTCTAATCTTTGTCTGAAGACTTGGCTTCGGGAATGGTTTCAGTTCTAGGCTAAGAGAGAGTCCGGGGACTATGTCTTCCAGGGTCCCTCCAGTCTCAGTCAGACCATTAGGTCTCCTGACCATTCCTTCTGAAGAGTGCTTTCCTCACTTCCGAATTCCCAGAGTAATTCCGTTTGCTTTAATCATTTGATAATCAATATTGCATTTTGTCATTTCTTGCATGGTTACCTTGAGCCATTTTTAAAACTCTCATCATTTGACTTTATTTCCTATATTCTTGACAAGATGAATAATTCCATGTAGGTGGAGTTAATATTTTACACTTTTACAGTCTGTTCTGCTACAACACGTGTTTCCAACACCACTGGTTAACTCATGTCACCAGAAAACGGAAGTCCTATTGGTTCATGTGTGATTTTTCCCAGGCAAGAAGAACTGAAAACAGAATTATAACCTTCAGAAGGAAACGTAAAAGGGCTTCAGCTGGGCTGGTGCACAGACAGGGGCTTTTCACTCTAGAAAAAAAAAAATTTTTTTTTCATGGAAAATTAAAAGTGAATGCCAGTAACCCAAGGCTCTCTTCCCAGAGAGGCTCAATTCTAGGTTCTTGGCTTGGGGCAATTCTTACTTCCTTCTGTGCACACCTTATTGGCAGCCCCACTGGCTCAGGGATCCATTTTCCAATGGATTATCACAGGTGTCTGCAAGCCAGCATTTTTTTACTCATTAAAACCAATTTAATTTAGTTTTTCACTAAGTGGGTAACTATAGACAAGTCATTTGCTCCCCTGGGACTCCATTCTCCCAGCTGCAAAACAAAAATAACCAGGTTTGCCCTCCTCACTCGCACAAACTAAAAAAAAAACCCAAACCAGTTGTCTTCCAGTCGATTCTGACCCATGGTGCCCCCATGTGTTTCAGGGTAGAACTGTGCTCCACGGGGTTTTCAAAGGCTATGACCTTTCATTCTCCCTTTAGAGGGTCATCCATACTTGATGTTACACTAAAAGTTTCCTGCTTCTGCAGCAAAAGTCAAAGGTGCCACTTTCTGGATTGTTGTCCATGTGTGATGAACTCTGAAACCCTTTGGCTGTACAGCTCGAGAACCTGTAAGATCCTCACCCCAGCTCCTGAATGCATGCTTGGCTTTGCTTTGGTATTTTTTAATCTCCACCATTTCTCTTCCAGAGCTACCAGCTTAATTTCTGCCTCTGTATATGTTCGTGTAAAGTTCCTACCTAATCAAAATTTTTGTGCATTTTTAATATCACCTATAGCAACCTCCAGCCATGTGAAGATGCCTGTCAGGGCTGTCCAAGCTATTATTCGCTTGTCTGGTTCCATGGCTCAAAGTTGCATGGATTTTGAATGGTCTGCACGTAATCCTACTTTTTCCCATAAACTCTGTTATTTTTAGTGTGTAATTTTATAAAATGTACATATATGAAATCATAGTAAAATGTCCAATTATCCAAAATCAAGAGCATGGTGTCTTGAACATAACACTTAAAGGTTATTACATTCAAGTTTAAAAACAACTAAAAACATTTTTTTCCCCACAGTTCACACAATTTTAAATCTAAAATCAATGTCTCATCTCCAAATCTCCGGATTCCTAAAACCCTTCAGCCGTACATAAGGAGTCCTTCTCTACTAAGGTTTTCACTCATCACACCAAAATCACTTACTTAAACACCTTTTGCTAATCCATGACTCACCTTACTGCTGTAGAAAGATCTTCTAACCTGCAAGAACATCAGTGTGACTCTCAAACCCCAATAAGCGACGTGACCGTTCCGTTTGGTGATGTTAAACTTCTGGACAAGATGAACTGAAAAGCCTAGACAAACAGGGACAGTTTTCTATTCACTTTCGCAGCTGCTTGGGCTACGGCCCAATCTCTGTAATGAGGGTGGTCTCTTGCTTTGTTCTTCTAAAACTTAGAGCATGTAGAACACATAGCATCTTAATAATGTATGAATTTCAGCCTTCCGGATATTACATTGGCCCCACCTGCTCGATATTTTGCTTCTCTCCTCCTCAGAATAGTCAGAAACACAGTTGATCTGTAACACCAGAACTTACAGAACCAGTTTAAATGATCTATTGTCAACAGGATAATAGCCAACAGACCATCCTAAGTGAAAGTCTCCATACTTTTATCTTTAATTTCATGTCCCCAGGTGGGTTTTCAATTCAAAAACTCAGACAGCAGAAGCACATTGTACGGTATCCTCAATTAAGCCTGATAACGTTCCTTCAGCCCAATTTAGAGAAGTGGGCAAGTCCTGTGCGTAGCTACGTATTTTCATGGCGACAGGCACAGGATTTGTTTTTTAATGCCTACAAATACCTGTCATACATAATTTTAAAAGGAAGAGCAAATTCCTTTCTCCCCCCTTGTCCCTCTCTTTCTTTCTTTCTTTGTGTGAGAGAGGTTATGGCAACCAGAAAACATCTTCCTTTGTAAAACAGCAAGCAATTCCAATATTCATTGTTACTGTGTATTTTATATAAACCCTGTGTAAACAACCCCCATGTCAGGGCTATTTCATCCCTGACATATGCTGCTGAACCAAATTATTTACATTACAAAATAAATTCAAACAAAAGCAACACCATTTTTAAACACGCTCCCAAGGCCTACTCACCATGTGGATATGAACCATGGCTTATCTTTCATCAAAACAGGCAAAATCAAGAAAGGCACTGATGAATTTCATATGGAAGCCTTTAGATTCTGAAAAATATTGACAACTATGGCTACTGCAGACAAATAATAAACTACCTTCGAGCTATGATTTTAGGCCCTAACCCTGAGAATTCTAAAATGTCAGACCTGAAGGTCTTTGAAGGTACTTTAAAGATCACATATTCCAACCAGCTCATTTCCACATAAGGAAATTACATCCCACAGTGAAGACGTGACTAGTCTAAGGCAACAATGCTAGATTTGCAGGCCTGATTCCTGAATACCGTGGTAACTCTTCTCACAGCTTAAGAAATGATTTTATAATCAATTTTAAAATTAATCAAGTGACTCGTAAAATATCACTGATAAGAACTTTTTGCAGGTTTCCAAAATATATAAGTTAATTCAGCAACTGTACTTATTGCTCCATATTTGTAATTCCAAGATGACATTCCTCTGCCATTCCAAAAAATTTTGACTGCCTTTTCCAACTGTTGGGATGTACTCAGAAAATATATGCTACATTATATATTTATTAAAGTAGAATCATTAGGGAGGCAGATTCACTGCAAAAACAACAAATTATAGTAATATTTATTAAGTATTTATACACCAGGCACTGTAATCAGTGCTTTTACATTTATTACCTAATTTACTCTTACTAACCCTAGGAGGGGAAAACCCTGGTGGCGTAGTGGTTAAGTGCTACAGTTGCTAACCAAAGGGTCAGCAGTTCAAATCTGCCAGGCGCTCCTTGGAAACTCTATAGGGCAGTTCTACTCTGTCCTATAGTATCGCTATGAATCGGAATTGACTCGACAGCACAGGGTTTGGTTTTTTTTGTAACCCTAGGAGGTAGGCACTACTATTACCACCATTTTTCAGATAATTAGACTGAGGCACAGAGATAGAACAGCTTTCTAGGATCAACTGGTAAGCTGCAGAGCAAGAATTTGATCCCAGGCAGTCTGGTTCCAGAGAGTGTTTGCTCTTAACCACTACAATACAGTCCAAATCTACAAGGAAACATGCATTCCAAAAGAAAATAGGTATTATTATTTGATTAGCTAAAGGTTGGAAGATTAACCAGACTAAACTTTATTTCATAGAATGGTAGCATTTTCAAACTCAAAGAGGCCTCAGAATTTATTAATCCAAGTCCTTCACTTTAAACACAAAGAAATGGATGCTCAAAGGGGTGAAGTGATTTGTCCAAGGTAACACAGCTGCTTGGTGGTGGAACACATTTGTCAGTACAGTCCAGTGTTCTCTTACTCCACATTGCTTCCCTCTGCTAATAGACAGACTACAGAATGTATAATTTAAAGCAGTAATGCTAGGTCTAGATAAATAACCCAAAAGGAAAACCTGACTTTGGGGAAATAGAATTTCTAAGGAGTGACACATCAAAGAATAAACTGTGTGTGTAATTTGGTGATTACATGTTCCACAAACAGGCAGAAGAGATTTCACTAGCTCAAAGAAAGCCAAAGCCAAAGGTTACATTCTCCGTTAGAAAGTAAGAGATATTTCGCTGGTATTCATTGGCCCTAACCGAGCAAGGCCCCAACTGACGCCTGGCAGTAAAAGCAGTCTGTCCACTGGCTGTGTGTTCACACTTGGCCACGTAGCTCAACTTGTAAAGGCTGTAATTCTGAGTTATCAGTTTGTGGATGCAAGTGTTAAACAAAGCCTACAGCAGCAACCCAGATCATTTCCTCCTCCCTTCCTTTTTTAATGAAGCCACAAATTCAGTGGAGTCTGGAGATTTAAATTCTAATCATTTTCCCTTTGCCCTTTCACACGGGTGCTCCCAGGGGAACCTTTACTTCCAAGCATTACTATTCTAGGCCCCTAAATCAATAACCCACAGCTCTGAAAGGCTAGAACGCCAAGTAAATGCTGTTCTCTCCCCACCTCCCCATCCCAATTAAAGAAAATGAAATCTATAAGGCTGTGGAAGAGCCTCCAATAGACGTGCTACAATAATAAAAACCACTCAGAACATCTCAAACCAGACTAAACAAAATGCTGCACTCTGCTTGCATGCAGCAGTCCTGCCATAATCCAGCTGACTACACTTAGGAAGAATGCTTCTCAAACGAGGGCACCTAAAATCTCTGATTGTTTTCGGTCCCTGCTCCCCATCCAGACCTACCAGAAGCGCCACTCACTCGCGCTGTTCCTTAGACCATGGGATGGGATCTACCAGGTCACTGCTGGGTCTCTGCATCTGTGACATCACTTTGCACAGAGAAGACTGGCTGCGTGGCACACCAATCCAATATCAGCAATAAAAATGAGAATTCAAAAATTCAATTTAATGAACATTTACTAAACACCTTTAATATGCCAAACATTGAGCCACGTGCTGGGGACACAGTGAAGAAAAAATCTAGTCCCTGGTCCCAATAATCTCTAGTAATAATCTTTGTCTAATAAGGCAAAGAGACAAGGGAACTAACAAAAATCTAACAAAAATTCCTTACATTTCTATAGCCCTTTCTAACGTCCATAAAACATTTGTATCCTTTATATCTCACTGATCTTCACAACAGTCCTGAGGTAGGTAAGACAGTTCCTACTACTCCCACTTAACAGATGAAAGCACAGAGTATAGCAGTGCTATGAATAAGAGGCAAGAGGAGTAACACACCATAAAGCCAGTGTCAAAGAAAGAGTGTGTTTAATGAAACCACAAATACCGTTGCCTCATAAACATAGGAGCGAGTGCAGCCAGGCAGAGACAGCTCTAATCTAACAGCAAACAATGCTGAAACGGTGACCACATAAACAGTACACGAACCAAGTACGCTCTTACAGGCACTGAGACTCTGTTACTCTAATTGTAACTGTACTCAACCATTACTGGTTTGTTCAGTGCTGTTTTGAGTCTTTTATTCCCTTGAATTGTGCCACCAAAATTCTATTATTAGAAAATATGCCACGAACATAAAAAGTTGGGAAACATTAACCTAAGAACACAGAGCTAATAAGTAGCGATACTAGAACTAGATCTACAGTTCTCAATCCCTCATTTGGTGCTCTCTCTACTATAAAATAAAACCTCCCAGAAGACTGCATAAAGGAAATCCAGGTCACATGAATTTAAGTTTGGAAAAGACTCCCTTAACAGTCCAGAGGGCTCCAGGGCTCAGGGTCCTGGAGTATGCAGCCAGTGGTGGCCTCCAGTGGTGGCCTCCTCATTAACCCCTAGAATTCCACACAGGCTCTCATTTGTGAAGCAAAGCCTGAACATCTTAAGGGCACTTAGGCCAGACAGGATGCCCCGAAAGCCCAATTCAGACTCAATATGCATAGTGACACCAGTTGCCACAGGACTAAAGGGTTCCAAAAACATGGGTTAGGTGCAGTGTAAATCTGGTCAGGCTAGGACATGGGCCCCCACACCACTCCAAATAAAAGAGGATCTGGTAAGTGCCCGAAATAATCATCTTAAGATCTATGGAGCCCAAATGGTTACAGTGGCCCCACGGGTGTGCCCAGGAGAGACCAACAGAGAGACAGAAGAAGAAGATGAGAGAGGGATAAAGAATAATTTGGGAGGGGAAAGAAAAATGACAAGAAGATAGAAATGTGGGCATAAATACACAGTGGAAGAGGTAAATCTGCTCTTCTTTCAGTAACCTCGGTTCCCACGAGACTCTCATGGTGTGAACTCTTCACCATGTTGAGGGTGGTTCCAGTGCATGAAGTATTACTTTTTCCTAAACAAATGGACCCTAAATGCAAGCCAAGTATATCTGGAACTCAACCAAAGACATGCTTTGTTCTAACATTGGAGGAAAAATCTACTGTATTGAATTTATTGATCTCTAACATGGAATTGCTAGAGGGATTTTTCAAGATAGTTTTGACTATTACTTTTTCAACTTATGGACTGACTTTGGTATCTATACCTCAAATAAAATGCAGCTTCATTGTAATAATTTTCTCAGGATAAACATAAGTTTCCTACTGAGTATCTCCTGCCTTTTGCCATTATTCCTTCCTCTGATTTCCAATTTATTACTTCTATATCCTTCTTCCTACTCCAATTCAGAAAAATCAGACTACAATAGCTAGTTGAGATATAATATGATTTTTTAAATTAAATATGAACTACAGAATCCAAAACTCTTTTTTTTTTTTTTCATTTCCAACTTAGTGAATTGGCAATGAAAATTCATTGCATTGCTGATGATCCTAATATATGATTGCACTTCAACTCTACCAGACTTTTTCATTTTCCAGCCAACTGTCTCCTGTCAGCCTTTGTTTGAAATTTCTTAACTCCTGGGGATTTCTGCCAAACTCTTAATACCATGAACTCCGCATTGTCTCTAAAATTTAAATCCCAAGCTGGCTTCCCTAGCTACCCAACTCATTTCTGAGCTCTTTCCAGTACTATATGTGTATAATCTGAGAATAGAGACTAATTTTTATGTCAGTCAAAGCCATAATTAGAAAGGCAAATTTCTCATAATTACACAAGTTGATAAACTTATCTTAAATATTGCTAGTTCAAAGACAAGTTTTTTTTTTTTTTGTTCTTGATATTTTGTATTATCATAGTCACCTGTCTTACTAGTCTCTATTTTAGCCTTTAAAACGCTCATCACTTGTCTTGCCTAACCTAGCCCCACAACAATCTGGTAAGTCATCTTTATCTCCAACCAAGAGGAGACTGCTAGATATTCTTCTTCAACATTTCCCTTTCTGTGGCCAATTTTTAAAACAGCATTCTATAATAATAAAAGTATGTGCACTGTAGAAAATTAGAAAATACAGACAAGCAAAAATATGAGAAATAAATACTTCACATTCCCATCACCCAGAGATCCGCACTAGCAGCACCTTAATGTATATTCTAGCAGGTCTTTCCCACTGTTCCAAATCCATATATTCATATACACATATTTTCATCAAAATAACATTATATTATATTCTATATAATCTTCTGCAATCTGATTTACAGTCAAGAGTCTTATCTTTCCATTTCAAAATATTTCTAGTTCATCTAATACTCAGACCAAATACTGATATCCCAGATGGAGCTCAGCTGTTTTGTCCAAATTAGTACCAAATCTAGAATGACTATCAATTTTTACTTAAAGCTATCTCTCCCATACCCGGTATGACCTGCCTTCTTCCCTCTGACACTCTGCACAACTCAAGTTCTTCTGCTCAGTATCTCAGAAAATGCCAGGACTCCTCCCTAAGCCAAAATACACAGAGTTCTATATAGTAGTAACAATAGCAGAGGCAGCAGCAGCAGCAGCAAAAATACCACTACCTACATCGGGCCGAGTGTATGGCAGATAACAACTAACTGTTGGAAATGTTTCCTTATCACACACATATAAAGCTTAATCACCAAACCACAACCAAATCCATCGCCTTTGAGCTGATTCCAACTCACAGTGACCCTACAGACAGAGAAGAACCGCCCCATAGGGTTTCCAAGGCTGTAATCTTTACGGAAGCAGACTGCCACGCCTTTGTCCCATGGAGCAGCTGGTGGGTTCCAATTGCTGACCTTTCAGTTAGCAGCCAAGCACTCAACCACTGTACCACCAGGGCTCCTATAAAGCCTAATGCAAAGCAAAATCTTTAAGTTAGTCAGCAGCTCACCCCAATCTGGAAAAAAATAACCTTCAAGCTAGCAGCCATATTGTCCAGACTGAGAAGATTTAAATGAATTCTGTGGACTTAATATGACTAAATACTGGCTAAAATATTTAGGACAGCCCAGATAATAACAACATCAATACTGCCCATCTCCAGGCCACTTATTAACACATCTCTAATATTTCTATTTCAGCCTTCTATATTCTAAACAATGGTACATAAGAAATCCAACAAGAAGACAATCTCATTTCTTCAACTCTTGAACCCTGAAACATCCTAAAAAATAAAAAGTACATATTCATCAAATACTGAAAAGGTACAAGTTTTATTGTTCTGTTAAGTTAGTGTTTTATCTTCTTTAATTCTTGTTTATATTTGAATTGAGGAAGAAGATAGGAGCAGTAAGGACAGGAAAAATGGGGATCAGGGAGGAAATGATAAAAAGGATAACAGAGCAATTTACAGTCAGAAAAACAAGCAGAAAGCTATGTTGGTGGAGGACCAGATAGAAGGGGAAACAAAGGGAAAATTCAAAGGCATATTATAGCCAGTCAAGGAGCCAATGAGAGAAGCCAATATATAATGGCTGAACTGGCCCTTCTACCTCCTTAGATTACTAGTCATGTGGCCAAAACAAAAATTCATCCATGTTCTGAAAAGAAATTCAGAGCACTCACATTCAGAAATATATTTGTATTCCGTCAATCATTTACCAAGCATTTGTTGAAACCCCGTGTAGAAAGTGCTGTTGAGTAATAAAAACACATATGTCATATGTCCCTAATGTCAAGACAATTATCAAATTAATGTTGTCTCTTTATTAGCATATTGATAGGTCTTTTGGATTCTAAAATGTCCTTAAGATAACTAAAGAAGAAAAAGTAAAATGTATCCCTTTATCCAACTCAAATACTATTCTTAATGGGCTGAAGTCTCCTAATGAAGATCAGAGTCATCCCTTAAACAAACTAAATCATTAGACCCAGAGCAGAACATAGATATAATCAACTAATTCACTGATCCTGATGCCAACCCTAAATATCAACTTGTTGGAAAAGACTTGCACATGTAATTCACAGCTGTTATGTTTCAGACACGGAAGTTTTTAATTGACCTATTTCTTAGATAAAAGCCAAGATCTCCCACCCATCTGTTTACTGGTCAAGTTCCCCTTAGTCCAAAAGTCTGACTTCAGTACTAATTACACTTAAATATGGGCTCCCAAAGAGTACATCTCTATATAAAGGTTGATGCACTGAAGACTGAAATCTGTTTAACCCCAAAAATAGTCGAGTAGGCATAGCAAACACAGTCAACCACCTGCTGTCGAGTTGATTCCAACTCACGGCAACTCCACGTGCATTAGAGTTGAACTGTGTTCCATGGGGTTTTCAATTGCTGACTTTTTGGAAGTAAAGTGCCAGGCCTTTCTTACAAAATGGCCCTGGGTTAGCAGCCTAGCATATTAACTATTTATACTGCTCAGGGACTCCACAAACACAATACGACCATTTATACGAGCTTGTCAGAGGGAGCACTGGAATGCTTAGGGGAACATCTGTTTGCAGTAGCAGTGGTAGACAGATGGAGAAAGCCAAGTTCCTTGTGTCCACACTGGTGACAGGAGACACAGTGCTTACTTACAAGCATTGCCATTTTTAAAACACAGAAAATCAGTTAATTAAGAATCCTGTGGCAGTATATGCAAAAATAAGAGCTATTAGTACTTTCATTTACCTAAAATTGCCCTAGAGTGTTAGTTAAGTAACTCACTCCTTAATTCAGTCTGATCATCACATGTTGGTTTGTGATCTTTGACAGCATGCGTTGAAAGCTCTGCTTTCTGGGCTTCTCCATCTAATGTTTTGGACTACTTCCTCCTAGATCTGTCTGTAATTCTAATTCATCTTAAAAAAATACAAGTGTAGAAACTGTGCAGCACACCTGTGTCACACAGATCCAGGTCCAAATCATAGATCATTGCATACTTGCTAGTTCCGTGATCGTAGGCAAGTTCCTGACCCAATCTTAGACTCCATTTCCTCCTCTGTAAGACAGCTATTCAAAAACCCTCTTGCAGTACTGTCATCAAGTGAAGTACGTAATGGATTCAGCACAGTGCCTAGCACACAGGAGGTACTCAGTAAGTGGCAGTGATTATTACCATTATTGTTGGCAATTTGTCTCCAGTTTGTCACTGCCTCTGTTTTAATTCCATCTGCAAAACTGGAAAAGAATTTCAAAAGTTTTGCCTCCCACCACCATCTGATAGCCAAGACTTCAGATAATCTTTTTATTGTAAGTCTAATTACTCTTGGGTCAGAAATTTGTAAAAGGTCTATTTAACTCCTATATAATCTCCCAGTCCCTAGAAGGTAATTTATACTATAGAAGTAGTCAATATCAAAGGCTACAGATACTGTGCTTTTGTATCTCTTACCTGTTACATCAGTCTGTTCACCACTCAAACCACGAGAAGTCAAGTCTACCAACTGATTCTTGCCAAACTCACCCAAAGGAAGACAGGACACAAGCCACTGCTCTTTGCTACTGGCCAATTGTCTACTGCTACTGGCACTAGTTACCCAACATGACTATCTCCAAGGGAGAACAAGTGGCACAAAATATTTTCTTAACCACAAACAATTGGGTTCTGTACAAAGCTGCTACTCCCTTATAATAATACTAATCCCCATAGAAAGAAATAGCTTAGTAAATGGGCAGGTGGATTCCACAGTGACAGTTCAACACGTTAGTCAGACATTTGTCCTGATCTAATGTTAAACATCATGCTGGCTTTGCTGCCATTTGTTAACAGTTAGTTCTTGGTATAGGCCCTTTGCACAGATCCTAACCTGAGCCAGCTGTCCTTCCTCTAGTCCCCTTATCCACGTGCTTCAGGAGATGCATTAAATCAGACCTCCTCCTCGGCTCCCAACATACCTGGCAGCCATTCAAAGCTGTCTCTTGACTGTAAATAGCATCCTGTCTCATAAATGCCCCATCTCTTCTGCCTTCCCTGTAACAAGGGTGTGAGAGGCTACAGGAGAGCATTAGGCAGGTTTTCCTTGGCTCCTTGCCATCAGAGGTAAATAGCTTTGTGTGGTTCAAAGCAGTCACAGGTCTCATTTCCTCATGAAAACAATCTCTGCAGCCACTCACACCGCAGGTCTGAGGAGATCAGTCAGAGCTGGAAAGGCAATGGGGAGGAGAGACATTTCTTTTAAGTAGAGAAACATCTGCCCAAAAGGGTGAATAAGCCTCCGTCTTCGTATGACTGTGGCTTGGCTTTTGATCCTTTTGCTTCCAAAATGACAGGCCCCAGAATCAAAAATCACACAATCACTAACAAAAACACATCCTTAATATTAACAAAATGGGGTTGGGGGGGGACTAGATGCATTTTTTTTTTTTTTTTAACAAAAAGGAAATGATGTGGTTAGTGAATGTGGACCACTGCTTTCCTACTCACACTTGTTACCCTCTCCAAGGCACTCACCCGTCTGCCAGCCTGTCCTATTCCCCCCTCTTCCTGTGTCTCACTTACC
This sequence comes from Loxodonta africana, assembly GCF_030014295.1. NCBI lineage: Eukaryota > Metazoa > Chordata > Mammalia > Proboscidea > Elephantidae > Loxodonta > Loxodonta africana. The sequence continues at coordinate 28,069,513 of NC_087360.1, read as the reverse complement.
TAACCTCCAGTTTCCTCTTTCTCTCCAGTCATTCTTTCTATCACCTCTCCCTATCCTGATTTTGCCTCTCACTATCCTCTCAGGTTTCTCCACATGACTTCTTAACAAACAAACAAACAAAAAACGAAACCCAGTGCCGTAGAGTCGATTCCGACTCATAGCGACCCTATAGGACAGAGTGGAACTGCCTCATAGAGTTTCCAAGGAGCACCTGGCAGATTCGAACTGCCGACCCCTTGGTTAGCAGCCATAGCACTTAGTTTCCTCTTAACAAACAGAACATTAAAAAAGAAAAAAATGCCTTTGAGTCGACTCTGACTCACGGAGATCCCCTGTGTCAGGGTAGAACTGTGCTCCACAGGGTTGTCAACGGCTGATTTTTCAGAAGCAGATCGTCAGGGCTTCCTTTTGAGGTGGACTCTGGTTGGAGCCACTAGTAACATTAACAATGGTTTTACCAATAGCTGTCAAAGTCCCAATTTTTAGTCTTTTGACAACTATCTAGGGTGGGCGTAGCTTTAAGGAAGACAGGGTCTGAGGAATTAAGAGTTCGCACCAAGGATAAGAACAGGTGTGAGACAGCAGGGGCAGAATTTGTTTTCATAGTCACACGGTGTTGGTGATGATCAATGCCTAATGGAAGCAGGACTTAGTCTAATATTTTACTTTCTAACAGCCTCCTGAAATACACGGTGGTTTTTCTGTTTGCCCATTAGATCGCCATTTAATAGTGTGTGTCATCAAAACAAAGAGATTTCGGTGATAGCTCTGTACTCAGAATGAAGAACTCTATTCTCATACAGGGTTTTCCTGAAGGTGGTTCCACTGACTTGGCCATCAGTCTGCAAGATATTAATCCTGCTAAAAGGATCATATGTCAGTTTCTTCTCATATATAATTCAGCACACAGAAGTTTTTAAATGATTTTGACTTAGTGTTTTTTGAGATTTAAAAATAAAAACCTCTCTATGTACTTAAGAACAGTTCTTTTTTTTTTTTTTAATTGTGCTTTAGGTTTTTTTTTAGGTGAGGGTTTACAGAGCAAATTAGTTTCTCATTCAACAATTAATACACATATTGTTTTGTGACATTGATTGCCAACCCTGTGACACGTCAACACTCTCATCTTCTTGACCTTGGGTTCCCTGTTCCCATTCCTTCAGCATTCCTGTTCCCTCCTGCCTTCTTAACCTTGCCCCTGGGCTGCTGTGCCCATTACTCTCCTTTTATTTTATGGCCCTCCCTAATCTTTGGCTGAAGGGTGAATCTCAGGAGCGATTTCAGTACTGAGTTAAAAGGGTGTTCAGCGGCCATACTCTCAGGGTTTCTCCAGTCTCCATCAGGCCAGTAAGTCTGATCTATTTTTTGTGAGTTTAAATTTTGTTAAGAACAATTTCTAAGTCCCTTCTGAAGACTTTGAATATGATTTCATAAAGTAGATTAAAATCTATGGTAAATACTATTTCTTTCTATTGGTCATTCACTCAACGAATATTACTGAGCAAATCGCAATGTACAAGGCGTTGCCCCAAGTTCTGTGCGAAACAAGAGAATGGACAGTCATAGAGCCTGCCCTTCAAGGAGAATGTGCAAACAAACAGCTACAGCAGAAGGTAGAAAGCATAAAGCGCCATAAGAATGATAATAGATAAACCACTCTGGGAGTTCATGGGAGGAAGAGATCAACTTCAACTGAAGAACTAACTCATGGAACAAGATAGTGATGGTGAGTAGTTCCGACAAGAGCCTAACCATTTCATGGGCAATAGCATTTCCATTTCTGTGAACCTCTCTGGGCAGCCAATCTTCTGTGGAATTTACAGGTACTACATCTGCTGGGTCAGCAAAAAAGAGGAAACCCCTCCGCAAGATGGGTTGACAAAGCGATTCCAACAATGGGCTTAAAAATAGCAATAATTGTGAGGAGTCGCAGGACCGAGCAGTGTCTTGTTCTGTTGTACAAAGAGCCGCTATGAGTCGGAACCAACTCATCGGTGCCTACCAACATCATCTGCTGGTAGCATTCCTATCTGTAACGTCTCTCCACTTACCTCTTCCATTCACTGAAATGAAAACATGAGAAAAAAAACATAGGGATTTAACTTAAATTACAACAAATTAACAAAGAGACTAGAATCCAGGCATAATTCACTCCGCTAACCCTCATGCCCTGTGTATCTAATAGCAATAATCCCATAGCAACTAGAAAACACACTTATCTTATTAACGAGACTGGAATTATTTTAATTAGGTATCTCCACATGCACCAACTGTAAAAATCAGACTGTTTTGAAACAGTTGTTAATGACTTAACACGGCAAACGTTTTCCTGAGTTTCAGGCTGAAATCTATGATTGAGACAGATGGGGAAGAGCCTGGCCCTGCTGTGTAGCAGAGGAACAGCCTTGTGGGCCGAGACATGCATTTTCCACTGAGAACCGGCAAAACAATCCTAGAGACACCAGAAAGACAATCATAAACTTGGGTAACATCTGCTAAATTAAAAGTTCAAAACCTGGCACCAATAAACATCTAATTATGGGAAGAAATGTTTTAACTCAGAAACCCGTCTCTAAACTTGAAAGTCTCACAACACTCAATGAGAACATCAGGAGTCCCAAGTCTAACCCTAGTCCTCTGGTTACCTTGGGTGAGTTTGTTCTGTATTTCTACTCGATCCATCCCTCAGACAAGAAATAGGGCTTTTTAAGAGTTCCATTCTGTGCTTCACTTCCTGTTGGAAATGAGGCTGTTTTCAGCTTATTATTAACGCATGAAAATGCTTTAAAACTTTGAAAAGGCTGCAAATAAATTTACAGAAAGATTTACAAGACCGATTTTGGCCCTCTGAGGAGGTGCGTGCCCTAGAAACACCAAACCGTGTTAAAGAAGTATGTGGCTTGATGAAGCAAGATGGAGATGTGTTGAAAAGTAACAACTAGAAAAGTTTTAGCAACTGGATAAGTACTATCTTTCTCTTCTACTTTTTAGAAGGTGTACTTTACTGCCCGTTCAGAGCAAACCTGTCAAGAACCGGCACATTTGACATTTAGCAGAAATACATTTATTCCAGCTTATGTTCTGGCCTGATTAAGAAGGAAAGTTAAGAGCGTTCTTTTCCAGCCTCTCTAGTCTTTTCCTAGACCTGGGACAAAGATGCTGCTGGAGGAAGTAGGAGGGAGGAAAGCAAATGCAAACACAGTAATGCCGATTTCCAAGGTTTATGGTATTCTGCGTCAGATATTCTCCAAGGCTGAGAGCTACAGCTGCTAACCAAAAGGTTGGCAGTTCAAATCCACCAGGCACACCAGGCACTACTCTGGTCCTATAGGGTCGCTATGAGTTGGAATCGACTCCACGGCAATGGGTTTGGTTTTTTGTTTTTTTTTCCTTTTTGGTGATGAACAAAAGCCTTTTCCTAGCTTGGCTGCAACAATGGGCTCAAGCATAACAACAACTGTGATGATGTCACAGGACTGGGCAGCGTTTTGTTCTGTTTTACGGAGGGTGGCTATGAGTTCAACGGCAACTAACAAGAAGCATGCTTATCCAGCATGCCCAGGCTACCTGGGCGCTAAGGTTTGGGGATATGCAAGAATTGCTATGTACACACACCACACACACACACACACACACACACAACCAGTATTTTATACAAGGTTTTGGTGTTTGGTCAGAATGTCCTGATTCTCTATAAGGGTCAGGGGAGGTGTCGTGTAGCAATCCACTTAATTGCTTTACCATCTGAATAAATTTTTCAGAGCTCTAATCTTATTTTACAGGAAAGAAAAAATTTACAGTTGGTAAGAGGTACAATAATATCTTTTGTCGAGGCACTTCCGTAGTATTGTACGCTTTGTGATTAACACATATAATGAATACAAGGACTGAATCATCCTGCTGACTAATTCTTATCTCTTCTATTTTTTAATTCTCACATAGCCAACCACTTCTATTGGTGCTTAATGACCAAACAGCAATTCTACTGAACCTGGCACAATGTCAAGTACACAACCCAAGGAATTGAATGGAACACCACATAGTCAACATCCTCTCTAAGGAAAGTGAGCTGGGTAGAGGAGAAGCTAAGGCCACAGGGTGTTAACTCTCAGTAGGACAAATACAGGGATAGCTGGTTCTGTTTAATAACAGTATTCCAGAAAAGATGTTTGTGAATTCTTAGTAACTTCTCCTGTATTTCAGTAATCTCTTTTATATTTCAGTTACATTAGGGGAAGAATTACAGTAAATTTAATTGTTTTTCCTGTTTGGTAAACAGATCTTCAAAGAGTAGATTTACTTAATAAGACCTGAGGAATCTAACTTCTGAAAAGTTGCAAGGGATTGAAAAAATAATAATAAAAGAAGTTTCTTAAACATCATTATTGTATATGGTAAACAACAACTTTCCAGTCCTATTTCCCAATGATTTCTTCTGGTTTCTCAAGAAGAATAGGGAGATTGGACCAGGTGTCTTCTAACGCTCCTTTCACCAAGAAGATTTCATGATTCTTGAGGCAATATTTCACTTCATAACACACATTATCAACAAGCCCTTTCAGGAAACAGTCTCAACTTCCAAATTTAAAGCTAGTGCTTTTCTACATCTGCCCTGAAGTAACCGCAGGCCAACAACATGTGTTGGAAATTAACCTACAATTAAAATGAGTTCTTCAAGCAAATCCTAAACTACCTCCTTAAACTCTGAAGGAAAAGGTATACGAGAACTGCTTCTCATGTAAGGCAGAAGGTACAGTTTCTAGAAGTCACGTAAGAACTAGGCAACAGGGTGTTTCTTGCACAGAATTTCTTCAGACGATGTTTCATTATTCATTAAACTTGGAGCCGAATGCTTTCTGAGCTACTGCAGTGTAAAGGAATCTGTTCCAAGTTCCCAGCTGCAATTTATGACTCTTATCCTTGCTTCCTTGTCCTCCTTGCAATGTGATACCATATCCGCCTTCAAGATGTGGGAGTTTTACTCCGCCCTTCTCCCACTGTGAAAAATTGGTGATAATCACAGGGAAGAAACATAACAATTGTTAAATAATATGGCTCTAAACTGAAAGGGAAAAAAGAGGTCACTTTCACTCTCATAATCATGTCTATTGTTTATTGACTTTTATATTACTAAAAAGCTGAGAGAAGTGCATCCCCCGGAATCTAAGAAATTCTGTGGAGAGGTCACCTAATTCAACCCCTTCAACAGCAGCCCTTTAGCACACCGTTGAGCACTTTCAGCAACTGGAAACTCACTACTTCCACAGGCAGAGCATCATATCTTGAGGCTATTCTGTTTGAAAGGTCTCCCTTATAAAACAAATAAGCCAAAACATGTCCTTGTCATTACCACCAAATGGTCCCTGCACTTTTCTTTAAAGATATAATTCACATACCATAAAATTCACTCCTTGTACTACTTCTTAAGATAATGCAGAGCAAGGCTAATTCTTCTTCCACATGATAATCCTTCCAGTACTTGAGACTGATAACATATGCCGCTTTCTCCTACTGTACATATCTATTACCTTCACTCATTTCTCAATTGAAAGAGTTTAAAGGCAACTCCTGTCATCCATTATCTTGGCTGTGGCTACCCTGAACATACCCAGGTTACCTATACTCGTATTACTTATATTTTATCGCAAACATGCTAAATAATGAATAAGAATAAATTATGGAACTCAAGTAAACATTTCATTGAGAAGAAGGAACACAGATTGTATTCATGTGAGAGAGAACAGGAAATTGTGAATTCTAAGCACAAAACCCATTGTTGTCCAGTGGATTCCAACTCATCGTGAACCTATAGGACAGAGTAGAACTTTCGCATAGGGTTTGCAAGGCTGTATATCTTAATGGAAACAGATTGCTACATCTTTCTCCTGTGGAGTGGATGGTGGGTTCGAACCACCAACCATTCAGTTAGCAGCCAAGAAGTGCTTTAACCACCATGCCCCAGAATTTCCTGGAATTTCTTAGACAGAGCAGGAAATTGCGAATTCTAAGCACAGACCTTAGTAATCAACAGAAGATGCCTGGGTTCAGAAAGAATGAGGTCATTTAAAAAGTAGGTTGGGAGGAGCCCAAAAGAGTATAAAGCAGTATGGGGATAACAAAACTGGTACTTAGTGAGATGCAATCAGAAAGGTAGTTAAAATGAAAGTTTAGGATATGCTTTTGAGGGTGAAAAGATCAAATGCCTAGAAATAGAAAAAAGTAGTTATCTAGTGAACGGGCAAAGTGAATAGATTGAGTAGAAGTCTTTATTTTTCAACCTTTTCAAAAGAAAAAAGGTCCTTAACAATATCAAATTCAATACACAATTTTTTTCATTATTAATTCTCTGTGGGGTAAATTTTTTTTTTTTAAAACCAAAGATAACCTGAACAACTGTCTCAAAAACAATAGTTTGAGTATGGTATGGATAACACTTAAGTTTTATTCAATTTCTTTATTTTCAAGTTTGTAAAAAAAAAAAAATGATGAATTAAATTCTCTTGGTTTACAGGTAAATTTTTTAATATCTTAATGAAAATTTGTTCAGTAGACATTAGGGTTTTTGGTTTTTTTTAATTTAACATAATCAGCAATACTCCAGATCAAATTCTTCTAACAGATTTTAGATAAAAATATTACATTTTTATGATGTTTTGTCACTCTTAAAAATTCCTCTCAAATCCAGCTGCAGAGTCAATGACAGCAACACTTGCAGATCTTAGCTATCTGGAGCCAGGAAAAGCAATTGTACAGTTGTTCAACTCTTAAGAGACAGCATTCCCACTCGTAATACAACCATGTTTACTATATTTAGTAATCTTAAAGCAAGTTTCTTCCCATAGTCCATTCCCAAAACATAGTCCTGAAAAATCACCCTTCTCCATCCTCAGAAATTCAAAAAGAGGTTCTATGAAGGATTGTGCCCTTCTTGAAAGAGTTCATTAGAAAGCAATGCTAATGAGACAGCCCCACATTCCTTGACAACTAAACGAGAACCACAACCTTTCCAAAAAGGCATAGAATTAAATGATGCCTGCGGAAAGTACTAGCTTCATAGCAACAGTTATAATGTCAGTTTAATGGCCTTCACTATTGATGATCTGCGTGGTTGCAAAGGTGGTGAAAATAGTGCCCTAAAAAAAAAAAAAAAAATGGTTCCTGATGATTGCCCTGACAGGGACCACAACAGAGAACCCCTGAGTGAGCAGAAGAGCAGTGCGATGCAGACCCCAAATTCTCGTAAAAAGACCAGGCTTAATGGCCTGACTGAGACTAGAAGGACACCGGTGGTCATGGCCCCAAGACCTTCTGTTGGCCTAGGACAGAAACCATTCCCAAAACCAACTCTTCAGACATGAATTGGACTCGACAATAGGTTGGAGAGGGTTGCTGGTGAGGAGTGAGCTTCTTGGATCAGGTGGACACTTGAGACTATGTTATGTTGGCCTCTCCTGCCTGGAGGGGAGATGAGAGGGTGGAGGGGGTTAGAAGCTGGCGAAATGGACACGAAAAGAAAGAGCGGAGGGAGGGAGCAGGCTGTCTTACTAGGGGGAGAGTAATTGGGAGTATGTAGCAAGGTGTATATAAGTTTTTGTGTGAGAGACTGACTTGATTTGTAAGCTTTCACTTAAAGCACAATAAAAAAAAATAATGGTTCCAATCACTGTACACCTAGCACTATACAAGCAGAAACAAACGACACCTAGCACTATACAAGCAGAAACAAATGTTAATACCTGGATGGTTTAAGTTTTCCTTACGATATGAGAAATTAACCAAAACCCAAATTCTGTGTTGCCACTCTTGGATCTGGTATACATATGAGAAATTAACCAAAACCCAAATTCTGTGTTGCCACTCTTGGATCTGGTATACAGAATTGTAACACATAGGTCTCCAGGGTTCTGCTCTCCAAAAGTTCCAGACTTGGCTGGAGTTTCCTAAAATAAATACCCTACATCAACGTTATGTCAACATATTCAAATATTTTTTAAAGTATTATCATTCAATGAATAGAATAGCATAGAACTCATAAGCAGAGAAGAGCAAGGCAAGTTCTCTAAGTAGGTTGACAAGTCACTGACCCTTATCCCCTGTGCTAGTTGGAGAGGGCAGCTTATACTAAGTTCCCCAAAATACATGCCTTCAGACATCTAAAGATCTGTCACATAGATGAATTAGGGCCAGGTGGTCAGAATCAACATCTTAGTCCAGCCTTGTTAATTCTTGATTAGAACTACCCCTTCTCTGAGACATAGAAAGAGAGGATGAGGAGAGAGAAAGAGAAAGAGCAGGAGGAGAGACAGAATCATGGTTCTCGGCTAGATTTAGAAAACGTCTGTGGACTCTTTGCTGCCTCTTACACAAAACCAAAACTTCTTAGCCTTTGCATACAATGCCTTCACTCTATCTTTCCAGCCCTACCTCCTTACAACTTCCCACCAAATACACTAAGATGCTGCCACAGTGATCTCCACCTGCCAGACATGCCAGGTGTTTTCACAGTTCTGAGCCTGATGTACCCTTCCTTTGCCTCACAATATGTTATTCCTTCTCTAGAGCCAGCTCTGCTTTCAATATGTTACTCCTCCTCTAGAGCCAGCTTTGCTCTCAAAGTTTGCTACTCTCCTGCTCTTCAGTTTCTTTCACAGGTTTAGCATGTACCGTGTTTTTCCATAATTTTTTCTTTGTGTGTTTAGCTATAGTGATGCTTGGAGATTAAAGTAAGCAGGGAAAGGAGCAGGTGGGCTACAAGTAGAGAGGAGTGAAAAATAGGGGGATAGGAGCACCCTAAAGACAAATTTCTCCATTTAAGAGATTTTATCTAAATTCTTGGTTGTCAGCTTTAAAAAACAAACAACTCATCTCACTTGCTGCATTATTTAGACCTCCAGTGCCTTAAGAGAACATCCAGGTGGTCTTCTAAGAAGTCAGGCACCAACATGGTTAAGGCTCCTTTAAGATCAGACTGCTTCTAGTCATCTGATGTATTATTGAAAAACAATGTGAACTGGATTTTATTTTCATGAAATACTGAGAGATGAAAATTTAAATGCTGCAATGAACTCTGGTACTTATACCAATACCAGAAGCAGCCTGGAAGGCGGCCACAGGGGTTAAAGAGAATCAACTTTGTTATAGGAAAACTTATTTTAAATTTATGATTCAGGAAGAATGTCTTATACTTCAAAATACCCTGTCAAAATTATTTACAATGCTAAAGAGACAAATTCATGTTTTTAGAAATTTTTAATTAAGGTTGATAGTTCAAAAAAACAATTAACTTTCCCCACCATTCCTATGAGCTGTGGTCCATATCACTTATGATGACACTGATAGCAAAATAAACGGAGGACTCCTTGTTTCTGTTTGTTCAGAAGCATAGTACAATGACAGCCAAATGATGTAAAACCCAGTAGAGAGGGAACGCTATGTTATCTTTAAGCTTTGAAGGGGGTATCATAAACAATAGGGAGAGGAATGAACTACTAACTCAAATGCAGAAGCACTTGATTTAATTCACTAAGAAACCTAGACACATGTCAATGCTTAGATGAGCTGAGATATTCTTATTTTTACCTGTTTCTGTCTGTGTGTCAATCATGAATATGTCACATCACCATCTAATTCTGTGTGCTGTGAAAGGAGCTTCATTTCTCTACTAAGTAAAATGACTACACAAGAGGAAAAAGTCTGAACTGGCTTGATCTTCTTTGGTTGGAATTCACACCAGGAAATGACCTTTCAGAAACAAACACCCAGCACAGATGCAGCCGAGCTCTCTAGAGAGCAACAATAAATCTGAGGTTGATCAGATTGTAACTGGGGATTGTCTGCAGGAAGGAATATTTGAAACATCTGGGATGCTAACTGCAACCCTCAAAAATAATGGAAGGTAATGGAAAGTGTGGGGAGAACCCAATGTTATGATCTAGGGAGATGGTCCTTGGGAGGATTGTGAAATCTATCCTGAACTGAAAACTGCAGCAGGGCTGGCCTACAATGCTTTGAAAGTGTTCTAATGGGAGGTAGGCGACCCAAAGGCATGTGCTTCAAAGATGAAGGGACAATACAATCAGGAAGGAACAGTATCTCAAAAGCCAAAGTTGTCTGTCCAAATGTTTATATTAGTGGGCAGGGGGAATTGAAGAAGGGAGGGCAGGAAAGGTATGCAGGCAAGTTCCTGAAGGAGGAAAAGTAAATACAAAACGATCTCAGCACCAAAAAAAAAAAGTGGAGCAAAATTCTGCTAATTATCAGGTAAATTCAATCTGTTTACAGTTCAAGCAATTTCCAATTTTGTATAGAAACTCTAAGAAATACCTTCGAGACAAATGGAGTAATAAGCAAAAATCAGTACAATATTTACAACTTTAAAAAAACATGTAATCAGTTCGGACAGACTTGATCGATTTATTTTTAATATTTTAATTGCATAATTTGTTGCATTACGGCAAAACCACTGATCTAAAACTGTATTCTAGTAAAACATCTAAGACAGGTTCTCAGGGTCTAATTCACAAGCTTAATTAAAATTGGCCTAATATGAACACTGCCAGATGGATTGAAAAGTGGCTCTGAGATCACATAGGAAAATGATAAATGAAAATATGTCAAACGGGAGGAGGGTCTGCTGTATGTTGCCAGGGTTGGTACTGGGGCTGAGCTTAATTAACACATTCTTTAAATGGCAAGCAAAAAAGAAGACGGTATCAGATAAATGGAATTCACCTGAGATAAATATGAGACTTTCAAGCAAAGAGGCAATTATAAAAAAGTGGAGACTATCCTTTGGAGGCATGCAGCTAAACAATTTTACTTTTAATTAGAAAAAATACATATACGGTACTGATTTAAAGGGAAAATTTAATATCATTTTAGAATGAAACATAAGTCCAAGGTGATTCTAGAACTTCACTGAAATTGCTTGTATGTGGAAATTGGTTAAAAAGTTTAAATACAGATCTACTTATAACAGACCACAGCGACCAAAAGGTAAATATGATTTGAAACAGTTCAAATCCACCAGGCACTCCTCGGAAACTCTGCCGGGCAGTTCTACTCTGTCCATATAGGGTCGCTATGAGTCGGAATCGACTCGATGGCAGTGGGTTTTTGGGTTAACGATGCATTACTTTAGTTTCCCAAATGCCTTCACATATGTTATCCTTTGAGATCCTCACAAAAGACCTCTGGCAGGCAAGGTTCCCCATCCAATTTTACAGATAAAAATCCTAAGCCTCTGAAGGGGTACATAATGTGCCAATGATCACACATCTAGGAGGACACAGAAGGTCTGCAGCAAATCTAAATTTGCTGGCCTCTAACCCAATGAGAGAAAAGGGATTGCATCCCTGGAAAAAAGCTCAGGCTACTACAGTTCTAAATCTTCCCTCAGTGCTTTATCAAGCATTTCCATCTCTCAAAACGGGCAAAATCCCAATAATGATGCAATGTATTAACAGGGCCAAATTAATGTCATAATTTTTAAAACACCAAAAGTATATATTTTCCACATTCTTCAATCTTCAGTAAAAAGTTTAAGGATGTATATGTCAATGAAAGGCACAGAATTCTGGAAAAATCCTCGAGTAAGGAGAAGAACTTAGGCATTCTTTTAAAGAAGCTCCAACATTTCAAGAATAAAATTCAAATATTCCTAAACATCCTACTAACTATGAAAGCACATGCTAGAAAAATTGTTTAAGTTTTCTTTTTGCCAGTACACTGAGCTCTAAAAAAACACATTCAGGAAACCAATCTCAGTAATTATAGAGAGTACATTCAATAGTCTTATTCTTCATCTCTGGTTCCATTAATTGCAGTGTAGTAGATTTCACTATTCTATATGTTATTATTTTTTTCCTTTACCCTTTGAAAGACTTTCCCTTATCAAAAATATTTTTCACACCATATACAAGAAACAATTTAAAATGGATCAAGGACTTAAATGTGAAAACTAAAACCATAAAATTCATAGAATTAAAAATAGGAATGTGGCTACAGGGCCTAGTTTTTAGAGATGGGCTAACAGATATGACAACAAAAGCAAGAGCAGCAAAAGACAAAATAGATAAATGGGACCTCAAAAAAGTTAAATACTTTTGTTCATCAACGGACTTTATCAAAAAAGTGAAAAAACTATCTACAGATTGGGAGAAAAATTTTGGGAAACATGGAGTCGGACACTGGGTTTTTTTTTTATGCCCAATAAAGGTCTAATATCTAAAATATATAAAATACTTCTACAACTTCACAAAAAGACAAAAATCCTAATAACAAAATGGGAAAACGACTTGGACATTTCACTAAAGATATTCAAGTGACCCACACATGAAAAGATGCTCAAAGTCATCAAAAACCAAACCTACTGCCATCCAATCAATTCCAACTGACTAATAGCAACCCTAAAGGACAAAGTAGAACTGCTCCATAGGGTTTCCAAGGAGCTGCTGGTAGATTCAAACTGCCAACCTTTTGGATAGCAGCCAACCTTTTAACCAGTGTACCACCAGGGCTCCACTCATTAGCTATTAGGGGAAATGGTAATGATCAAGAAATCGGAAAACAACAGTGTTGGTGAGATTGTGGAGAGACTGGAACACTCATCCATTGCTGGTGGGAATGTAAAATGGTACAGCCACTGTGGAAAACAGTTTGGTGGTTCCTCAAAAATCTGAACACAGAGCTACCATCTGCCCAATGATCACGCCTTATGTATACACCCAAAAGAAGTTAAAGCAGGAATGCAAACAAAAACCTATACTGTACACCAATGTTTGCTGCAGCACCTTTCAAAATAGCCAAGAGGTGGAAACGACAAAAATTTCCAACAACAGATGAATAGATAAAAATGGGATATTATACACACAATGGAATACTACTTAGCCATAAAGAGAAATGAAGTCCTGATGCATGCCACAACATGGAAGAACCTTGAAAACATTATGCTGACTGAAATAACTCAGTCACAAAAGGACAAATGCTATATGACCTCACGCATATGAAATAAGAAAATACATAGAAACCAAAGATTATTAGTAGTTACCAGGGGTGAGAGGGAGGGGCAAAGGGGAATTTTTTGCTTAGGGGGCAGTGAGTTTATGTCAATGGTGGTGGAAGAATCTGGTAAAGGACAGCGAGAATGGTTGCACAACTTAAATAATATATGTATGTCACTGAATTGTACATGTAGAAATTATTTTCTTTCGTATATTTTCACCACAATTAAAAATATGTATTTATAAACTGAGAGGCTATTAAAGTGAAATATCATACCCAGTCACAATTTGCTATAGAATTCTGAAGTCTCAGCAGGAACTGTCCTTGCACGTGTCAATCCGAAATGCTGGAAACCATGAGAATATCATGTGGTCATTACAAACTGAATACGACCCCCCAGCTCCACCCCTGGAGAAGTTTTACTTTGCTGGAGACATACCAGAGGAAGATTTGCCAGGCTGTGAAACAGAACTTTTTGTTGTTGTTGTTATACTGCTAGAAATACTCTTTTCTTATGTCCATCAATCTTATGGCTTCAATAAAACACGACATGTTAGGGTGAGCTCCACCAACACGGCTTGGCTCAGTTTCATCACTCCAAGGTTTTAGGTTACCTCTACCAAGCCTCATGAGCCATTTGGGAAGGCGCAGCACACAACACTGAAACAAAAGCCTGGATGAGATAGTAACATGCTCTGCAAAGAGAGCTGGGAATATTTAAACCAAACAGGAAGAGTGCAGTGAAAGGAAAGATTTAGAACTAACTTCATTAAAAAAAAAAAAGTCATTACATTCACTTAATCAACAAATAGTCACTAAGCACCTTCTCTCTATAGAAAGGACACATTCATAGAAAAATGGTACACCATAGCACAACCACAATATTAGTAACATTCCATAAAACAATTTTTCAAAGGAGTTTCTTTAAACAGTCATTTTTCCCCAGTTTGGACAAAGTTCAGAAACAGACATTCGCCTGCACAATTCCAGTGAGAACTACCTTATGCTGACATGGACCTTAGGAAAAAGAACAAAATCGGTATATTCTATGTTGGATAAAGGCAGACAACATATGCTGACTTAGTTGAGTCAGGATTCTACAAGGTTTAGATTCTATCTACCTAACACGCACTGTGCCAGTCATGTTCTCATAGTTACATTACCAAGACATATGCACACGCATTTTCACTACATGACTGTTACAATACCCAAGTCAAGATTCCTGACAGAAAAATGGCACATTTGGTTCCTAATATACATCGAGCAAAGCTATGGAAACCCTAATAGCTCTGGGCCTAAAACCGCAAGTCCGCTCAAGACACAGATGAGGGCAGTTGATCTGAGTCTTAACCCAGGAATCAAAAGCCAGGAATTACTGTGGCTTTTGAAAATATTAGCTATATCTTGCTCTGAATAGTACTACTCTGTGGTTTCTCTAAAGTACAATCAACTTCTTACAGTACTCTGAAAAGAACCCACTAAAATACAGATCTTTTACCTTTTGTCTGACTGTAACTAAGAACCCAGTTCTAAACAGCACACAAGTATAGTCTACAATGGGGGCAATCTGTCCATATTCGAGCAAAGAAGAATTAAGAGGAAAAACCTTGAGAAGACAGTAATTGGGCCACTGGAGCTTCTTCTCACTAATTATCCCAGAGTGGCCATTAACTATGTAACCAAGGAGGAAAGTGTGTCAGACTTCAGAGAAGCTGTGTCTTCAGCATCTTAGGGAATGCACCCTAAAGCCACTGTGTAATTAACTGCCAGGAAAATGCTGAGCAAGTAGAATAAAGAAGCTACAACAAATCAAACACACTGCACAGTTCAACCCCTAATGACAGCAGTTGAACTGCTTAGAACTTCAAAATACTCATCCACATACATTCCCTTTTCCAAATCTCTAGAAAATAGATTTTTCATTGAGTAAAGACGCAAAAATACAGGCTACAAAAGAGGCTTAAAATTATAGAAATTCCCAGCAACATGACTAACTTTATCTAGCTGCCCTTCATACTCTTGTAGGAACTTAACTACAACTGATACTCAGAGTGAGGGCCACAAGGAACCTGCAGGGCTTTTCTAAAATCTAAGAGCATTATATACTGGGGTCAAACACAGGGAGAACAGATTTAAAGAGAGAGAGGCCCTTAAAGGAATATTTATTGTGGGGTACTCTCCCATACAATCTAAAGATTTTTCAGTATACTTTTATCTATTTAGCAAATATTTATTGAGCACCTACTAGGCACCTATAGCTAACAACTCCAATCCCATTCTAACATTAGAATTTCAAGGATCAAATAACTAAATAATAGACTGAAGTATGTATATTTGTTTTGTTTGGATTTGGGAGCTGGGGAATGAGGAGAAAAGGTATTTTATATGAGTAATGAAAGCTCATGTGGAAGGTGATCTTCCAAACCTGGCCAAACAGAATCACAGAGAGCTTGTAAAATCAGAATCCTGAGCCCCACCCATGATCTGCTTAGACAGACTCTAGGAACAGAGTCCAGAAATATGTATGTTTTAAATTCCCTAGACCTAGATGATTATGACCAGCCAGGTTTAGGAGTCATAGCTCTATTGAATCTTGTGTCTCTCTTAAGAACTAAGATGCTAAAGAACCTTTATTAAACATGGAATCATAACCAAGAATTCTGTATAACTACTTAAAATCTTAATTTCTCATTGGGTCAAAATTCTCCTCTTTCAAAATTACTATTTGGAAAAAAACAAGTATCATGGTTTTTAAATACTTTCACCCCCTGACCACTTGTTCAAATTCAACCCACCTTTCATGACAAATTTCAATGTATTTCTTTAATGACTCCTTCCCTGATCCCCTCAACAGGAATTGTGCACTTCTCTGTTCCTATGGCACTTTATAATATTCTTCTTATATTACACTAGGTTGTTTGCATTGGTTACCCTGATAAAAAGTTAAACTCTTCAATGGATGAAACCTCACCTATTTAATCTCTGTATCTACTCCAGCACCTAACTCCTTGCTCTAAGTAGGTATTCCAGATATATTTAATTGAATTAAACATGCCTACGAGAAGAGAATTTTGCCTTTTCTTACTGTCTGAAAGCACTCTTAAGAAACACTGCTGACTTAGGACTCTTATTGAAAACATACAGCGTTAAACAGCAAGTCAACAGCCTAAATAAGAAAACAACCATCTTCTAAGCATGGTACATGGGCATTCTGGTTAACTGGAACACTAAATTATGAGCAAACTGACCATGAAAAAAGAAAATGTTTATTCCACTTTAGATAAGACCTCATGGTCATACTCTAAGATAGTACAGTTTCTCCCTGTTTCACTTCTTTCAAGTGATAAAAACATCCGGATAGCTGAGAATACTATTTTCCCAATGAAAAACAAACAAACAAACCCAAGGCTATCAAGTCAATTCAGACTTACAGCGACAGGATTTTCAAGGCTGTAGCAGCTGGTGGGTTCGAACCGCCAACCTTTCAGTTAGCAGCCAAGTGCTTAACCACTGCACCACCAGGGCTCTTTATTTTTCAAATAACAACTCTAAGGTGAAACTGAGACTCATTGCGTTCTCAAGAAAATGGGTCATAGATGGTTATAAATAAAAGGAAACTGCTCTGAAATCCATACAACTGAATATTATTTTATAGATTTATTAGAAGTTAAGCATCTGAGTTACTAATCTTATCATGAAAAGAGAAGGCTAATTTATTTCATATTTGGGCAGTTTAATTTTGAAAAGTTACATCTTTGATTCTTTGACAGCTGCTACTAGTGTTTATACAGCCCTTGTCATCACCCCAGATGACTGCTGATTGACAGGACTAATAGATTTTGTTTTAATTGCAAAAAAAGACAGATGAAAGCTTTTGGCTGGGTGACTGAATGCTTGTCTTTAGCACTAAACTTGCCCATTTCTCTCCATGCTAAAAATCTATTTTTAATTCACTAGCCAAAAACAAAAACCAAATCCATTGTTGTCGAGTCAATTCTGACTAAAAAAATAATAATAATAATAATTAGGGTTGCAGTAAGAAAAGCATACAAGTTTAAGCTTATCTCTTTGAAAAAAAAAAAACATAATTTTTCTAACTTTGATACCAATGAGAAATAACTAAACATAAACACCAGAGGAAAGGTAAGTGCTGTCCTGGTAGTTTCTCTCCTCTGCAGCTGCAGTAATTCTCAAAATCACACACAAAAAAAGAGCCTGAACTCTTTGACGTTCTGGCTGGCTGTCTCTTTTTTCTCCCCAAGCAATTGAAGAAATTCTAATTCTGTTTTTACAGTTACACAACCAAGAAACACGCATTTTTAAACTCTATTTTAGCTGAGACACATCTGGAAAAGAACACAGTTGTCTTTCCTCTTTTCACTATATTTTATGCTTACTGATAGATATGCAAATGTATAACTTTACTTTTTATTTAAAGACTATGTATCTTAATTATGACTGGCTTAATATTTTCTTTACCATTAAAGTAGTATAAGTAGAGCTAGACCTTACTTTGCCATAGAATTGCAACCTACAGAGGCTAGCCTATTCGTGATCAATAACCAAGTAGTCAGAACACGCCATTTCTGGTTTACGTGACAAAGCAATCTACAAAAATGCCATATGACCTCATGTGTACCTCGATATATTTGAAGCATCTTTCCCACTGTCCTTCTTCGTTTTGTCCTATATCAGTTAACTACAGAAAAGGAGTCTGGCATGTCCTGTTCTGTTCCATCCTTATATGCAGTCAGTCAAAAAGCATACTCAGCAGGTACTTTGCATTACAAAATTTAACAGAGCTGCAACCCAGCGAAACTGATTTGTCTCAGTCTAGAAAAACACAACTAATAGAGTGAGGCCTTCAAAGGTTTGATTACAGTTTACATGGTAACTCACTGACTTTTTGGAGAAAAGTACAAATGAGAATATCATTAAAAAAAAAAAAAGCATTTACAGAAGAACTGATGAAATTATATGATTAATAAGGCATTATCAAATGCCTACAGTTGCTATTTCAAATCAAGAAGAGGTATAATAAATATCTAATCAAAAAAAAAGAGCAGGAAATGTAACCGAATGTAAACTTTAAATAGATTTGAAGACGATGCTGTGGTCTTCCACTGTTTTGTTTTTTTTTTTAATTATACTTTAGATGAAGGTTTACAAAGCAAATTGTTTCTCATTAAACAATACACATACTGTTTTGTGACACTAATTGCCAACCCCATGACATATCAACACTCTCCCTTTCTCAACCTTGGGTTCCCCATTATCGGCTTTCCTGCCCCCTCCTGCCTTCTTGTCCTTGCCCCTGTTGGTTGTGCCCATTTAGTCTCATTTTGTCTTAGGGTTCTTTCCAATCTTTGGTGAAGGGTGAACCTCAGGAGTGACTTCAGTACTAAGCTATAAGGGTGTCTGGGGGTCATACACCAAAGGTTTCTCCAGTCTCTGTCAGACCAGTAAGTTTGGTCTTTTTGTGTGTGAGTTAGCATTGCTCCTCATTTTTCTTCAGCTCTCTCCAGGACTGTCTACTGTGATCCCTGTCAGAGCAGTCAGTGGTGGTAGCCGAGCACCATCTAGTTGTGCCAGACTTAGTCCGGTAGAGGCTGTGGCAGTTGTGGTCCATTAGTCCTTTGGACTAATCTTTCCCTTGGGTTTTTGATTTTCTTCATTCTCCCTTGCTCCAGATGGGGTGAGACCAGTAGAGTATGTTAGATGGCCACTCACAAGCTTTTAAGACCCCAGACAATACTCACCAAAGTAGGATGTAGAACATTTTCCTTATAAACTATGTTATGCCAGTTGAGCTAGATATTCCCCAAGACCATGGCCCCCACAGCCCTTAGCCTGGTAATTCGGTCCCTCAGGGAGTTTGGATGTGTCTATGAAGCTTCCATGACCTTGCCTTTGTCAAGTTGTACTGGCTTCTCCAATACTGTGTACTGTCTTATCCTTCACCAAAGTTACCACCTGTCTATTGTCTAGTGTTTCTCCCTCCCCATCCCTCCCCTCCCTCATGACCATCAAAGATTGTTTCTTTATGTGTGTAAACATTTTCATGGGTTTTTATAATAGCAGTCTTATAAAGTATTTGTCCTTTTATGATTGAGTTATTTCACTCAGCATAACACCCTCCAGATTCATCCATGTTGTGAGATGTTTCACAGATTCATCATTGTTCTTTATCACTGCATAGTACTTCATGGTGGTCTGTACCATAGTTTCTTTACCCATTCATCTGCTGATGGGCACTTAGGTTGTTTCCATCTTTGTGCTTTTCTGAATACTGCAATTTACATGGGTGTGCATATGCTTATTCTCTAGGATATATTCCCAGGAGTAGAACTGCTGGTATATCTATTTCTAGCTTTTTAAGAAAGCGCCACATCATTTTCCAAAATGATTGTACCATTTTGCATTCCCACCAGCAGTGCAGAAGAGTTCCAATCTTCCTGCGGCCACTCCAACATTTGTTATTTTCTGTGTTTTTTGATTCATGCCAGCAATGTTGGGGTGAGTGTATTTCTTTTAAAATTCCAAAATTATTTTTAAAAGGAAAAGGAGAAAATGAATATAAGTATCCCTATTAAGTGATCAAGGAGCCCTGGTGGCAAAGTGGTTAAAATGCTCAGCTGCTAACCAAAAAAAAGGTTGGCGGTTGGAACCCACCAGATGCTCCATGGGAGAAAGATGTGGCAGTCTGCTTCCATAAAGACTTACAGCCTTGGAAACCCTATGGGGCAGTTCTAATCTGTCCTATAGGGTCACTGTGAGTCCGAATCGACTCAACAGCAACGGGTTTGGTTTGGTCTTAGGTTAAGTGATGAGAGCACAAAATATTACTCAACACATTAGTAATAACAATGTGATGTTCAAAATATGAAAGGAAAGCTGTCTTCCTCTCACTTTGTACTTGAATGGTCTACCTGCCAAACAACTTTGATGAGCTGTAAGGGATTCTATATATAAATGAGCAGAGTACACATCAGTTTCAGAGGTTAATGGTCAAAAGTATTTTTTGGCCCCACATAACACTGCAAACACTCTGGTCCTCATATCTTGTCACTTGTGATTTAACACCTCATTTTTTTTATACCCCTAAATTCCACATAGTCTGCGCTGCTTTCTATTCAACAACATTAGTTAATACCTTTTATTCTTGCCTCTACAAGAAGCTTAAAATCATTCTAAAAACCAGAGAAAAAGAAAGCTCTTATTCAATAAACACTAAAAATCTAATTTTTATTTAAAAAAAATCAATAATAGAAAAATGTACTGTTAGCATTAACAATTCATAACAATCAATGGATGATACAAATAGCAATTTTCTTATTTCTAGTTACCAACTTCTTCCCTCAAAACAGTGAAAGCACAGTTTGGTTTTTCCAATGAAGAAATCCAAATATTACATACCATCATCTGTCTGTCATGTCAAAGATTACAGATGAACAGTCAAAACCTTAGAAACTGCTGTAGATCCCTGACATTCCTAAGGATCTCTGGACCATTTTACATCCCAAATTTGCAAACGATACTACAGCATATACCCAAAGTACAACTGAAAATTTCAGGCAGCCCTTTTCAGACCTTCCAGGTTTCTATAAACACTGAACTAAAGTAATTTATAATGCCATTAAAATAAATTCTGCCATGCAAATAAGCTGTAAAATCCATTAAGTATCGAGGGTCTCTATGAGTCAGGTTTGGTTTTGGTTTTAGCATCATTACAGTAGCTATGTTATCCATGTACATACCTGTCTGTGCAAAACCAAACACAACTGCTGACAACTGTATAATGAAAGGAGACTCGTAGGTGCTGCACTGCAGGGTGAAGTCAGATAGCAGTAACCCAAACGTGGGCATGCTTTTAAAGTGGTTTGATACGAGGCTGTTGGGTAGCCAGGTAGGCTCACTCATTAGCTAAGCAATTCACAGGTGGGCCTCAGAGTGCATGCTGTGCATCCCCAAAGTCACACATTTCTGCATCACGCTTTACAGTGACTAGAACAATTTAAATCTTGAATATTGTATCTGGAAACACCAAGGTTCTTTGACTTACTTAACTCATGTGAATTAACCTTATGAAATAATTTGGAAAAGTACCTAGTATGGTACCTGCACATAAAAAGATACAATAAAAGTTTGTCCTTCCACTCACTTAACAGATGTTGCATTAAACATGAGGAAATGCTATAAAGACCCAGAGAAATCTATTTTCCTGGTTATTTCTCATTGTTGTACTATTTATATAAAGGAATAAAGGAAATTAGGTTCTTAAAATTCCTTGCTGCATCATCAGGGGTCACTCTCTCTAGTGAATCCCACCTTCTACTAATACTGATTTGTGCCAAATCTGTTCAGGGAAGCTGGTCCAAAAGTCTCAGCTTCCCTTCCCTCGTCAGTCCTGACACCAGCTGCTCCACGCAGCCCTTCTTATCCCCAGCACCCGGCCACCAGCTCGGGGTCCACCTGACCGCCTCTACTTCACACCAGCTGGCCCCACTGCTCCCTTTAGGTCTGATAATTCATCGCAACGACTCACAAAGCTGCAAGGAAAGAGCCCTCTTCAAACTAGAAGGAAAAAGAATACAAACACAAAGCAGCAAGGTCTGGGAGAAGTCCAAGCATAGAACTTCCATGCCCTCCAGGTGACGTGCTACCCTCCTGAGAACAGAGAACTTCCAATCCAGAAGGTCCACTGAGCCCCTATCTTTCAAAGCCTTTATTGGCCTCACCATGTGGCCGTGGTAAAATACCTCCTGAGGCTCATGATGCTTAGTTAATATCTGCCCCCAGGTGAGCCCTCTTGTGCTAGTCAGCCCCCACTCATTGGCCTTGGGTGTGATCCAGCTCTCAGGAACCAGGACCAAGAGTCAAACTGTTTGCTGGAAGAAGGCTCCACATCTCGCACTTGCCCGTTACACTTTGTTGTTGCTGTTAGCTGCTGTTGAGTCCCCCCGATTCATGGTGACCCCATGCACTCCCACAATATCAAACCTCTTGCATATTAACCAATGCGTTCTGTTGTTTCACACCTTCATGCTTTTGCCTATGGTGATGCCCTGACTGAAATGAAATCCTCTACCCCGTCCACAGGAGTCCCTGGTTGGTGCAAATGATTAACATGCCCAACTGCTAACAGAAACCTTAGTGGTAGTTCGAGGCTGCCTCGGAAGAAAAGTCTGGCGATTGACTCCCAAAAAACCAGCCATGGAAAACCCTATGAACAACCTGGGAATTGGGAGAAAAATCTGGGGAACAATAATTTCAATAAGGGCCTAACTTCCCAAATATGTATTTTTTTTAAACTTCTGCAACTTAACAAAGAGACAAAAAAATTTAAAAATGGGAAAAAGATTTGAACAGACACTTCACTAAAGAGGATATTCAAATGGCCAACAAGCACAAAAAAAAAGGTGCTCAATGGCATTAGCCATTAAAAAAAAAAACCTGCAAATCAAAACTATAATGAGGTATCACCTCGCCCCTATTAAAATGGCAATGATCAAAAATTGGAAAACAACAGGTGTTGGTGGGGTTGTGGAGAAACTGGAATCCTCATCCATTGCTGGTGGGAAGGTAAAATGGTACACCCACTGCGAAAACAGTTCAGCAGTTCCTCAAAAAGTTGAACATAGAACTACCATATGACCCAGAAATCCCAATTCTTGGTACATACCAAGAAGAAGTAAAAGCAGGAACATAAACAGAAACCTGTACGCCAATGTTTGTCACAGCACTTTTCACAATAGTCAAAAGACTGAAACAACAAAACGTCCATCAACAGAATGGATAAACAAAACGTAGTATGTCCACACAATGGAATATCAGTCAGCCACAAAGAGAAAGGAAGTCCTGATGTATGCCACATGGATGAATCTTGGAAACATACAGAAATCAAAGATTATTAGTATTTACCAAGAGTGGGAGGGAAGAGGAAAGGGAGAGTTTTTGCTCAGAGGGCACTGAGTTTACGTTAATGTTGGAGGAATGATTTAGTAAAGGAAATGAGAATGGTTGCACAACATGAAGAATATAATCGATGTCCGCTGACACATAGAAATTGTTAAATTGGTAAATGTTTTATTGTGTATATTTTCACTACAATAAAAAAAGAAAATCCTATGAAGTAAAGTTCTATTCTGACACACATGGGGTCTCTGTGTGTTGGAACCTACTCAGTGGTAGCTGGTCATCTCTGTCCACAAGGCAAACTCCCACACCTCTTTCAAGTATAGGAAACCTTCTCTACTTCCCTGGTGTCCCTTTCTGGGTGTTCCCATGGTTTGTACTACATACTTCCATTAGAATACTTAAAACACTGTATTATAATTGAATATTACCATATGCTTCCCAGCTATACACTGTCAGGGATCATGTCCTTTTAGAATCTTTTGAAGATTATCTCTTTATTCTGTCCACAGTATAAGTCTGACAACAGCTTCCTTTGAATATGTTGTTGTTACTTCTGTCAAGTTGGCTCCAACTCACGCCAACCTTATGTATAACAGAATGAAACATCGCCTTTGAATACAGTCCCAGGTAAAAGTATCTAGTACCTAATCCTGTGTTGTGTCATAGTTGTTTCCAGTAAAGTTCTTTCTCATCACTTGGCTTTGATGTAAGGTCATTTCTCACCTCTGGCTGCACCAAATAACCACATTTAGTCAAACATTTAGATCTTTGCTAATTTCCAGTTAGCTCCTATCCATATGTTCCCGTTTCACAAACCTCCTGGATTAGATCAGTTCGGAATGGCTGCTGGCAGCTGTTTGCCATTCAATTTTGCTACCACTAAAGCATGTGAATATTTCATTGTTTAGGCGTTGCAGAGACTCTCAGCAAACATTTACTCTGAGTTCTTGGATTAGAAGAACATTTGCGGTAGGCAAAAGGTAAATAATAAACCACAATGCTACTCAACCGGTGACCTAAAAGCCTTTTGACATCTGACTCTATTGCTTACTAAATCATAGTGCATATAAACAAAGGTCTAATCCTGTGTTTCTACTACAAATTATATTTCTAGAACACAGTTCTTCAGTATTTGGTTTATTTAAAATAAGCTAAACTAAGGTACAATGGTTCAGTAGTTTACACACTAACATAAAAAGTATCAGATATGAATTCATCTGTCACTAACTTACTAAACCCAGCTGGATGAGTCACTGAATATAAGCTGTCAGAACTCTGGTTTTCTCCACTATAAACCTATTATGCAAGTTTCAGTTATAATGGACCAGTATCTATGACTCTTCAGTTCTGTACGTCAGAAACAAACACAAATTCAATATACCAAAAAACACTTGCTTGAATGCCTTTTATAAGTCAGGCACAAAGCTGGGCACATGGGAGATGATGAATAAGAACCCATCGCTGCCCTTCAGGGGTTTGGGAGAAACCAATATAAACAAGCAATAAGCAGTACACAGTTTCCTGAAGACAGGGATGATTTTGATCAGACCCCTCCCAGGTACACAGAATGCCTGTAACGAATACATGTTGAATGAATGAATTAATCAAGTCACTGATTGATCAAAGTGCAATAAATGCTATAATAAGGGATTAATTCCAACTTGGCAGGTCATGGAGAGACTTATGGAGAGGAGGACTTGAGCAAGGTCTTGAAGGATGAGTTCAATTTGGGCAAGATGAGATGGGATGAGGGACTCTGAAGACAAAGTAAGGGAAACTCTTCCTCACTAAAAATACAGCAGGCTCGCTTCCCCCTGGGGTCTGTTCACTCTGATAGTGGCTGTCCCCATCACACTGGCAGTGAGAGGTATGTTGCTTCCCTCACCAAAATTCAGCAGGCACAGGGTAAATATTTGTTCAATGAATGGCCCAACCAAGTGGGAGTGAAGGAAAACAACAACAAAACCTTACCTTGGTTCCCTTGAGTACAGCTGATGACATTTTCAAAAAGACTTAAAATGCCAAGGTTAACAAAACTAAGCAGAGAATATTGAAGAAAATAAAAATTAAAAGTCAGGCTTACACAGTTTTCTAAACCTACCTTTGTATAGTTAGCTGGTTTGCCCCAAGAGTTGCACCAGGCCATTCTAATTCTAATTAGCTAAAATAACTACGTTCCAATTCCAAAGGGTTTCTATAATGTTCCAAGTTTCTTACTTCCTACTTCCTTAGTCAAACTGCTTTGACGTAGGGGACCACTTGGTGGTCTACCATGCAAGACAGCCAATATTTTGACAACGCTTCGTGTGTTTTCCTCCCACCCAGTTCCTGTTCTTATCTAAGCTAAGTTCTTGGACTTCACAGGCTCAATGACTCTTCCTGGTCTCCCCTCCAATCAAGTTTAGAAAATGACCCTCCCCCCTCCCCACCCAGGTGTGGTCCAAAAGAATAACAGCATTCCAAAAGAAAGAAGTAATCAAACAGAACTCCATACAGTCATTTGAGACCTAGAGATGTTCTACCGTAGGCCACACTATCACAGGCAGCATCACACTTAGAGATTCCTTTCATACCACCTCAAACTTATCTGCCCTTCAACAGACAGGAAGGGAAAATATCAATTGTGAAATTTATGAAGGGAACTATGCCCTCTTATCTAACTTTACATTGTTCAAATTTTCAGTCCTTTAATTTTAAAGTGAAAACCACAGATAAAATTTTTCAGGAAAAACAGTAGGGAAATATTTCAAGCATTGTAAAAAATTAAATGTGAGGAAATATGTTGGCACTTAGCAATATTTTCATATCTCTGGGGAAATATTACATCCAGAAACCTGATAAATGGATTTCACCATATCACATTTTAATAACTTTTTGTACTTTACAAGGCTGTTGTAGTTAGACACCATAGAGGCAGTTCCAACTTCTAGTGACCCCATGTACAACAGAATGAAACACTGCCCGGTCCTGTGCCATCCTCACAATCATTGCTATGCTTGAGCCCACTGTTGCAGCCACTGGGTCAGTCCATCTCATTAAGGGCCTTCCTCTTTTTCACTGACATTTTTTATCTTTCTGTTGCTACCAATATTTTTCTCTCATGTCTCTCTCTTCCTATATTCTTCTCATTTTATTCCCTTCTCTTTTTCCTGTTATTTCCTTCTAATTAATTTCAGTCATAAGGAAAGAATATATTTATTTAACTATGTGTACGAAGCCTTACATCTCATCCAAAAGGAAATATGTGTTAGGAACACAGTTCCCAAAACATATATATTTTGGTGTTATCCATAAAAAGGGGACATATTTTGGCAAATATTTGGCCGAATAAAGGTTAAAAAAAAGTCTCTCCCTCCCTCCCTTCCTTCCTTCCTTTGTTAATTGCAGGACTTCTCAGAGCCCTCACACGTGCCAAATGAACCTCCAGGAGTAAGACGATGTGTATGTGTATGTCAATTCTTTCTTCCTCAATTAATCATCCAAGATATACTTTCAGAAGTGCTTTCCTAAAAAAAAAACCAGGAAAAACAAATCAATATAATACATTCAAAAGGTCTGTATTTTAAGGATTGGAAAAAAAGGAAGGTAAGACAAAACAACACAAAACAAAAAGCTAGAGGTTAGCCTCTCTTTTTATTAAGAATCCAGCTGTGAAAACTAATCTAATCAGAGGCTAACACATACGGAGCGCACATTTATCTTCCAGAAGTACCTAAGAGGAGATCAAGCTATGAACGATATGATACCATGGAAATATAAATGAAATCATGATGACAAAGCCTTTTAAAATTAGTTTAATTTCGCTCCTTTTGAAAAATCACACGAATGAGCATGAAGAAATAAATGATGAGAAAGTCCACAGTATGGAAATACATCGTGGTTATTAACCTAGACAACTTCTATACATAGTTCAAGGATTAGCTCACTTCACCTCCTCCTCCATATTTCTCCTCTTTCCAGCGTTTCCATGGCGCCCTGTGTGTGGAACCACTGTTACACTGGGTCGCAATAATTTATCTTCTCAGCTGACTTCCTTTATAGAATGGGGAAGATAGTACATCTGAATGTGCAGCCTCAAGGTCTAGCACACTTCATGGATTACAAAAGACTGTTTGTGGTTAGTAACTTAATTGGTGCTCTTAAATTCATTAATTACCTAACTCAGCAAACATTCATAAGGGTAAACTGAAATATCCTAAATTTTGAAACAATGGAGTCACTATTAAATGTAACTCACTTTTTCTTCCTCATTGTGATAAAAATAGCTAGCACCTCGCATATAGTAGGCTCCCAATAAATGCATATTGAAACGATTATCAATTAATCCAAGTCTGACTATAAGGTCAGGCCTTAGTAGAAAGGGCTGGACACTTCAAAAATCACAGAACAGCTATTAAGTTACTTGTGACTTCAGTGTCTCAGTAGCTCTGTCTGATCCTACCTCAAAGCTGCTCTGTTCAAGGCATGGCTTCTGACCACTGCTGAGAAGCAATGGCCAGGGCTACCTTCCCTCCACCAGACCTCAAGCACAGAAGTACCTCCACGATGCAAAGCACTGCAGTTGGCATAAGGAGAGAAAAATACCAGCACTAAGGTACTAGCCTGGACTCACTTTGCCAAAATGAATTCTGATATGATATGAAGAATAGGTGATAAATGAAAAAAAAAATTTTTTTAAGCACCCTAGCAGCTATGAAGACTGAAATAACTTATTTTTTAGACAATCATAGACTAACGAGTGAACTTTTCCAAACTTATCATGTGTCACCTGCCTAGACAGATGTCCATCATTTCTTTTTCAATGTTCTTTCCAATTAATTATATTCTACTAGAAACCATTCTTCCCACCCCAATTTTCTCTCTGTCTTAACCGACACATGGGTTACCTTTCCCAGATGGTATAATTAAATACTTTAAAAACAAAAAAAAGTAGTCAGAACTCTGTCTTCACCAAAATGCCCAGGACACAGCCTTCTTTTTAGACCACAGAAATTATTCATCAGCCTAAAGGCCAGCTACATTTTAAAATCTGCAGGGAATAGCAGGACAGGAGAACACTCCGAGTATGTGTTAAAGACTCTTTTCACCATGCAGGCTGATTTCTTTGTGGGTTTATTCTCCCAGGAGAGATGATAGACTATTCTTTTAGAATTTGCTTAGGATGGGTGTATAAGTTCTCTCCAACAAGGGCTCTCTGGTTGTGATTTTTTTTTTTTTTTTAAGCGAAAACTGCATTTAACAGAAATTCCAACAGAAGAGTGAATTAAAGGGGTAATTTCAGAGGTACTGAAAAGCTGTAATGTCCATTCAAAGTAATGAAGGCACACAGCATTAATCTCCTAAAAAGATTCAAATGCTGTGAGTAGAGCAATTCTGTTTCTTAGTAGGAACAAATTAAGATGATTTCCCTTACAGAAATTGACATAATTACAAGTAATTATCTTGTACTCTCTAAATTTACCACTATAGCACATTCTGCAAATATCATTCCCTTCGAATACTTTATTTGGAAATACAGGAGGGATTGTTGCTTCGTGAATTGTGCTACAGACCTCAAACTGATTGTTTAACATAACGCATGTACTAAACAGATGACATTCACAAGTGGGAAGAGCTTGGAATTCCAAATTTATGATAGTCCCCTCATCAGGTAACTCATACTACCCAAAGGAGTACAAACAAAATGAAAATGGCAAACATTCAAAGATAATGTTGAGTCAAATGTGGGCTTATGCATGAAACAATGGGGAGAATCATTCTGAAATGCATAGGGCAATCATGAAAAACACGTAAACAGCTGCTGTAGTATTTATAAAAATCCTTGCAGAGCCAAATACAATCCCACCATTTGCAGTCTACTCAGTTTTTCATTTTCCTTTAATAAGAAAATGTGAGAAAAACCAGCTACTCATTGGGCATTAGTAGGAGAATAAGCACGTGAAACCTAATTTCACCATCTTTGGGGCCAATTATCATCTGGATTTCAGCTGATATTTGAAGTCTGTTTTCCAGCGAAACTGGGAATCCTTACCATCATAAAAACATGCCCAGAGCTTGCCTTTCCCTGCATGCTCCTGACTGCCTGGAATGGCTTCCACATCTCTGCCTGGTGAAAATCGGACACCTATCAAGTCTAGTTGAAATGCCACTCTGCCTTGAAGATCTCATTCCTACCCCAAACTCCAAACCCTTACCCTTCTACTCAGCTATGACATCTCCTTTTATTCATTCACCAAAGAACACTCTTTCTGCTTCTATGATAACGCTTAATATATGCCACCTCACATTTCAGATATTTGTGCACTTGTCTTATCCTGCCTTCTAGATTCTTTTTTGGCAACTTGTATCTTACTGGTATTTGCATAGTAGTGGTTAAGAACTTACCTGGTAACCAAAAGGTCAGCAGTTCAAGTCCACCAGTCGCTCCTTGGAAACCCTATGAGGCAGTTCCACTCTGTCCTATAGGGTCGCTATGAGTCGGAATTGACTCGACGGCAATGTGTTTGGTTTGGGGTTTTTTTTTTTTTTTTTTCTTTAACAGCTATAGTAAATGTTTAATGATTTTTCATCATCTGAAATAAATGCTATTTTTAAAATTATTCCCATTTATAAACACGTCATTGAAAAAGCCTCTAAAATGGCTAGAGTCCATTAAAAAAAAAAAGATGCAGGTTTTAAACTCTGAGCAAATATCTTGTTTTACTTAACCAAAAGTTGAGTATTTTTATATTTTTATATTAGTGTTTAAAAACCATCCATGCTGAGATTACCAACTCTGTGCCTATTAATCTTACCTAATTTATTTGGCCAGTATGAATGTTAACTGTACTTGCATATGAAATTACAATAACTTGTAATTTAAGATTCTTTCTTTAATTATATCTCTTAAGGTTAGAAGTTTTGTTTATATTTAAATTTTCATCTTGTTAACAACTTCTAAATGTCAGCAGTATATTTTATAGGTTTATAATACTTTCAAAAATAGCATTAGGAATTTTATATCCTCACTCATAATTTCTTTTATTAATATTTTATTGTATTTTGGTGAAAATATACACAGGAGAACAGATTCCCGTTCAACAATTTCTACACAGAACGTTCAGCGACATTGGTTACATTCTTCACATTGTATCAACATTCTCATTATTTCTGTTCTAGCTGTTCCATTCCCATTAACTTAGTCTCACTGCCTCCCAACCTTCTCATCTATGCTTTAGAATAACTGTTAGCCATTTGGTCTCATACAATTTTTCAAAAGAGTGCAATACTCAAGGGTGACATTCTTTACTTTTTGAGCAAACCTCTTATTTAGTTAAAAGGTGACTTCAGGGGATGGTTTTGATTTAAGGTTTATTTAAGGAGTATTTCAGGGCAATGGTCTCCAGGATTCCACCAATCTCAATGGATCCAGTATGTCTGAAATTTTTGAGAATTTGGAAGTTCTGTTCCACATTTTTCTCCCTTTCTGTCAGGATCCACCTATCGTGACCCTGATCAGAACATTTGGTAGTAGAAGCCGGCACCATCTAGTTCTTCTGGTCCCAAGGTGGAGAAGGCCGTGGTTCTTGGAGACAAATGGTCCTATAGTCCGGCTCCTTCTTTGGTCACTCATTCATTCATAATCCAGTACAAGGCAATGCAAAAACATACTATGGATTCACTTTTAAAAAGAAAGAGAGTCCTGACCAAATTAACATGGATAATTTGCCCACAGTGACAGTTATTTACTGGAAACACTGGTTACATAAGAGTATATGTCTTCCAAATTGTTATTTCACGACCACTGTAAATAGGATAAAAAAGTTCATAAAAATTTCTTGAGAACCATAGCTAGTAATTATAACAGTGATAAGTATATTCAGATATGATTTACTTATCAGTGTGGTCTACTTTATATTCCTGTAAACCTTTATAAACTGTGTACTTCTCAGACTGGTTATTCTACCTTTACTGATATCAAACCAAACCCACTGCCATCGAGTCGATTTCAACTCACAGCAACCCTATAGGACAGAGTAGAACTGCCCCGTAGGGTTTCCAAGGCTGTAAATCCTTATTGAAGCAGACTATCCCATCTTTCTCCCATGCAGCAGCTGATGGGTTTCAGCTGCTTTAACCACTGCACCACCAGAGCTCCTACCTTTATTGATCCAAAAACCAAACCCATTGTCACTGAGTCGATTCTGACTCACAGTGACCCTACAGGGCAGAGTAGAACTACCCCATAGAGTTTCCAAGGAGCAGCTGGTAGATTTGAACTGCCGAACAGCCTGAGCTCTTAACCACTGTACCACCAGGGCTCTTTCTCCCCTATTCCTGTTCCATCTGCATCATCTACTCTGACTTAGAGCTGGTCATCCCTTGAAATCATGAAGTATGTGAAGTGTGTGATCAAAACCCTCTCTCTATCATCCCTTCTAAGTACTTCTCCTGGCCCCCTGAAACACAGACCCCCGAATGCTGCTTCTTGGTTCTGCACAATAGTGACCCTGTACTCCACCTCAAACCAGGCCTCTCAGTAACTATGACTTCAATGTTTCACAAATCCTTCTGTCCCAGCTATATCAACAGGTTATACGAGTCCCATTTCTCAAGGTCTTCTTAGATGACAGACTAGCAAAGCTAACAGAGTAAACAAATGCTGTTATATTTGCATTTTACTATAGGTGTTTAAAGCCTTCACACAAAAGAATTGGCGGTTATTTCAGGAACCAAAATGAGTTATAGAAGAGGTGTCTGAAAGCAAATAGATCCCTTGGTGTCTTCAAAATATACCATCTATATAACTGTGTTTTCTTATAAGCTGGTCCAACCATTGATTCCAAACTAGAAAAGTTGAAGCAGCGCAGCCCAATGGATACAGCCCTCAGAGTACCCAAGTCCAGGGCCAGCCTCTGAATAGCTAGGTGATCTTGAATGAGCCAGTTCACCATGCTGGTACTCGGTTTCCTGCAAAATTAAAAGCTGTTTGAGGTACGTTTCATTTCTAAAACTAGTCTAAGCTCTATAAATGCTGTCTAGAAAAATCCTACGCTAAAAGAAAAAGGCTTATTTAAAATAAATAATATTAATGTATAGAGAACAAAGTTTATTAGTGGTTACCAGGGGCAGGAGGGAGGGAGAAAGGAGGGGTTAAAGGTAATGAAAATATTGCATTGATTAAGGGTAGGGTTGCACAGCAGATTACTGTAATTGCTGTCAATAAGTTATACACCTGTAAAAAAGTTGAATTGGCCAAAGTTGTATGATAGATATATTTACAACAATGACACACACACACACACACACAAAAGTAGCTGCTGAGGCTGCTTACATACAACCAGAAACCTCATGGGATTTGGTTTCTTGGTTTGGAGGTTTAGGGTCACAGTTTCATGGGACATCCCAGTTAATCAGCCTAATAACGCATTTAGTGCTTTTGTTCTACCTCCTAGCTTGTGCCTGAGGTCTTAAAAGCTTGCAAGCGGCCACCCAAGACACAACATTTGGTCTCTATTTGTCTGGAGCGACAGAGAAAAGAAAGTCAGGAATAGGAATACGTGGAGGAAATGGAATGCGTGGCTAATTGCCTCCATGAATAACTGCCTCCTTTGCCATGAGACCAGAACTGTGCCCAGCTACCATAGAAGAATCCCCATCAAAAGGGGGGAAATGCAAAACAGAATCTCAAATTCTCATGGACTCCAGACTTCCTAGAGTGATGGAGGTTGGATGAACCCCTGAAACTACTGCCCTGAGATAATCTTTAACCCTTAAACCAAAAATATCCCCTCAAGTCTTCTTAAAACCTAAGAACGGTTTAGCTGAACTACTAAAAAATATCTGCCTTACGAATTACACTCTCTTAAGAACTACTTATACGGAATCAAATCGACAACAACTCAAAAAATTAGATAGGAACCTTAGAGGCAGTGAATTTACATTAACGGGGAGGAACAAGTCAGAAAAGGAAGGTGAGAATGGTCGTACAACTCAAAGAATGTAATCAATGTTGCTAAATGGTACATGTAGAAACTGTTGAATTGGTGTATGTTTTGCTGTGTATATTCTCAACAACATCAACAAAATAAAATAAAATAAATAATATTGGTGTGACTAAAAATGGTATAGTTAATTAATTGATACGTAATTAATACTTACATAAATCCCATGTTCCTTGGTTATTTCTTCTCAAAGCACTCACATATACTCCTTAGGATATGCGACTCTACTCTTCACATAAATCAGTAAAATACTAGTTCCTTCCACCATAATTTTTTGTTATGTGTATATGTCTGAAAAAATTATTGGGGGAAAAAACGCCAAGCCAGATACACTAAAGCAAAATGAGAAAAAGGAAAACTATTCTACAATGGTATTTATCAAATCACTCAAAATATTTCCAGTCCCTGTGACCATGCACACTCAAACATATAGAATATTTAATAATCAACATGTTTTCGTTGTTATTTACCAAAAGTTGGATTCCAACACATGGCGACCCCATGTGTCAGAATAGAACCGCTCCATAGGGTTTTCAAGGCTGCGAGATTTCTAAAGCAGATTACCAGGCCTGTCTTCCATGACCCCTCTGGCTGGGTTTGATTGTTGTTTGCTTGATATATTTTTTTCCATCCTTTGAGTTTTAATTTGTTTGTCGTCTTTGAGTCTAAGGTGTGTCTCTTGTAACAGCATATAGATGGATGGTTTTTTTTTTTTTTTATCCATTCTGCCACTCTCTGTCTCTTTATTAGTACATTTAGTCCATTTACATTCAGCATAATTTTCTGTGCTGAGTCGTTTTTCTTCATGTATTTTCTTTTTATCTTTTTCACTGTTGATTTTGTGTTTGCTGAGTCTTTATGCTTTTCTTCTGTTTTATTTTGATGTGTGGAACTGTTAGCTTCCTTTGTGGTTACCTTACTATTTACCCCTATATTTCTAAGTTCAAACCAATCTTTTATTTCTTTATATCACCTTGACTTCCTCTCCATATGAAAGATCTATGACTACATTTTTTAGTCCCTCTTTTTTGTTTCAATGTTGTCATATTTTATATACTGATGTCTCTGCTTCCCTATTTTCAGTGTTTTAGCTTTGATTTATTTTTGTGACTTCCCTATCTGGGCTGATATCTGGTTGCTGTGTCCTGTGTTTTAGTCTTGGGTTATTACCTGATGTTATTGATTTTCTAACCAGAGGATTCCCTTTAGTGTTTTTTGTAATTTAGTTTGGTTTTTTGCAGATTTCCTTAGCTTTTTTTTCTTTTGTTTATCTGGAAATGCCCTAAGTTCACTATCATATTTGAGAGGCAGTTTTGCAGGATATATAATTCTTGGCTGGCAATTTTTTTCCTTCAAGTCTTTATATATATCATCCCATTGCCTTCTTGCCTACATGGTATCTGCTGAGTAGTCTGAGCTTGGCCTTATTGACTCTCTTTTGTAGATGACTTTTTGTTTATCCCTAGCCACTCTTAAAATTCTCTCTTTATCTTTGGTTTTGCAAGTTTGATTATAATATGTCTTGGTGACTTTCTTTTGGGATCTACCTTGTGTGGGGTTCGATGAGCATCTTGGAGAGACACCTTCTTATCTTTCATGATATCAGGGGAGTTTTCTGCCAACAAGTCTTCAACAATTATCTCTGTATTTTCTGTTATTCCCCCTGTTCTGGTACTCCAGTCACTTGTAGGTTATTCCTTTTGATAGAGTCTCACATAATTCTTTGGGTTTCTTCATTTTTTTAATTCTTTTAACTGATTTTTCCTCAAATAAGTTGGTGTCAAGTGTTTTATCTTCAATCTCACTAATTCTGACTTCCATCACCTCAATTCTGCTCCTCTGACTTTCTACTGAGTTGTCTAATTCTGAAATTTTATTCTTAATCTTCTGAATTTCTGTTTGCTGTCTCTCTATGGATTCTTGCAGCCTGTTAAATTTGTCATTGTGCTCTTCTATAATCTATTAACTTCCTCTACTGCTTTGTCTGTGTGTTCCTTGGCTTGTTCTGCATTTTGCTTGATCTCCTTCCTGATGAGTTCTATAAATTAATCTTTTGTAGTCTACCTCTAGTAATTCCAAGAAGTTATCTTCCTCTGGAAGATTTCTTGATTCTTTGTTTTGGGAGCTTGCTGAAGCCATCATGGCCTGGCTCTTTATGTGATTTGATATTGACTGTTGTCTCCAAGCCATCAGTAAGTTCTTATATTTATTTTATATTTGCTTACTGTGTCCTAGCTTCTTGTTTTGTTTGG
The DNA here is from genome assembly GCF_030014295.1 of Loxodonta africana. Lineage (NCBI taxonomy): Eukaryota > Metazoa > Chordata > Mammalia > Proboscidea > Elephantidae > Loxodonta > Loxodonta africana. The sequence continues at coordinate 28,034,358 of NC_087360.1, read as the reverse complement.
TTTGGTTTTGATATGCCCAAATAGGCTGTTCATGTGAGCTAGTTTGATTATTGGCACCGTTGAAGCTCTAACATCCTGTCAGCAGGTGGTCAGATTTGGTACTAGGTGTGTGAGCTCAGAAGTCCATTTACTTTTCTTGTGTAGATTCAGCTCAGGTGTCGAGATAGTGGGTCATCACGTGTGTGGTGCAGGCTCTTACCTATAGTCCTAAATGGGCAGGGGTGATTGGCGTAGGCACAGGCATCTGGCTGCAGTAGGGGGTCACGCACTGAGCAAGGCCGGGGGTTGACAGCTGCCCCTGAGTGTACCCTACATTGTGAGGTGGGTGGGTTTTGCAGCCGGACTATGGGCACCCAGTGCTGTTGGCTATAAGGACTGGGAGGCACTACTTATTCTTGGACCCCTGTTGTAGGTGACTAGGTGGTGTGTGTGGAGCCACCAGTCCTCAGGTCCCTGATGCGGATAGGTGAGGACCCTGCTTAATGGGCAGAGCATTGTCAAATGCTACAAACCTCCCACTCCACCATATAGCTAATACAGTGAAGTTAGGCTTCAAGTATATACTCTGTTGTATTGTACTAATGAGGGCCTATGCTCTTGAAATGGGCCCACAAAGTCTATGTAGGGGTGAAAGGCATTCAAAGTCTGCGGACCCCTTGTGCCTGTGCCTAGACAAAGAAGATATGCCTGCCCTGAGTTCCCAGCTTCGGGGAGGTGGCAGATTATTTTTTCCTGTTTGTTAATTTGTTCCCTCTCCCAGGCAAGGAGAATGGCTCAGGGCACGTGACGGACCCTATTTCCGGACCAGAGAAAGTGGCAATTGCTGAAGCCAGCCTGGAACGAGTGCAGAGCTAAGAGGGAGCAGGTAAATGGGAGATAGGTTCTTCCCAAATGGTGTTTTTTGATCTGCTTGGTAGGATATATATGCATGCACTTATATTTTGGTGATTGAGGTCCGCTTCTCACTGGTTTTGGAAGGTTGAGCAGATTCTCTGCTGCTTGGTCTCTCCCAACGTGGAAAACACGTCCCAAATACCACTGCTTGCCTCACTGTGCATGGCCGTTGATCCAGCCTGCAGGGTGCCAATTCCTGCTGGGTCAGGTCTGGCAATGCCATGCTGCTTCTGAACCATCTCTCCCTTCCCCTGCCACTCAGTCCAATTCCTCAACTTTTCCTTTGATGTTCAGGGCTCCTAGGCTATCACATATAATCGATTCACTTGTTTTTTCGGGTCTTTGCTGTAAGAGGGACCACTGGAAGTTTCTGACTACTCTATCATCTTAGCCTCACCTCCTTTCTATTCTCTTTTATCACTGGGTGGGTTTGAACTGTCAACCCTTTGACTAGTAGACAGTGCTTAGCTATTTCCACCGCCAGGGACCTTCAACAGTATAATAAATAATATTATCTAAAGCTCACTTATTAATATCAGGATACAAGATAAACATACAAAGATCAGTTGGATTCCTCTACACCAACAAAGAGAGTGTTGAATAGGAAATCACCAAACCAATGTATCATTTACAATAGCCCCCAAAAAGATAAAATACTTAGGAATAAATATAACCAGAGATGTAAAAGACCTATACAAAGAAAACTACAAGACACTACTGCAAGAAACCAAAAGAGACCTATATAAGTGGAAAAACATACCTTGCTCATGGATAGGAAGACTCAACATTGTGAAAATGTCTATTCTACCCAAAGTGATCTATAGATACAATGCAATTCCAATCCAAATTCCAATGGCATTTTTTAATAAGATGGAAAAACAAATCACCTACTTCATATGGAAAGAGAAGAGGCTCTGGTAAGTAAAACATCACTGAAGAAGAATAACAAAGTGGGAGGCTTCACACTACCTGATTGTAGAACCTATCATACCACCATGGAAAACAAAACAGCCTGGTACTGTTACAATAATAGATACATAGACCAGTGGAACAGAGTTGAGAATCCAGATGCAAATTCATCCGCTGATGAGCAACTGATATTTGACAAAGGCCCAAAGTTTGTTAACTGGGGAAAAGACAGCCTCTTTAACAAATGGTGCTGGCATAACAGGGTATCCATGTACCAAAAAAAAAATGAAACAAGACCCATACCTCACACCGTGCACAAAAACTAACTCAAAATGGATCAAAGACCTAAATACAAAATCTAAAATGATAAAGATCATGGAAGAAAAAATAGGGACAACACTAGAAGGCCTAATACATGGCATAAACAGTATACAAAGCATTACTAACAATACACAAACGCCAGAAGAGAAACTAGATAACTAGGAGCTCCTAAAAATCAGACACTTATGCTCATCCAAAGACTTCATCAAAAGAGTAAAAAGACAACCTACAGACTGGGAAAATTTTCTTGCTACAACAAATCCAATCAGCATCTAATCTCTAAAATCTACAAGATATTGCAAAACCTTAACAACAAAAAGACAAATTACCCAATTACAAAATGGGCTAAGGATATCACCGGGCACTTCACCAAAGAAGACATTCAGGCAGCTAACAGATACATGAGGAAATTCTCAGGATCGTTAGCCATTAGAGAAATGAAAATCAAAACTACAATGAGATACCATCTCCCCCCAACAAGGCTGACATTAATCCAAAAAAACACAAAATAATACATGTTGGAGAGGTTGTAGAGAGACTGGAATACTTACACATTGCTGGTGGGAATGTAAAATGGTACAACCACTTTGGAAATCGATTTGGCACTTCCCTAAAAAGCTAGAAATGGAACTACCATATGATGCAGCAATCCCGCTCCTTGGAATATAACCTAGAGAATTAAGAGCCCTCGCACCAAAAGAAATAAGCACACCCATGTTCACAATAGCAAAAAGATAGAAACAACCTAGGTGCCCATCAATGGATAAATGGGTAAACAAATTATGGTATATTTACGTAATGAAATACTACGCAACAATAAAGAACAACAATGAATCCTTGAAACATCTCATAACATGGATGAATCTGGAAGGCACTACGCTGAGTGAAATTATTCAGTCACAGAAGGACAAATATTGTATGAGCCCACTATTATAAGAAATCAAGAAATGGTTTAAACACAGAAGAAAACATTCTTTGATGGGTACAAGGGTGGGGAGGGAGGAAGAGGGGTATTCATTAACAAGATAAAAAACCAAATTAACTAGATAGTAGACAAGAATTATTTTAGGTGAAGGGAAGGACAACACACAATACAGGGGAAGTCGGCACAACTGAACTAAACCAAAAGCTAAGAAGTTTCTTGAATACAACCAAACTCTTCAAGGGACAGAGCAGCAGGGGCAGGGATTTGGGGACCATGGTTTCAGGGAACAACTAGGTCAACTGGCATAACAAAGTTTATTAAGATGTTCTGCATCCCACTTTGGTAACTGGCATCTGGGGTCTTAAAAGCTAGGAAGCAGCCATATAAGATGCATCAATTGGTCCCAAACCACCTGGAGCAAAGGAAAATGAAGAATACCAAAGACACAAGGAAAATATGAGCCCAAGAGACAGAAAGAGCCACACAAACCAGAGACGCCATCAGCCTAAGTCCAAAAGAACTAGATGGTGCTCAGCTACCACCAATGACTACCCTGACAGGGAACACAACAGAGAGTCCCTGATGGAACAGGAGAAAAGTAGGGTGCAGAACTCAAATTCTAGTAAAAAGACCAGACTTAATGGTCTGACTGAGACTGGAGGGACCCCAGAGGACATGGCCCCTGGACTCTCTGTTAAACCAAAACTAAAACCATTCCCGAAGCAAACTCTTCAGACAAAGATTACACTAGACTATAAGATATAACATGATACCAGTGAGGAGTGTGCTTCTTAGCTCAAGTAGAAACATGAGACTAAGTGGGCAGCTCCTGTCTGGAGGCAAGACGAGAAGGCAGAGGGGAACAAGAGCTGGTTGAATGGACACGGGAAACACAGGGTGGAGAGAAGGAGTGTGCTGTCACGTTATAGGGAGAGCAACTAGGGTCACATAACAATGTGTGTGTAAGTTTTGTATGAGAAATTGACTTGAATTGTAAACTTTCACTTAAAACACAATAAAAAAAAAAATCACTTATTTAACCACCTCAATTCTCTAAAACCGGAAAGGACGTATAAAAAGAAAACCTCTAAGTAGTCAAAACAGAAAGCTACAATCTACACTCTAAAGTTCATAACTCATAAGAGAAACCCTCGCTCTGGGTCGACAGACTTTCATCTCAAGCTAAAGCTCAGCTAGCTGCATTTCTTACCACAGACTAGGAACAGATACATAAATCACAACTGCAAAAGGCAGGCACATGACAGCAACGTTAGTTTAGGGAGCATAGAAAGAAGAATAAAAACTGTACAAAGTAGGTGTAAAATTATTTGGGGAAAAAAGAAAAAAAACTGCAATCTGGGGTCATTCAGTATAGGAACATATAATTCTACCTTCCTTAAAAGATCCTGTAGGATTACTGTATTATAAAAGAATAGAATAATTCATTTTTTTATGACAATCTGAGTAGTCAGAAGTTTAAATCATGCTTAATGCCTTCTGTTTAAGAAGGCAGAAAACTCATGTTTCAGAAAATTTTGTATCAAAAAATAGTTTAACTTAAAGGGCTACCAGTTAATGAATTAAGTTCGAGTTACCAGAGAAAGTCAAAAGAAGAACACAAACAGATTAATTATTAGCATGGAGATTTTCCATAAAGACCATGGTAATCATGGAATACTAAAATTCATAATCCCCCAAACATATCTTATTCATTAATTTCAATATTTATCACCACCATTTCTAAACCCCTCCCCTAGCATTAAAACTATAGTATATTTCTATTTTTGCAGGTCAAAAATAGCCAAATACCAAGAGTTTCACATTGTTCAACCTAATATTTTTAACAAAATTATCAATAAAAATGGTTTGCATCTCATCTTTTCTTTCTCTAGCTCACACTCTTTTGGAAAAAACTAATTATGATGTATAAAGACCCAATATCTACCAAGAGGATGGTGAGTCCATCATCAGTCATCATGAGATTGCCTTTTTATCCCTCTATCAAAAGCATAACAATCTTATTTATCCTGAGAATCTCAACTCCATAAACACAGCTTCCAAAATACCTAATAATTCTGGGCTTTAGCATTACAGCTCTTCACAGATACCCCAGTCTAGCATAATTTTGGAGACATATACATGTATTTCTGTTATGTTCATTAATAAATATTAGAAATATAAAACATGTACTTAACGATTAATTGTCAGATGAATGAACTAATGATCCAGATAAATCTAATGAACACTCAAGGTTTTCGGTTATATAAAACAAGTGAGCACTCAACCTACTTTGAAATTCAAAGTATTGTATTTTGAGTTTCCTTAAAAAAAGGAATGCCTATATTGGGCAAGTCAAAATAAGGAATTACTTGACAATAAAAAAAATAATTTCTAATTCATACCAATAAAAGATATAACAAAGTTATACCAGGGTGTGCAACAAAGTTTTCTTAGAGGTTTCTTCCTTCCCTACTCCCTACTGCTTCCTTTCTAGAGTCAAGCCTATGCATATTGTGTGTTTGGAATATTACATGCCCATATGGAGTGAGCTCCCTACAGTGACCTCTCCTGGATCTTCATTCCACCATGTACGTATTCTCTAACCCAGAGTAGCCTTAATTAATATCTGTGCTTTCCACAAGTCTCATCACCACAAAATATGACCGGCACATTCATGAATGGACATTGGGCCTACATAACCAGATGCACTGTATGTAGGCTAGAGAATTTGCAGTAATAAATAAACTATGAAGTAAAGAATATCTGCCTTGAGCACTGCGTTCTTTTAAGAGCTATCTATATGGGATCAAACTGACAACAGCACCTCAGAAGATAAAACACTGAGTTTAGGAGGAAGTGAGCTTATGTTAATTATGCTAAGAGGAGGAAAAACTTGGAAAAGTAGGGAGAGAATGGTTTGTACAAGTTGAAGAATTTACTAATCAATGTCACTGAATTGTACACGTAGAAACTGTGTATATCCTCAACAATAAAAAATTAATAAATTTAAAAAAAAGCTTATGTGCAGCTTTGGCAATTGTCATCAAGCTTATCTCATGAACCATCTCTACAAATGCCAAGTTTATTACACAGAAGGTGTAAACCAAAGGATACAATTTATGTCTTTTCTTAAAATGCAGGCAGAAATATTCAAAATAACAAAGAATACTTTAAATAACAGAATAAATAACAAAGTGTACTGAAAAAGAAATACAGTTAAAGGGCTTATCACGTGAGAATTGTCCTATTAGCTACAAAAACCTAAGAAGGGGTACCTAACAAGAAAGGGTCGCTATGAGTCAGAGTCGACTTGACGGCAATGGGTTTGGTTTTTGGTAATAAGAAAGTTCAGGACAAAAGCTTCATATAAATCCTGAAAATGTCAGTTAAATGATACAATTTTTATAGCTTTCAATAAAACTACATAGTTTTAGCACATCAATAAAAGCAAAGTCTTAAAGCTGAGACATACATTGTTATTACCGATGTAATGAATTCACTGCGGAAGCTGAAGCTGACAGGACTGGTCAGGATTTCAGGCTTTCTCTTGCTTCCGCTGTGTTTTCCACAGCATGTCATTGCTGTGACTGACTGGCAAAATGAAGGTGGCTGCTGGTGCCCTTTGTTGAAGTTGGGCCAATTAAACTCTATAGCCTCTCACATTGGCCATGTTTACTGGCTACCCCTGAACAGTAAAGGTGCCAAATCAGATTTTCTCATCACTGACTTGCTTCCCTTCTTATCAAGTCTACCAACTATCCTCAGCTTCTCACAGGTTCCTAGAAGTTGTTTTCTACAGATGACTGTTCCCTACCAAATTTACTGAATAAAAAATACTTGGGGCTGAGGGAATAAAGATTCACCCTGGAGGTTTACAACCAAGCATTGTTGCACTGATGTCTTGCGATCAGCTGTGAGATGTGTCCCAAATAACTGTGACTTTTTTTTCTTTCTTTTTTTAATTGAGGTGAAGCTGACACAGTATAAAGTAAACCATTTTAAACTGTACAATTCAGAGGCATTTAGTACAAGCACAATGATGTGCAAACAAAAAAAAACAAACCCATTGCCATCAAGTTGATTCCAACTCGTAGCGGACCCTGTAGAACTGCCCCATAAGGTTTCCAAGGAGTGGCTGGTGGATTTGAACTGCAGACCTTTTGGTAGAAGTCGAGCTCTTAATTTGGAAGATTAGTAAAGTTTAATTTATTTCTTACTCTTTTAGATTTAAAAATCCATAGAAATAGACATTCTCCTATTTTTCCCACACCCCAATGCTTTTCTTGCACACCCCCTAGCCTAGGGTGTGCTTGCCCCATTTGGAGACAACTGAGATACAGTGCAAGGTTTTAAGAAGGTGAGTAATGTGATCAGATGTGTGTTTTTTAACAACGACTCTGGAAGCAGTAAGAAGGAAAAAACAGAGAGAAAAAAGATCAGGAAAAGAAAAATCATTAGGGTCCCATTTGTAATAGATTCAGCAAGTGATAATGCGGTGCTAAACTACAACAGCGGGGAGTCAGATGTGAAAGGTCAAATGACTTGCCCAAGCACACGAGTCAGCGGAGCCGCCAGAACCAAAACCTAGGCCTCTAGGTTGCACTGATTTGCGAAAGGTATACAGAATGAATTTGCAGAAAGACCTCTGTTGTGGAATTTCCAAGACTTCTCTTTCTAACAACTTTTGTCCACGATGCCTGATTATTTTTTGCCTGATTTTATATTACTAAACAAACTGTGGCCCCAAATGAATAATGTAATAATATCAACGAGCACAGCATTCAGGCAGGTAACTAAGTAATTTCGTATCCAAAAAACCCACTGCTGCCGAGTCAATACCAACTCATAGCGACCCTATAGGACAGGGTAGAACTGCCCCACAGGGTTTCCAAGGAGCACCTGGTGGATCTGAACTGCCGACCTTTTGGTTAGCAGCTGTAGCTCTTAACCACTATGCCACCAGGGTTTCCATTAAAATCTGAGATTTAGCTTTCCTACTCCAGAACCAAGATACTTCATTGTACAGAAAGTATAGGGATTTGAAATACACTCTTCTGTAAAAGTAATAAGCTATTCCAAGACTCAGATTTACAGGATGTAATCCTCGCAAGTGAGCTTCCAAACAAGCTTTTGAAATGAAGTTCCGTCGGAGAAGTCATTTAAGAAGCCAGGTTCACATTATATTAATGTGACAAGTATAACAAGATAAATACATCATATGATTCTTAAATGACATAATTAATGTAGCTTATGTGACATACCCCTATTAATGATCTTTTATTATGTGTGAACAGTAATGTAACATTAGATAAGCAATGAAAAATCCAATCAGCAGCAGCTTTCCTGAAGGCTTGGACTGCAGTCTTATTTACACAGTGTTATCCTTGGATTTTAAAGAGCAGAAATCCTTTCAGAATTGTAAACAAACATGGTCCTATGAGATGAGCACTTTAATTACAATCATTTCTGCAAATATAAGATAAAAATGACATGACACACAATAGCCTCTCAACTTTAAGGTGAAAAGAGGGGAAAGTACATTCTGCCAGACCAATAACGTTATGTGAATAAAAGGGTAGTGACACTGGCTCGGCAGCCTGGTCCATGGAGCCTGGTAGTGTGCCTTAACCAGGACCTCCACGGACATTTTGTAGGAGAGTGTGACTTGCCCCCTGATGTCATCTATAAAAAATCGGGAGTGCCAACATATCCTGGTTGTCTTTAATAATCCACTACAGTCTAATATCTATGAATCAATTAAAATATTTTGAACCTTTTTACATTTCAAGTTCATACCACATCTTAGAATAAGAAAGCCTAAAAATACAAGTTTTACAAAGTTCTTATTTACTCTTATATCTAACAAACACTTATTGAACAATTAGACCATCCTTGCTGTTGTTGTTGTGTGCCATCGAGTCAATTTGGACTCATAGCGACCCTATAGGACACAGCAGAACTGCCCCATATGGTTTCCAAAGAGTGGCTGGTAAATTCGAACTGCCAACCTTTTGGTTAGTAGCCTGAGCTCTTAACCACTTCCTTAACACCCGAGATGAGGTGTGAGAATTCAAGTAACTTAAAGTATAATTGGGAGATTGGGTATATACATAAAGAGATTAAAAGATTACCATCAGTTAAAGATTCAGAATTGGGTAAAGTCGCTCTGCTTCTCTCCAAGACAGGACAAGAGGAAAAGGAGTGAGGAAAAGCATGTTGGTGCTAGTACAGAGGAGTCAGGGAACAAAGCTATGGCTAACCTTCACATACTGGGATCAGCTCAGCTGTCAGACTTTATCTTTCTTGGATAAAGCACCTGGTTATCAAAAGTCCCAAGTACAGTGGAAAGCATACATTTTGAAGTAAAAAGGGCCTGGTCTAATCCTAGCTGTGTCCTTGTCATGCTGTGTGACTCTGGGTAAGTCCCTTCACCTCTACAAACCTCAGTTTCCCCATCTGTAAAATGGAAGTTATAACACCTACCACCTCACTGAATAAGGAGTAGATGAATGCATACGGAAATTAAAGATGCTTAGCATAGAGCAAGTGCTCAAAAAATGGCAGCTCCTCTTTCTAATACTAAATGCCATTCTTGCCATAATGAGATCAGGACAACTGCTCAGAATCCCGCTTTTCAGAGAAATTACAGAGCTCCTAACAAACCCTTGTGGAGCAATAGCTAAGTGCTCGGCTGCTAACCAAAAGGCTGGCAGTCCGAAATCACCCAGCGGCTCTGTAGAAGAAAGACCTGGCCATCTGATTCCATAGATGACAGCCAAGAAAACCCTATGGGATCACCAGGAGTCAGAATCAACTCAACGGCACCCAATAACAACAACACGGGGCTGTTGGTGGGAGGCCTGCTGTGCTCTGGAAGATTTGGCCCTAAGCTCCTCACTGGTCCTGAGTGGCTTCTTTGTGAAAAAGTTGCTGCTGCTGTTGTGGGCCGTCAAGTTGGTTTTGACTCCTATAGACCCTATAAGACAGAGCAGAACTGTCCCAGAGGGATTCCTAGGCAGAAATCTTTATGGGAGCAGATCGCCTGGTGGGTTCGAACACCGGACCTTTTGGTTAGCACCCCAGTGCTTAACCACTGCGCCACCAAGACTCCTGTCAAAAAGTAGCAGCTCGAACTGAATACACCAGGGCCCCACAACTTGAGTTTTAGTATTTAGTTTTACCCTGAAAATAAAAAAAGCAAAGGAAAAAAGAGGAAAGAGCTCCCCCAACTCCCTTCAGTCAAGCACCCAGCTGCATACTCAGAAACAAAGAAATCTAGAACCTATGGTCGTTTTCTTACAGTAAGCCCAGAATTTACAAAAGCCAGCACTAGTAGTGGCCGACCGGGCACCATGATAACACATTACTGACCGATCCTGGTCAGGAAGCCCAGGTGTAGATAAACCCTGCTTGAGGCAGCATTCTACGTACGCTCTTCATAGCTTTGTTAAAGCCACATCAATGCAGTATCACTTTTCATCTGTAGTGTAAATGGTTTTTATGAAACAGTTTGGTAAAACACATGGCATGTGACTGTACCACTACAAATGTGTTAGCAGACCCAGCCAGAAACCATGGCAGCAATCTGATCATGTGAGTATTCTGGCAAGAGAAAGAAAATAAACCGAATCTTTGCAAAGACTTACTGGTGCCCTACTGGAGTTGAATACTGAATCTCTTCCAAGGCAGCTTCCACTCCCAAAAATTGTTCTCAAGCAACCACCAAATCATCATTCAGTATTTGATGGCTCAGCTTATTTTTTAATCTTCTATGAACTCTGCAGAATTAGATCTGATCCTTTATAACATGATGATTTGAGATTATGAACACAGAGAATAAACACAACCTTCTGGTATAGCAATTTAAGCATCACAGAATGAGTAAATACTGCAGAGTGAATCCTAACACTTGAAACAGAATCTTCCAGAGTCCAGAAATGCACCTGACTGCCAAGAATAATACTTCCGTGGTTCAAGCAATACCAGTACCCAGAGGGGTTTCCATAGACATAACCACATGAGTTACTGCATATTGGGCAAAATAGAAAAAACAGACATTTATGGATGTACAGTTTGCAGACATCTTAAAGCTGCTTATAAATATGCAATTTACTAATATAGAAGAAATGGAGGACTTTCGGAATATGCAGCATCTGTTTAAATTGCTTAATTATATGGTTTCTTTTATGGGCTTTCCTCATCCAAACTCTGATTTTCATTGGGGGAGAAGGGGAGGTTATATGGATCCCTCAGCCAAGATAAATGAAATCAATCTCGCTGAAAGAAGCTTATGATGAGAACTAATATTCGAGAGATTCCGATTTTAGGATGAGGGAGAAAAGATACAGTATCAGCCGACAAAATCGCATGATTTAGATATCAGAGAAAATCCTTCAAATCACCAGACTGTACTGAGGCACGAATCTTTAGATTATCTAGCAATAAAACAAATGCACAATATCCTCTCATACATTTCACATATGATTTCCATTTCAGCTCTGATGTAAAACACGGTTATCACACATTATGCCACAAAGAAAATCAGTTTAGCTAGTTCAAGTAAAACACCCAGCAGCTGCTAACAGAGACAGGTCACGGCTGGGGAGGGGCACAGCACATCCACTTGCTATGTTTTCTTTCAGGAGAACGTCAATAAAAGCTAAGGCCAAATGAGGTATTTGGAAAGGGGGGGGGGTGGGGGGAGTCCTTCCATGCAGTGAACCAGTAGGTTCACCTAACAGTTAACACCAGTCAGACAAGTTAGCAAAAGGGAGCCCTCGCCAAAGATACAGCCACCAACAACTTGAAGAAAGCTGTCTTTCTCCCTCAACCTGCCAGAGTAGGTACCAGTTCTGCATTTAGAAACGTTATTTCTAGGACCAATAGCAATTTATTTTGAAAGAACTACTAGATTTTTTTTTTTTTCTTTTTTGAGTTCTCAACAAAGGAGCCATATTAGGAAATAATCTCGCAAAAAGCAAGGGGCCCCTTCCCCCTTTCCCCCACGATCGATCGATGCACACACGCCGTGCACGCGGACACGCACAGACACACGCCGTGCACAATGGCCGGCGCGCACTCGCGCGGGCCCACGCTGTCCTCGGAGTCCGCAGCCCCGGCCGGCCCCAGGCGCTCGGCCTGAGGCCCCGAGGCCAGGAGCTGGGCGGTTGCGCTGGGGCTGCTCGCCCCCCAGTGGGGCCCTGGGGAAGCGGCTGCCAGCGGCTGGGAGCCTATTAACCCCTTGGGGAAGTAGGTGCTTCAGCACCCACCTGCGGGGCCAGCAGAGTATGTCAGGTGGGTGCAGCCCCAAGTGACCCCCCAGAAACGGGGCGCCGCCGAGTCCTTGGACTCTGGCAACCCTTGCTGGCTTGCACAAAGCTAATCTTGTCGCTGGCTCCACCGGGCTTCTATAGCAAACGGGTGTTTCTGAACTGTCACCTCTGCGAGTCCAGGCACACACCCAGAGGGAAAAACTTAGAGGCCAGTGGACACAGACCAGACTTGGGAACTCGTTCTTAAAGGACCAGCTCAAGTCCCTAAGGGGACGCAGCTGCTAGCTGCTTGAACCGGCCGGCCCAGCAAACTACGGAAGGGGTGGAGGGACCTGAGGGCCACTGCCCCTGTCACCCTTCCCTGGGTCGGCGTCGGGGCCCCGTCCCCACTCCGGGACACTTACCTTCTTCCGGGGCTGCCATTTCATCATATTTGTACAGCCGATACGTGGAACATCAAGATGCTGGCTGGGGGCTGGGGGCAGATGCAGGGCAGCGGCGACTGCAAGTCATGCTGCCTCCCTCCCACCCCCTAATTCTTTCCCATGTTCACTGCGAAGGGAAAAAGCCCCGGAGAGTCCAGTCTTTTCGCCTTCAGTTCAATGAAAAGTATCCCCACACAACGAACACACTTCCCACCGGGCTAGGAAGTCCCAGCGGCCACCAGCGTGCTCCTGCCAGAGCGGGGCATCTTCCCGGGCGGGTGAGCGCCAGCAGAAGGAGCCTGCGGCAGGGGGTCTCCAGACGGCTGCAGAGACCCTCCCTCAGAGAAGAGACTGAGACCGCGAGCTGCTGCGGAAACCCAGCCGGGCTTCTGCCATCCAAACCCCTTTTGTCGAATTCTCCTCTTCTCAAAGATTAGACAAACAATCAACCCCTCACGCGCAGCCTGGAGCAATTCCCAAAATTCTGGGTGTATTTCTTGTTTGTAAAATTTAGCAAAGAAAATTCCAAAGATCTGGAATCTGACCTTCTTTACGCTGTTTTCGCTTCCTTCTTGGGTAACTTGGGGAAAGGATCTGCCCTTCCCGAAATGCCTACCCCTTCCCTGAACACTGTAAATAGGAAAACTTGGTTTGTGCGTTTAGAAAAAAAAATTTTTAATTCCCGAGAACCTTAGTGGGGAAAGCCTGGAAGGAAATCCTGCAAGAACCCAACTCCACAGCTCAGTCTGCACTAATGACTTCCTTCCCTTCAGTGAGAACACAGCCTGCCCAGCTCCAGCCACACAGAGCAAATGGTTTCTGGGTCTTAGTGCCACGACATCTGCACCAAAACAAGTAAAGCATATGGTTTCAGAAGTACTCAACAGCTACTAAAGAAATCAGAGCCCAAAGAGACCTCAGAGGTCAGGAAGCCTGTTCAAAATATATACTTAGATATATAGGTGAGTTAGCGAGAGAAAAGGGATAGGAAAGGACTCTAGATCAAAGGCTACAAAACTTTAATTCCTGATACAAACCAAAAAAATAAAAGATCTTTTAAAAAAAAACGAACCAAACCCTCTGCCATCCAGTTAATTCCGACTCATAGCGACCCTTTAACAAAGTAAAAAAAAAAAAAAAATTAGTAATTTTGCCCCCAAATTAACTTTATAGGTTCTATTTGCATCTTTAAAAAACATTGCTGTGGGAATTGAGTTTCACTCATCTTCTGTGGAGTGATTCCATTCTATTTGAGATAAGTCTGTAAATACAAAATACTATGCGGGTCTACTATTATTTACTACCCAACATATCTATCAACTCCTATCCTACCATGAGACTGTCTTGGTAACTAGGAATATAACGGACAGTGTAAACTACTAGAATACCAACTGATGTACATAATAATACCAACTGATATACTATGAGTCCAGTGTTCCAACAATGTTTAACTTATTACTCTCAGAAGTCTGTATGCACTGCCAGGATTGGTTAATATGGGTGGTTATATGCAGACTGATCACTATATCAGATTATAAGTAAGTCATTAAAACACCCAAAACAATAAATTAACTGAATCAGATTATTTGTGAGATCCCGTCTAAGCCTTAGAGTCTGAAATTCATGATACAAGCATTAGCTCTTTGATAATTATATCTGAATGAATGGATTAAAAAAAAAAAAAAACATTGCCTTCAAGTCGATTCCAACTCATGATGGCCCTATAGGACAGAGTAGAACTGCCCCATAGGGTTTCCAAGGTGCAGCTGGTAGATTCAAACTGCCAGTCTTTTGGTTAGCAGCCAAGCTCTTAACCACTGCACCACCAGGGATAAAAAAACCAGGTACTATTTATTGAACACCAGTGTATGCCAGGACCTGTGCCTATGTTCTTTAACTCACAGCTCTGCAAGGAACTTCTTACTTAATGTTCCTTTTTCCAGATGAGGGCCCTGAGATTCAGAGGGTCACCTACACAAGTAAGACCACACACATAAAATGTGATGGAACTGGAATTCAGACACACAGTGATTGGAATCCAGACCCTACGCCCTCTCGATGACATGCTTCATAGCTGTATGTCAACCTTATCTCTGATCCCAATAAACCTATTATGTGTCTATGACTTAAAAAAAAAAAAAAATGACTTAAGCATCTGTTATTTGCTAGCCTCTGTTTCAGGCATCAGAAGTGCCTGGGTGGCGTACACAGCTAAGGGGTCTACTACTAACCAAAAGGGCAGCAGCTCAAACCCACCCAGCAGAGCCTTGGAAGAAAGCCCTGACGATCTACTTCTGAAAAATCAGCCATTGAAAACCCTATGGAGTGCAGCTCCACTCTGACACTCATGGACTCACTACGAGTCAGAAATGATTCAACAGCAACTCGTTTCTCGTTTTTGATACAAGACATTTGACATGAGTAAGACTGTGTTCCTGCACTTAAGAATATTACAGACTGTAGGCAGCAATCACAAATCTAATATTCTATATATATCCTGACATACCATATCATTCGGGATGGCTTCACATAGATGTTCTACTACCATGAAAAGTTCAATAAATTTCAAAACAAATTCCTTAATCTACCCCCAAATCAGCTTCTCTTCCCAACTTTACTTTTTCTGTCCGTGATTCTTCCAGGATGACAAACTAAAACCTTATCATCATTCCCCTATGTTTAATCTATCACCAAGTCTTCCTACTTCTTTCTTAGAAATAACTTTCAAATTACTACTGCTGACATCTGAGGCGAGAGCCTCATAAAACAAACTAGGTGCAAAGCATTGTGTAGGATAGAAATAGGTGTAAGACCAAGTCCCTATGCTAGAGAAAGTTACAAAGAAGATAGAACAGAACAAAAGACCTATAAGAAGGCAAGCTAGCACAGCCTTAGTTAAGTGACAAATGAGCGGGTGATCATAGGTATTCCAGGAGTGGTCAAGGAAGTGCTCAGAAAGAAACTTGAAGTAAGCTTTGAGAAGGGATACAACTCATTCCAGAGCCAAAAGGAAAGGTTACCACGGCCTATGAGGCCCCCAGGATCTGGACCCCTCTACCTTTCTGAGCTCACCGCTTATTCCTCTCCCGCTCCCTTACTCAGCCCCTGCCATATTGGCCTCCTTGCTGTCCCTTAAACATGTCAAGCAATGGACTTGTTGCCCGCTCTGCCTAGATCACTCTTCCTCCAGATATTCTCTTGGCTCCCTCCCTCAGTTCCTTCAGGTCTCTGTTCAAATACCATCTTAGAAAAGCTGTCTTTCACCACCCTACCTAGAACAATAGCACCATGACTCTCACGCTGTTATTTCCTATCCTTACACTGCTTCATTTTTCTTATGACATATAATTTTGGTTTACTTATATAATGTCTTATTTCCTTCTCAAGAACATAGATCCCAAGGGATCGGGGACTTTGCTCTGTTAAAATACCAACACCCAGAAAAGTGGCTGACATATAGCAGGCAACGAATATTTTTTCAATGAAATACTCAAAAAAGAATAGTGTGAGCAAAGGAGGCAAGAATATGTGAACTGCTTTTACAACACAAAACATTAGCCTGCCTAAAATATAAACCTTGAGTATGAGAACATTAGAGGCAGAAGCTTTGTCTTGTTCAACTTTATAATCCCTGATGGCTAGAATAGTGCCCTGCACAGAAGAGGTACTCAATATTTCGGGGCTAAAAAAAATGAATGGTGAATGAATGAAATTCCATTCTATTCAATCCAAAGTACAAGATATTTGGCAAGGTATGTTGGAACCAAATGGCTGGGAACATTGAATATAAGGGAAGAAATCTGGATTTTTTTCTTATAGAACACAGAGCACTGAAGGAGTTAACAGTAGGAAAAGAGCATGGCCGAAGCAGCATTTGAATCTATAGACTATGTAACTAAATATTAACTATGATTTTTATGGGGCTATTTTTTATAAGTCCGGAGGTGAATATTTTTTAACTATGTAAAAACAACAAAAAAAATTTTTTTTAACTATGTATATAATTAAAATACTTATCATAACCATTCGACAGATAACAAAACCGAAGTTCAGAGAAGTTAAGTGACCTCCTCAATTCCACACAGCTCAATAATGGTGATGGAAGGCCGAGAACCAAAAGCTACTTCTCCTTATGAACCACTCACTGCCTAAGTGGTGATGGGGTAGAGGGGAGAAGTTTCTCCTTCCTGCTCCGTCTCTGACTTGCTATATAATATTTTCAGATGGGCCAGGCAGGTAACATAAATAAGTGAAACAGAGCCAGGAATAAAACAAAAGGGAACTGTGAGGATGGCCAACCTGGAGGTGGACACTCTACGTAAAACGCTAGCTGCTACTCAGTGCTAGTCAAATTACGTCATGTAAGAATACCAACCCAATGGAGCCAGATCTTTTAAATTTTCAGGAGCAACTGAAATTTTCTGATTTTTAAATCTTTGCTCAAAAATTTTTATGCATCCTAAACAGACCAAACAAAACATGCCTGTTGGGCTAAATTCCGTCTGTAAGTTATAACTTGTGACTACTGACTTAAACCACTCAAGGCTTCACTTTTCCATATATAAATGAAGGGTCCTACCTGGTTCCTAACCTGTGGGGTGGTTCTCCAGAAGGCCTCTCTGACTCCCTCTGCATATGCATGCCACGCATGGCCTGCAGACTGAAGGGCATCCCTTGCTCGGACGTTGTTGGACTTAAAATACAACTCACTGCCCTTGAGTTGATTCTGCCTCATAGCGACCCTGTAGGACAGAGTAGAGCTGCCCCACAGGGTTTCCAAGGAGTCAAAACGCCAGTCTTTTGGTTAGCAGCTGTAGCTCTTAACCACTGTGCCACCAGGGCTCCACAATAAAATACAAAGTTATTTAAATTGAGCCAGCAAGGGTGAGTTAAGCAGGAGGTCTGGGAGCAAGTGAGCTGTGGCAGAAAAAAAGACCAAGAAAATATGTTTCTGTAGAAAGACAGAATCAATCTAAAACTTGAAAGTAATACAAGACTTTAAACTGTTTTTCCATTTTTAAGGTATATTTCCTTTGAGTCACTTAGCTGTAATTTGTAGGGTACTTCTTCCCCTGCTGCTTGGTGTGTGCTTCTGCTTTCATTTAATAGGTACCACACAATAAGGACGGTTCCCTAGCCCATTGCCGTCGAGTTGATTCTGACTCTTAATCACCATACAGAGCTGAGTAGAACTTCCCAATGTGGGTTTCCAAGGTTTGTAATCTTTATGGAAGCAAACTGCCACATCTTTCTTCCATGGAGCTGCTGGGTGGGTTCGAGCTGCCAACTTTTTGGTTAGCAGCCAAGCACTTAACCACTGAGCCACCCAGGCTCCTTGACCATTACCTAGATGCTTTTAAATACCAACAATGACTTAAATCACTTTTTGTTTTTTGCTTCTTTGTATCTTGAATTATTTATTTATTTTCCTTAATCCAAACTGAATCTGCAATTTTATATGAAATATTTACAGAATTACTACTGTATTAATATACTTTCTCCACCAGGAATTATTTCAGTAGTGCTACCAAGCTAGCACCATTGTAATTTACCATTATTGTTTCAAAGATCCAACATCAAACAATAAGAACACATTTTCAGAGATCCGCAGCTACTAAAAGGCATTTTTACAACGCCTTCATTTTTTAACACAGCACTTTGCCAATCACTTCCTTAAAAGCAGATACTGTAAAATAGTATTTTCCTCAATAACTACTTGTCTATTCAAATCTGAACAAAAGCAAGAAAGAGGAAATGAATGGAGAAAACATACCGTTTTCCATTGTTTTGGATTTCTTCAAGATTTCCTAAGGTGTGTGATATATCTGACATTGATCACAGAGTAAATGCCTGGAAAAGCTAGCCTCATACTTATTTACATTTATTGTGTTTTAGAAGTAGAATATTAAACACAATGTGAAACAGTATTTGGAAAACATATTAATTTTCCTAAAAACCTCTAAATTATTTTCAAGTATCTAAAGAGGTTTTTTTTTTTGTTTTTTTTTAAGAGGTATCAGGAAAGTAAAGGGACAAAGGTAGAAGTATATTTGACAGCAAAAATTTATGCCTCATTTGTGAATATTTCACACAGTTGAGTGCTTTAAGAACATAAAGGTCTTGCTTTGCTAAAAAAAAAAAAAAAAGACAACTAAAGTATCTATTACAGTAGGAATTCTGTCACACTGCCCAGTTGATACAGGACCACGCTTCCGTTCCCTAGCAGGAAACTCTAGGGCAGATTGCTCTACAACCTCTAACCTTACCCATCTCACCTCCTTCCACTATCAGGCAGCCCTAGAGAGGCTAAAGCCAGTCCTTGTTTCTTTAAACTAAACACACATTTACCGAGTACCTGTTATCTACAAAGAGCTGTACTGGGCACTGTGCCCTTGAGGAGAGAGCAGTCTCATAGAGGTTCAAGGAGAAGACAGATACACAACTAATGAAAAGAACAGTAATAATAGCAGCCAACACTTACTCATCTTTTACTATTGTCTGTCTCTCCAGAGCCCAAGCTCTTAGCTCAAGCTAAGTGCTAGAAGATGGAATAACTAGTGACATATTCTCTCATTAAAACTATGGAAGCCCTAAAGAGTAATTGTGACTGTGATAACTGAGAGCAGTTTCACAAGAGAGGTGGCACAATAGTCTTCCAGCAAGCAGATAAAGGGCTTGGGGAGGAATGTTCCAGATTCAAGGAACAGAGCATAAGCCAAAACACAGAGGTATGGGCCAAATTGACAAAGAGCAAGTCATCTTATAGATCTGAAACCTACAATGCAAGGCAAGGTATAGTGGAGTCAAGGTTGGAGAGCTGTGAATACTCTTTTAGAAATAATGGTAATAGCTACCATTTATCAAGCATGTGCCAAGCCACCGAACTGTTTTATATATATCGTATTTCATTGAATCTTCCTATCAACCTTATGAGAAGGAGCAATTATCATGCCCATTTTATGGAAAAGGAAATTAAGGCAAAAGGGTTAAGTAAATTCCCCAAGGTATCTTAGCTAGGAAGGTAAGAGGAAATTCAAGTCAGGCTCCAAAACCTTGCTCTCAACTCCTGACTTCAAGGATGAGGCAAAACAGGATTTTAATCAAGGTAGTAGCAAATCTACTTGAATTTTGTGCTACTAACTTTGGAAGTACTGCGAAGGATAGAAAACAATAGAACAATAAAGACAGGAAGGCCAAATAAGTCTATGTTGCAATAGATCAGTAAGAGATGATGAAGCCTTAAATAAGGGGAGCAGAAACAGAAAGAGATGTTCTTGAGAGATATTTTAAAAGTATAACAGGTTCTAAGAACCTACTTCATGAAAGGGACAGAGAAGGAACAAATTAAAGGTGATCTCAAAATTTTTCATCGTCTTTTAGAAAAAGAGTCACACCACTAATTGAGTTATGGATCACAGAAAGAACAGGTGGTGAACTCAGTTTGAGACTTCTAGAATTCGAGATACTGGTAAAAGATACACAGGGATGTGGAGCAGGCAGGTGGAGGTATGGTCTGGAGTAAAGAACATGTACGTATGTATATATGAGAACAGAATCAACTCTTGAAATATGCTACATTTCTGAATACAATCTACTTCCCTCACCGATGGGACAGAGCCCCACCCAGCTGACTGGGGCAGCAGTGTTTATATGTTTAATACTGCCTGCAAGCAAACTTCAGCTCCACCATTAACTAGCTGTGTGACCTTGTGTTACTCCATTTTTCTGTACCACAATTTTCAATGCCATAAAATGGAGCGAATAATAGCACCTACCTAAATATGATTGTCGGGAAGATTAAATTACACATGGAATGATACATGTGCATACATACGTCATATATCCTGTACATAGAATAATGCTACGTGTCTAATCCTGTTATTGCATTAACATTTGATTTTACTTAAATTGGGAAACAAATTTTTCTTGCCTGATATATCCACAGCTATGTACACTGGTTGGCTCCAAGGCTCAGTCCTTTGCCCACTTTCCTGTCTATAATCACACTCTCAGAGATCTCATCCAGTCCCAAACCTCTACAGCACATCTTAGCTGATGACTCCCAAGTTTATACCTCAAATCCCTACCTCTCCACTGAGCTGCAGACTTGTATAAACAACTGCCTACTCAACATCTTCACTCAGATGTCCAACAGACATCTTAGACTTAGACAGCCAAAACAAAATTCTAGATTTCTCCCCAAGAATCTGGTCCTTCTCCAGTCTTACTTTATTTTAGTTAATGGCATCTCTATTTACCCAGCAGCTCAGGCTAAAAACTTTCAACTAACCTTGGATTTCTCCCTTTTCCTTGCCCTCAACATCCAATCCATTCCAAGTCCTTGACTTTCCCTCAACATCCAATCTATTATCAACTCCTCAATTAGCTACCTACAAAATCTAATCCCAATCCAGCCGCTTATCACCTGGGCCACTACAATAACTTCCTCTTTGTTACCTATGATTCAGTCTCTTCCAAGAGCCAGAATGATTTTTGTAAAATGTAAATCAGATCATGCATTTCACCTGTTTAAGTCTTCCCTTTGCACAAAGAATAAAATCCAAAGGCTTTACCATGGCCTACATAATCTAACCTCTATCTTTGACCCTCATCTCTTACCATAGGTTCCCTTATGTGCTCTAACCACACCGGCCGCCTTATGCTTCCTTCATGTCCTAGATACCTGCAGTTGTCTGCCTGTAATACTCTTCCTCCAGACTAGGTGTTTCCTTCTCAACATTCAAGTTTCTTCTCAGAAAGCAAGTCCTCAGAGAAACCTTTCCCAACCAAAATTAACCTCCTTCCCCACCCAAGCACTATCTATCCTATTACTTTTCTTTGTTTTCTTCAAATCACTTATTATAATTTGAAAGTACATTGTTTACTCATTTGACCTTATGTCCCCCAACAGACTGTAAACTCTATAGAGTGGTAACTATATTCTTCACCACTGTAACTCCAATATTTAGAACAGTTCCCAGCACTTATTAGGTACTCATTAAATGTTGAACAAATGAATGAGTTTAATGTTGGTTATATGATAAAATTAAATACAGAGAATTTTCTTTTGCAATAGTTTTCAGCAAGGTATTTATTCACTAATCAAGGGATACTTGCAAATATCTTCAATACTGAAAGACATGCTCCTAAGTGATCCAAAAGGGGGCCATCCCCATAAATCAGTGCTATAGCCAGGCCTCAGTCTGAGGATGTTGAACTGAAAGAAATAAAAACAAATTGTCTACTAACGTCTTTTTAGAACTCCAGTACTATCACTTTCTACATTCATTTGTATTAAGTAGAATCTTGCATTATCCAAAGATGGGTAGATAAAATGATCTTTAAATAGTTTAATAAATAAAAAATTAAGAACACTTTGAAATCCATAGATAAAGTACAAATCACTTGTCAAAAACACAATCTCATCTGTCAAAACATGAAAATGAAAAAAGAGAAGACACAGAAATAACAGACTCAGAGCTGCCAAACTGACAGGCTGTCTTAAGTGAGACAGTCAAAACATTCATATGCTAATTTTAAAAAGTGCTGTCTATCTGGCCATTCATATAAAAACATGAGAGGGCTTTTTCTTCCTAACTATTTCAAAAGTATATGAATGGGTCAGACAGTGGACTTTAAGCAACAGCAATTAAGATCATAAAAATTTTCTATTTAACTCCTACCCGGAAACAAAAAAAACCTGGTGCCGTTGAGTCCTAGTGCACATATAAGACAACTACCTGCCAAAATAAAAAAAAACCCACTGCCATCAAGTCGATTCCAACTCACAGCAACCCTGTAGGACAGAGAAGAACTGCCCCATAATGTTTCCAAGGCTATAAATCTTTACAGAAGCAGACTGTTACATCTCATCTTTCTCCCTCGGAGAGACTGATGGGTTTGAACTGCTGACCTTTCTGTTAATAGCCAACTGTTTAACCACTGAACCACCAGGGCTCCTCTTCAACTACCTGCCCAACCCTCACAAAAATATGCTTATCACTAATACCATGTAACAATAACTGCACTGGAAGTCCTTTGTATTTATAAAACACAGTGCAAGAGATAACATTCCATGTTAGCTATATGTTGTTGTCTGTTGCCATCAAGTAGATTCCGACTCCTAGTGACCCTATAGGACAGAGCAGAACTGCCCCATGGGGTTTCCAAGGAGCAGCTGGTGGACTATATAAAAAAATATATTTACCATAAATGGCAAAAATTTAATCTCAAACAACCACCAAAATAGTGTCAAAGATTAACAGACTTGTATAAATATTATCTTTAATTATTTTCCTTCTGCATTTTATACCTTAAAGGGTTTTCTTGCTCACATTTCTCTCAAGCATTCCCCCTTCCTGCAACACTAATAACTCTAAACAGAAGAGCATCTCCTTGAAACATTCCCTCCATTGTGTTGATGAATTCGCCATCATTATCTATGCTCTCATGTCTCACCCCATCTCCTAGAATGTTGAATCCAGTGTTGCTAATATTTGCTTTGGTAGGAATGCTGGTGTTTCTAGATTCAGATATTCTGCTGCTAAAAAAGAATGTGGCTCAATAGAACAAAAGAAAAGAACCATATGATCATCTCAATTGACACAGAAAAGGCATTTGATAAAATCCAACCCCTGTCTTGGATAAAAACACTCAACAAGCTAGGAATAATACAAGGTAAATTTCTCAATTTGATTAAGGGCATTTATGCAAAAGGTTTTTATGCAAAACTAACAGTCAACATTATACTCAATGGAGGAAGATTGAGAGCTTTCCCCTTAAGATCGAGAGTAAGACTCTCACCATTGAATATTGTACTGGAAGTTCTAGCCAAAGCAATAAGGCAAGAAAAAGAAATAAAAAGTATCCAAATCAGGAAGGAAGAAGTGAAAGTATGCTTCTTTGCAGATGACATGATCCTACATATAGAAAATTCCCAAAGAATTCACAGAAAGCTTCAAGAGTTAATAGAGGGGTTTAGCAAGGTTTCAGGGTACAAGGGCAACACAAAAATCAGTTGAGTTTCTATAAAATCAGTTGTGTTTTCCTAACTCATCACACCAGAATCACCTGGGGTGAAGTGAAGAATTTACACATCTAGCAAATTTACATGTAATACTGATGCTGCTGATCTGAGGAATACATTTTGAAAACTTCTGGGTTAGGCACTGAATAGTTCATCTATCCTGAAAATTTGAGAGCTGGCAGAAAGGGGGAGAGCAGCAAAGCAGCTTAGACTCCCGACTCGCGAAATGGCAAATATGCATGAATCTCCAAAATGCAGACTTAGAAGATAGCTTTGGACACCTTGCTGGTAATTCATTCAAAAAGGCTGCCTGTGGGGTGGAAAGGGGAACATGCTGTGGGGATTCTAACCAATGTCACAAAACAATATACTTATAAATTTTTGAATGAGAAAATAACTTGAGCTGTAAACGTTCACGTAAAGAACACACACACACACAAATATTAGTCAACAGAGTATTCTTACCCATTGCCATTGAGTTGATTCGGACTCATAGCAACCCTATAGGATAGAGCAGAACTGCCCCCACAGGGTTTCCAAGGAGCGGCTAGTGGATTCGAACTGCCTACCTTTTGATCAGCAGCCAAGCTCTTAACCACTGTGCCACCAGGGCTCCAACACAGTACTAATAACCAAATGTGGACGAAAAGTTGTAAAGACAAAACAGAATAAAATTATTTATCTTTTTCAAATGAGAAAAAGGGCGGGGGGCTGCCTGGAGGCAAAGGGATTCCAGTAACAGAAGGGGGTACCACTAGCAGTGGATGCTGAGAAAGACTGGAAGACACAGAACTGGAACTCGTATCAGGAAACTGCAATGGGGGGGGCTCCTAAAGAGTTCTCCAAAAAGTTTATACATGCGCCCCCATAAAAGAACTAGCATTTGCACACCTACCAATGTTGACCAGAGAAACTGGAATAATCAACAGCAAGTGAACTACAACTGCACATGTAAAGGAAGCGATATTTATCCCTTTCCTTCTCCTACTTTCGTATACAAACACATTAAAGAGCTACAGCGCCAGAAGGAAGGGAGAAGGGAAGTTTAAAAATAAAGTCCCCGCCTGATGAAGCCACTGGCTCCGGAGAAATGGGAAACCAAGAATTTCAATTGGATAGGATATTAGAGTTTTAGTTTGGATCAGAATAAATTTTTTAATGGCCAAAAGTACACAAAAATTATGGAATTAGAATCAGTCCAGAAAGGGGGATTTGACAGAGCATGTTTCAAGGAAGTGACAGTAGGAAAATAAAACTTTTTCGTGTTTGTATTCCTGATGAGAATGCAGATGCTAATCTATCATATTGAAGCCTTAGTTTTCCTGGTTATATGCATATCTTGCTTGCTGAAAGTGAAAAAGACTTGAAGTACTTATGGATGAAGTCCAAAGGCTACAGCCATCAGTACTGATTAAATCTCAATGTATTAAAAAAAAAAAAAAAAAAAATTCCTCACAGCTGGACCAATAAGCAACATTATGATAAATAGAGACGAAATTGACATTGTTGGAGATTTCATTTTGCTTGGATCCACAATCAATAATCATGGAAGCAGCAGTTAAGAAGTCAGACAACGTATTGCATTGGGCAAATTTGCGGCAAAAGACTTCTTTGAAGTGTTAAAAAGCAAACATGTCACTTTGAGGACTAAGATGCACCTGATCCAAGCCATGGTGTCTTCAATTGCCTTATATGCATGCAAAAGCCGTACAATGAGTAAGGAAGACTGAAGAAGAACTGATGCCTTTGAATTATGGTGTTGGCAAAGAATGCTGAATGTACCATGGACTGCCAGAAGAATGAACGAATCTGTCTTGGAAGAAATGTAGCCAGGACACTCCTTAGAAGCAAGGATGGCAAAACTTCACCTCACATACTTCGGACATGTTATCAGAAGAGACCATTCCCTAGAGGAGGAAACCATGCTTGGTAAAGTAGAGGGTCAGCAATATGAAGATCCTCAATGAGATGGATTGACACAGTGGATGCAACAATGGGCTGAGGTGTAACAATTGTAAGGATGGTGCAGGACCCGGTAGTGTTTTGTTCCATTGTACATAGCAGCACTATGAGTCAGAACTGACTTGAGAGCACCTAACAACATAATAACAACATGCATATTTTTTATAATCTCTTGATGATGCTTACTTTTCAATTTTCTTTAGAAAAAGTTTCTCCTATCTGTAAAAAATACTAAATTAGATGGTGATTAGATCTTACTGGTCTTTACTCGCTCACTTCAGAAGGGAAAAATCCTCAGATTTGAATCTTCTTTGAACATAACTTAAAATTAAACATCTTCTTTCTCTCTCAGTATTGGGACTTATATTTATCTCTACTCTAAGATTTTTATCCCTGTTTTTACTTTACTTTCAATACTGGCAAAGATGATACTTACCCAGTGTTAACCTTCCTAGGATCTTTACATTCACCTAAACTCAACTACTGTATTTTTTTACTGCTTTAATGTCCTCTTCCAAAAGAAAAGGAAGCAATGCCACTTTGAAGCCATTTATATTAAGCTAAATTTCAACTCACAAAAAAACTGGAAATGACCTGATATTATGGTCTTTTATAGACTTCACAACAGATGATTTCCATTTTATAGACTCCCCCCAAATTTCACTTCTTTACTACATTCTCTGTGTCTAATGATCATATATAACTAGCAGAACTATAAAACATCATAGATTTACAGCTTCTGGTTACTGAGTGAAAGGAAAAAAACCAAAAAGCTTCCCACTTGAAAGAAAATTATTTTCTTTAGCTGTCTTCTTTAATACAATTATCAGGGTAAACTCTGCATGTAGGAAAACTGCAGAAGTACAACAGATTAAATCTAGAAAACGAGAAGAGAATCAAAAGCTAAATTTTAATTTTAAAAAATCATATCCAAATCATATAAACTATAAATTACCCAACTGTATAATAGGCATAAAATCTTATCTTGGGATGATTATATTAGTTAGGGTTAGGTTAAGTTGCAAATACTAGATAACTCAAAATAACAATGACTTAACTAAGAGAAGCTTATTTTTCTCTGACATAAACAAAATCCAGACATCAAGAGTCCAAGGCTGATATATCACCTCAACAATATTTGAGTCCCATTCTCTTTTTCTACCCTGCCCTAATCTTCAACACTTAGCTTTCAACTACAGTCCAAGATAGCTACTTAAGCATCAGCCATCAGATTGTCTTTCCAGCCAGTAGGATAGAGAAAGGAAGGCAGGAAAGCACATCCCTCCCTATTAAGACATGTCATAGAAACTTAAGACTCCTGCTTACATCCCACTGGCCAGAATTTAGCCATATGACTAGGCCCTACCTATGAGGAAGGGAAATGTTGCCTTCATTCTAGGTGGCCAAAAGTCCAGTTAATAATGGCAGAGTTTATTGCTCAGTAAGAAAGGGAAATGAGTATTGAAGAACAGCTACTAATTTCTGCCATGCTAATAATCACATTTTGCTGTTTCTCCAGCACCAGGCCCTTAACTTGTGACCTCAGGCATGTCAGTTTTAATTTTCTTACTTCAAAGTCTCCCATCTCTTGTCATAAAGAGTACCAACTTGGAAAATGCCAAAAAATACGGGGTTATACTGAGAATGCCAGAGATTCTTAACATACAGACAGCAGTAAATTTACTAAGGATTTTAGGTAGCATTTGAGCAATGAAAGGAAATAGAACAATGATGGCCTGGTGCTCTGTTTTCCTCTTAACCCTGAGATTCTCCCTCCCCTTTGCAAATACAGGTATCAAATATTCCCCTGCATAGCATTAATACTGTATAAAAGATAAGCCAAAAAAAAAAAAAAAAAACCAAACCCAGTGCCGTTGAGTCGGTTCCGACTCATAGTGACCCTATAGGACAGAGTAGAACTGCCCAGTAGAGTTTCCAAGGAGCACCTGGCAGATTCGAACTGCCAACTCTTTGGTTAGCAGCTGTAGCACTTAAGCACTACACCACCAGGGTTTCCAATGAGTACAAAAGATAGTATACCAAAAAAAGGTAATAAATCTAAAGAAATCATACAGAGTTCCAAGAATGTGAAATGTGATTTGGCACTGAGACTAGCAAAGAGCAGCACAGTGTGTGATTAATCCTGCGTGGCCACATTTACATCTCTAATTTGCTCATATAAATGCATTAAGGCAGATGGTTTTAGAGACTAGCATTCTACATATACTTGTGGGTCAGCACCCACATTTTCTGTTCTTTATGGGTGCCCAGGCTTAGGTAGTACCCTTCATTAGTTTCCTAGCATAAATCCTTTTATTCTTATTTTCCCCAACTTCCCATAATCAGCCTTCTCACATCCAATATACCTAAGACAATATTTACTGTGACCTTGCTAAGAAACATATTAGAAAAACATGAAGTAGTAACCATTACTTTAACTTTGAACACATTAGGAAGACAATTTTGAAAATGGGCACTTTATCCTATTTGTAAAAAACGAGAACCCTCTAACAAAAAAGCAGGAATCATATACTTTGCTATTATAAATCCTACTTCATCTATTAAAGAATAATACACACTAAAAATTGGAATTCTTGAAAATTCAATAAAAATTACAAAACCAACGCTTTTATTTGTTAAATTTTACACTGATTTTCAATTATTACAATAATTCTTCATGTATTGATCTGTTGACATCTAGCTTCAACCAGACATATCATGTGAGCCTCTTCAGGTCTTTATCTCAGCAGCTGTGGTAGCAATTTGCTTCTAGACTAATCTCAAGTGCCATCAATTAATGGATCCTCAGTCTTCACAATGTTGTATTAAGAATTGGACACGACAAGCAAATACAAAATAAAGACATCTCTCAAGCATTCATTCATAAGCTTAGAACTTTAATTATATCCTGAAAGTGAAAGAAATCTCAAAGATCCCAGAAGAGATCTGTTTATTTTAGAAATACAAGATACAAAGTAAGAACAGTATGAAAATACAGTCATGTGTTCCAGAAGGAAAACACCCTCAAAGGAAGTGAGCATGAATCTGGGCAATAGGCAATCCTCTCTGGGAAGAAGTTGAAAGGATCCCCCTGGCAAGTCTGCAGCTGGAGGGAGCAGTTAAGGGAGCATATCCTCAGGTTCATAATACAACTGAGAGAGGCCAACTTCTGCAATCCCCTGAGCCACAGCATCTATTTATTTGAATGACAGCAAAAGTTATTTAAATAAAAAATCTTAGAAACAGAAAAGACACACAACTATCTAATTCTCAGTCTATGATTTGTCCTTTTCTAAACTCAGATTATCTTTTTTTCCTTCTACATTTCCTTCTTACATATAAGAGGTTACCTCTTAGGATGCTATGTTGAGAGTCTCAATTGCAGGATTGACTCTCATTTGGTTTTGAAAGCAAAAGGATAATAACCATTAAATGTCTTATCACTTCAACCACACCCTTTCTTGCTAGATTCATCTTACTTGGTTCAGTCAAAACACTTCAATTTTTATTTTCAAGAACATGCATTTATTCTGTTTCTAAAAAAAAAAAAAATTTTTTTTTTTTTTTTAAATTCTGTTTCTAGTTAGGTTAAATTAACAACCTCATCGCCTACTCATCTTTCCTTCTCTGAGAAAAGAACTTCCCTAATAGGATTAAGAATCTGAAGCTGTGTTTGTTCTGCGTAAATTGCCTCCTAGGTGCAAGAAACTGAACCAGGGTTGGACACCTGACCACATTAGGCCTTCAGACTACCTCTTGTAGGAATCTGGAATTGATATTCAACTATTCTACTGGTCTGGACTACTCAGTTGTGAACTCAGGACCTAAGGCTGATATTGTGGGTTAGGTACGCTTGGCACCTGTATGTCCAAACAGAGGACACTGTCTTAAGAAAAAAGAGAAAAATATGAACAACTGCAGAGAAAAGAGCAGCGATGAGAGGCCGTGGTGGGTTGAATAATGACCTCCAAAGATATCCAGGTCCTAATACCTGGAACCTGTGAATGTTACCTTTGCAGATGCGATCAAGCTAAGGATCTTGAGATGGAGATATTATCCTACATAATCCAAGTGGCACTAAATATAATCACAAGTGCACTTATAAGAGGAAGGAAGAGGGAGATTTTGCTACAGGAAAAGGCAACATAAGACCTGAAGCAAGATGCCATGCTACTGGCTTTAAAGATAGAGTCTGGGGCCATGAGCCAAGGAATGTAGCTCTAGACACTGGAAGAGGCAAGCAAAGAGATTCTTCCCTAGAACCTCCAGAAGGAGTGTGGCCCTGCTGACATCTTGATTTCAGCCTCGTGAAAATGGATTTCGTACTTCTGAGCCTCTAGAACTTTAAGGGAATAAATTTGCATTATTTAAGGCACTAAGTTAGTAGCAATTTGTTATAGTGGCAACGGAAAGCTAGTGCAGAGACAATGCGGTCCTACAGAAAGACTTAGAAAATAGCTGCAAACGTTCCTGTTTTCTGCTTCATTCCTTGATGAGAGATAGCTTGCATGGCTTGCTACTGGGTTCCACAAGCTACCAGTACTTCATTACAATAAACTCAACATTTTTGCTTAGGCCAACCAGAGTCTTAGCTAAGATGCAAAACCAGTCCAATAAAGTGGAATTATACGTCATTATGCAATATAATTTGAAAAGCACCATAACTCATGATCTCCAGAAAAATAGATATATATATCTGCCCTCAAGGTCTGAAACAATACCCAAAATTTCTACCAGAGCAATCACCCTTATAGTTTTAGGTATTGTATCCAGACTGCCCAGCCTTGAAATGCAATTCTATTTTTATTCCAGAGTGGAATTCCTCAATATAATTGCATGAACTGAGCGTATCAGCATGGATTCATTGACAAACCTATAATGTAACAAAGTTTTACATTTTGCCCTAAGGAAATAGGACAAAGAAAAGGTATATTTGAGAAAAGAAACTGGAATAGACTTCAACATAAAACAGCCATCTGAAAAGACAAAATTTGGCAAGGCAGCATGAAAACGGGGGAAGTTTTAGTAGGTAGAGAATGGTATAAAAGAAGAGAGTACCAAAAGAAGGTTAGATTCAAAACTTGGAGATATTAGGAACAGATTTTCCCTACATTTTAGCCTAAAGGTACAGAGTTAGAGGATCAACCAAAAAAACCAAACCCACTGCCATCGAGTTAATTCCGACTCATAGCGACCATATAGGTCAGAGCAGAACTGTCCCATAGAGTTTCCAAGGAGTGCCAGGTGGATTCGAACTGTTGACCTTTTGGTAAGCAGCCATAGCTCTTATCCACTATGCCACCTGGGTTTCCAGGGAGACCAAAATATGTTTCACAAATCAAACCTATTTTAAAAGCTCAGTACAGAAATTACACTCTCCTTTTTTGGCTATGATATACTCAACAAGGGCCTAATCTCCAAAGTTCACAGAAAACTTCAACACCTCAACTACAAAAAGACAAACAATACAATTAAAAAATGGGTAAAGTCTATGAATGGTAAGACAGTACACAATGCTGGGGAAGCCAGCACAACTTGCCCAAGGCAAGGTCATGGACGATCCATAACCAAAAAAAAAAAAAAAAAACCAAACCCATTGTCCTCAAGTGATTTCGACTCATAGTGACCCTATAGGACAGAGTAGAACTGCCCCATAGGGTTTCCAAGGAATGCCTGGTGGATTCAAACTGTCAGCCTTTTGGTTAGCAGCTGAATTCTTAACCACTACACCACTAGGGTTTCCAGAAACTCCCTAGACACATCCGAACTCCCTGAGGGACCAATTTACCAGGCCGAGGGCTGTGGGAATCATGGTATCAGGGAACAACTAGGTCAACTGGCACATCATAGTTTATAAAGAAAACATTCTACATTCCACTTTGGTGAGTAGGATCTGAGGTCTTAAAAGCTTGTGAGCAGCCATCTAAGATATGGTCTTACCCCGTCTGGAACAAGGGAGAATGAAGAAAACCAAAGACACAAGGGAAAGACTAGTCCAAATGACTGATGGACAACAAGTGTTACAGCCTCCACCAGACTAAGTTTACCACAACTACATATACACGGCTACCACCACTGACTGCTCTGACAGGGATAACAATAGAGGGTCCCAGATAAAGCTGGAGAAAAATGTAGAACAAAATCCAAATTCACAAAAAAAGACCAGTCTTACTGGCAGACAGAGACTGGAGAAACCCTGGGAGTATGGCCCCTGGAAACCCTTTTAGCTCAGTAAGGAAGTCACTTCTGAGGCTCATCCTCCAGCCAAAGATTAGTCAGGCCCATAAAACAAAACAAGACTAAAGGTTCACACCAGCCCAGGGGCAAGGACTAGAAGGCAGGGAGGGACAGGAAAGATGATAACAGGGAACCCAAGGTTGAGAAGGGGAGAGTGTTGACATGTCGTTGGGTTAGTAACCAATGTCACAAAAGAATATGTGTACTAATTGTTTAATGAGAAGCTAGTTTGTTCTGTAAACCTTCATCTAAAGTACAATAATTAAAAAAAAAAAAAGTTTTTTTTTTTAAATGAGTAAAGAACGTGAACAGACACTTCACCAAATAAGACATTCAGGACACTAAAAAACACAGGAAGAAATACTTGCGATCATTAGTCATTAAAAAACCCAGTGCCGTTGTTAGACAGAAGCAAATCAAAACTACTGGGAGATACCATCTCACCCAGGCAATAATGGCACTGATCAAAACTACAGAAAACAACAAATACTGGCAAGGTTGTGGGGAGATTGGAATTCTGACTCACTGCTGGTGGGAGTGTAAAATGGTACAATCGCTATGGAAAATGGTATGGCACCTCCTTAAAAAAAAAAAAAAAAGAAATTTTTTTCTTTTAAAAAGCTAGATATAATTGCAGCATTATTCACAATAGCAGAAAGATGAAAACAAACTAAGTGTCTTCTATCAACAGATGAATGGAAAAACAAATTATGGTACATACACACAATGGAATACTATCTAACGATAAAGAACAATGATGAATCCACAAAATATCACACAACATGGATGAACCTGGAGGGCATTCTGCTGAGTGAAATAAGTCAATCACAAAAGGACAAATATTGTATGAGATCACTATTATAAAAACTCAAGAAAAGGTTTATACACAGAAAAAAACACTTTTGATAGCTTCAAGGGAGGAGAAGGGTGAGGGAGGGAAATCACTAACTAGATAGCAGACAAGTGTCAACTTTGAAGAACGGAAAGAC
Source organism: Loxodonta africana (assembly GCF_030014295.1). Classification (NCBI taxonomy): domain Eukaryota; kingdom Metazoa; phylum Chordata; class Mammalia; order Proboscidea; family Elephantidae; genus Loxodonta; species Loxodonta africana. The sequence continues at coordinate 28,001,398 of NC_087360.1, read as the reverse complement.
AACACATAATATAAGGTTAAGTCACCACAATTCGACTGAGGAAAAATGATAGAAGCTTCCTAGACACATCCAAACACAATGAGGGACTGAGGCACTGGGGTTGAGGGTTGGGGACCACATCTAGCCGAACGGGCATAACATAGTTTGTAAAGAAAATTTTCTACAATCTACTTTGGTGAATAGCGTCTAGGGTATTAAAAGATTGGGAGCAGCCATCTAAGATACAGCTATGGGTCCCATCCCATCCAGAGCAAAGAAAACCAAAGACATAAGGAAAATATTAGTCCAAAAACTAATGGACCACATGAACCATAGCCTCCACCAGCCTGGGCCCAAAAGAACTAGATGGTGCCTGGCTACCACCACCGACCATTCTGACAGTGATTACAACAGAGCAGGAGAAAAATGTGTAACAAAATTCAAATATGCAAAAAAAAAAAAAAAAAAGACCAGACTTACTGGTCTGACAGAGACTGGTGGAACCCCCAAGACTATGGCCCCTAGACACCCTGCTAACTCAGAACTGAAGCTATTCCCAAAGTCCAACTTTCAGCTAAAAATTAGATAGGCCTATAAAATAAATAATAACATAACGTGAGGAACATGCTTCTTAGTTCAATCAACAATATGCACAGCCATGTTCACTGCAGCATTATTCACAATAGCAAAAAAATGGAAACAACCTATATCACACAACAATTTGTGTATAAACTACTGGATGGGAAATTATTTTGCTCTGTAAACCTTCACCTAAAGCACAATTTAAAAAAAAAAAAAAGTTACACTCTCCCAACTTGAATCAGTAGATCTCAGGAGAACAAGAGAAATTTTCCTTTTTCAGTAATGAAGAATGGACATGTCTGCCAATTCTTTAATCTTTCAAAGCTTTGGAAGTAGCATTTCTGTGAATAATTATTAAAGTTTAGCAGCCTTTTCTTCTTCTTTTTTTTTTTTTTTTTTGCCTTAACTTCTTAACAGTATGCAGCATAGCCCTTTAAAAAAAAAAAACAAACTTATCCTCCCATGTAGTGTCCTTATGGGATAAGTTATTATAGTACTGGAACTCCCAGTGCCTAAATCTTCAATTCATGTCAAAAGAGAAAATGTCATTAGGAACTGTTTGATTAGTGATGCAGAAAAAAACCCAAGTTAACAGAAACCTAATCCAGGCTAAAATGCTACAGCTAAAGTCATGTGAAATAAAATTACGCTTATCTAGAAAAGCGTCTGGGACAAAAGAAAAGATCTAGGGGAAAAAACTCATGCTTAACATAAATCCGAAGATATCGTTATCATTTAGTGAAGAAAAAGCAGTGTGTCCTATACAAGAAACACAAGAGATAACTAAAATGCCCATTTATCACTTGGAAACAACAGGGAGCATGGGAGGTTGGAATAGGGAGCAATCACCCAAGCAGGATTATCCGTGAACTCTAAATGCTTGTCACTAATCACAAATTATCCAATAATACTGTAAAATGATCAAATAGGTTAATACAGGATTTGAATTAATCTTCCTGGGTTGAAGATTTTCCTCCAATCCACTGAACCTTGGAATCAGCGAACTGCGATTTCTGTATAACATGACAAAGAACACTGGGAACATCAACATAACAGTCTAATCTCTCACCAGGCCAGTCTCAGATACATCGCTTTTCCTCGGGTAAAAACTTAGTGCTTTTTTTTTTAAAAAAAATAATTTTTATTGTGCTTTAAGTGAAAGTTTACAAATCAAGTCAGTCTCTCACATATAAACTTATATACACCTTACTACATACTCCCACTTACTCTGCCCCTAATAAGTCAGCCCGCTCCCTCCTTCCAGTCTCCCCTTTCATGACCATTTTGCCAGTTTCTAACCCCCTCTACCCCCCCATCTCCCCTCCAGACAGGAGATGCCAACATAGTCTCAAGTGTCCACCTGATGCAAGTAGCTCACTCTTCATCAGCATCTCTCTCCAACCTATTGTTCAGTCCAATCCATGTCTGACAAGTTGGCTTTGGGAATGGTTCCTGTCCTGGGCCAACAGAAGGTTTGGGGACCATGACCACTGGGGTCCTTCTAGTCTTAGCCAGACCATTAAGTCTGGTCTTTTTATGAGAATTTGGGGTCTGCATCCCACTGTTCTCCTGCTCCCTCAGGGGTTCTCTGTTGTGTTCCCTGTCAGGGCTGTCATCAGTTGTAGCCGGGCACCAACTAGTTCTTCTGGTCTCAGGATGATGTAGTCTACAGTTCATGTGGCCCCTTCTGTCTCTTGGGCTCATAATTACCTTGTGACCTTGGTGTTCTTCATTCTCCTTTGATCCAGGTGAGTTGAGACTCATTGATGCATCTTAGATGGTCGCTTGCTAGCGTTTAAGACCCCAGACGCCACACTTCAAAGTGGGGTGCAGAATGAAAAACTTAATGCTTTTTCTTTGGACTTTTATTAGGATACACCTTTTAAAGAAAGGTCCATTGGAAGCCAGAAAGCATTTTGAGTTTTTGAAGGGCAGTGACTGTGCTCAATGCATCTTTGAATCTCCAGTGCTAAATAAACCATGTATGATTGCTTCATAAATGAATGACGCAAGGTAATATCACAAACCTTTCCTCAAAGATCATGCCTTTCCGTATCCCTAAGCCCCATATACAATACCATACTCTAACAAAGAAACACAAACAGACATCTATTTATATCTATCACTCTTCTATTTATTTACTTCAAACATCGTATCTACCTTAAACATTCCACTTTTCCACCCTGGAAAATTTTCCCCCTAAGGTCCCTATCACTCTTTTTTTTAATACAATGACCTTTCTTTGGCTAAATGGTTGCTATTCTCTATTCAAAAAATAATGGTAAAGATTCACTTGTTTAGTCATTTTTGTAGCAACGGAGTTGTAAGCCTCAAGCAGTGAAGAAACAGTTCTTGAGGGATGGGAGGTGAAAAGGAGAAAGCAGGAGAACTGTATTCTATTACTTGTTCTTAGTGGTAGTTTTACAGGTATTTGCGTAGTGATAAATCATTGAACTATACACCTTGTTTTGTGTACCTCTGTGTTTACAGGTTACATTAAAACAAAAGTAAAAATGCATATAAATATCCTTAAAGATATAAGGAAACTGTAACCATGAAATAATTACAGATTACTTTTTAAAAAATTTGAGAACCAAAAAGAGTTCTTAGAAACTAAAAATATAGTAAAAGGTAAGAACTCAATAGGAAGTTAGTAAGATAAAGCTAAGGAAGTCTCTCAGAAAGTAAAGGAAAAGGAAAAGAATTTGAGAGCAAGAGAGAAAAGACAGGGAAAAAACTCAGGGACCAGTTCAGAAGGGCCAATATCTACATAACAAGCATTCCAGCAAAAGAGAAGAGAGAGAAAGGAAATCATCAAAGAGATGATTCAAGAAAATTTGCAAAAGACATTAATTTCCAGATTGAAAAATCTACCAAATATCCAACATAACGGATGAAAATACACTCACATCAAGGCATAGTATCAAGAAAATTCAGAACACTGAAAATAAAGAAATCTTACAAGTTTCTAGAAAAGTAAAGATATTAAAGGTCTGGAATCAGAATAGCTTTAGACTTCTAAATAGTAACACTTCTTTCTATTTAAACTAGATTAGGTAAGTGTCTATTTCTTGCAACCAAAAAAAGTCTTAGCTAAAACATTACTAATCTCATTGTATTGGAGAAAATAGAATTCAATAAATGAACAGAGAAAGTGACCATAATTATTTCTATAAACACAGAAGATTTATTTACACTTAATAAAATGAAAAGGTATACAGGTGGGAAAATAGTAAAATCAACTAAATAAATTCAAAAATATTATCTAAATGCCCTGCTAAAATAATTACTCCTAGTTAAACATAGTGGATTAAACATGTATTTTAGCTGTTCTCTCTTCCACAATGACATAAAAAGATTTTATAAATGGCAAAAGACCAGGAAAAGAGGCAATAACAGCAAAGTTTTAAAAGCTTGAAAACAGATGGACAAGTGGTAACTGACTTAGCAGAACCAAAGAACTGAGTTAGCAGAAACAAAATTTAAGCCAGTGAGGAAAATGAGAAGCAATCCAATTTATATTGCAATCCGACTTCCCTAAAAGGCTCTGGAAGTGGCAGCATCATGTACCTCTGGAAAGAGAGATGAAGACAAAGCTAGAAACAAAAAGATAGGTTGAAGGTTCATTTAAGAAGTATTTATACTCCAAAATGTTCTCCTGCACTGAAAGCAACCAGATGACTGCTCCTCCCTCTCTGGCAGGAAGATTGAGAAGGGAAAACAGAAGGTCTCTGGACTGGAAAGTACTAGCCGTGGTTGGAGGGTTCCATACCAAAAACGTGTGAATGAATTAAAGGTTTACATGTTTGGCTCTCAGAACACTGACAGGCAGCCAAAGATATAACCTCAGACAGAAAATTAGAAGAGTTAGTGCTGGAGAATCTGATTGTACCCAAGGGGGGAAAAAGACCCAAAGGGATTCTAATAGAAATTCCCCAAGGAAACAGCCCAGTCAGATCACCATATGATAAAAAGCATAGCAAACCAGTGTCATCCTTGCACACTGACCTTCCATTACACCCCACTCTTAAACACAAGCAGAAAAAATAAGGCTGGAAGATGTTTTCTGCAAAGTATCTAATATGAAAGGCAGACAGCAAAACAAACAGAAAAGAAGTAACTTGGGGAGAACAAAGAATACGAACATAGACAAAAATTTCAAAAACCTAACATTAATACCCTCAAACGTAGCAAAAGAAAACATTGCGTGAATGAAACAAGAACAGTGCACACTAAAAAAGAACACACAGAAAACAAAAGGACATACACAGTACAACATGCATGAACCTTGAAAACATTATGCTGAGTGACAGAAGCCAGACAGAAAAGCCCATACATTCCATTTATATGATCTAAGTGAAACAAACAGAAAAACAAGTCAGCTATAACTTAAGAAAAATAAAATTATATATAGAAAAATATTCATAGAACATGGCTTAATTATGAATAGCACTTACTTGTAATAAAGTAAATGCTGTACATTGATTTAAACAAAATTATTAAGTAAATACATTAGTGGCATGGTAGGGACAGAAAACGGTGTTGTGGAGGAGAGAATAAGGGAGTGGGAAAAAAGTTAAATCCTCATCTTTCATTGTGTTAAGTCAATAAATGATGCCTAAAATTAAAAAAACCCACACGTCTGTCAGTTTGTCACACTGTGGGGGCTGGCATGTTGCCGTGATGCTGTAAGCTATGCAACTGGTATTCAAATACCAGCAGGGTCACCTATGGTGGACAGGTTTCAGCTGAGCTTCCAGACTAAGACAGACCTGGCTATCTACTCCTGAAAAGAATTAGCCGGTGAAAACCTTACGAATAGCAGCAGAACAATGTCTGACATGGTGCCAGAAAACAAGCCCCTCAGGTTGGAAGGCACTCAAAAGACGACTGGGAAAGAGCTGCCACCTCAAAATAGAGTCAACCTGAATGACGTGGATGGAGTCAAGCTTTCGGAACTTTCATTTGTTGATGCAGCACAACTCAAAATGAGAAGAAACAGCTGCAAACATCCATTAATAATAGGAACGTGGAATGCATGAAGTATGAATCTAGGAAAAGTGGAAGTCGTCCTAGGCATCAGTGAGCTGAAATGGACTGGTATAGGCCATTTTGAATCCAACAATCATATGGTCTCCGATGCCAGGAATGACATCTTGAAGAGGATTGGCATTGCATTCATCATCAAAAGACACATTTCAAGATCTATCCTGAAGTACAGTGCTGTCAGTGATAGGATAATATCCATACACTTACAAGGAAGACCAGTTAATATGACTATTATTAAAATTTACACACCAACCACTAAGGCCAAAGATGAAGAAATTGAAGATTTTTCCCAACTTCTGCAGTCTGAAATTGATTGAACATGCAATCAGGATGCATTGATAATTACTGGTGATTGGAATGTAAAAGTTGGAAACAGGAAGGATCAGTAGTTGGAAAATATGGCCATGGTGATAAAAACGATACCAGAGATTGCACCAACGACTTCTTTCTTCAAAATATCTTTTTTCAACAACATAAACGGGGACTATACAAGTAGACCTCACCAGGTGAAATACACAGGAATCAAATTGACTACATTTGTGGGAAGAGACAATAGAAAAGCTTGGTAACAGTCAGAAGAAGGCCAGGGGCCAACTGCAGAACAGACCGTCAATTGCTCATAAGCAAGTTCAAGACGAAGCTGAAGAAAATTATAACAAGCCCACGAGAGCCAAAGTACAACCTTGAGTATATCCTGCCTGAATTTAGAGACCATCTCAAAAATAGATACGATGCACTGAACACTAATGACTGAAGACCAGACGAGTTGTGGGATGACATGAAGGACATGATACACGAAGAAAGAAAAAAGTCATTAAATATACAAGAAAGGAAAAAAAGACCAAAACGGATGTCAGAAGAGACTCTAAAAGGTGCTCTTCAATGTAGAGTAGATAAAGCGAATGGAAGAAATGCTGAAGTAAAAGAGTTGAGCAGAAGATTTCTAAGGGTGGCTCGAGAAGACAAAGTATTATAATACGAATGTTCAAAGACCTAAAGTTAGAAAACTGAAAGGGAAGAACACGCTCAGCATTTCTCAAGCTCAGAGAATTGAAGAAAAAATTCAGGCCTCAAGCTGCAGTTTTGCAGGATTCTATGGGCAAAATATTGAATGCAGAAAGCATCACAAGAAGATGGAAGGAATCCATGGAGTCACTATACCAAAAAGAGTTGGTGAATGTTCAACCACTTCAGGGGGTAATGATAACACAAATCCTGGAATTAAGGAGATGACAGTCTGATGTTGAATAAATGATGAATTAAATGCTATAAATCAATGTTATAATTATAATGCTATAAATATATACTTATAAGTAAATTATTTCCAAGTTTCTAAATGTCACCACTGCTTACTAATGGGAATTTGGACCTATAAACTAAAGTGCTGATGGGGAATCGTTAACCCAAAAACCACACTGTACGGGATAGATTTACAAACCTGTCCACTCCTGCCACACACAGAATTATCTTCTAAGGAAATGGCCTGAATTAGTTTTTTCCTGCATTAGTTTCAACAGCTCTGCTTTGAAGGAAATCAGTCCCTCTTTTGCCTGATGGTGCAGTGGTTAAAGGTGATTGACTGCTAACCAAAACGTTGGCAGTTCGAAACCAACAGTGGCTCTGCGAGAGGGAGATGTGGCAGTCTGCTTCTGTAGAGATTTACACCTTGGAAACCTTATAGAGTCGCTACGAGGCAGAATCAGCTCAATGGCAGTGGGCTTTTTGCCTCATTGGAATCCATTCCTCCCACGAAAGCCAAAGCAGTTTTTAAATTCTTAGCCTCTTTTTAAATATAATACTGATATACCAAGAGAATATATTTATGATTATGTTTAAGATATAAAACAATCCAAGACCAGAACATTATCAGTCACTTGGATCTACCTTGCTACCAACAGGCCCCTGCCTCCTGCCTGAGGAAATACTATTCTTAATGTTCTGTTTATCATCTCCTTGCCTTTTGTGACATAGTTTTATCACATTATGCCTCAACAAAATATTATTTAGTTTTGCTTTTTTATTAACTTTATCAATGATGCATGTAATTGTAGTTCACTCATTTTCCCTGATGTATAATACTGTAACACATGAATATGCACAATGTATAATATTGTAACATGTGAATATGCACAAATTATCCATTATCCTGTCAATGGACATTTGGATAGTTTCCAGTTTTTTTGCTATAAAAAAACAGTTTCGTGCTCTTAAAATTCTAATATATATCTCTTAGTGAGCTTGTACAAGAGCTTCTCTGCCTAGGAATAACATTGCTAGGTGGTAGAGTATGGCAAAAGTTCAGCTTTCAAGATATTGTCAAATTGTTTTCAAAATCAATTACACCAATTTACATTCCCACTAGCAAGGCATAAGAGTTCCCAGTGATAATTGTGCTCCCCAATACCTATGTTAAATGGCATTTCTATAAACCTAGTATACTAACAAATTACAGATAAGATTGTGAAAAATATGAATCCTAGAACATTTAACTGTGCTTATGAAGAACCTGTACATAGATTAAGAGGCAGGCATTCAAAGGGAACAAGGGGATACTGAATGGTTTAAATCAGAAAAGATGTGCATCAGGGTTGTATCCTTTCACCATACTTATTCAGTCTGTAGGCTGAGCAAATAATCCGAGAAGCTAGACTATATGAAGAAGAATATAGCATCAAGGTTGGAACAAGGCTTACTAATAACCTGCAATATGCAGTTGATACAAACTTGCTTGCCAAAAGTAAAGACAACTTTAAGCACTTACTGATGAAGATCAAAGACTACGGTCTTCTATATGGATTACACCTCAACATTAAGAAAACAAAAATCCTTAAAACTGGGCCAATAAATAACATTGTGATAAACAGAGAAAAGGTTGAAGTTGTAAAGTATTTCACTTTTCTCGGATCCACAATCAATCCCCATGGAAGCAGCAGTTAAGAAATCAAAAGACTGCATGGTTTAACATTAGAAAATCAATCAACATAATCCACCACAAAGAAAACAAAAGAATCACATGATCATCTCAATCAACACAGAAAAGGCATTCAATAAAGTCCAACATCCATTCCTGGCAAAAACTCTCAGTAAAATAGGAATAGAAGGGAAATTCCTCAACATAATAAAGGACATATATACAAAACCAACAGCCAACATCATTCTTCACAGAGAGAGGCTGAAAACATTCCCCCGAGAATGAGAACAAGACAACAAAGCCCTTTACCGTCATTCCTATTTAACATTGTGCTGGAAGTCCTAGCTAAAGCAATAAGGCAAGAAAAAGAAACAAGGGTCATCCAAATAGCTATCCCTATTTGCAAATGATATACTATACATAGAGAACCCTAAAGACTCCACAAGAAAACAATTGAACTAATAGAAAGATTCAGCAGAGTAGCAAGATACAAGATAAAAATACAAAAAAGATGGATTCCTAAACACCAATAAAGAGAACTGCAAAAAGGAAATCAGGAAAGCAGTACCATTTATAATAGTCCCTAAAAAGAAAAAAACTTAGGAATAAATCTAACCAGGGATATAAAAGACCTATACAAAGAAAACTACAAAACACTACTGCAAGAAACCAAAAGAGACCTACATTTATGGGAAGAAATACCATGCTCATGGATAGGGAGACTGAGCATTGTGAAAATGTCCATTCTACCCAAAACAATCTACAAATACAATGCAATCCTGATCCAAATACCAATAGCATTCTTTAACGAAATGGAAAAGCTAATCATTAACTTTATATTGAAAGGAAAGAGGCCCCAGATAAGTAAAGCATTACTGAAGAAGAAGAACAAAGTAGAAGGCCTCACACTACCTGACCTCAGAACCTACTATACAGCCTGGTACTGCTACAATGACAGACACATTGACCAATGGAACAGAATCGAGAACCCAGATGTAAATCTATCTGCCTACAGTCACCTGATCTTTGGCAAAGGCCCAAAGTCCATTAAATGGGGAAAACACAGTCTTTTTAACAAATGGTGCTGGCAAAACTGGATGTCCACTCTTAAAAAAAAAATGGAACAGGACCCATACCTCATACCATACACAAAAACTAACTCAAAATGGATCAAAGACCTTAATATAAAACCAAAAACTACAAAGATCACAGAAGAAACAATAGGGTCAACGCCAGGGGCCCTAATAAATGGCATAAATAGGGTACAAACCACAACTAATAATACACAAACACCAGAAGACAAGCTAGATAACTGGGATCGTCTAAAAATTCAAAGCTATGTTCATCAAAAGGCTTCACCAAAAGAATAAAAAGAGAACCTACAAACTGGGAAAAAACTTTTGGCTATGATAAATCCAACAAAAGGTCTAATCTCTACAGTCTACAGGAAAATCCAATACCTCTACCAAAAAAAGACAATCCTATTAAAAATTGGGCAAAAGATAAGAACAGATATTTCACTAAAGAAGTCATTCAAGCAGCTAACAGACACATGAGGAAACGCTCATGATCGTTACCCATTAGAGCAATGCAAATCAAAACCACAATGAGACACCATTTCACCCCAACATTACTGCCACGAATCAACAATACAGAAAATAACAAGTGTTGGAGAGGCTGCAGCGAAATCGGAAATCTTAACGCACTGCTGATGGGAATGCAAAATGGTACAACCATTTTTCGAAAACAATATAGCACTTCCTTAAAAAGCTAGAAATGGCAAAACCATACAATCCAGCAATCCCACTCCTAGGAATATATCCTAGAGAAATAAGAGCTGTCACATGAATAAACATGCATGCCCATGTTCACTGCAGCATTATTCACAATAGCAAAAAGATGGAAATAATCTAAGTGCCTATCAACAGATTAATGGATAAACAAACTATGGTACGTACAACACAATGGAATATTAAGCAACAACAAAGAACAATGATGAATCTGCAAAACATCTCACAACATGGATGAATGTGGAGAGCATTATGCAGAGTGAAATAAGTAAATCACAAAAGGACAAATACTGTATGAGACCACTATTATAAAACTCATGAAAAGGTTTAGACAACGAAAAAAACAATCTTTGATATTTACGAGGGAGGGGTGGGGAGGGAAAAACCCTAACTAGGCAATAGACACGTGGTAACTTTGATGAAGGGAAGACAGTACACAGCACTAGGGAAATCAGCACAACTTGACCAAAGCAAAGTCACAGAAAATTCCTAGACACATCCAAACTCCCTGAGGGACTGAGTTACTCGGCTGAGGGCCGGGGACCGTGGTCTTGGGGCACGTTTAGCTCAATTGGCATAACATAATTTATAAAGAAAATGTTCTACATCCTACTTTGGTGAGTAGCATCCTAAAAGCTTGAGAGCGGCCATCTAAAATACATCTACTGGTTCCACCCCATCTGGAGCAAAAGGGAACGAAGAAATCCAAAGACACAAGGGAAAGAGTAGTCCAAGGAACTAATCGATCACAGCTACCATAGCCTCCGTCAGAAAGAGTCCACAACAACTAGATGGTGCCTGGCTACCATCACTGACTGCTCTGACAGGGATCACAATAGACAGCCCCAGACAGAGTGGGAGAAAAAAGTAGAACAAAATTCAAACTCACAAAAAAAGAACAGACTTACTGGCCTGACAGAGACTAGAGGAAACCCCAATAGTATGGCCTCCGGACACCCTTTTAACTCAGTACTGAAGTCATTCCTGAGGCTCACCCTTCTGCCAAAGATTAGACAGGCCTATAAAATAAAAAATAATACACATAGTTCAACCATGTATACTAAATGGCACACCAGGCCAAAAGCAAAGATGAGAAGGCAGGAAAGGACAGCAAAACTGGACAAATGAAAATGGTGAACCCGAGGTCAAGACGGGAAAGTGTTGACACATCATGGGTTTGACAACCAATGTCACAAAGCAATTTGTATATTAATTGTTTAATGAGAAACTAATTTGCTCTGTAAACTTTCACCTAAAGCACAATAAAAATAATAAAATAAATACTTGTTCTATGCAAAAAAAGAAATCAAATGACATATTGTGTTGGGCAAATCTGTTGCAAAACCCTCTTAAAATCTTAAGAAGCAAAGATGTCATTTTGATGAGTAAGGTGTATTTTCAATTGCCTCATATACATGTGAAAGCTGGACAATGAAAAAGGAAGACCAAAGAAGAATTAACACATTTTAATTATGGTGTTAGTGAAGAATACTGAATATACCACAGACTGCCAAGAGAACAAATTTGTCTTGAAAAAAGTACAGCCAGAATGCTCCTTAGAAGCGAGGATGAAGAGACTTCATCTTACTGATTTTGGACACGTTATCAGGAGGGACCAATCCCTGGAGTAGGACATCATGCTTGATAAAGTAGAGGGTCAGTGAAAAAGAGGAAGAAGATCCTTAAAGAGATGAACCGACACAGTGAACTCCAACAGTGGGCTCAAACACAGCAACAATTGTAAAGATGGCACAGGACTGGGCAACATTTTGTTTTGTTACACACAGAGCAAGCTATGAGTTAGAACTGACTCAACAGCACCTAACAACAACAGCAGCAGCAGCAATAAAAACAAATGAATTTCTAATACCTGAAACAGCATGGATGAATCTTGCAGACACTTCGTTGAATGAGAGGAGCCAAATACCCAAGAATATATACAGTATGATTCCATTGATACGGAATTCTGGAACAGGTACAACTAATCTACGATGACAGAAATCAGATCAGTGGTTGCTAGGATGGGGGAGGGGAGGCTAACTAGAAAGGATCGTGAGGACACATACTGGGGTAATAAATATGTTCCATATTTTGATTGAGGTAATAGTTACGTGACTGTTTATATTTGTCAAAACTGATCTGTGTATTGTGCTACATGTAAATATACCTCAGTAAAGATAATTTATAAAAAAAATTCATATATATAAATATTTTTTTATATAAATAAAAAGCAGGTCTTGTCATTCCCTGCTCTAAACCAAGTACTGGCTTCCCAACTGCTCTTAGGAGAAAACCCAAACTTCTTGCCGTGACCCACAGACACTGAATTGGCCTGCACCCTCCCAACTTCACCTACCTTTCTACCCCTCATTACTATATTCCAGTTACACTGGCCTTCTCAATGTTTATTAGAGATACAAAATCCTCCTTTAATAAATACAAGGAAAAATAAAGAAACGAGGGAGGAAACTAAAAATAGCAACTATTCACAATATGTGGACTTTATTTGGATTCTGATTCAAACTGCAAAAAAGAAAAAAAAATCATCTATAGCATTCGTAGTAGATTGATTTCATTAACAGACTCAATAGAATGGCTTTCCTGAATTCACTCCCCTATGTCCTGCATCTCTGTGTTCCCCTTCTGACTTACTTTGGCCAATGGAATGTTACCCAATGAGAGGCAAGCAGAGGTTTGAAAAGCACTCATTCGCTGCCACCTGCCATCTTGCACGACTGAGTTTTGCTCTTGTTCCTCTGTCTTCACTGTGAAAATCTGCCCAAGACAGCCTGCCGGAGGAAAAGTCACATGGGGCAGAATCAAGTCTGCCCAGTGGTAGTCTCAGATACGTGACAGAGCCCAACCAAGATCAACAAAATTACCTAGTCTACCCACAGCTGATCACAGATTCATGAGTGAGCCCCCCCATGCATAGCCTAGAGCAGCGGAAGCAGTGAGACGACCCACAGACTCCATGTTTGTTGTATATCCCTGAAGTTTTGTGGTTGTTTGTTACTGTATAATTGTGACAATAAATAACTGATATAACATTTATGAGGCAATTGGAAGTTTGAACACTGACTAGATATTTCATAATAGCAAGGAACTATTGTTAATTTTTTCCTAGTTGAGATAATGATATTATGATCATATTTTTTAAAATCCTTATCTTTTAGACATACATACTGACATATTTATAGAAAAAATAATATGATGTCAAAATAACATGGGGAAGAGGTGGGAAGGCTATTAATGAAACAAGTTAAGTCATGTGTTGAACATGAGAGTTCATTACACTTTCTCTTAATTTTTGTACATGTTTGAAATTTTCCATAATAAAAAGTTTTGTTTTGTTTTTTTTAAATCCATTCCACGTCAGGGCATTTGCACTTGCTACTACTACTTCTGCCTCACCTTATTCAAACCTCAGTTAAAATATTATTTTCTCAGAGAACACTCTTTGACCACCCTGTCTCTCTAAGTCACTCTGTATCTTATTACCCTGATTTACTGTAATTCTCAGAACTTATCACCATCTGAAATAGCCTTTTTTATTCCTTTGTTTATTTTCTGCCTCACCACCACCACACTTCCAAAATGAAAACTCCATGAGAGCAGGGGCTTTCCTACCTTGCTCACTTCTGATATCCCAGCATCCAGCACACTTCTGGCTCATGGTACGTGCTCAAAAAAGAAAGAAAGAAATCAAGCCACAGCTGAATAGACTAAGTTCCAAACACAAGTCAAGACCATGTGCTTGGGCTAAGCACAAAGGAAGAGAAACATCTCTGCAATGTCTTCACAGAAATACACCAAAACAGGCATTCAGTGCAAAATGGCAGTCTGACTCAATCATACTGTTTCTCTTGAAAACATACAAACAGTAGGAGAATCACTTTGGCTTAGGTTGTTATCTACGAACAGGCTGGTCTCCCCATAAAACCACTGCATTTCCAGTGCTTGCATCAGGGGTGGTTACAGCCCATTAGGGTGATTCCAGTGCTCCACACATATATCCTCACAATATGGCATATACGTCAAGTCAATAAGTGTTTTTTTTTCCTGAGACTTTAAAGACCTGTCTAATCACAAGAGGATGACAAATACGACCTTACTATGATTTTATACTAGTCACTAATGTTGCATCTAGGAGAATTTCCATTCTAATAGGCTGTTCTGATTTCCCCATTCAAAATGAAACCTCTAATGATTTAAGTATTAGTGCTGGTGAATTATATTAATAAACATTTTCAAAGGGCAGTAGATAATAGGTGACAATCAGAATTTCGAAGCTTAAATGAGCAAAAAAAAAAAAAAAGAAGTGTATAAATTCTCACTGACATTAACCTCAAAATAATCTTCCTTGTTCTCACTCCCTGTTCTCCCTCACCATTGTAACTTTGCCATCCTGCCATCCATTCGCAATTTACTCTTCCTTTTCCTTTCTCCTTCTCTTGTCTTCCAAGCCCATTCCAATCCCTTATCTTATCCTCTCTTCCTTCCCTTCCTCTCCAAGCGCCCATTAAAATGGAACTCACCATGTTTTTAAAAAATATTTATTGCATAATATAGGAAATGAAAAAACTATAAAGAGATATTTTTACCTATCAGGCTGAGCTTCTTCTTTGCTCTTCTGAGGGAGAGAAAAAGGCAAACAGCAAGCTCACATTACAGAGGATGAGGCAAGGCCAAATGGGGTTATCAATATGCAGATTTTACAAGTCTCCAGATGTGAACTGTCAGTCACAATGATTACCCCAGCCATCTCACAGTGGCTGTATGTGAGAAACAAGAGCGCTGCTAGAAGCATTCATTCTGAAAGCACTTATTTAATGCGAGTTGAGAAAATTTTTGCAAACATATTCCACAATTTTTTCTTTCTCTTGTTTTTCAGACACTTGTTTCTCACATAACTAAGCTATACATAGATGCTAAGGTTTTATGCCAACTATCCTTCCATAAAACTAGATTTTTACACCTGTGATCTCACCATCAACTTTCTGGTAAAAATCTCAGATCCCAGGCTTACAGAGAGACTCGGAATATAAACTCGGTAGGAATCTTGAAATGTTCAGAAAATTAATTAGTATTTGGCATGCCGTTTAAAAAACCTTTCATTCAGTTCTGTCAAAAGCAGTCTGGCACATTTTCTCTAGAGTACTAACAATCTGAGGATTAGTAAACCGATGTTTTATTTAGGTCCCCTCCACAGTTCTTCAGTGTTTCATTTGCATACATACATAAGAACGAAGCCAAAAGCTGAGGTTTTATAAGCGAGAGGAGCGAAGGGCATTTCAATAGGAGGCAAATGCTCTCTAAGACTGTTTCTTATCAAATAAAACAACAGTGAGAATAGTTAGGAAAGAAAGCAAACCAAGAAGGAGAAAATGCAGCAAAATATTCTTAGCTGGAATAAAAAAAAGAGGAAGAAGAAGGTACCTTGCAAATCTTCTTATTCTGTTTTCAAAATCATTAACTGAAAAGAATAATCACCTCTGACTACATACCAGAACCTATTTTTTAAAGGGCTTTACATACCAGCGAGGTGGGTTGATCATCTTCATTTATAAATGGAAAAACTAAGATTATCAATGTTAAATGATTGATTCTCCAAAGTCACAGCTAGAAAACAGCAGAGACGGGTTGCAAGTTCAGCTCTGACTCCAAAACCCGGAGCTCTTCAGCTCTGTGCTGTTCTGCTTCGCAGTTTCATCTTTGTTATACACTGCATTACATCTATAAAATTTACTCCACATAAAAATCTCGCTATTTCAAGGCAGGTACTTTTTTTAAAAAATGAAATGTTTCTTTTTAACTTTTATTTCTGTCATTTATATGACAGGTAACACACCACAAAAATTTTGGTTGTTTTTTTTTTTTTATTATTAATTTCCATGGAAAAGCAGTTACCTTCTACATTTGAGAATAACCCTGGGCCCCTGAGCTTACTGATTAGATATTTCCCCATTTTGAAAGATGCCTATAATAGAGAAACCATTGCTAATAATTAAACACAGGGGAATATAAACTGAAAATGGAACAGGAGTGAAAAAAAAAACAAGCACGTCGTGAATTTTGTGGGACATGCATAAAAGGCTATACTTTAGTATAGAAAACACCAAGTCTGGACACTTGGCTATAATATATAATAATCAAAATTTATCTAGATTTTTTGATCAGCAAAGCATAGAAGGTCTATGTGACAGACAATCACTGTGGAGCCCAACAAAGCTATCGACTGAAACTAAATGAATAGATGGAAATAGGAAATTTGTCCCATTCTGAAGAAGGGCAAGCTTTTCTAGCTGCTTGCCTAAAATAACTAGATTCAAATGTTGAGATAGGATTTGGACTAATTTCTTGGTACTGTTCTCCTTCATTTCCTACGAAGAAAGATAATGTCATTCAACAGTGATACGTCTAGTCAATTAAAGGACAGTTTTGTGCTGCAATGCTTCCACTGCACCCCCAAGGTGAAGGGATTTCAGTTGTGTTGTAGGATCCACAATGGGGATAGAGTAAGAAGAGTCAGTAAAATTAGCTCTGACATACAGGCAGTCAGTCCCATGCGAAGAAAAGAGCCAAAGAATTAGCATTTCTGAAATCGACAAGTGAACATCACATTCACACAGACTGCATATGCACCAGCAATCTTATTCCGCTCTGTCCCTCATGTTACGTCCAGTTTTAAGAACTATTTCTAAGTGTGTTCCATGTCAATCAAGTATCTCCCTTCTACCATCTGAAGCAAATCATACTGTAGATATTTTAGTCTAATCATTGCTTATTCCCACCCTTCCTATTTAGTCTTTTTGTTCAGATCAAAGAGCTAGTAATTGGCAATCTTACAAACAATACCCTACACACAGCAGGTACTCAATAGCAACTGACCACATTCTTATATTCATTCATTCAGTCATTCAGCAAGTAAGCATTTTCAACACCAACCATGTACCAGATAAAATCCCTGCTCTCATAGAGTTTACATTCTAGTGAGAGAGATACATAATAAGTAAATCATTAATTATTCTTGGATCCACAATCAACAGCCATGGAAGCAGCAGGAAAGAAATCAAAAGACGCATTGCATTGGGCAAATCTGCTGCAAAGGACCTCTTCAAAGTATTGAAGAGCAAAGATGTCACCCTGAAGACTAAGGTGTGCCTGACCCAAGCCATGGTATTTTCAATCACATCATATGCACGTGAAAGCTGGACAATGAATAAGGAAGACCAAAGAAGAATTGATGCCTTTGAATTTTGGTGTTGGCGAAGAATATTGAATATACCATGGACTGCCAAAAAAACGAACAAATCTGTCTTAGAAGAAGTACAACCAGAATGCTCCTTAGAAGCAAGGATGGCGAGACTGCGTCTTACATACTTTGGATATGTTGTCAGGAGCAATCAGTCCCTGGAGAAGGACATCATGCTTGGCAGAGTACAGGGTCAGCGGAAAAGAGGAAGACACTCGACGCGGTGGATTGACACAGTGGCTACAACAATGAGCTCAAGCATAACAATGATTGTAAGGATGGCGCAGGCCAGGGCAGTGTTTTGTTCTGTTGTGCATAGGGTCGCTATGAGTCAGAACCAGCTCAACGGCACCTAACAACAACAACAACAAAACCAAAAAACCAAACCCATTGCTGTTGAGTCAATTCTGACTCATAGTTACACTACAGGATAGAGTAGAGCTGCCTCATAGGGTTTCCAAGGAGCAGCTGGTAGATTCGAACTGCTGACCTTTTGGTTTAGCAGCTGAGCTCTTAACCACTGTGCTCCCAGGGCTCCAATTATTCTATATGTGTAAATTTGTTATATGTATATACATATATACATCATATCAGGTGGTGGTAAGTGCAATGGAAAAATTAAGCAGAGTACAGAGAGTGATGGGAGGGTACTATAGGAAGGTCAGGAAAGACCTCTCTAATACATGGACACTATGAAATATATAAATGAGATCATTAAATACTTTTAGACACCTGAACAGTCAGTGAAACATTAATTTTTTTTATGAAACATTATTTCTCATATGACATTTTTTCAAAGCACTTTCATCTTTCTGGCTTGAATAATGTTCCCTCTGTGACTTTTTTCTGAATGTTAATTTAGACTGGTAACTTTATATAAAGGTTCGCGCTTTTTATGTTGTACAACAAATAAAACCCATCTGGTGAATTTTGTTGATAACCAGTATGCCCTGTGGCAACAAACTTACATCTCTGATATGATTAAAGTTAGAGACAATCATCAAATAAATGTCATGGAATGTCAGGAGTCTATAATCTAAAATCATCAATTCCCCAAAAGAATGTAACTAGCAAATCATGAATAGCTCAGATAAAATATGAAACCCCAAATGTGGGACAAATACACTTGGCTAAGGGTTAGGAGTTCAAGTTCTAGTTCCTGCTCTGTAAGACAGTTGCTGTTTCTCTATCTCAACTTCCAGAAAGTGTATGTTGGGGTTGGGGGAGGGAGAAGGAGAGATGACAACCAAGCCCCCTTCCAGTCCAAAGTTAGTAAGTACATTTTGAATACTACATCTGGAAGCCTCCAAGGGCTGGTTAAAGGAACTGCAATGACACAGTAGCTTGGTTGTCTTTAAGTAGATTTAGTTGAATGAAGAAGTGGCTATCCAACTAGCAAGTAGCAGAGCTGAAATTTAAACCTAGATATTCGTCTTCAAGGCAAGTATAATATCGACTACATTAATATTCTAAGACAGAGTTTACAATTTTACCCATTTGAAGTCATGACTTTTTAGAAAATTTGAGGTTCTTCTAAACTTACATAAGCAAAAAACATGTCTAGACCACAGCTATAACATAATCCTACCTACTCATCATTTGATATGAGACTCTTCTAAAATAGTTTTCTCTACTATGAGCTCCAGGGCAATGGCAGAGGATCTTTGAGCAATGAAAGAACTGTATAGCATGAACTTAATTCATAATCACTGGAGGGGGAAATTGAGCTTCCTCTTAAGTATATGATCCAATATGAAATTTAACAGGATACTGAAGAGGTTTAAAAAAAATCAAAATATTTAGCTACACATACAAAATGTAGTGTGAGATATGCTACTTTTAGATATATAATTTGGAGATATATAGATAATATGGAGTTACATTTTTCATAATATGTAACTCAACTTTGAGGTAAATACTGATAAGCAACAGCCTTTGTCCTTGCTCCTCAAAAGCTCTGCTACAGTCATCACCCACCAGCCTCAAAGTTTTGTTAAAGATTTATGATTCAACAACTTCAGAATGTCAAACATACTCTAATAAACAGACAAACTTCATAGCTGGTCATTTTTAATAGCTGAAATTCCTCTGATTCCTCCCTGGAAGCTTCAAGGGTAGCCAGTCTCCAAAATGCCCCTAGACTCATGCCGTAAGTCCAATTATAATTATTCTCTCCCACTGTTCCCTAGGTCTTCTCCCGAAGAGCTCTCCCTTATATACTAAACTCATAATAGACCATAGTCAGAAAGGAAAAGCCCCCATAAGTCCAACCCCAAAAGAAACTGTATCGATTTACATTGAAATAATTCAATGGCAGCAAAAAAGAAGAGGAGTGGTAAAGGGAAAAAGAATTGTAGGTCACCCTCACAACTATACTCTGAAGACTAAAGATTCTTCTGGGTTATCTCTAGAAACCTCAGACATGATTTATATGTCTGATCTGTCTCTTCAGCTTGACACTAAGTATACAGAGACTAGCATCTGTAAATCTCCTTAATAAAAATATCTGTAAACTACTCCCCGTAGAATGGCCCTCAAAGTCCAGTATACTTTTACAATCCTGTCAGTTTTCTGCCATGATATTATGACAGGGTTATTTCATTTTAAAGGTTATCATCCCTTCAACTGCCAGATATCAGCTAGAGCAGGAGCAAATAATAGAATAATATTTCTGTAATCTACATAGAGCCAACATTTTAAAAGGTTATGAGTGAATGAAATGATCACTAAAAATTCTAAAACAGTCTAATGAGAAAATTAGAAGAGACTACCAAGTCCTAGGAAAAATAAAATCCTTCCCATTGTTAAGTTGGTAATTCACATCATGAATGAATCAAGCCATTTCATTTTTAGTTACATGGAAGTCAATATTTTATGTATCTTATGATATAATCTGGAAACCAGAATAATTTATAGCAGTGATTTTTACATTGCCTTTATGTAGTTTTAATATAAATATACAAACTGCTATCGTAACACAAGGTATTTGCTTAATTCCTAATTAACTTCACTTCCATCCTTTCTTGCCCATATATCTTTTTTCATTCAGTTGGCTTTAAATATATTCATGCCAATTCTCCATGTTCTCGCTAGCACGATTAAAAAAATTTTATACCACATTGCTATGGAAGATGATTGATAACAATCTTATTCTTCTCAGATTCCTTGCTGGGTCTGTGGGGTGGAAAAAAATGCTTAAAGTGATTTAAAAGCTAGATTTTCTGAAATCCCACTTCTTCAGATGAATATCAAAAGAAAGAAAATGAGTATGTAGTCATTCTACCTTTAAAATGAGAAGTCCACACTGTGAAAATAGAGAAAAAATATATTCACAGAGACTGAGTAAAACTGCTCAGAGCATTTTCTGAAAAGAAATTACATTTCTGGTTGTAATTGTTAAAATTATAGAAAACAACCCCCTGTTTTTCAAAAAACACTAAAATATGAGCCTAAAACCATAGTTATTATAACAAAAATGTAAAGGTATTAAAAGCAAAATTATGGTGTTGATAAATTTAAATAATGAGATGCAAGTTGGGTAAGATACACACAATACTAACCCATCTTGTCCAAAAGAAGACAAAGCATAATAAAGACAATTATAAGAGAAAATTGATTAAATCACTTTAAAAGAGGGGTTAGTGCCTGTGAAATTCCTGAGTATGGAATTTTCTTCCTATGGGATATAGCGCAAATGTCTTTGTCTTGTCTAAAGTATACTAAATTACAAATACTCATACTGAGGAAAATTGCTTTTACTTATCAGGTTGAAGTTAACAAGGAAACCCTGAAAAACAGATATTTGCAGGGAAAAAAAGTAAAGCAGGAAAGTGAAGGCATAATAAAAGGACTATAATCAGAGATATGGGAGGAAGACAAACTGCATTAATTAATATTCTTTAAGAAATGAGATTAGCTGCATAGTGAGATGAATTGTCTCATTTGCCAAGTGTCCCAAGTGGCAAAGTCAAACAAATAACTCTGTAATTCTTCATTAGCATTTCATCAAGTTTAACCGTTTGTAGACTGCAAAAAAACCTCAAATCTTACGTGAATTACAACTAGTCAACTTTTTCTGTACATTTTTCAGTACCTTCATTTGTTGAAATAACCAAGTACCAAATGAAGACGGTATAAATACCTACTTTCCATGGGTGGCCATGCAGTAATGTGGAAAGAACACAGCCTTTCAAAGCATTCAGAACTGGGTTTAAATTCTGAGTCTTCTACCTTCTAGTTAAATGACTTTGCCCCATGTATTTAATTTCTCCAAGTCTCAGTTTCCACATATGAATAAAATGGAGTACTACACCAGCACTGCAGGGTTACTGTGGGATTAAAGACCACTGTGAGATTAAACATTTTTTTATGTAAAGTACCAAGCTCTTAGTTCAACAGATGTTAATTTCACCTACATAAATGGACTCAACATTGTGAAAATGTCAATTCTACCCAAAGCAATCTACAGATATAATGCAATCCTGACCCAAACACCAGCATCATTTGTTAACAACATGGAAAAACTAATTAACTTTATATGGAAGAGAAAGAGGCCATGGATAAACAAAGCATTATTGAAAAAGAAGAACAGACTAAGAGGCCTCACACTACCTGATCTCAGAACCTACTATACAGCTATGGTACTGAAAACAGCTTGGTAATGGTATAAGAGCAGACACACAGATCGATGGAACAGAATTGAGAACCCACACATAAATCCATACACCTATGGTCAACTGATCTTTGACAAAGATTCAAAGTCCATTAAAGAGAGAAAGGAGAGACTTTTTAACAAATGGTGCTGGCAAAAGTGGATGTCCAATTGTAAAAAAAAAGAAAGAAAGAAATAGGACACGTACCTCACACCACATGTCAAAACTAACTCAAAATGGATCAAAGACCTAAATATAAAACCTAAAACAATGAAGATTATGGAAGAAAAAACAGGGACAACGCTAGGAGCCCTAATACAGGGCATAAATACAATATTGTCTTAGTTATCTAGGGCCACTATAACAGAAATACCCCCAAGTGGCTTTAACAAAGAGAATTTTATTTCCTCACAGTCTAGGAGGCTAGAAGTCAGAATTCTGGGCGCCAGCTCCTGAAGAATGCTTTCTCTCTCTGTCAGCTCTAGAGTAAGGTCCTTGATATCGATCTTCCCCTGGTCTCGGAGCTTCTCAGCACAGGGACCTCAAATCCAAAGGATGTGCTCTGCTCCTGGCACTACTTTCTTGGTGATATGAGGTCCCTCTTGGCTCTGCTCGCTTCTGTCTTTTCAATCTCAAAGGAAACTGACTCAAGATACAACCTAATCATGTAGATTCAGTCCTACCTCATTAACATAACTGACTTTAATTCTACCTCATTAACATCATAGAGGTAGGATTTGCAACACATAGGGAAAATCACATCAGATGACAAAATAGTGGACAATCACACAATACTGGGAATCATGGCCTAGTCAAGTTGACACACATTTTGAGGGGAACCAATTCAATCCATAACAAATACAAACCATAAATAACAATATACAAAAACCAGAAGATAAAGTAGATAACTGGGAGCTCCTAAAAATTAAACACTTATGCTCATCAAAAGTCTTCACCAAAAGAGTAAAAAGAGAAGCTGACTGGGAAAAAATGTTTTGGCTACAACATATACAACAAGGGTCTAATCTCTAAAATCTATAGGCTACTTCAACACCTCAACAACAAAAAGATAAATAATCCAATTAAAAAATGGGCAAAGGATATGAACAGACGCTTCACCAAAGAAGACATTCATTCAGCTAAGAGACACATGAGGAAATGCTCGTGATCATTAACCATTGTTTTTATTGTGGGATTTTTTTTTTTAGGCGCCAATAGGGTCAGTTCCGACTCACAGCAGCCCTACGGGACTGCCCATGAGGCAGTTCTACTCCCTCCTACAGGGCCTCTGAGTCGGAACCAAGTCGATGGCAACGAGTCTGGTCATTAGCCATTATGCAAATCATGCAGATCAAAACTACAATGAGATAACATCTCACTCCAACATTACTGGCATGAATCAAAAAAACACAAAATAACAAATGTTGGAGAGGCTGCAGGGAGATTGGAACTGTTATGAACTGTTGGTGGGAATATAAAATTGTACAACCACTATGGAAAACGATATGACGCCACCTTAAAAAGCTAGAAATACCATATGATCCAGCAATTCCACTACTAGGAATATATCCTAGAGAAATGAGTGAATAGACACACGCACGCTCATGTTCAATGCAGTATTATTCACAAAGCAAAAAGATGGAAACAACCTAAGTATGTTTCTTAGGCTGAGTTCTCTAGAGAAACAAAGTCAGTGAAGTGTGTGTGTGTGTATATATGTAGAGAGAGAGAGAGTAAACCCTGGTGGCGTAGTGGTTGAGTGCTATAGCTGCTAACCAAAGGGTTGGCAGTTCAAATCTGCCAGGCACTCCTTGGAAACTCTATGGGGCAGTTCTACTCTGGCCCATAGGGTCGCCATGAGTCAGAATCGACTCGACGGCACTGGGTTTGGTGGTTTTTTGGTTATATATATATATATACACGCACATAAGCATTTATATGCACATATATATATATACACACACACATAAAGAGAGATTTATATCAAGGAAATGGCTCACACAGCTATAAAATCCAGTGCCGTCAAGTCGATTCCGACTCATAGCAACCCTATAGGACAGAGTAGAACTGCCCCATAGAGTTTCCAAGGAAAGTCTGGTGGATTTGAACTGTCAACCCTTTGGTTAGCAGCTGTAGCACTTAACCACTACGCCACCAGGGTGAGAGATTTATATCAAGGAAATGGCTCACACAGCTATAGAGGCTAGAAAGTCCAAAGTCCATGAGCCAGGCTGGAGACTTCTGACTCACGTAGCTGCAGAGGCTGGTGAACCCAAAATATGCCAGTCAGAGAACAGGTCTCTGACTCACAGGCTGTGGAGGCCAACAAATTAAAAGATCAGTAAGTAAGGTGGCAGACCACTGGCTCACAGGCTGTGGAGGCTGACAAATCCCAAGATTAGCAAGTAAGACAGCAGGCCACTGGTTTACAGGCTGTGGAGGTTGACAACTTCCAAGACTGGCAAGTAAGATGGAAGGCCGCTGGCTCACAGGTTATGGAGGCTGGCAAATTCCAAGACTGGCAGGTAAGACAGTAGGCCGCTGGCTCACAGGATTCGGAAGCTGATGAATTCCAAGGTCAGCAGGTAAGCCGCTAGCTCAACTTCCAAGAACCGGAGGTCAGGTGAGGAGCCAGCTGCTGAATCCAGAGTGAGCAAAAGCCAGGGAGCTTTGTCAGGAAGTCTACATATATTGGATGCAGGCCACACCACCAAGGAAATTCCCTTTCAACTGACTGGCTACTCATAGCAGATCTCATCATGAAAGTGATTACATGATATCAGATCTCATCATGGGGGTGATTATATCATTACATAGCTGCCAAGCTAAATCATAACTGCCAAACCGCCAAGAAACATGGCCCAGCCAAATTAATACACAACCTTAACCATCACAGTGCCCATCAACAGATGAATGGATAAACAAATCATGGTACATACATTCAATGGAATACTATGCAATGATTAAAAAAAAAAAAAATGACGAATCCCCAAAACATCTCACAACATGAGTGAATCTGGAGAGCATTATGCTGAGTGAAAAAGTCAATCACAAAAGGACAAATATTCTATGAGGCCACTATTATAAAAACTCAAGAAAAGGATTACACACAGAAAAAAAACAATCCTTTATAGTTATGAGGGAGGGAAGGGGTAGAGATGGGAAATCACTACGTAGATAGTAGACAAATATAAATTTTGGCGAAGGGAAAAATAATACACAGTATAGAGGAAGTCAGCACAACTTGACCAAGGCAAGGTCACTGAAGCTTCTGAGACACAGCCAAACACCTTGATGGGCTGAGTTACTGGGGCTAAGGGACCACTGTCTTGGAGGACATCTAGGTCACCCGGAATAACATAGTTCAAAAAGAAAATTTTCTACATCCTACTTTGGTGAGTAGCAGCTGGGGTTGTAAAAGCTTTTTGGCAGCCACCTAAGATACATCTATTGGGCCCATCCCATTTGGAGCAAAGGAGAATGAAGAAAACCAAAGATGCAAAGAAAATATTAGACCAAAGCCCTAATGGACCATATGAACACAGCCTCCACCAGCCCAAACCCAGAAAAACTAAGTGGTGCCCGGCTACCACCACTAACCACTCTGACAGGGATCACAATAGCGGGTCCTGGACGGAGCAGAAGAAAAATGTAGAACTAAATACAAATTCACACACACACACACACACACAAAAGACCAGACTTACTGGTCTGACAGAGACTGGAGGAACCCCTGACATTCTGCTAATTCAGAACTGAAACCACTCCTGAAGTCCATCTTTCAGCCAAAGATTCCAAAAAAAATCCCACTACCATCAAGTCAATTCTGACTTATAGCAATCCCATAGCATTTCCAAGGCTATAAATCTCTACCAAAACAAACTGCCACATCTTTCCCCTGCAGAGTCACTGATGGTTTTGAACTGCCAACCCTTCCATTAGCAGTTGATCGCTTTAACCACTGCCCCACCAGGGCTCCTAGCCAAAGATTAAACAAGTCTATAAAACAAACAACCCATGCAAGGAAGGTGCTTCTTAGCTCAATCAGGTATACAAGACCAAATGGGCAACACTTGAACAAAAACAAATACGAGAAGGCAAGAAGGGACAGGAAAACTGGACAAGTGGACATGGGGAACCCCAGGTGAAAAGGGAAGGGGGAGAGTGTTGACACAATGTGGGGATTGCAACCAATGTCACAAAACAATTTGTGTATAATTTTTTTGAATGAGAAACTAATTTGCACTGTAAACTTCCCCTAAAGCACAATAAAATTTAAAAAATTAATGTTAATTTCTCTAAAAAAGTATACAAGTCAGGCAGATGATTATTTGAATGTTTGAGATTTACTGTTAAAAAGCAAAATTTTGGGAGGTGGGGCCAAGGCAATGGAGTGACTTCAGACACTTCCTGTGGTCCCTCTTACAACAAAGACCTGATAAAAACAAGTGAATCAATTATAGATGGCAATCTGGGAGCCCTGAACATCAAAGGCAAAGCTGAGGAATCAGACTGAGCAGCAGGCGGATGGAGAGACGGTTCAGAAGCAGCGAGGAGTTGCCATACCTGACCCAGCAGGAACCGGCACCACGCAGGCCAGATCTACTGGCATAAATGCAGTGAAGCAAGCAGTGTCGTTCAGGATGCGTTTTCCACAATGGGAGAGACTGAGCGGCAGAGAGTCCACTCACACCTCCAGAATCAGTGAAAAGTGGCACTGAACTGGCAAAAGATTAGTACATGCATCTAATCATGGTACATACATTCAATGGAATACTATGCAATGATTAAAAAAAAAAAAAATGACGAATCCCCAAAACATCTCACAACATGAGTGAATCTGGAGAGCATTATGCTGAGTGAAAAAGTCAATCACAAAAGGACAAATATTCTATGAGGCCACTATTATAAAAACTCAAGAAAAGGATTACACACAGAAAAAAAACAATCCTTTATAGTTATGAGGGAGGGAAGGGGTAGAGATGGTAGCACACAGATAAAAAAAAAATCCCTTCGGGAAAAACTCTCTCCCATTTACCTGACCACTCCCCACTCTGCGCCAGGTCCTAAGCTGGCTAAAGTGATAGCCGCATGCCCTGGGCCAGAAGTAGAACCTGTCACATGCCCTGAGCCATTCTCTCAGCCTTGGAGAGAGAAGAAATTAGCAAACAGGGAAAAAATAATCTGCTGGCTCCCCTAAGCCGGGAACTCAGGGCAGAAACAGCTCCTTTGCCAAGGCACAAACATAGGGGTTCATGGACTTTGAATGCCTTTCACCCCTGCATAGGTCTGTGTGGGCCCATTTCAAAAGCGTAGGCCCTCATTAGCACAGTACAACAGGGTATATACCTTAAGTCTAACTTCAACTGTTAAAGCTATATGGTGGAAAGACAGGTTTGCTACATTTGACACCACTCCACCCACACCACCTAGCCGCCTGTGACAGGGGTTCCAGGATAAGTGGTCCCTCCCAGTCCTTACAGCCAAAAGCATTCGGTGTCCATAGTCCAGTTGCAAAACCCACCTACCTAAGCACTCTAAAGAACAGTGACATGATTTCCTCACAGACACTCAGGGGCTTGCTCAGCATATGACTCCCTACTGCAGCCAGATACCTGTGCCTACACTAATCACCCCTGCCCGTCTAAGACTGTAGGTGAGAGCCTGCACCACACATTTGGTGACCGACTACCTGAACACCTGAGCTGAATCTGCTCAAGAAAAATAAATGGACTCCTGGGCTCACACACCTAGTAAAAGCTCTAACCACCTGGTGACAGAACGTTAGAGCTTCAAAGGCAGCAAAAATCAAACTAGCTCACTCGAGCTGTCTATTTGGGCAAACCAAACAAGAGTAAGCAAACATAAAATAAATAAATACAATAACTTATTGATGGCTCAGAGACAACAGCCAACATCAAATCACATAAACAGGCAGACCATGATGGTTTCAGTAAGCTCCCAAAACAAAGAATCAAGAAATGTTTCAGATGAAGAGAATTTCCTAGAACTACCAGAGGTAGAATACAAAAGATTATATACAGAACTCTTCAAGAAATCAGGAAGGAGATCAAGCAAAATGCAGAACAAGCCAAGGAACACACAGACAAAGCAACAGAGGAACTTAAGAAGATTAGAGGAGAGCATAATGACAAATTTAATAGGCTGCAAGAATCCACAGAGATAGCAAACAGAAATCCAGAAGATTAACAGTAAAATTTCAGAATTAGACAACTCAATAAAAAGTCATAGGAGAACTGAGGAAATGGAAGCCAGAATTAGTGACATTGAAGATAAAGCACTTGACTTCAACATATTTGAGGAAACATCAGAGGAAAAGCAAAATTTTGATATAGTATGAGATCTTCTGAAGCCAAATGATTCTTATTCAACATTTAGTTGAGAAATTTAATGGATGTAGTTCTCAATTTTTATGTACTTTCACCACAGAGGTACATCTTATGGAAGGGTCCATTGTGTATTTCTTTTTTCCTTTGCACATTAGCTTTTTTTTCCCTCAACCTCACTAAAAAATAATTTTTTTAATCAAAGCCTAGTTTTTATAACACATGGGGATTTTTTATCCAAAATGAAAATAGCTTCATTTTTTATCATTATGAAATTAATAAATTATTCCTGTTTAAAAACATTGGATATCACAGAAAATCAATAAGAAATACAACCACCCAGAGATAACAGTGGTTAAGATTTTGAGATATAAATAAACACAATCACATACAAACACATATCATCCTAGACTTCTTTCTCTGTATAAAAATACATATTCAGATTTTAATAAGAAATGGGAGATTAACACCCTTTGGATGGATTTTGAATGATTTTTATTAATTATACAGTATCATAAGAACACTAAAAAAAAAAAAAAAAACATTGCCATCGAGTCAACTCTGACTCTAGAATAAAACAAATTTCCACAATCACAACACCCTAAATCAATTATTTTTTTGCCACGTCCAGTTATAATGCTTACCCACATGAATGTATAATTGACAGAATTATATTAACAGATATAATTTTTTTTTGCCCATTGTACTATTTTCTTTAAGCATGTACTATGCTACTGCATAAAAATACTCAGCATAAAAATACTTAAAAAAAAATACTTAAGTCAAATGAAATGCTTTGTAGAAAGAACCAATATCAAAATATTCTGCCTGACATTACAATTTATGAAGCCAATGCCTCATTCTTACAAATGAAAACTTTAATAACATACCCATCTTTGTTTTTAAGGTTGTTATATTTTGTTGCTGTGGAGATTAAATAAGACAGGTGAAAACTCTTGGTAAACCCACATTATTTGACTGTAACTTATCATAATTATCAATAAACTGTAATATGTTATGAATCAATATAGCAAGTATACATGATGTCTTTAATTTTCTTAGGAATGACTTTTCTAGGACTTTTGCTTATGGCAGACAAAACAAAATCCAGGGTATTATACAACTAGATCCAGGATAGGCTATTAAAAAAAATATTTTAATGTATTTCTGGGCTTGCAAGTAAGTAAAGGAAAGCGCTAAGGGAGTGCGGGCCAAACAATGAGCTGAAAGAGAGTGGGAGGCATGGGAGAACTAAACCTATTTGAATTGAGTGAGATCCCCCCCAGCTCAAAGTAATCCAAGACTTTTAATGTTACTACAGTGGTCCCAGGTCTATAAAACCTTTACTGCCACAGGCCTTTGCTGACCCTCTCACCAGAAAGATGCTTACTCTAGATATCTGCGTGGATAACTCTCTCAGGTTTCAGGTCTTTATTCAAATGTCACCTTCTCAATAAGACCCTTCCTGATGACCCTATTTGACACTATAACCCCACTACACCCCCAATATTCCCTTATTTTCTTTTCTTGCTTTATTTTTCTCCACAGAACTTTGTCAACTGTATCAAATATACTACATATTTTAATTATTTATTGTGTTTATGAAGGTCACTAGGTGGTGCAAACAGTTTGCACTCAACTACTAACCTAAAGGATGGTGGTGTAAACCCACCCAGAGCCATGGAAGAAAGGTCTGGCTATATCTTCTTCCATTAATATTACAGCCAAGAAAACCTGATGGAACAGTCCTATTCTGTAACACATGGGTCATCATGAGTCAGAATCAACTCAATGGAAAAGAGTTTTTTAATTGTGTTTATTGTACATCTTCTACACTAGAATATAGACTTCAGGAGAACAAGGATTTTTACCTATTTGTTCATATCACAGAGTAGAAGTTCAATACACATTTACTGAATGCATAAAAGGGAACATAGAAAATTAAAATGAAAAACAAAGGATTTCTTAACACCAAGGAAAAACTGTGAGCAAGAAATGAAAAGCAATCATGGCATACTATATAGCTCAGACATGGAAAGTATTTTCATGCTCATAATAAACAAAAACTGATATAATTCAGTGGTTCTTAAACCTGACCACACGTTAGAATCACACAGAAAGCTTTTTAAAGGTACTGATGCCGAAGACCCTCCCCAAACCACAATAAGTAGAATGTGCAAGGGTTAGACTGAGGCATCTGTATTTGTTCATTCAAGTTGCCCAGCGATTCTAATGTGCAGTCAGGATTGAGAAGCACTCACCTAACGTAAATCACGATGTAACTATAGTGGGACGCCTGGAGATGAGAAGCAGGTGTTAGACATAAGGGGTGTGAAAAAAAAACAGTTTAATATTCATCTTCTATGACTAAAGGTCAATATATAATTCCTAAAACTGAAAAATCAATAAGTAACGTTATAATTCAAAAAGAATCAGCTAGAAGAGTTGAAAAATGTTTGCTTCTGGGAAGTAAGAAATGCAGAATGGGGCTGGTGATGGCTGCTTTTTCTAATAAGCCAGGTAGAATATATGACTTTTCAACTCTGTATTCACATAATTTTGATTTTTAAACACTAAATTAAAATTTTTAATGGAAATGTTGAAGTTGGGGGAGTTCCCAAAGGAAGAGGAGAGAGAAGCTGAGTAACAAGGGGGCAAGTCTAGAGCCCATAGAGACAAATTCCCAATGGCAGAGTGGCTATGACTTTTGTGAAAGAATGATTAACCTTTAGTTTTAAGCTGGTTGTGTGGTTATAGTTGTTGACCTAAGCCTCCAGTTTAAAAAACAAAACCAAAAAACAGAGTGGTGGTAGTAGCCAAAAACTTATGGAGATTCTCCTAGCATCAGAAGCCTATCTCCTTTAATTAAACAGAGAAGAAACGAACCATAAGGCAGTTCAAATCTATAGAAAGTAACGGTTTTGGAATTCTAAGAACTTCTTGGGCAACCATGAATACAATAAATGCAGTTTGCTTTATTTTTCTTTGTCTTTATACAGGTGGCATGGGGAATATAGGAAAATTGAAATTATAAAATCTCAAGCCCAGTCTGAAATGTGTTCAAAAGTAAACAGGGGTACTCAAAGTTAAGTAATTTCTAAAGGAGTTTTAGGTAATAATAAGCTGGGAGTCAGAAATCCGTGTACATACTTAAGAAACCATTTTTAAATGGGTATTCCCTGAGCAAGACTTAACATAGGGAAGATCACAGCATCTTCAAGGTAGGGCCTATGTATGTCAACCCTTTATTACTTCTGGATTTGACAGAATCTGAGCTCAGGCTTCTCTAAAATGATATGCAATGTTCACCCAAAGGTGACTCCCTTGGTTTCACAGTAAAACTATTATCTTGTAAAAGTCCTGTTTTATTGTTCAAAGCTCTTCTCCACCCAAGGGAGCATGAGCATGTCTGAGCATCTAATTGAGCTTCTAGACTACAAAGAGCCCCAGAAAAGTCTCTGCAATATTGAAGGATGATGGGCATAAACGTAATGGGAGTTCATTCTCATTGACTTATATATGGGCAGTTCTAGCTGTGAACATTTGTAAGAAATATCCACAGAGACAGAGAGCAAATTCACTGACTCTCTTTACCTATAAAGTTGGGCCAATATAAATAAAATATTGACAATTTATTCATACTTAATGAATGCTTTTCTCTACCCCTTGCAAGATCACTGGACAGGAAGATGTTGTGGAGAAAGGTGAAAATGGAAGGGAATTTCAGGACTGATTCAACATTTCAGAATATCTAAAAGAAACATCAAACTTTACCTGTTGTTGTTGTTGCTAGGTGCCATGGAGTCGGTTCTGACTCATAGTGACCCTAGGTACAACAGACCGAAACACTGCCCGGTCCCGCGCCATTCTCACAATTACTGGTATGCTTTTCTACCTATAGCTACAGCCACTGTGTCAATCCATATTGTTGCGGGTCTTCCTCTTTTTCACTGACCCTCTACTTTACCAAGCATGATGTCCTTCTCCAGGGACTGATCCCTCCCGAAAACATGTCGAAAGTATATAAAAGGAAGTCTTGCCATTCTTGCTTCTAAGAAGCATTCTGGCTGCACTTATTCTTCTGCAGTCCACGGTATATTCAATATTCTTCGCCAACACCATCATTCAAAGGCATCAATTCTTCTTCCATCTTCCTTATTCATTGTCCAGCTTTCTCGTGTATATGAGGCAATTGAAAACTCTATGGCTTGGGTGAGGCGCACCGTAGTCCTTAAGTGACATCTTTGCTTATTAACATTTAAAGAGATCTTTTGCAACAGATTTGCCCAATGCAATGGGTCCTTTGATTTCCTGACTGCTGCTTCCATGGGCATTGATTGTGAACCCAAGTAAAATGAAATCCTTGACGGTTTCAATACTTTCTCTGGTTATCATGATGTTGCTTATTGGTCCAGATGTGAAGATAATTTTGTTTTCTTTATGTTGAGGTGTAATTCATTCTGAAGGCTGTGGTCTTTGATGTTCATCAGCAAGTGCTTCAAGTCCTCTTCACTTTCAGCAAGCAAGGTTGTGTCATCTGCGTAATGCAGGTTGTTAATGAGTCTTCCTCCAATCCTGATGCCGTGTTCTTCTTCATATAGTCCAGCTTCTCGGATTATTTGCTCAGTAAAAAGTATAGTGAAAGGATACAACCCTGATGCACATCTTTCTTGACTTTAAACCATCCAGTATCCCCTTGTACTGTTCAAACAACTGCCTTTTGATCTAAGTATAGGTTCCTCATGAGAACAAGTGTTCTGGAGTTCACATCCTTTGCAACATATCCATAATTTGTTATGATCCACACAGTCAAATGCCTTTGCAGAGTCAATAAAACACAGGTAAACATCTTTCTGGTATTCTCTGCTTTCAGCCAAGAGCCATTTGACATCAGCAATGATATCCCTGTTTTCACTTCCTCTTCTCAATCTGGCTCGAATTTCTGGCAGTTCCCTGTCCATGTACTGGCCACAATCACTTTTTGACTTGATCTTCAACAAAATTTTACTTGTGTGTGATATTAATGATATTGTTCGATAATTTCTGCATTCTGTTGGATCACCTTTCTTTGGAATGGGAACTAATATGGATCTCTTCCAGTCAGCTGACCAGATAGCTCCCTTCCAAACTTCTTGGCAGATGAGTGAGAGCACTTCCAATGCTGCATCCATTTGCTGAAACATCTCAATTGGTATTCCATCAATTCCTGAAGCCTCGTTTATCACCATTGCCTTCAGTGCAGCTTGAACCTCTTCCGTCAGTACTATCAGATCTTGATCATATGCTGCTTCCTGAAATGGTTGAATGTTGACCAATTCTTTTTCGTACAGTTACTCTGTGTATTCCTTCCATCTGCTTTTGATGCTTCCTGCATTGTTCAATAATTTTCCTGTAGAATCATTCAATATTTCAACTCAAGCCTTGAATTTTTTCTTCAGCTCTTTCAGCTTGAGAAATGCCAAGCATGTACGTCCCTTTTGGTTTTCTATCTCCAGGCCCTTGCACATTTCATTATAATACTTTACTTTGTCTTCTTGAGCCATCCTTTGAAATCTTCTGTTCAGCTCTTTTACTTCACCATTTCTTCCTTTCGCTTTAGCTACTCTACATTCAAAAGCAACTTTCAAATTTTCTTCTTTCAAATTTTTTCATCCATTTTGGTCTTTTCTTTCTCTCCTGTCTTTTTTAATGACCTCTTGCTTTCTTCATGTATGATGCCCTTGATGTCATTTCACAACTCTTCTGGTTTTTGGTCATTAGTGTTCAATGTGTCAAATCTATTCGTGAGATGGTCTCTAAATTCAGAAAGGATATACTCAAGGTCATACCTTGGCTCTCATGGACTTGTTCTAATTTTCTTCAATTTCAACTTGAACTTGCATATTAACAATTGATGGTCTGTCCCAAAGTCAAGCCCTAGTCTTGTTCTGACTGAAAATAGTCAGCTTTTCCATCACCTCTTTCCACGGATGTAGTCGTTTTGATTCCTGTGTATTTCACCTGGACAAGTCCACGTGTATAGTCACCATTTGTGTTGTTGAAAAAGGTACTTGCAATGAAGAAGCCATTGGTCTTGCAAAATTCTATCATGTGATCTCTGGCATCATTTCTATCACCAAGGCCATATTTCTGACTACTGATCTGTCTTCTTTGTTGCCAACTTTTGCATTCCAATCGCCAGTAATTATCAATGCATCTTGCTTGTGTGTTTGATCAATTTCAGACTGCAGAAGATGGTAAAAATCTTCAATTTCTTCATCTTTGGCTGTAGTGGTTGCTGTGCAAATTTGGATAACAGTCATATTAACTGATCTTCATTGTAGGTATATGGATATTATCCTATCACTGACAGCGTTGTACTTCAGGATAGATCTTCAAATGTGCTTTTTGACAGTGAACACAATGCCATTTCTCTTCAATTTGTCATTCCCAGCACAGTAGACCATATGATTGTCTGATTCAAAATGGCCAATACCAGTCCGTTTCAGCTCACTAATGCCTAGGATATCAACCTTTATGCATTCCATTTCATTTTTGACGACTTCCAGTTTTCCTAGATTCATACTTTGTGCATTCCACGTTCCTATTATTAATGAATGTTTGCAACTATTTCTTCTCATTTTGAGTCATGCAACATCACCAAATGCAGGTCATGAAAGCCTGACTCCATCCACATCATTGAGGCTGACTCTACTTTGAGAAGGCAGCTCTTCCCCAGTTTTGAGTGCCTTCCAACCTGAGGGGCTCATCTTCTGGCACTATTTCAAACAAGTTTTCATGGCCAATCCTTTCAGAAGATTCATAATGTTTTCATGGCCAATCTTTTCAGAAGTAGGCTGCCAGGTCCTTCTTCCAAGTCTGTCTTAGTCTGGAAGCTCCACTGAAACCTGTCCACCAAGGATGGCCCTGCTGGTATTTGAAATACTGGTGGCAAAGCTTCCAGTATCACAGCAACACGCAAGCCACCGGAGTACAACAAACTGACAGACATGTGTGAAAACTTTGCCTAGCACTTGAAAATTAGTTAATGTGAACTTTAAAAAGAACGTGAATTAGGAGAAAACAATGCAATTTTCACATCCTTCATTAAATGAGTCTGTTGCCTAAAGTTTGCTCTTACTCAGGGCAGGGAGACGAGTCAACTAGCCCTTAACGCCATCTTGCAATTACTACTTGTATTACAAAAAGAAAACACTTTTTTCCCCACACGAGAATGCAATTTTTTGTAATACAATAAATTAATGTTCATCCCCATTAAACAAATGTTTCCTGAAAAACTATAACATAGAGAGAGATGGCTATGCCCTAGATATTAAAGAAAGCACAAATGATGACTCCTGTCCTGAGGGAGGTTAAAATACAGTTGTGGAAACAGCACAAATGGTGAAGTTCTAAACCAGTCTATTAGATAAATTTCAACACTGTGATTTTTTTTAAATAATAACTTTATTAAGATACGATTCACATACCATAAAATTCACCCTTTTAAATTATACAATTCAGTGGGTTTTAGTATATTCACAGAATTGTGCATCCATCACTACAATCAATTCTAGAACATTTTTATCACCCCATAAAGAAACACCGTACCTATTAGTAATCATTCCCAATTCCCTCCTTCCCCAGTTCCTGTCAACCCCAAATCTACTTTCTGCCTCTTTGGATATGTCTGTTCTGGACATTTCATATAAATGGAATTAAACAATATGTGGCCTTTTGTCCGTCTTCTTTCACTTAGAATAATGTTTTCAAGGGTCATCCATGTTGTAGCATGTCTCAATACTTCATTCCTTTTTATGGCTGAATAATACTCTATTTTATGGATATACCACATTTGTTTATTCATTCATCAGTTGATGAACATTCAGATTATTTCCGCTTTTTGGCTATTATGAAAAATGCTGCTATGAACATTCTTGTACAGGTTTTTTATGTAGACATATGTTTTCAATACTCGGGTATACACATACAAGTGGAATGGCTGGACCATGTGGTATCATTATGTTTAACTTTTTGAGGAACTGTCAAACTGTTTTCCAAAGTGGCTGTGCCATTTTACAATCCCACCAGCACTATATGAGGGTTTCAATTTCTGCACATTCTCACCAATACTTGCTACTGTCAACTTTTTTATTTTAGCCACCCCGGGGGTCCAATACTATGATTTTTGAGAAAATAATATACCTCAATTCTAAAACCCTTCCGAACGATACAAAGAGTATTGACTGAATAAATATTTGTTCAATTGATATGTTAAGTGTTAAATCTTGAGAAAGCCTGGAAAAGTGAGAGAAATCTCTAAGAAGGAACCATCACCACCTTAACCTAAAATACTATGGCTGCAGCATGTGTCTATTATCATCCATTAATACTTTTTGCAGTTAGAATTATACTGTCAGTGTGATTAAGATCAGTTATTTCACCGTTGCATCCATATGGCTTTACCCAGTTTGCTCACAAAACAGGGTGTGAAGAATTCAGAGGTGATATCAGGTACACATAATAATCTATAAAAATAATTTTCTTATAGAATGATCCATCCTTACAGAAAGAATTTGATTATAAAGCAGTAACAGCAGAAGTCATCTAATGTAGGTCCAATTTATCTTTAATATTCAAATCTTATATTTTGAATAATATATATTTTTGCTAGGACACTGGTAATTACATTTAAATCTACAACATGCAGAAACCACAACATTTATAACAGATAATTCCTTATCACAGTAATCCCATAATTTTCATTAACAGCTACAGTTTCTATTTGTTAGCAATAACAATCTTCTGCATGATTCCTGATAAGTCAAGTTTCATAAAGCTGTACAAAGAATAAAATAAAGATTTAGTTAACTATTTCATAAAATGAGACAAGAGGAAGAGAAACTAGAAGCAGATCACTTGAGACACTGCATTCTGTGGTTAGAACAAAAAACATTTTGACTAATTATACTGGCCTTTAATTTCCTTGCACACTTGCAAAACACAGCATCTTTTCTGATAAAATTTCAGAGGCCTGAGGGATTTTTTAATGGTGCAATATCTTAACATTTTGAATAATATTCCTTGGTGTCATTTCTAGACCTTTTGCAAAAACTTATAAAATAAGCATTTCTAGAGCACCTACTGCATGCCAAGCATTGTTACTAGGCATTAGGCGTACAAGGAATGAATAACAGTGGTAACTATTCTCAATGGGTTCAAGCTAATGGATGTGGTAAACGTAACCACATAAAAGCTAACATTTTTTGAGCTCCTACCATGAGCCAGGCAGCATCTTAAAAGCTTTATATGGATGCAAACTCAGGCTTTTGACTCCAGGGTCTGTTAGTAATCAAATGAAGATGGGAGATATAAGATGTTTCAGGTAAAGGAAATCATATGCACCTCAAAACATGAGACAGCATGGTGTGTGAAGGGAGAGGAGTGTGAAGTTCAGTGTATGTGGAAAACAGAAGTTAGACGCAAGGAACGGCAAGAGTTAGGACTAAAAGTTCTAACAAAGGTCAGATCACAGAGAGTGTGGGATACCATCCTGAAGAAAACTTAAAGACCTAAATAAACGGAGAGGTATACCATGTTCATCAGTTGGAAGATTCAGTATTATTAAGATGTCAGTTTTCCCCAAAACTTATCTACAGATGCAATGTAATCCCAATTAAAATCCAGTTAGCTTTTTTGTACAAGGTAACAAGTTGATTCTAAAACTTATGTGGGCATGCAAAGGACCTAAAATAGCCATAACAGTTTTGAAAAAAAAAAAAAACAAGTTGAAGGACTCACAGTATCTGACTTCAAGATTTACAATAAAGAGAGAGTAATCACGATTGTGTGATGTTGGTGTAATGATACCTTTATAATTCAGTGGATAAGACTGAAGAATTCACACATAGACCCAGGTATACAGTCAACTGATTTTCGACAAAAGTGCCAAGTTAATTCTGTGAGGAAAAGATAGTTTTTCAACAAATGATGTTGAAACAATTGGACAGATATCTGCATTAGAAAAAGAATCTCAACCCTTACCTCACAGATCAAACATAAAAGCTAAAATTATAAAAACATCTAGGAGAAAATATTCACAATTTTGAGGTAGGCAAAGATTTCCTAGATATAACACAAAAAGCATGAACGATTTTTAAAAATTTCAGTAAGTTAGACTTCACTGAAAGAAAAAAGCCTGCTCTTTGAAACATTTCATTAATAAAATGAAAAGGCAAGCCACAGACTGAGAGAAAACATTCTCAATACATATGCCTGATGAAGGACATGCATCCAGAATATATAAGAAACTTGGTTATAAAAAGAAAACAATAAAATTAATTAATAAAAATTTGAACAGATACTTTAAAAAATATATACTAACAGTAATAAGCACAGGAGAAGATCCATAATATCATTATTCATGACAGAAATGGAAGTTAAAACACTATGAGATGTTGTGTTTATATATCCACAAAATGGCTAAAATTTAAAAGACGGACCATACCAAGGGTGGTTAAGGGTGTGCCACAAACACAATTCTCATTCATTGCTATTGAGGGTATAAAATAGTACAAACATTTTGATGTTTTTGAATTAACTTAGCACTTCATTAATTGCCAGCTTCTTATAAAGTTAAGAGCACCATTTGAACCAGTAATTCTACTCCTAGGTATTTACCCAAGAGAAAAGAAAACATATGTCCACACAAAGACTAATGCTCATAGCACCTTTATTTGTAATAGCCAGAAACTAGACATGGCCCAAATATCCATCAACAAATGAATGAATAAACTAATTGTGATACAATTATACAATGAAATACTACTCAGTAATAAAAAGAAACAAATTACTGATACATGCAACAACTTGTATAGATCTCAAAAACATTATGGTAAGTGAAAGACAAATACAAAACAGTACCCACATTCTGTATGACTCCATGTATATAAATGTCAAGAACAGTAAAACTAATCTATGCTGACAGCAGATCAAGTGGTTGCCTGGAATCAGGGGCAGTAGTGATGGCTGATGACCACAAAAAGCATGAGGAAACGTTTTTGAATGTTGGAAATGTTTTATATCTTGATTAGGGTGATAGTTTCTTGGGTATATGCATTTGTCAAAACTCATTAATCTAAAGGCTTAGAATGAGTGTATTTTATTTTGTGTGAATTATACATCAATAAACTTGACTCTTTAAAAAATTGACTACAGACTGGACTATAAAACAAATCTCAATACATTTCAAAGAACTGAAATCATATAAAATATCTGACAGTGATGCAATTAAGCTAGAATCAATTAAAAAAAAGGTAACTAGAATATTTGGAAATTAAGTAAAGAATATTTGGAAATTAAGCAATGAATTCCTAAATAACCCTCAACTAAAGAAGAAATTACAAAGGACAGTAGAAAATATTTTTAAATAAATGATAATAAAAGTACTACATACAAAAACTTGTGGGATACAACTAAAGCTGGCTCAGAGGAAAATGTATAGTCTTAAATACATACATAGAAAAGAAAAGGCTGAAAAAATCAATAATCTAAGTACCCATCTCAAAAAGTTAAAAAAAAAAAAACACAACAGCACATTAAGCTCAAGAAAAGTAGAAGAAAGAAAACAGATAAAAACAACGTAATAAACATTCAACAGAAATTATCAACAAAACTAAGACTGATTCTTTGAAGAGACAAAATTTATATTCTTCAAAAAACTAATCAAGAAAAAAAAATGCAAAAAGCAGGTCCAGGTAGTCAACATTATGATAAAAAGGAAAGTAATCACTACAGGCCCTACAGACATAGATTTATTATTATAAAAACCCGAATTCTCCCTGGTTTGATCTATCATGTATTTAATACAATTCTAATCCAAAATCCCACATATGTGGAAACAACAAACAGATTTTTCAATGTATACTGAAATGCAAAGAACAGTCAAGAGAACTTTGAAGAAAAGAACAAAATACAAGCACTTACTCTGTTGGATATTAGGATAGTATAAAGCTAGAGTAATTAAGACAGTATAGTTTTTTGTTTTTTTAAAACAAAAGGTCTCACATATCTATTACTAAGCTAACCTATTAATGCAGGAGCAGAAAAACAAAAACAGAATTTTCCCAATAAAACATGTTCCACTGTTGGTGGCAAATTTTTCAGCTTGATATAGTAAAATGCTAGCAAACCTGATAGAGCATAAATACATGTGCCATCACATGTGAGACTCCTTACTGAACCAGCTTGGTTCATCTCCAATTTCTCCTTTTGGAACTGTACCTGATTTTATTACCAGTTTTCATTCAAGTCCATTGAGGAATGGGATGATTTTGCTTTTGTATCTTTACCAGGAATCTCTTGATCCTGAAAGTCTAGTGAGAAGACATGGCGAGAATAAAGTTGACCAAGATAGCGTAGTTTTGAAGCAAAATCAGACAAAAAAGACCAACACAACGAAACACATATATAGTAAAACCTGTGAAAACCAGTACCTGTGTAATATGGAAACCTGCCGAAGAAGGAAAACTCAAATATTTTCCACTAATATAGAGAAGATAGAAAAGTGGTTAAGACTGCACCCTGACAAAGATGGAAAACTTGAAAGACCTGGAAAAACAAGGCAGTGCCATGAAGTTCTGGCTCTCAAAGGTTTCATTGTATATAGACACTGGATTTATGACAATGCTATCACTGCAGAACAGTGGGAAAAGGATGGACTTTTCAATAAATGGTGCTGGGTCAATTGATATCCACATTGGAAAAAAGAAACTTTACCCCTACCTCTTACCATTCACACACACACACACACACACACACGCACAAAATCAATTCAGGTGAATTGTAGAACTACGTGTAAAAGGCAACATGACAAAGCTTTTAGAAAATAACATAAGAGAATATCTTCATGATCTTCAAGTGGGTAAAGATGTCTTAAACAAGATACAAAAAGCACTATCATAATGGAATAGTACATGACTACATTAAAATTAAGAACTTCTGTTTATCAAAAGACACAATTTAAAAGAATGCAAAGGAAAACTCCAGAGTGGGAAAAATACACACCATGGCTTGACAAATGCTTGTATCCAGATTATATAAAGAACTTCTCTAAAATTAATAAGAAAAGGGCAAAAGATACAAATAAGAAATCAAGAGGAGATTTCAACAGGCACTTCACAAACGAGTACATCCAAATGGCCATTAAAGAAAAAGTGGTCAAACTCATTAGTCATCAAGGAAACACAAAGGAAAGCCAGGATGAGATATCACTACATGATAACCAGAATGGCTAAAATTAAATAGGCTAACAATATCAAGTGCAAGCAAAGATATGGAGAAACCAGAATTCTCATAAATTCCTTGTGGGAGTTCAAATCAGAGCTTCAAACCGGTTCTTCACAATCCAGTCACAGCCGAAAAAGCAACACCAGAACAGACTCGAATTTTTAGCATCTGGGTGAGCCGGAACCATAACTGGAATGGGGAAAATTATGGGTCGAAGCCCTGGTAGAAATTTAATCTCCCTCATAGAAAACAAGGACAGCATACTCGTTGCATAGGAACCAAATCTTCTGCCCCTCGGATCTTGAGCACAGTTGAAAACAGCAGTACCTGCCTCCAAGACAGCAACCTACCACGCTACTTTGAATGTGTGTCACTCTTTATAGTACTGCCAATAATCCAATCTCACGCATCAGGTTCCTGAAAGTCTCACTACACCTCTTCCATGTCTCCCATTCCAGGGATTCTGCCCGTAATTTTTCCCATTCCAGTTGCCATTCT
Source organism: Loxodonta africana (assembly GCF_030014295.1). Taxonomy (NCBI): domain Eukaryota; kingdom Metazoa; phylum Chordata; class Mammalia; order Proboscidea; family Elephantidae; genus Loxodonta; species Loxodonta africana. Next base: position 27,959,069 of record NC_087360.1, on the reverse strand, counting down.
GGATCACCCAAAATCTAAAAATTTGGGTCTGTTCTGGTTTCGCTTCAGCCAGGACTGAACCAGTTCCAACCAGTTCAAAGCCCTGGTTCAAACTGGTACAACTGCTTGACTTTACCTACAGCATTGAACATACACTTACCCTATGACCCAGTAATTGCATTCTAAGGTATAGATACCTAACAGAAATGTGCACTCATGTGCACAAAAAGATATACCCAAGAATGACCATAGCATCATTATTCATAATAGCCATAACTTGGAGACAATCCAAATGTCCACCAACAACAGAATGAGTAAGTCAATTGTTGTATATACAGCAATAAAAGTGAACAAACTATTGTTACACACAACACAAATCAATCTCACAAATGTATTCTGGCAAAAGAAGTCAGAACGTACAGAAGCCACAAAAGAATACATGTTGTCAGATTCCATTTAAAGAAAGTTCAAAGTCAGTGGTGTTAGATGTGAGGGTAATGGTTACCTCTGGAGAGGAATAAGCGGTTAATGATTGGGAGGGAGCTTCTAAATGTGGTAATATTCTATTTCTTCAACCTGAGTGGTGTTTACACGGGTGTGTTCACGCTTGTACATTCATGATTTGTGTGCTTTTCTGTGTATATATTATAAATGAACAAAATTTTTTTAGGTTCATGTGGGTCAGAACTAGGGTAGTATTAGTGGGAATGGAGAGGGAAGTTCTTTTTTTCATTGCAGGATACAGACATGAAATAAATATAAGATCAGGATGCTACTTCAAAACGTATGTAGCCTACACAGAAAGCAGCTTTACACTTTGACTCTCAGAATACCTGTCCTCCAGATTTGATAAAGCCAGTTTAACATATATGATATTTATTTTACTTCTAACAAGACCTCCTGCTAGAACAACTTTCATATAAATTTCAATAAATCCTATTTGTTGATCCAGATTTTTAAAAAATGAATTAGCAATTTACTGAGCAATTCTTTTCCAAGTAAATTTCAAATTTTTGGCTTTTCATGACAATGCAAATAAACACTACAGGAATTTCATATTGCTATTCCTCTTGTCATTAACATAATCTCTGCAATGTTAGAAAATATTTTAAAAATCTAAACTTTACCTATTCACATTTTCAATGCCTCTTCTCTTTTGATGCAATGAATTTTTGAAATGCCATTAAACTTTGAGTTTTATTTATCGTGTTCTGATGTTTTAAGTGGAAAAGTTGATTGGAATGAAAAACTTTCTCTAGTATTTATAAAAGCACGTGTTTTTTCAGCACATCTTTTAGGAAATGCATACATGGTTAATAAACTATCCCTACATGTATTTCCAAAATAGAACGGAAAAGAATTACTATTTTGGGTGATGGTCTATAACCAAAGCCTGGAAAATCCACCTGATTACCCCCAGTTAAGAGATATAAGCTGTTTCTACAATGGAGTACCAATATCGATCTAATACAGCTTAATCCCCATTGTCCCTGTACTGGAGAGGGTTGCTGCTTGGAAAATGTTCATCAACTGATTTCAGTATCACTAGATACCACTTAAGAAGCCCTGGTAGTGCAGTGGTTAAGCACTAGACTGCTAACAAACACATCAGCTATTCAAACCACCCAGCTTCTCCCAGGGAGAAAGATGTGGCCGTCTGCTTCCATAAAGACTGCAGCCTTGGAAATCCAATGGGGCAGTTCTACTCTGTCATATAGGATTGCTGTGAGTCCAAATCAACAGAAACTTATTGACTAGCAACATAGTATGAATTGTGTGGACTCCTTTCTGAAGAAATTATGAATTAGCTAAGATCTTTAAAAAAAACTTACAGACTATCAAGATGATAATAAATAATAGAACTATCTGATAAAAATTAATAAGTAGTCATTAGTTCCACTCAGTAGCAGCCTGTGACAGATTCTAACCACCAGTCTAACAACTGCTAGTTTCATAATAATTGTCCATCTCACATGAAAGTCTGACAGGCCCTCTGTGATTCATGCTTCAGAGCGAAAGCATTTCCTGTGGAGTCGGGCTCATGAAAAAATACACCAGATAAAGCGAGGATCAGTAGTGGAAAGATGAGCTTCTCTAACTCACTCACAACTACACTTGAGTCTATAGACTCATGTAAATCAATAATTTGTTATATTTGCTACATTTACAGACTTTGATCTTTAATATAAACCTGGCAATAAAACACCACACATTTCTATTCCTGTGTTCTACAGCAACTTGATGATGAATATGGTAAAGGTAAAAAAACTATTTTCCTGCTCATCTGTGTAATAAGTAGAAACCAAATTGTTCTCAACCCCTCTCTGGTATCTCCTCCTGGTCTTCACGAGGACAGGACTTTAAAAAAATTTTTTATATAAATAACTAAAAGCTAGATACACAAAGAATAATTATTAATCACATGTACTTTTACACCCTGGGTTAGGTAATTCTCCTAGGTATTCCTATAGCAGCCTATACATATGTGTGGGTACACATAGATTAGATAGATAGACAGACAGACAGACAGAGCTCGGCACTTGCTCTATTGTATTACAGTTATGTAGTTCTTACCTGTATCCTCCCCCAGAAAGTGAGCTCTGTGAAGGAATGGTCAATGTCTTTGAAATCTGTATCTTCAGCATCTAGTACAGTGTTTCAAAAGAATTTTAGTCTCTCTCCATCATAGTATTTTTCTGACACTTGACTACAGAAGAGTCAACTTCTGGGGTTGTCCATCCCAGCTCTGGAGAAAGGCCCACTCTTAATAAAAAGTACTTTCCTGATATGATGTCTAGTATTTGCTTCAAAAAGAATCCAATGGGAGAGGGTAGGGAAATTCAGAGGTAAAATAAGATTGTCTAAGAGCTGATAATTTTTTAGGCTGGGTAACAGGTTCATTATACTATTCTCTCTACTTTTTTGAGTTTGAAAGTTTCCATAATAAAACATATTTTAATGGAAAAAATTATTTTCCACATGAATTTTGTGTCCTGCACTTCACTTTTGAATATTTTCACCTGGATATGCATTCTTAAATATTCATACTCAAGACAACACAGTAAATAGTGGTTTCTAACCAACGCACACTTTGAATTTCCGATGCAAAATCAGGAAGATATTAGCTCTTGTTTTTTATCTGCAGGAGTCATACCCCAACACAGAATGAAAAGGGTTAAAGTGAGAGTGAATGTGTCGTAATGACAGCACCAACCACCTCAATATTTAATCCTCCCTGTCGCATCCTTGGCTGAAATTTTAGAAGTTGAAAAGGAAAACAACACATAGTCCAAAAGGCAACATTTCCTTTTTAAAACAAAAACATTTCTCATTAAAAATAGGATTTCCAGAAATATTTTACTGACATGAGAATATATGATATAATATTAAGTAAAAACAGTCTAGAAAAAGTCTCTAAATTTTGCAAAAATAAAAATATACACGTATGTCTATGTGGAAACCCTGGTGGCGTAGTGGTTAAGTGCTACAGCTGCTAACCAAAGGGTCGGCAGTTCGAATCTGCCAGGCGCTCCTTGGAAACTCTACTGGGCAGTTCTATTCTGTCCTATAGGGTCGCTGTGAGTAGGAATCGACTCGACGGCACTGGGTTTGGGTTTTGTGTGTGTGTGTGTGTATGTCTATATGCACATATATGTCACGTATGTACATATGTGTATAAATACAAAAAAACTGGAAGGAAATATAACCAACCGTTAACCCAATTCTATTATACTAATATTTTTATTTTCTTATTTGTATTCACTATGTGTTCTGGTGCCCCATAATGGGCAAAATTTGCTTTTGTTTTTACAAATATTTTTAAATCACGGCCAAAAAAAGACCAACAAAAAACCAGTTGATGTAAAGTCAATTACGACTCACGGTGACCTCATACGTTTTAGAACAGCACTGTGCACCCTAGGGTTTTCAAGGCTATGACCTTTCAGAAGCAGATCGCAAGGCCTTTCTTCTGAGGCACCTCTGGGAGGGTCCAAACCACTAACATTTCAGTTAGTAGTCAATAGCTTAACCATTTGTGCCAAACAGGGGCTCCATTAAAATCACACTGTTTATTATGTGAGCTGTTTTTTACATATAATACAAAACAGTTTAAGATCTTAAGATGGCATATATCTGAGGTTAGAAATATGCCACTGTACTTTTACTAAGGACAGTGTAACTTGCTAACAAAACCTTAAGAATAAAATAACTGGGTACTTCACGTTTTTGCATTTCTATGTATTCTATTTTATAGGCTATAAATTCTAAATAGGAATCAATTGCTTTATTTATTTCATTTATTTAACATATCCATTGCTGCCCTGTAATGTGTTAAATAATAGTAGTGAGAATAATTAAAATACAACAACTATATTCTTTCTGATATATTAATGAGAGAATAATGATTAGCAGTAGGAATCTCTCTGAGATAACCCTGCTCTACAGGGAAAAAGAGAACAATTTGGCAAGTTCACTAAATCAATTAATCATTTCCATCTGCTGAGCTTTATTTCAATGGAGAAAATGAAACTTTCATTTGGTGTTCGTATTATATCAAGGAAAAGAACATGCTGAATAAGGCCTTCCGAATGGACAACTTCTGAGAGGCAACGGGCGGAAGCTGGAGAATTAAGAGGAAAACTTACAAGGAGCATTCGTACTTGGCAGCTACTGGTGATATGATCAGACCCAGGACAGAACATTCTTGTTTCACTTCTCTGTATTTTCATAAAAATGATTTTTCCATTCCAACACTTACATACGCTTATGCACAGCAGTGAGAATAGTATTCGCTCTCAGTACATATGGTATGCATTCAATGACATCATTCGGCACTACACTTGCCAAGTTGAACCTCTCCGATAGACCACCAAAACACAGTTTCACAGTCCCTGTGGGGCTACGAGAGTCGTTCCAAAGCAACAGGTCGATCCTGCAGACTGGAAAGGTTATTAATGCTTTATCCCATATACTCCGTACCCTCCCTATCCCCTAATAAATAAAAATCTTTGTAATCTTGTAATGTATTCAGCCTTTATTAACTCTTTCACGGTTGTTTTGCATAGTGAAGTGAATACACATTTGATGGCTCTTATTGCTACAGCGCTTTGGCAGGTGCTGTTTACTGTCTTTTTGTGGAAGAGATTACATGGTGAATTTTTATTATGAAGATGGATGAAAATTACTGTGTGAGCTGTAAATCATAATTCTTGTAACTGATATTTTTAATTAATGATTATGAAATAAAAATCAAAGCAGCTTTTCTATCAAAGAAAAGCTTTCAATAATATTCTGATTTTTCTAATTGAAACATCCCATTTACAGAATTAACAAATGACTATATAATGGGTTCCATGATCTTTCAAGATAGTGAAAACCTTGATAATTATTTTCAAAGATGAATTAAAGGCTCTGCTTACTTTTCAAATCAGTGAAAACTTGAGGAAAAAGCAACATTACTCACATCAGACTATTTTTTTTTCCATTGGTCTATAATATTTATAATATACAACCACACATGTAAGTGTAAGAACTCTAAAGTAAGAAGACATTGCTGAAGGATTTCCGATGAGGTCTTGCTCCACAGTATTTTGGTTACTAAAGTAGTTTAACAAACACCAGAACTCTTTAGCACAAACTGTTCAGGGTTTTGAGGTGAATGTCAAGAGACTTACTCTACTTTTTCCACAAATAATGGGCCCACATAAATAACACTCCCGCATATATAAAGCACTGAAACGATGTAATTAAGTAAAACGGTTCTGGCATAATGCTTGCATTATTTGTGTAAAAATAGGTAATCCTTGGGCAACGCGACAGAGTCCAGCACTCTTTTCTGAAATGCCTTAGCACCTCTTCATTTAGCCCTTCACACAAATGGTATACATGGTGGGATCTGAAATTTTGTAAAATATAAAAATTTCTATCATATAGCATATCTATTACATCTTTTTAAAAAATTGAATAGTAACATTTCCTTTATAAGAACGTTTCAGTGAATTCATATGATTTGGAAAAGAGATGATTTTATTATTCATATTTTAATGTAAATAGTAAGTTAAGACAGTGACGCTATGAACTTTTTCTGAAGCATGAATATGTCTTCTAGACATGTGATGCTTCTTAAGAAATATTTAAGCATATTAAAAACAAAATCTATTTAGAAACATAAGACACAAAAATAGCTCTGAAAAATCAATGATTAAATTGTAAAATATATGCCCCATTCCAGGATAATACTTTTCACACACGGTCAATAGCACTAACTCAAACCCGTTGCATCAAGTCGAATCCAACTCATAGCAGCCCTGTAGCACAGAGCAGAACTGCTCCATAGGGTTTCTAAGGAGCGGCTGGCAAATTTGAGCTGCCGACCTTCTGGTTAGCAGTCAAACACTTACATCACCACGCCCCCAGGTCTCCAATAACACTCACTACAACTCTAAAGTTATATTCACTTTATGAGTGAGGAACTTGGGCTTAGAGGAGGCCTTGTCCAGGGTGGCACAGTCAGTAAGTGGCAGAGTTAAGTTTTCAAACCAAGTGTTTCTGACTCTGAAGCCCACCAGATTTCCTCTACATCTAACTGATGAAGTTTAAAGAGACTTACGATAAAGGTATAAATCTCAAAGTTCCCCAAGGACCAGCCAGATAACAGAGGAGCTTGGGACCAAAATTGTAGTTTCTATAGGATGAAAGCAAACAGGATAAAAACAGAAATCTTCTACCATTCTTTGAAATTCAAAGGTAAATGATAAACCTGTATAACTAAGATCAAAGATATGGAATAACTATTCAGTTTAAAATATATATAATTCTTAAATTACTCAGCACACTACTCCCCAACCCCAGTATTTACTAGGCTCCCTGGTACATTCCATTTCTAATTCTGTTGTTCTATTTATTGTCCAGTATCCGAGGACAATGGTCCCCTAAAAACAGGACACAAGAACTGCCTTCTTAAATGTAAAAATTGATGGGTCCTAATAATTAAAACTATTAAGTCTAAATAAACCAAAAACCAAACCCATGCCCATTGAGTCAATTCTGAAAATAAATGTCTTCCAACCAGCTCTTGTGCTATTCTAGGCAAAGTAGAGCTTCATCAAAGGTGTGACACATCCAACATAATTACCAATTTAAGGATAAAAAAATTTTTCCACAAGAGATAGGCAAATAGCTTGCAATACAAAGTGCAGAGAATTCTAGACAAATCCCAGACAGCCAGAATCATGGCAATCAACCTTCTAGTTAAGCCCAGATGGAGGCGAACGGCAAGACTGTTTGTCGTGAGGAAAATACTCATAACCTCTTAGCTACAGAATGTCTCAGACATCAGGCTCAAGAATTTCCATTCCCAAAAGCCAGGTTAATCTAGGATCCCACAATTCTTCCTAACTGAAAAAAACTTCATAAAGTCATTTAGATTACTTAAATATTGGATATATATTTATTTAAAGTGACATTGTGCCTATTTTAATTATGACTGTAGGGAGAAAATGCTTTCAACTCTTTACTTCCCCAACATTGCTTCAATACTTTGTAATATATTAAATGTGAACCCATTCAAAGTGGATATTAAGCAATTTTTCTTTTCCTGAAGTTTTTAGACAGGCTGTTTTTCAAACATTTATTAGGCATCTATACTTATTACACTCAGCAACTTTTAGCAGGATTGTAAAATATTCCCATCATTGGCTTTCTCTGTCTTCGGCATGGAAATTTCAGATTCAAGTAAATGAAGACTGCTTTAGCATTTCAGCTGCATGAGTTTCGGTAATCCAAGATGTTAACTGGTTTGTTTATATTAACAGGTACCAGTTCTATGATTACAGATGATTGGCTTATGTTTTTCAGAATTAGTATTAAGATTAAATAAGTATAAAACACACACACACACACACACACACACCCCGAACTTATATTGAAGTAACATGTCTGGCAGAATTAATCTATCAATCAGTAAGGAAGCAGAAAAAGGTCCCTGAACATTCAAAACGGACGTGCTTTACTCATTAGAGTCACCTAGCCCCTCGTTCAGGACCCAAAAACTAAAGTTAAGGGGAAACTGAAGAGTATTGTACAGCACATAGCAAACAAAACTCAGTTCTTCTTGTCCTGTGTTAACTAATTTGCTATGCCTTGGGCAAGGCATTTCACTTTTCTGGGTCTCGATTTCATTATTTATAAAATAAAGAAAAGCTACTCTGTCTGTCCTCTAATGTCCAAAGATGATATTTTTTAAAACAATTTTGACATTCTTGTTATCTGATTTTCCAATCAAATCAAAAACCTTAGAAGGAGAGTAGGGAGGTATAAACAAGAAGCAAATGATTGATAATAGCACAAGAGACAGCTGACAAATATTTTAAAAACCACATCGAGGAACTCAAACCTCACAGTAACCTGGGACCGCTAGGAATCGACTAAAACAGTTCATCAATGTATGGATTATCCAAGGATCTTATTTCTCTTCTGGCACTTAAATTTTGCTTTGGTAATTTTACCAAACTAGAGAATGAAGAAAAACTGACTAGAAGAAAATTTATCACTTTTAAGTGTTGACAGTTAAAGCAAAACAGTACTATTTGTGAGCTCTGTATTATACTTAAAAAAATTAGAGAGAAAAAAAAAGAATTATTTGAGTATACCTGTAAGAGATATACTACTTTATAGTTCGTTCTTCTACTTCATATTGTCTCTACTAGTCAGTCAGACAAATTGGTTTACAGAAAAATCAGTTTCTACAGTTCCAAATGGACACAGGTGAGAAAAAATATACAACCACTCCTCACTTATCAACTATCTCATCATGCGACGTTTTGCATCTATACCAATAGTAAAAAATCTACTATCCAACTATTCTGCACATTAACTACACATAGCTGGCAGTAAGAAGTATCAACATGCAAGGCAAGAGTAACGATGGCAATGGTGGTCAAGCTTATGTGTCAATGTGGCTGGGCCACAATTCTCAGTGGTCGGCAGTTTTGTAATGATGTAATTTGGCAGTTACATAATGATGTAGTCATCTTCCATTTGTGATCTGATGTGGTCATCCTCCATTTTTGATTAATGCCGATTTTCACCTAATGGCCTGGTCATTGGAACCTAACCATGTTGATAAGTGAGGAGTAGGTATTGTATTTGGTGCCATATGATCTGAATTTGAGACCTAACTGTACTCAACAGCAGCAAATGAACAACAAATAGGAAGTCATAGTCTTTCCAAACTCAACTCTTAACTGGAAAATTGAAGAAGATAAAAATACTAATCCTCACAAAGTTGAAAAGACCAAATGAATAAAATCTTGAAACTGATAATTATACAAAAATTTTTCATAAACTAGTGTCTCATATACATACACATCTCCAGGGTCTGGAGCAATTTGTACTAAAACTTTGCCTTCTTACAGTGAATAACTGAAGGTCAACAGCACAGATAGAAACAAAATTATAAAAGCTAGTATATTTCTCTGACCAACAATGCTGGATTTATTCGTAAGAAAAAGCAGCAAAATTATCCAGTTACATCAGATTTCACATAGAATGGACTAGCTTGTGGCAGACCAACTCTCCCAACAAAAATATCCCCAAAACTCCAGGTAATATGTATTTTTAAGACTCTTTCTTTAAAGTCATCAGAGAGAGCTGACGAAGCAACTGGGATTAGAGGATCCAAGATCCCAGAGAATAGAAAAGAACAGAAAGGCAAGCACATCTTCTGCTACTCCTCTTTCTCTGGAGCATTGCTAATTCTGGGCAAAGATCAAGAGGCTAAGACTCTATGCAGACTTTCCCGCATGCGACAGGTTGGTTGCTCCTGGAAAACACAGAAACAAGCAGAACTTTTGACGGATTTCTTGGACTACCCATTGCCATCGAGTCAATTACAACTCACAGCGAACCTATAGGGCAGAACAGAACTGCCCCATAGGGTTTTCAAGGCTACAATCTTTATTGAAGCAGTCTGCCACATCTTTCTCCTGTGGAGAAGCTGGTGGGTTTAAACTGCTGACCTTTTGGCTAACAGCCAAGCATTTAACCACTGCACCACCAGGGATCCTCTGCTGGGGCTAGTAAGATAAAATTAGCCCCAAACTTGAGGGGCTAAGATCCCATAGAGAAGAGAGAGGTACAGAACTAAGCTGACACACAGCCAGTTTCTCCTTCAAAACATTTGCTGAATTGTACAGGAAGGAAGCTAAAAAGCTAAGCAAAAAGACTCTGAAAAGCTGGGGAAAAAATTTCAGCACTCTCGTAATGCTGGAAAGACAAGAATTAGAGTTTAGAACCCATCAGGGAAAGGAGCCTCGGTGAACGCACAGCGGTCTCAGTTGAAAGCTCTAGAAAGCTAGGCTACCCTAGCCTCACCTCAATCCCTGATTGGATTAAAATGATCAGCTTTTATTCTATCTCTCTAGCAAAGAAACAAGTAAACTTCTCTTAGAAGATAACATTATTTGTAGACTTGCCAATTTTTATACACAATGTCCAGCTTTCAATCAAAATATATCTCATATTCCAAGAGAGAGGATCATACGGTAGATAACCAAGAGGAAACACAGGCAATTGAATCCTAAGTGATTTAGAAATTGGAGTTAGCAAATAAGGACTTTTAAGCAAGATTAGCAGATTTAAGAAAATAGGAAAAACAAAATATTGATGAAAGGTTGAGCATTTCAGCAGAGAATTTTAAAATTTAAAAATAGAGAATTAAAATATTATAGTTAAAAAACAACCACTGAAATTAGGATTCAATAGATGAGTTGAATAGCAGACTAAATACAGCAAAAAAAGAGGATTGATGGACTGGAATGCAGGTCAAAGCAAAATACCAAGTTGAAGCACAGCAAGAAAAGAATACATTTTTTAATTCTCCGGAATGCAGATGATTTGCTCCATCTCCTTCCCTAGTCTGATCCTTCCCAACAATTATCAAAGACAGGAACCTCAAAGTCAGCTCTGTTTCTTCCTTTTCCTTATACCACGTTTCATCACCAAGTCCTATCAATTCTATCTCCAATATATATCTCATATACCTCCGCTGCTTTCGGTCTTTACTGCTATTACCGTAGTCCAAGGTATTCCTACATTTCACTTAGATACTAAAGTGAGCCCCTCTATCAGTAGACAGAACACACAGAATTTGTTTAACCTCAGTATTTGTGCTCCAGGACTCCTCATAGAACTAGATGCTTCTTAACTTCCAGGTAGCACTTTCAAAGTCATCTTCTCAGAAATGTCTTCCCTGATTTGTTTTTGTTGCGGGTTGCCTTCGAGTCATGGTGACCCCACACGTGCACAGTAAAACTGCTCCATAGGATTTTCAAGGCCTTTTGGAAACAGATTGCCAGGCCTGTCTTCCAAGGTCCCTCTGGGTAGGTTCAAATGGCCAACCTTTCAGTTAGTAGTTGAGCACTTAACACTTTGCACCATGCAGAGACTCATCTTCCCTGACTACCCTATCTAAAATAAGTCTCTCCTATTATTCTTTAATACTCTGTTTACCTCTTTATGTTTATCACAATCTGTACTATTTTATTTATTGTCTTTCTTCTCAATTAGTATATAAATATGAAAACTCTGAAATCACAGGTTGTAATTCTGCTTTTTCACTTCTGTATCCCCAGTGCCTAAAAGACAGACAAAACATAGCAAGCACACTGTGAAGCTGGCGTCATTAAAGAGACCCAAAGTTTCCCTTTCTCAAGTATTAAAAAAAAAAAAAAAAGTATTTAAGATATTATTAATTTAAAAATAAATCATTCAATTTAGCCTCATGACAGATTCACCCAGCTCTTTTCTCACTATAACTCTAATGAGGCTTACGCACACATGCGCTCAGTGCTGTGGAGTCAACTGTACTTATAGCAATCCTATAGGACAGAGGAGAACTGCCCCATAGAGTTTTCAAGGCTGTGATCTTTATGGAAGCAGACTGCCACATCTTTCTCCCAAGGAGTGGCTGGAACTGCCGACCTTTTGGTTAGCAGCCGAGTGCCTTAAAAACTGTGCCACCACAGCTCAGCAACCCTAAAATCCAAAGGGGAGTTGATCAGGAGACACTGAAGCCTTCTACTACATTTGTCAGGAAACCCCACAGTTCAGTCTTGATGTGTTTGATCTCTTTAACTCCATGCTATTGAAAGCCAGGTCATCTGGGTGTTTACTGTTGCTGCTAACAGAAATTTTTCAAGAAAAAGAGCATGGGCTTATTTAAAAAAGAAAATCTGCACAGCCTGAATCAGCTGCCACCATTACTGGGGTAGGGTTGGACTCACCCCCCTCCCCCTTCCAAATAGGACTGAGGTCATCAATAGTCACCCTGGGCAGTCATGGGGATACACTCTTGACGTACCTTAACAAGGCAAAATCTGCTCTAGTTCTGCTCTCTCAGACTGCCAAAGCAGAATTGGGGGAGGCGGAGGCACGGAAAGAAAGTCAATATCTGAGAGTTTTCTGTGTGCTGGGCACTTTACTAGGTTGTCTCATCTCTCCTCGAAACAGCCCAATGAGGGAGCTGCATCATTACTTCTATTTTATAAACGAGGACACCAATCCACAGAAAGATTAAGTGATTTGTTCTCAGTCACACAGCAAGCAGAGGAAATAGTAAAGCTATGGTTCAATGCCAAACCTGGCACTGAAATGACCACATTCTTTTCAGAAAACTTAAGGGAGTGAGGAAGAAAGATAACCAGCCTCAGTATGGTACAATACACATGCTAGATAAAGCCTTTGCAAAGGATTCTCTATAACCTTTCAGCAGACCCTCCATCTAAGTTGGGTTTTATCCAAATGGCAGAAACAATAGTCTCAGTAATATGTGAACCTCTGGCAAAGGGACAGTGATGGAGAGGGAACCCAAACCACAGAAAAAACATGGTGCATCTTCCTGCAGCATCAATTTTGCTCACTGGAAAATAATCTCGATCATCTGGTTTTTTGCTCATTTGTTTTTAATAATATTTTATTGTCTTCAAGGTAAAAGTTTACACAGCAAATTAGGTTCCCATTTAACAATTTCTACACAAATTATTCAGTGATATTAGCTTCATTTTTCACAATCTGTCATCATTCTCACTTATTCCTTTCTGATTATACCATTTCCAGTACTCTCGTCTCCTTGCCCCCTTACCTTCTCATCTTTCCTTTTCAGTAGCTTTGGACCTTTTGGTCTCATATAGATGGTTTTTTTTAAAGGACTGCATTACTCACAGGTGATATTCTTTATTTTATGAGCCAGTCTGTTATTTAACTAAGAGGTGACCTCAAGGGATAATTTCGGTTTAAGGCTTAAGAGTTGAATCATCTGTTATCAAAACCAACATCAATATGTTATGGAGTAAGTAAAATGCAAAATTCACATGAATTACTAAGCTTAAAAAGAACTCTCCCAGTCACAGTGGCCCGCTCTGGCCAAACTTCCCAAGAAGCAGAACAAACTTTGTCTTTAGGGATACTTTTATAGAAAATTTTGAGAAGCACTTAAGCACTTTATCATAGGTGAAGTAACAATTTAGGTAAAGTGAGGAAAAAAGAACAATGGTTTCCAATTTTTTATTAACTTCTCAACAAAAAATTCAAGTATTAAAAGACTGGCTGATACAGAGTAATGACCTCTCCCTCTACCCCTGGCTTTTTTTCCCATTTGTTTCAGTTTCTTATAATTTACCAAAGCCTTAAGTCTGTTGAATCTCAGGAGAAGTAGAATTACATAACTAGCCAAATATTATTTATATGACAGTCTCCAATATACTTTTGGAAATTTCTATCAATAAAAGCTTTTAAGCCTGTAATACTACATGGCACTAATCATAATCTATTATATTAGAACCTCGATTAAGACAAATCAGCCCTTCTGGCTTCAATAGCAAGTTACTTCCCTACAGGATTTGCTTTAGAAAAATGAAAAGCTAATGATGCTGTTATTTAATAGTTTTTTGTCCTCTCCTATCAATCTATGCAGTGATTCTTGATCACATGTTTTCACCACTCAAAGTGGACCACAACAGAGAGCTTCAAGCTTAATTATAGCTGACTTTTCATATGTAATCTTTCTCTAAATTAGTGAATTCTCTTCTTACTTTTCAAAAATATAATTACTTTCCCATAGGCTACCTCCTTCCCACAGTGCACAGAAGGAACAGCAGGACATATACCAAGTAAGAAGCACCAAAATGTGTTCCTTGCTCAGACAGCTTTCTCCTTCCACCTGTCACACCATCTCACCCCCATCACTGAGATTATTTCTTGATGGAAGCATGCATTTCAGAAAGATCATAAGAAAGCATATAATTGGTAAGATCTAGACCATTAAATCAACAATACCCATTAACACATGAGCACTGACTGATCATTTAGTATGTGCCAGCACTGAGCTAAACACTATTTTCTTGTTCTCATATAACTCTCACAAGAAACCTATGAAATAAATCCTATTAGTTCCATTTGAGAGAGTGGAAACTGAGAATTACAAAGATTCAGTAATTTGTTCAAAATCATACCTATAAGTAGTAAAGCAGTGAAATGAAGCCAAATATGTGTGACTCCAGAACCCAAAGAGCTAAAATCTTAAAATAAAAATTTTAAAAATGGGGGAAAGGGGTATCCTAAAGAAATCCAATAGAGAAGAGGTAAGTTGTTTTAATGGTAATAAAAATAACAGCAGTGACAATAAGAATAATTTTTATAAAGTGCTTAATAAATGCCAAGCACAATACTAAGAGATTTACATTGCCAATCTCATTTTATCCATCCTTCTGCCTCCCCCTCCTTTTCCACTCCTCTCTTAAAACCTACATGAAAGCGAAGTAGTGCTTACTAGAGGAAGAAGAGTGTGAAAAACTAAATTCTGAATAATTCATCATTTTATCAAAATTCACAACTATTAAAAACTATTTTTAACAGAGCCTGTTTGAAATTTTAAAAACTCATTTCTGAGAGATGATGAATGAACATGAATAAATAATTTACCATCAATAAATGACTAAGTAGGGGGCAGAGCCAAGATGGCAGACTAGTCAGACACAATAAGCCATTCTGCTACAACAAAGACCCAAAAAACCAAATAAAACAGATACAGACATCAGTCCTAGAACCTAAACCTTAAATGAATGGATAAAGTATTAGATTGGAAGTTACTAAGTAGAAGAAGAAGGCAACAGAAGATGGGGAAGGAATAGAGATACGGTTTGGAGGTTCCTGACCAAAAGGAATGACTCAACACTGCCATCTTGGAATAAAGCCAGCAACCCTGCATGCAGAAAAGCACCTGCACAGAATTATATTTCCAGATAAACAGAAATTAAGGGAATTTGTAAAAATCAAACCAAACTTACAAGAATTATTAAAGGGAGTCCTTTGGTTAGAAAACTAACAACATCAGACAACAACCAGAATCTAGGACATAGGTCAGTATCAGCCAAACACTGACCAAGGTAATAAACTCTCAAGGATAAAACAAAACTAAAAGATTCAAAAATAGAGAACTAGAGACATCAATCTGTAAATGACAACAATGTCAGAACAATAAAAAGGGGAATGCACAGTGTAGATACAGAACTTTCAAATAGAGACGAAGTCAAGGCGATATCAAGTAATAAAAGACTGAATCAAACTTAGGAAGATAAGGGCAAATTTCAAGGTAGCTATGAAGAAAAATAAGAAACCTCATCAAAATAAAGAAGAAAAACAAAGTCTCAGTAAACACAAAATCTACAATAACGAAAGAAATTTCACAAACAAAAGAAACTCAGTACAGAAAAGTAAATGGAAAAAAGAAACACCAGCACAAAAAAGAAAAAAAGAAACTGCAAAATGACAACAACAAACACCTAACAATAATCACATGGAATGTAAATGGCTTAAATGTACCCGTAAAGAGACAGTGAGAGAATGGATTAAAAAAAAAAAAAAAAAGACCCTCTCATTAGAGGGAGAGTAATTGGGAGTGTGTAGCAAGGTGTATATGGGTTTTTGTGTGAGGGACTGACTTGATTTGTAAACTTTCACTTAAAGCGCAATAGAAGTTATTTAAAAAAAAAAAATGACCCATCAATATGCTATCTACAAGAGACACACATTAGACACAAAGAAAAAAGTATATTAAAAATAAAAGGATGGAAAAAATATATTTAACAAACAGCAAACACAAAACAGCAAGAGTGGCAATACTAATCTCAGACGAAATAGACTTTAAGGCAAAATCCGCCATAAAAGACAGGGAAAGACATTATACAATGATAAAAGGGACAGTCCACCATGATGACATAACCATAATAAATATATATGCACACAACAACAGGGCTCCAAAATACATAAAACAAACTAACAGCACTGAAAAGAGAAATTGACAATTCCACAATACTATTAGGAGACTTCAACACACCACTCTTGGTAAAGGACAGAACATCTAGAAACAAATTCAGCAAAGATAAAGATCTTAAGGCCTTAACCAACCAACCTGACCTCATAGACATATATAGAGGGCTCTTTTTTTCTTACCCAACAACAGCATAGTATACACTCTTTTTCAACACACATGGAATGTTCTCCACAACAGACCAATTCTTAGGCCACAAAGCAACCCTCAGCAAAATCCAAAACAATGAGAGAATAAAAAGCATCTTCTTTGATCACAACGCCATCAATATAGAAATAACAGGAAGAACAAGAAAAAAAATCAAATATATGGAAACTGAATAACACCTTGCTTAAAAATCACTGGGTAATAGAAGAAATTAAAAAATATCTAGAATCAAATGAGAATGAAAATGCATCCTACAAAAACCTATGAGACACAGCTAAGGAAGGCAGTGTTGAGAGGTCAATTTATAGCAATAGGCGTAAATATAAAAAGAAAGGGGGGGACAAAATCAAAACGTTAGCTCCACAACTAGAACAAATAAAAAGAGAACAGCAAGAGAAGCTCACAGCCACCAGAAGAAAGGAAATAATAAAGATTGGAGCAGAAATAAATGAAATAGAGAATTAAAAAAAAAAAAATAGAATCAACAAAACCAAAAGTTGGTTCTTTGAAAGGATCAACAACCCCAGTCCTAGGAATATATCCTAGAGAAATAAGAGCTGTCATATGAATCAACATATGCACACCCATGTACACTGCAACATTATTCACAATAGCAAAAAGATGGAAACAACCAAAGTACCCATCAACAGATAAATGGATAAACAAACTATGATACAGTCACATGATGGAATACTACGAAACGATAAAGAACAATGATGACTCTGCGAAACATCTCACACCACAGATGATTCTGGATGGTGTTATGCTGAGTGAAAAAGTCAATCATAAAAGGACAAATACTGTACGAGACCACTATTATAAAAATTCATGAAAAGGTTTCGACACAGAAAGAAACAATCTTTGATGGTTATGAAGGGGGTGTAGTGGGGATGGAAAACCACTAACTGGTAAATGGTAACTTTGGTGAAAGGTAAGACACTACACAATACTGGGGAAGTCAGCATAACTTGACCAAGGCAAAGTCATAGAAGCTTCACAGACACATACAAAGGCCCTGAGGGACTGGGCTGCTAGCCACTGGGTATGTAGCCACTGGGGTTTAAAAGCCTGTGAGCGGCTATCTAAGATACATCTACTGGTCCCATCCCAGCTGGAAAAAAAAGAATGAAGAAGACCAAACACACAAGGGCAATATCAGTCCAAAATACTAATGGACCACAACTACCACAACCTCCATGACTGGACTGAGCACAAAACAACTAGATGGTGCCTGGTTACCACCACGGAATGCTCTGGGAGAAATCACAATAGAGGGTCCCAGACAGAGCAGGAGAAAAAGAACAAAATTAAAACTCACAAAAAAAAAACAGGCTTTCTGATCTGACAGAGATTGGAGAAACCCCAAGAGTATGGCCCCCAGACACCCTTTTAACCCAGTACTGAAGTCATTAGTTCAAATCCGCCAGGCGCTCCTTGGAAACTCTATGGGGCACTTCTACTCTGTCCTATAGGGTTGCTATGAGTCGGAATCGACTTGACGGCAGTGGGTTGGGAAGTCATTCCTGAAGTTCACCCTTCAGCCAAAGATTGGACAGGTCTATGGGGCCAACAGTAACACACATGAGGGTCGTGCTTCATAGTTCAATCATGTATATGAGACTAATGGGCACACCAGCCCAAAAGCAAAGATGAGAAGGCAGGAAGGGACAGAAAAACTGGACAAATGGAAACAAGAGAAGCTGGGGTACAGAAGGGGAGAGTGTTCACACATCTTAGGGTTGGCAACCAATGTCACAAAACAATTCGTATATTAGCTGTTTAATGAGAAACTAATGTGCTATGCAAACTTTCACCTAAATCACAATAAAAAAAATAATAAATTACAAAGGTGGCCAATAAATATATGCAAAACGTCACCCTCACCAGAAATCAAAGAAATGCAAATTGACAAAGAAAACGTTCTTTACCTCAAAAAAGTATGAGCTTTATTTTTAAATTGTCACTTTCAGCATTGGCAAAGCCATAGTGAAATAAGCTCTCTCATACCTGCTGACAAAGATAGAAATTAGTATAGTTTTTTTAGAGGGAAATTTGCAATTACATTCACTGGACCCAAAACATACAACTCTTCAACCATGCAATTCTAATTCTGGGAATTTATATCAAGGAATAATCATAGTCGAAGCTTCATGCAAGCGTTATATTAATGTTGAAACACTGGAACAATCCTCATGTCCCCAAATAGAAAAATAGCTAAATAAATAAATCCTATAGGGTCGCTATGAGTTGGAATCGACTCGACGGCGCTGTTTATGATTTATTTATGATATCTCCATACACCTAAATATTATTTAATCGTTCCAAATCATGTTTTTCAAAATACCTATAGCTATGAAAAAGCATTTCCATATTAGATGGAAATAATGTTCTTTGGGCTTGTGATTTTTCTTTACACTTAATGCATTTTTCTCTTGGAAGGACAGCCAGAATGCTCCTTAGAATCAAGGATGCAAATTGACAAATTTAGGGCATGTTATCAGGAGGGATCAGTCCCTGGAGAAGGACATCATGCTTGGTAAAGTAGAGGGTCAGCAAAAAAGAGGAAGACCCTCAATGAGACGGACTGACACAGTGGCTGCAAAAATGGGTTGGAACACAGCAACAATTGTGAAGATGGCCCAGCACCGGGCAGTGTTTTGTTCTTGCTATGAATTGACAGCACCTAACAACAACAATGTATCTTTCAAATGATCTACAGTTAAAATGTGCTGGTACTGTATTAATTTTAAGTCCAAAGTTTTGTTTCTATTATTATCTAGTGTATATATTTCAGGCAGAAGCACCTTCATATCCTTTTAAACTAGATAATTAAAAGTAGGACCACTCCAGGAAAAGGAAAAAAATATTTCAAATTACATAACAGAACTGCATTTTTCCTTTTATAAATACTTCTGTTTAAATAGCCTGATTATCTATATGCCATAAAATCTCCAGGAAAAAGAACATAAAATTCTACAAAATGAAGTCTTTGCAGGTGCCATGAATATAACAATGAATTCACTCTCATACCCTGAATATTAATTAAAGCCTCATATAATAACTCCATAATGCTGTACTTAAAAATATTTGTATGGCTTTTTTAATTGAAATAAATCCAATTCCGCGGATATCCAGTGAGTATCTACTATGTTGCACGTACATATGAATTCAGCACAAAAATAAGATAGCACACCATTTCTGCACTTAAGCTACTGTAAGCCAAAACAATAATTGCAGAACATTTTTTTTTTACTTCTTATATTAACAATATAAACAAAGTTTGTTTTTTTTCTTATACCTATAATTATGGCACACAGGACACATCTGCATTCAAATACTAGCTCTGTCATATGATCTTATTAAATAAGGACCTCTCTGAGCTTCAATATCCTCATCTGTAAAAACTACTATGGAAAATAACTACCTAGTATTAGAGTTGAAATAAGATAATATTTCATTTGATACCTGATAAATGTTCAATAAATGTTAGATATTATTCAAACATATCTTTAACAGCTTTAAATTTCTCTTTCAATGTTAAAAATGGAGGTTCCACTTCCAGTAAAGGCAGAGTAGCTGATACCGAACCAACCCTCCCAAAGATAAACAGTATAAAAGCTGAACAAAACATTTAAAAAACTACTATTTGAAGGCAAAGAACAACCAGAAGCAGATAGAAAATGTCAAGGAGCCAAACTGAAAGAATGGAACTGCAGTAGGTAAGAATTCCATGTATATGGCTTTTTGTATGAGAGCACTCCCGAGTTTACACAGTACAGGGCAGCTAGAAAGAACTCAGGGAGAAAGCCACATTCTTACTGGCCTGAGGAGTTAAAGGATGGGTGTGCCAGTTATCCATGTATTGCTTCTTAGCTCCATATTCACCCTTCAATACCTGCTCTGTGATAATGGATGGAACTTCCCTTCACAGTGCACATGATATTGAGCTTTCTCAGTATAGAATACTGGAAGACCATCCTGATTTTTTCTGGCTGCTCTACAGCAGATGAGTGGTATGGGTGTGAGTACATCTAGTGGCTCTCTACCCCAGCCACATGCTCAGAATCTGCGATCCCTGAGCAACCCCACAGGCTCAACTCAACCTGGTGATAACCTCCCTTCAGCCCACTCAACACAGACACTGCATGCTCCAGACCTCCCACCTATACCAGCACCCCAATTCCTCTGCACACCCCTTCCTCCAGGGTTTTGTTTCCTGCAGCCCTCTTGATGCCAAAGCCCTACCAACACAAACACAGTGCACTTTAGGCCTTCTATCTACAGTAGTGCCCCCCACTTTCTCTGCACTCTCATGTGACTGGTCACCAGCTGAGGCCTGCCTGTGTCCCATAGAGTTGCTCCTTGCTTTCCTAGCAACTTCAGAACAGTTCTGGCCAGGGAAAACCAGCAAACTTCTCTGCCATCCAGTGAGCTACAACTACACGTCTCAACAAGGTCTCCAGCCTCGGGGAGGGGGTATCCGTCCAAGTTTGTCCTTCTTGAATACTCTTTCTAAGCTCTAAGGTACCCTAGAGAGTTCTTTTATATCTTACAGATACACTTTTATCATAGCTTAGTAATTCTTTGGAAACCCTGCTGGCGTAGTGGGTAAGTGCTACAGCTACTAACCAAGAGGTCGTCAGTTTGAATCCACCAGGTGCTCTTTGGAAACTCTATGGGGCAGTTCTACTCTGTCCTATAGGGTCGCTATGAGTCGGAATTGACTCGACGGCAGTGGGTTTGGTTTTTAATAATTCTTAACAGTAAACTTCCCCTGTTTGAATAACTGTGTGGTATCTGTATCCTGAGTAGACCCAGACCGATACAGAATTGTTACAGAGTATGGCTGCCACTGGAAATAGACCCCTAAAGATGAGATTTGAGGATTGGTTTGGTTGTATCCTTGAGTTTGACGGAAGTCTGAGCTCCTTGCCAATGGGATGCTATACCGCATGGCATGCAGTGGTATCACAATTAATCAAACTATCACCTGTGGCTGGTTGATCATGATAAAGTATCAACTGAAGAAGTGCCTCGGGGCTCAAGTGACTGCTGTACTTCACCATTATGATAGTAATGATAACTATAAGGACTGTAGTGTGGCATGACTTTTCTTGAGTACACTTCAGTGCTTACAGAAAGAAAAATGACAAGTTTAAGTCTGACTGTTTAAAGCAAAAATTAAAACACGATATTGTGGAGTTTATAATGTATGATGCAATATATATGACAACATTATCACAAAAGGTGGGGCGGTAAATGGAACTATACTGTTGCAAGGCTCTTAACCATTTATATGAGGTGGTACTATATTAACTCTCAGTAGACTGAGAAGGATACATAGTGTAATCCCTAGAGTAGTTTTTTAAAGAGGTTTAGCTTAAAAAGCCAATGTAGGAATAAAAAGAGTTATTTAGAACTCATATGCCATAATTCTGAACATTTTTAACATGATGCAGAAACATTCTGATTCACACTATAGTGGTGATTTTATGAATCCATTGATCTATTTCCAATAGACACAAATTTTATCTGCTTTCCAATTTCTGTAATATCCTTTATTTATTTATTTATTGCCTCATTTGCAAACAAACAGACCACTATAAACAGAATACAGTTATGTGTCGCTTAATGTCCACGATCAGTTCTGTGAAACAGTATGTTACATGATTTGGACGTTGCACCAACACCATATTGTATATACAAGCATTCCCCGGCTTATGAATGTGTGACTTACGGACAATTCGTACTTAAGAATGGACTGCCATAAAGCCTATTATATTAAAATTTTGAGTTAAATGCTTACTACATTCATAATAATGAACACATCCACTACTTCGTGATGCTCATGAAACTACTGTGCGATTTAGAAGTATTTTTTAAGTGTTACGTCCACTATGTCCCATTCTTCAATCAGGATTTCTGAACTCTATTTTAACTTTATGGGACTATGGACATATATGCCGTTAGACGTTGCCCAAGTGGACATTATGTAGGGCATGACCGTAGTTTAAACACATGTCTAAAGTATCCATGGCCATGAAACTAAAATACATAAATAAACAAGCTGACACAAAAATAAAGATACCAATAACATGTAATCAACACAAAAGGGTGGAGGCTTGCATTTAAAAATTAAAAAAAAAAAAAAAAAGCTCTTCATAAATTAAAAGGACATAGTTACTCCCTTAACAAAACAAAACAGAAATACAAGTAGTGATATAGATTCTCACCCCAAAACAAGCATCACGCTTAACAAGGAAACTCTAGAAGTATTCCCACCAAAGTCAGAAAAAAGCCAAAATTATTCCATTTAGAGGACCAACAAAAAAGATGAATGACCTAAAAATAAAGCTATCAAGAAAAGTGCAAAGAAAGAAGAGAGTAGAGAGAGAGGAGAAACTTCATATCACCAAGAAAGCTGCACCAGAAGCAGGGTGCATCCTTTCGATTTGGGGTTCCTGGGCAGAGAAGCTCCTCCTAGTCCAGGGAAAGACTGATGACAAGGACCTTCCTCTACAGCCAATACAGAAAACCTTCTCTTGGAGCTGACATCCTGAATTTGAACTTCTAGCCTATTAGACTGTGAGAGAATAAACTTGTTTGTTAAAGCCATCCACTTGTGGTATTTCTGTTACAGCAGCACTAGGTGACTAACACAGATATTCACTACAGCACTGACTGCAACAGCAAAAGGTTGGAAATAATCCATTAATGGGGGACTGTTAAGTTATATATATTTGTGAAATATCAAGCAGCTGATAGAAAGATTGCAATAGTTCCCTATAAACAGCTATGGAAATTTTTTTTAATATAGAAAGAAAAAAAGAACATGGGTCTGAACAATGAATATAGCATGCTACCCAGTATGTGTGCATATGTATTTATGTATATAAGTCAATATACTAAACCAAAAACCCAGTGCCATCGAGTCAATTCCAACTCATAGCTATCCTATAGGACAGAGTAGAATTGCCCCCATAGAGTTCCCAAGGAGCACCTGACAAATTTGAACTGCCGACCCTTTGGTTAGCAGCTGTAGCACTTAACCGCATCGCCACCAGGGTTTAGATATACTTTTATATGCACAGACTATCTGTGGTAGTACACACAAGAAACTGGTAATGAGTGTTGCTTCTAGGAAGGAATACTAAAAGGAGAATTGACTGCTGAAGGTTAGGTGGGTTGACAAGGAAATAAGTTTATATTTCACTGAATTCCCTTTAGTATCTTTTGAATTTGGCACTATGTGCATAGAACATATAATCAAAATAATTAATATTTTAAAGTACTTAGGTGAGACTTTTTAATGGGGATTAAGAATTTAATACCTACACATAGTATTCAGTTATGTCTCTCCCTGCTGGAAGTTGTTTCTAAATGAGATCCTATGCAAACCCACAATATAACAAAAACACTTTACCATCTATTTGCATAAAATGCTGTTCAGACATGCAATATTTATGAACAAATGTCCTTTGTACCATAAAATCCAATACTTTAATACTGCTTTCAATCTTGATTTACTGTCTAACTAGATCAAATTGCAAACTTTGCCAGAACCAGGACCCAGGTTCCTTGTTTTTAAAAAATGCATAGATGGTTTCAGAGCTTGGTATTTAACCATCTGTGACATTTATATACATAATAGAGAATTACAGAATTTGGCAACTGCATAAGACTTCTGATATTAGGGACAATCTAATACACTTCCTTCATTTTACAGAGGAAGAAGTGGAAATTCATTACCAAAGAACATGGGGAGACTAGTTAGAAGCCAACAGCAAAAGATGTTACTCAGAATGAATCTTTATAAAAACTATATTTAGGGGTGGGAGGGAAAAATACTAACTAGACAATAGATAAGTGGTAACTTCACTGAAGGATAAGGCAGTACACAATACTAGGGAAGCCTGCATAACACAGCTAAGGCAAAGTCGTGGAAGCTTCATAGACACATCCAAACTCCCTGAGGGATTGAATTACTGGGCTGAGGGCTGGGGACCATGGTCTCAGAGGACATCTAGCTCAATTGGCATAACATAGTTTATAAAGAAAATGTTCTACATCCAACTTTGGCGAAGCGTGTCTGAGGTCTTAAAAGTTTGTGAGTGGCCATCTAAGATGCTCCACTGGTCCCACCCCATCTGGAGCAAGGGAGAATGAAGAACACCAAGGACACAAAGATAAGATTAGTCCAAGGACTAAAGGACCACAACTACCACAGCCTCCACCAGACTAAGTCCAGCACAACTAGATGGTGCCCAGCTACCACCATTGACTGCTGTGACGTGGATCACAAAAGAGGGTCCCGGACAAAGACAAAGAAAAACGTAGAACAAAATTCTAACTCACAAAAAAAAGATCAGACTTACTGGTCTGACAAAGACTGGAGAAACCCCAAGAGTATGGCCCCTGGATGCCCTTTTAACTCAGTACTAAAGTCACTCCTGAGGTTCACTCCTCAGCCAAAGATTAGACAGGCCCATAAGACAAACCAGACTAAATGGGTACACCAACTCAGGGGCAAGGACTAGAAGGCAGGAAGGGACAGGAAACCTGGTAATGGGGAGCCCAAAGTCCAGCAGGGGAGAGTGTTGACATGTCGTGGGGTTGTCAACCAATATCACAAAACAATATGTATATTAATTATTTAATGAGAAACTACTTTACTCTGTAAACCTTCATCTAAAGTACAATAAAAAATTTACATCTATTAGGAAACTATATTTGATATGAACAAAAAAAAACCCACTGCTGTCGAGTCAATTACAACTCATAGTGACTCTACAGGACACAGGAGAAATGCCCCACAGAGTTTGCAAGGAATGCCTGGTGGATTCAAACTACCATCCAGTGGATTCAAACTACCATCCTTTTGGGGAGCAGCTATAGTTCTTAACTACTACGCCACTGGGATTTCCATATTTGATATATACCTATGTTATTTAGCACACCTTCAAAAGTGTTATGAACTACATCAAACCAGTGGGTAACTTCCACTTCTGGCCATGATGAAGTAACAGAGGCCACATTTATGCTCTGCTATAACAACCAGAAAGCTGAATAAAATACATGAAACTGATTTTAGACATTGAACATGAAGCACAAAACTGGGATCTCTAAGATGAGAGAAGGGAAACAAATGAGGTAAGCCCTTATAATTTCCCTGGCTCTCTGATTAAAGGAATATTCTAGACCACACAGCACAGAGGAAAATCCAAAACAAAACAGAGAAGTCTCGCTGAGCTGGGGTTTCAGATGTTAGAGTTCAGGGAGACTAAGGCATTTGGAGGTAGCAAGGCACAGTCTCAAAGAAGGGGTAACTACACAGTAAAAGAGATCCCAAATCTAGAAATAACTGCCTGCCAGAATACAACCAAATACTTTTTAAAGAAAGAAAACAAAATCTAATCACTCAACAGAAAATCACTAACAATGTCCAGAATTCAATCAAAAAATGTCAGATATATGAAAAACCAGGAGTGTGAAACATAACCAGAAGAATAATTAATAAAATATATATATATATATACCCCAAAACCACAGAGATGGAGGAATTAAAAGACAAAAATACTTTCAAAATCTATCGTAAGTCAGTTTAAGTGTTTTTAGAAAACATAAACATAACGAGGGAAAAAACAGAAGACATAAAAGAGAACCAGGCAGAACTTCCAGAAATGAAGCATGCAATATCTAAAATAAAAAATTCACTGAATAAGATCAACCACAGAACAGACACTGCAGAAGAAAAGATTACCGAATCTGAAGATACAGCAATAGATTCTATCTAAATTGAAGCACAGAGAGAAGAAAAGACTAAATAAAAAGGAACAGAGCACTGAGCTATGAGACAATATCAAGTGGCCTATACATACGTATAATTGGAGGTCCAGGAGAGAATTCAGGAGGAACAAAAAAATTAATCTGAAGAAGTAATGGCTGAAATTTTTCCAAATTTGATAAGCCTATATCTTAAAAGCTGAATGATCCCAAAGCAAGATAAACACCAACAAACCCACACTAATGAACACCATAATCAAATTGCTTAAAGCTAACGACAACTAGAACAAGAAGTTTTAAAAGCAGTCTGAGGGGAAAAAAAAAAAAGATATATAGACAGAAACAGAGATAAGAATGTCAGTAAATTTCACTTGAGCAACTCTTCAAGTCAGAAGACAGTAGAACAAAATCTTCAAACTGCTGAAAGAAAGAAATAATTCTCAACTTAGTATTCTATACCAAGCAAAAGTACCTTACAATAATGAAGATGAAATAAAGGTATTTATTAAATAAACAAAACCGGAGAGAATTCATCACCAGAAAATCTGTACTATAATAAATATTTAAACAAAAAAAAAAAATCTTCAGGCAGAAGGAAAATGATACCAGATAGAAACATGGATCTACAAAAGGAACGAAGGAGTGGGAGGGAGGGGGAAAAAGAGGACTCTTTGCTTAAGGGATGCTGAGCTTCTGTTAAAGCTGACAGAAAAAATTAGAAACAAATAATGGAGATAGTTCAACAACATGTTAAAGCGAACCCATTGCCATCGAGTAGATTCCAATTCGTAGCAACCCTACAGGACAGAGTGGAACTGCCCCATAGAGTTTCCAAGGAGCGCCTGGTGGATGTGAATTGCCAACATTCTGGTTAGCAGCTATAGCTTTCAACTGCTATGCCACCAGGGTTTCCAACAGTATGTTAAACATAAGTAACGTCGCTAAATTGTATATATGAAAAATGTTTAAATGACAAATGTTCTGTGAAATGTACATTTACCACAATAATAAATAAAAAATTAAGGCTAAAAAAAAAAAAATGGAGAGCACCAGAAATTGTAAATATGTAAACAGTAACTATAAAAGACACTTTCTCATTTTTAATTGCTTTATAACTGAACATTTAAAGAAAAATAACAATTTATTCTAGAGTTTATAATATATATGGAAGTAAAACTTATGATAACGATAGAACGAAGTTTGGAGGCCCTGAGTGGTGTAAACATACATGCACTTGGCTGCTAGCAGAAAGATTGGAGGTTCAAGTCCGCTCAGAGGTGCCTCAGAAGAAAGGCCTAGCAATCTACTTCTGAAAAATCAGCCCTTGAAAGCCCTATGGAGCAGTTCTTTTCTGACCCGCATAGGGTCGTCATAAGTTGGAATCAACCTGAAAGCAACTGGTTGGTTTAGAATGAAGTTTGGGAAGTAGAAAAAGAAAGTATCACTGTTGCAAAGTTATTGTATTACATATGAGGTGGTATCATTTCGGTAAACTGTGGTAAGTTAAATAGGCAAACTGTAAACCCTAAAGCAAACCCTAAGCAGCCTTGGTGGTGCAACACTTAAGCACTCGAATGCTAACTGACAAGTTGACAGTTCAAAGCTATCCAGCCGCTCTGTGGGAGAAAGATCTAGAGATCTGATGGCATGAAGATTACAACCTAGAAAACTATGGGGCAGTTCTACTCTGTCATGAGGGGTCACTATGAGTCCAAAATTGACTTGATGGTACCTAACAAAAACATCAAAGTAAAGCCTAAAAATAGTAAAACAAAGACATATAGGTAATTATCCAATAATAGAGATAAAAGCAAACCATAAAAATATTCAATCCAAAAGAAGGCAGAAAATACAATAATTAAAAAAAAAAAAAAAAAAACTGATGGGACAAATAGAAAACAAATACCAAGGTGGTATGTTAAACTCAACCATATTGAAAATGACATTAAATGAGAATAGTCTACAGTCCAGTCCAATAAAAAGGACTGTCAGATTGGACAAAAGAGACTATATATAACGTGAAAAAAGATATATCATGCAAAAGCTAATCCTAACAAATCTGGAGATGCATATTAATATACTAATTATGAATTAATTATCCAAAGTACAAATTATAATTATCAATTTACATATTAATATCAAAGTATACTTCAGAATAGAAAATATTACCTGAGAAAAAGGGGAAAATTACAGACTAATAAAGGGAACAATTCACCAAGAAGACATAACAATGCTAAATGAGTATATGTACGTAACCACAGAGCTTCAAAATAAGAAACAGAACTGAAAGGAAAAAGGGATAAATCTATAGTTTTGGGATATTTCAACCATTCTCACATAAACGAGATCAAACAATCAATATGCATTGATATTACTGGTGATTGGAATGCCCAAGTTGGAAACAAAGAAGAAGGACTCTGGTAGTTGAAAAATATGGTCTTGGTGATAGAAATGATGCTGGAGATGGCATGATAGAATTTTTGCAAGACCACAACCTCTTCTTTGCAAATACCTTTTTTTTAACAACATAAACAGTGACTATACACATGGACTTCACCAGGCAGAATGCACAGGAATCAAATCAACTACATCTGTGGAAACAGACAATAGAAAAGCTCAATATCATCAGTCAGAACAAGGCCAGGGGCCAACTGTAAAACAGACGATCAACTCCTCATATGCAAGTTCAAGTTGAAGTTGAAGAAAACGAGAACAAGTCCATGAGAGCCAAAGTATGACCTTGAGTATATCAAACATAGCTAATAATGCACAAACAGCAGAAGATAAACAAGATAACTGACATCTTCTAAAAATTAAATACTTATGCTCATCAAAAGACTTCACCGAAACAGTGAAAAGAGAACCTAAAGACTGGGAGAAATCTTTTGACGATGACATAACTGACAAGGACCTAATCCTAAAATTTATAGAAAGCTTCAACACCTCAACTACAAAAAGACAACTCAATGAAAAAATGGACATAGGACATGAACACACACTTCACCAAAGAAGACATCTGGATGGCTAAAAAACACAGGATCATTGAAATGCAAATCAAAACTACAATGAGATACTATCTCACCCTGGCAATAACGGCACTGTCTTAGTCATCTGACGCTGCTATAACAGAAATACCACAAATGGGTGGTTTTAACAAACAGAAATTTATTTCTTCATAGTAAAGTAGGCTAAAAGTCCAAATTCAGGGTGTCAGCTCCAAGAGAAGGCTTTCTCCCTCTGTCGGCCTTCTCAACAGTCATACAGGTCATACAGGAGTATATCCATATGCATGTATAGGTATGGCTGTGGATATTTTTGCATACATATTTGTGTGTGCTACATGTATATTTACATACATAACAGAGCACACAGGAGGCACAGTTATGGAAACTTCTTAGACATGACCAAGGGACTGAATCACCAGGCTTGAAGGCTAAGGACCATAGTCTCAGAGGACATCTACATCAATTGGCATAACATAGTTCATAATGTTCTACAACCTAGTTTGGTGAATAGAATCTGAGGTCTTAAAAGCTTGTGAGCAGCCATCTAATATACAACTACTGGTCTCTTCCCATCCAGACCAAAGGAGAGTGAAGATAACCAAAGACTCAAAGAGCAATTACTCCAAAGGACTAATGGCCCACGTGAACCACGGCCTCCTTTAGCCTGTGACCAGAAGAAATAGATGGTGCCCAGTTACAACTACCAACCACTCTGACCAGGATCACAATTGAAGGTCCCAGTAAAAAGTGAGAAAAACATAGAACAACAACAAAATTCAGGAAAAAGACCATATTTACTGATCTGATAGAGAATGAAGGAACCTCTGAGACTACTGCCCTAAGATACCCTTCTACCTTGGAACTGAAGCCACTCCCAGAGGTCACCTTTTAGTCAAATAGTAGACCTATAAAATTAATAATAACACCCATGAAAAACGTGCTCCTTAGAATTATCAACTACAGAGACCAAAAGGGCAACATCTGCCCAAAAGCAAAGACAAGAAGGCAGGGAGCAACAAGGAAACCAGACAAATGGAAATGGGGACAGTGCTGACATATTAAGGGGACTGCAACCAATGTTACGGGACCATCTGTGTATGAATTAATGAATGGGAAACTAATTTGCCCACCTTAACAATAAAATGTTTAAAAAGAAAACAGGTCTGTTGTTGCCTCAGGTGGAGGAGTGGGCATGGACTGACTGGGACGGGGCATAAGGGAACTGTTAAGGGTCAGTGTTCTATATTCTGACTATGCTGCTGATTACAAAGATTTATACATTTGTTACTCATTGAACTATACACTTAAAATAGGTAGACTTTATTGTATGTAAATTATACTTCAATAAACTGATTTTTTAAAGACAGATCACACGCACACATGCTCTCGTGCAGAATATAGGCAGTTATGTTACAGCCTTCAATGGCTGTACAGTCGGGTGATTTGGGACTGCCAAGTAAGTGGTCCCTGCACAAATACAGCCTGAGTTTAGTATAAACCGCAAATCTTACCTCTCTACTCTAGCTGAATGAATGAAGGTGAAATAGTACAAGCCTCTACACTTAATTCATTTCAACTAAGTAGTACCACCATTAATAAATGATGTAAAACTATGCTTAAGGTTCTCAACTTGTCTTTCTCTTATAAATATGCAAAGCATTTTCTGCCTTTTAGGCTAAGTGTCCTGTCTCCTGTCTTTCCAACCCCGGTCTATGAATCTAGTATTCTGAGTCTCAATTTTACAGTGTAATCAAATCCAAGAAGCTGTCATTTTTTATTTAACATCCCTGTGCTATAATCATGAAAAATTTACTCACTGTAATATGGTTTCATTCCTTCCACAGTCAGACTTTTATGATACAAGGCAATATTCTTAAATACATTCTAATGTTGAGACATGTTTTAAGAGTATAATAATTCTAGAGACATGTATCACTTAACTTTCTCTTGCCAAAAAAAAAAAAAAGTGAATTGTGTAAAACACTAGCTAAAAGATTAAATAATCTTAAGTAAGGACATCTTCATAGTTTTATAACACTGTAATCACGCCATTATTCCATCAAGAACACTGTAAATGAAAATTGTAGGTCTCTAATGTATCTCTATTTCTAATCACTCAATACCACTAAAAAAAAAAAAACACTAGTCTCCTGAAATTCTCTTTTATATCACATAATTTTAAAACAACTAGTTTTTATTATTACCTAAATATTGTCTAACAAAGAACAAAAGCTCTATCAAGTGATATTTGTTTTCTTCCCCCACTCAGCACCCCAAGTCCTTGACACTGATTTACAGGGGGAGAGAAGTATACAATTTGTAGTCACCTGGAGGGATCCAACTCAACCCTGGGTTATCCTAGATGGACAAGGTGCCCCAAAAACTAATCTGCGGATTGAACTCTGTTTTGAGGTAGGGCAGAGGTAGACTCCAGCATCAGTCTTTGGTCATCACTCCCCCAGTGGCATCATTCAGGGGTGTGGGGGCTATGGACCACACCCTCTGACACTGTCAGAAGGGTGACACCAAAATGAGCCTAGGGTCTGTGGTGGCAGCGGCAGCAGTGCATGTGGCACGCTGCCAAGAGAGTTTCTGCACTGGGTTGTACCAACCCTAGTGACACCGCTACAATTCCCAACCAAAACATCTTCCTGGGGATCTAACCAACCAAAAAACCCAGTGCCGTCAAGTCGATTCCGACTCATAGCAACCCTATAGACAGAATAGAACTGCCCCATAGAGTCTCCAAGGAGTGCCTGGGGGATTCGAACTGCCGACGTTTTGGTTAGCAGCCATAGCACTTAGCCACTATACCACCAGGGTTTCCCAACCAGAGGCCTCTAAAGCTAGATCGAGCACCCCAGACCTATTCTACCATGAACCAACATTCTCTGCCAAATCAGGAGACCTTGTAAGAGGTATCTGTTCAAGGATGTGTTTAGTATTAAATTGTTACCATGTCTACTGTTAATCATTTACAGTCTAATTCCACTTGTAGTGGACAAAAAATATTACTGAGGAGCTAAAATTAATCAACAATGCTTGCACCTTGACCACTTATATACACTGTATAATTTTTTAATATAATAATCAATAAAATTACAATACAAATACAATAAAACTAACCAAGAAGTAAGCAGCACAATAGAAAGATATAGGCTTCTGGCTTGTAAAAAAGAAAGTATATACCCTGGGAGCTCTCTCAGAAAATTAAATACGTTTCTCAATTAAATATTTTTACTCAAGTTGTAATTATCAAGGGTTTTATTATACATGTATATGAATTTTATTCATAGCCAGGTTGTTCTGTTGCCCACAGAGATTCACAAAACTTTAGAACTAAGAGGGTGTCCGAAGATTACCTCACCTGTCATTAAGCTTCTTTGTTTAATATTTACAAAGTACGCAGACCTCATTCCTGCACGGAAGTGCACAGTGTATTCCTAGGCTCTGGTGCCCCACGTAGCTGGCGACTGGCTTTTGGGAGAACATTTTATCTTCAGGCTCTAGAACCCTCTGTTGCATGAGCACATAAGCAGAATTCTTGGCTTTAACAGAAGGTGTCAGAATTTAAATATTATATATATTAATATATATATATTAAATATAACTTTAACTCCCTGGGACTGCTGCTTCATGATTTCATTTTACCTCTATGAACCTGTGTTCCTGACCTTAGAATGAGAACTTTGGTTGCAGTGGCAAATAGCTAGACCTCCTTGTAATCCCTAAGAATTTTAACAACCCATGATCCCAAATATGGCTAGCAGTTTTGTGACCAGAGCTATTTTTGAGCCCACTATTACAGCTTTGGTTTGGAGATTTGGAATGGCATACCAGGCAATCCGGCAATCATGTTTGATTGTTGTTAAAAGGCATGGGGGCGGAATCTAACTTCCTTTCTTCACAAGGGGAAAGGAGAATCAAGATCAACAGCCCAAGGCTGATTCCTATGAGGCAGAGGTCATCTGTACCAATTCTGACACCAACTCTTCTTCCCATGGCACTGCCTACTTCTCCATTGGGTTTGATAATTCATTGCGATGGCCAGACAGAACTCACAGACTATATTCACAATTATAGGATTTATTAGTGAAGTAACAGGTTACAATTCAGGTTCAGGAACACTCAGAATACAGTTCTTCCATCAGGACAGCTTCTTCCCACCTGTGCTCAAGGCACACCTCTCCCTGGCCCTCTGCCTCTGCCCAAAGGGTCTCAGCTTTCTTGCTGTGTGGGCCCGGAAGCCCACTGCGCAGTCTCTCCTGCCATCACTTCTCTGTCACTGCTTCTCATTGCCTTCAGTGTTACAGTTCGCTCTTTGTCGCCTGTTTTCAGATTCTCAGGGCAGGGATCCTGGCACCAAAGGATGCACTTTCCACTCCTGGCTGTTTTCCCTTGATGGTGGTGGGATCCTTTCTTTCCCACCTCTGATGTGGCTTATTCTGAGCCCAGTAAAAAAAAAAAAAAAAGATGGCAAAACTGATCAATTCCATTGGTGAGCCACAATTATCCTATCACACAGTCCCACCCAATCACTTGAACGGGAGTTACAAAACCATAGCTGGAAAGGCCACACAAAAGTGATCCATCGCACCACAACCATGATCACATGGATTTTAATGATTTTTGTTATTTGTGGTGGAAAACTGAAATTATCAAGATTTTTTTTTTTCACTTAGAAAAGCAAATATTGTGCTTTTGTAATAAATACCTTTCAGCGAAATTGTAGAGCATAGCTTGTCCAGTAGGGACCCACCCTGAGTCACACCACTGATTCCTTACATTAATATTCAGCCATCTGTAAACAAAAGCACCCCTAACTGGCCCAAAATGTGATAAGACTCACTGATTTCCAGGCAAGGCTAGGCCAGGTCCTTCTGTTCTGCATGCCAGTTTCCACCTAAAGCGAAGCTGATGTTCTGAGTAGGTTTTTGACTTAAGAAAATGGTAATTTCACAAAATTATGAATTTTTTTTTTAATAGTAAAACTTTAAATAGACAGAAGGAAATTTAGCTTGGTTAAGTGACTGTCACAAGTGTCATTAATTATATGCAGTTAAAGCTGCAGTTCCTAAGAGCTACAGGGTAAAGAGAGGGTTTTTAAGCCTTGCAGTAATGATCGGGGTGAATTTATCAGACCCTTAGCCTTACAAAGGAGAGATCATGCAGATCCATACAGCAATATAAATCATGTCTTCCTGATCTCCCTCAGGTGTTACCACCTACTCTTCATTCACTATTATAGTTGTATGGTGTGGAGGTTCGATGAATACTTTAAAAACTTACTGTGGTATCTTATATCTAACTGTGTTATGTTTACATCTACTGAAGAGGAATGTCTGCATCCAACGGGAAATTCAACCATCCTTTTAGTTACACTCAATATCTCTATATAACATACAAATTAAGTGAATATTTTCCTATGTTTTCAAGCCTATAATACAGGTAAGGGGGAAATTTGATAAATATGAGAATTCAACTTGAAAAAAGATTACCTCCTCTGGTTCTCTTAATCTGGCTTCCTCAATAAGGAAAATGAACAATTCTATTCAAAAATCATATAATTAACAGGCTAGAGTAGAATAGGAACTCAATTCGTCTCATTACCAGTCTGTGCTATACAGTTCTATTCAATTACTAAATTAAATCCTGACTGATACACTGCAAGCATCCCTAAGTAACATTAAGCCAAACTGTGATGACCTCTGGGCAAAGCTCTGGGCAAAACTATACTGTGGGTAAAATTTGTCATTGGTTCTTCAAGCCTCTTTTCTGCCCTTTGTTCCTCACTCTTAATGTTTTTCCTACTTCACCGGGCATTCAATGAGCTTCCGCTCTTTCTTCCCTCCTCTCTACTAAATCCTGCTCATAGGGAAAAGACTGAGAAATAGATTCATGGTAAACCTCTCTAAAGTAGGCAAAGAAAGAATTGATTGATTCTGGCATAATCAGGATGTTCAGGAAACAGGAGGTAGGGTGAGCAGAAGGGCCTTCCAGCCCAACATCACACCACAATGGTAACCTCTGAATAATAAGGTAAGCCCAGTCTGTTCAATGCCATTTAAAGTTTCCAATTTTGATTTAACATCACCATGAATCATCCGTCATAAGGCTCAAAGTCATGCTGGTTTGCTAGCTTTCGCAGAGGGCAGCTTGTACTGACACTAATAACACCATTCCTTGCCACCTATGCATCTGTCAAACCATCTGAGCATATAGCTAAGAGGCAGAATGCCAGGCAGGCTCCTGGCAAACAGATACAGCTAAAGGCACTCAGCAGATCCATTCTGGTGGTGAACGGCAAACCTGCCATTCAGGAATCTTAACCTTAACTCTGCCGAAACACCCCTACCAATCCAACCTTATTATGGTTTAATGTTTCCCAATAAGGTTACTTTTCGTATTGGCCCATAAATGTACTTTCTCATTCCTACGTTGGTCATGATGTTCTCCTCACCTATGATGCCCTCGCATATTCACATCTAATCCTTCCAATTATTTAAGGGTTTGTACTAGCTCCACTTTCTTCAATAAGACTTCACCTGACCTGTAAGTTCCATATACTCCAAATACCATTCTCAAACACTATTTCAGTGTTTCCTCCAAATTCTGATATTTCTAAATTCAAATTATTTTTTTTTAATTTAGCACATAATTATTGATCATCATGTATAATCTGGTGTTCTGTGTACTCATCTTACTATACCTAAGGGCAGACACCAAGCCTTTCTCATTCATCAACTAACATTTAGTAAATGTCTACAGCTGCCAAGTACTGTGTTAGGTACCAGGAATATTTAAAAAAAAAAAACCCTATTCTCAAAATACCCTTTTTGTTTTTAAGCCTATCTTAATTCATCTGTACTCATCACAGTGCCTAGTATAATGTTAATGTTAGTGTGTACTCATCACAGTGTCTACTAATGTTAAATACACAATAAGTAATCAAATATTTGCCAATTAATTAAATGAGAACACTGTTATGGATTGATTTGTGTCCCCCCAAAACGTGTGTCAACTTGGCTAGGCCATGATTCCCAGTATTGTGTGCTGTCTTTCATTTTGTGATCTGACGTGATTATCCTGTGTGTTGTAAATCCTAACTTCTATGATGTTACTGAGGCAGGATTAGAGAGTTACGTTAATGAGGCAGGATTCAATCTACAGGGTTAGGTTGTATCTTCAGTCAATCTGCTTTGAGATATAAAAGACAGAAGCGAGCAGAGAGGTGTGGGACCTTATATCACCAAGAAAGAAGTGCTGGGAGTGGAGCACGCCCTTTGCATCCAGGGTTCCTGCACTGAGAAGCTCATACGCCAGGGCAAGACTGACGACCAGAACCAACAGAGAAAGAAAGCCTTCCCCAGGAGCTGACCTCCTTAATTTGGATTCTAGGCTCCTAGACTCTGAGAGAATAAATTTCTGTTTGTTAAAGCTATCCATTTGTGGTATTTCTATTACAGCAGCACTGGATAACTAAGACAAACACCTTTAAATTAAAAAATATATATAATAACTGCATTTTACAGCTTAGATCCCTTTTCAAAGGAAAAGATATGTGGTTGCGTGTTTATTACAGCTGGGACATTTGCAAAACAAAAAACATGCTTGATTTCCTAACTGGAAGAAGAAAATAACTGTAGATGTTGTAGGCTTCAATCCCCTTCTTCAATCTAAAGATTGGAGATGACTGATTCTAAAAAACACAACTGAAAGTTATTATATCATATCTCAAATCACCAAACTTCTATATTAAACAAGACAAAGCTTTGAAGTTTCTTTTGCTCACAGTCAAGGAAGATCTGCACTTTAATTCCCAAAATTTGTAACGCAGTGTGGAGCGTGATAAATCTCTTTTAAGATCAATGGTAATTATCTTCTCTAGAGTCATTCAGTGAAAAGATATTTGCTAGTGATGAGATAAAGAAGTTTAACAGATAAATATTTTCAAAGAAACAACCCTCACTACATCCCTGAAAAAGAGGTAAATAATATTACTGACCTTTTCCAGTAGTACACAATAAATTATTTTAAAGAATTCCTTAGGGACAAAAAGAAGTATGATGCCAGAATTGGGGCTAAAACTGATTATTAAAATTTTGGCCAAAGCAGGTTAAGACTTTCATTTCCCTTCAAAAGTATAAAATGCTAGTAAGGTTTTTCTGTATTACCATGGCTTAACTATCCCTCATTTAAATTAAAATATTCTTTAACAAGATTTAAAATATTCTTTAAAGACAAGTTCATTTGATCAGCCATAAGAATTCTACACACATATTCAAATAACCTGGTATTCACAAATCGACTGTAACAGCAATGTACATTTCCCTGTAACTAACACTGCTAATGACTAATCAAGGTTCTGTGGCCTTCTTCTATCAAGAGTGCACCTTTCCTACCATCATTGACAGCCCTGACAGGGACACAACCGAGAATCCCTGATGAAGCAGGAGAAAAGTGGGATGCAGATCTCAAATTCTAATAAAAAGACCAGACTTAAGGGCCTCTGGAATCTCTGTTAGCCTAAAAACTACAACTATTCCCAAAGCCAACTCTTTAGACAAAGATTAGACTGGACTATAGGACATAAAATGATACTGGTGAGGACTGTGCTTCTTAGCTCAAGTAGACATATGAGGCTATGTGGGCAGCTCCTGTCCAGAGGCGAGATGAGAAGGCAGAGGGGGACAGGAGCTGGTTGAATGGACACCAGAAATACAGGGTGGAGAGGAGGAGCTGTGCTGTCACATTACAAGGAGAGCAACTAAGGTCACATAGCAATGTGTGTATAAGTTTTTGTATGAGAAACTGATGTGAATTCTAAACTTTCATTGAAAGCACAGTTAAAAAAAAAAAAGGCCCAAAACCATGGAACCAAGAAAATAAAAAAATAAAAAGAGTGCACCTTTCTCATCTGTGTAAGTAACAAAGCTAATAGAAAACATGTTCTCTAACATTATTGTGCTCTATGAAAAACTATGAAAAGAAAAGACTTAAACATTACAAAGTACTCATGTTGTATAAATTCTATTTAATAGTATAATGATGCCAATGGAAAGATGTAACGTGCTTGCACCTCCACAAAGCATCTGATGTCTTAACAAAGTTCTACCTACTACTCCCTCCCCCTATTAAATTGTTTTTAACTAGCAAAAAAATCACAACGGAGTTATTTAAAGTTATTTCAAAGGACAACCCTGGATGTATTCAATAGTCACTCACTTAAAATAAATAGAATTTCCTACATTGCTATCAACCAATTAGATCCATGACCTGCTAATAAAGAATGCCATAGCTGCCACAGATGCTGGTGAAATGCACTGAGATCTAGATAGCTATGCTACCTAAGGGAAACCCTGGTGGCACAGTGGTTAAGAGCTACGGCTGCTAACCAAAAGGTTGGCAGTTCGAATCCACCAGGTGCTCCTTGGAAACCCTATGGGATGGGGCAGTTCTACTCTGTCCTATAGGATTGCTATGAGTCAGAATCGACTTGACAGCAAAAAAAAAATGCTACCTAAGTAGAGGGAAAATGGTAGAACTGTTCACTTTACCTCACACCTCACAACTTGCCTTTTACCAATGTTAAAACCTGTTTGGATAATCTTGGAGAATTCCAGTCTAAAAACAAGGAAATGGGTTAAACTATAATACTCCAGCATGTTCATCAATTCAATTACAGAAGGCTAGACTTAAAGCAAAACCTTAGTTCAAACTCCTAACTCACACTTACTTATGTGACTTGGATGTCACTTAACTTTCCTGGACTATTTCCACATCTGTGAAAAGTTTTGTGAATTCTAGTATGTTACATAAGTTCAGAGAATTTCTAGATGACACCAGGTATCATTCATATTTCCCAATCAGACAAAAAAACAAACAAATCCTAAAAAGGAAACTACATGCCAGTGTATTTCAAACAGTAAATATAGGCAATCTGTCAAAGAATATTTAAGAGATAAGATATATTTACCATAACCAAAACCAAACCAAACCCGTTCCCATCGAGTCAATTCTGACTCTTAGCAACCCTATAGGACAGAGTAGAACTACCCCATAGAGTTTCCAGGGTTTCCCTATATAACATATTATTTAATATATTAATAGTTAATATACTGAATCTCTTTCATAAATGTTAATGTTGCTGTTGTTATTGTTATTGTGTGCCACTGAGTCGCTTCCAACTCACAGCAACCCTATAGGACACAGTAAACTATCCCATATGGTTTCCTAGGCTGTCATCTTTATGGGAGCAGATCACCAGGTCTTTTCTCCTACAGAGCAGCTGATGGGTTCAAACCTTTCCATTAGCAGCTGAGCACTTAACCATTGCACCAGCAGGGCTCTTATTAATACATGATATAAATGAATATATAAATATACATCCATTTGATATTTCAATGTGTCTAATATAAAAACCAGTATATATTTAATAAATAAATGTTGACAAATGAAATATATCTATATTTAGTGTTTAAAATATATTGGCATATGTTTTCCACATGCAGATTTGTTTTTGGGGGGTCTTCTAGAAGATATTCCCCACATTTATATACCTCTATTTAATGCCTGACATTTTAGAATGTACGCAATGCATATGAGGCATATAATTATTCTGTTCATCATACATTAGTCTTGGTAGTATTTTCACTGTGAAACAAACACAAATATACTTTTTACTGTTCATTTCCTTGATTAAACTCACATTATTCGGAGAAAAGTCAAGGTTACTGGCTTTGTAAAAGTTGTCTATCCACAACTGAATTTATATTTTGACTATAAATAGCATTTGGCGGTACATTCAAGGAATTCATTAAACTTACTCCTTACGAAAATATTCCTTTTTAATGGATTAAAGGGTTTCTTTTTTGTTTTCCTGATTCCCTGTCTCCTGCACTAATTCTACTATTTAGTTGTTATCTTTGAAATTTTACCATGCATACATAATTTAAAAGACTCTAATGTTAATGTTAATAGCTTAACCAACCCTCCTCCCAAATAATTTAAGAACCTAGAACCTCCTCCTTCAACTTATACACTATTTCAATTACCACTGGAATGTGAGGTTCATTAGAAAAAGGATCTTTGTCTGGTTTTTTACTATGTCTTCCCAGCACCCACGTTTCAGCAAACTATGGCCCATGAGCCAAATCTTGCGCCTGCCTGGTTCTGTAAATAAAGCTTACTAGTCACACCTATCATTTCCATATTGTCTATGGTTGCTTTACTGTTACAAAAGAGTTGAGTACTTGCAACATAGATCATATGGCCCACAAAGACTAAAATATACACTATATAAGCCCTCTACAGACAATATGCTGGCCCCTGGTCTAAAATAATTTCTGGTATACAGCAGGCACTCAACAAATGTTTGTTGCATAAAACAATATAATATTTTAGCTATGTCTTTTTTTAAATCCACAAACTAGACATTACTATTTAATATAGATAACTCTTGTTTAGATTTACCTACATGTTTGCTAATTTCTTTGCTCACCATTCCTTCTTTTTTTAAAACTGTGGTAAAATACATGTAACAAAACATTTGCCATTTTATCCATTTTTAAGTGTACAAGTCAGTGACATTAATTACACTCCCCATGTTGTACAACAACCATCACTGTCCATTTTTAAATGTTTTCATGCCCCTAAACAGGAACCCAAAATCCCACAAGCAATAAACCATTTCCTTTCCCCTCAGCCCCTGCTAACCACTAATAAACTTCTGTCTCTCTGCATTTCTCTATTCTACATAAGTAGGGTCACACACGCTATGGCAACGGGTTTATTAACAGGTAGGGTCACATGGTGTTGGTCCTTTTGTGTATACCTATTTCACACAGCATAGTGTTTCCAAGATTCATCCATCCATAGTATGGATCAGAACTTCCGTTTTCTTTATGGTTTAATAATATTCCATTGTATGAACATACCACATTTTGTTTCTCCATTCATCTGTTGATGGATACTTGGGTTTTTACCTTTTAGCTATTATGACTAATACTGCAATAAACACTGGTGTGCGAGTATCTGTTTGAATCTTTACTTTCAAGTCTTTTGGGTATATACCTAGAAGTGGAATTACTGAGTCTTATGGTAACCGTAAGAAGACCTGGTGGCACAGTGGTTAATGTGCTCAGCTGTTAACCAAAACAGTCAGCAGTTCAAACTTACCAGACACTCTGCAGGAAAAACATGTAGCAGTCTGTTTCTGTAAACATTACAGCCTATACAATCCCACGGGGGAGTTCTACTCTATCCTATAGGGTCACTATGAGTTGGAATTGACTTGACAGCAACGGCTATGGTAACCGTATGCCTACCTTTCTGAAGAACTGTCAAACTGTTTTCCACAGCAGCCATACCATTTTACATTCCCACCAACAACACATCAGGGTTCCAATTTCTCTACACTCTGGCCAACACTTGTTATTTTTTTTTTTTTTTTTTATGTCAGCCTTCTTAGTGAGTATACAACGTTGCAAAGAGTGGGAATTCCAGAACACTTAATTGTGCTCATGAGGAACCTGTATATAGACCAAGAGGCAGTTGTTCAAATAGAACAAGGTGATACTGCATGTATTAAAGTCAGGAAAGATGTGTGTCAGGGTTGTATCTTTTCACCATACTTATGCAATCTGTATAACCCAAGAAACTGGACTAAATGAAGAACTCAGCATCGGGGCTGGAGGAAGACTCATTAACAACCTTCAGTATGCAGATGACACAACCTTGCTTGCTGAAAGTGAAGAGTACTGAAGCACTTACTGATGAAGATCAAGGGCTTATAGCCTTCAGTACGGATTATACCTCAACATAAAGAAAACAAAAGTCCTCACCACTAGACCAATAAGGGACATCATGATAAATAGAGAAAAGATTGAAGTTGTCAGTGATTTCATTTTACTTGGATCCACAATCAATGCCCATGGAAGCAGGAGTCAAGAAATCAAATGATGTATTGCATTGGGAAAATCTGCTGCAAAAGACCTCTTCAAAGTGTTAAAAAGCAAAGATGTCACTTTAAGAACTAAGGTATGCCTGACCCATGCCGTGGTGTTTTCAATCACCTCATATACATCTGAAAGCTGGACAATGAATAAGGAAGACTGAAGAAGAGTTGATGCCTTTGAAATATTGTGTTGGGGAAGAATTTTGAATATACCATGGACTGCCAAAAGAACAAACAAATCTGTGCTGGAAGAAGTACAGCCTGAATGCTCCTTAAAGGCAAAGATGGTGAGACTTCATCTCACATACTTTGGACATGTTATCAAGAAGGACCAGACCCTGGAGAAGGACATCATGCTTGGTGAAGTAAAGGGTCAATGAAAGAGAGGAAGACCCTCAGCAAGATGGACTGACACGGTGGCTGCAACAATGGGCTCAAGCATAACAACTGTGAGGATGGCACAGGACCAAGTAGCATTACGTTCTGTTCTACATGGGGTCGCTAAGAGTAGGAACTGATTCAACAGCACCTAACAACAACAATAAACCCACTGCCGTCGACAACAACAATAAGAAAAAAAAAAAAAATAGTGAATGCAAAATCGCTAAATTCTTAATCTCTATGCCACCAGGGTTCCCCACTGCCAAAATGAAGTATTATTACTGGAGTGACATTGACAAACAAGAATGAGCACGGACCTTCTCCCACTTCCTGATCTCCAGTATCCTCCTAGCACCTGACGTTGGCAGAACCTAACAGGGAGCAGCTGGCAAAAAAAAAAAAAAAGGAATGTAGTCTTTAGAGTTCAGCCCCAGCATCACAAAGTAGAGCATGCAAGGGTAGGTTTGGAGCTGAGAAACAATACCTGAACAACCAGCAAACAAACTTTACTGCCAAAGATTGCCCAAAAACCCCTAAAGAAGTCATGCCTTCTGACATTAAAGTCAACCACTTCATCAGAGGAAGGCTTTTCAAGTGTTTCAAGAAAAGACAGAAATCTTTTAAAACGAATGTTTTGCTCAACGACCTAAAATTTGAAATATATATTTATCATCCTTTTCTTACTAATGAGGACAGCATCAACAATGCTATAATGCTGCTAAACATAACCTTACTGGCTTGTGGGTAGAGGAAATAACATAAGATGAATTTAAATCAAAAGTCTTAGAACTTTCTGAGATTCTTTGACATGTTGTTTTTGTTAGGTGTTGTCAAGTCCATTTCAACACATGCCTACCCTATGTACAAAGGAATAAAACACTGCCCAGTCCTGCACCATCTTCACAATCATTGTTAGGCTTCAGCCCATTGTTGCAGCCACTGTGTCAGTTCATCTCGTTGAGGGCCTTCCTCTTTTTCACTGACCTTGTACTTTACCAAGCATGATGTCCTTCTCCAGGGACTGGTCCCTCCTGATAACATGTCCAAAGTATGTGAGACGAAGTCTTGCCATCCTTGCCTCTAAGGTACATTCTGGCTGTACTTCTTTCAAGACAGATTCGTTCATTCTTCTGACAGTCCGTGCATGGTATATTCAATATTCTTCACCAACAAAATAATTCAAAGGCATCAACTCTTCTTTAGTCTTCCTTATTCATTGTCCAGCTTTCAGCATGCATATGAGGTGATGGAAAACACCATGGCGTGGGTCAGGCACACTTTAGTCCTTAAAGTGACATCTTTGCTTTTTAACACTTTAAAGAGATCTTTTGCAGCAGATTTGCCCAAAGCAATGTGTCATTAGATTTCTTGACTCCTGCTTTCATTGGCATTGTGGAACCAAGTAAAATGAAATCCTTGACAATGTGAGTATTTTCTCAGTTTATCTTGATGTCGCTTATTGGTCCAATTGTGATGATTTTTGTTTTCTTTATGTTGAGCTGCAATCCATACTGAAGGTTGTAGTCCTTGACCTTCACCAGTAAGTGCTTAAAGTCCTCTCCACTTTCAGCAAGGAAGGCTGTGTCATCTGCATATCACAGGTTATCAACAAGTCTTCCTTCAACCGTGATGCCAAATTCTTCTCCATTTAGTCCAGCTTCTTGGATTATTTGCTTAGCATACAGATTGAATATGTATGGTGAAAGGACACAATCCTGACACACATCTTTCCTGACTTTAAAGCATGCAGCCTTGCTCTGGTCAAACAGCTACTTCACAAGTCTATGTACCGGTTCCACATGA
The DNA here is from genome assembly GCF_030014295.1 of Loxodonta africana. Lineage (NCBI taxonomy): Eukaryota > Metazoa > Chordata > Mammalia > Proboscidea > Elephantidae > Loxodonta > Loxodonta africana. The sequence continues at coordinate 27,914,629 of NC_087360.1, read as the reverse complement.
GCAAAATGAAGTGTTCTGAAATTCCTATTCTTCACAATGTTATCCATAATTTGTTATGATCCACACGGTCGAATACCTTTGCATAGTCAATAAAACACAGGTAAACATCTTCCTGGTATTCTCTGCTTTCAGCCAAGATCATCTGACATCAGCAATGCTATCCCTTGTCCCATGTCCTCTTCTGAATCTGGCTTGAACTTCTGGTAGTTCCCTGTCGATGTACTACTGCTGCAACTGCTTTTGAATGATCTTCAGCAAAATTTTACTTGTGTGTGGTATTAATGATATTGTTCAATAATTTCTGAATTCTGTTGGATCATCTTTCTTTGGAATGGACACAATTATGGATCTCTTCCAGTCATGGCCAGGTAGCTGCTTCCTGGCATAGATGAGTGAGCACTTCCAGAGTGACATCCATTTGTTGAAACATCTCAATTGGTATTCCATCAATTCCTGCAGCCTTGGTTTTCGCCAATGCCTTCAGTGCAGCTTGGACTTCTTCCTTCAGTACCATCTGTTCTTGATCATATGCTGTCTCCTGAAATGGTTTAACATTGGCCAAATCTTTTTTGTACAGTGATTCTGTGTATTCCTTCCATCTGTTTTTGATGCTTTCTGCACAGTTCAATATTTTCCCCCTAGAATCCTTCAATATTGCAACTCGAGGTGAGAATTTTTCTTCAGTTCTTTCAGCTTGAGAAATGCTGAGCATGTTCTTCCCTTCTGGTTTTCCAACTCCAGATCTACGCACATTTCATTAAAAGACTTTATCTTTTCTTCTCAGCTGCCCTTTGAAATCTTCTGTTCAGCTCTCTTATTTCATCATTTCTTCCATTCGCTTTAGCTACCCTTCTCAACTGCTTAATAGTTATGGTGATTCTTTCCGGGGTAATGAAAATGTTTTGGAACTAGATAGAGATGGTGGTTGCACAACATTGTAAATGTACTAAATGACACTGGATTGTTTGCTTTAATACAGTTGATTTTGTTATGTCAATTTCACCTCAATTTTTTATAAGTGTAAAAAAAAACCTTTTTTTGTCAAATGAATGACAAAAAAAACTTAGAAGATGCCACATCAAACATGTGGACTATTCAGACTTTCACCACTTGTCTGTCATTTTGTCATACTGTGTTGCCTTGCATGTTGCTATGTATGATGGTTAAGATTGTGTGTCAACTTAGCTGGGCCATGATTCTCAGTGTTTATATGTGATCACTCCCATGATGGAATCTGCTGTGAGTAGCCAATCAGTTGAAAGGGAGTTTTCTTGGGGGTATGGCCTGTATCCGAATATAAGCAGACATTCTGGCTTTTTTGCTCACTCTGGATCCTGCAGCTGCATCCTATTCATTTGATCTCCGGTTCTTGGGACTTGAGCCATCGGCTTATCTGCCGATCTTGGGATTTGTCAATCTTAGCCTGAGAGCGGGAGCCCTGCTCTCCAACCTACTGATCTGGGGTTCACCACCCCTGAGGCTACATGAATCAGGAGAAGCCTTGCCATCTTGCCTAACAATCTTGGGATTCATTGATCTTCACAGACTGTAATCAAGAGCCCTGCTCTCCAACCTACCAATCATGGGTTCACCAGTCCCTGAGGCTACATGAATCAAGAGAAGCCTCTGTTCTGATCCACAGACTTGGGACATTCCAGCCTCTACAATCGCATGAGCTGTTCCCTTGATATAAATCTCTCTATGTACATTTATATGCTTTACTGGTTTTGTTTCTCTAGAGAACCCAGCCTAAGACACTATGTTATTTCAAATACCAGCAAGGTAACCCAGGGTGGAAAGGTTTCAGACGAGCTTACAGGCTAAGACAGTGTAGGAAGAGAGGCCTGTCAATCTACTTCTAAAAATTAGCCAATGAAAACTTTGTGGATCACAACAGAACATTGTCTACCTTGCTTGATGGAACATTGCTTGGCATCAGGAGGGATAAATTGCTAGAGGAGGACATTACATTTGGTGAAATAGATGGCCAACAAGGGAGAGGGAGACCCTCAGTGAAATGGATTGGCAAAATTATAGACTCAAGTATGCCAGTGATCATGAGGATGATGCAGGACCTGGCAACATTTCATTTCGTTGTATGTAAGGTTGCCATGAGTTGGAGTCAACTCAAGGGCAGCTACGTATCTATTTATGTATCTATCCATCTATCCACCTACCTATTCAGACTTAATTATTTGTCCAATTTGGTTTTACTTCACCTTTTTAACAACCTATTAATTTCACATTAAAATGACATTAATGTAATGCTATATAGACAGTTGTTATATATTTATCCATAATAGTAGTTACCCATAGTTATTCCACTTCAATACTCTGAACATCTGAACAGTACTACACAATGTACTGAGAAAAGTGACTCACTTTAGCAGTAATTATCAAACAGCTAGACATACCCACTTAACAACATATACTAGAATATCTCAAAAGAAAATGAACGAGTATGTATAAATTTCAAAATATCCCAGATCATGCTGATCCTTCTCCCCCACATTCATCTCCCTTGTCCCACCTCTGCTACCAATCCTGAGAACCACTGGCCTACAAATTATATATACACATAGAGAGAGAGAAAGCCCTGGTGGCGCAGTGGTTAAGAGCTCAGCTGCTAACCAAAAGGTCTGCAGTTCAAATCCTCCAGCTGCTTCCTTGGGAACCCCATGGGGCAATTCTATTCCGCTCTATAGGGCTGCTATGAGTAGGAACCAACTCAACAGTAACGGGTTTGGTTTCTGGTGTGTGCGTATACATATATATGTGCATATATATACACAATATCTATAACAATTGTATTATATAAATACAATTATATAAAATTTTATTTTATATTATATATATATACACAATAAAATATTATATTTGGTGAAAGTTTACACAGCAAATTAGGTTCTCATTTAACAATTTCTATACATGCTACTCAGCGACATTGGTTACATTTTTCACAATATGTCAGCATTCTCATTATTTCCATTCTGCTTGTTCAGTTTCCATTAATCTACTTCTGTGCCCTGCCCCCCCCCCTTTACCATCTCATCTTTGCTTTAGCATAAACGTTGACCGTTAGGTCTTATGTAGATGATTATTTTAAAAAGCACAGTACTCATGGGTAATACTCTTTATCTTATGAGCCAATCTATTATTTGGCTGAAAGGTGACCACTGGGAGTCGTTTCATTTTCAAATTTATAGCGTACCTCAGGGTGACAGTCTCCAGAATTCCAATATTTGAATGCAAGAAAAAAAAAAGTAAAAGCAAATGTGTTTACATTCTATTTTGGAAGAAAGGGTTAGGAATATGACCCCTCCCCCTTCAAAGGTGAAGAGCCCTCCTATATTCAATAAACCTCATTCATATGTCGTATAGTGCATGAGTCGGAATCGACTCGACAGCACTGGGTTGGGTGGTTATAGTGCTCTAGGCTGACAATTTAATAATCTGCAGCAGAAACAACTATTACTCATTTCAGCGGGGAAGACAAGAGAAAAAATATACCTGGGTAATACGTGGCTATGTTCTGTTTGTCTCCAGAAAAAGAAAATTAAGAACAATTTTAATCTACTCAAGTTTCCATGCAAAATTAAATTGCCTCAAAATGTACCAAAGAGGACACTTTATGATACCTGGAAGGAATATTAAAGAACTAATAAGATATGGTTCTTGGAGTGGTTAGTCCTAAAGTGCTGGAACACTATCAAAAGAGATTCCCTGATTATATTTTGATACACTTTTAAAACACACTTATATTCACATAATCCATCTTTTGAAAAATTGGATCTAATCCAAGAGTTCTCAAATGAAAAGCAGCTATAATGGAATCTGCACATCCCAGCCAACTTCTGAAAATGCCATAAGAGTTTAAAAATAGTTCCTTACAAGCTGTTTACTAATTTCAAATTTTGTTTCGAGATAATATTTCACAAATCATGACTGAGAGTCACTGATTTCAGATTTGGAAAAGTATGTTTACTATCAAAGAAAGAAAAAATTCAAAAGTGCTGAAATCATTTAAAAAGGAGAAGATAAAATTTCCTGTGCTATGAATGAAATAATTAATCAACATATAATTGGGATAATCATTTCTGGGTTTTCCCTTCTTGGTAAACTCTCCCTACACCCCATCTGTCATTATGGCTCTAGTCAATGGGGTAGGACACATGCTACTTTGGGAAAGAAAAGGCTATGAAATAAAGGACCTTCCAAACATCAGGAGAAAATAGCCCATACATTCTGCCCCTAGTACATAAACAAGAGAAAAATAAAAGGTAGGGGGGCTTTTGCCTAGCTCCCCATATAAAACCCTGAAAGGAGATCGTCATATAGGGTGGCTCTGGGACAACGCGGTTTGGGGGAAGGAATAGAGCAGCCTTAGCAGAGAAGGAAGCAGGGTAGATGAGCTTGAGGCAATGCTCCTGGCTCCTCATGGTTTGCATGTATCAGGAGGTCCAGATGTTCCATAAGTTGCAGAAATATCATTTCCAAAGGATAGAGAGACCTGTCCCATCTAAGCAGTCAAATTGGTCCAGGATAAGTCTAGTAAACGTCCCCACAGCAGGTACCAGTGAAAACCAATGATCAGTGCAAAGACACTCACTATCACTTCACAAAATCACATAAAGACCACCCCATAGCACTTAAATAACATGTTGAGAAAAAGGAAAGAGAGGATATCTGAAACACTAAGAATATACCTAAGTGAAGATGAATTATCTAAAGAGATACATTAATTGGCAAGTTTAAGTTGTTTAACGCTCTATCCCACTCCTTGCCTACCACTACTGTTAGGTAAGAAGCTTGTGAGAAAAACTAAAGCCATCACAGAAAAATGAAAAACTGTTTATTTTCTTTGAACATCTGAACATAGGATGAGAAATTCTCAACCTTGTTATATTAACTATTTTTAGCTTTCATTTCTCTTTGAAAACCAATCAAGATTCAGAAACATTATCATTAATACCCTCAGAAAGATAAGACACAGCATCCATGAAGCAACATTTTATTAAAAAATAAAATAAAGAGAAAGAACATATTCTTAGAAATTAGAAATAGGATAGCATAAATTAAAAAATTCAATAAAAAAGACAGAAAGATAAAATAGAAAATATCCTATAAGGCAGAACAAAAAGATAAAATCATTAAAATAGAAAAAACAAGGAGACTAGAGATTTAGTCCAGGGGGTCCAACATCTATATAAAGAAGTGCCAGAAAGAATTTTGAAAAATAAATATAGTGTTTTTTAATAGATCACTTAAGAAAAGAAAATTGAGAATTTATTAGATGAGTTTCTAGACTGAAATAAATCATCAAAGATCCAATATAAATACTTGAAATAAAATAGATCATTAACAAATTTCATAACACTATGAATAAAAAGAAAATACAAGAAGCTTCCATATGGATTGGGATTCAGAATGGGATTCAGAATGGCTTCAGATTGAGAAAGCCTGGTAGAAGAGCAACCCAGGCAGAAGATAAACAAAACTCTGAGGGAAAATTATTTCTAACCTAGTATTCAAAATATCAAGTATAACAAAATTAACAGCCAACATCAATCTTAATGGAGAGAGGCTGAAAATATTCCACTTGAGAACAGAAACAAGATAAGGATGTCCTTTATCACCACTCCTATTTAACATTGTGCTGGAAGTCCTAGCTAGAGCAACAAGGCAAGAAAAAGAAATAAAGGCCATTCAAATTGGTAAGGAAGAACTAAAACTCCCCCTATTTGCAGAGGATATGACACTATACACAGAAAACCCAAAAGACTCCACGAGAAAACTACTAGAACTAACAGGAAAATTCAGCAGAGCAGCAGGATACAAGATAAACATACAAAAATCAGTTGGAGTTGTACACACTGATAAAGAGAACTACAAAAATAAAATCAGGAAAACTATACCATTTATAATAGCCCCTAAAAAAATAAAATACTTAGGAATAAATCTAACCAGGAATGTAAAAGACCTATACAAAGAAAACTACAAAACACTACTGCAAGAAATCAAAAGAGAATACATAAATGGGAAAACATACCATGCCTTTACGCTGAGTGAAATTAGTCAGTTGCAAAAGGATAAATATTGTATAAGGCCACTATTATAAGAACTTGAGAAATAGTTTAAACTGAGAAGAAAACATTCTTTTGTGGTTACAAGAGGGGCGAGGGAGGGAGGGTGTGAGTGGGGCATTCACTAATTAGTAGATAAGAACTACTTTAGGTGAAGGGAAAGACAGCACACAATACAGGGGAGGTCAGCACAACTGGACTAAACCAAAAGCAAAGAAGTTTCCTGAATAAACTGAATGCTTCAAAGGCCAGTGTAGCAGGGGCACGGGTCTGGGGACCATGGTTTCAGGGGACATCTAAGTCAATTGGCATAATAAAATCTATTAAGAAAACATTCTGCATCCCACTTTGAAGAGTGGTGTCTGGGGTCTTAAACGCTAGCAAGCAGCCATCTAAGATGCATCGATTGGTCTCAACCCACCTGGATCAAAGGAGAATGAAGAACACCAAGGACACAAGGCGATTACAAGCCCAAGAGACAGAAAAGGCCACATGAACCAGAGACAACATCATCCTGAGACCAGAAGAACTAGATGGTGCCCAGCTACAACCGATGACTGCGCTGACAGGGAACACAACAGAGAACCCCTGAGCAAGCAGGAGAAAAGTGGAATGCAGACCCCAAATTATCATAAGACCAGACTTAATGGTCTGACTGAGACTGGAAGGACCCTAGTGGTCACGGCCCCCAGGCCTTCTGTTGGCCCAGGACAGGAACCATTCCCGAAGCCAACTCTTCAGACATGGATTGGACTGGACAATGGGTTGGAGAGGGATGCTGGTGAGGAGTGAGCTTCTTGGATCAGGTGGACACTTGAGACTATGTTGGCCTCTCCTGCCTGGAGGGGAGATGAGAGGGTGGAGGGTGTTAGAAGCTGGCGAAATGGACACGAAAAGAGAGTGGAGGGAGAGAGCAGACTGTCTCATTAGGGAGAGAGTAATTGGGAGTGGGTAAAAAAAAAATTGGGAGTGGGTAGCAAGGTGTATATGGGTTTTTGTGTGAGAGACTGACTTGATTTGTAAACTTTCACTTAAAGCACAATAAAAATTATTAAAAAAAAAAAAAATACCATGCTTATGGACAGGTAGACTCAACATTATGAAAATGTCAATCCTACCCAAAGTAACTGACAAATACAAGGCAATCCCAATCCAAATACCAAGAGCATTCTTTAAAGAGATGGAAAAACTAACCATTAACTTGATATGGAAAGGGAAAAGGTCCTGGATAAGTAAAGCACTAGTGAAGAAGAAGAATAAAGTAGGAAGACTCACACTACCTGACCTCAGAACCTACTATACAGCTACAGTAGTCAAAACAGCCTAGTACTGGTACGACAACAGACATACTGACCAGTGGAACAGAATGTAAATCCATCCCCCTGTGGTCGCGTGATCTTTGACAAAGGTCCAAAGTCTATCACATGGGGAAAAGACAGTCTTTTTAACTAATGGTGCTGGCAAAACTGGATGTCCATCTGCAAAAAAAAAAATGAAACAGGACCCATACCTCACACCATACACAAAAACTAATTAAAAATGAATCAAAGATCTCAATATAAAATGAAAAACTATGAAGATCATAGAAGAAAAAATAGGGTCAACACTAGAGGCCCTAATACATGGCATTAACAGGATACAAACTACAACTAAGCAAAACAAAACCACAATGAGATACCAGCTCACCCTGACATTACTGGCACCAATCAACAAAACAGAAAATAACAAATGTTGGAGAGGCTTCAGGTAGATCGGAACTCTTATGCACTGCTGGTGGGAATGCTAAATGGTATAACCAATTTGGAAAATGATATGGTGCTTTCTTAGAAAGCTAGAAATAGAAATACCATACAATCCAGCAAGCCCACTCCTAGGAATATATCCTAGAGAAATAAGAGCCATTGCACAAATAGACATACGCACACCCATGTTCATTGCAGCATTGTTCACAACAGCAAAAAGATGGAAACAACCTAGGTGCCCATCAACAGATGAATGGATAAACAAACAATGGTACACACACACAATGAAATACTACGCACAGATAAAGAACAATGATGAATCTGTGAAGCATCTCAGAACATGGATGAATCTGGAGGGCATTTTGCTGAGCGAAGTAAGTCAATCACAAAAGGCCAAATATTGTATGAGTATCAAGTTTTAAATCGCGTCCCCCAGAAATGTCTGTCAACTTGGTTAGGCTATGATTCCCAGAGTTGTATCATTGTCCACCATTTTGTCATTTGATAAAATTTCCCTATGTGTTGTAAACTCTATCACTATGATGTAATAAAATGGATTAGGAGCAGTTATACTGATGAGATCTACAAGATTAGATAGTGTCTTAAGCCAATCTCTTTTGAGATATAAAAGAGAGAAGCGAGCAGAGAGACATGGTGACTTCATACCACCAAGAAACAGTGCCAGGAGCAGAGCACGTCCTTCGGACCTGAGATTCCTGTGCTGAGATGCTCCCAGACCAGACCAGGGAAGGCTGATGCATCACAAGGACCTTCTTCCAGAGCCACCAGAGAAAGCCTTCCCCTGGGGCTGACACCCTGAATTTGGACTTGTAGCCTACTAGACTGTGAGAGAATAAACTTTTCTTTGTTAAAGTCATCCACCTGTGGTATTTCTGTTATAGAAGCACTAAGTGCCTAACACAATAAGACCGCTACTATAAAAACTCTTGAAAAGGTTTACACACAAAAAGAAACAATCTTTGATGGTTACAAGGTAGGGGAGGGGTAGGGAGAGAAAAACACTAAATAGACAATAGATAAGTGGTAGCTTTGGGGAAGGGTAAGACAGTACACAATACTGGGGAAGTCAGAACAACTTGTCCAAGGCAAGGTCATGGAAGCTCCATAGACACATCCAAACTCCCTGAGGGATCAAATTATTGGGCTGGGGGCTGTGGGGACCATGAGGACCACCTGAGCATCTAGCTCAATTGGCATAACATAGTTCATAAAGAAAATGTTCTACATTCTACTTTGGTGAGTAGCATCTGGGGTCTTAAAGGCTTATGAATGGCCATCTAAGATACTCCACTGGTTTCACCTCGTCTGGAGCAAGGGAGAATGAAGAAAACCAAAGACACAAGGGAAAGATTAGTCCAAAGAACTAATGGACTACAACTATCACAGCCTCCATCAGACTAAGTCCAGCACAACTAGATGGTGCCTGGCTACCACCACTGACTGCTCTGACCAGGGATCACAATAGAGGGTCCCAGAGAGAGTTGGTGAAAAATGTAGGACAAAACTCTAACTCATTAAAAAAGACCAGACTTACTGGCCTGACAGAGACTGAAGAAACTCCAGGAGAATGGTCCCCGGACACCCTTATAGCTCAGCAATGAAGTCACTCCTGAGGTTCACTCTTCAGCCAAAGATTACTAAGAAAAACCAAACCCACTGCCATCAAGTCGATTCTGACTCATAGTGACCCTGTAGGACAGAGCAGAACTGCTCCATAGGGTTTCCAAGGTGGATTTGAACTGCCGACCTTTTTGGTTTGCAGCCGTAGCATGCCATGGCTTTTAACCACCGCACCACCGGGGCCCCCAGCTGAGAGAGAGAGAGAGAGACAGAACCAAAGATTAGACAGGTCCATAAAACAAACAAGACTAAATGGGCACACCAGCCCAGGGGCAGCGACGAGAAGGCAGGAGGGGACAGGAAAGCTGGTAACGGGGAACCCAAGGTCGAGAAAGGGAGAGTGTTGACATGTCTTGGGGTTGGCAACTAATGTCACAAAACAATATGTGTATTAATTGTTTAATGAGAAACTAGTTTGCTCTGTAAACCTTCATCTAAAGTACAATAAAAATTAAAAAATCAACTGTAAGGCAGAAGAACATGGTATTTTTCAGACTTGAAGGGTGTCAGACAATTCACTTCCCATCCACTCTTTCTCAGAAAGCCACTGGAGGAAGTATTCCACCAAAACAAAGGAGTGAATGAAGAATGAAGACAACATGGAATTCAGAACCAGGATTCAACAAAAGATATAGGCAAAGGGACAGGATCCCAGGATGCAACTGTGCATGAGAGGTAAAGAGCAACCAGTCCTAACTCAAACTAGTCAGAAGGGATATATCCAAGAAGAACATGAAATTGACAGAATACTCAATGTGTTTAAATGTAATGAGCAATTTACAGACCTGAGGGATAGTTTAGAAATGAATTTGTGATGAATACATAGAAAAAAAAAAATGGAGATGAAAACCAATTTTCAACTCAGAGGTAAACAAAGTTTTACAACAAAGAAAAAGTAATCATAGTATACCAAATGACTCAGCTGTAAATTGCTTTTCAGAGTAATACTAACACAATCAATTCTAATCTATATAAAATTATGATATGATTATATTGGGAGAATAGGAGCAAAAGAATAATGCACATGTGCTAGAAGGAAGGAAAAGAGTTAGTCTTCATCTTTCACTGCAGGAAGTTAATAGATAAATAGTCCTCGACTTACGACATACGCAAGTTACAATGAACTGCACTGACGACCATCCATCTTTTGTTTTCTTTTTTATACATCTTATCATTAGTAATATGTACTACATGTTGCAGTGTGTAATTTGCTGTTATCATTCTCAGACATTCACTCACAGATGTTCAATTTTATGATTTATTAGTCAAACACTGCCATATAGCAAGCTATGACCATGTCTACAATAAAGTCGGTGTTGGGAGTCATAATGGATAGAAAGTTGGACAATGTTCAACCCTAATGACATAGGACAACTGGACTGTGCCTGTGTCCAACAGCCATTGCAATTCCAACTTCATTGTTATGACACTGATGCCCACTTCATTGCAGACCACGCCTATAAACCAAAAAACCAAACCAGTTCTAACTCATAGTGGCCCAAAAGACAGAGCAGAACTGCTCCATAGGGTTTCCAAGGAGTGGCTGGTGGATTCAAACTGCCAGCCTTTCGGTTAGCGCCAAACTCTTAACCACTGTACCACCAGGGCTCCGACCAGGCCTAGAGCATGATCTTATCCAGTGTTTCCTACCATAAGAAGCATCGGTTTTAATCTGAAGCTGAGCTGTTCAAGTTTCTTTAACACCCGTAACACCTGGACTGTTTATACCCCCCAACAATATGTCTGGCAAAAGAAGTCATGCCGCTGAAAATTCTAATCCAAAAAAGAAGGTAAAGAAGGCTCTAGACATGGATAAAAAGATGAAGATCATTAATGCCTATGATAATGGAAAGAAAAAGTCCAAGAAATTGCATGTGAGGAAGGACTTCTCATTCCAACAATCATTAAGAGTAACAATATGATTTTGGAAGCAGTTGAAGGTGGAACCAGCATAAAATCTGCAATTTTAACAAATAAGAGGTAAGGGCCAATGCAATAGAGGGAGAAGCTCTTGATGATTTGGATAGAAGACCAAATCCAGAAGAGGATTTCTACAAATTTACTGACGATTCAAATGAAGACATGCAGTCTTTTTGAAAACTTGAAGCAACAGCAATGTACTTTAATGCCAGCAAGGGCTGGTTTCATCACTTCCAACGCAGATTTGCCTTATGAAATGTGCATAAAACTGGAGAAACAGAAGTGTTGATGTTGAGGCTGAAAAAGAGGAAGGAGAAAAGTTGTCAAAAAATTTTACAGTGAAAGGATTACCTGAAATTTTTCCTAAACTAAATCAAGGACTTTGGTTGCTTGAAAACATGGCCCCAGACACTGATCACTTTGCTAAAGTCAATAGGAAGATTCAGAAAACAGTGAGATATTACTGTGAAATATATGAAGAAAAAGAGAGAGGACCACACAGACAACTCTCACTAATTTTCTGACTGGAAATGCCATTCCCATTCCCAGGAATAATCCAGATGATCCAGGACCTTCCACAAGTGGAGCTATTACCACAACTGACAAAATCCCAGCATTGTCCAACTCTTCTTCATCACAAGAGTAAATTTTTATAACTTGTGTATTTGTTAATATATGTATGTATTAAAACATATCTGTAAGTTTACATGTAATGTTTCCAACCCCAAAAGACAAAAAAAAATTGGATTTATAAAGATATTGATAATAAACCCATTGCCATCAAGTCGATTCCGACTCATAGCGACCTTATAGGACAGAGTAGAACTGCCCCATAGAGTTTCCAAGGAGTGCCTGGTGGATTCGAACTGCCAACCTTTTGGTTAGCAACTGTAGCTCTTAACCATTACATGACAAGGGTTTCCACTGACAATAAAAGGCAATTAATAATGAAACCTAAAAAAAAAAAAAAAGAGGTATTTGACTAACATCAAAATTCACTTAATGACACAATTGTCAGAACAAAATTCCACTGTAAGACAGGGACCACCTGAACTTTAAACTTAAGAAGTAATGGCAAAAGCATACAGAAGTAAATTCCAAAACAAACTACTAAAAGAGTTGAATTTTGTTGCCTCTAAAGAGCAAGAAAGCTAGATGGCTGGGGGAGGATGGGCAGAAGCAGGCCCTTTAAAAGGCGTATACGTACAACTTTGATAAAAATGAGAATTTAAAAATTAATCAGAAAATTTTAAAGCTGGCATTTTTTTCCTGTCTGTACAGATAATATTTTAGACCGTCGTTTTCATTTTCTGTTCAGTTAAATAAAGCGCAACATACAAAATGAGAAATCATGACACGCATGAACACTTGAAGAAAGCGTATGTTCTAAACGGGTTTGTGCTCATAAAAACATGTCTATGCCCATCAATCAACGCCAAGTATACGAGGCTGCTTGCAATTTGGGGCCATAGTCAAATTAAGCAAGATAAAATTGTGCTAAGTAAATCTTTAGCGCTACCTCTTCCAACTGACTTAAATTTCTATCATAACTGAAGCCCTATAAATCTATTCTTATTGAAAGAAACAATCTGGATAAATGAATTTAATATGAAATTACACAAATTCTCTATTGTAGCCCCTCTGCAATGTGCACATCACTAATTCAGAATTTATAATTCAGAAAAAGCATAAATTCTTCTTGTTGGAAACATATTTAAAATTTAAGGAATAATTTACTGTGCTTTCACATCAAGACCCAGCCATAAATTTTAATATTTCAAGCACTTAAAAATGCACGGCAAATCATTCAATTAGCAAGAAATTTAAATCATGATAACCAAGCATTGGCAAGAATGTGGAGCAATGAGAACTCTTAAATTTATCCTGCTGGTGGCAACGTAAATTGGGACAAAACTTTGAAAACGAATTCAGCATCAGGTAGCAAAACTAAATATATGTAAACTCTGCAAAATAGCAATTTAACTCCAAGGTATGGTTCATAGCAATATTAAGAATATTTACAGTAGCACTAATCACAATAGCAAAAAGAAACAATACAAATATTCAGATTACATAATTGTAGCATATTTACGGCAATAAAATTCTAAACAGGAGTGAAAATAAACAAATTACAATTACGCTCATCATTGTGGATGAATGTTACAAACATGATGTTGACGTAAAGAAGGAAGTCCCAGAGGAATAACTTACAGGATCATTCCATTTATAAAATATTTCAAAAACAAGCAAAACTGGATAAGATATTGCTTAGGGATCAACATATAGATAGATGTCAAACTATAAAGAAAAGTAAGGGAATGATTTATTACGAAAGTCAGAAGAGGGTTTACTAGGGGAGTGGAATGCTACAGGGAACAGCACACTGCGGGCATCTAAGGTATTGACAAAGGTCTATTTTTTAAGGTGGAGGTTACTGAACTGTACATTTTATAATTAACCTTTAAAGGTATACATATATGTTTTATGTACAGCTATATAACATTTCATGAAACTTAAGAAAAATTTATTCCTATAAAAAGAGAAATATTACAAATAAAGAAGAGAAAAAACATACGACAATTAACGTGAGCTGATTGTGAATGGTACCTTTTTCATTAGCTACTTCATTTTACTTCTTAGCACTTATATACGTTATATACATATGGTTCATAATGTGTGCTGTACCTGAAAGTAATAAACTTCACATTCCTTTATTTCTTCACTTCTTGCATCTTTTTACCTTTAGTTAAATACTGACTACTAGGACCCTATTATGCACCAGGCATGGATTAGGCACTGGGGACACCATGATAAAGAACTCATAGGCTACTGCCTCTGCCCTCGATTGACTTGGGAACACAGACACAAAAACAAATAAGTATTTTATTTAATAGCTACATTTTCCTGTTGATTAAAGCAATGTTAGCTCAGTATTTAAACCTTCTAAACTACAGGAAAGTAAAAATAAGGTAATAAAATGCATCTATTAATCCCACCACATAAATATAACCACTCTTAACATTTTGTGTATATTGGTGTAGCAGTCACTGTCGTTGAATCCTCTCACCATCAATCCCATCATCTCGTCAGTGCCTGGCCTAGAACGGCGCATATAACCCAATCCTAGGCTATGAGAAATAAGGGGAGGTCAGTTGGGAACTTCGGAGAAGATTTTCACACTCCTAAAGGAAACAGATAGCCCCTCCCTTCCTCTGGGCATTGTTGTGTTAGATGTGATGCCTGGAACTGCTGTGGCCAACTTTCCACTAGTTCAAGGACATGGCCAACATAAAACATAGTACATTTCCTCATGCTCATTAACTGAAACTTACATGACCATTTACCTAATATAAAGACTTAGATTATTCTCACTTTTTCTTTATTTTTAAATAACGCTGTAACGGACATCTTTTTTTTAAACTTTGCTGGTACTATACATTATTTCCTTAAAATATGTATCTAGGTAAACAGATAATTTCAACGTATTATGTGATGAAGTCGGCAATAAGGACACAGGCAGAGTTAAAAAGGAAACACAGAAAAGGGACATTCTGTACAACCATAGGCCGTTTTGACTTATCATTCCTTCCCCACCAAATAATAGGTAATTATATAGGCTGAATGAATAACTGTACCTTCCTAATTTTCTCATTACAGGACTCTGGCTTTTAATTTAATTCTTCTGGAGATGTTATTAAGGTACCATGTTATCTTGCACTACCTCTTTACCTCTCTGCAGAGAGTCCCTTTATGCTGTATTTGTTTTTCCAGGACTCCCATGAATTTATCTATCTGGTTAGAACTAATGTCGTTTTTACATAAATTTTGAACATAGCTATGTTTAAATTAAGCATTTATTAGAGAAATCATAAAATAATATTTAGCAAATACCAGTAACATACTAAACACTGTACAAGATATGGAGTTAAATATTCTTCCTACTAAATGTAGAAATATAACTGTTTTTATTTAAATCTATTTGCTTTTCCTTGACAGATCTGGTATTCACTCCCAAAGTCATTCACAAAATACAACATTTTTGGAGAAAACAACTAGATCTCTAAGTTTCAGCTAACTCATCCTGAAAGCACTATAAAGGCTGTCTTAGGATGCTAAAATCCCACCGTTTCCAAACTATGTTCTCTGGGACTGAATGGAAATTAGCATTTATTTCAATCAAATACTCCCATTCGATCACTGTTTGACTCTGCAATAGCTCTCTTCCTCAAAGAATTTTTTTTAATGTTTATATAAAATAAGTTTATTTTAATTTTATATCATCCCTTGATGTAACTAAGACAGCCTAGAATGTCACAAAATACGGATTTGTTTAATTAAGTAATATCAGAAAGTTTCAAGGAACAAATAAAGTGCAAAAAATTTAAACAACTACTAGAAGTATTTAAGGAAACTAATAATCATTAGGAATTATCAAACATATACATACAATTGGAAATTTCAAAAGGTAGGTGCATGATACCACTAACAAATAGAATTCAATGATTTTTATCTACAGATACGACTGCAAGAACATTTTTTCCTTTTGTCCCATGGTTTTGTGTCTCATGGTTTATATTCCCATGTATCTATGTTACCTGGAAGAATCTTACTAGCAGATCATGTACCTTTAAGCTGACAAATAATACAGTCATGTAGGTGTCACCTCAAGTCCCTGGTACAAGGCCTAAGACAGAGTAAAGGTTTTATGAATTTTTTGAAAGAGCGTATTATTTAAAATGTTTTGACAAGCGCGATGTGTTTATCTCAAAATATCAAGTGGTTCCCATTCTTTTTTTTAACAAAGCTACATTATTAGAATAATTTCGTCATGTATAAAGCAAAAATTCATATCTATAATCACTACCCATTTTTCTCAGCTAAGTATAAGCAGAGATGATTACTACATAGGTTTTTGGATTTATCTTATCTGAATATATTAGGATGGCCAAGTTCTGTCCAGTGTCGGGACTTAGAATGCCTTAAATATTTGCTACAGCCAGTAAGCTACAGCCATTAAGCAGGTAAAGGGCAGAGGAAGATGTCAGAAAACAGGGGGAAAATTATTTGTTTCTTAATGCTACTAAGAAGATACAGTAGAGTAAAAAAGTTCCATGTTTAAAACACAGAACAGCCTTAAAAGTACATACAGATTACGTCTCACAGAGGATAAGTAAAATGAACTAAATGATCCAAGATGCTGAAAATTCTTTCGTATTTCTTTCAGGGAAGACCTGGTTGGTAACAGCACTCTGTAAGAACACTCTAACAGCTGCAACTGTATACTATTTAAGGAGAATTAAGGACAGATGCCATCTAATTATTTTTTAATATCTAAGTAGTAAATGTAAACGTGCAAATGAGAAAAGGAGATTGAAATCTATGAAATGGTATATGTTGAATTTCAGGATAACCTAACATGACTAGAGAGCTAGCGAATCCAAAAAAATCCATTAAACAGTTTTATGTCTGAAAAAATTGGAATGCATCTTTTTTGCAAATTAAAGACAGATTGTAAAGAGAGGGTTAGAGTTGGAAAGTTCCCGGCTCATCAAATTAAAAACAAGAGCTCTATTCATAAAAATTAAAAAAAAGAATATGAATGTGGTCAAGTCACATTCTTTGTTTTAAAGTTTTTATATGCAATTTGGGGTGGGCATTTTACTTGCGATTCATAAAGAAAAATGATCAGTGTAGCAGGGGTCCCTAAAGCACATGGGTACATTCCAGGTGATATGTAAGTAGCCATTTAAAATAGGAAAGGAGAAAACACAGCCTTAATAGCCAGAGGAAAGAGTGCATTCACATGATCAACAGCTGGACTTGATTAAAAAGAAATACCAGGTTAGGCTCTATGGTGCATTCTTCCATAGTTACATGACGACACAAATGAGAAATGTTACATTTCTCACAGCCCGTTGCCTAGTGATCTCAACGCTGCTGCTATATCCACCCCGGCAAATCAACCTCCTCTTCTCCCTTTCTTCTTCTACAGCCTTTCAGTATTCTTCTCATTTTACAAAATCATTTTTAAAAAGGCCACGATGAGGAAAATAAAGCAAGTGTAAATTAAAGGTCAGTTAACTTATAAGCCATGATTCTTTCACACTTTGACAAGCACAATAAAATACAAAGTGAAGTTTCCTCATCAATAATTAAGTAAAAGTTACAAATGTGCACAATACTACTTTAAATAGATTAAATTGTGCTTGAGACAGTGGAATTTCTGCCTTCTGAGGACAGAAATTTAAAATGCAAGATAGGTAGCAGATGACCAATGTAACACATCTTTCCTCTTTAAAAGTTAGCTGTGGAATACAGCAGGAGGCTAGCACAGAATGTAGTACTATGGCAACGAAACAGTTTTATTGACTGTGAGCTAAAGAGTTACATTAAATACCCACAATTCCTTGTGAAATCTCTTTGTTTCTCTGCTTGTCAGCATCTGCATTTTACAGCTGCCTCCTTCAATATGGACCTTGTCTTGCGGAAGTTCAGGAACTTAAAATATTAATATCCAGAAGCTTTAAAAAATCACAGCATTAATAACTTACACAGATGGAAGTAAAATAGTCACAGCATTCCTGACTATAAGCTGAAGAGAAAATACACCAAAAGACTGTAGATTACTATTTACAGAATATAAGAATAAAAATACCTCTTTTAGTTTGGCAAAAGCACTGATGCCTACAAAACTCCTTTAGCCAAAAAAAGGCAGATGGGTAAGTAAGTATCAGGTCTGAGGTATCATTTACCAAAAGGTTAAAATCCCAAGAAATTGTTTCCCTATCATTTAACCTTTTCTCTTAATGTTAAACATTATGTTTTTTCTGAGATAAATGCTCAACCTGATGCAAAAAGCAAAATTCCCAGCAGTATTCTACTTCCTTCTCTCATTTAATCCATGTGCTTCTTTTTCTTCCTCATCCATAGTACAACATCATGGCAGAAGTAGCTCCTCCTGATCTTTCAAAGTATTCCTCCTTTTAAGGCAGCTCCAGCTATTCCCCCAGAATCCTTGACTCTGCCGGTTAACAATATGAACTCTCTTGGCCTCATCACCTCTGTTCCCTTGACCAACCCAGCTAAGTCTGGTGTAATGCCTAGAGTCTAGATCAGTGCTGTCCAAAAGAGCTTTATGTGATAGTGGAAATATTCTATATCTGAGCTAACTAATGCAGTAGCACTAGTCACATGTGGCTATAGAGCACTTGAAATGTGGCTAGTGTGACTGAGGAATAGATTTTCTTAATTTCATATAATTGTCATTAACTTGAATGTAAATTGAAATAGCCACCTATGACTAGTAGCTACCATACTGAACAGTGCAGATCTAGATCAAGAGGGCTTTTATTGTACCAGAAATAATTTACTTTATCTTGCAGATGAAGTAGAGACTAAAAGCTTTCTCTAGTTGCTGGTGGGAAAATGAATTTGGGGGTTGGAAAAGAAAGAGAATGCTGAAAGTCCAAAAAGCACTCATTGGATTTGGCATTTAGGAGATCATGGTAAATTTCAATTGAGTAGTTACAGTAGCGGGGATGGAAATCTAGACTGGAAGTGGAGACTGCAGCTACAGACCATTCTTTCAAGGAGCCTGGCTCTGAAGAAAGGAAGTCAGGAACAAACATTATGGAGAACCTGTCGGGTTTCAGAATTTGAAAGAAGGACCTTCACATTGATTACTCCATCTAACTTCACAAACCTCAGAACAAACTTGTGGTAAACTTTATTTCCATTTTATAGAAATTAAGCTTCAGAGGGGTTAAGTGATTTGCTCAGGGACAACATGGTAGGGCTGGGAATATAAAACCAGGGTCTTCTTCACGACAAAATTCATTCTCTTAAAAGTCAATGTAGAATTGAGGAAAGAAATGAAGGACTACAGCAGAAAGGAATCTGTGGAAAGATTAAAGATATAAGAGAGTGGGAGTATAATTGATGGGGCAAGGCCCATAGAAGGTAAGTAAAAATGAGACTCAGAAGCAAGAGACATTAACCCTGGACAAGAAGTGAAAAATCACTTCCTCTTAGATTGAAAGAAGTCAAGAGAGTGTGAAAGTAGATATGTTTATAGTTTAAGGGATGACAGGAAATGATGAAATTAAAACTCAGGGATCTCTATTTCCCTTTAAAGCAGAAGGCAAGACTTTGTGTGAGAGGACAAGGATAAAAACAAAAATTTAAAGGTGATGGTTTGACACAGCCACTGTAGGAAACAAGGGAGGAATGGACCTCAGACCAGAAAAACCACTTCCTTTTTATCATCGGTCCTTGGATCTTGATGTTTAGTTAAAAATGCTGGGTACCTGAGACATTAAGTGCATATAAAACACTTCCTTACATGAGATCAAAATTCTTTTGATGGTTATACTATTTTCAGCTAACATATTTTTAAAAATAATACAAAGGTATGAATCTTCACTTTTCATTAGATTTATTACATATTAGCAGAAATTAAATGTTAAATCTCTGGATGACACAAATAGTTAAGCACTCAGTTACTAGCTAAAAGGTTGGCAGTTCAAACCCTCTGACACTGATACAAAATATTTGCTTATGCAATGAGTTAACAGGATCAATAAACTTTTGCAAAATAATTACAGAAATCAACTATTTTTTATTTCAATTAAAAAACATTTAAATAAAGTTAACAGCAACCTCCACACCCACTTAAACTAAACCATCTACTTTCAGAAATGAGAGTCACAATACATTTTCAGTACCCTGATCATGTTCATAACCCAATTATGAGACATAATATGGCTTCCAGGATATCAATTCTTTTGCTTTTTTTCTGAATTGTTTATCATTCTTCTCAATTTCCTTTGCTTGTGGTTTGCCTTCTCCCTGACTTCACAATGGTGGTACACCTCCAGACTCAGTCTTTGTCTTCTCCTTTCTGCGTACCTCCCCTTAGTAACTCCATCCAGTATCATGGTTTTAAACACAAATTTGTATCTCCATCTCAGACCTCTCTCCCAAACTTCAGACTTACAAATTTAACTGCCTGTTCAGCATCTCACTTTGATGTCTTTTAGATATCTCAAAAACTCAACATTGTGCAAAATGAAATCCTGATCTTCCCAATCCAGCTCCCACAACCTTGTCCGTCTCAGTCCATGGAACTCTATCCTTCCAGTTGCTCGGGCAAAACACCTTGAAATCATCCTTGACTCCTCCAAACTGTCACACACACACACACACAAAAAAAAACCTGTTGCTACTACTTCAAATTATATCCAGAATCTGACTACTGTTCACTACCTCTATACTGCCATCATCTCTCACATGGATTACTGCAAAGGCTCCCAGACAGCTCTCTGTGCTCTTATCCTTGCCCTCCACAGTCCAGTCTCAACCACAGCAGCCAGGGTCATCTCAAAGGTAAGTCAGATCATGTCAATTACCTGATTAAAAACTCTCTAATGGTTCCACAATCCCTGAATAAAAGCCAGTCCTTACAATGGCTTACGATGATCTACATGATCTGGTCCCCCATTACTTCTTTATTCATGTTCTCTTACTTTCCCCTGCTCTAACTCCACTCCAGCCATATGAAACTCCTTTCTCAAATGTGTCAGGTACTCTTCCGTCTAAGGGCCTTTGCTTTAGCTGTTCCCTCTGCCTAGAGTGCTCTTCACCAGATATACCATCACAGTTAACTTCCTCACTTCTTTTAACTCTTTACTCAGTAATTGCCTTCTGCATGAAACCTATCTGAACCTCACCCTTCCCACCACCATTACCTTTACTTTTTTTCTACAGCACTTTTTTCTCCACAATACTTTTCACCTTCTAAAGTACCATATATTTATTTTGATTATTCCTTATTTCTATCTTGTCCCACTAGAAAGCTCCATCTCATTTGACGGCAATTTTTTCTTTTGGTTCTCAGATGTATCCCAAGGACCTACAACAGTATCTGGCATGTGGTACATAGGCAATTAACATATGTTGAATGAAAGAACCAAACCACGTATACAAGTGAACTGACATTAGCCAAAGATCTTGGCATTACTAAGAGCCATGAGATGCTTTTTTTTGTTTTGTCCAATCTAGACCAATAAATAGATTACAAAACCTACCAGCCCTGTCAATGATGGCTTCAGCTGTTGTTCCTAAGACAATAAAAACATTAATTTAATACAGAAGGGACAATACCCTTGCAAAGGATTGTTGTTGTTGTTATCTGGTTCCAACTCATAGCGACCCTATGCACAACAGAACAAAACACTGCCCAGTCCTGCACCATTCTTACAACTGTTGTTATGCTTCAACTTATTGTTGCAGCCACTGTGTCAATCCAACTCGTTGAGGGTCTTCCTCTTTTCCGTTGACCCTGTACTCTGCCAAGCATGATCTCCTTCTCCAGGGACTGATCCCTCCTGACAACATGTCCAAAATATGTAAGACGCAGTCTCACCATCCTTGCTTCTAAGGAGCATTCTGGCTGTACTTCTTCTAAGACAGATTTCTTTGTTCTCTTGGCAGTCCATGGTATATTTAATATTCTTCGCCAACACCACAATTCAAAGGCATCAACTCTTCTTCGGTCTTCCTTATTCACTGTCCAGCTTTCACATGCATATGATGCAATTGAAAATACCATGGCTTGGGTCGGGCGCACCTTAGTCTTCAGGGTGACATCTTTGCTCTTCAACACTTTGAAGAAGTCCTTTGCAGCAGATTTGCCCAATGCAATGCGTCTTTTGATTTCTTGACTGCTGCTTCCATGGCTCTTGATTGTGGATCCAAGTAAAATGAAATCCTTGACAACTTCAATCTTTTCTCCGTTTATCATGATGTTGCTCATTGGTCCAGTTGTGAGGATTTCTGTTTTCTTTATGTTGAGGTACAATCCATACTGAAGGCTGTGGTCTTTGATCTTCATTAGTAAGTGCTTCAAGTCCTCTTCACTTTCAACAAGCAAGGTTGTGTCATCTGCATAACACAGGTTGTTAATAAGTCTTCCTCCAATCCTGATGTCCTGTTCTTCTTCAAATAGTCCAGCTTCTAGGATTATTTGTTCAGCATACAGATTGAATAGGTATGGTGAAAGAATACAACCCTGACACACACCTTTCCTGACTTTAAACCAATCAGTATCCCCTTTTTCTGTCTGAACAACTGCCTCTTGATCTATGTAAAGGTTCCTCATGAGCACAATTAAGTGTTCTGGAATTCCCATTCTTCGCAGTGTTATCCATAGTTTGTTATGATCCACACAGTCAAATGCCTTTGCATAATCAATAAAACACAGGTAAACATCCTTCTGGTATTCTCTGCTTTCAGCCAGGGTCCATCTGACATCAGCAATGATATCCCTGCTTCCACATCCTCTTCTGAAACCAGCCTGATTTTCTGGCAGTTCCCTGTCGATATACTGCTGCAGCCATTTTTTAATGATCTTCAGCAAAATTTTGCTTGGGTGTGATATTAATGATATTGTTCTATAATTTCCACATTCGGTTGGATCACCTTTCTTGGGAATAGGGATAAATATGGATCTCTTCCAATCAGTTGGCCAGGAAGCTGTCTTCCATATTTCTTGGCATAGACAAGTGAGCACCTCCAGCGCTGCATCTGTTTGTTGAAACATCTCAATTGATATTCCATCAATTCCTGGAGCCTTGTTTTTCTCCAATGCCTTCAGAGCAGCTTGGACTTCTTCCTTCAGTACCATCAGTTCCTGATCATACGCCACCTCTTGAAACGGTTGAATATCGACTAATTCTTTTTGGTATGACTCCGTGTATTCCTTCCATCTTCTTTTGATGCTTCCTGCATCATTTAATATTTTCCCCATGGAATCCTTCACTACTGCAACTCGAGGCTTGAATTTTTTCTTCAGTTCTTTCAGCTTGAGAAACACTGAGCTTGTTCTTCATATACTTGACAATATATGAGTTTATATGAATACTATAGAGAATATACTCATTGTTTGCAGCTATAGCCAAGTTTAGAAGAATTATAACTTAAAAAAGAAGTAATGTTCAAGTGATTTTGATGAATTTTTAAAAGTCTATTTGAAAAATAAGATAAACCTTGATAGGTATACCAAATAAAACTCATTGCCATCGAGGCAATTCCAGCTCATAGCGACCCTATAGTACAGAGTAACACTGCCCCATAGGGTTTCCTAGGAGCACCTCGTGGATTCAAACTGCCTACCTTTTGGTTACCGGCTATTGCTCTTAACTACTACACCACCAAGGTTTCCTTGATAGGCATAACTTATTCATAATATCAAAAATGAAAAGTTTACTTTAAATCTTACAATTTTAAGTAGGATTCACAAAGAGCTATGCTGTCTACAAACTGTTTTCATAAAAACTCTTATTTTCTCATTCATTCATTGAGGTATCTATCCTGTGAGAGATATATGATCATCAACCCCATTTTATAGATATGGTAACTGAGATTAACATAAGTTAGGTTAATTTTCCAAGGACACTCAGCTAGTGCATAGAGACTCCTGGATTCAAACATAGGTTCATGAACTTTTTTTTTTTTAAGTTTTTGTTTTGGAATAATTGTAGATACACAGGAAGTTGCAAAACAGTATGGAAGTCCCATGTACATTTCATTCAATTTCCTCCATTGGTTACACTTATATAAGTACAGCACAATACCAGAAACCAGTAACTGACATTGGTCATGTACTTTTTATTATAGTCCTGGGAATCATAATGGACCACAAACGATATGACTCAAAGATTTTTTTCGAACTCAAGAGAAGATAATATACATAAGTGAGCTAAGAAGCAATTTCTAGGTATATACAATTTTGCTCTGATAATTACGGGAGTATTACATTCCACTGGCTATTTATATTTAGTAATATAAATTCATATTTATGTTGGTAATATAAATATATAGATAAAAAGTATCCAATATATGATTAAAAGATGGTAACATTAAGCAAAAGTTTATCTGCTAAACTTTTCTTCATTTATATGAGTAGTTATTATGGTGATATTGACCAATCACCAAGACATCTCTGCTCTGGTTAAGGCACAAAAGCTACTCTCGAATCCCACTAATAACCATCCTTGAATTTCAAATCCAGTAGAATTCTTTTTCCCCCCTCCCTTTTGTCCTCAAGACAGTAATGTTTACAATTAACTGCTTCATTCTTGGGGAAACTTTTTCCTTCATTGGCTTTGAACACAATACTCCCTTGATTCTCCTTTAATCTGTCTTTTTTGATGTCTATAACCTATTATCTTTCAACATAAACCTCAGACTCCTTCCTTAGTGCACAAGTAAGAACTGCAGTCCTGTTTGGGATACAACAGTTTTCCCAGGTCAAAAATCTTACTGATGTTTGTCTGGTCAACTTGGCATAACTATCCACCATTCTAAGGTCTCCTCTACATTTCTCAGAATCCCTTTCCCTTTATAGATAGGGTTAGATTTTCCCATGAGAAGAACTCACGTAAGGTTCGCAAAGAGTAGAAGCCATTATTCTTTGGACATTGCTAGAGGCAGAGAGAGATAAATGTTAGACTCTCAGCAGCCTCTGGGAGAGTGCTTGAGAATCACCTACTTTACTACTGCAGCCCAAAATACATGGCAGAAGCTTTGTCAAAGACACTTGATAATTGCAGCACTTTCCCAATCAGCTTTTGAGAATTCTGATGTTGTCCTACTTGTCTGGTTCCCTGACCTTCTAGGTGTAGCTTCCCTGACTTTCTAAGATAATCTCCCTGACCTTCACACCCCAACTCTTCCAACATTTGGGTAAGCCCTAATTACCATAATTCCTAGATCAAACTTTTATTCCCAAAATATTTTAAATGCCTCTATTTTCTTTACCAACCTCAGACTGCTAACAATCATATATGTATATGTAGATATTTATACATTCATCCGATACCTCTAGAAACATACAAAACAGCCTAGCAGTGGTAGTTGCCTTTGGAGAAGGAAAGTGGATGGCTAGAGTATGGGAATGAAAGGAAAACTTACCTTTTAATATTTACCCTTTGGTGCGTGAATTCTATACTCTGAGCATGTACCATCTATTCAAAAATGAAGTATTTAACTTGAGGAAATGCTCACGATCATTAGCCATTAGAGAGATGCAAATCAGAACTACAATGAGATTTCATCTCACTCCAACGAAGCTGGCATTAATCCAAAAAACACAAAATAATAAATGCTGGAGAGGTTGTGGAGAGACTGGAATGCTTCTACACTGCTGGTGGAAGTGTAAAATGGTACAACCACTTTGGAAATTGATTTGCTGCTTGCTTAAAAGGCTAGAAATAGAACTACCACACGATCCAGCAATCCCACTCCTTGGGATATATCCTAGAGAAATAAGAGCCTTTACATGAACAAATATATGCACATCCATGTTCATTGCAGCACTGTTTACAATAGCAAAAAGATGGAAGCAACCAAGGCACCCATCAACAGATGAATGGATAAATAAATAATGGTATACTCACACAATGGAATACTACGCATCGATAAAGAACAGTGATGAATCTGTGAAACATTTCATAACATGGAGGAATCTGGAAGGCATTACACTGAGTGAAATTAAAAAACCCACTGCTGTCGAATCAATTTCTACTCATAGAGACCCTATAGTACAGAGTAGAACTGCCCGATAGAATTTCCAAGGAGCGCCTGGCAGATCTGAGCTGCCAACCTCTTGGTTAGCAGCCATAGTACTTAATCACTACACCACCAGGGTTTCCTGAATGAAATTAGTCAGGTACGAAGGGCCAAATATCATATAAGACCACTATTATAAGAACTCGAGAAATAGTTTAAACAGAGAAGAAAATATTCTTTGATGGTTATAAGAAGGGGGAGGAAGGGAGGGAGGGAGAGGGGTTTTCACTAATTACATAGTAGATAAGAATTATTTAAAGTGAAGGGAAAGACAACACACAATACAGGGGAGGTCAGCACAACTGGACTAAACCAAAAGCAAAGAAGTCTCATGAATAAACTGAATGCTTCGAAGGCCAGTGTAGCAGGAGCAGGGATTTGGGGACCATGGTTTCAGGGGACATCTAAGTCAATTGACATAATAAAATCTATTAAGATAACATCCTGCATCCCACTTTGGAGAGTGGGTTCTGGGATCTTAAACACTAGCAAAGGCCATCTAAATTGCACCAATTGGTCTCAACCCACCTGGAACAAAGGAGAATGAAGAACACCAAACATACTAATTATGAGCCCAAGAGACAGAAAGGGCCACATAAACCAGAGACAACATCAGCCAGAAGAACTAGATGGTGCCCAGCTACAACCGATGACTGCTCTGACAGGGAACACAACAGAGAACCCCTGAGGAAACTGGACAGCAGTGGGATGCAGACCTCATATTCTCATAAAAAGACCAGACTTAGTAGTCCCACTGAGACTAGAAGGACCCCGATGGTCATGGTCCCCAGAACTTCTGTTAGCCCAAGACAGGATCCATTCCCAAAGTCAACTCTTCAGACAGAGATTGGACTGGACAATGGGATAGAAAATGATACTGGTGAAGTGTGAGCTTCTTGAATCAAGTAGACACAAGAGACTATGTTGGCATCTCCTGTCTGGAGGGGAGATGAGAGGGTAGAGGGGGTGAGAAGCTGGCTGAAAGGACTAGAAAAGAGATAGTGGAGGGAATGTGCATACTGCCTCTTTAGGAGGAGGGCAATTAGGAGTATATAGCAAGGTATGTATAAATTTTTGTATGAGACTGACTTGATTTGTAAACTTTCATTTAAAGCACAATAAAAAAATTTTTTTAAATGAAGTATTTAAAAGGTATATACTCATATGTCGTTGTTAGCTGTTGTCTAGTTAACTCCAAATTACGGCAACCTTATGTATAACAGAACAAAATATTGCCTGGTCCCGCATCATCCTCACAATCACCAGCATGTCTGAGTCCATCGTGTGGCTACTGTGGCAATCCATCTCACTGAGGTCTTCCCACACTCTCACTGGCCCTCTACTTCACCAAACGTGATGTCTTCCCTTAGCAACAGATTCCTCCTGATGATGTGCCCAAGGCAAACAAGTTGGACAATGTTTTGTTGTGATCCATAAGGTTTTCAGTGGCTGTCAGAAGTCGATCACCAGGTCTTTTATTCTAGTCTTAGTCTGGAAGCGCCAATGAAACTTCTCCACCATGGGTAATCCCGCTGTTATTTGAAATATGAGTGGCACACGTTTTACCATCAAAGCAAAACATAAGCCACCATAGTAGGAGAAACTGACAGAACGGTGGTGATACACTCACATAATGTTTTGTTTTATGTCTCTGAGGGTCACATAGGCCTCGAGGTTTTTTCTGTCTATGGTCATTTACTAGTTTTACTACATTTGAAATCTCTGAGATATAAGTAATAGTGGAATAAGGAAGGGAAGAATGACTTCTCAGAAATGACGTTTTATGAGGTGGGGCCAAGATGTCAGCGTACTCAGATGCTTCCTGTGATCCCTTCTACAACGAAGACCTGAAAAAACAAGTGAATCAATTATATATGACAATCTAGGAGACCTGAACATCAAAGGCAAAGTTGAGGAATTGGACCGAGTGGCAGGGGGAGGGAGAGACAGTTCAGAGGCAGGGAGGCATTGCCAGAACTGACCAGGCGGGAACCAACACCCTTCAGGCCAAATCGGCTGTGCGTTGTGAGGCAAGCAGTGACACTTGGGACACATTTTCCACAACAGGAGAGACCAAGCAATACGGTCTACTTATGCCTCCAGAACCAGTGAAAAGCATTGCTCCATTGGCAAAAAGTGCACCTTACCTGCTGTGCAGAACAAAAAACACCCCTCTGGGAAAAACCTCTTAACCATTTACCTGACCCCTCGCTGCTCCACACTGGGTCCTGAGCTGCCTTCAGTGATAGCCACATCACCTGGGCCAGAAGTATGCCCTGTCACATGCCCTGAGCCACTCTCCCAGCTTTGGAGAGGGAACAAATTAACAAACAGGAGGGAAAAATAATCTGCCAGCTCCTCTAAGCTAGGAATTCAGGGAAGGCACAGCTCCTTTGCCTAGGCACGTGCATAACGGGTCCACACACTTTGAATGCCTTTCACCTCCTATTTCAAAAGCATATGCCCTCATTGGAAACCCTGGTGGCATAGTGGTTAAGTGCTATGGCTGCTAACCAAGAGGTCAGCAGTTCAAATCCACCAGGTGCTCCTTGGAAACTCTATGGGGCAGTTCTACTCTGTCCTATAGGGTAGCTATGAGTCGGAATCAACTTGACAGCAGTGGGTGGATGCCTTCATCAGCACAGCACAACAAGGTATATATCTGAAGCCTAACTTCAACTGTTCCAGCTATATGGTGGAGAGGCAGGTTGGTGATGTTTGACACTACTCGGCCTATTAAACAGGGTCCTCACCTACCCAAATCAGGGGTCTGAGGACTGGTGGCTCCACCCACACCACCTAACCACCCACGACAGGGGTCCAAGAATAAATGCTGCCTCCCAGTCCTTAAAGCCAACAGCTTTGGGTGCCCATAGTCTAGCTGTAAAACCCACCCACCTATGTGCTCTAAGGAACAGGGACATGTTTTCCTCATAGACACTCAGGTGCTGTTGTCAGCCCCCTACCCTGCTCAGCGTGAGACCCCGTACTGTAGCCAGACACCTGCGCCTACACCAATAACCTCTGCCCATCTAGGACTATAGGTGAGAGCTGGCACCACACACTTGGTGACCAACAACTTGGACACCTAAGCTGAATTCATACAAGAAAAGTAAATGAGCTCCTGGGCTCACATACCTAGTAACAGATCTAACCTCCAGGTGACAGGACGTTAGAGCTTCAAAGTCACCAAAAATCAAACTAGCTCACACGAGCAACCTATATGAGCATATCAAAACAATACAAAACAGAAAGCTAAGTCAAAGTAAGCAAACATAAAATAAATATAATAACTTATTGATGTCTTGGAGACAAGAGTCAATATCAAATTACATAAAGAGGCAGACCATGATGGCTTCAACAAGCTCCCAAAACAAAGAATCAAGAAATCTTCCAGATGAAAAGAACTTCCTGAAATTACTGGAAGTAGACTACAAAAGATTAATATACAGAACTCTTTAAGAGATCAGGAAGGAGATCAGGGAAAACACACAAGCTAAGCAACACACAGACAAAGCAATACAGGAATTAAAGAAGATTAGAGAAGAGCATAACAACAAATTTAACATCTGCAAGAATCCATAGAGAGACAGCAAACAGAAGTCCAGAAGATTAACAATAAAATTTCAGAATTAGACAACTCAATAAAAAGTCATAGGAGCAGTGTTGAGGCAACAGAAGTCAGAATTAGACTGAAGATACAGCACTTGGCATCAACTTATTTGGGGAGAAATGAGATAAAAAGAATTAAAAAATTAAAGAAACCCTGAGAATCATGTGGGACTCTATCAAGAGGAATAACCTACGAATGATCAGAGTACCAGGATAGGGGGCAGGGGGATAACAGAAAATACAGAGGTAATTGTTGAAGAGTTATTGGCAGAAAGTTTCCCCGATACAGTAAAAGATAAGAAGACATCTATCCAAGATGCTCATCAAACCCCATACAAGGTAGAACCCAAAAGAAAGTCACTGAGACATATTATAATCAAGCTTACCAAAACCAAAGATGAACAGAGAATTTTAATAAACAAAAAGTCATCTACAAAGAATAGTCAATAAGACAAAGCTTGGACTACTCAGCAGAAACTGTGTGGGCAAGAAGGCAATGGGGTGACATATATAAACCCTTGAAGGAAAAAAACTGCCAGTCAAGAATTATATGTCCAGCAAAACTGTCTCTCAGATATGATAGTGAACTTAGGGCATTTCCAGACAAACACAAGTTTAGGGAATTTGCAAAAAAACAAACTAAATTACAAAAAACACTAAAGGGAATCCTCCAGTTAGAAAATCAATAACATCAGATAACAACCAAAGACTAGAGCACAGGACACAGCAGCCAGATATCAGCCTAGATAGGGAAGTCACAAAAATAAATCAAAGCTAAAACACTGAAAATAGAGACATCGTTACGTAAAAGATGACAACATTAAAACAAAAAAGAGGGACTAAAAAATGTAGTCATACATCTTTCATATAGAGAGGAAGTCAAGGTGATATAAAGATATAAAAAGATTGCTTTAAACTTAGAAAAATAGGAGTAGCTGCAAAGGCAACTAACAATCCTACACATGAAAATGAAAAACATAAAGACTCAGCCAGTACAAAATTGACAACAATGAAAAAGATGAAAACAAAAAACATCAAGAAAAACAACGCAGCACAGAAAATTAAGTGGAACAAAGAAACTGTCACCAACATTAAAAAAAAAAAAAAAAAGACATCAAAATGACAGCACTAAACTCAAACCTATCAATAATTACACTGAATGTAAATGGACTAAATGTACCAGAACGGCAGAATGGATAAAAAAACAATCCACCTAGATGCTGCCCACAAGAAACACACCTCAGACTTAAAGACACAAACGAACTAAAACTCAAAGGATGGAAAAATATATCAAGCAAACAACAATCAAAACAGAGCAGGAATGGCAATATTTATCTCAGACAAAATAGACTTTAAAGTAAAATCCACAACAAAGGATAAAGAAGGACATGATATAGTCATTAAAGGGTCAAAATTCCAGGAGGACATAACCATAATAAATATTTACAAACCCAATGACAGGGCTCCAAAAAACATAAAACAAACTCTAACAGCATTGAAAAGAGAGATAGGCGGCTCCACAATAATAGTAGGAGACTTTAACACACCACTTTCAGTGAAGAACAGAACATCCAGAAAGAAGCTAAATAAAGACAGAGAAGATCTAAATGCCACAATCAACCAACTTGACCTCATAGAAATACCAGGACACTCCACCCAACAGCAGCCAAGTATACTTTCTTTTCCAACACACATCGAACATTCTCCAGAATAGACCACATATTAGGCCATAAAGCAAGCCCTAAAAGAATCCAAAGCATTGAAATATTACAAAGCAGCTTTTCTGACCACAAAGCCATAAAAGTAGAAGTCAATAACAGAAAAGGCAAGGGAAAAAAAATCAAACACATGGAAACAGAACACCACCTTACTCAAAAACTACTGGGTTATAGAACAAATTCAGGATGGAATAAAGAAATTCACAGAATCAAATGAGAATGAAAACACACCCTACCAAGAACCTTCCAGCCACAGCAAAAGCAGAGCTCAGAGGTCAATTTATAGCAATAAATACACACATCCAAAAAGAAGAAAGGGCCAAAATCAAAGCATTAACCCTCCAACTCGAACAAATAGAAAGAGAATAGCAAAAGAAGCTCTTGGGCACCAGAAGGAAGCGAAATAAAAATAAGAGCAGAATTAAATGAAACAGAGAATAGAAAACAATTGAAAGAGTTAATAAGACCAGAAGCTCGTTATTTGAAAAGATCAACAAAATCAATAAACCACTGGCCAAACTGACAAAAGAAAAACAGGAGAGGAAGCAAAAAACTCAAATAAGATCGGCGACATCAAAACAGACCCAACTGAAATTAAAAGAATCATAACGGAATACTATAAAAAGTTGTACTCTAATAAATTTGAAAACCTAGAGGAAATGGACAAATTTCTAGAAATACACTACCTACCTAAACTAACACAGAGGTAGAACAACTAAATAAACCTACAACAAAAGAAGAGGCTGAAAAGGTAATTTAAAAACACCTAATAAAAATGTTCTGGCCCTGATGGCTTCACTGGAGAACTCTACCAAACTTTCAGAGAAGAGTTAACACCACTATTACTAAAGGTATTTCAGAGCACAGAAAAGGATGGAATACTCCCAAACTCATTCTATGAGGCCAGCACAACGCTGATGCCAAAACCAGGTAAAGACAGCACAAAAACGGAAATTACAGACCAATATCCCTCATGAACATAGATGCAAAAATCCTCAACAAAATTCTAGCCAACAGAATTCAACAACGTATCAAAAAAAATAATTCACCATGACCAAGTGGGATTCATACCAGGTATAGAAGGACGGTTCAACATTAGAAAAACAATCAAGGTAATCCATCACATAAGTAAAACAAAACATAAGAAGCACATGATCTTATCAATTGATGCAGAAAAGGCATTTGGCAAAGTCCAACATCCATTCATGATAAAAAATGCTCAGCAAAACAGGAATAGAAGGGAAATTCCTCAACATACAGCCAACACCGCCCTAAACCCCTAAACGGAGAGTCTGAAAGCATTCCGGTTGAGAATGGGAACCTGATAAGCATGCCGTTTATCATCACTCTTATTCAACATTGTACTGGAGGTCCTAGCCAGAGCAATTAGGCTAGAAAAAGAAATAACGGGCATCTAAACCTTTTTTAAATTGGTAAGGAAGAAGTAAAAGTATCTCTATTTGCAAATGATATGATCTTATACATAGAAAATTCCAAAGAATCCACAAGAAAACTACTGGAACCTACAGATGATTTCAGCAAAAAAGATAAACATACAAAAATCAGTTGGATTTCTCTACACCAACAAAGAGAACTTCAAAGAAGAAATCACCAAATCAGTACCATTTACAATAGTCCCCAAGAAGATAAAACACTTAGGAATAAATCTTACCAGAGACATAACCAGAGACATAAAAGACCTATACAAAGAAAACTATAAGACACTACAGCCAGAAGCCAAAAGAAACCTAAGTAAGTGGAAAAACATACCTTGTTCATGGATAGGAAGACTCAACATTGTGAAAATGTCTATTCTACCAAAAGTGATTTACAGATACAATGCAATTCCGATCCAAATTCCACAGGCATTTTTTAATGAGATGGGGAAACAAATCGCCAACTTCATATGGAAAGGGAACAGACCCTGGATTAGTAAAGCATTACTGAAAAAGAAGAACAAAGTGGGAAGCCTCACACTACCTGATTTTAGAACCTATTATACCGCCACAGTAGTCAACAACAACAGATACACAGACCAAAGAAACAGAATTGAGAATCTAGATGTAAATTCATCCACTTATGAGCAGCTGATATTTGACAAAGGCCCAAAGTCCACTAATTGGGAAAAAGACAGTCTCTTTAATGAACGGTGCTGGCATACCTGGATATCCATCTGCGAAAAAATGAAACAAGACCCATACCTCACACCATGCACAAAAACTAACTCAAAATGGATCAAAGACCTAAATACAAAATCTAAAACGATAAAAATCATGAAAGAAAAAATAGGGGCAGCACTAGGAGCCCTAATACATGGCATAAACTGAATATAAAACATTACTAACAATGCACAAACACCAGAAGAAAAACTAGATAACTGGGACTCCTAAAAATCAAACAATTACACTCATCCAAAGGCTTTACCAAAAGAGTAAAGACAACCTACAGGCTGGGAAAAAATTTTTGGCTACAACAAATCCAATCAGCCTCTAATCTCTAAAATCTACATGATACTGCAAAAACTCAATAACAAAAAGATGAATAACCCAATTAAAAAAGGGCAAAGGATATGAGCAGGCACTTCACCAAAGAAGACATTCAGGTGGCTAACAGATACATGAGGATATGCTCATGATCATTAGCCATTAGAGAAATGCAATCAAAACTACAATGAGATACTATCTCACCCCAACAAGGCTAGCATCAATCCAAAAAACAAAATAATAAATGTTGGAGAGGTTGTGGAGAGACTGGAACACTTATACGCTGCTGGTGGGAATGTAAAATGGTACAACCACTATGAAAATCAATTTGGCTCTTCTTTAAAAAGCTAGAAATAGAATACCATATGATCCATCAATCCCACTCCTTGGAATATATCCTAGAGAAATAAGAGTCCTCAGACAAATATATATATGCACTCCCATGTTCACTGCAGCACTGTTCACAATAGTAAAAAGATGGAAACAAGCTAGGTGCCCATCAACGGATGAATGGATAAATAAATTATGGCATATTCACACAATGGAATATCACGCAACAATAAAAAACAATGATGAATCCACAAAACATCTCATAACATGGATGAATCTGGAAGGTTTTATGCTGAGTGAAATTAGTCAATCACAAAAGGATAAATACTGTATGAAAGCACTATTATAAGAATTCAAGAAAAGGTTTAAACACAGAAGAAAACACTCTTTGATGGTTTCGAGGGTAGGGAGAGGGGGAGAGGGATATTCACTAACTAGATAGTAGATAAGAATTATCTTAGGTGAAGGCAAGGACAACACACAATACCGGGGAAGTCAGCACAACTGGGCTAAACCAAAAGCTAAGAAGTTTCTTGAATACAACCAAACACTTCATGGGTCAGAGTAGCAGGGGCAGGGACCTGGGGACCATGGTTTCAGGGGACATCTAGGTCAACTGGTATAACAAATTATGAAAATGTTCTACATCTCACTTTGGTGAGTGGCTTCTGGCATCTTAAAAGTTACCAAGCAGCCATCTAAGATGCATCAATTGGTCCCAACCCACCTGGAGCAAAGGACAATAAAGAACACCAAAGACACAAGGAAATATGAGCTCAAGAGACAGAAAGGGCCACATAAACCAGAGACTCCACCAGCCTGAGACCAGAAGAACTGGATGGTGCCTGGCTACCACCAATAACCACCCTGACAGGGAACACAACGGAGAGTCCCTGACAGAGTAGGACAAAAATGGGATGCAAAACTCAAATTCTAGTAAAAAGATCAGACTTAATGATCTGACTGGGACTGGAGGGACCCCAGAAGACACAGCCCCCGGACCCTCTGTTAGCCCAAAACTAAAACCATTCCCAAAACTAACTCTTCAGACAAAGATTAGACTGGACTATAAGACATAAAATGATACTGGTGAGGAGTATGCTTCTTAGCTCAAGTAGATACCTGAGACTAAATGGGCAGCTCCTGTCCAGAGGCGAGATGAGAAGGCAGAAAGGGACAGTAGTTGGTTGAATGAACACAGGAAATACAGGGTGGAAAGGAGGAATGTGCTGTCACATTATAGGCAGGGCAACTAGAGTCACATAACAATGTGTATATAACTTTTTGTATGAGAAACTAAAGTGAACTGTAAATTTTCACTTAAAGCACAATAAAAAAAAAAAAAGTCAGGTTTTTGCGCTCACCAGGAATAAATTAGCTATGGAGCTATTGGTCAAGACTTCCTGAGAGTTTAGAAGAATTTTTCTCATTCATTCACTGGTATACTTATGAAAGGTAAAAACACAAAAAAACAAAAAGCCCCCAGTACTATAATCAAGGTACAGAGAAAGTACTGTAAGCTGTTGAACAGGTCAACATTGACGTTCGATCTACAACTTTAGAGGCAAAACAAATTTTAGAGACCATTTCATTTCTAGCATTATGATTTTAATTGCTAATAAGCTAATCTTATCTTTCACCCTCAATGAAAACTATAGATTTTTTAAACCATATTTTGAGATATGGATAATTTCAACATTAGAACCATAATTTGAGAATTTCCATAAATTGAGGAATTTTTAATAAGGGATTAAATAAACTACCACACTTACTAGACCCTTCAACCTAATTGGTACATTCTGGAGAAAACTGGTAAAATGAAGCAATAGAATATTTTTCCTAATTTCCAGTATCAAAGCCACTAAGAACTAGTATTATCTCTTTCTCAAAGAATTCAGGATTTCTATCCACCTGCCAGTGTTGCTATGATGCTGGAAACCATGCCACTGGTATTTCAAATACCAGCAGCATCACCCATGGTAGAGAGGTTTCAGTGGAGCTTCTAGACTAAGAGAGACTAGAAAGAAAGACCTGGCAACCTACTTTTGAAAATTAGCCAGTGAAAACCCTACTGATCAAAACAGAATATTGTCCAATATACAGCTAGAAAATGAGACCCCTAGGTTGAAAGGCACTCAAAACACACAGTGGCCACAACAACAAACTCAAGCATACTAACAATTGTGAAGGCCGTGCAGGACTGGGCAACATTTGGTTCTGTTGTACATGGGGTCGCCACAAGTCAGAATCAGTTCAACAGCAACTAACAAAATGACAACTTGTGTTGGGGAAATGAGCACAACTTGACCAAGGCAAAGTCATCGGAGCTTCATAAATACACCCAAACTCCCTGAGGGACCAAATTACTGGGCTGAGGGCTGGGGACCATGGTCTCGGGGAACATATAGCTCAACTGGCATAACATAGTTTATAAAGAATATTTCTACATCCCACTTTGATGAGTAGCTTCTGGGGTCTTAAAAGCTGGTCTCATCCCATGTGGAGCAAGGGAGAATGAAGAAAACCAAGGACACAAGGGCTAATGGACACAACTACCACAGCCTCCACCAGACTGAGTTCAGCACAACTAGATGGTACCCAGCTACCACCACTGACTGCTCTAACACGGATCACAATAGAGGGTACTGGACAGAGCTGGAGAAAAAAGGTAGAGCAAAATTCTAACTCACAAAAAAGACCAGACTTACTGATCTGTCAGAGACTGGAGAAATTCAAAGAGTATGGCCCCTGGATACCCTTTTAACTCAGTACTGAAGTCATTCCTGCGGTTCACCCTTCAGCCAAAGATTAGGCAAGTCCACAAAATGAACAATATTACCCATAGCTCCACCATGTATATGAAACTAATTGGGCACACCAGCCCAGGGGCAAGGACAAGTAGCCAGGAGGGGACAGGAAAATTGGACAAATGGAAATGGGGACCCCAAGGTCAAGAAGAGGAGAGCGTTAACACATTGCAAGGTTGGCAATCAATGTCACAAAACAAATTTGTGTATTAATTGTGTGATGTGAAACTAATTTGCTCTGTAAACCTTCATCTAACCCATCTAAAGCACACTTAAAAAAGTTGTAACATAAAGCCCTCTGAGATCTAGAAGAAAATTGCCATAAAGTGAGAACTGCTGGAGCAGTAAGTCATTGATTGTTAGGGTATAAGTGTATCTTATCCATCAGTACTTTAAGGCTGAAACAAAGGTTGAGACTCATTGCCATAATATACTTATAGGAAGATTTAATTTATAAAAGTCTCAACTGATTCATAGCTTTTAGGAAAAAATCTATAATATTATAATATAGCATAATAAACAATTTGATTCTGACTCATAGCGACCCTATAGGACAGAGTAGAACTGCCCCATAGAGTTTCCAAGGAAATATAATATAGCATAAAATATATATACATATATATATATATATATAGCATAGTATAGTTTAAAGCAAGGTACTTCGGTGTATATAACAAGTATCATTACATTTCAAGTACTTAAGTAGGTAAGATCCTTCTTGGGGGGGGGACCCTTAAACACAAGATAACACGATTCTATAGGAAAACGACAGTTAAAAGGTCTGCTGAAATCTTCACTATCTGCTTAATAAGAAGGGAAGTTCCTGCATGTTTTATCAAGCCACTAATCACTAACAGGCTTTTCTGCTACTTAGCATTTTTTTTTAAGCACACAATCTTGGTATACTACTGCCTCCTGGGGGTTAGAGTAAATCACTACTCTTCTGATAGAGGAAACAGAAAATGCAGACATTATTTTCTACTAACAACACAATGCAAAAAGTCCATGTCAAATAACAAGTAGGCTTTTCCTAAATAATCTCTTTGAGGGGAAAAAAATCTCATCTTTATTTCTATCTGAATAATCGGGGACTAAGTACATAATAAAACTTAATTATAGAACCCGTTGCTGTTGAGTCGATCCTTAATTATAGAAAGTGGTTGTTAATATGATTAAGAATGGCAAGGCTTACGTCGCATTTTGCACTTTCAGAGCACTTAACCAACATTAAATGATTAATCTTTACAACATTCTTGGGGTCAATATCACCACTATCATTTAACAGAAAAGTAAATTGCAAGGTTAAGTATTAGAAATTCAAGAACTAGGCAGTACCTAATAAGTAAAGTGCCTCAGAAGAATGGTTTTATGTAAAATATGAAGCACTAATACATTTACTTATCTCTAATACCCTCTGACCTACCTTGAGGAGAAATTAATTACTCTTTAACTAGGGCCCCAAAGTGTTTTCTATTTTTCCCTAGTATAGGACTTACCACTTTCGTACTATAGTTATTGAATTGTCAGTCTCCCTAGCTGAGCTCTGTACCTTCACAGCAATTTGCACAGTGTCTCATACATAGCAAGACATAGCAACGAATCATTCTAGTCATCTGTTCAAAAAACTGTTCAGCTGCTACATGCCAGGCACTGTTCTAGACACAGGAAATACAGAGGTTAAAAAGAATGCAAGCTCCCTGCTGTCATAGAGCATATACATTCTAGGGGGTAAAAGGAGATGACCAAAAAAAGAAAGAAAAAAAAAAACAAACTGTAAGGTAGTAAGAGCTATGAAGAAAATTAAAATAGATCAATGTGATTACCAGCTTCTAAATGATTAGATTAGGCAGTGATATTCAAGCTGATGTCTGAATACAAGAAAACAGCTAGCTTTAACCATATGGGGGAAAGACAATTCCAGGTGGCAAGTGCAAAAGGCCCAAGGTGGGGAAGAAATGTAAATATTCATGGAACAGAAGAAAAGACTGTGGTTAGAGTACAGTGGACCAAGGAATGACTGATAAAAGATGAGATCAGAGAGATGGGCAGAGGCTAGACTGGGGCCTTCTTGGGCCACAATAAGAATTTTATTCTAAGTGAGATGGGAAGTTATTTAAGGCTCTATGTGTTTGTTGATCTGAATTGCTGTACATTTTCCTAGTAGGTGGCACTAAATGGAAAATTATGATGGTACTGGTTAGGGAACCTTTCTAATTACTTTTTAGTAAAAAGCTACTTATAATTAAATCTTCAGACTGTAAGATAAAACAGCAGTGTCTACTAACATTTTAATAGAAGTTAAAATAATGAGATTTTGACAGTCATTATTGGAAAAAATTGAAGAGCTCCTGCATAAGCTACTGTACATTATAGATGATTACAGTTGGATCTTATGCTAATCACTTACTAATTTTGCAAAGCCTAAGATATCTCCAAATAGCTCATGGCAAGTGCCAGACATCTGGAGAGGAGGTTCCGGAGTGAGAGTATGAAAGTGCCATTAAATATAATAAATCTCTTTCTCTTACTGAGAAACCAGAATGAAAAAAATAACATACATTAGGAGAGAAAACCTCTCTGCATCCCAGTTTACTTCATCTGTAAAACAGGAATAAAAATATTCACCATGCTGACTTCATAGGGTTAAACAAAGAAAAACATGAAATAATAAATGTAAATGCTATTTGAAAGTTATAATATGAGTAAATTACCTAAAGATAAATACAAAAATGTCTTCCCTATAACCAAGGAATAGATGATATGGTGCTATGTATGCAATGACTATTTACTAAATATTTGTCAAATAATTTCAGAGTATCCTGGACATGAAGAGGCAGCAAAACTTCCTCTATCCATTTGGGTTTTAGAAAACTAACTCACTTAGTTCTGCTAATGGTGAGGTCAAAGTTAAAAGAAGATCAAAATATAAATTCACATAAAAATAAACTTACTATGTTATTTTTATTAAGAACAAAATTAACAAGAGTGAACAGGGAGTGCACTTTATTCCCATTACATTAAAGGGGCAGGATTACAGGTGTGGCTACTTAGGATACTTAACAAATATTTAGAGAAATATGCTGTATGTAAGTAATTTTACTTTTGGAATTAATGATTTGGTAGATTGCAAAACTACCAGTGAAATGCTAATTCAATGAAAATTACAAGGGTACAAGCACAGTATGATTCTTTACAAGGCAAATGAACACTAAAATAAAAAATAAAGCTTCTCTGTGGCACTATTTAATATAAGACTATATGGGTTTTACGTGAAGAATACTACATCTCACTTTAAAGGTAGGTTGTGCTAAATTTGAGAATATAATCAAGAAAGTCATATGCAAACCTTCCTACTATTTAGGATAAAAAGGGAAAAAGAAAACCCATGTCTTATAAGGACAGGTAAATGGCAAGTCCTTCATCTCCATCTTTAAACCGTATAACATAGTCTGCATTTCACTTATACAAATCAAATGTAAGAGGGTTTTATTGCTATTTAGTAAACAGACAAGGCATTCTCAAGTTGTGAGCCTTTGGTAACTCTTTATAATCATCTTTATAATACCATCTCCATCTTACTGCTTTGCTATGACACTTCTTGCCAAACTTCTATGATTAGCTTGGCACAATGGCTTGTGAACCTGCACAAAGGCCAATCTGATTCTAATGGGATTCACAAAATCAGTCAAAAGTAACTCAGTCCGTGAAGGGTCCAGTTAAGTGGGGCCCCTCGTCTCATGTCCATTAGACAAAGGCTCCAGATTGAGATTTTAATATGCTCACAAGCACCATGAGGTCTCTACTCAATTAAATACTAATCCAAAGTCAGAAGTCATTTGTTCCCTAGGTGTCTTTGGAACCAGAGTAACAAAGTGGTCCTTAGAATATAGCAAATTGACAAACATTCAATAATTTTAACTCTCTTCTAGTCAATAACAAAATACAGGTGATCAGCCCTGATTTTTGCATTCTTCCTTTCAACAAATATTTATGGAAAGTCTACAGTGTTCCAGGTACTTACTATCTTGATCACTGAATATGATTTACAACTGTCACAGAACCTTCCTATAAAAATAATAGTATAATTAAACCTTCCTTCTCAGCCTTTTAAAAATAATCTACTTTGAAGGATATATACCTCAATCGATGCATTAATTAAATATAATTAAGACTGATGAAGAGTGTGAAAGTAGACATATAGGGAATGAAAGCAGGGAAACACTTAACATTCATTCCAACTACACAGTCTACAAAGATATTATAAGACTCTTACAATAATTACACAGTTAATATATATTGAATACTTATCATTATGCACTTGAAAATCCACAATTTCTTAAAAAAAAAAACATACACCAACAGCCC
This sequence comes from Loxodonta africana, assembly GCF_030014295.1. Classification (NCBI taxonomy): domain Eukaryota; kingdom Metazoa; phylum Chordata; class Mammalia; order Proboscidea; family Elephantidae; genus Loxodonta; species Loxodonta africana. The sequence continues at coordinate 27,873,300 of NC_087360.1, read as the reverse complement.
ATCAATCTACACAAGACTAATAAAAACACCTCATGTAGGACAGCCTTAACTATAAGTTAAACACAAGAGGGCGCACAAGTCTGAGAAATTCTTCATGAAACCAAAAGCAAGTTGCATTTTTCTTAACAATTTACAGCTGACCACACTGCATGGTCATATGGATTTATAAGGATTGCTCCTTTATTAAGTTGAGGCCAACTGCACTGAAAGTATTTCTTTTTCTCAATATACTTTCCAGAATTCAAATGACTGTTTCTCTGATAACCTAAATTCCTAATCTAAATTGCCTTTAAATCTAAATGTATTATTATTTTATCATTAAGGAAAACTATGACTTTCAATTAGAAGTGTATAATCTTAGTCTACCTTCTCCTTGGAAAACCTAATATTCTGAAGCTAGCTAATTCTTAAAATGTTTATTTTAAAGTGTCCTTAAAAGTCACCCATTGAGAGTGAGGTAGAGGCAACATGGTGCCCTAGACAGACGCAACATGCCGTCTAACAAATGCACACGTCAATCCTGGAACTCTAAGCACTAAATGAAGGGATGAATAACTAGATCAAACACCGAACATTAGAAGAAAGTGAAGGAAAAAGAGAACAAGAACAGATACAAAATGGAGGAGGTCCACGACCTAGATAGCATAATGTCGCCGTCTTGGAGCACGGCCAGCAGCAACACAAGACAGGGAGCATGGGAAGCAACTTCATGGAGCCCCCAACAGGAGACAGAGCACTCACCCTGTACACCAATTCCCCTTCCTGCCGGCCCTCACCATGCCACCATGGCTAGAATGTCCCCAGCTCAAGCCCTACACAGCACTGATCCCACATTGCCCCTTCCCTCCCAGCACTGATACATCTCCCCATCTGACACCCCCGCCTATCTGGCAAGGGGCTGTGAATGCTCCCACACCTGTGGGCTAACATCAGGAGGGAGACGGAGCCCACCAGGTCAGCCCTCAGACACCTCACCATACAAGTGTCCAGTGAAGCGAATGCTTGCTGCTGCTGGGCCACCCGGACAAGATGACGAGAGCTATCATGCCCCCAAATGAGTAAGCAGCTAAACACACCTGATCCACCTGCCTTAACGTATCAAAACAAAATAAAGAAGCAGGACGAAACAAACGAACACACAAACAATAAGTATAGAAAATAATGTTTTAATGTCTCTGAGACAGCAGACAATATCATAACATATAAAAAAGCAGAAAATGGCTCTAGCAAGTGACCAAAGTAAGAATCAAATGATCTTCCAACAGAAGAAAAGACAAGAAAAGAAAAGAACAACCTAATATGGAATTCAAAAGGCTAATATTTAGGACCCTCTAAGAGATTTTTTTTTAAGAGATTAGGAAAGAGATAAAGGAAAACACACATAAGACCAAAGAAAAATAGACAAAATCATGGAAGACACAGACAAAACTAATTAAAACAGGCAAAATTAAGAAAAAACAGACAAAACAACAGAAGAATTCAGAAAAATAATATAAGAATACCAACATAAGTAAGCAATTAGAAATTATACAAAAACAGCAGCTAGAAATCCAAAAGTTAAAAAACTTTCACAAATGGACTACTCAAAACAAGGCTTTAGGAGCAACTTTGAAACAATGGAAGACAGAATTAGCAAAAATGAAAGACAAATCCTTGGATACAACTTTGTTTGAGAAAAAAAATCAATGAAAACATAAGAGCCTTGTAGGACCCAAGAGAAAAACTGGTGGACTTCTGGCCAACGTGGTGCCATAGAAAGCAGCACAGGCTGTCCCTCCACAGTGAAGACCCAAAAAACTAAGTAAAACAGAGAAAAACGTCATTCTTGGAACCTGAAGTGTCAAATAAATAGATAAAGAACTCAGTCAAACACCGAATGAAATAAGAAACTGACAGAGGACAGAGAGCAAGTAGAGATACGTGCTGAAGGCCCTATCACCTAACACAGCACAGATCCACCATCTTGGACTCCTGTTGAGGATCGGCAGACAGGGGGAATAGGAAAGCAGCTCTGCAGAACTCCCAGCAAGAGACGGAGCATCCGGTAACCAGTGATACACGCTTTCCCACTCCCTATTCTCTTCCCGCTGCTCTACCTCCAAGATTCCTAGCTGGCTGCGGTGGCTCGGCCGGCTGGGAAGTGCAGCGTCCATGCCACTTGGATTCGTACCACCTATGTCAGAGATTGGTGGGCAAGGAGTACAGGAAAGCAGCTTCACGAGGTTCCCCGCAGGAGACACAGCACCCCGTAAGGAGTGATATATGCTTTCCTAATTCCCCCTTCTTCCCACCGCCAGCCTCCTCTGCTTCCCACCAGCTATAGTCTCTTGTCTGGAGGCAACTGCTTTGGCCTCAGGCTGCTTGGATTCACCCTGCCCACACTGGCCACTGGCCAGGCCCCTGAGCTGGTGTTGGTTCTTTCCGTCTCTTTTGGTTTCTTCTGTGCCTACCACCTGCCCCTCCTTTCTCTGGAACACCTGGCTCCATGTGCCATCTTTCCTTCTTCTTGAAAGGCTGTGAAGCCACCCTCGACTGGGGAACTACTCCCCCAGTCCACAACACCACACTGGTGGGATCCCTGGGGCTTTTTTTCCTTGTTTTGCTTTGTTTGTTTTATTTTTCTTTTCTCAGCTTGGGAGCCCCTTCTAGCAAGGGTGCACTGCAAGGCTTAAGAGCCACTACCCCAATCTGCGCAGCCACATAAGCGGGAACCCTGGGGGCATTTCTTTCTCTTTTTTTCCCCTCTTTCTTTCATTTTTTTTTCTTTTTCTCTTTTTCCCTTTCTGTCTTTCTCCATTTCTCAGTTCTCATCTTTCTACGCTTATCTTCGTTTCCTGTCTCCTGAATACCTGGTGCTGTGTGATATCTAGACCCCCTCTAGCCAGGCTATACTGCACAGCCTGGGAGTCACTTCCCCAGTCTTAGCAGCCCCACCAGTGGGACTCTGGGACTTCTGGGAGTTTTTCTTTTCTTTTCCAAATTCTTATCCACTTATCTTTTCTGTCTTTTTTTCCTTTTTGCTTTTCTCCATTTCTCGGTTTCTCATATATCCACTCCAACAGCAAGCTCCCTTAGCACTCTTTTTTTTAATTTCTTTTCCTGTTTGTTTTTTGGCTCCTGTTTCTCTTTCTCTCTCTCCTCTTTCCCATAGCCCTATTAGCTCCATACATCACAACCTCTCCCCTCTTTCCTGCCTTCCTGCACTGTGCACTGAGCATTACAACCCCGAAAGGCACAGGCATGGACTACTGGAACCTGCCCAGCACTGATTCCTGGCCTTCCCTGTTGGCCCTAGTACATGCCACAAACAACCCATCCCAGCCCCTCCCCTTCAGCTGGATCTGCCCTGCTGCACCACAGCTGAATGACTAGCCCTGCCCATTGGACAAGGAGGTGAAAAGTACCATGACTAAAGATGAACAAGCAACAAAGAATGCACAGCCTGCCTACTCAGACATAACCAAATAAAACAAAAAAGCAAGATGAAACAAACAAATCTACAATCAAGAAATGAAGGAAAAAACTATTGAATGTCCCAGAGACAGCAGCAGACAATATCAAAACATATTAAAAAAAAAAAAAAAAACAGGACAGGGTGGTTTCAGTAGGCGTCCAAAATAAAACACCAGATGACTTTCCAGTAGAAGGCACTAGAATTACCTGATAGGGAACTCAAATCTCTAATATTCAGAGCAATCCAAGAGTTGAAGCAAAAAGCAGACAAAAATAAGGGAAAAAATAGACAAATTCATGGAAAAGGCAGACAAATTCACAGAAAATACAGACAAAAAATGGAAGAATTCAGGAAAATAATACTGGAACAAAATGCCAAAATAAATTCACAACAAGAAATCATTAAAAACAATTAGAAATCCAAAAGATAAACAACAAGATGTCAGAAATGCACAGTGTCACAGAAGGGGTGAGGAGCAGGTTTAAAATGATGGAAGACAGAATCAGCGAAACTGTAAGACAAACACTTGGATACAACTCTGAGGAAATATAAGAAAGATGAAAAAACACTGGGAATTATGTGGGATACAATCAAAAGCAAAAATGTGCTAGTGATCGAAGTTCCAGAACAGGGAGAGAAAACAGAAAACACAGAGAGGATCATTGAAGAACTGCTGACAGAAAACTTGTCTAATATCATGAAAGGTGAAAAGCTGACCATCCAAGAAGCTCAATGAACCCCATATAGGATAGACCCCAAAAGAAAATCACCAAGGCATATCATAACCACACTCCCTAAAACCAGGACAACGAAAAAATCCTAAGAACAGCTTGAGAAAAACAAAAAGTCACATACAGAGGAGAAACAATAAGAATAAGCTCTGATTATTTAGCAGAAACCATGCAGGCAAGAAGGCAATGGGATAACATATGTAAAACCTTGAAAGAAAAAAATTGCCAACCAACAATTCTATATCCTGCAAAACTTCCGTTCGAATATGATGGTGAAATTAGGATATTTCCAGATAAACAGAACTTAAGGGAATACGTAAAAACCAAACCAAACTTACAAGAGTTATTAAAGGGAGTCCTTTGGTCTGAGAACAAACAACATCAGACCACAGCCTGAATCTAGGACACAAGATTGTACCAGGCAGACACTAACCTAGGAAATAAACTCTCAAGGACTATCCAAACCAAAAAAAAAAAAAATGCAACAGGGAATCAGGGAGGTTAATCTGTAGATGATAATATCAGAACAATAAAAGAGGGAATAAATGGTATAGGTATAGAACATTCTAAGGGACAGGAAGGCAAGGCAATACCAAGTAAGAATAGACTGGTTCAAACCTATGAAGATGAGGGTAAATTTCAAGGTAACCACAAAGAAAGTTAAAAAACCTACTCACCGAAATAAAGAAGAAAAACATAAAGTCTCAATAAAAACAAAAGAAATGAAAAAGAAATACACAAACAAAAGGAACTGGGGGGGCGGAGCCAAGATGGCGGACTAGGCAGACGTTACCTCGGATCCCTCTTACAACAAAGACACGGAAAAACAAGTGAATCGATCACATACATAACAATCTACGAACCCTGAACAACAAACACGGATTTAGAGACGGAGAACGAACTAATACGGGGAAGCAGCGATAGTTTCCAGAGCCTGGAGCCAGCGTACCAGTCAGGTACGGCACAAGCACAGAGACCTGCTCCACCCCCCTGAACTAACCCCGGGAGGGGGACCAGCCGGTTCCACGGGCGGCGTGGGACGCAGCCGGTAGGAGAAGTCCCCGGGAGGCAGTGACTGATCTTGGAGCAGAAAGAGCAGCATCCGAGCCGGGGAACCGTCCCGCAGGGATTTGGACTGCTCGCAGGTACGCCATAAACACGGAGAGTTGCTCCACCCCCTGAACTAACCCCGGGAAGGGGACCAGCCGGGTCGCGCGGGCGGCGTGGGACGCAGCCGGTAGGAGAAGTCCCCGGGAGGCAGCGACCGGTATTGGAGTGGGGAGAACAGCGTTCCAGCCGGGACACTTGGTCGCGGCACAAGCACGGGGAGCTACTCCACCCATCTGAACTAACCCCGGGAGGGGGCCCACCTGGTTCACGGGGGCGGCACGGCCACGCGGCTGGAGGGACGAGAAGTCCCCGGGAGGCAGCGACTGATTTTGGAGTTGAGAGTCCACCGTCCCAGTAGGGGAGCCTTGACGCTGGGCGTGGGGCTGGAAGCGGAGGATCTGACCGTGACTCCAGCGGGCCAGACCCCCTGGGGGCAATCTCCACACAGCCAGCACACATAGGCGACGCGCCCGCGGGAATCTCAGATATAACAGTCATTCCAAGCAAGACAAGCAACTCTGGCTATATTCTGAGGTGCTACTCTCCTATCTCTCTGTTCCCTCCCCCACCCTCCCCAGGCGGCTTCATTAACATCTGAATAGCCTGAGCCAGAGGGAGAACTCTGATAGGGATCTGACTGCAGTTTATTTTAGCGGATTTTCTGGAAAAACTAGTTTCCCAGTGATGGCTCGGAGACAACAATCCATATCAAACCACTTAAAGAAGCAGACCGTGACAGCTTCTCCAACCCCCCAAACAAAAGAATCAAAATCTTTCCCAAATGAAGATACAATCCTGGAATTATCAGATACAGAATATAAAAAACTAATTTACAGAATGCTTAATGATATCACAAATGAAATTAGGATATCTGCAGAAAAAGCCAAGGAACACACTGATAAAACTGTTGAAGAACTCAAAAAGATTATTCAAGAACATACTGGAAAAATTAATAAGTTGCAAGAATCCATAGAGAGACAACATGTAGAAATCCAAAAGATTAACAATAAAATAACAGAATTAGACAACACACTAGGAAGTCAGAGGAGCAGACTCGAGCAATTAGAATGCAGACTGGGACATCTGGAGGACCAGGGAATCAACACCAACATAGCTGAAAAAAAATCAGATAAAAGAATTAAAAAAAATGAAGAAACCCTAAGAATTATGTGGGACTCTATCAAGAAGGATAACCTGCGGGTGATTGGAGTCCCAGAACAGGGAGGGGGGACAGAAAACACAGAGAAAATAGTTGAAGAACTTCTGACAGAAAACTTCCCTGACATCATGAAAGACGAAAGGATATCTATCCAAGATGCTCATCGAACCCCATTTAAGATTGATCCAAAAAGAAAAACACCAAGACATATTATCATCAAACTCACCAAAACCAAAGATAAACAGAAAATTTTAAAAGCAGCCAGGGAGAAAAGAAAGGTTTCCTTCAAGGGAGAATCAATAAGAATATGTTCTGACTACTCAGCAGAAACCATGCAGGCAAGAAGGGAATGGGACAACATATACAAAACACTGAAGGAGAAAAACTGCCAACCAAGGATCATATATCCAGCAAAACTCTCTCTGAAATATGAAGGCGAAATTAAGATATTTACAGACAAACACAAGTTTAGAGAATTTGCAAAAACCAAACCAAAGCTACAAGAAATACTAAAGGATATTGTTTGGTCAGAGAACCAATAATATCAGATATCAGCACAACACAAGGTCACAAAACAGAACGTCCTGATATCAACTCAAATAGGGAAATCACAAAAACAAACAAATTAAGATTAATTAAAAAAAAATATATATACATAACAGGGAATTATGGAAGTCAATAGGTAAAAGATCACAATAATCAAAAAGAGGGACTAAACACAGGAGGCATTGAACTGCCACATGGAGAGTGATACAAGGCGATATAGAACAATACAAGTTAGGTTTTTACTTAGAAAAATAGGGGTATATAATGAGGTAACCACAAAAAGGCATAACAACTCTATAACTCAAGACAAAAACCAAGAAAAACGTAACGACTCAACTAACATAAAGTCAAACACTATGAAAATGAGGATCTCACAATTTACTAAGAAAAACGCCTCAGCACAAAAAAGTGTGTGGAAAAATGAAATTGTCAACAACACACATAAAAAGGCATCAAAATGACAGCACTAAAAACTTATTTATCTATAATTACCCTGAATGTAAATGGGCTAAATGCACCAATAAAGAGACAGAGAGTCACAGACTGGATAAAGAAACACGATCCATCTATATGCTGCCTACAAGAGACACACCTTAGACTTAGAGACACAAACAAACTAAAACTCAAAGGATGGAAAAAAGTATATCAAGCAAACAATAAGCAAAAAAGAAGAGGAGTAGCAATATTAATTTCTGACAAAATAGACTTTAGACTTAAATCCACCACAAAGGATAAAGAAGGACACTATATAATGATAAAAGGGACAATTGATCAGGAAGACATAACCATATTAAATATTTACGCACCCAATGACAGGGCTGCAAGATACATAAATCAAATTTTAACAGAATTGAAAAGCGAGATAGATACCTCCACAATTATAGTAGGAGACTTCAACACACCACTTTCGGAGAAGGACAGGACATCCAGTAAGAAGCTAAACAGAGACACGGAAGATCTAATTACAACAATCAACCAACTTGACCTCATTGACTTATACAGAACTCTCCACCCAACTGCTGCAAAATATACTTTTTTTTCTAGCGCACATGGAACATTCTCTAGAATAGACCACATATTAGGTCATAAAACAAACCTTTGCAGAGTCCAAAACATCGAAATATTACAAAGCATCTTCTCAGACCACAAGGCAATAAAACTAGAGATCAATAACAGAAAAACGAGGGAAAAGAAATCAAATACTTGGAAAATGAACAATACCCTCCTGAAAAAAGACTGGGTTATAGAAGACATCAAGGAGGGAATAAGGAAATTCATAGAAAGCAACGAGAATGAAAATACTTCCTATCAAAACCTCTGGGACACAGCAAAAGCAGTGCTCAGAGGCCAATTTATATCAATAAATGCACACATACAAAAAGAAGAAAGAGCCAAAATCAGAGAACTGTCCCTACAACTTGAACAAATAGAAAGTGAGCAACAAAAGAATCCATCAGGCTCCAGAAGAAAACAAATAATAAAAATTAGAGCTGAACTAAATGAATTAGAGAACAGAAAAACAATGGAAAGAATTAACAAAGCCAAAAGCTGGTTCTTTGAAAAAATTAACAAAATTGATAAACCATTGGCTAGACTGACTAAAGAAATACAGGAAAGGAAACAAATAACCCGAATAAGAAATGAGAAGGACCACATCACAACAGAACCAAATGAAATTAAAAGAATTATTTCAGATTATTATGAAAAATTGTACTCTAACAAATTTGAAAACCTAGAAGAAATGGATGAATTCCTGGAAAAACACTACCTACCTAAACTAACACATTCAGAAGTAGAACAACTAAATAGACCCATAACAAAAAAAGAGATTGAAACGGTAATCAAAAAACTCCCAACAAAAAAAAGTCCTGGCCCGGACGGCTTCACTGCAGAGTTCTACCAAATTTTCAGAGAAGAGTTAACACCACTACTACTAAAGGTATTCCAAAGCATAGAAAATGACGGAATACTACCCAACTCATTCTATGAAGCCACCATCTCCCTGATACCAAAACCAGGTAAAGACATTACAAAAAAAGAAAATTATAGACCTATATCCCTCATGAACATTGATGCAAAAATCCTCAACAAAATTCTAGCCAATAGAATCCAACGACACATCAAAAAAATAATTCACCCTGATCAAGTGGGATTTATACCAGGTATGCAAGGCTGGTTTAATATCAGAAAAACCATTAATGTAATCCATCACATAAATAAAACAAAAGACAAAAACCACATGATCTTATCAATTGATGCAGAAAAGGCATTTGACAAAGTCCAACACCCATTCATGATAAAAACTCTTACCAAAATAGGAATTGAAGGAAAATTCCTCAACATAATAAAGGGCATCTATGCAAAGCCAACAGCCAATATCACTCTAAATGGAGAGAACCTGAAAGCATTTCCCTTGAGAACGGGAACCAGACAAGGATGCCCTTTATCACCACTCTTATTCAACATCGTGTTGGAAGTCTTAGCCAGGGCAATCAGGCTAGACAAAGAAATAAAAGGTATCCGGATTGGCAAGGAAGAAGTAAAGTTATCACTATTTGCAGATGACATGATTATATACACAGAAAACCCTAAGGAATCCTCCAGAAAACTACTGAAACTAATAGAAGAGTTTGGCAGAGTCTCAGGTTATAAAATAAACATACAAAAATCACTTGGATTCCTCTACATCAACAAAAAGAACACCGAAGAGGAAATAACCAAATCAATACCATTCACAGTAGCCCCCAAGAAGATAAGATACTTAGGAATAAATCTCACCAAGGATGTAAAAGACCTATACGAAGAAAACTACAAAGCTCTACTACAAGAAATTCAAAAGGACATACTTAAGTGGAAAAACATACCTTGCTCATGGATAGGAAGACTTAACATAGTAAAAATGTCTATTCTACCAAAAGCCATCTATACATTTAACGCACTTCCGATCCAAATTCCAATGTCATATTTTAAGGGGATAGAGAAACAAATCACTAATTTCATATGGAAGGGAAAGAAGCCCCGGATAAGCAAAGCACTACTGAAAAAGAAGAAAGTGGGAGGCCTCACCTTACCTGACTTCAGAACCTATTATACAGCCACAGTAGTCAAAACAGCCTGGTATTGGTACAACAACAGACACATAGACCAATGGAACAGAATTGAGAACCCAGACATAGATCCATCCACGTATGAGCAGCTGATATTTGACAAAGGACCAGTGTCAATTAACTGGGGAAAAGACAGCCTTTTTAACAAATGGTGCTGGCATAACTGGATATCCATTTGCAAAAAAATGAAACAGGACCCATACCTCACACCATGCACAAAAACTAACTCCAAGTGGATCAAAGACCTAAACATAAAGACTAAAACGATAAAGATCATGGAAGAAAAAATTGGGACAACCCTAGGAGCCCTAATACAAGGTATAAACAGAATACAAAACATTACCAAAAATGATGAAGAGAAACCCGATAACTGGGAGCTCCTAAAAATCAAACACCTATGCTCATCTAAAGACTTCACCAAAAGAGTAAAAAGACCACCTACAGATTGGGAAAGAATTTTCAGTTATGACATCTCCGACCAGCGCCTGATCTCTAAAATCTACATGATTCTGTCAAAACTCAACCACAAAAAGACAAACAACCCAATCAAGAAGTGGGCAAAGGATATGAACACACATTTCTCTAAAGAAGATATTCAGGCAGCCAACAGATACATGAGAAAATGCTCTCGATCATTAGCCATTAGAGAAATGCAAATTAAAACTACGATGAGATTCCATCTCACACCAGCAAGGCTGGCATTAATCCAAAAAACACAAAATAATAAATGTTGGAGAGGCTGCGGAGAGATTGGAACTCTCATACACTGCTGGTGGGAATGTAAAATGGTACAACCACTTTGGAAATCTATCTGGCGTTATCTTAAACAGTTAGAAATAGAACTACCATACAACCCAGAAATCCCACTCCTAGGAATATACCCTAGAGATACAAGAGCCTTCATACAAACAGATATATGCACACCCATGTTTATTGCAGCTCTGTTTACAATAGCAAAAAGTTGGAAGCAACCAAGGTGTCCATCAACGGATGAATGGTTAAATAAATTGTGGTATATTCACACAATGGAATACTACGCATCGATAAAGAACAGTGACGAATCTCTGAAACATTTCATAACATGGAGGAACCTGGAAGGCATTATGCTGAGCGAAATTAGTCAGAGGCAAAAGGACAAATATTGTATAAGACCACTATTATAAGATCTTGAGAAACAGTAAACCTGAGAAGAACACATACTTTTGTGGTTACGAGGGGGGGAGGGAGGGAGGGTGGGAGAGGGTTTTTTTATTGATTAATCAGTAGATAAGAACTGCTTTAGGTGAAGGGAAAGACAACACTCAATACATGGAAGGTCAGCTCAATTGGACTGGACCAAAAGCAAAGAAGTTTCCGGGATAAAATGAATGCTTCAAAGGTCAGCGGAGCAAGCGCGGGGGTCTGGGGAACATGGTTTGCGGGGACTTCTAAGTCAATTGGCAAAATAATTCTATTATGAAATCATTCTGCATCCCACTTTGAAATGTGGCGTCTGGGGTCTTAAATGCTAACAAGCAGCCATCTAAGATGCAGCAATTGGTCTCAACCCACCTGGAGCAAAGAAAAACGAAGAACACCAAGCCCACATGACAACTAAGAGCCCAAGAGACAGAAAGGGCCGCATGAACCAGAGACCTACATCATCCTGAGACCAGAAGAACTAGTTGGTGCCCGGCCACAATTGATGACTGCCCTGACAGGGAGCTCAGCAGAGGACCCCTGAGGAAGCAGGAGATCAGTGGGATGCAGACCCCAAATTCTCATAAGAAGACCAAACTTAATGCTCTGACTGAGACTGGAGGAATCCCGGCGGCCATGCTCCCCAGACCTTCAGTTGACACAGGACAGGAACCATCCCCGAAGACAACTCATCAGAAATGAAAGGGACTGGTCAGTGGGTGGGAGAGAGATGCTGATGAAGAGTGAGCTAATTATATCAGGTGGACACTTGAGATTGTGTTGGCAACTCTTGTCTGGAGGGGGGATGGGAGGATAGAGAGAGAGGGAAGCCGGCAAAATTGTCAAGAAAGGAGAGACTGAAAGGGCTGACTCAAGACGGGGAGAGTAAGTGGGAGTAGGGAGTGAGATGTATGTAAACTTATACGTGACAGACTGATTGGATTTGTAAATGTTCACTTGAAGCTTAATAAAAGTTATTATAAAAAAAAAAAAAAAAACAAAAGGAACTCAGCACAGGAGAGTAAGAGGAACAATGAAAATTTTAGCACCACAAAAAAAAAAAAGCACTACAAAATGATAGCAATAAACTCACACCTATCAATAATTACACTGAATGTATATGGCCTAAATGCACCCATGAAGAGACACAGAGTGACAGAATAGATTAAAAAACAGGTTCCATCAATGTGCTGCCTACAAGAGACACAACTTAGAAACAAAGATGCAAATTTATTAAAAATCAAAGGATGGAAAAAGATGCGTCAAGCAAATAACTACCAAAAAAGAGCAGGACTACCAATACTAATCTCAGATAAGATAAACTTTAAAACAAAATCAACCATAAAAGACAAAGGAGGGCACTATATAATGATTAAAGGGGCAATCCACCATGAAGACTTTACCATGATAAACATCTATGCACCCAATGGCAGGGCTCCAAAATACATAAAACAATCTCTAACAGCACTGAAAACAGAAATTGACAGTTCCACAATAATAGTAGGAGACTTCAACACACTACTCTCCGTAAATGACAGAACATCTAGAAAGAAATTCAACAAAGATACAGAAGAGCTAAAGAACACAATCAGCCAACTTAATCTCATAGGCATATATAGAACACTCAACCCAACAGCTGCAACGTACACATTCTTCTCCAATGCACATGGAACGTTCTCCAGAATAGACCACATCTTAGGCCGCAGAGCAATCCTCAACAAAATCGAAAACACTGAGATAATACAAAGTATCTTCTCTGACCACAACTCCATCAAAGTAGAAATTAACAATAGGAAGAGTAAGGAAAAAAAAATCAATTACATGGAAACTGGATAACACCCTGCTTAAAAAACACTGGGTAACAGATGGAATCAAAAAGTTCCCAGAATCAAATCAGAATGAAAACACATCATACCAAAACCTTTGGGACACGGCAAAGGCAGTCCTCAGAGGTCAATTTATAGCACTAGATTCACACATCAAAAAAGAAGAAAGGGACAAGATCAAAACATTAGTTACACAACTTGAACAAATAGAGAACAGCAAAAGAAGCCCACAGCCACCAGGAGAAAGGAAATAATAAACATCAGAGTAGAAATAAATGAAATAGAGAATAGAAAAACAATAGAAAGAAATCAACAAAACCAAAAGTTGGTTCTTTGAAAGGATCGACAAAATCCACAAACCACTGGCCAAATTGACAAAAGAAAAACAGGTGAGAATGAAAATAACCCAAATAAGGAATGAAATGGGAGACATTACAACAAACCCAATTGACATAAAAAGGATCATAACAGAGTATTATGAAATGCTCCAACAAATTTGAAAACCTAGAGGAAACAGACAAATTTCTAGAAACACACGACCCACCCAAATAACACAAAATGATGTTGAAAATCTGAACAGACCCATAACAAGAGAAGAGAATGACAAGGTAATAACCCCCCCCCCCAAAAAAAGTCCTGGCCCAGATGACTTTACTGGAGAATTCTACGAAACATTCAGAGAACAGCTTACACCAGTACTCCTCAAACTATTTCAGAACACAGAAAAGGAAGCAATACTTCCGAATTCATTCTATGAAGCCAGCATAACCCTGATACCAAAACCAGGAAAAGACACCACAAAAAAAGAAAACTACAGACCAATATCTCTCATGAATATAGATGCAAAAATTCTCAACAAATTTCTAGCCAATAGAATTCAGCATCATAAAAAGAAAAAAAAATACACCACAACCAAGTGGGATTCATACCAGCTATGAAAGAACAGTTCAAAACTAGAAAATCAATCAATGTAATCCACCACAGAAATAAAACAAATGAAAAATACCACATGATCATCTCAATCGGCACAGAAAAGGCATTCGACAAACTCCATTCTTGATAAAAACTCTCAGTAAAATAGATATAGAAGGGAAATTCCTCAACATAATAAAGGGCATCTAGACTCAATGGCACTGGGTTGGGTTTTTTTTTTAATACAAAACCAACAGCTAACATCATTCTTAATAGACAGAGGCTGAAAACATTCCACTTGAGAACAGGAACAAGACAAAGATGCCCTTTATTACCACTCCTATTTAAGATTGTGCTGGAAGTCCTAGCTAGAGCAATAAGGCAAGGAAAAGAAATAAGGGGCATCCAAATTGGCAATGAAGAAGTAAAACTGTTCGTGTTTGTGGGTGATATGATACTATACACAGAAAACCCAAAAGTCTCCAGGAGAAACTACTGGAACTAATAGAAAGATTCAGCAGGGACTGGAAGGTAGGTAGGAACAGGACAGCTGGTAATAGGGAACCCAGGGTTGAGAAGGGAGAGTGTGACATGTCGTGGGGTTGTTAACCAATATCATACAACAATGCGTGTACTGTTTGATGAGAAACTAGTTTGTTTTGTAAACCTTCATCTAAAGTTTAAGATAAAAAAAAAATTTTTTTGCGTGTGATCAAAGTTCCAGAATGGAGGAGAAATAGAAAAACACAGAGAAAACTGTTGAAGATTTCCAGGCAGAAAACTTCAAAAATATCATGAAAGACAGTAAGTGACCATCCAAGAAGCTCAAAAACCCCACAGACCGCAGAAGAAGGTCACCAAGACATATCATAATCATACTTGCCGACACCAACAACAAAGAAAGAATCCTGAAGGCAGTTAGAGAAAAATAAACAGGTAAACAATAAAACTAAGCTCTGATTACTCCAAAGAAACTATGCAGGCAAAAAGGCAATAGGATGACCTATACGAAACCTTTAATGAAAAAAACTGCCAACCAAGAATAATATATCCTGCAAAACTCTCTCACAAATACAGTGGTAAAATTAACACATTTCCAGATAAACAGAAAATAACAGAATTCGTAAAAGCCAAACCAGACTTACGAAGGGAGTCCTTTGGTTAGAGAACCAACAACACTGGACAACAACTGGAGTCTAGGACAGAGGACAACATCAGCCAGATACTTACCTAGGTAAAGAACTCTCAATAATAAAAGCAAAAAGGCTTAAAACAGAGAAACAAAGATGTCAATCTGTAAATAATGACAATATCAAAATAATAAAAGAGGAATAAACGGAGCAGGTATAGAACGTTCAAATGGAGAGGAATTCAAGGTGATATCAAGTAATAAAAGACTGGTTCAAACTTAGAAAGATAAGAGTAAATTTCAAGGGAACCACAAAGAAAGCCAAAAACAGATATCAGGAGAGACTCTGAAACTTGCTCTTGAATGTAGAGTAGCTAAAGTGAATAGAAGAAATGATGAAGTAAAAGAGCTGAGCAGAAGATTTCAAAGGGCATCTCAAGAAGATAAAACACTATAATGAAATGTACAAAAACCTGGAGTTAGAAAACCAAAAGGGAAGAAAACACTCAGCATTTCTCAAGCTGAAAGAACTAAAGAAAAAATTAGAGGCTCAGATTGCAATTTTGAAAGATTATATGGGCAAAATATTGAATGACACAGGAAGCAGCAAAAGCAGATGGAAGGAATACACAGAATCACCGTACCAAAAAGAACTGGCCAATGTTCAACCATTTCAGGAGGTAGCAAATGATGGCTAACCGACGGTATTGAAGGGAAAAGTCCAAGCTGCGCTGCACGCATTGGCACTAAACACAGCTTCATGAACTGATGGAATACCAATTGAGAAGTCTCAACAAACGGATGCAGCACTGGAGGTGCTCACTCATCTATGCCAAGAAATTTGGAAGACAGCTACCTTGCCAACCAATTGGAAGAAATCCATTACAAAGAAAGGTGATCCAACAGAATGCGGAAATCCAGTTTTGCTAGCTCAATTTGTTAAAAAGACAGTCTTTTCCCCGTTTAACGGACTTTGAGCATTTGTCAAAGATACAGCTGACTGTAGATGGATGGATTTAAGTATGGGTTCTCAATTCTGTTCCATTAGTCTATGTGTCTGTCATCGTTATCAGTACCAGAATCAGGCTGTTTTCACTAGTGTGGCTGTATTGTAGGCCTGTGAGCACACTTTAAAAATAAATGTAAATCTGTAAATAAATGCACTAAAGGAAAGAAAGAAAAGAGTCATTTCCATCTGGGGCGTATTTTGTGCCAGCTCCACTAGGATATGCTGGTGGACACGTTCATGAGAAAAAGCTCGCTTTAGACCAGCAATTCGCAAAGTTCATTGAGCATCAAAATCCCCTGGAGAGCTTAGTTTTTTAAACGAGACCCAGGTCCGATCCCAACCAGTGCACTTCATGCGCAGCCACTGCCTGGCTGTCAGTGGCAGTTTGTGTGTTGCTATGACGCTGAACAGGTTTTAGTGGAGCTTCCCAACTAAAACGAAAGTCCTGGTGATCTACTTCCAAGAGTCCAGCCAACTATTGGCAGCTAATAGCAACAACATCAGAGAGGAGGATAGAAGAAAAAAACTTCATCACGGATAGACAGATTTCTGTCAGTCTACCCTTCCTAAGATGGTGGTGGGGAAGGGTAGGAGTTGGCACTGGTGGTCAACCTTTAAAAGAGGTCGAGAGAGAGGCTTCACCAGCAGAGGGCTAAGGAATAAGTTTGGGTAATTGTAAATATTACTGAATGTTATCTTGCAAAGAAAATACAGGGACTTCCTCTTTTTTATTATTTAATGGTTCTGAATCTCTGATTTATTAGACAACACAGAAATAACGGGTCAGACTACGGTACAAAAAGAGCTCAAGCTGCTCAGAAACAGCATTGGACTTCTTGGGGGAAAAAACAATTCTTTAGGCTCCTGCACAAGAACACAAAGACTCTCGATCCTAAACAAAGTAAATATTAAATGGTACATAGACAAGTCTCTTTCAGACAGAAAGCAGAGAAATCCACAAACTAAATAGCGTGGGAGAGGGTCAGCAATGTCTAAAGTACGTGAGATGAAGTTGGATTTTCCTGTAGATTTCAGAGATTAGACATTTGTGGGATATGTCATAGCCAAATTTTTTTCCACAGTCTGTAGGTTCTCTTTTTACTCTATTGGTGAAGTCTTCTGATGAGCATGTTTAATTTTTAGATTCCAGTTATCTAACTTATCTTCCAGTGTTTACATATCACTAATTATGGTTTGTATCCTATTTATACCATGTATTATGGCCTCTATCTTTGATTCTATTTCTATTTTTTCTTCCATGATCTTTATCACTTTTGGTTTTATACTGAGGTCTTTGATCCATTTTGAGTTAGTTTTTGTGTATGGTGTGAGGTATGGTTCCTGTTTCATTTTTGTACATATCACACTCAAGTAAAATTTTGCTGAAGATCATTCAAAAGCAGTTGCAGCAGTACATCGACAGGGAACTGCCTGAAATTCAAGCCGGATTCAGAAAGGACATGGAACGAGGAATACCATTGCTGATGCCAGATGGATATTGGCTGAAAGCAGAGAATACCAGAAGGATGTTTACCTGTGTTTTACTGACTATGCAAAGGCGTTAAGACTGTGTGAATCATAACAAATTATGGGTAACATTACAAAGACTGGGAATTCCAGAACATCTAATTGTGCTCATAAAGAACCTATAAATAGACCAAGAAGCAGTCGTCTGAACATAGCAAGAGGACACTGCATGGTTTAAAATCAAGAAAGGTGTCGGGGTTATATTTTTTCATCGTATTTATTCAATCTATATGTCAAGCAAATAATCTGAGAAGCTAGGCTATATAAGGAAGAATGCAGCATCAAGATTGGTGGAAGGCAAATCAACAACCTGCGATACGCAGATGACACAACCTCGCTTCCTGAAAGCGAAGACAACTTGAAGCACTTACTGATGAAGATCAAAGACTACAGCCTTCAGTATGGACTACACCTCAACATAAAAAAAAAAAAAAATACCCTCACAACTGGACCAATAAGAAACATGATGATAAATGGAGTAAAGATTGACGTTGTCAAGGATTTCATTTTTGTTGGATTCACAATCAACACCCATGGAAGCAGCAGTCAGGAAATCAAATGACATAGCGCTTTGGGAAAATCTGCTTCAAAAGACCTCTTTAAAGTGTTAAGATCTCACTTTGAGGACTAAAGTGTGTCAAGCCATATTTTCAATTGCCTCGTATGCATATGAAAGCTGGACAATGAATAAGGAAGATGGAAGAATTGATGCCTTTGAATTATGGTGCTGGGGAAGAATATTTAATATACCATGGACCACCAAAAAAAGGAACAGGTCACTTCACCAAAGAAGACATTCAGGGGGCTAAAACACACATGAGGAAATGCTCACAATCATCAGCCATTACAGACAGGCAAATCAAAACTACAGCGAGATACCATTTCACCCTAATGTTACTGGCACAAATCAAAAAAACAGAAAATAATAAATGTTCCAGGGATTGCAGGGAGACTGGAACTCTTATGCACTATTGGTGGGAATGCAAAATGGTACAAACACTATGGAAAATGACATGGCGCTTCCTTAAAAAACTAGAAACTGAAATACGATCCACCAGTCCCACTCTTAGCAATATATCCTAGAGAAATAAGAAGTGTCATATGAATAGACATATGCACACCCATGTTCATTGCAGCATTATTCACAACACCAAAAAGAAACACCCTGAGGGCTCATTAACAGATGAATGGAAAAACAAATTATGGTACCTACAGGCAACAGAATATTATGCAACAATAAAGAACACTGATGAATCTGTGAAACAACTTACAACATGGATAAATCCAGAGGGCATTATGCTAGATGAAATAAGTCAATCACAAAAAGACAAATATTGTATGACATCACTATTACAAAAACTCAAGGAAAGGTTTACATACCTAAAAAAAAAAAATCTTTGATGGTTACAAGGGAAGGGAGGGATGGAGAAGTGAATTCGCTAACTAGATAGTAGACAAGTGTTAAATTTGGTCAAAGGAAAGACAAGACATAATATAGAGGAATTCGCCACACGTGACCAAGGTAAAACCACAGAAGCTCCCTAGACACATCTAAACACCTTGAGGGACAGAGTTACAGGGGCTGAGGGCTGAGGACAATGGTCTCAGATGACATCTAGATCAATTGGCATAACATAGCTCATAAGTAAAATTTTGTACATCTCACTGTGGTGTGTGGTATATGGGGTCTTAAAAGCTTGCAAGCAGCCACCTAAAATACATCTATTAGTCCCATCACGTTTGGAGCAAAGGAGAATGAAGAAAGCCAAAGACGCAAGGAAAGTATCAATCCAAAGGACTAATGGACCTCATGAACCATAGGGTCCACCAACCTGAGCCGAGAAGAACTAGATCGTGCCCAGCTACCACCACCAACTGCTCTGAAAGGGATCACAATAGAGGGTTTTCTGGACAGAGTGGGAGAAAAATGGAGAACAAAATTCAAACTCACCAAAAAAAAACAGACTTACTGGTCTGACAGATACTGGAGGAACCCCTGAGACTATGGCCGCCATACACCCTGCTAACTCAGATCTGAAACCACCCCTGAAGTCCACCTTTCAGCCAAAGATTAGATAGGCCTATAAAATAAACAATGGCACACACAAGGAATGTCCTCCTTAGTTCAGTCAAGTACACAAGACCAAATAACCAACCCCTACTTTTTTACCCAAAAGCAAAGACAAGAATGCAGGAAGGAATAGGACACCTGGACAGATGAACATGGAGAACCCAGAGTATATAAGGAAATGGGGAGAATGCTGGCATGTTGCAGGGATTGCAATCAATATCACAAAAAAATTTGTGTATAAATTTTTGAATGAGAAAGTAATTTGTGCTGTATAATTTCACCTAAAACACAATAAAAGAAAAATTAAAAAAAAGAATTTGAATGAAAAAAAATTATCTATTGAATATTGCATTACATATATTTTTACAATTAAAAACTTATCCATTGAGTGATTAGAATAATAAAGGTACTTGCGGAAAATCTCCAACTTTCAGAAATTTATGTAAATCTACATCATATTAATATAAGCTGTTTAATTCTTGAGTAGTGAATGTTCTATCTATAAAGTCCTATTCCAGGAGTAGCCAACCAATCCCAAATGGTGAGCCACTATCTGAGAAGCTCCTGTGTGTGAGACAACTAGGCTAAGATTACAGAGCCTATAGGCTGAGGAATAATCCAAAATAATTCAGAAGCACATCCTGCCTCAGCCAAAGATTCACAGCAAAGGAGGATACTCTACTACTCTCCACACACACACATACATTCTGGTCCAGGTGTACAGACAGCTCTCTTCAGCTTTGTTGTTAGTTGCCACTGAGTCAATTCCAACTCATGGTGACCCCAAGTGTGCAGAGTAAAACTGCACTCCAGAGGGTTCTCTACAGCCCTGATGCCCTCTGTGACACAGGAAACTATTCTGAATGCCAACTTGCTCATATTCTGCCTAACCCCCTATACAGAAGAGGCACCTGGCACGATGACCCGTGGCAGACATAGGCACAAAAATATACAGTGAAACCTGCGAAGCTGGAACTCGATGGAACTGCCTTGTTTTTCTGGGTCACACATGTTTTCTGCTTTGGACAGGGTACAGCCTTATTGCTTTTCTATTTCTCGTTTTAGTGGAAAATATTTGAATTTTCCTTCTCTGATAGGTTTATGCTTTACTCAGGTTCCAGACTGTGCAAGTTTTACCGTGTTACTAATCTCTTACATACTATCACGCTAAGGAAACAAAAGAAAGAGATATGCCAGCTATCAGAATCAAGACAGTCAGGGAGTAGTCCCAGTTAGTAGTGTCGAGCTACAGGATAGGTAGAATGAGCAAAGGCACACAGTGCAAAAAAAAAAAAAGGATAAAAAATACATTATTTTAGTAATCAAAGGTCAGGACACACAGCTAGGAAACGACAATCAGGAACCCAAAAACAGTCAAAATCCAGCCAACCACGTTACTTGTAATGTGAGCAGGCAATGCAGACCTGATACTACAGAGCTAATATACTTTTTGCCAGGTAATTAATCTTGGACTAGAAAGAAAAGGGTGTTTATAAAGCACGTTGCTGAGACAATCCGTGAAATTTGAATGGTATGGACTGGACAGCAGTCCAGAGTATTGTATCAATGTTCAAATCCTGACTTTGACGGCTGTATTGTGGTGAAAACAGTTAATGCACTTGGCTGCTAACTGGAAGTTGGCGGTTTGAGTCCACCCAGAGGTGCCTCAGAAGAATGTCCTGGCAATCTACTTCCAAAAAATCAGTCACTGAAAACTCTATGGAGCACAGTTCTCTGATACACCTAGGATTGCCATAAGTTGGAATTGACTAGACGGCATCTGGTGGTACTGTGATTATACATCCAAGCATTCTCACACTGAAGGATTTAGAGATGATGGGACACCATGTCTACAACTTATTCTCAAATGGTTCAGAAAGTAACAATAGGTAGAGAGAAAATTATAAGCCAAATAACATAGTTTATAAAGAAAATGTTCTACATTCTACTTTGGTGAGTAGCGTCTGGGGTCTTAAAAGCCTGTGAGCAGCCATCCACTGGTCTCACCACATCTGAAGAAAGGAAGAAGGAAGAAAACTAAAGGTACAAGGGAAAGATTAGTCCAGAAGACTAATGGACCACATCTACCACAGCCTCCACCAGACTGAGTCCAGTATAACTTGATGGTACCCGGCTACCACCACTGACTGCTCTGACAAGGATCACAATAGAGGGTCCCGGACAGAGCTGGAGAAAAATGTAGAACAAAATTCTAACTCGAAAAGAAAGACCAGACTTGCTGGCCTGACAGAAACTGGAGAAACTCTGACAGTATGGCCCCTGGACATCCTTTCAGCTCAGTAATGAAGTCATTCCTGAGTTTCACTCTTCAGCCAAAGATTGGACAGGCCCAAAAACAAAATGAGACTAAAGGGGCACAGCCCTGGGGCAAGGATTAGAAGGCAGGAGGGAACAGGAAAGCAGGTAATCGGGATCTCAAGGTTGAGAAAGGAGAGTGTTAACATGCCATGGGGTTGTTAACCAATGTCATAAAACAATATGTGTACTAACTGTTTAATGAGAAACTAATTTAAGTACAATAAAAAAAGAATCTGAATTAAAAATGATACTTTATAAAACAAGAAAAAAAAATATAAGCAAAACATGATAAAATGTTAACCACTGGTGAATCTAGATGAAGGGTAGGAGTCCCTGGGTGGCGTAAACAGTTAAAGCACTTGGCTGTTAACTGAAAGGTTGTCAGTTTGAGTCCACCCTGGGTGTCTCAGAAGAAAGGCTTGGCAATCTACTTCCAAAAAATCAGCCACTGAAAACCCTACGGGGAACACTGTTCTACTCTCACACAAATCAGGTTGCCATGAGTAGGAATCAATTCCAAGGCAACTGGTTGGTTAGATAGAGAGTATACAGGAGTCTTCTGTATTAATCTTACAACTTTTCTCTCTTTTGCAGGGTTTCAAAATTAAAAATTTTTAAATATATGAATAAGACTTTAAAATGCTCTGATAATGGCGTATACTATAATTCAAAAGAAATGTCTAATAAACACATGACATTACTTCTAAATAAAAGGTTAAAAAGTAAAATAAATAAAATGCTTTCACAACAGAGCATAACGTTGTTGTTGTGAAGTGCTGTTGAGTTGATTCCAACTCATAGCAGCCCGTGTATAACAGAACGGTCCTGCCGTCCTCACAATTGCTGTTAGGATTGAACCCGCTGTTGCCGCCACTGTGTCGATCCATCACGTTGAGGATCTTCCTCTTTTTTGCTGACCCAAGAGTATGCTACATCTCATAAATTACCCAAACTAATAAACACATGAAGGAATTCTAACTTCAGTTCTTAAAAGTCTCTTTGGGCTTCGATTAGAAAGAAAAAATATTTCCCTTAAAGTAGAAGGTTCGCCTTCCAGAGAATTCACAAGAAATAATGTAAACATTTGAGAAAGTTATCTATAGTTACTTTAAAAACGATAATGTAAAAACAATGTTTTTAACATACCTCTTAAAAACTGAAACAGTAAAGCTAGCACATTGAAAGATTTAGTCAATCTCCTGTAAGAAAAAAAATCACTAAATTTAATAACAAATGTATTCAGTGACTTTCAAAGTTGGTATAATAACACAAAGACAGGAAGAATGTTACAATTTTGGTATTAGTAATACTTCAATTTTCAAAAATGATTAATTTTATTTAAGTATACTGGTCATCTACCAATCCATTTACAACTACGTTTTGGAAAAAACAGATTTCTTTATCAGTATTTCTTGAGGTGCTTTCAAAACTTCTAATCTGAAATGCTTTTTTGAGACTATTGAAAAATATTTTTATCAAATGACTCTGGAAACCCCAAAATAGTTTCTTCTTTGTATTAAGATTAAAAAAATGCTAGCAAATTTTTATTACAGGAAACAAGACCAATAAAAAAAAAAATAGAAAGCTTTAAAAGTTGAGTGTCCTAATAGATTTTAAATAATATCACCACAAAGCACATATCTTCATTTTAATCAATGTCATTGTCAAGAATAAATGTTAAAACAATGCATTCACACTCCTTAGTTATAAACACATACAATCTTGGAGCTAAAAGTGAAACTTGTTACTTATATGTTTATAACTGGTCATTAGGACTGAACTTTTTTTTTAATAAATTACAAAGAAAAAGCCTGACGACTGGAATCACTGGGATCCAGTCTGCTGAGTTTCCTCTACAGCAACACTTTTCTTCTCGCCAGACTTGTTGAATCATTTCCTAAAGACCCAGCATCCATCTTAAAGTAGCTGGCTCTATCTCACAAAACCCTGGTTTCCAAGGAGATGCTTTGGACTCTGTTATTACCTCAGTCTGACATTGATAAGAAAAATTTCTCTCAGTAAAAATTCATAATTTTCCTCTAAGATCAACAACAGAAAATAAAAACTAAATGTATAAATAAATAAACAATGCTCAGTGGCCTTATGGGTGACTCACTTCAACACCATATACAAGCTGCCAATCAAACAGTAGCAACTAGAAAATGTATTTTTGTTTGCAGCCTTTTCTTGAATAACAAAGAAACGAAGACTATTTTATATCTTCTTACATGTACCCAAAAAAGACAGAAAACTTTGAACCACTTTTTACTTCATCTCTTAGCATAGATTTTTTTTAATGTTATTTATTTTGTTGTTGATGAGAATATACATAGCAAAACATATACCAATTCAACCTTCTCTGCATGTACAATTCAGAGACACTGATTGCATTCTTCAAGTTGTATAACCATTCTCACCCTTCTTTTTCAAATTGTTCCTTCCCCACTGACATAAACTCACTGTCCCCTCAGACTTCTATCTAATCTTTCGAGTTGCTGTTGTCAGTTTGATCCCATATAAACAGATGTTGAAAGAGCACAACGCTCAAAGTGGGTTTCCAACATTCTTTACTAATTAAGCTAAATTATTGTTTGGTTTTTTTAGAAGACTTCAGGGAATATTTTTGGTTTAAGGTTTAAAGATTATCTCAAGGCACCAGTTTCATCTCTTAGTAGAGTTCTTTTTTTTTAATAATTTTTATTGTGCTTTAAGTGAAAGTTTACAAATCAAGTCAGTCTCTCACACAAAAACCCATACACACCTTGCTACACACTTCCAATTACTCTCCCCTAAATGAGACAGTCCACTCCCTCCCTCTACTCTCTCTTTTCGTATCCATTTCCCCAGCTTCTAACCCCCTCCACCCTCTCACCTCCCCTCCAGGCAGGAGATACCAACATAGTCTCAAGTGTCCACCGGATCCAAGAAGCTCACTCCTCACCAGCATTCCTCTCCAACCCATTGTCCAATCCAATCCATGTCTGAAGAGTTGGCTTCGGGAATGGTTCCTGTCCTGGGCTAACAAAAGGTCTGGGGGCCATGACCACCAGGGTCCTTCTAGTCTCAGTCAGACCATTAAGTCTGGTCTTATGAGAATTTGGGGTCTGCATCCCACTGCTATCCTGCTCCCGCAGGGGGTTCTCTGTTGTGTTTCGTGTCACAGCAGTCATCGGCTGTAGCCGGGCACCATCTAGTTCTTCTGGTCTCAGGATGATGTAGTCTCTGATTCATGTGGCCCTTTCGGTCTCTTGGGCCCATAATTGCCTTGTATCCTTCATGTTTAGTTTTTATCTTCTTTTGAAAACTCAAAAATATGAAATAGATTTAATCAGAATATAGAATATTATATAGCTGTCAAAAATAATTAGATGTATAAATTGTCATCGGAAAATAAACACACTGCAAATCTAACATTTAAAAACGATCCTTTAAAAAGAAAAAAAAGCACATGGGTGTGATAGCTAATGCTGTGTCAACTTTGCTAGGCCATGATTCTCAGTATCGTGTAATTATCCTCCATTTTGTGATTTAATATAATTATCCTCCATTTAGTGATATAATATCACCTCTATGATGTGATCTAATGTGATCAACCAATCAGTTGTAAGAGGAGTTTCCTCGGGGACGTGGCCTGCATCCAATATATATTTGGACATTCTGGCAAAGGTTGTTTGCTTGTTCTGCATCCTGTTTCTGGCTCATCATCATCTGACCTCCAGTTCTTGGGATTTGAGCCAGCAGCTTACTGCTTGATCTGCCAACTTTGGGATTCACCAGCTCTGCAGCCCTGTGAGCCAGCAGCCTGCTATCTGATCTGCCAACTTTGGGATTCGCCAGCTTCCATAGCCCTGTGACCCAGCAGCCTACCATCTGACCTGTGGATTCTGGGTTCATCAGCCCCTGCAGCCACTTGAGTCAGGTGAAGCTTCCAGCCGATGCCTGACCCACGGACTTTGAGACTAGCCAGCCTCTACAATGGTGTGAGCCATTTCCTTGAGATAAATCCCTCTCTCTCTCTCTGTATACACACACACACACACATGCTTCACTGATTTTGCTTCTCTAGAGAACTGAGCCTAAGACAATGGGCCCACGTGTGAATGCATGTGTACATGCATGTAGAATTGCAGTTGTATTACAAAAGGGCTCAAGAAATATTCAAGCTGGATAAAAATAGTTAACAACAGGGACTACAAAGGCGAGAGAGGTAGACAAGAAATACAGTTTTTATTGTTTGAGATTTTTCCAACTAGTGTGAGTTACTTTTATAATTTAAAAATATATAGATAGATACGCACATACACACACACAATTTACAGATTGGCCAAAAAGACCTGAACAGAGTTTCATATGCATACAGACTATAATCATGTAATACAATTGTGTACATTTAAGACACAAGAAACAATGGCCTATATTAATAACAATAAACCATTTATTCCTAACAATAAAATGGTAATAACGTTTGTTTTGGTAATGAAATCCATACCACTAAAAGAAGTGACAGCTGGCTGGGGTGGATTTAGCTTATGGTAGACAATAAAGTGTCACATAAATTTAAGGGAAGTGTCACATTCTTGCATAGGAAAAATCCCCTTTCCTGTTTAACATTGCAACTGTCTACAAAAAGCTTCTGAATAGCTGAATCTCACCACCTTACAACAACAATAAAATTAAGCAAAAGAAGAATGTAAGAATGGCAGTGAATTTCACTGTAAATATTTGTTGAGAATTCAATATTGGGTTCATAACTTTGTTTTCAATGTCATGAGGCAGTATGCACAGGTGTTAAGAAAATTTAAAGTCCTGTAAATTGAGGTTCCAATTCCAACTTTTTCCTTACTCTATTGAGACAGAACCTCCACAGTGCTGTATACTTTACCTGGCTTCCCTACGGTGTTGTACTGCAAAATGGTTTCCTTTACTGGGCTCCCGCCTCAGCTTTGCGTTTGCATCCTGCTTTTGCTTGGAGGTTAGAGGTAAACCCCACTCTGCCTGTGTAGTATGATTAAGAATGTTGCTGACATAACTTGTATGAACTCTACTTGTAAACCCCTTTAAAAGTAACCTGCCTGCCTGCCCTTAGCAAGCAGTCTTGGCAACAGTAAGCACCAACCGGCTCCATTTCCTTGTACAACGAAATAAAGGTACCTTTCTTGTTCTCCCCCTTCGGCCTCTCATTTACTGGCCAGTACGAGTCATGCCAAGTAAGAAGAATCTAGGGTTTCTACCCCATAACACTATGACCCTGAGCCAACTACTTAATCTCCCTGAACCTCAGTGTACATATAAAACAGCGACAGCACCACCTATAACAGATGACTGTTCTGATGATCCATCTGCAAATTCAGTCAGCCTTTCCAAAGCATAGCCCAGATCCCTCGACTTTTCTCTATTTCTATCACTGCTACTCTGGTGCAAATTAAATCATTATTGGTTTCCCTGAGTCTGCTCTCACCCTCCTACTTTCCATTCCCCTTGCAAACTTTTTGTTTTTCTGTTTGTTTTGTTTTACCATAAGTTAAATTATGGAGAAGCAATACCAGAATGGCTGAGTAACGACCTCCAAAACTCTGTTCTTCCATAAAAGCAATAAGAACACTAGCAGAAGTTTGTCAAAATCAACTTTTTGAGAACTCTGGAAATTAACCAAAGGCTAGCAGCAAGCCAAGAAGTATTTCTTCAAGAAAAATGGCTGAATCTCAGAAACAATAGTATGCTTTGTGGGGTTTTAACTTGCACTATTTCCATCTCCCTTGCTACAGCTCTGCAACAGCCTTGAAAGCCAGCAGTCTCCCAACCAGCTGTGATAACCAGCAGCCTAATACTCACTGGAGGGAGAAGATAGTTTAGAACTTCCCAAAAAGCCTCATCCTAGAGAATCACTACTATTTGGCATATCTGGCAGACCCTGAAAAATTTCCATTCATAGGACTTGTCTTTATTTGACCTGACTCAATGCAAACAACCCCTCTCCCCAGGATGTTTGTCAAACAAAATCAGCAGCAATTGCTTACCACTGCAGCTACCTGCAGCAACAATACCAGTTGTGCAAACAAAAGGCTGACCAAAAAGCCCAAAAGAAAAATCTGGAGAATAAGATGTCCATAGCGGACTCTGGAAAAACTGCAAAATATTTCTGTGAATCTAGGAATGTGCAGGGCTGGGTGCATGCCCAGGAGAGACCTGAAAATGCCCTAATCACTCACCTCTGGCTGACCTTAAAGATCCTCACAAGCAGAAAGAAAAGGCTAAGACACAGTTGAAAACTACCAGAGCATTGAAGGTATTTCCCCAAAACACACAGGAAGTCCCTTAGCAAGGACTGGAAGAGTTATTGACTCAAAGCATTTAAGGAAATTTCTGTCCAATCGTTAGCTGACCAGTAGGCTAACTGAAGAGCCCTGGTGGTGCAGTGGTTAAGAGCTACAGCTACTAACCAAAAAGGTCAGCAGCTTGAATCTACCAGCCACTCCTTGGAAACCCTATGGAACAGTTCTACTCTGTCCTATAGGGTCACTATGAGTCAGAATCGACTCAACGGCAATGAGTTGAGTTTGTTGAGTTGAAGCTAACTGAGCAGAGACTTCAGTGGTCACACATTATAAAGAATACAGACTTTACAGAGTCAGTCGAGGGAAGTCACTAAATCAACCAAAAGCAATAAGAGCAAACTCTGGGAGAGAGGGGGATCTGATTTCCAAAGTAGCCACATTATTTTAAATGTCCAATTTTCAACAACAAAAATATATTATGAGACACACAAAGAAACAAATAAGTTTGTTTCACAGAGGGGGAAAAAAAGCAGTCAAAAGAAACTATCCCTGAGGAAATTCCATTGTTGGGCTTAAAATTTTTAAAACGACTATGATAAACATATGCAAAGAACTAAAGGAATCATGTCTAAATAATTAAAGGGAAATATGAGAACACTGTCTCACCAAGTACAGAATAAACACAAAGATGCAGAATTTATAGCAAAGAACCAAACAGGAATTCTAGAGTCAAAATATATGACTATAATGAAAAATTCAACAGAGGGGCTCAACAGCAGATTTGAGCTGGCAGAAGAAAGTATCAGTGAACTTGGTCAAATGAGATAATCCAGTCTGAGGAAGACACACACACACAAAAAAAAAAAAAAAAAAATGAAGAAAATAAACAGATCTTCAGGGACCTGTGGGAAAACACCAAGCATAAAATCATATGCATAATGGAGATCCCAGAAAGATAAGAGAAAAAGAAAGAGGGAGAAAGAATATTAAAAAGAAAAGGCTGAAGACCTGCCAAATTTTATGAAAAGTATTATATGTCCAATAAACTCAACTAACTCCAAGTAGGATAAACTCAAAGAAATCCACATCTAAACACATCATAGTCAAACTCTTGAAAGACAGAATATCTTGTAAGCAGCAAGACAAAAGTAACTCATCATGTACAAAAGATCCTCTAAAAGACAACAGTTAGCTTCTCATTAGAAACCAAGAAGACAAAAAGGCAGTGGAATGACATATTCAAAGTACTGAAAGAAAAAGACTGTCAACCAAGAATTCTATATTCAGCAAAATTATCCTTCAAAAACAAAGAAGAAATTGAGACATTCCAGAAAAACAAAAACTGAGAGAATTCCTCTCTAGCAGACGTGCTCTACAAGAAATACTAAAGGAAGTGCTTCAGGCTAAAATAAAAGGACACTAGATAGTAACTTGAATTCACATGAAGAAATAAAGAGGCCCAGTGAAGATAAGTATATATAAAAGACAGTATAAATGTATTTTTGTTTGTAACTCTTTTCTTCTTCTATCTGATTTAAAAGACAGCAGCATAAAGCAATAACTATAAAACTGTGTTGATGGGTTTCTAATGCATAAAAATGTAATTTCTATGACAATAATAGCACAAAGGAGAGGAGAGGGAACAGAACTATATTGGAACAATTTTAATTTTTGTATACTATAGAAATTGATATTAAGCCAAACTAAAAAAAAAAAAAGCCAAACTAGACTGATTTAAATTAAGATTTAGTCAATTTAAAGCTAAACTCCCAGGGAAACAACCAAGACAATAACTTTAAAAAATAGTAAAAGAAACAATTATATTAAAATGGCACACTAGAAAATATCTTCTTAACTTAAAAGAAGGAAGTAATGGAGGAACAGAAGAACAAAAGAGACAAAAAAACATATAGAAAACAAAGAGAAAAACAGACATAAATCCTACCTTACCAGTACTTACATCAATGTAAATGGTTTAAACACTCCAAGTAAAGGGCAGAGACTGGCAAAATGGATAAGAAAACATGATCCAACTATATGCTGTCTACAAGATAAGCCACTCACTTTAGTTTCAAAGTCACAAATCAGTTAAAAATAGAAGTATGAAAAAAGATATTCCACGCAATCAGTAAGCAAAAGAGAGCTGGAGTGGCTATATTAATATCAGACAAAATAGATTGTTATCAGAGACAAAGAGGAACTTTTTATAATGATAAGTGAGCCAACCTTTCAGGAAGACATAATTATAAACATATACACCTAACAACAGAGCCTGTAAAAATTGACACAATTGAGGGGTGAAATAGAAAATTCAACAATACTCCAGTAGAACAACTAAGATATAATAATAGATAGAACAACTAAGCAGAAGATTAACAAGGAAATAGAAGGCTTCAGTAGCACTGTAAACTGACTAGACCTACCAGATATCTACCACTCCACCCAAGAGCAGCAGAATACACATTCTTCTCAAATGCACATGGAACATTTTCAATGATAGACTGTATGTTAGGCCATAAAAAAAAGTCTCAATAAATTTAAAATGAATTATACACAAGCATGTTTTTCAACCACAATGAAATTAAAACTCAGTAACAGAACAAAACTCAAGAAAGTCACAAATATGCAGAAATTAAATAACACAGTCTTAACCTTAAAGTGAAGCCCTGGTGGCACAGTGGTTAAGAGCTTGGCTACTAACCAAAAGGTTGGCAGTTTGAATCCACCAGCCGCTCCTTAGAAACCCTATAGGACAGTTCTACTCTGTCCTATAGGATCGCTATTAGTCGGAATCAACTCGACAACAACAGTTTTAACCTTAAAGTATGTCATTCCTCTAGTTAAAACCATCCAATGGCGTCCCATAGGTCTTAGAATACAATATAACCTCTTTACCCTCACTTAAAATGCCCTGCATGACCTGGCACCTGCCCACCTCTCCAACCTTACCTACCATTCCCTTTCCACTCACTCACCGGACTGTGCTCCACTGGCCTTTGTGCTGTTCCTTCAATTAGCCAAATTGAAACTAGCTATTTACTCTGCCTAAAATGCACTTTGCACAAATCTTCACATTTGGTTCTTACAGATCTCATCCAAAACCTCTCCTCCCATGATCTCTCCCATAACCCAGTCATTCTTTATCCTTAGTACTCTCCTTCCCTTTATCCTGTTTTAAACAGAGCACTGATTACTTTAGAACATTTTCATACATATTTATTACTTTATTTTTTGCTTTTCTCCACTGGAAAGTAAGCTCCATTACCTCTGGGCCCTTGTTCCTGGCTGAATTACTGAGACTTAGAACAATGCTTAGAACATAGAAAATGCTTGATAAATATTTGTTGAATAAAGGAATTGAAATTATAACAAGCATTTATAACCAAAAACTGTGTAACTAATACAACAATTAAAAATATCTACAAGAATTCAGCTTAAAATATTATTTTATGTATGTCTGTTAAGCTCCAAGGCATTTAAAACATTTTGTGTACTTATTATGACAAGTAAAAGGCAAATAAACTGTTAAGTTCAGACTCTGGTTTACATTATAGGAAACTGAAATTGCGTAGTCTCTTCAACATCCTATGAACATATCAGTGTGAGAACTTCAAAGAGAAATCTGAATTCCTAAGAGTTCTTAAGGAGAGTTCTTAATTGACGGACTCCTTTGTCCAGGGAAGTAGTATGATTAATTAAGGATGAATACTGTAGAATCGGACAGAACTCGATGAAAATCCAACTCTCCCAGTTACAAACTGCATGTACTGGACAAGTTAATTTATTTAATCTCTCACTAAGCAAAAATGTGATCCTTTAAAAACTGCAACAAAAAAATCTACTTCATAAAATTATTATGAATGTTAAATCGATATTACACATAAAACAATTCAGATAATCATGTGTAAATAAGCATTCAATAAAAGCTATGTTTTTATTACTACAGTGAAATGTGTGAAAGCTAGAACCTGAAGTAACTGCCTTGTTTTCTTAGGTCTCACAAGTTTTCCACCTTTGACAGGGTGCAGCCTTACCACTTTTCTATCGCTTGTTTTAGTGAAAAATATTTTAGTTTTCCTTCTCTGACAGGTTTTCATCTTACACAGTTTCTGGCTTTCACAGGTTTTACTATAATACTAGATAAACCAAAGGGGAACATGATGCCTAGGTGTATTTAAACACTTTTTTTTCTTACATATAACACTTTCATCAGGTATAATATCTGACAGATCAGGTATGACATTCAGTCATCAGGTATTATTAAACTGTCATCAGGAATTATACTTGATAGGATACTGTCATCAGGTGTAATCAGTGAATGAGAATATGGAAAGAACTTTAAATCTAGGCAGAAAGAGGAGGTACTTTTATGGTATGCATTAAAATTAATAGGGAAGTCCCACTGTGAAACCGTTTCTTACACAGTGTTACACCATATGAAAATCCAACATTCCTTTGGGTTTCTCTTCCTACCTTTGAAGACGGAACTAATTCTGTAACTCATAATTCACATTAAAATCATAGTAACTACTACAAAACTGACTTGCTTGAAACGATGTGATTCAAGAAAATTTCAGAACAGAAAGATAAAGGATAAAAAGTCAAACTAAAATAGACAGAATGGATATGTTCTAGGAATAAAAGTACATGATATGTAGCATATTGTACATATGGTGAAGAATACTGCAAAAATGGCCATGAATTTTTTACCCTTCAAGTATATACACTCTTGGGTAATACTCTCCTACTGTCAGTGGTTCTGGGCTTGGCCATGCGACTTGCTTTAGCCAATGGGACCATACCAAACGTGACAATTTTTAGGCACACTTATGCACTGGTGCTTGCACTCCCTTGCAGCTATTGAAATCCTACAACTGCCATGTAAAGAAGCCCAAGAAAACCTGCTGGATGATGAGAGACACATGGCCCAGTTCCCCCTGTTGCCCTGGCCAACAACATAGAAACTAATAGAATTGTGAGTCTGTCCTAGATGGCCCAACCACCAGCCAAACCTCTAGCTGACCTCATACACATAAGCAAGCCCAGCAGACAGAGGTCAGCTGGGCCCACCCACACCAGAAGAGCTACCCAGATGACCTAAAGAATCTCAAACTAAATAGATTGTTATTGCTTTAAGTCACTAAATTTTGGAGTGCTTTTTTACAGAGCAAAAGCTAATGGATACAAATAGTTGCTGTCAGTTGCTGTTCAGTCAGTTCCAATTCATGGCAAGTCCATATGCGCACAGTAAACCTCCATAGATCTTTCGAGGATGTCACATTTTGGAAGCAAATCACCAGGCCTATCTTCCAAGATACCTCTGGATGAGTCTGAACTGCCATACCTTTGGCTGGTAGTCAAGCACTTAATCAATGTACTTGTATACATGCACCCAGGGACTCCCATGTATACAAGTACAGATCAACAATACATTCTTTTTTAACGTACTTATTGTATTTTAAATATTTCCTCAAGGAGAAGAATCAGGACACTAAAACAATGACAAAAGGTCAATATGCCAACCAGAGACTACTTCATCTTGAGACCAGAAGAACTAGATGGTGCCCAGCTACAACCAATGACTACCCTGACAGGGAACACAACAGATAATCCCTGAGGGAGCAGGAGACCAGTGGGATGCAGACCCCAATTTCTCATAAAAAGACCAGACTTAGTGGTCTGACTGAGACTAGAAGGACCCTGGTGGTCAGGGCCCCCAGACCTTCTGTTGGCCCCGGATAGGAACCATTCCCAAAGCCAACTCTTCAGACATGGATTGGACTGGACAATGGGTTGGAGAGGGATGAACACTCCACACAACAGCAACCAAGTATACTTTCTTTTCTAGTGCACACAGAACATTCTCTAGACTAGACCACATATTAGGTCATAAAGCAAGCCTTAGCAGAATCCAAAACATTAAAATATAACAAAGCATCTTCTCTGACCATAAGGCCAAAAAAGTAGAAATCAACAACAGAAAAAGCAGGCAAAAGAAATCAAACACTTGGAAACTGAACAAATACCCTGCTCAAAAAAGACTGGGTTATAGAAGACATTAAGGAAGGAATAAAGAAACTCATAGAATCCAATGAGAATGAAAACACTTCCTATCAGAACATTTGGGACACAGCTAAAGCAGTGCTAAGAGGTCAATTTATATCAGTAAATGCACACAAACAAAAAGAAGGGCCAAAATCAAAGAATTATCCCTACAACTTGAACAAATAGAAAGACAGCAACAAAAGAAAGCCTCAGGCACCAGAAGAAAGCAAATAATAAAAATTAGAGCAGAATTAAATGAAACAGAACAGAAAAACAATTGGAAAAGAGTTAACAAGACTAAAAGCTGGTTCTTTGAAAAAAATAACAAAATTGATAAACCACTGGCCAAAATGACAAAAGAAAAACAGGAGAGGAAGCAAATAACCCAAATAAGATAGGAGATATCACAACAGTCCCAACTAAAATTAAAAGAATCATATCAGATTACTACAAAACACTATACTCCAACAAATCTGAAAACCTAGGAGAAATGGACAGATTCCTAGAAACACACTACCTACCTGAACTAACACAAACAGAGGTAGAACAACCAAATAAACCTGTAACAAAAGAGGTTGAAAACGTAATTTAAAAACTCCCAACAAAAAAAAAAAGGCCCAGCCCAGACAGCTTCACTGCAGAGTTCTACCAAGCCTTCAGAGAAGAGTTAACACCACCACTACTAAAGGTATTTCAGAGCATAGGAAAAGAGGGAATACTCCGTAACTCATTCTATGAAGCCACCATATCCCTGAAACCAAAACCAGCTAAAGACACCACAAAAAAAAAGAAAATTACAGACCTATATTCCTCATGAACTTAGATGCAAAAATCCTCAATAAAATTCTAGCCAATAGAATTCAACAACATATCAAAAAAATAATTCACCATAACCAAGTGGGGCTCATACCAGGTATGCAGGGATGGTTCAACATTAGAAAAATAATTAATGTAATCCATCATATAAATAAAACAAAAGACAAGAATCACATGATCTTATCAACTGATGCAGAAAAGGCATTTGACAAAGTCCAACATCCATTCATGATTAAAAAAAAAAAAAAAACTCTCAGCAAAATAGGAATAGAAGGAAAATTCCTCAACATAATAAAGGGCATTTATACAAAGCCAATAGCCAATATCATCCTAAATGGAGAAAGCCTGAAAGCATTCCTCTTGAGAATGGGAACCAGACAAGGATGCACCTTATCACCACTCTTATTCAACACTGTGCTGGAGGTCCTAGCCAGAGCTATTAGGCTAGATAAAGAAATAAAGGGCATCAAGATTGGTAAGGAAAAGTAAAAGTATCTCTATTTACAGATGACATGGTCTTATACACAGAAAACCCTAAAGAATCCTCAAGAAAACTACTGAAACTAATAGAAGAGTTCAGCAGAGTATTGAGGTACAAGATAAACAAACAAAAATCAGGTGGATTCCCTAGGCCAACAAAAAGAACATTGAAGAGGAAATCATACCATTTACAAGAGCCCTCAAGAAATAAAATACATAGGAATAAATCTTACCACAGACGTAACATAAAAGACCTATACAAAGAAAACTGCAAGAAACCAAAAGAGACCTACAGAAGTAGAAAAGCATACCTTGTTCATGGATAGGAAGACTCAACATTGTAGAAATGTCTATTCTACAAAAAGCAATCTGTAGATACAATGCAATTCCAATCCAAATTCCAACGACATTTTTTAATGAGATGGAGAAACAAATCACCAGCTTCATATGGAAAGGGAAAGAGGCCCTGGATAAGTAAAGCATTACTGAAAAAGAAGAACAAAGTCAGACACCTTACTCTACCTGATCTTAAAACCTATTATACCTCCACAGTAGTCAAAACAGCCTGATACTGGTACAACAACAGATACATAGACCAATGGAACAGATTTGAGATTCCAGCCATAAATCCAACCACATATGAGCAGCTGATATTTGACAAAGGCCCAAAGTCTGTTAACTGGGGAAAAGACAGTCTCTTTAACAAAGGAGGGGGGCATAACTGGCTATCCATCTGCAAAAAAATGAAACAAGACCCATACCTTACACCACGCACAAAAACTAACTCAAAATGGACGAGAGACCTAAACATAAAACCTAAAATGATAAAGATCATGGAAGAAAAAATAGGAACAACGCTAGGAGCACTAATACATGGCATAAACAGTATATAAAACATTATTAACAATACAGAAGAGAAACTAGATAACTGGGAGCTCCTAAAAATCAAACACCTATGCTCATCCAAAGACTTCATCAAAAGAGTAGAAAGATTACCTACAGACTGGGAAAAAGTTTTTAGCTATGACATTTCTGATCAGCAGCTGACCTCTAAAGTCTACATGATACTTCAAAAACTCAACAACAAAAAGACAAATAACCCAATGAAAAAATGGGCAAAGGATATGAACAGGCACTTCACTAAGGAAGACATTCAGGTAGCTAAGAGATACATGAGGAAATGCTCACGATCATTAGCCATTACAGAAATCCAAATCAAAACTACAATGAGATTCCACTCCAACAAGCCTGCCACTAACTGAAAATCACAAAATAATAAATGTTGGAGAGGTTGTGGAGAGACTGGAACACTTACACACTGCTGGTGGGAATGTAAAATGGTACAACCATTTGGAAATAAATTTGGTGCTTCAATGAGAAACTAGAAATACAACTACCATATGATCCAGCAATCTCACTCTTTGGAATACATTCTTGAGAAATAAGAGCCTTTACATAAACAAATATATGCACACCTATGTTCACTGAAGCACTGTTTACAATAGCAAAAAGATGGAAGCAACCAAGATGCCCATGAACAGATGAATGGATAAATAAGTTATGGTATAGTCACACAACGGAATACTACACATCAATAAAGAACAACAATGAATCTGTGAAATATTTCACAACATGGAGGAATCTGGAAGGCATTATGCTGAGTGAAATTAGTCAGTTGCAAATATTGTATAAGACCACTATAATAAGAACTCAAGAAATAGTTTAAACAGAAGAAAATATTCTTTGATGGTTACGAGAGTGGGGAGGGAGGGAGAGGGGTATTCACTATTCAGACAGTTGACAAGAACTAATGTAGGTGAAGGGAAAGGCAATACACAATACAGGAGAGGTCAGCACAACTGGACTTAACCAAAAGCAAAAAAGTTTCCTGAATAAACTGAATGCTTCAAAGGCCAGCGTAGCAGGGGAGGGGGTTTGGGGACCATGGTTTCAGGGGACATCTAGGTCAACTGGTATGATAAAATCTATTAAGAAAACATTCTGCATCCCACTTTGGAGAGTGGAGTCTGGGGTCTTAAACGCTAACAAGTGGCCATCTTAGATGCATTGATTGTTCTCAACCCACCTGAAGCAAAGGAGAATGAAGAACACCAAAGACACAAGATAATTATGAGCCCAAGAGACAGAAAAGGCCACATAAATCAGAGACTACATCAGCCTGAGATCAGAAGAACTAGACGGTGCCCAGCTACAACCAATGACTGCCCTGACAGGGAACACAACAGAGAATCCCTGAAGGAACAGGAGAGCAGTGGGATGCAGACCTCAAATTCTCGTAAGAAGACTAGACTTAATGGTCTGACTGAGACTAGAAGGACCCCAGGGGGTCATGGTCCCCAGGCCTTCTGTTAGCCCAAGACAGGAACCATTCCCAAAGCCAACTCTACAGCCTGGGATTGGAATGGACTGTAGGATAGAAAATGATATTGGTGAGGAGTGAGCTTCTTTGTTCCAGTAGACACATGAGACTACGTGGGCAGCTCCTGTCTAGGGGGGAGATGAGAAGGCGGAGGGGGACAGAAGCTGGCTGAATGGACACCAGAAACACAGGATGGAGAGAAGAAGAGTGCTGTCTCATTAGTGGGAGAGCTACTAGGGGTATATAGCCAGGTGTATGTAAATTTTTGTATAAGAGACTGACTTCATTTGTAAACTTTCACTTAAAACACAATAAAAATTTAAAAGAAAAAAAAAGCAAGACATAACTACATGCTATCCAAAAGAGAGGAATTTTACACGGAAAGACAGAGAGCTTGAAAACATATTGATAGAAAGTGATATATAATGAAAAGAGTAAGGAGAAGAGGGCTGGAGTTACTTTGCTAATATCAAACAAAATAGATTTTATTATAAATAGTACTGCCAGAGATAAAGAGAGACACCATATAGTGACAAAAGTATCAATTCATAGAGACACGAAAATAATCAAGGTGTATATGTTAACAACAGGTCTTCAAAATACATGAAGCAGAAATTTTACAATATTAAAGGAATAAACAGCCAATGCCAAAATACTTAGTTTGAGATTTTAACTTTTTTTATTCCTGAAAATGATAGGAAAAACTAGACAAAAAAAAAATCTGCAAAGACAAAACTATCAACTACCTTGACTTAACCGATACCTACAGAACTACACCTCACAAGTGCAGAATACATACTCTTTTTGAGTGCTCATAGTATTTCATCAAGATAAAACATAGTAGGCCATGAAACAAGCTTCAGTAAATTTAAAAGCACTGATACCATAGAGAATACGTTGAAGGAAGACAGCTGCCTTCCAGCAGGAGATTAGCTTCTCCATGACCACCTATGCCCACTTAATTGTACTGAGACAGAAACTTCACAGTGCTGTATTCTTTACCTGGCTTCCTCCCCTACAGTGTTTTATTGCAAACCCCCTCCCCTATTTGCATTTTAATTCTGCTTTTGCTTCGAGATTATAGGTAAACCCCATCGCCTGTGTAGTAAGTATGATTAAGAATGGTGCTGACGTAACTTGTATGAACCCTCTACTTGTAAACCCCTTTAAAAGTAACCTGCCTGCCAGTCCTTGGTGAGCAGCCTTGGCAGCAGTAAGCACTGACAGACTCCATTTCCTTGTGTAACAAAATAAAGGTGCCTTTTTTGTTCTCTCACCTCAGTCTCTCGTTTATTCGCCAATAGGAGTCATGCCAAGTAAGATCTTGGGGTTTCCACCCAGTAACATTTCTGGCAAGCCAGCCAGTACCCATCTGCTCAGTTCCTGAGGTGGATCAAAAAACAGAACAGCCCCAATGTCTGTCTGGCACCACCACGAGGTTTCTCCTAGAAACCTTGGAGCAGCTCTGAAAGCCGATTCCCTTTCCCGGGGACCCAAACAATGGCTCTGTGAAAGACATGAAATGCACCTGGGTTGTTTGATAAGTGCCTAGGTAAGGCCTTGGAAGAATTCCAAGAAGCAAGAGAAATCGTCCTTTGAGGGTATTAGGAATCTGAGGCTATTTGGTAAATGACAGGGCAATTCCTAGGTAATGCCCCAGAAAAGTCCCAAGAAACAGGAGGAACTGACTGCTGAGGGCATAAAAGCCTCCCCCAAAACCCCAGTGCCACTGAGTCAATTCCGACTCATAGCGACCCTCAGGTACCTGTTAATTTAGTGCACTGGATTAGGTTGTGTAAGTGTGTATATCTACAGAATGGAAAATGCTCAAGGGATACATCAAGAACTGGGAACAGAGGCATGGCTCTGGCAGCATGCTTGTCCGCTTCCCACTTTTGCCTTTTTGAATATATGCCGAATAAAATCTTTCTTTTTGCTTTACTAAACTCTGTGGTGTTTTCACCCTACAAGAGTTACTTGCTGCAGGGATTCTAAAATCACGAATCCAGATGACCTCGAGGAGAACTAGCCTGCGGAGCAGAACACGGCAAAAAGAGAATTCCTATCTTCTGGACCCAAGTATTCGCACCCCACTTCCCTTCCATACCCACGAGGTGAGCGCTCTCAGAAAATGAGCCTTTGCTTATTCTTTTTGTTCTTTTTCTCATGTCTTCTGAAGTTTTGTTCAACGTATTTGTTTGAAAAAAACAGTTGTTTCATTAAGGAGAGAAACCCTGGTGGCCTAATGGTTAAGTGCTATGGCTGCTAACCAAAGATCCATCTTTCTTAATTTTTGCTTGATTGTTTTAAGAGAGATATCGAGTTTTAAGAGTGATATCGAGTAACCCCTGGTGAACTGCAGTTTAGGTCCAGGTTTGGGCATTTGAAACATTAAAGAGGTAATTCTATTTTCAAAGAGTTCTGAGCCACTATAAGCCGCAAAAATTCGGGCACTGGTCAACCAGTAAAAGCCATTAAGGTGGTCGCCGGCGCTCATCACAACTGTTAAAGACTCCCGTAACAGGATAGAGCACTAGACTGTCTGCCACCCACGAGAAAATGCTCACACAACAAAGGTACACATTGGACTAAGCCAAACACCGTCCAAACCCCGTGGCATTCCTCGTTAGGGTTCTCCCTGTGACTCAGAGAAAACCTGGAAAATACTGCTTTTTTGTCAAATTTGCAGGGGGAAGTGGTAGTTTCGTACTTTTTTTTGTGATATAGTTTCTCAATAAAGAATCATAATGTTAAAATTAAAATCATCAGTAGATATTTTACTTTCCAGTTGGAGGAACTAGTATATTTAAGGTCTAAAATAAGAGACTAGGTCTCTAGCCATCAGAATGAATTAAGTTAAAAAAAAAAAAAGGAAACCAAAAGCTTGAACCTTAGAGCTTAACATCTTTGATAAATGAGCTTGGCTTTTCCTCCCTACTACCAAGACGCTGGTGTGGGGTTTATATTTAAAAACACTATAAACTGAGTATAAAAATTTCAGGGACTACTTTGGGAAAATAAGCTTTCATTTGTGTTGTCTTTTCCTCTTTGGGGAACTTGGTTTGATGCTCACGTTTTCCTCCATCTGAGGCTCTGGCAAGTTAATAAGTTTTGTCCACTAAATTGAGTCAATCTTACCAGAAATTCCTGTATACATACCCTTGTTTTGTGTGATACTGTTGGGTGATTTTACGTGGTCTTTCTGTCTTCTTTTGTTCTGAGAGCTTGCTTCTCAGAACATTCCTTCTCAGAGCATTGTGTCTAAGTTTCTGTCTTGTATCAAGTTGGAGGCTATGGCTGAAAATTGCTGGATTTTTTTGTAAGGCTGTCTTAGAACCTCAGTTCTTTCCTCGTTCAAGAAAAACTGTCTTGCGTCTGTCTCATGGTTTAGATTTTTAGTAGCTATATTGAAAAACTTTGTTTAAGTCAATTATAAGAATAAAGCCTTTCTAAGTAACTTAAGCTAGACTTTATATGAAATGTTTTATTTATAGAAAAAGGATAATTTTGTCTTAAAGTAAAACTAACAGTTCCAGAGTATGAAAAAGGAAAAAAAAATTTGGTATTTACTGCGTAGATAAAAGCTTGTGATAAAGAGGAAGCAAAACTACATAGATCAATTTAAACATATGTAAATGAATTAGAACGATCCCCCCTAGCCAAGAATTGATGGATTCATTTACAAAATTGCTAGAGCTTTGGTATTTACTGAGTAGACACCCTTTCAAAAGGCCTCCATCAATTTAAACATATATAAATGAATCAGAATGGCCTAATGTTATCTCCTACCATGAGTCAAAAAGAGAGAGGGTGGGACAACATCAGGTCTCCCCAGGTCCCAGTCTCCAAGGTCAAGAAGAATCACAATGAGACACACCTGAAATGCCCTGGGAGAATGCTTCCAACCTCAGCCAGACACTTAAAGTTATATCCATGTCAATGAACTGGTCAGTTGAGCAGAGACTTTGTGATTTCTCTAGCCAGTGGATAAAATCTTTAAGGGCAAAAATTAGATTGGGAAAATATGAGAAATAGTAAAAGTCGAATGAAAACTTAGAATGTTTAAACAGGCTTTCTTTCAACCACAATTTTATGGTATACAGACTTAAAATAATTTCTAAGACCATTTAGGTAACTTATTGATGTTAAATGGAGTTCTTATATACTTTCTTTTTATGCCACAAGAGAAAGGATATGTATGTGTGTATATTTGGGTATGCTAATGAGTATGTTCATTTTTGCCATTTAAAGAGATGCAACATAAGAGGTATACAACAAAGACAACATTTCAGAGGTTTATTAAAAAGAAATTTATTTCATATGGTTGAAAGTTTTATCTGGCTGACTAATTAATGGTTTAATTTATGAGATTTTTAGAAGCTTTAATGTTAAATAAAATATAAAACAATGAACTGGATTTCTTGCTGTTAAAATAACAAAATTTTCTTTGATTTCTGAGTTGAAGGGTTAATTTATTCTTTGTGTAATCTGGCTCAAAGGCTGAGGTTCGGCCTCTCGTTAGAATAAAATTCCTGAGCTGAAAACCAAGCAACATGGCTTTTAGAAAAAAGCCAAGGTTTTTACATTAAGATCTTTGGTTAAATAACTTAAGTACTGTTCCACAGTGACCTATAATAAACTCCTGACAACTCTGAAACTTCATGGAAAGCCAAAAAACAGCTTTAAAAAAAAAGTGCTAGAAAGTTTTATTTAATAAATTACATGAAAGGTTTTGTCAAAAAAAAAAAAAAAGCCTGATTCTCTTTGGGTTAAGATTTATATGTTAGTATTTCCTCTTCTGTTTTTGCCTAATGTTAGATAGCAAACACATAATGTTATAATTTTATTATTATTTCTTAATTGCTAATTTGGTCACAACTTTATCAAAGCCAATAGTTTGACTGAGAATTCACATTATTTACCTGTGTTCTTTTATTACTATTCAGGTATTTACAGATTTGATAATCTTGATACATCTAAAGTTTTTTTTAACTGATTTTATTTGGCCTTTATAGTATACTTATAATTAATTTTTATTAGGTCTTTCACTATAGGAGTATTATTTTCATAAGTTAATCATGGCCATGTTAAGTTTTTACTTTGCTGATTTGCTGAAAACGTTTGACCAAAATATCTCAACAAAAAGATGGACTGAATTGAACTTTCAAAATAGACTGTGACTAGATTGAATAAAATTTCCAGAACTCCTCTACAGAGGCTGACTGTGACTGATCCACAATCACGTTGAACAAAAAAATTAACTACGTAAGACTGAGTAAATGAAAAGAAACTATGGGTTTTATGTGGGAATGCTGCTATGTTTTAAGGTCCTACTTTTGATATATAACAAACC
Organism: Loxodonta africana; assembly: GCF_030014295.1. Classification (NCBI taxonomy): domain Eukaryota; kingdom Metazoa; phylum Chordata; class Mammalia; order Proboscidea; family Elephantidae; genus Loxodonta; species Loxodonta africana. Next base: position 27,829,872 of record NC_087360.1, on the reverse strand, counting down.
ATTTTCCTTTCTCCTATATTATTTAACTAATGGATTTAGATATTGAAACTCTTGAATTAGAACTTCTCTAATAAAAACAGCTATGTGACACTTTTAAGAAAATGACCCAAGACTGTTAATAGGGACAGCTTGCCCTTCAGAAGAACACTTAGTATGTTTTAAACAGATTAACTGAAGACCTCCAGCAGGAGGTCCATCCTATATCATCTTGTTAATCATTTATTCTCTAATGAAAATCTGGTTGTCACATGTGAATTTTTCTATACCTTCTGTTTCCTCTAGACGAATTTTGTGTGGTGAATCCAACTACATTGGTTTTAAATGATCCCTTTCCAACTGACAGTGAGTTTATGTGAACAATCTCTTATTAGATTCCCAGTGAACACATGGGCAATGCAAGTTGAGAATTTTAAGATTACCTTTAGATATTCACACTAATGATACGGGCAACTATTGAAAAGGTAACGTTAAATTGTTACGTACTATAAAACGAGAGTCAAAAAGAAACCCATTGGCCCAATACTCAGGGTATGATTGGTAGCTTTAATTCCTAGTTGTGGTACAGCTGAACTGGAAAAATCTTTAAGAAATTTCTCAATCCTTAGAGGACAAATAACAAAGTTGCTAACGGGATAAAAAAAAAAAAAAAACGGGATAAAGACACAACAGTAATCTCTGACCTCATTAGCGAAGGTGACATGAGATAACAAAATTGCCTTAAGATTTTTTTAATAGCCCACAAAAGTGTAGTCTGTGCTGTAGAAAATATCTCTTGCTGCATTTGGATAAATAACACAAGAGAAGTCAAACAGGATATATGCAGAATTAGACAGCAAGCTACGTGGTTACACACTGTCACACCCTTACAAACACCAGATTTATTTGGTTGGTTACCATCAAGAATAAGTACATGGGCTAGATCACTACCACAAGGGATAGTAATATTCTTAATCTGCAATAGTATTAGGCATAATAAAATTTATCTTCCATTGTCTTACACATCTAAAAGAGCAAAAGAAAGCCTCAGGCTAAAATGTTGATGTACATTGAGTCTGCTCACTCCAGCAAAGTGATAGAGAATATCGCTCTTACTTAATATCCTGGTAAAGAACCAAATGGTATCGAGTGGAAAACCAGCACGGTGAGCTTAAAGATCCTGCGATGCCCGCCATTTAGGAACTCGACTAACTCCAGGTATTGATCAATGATGTGTTATCTCCAATGTCTGATCAGCAAGAGGGAATGATTTAAAAAATAACAGTGAAATTACTATTCTCTGTCCTTGAGCAGGAAACCCTGGTGGTGTAGTAGTTAAGTGCTATGGCTGCAAACCAAAGAGTCTGCAGTTCGAATCCTCCAGGCACTCCTTGGAAACTCTATGGGGCAGTTCTACTCTGTTCTATAGGGTCGCTATGAGTCGGAATCAACTCAGTGGCACTGGGTTTGGTTTTTGGTTTGGTCCCTGAGCATAGAAAATGTGACCCAGCTGGAGCTGGACTCACAAAGACTCATAAAGACACATCAGCTGGGCCCTGAGGTATAAAGACAATAGCTAATGCAATCTGAAAGAAAAAAAGAGAATCTTTTAGGGAGACATTCACATAAACAGGGCATAAAAGCCGCTCTTTTTCTTTTAATATTTAGTAAATAGTCATAAGCGAACAAGAGGTCAGTAGCTACAATGAAAGACCTAGGTTCAAATATTTGCCCCTCTCTGAAAATATGCCAAACAATTCCAAGCCTGGCTATAGTTCAAAATGGACAATGAATGACAAACGTCCAAAATGAAATGGGAGGATTGAGACAGAACCCTACAATGATGTATTCTTCCCCTGGCTTCCTCCCTGACAGTGTTGTACTGCAAAATCATTTCCTTTGAATTCTGCTTTTATTTGGAGGTTATATGTAAACCCCATTGTGCCTGCATAGTATGATCAAGAATGTTGCTGATGTAAAATAACTTGCGTCAACTCTCTCCTTGTAAAACCCTTTAAAAGTAACCTGCCTACCCGCCCTTGGTGAGCAGTCTTGGTAGCAGTAAGCGTTGACTGACTCCATTTACTTGTACAATGAAATAAAGGTGCCTTTTTGTTCTCTTGGAAACCCTGGTGGCATAGTGGTTAAGTGCTATGGCTGCTAACCAAAAGGCTGGCAGTTTGGTCCACCAGGCGCTCCTTGGAAAATCTATGGAGCAGTTCTACTCTGTCCTATAGGGTCACTATGAGTCGGAATCAGCTCGACCGCAATGGGTTTTTGGTTTGGTTTTTTGTTCTCTCACCTCGATCTTTTGTTTATTGGCCAATATGAGTCATGCCAAGGAAGAACCTGGGGTTTCCATCTAGTAACAGTACTAAAGTATGCACCCCAGGAAACGTAGTTTCTCCGCTGACTTTTAACCCCCTATGTCATTAATCAGAAAATACAGGTTTATTTTAATAGACATTTCACCAGAGAGAACATTCAAGTGGCCACCAAACACATGAAAACATGCTCAGCATCATTAGCCATCAGAGAGATACAAATCAAAACCATGATGCGATACCATTTCACTCCCACAGGTATGGCTAAGATAAATTTAAATAAAAAAAAAAAAAACAGAAAATAACAAATGTTGGTGAGGATGCTAGGAAACTGAAACCCTTATGCATTGCTGATGAGAACGCGAAATGGGATAGCCATTGTTGGAAACAGTGTCGTGGTTCCTCGAAAAACTAAAAATAGAACTACCATATGACCCAGCAACTCCAAACCTAGGTATACACCCAAAAGACTTGAAAGCAGAGACTCAGACACTTGTACACCAATATTCATTGCGGCAGTATTCACAATAGCCGAAATGTGGGAACAACCTAAATGCCCATCAGCGGATGAATGGATAAACAAAACGTGTTACATACATACAATGGACTACTACTCAGCCAGTAAGACAAATGAAGTCTTGGTATAAGCTATAATATAATTGGAGCTTGAAGAGATTATACTGAGTAAAATAAGTCAGTCAGAAAAGGACAAATATTATATGACTTCACTTATGCAAAAAGACAAAAACAGACAAATGTAGAGACACCAAAGTTTATTAGTGGTTACAGGGGCAGGAGGGAGAAGGAAAGGGGGGTTTGTTTATGGAGTACTGAGTTTCAGTTTACAGTAACGGTAGAATCACATTGGTTAAAGGTAGGGTTGCACACCTGATTAATATAATTACTGTAAATAAGTTATATACTTGTAAAAAGTTCAATCAGCAAAAGTTGTGTCATACATATATTTAAAAGGACAAAAAAAAAAAAAGAATAGCTGCTGAGGCTGCTTATGTACAACCAATTACCTCAGGGAATTTGGATTCTTGGTTTGGAAGCTTAGGGTCATGGTTTGATGGGACATCCCGGCTCACTGGCCTAATAGCATGTTCTTCTAAAATAAAGTGGGAGCTGTAAACAATGGGTAGGTTCGCTGAAAATAAACTATATACAAAACAAAGATAATAACACAAGTCTTGCACTCTTTAAGGATATATAATTACAATGATTTATTAGGGAAAAGAAGTTTCCCTGAGTAAATAACGTTCTGAAAATAAACAGTTATTGACAGGGAACTAATGTTAATTATTTTCAATTGAAGGAAAGAAACAATCATCATATCGTATCTAAAACACCTCGGAAAAAAAAAGCAAGGTCCAAAACTTAGGTAAGTAACTACAATGAATTCTATCAAGAAGTAGAGTAAAAAAGATTCAAATCTGAAAAGTACAGAAAAAGAATTGAACTTGGATATGGAAAGCACACTTCCACCACACAAAAACAGAAGCCATTCACTAGTGATCCACTCAATAGAGCCATTCCACATTCTGCTGAAGTACATATTATTAAAATATTAATAGCTGCACCGAATCAATAAAATGTTACATTGAAATGAGAAATCAACACAGAAGATTCTGCGAAAGTAAATGAAATTTCTACCTTCGGCCACTTGGGATTGAGAAGTCGGGCTTTGATGGCATCGTCCAGTGCCTTGTCATACTGCTGGATTTTCATGTAGGCTGCAGATCTATTGCTGTATAAGATGCAGTTCTGAGGGTCAACAGCCAGGGCTTCATTATACAGAACAATAGCTGTGTGGAAATCTCCATCGTGACAGGCCTGGTTACTCTGACGAACTTTCTCAACAAACTCAGCTTTGCTCAGCACTGGTCCATCAGGACTTCTTCGGCCAATAGTCTTAGCACCAAAGAAAGGAATCTACAAACAAAGAAAGTTTGTCAGAGAAACTTCAGATAATCCAGAGGGGTTCCTTGTCTGAACCTCAAGAGAACTTGGACATTCTTCATAGTCTGCTTTACATTATAGCTAAGTTTTGTGCCTTGAAACACAATAAGCTTCCCATGAAGCAGCAAATACAGTTTCTCAAATATATGTGTGTGAATGCACACATATGTGTATGTGCTGACTGACTGACTGAAATAACAAATGAATGCCGAAGAATACTCAGGCTTTTCCTTGGTAACTTTTTTTTCCCCTCTTGGCAACTTACTATGACAAAAAAGGGACAAAACAAAATACAAACATATGTAGACTGTATGATCTCAACTATGTTAAGACACCTGCACTGAAAAAATAATGAAAGGAACAAGACGAAAACATACTAAATTATTTCTGGATATAATATTATGGGGTATTTTCTTAAACTTTCCTCTTTTATCCAAATGTTACATAATGAGTATAGTCAAATGCAGTGTGATTAATTACTTTCGTGCATGGCCTTTCTAGCCGTGGTCTTGTAACTCCCACCCAGGTGATTGGGCAGGACTGTATGATAGGGTAATTGCCACCCACCAAAGGGGATTGGTCAGTTTTGCCTTAAAAGAGCCAATTTCAGAGCAGAGAGGAGAATCCTACCACCACCAAGAAGAACAGCCAGGAGTGGAGAGCACATCCTTTGGACCCGGGGTCCCTGCACTGAGAAGCTCCTGGAAGCAGGAGACAAAGAGAGAGAGAGAGAGACAGCTTAATGCTAAGATGGTAAGAAGCAGTGGCAGGAAATACCCGGCAGCAGAGACTAGCAGCAGGAGACCACGCTGTAGGCTTCCCAGCCCATGGAGAGAGAAAGCTGAGTGCCTTTGGGGAGAGGACTAGGGCCAGGGAGAGGCATGCCTGCGAGCACAGTTGGGAAGAGGCTGTCGTGACCGAAGAGCTGTATCCTGAGTGTTCCTGAGCCTGAATTGTAACCTGTTACTTCCCTAATAAATCCCATAATCATCAGTATGGTCTGTGGGTTCTGTGTGGCCATTGCAATGAATTACTGAACCCAGCAGAGAAATAGAAAGTGCTGTGGGAGGGATGGTTGGTGTCAGAATTGGTAAAGATGGCGGAGAGAGGGTACATGTCTAATCCCACTCCAACCACAAAGGAATCAGCCTTGGGCTGTTAGTCTTGGTTCTCCTTCCCCCTTGTGAAGTTAGAAGAGGTCAGACACTGTACCCAAGCTGTTTTTACATCAAGTTTTTATAAAAATAAATAAACTGTTAAAAATAGGTTTAATTTACCATTTAATGTTTTTTAAACTGGCAATATTTGGTAACTATAATTTGGCTACTGCCATGGAATTTCAAAGACAAATACCAGTTTTGGGAGACAACCCCCTACCAGAAAAAATCTGTAAATTGCATCCTAGCAATTTAAGACCTGCTTTCATTGTTGATTTTTCAGAGTCACTAAGTTTTCTCTGATTTTATAGAAGTGATCTCAAAACGAAAGGGAGCTTGAAACCAAAGAAAAACCTATACGGCTACGGCCAACTGATTTTCAACAAGGATGATAAGTTTATCCAGGGAGGAATGAATAGCTTCTTCAATAAATGGTGCTATGACAACTGGATTTCCATATGCAAAAGAATGAAGTTGGGCCCATACCTCACAGCACATACAAAAATTAACTCAACTGGATCAAAGACCTGAAAGTAAGAACTAAAACCATCAAATTCTTATAACAAAACATAGTAGTAATGCTTCAAGACATAGTTTTCAGCAATGGATTCATGGATATGACATCAAAATCTCAAGCAACCAAAAACAAAATAGACAAATTGGACTTCATCAAAATTAAAACCTTTTGTGCATCAAAGGACTTTTATCAGCAAAGTGAAGAGACAACGTACAGATTGGGAGAAAATGTTTAAGAACCATATATCTGATAAAGGTTTGTTGTGGATTAAACTGTGTGCCACCAAAATATGTGTTAGAATGCTAACCTGTGGATGTAGTCCTGTTTGGAAATAGAGTTTCCTCTGTTATGTTAATTAAATCATACCCAAGTAGGGTGAGTTCTAAAGCTAGTCATTTCTGAGTTATAAAAAAACCAGATTAGACACAGAGGAATGCACACGAGGGGAAGAAATGCCATGTGTGGATCACCAAGGAATCAAGGAATACCTGGGGCTACAGACAAGGAAAGAATCAACACAGCCAAGACCCCGATTTGGACTGTTAGCCTCCAGAACTATGGGGAAAAAAAATTCTGTTCTTTAAAGCCACCCACGTGTGGTATATCTGCAATAGCAGCACTAGAAAACTAGACAGGTCTAACATTCAGAATATATAAAGAACTCCTATAACTCAACAACAAATACACAAACAACCCAATTTTTAAAAAATGAGCAAAGAACTTGAATAGACACTTCACTAAAGATAAACAAATGGCCAATAAGTACAAAAAAACAAGGTCAACGTCATTAGTCATTCAAAACCAAACTTGTTGCCATCGAGTTGATTCCAACTCATATCAACCCTATAGGAGAGAGTAGAACTGCCCCATAAGGTTTCCTCGGCTGTAAACTTTATGGGAGCAGATCACCAGGTGTTTCCTCCCATGGAGCAACTGGTGGGTTTGAACCTCTAACCTTTCAGTTACAGCTGAGGTCTTAATCACCGCACCACCAAGGATCCTTTTACAACTACCTATAACCCAGAAATTCCACTCCTAGGTATATACCCAAAAGAATTGAAAGCAGGGACTCAAACAGATATTTGTACGTCAGTGCTCACTGCAGCATTACTCACAATAACCAAACGATGGAAACAACCCAAGTGTCCATCAACAGTTGAATGGATAAATAAAATGTAGTTGTTGCTGTTAGGTGCCATTGAGTCAGTTTCGACTCATAGCGACACTATATACAACAGAATGAAACACTACCCAGGCTTCCGCCATTGTTGCAGCCACTGTGTCAATCCATCTCATTGAGGGTCTTTCTCTTTTTCACAGACCCTCCACTTTACTAAGCATGATGTCCTTCTCCAGGGACTGGTCCCGCTTGATAATATGACCAAAGTATGTAAGATGAATTCTCACCATCATCCCTTCTATGGAGCATTCTGGCTGTACGTCTTCCAAGACAGATTTGTTCATTCTTCTGGCAGTCCACGGTATATTCAATATTCTTTGCCAACACCGTAATTCAAATGCGTCAATTCTCCTTTGGTCTGCCTTATTCACTGTCCAGCTTTCACACGCATATGAGGTGACTAAAAATACCAGGGCTTGGGCAGGCACACCCTAGTCCTCAAAGTGGCATTTTTGCTTTTCAAAAAATGTGATATATTCATACAATGGAATATTATACAGCCATAAAGAGAAATAAAGTTCTGATACAGGCTAAAACATGGATGAATCTTGAAAACATGTTGAGTGAAATAAATCACACATAAAAGGAAAAATATTGTATGATCCTGCTTATATGAAGCGTCTGTAATAGGCAAATGCATAGAGACCAAAGTTGGGAGGTGGAAGGGGAAAGGGAGGGAGCGGGATGTTTTGCTTAAGAGGTAGTAAGTTTAAGGGTGATGAAAAATTTTGGAAAAGGGTAATGATGACCATTGCACAACATGGTGAATGTAGTTAATGTCAGTGGATTGTACATACAGAGCTTGTTGAAATGTTTTATTACATAAACTTCACCACAATAAAAGTTAAAAAAAAAAAAAAAAAGGAACCATGGGGCTTAGTATACCATAGCAGCCAGGATGGAAGAAGGGTAGCATGAGACGGCTGGAAAGACGAGAGATTGAGAATTCCAACAGCTAGAAAAATATTCTGGATTTGGCAATGGAGAACAAAGGATATTGAACCTTTTTCTTTGCCCTCTATATTAGGGATAAAGGAAGGAAAAATGAGAAGCCTACACGGGGAGGAATTTCAAAGGAAGTAGTATCATTAAAGGGAAATTCAGTTTCACTTACAAAAGGCAGGCAGAAAAAAACACTTGTGAGAAAGAAATGGAGGATACAGGAAAGTTTCATAAAAATGGGAGGGGGGAATCACAGAGAGTAACAACAGGACCTGGTGGCACAGGAAAGCAAATGCTACCTCTAGTACTCATGAGGATTGTTCACAAACTTTCTGGTTCACAAAACGGACACAGTATGGATTTGCTTTGGCCAATGAAATATGATTAAGTAACATATGGCACTTCCAGGTGAAAGCTTTGCAAACTGGTACACAACGCACCACATTCTCTTGCCCTAAAGCAATCTAGAAACGTGTCATAGTGGAGCTTTAGTCACTGCCCCTGAGTGACTGAAGAGCAGCCCCCTTGTTAACCCATGGTAGGCATGTTACATGATTGAAACATAAACCTTTGTTGCTTTGAGTCATGGAAGGAAAAGAAGAATGGGAGTAAATGAGTCAAGTGTTATTCATTTTTAAAGCAGAAAAATTATAAATTGCATTAGAGTCCCAGGAGAAGAAATTTAACACAGCAGTTTCAGGAAAAACCAAACAAAATCAAACCCACTGCCGTCGAGTCCATTCCAACTCATAGCGACCCTATAGGACAGAGCAGAACTGCCCCGTAGAGTTTCCCAGGAGCACCTGGTGGATTTGAACTACCGACCTCTTGGGTAGCCCCCATAGCACTTAACCACTACACCGCCAGGGTTTCCAGTTTCAGGAAAGGCAGCTTGCAATTCTAAGCAGGGCATGCCCTAAGTGAACTTTTTTTTTTTTTAAGTGTAATTTTCCTCTCCAGCTCTTCCTTACATCTCATAGCGACCCTATAGGACAGAGTAGAACTGCCCCATAGGGTCGCTATGAGTCGGAATCAACTGACAGTAGTGGGTTTGGTTTTTTTTTTTAGCTCTTCCTAAAAAAATTTTTTTTTTTTTTTTTAAGACTTAGCTCACTCCATTTAAAGAGGGTGGATCTGATTTGATTTAGTATAAATATCCCAACACGTACAAAAATGACAGACTTAAAAATATATTTTTTAAGTGATAAACTGCTCACAGAGGTATTTGCATAGAAAAAAAAAAATTCCACAGAAAGAGAATTCCACAGAGAGGAGGAGGAAAGGCAGCTGTAATCTCCAACACAGGCAACCACTATATTCCACTCCTTACAGAGATACCATGTCCTAGATTTCCAGGACAATTTAAAACATTAAAATATCCTTGAAGCTTCGAATATCAGTGTCCAAATTATATCCCCCAAATTCCTCATACCAGAAGTGGCTAACCAATAATGTATTCTGATCAGTTTTTCAAAAATAAAAAAATATGATCATGCAATATATTGCCTGAAAGTGCGTGAAGTGTGTAATTACCAAACAACCAGGGTTTTCCTGAATAGTCTTGATTTTTAATTATTTTATCCCATCATCGAAGCAATGTATAAGACACTGCAAGATTTCATTTTGAAAACTATGGTGATCATGACTCTGCTTAAAGTCAGTACTAAAAATACTAGCCATTAATAATAGAGACATATTCTATATTTGAAAATGCATGAGTACAACATAAAACTAGCAATAACAGCCTTTAAAAGTAAAATGAATTGTTAGGTTCCAAACCTGTTGCCTTTGAGTCGATTCTGACTCATAGCAACCCTATAGGACAGAGTAGAACTGCCCACCAGGGTTTCCAAGGAGTGGCTTGTGGATTTGAACTCCTGACCTTTTGGTTAGCAGCCAAGGTCTTAACCACTACGCCACCAGTGCTCTACTGTTAGGTTCATAGGTAATCTAAAAGTGAAAAATTCATGATCCTACTATTACAGCATTCTCTATTTCTCATTTAACAAAAAAAAAAAAAAAAAGGCAGAGTAATAATTTTGGCTTAACACCAATATAGAAAAAAATTACATTAAACTAAGAAAAGAATCCACATCTACTACTTTCATCACAGTAATATAAAGCAACATTTCCCAAACTATGTCTCAAGGAAGCCCTATTTGCTCAGGATACTGGGATGAACAAAGTTAAACAGGTTTCTTCCTTAGTGGAAGATCTCTCAGGGCTTTCACTTCGCACACTGTGATGTGAATCTGAGATGGGAGATATCGTATATTATGAAACCAAAAGACCTTTTTGGTGGAGTATCTAGTTAAACTAGCGATTGCCTGAAACACTGGGTAAACTATTCAATGTCTCTGAGAGAGAAACACACACACACACCATGAAAACGTTAGTGCTAACACAAGAACGGAAAAAGGCAGCATCAGCAATTCCAAGTTCCCATCTTCCCCAAAAGAAAAACAACCAAAAATTGGTAGAATCAACTTTGTAAGAACTCTGAAAGGCTGTTGAAGGGCTGCGCTGAAACGCAATATAATCAAGCTCTCAAAAAAAAAAAAAATACAAAGAGAGACTCTTGAAAGCAGCAAGAGGGAAGCAAATTGTCACATAAAAGGGATCCTCAATAAAATTAAGAACTGATTTCTCCTCAGAAACCCATGGAGGCCAGAAGGCAGTGAAATGACATAATTAAAGTGCTGAAGGAAAAGAACTGTCAACCAAAAATTCTATAGCTGGCAAAACTGTCCTTCGAAAAGGAAGGCAAAATTGAGACATATACAGATAAACAAAAGCTGAGGGAGCTCTTTACAACCAGACCTCCCTCCCCTACAAAAAATGCTAAAAGGCATCCTTCAGAGTGAAATGAAAGGACACTAAACAATAGCACAAAGTTGAACAAAGGAAAAAAAAAATCTCCAGCAAAAGTAATTTCAAAGGCCAGTTTTATGGTATTTTTGGTTTGTAACTCTTGTTGTTATGTCCTACATGATTTAAAATTACAAATTCATAAGAAAATGATTATTAATTTACATTATTGCACACATAATGAATAAAGATGTACTCTGATAACAGCAACATTGGGGGGAGTGGCACGGAATAGAGTTTTTGTATGTTATCGAAGTTAAGTTGGTATCAATTTAAACTAGGTTGTTATAATGTTAGGATTTTAAATGTAATCACCATCATAAACACAAAGAAAATATCTCAAAAATATACACAAAAGGAAATATTTTAGAAGGGAATCAAAATAGTTCACTACGAAAAATCAGCTGAACACAAAAGAAAGTAGAATTGGAGGAAATGAGGGATAAAAAGGGATAAAACAGACAAAAAACAAATAGCAAACTATCGGAAGTAAGTCCTTCCTTGTCAGTAGTGACTTTATAAATGGATTAAACCCTCCAGTCTAAGGTACAGGTTGGCAGAACGGATGATTTAAAATAATAATAAAGAAGAAAACCATGGTCCATCTACATGCCATCTACAAGAGACAAACTTTAGATCTAAAGACACAAATAGGCCAAAAGTAGAAGAAAACTGTAACCAGAAGAAAGCTGGGGTGGCTATATCAGTATCAGACGAAATAGACTTTACGTCACAATCTGTTGCAAGATACAAAGATGGGCATTATATAATGATAAAAAAGGTTCACTCATGAGGAAGATATAACAATTATAATATATATGTACCTAACACCAGAGGCCAAAATATATGAAACAAATATGGAATAAAAAGGAGAAACAAACACTTCTACATCAACAGTTGTAGACTTCAATACATCACTTCAATAATGTATAGACCATTTAGACAGAAAATCAGTGAAGAAATAGAGGATTTGAAGAACACTATAAACCAAACAGACATAACAGACACTCCACCCAACATCAGCACAATACATATTCTTCTCCAGTACACATGAATTATTCTCCAGGATGGACCATATGCTAGGTCACAAGTCTCAATAAATTTTAAAAGACTGGAATCATATAAAACATCTCTGACCACAATGGAATTAAATTAGAAATCCATAGCAGAAGGGTACACAGAAATCAAAAAACATACGATTAAACAACCAATGGGCCAAAGAAATCAAAAGGGAAACCAGAAAATACTTAGAGACAAAGATCAAGAATAAGACAAGGATGACTGCTTTCACCACAGCTTTTCAGCATTGTACTGAAGGAGCAATTAGGCAAGAAAAAGAGATAAAAGACATTCAAATCAGAAAGGAAGAAGTAAAACTATCTCTTTTCACAGATGACATGATCCTATATATAGAAAACCCCAAAGAATCCGCTTTGAATTCTAGACTTTTTCCCACTTCTCATAATTTATCCTACAGACATACTTACATGTGTACACAAAGTCACACATGCAAGGATATTCATAACAGCATCACTTGCATGAGGCTGGAAATAACCTAAAGTTAAACAATAGGAAAATGGATAAATAAATTTGAACAGTTCTATATAAATTTTTTTTCTTTATATAAATATATAAATAGTACTATAAATCCAGCCAAAAGAATTAGGCAGGTTTTATATACTGATCTGGAAAGACAGAATCACGATGCAGAACAGACATGCATAATATAGTATCTTCCATGAAATAATACATACATGTATACATATTTACTTGTTTCAATATACATGAATTTATTTATGCCAGGAATAATATATGAATCATTACATGCCTCATGAGCGACTGGAAAGCAGAAGTAGGAGGGAGACCAACTTTCACTTTTATACAACTCTTGATTTTTTACTGTATGCATATATTACCTACTTTTTTTAAGATTAAAAAAGTGCTTAAAGCAGAGCACAGTTTACTTATTTATCAGGGCAGCCACATGTATTTGTAGAATCTATTCACTGTCTAAGGGTGTTTGGCTAAGAAGACAAATGGGAGTTAAAAACCAACCTTTGCATCCTGGCCCAGAGCTGCATAAGTCTGGAGGAAGGGCTACCCTTTTCTAAAACTCAGAGATGCTATCCACTCACCAAGCCATGCTTATGCCTAGAAGGTAGAACCTTTCAAATTCACACAAAGGTGCCGTAGGGACTACCAAACGTCATGTATTAGTTGTGAATTTAAAAAATAAACAAAATAGATGAAAATATGAAATTTCACCAGAGAATTATCTTTGTAATAAAGAACCAAATGTACATTTCAAAACTAAAATATATACGAAGTTAAGAACTACATGAATGGGTTTAACAAGGTTTGACACAAAGACAGAATTAATAAACTGGAAGACAGCACAATAGAAAATACCCAAAATGAACCACGGTGGGGTGGGGAGATGAACACAGAAGAGGCATGTGGAACACGCCTAAGAGGTCTAATACACATATAATTGAAAGCGCTGAGAAGAGAGAGATGAGGCTAGAAGCAATATCTGAATATTTAGCGTCTTAGTCATATAGTGCTGCTATAACCGAAATACCACAAGTGGATGGCTTTAACAAAGAGAAATTTACTTCTTCAAAGTAAAGTAGGCTAAAAGTCCAAATTCAGGGAGCCAGCTCCAGGGGAAGGCTTTCTCTCTCTCTGTTGGCCTTCTCATCAATCTTCCCTCAGACTAGAAACTTCTCCGCACAGGGACCCTGGGTCCAAAGAATGCACTCTGCTCCCAGCACTGATTTCTTAGTGGTATGAGGTCCTCCTGTCTCTCTGATCGCTTCTCTCTTTCGTATATCAAGAGATTGCCTCAAGACACAATCCAATCTTCTACATTGAGTCCTGCCTCACTAACACAACTGCCACCCATCTTCCCTCATTAACATCACAGAGGCAGGATTTACAACATATAGGAAAATCACACAATAACGGGAATCATGGCCCAGGCAAATTGATACACACATTTTTGGTGGGACATAATTCAATCCATGACAGTTAGTGACCAAGAATATCAACCCATAGAATATTGAACCCATCACTTTAAGAATTTCAAAACCCCAATATATCATGAAGAAAAACACACCTACACACAACATAGTCAAACTGCTAAAGAATCAAAAACCAAGAGAAAATGTTAAAGCAGGTGGGAGGAGGCAAGGAGCGGGGGGAGACACATTACCTTCAACAAAGCTACAATAAGACTGACAGCTGCCTACTTAACAGAAGTCATGAAAGCCGAAAAAGCATCCAGCGTAAAATTCTATACCCAAAAAAAATATTCTCCAAATGAAGGTAAAATAGAAACCCTCTTAAGCTCTCATACATTGCTGATGGGAATGTAAAACGCTGCAGTTGCTGTAGAAACGATTCGGTAGGTCTTGAAAAAGTTTAACATAGAGTCACCGTATGTCTAGCAATTCCGTTCCAGATATCTACCCAATTGAATTAAAAACATATGTCCACACAAAAACCTGTACGTGAATGTTCATAACAGCATTATTTGTAATAACAAAAAGTGGAAATAACTCAAATGCCCATCAACTGAAGAATGAATAAATAAAATGCAGCATAGCCATACAATGAAATATATTCAGCCATAAAAATTAATGAAGTTCTGATACACACTACCACATGCATGAGCCCTGAAAACACTGTACTAAGTGAAAGCCAGACACAAAAGGCCACATCCTGTATGATTCCCTTTATATGAAATGTCCAGTACAGGTAATCCATAGAGAAAGAAAGTAGATTAATGGTTGCCAGTGAGGAGGGGGAGGGGAGAATGGGGAATGACAACTAACAGGTATGGGGCTTCTTTTGGGGGTAATGTAAATGTTCTGAAATTACATAGTGGTGACAGTTGCACAATCTTGCGAGTATACCAAAACTATTGAATTGTACACTTTAAAATGTATGTGTGGTATGTGAATTATACCTCAATAAAAAACGAAGGTGAAATAAAGACATTTGAACATATAAAAACTGAGGAAATTCATCCTAGACAGAAACATGGAAATCTAGGAGGGAATTAATAATACTGGAAAGGTAAATACATGAGTAAATATAAATAAACATCTACTGTACAAAATAATTGTAATGTAATGTGAAGTTTAAAATATACATAACACAAAATGCAGGAGGTAATAAATGGAGCTAAAGTTCTCTAAGAAGTATTTCCCACACCTTAATGTAAATATAAATCACCTGGGAGGGAATCTTGTTAAAATGCAGATTCTGATTCAATAATTTTGGGATAGGGCCTGAAAAAAAAAGGACTCTGCATTTGTAACAAGCTCCTGATTAGGCAATGTTGCTGGTCTACATGCCACACTTTAAGAACCAAGTCCTAAGGTTCTAGCAGAATCAAGTAAGTTGTGAAAATATTTTTATTACACCACATTAAGTTAAGGATGCATGCTCCAATCACTAGGGGAATCACAAATAAAGAGTTGAAAAAAAAAAAAAAAAGGCAAAACTAGTAAGTTAATAGAAGAAAAAGAAAAATTTTGTATTAACTGAAAAGAAAGCCAAAAGGTAGAAAAAAGGAATATTTTTTAAAAAGTAGTTCATAAATGTAAAAGATAAAACTCCTAAAAGAAAAGATAGCGGTAAAGCTTTGTAGCCTTAAGTTAAGCAAAGATTTCTCATCTAGAACACAAAAAGCATGATTTCTGCACAATTAAAACCTTACACTCTCCAAAAGGCGCTGCTGATGAAGTGAAAACACAAGCCACAGACTGGGAGGAAATATTTTCAAAACAGGTATCAGATAAAAAAAAAAAAACTCGTATTCAGAATATATCAAGAACTTTTTCTCAAACCCAAGACAACAACCTAATTTTTTTTAACAGGCAAAAGATACGAACAGATCTTATGTGGCAATAAGCATATGAACAGATACTCAACATCATCAGTCGTAAGAGAGATGCTCATTAAAAAAAAAACCACAATAAGTTACCACTGCACATGCTCTAGAATGGCTAAAACTAAAAAGACAATACCAGGGGCTAACAAGGATGTGGAACAAAGAGAACTCACGCACTGTGCTGGTGGGAGTGCAAAATGGTACAGACACTTTGGAAAATAGTTTGGCAGTTTTTTATTAAGTTAAATATATAATAAGACCCAAAAATGCCATTTCTGGGTATTTGCCCAAGAGAAATGAAAATATATGTACATATGAAGATTTGTAAATGATAATAGCCCCAAAACTAGAAACAACTTTATAAACAAATTGTGGTATATACATACAGTGGAATACTACTAAGCAAAAAAATTTTTTAAAAAGGAACAAACTAGTACTTACATGCTCCACAACACTGATGAATGTCATTACACTAGTCATAGGCATTATCATAAATGAAAGAAGCCAGACACAAAAGACTATTATATGATTCCATTTATATAAAACTCTAGAAAAGACAAAACAATAGTAACAGAAAACAGATAATGGTTGCCAAGCCAGGGGTGAGGTGAGAGAACTTACTGCAAAGGGGCAAGAGGGAACTTTCTGGGATGATGGAAATGTTCTCTATAATGATTGTGGTAGTGATTACATGATGATTACATATTTTTTAAAACTCAAACTGTATACTTAAAATAGGTGGACTTTATTCTATGTAAATTATACTTCAATTAAGCTGATTAAAAAACAAGGGGTTGAGTAGAAAAAGAATAGTAAAGTGACAGATATAAACCATGCCATCTCAGTAAACAAACGAAATATTCCAAGTAAAGAACACAGAGTTATTTACTCTGGAATAGAGTTTCTCAAGTCTCAGGTCCCTGAGAATACAACTGCAGTGTCAAGAGGAAGAAAAACTGTATAAGTTAAATATTTCGGGTAATCACATGGCATCGTTGTGACCATATATACAAACACAAACCGGTGGCCAAAGAAGTCATGTTACAAGATAATTCAGAAAATGCTTTTAGATGAATAGCTAGATTTTTTTTTTTTTTTACTACCATCAAAATGAAAATAACAAAAATTTCTCACAGACAATTCATCTCAAGAACGCAGACTGAGAAAAACTGAAAGAAGATTGAACATAAATTTCTTTTTCGTTCTTGGATTTTGATCAACAAATTCTATTCCAAAAATATTTACTGATTATCTACTATGTGCCAGGAACTCTGCTAGGCACTGGAGATAAAGTCCGTACACAGAGAATAATAGTATAAACTGCTTGCCAAAAAGCACTTGTCCATCTGTGAATGAAAGCAGGCTCAGGCAATATTTTATGCCTTGCAAAGTCCTGTGCTTCTAGAGGGGAAAAAAATCCTCCTAACCGGGTGTCACGGACTGAATTTTGTCCCCCTAAAATATTCTGTCAACTTGGCTATGCCATGATTCCCAGTATTGTATAATTGTCCACCATTTTGTCATCTGATATGATTTTCCTATGTGTTGTAAATCCTATCTCTATAATGTTAATGAGATGGGATTAGCAGCATTTATGCTAATGAGGCAGGATTCAATCTACAAGACTGGGTTGTGTCTTAAATCAATCTCTTTTGAGATATAAAAGAGAAGCAAGCAGAGACACATGGGGACCTCATACCACCATGAAAGCAGTGGTGGGAGCAGAGCGCATCCTTTGGACTTGGGGTTCCTAAGCACAGAAGCTCCTAGACCAGAAGAAGATTAATGACAGGGAACTTCTGCCAGAGCTGACAGAGGCCTTTCACTTGAGCTGACACCCTGAGTTTGGACTTCGGCCTACTAGACTGTGAGAATAAACTTCTGTATGTTAAAACCATCCACTTGAGGTATTTCTGTTATAGCAGCACTAGATAAATAAGACAGCTGGCCACAACTGATGGGACCAGTGATCACTGGGTAGGTACCCAAAAGAGATCCCCCAGATCAGAGAATGACTAATCAGAAGAAGGTAAAGAAGTTAGTCATGCAGCTAGATATGGAATCAGATGTCGAGAAGGAATAAAACAAAGACCCTAAGGACCAAGTATGTTTAAGAAACAGTAAAGAGGCCAGTGTGGATGAGGGAAGGGTGATGTTAAAGGTCAGAGAGTTAACTGGGCCCAAAATTGTTTAGAGCTGTATTCTCCAATTCAGTAGCCACTTGCCACATGTGGCTATTTACATTTTTATTTTAATTAATCAAAATTAAATAAAAATAAAGATTTTGTTCCTCAGATGCACTAACCACAGTGCAAGTGTTCGACAGTCATGTGTGGCTTGTGGCTATAAGATTGAACAACACAGATATAGAACATTTTTATCTTCACAGAAAGTTCTTTCTGAAGGTTGGTTTAGACCTTTGCAGGTTATCCTAAGAGTCAAAGGGAAAAGTGGATACACCACAAGAGGTCATCAGCTCTCAGAATGGCTTAACGTTTACCTTAAAATAAATACCTAGTCCTTAGGGCAATTAATTAAAATATTTCTCTTATGGGTTGCATTGTGATTCCCAAAAGGATACTTTGAAGTTCGTGTGAATTTATTTGTGAATAGGGTCTTTGCAGATATAATCAAATTAAGATGGGGTCATAATGGATTAAGGTGGTCCCTAACGCAGTATGACTGGAATCTTTGTAAGAAGAAAAGAGACACAAAGAGTCACAGGAAGAGCATTGTGTGAGGACAGAGGCAGAGTCTGGAGTGATGTATCTATAAGCCAAGGTACACCATGGATTGCCAGCAACCACCAGAAGCTAGGAAGAGATGAGGAAAGATCCTCCCCTTGAGCCTTCATAAAGAACATGGTCCTGCCAACACCCTAATTTCGAACCTCCAGCCTCCAGAACTAAGAGAGAATAAATTTCTATTGTTTTAAGCCACCCAGTTTGTGGTAATTTGTTATGGCAGTCCTAGAAAACTAATATAACTTCCCAAACTCTTCCTTGAAATGCTCTTAGTAGGCATCCTTGAAAAGGTTATTCAACAATTTAGCAGAAATTAAATAATCTGGGGGAAATTATTCACCTATTTCTTAAAAAAAAAAAATCCAACACCTTCAGATTGGAAACCTCTTTTTGCTGATTCTAGATCAACAGTTGTCAATAATTTCAATAATTTGGAGTAAAACAGATTTTGTGACTTCAAGCTCTCTTTGTAACATAGCCTTTAGTATGCTAATGATACTATGAGTCACCAAGAAAAATAGAATACACAGTGTTTCCAAATAATAATTATTATTATAAGTATTGAGCACTTACTACATACCTGGCACTGAGTGGCACTATATTAACTCATCTAAACTTCATGAAAAACTTATGAAGTAGGTATTATTATTATCCCCACTTTTAGATGAAGAGGCAAGGCACAGAAAGATTACATAACTAGTCCTTCAAAAAAAGGAGGGTATGCCATTTCCTTGATAATCCTATATTTTTGTCATACATGTTTAAATGAAAATCAAAATAAGAACCAAAAAAAAAAAAAAGAGGATATAAAAGTAATAAGCTAACAAGTAGAGGTGCTCTGATTCAAACCCAGGCCATCTGGCTCTAGAGTCCAGGCTCTTAACCAGTATATATTTTCTCTCAAAATTATTTGAAAACAATCTTTTATTTACCCCCTAAAATATCTGCTAAGATCTTGAAAATTTTATCCCTGGAGTTTGTTAAATGCTAAAAGATTACTTAGGTCTGTCTCTTTCTTGTAACCTGAATCAGCCAGTCTAGAACTATGCCGGAAATTGCTTTTGTTCATTTTTAAATGTTCCAGTTCCCAGTATACAGTCTTTGTAACCTGCTGAGGTTTTATTTGTTTGTTTTGTTTTAAGGATGGCTAGGTCAATAAGCCCGCAAACTACATCCACTTGTTAATTCCCATAGTTTCATGCCAGTGAAAAGGAGAACCACAAACCATCAATATAAACTCTGATTTGGAGATTTACCACAACATAATTCTGGTATTCATAACCTTTGTACTTCCACGCTGTTCTATTCATTTGAGATGGTTATAAATAAGTCAATACCATGTTATTAGATGAATAGAGCCAATATCCTTCTTTTAAGGCTAATGGTAAAAATAGTTTGGCTTGTTTACTTATAACAACAGATATTCAAAAGAATGCACAAATTCAAAATTAATTATTAAAATTTCATATACATCCAAGTTACAAATGCATGCAACTTAAACATTTAAAACACAGCATGAATACTTTATATTATCACATGCCATTAATTTTTAAAAGCATTACTTTTCAGCAATTATGGCAAATAATAAAAATCCCTAAGGCTATTACTCAGCTCTGAACTTATTGGTACTTTCACACCCTCCTTTTTAGATAGGCACTTTGGGAGAGATGAACCAGTGAATAAAAATCACTAAAGGACTTTGTTCCTGTTAAAGTATCTACTTTTTAAAAGAAAAAATCATGACTCACATACAAATATAAAATGAACACACACCAAAGACTTTATTTAACTCATTAATTAATGAATAAAGCAGTAAAACAGAGATTTCAAAGTACCACCCATGTAGAGACAATCAAGAAAGCCGAAATGAATTTCCAATAGATGCAAAACTGGCTTTTTCTGGGGAGAAAGGAAATCAATGGTCCCTTCTTCCAAAATGAATTCATTTGCATAGGTATATGGACTAGAATCAACTGCCTTGCTTTCAGTTACCTACAATGTTACCAACCCAACCAGCCAATCCAGTGCCATCAAGTCAATTCCAACTCATAGCGACCCTATAGGACAGAGTAGAACTGCCCCATAGTCTTTCCAAGGAGCGCCTGGTGGATTCGAACTGCTGACTCTTTGGTTCACAGCCGTAGCACTTAACTACTATGGCACCAGGGTTTCCCTACAATGTTAAGAGTTATAAACTACTTCAAAGGCAATAAAAGGTACAAACCCCATAGGATCTGGCAACCCAGCAGTGTGCACTGCATGTGAGACAACCTAGTTATCCACTGAAGACACCCAGTAATCTTTTTGGTCCATTTCAAGTCTTTCACAATTTTTCCTGACAATCCCAAAGTGAAGTACAATTAGATTAGATAGATTGATCAAATAGATTAGATATGCTGGTGATTAGATAGGTTGATTGATTTAGACAGATTAGATAGACAACCAAGATAGATGCTGTCAAGTAAACTCCAACTTATGGTGACCTTATGAATCATTGCCCAGAATGAATCATTGTCCAGTCCTGTGCTATCCTCACAGTTGCTGGCATGTTCAAGTCCATCCTTGCAGCTATTATGCCAATCCATCTCACTAAGGATCTTCCTCCCCTTCTCTGGCCCTCTGCTTCACCAAACACGATATCCTCCTCCAGCAAGTGACCGCTCCTGATGACATGTTCAAAGCAAGCAAGTCAGACAATGTTCTGTTGTGATCCATAAGGTTTTCGTTGGCTAATTTTTGAAAGTAGGTTGTCTTAGTTATCTAGTGTTGCTATATCAGGTATATCACAAGTGGATGGCTTTAACAAACTAATTTATTCCCTCACAGTCAAGGACACTAGAAGTCAGAATTAAGGGCACCAGCTCCAAGGGAAGGCTTTCTCTCTCTGTCGCCTCTAGGGGAAGGTCCTTGTCATCAGTCTTCCCCTTGTCTAAGAGCTTCTCTGCACAGGACCCCAGGTCCAAAGGATGCACTATGCTCCTGGCACTTCTTTCTTGGTGGTATGAGGCCCCTCTCCTCTCTGTTTGCTTCTCTCTTTTATGTCTCAAAAGAGATTGACTAATCCTGTAGATTGAGTCCTGCCTCATTAACATCATAGAGGTTAGGATCTACAACACAAAGGATGATCACATAAGATCACAAAATGGAAGACAACCACACAATCCTGGGAATCATGGCCTAGCCAAATTGACACAGATTTGGGGAAACACAATTCAATCTATAACACAGATCATCAGGCCTTCTTAGTCTATCTTAGTCTGGAAGCTCTGCTGAAGTCTGTCCACTGTGAGTGACTCTGCTGGTATTTGAAATATTGGCGGCATAGCTTCTAGCACCACAGCAACACAAAGCACCTCAGTACCACAAATTGATAGATGGGGTGATAGAAATACACTAGAATCAGGGAACAGAAGCTACTTTTTAATGAAATAAATATGATCAAAGGAATCCTACCATGAGATAATTAGAAGGACGTGGTGTTGGAAATGAGCAAACACACGGCCCAGCAGGAACCTAGAAATGGATAATTAATGAAAATATAATTCTCTCTGTATTCAGCATCATCTGGCAGAGAGAGAAAACCAGGTCAAAGGATAGAAGTACGGTATTCTACATTTCACAGTCACCAACATTCTTAAAAAATACATTTTAGTAACAACGTAAGAGTTATGGCTGGCAGGAATGATCTCCAGACAAGGTTCTATGAGGTGGCAATGAGGATTGTAGTCTAACCCCTCATCTCACTGCTGTCTTTTTAAATTCAATTGTTAAGATCAGAAGCCACTTTTAAAGATCTAGATTAGGGGTCAAAAAACTACAGCATATGAGTCAAATCTGGCCCACCACCTGTTTTTTGGAAATAAAGTTTTATTTGAATACAGCTACATCCATTATTTATGTATTGTCCATGGCTGCCTTTGCAGTACACCAGTAGTTGCGACAGGGACCATATAGATCACAAGGCCTAAAACATTTACTATCTGGCCCTTTATAGAAAAAAATTTCCAACCTCTGATCTAGAAAGTATTGGCTCCCAATACTTTCAAGTTACTTTCAAGTCTCTTGACCCTTTTTAAACATCAAAAACTTTTCCTGATCCATTGTTTGTACATTTTAAGACAGCTAATTGAGAAAATTTGCTTGCTGAAAATGAAGAGGACTTGAAGCACTTAGTAACAAAGATCAAAGGCTACAGCCTTCAGTACTGATTACGCTTCAAAATAAAGAAAACAAAAATCCTCACACTAGACCAGTAAGCAACATCATGATAAACAGAGAAAAGGTTGAACCTGTTGGAGATTTCATTTTACTCAGATCCACAATCAACACCCGTGGAAGCAGCAGTCAAGAAATCAAATGACATATTGCACTGGGCAAAGCTGCTGCAAAATACATCTTTAAAGTGTTAAAAACCAAAGATGTCACTTTGAGCACTAAAATGCACCTGCCCCAAGCCAGGGTATTTTTAACCACCTTATAGACATGTGAAAGCTGGACAATGAATAAGGAAGACCGAAGAATTGATGCCTTTGAATTATGGTGCTGGCGAAGAATACTGAATACACCATAGACTGCCAGAGGAATGAACAAATCTTATAATGAGCAAGAACACTCATTAGAAACAAGGATGACGATACTTCATCCCATGCACTTTGGACATGTTACCAGGAAGGACCAATCCCTGGAGAAAGACATCATGCTTGGTATAAGCAGAGGGTCAACGGAAAAGGAAGACCCTCAAGGAGATGGACTGACAGTGGCTGCAACAGAACACTCAAACATAGCAATGATTATGAGGCTGATGCAGGACGAAGCAGTGTTTCATTCTGTTGAACATGGGGTTGCTATGAGTCGGAAGTGACTCAATGGCACCTAACAACAACAATTGAGAAATCACAAATAAATAGCAAAGGGCTAATCTGAATTCATTATTGCCTTTAAATACATTTGTATTTCACCAATAAATATAGTATCTATATACTTGAAAAACTTGAAAAAGCAGAAGCATATGTGTGAGCAAGTTATTTCTTTGTTATTATCTGCTACTCTACAGATAATATTTGGTGTACATGTGAACTGACGCCTGGACTCCCCTTGGAGTCCACTCAACAGTAGGAACCACTGATCTGGTACAAGTTTCTTTGCAATAGAGAATAAAAGTTTATACTAGTGAATCGATTGTGCTATCTTATTACTATCAAAAATAATGACTTGATAGCAACTCCTCTATCATTTTTTCATAAGATAACTTCCAAAACTTAATTGGCTTATATTCAAAACCTCAATAATCTTAGTCTATTTATTTTGTTATTTTTAAAGGAACATTTTATAATAATCTGACCTGGCAAGTTCAAAGGGAAGTTATATTGCTCAGAAGTAAATGTCCACAAAAACATTTCTGAGACTTTGTTCTATGGTTAATGTGGATATCTGGTGCAACCTGCTTAGAAATTTTTCTGAACAAAATCTTCTTAGCTGTATTCTGTATCACAGAGCTTTGAGAACATCACTTGTTCTAAGAATGAAACAAAAACTTGTTCAGAAAATACTTTTGCCTGCAAGTACCCCCTCAACCTGCTCCTCAGGCCATCAGGATGGTCATTCAATCAGATGAGACACCAGGTAAAGCACCTCAATATTGAAAAAGGTAACCAACAGCATCTTTACTATTTGCCCATTTGAACCCTGTTGTAAAAATAACGCCCTCAGTGTGCACCACAGAATACCTACACTCCAAGCCCTTACCAGAAAATACAACTTTGTATCACTTGCTGCCCAAAGAGGTTTTCCTTTCACTAACCTCCCTAAAAGCTCCACCCCATTGGTCTGGGTTGTGTGCCCTAAACAAAATATTAAGTCTTCTGCCCTCAGATATTATGCACAGCCCTCACATATCTCTATAGCACCTGTGGTTTAGGACTACTGTGTGATAAACTTCTGTCCTTGCAACAATTCCTTTTCACTTGAGAGAAGGAGGGGTAAGTACACTCTGAAGAGACTGGTTAGACAAGCTGATCAAGGTGCCTACTCATTTCTAGTTGAAAAGCTGCAGCTCTCCTACCACTTCTTTATTTAAAAGTTCAAGCACTCTCGGAACCTTGTGAGGACTGAGAGACAGGAACCTAGTCCTTAATTAAGCACTATGTACAACCAAGCTGAGTCAGAATCGACTCAACGGCACTGGGTCTGGGGGTACAACCAAGCAGGCTTATGCCTTCATAGAACTGAGACCTTCATAGGGCCTGATCAGGAACTCCTCAGGGATGACACAGGGACTTTAAAAAGAAGTCATAGCATCTAGTCCTACTTTTCCCTTCCCTCACTGTAAAGTGTTTTTCTGGGACACGCTTTAAGTAAACAAGTAAATCATCAAAAGTAAATGTCACTTCAACCATTCCCAATGGAACAGTAAATCTTTACTTAGGGAGTGGGAGGTGCTATTCCCCCTTTAAGTCAAATACCCAAATTCCCTCAAATGTTCATCACATGACCAAGTCACTTTTTAGGATACTCTCTAATTAACCTATATGTTCCTACAAAAATACAGTTCCTAAAACTGGACTTCAGCTCAGAATGAAGGAAAACCAATAGGTTTCTAGAGTCCAAAACTCTATTTTCATTAATGAATATTAAGACTGCATTCTTTAGCTTCTCTACGACTGAGGATGGTTAGTTCATGTTGAACTTATAGTCAACCTCCAAACCTTTTCCCACAAACTACAGATAGGTAATGTTTGTTCATATGTATTTGAATCCAAATGCAGAACCTCATTTATAACTGATGAATTTTCCCTTAATTTATTAATATATTCAACTCTTGAACACATACCCTGTGCCAGATATTTACTAAGAAGTGAAGGTAAAAAAAGAAAACAAAATAGACATAGTCCCTGCCCTCAAGAATACAGAATATCTTGATGGTTTCATTTTATTGTTCTACTAAATCAATAGCTCTTTGAATCCTAATCCTTTCAGGGCATTATCTGCCCATCTCATATTTATGAAAACCATAAATCCAATAAACATGCCTGTTGTGGACTGAATTGTGTCCCCCCAAAATGTGTGTCAACTTGGCTAGGCCATGATTCCCAGTATTCTGTGGTTGTCCCATTTTATGATCTGATAGGATTATCCTATGTGTTGTAGATCATAACCTCTATGATGTTAATGAAGCAGGATCAGAAGCAGTTATGTTAATGAGGCAGGACTCAATCTACAAGATTAGGTTTATCTTGAGTCAATCTCTTCTGAGATATAAAGGAGAGAAGTGAGCAGAGAAGAGAAGGATCTCCTACTACTAAGAAACCAGAACTGCAAGCAGAGCACGTCCCTTGGATCCGGGGTCCCTGTGATGGGAAGATCCTACACCAAGGGAAGTTTGGTGGCGAGGACTTTCCCCCAGAGCTGACAGAGAAAGAAAGCCTTCCCCTGGAGTTTGCACTCTGAATTCAGACTTTTAGCCTCCTAAACTGTGAGAAAATAAATTTCTATTTCTTAAAGCCTTCCACTTGTCATATTTCTGTTATAACAGCACTAAATAACTAAGACAATGCCTTTCATGCTTTCATCCAGGAAACAGTACAGTTGAATAAGACTAGATAAAAAAAATAGAGTCCTGTGTCTTCGCGCAAACTTCCTACAGGTTTATATCAACTCTATGATTATCCCAACAGCTACAAAATCAACAACTTTATCATCATTAAACCTACAAGATTCTTGTTATCCATAAGATTTTCAAGAGATACCTTATCAAAATCTTTAGGAAAATCAAGATACACTATGTCATCTGAGAGTCATCCCCAATAAAAGGGGGAAAAAGATAATGACAAGTTCTTATGTGAAGCCATGTTGGCTCCTGGTCACTGTCATCTCTTATCAGTCAGGCCTCATCCAGAAGACAGAAACCATATTTGAACAGATAAAATTTAATGCAAGATGTGTTATCTAAGTACAGTTTTTAATTAAATAACTGAAAGGGCAAAAAGAGAGCTCTGAGGTATCATTCAAATAGCAGGAAGCAGCTACCATCCAGGGCTGGGCTAAGAAAAAAAACAAACTCACTGCCATCCAGTCAATTCTGACTCACAGCAACCACATAGGACAGAGTAGAACTGCCCCAAGGAGTGCCTGGTGGATTCAAACTGCCAGCCTTTTGGTTAGCAGCCGTAGCTCTTAACCACTATGCCAGCAGGGCTAACAAAAGGAAGACACTTAAAGCATTAAAACTTGGAAGCTTAGAAAAGGCCCCGGGGAACTTAAGCTTAGAGTGTCTCTGATTTGCAATAAGAGGCCTGGGACTCATACCTCTGAAACAGGGAAACTGGTGGACCGCTAGTGTCTCAGAAGGAAGTGTGATAAAGCTGGTCCTGCAAGCACTGGAAAAACTGCAAAATGGATCCAACGACTGCTACAGGAAGGTGGTCCTGTTGCAGGGATGAAGAAGTGTTGTTAAGGTACCCGCAACTCAAAGGAACAGCAAGCAGCAAAGAAGGTCACGAGACACAAACCAGAAAGAGCAAGTCCCTCCTTCTTCTTCTAGCTCTTTATCACCCCCTATCTGCAGAGCCTAACAGGGAGCAGAAATGTGGTTTGCAGAGTCCCAGCCATAAGATCACAAAGCAGAAGTAAACAAGGATGGAATTGGAGGTAACGGATAATAACGACTGGCAAAATATCTTCTATTCTAAGGTCGCACAAACTATCTGTTAATAATCTACAATTTTGTGCAGAGCATCATATAATGACACCAATCTGTATCCAATATTCAATCATCTCCCTCTACTCTGTAATAACAATAAGCATACAAAAAAAAAAAAAAAAACTTTTTTTTTTTTTTTTTAACAATAAGCATACCTAACATTTATTTAGCACTTACCATTGGTTGACATTCAATCTTTCAGGAGGTAGCATATGATTAAGAACTGACAGTACTGAAAAAAGAAGTCCAAGCTGCACTGAAGGCACTGGCCAAAGGAAAAAAAAAAAAAGCTCCAAGAAGTGACAAAATACCAATTGAGATGTTTCAACAAACAGATGCAATGCTGGAAGCGCTCACTCGTCTATTCCAAGAAATTTGGGAGACAGCTACTTGGCCAACTGACTGGAAGAGATCCATATTTGTGCCCATATCAAAGAAAGGTGATCCAAGAGAATGAGGAAATTTTTGAAAAATATGATTAATATCAAAAGTAAAATTTTGCTGAAGGTCATTCAAAAACAGTCACAGCAGTACATCAACAGGGAACTGTCAGAAGTTCAAGCCAGATTCAGAAGAGGACGTGGAACGAGGGATATCGTTGCTGATGTCAGATGGATCTTGGCTAAAAGCAGAGAATACCAGAAAGATATTTACCTGTGTTTTACTGACTATGCAAAGGCATTCCACTGTGTGGATCATAACAAATTATGGATAAAATTATAAAGAATGGGAATTCAGAACACTTAATTGTGCTCGTCCAGAACCTGTACATAGATCAAGAGGCAGTCATTCAAACAGAACAAGGGGACACTGCATGGTTTAAAATCAGAAAAGTTGCGCATCAGGGTTGTATCATTTCACCATAATTTTCCGATTTGTGTGCTAATAAATAATTTTAGAAGATGGATTATATGAAGAAGCACGCAGCATCAGGATTGGTGGAAGACTCATTAACAACCTGCGATATGCAAATGATACAATCTTGCTTGCTAAAAGCAAAGAGGACTTGAAGCGCTTACCGAAGAAGATCAAAGACCGCAACCTTCAGTATGGACTATACTACAACATAAAGAAAACAACAATCCTCACAACATCATGATAAATGGAGACAAAATTGAAATTGTGAAGGATTTCATTTTACTTGGATCCACAATCAACGCTCATGGAAGCAGCAGTCAATAAATGAAACAACATATTGTATTGGGCAAATCTGCTGCAAGAGACCTCTTTATAGTGTTATAAAGCAAAGATGTTACTTTGAGGACTAAGGTGTGCCTGACCCAAGCTATGGTGCTGTCAATCACCTCAAAGGCATGTGAAAGATGGCCAATGAATAAAGAAGACTGAAGGAGAATAGATGCTTTTGAACCATAGTGTTGGCAAAGAATACTAGATACACCATGGACTGCCAGAAGAACGAACAAATCTATCTTGGGAGAAGTACAGCCAGGATGCTCCTTAGAAGCAAGGATGGCGATACTTTACCTCACGTACTTTGGACATGCTATCAGGAGAGACTGGTCTCTGGAGAACAACATCGTGCTTTGTGTAAGTAGAGGGTCAGCGAAAGACCCTTTCTTGAGAACACCCCACCTGGCAACACACTTCTATTAGTACCATAAGCAACACAGGATAAAATAAGCAAAATAAAAACAATGACACAATCTTTCACACTGCAAATCAAAACTACTACTTTCACTACTGTCCCACTCAGCAATAAGAAATTAATTAACTCATGGTAGATATGTACAACTTATTTTATAAATTTTAGTTCTACTGACTGAAGCTCATAAATATGCTGGAGTTGAGAATATAAATTAAAAAGTCCTTGACTCTTAATATTACATATATGCTTTATATACAAACTTTTTATAAATATATTTCTTTTTCTTAAAGTATTCTTAAACATAATGATATAGGTGTTTAGTGTCATAATTAACGATTCAGGGTTACAGAAAGCCAAGGTTAAAATACTGTTCACAACTCACAATTGCCAAAAGGTAGAAATAACCTAAATGCCTATCGACAGATTAATGGATAAATAAAATGTGGTATATACATACAATGGAATATTACACAGCCCTAAAAAGAAATGAAGTCCTGATGCATGCTACAACATGGATGAACCTTGAACACATACTGAGTGAAATAAGTCTATCACAAAAGGACAAATATTGCATGATCTCACTAATATGAAATATCTAGAATAGGCAAATGTATAGAGACCAAAGTGGTTACCAAGGGTGGACGGAAGAGGGAAAGGGGAGTCATTGTTTAGGAAGCACTGAGTTTCTGCTTATAGTGATGGAAATTTGACCACAAATATTGGTGACAGTTCTACAACATGATTGATGAAATTGATGTCACTGAATTGTAAAAAACATCAAATTGGCAAGTGTTGTTACATATTTACATGCATGTTGTTGCTAGGTGCCGTCAAATCAGTTCCAATTCATAGAGACCCTACGTACAACAGAACGAAACACTGCCTGGTCCTGCATCATCCTCACAACTGTTGCTATGTTTGAGCCCATTTTTGCAGCCATGGTGTCAATCCATCTCATTGAGGGTCTTCCTCTTTTTCATGGCCCCTCTACTTTATCAAGCGTGATGTCCTTTTCCAGGGAATGGCCACTCCTGATAACATGTCCAAAGTACATACATAAATATAAATCTAAATATATACAATAAAAAAAAATACTGCTGCATCTTAAGTCACTATGCACAAAAAGTAATAGGATACTACACAGCAAGAAGCACTTTTTTTAAATGTTGGAGCCAAATTGATACAAATATTTTCACAAATCCCTCTATAAAACTAATCAAATGAGATAACAGTGGTGGGAAACCTAGCATATTTGAGAAAATTTTAACTAGTAAAAACTTAATTCTAACTTTAGAAAAAAAAAATGTACTCTACAGTATAATTCTTCAAGAGAACTGAACTGAATATGATCATGTAAACACCAGGAAATATTATATCCAGGTACCTTGAAATTTTCATAATGTAAACAAAAAGTGGTTTAAATTGGATAAATCCGAAAAACAAGTATGTGGGAATTTCTTCGATCATACTTGCAACTTTTCAGTATGTTTGAAGTTATATCAAACAAAATTATATCAAAATTAAAAGTTACCAAAAAACTAATTTATGCACTCAGGGGCAGCCGTCAGCCCCCTACCTTGCTCAGCACCTAGTGCCGTACTGCAGCCGCTTGCTCCAATCACTCCTACATAGTCCTGCCTGTCTAGGACTGTAGGTAAGAGTCTACACCACACACTTGGTGACAGACAACCTGAACACCTGATCTGAATCCACACAAGAAAAGAAAACGGACTCCTGGGCTCACACATCTCGTAGCAGCTCTAGAGCTTCAAAGACACCAACAGCCAACGTAGCTCACACACCCAGCCTATTTGGACATCTCAAAACAAAACAAAAGGCTAGGACACAGTAAGCAAATACACAACAAATAAATATAATAACTTACTGATGCCTCAGAGACAACAGTCAATATCAAATCACATAAAGAAGAACAAGTTGACTCCAAGCAACCAAAACAAACAGCCAGGAAATATTCTGGAGGAAGAGAGGGTCTTGGAATTACCAGAGGTAGAATTCAAAAGATTAATATACAGAACTGTTCAAGAGATCAGGAAGGAAATTGGCAAAATTCAGACCAAGCCAAGGAACACACAGATAAAGCAATAGAGGAATTGAGGAAAACAATACAAGATCAGAATGACACATTTAACAGGTTGCAAGAATCCATAGGGAGACAGCAAATAGAAATCCAAAAGAGTAACAATAAAATTTCACAATTAGACAACTCAATAGAAGGTCATAGGAGCAGAACTCAGGAAATGGAAGTAAGAATTAGTCAGACTGAAGATAAGGCACTTAACACCAATATATGTGAGGAAAAATCAGATAAAATAATTTAAAAAAATGAAGAAACCCTAAGAATTATGTAGGACACTCTAAAGAGGAATAACCTATGACTGATTGGAGTACCAGAATGGGAAGGGATAACAGAAGACACAGGGAGAATTGCTGAAGATTTACTGGTAGAAAACTTCCCTAATATAGTAAAAGACAAGAGGATATTGATCCAAGAAGCCCACACATGGTCACCAAGACTTACTATAATCAAACTTGCCAAAACCAAAGATAAAGAGAGAATTTTAGTAGCAGCTAGGGATAAACAAAAAGTCACCTACAAAGTAGCGTCAATGAGACTACTCGGTAGAAACCATACAGGCAAAAAGGCAACGGGGTATCATATATAAAGCCTTGAAGAATAAAATTTCCAGCAAAGAATTATGTATCCAGCAAAACTGTCTCTCAAATATGAAGGCAGAATTAGGTCATTTTAGATAAACAGAAGTTAAGGGACTTCGTAAAAACCAAATCCAAAGTACAAGAAATATTAATGGGAGTCCTCCAGTTAGAAAATCAATAAAATCAGAGAACAACCCAAGACTAGAACACAGGACAGAGAAACCAGATACCAACCCAGACAGGGAAGTCACAAAAATAGGTGAAAGCTAAAAAACTGAAAATGGGAAAACAGATGTCAATATGTAAATGATGACAACGTTAAAACAAAAAAGAGGGACTAAATAGTGCAGTCAAAGAACTTCATATGGACAGAAAGTTAAGGCGATATAAAGAAAAAAAATATTGATTTAAACATAGAAAAATAAAGGTAAAATTTAAGGTAACCACAAAGGAAACTAACAAATCTACCCATCACAATAAAAAAGAAGAAAAACATAAAGACGCAGCAAATATAAAATCAACAATAATGAAAAAGAAGAAAAGAAAATGCATAAAGAAAAATCTCACAGAAAATTAAGAGGAACAAAGGAACTGTCAACAACACACACAAAAAAAAGACATCGAAATGACCGCACTAAACTCATGGTATTGTTGTTAGGTGCCGTTGAGTCGGTTCCGACTCACAGCGACC
The DNA here is from genome assembly GCF_030014295.1 of Loxodonta africana. NCBI lineage: Eukaryota > Metazoa > Chordata > Mammalia > Proboscidea > Elephantidae > Loxodonta > Loxodonta africana. The sequence continues at coordinate 27,797,631 of NC_087360.1, read as the reverse complement.
CTACGCACAACAGAATGAAACACTGCCCGGTCCCGCGCCATCCTTACAATCGTTGTTATGCTTGAGCTCATTGTTGCAGCCACTGTGTCAATCCATATCGTTGACGGTCTTCCTCTTTTTCACTGACCCTGTACTTTGCCAAGCATGATGTCCTTCTCCAGGGACTGATCCCTCCTGACAACATGTCCAAAGTATGTAAGACGCAGTCTCACCGTCCTTGCTTCTAAGGAGCATTCTGGCTGTACTTCTTCCAAGACAGATTTGTTCTTTTTTTTTGGCAGTCCATGGTATATTCAATACTCTTCGCCAACACCACTATTCAAAGGCATCAATTCTTCTTCAGTATTCCTTATTCATTGTCCAGCTTTCACATGCATATGATGCTATTGAAAATACCATGGCTTAGGTCAGGCGCACCTTAGTCTTCAAGTTGACATCTTTGCTCTTCAACACTTTCAAGAGGTCTTTTGCAGCAGATTTACCCAATACGATGTGTCTTTTGATTTCCTGACTGCTGCTTCCATGGCTGTTGATTGTGGATCCAAATAAAACGAAATCCTGGACAACTTCAATCTTTTTTTTTTTTTAATGATAAACTCATACTTATCAATAATTACACTGAATATAAATGGACTAAATACACGAATAAACAGAGGGGCAGAATGGATTTAAAAAACATGATCCGTCTGTGTGCTGCCTAAAAGAGACACACTTTAGACTCAAAAAAAAAAAAAACTAAAACTCAATGGATGAAAAAAAAATATATCAAGCAAACAAAAACCAAGAACAGGAGTGACAATGTTAATCTCTGACAAAATAGAATTCAAAGCAAAATCCACCACAAAGGATAAGGAAGGACACTATATAATGATTAAAGGGTCAATATACCAGGAGGACATAACAATAATAAATATATATGCACCCAATAACAGGGCTCCAAAATACAGAAAACAAATTCTAACAGAACTGAAAAAGAGAAACAGCTCCACAATAATAGTAGGAGACTTCAACACACCACTTTTGGTGAAAGACAGAACATCTAGAAAGAAGCTCAATAAAAACACAGAAGATCTAAATGCCACAATCAACTGATGTGACCTCACAGACATACACAGAACACTCCACACAACAGCAAGCAAGTATACTTTTTTTTCCAACGCACATGGAACGTTCTCTAGAATAGACCACATGTTAGGCCACAAAGCACGCCTTAAAAGAATCCAAAACATCGAAATATTACAAAAGCATCTCCTCTGGCCATAAAGCCATAAACGCAGAAATGAGTAACAGAAAAAGCAAGGAAAAAAATCAAATACACGAAAACTGAACAATACCTTGCTCAAAAACTACTGGGTTGTAGAAGAAATCAAAGATGGAATAAAGAAATTCATAGAACCAAATGAGAATAAAAACACATCTTACCAGAACCTTTGGGACACAGCAAAAGCAGATCTCAGAGGTCAATTTATAGCAATAATTACACAGGTCCAAAAAGAAGAAAGGGCCAAAATCAATACATTAACCATACAACTCAAACAAACAGAAGCAAAAGAAGCCCTCGGGAATCAGAAGAAAGAAAATAATAAAGATTAGAGGAGAAATCAATGAAATAGAGAATAGTAAAACAAGTGAAAGAGTCAAGAAGACCAAAAGCTGCTTTTTTGAAAAGATCAACAAAATCAATAAAACACTGGCCAAACTGACAAAACACAAACAGAAGTGGATGCTAATAACCCAGATAAGAAATGAGATCAGCAATATCACAACAGACCACACAGAAATTGAAAGGATCATAACAGGATATTATGAAAAATTGTACTTTAACAAATTTGAAAACCTAGAGGAACTGGACAAATTTCTAGAAACACACTACCTACCTAAGCTAACACCAACAGAGGTAGAAAAGCTAAGTAAACGTATAACAAAAGAAGTGATTGAAGAAGTAAAAAAAATTCCCAACAAAAGACACCCTGGCTCTGACGGCTTCACTGGAGAATTCCACCAAATTTTCAGAGAAGAGTTAACACCACTATTACTAAAGGTATTTCAGAGCATAGAAAAAGATGGAATATTCCTAAACTCATTCTATGAAGCCAGTATAACACTGATACCAAAACCAGGTGAAGACACTGCAAAAAAAGAAAATTACAAACCAATATCCATCATGAACATAGATGCAAAAATTCTCAACAAAATTCTAGCCAATAGAAATCAACAACATATCAAAAAAAAACAAAAAAATTCATCATGATGAAGAGGGATTGAACTGGGGTATGAACCAGGTATACATGGATGGTTCAACATTAGAAAAACAATCAATGTAATCCATTAAATAAATAAAACAAAAGAGCCACATGATCCTATCAATCCATGCAGGAAAGGCATTTGACAAAGTCCAATATCGACTTATGATAAAAACTCTCAGCAAAACAGGAATAGAAGGGAAATTCCTTGACACAATAAAAGGCATTTACACAAAGCCAATGGCCAACATTATCCTAAATGGAGAGAGTCCAGACAAGGATGCCCTTTATCACCACTGTTATTCAACATCCTGCTAGAGATCCTATCCAGAGCAATAAGGCAAGAAAAAGAAATAAAAGGCATTTAAATTAGTAAGGAAGAAGTAAAACCATCCCTATTGGCAGATGATACGATCTTATAGACAGAAAACCTCAAAGAATAACAAGAAACAACTGGAACTGAGAAGATTTCAGCAAAGTACCAGGATACAGGAATCAGCTGGATTCCTCTACACCAAAAAAAGAACTCCAAAATGAAAATAACCAAATCAAAACCATTTACAATAGCCCCCAAGAAGATAAAATACTTGGGAATAAACCTAACCAGAGACATAAAAGATCTATACAAAGAAAACTATAAGACACCATTGCAAAAAAAAAAAGAGACCTACATAAGTAGAAAAACATATTGTGCTCATGGATAGGAAGACTCAACATTGTGAAAATGTCAACTCTACCCAAAGCTATCTACAGATCCAATGCAATCCCGATACAAATTCAAATAGTATTTTTTAACAAGATGGAGAAACAAATCACCAACTACATATGGAAAGGGAAGAGGCCTCAAACAAATAAGCATTACTGAAGAAGAACAAAGTAGGAGACCTCACACTACCTGATTTTAGAACCTATTATACTGCCACAGTAATCAGAACAGCCTGGTACTGGTACGACAACAGATACACAGACCAATGAAACAGAAACGAGAACCCAGATGTAAATTCATCCACCTATGAGCAGCTGATATTCAACAAAGGCCCAAATGGGGAAAAGACAGTCTCTTTAACAAATGGTGCTGGCATAACTGGATACCCATCTGCAAAAAAAATGAAACAAAGCCCATACCTCACACCATGTACAAAAACTAACTCAAAACGGAAAAAAGACCTAAATATAAAATCTAAAGCGATAAAGATCATGTAAGAAAGAATAGGGACAACACAAAAAGCCCTAATATAAGCCACAAACAGAAAATAAAACATAACTAACAACAACACACAGCATAGGGGAAGTCAGCACAACGGAATTAAATCAAAAGCTAAGAAGTTTCCTAAACACAATCGAACACTTCAAGGGACAGTGCAGCAAGGGTGGGGGTCTGGGGACCATGGTTTCAGGGGACATCTAAGTCAATTGGCATAACAAAGTTTATCCAGAAAATGTTCTGCATCCGACTTTGGTGAGTGACATCTGGGGTCTTAAAATCTAGTGAGCAGACATCTAAGACGCATCAATTGGTCCAACCCCCCTGGGGCAAAGGAGAATGAAGAACATGAAAGACATAAGGCAAATATTGTCCCAAGAGATAAAAGGGACCACATAAGCCAGAGACTCCAACAGTGTAAGACCAGAAGAACCAATAACCACCCTGGCAGGGAACACAACAGAGAGGCCCTGATGGAGCAGAAGAAAAGTAGGGTACAGAACTCAAATTCTAGTAAAAAGACCACACTTAATGGTCTGAGACTGGAGGAACCCCAGAAGACATGACCCCCGTACTCTCTGTTAACCCAGAACTAAAACCATTCCCAAAGCCAACTCTTCAAAGAATAGACTGGACTATAACACACAATGATACTCATGAAGAGTGTGCTTCTTAGTTCAAGTAGATGCAGACTAAATGGGCAGCTCCTGGATGGAGGTGAGATAAGAAGACAGAAAGGGATAGGAGCTGGCTGAATGGACACGGGAAATTCAGGGTGGAAAGGAGGAATGTGCAGTTATATTACAGGGATAGGAACTAGGACCACATAACAGTGTGTGTACACATTTTTGTATGAGAAACTAACTTGAGCTGTGTCATGGGTTGAATTATGCCCCCCAAAAACGTGTGTATCAACTTGCTTAGGCCATGATCCCCAGTATTCTGTGGTTGTCCTCCATTTTGTGATTGTAATTTTACGTTATAAGGATTAGGGCGGCATTGTAACACCACCCTTACCCAGGTCACCTCCCTGATCCAAGATAAAGGGAGTTTCCCAGGGGTGTGGTCTACACCACCCTTTTGTGTGTGTGTGTAAGTTTACAAATCAAGTCAGTCTCTCATACAAAAATTTATATACACCTTGCTATATACTTCTAATTGCTCTCCCCCTAATGAGACAGCACACTCCTTCCCTCCACTCTCTCTTTTTGTGTCCATTTGGCCAGCTTCTGACCCCCTCTGCCCTCTCATCTCCCCTCTAGACAGGAGATGCCAACATAGTCTCATGTGTCTACCTGATCCAAGAAGCTCATTCTTCTCCAGTTATCATTTTCTATCCCATTGTCCAGTCCAATCCCTGGCTGAAGAGCTGGCTTTGGGAATGGTTCCTGTCTTGGGCTAACAGAAGGTCTGGGGACCATGACCACTGGAGTGCTACTAGTCTCAGTCAGACCATTAAATCTGGCCTTTTTATGAGAATTTGGGGTCTGCATCCCACTGCTCTCCTGCTCCCTCAGGGGTTCACTGTTGTGTTCCTTGTCAAGGTAGTCATCAGTTGTAGCTGGGCACCACTAGTTCTTCTGGTCTCAGGCTAATGTAGTCTCTGGTTTATATGGCCCTTTCTGTCTCTTGGGCTCATGATTACCTTGTGTCTTTGGTGTTCTTCATTCTCCTTTGCTCCAGTTGGGTTGAGGCCAATTGATGCATCCTAGATGGCCGCTTGCTAGCCCTTAAGACCCCAGACGCCACTCTCCAAAGTGGGATGCAGAATGTTTTCTTAATAGATTTTATTATGCCAATTGACTTAGATGTCCCCTAAACCATGGTCCCCAAATCCCTGCCCCTGCTACACTGGCCTTCGAAGCATTCAGTTTATTCAGGAAACTTCTTTGCTTCTGGTTTAGTCCAGTTGTGCTGACATCTCCTGTACTGTGTGTTGTCTTTCCCTTCACCTAAAATAGTTCCTATCTGCTATCTAAATGGTGAATACCCCTCTCCCTCCCTCCCTCTTCCCTCTCATAACCATCAAAGAATATTCTCTCCTCTGTTCGAACTATTTCTCGAGTTCTAATAACAGTGCTCTTATACAATGTTTGTCCTTTTGCAACTGACTAATTTCACTCAGCATAATGCCTTCCAGATTCCTCCATGTTATGAAATGTTTCACAGATTCATCACTGTTCTTTATCGATGCATAGTATTCCATTGTGTGACTATACCATAATTTATTTATGCATTCATCCACTGATGGGCACCTTGGTTGCTTCCATCTTTTTGCTATCGTAAACAGTGCTGCAATGAACATGGGTGTGCATATATCTATTCATGTAAAGGCTCTTATTTCTCTAGGATATATTCCAAGGAGTGGGATTGTTAGATCTTATGGTAGTTCTATTTCTAGGTTTTTAAGGAAGCACCAAATTGATTTCCAAAGTGGTTGTACCATTTTACATTCCCACAGCAGTGTATAAGTGTTCCGGCCCCTCCACAACCTCTCCAGCATTTATTATTTTGTGTTTTTTAGATTAATGCCAGCCTTGATGGAGCGAGATGGAATCTCATTGTAGTTTTAACTTGCATTTCTCTAATGGCTAATGATTGTGAGCATTTCCTCATGTATCTGTCAGCTACCTGAATGTCTTCTTTAGTGAAGTGCCTGTTCATATCTTTTGCTCATTTTTTAATTGGGTTGTCTTTTTGCAGTTGAGTTTTTGCAGTATCATGTAGATTTCAGAGATCAGGTGCTGATCGAAATATCATAGCTAAAAACTTTTTCCCAATCTGTAGGTAATCTTTTTACTCTTTTGGTGAAGTCTTTGGATGAGCATAAAAAGAAAGTGTTTGATTTTTAGGAGCTCCCACTTATCTGGTTTCTCTTCTGCATTGTTTAGTAATATTTTGTACACTGTTAATGCCATGTATTAGGGCTCCCAACGTTGTCCCTATTTTTTCTTCCATGATCTTTATTGTTTTAGATTTTATATTTAGGTCTTTGATCCATTTTGACTTAGTTTTTGTGCATGGTGTGAGGTATGGGTCTTGTTTCATTTTTTTTCAGATGGATATCCAGTTATGCCAGTACCATTTGTTTAAAAGACTGTCTTTTCCCCCATTTAACTGACTTTGGGGCCTTTGTCAAATATCAACTTCTCATACATGGATGGATTTATGTCTGGACTCTCAATTCTCTTCCATTGGTCTACGTATCTGTTGTCATACCAGTACCAGGCTGTTTTGACGACTGAGGCGGTATAATAGGATCTCTACACCACCTTTTATCTCTCAAGAGATAAAAGGAAAGGGAAGCAAGCAGAGAGTTGGGGACCTCCTACCACCAAGAAAGCAGCACCAGGAACAAAGCACATCCTTTAGACACAGGGTCCCTGTGTCTGAGAAGCTCTCGACCAGGGGAAGATTGTGAACAAGGACCTTCCTCCAGAGCCTACAGAGAGAGAAAGACTTCCCCTGGAGCCAACGTCCTGAATTTGGACTTGTAATCTACTAGACTGTGAGCAAATAAATTTCTCTTTGTTAAAGCCATCCACTTGTGGTATTTCTGTTATGGCAGCACTAGATAACTAAGACAAGCTATAAACTTTCACCTAAAGCACGAAAATAAAATAAAATAATTAACAATGCACAAACACCAGACGAGAAACTAGGTAATTGGGAGCTCCTAAAAATCAAACACTTATGCTCACCAAAAAGATTTCACTAAAAGAGTAAAAAGACAACCTACAGACTGGGAAAAAATTTTGGCTACAACGTATTCAATAAGGGTCTAATCTCTAAAATCTACAAGATCCTGCAATACCTCAACAACAAAAAGACAAACAACTCAATTAAAAAATGAGTAAAGGAAATGAACAGGCACTTCACCAAAGAAGACATTCAGGCAGCTAACAGGTACATGAGGAAATGCTCACGATCATTAGCCATTACAGAAATATAAATCAGAACTATGAGATACCATCTCATCCCAACAAGGTTGGCACTAATCCAAAAAACACAAAATAATAAATATTGGAGAGATTGTGGAGAGACTAGAACACTTAAGAACTGCTGGTGGGAATGATTTCTACTTTGGAAATCCATTTGGTGCTTCCTTAAAAAGCTAGATGTACCATATGATCCAGCAATTCCACTCCTTGGAATGTATCCTAGAAAAATAAGAGTCGTCACAGGAATAGATATATGCACACCCACGTTCACTGTAGCACTGTTCAGAATAGCAAAAAGATGAAAACAACCTAGTTGCCCACCAACAAATGGATAAACAAATTACGGTACCTACACACAATGGAATACTACACAACAATAAAGAACAATGATGAATCCATGAAACATGTCACAACATGGATATATCTGGAAGGCATTATGCTGAGTGAAATTAGTCAGTCACAAAAGAGCAAATATTGTATGAGACCACTATTATAAGAACTCAAGAAAAGTTTGAAACACAGAAGAAAACATTATTTTATAATTGAGAGGGCGGGGAGGAGGGGAAAGGGGAATTTACTAACTAGACAGTAGACAAGAACCATCTTAGCTGAAGAGAAGTATTACCAATCACCAATCTGACATAAAGGGTCCTTGTCTTTTCCCAAGTAAGAATACATGCGAAAGACAAACTTTATCTTCAGCAAGCTTTATTTTGCTTGAGTCAAGCAAAAGGAGTCAATGGGGGAATAAGCCTCTCCAAGAGGCTGACTCAAAATAGGAAGAAATGCTAGGACTTATACGGGTTCAGTGGAGACAACAGTGTAATGAATATTTAGTGGGTTTCTTTCAAGAGCTGGGTACTTCTCAGAATGGCAGTGCATGTTAATTCGGTTGCGTGCGCATCTGGAATCCAATATGGAGCTCGATGATATTCAAGATGGAGTCCTCTCATCAGCCCTTGGCATCACTTATTAAGGGATATAGCACAAGCACACTGATCTCTGGCGCTACGTCGCCATCTTCAGACGGCTAAGGAAGGTTAAACAGCAGTCACGCTATTCTTCTGCACATGCGCATGCGGTAGCCTAAAAAGGGGGAAAAGAACTAGAAAAACACTAAGAAGGAGCTAGTAATTCATGGGTTGTTTCAATCTTATCTCATGTTGACAGGCTGTGGTTCCTGTTTACCCAACTTCTAGATGGTAGTCTTTTAACCACCCTTTTGGTCTGCCAACACAGTTAACACTATCTGTCTCAGAAGGGCAACACAATACAGGGGAAGTCAGCACAAGTGAACTGAAGCAAAAGCCAAGAAGTTTCCTGAACACAACCAAACATTTTAAAGGACAGGGTAGCTGGGGCTAGGGCCTGGGGATCATGGTTTCAAGGGACATCTAGGTCAATTGGCATAACAAAGTTTATTAAGAAAATGTTCTACATCCCAATTTGGTGAGTGGTGTATGGGGTTTAAAGCTTGTGGGCAGCCATCTATGATGCATCAATTGGTGCCAATCCACCTGGAGCAAAGGAGAATGAAGAACACCAAAAACATAAGGAAAATATTAGCCCAAGAGACAAAACAGCCACATAAACCAGAGACTCCATCAGCCTGAAACCAGGAGAACTAAATGGTGCTTGGCTACCATCAATGACTGCCCTGACAGGGAACACAATAGAGCAGGAGAAACATGCAGAGCTGAACTCAAATTCGTGTAAAAGACCAGACTTAATAATGGTCTGACTGAGACTGGAGGAACCCCTGAAACCATGGCCCCTGGACATTCTATTAACCCCAAACTAAAACCATTCCCGAAGTCCACTCTTCAGACAAAGATTAGAATAGAGTATAAAACATAAAGTAATACTCATAAAGAGTGTACTTCTTAGTTCAATTAGATACAGGAGACCAAATGGGTGGCTCCTGTTCGGAGACAGGACGAGAAGACAGGAAGGGACAGGAGCTGGTTGAACGGACACAAGAAGCCCAGGGTAGAAAGCGGGACTATGCTGTCACATTATAGAGACTGCAACTAATGTTACGTAATGATATGTGTATAAATTTTTGTATGAGGAATTAACTTGAGCTGTAACCTTTCACCTAAAGCACAATTAAAAAAAAAAACAACAAACTCATTTACTTTCTTTGTAGAAATGGGGGCAAGGGGGTGGGAAGGGGGAGGGATAAAAAACAGAAAAGCCAAAAAGAAAAAATTATTCATTATCCAGTGAGAGCAATTGTTAATAACTGAGTGAACAATTTTCTTGCCTTTTTTCTATGCCAATATACTATTTTTTTATAAAAAGAAGACTGCACCATACATATTAATTTGTAATTTTATTTTTTGAGGTAACAAATCATGAAAAATCTTTCCATGCCATTATTCTTTAGCAGCATCAAAAATTTATTTAGATGCTGAAATAGTGTAATTGCACATGTGAAATAAATCATTTACAATGGAAAATCACCGTCTCAATGTTTTAAAAAGTGCTTCAAAGCAAGGCAATTTTTAGGAGCATGAGAGTTTAAGAAATCTTACAGGGGCTTCTCAGAAAGAAATGAGCTTTATGATCCCTATTCATAAAAGGTGTCCAAATAAAATCTATTTGAGATTCACCTCTCTTTCCTTCCCTTATTTAACATGCACTCATTCATTCCTTCATGTGGAATATGAACATGATCCCCAAGGGAACTGCCTGTGTTACTTTCCAGCAATAAGACTAACATTCAGTAGCAAAAGGCAGTCATAACCGATCACTATTTGATAATGATCATCCAAATCAAAGATCGTCTAGTACTATGGTTACAATCAGACTGTAGACTCCAGAGCCAGAATGCTCAGTTAGAACCCAGGACACCTCCATTTCCTAGCTGTGTGATCTTTAGGAAGTTATTTAACCTCACTGTGTCTCAGTTTCTGTACCTGTAAAATGAGAATAATAATAGTATTTAACTCGTAAGGCAGTTGTGAGGAGTAGATGAGTTAACATATGTAATCTGAACAGTGCCTGACACAGAGTAAGCACACTATAAATGTTAGCTATTGTCATGGATTGAATTGTGTCCCTCCAAAATATGTGTTGGAAAGCGAGCCCCTATACCTGTGGATGTAATCTAATCTAATCTAATCACCTTCCATAATGTAATCAATCAGTTGAAGTCATACCAGTGTAGGGTGGGTCCTAAATCTAATCACTTCTGAGTTATAAAAAGAGCAGAATAGATAGAGAGACTCACAAGCATTTATGGCCATGGTTTCCTGGGCCATAAATGAAGCTCTGGTGGCACAATGGTTGAAAGCTCAGCTGTTAATCAAAAGGTCGGCCGTTTGAATCCACCAGCCACTCCTTGGAAACCCTATAGGGCAGTTCTACTCTGTCCTATAGGGTCGCTATGAGTTGGAATCAACTTGACGGCAACGAATTTAATCTTTATGGAAGGAGATTGCCAGGTCTTTCTCCCACAGATCTGCTAGGTAAGTTCTAACTGCCAACCTTTTAGTTAGCAGCCGAACACTTCACCATTGCATCAACAGGGTGCCTTGGTTTAAGTGACATTAATTAAGGCATTGGTCCTAGATTATATACTTATTTAGATACAACTTTAAAAGACATTCTGGGGTCAATTGGATAAATTTGAATATTGTCTGAGTACTTAATAACAGGAATATTTAGCAAAATGTTAAGTCAGGGGGGATGACTGACTGAAAAAAAAAAGCGAGTTTTAAAACAGTATCTATATATGTTTGGAAACCCTGGTGGCGTAGTAGTTACGTGCTAAGGCTGCTAACTAAAAGGTTGGTAGTTTGAATCCACCAGGCACTCCTTGGAAACTCTATAGGGTCGCTATGAGTCAGAATCAACTTGACGGCAACGGGTTATATATGTTCACCATACAATCCAGCAATCCCACTCTCAGGTATTTATCCAAGAAAAAAAGAAACCTATGAACACACAAAGACTTGTATGTGAATGTTCATAGCCGCTCTACTTATAATTGCAAAAAACTGGAAACAATCCTAATGCCTATAAACTCCCAAATGGCTAACAAATTGCACAATGAATAGCGACCCTATAGAACAGAGTAGAACTGCCTCATAGATTTGAACTGCCGACCCTTTGGTTAGCAGCCATAGCACTTAACGAATGGAATAGCACTCAGTAATAAAAAGAAATGGCCTTTCGATACTGCTCTTGACTGTGGTGATTACATAACTATATACATTTATCAGAACTATACGCTTAAAACCGGTAAATTTTACTGCATATATAAAAAAAAGTATACCTAAATTCAGCTGATTTTAAATATAATAAAAAAATTAAGACAGTTTGAACAGTTTAATCTTATTTTAGTTAAAATACCTATGTACATTTGTGGGTATGTATGTAAATACTTTTTTAAAAAATGCACAGAAAAAGTCCCAGAACAATATGTACTAAGAGTCATGATCACTGGGTATTGGCAATGTTATGGGGAAGGGGGTAGGGTGGCTTGTCTTACAGTATTTTTTAATTTTACGCTATGTGCAGGTGAAATTTCTGTATGATAAAAGGTTATTTTTTAAGTAAAGATGAGCTTTGATAACAAAAGAAAGTTTTCTTACATAAATGTTTATGGATTGTCAGTTATATAATTACAGTTATAATTGTGGAGGTAAGATGTTATTGCTAAAATAATATTTACAGTGTAAAAAAATTATTTTCTTTGGTTTATAGTCGATACACATTCAGTGAACACAATATGTTCCAGGCATCATATTTGGATCATATTCCATCTCTGGTTTCTTCCGGTACAAAATAATGATCTATCCCAGCTATTGAAGAGTCACCAAAATAAAAGTACTATTAAGTTCAAATAGTAGGCTTAAAAAAAAGAGCAATCACTCAAAGGAAACAAGAATTTTAACCATCAATTTTAATGAAAAAACATTGCTTCTGCTTTTAAGAGAAATAGGTAGTGAAAGAACAGCACACCAAATAAGAACTACGGAGCAAAAATAAAGAGCTCTGAATTACACTTTTATTATTTTTAATAACACAAAAACACTGTCAAACACTCTAGATTGCAGCCTAGATTTAGCAGGTTTTTACAGTACAACTGTGTGGTGTGAAAAAGTCTGTCTTTTTAAGTTCCTTAAGCACTCACAGGGATTTCGTGGGTCATAGAAAAGTGATGGGGACGGGAAGAGGTTTGTGGTTCCTTATTTGTGGGTTTGTGCGTACGTGTGTGTGTCTGCGGTTTGGGGGTATTTCCTCTTTCTTTTCTTTTTTGGCTTGATTTTTTTTTGTTGTTGTATTTGCTTGGCTTTTTGTTTGTTTGTGTTTGTTTGATTCGTCTCTGAGGTATTTTGGCTTGTTTTTTTTTTTTTTAACCAGACTTTTTAACAGAGGAAGATAAACAACAGATATCAAATACCTACCACATTCAAGGCATTGTTCCAAATGTCTACCTATGTCCTCTTTTATTTAACAATTCTTTGGAATGGATATTACCCTTCACATTACACGGATGAGAACACAGATGCATAAGAGTTAAAACGTGCTCAAGCTCAGGCAGCTAGTAAGTAGCAGAGCCAAGATTTAGAGATATGAATCCAGATCTGCATCCAAGTCCATACTTACATTTTCAAAGATTATTCTTCCTCACTTTTTTCAGGGAAGATTTGAAACAAAAAATTAGAATAGGCTACCACTAAACGATGAGTGCTCCCTAGACGCGAGGAGGCCAAGATTTGGGCTCGCTTACTTAGGACACATCATCAGGAAGAGCAGTCACTAGAAAAGGACATCATGTTTGGTAAAGTGGAGGATCAGCAAAAACAAGGGAAACCCTCCATGAAATGGACTGACAGGACAGCCACAACAACGGACTCAAACCTTCCAAGGATCATGAAGATAGCACAGGACCAGGCAATGTTTTCACTCTGTTATACATGAAGCCGCCATGAGTCAGAGCTGACTCGACAGCAACAACAAAATTATGAAATTAAAAGATATATCCAAAAATCGACTGTGTTTCTAAACACTAGTAATAACCAATATGACAATGTTCTTTTTCAAATTCCACTTGTAACATCAAGAATAAAACGGCAATAAATTTTAGAAAGAAGTGTAAGATCTGAACACAGAAAGCTTCAACATTGAAAGAAATTAAAAAATCTAAAGTGAAAAGACAACTCATGTTCATGGATCAGAATACTTAACGTTATAACATTATGATGAGAGGGTTCACACTTTCCACTTTCAACCTAACACAAAGCAGTGTGGTACTGACATCAGGACAGACATGCAGATCAACGGAAGAGAATTGAGAGTCCAGAAATAAACCCTCGTATATATGGTCAATTGGTTTTTGACAAAGGTGCGCTTATGGGTTGATTTGTGTTCCCCAAAAGATATGTTCAAGTCCTCACCCCATTACCTGTGAATGTGATATTATCTGGAAATAACATCTTTGCAAATGTAATTAGTTAACAAGAGGTTATAATGAAGTAGGATGGGCCCTAATTCAACCTGACTGGTGTCCTTATAAGAAGAGACACAGAGGGAATACCACATGTGAAGACAAGGCAAAAGTTGGAGTCATGCTGTCACAAACCAAGAAATGCTTGGGGCTATGAGAGCTGGAAAAGACAAGGAAGGATCTTCCCCTATTGTCTCTGGAGAGAACACAGCCCTGCCAACTCCTTCATTTTGGAGTTCTAGTCTCCAGAACTGTGAGAGAATAAATTTTTGTGTTTTAAGCCACCAAGTTGGTGTTACAGCAGCCCTAGAAACCTAATACAGATGCCAAGACAGTTCAATAGGGAAAGAAAAATCTTTTCGACACCTGGTAATGGGACAGATGGATATCCACATGCCAAACACTGAATGTGAACCCCTAACTCACATCATACACAAAAATGGATCAAAGATTTAATGATAAGAGCTAAAACTATAAAACTCTTAAAAACAGAGGAGTAAATCTTTGTGACCTTGGATTAGGCAGTGATTACTTAGATATGACACCAAAAGCACAAATAACAAAAGAAAAAATAAATTATACTTCAAAAAAATCTAAAAAAAAAAAAAATTTGTAACAAAGGACATAGTCAAGAATATGAAAAGATAACATAGTTCATAAAGAAAATGTCCTACATCCTGCTTTGGTGAGTAGTGTCTGGGGTCTTAAAAGTATGCAAGCAGCCCTCTAAGATACATCTATCGGTTCCATCCCATCCAAAGCAAAGGAGAATGAAGAAAACGAAAGACACAAGGAAAATATTAGTCCAAATGGCTAATGGACCACATAAACCATAGCCTCCACCAGCCGAAGCCCAGAAGAACTAGATGATGCCTAGCTACCACCACACACTGTTCTGACAGGGATCACAACAGAGGGCCCTGGACAGAGCAGAAGGAAAACGTAGAACAAAACTGAAATTCACAAAAAAAGGCAAGGCTTGCTGGTCTGAAAGAGACTGGAGGAACTCCCAAGACTATGGCTCCCGGACACCCTGCCACTTCAGAACTAAAGCCACTCCTGAAGTCCACCTTTCAGCCAAAGATCAGACAGGTCTATAAAACAAACAATAACACACACACGAGGAATGTGCTTCTTGGTTCAATCAAGTATACGAGACCAAATAGGCAATAACTGAGCAAAAGCAAAGACAAGAAGGCAGGAGGGACAGGAAAAGTGGATGAATGGATACAGGGAATCCAGGGTATAACAGGAAAGGGGGAAAGTGCCGACACACTGTAGGAATCGCAACCAATGTCACAAAACAATTTGCGTATAAATTTTTGAACGGGAAACTAATTTGCACTGGAAACTTTCACCTAAAGCACAATAAAAATTTTAAAAAAAAAGAATGTGAAAACACCCACAGAATGAAAGAAAATATTTGCAAACCATCAGGAAAATACAAATCAAAACTATGAGACACCACTTTACACCTACCACCAAAAACCCGTTGCCACTGAGTCGATTCCAACACATAGCAACCCTATAGGACAGAATAGAACTGCCCCACAGAGTTTCCAAGGAACACCTGGTGGATTCGAACTGCCGACGTTCTGGTTACTAGCTAAGCTCTTAACCACTACTCCACCAGGGTTTCGGCGAAAATTAGAAAGACAGATGATAACAAGTGTTGGCGAGGATGTGGAGAAACTGAAGTCCTCATAGATTGTTGGTGGGAATGTCAAATGGCACAGCACCTTGGGAAACAGTTTAGCAGTTCCTCAAAAGGTCAAACAGGGTTATCAAAGGAGTCTGTAATTCTGCTCCAAGGTATATAACTAAGATAAAGTAAAACATATGTCCATACAAAAACTCATTCATGAATTTCATAGCAACATTGTTCATAAAAGCCAAAAGAGTGCCCCCAAAAAAGCCCTCATGTCCATCAACCACTGAATGAATAAATAAAAGGTAGTATACAACTGCTGAATGAATAAATAAAAGGTAGTATATTTATATCATGAAATAATATTCAGCAATAAAAAAGAATGAAGCGCTGATAATGCTACATGAATGAACCTTCAAAACACTATGCTAAGTGAAAAAGGCATTTTATTACAAAAGACTACATATTGTATTATTCCATTATGTGAAATGTCCAGAATAGGTAAATCACAGAGACAGAAAGTAGATTATTTATTGCTGGGGGCTGGAGGAAAGGTGAATGGGGAATGACTGCTAACGGTTAGGGGGCTGGAGGAAAGGTGAATGGGGAATGACTGCTAACGGTTAGGGGGCTGGAGGAAAGGTGAATGGGGAATGACTGCTAATGGTTAGGTGGTTTCTTTATGGGGCACGAATACGCTCTAAGTAGATAACAGTGAGGGTTACACAACTCTGTGAATATACCAAAAACTACTGAATTGTTGGTGGCTCAAACCCATCCTGTGGCTCAGCAGGAGAGAGATCCGTCGATCTGCTTCCATAGAGATTACAGCCAAGAAAACTCTAGGAGACAGGTCTGTTCTTTCACACGGGGTAACTAGGAGGCGGAACTGACCTGTCGGCACACCACCACCACAACTGCAGCAAAAGGGTTAATGTTATGGCAGCTGAATTGTATCTCAATGAAGGTGTTTCGTACAAAGAAGACATAGTTTAAAAAAGAAACAAACCATAAGCTACAAAAATGACACATTAAGATAATAAAAAGCACCAAATTTTTCAATTGTTCTTCAGATGCAACGTCAACTCCAAGTCTTATCTTCCTATACATGCTTATTTTGCCCAGAGACCAAAAAGAAAAAACTAAGTGAAACCAACTAAATGAAATTCAATTTAATGAAAACAACAGCCCTTGAAATATCAAATAACTTTCAATCAAACAATTCTATTTTAGCATTGACTTTGAACTAAACGTAAGTCTCAATTTCAAAATATCACATAAAGACTACAAATACTCAGAGGTTTAAGCAAATTGCCAACTTTCCTGAATAGAGAAACAGCAATTCAGATTTGCTTTGATGAAAATATAAATATTTACCTGCCTGGAAGGAATCAAATCCTATAGCCTAGGGTTCCCAAATGGTGAACAAAAAGAAACATGCATTTTTTTGTTTCAGATTTTTGTTTCAGAATTAATTTTAAACTAGCTAGAGTATACATAGTTGATTTTTTACACTAAGCAATGTACACCCTGCTTTTGCCTAGAACATACTGAAAATATGTCATTATAAAGACACACAGAAGTTAAGTCTGGGGCTGAGAAAAAAATCACATATACAGGAAATCTGACAGGTATTAATCCCAAGAAGCTCCTGAAAGTATCTCAAGAACTCCTACTTCGGCAACTCCCTAGTCGTTTAGTCTTCCTACAAGTATTTACTGAACATCTACTATGGGCCAGGCACTGCCTCAAGCACCAAGATGAACTGCAAACAGAACAGGACCCTGCTGGCAGGAAGCTTACTCTCTAAAACAGTGCTTCCCAAACTCACCTGATCGTAAATAACAACTTCAAGAGCTTGTTTAAAAAATTAAAAATGTGCTCCTCTGCCTCAGGGAATCTGAGTCCGTAGGTCTGAGGTGCAATGTGAAACTTGTATTTTTATCAAGCCCTCCACATTATTCTTATGCCCTGGCTGGTCTAGGAGCCTCAAGAAAAGCTGAGACTCCAATGCTGGGGGCCATCCCATCCCATCCCATCCAGTTGGGCGCCCCACCTCCAAAGTTCACTTAGCTCAGCATTCTTCACCCTGACCGATACCTCAAACACATCACAAAGCTGGGGTGGATGCAACGCTTTCCAAAATCACTCAGCTGAGCCACGGACAGACTTGCTCCCTTCCAGAGGCGGGCAGCTCACTCCCTATGTGGCCCTCCGGGAGCTGGCTGCAACTGATCCCCCTCCGGCTGCCCGGACACCTGCCTCCTCGAGACCGCCGCCCCCTTCTCCCATGGGCCCCGGGTCCCAGGCAGCCTCCACGGCGGGGTCCGTGACTAGGGGGGCGCGCCGCGCGCGATAGATGCCGACTGTATACCGCGCCCCCCCCCCCCGCCCCGAGCGCGCGCGCACACACACTCCCGCGGAAACTGATGAGGGCGAGTAGTGGACTCGGTTCCGCCGCCTAAGGGCGCGAGGCACTGATGGAACTCGGGCAGCTGGGCGGCTTCCGCCTCCCGGGCACTCGTCAGCCGCGGAGGCCGGGCCCGCACCGACGGAGTTTCACAAAGAAAGTCTCCCGGCCCGCGCCCCTCGCGCACTCACCGGCGCCGGCGCCGGCGGAGACTCGGGCTCCCGGCGCCTGCGGCTCCGTGCCGGGGTAGGCCCGGGAATCGGCTCCGGCGCGGACGGCAGCGGCTGCTCCATCCCCGCGGGACCTGGGCCGCGTCCGCCTCGAGATAACGGTCCCGCCAGCTAGGCGCGCGCACCGGCCCCGCGCGCCATGTTCCCGCCGTGCCGCGCGCTGCCGCGGCACCCCCACCACCAGCACCACCGCGCACGCGCTCACTCCCCGCGTCCGTTCTCCGCGCGTAACCGCTGCGCTCCCCCCGGCAACGGCGCACGCGCGCACTCGCCGCGCCCCCAGCCGCGCGCCCCGCCGCGCGCCCTCCCGAGCCGGACGCTGTTCTCGGCGCCGCGCCCACCCCCTCCGCGCCTGCCCCGCCCCGGCCGGCCGAAGCGCACGCCGTTACCAGCTCGGCGCCGCCGCCTGCCGCGCTGCGGACGACCCCAGGCCAGGCCCGGCCCGTCGACCCATCCCCTAGGCTACCACCTTTTGCTTCACCCGCATCACGAGGCCTGGGGCGAGGGTCCGGACCAGGAGGGACTTTGGCCACAGGAAGCGCCGACGGAGGGACGCTGCTAAGGTGGTGAGAGCCCCGTCGCGGAGGTGTGCAAACACGTGCGGAAGGTGTAGGTGACAGACTGAGTGCCCGCATCCCCAGGAGGGCCAGGCTCAATGGAGAACCTGAGATCAAGTCTCAAACCTCCACTAACCCCTGCGTGATTACCGCGAGGTCTCCGGGACCTCATTTTCTCTTTATGTTGGGAGGACTCAACGAAATAATCCACGTGAATCCTCAACACCGCACCTAGCCCTTACCAGGGCTCTTAAGTAGTTTTGTTTAATGGGTAAGAACCAGGGCTCTCGGGAAAGGGCCATCCTGGTTTCACTTCTTACAAACGGTGAAACCTTGGACAAGGTACTTAAGAGGATCAGTTTCTACATCTGCAAAATGAGGAGACCAGCAGTACTATCTCACAGGGTTGATGCATGTAAGCCCCTGAGCCCAGTGCCTGGCACACACCCATCTCCACTGGTATAATTTTCCTTTCGAGACTCCTAAAAGTTTAATGAAAGGGGCGCTGCTCCCAAAGCCTGTGGTATAATTAGCTGGGAGTTCACCCAACCTCGGGGCTAGAGGGACTGTTACTTCCCGCATCTTCACTTTCCATTCTCTGCTCCAAACCTCTCTGAAAACCCTGAAGTTGGCAGAAAAACAACAGCTGAGAATGTTTTCCCTGCTAGGAGAGAGTCTCCAAGATTCTCTTGGAGTTTGTAAATGGCTGCAAACTCTCCTAAAGGACATTGTATTAATCTGGCCTCTTTCAGATACAGTGACACAAAACCTACTTCACGCTGGAGTAAACAAAGAAGAGAACGTATTAGACTGCAGGCATAGCTGAACCCAGGCATTCAACAAACCACCTCAGTCTTTCTCTAATCTCAGCTCAGCTTTCGTCTGAAGACTTCATTCTCATGCAGGTCCTTCCCACATAGTAGTTCAGGCAGCTCCTACCTCACATCTAACCAGACTGGCCACCAGAGGAAGCAGGGACTTTTCCCCAGTAGTTCCAGCCAAACTACCAAGGCTCATTCTCATTGGACACACTTGGGTCACATGCCCTTGCCTGAGCCAATCACCACAGCCAGATTGGCCAGACCTGGCTATATGGAACCCCTCCGGGAAGGGGATGGGGTCATCCTCTCAAGAAAGACATGGGTAGGAGAAGTGGGAAGAAGGATGCCTACCCCAGGAAAATAGGGAAAGATGCAATTACCAGAATTGGCATCAGGTGCAGGTTGATGCAGACAAGAGCTGTCCACTGCACCATTGTCCTGGCATACAGTGGAGTTTACCATGGAGCAACCTGCCCATTCTACAGAAAGGAGGAAGTGGAGCAGCAGTGACTGCAGCCGCTGGGAAAGCTCCTCCACCTATGTTCCCAACACCCTCCCCAGAAGTGTCATTCCTCAGATCTACTTGGTCCAAAGCATCCCAGTTATCCATTTTGAGTCCCCAAAAAGGAGCTCTTGACTGAACAGATGTCACTTTTCTGCTCAAGAACATCCTATGGCTCCTTCTGGCTACTTACCTAGCATTGGTAGACATAGTGCATCTAATTACTTTTGTGCATGGCCTTTCTAGCCATGGTCTTGTAACTCCCACTCAGGTGATTAGGTGGGACTGTGTGATAGGGTAATCATAGGCTACCAAGGGGAATGGTCAGTTTTGCCTTAAAAGAGAGCCAATTCCAGAGCAGAGGGGAGGAGCCCACCACCAAGGAAGGAGAGACCTGGCAGCAGGAGACGGTGCAGTGGGTTTTCCGGCCTATAGACAGAGGAAGCTGAGTGCCTTTGAGCAAAGGCAAGCACTGCTGGGGAGATATCCTGATGAAAGAACTGTATCCTGAGTGTTCTTGAGCCTGAATTTTAACTGTTACTTCCCTTAAAATAAACCCCATAATCGTTGAGTATGGTCTTTGAGTTCTGTGTGGTCATTGCAATGAATTATCGAACCCAAAAGAGATGTAGAGAGTGCTGCGTGAGGGACAGTTGGTGTCAGAATTAGTAAAGATGGCAAGGAGAGGACGCTTGTCTGGCCTCCACCTCATGGGAGTCAGCTTTACAGTGTTGGTCTTGGTTCTCCTTACCCTTTGTGGGGTTAGAAGAGGTCAGACACTGCCCTCACACCATTTTTACAGTAGGGATCCAACATCCAACGCTCATGGCTGCCATACCATATGCCGAGCATGGTAACAACATATGAGGTTGGTACTCTTATTGTGTCCATTTTACATATAAGGAAACAAAGTCTTAGCAAGGGGAGGTAACTTGCCCAAAGGCAGTTGGGAAGTGCAGAGCTCAGGTTAGCACTGTTGTCTCACCACTAATGCTGCCCTCCTGCACCATTTGCTCAGAATTGGAAGCTCACCTCCAGCTAGGAGGCCAATGGGAGGAACCATATGGCAGAATGATCTCTAGGGACCCCTTCAGCTTCTGTAATGGGGTACCTAGCTTATCATATCCCCACCCCACCCCCACCCCCGCCCCACTTCACAGGGCAGGGAAAAGAATTCCTCCAAATTAGAATGAGGTTAGGAAGAGGAATGAATACTGGGTGGCCTCTGACCAGGAGCTGATGTCTTCCCCATTGGTGAGTATATTCATTTCCTATGGCTGCATAACAAATTACCTCAAACCAGGTGACTTGAAACAACACAAATTTATTCTCTCACAGTTCTGGAGGTCAGAAGTCCAAAGTCACTTTCACTGGGCCAAAGTCAAGGTGTCAGCAGGGCTGGAGGTTCTGAGGGAAGAACCTGTTTCCTTTTCCTTGTTCAACTTCTAATGGCTACCTGTATTCCTTGGCTTTGTCCTCTTCCTCCATTTTTCAAAGCACATCACTCCAGTCTCTGTGTCTATCATCACATTACTTCTCTGACTCTGACTTCTCCGGTGAGCGAGACCCTCTTTTAAGGACCGCTGTGATTGCATCGGGCCTACCAGATTATCCAAGATTACCTTCCCATCTCAAAATCCTTAATCATACCAGTAAAGTTCCTTTTTCCTATGTTGTTGTTAGGTGCCATGAAGTTGATTCTGACTCACAGCAACCCCATGTGAGACAGAACCACCCCACAGGGTTTTCTAGGCTGTAATCTTTACAGAAGCTGATCGCCAGGTCTTTCTCCCACAGAGCTGCTGGGTGGGTTCAAACCACCAACCTTTTGGTTGGCTGCTGAACACTTAACTGTTGCATCACCAGGGCTCCTTCTTTTGTTGTGTAAAAAGTAAGATATTCACAGGTTCCAGGAATTAGGAAGAAGACATCTTTGGGGGCCATTATTCATTACCACAGTAATGCAGCCCCAACAGGGAAAATGCCCCAGGAAACCATTAAATATCCCTGTCAGCTAATACCCATCTAATTTGACAATCTCAGCTTCATTATTTAAATATGGAAACCACCTAAATCTCCATCTAGCCCCCTGCATCAGGCCAGCCAGGCCTCAGAATGTCTGCATACCCTTTTAATTGACACTGCCAACCACTATGCCCCCACTGCCAAGGGCAATGGGCTTTGTGCCCTTGACCCCACCCTGGCTGGATCACAACTGGCACCTGAACCATGGCACTCAATTCATGGCATGGCCAGTGAGTTCCAATGTGGCTGAACCAGGCAAAGTCATAAGAGAAGCAGAATCAGTGGATCAGAAAGAGAGAAGAGGAGCCAGACATTAGAACAGCCGGGACTCCTGATGGTTCCCAGGCCCAGCCATCTGTAACCTTGAAACACATCCCCTTTTCCACTTCCATGGATCACAGCTGTCCCTGAGGCCAGCGTGCAGTGACTGAATACTCTTAATGGGCAGACAAAAAGAATATTTGATCCCCTTGGCAGTTCACCACTCATAACAATTGAACATACTGGCATTCAAGATTCAGACATCAGTCTCCTGTGAGTTTTGTCAGTGTGAGTCCATATTCCAAGTCTGTTCAAATACAGGACTAAGGAGATGAGGAGAATTAGTTTTAGAGTCAGAAAGACCCAGGTTGGGACACAGTTCAGCCACTTACCAACTGTGTGATGTTGGACAAGTTGCCTCACTCCTCCCCAAGCCTGGGTTCCTCACCTTGCACCATGAGCATAGTCAGAGGACCAAGTTCACAGGATCATTGGGAAAACTAGATGAGACCAGCCACAGGCAGGGCTTTGCACAGGGCTTTTTTTTTTTTTTTAGCCATTACTAGGTCGACATGACCTTCTGAAATCCAAACAGCTCTGAAAACCATAACTCACTTGGCAGAAAACCCTGACCTGAACTGATATGAGGCTACTTAAAGTCTTTCTCTATTCGTCTTACTGTAAACATCTGTTGCAGAAATATTAACATGTCTGATTATCTGCTGGGGGTGTTATACAAAATACATGTAGAAGCCATGTCATCTTTCTAAAATTGGAAAAATTTTAAATTTCACAACTTTTCTGCCCCGAGGTTTCAGAGACTGTGGAAGTATATCTTCATGAGAGTGGGGAGGAGAAAGAGAATGTTGTAAAAAGTGGCCTACGGTAAATGCACCCAGGTGCCTGGCGCCTCAAGAGGACTTTGGAAGGCAGCCACTCTCTACACAGCCTACCCCAACCTTGCTGCACCCTTTTCCTGCAACCTTCTAAAGGGCCTTTAGAATTTGTACACAGCACTCCCCCGCTGGGAAACCCTGATGGCGTAATGGTTAAGTGCTACAGCTGTTAACAAAGAGGCTGGCAGTTCAAATCCGCCAGGCGTTCCTTGGAAACTGTATGGGGCAGTTCTACTGTGTCCTACAGGGTCGCTATGAGTCGGAATGGACTTGTCGGCGGTGGGTGTTTTTTTTGGCTCCGCAGCTGAGACAGGGCTATGTCCGGATAACCTGCCCAGTAACAGCCAAGGTGGAGCTCCATACAAAAGGCACACAACTTCAAACAAAAGAAACTGACATACAACTTGAGAGCTGGCTACATATCATCCTGTCCATCAGGCAGCAGCATAAATCCCACATTCCAGAGGGTTTTAATTGTGCATCAATGATTGTGGAAAAACAACTGTTCTCATAATTACCATAGAAATTCTCTTAATTACAATAGAAATTAAAAAAAAAAAAAAAACGGAATGAAAACGGCAGCAGAATTCAAGAAGACATGCTTCTTTGACTGCTCACAGCACAGCGATCACGAGACAGCGGCACACACAGCCAGGCGCTTTGGGGTGTCAGTATCCTCCACTTCCCCTTCAAGCGGTCGCTTTCGGCTAGTGCTAGGCTGGAAATAAAGGACAGGGGAGCAGTGTTTAAATCATTGGCTTCTATGAGATTATCAAATTTCCCCAATGTGCTTCTGCTAAATTTTGAGCATTTCATGGGAAACTTCTAATACCAAGAATTTCTGTTTCTTGTTAATATCTGAATTCTCACCACACCCCCTCAATTTGGACATGTTTATCCAATGGACATTTCTCTCTCTTGTGGCTTCTGACCACTCAGTGATATATATTGAAAGTTAACAGCATTTAACCGGCCTCCTCTTGGCCTTCTCCTAAATTACGATGTTTAAAGGGACTATTATACCTCTCACTGAGAGCCCCAAGTCTGCCTTTTTTGTGGGAGGACAATCCTTTTTTGTATCTTTGTTGTTTTTCCATTTATAAAACTGGGAGGGAGTGGGGAAGAAGAGAGACATCATTCACCCAAAGAAGGCAGGAAACGAATTAAGAGATACTAACTTAGGAGCCCTGGTGGCGTAGAGGTTAAGAGCTACAGCTGCTAACCAAAAGGTCAGCAGTTCAAATCTACCAGCCGCTCCTTGGAAACCCTATGGGGCAGTTCTACTGTGTCCTATAGGGTCACTATGAGTCGGAATCAACTTGATGGCAATGGGTATTTTTTTTTTTTTTAACTTACACTTAAGGAGCGCTGATAGCGCGCGACTGCTAACCAAAATGTTGGCAGTATGAACCCACCCAGCCACTCCTCAGAAAAAAGACCTGGTGATCTGTTCCCATAAAGACTACAGCCTAGAAAACCCTATGGGGCAGTTCTACTCTGTCACATTTGAGTTGCTATGAGTCAAAATTGTGAGTCAAAATTGTAACAACAATTTACACTTATAAGGAACATCAGAGGAATAAACTTATAAACCTTAAATCAACTGCTTTCCCAAAATTTAAATTTTTCAACAAACTTAGAGCCTAGAACCTTTTGACTGACAATCCCTAGGTATGCTTCTCTAGTGCATTATAAATGCAGTCTGTATTTTCAAATCTTCTAAGGGTGCTAAAGTAGATCAAGGGAAACAAAGTATCTACTACATTATTCCTAAGAATGTTACAACTGCTACTAAGGAGAGTTTTCAAACTCATCCTTGTGAAATACATCATTTCTTTAAACTTTGTTGATGTTAGCTGCCATGCTGTGGGACCCTCAACTCATGGCAACCTCAGGCACAATGGAACAGACTGCTGCCCAGTCCTGCCCCATCCCCACAATCAGCTGGGGATCTGAATGTCGTGATCCAGAGGGTTTTCATTAGCTGATTTTTGGAAGTAGATCGCCAGGCCTTTCCTCCTAGTCTGTCTTAGTCTGGAAGCTCTGCTGAAACCTGTTCACCATCATAGCAACGCACAAGCCTCCACTACAGACGGGTAGTGGCTGCACATTAGGCACACTGGCCAGGAATCTGAGTCTCCTACATGGAAGGACAGAACTCAACCACAATGCAGATGCTGCTGAGTCGGCTCCAATTCATGGCAACCCCTTGTGTGGTAAAGTAGAACTGTGCTCCACAGGGTTTTCAAGGTCTGGTTTTCCAGAAGTAAATAGCATGACCTTTCTTCTGAGGTACCTTTGAGTAGACTCGAACCTCCAATCTTTAGGTTAAGAGCTGAGCACATTAACCATTTGCATGACCTGGGGACTCCCTCTTTAAACTTAGCCTATATTTAACAGCCATCACCAAATAACCTGCGTTGGGACCTGGGGTACAGGCGTCGATTTATTTTCTTCCAAAAGCAGGTCTTCAAACTTTCTCTTCATGTCCTCATCCTGTGAAGAATTCAAAAACATAGGTAAGCTGTGCCTGAGGGAGAGAAAGCTCCAAGAAAGACTGGGCTAGGATGCCTCACCCCAGGAAGCAGGGAGGAGGGCAAAGATGCCCTGGTCTACCCATCAAGAGGCAACCCCTTGCCGAACGTCCGCAGCCACTCCTTGTCTCTGTACTCCCAGAACCCAGCTTGTCATCTCATCAGCAGTCAATGCTCTGTCACCAGCGGTGAAATCAAACCCCGGTGCCTAAGAGCTCGCAGTAGGTCAGAGAATCACAGACCTCAAACCTCAGCAGCCCAGATCCCGAGGGAGCTGGCAGCAATCGGGAAGCCAGAGGCAGGGCTGGCTCTGTCCTCACTGGGGCTGGTTCCTTGCAACTCCCTAAATCCCTCCAGGAGCCCCCACCTCCCATCAACAGTGAGGCCAGTTAACTAGGCCATCTTGACAAAGCGATCCTAGCCCCCTAGGAAAATCCACCCAGCAGGTGCTATACAAGTCACCAGAAGGCCTTCAAGCCCACGATCTCCCAGAGCTCAGGTCTAAAACAGAAGGAAGACAAACAGGCTATGACTTTACAGGTGGCTCCTGCCGCAGGAGAGGGAATTATGAGGGAGGGGGAGGGGCACAGAGGACTCCTGCCTAGATGTGTATGAGGGTAGCACCTACCTTCCCAAGTGCTCACTTCTACAGGGCTCAAGGATCTGGGAGCCCTGAGAGGTGGCCTGGCACACCTCTCCCCACCTTCAGGAAGGCAAAACATCCATGACTAGGAATGTGGGCTTTGAGACTGGCCAGAATCCCAGCTGGGCCACTCACAAGCTGAGTGTGCAGAATTCAAACCCAGACCTATCTGATTCTAAAGCCCCATGTATTTTCTCCCCTCTCCCCACCACTCTAGCCAAACGTACCATGGGGGGAGTGGGGCACACAGGAGCAAAGGCCTCCATTGTTCATCAGCAATTTGCTAGAGGATCAATGACAGGTTCATCTATCCTATATTTGTAGCTAGATTTACCTTCTTCAACCAGTCTGTTCCCTGAGTCACTTGGTGTAGCTCCCCCATTGCCCATTTTAAGGGCACCAAGTTGGTCTGGCTTCCACTCATGCTCTCCCATGGCCTTAGGCTCTCCCTTCTCATGCGGTGTCACTTTCAAAGGCCACCCCCTTCCTTCCCCCGTACCTGCTCATGCCACAGCCTCCAAAGGCATCCCCCTTGCCTTCCTGCCCATTCACATCATCTACCTTCCTCAGTCACTAAGTGAACAAATATTTCCTGAGTTCTCTTAAATGCCAGACTCGAAGGCAATGGGTTATAATAGGCACACACACAAAAAAAAACTGCAAGCCTGTTGCTGTCGAACCCATTCTGACTCATAGCGGCCCTACAGGCACAGTAGAACTTGCCCCATTGTGTTTCCAAGGCTGTAAACTTTATGGAAGCAGACTGTCACATCTTTCTCCTGTGGATTGGCTACTGGGTTCAAACTGCGAACTTTTCGGTTAGCAGCCAAGTGCTTAACCACAGCGCCACCAGGGCTTTTACAACAGGAACAGGGGCCTCCATATCAGAGGGGCTCAATGTTTGAGAATGCTGACCTACCCAACCCCCATGTCATCCCCAGTCCACTCTTCACACTGTGTGAACCTGTGGGTACCTGAAGCCCCATAGACACTGGTCCCACCTTATCCTGAGGGTCCTCCATACCCTTCTCCTCCCTCTTACCATGGGTATCACACTGCACTGTAATCACCGTGGTCAGGATTGACTCCCCATCCAGACTGCTAGCTCCCCAAGGCAAGGACTTATCTTCTTCTTCTACGCATCCACAGTGCCAAGAAGGCGGCACACAAGCTCATTAACTGTGCTCTGAAGGAATAACTATACGAACAAATGAAACCAGGCTAGCAAGCCCTTCACATGACAGACATTCAGTACTGCCAATAAGAGTTGACCACACACCTATTTACACCTATATTTAAAGCAAGGCATCAATTATCAATATTAAAAAAGGAGCTAATTAGATACCACAGGTAGCAATGTGTATCTGTACATACCTTTCCTTTGAGATGTGTACAATCTATTCAGAAATATTAAATTATAATACACCTGGAAAGCAGGCAAAAGGAACCTTCTAATTCAGGTAATGACCCTGAGACAGCAAGTGGGCATAAGGAACACTCTCCAAACTGGACAGTCTATTAATGAGAAAACAAAGACCAGAACCCATATCCCCGATGCTCAGTCTAGTTCCAGGCCCACAAAACCACTTGGTTTCTTCAAAAACACTGAATTTTCCCAAAATCAAATCTAAACTATCAGTAGGCGATATTTTAAATGGACAACCTAGATCCCTGTTCTCATTAGTGTTCGCTTCACCTTTTGCTGCAAAAGAAAAATGGGGACAAAAGAATGTTGAAGCAAGACCCCGTGGCAGGGTTGAACTTCACCTTTTGCTAGTTTTCTTTTATAAGAAAAATAGGCCATGCATGTTTGTCATCTTCGGGTAGAGACAAACCCCGTGTCCAGGCCTAACTGCAAACAAGCTCCGGTTTTGTCAAGACCAACAAGGCTCCTCTGCCTCAGCGTTTGGCCCCCAAGAGTTTCCCTCTGAGGACACATTAAAACAGCCAACAGGCATGTTTCTTTTTGTCATCCAAATTAAATCCCCACATGCAAAGACACCCTTTGTTTCCAAACTCCTTTTCTCCAGGTTCCTGCTGTTTCAAATCTGTGTGGTCCATTAAGTGCTAAATCATCTGACAGGCTTCTTGGTGGGGGGGGGTGGGGCACTACTGCTGTTTCCAGGGCAACATCCCAAACACATATATCTGGCCTTTTTTTTTCTCCCTCTTAAGGATCTGTTCTCAACTTGAGTTGGCCTGAGCAAAACTTAGGTGTGGTGGGTTGGAACTGAGAATGGGGACAGCCTTCCCAGAAGCCCAAAAGCACGATGCTAAGGCTAGATCCACTCAGGGGCTCCTGGACCAATGTGCCCAGAGGAGCAGTCTCCAGGCATCTCTCAAGCTAACTGGTTAAATTTCCCACCCCCATAGGAAACAGAGAGACCAAAATAAAGTCAATAAAAAGTGGCATGGCCCTGCTGAATGTAACTGCACATAACATAAGGTCTGCCATCCATCAGAAAACCTGCCCGACGCGGTAGTTGATTTCAAAACCAAAGATTAGCCCAGCAAAGCCACAAAGGACTTCCATCTCTGGCAATGGGAATGCTGTTAGCACATAACCTCACAGCAGCCACAACCCCCAGCGGGAACACAGAAGTATGGCAGACTTGAAAGGCACAGGTGACAGCCTTCACTAATGGCATGCTTACCGCGAACAAGAAATGGGGCCTTTCATGCCCAAACACTTGCACTTGAGAAACAGTACTTTCTCTCCAGGGAAGCTGCCCTCCTTCTCCTCTTCCCTCATTTCCTGACTGAAAATGAAAGATGGCTGGAACACAGCCCACCCCACCTGGGGACAGCTGGGATGGAGGTACAGAGGGATAAACATACTCTCAAAGGATTGAGCTGAACTGCAGACTCAGAGCAGCCACGTGGAACCAGGACAGGCCATAATGTAAGCTTATTCATCCAAGATCACAGGTAATGTCAAAGAATTTGCACCCCCTAAACACACAAAGGAAACCCTGGTAGCATAGTGGTTAAGAGCTACAGCTGCTAACCAAAAAGTCAGCAGTTCAAATCCGCCTGGCACTCCTTGGAAACCCCATGGGGCAGTTCTACTCTGTCCTATAGGGTCGCTATGAGTCGGAATCGACTCGATGGCAACGGGTTTGATTTTTTGGAAATACACAAAAAAGCCCTGGTGGCGCAACAGTTAAGACTCAGCTGCTAACCAAAAGGTTGGCAGTTCAAACCCACACAGTGGCTCCATGGGGTGATCTGTTCCCGTAAAAGATTCTCCCATGGCCACCGAGTCAATTCCAACTCATAGCAACCCTACAGGACACAGTAAAACTTCCCCGTACAGTTTCCATGGCTGTAATCTTTACAAAAGCAGACTGCCACATCTTTCTCCCACGGAGTGGCTGGTGGGTTTGAACAGTCAACCTTTCAATTAGCAGCCAAGTGCTTAACCACTGCACCACCAGGGCTCCTTGCGTAAAGATCTCAGCATATAACCAGATGAGGCAGTTCTACTCCGTCACACGGGGTCACTAGGAGTCAAAATTGACATGATTACACCCTAACAACAACAAATACACACATATACATACAATACACCTAAAAACTCAATTGCAAACATGAAACAGACCCAATGAAGCAAACGTGTTTCCATCTTCTTCCTCCTCTCTCTGAAGCAGAGTTCCAGACACACAAATCACTCCCCATACTTTATGCTAACAGGCACTGCCCCACACCCACCTGAAGCCATGGGTGTCTTAAGGCATCTTCTGTGGTAAAACGCTCCTTGGGATCCACTACCAACAACTTTTTGACAAGGTCGAGAGCTAAAGCAACAAGAGAATTTAGTTAAAAACAGTGCAAGGAAAAACACATTAGAACAGCAATATTAAAGGATGCCAGAAGCATAGGCCAACATCCAGAGAGAGAGGAGAAGTTCTGAGATGGTGGTGGTACCGCTGGAAACGGCAGGCAGGGCCCCTAATTCTCCTCACTTCATTCTTCAGTATGCTAGAGCTCTGCAACCTCTTGGCTCTCTGTTCCCACTCTCCTTGCTGGCCTCAAGTTCAAACCAATTAAAGCTGAACTTCCACCCAGTTCTAAGCTAGATATGCTTAGCCAGAGTTCCTCAGCCAGAGAGAAGCTCCCAGAACTGCAGGTTTGTTAGAAACAAAGCTTGACTGCTCCAGCAAGAACTACTGGAAGGCAGCTTGTACACTCCAACCATAGTTTTCCTTAAATAAACATTTTGACATTTAACACAATCATCTATGTTACACTGTTTGGCAATTCCTTTTAGCTGTCTACTTTCTTCTTCTGAGAATTACAAAGTTGCAGTTTTAATTTATAAAACACAAAGTAATTATTTTAGCTCTTATGTGCTTGCTTAAAAGAAAACTTGTAACTGAGTTACTCAATATCGGGCATTTTTTTTTTTTTTTCTTTTAAATAGGTACCAGGTACTTGTGTACATTATACTTGTTAGGTGCCTTCCAGTTGATTTTTGACTCCTAGCAACCCCGAGACAGAGTAGAACTGCCCCACAGGGTTTTCTTGGCTGTTATCTTTACAGATTGCCAGGTCTTCCTCTTGCAGAGCAGCCGGGCAGGTTTGGATTGCCAACCTTTCAGTTTGCAGCCAAGCACTTAATTGCACCACCAGGGTTTCTCACAAAAACCATGCGAGGTCGGGGTTACTGAGCCCCTTTTACAAATAAGGAAATGGAGACTCAGACAGCTTAAGTAACTTGTTCCAGTTCACACAGCTAGCAAGTGGCAGATCCAGGAATGAAGCCCAGGTCAGCCTGGCTTTGAAGCTTAGCTCTTAAAATCTGTCTGCCTCTCAAATGGTGCAGAACTAACAACAGAAGAGGAGAACAGAACTGACAGGAGAAATCACTGAATTTGAAAAGAAACTTCCACCAAAGCACACACACATTTTAGCAAACCACAAATTCTTAACCCTTTCGTATCCATACCCTTCTCTGAGACCTCTGCCCAGACTTCAGGAATGAAGTTGTATTTTCCACTGGTGATCTGATCCTTCAGTGACACTTGAGTCTTATGCTCAGAGAAAGGTGGATACCCACTAAGGCTTAATATTGGTAGAGAAAGAAAGGAAAAGAAATCAAGAGGCATTCTCAGTGGCATTTGGATACACAGATTTCTTAATCAGCATAATGAAAAACCAGAGTTTTCTTTACATCGGTGACCTAAATTAGATACAAGCTCTCTACCTGGACACATTTTGGATTTCATCTTACTACCTCCAACCAGACTGTGAAACAATGAAATTTTCTTACCAAATAAAAAGGATAACTCCTAAACTCCAGCAGTCCACAGCACGGTTATACCCGGCAGTCCCAAAGGAAACAAGAACCTCAGGAGCCAAATAGGTGGGGGTACCACATAAAGTTCTCATGAGAGAGGTCTCCCCCAGAATCTTGGACTGCCCAAAATCAGTAATCTAAAATTAAGGACAAAAAGGAAAAATGTTTAAGTGATGTCATAAAATAAGAAATGAACACAGTTGCCAGCACCAAAAGACACGCTGGCTACATCGGTTTCCATCTTACAGTTCATACCTGTCATTAATCTAGAATCCATAAGCCCCCGTCTTTGCATTGAAGGTATGTATTTAATTTTGCTTTAATTTTTGTTGCTGAGCCAAGGAACCTCAAGGCCCACATTTTCCAACTTATCTACATTCTCTGTAACCTTACAAAAAGATTTATAACCCTTTTGTAAAAACAAAGACCCTCTAGAATTCTGACTGGTTATGCATGGGTCTTCTAAGACCTGCAGTTTTCAACCTTAGCAGCACAGGAGAATACCTGAAAAGCTTGGAAAAACTCCTTATACCTGGGTCCCACCTTTGTTCTTGTTGGGTGCCACTGAGTCAATTCCAATACACAGTGACCTGTGTGACAGAGCAGAGCCATCCTGTCAGGGTTTTTTGGGCTATAATCTTTACAGAAGCAGAGTGCCAGGTCTTTCTCCCGCAAAGCAGCTAGGTGGGTTCAAACTTTTGGTTAGCAGCCAAGCACTTAACCATTGTACCAAGAGGGCCCCTTGGGTCAACCCTTTAGTGATTCTGATTTAAGCGGTCTGCGGTGTAGCCTGGGTACTATATGATTTTTTTTTTTTAATCTGAACAGGAGATTCTAAAATGAAGCCAGACTTGATAATGCTCCCATTATTTATCCGGTCATTTAAACGGCAGTTTCTTAACAGAAACCTACTAGAGTGGCCACATACAAAACATAAATTTCTTACCTTTATAAGACAGTCCTCTTTCTGTGATGAGAGTAGAACATTCTCTGGCTTTAAGTCCCGATGTATAATGCCATTTTCATGAAGGTACTATACAGAAAGGAGGCATGACTAAGTACATGAATAGAGACAAGAAACAGCATCACATATCTCTTAGAACTGGATTGGGCTGAAAGTCATGTTATTCAAACCCATATTCCCAAAATTTCAAGAACACTGCTGAATAAAGGGGCTGTTATTGTCGTTATGTGCCACTGAGTCGACTGTGACTCATAGCAGTCCATGTGAGAGAGCTGGATTGCCCCGTGGGGTTTTCCTGGCTGTAATCTTTAGGAAAGAGATTGCCAGGTCTTTGTCCTGCAGTGCAAACCACTAACCTTTCAGTTAGAAGTCCGGCACCTAACCATTTGTGTCACCAGGGCTCCTTGGATAAAGGGGTTACTGTTGACAAATTTGTTTTCAAGATAATTTTAAAATAGCACAAAAAGTTAAAAAAGCAACTTATGTCAATAAGCCTTTTATTTCACTTTGCAAGACAATAAATATCCCTTTATACTGGCAGAAACATAAGGTGTCGATTTTAATAAAAATGTAAATGGTTACATAAAACATTTTGTGAGTGTATTAAAGTAACTATAAAAAAATCTACCAAAATGATATATTTAGTTATTTCGGCCCTAAGAATAGTATTTTAAAAGAGAATTTTTTAAATATATATATATCTATAAATATCTGTTAAAATACCCAGTTAACATATTCCTCGATGCAAAGACCAATTAACGTACAATGCCAAATTTCTTTAGAAAAAAAAAATTTCTCACATCCACTGGTCTGCATACCCAATCCATCTTAATATTCTTTTTTTTAATTGTAGTAAATATAAAAGTAACAAAACATTTGACATTTCAACAATGTTCATTCATGTGTACACTTCAGTGACATTAATTACACCCATCGTATTGTTCAACCATCATGCTATCCATTTCCAAATTTAATAGAAGTTCAGTGTTCTCTAAGCTTGGAGTCCTAATCCTAATATTCTTGGTCATTCAGTATTTCAAAAAAAAACCACATTGCTATCATTATTATTCGGTGCCGTCGACTCAGTTCTGTTGCCATCAAGTTGATTCCAACTCAGGGCAACCCCATGTGTTACAAAGTAGAACTGCTCCATAGGGCTTTCTTGGTTGTAATCTTTACAGAAGCAGATTGCCAGACCTTTCTTACATGGTGCCACTAGGTAACTTCAAACTGCTGACCTTTAGGTTAGCAGCCAACTGCAAAACCACCTGTGCCACCCAGGGACTGTTATGTACAAAAAAAAAAAAAAAACCCAAATCAAATCTGTTGCTGTCCAGTCAATTCCGACTCATAGCAACCCTACAGTACAGAGTAGAACTGCCCCATAGGGTCTCCAAGGCTATAAATCTTTACAGAAGCAGGCTGCTACATCTTCCTCCTGTGGAGCAGCTGGTGGGTTCAAATCACAGACCTTTCAGTTAGCAGCTGAGCACCTAACCACTGTGCCACCAGGGAAGGAATAAACCAATAAGAGAGTAAAGCACTGGTTAGGTGACAGCGGCCACTAAACCATGACACCTGTGTTCATGGACTTCAATCGTCTCTGGATGACCCTCTGCCCTAGAGCAA
Source organism: Loxodonta africana (assembly GCF_030014295.1). NCBI lineage: Eukaryota > Metazoa > Chordata > Mammalia > Proboscidea > Elephantidae > Loxodonta > Loxodonta africana. The sequence continues at coordinate 27,763,364 of NC_087360.1, read as the reverse complement.
AAATTCTGCCCAAAAACTTCCACTGGGAAATGGACCTGGTAAAACCCTTGAGGAGGGCAAACCCAGGTGGAGCAGCCTTAGGAAACCCTCCCTCAGGCCTCACTCAGTGAACTGCTGCCCATCTGTTTCAAGCCTGCAGTGGGTACCCAAGGGAAGAAAGCTCGGCAGGGAGTCACCACAACCAGATTTGGTTTGAGACTGACAGCGGATAGTGGCGATGGCTGCACAACATGATGAAAGTAATTAATGCCACTGGACTGTATATGTAAAAAATGTTGAAATGGTAAATTTTTTGTTATATATACACTCAACACGATTTTTTTTTTTTTTTTTTTTTTTTTTTTGCTTAAGAAATGGTGATGCTCCTCGAAGCAGGGCCCCATCGGCTGTTCTTCATGTAGCCCTGTCACCGAATGGAGACGAGAAGGCAGTGCACATGTCCCGAACACCTACCGGGTACAGTTAGCAGGACCCTGCACCTGACGGGAACACCTAATACTGTCCCATCTGTCCAAATAGCCCCAAACTGACAGCCTGACCCTCGTAAGTATCAGGTCCCACCCTGAAAGCTAAAGAGGATTTCTACAAGGATCAAGCAGAGGTGAGAGGTCAACGTTCTTCCAGAAACATGTCCAAGCTAAAGAGATGAAAAGTGGGGACTCTATTTTTTTTCCAGTCCCTTTCTTACTATCTCTTAAGCTTCACAGTGACAGCTTTCTCATCTGAATCAAACAGGTAAGATGTTTTTGCCAAGAAGAGAACAAACACAGACTCTCTTCTCTTTGAATTTTAATCCACAGTTCCGCAATTTCTGCCTAACTCAAGGAGTAATTCACCTAAAAGAAAGCAGGCTGTCAACAGAATTCAGGGCTTCTCTACCTGTACAGCCAGAAGCATCTGGTAAAAATAGAGTTTGCAGGTAGCTTCTTTCAGGCGTCTGTTTCCCACCACCCTGTCAAACAGCTCTCCTCCTTCCATCCTGAAATACACAGGCAAAGCAGGTGACTCATTCCTGGAGGGAAACTCACTTGGATGGAGGTTAATCATACAAACACAGAAAAGTCATTAAGACAAGCATGGAGTTGCCATTTTTATTCACTCTTGGCTCCTAGTTTTAAAGTCAAAGATGTAAAAAGCCTCTTCCATAACCAGATGTCCCAGTAGGAGACAAAGGAACCAGGGAAGACAGAAGCAGCATGCAGAGGGCATTGGAGACACTTGGGGAGCTTTAAAAAGCCTGACTCAGTAGATTCGTGGCGGCGCCAGGGAAGATGTATTCTCACCACATAGACCAGATGATTCTCAGGCCAATGCAGAAGAGCAGGGGTAAGCCTGCACCCAAACTGGGGTCTGAACCCCAGCCCTATCACCTCCCAGCTGGGGTCTGAACCCCGGCCCTATCACCTCCCAGCTGGGGTCTGAACCCCGACCCTATCACCTCCCAGCTGGGGTCTGAACCCCGACCCTATCACCTCCCAGCTGGGGTTTGAACCCCGGCCCTATCACCTCCCAGCTGCGCGACTCTGGGCCAGATGCTTTACGTCTCTGAGCTTGTTTGTGCCTCTTTACAAATGGGGATGATACCACCTACCCTGATGGTTGTAAAAATTAAGAGATAATTGGTATAGAGATAAAGCACCTGGCACAGCAAGGCCGTTCAATTCCTCCTTTTCTGGAAGTGGAGCTAAAAATAATAACCCAAGTGTAAGGCTGTCGTGAAGGTTAAATGATCCATGTAAAGTGCTTAAAGCAGTACGCAGCTCAAGGTAAATGCTTAATAAATATTGGCTGTTGTTGTTACAGCAAACCCGGGTGGCGCAGTGGTTAAGTACTACAGCTGCTAACCAAGAGTCAGCAGTTTGAATCCACCAGACGCTCCTTGGAAACTCGATGGGGCAGTTCTACTCTGTTCTATAGGGTCGCTATGAGTTGGAATCCACTCAACAGCAGTGGGTTTGGTTTTGGTTTTGGTTGTTGTTACATGCCATCAAGTCAATTCCAACTCATAAAGACTCCATGTGACAGAGTAGAACTGACCCACAGGGTTTTCTTCATGAAAGCAGATCACCAGGTCTTTTTATTCCATGGGGACCACAGGATAGGATCAAACTGCTGACCTTTAGGTTAGTAACCAAGCACTTAACCACTGTGCCACCAAACCAAAAACCTGTTGCTGTTAAATCGATTCTGACCCATAGCAACTCCACAGGACAGAGGAAAACTGCCCCCTAGGGTTCCCAAGGCTGTAACCTTTACAGAAGCAGGGTGCCACAACTTTCTCCCACAGGGCGGCTGGTGAGTTCAAACCACCGAGCTTTTGATTAGCATCTGGGTGCTTAACCACTGTGCCACTAGTGCTTCTACTGCACCACCAGGACTCCTTAAATGTTGGCTACTGTCGTTTTATTATTATAATTAAACTGTGTGAACTAGATCAAGTCAGGTAACAACCTCCTATTTAACAGCAACAAATAATTCCTTTAAGCATCACAAGGACCATCCAATCACTCCTGGTGCTGTAATTTACTAAACAATCTTAATGGTCGACCTGCACAGCCATTTGAAAACCAGGAGCAAAGTATTCCCTTCCTGTCGTGACAGCCACTCCCAGAAACACTGTACATTTATGCATGAATGGCCATCAAGACAGGCCTCTTCCAAGAATGAGACAGGAAAGTATTCTGGTCACACCAAATAAGACAGGACTTCATGGCCATCAAAGTGAAGTAGCGAGATACTGAAAGATACTCAGGTGCCACCAGGTCACTTGGGACTTTGATCCTGAGCAGAAAGGGTCTATTTGAACAGGTGTTTCAGAGTGATAATACTGACACATGGTTGAGCACCTATGTGTGCCTGGTACTGTGCCAGGGCTTTCCATTTCTCAATGCATTTGATCCTTACAACAACCCCATATGTGGTGGTATCATTATTATCCCCATTTAACGCTAGGAAAACAAGACTCAGGTGAAGTAAACTCACCCACAGGTAGACAAAAGGCTTGTTGTTTTGGTTAGGTGCTGTTGAGTCGATTTCAACTCATAGCAACCCCATGTGACAGAGTAGAACTGCCCCCTAGGGTTTTCTTAGCTGCAATCTTTACAGGAGCAGATCGCCAGATCTTCCTCCCACAGAGCAGCTAGCAGGGTTCGAATCGCCAACCATTCAGTTAGCAGCCAAGACTTAATCATTTGCACCACCAGGGCTCCTACAAAAACCAAAACAAAATCCATTGCTGTTGAGTCAATTCCGACTCATAGTGACCCTACAGGACAGAGCAGAGCTGCCCAATAGAGTTTCTAAGGAGCACCTAGTGGATTCGAACTGCCGACCTTTTGGTTAGCAGCTGAGCTCTCTCCTAACCACTGGATTCAAACCTAGACCTCAGACTTCAAACCCACGGCCAGGAAGCCCTCTGCCGCCTGCCTTTAGAAACCCAACAGGGATTTTAGAGTTTTTACTAATGCTCCACACACACTTTGTGGGCCTCCACCACCACCACATACATACACTGAAGACTCTCAGGATAAAAAATGTTACTCAGCACTGGAATCTCTGGTGGCTTATTATGCATATAAATGGAAATTAAAATTAAAAAGTTTACTACTTACAATTCCAAAACAATATAATAGTCTTCTGCATCAAAAAAGTTTTTAATCTTGATGATGCAAGGCTAAAAAAAGAGAAGGAAAAAGGAAAAGCAGTGAGAAGCTCCCTAGAGGAAAACCACAACAGCATGGAACTTGGGACATCTGCCTAGAGGGTCAGGGAGGCCAAGACCAGGCACATGGCCTCCTGCCTTGGGACGCTTTGAAGTTACGTGCAGGGGAGAAGGCAGAACAGAATCTAGCTGGTTCCTCAGAAAGGACATGCAAGAAACTCTCCACCCCTCACCCCCTCCCAAGGAACTAGCTCATATTTCATACACAGGGATGATACCCAAGAAGGAAGGCAAGATCTCTTCCCCAGCCCTCCTCCCCACTGCCCAAGAGCATAGGTACAAAGGGGCAGCCTAAAGAACCTGACAAGTAAGTTAATAAAAGCAGTCCAGGTGGGGACTCTGGCCACGCCTCCAGATAGGGGCGCTATTCAGCTCCAGGCAACTGGAACCACTGGTGAATGGGGACCCCGCGTGACAAGATCCTTACATTTTTTAAGGGAAGAAGAAAATCCTAATTTTATAAGAACTCAACGCACACCTGTATGTGTGTGTGAGGGGGAAGTCTCACACACACATACACCTATGGCTGACAATTTGCAACCTCTGATCAACATGAGATGCATAGCAGAATCCTGCAGGTGAAGGAGAGCAGGACTGTATAGTTCGACCTGCACATTTATTATGATGATTTTATACCTAGAAAACATTCCTACTATTTTCACAATACAAAGGACTGACAGTAAAGCCCAGTGGTGGTGCTTGTATGGTTGTTAGCTGCTATTGAGTCAGCCTCTGAATCACGGTGACTCCAATGACAATGGAACAAAATGCTGCCTTGTTCTGTACCATCCCCATGATTCAACTGTTGTGATCCACAGGGTTTTCAGTGGCTGATTTTCAGACATAGACTGCCAGGTCTTTCTTCCTAGTCTGCCTTCATCTCAAAGCTCTGCTGAAACCTATTCAGCATCATAAAAACACGCAAGCCTCCACTGGCGGATGAGTGGCAGCTGTTCACTGGCTGGGTGGAACATGAGAATTGTACCACTGAACTACAACTGCCTCCATAAAGCTCAGCACTAGGAGTAAGTAAAAGAGACACACAACCCAGCAGAAAAGGGAACTATAGTTATATTAGAACTGAAGGGGAAGAAAGCTGCAAGATTTTTAGGTTTTATGTTTAAGAGTCCTGGTGGCGTAAACAGTCAAGTGCTAGGCTGCTAATCAAAAGGTTGGAGGTTCAAACCCACCCATCAGCTCTGCAGGAGAAAGGCTTGGCAATATTCTTCCATGAAGATAACAGCCAAAAAATAAATTCTATTAAGAAAACATTCTGTATCCCACTTTGAAGTGTGGCATCTGGAGTCTTAAATGCTAACAAGTGGCCATCAATTGGTCTCAACCCACCTGGATCAAAGGAGAATGAAGAACACCAAGGTCACAAGATAACTATGAGCCCAAGAGACAGAAAGGGCCACATGAACTAGAGTCTACATCATCCTGAGACCAGAAGAACTAGATGATGCCCGGCCACAACTGATGACTGCCCTGACAGGGAGCACAACAAAGAACCCCTAAGGGAGCAGGAGAACAGTAGGATGTAGACCCCAAATTCTCATAAAAAGACCAGACTTAACAGTCTAACTAAGGCTAGAAGAATCCCGGTGGTCATGGTCCCCAAACCTTCTGTTGGCCCAGAACAGGAACCATTCTCGAAGCCAACTCATCAGACATGGATTGGACTGGACAATGGGTTGGACAGAGATGCTGATGAGGAATGAGCTACTTCCATCAGGTGGACACTTAAGGCTATGTTGGCATCTCCTGCCTGGAGGGGAGATGGGAGGGTAGAGGGGTTAGAAGCTGGCAAAATAGTCACGAAAGGAGAGACTGGAAGGAGGGAGCGGTCTGACTCATTAGAGGGAGAGTAAGTGGGAGTATGTAGTAAGGTGTATATAAGTCTATATGTGAGAGACTGACTTGATTTGTAAACTTTCACTTAAAGCACAATAAAAATTATTTAAAAAAAAAAAAAAGGTAACAGCCAAGAAAACTCCATGGGGCAGTTCTACCCTGTCACTTGGAGTAGCTAGGAGTTGGAATCGACTTGACAGCACGTAACAACAACAACATTTAAAACAGTGGCAAAACTCGCCAGAGTAATCTTCCTATAAAACAAATTCCATCACACCCACTGCTTTGATTAGGAACCTTCACGTGGTACACTCCTTCCCATGATGAACTCTTATAAAGCAGTAAATAAACACATCACTGCCCCCCTCGCACAGATAGATCCTGGAAACATAATGCCGAGTAGAAAAGGCAAGTCACAAAAGACTTCATCAAGTAGGATACCATTTTCATAAGGCTCAGAAACAAGCTGTTAAACACTATACTGTTTGGGGATGCATATATATGTGGCTTTTTAAATAAGCATAGGAAGGATAAACGTAGCATTCAAGATAACAGGATTCCTGCCCGGGAGAGGCAAGAGGAACAAGTGGGAGAAGCACACAGGTTGCCGCTTTAAGCTTTCATTTAAGTTGGATGGTGAGTGCAGGGGTGTTCGTTTTACTAGACCACTTTATAAAATATGCTGCTGTTGTGTGCTGTCAAGTTGATTCCAATTCCTAGCGACCTCATGTGTCAGAGTAACACTGGCCCATAGATTTTTCTAGGTTGCCATCTTTACGGGCACAGATTACCAGGTTTTTCTCCTGCAGAGCCACTGGGTGGGTTCAAACTGCCAGCCTTTTGGTTAGCAGATGAGTGTGTAACCATTGCACCACCAGGGCTCCCTGTAATATATATAGAAAGAAAAAAACCTGTTGCCATCGAATCAATTCCAACTCATAGCAACCCTACAGGACAGAACAGAACTGCCCCATAGGGTTTCCAAAGCTGTAAATCTTTATGGAAGCAGACTGCCACATCTTTCTTCCATAGAGCAGCTGGTGGGTTCAAATTGCCAACCTTTCAGTTAACAGCTAAGCACTCAACTACTGTGCCACCAGGGCTCCTCTTACAATACATACTTATCATATACAATTTTATGTATGTCACATATCATATAATTTGTAAATGACTGACAGAAGGGAGAGAAGGAAGACAAGAAATAAAACCTTTGGCTCCTTGCTGCCCAAAAGCTAAAATCCAACTTCTCAACAAGGTTTACCATGCCCTGCACAATCGTATCCCCTACCTCCAACTCCAGCTTCATCCTGCCCTCTACCCACCATCCCCACATCAATCTCACTTCCTGCTCCTACTCCCATGCATCCTGTCCAGACCACAAAACACTGCCCTGTCCCCTTTCCCAACGCCACACCTCTGCTCACACTACCTCCCACCTAGTGGCCAGTCCTGTAAGCACACTTGGCCTCATGCCTTAGGCCCCTGCTCAAAGGTCCCCTCAGAGTGTGTCTGCTCACCTTACAGGGATTCTGATGTCTGTCAATCCACACTGTACCTTAGGATCTGTCTCCCGACCAGGCTCTGAGATCCAGGAGTGCAGAGAAAAGAAACTAATACCCACCACAGGTCTCCTTTCCCACCAGGTGCTACGTGAGCTGACACAAGCCTTACTGATCTTTCTAGGCCCAACACTCAGCACAGTGACTGCACACAGGAGACTCATATGCTGCTGGATTAATGCCAATAATCACAACAGCTGCACTGCTTACTGAGGGTAAAGTTCTGTGCCAGCCTCACTGCAGTTATGGAACACACAGCTATGGGGGCCAGGATGAGAACAAACCAGTTCTATCCCTCCTTACTTAGGATCATAGTACACTGCTTGGCTCGGCAGTGAACAACTTTTCTGTCACAACAATGAAAACACTGAATATGCATTGCAGTATTATATTAAAAGAATTAGAAAAGAAATACATGCACACCCAATGTTCACTGCAGCACTGTTTACAATAGCAAAAAGATGGAAGCAACCAAGGTATCCATCAATGGATGAACGGATAAATAATTTATGATATATTCACACAGTAGAATACTATGCATCAATAAAGAACAATGAATCTGTGAAACATTGCATAACATGGAGGAATCTGGAAGGCATTATGCTGAGTGAAATCAGTCAGTTGCAAAATATTGTACAAGACCACTATTATAAGAATCCAAGAAACGGTTTAAAACAGAGAAGAAAATATTCTTTGATGGTTACAAGAGGGGGGCAGAGGGAGGGAGGGAGGGGGAAGGGGATTCATTAATTAGATAGTAGACAAGAACTAATTTAGGTGAAGAGAAAGACAACACATAATACAGGAGAGGTCAGCACAACTGGACTAAACCAAAAGCAAAGCAGTTTACTGAATAAACCGAATGTTTCAAAGGCCAGCGTAGCAGAGGCGGGGGTCTGGGGACCATGGTTTCAGGGAACATCTAGGTCAACTGGCATAATAAAATCTATTAAGAAAACATTCTGCATCCCACTTTGGAGAGTGGCGTCTGGGGTCTTCAGCGCTAACAAGTGGCCATCTAAGATGCATCAATTGGTCTCAGCCCACCTGGAACAAAGGAGAATGAAGAACACCAAAGACACAAGGTAATTATGAGCCCAAGAGAAAGAAAGGGCTACATGAACTAGAGACTACATCAGCCTGAGACCAGAAGAACTAGATGGTGCCTGGCTACAACCAATGACTGCCATGACAGGGAACACAACAGAGAACCCCTGAGGGAGCAGGAGAGCAGTAGGATGCAGACCCCAAATTCTCATAAAAAGATCAGACTTAATGGTCTGACTGAGACTAGAAGGATCCTGGAAGTTATGGTCCCCAGATCTTCTGTCAGCCCACGACAGGAACCATTCCCAAAGCCAACTCTTCAGACAGAGATAGAAAGTGATGCTGGTGAGGGGTGAGCGTCTTAGATCAAATAGATACATGAGACTATGTGGTTGGCTCCTGTCTGGAGGGGACGGAGGCTGGCTGAATGGACACGGAAACACAGGATGGAGAGAGTGTGTTGTCTCATTGGGGAAGAGCAACTAGGCGTATATAACAAGGTGTACATAAGTTTTTATATGAGAGACTGACTTGATTTGTAAACTTTGACTTAAAGCACAATAAAAATTAAAAAAAAAAGGAAATACATGGGGTAAGAAAGCTAAAATCCTCATATATCGTAACAGGAAGGCAAGAGACTATCTAAAATCAGTAAATCCAAAGAGAACAATTTATGTATACATGGAGACAAATTCTAGAAAAACAGCTAAAACAGTTTCAAATGTTTGTGGGGAGGAGGATTAGAAGGGATGAGCAACTGCTGGTTTGTGTAATGAATCTTTTTGCACTATTTGACTCTAAATAACATACATGTGCTAACTTGAAAAAATTTTTTTGAAGAGAAAGCACACATGGAAAAGGAACAGAAAGAAAGAATGGGAGCTGTTTGGTTCTGCTTGGCAGCGCCTGCTCTCAGAAGAAGTCCCCAAAAGTCTGAGCTGGCACGGTGAGCTGTCTCTTCTCGTCTCTGCTGTCTCTAAGGTTACTGACTGGGGCTGTCGCAAAGGAAAAGGCCCTCTGCCAGGAACCGGAAGCTACTAGCCGAGATCCTCCACTTAAGTCAGACAGGGAAGAGAATTCGGGGGACTACATATTTACCAAAGGTGTTCTCTGTGCCAAAAGCTTTATTTACAAGCATGTCTCACAGAATCCTCACACTGACTTTTAAGGTACAAGTACCTTTATTGTCTCCATTTTACAGATTAGGAAACAGAGGCTCCGAAAGATGAAATGAAGGTCTTCCCATGAGGTCAGGGCCAGGAGGTGAAGGAAATAGGATGGGAAGCCAGTCTGTGTCCCCACTAGGATGAAGCTACGTGAGATGGCTGGGAGGGAGGGGTGTCAAGTCTGTCTGTGCTCACTGCTGCCCCGGCCTAGAAACAGCCCAGCACCATGGGTGTTTGACAATTGACCAAATCAATGTTCAACTCCAAAGGCCAGGCTCCTGGCCACTGGGCTCTAATCACTGTCCCCAAACATCAAAACACACCCAGGACCCCACATTTAACTCCCAAGGGCACCACATACCCTTGTAAATTGCTAAAAAAATACCTCCAGGAAACTTTTTTAGGGCTCTAAATTCCTCTCTCTTGCAGTGGACGTTGCATCGCATTTGAGTCTGTGACATCAGTGAAAATTCTCTAGAAATTCAAAGTTTTTACCTTAGGGGTAGATTAGACGCAGCAGCACCTTAGAAAGTTACAGGGTTCCTATCTTTAAGGAGAGACTCCAGGTCCCTCAGAAACAGAATTTCACAAGGGAATTAGAAGACAGTCAAGAGGAAAGTCAGTCATTCAGATTCTCGTGGGTTTTCAGGTCCCGCCCACTGAGCTGTATGAATTACCGTGCCAACGGGGATAATTGTGTTCTTAGTTTCTATTTGTTGATTTGGCAGTTTGAGGAGGTAAGAGAAGGGAGAAGAAATATTTTGTTGTTTAGGGGTTAAATACCTGAATAAAATAATCCTTATCTGGGCAGACTGGATGTGTTATTTCAAGTTTAACTCCAGTGCTTACCTAATTAGGTCATGGTTTCATGTGTGTTTGTGAATTAATGAAACTAAAAGAACCAAAAAAAAGGAAAAAAGGAGGATGAAATCAATCCTATGACTCTATTTTTTCCTTACTATTTTAAAGTTAGACACTTTCCACTGAGATTACATTGCCACTGCATAGCAGAGATACCAAAAAAAACCACCCACTGCCGTCGCAAAAACCACTTATATCCAATAAGGCCACATACACACACACAAACAAAAAAAAAACCCAAACCAGTTTATCAAGTTGATTCTCACTCATGGCAACCCAATGTGTGTCAGAATAGAACTGTGCTCCATAGGGTTTTCGATGGTTGTGATCTTTTGGAAGTAGACTGCCAGGCCTTTCTTCTAAGGCACCTCTGGGTGGACTGGAACCATCAACCTTTCAGTTAGTCGCCAAGCGCTTAACCATTTGTGCCACCACAAGGCCTTCAATAAGGTCGCAGAAATCATTAAATCAGATATAAGGGCAGGAAGTTCTCATACTTATTGGATACCCTTGGATTTATGCAGTTTACTCCAACTAAAGTAAATGGAAATCGGCATCCTTAAAAAGTAAAGATGTTAAAACATCAGGTAAAATTAAAACAGATTTACTAAAATTAGCACTGTCTTCCCAAACAAAATTGTTTGATCAAATTTCAGATAAAGCTCTTCTCAGCTAAGGAACAGACAGACACACACACACAAATTAAGCAACCCAGATTAACACTGGCTTTATTATACTGAAATGCTTTGGGCTCTTCTCATGTATTGGCAGTCCCCAGCTTTGAATGAGTGCCATTCCTAAATCTGCCTTTAAGTTGACTTTGTAAATAAGTCGGCACAGTTAGGGACAGTTTGTATCTAACGTCAGTCAAATGTTTGTCTTACTATATAGTACATGGTGTACATTTCTACGCATAAAAATCTTTAAAGAAACATTTTCAGATACACTAGAACATCTGTAACACAATAATACATAATAACAATGTTTTGATGCACACAGCAAAGTAGCACCCATTTGTTATTACAAACCATTGTATGTACCTTGATTTTCAACATAATGGGCTTTACCGGAGAACGGTTCCTAACTACAGGTAGGACATTCGTAGCCCAGGGACTGCCTGTATCGAAACTGAATTTAAATATGAGTCATATTTTACAATGACACTTACATGATTTAGCTTTTTCAGTATTTCTATTTCTGTTTCAACATTGAGAGCTGGATCCTTTGATAAACAAAATTAGAGTTCATTAGTAATAATAATAGCCAGTATTTTTAAAATATTTACAGTTAAATTTAGAGACCCAGAAAGGATAATGAATTAAATAACTCACCTAAAAACATTATGCAAAGGGCTTGGCAAACAGTTAAGCATTCAATCAACAGTACTAGCATTACATGCCAGGCCCCATGCCAAGCTTTTCATTCACAAAGATCATCTCATTTAGGCCTCACAATCCCCAAGTGAACTGGGTTCTATAATCATCCTCATTTTATAGGCAGGGCAACTGAGGCTCAGAGAAAAGACGTCACTTGCCCCCAGTTCCTACCACCAGAAGCAAATCTGTTTCCAAGCTAAACTGGTAAGGTCTACTTGTCTCATTAGCTGTGGAACTGTTTATATATGTAAAAATGATATGCCAAACAAAAAACTCAGACAAGAATGTATTTGCTTAGGATGCATGAAGAAAATGTCAAGTCAGATTTCTAATAATACAGTAGGCACAGGTTCCAATTTCAACTGCAGGCTAACATATTTACACCCATTTTGGGGAAAAGAAAATGCCTACCAGATTCTTCTGAGCAGAGAATGCTTCAGAGAACTGAAGCCGCTCTCCACTACAATTCCAAAAGGACAAATCCAGTAATCCAACCTCCCGGGCTACACACTCCACAAGCAAAGAGGATATAGAATTACATATTTATGTAGAAAGGATTTTGGCTCAGAAACTCAGATGTTTAATTTTAAAAGCCTGCCTCTTCCTGTAAGCCGTTAAACTCATTACCAAGTCAGGGTGTAGTCTGATGATAGAGAGGTCTAAAAGAGTCCAGCATAATTTGTAGAATGAAATTAAAAAGGAAAATTTTGTTCCAAGTCATTAAGACTCTGGTAGGTATTTTCTTTCCCCCCAAATGGGGAACAAATCCAAAATCACAGGGGGAAAATCTATAACACAGGGAACGCAGAAAGGAAATTCCTTTTGCCCCGTGAGAATGGCATTGTCTAGGGAGAAAAAAAAAAAATTGATCTTTGAAGAATGAAGTATAATAGCCAGAAACAGCTGGCTGCAAAGAAAAATGTGATTAGGGGCTGCATTTTACATTACTCCGTCAGCTCCTGTGCGAAAAGGCCAAAACATTTGGCTGTTTCACCAACCCAGTAAATGTGGACCACAGAAAAAAATAATAAAATGAATGGCTACTATATAAAAAGACTTTTAACATAATGTAATTAAAATGAAAAAGCCCTTAAACGCTAAGATATGCACTGCCACATTACCTAGCAGAGCAAAGAATTCATAATTACCTAAAAGATCAGCCAGTGAAACAGGTGAATAAATTATGACAAATGAAGTTGATGAAATAGAGACCCCATCATTAAAAAGGATACTTTAGGAAAGAGCTTATAATATAATGTGTATTTGGAAAAGCAAAATACAAAATTGTATATACAATATGATTTCAACCATCTAAAAACATGAATTCATATGAACAAAGACTAAAAGGAAAGAGAAAACTGAAAACAGCTGTCAGGGTACAGCAGTGGGATCACGGCTGGATTTTTTTTTTTTTTTCCTAATTTCCTTTCATTCATTGTAAAAAAGTCTCGTAACAACTTTGAACTCGGAAGGAAAAAATTAACTTCCTGCTATGTACGATGTTAAGCACAACCCAATATTTTTGGAAACAAATAATTACAAGTGAAAGTTTCTATATTAGTTGAAGATACTAGAAATTTTTAAATATTCTACGATACTCACAAATTCATATATCTGAGCAGTAAGTTCTTCCTGAGATTGAAAATCACCACTCTAAGGTTATTTTGGGAAGTTAAGGAGTGTCAAGGACAGCTGAACAGCTGAGCTGAGCAGTCACAAACACAGGTTACTTACTGCCTCTCTCGCAGAGCCAATAGCAAACTTCCTTTTGCTGATGATCTTTATAGCTACTTTCTTACATGTTTTCCTCTCAAAAGCGAGCTTCACCTCTCCACAGGCACCACTATAGAGAAAAATATAGTGAAAAACACTGTCAGGATGTGTTTAATCACCAGAACTACCCCTCTTGAGTCTGCCTCAACTATTACAAAATAAACAGTCCATAAAACAACCCTTCCATTGTCTCCGTTTTCAGAGAATATAGTGAAACCTCAAAAGTGTAAAATTTCAAGAGCATAAGTGGACCATCCGACAACTCTGCATCCACTCCAAAGTCCACTTTTTAAGCTGAGTGACACACACTTTAGACTCACGGTCACCCCAGATTGTGAAATGCGCAGAAAGACACTAAGAACAAATGAAAGCAAAATGACTTAGTGCATTTTTCCACAAATAACATGCCCACGTAAAAAGCACACCCACAAATACAACGCGCAGCAGAGCTCCATCACGAAAATGGCAGGGGGCGGGGGCTGCGTGGTTGACAAAAGACATGTCACGTGTGCATTATTTGTGTAAAAATATGGAATCCTACAGGTCTGGGAGAAATCAAATAGAGCAAGGTCTTTCCTGGTCAAAAATGAATGTCCAAAACAAATAGCAGGAAACAGAAACTACAAAGGAATTACATTCATTGATACACTTCTCTTTCCTTATCCTCTATCTTCAAAGGAAACGCATAAGCAGTAGATTCCATGAATTATACCACAAATAAAATCACAATACCTAAGAACAACAGAATGAACGTAATTAATGTCACCAAACTGAACATGTAAAAAATGTTGATATGGTAAATGTTTTGTTTCATATACATATATACTTTTCATTTAATTTACCACAATTTTAAAAACCTGTCTAAAAAACACAGAATATGCATGTGAAAAGAAAATTCAAACATAATCACCCAGTCTATAAATACGCATATTTGAAAACGAAATATCAAGACAAAAAAGTAAACTTTTAATAAATGTATTAGTATCATATAAAAAAACAGTACTACAGAATTAACCTGCTTGGAGCAAACTCTTACACAGATTTGCAATTTATTAGGACACTACTACTAAGGTAAGAATACTATCCAGGTTACTAACTAGCACAGGTTAACCCTAAGTGTGCCCTGTTTTCCAAAGCATGGTCAGCCCAAAGCAGTAACTACTACAGTCTCAGCCATCCATTACCTGCCTGAAGTCAACTGTTAAAACTGTTTCTTTTAAGTTGTGATAAATATGTAACAAAACATTTTTCATTTCAACACTTCACATGCACAATTCAGTGACATTAATTATGCCTGTCTTCATCGTTCAACCATCACCACCATCTGTGTACAAATTTTTCCATCATCCTTAACAAAAGCTCAGTCCCCTGTGTGATGAGTTCCCCTTTCTCCCTCCCTCCCACTCGTCCCTGGTAATCACTAATAAACACTTATCTCTATAAACCTGTCTATTCTAGATATTTCATATAAATGGGATCACACAATATTTGTCCTTTTGTGACTGACTTATTTCACTCAGGATGTTTTCAAGGTTCATCCATGTGGTAGCATGAATCAGGACTTCTTCTCTTTATGATCAAGTAATATTCCATTATATGTATGTACCACATTTTATTTATTCATTCAGCTTTTGGTGGACATTGAGGCTATTTCAATCTTTTGGCTATTGTGAATAGTGCTACAATGAACATTTTTGTTGTAACTACTGTTCTTTAAATCTGCTCAAAACACTTTCTAATTCTCACCTTTAACTTGAGAAATCCTCCCAGACTTCATGCAGCTCTAGTGTCTACCACGGTACAACCCCCACTCCTAGTGCCATGGGGTTGATAAATCAAAACCAAACTCACTGCTGTTGAGTTGATGCCGATTCATAGCAACGCTACAGGAGAGAGTAAAATTGCCCTGTAGGGTTTCCAAGGCTGTAATCTTTATGACAGTAGACTGCCACATCTTCTTCCCGTGGAGCAACTGGTACGTTCAAACTGCCAACCTTTCATTTAGCAGCCGAGCGCTTAACCATTGCACCACAAGGGCTCCTTTAATGGGGTTGATACATGACCAAAACTGAGCCAGTTAGGGGTAAATCTTCATGACCTTAAATTTGGCAATGAATTTTTAGATATGACAATAAAAGCACAAGCAAAAATGAGAAAAATAAATCGGATTTCATCAAAATTAAAAACTTGTGCACTTCAAAGGACACCATCAAGAAGGCAAAAAGAAAACCCACAGAATGGGTGAAAATATTTGCAAATCATGTATCAGATAAGGGACATGTATCTAGAACACATAAAGAACTCTTGCAACTTAATAACAAAAAGACAAACTAATTTTAAAAATGGGCAAAAGCTTTGAATAGACATTTCTCCAAAGAAGATATACAAATGGCCAATAAGTATATATAAAGATGCTAAACATCAGTAGTCAACAGGAAAATGCAAATCCAAACCACAATGCGATAGTACTTGATACCAACTAGAATGATTACAATAAAAAAGAAAAATAACAAGTGTCAGTGAAGATATGGAGAAACAAAAACTCTTATACTTTGCTGGTAGGATAATAAAATGGTTCAACCACTTTGGAAAACAGTCTGGCAGTACCCTCCAAATGCTAAGCATAAAGTTACCATAAGATCCAGCAACTGCAATCCTAGGTATATAACCAAGAGTAATGAAAGCATATGTCGACACAAAAACTTGTAAGCGAATGTTCACAGAAGCATTATTCAGAACAGCCAAATAGTGGAAACATTCCAAATGTCTATCGATTAACAGATATGATGATAAACAAAACATGGTACATTTAACATAATGGAACATTTGGCAATACAAAGAAATAACATGAATGAACCTTGAAAACATTATGCTAGTTGAAAGAAGCTATAAAAGACCACATATTGAATAATTTCATCTATATGAAATGTTCAAAATAGGCACAGGCATAGAGACAGCCAGTAGATTTGTGGTTGCCAGGGGTAAGGGGAGGGGATGATGGGAACTGAGAGCTAATGAGTACGACACTACTTTGGGGGGTGATAAAAATGTTCTAAAATTGATTGTACTAATGGTAGCAAAACTCTGTGAATATACTAAAAACCACAGAATTGTACAGCTTAAATGGGGAATTGTATGGTATATAAGTTATATCTCGGTTATATAAATCTGCTGGAAAAAAATGGTCACTTAAGATAAAAGTTATAAGGAAAAAATCATTAATTTCCATTGATCATTATCAAATACATCGATAATACGCCTAAAACAAGTAACGTCCTACTGATATTTTATGAATAGATAATGAATGATAACCAAAAGCTAACCAATGATAAATGTTCAGTAGAATATAAATAAAGTACAGTTTTGATAAGAAAAAAAAAAATTACCTTCCAAGGGTTTTTGACATGATGTATTGGTCTCTCAATTCTTTAGGATAAACTGACTGGTCATCTACAGTCAGATCAAAAAATACAAAAACTAAGGAGAAAAGGGCAGAAACAGGTATTGTTAACTCATTCAACAAAAAAAAGATAATTGAGCCTATAATTTAAAAAATTCATGGAATGTAAAAAGATTATTTAAAATCACATTTAATATGTAACCCTAAATGAATTATTTAGCTATGTTAATGCACATTGTGAAACCCTTGGGAAATAATAGTCAAATTTCATCCTTCAATGGAAATATACAGCATTGCTCTCACTACTTTGCAGGAAATTCATAATATAAATGCTATTCTTATTCCTTGACCTCAGAATATTAATCAACTGTACTAATCTAAAATACTCATGCAGATTAGCCCAGCCCCAGAACCAAAAAGCAATTAGTCTGGGCCTAGAAATAAAGTTCTAGGTAAGAACACATCTCAAGAAAAATTAGAACACAAGGCGCCACACCGAAAAAAATAAAAAAAACATAAACCCATTGCCATCAAGTCGATTCCAACTCATAGCGACCCTATGGGACAGAGTAGAACTGCCCCACTGGGTTTCCAAGGAGCAGCTGATAGATTTGAACTGCCTACCTTTTGGTTAGCAGCCAAGCTCCTAACCACTGCGCCACCAGGGCTCCCTAGGCAAGTACATATCTCAATAAAAATTAGAACACAAGTCACCATACTTGTACAGTAAAATCTGCAAAACCCGGAAGCTGGGTAAAGCAGAACCCTATTAGAGAAGGAAAACTCAAATATTTTCCACCAAAATGAGTGACAGAAAAGTGTTAAGACTGTATCCTGTCAAAGGTGGAAAACTTGCAAGAGACCCAGAACAAGGCAGTCCTGCCAAGTTCCAGCTCTCACAGGTTTCACCATATTATTTTCTCTAAGCCATTTATACATGTACATATCTGGTATTTTATACTGCAAACCATCTTGAATCTACGTGTAAAGCTAGATAAATAGCATTTTCCAAACAAATCCCTTTCATCTCTCTACTATTTGGCCTGTAACTAAAAAAAAAAAAAAAAATTTTAATAATTTAACCAGGTACCTCAGCCAAGCTTATAATCAGTTACCAAGCATTTAAATCTAAAGAGTCATCTATAGTAAATTTACAACTGCTTATAATATCTACAAAAGAGTGAAATTTATTAAGGCACTTGAGCTAGTCAGGTTTCACGTGACAGGCTTTGGCCTCCCCGGTGTAACCTAAGGTTTTGGTCTCCAGCACAAATCTGAGCCACCTGAGTGTGCTTTATTCCACGTTGATATTCAGAGCGTAGACGTTCGCCTAGAGAGTGAGACGTGTTAGCCTCCCACGACCTAACTCTTCTGTGCTTGTGGATATTTATGAAGCTATATGTTCCAGTGGCATCCAAAAATCTGGGAATGTGAAGGGCTGTGGGGATATACGTCTCCTAAGTGTCAAGAACTGCTTCAGGGATTACAATCGTGGTCATCCACACAAGCCAGGGAGGTAATCTACATGGGTGAGGCCGGGTTGAGTGTAACACAGCATGGAATAGTGGGTACTTGAACCGGAAACCATATCTCCCACCTAAGGGAGGCACTCCCCCACACCCACCACGTGCAGATCCCAGAGATACGGAAACACAGGATCTGTGTGCTCAGGTATTCTAACTTTTCAAACAAATCTGGATTTTCAGGTTAAAGTTACAAATATTAGAAAATGCCCAATAAAATGTCAACAGGTTGAATGCAGCCCACAGAGTATTGGTTCGGTCCACTATAATCAGGCACCTTTGTCCAAATTTAAAAAGGTGCTCCTTAGGAAGACCAAAGAGAAAAGGTGCCCCACATGGGCAAACCAATTAGAAAAAGGCAGCACACAGCTTGTCAGGTGGAAGACAGCCCAAATTTCAATGCCCAGTTGCCCCCTCGACCAGGTGCTCACAAATAGTGGAACATTATGAAGCTGCTCTGACTATAACTATCAGGCAGAAACAAGGAAAACGAAGTCAATCATAAAATGCCCTTGAGAATGCCCAGTATAGTCACTGGAAACCCTGGTGGTGTAGTGGTTAAGTGCTACCAAAAGGTCAGCAGTTCAAATCCACTAGGTGCTCTTTGGGAACTCTATGGGGCAGCTCTACTCTGTCCTATAGGGTCGCTATGAGTCAGAATTGACTCGATGGCAAAGGGTTTAGCTTTTTTTTTTTGGTACAGTCATGGTTCCCAGATGCCAGTGTTAAGATGAGCTGCATAAGAGCCACCCAAACAAAACCAAAACCAAACCTGTTGCCGTCGATCAATTCCGACTCATAGTAACCCTACAGGAGAGTGGAGCTGCCCCATAGGGTTTCCAAGCCTATAAGTCTTTACAGAAGTAGACTGGAACATCTCTCTCCCACAGAGCAGCAGGTGGATCAAACTGCTGACCTTTGGGTTCACAGTCAAGTGCTTTAACCACTTTGCCACCAACACTCCATCACCTGGACAGGACACTGCAAATCCTCAGACCTACTGGATCAGAATGTGTGGTAGAGTGCCTGAAAATCTGTATTTTTAAGATGATACCCCTCTCCCAAATGCACCTACCTCTCCAAGTCACTATGACTCTCAGGTAGGTTTAGAAAGCTCTGGGTTTTTTATATAAAAGAAACAAAAGTATTCCTCTTGTCTAAGGAATTAAAAACACTATGAGCTGTCTTTAGCACTCTAGGTTATTTTTGTCAGTTATTCTTTCTAGGGAAACCCTGGTGGCGTAGTGGTTAAGTGCTATGGCTGCTTGGAGATTTGACCAGAGGGTCAGCAGTTCGAATCCACCAGGTGCTCCCTGGAAACTCTATGGGGCAGTTCTACTCTGTCCTATAGGGTCACTGAGTCGGAATTGACTCAACAGCACTGGGTTTGGTTTTGGTTTATTCTTTCTAGACAACTCTGAATGACAGATGTTCATTTTTAAATGTGAGATTCATGAAGTTTTAGGAGTGGATGCTTACAAGACGACGATACCTGATGATGACAATAAATGTCTTCACTTGCACAGGGTAATAACCATGTGGTACTTAAGAAGTTTTTTTTACTTAAGAAGGTCGAAGGTGTACATTGAGCCTCTTATGGAAAAAGCCATAGTCTAATGACTGGCATATAACAAGTGCTCAATAACTGTATGCAAAGATGGATGTACGGATGGACAGGTAAGGAGGAAGGAGGGAGGAAGTGAAGAATAAAGGATAAATTAATGGCCTAAAACAACAACTCAGACATATCTAAGACTGATGTGGTATAAACTGAGTCAATTAATGAACTATAATTTATCTTAAGCAATGTGTTAATTCGCATGACAGGATACAGCTTTAAATAAAACCATCAAACCAATGAAACCTAAGAAAATCTGCCTTGCTGTAACTTCTTCATAGTTTAAAAATGCAATTAGGTAACATGTTTGGTGCTTCTGTTCTGCCTCCTAGTTTGCTGCATAGTGCCTGAGGTCTTAAAAGCTTACAAGCTGCCATCTGAGGTGCATCAATTGGTCTCTATTCACCTGCAGCAACGGAGGAAAAAGACTCAGGAGGAGGAGGAAATGGAATGTGTGGCTAATTGCCTCCACAAACATCTGCCTCCTTTGCCATGAGACCAGAAGAACTGGATGGTGTCCAGCTACTATTGCTAAACACTTTGATCAAAAATTCTATAGAAGAATCCTGATCAAAAGGAGGAAAATGCAGAACAGACTTCATATTTTCATGGACTCCAGGCTTTCTAGAGCCATGGAGGCTGGATGAACCCTTTAAGCTACTGTCCTGAGATAATTTTTAAACTTTAAAACCAACAATAGTTTAGCTTAACTAGTAAAAAAAAAAAATGTCTGCCTTGTGCATTATGCTCTTTTAAGATCTATCTATATGGGATCAAACTGACAACAGCAACCCGAAGATTAGAAAGGAACCTTAGAGGACAGTAAGTTTATGTCAATGGGGGAGGAACAACTCAGAAAAGGATGGTGAGAATGGTTGTACGACTCGAAGAATATAATCAGTGCCACTGAATTGTACATGTAGAAACTGTTGAATTGGTGTATGTTTTGCTGTGTATACTCTCAACAACAAATAAAGTTTTTTTAAAAAAATGCAATTAAGACTGAATTGAATCTTGAATGCAAACTCTCTTAAACCATAATCTACAAAGACAAAAACGTCAATCTTCCTTTTATATAAAAAAAACCCAGTGCCGTGGAGTCGAATAGGAGGGGAAAAAAAATCCAGTAACCACAACATCATAATATTACCTTTATTATTCCATACTGAAAGTGCAATTTCACAATTGTTATTCAACGGAAGGCGTCTTCCTTTCCCTACAAGCTCTCTATTTACAAAGGTTCCATTCCCACTGTGATCTTCTATGTATGCGATGTAAGAGTTTTTAGGACCCATTTCCTAAAATAGAGAACATTTTATTTCAAAGTTTTAACAGAGGGGATTTATAGAGAAACAATATCTAAGAGAAATGACTATATTACCAGCTCTCCCAAGTATATGGATATTTGTCACCTACTCTGAAAATCCGAAAGTGTTTCTTGCTATATGTCCGGTATTTGTCTGTTCTTTTCAGCAGTGGCTCATCGAAGCAATATTCACAGCTTCTGTCTCTCCCAAACCAGTAGTTGTCATTAACACACTCTGTAACACAAAAGCACAAACCACAGGGCTATTGAATTTAATGTAGCAAACACCTCGAAAAAAAAAGTTCATAAATTCTACTTGTAGGAAAATAGCCTAAGAAGGTGATCAAAATTATAGATTTGTTTACGGAAGATTTTATAGCATTCAGTTAAGGGGGAAAATAAAATTTTCCAACCATAGGTTCAATATTTAATTATGAAATAATAAGCAGTCATTAAAAGTCCTCAAATAATCTTCATGACTTATAATAATAGTTAACAATATTAACAAACTCCTGCTTAATACTCACCAAAGGTTTCCCACTAAATATAAAAATTGTACTCCTCCTCATGGCCTGCTAGATGCAGGATCTGGCCTCTGCCTCCTTTCCAACCATACCTTATACCCCTACCCCCTTGCTAATTATATAGCAACCCTGAACAGGCTGGGCTCACACCTGCTTCGGGGCCCTTGCGCTTTCTCTCCCCCCAGCTACGTGAATGGTTCATTCTATATTGTCTTTCAGGGTAAGACTCAAATATCATCTCCCACTAGACTTTCTACAGAAGCAAATCCCTACCTCGCCATCCACCTCTCATCATAATGATATCCTGTTTTACTTCCTTTAATTGTAATCATCTTGATTATCTGTATATTAGCACCCCTCGTTAGAACAAAAACTCCAGCCTTGGCTCAGTTGTTTAAGAGTACAGTGCCAGTACCTAGGAAAATTCAAATGGTAGGCAATTAAATGTTCAAAAGACAAACCAGGGAAAATATTAGTAACTTATAGCACAGATGATTAATTCCCTTAATATAGATAAAGTGCATACAAATCAATAAGACAAACAACCCAATTGAAAAAGAGTAAAGAATATGAAAAGATAACTTACAAGGGGTGGAAACACAAATGGCTCAAGTATATGAAGAGATATCTGAGGTAACTCAATACAAGAAACTTTTAAAAACAAAACTATATTAGCATTCCCTGTTTCACCTATCCAATTGATAAAGATCAAAAAGTCTCATATTACTCCATTGTCCATCAAAAGATAGATGAACAAACAAAATGCAGTGTATATATGCAATAGAATAGTATGCATTATATAAAATCCAACACCTCTTTATGATAAAAGAATACTCAAAAAACTAGGAATAGGAGAGAACCTGTCCAAGCTGATAAAGCGTATCTACCAAAAACATAAAAACATAAAAACAGCTAACATCATACTAACCCTATAGTGCAGTTCTACTCTGTCTTACAGGGTCGCTATGAGTCAGAATCAACTGGATGGCAATGGGTTTTTTTTAACATCATACTTAATGGTGAGAAACTGTAACCTTTCCCAGTAAGACAGGGAATAAGACAAGGATGTCCACTGTCCCTATTTTTAGTCAACATGTACTAGAGGTTTTAGCCAGGACAATTAGGAACGAAAAAGAAATAGGAAGCATCCAGATTGGAAAGGATGATGGCACAATCTTGTATACAGGAAATTCATAAAAAGGAATAAGGTTCTGATATATAATACAACATGGATGAATCCTAAAGAAATAAGCCAGAAACAAAAGGAAAAAATATTATCCCAACTATAGGTACCTAAGAATAGGCAAATTCATAGGGACAAAAAGGAGAACAGAGGTTACCAGGGGCTAAGGGGAGAGGATAAATGAGAAGTTATTATTTAATGAGTATAGAGTTTCTGTTTGGGATGATAAAAAAGATATGGAAATAGACAGTAGTGACAGTTACACAACATTGTGAATGTACTAACACCACTGAATTGTACACTAAAAAATGGTTAAAATGGCAAACTTTACATTATGTATGTTTTATAACAGTTAAAAAAAAGTCTCAAACTGTGTTGGCCATCGATGTGGAGGAGCAGGCACAGTCAAACACTACCAGTAGAAATGTGAATTTGTACACAGTGTAGGAAGCACAATTAGGCAAAATCAATCAGAATTACATATGCACACACCCTATTTTGGATTGAATTGTGTCCCCCCAAATATGTGTTGGAATCCTAACCCCTATACCTATGGCCTGACCCAAGCCATATCGTTTCAATCGCCTCATATGCATGTGAAAGCCAGACAATGAAAAAGGCAGAAAAAAAACTGACGCATTCTGACTGTAGGTGAAGAATACTGAATACCCTGTGGACTGCCAGAAGTGTGAACAAATCAGTCTTAGAAGAAATACAACCAGAATGCTCCTTAGGAGCAAGGATAGCCAGACTTCAGTTTGCTTACTTTGGGCACACCATCAGGAAAGACCAATCACCAGAAAGGGGCTTCAAGGTTGGTAAAGTAGAGGGTCAGCGAAAACAAGGGAAGCCTTCACTGAGAGAGACTGACACAACAGCTGTAACAATAGACTCAAATACTGCAACCATCATGATGCGGGCTCAGTGACAGTATTTCATTGTGCTGTATATAAGGTCTCTATGTGTCACAGCCAACTTGAGGACACCTAACAGCAACAACATACCTGTACACGGAATCTAATCTAATGTAATCACCTTTCATAATGCAACCTAATATAATGTAATGTAATCAATCAGTTGAGGTCATAGGGTGGATAGGAAACCTAGTCATCTCTGAGTTCTAGAAAAAGCACCATAGACACTGGCATGCATGCACATACAGAGGAAGAGAACATGTGAGGACACTCTACAAGCCAAGAACCAAGGAACACCCGGGGCTACCAGAACAGTGAGAAATTAAGTTTCTGTTCTTTAAAGCTTGTTACAGCTGCACTAGCTAAGATACATCCATTGACTTGGAAATTTCACTTGAAAAAATTTATCCTGTACCCAGTTACCACTGCTGACTGCTCTGGCAGGGATCACAATAGAGGGTCCAAACAGAGTGGGAAAAAAATGTAGAACAAAACTCAGAATTCACACACACACAAAAACTAACCAGGTCCTCTGGTCTGACAGAGACTGGAGAAATCACAAGCGTATGGTCCACGGATACCCTTTTAACTCAGTACTGAAGTGACTCCTGAGGCTCATTCTTCAGACAAAGATCAGACAGGTCTATAAGGCCAACAGAGCCCTATGATGTAGCGGTTAGGAGTTCGGCTGCTAGCCAAAAGGTTAGCAGTTTGAATCCACCGCTCCTTGAAAACCCTATGGTGCAGTTCTATGCTGTCCTATAGGATCGCTATGAGTCAGAATCAACTTGACAGCAACAGGTATAAGGCCAACAATAACACACATAAATGACGTCGATTCATAGCTCAATTATGAATATGAGACTAATGGGCAAATCAGCCCAAAAGCAAAGGTGAGAAGGCAGGAAAGGACAGAAAAACTGGATGAATGAAAACAGAGAATCTGGGGTGGAGAGGGGGAGAGTGTTGACACATCACAGGGCTGGCAACCAATTTGGCAACAAAACTATTTGTGTATTAACTGTATAACGAGTAACTAATTTGTTCTGTAAACTTTGACCTAAATTACAATAAAAAAAAAAAAATCCTGCAACCTTCACCTAAAGCACAATTAAAAAAAAAAAAAAATGGTGAAAGGGAAAAAAAAATTTATCCTGCAACACTGTCCTCGTACGGACAGGTAACGTGAAGCTTGCCTCCAAAATGTCTCCCTTTGATTCCATTCTGTTTAGACCTTTGGCCTGTCTTCTTCCTCTTTTCTTTAACATTATTTACCCATTTTACAAATGAGGACTGTGAGGCTCAGAGAAGTAATATCACCTACCTGAGGTCTCACAGCTAGCAGAGGACAGAGCTAAGACTTAAACCCAAGTCTTTCTAACTGCAGGACCCTCATCCTTGCCCCCTTAACAATTATACACCCATATTTATTTTTTTCCTTTTTTTTGTTTTTTTCCTCCTCTCTCTTTCTCTACCAGTTTCTCTCACTTTCATTTCAAACAGGAACAAGCCTCCCTTGGGCTCCACAGTTACCTTGGCTGCTAATTTCTTTACCCTTCAAGGCGAAAGTATATCCCAAAACACTCTCACCCCATACTCACTTCTTTCCCATATTATAGGTTAAGAACATAAGCTTAAAGTCTTAAAGTCCCTGGTTCAAATCCTTCCTCTACAACTTCTGACTGTAATACTGTAGACAAGTTACTTAATTTCTTTCTAAGCCTCAGTTTGCTATTCAGTAAAATAGAGCTAAGAATAATAATTCTCACTCATAAGATCATTGTAAGGTTTCAATAATAGGGTTCAACTACTATACCCAACAACTGCTGAATACCCATTCTTCTCAAATGCACATGGAACATTTTCCAGGATAAACCCTAAGCTAAGTCAGAAATTGCCCTCAGAAAGACAGCACACAATACAGGGGAGGTCAGCACAGTTGGACTAAACCAAAAGCAAAGAAGTTTCCTGAATAAACTGAATGCTATGAAGGCCAGCGTAGCTGGGGCAGGGGTCGGGAACATGGTTTCAGGGGACATCTAAGTCAACTGACGTAATAAAATCTATTAAGAAAACATTCTGCATCCCACTTTGAAGAGTGGCATCTGGGGTCTTAAACGCTAGCAAACAGCCATCTAAGATGCATCAATTGGTCTCAACACACCTGGATCAAAGGAGAATGAAGAACACCAAAGACACAAGGCGATTACGAGCCCAAGAGACAGAAAGGGCCACATGAACGAGAGACTACATCATCCTGAGACTAGAAGAACTAGATGGTGTCCAGCTACAACTGATGACTGCCCTGACAGGGAACACAACAGAGAACCACTGAGGGAGCAGGAGAGCAGTGGGATGCAGACCCCAAATTCTCATAAGACCAGACTTAAATGGTCTAACTGAGACTAGAAGGACCCCAGTGGTCATGGCCCCCAGACCTTCTGTTGGCCCAGGACAGGAACCATTTCCGAAGCCAACTCTTCAGACATGGATTAGACTGGACAATGGGTTGGAGAGGGATGCTGGTGAGGAGTGAGCTTCTTGGATCAGGTGGACACTTGAGACTATGTTGGCATCTCCTGCCTGGAGGGGAGATGAGAGGGTGGAGGGGGTTAGAAGCTGACAAAATGGACATGAAAACAGAGAGTGGAGGGAGAGAGCAGGCTGTCTCATTACGGGAAGAGTAAGTGGGAGTGTGTAGCAAGGTGTATATGGGTTTTTGTGTGACAGACTGGCTTCATTTGTAAGCTTTCACTCAAAGCACAATAAAAATTATTTAAAAAAAAAGAAAAGAAATTGCCTTCAATAATTTCAAAAGGATTAAGGTCATATGAAGTATGTTCTCTCATAACAATGTAATGAAATTAGAAATCAATAACACAAAGAAATTTGGGGAAGTCACAAACAGGTGGAAATGAAACAACACACTGCTGAATAATCAAGGAGTAATGACAAAGAAAATTAAAAAAAAAACTTTGAAATGAATGAAAATGAAAACACAACCTAATCAAATTTTATGGTATGCAGCTAAAGCATTACTTAGAGGAAAATGTGTAGCTGCAAATGCCTACATGAAAAAACAAGAGTGCTCACTTCAGCAGCACATATACTAAAATTGGAATGATACAGAGAAGACCAGCATGGCCCCGGCGTAAGGATGACACACAAATTCATGAAGCGTTCCATGTTTTTTGGTAAACTTTCACTTAAAGTGCAATAAAAATTAAATAAGTACAATGACAGAGAAAGAAAAAAAAAGAATTAAGAGTTCAAATCGATTACCTAATTTTCTGCCTTAACACACTGAAAAAAAAAGAGCAAATAAAACCTACATCAAACAGAGGGTCGAAAATAATAAAGATTAAAGCAGAAATTAATGAAATAAAGACTAGAACAATAATAGAGAAAATCAATGACACCAAACGCTCATTCTTTGAAACAGAATTTCAAATTCTCATGGAATCTAGATTTTCTTGAGCCATAAAGGCTGGATGAACCACCAAAATGATCGCCTTGAGATAATCTTTACACCTTAAACCAAAAATATCCCCTGAAGTCTTCTTAAAACCAAACAATAGTTTAGCTTAGCTAGTAAAGAATATCTACCTTGAGCATTACACTCTTTTAAGAACTATCTATATGGGATCAAATTGACAACAGCAACTCGAAAGATTGGATAGGAACCTTGGGGGCAGTGAGTTTATGTAAATGGATGAGGAACGACACAGAAAAGGAGGGTAAGAATGGTTGTACAACTCAAACAATGTAATGAATATCATTGAATTGTACATGTAGAAACTGTTGAACTGGTGTATGTTTTGTTGCATATCTTCTCAACAACAGATAAACAAAAATTTCTAAAAAGTTGGTTCTTTGAAAAGATTGACAAAATTGACAAACCTTTGGCTAGACCGGTCAAGAAACAGAACACTCAAATACTTAAAATCAACAGAGAGAAGACTCAAATATTAAAATCACTAAGAGGACACATCATGACTGTCCCTACTTAAATAAAAAGGATTAGAAGGGACTATTATGAACAACTGTATACCAGATGACACAGATAAAATGGACAAAGTCCTAGAAAAATATAAATTACCAAGAAACAGAAAATCTGAATAAACCTATAACAAGGATAAATATTGAATTAGTAACCAAAAAACTTCCCACAAAGAGAATCCCAGGCCCACATGGCTTCACTGTATCTTCCTCCAAACATTTGAAGAAACAATAATAGCAATTCTTCACAAACTCTTCCAAAAAATACAGGAGGAAGAAATCTTTTCCAACACATTCTATGAGGCCAGTATTACTCTGACACCAAAACTAGACAAAGACATCCTAAGAAAACCACAGACCAATAACCCTTATGAATACATATGCAAAAATCAACAAAATACTAGTAAATCAAATCCAGTAACATAAAAATACCATACATAATCAAGTGGGATTTATCTCAGGAAAGCAAGGTTGATTTAACATCAAACATGAGTTAATGCAACATACAGTAACAAGAGAGTAAAGGACAAAAACCACATTATCCTTTCAATAAAAAAAAAAAAAAATTGATATAGGCAAAAAAGCTTTTGACAAAAGCCAACACCCCTTCATGATAAAATGACACTCAAAAAACTAGAATAGGAGGGAACTTCCCCAACCTGATAAAGGACATTCTACCAAAAAAAAAAAAAAAAAAACACAGTTAACATCATACTTAATAGTGAAAGACTGAAAACTTTCCATGTAAGATCAGGAATAAGACAGAGATGTCCATTCTCCCTATTTCTCTTCAACATTGTTCTAGAGGTTTTAGCCAGGGCAATTAGGCAAGAAAAAGAAATAGAAAGCATCCAGACTGGAAAGGAAGATGACACAATCCTGTTGTCTTAGTTATCTAGCGCTACTGTAACAGAAATACTACAAGTGAATGACTTTAACAAAGAGAAATTTATGCTCTTACAGTCTAGGAGGCTAGAAGTCCAAATTCAGGGCAGCAGATCCAGGATAAGACTCTCTGTCAGTTCTGGGGAAGGTTCTTGTCATCAAATCTTACCCTGGTCTAGCAGCATCTCAGGACAAGGACCCCGGGTCCAAAGGACACACTCTCTCCCCCTGGTTCTTCATTCTTGGTGGCATGAGGTCCCTCTGTCTCTCTGTTCACATCTCTCTTTTACATCTCAAAAGAGATTGACTCAAGATACAACCTAATCTTGTAGATTGAATCCTTCTTCATTAAGGTAACTACCTCTAATCCTGCCTCATTAACATCACAGAAGTTTTACCACACATAGAATAATCATATCAGATGACAAAATAGCAGACTATCACACAATACTGGGAATCATTGCCTAGCCAAGCTGACACACATTTTGAGGCACACAATTCAATCTCTAATACTTGTATATAGAAAATCCTAATAAATCTACAATAAAACTATTAAAAACCCATTGCCGTCAAGTCGATTCTGACTCATAGCAACCCTATAAAACTAACAGAGCTAATAATTGAGTTCAATAAGGTTGCAGGATATAACATCAGTATACAAAAATCTACTGTATCTCTATACACCCACAATGAATAATCAAAAACAAATGATATTAAGAAGACAATTTCATTTATAATAGCAACAAAAAGAATAAAGTACTTTAGAATAAATTTAAGAAAAATTTAACAAAAGAGATATAAGACATATAAACTGAAAATTCAAAACATCAATGAAAAAAATTAAAGAAGACATAAATAAATGCAAAGGCATCCCATGTTCATGGATTGGAAGACTTAATAATGTTAAGATGGCAATACTCCTCAAATTGATCTAAAGATTCAATGTGGTCACTGTCAAAATCTGAGCTGGTTTATTTCTAGAAATTGACAAGCTGATCCTAAAACTTATGTGGAAATAGAAATAATTCACAATAGCCAAAATATCTAAACAGGAAGAACAAATTAGTATTGAGACTTACACTCCTCAATTTCAAAATTTACTACAAAGCTTCAATAACCAAGAGTGAGTAATACTGACATAAGGATAGACATGTAGATCAATGGAATCTGTTAAGAGTCAGACATTTTGTCATGGATTGAATTATGTCCCCCCAAAAATGTGTATATCAACTTGGTTAGGCCATGATTCCCAGTATTCTGTGGTTGTCCTTCATTTTGTGATTGTAATTTTATGTTGGGATGATTAGGGTGGGATTATACCACCACCCTCACTCAGATCACCTCCCTGATCCAAGGTAAAGGGAGTTTCCCTGGGGTGTGGCCTGCACCACCTTTTATCTCTCAAGAGATGAAAGGGAAGCAAGCAGTGAGTTGGGGACACATACCACCAAGAAAGCAGCATCAGTAGAGCGCGTCCTTTGGACCCAGGGTCCCAGCGCCTAAGAAGCTCCTCAACCAAGGGAAGTTTGAGGACCAGGACCTTCTTCCAGAGCTGACAGACAGAGAAAGCCTTCCCCTGGAGCTGATGCCTTGAATTTGGATTTTTAGCCTACTTTACTGTGAGGAAATAAATTTCTCTTTGTTAAAGCATCCACTGTGGTATTTCTGGTATGGCAGCACTAGATAAGTAAGACACATTTATAGTCAATTGATTTCCAAGGAGTGTTCAATTCAATGAGAAAAGAACAGTCTTTCAACAAATGTTGCTAAGACAAATAGATATCCACATGCAAACAATGGGGCTGGACCCCTCCCATCTCATACTATATACAAAAATCAACTCTATATGGATCAAAGACCTAACTGTAAGAACTAAAACTATAAAACTATTGTAAGAAAATATAGGTGTGAATCAACAGCATAACAATAATGCTTCTATTTATTGAGTATCATTATGATGATTATCCTACCTGACTTCATACACATGTTCTCACTTTTAAAGATGTGGCATCCCACTTCACCTTTTCCCAGCATTTTCCTGTTTTACACTCACCATACATAAGCCCTAAGCCTATTTTAAACATATGGCTTAAATGTGTAAAAAAGAACACTCCAAATGTTAAGTTCTAAGTTTAAAGTTATACAGGGACCTAGCGAACATATGGAATGTCTACTTGTTACTATTGTTTCAATTCATGAAAGTGGACATTAAAGGGCTAACAGCAAGGTACAAAATGATACATTAGTCATTCATTTCTTTATAATATTACTTTCTATTCTGTTAACTTCAAGTTCATGTTTTTAAACATAGAGGTCATTTTAATCTAAGCAGGAAGAAAAAAGCTATTTCAAATATACCCATAACAAAGCCTGATTACTGGAACTAGGAGCTATCAGAGAGAATGAACATACTTAAATTGCAAGGTTGGCTGCTCTGAAGCAAAAATCAGCAGCAGGTAACTAATAAATAGCCTTCCCTCTAGTCTCCAAAACTACAAAACTGATGCTCTGAAATCATCACAAACCACCTCAGGGTTATTAATTTGCAAAGCTTCCAAGATTCAATGAGAAATGTTTACAAGTTTGCATGAAACTGCAGTTTTCTGGGGAGAGTCCACAGCTCTGTTCAAGAACCTCAGCCCAACAGCACAGCACAAATGCCCAAAAAGTATCTGCTGTAAGAATAAATAAAGGGAATCCAAAAGGGGTTAAGAGCTAATGTACGACCCAACACTGCTTCCTCAGTTTCATCTTCCATCACCATCAAACTCCAGAATCACTCCAGGAGCGACTCGAGCCTTCTACTACAACTTACTGTAGTTGTCTTTCTGAATGAAACATTGCATCATATAACAAAGACGCTTACCGAGATTGGAGAATCCATCCTGAAGGGCCCATAATCGAGCCCAGGGGGCCGGGATGGGCTCCTCTGGTTCTTGGTCCTCGGGAATAGAGTAGAGTTCCTGAGTGGACACTGTGTCTACGGAACTCAGCGTCCCGGAGCTGGAGTGAGAGGACTGACTGGATGTGTGTACTGTGCCAGAGGAGGAGCCAGATGTGTTCTGGGACTGCGAAGAGCCGTGGGGCTGTGAGGAAAGGCCAGGGGACTGCAAGGAGCTGCTGTGCGACTGCCAGGAGGAGGAGAAGGCGGGCTGAGAGGAGGTGGCGGACTGAGAGGAGGTGGCGCCTTGAGACTGTGAGGAGGTGCCGTCTTGGGACTGCTGACAATCCATATCTGCCTCTCGAGACATCAGGACCTCAAAAAGCAAGTGTTCACCAATAAGATAAGTTTCAAGGAACAAAACTTAAAGTTCAAGAGTGAAAGGTGGGCAAATTACAATGGTTTTAAATTAAAAAAAAAAAAAGACAGGATACACATGCTCTGCAAAAATTAAAATGCTACGTCTGCTGTGAGCACTATGCTCTTTTAAGATCTATCTACACGAGATCAAATTGTCAATAGCAACTTGAAAGGTTAGACAGGAAATTTAGGAGGCAATGAGTTTGTTAGTGTGGGAGGAACGAAAATGGCTGCACCACTCAAAGAATGTAATCAATGTAGATTTGTAAATGTAGAAGCTGTTGAATTGGTGTATGTCCTACTGTGTATATTCTCCACAACAAAAATAAGACAAATTATTTTAAAAAGTTAAAATGCTAACAATTTAGACCAATAGTTTTTGAGTTGGGGGGAATGGGGTCAAAGGCTCAAAAGCTTACATTCCCTCAATTTTTAAAAATTAGAAATGAAACCTAAACCCTATTCATTAATACAACTAACACTACACTTAAATTTCATATATATTTTGAGAGGGAAAGAAGGCGGGGAACTGTCAGGTGGACAAAGGTAGAAGCTGAGCAAAGAGAAACCATACAATGGCTAGGGTTGTCATTGACATAAAACACATCGGATGTCTCTCCTTCACCCTGACCCAGGCCTACTCCAGAAGGACAGAGACCATATCCAGTTTGTTCATTCCAGATCCCCTGGCACCTAACTTGGGTCAGGCCACTTAAAGAAACAGAGCACAAACCAGACTGCTCTAAACAACTCCACCTAGCTCTTCTGATGCTAAGTAACTATGGGTTCATCTTTTCAGCATCCCAAAAGGCCTTCCATTCTGGACAGAATTCTGAACCATTCTCTGAGTCACAGATACCATAACAGAGGCTCCCTTTCTTTAGACTTAACTTGATGGATAGTTATACTCAAACAACAGAACCTCCTGTAAAATCAAAGTAACTTGCAAGCCTGATCCAATTTGACTTTTTTTTTTTAATGGAAGTATTTCCTTTCCCCACATTCAGGTTAATCCTTCAGGAGAATGTTGTAAACAACGTTACTGCATTTACACAGCTTTCAAGATACAAAGGTCCTGAGGAGCTTTTCTTAAAACACACCAGGAAGGTGATGCCAGAGCTGCGTCTGCCACTCCAGAACCTGCTGGTCTAAAACTGCCTCAGCCAGGTTGGGTCCTTCTGTAGCTTTCTGAACAAGACTTCTTCGCCTGCATCTAGTCCCCACCCTTTGTAAGTGGAGAAAGAAAGAGCGTGTTAAGAGGTGGCAGCCATCATTTGCTTAGGACAAGGGTCCACCCACTCAGACAAAAATAAAGAGCTGGGACCACCCCGGCCTCAGCAATAGTGAGAAGGTATGGTGGAGTTGCTAGAGGTGTAGAGCCTAGGAGTCAGAGGCCTGCCTCAAATCTTTGCATGACACTGGGCAGGTCCCAATCTCTCTGAGTCTCAGTTTACTCATATGAAAAAAGCAAATAAATAGTGAGGATTAAATGAAGTGATGCATGTAATGCTAGCCCTCTGCTCTACCCACCTCCCCCTCCACCCCAGTAATGCATGATAACTGGGAGCTACTTATATCAGCAGGCCATGCGGAGTGGGGTGTGAAAGGCCACAATAACCACAGCAAAACCCATGACTGTGAACAGACTTCCAGTCCCGAAGAATCCTACAGCGAGAAAAAAGCCTCACATATGCAACACAATCTTTTTTCATTAAAGAAACTGAGTCTCAAAGACGTCTCGTGCTGGCTGCCCATTCCCTGCCACCCCATCCCTCACACTTAAGGCCACTCGCAAGGCATCCGCTACACACACACACATAGGGCAGTGGGTTTCTTGTTCCTGCAGCGCATAGCAGCTAAAGTGGGTTCGCCAAAAATACTTACGATATTGAATTTAAATCATGGCAGTAATCATTAACATTCATAGAACTCCTTACAAAGCAACTTCGCTGTGATTTTTAAGAGCATAACTTTTTAACTTCCCACCTTCTAGGTCTAGGCCAGTAGCAGCTTGTAAGTCACGAGGGAATGTAAACTTCACCTCCAAGTTTATCTACAAAGAAGGAAGAGTCGCCCACGTACTCGCCTCCCCCCCTCCCCCCCGGGAGCTCAAATTCGGCAAAGCGGAAGCTCCAGAGATTCTGCTCGCATAAGACCCTGAGGACGGGATTCGAACCCCTAAAACACCCAAAAAAGTTTCCCCACTAAGACTCACCCTGCGAGCCCACCTGGAGTCGCACACACTCGCCGCAGCCGACTCGCGCACACTCGCCGCAGCCGCAGCCGCAGCCAGCGGAGTGGCGCTAAAGATGTAATACAAACTCCTTCCTCAGCCAATCAAAAACACCCTCCGCCGCCCTGGGCCAATGAGGAGAAGCGGATGGGACCTTGGAAGTGTAGCCTCACTGCCTGCTGGGAGTTGTAGTTTAGATCTCAAAGCGGGACACAGAATCCAGGTTCCCCCCCTCCCCAAGGTGATCCCGCCCCCTCAGTTCCCACAGCCAATCAGCAGCACTAGTTAGGTCGCTCGCTAACTCCCCTTTCCCCCACAGGTGACCCAGGCGAGATAGGCCGTGGGCCAGATGTGGGGCGGGAGAGCTGGGGCCTTGCTCCGGGTGTGGGGGTTGAGGCCAGCATGGAGCCCCAGGAGGAGACCACTAAGCTGCAATGCTGCTTCGCAGGCCCGAAGCAACTCCCCGCGATGTTGGAAGTGCGGCGGCAGCCCAGGGGGCCCCACAGGGGAGGACATACTCTTCTGCCCGCGGTGCCGCGCGTTGCAGCCACCCGACCCCACTCGAGATTACTTCAGCCTCATGGATTGGTACGGGCGGCGGTTTTGGGAAAGGGGTCGAGACCATCGAGACGTGACGAACTGGTCAGCTAGAATGGTGGGCCGACCAGGCTTGGAGAAGAGGGGCCCTGAAAGATGGTTGGGGGCGGAGCCTGGGAGAATGGAGGTTGGGAAGTGGCCTGAGGGAGAGAAAATTAAGGGGCGGGGTCTGGGGGAAGTGCCGGAGAGATGAGGGATGGAGACTTGAGGGGGGGACTTGAGGTGCGAAGCCTGAGAGGAGAAATTGAGGGCTGGACCTAGGACAAGGGAGACCTGGGGAGCAGAGTAAGAAAGGTTAAAGTTGGGTTGAAACTCTTAAAGAAAGGAATACTAATGTATAGTCCAAGTTAAGGGAGTAAAAAACCAAAAAAACACTTGCCATGGAGTGGATCTTGAATCATAGTGATCTTACAGAGTAGAACTGACCCATAAGGCAGTTCTGCAAATCTTTCTCCCACAGAGAGGCCGGTGGGCTTGAACCACCAACCTTTGGGTTAGCAGCCAAGCTTTTAGCCAGTGCACCAATAGGGATCTTTAAGGGAGTAAAAGCACAGAAAAACTAGTATTGTGGGCAGGATTTAAAGGAAAAGTGGGAATTGAAGGTGGAAGGTCCCAGAAATGGGTGTTTTTTCCCATTTTCCTCTGAAATTGAGCTTGGAGAGGTGATGAAATGTGGGTGGAGATGGACTGGTTAGGTGATAAGGCAGACTCTAGGAACTGATAGCTAAAATGAGTTGGATTAAAGGAAAGTGGGAGATCTAGGAGAGAGAAAGTTTGGGTGAAGTTCAGCATTGCCCCTTCCCTCAACTCCAGGATCTGCCCCCACAGGTCACTGAGCACTTATTATGGGCTGCAATGACACTACCCTTTAATTTCTTCAGTGTGCCAATTTTGTTCCCACTCCAGGGCCTTTGCACTTGTGGTTCCTTTTGACTGGATGGCTCTTTCCTTTGATATTTGAATACTCCTCCACAAATTCAGGTCTCCCCTCAAATGTCATCTCTTCATCCACTCCATTCACCACTCTCTTTGACCCAGTTCTGTTTTCATTCATAGCACCAACCACTATTTGAAACCATCCCCCATGAGAGCAGGAACCAGGCTTATAGAAGACAAATCTTTAATTATTTGTTCCATGAATTTCATCTACTGGTTTTCTTCCAGCAACCGTTCCTTCAGAGTTGACACCATGAAGCTCCAGCATAGGTACCAGCAACTACAGCGTCTCGTTCATCCAGATTTCTTCAGCCAGAGGTCTCAGGTAGTCTATTGGCTACCCCCAATCATCCCAAACACACATGTACACACTAGATGGGTGGCAGTGGCCTTGTGGTTATGTAATTATCACGGAACAAGCCGGACAACCAGCTCTACCCTATGGCAGCCTGACCTCAGCCAGCCAGGCCTTGGAGCTGTCATGCACTCACAGCTTTTATCTAACTTCCCAGCAGACTAAAACCAATCAGTTGAAAATTAAGACAGCTCATCCG
This sequence comes from Loxodonta africana, assembly GCF_030014295.1. NCBI lineage: Eukaryota > Metazoa > Chordata > Mammalia > Proboscidea > Elephantidae > Loxodonta > Loxodonta africana. The sequence goes on along the minus strand of NC_087360.1, from coordinate 27,727,034 downwards.
ACACCAGTTCTATTTTGGCTACTTCCTGAGGTCTCCACCCATCAGCCTTTTTTTTTTTTAATTATGGTAAAAATATACATAATAAAACATATGCCACTTCAACAGTTTTTACATGTATAATTCAGTAACACTGATTATATTCTTTATGTTTTACAACCATTATCACTATCCTTTTCCAAATTATTCCACTACAATTAACATAAACTCAGTGCCCTCTAAGCAGTAACTCCCTTTTCTCCCCTTCCCTCCCACCTCTAGTAACCACTATATTTGCCTCTTTCATATAAGTCAGATCATACGGTATTTGCCCTTTTATGACTGACTTGCTTCACTCAGCATAATGTTTTCAAGGTTCATCCATGCTGTGACATGCATCAGGACTTTCATTTCTTTTTATGGCCCAGTAACCCATCAGCCTTTTTAAAACAGTTTGTGAATGTAAGATGGTTAATTTGGATGATAATAAGACTGCCTTCATCTCCCACTAACAGACTGAAAAGGACTTCTCAGTGAAGCATTCGACCCTGGTGAATGATGCCTATAAGACCCTTCTGGCACCCCTAAGCAGGGGACTATACCTTGTAAGGTGATTTCCCAACTCTTTTATGCGTGACTGCCTGGTGCTTATTGTGTTGTGGGACACCTGCTCCCCTCTAATCAGAGAAAAGCGCTTGAGACCTGAGCTGATCCAGAGACCTAATATTTAGCCTCAAAGATACTACACGAGTGTCATTTTCTCTGAGTATTCTCTGCAAATGTTACTTGCCCCAGTTGCTTCTTTTTCTTTTCTTTTTTTTTGACACCATTTTCTATAAATTTCAAAGATTTGATGATGACTTTTAATGAAGGGTAATTTTTGGTTTCTTTTGGGAGAAGTCTTAAACTCCAGAAAATTTTAGAACTTAATAGAATCTTTACAAACATTTAGTTCAACCTCTGAGTAGAAGAGTAACTCCCCAGGGTCACACAGGTCCAAGGAGCACAGAGAGGGATCCTGTCCCAGCACTCTGTCTCGGCCCAGGCTTTTGGCACCTACTCTTAACGCTTTCGTTATTAGGACAGCTCGAGTTTTCCCCATGAGCGATATTATGTTCTAAGGTGTGAATAGGAATTACAGGACTCTGGCCATAGTTTCCTAAACAGAACTTATTTTGTCTGCTTTATACCTCAATAGCTAAAACTCCGTGGAATAGAGATTCCCGAAGGGACAGATGAAATGGACAAGCAATTCCTCGTGGAAATAATGGAAATCAATGAAAAACTCGCAGAAGCTCAACATGAAGGTGCTGTCAATGAGATTGAATCCATTGTCGCAGGTAAAAGATGAAACGGTGCCAAGGCACTTTGTTACGGATATATACCTAGGGTTAAGTGAAAGACGAGTATAGAGAGAAAATTACTGGTTATCATGATGATTCAGGGAATTTTTTTTCTTGACCATAAAGAAACCAATGTTGTCTGGAGGTTAAACTTGCAACGTCCCTCTGGAAAAAAAATACCAAACCCTTTGCCATCAAGTCAATTCTGACTCATAGTGGCCCTATAAAAGGCAGCCTTAAATCAAGAATGTAATACTATCGGCTGCTAAAGCAAAAGGTTGGTGGTTCAAACTCACCCAACAGCTCCACAGGAGAAAGACCTGGAAATCTGCTCCCATAAAGACTACAGCCTAGAAAACTCTATGGAGCAGTTCTACTCTGTCATATGGGATCACTATGAGTAGAAATCGACTCTGTGGCACCCAACAACAACAGTATTTTGCAGATTGGAATGTTCCTTCCCACCCGTGATGTCATTTAGATACTGTGATTATCTCTGACAGGGAAAATGGGTCTTAGAATTTCATGGAATTTCCCAAGGTCACACAGCAGATATGTAGCAAAGCAAAGATTGAGACCCTGTTCTTCAGACCCCATATAGCTTCATTTTCTACTTTATTCTGTAGAAAAGACTCCAGGGTTCTCACTCAGACTGGATGCACTTACAGACTTTCCCAAATGTTTACGTAGTGCCTACTATGTATCAAGCACTGTGCTTGACACTGAGGATATAGCAGTGAACAAGAAAGACATGGCCTGTGCCTTCTATATATTTCAATTTAACACGTCCAAAATGGAATTCATGAGTGGCCTCCCTTTCCTCAATGGGAAAAAAAAAAAAGAGCAACCTGTTGCTCTTCCAGGGTTCTTCTCTAAGCACATGGCACCATCCAGTTTTATAAGTCTAAACACTGGGGAGCCATCCTTAACAATTTTATTCTCCCTTACCATCCATCTCCAAGTCTTACAGAGATGACTTTTTTAATGCATCTCAAATCTATCTACCCATCTATTTTCACTGCCGCTACCCTGTTCCAAGCTATCATTCTCTCTTACTTGCACACCTACAGTAGCCCCTGGCTGGTCTGTCTATATCTTCTAGCTCCATGTATAATATTCCTACACTGTCACTTGTGTGATCTTTTTGAAACTCAAATCTAATCATATAACCCTTCGCTTTGCTTAAAAACTTGGGGTAGTTTCCTACTGCTCTCAGGTTAAAGACCAAACTCCTTAGCATGGTTAAAAGGCCCTGCATGGTCTGGCCTCTGCTTTCTTCCTCTTTGCCCCCTCCACTCCAGCCAGACCAGCCACTTCCAATCCCTCATCTATACCAGGCATCTTCCTACCCCAGGGCCTTTGCACGTGCTATTGCTTCTGTCTGAAACCTTCTCCTTCAGCCCATCGAGTTAACTCCTCCTCTTTCAGATCTGGGGGATATTTTCCTCAGAGAAACCATTCTTGACCTCTCCATTAACACCTTTTGGCACTGTGTACCCCACCATTGTAGGAATAATCACAGTTAAAACTTTACTGTTCTGTGTGAGATTATTAGATCAATCTCAGCTTTACCCATTACACTGGAAGTTCTGCAGAGGCAGAAATTGTGTCTGCTTTTCGCTTCCCTCGCATCCTCAGCACATAACACAGAACTGAGAGCATAGTAGGGGCTTAGTAAATGTTTGTTAAATGAGTGAATAAATGATAAACAAATTAAAAGCAGTAAAATAGAAGTTGTGGTGGGGGGACTGTCAGCTAGGGACATATGGACATTAAGTCCAGTAGTATAGGCAGAGGAGAAATTCAGGATTGCAGTCAGAGCCTGGCTGCTGCTTGGGAGGCAGAGGAGCGTGAAGACCTGGAGGTGAGGTGGATCTGGGTTCAGTCCCAACGTTGCCACTGCCTCTCTACATGGCCTTGAGTAAGTGACTTCACCACTTTGAACCTCAGTCTCCTCATCTGTAAAAGGAGGACAATATTAGTACTGGTTGTTGCAAGGATTAAGTTAAATGAGATTAAGCATGTAACACACTTAATACAGTGCCTGGTGTGAAGTAAGTGCTCAATCAATGGCAGTGGTTATTCTAGCTCTATATTAAATGTTTGACTTTGACCAGGTCACTGACCTTCACTTGGATTTATTTCTAAACTCCCTTCCAAAAGGTACCTGCTAAAGCCCAGGTAGAGTGAATGTTCAAGGGTATAAATCTAGCATTGAAGCGAGAACTTTGGTGCTTCCAGACTAGTAGGCCGGTGCTCTTTTTGTCCATACCATACTGCCAGCTGAGTAGCAAGTTTCCAAACACTGGACTGGGAGTCAGGTGACTTGGGGTCTGTTCACAATACCTCCACTCACCAACCATGAGAGCATGGGAAAATCCCCCAATACTGATCATGTCAACCTTGGGATATAAAAAATAATAATATTGCTGTTGAGTCGATTCCAACCCAATAACCTTGTAGGGCAGAATAGAACTGCCCCATAGGGTTTCCAAGACTGTAATCTTTATGGAAGCAGACTGCCACATCTTTCTTTTGTGGAGCAGCTGGTGGGTTCAAACTACTGACCTACAGGTTAGCATCCAAGCATTTAAACACTGCACCACTAGGGCTCCTTCCGTAGGATATAATGTAATTGAAAGTGCTTTGAAAACAGGCAATATAAACATGATTGATACTAGTCATATCTTACTGAGAAAGTCTTCATTCCCTAATGAGGAAACAACAGGAATATGAGGTAGCTACTCGTTTACTTCAGTGAACATCTCTTTTAAGGCATAGTATGGTGTAATGTAAATGTTTCATCTTCCTGGGAGGCTGTATAATTTGTAAATGGTTGCCTAAAACACTCTGTATTGCTCTGCTGATAGACAATCCAGGTATATTAATTTTCTTCTTGCTGAAATCTGAAGGAGTTAGACTGCTTGATAGAGAGAATCAGGGCATTTGTCTTTTTTTTCCCCCCAGTGATTCTACAGCCATTTTATGAGCTTTGGTGATTGCCCCCGAGACCTTTCATAGGATAAAAAAAGATGGTGTAACTAGGGTCAGGCAGTGCTGTACTAAACAGGAGCTGCCATCCTAGAACATGTAGAAACAAGGGTTATGAAGACTTACCACAGATCCAAACTTCCTGCTTTGCCCTGTTCAACCCAGTATGATTAAAAAGTGTTGTCTTCTTATCAAGAGTCTATTTAAATAGAAAAATTAATGGTTTTCTCTTTCAGTCAAACAGAAAGAATGTATTGACAGTGCAAGCAGAGCTTTTGAACAAGGTATTTTCTTTGCTTCTTGACTTTCTTAGGTATGGAAAGAAATTGTAAGCAATGAGGTATAACCATTCATTCAACAAATAGCATTATATACCCACCTTATAACAGGCACATAACCCATTGCTGTTGAGTCAGTTCCGACTCAGCAACCCTATAAATAAAACCAAACTAAACCCACTGCCATCGAGTCAATTTTAACTCATAATGACCCTATAGGACAGAGTAGAACTGCCCCATAGAATTTCCGAGGAGCACCTGGCAGATTCTAACTGCTGACCTCTTGGTTAGCAGCCATAGCACTTAACCACCACACCACCAGGGTTTCCAATACATAAACCAAAAAAAAACAAACCTTTGCCGTCAAGTCGATTCCGACTCATAGCGACCCTATAGGACAGAGTAGAACTGCCTCATAGAACTTCCAAGGAATGGCTGGTGGATTCGAACTCCCAACCTTTTGGTTAGCAGCCGATCTCTTAACCACTGTGCCATCAGGGCTCCCAACAGATACATGGAGAAATATAAAATATACATGAGTCTACACTTCTGCCTTCAAGGATTCAGAGCCTTACTGGAAAAACAAGCTATGTACCAAAAACAAAGAAATGCCAATTAAACATTATAAAGGATAAAGTACAGTACTTCATTACCCTTTGGCAAGTAGAAGATAAGATGAGGTATGTGGACTGAAGCCAACAGGGCAGGGCTCTGAAGGCAAAGCTGAAGGGTCAACATTTAGCAAAGCCAGCATACCGTTTTCTTTTGCAAAGCCCTGGAGGGCAGATGCCCAAGGCAGAAATGTGCCTAAATTGTTGTTGCAATTGTTAGTTGCATTGAGTTGCCTTAATTGTTGTTGTTACTGTTACTTGCATGGAGTTGGCAATGACTCTTGGCAACCCATGGAACACTGCCCAGTCCTGTACCATCTTCACAGTTGTTGGTACGCTCAAGAATAGTCCGTTGTTGCAGCCACTGTGTATTTTGAGTGCCTTCCAACCTAGGGGGCTCATCTTCCAGCACTGCTGTTGTTAAGTGCCATCAAGACAGTTCCAATTCATAGTGACCCGGCACTATATTGAACAATATTATATTGTGATCCACAGAGTTTTCACTGGCTAATTTTTGGAAATAGATCACCAAGGCTTTTCTCCTAGTCTGTCTTAGTCTGGAAGCTCCACTGAACCTGCTGGGTGACTCCACTAGTATTTGAAATACTGGTGGCATAGTTTCCAGCATCATAAGCAACACAAAAGCTACGTAGTATGGTAAACTCACAGACAGGTGGTGGGTACCTGAAAACAAGTATGAAATTTTCATCCTGGTCCCTATTGCCCCTGGCTCTCAGGCTGAAGAGACTGGATCTAGCTATTTTTAAGCAAGAACAACCTTTCTCCTCATCCCTGATCTGTGCTATCCCTTAAAAAAAAGGGAATAATGGCACTTTGGCTTAGGAATCATTTGCATGCAAGAAGAAAAAGCCATGTAAGTTGATCCAGATAAAGGGAGCTAGTTATACGACATAGGGCTATCTCCCAGAATCCAAAGGGAAAATACCAAAGATGATTATAGCATAGTGAGATAAGCACTTTTCTGGGGCAGGACCTGGAAGCCAAAAAGCAGTCTGGAACCAAGACAGCTCTGGTCATGGGTCCAGCCCTCTAGAAGTCCACCCTGACCTCCTCTTCATTAACTAGACCCATCCACTTGCTCCAAAATGGCCTCCCCCACAGTATGACTCCTGGGTCCTCTAAACTCTATTACCTTTTTAAGAATAAGGCCTTTCACCATCTGACTAGAGTCTTCTAGACCCAAGTCTAGATTCCTGGGAGAATTTGATTGGCCCAGCTTGAGCCAGATGTCCACTCTAGTCCAATCAACTCAGGCCAAGGGGGTAGGTTTACACAGTACACTGCCCACTTTTTAGGGACTATAGGTGTGGATTCTGAGAAGTGGGCAGAGGCAGATTTTCTAAAAAGAGTAGGGTAAATATAGGTTGACAGCAGGATAGATAGGAACCTGGCCCAACCTAGCTGTCTGAAATGGAATGTTCTTAATGCACTGGTTAACATGGGTAGGATGTGTTCCAGCAGGGCCCACCCAAAAAACCCTGTTATACCTTTGTATGTGTATACTTGTATTTGTTTAGTTAGAAGGAGCCCTGGTGGCACAGTGGTTAAGCAAAGGTCGGTGGTTCAAACCCACAAGCTACTCCACGGGAGAAAGATGTGGAGTCTGCTTCTGTAAAGATTACAGTCTCAGAAACCCTATAGGGCAGTTCTACTCTGCCCTGCAGGGCAGCTATGAGTCAGAATCGACTTGACAGCAGTGGGGTTTGTTTAATTATGAAATACAATACAAAAAAGAATAAATGATGTATAAGTACAATTGAAAGAATAATAATAGAACAAACACTCATGTCCCCACCACCAGGCATAAGACGCAGAACATGACCATTACCTTCCAAGCCCCCATGGGCCCTTTGCCATTGTATCCCCTTCCATAGTAACCACTCCCTTGACTTTTGTGTTAAATCATTCCCTTGCTTTTCTTGACAGTTTTAATATGTGAATATAAATTTATTATTTAGTTTTGCATAATTTTTGAATTTATATAAATGGAATCACACCTCACATATTTTCTGTGACTCGCTTTGTTACTTAATATCACATCTTTGCAGTCATTGGGTTGATGCAGGTAGCTATCTATTCACTGGATGCTGGTCTGACACCCCACCCTCCTGTTATGATAACCAAAAATGTCTCCAGACATTGCCAAATGTCCCCTGGAGGGCAAATAACACACACACACACACACACACACGTTGAAAACCACCAGTGTAAAGGCGTCTGTCCCAGGACTGTAAGCCCCTTGAGCGTAGCCTGTACCTGAGCATGCAGCACAGAGGAAGCACCCCGTGCTTCCACATCCTCTTCAGGGTTACGACTGCCACGGGTGGAAAACTTTTAAAACACAACCTATTTATTACTTTGGGACTGTCCTGAAGAGAGTCGAACTTCGCTTATTTGAAATCTGAATCCTGTAAACAAGTCTGCTCTTGCCCCTGGTTAATCCCTTTGTCCCCTCAACAACCCAGATGGCATCCCTGTCCATTGCTCAGATGTACTGAGTGATGGATGGGCCTTCCAGAGCCCAGGGCCCAGCTTTGGCCTAGCTGCCTTGGGCAATAGAGTTGGTTTGATCCTTGATTGAAATGAAGCCTGACATCAATGTCTCTGTTTATTTCAGATGACTTTGAAAAAGCCAAGGAAATTTTAACAAAAATGAGATACTTGTTAAATGTAGAAGAAAAGATCAAGTTAAAGAAGATTCCACTCTAATTGTTGCTAGTTTAAACCTTTTAAAAATAAAGCTGCTGTATATTTCTTTTCTGGCTTTTGGTAGTTGAGAAGGAGCCCTGGTGGTGCAGTGTTTAAAGGGCTCGGCTGCTAACCAAAAGGTCGGTGGTTTGAACCCACTAGCCACTCTGTGGGAGAAAGATGTGGCAATCTGCTTCCGTAAAGATTTACAGCCTTGGAATGTGTCCTGTAGGGTTACTATGAATCAAAACCAACTCAACGGCAGTGGGTTTTGGTGGGTTTGGTAATTGAGAATAGATATGTTTTAACTGCTTATACCATCTTTATGTATGTCATGCTTTAGTGGTCATTTCTTCATCTGACACTTTACACAACACACACACACACACACACACGGGCTCATGGATGAACAGGTGGGTACAAGGCCAACCTGAAGCCCAAGAGCAGGGGTCAGCAAACTTTTTCTGTAAAGGGCCAGAAAATATTTCTGGCTTCGTGGGCCATAGGGTCTCTCTCATAACCTCTCAACTCTGCCGTTGTAGCACAAAAGCAGCCATAAGCAATGTATAAACAAATAGACAAGCTGTGTTCCAGTAACGTTATTTACAAGAGTACGCAGTAGATTGGGTTTGACCATGAGATTGCCAGCCTCTGCCCTACAGCCACATCTTTTTTCTAATGGAATGACTACATTAAGATAGTCACCATGTTAGATAGTGTGACAGTGGGACTTTCTGTTTGGTAAACATGCAAATTATCATGAATTAGTCTGGTGGAGGAATCCCCGAAGCCTTGAAGCCATGGCTTCCCGAAGGCTCTGTGAACCCAGAACTAAAACCATTCCCAAAGCCCACTCACTCTTCAGACAAAGATTAGACTGGACTATAAAATATGAAATAATACTCATGAAGACTATGCTTTTAGTTCAAGCAGATACACAAGTCCAAAAGGGCAGCTCCTGTCCAGAGGCAGGACAAGAAGGCAGGAAGGGACAGGAGCTGTTTAGATGGACACAGGAAACCCAGGGTGGAAAGGGGGAGTGTGCTGTCACATTAAGGGATTGCAACTAGTGTCACATAACAATATGTGTATAAATTTTTGTATGAGAAATTAACTAGAGCTGTAAACTTTCACCTAAAGCACAATTTAAAAAAAAAAAGTCTGGCATTGAATGCTAACCACATTTTCCCCTTCACCTTGGTGAGGTAGATAGAGCACTTTTAATTTCTCTCTGGACACTTCACACTGCCTTGTCACAATTTCCGTGCTCCTATAATTCAGCCCAAAGCAGTTCCACTTACCTTTCTGGATCTTTTGGGATTCAGTTTAAGTTCTTCATTAATTTCCAGATAGAAGAAGAACAAAAAAGTATTTTAAGTCTCTGGATCAAGGAAGATTAAAATAGCAAGTAGGAAATTCTGCTTAAAAAAATTCCAATTCAAATTCTTCCAGAAGAAATCACTTGTTTATAATTTTTAAAAGTCAGGGGTCTGAACCAAGGGCTTAAATACTACTACGAGAGCTTAAAAGTGCAGCTCCTTTGCATTCTGCCTGATCGTTCTCTGAGAATTTACACCTTGTGAATCTTGATCCAGTAATAGTTATCATTTTAGCATTTACCAATCTTCAGAAGGCCAGTTAACCACAGCAGCTGTCTATCCTAACGTTAGTTGGGAATATCGGTACAATCTCCACCCCCGTCACAGTTTACAAGGAGAGAGAGCTACATGTCTGGAGGCACACTGGGAGTCCTTTAAGAAGATAATTACAATGTGAACATTTGTTCCCTTTAAATTGCCTACCTCTCCCAAGAAGCAGGAGATGAAAGGAGTGTTTGAATACTTCTGTGGATAATATTCATTCATTCTTCAGGACCAAAACAATCTGACCACAAAAAGAAAGCAGATAAATATTGCCTGATACAACATCTTTGGAGGAACTTCAAAAAAAACTTTCTCCTCACCTGCTTGCAGGCTGGACCTCAGCAAACCATTTCTGACTTGGGGAATAAATAAAAAAAGACATTGTGAGTCATGGCTTCTGAGGTCAGTGTGATTACTTTCTCTTTTTTCTCTTCCCAATTCTTTCCCTTTTAGTCTAAACCCTAAATTTATCTGGACTTCTAAATCCAGGAACCTTTTCAAGTGTTCCCTAATTTATGGATTAAAGTTTCTGGCCAACAGGCAAACAAGTTAAGCATCTGTCCCAGCCCCTAAAGATCCTTGGTGGTGCAATGGTTAAGTGTTCAGCTGCTAACCTAAAGGTTAGTGGTTCAAACCCACCCAGTGGCTCCATGGGAGAAATACCTGGTGATCTGCTTCTGTAAAAATTACAGCCTTTGAGGACGGTGGGGCCCAGGGTCTTGGAACATTTAGCTCAATTGGCATAACATGGTTTATATAGAAAATGTTCAACATTTACTGTGGTGAGTAGTGTCTGAGGTGTGAAAAACCTGTGAGTGACCATCTAGGATACTCCACTGGTCTCATCCCTTTGGGAACAAGGAAGAATGAAGAAAACTAAAGATGTAAGGGAAAGATTAGTCCAAAGGACTAATGGACCACATCTACCACAGCTTCCACCAGACTAAGCCCAGTACAACTAGGTGGTGCCTGGCTAGCACCACTGAATGCTCTGACAGGGATCACAATAGAGGGTCTCAGACAGAGCTGGAAAAAAATGTAGAACAAAATTCTAACTCAAAAATAAAGACCAGACTTGCTGCCCTGACAGAGACTGGAGAAACTTTTACCGCCAAGGGAATGGAGGCCCTCCGGACTCAATGGGTCCTTGTAAGAATACACAGAGGAGACAATTTTGGGTTCATCTCTAACAGGTTTATTTTACTTGTGACAAGTAAAAGGAGTCTTTGGGGGCTTATACCTCTCCAAAAGACTGGCTCAGAAAGGGGAGGCAAGGCTAGGGCTTATATAGCTTTGGTGGTGACGATAGAGTAATGAATATTTAGTAGGTTTCTGTCAAGGGGCAGGTACTTCTCAGAACCGCAGTGCTACGAAATTAGGTTGCACATGCATTGGAATCCAAGATAGAACCTGCTGATATTCAAGATGGAGTCCTCTCCGCAGCCCTTGGCATCACTAATTATGGGGTATAGCGCAGGCACACTGATCTTCGGCACTACATCGCCATCTTCCCGTTCTAAGGAAGGTTAAACAGCTGTCGTACTTTGTTCTTCTGTGCATGCAGAGCCTGTAAAGGGGAAAAGGACTAGAAAAACAGTAAGAAGGAAATAGTAATTCTTGGGTTGTTTCAACCTTATGTTGACAGGATGTGATTCCTGTTTTTCCAACTTCTAGATGGTAATCTTTTAACAGCTCTTTTTGTTCTGCCAGCATGGTTAACCCTATCTGTCTCAAAACCCTGAGAGTAAGGCCCCCCTGACCTGACACCCTCTCAGCTCAGTAATGAAGTCACTCTTGAGGTTCACCCTTCAGCCAAAGACTGGACAGGCCCATAAAACAAAAGCAGACTAAAGTGGCACACCAGGCCTGGGGCAAGGACTAGAAGGCAGGAGGGGACAGGAAAGCTGGTAATAGGGAACCTAAGGTTGAGAAGGGAGAATGTTGACATGATATGTTGACATGGGGTGGTTAATCAATGTTATAAAACAATATGTGTACTATTTAATGAGAAACTAGTTCTGTAAATCTTCAACTAAAGTGCAATAAAAAAAATATTACAGCCTAGAAAACCCTATGGGGCAGTTCTACTCTGTCACATGGCATCACTGTAAGTTGGAATACACTCAATAGCATCCAATCCATAGTAGCCTGTGAATATCCACTGCCATCCAACCTGAGCATCAATGCAGTGACTGGGAGTGGCACTCTTACCTTAAAATTTGATCACATCTCTCAATGAACTAAGAGTGTGACCAAACAGGGAGAAATTGAAAGCCTGACTAAATTAGGCCCAAAATGGAGTCGTTCCTGCTAAGCTCCCCCCAAAAAGGAAAACCCCATTGCAGTCAAGTCAGCTATGACTCATAGTGACCCAACAAGACAGAGTAGAACTGCCCCATGGAGTTTCCAAAGAGCGGCTGGTGAATTTGAACTGCTGACCTTTTGGTTAGCAGCCCAGGTCTTAGCCACTGTACCACCAAGGCTCCAGTGCTGAGCCCCAGGCCAGCAAATCAAAACCTAAGTTTTCATTTCACGTAAATGCCTAACTTTCCCAGGAGCTAAATCTAAGACAATCTATTGACTCTCCTGGAAATGGAAACTTAAACTAGCCAATCAGTACTTGCCTACTGTATTTAAACTAACTCAAATTTTTACCTTATCCCAAATAAGGAAAGAAAATGCCCACCAGCCAATCCTAAATTTACCTAGTACAAGCTTCCTTGTTAGAAAACCCATTCACATTGTACCTAGCTTCTGACTTTCAGACCACACATTCCCTGGTTCATAAACTGTAAAATAAAGCTAATGAATTTATGCACAAATTTAGTATTTAAAAATTTTATTTTTAACAGTTCTGGCAACAACCCCCAGCCTCTACCCCAACTTCTACCCCACCCCCCACCCCCAATATTCCTTATACAGTAACAAATCAGAGGTTTTGACTAATTTGTGACTATTTCTTCCCAGGTTCTGGTCTCTGTCTTGAGTTTGAATCCTAGTTCCCCCACTTATCTGCTATGAGCCGGTGATTGTGCTAAGCCTCATTTCCTCATCTTTAAAATAATGATAATAATACCTATCTATACAAATTGCTAAGCACAGTGCATGGCACATGCAGAATAAGCACTCAAATGTGACTTTTTTTTTTTATAATGACTATTTACTTTGGTAACAAAGTCATGCCTTTTGTTATTGAAGAATAAATACCCTTTCAACAGTTTCAAAAAAAAAAAAGTTTCAAGCACCTACTTTATTCAGGAGAATGCTCAGCCTTGGGAACAATACACAGTACTATTAGACGCTTACTATCTATTTGGAGAGATGACTTTTATACCAAGAACCAAAATAATAATAAAAGCTCCTATCTGTTGAATAACCACTGTGTGTCAGGCACTGTGTACAGTGTTTTACATGTATCCCGTCAAATTATACCCAAGTGGACTCATTTTGAGGTGAAAAAAAAGGCTTCGAGAATCCGAAGAGCTGGGCTTCAAACCCAGGTCTATCTGCAAAGCCCATGGACTCAGGCTGAACCCACCAGCTGAGAGGATTAAACAATTCATAATGAGGATTAAAAATTTCATGACAAGAGCTGCCATGTATCAGGACCTGCATCATGCCCAGCAGAGGCAGAATTTGAACCTAGTTCCAATTTCCAAAGCCTGAGTATATGGCTTCACTAGGCTTAGGGAGGGATCACTCCCAGGTGTGGTAACCAGGGAAGATGGCTTCAGGAGAAGTAGAATCCAGATAGTAGAGAGAAGCTGTGTGAAGGATTCCCAAGATTACCCACAGGTTTGATGATTCACTAGAAGAACTCACAGGACTCAGCATGTAGTCCTACTCACAGCTATGATTTATTACAGCAAAAGGATACAATGCAAAATCGGCAAGGGGGAAAAGGCACATAGGGTGAAGTCTAGTGGAAACCAGGTGCAAGCTTTCCAGAGTGCCAGCAGAGTCACACAGCAACAAGGTATGACAATACTGGACACTCATTAGAGACTCAATACCCAAGGATTTTTTTGGGAGCTAGTCAGGTAGACAACATTTGTTGAGCACGAGCTTATCAGGTAGACTAAGGAAGGAAGAAGGTAAATCACAAATTGTATTTGCTATACTGTTTTTTTTTATACTGCAGATTGAAAACCCTGGTGCAGTGGTTAAGAGCTATAGCTGCTAGTCTGAAACTAGAAGAACTAGATGGTACCCAGCTACAACCAATGACTGCTCTGACAGAGAACACAACAGAGAATCATTGATGGAGCAGGAGAGCACTGGGATGCAGACCTCAAACTCTCATAAAAAGACCAGACTTAATGGTCTGACTGAGACTAAAAGGACCCCGTAGGTCATGGTCCTCAGATCTTCTGTTAGCCCAAGACTGGAACCATTCCCAAAGCCAACTCTTCAAAGAGGGATTGGACTGGACTATAAGATAGAAAATGATATGAGTGAGGGGTGAGCTTCTTGGCTCAAGTAGACATGTGACACTAACAGGGCAGCTCCTGTCTGGAGGGGAGTTAAGAAGGCAGAGGGGGACAGAAGCTGGCTGAATGGACACGGAGAATACAGAGTAGAGAGAAGGAGTGTGCTGTCTCATTAGGGGGAGAGCAGCTAAAAAAAAGCAAGGTGTATATAAATTTTTGTATGAGAGACTGACTTGACTTGTAAACTTTCACTTAAAGCACAATAAAAATAAAATAAAAAGGGCTACAGCTGCTAACCAAAAGGTCAGCAGTTTGAATCCATCAGGCATTCCTTGGAAACCATATGGGGCAGTTCTACTCTGTCCTAAGGGGTCGCTGTGAGTCAGAATCGAGTCGAGGGCAACGGGTTTGGTTTATACTGCAGATGACATGGAATCAGACAGAACTGGGTTTAACATTTGGTACCTCCCCTTTTGTTTTGCATTTGGTTTTTTGCATTTGCATTGGGTAAATCTGCTGCAAAATCTCTCTTTAAAGTGTTAAAAAGCAAAGATGTCACCTTGAGAACTAAGGTGCCCGTGACCCAAGCCATGGTGTTTTCAATCACCCGGTATGCATGCAAAAGCTGGACAATGAATAAGGAAGGCCAAAGGAGAATTCAAGAAAACCAAACTTGTTGCCATCAAGTTGATTCCAACTCACGGCTACCCTATAGGACAGAGTAGAACTGCCCCATAGGGTTTCCAAGGAGTGGCTGCTGGATTCAAACTGCCGACCTTTTGGTTAGCAGATGTCATGGATTGAATTATGTCCCCCCAAAATATGTGTATCGAGGCCATGATTCCCAGGACCCAGAGGCACCCTGCTCCTTCAGCGAGCCACTGCCCAAAGGCGCTCAGCTCTCTTGCTCAGTGGGCCTACTGCGCTGTCTCATGCCGGTCTCCTGCCTCTGCTGCCACCCTTTCTCTGCTACTGCTTCTCATTGTCTACAATGTTACAACTCTCTCTCTCATTGAGCTGGTTCTAGGTGCTTCTTGCCACAGGGACCCCAGGTCCAAAGGACACAGTCCACTCCTGGCTCTTCTTCCTTGGTGGTGGTGAGACCCTTTCCTTCCCACCTCCAGGAAGGCTTATTTTAAGTCTAAGGGGATGGCAATACTGACCAGTCCCTTCGTTAAAGTTCCATAGACCTTATTTGCATGGTCCCACCCCCAAACGGGTACCCTGAAGTTTATTTGCATTATTAGCAAGCTATCCAATCCTCTTGGCAAGCTACAATTACCTCATTTGTGGACTCCCACCCAATTACTTGGGTAGGTGTCACAAGACCATGGCGAGAAAGACCATATAAAAGTGATCCATCGCACCACATCGCTGAATCCTCAAACTGGCGCTTTCAGGCAGGAACTATCATCCCCATTTCACAGATGGAAAAACTAAGGCTTTGAATGGTGTCTTAGTTATCTAGTGCTGCTATAACAGAAATACAAGTGGGTGGCTTTAACAAATAGAAATTTATTCTCTCACAGTCTACGAGGCTAAAAGTCTGAATTCAGGGCACCAGCTCCCGGGGAAGGTTTTTTCTCTTTTGGTTCTGGGGGAAAGTCCTTATCATCAATCTTCCCCTAGTCTTAAGAGTTTCTCGGCGCAGGGACTATGGGTCTAAAGGATGTGCTCTGCTGTTTTCTTAGTGGTACAAGGTCTCTCTCTTCTCAGTTCCGCTCTGTCCCCCACATCTCAAAAGAGATTGACTCAGGATACAATCCAATCCTGCAGACTGAATCCTGCCTCATGAACTCAACTCCCTCCAATCCTGCCCCATCAACACCATAGACGTTAGGATTCACAATACATAGGACAATCACATCAGATGACAAAATGATGGAGAACCACACAATACAGGGAATCACGGCCTAGCCAAGTCAACACACATCATTGGAGCACACAATTTAATCCAGAACAAATGGCAAAGTAGCTTTCCCAAGACCACACAGTAATAGTTTGGGGGCAAATCAAAACCAGGTCCCCAACTTCAGAAAATGCTTCTAAGCACTCTCTATATTGCCAAGTGTTGGCCATGGAGCCATTGCTTCTCTCTCTGCTGCTTTTATATATTTTCAGTTACATTGTTATAAGAAGGCCTAGTGGCACAATGCTATGGCTTGGGTCAGGTGCACCTTAGTCCTCAAGGTGACATCTTTGCTTTTCAACACTTTAAAGAGGCCTTTTGCAGCAGATTTGCCCAATGCAACGTGTCTTTTGATTTCTTGACTGCTGCTTCCATGAGTGTTGATTGTGAGTCCAAGACCTTGACAACCTCTGTCTTTTCTCCATTTATCATGATATTGCTTATTGGTCCAGTTGTGAGGAATTTGGTTTTGTTTATGTTGAGCTGTAATCCATACTGAAGGCTGTGATCTTTGATCTTCATCAGTAAGTGCTTCAAGTCTTCTTCACTTTCAGCAAGTAAGGTTGTGTCACCTGCATAATGCAGGTTGTTAATGAGTCTTCCTCCAATCCTGATGCCGTGTTCTTCTTCATATAGTCCAGCTCAGCATACAGACTGAATAGGTATGGTGAAATGATACAACCCTGACACACACCTTTCCTGACCTTAAACCATGTAGCATCCCCTTGTTCTGTTCAAACCACTGCCTCTTGATCTATGTACAGGTTCCTCGTGAGCACAATTAAGTGTTCCTGAATTCCCATTCTCTGCAATGTTATCCATAATTTGTTATGATCCACACAGTCAAATGCCTTAGCATGTCAATAAAACACAGGTAAACATCTTTCTGGTATTCTCTGCTTTCAGCCAGGATCCATCTGATATCAGCAATGATATCCCTGGTTCCACGTTCTCGTCTAAATCCAGCTTGAATTTCTGGCAGTTCTCTGTAGAAGTACTGCTGCAGCAGCTTTTGAATGATCTTCAGCAAAATTTTGCTTGCATGTGATATTAATGATATTGTTCAATAATTTCCGTATTCGGTTGGATCACCTTTCTTGGGAGTAGGCATTAGTATGGATCTCTTCCAGTCAGTTCATCAGGTGGCTGTTTTCCAAATTTTTTTGGCATAGATAAGTGAGCACTTCCAGCCCTGCATCTGTTTGTTGAAACATCTCAACTGGTATTCTGTTAATTCCTGGAGCCTTGTATTTTGACAAACTTGGATTTCTTCAGTACCATGGGTTATTATATGTTACCTCCTGAAATGGCTGAACATCAACCAATTCTTTTTGGTATAGTGACTCTGTGTATTCCTTCCATCCTCTTTTGATGCTTCCTGCATCATTTAATATTTTCCCCATAGAATCCTTCACTATTGCAACTGGAGGCTTGAATTTTTTCTTCAGTTCTTTCAGCTTGAGAAATGCTGAGCGTGTTCTTCCCTTTTGATTTTCTATCTCCAGGTCTTTGCACATGTCATCATAATACTTTGTCTTCTCAAGCTGCCCTTTGAGATCTTCTGTTCAGGTCTTTGTTCAGCTCTTTTACTTCATCATTTTTTCATTTTGCTTTAGCTACTCGATGTTCAAAAGCAAGTTTCAGAGTCTCTTCTAACATCTATTTAGGTCTTTTCTTCCTCTCTTGTCTTTTTAATGACCTCTTGATTTCTTCATGTATGATGTCCTTGATGTCATTCCACAACTCTTCTGGTCTTCAGTCATTAGTGTTCAATGCATCAGATCTGTTCTTCAGATGGTCTCAAAATTCAGATGGGCTATACTCAAGGTTGTACTTTGGAATTGGTGGACTTGTTCTAATTTTCTTCAGTTTCAACTAGAACTTGCATATGAGTAACTGATGGTCTGATCTGAAGTCTGTCCCTTGTTCTGACTGATGAAACTGAGCTTTTCCATCATCTCTTTCCTCAGATTTAGTCGATTTGATTCCTGTGTATTTCATCTGGTGAGGTCCACGTGTATAGTCGCGGTTTATGTTGGTGAAAAAAGCTATCTGCAATGAAGAAGTTGTTGGTCTTGCAAAATTGAGTCATGCACTCTCTGACATCGTTTCTATCACCAAGACCATATTTCCCAACTACCAATCCTTTTTCTTTGTTTCCAACTTTCACATTCCAATCACCAGTAGTTATCAGTGCATCCCAAGCCATGTTGTTTTCAGTCGCCTCAAGTACATGCGAAAACTGGACGATGAATAAGGAAGACCTAAGAAGAATTGATTCCTCTGAATTCTGGTGTTGGTGAAAAATATTGAATATACCATGGACTGCCAAAAGAATGAACAAATCTGTCTTGGAAGAAGTACAACCAGAATGCTTCTTAGAAGCAAGGATGGCAAGACTACCTCTCACATACTTTGGTCATGTTATCAGGAGGGATCAGTCCCTGGAAAAGGACATTACGCTTGGTAAAATAAATGGTCAGGAAAAAAAAGAGGAAGACCCTCAATGAGATGGATTGACACAGTGGCCACAACAATGGGCTCAAGCTTAGCAACAATTGTGAGGATGGTGCAGGACCAGGCAGTGTTTTGTTCTGTTGTGCGTTCGCTGAGTCAGAACGGACTCGACGGCACCTAACAACAACAACAGTGGCACAATACTTAAGCACTCAGCTGCTAACCGAAGGTCAGCAGTTCAAAACCACCAGTGACTGCATGGACAAAAAGACCTGGCAATATGTTCCCATAAAGATTAAAAAAAGATTACAGCCTAAGAAACCCTATGGGGCAGTTCTACTCTGTCCTATAGGGTCACTATGAGTCAGAATTAACTCCCAAGCACACAACATTATTATGACTATATATTTTGACTGGCTTTCCTAGTTTCAAATCCTCGGAGAAGTAAGGGAAACCTCACTATTATGTACCTACTACTCACAATAGCTGCCAAACCCCTTCGCACAGGATAGAAACCCAAAATGGCACATACACACTAGTAGTGGGCAAAGTCATTTGTATTGCAAATGGACCTAAGGCAACTTGGATCTGCATAGCTACCGGGTTCCTTACTATATTGTAGCCAGTACCACACTATCTTGAAATCAGAAAGTGCAAACCCACCAACTTTCTTCTGTTTCAAGGTTGGCTACTCTAGGGCTCTTTTTATTTCTATGTGAATTTTACAGTCAGCTTGTCAATTTCTGCAAAAAAAGCCAGCTGTGATTTTGATAGATATTGCATTGAATCTGTAGATATTCATTATTAAAACAATATTAAGTCCTTCAATACAGGAACATGTGGCTTTTTTCATTTATTTAGATCATTTTTAATTTATTTCAACAACGTGTTGTAACGTTTGGTGTACAAGTCATCCACTTCTTTTGGTAAAGTTATCCCTAAGTATTTTCTTCTTTTTGGTGCTATTGTCAAAGGAATTGTTTTCTTAATTTCTTTTTCTGATTACTTATTACTAGTGTATAGAATTATGATTTATTTTTGTATATTGAGCTTATATCCTTTCACCTTGCTGAACTCAATTATTAGTTCTAAAATTTCTTCATAAAGTTTTTTGGGGATTTTCTATACTTAATGATCATATCATCTGCAAATAGATATACTTTTACTTCTTCTTTTCCAACCGGATGCGTTTTGTTTCTTTTTCTTGACTAATTGCTTTGGCTTTACAATGTTGAACAGAAGTGGTAAGAGTGGACATCCTTGTCTTATTCCCAGTCTTAGTGGGAAACATTCAGTATTTCGCAATTCACTATAATGTTAACTGTGAGGTTTTGATAGGTACTGTTTATTGGATTGAAGAATTTTCTTTCTTTCCCTAGTTTGTTGAGTGTTTATTTTATGAAAGGGTAATGAATTTTGTCAAATGCTTTTTCTGTGTCTGTCAAAAAGATTATATGATTTTTCTCCTTTATCCTGTTGATGTAGTGAATTGCATGGGTTGATTTTCAAGTATTAAACCAGCCTTGGATATCTGGAATAAACCTCACTTGGTCATGGTGAATAATTCTTTTTATATGTTGCCCGATTAAGTTTGTTAGTATTTTCTCCAGGATTTTTACATCCATGTTCCTAAGAGATACTGGTCTGTAGTTTTCTTTTCTTGTGATGTCTTTGTCTGGTTTTGGTATCAGGGTAATACTGACTTCAAAGGATGACTTGGAATTCTGCATCCCACTTTGGAGAGTGGTGTCTGGGGTATTAAATGGTAGCAAGTGGCCATCTAAGATGCCTCAATTGGTCTCAACCCACCTGGAGCAAAGAAGAATAAAGAACATCAAAGACACGAGGTAATTATGAGCCCAAGAGGCAGAAAGGGCCACATAAAGCAGAGACTACATTAGCCTAAAACCAGAAGAACTAGATGGTGCCCTGCTATAACCGATGACTGCCCTGACAGAGAATACAACAGAGAACCCCTGAGGGGGCAGGAGAGCAGCGGGATGAAGACTCCAAATTCTCATAAAAAGACCAGACTTAATGGTCTGAGGCTAGAAGGACCCCGGAGGTCATGGTTCCCAGACCTTCTGTTAGCCCAAGACAGGAACCATTCTCAAAGCCAACTCTTCAAACAGGGATTGGACTGGACTATGGATAGAAAATGATACTGGGAAAGAATGAGCTTCTTGGATCAAGTAGACACATGAGACTATGTTGGCATCTCATGTCTGAAGGGGAGATGAGAGGGTAGAGAGGGTCAGAAGCTGGCCGAATGGACATGAAAAGAGAGAGTGGAGGGAATGAGTGTGCTGTCTCATTAGGGGGAGAGCAATTAGGAGTATATAGTAAGGTGTTTATAAATTTTTGTATGAGAGTCCGACTTGATTTGTAAACTTTTACTTAACGCACAATAAAAATTTAAAAAAAAATGAGTTGGAAATGTTTACCTCCTGTTTTCTGGAAGAGTTTGTGAAGGATTTAAGTTAATTCTTCTTTAGATATTTGATTGAATTCACCAGTGAAGCCATTTAGACCTAGGCTTTTCTTTGTACAAAGTTTATTAATTAGTAATTCAATCTCTTGTTATAGGTCTATTCAGATTTTCTATTTCTTCCTGAATCAGTTTTATTAATTTGTATCTTTCTAGGAATGTGTCCATTTCATTTAAATTATCTAATTTGTTGGGTTATATTTGTTCACAGTATTTCTTTACAATCCCTTGTTTTATTCCTGATTTTAGTAATTTGAGTCTTCTTTCTGTATTTCTTGGTCAGTCTAGCTAAAGCTTTGTCAACTATGTTGATCTTTTCTAGAACCAACTTTTGGGCTCATTGGTTTTTCTTGATTCTGTTTGTATTCTTATTTCACTTATTTTGACTCTAATATTTATTATTTCCTTTCTTTTGCTTGCTTTAGATTTTATTTACTCTTCTTTTTCCTGTTTTTAAAATTTAGATTATTAACTTGAGATCATTTTTTTTTTTTTTAAGTATGTGTTTGTAGCTATAAATTTTCCTGTAGGCATTGCTTTCACATATCCCATAAGTTTTGGTATGCTGTGTCTTCGTTTTCATTCATCTCAAAGTATTTTCTAATTCCCCTGTGATTCTTCTTGACCCTTTGATACTACCATGTTTTAATAAAAGCAAGTTTCAGGAAGAATTTCCCCCTTGTAAGGACATCTAGCAAGCAGAGGTAAAGCAGCTATACAATTTATTCTGGGAGTTCCATGTCCCAGTTCTGTTTCTCTTCATTTCTCCAAAACCTGCTTGCATACAAGGTCCACCTCAGGCTAATACAAAAGTATTCCAGTGGCAGGATTTGGCCAAGAACCTTCCCCACAAGTGCTGGGCACAGAACTTGGGGTGCTATCCTGACATTGGAAGGGTGAAATGCTCACTAGATTTTTTTTTTTTTTTTTACTATCATTCAATGTTGTTTTCCAAAATGAAAAATTGGAAACATCCTAGATATCCATCGTAGACAAGATGAAAAAACAAATCATGGTGTTTTCACACGATGGAGTGCTACACACTACATTTATTAATATAGATACATGTAAGAAAATATTAAGTGAATATTGTAGGAGGATAGTGTATGACACCATTGAAATAAAAGCTGAAAATCGGCGGAGCCAAGATGGCGGAATAGACAGACGCTTCCAGCGAGCCCTCTTTACAACAAAGACCCAAAAAAAACAAGTGAAACGAGTATATTTATGACAAGCTAGGAGCACTGAGCATCAAAGGGAAGCTTAGAAAATGAACAGAGGGGCAGGGGGAGGAAGAGACGGTTCAGAAGCAGAGAGGAGTTACCGGACCTGAATCAGGGGGAGCCCTCAGGCACCATTCCCGGAGCTGCAGTGGCAGGCTGGTACTAGCATTTGGGTACGGTTTCCTCAGGGAGAAGCAGCCTACTCACACCTCCGGAACCAGAAAAGGATGGCGCTCTTGGCAAAAGCTAAGTAATTGCATATATTTTACCGCGCCACCCCACCCCCAAGCCAACTTCAGCAGCTGAATTCCCTAGGCCTGAGACAGGCACTGTTGAGCACCTAGAGCCATCTTCCCAGCCTTGGAGGAAGAAAAAATTTGCAGTTAGGGGAAAAGATAATTTGCCAGCTCCACTAACTGGGGAAGCTCAGGACAAAAGCGGCTGCTGTGCAGGCATAAACAGTCCGTGGACTTTAAGCCCCTTTGCACTCTGCACGGACCTGTGTGGGCCCATTTCAGGAGAATAGGCCCTTGTTGGCAGACTCCAACCATTTCAGCTGTGCGGTGAAGAGGTGGGTTTTTGATGTTTGACATTGCCTACTAAACAGCTACCCATCTCAGGGGCCTAAGAACTGGTAGCTCCACTCAGGTCACCCTGCCACCCGCAACAGGGGTCCAAGGATAACTAGTACTTCCCAGTCCTTACAACCAAAAATATTGGGTGCTCATGGTCCATCTGTAGAACTCACCCACATGTACGCTCTAGGGAACAGGGACGCACTTTCCTCAGAGACACTCGGGGGCCGGTTCTCAGCCCCCTGCCTTGTTCAGAGTGTGACCCCCTGCTGCAATCAGATACCGGTACATACATCAATCACCCCTGCCCCTCTAAGACTGTAGGACAGAGTCTGTACCACACACTTGATGATCAGCTACCTGGGCACCTAAGCTGAATTCATACAAGAAAAGTGAATGGACTCCTTGACTGATATACCTTATAACAGCTCTAGCCATCTGGGGACAGGACGTCAGAGCTCCAAAGGCAAAAATAATCAAGCTAGCTCACTCAAGCAACCCATTTGGGCATATCAAAACAAAACAAAGCATAAGCATTGTTAGTAAGCAAGCATAAACTAATACAATAACTTATAGATGGCTCGGAGACAACAGTCAATATCAAGTCACATAACGAAACAGACCATGATCACCTCGACAAGCTCTCAAAACAAAGAATCCAGGGATCTTCTAGATGAAAGTGCATTCCTGGAATTACCACAGGCAGAATACAAAAGATTAATCTACAGAACCCTTCAAGACATCAGGAAGGAAACGAGGTAATACACAGAACTACCCAAGGAACACACAGATAAAGCAATCGAAGAAATTATAAAGATTATTCAGGAGCATAATGGAAAATTTAATAAGCCAGAAAAATCCATAGACAGACAGCAATCAGAAATTCAGAAGATTACCAATAAAATTACAGAATTAGACAACTCAGTAGAAAGTCAGAGGAGCAGAATTGAGCAAGTAGAAGCCAGAGTTTCTGAAGTTGAAGATAAATCACTTGGCACTAATATATTTGAAGAAAAATCAGATAAAAGAATTTTAAAAAATGAAGAAACCTTAAGAATAATGTGGGACTGTATCAAGAGAAATAAGCTACGAGTGATTGGAGTACCAAAAGAGGGAGGGATAACAGAAAATACAGAGAGAATTGTTGAAGATTTGTTGGCAGAAAACTTCCTTGATATCGTGAAAGATGAGAAGATATCTATCCAAGATGCTCATTGAACTCCACATAAAGTAAATGTTAGAAGAAAGTCACCAAGACATAATCAAACTTGCCAAAACCGGAGATAAAGACAGAATTTTAAGACCAGCGAGGGATAAACAAGAAGTCACCTACAAAGGACAGCCAATAAGAATAAGCTTGGACTACCGAGCAGAACCTATGCAGGCGAGAAGGCAATGGGATGAATTATTTTAAAAATTGAAGGAAAAAAATTGCCAGCCAAGAATCATATATCCAGCAAAACCATCTCTTAAATATGAAGGTGAAATCAGGGCATTTCCAGATAAACAGAAGTTTAGAGAATTCGAAAAAACCAAACCCAAACTACAAGAAATACTAAAGGGAGTTCTTTGGTTAGAAAATCAATAATATCAGGTATCAACCCAAGACTAGAACACTGGGCAGAGCAGCCAGAAGTCAACCCAGACAGGGAAATCAAAAAAACAAAGCAAAATTAAAAACAAAAAAACGCTCAAAACAGGGTACCAGTGATGTTATTACATTATCTAATGTTATTACATTATCTAATGTTATTACATTATCTAATGTTATTACATTAAAACAATAAAGAGGGACTAAGAAATGTAATCATAGATCTTCTATATGCAGAGGAAGATACGGCGATACAAAGAAATAAAATTTAGGTTTAAATTTAGAAAAATATAGGTAAATAATAAGGTAACCACAAAGGAGACAAACTATCCTACTCATCAAAATAAAATTCAGGAAAAAAATAGAGACTCAGCAGAAACAAAATCAACAACAATGAATATGAGGAAAGGACAAGATATAAAGATAATCTACTCTTCTTTACTCAGCACATAAATTTAAGTGGGAAAAAGAAACTGTCGACAACACACAAAAAAAGACATCAAAATGATGGCACTAAATTCATACCTATCCATAATTAAGCTAAATATAAATAGACTAAATGCACCAATAAAGAGACAGAGTGGCAGAATGGATTAAAAAACATGATCCTCTATATGCTGCCTGCAAGAGACACACCTTAGACTTAGAGACACAAACAAACTAAAACCCAAAGGATGGAAAAAATATATCAAGCAAACAACAATCAAAAAAGAGCAGGACTGGCAATATTAATTTCTGACAAAATAGACTTTAAAGTTAAATCCATCAGAAAGGATAAGGAAGGACATTATATAATGATTAAAGGGACAATATACCAAGAAGATATAACCATATTAAATATTTATGCACCCAATGACAGGGCTGCAAGATACATAAAACAAACTCTATCAGCATTGAAAAGTAAGATAGACAGCTCCACAATAATAGTAGGAGACTTCAACACACCACATTCGGTGAAGGACAGGACATCCAGAAAGAAGCTCAATAAAGACACGGAAGATCTAAACGCCATAATCAACCAACACTACCTCATAGACATATACAGACCACTCCACCCAACAGCAGCCAAGTATACTTTCTTTTCTAGTGCACATGGAACATTCTCTAGAATAGACCACATATTAGGTCATAAAGCAAGCCTTAGCAGAATCCAAAACATAGAAACATTACAAAGCATCTTCTCTGACCATAAGGCCATAAAAGTAGAAATCAATAAAAGAAAAAGCAGGGAAAAGAAATCAAACACTTGGAAACTGAACAATACCCTGCTCAAAAAAGACTGGATTATAGAAGATATTAAAGATGGAATAAAGAAATTCAGAGAATCCAATGAGAATGAAAACACTTCCTATCAGAACCTTTGGGACACAGCAAAAGCAGTGCTCAGAGGATAATTTATATCAATAAATGCATACATCCAAAAAGAAGAAAGGGCGAAAATCAAAGAATTATCCCTACAACTCGAACAAATAGAAAGAGGGTAACAAAAGAAACCCACAGGCACCAGAAGAAAACAAATAATAAAAATTAGAGCAGAACGAAATGAAATATTAAACAGAAAAACAATTGAAAGAATTAATAAGACCAAAACTTGGTTCTTTGAAAAAATCAACATAACTGATAAACAATTGGCCAAACTGACAAAAGAAAAACAGGAGAGGAAGCAAATAACCCGAATAAGAAATGAGATGGGCGATATTACAACAGCCCCAACTGAAATTATAAGAATCATATCAGATTACCATGAAAAATTGTACTCTAACATATTTGAAAACCTAGAAGAAATAGATGATTTCCTAGAAACACAGTACCTACCCAAACTAACACAGAGGTAGAACAACTAAATAGACCCATAACAAAAGAAGAGATTGAAAAGGTAATCAAAAAACTCCCAACCAAAAAAAGCCCTGGCCAAGATGGCTTCACTGCAGAGCTCTACTAAACTTTCAGAGAAACTACTACCAAACGTTTTCAGAGCATAGAAAAGGATGGAATACTACCAAACGCATTCTATGAAGCCACCATATCCCTGATACCAAAACCAGGTAAAAAAAAAAAAAGACACCGCAAAAAAAAGAAAATTACAGACCTATATCCCTCTTATCCCTCATGAACTTAGATGCAAAAATCCTCAACAAAATTCTAGCCAATAGAATTCAACAACATATCAAAAAAAATAATTCACCATGACCAATTGGGATTCATCCCAGGTATGCAGGGATAGTTCAACATTAGAAAAACAATTAATGTAATCCATCCCACAAATAAAACAAAAGACAAGAATCACATGATTTTATCAATTGATGCAGAAAAGGCATTTGACAAAGTTCAACACTCATTCATGATAAAAACTCTCAGCAAAATAGGAATAGAAGGAAAATTCCTCAACATAATCAAGGGCATTTATACAAAGCCATCAGCCAACATCATCCTAAATGGAGAGAGCCTGAAAGCATTTCCACTGAGATCGGGAACCAGACAAGGATGCCCTTTATCAGCACTCTTATTCAACATTGTGTTGGAAGTCCTAGCCAGAGCAGTTAGGCTAGATAACGAAATAAAGGGCATCCAGATTGGCAAGGAAGAAGTAAAATCTCTATATGCAGATGACATGATCTTATACACAGAAAACCCTAAGGAATCCTCTAGAAAACTACTGAAACTAATAGAAGAGTTCAGCAGAGTATCGGGATACAAGATAAATGTACAAAAATCAGTTGTATTCCTCTACACCAACAAAAAGGACATCCACAAGGAAATCACCAAACCAATACCATTTGCAATAGCCCCTAAGAAGATAAAATACTTAGGAATGAATCTTACCAGAAACGTAAAAGACTTATACAAAGAAAACTACATACACTTCTGCAAGACACCAAAAGAGACCTACATGAGTGGAAAAACATACCTTGCTCATGGATAGGAAGACTTAACATAAAAATGTCTATTCTACCAAAAGCGATCTATACATTTAATGCAATTCTGATCCAAATTCCAATGACATTCTTTAACGAGATGGAGAAACAAATCACCAACTTCATATGGAAGGAAAAGAGGCCCTGGATTAGTAAGGCATTACTGAAAAAGAAAGTGGGAGGCCTTACTTTACCTGATTTTAGAACCTATTATACCACCACCGTAGTCAAAACAGCCTGGTACTGGTACAACAACAGATACATAGACCAATGGAACAGAATTGAGAATCCAGACATAAATCCATCCACACATGAGCAGTTGATATTTGACAAAGGCCCCAAAACAGTTAAATGGGGAAAAGACAGTCTTTTTAACAAATGGTGCTGGCATAATTGGATATCCATCTGCAAAAAAATGAAGCAAGACCCATACCTCAGTCCATGCACAAAAATGAGCTCAAAATGGTTCAAAGACCTAAATATAAAATCTAAAACGATAAAGATCATGGAAGAAAAAATAGGGACAACGTTAGGAGCCCTAATACATGGCATAAACAGTATACAAAACATCATTAAGAATGCAGAAGAAAAACTGGATAACTGGGAGCTCCTAAAAATCAAGCACCTATGCTCATCCAAAGACTTCATCAAAAGAGTAAAAAGACTACCTACAGACTGGGAAAAAGTTTTTAGCTATGACATTTCCAATCTGCACCTGATCTCTAAAATCTACATGATACTGTAAAAACTCAACTGCAAAAAGACAAATAACCTAATTAAAAAATGGGCAAAAGATATGAACAGACACTTCACTGAAGAAGGCATTCAAGTAGCTAACAGATACATGAGAAAACCCTCACAATCATTGGTCACTAGATAAATGCAAATAAAAACTACCATGAGATTCCATCTCACTCCAACAAGGCTGGTATTAACCCAAAAAACACAAAACAATAAATGTTGGAGAGGCTGTGGAGAGATTAAAACACTTATACACTGCTGGTGGGAATGAAAAATGTTACAACCACTTGGGAAATCAATTTGGCGCTTCCTTAAAAGGCTAGAAATAGAACTACCATATGATCCAGCAACCCCACTCCTTGGAATATATCCTAGACAAATAAGAGCCTTTACAGAACAGATATATGCACACCCATGTTCATTGCAGCACTGTTTACAATAGCAAAAAGATGGAAGCAACCAAGGTGCCCATCAACGGATGAATGGATAAATGAACTATGGTATATTCACACAATGGAATATTATGCATCGATAAAGAACAGTCATGAATCTCTGAAACATTTCATAACATGGAGGAATCTGGAAGGCATTATGCTGAGTGAAATCAGTCAGTTGCAAAAGGACAAATATTGTATAGGACCACTATTATAAGAACTCAAGAAATAGTTTAAACAGAGAAGAAAATATTCTTCTATGGTTATGAGAAGGGGAGGGAGGGAGGGTGGGAGAAGTGTATTCACTAATTAGATAGTAGATAAGAACTAGTTGAGGTGAAGGGAAAGACAACACACAATACAGGTCAGCACAGCTGGACTAAACCAAAAGCAAAGAAGTTTCCTAAATAAACTGAATGCTTTGAATGCCAGCGTAGCAGGGGCAGGGGCTTGGGGACCATGGTTTCAGGGGACATCTAAGTCAATTGGCATAATAAAATCTATTAAGAAAACATTCTGCATCCCACTTTGGAGAGCGGCGTCTGGGTTCTTGAAAGCTAGCAAGCAGCCATCTAAGATGCATCAATTGGTCTCAACCCACCTGGATCAAAGGAGAATGAAGAACACCAAAAACACAAGGCAATTATGAGCCCAAGAGACAGAAAGGGCCACATAAACCAGAGACTACATCATCCTGAGACCAGAAGAACTAGATGGTGCCCCGCCACAACGATGACTGCCCTGACAGGGAGCACAACAGAGAGCCCCTGAGGGAGTAGGAGAGCAGTGGGATGCAGACTCCAAATTCTCGTAAAAAGACCAGACTTAATGGTCTGACTGAGACTAGAAGGACCCCGGTTGTCATGGCCCCCAGACCGTCTGTTGGCCCAGGACAGGAACCATTCCCGAAGCCAACTCTTCAGACATGGATGGACTGGACAATGGGTTGGAGGGGGATGCTGGGGAGGAGTGAGCTTCTTGGATCAGGTGGACACTTGAGACTATGTTGGCATCTCCTGCCTGGAGGGGAGATGAGAGGGCAGATGGGGTTAGAAGCTGGCGAAATGGACACAAAAAGAGAGAGTAGAGGGAGAGAACTGGCTCTCTCATTAGGGGGAGGATAATTGGTAGTATGTAGCAAGGTGTATACAAGTTTTTGCGTGAGAGACTGACTTCATTTGTAAACTTTCACTTAAAGCACAATAAAAATTAAAAAAAAAAAAAACTGAAAATCCTGGAGAACAATGCTACAAACATACACATGGTGATAGAGATGTTCTGTGGTATGTATACAGTAATACAGACAGGGTCACTAGATTTTTATACCTTATTTATGCAAAGATGAAAAGACACCTCTAAAGTAATTCCAGTTAAACCACATATTTTAGACACCACTAGTCTTACCAAAGAAAAACCCATTTTAACCCATGTAATGAGCAGAAACCTCTAGACTGGAGGGCAGTGAAAGCCAGCTAAAGCACTTGTAGAAGCTGCTAGGGAGGGTAGCCTTTGATGAAATCTCCTAACCACCCCAGGAGTATGCACTGTAGCTGGGGAGATGCCTACCTGCCATGGGGTGGATCGATGCCAACACACGTATCACACTTGTCTGTGCAGGAGTATGTTAAAGAAAATTATAGGCCCCTTTATTGTATAATGCAGGGAAATGTATCTCTGGGTAATACCTTATTATGAAATCCAGAGGGTATTTTTGTCGTTGTTTGTTTTTAATATTTGATATAGAAGCTGTGAGAACAACAGCTAACTAATTAGCTATTCATAACAAATAGCTAAGAATGTGAACCAAGCCCCTCCATTGTTCCTGAGGACAACCTGGAAGCAAGGGAGATGCTTCACTGCTCAGACCAATCACCTGTTTATCCCACTGCGGCCATGAACACCGGGAAACCAAGGAACAGGGTGTGCATTCTCATTGATGTTAATATCAAAGGGACATGTGAAAATCTCTGATTTTCCCTGCCTGCTCTTGGCAGAATAAGCTCCACAGGTTACTCTAGAAAGTTTAAAGTAGAACCACTTGCTATTGCCTGCCATCTATAGTACCTCTTCCCACCTTCTGGCTCCCAAAGCACCACAAACATTAGGTAAACTGGGAAATTGTTCAAACACAAAAAACAGTTGTTACCAGGCAGAAGAAGTGCATGCAAAGGTTCGGCGGTCAGAGAGAAGAGCCAAGAGAAATTCAATAGCAAAGAGAAGGAAACCCCATCAGCTGGACGCAGAGATCACATGCAGAGTGAGGAGAGACGAAGCTGGGGAGGTAGGCAGGGGTGGGATCCTAGAGGAGTTTGGTAAGGAGTCCCCTGGTGGTGCTAAGGATCGAGCCCTTGACTACTAGCTGAAAGGTTCTGGTTCAAACCCACGCAGAGGCACCTCAGAACACAGGCCTGGAGATCTGCTTCCAAAAGGTTACAGCCTTGAAAACCCTATGGAACAGTTCTACTCTGCACTCACGGGACTGTCCATGAGTCAGAATCAACCCTACAGCAACTAATAATAGGAAGTCTGGACAGGTTTAAAGTAGGAGAGTGGCACACCAGAAGTGCATGGTGGAAAAATCTTTCTGGCTAATCTCTGTGGCTGATGTGCTACAGGGGACAAGAACGCGGGCAGGGAGACCAGTTACGATGATGGAGACTCTGGGTCCATAGTAAGTAATACTGATATCCCCAGTCTCCACAAAGTCCCTTCTCCTTAGAAGAGGATCCCCTACCCAATGGGACTTGTACTTAACAAGCAGAAATTGGTATTAGCCATGTACTTCCTCTTCTGCTCCAGGCTCCCTTGTTGATTTTAGCCTGAGAAGCCATGTGAAGAAGACTTACGATTTTGGAGATACTTGGAAAAATCTCAACACTAACTAGATAATTTTATGGAATTATTATTAATTTTTTAGGGGTGCGATGTACATTGTAGTTTTTTTTTTTGTGAAAAGTTAGAGATAAAATACGATATCTGGAATTTGCTTTAAAATAATTGTGAAAAACTCCCATGCCCTAACATAGTATTTCCTGTTTGTATATTATCTCCTGTTTTACCATCAATTAAAAAAAAAATCACTGTGGAGTCAATTCTGACTTCATAGTGACTCTACAGGACACAGTAGAACTGCCGCATTTTGGGATTCCAAGGCTGAAATCTTTACAGAAGCAGGCTACTACATCTGGCGTGTTCAAATCGCCAACCTTTTGGTTAGCAACTGAGCACTTAATCACTGTACCGCCAGGGCTCCTTGTCCACAATATGCACTTTTTTTCATATCCACAGCCATAATACACCAATACTTCTGGGCTGTAAGAACAAATGCCATTTTTCAGGAGGTGTTTACCTGTCTGGAATGCCAGAGGCAATATCTGAACATACAGGTTTCGCTCCATCCTCGACCATAGTGAGTGAGTGTTGTCATTTTTTTTTTAACTGCTGTAAAGAATATATATAACGTAAGCATTTGTCAATTCAACATTTTTATGTGTACAATTCAGTGGCACCAATTGTATTAGTCATGTTGTGGGTGTTGTCATTTTTAAGCATGATAAATTGTTCATTAAGGATCTTCCATTGACTGTGCCTTTTCCAGCTGCTTCGCAAGAATATTCTTATTTGCTTGTGGAAGGCAGTGATGAAGAGTACGTCTTTGAAATCAGCCACATCTTCCTCAGAACCATCAGTACTAACTGTGAGACCTTGAGACACTTTCTTCACCTCTTTGAATCATAGTTTCTTATTCTGCAAAATGGTGATAGTAGAGAGTCATGGTGGAGCTGACAGGAAGTAGTACACTTAGCCTAGTATACAGTAAGTGCTCAATAAATGCTTGCTGCTGGTGCTTATTGCTTCTTTTGCCTTCTTGTTGTTAACCTCATTATATTGAACACGCTTATTTCAAAAACATTTATCCTTTGATTACAAAGTAGTACACATTCACTGGAAAAAAGTAAAAACTTAAAACTTGCACCCATAAATTACAAGTTCCTAATAACCCATTCAGAAACCCTGGTGGCATGGTGGATAAGTGTTATGCCTGCCAACCAAAAGGTCAGCAGTTCGAATCCACCAGGCGCTCCTTGGAAACTCTATGGGGCAATTCTACTCTGTCCTATAGGGTCACTATGAGTCAGAATCCACTCAATGGCAATGGTTTTGGGTTTTAATAGCCCCATCCCTTACAGGTTATTGCCCTCAACAACTTGGTTTGGTGTCTTCTTCCAGAGGGGCTAAAACCTGATACTTTTATATCCACATCCTGACGAGCTTGTTTCTTACTAAACACTATGACCTAATGACTATCATGCAGGCAAATTACTTTATTGTCTGTAATGATAATGCATGTAAAGCAAATAGCAGAGCTCGTATGTGTATGCTATTCTTTTGCACACAGGTTCTAGTAAAAACACACACAAAAAAGACTAGAAGGATAAAACCAAATATAAACAACGGAACATCCTGGGGGACAGGTATAAAGATAAATTTTATTTGCTTCTTTACACTTTTATTGGAAACCCTGGCAGCAAAGTGGTTAAGTGCTACAGCTGCTAACCAAAGGGTTGGCAGTTCAAATCCACCAGGCGCTCCTTGCAAACTCTATGGGGCAGTTCTACTCTGTCCTATAGGGTCACTATGAGTTGGAATTGACTCCACAGCACTGGGTTTGATTTTCTGGTTTTATACTTTTATTACCAATACCCTCCAATAATTTTCTACTAAGAACCTGTGTTAGTTTTATAACTGGAAAAAAAATTTTTTTAGAGATAACCTAAGATTAGCCATCAGGAGAATGGAGTCATGGAATCATCTGTCTAAGCTGGAGCGAGGGTCTCAGACTTGGTGTTGGACACTGGTTCCTACACTTAAATAACGAAGAGAATTGAAGACCATAACTTGCCTCAGATTCCTTATAAGTAAAACGCAGGCAATAACAGGATCAGTTCACAGCGTTACTGTAAGGATTAATCGACTTATACAGAACCCAGTGCCATACAGAAAGCACCTAACAAATCATTAATACCAGTACATTGCCTGATAAGGGGTGAGCAATATAGTATAGAACTATGAGTTAAAGAATGAATTTGTATAGGCGTTCAAGAAATATAATTAGGTGGAAAAGAAGCAATTTTCAGCATAATACAAAGAGAATGACTATTTTTATAAATATATATTAATATTTTTATGTGTATATAACATGATCTGGAAGGATATTTTTTAAGGTGCAGAATTAGGTGATCATTTGTAGAAATGACACAGGAGACTGTCTTTTATATCCAGTTGAGATAAGCATAGTGTCCCCATGTTGCTGTTGTTAGCTGCCATCAAGTCAGCCCCCAGCTCATGGCAACCCCAGGAGTTACAGAGTAGAACTGCTCCATGGGGTTTCGTTGGCTGTAATCTTTATGGAAACAGATCACTAGGTTTCTTCAGTGGGTCCACTGGGTGGATTTGAACTGCCAACCTCTGGATTAGCAACTGATCGCAAACTGCTTGTGCCACCCAGGCTCCTCTTGTGTCACTATAGGGAGACAAGACTAGATTGTGAATGTCATTAAGATAATTGAAACAATCCATTATACTGAATTAGGTAAAGAGCAAAGGAAATGGAGAGAAATGTAGAGAATCTGAGAGCATTTTACAAATAAAGCTCATAGGACTTGCTAACTGATTAAACATGATGGTGAACAAAAAACAGGCATCAGTAATGACCCATACATTTTAAGTCAGAAAGAAAAGCACCTTCTGACAGCTGAGATTGGCTTGGCCCTATCAGTTAGGCCTTCATGTCCTGTTAAACACCAGCAGTTTCATAGAATGCAAACATCAAGCAAGACCACTCTGTGACCACAGTGGATCTAGATAAAAACACCACTACTTCAAAAATTCCTTAAATGTCCATCAGCAGATAGATGGATTAACAAAATGTGCTATATATACACAATGGGATATTACCGTGCCATAAAGAGAAATGAAGTCCTGATACATGCTACAACATGGAAGAACCTTGAAAACATGATGCTGAGTGAGTGAAATAAATTCGTTACAAAAGGATAAATATTGTATGATTCCACTTATATGAAATATTTAGAATGGGCAAATTTATAGAAAGTAAATTAGAGGTTATCAGGGATGGGAAAGAGGGAGAAAAAGGGAGTCATTGTTTGGGGGCAGTGAGTTTCTGTTAAGGTTTATGCAAAAATTTGGAAATGGATAGTGGTGATGGTTGCATAATATGATGAACAAAGTCACTGAATTGTACATGCAAAAAATGTTAAAATGGCAAATGTTTTGTAATATATGTACTTACCACAAGAAAAGCTTTTAATAAAATAATTTGAAAACCAACAACAGCAAACTAAGACCACTTCATAATCATCTCTGAACCCAGACAGAAACATGAGCATTGTCTAAACCACGAAAATGATCAAACATTCCCTATCCTGGCTAGTATAAAGGGCTATTGCTTCTTTACAGGTTCAGCCTTGTTTCATCCCTCCCATCTCCTAGATAAGATTTATTAAGAGACAGAATCATGTAATTATCCCCGCTTCTGACAGTATTCAATCCAGAGCAAAGCCCAACCTCCTTGAACTTTACCCCAAATTGCCTAAAAAAGACCAAATCCTATAATATGCTCTTGGTAACACCTCTCACTGAGATGCCCCTTAGGTTCCAGTGGTACACATTCTCCCTCACTGCAATGAGTCAGTCATTAAACCCACCTTTGTTCAACTTAGATGTATTTTTTTGGTAGGTTTTGGCTGAAGGGCATTGACATTGGCATAAGCAACACATACCGGATGGTGGTGCCATTCCCTGAGATGAGAAAATGGGGCATTATTGGGTCAACCAACTCTGTCTTCCCTGCCTATGTGGGAAATACTGCCTATTGTTCCAGGCAGAGGCTGGAAGGTTTACCACTACTCTCACAAGAGCTCTGAGGTTTTTATGGATACCCTACGTTGTTCCCTTTTAGGTATTAACTTCATTTATATTACAACATAGAAGAATCAGTAGCTGAAACTTAAAGAGGGAATACTGTGTCCTAGTCAGTGTTCTAAAGGTTCTAGATGTTTTTGGGTTGGTTTTCAGATGTTTTCATTCATTTACCCTTCATACCAACCCTGTGAGGACAGGTACTATTATTATCCTGGTTTTACCACTGAAGAAACTGAGGTAAAGAGCTTACATAACTTGAGGCGTGAGGATTGATCAAAAGACCTCTTACATGCCAGGCCATATTCTAGGTCCGCCAAGGCCATCATCCTCAAAGACCAGTTAGGATGCCGGAAGGCAGCCATCTTGTTTGTAGTCCACAAGACTGCAACTCCCCGCAACCCTTGCGGCACCGGCTCTCCACACACAACAAATCCCGGCGTGCCTCTGGGCAGCCCCGGGTGGAGGGTTCTAGAAGGCGTGACGTGGGGTCCGGAGCGGGCTCTGAGGCGAACGCTTCTCGGCAGTCGCTGTGGCCGCAGCCGCCGGGCCTGGGGACGCGGGTGGCTGGGGCCGCGGGCGCAGCCTCCTCATCTCGCCGGCTATGGCCGCGCTAGGCCGGCCCTTCTGCGGGCTACCCCTGAGCGGCACCTCGGACTTCCTGCAGCCGCCGCCGGCCGTCCCCGGCCGGGCCTTCCCGCCGGGGGCGGACGGCGCCGAGCTGGCCCCGCGGCCGGGGCCCCGCGCTGCCCCGAGCAGTCCCGGCGGGAGCGCGGCGCGCGGACGGTGAGGAGCCCGGCGGTCCGGGGCGGGAGGGAGGGCCAGGCGCCCCTCACGGCGGGCGCGGGCTCCGCGCTCAGGCTCGTTAATCTTCCGGGGAGGCGTCTCAGCCTCAGTTTACAGCGGAGGAGACTGAGCATCAGAGCCGTTAACTGTAAGACGCCTGAGGTCTTCTAGCCCAGGATTCCAGGGTTCAAAGCTCGCCCAGGTCGGGCCGGCGGAACCGGTATTGGAAGCCGGGCGGACTGGAGCTTCGAGGCCCCCTCGGCGCGTCCGCTGATGATTAACAACTCACAGTGCTTCTCAGACACTGTGTCCTCATGCGCAAAGTGGGAAAAGGAAATCTGCGCTTTTAGTGCGATCATGGAAATAAAGTGCTTAGCACAGTGCCTGCACGAGTATGTTTTCCCTGCCGTGGTCCCGCCAAATTTCTCACGACTTTAGCAAAATGAGTTTAGAATTCAGTCTGGGGACCACCAGATTGGCCTTGTGACCTGTATACAGCCTACTCAGCAAGGAAAGAAAGGGACAGTTGGTAGGTGTGGGGTGGGCAAGTGATGGAGCAGAGAGAGCGGATGCTGAAAGCATAACATTCAAATACATTTCTCAGTTCACTGAATTTTTTTGTTTGTTTCAACAGTGCTTCAGTTTACTGTAAAAAGAAACACAAACGAGAGGAGGAGGATGATGAGTAAGTTTCAGGCGCCATTTATTCACTTTATGGTCACTTAGTTTAACGTTTAACCTTTTTTGTATATCTTAAACTGTTTTAAGTGAAAAAGGAACACATTAGGTGTGTCTGCAAGGAGACACATGAAACTGGTAGCATTGGTTGCCTTTTGGAGAAGGGAACTGAGTGGTTGGCAGACAGAAGTTGGAGGAAAACTTCATGTTATAACCTGTTTTAAGAATTGGAAGTTTGCAAAAGGATACATATTGAAAGGCCTTACAGTCCAGACTCCCAGTTCTCTTCCCCACAGGCACCATCTGTTACTGTATTCCTATTTGTTCTTTAGAAGATAGTCTAAAAGCTTGAAGTTTTAATTATATAAACCAAAAATAAAAACTTACAGTGACCTTAGGAGACAGAGTAGAACTGCCCCATAGGGTTTCCAAGGGTGTGAATCTTTATGGAAGCAGACTGCCACATCCTTCTCTGCGGAGAGGCTGGGGGGTTCAAACTGCCAACCCCTCACTTAACCACTGGGCCACCAGGGATGCTTATAATTTTATAGGCCTTTGTTTTTACCTTTATAGGAAGATATTGTTCACGTTGTGCAACACATCGTTCTTGTCATGTTACTACCCTATAGCTTGTTATATATTAGCACATGGAGTTCCACACAACTTCTTTTTCAGTAGTTGAATGGAATTCTCTCGTACGGCTGCTGCTGTTGTTGGGTGCCATTGAGTCAGTTTCGACTCATAGCAACCTCATGTGACAGAGTAGAACTGCTCCATAGGGTTTTCATGGCTCTGATCTTTATATGGGGAGATTGCCAGGTCTTCCTCAGAACTGCTGGGTGGGTTCTAAGCACCAATCTTTAGGTTAGCAGCCGAGCACCACCAGGGCACCTTAGGGTGAGGTATAGATAATTTCCTAGTTTTGTACTGAGAGATTCTAAGTTACTTCTAATCTTTCTGTTGTTACTAACAAAGCTACTGTGAGTATTCCTTTAAAATTGTATATTTGCAAGTTGGTTGTTGGATTACCACATAGTCGCTGGGTCTGTTAAAGATATACCAGTTTATGCTCTTGTTAAGAGTGGGAATACCTGTTTCCCTATTCACCAGAACTGTAATTTTACATTTTTTGATCATTGCTTAACTGATGGGGGAAAAATTGTATCTCATAGACAGGCAGACTAATAGAAAAATGGGTAAAAACTTCCCACAGAGGAAACACGAATGAGGAACTGGCAAATGAAAAGGTGTTAACCCCATCAGTCTTTAGGGAAATGGATATTAAAACCACAGTGAGATTCCACTCTACCATCAGATGTTAGAGAGAATGTGGGGCAACAGGGATTCTCATCCACTATGAATGGGAGTGTAAATTGGAACAAGCATTTTGGAAAACAGTTTGGCATTATCTGATAAAGTTGAAGACACAAATATCCTTTCACCCAACAATTCTCCTTCCGGGGTATGTATATCCAGACCCTTAGCTCCTCGCCATCCAGTTGATTCTGACTCATAGTGACCCTGTAGGACAGAGTAGCACGACCCCATAGAGTTTCCAAGGAGAACCTGGTGGATTTGAACTGCCTACCTTTTGGTTAGCAGCCATAGCACTTAACCACTACACCACCAGGGTTCCCATGTATAACTAGAGAAGTTCATATGCACACCAGGTACAAGAAAGTTCATACTGTCTTGTTCGTGATAGTTTAAAACTGGAAACAACCCAAATGTCTCTTGACAGTAAAATAAATTATAAAGTCATTCAGTGGAGTCCTGTACACCTGCACGTATCAACGTGGCTAATACGAGCAAAAGAAATGTCACAATGTATACAGAAAAATTCCTAAAATATCAGATTCAAAATCGGGGAAAACTGAATCATTTAGGGATGTATACCTACATAACATGATAACGTGTTTTTTTTTAAAAGGAAGTAATTACCATAAAAGACAGTGTTTACCTTTAGGAGATATCATTTGTGGATGCTGGCAGTGTTCTATATCTTGGATGATATTTTCATGGATGTTTTATAACTATTTGTCATATTGTATGTTTGATTCACTTTTGTGTGTGTGGGATTTTACTGTTTAAAAGGTTAAAGAAATTGGATAACTTAATTTGTATTTTGCGAATTTTTAGTGTTGTTGAACATCTTCATTTAAACCATTCATGTTTAATTTTGTTTGAATTGTTCGTGTTTCTGCAAATATCTTGTTGACTTAATGGTCTTTTTTCGCATTGATTTCCAAGAAATCTTTTTTTTTAATAGTTTACCTTAAATTTTTTTTTATTGTGCTTTAAGTGAAAGTATACTGATCAAGTTAGTCTCTCACATAAAAACTTATATACACCTTGCTACATACTCCCAATTACCCTCACCCTTATGAGACCATCTGCTCTCTCCCTCCACTCTCTTTTTGTGTCCATTTTGCCAGCTTCAACCCCCTCTACCTTCTCATCTTCCCTCCAGGCTGGAGATGC
Source organism: Loxodonta africana (assembly GCF_030014295.1). NCBI lineage: Eukaryota > Metazoa > Chordata > Mammalia > Proboscidea > Elephantidae > Loxodonta > Loxodonta africana. The sequence goes on along the minus strand of NC_087360.1, from coordinate 27,687,833 downwards.
CAACATAGTCTCAAGTGTCCACCTGATCCCAGTAGCTCATTCCACACCAGCATCCCCGTCCAACCCATTGTCCAGTCCAATTCATGTCTGAAGAGTTGGGTTTGAGAATGGTTCCTGTCTTGGGCCAACAGAAGGTCTGGGGGCCATGACCACCAGCGTCCTTCTAGTCTCAGTCAGACCATTAAGTCTGGTCTTTTTATGAGAATTTGGGATCTGCATCCCACTGTTCTGCTCCCTCAGGGGTTCTCTGTTGTGTTCCTTGTCAGGGCAGACATCGATTGTAGCTGGGCACCATCTAGTTCTTCTGGTCTCAGGATGATGTAGTCTCTGGTTCATGTGGCCCTTTCTGTCTCTTGGGCTCATAACTGCCCTGTGTCCTTGGTGGTCTTCATTCTCCTTTGATCCAGGTGGGTTGAGACTCATTGATGCATCTTAGATGGCCACTTGCTAGCCTTTAAGACCCCAGATGCCACTCTTCGAAGTGGGATGCAGAACGTTTTTTTAATAGATTTTATTATGCCAGTTGACTTAGATGTCCCCTGAAACCATGGTCCCCAAACCCCTGCCCCTGCTACACTGGCCTGGGAAGCATTCAGTTTATTCAGGAAGCTTCTTTGCTTTTGGTTTACTACAGTTGTGTTGACCCAAGAAGTCTTTATTAAGGAAATCAGCAATTTATTATGTGTGTAACAAGTGTTTTCCCCAAATTTAAACATTTGTCTTTTAACTAAGTTTAAAACATGACTAAAAAGGTAACTGCCTTCCACTTACATGTGGAAAGATTGAAGCCCTGGGAGGAGGGACTAGACAATTGGAGGTCTAATCCCAGAATTGTGCTGCCCAGCCTCCACTTCCGCGGCTCTTCTCAGTACCTAGAAGTCTTTATATCACATTTTTGTTGTGATTTAATTATCATTGAGCTCTAATTATTGGCAAAGTGAACTGCCAGACAAAATGTTGTTGTTGAATGCCGTCGAGTCGATTCCAACTCACAGTGACCCTATAGCTTATCCGAATCATGTTCTTGGAGGTCAAAGGTCAGAACTCAGCTTTTACACTCAGTTGTATTTAATAGTTGAATTGTGCTAGGAAATTACCTGTCACCTCTAGATTTATTCTGTCCTTTCTTAGCTGGGTTCTTATACGTATGTCTTTATTTTTTTCTGCTTTTTAAAACTTTATTCTTTAAAAATATTTGATGTATATATACATATATATAGCTAGACATTTTTAATACTTTTTTATGAGTTAAAATTTACTGTAAACCAAACATGTAATAGTTGATTACACTCAAAAATCTAGATTCCAGAGAGCATTACTACTTCTCAGATTTAATATCACCAGAGAATTTAATGTTGATTTTCCCAGTCTTGACATGGAATAGGGATTTCCCTGTGTAAAATATATGCTGCTTCCTTTGACGCTCAGTTTAGAGAATCAGAAGCTGTGATAGCCATTAATGAATTTTGGTTACAGAGCTATGTTATGATTTTGACATTGCACTTATTGATGCCAAGACAATAAAGGACTTCTAGTCTAAATACTCAAGTAGAATGAGGACGGTTACCTATTTTAACTTGCTTCTGATAGCTTTCAGTTAAACATGGGTATGTTGTGGTGCTTGCAAATACTAGTTTATGGAAAAAGCTTGAACAATTGAACGTCCCTTAGGAATCGGGGGTTTAATGAAAATGGCATAGAGGTAGAATTCAGCAGCTCTGCATTCTGGTCCCAAACATCACTCACTACCTTGCTGTGAGATTTTGGAGGGGCACTTTAGCTTTCCTAGGCCCTAGTTTCCAAATCTGCAAAACAAAGGAATGGGATTCAATGAACTCTAAGGTCTTTGAACTATGAATTTGTCTAGGAAGTGAAAATAGTGTATTGCAAAGTGGGAGAAAAGTGGACCCCATAATTGGTGGTGGGCTGATAGAGCCGTATGACAGCCTTTGACATTTTGGAGGGGAACAAAAAATCAGTAGTATCAAATGCACCTATATACTTGGAACAGACCTGATGAGGCGTACATTTGTTGCCCTGAAGGACTAGGATGGCTGCCATACTGCTTCCACGTATGACCAATTCGATGGAGCCAGCAGTATGACAAAATATGGCTGGTGCTGACTTGCTGCTTTGTGATATTTGGTTCTTTTCCTTCCTGTGGGACCATTTCAGAGCAAATTAGTAGGAATGACTAAGTTCTCTCAGTGAACACGCCTAATCCGAAAAGGCAAACTCTAACAGGTGCAGCCTAATTCGGCAAAGAGCTGTAGAAGAAAACATCTCAGGAGGCCGTGAGGGTGACCGAAAAAAATGAGTGGTTTTTCATCTTGTAATGACACACTGTCAAAAAAATCTGTTTTTTCACAGAAGAAAACATTCTTTGATGGTTATGAGGGTGGGGATGGAGGGAGAGGGGTATTCACTAACTAGATAGTAGACAAGAATTATCTGTGGTGAAGGGAAGAACAACACACAATTCAGGCGAAGTCTGCACAACTGGACTAAACCAAAAGCCAAGAAGTTTCCTGAATATAGCCAAGCACTTCAAGGGACAGAGTAGCAGGGGCAGGGGTCTGGGGACCATGGTTTCAGGGGACATCTCGATCAGTTGGCGTGACAAAGTTAATTAAGGAAATGTTTTGCATCCTACTTTGATGAGTAGCATCTGGGGTCTTAAAAGCCATCAAGTGGCCATCTAAGATGCATCAATTGATTTAACCCACCTGGAGCAAAGGAGAATGAAGAACACCAAAGACACAAGGAAAATGTTAGCCCAAAAAACAAAAAGAAACTGCATCAGCCTGAGACCAGAAGAACTAGATAGTGCCAGGCTACCACCAGTGATTGTCCTGACAGGGAACAGGACAGAGAATCCTTGATGGAGCAGGAAAAAAGTGGGGTGCAGAACTCATTCATGTAAAAACACCAGACTTAATGGTCCAACTGAAACCTGAGAAACCCCAGAAGACATGGCCCCCAGACCGTTAACCCAGAACTAAAACCATTCCAGAAGCCAGCTCTTCAGGCAAAGATTAGACTGGTCTGTAAGACGTAAAATGATGCTCATGAAGAGTGTTCAAGTAGATACACGAGACTAAATTGGCAGCTCCTGTCCATAGGTGAGATGAGAAGGCAGGAAGACACAGGAGCTGATTGAATGGGCATGGGAAATCTGGGGTGCAGAGGAGGAGTGTGCGGACATACAGGGACAGCAACTAGGGTCACACAACGTGTGTACAAACTTCTATATGAGAGACTAACTTGAGCTGTAAACTTTCATTTGAAGTACAATTTAAAAAAAAATCTAGAGTTTTTTTGCATATAAGAATTTTAAAGATGGGGTGATAGACATTTCGTTTGTTTTCTAGCTAATTTTTTAAAAGTTGGGTTTTTCATTGAAATTTTTTTCTTCAGATGTCCAGTGAGAAAGAAAAGGCTGACTGAAGGAGCGCTCTGTCCTGGCCCTAATGACTGGATTCTTTGTACACGTCAGGAAGTAGAGGGTCATGGAGTAAATCCATGTACTAGTGACCTTTCTGTATCTGGTATGTTAGATGTGACCTGTGAAGAAATGGATCAGACAACCACAGAACCACAGTGTGAAGTTGCCCGAAGGAGGCTTCAAGAAATTGAGGACAGGTAAATGGGCAGCATACATAGCTGGCTCACTGCTATACAAATCAGGGAACTCATAGTGTACACTTTACATACTAATGTGAGCTGTTCTCATAGACTAGAACTAAGCATTTTCATGTACTACCTCTGAATCTTAGTTTTTGATTTATGACTTAGTTTTCTGGGATACCTTTCAAACTTGATTGTACTTTTTGTAAAACTTTTTTTGTTAAATTGAAATTTTTGACAGCTCTTTTGTACATGTTTTTATTACCCAAGGCTTTATGTTGAACTTTTTGCTATAGCACCTGTAGCTTTTATACTTTTTTATTTTTTTTAATTTTCCCAATTGCTAGAATAATATATAACAGCTTGGCTAAATAATTCTTTCTCTGCTTCTTCCACTCTCTTAATTTACATAGGATAATAGATGAAGATGAAGAAGTTGAAGCCGACAGAAATATTAACCATCTCCCCAGTCTTGTCCTTTCTGATACCATGAAAACAGGTTTGAAGAGGGAATTTGATGAAGTCTTTACAAAGAAAATGATTGAGTCCATGTAAGTTTTGGAACTTGATTTCCATTTAATTAGATCTTTAAGGGAAAGCCCAGTGTCTGTAGACAGTGCGTGTCCTATCCTAGTTATCTCTTTCTGATCACCAGGCAAGTGAAAGCACAGTAGATTCTGTATTTAGCTTGTTGGCCTCTTAGAAAGAGGCCTTTTCTTAGTTTATTGGGGTGAATAAATGTTTTGCAAGCAGGAGTTTGAAGTACGCACACGTGGCTTCCTTGCCTACTTACCTCTTTGTTGAAGCCCTGAAATGCACTATAGCTGCACTACAGTCTAATACTTGGGAATGGGGGACTAGCAAGAGAGAATCCATTTGCTTATATTTGCATGCTGGCTATAGAAACCACATTTTGAAACTACTAGTTTACTTGGCTCTCTTAGTTATCCAGGAACACCATTGAGACCTAGCAAACAAAAACAGAAGTCTGTAGCAGTCAAAATAATTACCACAGAGGTCACAAACCAGAGCTCATATTCTTGCCTCATATCATAGCTCGTAAGCGCCTTTAGCAGAACCATCTTGCTTTTGTCACCACTACTCTTTTTTTTTTTTACTCGTCAGTTTGTTGTACTGTGGTGGCTTACGTGTTGCTGTCAGGCTGGGAACTATGCCACTGGTATTTCAGATACCAGCGGGGCCACCCATGGTGGACAGGTTTCAATGGGGTTTCCAGGCTAAGACATACTAGGAGGAAGGACCTGGCAGTGTACTTCTGAAAAAATTGGCCAGTGAAAACCTTATGAATAGCAGCAGAACATGGTCTGATACAGGGCTGGAAGATGAGCCCCTCATGTTGGAAGGCACTCAAAATACAACTGGGGAAGAGCTGTCTCCCTAGAGTAGAGTTGATTTTAATAATGTGGAGGGAGTCAAGCATTCAGAACCTTTATTTGCTGATGTAGCATGACTCAAAATAAGGAGAAACAGCTGCAAACAGCCATTAATAATCAGAACGTGGACTGTACAAAGTATGAATCTAGGAAAATAGGAAGTTGTCAAAAATGAAATGGGATGCATAAAGATCAGTATCGTAGACATTAGTGAGATGAAATGGACTGGCATTGGCCATTTTGAATCAGACAATCATAGGGCCTATTATGCTGGGACAGATTGAAGAGGAGTGACGTCACATTCATCATCAAGAAGAACATTTCAAGATATATCTTGTAAGACAGTGCTGTCAGTGATAGGATAATATCCATAAGCCTACAAGGAAGACCAACTCTTAAAACTACTGAAATTTACACACTAACCAGTAAGGCCAAAAATGAAGAAAATGAAGATTTTTAGCAACTTCTGCAGTCTGAAACTGATCAAAAATGAAGTTAAGATGCATTGATAATTACTGGCGATGAGAATGCAAAAGTTAGAAATAAAGAAGGATCAGTAGTTGGAAAATAATAGCTTTGGTGATAGAAACGATGCTGGAGATTGCATGTTAGAATTTTGCAAGACCAACGACTCCTTCATTGTGAATACTTTTTTTTTTTTATCACTTTTTTTTTTAATAATTGTTGTGTTTTAAGTGAAAGTTTACAAATCAAGTAAGTCTCTCACATATAAACTTATATACACCTTACTGCATACTCCCATTTACTCTCCCCCTAATGAGTCAGCCCGCTCCCTCTTTCCAGTCTCTCCTTTCGTGACCGTTCTGCAAGCTTCTAACCCTCTCTAACCTCCCATCTCCCTTCCAGACAGGAGTTGCCAACACAGTCTCAAGTGTCCACCTGATAAAAGTAGCTCACTCCTCATCGGCATCTCTCTCCAACCCATTTTCCAGTCCATTCCATGTGTGATGAGTTGTCTTCAGGAATGGCTCCTGTCCTAGGCCAACAGAAGGTTTGGGGACCATGACCGCCGGGATTCTTCTAGTCTCAGTCAGACCATTAAGTCTGGTCTTTTTATGAGAATTTGGGGTCTGCATCCCGTTGTTCTCCTGCTCCCTCAGGGGCTCTCTGTTGTGCTCCCTGTCAGGGCAGTCATCGTTGTGGCGGGGCACCGTCTAGTTCTTCTGGTCTCAGGATGATGTAAGCCTCTAGTTTATGTGGTCTTTTCTGTCTCTCGGGCTCATAATTATCTTGTGACCTTGGTGTTCTTCATTCTCCTTTGATCCAGGAGGGTCGAGACCAATTGATGCATCTTAGATGGCCGCTTGTTAGCATTTAAGACCCCAGACACCACGCTTCAAAGTAGGATGCAGAATGTTTTCTTAATAGAATTTATTTTGTCAATTGACTTAGATGTCCCCTGATGCCATAGTCCCCAAACCCCTGCCCTTGCTCCGCTGACTTTCAAAGCATTCAGTTTATCCCAGAAACTTCTTTGCTTTTGGTCCAGTCCAGTTGAGCTGACCTTCCCTGTATTGAGTATTGTCCTTCCCTTCACCTAAAGTAGTTCTTACCTACTACCTAATCAGTAAATAACCCTCTCCCACCCTCCCTCCCTCCCCCTTCTCGTAACCACAAAAGAATATGTTCTTCTCAGTTTATACTGTTTCTCAGGAACTTTTGTAATAGTGGTCTTATACGACATTTGTCCTTTTGCATCTGACTAATTTAACTCAGCGTAATGCCTTCCAGATTCCTCCATGTTATGAAATGTTTCACAGATTCGTAACTGTCCTTTATCGATGCATAGTATTCCATTGTGTGAATGTACCATAATTTATCCATCTGTTGATAGACGCCTTGGTGAATACCTTTTTTTAACAACATAAACGGTGACTGTACATATGGACCTTACCTGATGGAATACACAGGAATCAAATCAACTACATCTGTGTAAAAAGACAATAGAGAAGCTCAGTATTATCAGTCAGAACAAGGTCAGGGGCTGACTGGAACAGACCATCGATTGCTAATATAGAAGTTTTAAGTCGAAGCTGAAGAAAATCAGAGCAAGTTCACAAGAGCCAAAATACAACCTTGAGTATATCCCATGTGAATTTAGAGACCATCTTAAGAATAGATTTGATGCATTGAACACTGATGACCAAAGATCAGATGAGTTGTGGAATGACAGGAAGGATATCATACACGAAGAAAGCAAAAGGTCCTTAAAAAGACAAGAAAGAAAAGACCAAAATGGGTGTCAGAAGAGACTTTGAAAATTGCTCTTGAATGTAGAGTAGTTAAAGCAAATGGAAGAAATGAATGAAGTAAAAGAGCCAAACAGAAGATTTTAAAGGGTAGCTCAAAAAGACAAAGTATTATAATGAAATATTTAAAAACCTGGAGATAGAAAACCAAAAGGGAAGAACACACTCGGCATTTCTCAAGCTGAAAGAACTGAAGAAAAAATTCGGTCCTCGAGTTGCAGCGTTGAAGGATCCTGTGGGGAAAATACCAAATGACACAGGAACCATCAAAAGAAAATGGAGGGAATGCATGGAAATCACTGTACCAAAAACAATTGTTGACTTTTAACCATTTCAGGAGGTAATATATGATCAGGAATCGGTGGTAGTGAAGAAAGAAGTACAAGCTAAACTGAAGACGTTGGCAAAAAAACAAGACTTGTAGACTTTGACAGAATACCAGTTGAGATGTCAGCAAACCAGTGCAGCACTGGAGGTGCTCACTTGTCTATGCCAAGAAATTTGGAGGACAGCTACCTGGCCAACCGATCTGTATTTGTGCCAAACCTAGATTTTTGAGTGGAATGTAGAAATTATCAAACAGTATTATTAATATCACATACAAGTAAAATTTTGCTGAAAATCATTCAAAAGCCTCTTCAGTAGTACATTGACCGGGAACTGCCAGAAATTCACTCCAGATTCAGAAGAGGATGTAGAGCAAGGGTTATCATTGCTGATGTCATATGAATCTTGGCTGAAAGCAGAGAATACCAGGAGGATGTTTATCTGTGTTTTACTGCTATGCAAAGGCATTCGACTGTGTGGATCATAACAAATTATGGATAACATTGCAAAGAATGGAAATTCCAGAACACTTCATCATGCTCAGGAAGAACCTGTACATGGCCCAAGAGGCAGTCATTAGAACAGAACAAGGGGATACTGTGTGGTTTAAAGTTAGGAAAAATGCGTCGGGGTTGTATCCTTTCACTGTGCTTATTCAATTTGTATGCTGAGCAAATCCGAGAAGCTGGACTATATGAAGAACACGGCATCGGGATTGGAGGAAGACTCACTAACAACCTGCAATACATAGGTGACACAGCCTTACTTCCTGAAAGCGAAGAGGACTTGAAGCACTTACTGATGAAGATCAAAGACTATAGCCTTCAGTATGGATTACACCTCAATATAAAGAAAACAAAAATCCTCACAACTGGACGAGTAAGTAACATCATGATAAATGGAGAAAATAATTAAAGTTGTCGAGGATTTCATTTTACTTGGGTCCACAGTCAGCGTCCATGGAAACAGCAGTTAGGAAATCAAATGCTCTATTGCATTGGGCAAATGTGCTGCAAAAGACCTCTTTAAAGTGTTAAAAAACAAAGATATCACTTTGAAGACTAAGGCGTCCCTGACCAAAGCTATAGTATTTTCAGTCGCCTCATATGCGTGCAAAAGCTGGGCAGTGAGTAAGGAAGACTGAAGAAGAATTGATGCCTTTGAATTATGATGCTGGCAAAGAACATCGATAATACCATGGACTGCTGGAAGAATAAACAAATCTGTCTTGGAACCAGTAGAGCAGAATACTCCTTAGAAGCAACACTTAGTCTTAAATACTCTGAACACATTATCAGCAAGGACCAGTCCCTGGAGGACGTTATGCTTGGTAAAGTAGAGGGTCATCAAAAAAGAGGAAGACCCTCCACAAGATGGATCGACACAGTGGCTGCAACATTGGGCTGTGGCATAATAACATTTATGAGGATGTTGTATGTAGGGTTGCTGTGAGTCAGAACTGAAACGGCACCTAACGACAACAACATCTTGCTATTAATTTAGATACAATGAGCTTGTTTACCTGGTTTCCTAGATCAACAGAGTAGAAACAGAAACAGCAAGTTGGCGCAGAAGAAACAGTAGCAAGTAGTGACAGTTAACAGTGTGAGAGGACGAGAGAGGAAACTAGAAGCAAACATAGGCACCTGAAAAGCAGAGCAGCCTGGGGCCCATTAGATAAGGACAGAGGACTAGCTCTGTAATCCTGGTAGTCCTTGAGCCTACAGAGCCCACATTGTCATAATCCTCTGTGTGTGAAATAATATGCAAGTCATAAAATTCCATTTAGGCATTTCTTGTTGTTAGGTGCCATTGAGTCAGTTCTCATAGCAACCCCATGTGACAGAGTAAACTGTCCCATGGGGTTTCTGTACACATCTTTCTTCTGCAGAGCCGTTGGTTGGGTTTGAACCTCCAGCTTTCCAGTTAGCATCGGACCGCTTAATCATTGTGCCACCAGAGCTCCTCCTTGGGCGTTTAGGCCTAGAAAACACTTGGTGTAGACTTGGTGCTCAGTGAAGGTGGGTTTCACAGTGATGCCAGACTGATGAAACGTTATTGCCTTCGGGCACAGTGGAAGTGGTTGTGCGTGGAGGTTCAGTTGCTGCTTGATGTTAGCTCACAGAGATTCTTGCATTAGTGCCCTGGCTTGAGCTTATGATTAACTACCTAGTCCTGAGAGTGGGTAAATGCTTTAGCAAAGAGTAAGCAGGTCACATTGCCCTGCAGCCTAGTACATAGCATTTTCTGATCTTGGTAGTTTTCCAGAAGCCAGCCTTTGGGAGTGTTAGTCCTTGTTTGTGTTTTATTTTAACTTCTTACCTTTGGATCCCCAAAACCATCACTGCCAGGGAAGGAACATAATCATTTTGGCTTAACTGAAAAGTATTATACTTTAATAGCTATATCGAGCAAAAGGTGACTGAAACTGAAATACTGTGTTTGTCCAGTGTTTCATTTTCTTTTAGAATGATTTAAAGCAAGATAGCAGCCTGACCAAGATAGCAGCGCATGTCTGCTAATGTTGCCCACAATTTTTTTTTTAATTTGTAATGTTAAAATAAATCTAAGGCCTTTATTTTACACATTGGTTATTTATATTTCTTTTAATCAAAACATCAGGAAAGCCAGTTGGTTTAGTTACAGATTACATGCAGAACTGTGAAATTTTATATATTTGAGTGGTTTTTCTAAAGATCCATTTGAATTGTCATAAATGTCAAGTTTTGATGCCATCACTTTTTTCCCTTAAGGTGTTAGGTAGCAGGCATTAGCTGTTCAGCTCATATCTCTTATTTCCGTGTCCTAAATTTTTTAACAAAAATCTATATGTCTTAGGAGCCGTCCTTCCATGGAGCTTGTGCTGTGGAAACCTCTCCCCGAACTCCTCTCGGATAAGCCAAAGCCGTCAACTAATGCTAAGAACTACCCAGGAGAGAGCCAAACTAAGCATGCAGCTGCTGGCACTGCCTTCCCTCAGAGAACTGAGCTGTTCTTGGAACCACGGCAAACAGGGGTGCCTCTTTACGATAGTTTGGAGACAGCTGCTTGCACAGAAGAAGAGATGGAACTCTAGAAACCGTTTTCTACACTAACATTGTCAAATTTTAGAAGGTTCCTGTGTTCAGCCGTGAGCCTGCTTGCATAGCATAGGGACTTGAAGGTTTTATGAAACGGGTGTAATAATATCTCCACCTGTGATTTGGGGTGGGAGTCTCATTTTGGGTAGCCATTTATTGAATTCAGTTTTTTGCCAAGGAAGCTTTTCTCAAGGGAAAAGCCATTTCCTAGGGGCTTATTAAATGTCACAGCCTCTATACAGGTAAGTATAGAAACTATATGAGTAAGGGTGACTTCTGTCACCCGTTATATTGTCTAAACTATTCAGACACTTGGAGACTATTCTCCTTGTGATGAAAAAGTTGAATTAAGAATATACCTATTAGAACTGACAATTGAGTCATAGTCTGGACAGCTCTGTTTACAGTGGGTGACTTTATGTAATTGGTGAGAAGGAGGGAAGAAAGCAGTAGTGTAAGCCTATTGTTAAGAAATTGGATGGGGACCCTGAAACTTGTATATTAGTTGTCAGGTCAGTATAGCTGTATTGATTAAATAGCCAGTAGTAGTGTTGTGTGGTTCACCTCTTCACCTCTGGAAATGCATTGAAAACACAAAGAAAAGGTTTTTCCTTCAGAGCTTATTTGCCTTGTGCTACTGTTGCTCCTTGGTTTCCCCTGCATAATTGATAAGCCTGGTTATTCAGCAGTGTTTACAACTTAATTAACTTTGAATGATAGTTAAGATTGTGAGGTAACCCATGTACAAACGGGCTATGGGAGAAGCATCCCTTAGTTAATCCTGAGGAAATGCTGTGGCAGAGTAACCTGGCCTGGATGCCTTATGGAGTCAAAGAAAGAAGTTGTACCTGTTTTAGCAAATTGAGCTTGTTTGTTTTGTCTTAATTTAGAAAACAATGAATAATTGCGGACATACGGGCAAGTGACATTGAGGTTTACTGAAATAGCCAATTTGCCTGGTGCTTAAAACTGTTGTGCAGTAAGGCTAAAAGTAGAAAATAGTTAACTAGCAGGGAACCCTCACTTCTTGAATACCTAAACCAGGCTCAAGGTGTCATTTGGGGATAACTAGGATTGAAGTTTTTAATTTCTCAGGAAGAGCTCTTCTATGTGGCAAAGGACTCAGTGCAAAGTAAAATGACAATGTCTTTACTGCTACCAATATCTATTAGGACTTTTAAATGAGTATAACACTGACCCTTTCATCACACAACAGGAGACCACTGCAGTTCTTTTTGTTTTATTTTCTGGGTTTTTTTCCTCCTTTGTAGGAATCAGATATCTTATGTAGAAAAAAAAAGGAGAGGTGAATTTTTAGAAACCAGCTCCCAGGCATCTTTGAAACCCATCCTGAAATCCCTTCACTTCTTACAGATGGCATAGGAGTCACAAGTCTGTTAATTGGACTTGTTTCTTCTGTTGGCCTGTTCCTGCTTTCTCTATTTCTGTCTGTATAGTCAGGAAAAGATTTAATGTTTAATATTTAAACAAAATATTTAATGTCTACACGGTAAAATTACATAAACTTCAAACCAGTATTGAAACCAGTTGGAAACCAGCTAATAGTTTCTTAATCTCAGACTTAGAGATGAATGTAAACTATATTCTGTTGAACTGTATTCTGTTGAAATGTGCACGTGTTTGATTCATGCCATTTGAAAAACTTCTGCCTTGTGGTCATTGTTTAATGGGACCAACTTTGTAAAGTGTGTAGCCTTAAAGAAGTCTCCATGCTAAGAAGTTTATTCTAGTACAGCTCAAAAACATGAAGCAACTGTCCAGAGTGAGGACTTTGTCCCAGTGTTAGGGTGGAAGGTGAGATGATAGCTTTCCAAAGAAGGGCCCAAAACACAACTGTGATTGTCTTCTGTAGGAATTGTTGGGCAGGCCTGATCAAAGGTCTGTATGATTGAGAATGGAAAGGAGGAAAGAAGGGTCCAAAACAAGGCTCTGACACTACTGGTAGGAAAGAATGAAGAATCTGTTAATTACAGTCCAAACAGAACTTGTTTCAGGAGTCAAGTTATCTGATAAGATATTTATTTCTGCAGGAAAATGAATGTTTAATGCTCCTTTTTGAATTTTATCTTCTTGTATATGTTTGTACAAAGATTGTTTTCTTCATCTTGTGGTGCTTACTCCTCTGAGCCATCTCCATAGTCCCGATGCCTCTGCTTTGTTTTTCTTTTGGAATGTAGGGGTTTTGCTTTTGCCCTAAGATTTTCTTCCCAGGTCCCTTTCATTTTATACAACTTTTTGCAGCATGGATCAAACATTGGCCTACTGTGCTAATGTATGAAGAGAAAAAATATCTAAAGCAGGTGAGCTTTAATGAACAAATGTATATTTTCTCTAAGTTTGAGTAGGATGTGTGTGTGTGTGTGTGGTTTTTTAATTAATATGAGAAAGACTGGTTCTCACAAATGTTTAATAAGAAAACTGCTACTCGTTCTTGAAAAGGTACAAATGTAAAATTTAGAAAAATTCCTAGGGCGATGGCCAGAGCCCTGAGGAGAATGTTTACCAGCAAGTTTGTTATTTTGGATCTAGAACTTGGTTTTTTAATAGTGACAAGAATGGTGCAGTAATTAGGAAAGTTCTTGAAGATGCTGTCAATTTTAATTTAAACTGAGAATCTGGTGTTTCTGTATTTTATCGTTTTCAATAAAACTTAAGTGTTTTGGACTTTTTATTTGTGTTCCTATACTTTTAGTAAATAAAATCAGATATCTCTTTGTTTTCCTTTAAATTATACTTAAAGCAGCATTCGTATCTAATGGACTTACTTAAATCTGTTCAGAAGGGATGATTATATTAGGTTAAAGGTAATTTCGTAAATTTGGTATTTCCAGAAGAGGCAGACTGTTTTGCCATTCTAAAAGCCACAGGATGCTTTCCACTCAGAGCAAGTCACTGCTGTTGATTTGTCACTATTCAAATGGTGGTGGTAACTGCACCTGCAAAAATGATCCAGCTGTGGAGTTGGAAGTGGCATACGGAGTTCACAGAGCGGGCCTTGGAACCTTTAAACCTAGGAATGGGGAAGTTACATGGTGTTTCCTGATAGTTCTCAAGAGTCGACAGGTCAGTGGGTGGCAGTATTGCCTGCATGTCTATAACCATGTTTTTGATAAACGTGGATCCCTGATTTGTTGAGCAGGCGGTGTTAAGTTTGGGTTGCAGTTACAGAAAATAACAGATACTGTTTTTTTAACCAGAATTTAAAAATCACAACTGTTAGCCTCATCTAATTTTTTTTTTTTTTAATTTAGAAATTAAAGGCTAACTAGAGAGTGACATTTAGTATTATATTGCAGTTCACCGGTTCCAGTGCCCTGTTTGACCAGTTGGTTTTACAAAATCTTTGTGTCAATACCTAAGGGGTTGGTCATTCGGATTTCACTGGAATAACTGACCAATAAAGTGTTGTGCAGGCAGAGTGTATCAGTACAGTTCAAATCTTCTAGCCTCATTAATTTCTTGGTTCTTCAGAACACAGTGGCATTTTAAGAGATCAACTAGGTACAGTTAGAATACAGTGTTTATAGACTACAGCTCCAACAAGACAATGTCTTTCAACAGTTGATTAGTGGGTAAACTACTGTTCTGTCTCTTAACGAACCTTAGAAGTCACAGATAAAGGTTTGATTCTTAGAAGACTAAAGTTTAACTAATACCTTAAAATATTCCTGGAGTAGGCAATATTACCTTCTGCCCATAGGTCTGTTACTACTTTGTTTCTGCTCCAGTAGCTAGTCTAGTAGAAAAGCAAGGAGGCAGACAGGTGCTGCAAGGCCCAGGGAAATAGTGTGCAGGCATATTGGTACCTCAATCTTTTATCTCAATTATGGGATATAAATACACATTTAATGAAAATCTTGCCTTGGTTTTGGGGGAAGGGTTTTGACTTTTAGTTCTAACCATTCGGTTTGGTGTTTCAATATGAAAATGTCCTTGAATACCAGGTGTTTTCTCAGGGCTGAGTATAGTGCTTAATTTTCACCCATCTGTACAGGAAATGAAAACCTTGATCATGTACACTGGTTATGTATGTCCTGTGTGTTATTTCTGTTAGTACAGCTGCCTCTTTTCACGGGATGTCACCGAATGTAAATTACTTGAGCCTCAGTCCCCAGATGTTTGTGCTGTTATAACTCAGAAATGATACCCACTGCCATTGATTCCGACTCGTAGCAGCCCTATAAAAAAAAAACAAACTCATTGCCGTCAAGTCGATTCCGACTCATAGCAACCCTATAGGACAGAGTAGAACTGCCCCATAGAGTTTCCAAGGAGCGCCTGGCAGATTTAACTGCTGACCTTTAGGTTAGCAGCCATAGCACATACTATGCCACCAGGATTTCCAAAAATTGCCTGAAAGGGTTTCTATGGCTGTTCAGGAACACACTGCCACATTTTTCTCCCCTGGAGCAGCTGGTGTGTTTCAACCACTGACCCTTTGGTTAGTAGCCCAACACTTTAACCACTGTGCCACCAGAGCTCCTGCTGTGCTGCTATGATGGAGCCTAAAATGCATGCTCGGCTGCTGAGGCTACTAACCAAAAGTTTGGTTTGAATCCACCAGCTGCTCAGTGAGAGATGTAGCAGTCTGCTTCCATAAAGATCTACAGCCTTGGAAACCTTATGGGGCAGTTCTATTCTGTCCTTTAGGATTGCTGTGAGCTGGAATTGGCCACAGTGGGTTGGTTTTTTTTTTTTTTAATACAAAACCCAAATAGATTCTCAGCTCTTAAATTTTCAGTTACAGAAAATCAGGTGAGATAATAAGGTTCTCAGTCATGGAGCCAGCTGAAGGCAGTTCTTCCATTTACAATACAGAAACTCGGCACCTACACAGACTTGTCTTGGCCAGCACTGAGGTTGGGCTTCAGCTTCAACAACCGGATCTGAAGTCTTTCCTGCATTCAGGTTTGCTTGTGGACGCTGGCTCCCAGTCGCCATACCACGCTTTCCCTTGTACTTGGCCGAAGCTATAGAATGCTTTGTCTTGCTGCATAGCATGCTTTGCATCCTGCCTCTTTTCATGTATTTTTAATTCACATTGACCTCCCTGAGGTAGTTTTAATAAATGGAAAAATGCCATTTTGATGCTAAATTGACAAAGAATGATTACATCTGCTGCATAGGTGAGATAATTTCTGTAAGTGAGGAAAGTAGTCTCTTGTGAAAAGATGCACCCTGAAGGATGATGACTAAGATTAAATCCCTTCCAAAGTAGATAAGGTGGTAACAGCTAACTTTTGAGTACTTAGGATAGTACTTGGCACATAAACCAAGTGCTTATCATGCATCCCCAGCCTGCCTTCAGAGATACTATCAATCTCCTCTACAGGTGAGGAAATAAGGGATGTTTTGTGCTCAGGGTTACCTGGCTAGGCAGTGTAGAGTTGAACCCAGAGGGTTTGAATCTAGAAAATGCTTTTAATACCTACATAATGGCAAGAGAATCTTGGTATCCAATGGCATATCCTTCCTCTAACATTTTATAAGATACCAAATCAGTAGTAGTTAAGGGTTCCAGCTCTGGATCAAGCAGACTCAGGTTTGCATCCTACTTCTGTCACTTACTGTGATTTTGGTCAGTGTTTTTTTTTGTGGCTGAACAAACTCTCAGAAACACAGTAGCTGCTTAAAGAGTAGATGTATCACTTATCACAGCCAGGAATTGAAACAGGCACTAATTAAGGGGGAAAGCCTTATTCACTTTTAATAAGTGGAATGTTCACTAAAATTGAATAAATGATTACCACAGCAAAGAAGTGAAACTTGTAGAGAAAAGAACACAGACTTTCTGCCCAAGAAGGGATTAAAAGAACAAAGACACTGCATTGCACTTTTTAATTGCACAGGTAGTTTTAAATAAATGGAGAAAGCACCTTCCAAAAGCTACAGTAGCAGGGAAAGATTCCATCAAGCATTTACATAGTAAATTTCTAGAATTTCACAAAAAGATTCTTGATCTTTACTTGGACTGTACATGAGGGAAAAGTCACCCCCTCAGGTAGGTGTTCTCTGCTTGCAGAAGCAAACTAAAGGACCTAAAATTGGAGGCAAGCCTGGGATGCTGAGAAGAGGAAGAAGAAATGATGAAGGGTCATTCATAAATTCCATGTCTACTTTAAGACACTTGTCTGGTGACCCTTATTGTCTCCCTAATGTCTGCATGGTTCATCTTGTTAAATGTTTTGGGGCAAACTACTGCCCTTAAGATAAAGGTACAAGGGCAAAAGCTGTAGTTCTTAATTACTGTAATGTATCTGAGTACCTTGGACTGCTGGATGTCAAAAGACAATACTTGGGGTGATCTACAAGTTTTGAACAAATACTTTAGAGGAATTCTCTAGGACTGTACCCCCTCTACTTTGGCTTTTTGAGCACAAACAGGCTTCTCTGTTATCCTCCAGGCAGTGATGTTAATACGCAAGGGAAAGGGCAACAGTGTTGGATCACTGCTTAGACACTAATTAGCTGGGGAAAGAGTTCACTGGCAAAGGTGTCCTCCCAAGAATGGTCTATATCAAGTGGAGAGGACATGTCACTGAAGGGGGAAGGGGAGCCCTCATATCCACAGTCACTATAAGCATCCAGCAGGCAAGAAGATGACTTCAGGCAGTGGCTGGATGAAAGTAGATTTGAGATACCCAGCTCTGGAATGAAGTCATTTTCCACAAGTTCTTCCTTCACCGAGATGGTAAATTCAGGGTGATCCTTCTCTGAGGGGCTGAGAGGTGCTTCCTCGATTTTGATTACCACATTAGCTTCGCTCTCTGTTTCAGAGGGCATCTCTAAGACTAGGGGCTTGGTATATACGTGGTCAAAACGAATTAGTTCATTAATGGCTTCCAGCTTGGCTGGTGACGTCCCCAGTGATGGAGAAGGGGAGGCTGGTAAGGAACTGGGTCCTTCTGGGTGGCCCTCTGGGAGCTCCTCCAGGCTGGTAGACTCTGGGGAGAGATACCTGAAGAACATGACTGGATCCACGTTATCCAGAAGGCCCAAGAGGATATCAGACTGCAAGAAGCAAAAATTAAATTGAGTCCAGTTATCAGAATGCACTTGAGAATCTAGCTAGAACACTTAGTATGAGGTTTCCTAATGTAAATTAATCACTATGCTATACGATGACCTCAGGACCCACCAGGCCCATTTATCCATGCCTCACCTAGAAATAGGAAGGTAGCTGATGTTACCTTTAACTCCACCAAAACTATCTTCCCCTGCCCTCACCTATCTGGTTAGGGATCTCAGGCATCAAACAAGTGGCTTTAACTAGTTACACAGCTCTTTACTAACTCAGAATGATCCCTACCTCAGTGTCTGAAGAGTCAACACCGTCAGAATCCATGGGGAGATGTTCTGGAGGGGTGACATCTGGGCCTGCACCTGCTGCAGAGGTGCACGTAGTCTGAGTGCTGCGGACTCAGCAGACCCGGCCACTGGCCTCGCTCCATTCCCCTGGGAAAAAAGACGGGAATGAATAAACAGCTTGAACAGCCAGAGTCCCTAAGGAAATGCTAGCCAGGCAACTATGATTTCTCAACTTTCAAGAAGGCTAGAAAATGATTCGTCACCAATTCTTTAAAGCTGACAATCTTTCCCTTACTTTGTTTGCATTTTCCTGAGTCCTCCTCAAGAAAGGCTAAGAAAATGCAAGACTATAACTTTCCACTGTGACTTTCTGTGCAATGAAAGATTTTTTCTATCCACTGCAAAGATGCAAAAATTCAGGCCACACTGATATTCTTAATAAAGTTCTGCAGCAAATTTCAGCCTAGAATATTTTAGCTTTTTTTTTTTTTCTTTTACGTTCTTCCTGAACATTGCCTTCACAGAGTAGGATTGCTGTATTGTCAACCTTAGACTTTTCACTCAAGGGCTGTCATCGAATTTGCCATCATCTATAAAACTAAAACCCATACATACATCATGCTTATCAGAGAGGTATCACAACAAGTCCTTTCCCTACTCATTCATATTTATCAAAGAACTACTCTAGTTTTAGTAGCACTCAATGTCTGATTTGACACTCTTATTCTGGTTCTCCTTAATGTCTCCATGGTTCATCTTGTTGGCTGTCCATACTTGTTAGTACTTGTTCTTAGAAAGCCATGTAATTTAACTCTTAGGACTTATTACCAGGTCATGCCCCTTTAGAACCAGTTCTCACTTAAGGCACAAAATAAAGGAGATGAGTTACCTTGGTCTCCACCTCCTCTTCAGTAACCAGGGCATCCATCCCCAAGCGCTGTCTTAACTCCTGGTTCTCAACTATAAGGCCATGAGTTTTCTCTCGCAAAAGCTGATTTTCTAACAGAAGTTTTTGGTTCTGGAAGAAAGTTCAGAAGAGGCTATTAATGCATCTAATTTTTTCACTTAAGGATTCACCTGACAAAGTTTACTACAAATGGTTCTCTTTCCTTCTTGAACTTTTGGAAAACTGTATGCTTATATAGTTAGTTATTCATGGTAGATTACTAGAAGGGCAGGCCATGATTATGAAAAATAAACTATTTAAGAAGTACCATTTCACAGGGGTCGAGAATAACACAATACCTGCAGCTACTAATAGAAACCTCAGTAAAGGGTGATTTGTGGTTTAAAATGCAAATAAGCTAATTTATGATGTTAAAAAAAAAAAATCCTGTCTTTAACTGGGAGGTAATAATGGAAGTGGCAGTAGTGGAGTATAAAATTAAAATATGGAAAAAAACCAAAACCGACCAACCAACTAAACGAAAACTCTTGAAAGACTCATAAAAACCACCTAATAATTAGAATTTAAAAAATAGTATGACTGGGAGGTTATTGCTTACAAGGTAGAGTTTCTGTTTAGACTGATGAATAACAAACATCTGGAAGTGGCTAGCGAGGAAGGTCGTGCAACATGGTGCATGTAATTAATGTCACTGAATTTTATGGTTAAAAATGGTCAAGGTGGCAATTGTTACATATAGTTTACCACAACAGAATTTTTTTTTAAGTTAGAATATTTCTTATGTGTTCAGGAGATGTAACTGACAACAACTGAAGATTAGGTAACAGGTAGGCCCTGGAAGGGGAAGGGAATGTTTAGCAGACTTCGGCCAAGCCAGGAAGGGTCTCAAATTCAAGCAGTGATTTCCTATCTGCCTCTACTAATTTTTTAGAGCTAACTCACTAAACATTCTTGAATTCACAACCTTTGAGAAAGATCCAGCACCAAAGGCCAAAGGGTCTGTCATAAAGCTCTCTGCTCTCAAGTTTGACCACTTCAATAATTACCTATCTAGCCTAACTCAGATACTTAATGATAATTTAACTTGTAATTACATACACACACACAACAAAAACCAAATCCACTGTCAGAGTCAATCCAACTCACACTCAATTATATTCTCAAGAGGGTGAAGCAACATGGGCTAGACAGCAAACAGAACATTCCTCAAGGAAGGACTTACAATGGATACAAGGTAAGAGTTG
Source organism: Loxodonta africana (assembly GCF_030014295.1). Taxonomy (NCBI): domain Eukaryota; kingdom Metazoa; phylum Chordata; class Mammalia; order Proboscidea; family Elephantidae; genus Loxodonta; species Loxodonta africana. The sequence goes on along the minus strand of NC_087360.1, from coordinate 27,667,655 downwards.
GGCCTTAAAGCATTTTTACCTCTTCTTCCAAATCTACTACTTGTTGTTCCAGCTCACTCATTCGTGCTTTCTTTCGGTCTCTGGCAGTCTGAGCTGCTACTCTGTTTTTCAGTTTCCTGAGAACAGAAGGAGCATACACTTCGAGTCACCTCAAACTTTATATCTTTATTTGAAAATTTAGCCAGCTGGTGCTTTCATTTTAATTTAGGGTTTAAATCAGACTAATGGTAAAATACATTTCAAGCTCCTCCCCTCAACAAAACAAAAAATACGTAGCTTTCTGTCCATCTGGCTTGAAGATGTGCCGTATTCTCCCCGTATTGAGTCATCCACTTGTCTCATCCCAGCCTCGGCACATGGGCTGGAACCCGGGGCTATTCCTCTTGCATCATACCAAACTTTCCTCCTCCCCCTCCTTCGCGCCCGCTGCATCCTGACTCCCAATTTTCCTAAACCACATCCAACCTGGACTGATTAAATCTAGTACAGCCGCAACTGCGCTAAGATATAACCCCCTCCCTTCCCAAATCCCATTTGGATAAGGAAGGGGCTGATCCTTTTTGCCCTAGTGCCGAGGATCCTAGGTGAGACACCCTGATGGCTGGACCTGGGTCTGCTGGGGGAGACCTTAATAAACCACAAACGGCAGAAGTGCTACGGCTGCTAACCAAAGGGTCAGCAGTTCAAATCCGCCAGGCGCTCCTTGGAAACTCTACGAGGCAGTTCTACTCTGCCCTATAGGGTCGCTATGAGTCGGAATCGACTCGAGGGTACTGGGTTTTTGGAAGGACTAGGTAAGGAGCCCTGGGTGCAATGGTCAAGTCCTCGGCTGCTAACCGAAAGGTTCTAACCCACCCAACGGCACCGCGGGAGAAACACCTGGCGATCTATCCTCACAAAGATTACAGCTTTATACTCTGTCACAGGGGGTCGCTATGGGTTGAAAATCGACTCCACGGCAGCTAACAACAATATTAGGCATACTACATGCATAGCCCACTCAATCTCCCCATCCACCGCTGGAAGGAGATCCCACTTTAAGGACAATGAGCTTGACTGGTCAAAACGCCTTACAGAGCTCACAGCCCTTTCAACAGCTCTGTCATTTCAACTCCACGCCCGTCCAGAAAAATTGGTAAACAGAGAAGAGGCTCATCGACTCCCTGTTACAGTCAAAACGCCCAAGTTGAGACAGGCTGAGCGACCGGTCTGCGGTCACACTGTAAGAGGCCTAGAACCCAGGTGCCCGCATCCCCGGCTCTGGACATCTCTAAGGAAAAAGAAAAGAACTGGCCTCCACCCCGCGCGGCGGATCCGGCCAGCCCACGGCCCCTGCCCCGCCCCGCGCCGCGCCACGCTGGCACCGACCTTGCCAGGTCGCCAGCACCAGAGGGATCAGAACCCAGCCCCCGGGCCGGCCTCGGGCCCCGCGCCCTCTGGGTCCCCGCGCCGACCGCGGCCCGCGCCGCCTGCACCCACCTCCGCAGCGCCTTCTCCTCGGGGCTCAGGTGCGTGAGGCGCTGTCGCTTGCGCGCCTGGGGCGGCCCCCCGGCCGCCACCTCCGGGCTGGCGCCTTGTTGACCCGGAACCATGAGCGGCAGGGCCCGGCCGACCGGGGCTCCGGCGGCGGCAGGGACAGGGGCGGACTTGCTGGACAGAAGCAGCATCTTGGGGGCCCCGGTGGCCGGGCTCGGCGCAGCTGCCACCACCACCATTACCGGGAAGCGTCTGGCGAGTGCGCGCCGCCGCCGCCCAGTGGGCCGCCCTAGCCGCGCCCAGCCTTTCTACCGTCGTGGCCCTCCGCGATTGGCCAGCTTCGCGTGACGCACGGCCAATCTTGGCGCCCATTGGCCGGGCAGGGCGGGCAGGGGCGGGGCCGGGGCGGCCCTCGTAGCAGCCGTTGTCCCTCGCAGCGGGTCAGGCGCCTTTGCGGCGGGGAGTCCGACGGGGCCGGTTCGGAGGCTTGGGGCGTAGAGGCTTGGGGGGAGCCCCAGGCCGGCCGGGAGCGGCCGGAGTGACCCTGGGCTCGCGCGGGAAGGACCCAGACGAGCCCGAGTTTCCGTAACAGACGGACCTTGCTCTCAGGCTGACGCGTTTTTACTCGGAATGCCGGCCAAGTCCCAAACCGACAGCTCTCCAGGCTGACGAATTTTTACCGAGGCTAACAGAGTTTTACTTTAGCCTGACAAAATTTTATTTCGTGCACCACTTGGGGCCCCGAGCGCAGCGGAAACTCAAAAGAGCTCGAACCGGGTCTTGGGCTAGGAACAAGACTGGAGAGAAATTCCTCGAAATAAAAGAGTAGGAAATGAGATCGCACATTTTAAAACTAAGTGTAGCACAAACACCAGAGGGCCAAACCCGTTGTTGTGGAGTCAATTCCGACTCATAGTGACCCTGTGGGACAGAGTAGAGCTGCCCCATAGGGTTTCCAAGAAGCTGCTGATGGATTCGAACCGCAAACCTTTTGGTTAGCAGCCATAGCTCTTTAGCCACTGCAGCACCAAGGCTCCAAGTGGAGCAGCTAGTGAGGGTTTAATAAAGCATAGATGTTATTCTACCGGGTGGTGGGATCCACGGAATTTAATTTTTCTTTGCGCTTCTAAACTTTATACTATGAGTGTACATTAAGCAAAATCCACGTGTAAAAACGGGTTGGGGGGGTTACCTTCAGTCCTGTTGCTCGTGGGCCGGGAGGTTCGAGACTCCTGCCCGGCAGTTACCGCTCAATGTGGGGTCCACGCTTGTGAAAGAGAGGCGGTGAAGATGCAGCAAGACAGCAATTTAGACACAAGAATGTTAAAAATGGAGAAACCCTGGAGAACATGACAAATACGCAGGTTCACTTTCTTGAAGCAAATTGCAAAATGTTAAGCTCCCTAGAATTACAAAGCAATACTTCGTTTAGCAATTAGTTATTGCTCCCTTTTTTGTTCTATGTTCTAGGGATGGAAAGTATTAAGACTCCTGAGCTTGGTAGTTGGACGTTATGCAAAAGGTGAAATGTTAAGACAGCAACGTTCTAGATAATTCTTGGGTGTTAATAAGTCAGGTGAAGGAGCCCTGGTGGTGCAGTGGTTAAGAGCTTGGGTGCTAACTGAAAGGTTGACTATTCAAACCCACCAGCACCTCCCTGGGAGAAGGATATAGCAGTTTGATTCTGTAAAGATTACAGCCTTGGAAACCCTATAGGGCAGTTCTACTCCGTCCTACAGGATCACTATGAGTCAGAATTCACTCCAGAGCAATGGATTTAGATTTTCTTTTTTTTTTGCTTTGTTTATTAAGTTAGATTAGCTCTTCAATTACATTTTAGTAGGGTGGGAACAGGATGGGAAAAAGGAACTAAAGCAATTTAGTTTTTTAAAGGGACACAGTTTCTGTTATTCCCAGGACTAGGCCATGAGTGTCCTAACATGTATTCTTCCTCCATGTTGGCAGAGAGAAATCAGCCACTATTTATTTAAGCTGGACTGGCCCAGCTCAGGCTGTCCTGAGCACACAGTGTTTCTGTGGTCTGGAAAAGGGGGTGGGAATGTCTGCAGAACAAACAAACCGGCCTCCATTTTAACTCTCTCCAGTCTTGAGCTGCCTGGTTCCTAATATACCTCCAGATGTCAGGGGGCTCACTCCTGGCCCCTGGGACTCTTGGGAGAAACCTTTGTGCCTTCCATTTGAGACTTCCACGTTTATATCAAAGGACCTTGGAAAGCTGTAAGAGGCTCAGAGAAAAGTCATGCAATTATGTCCTGTAACCTTTCATTTACTGAGTTCACATTTATTAACTTGAAGATAATTTCTGGCACTGTTTAAGAAACTCGGGGAAACTAAAAACAAAAATGCCAAGAGTTTAGGCAAAAAGAAAGAAAGGAAACGCACGAGGCCCCTATTAGTCCATACCATACCATACCCATTGCCGTAGAGTCAATTCCGATTCATACTAACCTTATAGGACAGAATAGAACTGCACTACAGGGTCGCCAAGGAGCACCTGGTGGATTTGAACTGCTCACCTTTATGGTTAGCAGCCGTAGCACTTAACCGCTACAGCACGCCAGCAGGGTGTAAATGAGGAACCATGTGGAAAAAGGTACAAGATACTGGGGCAGAGGAGAAAGTCAAACGCTTACATTTTGGTCTTGGTTGATGGAGAAGAAATGGAATGTTGAAACTGACTCCCCTAGCTTTTTGCTCAAGGCTTTTATCTTTTCGACCAATAGTTTAAGTCATACTAAAAAAAACAGTAATTTGATCCAATGCAGATCACTATCCATGAAGTCTTGAACACCCTGTGTCCAAACCCTTGAGTGGTTTCATATCCTCTTTGTAAAATGAATCCTATAATTCTTGCAACCAAAAAAAAAAAAAAAGAAAGAAAACCAAACCCATTGCTGTCAAGTCGATTCTGACTCCTAACGACCGTAGTCTTTGTGAAATACAAGAAGCAGTGATGAGCAAACAAACCTGTGAAACGCTGTTAAGTGTGAGTAAATGTCAAGGTAAACGAACAAACAAACAAAAAGTGATGATCTATCTGAAACTAAAATTCAAGAACTGCTCTGTCTAACGCAGTAGCTACTAGCTACCCTGGTGGTACAGTGGTTACGAGCTGTGGCTACTAACCAAAAGGTTAGCAGTTCAAGTCTACCAGGTGCTCCTTGGAAACCCTACGGGGAAGTTCTGCTCTGTCACTGTGAGTTGCACTTGATTCAATGGCAATAGGTTTGGTTTTTTTTTTTTTTGGTTTCAGCCACAAGTGGCTATTGAGCACCTGAAATGGGGCCAGTTCAAAATGAAAAGTACTGCAACTGTGAAATACACACTGGATTTGAAGATAAAAAATGAAAAAAAGAAAAAATATCATTAATCATTTTTATATTGATTATAAAGAAGGAGCCCTGGTGGCACAACAGTTAAGCGCTCAGCTGCTAATTGAAAGGCTGACAGTTCAAACTCACCCAGCAGCTCTGCAGAAGAAAGACCTATCTGCTTCTGTAAAGATAACAGCCTAGAAAACTCTATAGGGCAGTTCTAGTCTGTCACATGGGGTTGCTATGAGTTGAAAATCAACTTGACAGCACCCAACAACAACATATTGATTATAAGTTAAAATGAGAATATTTTTGGATCTGTTGGCTTAAACTATGTTACTGAAATTAATTTCACTTGTTTCTTTCTGGTTTTTTTTTTTTGAAGCCCAGGTGGCCCAGTGGTTAAATGTTCAGCTGCCAACCAAAAGGTCAGCAGTTTGAACCCACCAGCCACTCCTTGGAAACTTTGTGGGGCAGTTCTGTTCTGTTCTATAGGGCTGCTATGAGTTGGAATCGACAGCAACTGGTATGAGTCGGAATTGACTCAACAGCAACGAGTTTACTAGAATATGAAAAATTACCTAGCTGGCTTGCATTATATTTCTACTGGGAAGCACCGATCTATGTGAGAGATGGCACAGGGAAAGAGGAACAAAGGAAGGGAAATAAATTCGTGCAAATCTGCTGTCTTTTTGAAGTGGCGGTATGCACAGGGTAGTTCTGCTTTGCACACGTGGGATTGCCATGACTCAGAATTGATTCAATGACAAAGTTTTCATTTGTTTATGCATGATGGTTAACCCTAGACATTATTAGAATAAATAGGTGTGTTAATAATGATTTTAGGACAGGGATACCTGTATCCCTCCAGGTGCACAATGACTTGCCAAGTCATGTGTGGATACATGGATAAAATCTCTCTTCCAAAATCCATGTGCCTGAGAACATGACTCTGAAGCAGATTCTTTTGCTATTCTAGCACTCTACAAAGGAGAGACCCTACTCTTCCCCATACCTGTTGTATTTGTGATCTATAGGGTTTTCACTGGCTGATTTTTTCAGAAGTAGCTTGCCAGGCCTTTCTTCCTGGTCTGTCTTAATCTCGAGGTTTTGCTGAAACCTGTTAAGCATCATAGCAACATGCAAGCCTCCACTGACAGATGGTGGTGGCTGCATATAAGGTGCATTGTCTGGTAACTGAATCTGGGTATCCCACATGGAAGGCAAGAATTCTACCACTGTCCTACCACTGCCCACCCCCATGTCTAATCTCCCCAAAACGCATTGTCTTGGGGTAGATAAACCTCTGGAGCTCCAAACAAATAGACCTGTCTAGCTATTGGAGATGAAATTTAGAAAGGAAATGACCCTCCTCACTGACTGTCAAATCCCTTTCCAACTCCAGTGGTTCTAATTCTTTACTTTCAATAAGATTGATGGAAGATAAAATAGAATTGTCAGGGGGAAGCCAGCACAGCCTGTGCAAGGCAGGGCCATGGTAGCTCCATAGACACACCCAGACTCCCTGAGGGACTGAATTGCTAGGCTGAGGGCTGTGGGGACCATGGTCTCAGGGAACATCAAGTTCAATTGGCATAACAGAGTTTATAAAAAAAATGTTCTACATTCTACTTTGGTGAGTAGCATCTGGGGTCTTAAAAGCCTGTGAGCGGCTACCTAGGATACTCCACTGGTCTCACCCCTTCGGGAGCAAGGAAGAATGAAGAAAATTAAAGACACAAGGAAAGATTAGTCCAAAGGACTAATGGACCACATCTACTATGGCCTCCACCAGACTGAGTCCAGTACAATGAGATGGTGCCCAGCTACCACCACTGACTGCTCTGACAGGGATCACAGTAGAGGGTCCTGGGCACAGCTGGAGAAAAAATGTACAACAAAATTCTAATTCAAAAAGAAAGACCAGACTTGTTGGCCTGACAGAGACTGGAGAAACCCCAAGAGTATGGTCCCCAGATACCCTTTTAGCTCAGTAATGAGGCCACTCCTTCAACCAAAGATTAAACAGACCCATGGAACAAAAAAAGACTAAAGGGGCACACCAGCCCTGGGGTGGAGCCTGGAAAGTAGGAGGAAACAGGATAGCCGGTAATAGAGAGCCCAGGTTGGAGGAGGGAGAGTGCTGACATGTCGTGGTGTTGTTAACCAATGTCATACAACGTGTGTACCAACTGTTCGATGAGAAACTAGTTTGTTCTGTAAACCTTCATCTAAAGTTCAATAAAAAAAAGAATTGTCAGCTGAGAGTTTAATAAAAATAATTTTTGATGATACATCACTATGTGACTTGGCTTCTAACTTGAAAGGTATTAAAGGATTGGCAGAGGGATAAAATATCAGCGACTATTTCTTTAATTTGGGCTGCCCCAGCTCTGGCTGTCCTGAGCACATGTTGTTTCTGTGGGTTGGAAGACAGAGGGGGAGTTTCTCTTTTCCCATCTACTTGGTTATATGAGCAAAGTTTCTGGGCACTTACATTTAAAAAAAGAAAAGAATAAAATTTATGCTGAACACTGTCACATTGTAACAGTAAGCTCTATTCATCCATTGATACATGAATCCAGAGATCCCATTCCAATATCATTTTACTTTGTATGATATAATAATTATTTATCAAAATTTGGACGATGTAGATATTGCTTTGAAGTTTAATAAAATTTTAGATGTGATAACTCAATGTGGAATATTTTTTATGATAAGAAGAAAATTTTTAAATATTTATATACTTTTTTTGCAGAGTAATTAGGTAATCAATAATAGACTTTCAAAAATTATATTACATTGGGATAACAGTCTGTTGGGGATGTAGAATGGAAATACAACTTCAAAGAGAAAGGGGAATAACGTAAAATATCTGGTTCTTAAAAAAGTTGTTGGTATATGTTTTAACTATTGATTTTGATATAATTTCAGATTTACTGAAAAAATGCAAAAATAGTATAGAGTTCCTGCATACTCTTCACCTAGACTCTCCAGTTAGTTAATGAATAACATTTTACCATGTTTGCCTTATCATTCTCTCTCTCTCTATATATATATTTACATATATTTCTCCCTCATAACTGCAGTACTGCCATCAAAAGCAGGAAGTGAGCATTATTCAATATTTCACTATCTAATCCCCACCCCCCACCAAGTGTCAGTCAGTTTGTCGTACTGTGGGGGCCTGCGCGTTGCTCTGGCGCTGCAAGCTATGCCACCAGTGTTCAGATACCAGCAGGGTCACCCATGGAGGACAGGTTTCAGCTGAGCTTCCAGACTAAGACAGACTGGCAAGAAGGACCCGGCAGCCTACTTCTGAAAAGAATTAGCTGGTGAAAACCTTATGAATTGTGGTATTGGTGAAGAATATTGAATATACCATGGACTGCCAAAAGAATGAACAAATCTGTCTTGGAGGAAGTACAACCAGAATGCTCCTTAGAAGCAAGGACCGTGAGACTACATCTTACATACTTTGGACATGTTGTCAGGAGGGATCAGTCCCTGGAAAAGGACATCATGCTTGGCAAAGCACAGGGTCAGCGAAAAAGATCCTCAACGAGGTGGATTGACACAGTGGCTGCAATGATGGGCTCAAGTATAACAATGATTGTAAGGATGGCGCAGGACCAGGCAGTGTTTTGTTCTGTTGTGCATGGGGTCGCTGAGTCAGAACCGACTTGATGGCACCTACAACAACAGCAACCTAACCCCCAGGCTCCATTCAAATTTCTCTAAGTGTCCCAAAAATGTCCTTAGTAATCCAGTCCAAGAACAAACATGTCCTTCAATATGGAACTGTTCCTCAATCTTTTTTCATCTTGACATTTTTTGAAAGTACAGGCCAATAACTTTGTAGAATGTCCCTCAATCTGGATTGTCTGATGTTACCTCATGATTTATGTGTTTTGGGCAGAAGTGATGTTACATTCTTGTCAGTGCCTTGGATCAGGAGGCACATAATGTCAATTTGTCCCATAGCTAGTAACATCAACTTTGGCCAGTTGGTTCTGTGGTGTCTGCCAGGTTACTCCACTTTGAAGTTAATTAGTAAGCATTATACTTATTAATAATAAGTATTTCATGGGAAGGTATTTCAAGATATATAACCTGTTCCTCCTCATCAGGCTTTCACCCACCAATTTTGGTATCCGTTGATGATTCTTGCCTGAATTATAACTGTGTTGTTACTGGAAACCCTGGTGGCATAGTGGTTAAGTGCTACGGCTGCTAACCAATAGGTCGGCAGTTTGAATCCTCCAGGCGCTCCTTGGAAACTCTATGGGGCAGTTCTACTCTGTCCTATAGGGTTGCTATGAGTCGGAATAGACTTGACTGCAGTGGGGTTTTTTTTTGTTGTTGTTTATGTTGTTATTGTTAGTTGCTATTCAGTTTATTCTGACTCATGGCAACTCCGTGTGTGTCGGAGCAGAACTGTACTCCATAGAGTTTTCAAGGCTGTGACCTTTTGGAAGCAGATAGCCATGTTTGTCTTCCAAGGTACCTTTAGGTGGGTTCAAACTGCCAGCCTTTCAGGAGCAGCCAAGCACTTGACTACTTGTGCTACCCAGGGACTCCAATTATCACTCTAATGGTTTCAAATGGTGATTTTCTAATTCCCGCATTCTTTCTGCATTTACTACTTGGAATTCTACTCTAAGGTAGAACTCTGTGTTCTTCTTTGTTTATTTATTCATCATTATCAAGCCATGGCGTCCTATTTTACTCAGTGGTTTAAAATCCATTACTACATTATTTATTTTGAGTCTCAGACTGTCTCAGACTTGGCCAATGGGAGTCCCTTTAAGCTGGCTCCTGTGTCCTTTTTGACATGTCCTCATCATTCTTTGAGTACATCCTTATTTTCTGGTAAGGCAAAATATTCCAGACTCATCTGTTCTTTACTAGCTCCAGCCCTGGAATTGGCCATTTCTCCAAGGAGCTCTGGCTTCTTTTAGTGAAGAATGGAGCTTAGAAACAAAGACCTGGGTGCTAGGTGTGCTCATTGCTATTGGGGTGTCATTGCTTCTAGGTTCTTTCAGTGAATGAGACTAGGAAATACATGTGTTCTGTGTATGTATGTCTATGTATACATATGTATGTGTACTGGCCTATCTGTATATATTAAAAACTCATAAGTTCATACCAATAACTCCAATTCCAATCTAACAACAACAGGTCTGTTCTAATAGTCCCTCTTTCCGTAATTTTAACTCCGTTGTCTCACAATGAGAAAACAGGCTTCCATTAACCTAAATGTACTTTCTTATTTGTTAAATTCTCATCTATGTAAATCTATATAACCAATCTACTAGCTATGATTGGTTGACTCCTCAGTCCCAGACAATGCCAACCCCTACTTCCAGCCAGCCGTTCTTGGACAGATCCTTGGCCCATATTTTACAGTGTATGGTAATGGATAGCAAATAACTATGGTATTTAGAGTCCATTGAACACATTTAAAAGAGTGATGCAATCATTTATTTTTAAATGTCAATACTTTCAGTTACATCAGAAATAGCATCCTTTCCAATTGTTTAATTTAACTGTGAAATTTTAGATGTCAAGTTTAAAGTGTAGGAGGGGTATATTGTTTTCATTGTTGTCAGCCGCCATCAAGTCAGCTCCCTACTCAGGGTGACTGCATGCACAACAGAATCGAACCATTGTGATTCATAGAGTTTTTGCTGGCTGATTTTTCAGAAGTAGATTGCCAGGCCTTTCTTCCATGAGGGGTACACGGTTTTACTAAATTATTTTAGGGACCATGTGCCCAAAAAAAGACCACTGTAGCAGAAGAATAAAATCAAAGAGGTAGGAGAGTGAGAGAAAGAGAGAGAGAGAAACGTTTGATCAAGGGGAAAGCACAAGAAACATAGTCAATAGAAAACATGAAACAACATGGTAGAAATAAGTCCACACATAAAATAATCAAATATAACTGTTAATATATTATCTTCTCTTCTTAAAAGAGAAAGGATCTGACTGAGTGAAAAATCCAAAATCTAGCTAAATGCTGTTTACAGGCAATATACCTAAAACAAAACAGTACAAAAACGGAAAATGGCTTACCTGGCAAATGTAGCAATATTAACACCAGACAAAAGACAATATAAGGCAAAAAACATTAAAAGACTAAACAGACTGAAAATGAATCTCCCAACTAATATTGACCAAAGAAAAGCAAGCCTTAGAAGAATACATTTAAGAAATTCTCATTTGTCTAAAGTTGAAAAGGTAAAATTCAAGAATATATTTATTAAGAATATTCAAACAACAACAACAAAAAATTGATAGGCATGAGTAAACACACACACAAGAAAAGAATATTCAGAGTAAGCATATTAAAAACGGGAAAGATTATCACCAATATCAGGATACCTCTAGAAGATAAGAGGTTGGGATTGGCAAGAGGCTTACAGGTGGCTCTAAATTCCTCGAAATAGTCTATTTCATACTCTAAAGACAGTGAATACACATTGCTTTGCTTTATTTTTACTGTTCAAATTGTTTGCATATATTTTTGTGTAGTCTTTTCTACATATTATATATAGCACAATAAAGCAAATTTTAAAATAAAAAAAGGCATTAAAAAGGATAAAAGTTGTCATGGGCTGAATTGTGTCACCCCAAAATACCTGTCAACTTGCCTAGGTCATGAGTCCCTTGTACGATTGTCTACCATTTTATCATCTGATTTGATTTCCCTATGTGTTGTGAATCCCATCACTATGACATAATAAGATGGATTAGTGGCAGTTATATTGATGAGATATACAAGATTAGGTGGTGTCTTCAGCCAATCTCTTTGAGATATAAAAGAGGGAAGCAAGCAGAGAGACATAGGGACCTCTTACCACCAAGAAAGAAGCACCAGGAGCAGAGCACATCCTTTGGACCTGGGGTTCCTGCTCAGAGAAGCTCCTAGTCCAGGGAAAGGTTGATGACAAGAGCCTTCCTCCAGAGCCGACAGAGGGAGAAAGCCTTCCCCTGGAGCTGAAGCCCTGAATTTGGACTTCTAGCCTTCTAAATTGTGAGAGAATAAATTTCTCTTTGTTAAAGCCACCCACTTGTGGTATTTCTGTTATAGCAGCACTAGATGACTAAGACAAAGGGTGTTTCATATTGATTAAAGACACGAGTGATTAGCCATGAATCTTTATTGTACATAGTTACATAATATTGAAAAGTATAAAGACTAAAAATAAATGATGAAAATGACTGATCTACAATCATACTGGAGGACAAATACGCTTCTCTCAGAATCAAAGATTGAGCAGAAAAAAAGATTTGAATGGCACAATTAACAGTCTTAATTGAACTTTCTTCCAACCAAGAATACATTACTTTTTCCAACGTGAAAGATTCACATAGTCTGATCCCATTTCACACTTGAAGAGTGAGACTGACCATCGTGTTTTAGGTTTAGAAACTGAACTGCTGAGTTGTTCCTAGTTTTTGGTTTTGTGAATAAAGCTCCTGTGAACACTGGTGTACAAGTCTTTGTGTGGACATATATTTTCTTTTCTCTTGGGTAAACACCTAGAAGTGGAATTGCTAGGTCATATAGTAGATGTATGACTTTGTTGGAAATTGCCAAACAGTTTTTCAAAGTAGTTGTACCATTTTACATTCCTATGAGCTATATACTGCTTTCTTACATTGCTATTGCAGTTGTCATTGAACTTTCTCGTTAACCAACTTTTCATTTGTTTATTTACATGTTTGTTCCAACTGTTTTTCAACAAGCTCATTAGAAGCAGAAGTCATTTGTTACACTTCTTTATGGTTTTCAGTGCTTAATATAGTTCCTGAGTACATACTAGGCATTCAATAAATATTTGTTGAGTTATTATTGAACTGTTAGATTGCCTGAAACAAGCTTTAAATGACTGGCCATCTTTTAAACTGCCTTGGAAGCTTGCTATAGAATATCGTTCTCTTGAAGGCAGAATTCAACATAAGGCTGGTCTGTCTCGGACTCATTACCAAGGCACTGGAATGTGCTCATTTTTAAGGCACTAAGGCAACATTTCTATTCTACTTTTCTTCCTTATTAAAAAAAAAAAAAAAATTTGGTCTTAAACGCTAACAAGTGGCCATCTAAGATGCATCAATTGGTCTTAACCCACTTGGAGCAAAGGAGAAGAACACCAAAGACACAAGGTAATTATGAGCCCAAGAGACAGAAAGGGCCATATAAACCAGAGACTCCATCAGCCTGAGACCAAAAGAACTAGATGGTGCCCGGCTACAACAGATGACTGCCCTGTCAGGGAACACCACAAAGAACCCCTAAGGGAGCAGGAGGGTTGTGGGATGAAGACCTCAATTCTTATAACAAAACCAAACTTAATGGTCTGAGTGAGACTAGGACCCCGGAGGCCATGGCCCCCAGACCTTCTGTTAGCCCAAGACAGGAACCATTCCCAAAGCCAACTCTTCAGATAGGGATTGGACTGGACTAAAAAAAAAAAAAATTTTTTTTTTTTTCCTAGGGTTAGAAAATGATACTGGCGAAGAGTGAGCTTCTTGGATCAAATAGACAGCTGAGACTATGTGGACAGCTCCTATCTGGAGAGGAGGTGAGAGGGCATAGGGGGTCAGAAGCTGGCCAAATGGACACAAAAATATAGAGTGGAGGGAAGGAGTATGCTGTCTCATTGGAGGGAGAACAACTAAGTTTTTGTATGAGAGACTGACTTGGTTTGTAAACTTTCACTTAAAGCACAATAAAAATTAAAAAACAAAACAAAAAACCCATTTTGTTCAAGATGCCCAGATAAAAGCGCTGAGCTCCCAGATTCCCTCGAAGCTAGGGATGGCGAAATACTGCAGATCAGCCCAACGTGTAAGTAAAAGCTCTGGTCACAGAGGCTTCCAGGAAAGTTTGTTAAAGGAAGAAGGCTCAATCAGGATGCCTTTCATTTTTTGCCCATGGCTCTTTTCCCCTTTCCCCTTTTTGCCTGGAATGCTGATGAAAGTCTGAAGGTTGAGTAGGTTGCAAGCATGAGGAAAAAAACCACATACTAAGGGTGGCAGAGGGGAGTGATAGAAAGAGGCTGGGTTCCTCGTGGCAACATGGAGCGTCCACCTAGCCCTGCTCTAGCCCTAGCCTGCCCATTTCCAGATACCAAATCACATGAGAAATATAAACGACTAATCTATGTGCGCCACAGTAGGTGGGTTCCTGTTATACGCTGCAAGACTCAATCCTTGCTTTTACCTACCACTTTGCCCTCAGTCAGACTTCCCAAACACTGTCTTTGTTTTTTGTTTTTTTTTTTTTCATGAAAAGGCTACTAGCACTGCTAAAGAACAAGCATGCTTGAGAAGGGCAAGTGGAAGTAGGTGAACCCCAGGAACATAATTTTTATCAGTGACACTTTTTTCTGATACCAGGAAATGAGATGAGTCACTATTTCATGGACAGGAAACTTGAGGTTCAAAGGGAAGAGATAATCAGCTTAAGGCTATAGACTATTTCTCCAGCTTATCTATCAGTCCAATACTCCAGGTTTACCAATTTCCTGGAATGTCCTTTTCCTCTTAGTTTGCCGATAAACTCCTATACCAGCATTTCTCAACCATGGCACTGTAACGTTTTGGGCTGGACCATTGAGTGACAACATCACCAGACCCTGCTTCACTGCACCAAACCTGAGGTGCAACATGGCAAATCTGCAGTGTACTCCCAGGTTGCACCCAATTTCTAGATAGCTAGGAGGGCATTAGAAAAAGGGTACCAACAGCTAGTATGGATTATTCCAAGAACATCACATCCTTCCCATCAGTGCTTGAACACACATTAGCACGCGGAAAGTGGCTTTTATTACTTAAAATAAGAAGCGGACAGTATATAACAAATGAGCGGTAACCCTGGTTAAAACCTGTCTGGGCAGAGATGACGACTTTTCCGTGCACACCCCACTTTGTGTCATGGGTGAAAGACTTAAATGGGATGGATATATGACACGCCTATGCCCTCTGGCTTCAGGAAACTGTCCCGGTGGAACTCTTCCATGCAAGCCCTCTACCTGGCATTGTGGCTGAGGGACACAAGGGTAGCCTACCTATTGCCAGTCTCCCCCTGGCCAGGCAGGTCCACTTAGTTAGGCTGTAAGCTTAATGCTAATGTGTGCTGCCCATTAGCACCATAGCCAAGGAGACAAAGAAAGCCTTCTCTCCCAGCAATTTTATATCCCCAGCCTGCTTGACTAATTGTATCTTTTTAACTCTGTTAACAGGTGGGATCAGTCCCTGGAGAAGGATATCATGCTTCGCAAAGTACAGGGTCAGCGGAAAAAAGGAAGACCCTCAATGAGGTGGATTGACACAGTGGCTGCAACAATGAGCTCAAGCATAACAGTGATTGTAAGGATGGTGCAGGACCCGGCAGTGTTTCGTTCTGTTGTGCATAGGGTCGCTATGAGTCGGAATCAACTCGACAGCACCTAACAACAACAACAACAACAACAAACATTCTAAGGCATCCTGCTGACAAAGTGGTTAAATGCTCAGCTGTTAATCAAAAGTTTGGTGGTTTGAACCCACCAGCCCCTCCAAGGTAGAAAGACGTGGCAGTCTGCCTTTGTAAAGATTATAGCCTGTTAACCCTACTGCACAGTTCCATTCTGTGCTATAGGGTTACAAATGAGTCAGAATTCACTTGATGGCAATGGGGTTAACAAGCATCCTGCTGCATCATGCCCCCCTTGACTTCCTGAAGAGGTGAATGGTTAGCCCAGAATTGTATGCTTTTAACCCTGCTAACAAACCCCAGAAACCCTGGTGGCGTAGTGGTTAAGTGCTACGGCTGCTAACCAAGAGGTCGGCAGTTCAAATCTGCCAGGCACTCCTTGGAAACTCTATGGGGCAGTTCTACTCTGTCCTATAGGGTTGCTATGAGTTGGAGTCAACTCTACGCCAGTTGGTTTTTTGTTTTTTTTTTTTAAACAAACTTCAGGTCTGGGGTAGGGTTGTTCTTAGGCCTAAAGACGCCAGCAGGGAGAGAAGGAATGGAGAAAATCATGGCCGTCTGGCTCGTTCAAAGGACCACCTTCTCACAGTCATTCTTTGTGGTAGGGGGCTGTTATGGATTGAATTGTGTCCCCCCAAAATGTGTGTCAACTTGGCTAGGCCAGGATGCCCAGTATTGTGTGATAGTTTGCAATTTCTAATCTGGTATGATTTTTCCTATATGCTGTAAACACTGCCTCTATGATATTAATGAGGCAGGAGTAGAGGTAGTTATGTTAATGACGCAGGACTCAGTCTACAGGGTTAGATTTTATGTTGAGTCAATCTCTTTTGAGATGTAAAAGAGAGAAGCTAGCAAAGAGGAGAGGACCTCCTGCCACCAAGAAAGAAACACCTAGAGAAGAGCATGTCCTTTGGACCAGGGTCTCTGTGCTGAGAAGCTCCTAGACCAGGGCGAGATTGATAACAAGGAACCTCCCCTGGAGCTGACAGAGAGTGAAGCCTTCCCCTGGAGCTAGCACCCTGAATTCAGACTTCTAGCCTCCTAAAATGTGAGAGAATAAACTTCTATTTGATAAAACCATCCGCTTGTGGTATTTCTGTTATAGCAGCACTAGATCACTAAGGGGCTGCCCTGTGCACTGTAGGATAATTAGCAGTATACCAAGTCTGTACCTACTAGATGCCAGTAGCAGCACTCCCTCAGTTGTGACAACCAAAAAAGTCCCCAGATATTCCCAAATGTCACCGAGGGGACAAAATCACCCCCAGTTGAGAAATGCTGCTCTAAACTCTTCGCAAATATCACTTCTCCCTGCACATTTGTCCCCAAGCTGTCCTCCACAGACTTCCAGTATGACACTTGCCACATCTGGTGGCACAGGTTCACCCATAAGGGACTGCATCCAATTCACGTTTGTATTCCCTTATTTGTTGACTAAATCGAATTCAAACTGGTCCAGGAAAAATATGGGAATAGAATTCAAGAATTCTGGCTCCCTGATCCCATGATTTGACACTCATCGAAAAAGACTCATGTGTTCCTATGCCTTTGCTCCGTGTCATATTTTATAGATTTCAGTAGGCAGATTGTAGCTCATGGTGTTGAAAACACCAAGTAAAATTGAAAAAGAAAGAAAAATCGTTAAGACAGTCTTTTACGTTCTCATAAGGAAACATGAAAGACTTTTTTTTTTTTCCAAGACGGCAGAAGAGATGATTTATTGTGCAGGTGTTACACTCAGCCACGACTGAGAACAGAACTAGTCCAGACTGTCATAGGTCCAGGGCAAAGGCTCAAAAGGGACTGATTTGGTAAGAGCAAGGTGGACCTCTCGGAAGTGTCTGAGGCGATTGAATGGCGATGAAAATTCTACATCCATTGAGGCAAGTTCTAGACAGTAGTATGCAGTCAACAACTTGTACCAGCGCCCCTGGCCTTCAGCGTCCCACGTTCCTGCTGCCGTCGCTTCTGTAGGTGCACATGCTAGTGTTTCCTTGGACCTCTGCCTCGTCTTTCTTCTTCTGTGCTTCAGCCTGTGCATTCTCTTCTTCCTCCACTTGGCTCTCACAGCTCGGAGGTTTCTAACAGGATGGCGCTAACACCGAGAGAAGAAAGACTCTTAAATGATCTGGGAGAGAGTGAAGGGCAAGGTTCTACATAATATTTTTGTTTCTCTAATCAAATCAAGGAAACCCTGGTGGTGTAGTGGTTAAGTGCTACTAACCAAAAGGTAGGCAGTTCAAATCCACCAGGCACTCCTTGGAAATCCTAGGGGGCAGTTCTACTCTGTCCTGTAGGGTCGCTATGAGTCAGAATTGACTCGACGGCAATGGAGTTTTAATCAAATCAAAGTTGAATCGTAATCTTGCAGAAGGGGTTATGTCCACCCCTCACCCCTTCTCAGTTTCTGCTAATGTTATCATCTTACTGGTAAAAATCAGTTCCCATTCAGTCAATGCCGACTCATGGAGGCCCCCTGTGTATATTGGTCAAAACTGAGAAACCAACTTCCACGCATTTGGCTTCACTAACCAGTAATCAGCTGCTGTCGAGTCAATTCTGATTCACGGCAACCTCATGTGTCAGAGTAGAACTATACACCATATGGTTTTCAAAGACCGATTTTTCAGAAGTAGATGACCAGGCCTTTCTTTCTAGGTACCGCTGTGTAGACTCAAACCTCTAACTTTGGGTTAACAGTGGGGCATATTAACTGTTTGAGTCACCCAGGGACTCCAGGGCTTTATTACCCTCTAGAAATGGATGAAGTTGTTTTGGTTTGATAGGCCTTTTGATCTTAGTGCTTCTGTTCACTGCTATTAATAGGGGTTTAAAGGAGGACTTTTATGAACTGTTTAAGTCGTGTTGAGATGGTTAGTATGTGGGCAGGAAATCCTCCTGGTCACGTTGGTGAACGTTTCCTTTGATCCTGCTGCTGCCCACCCCTTTCTGAAGAGTTGCAACACTTCCTGAAGCTCACTTGTGTCTATTACGGTTCTAAGAAATTCAATAATCCTTTGGCTTCCACAAAACTCTGCAGTTCATTTGCCAAGTAAATTAAACAGGCCCTGAAAGGGCACAACAACAAAAGGAAAAGATTCATTCAAAAAGTACAAAGGTATCGCCCATCTCTGGTTTTCACTTGGCGTTGACCCAGAGCAGTAAATGGCTCTGCATTTTGTTTTGTCTTTTGAAAGAAAGCACGGTTTTTCCATTGTCGGTACCTCTACTTCCTGACAAAGTTCAAAGGCAGCAAGAGAGGCAAGTTTTATCTTGAAAGAAGTTTAAGCGCTGTAGGCCTCCGTCATGAGTTCTGGGAGAATTAATATCAGGTCACTGGTATTGAATTTTTTTTTTTAATAAACTTTAGATCTACAGAGAAGTTGCAAAGCTAGTGAGAATTATCATACCCTCTCCATCCAGTTACTGGTGCCCAGGACGTTATCAGCTTCCATACCATGGTATATTTGTGAAAACCAAGAAACCAAAATGTGCACATTGCTATTAACTAATCTCCAGACTTTCCTCAGGGTTCACCAGTCTTTCCCTAATGTCCTTTTCTTGTTTCAAGGTCTGGCATTGGCTTTGATTACTTAGCTTTTGTATAATACATCTAGTTTTGCAAAATATTTCATGATTCATTTCAGTAAATGATATTTATTTGAAGAGATAGGTTTGCTTAAGTTCAGCCTTCCCAGGCATCACTCTAGGGCTTTGGCCTCAAAATGTCAGCAGCTGGATCCTTCCGCCTTCAGTGCAGTGGGGTTGCCTTTAGGTGAGGCTCTGAGTTTTTGCATGACCTGGCTGGTGGTGGCTATTGTGGCTGTGGGGTTGATTCTGACTCATAGTGATCCCCTGTGACAGAGTAGAACTGCCCCATAGGGTCTTGGCTCTAATCTTTACGGAAACAGGTTGCCAGGTCTTTCCTAACCTTTCGGTTAGGGGTTCGAACCACCAGCTTTCGGTTAGGAGGACTGGATTTCCTGAGAGTAGTCTAGAGACTTTCAGCATTAAAAAAAGAAAAATTAAAAAGTCTTCTCTTATTTATAGCTGACTTTGGACTTCTGATATTCATGCGGGCAAAGACAGCAAGCTGTGCCTTTTCTGTTCTCTCATAAACAGCCAGGATTTACGTTGTTTCAAGAGCCAGCTGGGTAAAATATAGAGCAAACTCTGGTTTGTGGAATGAAGGCGATATGAGAAGAGAAAAGCTTCAGAAGTGGAGGAGGAAGTAGAATTATGTTTCTTCAGAGAAGTCTCTGTGAGAGAGACCATCTGTCTTCTATCCCCCCTCCCCGCCCCCGATCCCATAAGACACATCGCTACAGCTTGAGGGTTAGGGGTGCTGGCTTGTGAAACAGACTGACCCAGGGTTGGTTTCAGCTGTACCACATACTAGTTGGATGATCTTGGACCAGTTACTTAATTTCTGTGAACCTCGGTTTCCTTGTCTGTAAAATGGGAATTGAGTATTAAATAAAATAATGTATTTAACACAGTGCCTGACATACAGAAAGCATTTGAATGTACTAAGTATTATTATTATTGAGGGCATTAGTGGTTCAATGGTAGAACTTTTGCCTTCCATGTAAGAGACCTGGGTTTGATTCCCAGCCAATGCGCTTCATGTGTAGACAGTACCTGTCTATCGTGGAGGCTTGCGTGTTGCTATGATGCTGAACAGGTTTCAGCTGAGCTTCCAGACTAAGCTGGACTAGGAAGAGAGGCTCGGTGATCTACTTCTGAAAATCGGTCAGTGAAAACCCTATGGATCACAACAGTCTGATTTGCAACTGATCACGAGGTTGGTACAGCATTTCATTGCATGGGGTCACCATGAGTCAGAGGCCGACTAACAACAAGAAGTATTATTATTACTAAAGACCTCTAAAAACTCAATTACTAAAGACAGTCCACCCTAATACCAACACACGTTACCAAACTCTTCTTGTTCTACCATCAGTCTCATCCTTTCTTCCATTTTCGGATAGCAGGTAGCAAAGAAGTTGGCAATTCTCAGAAAGCTAAGTGGAACAATAGGTTACCCAAACCTTCAAAGCAAAATATTTCTAAGTAAGCATAAAATGTGGTGAGATCACAGGCAGGACCAAGTCAACGAAGCAGGAAAAGTGTCATAGTGATGAACACCAGGTAAGTTTTTTTCCAGTTGCTCCCCACCCCCTAAACCAGAGAACAAAATGCCCACGAGTTCTGGGTGGGTTACATCTGGTTCCAAGTAGTCTGCCTTGCTAGTGTGACCTGAAATAAACTCCCCAGCAAAGGACTGCAAACATTGACTGAACATGCAGACCTGTGACCTATGGTTAGATTCCAGGGGCGGAGTTTGGATTACACCATAATTTGGGGGTTGGTGGCCTGTGGGAGCTGCCCTACACATAACAAGGCAAATGAGATGGTCAGATCTGGGAAAGAAGAGGTTGAGATCTGCAACTTTAAAAAAGGCGATCCTGTTGTTTTATTCCAAACACAATCATTTTTCATTTGAAAATGAAATTTCAAATTTCCCAGGACATGTGAGAATTAAGGAATTTGTTATAGTCCTAGGGTCCACAATGTCTTTCCAAAAATACTTGTCATTGTCTGTACATTCAGTGATTTGTGACCTCTTGGGTAACAAGAGGTAGTGGACAAACTGCTGGACTTGAGCGGTAAAATGTGGACCAGCTCTTAGCTCTGCTGGATGACCTGAAACACTAACCTCCTCAAGAGCTTCAGGGTTTCTTTGTCTGAAAAGGCGGAATATGCATGAAAGCAACCTAGCAGAGTACGTGGAACACAGGGAACAGCCTGTCTGATACATGGTTGCAGGCTCCAAAACAAAGGTGGCTCATCTCAGCCAGAGGCACTCTGTCTAGGTGTCTGAAGGAGTGTGACAGCAACAGGAACAAACTCCTGAAGATCTTTGTTGTTGTCCTCCGCTGTCATTGACTGGGCCCTTGACTCACGGTGACCTCCGGCCAACAGAAAGAAAATGTTTCTGGATCCCGCTCATCCCCGTGATCGGTTGCAAATCAGATTGCTGCGATCCATAGGGTTTTCACTGGCTGCTCTTCAGAAGTAGATCACCACACCTTTCCTTCTAGTCTCTTAGTCTGGAAGTTCCATGGAAACCTGTTCAGCAGCATTATCGTGACCATCGCCACCAGTTCCTTTGAGTTGGTCCTGACTCATGGTGGCCTCTTATGTGTCGGAGTAGAACAGTGTGCTCCATAGGGTTTCCAATGGCTGGTTTTTAGAAGTAGATCACCAGGCCTTTTTTCCAAGGTGCCTCTGTGTAGACTTGAATCTCCAGCCTTTTGGTTAGCAGCCACGTGCATTGACTGTTTACCCCGCCCATCAACTCCTGTTCAGCATCATACCAACACGTAATCCACTGCTGACAGACAGGTGGTGGCCGCACAGGAGGTGTAGTGGGAATCATACCCAGGTCTCTCACATGGATGGCAAGAAGTCTACTGGAATTCTACCACTGAACCAGCAATGCCTCTTCCTGGAGATCCACCTGCCCACAAAGGTGCAGCTGGTGGAAGGAAGGAATGTGGGTTCCCAGGCCCCCCAGAGACATATACTTGGGGGAGTCTGTAGATTTTAAAGCTCAAAGGATCTGTGAGTCTGTTGACTTTCTTCTTAACTTCTGGAACAGACAAAGGGGTAAAGAAGATAGCTGACCAAGGGACAGTTTTAAAAAACCAAACCCATTGCCATGGAGTTGACTTTAATTCATGGCAACCCTATACCCAAAAAACCAAAACCCAGTACCATCGAGTCGAATCTGACTCATAGCGACCCTATAGGACAGAGTAGCACTGCCCTATAGAGTTTCCAAGGAGCGCCTCGTGGACTCAAACTGCCAACCCTTTGGTTAGCAGCCGTAGCACTTAACCACTACACCACCAGGGTTTCCAAATAGCAACCCTATTGGACAGAGTAAAATTGCTCCGCAGGGTTTCTGAGGTTGATATCTTTATGCAAACAAATTGTTGAAGCTTTCTTCTGTGGAGTGGCTGTTGGGCTCAAATCACCCACCTTTTGGTTAGCACCCAAGCACTCAATCACTGTGCCACCAGGGCTCCTTAGGTACAGCTTTGGATGGAATTAAACATTTCTCAACTGAAGTGTTTCGGTGGCCTCTAGAAAAACAATAGTTTTTCAGGCGTGCAGGAAGTGGATTGCCCAATTCTAAGTTTCACGGAAAATTTTTGAAAGCAAAGCTTTCTATAGGGACTACCCTAATATTGATCAAGTGAGTGTCTCACACTCCCCTAGGTCCCAGTGAAAGAGGGAGGAGAACAGTTTGCCTTTGTACAGACTTGAGGTTCTCCTGAAAATCTCCATCCTTCATCAGGTCTCAATTATTCACATTCAGTGATATTTGTTGTTTCTTGGTCTTCAGGAGCTAGGTAAATTCAGCCAGCAATACTTGCAATAAAATGGTAATTTCAGAACCACTGACAGAGAACTTTGGTTTGGGGTCCTTTATACCATGTGCTATCAATGGTCGTCTGGCTCTCAGGTGAGCAGAATCTGGAAGAGGAGGGAGACATGTAAATAATACAATGCAACATAACTGCAACCAGCCCTTAGTAAGGAAAGTATGGCAGTAGGGAAGGCTTCATCGGGGAGATGTTCTCACAGGCCCTGAAGGATGAATAGGAGTTTGCATGGGATTGAGCACTTTTCTTGTCTCTCTGTCCCTTCACCTTGCTAAAGAAGCTGGATGCCACTTGGAACCTTGGCATAGAATCTCAAGAAGGTAATAAAAATAACCTGAAACTAACAAAAATATATCCATTCAACCTTTAGCACCTGCTACTGTCCCTAAAAAAAAAAAAAAAATTTTTTTTAACTGTCACTAAGACTAAGTGGGTAAAAAAGATCCTTCTGGATACCTATTTTCACTTTCCTGGAACATCCCCTGCCCCTTTCCTCCTGTCATCTCCACGCCCCTTCAGCTCAAGAATTCCTTAATATTTCTCTTTTAACCAACATCCTTTTTAAAAATCGCAGTGAAAATTTACATAAAAAATGTACCTCATCTCAACAATTTCTACATGTACAATTCAGTGACATTGATTATATTCCTCAAGTTGTACAACCATTCCCACTATCCTTTTCCAAATCGTTCTACCACCATTAACATGAACTCAATGCTCCCTAAACAAAACTTCCCTTTCTCCCTCTCTCCCACTCCAGGTAACCACTAATAATCTTTGGTTTCTATAAAACCAAAACCAAACCCATTGCCGCTGGGTCCATTCCAACTTGTAGCGACCCTATAGGACAGAGTAGAACTGCCCCATAAACTTTCCAAGGAGCGCCTGGTGGATTTGAACCACCAACTTTTTGGTTAGCAGCCGTAGCGCTTACCCACTATGCCACCAGGGTTTCCTTGGTTTCTATATATTTGGTTATTTCACATAAGTGAGATCATATAGGATTTAGCCTATTGTGACTTATTTCACTCAGCATGATGTTTTCAAGATTCATCCATGTGGTGGCCTGCATCAGGACTTCATTTCTCTTTATGGCGAGTAATATTTTATTGTGTGTTTGTACCCCATTTTGTTTATCCATTTGTTGATGAACTTTTCGGTTGTTTCCATCTTTTGGCTGTGTTGTAGGGGAGAAAACATCACAAAGTTCAGTAAAGCAAAAAGAAAGTTTTCTTCGGCATATATTCAAAAAGACAAAAGTGGGAAGTGGACAAGCATGTTGTTAGAGCCACATCTGCCCGAGTCCAAGGAAATATTAGAATAGGTAAGAATGGGAGAAAGGACAAGCAAGCTGCCACAGCCCTGTCTATCCAAGTCACAGAAGGTTACAGAGTCATCAGCATATATTAACATTACAAATGGGCAAAACCATTGAAAGCTTCACCTTTTCACAGATTGGTTAGAAACTGTGATCTTGCATCTTGAATTGTCCTTCTTAACAATCACCAATACAGGTTTCAGTAACCCACAGTCAGGAGGGTCTGCATTGGTCTAACAAATTTCTATTCACTGAATGTTAATAGAAAAAGATAAGAATGGAAAGTCTTTTGTGTTCTGGCTTCTGTCAAAAAAAGATATTTTCCAAGATTATCCTGTCTATTGTCTCTATACCTCAGGGCCCAGTTGATGTGTCCTTGTGAGTTCTTGTGAGCCCAGCTCCAGCTGGGTCACATTCTCTATACTCAAGGACAGGGAATAATGACTCCAATATTATTTCCTAAATCAGCTGTTCTGTAAAGTGCCATAGTGAACATTAGGGTGCTGCTTTTTGTTTGTGGTCCTACCTTCATTTTTTCTCAGTATATACTAATCAACAACATTTTAAAAATTGGCAGGCAGGAATTGACAGAGAAATGGAGGGCGGGATCCCAGCCCTACACCTGCCTTTGTTTGGCCTTCCATTCTTCACACTTCCGGCTCTGCTGTCCTTCCTAAAGCAACCTGTGTCTTTGGGCTTGGGCAGAATTATTGCTGCTTCCTGTAATCCCAAGAACGGGTTGTTTCTTGGCATCAGAAGCTGAGATGGGACCTCAGGCTGAGACCCAAGGCTGCATTCAGTGCGCCGGCCCTGCATCCTCACTTAGCACAATGAGAAAGCCCCACCTTTCGTTTTTTCTCTGTGCCCCATTGACTTGGCAACTAACCTGTCTTCATAAATCAACACTTTTCTCCTTGGCGTTTCTTAAATGTGTCCTCCTTGAATTAAACATTTGAAAGGGAGAGGCCCTGTGGACCTTGAAACATTCAGCTTGCCTTCTGGCCTTGGCCACCTGCCTGACAGGTCTCACTGGCTCCCTTGGGAGAGTGGGCAGCTGACGAAATCCCACAAGCCCTGAAACCTACTTCCTGTAACTGCCCTTGTTTGCATATCCTGGTTGAGAACAGGAACTTCTTGTTGGAAATTGATCAAGGAGGTGCAGTTACTGATTGAATGGGTTTGCTTAGTGCTGTGGGCAGTAGCCTCCCTGAGAAAGAGGGAATCTGTCAATCTGCTTTACAGATTGAAATCTCCTGGTTTGTTCACTCTTTACTTCTAAAAGTTCTTGGAATTTTTTCCCAGGAAGAAACCAGGTAATAGGGACACAATAGAAGGTCCTGCTTAGAACAAAACTCAAATTCATCAGAAGAAGACCAGACTTACTGGACTGATAGAGATCGGAGGAACCCCTGAGACTGTTGCCCTAAGACACCCTTTTAACCTAGAACTGAAGCCATTCTTGGAGCTCACCCTTCAGCCAAATATGAGTTTGGCCTAGGAATTAAACAGTAACACCCTTGAGGAATGAGTTCCTTAGAACAATCAACTATACGTGACCAAACAGGCAACATTTGCCCAAAAGGAAAAATGAGAAGATGGGGGTGGGGGAGGGGGCAAGGAAACTAATGAGATGGAAGCGGGCAAGTCAGGGTAGAAATGGGGAGAGTGCTGACACAGTGCAGGGATAGCAACCAAAATCACGGAATAATTTGTGTATGAATTGTTGAATGAGAAACTAAATTGCCATGTAAACTTTCACCTAAAACACAATAAAATGTTCCAAAAAAAAAAAAAAAAGGAAGAGGCCAGGTAACAGGAAGTCAGAGTAGCAGGAAACATTAAGCCTTATTTTTGTCCTCCTTACGCCAAGCTCCCTTTATTTTCAAAGAAACATGCAAGAGGATGTGTGAAATAAATGAATAATAACAATAACAGCCAGTGAGCATCGGCTGTGTGCTAGGTCCATGTGAGGCTCTTGGCACCCACTCTCTTTTTTATTCCCGAAAGGTGACAATTGACTCCATTTTGCAGAGCAGGAAATTGAGGCTCTGAGAGGTTAAATCTGAGGTCATGCAACTAGTCACTGCCTTCAACTCACATCCCCACGCAGTGGCATCACTAGGGGGCTGTGGAGGGTGCAGACCACACCAGGTGACACGATCAGAGGGGGTGACACCAAAATGATTGTCTATAAAATTTTCATGCAGTGTTTCAGCAGAAATGTATTTTTATTTTGAAAATGTATTATTTTTTATAAAAAATATCCCCGTAGTTAATTATAACAGCAAAAACTTTTTCGTACGCCCAGCTTACATGTATCAATATACCTACAAGGCTAAAACTCTAAGCTAATGTACTTTTTGACCCTTCTAATGCACTCTGGTAAGAGCTGTCATTATCACCCAATTACACATGATTTTTTTTTTTAATAATTTTTATTGTGCTTTAAGTGAAAGCTTACAAATCAAGTTAGTCTCTCATACAAAAACTTATATACCCCTTGCTAAAAAAAAAAAATACTCCCAATTACCCTCCCCCTAATGAGACAGCCCGCTCCCTCCCTCCACTCTCTCTTTTCGTGTCCATTTCGCCAGCTTCTAACCCCCTCTACCCTCTCATCTCCCCTCCAGGCAGGAGATGCCAACATAGTTTCAAGTGTCCACCGGATCCAAGAAGCTCACTCCTCACCAGCATCCCTCTCCAACCCATTGTCCAGTCCAATCCATGTCTGAAGCGTCGGCTTTGGGAATGGTTCCTGTCCTGGGCCAACAGAAAGTCTGGGGGCCATGACCACCAGGGTCCTTCTAGTCTCAGTCAGACCATTAAGTCTGGTCTTTTTACGAGAATTTGGGGTCTGCATCCCACTGCTCTCCTGGTCCCTCCGGGCTTCTCTGTTGTGTTCCCTGTCAGGGCAGTCATCGGTTGTAGCCGGGCACCATCTAATTCTTCTGGTCTCAGCAATTACATGTGATTTTGTCTACAGACTGTACAAGAACACGCTGTTGTTTTTGTTGTCTCTGTTGTTTTTATAGTTGCTGATTTTGTCAAAATTTCTGGTGTTTTAGCTATGATATTATGACAATTAGTATTTGTGAACCTATATCAATAACTTTTTTGAGAATGAGATACTAATTAAAGGAAAAGGAGGAGTGATATATGGAAATTTTGATTTACAAGTAACATTATGGCAAAAAACATTACTAAGGATTCTGTATGGTCTGGTACAGGAGGAGGTCATGGAAGGTGTGACACCATGAGTTACCGCACTGGTGATACCAAACCCTCATGTTGCCACTGTCCCTGTAGCTGAGGTAGACCTGTCCAACGGCTTTCGGGTTGTGATTCCTCTGAGGCAACTCCCCACCCCCACCCCTACCCCCACCTCTTTTAGTGATTTGCATTGTATTTGATAGAAACTGAAAATCCAAGTCAGGGTGCCTGAAACCAGCCAAAGAATGTTCCTTTCAGTCTCTGTTCTTATCCCTTGGTGGGGGGTATAGATCCGTGGGGCCTGGGTAACATTTCCTGTGCAAACAGCAGATTAGAGCCAGGCAGAGCCCACACCTAACTGAGTAAATAGCACCTGGAGGCCCACAGGGCAAGCAGCGCTTTCCTGAAAGGCCTCCCTTCCCGAGGCACCATCTCTTTTCTGACAAACAAACATGCCAGAAATGCAGGAGATTGTGTCTGTGAACTGGAAGCCCACGACCCTGCTGCAATCAGCATCTTAGGAATGGAGCAAATCAACTCAATGAACTCTGAGGTCCCAAATGGCTCTAGGAGTCTGTGCTGAGCAGTACATTACAATGGTCAGGCACCCAGAGTATGAAATCCAACTACTTGGGTGAAGTGTGAACTTAGCCACTTAAAAACTCTGTGATCCTAGACAAGTCATTAACTTTTCACAACTTCCATTTTCCTATTGGTCATGGGGGAATAATGATAGGACCCATCTCATGGGGTTGTCAAGCAGTTAGGGTTAACACCTTAGTTACAGGTAAAGCTTAGTTCAGTGTTGGTACATAGAAAAGATATTTTTTTTAAGGTGGCAAGGAATATTGAATAACTATATGTGGCTAGGAAACCCTGGTGGTGTAGTGGTTAAGTGCTACGGCTGCTAACCAAAAGGTCAGCAGTTTGACTCCACCAGGCACTCCTTGGAAACTCTGTGGGGCAGTTCTACTCTGTCCCATAACGTCGCTATGAATCAGAATCGACTGGCGGCAATGGGTTTAGGTTTTTTTTTCTCATATGTGGACTGCCAAAAGAATGAACAAATCAGTCTGAGAAGAAATATAACCAGAATGTTCCTTAGAAGCAAAGATGGTGAGACTTTGACACTCTTATTCTAGACATGTCATCAGAAAAGACTAATGGCCAGCAAAGGACATCTTGTTTGGTAAAGAGTTAGTGAAAATGAAGGAAACTCTCAATGAGATGAATTGACCCAAAAGCTACAACAATGGACTCAAACATACCAACCATCATGAAGATAGTATTTTGTTATGCATAAGGTCACCGTGAGTGGGAGGCAACTTGATGGCAACTAACAACAATGATGTAGGAATGTTGGGAATTATTGTTGACCCCCTAATTCCGCAAATAGTCACTGAGTTGCTAGCTGCTCTACTTCTGAGGAAGATGAAAAGATGATCATATGTGGACCTTTTCTCAAAGAACCCACAGCCCAGGAGCAGAGGCACACAAATGACAACGACACAGAAGTGATGGGGTCAAGTCTGGGATTGGCAATCTGCTCTGACGCTTCAGGAACTTCTGTAGAGAAGAGCTCCTAGGAGAAGGCAGATTTTATGGCTGCATATAGCACATTTTCAGCCCTGGCTTGGACACCAATCAACTGGATAGTCCCGCACAATTTATATAACTTCTCTGAACAATTTTCTCCTCCCGTGAGGGTGAGCTTAAAGTGTCAGTTTGGCTAGGCTCTAGCCAACCTGTTGCTATTGAGTTGACCCCAACTCATGGCAATCCCATGTGGGTCACAGTCAGGGGCAGATTAACCAGCAAACACTGTATGCGCCAGCTTGCAGTAAGCAAGGTATGCATGGGCTTAATTATGTTTACTTACTAATCTGTAGTGCACAATTCAAAGTGGGTTTCACCATGCCACTGGGTGGATTCGAACTGCCAACCTTCTGGTTAGTAGCCAAGCACAACCGTTTGCACCACGCCGGGACTTCAGAAGTGACCCTAAGGCTGCATAATCTACCCTTCTCTATGTATGGGTGAGGATGTTCAGACTGAGAAGCCAAGAGATTTGTCCCAGCTCTCAAAGACTATACTGCAGGCATCAGGGCTTAGGGTTTGCCCTATAGGACTGGCACCAGGGTTGAGGCTAGTAAAATATTCACTTTGGACACAATATTTAAGAGTGCACCAAAAAATTTAGAGATCAAAATAAAAATATTTTAATGTGATTTTTTAAATCTAAATTAATGCAAAAAATCCAGGGTGAATAAAATACCATATTCCTACTAAATAAGAAGGATCAGTATCCCCCTCTCCTTTTGCTGCAGGCTCCAGGACTTTGTTTCACAGCGTTGCCAGGTGCATTTGAGCTGCCAACCTTCTGGCTAGTTGTCCTAAGTCCACTGGGGTCTCTAATAGACACAGTGTCACATGCCACCCCGTGGTGTTCCTCATTATCGAGTGCGCAGTTTTCTCATCCCATCTAGACCTCCTGTAGGTGACCCACCGTCCTGCTGTGCCCCGGACGGAGGGGTTTCCTGGGACTTTCCTAAGGGCATGTGGGACTTTCAGTGCTTAAACTGGGACAGTCTGGCAAATCAGGATGACAGGTTGTTCACAATACCAGAGAAAGAAGCAGGAATTGGATCTTATGCACCTTTGCCCCCCAATCTACTTGGTTGTACTCAGTAGTTATTATTGAGTGAAATTGCCTTTTTTGGCAGTGCTCCTGGCAGGCACTCAGTATCCCTCTAATTAACTGCTTATCTCAAGCTAAAGGTGACGTAGCCAGGGCCTACTGGCAAATTCCCATTGCTCCAGCCCCAGGCCTGCAGGCTTCCTGAGTTATCTACCTGCTGCTGCTCAGTCCTATCAGTCCCCTGAGGCCCCTGAGAAATGGGTCCAGCTCATGCAATTGGTAAAGGCTGATTTGCCTAAAACCAGCACAGGAGGCCCCACGCTCCATTTTTTCCTAGCAAACTCTTTACCCTCAAAAACTTTCTGTGCTCAAATGGACATTTTGCCTCTAGAATCATTATAGCATGTTTTCAGCTTGAAATGTGTAACTGGGACCATTCCAGGCAGGCCACTAAGTAGGCTAACTCTATCAACAGGGTCAAGGCCCCTAACTCAGATCTCTTTGGGCCTTAGCTCTGCATCTATGAAATGAAAGGCTTGGAGTCAGTGTACTGGGAGGCAGCAGGGTACCCCTGTGACCGTCAGTTTCCTCATCTATAAAATGGGCGTCATGATACCTTTTAAGGTCATTGTGAAGATTAAAGAGGATAATGTATATAAACTGCCTTGCATGGTGCCTTGTGGGAAGTCATTTATTAATTTTTTTCCCCTTCCCTTTAGTTCTCTTCTAAGTCTAAAATGCAATGATTTTATGATTCCACTTTTAGAATCAGTAGCCACAGATGAGTTGTTCACTTACACATTCAAAAATTTTTTATTATTTATCTACCATGCGCTAGGTTCTAAAAAAAAAAAATTTTTTTTTTTTTCTAGGTGCCAAGAATATGGTGGTGAGCAAGAACCTGGTTAGAAAAGATTAGAAATTGTTCCCAAACCCTCAGCAATACAAAGAAATAAACCAACCAAACCAAACCCATTGCTGTCGAGTCGATTCTGACTCATAGCAACTCTATACAACAGATTAGAACTGCCCTATAGGGTTTCCAAGGCTGTAATCTGTACAGAAGCAGACTGCCACATCTTTCTGCCATGGAGTGGTTGGTGAATTGGAACCACTGACCTTTTTGGTTAGCAGCTGAGCACTTAACCACTGCACCACTAGGGCTACAATATAAAGAAAGACCTAGCAAAAAGACCAATGATGAAATGCACCCAGAAGTCAGAAATTATACCTCGTATGATTGTTTCAAGGAGCCCCGGTAGCACAATGGTTAAGCACTCAGCTGCTAACCCACCCATCAACTCCTTGGGAGAAAGATCTGGCAATCTTCTTCCGTAAAGATTACAGCCTAGAAAATATGCGGTACTTTTACTCTGTCACATGGGGTTACCATGAGTCAAAAATCGACTAGACGGTCACCTCACAGCAACACGATTGCGTCAAATGAATTCTGAGTAGATGTTACTTAGCAGATGGTCATGGTTCTCCCCAGTGGCTGCTTTTCTTGTATTTAAAACACCTGCTGCTGTTTCCAGGATATTAACATTTACTTTTGTCTTTATGTCAATGTCATTTGTAGAGAAAGCCAGCTGTGGGGCTTTTCTTTTCCGGCATTGCCACTGAATTGTGTTTGGTTGATAAGAAAATAAACATCACTCACTAGGTAGCTCCAGGACAGCCTTCAAGACTGGTTTGAGCAGAACCCTTATACTCAAGATAAGGGGCAGGCTTCATCTTGTTGGTGTTGGGAATAGTCTCCTTCTTTGTGGCTTGCTTGATCACCTGGCTTGATTTTACTTTACTTAGTGTTGCTTTTGTCCTCTTCCCTTTCCTTCCTTGGTTCCTTCTCTTTTCTTTTTCTTTTTTAAATAATTTATTTCATTTTTTTGTTGTTGTTGAAAATGTACACAGCAGAATATACACCAATTCTCACCCTCCTTTTCTGAGCTGTTCCTCCTCCATTAACATAAACTCACTGCTCCCTAAGCTTCCTATTTAACATTTTGAGTTGCTGTCGTCAATTTGATTCTCATACAGCTACTTCTTTAAAGGAGCACAATGCTCAAGGCAGACACACTTTACTATTTAAGCTGAACTATTGTTTGGTTTAAAGAAGACTTCAGGGGATATATTTGGCTTAAGGTTTAAAGGTTATCTCAGGGCAACAGCTTCAGAGGTTCGTCCAGCCTCAATAGCTCCAGAAAGTCTGGATTCCATGAGAATTTGAAATTCTCTTCCTCATTTTCCTCTTTTTGATCAGGATTCTTCTATAAAATCTTTGATCAAAACATTCAGTAATGGTAGCCTGGCAATATCCAGTTCTTCTGGTCTCATGGCAAAAGAGACAGTTGTTCATGGAAGCAATCAGTCACACGTTCCATTTCCTCCTCCTATTCCTGACTCTCCTTCCCCTTAGAGCCCTTTCTAATAATTTCTGGAATTTTGCCCAATGGTTAAAAACAGATGAACCAGAAACAGTACACTGTAAAGGTTAGACAATAAGCAAATTAGCAGTTGCCAGGGGCTTGAGGAGGGTACATATAGGGTGTTCTTTGGGAAGTAATGAAAATGTTTTGGAACTAGGTAGAAGTAATGATCGCACAACATTGTGAATGTACTAAATGCCACTGAATTGTACACTTCAAAATCATTAATTTTATGTTCTGTGAATTTCATCTCAATGGAAAAAAAAGCACACATTAGGTTTAGCGAAAGAAGGCAGGTAAAAAGAGTACAACCTGTATGAGTCTTTTTATATGAAGTTCAAGAACAGACTAATCTATGGTGACAGAAATCAGAACAGTGGTTGCACTTGGGAGAGAAAGGGGTCTGACTGGAAAGAGGCACAAGGAAATTTTCTGGGTATTTGGTATATTCTGCACCATGTTTAGGGCATTTGTTAGAGAGTGTATTCATTTCCTAGGGCTACAGTAACAAAATACCTCAATTTATCGGCATCTGGACTTGCTTTAAAACCAAAAACCAAACCCATTGCCATCAAGTCGATTCCAACTCATAGGGCTGGCTTTATAAGGACAAAAATTTGTTCTCTCACAGTTCTGGAGGCTAGTAGTCTGAATTCAGGGTGTTGGCAGGGCCATGTTGTCTGCGAAGGTTCTAGAGGAAGATCCATTCTTGTCTCTCCAGGGTCTGGTAGGCCCAGCTGTTCCTTGGCTTCCAGCCGCACCGTAACCCCTACTTCCCTGTCTCTGTGTCTGTCTGTCTTTCTCTCTCCTCTTCTTTTATAGCGACCACTTAGACTGGAAGGAGCCCTGGTGTTGCGGTTGTGAAAGCACTCAGCTGCTAACCGAAAGGTTGCTGGTTCGAACCCACCAGCCACTCTGCAGGGGAAAGACGTGGAAACTCTATGGGGCGGTTCTACTCTGTCCTACAGTTATGTCCTCATCGTTATGAGCCAGAATCAACTCCACGGCAGTGGATTTGGTTGGGACTCAGATTGGATCAGGACCCATTCTACTACAGTATAATTTCATGTTAACATAACTGATAACATCTTCAAAGACTCTAATTCCAAACGAGGTCACATTCACAGGTACGTGGTTAGGACTTCAACACATCTTTTTGAGGAGACACAATTCAATCCAAAACACAGAGTACAGGTAGTCCCCAATTTACGATGGGGTCCCATTCTGACAACTCCGTCATAAATCGGTTCTGACATGTCCAATGCCTCTTTTTTTTTTTTTTAAGTTTTCATAGCTTGTTATACGACAGTGTTTTGAACAGTAAATCATAATATTGAACATCTGTGAGTGAACATTTGAAAATGATGACATCAGCAAATTACATGCTGCAACGTTGTATCTAGTACATATTACAAATCATAAGATGTACGAAAAAACAAACTAGCCAAGTCGTAGGTGTGGCTTGTCATAACTAATACATTATAAATTGGGGGTTATCTTATATACAATTGTCAAAGCATATTGAACTATAAAATTAAGATCTGTGCATTTTATTGATGTTAATATACTCCATTAAAAAAAAGAAAAACTAGAAGAAAAATAAACTAAAGGTTAATATCCTAGAAATAATGAAGGCAGAGGTCCTGGCAGTATTTGGAAAGTTTTTCTGGAGTTGAGACATTTATTTTTAAATTTATTGCCCTGAAGAACTGTTTTCTGTTACTCCACGAGTTGTTTGATGAAGGCAGTTTTTGGAAGGGATGAGTATTACTACTCACTAGTGGTGAGTATGAAGAAACCCTGTTGGCGCAATTGGTTTAAGTGCTCGACTACTAACTGCAAGGCTGGCGGTTTGAACCCACCCAGCGGCTCCTCGAGGGAAAGACCTGGCAACCTGCTTCTGTAAAGATTGCAGCCTATAAAACCCTATGGAGCAATTCTACTCTATCACATGGGGTCACTATGAGTTGGAATTGACTAGACAACAACTAACAACAACATAGTCATATGGCTTTTCTACATAATTTCATTTCAAATAACTATATATACTTTGGGCTAAAGGCACCTCTTTCAAAGGATGACAGTGAGTTTCACCTTCTCTTGAGAGGGATTTTAGCAAACTGGTTGACCGCCTAGGCTTTGGATTCAGATGGCTGGGATTTGCGTCCTGCTCAACCATTTGACTCTTGCCTCGTTTATCTTCCTTGGCCACTTGTGAGTTGTGTGATTTGGGGTAAGTTTCTTAACCTCTCTGAGGCAAACTTCCTCTTGGTGTAAAGCAGGGATAATAACCCTGTAAAACAGGACCAACTGAGTTAACACGCAGAGCCTGGCATGCTTTACTTTGCTGAACTCAACACTTTGGACTGTCCCTGGATTTCCTTATCCAGGGCTCAGACTCTCATTCCTCTATAATCCACAACCCACACCTGCAGGCCTCCCAGGGCCAGCCCAGCTCCTGGAGCCCTGACTTGGGCAGAACCCAGGATCTACTTGTGTGGCCAGGAGGAAAAGTCACCCTGAGAAAATATCCTCATCTTTGGAGTCTCAGGTTCCTCATGGATAACTTGGTCCAAATCAAACAATGTATTGCATTGGGCAAATCTGCTGCAAGAGACCTCTTTAAAGTATTAGAGAGCAAAGATATCACTTTGAGGACTAAGGTGTGCCTGACCCAAGCCATGGTGTTTTCAATCACCTAATATGGATATGAAAGCTGGACAATGAATAAGATGGAAGAAGAATCAATGCCTTAAAATTATGGTGTTGGTGAAGAATATTGAATATATCGTGGAATGCCAGAAGAACAAACAAATCTACCTTGGAAGAAGTACAGCCAGAGTGCTCCTTAGAGGCAAGGATGGTGAGACTACGTTTTACATACTTTGGACATATTATCAGGAGGGACCAATCCCTGGAAAAGGACAGTATGCTTGGTAGAGGGTCAGTAAAAAAGAGGAAAACCCTCAATGAGATGGATTGACATAGTGACTCAATGATGGGTTCAAACAGCAACAATTGTGAGGATGGCATAGGACTGGCCAGTGTTTCCTTCTCTTGCCCACAGGGTCGCTATGAGTTGGAACCGACTCAACAGCACCTAACAAAAACAACTTGGAAGCAATTATTCAGCTTGTGTAGATTGAAAGTGTAAAGAAATTAAAACTGAGAGTGGCACATAGTAGGTGTAAGGAAACTATTAGCCAGAAACAACCTGAAGTAAAATTTCAAGCAACATCAAGAAACAGTGGCTGATGAGCTGGCTTGGTAGTGTAGGAGGGCAGCAGAAGTCAGCAAAGACTTCTGGAAGCAAGGGTTTCAGATCTCAACAGTTCTTAAGAAGGTCTGTGTCCATAACTGGATGGTTGTCTACATCCATCCCAGGGCCCACAGTGCTTTTTGGCCACATTCAGAGTCACAGACACATGCCATCTTTAAATGGAAAGCAAAATACTATATTCATCCAGGATTCTTCTTCCTCAGTGCGCTTCCTGGCTCTCCATACCCCTCCAGTGCTTTCAGAAAGTCTCAGGCCCTGTCAGTTCTGAGCTTTCTAGGCCACTGCCATGACCTGCCATGTGCTAAAAGACTTCTCACTTTCCTTTTGATTGTCAATATCTCCCTTGAGTAATTCAACATCTTTTTATTAACATCTTTTCATTTCACTGTAAGAAAAATAAAAAGAGCTTCTAACTACAATGTTCATGACTATACATAACTTTCACAGGCACTTTAGCTTGTCGTTTATTTGAAGGGCCATTGGAGGGCTGTGTATCTTTAAACCACATTAAGATGTTTGACTTGGATCTATTTTTCATGGGAAACTGATAGTTTACTGATTCCAGACTTTCAAAATTCTCACTCAAGTATGATTTTTTAAAAAAATGGGATTGCACAACATGGTGAATGTAATTAATGTCTATAAATCGTACACGTAAAAATGGTTGAAATGGCAACTGTTTTGTTATATATATTTTACCCCACACACATGCACAAAAGATAGGGGGTTTCCTAAGATAGGTCTGCCAGTTTTCAGTTTTGCCAAGGAAGAATATATGCGAAAGAGCAACAATTACCAACCGAAAGGGTAGGAAGGATGTTATCTCAGAATATAGAATGGTTTTTTAAATTTAGTACGTTAAGCTTTTCGAAAAATGCCCTACTTTGTTCTCATTTTCCTCACCTCTGCCACCTGGGACCAACACACCAAGGCGATTGGCGACAGCACCACAAAGAGCTACAGGGCCATCTAGTGGCCATTTGACCTCGTTGTACGTGCAAGTGAGAGTTATTCTATTCGGCAGTTCCAAAAAATGGTCAACTGGCACCCAGAATCTCTCCTTGAGGATCAACCTTTGCCATTTTGTGAAAAATTTGAAATTTATTTTTTAAACATTCGTCCAACCTTGGACTTAAAAAGGTTTGTTTCTGCTGTTAGGTGTCGTCAAGTCTCTTTCGATTCATAGTGACCCCATGTGCCTATGAGTAGAACTCCCCCATAAGATTTTCTAGGCTGTAATCTTTACAGGAGCAGACTGCCAGGTCTTTCTTCCGCAAAGCCACAGGGTGGGTTCGAACCACCAACCTATGGGTTAGCAGCCGAGCGCTTAACCATTGCACCACCTGGGCTCCCTATGTGTTGAAAGATTGCCACACTGTAATTCTGAAGATTGAGTTTCTAGCCATCGAATGGGGATTTTGGGCACTGTTTCCAAGTCAGATGGGCCAGGGTTACAGCTTTCTGTCTGGGTGACTTTAGGCAAGTTGTTTAAACTCTGGGACGTTGGTTTCCTCTTGTACAATGGAGATAATAGTGGTGGACACAGTTCTGAGGATAAAGGACAGCGTGCTTGTCATGTACTTGCCACTGTTCCTGATGAGTAGTGGGTGCTGGATATCCATCTGCTATTGATGTGTTTATAATACTTTATCTTCTCGAGCCACCCTTTGAAATCTTCTGTTCAGTTCTTTTACTTCATCAATTCTTCCTTTGGCTTTAGCTGCTCAATGTTCGAGAGCAAGTTTCAGAGTCTCCTCTGACATCCGTCTTGGTCTTTTCTTTCTTTCCTGTCTTTTCAGTGACCTCTTGCTTTCTTCATGGATGATGTCCTTGATGTCATTCCACAACTCATCTGGTCTTCGGTCGCTAGTGTTCAATGTGCCAAATCTGTTCTTCAGATGGTCTCTAAATTCAGGTGGGATACACTCAAGATCATATTTTGGCTCTCATGGACTTGTTCAGATTTTCTTCAGTTTCAGCTTGAACTTGCATATGAGCAATTGATTGTCTGTTCCACAGTCGGCCCCTGGCCTTGTTCTGACTGATGATATTGAGCTTTTCCATCATCTCTTTCCACAGATGTAGTCAATTTGATTTCTGTGTGTTCCATCTGGTGAGGTGCATGTGTATAGTCACCATTCATGTTGGTGAAAAAAGATATTTGCAATGAAAGAGTCATTGGTCTTGCAAAATTCTGTCATTCGATGTCCGGCATTGTTTCTATCACCAAGGCCATATTTTCCAACTACTGATCCTTCTTCTTTGTTTCCAACTTTCCCGTTCCAATCCCCAGTAATTATCAATGCATCTTGATTGCATGTTCAATCAATTTCAGACTGCGGCAGCTGATAAAAATCTTCTATTTCTTCTTCTTTGGCCGTAGTGGTTGATGTGTAAATTTGAATAATAGTCATATTAACTGGCCTTCGTTGTAGGCTTATGGATATTATCCTAACACTGACAGCGTTGTACTTCAGGATAGATCTTGAAACATTCTTTTTGACGATGAATGCAACACCATTCCTCTTCAACTTGTCATTCCCAGCATAGTAGACTATATGATTGTCTGATTCAAAACAGCCAATACCAGTCCATTTCAGCTCACTATGCCTAGGATATTGATGTTTATGCATTCCATTTCATTTTTGACGATTTCCAGTTTTCGTAGATTCATACTTCGTACATTCCAGGTTCTGATTATTAATGGATGTTTGCACCTGTTTCTTCTCATTTTGAGTCATGCCACATCAGCAAATGAAGGTCCTGAACGCTTTACTCCATCCACGTCATTAAGGTCGACTCTACTTTGAGGAGGCAGCTCTTCCCCAGTCACCTTTTGAGTGCCTTCCAACCTGGGAGGGGCTCATCTTCCAGCACTATACCAGACAATGTTCCACTACTATTCATAAGGTTTTCACTGGCTAATGCTTTTCAGAAGTAGACTGCCGGATCCTTCTTCCTAGTCTGTCTTAGTCCAGAAGCTCAACTGAAACCTGTCCTCCACGGGGGACCCTGCTGGTATCTGAATACTGGTGGCATAGCTTCCAGCAACACAGCAACGCGCAAGCCCCCACAGTATGACAAACTGAACAGAAGATTTCAAAGGGCCTCTCGAGAAGACAAAGTATTATAATGATATGTACAAAGAGCTGGAGATGGAAAACCAAAAGGGAAGAACACCCTCGGCATTTCTCAAGCTGAAAGAACTGAAGAAAAAATTCAAGCCCCGAGTTGCAATAGTGACGGATTGCATGGGGAAAATATTAAATGACGCAGGAAGCATCAAAAGAAGATGGAAGGAATACACAGAGTCATTATACCAAGAAGAATTAGTCGATGTTCAACCATTTCAAGAGGTGGCATATGATCAGGAACTGATGGTACTGAAGGAAGAAGTCCAAGCTGCTCTGAAGGCATTGGCGAAAAACAAGGCTCCAGGAATTGATGGAATATCAATCAAGATGTTTCAACAAACAGATGCAGCGCTGGAGATGCTCACTTGTCTATGCCAAGAAATAGAGAACACAGCTTCCTGGCCAACTGACTGGAAGAGATCCATATTTATGCCTATTTCCAAGAAAGGTGACCTGACCGAATGTGGAAATTATAGAACAATATCATTAAAAGCAAAATTCTGCTGAAGATCATTCAAAAACGGCTGCAGCAGTATATCAACAGGGAGCTGCCAGAAATTCAGGCTGGTTTCAGAAGAGGACGTGGAACCAGGGATATCATTGCGGATGTCAGATGGATCCTGGCTGAAAGCAGAGAATAGCAGAAGGATGTTTATCTGTGTTTTATTGACTATGCAAAGGCATTTGACTATGTGGATCATAACAAATTATGGCTAACGTTGGGAAGAATGGGAATTCCAGAACACTTAATTGTGCTCATGAGGAACCTGTACATAGATCAAGAGGCAGTTGTTCAGACAGAACAAGGGGATACTGATTGGTTTAAAGTCAGGAAAGGTGTGCATCAGGATTGTATTCTATCACCATACCTATTCAATCTGTATGCTGAGCAAATAATCCAAGAAGCTGGACTATATGAAGAAGAAGGGGACATCGGGATTGGAGGAAGACTCATTAACAACCTGCTTTATGCAGATGACACCACCTTGCTTGCTGGAAGTGAAGTAGACTTGAAGCACTTACTAATGAAGATCAAAGACCACAGCCTTCAGTATGGATTGCACCTCAACATAAAGAAAACAAAAATCCTCATAACTGGACCAATAAGCAACGTCATGATAAACGGAGAAAAGACTGAAGTTGTCAAGGGTTTCATTTTACTTGGTTCCACAATCAAGAGCCATGGAAGCAGCAGTCAAGAAATCAAAAGATGCGGTGCATTGGGTAAATCTTCTGCAAAGGAACCCTTTAAAGTGTTGAAGAGCAAAGATGTCACCTTGAAGACTAAGGTGCACCTGACCCAAGCCATGGTATTTTCAATCACATCATATGCATGGGAAAGCTGGACAATGAATAAGGAAGACCGAAGAATTGACGCCTTCGAATTGTGGTGTTGACGAAGAGTATTGAGTAGGAACAAACAAAAGTAGGAACAAACCCATTTTAGAAGAAGTACAGCCAGAATGCTCCTTAGAGACAAGTATGGTGAGGCTGCATTTTACATACTTTGGACGTGTTGTCAGGAGCGATCAGTCCCTGGAGAAGGACATCATGCTCGGCAGAGTACAGGGTCAGCGGAAAAGAGAAAGACCCTCAACAAGGTGGATTGACACATCAGCTGCAACAATGAGCTCAAGCATAACAATGATTGTAAGGATGGCTCAGGACCAGGCAGTGTTTCATTCTGTAGTGCGCAGGGTCGCTATGAGTCGGAACCGACTTGATAGCACCTAACAACAACAGCAACATTTGATGTGTTTGGAAACCCTGGTGGCGTAGTGGTTAAGAACTTTGGCTGCTAACCAAAAGGTCAGTAGCTCAAATCCACCAGGCACCCCTTGGAAACCCTATGGGGCAGTTCTACTCTGTTCTATAGGGTCACTATGAGTTGGAATTGACTCCATGGCAACAGGTTGTTTTTTTATTGGTAAGTTTAACGCTTATGGAAAGAGTAGTAGTCCAAGCAAAGGAACAAATGTGCCCAAACAGGCCTAAAAGAGAATGCTTGCTATAAGAAGCTTGAGCAGTGTCTCAGAAAACCTTTCATTCCTCTCAATAATATTTTATAGTTATTTTGTATAGAGATTATACACATCTTTTCTATATGGATGTCTATATATTTTCATTAAGAAAAAAATCTTATTCAGCTTTAGGTGAAAGTTTACAGCACAAATAAGTTTCTCATTCCAAAATTTACACACAAATTGTTTTGTGACGTTGGTTGTAATCCCCGCAATGTGTCAACACTCTCCTTTCCATCCCAGTTTCCCCGTGTCCATTCCTCCAGTCTTCCTATCCCTTCCTGCCTTCTTGTCTTTCTTTTGGGGCAGGCGTTGACCATTTGGTCTCCTATATTTGATTGAACTAAGAAGCACATTCCTCACGTGTGTTGTTTATTGTTTTACAAGCTTGTCTAATCTTTGTCTGAAAAGTGGGCTTCAGGAATGGTTTCAGTTCTGAGTTAGCAGAGTATCCGGGGCCGTAGTGTTGGTGGTTCCTCCAGTCTCTATCAGAATCAGTAAGTTTGGTCTTTTTTGTGTGTGAATTTGAATTGTGTTCTACATTTTCCTCCCGTTCTGTCCGGGATGCTCTGTTGTGATCCCTGTCAGAGCAGTTGGTGGTGGTAGCCAAGCAGATGAGCATAGACGTGTAATTTTTAGGAGCTCCCATTTATCAAATTTATCTTCTGCTGTTTGTGCGTTGTTAGCTATGGTTTGTATTGTATTTATGCCATGTATTAGGCCTCTAGCATTGTCTCTATTTTTTCTTCCATGATCTTTATAGTTTTACACCAAAAAACCAAATTGCCCCATAGGGTTTCCAAGGATTGGCTGGTGGATTTGAACTGCCAACCTTTTTGGTTAGCAGCTAAGCTCTTAACCACTACTCCACCGTGGCTTCGATTTTTAGGTTTTATACTTAGCTCTTTGATCCATTCTGAATTAGTTTTTGTGTGTGGTGTTAGGTATGGGTCCTGTTTCATTTTTTTACAGATGGACATCCAGTTTTGCCGGCACCATTTGTTAAAGACTGTTTTTTTTCCCCCCACTTAATGGACTTTGGCCCTTTGTCAAAGATCTGCTTACCATGGGTGGAAGGATTTACATCTGGGTTCTTGATTCTGTTCATTGGTCTACATGTCTGTCGTTGTACCAGCATACCAGACTGTTTTGACTACCATGGCTGAATAGTACGTTCTGAGATCTGGTAGTATGAGGCCTCCTTCTTTGTTCTTTATCTTCAATAGTGCCTTGCTTGTCTGGGTCCTCTTTTCTTTCCATATAAAGTTAGTGACTACTTTTTCCATCTTGTTAAAGAATGCTGTTGATATTTGGATCAGAATTGCATTATATTTGTAGATCACTTTGGGTAGAATTGACATTTTCACAATGTTGAGTCTTCTTATCCATGGACATGTAGGTCTGTTTTGGTTTCTTGCAGTAATGTTTTGTAGTTTTCTTTGTATAGGTCTTTTACATCCCCGGTTAGATTTATTCGTAAGTATTTTATCTTTTTGGAGGGCTATTATAAATCATATTGTTTTCCTGATTTCCTTTTCAAAGTTCTCTTTGTTGATGTATACGAACCCAACTGATTTTTCTATGCTGATCTTGTATCCTGTCACTCTGCTGAATCTTTTTCTATTAGTTCCAGTAGTTTTCTTGTGGAATCTTTGATATTCTCTATGTTTTTTTTTTATGTATAGTATAATATCATCTGAGATTGGGATAATTTTACTTCTTCCATTCCAGTTTGGATGTCCTTTATTTCTTTTTCTTGCTTATTGCTGTAGCTAGGACTTCCAGCACAGTGTTAAATAGGAGTGATGATAAAGGGCATCCTTATCTGGTTTCCATCCTCAGGGTGAATTCTTTCATCCCGTCTCCATTGAGAATGATGTTGGCTGTTGATTTTGTATAGATACCCTTTATTATGATGAGGAATTTCCTTCTATTTCTGTCTTACTCAGAGTTTTTATCAGGAATGGATGTTGGACTTCATTAGAGGCCTTTTCTGTGTCGATTGAACTGATCATGTGATTCTTTTCTTTTGTTCTATTTATGTGGTAGATTACGTTGACTGATTTTCTAATGTTCTTGCATACCTGGTATGAATCCCACTTGGTCACAGTGTATTAATTTTTTGGTGTGATGCTTGATTCTATTGGCTAGATTTTGTTGAGAATTTTTCTATCTATATTCATGAGAGATATTGGACTGTAATTTTCTTTCTTTGTGGTCTCTTTGCCTGCTTTGGTATCAAGGTTATGCTCATAGCATGAACTCAGGAGTATTCCTTTCTTTTCCAGGCCCTGTATGAAATAGTTTGAGTAGTACTGCTGTGAGCTCTTCTCTGAATGTTTGGTAGAATCCTCCAGTGAAGCTGTCCAGGACTTTTCCTTTTTTTTGTTGGGAGTTTTTTTTTTTATTATTATTATTAACTTTTATTAAGCTTCAAGTGAACGTTTACGAATCCAATCAGTCTGTCACATATAAGTTTGGAGAGTTTTTTTTTTATTACCTCTTCAATTTCTTTTCTTATTATGGGTCTGTTCAGATTTTCTATCTCAGTTTTTGTTAGTTTTGGAAGGTAGTGTGTGTCTAGAAATGTGTCCATTTTCTCTAGGTTCTCAAATTTGTTGGAGTACAATTTTTCATAATAGGATCCTTTTTATTTTAGTTGTGTCTGTTGCAAAGTCCCCTATCCCATTTCTTATTTGACTTATTTGCTTCCTCTCCTGCTTTTCTTTTGTCAGTTTGGCCAATAGTTTGTCAGTTTGGTTGACCTTTTCAAAGAACCAACTTTTGGTTTTGTTGATTCTTTCTATTGTTTTTCTGTACTCTATTTCATATATTTCTGCTCTAATCTTTATTATTTCCTTTCTTCTGGTGGCTGGGGGTTTCTTTTGCTGTTCTCTTTCTATTTGTTCTAGTTGTAGGACTAACTATTTCATTTTGGCCCATTCTTCTTTTTTGATGTGTGTGTTTATTGCTATAAATTGACCTCTGAGCACTGCTTTTGCTGTGTCCCAAAAGTTTTGGTATGATGTGTTTTCATTCTCATTTAATTCCAGGAATTTTTTAAAATTCCTTTTTTGATTTCTTCCATTACTCAGTTGTTTTTAAGCAAGATGTTATTCAGTTTCCATGTATTTTTTTTTTTCCCTAGCTCTTCCTATTATTTATTTCTAATTTAATGGTGTTGTGATCACAGAGAAAGCTTTGTATTATTTTGATGTTTTTTATTTTATTGAGGGTTGCTTTGTGGCCTGAAATGTGGTCTAGTCTAGTGAATGTTCCATGCATACTGGAAAAGAATGTATGCTCTGCTACTGATGGGTGGAATGTTCCATATATGTCTACGAGGTCAAGTTGGTTTTGGCCTTTAGACCTTCCATATCTTTGTTGAGTTTCTTTCTA
This sequence comes from Loxodonta africana, assembly GCF_030014295.1. Classification (NCBI taxonomy): domain Eukaryota; kingdom Metazoa; phylum Chordata; class Mammalia; order Proboscidea; family Elephantidae; genus Loxodonta; species Loxodonta africana. The sequence continues at coordinate 27,623,478 of NC_087360.1, read as the reverse complement.
GATGTTTTATCCTTTACCAAGAGTGGTGTACTGAATTCTCCTACTATAATTGTGGAACTGTCTGTTTCTCTTTTCAGTGCTGTTAGAGTTTGTTTTATGTATGTCGGAGCCCTGTTGTTGGGTGCATAGATATTTATTATGGTTATATCCTCATGGTGGATTGTCCCTTTAATCATCATATAATGTCTTTCCTTGTATGATGGATTTCCTTTAATGATGGATTTTGTCTTAAATTCTATTTCATCTGGGATTAGTATTACCACCCCTGTTCCTTTTTGGTTACTACATACTTGATTTTTTTTTTTTCCATCTTTTGATTTTTAATATATTTATGTCTTTGTGTCTAAGGTGTGTCTCTTGTAGAAAGCAGATTGATGGGTCATGGTTTTTTTTTTTTTCCCTTTTTCCAATGCAGGCTGCTACTCTCTGTCTCTTTACACATGCATTTAAGCCATTTACATTCAGTGTGGCTATTGATTGGTATGAGGTTATTGCTGTCATATTGTGCTTTTATTTTGTGGTGCTGATGTTTTCTGTGTTCCTCTTACTTTCCTGTGCTGAATTCCATTGTGGGTTTTCTTTTAATTTCTTTCATTATTATAGAATTTGTGTTTACCGAGTCTTTATGTTTTTCTTCTTTTTTATTTTGAGGAGTAGGTTTGTTAACTTTCTTTGTGGTTACCTTAGAATTTACCCTTATTTTCTTAAGTTTGAACCAGTCTTCTATTACTTGATATCACCTTGACTCCCCCCGCCACTTGAAAGTTCTATATCTGCACAGTTTATTCCCCTTTTGTTGTTTTCATGTTGTTGTCATTTACAGACTGACATCTGTTACCCTGTCTTCAGTCTTTTAGCTTTGTTTTATTATTGAGAGTTCTTTACCTAGGTTGCTAACTGGCTGATGCTGGTCCTGTGTCCTAGACTCCAGTCGTTGTCTGATGTTGTTGGCTCTCTAACCAAAGGATGCCCTTTAATAGTTCTTGTAAGTTTGGTTTGGTTTTTATGAATTCCCTTAATTTCTTTTTATCTGGGAATGTCCTAATTATGCCATTTTATTTGAGAGAGTTTTGCAGGATTTATTATTCTTGGTTGTCAGTTTTTCCTTTCAAGTTTTTGGATATGTCATTCCATTGCCTTCTTGCCTGCATAGTTTCTGCCCAGTAATCAGAACTTTGTCTTCTTCTTTCCCCCTTGTAAGTGACTTTTCTTTTTTCTTGAGCTGCTCTCAGAATTCTTTCTTTGTGTTCTGGTTTGGGCAAGCATGATTATGATATGCCTTGGTGACTTTCTTTTAGGGTCTATCCTATACGGAGTTTGTTGAGCCTCTTGGATAGTCAGCTTTTTGTCTTTTATGATATTTGGAAAGTTTTCTGCCAGCAAATCTCCAACAATCTCCTCTGTGTTTTCCATTTTCTCCTCCTGCTCTGGAACTCCAAGTATACATAAATTTTTGCTCTTGATTATGTCCCACAGTATTTTTAGGTTTCCTTCCTTCTTTTCTCTGATTTTTCCTCAAACGAAGTGACGTCCATGGATTTGTCTTCGGTTTTACTAATTCTATCTTCCATTGTTTCCAATTTGCTCCTAAAACCTTCCATTGAGTTGTCTATTTCTGAAATTTTGTTGTTTGTATTTCTAGTTGCTGTTTTTGTATGATTTCTAATTATTTATTTTGATGTTTTGTTCTTGTATTATTTTCCCAAAATCTTCTTTTGCTTTGTCTGTGTTTCCCATGATTTTAGTTATGTTTTTGTTGGTTTTGTCTGTGTTTCCCATGATTTTAGCTATGTTTTTGTTGGCTTTGTCTGTGTTTCCCATGATTTTGTCTATTTTTTCCTTGGTTTTGTGTGTGTTTTCCTTGATCTCTTTCCTAATCTCTTGGAGAAGCCTAAATATTAGCCTTTTAAATTCCACATCGGGTAGTTTCAATGCTTTTCTTCTACTGGAAGGTTATCTGATTCTTCATTTTGATCACTTGCTGGAGTCATCTTGTCCCGATTTTTATATGTTTTGATACTGTCTGCTGTCTCTGAGACGTTAAGGTGTTATTTTATTTGTTGATTTTATGTTCTTCGTTTTGTCCTGCTCTTTTGTTTTGTTTTCAAGTGTCAAGGCAGGTGGGCCATGCTTGCTTTGCTGCTTACTTCTCTGTGGGCATGATAGCTCTCACCACCTTATCTGAGTCGGCAGGGCAGCACCAGGCAGGGTGAGCCACTTCATTGTATGCTGGTTTGGTGAGGTGGCTAAGGGCAGACTGGGAGATACTGTCTGCCTCCCGATGTTGGAACAGCAGTGTGGGAGCATTCACAGCCCCTAGCCAGATGGGTGGGGATGTCAGATGGGGAGTGGTACAGGCTTGCTCCCCACTGTTCAGCAGCTGGTCGAGTGGTGAGGAGGGCAGTGTGGGCCTGGTGTGGCAGTGGGTCTGAGCACCAGAGACTGGTGGGAAAGGGAGAGATGGGAGGGAAAAAGAAAAGGACAGAAAAAGATAAAAATAAACAAATGATTGTGTATTGGGGGCTGGCGGGTGGTGGAGCAGTGATCCTGGGATAGTAGAGTCCTAGTATGCCAGTGGCACTTTATCTGCACGGTGTTGCAGGGGCTTGTGGGAAGAGGGGAGGTGGTGTATGGGTCTTGGTGTGAAGGAGAAGGAAAACAGAGAAAAATTTGGCAGTGCGGTGAGAGCAGGGTAGACCCAGTGAGCCAGTGGGAAGGGAGGGGAAGTAGCATATGGAGCCAGGTGGAAGGGAGAAAGAAAAGATGAAAAAAATGGCAGTGAGGCAGGAACAAGTGGGTGAGGGCGGGTAGACCTGGGGTGGTGGTGAGCAGTTGTCTCTCTAGCCTCGGCAGTGTGGTGGCATCCATGGGAATGAGGGAGGTGGTGTACAGGGCTAGATGGGAAGACCCAACCAAAACCAAACCCAGTGCCATTGAGTCAATTCCAACTCATAGCAACCCTATAGGGCAGAGTGGAACTGCCCCATAGAGTTTCCAAGGAGCACCTGGCAGAGTTGAGCTGCAGACCCTTTGGTTAGCAGCCATAGCACTTAACCACTACGCCACCAGGGTTTCCTAGATGGGAAGGAGAAATAAAAAAGGAAAAGAAAGAAAGAAAAGTCAGTGCTGTGGGGGTCACCAGGCAGGGGCAGGCCAGACCCATGGCAACAGTGAGCTAGAGGCCCTCTAGCCACAGCAGCATGGCAGGGGCCAGCAGGAAGTGAGGGAGGTGGTATATGGGGCTAGGTGGGAGGGAGAAAGAAAGAAAAAAAAATACCACATGGCTGGAGCGGGTGGGGTGAGTTTAGGGAGTGGTGGGGGCTCATATTATGGACCCTGACAGTGGGGGCTGCCAGGATGGGGCGTGGGGTTCTTGCTTCTACTCACCAGAAGGACAAGGGGTGGCAAAGCATGTTTCTCTGGTTACCAAGTGCTCTGTCTCCTGTGGGGAGCTCCATGAAATTGCCTTTCCATACTCACTGTCCAAGGTCTTTGCTGGCTGTGTTTCAAGATATTAGTTGGCAGGGGACCTCCCCTCCATATTGCTCCTCGTTCTCTGCTTTCCACCAGTTTCTTCTTCTATTTGGTGTTTGATCTAGTTCTTTACTCCTTTATTTGATGCTCAGGTTTCCAGGATTGATGACTGCATCTGTTTTACTTAGATTTTGGGTCTTTGCTGAAGGGGGATAGCATGGTGCCTCTACGGCATCATGTTGGGCTCATCTAGATACATATTTTAATTTTTGATGCTATTGTATGTGGTGCTTAATTACGTTTCATTTATTTGACTTGTTACTTGTATGAAGAAGTACTTTTTTTTTTAATTGTACTTTAGGTAAAAGTTTACAGCTCAAGTTAATTTCTCATACAAAAATTTATACACATATTGTTATGTGACCCTAGTTGCTATCCCTATAATGTAACAGCACACTCCTTCCCACCCCAGGGTTCCCATGTCCATTCAACCAACTCCTATCCCTTTCTGCCTTCTCATCCTGCCTCTGGACAGGAGCTACCCATTTAGTCTCTTGTATCTACTTGAACTAAGAAGCACACTCTTCATGGGTATTATTTTATGTTTCACAGCCTGGTCTAATCTTTGTCTGAAGAGTCAGCTTTGGGGATGGTTTTAGTTCTAGGTTAACAGAGAGTCCAGGGGCCATGTTTTCTGGGGTTTCTCCAGTCTCAGTCAGATCATCGAGTCTGGTCTTTTTACGCAAATTTGAGTTCTGCATCACGATTTCCTCCTGCTCTGTCAGGGACTTTCTGTTGTGTTCCCTGTCAGGGCAGTTATTGGTGGCAGCCAGGCACCATCTAGTTCTGGTCTTAGGCTGATGGAGTCTCTGATTTATGTGGCCCTTTTGTCTCTTGAGCTAATATTTTCCTTGTGTCTTCGGTATCCCTCGTTCTCCTTTGCTCCAGGTAGGTTGGGACCAATTGATGCATCTTAGATGGACACTCTCAAACTTTTAAGACCCCAGGTGCTAATCACCAAAGTGGAATGCAGAACATTTTCTTAATAAACTTTGTTATGCCAACTGACCTAGATGTTCCCCAAAACCGTGGTCCCCAGACCTCTCTGCCCCTGCTACTTTGTCCCTTGAAGTGTTTGGTTGTGTTCAGGAAACTTCTTAGCTTTTGGTTTAGTCCAGTTGTGCTGACTTCCCCTGTATCGTGTGTTGTCCTTCCCTTCACCTAAGATAATCCTTGTCTACTATCTAGTTAGTGAATTACCCTCTTTGTCCCTCCCCACCCTCATAACCATCAAAGAATGTTTTCTTCTGTGTTTAAACCTTTTCTTGAATTTTTATAACAGTGGTCTCATACAATATTTGTCTTTTTGTGACTGGGTATGTTCACTTAGCATAATGCCTTCCAGATTCATCCATGTTGTGAGATATTTTGCAGATTCATCATTGTTCTTTATCATTGAGTAGTATTTCATTGTGAGAATATACCGTAATTTGTTTATTCACTCATCTGTTGATGGGCACCTAAGTTGTTTCTATCTTTTCGCTACTATGAACAGTGCTGCAGTGAACACGGGTGTGCATATATCTATTCGTGTGAGGGCTCTTATTTCTCTAGGACATATTTCAAGGAGTGGGGTTGTTGGACTATATGGTGCTTCTATTTCTAGCTTTTTAAGGAAGTGCCAAGTGTATTTCCAAAGAGGTTATACCATTTGACATTCCCAACAGCAGTGTACAAATGTTCCAGTCTCTCCACAACCTCTCCAACATTTATTATTGTGTGTTTTTTGGATTAATGCTAGCCTTATTGGGGTGAGATGGTATCTCATTGTAGTTTTGACTTGCATTTCTCTAATGGCTAATGGTCATGGGCATTTCCTCATATATCTGTTCGCCTCCTGAATGTCTTCTTTGGTGAAGTGCGTGTTCGTATCCTTCGTGCATTTTTCTTTCTTTCTTTTTTTTTATTGTACATTATATGAAGGTTTACAGAACAAACTAGCTTCTTACTAAAAAGTTAGGTCACATATTGTTTTATGACAATGTTTAACATCCCTTTGCCCATTTTTAATTGGGCTATTTGTCTTTTTGTTGTTGAGATTTTGCAGTATCTTGTAGATTTTAGAGATTAGACTCTGATTGGATATCAAAATTTTTTTCTCAGTCTGTAGATTGTTTTTTACTCTTTTGGTGAAGTCTTTGAATGAGCATAAGTTTTTGATTTTTAGGAACTTCCAGTTATCTAGTTTCTCTTCTGGTGTTTGTGCATTGTTAGTTATGTTTTGTATTCTGCTTATACCATGTTTTAGGGCTCCTAGCATTGTCCTTATTTTTTCTCCCATGATCTTTATTGTTTTAGATTTTATGTTCAGGTCTTTGATCCTTTTTGAGTTAGTTTTTGTACATGATGTGAGGTATGGGTCTCGTTTCATTATTTTGCAGATGGATATCCAGTTATGCCAGCACCGTTTGTTAAAGAGACTGTCTTTTCCCTATTTAATGGACTTTGGGCCTTTGTCAAATATCAGCTGCTCATAGGTGGATGAATTTAAGTCTGGATTCTAAATTTTGTTCCATTGGTCTATGTATTTGTTGTTATACCTATACCAGGCTGTTTTGACTACCATGGTGGTATAATAGGTTCTAAAATCAGGTAGTGTGAGTCCTTCCACTTTGTTCTTCTTCTTCTTCAGTAATGCTTTACTTATCTGGGGCCTCTTCCCTTTCCATATGAAGTTGGTAATTTGTTTCTCCATCTCATTAAAAAATGCCTTTGGAATTTGAATCGGTATTGCACTATATCTGTAGATCGCTTTGGGTAGAATAGACATTTTCACAATGTTGAATTTTCCTATCCATGAGCAAGGTATGTTTTTCCACTTATGTAGGTCTCTTTTGGTTTCTTGTAGTAGTGTTTTGTAGTTTTCTTTGTATAGGCCTTTTATGTCACTGGTTAGATTTATTCCTAAGTATTTTATCTTCTTGGGGGCTATTGTAAATGATATTGATTTGGTGATTCCCTCTTCAAAGTTTTCTCTGTTGTTGTAGAGGAATCCAACTGATTTTTGTGTGTTTATCTTGTATCTTGATATTCTTCTGAAATCTTCTGTTAGTTCCAGTAGTTTTCTTGTGGATTCTTTGGGTTTCCTGTGTATGAGATCATATCATCTGCCAGTAGGGATATTTTACTTCTTCCTTGCCAATTTGGATGACCTTTATTTCTTTGTTCTTGCCCTCCTGCTCTATCTAGGACCTCCAGCACAATGTTCAATGAGAGTGGTGATAAAGGGCATCATTGTCTGGTTCTTGTTCTCAAGGGGAATGTTTTCAGACTCTCTCCATTTAGGATGATGTTGGCTGTTGGGTTTGTATAAATGTCCTTTATTATGCTGAGGAATTTCCCTTCTATTCCTATTTTGCCGAGAGTTTTTGTCATGAATAGGTGTTGGACTTTGTCAAATGCCTTTTCTGCATCAATTGATAAGATCATGTGGTTCTTATCTTTTATTTATGTGATGGATCACATTGATTGTTTTTCTAATGCTGAACCATCCCTGCATATCTGGTATGAATCTCACTTGGTCATGGTGAATTTTTTTTTTGATATGTTGAATTCTATTGGCTAGAATTTTGTTGAGAATTTTTGTGTCTATGTTCATGAGGGATACTGGTCTGTAATTTTCTTTTTTTGTGTGACGTCTTTACCTGGTTTTGGTATCAGAGTTACGCTGGCTTCATAGAATCACTTTGGGAGTATTCCATCCTTTCTTATGTTCTGAAATGCCTTTAGTAGTAGTGGTGTTAACACTTCTCCTTAAGTTTGGTAGAATTCTCCAGTAAAGCTGTCAGGACCAGGGCTTTTTTTTTTTTTTGTGGGAGTGTTTTAATTTCCTCTTTAATCTCGTCTTTTGTTATAGGTTTATTTAGTTGTTCTACCTCTGTTTGTGTTAGTTTAGGTAGGTAGTATGCTTCTAGAAATTTGTCCATTTCCTCTGGGTTTTCCAACTTGTTGGAGTATAATTTTTCACAGTATTCTGTTATGATTCTTTCAATTTCAGTTGGCCCTGTTGTGATATTGCCCATCTTATTTCTTATTCAGGTTGTTTGCTTTCTCTCCTGTTTTTCTTTTGTTAGTTTGGCCAATGGTTTATCGATTTTGTGGATCTTCTCAAAGACTCACCTTTTGGTTTCATTAACTCTCTTGTTTGTTTTTCTATTCTTTATTTCATTTATTTCTGCTCTCATTTTTATTATTTCCTTTCTTCTGGTGCCCATGGGCTTCACTTGCTGCTCTCTTTCTACTTGTTTGAGTTGTAAGGTTAATGTTTTGATTTTGGCTGTTTCTTCTTTTTGGATGTGTGCATTTATTGCTGTAAATAGTCCTCTGAGCATTGCTTTTGCTGTGTCCCAAAGGTTCTGGTGAGATGTGTTTTCATTCTCATTTGATTCTGTGAATTTCTTTATTCTATCCTTGATTTCTTCTATAACCCAGTAGTTTTTGAGCAATGTGCTGTTCAGCTTCAATGTATTTTTTTTCTTTGCTTTTTGTGTTATTGATTTCTACTTTTATCACTTTATAGTCAGAAAAGATGCTTTGTAATATTTTGATGTTTTGGATTCTGCTATGGCTTGCTTTGTGGCCTAATATGTGGTCTATTCTGGAGAATGTTCCATATGCTTTGGAAAAGAAAGTATACTTGGCTGCTCTTGGTTGGAGTGTTCTGCATATATCTATGAGATTAAGTTGGTTGATTGTGGCATTTAGATCTTCCACATCTTTATTGAGCTTCTTTCTGGATGTTCTGTCCTTCTCCAAAAGTGGTGTGTTGAAGTCTCCTACTGTTATTGTGGAGTTGTCTATTTCTCTCTTCAATGCTGTTAGACGTTTTTTAAATGTATTTTGGAGCCCTGTCATTGGGTGAGTAAATATTTATCATGGTTATATCCTCCTGGTATTGACCCTTTAATATTTATGTAGTGTCCTTCCTTATCCTTTGTGGTGGATTTTGCTTTAAGTCTATTTTGTCAGAAGTTAATATTGCCACTCCTGCTCTTTTTTGATCGTTCTTTGCTTGACACATTTTTCTCCATCCTTTGAGGTTTAGTTTGTTTGTGCCTTTGAGTCTAAGGTGTGTCTCTTGTAGGCAGCATATAGATGGATCTTTTTTTTTTACCATTCTGCCACTGTCTGTCTCTTAATTGGTATATTTAGTCCTTTTACATTCAGCATAATTATTGATACATATGAGTTTAGTGCTGTCATTTTGATGTAGTTTTGTGTGTGTTGTTGATAGTTTCTTTTGTTCCACTTAATTTTCTGTGCTGAGTCATATTTTTATGTATTTTCTTTTTATTTTTTTCATTTTTGTTGATTTTTGTATTTGCTGAGTCTTTATGTTTTTCTTCTTTTTTATTTTGATGTGCAGGAGTGTTAGTTTCCTTTGTGGTTACCTGAATATTTACCTCCATTTTTCTAAATTTAAACCAATCTTTTATTTCTTGATATCACCTTGACTTACTCTCCATATAAAAGTTATATGACTACATGATTTATTCCCTCTTTTTTCTTTTAATGTTACCATCCTTTACATATTGATGTCTCTGTTTCCCTACTTTCAGTGTTTTAGCTTTGATTTATTTTTGTGACTTCCTATCTGGGTTGATATTTGGTTGTTCAGTCCTGTGTTCTAGTCTTTGGTTGTTATCCGATGTTACTGAATTTATAACCGTAGGACTCCCTTTTGTATTTCTTGTAATTTTGGTTTGGTTTTTACAAATGCCCTTAACTTCTGTTTATCTGGAAATGCCCTAATTTTGCCATCACATTTAAGAGACAGTTTTTACTGGATATGTAATTCTTGGCTGGCAATTTTTTCCCTTCAAGACTTTATGTATGTCATCCCATTGCCTTCTTTCCTGCATGGTTTCTGTTGAGTAGTCAGAGCTTAGTCTTATTAACTCTCCTTTGTGGATGACTTTTTGGTTATTCCTAGCTGCTCTTAAAATTCACTCTTTATCTTTGGTTTTGGCAAGTTTGATTATAATATTTCTTGGTGACTTTCTTTTGGGATCTACCCTGTGTGGGGTTTGATGAGCTTCTTGGATAAATATTTTCTTGTCTTTCATGATATCAGGGAAGTTTTCTGTCAAGAAATCTTCTACAATTCTCTCTGTATTTTCTGTTATTCTGTTACTCCAATTATTCATAGGTATTCCTCTTGATAGAGTCCCACATAATTCTTAGGGTTTCTTCATTTTTTTTAATTATTTCATCTGATTTTTTTCCTCAAATAAATTGGTGTCAAGTGCTTTATCTTCAATCTTACTAATTCTGACTTCCATTGTTTCAGTTCTACTCCTACGACTTTCTATTGAGTTGTCTAATTCTGAAATTTTATTGTTAATCTTTTGGATTTCTCTTTGCTGTCGCTCTATGGATTCTTGCAGCCTGTTAATTTGTCATTATGCTCTTGCATAACCTTCCTGAGTTCCTCTGTTGCCTTGTCTGTGTGTTCCTTGGCTTGGTCGCATTTTGCCTGACCTCCTTCCTGATATTTTCAAGAGCTCTGTATATTAATCTTTTGAGTCCTACCTCTGGTAACTCTAAGAACTTCTGTTCCTTCAGGAGGTTTCTTGGCTCTTGTTTTGGTCACTTGCTGAAGCCATCATGCTCTGCGCCATAAGGGCTCCTTTTTCTAAAATATAAACTACTTTAATATATGAGTAATTTACAGTGAACATGTATTTCTTTTGTGATCAGAAAAATAAAGCCAAAAAGACATTTTAATTTAACCAGATAAGTATAACAAACATCAAATAGTGAAATAGATCATTTTCAGATCAAGTCTTGTGAAGATAAATCCAAATACATATTTTTCGCTAATTCTTTCCCATACCACTTCGTTCTAACCCTGTCCTTAGTCTTTGCTTAGAATATTTCTTTCTAATGCACACTGAATTACAGCATATAGTGAAATTCCTTTCAGGTTGTTTGTCTATAGTGGATACTGTTGGTGTCCCACCTAGGGCCCCTTCTTCAGGCCATTCCCTAGCTACTCTTGGCTGCTAAATATTCATGGCTACATTCTCTTTAGAGAATTCTCTTAGTTAAAGGGAACCACCTTACCAGGAGGTGACTGGGGTGGCCCAAGGCCAATGACTGACTAATAGGCTGGATATGAAAGCCTAGCTCCCTGGCCTCAAAGGATCCATCTATTGTGTCCCTGATCAGAATGTTCAGTAGTGATAGCTGGGCACTATCTAATTCTTCTGGTCTCAAGTAGAGGAGGCTGTGGATTATGGAGACAATTAGTCCTGTAATCTGGTTCCTTCCCTGATTCTTGGGTTTCCTTCTTTCTTTTTGGTTCCAGACAAATAGAGATGAAATACTACTCACTGTATTGGGAAGTAGAACACGAAGTGTTTATAGATTTAAACTGCTACTTTTCTATAAAGCAGCCCTGGTGGCACAATGGTTAAACCCTCAGCTATTAACCAAAAGGTCGATGGTTTGAACCCACCAGCCGCTCCAAAGAAGCAAAGACCTGAAAATCTGCTCCCATAAAGATTACAGCCTAGGAAACCCTGTGGGGCAGTTCTACTCTGTCATGTGGAGTGATTATGAGTCCAAACCAACTCCATAGCACACAACAGCTTTTCTATATCAAAAGAGGCAATCTTTCTTTGTCAACGCAGCTACTGAGGTGTTGTAAGGTTGGTGTTCTGTGCCCAGGAGGGTGGCTGCTCCGACACACCTCCACCGACTCCTCTACAGTCACCCACTTTACCCAGTCTAGATACCAGACCAGCAGGTCAGTGGGAAAAAGATGGTGTCGGGACAACTGATTATCAGTATGGAAAAACATAGAATTGGTTCCCTACCCTCACCACAGACTTATAAATGATTTTAAGATGCATCAAAACTCTGATTGTCAAAAGCAAGCTTTAAAATTTGAGAAGAAAATATAGGAAGCATATTTGGAACATCAAAGTGGTGAAGGATTTCTTAAGTAAGATGCAAAAGTGGAAACCATTAAGGAAAACATTGTTAAATCTGATGCATCAACATTAAAAACATCCGTATGAGAAACCCTGGTGGAACAATGGTTAAGTGTTGGCTGCTAACCAAAAGGTCTGCAGTTCAAATCCACCAGTCGTTCCTTAGAAATTGTATGGGGCAGTTCTACTCTATACTGTACGGTTGCTATAAGTCAAGATTGACTTGACGGCATGGGGTTTGGTTTGGGGTTTATGACAAATCTTATCATAAAATCAAGGTGAACAAGACAAGCCACAGGCTTGCTAGTATCATTATTGTTAGTTGACACGGGCCATTTCTGACCTATGATGTGGTTCTCACTTGTGGCACTTCTACTCTAGAGGTCCCTGATCCTTCAAACCATTTCCTCACCTTCACCCTCATTCATAGTCCCTGGCCACCGAAGCCTGGGTGCTATCATCAGCTAGACCAGATCCCCAAAGGTTGGTCCAGATTCAAGGACTTAGTGAGACTTATGATTCAGACCTGGCTGAAATTACTTTCACTTTGCTTTTCTTCTGAACCTGCAAATGAACTGTGTGAAGGAGATACCTGAGATTGAGGGTATTTCTGGCCTGAACTTGCCAATGAGATGTAAACAGAAGGTGCTAGAGGGGCTTTTGTATAAACTTTTAAAAACAGGGGTGGATGCAGCTGACATGTATTTTGCTCTTTGCCCTTGACCTTGGTTGGAATGCAGAGCAGATGCTAGAGATGGAGCACCATCTTGTGACCATGAGGTGATGAGCCGAGGATGACAGCCCATACGCTGGGGATGAGGAATGATAGGAGTGTGGTCTGTGTAGGCATCCAGGAGCCACCATACCAGCCCTGTGCCATTTGCTTCCGGATTTCTTGAGAGAGATAAGGCTCCTATTTGGTTAAGCCTCTATAAATTGCTTCCCTTGTATAATAATTGCTAACATTTATTATGCACTTACTATATGTTTATATGTTAGAGACATGCTGGTGGCATAGTGGTTAAGTGGTATGGCTGCTAACCAAAAGGTCTGCAGTTCGAATCCGCCAGGTGCTCCTTGGAAATGCTACAGGGCAGTTCTACTCTGTCCTATAGGGTCGCTATGAGTCAGAATCAACTCGACAGCAGTGGGTTTGGTTTGGCTGGTTTTTTGTATGTTAGAAATTGTGCTGTTGTTAGTTGCCATCAGTAGATTCTGACTCATGGTGACCCTATGTATGTCAGGGTTTTCTGTACGATCTTCCATGGCTGATTTTTCAGAAGTGTGTTGCCAGCCCTTTCTTCCAAGGCACCTCTGGGTGGACTCAAACCACCAACTTTTGGTTAGCAGCCAAGCTTTGTTAACTGCACCATTCAGGGACTCCAATTGATCTATAGGTTCCATGTAATCCAATCAAAATCCAAGGAAATTAACAAGCTAATTCTAAAATTTACATGGAAATGCTAAAGACAAATATTGTCAAGGCAATATTGAAGAACAAAGCTGGAGGACCTACAGTATTAGATATCGAGTCTTTCTATAAAGCTTACAGTAAATGAGACAATGTGGTACTCTTGCAAGGTGGACAATCAGACCAACAGAATAGAACACAGGGTCCCGAAATAGACCCTCACATAGTCACCAGATTTATCACAAAGATGACCTTGCAGTGTATTGGAGAAAGGATGGCCTTTTTCAATAAATCATCTGTGCCAATTTATGGGGGGAAAAAAAAACCTTGACCAATACTTCACACCATATACAAAAATTAATTTGAGATAGATCATAGACTAAAATTTGAAACAATCAAGCTTCTAGAAGAAAACATAGGAGACTGTCTCATAACATTGGAATAGGAAGATTTCTTTAACAGGACACAGACTATGAAGGATGGATGCATTGATATCATTAAAATTAACAACTTCTATTCATCAAAAGACATCATTAAGAGAGTAAAAAGGTAAGCCCCAGAGAGAAAGGAGATAACTCTAATAAATATATCTGGTGAAAGGCTCCTATGCAGAAAGTATAAAAAAAAAAAACTCTTACAAATCAATAAGAAGAGAATCCCAATTTTTTTATTGCAGTAAAATACACATAACACAAAATTTACCATTGTAACCATTTTAAAGTGTACAATTCATTGGTGTTAAGTACATTTACAATGCTGCACAACCACCACCTCTGTCTTCTTCCAGAACTTTCCTCACCCCAAATAGAAACTCTATACCCACTAAGCAGTAGCTCCTCATTCCTTCCTCATCCCACCAACTGGCAACCACTAATCTACTTTCTATCCCTATGGATTTGTGAATTCTAGATATTTCATATAAATGGAATGATACAATACTAGTATGCAGCCTTTTGTGTCTGTTTTCTTTTACTTAAGATAAGGTTTTTAGGTTTGTCCATGTTGTACCATGTATCAGTACTTTAGGTCTTTTTTTTTTTTTCTTCTAATTTTTCTTTCCCCCATGTGTCTGACAGTTTGTCTTACTGTGGTGGCTTGCATGTTGCCGTGATACTAGAAGCTTTGCCACCAGTATATCAAATATTGGCAGAGTCACCCTTGGTGGACAGGTTTCAACTGAGCTTCCAGACTAAGACAGACTAAGAAGAAGGACCTGGCAGTCTAGTTCTGAAAAAAATGGCCAGTGAAAACCTTATGATTAGCAGTGGAACATTTTCTGATAAAGGGCCAGAAGATGAGCCCCTCAGGTTGGAAAGCACTCCAAATACAACTGGGAAAGAACTGCCTTTTCAAAGTAGAGTCAATCTTAATGACATGGATGGAGTCAAGCTTTCAGGACCATTGTTTGCTGATGTGGCATGATTCAAAATGAGAAGAAATAGTTCCGAACACCCATTAGTAACAGGAACGTGGAATGTACAAAGCATGAATCTAGGAAAATTGGAAGTCGTCAGATATGAAATGGAACGCATAAAGATTGATATTCTAGATCAATATCCTAGGCATTAGTGAACTGATATGGACTGGCAATTGTCATTTTGAATCAGGCAATCATATGGTCTACTATGCCAAATATGACAAATTGAAGATGAATGGAGTTGCATTCATTGTCAAAAACAACATTTCAAAATCCATCCTGAAGTACAATGCTGTCAGTTATAGGATAATATCCATATGCCTACAAGGAAGACCAGTTAATATGACTATTATTCAAATTTATGCGCCAATCACTAAGGCCAAAGTTGAAGAAACCAAAGATTTTTACCAACATCTGCAGGCTGAAATTGATCAAACATGTAATCAAGATGCATTCATAACTACTGGCAACTGGAATTCGAAAGTTGGAAACAGAAAGATTGGTAGTCGGAAAATATGGTCTTGGTGATAGAAATGATGCTGGAGATCACATGATAGAATTTCGCAAGGCCAACAACTTCTCCACTTCAAATACCTTTTTTCAACAACATAAACGGCAACTATACACATGGACCTCGCCAGACAGAATACACAGGAATCAAATTGACTGCATATGTGGAAAGAGACGATGGAAAAGCTCAAGATCATCAGTCAGAACAAGGCCAGGGCTGACTGCAGAACAGACCATCAATTGCTCATATGTGAGTTCAATTTGAAACTGAAGAAAATTAGAACAAGTCTACAAGAGCCAAAGTATGACCTTGAGTATATCCCACCTGAATTTAGAGACCATTTCAAGAACAGATTTGACACATTGAACAGTAATGACTGAAAACCATACAATTTGTGAAATGACATCAAGGGCATCATACATGAAGAAAGCAAGAGGTCGTTAAAAAGACAAGAAACAAGAGATCAAAATGGATGTTAGGAGAGACCCTGAAAGTTGCTTTTGAAGGTAGAGTAGATAAAGTCAAAGGAAGAAATGATGAAGAGCTGAACAGAAAATTTCAAAGGGCAGCTCGAGAAGACAAAAGTAAAGTATTATAATGAAATGTGCAAAGACCTAGAGTTAGAAAATCAAAAATGAAGAACATGCTCAGCATTTCTCAAGCTGAAAGAACTGAAGAAAAAATTCAAGTCTCAGGTTGCAATATTGAAGGATTCTATGGGGAAAATATTAAATGATGCAGGAAGCATCAAAAGAAGATGGAAGGAATACACAGAGTCACTGTACCAAAAAGAACTGGACGACCTTCAATCATTTCAGAAGGTGGCATATGATCAAGAATCAATGTTACTGAAGGAAGAGGTCCAAGCTACATTGAAGGCATTGGTGAAAAACAAGGCTCTGGGGCTTGACGGAATACCAATTGAGATGTTTTGCAGCAACCAAATGCAGTGCTGGAAGTGCTCACTCATCTATGCCAAGAAATTTGAAGATGGCTACCTGGCCAACTGAATGGAAACCTGAATGGAAGAGATCCATATTTCTGCCCATTCCAAAGAAAGGTGATTCAACAGAATATGGAAATTATCAAGCAATATCATTAATATTTTTTAATAAATTTTTATTTAATTAAATAAATTTTATTTAATTAAATTTAATTTATAATTTTATTTTTTTAAATAAAATTTTCATGAAAATCACTCAAAAGCAGTTGCAGCAGTGTATTTACAGGGAACTGCCAGAGATTCAAGATGAATTCAGAAGAGGAGTGCAGCTAGGGCTATCATTGCTGATGTCAGATGAATCATGGCTGAAAGGAGAGAATACCAGAAAGATGTTTACCTGTGTTTTATGGATTACCCAAAGGCATTCGACTGTGTGGATCATAACAAATTATGGTTAACACTGCAAAGAATGAGAATCCCAGAACACTTAATTGTGCTCATGAGAAACCTGTAGTTAGATCAAGAGACAGTTGTTTGAGCAGAACAAGGGACTACTGAGTTGTTTAAAGTCAAGAAAGATGTGTATTAGGGCTGTATCCTTTCGCCATACTTATTCAATCTGTATATTGAGCAAATAATCAGAGAAACTAGACTATATGAAGAAGAACGCAGCATCAGAACTGGAGGAAGACTTATTAACAACCTGCAATATGCACATGACACAACCTTGCTTGCTGAAAGTGAAGAGGACTTGAAGCACTCACTGATGAAGCTCAAAGACCACAGCCTACAGCATGGATTACACCTCAACATAAAGAAAACAAAAATCCTCACAACTGGACCAATAAGAGACACCATGATAAATGGAGAAAAGTTCGAAGTTGTCAGGGTTTCATTTTACTTGGGTCCACAATCAACGCCCATGGAGGCAGCAGTCAAGAAATCAAAAGATGCATTGCATTGGGCAAATCTGCGGCAAAAGGGCTCTTTGAAGTGTTCAGAAGCAAAGATGCCACTTTAAGGACTAAGGTGTGCCTGACCCAAGTCATGGTGTTTTCAATTGCCTCATATGCATGTGAAAGCTGGACAATGAATAAGGAAGACTGGAGAAGAACTGATACCTTTGAATTATGGTGTTGGAAAAGAATATTGAATATACCATGGACTGCCAGAAGAGTGAACAAGTCTGTCTCGGAAGAAGTACAGCCAGAATGCTCACTAGAAGCAAGATTTCATCTCACATACTTTAAATATGTTATCAAGAGGGACCAGTCCCTGGAGAAGGACAGAATGCTTGGTAAAAAGGATGAAGACCTTTAGCAAGATGGATTGACGCAGTGGCTCCAACAATGGGCTCAGGACTGGGCAGTATTTTGTTCTGTTGTACATAGGGTCGCTACGAGTTGGAGCTGACTCGGCGGCACCTAACAACAACAACAATTTTTATTTATTGTGTTTTTTGTGTTTGAGAATATACATAGCAAAAAGTACACCAATTCAACAGTGTCTACATATACAATTTAGTGACATTGATTACATTCTTCAAGTTGTATAACCATTCTAACCCCCCTTCTCTGAGTTGCTCCTCCCCATCAACATAAGCTCACTGCCCCCTAAGCTTTCTGCCTAATATTTCAGGTTGTTGTTATCAATTTGATCCCATAAAGATAGTTCTTTTGTGTGTGTGTGTGCTTTAGGTGAAAGTTTACAGAGCAAATTAGTTTCTCATTAAAAAAATTTATACATACTTTTTTCGTTTGGCCAGAACTGCCATCTTCTCAAAAAGACAAACCCAAAGAGAAAGAGAAGTAGCACATACTGTATGTTCTCCAGGCCTTTTAGAAAATTTGGAGTTGTTCCTTTGGCCACATACATGCGAATCTATAAGAAGGGTGGTATTGTAGACATCAAGAGACTGGGCACTGTTCAAAAAAGAATGTCCCACAAGTACTACCGTGGCAAAACTGGAATAGTCTACGTTACCCAGTGTGCTGTTAGCATTGTTGTGAACAAACAAGTTAAGGACAAGATTTTTGCCAAAAGACTCAATGTGCGTATCAAACATATTAAGCACTGTAAGAGCCAAGATAGCTTCCTGCAACGCATGAAGGAAAAAGATCGGAAAAAGAAGGACGCCAAAGAGGAAGTTACCTGGGTTCAGCTGAAGCTCAAGCCTGCTCCACCC
Source organism: Loxodonta africana (assembly GCF_030014295.1). Classification (NCBI taxonomy): domain Eukaryota; kingdom Metazoa; phylum Chordata; class Mammalia; order Proboscidea; family Elephantidae; genus Loxodonta; species Loxodonta africana. The sequence continues at coordinate 27,605,540 of NC_087360.1, read as the reverse complement.
CGAGAAGCATGCCTGGTGAGAACCAGTGGAAATGAGCCTGAGCTGCTGGAACCTATTTGCTATGAATTCGTGGCATAACAGGCGTAAATTAAAGATGTCTGCGATGTAAAAAAAAAAAAAAAATTCATGCACAAATTGTTTCATGACATTGATTACAATCCCTGACATGTGTCAGCACTCTCCCCCTTGCCACTCCATCTTCCCCATTTCCATTCCTCCGTTTTTCCTGTCCCTTACTGCCTTCTCATCCCATTTGGTCTCATGTATTTGATTGATCTGAGAAACACATTCCTGACACGTGTTATCGTTGGTTTTATAAGCCCGTCTAGTCTTCAGCTGAAAGGTGAATTTCGGGAGTGGCTTCAGTTCTGAGTTAGAAGGGTTTCCGGGAGCCAGAGTCTTGGAGGTTCCCCCGGTCTCTGTCAGACCAGTAAGTCTGGTCTTTTTTGTGAATTTGAATTTTGTTATTTTGAATTTTGTCCTATATTTTTCTCCTGCTCTGTCGGTGGTTGTAGCCGGGCATCAGCTAGTTCTTCTGGGCTGAGGCTGTGGGTTCATGTGGTCCATTAGTCCTTTGAGCTAATATTTTCCTTGTGTCTTTGGGTTTTTTTTCTTTAGCTATAAAAGCTAAACAATAATGTATGATATGGACATACCACAATGTGTTTACACATTCATCTGTTGATGGACACTTGGGTTGTTTCCACTTTTCACTATTGTGAATAGAGTTGCAATGAACATGTGTGTTCAAGCTTTTGTTGGAACACCTGTTTTCAATTCTTTTGGATATATACCTAGGGGTGAAGTTGCTGTGTCATGTGATAATTCTACTTTTAACTTATTGAGGAACTGCCAAATAGTTTTCCACAGGAATTGCACCATTTGACATTTCCACCAGCAATGTATGGGAGTGCCAATTTTGCCATATCCTCACCAGCACTTATTACTTTCTCTCTCTTTTTTTTTTGCTTTGTTTTGTTTTGTTTAATTATGGCCATCTTAGTAGGTGTGCAGGAGTTTCTGGGTGGCAAAAATAGTTAAGCACTGGGCTACTAGCCAAAAGTTTGGTGGTTCGAACCTACCCAGAGGAGCCTGGCAATTTGCTTCCAAAAGATCACAGCCATGAAGACTGTACTAGAAGCACAGCTCTACTATGGGACACATGAGGTCACCATGAGTCATAATCAACTCTATGGTAACTGGTTTTGTTTCGTTGTTGTTGTTGTTTAGCAGGGAAGTGATATCTCATTCTGGTTTTGATTTGCATCTCCCTAGTGATTAATGATGAATAGGAAACCCTACTGGCTCAGTGGTTAAGTACTAAGGCTGCTAACCAAAAGGCTGACAGCTCAAGTTCACCAGGTGCTCATGGGAAACTCTATGGGGCAGTTCTATTCTGTCCTATAGGGTTGCTATGAGTTGGAATCTACTCGACGGCAGTGGGTTTGTTTTTTTTTAAATGATTAATAAAGAAACCCAGGTGGTGTAGTAGGAAACCCTGGTGGCGTAGTGGTTAAGAGTTCGGCTGCTAACCAAAAGGTCAGCAGTTCAAATCCACCAGGTGCTCCTTGGAAACCCTATGGGGCAGTTCTACTCTGTCCTCTAGGGTCGCTATGAGTCGGAATTGACTCAACAACAATGGGTTTGGTTTGTGGTTTTTGTTTTTTTTTTTTTTTGGTGGCTTAGTGGTTAAGTGCTATAGCTGCTAACTAACAGGTTGGCAGTTTCAATCCACTACGTGCTCCTTGGATACTCTGTGGGGCAGTTCTACTCTGTCCTATAGCATCACTCTGATTTGAAATTGACTCAACTGCAATGAGTTGTTTTTTTTTTTAATGATTAATGAAAAACCCTGGGTGATACAAACAGTTTGTGCTTGGCTACTACTACAGTCGTTAAGTGCTCAGCTGCTAACTGAAAGGTTGGCAGTTTGAATCCATGAGCCACTCCACTGAAGAAAGATATGGCAGTCTGCTTCCATAAAGGTTACAGCCTTGGAAACCCAATGGAGCAGTTTTACTCTGTCCTATAGGGTCTCTGTACGTCAGAACTGACTGAACAGCAATGGATTTGCTTTGCTTACCAGGAAGCTGGCGGCTGGCATCCACCCAGCAGTGCCGTGGAAGAAGGGCCTGGTGATTTGCTTCTGTAACTTTAAAACCCATTGCTTTCGACTCGATTCATGGCCGCTGTATAGGACAGAGTAGAACTGCCCCATAGAGTTTCCAAGAAATGGCTGGTGCATTCAGACTGCCAACCATTTAGTTAGAACCATAGCTTTTAAACCGCTGCACCACCAGGGCTCCTCTATAAGATCACAGCCATTTAAAATCCTATAGAGTGCAGTTCTGCTCTGAAACATATGGGATCACTGTGTGTTGGAATTGCCTAGAAAGCAACAGGTTTGGTTTTGGAATGTCTAATAAAATTCAACATCGTTATGGATTGATTTGTGTCTCCCCAGTAAGATATATTCAAGTCCTAACCCCTGGTACCTGTGAATATAACTTTATTTGGAAATAATTTCTTTGCAGATATAATTAGTTTCGTTAACATGAGGTTATCCCAGAGTACGGTGGGCCATAGTCCAATATGTCTGGTGCCTTTGTAAGAAGAGGAGACAGAGACAGAGAAACACAATGAGAAGAATATCATGCAAAGACACAGAGGGAAGATGGTCATGTAAAGACAGAGGCAGAGATTGGAGTGATGCCGTCAACAAAAAAAGGAACACCTGGGACCTCCAGAAGCTGGAAAAGGCAAGAAACAGATTTTCCACCTAGTGTCCTAGTGTCTTCAGAGAGAACATGGTTCTGCTGACACTTTGATTTCAGACTTCTAGCCTTCAGAACCATGAAAGAAAAAAATTCTGTTTTTGTAAGTCACTAAGTTTGAAGTACTTTGTTGTGGCAGCCCTAGGAAGCTAATATAGACATCTTTTCATGTGCTTGTTGGCCATTTATGCATCTTCTTTGGAGAATATCCAATTAAGTCCTTTGCCCATTTTTTAATTGGGTCGTTTGTCTTTTTATTATTGAGTCATAAGAATTTTTTATATATTCTGGTTATGAGACGCTTATCTGGTATATGGTATAAGATTTACAAATATTTTCTCCCATTCTCTGGGTAGACAACCCAATTTTAAAAATGGGCAAAAGCCTTGCACAGACATTTCACAAAAAAGAACATCAAAATGACTAATAGCCATATGAAAAAATGTTCAACATCTTTTGTCATCAGAGACATGTAAATTAAAACTGCAAAGGGATATTACTACATGCTTACCAGAATGGCTAAAATTAAAAAGACTGACATACCGAGAGTTGGTAAGGAGCAACTGGAACTCCCTTATATTGTTGGTGGTAACCTATATTGACACAAACTCTTTGAAAAAAGCATTTGGCAGTAATTACTAAACCTAAACATAAGTATACTCTATAACTCAGCATTTCCACTCCTGGGTATAGACTTGTCTTAGTTATCTAGTGCTGCTATTACAGAAATACCACAAGTAGATGTCTTTAACAAACAAGTTTATTCTCTCATAATCTAGTAGGCTAGAAGTCCTCATTCAGGGTGCCAGCTCCAGGGGAAGATTTTCTCTCTCTGTTGACTCTGGAGGAAGGTACTTGTCATCAATCTTTCTGTGGTCTAGGAGCTTCTCAATGCAGGAATCTTGGGTCCAAAGGACATACTCTGCTCCTGGCGTTGCTTTCTTGGTGGTGTGAGGTTCCCCCAGTCTCTCTCTGCTCGCTTCTTTCTTTTATATCTCAAAAGAGATTGGCTCAAGACACAATCCAATCTTGTAGACTGAGTCCTCCCTTATTAACATATCTGCTGCTAATCCCATCTCATCAACATCATACAGACAGGATTACAACACATAGGAAAATCACATCAGAAGACAAAATAGTGGACAATCACACAATACTGGGAATTATGGCCCAGCCACCAAGCCTCATTGCCATAGAGTTGATTCCAACTCATAGTGACCCTATAGGACAGAGTAGTACTGCCCCATAGAGTTTCCAAGGACTGGCTGGTGGATTTGAACTTCCAGCCTTTTGGTTAGCAGCTGTAGCATTTAACCACTACGCCACCAGGGTTTCCTGGCCCAGCCAAGGTGACACATATTTTTGGGAGACACAATTCAATCCATGAGAATACCCAACAGAAGTAAGCGTTAACTCTACCAAAGGACATGTTTAAGAATGTTTGTAGCAGCTCTACTCATAATAGCCTAAAACTGGAAACAAATCAAATGTCTATCAACATGCTGTAAGAGTTATTATTATTGAAGTTCAAAAGCTGGCAAAATTAATCTGTGATGGTAGAAGCCAGAATAATGGTCACCCTTAGGTGGGTACTGACTGGCAGGGGGCACGAGGGAGCACTCTGGGATGCTGAAACTGTCCCATATCTAGATCTGGGTGGATGTTACATTGAGTGTAATGTGTATAAAAATTCCTTGAGCCGTACACTGTCACCTTATCAGAGTGGCCTTTGCTGAACATGTTATCCAAAGTAGCATACCTCCTCTTCCCATCCTGATGCCCTGACCCTGTGTGAAAATGGCATGGCGGGGCCATCTCACCTCCTTTAACATCACAAGGGAGAAGGAGAATCATATTAGCAGCAAGCACCCAAGGCTGATTCCCACGAGAAAGAAGACGTGCGTCCTCTTGCCAAGATTTTCACCAGTTCTGGCACCAATCGTCCCTCCCCCCAGCACTCTCTACTTCTCTGCTGGGTTCAATAACTCATTGCAATGACTCCATAGAACTCACAATGCATACTGACAGTTATGGGGTTTATTAGGGAAGTAATAGTTTACAATTCAGGTTCAGGAACACTCATGATAGAGTTCTTTGATCAGGACAGCCTCTTCTCAGTGGTGGCCGCTGGCAGGTCTCTCTCTGACCCTCAGCTGCTCATCCTGGCCTCTGCCTTGCTCATACAAGTGTTACAAAGCTCTTCTAGTTCTGCAGATAAGTGCCCCAAGGCACCTCACTCCTCCATTAAGCCTCAGTCCAAAGGCACTCAGTTCTAGCTCCAGGGGTCTGCAAATCTAGCTCCATCAAGTGCCTGGAGGCACGCTACTCCATCAGCAAGCCTCCTCCCTGAAGGCACTCAGCTTTTTCTCTCTGTGGACGAGGAAGTCCACCGTGCCATCTCCTGCTGGTCTCCTAGTTCTGCTGCCTCTGCTGCGGCTGTTTCTCAGCCGCTGCTTCTTGCTATCTCCAGTGTTACAGCTCCCTCTCTCTGTTCCTGGATCTAGAAGGTTCTCAGTGCAGGGATCCTGGGTCCAAAGGATGTGCTCCACTCCTGGCTCTTCTTTCTTGGTGGTAGTGAAATTCTCCCTTCCCGCCTCTGAGATGGCTCATTTTAAGCCTAGTAGGATGGCAAAAGTGACCAATTCCCTCTTTAGGGCTCCATACACTTTATTTGCATTGTCCCATACAGTCATTTGGTGGGTGTCTTAGTTATCTAGTGCTGCTATAACGGAAATACCACAAGTGGATGGCTTTAACAAACAGAAATTTATTCTCTCACAGTCTAGGAAGTTAGAAGTTCAAATTTTGTGCACCGGCTCCAGGGGAAGGCTTTCTCTCTCTGTTGACTCTAGAGGAAGGTCCTTGTCATCAATCTTCCCCTGGTCTAGGAGCTTCTCAGTGCAAGGATCCTGCATCCAAAGGACACACTTTTCTCCTGGCACTATTTTCTTGGTGGTATGAGGTCTACCTGTCGCTCTGCTCAATTCTCTCTTTTGTATCTCAAAAGAGGTTGACTTAAGACACAACCTAATCTTGTAGATTGAGTTCTGCTTTATTAACATAACTGCCTCTGATCCTGCCTCATTAGTATCATAGAGGCAGGATTTACAACACATAGGAAAATTGCATCAGATGACAAAATGGTGGACAATTGCACAACACTGGAATCAGGGACTAGCCAAGCCGACATACTTTTTGGGGGGAACACAATTCAGTCCATAACATCCCACCCTTTGGTCCCCAAGATTAATGTCCTTGCTACATGTAAAACACATTCACCCCATCATATCATAGTAAAAGTCTTAATTCAACCCCAAATCTAAAATCCAAAAATTTCTCTTCATCTGTGCTAGATTACAAATTATCTGCTTCCCAAGTACAATGTTGGAACAGGCACAAGCTAGACATTTCCATTACAAATGGGAGAAATTAGAGGGAAAGAAGGCATAACAGGGACCAAGCAAGTCAGCAGAACACATTACACTAGCCTTTAAGGCTTGAAAATAATCCTCTGTTCTCTGGGACCATTTAGTCAATGGCCCTGCCCTCCAGACTCTGGGTGTTGGCCTCACTCTCCTGATTCTTGGTGGAGGCCCGTCGGTCCTGGGCTTCAGTTCCAGCTTCTAGGGCCACTGGGACAGTGACTCCGCTCACTCATCTTTAGACAGCCCCATTCTCCTAGTCCATCTGAGTGGTAACTTCAGCCTTTGAGACCCCAGCCATACTCTGAGATGGAGGCAGCTCTGCTTCCTATGTTGCTTGTCTCTTCAGCTTATGTTTCCTGGTTCCTTGGCATCTTGGCCCCTTGTGCCTCTCTGCCCACATCTGCTCTCCTTGTGCAAGTGTTCCAAAGCTCTGTAGCTCCACCAGTAAGTGCCTGGAGGCACCCTACTCCAGAAGTAAACTTCAGTTGGAAGGCACTCAGCTCTCTTGCTCCGAGGGTTTCCAAACCTAGCTCCACCGATAAGTGCTTGGAGGCACCCAACTCTGCCAGGAAGCCTCCTGAGCAAAGGCACTGAGCTCTCTTGCTCTGTGGGTCGGCTCCAGGGCTGTCTCGCGCTGGTCTCCTGGTTCGGCTGCTGCCACCGCCGTTTCTCTGCTGCTGCCTTTTGCCATTGGTGCTGTCTCCAGTGTTACAGTTCTCCTTACTTCTTTTTGAGTTCTCACCAGAATTGTCTTTGATGTCTGTAATTGTGGGAGTTACCAAGACTATGGCTAGAAGGACCAAGTTAAGTAATTCACTGCACCAGGCCCTACCTTATTTCTCTTCACAGTGACTGCGGCTACCCAACATAGTATGTGTTTGACTATTGACTTATTTATCATCCATCTTTCCCTATTCGAATCTAGGCTCCTTGAGGGCAGGGACCCTGTTTTGATCACTGTGGTGTCCCCAGCACTAGGACAGTGTGTGCCGCAGAAGAGATCTCCATGAGTATTTGTGGAATGGATGAAAGAAAGAGGGCCAGGTAGTGGTAGTAGCAGCCAAGTGCTACTAAGCCCAATGTCCAGTTTATGGGACTAGCACAATGGGTAGTAACTATCACCATCATGGTCAATAGACAGAGAGAGAGAGTTAGAGAGAGAGATCAATAGCTGCCATTGAGTTGACCCCAACTCGCAGTGACCTCGTGTAAAACAGAATGAAACATTACCTGGTCCTCCGTCACCCTCACGATCACCAGCATGTTCCAGTCCATCGTTAAGGCTATTGTGCCAATCCATCTCACCAAGGGTCTTCCTTGCCCTTATTGGCCCTCTATTTCACCAAACATGATGTCCTCATCCAGCAATCGATCCCTCCTGACAACATGTCCAAAGCAAGAGAATTGGACAGTGTTCTATTGTGATCCATAGGTGTTCGATAGCTAATTTTCTGAAGTAGATTGCCAGGAGTTTCTTCTTAGTCTGCTTTTGTCTGGAAGCTCCACTGAAACCTATCCACCACGGGTGACCTTGCTGGTATTTGAAATACCAGTGGCATATTGTTGTTGTTGTTGTTGGGTGCTGTCGAGTCAATTTTCAACTCATAGTAACCCCATGTTACAGAGTACAACTGTCCCATAGAATTCTCTAGGCTGTAATATATTTTTTTTAATAGTTAAGGGAGCAGATTGCCAGGTCTTTCTCCCATGGAGCCTCTGGGTGAGTTCGAACTACCAATCCTTTGGTTAGCAGCCGAGCGCTTCACTGTCATGTCACCAGAGCTCCTTCACATAGCTTCTAGAATCACAGCAACATGTACTCCACCAGAGTACGACAAACTGACAGGTGGGCGGTGGATCATTGTCATTACCGTTTGTTAATTCTCAGAGTACTCAGTATACGACCCAAAGTTTCTGCTTCAAATAATTTACATTCTAAAAGAGAAAAGACTTTCCATGTGCACTTTGCTGTGTGTTTTATAGTATGCAACATGCTGAGTCGCTTCTTCTTTCAAGAAAATTAGTTCTTAGATTATCACATTGTAGTAAGCATCCTGAATATAGGAGTTGAGTTTTAGGACGTGGCTCTTGTTTGACTTTAGCACTACATTGCCATATGCCCAGGGTGATTCCCTTCCCTTCTATGAACCTTGGCTTCCTTAACAGTGAAATAAAGGGTTTCAGTGGATTTAAGATCTCTGAAGTCAGTTCTTTGCAGCTGGGAAATATTATAACCCATCTAGTATGTTGTTCTTGATCCTTACACTAGGGGGCAATACAGTCAGAACATTAGAACGGATTCTGCTTTTATAGTTCCTGGTATTAGACATTGAATTGATGATGCAGAAAGACCGCTTCTGAAACCTTAATCCCACAAAACCAAGCTTTCTACCAGGCTAATTAGAGACACAGACTTCCATCAAAGAGAACAGAGCCGGATTGCTCTTGAAATCTGGACTCTGTCACTTCTGTACCTGTCATGGACCACGTATGTGGTTGAGGCGGTGGCATGCAAGTAATAAAACGCCTAGGAATGACACTTGGACACCCAGAAGGAGGTAGACTGAGATTTTGTTCAGAAAAGAAAATCAGTCTAGTAATACTATCTGTTCAAATGTCTGTCTGAGACCAGTCCGTGTTTGGAAGGTCCACTGAGGCCATGTACGGAGAGGAAGAGCCACAGCCTACATGCTAGAAGGCCTGCACTTAAGTCCCAGCTTGTCTACTGACTTGTGTCACCTTGGACAAGCCATTTCCCCTCTGGGTATAACTTTCCACCCATGTAGTGAAAGAAAGGTACCTCTATATAACAAATGCATATCCTATATGTCTCCCACCACCTTTCTGCACCATGGCAGGTATCTCTCACCAGCCCACAAACCTTTCCCACCAAACCCATACACAACTTCAGAATCCTTTTCAACACTACAGCAATGAAAGCTGGCCCATGAGAAGGCTTTTTGCCATCTCTGTTAACGTTAGATTTTTTTTTTGCAGTGAATTAAATTATAGTTAGTAGTAATTCTATTATAGTTAACAGTGTATGTTGTTTTGTTTTAGATCTTGGGGGGATCATTTCTCAAAGTCCTTCCAGAGTCAGCATTCTATAGAAATGGGGCTTTAATAGCAGAGGCCTTGTTGATATTGATCAACTTAGGCTAGTTTTAGGTGGTTTAGGGTCAGCATTTCAATGCCTTTGTACATTGAGCAGAGACAGAAAAGTTTTACGCTCTACATGATCAAAATGCTTAGCAAGGGTTGAAGAACATGATGCGTTAGCCCACTGGTTTAGCAAAAGGCTTTCCTTATATGGAGATTTTGGTGATCACATTCCAAAGCAATTAAGAGGTATGAGAGCATGCCCTCTACTTGGCCCTTGACCTTCAGAACTTCACTTGGAGTTTTCAGACCCAGGTACAGAATGTGGCTAAATTTAGGCTCAAAGATCAGGTTCTTGTAGGTAAACCTGGAATTAATTCAGTCTTCATTACCAGAAGATATCTCCATCAGGAGCCATTGGTGGTTCAGTGGTGGAATTCTCACCTGCCATGTGAGAAACTCAGTTCGGTTTCCATACAATGCAAGTCGTGCATAGTTACTACCCATCTGTCAGTGGAGGCTTGCATCCTGCTTTGATGCTGAACAGACTAAGAGGGGCTAGGAAGAAAGGCCTGATGAACTACTTTAGAAAATCAGCCAATAAAAACCTTATGAATCACAATAGTCCAAACCACAACTGATCATGGGGATGTGCAGAAGCAGGCTTAGTTCAGTTATACGTGAGACCCCCATGACCTGGGGGCCAATACGCTGGCAGCTAACAACAACGTCTCCATTGTATGATGTGGCTGCCATCCATTAAAAATAGGTACTGGTAAATATGTTCTCGTTAATGTTATTACTGGACTAGAAGTAAGAAGACCTCCTTCATGCTTTACAAGCCGTGCGACTTGAACAAGCTACAAAATCTCTCGGAGCCTCAGTCTCCACACCTATAAAATGGGGATAATTATACCTGCCCTACTTATTCAGTTTGTGTGTTTCAAATGAGATCATATACCTGAAAATATATTGAAAGGTAAATACACTATGCAACTCCAAAGGAACATGATACAAATTTTTTAGGACCCTCTGGGAACATACTTACCATCTTGAACTCAGTCAAGGAACTCAAGATTTCTTAGCTTCATGCATTGCTGACAGAAATGTAAATTAGGATAACTTTTTGGAAGTCTATTTGGTCAATAGGAATCATAAGTCTTAAAAATATGCATGCCACACACCCACTAGATTGGTTAAGACTAAAAATCCAGATAGTACTAAATGTTGACGAGGAAATAGAACAATTAGAACACTCACACGCTGCTGGCAGGAGTGATGATTGGTACAACCACTTTAGAAAACTGGCAGTATTTACTGAAGCTGATGATCCACACCCCCTAGAACCCAACAATTATGCTTCTATGTATTCACCCAATAGAAATGTCTACATATGTTCACCAAAAGACATGTATTAGAGTGTTCACAATGGCACTCTTTGTAACAGGAAAAAAACTGAATGTTTCCATAAAGCCCATCCACAATAGAATGAACAAACAAATTAGGGTGTATTCACAGTATGGAATTCTAGCCAGCAACGAGAGTGAAGGAACTAAAATTAGTTGCAGCAATAGGATGGATCTCAAAAACAATATGAGTGAAAAGACTATATACTGTATGATTTCTTGTTCCTAAAGTTCAAAACTCATCAGTGGTGATATGTTAGGATACTGGTTACTCTTGGGGGAGGGAGTGACTGGGAGGAAATAATACAGGGTTTCTGGGAGGCCGGGCAATGTTCTGTTTGTTGATCTGGATGTTGGTTACACAGGTGTGTTCACCTGTAAAAATTCATCAAGTTGTACACTTACGATTAGTACACTTTTCTGCAATTATGTTAATCTTCAATAAAAAGTTTACTTAAAAATGTGATGCCTTTGACTCAGAAACTTTACTTTTAGGAGCTAGATTTTAAGGGAAGAAAATAAGAGTCATTAAAAAATATGCTATATGCATACATTCATGTTGGTGTTATTTCTCACAGCAAACAAAAAGGAAGCATTAAAGAAAGAAATACACGTAGAATTTCTTTTCACATTTTGGGTTTCTGAAAAATCTAATTTAAATATTTTTTTGTGGCGCACTCCCACATGTGGTTGTTGCCGTCGAGTCAATTTTGGCTCATGGAGACCCCATGTGTGCTGAGTAGAACGACTCCATAGGGTTTTCAAGCCTGTGATCTTTCAGAAGAAGATTGGTAGGCCTGTGTTACAAGGCGCCTCCAGATAAGTCGAACTGCCATCCTTTTAGCTAGTAGTTTCAAGCGTTTAACCATACCTCCTGCCATTATAGGGAAGCACCAAAAAAAACAAAAAAAAAACAAAAAAAGCCAAACCTGTTGCCATCGAATTGATTCTAACTCATAGCAACCCTATAGGAGAGAGTAGAACTACCCTGTAGAGCTTCCAAGGAGCATCTGATGGATTCAAACTGCCAACCTTCTGGTTAGCAGCTGTAGCCCTTAACCACTACGCCACCACGGCAAAGGGATGTTAAAGTAGAGCAGGTTGATGATTTTCTTCTGTGAAGATCCCACAGTCGTATCAGTTGAAGGCCACAGCTGAGTTTCCTGTGAGTCAAACACATTTATTTTTTGAAAAAAATTTTTATTGCAATAAAGTATGTATAACATAACATTTGTCTTTTAACCATTTTTAAGAGTACAATTCAGTGGTATTTATTACATCCACCATATCGTACAACCATCACCACTACCTACTTTCAAAACTTTTCATCACCCCAAACAGAACCTGTTTCCATTAAGCAATAATTCCCCATTCTCCCTTCACCTCAGTCCCTGGTAAACCCCTAATCTACTTTCTGTCTCTGTGAATTTGCCTACTGGGGATACTTCATGTAAGTGGGATCATGTAATATTTGTCCTTTTGTGTTTGGCTAATTTTACTTAGTGTAATGTTTTTACGTTTCATCCATGTGGCCTCACGTGTCAGAACTTTATTTCTCTTTATCGCTGAATAATATTCCATTGTACCATATTTTGTTTGTTCATTCATCTGTTGGTGGACACTTGAGTCGTTTCTCCCTTTTGGCTATTGTGAATAATGCTGCAGTGAACAGTGGTATACGAGTATCTATTTGCATCCCTGCTTTCAATTCTTGTGAGTCCCCCTAGAAGAGGAATTGCTGGGTCATATGGTAATTCTAAAGAGTCCTTGTGGCACAAAGGCTAAGCGCTCAGCTGCTAACTGAAAGGTCAGAGGTTTGACTTCTAAAGATTACAACCAGGAAACCCAATGCGGTCGTTCTACTCAGTCCTACAGTTAGAATCCCTCGATGGCACACAACAAGGTAATTCAGTACTTAATTTTTGAGGAACTGCCAAACTGTGTTCCGTAGCAGCTCTACCATTTTACCCTCCCACCAACAATGGATGAGGGCTCTGATTTCTCCACAACCTCCCCATCACTGGCTATTTTCTGTGTTTTTTTTTTTTAACAACCATCCTAGTGGATGTGGAGTAGTATCTCATTGTGGCTTTCATATGCATTTTCCAAATGACTAATGATGTTGAACATATTTTTACGTGCTTTTTGGCTTTTTGTATCTCTTTGGGCAACTTTCTCCTCAAGTCCTTTTCCCATTTTTATATCGGATTGATTGTTCTTGAATTGTAGGATATTAAACCCTTGTCAGATATATGAATTGCAAATATTTTCTCCCATTCCATGTCTTTTCATTTTCTGATATTGCCCTTTGATGCACAAAAGTTTTTAATTTTGACGAAGTCTAATTTATCTATTTTTTCTTTCATTGCTCTTGCTTTTGGTGTCATATCCAAAAATCTATTGCCAAATCTAAGGTCATGAAATTTAACCCTGTATTTTCCTGTAAGAATTTTATAGTTTTAATGCTTATATTTAGGTCATTGAGTTATTCTGAGTAATTTTTGTATATGGTGTCAGGTAGGGGGTCCCTCACTTGTCTGTCAGTTTGTTGTACCGCGAGGGCTTTCATGTTGCTGTGAAGCTGGAAGCTATGACAACAGTATTCAAATATTAGCAGGATCCATCATGGTAGACAGGCTTCAGATGATCTTTCAGACTAGAAAAAAGGACCTGGCAGTCCACTTCTGGAAAAATTTGCAGGTGAAAACCTTATGAATAGCAGTGGAACATTGTCTGGTATAATGCTGGAAGATGAACCCCTCAGGTAAAATACAACTGGAAAAGGGCTGCCTCCTCAAAGTAGAGTGGACCTTAATGACATGGATGGAGTCAAACTTTGGGGACTTTCATTTGCTGATGTGGCACGACTCAAAATGAAGAGAAACAGCTGCAAACGTCCAGTAATAATTAGAACATGGAATGTATGAAGTGTGAATCTAAGAAAATTAGAAGTCATCAAAAATTAAATGGAATACAGAAATATCGATATCTTAGGCCCTACTGAGCTGAAATAGGCTGATACTGGCCATTTTGAATCAGACAATCATATGATACTATACTGGGAATTACAAATTGAAGAAGAATGCCATTGCATTCATTGTCAAAAAGACCATTTCAAGATCTATCCTGAAGTATAACTCTGTCAGTGATAGGATGATGTCCATGCACCTACAAGGAAGACCAGTAATACAACTGTCTTAGTCATCTAGCACTGCTATAACAGAAATATCACAAGTGGATGGCTATAACAAAGAGAAGTTTATTCTCTCACAATCAGTAGGTTAGAAGTCTGAATTCAGGGCGCTGGCTCCAGGGGAAGACTTTCTCTCTCTGTCAGCTCTGGAGAAAAGTCCTTGTTGTCAGTCTTCCCTTGGTCTGGGAGCATCTCAGCACAGGAATCTCAGGTCCAAAGGACGCACTCTGCTCCCAGCACTGCTATCTTGGTGGTACGGTGTCCACATGTCTCTCTGCTCGCTTCTCTCTTTTATATCTCAGAGGTTGGCTAAAGACACTATCTAATCTTGTATATCTCATCAATATAACTGCTATTAATCCTTCTCATTTCATCATAGTGATAGGATTTATAGCACATACGGAAATCACATAAAATGGTAGACAATAACACAATACTGGGACTCATGGCCCAGCTAGCGACAGATATTTTGGGGGGACAAAATTCAGTCCATGACAATGAATATTATTCAAATTTACATACCAATCACTAAGGCCAAAGATGAAGAAACTGAAGATGTTTACCAACTTTTGCAGTCTGAAATTGATCAAACATGCAAACAAGATGCATTGGTGATTACTGGCGTTTGGAAGCAAAGAAGAAGGACTGGTAGTTGGAAAATATGGCCTTGGTGATAGAAACAATGCTGGAGAGGGCATGATAGAATTTTGTAAGACCAACAACTTCACTGCAAATACTTTTTCCAACAACATAAATGGTGACTATTCACGTGGACTTCACCAGATGGAATACACAGGAATCAAATCGACTACATCTGTGGAAAGAGACAGTGGAAAAGCTCACTATTATCAGTCAGAACAAGGCTAGGGGCTGACTGTGGAACAGTTCATCAATTGCTCATGGGCAAGTTCAAGTTGAAGTTGAAGAAAATTAGAACAAGTCCACAAGAGCTGAAGTACAACCTTGAGTATATCCGTCCTGAATTTAGAGGCCGTCTCATGAAGAGATTTGATGCACTGAAGGTTAATGACCGAAGACCAGATAATTTGTGGGATGACATCAAGGATATTGTACATGAAGAAAGCAAAAGGTCATTAAAAAGACAAGATACAAAAGACCAAAATGGATGTCAGAAGAGACTCTGAAAATTGCTCTTGAAAGTAGAGTAGTTAAAGTGAAAGGAAGAAATGATGAAGTAAAAGAGCTGAACAGAAGATTTCGAAGGGTGGCTCAAGAAGACAAAGTATTATAATGAAATGTGCAAAGACCTGGAGTCAGAAAACCAAAAGGGAAGAACACGCTCTGCATTTCTCAAACTGAAAGAAATGAAGAAAAAATTCAGGTCTCAAGTTGCAATATTGAAAGATCCTACAGGGAAAATAGGATGCAGGAAGCATCAAAAGAAGATGGAAGGAATACACAGAGTCACTGTACCAAAAAGAATTAGTTGACATTCAATCATTTCAGGAGGTAGCATATGATCAAGAGCTGATGATACTGAAGGAAGAGGTCCAAGCTGCAGTGAAAACTTTGGCAAAAAACAAGGCTTCAGGAATTGATGGAATACCAATTGAGATGTTTCAACAAATGGATGCAGCACTGGAAGTGCTTAGCTGTCTATGCCAAGAAATTTGGAAGACAGCTACCTGTCCAAATGACTGGAAGAGATCCACATTTTAGCCATTCCAAAGAAAGGTGATCCAACAGAATGCAGAAATTATTGAACAATATCATTAATATCACGCACTAGAAAATTTTGCTGAAGATCATTCAAAAGCAGTAGCAGCAGTACATCAACAGGCAGCTGCCAGAAATTCAAGCCAGATTCAGAAGAGGACATGGAACAAGGGATAATATTGCTGATATCAGATGGATCATGGATGAAAGCAGAGAATATCAGAAACATGTTTACCTGTGTTTTATGGACTACGCAAAGACAATTGGCTGTATGGATCATAACAAATTATGGATGACATCGCAAAGAATGGAAATCCCAGAACACTTAATTGTGCTCAGGAGGAAACTATACTTAGACCAAAAGGCAGTAATTCAAATAGAACAAGGGGATGCTGTGTGGTTTAAAGTCAGGAAAGGTGTGTGTCAGGGTTGTATCTTTTCACCATACTCACTCAATGTGTATGCTGAGCAAATAATCTGAGAAGCTGGACTATATGAAGAAGAATGGGGCATCAGGATTGGAGGAAGACTCACTAACAAACTGTGACGTGCAGTTGATACAACCTTGCTTGCTGAAAGTGAAGAGGACTTGAAGCACTTACTGATGAAAATCAAAGTATGGATAAATAAAACAAAAATTCTCACAACTGAACCAGTAAACAACATCATGATAAACAGAGAAAAGTTTGAAGTTGTTAAGGATTTCATTTTACTTGAATCCATAATCAACGCCTGTGGAAGCAGCAGTCAGGAACTCAAAAGACATATTTCATTGAACAAATATATTGCAAAAGACCTCTCTAAAGTGTTAAAAAACAAAGATGTCACTTTAAGAACTAAGGTGTGCCTGACCCAAGCCAGGGTATTTTCAGTTGCCTCATATGCATGTGAAAGCTAGACAATGAATAAGGAATACTGAAGAATTGGTGCCTTTAAATTATGGTGTTGGCGAAGAACAGTGAATATACCATGAACTGCAAGAAGAACAAACAAATCTGTCTTGGAAAGAAGTACAGCCAGAATGGTCATTAGAAGCGAGGATGGTGAGACTTTGTCTCACATACTTTGAACATGTTATCAAGGGGATCAGTCCCTGGAGAAGGACACCATGCTTGGTAGAACAGAGGGTCAGTGAAAAAGATGAAGATCCTCAATGAGATGAATTGACACAGTGGCTGCAACAATGGGCTCAAGCATAACAACGATTGTGAGTACGGCACCGGACAGGGCAGTGTTTCTTTCTGTTGTAGATAGGGTTGCTATGAGTCGGGACCAACTAGATGGCACCTAACAACAACAACGGGGACCCAACTTTATTTTTTTGCATATCAAAATCCAGTTGTCCCAGAATCATTTATTGAAGATACCATTCTTTCCCCATTGAGTGGACTTGGCACCCTCGTCAAATATCAATTGGCCATAACACATTCATTTTTATGTCTATTTTTTCTTTTTCTCATCTTGAAGTCTTACCAGCTGTCATCAGAAAGCTACTGGACCCTAGATTTCCCCCAGTTGCTTTTTCTGCAAGAAGCCTCTCTATAGGAAGCCACTGGAAGAGAAACATCTCACACTGGCTCTGTAGCCTCGGCAAGTCCTTGAACCACTCAGAAATCTCTCTGTGCACCGGGGATTCGTTCATTCAACAGATAACCCTCAAACATCTGCTATGTGCATATCTTGTGGCATTGGACAAGGTGGACATAGCTCTGCTC
Source organism: Loxodonta africana (assembly GCF_030014295.1). NCBI lineage: Eukaryota > Metazoa > Chordata > Mammalia > Proboscidea > Elephantidae > Loxodonta > Loxodonta africana. The sequence continues at coordinate 27,588,251 of NC_087360.1, read as the reverse complement.
CTGTAGAGTTTACAGTTCAGCATGGGACCCAAATAATAAATAACTAAATAAACAAGGAAACACACAGTTAACACATTGTGATAAATATTTAGAAGCCAAAGTACAGAAATCTGAGAGAATGTCAAGTGGGCCAGGTTTATCTTGAGAAGCCAGAGAAGAACTCCTTGAGGGAGGGACTCACCCCCTGCCATTGTCTGCTCATCCACATTCTTAGAGGGTCATGATACTGACCTAGTCATTATTCTGTACTTCTGAGCCTCAGTTTCCTCATCTATAAAATGAGAGATTGGCCTAGATCAGTGATTTTAACCTTTTCCAGTAGGATAGCCTTTTTAATGTAGAAAATATTTGTCTCCACCCCAGTGCTACATGGAGTTATATTGGAGCCTGAGGTAAAAGGAAAAACCAGTTACACAGATCCTCTCCTTATTTAAAATTTTGATGTTTTGCTTATTGTCACGGATTGAATTGTGTCCCCCCAAAATTTGTGTCAACTTGGCTATGCCACGATTCTCTATATTGTGTGACTGTCCTCCATTTTGTGACTTGATGTAATTTTCCTATGTGTTGTAAACCTGAATCTCTGTCTGTGGTTAATGAGGCAAGATTAGGTTATGTTAAAGAAAATTAGGGTGGGATGCAACACCATTACTCAGGTCACATCCCTGATCTGATGTAAAGGGAGTTTTCCTGGAGTGTGGCCTGTATCACCTTTTACCTTACAAGAGATAAAAGGAGAGAGAATACAGCAGAGAGATGGGGACCTCATACCACCAAGGAAGAAACCCTGGGAGCAGAATTTGTCCTTTGGACCTCGGGTTCCTGCGCTGAGAAGCTCTTAGACCAGGGGAAGATTGATGACTAGGACTTTTTCTCAGAGCAAACACAGAGAAAGCCTTCCCCTGGAGGTGACATCCTGAATTCAGTCTTCAAGCCTCCTAACCTGTGAGATAATAAACTTCTCTTTGTTAAAGCCATCCACTTGTAGTATTTGTTATAGCAGCACTAGACAACTAAGACATTCACCATGGATTTCTTACTTTGATTTGATTTTTTAAAATATTGCATTGAAGTATTACTGATCTTATTACAAGTTTTTTGGTGCCCCCTTAAATTTTGTGTCTGAGGTGAGTTCTTCACTCTCCTCAGCCTAGTCCTGGCCCTCTCTATCTTCCTGTGATAGTAGTTGTATTATTGATTAATTAAGAACAATCACAATGACCAAAAATTACAATGAATTCAGGAACATTTTGGGATGAATTAAGATTTGATTGAGCCCAGCTCTTCTCGCCCTGGGGTTGCAATGGTAACTCAGCTACTAAACCAAAGGTCAGCGGGTTTGAACCCACCATCCACTTTGTGGGAGAAAAGACCTGGTGATCTGTTTCTGTAAAGATTACAGCCTTGGAAACCCTACTCTGCCCTATAGGGTTGTTATGACAGTGCACTGGAGGAGCTAGGTAGGAAGCTGAGGAGCGGGAGGGGGATTGGATAGATACCTATAGGCCAGAAGAGGGCACTCCTGAGTGATGGTGAAGAGCGGGGCCACACCTGACAAGGCTTTCTTTCTTGACTTGCTTAAAATGATGTGCACCTTATCCCAATTCTCTAAGCTATACATTTGTGTGGTTTTCTGTATCTGAGCTTTATTTTACAATAAAAAAAGGTATTGTAAAATTTTATAATACATAAAATTTATTTTACAACTAAAAAATCAGAAAAAAAAAATCAAAGTGGGGCCATGCAGTGCTGAGTCGGGATTGACATGCTTGAGGAACTCCTGTTCCACAGCTCTGCCAGGTTCTCCAGTAGCTCTCAGCAGCCCACAGAAGAGCACGGAAAAGCGGGGTTGGGTTGACCCCATTCATTCCACAGCTTGGCTGAGCACCTACTAGTAGTCAGGTCAGAGAGGCAACAGACTGCAGGGCAAATGGGGTTCTTGCCCTCCTGTAGCTTCCAGCTTTGTGAGGAAGGCAGGTGGCAAAGGAGCCACTGGAATTCTGTGCTATGGAGTGGCAAGTGAGGGTTGTTATGGGGCCTAGCCCAGCCTGGGGTCAGGGGAGCCTCTGCAATCCAGTCTTGGGAGTTTCCAAAAAGGCTGGGATGAAGGATTAAAGGGGAAAGCACATAAAGCCAGAGATGATGAGAAAGGAAAAAATAAAGGGCGCCCCTAAAGTCCGGAAAGGTCCCTGGGTGGCACAAATGGTTTGCACTCGACTACTAACCGAAAGGTTGGCAATCCGAATCCACCCAGCCGTACAAGGGAAAAAAGGCCTGTTGATCGGCTTCCATAAAGATAACAGCCAAGAAAACGCTGTGGAGCAGTTCCACACTGTAACACATGGGGTCACCATGAGTCAGAATCAACTCGGTGGTGACTGGTTTGGTTTGGCTTTGACGTCCAAAAGCTGGCCTGGCACTCAGAGCTAGGCCATGTTATTCTCCTTCTGAATAAAAACAATCTTACAGAACACCAACATCAGACAAGGTCACTCTGAGACCATGAGAAAATGAGACAGAACAAGGCCACTTCATCATTTTGTTTAAGCACAGACAAAAACAAGGTCGCTATGCAACCCACAAGATACCAAACACCCCCTTCCCTCTGCTAATACACATGGCTGCTGCTTCTTGGCCAACTACAGCTTTATCCTCCCTCTGGTCTGCCCTCTCTGTAGATAAGATTTATTGAGATACCCGATCACAGAATTGTCCCTGCTCTGTGACGGCACCCAATCTAGAGGAAACCTGCGCTTCCTTTGACTCTCCCCCAAATCACCCACCCAAAATCCAAATCTATAGTAATCCTAACACCCTCTTACGGAGACACTCCACAGATCCCCAGGGTGCTTGTTCTCCTTCGATACAACCAGTAATAAAACTGACTCGTTCAGGGCACTTCACTAAAGAAGACATTCAGGTAGCTAACAGATACATGTGGAAATGCTCATGATCATTAGCCATTAGAGAAATGCAAATCAAAACTACAATGAGATTCCATCTCACTCCAGCAAGGCTGGTATTAATCCAAAAAACACAAAATAATAAATGTTGGAGAGGTTGTGGAGAGACTGGAACACTTCTACACTTCTGGTGGGGATGTAAAATGGTACAACCACTTGGGAAATCGATTTGGCACTTCCTTAAAAAGCTAGAAATAGAACTACCATATGATCCAGCAATCCCACTCCTTGGACTATATCCTAGAGAAGTAAGAGCCTTTACATGAACAGATATATGCCCACCCGTGTTCACTGCAGCACTGTTTACAATAGCAAAAAGATGGAAGCAACCAAGGTGCCCATCAATGGATGAAAAGATAAATAAATTGTGGTATATTCACACAATGGAATGCTATGCATCGATAAAGAACAGTCATGAATCTCTGAAACACTTCATAACATGGAGGAATCTGCAAGGCATTATGCTGAGTGAAATCAGTTAGTAGCAAAAGGACAAATATTGTATAAGACCACTATTATAAGAACTTAAGAAATAGTTTGAACTGAGAAGAAAACGTTCTTTTGTGGTTACGAAAGGGGGGGCGTGGGAGAGGGATATCCACTAATTAGATAGTAGATAAGAACTATTTTAGGTGAAGGGAAAGACAGCACACAGTACAGGAGAGGTAGCACAACTGGACTAAACTGAAAGCAAAGAAGTTTCCTGAATAAACTGAATGCTTCAAAGGCCAGTGCAGGAGGGGTGGGGGTTTGGGGACCACAGTTTCAGGGGACATCTAAGTCAACTGGCATAATGAAATCTATTAAGAAAACATTCTGCACTCCACTTTGGAGAGTGGCGTCGGGGTCTTAAATGCTAGCAAGCGGCCCTCTAAGATGCATCAATGGGTCTCAACCCACCTGGATCAAAGGAGAATGAAGAACACCAAGGACACAAGGCGATTACAAGCCCAAGAGACAGAAAGGGCCACATGAACCAGAGACTACATCATCCTGAGACCAGAAGAACTAGATGGTACCCGGCTACAACCGATGACAGGGAACACAAGAGAGAACCCCTGGGGAGCAGGAGAGCAGTGGGATGCAGACCCCAAATTCTCATAAAAAGGCCAGACTTAATGGTCTGACTGAGACTAGAAGGACCCCAGGGGTCATGGTCCCCAGACCTGTTAGCCCAAGACAGGAACCATTCCCAAAGCCAAAGCTTCAGACAGGGATTGGACTGGACAATGGGACAGAAAATGATACTGGTGAAGAATGAGCTTCTTGGGTGAAGTAGACACAAATAGACTATGTTGGCATCTTCTGTCTGAAGGGGAGATGAGAGGGCAGGGGGGCCAGAAGCTGGCTGAATAGACATGAAAAGAGAGAGTGGAGGGAAGGAGTGTGCTGTCTCATTAGGAGGAGAGCAACTAGGAGTATAAAGCAAGGTGTATTTTAATTTTTGTATAAGAGTCTGACTAGATTTGTAAACTTTCACTTAAAACACAATAAAAATTGAAAAAAAACTGATTCTTCAACTACAGGTGTGATTCTGGTGGTCTTCAGATGGAGGGCATTGACGATGACAATGACAGTGATGACATTTATTGTGCTGCATGCACTGTACGTCAAGCACCATGCTAAGTGCTTTGTTTGTGTTACGTCATTGAAACCTCACAAAACCCTGAACTAGGTACTAGTTTTATAGGCGAGCCTGAAGCCCAGAGAGGTTTAGTAGCTTGCTGCAAATCACACAGCTAGTAAGTAGTGGAGGTGAATTCAAAACCAGGTAGTCTGAAATTGGAGTCTGTACCTCCAAACCCTGGTCTCTCTTGCCTTGGCACAAACCTGGGTGCTACAAGCATGACAGGGCTGGATGAGGGTCAAGAAGGAGAGGTTGCTAATTAGAGGGTGTGGGTATTCATACAACAAGGAGCCATGGTGGTACAAACGGTTAAGCATCGGGCTGCTAATTGAAGCGTTGGCAGTTCGAACCCACCCAGTGGCTCCATGGACGGAAGATCTGGTGGTCTGGTTCTGTAAAGATTACAGCCAAGAAAACCCTATGGGGCCGTTCTACCCTGTCACATGAAGTCACTACGAGTAGGAATTGACTCCACGACACCCAACAACAACATCCATACAATGGAGTATTATTCAGTGATAAAAAGATATGAGCTATGACCCATAAGAAGACACGGAGGAACCTTAAACGCATGCTGCTTACTGAAAGAAATCAGTCTGAAAAAGCTACATATTGTATGAGTCCAACTGTATGACATTCTGGAAAAAGCAAAACTATAGAGACAGAAAAAAGATTGGGTTGCCAGGAGCTCGAGGGGTCAGAAATGATGCTGGGTGCTGGCCTCCTGAGCGTCAAGACCTCACTCCCCTCCAACCCTACTGCCACCACCCTTATACTGAACACCATTACCTTTTTTAAAATTATGTAAAATATTTGACCCACCAAAATATATAAAGGGGATTACAATAAAACCTATTTCCCACCACACAGCTTAAGACATATAACAGTCCCAAGATTGCCGAACCCTGTGTACCCTCCCAGTAACTGCCTCTCCCTGGCAGTCCCACAAGTAACCGCTATCCAAACCTGATGTTTATTATCCCATGCATTTCTTTATAGCTTTATTATTTGTTATTATAATGTTATTAAACTGTCTGCCCGCCCATTTATTATGTTCTACTGTGGTGGCTTGCATGTTGCTATGATGCCGGACGCTATGCCACCGGTATTTCAAATGCCAGCAGAGTCACCCATGGTAGACAGGTTTCAGCCAAGCTTCCAGACTAAGAGTAGGAAGGAAGGCTTGGTGATCTACTTCCAAAAATGAGCCAATGAAAATTTTATGAATCACAACAGAATATTGTGCAATATAGTGACGGAAGATGAGCCCGCTAGGTTGGAGGTCACGACACAATAGCTGCAAAACGGACTCGAGTGTACCACCCATCACGGAGATGACACAGGACTGGGCGACGCTTCATTCTGCTATGTACCAGGCGGCCATGAGGAGAAGCCGACTCAATGGCAACTAACAGCGACCGTCAATAGGTGTGTGTTTTTTTTAATGTTTGTACACTTTATTTAAATGAAATTTTACAGTGTGCGCTCTTCTTCACCTTTTTTGTTCCGCGTTTGTGAATCAACCAAGCTGATGGATGTAGCTTTAGTTCATTTATTTGCCCCGCTTTTTGGTTATTTCACAGGGAATGGGCCACAATCTCTCCGTTCTGTTAATGGTCATTCCTCCCCCCAACTATTTGCTATAACAAATAATGGTGCTCTGAACATTTCTGTACCTGCCTGCTGGTGCACAGGAGCAAACTTTTCTGCAGGTATGTATACCTGGGAACGGAATTGAGAAGTGGCTGGGCACATGCTTCGTCAACTTTACCAGCCACTAACGGTGGGGAACCCTGGTGGTCTGCTGTCTTTCTCTCTCCTCTTCTTTTATAAGGACTACTTAGATTGGAAGGAGCCCTGGTGGTGCAGTGGTTAAAGCACTCGGCTGCTAACCAAAAGGTAGACAGCTTGAACCCACCAGCTGCTCTGCAATAGAAAGGTGTGGCAGTCTTCTTCTGTAAAGATTTATAGCCTTGCAAACCCTGTGGGGGGGGTTCTACTCTGTCCTACAGGGTCACTGTGAGTCGGAATCGATTCAACGGTAGTGGGGTTGGGTTTGGTTTTTGGTTAATTCCTCGCCAAAGTCACATGCTCCCAGCAGTGTGGGAGTTCCCGTGGCTCTCACCAACAATGGGTATTGTCAGATTTTTTAATTTTTGCCAATCTGATGGCTATGAAATGGATCTCATTGTGGTTGTAAATTGTCCTTTTCTATTTATCAGTTAGTCTGAGTGTTTCTTCACACACTCATTGACCATTGTTGTTGTTGTTAGCTGTTGTCAAGCCGGTCCCCGATTCATGGCAAGCCCATGTACAATAGCACAAAACGCTGCCCAGACCTAGGCTATCTCATGATCACTTGCAGATCGGACTGTTGTGATCCGCAGGGGTTTTTACTGGTTGATTTTTGAAAGTAGGTCACCAAGCCTTTCTTCCTAGTCCATCTTGGTCTAGAAGCTCCGCTGAACCTGTTCAGCATCAGAGTAACACGCAAGCCTCCCCTCTGACAGATGGGTGGTAGCTGCACCCTGTTCTGTGGCTTGCCCACTTTTCTGTCGGGTTGCTTACCTTTATCCTATTTCTTTGTAGATGTTCTTTATGTATTCCTGATACTGACCTTTTGCTGATTACGTGTTATAAAAATCCACCCATCAGGGGCTCATGCTTTCCCCTTTTGTATATTGTCTTTTGTTTAACAGAAGATTTTAAGTTTGATTTGTCTCTCTTTTCCTTTAGGGTGTGTCTTGTTTAAGAAATCCTCCCACACTCCAAACCCAAAACAATATTTAACTCTATTTCCTTAAAAATGTTTTGAGGTTTTGCTTTTCAAGGTGAGGATTTTAATCTTCTTGAAATTAAATTCTGTGTTTGTTATGATGCAGGGATCCTCCTTTTTTCTATTTGGGTAACAAGTTGTCCCTTTGCCAGATATTCAATAGTGACATTAATTGTCACTCCACTGCTTAAACCCTTCCGTGTCTAACCAGTGCCATGAGCCGGAGCTCCAGCCTCCTTGCCTCAGTGTACTTGGTACTACACAAATGCCTATCCCACTCCCCTTCCTCACCTCTTGCCACTCTCCTTGTGCTCCAACCACGCTAACCTTCCTTCATTTCTAAAGGGCTGGGCTTTCCAACAACGAAAAGTCCAGGCCCAGATCCCTTCACTGGTGAATTCGACCAAACGTTTAAAGAAGATTTAACAACAACCCTTCTCAAATGCTTCCAAAAACAATAGAGGGGGAGGGAATAGTTCCAAATTCATTCTATGAAGCCAGCATTAACCTGATACCAAAGCCAGACAAAGATGCCACAAGAAAAGAAAACTATAGACCAACATCTATGAATATCCCTCAGTGAAATACTGGCAAAAAATTCCAACATCATGTTAAGAGGGTCACACACCATGACCAAGTGGGATTCATTCCAGGAATGCAAGAGTGGTTCCACATTAGAAAATTAATCAGTGTAATACACTACATTAATAGGATGAGGAAAAAAAAAACCACATGATCATCTCAAATGATGCAGAGAAAGCATTGGACAAAAGCCAACACATCTTCATGATAAAAACAATCAGAAAACTAGGAATAGAAGGGAACTTCCTCAACGTGATAACAGGCATTTATGAAAAACCCACAGCTAACATCACTTTCCATGGTGAGAGACTGAAAGTTTTCTGAAGACTGAAAGCATGCCCACTTTCATCACTGCTATTCAACAATTCAACATTGTACTGAAAGTTTTAGCCAGAGCGATTAGGCAAGAAAAAGAAATAAAATGCATTCAAATTAGAAAGGAAGAAGTAAAACTATTCACAGATGACATGATTCTATATATAGCAAACCAAAGAATCCATAAGGGGTCAGGCTCTTTTTAGCCTCCAGTCTTCAGTGTTTTGTTCTTACTACCTGGCGCACTCGGATTCTTGTGGTCTCAGTCAATATTAGCTGTAGTGAGTTGAATGGTGGGCCCCCAAAATATATGTCCACCGGGAACCTGTCAATGTGGCCTTATTTGGAAAAAGGGTCTTTGCAGATGTAACTAAGATCAGAATCTCAAGATGAGAACATCCTGGATTACCTGAATGGGCCCTAAATCCAATGCCAAGTGTTATTATAAGAAAGAGGAGAAGACACAGACACATGGAGGAGAAGGCCATGTGAAGATAGTGGCAGAGATTGGAGGGATGCAGCCACAGGCAAAGGAATGCCTGGAGCCACGAGAATCTGTAGGAGACAAGGCACAGATTCTCTTCTAGAAACTCCAGAGGGAGCATGGCCCTGCTGACACCTTGATTTCAGGCTTCTGAACTTCAGAATAAATTTCTGTTGTTTTTAGCCACCAAGTTTGTGGTAATTTGTTAGAATAGCCCTAGAACACTAATACAGGCAGGAAGCTGCAGTGGAGAGCCATCAAAGATGGTGGACAAGGAGTCCAGACTAGGGGCCTGAAGAAGCCAAGGCAGGTGGTAGAATGAAGGATGTTCAAATCCCCAGCCAGGAGGAGGGCATTTCTCTTAGTGACAGGTGTGTCCATTCTCCCAGGTGTTGGAGGGTGATGAACAGTGGCCACAGAGTTGGGGGGGAGGGTGTTTGTGACAGGACCATGCTGGAAGGGTCCTTGGTCCCAATGTCTTCTATGAAATCAATGGAATGAATGAATCTACTCCAGAGGCTTTTGAGTACCTTACCTGGGTAGGAGAGTGGCTGGAGGGATGTAAGGGAGGTGTGCAGGTCTGTGAGGGAGCAAATGTTTCTGGTCCTGCCCTTGCTGGAGACCTCAGTTGCCTAGTACTGGGCTGATGGAAAGAAGAAAGGGAAAGATGGAGACAAGGATGGAGATAGCAGAGGTGTATGGCAGGGGTCCAGAGACGGGCACACTGATCTCAGGGAGATGCTAAGGGCTAACCAGAGTGCGGTTGAAAGGTCAAGGGGGCAACAGTGTGGAGGTAGACGCCAGTAGGCTAAAGGACAATTCTGGGACAGGGCTACAGGAGGGCTCCCTGTGTCTTTGGTCTTCTTTGATCCCTGGGCAACTTTGGCTGGGACAGAGCCTTGGGCTCCAATGGGGTCATGTCTGTTTAAACAAAATTAAACACTGGTGGTAAATCACTAACTCATTGAAGAAACAAACAGGAGTGGAGGCAATATCTCCAGCACCAGGACTTGAGAGCCATGTGGATGTTAAGAACTCCTGCTTATCAGGAGTGGCTGCCACTCAAGGTCCCCTTTGGCAAGTATAAGCATTTGCCCAGCACCTTCTATAAGCAAGTCACAGCACCAGATGCTGTGGGGTTGATGAATAGACAGGCAAAATCTGCTCTCCACTCAGACCTGGGGGAATCAGAGCTCAGAGCCAGCGTGATGTCCGTATTCCAGGCACCATGCTCTCCTTGGCCCACACAGCATCTCATGTCATCCTCACTCTAACCATCTGAAGTAGGGTGAAGATTTCCCTCGTTTTACAATGTGGAAACCTGAGCTCAGAGAGGGAGAGCAACTTGACTTGGTCACACAGCTTGTCAGAGGTGGAAGAAAGCAGACAAGAGCTGGCTTTTGCACAAAGGGGAATTAATTGTTAGAGTTTATGATGGTTAAAGCTGTGTATCAACTTGTCTGGGCCATGACTCTCAGTGGTTATGATGTAGTTTGGCAGCTATGTAGTGATGTAATCACCTCCATAGTGAGACCTGATATAATGTAATCACCTCTATGATGAGATCTGCTATGAGCAGCCAGTCAGTTGAAAGGCATTTTCTTCGGGGTGTGGCCTGCATCCAATATACGTGGACTTTCTGGCAAAGCCTGAGGGTTTTTGTTCTCTCTGGTTCCCGCATTTGGCTACTGTTCATACAACCTCCGGTTCTTGGGACTTGAGCTAGCAGCTTACCTGCTGATCTTGGGATTAGTCAAGATAAATTATTTTAAAAAACAAACACAGTCTTAGGTGTGTGTGAGATAGTCTTAAGAGAAGTGAAGGTGAGAAGCTGGGCAGACTAATCAAAAGGTTTTTTGTTTCTGTAGAAAATATACATGTAACCAATTGTCATTTCAACATTCTTCATGTGCACAATTCAGTGACATTAGTTGTGCTTATTGTGTTGTTCAACCACTTGCCACCACCTGTTTCCAAATTTTCCCATCACCTTTAACAGCAGCTCAGTATCCTCTGAACAATAAGTCCCCATTTTCCTCTCCCTCTTACCTGTCCCTGGTAACCCTAATAAACTTTGGACTGTGTACACTTACTCTATATATGACCCTAGGTATTTCCTATAAGTGGAATGATATAATATTTATCCCTTTGTGACTGACTTCTTTCACTCAGCACGATGTTTTCAAGGTTCATCCATGGTAGAGCATGTATCAGGACTTCATTTCTCTTTATGTCAGAATAAAAGCTTTCTACTAATCTAAAGGTGTCTGGTTTCAACTGCAGGGCCCTGCGATCAGAAAACCTTTCCAGGTTCCTCCATCATGAACCTCGGGGTGAGAGCAGTCCAGTTGAGGGAATAGGAAGATGAAAGCTTAGAAGCGGCAAAGTGCCTGGTATGTTTGAGGTGGCTGCTGACACATAGGCTGTGTGAAGCATGGAAAAGGCAGGAAGGATGGTTTGGGGCCCAGTAAGGAAAAGCCTGGAAGGTCAGGATTTTATTTTGGCATAGATTGTGAGGAGCCATTCACGCATTTAGCAAATATTTATCAAGTGCCAACTGTATGTGAGGCATTTTGCCGGGGATTGCCTACATAAAAAAGGAGCCATTGGCGGAGCCAAGATGGCGGACTAGGCAGACGCTACCTCGGATCCCTCTTACAACAAAGACACGGAAAAACAAGTGAATCGATCACATACATAACAATCTACGAACCCTGAACAACAAACACAGATTTAGAGACGGAGAACGAACTAATACTGGGAAGCAGCGATTGTTTCCAGAGCCTGGAGCCAGCGTACCAGTCAGGTACGGCACAAGCACAGAGACCTGCTCCACCCCCCTGAACTAACCCCGGGAGGGGGACCAGCCGGTTCCACGGGCGGTGTGGGACGCAGCCGGTAGGAGAAGTCCCCGGGAGGCAGTGACTGGTCTTGGAGCAGAAAGAGCAGCATCCGAGCCGGGGAACCATCCCGCAGGGATTTGGACTGGACGCAGGTACGGCATAAACACAGAGAGTTGCTCCACCCCCCTGAACTAACCCCGGGAAGGGGACCAGCCGGGTCGCGCGGGCGGCGTGGGACGCAGCCGGTAGGAGAAGTCCCCGGAAGGCAGCGACTGGTATTGGAGCGGGGAGAACAGCGTCCCAGCCGGGACACTCGGTCACGGCACAAGCACGGGGAGCTGCTCCACCCATCTGAACTAACCCCGGGAGGAGGCCCAACTGGTTCTCGGGAGCGGCACGGCCACGCGGCTGGAGGGACGAGAAGTCCCCGGGAGGCAGCGACTGATTTTGGAGTCGAGAGGGCATCGTCCCAGTAGGGGAGCCTTGACGCTGGGCTTGGGGCTGGAAGCGGAGGCTCTGACCGTGACTCCAGCGGGCCAGACCCCCCGGGGGCAATCTCCACACAGCCAGCACACATAGGCGACGCGCCCGCGGGAATCTCAGATATAATAGTCATTCCAAGCAAGACAAGCAACTCTGACTATATTCTGAGGTGCTACTCTCCTATCTCTCTGTTCCCTCCCCCACCCTCCCCAGGCGGCTTCATTAACATCTGAATAGCCTGAGCCAGAGGGAGAACTCTGATAGGGATCTGACTGCATTTTTTTTTTAGCAGATTTTCTGGAAAAACTAGTTTCCCAGTGATGGCTCAGAGACAACAATCCATATCAAACCACTTAAAGAAGCAGACCATGACAGCTTCTCCAACCCCCCAAACAAAAGAATCAAAATCTTTCCCAAATGAAGATACAATCTTGGAATTATCAGATACAGAATATAAAAAACTAATTTACAGAATGCTTAATGATATCACAAATGAAATTAGGATAACTGCAGAAAAAGCCAAGGAACACACTGATAAAACTGTTGAAGAACTCAAAAAGATTATTCAAGAACATAGTGGAAAAATTAATAAGTTGCAAGAATCCATAGAGAGACAACATGTAGAAATCCAAAAGATTAACAATAAAATTACAGAATTAGACAACGCAATAGGAAGTCAGAGGAGCAGACTCGAGCAATTAGAATGCAGACTGGGACATCTGGAGGACCAGGGAATCAACACCAACATAGCTGAAAAAAAATCAGATAAAAGAATTAAAAAAAATGAAGAAACCCTAAGAATTATGTGGGACCCTATCAAGAAGGATAACCTGCGGGTGATTGGAGTCCCAGAACAGGGAGAGGGGACAGAAAACACAGAGAAAATAGTTGAAGAACTCCTGACACAAAACTTCCCCGACATCATGAAAGACGAAAGGATATCTATCCAAGATGCTCATCGAACCCCATTTAAGATTGATCCAAAAAGAAAAACACCAAGACATATTATCATCAAACTCACCAAAACCAAAGATAAACAGAAAATTTTAAAAGCAGCCAGGGAGAAAAGAAAGGTTTCCTTCAAGGGAGAATCAATAAGAATATGTTCTGACTACTCAGCAGAAACCATGCAGGCAAGAAGGGAATGGGACGACATATACAGAACACTGAAGGAGAAAAACTGCCAGCCAAGGATCATATATCCAGCAAAACTCTCTCTGAAATATGAAGGCGAAATTAAGATATTTACAGACAAACACAAGTTTAGAGAATTTGCAAAAACCAAACCAAAGCTACAAGAAATACTAAAGGATATTGTTTGGTCAGAGAACCAATAATATCAGACATCAGCACAACACAAGGTCACAAAACAGAACGTCCTGATATCAACTCAAATAGGGAAATCACAAAAACAAACAAATTAAGATTAATTAAAAAAAAAATAATACACATAACAGGGAATCATGGAAGTCAATAGGTAAAAGATCACAATAATCAAAAAGAGGGACTAAATACAGGAGGCATTGAACTGCCATATGGAGAGTGATACAAGGCGATATAGAACAATACAAGTTAGGTTTTTACTTAGAAAAATAGGGGTAAATAATAAGGTAACCACAAAAAGGTATAACAACTCTATAACTCAAGATAAAAACCAAGAAAAACGTAACGACTCAACTAACATAAAGTCAAGCACTATGAAAATGAGGATCTCACAATTTACTAAGAAAAACGCCTCAGCACAAAAAAGTATGTGGAAAAATGAAATTGTCAACAATACACATAGAAAGGCATCAAAATGACAGCACTAAAAACTTATTTATCTATAATTACCCTGAATGTAAATGGACTAAATGCACCAATAAAGAGACAGAGAGTCACAGACTGGATAAAGAAACACGATCCATCTATATGCTGCCTACAAGAGACACACCTTAGACTTAGAGACACAAACAAACTAAAACTCAAAGGATGGAAAAAAGTATATCAAGCAAACAATAAGCAAAAAAGAAGAGGAGTAGCAATATTAATTTCTGACAAAATAGACTTTAGACTTAAATCCACCACAAAGGATAAAGAAGGACACTATATAATGATAAAAGGGACAATTGATCAGGAAGACATAACCATATTAAATATTTATGCACCCAATGACAGGGCTGCAAGATACATAAATCAAATTTTAACAGAATTGAAAAGCGAGATAGATACCTCCACAATTATAGTAGGAGACTTCAACACACCACTTTCGGAGAAGGACAGGACATCCAGTAAGAAGCTCAACAGAGACACGGAAGATCTAATTACAACAATCAACCAACTTGACCTCATTGACTTATACAGAACTCTCCACCCAACTGCTGCAAAATATACTTTTTTTTCTAGTGCACATGGAACATTCTCTAGAATAGACCACATATGAGGTCATAAAACAAACCTTTGCAGAGTCCAAAACATCGAAATATTACAAAGCATCTTCTCAGACCACAAGGCAATAAAACTAGAGATCGATAACAGAAAAACTAGGGAAAAGAAATCAAATACTTGGAAAATGAACAATACCCTCCTGAAAAAAGACTGGGTTATAGAAGACATCAAGGAGGGAATAAGGAAATTCATAGAAAGCAACGAGAATGAAAATACTTCCTATCAAAACCTCTGGGACACAGCAAAAGCAGTGCTCAGAGGCCAATTTATATCAATAAATGCACACATACAAAAAGAAGAAAGAACCAAAAGCAGAGAACTGTCCCTACAACTTGAACAAATAGAAAGTGAGCAACAAAAGAATCCATCAGGCACCAGAAGAAAACAAATAATAAAAATTAGAGCTGAACTAAATGAATTAGAGAACAGAAAAACAATTGAAAGAATTAACAAAGCCAAAAGCTGGTTCTTTGAAAAAATTAACAAAATCGACAAACCATTGGCTAGACTGACTAAAGAAATACAGGAAAGGAAACAAATAACCCGAATAAGAAACGAGAAGGACCACATCACAACAGAACCAAATGAAGTTAAAAGAATCATTTCAGATTACTACGAAAAATTGTACTCTAACAAATTTGAAAACCTAGAAGAAATGGATGAATTCCTAGAAAAACACTACCTACCTAAACTGACACATTCAGAAGTAGAACAACTAAATAGACCCATAACAAAAAAAGAGATTGAAACGGTAATCAAAAAACTCCCAACAAAAAAAAGCCCTGGCCCGGATGGCTTCACTGCAGAGTTCTACCAAACTTTCAGAGAAGAGTTAACACCACTACTACTAAAGGTATTCCAAAGCATAGAAAATGACGGAATACTACCCAACTCATTTTATGAAGCCACCATCTCCCTGATACCAAAACCAGGTAAAGACATTACAAAAAAAGAAAATTATAGACCTATATCCCTCATGAACATTGATGCAAAAATCCTGAACAAAATTCTAGCCAATAGAATCCAACAACACATCAAAAAAATAATTCACCCTGATCAAGTGGGATTTATACCAGGTATGCAAGGCTGGTTTAATATCAGAAAAACCATTAATGTAATCCATCACATAAATAAAACAAAAGACAAAAACCACATGATCTTATCAATTGATGCAGAAAAGGCATTTGACAAAGTCCAACACCCATTCATGATAAAAACTCTTACCAAAATAGGAATTGAAGGAAAATTCCTCAACATAATAAAGGGCATCTATGCAAAGCCAACAGCCAATATCACTCTAAATGGAGAGAACCTGAAAGCATTTCCCTTGAGAACGGGAACCAAACAAGGATGCCCTTTATCTCCGCTCTTATTCAACATCGTGTTGGAAGTCTTAGCCAGGGCAATTAGGCTAGACAAAGAAATAAAAGGTATCCGGATTGGCAACGAAGAAGTAAAGTTATCACTATTTGCAGATGACATGATTATATACACAGAAAACCCTAAGGAATCCTCCAGAAAACTACTGAAACTAATAGAAGAGTTTGGCAGAGTCTCAGGTTATAAAATAAACATACAAAAATCACTTGGATTCCTCTACATCAACAAAAAGAACACCGAAGAGGAAATAACCAAATCAATACCATTCACAGTAGCCCCCAAGAAGATAAGATACTTAGGAATAAATCTTACCAAGGATGTAAAAGACCTATACAAAGAAAACTACAAAGCTCTACTACAAGAAATTCAAAAGGACATACTTAAGTGGAAAAACATACCCTGCTCATGGATAGGAAGACTTAACATAGTAAAAATGTCTATTCTACCAAAAGCCATCTATACATTTAATGCACTTCCGATCCAAATTCCAATGTCATATTTTAAGGGGATAGAGAAACAAATCACCAATTTCATATGGAAGGGAAAGAAGCCCCAGATAAGCAAAGCACTACTGAAAAAGAAGAAGAAAGTGGGAGGCCTCACCTTACCTGACTTCAGAACCTATTATACAGCCACAGTAGTCAAAACAGCCTGGTATTGGTACAACAACAGACACATAGACCAATGGAACAGAATTGAGAACCCAGACATAGATCCATCCATGTATGAGCAGCTGATATTTGACAAAGGACCAGTGTCAGTTAATTGGGGAAAAGATAGTCTCTTTAACAAATGGTGCTGGCATAACTGGATATCCATTTGCAAAAAAATGAAACAGGACCCATACCTCACACCATGCACAAAAACTAACTCCAAGTGGATCAAAGACCTAAACATAAAGACTAAAACGATAAAGATCATGGAAGAAAAAATTGGGACAACCCTAGGAGCCCTAATACAGGGCATAAACAGAATACAAAACATTACCAAAAATGATGAAGAGAAACCAGATAACTGGGAGCTCCTAAAAATCAAACACCTATGCTCATCTAAAGACTTCTCCAAAAGAGTAAAAAGACCACCTACAGATTGGGAAAGAATTTTCAGCTATGACATCTCCGACCAGCGCCTGATCTCTAAAATCTACATGATTCTGTCAAAACTCAACCACAAAAAGACAAACAACCCAATCAAGAAGTGGGCAAAGGATATGAACACACATTTCACTAAAGAAGATATTCAGGCAGCCAACAGATACATGAGAAAATGCTCTCGATCATTAGCCATTAGAGAAATGCAAATTAAAACTACGATGAGATTCCATCTCACACCAGCAAGGCTGGCATTAATCCAAAAAACACAAAATAATAAATGTTGGAGAGGCTGTGGAGAGATTGGAACTCTCATACACTGCTGGTGGGAATGTAAAATGGTACAACCACTTTGGAAATCTATCTGGCGTTATCTTAAACAGTTAGAAATAGAACTACCATACAACCCAGAAATCCCACTCCTGGGAATATACCCTAGAGATACAAGAGCCTTCATACAAACAGATATATGCACACCCATGTTTATTGCAGCTCTGTTTAGAATAGCAAAAAGTTGGAAGCAACCAAGGTGTCCGTCAACGGATGAATGGGTAAATAAATTGTGGTATATTCACACAATGGAATACTACGCATCGATAAAGAACAGTGACGAATCTGTGAAACATTTCATAACATGAAGGAACCTGGAAGGCATTATGCTGAGTGAAATTAGTCAGAGGCAAAAGGACAAATATTGTATAAGACCACTATTATAAGATCTTGAGAAATAGTAAACCTGAGAAGAACACATACTTTTGTGGTTACGAGGGGGGGAGGGAGGGAGGGTGGGAGAGGGTTTTTTATTGATTAATCAGTAGATAAGAACTGCTTTAGGTGAAGGGTAAGACAACACTCAATACGCGGAAGGTCAGCTCAATTGGACTGGACCAAAAGCAGTTTCCAGGATAAAATGAATGCTTCAAAGGTCAGCGGAGCAAGCGCGGGGGTCTGGGGAACATGGTTTGCCGGGACTTCTAAGTCAATTGGCAAAATAATTCTATTATGAAATCATTCTGCATCCCACTTTGAAATGTGGCGTCTGGGGTCTTAAATGCTAACAAGCTGCCATCTAAGATGCAGCAATTGGTCTCAACCCACCTGGAGCAAAGGAAAATGAAGAACACCAAGACCACACGACAACTAAGAGCCCAAGAGACAGAAAGGGCCACATGAACCAGAGACCTACATCATCCTGAGACCAGAAGAACTAGTTGGTGCCCGGCCACAATCGATGACTGCCCTGACAGGGAGCACAACAGAGGACCCCTGAGGGAGCAGGAGATCAGTGGATACAGACCCCAAATTCTCATAAAAAGACCAAACTTAATGGTCTGACTGAGACTGGAGGAATCCCGGCGGCCATGCTCCCCAGACCTTCTGTTGACACAGGACAGGAACCATCCCCGAAGGCAACTCATCAGAAATGAAACGGACTGGTCAGCGGGTGGGAGAGAGACGCTGATGAAGAGTGAGCTAATTATATCAGGTGGACACTTGAGATTGTGTTGGCAACTCTTGTCTGGAGGGGGGATGGGAGGATAGAGAGAGAGGGAAGCCGGCAAAATTGTCAAGAAAGGAGAGACTGAAAGGGCTGACTCAAGAGGGGGAGAGCAAGTAGGAGTAGGGAGTGAGATGTATGTAAACTTATATGTGACAGACTGATTGGATTTGTAAACGTTCACTTGAAGCTTAATAAAAGTTATAAAAAAAAAAAAAAAAAGGAGCCGTTGTGGCACAACAGTTAAGCACTCGGATGCTAACCAAAAGTTTACAGTTTGAACACACCCAGAAGCTTCGCGGGAGGAAGACGTAGTGACCTGCTTCCGTAAAGATCACTGCCAGGAAAATCCTATGGGGCAGTTCTACTCTGTTATATGGGGTCATTATGAGTTGGAATTGACTCAGTGGTACCCAACAACAACAACACAACCTACTTAAGCAAAAAGCATAGTCCTTGCCCTCAAATAGTTAAATGGACTAGTAGGAGTAATCAGACACACAAATCCAGGAATATTGTACAATGTGATCCAAGCTCGAAGAGAGATCAGCTCAAGGTGGGAGGGGAACAGGAGGAGGAACATCTGTCCACCCAGGGTTGGGGAGCCAGGGAAGATGTTAGAGGAGGTGACTAGGCATCTATGTTAGATTTTGTACGTTTTGCATGCCTAGTATCCATTCCCCCATTTCTAAGGGGAAACAGACATTGGCCACTCTTAGTCTTCATGGTTGGATGAGTCTAATCCAGCTCCAGAGAAGGGTATATGAGTCAAGCCTAGTCAGCCAGCATATTCCATTCCATAGTGAGGAGCCCCGGTGGTGCACTGGTTAAGAGTTCAGCTGTTAACCAAAATGTCAGCAGTTCAAATCCACCAGTCGCTCCTTAGAAACACTATGGGACAGTTCTTCTCCATCCTACACAGTTGCCATGAGTTGGAATCAACTCAACAGCAATGGGTTTGGTTTTGTTTAGCCATAGTGATTGGTTCAGTGAGGTGTATGTTAACCAGCTCTAGCCAATGAGAGGCAACCCATAACTTGGGTTGGAACTGATATGAAAGACATTCTCTTTTCACTGGGAGTGCTGGCAATATGCACCCTACAAAAACTGAGAAATATGGTAGCTCCAAGAAGGCAGGGCCAAGAGCTAGAAAAAGATGATACCTAATAATATCTTTTGAGCCCCTGGATCCAGCTGTGCCTGAAACCAACATTGCAGTTATATGACTCATTAAATCCCTCTCCCTTTTTTTTTTTTTTGCTTTAGGCAGCTTGAGTTTTCTGTTTCTGAGAAGGGGTTTCAATACATTCAGCCTCTCTCCCATCCCGAACTTCCAGTTTTCTTTTTCTCATACACTACTGATAACAGCTTCTTCTGTATCCTTCCTGAAATTTTATATGTATACACTCCCCTGCATGAATGCATATGTTTTGGTTTCACAAAAAAGGGAATATATAATCACAAGGTCCTTCCATCTCATACCCCTGCCTTCTTCTACTTGAGTCACCCATCATCTTGAGTCCCTGGCTTTCCTTTTATATGCTTTCATTGCATCTACATGTAATCCTAAATATTTTTTCAACAATAACAACAAAGTGTCTTTCAGCAATAACATGAGTGGCCTTTCTGAATTCTGAATTACCTTTGGAGATTACAGTTTTATCATTTTTCTATGTAGTGGTTTATTTGCTTTCAAGTTGAAACAACAAGGAACTCTAGTTTGAAAATTAATTCACTTATTTCATTAATGTATTGAACACTTTATTTTAGATTTTTTTGCTTTGGAATTCTTTTTCATTTCTCTTGATTCACAAAAGATTTCTTTTTTTTGTGAAGTAGATACTAGAGATCTCAAGATGAAGCTATGTTTGACTCAATTGCTTCTAACAAAAGTTGGGTTTCTTGACCAACCTCAATCTCAGTTGGACAAAAGCAAATGATTGGCCTTAATTTTCTTTTAGTATTTTCTCTCAATTCTCCTTTTGTCTTCAAATAGAGGCATAATCAGTGTAAAAGTAACCTGACTAGTCTATCTTTCAAAACTCTAATGAACTTGTCATCTAGATCAGGTTTTTGTTTTTTTTTTTTAATTGTGCTTTAGGTGGAAGTTTACAGCTCAAGTTAGTTTCTCATATAAAAATTTATACACATACTGTTATGTGACCCTAGTTGCTATCCCTATAATGTGACAGCACAATTCCTCTCTCCACCACAGATTTCCCATGTCCATCCAACCAGCTCCTATCCCTTTCTGCCTTCTTATCTCACCTCTGGACAGGAGCTGCCCGTTTAGTCCTGTGTATGTACTTGAACTAAGAAGCACGCTCTTCAGGGGTATTATTTTGTATTTTATAGTCCAGTCTAATCTTTGTCTGAAGAGTTAGCTTTGGGAATGATTTTAGTTCTGGGTTAACAGAGAGTCTGGGGGCCATGTCTTCTGGGGTTCCTCTAGTCTCAGACCATTAAGTCTGGCCTTTTCACGTGATTTTGAATTCTGACCCCACTTTTCTCCTGCTCCGTCAGGGATCTCTGTTGTTTTCCCTGTCAGGGTGGTCATTGGTGGTAGTCAGGCACCATCTAGTTCTTCTGGTCTTGGGTAGATAAGCCTATCTTAGCCAAGGAAAGCATATGACTACATTTCTGTATTAATTAAATACTGTATCCTGAAGACAGGTGCCTTTCATGGTCAAGGGCGCAGCCCACAGATACAACTGTCTCCTACATATGGCACAGTATTTATACTTCTTGGATCTTGGAGCTTCCTCCTCTTCCTGCACCTAATAGTTTAGAAGTGATAGTTTCACTATCAGGCCCAGTCAGCATCTACCATGTCAGGCCACTACTCAGCAATATACCTTATACCAGTTACCGTCCAGTAGACTCCAACTCATGGCAACCATGTGTGTGTCAGAGTAGAACCGTGGTCCCTAGGGCTTTCAATGACTGATTTTTTCCTAAGTATATTGCCAGGCCTGTCTTCCAACGCACCTCTTGGCGGACTTGAACCTCCAACCTTTCAGTTAGCAGCCAAGCACGTTCACCATTTTTACCACCCAGGCACTTCCCACACACCAATACATTGCAAACACTTAAAAACCAAGAGATGTTACAAATAAATTTGGATTTTTTGCTTCTTTTGAACAAAATCAGAAGATCTGAGCCCACGTTCCTCACAGCAATTATGTGCCAGAGTGACCTTTTGGACAGATAATGGGTTCCCCAGGCCATCAACTCCCAATGGTGTTCTTACCTGAGGCCCAGTGCCATTTAGCATCTGGCCTTATTTTTTCTTACACCTGGCCTCTTCACTCAGTCACATTCCCTGCCGGCCCCTGGAGCGCTATTTGAGTTTGTGACTCCCTGTTGGGTGGCCACTGCAAATCAGGGGCAGGTTGAAGCAAGGTTTAAACCACTGATGAGTTGGGGCCCAGGTCGGCCTTCCGCCTCCAGGCTCAAAGTCGAAGTGGATTGATGGTGTACTTCAAAGGTGGAAGAGGCACTTCTAAGAGTCTTGAAAGAATTGCCGCTACTTGTCTGTATAACATCTATTGTGCCTTTCAAGAGAATTACATGATGTTTAAATACAATAAATGTAAGTTTCCAGAAATAGATATATTGTGGAAGAATGCTAGCTAGCATGTCTTAAATTTGAATTATCTTAAAGAAGCAAGATGAGGCTCAAGCTCTTAAAAGTTTTTTTTTTGTAAAATAGTTAACCTATACTTATCCTACTTCATCATAATCTTTTACTGACTTCCCTGCTGAAGAAAGGAAAGAAAGAGGGAAGAAAGGAAAAAGGAGGCTGATTCTCACTGTTCTGTTAGCTACTTGCATGTAATGACTGGTAAGCCATTTTTTTAACTCCTTATTTTGAAATAATTAAAAGTTTCAAAGACAGTACAGATAGGTCCCACGTACCCATCACCCCGTTTCCTCAATGATGACATCTCATACAACTATAGGCTGATTCCTTTTCGTATGCCAAAGGCATGCATTAACCTGTTGCTGTCCAGTGGATTCTGACTCATAGCAACCTTGTGTGTTACAGAATAGAACTGCACCATAGGGTTTTCTTGGCTGTGTGGCATTTTTTCACAGCATCTCTGAGTGGATTCCAACCTGCAACCTTTATGTTAGTAGTTGAGTGCAAACCCTTTGCACCACCCAGGGACCTTTTATGACATGCATTAGGTATATAATAAAGTTTACTGAATGAATGAATGTCTTTCCATATAGAACACTAATGTCATCATCTGTTGATTGAGTAGGTTAGTCTATTTACTTTATCCTATCAATTTTGAATAAGTGTGTAGAGCAAAATTCAATAGGTACAAAGGGTATACAGTGAAAAGTAGATCTTTCTCCTTTCCCTGCACCCCAGTCACCCAGATGCCTCCTTAGAGGGAATAATTTCCCGTATCTCTTTTCATACATGGTTAGTGTTTGTAAACCTTCAGGTATCTGTTGTCTCCCCACCCTCTAGCCCCATTGTAGTAGTATGTATTAGTTTCCTACAGGTGCCATCACAAAGTATCACAACATGGGTGGCTTAAAATGACAGAAATGTATTGTTTCACAGTTCTGGAAGCTGGAAGTCCAAATTCAGTGTGTCAGCAGGGCCACGCTCTCTCAATGGCTCTAGGGAAGATCCTTCGTCTCTTCCAGCTTCTGGTAGCCCCAGGTGTTCCTTGACTTGCAGCTTCAGCGTAACTCCATCTCTGCTTCCATCTTCCCTGTGTGTGTGTCCCTGTGTCTCTTCTCCTTTCATAAGGACGCTGACACTCATATTGGGAGCCCTGGTGATATAGTGGTTAAGTGCTATGGCTGCTAACCAAAAGGTCGGCAGTTCAAGTCCACCAGGCAGTCCCTGGAAACTCTATGGGGCAGTTCTACTCTGTCCTTTGGGGTCACTGAGTTGGAATTGACTCAATGGCAACGGGTTTGGTTTTGGTTTGCTTTTTACCACTCATAGTGGATTAGGATCCACCCTCCTCCAGTATGACTTCATATTAATTGATAAGATCTTCAACGACATCATCCAAACAAGGCCACATTCACAGGTACTGGAGGTTAGGACTTCAACATATCTTTTGAGGGGACACAATTCAATCCACAGCACATCTTTTTCATTTAACAGTGTATATTGGAGATCATTCTACATAAGCTCAGAGAGCTTTTATCTTTCCTTTTAAAGGCTATAAAGGCTATACCTGTTCTATTATACGGATGTACCATAATTTACTTAACCAATCCCCTACTGATGGACATTTAGGTTGCTTTCTGTCTTTTATCATTAAAAACAATACTGAAATGAATATTCACATCTGTTTTGATTTAGCACAGATACAGTCTCTCTAGGTCCAACATGCATACATTTATGAAATGACCAAACTTTCCTATCTGGTTATATAAGTAGAACTTTGATGGTAAAAAAATTTCCCAAAGCTTTATGTGATCTTTGGCCTAAATCAGTGAGATTTACCAAAGATGTGGCAGCTTTAACAGTTGCTGATGCACCTGTTCTGTTCTTTTCATCTGAGCTGTGCCTGATAAGTAGAGAAAGGAACAAGATAAGTTATACCCTGAATGACCCACCAGGGAGGTGCTGAATGTCTATCACTTCTCTTCATTCCTATCACTTGATCCAGTTTGCTGATCCTGTCCTTGCCCCTGGCTGAAGTGTCTTATCTCTCGTTTGAAGATATTTTCTGTCTCCCCTTACTGCCCTTACTGATGCTGGTGATACTTCTTTACTCAGTAAATGCCTCCATTTCTAAACAGCTTTATGCTGCTTAAGCCTCTGTCTTATTAGGTATATTTTGCTTTAAGCTGGCTTCTAAAAAATTGAACCTGGTTTCTTTTCTGACATTTTTGTGGGTTTTCATTGTAGTTCCTGAGGGAAGGACTGTTACTCTTCACTCAGAATTTATTTTGGGCCCACAAAGCCCAATGCTCCTAAACAGCTGTTAACAAGCTGCCCCAAATGTATGCAAAATGGGAGGGGTACATGTCTATGAGCTTATCACTCATTCATTTAGTCATTAATTCATGCAACAAATATTTACTGAGTTCTACTGTAGTCCAGGCAGCCTTGGCCTAAGTCAGTGAACAAGACAAAGATCCCTGCCATTAGGGAGCTTATTCTTTGGCATGTGTGTATGTGGGGCATGGAGGACAGACAAAAATAAATAAGCAAATTATTTTCTATGTTAAAAAAAACAAAAAAGAAACCCATAGAGTCATTTCTGACTCCTAGTGACCCTATAGGACACAGAAGAATTGCTCCATAGTGTTTCCAAGGCTGTAATCTTTATGGTTTTCACTGGCTAATTCTTTTCAGAAGTAGACCGCTGGTTTCTTCTTCCTAGTCTTCGTCTGGGAGCTCAGCTGAAACCTGTCTGCCATGGGTGACCCTGCTGGTATTTGAATACTGATGGCATAACTTCCAACGTCACAGCAACTTGCAAACCCCCACAGTACGACAAAGTGACAGATGAGTGAAGAACAAGGGGATACTGCCTATTTCAAAGTCAGGAAAGGTGTACCTCAGGGTTGTATCATTTACCATATCTATTTAATATGTATGCTGAGCAAATAACCCCAGAAGCTGGACTATATGAAGAAGAACAGGGCATCAGGATTGGAGGAAGACTCACTAACAACCTGTGGTATGCAAATGACACAACCTTGTTTGCTGAAAGCGAAGGGGACTTGAAGCACTTACTGATAAAGATCAAAGACCTCAGCCTTCAGTATGGATTACACCTCAACATAAACAAAAATCCTCACAACTAGACCAATAAGCAACATCATGATAAATGAAGAAAAGATTGAAGTTGTCGAGGATTTCATTTTACTTGGATCCACAGTCAATACTCATGGAAGCAGCAGTCAAGAAATCAAAAGACACACTGCACTGGGCAAATCTGCTGCAAAAAACCTCCTTAAAGTGTTGAAAAGCAAAGATGTCACCTTAAAGACTAAGGTGTGGCTGACCCAAGCCATGTTGTCTTCAGTTGCCTCATATGCATGTGAAAGCTGAATGATGAATAAGGAAGACCGAAGAATTGACACCTTTGAATTGTGGTGTTGGCAAAGAATACTGACATACCATGGACTGCCAAAAGAATGAACAAGTCTGTCTTGGAAGAAGTACAACCAGAATGTTCTTTAGAAGCAAGGATGGGGAGACTACATCTCACATACTTTGGATATTATCAGGAGGGATCAGTCCATGGAGAAGGACATGCTTAGTAGAGGGTCAGCAAAAAAGAGGAAGACTCTCAATGAGATGGACTGACACAGTGGCTGCAACAATGGGCTCAAGCATTAACAATTGTGAGGATGGGGATGGTGAAGGACCAGGCAGTGTTTCATTCTGTTGTACATAAGGACACTATGAGCTGGAGCCAACTCGACAACACCTAACAACAATGCAACAATCTTCACGGAAGCAGACTGCCACCTCTCTCTCAAAGCGCAGCTGGTGAGTTTGAATCCTCAACCTTTTCAGGTAGTAGCCAAGTGCTTAACCACTGTGCACCAGGGCTCCTAGTACATTAAAAAAAAAAAAAGAAGGTAATAAATACCATGGGGGGGAGAGGGTAAAGCTGGCCAATGGAGACTGGGAGTGGGGGAAGAGTACACATTGCAGCTTTCAATAAGGTAGTCAGAGGAGGAGCCCAGGTGGTACAACACTTAAGCACTCGTCTGCCAACCAAAAGGTTGGCAGTTCGAATCCACCAGTGGTTCTGTGGGAGAAAGGCCTGGCGTTCCACTTCCGTAAAGATTACAGCCAAGAACACACATGGTGTTGGTAAGAGTCGGAATCGACTCGAAGGCACCCAACAGCAGTCAGGGGAGGCCTCACTGAGGGTGTGAGATTTGAGCTAAGACTTCAAAGAGCAGAGGATATCCTTACACAGTTATCCTGCATGTTTTAATGAAAATACCACTAATGATCTTCTTTTATGACAGCTGTCTTAAGTCCATATAACATGAAATTCACCTTTTAAAAGTCTACAGTTCAGTGATTTTTAATATATTTACAGGGTGGTGCAGCCATCACCACTACCTAACTGCACAGCATTTTCGTCACCTCCAAAAGAAACCATTAGCAGTCACTCCCCATTCTCTTTACCTAGTCCCTCTTAACCACCAGACTACTTTTTGTCTCTATGAACTTGCCTATTCTGGACATTTCACAGAAATGGAACCACACAACACCTGATCTTTTGTGACTGACTGCCTTCTTTCACTTAAACCAGAACCGGTTGCCGCTGATTCCAAGTCAAGGTGACCCCATGTGTGTCAGAGTAGAACTGGGCTCCCTTGGGCTTTCATTGGCTGATTTTTCTGAAGTAGATCACCAAGCCTTTGAGGTTCCTCTAGGTGGACTCAAACTTCTAACCTTTGAGGTAGCAGCCAAGCAAATTAACTGTTTGCACCATCTATTTTCAAGTTTTATCTATATCGTAGCATGTATCAGTACTTCATTCCTTTTTATGACTACGCCACATTTTCTTTATTCATCAGTTGATGGTGACCTCGAATTTTAAATAGTGCAAAGAGTCTTGGGCTGCAGTAGTGATGGACCTACCCCATGAGGACTGCAACATGCCACCCATGGGGAGCTCCTGGCAGCATAAGGTCTGAAGGTGCTCTTTAGGCAGGTTTTGGAGAAGCTAAAAAGCCACCTTCCTTAGAGCCCTGTTTTTCCAGGTGCCTTCCACTTGAGCAGGAGCTCTGGGTGGTCCAAATGTGGTAACACTGATCTGCGCATTTTTTCAAGTGTATTTTCTAATCTACATTCTGAAATATTTTTTCTACTTTAAAATGTAATCTAGATAAGCTACTTACCCAAGAAAATTCTCAATGAGTTTTTTTTGTGTGTATGTCTGTGTGTGTTTTGGTCTTTTTCATATTTTGGATATGTTGGCAAGTAAAAGTAGATCTTCCTAACCAAGTATTTCCAATTTTCTAAGCAAAGCCATTGTGGCCAGGGATGGAAGACTCCATGGACTTGAATCTGGCCTTTGAAGGCGGGGTTTGATTCCCACAGACGGCTAGGAGACGAGGAAGGGAAAGAAACGTTCCACAAGGTTGGGTAGGGATTTAAAGTTTATCTTCTGGGGGGCTGGGACCCCTGGGTCCTGGAAGGTTTTAATCACGCGTCTTAGAAACATTAATCTGGCATCCACTTGTCTCTATGCGTAAAAGGTGGTGTAGGATTCCTTCTGCCTTCTGCACAAGGTTGGTGGGGCGTTTGAGTCTCCAGGGCTGCAGAAAGATGAGCTCAATCAGAGTCCAAATGGCTTCCTCAAGTGCTTCCTCCAGCCCACCGGTGCAAGAACCGGACACGTCGCAGCGTGGCCAAGCTGTGGACAGCCCCGAGCGCTGGGGTCTTTCTGGTTCCATCCTAGAGGTGGGTTGGGGGTGGTGGGCCGGGTCGGCGCCCCGGAAACTGGACTGGGGCGGGGGAGCCGGGAGGTGCCGGGCCTTCCACGTCCCACCCGCGCAGCTGCCCTACCACCTGCGCCGGACCAGGTCGCACGGGGTCTCCAGAGAGGAAGCGCATTACCGGAGAACAGGTTGCAATTCCAATTCCCGCCGAATTCTAGCGTCGGCTAGTAGAAATGCCTGCCGCCGAGGGCGGAGCGCGGCGGGGGCGGTGCGCGAGCGTGAGGGGCGGAGCGAGGACGAGGGGCGGGGCATAGATGGGGATGGGGCGGAGCGAGGGAGAGGGGCGGGGCGGAGGCGGAGGCACGGGCGGGGCGAAGGCGGGGGCGTGTCTGGCTCCGGACCCCCGCCCCCCGCCGCAGGCGCGCCCGCTCCGCCCCCCCGCTCCCTCCGGCGGCGGCCGAGCGCGGGGAGGGAGGGGAGAGCGGGTCACGGCGCTGCCGGGGCGGGGATAACCCCTCACGTGGAGCAGATGAAAGGGCCGCGGCGCGACGGCCGGGGGAGCCGAGCGAAGCCTGCGACCCACAAAGCCACCGCCGCCGCCGCCGCTGCGATGAGCCTCTGAGGCGTCAGCCCGCGCTTGGTCCTCCGCCGGCCAGCGACTATGCCCGGCCGCGCCCGCCCTCCGCGCCCTCCCGCCGCAGGACCATGAGGCCGCGCTCGGGCGGGCGCCCAGGGGCCCCGGGCCGCCGCCGCCGCCGCCTCCGCCGCCGCCCCCGCGGCCGCCGCCTGCCGCCGCCGCCGCCGCTGCCGCTGCTGCTCGGGCTGCTGCTGGCGGCCGCGGGGCCCGGCGCGGCGCGGGCCAAGGAGACGGCGTTCGTGGAGGTGGTCCTGTTCGAGTCGAGCCCGAGCGGCGACTACACCACCTACACCACCGGCCTCACGGGCCGCTTCTCGCGGGCCGGGGCCACGCTCAGCGCCGAGGGCGAGATCGTGCAGGTAGCTGCCGGCCTCCCGGGCCCCGCGCCGCCACAAGATGGCTCCGGGGGCTGCGCCTGCCGACCCCGCAGCGGGCGGGCGGGCGGGCGGGCGGGCGGGAGGGGCGGCGAGGAGGCCCGCGGCATCCCTCTCCCGCGGGCGGGCGGGCGGGCGGACGGGCGGGCGGGACGGGGCCGCGGGGCGCCCGGCGGGGGGCGCGGGCACGTGGGGGCTCGGACCGCGCGCCCCCGCCGGGGCCGGGCCTCCTGTGGGCCCGGGGGCGGGAGGTGAACCCCAGTCCTGGGCACCCACGCTGGGGCGGCGCCCTCGGGCAGGTTGGCTATTCCTAGCTGCCTCAGGTGGAAGTGCCGAGAACTACCTGTTGCATGCCAGCTTTGGGAAGAGTGATGAAGTCTGGTTTCAGACCAAGGGATTGGCTTTCCATCCATGCACATTCTTTTGGGGAGCGGCCAAGTTTGTCGGAGGGGCTGAACGACTTCAGGCTCTTCCGCCGCCTGCCTCACCTGGGCGCCGACCCTTCAGTTGGGCTCAGGACAAGCAGCAGCAGCAGCAGGCAGAGGAGCAGGGGGAGCTGGCCGAGGAGTGGAGATCGGGGTGCCCTGGAGTGGCTGTGGAAGGCAGCCCTTGCTGTGAGCCTCAGATTACAGAGGGTGGGAGAAAGGAGACCGCCTGCCCGCCTCTCGGCCAAGGACTTCTGCGGAGGGCCTAGAACTCCGGAGACAGGGTCGCGCACTGACAGGGCCTCCTCCACCTTGCTCCAAATGAAAGAGGTCTGCATTCCAAAGGAAGCTGGATAGAGAGAGCTTTGAGCTGTGCTCACTCTTTGGAGGAGGGACTCTCAGTTGAAGCCACTGCAGACGGTTCGCTGGGCAGATGTCTTCCCGCTTCTTTGGCCATGATTTTGTCAGTTCCTTAGTAGACTGCATGTAGACTGATGGCGGTTGTGCGTGCTGCGGCTGGGGCCGTTTGAAATCGTTGGCTTGCCTGTGAACCTCTTGGGGTGATCGGATGGTTGCAGGGCCTAAAGCTTTGGGCGATCTGGGCTTTGCTCTTGGGTGAGTTAAAATGAATAGGAGACGCTATGGAACGATTGCATAGCAGCTCAGAGTGTAGGCAGCCTCTTTCCTTTTCCCAGGTGGGTAGGGCAGGGAACCTGTAGGCTTTGCTCCTTCGAGGTGTGCCCTTCCAGAGCTGGAAGAGGCTTTTTTTTTTTTTGGTCCAATGATTAATCAGCAGCACTGCATACAGGGCTCTTATCCCCTTTTTAAACATCTGTGGTGGTAAATAGAAGGGGAAACACATGTTGTTTGAGCCCTGTGACTACATATGTTGCTTAAGGCTTCTGGAGGTTTTATTTTAATAATGATATAATTGTGGTCTTCAATTTTTAGGCTTTAGAGACCATGCTCTGCTGAAGATTGCTAAACATTTCAGTCACAGCCTTCAAGAATAGTTTGAATCTTAAATCTTGCTCCTGTGACTCCTTGTCTCTCTTTGAGACCTTCACTGTGCCCTGTTGGCTTTAGAAATGTTTGATTTACAGCCCTCCAAGAAAAAAAGATGTTTTAACACAACACTTTACTTTTTGTGGGAGACTTCTGAAGTTTGCATTTTTTTTATCTGCAGTGTTTTAACTTGTACTCTTTTTGTATGGTAGTTTGTCTGGCAAGTTATCCATTATGATAGTGGTATGCTTTGGAGATAATCTTGGGTTCTCTGTTTAATACAAAATTAGCCGTTTAAACACACCATTTGTAACTATTTTATCCTTCTGAGTAGAGATAATGCGTGAATTTGGCAGAAGGAACTTATTCTCTTTTGAAACTTTTTGAAGTGCTTATCTAACTCTTTTGTAGTCCATTAGCCTAGTTAAAAAAAAAAAAGTCAACAATTACTGAGTAAAGAAAAATGACTTAAATGGTATTTAATAAGTTTACCTGTTAAGCAGTCACTAATAAAAAATGTCTTTAAGTCCCTTATAACTGCAGTAATATTGGTGAGTTTATCTGAGCTGCTGTCTGAATAGTTATTTCTTAGTGTACTGTGTATCTTTAATAACTTTATTGCCGTGGCTGGCTCATTGAACCTCTCCGTGGCCACGGACTGGAGCACAGTGTGGCTTTCTTGGCTGTGTGTGTACAAAGAGTGACTTGCTCTTACTAGTTCTTTGAATACTGCCAGATTAAAGGAACTGGTGTGGCCCCTCTTGGCCCGGAAAAAAAGTTTTTGTTTTTTTTTTAAATAAGAAAAGCTGATGGAGAGAGGCTATAACATTTTCTGGTGAGAAATGGGAAAAGTAGAAGAAATAAATCGGTCTTCAGTTTCAAATGAATCCTGTTTTTAAGTGCTGTAGTTGAACTTTTCAAAACCTCCTTTTATGTCCTATCTTAAAAAAAGCTTGGTGTGATTTGCTATTAATGTTTTATGGCTTTCCGAGCTGAGGTCATTTTCCTATCACTAAACCTAAATAGTAGCACTGGAGCATTGCTTTTGTTATTTCTAGCGGGGTTCAGTGGCACTTTTGTTCATGGTTTAGGGGAGAAAACCTGTTGGAGAGCCCCCTCCCTTTATGAATTCTAAGGGAATGTGTTTGTATTACTGACTTTTTATTCTCCCTATTATATGCCACTGAAAGTGTGTGTGTGTATGTATATATACACATATATATGTATATACATACAGAACACCTGTTGCCGTTGAGTTGATTCCACGTTATCATCCCATTTGGCCAGATTATTTCTAATTGAAGTACCTGTTCAGTGGTTTGCATGGGGTATGGGGAGGCTGGGTTAAGAAGGTACGTGTGAGAGAGAGAGAGGCGTAAATGTAGTAATTCAGATCTTGGGATTAGCCTCCAAGGGTCTTGTGGGCATTTTAGTCTTAAATAACTTGCCCAAGCTCACCAGTGTGTCCTGTAAGAAGAGAGCTCTTTTAATTTTTGACATCTCCATCTGTGAAAGTGATGGTGAACACAATGTGTGGGTTCAAAAAAAAAACACTCATTGGTGTCAAGTCGATTTCAACTCATAGCCTTCGAACTGCCAGACTTTTTGGTCAGCAGCTGTAGCTTGCCAGAACCCCACTGCCATTGAGTCGATTCCAACTCATAGCGACCCTATAGGACAGAGTAGAACTGCCCCATAGAGTTTCCAAGGAGCGGCTGGCGGATTCGAACTGCTGACCTCTTGGTTAGTAGCTGTAGTACTTAACCACTATGCCACCTAGCTTACAGTAGCGCTTAACCACTGCGCCAATGTGTGGGTAGGAAATGCTGTTAATCGCTTTTATTATTGTATTTATTCGTGCAGTGTTAAAGCCCGTATGTTAGAGTGTCAGGCATACCTGTTTGAATGCTGGAGGAATTAATTACATTTCTCCTCTAGTTCTGAAGTGTGGAGGCTTAAAGCGTTCTTAGACATATTGATACATATTTCATCTTTGGATCAATTTATTGCTGTTAATGAGATCATTATCTGAAAATCCCAGACTTGGCTGGTGATGTTAAATAAAAAAAAAAAGACCTGATTAAACACTGGCTAGCGGTATGCGGATTGGTTAAACAATGAAAATTTGCATCACTAGTGATGAAGGATTGTTTTAAAGTGGAAATGCGCTTTTCCTTGAAGTCAAATATTTAGAAACGCTTGGGCAATTCATTTGTAGAAGGACTCTGACAGATTTTGTGTAACTTTAAAATTGGCCTTTCTAGATCCTGGGTTAAGTGTTGAATGGTCTTAAAAGCAGAGGAAAGCTGAGAACTTTTAATAACCAAGGCAGTGCCTTTAGTTATTTAGGGGTGGGAGGAGAGCCGGGTGGGTTAGAAAGGCCAAGTGGTCCTTAAGTATCCCACGTTAACTAAACGTATCAAGGAGAAAAATTTTAGGAAACTAATTCCCCTGCCTTGTTTCTCTGTTTGATCAAATGCTAAACTGTTTTGTGCAGTTTAGCATTTGATCAAACGCTTTCTTTTCATCTCTGTTTTAAGTGAACTTAACAGGCCTGCCTCTAAAAATTGACTTGGCCTAATAGAATGATTGCGTGCTGATGGCTGACCTGGATTTACACGGAAAGGAGTCTCTGACTGTCTTGTCAGATGGGCCTTCATGGGTTAAAACCAATTTGATTTTTGGGAAAAATTAGAACTGTGTTTTGTGACCTTATGAGTTCTTTCCCATTGTCATTGAGTTGATTCTGACTCAAAGAGATTCTATAGGATAGAGTAGACCTGCCCCATAGGGTTTCCAAGGCTGTAATCATTCCGAAAGTAGACAGCCACATCTTTCTCCCAAGGAGCAGCTGGTGGGTTGGAACCACTGACTTTTCAGTTAGCAGCCAAGTACTTAAGCACTGTGCCACCAGGGCTCCTGTATGATTTCTTAGGGACTCTTATTTTCTGTCTTGTTCCTTGAGATCTCATGGGACTTACAAATAAAGTTGTGAACAAAGATGAGGGTGGGAGATAAGCGTGGAGTCTGTAGACTCTAGGGAAGGTGGTGAGGGTTTCTGTTTACAAGCATTTATTGTATACAGGGCACTGTGTCAAGCACTTCATGTGTTTGCTCTTTTCACCCTGGCATTAACGCAGAATTAGCAACTATTGTTAGCCCCATTTTACAGATGAGGAAACTGAGCCTGAGAGACAAGTTGACTTCTCTAACCCTACATGGTTAATAAATTGTAAAACCTGGATTGAAACTCATGTCTGTCTGGCCTCCAAACCTGTACTCTTAAGCTTTATGCTCAATGACCTCATACCACAGAAGAGTGAAACTCTTAGGTTTGTTCCTGGATTTGCCAAATAAGCAGCACTTTGCTGTTAGGACTTGGACATTAATTCAAGACTAATTTTTTTAAACAATCTAGTATAGGAGTTCTTAACCTGAGGGTCATAGACTTTCAGAGGTGTCCCACAAACCCCTGAAATTGTATGTATAGTCTAGTATACGTACACTTTTGCTTTCCTGAGAAGACATACAACTTTGCCTCTTGGAGGTTTCTATAATCTCCCCTGCTAAGAGAAAAAGAGAAACCCTAATCTAATACCAAACCAAAAAAACCAAACCAGTTACTCTTGAGTTGATTGTGCCTCATGGCTACCCGGTATGTATCAGAGTAGGACTGTGCTCCTTAGGGTTTTCAATTGCCGATTTTTTCCCCCAGAAATAGATGGCCAGACCTTTATTCCGAGGCACCTCTGGGTGCTGGCAAGAGTTGTAGGGAAGAAGTCTACAGGTTTCTATACCTCTGTCAAGCATATTCATTTGATAGACGTTTACCAAAGCCCTGTTCTGTACCAGACCTCTGTTGTTGTCCTCTGGAGCTCACCGTTGCTTATGGAGACAAATATATGTATGGATAAATAATAACCCTTTGCTACTGTACTTCCTCACAGAATTGAGACCTTAAGCCCTAAGGCGTCATTGTAGGTAATGAATTAACTTCTGTGTATCTGTCTGGTACTAACTGTGTATCATACTTAGGAAAAGTAAGAATTTTCTGGGTTCAGATGGTGAGGTGCAAGAAGGCGATGATCTGAACACAGAGTGTAAGTGTGCTCCTTTTCCCCGTTTATTGAAGAATGGAATGGGGTATCTGTTGGTGTTGAAACGCCTTGAGAACTGCTCCACATACCTTCCCTTGTGGTGGGCCTAGGCTAGTCTCTGGCAGCACCACTGGGTTCCCAGTGGCTGCTACTTATCAGGCACTTGGTATTTATCGAATGATCTAAGTAATTAGAGTGGGGACGCCAGGCAGGGTCTTAAAAACTTGAATTAATAGATGAGAACAACTTCATTTGGCTCAGTTAATTAATTCTGGGATTATCTTTCCTTTTTGGTTGTTAGTTCCAGAAACTTGCTTGGTAGATGGGAAGGATGGAGTTGTCTCTCATTCTAGTAGACCCAGTGGTATTACAATACCAAGTTCTATGAGAGTAAGAGTCCCTGGGTGGTTCAAATGGTTAATATTCTTTTTTGCTAACTGAAAGGTTGGCAGTTCAAGTCTACCTAGAAGTGCCTTAGAAGAAAGGCCTGGTGATCTACTGCCAAAAAATCAGCCATTGAAAACATACGGAGCATAATTTTCCTCTGGCACACATGGGGTTACCTTGAGTCAGAATTGACTCAGTGACAGCTGATTTTTTATATGAGAGTGATGTGCGTCTGTGGGCATTTTGGGCAGGGTATGTGGCATTATCAAGGCCCGAAGATGCTCTTTTCCTGACAAAACACGGAATATTGGATAAAGCCCTAAGGTGGACAGGTCTTATGGATGGACAGACACACAAAGAAGACCCTGGCCAAGCCCTAGTGTCCCTGGGAATAACTGTGAAGGCTTGACATTTCAGTATCATCATTACCCTTAGGATATGCCAACTTTGCTTCTTACTGGTGCATCCCAAGTCTGTGGAATGTAGATTTGCAGTTCGTGACAAAAACGGTGTTTAAGTGAACCTTCATCATCAAAAGAGCCAGATTCCTACCTTTAATATTTTAGGTAAGGAGACTAAGGTCCAGAGCTGCCTTCCTTGCCTAGGACCGTGTGGTGAGGTAGAGATGGTACTGGACTTGGCGCCTTTCTGCTATCCCTGGCTGCACCCCAGCTGAGTGTATGAGGGAAGAAAGAGCAGATGAAGAAGCGTGCTGTATGATCAGGTGTATAATTGAGGAAAGCCAGGCATTCTTAAATTATATATTGGGTTTAAGCGGTTACTTTTCTCCTCTAATTAATCCAGACTTTGAATCGCTCAGTCTTCCTCTCTGGGAGAGCTTTTAAAAATAGCTACTAATGATCAAGTGCTTACTGCCTGCTGGGCACCGGGCACAGTGCTTTCCCTGCATTTTAACTGAGGTCGATGGCATGTCCCAGGTTCTCACACAAGGACACTAAGCATGGAGAGGTCACTGAGCAAGTCGCTGCAGAGCTGAGATTGAAGCCCAGGTCTTCCTGATTCTGAAGGCTTTTCTCTTTGCCCAAGACTGCTTCCGTGGGTGCCTTTTTAGCTTGTGATGAGGTATGCAAACGGATGGTAGAATTCAGTTAGGTAGAAATGGAGAAGAAATGAGCCTTTAACTGAGAAAACACTCTACCCCTACGGAACTACTCTTTCTTTTCTTTCTTTCGTCATGGAAGGCTCATTCTAATCTGCTTTTTCCACACAGAGTCAGTCTGCCAAGTTTGGGAAGAGGGACCAGTGACTTGAAGGATATAGCTGTCACTTGA
The DNA here is from genome assembly GCF_030014295.1 of Loxodonta africana. Lineage (NCBI taxonomy): Eukaryota > Metazoa > Chordata > Mammalia > Proboscidea > Elephantidae > Loxodonta > Loxodonta africana. The sequence goes on along the minus strand of NC_087360.1, from coordinate 27,552,163 downwards.
TGGCACTTCATTGTTTTTGGCTATAGGGAATGTTGGAACGTTTAAAAGGCTTTTTTTGATATGAGACACACCTCTTTCCCTGCCTCTTCACTTCCTGCGGCTGACGTTTTAAAGCCATTCGGGAATGTGCATGGCTTTCTCCAGAGGTCATGTCCATGTTCATCCCTTCCTCACGTTGCATGGGCTGTGCCTTCCTGTTTAATTTAGAGGACTGTGAGAACCTAACACTGGATTCTCCCTGCTCATTCCATCCTCCTGGCTATTAGAACTTGCAGTGGATACTGCATTCCTTCTGTTGGCAGACAGTCACTGGTGCCCACTGTCTGCCAGACCCTGCATGAGGCAAGACCTTAGTGCAAAGGTAGGTATGCCATGGTCCCTGCCCACAGGCAGCTGAGTGTAGGGGGGCAAACAGCATGTGACTAATACTTACAGTGTGACAGGTTTTGTCTGGTAAGACATATCTTACAGGATTCTGAGAGAACACCTGGGAGAGGGAACCTGGCCTGGAGTGCTGACTTTAGGCCTTGGCAACCCATCCTGAAGAAATATCTAATGAAAACATAGTATGTGATTTGGGCATTTTGGTCTTTTCCCACTCATTTTTACCTACCTGTGAGGTTAAAGCTGATAACCTCTTAGTAGAGATGTACCTTTATGCTTGTCAAACAGATAGGAAGGAGGTAAAGAGTAGAGGTTCTTTGTTCATTTGTAGCTTGAATGAGATGTTTTAAAATCTGATTTTGAGCGAGTCTGTTGACTCATGATAGTGTTAACAGAATGAGGTCAGCTGACCCATTGTGGTTCAAGGGAGAGTATTTTATTTTTATTACCCTTAAGCTATGTTGGAAGACTTAGTATTAATTCCCCTCTCTCCCCAGCAGACAGTGATATGGTTGTTTAGCCACTTGATGTGTAGAGTTGATTTGGTTAAACTGCTTTGACGATCCTGGAAGTTTGATGTGAAAATGTATGCTAGGATGGGACTTTAAGCCTCCTAGTGCAGAAATGGAGTCCCTGGGTGGTGCAGATGGTTAACATGCTGGGCTGTTAACCGAAGGGTTGGAGGTTCAAGCCCACATAGAGGTGCCTTGGAAAAAAGGCCTGGCTACCTACTTCCAAAAATCAGCCATTGAAAACCTTATGGAGCATAGTTCTACTTTGACACACATGGGGTCACCATGAATTGGGGTTGCCCTAAGTTGGAGTCTAGTGCAGAAATGGCCTCATTTTAATATAAAATAATTGAGATGGTGTTTGATAGGTACATGTTAGGACCTCATCCAAAAAAACCTAAATCCATGGCCATCGGGACAATTCCAACTCACATCTACCCCATAGGTTTCCAAGGGTATAAATCTCTATGTCTTTCTCCATCCAGTGGGTAAGAATTTGATTAAAATTTGATTTTCTACTTGAACTTTGGTTAATCTGAGACGCTAACTTGTCAGCAGACATTTTATTGAATTTTTCCTGTGGAAATAGCCTAGAGAAGAAACATAGCTTTTAAAATGCAGCCATGATGTACTTTGCACTTTACAGATTTTTTTTTCTATAAGTTCTCACATAAAAATTTGGGCAGTTGAATTAGCCCCACTTCACGGAGTAAACTGAGGCTGACAGTCTTAAGTAAACTACCTGAGGCCTTAGAGGCTGGGGTTGAACTTGGGCCACCTGTAACCAGAGCTCACTGCCCCACCTGCCTGAGGACCCAGGTCTAATTTGGTGAGATTTAGGTAAAAGTGTTAGAATACATTTTATGTTACCTATAATTGGGGCTAAGACCTCCCTTTAAAGAAAATCATCTAACTTATTTTGTAATTATGAAAGTAATACATGTTTATTATAGAATACTTAGAAATTAAAGAAAAGTATGAAAAAGAAAGTTAATACCACTACCTAAAGATTGAGTCCCTAGGAGGCACAGTTAAACACTTGGCTACTAACTGAAAGTTTGGAGGTTCAAGGCTACCCAGAGGTGCCTTGGAAGAAAGACCTGGTGATCCTTTTCCAAAAAATCAGCCATCGAAAACCCTGTGGAGCACAGTTCTACTCTGAAACACATGGGGTCGCCCTGAGTTGGAATTGACTTGACACAACTGGTTTTGTTTTTATTTTAACTTAAAGATAACCTCTGTTAACCTTTTGTGTTTTAGAATATTTTCCTTCCTTTTTTTTTTTTCTGCCACGAGCGTACAAGAGTTTTAAAGAAAATTCAAAAAACATTACATAGTGCTTATAATCTTTTGTCCAGCTGGAGTGTTTTCCTGTTACTAAATACGCTGAAGCATTTTTAGTGGCTGTATGATATATTCTTGTTTTCATTATTTTAAGTAGTGCTGCAGCAGACATCCCTTCTCTGTCTCTTAATTATTCTCATAAGATTAATTTCTAGAACTAGGATCACTGCTTCAAGCAGTATAAACATTTTTAAGGCTTTTGATACATATGGCCAGGTTGCTCTGCAGAAGAGTGGTCTAGTTTATACTCCCCACACTAGGTAGGCATTCGTGCACCCTTGCTCGTAATGGGTAGTCTCTGTTTCTTAAAAAAAAAAAAAAAACCAAAAAGAACTTCATAAATGTGAAAGTCTATTATATTCCTATCATCTACTAAATGGTAAAACACTTTTCCCCTCCCTGCCGCAAGGACCTAAGCTATAACTAATCTCTGCATTGAAGGACGGTTCCTGGCGTGGGATCAAGTACCCCTCCTTATAGGTGTAACTGAGCACGATTCAGGAGCAGCAGGTTGCCCTTGTGTTCTGCGCAGGGACACGGCAGCTGTCCAGGCAGACGGAAGGGGCCGCTGTGCTGCCGCCACCCCCGTGCAGCAGATTGTTGCCCAGGGGGTGCTCCTGCGTTTGCAGTGTTCTGCGCGGTGTTCTGCACTGCCTCTTTACGATAGAGCAGCCACTGGGTTCGGAAAGACCACCACGGATCTGTCCTTGCAGTCAGAGTGACGCTGTCAGAGATGCAAATAGAGCCAAGTGCTGGACTATCTTGTGCATCCAGACAGTAGGCTCCTAGGCTGAAAACAGCTTCCGGCTATTTTGTTCATTAAAAATCTAGAATTTTTTACCTAAAAATCTGAGTTTTTGGCTCTTCTTGAAAAATGGAAAGATCTGGCCCCAGTAGGTCCACATTCTCACAGGACAACAGCCTTCCACAGTGGACTAGCAGCCGTCCCTTTCCAGTGAGGCAGTGCACTCGAGCTCACAGTCCCTGTCACCTGGCACTGGCTTCCTTTGTCACTGACAGTTGCATTCGCAAATGCCTGGCCCCTGTTGGCATTGCAGTTTGCCATCCTTTCTGTTCCTGAAAATTCTGAAGCTGGAAGCTTTTGAGCTGCGCTTGACGAGTCTCTCTCTTCTCCTTTTCCTCAACCGTCCTGTGTGTCATGTGTCTGTGAGTGGCTTTACAACCTTTCGTTGGACCCCATGAGTTATGCTGCTGGGCAAGGCCCAACTGACCCTGGCATGGCCAGAGTGTCCTTACTTTTTATGAGTGCTCCTGCCTTCTCAAGGACTTCTCAAAGGCTGAAGTCTAACAGCCATTTGGCCTATGTTACCTCCTGTCTTTTGCTCCTTGGTTTAACTGTTAGTGTTTGTGCTGAAGGGCACCTTGAATATGCTGTGGCTCAGTTCTCCCGTTGTAGCAGAGAAAGGAACTGCAGGCAAGAGCCTTGGGCATTTGGTCCCAAGAGGAGCTGGGATTAGAAGTCAGCTTTAGGGTTCCCAGATAGTGGTCTTCCTAGGAGGGCATCCTGCTTTGATGGTTCGAGCTCCAGAATACCGTGGTGCTTTCGGATCCTACTGCACTTTGAATTTCTTTTTCTCATTCTCCTCCTTATCTGGGAGCTCTTTCCCAGCATTCTGCCCCAGAAGGCCATCTGCAGTGGCTTGTCCCATTCTTGACATAGAATGGTTTTCTTTGTATCTGATTTTATAGTTGTACTTGAATGCATTTGACATTGTGTGTTCAGCACCTTTATGCGATTTTTGGAAATATAGCTGGGTACCCAGAGAGTTGGCATCTTTTTGGAAAGTGCCTCAGTCTTGGATAGGTGGTAAGCAGACAGCTAATGACATGTAAGGAATGTTATAAGCTTGACTTGTGAAGCTATTTCAAAATTTAAATCAAGGTATCTTGTGGCCGAGGCAAAGGGAGATGGTGGTGCCCTCAAGATAATGCGTGGTTTGCTCTTCCCTTTGCGGAGTGTGGCAGCTGACCTGACCTCTTCATGCCTGATGCTGCCTGAGACGTCTTTCTGTCTCATATTCTCTCCCCTCCCATCAATTCTACCCCCACCCCCTGTGCATTTATCTTTCTAAATAAGTCTCTGATCTTGTCACTACCTTGATCAAAATCTTTAAGTGACATCCATTGTTTACTGCTGAACTGAGTACTGACTTCACAGTCCCTCCGTAGGTGACCTGTGCTGGCGCTTAGCCTCTCTCATTGTTGCTTTAGGACATGGGCCTAGGTATTTGTGTTCTAGTACTTGTTCCCTGAATGGGTCCTGAGCTTTCCTCCCTCTGTGCCTTTCGTTTCAAATTGCCCTCCTGCTGGAAGGTGTTCCTGTACCTTCACATCCCCATCCCATCGTTCCCTTTCTATTCTCCCTCCCCCCTCTTGCAACTCTTCCATCCACAGGCCAACCTCCAGTTTCTCCATTCAAGCATGTCTTAGTTCCACTAGTGCATTCCTTCAAACCAAAGCACTCCCCATTTTTTGCTTCTGGTCTTAAATGCCATTTATTAATGTTTCCTGTTTCCTATAAGATCACAGCTTTTAGCAGATATGTTTTACTCATCCACCTATTGCCTTGCGTCTAAAACTCTTAGATATTAGCTGAACTGAAATTCCTTTAGATCATAAATACACAAGTTAATGCATGTGATGAGGATATTAGTGTAGCCAGAAAAAGACTTGGCCTTTTGAAGGATTGTAGAAACATTCTCTGTAGAAACGATTCACCAGCAATTTTCAGACATGGGTGTGTCCTAGGGCCCTTCCAAATAGTTGAGATGGATCAGACTCTCAACAATAACTTTACCTGGCCTCTAGTCTCCAAGAGGCCTGGAGAAAGGAGGCAGGATGGGAGATGATGGCCTCCAGTCCTTGCAGCTGGCCTGTGGCTGCCCCAGTACGTTGTTCACAGCACGCTGGGGAAGCAAAGACCTCCTCAGCCTCACTGCAGACTTTTAGGGAGTGTATTTTATTTAAATATTAAATAAATATTAAAATATATATATAATATTTTGGTGTCACTTGGGAAACTAGTACTTTTGGGGACAGCAAAAGTTATATGTAGCTCTAGAATGACCCCCCAGAAAAAACTTCATTTGCGTTAGCACTTCAATTTGTACCATATTACTTCTTTCATTTTTTTTTTCCTCTTTTGGAATCTCTGGTGTGGGTCTTGATCTTGTGTTTAACTGCTAGGTGGGAAGCAGCATTGTAAAGGACTCTCTAAAGAAATATTACATGTAGAAGAATTTTAGAGTTCAATTTAATTAACCTTTGCTTTTCTGCTGCTTCTAGGGTCCACTATAAGCATTTAGGAAATTATTAAATTACTGCCAGGTTCTGTTCATGTTGGCATGTTAAGTTTATTTTTGTTATTGTCATTTTTTTGGGAACAGTGGTAGTGACATGGGCACTGGGACCTTCAGGAATATTCTAGAGTATCTGTGATGTGTCGCATTTCACATGGACTGGAGGGTTTTCCTGGCTCCCTTTTCATGGCATATCCACTCTAGGAATGCTCCTGTACCCATCAGTAATTGCTGCCCTACTCCTAGGAATCAAACTAAGAGCTAGCTTGTAGTTTTGAAGTTTGGGTGTTACTAGGTTTAAATCTTTAGGACACATAGAAGCTGGCTTGTGGCATTAAATGTGCCATGTGGGTGATTTCAAGTTCCAGTGGCAGTGGTAATTTTTGCATTTCCTGACTCTCGTGTTTAAATTTGCAGTCTCAACATTGCATCACCATAGGTTTTCACATTTAATGAATATTTATGTTGAGCCGAGTTCTATACGAATGCGGCGGTTTCTGTCTTGATTATAGCTTGCTGTGTACTGCGGCCAGGAGTGCCCTACAGACAACAGAGTTGGCACACGTCTCAGCATGCCAAGCCCTGGCGGATGTGGTTAGGGACCACGGCGACTGGTGCTTTGGTTGCCATGCCAACCTTGTTTTTGGAATCAGGAGGCTTTAAAACAGCATTGGGATAGAGGCAGGCTAGTTTTGAATATTCCAAGTAAAATTGCTCCCTATATGCACCCTTGCCAGGGATGTTGTAGAAAATCCCAAAATTCTTACACTACATGCTCAGAGAGCATGTAGTATATGAATTTACTTTTTTAGAACTTTGTTTCTGTCTCACTTTGTCCCATAAAGATTTCAGGGAGTACCTAGGGCTCCACAGAATTTTAAAGCAAGAAGCATTTATGTCACCTCTTTTTCTGTTTCTCACTTGCACATATCCCCGTTCCAGATACGACGTTGCCCCCAAGACTGCCAGCACCCCTGTTGTATCTTTTGTCTGCCGAGTGCTCCTTATCTCGCTGACCTCCTGTACCCAGCCTTCCTCCAGCTGTGCCTTTCATTTACTTTTGCAAGGCTGTTTGAATTGTCCTCTTGTAAACTTGGGGAAGTTATATAGTGGGGACTTACGTGTGTGAATGTCTTCCCTAGATAGGGTACACAGGGAATCTTCTGTCTCTTAATACCACTAACTCTCTCTTTCCCCTCTATACCATACCTTGCCCTCTGGCAACAATAACCTAGGATGGCTGATTGAGGAGGAGAAAGGAAAAGAACAACAGGAGGGAGAATGGATGGGGACTTTCTCCCCCACTACCGCGCCACCAAAGAAGACCTCTCTTCTCTCTTGTATATTCAGCAAAGATAAGACCGCCAGGGTCGCAGGTGCCGTCACCCACAACTGGGATTTTAGGGTGCCCTACTCTTGAGCTTTGGCAGGTAGAGCTGGGATGGGAGAAGGAAGGACTTGTCCCCCTACGCTGGAACCTCCCTTAGCCCCTTTGCTCTAAGTGCCCTATGTGGTTAGTTCTCATTGCTTTGTGTTGTGTCAGGAAGGGAATTGATCAGGCCTGGTGAACCAGGAGCCCTGATGATGCAGTGATTGAGAGCTCGGCTGCTAACCAAAAGGTCAGCAACTCGAATCTGTCAGCTGCTCCTTGGGAACTCTAAGCAGCAGTTCTACTCTGTCCTATAGGATCACTATGAGTCAAAATTGGCTCAATGGCAATGTGTGTATTTTTTTTTTTTTTTTTGGTTTAGTGAACCAGATGGGAGGCCAGAATGCAGGGTGGGAAGGGACTGGAGGGTGCCATGCACTGCTCTAATTGCCTCTTTATGGGAAACCTGAGCCATCAGAGGCTGTAACTTGTCCAGGTTCAGATAGCTCCGACTGTCTTGCGTTGCTTTCTCTTATGCCTTGTCCTCCCCCGAAAAAGCCCCACCCCTTGAATGAAAACGTAGTAGTATCTCAGAAGGGGGAGATTGACCGTAAATCAATTCTGATGAGACTAGAACTTTCTTTAGGGCAGGGATGGTGTCTCAATCTTGTAACTTTTCCCCTCTCCAACCCAGAGTCCTTTGGTATAAATTAGAAAAAGCGGCCCCTTTCTCAAGACGCTTGACTTCTACTTGCCTGAAATTGGTCATAAGGTGACTCCTGGGTGACCACAGATGTGAATGCACCCCCTAGAATTGTGCAGTGCTCAGAAGGTGCTCCTTCAGCTCCCTTTTGGCTGATGGGACACCTGTCTCTGAGTCGTTCCTTTCCCTGTCAATCTCTCTGCCTTAGCAACTCTGATTCGCTGCTTCAGATTTCTTTAGTCCATTCCTAGAAATCCAGGGAACCATGTTGGTTAGAAGTGTGTGTAAAGTTAGGGAAGAGCAATACCAAGGGGGGCTTAGGAGTTGAGTACTGGGATTCATGACCTCTGCCATGGCTGCTCTTCTGTTCTGGGCTGCTCTCCCTCATAGGTGACCTGGCTACAGTGTGGAGTCCTCAAGCAGTTGCCAGTTCCTCAAACTCTGGACACATTTTAATGAAGCAAATTGACTTTTTTTGTGGAGCAGGAACAGCATCGCTATTTTATGGGAGAAAATACACATGGATTCCTAATTGCCAGCCTACTTATAAATTAACTTTTGGACTATAACCTGGTTTGGTTATAAGTTTTGTTTACTTCTATCTTGTAACTATAGCCTTTAGTCAGCTGTATTTGAGAGGAGTTGAGAGGATACTTTCGTGCCATCAAACACTGGCATGGCTGTTAGGAGCAGTGATTTTTCCATTTGCTTTTACAGGTACCCAGGGTTTGCCAGGTTCTTTAAAAAAAAAAAAAAACCATTGCCACCGAGTTGATTCCGACTCATAACGACCCTATAGGACAGAGTGGAACTGCTCCATAGAGTTTCCAAGGAGCACCTGGTGGATTTGAACTGCCAGCCTCTTGGTTAGCAGACATAGCTCTTAACCACTACGCCACCAGGGTTTCCAAAAGCATGTTGTAAATTTTGCAGAATGTAGTGGCTCTGAATTTCCTTCGATGGGAAGAGGCAGCAGAGTGCCATGTCTGGAGCCAGACTGCCTGTGTTTGAATTCTGACTCTGCCACTTACGTGCTGTGGAAAAGTGACTTTTTTTTTTTTTTTTTACCTCATAGGCTCTCAGTTTCTTTGTCTATACAACGGAGATAAACAAGGAGCACGTCTTTCCTAGAGTTGTTGCGAGGATTAAATGAGTTACAACACGCAATTTGTGTTTAGTGATGGTGAGGGTGAGCATGATGATCAAGGAAATAACGTATCTAATTTTATGATACTCCTCACATACGCTACTGCCTACTACTGCCAGTTGCCATTGAGTCAGTTCTGACTTAGGGTAACTCTATGTGTGTCAGAAGGACTGTGTTCCATAGGGTTTTCAGTAGTGGATTTTTTGGAAGTAGATCACCAGGCTTTTCTTCTGGGGCACCTCTGGGTGGTCTCAAACCTCCAACCTTTTGGTTAGCAGCCCAGTGCACCGTTTGCACCACCCAGGGATGCCTCTTTATGTATACCTAACATTGATGTTGTATTCCCAAATGATTGAAATTTTTTGTTCTAAAGTAGTAGTTGATCAAGGTTTAAAAAATCTAAAGGCTCAACCTATTTAGAAGTTGTCATATAGAAGGTATCTTTTTTTCAAAAACTCTCAGGACCTTCTTACTTGCTGCTGTGTTCTTTCTTCTCTAGTGTGGAATTCAAGGACTTCAGAGTGGTTCTTAAACATCTGCAAGAGGCTCAGGCTGTTCATTTCTCCATAATTCCTAGCTGCTGCTTTCACCTGTTTCTTGGGAGGGGTGCTTTGTCGCATCCTTGTCTGCCCATCTCTGTTCCCTGCAGCTAGATCATTGCCCAGGCCCTGAACGTTGTCATTTGGGTGTACACGCATGTTCACACATGTACACACGCATACGCAGCTGGATGTGAATTACGAGTCCTGTGTGCAGGAGGCTGGGTTTCTGGTTTCTAGACCAACCTGCCTGTTGTCCCTGAGGCCACATGGGCTGCACAGGGGTGTGTCTGCTACAGAGGAAAGCTGGGTGGCTGGTTGCTCTGCTGGATCTGGCAAGGGCACATGGAATGTTGTGACACACTTAAGGCTTTGCTCTGGGGGTTTAATTATGTGGGACCTGTGGCAAGTATAAGTGACTTCAGCGCTTGGTTTGATCCAGCGTGTGATTTTGCCAAGGCAAATACTTTATTAATCTTAGCCCCCAGAATTAGACACATTGACTTTTACTAAAAATGGGAATGATGGGAGTATGTTGTGTTTTTTTTAACCCCTCCCACCAAGACTGGGCTGAGCATTCCTGTCCTTGAATGGAGAAGGTAGTTTCCATCTCTGCTACCTCCTTCTCTCAAATTCCTGAAACTGGGCAATGGAAGGATGCCCTATTATGGATAGAATTGTGTCCCCCCAAAATATGTGTTGTAAATCTTAACCTCTATGCCTGTGGTTATAATCCCATTTGGGAATGAGTTCTCTTTGTTATGTTAATGAAACAGAATTAGTGGAGGGTGTGTCTTGAGTCAATCTCTTACAAAATATAAAAGGAGCAGATTAAGGAAGCAGAGATGGGGTAAGGTAGATGCCAAGATACATGGCAATCTCCAAGGAACCAGGAATCGGAAGCTGAAGAGACAAGGACTTTCCCTAGAGCTGACACAGAGAGAAAGCCCCCCTCTAGAGCCAGCGCTTTAAATTTTGACTTCTAGCCTCCTAAACAAATAGAAAATAAATTTCCGTTTGTTAAAGCCATTCACTTGTGGTGTTTCTGTTACAGCAGGACTAGATAGAATTTGGTACCAGAATACTGGGATGTTGCTCTAACAAACACTGAAAATGTAGAAATGGTTTTAGAATTGGGTAATGGGTAGAGGCTGGAAGAGTTTTAAGGTGCCTAATAGTAAAAGCCTAGATTGCCTTAAAGAGAGTGTTGGTGAAATTATGGATGTCAATTGTAATTCTGGTAAGGGCTCAGAAGGAAGTGAGGAGAGCTCTATCATTTTAGAGAATACACATGGTGCCAGCAACACAATGTTGCTAGAAATGTGGACATTAAATGTGCTTCTGGTGAGGCTTTAAAAGAAAATGTTGAACATGTGATTGGAGATGAAGGAAGGGCAGTGATTTTTCTGCAGTGGCAAAGAGCTTGTCTGAATTATGTTCAAATGTTTGGTGGAAAGTAGAACTTGTAAGTGACGAACTTGTATATCTAACTGATGAGATTCCTAAGCAAGATCTTAAAGGGGTTGTGCGTTTTCTCCTTGCCACTTACAGTAAAATGCAAGAGGAAAGAGATGGACTTAAAAATGACCTGTGCAAAACGAAAACAGCTTAAAAATTTGGGAAATTTCTTTTGTACAAACTAAGGACATGTGTCCTAGAATTTTCATCAAGGATTTGGCTACACGATCTTTTCTTAAAGAGATTAAGCCTGTGAGTGATGGATTTAACCAACTACCATAGCAGAAAACTTGTCAGTTTAGACCGAAGGGGATAGAGAAAGAACAAAAGTAAAGAATGCTGTCTGCCTCTTGGAATTCTACAGGCAGGAGACAGCCAAAGGAGCTACATCTGTTGTTCTTCAAGAAAAGAAAAGAACCACCCCTGTAACAATTTGGAGATCTGCAGAACTGTTGGAAGGAGCACAGAAAAGCAGGATCTTCTCAGTTTCAAAGGGTGGGGCCACGGTCTCCTGGATTTCAAAGAGTGTGGCCACAGCCTCTTAGGTTTCAGAGTCAGATCTTTACCAGCTTGGTTCCAGAGTGTGAGGCTGCCATTAAGGTGTGCTAGGTGGATGGGGCTGCTGCTTAAAGCTGAGGGGGCAGGGCAGTGATGTCCAAGGGGCAGAAGAGTGGGGCCTGTTGGGGTGAGGGATTGGGGTCACCACTCAGATGGACTAGGAGAATGGGGCTGCCCAAAACTGAGGGAGCAGAGTTGCCATCCCAGAGGCCTAGAAGGTGAAGCTGAAGCTCAGAGCCAAGGGGTCTCCACCCAGCATACAGAGGGCATGACTGACACCCAGAGTCTTGACGTTGGGACCATTGCCCACATGGTCCCAAATAACAGAGGATTATTTACAAGCCTTGAGAGCTAATGTAAATTACTCCTCTGGGTTTTGGACTGGCTGGGTGCCTGTTATCTTTATCTCCGATTTCTCCCATTTGTAATGGAAGTGTCTGCCTTGTGCCTGTTCCACTACTGTACTTTGGAAACACATAACTTATAGTCTAGATTTCACAGGTTCACAGATGAAGAATATTCCCCAGGGTGGAATATACCTAAAGTCTCACCCATATTTGATTTAGATAATTCAGAAGATGAGATTTTGGATTTGGAGTTGATTTAAGACTTTTGGGGTAATATAATGGGGTAAATGTGTTTTACATGTGGAAAGAACATGAATTTTGGGGGGCCAAAGGGTGAAATCTTATGGATTGAATTGTGTCCTCTTCCCCCCCCCCCCCCGCCAGGGAAGGAAAGAAAAAAAAAAACCCACAACTAAACCCATTGCTGTCAAGTTGATTTTGACTCATAAAGACCCTACAGGACAGAGTAGAAGTGCCCCATAGGGTTTCCAAGGAGCAGCTGGTGGATTTGAACTCTCAACATTTTGGTTAACAGTGGTAGCTCTTAACCACTGTGCCACCAAGGCTTCATCCCCCCAAAATATGTGTTGTAAATCCTAACGTCTATGTCTGTGGTTATAATCCTATTAGGGAATGAGTCGTCTTAGTTATGTTAGTGAGACAGGATTAGTGTAGGGTGTGTCTTGAGTCAATCTCTTACAAAATATAAAAGGAACAGATTAAGGAAGCAGAGATGGAGTAAGATAGATGCCAAGACAATGGAGGTCTCCAGAGAACCAGGAAACAGAAGCTGAAGAGACAAGGACCTTCCTCCAGAGCCGGTGCTTTGAATTCAGTCTTCCAGCCTCCTAAACTGTGAGAAAATAAATTCCTGTTTGTTAAAGCCATCCACTTGTAGTATTTCTGTTATAGCAGCACTGGCTAACATGCCCCTTCTTCTATGCAGGTTCGTGTAGGCTTTTTCCAAGAGGTTTCAATTCTTTCTACTTCAAGGCCAAAGAGTCTTGGTTCTGAAAAAATTTGCTGTCCTGATGGAACTTCCCTAGGTGTGGACTCTTCTTGGTTTCCTTGGGATCCAGATGTGTGTAGGAAAGACTGTTGTGTGACTTCCTGTAGTGACCTCGAATGTGTCTGGGGAGGCTCAGCCATGATTTTTTGTGGCTTGTGAGTGAGTGGGGGAGCAAGGGAAGGGAGGTCTAGCAGATGAAGGCTTCCTACTTGACACACCGCATCTCCTCAGAGTATCTCTGGTAAAGGGCCTTTTCAGAAGTTAGAATGATTCTGGTATTAGAAAGAGAGCTTGTTCTTACCTAGTCTAAACTAGAAAAAAACGAACACCTCTAAAGAAGCAAGCAACCTCAGCTCACCTCAGAAAACAGTTCTTGGTTAACCTGTTGCCTTCTTTTCACCTTGCTTCCACCTTCCAGACTGAGGTGTCCTGGTGGGATTTGTGACCTTTGAAGTCATAAGGTGCTATTTTAATAACATTTCTTTTACACTGTAGTTTTTGAGACCAATTTAACTAGATTCTTGAGGGAGCTTACTTTACAGCATTCTTAAGCGCTCGGACAGTCTTGAAAGAGTTAAACTCTAATTAGCTCATTCGTAAGGTATTTAATGCCCTTATTAAAACTCAACTGCTCGTTCACTTTTTTCTTCAGTGAATCAGATTTCTTGAGGAGCTGAGCCCTCGCTTCTCAGATCACAGGCTCACATGTTGAAGCTGGCAGTGCTAGAGGCTAGTTCCTATCTGTGACAGCATTTTTAATTTAACAGGACCGCCTTTGATGTTCCCAAATATTTATAGGCAGCTTTAGATCATTTCAGTGTGTGCTTTCTTTTTTTTCTTCTCTCTCTCTCTTTTTTTAACTGGAGCAAAAGTTCTTCCTCATGTAACAGCCTTCCTTTTATCCTGTGAGTTTATTTTTGTTTCCTTTGCAGCTTTGGTGAAGGCACTTTGCCTGCCTTCACACACAAAGTTGACCCTTCTTTTTGCTTCTTTGGTAAAGGCCACCTCTCGGTGTCATCTTGCCTGCTTGAGATTGCCGAAGGCACTTCTGTTAGTCCCTTTACTTTTTAGAGCCTGAGTGTTTTCTGATTTGGCTCCGGAATCTGCTCTCTGACAGACCCACAAAGCTTTCAGATGTGCAGTTGTGGCCTGGTTTGTATGTGTGTAGGTGTCTCTTTATGATGGCCAGGCTGTGTTGGCCTCTCTGCCTTGCAGGCTGACCAGGCTTCTGCAAGTTATGATTTATAATATAACCTCAACAGATATTGTTATAGCTGGGGCGGATCTGGGCAGAGACATAGCACTCTCTCCTGATCAGTGCAGGGTTGTTGCATTTGGCTGTACGGGATTTTGCTGCCCAAAGTGGTAGAGAATCAGACTTGGGTCTCAGAGATGGGAAAAACATGGCTGTGTTGTAGATTGCCTTAAACCATTAAGAAAAAGGAAACTTTGTACCAGTCAAAACAGAGGGTGGAACAGAGGACAGTGGTTTCTCCTGCCTGGACTCTGGGTAAACATTCTGCTTATGAAACAATTCAAGTTACCAAACCCTCCACTGCTGTAACTCACCTGGGCCTGACAGATAGAAGTGCAGAACATTTCATGGCTTCCTCTATCATTGCTGGCTCTGCCTCCTGCTACAGGGAAGCCTTTTAGGGAGGAAGGTCACACAGGCGCTGGGTGAAATGTTTGAATGAATGAACACTGTGTTGGACACTATCCTTGGGACTATTTGTCTCAGGTTCTCAGGAGGACTCTGATCAACCAGAGGTTCCATTCTTGTTTTTCAGGTGAGGAAACCAAAGTGCAGAGAAGTTTAATACAGCTAGAGAAAGGAGAATCTAGGCTGGAGCTCAGGACTGTTTACAGCCTCACCGTACTATAGCTTGAGGCAGATAAGTCTAATGGCAGTCTGCTAACCTCTTGCAGCTTTTTGGCAGATTGAGACTAAAATCTGTAGTTCATTGGGTTCTGAGAGTTCAGAATTCACCAGAACAAGAGGCCGTGTATGGGGCACAGTGGTTGAGAGCATGGCCCCGGAGCGAGACAGGCCTGTGTTTGCATCCCAGTTCTACCCACCTCCCTGAACTTGTGTTTCCTCATCTGTAATGTGGGACTTGTACTTCAGGATTGTGAGGGTTAGTTGAGATTATATGTATACCATGTACAGTAAGTGCTCAATACAGGTTGCTCATATGCAATCATTGCCTTTAAGAAGTTTGCAGTCCTGAGAGAAAAACAAGTAAACCAGCCATTAGAAGACAAGCCTTTGTTGGCTACAGCAGAGAAATGTGCTGTGCATAGCAGGGGCCTTGGACAGAGCCACTGCCTTGGATTTTTATGTTCTTTCATTCAGCACGTATATACACCTATTCCTCACTTACAGACTATCTCATTACCTGACATTTTGGATTTACGACAATAGTGAAAAATCTACTGTACAACTATTTTGTGTATTAATAATGTTGTACGTCTGGCAGTAATGAACACTAAGGTGCAAAGTAAGAGTAACACTGGCTGTGGTGGTTAAGGTTATGTATCAGCTTGGCTAGGCCGTGATTCTCAATGGTTTGGCAGTTACGTAAAGATGTAATTTGGCAATTATGTAATGATGTAATCATCTTCCATTTTGTGATCTGATGTGGTTATCCTCCATTTTTGCATAATGACCTGGTCTTTGGAATCTAACCATGTCGATAAGTGCGGAGTGGGTGTTTTGAGTGCCTACTCTGTTTTGGGTGGAGCCATTAGATCCCATTGATTGTTCCCTCCAATCCCCCTTAATTTTCCTTTTCTCTTCTTGGGGGAATATGTGCTAAAATGCTAATTGCCACCTGGAAAAAGAGCACTCAAGTCATTTTCATGTAAAATCCCCAGGTGCCAAATAGCACAGCTACATTCCACCTGACAGTTTATCTTGTATGGCCTCGTGCTGTCCAACTATTATTTTAATCTTATTAAAAAAATATTTTTTTCTTTTTAATTTTTACTAACTTGTCTAGACTCTTCTACATCAGAACTTTACAGTCCTTGAGAACGGAGAAGAGGCTCACTGAGGGAGCAAGGGGCAATTGTTTTGTCCTCACAACTCTCGGATGGTGTACGTGCCTTCTCATGATGTAGTACTGTGGGAATTTTTTGATAAGATTTTGCTTTGATTTGTTTTTCCAACCTAGTACTATATTCCGATTTGATTACCAACATTAGCTTTTTTCTTGCAGAGTTTTTTGTCTCTGTCATTGGCTATCTTGAAACCGAAGTCCCCTCACCTTTTTGCAAGCAGTGGAATGATTGTCGGAGAGAACTTTTTAACTGCTTATAGTGCTTGGTCCACTGTGGATATCAGCATACTTTTACTTTTTGAATGGATTGATAACATACTTAATTTAGAACAAAAGAAAAAATTGAAAGGTACTTGCTGTTCTTTTTATATATTTAAGAAACCAAATAAGCCTGTCTCTAAAAAAATTTTGTGAGCTTTCAGTGGGAAGTGGGTGTTTTCTAAATGTGCTGTTGATTTGAAGCTAAGATGATGCTGTAACTACTTTGGGACTGTGAAAATTATGATTTGGCTCTGTTGGCAGGGACCACTAGGGTGTTCATTTATATTAGGCTTTGGTATCCATGCTTTCTTTAAATCGCATGTTTAACTTCACATTAAAAACCAGCTTATGTTCAGCTAAAACAACAACTGATTGAAAGGATGGTTCAGAAGAACTAGATGATAGCAAGAAGGTAGCGTTGGATTGAAATTGGCTGCAGGTCATCTCTTTAGAGTTAATTGAGAATTCAGCAAAGCCCAGATTTCTTTCCAAAGAACCCCTACAACCCTCTGTGTTGACTTATCCTCTCCCGGACATCTTGGTCTTTGGTCCACAGTGCACGCCAGCTGTGCTGTGGATAAAACAGTTGTGCCTGGGAGCACATCTTGAAGTAGTGATGAGTGATGTGCAAATCAATTTTGGAGAGGCTACATGAGTCACTAGCAAAATTTGGTCAAATAGAAGTCCACGAGGGATGAATGAGTACCACTGGGGCTTGTGCATGAGGTTGCTTGGATTTTCTAGTGACACTCATGGGGCTTCAGTTTGCCGCGTGTTCTTGGGCCATATTTGCCTTGTCCTTTGGCAGTCAAAACTAGGCCTTGGAGTAAAATCCATTCCTCACTGACACTCTTCCTTCGGGCTTAGTGGCATCATTAGATGCGTGGTCGGTTGGATGTGATGTGTTTTTGCTAAAGAAAGGAAAAGTCTGCATTGGTAATACAATGATAGGACCTGTGCTTTCATTTTGGGTTTTTTTTATATTGATGATTAGAAAGGAGCCCTCGTGGTGCAACAGTTAAGCACTCCACTGCTAACTGAAAGGTTGGTGGTGCAAGCTTACCCGGTGGCTCTGTGGGAGAAAGACCTGGTGACCTGCTTTGGTAAAGATTGCAGCTATGAGGCAGGTCTGTTCTGTCACATGGGGTCACTGAGTCGGAGTCGACTTGATGGCACCCAGCAACAGCAACAAAATGATAAATAAATGGGACTTTGGAATAAAGTGGTGATTAGATTTGCTGGGAGGAGCGGAGTAAAAGGAGGAAGCTAACAGCCTAATACAGACACATGGGTGCCCGGGCTCATGATTCTCCCAGCGAGAGCCTGGCATCTCAGTTGGTCGTCTGAAGAAGATTTTTTGGTCCTGTACCCCTTCCCTGCACTCCAGAGTCCTTCCTGGTCTTAACTCTTTATGGTCTCCTATGAGAAACTGGCGCTTTAGGACTAATCCGAAAGTTGGAGATGACAGCCTTTAAAATGACTCCGTGGCAATGGGTTTTGTCCTAGAGGCTTCCTGCTGGGCTTGTTTCCTCACTCTATTGAGAACTCTGCCTTAAGACCAGGGTAATTTTCACTGTATTTATTTTTTCAGAAAATAATCAAACCAAAACTTGCCCTTGCAGGTAGAGGATGATTGTGCTAATTAGGTCTCTATATATTCTATTCTTATGTTCCTAGAAATGTAGTGCCATTAAAAGAAGCACCTTCTTTTAAAGCCCATATATTTTCCCCATTTATGCAACGAATATGATAAAATCTGGTTTGTATCTGGGAACCTCAGTTTCTCTATTAGATTTCAGATCTGACAAAGGTAATAAGACAAAAAGCAAAGTAGAATCTTAGAAATGTAGTGCCATTAAAAGAAGCACTTTCTTTTAAAGCCCATATATTTTCCCTGTTTATGCAACGAATATGATAAAATCTGGTTTGTATCTGGGAACCTCAGTTTCTCCATTAGATTTCAGATCTGACAAAGGTAATAAGACAAAAAGCAAAGTAGAATCTTCTTTTCTTCCCCTATGGTTGTTGGCAATGCCAATCTTGTCATTATTATCAGCCTTATTACCATATTCTTTGGGGACAAAGGTGAGGAAGCCAAGAATAGGTTTTGGGTGTTGAAGGTATACCTGACTGTGCTCTGCTCTTCTGAGCTTCAGCCTTAATGCCCTCTTCTCTTGGAGAGGGTTGGTGGATGTGGGGCCTGATATTTTCTGGAGGATATTCACTGTTGGACTCCTGTTTAAAAAAAAAACCAAAAACTGTTACCATCAAGTCGTTTCCTATTCATGGCGACCCCATGTGTTACAGAGTAGAACTGCTCCATGGGGTTTTCTTGACTGTAATCTTTGTGGAAGGAGCCCTGGCGGCACAGTGGTTAAGCGCTTGGCTGCTAACCAAAAGGTTGGTGGTTCGAACCCATCAGCTACTCCGCAAGGGAAAGATGTGGCAGTCAGCTTCCCTGAAGATCTGTAGCTTTGGGAACCTATGGGGCAGTTCTGCTCTGTCCTGCACAGCCGTTAGGAGTTGGAATCAGCTCGATGGTAGTGGGGAACCTATGGGGCAGTTCTGCTCTGTCCCGCACAGCCGTTAGGGGTTGGAATCAGCTCGATGGCAGTGGGGAACCTATGGGGCAGTTCTGCTCTGTCCCGCCGTTAGGAGTTGGAATCAGCTCGATGGCAGTGGGGAACCTATGGGGCAGTTCTGCTCTGTCCCGCAGAGCCGTTAGGGGTTGGAATCAGCTCGATGGCAGTGGGGAACCTATGGGGCGGTTCTGCTCTGTCCCGCACAGCTGTTAGGGGTTGGAATCAGCTCAGTGGCAGTGGGTTGATCTTCATGGCAGCCGATCACCAGGACTTTCTTCTGTGGTGCCACTGGATGTATTTGAACCATCAACTTTTAGGTTAGTTTGTGCCACCGGGGACCTGTGAGTGTCTGTTAGGGGTGGGCTTATGATGTGGATGGGAAAGACAGGATGTATTCGTACCATGGTGACAGTATAACACCGCAGGGGCTGAGTGCTGCATGCCTGGGGCTGAGAGAAAGTGTGTAGAAATGCAGAGATAAGTCTGGGGGGGTGGGAGGGCGATGTCTCAAGCAGGGTTCTTAAGGAAGGTGGGTGCTTGTATTGGCCCCTGCTGGCCCTTGCTGAAACCTAGGCAGGGTTGGTGCCGGATGGGGTCTTTTCCTAGCTGGTGAGGGCTAACAAGTAGACCCAGAGGCGGCCTGATGTGGAATATGGCCTTGACAGTGTGGGGAGAAAGGTGAGCCAGAGTGGGCTCATGGCCAGGAAACAGGTGACCTGAGATCTGTTTCCCAGTCTGTCACTTAGGTGGGACCATAGGGAGCTAGCCTCCCTGAACCTCAGTCCCACATTGGTAAACTGAGCATGGAGGCTGGGTGAGGTTCCCATGGACCTGCAGCTCTACCTCAGAAAGGTGCCCCAGGGGGTAGGAGAATCTGGGAGGGAAACAAACTTGCATTTGTGAAGGTGAGTGGAGAACTGAGAGATGGGGCTCTGAATGCCAAGGAGAGGTGTTTGACTCTTGTTCTAGAGGCCAGTGGGATGCACATGGCCCTGATTTTGCTGACAGGACCTCCCTGCCTTACCCCACAGATAGACACACCCGCCCCATCTTCTTGAGCCGCGCAGTTTGTAATCACAACGTTTACAGCATCTACAGGAGCTTGTTCGGGGGCTGTTCCCTAGCAGTCACTCCTCTCCAGAGAGCAGCCTGGAATGTAAGGGAGTAGGTGACATTCAAGTGACAACCTTGAATTCATTTTATTGGAGATAAATACATCACATGCCAACTTTGGCCTTTAGCTGTTACTAGTGACAAGTTGCTGTCTATGCATACACTGGGCCACTCATGACACCTTGGAGGAAAATTGCTGTTGTAGCATTTGACTTTAGTTAGCACTGTTTTTTTTTTTTGAGGGTTTTTTTTTAATACACCACAAGTGCCTAGAAACGTCTAGGGAGCCATTCATCAGCTGCCTTTCAAGTTATACCCATAACCCTTCTCCTGAGGCTACACCCATTAACTGTCCTGGGTTTCAGAAGGGTGATTTAGATCCTTTAGGCTTAGGCAATAGAGTGACAGGCTGGTTTGGATGCTTTTCTGGTTACTGACAGCCCTTACTGTGGCTTCTCCCAAATGAATGAGGAATATATTTTTCTCAATTCAGCCGATGAGCCAAGTGAGCCACACTGGGATAAACTCTGTTTGTTTACAAATTATGTAAGAGAAGGACCTAGCCATTAAATTCTTCTGGGCCAGAATTCCTACCCCTCTTCAAAGTTGTGCTCAAACTAAACAAACACTTTCCACAGGAACTAACTCCCTCTGGAGAAACAGGAGCAGATGCTCCTGGGAGGCCTACAGCAACTTTGGAATGTTTAAAGTCAAAATATGTAACGAAGGTGAAGTTGTTCCAGAAACGTTGCTTGCTCTAGCCAGGACCAAAGCACGTGTCAGCTTTTTTATTTAGGGCAGGAGGTGCAGAATGAACTGGGCCAGTCCAGGCGGAATTTTCTCTGAATGTTTAATTTTCCCTTTTCATCTTTCCGTGCTTCTCATGGTTTTAGCTCCTTGTGACCTTTATTCCTTTCTGCTTAAGTAGCTTTTTTTTTTTTTAGCTTGATCCTTATCTCTCGTCTTTTAGCTATGCTAAATTACATCTAGGGATCAAGGAGCCCTCCTCTTAACCAAAGCCAGCGATTATTGCTTCTTTGTGCCTAGAAAGATGTCAGCTGCAATGCAGACAATGCCAGGGAGGGAGGCTGAGGCTGGCCTGGTCTTCATTGTTGTCTAAGTCAAGACAAGGGCCTTGCCACTTGCTCCCTGGTACTTTTCGGAACAGACAGAGACCATGTAGGGGCAGGGACACAGGTTTACAGCTCTTGCTGATTTGGGTTTTACAAAATGATTTGATTTAATTAGGTTTGGGAATGTTGTACATTTTGGGGATGCCAAGCACACCTGTATTAAAATACACACAGTAAAACCTGCAAAAGCCAGAACCTGTTTAAGATGGAAACCTGCCAGAGAAGGAAAACGTAAATATTTTCCACTAATAGCGATAGAAAAGTGATAAGCTGTACCCTGTTAAAGGCAAGAAGTGAGACCCGGAAAAACAAGGCAGTCCTGTCAAGTTCCAGCTCTTGCAGGTTTCAGTGTTCCGTCTAAAGTCAAATGAGGATTTCTCTGGATTATCCAGATTTCTGCCTCTTTCCAGATGAGCTTTTCTGAAGGTGTCTTCATAAAAAAGGTCCCTGGGGTGGTGCAAATGGTTTGTGCTAGACTACTAACCTCGAGGTCAGCGGTTGGAAGCCATCCAGCAGTGCCGTAGAAGAAGGGCCTGGCAACTTGCTTCCATAAAGATTACAGCCAAGAAAACGCTATGGAGCAGTTCTGCTTTGTAATGTATGTTCTGAAGAATGCCAGTCCTGCAACATACCCTGGAAAGTGTTCCCTGGTGAACTGACTTTGAGAAGTGCTGTTTATAATAGTTCCCTCTTGGAAATTTGTACTGCACAGTAGTGAATTAATGGTTCTGAGAAAGCTTACTAAAGAGAATTCTATTTTAACTCTATTTAATCTGGCGTTTCCCAAATATACTCAATCGTGGAACTGTTTTTCTTTCTTTCTCAAATGATCCCGTGTGCTAGGGAAGCTCTACTCCAGGTAGCCTGTGTTAGGTTGTTCTGTGCTTGCTCAGTTGGTGTCCTATTGAATTGTAAGCATGAAAGGCCAAGACCGTGCTAACTTAAAACTTTCCACAGGGCCCTGGGATAAAGTCATCACCCCCTGAATGGTATGCATGCCTTTCAGCTGTGATAGCCGTGTTCCTTTGTGCTCGTCTCTGTATTTGGGTGAAGGGATATGGAGATATACAAAGAAAACCGGGAAACAACACCTCTCTTTGAGGAGTTTAATTCCTGTGGTGACCCGGAAGATTCTTCAAAGAATTGAATAGTAATATGGTATACAAACACGCACATGCACACGCACACACATACACCCTACACCCATTGCTATCAAGTGGATGCCAACTCATGGTGACCCTATAGGACAGAGTGGAACTGCCCACGGGGTTTCCAAGGCTGTAGTCTTTACGGAAGCAGACTGCCGCATCTTTCTCCCACTGAGCGACTGGCTGGTGGGTTTGAACCCCCGAACTTTTGATTAGCAGCCAGAAGCTTAACCACTTCGCCACCAAGGCTCCTAATACAGTCCAGATGAGTGTGAAATGATACCAAAGCAAGCCGAGCACACAGCCAGTTCTGTGGGCGTTGGAGAAGGGGATGACTTGTGGTGAGCTGTGGGGACCATGCGAGGAGGGAAGATGGAGGAGTGTCATCCATGGCAGTTGAGAAATCCTAAATGATTTTTCATTGGTCTCAGCCTAGAGGTGGGGGGGGCGGGGGGGGCATGGCAGAGGAGGGCACTTGCCCCTGGGTGCAAGTCCAAGGGGGCACCAGATGAGGCATGGAATGACATTCTGAGGTGCCACAAATATAAAAGGTGCCTGACTGAGGTAGCTGGACAAGATGGGGAAGGCATTTCTGCTGACTGTTGTCATTGCAGCTATCAATGTCTAGTCATCCTAAAAAGGGGGCAGGGGGTTGCAACTTAGACATTGCCTCTGGGTGCCTGTTACCCTCCCTCTGCCTCTGGCTCAGCCCTGTGTTTAACTCCTGTAAACACTTCCCCCTAAAGGGGAGTCCCTTCTGGCTAACCACACAGTTGGCTGTTCAAGTCCACCCTGAGGCACTCCAGGAAGAAAAGCGGTAATCTACTTGCAAAAAATTAGCCATCGAAAACCCTATGGAGTGCAATTCTACTGTGACACATACGGGTTCACCATGAGTCAGAATTGATTTGATGGCAACTGGTTTCCCCGTAAATTGATACTTAAAGTTCTGCCTTCTGGAAGGAGAGCTCTGCCTAATCTGCAGGCCTCCTTTGGCTGGGTTAACATCCTGGATTTGGGGGCGGCTGTCCTCCCCAACTCCAATATTCAGCTGTGTGTTTGGCTACCTGACTTTTGGGGCCTTGGGGTCTGCTGTCTTGGAGGCGCTGGCCTGAGTTGATCAGACAAGCATTTTTCAGGCTTGTCTACCTTGGTTAACACACAAAATAGGCTCCTCTGACTCTAGTTGCCTGTAAAGAGCGTGATAAGAGCAGAGCTGAAATCCCCTGCGAGATGCTGAGAGGAAACTCCGAGATGAGAAGTCTAAATTCTTCTCCAACTGTGTGTCATATTTCATAGAGTGTTGACTTAGGGCCTTTAAAAAAAATTTAAATTGGGGTTGACCTACATGATGGATATTATCAACTACTGAGGTCTAGGCGGGGGCTCTGCTATTGCATTAAGGAAGGATTTGGGAATGGCCCTGGTCTTGGCCTTGGGTAGCATCTTGAGCAAGAGGGGTGGGGCGCAGTATCTCCTGATACGTGTAAGGATCTCTTAGACTTCCCCATCCCCCGCCTGTTGAGGCCAGCCATTGTGTTTCCAGGGTGCTGATTGTCGGAAAGTCCTTCCTTACACTGAACCAAACTTTTGCTCCTTACTTCTGGTTCTGCCTTCTGGAGCCAAGTAAGACATGATGCCCCTTCCGATCTTGGAAGGTGACTCTCCTCCGTTACACTCTCACATGCCCCTCCCCCAATAAAACTCCTTGCTGAGCACCCCCAGTTCTTTCTGGTTTTCCTTATATGAGATGGCTTTGAGGTCCCTTATCATCTTCGAGTATCTTCTGGACGTGCTTCAGTTAAGGAGAGACAGGAGTACCGTGGACTGTATGTGATATTCCAGTAGATTGCATTCTCATCTGTGCCCCAGCAAACAATTTTGAAGATTTTTTAGAGAATTTAAAAGGCCTGCAGAGCTTCAGTAACACCTTTAATGTATTTGTCCTTAATTTTGCACATGCACACATACAAACGCACGTGTGCACGCATGTACCCACACACACACATGTACCCCCGCATGAGTTGAGTGTTGACCATGAATCTTTTTTTTTTTTTTGACTCAAACATATATGTGTAAAGGTAAGTGCTTAAGATCTGTTTGTTCACCACATTTTTCCCTTTCTCACGATAGAAATAGTTATTTCAAAAGAGGAAATGAACGTAGAAGTTTATCTATTTTGCTATTTATTTTTTAGTGGAATTGAAGAGCTTTGGAGTAACTCAGTTGTTGAATAGAACTCATTTTAGGTAATACCCTAATGCCAATCTGTAGTATCTTTAGATTGAAAATTAGAAGGTGCCATCTTCACTTTTTGGGTTGGTTTACTTTTTATTGCCTGCATCCTCCACTAGAAATGAGGTGTCAAAAAGACTCACCTTTCTTTACGTGAACAGATAAATGCACACCCATGTTTATTGCAGCACTGTTTACAATAGCAAAAAGATGGAAACAACCAAGGTGCCCATCAGCGGATGAATGGATAAATAAATTATGGTATATTCACACAATGGAATACTGCGCATCGATAAAGAACAGTGATGAATCCGTGAAACATTTCGTAACATGGATTAACCTGGAAGGCATTACGCTGAGTGAAATTAGTTGCAAAAGAACAAATATTGTATAAGACCACTATTAAAAGAACTTGAGAAATAATTTAAACTGAGAAGAAAACATTCTTTTGTGGTTACGAAAGGGGAGAGGGAGGGAGAGTGGGCGAGGGAGGGAGGGTGGGAGAGGAGTATTCACTAATTAAATAGTAGATAAGAACTACTTTAGGTGAAGGGAAAGACAACACACAATACAGGGGAGGTCAGCACTACTAGACTAATCGGAAAGCAAAGAAGTTTCCTGAATAAACTGAATGCTTCGAAGGCTGCTGTAGCAGGGGCAGAGGTTTGGGGACCATGGTTTCAGGGGACATCTAAGTCAATTGGCATAATAAAATCTATTAAGAAATTATTCTGCATCCCACTTTGAAGAGTGGCACCTGGGGTCTTAAACGCTAGCAAGCGGCCATCACTTGGATCAAAGGAGAATGAACACCAAAGACACAAGGTAATTATGAGCCTAAGAGACAGAAAGGGCCACATGACCCAGAGACTACATCATCCTGAGACCAGAAGAACTAGATGGTGCCTGGCTACAACCGATGACTGCCCTCACAGGGAACACAACAGAGAACCCCTGAGGAAGCAGGAGAGCAGTGGGATGCAGACCCCAAATTCTCATAAAAAGACCAGACTTAATGGTCTGACTGAGACTAGAAGGACCCCGGTGGTCATGGCCCCCAGACCTACTGTTGGCCCAGGACAGGAACCATTCCCGAAGCCAACTCTTCAGACATGGATTGGACTGGACAATGGGTTGGAGGGGGATGCTGGTGAGGAGTGAGCTTCTTGGATCAGGTGGACACTTGAGACTATGTAGGTAGAGGGGGTTAGAAGCTGGCGGAATAGACATGAAAAGAGAAAGTGGAGGGAGGGAGCGGGCTGTCTCAAAAAAAAAAAAATTAGGGGGAGAGTAATTGGAGTACGTAGCAAGGTGTATGTAAGTTTTTGTGTGAGAGACTGACTTGATTTGTAAACTTTCACTTAAAGCACAATAATCAGGAGTGCCCCGTTGCGGTGTAGAGGCAGAAATGTTGTAGAAATGACAGCTTGAGGTTCTCGAGGTTCAGGGATTATTCTGGCCGCTTTCTGTTTTGCCATTGAATTTTGGCACTTCTTACGAAGAGCCCCTCAGTGCTGTTCACTCTTCTGCTCAACTGTGGTTTGTAACTCCTGATGGACAGTTCTGACAGACTTTCTCCCTCTAGCGGAGTCTCTGGACAGAGTGTGTCATGCTCAGGAGTTCCTTTCTTTGAAGGTGCTTTGACTACACCACCCAGGACTTCCAAATTGTAGCCCTTAGATGCCTGGAGCCCTGGTCCCGCAAAGCTGTTAGGTTCCTTCTGTTCTGGAGGCCGGACAACGTTAAAACACCGACTATTTTCAGTGTCGGTAAATTATAGGATGCTTTTGCCAGTGGGTTGGGATAAGCATTCATCTGCTTGCTGCTCTGCGATTTCCCAGGAGCTGAGGCCCACCTGAGTGCTTCCAGGACCTCACCTGGCACTTGCCCAGGAAACTGAGGGCTACTGGAATGCCCTGGGATTTCTAGTAGCTTCCTTGTCCTTTGTGATGGAGTGGTTGGGGATAAAAAAGCAGAAGACCCTGAGGTATCTGACTGCCAAAGCTCGCCTGGTGGCAGGAATCCCTTTGAACACACTTTTCCCTGGGGCTGCTGGGAGTAGGAGTGGTATCCTGGGGCGGGGGGGGGGGGGGTGGATAGTGTATGAAGCTGAAGTCTTTCTACTTGGTCCTAAAGAGGCTTCTTGCTCCCTGCTAGGGTAGGAGAGATGCCACTGATCCAGTCTCTGAATCAGGTTAGAGCATAGTGGCCCAGAAGAGCACTGGGCTAAGAATGAGAAGTTCTGGGTTCTGACACGTTGCACAGTCTTGTGCAGGGAAGTTTGTTAAGTTGCCGGTGAACAGGGGAGTGTCCTGTGCAATGTCCAGTTGAATCCTTACCTGGAAGGATCCCCTAATTTTAAACAAGGTTACAGAAGAATGCTGTGTCTAAATTTGGGTAAGATATCATCTCTGGAGGAAACCCTGATGCTGTAGTGGTTAAGAGCTACGGCTGCTAACCAAAAGGTCAACAGTTGGAATCAGGCGCTTCTTGGAAACCCTATAGGGCAGTTCAGCTCTGTCCTATAGGGTTGCTATGAGTCAGAATCGACTAGACTGCAGTGGGTTTGGTTTGGTTTGGTTTTATAGTCTCTGGAGGGTGAAGAGGTTTAAGAGGGTGTAAAAACTTAAAAAGGCCCAGTAGGATCTAGGGTCTTAATCTTTCTTCAGTTGCCCCTTGGAAAAGATTTCCTGGCCTGGCATTCCGAGAGTAGGCTCAGTTGCTAGAACGCAAGGAGGCTTGCCACCAAGCCTGAAGTAGGTGGGCTTTGGGGGGCAGGTTTTGTTCTGCTAGCTTTCAGGCCCTTCATTGCTTTGCCTGGTTCTTGGAGGAACGGGAGCACTGAGAAAGGGAAGTGCTAAATGTTGGATCCTTTGAACCTACAGCCTGGGAGGGTATTTATAACTAGCTGTTTGCCTTCTTGGAAGAACGGAGGCCTTCCCTTTCTGTGGTGGTTTAAGCCTAGTGCCCTTGGTGTCGGCTGGAAGGGCAGGCCTGGCGCAGTTTGGGGACTCCCACTTGGCTCCCCTCGACCTTGTCCTCCTTTCCCCTCTCCTGTGTGCCTGAGAGACCCAAGCAAGCGGCTCTTTCAGGGTTAACTACTCTGCTTTGGAAGCAGCTGGCCAGTTTACACTCCTCCCTGGGCTGTACAAAAATACTTCCTTTGAAGTGTCGGGAGAAGCGGTGAAGGGTAAAACCTGGTGAAGAACAAAACCTGGAGTGGGGCTTGAATGCACTTCTCTCTCTGTGAGTTTCGAGTGAGATTCAGCCTCCAGCCTTCATTATAACCTACCGGGCTGTTCGGATCTCCTCATGTAGTTTATAGCTTTCAGCCAGAGGAAGCTCAGCATTGCAGCTGGCTTTCTCTGTGTGTGTGTTTGTGTTTAAAAGTCTCCACGAAAGGAGTATTTCTCAACAAGAGAGATAGTTAGAATGTGGCTGCCAAAGCTCGCCTGGTGGCAGGAATCCCTTTGAACACACTTTTCCCTGGGGCTGCTGGGAGTAGGAGTGGTATCCTGGGGCGGGGGGGGAGGGGAGGGGGGGATAGTGTGTGAAGCTGAAGTCTTTCTACTTGGTCCTAAAGAGGCCAGCCCTGCTTCTTGCTCCCTGCTAGGGTAGGAGAGATGCCACTGATCCAGTCTCTGAATCAGGTTAGAGCATAGTGGCCCAGAAGAGCACTGGGCTAGGAATGAGAAGTTCTGGGTTCTGACACGTTGCACTTGCCCAGTGACGAAGCGTGCTGCTCTAACTTCTCTAACTTTAAACTTCACTTGCTACCTAAAGTGGGGATGGCAGCTCCTATCATGAGGGTGTTGTAAGGATCAGTGGAAATAAAGGGTGGGGGGCACCTTGAGAAAGTGTAAGACACTTCTGTAATATAGGGTCTGCTTCTTGGGCCCGAAATGGCATTCAGGATAAAGGGGGTGGAAGAGAAGAATGCTGGAGCAGAAATGAGATGGAACAAAGCTTGAATGTCTTCTTAATCCTCGAGTATTTGCAGCCGAGGAGGGGTTGGGTGAGATGGGAGGAGAGGCAGCTGTTACATTCTAGAGAAGAATGCCAACCTGTTTCTCCCCACAGATGGGGCCACACAAGTCCTTTCTGAAGTGGAGTTTGCAGTCCTTTCTTCCCTGGGAAATGTCCTCTTTGTATGGATGTTTTACATCTTATTACAATACCTCCTATCTGTTAGACAGGGATGAGTTCCACAGAATTAAAATAATACCACATGGCTAATTTATTGCTGACTTGTGCCAGGCATTGTGTTAAGCGTGCCACACGAATGATCTCATTTACTCCTCATAATAGCCCTATTTAGTTAAGTGTGGTTGTCCCCTTTTTACAGACGATGAAACTGAGGCTCAAAGAGGTGAAATGACTTACCCAAGGCCCTACTGATACAAGTATGGAAGTACAGACCCAGTTAAGCTGACTTTAGAGATAAGTTATAGCAATTGATGGAGGATGAGATTTAATTCTGTGCCCCAAACCTGGTCAGAAACTGTTTTTAGGAAAGAAGTAGAACATGGAACTCTGTTCTTTGTGATGGTTTTAACCCATGTTATATTCATCAGTTGGCTCTTGTTGATCACTTCTATTTGAATACATAGAAGTGCTCTTTGCCTTGTGGTTGCTGAAAATGACATTTCCTAACTTCTAACTGTCTATGTTGTCTTTATAAGATATATGTTATTTGCCATTGGAAATACATGTCGTTAGAAAGGCAGAAGATGGTCTTGTCTCCTTGCAGTTGAAAGTCTTGACGTTGGAGATTGATAGGTAGCCTTTACCTCTAGGAATCCATAGTAGTAGGCTTTGGGCTTCCCCCAGCCTGGAGTCAGATTCAGCAGTTATTCAAGGGCCTTAGGGTCCCGCCCTGGATCCTCCTCATCTCATGGGGGAAACTGAGCTTGAGTTATTTGCCCCCAGTCACACACCCGGCAGCAGGGGCAGACCCAGGGCCAGGCGGGCAGGCTCCCAGTCCACTTTCCACATGCTAGTCCTTTTCACCTGAATTTCAAACAGGAGGGTAGATGAAAGGAATAGAAATGACAAGTCAGAAGAGTAGGAGGGCTCTCATTTGCAAACAGTTTCTTTTGATCTTTACCCCTTTGTTTAAAAAAAAAAAAAAAATCCACATGGTAGTCTGAGCACATGGTTGACTCTAGTTCATTGAGGGGCAGTCATTTCTCATTTAGCAGGAAGCCCCCCATCGCCAGTGGTCTGTTTCATTTAGGGCCCCACACCCCTTTCCCCTTTTGCTGCTAGGCTGCCAGATGTCTCGTCCCTTTTTACAAATCTTTAAGAACTTTTTACTGCCTATAGGATGGAGTCCAAACCCTGTCCTACTCTAATGTTCTGAAACTCTCTGCATTTTGCTCCCAGCCTGTCTTTGTAATTTTGGTATCCTACTGCAGAACCTCTCACCTCCAGTGACATGGCTCCTCCAGACATGCTCCTTTGCCCACATTCTGCCCATCTTTCAAGGCTGCCACCTCCAGGGAGCTCTCAGACCACTACCATACCCAGTCACCTCTGCTGCCTCTGAACTTGAAACAACCTGGCCTGGTCACACATTTGGCACTTAATAAATGGTATACTGCTTTGAGGTGTTTGTCTTTAATTTGTGGACCTGTCTCTCCATCTAGATTTTAAGGTCAGTGAGGCCAGAGACATGCCTTATAAAAACTGCTTTGCAACCCCCCACAGCATTCCTGGGTCAAATGTCACATAAGTATCTGGGGCTGAAATCCTGTCATTTTCTAACAGTTAATAGGAATGAAAGACTTGATAAATGGGTTTCCATAAAATAAAACGATTACTTAGATTTTTACAGGCCCTGGTGGCGTAGTGGTTAAGTGCTGCGGCTGCTAACCAAAGGGTCAGCAGTTTGAATCCACCAGGCGCTCCTTGAAAACTCTATGGGGCAGTTCTGCTCTGTCCTGTAGGGTCACTATGAGTCGGAATCGACTGGATGGCACTGGGTTTGGTTTGGTTTGGTTTTGTGTTGTGCCAGAATTAATTTACTTTAAATCAGGAGTTCTTGGATGAATCAGGTACTTGGAATCTGTGCAGAATTTTTTACATGTATAATTTTACTGGGAAAGGTCCATAATGGTGATTAAAAATTTTTTTTCTTGACATAGACCCTTTCAAAATGAAAACTAATATTTTCTCTTTATAATCTGCTGTTGTTAGCTCCCTAAATAAAAAAGTGGTTGTCCTTGTTGTTTCTAGACTTTTACTTGACTTAATTCCTTATAACTTCTCTCCCAACTCATTTTTTGGATCTCTGCTCACATTGTTATAATTGTGGGCTTCTCTTGAAAAATATCTCTCACATCTTTTTAGTTATGATGATAACACATTTTGTTTTCTTGAACTTTTCCATAGTTGGAACTTTTCCATAGTTCGTGGTTGTGCTGCCGAGTCTGAGGGTCTCCGGGTAGATTGATGGCTTTCGCTGGAGTTTTGAGTTTGATCTCCCCAAGGTGGGTCACCTGTATGTGTTTGGGAAGGATTTGTTTCCCCCTTCTCCATCCCTGCCCTCTTTCCTCTGCATTCTGGTCTGTGTATGGAATTCTGGCCTTGAACACACCTAGCAGGCCTGGACCATGACTGTTTCCCAGTTAACTCTTTTGTGCCGGATTTATGTGTGGCGTGTTCATCTGCAGCTGCAGATGAAATCATGTTTCTGTCACCATATACCCTTTTTCTTCTTGACATTTTTCCATTTCTTACCCTGAGCTAAGTGTGTAGCAGAAGGGATGGTGACTACATAGGGTCGGCATTAATAGCTCCCACTTATAAAATGTGGCAACAGATCTGAAAAGGCTAGCTGACCTACCCAAGGCCAAAAAGCCAGTAAGGAAATCACAAAATTGAGCTTGTGACTCCTGGCTCAGGTATCTCCAGGCCCCATGGTGGACCCAGTGTTGGCATTGTTGGTGGATGTCTTGGAGTCAGGTGGCTGTTCAAGTGTCTGTAGCTGTTCCTTGGGAAGGAGTCACCTAGGTAAAGCAGCCTGGAGTGCTTACTCTAAGGGTCATTTCTAATCACATTTCTGAAAGTAAGGGATTTTCAGGGTGGGTTCTAGAATTTCCTCCTGGTTCTGATATGTTTGTGGGCATTCTTCTGGAGAGATGGACTCTGTAATACTCATCTATCTCTTAAAGAAGGAACCCTGGTGGCACTAATTGAAAGGTTGGCGGTTCTAATCCACTCAGTGGTACTGGCGGACTGCTTCTAAAAAGCCTGGAAATTTCTACAGGGCAGTTTTATTCTGTCATATGGGGTCACTATGTGTCAGAATCGACTTGAATGCATCCAACAACAAACAACAATAATTCTTTTAAAGAGGTCCATGATCCCAAAAAGGTTTAGAACCACTGGTGGGGAGCCATGGTGGTACAGCGGTTAAGTGCTAAGGCTGCTAACCAAAAGGTCCACAGTTCAAATTCACTGTCTGCTCCTTGGAAACCCTATGGGGCAGTTCTACTCTGTCCTATAGGGTCGCTATAAGTCAAAATCGACTCGAGGCCAGTGGGTTTGATTTTTTTTTTTTTGGCAGGTGACACCAGTGTCCCCTCCCCTTGCAGGTTGGACTGGAGAAGTCAGGCCTGTGGCCACCTGCTGTCCTTGGTAGTAGCATCACTGACTGCCCTGGAAGCACGGTAGAAAAGTCGGATGTGATTACTGCTACCTCCATCCTGTCGTAAAATGTTTTTTTCCTTCTTAAATTAAAAGTCTGTGAAGAATAACTTTTAAAAATAGCAAAGGATTAGTTTCTTTTTCAATTTTTTGTTATAGGAAATGTTAAAGATATATATACAGAGATGAAAAGATGTGATGTACATAATGTACCTCCATAGACGGGTCACTGGCTTCAACAGTTGTCAACTCCTGGCTGGTCTTGTTTCATCTACATACCATCCCCAAAATGATTTTGAAGCCAAAGTAGATCTTTTTTTTTCTTTTGTAAGTATTTCACTAGCTCTAAAAGGTAAAGATTCTTTTAGAAAACATAAGCTCAGTGCTATTCCAAGTGGTTAGTGTTAAGTTAATGTTAAGTTAGTGATATCCCCCTCAAAAGGGACAGCCCCTCTGTCCCCCAGTCCTGTGATCGAGCCTACATTTTGGTGCTGGGGTCCTGGGTTGAGTCTGGGCATTGTGCTGGCCCGTAGTCCCTGATGGTCCAGTCCCCTGCGTGGGTGCATGATGGTATCGGCTTGCCCCAGGGCGGGAACTGCAAGATCAAAGCGCCGCGCACTGGGGCACTTCAAAGCCAGGCTGTAGCAGGCCAGGATGGAGGCCTAGAACTAGAGCGCCCTGCTGATGTAATCGTAGCCTGTGGGACAGGTTCTTTTATTTATTTTTTTAATTTAAACAAAGACACCCCTTGTTTGTTTAGAGAGGTGAAGCGTGTGCTGCAGAGGGCACATGGCATCTGGGGGGCTCCACTCTGGGCTGGTGTGTTCCTAGTGGGGCAGGAACCTGCGAAGTGGCTAGCGTTTTCTCAGATGGGCTGGCAGATTTTCCCCAAAAGAAAAATCACTTCTGCGAAGAGCAGCTGAATTTTTTCCCTTTCCTAAGGTGATCAGATTTGTTCCCAAGTGACACCTCAGACATTTTGAAGGCAGCATCCTCTAGAAGGAAGTCAGGCTTTGCAGCCAGGTTGGGAGACAGACCAGAAAGTAGGCAAGTGGTCTGCTGGGCCCCTTTGTCAGTTCTCCAGAAAGAAGGCTCAGCAGCCCCTTCTCACCTCACTGGGGATGAGAGGTTTGCCTCAGACTGACATGGCGAGGAAGGAGTGGTGAGAGCAGTGTCATCCCATTGGGGGTCCCCAAGAATATGACTGAATGCCAGGATCTGTACCAACCCAGACAGAATATTCCCACCGCCCCTATAAAAGTCACAGTCACATGGCTGATCTTCTGGGCATTCGAAGCCTAAGGTGGTATCCAAGGCCAGGACTCAGGCCTTGCCTTCAGAGTTGGTCAGTACACAAAATGGTAAAATCCTGTGCCATACATATGCTGTGAGTAAAATTATAGCCATATTCTGTTTTCTTGCTTAATAGTTTTACAGACACGTAGCCAGACAGATGAAGCATCCCTCCAAATGGAGCCAGCATCTTGACGGTTCACTTCCTTCCTGAGATGACCCCCACCTGAGTTCAGGATGGGTGGGGCCAGAGGCACTCATCAGTCATGGTGACCTGTGTCCACTTGGGTATCCCACCAGCACCCCAAACCCAGCACGTGTAAAACCAGATTTCTCTTCTTTCCCCAAACCTAATTCCTTCAGGTTCTGTTACTCAAGCTAAAGCCCTAGGTGTCATTCTGGACTACCTCTTCCTCATTTTTTGATGTGTAAAACTTCTCGCTAGGATTTCCTAGGCTGTAGTCTTTTTGGGGAAATCCCAGTGGCGTAGCGGTTAAGTGCTATGGCTGCTAACCAAAGGGCTGGCAGTTCGAATCCGCCAGGCGCCCCCTGGAAACTCTGTGGGGCAGTTCTACTCTGTCCTATAGGGTCACTAGGAGTCAGAATCGACTCAACGGCACTGGTTTGGTTTGGTTTGAGTTAATCTTTTTGGGAGCAGATCACCAGGTCTTCCTTCCACTCTGCTATGATTGGAGTGTTCTAACAGCCCTGTGCACGGACTGCTATCTCAAGCTCAATCCCCTCATATCTTTCCTCTAATTGATTTTGTGAGTTGGAAATCTGTTACTAGCCTCCCTGCATAGCTCCCTTCTCTACTGGCTCCCTGCCACTTGGCAGGCTCCTTACCATGGCCCCAAAGACTGTATGGCAGTTTCCCTTTCTGAGGTTCCTGTGCACCCTCTCCATCCGGCATCCCTGGGCCCCTCGGGTCTCTTGTATGCCCTGCTGTTCATGCTGCTGTGTGTTTTCTGTCTTTTAGGCCCCTGCTCTGGCCTCAGTGAGGTACTTTGTCCTCTGGTCCCCAGGATGCCTCGTCTCTGCATGTTGAATTGTCTGTAAGCTCCTAAAGGGCATGACTAGGAGATCTTTTATCTTTTTTTAACTATAAATCAAGTTTCCCACTTCTTCTACAAGAGTACTCTCCCATCCCCCAGTACTTTATTATGGAAAATTTCAGACATAAAGGGAAGTTGAACACCCTTTACTCACCCACCACCTCTGTTCTACCGTTAGTGTTTTGCTGTAGTTGCTTTATCACGTATCTGTGCATGTGATGGTCTTTAATATTTGAAACCCAAGCACATGAATATCCAGCACATGGTAGGCCCTCAGATATTTTAATGGACGTGACGGGGGTTTTGCAGTCCTCTTTGTTATAGATTGTTTTGGCCACTTTTAGATCCATGGTGCATTGGTAAGAAAGATTGTATTTTGTGAATGTTTTACCTGGGGTCAGTGATGACATTGAGTGATAAGAAGCCAGCACCTAAAAACTGACTTTTTTTTTTGGTGGTTTGAGCAAGATGCTTCTTTGTTCTAACACTCAACAGGGAACCCAGGAGGTTGCAATGGCTAGAGGGCCCAGCCGAGGCATGGCGTTTGCTTTCGAGGCTCTGCTGTGTTTGAATGACTTAGCTCGTTCACATTTTCTGACACAGAGTCCCTGCCCTTTCTTGATCTTGTCCTTCCCTTCGCTTTCTAGTAGCGTGGACTTGTGGCTGCAGCAGGCATGGGCACATTTGGCTCAGAGGCTGTAGGTTTTTGTACAACGGGGTGCTACTGTAGAGCGTACACTTAGCCAGCTCGGTTGAACTTCTGCTGGGTTTTAAACAAACTGGTTTGAAAAATCTCTAGTCCAAACAAGGTTGCGGTTTTTTCTTTTCTTTTTTTTTAAGTGAGTAAAACAACTCAAGTTTCTTGAAGTAGCCGTGCGAACTTGTGCTTCGGCGGGTGGGGAGGGGGGAGGTTCATTGGAGTTGGTGAAATCGGTTTATCCTTGATGTTACTCCTTTAATTTTAAGGCTTTAGCTCTTACTTGTAAACCTGTTCAAAAGATCCCAGAAGCCTAGAATGTTTTGACTTTTATATGTAAAATGAGTATGCTTTGCAAAGTTAAGATGAGCCACAACTTGTTGCATTCAGACTGGCTTCCTATGAACTTTTCATTTGCTTTGTTTTGCTTTGGCTTTGGTTTGTATCCCCTTTAAAGTAAGTCGATGTGTGATTGTGTGATTTTGTGTATGTGTGTGTGTAAAAATCTTTTAGAGCAGAAAGAGCCCTTTTGCTATTGTGGACAGGAGATAGACAGCGTTTACAAGCTTGCCTCAAGGTCTGTGGTTCTTTGTCTTCATAGAATTGGGTAAGTTTTTCCTTTCCCTCATGGCTTAGCATATTTTAGTTCCAACCTGTGGCTTCTCTGCTTCTGGGGCTTGGGCTCAGGTCGGTTTCAGTTTTAGGTAGGGGTGTGTGTGTGTTGCATGCCATCAAGTCTTAAGAAGAGTGACCTGCCTGTGTAGTGGCCTCCAGGCTGCCAAGAAGCCTATGATGTGGGCTGTGTAGTTGACCTGCTGACTCTGCCTGTTACACCAGTGTTGTCCCTATTTTCTTCTGTGGGAGTTGGCCTAAAGGGAGGCAGCTACCCAGCTTTTTAATAATGAAGCTCAGACAACATCTCCATTTTTATTCTGTTTAGAGACCCTTTCTTGTATAGTCTGGACCTGTGATCCAGCAACACCTCTGAGTTGGTTGGTGTCTCCCTACCCCATCTTGGTCTGTATGTAATTTATCCCCCAGCTTTTTTATTTTGAAGTATTTCAGCCTATAGAGAAGTTGAACGAACAGTTCAGTGTGTGGCAGAATGTTAACAGTGGACCAGTTTGTATTCTTTCTCTGCCATACACTCACACTCTCAGTGTATGTGTATATATTTTCTTTTTTTGGCTAGACCATTTGAAAGTCACCAGCGTCATGGCATTGTACCCCTCAACACTTCGGCATACATCTACTAACACTAAAGACATGCTCCTAGCCACTACTCCATCATCACACCTAAGAATGAAACATATTTAAATTTCTCTGATTGCTTCAGAAATGACTTTTAAAGTGGGCTTTAAAAAATTCAGGATCCATTCAAGGTTAACCCCCCCCAAAAAACCCGAATGTATTGCCATCAAGTTGATTCCGACTCATAGCGACCCTGTAGGACAGAGTGAAACTGCCCTGTAGGGCTTCCGAGCCTGTAAATCTTTATGGAAGCAGACTGCCACATCTTTCTCCCAGTGTGGCTAGTGTGTTTTATCTTCCAACCTTTTGGTTAACAATGGAGCGCTTAACCACTGCGCTACCAGGGCTTTTTCCATTCAAGTTTACCATATGGTATTTAATTTGGAAAGTACTTGTATCGCATAAATATGTAGATACTATAATGCTAATGGAAGCAAAATCAAAGGAAAGGTGTTTTATAATCCTACCACAACAAACCAAACCAATTTGGCTTTTCCATCTCGTATGCTCTTTAAAAATAAAGCTTTGAACATATTTCTTAGTTCATTTTTATTAACTATCCAGGAGATAATTGGAGGTATAATGGAATTAAAAAACAACAAAAAACAAACACTGACCATGATGGTTTTGCTGTTTCACTACACAAGAAAAATTGTGGTCTTTGAAAATTCTTGCCGGGAGATTTGGAGCTTTATTAAGAATACCAGGAAGCCAGTGGCCTTTGAGTAATGTTTGAATCAAGAGGGAAGAAATTGACTCTTCCTTTTGTTTGTTCAACAGCTGATTGTTTTTTGATGATGTAAATGTCAGTAGGTCTTGGGATTCCTTTTTTTCATGCCTTAGACCAGGATTTCTCCACCTCTATTTTTTTTATGCTACTACCATTTGGGGCTGGAAAAGTCTTTGTGGTGGGGGCTGTCCTGGGCACTGAGCAGCATTCCTGGCTTCTACCCACTGGATGCTAGTAACAAACCCAGTTGTGACAGCCTCAGTGATGACAACCAGAAATACCTCCAGACATTGCCAGATGTTGCCAGATGGGGGACCAAAATTGCCCCTAGTTGAGTACCATTTTCCTAGAGATTTTTAAGGGTCAATTATTAAGTTGAGTTTGACAGCTGCTGATAAATTTCTGTGGAGGGGCATTTCCTATTACAATGAGAATAAAAATTTTATGTCCTGCCTCGTTTTGAGAACCCAGAAATTTCTAGATGTCACTGGCCAAGGGATTGAAATCATTTGGCAGATGACGACTGAGCGTGTGCCTTTTCATGATTTGCACACTTTAGCAGAAGCTTTGTTATCTGATCCTGTTGGGACTTGTAGGTGGCTGGATAATTGAAAAAGGTCAGTTAAGTTGAAG
The DNA here is from genome assembly GCF_030014295.1 of Loxodonta africana. NCBI lineage: Eukaryota > Metazoa > Chordata > Mammalia > Proboscidea > Elephantidae > Loxodonta > Loxodonta africana. The sequence continues at coordinate 27,514,630 of NC_087360.1, read as the reverse complement.
CAGGGAATGCTGAAAAAGAAATACTTTAAAATTATGTTTTAATTAAAGCCTTTAAGTGGACATTCAAGCCCAGGCCTTTGCAAATGGGATTGCCCATTTCCATTCCTTAGGCTCTTAAATTAACCTCATCCTTGATCTATCACAATTTCCAACTCAGGGTTTTTTTTTTTAAGTGGAGCAAGAACTTATAGACACTTCTAAAGTTATCAGGAGTCTTCTAGAGTTTCAGTTTTCGATGACACTGGGTTTTTTTTTCTTTTCTTCAAAAGTTGTTGTGTTTATACCTAGTTCTCAGCAATTTTTTTTAAAGTTAATTCTCTTCATTTAATCTTTCTTTCCAAAGCTTTCAACTTAGTGTTCGCAGAATAAAATTCTATTTTTTGCATTGTTTAAAATTTAGTTTACTTACATAATTAAAGCAGGTAAAGTTGTCATAAACAGGTCTAGAAGCAAACATATCTCAGCTGGTGGGAGCAGTTGAGCATGGACGTTCTAGAGAGGAATCAACAGGCCTGGAGCCAGCAGTGGGTGCCGGCATCAGAGTGGGCAGATCGTTAATGTTGTTGTTGTTGGAAGCAGTTGAGTTGATTCCGACTCATAGTAGAACTAAGTAGAACTGCCCCATAGGGTTTTCTTGGCTGTAATCTTTAGGGAAGCAGGTTGCCAGGCCTTTCTCTCATAGAACCACTGGGTGGGTTTGAACCACCAATTTTTAGGATAGCGGTTGAGTGCTTAATGTATTTTTACACAAATAACGCATGCCTTCTATGTTTGTTTGCGAAATGCGCCCCCCTTGAAGTATTTTCGTAAGTGTCAGTATGCCTTTTTTTTTTTTTTAAACACGTTGCCTTAAAAAAAAATTAGCATGGCACACTCATGAAAATATCTTGGGGGGAGGCGTGGTTGGCAAATAAACATAGAAGGTGTGCATTATTTATGTAAAAATACAGTGATTATTGTACCACCAGGGCTCCTTTTGGTCTGCTAATAGCCTCTACTTCGTTCTGAAAAGCCTGGAGAAACTCCCAGAAGAAGGTAGTATCCTTTCTAAGTGTATACCTCCCTAGGAGTTGGAAGATCAGCATTCAAGCCCTGCTTTTATTGCTTCCTCTGGATTTGGGGCTCCAGTCCTCAGCTTGCTCATCTGTCCAGTGGGAATGATGGTAATGCCTGTCTAAAAATACTGAGCGGGTTATCCTGTGGGTTGCTTGCAGGTCATGTAACAGGAAACGCCTTTGTAAATGTTCCATGGGACATACTGGTGTGTTATTAACAAGCCAGTTATTCCTGAGGCTGAGAATTAATTTGCTCTTTCGTGAGTGTGTTGGCAGCTTCTTATTCTTCAGCCACAGAGCACTTGAACTTCACAAGTAAAAGCTTTTGGTCAGAATAAGAAATGGGGAGGCTTTGCTCAATGTACATTTAACCCCACCACTGAGGAAACAGCTTTGGGCTGTTGTTGGTGAAGGCATGTGGCATGGCTGGTTATTGCCTTCCCTGTGACAAACCCAGAGTGTGCAGCCTCAGGTGAGGGGACAAAGTAGGGTACACCTGGCACTCGGCTGGCATATAAGCAGCAGTCAGAGTTTTCTTCACTGGCCCTTTACTCATGCTGTGAGGTACATGCACAGTGAATGATGCTGTGAAGACTGTGCCACCTGGAGGAAACGTTTTAGGATCTTCTGAAAAGTAAGAAAATATAATTCCCTCCCACCCCTTGTGCTGCTTGCGTTGTATTCGTGGTTTATCAACCAGTTAGCCCAAGTTGGAGCTGTCTGTCAGAGTCTGGTGCTGTAGAATGGTTAGATACTAAATCACCTACTGATGTTCATACCTTGAGGGACCTGTTGTTTCGGCGCGTCATGAATTAGAGAAACTGAACTCCATGAGATAGAGCAGATCAAATTGTTCTCTTCAGTCTTTCTTCCCCACCCAACAAAGGAAGCTAGAATGGAGGTAGTAGGTGAAGACTTTGTGAGTACTTGTGTAACCTGAACAAGACTGAAATTATGAAGCAGTTAGCATTAGGGAAGCCCTGGAATTATTAGCCCGTGGTAGTTATTAGTGCAGCATAAATTTGGCTGTTAGACCAACATTCCTATTTTGACATGGAATTGACAAAAGGAGAAAGAATTGAGGAGACTACTACTTTGCTAGGGAATCCCATCCATCCATCCATTCAAACATCCATCCAGCCATGCCAGCCACTGTGCAGGCACTAGGGATACTATAGCAAATAAGACAAAAATCCCTGACCTCATGGAGCTGACATTGTCCTGGGAAAACCTAGGCCCTAGCATGCTGTCATTTGGGAGCCAGAGGGCCTCTTCCTGCCTAGCTTCACTGGACTAGACACATAAAAGAAAATGTGTGTTGGAGGGACAGCTAAGCTTTGGTCAATGACAAAATGAAGGTGAGGTTTCTATGGTCAGAAAAGGCAGAAGATATGATGGGGACACATTGAGCTCTGTAACGTGTTGGCCTATCACTGTAGACAGCCTGGGAGAAGTACAGTAAGGAGAATTCAGGTCGTCAGCCAGGTGTGGGTCATCTTGGAACAGAGGCTGTGGAAGGGGACAGATGTGATGTGTGATACCCGTAGCCGAGGCTCAGATGATAATCTTACCCTGCCCACAGCACAGAGAGGACCTGTTTAGCCACGGAGGACCTGTTCAGCCATATGCGATCCTCACTAAAGGCACGAAACAGGGAGGTCTGCATGGGGCAGTGGGAGGCGGAAGACCTGGATACTTATCATGGTCATTAGTGGTGTGATCTCAGGGAGGCTTGTCCCCTCTCCTGGCCCCGATTTCCTCACCTGTAAAATGAAGCGTGTATCTCAAAAGTCTCTTCTGGTTCAAATAACAACTTAACATTGTTGAGTAAGAAAGAATGTAACCAGTTGCCTCTTTGATCAGTGATCCGCATGAATGGAGGGGACCTGGCTTTTCCTGGTTCATGCTACCTTTGGAGTGAGTGCAAAATGTCCATTTTGCTGATGACTGGATCCCTACTGGTGTGTTCAGAATTCCAGGCAGTGTGAGAGTGTAGTAGCCACACAGTGACACTGGGCCACTGTGTGTGCATCCAGCGTGTACACACGTAATCCATCATCAGGCTGTTCTTTGTCTGAATCTAAGATGCACTACAACTTTGCCCTGCAGAGACTTCAGCCTAGAGGCAAAACTGAGCAGAGAAAGGGGCTTCTGCAGCTGTCATCCTGAGAGGCTGGGAGTAGCTGACATGTAGTTCTTTAAATCCTTGTGTTGGGTGTTTCAGGCTGTGGTTGGTTCCCCTTAAGAATCTTCAGAATAAACACCAAATATCTGTGTGCTGCTTTGGAGCCCTTTACCAGCAGTAAGTCTTCCTCTGAGAGATACTCTACTGTCTGTTCTCTCTCCTTTTCCCCATGCCCCTTTCCTCTCTCCGCCCCTCTACTGTCATGAAAACAAACAAAACTTTACATCGCACAGGTCTACTAGGATGGGGCTGTGTGTGTGTACCACTATCCAGTGCAGATCATCTGACATTTTAGAATAAGAACTAACATCTCAAAGTTGTGTTTTAACAGCTTGCAATTTTAGAATATTTTCTAAACTCACAAACAAATGCATTCTTCTCAATTATACCCCAACTCTACCATAGTCTTCACCTTAATTTCTCTAGAAATTAATGGACTCTCCTTACAAAAACTGAGGGATTGTATGTTAATAGTCGATTTCATGGGAGTCAATTCAAGTTTGAGCAGTATGGAAAAAAGGATTTTCAGGTGTTATTTTGATGTTTTAAAAAGAGCATTCCTGAACCTGAATGAAGCAGTCACGACCATAACATCTGTGTTCCTGACGAGTCAGGGCCCATTGAGCAAATATTCATGTCTTCTGGCGGTCATAATAACTATTAGGGAGTTAACGTTACCTCTGCTATGTTTAAACATTAACCAAAGGCTTCCTCTGCTGTTATCTGTTATCAACAATTACTTGGAACGTTTTCTGGCAGTCCAGCTTTGTTTTTCCTCTGAGGAGATGCTAGAACAGGATGAGAGTACACATTAAACCACAACAAAGGAAGATTCTTGATTATGTCCAAAGAAACCCTGGCCTTGTGGGTGCACAGAGTTTGCCTTCTTAACATTTTCTAACTACTGCTTCCTCCTCCTCCACCCCAACAGACACAGTTCCCTGGGCCTGGGGGAGAGGGCTGTAGTGCTTACTGTGTGATGAGTGGGAGAGGGCTGTGGTGCTTACTGTGTGATGAGGGGGAGAGGGCTGTGGTGCTTACTGTGTGATGAGGGGGAGAGGGCTGTGGTGCTTACTGTGTGATGAGTGGGAGAGGGCTGTGGTGCTTACTGTGTGATGAGTGGGAGAGGGCTGTGGTGCTTACTGTGTGATGAGTGGGAGAGGGCTGTGGTGCTTACTGTGTGATGAGTGGGAGAGGGCTGTGGTGCTTCCTGTGTGATGAGGGGGAGAGGGCTGTGGTGCTTCCTATGTGAAGAGGGGGAGAGGGCTGTGGTGCTTACTGTGTGATGAGTGGGAGAGGGCTGTGGTGCTTACTGTGTGATGAGGGGTGCCTCTTTTCCAATTTGGAATATTCATTAGAGTCGCTTCGTGGTGACGGAATGATGGCGAGGTGTAATTAAACACAGCCAGTGCTTTCTGCTTAAGTACCTGAGATATTAATGCCCTTCCGGTCACTCATATTGGGGGAGATGAATAAAGGGGGTACTTCTCTGCTGCACATGTGTTCATTTAACAATTAACAAAGGCTGGGTGACCCAGAAACTTAAACCCTGAGAAGAACAAAAGTACTTTAAAACTTACAAATGCGATGATCTTGGAGACTCTTGAATAATTCTTCTGGAGTGCTTTCCTTGCCACCTAGTTGCTTTGGAGCTGTGGAGCCTAATAGCTTCTCAGCGTAGAGGGCCCCGTAAAATTTTAGCCTGTTTCTGTGTAGAGTGCTTTGGAGTGGCCATTTCTCTCTGCCTCTTATTTAGTCTCAAATACCCTTTGGAAAAAGAGCTGATGAGATGCATTGAGATTTGGCATCAAAAGCTATTCATTGGTAGCCATAGCTTCGTTCTCCTACACTCTTGGCCTTAAATTAAAAAGAAAAAAAAGTTTTAAAGAATTGCTACTATAATACAAGAATACATACATGTTAAAAAAAAAACAATCTAACCCGTGAAAAAGTATGTAGATTAAAAAAAAAAAAAGCCCCCCCCCCCCCCACTTCTTCCCTTAGATAACTATTGTTACTAGCTGGATATAGAGATTTTCTTTTCTGTGCATTTGTCTGTATTCACAAATGGCTTTACATAGATGGGATTATGTACATCTGCACACCCTGTTGCTTGACTTGCTGGTGCAGGTGTACACTGCTGGTCTTCTTTCCCAGACACCTTTCAGCTCCAAGTGCCTCAGCACCTGTCTCAGGACACCGAGGCCTGGCCTCTGGCTGCCTGGAAGAGCAGCAGACTCAGCACCTTGGAGCGAATGGTGTCTGAGTAGCCACTTAGTTGTGGATCGATTATGTCTAATTGGTTTACCCTTGCCCCCCTCCCACTCATTCCCCCCTTGGCTCTTCCAGGCGAGGAGTGTGAATACTTTAATTGGTCCTGTTGTTGTTAGTTTACCATCGAGTTGATTCCACCTCATGGCGACCCCATGTGTGCGGAGTAAAACTGTTCCATAGGGTTTTCACGGCTGTGACTTTTTGGAAGCAGATCGCCAGGCCTGTCTTCTGATGTGCTTCTGGGTGGGTTCCAACCGCCAGCCTTTTGGCTAGAGGTCGAGTGCTTAACTGTTTGCGTCACTCAAAGACCCTTAAATTGGCTCCTGTTGTGTGTTGTTGAGTCAATTCTGACTCATAGTGACCCTGTGGGCAGAGTAGAACTGCCCCATAGGGTTTCCTAGGCTGTAATCTTTATGGGAGCAGATCGCCAGGTCTTTCTCCCGTGGAGTGGCTGGTGGGCTCGAACCACTGATCTTTCAATTAGCAGCCGAGCTCTTAACCACCATGCTACCACGGCTCCTTAATTGGCTCTAAACTGAAACCAAACCCATTGCCATCAAGTTGATTCCGACTCATAGCTACCCTGTAGGACAGAGTAGAACTGCCTCATACGGTGTCCAAGGATCAGGTAGTGGATTTGAACTGCTGTCCTTTTGGTTAGCAGCTATCCTCTTAACCACTGCACCACCTGAAAACCTGTTGCCGTCAAGTCAATTTTGACTCATAGCAACCTTATAGGACAGAGTGGAACTGCCCCATAGGGTTTCCAAGGAGCAGCTGGTGGATTTGAACTGCTGACTTTTGGTTAGCAGCTGAGCTCTTAACCACTGTGCCACCAGGGCTCCTAATTGGCTCTAAGAGGTAGTAATTTCAGGTTGAATTTCTGTGTTTTTTCTTTACTGTGGCCAGAAGCTTAGCCACCAGACAAAAACAGCCATTTGAGTGCCCGTAAAAGTGGAGTCGAAATACAAATTTTGCCAGTAGTCTATGCCAGGTAGAAGTCCTGTACTTTCCAAGAAGTCTAAGGGTGTACCTGGAGGGGGAGGAAGCCAGATGAGGGTTATAAATACTTGCTGACTACAGGATAGGGTTAAAAAAAAGGATATCAGAGGCCATTACAAAGCCAGGGCTTCTAATCTAGCATTGCACTTTGTTTATCCGAGCTATTGAACAGCTTACAGGTTTAAGGTCTTTTTTAATTATGAAGATGAGTCTCTGCCTCTTACACTGTTAGTTATGATACCCTGGCCGGCATTGTTAATATAAAATTGAGACTGGAGGCCATATATTTGAAGATGAGAATGCTGCCAATGAACTCCTTTCTTACAGTTAATTAAAAATAAATAAATAAATAACAGCCTATGCCAGACTTGTTTGAGAATTGTCCGTATAGTCACACCAGAGACCCCCACAGATGTTGGCTTGGGATGTGGCTGAGGGTCACGGGGTGGACAGAAGAGGTCATTTTGAGCTTGGGACTGGTTCGTGTGTGTCCCTTGGGCGTATCCTGTGTTAGGGCACGTGTCTGCTCTAAAAATGCTGTGCATTCATTGATATACCGACCCTTCTATTCAGGTTTCGTTGTTCTGTTGTTTTGACTGTGAAACTAGTACTTGCTACAAAACAATTTTCTGCGTTCTGGAACAGTATTCTCAAACTTTTGTGTGCATCAGAATCATCTGGCCCTACCTCCAGAGTTTCTGATCAGTAGTTCTCAATTGGCTGCTAACTGAAGGGTTGGTGGTTCAAACCCACCAGGAGAAGGACCTAATAATCTGCTTCTGTGAAAACTACAGCCTCAAAAACCCTAGGGGCAGTTCTCCTCTGTCACATGAGGTCACTATAAGTCAAAAGTGGGCTATGGCACCTAAGAGGGTGGGGCCTGGGAATTTGCGTTTCCAACAAGTTTCCAGGTGGTGCTCCTGCTCTGGGGACCACCTTTTGAGAACCACTGATATAGAAGGTACAAGGAAATGGAAACCATCTTCTATCTTACCACTCAGACAGAACTATTGTTAACATTTTAGGGTATAGTTTCCAGATTAAAAAAAAAAAAAAAAAGTAGGTATGTATATGGATGCATTTTTTAAAAATTGTGCTTTAAGTGAAAAGTTTAAAAATCAAGTCAGTCTCTCATATAAAAATTTATATATACTTTGGTATGTACTCCTAGTTGCTCTCCCGCTAATGAGACAGCACACTCCTCCTCTCCACCCTGTATTCCCTGTGTCCCTTCAGCCAGCTGCTCTGCCCCTCTGCCATCTCATCTCCTCTCCAGACAGGAGCTGCCCACGTAGACTCATGTGTCTACTTAAGCCAAGAAGCTCGCTCCTCACCAGTATCATTTTCTGTCTTATAGTCCAGTCCAATCCCTGTCTGAAGAGCTGGCTTTGGGAATGGTTCCTGTCTTGGGCTAACAGAAGATGTGGTGACCATGACCTCCAGGGTCCTAGTCTCAGACCATTAAGTCTTTTTATGAGAATTTGAGGTCTGCATCCCACTGTTCTCTTGCTGCGTCAGGGATTCTCTGTTGTGTTCCTTGTCAGGGCCATGGATGCATTCTTAAAAGCAAAGATTGTGCCGTACCTTACCCTGGAGGGATGTGTTCCGAGACCCCCCTGTGGGTGCCTGAAACCAAGAATAGCACCAAACCCAATATATACTATGTTTTGCCCTATGTACACATACCTACGATAAAGTTTAATTTGTAAGTTAGGTACGGTAAGAGATTAACAACAATAATAATAAAATAGGACAAGTATGACAGTAAAAAAAACAGTACACTGTAATAAAAGTTATGCAAATATGGTCCCTGGGCAGGATGGAGCTGCATGGCTTCAGATTTCATCACATTACTCATTTCACACCATCAACCGTGGGTAACGGAAACCATGGAAAGTGAAACTGCGGATAAGGGGGGACTATCGTATACTACTCAGATTATTGCTCCCTTTTTAAAAAACAAAAAAGCTTTTATTTTGGAAACCCTGGTGGCGAAGTGGCTAAGAGCTAATCAAAAGGCTGGCCGTTCAAATCCACCGGGCGCTCCCTGGAAACCCTGTGGGGGCAGTTCTACTCTGTCCTTTAGGGTTGCTATGAGTCAGATTTGACTCGACGGCAACAGGTTTAGTTTTTTAGATTTTCAGACAAGTTGCAAAAGATAGAGCAAGGAGTTCCTGTATACCTTGTGCCCAGTTTCTGTTATTGTTAATATCTTAAATTCCGGTAATAGGTCACAACAGACAAATCATAATGGTACATTACTATTAACTAAACTCCACACTATTAACTGCTTTTAATGAAAATACATGAATGTTTTTTCATAGTGGGATCCAAAAATCAGAACCGCGTAGTGACAGACTCCCTGCACTCCTCCAGTCCCACTCACTTTGAAGAGGAAGCACTGGGTAGCAGCCTTCGTATACTGTTTGTATATTTCAGAGTGTTTTTTATACACTTATATACATATGTAATTACATACATACAACCCTCCCCCATCTTATTTTAGGACATGCTTTTTTTATTTAAATATATTGTAGAAAAATTTTTTATATCAGTATATCTGGAACTACCCGCATTGTTTTTTAATGGCTAATACACATTGTTTTGTACCCTTTTAAAATTTAATAATATCTGTTTCTAAATTTTTAAATAGATTAAAGGTAAGGTCTGGCACTCCTCCCCTTTATCTTGCAGTGGAGGTTAGAGGTTATTTGCCAGCCTTTGTGGAGTACTTAGCATGTTCCAGGTACTGCCAGGCACTTAGCGAGTATTATCTCAGTTATCAAAACAACCTTATGAAATAGGTATCATTATTATCACTATTAACAGATGAGGAAACTGAGGGTCAGAGAGGTCAAGCGAGCAAAACCCTTGGACGACTTTCAAGCTGAAGCAGGCAGGCTCTCTCTGGCCTTTTGGGTCCTCCAAGCCATTCAGCTTAGTGTGCACTAAGTTTATTTATTATGTATTCAGCTTATTTGGTGTGCACTAGAATCTGAGGGTGAAGGATGTCCTCAAGAACTCAGTCTAGTTGGGGAGAGAAGCATGTAAGCAAATGATAGGATAAACACTACCCCAGAGCTGGTAAGTGACTAGTGGATTTTTGATGCCTTAAAAAAAAAACCCTGGAGGAGGGGGCAGGGTGCCTGAAATAGTGGTGGTGCAGATGGACGTATAGCATCCGATGTTGCAATGAGACCTGAGTTTGAATTCTGAATGTTACATTTTAGCTGTGTGACTCTAGGCAACGTACTTAACCTCTCTGAGGTTTTGTATGAATATCGTAAAAATATTTCTTGTGGTTGTTAAGATTACATAAACATATATTAAGAACTAGCTCCTGTTATGATTAATAAATGCATAAATATATATTGTGTGTTTAGTATATTTACTGGGCTTAATAAATTTAAATGTGTCATCTCTGCCACATTAGTTGCTGAATGGAAACTTGTTTTTCTAAAATCCTTAGAAAGTTCCAAATAGAATTAAGGAAGAAACTCAAATTCCCAGCCTCCTTTCTTAACTCTTATCTCTCAAGAGCAAATTCTGAAGCCTTCTCTGCATTCTCATGGCTTTCTCTTGATGGACCTCACTCTTGGTACTTAACCCTTGCTTCCACGTATGTTCTCTTCATGCCACCTCACCTCCGTGGAACTGTAGTGTTTTTGGAGGGCAGAATCTGTCTTTTCTTCTTGTGTCCCCTGAAGTTTGACGGAAGCACATTAAATATCAGTTGCAGAACCACGTGCTATGGAAGGGGCTCACATCCTCATGCCCAGATGAGTCGAACTGAAACATTTTGGTTTTTGAAGAGTCTTTTCACCTCTCCTAACCATCATCCTTTCCCCGTTTTTTTAGACTTCAGCTTTTCAGACCCAAACCTGAGTTTTTAACGTAAGAGGTAATAGAACATTTTGTTAATAAGACTTAATGAACTATATCTTGATATATGAGTAGTCTGCATTATGAATCTACTTATCCTCAGTTCTTTCACTGGAAGGGAAGATTTATGTTGATATTCCTGCCGCTCTTACTTAGAAAAGTAGAACAAAACCTCAGCAGGCCTATGTCTGTGTAGCCTGGACGATTCTTACCAGACTGCAACAAGGAGATAAAGAGCTGTTTGCTCTTTTCCTTGTCTGCTGGCGTGGGGGGTGAAGAGCGTTTTGGCAAGGATTCTGGGATAACAAATGTGTAAAGAAGTTTTGGTTGAAGAGGAGGCAAAGTGAGTTAAGGGAGAGGCTGGTTTCTTTGCAGCACAATGGCTTAGAGAAGTTTCTGAGTTTGTCCTAAGGGGTTGGTGGTTAAAACATGTTCCATGTCAACCTGTAATTTTTCTTCCTTCCCTTGGAAAATCAGCTAAACTCCACACCTTGGGTAGAAAGTATGCTCAACTTGTATGTGAAAATCTGTCCTCCTAGATTCGAAGAACAGGACTTTCATTTCTGAAGGGTAGCAACAGAGCCACACTAGGTTTCTGTCATTTATTTTTTTCTTTTCTTTAGGAGATTGCTCCCCCAAGAGAGCCAGCTATTCAGAAAACTTAATCATAGGTTCCTTCCATTCAGTTTTAGTCTGGTCATTCAGAGGCCCTTGCCCTCCTCTTCTGAGGCTGCAGCAGCAGACCCAGGCCATGCAGGGTCTTCCTCTTCAGCCTCCAGAACGCTCCGAGGGCAGGGGAGGGTGTGGAGAGGGGGTTGGGCTGGGTCCATTAAAATTAATCTCCAGTTGTGAACTGTAAAGGAGACTAACCAGGAGGGATTTACTCTCCTCCATAATTTATCATTGCAGCCAGAAGATTCTGATGGTCTCGGCCAAAAAAATCTGACCAAAATATAGCAGAAATTTATTTCACTAAGGTTGTTCATTTTATGGATGGTTGTGCCTTTTCAAGCACTTGAATCACCCTCATACATTCCTTCTTTTCCCAGTCCAGTTCTCTAGCACATTTAGTGACGGGAGTAGAAGGGCCTTAGAAAGTCTTTCTTTGTGTAAATAAGCGCCTCCATCTCCCCACACTTTTACTTTCCCTGACACTAAAAAAAGGGTAGAGTGAGGTTCTTAGAAATCCTATCACTGCAAAAAGGATGAGCTTAGGTGGCAGCAGTGGTGGTGGTGGCTAGGGAAAGAAACGATGAGGCCCTTTGTTTGCTGCCTCGATGTATTTGCTTGTTCATTAGCTATGTGCCCTAAGGTGTCTGGAGTAGTACAAATTGTTTTTTGTGGATTTTTTAAAATTTCGTGTTAACTTTCTTTCCTCTTGGTTGAAGACAAATACAGACAAAGTCTTGGCCTATGCCATTTGAAGTTTAAAAAATATTTATTGTGGTAAAATTATAAATATTAATTTTGCCATTTTAAATGTACAGTTTAATGACGTTAATTACATTCACCATGTTGTGCAACCATCACCACTATCTGCTTCCAAAAGGTTTTCATCATCTTAGACAGAAACTCAGTACCTCTCAAGCATTAACTCCTCATTCCCTCCACTGTCCCCCAGCCCCTGGTCCAAAACCAAAACTAAACCTAATAGATAGTAGACAAGTAGTAACTTTGGTGAAGGGAAAGACAACACACCATATAGGGGAAGTCAGCACACTTTGACCAAGGCAAAAGCATAGAAGCTTCCCAGACACATCCAAACATCTTGAGGGACCTAATTACTGGGGCTGAGGGCTGGGAACCATGGTCTCAGGGGACACCTAGGTCAATTGGCATGACATAGTTCATAAAGAAGATGTTCTACATCCTACTTTGATGAGTAGTGTCTGAGGTCTTAAAAGCTTGCCAGTGGCCACCTAAGATACATCTATTGTCCACATCCCAGCCGGAGCAAAGGAGAATGAAGAAAACCAAAGACACAAGGAAGATATTAGTCCAAAGGACTAATGGACCACAATTGCCACAGCCTCCAGCAGCCTGAGGCCAGAAGAACTAGATGGCACGTGGCTACCCCCACTGACTGCTCTGACAGGGATCACAATAGAGGGCTCCGGACAGAGGAGGAGAAAAGTATATAACAAAGTTCAAATTCACAAAAAAACACGAGACTTACTAGTCTGACAGACACTGGAGGAACCCCTGACACTGTGGCCCCGGGACACCCTGCTAACTCAGAACTGAAGCTACTCTCAAAGTCCACCTTTCTGCCAAAGATTAGACAGACCTATAAAACAAACAAGAGCACACATGAGGAACGTGCTTCTTAGTTCAATCAAGTATACGAGACCAAATGGGCAACACCTGCTCAAAAGCAAAGACGAGAGGGCAGAAAGAGACAGGAAATTGGACAAATAGTCACGGGAACCCTGAGTGGAAAGGGGGAGGGTGCTGACACATTGCAGGGATTGTAACCAATGTCACAAAACAGTTTGTGTATAAATTTTTGAATGAGAGGCTAATTAGCACTGTAAACTTCCACCTAAAGCACAATTTTAAAAGAATTCAACTTGAGAGGGAAAAAAAAACCTAAACCTGACTCTGACTCATGGTAACCCTATGTGTTACAAGGTAAAAACTCTTTAGGGTTTTCTTTACCGTAATCTTTACGGAAGTAGATCACCAAGCCTTTCTTCAGTGGTGATGCTGGGTGGATTGAAATCATCAACCTTTAAGTAACCACTAATCTGCTTTGGTCTCTGTGCATTTACCTATTCTAGATATTTCTTATAAGTGGGATCATACAGTATTTGTCCTTTTGTGTCTGACTTATTTCATTCAGAGTAATGTTTTCAAGGTTCCTCCATGTCGTAGCATGGATCAGGACTTTAAATTTTGTTTTTAACACAGGACATTTTATCTCTGCAAAATGTGGTAAAGACAAATCCATTGGTAAAAATAGATTGCATGAGATTGTTCACCCTAACTGTCGAAGGCTGGAAGAAATCACAGGTGCCGTTTTAGCCTTAACCTTTCATATGGTCATGGGGTTCTTTGATAGTTTCAGGCTTGAACCCTTTGTGTGTGTGTGTGTGTGTGTGTGTGTGTGTGTTTAGCTCTATAAGTCTGTCACCTGTTTCAGGAAATCATTTTGAGCAAACCTTACCTTCTTTGAGGGTCTGAGCACTTTCTAGGCAAAGCTTATAAACAGCTATGTGATACGCAGAGAGCTGGAGCAAGGGTGCCCACCTGCCTAGGGACCTAATTTCAACTTCCACTGTGAAAATCCACTAAAACCAGTGGGCTAACTGTTCTTTCTCAGAAGAAAAGGGAGACACAGCATTTCACGTATATCACGCCATTTAGGGGTGGCCAAAAACTAAGTGAGGAATGAAGACCAAGCTTTCAGCCTTTTTTGGTCTTGTCCCTAGACCTTTATAATTGTATCCAGTCAGTGGGAAGAACTTCGGAGTGAGCGTTGGGGGGCTTGGGATCTAGACGAGCTGGGTGACCTTGAGCAAGTCTCTTAATGTCTCAAGATCTTTCTCCAGAGGGGACAGGACTTGATTCTCTGCAGTCTCTTCCCTATAGGACAACTCCTAGGGGTCAGTGCTGCATCTGTGGTTGGAGATCTTAAGTGTGAAAGGAGCTATTTTAGGTGTCCACCGTAGTGGTTAAGTGGTATGACTGCTAACCAAAAGGTCGGCAGTTCGAATCCCCCAGGCGCTCCTTGGAAACTCTATGGGGCAGTTCTACTCTGTCCTATAGGGTCGTTATGAGTCGGAATCGACTCGACGGCAATGGATTTTTACATAGGGCCCACAAAGTCCGTTGAATCTTTTGTCTTTCAGCTGGGAAAATGAGGACAGCTTCTATCTGAATTAGGGGGTGTCTTCAAACCAAAAAAAAAAAAAAAAAGAAACCGATTGCTGTCGAGTCGATTCAGACTCATAGAGACCCTATCGATTCCCCTATTTATATTCTATGGACCAGTGGTTGGTCTTCTCGTCCATGTGATTGGTGTTGCCCTATTGGAAGGGGGACATTTGGACTAAGGATTTAGAGATTTTCTACCAAGAGATTATCCTATTATGCTAAGAAGTTGTTTAAAGCTGATATTTACCATCTTATCACTGAGTGGCTGTTTCTCTTTCCATAGCTGTGGGCTTTATGTGGCCATCTTTCAGGTATGCCGAAAGATTTGGCTAGCACTTAAAAGGCAAGTTCAGGAAATACTATTGTGTGTGTTTCTTTTTCTCCTTACTTTCTTCCTTGTTGAACAGCACACCACTGCCCGTTTTTATGTTCCACTGGGCAGCTGCTGCCAGTCTGATGTTTTTCTCTCCCCTTCCTCCTCCTCCTTCTTCTATTACCCCTCCCCTGAAGGCCCCCCACCCCTCCATTCTTGCTCTGCTCTGAGGGGAGCTGTACCTTTGAGGTTCTTCTGCAGCTGCTGAACTTTGATGGGGACATGCTTGCTGCCTCTACACTTGCTTCCCCTAGCAACCGATCCTTTGAAGATGACCTCTTGCTGTTTGCCTGTTGTGTCTCATGTTGGATTATAGATGAGAGATTTATCAGGCTTGGAGTAGGAGCCTGCTGTTGCATATTTCTTTTAGGGTTCCCAGCATCCCTTAGCCTGGGTTTTCTTTCTCCAAAAACGGTATTTGGAGAGTGGGGTGTGTGTGTGTATGGGGTGGGGGGCTAGGGAGATATTTGTGCTGAATCAAACACAATTTCAAGTTTATACAGTTGTCCTAGTTGTGAGTTAATTTGAAAATAGACAATGCGGTGATTCCTTGTAAAAGCCACGTGACTGATGTCTCATTTTTCTTATAATATGATTAATATACACAGGATGGGGCCGACATTTTTTCCTCTTTACCCTCCCAAAGTGTTTGTGTGTTGGCACCAGGCTTGCTTCCTGATATAATCTGAGTTCTGGGAATTACCAGACTACCTAAATCTCCACACATTTCAACACCCCTGCTTTCTCCCCAAACATCAAGCTTTCTCTTTATTTAAAGTAGCAGAATCCTCTGAAATGTGGCCCTTAGACTGTGTGGCTAGTTCATGATCTGCTGTGTCCAACTAGCACGTTGATTTTTGTTTAGCTCAGTGGAATTCCTTTGGATGAAGATTGGTGAGGACAGGGGAGTTGGGGGACAGCAAGTATTCCAAAACAACTCTGGATTAAAACAAAGTCAAGATGTCTCCCCTCCTAAAATTAGTACAAGAAAATAGATACTCTTATGTACTACTGGTGTGGAGTGCTATTTGTAGCAGTGTATCTATCAAGAGCCTTAAAAATATTCATACCCCTTGACTCAGCAGTTTTTCTTCCAGGGGCTTTATCCTAAAAATGTAATCAAAGATGCATAGCATATCAAAATTTATGTTCCAGGACATTTACTAACATGTTATTTATAAAAGAAAATTGCCAACAGTGAAAATAATAATAAAAGGCTGGCTAAGCGATAAAAAAAAAAAAAGAAAAGCAATAGTACCATTGTTCATATACTGGGGTACTATGCTGGTATTAAAATTGCTTGAGAATACTTAATGTCATGTAAAAATGCTGATAAGTGAAAAAAGCAGAATATAAAGCAATATATCACATCCTAATTTTGTTTACCACCACGCATCTGTCAGTTTGTCATACTGTGTTACGTGTTGCTGTGATGCTGGAAGATGCGCCACCAGTATTTCAAATACCAGCAGGGTCATCCTTGGTAGACATGTTTCAGCAGAGTTTCCAGACTAAGAGAGACTAGGAAGAAGGACCTGGCAGTCTACTTCTGCAAAAGTTGGCCAGTGAAGACCTTATGAATATAGCAGAACATCATCTGATACAATGTCAGAAGATGAGCCCCTCAGGTTGGAAGGCATTCAGAATACAACTGGGGAAGAGCTGCTTCCTCAGAGTCCACCTTAATGATATGGAGGTGGAGTCAACTTTCAGGACCTTCATTTGCTGATGTGGCACAACTCAAAATGAGAAGAATCAGCTGCGAACAGCCATTGACAATCGGAATGTGGACTGTACGAAGTATGAATCTAGGAAAATTGGAAGTCAAAGATGAAATGAAACGCATAAAGATCCATATCCTAGGCATTAGTGAGCTGAAATGGACTGGGATTGGCCATTTCAGAACAAACAATCATATGGTCTACTGTGCTGGGAATGGCAAAATGAAGAGAAATGGCGTAGCATTCATCATCAGAAAGAACATCTCAAGATCTATCCTGAAGTACAACCCTGTCAGTGATAGAATAATATCCATATGGCTACAAGGAAGACCAGTTAATATGACTATTATTCAAATTTTTGTACCAACCACTAATGCCAAAGATGAGGAAATTGAAGATATT
This sequence comes from Loxodonta africana, assembly GCF_030014295.1. Lineage (NCBI taxonomy): Eukaryota > Metazoa > Chordata > Mammalia > Proboscidea > Elephantidae > Loxodonta > Loxodonta africana. Next base: position 27,497,860 of record NC_087360.1, on the reverse strand, counting down.
TACCAACTTCTGCAGTCTGAAATTAATCAAATATGCAATCAAGAGGCGTTGGTAATTACTGGTGATTGAAATTCGAAAGTTGGAAACAAAGAAGGATCAGTAGTTGGAAAATATGGTCTTTGTGATAGAAACGACTTGGGAGAGTGCATGATAGAATTTTGTAAGACCAGTGACTTCTCTGTTGCAAATACATTTTTTTTCAACAACATGAATGGTGACTATACACGTGGACCTCAACAGATGGAAAACACAAGAATCAAATTGACTACATCTGTGGAAAGAGACGATAGAAAAGCTCAGTATCAGTCAGAACAAGGCCAGGAGCCAACTTCAGAACAGGCCATCAGTTGCTCGTATGCAAGTTCAAGTTGAAGCTAAAAAATTAAAACAAGTCCATGTGAACCAAAATACAACCTTAAGTATATCCCACTTGAATTTAGAGACATCTCAAGAATAGATTTGACTGACTGAACGCTAATGACTGAAGACCAGATGGGTTGTGAGATGACATCAAGGGCATCATACGTGAAGAAAGTGAAAGGTCATTAAAAAGATAGGAAGGAAAGAGAAGAACAACATGGATGCCAGAAGAGACTCTGAAACTTAACCTTTGACCATAGAGTAGCTAAAGCGAATGGAAGAAATGATGAAATAAAATAGCTGAACAGAAGATTTCAAAGTTCGGCTCGAGAAGACAAAGTAAAGTATTATAATGAAATGGGCAAAGACCTGGAGTTAGAAAACTAAAAGGGAAGAACATGCTTGGCATTTTTCAAGCTGAAAGAACTGAATAAAAAATTCAAGCCTTAAGTTGCAATATTGAAGGGTTCTATGAGGAAAATATTGAATGATACAGGAAGCATCAAAAGAAGATGGAAGGAATACCCAGAGTCAGTATCCCAAAAATAATGGTTCTATATTCGGCCATTTCAGGAGGTGACATATAATCAAGAACCAATGGTATAGAAGGAAAAAGTCCAAGCTGCACTGAAGGCAGTGGTGAAAAACAAGGTTCTAGGAATTGACAGAATACCAGTTGAGATGGTCAACAAACAGATGAAGTGCTGGAGGTGCTCACTCATGTATGCCAGGAAATTTAGAAGACAGCTACCTGGAGAGCTGACTGGAAGAGATCCATATTTGTGCCCATTCCAAAGAAAAGTGACCCAACAGATTGTGGAAACTATCAAACAGTTAATATCACACACAAGTGAAATTTTGCTGAAGATCATTTAAAAACGATTGCAGCAGTCCATCGACAGAACTGCCAGAAATTCAAGACGGATTCAGAAGAGGACATGGAAGGAGGGATATCATTGCTGATGTCAAATGGATCTTGGCTGAGAGCAGAGAATACCAGGAGGACTTTTACCTGTGTCTTATTGACTATGCAAAGGCATTTGACTGTGTGGATCTTAACAAATTATGGATAATATTGCAGAGAATAGGAATTCCAGAACACAATTATGTTTATGCAAAGCCTATGTGTAGACCAAGAGGCATTCATTTGAACAAAACGGGAATATGGCCTGGTTTAAAATAAGGAAAGGTGTGCATCAGGGTTGTATCCTTTCACCATATGTATTCAGTCTGTATGCTGTGCAGATAATCTGAGAAGCTGGGCTATATGAAGAAGAACGCAGCATCAGGATTGTTGGAAGACTCATTAACCTGCGATATGCCGATAACACAACCTTGCTTGCTAAAAGTGAGGAGAACTCGAAGCACTTCTTGATGAAGATCGTAAGCTACAGCCTTATAGATTACATCTCAACGTAAAGAAAACAAAAATCTTCACAACTGGACCTATAAGCAACATTATGATAAATGGAGAGAAGATCGAAGTTGTCAAGGATTCCGTTTTACTCAGATCCACTGTCAACACCCATGGAAGCAGCAGTCAAGAAATCAAACGACACATTGCACTGAGCAAATCTGCTGCAAGAGATCTCTTTAAACTGTTAAACAGCAAAGATATCACTTTGGGGAGTAAGGTTTGCCTGATCCAAGCAATGATGTTTTCAGTTGCCTCATGTGCATGCCAGAGCTAGACAAGGAATAAAGAAGACCTAAGAAGAATTGATGCCTTTGAATTATATACCGTGGACTGCCAGAAGAACAAGAAGTCTGTCCTGGAAGAAGTGAGCTAGAGTGCTCCTTGGAAGCTAGGATGGCAAGACTTTGTCTGGTGGACTTTGGACATGTTATCAAGAGGGACCAGTCCCTGGAGAAGGACATCATGCTTGCTAAGGTCAGCAATAACGAGGAAAATCCTTGATGAGATGGATTGACACAGTGGCAGCAACGGTGGGCTCAAATAGAGCAAGGATTTTGAGCATGGTGCAGGACTGGGCAGTGTATGTGGGGTCACTATGAGTTACACCTAACAACAAGAATAACAACAATTTTGTTTAATTAAAAAAAAATTGTGTGGCATACACAGAAGAAAAGACTGTTATGAAATTGTATTCTGAAGCTATTTCTCCAGGTAAGAGGATTTTTTTGTGCTCTGAATTTTGTGGGTTTTTAATTTTGTTCACACTTCAAGTTCTTCAATGATCAGGTATTACTTTTATAAGCTGAGATTTTTATTTTTTATTTTTTTTATTTTTTAGTTGCTCCCACCCTCAAAAAATTACTCCAAAAACATTTTCATTTAAGGGCAAGTATTTCTTAGCATGTAAACCAAGAAAATGCTTGTGCTCTTTGCCTTTTTATTGTTAGAATGTGTGGTTTTTTTTTTTTTTAAGCCATCATCATTCCTTGAGATAAATGATATTGTGGCTTTAAGATTTATTCCAGTTTTATACAAAAGGATGTTATATTCCTTACCAGGAGTTCAATAAAATAATGTATTGTCTGTTGTAATTACGTAATAATGCCTGACTTCAAAATGTCTTACTTAGGAATTGGTGTTTGGACCAGTTGTAGAGGGCACAGTCCACGTGAACTAACCATTCACTAAAGATGGCTGGATGGCAGTGGGCTTTAGGATCTCTTCTCTTACTTGGTCGTTGAAGTCGCTAGTTATGAACCCTATTTTTATTTGGAAAATGTTTATGATCTGGGAAGATGAGAAATATTAGCAGATGATCTTATGGTGCTACAAATAGGTTATCTAGGTGCATCAAAGTGGTAGGAGCAGGTTTAGGGAACTGGAGTGTGGGTTTTGTTTGTGTTCGGCTGTAGCAGGTGGTATTGTTGAGGACAGAAAGGTCTGTACTCACTGTTGAGGTATACCTGAATAATGGTGGTTGAGTGAGTGGATGGGTAACTGAAACTATGGACTGATGAGCCTCATGCTTCCTCAGCCCTCACTGTCACCAATTACCTGGGAAACATATAAGGCTGGGAAGAAAATAAATATAGCAGTCACTTCCTGGGAAGGGGATTGAGAGACCTGCCCAAATGCCAGAATATGGGTGAAACTAGACCACCATACTTCTATTGGGTTCATCTTGTGGGAGGGACTAGTAAGAGTAGGGTTGACATTTTTTATAGGGTTCAGTCTTTTAACACTCTATTTTAAATCTTTTCAGTAGGCACATGTGGGAGTCCACAGGTGTCTAGATAGAATTTTCGTCCACCTGGTACCCTGTTATCAACCAAATGATCTTCACTCTTTGATTTTATTTTTTTAATTTGATTTATTTTGTTGTTGTTGAAAATATACACAGCAAAACGTACACCAATTGTGCAGTTTCTAAATGTACAATTTAGTGACATGGATTATATTCTTTGAGTTCTGCAACCATTCTCACCTTCCTTTTCTGAGTTGTTTCTCCTTGGTTAACATAAATTCACTTCCCTTTAAGGTTCCTATCTAATCTTTCAAGTTGCGGTTATCAATTTGATCCCATATAGTGAGTTCTTAAGAGAGCATAATGCTCGAGGCAGACATTTTTTACTAGTTAAGCTAAACTAATGTTTGGTTTTAAGAAAACTTTAGGAGATATTTTTGGTTTAAGGTTTAAAGATTATTTCAGGGCAGTACTTTTAGGGGTTCATCCAACCTCTGTGGCTCCATGAAGTCTGATGTCTATGAGAATTTGAAATTCTGTTTTGCATTTTTCCTCTTTTGATCAGGATTCTTCTATAGAATCTTTGATCAAAATGGTCAATAATAGTGGCCAGGCACCCTCTAGCTCTTCTGGTCTCATGGCAAAGGAGGTAGTTGTTCATGGAGGCAGTTAGCCACACCTTCCGTATCTTCTTCTTATTCCTGACTCTCCTTCTTCATCTGTTGCTCCAGGAGAATAGAGACCGATTGTTGTGACTTGGATGGCGGCTTGTAAGCTTTGAAGACCTCAGGCACTATGCGTTGAACTAGGAGGTAGAAGAGAAGCACTAAACATGTTATTAGGCCAATTAACTGGAACGTCCCATGAAACCATGACCCTCAACCCCCAAAGCAAGGAACCAAATGCCATGAGATTTTTGGTTGTATGTAAGCAGCCTCAGCAGCTACTCTTTTTATTTTCTTTTTTTTAAACCTTCACTCTTGATTGTTCATCCTATAGAATAATAGTTATGGATCAGTTCCATTAAACACCTTTTTCCATGGATGTGTACAACAGTGATTCTCAAAATCTTTGGTCTAAGGACCCCTTTATACTTTTTTCCTAAAACAGTTCACCCATTTAAAGTGTACATTTCAGTGGTTTTTAGTATATTTACAAAGTTGTGCACCCATCAGTGCAATCAATTTTAGAACATTTTCATCACCCCCAAAAGAAACACCATATACTCATGAGCATTCACTCTTATTTCTTCCCAACCTCTCTTCCCCCCAAGCCTTAGGCAACCACCGGTCTACTTTCCAAATGGAACCATGCGATATGTGGCCTTTTGTGACTTGCCTTTTTCACTTAGCATAATGTTTTCAAGACTTATCTATGTTGTAACATCAATACTTCATTTCTTTTTATTGCTGAATAATACTCCATTGTACGACTTTACCACATTTTATAGTGCAAAATTAAAAGCACATGAACATTTGGGTTTTTTCCACTCTTTCACTATTACAAATAGTGGCTATTATGACCTTTTTGTGGAGCTGCCAGACACACTGCACCATTTTACAATCCCAGCAGCAGTGTATGAGGGTCCTGATTTTTCCATATCCTCACTGACACTTATTATTATCTGTCTTTTTGATTATAGCCATTGTAGTAGATGTATAGTGGTATTCTCATTGTGGTTTTAATTTGCACTTTTCTGATGGCTCATGGTGTTGAACATCTTTTCATGTGCTTATTGGCCATTTGTATATCTTATTTGGAGAAATAGTCTGTTTAGATCATTTGCCCCTTTTTAAGTTGGTTTTTTGTCTTTTTATTATTGAGTTGTAAAGAGTCCTTTACACTCTTAAAGTATTGAGGACCACAAAGGAATTTTCTTTATGTGAGTTATATCTATCAATATTTACCATATGAGAAATTAAAACTGAGAAAATTTAAAAATATTAAACTTTAACATTCACTTGAAAATAATAGTAAACCCATTACATGTTAACATAAATGACATTTTTTTCATGAAAAATAATTTTTTGTTTTGGAAAATACAGTCAGAAGGATGGCATTGTTTTATATTTTTGCAAATCTCTTTAATGTCTAGCTTAATAGAAGTCATTTGGATTCTCTCATCTATTTCTGTACACACAATCTGCTGCAGTCAGCTTTCACTGAAGCAAGTGAAGAATATCTGGTCTTACACAAATACGTAGTTTGAAAAGGGAGAGGTACTTTACTACCCTCTTAAGATAATTGTGGGTTTTTTTTTTTTTTAAATACTACATGAAAACTGGACAGGAAGTAGTTTCTTAAAAGTTAGTTGCAGTGCAGAATGTGAAACCATATCGATGAACGTTTTATACTCTTTTACGTTAAAATCCATTAGTCTTTCTTATACTTTGAATGGATCTTTTACCAGTACATATCGTTACGCATTAGTCGTTTAGAAAATATTGGTTCACTGTATCATGCAGTTCTTCCAGATCTTGGAACATTTCATTATACAATATAAAAAAATCACGCTTATCTCCATATGAAAAGTCTTTAAGTATCAGGATTCTATCAAGTGCATGGTGGCAGATACAAGTTTCCCAGAAGTCTAATTTTCACTTGAACGTTCAAATACTGTCATTGTTAACAAATATTGTCAGTTGTTTTCCTGAAAGCAACGAGCTCACTTCATTCATTTTTGAGAATGAATTGCCCTATGCCCAAGTCTGCTTGTTTTTGAACGTAGAGTAGCTAAAGCAAAAGGAAGAAATGATGAAGTGAAAGAGATGAACAGAAGACGTCAAAGGGCGGCTGAAGAAGACAGAGAAAAGTATTATGAAATGTGCAAAGATCTAGAGTTAGAAAACCAAAAGAGAAGACTATATTTAGCATTTTTCAAGCTGAAGAACGGAAGAGAAAATTCAGGCCTCAAGTTGCGATATTGAAGGATTCTCTGGGGAAAATATTGGACGACGGAGGAAGCATCAAAAGGAGATGGAAGGAATACACAGAGTCACTGTACCAAAAAGAATTGGTTGATGTTCAGCCGTTTCAGGAGATAACATATGATCAACAACTAACTGATGGTACTGAAGGAAGAAGTCCAAGTTGTACTGAAGGCATTGGTGAAAACCAAGGCTCCAGGTGTTGAAAGAATATCAATTGAGATGTTTCAACAAACGGATGCAGTTCTGGAAGTACTTACTCGTATATGCCAAGAAATTTGGAAGACAGCTACCTGGCTATCTAGAAGAGATCCTGTCTGTGCCTATTCCAAAGAAAGGTGATCCATCTGAATGTGGAAATTATCGGACAATGTCATTAATATCACACATGAGTAAAATTTTGCTGAAAATCATTCAAAAGCAGTTGAAGCAGTCCATCAACAGAACTGCCAGAAATTCAAGTTGGATTCAGAAGAGGATGTAGAATGAGGGATATTATCGCTGATGTCAGATGGATCTTGGCTGAAAGCAGAGAGTACCAGAAAGATGTTTACCTCTGTTTTATTGACTATGCAGAGGCATTCAGCTGTATGGATTGCATTTAACTGTATGGATTGTAACAAATTATGGACCATGAGGCAGTTGTTCAAATGGACCAAGGGACTACTGCATGGTTTAAAATCAGGGAAGGTGTGTCAGCGTGGTATCCTTTCACCATACTTATTCAATCTGTATGTTGACCAAATAATGCAAAAAGCTGGACTATAAGAAGAACTCAGCATCAGGACTGGAGGAAGACTCATTAACCTTTGGTATGTAGATGACACAGCCTCACTTTCTGAAAGTGAAGAGGACTTGAAGCACTTATTGATGAAGATCAAAGACTACAGCCTTCAGTATGGATTGCACCTTAATTAACATAAAGAAAACAGAAATCCCCACAACTGGACCAATAAATAACATCATGATAAGCAGAGAAAAGATTGAAGTTGTCTAGGATTTCATTTTACTTAGATCCACAATCAATGCCCATGGAAGCAGCAGTCAAGCAATCAAACGATGCATTGCATTGGGCACATATACTGTGAAAGATCTCTTTAAAGTGTTAAAAAAGCAAAGATGTCACTTTGAGGAGTAAGGTGCACCTAACCCAAGCCATGATGTTTTCAGTCACTTCATATACATGGGAAAGCTGGACAATGAATAAAGAAGACCAAAGAAGAATTGATGCCTTCAAAGTGTGATGTTGGCAAAAGAATACTGAATATACTATGGACTGCCAGAGGAACCCTGGTGGCATAGTGGTTAAGAGCTACAGCTGCTAACCAGAAGGTCAGCAGTTCAAATCCACCAGGCGCTCCTTGGAAGCTTTATGGGGCAGCTCTACTCTGTCTTGTAGGGTTGCTGTAGAATCGACCCGACAGTAGTGGGTTTGGGTTTTGGTTTTTTATGGACTGCCAGAAGAACACACAAATCTGTCACGCAAGTACAGTCACAATGTTCCTTAGAAGCAGGGATGGCAAGACTTCATCTCACATGCTTTGGACATTATATCAGGAAGGACCAGTCCCTGGAGAAGGATATCATGCTTGGTAAGGTAGTGGGTCAGCAAGATAGATTGACACAGTGGCTGCAACAATGGGCCCAGGTATAATAATAATTGTGAGGATGGCACAGAATCGGGCACTGTTTTCGTTCTGTTGTACATGAGGTCGCTAAGAGTTGGAACTGACTTGATGCACCTAACAACATATCCAAGTCTGTATCATCATTTGTCTTAGTTATCTACTACTGCTATAACAGAAGTATCACATGTGGATGGCTTTAACAAAGAAAGATTTATTCTTTCTCAGTCTTGTAGGCTAGAAGTCTGAACTCAGGGTGCTAGCTCCAGGGGAAGGCTTTCATTCTGTTTGCTCTGGGGAAGGTCGTTGTCATCAATCTTCCCATGGTCTAGGAGCTTCTCAGCTCAGGGACTCCAGGTCCAAAGGATGTGCTCCCCTTCTGGTTCTTCACTTTTGGTGGCATGAGGTTCCCATCCTCTCTCCTTGATTCTCTGTTCTCTATCTCAAAAGAGATTGACTCCGAATACAACTTAATCCTGTAGATTGAGTCTTGCCTCATGAACATAACTGCCTCTAATCCAGCCTCATTAATCTCATAGAGGTAGGATTTACAATACGTAGGAAAAGCACATCAAATCACAAAATGGTGGACAACACCACACTATGGAAATCATGACCCAGCTCAGTTCCATGGCGTTCCATGAAAAATGTGGCTGTTTTGACTTGCTGCTCACAAGTGTACAAGTACTTTTCCTTGAGACGGCCATCCTACTTCAGTTTACAGCAGAAGTACTCTATGCACTCTTCTCGTTTTATCTCACAGAATATTAAAAAGCTTGTATTCAAGGTCAAGATTTAATAAAATTAATAGCTTTTATTGCTTCATCAATGACATTCTAAATGGAGCTTTTTTTTTTTTTTTTTAACTGCAAGTGCATAGTGGTCCAAGGTGCAGTTTGGTGCCACTGGCCTAACTCATGCAAAGGTACAGAGAGTTTTTCCCATCACTGCTTCTGTACCATCAATGCAAATGTCAGCACAGTGAAAAAGGCAAAAAGCCAAAATGTAACCTGTTGCTGCGAGCCTATTCCGACTCACGTTATTAGGTACCGTTGAGTCAGTTCCAACTCGTGAGACCCGATGTATAACACAATGAAACACTGCCCAGTCCTGCACTGTCTTCACAATTGTGCTGTTTGAGCCTATCATTGTGGCCACCGTATCAATCCATCTCATTGAGGGTCCTCCTCTTTTTCGCTGACCCTCTACTTTACCAAGCACAATGTCCTTCTCCAAGGACTGGTCCCTCCTGATAACATGTCCACAGTACTTATAGTGACCCTAAGGGTAGAACTGCCCCATAAGGTTTCCACCAACCTCTGTCTGTCTGTCGTACTGTGATTGCTTGTGTGTTGCTGTGATAATGGAAGCTTTGTTACCAGTACTTCAAATACCAGTAGGGTTACCCTTGGTGGACAGATTTCAGTGGAGCTTCCAGACTAAGACAGACTAGAAAGAAGGACCTGGCAGTCTACTTCTGAAAAAATTGACCAGTGAATGGCAGCAGAACATTTTCTGATATCATGCCAGAAAATAAACCCCTCAGGTTAGAAGGCACTCAGAATAGGACTGGGGAAGAGCTGCCTACTCAAATTAGAGTTGACCTTAATGACATAGATGGAGTCAAGTTTTTGGGACCTTCATTAGGATGGCCCAGTCCCTGGAGAAGGACATCATGCTTGGTAAAGTAGAGCATCAGTGAAAAAGAGAAAGACCTTCAACCAGATGGTATTGACACAGTGGCTGCAACAATGAACTTAAGCATAATGTTTGTGAGGATGGCATAGACCAGGCAGTGTTTTATTCTGTTGTACATAGGGTCACAATGAGTTGGAACTGATGCCATAACATATAACAACAACAACATAGGGTTTCCAAAGCTGTAATCTTTATGAAAGCAGACTGCCACATCTTCTCCTGTGGAGCAGCTGTTGGGTTTGAACTGCTGACCTTTCAGTTAGCAGCCATGCGCTTAGCCACTGCACCACCAGGGCTCCTGAAAAAGGCAAACAGTGTTTTAATTTTGCTACGAAGATAGTTTTGCTTTTGCAGAACTCCTGAAAGATTTAAGGGCCCTCAAGGGCTTGTAGACTGCACTTTGAGAACCACTGGGCTAGCCAGCATTTAATAAAAATTGGGGTAAATTTTTTTAAAGGTGCTTGCCTGTTATCTGACAGTGTTAGCATGAAGTTACATGGTGATAGCTACAATAAGTGTATCTTGTGTATTATGCAGGTCATAACCGCAGCCAACTTCAACTTCGTCTAGTTTTCAGCAACACGCAAAATCCCAAAGCTGAGGCACCTTTGAGAAGGGAATTCTTTTCCTTTTTTCTTCTTTTCTTTCCTTCTTTCTTCTTTTTTTCTTCCTAGAAGAGGACCCTCTTTATCACCCACCTTTGCCAAATGTGGTATTTCCTTTATTTCATGTTTTGAATTTGAATGGCACTAGTCCTCAAGGGCCCTACTCCATATCTGTTTCTCAGGTCACGCCTTACTCTGAAACTCTTAAAGGATGACTAGTTCAAGCCCAGGACAGTGGTTGGCAGTGACCTGCTCCTTGCTGTGTAAATCCTCACCAAACAGCATGAGACTCAAATGTAGCAGCTCATGGAATTGTAAGGTGAGCCTAGTTTCCCAGCCAATTATGACTTGATCTAAAGCTGTAGCGGGCCATTAATGAATTTTGGCCTTGTCCTCTTTTATATCTTGCCAAACTCTTGACAGTCTACTATATAGCTACTGGCAACAGACCTCTGCCAAAACAGACTGTGAATGTATCATTTTACACCTCATTTTTCCTTGTTTTTCCTCTGTGATGGCACCTTGCCTGTATTTCTCTCCCACACCTTTCCACCCACTTAAAAAAATTATTCATTTAATTTATTCCTACATCTTGGTATTACAGACTTTTGGCTTTTGTACTTACTGTGAAAGAGATGCTAGAGACTGAAAATGTTACTCTCTTCTTATAGTACCCCTTCTTTTTCAACTGTGTAGTTCTCTAAGGACCCAGAAGTTCATTGCTGCCTCCAATGGCCCCGTGGTTCCATTACTCACCCTGGAACTTTGTTCTACAGGTGACACCACCATGGTCTCTCAGGGGTTCACATGAACTTGGAATCAAGGTTGATAACCACGTCTCTGCTTCCATCCCTTCTGCCCATACCTCTTCCTCTGCATTAATTAGAGATACTGAAACCTGACTGCCTTCCACTTGCTACCCTTTCCTGCTGAGTGAGGAGTGTGGAGCCAGCACGGGTATATTTGGCTTTATTTTCTCCAAGTACTTTCTCCCTGGGACCCGCCTGCGGGTTTCCAGCTGACCGCCGATTTGCACCGCACAGCCCGGAGAGGTGGCCAAGAAGAGCGAGCTGCTGGTATGCTCAGGGCCCCAAGACATTACCCTTTGTGGTAGTTTGGTTCTTGACAGGATGCCCTTGTAAAACTTTTACAAAAATGTTGTTATACTTGAGCTGGAGGTTGAAAATTGCTGTTAACCTTGCTAAGTCCCATGTCGCCAGGAATGTGGGACGCCAAGGAAATGCTTCTGGCCCTCCCACTGAATGGGCCCTCCACTGCAGCAGCTGCCCAGTGCAGAAAGTTGAGCTGGATGGATGGATTAAAGGACATCAGCTAGGCCTTTGTTTAAAAATATTTAAAATATGTTTGAACCTCCCTTTATCAACAAAGAACCATTCCTTTTAGCAGAGAGAAGTTTTTCATTTCCATATTTTTTTTTACGATTTTGTTTGGACCTTTTGTACATTAGTGACTTGAGAAAAGTAGTTCCCATTCACATTTTGAAAACCAAGTACAAAAGGCATTGCATAGTTGTGTTCTATTTTGCTTAAGGGAAAAGAGCAGTTTACTTCTGTTAAGAACATAATGTTTACGAAGATAATCTCCTCTGGCTTGAGATCATTTTTTCTGGCGCTGAGCTTTGGCAGTTAAAAAAAAAAAAAAAGGATATGTTTGAGAGCATGTATATTTAAAACTTCTTTGGAATTAGGAGTTAATGGAGGTGTATTAGTAATGAGAATGAGCTTTGGAAGTTACAAAGGTATAAAAATAAAAGAGGTTCCTATGCCAGGGTCCCCTGGTATTGGGACCAGAAGGGATATTAGCCTCCTCAGAGGCCTTGGCTGTCAGGTATTTTGAGTCAAATTTCAGAATAAGGTAGTATTTCCAAATATGAGATCCAGGTTTGCCCTTGCATTCCTCTGTGATGATCAGTTTTGTTTGCCAGGTTCTGCTTAACTTCAGATCTTCTTTGGGCATTTGCCCAGTGTTATTAGAAACCTGAAATAGCTTTCTACATACATGTAGGAAGGGCCAGCATGTTGCACAGCTCCGGGGGCCCCGTTCATCTTAGTGCATTGATTAGGCTAGAATGTGAAGGATGCTGGCGGCGTGCGGTCCTGCATGCAGGTGGTAACAGGAAAGAGGGAGTGGGTGCATGTCCTGCTTTGTGCGTTGATTCATATATTACTATTTTAGAAATATATCCCAGTTATTGTTGTTGTTATTGTGTGCCATCGAGTTCATTTTGACTCAGAGCAACCCTATAGAACAGAGTAGAACTGCCCCACAGGGTTTCCTGGGCTGTAACCTTTATGGAAGCAGACAGCCACATCTTTCTCCCACGGAGTAGCTGGTGGGTTCAAACCACCAACCTTTTGGGTTAGCAGCTGAGTGCTTAACTGTTGCACCACCAGGCCTTCCAGCTATAGTCCCTGATATCCTGTGTATGTAAATCAAATCATTATCTGGAGGAGTATTTAGCTAACTCTGGGTTATGGTTTTACCATCTAGCCACTAGCTCAGCCACAGCTGGACAAGGGTGAAGCTACAGTCCGAGGAAGATCATCTGGAAAATTATTAGTTGTCTTTTAAATTAAATAGTTGTGTTTGAAATCATTTGAGGGTCAGCCATGACATTTGGGGAAAGAATGTGCCTATGTTTTTCCTTTTTCCTTCTTTCTCCGACAAGCATTCCTGTTCTTCAATTGATTCCAGTGGCTGGAACCTCAGTGAAGAAGATGAAGGGTGCTTTAGATCAACATTCTGGAATATTTCAGAGTTTCGGGGCTTTCGGTTGAGGTTAGTGATGTGCTCCCAATGAGTGAGGCTCTATTATATCCTGAAAGGATATATATTTTTTTCTCAGTCACTCGTTGATCCTTAGCCAGGAATTTAATGAATGGCACTTAAATAACTAGGTTGAATTGTATGAAACTCCCATTTGTGTAGGTCAGAAATAGTTGAGTATTGGCAGTTTTCTGTTTTTCTTCCTGGAGCGATGGGTAGCGTGGTGCTTAAGCACATGGGCCTGGGGCCCACATGCCTCATGCTGGCCTGGAATTCTTGCCTGGCCACTCACTTGTTGAGTGACCTTGGGCAAGTCACCCACCCTCATTGGTGCAGTTTACGCTCTGAAAATGGTGATGATTGTGGTACTACTTCATAGGGTTGTTTTAAAGATTAAGTGTCTGTGTAAGACACTAGAACAAGGCCTAGCACGCAGTTCGCTCTTTGTGTTATTATTCTGTTATCATTAATATATGAAACATATGTAAAATAAACAAAATATTATTAATATTTAAAATGTTAAAATTTTTATTAGTCATGTATTTAATATTTTTCTTCAAAGTGACTACATTTGAAAAAGCTAAAATAACTTAGATTTTTAGATGTTTTTCTTTTTCATATTTTATCATCTCTGAAATTAGAATGTCTTAAGATCCATGGCATGTCCTGGTTTAAATTTTCTTTTCCATGAAAAAATCTTATAATCAATGATGCTATATTTGGTAAAAAATGCTGTTTTGAAAAGGAAATTTTATTAGGAATTTGTACCGGTTATCTTTTTCTAATTCACATTAAAATAAATGTCTGCTGAGGAAAAAAGTTCACTAGCGTACCACCTAGAATCCTTTGTGTGTGTCGGCAGTGACTCGTGGCTGCATTCTGGGAAACGCTGAGGGCCGTGAATGGTTTTCAGACGCTGGTTTGTGGAACAGCTTTGGGGTCACTGCCAGGAGCAGGGAGGCAAGAGGCTCAACCTGGAGCCTCTTCACCCTGCGTGGCTCTGCTTTGTCTGTCTCCTGCATTGGCGTTTTATTTAAGGTTTGGTTTATGGAAAGGACTTCTGCTGCTAAATATGGTTTAAAAACCACAGCCCTAAGCTACCCTTAAGGAGCCTTGGTGGCACAATAGCTAAGAGCTTGGCTGCTAACCAAAAGGTCGGTGGTTCAAACCTACCAGCTGCTGTGCAGCAGATCTCCTACCTGGATATCTGCTCCTATAAAGATTGTGGCCTAGTGGATCAATATAGGCATATTGGTATACAGGTAGGTACAGGTGTGTACATAGGTGAGAAGAGATAGAAGTAACTATATATAAAAAAAAAAAAACTATAGGTACATGTAAATACAAATATTTGGGTGCAACCTCGTGTATTCATTGAAGACACAACTCTGGATACGCCTCAAACATAACCAAGCACCTTCCAACATTGGTTTTCTGGGTTTGAAGGCTTAGGACTGCAGTCTCGTGAGACAACTCAGTCAGTTGGCATAACATAGATCACAAAAATCATGATCTGCATCTTAGTGAAGTGAGTAGCATCTAAGGTCTTAAAAGCTTGTGAACAACCATCTAAGACACAACTACAGGTCTCTGCTTTTCAGGAGCAAAACAGTAAGAAGGTAACCAAAAGTACAGAGAAGAAACAAGCCTGCAGGAGCCACAACCTCATGTACCCCGAGACCGGAAGAAGTAGGTGGTACCAGCTACTACGACTGACCATTGTTACCGGGGTCACAATAGTTGGTCCCAGACAGAATGGGAGAAAAATATGGAGCAGAACTCAAATTTTTCTTCTTCTTCTTTTTTTTTTTAAGGCCAGACAAACTACAGCAGCAGAAAACAGAGGACTCCCAGAGAATATTTTCATGAGACACTCTTTAAACCTAGAACTGAGCCTATCCCCTGAGATCACCTATTAGTGAAATAGCAGAGTGGCATACAAAATACAGGATATTACCGGTAAGATCAGTGCCTTACTTAAAAACCATAAGTATGAGACCAAAAGGTCAACAATTACTCAAAAGCAAAGATAAGAAGCTAAGGGGACAGGGAAACTAGAGTATTAGAAAGGGAACAAACTGAACACAAAGAGAATGTTGACACGTTGTGATAAATATATCTAATGTCACCGAACAATTTGTGTGGAAATTGTCAAACGGGAACCCAACTTGCTGTGTAAACTTTCGTCAAAAACTCAATAAAAGATTACTTAAAAAAAAAAAAAAATTACAGCCTAGGAATCCCTATGGGCAATTCTATTTTGTCCTATAGGGTTGTTGTGAATAGGAATCAACTCGATGGCATACAACAACAAAGCCCTCCTTAAGAAGCCCTGGTGGCATAACAGTTAAGCACTTGGCTGCTAACCGAAAGGTTGGCAGTTCAAACCTACCCAGTAGCTCTAAGGGAGAAAGACCTGGTGATCTGCGCCTGTAAGGATTAGTGTGGAAAGTCCTGTGGGGCAGTTCTGCTCTGTCACATGGGGTCACTATGAATCGAAAACAACGCGACAGCACCTAAAAGCAACAACAGTAAACCTCCTTGACATTTGCCCCACACATGGCCTGTCCTGGTTCCACAGACTGGCAGGCTGGGGTGCAGAGCATTCTCTCCTCAGGACAGTAAGCTCATCAGCCTACCTGTCTGATTGGGAGGTAGCGAAGCACACAGAGATGGCTAGAGACAAGGATGGCTGCCCCAGACAAAGGTCATTTTTGAGTAGGGAGCATGCAGCTGTTTTCTGGGATGGAAGTGGGCTAGGAAAGAGATGTGTGGTGCCTGCCTTGAATTTCTTCCTGTGGATGGCTCACGGGTGTCTGATGGCATTTCTTAGATTTTCTGGGCAGCCTTTTTTTCCGTTTCCTTGATTTTTTAGCAGCATCTTCTTACATTGGTAGAACTCTGAGCTTCCTGGAAACAAAGGGATCTCCTGACTCTTCTTCCCTTCCCTTTTCAGGGCTGGTGTTTTCTCTATGACCAAGAAGAGTAGAGCACGGAGAACTCAGGGAAGCTAGCTTTACCTTTTCTCCTACAGGGAGAAGATCGTCTGCAAAGCAAGGGGTCTCTTTTTCTGTCCTTTGAAGTCACCTGGTCTGACAGAGAGTTTCCCTGCTAGCTTCTTGAATACTGAGCTGAGCCAAAAATAATTGAATTGCCCAAAGCCGTGTGTGTGTTGAGTTTGATGGACTTCATGCACTACCGCTTGGGCTTTATCTGGGAGAGAAGTTGAGAGCTGAACAATGCGTGGCCTGCTTCCTGAGGCCTCTCTAGGCGATCTCTTCTAGAAGATCATCAAAAGCCTAGAGGCTCTGGAACCAGGCCAGGTCAATTCTGGAGGAAAAATAATAGCTTAATAGCCAAGACCCCTTTCTAACCCAACTGTCTTTTAGCCATAGCAGGTTTAGCAGCCAAGTGGGGACCAGGAGCACCAGCGTCTCGGCTGGCCACTTCCACCTCCCAGTGCATATTGATTTGTTGAGAAGGTGGATTTGAATTTGGTCCAAAGGAGGTAACGTCATATCGTGCAGGACATAGGGCTTTTTGTTCAAGGATGTGTGTACTTGGAAAGAGAATTATAGAGCAGGGTAGGTTTACATGGAGCATATTTGGGGTTTGTTACAACCCTAGGCTTTATCCTTTGGAGCCGGGACAGTGTCTTCCAAAGCCTGTCTTCGTGGAGGGGTTTTGCAGTTGTGGGATTTTGCTGTGGTGGCGCTAGTTACGAGATAAGACATAGTTAAAAAATTCCTGCTGGGGATTATCATCTGCTGTCATTCCACAGTTGGCTCCTTGGCCTGACTCTTTACTGCCACTCTCAGCACCTGCCACAACACGTGTCACCCAGAGGGTGCTCAGTAAACTTAATGAATGAGTTTATAAACGAACAAACCACTTTTTGATTGTGTAATAATGCCTGCTCTTTCTGAGTCCTTGCCGTTATACTGAGTCAAGCTAGGTGTCCCCTGAGACTGTTAACCACGTTCCGAAGTGGGAAATAAGTGTCTGCTGCGCTCAGTTTGGGAGTATGGAGAACTTTTGGAGGTGGCAGCATCCAGGAGAATGCTTTGAAAAGCAACTGACTCTTTTGTGCATTTCTTCAACAAGAGCCCAGGGTACAGTTCATTGAAAAGAGCTTTGTCTTTTCTGAAAGGTAGTAACTAGTTCTTCCATCAACAACTATTTAAGTGCCTACTAGGCAGGCAGGAGGCCAGTGATCGATAAATTCTGAGATCAATAGAATAGTTGTTTTTATTTTCATCTCCCCCAAACCAGAGACTTGTTAAGGAGTAGTTTATTTTGACTTTTGCCCCGTCTCCTTTGGGAGAGGGGAAGGTGTACAACGTAATGAATGATTAAGAGCATCAACTCGGGGGTCAGATTGCTTGGGTTTGAACGTGGGTCCATGTTGACTCCGTGTTTCTTTGGATATGCCGCCTCCTGAGTCCAGGCCCCTCTCATGACGTGGGGACAGTAATCTCTTTCCTGCCAGCCACATGAGGAAGGTAGTGGCCGTGACCTGCAGTACGACTTGTAAAGCACTGCACGCCTTGGAGTGGTCGCTGCTGACGGGGGAAGGGGATAAGGGTGGCGCTTGTCGGGTACAGTACACCAGGAGCCTCAGCCTCCCTATTCGTGACTGTGTTTGGTTCTCCTTCCCTTCTTCGGTAGGTACTGTTTCACCCATTTATCTTCATTAAACTTCCCAATTTGGCTTCTCTCCTAGCTCATGGTAAACAAGTTACTGTCTGTTCAAAACCAAATGAATTGCATCGGGTACATTTAGTCCTTGTACCTGATAGCAAAGGACTGAATTCTGGTGGCTTGGCAAAATGGGCACCGAATTGGTTACCAGAGAGTAGCATAGTCACTTCAGAGGGCAGATCCCTGGAGGAGGCACCCATTTTGGTACAGAATTCTCACTGACCACAGGTGCTGCTGAAAATTACCTCGTACACACTTTCCCATTCCTCCCCAGGGAAGGCTGAGTTGCTTCTTAACTTTGTCTGGCAACCACTTGGGTGAGAATTCTGGTTTCATTGAAAGGCAAGAGCTCAGAAACAACAGAATACGGGCTGTTTTCTTGGAGGAAGCAGGAAGCTCAGCTTACACATGCCTCTGGTCCAGCAGCTCCCCACATGGGAAGTGACCCTTTAGCTGTGGAAACCCTGCAGGTGAATGATGACTTGCCCCCTGTTAGCTGTTGCTTCCTCTCTCCCTCCCTCCCATACTCCCCCACAGAGGAATATGCAATAAGCCTCTGGCCTGGGTAGACCTCTTTCAAATAAGGCTATGGTCTTTGTTGGCTAAAAAGTTAACCCATTCACTAAGGTGCATACTTGGATCTAGAAGTGATACCATCTTATTACATAATAGTATTTAATAGAACCATATGCAAGTGCTATTTTTGTAAGCAAAAAATTGGCAAATAGTGACCATTTCTCGTGATTCTTCTAATACTTATTGAGTATATGAGTTTCGACTTCCATCATGTCATCAAATTCAGATGGAAAGTGGGAAGTCTTATTCCGGTATGTTTCTCGTCTGCACTTGGCCTGTTTTCTTTGGTCTAAGCAAGTTATTTTGAAAGTTTTCTCTGAAAGTCACCTTCATCAGAATCACCTGGGAAGCATGTTAAAAACCCGAAGTCTTGGTCCCAGTTCTGGAGATTCGTATTGGGTGTGTATGTAGTTGGATTGTGCCTTTGTTGTTTGTTTATCTTTTTTCTTTGAGGTACAGTTCAACTAGAGTGAATTGTACAGGTCTTAAGTATATCATCCCGTGAGCTTTGACAAATGCAACACATTTGTTGTGTAACCCGACTCCTGAAGCATCAGCCTAGAAAGTTTTCTTGTCCCTCTTCACAGCCAGTTCCCAGTGGACTGTGCATTTTTAATGGTGCCCTGGGGCTTCTTATTAGTGGCTAAGTCAGAGAGCCACTATTAATTAACGAATGACGGAACAGCTCAGAATTTTGATCTAACTGGAAGGGTCTGGGTCTGAGGTTGCTATCCTGAATTCAAGGTTCTTTGAATTCTACAGATTTTCGGTCATATTGATAAGGACTATATTTTAAAAATGAAGAGTGATTTTGGCGACATGATTAGAAGGAAGCCGAAGTGTGTTTACCACTGGGTCCACCCTGTTGCCCCCCTCTGAAGTCAAGGTGTTTCTGGTACTGGGTGCAGAGGCCACATTGTTGTCTCAGCCAGGCTCCTGCTTCCTCAGACTTCCCCCTGGAGAGGCTCCCCTGCAGCGCCATCCTTAGGGCTTCCCGGCTCCTCCCTTCCGTGGCTGTTCCCGGTCATTCTAAATGTAGAAGACCACTCCATCGGTGGTTACTGCCTTGTACTCACTTGACTGTGTTGTCTTTCTTCACTTCATAATCTTGCTATTTATTTTTCATAATACAAAAATGTTTGTCATTTGACACGCATTCTCTCATTTAATCCAGAGCCAGTGGGTTGACCTGACCTACCCTGCCCACTGGGAAGAGTACATATATACAATAGCTAAGCTTCTAAAAAACCAAACCTGTTGCCATTGTGTTAATTCTGACTCACAGTGACCCTATAGGACAGAGGAGAACTGCCCTGTCAGGCTTCCAAGACTGTGTATCCCACAGAAGCAGACTGCCACACCTTTCTCCCTCATAGCAACTGGTAGGTTCGAACTGTCAACCTTTCGGTTAGCAGCCGAGCACTTAACCACTGTGCCACCGGGGTGAAAGATCACATGGAGGCAGTGAGGCTGGAGCTGGACGGTGAAGAATGGGTGAGCCAGGGAATGAGGGTTAAGGACTCCAAGTGACTTAGGTGAATTTACTATGATGGCATCTTTTGAGTTACATCTGATACTCTTTAGAACACTTTATCTTATCTTTTCCTTTCTGGCAACTCTCTGAGTTACACGGGGCAGACAGCTAAATCTTGTTTATGTTGCATAATTGAGGTTCAGAGAGATAAAAGTGATGTGCCTAATAGTCCACAGCAAAATAAGTTTCAGAGCCCAGCTCGCAGCCTGAGCTTCTGACTATCGATATATCAGATTCACCTGACCACCCACTGGTCTCTGACCCCAAAGACCTTCATTACTGGTTTCCTGCGGCATTTTGTTTTGTTCCGCGTTGTGTGGTGCTGTTTAAAGTACAGCCTTTTTAAAACAATGTTTTGCCTGTAAACCAGTAACATCAGACACATTTCTGTATCTTTGAGATTCAAGCTGGTCCTGCTTTTAATTTGATGCCTTTAAGTAAACTTGAGGAGAACAAGGTGAAAGTATATTTGATCTTTTTTTTATTTCTTGAGGTTGTAGGGAAATATTACATTTCAGAATCTAAAGTTAATACAGTAGTTGCTAGCCAGATGTGTTACTTAAATTTAAACTAATTAAAATGAAGTAAAGTCTAAAATTCCATTCCTCAGTTGTACTAGTCACATTTCAACTATGAATTGGAATTGACTTGATGCAAGTGGGTTTGGTTTTTTTGTTGTTTTATAAAACATGGGGAGCCCTGGTAGCGCAGTGGTTAAGAGCTTGGTTGCTAACCAAAAAGTCAGCAGTTTGAATCCACCAGCCACCCCTTGGAAGCCCTTTGGGGCAGTTCTACTCTGTCCTGTAACGTCTCTGTGAGTCGGAATTGACTCAATGGCAATGGGTTTGATTTGTTTTTTATAGTACATGTAGGGTCGCTATGAGTCAGAATAAATTTGATGGCAATGGGTTTGGTTTTTTTCTTTTTAATAGCATATGTAGGAGCCCTGGTGGCATAGTGGTTGAGCACTTGGCTGCTAACCGAAAGGTTGGCGTTTTGAACCCACCAACCACTCCACAGGGGAAAGATGTGGCAGTCTGCTCCCATAAAGATTTATGGCTTGGAAACCCTATGGGCAGTTCACTCTGTCATACAGAGTCGCTACGAGCCAGAATCAACTTGATGACAATGGTGTATAGCACATGTGGCTTGTGGCTCCTGTATTGTCAGTAGAGAATAAGAACCTCTCCATCATTGCAGAAATTTCTGTTGGACAGCACTGGTCTAACACTGCTGTCTCAACTGAGTGACTTCTCCATAACCTCCAACCCTCGGTAGCCTCTCACCTGTAACTTCTTGATAACCTCTGAGTTTACAGGTTAGGCTTGGAATGCAAGTGGCGTGCGATGAAGTTGCTCAGGGTGCTGAGACATGTTTCAGGCCATGAGCTCACATTCCCTGGTTCATCTCCCCAAAGACACGAGCAGCCACTTGTTTTCTTCAGAGAAAGGGAAAACCTGATTCTGGCCATTACACTGACTCTCGTGTAGAGATGCTGTGCGGTTTTGCGGCATGCCATGAGAGAATCTAGGGCCCGTGTATTAGCATCTGTTCCTTATTTGTATGTGGAGTGCACATGTGCTGTGAGTGGTGCATATTACACGGTGTAAAATGTGTAGTGGATCAGTGTATGAGCATGAAGCGATATACCTGTATTTGGGGGCACAGATATCGGGGAGGGCAGCTGCAGCCAGAAAAGCTCCTGTACCAAGGAATAAACCGCCATGTTGGTGCCTCGACTGCCCTTAAGAGTGTTCTTTGTTGGGCCTGCCAGTGTCCTACTGGAATTTGGTGTGTATAGTCTTTGCGTTTGTCAGAATAAAACCCTAAATGCAGAGTTATAGGTAGGGGGCTGCCATTGGTTCAGATGTGTTGAGATAACTCATTTTTATGCACAATGGCTTATACGTTCAATACCCTTTTATAAGGGTAGGGCAAAGGGGGTCATTGTAGACCTTAATGTTTGAGCTGACTCTGGATGTAACACTGCTGATGCTCTTATTCTACCTTCAAAATATATTCAGAATCTGACCACTTCTCATTATCTCCACTACTGCTTTCACCCTGTCCAGGCTACCATCATTTTTTTCTTTGGATTATTGCATATGCCTCCTAGTTTGTCTCCTTTCTTCTACCTGCCACTCCACCCTTCACCCCAGTCTTTTCTCAAACATAGCAGCCAGTGCAGTCCTTTTAAAACATAAGTCAGACCATGTTACTCCTCTGCTGAAAATTTACCAATGATGTCCCAGCTCACTGTAAGTGGAAACAAAAGACTTTGTGAAGGTCTGTAAAATCCTTCATGGTTTGACATTCTGTACCTTCTCTCTCCCTCTGTCCTATCACTTTTGCTCCTTGTTCACTCTGTTCCAGCCACACTGGCCTTTTTGCTGTTCTTCATAGAACATGCCAGGCATGATCCTGCCTCAGATGTTTTGCACTTGCTATTATTCCATATGCCTGTGCTCTCTCTCTTACTTCCTTTAAGTCTTTGCTTAAATATCACCTTCTGCTCAGTGTGTAAGTTTCATTCTGAACATCCCTCTCCTGATACCAAACCCCAAATAATAAAAAGAAAATTAAAGATGTAATTATGCTCAAAAATAAGATGAACATATCTATGGAACAAGAACTAGAGTAGAAACACAAAGCAAATTGATGCTGAAGCCATACACCAGCTGAGCTTCGAGTCTGGAAGCAGGCTAGGACCTCTAATCTAGTAGGGCAGTGGAATGAAGAGTAGCCCATGTGGGTGGGGGACTGGAGCCAGACTCACTGCTTAAAACCAAGGTCTGGGTGGGCTGTTCCATCTATGAAAGGAGGCTAAAAAAAAAACCCTACAGGTACTGTTCAGTGTAAAGCCTAGGGTGGTGGGAAGAAACAGGTACAACCTTGCAGTCAGCATGGGGGCCAAGGATACCTAGAGGTGTGATGACTCAAGTTTGCCATTGTCACTGTTGCCTGGGGGTCCTCATAGTCAACACAAGACCTGTTCCAGACTAGGGATCCTGGGAGATGTAACCACAAGCTTGCAGGGGAGGAGCAATCGCAGAGAAGGACTCGCTTCAATTAACTGACTCCATGAGTTTGCAAACCAAAATTCCAAAACACCTGAGGAAGACTAAGAACAGGTAGCTCACAAAATCACAAAGATTAATTTGTTTGAGATTAAATGAAGGTAGGGCAGTCTGACAATGACTTTAAAATGCATGTTGAGGATTATCAGAGAAGGAAGAATTACAGGCCTAAGAAAGAATAAGAAATTATGAAAGAGAACAGGCAGGAAACATTGATAGACATGAAAAGGAATGGTGTAGAAATGCTGGAAATGAAAAATAGGCATTGGAATTTAGGTCTTAATAAGTGAAACTCCAAACTGGACAAAGGTGCAGGTAGGATTAGTGAACTGGAAGACACACTAGGGAATTTACCCAGAACACGGCACAGGAAGAATAAAAATTTTTGACAGTTTAGCAACGTGGAGGACAGACCTAAGCCTCTAACTAAGGTCTGATGGGTATTCCAGAGGAAGAGAGCAGGGGCAGTGGCGGACAAGCCAGGAGTAAATAAGACCTGTGTTTTCAGGTCAAATACACAAAGAGTGCTTTGCTTAGCAGGATGAATTAAAATAAATCCATAAATTCACCCTAGACATAGTGAAAATAGCCCAGCATAAAGGAAAAGCAAAAATCTTAACTGCCACCAAAGAGAGAAGACAGATGACCTAAGAAGGAGTAACAGTTTTAAGGTAGCCTTTTTTCCCTGTCCATCCACAGCACTGTTTTCCCTCCAGCCTTAATCTTAAGTACTAAAGTAGTCGTTACTGCTTACACTCCACTTGAAGGTCTTGGTCTTCCAAACCCAAATCAAACCCATTGCTGTCAATCCCGACTCATAGTGACCCTACAGGACAGAGTAGAATTGCCCCATCGGGTTTCTAAGGCTACAAATCTTTAGGACACAGAGCAGCTTGTGGGTTGATTCAAAGTGCCAACTTTTTGATTAGTAGCTGAGCACTTGACTGCTGTACCACCAGGGTGGCAAATCAGCTAAGCAGATAGTCTCAGTGATCTGGAGTTAGTTTTCTGAGCACGCCCATTGCCGTCAAGTAGATTCTGACTTGTTTACTGAGTAAAACGGAGCTCCATAGGGTTTTCTCGGCTATAATTTTAATGGCAGCAGATCACCAGGACTTTCATCTGCAGTACTACTGGGGGGCACAGTTTGAACATCAGCCTTTTGCACGTAAGCTTAGGTCTAAGGTAACGATCTCTTCCTGGGGCTCCTGCTGTAGCTGGTATTCTCTTACACCAGGGTTGTGAGTAGCACCCTCCTCTGGCTGTGGATCAGTGGCTTCCTGCTGAAGGAGACACAAAGATTGGTTGGTTATTCTCCATCACCAGTAAACGAACCAAATACCTGATGTATTCTTTACCTTTTTTTGGCCACCTCTCAGTTTCAATCAAATGACCTATTTCCTTCAAGTTAGTGTACTGTTTCCTAGTGTGTATTAATTTTTTTCTTCAGGTTGGGAAAACTGATACATTGGTAGTTTACCAGTCTTGTTTTCTTCTTTCCAAGTTACCCGTTGGTCCCCCATTGAATTTCGAACATTTAATTTTTTGCATCTTCCCCCTTTTGTTGGGCAAGCAAGCACCTGAGACTTTTGCAGAGGTGAGAACCAGGCTTTTGCCAATCAGGGCTTTGGGGAAAATATCTGAAGGTATCTGACTGAATTGCAGACAGGAAACAAATTAGGAAGATTGCTGGTTTATGGAATGGGTGGAATATGTGTTTAAGGTGGGTGAATTTATTATATAATAAAGTCATCAGTTTATACTTTTTAAGAAATCAGGGTTGAGTCGTAAAACAATACTGTATCGAATACTTGGGCCATCATGAACTAGCCTAAGAAATAGTATTTCCTATCCCTTCCTGCAAAATGTGATTACCATCCAGAATTTGGTATCCTCATTTCCACTTCTGTCTTAATTGGTCCTGCTTTGGTACAGTCAAGGTGAGAATTGGGCACATCCCCATGTCATTTCCACTTCTGTCTTAATTGGTCTTGCTTTGGTACAATCAAGGTGAGAATTGGGCACAACCCTATGTCAGGCCAATGCCAAGACCTGACTGATTTGGCTGGTAAAGTTACAACAAGCCACTTTTAGATTCTGATAGTTTATTATTCATATAGACAACGAAAGGGAGAGTAGCCAAAGATGCCAGCTGCCCATAGCCCTTGTCCCATACACACACAAATATGATACTGAGACAGAAGGGACCCAGTGACTGCAGTGTGTGGCTTGTGGAATACCCTGTTGTTGCAGGCTAGATTGTAGCCAAGCGGTTGTATATTCTGCAGCTCTGTTCTGAGGAGGGGTGGAACAGTCAGCCTCATTCCTCATCAGAACCTGGGAGGCAATAGGAAATTGTTTAATGACAACCTCCCAGGGCAGGTAGGGAGGCGAGTGTGCCTCGCAGTCACCTCATCCTTTTCTGTTCCAGGAGGATCACAAAGCCTTCTGCCAAGTCTTGAGTGGGCTGAGTTTCAAACCTTTGCGTGTGTGGCCTGTGTGGATACAAGTGAGAGCGCTATGGTGGAGCTGCTCCCTTGTGATCTGTGTGGATACAAGTGAGAGT
This sequence comes from Loxodonta africana, assembly GCF_030014295.1. Classification (NCBI taxonomy): domain Eukaryota; kingdom Metazoa; phylum Chordata; class Mammalia; order Proboscidea; family Elephantidae; genus Loxodonta; species Loxodonta africana. Next base: position 27,472,243 of record NC_087360.1, on the reverse strand, counting down.
GCCATGTTGGGGCTGTTCCCTTCAGCCCTCTGGCTCCCACACACTTAGTCTCTGCACTATTTACAGTAGGTCCCCTTATCTGACTCTGGTACATACAAGGCTTTCTAGGAATAAATGTCAGTTTCACCAAACTGGATAAAGACCCTCAAGAATAGAGACTGGTATTAAATATGGTTTTTTGCATCTTTTGCACATTTGAATACACACACATTCACTCTCACTGACTTACTCATCCAACAACATGGCTTTGCCTTTGCTTAGAAACAATAAATGTAGGTTTCTCTGTATGTGAACTAAGAGGCACCTGGTTTCTTTAGTTGGTTTTCAGGAAATTAGACACTGCAAAAGCGTGTGTATCAGTGTGACACATAAGAACTGAGTAGTTAAAAAAAAAAACTGAGTAGTTGAAGACCCCAGCAGCCTGCACCCCCACCTCCAACAGCGTGGTAGTCAGTCTCCATTTTAATGTCTTAGAATAAATACTGGGGTGGGGAGGGAGTTAACACAAAGCAGAGGATCTAAATTAAAAACAAAAGTCTGGAAGGCCTTTCTTTTCCTTGTGAATTTTTTCTTTTTTAAAATCAGCCCTCTCTAGCATTGAATACTGGGCACTCTGCTAAACATTCAAGGTGCCCTGTTGCTAATGAGCGTGGGTTTAGAGAATGACTTCAACAAGGCAGACCAGGACAGACCCAGCCTGGGTTATGACCTTCCCCAGTTTACTGTACTTGGAGCAAGAACTTTTAGAGCATAGGTAGCTTCATGAGGTGAGGAAAGGGCAAGAAACTGTCCTAGCTTGTGCTAATAATGCCTGATCCATAGCGGCTGTCTCCAAGGAGCCCGAAGCACTGCTCAGACGTTATCTCATTAATCCTCCCAAAACCCCCATGAGGTAGGCAGGTGGCAGGCAGGTGGCAGGCAGGTGGCAGGCGTTCCCCTTGCTCTCAGGATCAGAGAGAATGGGGCCTTATGCGACTTGCCCAAGGTCATACAGGTTGGCAAAGCCCAGCATATAATTTATTGCTTTTAATGCTCTGGCCTATGGTTTGCTCCTCTCCCTCCCTGGCTGTTAGCAGACAGCACAGGGAATATTTTAATCAAGTGATTCTCATCAAGTGTCCCTTCCTGGGGCACTCTTGGCTCAGTCCCTGGTTTGAAAACTCAGCAGGGCAATTACAGAGAAGCAGGGACTTGGGTGAGTTTGCAGCCCATGGGTGTAGCCAGTGAGTCCTCAAGGAACCCAAGGCCCCCTCTCCCTCCCTGGGGGCACTTGACCATTCCAGATTTATCATTGGTGTCCTGTCTTTCCAGCACTCTTTGTGTTGCGTCTCACTTGATTACATGGTTCTGGGGGCATAGAATGGGGTAGTGGCAGTTCCACCCTGCTCCACTTTCACATCCTCCTGTGAGATTGCCCTTTTCATTCTCTTCATGGCAGTGTTGGCTTCCTGGCCAGAACTCTCTTCCCTATTAAGTAGTACGCCCTAGTTAGCTGCTTCCACTGGCCTTGAAATCCTTATTTATTAAGTATATCGAACTCTGGTAACCTCAGGTGCAGCAAGCACCTTCCATATTTTATGTACCAGGAAACTGAACCACAGGGAGAGAAAGTAATTGCCTGGTGTGGTAAGAGCCCAGCTTTGTTCTTTTCATCATACCATGCCAATAATGATATAGTCTTGCTCCACTGTGTTTTTTTTTTTTTTCCTTACTATTTATTTGCATAGTTGTTTAATAACACCTTTATTGAGCTATAATTTGCATAGCATACAATTCACCTACATAAAGTATACAATTCAGTGGTCTTCAGTACATTCACAAAGTTGTACAACTATCACGACCATCAATTTTAGAACATTTTCGTCATCCCCAAAAGAAACTCCATCCCCATGAGCAATCAATCACTGTTTTCCTTCATTACCACCCTCTTCCAGCCATTAATCTACTTACTGTCTTTATAGGTTTGCCTGTGCTGGGTGTTTTACGGAAACCCTGGTGGCATAGTGGTTAAGTCCTACAGCTACTAACCAAGAGGTCGGCAGTTTGAATCCGCCAAGCCCTCCTTGGAAACTGTATGGTGCAGTTCTACTCTGTCCTGTAGGGTCGCTATGAGTTGGAATCGACTCGACGGCAGTGGGTTTGTTTGGTTTTTGGGCTTTTTACATAAATGGGAACATACCACATAGCCTTTTGTGAGCTGACTTCTTTGACTGAGCACAGTATTTTCAAGGTTCAAGTAGCATGTATCAGTACTTCTTCCTTTTTTATCCATTCATCAGCTGATGGGTATTTGGGTTGTTTCCACTCTGGCTATTGTGAATAATGTTGCTAGAACATTCCTGTACAAGCCTTTGTGTGGACATATGTTTTCATTTTTCTTGAGTATGTACCTACCTCTGTATACTCTTTGAGGAACTGCCAGACTTTCGCAAAGCAGCTGCACCATTTTACATTCCCATCAGGAGTGTATAAGGACTCTGGTTTCCCTACATCCTAGGCAACGCTTGTTAATATCAGCTTTTTGATTATAGCCATTGTAGTGAGTGTTAAGTGGTATCTCATTGTGGTTTTGATTTGCATTTCTCTGATGACTAATGATGCTGAGCATCTTTTCATGTGCCATTTGTATATCTTCTTTGGAGAAACGGCTATTCCAGTCCCTTGCCCATTTTTTAATTAGATTGTCTTTTTATTATTGACTTGTAAAAATTTTTTGTGTATTCTAGATACAAGACCCTTATCAGATATATGATTTGCAATTATTTTCTCCCATTCCGTGTTGCCTTTTCATTTTCTTGATGGTGCCCTTTGCCAACACAAAAGTTTTTAATGTTCATGAAGTTCAGTTTATCTATTTTTTCTTCAGTTGCTTGTGTTTTTGGTGTCATGTCTGCTGCTCCACTTTTTTTTGTTGTTTGTTTGTTGGTTTTTGGTGAAAGTTTACACAGGAAATTAGGTTCTCATTTAACAATTTCTATACGTATTGTTCAGTTACATTATTTAAAATGTATCAGTATTATCATTATTTCCATTTGGGTTGTTCAGTTTCCATTAATCTAGCTTCCCTGTCCACCCTTGCATTCTCATCTTTGGTCCAGAGTAAATGTTAACCACTTGGTTTCATCTAGACCATTATTCCGAGGGGCGCAGTGCTCATGGGTGACATTTATTTTATGGGCCAGTCTGTCATTTGGCTGAAAGGTGAGTTCTGAGTTTGAATTCCAAATTTGAAGAGTACCTCAAGGCAATAGTCTTGGGGGTTTGTTTTTACCAGTCCAGTAAGTCTGGCCTTTTTTTTTAGGAATTTGAGTTTTGTTCTGCATTTTTCTCCCATTGGGACCATTTATTGAGTCCCTGGTCAGAACAGTTGGTAGGTAGCCATACTGCCTCACTATTTCTACAGTCCAGGCACGTAAGCCTGCTTTGCCTCTAATCTCCAGGAAAATATGCAGATGGGCAGGATCAGTACAGTCCTTCTGATGAGAAAACGAGGCCCGGAGGTCACATGACTCTTCCAAGGCCTCACAGGAGTTAAGTAGCAGTGCTGGGACCCACCCCTGGGCCATTGTGACTGAAAGCCCATGCCCCTTATAGCAGCACAATCACAGCTCCCTGGTGGTGTCTGTGTCGAATGACAGACTCAGCTCTTACGCTGGACATTGAGGTGCCTGCTTCTAACACTGGTTAAGAATCCCCTTCTCAGAACAGTTGCTTAGTAAATGTTACATCATTCCTCCCATTTCAACTTATACGCTCTTCCAGTTACAGAGAGTTTCTGAATAAAAGGGAACTTAGACTCTTGATTGGGAGGTAATGAACCTGTCTTTCAAGGGCCTGCCTTCCTTTGCATTCAGAAAACACAAGATTACTGCAAACTGGGCTTATTACATCCCATTGGTTCCTTGTAAGAAATTTCCCAAATCTCAGGAGTGATTGTCTTTATTTTGTACAGAATCCCCGACTTATATTTTATTGGTATAGTTGTGGATGTGCATTTTTAGGCATGTGGTGAAGGGTTTTTAGTTTTGTTCAGTAGCATTTTTTGCCTGTGTGTGTGTTTTGTGTGTTGAAAGGGAATTATGGCATAACTTCGTAACATGTTTCTAAGGTCAGATGGTCCTCTTGAGCAAGCTCGAATTTTTTAGATAACCAAAGCTAAACTGCTGTCAAGGAGCCCTGGTGGCGCAGTAGTTAAGCACTCAGCAGCTAACTGAATGGTGGTTCAAGCCCACCAACAACTCTGCAGGAGAAAAGACCTGGCGATCTGCTCCCGTAAAGATTACAGCCTAGGTAACCCTCCAGGCCAGTTCTGTAGTCTGTCCTGTTGAGTCACTATGAGTCAGAATCAACTCAGGGGCACCCAACAACGACAACAACAAACTGCCAAATTCATTGATTACAATAGTACTTACAGTTGATTCTTTCCTGTGTGCTGGCTCATCTTTCTCTTGTGTTTCTTGCCGCTGTGGTAGTTGACGCCCGCTTACAGGGCAGTACCTGTGCCTGGCTTTCCAGCTTAGACAGAGAGCTTTCTCGTTGGGACCTCAGGGCGTGTACACAGCCCTGTTAGAGCAGCCCATCCTGAGACTGGGTGGTTTATTGTGGCAAAGGAGCGCATCTGTTGGATGATGGGTCTTGTGTAGTACTGCTACTCAGTACATTTAAATTGTGTAATGCATAGAGCCTATTTATAGGAAAAGCTCTGGTAAGCTGAAAATTTCAGTCATCTATCTTACCAGTATGTGTGCAGGCTTTTTTTTTTTTTTTAACTACTGGTCAAATGACATTACAGCCAGAGAGTGCCCAGGCCTTCGTTACGTTTCCTGCCCAGCATCCCGCACAAGGCTTGGCATAGGCTAATCGCTCGGCAAACATTGGTTTGGATGACTACTAGAAATCAAAAAAAGATAAATTGCGTGTATTGATTAACTCTACCATTTCATTCCATTGTGCTACTGCTTATCCTGGAGAAGTCTTAAGAAGATGTTTGTACTTTCTGCCTTCTTTGTTCCTGTCTAGCTTGTTCGTTGTCTGAAAGCATTGCCTTAATTCATGTTGCCTCATTGTTTCTCAGAATAACTTATCCAGCAAACTGACCTTTTTTCCTACATTGCTATCCACCTGTCCCAATCGAATTCATTAATGACCCCATCATGCATCCTTAGGTTACGCCAGGTTTGTGTCATATTAAGATCTTAGAAGAGCTTGGATGTGTTTTTGGAATTTCTTTTCCATTTGTTTTTCCAGTTTCACCTGAGCATCATGCAATCTTAATAATTTGTTATTCTATAGTACTCCAATTATAGTATTTATAGTATTCCAATTCCAATTTTACCTTTTCCTCTCCAACATAGTTCTCCTTAATTTAATATCTCGGTGTGCATAAGCCTCTAATCCTTACATTTTTAAAATAAGAACATCAAGGACCCATTATTAAGTTGCCTTGTGATTTGAAGTCTTAACCATATCTGTGAATGTCTGTGTAGGGAACAGTACCTGTCATGTGGTAGCCATGTGGGCCACTTTTAGTCACTTGGAGAATGGATTTAGAACTAACTTTTGCTTAATGTTTCTCAGACCCTTTTCAGTAGATAATTTGATACTTAAAAAAATAATAATTTACCTAATGAAATATCCCGTTAACCCATTTGATACCAGAGGTGGAAGTTCTAAGTGGAGATTTGTAAAGTCAGAAATGAGATTTGACAAAATGAAATTCCAGGGGCTGGGAGATATTGAAGTGGGAAGGTGGGTTTTAAAATACTTACTGCTTTCCCTTGCGTTCTGACCAGCAATTTCTCGTTTGCCTTTTTAGTATACATGCTGCTGAAGAGAGAACTTTATTTGCCTTTTTGGTGCAGCGGAACTAAATTGGATAGAAACTGTCCTTAGTTTTTCTGGGAAAAGTGACACCCACTAGGAAAGACTCAGAGTTAACGTTCTGAAAACCAGAGCTCTCAACAGATGAGAAGGAGCCCTACCGGATAGGATGGGAGAAAAATGCAGAACAAAACCCCAAATTCCTAAAAAAAAAAAAAAATCAGACCTACTGAATCCCCGAAGCTGTTGCCCTAAGATAACCTTTGAACTTGGAATTGAAGCCACCTTTCAGCCAGACAATAGATTGGGCTATAAAGTAACACACCCATGAGTAATATGCTCCCTTAAACAATTAACTATATACAATTAACTACATGAGACCAAATGGTCAGCAGTTACCCAGAAGCAAAGATGTGAAGCTAAGGAGGGGAAGGAAAGCTAGATCAATGGAAACAGAACAAACAGAATGGAAATAATGAGAATGCTGACACATTATAAATATTGTAGTCAATGGCATGGAACAATTTGTATAAAAATCGTTAAAAGAAAACCTAATTTGCTGTGTCAACTTTAAACTAATACACAATAAAATATTATTTAAAAATATAAAAGAGGAAGGAGTCCTCGTGGTGCAACAGTTAAGCACTTGGCTACTAACCAAAAAGTTGGTGGTTCAAACCCACCTACTGGCTCCATGGGAGGGAGACCTGGCGATCTGCTTCCATAAAGATTACAGCCAAGAAAACCCTATGGGATAGTTCTACGCTGTTACATGGAGGCGTTATGAGTCAGAATTGGTTGAACGGCAGATAACAGGCAAGAAGGGCTGGCTTAATCCCCTGAGGATTCCCACTTGGAGGTCTCATACAAACAGAAGCAACAGCCAGCTCCTTTTCTGTGTCTGGGGCTGTTTCCGTCCCCATTACAATTGTCCGTTGCTGTGTCAACAGGGGGAGAAACTGTACTCAGGTACTTCTACATTCTAGATCCAGAAAAGCATTCAGGCTGTTTGTTCCGAAGGCAGTCGAGTTGTCTGTTTCTTTGTACAAAGAAGAGAAAAAATAATCCTTGTGATTCAAGAAACAAATGGGTGGAGCAGTCCTTTCCCAGTCCTTCCCATAAATTATAAGCCTTGATTCTAGCAACTGCACCTCTTAAGAAAAGGTCTGGGGCTGTTTCATGCGAAACCCTGTACCATAGCGACACCCTACCCTTGGCCGACAGCGGTAAGAGGACAAAAGGAAGGAAGTTTCCCTTTTAAATCCCCAGGAATTTTTTGATGAGATAGTATTACAGAGTGAAATGTCTCGTCCTCCTCCGAGTAGTTAAGTGTTTGGCTCCTCTGTAACAGTAACCCACTTAGAAGCAAGCGGCCCTTTTGAAGTTATTTTAAACCTTCAACAGAGTGTAGAGATATTGTAACCTTGGATAAAAGCGCCACCCAACCCTGGTTTCAGTTTTGCCCTTTCAGACATGTGGAAAGTGTACCAGTATATCTCAAGGATTTTGTACTAAAAGCTTCTTAAAGAGCTGATCTTGGTTTCAAAGCTTGGCTTGATGTACCGCACTCAAGGGAACACAGTTCTTTTTCTCCAGATATTTAACCTTGTCTGACTTAGTCTTTTGGCTTAGAAGTTCCCGGAGATTCTTTGTCCATGAGTAAAATAGTGAAACCATGATAGTCAACCACGATGGGCTCTGAGAAATTTGAAGAAGGTGCATCTTTATATTTCAGCATAAAATCAGCTGTTCAATACCTGGCACCGATGATGGACAGCTGTATGCATTGCTTGGGGCTGGCAATTTTGCCGCAGCAGCTCCTTATTCAGAAATGCAAATGACACGTTCAGTGCCTCTTCTAGAGTTTATAGGATCTCCCTGTTTCTGGGAGGAAATTGGGGCTTCTCAGAATAATCGCCGTGTTTATTGCGTCTGCCATCTCTGTTAACATCCACATCCCCGTCATTCTCCGGTGCCACCTGGGAGTTATTTTTGGTTGTGGGGGTGGTGAAGTCTGCTGGTTCTTTCTGCGTGTGTATCTCTGAGTCATTCCCCTCTGTGCTCTGTTCCCAGCCATCCCCAGCCCAGGTCCTGGACCGCTCCCAGAGCAGCTGTCCCTGACAGGGTCTTCCTGCAAGTGCCCACTCCCCTGTGCAGGGAGCCCTGGGGTCCCTCTGTGGCCTGACAGACTGCATCCCTGCCTTTTCCAGTGAGGCGGTCCACCTGGAAGAAGGGACTTCAGTCCAGCAGTGCAGAAGCTACCAGCATAAAAGCAACGGCAATGTGATTATATCTGTACTTTGGGACCCTAAAAGCCAGGCTTACTATGTTTAAGAGTATACTGTATTTTTACGCAAGTAACACCCACCTTCTGTGTTTGTTTGCCAGTCGTGCCCCCCCCGCCATGAGGCACCCTCACAAGTGTTGCTGTGCCGTTCATCTTCCACGTGTTACGTAAAAAAAAAAAAGAGCATAGTGTGCTTATGAAAATACCTCTGGGAGGAGGGCGCAGAAACAAACATGGAGGGCGCACGTTATTTGCGTGAAAGTATGAATTAATTGTATTTTTGATCTGTAGTAATGCGATGGCATTATTCAACAAATGTTGAGTGCCACTGTATGCCAGGCACTGTTCTTAGGTGTTAGGGAAACACCGGTGAGCAGAACTGACATGTTGCCTGTCTTCATGGAGCCAGATCTAGTAGGGGTTATTGACCTAAAAAACCCAAAATAGAACAAAAGAAGAAAACAGAGAAAATCATGACCGGTTGTCATAAGTGGCATGAGCGTGGAGGGGTGGGGCAGAGGGGATGGGAAGAGTCTCTTTTGCTAAGATACTCACTGGAGAGACCTCTGAAGAGGGGACATTTGAGCTGAGCTCTTTGAGAAAAGTGGTTGGGGAAAGCAATCCAGGCAGTAAGAGCGGCATGCTGGACAGAGCTTAGGGGACTGAAGAAGCCGAAGAAAGACCAGGAAGCTGGAGCCTCGTGAGCAAAGTGGAGGGAGGCCTGAGAGCCGGTCCCAGGAAGGGGCTAAGGGCCACATGGGGGAGGCCTGTCCCGCCTTCCTATGCATTTCCTTCTCAGTGCAGTGGCAGCCGCCCACCCCCCCACCCCAACCCAGGCTTTAAGGGGCGGTATCCTGATGAGATTTAGTGTCAACAGATTGCCCTGGCTGCCATGTGGAGATTGGATTGCAAGAGGCAAGGGTAGCAATGGGGAGAGCAGTTAGAGAGGCGATTATCTGGACTAAGGTGGTAGCAGTGGAGACGGAGAGAAGTAAACAGACTTGAGGAAGATGTTAGAGGTGGCTTGACAGTGCTCAGCCCACAGTAAGTGATTTAGTGTAAATCTACTCGCCAGCCTAACGCCAGGCACTGAGCCTGCAGAGAGAACTCGAACATGGTTCCCACTCCTGGGAGCATTGACTACCCTAGGAGAAGTCGGGGTATAAGCAGGTTCTGGCAGCATTATCATGTGGGCGCTAAAGGATCGACTTCTGTACAGGATGCTGTGGAGCCTGGAGAAGCAAGAGAAGGGTTTGACGGAAAAACTAGGGAGAAGGTTAGCCATTCTCTCCAACTGCAAAAGTTCAACTAGTTTTCTAAATCAACATGTCGTTTCATTTCTTAAAAATTAGAAAGTACACACTATGAAATATTTCAAACCCATAAAATTAGGGAGACTTGTATAACAACCTCCACATTTATTCAAAGATTCAAATTTTGCCATACTTGCTTTATTCCTTTTTTACTTTTGGGAGCCCTGGTGGTGAGGTGGTTAAGAGCTTGGCTATAAACCGAAAGGTTGGTTGGCAGTTCGAATCCACCAGCCGCTCCTTGGAAACCCTGTGGGGCAGTTCTAGTCTGTCCTGTAGGGTCACTGTGAGTCCGGAATTGACTTGATGGTAATGGATTTAGTTTGTTTTTTTTTACTTTTGTGTTCTGCTGAAGTGCTTTAAAGCAAATCTCAGACATGTAACTTTACACATTTCAATATGTATCTCTAGAAGAATAAGGACATTAAATTAAAATTTAAATTTTTAATCTAAGTAATGCATGGATATGTTTACAAAAAGGCAAAGAGTACATTATAGCTTATTTAAAAAAAAAAAGCATTCCACTGTTCCATCCTTCCCTGGGGCAACAATTTTCAATTTTTTTTAGTGGTTTCTTCTGCTGGTCACCTCTGTATTTCTAAATAATATACTTAGGCTGCTACTTCATATTTTTGGTCCACTTCAAAATTATTTTTTGGCTTCCTACTATGGAAGATAAAGATTGTGTTCTTTTACACCCTTCTCCTACTTTTTCCCTACCCCATCTCTCTCTCCTTCTCTGCCTCTCCCTCTCTCTCTGTCTCTCTCATGCACACACAACACTCACTCTCCCCGTCCCTAGAGTCTTTCAGTATAGCTGTATCACAATTGATGGCTGTTAGTAGTATTCTCAGCCAGGTCATTCCGTGTACTGGGATTATGGTATACTTTCTGATGTAAATTTTTCTCTTCTCTGGAGCTAATAGTCTCTCCCCCACCATTACTTTAGTTTGATACGTAACTATCACATTTTATGCCCTTGTTGAGAATGATAGCACTCTTCTCCATACCATTAAACCCACTGGGTAATGTTTTGGGTTTTGTTGTTTGTTTGTTTTCTTAGCTCTCCTGGAGCCCTCATCCTTCTGGTTCAGTCTGGACCAGTTGCTCTCCAGGCTTGTTTGGAGCAGCCACGCTGGGATTTCCCATCGCCATAGTCCTGGGAATTCCCTTTACTTCTCAGTTGGATTCTCTATGCCCTGGATCCCAAGTCTGCTTCTTCCTTGGTTTATTCCTGGGTTTTGTTGGAGCTGCTGAGGATTAAGAGATTTTATTTGGGGTGGAGACCCTCTTACCTCCTTTCCGCTGTTGCTGCCATTTTAAAGTGCTGTCATAAACTCACCTAAGTGAAGGGCAGCAACGTGAAAGCATTAGTTGCCTCTGGATGCCTGAGCTGTTGGTGGTTCCACAGCAGGACCAGGAAGGAACTGCCTTTGCTCCTGTGCCATTGCCAGTAAATTTTGTGTGTGTGTATATGTTGAGGATGTCTTTTGTGACTTGATAATCAATAACTATAAGAGCTTTTTTGGGTCTTTTTAAGTTCATGCAGCAGTTTGGTTAAATTCTGACCTATTGTCCCTGGTCCCTCATTTAGCTGGGCAAGACCCAAATGGCTTCCCAAAAACACACAGCACAGGCACGGCAGCAGGCCTGCCTTCAGGCCCAAGCTAACAGTCCATTATTGAGCCACCCCTTGGGCACAGGCTTTGGGTGGGATAGAAGGGAGCCACTGTGTAAGACTGTCCTTCTAGAAGCAGATGCCCATCTTAGAGGGGACCTGAAGGAACTGTGGTAAGCACCATGCAAAGCATTTGGGACCACAGTTGTTAGTTGCCGTCGAGTTGATTCCAGCTCACAGAATCACAGAGTGAGAGCAGCTAGCTGTATAGGTGCATTCAGGAAAACTTGCATAGAGCGGGTAACATTTAAGCTGGTCTCAAAGGTTGGAGTATTGTAGGCAAAGGCCCATAAACCCAATGCCATCGAGTCGATTCCTACTCATAGACACCCCATAGGACAGAGTAGAACTGCTCCACAGGGTTTCCAAGGAGCAGCTGGTGGATTCAAACTGCCAACCTTTTGGTTAGCAGCCGAACGCTTAACCACTGTGCCACCAGGGCTCCCTAGATGAAGGTAGACAGTGCAAATGAATAGGACCAGTGTGGGGAAAGTAAAGGAGAAGGCCTTCCTGCTGATTGGGTGCCTACTATGTTCTTGTGTGCGTGTACTTTATCTCACGTAATCCTTACAGAAAGCCCTGGAGGCAGATGCTATTGTCCATGTTTTACAGATGAGAAAATCCAAGTTTATAGAAATTGAGTTATCTGCCCAGGTGATGTGCCTGACAAGTGAGCCTTAGGCGCAAGGCTGGGTGACTCCAAGCTCTTGTTCTTTCCATTCCAACACACTCCCTGGAACAAAGTCAGGAGCCATTGAGTAAGAGGAAACATCTTCATCATAATTTCGAGCTTCATGACGAAGCACTAACAGGGCATGCCTTCTTCGAGAAGCAGGCAAGCATGTTGAGCGTCCCAAAGTTACTGTTCTGATAGCACAAGACCGAAGTTGTGACACCTGACTTATCTCCTGTTCTATCCTTGCAGTTTTATTATAGCTTTTTAATTATTTGCATCAGGTTCTTCAGTGGATTCGCCTAGGAGTTTGAGTTTGGCTTGTCTCACTTCAAGCCGTCCTTCCCTTTCTTCAGTGTTCTCTGTCCAGTGGAGTCTTCGTCAAGTTTCATTCTAGGTTTCTAAATCTATTTGCTTTTTTCTTTGTTTTCCTTAGTAGTTCTTTTCGTCCTCCTAGCATTTTTTCTTTTCTGTGTTTGTTTTGCTTTTTTTGTGGTAAAACTATATATAAGAAGACATACGCTATCTCAACGATTCCTACATGTGTAACCCAGTGACAGTGATTATATTCTTCTACTTGTACAGCCATTCTCACTATCCTTTTCCAAATTACTCCCCCACTATTACCATAACCTGTTGCCCTCTAAGCAAAACCTCCTAGAGTTCTTACACGTAATTCAGCCACTTTTAACTTTCTTAAAGAGATGAATGAAGGAAAAATCATCTTAAATGTCAAACATCTGATCAGGTAGACATTACACATACAAACATTTAAAGAAAATAAACTCAGAAATGCCTATAATCTTTAAATGTTTATGTGCCACATTAAGTTCAAAGTTAACATGCTTGAACATCCTACACTGAAGATATCCTAAGATTAATTCTGAATGATTAAGCACTTAGAAGCCATACAGGTCTTATATGCAGTCATTGCCTGGTGTCAACGTGTATGAATTAACAAGCCTGGTTTTTATGCTCTCTGGAGCAGCGGTGTGAACGGGAGAATACGTTCATCTTGTATTTAGGAGGGCCTCGTTCTCCATAGACAATCATTATCCAGAAAAGGACCTTGAACTCTTTTTTAAATTGGAGGCTGATATTTCTTAGAAAATAGTGAAAAGAACAATTTGATTGAGGCTTTATTTTGAAAAATAAAGCTGAAATCAAGAGTTTGTTTTCTGATTTAACTCTTTAAATTCAATTGCAGCTTTGTCCTGATTTCTAAGAATAAACAAAAAGTGAATCCTGTGTGGGCAGTGTTGGGATATTTTCAGCAAAATTGTATGAGAGAGTGTGGATGTGACATCCTTTATGTGTGATTCCAGCAGCATTGGAGGACTCTCTGTCACTTTCACAAGGTCGCTTCTTCATTCTTTGGTCAATTCTCTTTGGAAGCTTCCATGTGATTTTTTTCTTCTTTAGTCCTTAAATAGATTGTTTGCCATTGGCTTTGAGTGGAATCCTGTTGTTGACTAATATGACTTTCATGGGCTTAAATAAATTCTGCATCCATTGCTGACTTGCAGTTCTGCTTGGCAACTGATTTACATCATCTAGTCAATGTATTGGAAACCCTGGTGGCGTTGTGGTTAAGTGCTATGGCTGCTAACCAAGAGGTTGGCAGTTCAAATCCTCCAGGCGCTCCTTTGAAACTCTATCGGGCAGTTCTACTCTGTCCTATAGCGTTGCCATGAGTCGGAATCGACTCGATGGCAGTGGGTTTGGTTTGATTTTGGTTGGTCACTGTATCCTCTGATATTCTCAAAGTTAGCAAGAGGTCAAGGTAAGAATTAAACAGGATAAAATACATACACATGGGAACACAGTAGGTGCTTATTCAGCGGGAACACCACCCCCTCCTGCTCTACTTTCCCCAGACTCCTTGTGTTCATTTGCACTGTATGCTGCTGCCTAGAGTCCACTGTCCTTTAAGACAGCCCAGTTCACTACTGAGTATTTAGTGTTATGACTACTTCTGCTTCCCTGTACAACGTCCTCCTGAGCTCATAGCTTGGAGCCCTTAGAAGGAGAACCCCCAGGGTGTAAATGGTTAGAGGCCTGGGATGACAGGCATTTCAGGAAGCTGATGCTGTTGGCAGGATTTTGAGGTGCTGGAGTCCTAAACCCCAGCAGAAGCAAAGGGGTGGAAGAGGCTGGGTTACATTTCAGAGACAATCAGAGTTGAGATTGACGGGAGCAGTAGTTTGGGCACCTGGAGATGTAAGATGTAATAAGCAGCTCAGGAGAGGAGCAGGTTGGGTAGAGTTGGGAAGGTGGTGGAGATAATGAGGGAAGTTTTTGACACTCTGAGATGTGATTTTTGGTGGCCTCTTTACCCTCTGCGGCAAAACAAACAACCCATGCCAACCAATTGCACCCCTTGGCAGTTTAGAAAAATTCCTTTGGTTTTGAAAGCTTTGATCCCTGTTTAGATGTCAACACTCTGGACAGGGCTGACATTTTCAGCTGCTAACAGTCACCCCAGTGTGAGGGGAAGACTTGCTGCTAGGGGAGCTGGGAGGAAAGTGGGAGGGGTGCCTGCTGAGTGGGCAGAGGAAGCCCTGCAGCTGCAAGTGCTGCCCAGGGTGCCAGCCTGGCAGACCAGAGGGCCCGGGCCCGCGGGTGTGTTTGAGGCTCACATAGTTCAGATTTCTGCGTGCCTTGGGAAGCGCGCTTGACATGCTTCTCCTTGGCCGTGAGTTTGCTTCTCTCTAGTGGAAGCCTGCGGCGTGCAGGCCCACTTTCTCCTCACTGTTGGCCCTTGTTTCTGACCAGCTCTTCCTCCTCTCCCTCTCTGCATCCCGCCTGCCCTCCCAGCCTTACCTTGCCGCCACCTGCCCTCAACTGTCCCACCATCTCCTCCCACATTTTTCCATTACCCTCTCCATCATAGGTGTTTGACGTTTGAGGACATTTAGTTTTGCCTTATGTCATAGTTACTTCAGGTGTATTCTCTCATGCGTGTTTATGTGCTCCCCTGACTTAGTGTTTCTCAGAGTGTGTTCCAGGAAACAGTGTGATCATATTAAATGCAAAATGAGCTTATAATTAAGGGTAGAAAATGCTGGTTATAGCAAAGAATCATGAAAAAACGAAACCATTAAAAAAAAAAAACCTTTAGGTCTGTGCAGAGCTTTAACTTACAAACGTAAATCCTGAATCCCTATGAAGTATTTCTCAACGTTATTTACTTGTCCAAGGAGCCAGTGTTTCATCTCGCAGGGTTAGTATTCTGCAGGACACAGTTTCCAGAAGAGCTGCTGTAATGTAGATCCCATATGAGCCGAGGGCAGCACTAAGCCTGTTGTAAGTAATTTCTGAGTAAGTGCTTAGGAAAGTTTTTTTTTTTTCTTTTTAACATCTTTTTTGTGGTAAAATTCACGTAACATAGAACTTATCATTTGAATCATTGTGAAGTGTGTAATTCAGTGGCACTTAGTACATTCACAGTGTTGTGCAATCATCATCTCAGTCTAGTTCCAGAACATTTTCATCACTGCAAAAGGAGACCCCGTGCTCATTAAGCAGTCACTCACCAGTCTCCCTGGCCCCCAGCTCTTGGCAATCACTAATCTGCTTCCTTTGTCTTGATTTGACTAGTCTGGATATTTCCTGCAAGTGGGGTCATACAATATGTGGCCTTTTGTGCCTGGCTTCTTTCTTCAGTTAAGTTTTGATATAGATACAAGGTATTAGACCTGGACAATACCTGTGCTCCCCCAGCACATCTCCTCATCATCAGCCAAATCCAATACGTGTTTAAGTACCAAAAAGCAACTATCCATCCGGAAACCAAGTTGCATGACTAGGTTAGAAATATCGTGGAATACTGTAGAAGTGACTTGGTAGTGTGGATGCCACTAATATTACTTGACCTGGGATTTTGGAAGCTGACTTGAACCGCACTGGTTTGAAACAGCCCACCAACTCTTTCTTGGAGGTCGAGGTGACTGAGGTAGGCTTATCATCCTCACTCATTCTCTCTTGGTGCGGTAGGCTTATCATCCTCACTCATTCTCTCTTCAGCCAGAGGTGTCAGCATTTCAGGCTGCTCGTCGTTGAAGAACCATAGACCATCCCAGAGCAGGCTCGGTCCTCAAAGAATTTTGTCTGTTCCCCAATAACCAAGGATAGTCTCTAAACAGCCTTTTAAATAGGTTGGTGATTCTGCAGAATTGCTAGCAGGCTCTTTGTAAAACCCTGAACATCTTTCTAGGTTCTTTAACATGAGTCGAAGTAGGTTTGTCATTAAGGTTTAGAAACTAAACGGTCTTAGGCACTAATCCGGTTAGTTTCATCTATAATTGGCACTTAATGTTAGATCTATGGTATTTCACAGCTATTTAGATTGGTGTTTATATGGGAGCTGTGCTATTTTTCATTCCCAACATTCGTCAGGGTGGTGTCCACCTTGGGTGACCACTGCTTACAAAGCGGTGAAACAATATCCATAAAATATAATGGGTCTATTGTTTTCTCCTACTGCTCAGCTCATTGTGCTGAAATAGCGTTCTCAATGGGCTGAAAAACTGCCCCCCTCTTTAATTTTAAGTTTTGAGGCTAGTTTTGGCTGTTAAATTTGAGAAATGTAAAAAATGACTCAAGCAAATCTGCAACCTGTGTATTGAAGTTATCTTTCCATTTTATTTCCTAGATGCACCCACTGGGCCTGTGTAATAACAATGATGAAGAAGACTGGTATGACTATGGCTGGGTAGGAGTGGTGAAGCTGGAACAGCCAGAATTGGACCCAAAACCATGCCTCACTGTCCTGGGCAAGGTAAGCATTCACCATCCCCAGTTGCTCTGATTCTGGTTGGTGTTCTCCACTCTTTCTTTTCCCCTGTTCCTCAAATACTTGGTTTTGGAGAAGAGCTGTTTGGCACAGTACTGTTTCTCTAGCTGAAGCCCTGGGTTGAGGACTAAGGGCACGCCTGTGGTCGCCCAGCATACTGCTTACCATACTGTTTACATACTCAGGCTCTGTAGGACATTGCTGGCCTCAGAGTCAGCTCCACCGCTGGTCCATTCTATGGCCTAGGGCAAGTTACGTGCCCTCGGTTGGTCTCAATTCCTTCATCTGTGAAATGGATTTAAAATAGAGATTTACAATCCCTTATCTGATACCTTTGGGGTCAGATATTTCAGAATTCAGAGATTTGGGGATTTTAGAAGGTATCATGTGCATATATTTTATATTAAGTAACCCTCAGGAGATCTGGGGCAGCACTCAGTAATCAAACACATTCATATTTGTGTAGCAAAACACATGGATGTTCACATTAAGTAGGAAAACTAAAATCTGAATAACCTAGTGCTAGCTCGGCTCAGGTTTGCCTCCAGATGAGTTCAGATTCATTTAGTTTTGC
Source organism: Loxodonta africana (assembly GCF_030014295.1). NCBI lineage: Eukaryota > Metazoa > Chordata > Mammalia > Proboscidea > Elephantidae > Loxodonta > Loxodonta africana. The sequence goes on along the minus strand of NC_087360.1, from coordinate 27,455,106 downwards.
TGCCAAATAAATGATGGAAAACCTTCTGGGCTTTAGAGGATTTCTGGTTTGGGAATAGCAGATAAGAATTATGGCCTTGGACTAGAATTTACTTTATAGCACTGTTAGGAGGATGAGATGAGGTGCAAAGGCCTACCACGTAGTAAGCTCTGAAAAAAAGTTCACTGCTGTTGGCTGCTGTCATCCCACTTCGAAATACTAAAAAGACGTATTAGCCAAGAAGGTCAGCGTTACCTTTGACTATAGTATGAGACAGAAATACATTTACTTTAGAAGGCCATTTGTCAAGGATTGTAGAATGTGACAGGTAAGAATCTGTTTTATCCTGGATTATTTTGTTAACGGGAAAGATTAAGAGAAAGTTACTTGAATCTTGGTTGGGGGAAAGTGATATCTCCTTAGTATTATTGCTTGGATACTTTTTTATATTCTCAAAAAATGTTGTTCTAGGCACTGTGGGGAGATAGTTGGGCAGAGGGTGGAGAACAGTCCTAGTTTCTGACCTCTTGGAGCTTGCAGTCTGTTGGGGGTTCCAGCCAATAGAAGAGGCGGTTTTGCTTCAGGTTGCTAGATTTGAAAATGTCTCAGTCAGTGATTCCTAAAAGATCTTTTGCCTAGGAGACCCTCACAGATCTACCCCTTTTTGTGATTTTTATGTCCTACTTGTTGTCTTCTGAGTAGCTTCAGAGCATGTGTCAAGTTCTGCCCTTTGATTGGAAAAAACACAGGAATTATTATTACCTGTTTGGTTTACAGTTCCAGAAGCTGAATCATGATGTTTTAGGTGGCCCAGGCCCTAAATACTTCATCATTAAAATAGTTGGCCAGAGCTGCTTAGTGATGGTAGGAGAGCAGCAACCCCCGTGAGAATATTTTAGTATTTTCCTGGAAGAAATGCCAGTCACACCCAAAGGTTAGGAACAGAGCTTTCCTTGTAGGTATTATGCTCTTAATGTAATGTTTTCTCCTATACTTAATCTATGCAGGGCTCAGCTCCTTGGCTAAGGTTGCTTTGCCCTAGTTTGGTGGAGCTCCATCTTTGTGTCTGTTCTGTCTGTAAGTGGGTTGGCACAGGACTCACGGTGTTGGGGGGGGTCACCCCGTTGTTCTTTCTTGGTTTAGTGGTGGAGGGACTTGTTGAAGTCACTCACAGAACCCAATTATTTCCTCCTCCGTCTGCGACAACCATCTAGCAGTTTTACTTGGAGAGTTTCGTATGGTTTGGCCTGCTGGCCTGTGAAGCCAGGGGGAATAAAAACTTTAGACATATATTGAATCATTAAGTACCTCTTGGGTTTATTCATTCGCCAAATATTTATTGAATGTGGAGGCCCAGAGGCTAAGCGTGTGGTTTTCCCTGCTTGTGAGCAGCAGCCCACCATGTTTCTGTTTGTAAAGGCTGTGTGGTGGCAAGGCGGCTGAGTTTACATCTGAATAAAATCATTAACAAAAAAAGCTTAGGCCAGACAAACCAAGACAGTTTCACTTTTGTTTAAAACCTGGGAAGTGCAGGAGGTGCTATAAGTCAGGTGTCTCATCTTTTTAAAGCGTGGCTGTTCTTAGGTTCAGTTTTATTAACTTTGCTAACTGTGTATTCTCTTTTCTGAGCCCCCAAGGGCAGTGGCAAGAGACAAGGGTAAAGAAAGACAGGGTGCTCCTCACAGGCTGTGTGACCCCCTGCAGATGGTGTGGTTTTCTGATCCCTTTCTTCCCTCTTGGAGGCTATGGCAAGAAGGGATGGGCAGTAGAGAGAGCCATCAACAGCAAAAAAAAAACAAACCTACAGCCATGTAGTCAATGTGGGGGGAGAAGGAACTCCTCCGTGTCAGCGTTGAGACTTGTTGAAAACCATAGAAGGGAGGACTCCGTCAGCCACCGCCCTGTCAGGCCTTCAGAACAGCCTGTGGGAGGATGGGAGGAGCTAGACCCAGCCCACAGAGCAGGCTTGCTCAGGGACCCCCCTCCCTTCCTCTGTCCCCACCCTCCCACAGAAAATGCCATGGGGCAAAACCTTGAAACAAGAAGAACATCCTAAATTAAAAAAAAAATCATAAATGCCTCTACAGGAGTTCAAATAAACTTTTCATTTTAAAAGCAAAAGACATAAACTCATCACCTTGGCTTATTATGGAGCGCTTTTGAACTCCTTAGAAAAGAATACTATAAACTCATGAGAGAAAAATGATTTATAATCCCCTCCTTGTAATCTTTTGGGTTCTGTAGGACGAGGTGCAGACAGTAGGATCATCTAGGGAGGCAGAGTTAGGGTGCGGGTGAGTCGCCCACAGGGAAGCAGCAGCCAGGGCACTAGGCCAGGCCCTGCCTCGGACCAGGCGAGGGCAAATCTCTTCAGCTTTCTGGGCCTCTGTTTCCTCAGTTACTGTTAGGAGTCTGTTTTGAATTCCTTGTTCTTCTAGTATTTTGAGCTTCTGTATCATATTTAAAATCTTTTCTTAGTATTCTAGTTTGGAAAGAGTCTAGTTGCAGCGTTAAAGATAAAGTCTGTTAACCTGTGACAGTCTAAGTCCTAGAACGTTAAAATACAATAAAATTGACATTTCCGAGCAGCTTTCTCTTGAACGTAAGGGTCTTAAGCCATCTACAAAGTGGAAGCATTTTAATCTTTCATTTCAGTCAGTGTTTGTTAAGCATCTTTTTTTTTTTTTTGAACATTTTATTGTGTTTTACATGAAAGTTTACATAACAAATTAGTTTCCCATTCGACAATGCATACACAGATTGTTCCTTGACTTTGGTTACTATCCCCACAATGTGTCAGCACACTCTCCCTTTCCACTTCCTTCCTTGTTTCCATCTCTCCAGTTTCCCTGCCCCTCCTTGCCTTCTCATCTTTGCTCTTAGGCAAATGTTGCCAATTTGGTTTTGTATAGTTGATTGTTTTAAGGAGCACATTCTTCACAAGTGTTATTGTTGATTTTATAGGCCAATCTATTATTTGGCTGAAAGGTTACCTCTGGGAGCGGCTTCAGTTCCAGAATAAAAGGGTATCTGAGGGCGATAGTCTTAGGAGTTCCTCCAGTCTTATCAGTCCAGTCAGTCTGGTCTTTTTTATGAGTTTGGGTTTTGTTGTACGTTTTTCTCCTATTCTAACCAAGACCTTCTCTTGTGTCCCTGGCCAGTGGTCGGTAGTGGTAGCCAGGACCATCTGGTTCTTCTGGTGTCAGGCTAGAGGAGGCTGTGGTTCATGTGGGCCTTTAGTCCTGTAGACTGTGTGCTTCCTTGAGTCTTTGTTTTCCTTCACTCTCATTTGCTCTAGATGGGAGAAACCAATAGTTGTATCTTAGATGTCCACTTGTAAGCTTTTAAGACCCCAGACAGTACTCACCAAATTAGGATGTAGAACATTGTCCTTATGAACTGTGTTATGCCAGTTGACCTAGATGTCCCTCGAGGCTATGGTCTTTTTAAGCATCTTGTGGTACTGGTCAGAGATTTGATAGTTGGTTTTAGTGGCTTCCATCTCCTATGACCCATCAACCATGTGGAGAGTCTCACAGCACTGGACACCCAAGATGTGCTAGAGTGTCTAACAAAGCCCACCTGGCACCAATTCCACAACTTGAGGCAGAGTTAAATACTCCTACACCCATCAGCAAGGAGCCCTGGTGGTGCAGTGGCTAAGCACTCGGCTGCTAACTAAAAGGTTGGCGGTTCAAACCTGCCCAATGATTTTGTAGGAGAAAGACCTGGAGATTACTTCCATAAAGATTGCAGTCAAGAAAACCCTATGGGGCAATTCTATTCTGTAACACATGGGGTTGCCATGAGTAGGAATCAACTCGGTGGCAGAACGACAACACTCAGTAGCACAACAGAAGAAAGGCCTGATGGTCTGCTCCTGTGAAGATTACAGCCGAGAAAACCCTATGGAGCAGTTCTGTTCTGTTTTTGTTTTTTGCACCCCTGTCCACCTCCCCCCCCCCCCCACTACCCACTGCCATTGGAGTGGATTCTTAGGGGGGCTTTGAAAGACAGAATGGCCAACTTAAGAGGGCAGGGGGGAGTAGATAATAAAAGCAAGAAAGGAAAGGGGTTTCAGGTCAGAGAGACCCAGCCTTGGCTGAATGGTCTTGGAAAAGCAACTTAGTTTAGTTCTTTACTTTCCTCATTTGTGAAATGGGGCTGATACTGCCTTTGTAGTTGATGTAGGGATTCCATGAGATGTTTGTGGAGCACTTAACACAGACCCTGCTCATGGTAAATGCCTGATGAGAGTGGAAACGCAGCTTTCACATGGGAGCTGATAGTGGCAGCTGATAGTGGCCGGGGACCTAAGAAGGTTTTATTAAGAGTGAGGAGTTTGGCCTTTATTCCCTATGTAGTGGGGAGCCACCAAAGGTTTCTGGTGAAGGAGCCAATGTCGTAGGACCCATCATTCTTCAGAATTGTTCATTCTGAACAATTTGGCGGTAGTGGCTAGGCTACTTGGGGAGGATCAGGTTACTCTGCTGCTGGATGTTTATAGAAACTAAATGGGCCAAGACATCAGTTCCTTTAAAGGCTTTGATGAGGCTCAAGCAGGTGAAATTGCTGAGGACACGTCCATGTTTGCCTTCAGAGTTCCCCATTCTCCTCATCCCTGCCCTTTCTCCATTTTCACATTTAGGTGAATGTGAAATGGGGAGGCAACACGGCCAACAGAGTGGCCGCGTAGAGAACTACTGCACTGTGAGGAAAACTACTGCCAGAGCACCCATGTGTAACTGAGTGATGGAGAGAGTGACAGAGAATTGAACCTACATGTTCACTCCGTCAAGCCACATCCAGGCCTCAGAGTGTCTTGATAACTCACTCCTTCCGAAAGGCTGAGTAAAGACCCTGGTAACCAAAATGACCTTAATATAGAAAGCAGCGTGGCTGGGTTCGAACCACTAACCTTTCAGTTAGCAGCCAAGCAGTTAACCGGTGTGCCACCAGGGCTCCTTAGAAAACAGGCGAAGGAAGTTTTAGTTTTTCAGGATGGTTGTGGGGCAGGGGCAGGGGTGTATGTTAATGGTGAAGACTTGGGTTTAGACATCAAATTACCTTGGGTTTAAACCCTAGTTCCAAGCCCTTAAAGCTGTGTGACTTCCAGCAGTCACTCAACCCCTCTGCATCTGTTTCACCACCTTAAACGGGAACTGTACCAAGTCTTCACCAGGATTATTGAAGGAGAAGATGGTATATGTCAGGGTTGATCATTGTTCCTGGCACAACTGAAAATACTCAGTAAAGTAGCAGCTCTTCTTGTCCATCTTCCCTTTCTTGCTCTTACTATTCTTAGTTTCTTTTAAGCACTCAAAGTGCATTACTTAAATCATTTCCCAATGCATGGAGACTCTAATGGCAGTGGGGGGTGGAAAAGGCAGTATTTTATTCCCAAAGTGATGGCAGATAGTCCCTTCCTGAACGGATGACTGATTCTCCTGAGTCCTAGTGAAAACAAAGTATTAGTAATTGAGATAAAACCAATGAGTTGCTGTTTTCCCCATTTAATAACAAATAACCAAACAATGAATTTGAAGAACTTAAGTGAAGGAGGTTTTAATATCTTTAAAACCTGTGTTGGGTTAGAACCTTCAGTTTGATCTTTTGCAACCTTGGGGTAGGAATTTGTGAGATCTTGGGTAAAGCTGCAGAGGTGTTTTATAAGCCATGTAGGTAGGGAGGCTTATCCTGCAGCATTGCATTCTCGTGTGAGCTTTCAGTCACAGGTGCAATTTCCTGGGGCTACCTAAGCGCCCCAGTACTTAGGCCAAGCCCAGCTTCCTACTCTTGAGTGTGGGAGTCCCATCTGAGAGGGATGGTGTGACTGAAATCCTTGGGCGTGGTTTGCTGTGAGGAAGGGGAGGAGGGAGCTGGCTATACCAGGGTCTCAGGCAGCTGTACCACTTCACAGGCACTGACCTCAACAGGCCTCAGGTAGTCAGTGAAACAAGGACAGCATTTGTCACATACTTGAGCAAAAGGCACCGTGACTACAACTCATTGGCATGGTATCCCTGGTAGCACCTATGCACCTGCTTGGGACAGTTACCTGTATCATACCTTTCTAAGGCATGTGTCTTAGTCATCTAGTGCAGCTATAACAGAAATACCGCAAGTGGATGGCTTTAACAAAGAGAAGTTTATTCTGTCACAATCCAGGAGGCTAGAAGCCCGAATTCAGGGCGCCGGCTCAGGGGAAGGCTTCCTCTCTCTCTGTTGGCTCTGGAGGAAGGTCCTTGTAACACCTCAGTCTTCCCTTGGTCTGGGAGCATCTCAGTGCAGGAATCTCAGGTTCAAAGGACGCATTCTGCTCCAGCACTGCTTTCTTGGTGGTATGAGGTCTCCCTGTCTTTCTGCTGGCTTCTCTTTTATATCTCAAAAGAGATTGGCTGAAGACACTATCTAATCTTACAGATCTCATCAATATAACTGCCACTAATTCATCTCATTACATCATAGTGATAGGATTTACAACACATAGGGAAATCTCATCAGATAACAAAATGGTAGACAATTGTACAACACTGGGAATCATGACCTAGCCAATTTGACAGGTATTTGGGGGAGACACCGTTCAGTCCATGACAGCATATTCTTTGGGTCATCTTATTTCAGTGGTTCTCCAGTAGGGGTGATTTTGCCCCCAGGGGGAATATTTGGCAGTGTCTGGAGATATTTTCGGTCTGCAGACAAAAATGTCAGGGAGCGGGAGGGTTGTTACTGGTATGTCGTAAGAGAGAGGTCAGGGATGCTACTCAGCATTCTACATGCGCAGGACAGCCCCCGCCACAAAGAATGATCTGGCCCCAAATGTCACTCATGCTGAGTTGGAGAAAGCTCCTATCATAAAGTAAATGAATGATTTCTTTTATAAGGATCAGCACAAAGCTAGTTCTATAAGGCGGAGGTTAAAGATGTCCCAAATGTCTAACTTTTCCAAGCTGCTGTACCGTTCCATCATCTCTAATATCAACTACTCTCACCTCAGTACTCTCCCTCCTGTTTTTGGGTTCCCTGATTTCTTGCCATGTCCCACAGAACTCACGGACCATAGAAAGGAAATGGCTCACGAGGTTTTGGAGGCTGACAAATCCCAAATTCATGGGTCAGGTGTAGACTTCTTCCTGGCCCTCGGTCTCTGCCCAGAGGCATTCAGCTTTCTCGTTCCATGGGCCAGGAGACCCGCTGCGCCATCTCCTGCGGGTCTCTGCTACTAGTTTCTGCCACGGGTCTCTCCTTCTTTGGTGGTGGTGGGCTCTCCCATTTGCTCCGGAATTGACTCTCTTTTAAGGCAAAACTGACCAGTCCCCTTGCTAGGCCTCAGTTACCCTATCACACAACCCCTGAGTGGGAGTTACAAGACCATGGCTATAAAGGCCACACAAAAAAGTAACCAATCCACCACATAAAGTACAAGGTTTCTCTCCCTAAGAACACTTGAAATGCCACTTCTTCCACCCTCATTCTCTTCTCTGCCCCATTGCTCTCCAGCATAATGGCAGGTTCATGGCAGCCTTTGTGGTATATTCTGTTAAAGTGAATGGTGAGGTTAGAGAAATCGTGTTATAGCACTTTCATGTTTCTGTGTGAGGAGTAGAAAGGGCCTGAGCCTTGAAGCCATACAGCCTAGGTGCAAATGATAGTTCTTCTACCCAGGTAATAGCTGGGTAACTCTGGGCTAGTTAATCTCTCTTTGTCTCCATTTTTTCATTTCCCCCTCTGTAAAGGTAATTATGAGAATTAAAATACAGCCTTATGTCAAGTTATTGAAATATGTGAGTATTCAACAAATATCCATTTCCTCCTGTTTCTAAATGTACTCTTAGCAAGCAAATGGAAACTCTTTTTAAAAGTGAGCTGGGGTGGGTTTCTGGTTGGGGAGGAAGTTTGGAAGGCTCTTCAGATTTATTTTAAGGAGCGCTTGGGTAAATACCTCCCATATTTGGTTAAAAAGGAAAGCAAGAAAGGAACTTCGTAAAATAGATCAGGAGGAGAAGATTGGTGTGATCTGACAGGAAAATCAGGGAATACAGCTTTTCTCCTAAGGTCCCAGGTCTGAGTTGAAATTCCCAAACTTTTCATTTGATACATTTCTTCTGCACCTAAATCTTCCAGGAACCTCTTGGTTAGAAGACTATGTTAAGCTCAATGCTTTTTTTTTTTTTTTTTTTTAAAGTAGATCAGAGACTTTTTCAGCCAAAAAAGGCTAACTGAAACCATTATTTGAAACCCATTGGGAGGCTTAGGGAAGTTTTGAAGATAGAATGAATAGAACAAATAGTGTGTCTGCCAGCCCGAGGACAGCAGGTAGCTGGCTGCCTCCCGGGTCTGGGGGAAGCCTGGCCCGTGACATGCCTCCCTGCCACTGTCCCTACCGACTGAACCAGGCTCTCAGTGGAAACAAGGATCACAAATGAGGCCGTCATGGGAAACTAGAGGTGGTATGATGGGCCAGCTGAAAAGCTCATCAGAAATAGCTAATGTCCTTGTCTGCTCTCTTTTTTTTTTAAATCAACATTAAAAAAAAATTATTTTTATTGTTGTTGAAAACATACAAAGCAGAACATACATCAGTTCAACAATTTCTACATGTACAATTCAGTGACATTGGTTACATTCTTCAAGTTGTGCAACCATTCTCACCATCCTTTTCCAAATTATTCCTCCCCTATTAACATAAACTCACTGCCCCCTAAGCTTCCTATCTAGTCTTCCAAGTTGTTGTCAGTATGGTTCCATATAGGTAATTCTTTAAAAGAATACAATGCTCAAGACCCTTGTCTGCTTTTGGGAAGCTGTTTTGAAGCATACTTAATATGTAAACTGTCAGTCCTAGGGAGGTTGATCAAAAACGTAGATTCACAGGCAGAGAAGCAGGAGGAATGGAGACATGCAGGAGCTCCTGGTCTGCCAGCCTGGATCACAAGACGTTCTGACTCTAAATAAATGCAGTTTCTTCTCATTTTCTGTCTTTTGTGTTGGTCTCCTTTCCAAAAAGCTCTATACATTATTTGATAAAAGCTATGGGGGAACATTCTGCTTTGGTAATCTTGTTTTCCAAATCAGTGCTGGGCTCTGTGGTCTAATGCATTGTGTGCTGTGTTCGAGGCAGTCTAAACTTTTCACTTCGGCATCATTTTTGCTGGTCATGAGAGTTTCTACACATCCCAGTTGTCCTAAGCATTGTTGACTAAAATAAAATTCTAGGCAGCCTAGAAAACTTGTGCTATTTTCTTGTGATGTATAGTGGTACTTGGCCTTTACAATCACACATTAACTTACAGATAGAGATTTTCACCAATGTATCCATTCTTAAATGCACCTGGGAGAAAAGAGTGTAGAATATACAAGGAATGTTTGTTACCTTGGCTTGATTTTTAGAAATCGAATTTTAAAGTCTTTAGCTTTCAAAAGCTTTCTTTTTTCTTTAGTATTTACCTGTAAACATAGTAGATTGATTTTTAAATCAGTTATTTTATTAGTGTTTTTCTTTTTGTAAAGAAGTTTCAATTGGTAGAATCTTAACTTTGATAACCCCTCATGTTAATGGTATACCTAGAATTTATAGCATTGCCTCACTTTACTTTTTTGTTGTATTGTTGTAACTATGAGAAATATTCTGGTCCTCAGTTTTGTTTTTAGTGTGTAAGCATTGTAACAATTTTTTTTTTTTTTTTTACTATCACTATTGTATCACTAGTGCTAAGAACTGTGGCTAGCACATATAGCAGGCACTCGGTAAGTATTTGTTGCATGAAATAATTATGGAGATTTTGAAAACATAATGGGGGGGACTTTAATTCTACTCTCTTAACACAAGTACCATCAATCTGGTTTATTCCCTTTGAATCTTCTTCCCTGAGCCTGCTTTCTAACGTAATTATCACGACAGTGTAATGCCTATTCTCCCTTTTTTAAACTTAATAATATATGCTAGACGTTTTACCGTTTTGCTGTTATTTTCATAACCTATATTAATGGCTGCCTAACATGACAAGAGAGCTGACCATTTTCCCAGGGTTCAGGAATTCGATTGCTTCCGTTTTATTTTTAAGCTTTACAAATCAACCAAACTGAAGACTTTTCTTTGTGTAGGATAGGTTTGGGTTGTTTTTTGTTTTTTAATTACTACTTCCCTAGGGTGATATTTATGAGAGAGATTACAGATCAAAGAATATGAACAATTTTTTATGACTCTTGACATGAACAGTTGCAAATTGCTTTTCAGGAGCGTTCTCTCAGTTTTTCCTGCCATTAGTGAAGTAAGAGTGAATCATTTTTCACAGAAACAATTGCCTATTATCATTAACACATTTCTTTTGCTAATTTTAAAGGAAAAAATAGTACTTTATTGTTTTCATTTGTATTTCTTTGATTATTAGCAAATATTAAAACTCCAAACATTTTTCCATATGCTAAAAAAATTTCCTTTCTTGCAAAATGTCTGTTCTGGTCCCTTGCTCATTTGTCTTTAAAAAAAAAAAACGGTTGCTGTTGTGTTGATTCTACCTAATGGCAACCCCTTGTGTATCAGAGTAGAACTGTGCTCCCTAAAGTTTTCATTGGCTAATTTTTCAGAAGTAGATTGCCAGGCCTTTTTTTTCTGAGGCACCTCTAGGTGGACTCGAACCTCCAACCTTACAGTTAACCAGTATGTACCATCCAGGGATTCGCATTTGTTTATGGGTGAGTCTTAATGTAGTTTTTTTTTTTTTTTATATAGTACTATAATTTTTGCCATTTTGAATGTTTTTTGAATGGCCCTTTTATTCACTTGTATTTTGCTTGTTTAGCTTTCTTGATGGCAGAAGTTTTAAATTTTTACAGAGACATCATTTCTTTAAGATTTCTTCTGTTGCTTCTAAGCTTAGTTATTCTACCCTCTCATAAACTTGAGTCATTTTGGCCTTTTTTACTTTTTCTATGCTTTTTTAATAATTTATTTTTATTGTTGTTGAAAATACACACAGCAGAACACACACCAGTTCATCAATTTCTGGATGCACAATTCAGTGACATTGATTACATTCTTTGAGTTGTGCAACACATTCTCACCCTCCTTTTCTGAGTTGTTCCTCCTCCATTAACATAAACTCACTGCACCCTAAGTCTCCTGCCCAATCTTTTGAACTGCTCTTGTCAGTTTGATCCCTTACAGATAGATCTTAAAAGAGCATAGTGCTCAAGACAGAATTTTTTTTTACCAATTAAGCTAAAGTGTTGTTTGGTTTTAAAAAGAGTTTGGTAGATATTTTTGGTTTAAGGGTTAAAGATTATCTCAGGTTAATAGTTTCAGGGGTTCATCCATGGCTTCACGAAGTCTGAATGCCATGAGAATTTGAAATTTTGTTCTATATTTTCTCCCTTTTGCCCAGGATTCATCTCTAGAATCTTTGATGAAAATGTTCAGTAATGGTAGCTGGGCACTATCCAGTTCTTCTGGTCTCTTGGCAAAGGAGATGGGTTATTCATGGAGGCAGTTAGCCACATGTTCCATATCCTCCTTCTATTTCTGACTCTCCTTCTTCACTGTTGCTCCAGGCAAATAGAGACCAGTTGTTTTGCTTTGGATGGCTGCTGGCAAGCTTTTAAGACCCCAGGCACTATGCAGTGAACTAGGAGATAGAACAGAAGCACTAAACATGCTATTAGGCTGATTAGCTGAGATGTCCCATGAAACCATGACCCTAAACTTCCAAATGATATTTTTCTTTTAATATATTAAATATTTCAGTCCTTCAGGATTTATTTTGATGCGTAGTATCAGGAGTGGCTTAAGCAGAGTTATCCCAACACCTTATAAGTCCTTTCCTGTGTTTTGTATCTCTCTCTCTCCTTTTAAAAAATAATGCATTGTTTTTCTACAGTAGGATCATACCTTGAGCTACCTACTGTTGTATAAATTGCGCATCCCTTTCTGGGCTAGCACCATACTGTTTTAATTTTTGTTGCTTTAGAACATATTCACAGAGCTAAGCAAAATGTGCTTGTGAACACATTTAAAAGAATTCATCTGTAAATCAGCAAAACTACTGCCTATTTGTGCTGCCCTTTTGACCAGGGAATCTTGGTTAATACTTACCCTCCCCTACCCAGTACATCATATCCCTGCTCCAACTCTGTCAGTATTGGGAGTTGCTTTCAGAATCTGTGTTTATTATCATAATTGCCATATTCAGGTTTCACTCTACTCCAGCATATGGTTGCCCAAGACTGTTTCTTCACCACAACTTTTCTACCCATGTCTGTTCTGGAAAAGAGTTTTTTAGAGAGCTGGACTCTATGCAGAAATAGAACACAAGGGACTCGTCAGATTCTCATTCCCATGTGAAGGATTTTTTTTTTTTTAATGTGCAATTCAGTGGTTTTTAGTATATTCACAGAGTTGTGCATTCATCACCGTAATTCAAGAACATTTTTATCGCCCCAAAAAGAAGTTCTGTGCCCTTTAGCAGTCACTCCCTTCTTCTCCCTGAGCCCTCCCATCCCTTATTTGTTGTTAGGTGCCATCGTGTCGGTTCTGACTCATAGTGACCCTATGTACAACAGAACAAAACACTGACCAGTCCTGCGCCATCCTCACAATTGTTGCTGTGTTTGAACCCGTTGTTGTAGCCACTGTGTCAATTCATTTCATTGAAGGCCTTCTTCTTTTTCACTGACCATCTGCTTTACCAAGTATGATATCCTTTTCCAGGGACTGATCCTTCCTGATAACATGTTCAAAATATGTGAGGTGAAGTCTTGCCATCCTTGCTTCTAAGGAGCATTCTGGCTGTACTTCTTCCAAGACAGATTGTTCATTCTTCTAAATGGAATCATGCAATATGTGGTCTTTATGACTGGCTTTTTTTCCTTAGCATAATGTTTTCAAGGTTTCACCCATGTTGTAGCATGTGTCAGTACTTCATCCTTTTTCTTGACAAATAATACTCTATTATATGGATATGCCATATTTTGTTCATCAGTTGACAGACATTTGAGTCGTTTCTGTTCTTTGTCTCTTGTGAATAATGCTGCTGTGAACATTCGTGTATACATTTTCATATGAATATCTTCTCCTTTCTCTTGGGTATATACCCAGGAGTTGAATTGCTGGATCATATGTCAACTCTATGTTTATCTTCTTGAGGAATTGCCAGGCTGTTTTCCATAGTGGCTGCGCCATTTTACATTCTCACCAGCAGTGTGTGAGGGCTCCGATTTCTCCACATGCTTGCCAACACTTGTTATTATCTGTCTTTTTGCTTCTAACCACCCTAGTAGATGTGAAGTGGTATCTCACTGTGGTTTTGATGTGCATTTCCCTCATGACTGATGATGTTGAGCAGCTCTTCCTGCACTGTTGGTTATTTGCATATCTTCTTTGGAGAAATTCAGATCCTTTGCTCGTTTAAAAAATTGGGGTATCTGTCTTCTTTTTAATTGAGTTTTAAAAGTTCTTTATATATTCTTGTTACAAGTCTCTTGCCAGATACACAGTTTGCAAATATTTTCTCCTATTCTGTGCGTTGACTTTTCACTTTCTTGATGGTACCCTTTGAAGCGCAAAAGTGTTTAATTTTGATGAAGTCCATTTTATCTGATTTTTCTTTGGTCCTTTGTGTTTTTGGTGTCGTATCCAAGAAAGCATTAGAAGACTCATTCTTTCACTGAGGCCTGCTATTTGTCCTCACTGTGGTGTTTTACATAGCTGTATATTTAAAGCACTCCTGGGATTCCATTAAAGAATTCATTCTCTTTTTCCCTCCAGAAACTTTTAAGCTAACAGAGGGAATAAAGGTGGGTAGAGAGCCAGGAAGCTTTGGTCTCTTCATCACTGGTCCTATCCTGACTCACCTTCTCATTTCCCTTGATTTCACCTGGGACACCTGAGCCACGCTGCTCTCCACATATCCTACAGAGGGAGGATGGTAGCTCTTTATGCATGCCAGTGGATTCCTTCAGTTCCTGCTCAGTAGCTGAACGACTAGGTTAAAAATACAGAAAGAAGGGAGAGCTACTGCCCAGACGTCTTCCCTTTTTTGGCTAGTAATGGTTCAGGCAGAGACTGGCCTGCCACTTCCTAGAATCTCACCAAGTGCCTGTAAAGGCAGATGCTCCTGCTCACTAGCCACGGGCACCTGCTTTCCAATGGGCTTAAGGCTATATTCCACCATGTCTAATGCGGGAACACAAGACAGTCTCTTAAAATAAAGGCACTTTGGTAACAATGCTGCAGAAAGGATGTGGGCAAGTGACAGCTGCCAATCAGCCTCCCACCTCGCTGGGCTTTTAGTGCCTTTGAAAAGCTAACAGCTCGAGGGTTCCATTTTAGAATATTCAGGACCTGAAAAATGTTTCCAAAATAATTTTTCCTCCAAAGGTTTGCTGCTGAGCACCAGACTGAAAATAATTCCCCTAGCTGATGGCTAGGAGTCCTATTGGCACAAACGATTAAGCACTCAACTACAAACCAAAAGCTTGGAGGTTTGAACCTACCCAGCAGCTCCGTGGGAGAAAGACCTGGCGATCTGCTTCCGTAAAAATCACATCCAAGAAAACTCTGGGGCAGTTCTGCTCTGTCACATGAGGTCACTATAAGTTGGAATCGACTTACGGCACCTAGCAACAACAGCAACAGCTGATGGCCAGGCCGTTGTTCTTGGGGGGCGGGGGGGGTTAGGTGTGTTGGAGGTGGAGGCGTAACTGGGATTCCCTGCTCCTAAGAACAGTACCAACAGACAGTGCAGGGACCTTCTGTTTAGTTCTACCCATAAACCACAGCCTGCCTGGAAGGCCTGGCTTCGGGCCACTTGTCCTTGGCAAGTTGTGTTTCAGAAATTGCTTGGCAGAAACCAGAGCTGATGGATAGGCTCACATGGTCAGGGTAGACTTGGGCAGTGGCTTCCCATTTACTAGACCTGGGACTGTTCTCCCAAGGTCTTTTTTATAGATGCACTGAGAAAAGAAAAAAAAAAAAAACTTGTCTTTTGCCAGGTCATTTCTATCATCTGAAAGTCATCTAAAACACCACAAATTCTGTTGTTTTAGCACCCCATTTTTCCTGTCATATGGTCTTCAGTCCCTCTCTTGATATTACAGTGCAGTTGGCTTTAATATCTTGATTGTGTAAAAAAAAAAAAAAAAATGCAGTTGGCTACCACGTGGAATTTTTGCTTAGCATGGAAATCCACTTTTCCCTAAAGGTCAAAAGCAAATCAATTTGTTTTGCAAAAGAATTGCTTGTGGAATTGCTTTCAACTCTCCACACCGCCCTGCAATGCCACTCTGTCCCCCCAGGCCCCCTGCAACAAAACAGACAAATCTAGCCCGTACCCCGTTTCTTGAGGCTGGCTGTGTTATATAAGCAGCCTGTTGCTTCTGTGGCCGTTCTTACTGCCCCCACCCTCCTGATCCCTCTCTGCTGTTGTCATCTTTGCTTAGGTTGGGCTCTTTCCTGTGAATAAGAGAAAATAGGAAAATTGCCTGTTTTAGGCAATCCAGGTGTGTTTTAGAGATTGAGAGTTAAGAAGTCAAGTAAATATTTTGGCAGCCCAACAAAGGTAAGAAAGGGAGAATGCACCTAATGGGCTTCTCGAATTACAGGTCTATCCAAAACAGGGCCTTCCTCCAGAGCCACTGGGTGGGGGCGCAGCCAGGCTGAGGTGGGGGGCTCTGTTCCCACCCAACTCCAGGGAAAAGATCCTCGTCAGAAAGTGGGATAATCGTTCCTCCTTAACAGACTCTAATCACATTGCTTCCTCTTACTGGCTGAAAAAAATTCCAGATTACTCTTTCTCTCCTTTTAAACTAGAGCCCTGAAGAAACTGGGCACAATATCTTAGAAAAGAGAGATTTTCCATGTAACTGCAGCCAGCCTGAGGGTCGGAAGCAGAGGGCGATCGTTGAAGGAGGATGGGAAGCAGCTTGCGTGGGGCCACCAGTCTTTTGGGCTCAGGATCTAGCTTCAGTGTGTACCTCAAACAGGCCAGGCTAGGTGTCTTTTCTGTCACAGAACAGAGACATCCCAGGAGGCTCTCTGACCTGCCAGTAGCCTGTCTACTTTGAAGCTGGGCTTTGTGTTTTTTTTTCTCACAGAAAGGCAAACATAAAAGCTGCGTCTCCTCGTCGGCTTCCCCAGTACCTTCTCAGGATCACCTTGGATGGGTCGAGAGCAGCGCAGCCACTGGGCCACTGGTGGGAGGAGGCGGCGGCCCCTTTGATCACTGCCCGCAGTTCCAGGCTCCCGCCTGCAGGCCAGCCAAAGGCCTGGCTTTACTGATCTGATGAGGTGCTGAATAGGACCCGAGGGGCAGTGACGGAGCAAGAAGAAAGCCTGGGGAATAAAAAGGAAACCCCGGGAACCTGCTCGGCTGCATTGGCCGGATTTTCCTACTCGGGAGCCGCTCAGTTCCTGCCAGCCCAGAGCTGTGGGCCCCTCACCCGGGCCTCTCCTGTCTCCTCTTTTCAGCTGCCGCGGTGTGTGTTTTGTGTTTGAATCACGGCTGCTCCCCCTGGTTCTCAGGCTGGGAACCCACTGTGCCTGTTTCCATGGTCACTGGGAAGCTCTTGGTGCCATGTGCTTCAAAGGAAGCCTTTCCCCGCCACACAGCACCCTGCCTTCCCTAGGGGACACACAATGATGGCTCCTCCCCAGCCTCCGGCCCTCGCTGGCCAGGACGAAAGCCCCGCCTTTGCTGAGGACACTGCGAAACATCCCAGACATACCTGCAGGAGAGTGTTCGAGTAGGTGCACATACTTGTGCTGCAGGGGTTCCCAGGTGGCCCCTTGTAGAGCTTTACGCAACTGCCCCAGCCCTCAGTTCAGTAGACTTTGGGAAACTGAAGAAAAGAGCAAAGTGTCAGCCCCTCTGGGGAAGGAAGTGGCTTCATTTTCGGTGGAGGAGGAGAAGAACAAGGAAGGCTTAGATTGGGGAAGGTAGTGGGAACCCAAGGCTGTTCTGGAATCCCTCAGCTAGAGCTGCGTCTTTCGAGCCAGCAGAGAATGAATGGGCTGCGCTGGCTTTTGTGTTATGATAGACATAGTGGGGAGATGGCCCTGGCTTCTTGTCCCCAGAGTTAGGGTTGGGCGATAGTGCTTGCTCACCCCTGTGGGGCCACAGACATGGAGCTGTCACCCAGGGGGTTTAGAGTTTGTTTTTGATTGTTCGTTGAGTAGTGCAGGGGAATGAAATCTATCATATCTGATCCCAGAGAGAAAGGGTCAGTGATTTAATCCCCTTGGAAGGCTGCTACGTGATGACAATGAAATTAAAAGGTGAATATCCCCTGAAGAGCTTACCTTTTGGATGCCAAGTCTACCTCCCTAGCTCAGCAGTAAGAAAGTTCATTTCTGCCTTGGGCTTACTGTACTACAGAGAGAATATCCCAATTGGGTGATTGAGGGTCTTGTGATTTAAATTGGCTGTTTTACCCTGATGTGCCCTTTCCACATCATTGGTGGCTCCTTGTCAGTCTTTTGGCTGGCTCCCTGCAGAAGACGCCCCCAGCAGTCCTGGCACATGGCTTAGTCTCCTGTGTGTGTAGTGATGGGAATTCTGGGGGCAACTTCAGATGTGGCTTTTAAATTGCTGGAAGAAAATTCTCCCTGGTGGTGTTAACTACTTGTAACTAATCCTAGAAAAAGTTTCCTAAAATTTCAGACTCAAGGCTTATATAGGTTTGTTACACCAACATAGTATTCGGTTTGATCCATCTTCACTGGCCACATGTAGATTTTAGGTACGTCTCAGTCCAAAATCTCCAGCATTCCCGAAGGTGCTTTTCGGTTGGAACATGCATCTAGAGCCTGAAAAGGTAGAACACTTGGCATGCCAGTGAAAAGCCAAGTGAAGGATGATGCTGGCTACCTTAATAATCAGTGTCATGATTACATTCCTGCTGTGTGCCAATGTTTTCACACATTATCCACAATCCTTATGATACTCCAGGAGGGAAATGATTTAGGGCACAGGGTGACCGTAGTACTGTGTGTATAATCCTACAGCTGATTGTAGTGGAGGTGGGTGAGTGCCCTGGACTTCCCCACGGTCCTCTTCCCCTTGGCCTGTGCCAATAAGCTGCAGTGGGCCTGAGGGCCTCTAAGCTTAGGTGGTCTTGCATGGGGGTACTGGCTGGTGTCAGATTACTTTGAACATTCTAGGAGGAAAAGTTTGGTTAAATTCAGATATCCAATTTCTTAGTTAGGAGTCCCTGGATTGTGCAAATGGTTAAGCACTCTACTAGTAGCCAAAAGGTTGGCAGTTTGAATCCACCCAGAGGCACCTCAGAAGATAGGCCTCGCAGAAACCCTGTGGAGCCCTTCTACTCTACACATATGGGGTCACCATGAGTCAGAATTGATTCAACAGCAACTAACAAGAAGTTTCTTAGATACTTGAGATTCTAATAAGTGAATAAGAGATCTCACTGAAATCATCTTATTTAAAATTCCTAGTTTCTCTCGTGTAACTTTTACTTGGCTACCCATCTTTTCCTTCTGTAATTATTTTGATCATATCTCCCCTTTTTTCTTTTTCTCATTTGCCCCTCCACAGAAAGTCTATTTGTTTTGTTTTTACAAACCTTCCCTGAAATTGCACATCTCTTACAAGGAGCTCGTTGATACACTCAGATGATGAGGAAAGGAATAACAAGGTGGCACATCTTCTGTTTCAAAAATGCCAGCATTCTTGTGTCCCATTACTAGTGGAAGTTGAAGACCTGAACTATTTGGGGCCCAGCTAGGGCACCACGGTCACCAGTTTCAGAGCACTAGAATGTGACCATGGAGTCCTCTGGGGTCAGGTTGGCTGACTACTCTGTGCGGTAGCAGTGACTTCGCTTATTCTGTGTTCTAAGCTAACTGTCCGGAGATTCTTTATCTAACTTGACATGGAAAAGTTAATGGTGGCAGGATTTACTTTGGCTCTCTTTTATTTCAGGCACGAACTAGAAAAGAGGAGCTTGGAGTTCTGGTTCACTTGAACCTTTTGGGTTTTTTCTTAAGTATTCTCTTTCTCCTCCAGTGGCAAGCCTGTCTAACATAGCATCTTCAAGACTGAATGAGTGTCATTTTCTTTCTGTACCTTCTCTGAATAGAACTCAATGAGGACAGGCACGAATGGCCTGAGCCTGGGTTCAGACCTATGCAGGTCAGGAGTACATTGGTGATTGCTCTTGACTTGAACTTAGTGGTTCTTCAGAAGAAGGTTATTGATTTTCATCCAGTTATACCAACAGCAGTCCTTGTTAGCAGCTTTAATGGAAGGGTTAGAGAAGTTGGACTCTCACCCAGTTCAGTGCTCTTGTTTGTCCAGATTCTGTGGCTGTGATAGTCTAGGTAACCAGTTAACCTCCTTTGTTAACCAAGAAGCTTTATTCCAGTTATTGGGCTAAAAAAAATATATATATATATATATATTGGGCTAGAGTTAGTAATTTAAGATGTGGATGTGTAAAAGGTGTTAAGTTTTACTTGATGTCTTAGAACTACTGGCTGCCATTGAGTCAATTCTGTTGAGTCGGTTTCATCTCTTGACGACCCCATGTGTGCCAGAGCAGAATTGTGCTCCACTGGGTTTCAATGGCTAACTTTTTGGAATTAGATCACCAGGCCTTTCCTCCAAGGTGCCTCTTGGTGGACTCAAATCACCAACCTCTCAGCAGCAAAGCACTTTAACCATTTATACCACCCAGGGATATTAGAACTAGAACTATCCACTCCTTTGCCCTGGTTGCCCTGATTCCTTGATGTTTACTGAGTGACTTTAGAGTACCCATAGTGCTCAGCCACCGTCTAGGCACTGGACTACAGGGGGCCATCGTGGAGCAGTCAGAATGGTGCTTCTTCAGGTCTTACCTTAGAGATCACTTCTTCCTGAGAATCTTTCTGGACCAGTAGTGTGTTAAGAGGGAAGGCTTCACAGAAGAGCTGAAACTCAACTTTCAAGAATGGATGGGTTTGGGGTGAGGGAGGGAGAGAAGGGAATTCCAAGAGTGGGGTCCAACAGGAGCAGAAATAATACATAATGTGTCCTAGGGCCAGAAAGAGTGTCACTGGGCAGTAGAACATCCCTTGATAGGCAAGGTGTTTCCAGGGCGTACATCAAGACGCAGGCAAAAGAGGAGTGAACGGTGGAGGGGAGGGGAGAGGGCTCCCAGCAGAGGGAACAGTATGTGCTTAGGCCTAGAAATAGATTGCCAGCTTGGACATTTCTGTGAGGTTGCTACGTATTACTGTTCTACAGCAATCTAAGTAAACGAAAGGACTTAAAATTTTTTAGACCCTAAAACTTAAATCCAAGAGAATTTTTTGCATGAATAAACCGAAGTGGTGCTTGATAGAACTGCCCAGTCAACATGAAACTCAAACAGGGCTTTGGTTTTCCCCTTCTATGGCACTGTTTTACCCTGAATGTTCTTCACCTTTCTTTGTTCTTGCTACTTAATTCTTCACCGTACTTTTTTTTACACGTACCTCGCTACTCCACCTTGGTTTGTAATTTACAGTCATCCTGAGAATTCTAGAAAGGAAGAGAATTCTTCATTCCCCAGGCAGGCTGTCTTGGTTTGTTAGAAGATGTGCCAGTAGGGTTGCAAAGAATGATAAGGAATTGCACAGGCGGTACTCTGGGTCCACGCAGGGGGCCAACAAGCTGGCTACACCATTCTGTGGTAACCTTCTTGCAAATGGGGCTCTCCTATCCGCCTCTATGGCTGACTGCCACCAGCCCCATGGTATGAATGGCAAGGAAATGAGGGCCGGCGGCTGGCCAGACGCCAGGGTGCAGGCCCTGCTGGCGGAGAACCAAGGCAGAGGGGAGAAATCACTCTTGTGTATGAGAGAATGCTAGCTCCAAAACCTGTAATTCCCAAGTTTAAAAAAAAAATTTTTTTTTCTTAAGATTTTTCAACCAAACTGTGCTTTTATCTTTCGGTTCTGAATGGGAGATTGTTCACACAGCTAAGCTGGCTGCAGAAGCCAGGCCAGTTAAAACAATACCAGGCAGCTTTCCTCCAAGTAACTAGAAACTGTTGGCTCAAAGGAGCCTGAACCGAGGAACCAACCTGCTGGGAGATGTTTTCCAAGGAACTGTAAGCAACGCCTGAATATAAATCCTCCTGCTGGGGAATGGCACTTTGGCAAATGAAGACCCTAATTAGAGATGGAAGGGTTTCTATTTTGTTTGTCTTTAATCCTTACCCTGGGGCCTTTGCAGGGCCGCCATGTCTCTGCTTGTGTGCAAAGAAATTTCCAGCTTCTCTTTGTAACAAGATCCTCTTTGGGGAAAGAAGCAACAAGCTGATGATGTGGGCCCACCACAGCTGGGGGACCCTGCAACCAGCCTAATCCAAAACAAGGAGCTGGGTCTGGGATAGAGTGGCTGGGTCACCTGGCATGGTGGGTTGTTTGAAGTTGGTGGCCAAGCTGAATGCCACACTGCCTCCCTCATCCCCCTAAGACACCCAAATCCATGCTTAGACTACAAGTGAAGTTTGTTAACTTCCAAAGGAGAACAGGAGTATGAACAAAATGCAAAGCAGTACGGGAGAAGGCAGCTCTGACGCGCCAAGGTCAAGGTTGCATTGAAATGGGTGGTGAACCGCTCTTACCTCTTCAGCCTTCAACATGACTCTTTGGTCGTTTGATCTGGGCTGTGAAGCAGAAGGTACTATGCTGTCTTTCAAACTGATCACCTTTTAGTTCTTGAAATATTCAGAAGCATCAGCTATGTGGAGAACCTGCACACAACAGTGTTGTCCTGTTTTGTTGTGGGCACATCAACGTACCCGGTCACTCACTGGAATTTCTTTTTGGCCCTGGAATGGCAAATGAGCAGAGCTTTCTGGGCCCAAAGTGTTGGATTGTTGGTAATTACAGAATCAATTCTAGATAATCAGTTATGGAATCAGTTGTAGATAACCAAAGTAAGACGTAGTGAGGTATCGTTTTTAGCCTCTCAGGTCTGTTCTCCTTTAGAGGCATCACCCTTCATGTTGTTAAATGTGGGAAGGGTGGGTAAGAATTTTGTGTGCCTGAGTATTTTTATGCGCTCTAAAGGGCTGTTAACTGTTTATTGTTAGATTGCTTGGTACAGGATGCTTATGCCTAAATGACTTAAAATGTGTGAGGGGAAATGATATATTTTCGAGTCAGAGGAAGGATGCTTCTTTTGAGCAGCTGCTCCATGTTGAGCCTGTCCGGTCAGAATCTCCTTTAGTATTCACAACAGCTCCCTGATACACTTGATACATTCCTTTACAGATGAATACACTGACACTTGGGGAGGGGACTCATCTAAAGCCACCAGACCTCCTGCTCTTCTCTGCCCCCTCAGCTCCTCTTCACACATCAGTTCTGTCCTTTGAATTAGAAGCTGAGCCTACAGATGGTGGTTGTTCCAGCTCTGAACACATTACAGGACCGACTAACCAATTCCTGCCCAACTGATTCTCCCCCCGCCCCATTGTTGAGAAGCCCAGTGCTACTGAAGAGCCACCCATTACTAGCGGCCACATGCCAGACAGATGTACCCACTACATCCATTTCCCAGAAGTCCTCAGCTTGCCCAGACTGTCTAAAGTTAGGTTTCAGGGAATCCCAAGACATTTTTTTTCAGCTCTGTGCTTGTGGTTATGCCGTTCGGCTTGCTGGAGAAAAATGGCCTAATCCGTTTGCTGCCTGGCAAGAGGGTGACAATGAAGAGCATCCTCCAGTGCCAGTAGACTGTCCGTGTTCCAACTGCTCGGTCTTGGTTTAATTTCCAGTGTGGCTTGTGACTACTTAAAGCGATTGAGAAACAGGACTACAATGAAAACTGAGGTTTTTGATGATACCTTGATCCCTTTAAAAAGATAAAACCCGCCACCATTCTGTCCTTGATTTTATTCTGTTGCTGTTGGAGATGTTTGGTGCTTAAATGGCAAGACGTGATGGCAACTTTTCCCTCTTGTTCCTGAGAATGTTTGCTGAGTATACATATAGCTAGTTTAAAGCTGTGTCAAACTGAAACAGGTGAGGAGGAGGGACCCCAGATAGTTGGCACATCATCCCACGCTTGTACCTAATGAACGTCTTAGATTATCGCCTGCTAAACTTGTGGTGACAGTGGCTTTGGAAGGGGACCCAGATGTCAAGAACCAAATTCTGTCACAGATTTTTAAATGGCCTGTGGAGCCCTGGTGGCACAGTGGTTAAAAACTCAGCTGCTAATCAAAACGTTGGCCGTTCAAATCCACCAGCCACTGCTTGGAAACCCTGTGGGGCGGTTCTACTCTGTCCAATAGGGTCATTATGAGTCAGAATTGACTCGATGGCAGTGGATTTGAATTTTGGATATAGGCCATAACTATGATTAACTAGAGTGAATGGAATAATACCAAATTGATGGCAATGCTGTTTTTACTACATGAGTGTGAGGAACTAGGGGTGAGGTGTGCCTAATATAAGCAGCCATGAACATCAAAGGATATTGGTGGTGGCCTTTCCTGGGACAGTTAGCATCGCTGACAATGTTAATAATATCTTCATGGCCGGAAGAAAAAAACCTTTGTACAGAGGTTTTAATATGGTTCCCAATACATCTTTCTTTGTATCTTTACCTTGTAGTTTTTATTCTGCCCTGGTCATTTCTGTTGCCATCACGTGGCCATCTGGAGTGCTGCTGTGACAACAGTTGGGATCCTAGCCAAAATCATATCCCCAGGAAGAGCTGAGAAAGGGCATTTTAATTATCACGATAGGCATTCTTGCTTTTCAACTTTGTCTTCCTCTTTTTAATTGCCTTTGTGTTTGTTTGTTTTGAGCAGGGTAATTAATAGTGGTAACATCACTGAAGTCCTTCAGTCTTCTGAAGTCATGCACATTTGCAAGTGCCCTGTTTGTCCACTGCAATTCACCTGGTAGCAGCAGCCCTGCTTACATTGTAAGGCAGGCTTGGAAGATGCTTTTCCTGATGGCTGTGGGGTCCCTGGACCATGGGTGGGTCAGCAGCAGCAGCAGCAGCATCTGTCCAGAAGCCAGGATAGGGATGAGAATGTGCAGCCCATCCTCCTGAGACCCCCTCTTTTGCCGGGAGGCAAAGACAACTGGTCCCCCAGCTGTACTGAGGCAGCCTGGAGGAAATACACTGGACCCTCAGTGGCCTCATTTTATAGCTCAGTGTAGAAGAACAGATCCTGCCTCTGGAATTCATTCACGTTTATTAAGTGCCTCCTATGTCCCTGGTTGGAAACCCTGGTGGCGCAGTGGTTAAGTGCTATGGCTGTTAACCAAAAGGTCAGCAGTTTGAATCCGTCAGGTGCTCCTTGGAAACTCTACAGGGCAGTTCTACTCTGTCCTGTAGGGTTGCTGTGAGTCGGAATCGACTCAACGGCAGTGGGTTTGGTTGGGTTTGATGTCCCTGGCGGCGTGCTAGACACCGCTCATACAATGGTGATTCAAATAGACAGTCAGGACAGGCGATGCAGAGACAGCCAGCAGGTAAACACATACATACCAGGGTGGCTGTAGATGGTGACATGCTTTGGGACCAATAGCCAGGGGCTGGAAGGGGAACGGGACACCTCTGTGTTGGCTGCCACATGAGCTGAGAGCTCAGAGTGGGGTCCTGGAAGAGAAGAGGGCAGCATCCGTGCTCACCCATCACCACTCAGAACTTTCTGCCTCTGTGCGTCTAACAGCTCCGCACATCTGCCCTTCAGCTTGTCTGCCACCTGGGGTGTGCTCCCTGCTTCCTGTCATCCCTGTCATTTTCTAACCCATCACACAGCACTTTGCTGCCATATAAGCATTAGCACCTGTCTGCTAGGTAATAAAATGAAGGCACTGAAGTCTTACAGTAAGTTCAGTGCTTATTTTAGGTATTTTGTTAAATGTTAGCTACTTGACTATTTTGTGACAACTGTTTTCAGACTCTGAAAATTGCATAATATGCTGCGTGATGTGAAAGGATATATATGCAAAACCTGTTGTTATTTTTACTAATCATTGCCTGAAACTTACCATTCTGAGTTGTTTTAATGCTTCGTTGTAGCTTGAGAAGTCCAAGTTTAATTGCTGTTGGGTTTTGGTGTATTGTTTTAAGTTAAGGAGCCCTGACTGCACAGTGGTTAAGCGCTAGGCTGCTAAGTGAAAGGTTACCAGTTCGAACCCACCAGCTGCTCTGCAGGAGAAAGATAGGACAATCTGCTTCTGTAAAGATTTGCAGCTTTGGAAATCCTGTGGGGTATTTCTACTCTATCCTGCAGGGTCGATAAGAGTTGGAATCAACTTTGCGGCAGTGCGTTTGGTTTTTGCTTTGCTTTGGGTTGATATCCTTCCTTGCAAATGTTTTTTCCCCCTCTCAGTGTCTTGAAAGAAGGAAGGAAGCAAAGAAAAATAAAACCGATCAAAACTAAAATTGGCTTGACTGATGAGAGTTGGATCTTATACCCCAAAGTAAATAATGTTGCAAGAGGTCACTGGATGATCTCTGACTGATGATGGCTCTGGTACTGGCAAAGGGCGTTGCCACAGCTCAGTCAGAGCTGCTCAGTGTGTTGACCTCCTGTTCTCATAAAAATGTAGAGGCCAGGCCAAGTGCCCTTCCAGCCTGCGATAGGTACATTTAGGAGGATGAAGTAGTAGTTGATTGCCTTGAAGAAGGAAGACGAGAGTAGAGGGAGAGGTTGTAATGGGTTAGAGAACTTGTTCTTTAGAAATGAGTGAGAAAACAAGGCTTTACAGGGAAGGGAGAGGGGAGCGCTAGAGAATAAAAGGTTTTACTAGAACTATTTCCTTTGTTCTACTAAGTCAAGTTTTCCTGTTGTTGTTAAGTGTTGTTAAGTCAATTTTTGACTCGTAGTGACCCCATTTGACAGACTAGAACTAACCCCACAGGATTTTCTAGGGTGTGACCTTTATAGGGTTGCTATGAGTCGGAATCGACTCAACGGCACAGGGTTTGGTTTTTTGGTTTTTAATCTTTATAGGAGCAGATCACCGGTACTTTCTCTTGCAGAGCCGCTGGGTGGGTTCAAACTGCCAACCTTTCAGTTAGCAGCCCAGCAGTTAACCATCGTGCCACCAGGGCTCATTTTCCAAGTCTTGCAAGCACTGAATAATTATAGTAGAAAAGGCTTGAGTGTGGCCATCCTTTCACTTGTTCAGTAAAGGTTAATTTAAAGACTTACTGGGATTTTAGGTAGACTTTGAATTTAGTGGTTTTTAGTGGTGATGGAAATAGAAGTGTATTTGTTCCTTAATGTCTGAGTGACCTCTTGGTATTGAAGAGTGATTAATGATTAACCAGGGAATTTCAAATGAGATGCTTTCATATTCTGATTTAAAGAAGTTGCCCCAGGTCCATGAGACCTGGCTGGTGTTGGTGTGAGCTGGGAGCACAGTGGGGGGCTCGTGCGTCTCAGAATATTGTGGCTTCAGGTGCCAACACTTCCCTCCCCGTGTGAAGTGCCCATATCATCCTAGGGGTTGCGCCCAGGGGCGCACTAAAGGCACTTCTGCAACATGTTTTCATTAGAAATTCTTGAAATGGGAAGAGAAAGTAATGCTTGCATAGAAAGAAAGGTTGTCTGCTTCCCTATATTTTAGACAAAACTGAGATCCCAGATCAGGGGCAGAGTTGGTGCATGGCTGAGAGAGATGTGGCCCAGCTCTCAAGCCCACTCTTTAATTTCTACTCTTGGAGGTGTGGCATGTTTTTCAGGCAGAGATCTGCTGGTTTGATGAAGGCCAAAGTTGTGAGGCATTGGCCACACAGGGTGCACCTGCATAATGTTTTAAGTTTAAACTAGTTGCCAACACTTCAACTGGAAGATTTAATATAAAAACCCACATTTCTGTGTTCCATTAAAAAAAATATTAGGAGGTCCAGCAGTGCTGGTGTCTCATTCTTCCTGGTGAAGGAAGCCCAAACCCTTGGTTAGACAGGCTAGCACTGTACAATCTGCCACAGTCTGCACCACTCCCTGCTGACTCCTGTAGGCAATTGAGTTTGTGATGTCTGTTGTATGATTCCAGACTGCTGTGGAAAAACCATTAAAGTTGTCTGTGGAAGGTTGGAGTGAATCAACTGTGAACACAGACCAATATTTTCTGATGTTCAAACAATAACTGAATGAGGACCTGAGATAGGTTGGCTCACTGTTGTTGTGTGCCTTGGAAATCCTGTGGGGCAGTTCTACTCTGCTTTATAGGGCTGCTACAACGACTCGGAACGGATTTGTTTTTTGGGTTAATCTTTACAGAAGCAGACTGCCGTATCTTCCTCCTGCGGAGCCACTGGTGAGTTCAAACCACCAACATTTCAGTCAGCAGCCAAGTGCTTAACCACTGCGCCACCAGGGCTCCTTCTAGTTTGGATTAGAAGACTTATTATGCCTCTCCATTCTGTCAAACCCTGTAAGACCAAAGTAGGGTGACCATACCAATTTGTCATCCAAGCTAGGACACTTTTGAGAACCAAAGGCGATGCTAGTAGTATTAATTATGCAGAGCCAAGTATAAGCTGGGGCTGTCCTGGCCATGCTGGGACATATGACTGCTCTAGGTCTGTGAGAAGGGCCTCTGGTGGCACGGCGGTTAAGCGCTCAGCCGCTAACCGCAAGGTTGATGGTTTGTACCCACCAGCCGCTCCATAGGAGAAAGATGTGGTGGCCGGCTTCTGTAAAGATTACTATCTTGGAAACCCTGTGGGGCAGTTCTGCTCTGTCCTGCAGGGTCACTAGGAGTCAGAATCGACTCAGCGACAATGGATTTGGTTTTTGGTTTTAGGCCTGTGAGACAAGTAAACAGGAAGCTCACCTTATATCAACAAGGGCGAGTATGGCAAAGGCTCATAAGAGGGGCTCACATGGGGGCTATAGTGGTATAGAGATGGTTCTGGAAAAATTGGCCAAGGCTTTGCAGTCAAGGAGACTTTTAGGCAGATCCTTGAGCATGAGAAGCATGAGGTAGAGAAGACTCTAGGAGAGTGGTCAAGGTAAAAAGAATAACCTAAGCAACAGCTAGGAGGTCTTAGTTTTTCAGAAATGGGGAATTTAGTGGCTGGCGTACGAGGTGCTTAGAGGCAGATAGTGGGAGAAGAGGTAGACCAAGTAGACTGAAGTGTGTTTTGAACATTACGGTAAGGAACTGGGGCTTGGATCTGAAAAGGGTGAGAAGATAACTCTGGGCAGTGTGTATGGGGTAAATGGGAAAGTGATTGGTGACAGGGGAACTTGAAATACAGGGTAACAGGGATGCAAGGGGAGGGCCTACTCAAAAGTGACCCCCTATGGGGGTGGCAGACTAGGTGTGGAGAGCGGAAGAGTCGGGTTGTGTGAGGAGCGGGAGAAGAGTGGTTTCTAGGTTCAGACAATGGTGACTCCATTAGCCTGAGACAAGGAGTCTAGGTTTGAGAGAAACTTGGTAACTTTGATTTTAGTCATGTTGCATTGGAGCCCTGGAATTCAGGAAAAGGGTCAGGGCTGGATGTAAAGGTTGGAACATCATTTTATGGCGGGAATGTGTGTGTTGAAACCAAGAGTCTGATTGAACTTGTCCAGGAAGAAAGTATAGACTAGGGAAAGGGGCCAGCATAGGACTTTAAAGAGAACTTGGAATAAGGGACAAAAAGAGGGAAAAGCCAATAAAGGAGAGGGGAGACAAGTTGTGGAGAGAGGTATGTAAATAGGATACACTGGAAATCTCCAGAGGAGGGCGTGGCAGGGAGCTCCATAAGCACCAGAGGCTGTAGAAAGGGCACTAGAGAAACCTGGTGTCATCCTTGATTACTCCCTACCCAATCAGTCACCAGTTCTTTGCTGATCTCTCAAGTCATTTGTCTTCTGCCCATCATTGCTGACCTTACCAATCCAGGCCACCACCATCCTTGCCTGGATCGCTGCTGCAGCCTTATCTCAGGTCTCCCAGCCTCCAGTCTACTCCCTGGTCTAGCCTCAACCCTGCTGCCTGAGGGATCTTCTCAGAATACTAACAGATCTGCTCACATGCCTTCTCTGACTAAAACCCTGTGGTGGCTTCTCGTCGTTGTTACCCCCAGCCCAGGCTTTCCACCTGGCACACCAGGCCCTGCAGGAACCAGCCTCAGCCATATCTCCAGGACCATGCCTTGCTCCTCTCCCTCTTGGGTCTTTCCATTCCTTGAACAAACCATACTCTCATCTCTGGGTCTGTGCACATGCTGTTCCCATTGTACAAACACTCTGCTTCTGCCCCACTCCACCCTCACTTTTCTACAGATCCTCTGATTTTACTTTCTCTCCAGACAGCTCCCCTCGTCCCCAAGCTGTGTGGTCTCAGCTCCCTGTACTGCCGTACTATTGCGCTTGTCCTTTTTCTCCGGTTGGACTATAAGCATCTTAACAGCAGAGACCTTGTCTGCATTTTTACCACTGTATCCCTAGCGTCTAACTCATTGACCAAGGTGTAGTTGAGACTCTGAGTGAGTGGGACCACGTAAGAGTCAAGTCACGGGAATCCAAAGATACGAGAGAGAGAAGAGAAGCTCTGAGGGATTGCTATGTCCTCTCTCCGTGTGGGCTTTTATCATCCAGGCTTCTTCATATGGTGGTCTTGGAGTTCCCAGTAGTAAGAGAGGACAGGCTCCAGTGTACAGCACTTTTCAAGCCTGTGCTTTTGCAGCACGTTTGCTAATATCACGTGGCCAAGCCCAGATTCAAGTTCCCCCTCTCCAGCTTCATGATGGGAGGAGCCACAAAATATCGTGGCCATTTTTTTTTCTTTCTACTCAACAAGTGTGAATTCCTTGTAACACTTGGCAGGAGGAAATACAGTGAAACCTGTGAGAGCTGGGACTTGACAGGATTGCCTTGTTTTTTTCCAGGTCTTCCACATTTTCTGCCTCTGACAGGGTGCAGCTTATCACTTTTCTGTTGCTCTCTATTAGTGGAAAATATTTTAGTTTTCCTTCTCTAACAGGTTTCCACCTTACACAGATTCCGGCTTTCACAGGCTTTACTGTATTTGGTTCTTTGGGCCAGTTGTGTAAATTCCCAGTTGAGCCACAAGGGAGAGAAATTCAGAATTTAAATAACTGAAGATCCATCTAATTGTGGGGGACGTTGTTTCACATCTGCTTTGTAAGGAAACTGGAAGGTAGTAGTGCAGGGAAGAACAGTGCCACTGATATTCATGACTTCCACCTAAAGTGACTACTAAAGACTGATATACACAATTCAGATTCACACTTGAGTGTCCTCCCTCAAAGCAGCATTTGTTTGATTTGCAGCACTTGACAACACCTTAGTCCCACTGCTGATTTGAGAGTGACTATGAGTAATAAGGAAACCCTGGTGGCGTAGTGGTTAAGTGCTATGGCTGCTAACCAAAGGGTCGGCAATAATATGAGTAATAATCATAGCTGCCATGAATCATTGCCTTGTACCAAAACTATGCCAAGCACTTTAAACCCATGAATTTGTTTGATTCCCTCAACAACTCTGTAAAGTACTATCACTGTCCCGGTTTTACAGATGAGGAAACAGAGGGCCAAAGATTAAGTGACTTGACCAAGGGCATCTATTTGGTGAGTGATAGAACCAGGAATTTAAAAATCCCTCAGGCCATTGGGCTCCCCTGAGTGTGGGTAGCACCTTGCTGAGAATTTGCATTTCTGACAAGTTCCCTGCTGAGAATTTGCCTTTCCACCCCAGATATACTGAATCAGAATCTACATTTTAGCAAGATTCCCAGGTGATTGTTATTATAACTTCCTGGGAATTTGTTAGAAATGCAAACAGACTTGTTAAAAAAATGGAAAAAAACAAACCTGTTCGAAGCCCTGCCCAAAAGTTCCCTCATGTCCTTTGGAACTCACTCCCTCCCTTCCACCCTTCCCCAGTCCCCAATCACTGGTCTGCTTTCTCCTACTTTAAATTAGTTTGAATTTTATACAGTTTTATATAAAGGGAAGCATACAGTATATACTCCCTTTCTGTCTTTTTTTACTCAGCATAATTATTTTGAGATCCACTCATGTTATCATGTGTATTAGTAATTCATTCCCTTTTAAATTTTAAATTAGAAAAGTGAAGACTGCTTTTTTACTCTGAACTTGGGCCAAGGCGATTGAAGTTGCCTACGAATTGTACATTAACCAACTAATGTCGGTGATGAGTTAAATTATAACTTCATCTGTTAGCTGTTAACGTGACCCCTAAACCTAACCTCCTCCTCATAGACACTAACCCCTGTCTGACACTGGTCCCAGGCACACTTTCTCTTGGAGGCTGAAGCTGAAGTAGGAACCCAGTATTTCTGAGTCTGGGTTGGCCCTGGTGATGAACACATCGTGAGGACGGGGCTATATCTGTGATGTGTGAGGAACAGAATAACAAGGGCTGGGTGCTTGTTAAAAAAACTCTGGCTTTAGTCAGCTCTGTTTTACAAGAGTTATACAAATGTCCTAAGCTTAGTAGAAGCAAATTGAGGTTATTGGGAAAAACTAGGGGCCTTCTTTAAAGTTTTTTTTTCTTTAAATGTTGGTGTCTTAGTCATCTAGTGCTGCTATAACAGAAATACCACAAGTGGACGGCTTTAACAAAGAGAAGGTTATTCTCTCACAGCCCAGTAGGCTAGAAGTCTGAACTCAGGGCACCAGCTCCAAGGGAAGGCTTTCTCTCTCTGTCGGCTCTGGAGGAAGGTCCTTGTCATCAGCCTTCCCTTGGCCTGGGAACATCTTAGAGCAGGAACATCAGGTCCAAAGGACGTATTCTGCTGCTGGCACTGCTTTCTTGGTGGTATGAGGTCCCCTGCTCTGTGCTTGCTTTTGCTTTCCTTTTGTCTGTAAGATAAAAAGTGGTGCAGGCCACACCCCAGGGAAACTCCCTTTACATTGGATCGGGGATGTGGCCTGAGCAAGGGTGTTATATCCCACCCTAATCTCCTTTAAACACAGGCAGGTTATGATTTATAACACACAGGAAAATCACAAGATGGAGGACAGCCAAACAGGGCCTAACCAAGTTGACACATATTTTGGGGGGGACATAGTTCAATCCATTACACTTGGCTTTAAATCTCAATGTATAGGAATGTTCTAGTAATGATTGCTTCAAATAATACAAAAAATATTTTTATTCTTAATAGTCATCGTTGTTAATTGTCAATTCTGACTTATGGCAACCCCATGCATGCAGGGTAGAACTGCTTCCTAGGGTTTTCAAGGCTGTGACCTTTCAGAAGCAGATCTCCAGGCCAGTCGTCTGAGCCGCCTCTGGGTGGCTTCCAGCTGCCAACCTTTCAGCTAGTAATTGAGTGCTTAACTGTGTGTGCCACACAAGGACTCTTTTCTTGATAGTAGTTGCCAGTTTTTTTTTTTTTAATTCTTATTGTGCTTCAAGTGAAAGCTTACAAATCAAGTTAGTCTCTCATATAAAAATTTATATACACCTTGCTATATACTCGTAGTTGCTCTCCCCCTAATGAGACAGCACGCTCCTTCTTCCAGTCTCTGTTTTCTTGTCCATTCGGCCAGCTTCTGACCCCTTCTGCCCTCTCATCTCCCACCCAGACAGGAGCTGCCCACATAGTCTCATGTGTCGACTTGATCCAAGAAGCTCACTCCTCACCAGTATCAATTTTCTGTCCCATAGTCTAGTCCAATCCCTGTCTGAAGAGTTGGCTTTGGGAATGGTTCCTGTCTTGGCGTAACAGAAGGTCTGGGAACAAGGAGCCAGTTATTTTTTGATTCGCCTAAATTATGATCTCCCTCCCAAAACAAATACTTGGACATTATAAAACTTAGAGGACCATAAAGAAGGATGTGTGTGGTGGTGGTAGGAGGGTTTGATAGGAATGCAGTCAGCTCTGAGTGATACACCCACCCCTGCTGCCAGCATGCTCTGACTTTGGGGAAGTCACCGCCTCCTTTGCCAATCTAGGATTTAGGACTACCTGTTGCTGTCGAGTTGATTCCAACTCATAGTGACCCTACAGGACAGAGTAGAACTGCCACATAGGGTTTCCAAGGAGCAGCTGGTGGATTCAAACTGCCAGCCTTTTGGTTAGCAATCAGACACTTAACCACTGTGCCACCAGTGCCCTGGATTTAGGACTAGGTGCTCTTTAATCCCATTTCAGGACTGAGAGGCACTTAATCCATTTCCATGGACCATAGGTCACTGTGATCTAAGAGACCCCTTTTGTCCCTCTCCACAAAGACCAGTGACTCCTCAAGTGCACTGCATGGGCTCCTGGGGCCCAGAGAGGCAGCCTCAGTCAGTTATTCAGTGTGGGACCATCAGACCAGACCTGTGATCTCCAGTGTTTAAAGGGAGCTGGTGGTGGTCCCCCTTGTAGGAGAGGTTTGTTGGTCCTTCCATTTGCCCCCCAGCCACCTGGAGGGTATGCGGTTAGATTTGTTTAGCCTCAAAATGATGCTAGCCAATCCCCCATGTCTGCCTGAGAGATGGGTGCCTCTTGATCCAATGCTGGTATATTCTACAATTATTTCCTTGTTTGGGGGGTTATGTAGTGCTTGTAGTTTTAGCTCTCTCCACTTACCCACAAACCAGGGCACCAAACTCCTGAATCATAAAACAAAACATAAGAACCCTGAATCCTGACCAAGCTCTTTTCCTGTTCTCCTTTTGAGACTTCCCCAACAGGAAAGGCACTGGGTAATTGATAGAGATTATCCCTGATTCCCTTAATGTAACCTTTTTACTCTTTCCTTTTCCTGGGATTAAGCTGTTCCTTTGCAAGAAATGCTTTTCTTAATGACACAGTTATCTGCCTATTGTTGACCAAAGGAAGTGATGCTGCTCAACTCCACCTTTCTGTGCGTAGTGGTCCCTTTAGTCTCATTGTAATGATTTTGAAAGGCATTAACTGATTTTTTTTTTCAATTTTCTGCATTGTTAAACGTGATCAAACAATACTTTGAAATTACTTTGCCTCCTTGAAGCAATAATTGCGTATGTATTTGTTGTTAAGTAGCCCTGGTAGCATAAAGGTTAAGTGCTTGGCTGCTAACTGAACGGTTAGTGGCTCGAACCCACCCAGTGGCTCCACAGGAAAAAGACCTGGCAGTCTGCTTCTGTAAGGATTACAGCCTAGAAAACCCTATGGGACAGCTGTTCTTTGCCATTGGGGTCACTATGAGTCTAAAACTGACTGGACAGCACCTAACAACAACATATTTTTTGTTGGATGTGTGCGTTAGTACTGAGTAGATATTTTCATATTTCCTGCATGAGGTTCTGAGGCAGCATTGCCGCACCGTGTAAGGCCTGCGGGTCACAGAATGATGAGTCAAGGTCTGATATAAAGCAGACCCTGTTAGCATGTTAGCACGTACTTTCCTAACATCCACCTGATGACCATCCCTCCCTTTAAGGAGTAATTCTTGCAGTCTTGTGACTTTCCTCCCCTTGAGGGCCCTTACCTCTGTGTGCAGTGTCTCTGGTGTGACTACTGAAGAAAATTAAACTGTAAGCTCCTGAGGAGAGAGACTAGAGCTTTTAAGACTGGATCTTTTTTGCATGCAGCTGTACCTTCATGGTAGACACTCAAGTATTTGTTGAAATTAAATATTTGGCCTGGAATCACATAGCTGTGGGACTGAACCTTTATAAGGATCAGAGAACCCCTTCCAGGGAAAATAAAATTTCAATTCGTTTTCCAAAAATGTCACTAGACCATAGGATACATGCATGCCTGTATTAGAAACTAAACTGGGAGTGCCAACTGCTATCCAGGGAAAGGGAAAGAAAACTGAAGATCCAAACCAGTTGTCTTCGAGTGGTTTCTGATTTATGACAACCCAATATATTGCAGAGTTGAGCAGCGCTTCATGAAGGCTATGACCTTTCAGAAGTAGATCACCAAGCTTTTCCTGCAAGATGCCTCCGGGTGGGTTCAACTTCCAACCTTTTGGTTAATAGCTGAATGCTTAAATATTTGCGCCATGCAGGGACTCCTTAGAGGGAAATAGCAGTCGATAAATGTATATGATGGCTTCATGAGCAAACTATAATACATTATTACCATGTAAAAAAAAAATTATATATATATATATTCTCTAACAACAACAAAAAAAAAAACTTGCTGTTGAATCAATTCCAACTCATAGCAATCCTTATAGGACAGAGTAGAACTGCTCCACAGAGTCCAAGGAGCAGCTGGTGGATTTGAACTACTGATCTTTTGGTTAGCAGCCATAGCTCTTAACCACTGCGCTACCAGGGCTCCCTTTAGCAAATGGTGCCGACAAAACTCAATTTGAAACAGGACTCATACCTTACACCGTACACAAAAACTAACTCAAAATGGATCAAAACCTAAATATAAAACTTAAAACTATGAAGATCATGGAAGAAACAATAAGGACAACCCTAGGGGTCCTAATACATAGCGTAAATGGTATACCAGCCATAACTAACAATGTACAAACAGCAGAAGATAAACTAGATGAATGGGACCCCCTAAAAATTAACCACTTACCCTAATCAAACCAAAACTAAACCCGTCGCCATTCAGTCAATTCCAATTCAGAGCGACCCCATAGGACAAAGTAGAACTGCCCCATAGGGTTTCCAAAGAGCGGCTGGTAGATTCAAACTGCTGACCTTTTACTTAACATCTGGGCTCTTAATGTTCATCAAAAGAGTGAAAAGAGAACCTACAGACTGGGAAAAATTTTTCAACTACAAAGTATCTGACCAGTGGTTAATCTCTAAAACGTAGAAAACTTCAACACCTCAACAACAAAAAGACAAACAATCCAGTTGAAAAATGGGCAAAAGACATGAACAGATACTTCTCCAAAGAAGACATTGAGGCAGCTAATAAACACATGAAGAAATGCTCTCGATCATTAGCCTTTAGAAAGATGAAAATTAAAACTATAATGAGATACTATCTCACCCCAAAATCAATGGCACTAATAAAAAAAAAAACAGAAAACAACAAATGCTGGCGAGGTTGTGGGGAGACTGGACCTCTTAAACACTGCTGGGGTGAATTTAAAATGGTACAACCACTATTGAAAATGATATGGCGCTTCCTTAAAAAGCTAGAAATAGATATACCATGTAATCCAGCAATCTCACTCCTAGGTATATCCCTAGAGAAATAAGAGCCATGACACAAATAGACATATACACACCCATGTTCGTTACAGTGTTATTCGCAATAGCAAAAAGATGGAAACAACCTAAGTGCCCATCAACAGATGAATAGGTAAACTGTGGTACATACACGCAATGGAATACTATGCAACGATGAAGAATAATGATGAATCCATGAAACCTGTCATAACATGGATAAATTTGGGGGACGTTATGCTGAGTAAAAATTAACCAGTCACAAAAGGACAAATATTGTGTGAGACCACTATTATTTAAAAAAAAAAACCAGTCTTACACACAGAAAAAAAATTCTTTGATGGTTACCAGGGAAGGGAGGATAAATTACTAAATAGATAGAAGACACATGTAATATCAGTGAAGGGAAAGACAATACACTATATGAGGGAAGTGAGCACAACATGACAAAGGCAAAGGAAGACTCTGAAAGGAACACAAGAATAAAGGGCAGCTGAGGCAATTACTATAACGTAAACAATCCTACAACAATATTAACAAACAATACAAAGGGATAAGTAGGTAGATAGATACGCAAAAGAGGCGTGGAAGGGTGGAAGGGAGGGCATTCACCTGAAGATACAGGTTAAGGTGTGGGTATCTACAAACATGTTTGTAGACGTTGCATGTATACTGACGATAGAACACACAAGGAGCACAGTAATGGAATTGTCTTATGCAGGACGAAGATATTAGGTTTGAAAGCTAAGGACCATACACTAGGAGGACATCTACATCAACTGGCATAACATAGTACACAAAAACAATGTTCCATATCCTACTTTGGTGAGTAGTGTCTGGGGTCTTAAAAGCTTGTAAACAGCCATCTAAGATACAACTAGTGATTGCTTCCCATCCAGAATAAAGGAGAGTAAGGAGAAGACTCAAGGGAGCAGTTAGGCCAACAGACAAAGAAACCACGTACACCACAGCCCACCAGACCTCAAGACAAAAAGAACTAGATGGTGACCAGCTACCACTACTGACCCCTCTGACCAAGATCATAATAGAGGGTCCCGGACAGAGCGGGAGAAAAATGTAGAACAAAAAATCAAATTCATTAAAAAAAAAAAAAGAGACCAGACCTACTAACCTGATAGAGACTGGAGGAACTCCCGAGACTATGGACCTAAGTCACCCCTCTGACTTGGAACTGGCAGTCATTACCAGAAACCACCTTCCAGCCAAAAAATAAAAGTCAATAAAATAAACAATAACACCCAAAAAGAAGGTGCTTTGTAGAACAAACAATCATACAAAACCAAAGGGCAACATTTGCCCAAAAGTAAAGATGAGAAGGCAGAACGGGATAGGAAAACCAGATGATAGGAAACTGGGAACCCAGGGCGGAAATGGGGAGAATGCTGACACAGTGTGGGGATTGCAGCCAATGTCATAGAACACTTTGTGTACAATATGTTGAATGGGAAACTAATTTGCTCTGTAAACTTTCACCTAAAACACAATGAAATATTTTTTTAAATAACTGAAGTCGTCAAGAATTTCATTTTACTTGGATCCACAATCAACGCCCATGAAAACAGCAGCCAAGAAATTAAACAACATATTGCGTTAGGCAAATCTGCAAAAGACCTCTTTTAAAATGTTAAAAAGCAAAGATGTCACTTTGAGGACTAAAGTGCACCTGACCCAAGCCATGGTATTTTCGATTGCCTTAGTGGTTAAGTGCTACTGCTGCTGACCAAAAAGGGCAGTTCTACTCTGTCCTATAGGGTTGCTATGAGTTGGAATCTACTTGATGGCAATGGGTGGTTTTGGTTATACATGCAAAAGCTGGACAATGAATAAGGAAACCAGAGATCTGATGCATTTGAATTACAGTGTTGGAGAAGAATATTGAATATATCAGACTGCCAGAAGAGTGAACAAGTCTGTCTTGGAAGAAGTACAGCCAGATGCTGCCTAGAAACAAGGAGGCAAGTCTTCATCTCACATACTTTGGACATGCTGTTGGGGGGGCCAGTCTCTAGAGAAGGACATCATGCTTGGTAAAGTTAGAGAGTCAGCGAAAAAGAAGATCCTCAACGACATGAGTTGACACAGTGGCAACAACAATGGGCTCAAACATAGCAACAACTGTGAGGATGACACAGGACCAGGCACTGTTTCATTCTGTTGTACACAGGGTCACTGTGAGTCATAATGGACTCAAGGGCACGTAACAACAACAACCTGCAACCAAACATTGCCTTTTGTAAACCTCTCCTCTTTATGACACTGTGTGTCCACAGGGTTGGCCACCTGAGCCAGTGCCTATTGTGTTTGACTCCCCATCAGCCTCCCTTCCTCTTCACCTGGGCAGCTTAGTTTCTGTGAAGCCCTTCCTGACTGCACCAGCTCATAACGCAGGTCACCCCCACCTATGCTCAATCATTCCACAACTGTTTTTGAGCATCCTTCAGCTTGGTCCCAAACTGTTCTTGATCCATTTTTTTCCCTTGTTGGTCTAGCATCATTTATTTCTTGAATTAGATTACAAGCTGTGCACAGACAGGGACTCAGACCACCTCCGCCCCCGCCGCACCCTCCCCACACACTACTTTGCATCCCAGATGGGGGCATCCAAGGGGTTGTAAATCTAGGAAGTATCTCAACTGATTGTAGTTGATGCCCGAGAGCATGTTTTTCCTCCAGTTAATCAGTTCTTGGCCTGAGGAAGACCAGCTTGGTACATATTCAGCTTTTCTCCTTCCTTTTCCATCATCACCACTATTGTCATGGCTATTTATTGAGCTCCAGGCTTAGAAAGAGTTCGGAAAAAATAAGTGTGTATGTTCAACATGGTCTTCAGCCTATTGGCCTGTAGAAGTTTGATTATAGGGCTTGTTCTTTGAATTTAATACTAAAATATGGGCTTTCTGGTTTTAACTCGTAGTGTGTTTTATAGCCTAATCCATGACTTCAGCTGCTACAGCCAGCAGCCTCCCGCCACACCATCACCAGAATTGCTCTTCATGGCAGAAGCCATCATGACTTTTTTGAAGAGCTGTGGGTATCAGTCCAGCAGTTGATTCTGTGACTTGGTTAACTGAGCTCGGAGTGTTTGAGGGCCTAATTCAAGAAGACGTGTTTTGTGAAGAAAATGGGACTTGAAATTGGTATCCTTGAGCTTCTCACGTTGCTGAATTTTTATCATCCTGTTATCTCAGAAGGCCCTCTGAAACTTTCATTCTGTTGCTTTGTCCTGCCAGGGGTTAGGTAGGACCCCTGTGCAAGGTCCTAGGATGACTTGGGCAGGGCTCAGGGAGCCAGGAGGGCTTAGTGAACCCCAAAAGTTTGACTCCTCTGTACAGGATAGATAATGCTCTTGTGACCATAGCCTCTCCCCGCCATCGTTGGAGCCCCCTTCCTCCAGCAGGTGCAGGTGCTGGTAATAGTCTCTGGCCTTGAGGGCCTTCCATTGTAAAGGACCCAGGCATCTGCTTTGGAGGTATCTTACATTAAGTCTAGTTAGAATAGCATAAGTAGGTCTCTTAAATGCCAAATGATGCAGCTGAGAAAGAAATTTGGCAGTCTTTGGAGGGGAAGAACAAAGGATTGTTGAATTGGGGAATAAGAAACACATTTCCAGCTTCTATCTCTTCGGACCTCCTCGAATTTTGGTCTTGCAGCTACACGTTTTGGCTTTGCCTCAGAGTCCACCCGAGAAGCATTCAGATCTACAGAGAGAGGCCAGCTCCACTTCTAGCCCAGCTCCCTGATTCAGTCCCCAGGGAGGAGTCTACCCTGTATTTGTGAAAACCTCCCGGGGCGTTCTGATGTGCCACTGGGCTAAGAGCCACTGACCACACTCTGCCTGTCTGTGCCATGGCATCATTTCTTGCTCAGAATGTTCTGTTCCTGCGTGTGTATGAAGGGTAGCACATCCCCCTCAACTTTCAGAACCCTCCAGAAGGCAGATTCCCTGTGACTCTGAGTACCTGCCTACTCTAAGAGGCAGGCCTCAGAGTGGGATCAGACAGAGTGCCTCCTCTCTTCTTCCTGGTAGAGGAGAGGAATCCCGTACACCAACAGTCCAGGGAAGGACCAGGTGGCACAAAGGGGACAAGCATGGAGTATATGCTGTGGTCAGAGGAGGACAATATACAGCAGTCATTCCTAAGCCAGGTGTCTTCTCATTTAATCCTCATGACTATGAGGGTATGTTCTATTATTATCCCCATTTTACAGATGAAGAAATGGAAGCCAAAAAAGATCGACACATTCTCAAAGTCACACAGCTGGTAAGGTGAGCCAGGATTCCAACCCAAGCAGTATGAGTAGAAGGAGCCCTGGTGACACAGTGGTTAAACGCTCAGCTGCTAACTGAAAGGTCAGTGGTTCAAACCCACCAGCCACTCCACAGGTGAAAAATGTGACGGTCTGTTGTTCCATAAAGATTTACAGCCTTGGAAACCCTATGGGGCAGTTCTGCTCTTTCCTGCAGGGTTGCAGTGAGTAGGAATCAACTTGACGGCCAAGGGTTTGGCATTTTTAGTGCAGGTAGGCAAACACTCTTCCTGACCTTCCCCCACAGCGGTACTACAAAGAACCTGGGTTGGCTGCCGTTCACAGGTCACCTTCAGGCTATGTTTCTCCTCAGGCCCTCTTTAGAGGGTGTCATCAAACTGATTACACCCACACAAGAACAACAGAACTGTTGTGACTGCCCTTTTCCAGAGAGAAATAAGTTTGCCGTGGGTTTAAGAGACAAACTATCATTTTAAACTTCTAATACAAAGTCACCAGGTACAAAGGAGTCAATCCAGTAGGGGACATAGGACCATTTTGAAACAGCTGACTAGGTCTTTAAGAAGTATAGAGAGTGAAAAGCTGTACTGTTGTGACCTTTCATTGGTTAAAATGGCAATGGATATAACCCCTTTGGATGAAATAGCCTCTGACTCAACAGACATGAGCGTCTAAGCAGCTAACCCTGTACAAAAATAGGAAAACTTTCTACCTTGTCACCTACCAGGGAGGGCCAGATGTGACAGAGTGTGTTGGGCAACTCAAAAAAAAAAATCCTCTCCTCACGTTGACAATATGAGCTACATGCCTTTCGTAAAGAGAGTTGTAAAGTTGAAGGAGTCCCAGTGGGTCAGGATAAAAGCTATCTGGAATTTCTTGTGGGACTGGGAAATAGAGTACTTAGATAAATCAGTAAAGGAGGACTGAGAGCTTGAGGACTCATGTTTAGATCTGGGCACACATCTCCATCACACTTGATTTTAGAACCCCCTGGGATAATGTGAAGTAGCTCTAGTGGTGTAATGGTTAAGCCCTCGGCTGCTAACCAAAAGGTCGATGGTTTGAACCCAGCAGCTGCTCCGAGGGAGAAAGATGTAGCAGTCTGCTTCCATAAATATTTACAGCCTTACTTCACAGACACATCCAGACTCCCTAAGGAACCAGGTTACTGGCCTGAGGGCTGGGGACCATGATCTCGGGGGACAGCTAACTCAACTGGCATAACATAGTTTATGAAGCAAATGTTCTACATTCGACTGTGGTGAGTAGCATCTAGGGTTTTTTTTAAGCAGGCAGCTAAGATACAGGTACTGGTCCCATCCCAGCTGGAGCAAAGAAGGGTGAAGAAAACCAAAGACATAAAGGAAAGACGAGTCCAAAGGACAAGTGGACTACAACTACAACAACATCCATCCGACTGAACCCAGAACAACTAGATGGTGCCTGGCTACCACCACGAACTGCTCTGACAGGGATCACAACAGAGCAAGAGCGAAATTCAAATTCACAAAATAAATAAATAAAAGAGCAGACTTCCTGGTCTGACAGAGACTGGAAAAACCCCAAGAGTGTGGGCCCTGGATACGCCTTTTAACTCAATACTGAAGTCACCCCCAAGGTTTGACTTTCAGCCAAAGATTAGACTGGTCCGTAGGGCAAACAATAACACATGTGAGGAACAT
The DNA here is from genome assembly GCF_030014295.1 of Loxodonta africana. Classification (NCBI taxonomy): domain Eukaryota; kingdom Metazoa; phylum Chordata; class Mammalia; order Proboscidea; family Elephantidae; genus Loxodonta; species Loxodonta africana. The sequence continues at coordinate 27,413,092 of NC_087360.1, read as the reverse complement.
GCTTTGTAGTTCAATCATGTATACAAGACTAAATGGACACACCAGACCAAAAGCGAAGACAGGAAGGCAGGAAGGGAAAGGAAAGCTGGACAAATGGAAATAGGGAACCTGGAGTGGAGGAGGGGAGAGGGTTGACAAGCAATGTCACGAAACAATTTGTGTATTAATTGTTTAATGAGAAACTAATTTGCTCTGTAAATTTTCACCTAAAGCACAGTTAAAAAAAAAGATTTACAGCCTTGGAAACCCCATGGAGCAATTCTACTCCATCCTATAGGGCCACTATGAGTCAAGATCGACTTGACAGCAATGGGTTTGGTTTTGGTTTGGATAACATATTTCTCTGGTCTGACCTTGTGACCATGGACAAGGTACATAACCTGTGAGCCTCTGTTTTCTATTCCTCAGTTGTAAAATGGGTATCAGAAACTTAAACGTTGAAGAGTCACTTCGAAAATTCAATACCAGTTAAAACCACTCAGTACCTTGCCCTGTACATAATACTTTCCCCGCTTGGAATCTGGGGCTGTGGGCCAGCACTGCCCAGTGGCCAAGCAAGGGGGCCATGCTTTAAGGTTGTGGCCACAGAGGAAGGAGTCCAGGAGGAACCTCCTTCTTTGGACTACCCCTGGAATCCCCATATTCCCCCAAGATGACCCTGTGCTAGTTTCTGGGACCTTGCAGACCTCATCTTTGGAACCATCTTCCTGGGGGCAGACTGCAGTGGCAGCGCAGTTCTTCCCCAGGGGGTTAGATGGAGCTTGGATGCAGAGGCCAGGGTGACTACCCAATCATGGACAAGAACCTTTGCAGTGCAGGGTTGGCTAAGGAAGCAGCTTTTTTGACACATCTGGCAAGGAATTCCAAGGAGTTAAGAGAATGTAAGTTGGAACCCGACCTTTTAGGTCTTTATGTGTCAAGATAAAAGGGTAGATATATTTTATTTAATGGCTTGTTAGCGCTTGTCCTAAGCCCCACAAATGTTAGTAGCAGGCCTGTTTTGGGCATGTAAAAAATCTTTCATCCAGATTACCTTTTTCTTCATAAAAATAAGAAAACTGTATAATCAAAATAATTCTTAGTTTTTTTTTTTCCTCAGATCAGTTTACCTCCTGATGCAGGTGTCCTCTAATACCTTCCTTTGCCTGATGCTCAGTATTGCCTGAGGTGCTGGTAGTTAGCTTCCGGGCCCACACCAGTCCACCAGAACAGGAGAGAGGCCCCTGGCTGCACCGGGCAGTCATCCCCGACGCTTTGTTAGCTAGATGTTGGTCTCACTCAGTGCCTCTCAGCCCTCCCTCAGTATTAAAATTAACTGGGAAACTCTTAGAAAAATATTGCTGCTGGGGTTCCAATCCACAGAGATCAAATTATCATCTCAAGGAGTGGTGCTGGGCATGGGTTTTTGGCCTTTTTTTTTTTTTTTTTTTTAATGGTGGTTTTATTTTTTTAATTTTTTAAAAATATCCCCAGAGAGCCAGGGTTGAGAACCAAGCTGACCCTGCTTGCTGCTAGCAGGGAGGAGTTCAGCCCTCCGCTCAGAGAGCTTGGCCACTCTGTCCAAAGGGAAGCAGCAGTGACATTGCTTATATTCTTCACAATATTATCAGCATTATCATTACTTCCATTTTGGTTCTGTTTCCATTAATCTAGCTCGCCTGTCCCTTTTATCCTTGTCATCTTTGGTCTATGGTAAATGTTAAGCATTTGGTTTCATCTAGACAATGATTTTGAGGAGCACTGTGCTCACAGGTGATAGTCTATGGGCCAGTCTGTCATTTGGCTGAAAGGTGACCTCTGAGAGTGGTTTAAATCCCAATTTTAAACGAGTATCTAAGTGCGATAGTCTCAGGGGTTCATCTAGTCTCTGTGGCCCGGTAAGTTTGGCCTTTTTTTTTTAAAGGAATTTGAGTTTTGTTCTACATTTTTCTCCCATTCTATCTGGGACCATCTATTGGGTCCCTGGTTGAAATGGTCAGTAGTAGTATCCGGGCACCATCAGTTCCTCTGGTCTCAAGGTAGGTGATACCATTGTTCATGTAGACTCTTGGTTCTGTAGACTAGTTTCTTCTTTGAGTCATTGGTTTCCTTCTTTCTCTTTAGCTCCGGACAAGTAGAGACCAATAGTTGTATCTTAGATGGTCGTTTGCAAGCTTTTAAGAACCCAGCTGCTGCTCACCAAACTAGAATGTAAAACATGGTCTTTATGAACTATATTATGCCAATTGACTGAGTTGCCCCATGAGACTATGGTCCTAAGTTCTCAAACCCAGTGGACCAATTCCATGAGGTGTTTGGTTGTATCTAGGAAGTATCAATAACTGTGCCCCCATCTGCTTTATTTTGTACTTGGAAGTATGTGCAGCACACATAAACATGTATATATAATAATATGTATAAGAAATTGTTAAATGCGAACCTAATTTCCTGTATAAACTTTCACCAGAAACACAATTTAAAAAAATTTTTTTAAGTGAATAAAAGTATATGTTTTAAGTGAAAATAAATTTAAACCACAAAGGAAAAAAAAAGGGGGGGGGGCTACAGGGTTGCCAGACTTACAGACACTGTTGATCCTTCTTAACCCTGTTTCCGCCACCTAGTTAACACTTGTTTATACTAATTAGTCCCTATATCCAAAGGACCCAAAACCCACTAAACAAAAGTGGACCCAGGGTGGTCCTTTTTGAAGTTTCTAGTGGCTGAATTTATAAAATTCTCCCTGAAGTGAGGCTTCTGGAAGCTCCACCCAAGATAGCAGCTTCCAAGTTCTTCCAAAAGTTCTCTTCCAGCCGGAGACCTCTCCTGAAACAACCCAATTGCTGACGTTTTTGAACAACCTCCCCTCATCCAGGGGTTGATGGCGTGGACAGGCTTTCCTGGGTTTTTGGTGCTCCTTGTCAGGTATTCAAACAAAGAGGGTCATTGTGTTTCTTGGAACTGGCCTAAAAGTCTGTCTAGGTTTAAGATTAAGATCTAGGGAAATGCATTTCCGTTTGACACCCAGTATTTTCTGATTGTGAAAAGGGTACCAACCAGTATAATGGCGCCGTGACACGGCCGCTGACTCCAGCCGCTTCTGTCGGTTCCTTTAATTAGGAGAAATTAAGTGGGGCTGCTACATAGTTTGGGAATAAATAACACTTAAACTTAGGCAGCCATAACCACTAACTTAACCGCTGAATTCTCGCTGCTACATGTCTCCTAAATAGATCAGCATAATCTTAACTAGGACTTAAAAGGCATCATCTTTGTTCCGGAGCTCAAAACTAGCAGCCGACAAGGAGCCTATGGAGGCTTAATGACTTTAATTATGGCGAGAGAGATCTCCCTGTGGGGAGGGGCAGTCAGCTACCAAATTCTATCTTAGTTATCTAGTGCTGCTATAACAGAAATACTATAAATGGGTGGCTTTAACAAACATTTATTTTCTCACAGTTTACAAGGCTAGAAGTCCACTTCAGGGCCCCGGCTCTAGGGGAAGGCTTTTTCGCTCTCTGTCTGCTCTGGAGGAAGGTCCTTGTCTCTTCTGAGCTTCTGTTCCTGGGCAATCTTCATGTGTTTGGCATCTCACTTCCCCCACCTCTACTTCTTTCCCTCGGTTGTTTAATCTATTTTATATCTCAGATTGATTTAAGACACTCCCTACGATAATCCTGTCTCAGTAACATAACAAAAACAGCCCATTCCCAAATGGGATTATAACCACAGGCATAGAGGTTAGGATTTACAGCACACATTTTGGGGGGGACACAATTGAATCCATAACATTGCACCCTTTGGCCCCCCCCCAAAATTCATGTCCTTGCCACATGCAAAATACATTCACCCCATCACATCACCCCAAAAGTCTAAAATCAACTTCAAGTCCAAAATCTCATCCTTTGAATCCTCTAAATAAAATATGAGTGAGACGTTAGACCTACGCCGTCCTGTGGCAAAATTCCTCTTCATCTGTGAGCCTGTGAAATCTAGAATACAGGTTATCTCTTTCCAAAGTACAGTGATGGAACAGGCACCAGGTAGACATTTCCATTACAAATGGGAGGAATTAGAGGGAAAAGGGGGACAGCAAGCGAGTCCATAACCCAGCAGAACAAGTTACATTAGCTCTCAAGGCTTGAAAATAATCCTCTGTTCTCTGAGACCATCTGGGCAATGGCCCCGCCCTCCAGACCCTGGGTGTTGGCCCGAAGGCTGGGCCAGGGGGTGGGGTAGGGACACACACCCTGGGGTGGGGGGGAACTCTGGGAGGAGAAAGAAGGGGAGGAGGGGCCCTGGGGGAGAGGGAAAGGGAAGAGGGAGGAGGGGCCCTGCGGGGGGGGGGGGGCGTGTAGCGGCGGTGCCTCTGAGCTCTGAGCCGTGTTTGTTGCTCCAGAGCTTTGATCTCCTGCCAGGGAAACCTGGAAGGTCAGGCCCGGCTGCTGCCAAGCCCTGGAGAAAGGAACCGGGTGGACCGGGCAGCACTGCTGGTGCCCGCACCCCTAATCCCACCTCTGCACCCACTCCCCCGACTTGCCTCACCCCCAGTTAATTAGCCCGCCTGGTCGCCCTGTCCTCCTTCCCCAGCTGCTCTTTACTTCTCTGTGGCTGTTTGGTGTGTAGGTCTCTGTAGTCAATGGATTCGGGGCAAGTTATGAAAGTAAACCAGCCAAATGTCCTTCAAGTTTGGTTTGGTAAAATCATATATGTTGTATGTACTTTAAAAGAAACCAAGCTACTTTTTAAGCGGGGCTGTACCCTTCCTCCTCTCAGCGCACACACACACTACAAGTTGCCCAAGAGAGGCAGGTGATTCCCCCTGTTGATTTGTGTGTTAGGGGCTTGTTGCCCTTGGCACTTCTTCTGACATCCTTCTCCCCACTTCTTGGCACTGGGCTTTTCTCACCGGTTCCCCATGGTGTGTGTGACCTCATTTCCTATGGAATGAAAGGTTTCTGTTTGAAAACAGGGCGCTGAGTGAGACAGGACTTGCTGCTCCCCCCCCCCCTTGCCCACTGGAGAGTGTCTTGTGCCATACAGTGAGTCATGCTTCAGGGAGCAGCAGCTGACCAGAATGTTCAAGAGGCTGGTGCCTGGGTGGTCACTACTAAGTGAAGAACACGGTGGAGGAGGAAAGGAAAAAGTGAGGAGTGAGGCTCTAAAATCCACTTAGTGGCTTCCAGAGGGAGGGGTGTGAAAGGGCCCAGTGAACGCCATGGCTGTTAGGACTGGGCAGGAGGAAAGACGGATGAGCGTCAGGCATGGCCGTCCCGGACTGGCTGGGGTGGCAGTCTGTTCTGTGGACGTGCCCAAAGGTAGTCATCTGGTCTGGTCGGCCTTCCTCTGGTGAAGGTACTAAGGGGGGGGCCTGCATTCCTCCAGAGAGTGACGGGAACAGACACTGCAAGTGCACGGGCTTGCCTCCTGAGACCTTTGACATCCAGAGGCACCTGGGGCCTGCAACAGATCCACAGCAAGGCAAAGCCTTCCAGTCCCCAAAGTCAAGGCTGGCCAGAGACTGAATGCCTGCCTGAACACTAGCAACCAAGAGAAGGCCTGACAGCAAGCTCAATGCAGAAGGCTTGCAATGAAGAAGAGACCAGGTCCTGAAAAGCTAATAAGAAGAATATTGAGTCCCAAGAAGATCTGGTAGAGAACAGACATTTCTCAATTTCAGAGTCAAAGCAAGGGGCATCGGTGAGCTCAGCCAGCCAGCAGGGAGCTGCAGCTTATATTTTGAGCACCAGGGCCAGGATGTTTGATGCTAACCCCAAGGGCAAAAGCTGATCTTTTTCAACCAGGCCCCATGCCGTTGTTGTTGTCATAGAGTCAGTTGCGACTCCTGGCGACCCCATGTGTGCAGAGTGGAACTGCTCCATAGTGTTTTCAAGGCTGGGACCTTTCAGAAGCAGATTGCCAGGCCTGTCTTCTGAGGTACCCTGAATGAGTTCAAGCACTTAACCAGTTGTGCTACCCAAGAACTCCTGCTAGATTCTGGGAACTCAGCAGGAAAGAAGTCTGGCATAGTGACTGTCCTTTAGTGAGGGAGACACTTTTAAGTAAAAAAATCACAGTGTGATGTCATAAGGGCTGTGATGGTGGAACCCGGAACAAGGTGGAAGCCAGACCAGAGAGAGTAACACCTAAGAGAACAAGAGTTAGAAGAGGTAATGATGAGGGGAGGGGCAGGGTCCACAGTGGGAAGGTTAGAGGCATTGGAAGAAGTCAGCCTAGTTGGCAGGAAGAGTTTGAGTGCTGAGTTTGGAATCAGTAAGCAAGAGGGGAGGTCAGATCTTACCCTAAAGGCAGTGAAAAGTTATTAAAGCCGAGTGGTGTGGTTGCACCTTGTGGTTTAGAGGAATCCCTCTGCTGAGGTGTGGAGCCGGGACTGGGTGGGCAGGATGGGAGACCCCGAGGGAAAACACTGTTGTGACTCCCGTGAGAAGTCTGGTGTCCTAGACAGGGTGCCAGCAGTGGGGCTGGAAAAAAATTCTGGTTATAAAGAATGAACATTTTTCCACATCAGTGTATGTGATATTGTTGAGTCAATTATGGAGCTAAGGAAAAAATAGCAGAGTAGGGAACAGTATATATCCAATCTATTTGTATATATATATTTTTTATATTTATATATATATATAGTAAAACCTGCAGAAGCCAGAATCTGTGTAAGCCAGAAACCTGTCAGAGAAGGAAAATTGAAATATTTCCCACTTAATAGAGAGCAATAGAAAAGTGGTTAAGACTGTACCCTGTCAAAGGTGGAAACCTTTCTAGACCCAGAAAAACAAGGCAGTCTGGTCAAATTCTGGGCTCTCAAGTTTCACTGTATACTTATGCTTATATGTGGGTTGATGGCACTGGGTTTTTGGGTTATATGTGGGTTTACAAAAACATGGAGAGATGTATACCACACATGTTAAAATGGGTGGATTCGGAAGAGAAATCAGCAAAACTTGATAAGCAGTTGAATGTAGGGATGATGGCAGAAGACCCCGGTTTTGGCTTGGCCCCTGGCAGGTGGCGGGGCCCTTCCCGTAGGAGGAAGCCTGGGTAGGAAGGTAGGATTGCATGAAACACAAGCCCATGGCAACATCTCGCACACACACATCAGCCTGAGCAGGAAATGACCGACAGATGTCCAGGACCATGCCCTCTGCTCTGTGCTGGGAGTGGCCATGGAAGTGACTTGGGGACCAAGCTGAAGCAGAATGCTGATGTCTAAGACATGGGAACCAAGCCCTGGGATGCTGGTGCCATGTTACATTCTCTGCATTCACAGTTTCTATCTTGAAACATGGGCTACACTGCTGGACATGAATGTGTCAGAGGAGAGCCCCAAGTGTACCCTTTCCCGAGTGAGAGGGGAAATGCACACAGCACCCACCAAATCTCTTCCCCCCAGGACAATAGCAAGTGTGTTACTGAAGAACACTTTAGGAGGTGGTAGCTTGTATTTTTCTTGGGGTTCATGGCACACAGTTATCTCTCTCAAGTAGTTGTCAAATGAAAACTCATTGCTGTCGAGTTGACTTCAACTCATAGCAACCCTATGGGACAGAATAGAACTGGCCTCATAGGGTTCCCAAGGCTGTAATCTTTACGGGAACAGACTGCCACATGCTTCTGCCATAGAGAGGCTGGTGGGTTTGAACTGCCGACCTTTAGGTTAACAGCCAACCACTAATCCGCTGTACCACCAGGGCTCCTAGTTGTCAACTAGAACCTGATAATTGAATGTTTGTATGCTAATAACCATCTCATTTAAATTGTGCTGTGTATGTTATTCAGTAATTGCTTTCCAGATCAAACGTAGACCTTCATCACATCCCTCAGCATCCTACCTGTGAGTTAGAATGACGGAAAGAGCGAAGGGAAATGACATTCACACTTTATCATAACGTATACCATGAAGCACTGGGCCCCAGAGCGTGTTCCATGGAAGGGAATGTATTGATAGGAATTGCTGCAAAAGGATTCGGTGTCCAAAAAAAGTTGGGGATGCTAGGTAGAGAGGAGCCGCTAGCATGTTACCGTGCTCTGTAATGTTGAGGTAACCCTAGAATATGCAGCAGTTCTCAAAGGAAACTGACCAAGAATATCATTCCGTTATGCACTGTGGGAAAAGCCACTATAGAGACATGGGGTAAGTGGTCTGCGTGTTTAATTTCTTACCCGTTTGCCCTTGGAACTGTTCCTTATGGCTCCCCTGGCCTTTCAGAATGGTCTCTACCAACTTTGCAGACAGAATTGGCTCCGTGAGGACAGGGCCCTGTGACCTTGTTGCTCATCGCTGTAGGTGTCCCCAGGGCCTAGCACACACAGTAAATGGTTAATTACTACGGTTAAACAAATACATTAATAAATGGTAATCCAAATAGAATTAACTGTGTGCCACGTACTGTGTTAATTTGTTGCATATGGACCAGGCCCAGGGCAATCTGCACAATCGGGCTTTATAGGGCCCCCAAACATGGTGAAGAAGGTTCACCTCCTGTTCCTAGGAGTCTCCGTCGGACCAGAGGATATGTTAGCCCAGCACCTGAGCGAGGCCCTTAAGTGTAGAATGCCTGTACCATTTGGCTATTTGTATTTTCAGGACAGACCCACCAGAATGTGACTCCGAGGCTATAAATACAGCACTGTTCATAGTAGAGAAAATGTAGAAATCCCCTGAGCGCCTGTCAAAGGGACAGTGGTTAGCGAAACTCTCGAACAACCATATAATGGAATATTTATATGAGTTAAGAAAACATGAAAGGATATATGTTAGAAAGGGGTTATACCTGGGATATGGGGAAATAACAGAGGAGTTGTTTTTCTATTTCAATTTCTGAATTATTTTAAATTTCTCGTATCAGGCACATAGTACTCTTTTAAATAGCAAAAGCACTAAAGATGGGCATATTTTGGGGAGGGGGGAATGCATCATAGAAAGTGGTAAGAAGCCAGGGGAAATCCTAAGAGACAACAGAGTTTCAGAGAGGGGTAAGATCTCCCTTTGGCTGAGAAAAAGTACTATTCACTTTATGGACAAGCAAATGAAAATAATACTCCAACCCAAGTTTGACTGGGTAAAACAGTGAATGATCTAACATAGGAAGATTGTTTTAAGAAAATGCCTCATCAGTTTTTCAACTGAAAAATGTGGGAGGAAGGGGAGGGAGTGAAGTTGACCTCGAAGGACCAATAGGCTAGGTATGATCAACGCGTTATGGTTTAGTCTTGGAAGAGTTACTTAAACTGATTTCCTTTTCCCAGCCAGCTCACTGACAGGCCACCTTGCCCAGATGTTAAATCTGTTAACAAATTTGTCCTGTGTTTTCTGTGCCACTTTGTGTTGTCATTAATGCAGATAAATACGAGTTGAGTGGCTGTATCAGGAGGAGCAGTAAAATTCTACGTGGAATGTATTATGATTTTTAATAATCATATTTTATATTCTTTATATTCTTTGGCTTTGGGCCTCCATCCTAAGGAAATCGGAAATGTAAGCCAGGATTTATTCAGCAAAACATTAATTATAATAACTGGGATAGCTTAAATTAAAAAAAATACATGGATGCCTAAATTAACATATATGCCATTAAAAATATTTACAAAGAATCTTAATGGCCTGCTGGAAAGCTTATGATACGTGAAAAAAGCAGAATGCGAAACTCTTCAATGAAGGCAAAAAAAAAAAAAGGTCTGCTTGAAGCCCCCATAGGTCAGAACTTTTCTATAAGACATTGAAGACACATGTCTTCATAGTAGCTCTCACATTCCAACTTCCTTGGTTATCCTCCAGTCAGGTAAAAAGAAAAAATAGGAGTTTGGGACAAAGGAGATCTTTTGGGTTATTTCCTAATTAAGATAGCATTCTGTCAAAGTTTTCTTGCAATAAAAGTTGGACACTGGGACACCACATCCAAGTGCTTGACAAAGGAACAGATAAACAACAGGCTAAAAATGGAGGCTATACCCCAGAGGCAATCCAAAACCAAAAACCAAACTCAGTGCCATCGAGTCAATTCTGGCTCATAGCAACCCTATAGGACAGAATAGAACTGCCCCATAGTATTTCCAAGGAGCGCCTGGTGATTTTAACTGCCGACCCTTTGGTTAGAAGCTGTAGTGCTTAACCACTACGCCTCCAGGGTTTCCCCCAGAGGCAATAGGGAGTATTTATTCATGTGGGTGTTAGCCCCAAACCAAATCTAGGTATGAGTGTACCTCCATGGAGATGCATCCCTGGTTGAATAGCTCTCGTTAATTGGCAGACTTCAGGCTTCTCCCACCCACTGGGTGGTAAAGAGACCATCTCATCAGAATGGCCCGATTGCATTGGGAATTCTAGACTTAATCGTATTGAGAGAAGCACTGCCTTATGGGAAAACCACATCCATGCTCAGGGAGCAATTTCTTTTTACCAACAATAATTCAAACTTACAATCTCAGGCAGGCTTTCTTTCATTTATAATAAATTTTTTTTGGATAGCCGTAGGAGCCTTAGCTTTGTAGTAAACACCAGCCACATTGGGCTCTGCCTTCTAGGGTTTGAAATTTTGTTGTTGTTAGGTGGCGTCGAGTCAGTTCTGAATCATAGTGTCCCTGTGTACAGCAGAACGAAACACTTCCCAATCTTGTGCCATCTTCACAGCCATTGCTATGTTTGAGCCCACTGTTGCAGCCACTGTTGAGGGTCAGTCCGTCTCGTTGAGGGTCTTCCTCTTTTCTGCTGACCCTCTACTTTACCAAGCATGATGTCTGTCTCCAGGGACTGATCCCTCCTGATAACATGTCCAAAGTATGTGAGATGAAGTCTCACCCTCCTTGCTACTAAGAAGCATTCTGGCTGTATTTCTTCCAAGCAGATCTGTTTGTTCTTCTGGCAGTCCATAATATATTCAGTATTTTTTGCCAATGCCATAATTCAAAGGCATCAGTTCTTCGGTCTTCCTTATTCATTGTCCAGCTCTCACATGGATATGAGGCAATTGAAAATACCTTGCAAAATGTTTTTGTAAATGTGCAGGTGTTCTCATTTTTGACAGTTATCACAGTGACTATGAGCACTGTCTAGTATCAGGTCCTGCAGCCTGGGAATGCAAATGAAGGACTGTGACAACCTTTTACTCAGCATTCTCCTGCTGGGCTCCTGGTCACCTGCAGACTGGTGCTGACTGCCCAGCTTGAGTGAGGATCAAAGCAGTGAAGGTGGTAAAGGATGTGAAAATAGCTTTGGATTCTTCTGGAAGGCCTTGGCAAGGCCTCCCACCTGTGTTCTGCTGCTCAAACCCTTCCAGTGCTTTTCCTCTCCAGTTCAGAGGTGACTGCCCCCTAACTGTAGCCCAGTTTCCCTGTGACCTTCATCTAGGTTGTATCTTTCTCCCCCTTTGAAGCAACCTTATCTTGAAAATTCTGGAAGTTGAGTATTTGATGTTATAAAGATAGGGTTTTTGGAGGTCACAAGACTGGTAGTCTCCCAACTATGGTTTAGATTTGTTTTGAAATAATATCCCGGCCCAAGCTTGACTAGATAAAACAAGGAATGACCTATGATATGAAGACTGGTTCAGGCAGGAATATGCCTCATCAATTTTTAAACCGAAAATGTGGGACGAGGGGCAAAGTGTGGCCCAGTGATGTTCTGTTTTTTTTATTTGCTTTGGGAACAGTACAATAAACATGTCATTTTCTAAAAGGGAATTATTTGTGGCTATTTTCAACCCCGAGCCAGCTCCTGACAGGCCAGTTTCCAGCAGAATTCCTGGTTGACCCCCCTCCTGCCCAGTCCTGTCACGTGCAGGAAACACAAGCTTATTTTAATAGTCACTTCCATTAACTGTAGTTTTTAAATTAAATCAATGGGGAGAATTAGCATTTCTCAAACCAAACATTTGCACTGGATCCTGTGTGTTAGCCTGGTTAAGTTGTCTGAGCTCGAGCCGCAAACCTGGTTTAAGCAGCTTATTCTTGATGTAAGAGGCCTGGTGGCGCAGTTCTAAGCACTCAGCTGTAATCGGAAAGTTGGTGGTTCGAACCCACCAGGTGCTTCAGGGGAAAAAGACGTGGAAGCCAACTTCTGTAAAGATGGCAGCCTTGGAAACCCTACAGGGCAGTTTTACTCTGTCCTATAAAAATCACCTGGAGGGCAATGGGTTACAGCGTCACAATGAGTCGGAATCGAAGGGAACGGGTTTGGTTTTTTTTGGTTTATTCTTGATCACCTCTGTGCAGTGTGGAAACCAGGAGACCGGTCAGTCTTCGTAGATTTTGTTTTAAAAAAATTTATTTTGTGCCTGTCCAGAGTGGGTTATGCCCTTTAACTGGAACCTCTAAATCCTTGGGAATTCCAAGCGTGTGAGGCAGTGGTGTGGTTGAACGGCTGCCCTGGGACGCCCGAGGCAGTCTGGGAAGGGATTGCACTAGCCCAGGTCTTTCATCCCACAGCCATGAGACGCTCCAGGTGTGCCAGCATCAAAGCGGGGAGGGGCAGGTGCTCCCAATCAAGACAGATCTGAGCAGACATTCCCCTTGGGGGCTGTTGGATGTGCTTGATGGTGAAATGAAAGGAACGAGAGGTCCTGTTGATTATCTCCCTTATTTTCAGGGCTCTTCTACATGCAGGGAAAGAATTTGTGAAAACCCTGGGATACACCTGCGCAGAAGACACAGCACCTACTCTTAACTCTGAGGTCCTCGAGCTTGTGGCCTCAGGCTAAGGGGCTGTTCCCCTGAAGAGCTTTGTGGAGGAAAGTGAGCCTACCTTGGCTTTACTGTTACTCACCTCTGCCACCCATGGCGTCTCTGGCTGGAGGGGACTACAGGGCCATTGCTGGTCTCTTTCTGGATCACTCTGGACCGTCCCCTGCTTCTCAATTGAGGGGTCAAGACCAGAAGGGGTCCTAGTCATAATGACCTAGACTCCCTCCTCCATCTCTTACCTGTAGGGAAACTGAAGCTGATGCTGAAAGGGAATCAGTGTCTTGCCCACTGTTGCCAGCTTGTCATGGCAGAGCCAGGGATAGCTCCCAGGATTCACCCTAGACTCAGGGCAGCATTCTGGTGGGAAATGGGGTGGGGTGGGCAACTGAAGAGGGAACTTGAAATACATCAAATCTCAGTTCAACGAGGAAGAGTCCCCTGTAGGACAAAGACACCTTCTGGGCACAGCACCCAGAGTGCCGAAGGTTGTTAAACTGCTGAGGACCTTGCAGATTTCACTTTTCGGTCCTGCTTGTTCAGTACGACCTACTGGAATTGGCTTATTGTAGAAGTTACGGGATAAGACTGCCCTCTGGTGGGCTGGTGAAGCCATTGACCTAGTCGCATTTAGTTCAAAGTTGTTTTCTTATGCTGAGTCGATGTGGAGCAATTACTCCACTGGAAGAAATTCTGATTTTACCCTTTCTCAGTCACCCTGGGCCATAGTGACATCCTTGACCTCTGAGCAGTAGCGGTCATTTGCTCATTTTATAGAAGGTTGGTTTCTGTGTCTTACTTCCCTAACAAGATAACGGCCTCCCAAAGGCTGGGATTGTCATGTGTCTTGTGTCTTATGCTTCCATTTAGCAGGACATAAAATTAGAAGGCTCATTGGGATAAAAAGGAGCCCTTTCCCTCCCAAAAAATAATCTCATCCACTTCTCATTTGTTCCTAAAACATTCTAATCTGAGCTCTCTGATCGATAGTTCCCCAAGTTGTTGAGTCATCAGAATCCCTCAGAACCCTTTAAGAACACACTTTCCTGGGCCTTATTCCAGACCTGCTGGATCAGTCTCTGTGGTCGGAGCCAGGAAATCTGCTTTAAAAACTTCCCAAGTGGTTTTTGATGTGCAGCCAGGTTTGGCAGCCAGCGGCGCTAAATCTCCATTTACAATTACTTCTCATAGCTTTCGCCCCTAACGAGGTCTCCAGAGGTCTTCAGCTTGTGTCGGTTATTAAAATTGACCACTTTGAGATTTCATTCAGAAATACTCACTGCACTTTTCTAACTGCAGCGTGGGCAGAGCCCCAAGAGAGGGACGAAAGGTATTTGCTTTGGTGGCCACTGGCTCTGTGTTCATAGCAGAACACACTGAAACTAATACCTCTCTGCTGACTGGATAGGTTGTTTATTTGTAGTTTGTTTTTGATGTTTGGCCTGGAGAGGGAGAGAGAGTTTATTGAGTACCCAATTACTTATTTTCACTTATTCCAAGTCTTTTGATCCTCAGGATAACCATATGAGGTAGGTGACATTGTCCCCTTTTTTACAGATGGGCAAAGTTGAGGCTTCCAAAGGTCAGGTCATTTGGCTAAAGTCACATAAGTGGATAACTGTCAGACCTTGCTCTTGAATGTAGGTGGGTCTGGTTTCGAGGGCCAGCTTTGGGAAGGTAGAAGACCGAAGTGCCAACTGCTTTTTTTTTTTTTTTAAATTGTGGTAAATATATAGGTAACAAAACATTCCAACTGCTCTGTTTCACTCTGCCAGGCCAAACGAGCAGTACAGCGGGGAGCCACTGCAGTCATCTTCGATGTATCTGAAAACCCAGAAGCTATCGACCAGGTAAACTCCTCAGGCCCCCCCATACTGCACTCTACCCAGGCGAGGTGTCACCCTTGTGTGACACCCATTGTGGGGCCTTTGCACTTGTCTGCTGAAGTTAAATTTCCACATTTGAGCCAAGGGGGCATACTGAGAGGAGTTAAAGCCAGGGTGTGCCTTCAGCCTGCCCAGTCCTTTCTGGAACAAGCACCATCCCCAGTCTGCTCCATGGCCTTGCCCTTCACGCATCTCCGAGGTTATGATGCCTAAAGAATTTGAGGATTTCCAGCTGGGTGTTTAGCGTTCTTTTCCTCCATCCTTTCTTACTCTCTCCTGTTTTTAAAGTTAAGTGTGTCTTCTAACCAGAGCCCTGTCTTCTGCCTCAGCTAAACCAGGGCTCAGAAGACCCGCTCAAGAGACCAGTGGTGTATGTGAAGGGCGCAGATGCCATCAAGCTCATGAACATCGTCAACAAGCAGAAAGTGGCTCGGGCAAGGATTCAGCACCGCCCTCCTCGAGTGAGCCTCAGCGCTGGCCGGCCAGGCCTAGGCCCTTTTCTGCCGCTGCCAGCGCCTTTGTTTCCTTTGGGCTTTGTGATTGCGATTTCTGTCTGGAGCGCCAGTGTACCCCAGGTTCCTGCAAGTTTCAAGCAGCTATAGGGCTGGAGGCTGGGAAGAAATTTCATCCGTATTCCTTTCTAGGGGATTTAAAAAGTACTACCAGAAATAGAGGAGCCCTGGTGGCACAACCGTTAAACGCTTGACTGCTAACTGAAAGGTTGGTGGTTCAAACCCACCCAGCCGCTCCATGGGAGAAAGACCTGGCAATCTGCTCCCGTAAAGATTACAGTCTAGAAAACCCTCTGGGGCAATTCTTTGTCACATGAGGTCACCATGAGTTGGAATGGACTCCAGGGCACCCAACACCAACAACCAGAAATAGATAAGTAGTGCTGGATGTCTCTGGTTTCTTCCCCCTGGGATTCCCTCTGGTGACCTCTCATCCCTCTTTGTCTTCCATCTTGTCTCCCTAGTCTGAAAGGCAAACTGAAGGAGGATTGAAGGGTTAGAATACCCAGGCCTTCAGCTTCCCCATGTCCCTCTTCCACATGGCCTAGCCTAGAGAAAAAGGCCTGTACTCCCTTCTTCCTGGAGGAAAATTATCTCATGGAAATCCCTCAACTTACATCGGGGTCTGGAAAAGTTAGCTTTCAATTGGAATTGAATTTCATGACCTCCACGTGGTTAATGAATACAGTTTCAGCGGTTAATGAATACAGTTTCAGCTTCTTTTGAGTGTGTTGAAGGGACTGTTGGTCAAGAACTTTTGGCTGGCATCTTTTGCCCAAACCTCGGGCTGAAGGATTCTGGGAACCTGGTGCAGGTGCCCCATGTAAGCTTTATTTCCTCCTCACAAAAAACTGGAATACTCACACTGAGAATGATTCTTGCACGTGCACAAAATATCTGGAAACATACAGCATTCAGTTAGTAAATCACTGTTCTTTCGGCTAAATACATGTCCTAAGTGAGGTGACGTGAAGGTTTTAGGAAGCAGTGTGCCATGAGGAAAAGGTAAGACCTAAAACTCAAGGGGGTTTACAGGAGAACTGACTTGTTGGCTTCTTCTTAAAGGAAAAAAGAGTGCTTTGGTAAATATGAGTCATTGTAGTGGAAGCTAGTATTTGTAGAAGCAGCATACAATTTTCTGAGTTGTTGTAAACCATTAATTATATGGCTAGTAATCACTGTTCCCTCAAAACATGGCACTCACTCCTTTGTCCTATAAATGCGATATTTGTGTTTATTTGGAAGGGCCTTTCTTACCGGTTGTAGCGTGTTTTGTGCTCTTCCATAGGGAACCGGCCTTTATGAACAAAATTCGCTTGTCTGTTGGGAGGCCTGGCTGAGACGGCTACAGGCCTCCCCTGGCCACATCGCAGGGTACTACCTGGGCCTAGACAGTATACCATGTGCCTGTTAGCAGAATCCCAGGTGTTCCCAGCAAACCAAGGGGCAGTAGCCGCCCGATCACCCATCCTTCCTACCTAGTGCTTTTGTACCTGATCACTAGGCTGAAGAGAGGCGTGACTAATTGTGTCTGTGTTCTGTTGTAGCAACCCACCGAATACTTCGACATGGGGATTTTCCTGGCTTTCTTTGTCGTGGTCTCCTTGGTTTGCCTGATCCTTCTTGTCAAAATTAAGCTGAAGCAGCGGCGCAGTCAGGTAACATCTCAGCACAGCCTGTGAAGGCTGCTTCCTATGGCCCCGTTGCTGGTGAAAGCGGGACTCCCGTCTGCCTAGTATTTGATGGCTCTGTATTTGAGCCTGACGGCCATGGGTGCTGGGTTCCAGAGCCTGTTCCTAGGGCCTAAAAACAGCCAAGATGGAGAAAAATAAGAGCAGAGCTTTCAGCACCATGCCTCCTGTGCTCTAGAAGGGGTTTTCCTAGAAGCGTTAAGTACCAGGGGTGTTTCCAGCCAGAGAGTTTGTCCAAAGAAATGCCTACCTGTGAATGTGGAGCCCCAGAGCGCTGTTGCTTCAGCATCACCTGGGAGCATGATAGAAATGCAGAGTCTCAGGCCCGGATCAACTGAGTTGGAATCTGCATTTATCAAGCTGCCCAGGTGCTTCTTGAGGAACAGAGCAGCGCCTTTCGTGCTCCAGCGGGCACGTGCTTATGTGCTGGTAGGAAGGAAAGCTTTGGGGATGGGGTGGTGAGCGGATAAGCAGGAAGCTTGAGTCTCAAACGGGTAGCAGTGTGGTGTCTCAGGAGAGAGATGGTGGACGTGGCAGGCAGTCCCAGGAAAGGAGACTCTCTGGGCTCCCACGAGGGTCAAGTGGCCACTAACAGGACAGTGCCTGGCATTGAGAGCAACCCATCTGCCAGGAGCTAAGCACTCATACTCACCTTCCGTGCAGTAGACCCGGGTTTCGTTTCCAGCCAGCACTTTTCAAGCACAGCCACCATCCGTCTGTCGGTGGAGGCTTATGTGTTGCTATGATATTGAGCAGCTTTCAGTGGGGCTTCCAGGCCAAGACAGACGAGGAAGAAAAGCCTGGTGACCTACTTGTGAAAATCAGCCAGTGTGAACCTTATGAATCCCAACACTTTGACCCAGCGACAGCTAATGGCAACAAAGCACTCACACGCATTATCTCATGTATCCTCACAACTTCCTTCAGCGTAAAGAGGAGGAACCCTTGACATACATTTGGTGAATAACTCAGGGTCTTACAGAATTGGGGGGCAGCAGGGCTGGTTGTTGAAGCTGACCTTTGCCAGTGTGCTTGTGGCAGTCTGAATGTTTCATGATTTTTTCAAAAGTCTCTTCTGGCCTGATAGAAATTGGTGTTTGCTGTCCCAGTACACATAGTGCCATGTCCGTGAGGGTGACAACCAGACCCTGATACCGGCCACATTCTGCCTTGCAGAATTCCATGAACAGGCTGGCTGTGCAGGCCCTGGAGAAGATGGAAACCAGAAAGTTCAACTCCAAGAGCAAGGGGCGCCGGGAGGGGAGCTGTGGGGCCGTGGACACGCTCAGCAGCAGCTCCACGTCTGACTGTGCCATCTGCCTAGAAAAGTATATCGACGGAGAGGTAACAGCTGAGGCAGGGCCGTCCTGGGTGGGGGTGAGATGGACAGGTCAGCAAAGGCACCCAGGTCTCTAGGAGGTGCCCAGAGACATTTTAACCAGTATTTCCCACTGGAAGGGGGTTGCCACAATGCAGAGAGAGACTCGCCCAAGGACCCAGCTAGAACAGTAGTGATTTCAGATACCAGAAACCAATTGCAGTCCAGGCAGTTCCCACCCATGGCCACCCTGTGTGTCAGAGGAGAACTGTGCTCCATGGAAGCTGATCAGAAATACATGGTAGGCCCGAGAAACTGTGTGGTCTTGAGAACATTCACACATGTTGACTTTGTTTTAGAATCAATCGTCTGAAAGCTCTGAGACTTGACTATTTTGATATAAACCTCTCCTACAAAGCTTTGTGGAACATTTGGTATTTTTACTTACTAAGAGGCAAGGGGTTTGATATCCCGTTTTTTTTTTTCTGGCGTTTTATTTTGATGTTTTCAAACCTTCAGAAAAGTTACAGGAATCATACAATGAATGATCTGTCGGTCACCCAGAATCACCAGTTGTGTTAGTTGCCACGCTTGCTTAATCTGTTTCTCTCTAGATAGAGGCGAGTGAATTTTTGTGAATTAGTTGCAGGCATTTTGATAGCCCTTTGATGAAAAAGTTCCATCGCTGTATGGACTATTGGATGAAAACTAGCTTTAGAATAATGGAGTAGTCCCTCGGTGGTATAAACAGTTAAGTACTCAGCTACTAACCAAAAGGTTGGCAGTTTGAATGCATCCAGTGTTGCCTTGGAAGAAATGCCTGGTGACCTACTTCTGAAAGGTCACAGTCAGGAAAACCCTATGGAGCACACCTCTACTCTGAAACACATGGGATCACCACGCATCAGAATCGACTCGATGGCAACTGATGTTTTGGATTTGGTTTTAGGATAAGGGAGTCTTGCATGGATGCAGGTTCTAATCCTGGCCCAGGGCAGGTTCTAGCTTTGTGCTTATGAGCAAGTGAGTTCATTCTCTGTGACTGCACTTGTGACATGGGCCTGAGACTGACCTGCACTCCAGGTGATCACAAAGGTTACATGAGAAAACCCGGGGAGACCTCTTGGCCCACTCTCAGGCCTGGCATTAGGAATTTGTTTGAATGTTACTGTGCTACACTGGTCCAGAGAATGAAAACCAAAGTGAAACTAGCCCATTTGGAGGGTATTTGGGCTCAGGAGCTCCAGAGTTGCTTCTGCCTCAGCAAACCATCCCCTCCTCTCCAGATAGGCTGCTTTTGTTAGAAACCACACGTCTCTGGGCTGAGCGTTCAGCGTTCAGTGAAGGGGTGGAACAGGAGAGCTTTGCCCCTTTAACGCCCCACCTCTGTCACTTACGAGGCCTGAGCATCTTCCTTTCTACTCATCCACGTTTAGGGTACCTGGAGGCAGCCGCCATCCCAGAGATGTAGAAGGTCTTAGGATGTAGCTAGTCCTTTCTCCACAGCCCCAGGCCCCCCTTCTCACTAACAGCAGACTTTGGCTTTCTCCTGTGTGGCGGCATCTCTACAGAGGAAGTAATGAGTGCCCTCCTCTAGCTACAGGAAAGGAACTTGCTTCCATATGCTCCCCCTTCCTTAAAATTGAGGGTTGTGCTTGGGGCTGGCTGATGGACAAATTTCTGCTCACTAGAGCCCATCTGTGGGCCTGCCTCCAGGGAACTGAGCTGACCTAGTTGGACGTGGGGAACAGGAAACACCCAAAGACTGGGGAAGGGTGCCCCTGGGCAGTGACAAGCTGACCAGGGCCCCTCAGTCCACTCCAGGCTCCACAGGAGAAAGTACATATGGGGCCAAAGGCAGAGCTGCCCTCTGGCCTGTGCCCTCGTTTCAGGCTGTGTCCTCTCCCTTCCCAGGAGCTGCGGGTTATCCCCTGTACTCACCGGTTCCACAAGAAGTGCGTGGACCCGTGGCTGCTGCAGCACCACACCTGCCCCCACTGTCGGCACAACATCATAGGTAATGGTCGGGTACTGAAGCGTCCGGTCTGCTGAGTGCCTAGCAAGAGTATGACACACACTGTAGGCTCACGAGTGAAGCCACCACTGCGTTGCCATCTAGACTTACAGACATGGAGACCAGACTCTTGGAGGCTGGCCACACAAGCTTTAGGAGAGTTGGGCCTTAAGAATTTCCCTGAGTTGGAGTTTTGGCTTGCACATGAGCCCGCTTCCTGATCTTGGGCACTTGACCTTGCAGGGCCTGAGGCCCATAGTCTTTAGTGGGAGCAGCAGTAATGATGCGTGCCCATCCCTGGCCCCACGAAGCCATTCCCAGGGCCACAGAACGAGGAGTGTGACATGGCAGGCATGTGATGCTGCTTCTGTATCATCATGTTACTAGACGGAGGCACAGCGTCACTGCAGGTAGCTATTTTTTAAGAGGAACAGTGGCCCTCATCTGTATACTGTTGTTGCTCTCTTTGAACTCCCAGGTACAGAGGAGTGGGGAGGTGGGAGATGTGCCCCGACAAGAGTGACCTCTTCTTACGTGGGGAAGCGAGTCAGCCTTAGCCAGCACGATCTGGTGACAGATTAGAACAGGCAGGGTCTTGAGACTGGACACCTTGGCATGTAACCAAGCCTGTTGCTTCAGTCTTTGCCTTTATTTGTCCCTCTGATCCCTGACACCAGTGTGCTTAGCCCTGCTTACTTCATTTCCTCTCCCCAGAACAAAAGGGAAACCCAAGTGCCGTGTGTGTAGAGACCAGCAACCTCTCACGCAGCCGGCAGCAGCAGCGGGTCATCTTGCCAGTCCATTACCCCGGCCGTGTGCACAGGACCAATGCAATCCCAGCCTACCCTACCAGGACGAGCATGGACTCCCACGGGAACCCCGTCACGCTACTGACCATGGAGCGGCACGGGGAACAGGGCCTGTATTCACCACAGACCCCTGCCTACATCCATGGCTACCCGCCCCTCCACCTGGACCACACCCTGGCCACCCACCGCTGTGGCCTGGAGCACCGGGCCTACTCACCAGCCCACCCCTTCCGCAGGCCCAAGTTCAGTGGCCGCAGCTTCTCCAAGGCAGCTTGCTTCTCCCAGTACGAGACCATGTACCAACACTACTACTTCCAGGGCCTCAGCTACCCGGAACAGGAGGTGCAGTCCCCACCCAGCCTGGCTCCCCGGGTCCTGTCCCGTGCCTTCCCACCGAGCGGCAGTGGCAGTCTGCTTTTCCCCACTGTGGTGCACATGGCCCCACCCTCCCACCTGGAGAGCGGCAGCACGTCCAGCTTCAGCTGCTACCACGGCCACCGCTCAGTGTGCAGCGGCTACCTGGCCGACTGCCCGGGCAGTGACAGCAGCAGTAGCAGCAGCAGCAGCTCTGGCCAGTGCCACTGCTCCTCCAGCGACTCCATGGTGGACTGCACTGAGGTCAGCAACCAGGGTGTGTACGGGAGCTGTTCCACGTTCCGCAGCTCCCTTAGCAGCGACTACGACCCCTTCATCTACCGCAGCCGGAGCCCCTGTCGCACCAGCGATGCAGGTGGCTCGGGCCGGGGCCCAGCTGTGCACCTTGAGGGCTCTCCGCTGCCTGAGGAGCTCCTGGCCACGCACAGTCGTGGTGCTGGCCTGGGAGAGCATTGGCCTGGCCCTGCCTCTCCCTCGGGGGACCAGCTGTCCACCTGCAGCCTGGAGATGAACTACAGCAGCAACTCCTCCCTGGAGCACAGGGGGCCCAATAGCTCTACCTCAGAAGGGGGGCTCGAGGCTTCTCCTGGGGCCGTCCTGGACCTCAGGAGGACCTGGCAGGGGGGCCGGGAAGGGCTCACGTGTGCCTGCTGCTGCGAGCCCCCGCCCTCTGCACTGGAGCCCAGCACAGGTGCGGCTGATGGCAGCACCTTGTTCCTGGGTACCCCCCTCTGTGAGGGCTGTGGCCCTCCAGTCGGGGAACCACCACCGGGAGGCCCCCAGGGCCTGCACGGCCTTCACCCAGACCATTTGCCCAGGACAGATGGGGTGAAGTATGAGGGCCTGCCCTGCTGCTTCTATGAAGAGAAGCAGGTGGCCCACGGCAGCGGAGGGGGCGGCAGCTGCTACACAGAGGACTACTCCGTGAGCGTGCAGTACATGCTCGCTGAGGAGCCCCCACCCAGCTGCCACCCAGGGGCCCGGGACCTGAGCCAGCGCATCCCCATCATCCCAGAGGATGTGGACTGTGACTTGGGCCTGCCCGCAGACTGCCAAGGGACCCAGGTCTGCAGCCTCTGGGGTGGGACACCAGGCCTGGATACCCCCCAGCCCCACCAGGGCCTGGGTGTGGCCCAGGAAGGAGAGTGGGCTCTGGGCTGCCCCGTGGGGGTGCTGCTGAGGCCGGGTTACCCTCCAGAGGAGAATGGTGCCTCCAGGGCCAGCTTCCCCAGTGCCCTCCAGGACACTCAGGAGTCTGACACCATGGCCACTGAGGCTGCAGGTGAGAGCAGGTGACAGGTGACAGAGTAGATGTTTCCATGGGGTTCTTCTCTGCGTGGTCATTTCCTAAATGATTCCATTTGTGCCCTTGGCTGTAAGGACTGTCCGTACCTAAGGACTTCCCCATGTGCTCCTCCACCCAGCCCTCCTGAGGCCAGCCCCAGCAGCCATCTGCTTCCATGATCGCCCCTTCAGTGCCTCCCAAGCATCTCAGCCTGCCATGTCCAACAGCACTCTCAGCGCCCTCCTCTCCTTTTCCAAGTCTCTCCACCCAGATGCTCAGGCCAAAAACCCAGGCACCATCCCTGACCCTGCCCTGCCCCTCACACTGACTGCTGCCTCCAAGTCAGGGGTCCTCCATCTGTCTGCAAAGGATGGTGTTGACTTGTTTATTCCCCAGTCCATCATGGACTGATACTTTTTGCAAAATACAATGAAAAGGAATTGCCAGAAAAACAAAACTTAACAACCCAACCCAGTGCCGTCAAGTCGATTCCGACTCATAGCGACCCTATAGGACAGAGTAGAACTGCCCCATAGAGTTTCCGAGGAACGCCTGGCAGATTTGAACTGCCGACCCTTTGGTTAGCAGCCATAGCACTTAACCGCTAAGCCACCAGGGTTACCAACTTAAAGATATGGAAAATACAAGTCCCCTTTTTTTTTTTAATTAGATTCAGCAGACATTGTCAAATTGCTATAATGTTTCTAAACATTTTGTCTCAGGCAGTAATAAGCGTGCATTCTAGCACCTTTGAGTACCACTGGGTTAAGTTCCACCTCCAAAATAGTTCCCAGCTGTATCTACTCCTTTGCCTGCCCTCAGCCCAGCCCATTTCCTCTCCCCAGGACGAATGTGGTATCTTCTCACTGGTCTCCTGTTGGTAGTCTTGTCTTTTTCACTCCATTCTCCATGTGGGAGCCAGAGTAATCTTTTTTGAAACATAAGTTCTATGTCTTTATACTAGAAAATCCTTCCATGACTTACCATTATCTTTAGCATTTTTAAAGCCCAAATCCATACCGGTGTCTGTGTGGTCTAGCCCTTGTCTGCCCTTCCGTCTACCTCTTGTTTCTCTGTGGTAGCCACCTTGGCTTCTGTCCCGTTCCTCCAGCACACCAGTTTGCAGACCTTCTCCCCCTGCTCTCCTTCAGATCTCAGCGGAAGTAACTCCCCACCTCCCTCTGAGGTCACTCCACATCCTGTGTACTTCCTGGGTTATCACAATCTGAAAGTACTTTGTTTCTCTTGTGATGTGTAAATGCTGTATCAGTGTCTTCACTGCTCTTCCCAGTGCCTGACACACTTCGGGCGCTTGGTTAATACTCTTTGGTGTGTTGTTTCTGTCCTACCCAGTGGCTTCCAGAAGGCTCTGTGCATCCAGATGAGGGAGGTCAGCTCTCCGATGGGGCACCTGTGCTGTTAACACAGAATGAGCCCTTCCTAGAAAAGGAGCTCTGCTTCAGCCCTGTATCATATACACAGTGGGGCCAGTGTTGCGAGCTGTCACTCACCGAGAAAAAAAAAAAAAAAAAATACACCGAGAGAGCCTGTAAACGGGCTGCCTGAAGCCCGCCGGTGCCCTGATGCCCATGGGTGTCGGCTCCCTCCCCTGATGACTGTTCTCTCTCTCCCAGGATCAGGATCTTGCCCAGCAGATGCCAGCGGCACAGGAGCCTGAGCTGAGGAGGAACTCCTATCTGGAAATGGGGGACTGTGCAGAGACTCCAAACTCTGATTTCCTTAAAAGAAAAAAAAAAAAAAATTTTTTTTTTAGCTTTGACAAACAAACAAAAGTGGTAATAGAGCCCTCCTTCTCAACCCGAAATGTGAGCCACCTGTGGCAAAACCACCCCCACCCCCATTAACAAACCAACAGACACAAAGTTCTGAGTCCTTTGCCTCTTTTGATAACACGTTACTCTGTTTTGTAAAGTGTGTGTGCTTGGGGTTCCAAGGTGTGTGGGATTGAGTTCTCTGCATTGTTTTTTTTTTTTTTTTAATGTTATATGTAAATGTAAAGTTATTTAAATATATATTTTAAAGAACCCTAACTGCCAACATTCGCTGGAAAAAAAAAAAATCTCACTGCTGCATTAAATGAACCACATCACGTGTAGATACTGTTGTCTCCCCAGAGGGAGCTCAGGCCTTTGAAAAGCTCAGGGCTACACCTGCCTTAGAAAATGAACCAGAAACTTGAAGTAAAGCTAGTTGATATGGGTACAAACTCTGAGGAACAATGCAATGCTGCCTCTTTCTTTCTCGTGGCAAATCCCACTGTACAAAAGTTCAGGACTTCTCAGAAGCCATGTCCCTACAGCCTGCACCTTTAGGCCCTGGGTGGAAACAGCTGGAATGAGAGCAGAAGATCCATAGCCCTGGCTCCCATCCAAGGAACCAGAGTAGTTCTGAGGGCATCCGGGACAGTCCTTGCTACAAGCCTTGGGGTGACGGGTGACTCCATCCACTCTCTTTAGTTTGCCCTCTGGGGCCATCACCCAGAATAAAATGACAGAGTCCCTGGTCATGATCTGGGTCGGGGACCAGGTCATAGTAAGGGCAGCAGGCGCGGGGTCCTCTGTATGAAGTGTCTGACTGACCCCAGGGCCTGAGGGAAGAAGAGCCTAACTTTGGAATCTTTTGCAAAAAATACGTTGGGCTTCCAGCCACTGGCTGCAGAAATGGTTCGATGGGCTGTGTAGGGGCAAACACCCAAGGGGAATGTAGTTTCGTGGCCTTGGTATCTGGAGGGGCGTGGGGGTGCTCTCCACAAACTCTGCCCGCACTGGCACATGCTCAGCATGTAGAGGAGGGGATGCCTAGGTGGGGCAAGCCTGTGTGCGCATATGTCTGCGGGGGCACAGCCAGGACCCTTGGCTGCTGCATCCTGGGGGCACACGCCAGGACCCGCAAGGTCTGCACTGAGCTGAGCTCCGCGTGGATGGTACGTTCCCCATCCTGTTTCCCACGGAAGCACCGCTTCAGGGTGATTCAGCCCTCTGCGTCATGGCTGAAATTCCTCATCTCGCCTGGAAATGTCTACTCTTCTGTCTACGTAATGCACTATTATGTATCAATTCTCCAGGAGACAGAGAGAGAGAAAGAGAGACTATCGGAGAGTTTAGACACAAAGGATGGGTTTTTGTGTATTTTCCCAGCATTTTTTAAAGGGGGAGGGAGAATTTAAAAACCCAACAGGTGTTTTTTTGTTTGGTTTGTTTTGTTTTTGGGGGGGTGGTTTAAAAGACGTTTCCATTTTAAAAGGGAGAGAGAATCTATTTAAAGCTGTTTCAGATCAGGGATTGTTATCCTTTTTTGTCCAATGTATTCTTTATTCTTTAAAAAAGTTTTTAGAAAAAACTGACCACATTAGCCCTTAGGTTCACTAACTCTTCTGGTCACTTCTGTGTATTTATTCACTCAAACAGGGATATGTTGCCATCTGAAAGCGTGTGGCCCATTCAGCCTAAGCTCATTCACAGAATGGGAACGGTGCAGCCTGGTCCTATGGGTGGGGAGACAGGGACCACCCTGGGCTTCCAGGTGACTGTGACATCCCTCTGTAGTCAGGCTCATGTGAAGTCAGCACCTGTGTAGCCAGACCAACTGTATAGGAATCCTTTGTTCCTAAAAACCCCAGCTAGTGATGAGGAATTTACTTAATTCTAACCAGGATCTGATGGTAAGAAATTGCAGCATCCAATAATTGAGCCATTTGCCATATAGAAAGAAGCTTGCTGTGGTTAGACTTGGGCCTCCAGCCTCCATGGCGCAGTCCCCTGGGGGCAGCTCCCTCTGGGCTGTGCCCTGGCACACCTGTTGGCGAGGGTGTGAGAAGCCCTAAGCTGTTGACATGTGATCCAGCCGCCTTTATATCTCGGGCCAGAAGTAGCAGCTGCTGAGGACAACAGCTTGCATTACGTGGTTTTAGGGAAGGGGTATGGCTTTTAACATGAACTGCAAAAAGCAGCCTCTCATGGTTGAGAATTTTTTTGTTTGTGGCTTTGTTTTTTTGTTTTTAATGCCTTTGAGTGAATATTATCTTCCTTGTCTGAAACCATACCCCCGAAGTGGCTTTCTTTAGCCCTGGCGGAAAACCTCTCCTCAATAGCTTTAAGCAATGAAAGATGAGTACAGAATGTGGCTTCAACCAGGCTTATTAAAATAAATGTGCCCAGTTTTTCATTTGACAGGGAAAACTGCAGATGGCAAAAGAAGCACATTTCATTTTTGTTGTTTATAGGGATGGTAGTAACCAGAAAAAATGAAATTTTAATATCTTAAATATCAGCAGTTGTCTTTTAAATTTGTGCCGGCTCATCAGATAGGGAGGCGACCAGAATATAACAGCTAACTCTATTATTGCCTCACCTTTTAAATCAAAATAAATGTCTTCTTCAAAGTTGTAAGACTCCAGTTGAGATGACAATTTTGTGGCAGTTACAGTGAAACCTGTGAGAGATGGAACTAGACAGGACTGCCTTGTTTTTCTGGGTCTTGCAAGTTTTCTCCCTTTGACAGTGTGCGGTCTTACCACTTTTCTATTACTCTTTTATTAGTGGAAAATATTTGCATTTTCTTTCTCTGACAGGTTTCCACCTTACATAGGTTCCAGCTTTCACAGGTTTTACTGTATAGAGCTGTGGAAACTGGAAGCACCACATTTTCCACTGAGAACCCCCACCTCCCAGGCTGAGGTGTGGCTGTTGGACATGGCCTAGCCCTATAGGACAGCCATGGAAACTGAAGAACAATATGGAAATGGGTATTTGGGTGTTCTGACTAACGAGGTACCTCTTTGTAGACACGGCTCCAGTGAGCTGGCTGGAACTCTCCGAGTTCCTTCCCCTTCTCCAAACCCAAGCCATTTTATAATGCTCTGTCTGCTGCCTCACTGCTTGGTCCCTTCCTTACGTGCTGCTAGTCTCTACTCCAAGTTCATGCAGGATGAATGCTTTTAAATTGAGGTCTAAAAAAGAATTACTACTCGAGAGTATTATTTTTAAAACAGAACTGCCTTTTTCTGTTCTTTATATAACTGCTTCCTATTGTGTTGGTCTAACAAGGCACTATTTTAAAATGTTTTTGTTTTTTTTTTTAATTTCTCCCATAGCACTTAAAAGATATTTTGTAAAGACTTTGCTGTAAAGCTTTTGTAATAAAATGGTCTAAGGGCTCTTTCTCCAACATTACCATTTTTTTTTAAAAATGTTTTAAAGGCTAGAAAACAACTTATGTAAATTCTGTATATGTATAGCGGCACATTTCATTTATGGAAATATGTTCTCAGAATATTTATTTACTAATATATTTATCTTAAGCCATGTCTTATGTTGAGTGTGTGACATTGTTGGAATAATCTTTGAAAATGACTAACACGAGGCCCTGTACATACATGATAATTGCACACAGATTTTACATATTTGCCGACCAAAAATGATTTAAAACAAGTTGTAGTCTTCTATGGTTTTGTAACAAATTGTACAAATGACTGTAAAAAAAATACAATTTTATGAAGTATGTGTTATACGTTGTCATTGCTCTTTTTGGTTAAGGTCTACCAGTACTCTACGAAGGAGAGGTTTGTATGGGGGCAAGGCCTGACTTTAATGTCAGCTGGCCCACAGAAGCATGGATAAAATTTTCTCTCAGGTGATTTGGGGTGATGTAAGCTGGTGTCTCAGGAGAGTAGCCACTAGAGAGTAGTGAGAGTTTATCTTTTTGAGGTGGTATTAGGCCTTCTGCTCAACACTGTGAAAAAAAGTGGTAGTGGATGACTCAGAAGAGCCTCGCAGTCCACATTTTTTAAAAAAAGGGAATTGTGTACCCCCCTCAAAAAAAAAAAAATGTGTTGGAATCCTAACCCCTATACCTGTGGTGTCATCCCATTTGGGAATAGGGTTTTCTTTATGTTAATGAGTCCATGTCAGTTGTAGCTAGTGTCCTAAACCTAATCACGTCTGAGTGATAGAGCAGCATAGACACAGAAACAAGCGAGCACAAAAAAGGGGGGAAGATAGATGCCATGTGGAGATCACCAAGGAACTGAGAATGAACACCGGGCTAGAGAAACTGAAAGATCTTACCCCAGAGACGACAGAGAGAGAACATTTTCCTAGAGCCGATGGCTTGAATTTGGACTTAGAGCCTCCTGAACTGTAAGAAAATTAATTTCCGTTCTTTAAAGCCACCCCACTTTTGGTATTTCTGTTACAGCATAGGTTAGACATAAACCATCAGCTTCATCTGCCAGGTCTTTTCCTACTTGGAAGATTTGAGAGGGATTCCTCAAGCCTAACAACAATTGTGAGGATGCTGCAGGACTGGGCGGTGTTCCGTTCTGCTATGATTTGGAACCAACTCGACAACCTCGAACATGTGTAGGAAGAGGGCATTGTCTAAAGCCCCAAGCAACTAGCCCTAGAAACAACATCATGAGAGTGGAGAGGGGCCCTCAGTCTTGAGAAAATCCCTAACCCATTTTTGTTGTTGCCCGGGAAGGGTAGCTACTAACTTGTAAAGCACTCTGAGATCACATGGAAGGTACAAAGTGGTGTTTATTTTTCAGACATCTAGCAGAGAATATCCTAATCTCATGAGCTCCTGTTCCTATTTCTTACTCTTTAACTTGGGCCATTTTTTTTGGCACAGGCTCCTCACTGACATGGGGCTGCTTCCTGCCCAGCAACTGGTCCTTCTGAGCACCTTCAGTGATGGTGGCCTGACTGCACAGGGCTTCCCAGAGCTTCTGTTTAATGGCCTTGCCCAGCTCCAAGCTGTACCTCTTGGGGGTCCCTGAGGGATTCCATAGCATTGGCTCAACCACAGCATGGTACAGAGCTTGGTAACCCTCTGTGGGGAGGCCGTGGATGGTGAGTGTGTCCTCTGACAACTCTCTCTTTCTGACTTCAGGAAGCAATGCCTGGCCCTTCCAGGCTGCTGTCCCACTGTCCCAGGGTAGCGCTTGGGTGGCGGCCACATGTTCAGCATAACTTTCCTCAAGATCTTGGCAGACAGTTACTTTTTTCTCCTTTGAACTTTCTTTACTCTAGCCAGGAAGAAAGAAGAGAAGTCAAAGCTAAAACTCGAGAAGGGTGCTCAGAATAATTATCTAGGATTTGTGTCCCAGAGTCTTGGTTACAGCAACAACCAACGTTTGTCTAACGTGTTCTGTCTTACTGAGTGCCTTCATGTATACCACAGCATGTGTTCCCTGTAACCCTATAAGGTCGGCAAGACAGCTTTAAAGGCAAGGAAATTGAATTTGGTTTGCCCAAGGCCCCACAGCTAAAAGGTTAATAAGCACAGCTGTTGTACCATGCATGATCCAAAGCATTTACTCTGTTCAAGAGCCGTTTGCATGTATTAACTCATTTAATCCTGATAAAGCCCTATGAGGGCAGGGCCATTATCCCCTATTTTATAGATGGCAAAATTAAGGCACAAAAATCAAGAGGTCAAACCCAAGGTCATCTTCAGTTATAACCAGGGCTGAGATTTGAACCTCTCCTGGCCTCCATGGAGTGATGGAGTTGGACTCAGAGCAGACCTCTAGACACCAGTCTTCCACAGGGAAGTTCATAGAATTAACTTTCTTTCCCATCTCTATCCTGTTTTCCCTTCACTCCAAGTTCTTTTTGTCTGTACTTAGGAAAGCCTTTTCACCCTTCTGTAGAAGTAAAACCAAATCTGGTGCTTTCTCCACCGTGTCGTGCCAGGCCACCCTACCCTCCCCATTTGTCTTTAACTTCCAGATTCCCTTCTCTTGGTATAAATCTCAAGCATTTGTCTTTAAGTGCCCCCTCTAGCTTTACCTTTTATTTTCCCCGCCCCACCCCATTTAGTCCACCACTGGCCAGCATCTACCTCACTGATGCTTCCTATGGGCCTCTTAAGCCTAGGCGAGCCCAGCTGCCCCGCTGGCTGCTTGCTCTCGGAACCGATGGAGTTTCTGACCCTGCGCTGTTGAGCGGCTTTCATCGTTGAGTTGTCCTTGGGCTTTAATCGCTTCGAGGGTTTTGCTTTTTCAAACTTGTGCGGTATAGGGCAGCTTTTATCCTCCAATTGTCGCCTAAGTACAAGCTTCACCAGGGATAATGAACTGGCAATTAATGGATCCTTTACAACTTCCCAAGAAGAGGTGGTACCTGGCATGGGGGCGTTGGCATTCTGCCTTGCACACTTTCTGGCCGTCCATATGTTGGTGAGAGCTGGTGAGTCCACATAGCAGTCCTGAAGCCTGGTGTTGAGCAAGATGGACTGTCGGAGCCCATAGGTGGGGATGCTGAAGTCTCGTCTCACATAGATTGGGTGCTAGAATTACAAGGGGGAAAAAAACAGCAGTAAAAAAGACCAGTTCTTAATCACAGACGAGAAAGCCTAGTTTGGAGGCAAAGTATTAACATCTACGTAGCTCTTAGAAATGTTGCTACATGTCCTCTCTCCTCTTCACCAAAGCCTTTTGTACCCAGTAGAGACAAGATAGTAACTTCATAAGGTCACAGTGATAGCCAGGCTTTTGGAGGACAAAGCATACAGGTGAGAAGTGGAGATCAGGGAGCATTGTAAGGAAGGAATCGAAAGCAATCCCTATCTGCTAGAAAGATGATCCCTATCTGCTAGAAAGATGATCCCTATCTGCTAGAAAGATGATCCCTATCTGCTAGAAAGATGATCCCTATCTGCTAGAAAGATGATCCCTATCTGCTAGAAAGATGAGGGAATCGGTGGCAGGAATTAGTTAGAGACAGTGTCACTCTAGGCTCCCATAAGAGTTGTAGTCACTCTTCAATCATGCCGCAACCCAGAAATCACAGCAGAGACAGTCCTGCCAAACCCTGAATACACTTTCTAACCAGACAGCCATGTGCCAAGAAAAGCTGCTAAACAGGGAAATACAGTCTGGGGTCCATAAAGGCAAAAGCACGAGGTAAGTGATACTGGCCTCGAATTCCTGGGACCAGCCAAGAAGGAGAGAAACAATTTGAATAGATAAGAATCACAGACTTAAAGAGACCTACACATTTAAAGAGACCTGACTTTCTAAGAAATGTCATCTATAAAAAATAAAATCACCTTACCATATTTCAGTTGCCTTAAATTTTATTTTAGCTAGCTTAGTAGGGGGAAGAAATATGTATTTTCTTTTTCCTCTTTTTTATTTATTTGTTTCTTTTTTTAATATATATTTCTAGTCACCTGTCTTTCTCTGCCTAGTCATATATGGGCAAATTGCAGTTTGTTTAGATTTTGGCTCACAGGCAGGCAGTTTTGAACCATTACCCCTAGTATTTGTGATGTCACTTTGGTTTGTGATGTAGATGTGGGTGGGTGTTACATCATCAGGTTTTATAGTTAAATTATGTTGGAAGAAGTTCTACTTTGCTTTGCTTATCACCTCAGGAAACCCTGGTAGTACAGTGGTTAAGTGCTACGGCTGCTAACCAAAAGGTTGGCAGTTCAAATCCTCCAGGCGCTCCTTGGACACTCTATGGGGCAGTTCTACTCTGTCCGATAGGGTAGCTATGAGTCAGAATTGACTCGATGGCAATGCGTTTAGTTTTGTTTGGTTATCACCTCAGGGGCTTCTAAAGTCCTCATTTCCCACCCCAAAATAACTTGGGTAGATTTCGAAGATCCTAACATTCTTAGGAAGGGGCACTGATGGCACAAACAGTTACACACTCAGCTGCTAACCGAAAGGTCAGTGGCTTGAACCTAGCAGTGGCTTCACCGGAGGAAAGAACTAGTGATCTGCCCTCAGAAAGATTTCCAGCCTAGGAAACCTATAAGCCACTTCTACTCTGTCCTCTAGGGTCGCTATGAGTTGAAATTGACTCGACAGCATACGGCAACACCGTTCTCAGGAAGCATCTTATGCTTGGAAACAGTCAAATGGTGCAGGCCAGGTTTGTGGATACAGGTAGTGTGGGATGCATCCTTACACGTGCAAAAGTGCCCTTCTCCACATACAGAAAGAAGGTACTGTTAAATTCTCAGACTATCTGCCAAGGTAAGGGACCAGAAGTGAAGGAACACGTTCCTGCAGCCCTGGGCGCCTCTCCCTGTGTGTCTCTTCCCGGGAGACTACACGGTTTCTGGAATGTGGTTTTATTTTACATCCCATGGCAAATGCAGTAATTAGAGCTGTTCACAGTGTCAAGAGCTTGAAACAAGAACAAAGAGGCCTCTTCCTGGGAACACTTGGGCAATGCTTCCCTTCTTATCAGGTGCTCGTCCTCTTGGTGGTTTGGATTTTTCATATACAGAATGCCAAAGGAAGCTGTCTCCCGAGGGGGAGGAAATCGAAATGATGGAAAAACCGAGTCTGATTCTGGCAGGAGCTCCTGGAATCGCATGTGTTGCCTGTTTGAATGTTGTAGTGTTGTCCCTGGAGTGAATTAAAGCCTGGAGGCAGACCGCACCTTGGGCTGAGGTGGCACCACCTCTAGGCCCCACGGCTGCTGGACCCACAGACGCTTCAGAGGACAATGGGGCCCATTCAGGAGTGAGCCCGGGCCTCACCTCCCAAGAGGTAGGTCAGCTTTAGAGCAGGGCGGTGGAAAGGGTTTGTCTTTGGGAAGGGTTTGCGAACGTCTAGAGACTGAGCAGACAGGCATCCTTTCAGAGCCAGCAAATCCTGGAGAGGTGGCACCAGGCTCTTGGCCTACCTGGAAATTACCATCTGCCTTTACTCTGCGTCAAAGGCACAGAAGGGAAAAAGCAAGAAAAGCATAATAGGAGTAGTCCTTCTGTTTTTTTCCCTTTCCCCATCTTGAGTTTGCCTTCCCATATCCCCTCTTTCCAGACACTCATCACTTGTGTCTGCTTTCCTAGGCCTTTTACTCACTGACCAAGTGATAGGCTCTGGCTCTAAAGGTCGCTTTGAATCTTCTTCTAGTCCAGGGCTATTCACCTGGAAAGCAACTGACATACTCTTCGTATCCAATTGAATTCTGTCTTCCCTTCCTTCAATGCAACTCGCTTAAACTAACTCTGTTCCAATGGGTAACCCTCACCTTTCTTAGAACAGATTGCTCAAGAACCATGTTCCAGGACCCACAGCTAATAACCAAGTAAAGGCTGGACTCAACCAAGGTCTACGCCACCCTTCCTCTTAACAACTCTGTTAGCCATCACCATGATGCTCTGCCTCTTATCTGGTGGCCCAACCACATACCACATCTGGGACCAACTCTAGTCCTATCCTTGAGACTTTTTCTGGGCTCAGGAATTGTTCTGCTTGAGTTTGCATCCCAGATCCACCATTCAATGGACAAGTTAATTCATATCTCTGAACCTTAATTTCCTCATCTGGGAAATGGGCATAGTAATAGTGTTTCTCCCAGGTTTGTGGTGAGGATGAAATGTGACAATGCATTTGAAGCACTTGGCATGGCTCCTGGCACATAGTAAGTGCTCAATAAATAATATTTTTATTAACATTATTAATACTGGGGCCAATTCATTCATGTGGACCTTTCTTGAGCCCCTGTTGCACATGGCCTGAGTGACATAACCTAACATTTGATTAGACCTTCATTTCAAGTCCTACATGTGCATCCATTTGGTTTATGAGGCCAAACAATGAACTCCCTGAAGGTAGGAAATGATTGTGATCTGACTTGGGTATCATGGCATCTCTTTTCTCATGCTACATCTTTAGAAAATGTTTGTCAGCTCGATCTACCTCACGGAAGTAGTGCGTTTACAGGAGCTGTTAGGTGTTTCCCCCAGCTAAGGGAATTACATAGAATATTCCGTGCTTTTTTAGATGGAAAGGGAAGTGGGTACCTGAGGAAAGCCTAAGGAAAGTTGCTAGTCTTTAGTAGAGATTGTTCCATTGAAGGTTGTTCAGAATTACAAAGTCAAGATGGAAAGAATCTATTTGGTCCAGGGTCCTGAAACCATGGCAAGAATTTCCATTGTTGGTGCCAACAATTGATCTAGAGAACTTGGGATTGAGGCAGGAAGGTTTCCATGTTGCTGAAAGGCCTGACCCTCAGTTTGATTCTCCCATGAAGCTTTTTTAAAACTCCGAGCTCAGTCTAAATAATCTTTATTTCCCACCTATCATTTTGAGCTGTGCTTCCTGACGTATCTAAACCACCACTTCTATTTGGAAACACATCTGCCCTTCTTTGATGCTTAGCCAAGCTCTTCTCACTGTATTCGTAGCTCTCAAAATCTTTCTTTTCTGTACTATTACTTTTCTCCTCTTTAGTTTCTCTGAGCTCCTATTCTCTTTCTGGAGGACCAGCTAATGAAGAAGAAATTAGGGAAGAAGAGAAAAACTTCGGATGAGAGAGAATTTGAAAGGATTGCTGAACCATGATGCAAGTTCCAAGGACCAATGATTTAGACCACGTGTACTGAATGTGCACCTGTCACAGGCCAAGTGTGTGAAATAATGGTCCTGCCTGCACTCCCAACCCTTCTCACCCGACTTGGTGTGGATGACCCCCACTTCCTCGTTTCCAACCCAGCCCATCTCTGGGTTCTCAGACACGGCCACCCAGATGCCCCACCAAGCCAAAGAAAACCAAATCCACTGCCATCAAGTGACTTCTGACTCATGGTGACCCCATGTGTCACAGAGTAGAGCTGTCCCATAGGGTTTTCTTGATTGTAGGGTTTACAGAGGCAGATTGCCAGATTTTCCTCTGCAGTGCTGCTGGATAGGTTCAGACTGCCAACCTTGAGGTTAGTAGTCAAGCACAGACCATTTGCATCACCCAGGAACCTTTTGGATGACCCATAGACACCTCTAACTCACTATGTTCAAGACCAAGTTCTTTCTCTCTTCTCACCCCATCAGAAGAAGCAAACTGCTGCTTCTCTTCAATTTTCCATCACCGGTTGCCTGTGCCAGAAACCTAGGAGACAGGATCAGTAACAGTGCTATGCCAAGTCATAACTGAAGACTAGGAGAAAGGAAAAATCAGTAGTACAAAGCCTGTCTTTATCTAAAATTTTGATATTTTGTTCATCATGGATTTTTTTGTGTGTTTATTTAGATTTTTTTTTTGACTTAAAATTCACATAAGATTAACCATTTTTGAGTGTACAACTCGGTGGCATTTCTTACATTTACGACGTTGTGCAATCATCACTTCTACCTAGTTCCAGCACATTTTCTTCAGCCTAAAAGTAAACGCCGACCCCATTAACCAGTCACGCCCCATTTCTCCCTTCCCTCCAGCTCCTGGCAACCACTTAATCTGCTTTCTGTCTCTGTGGATTTGCCTATTCTAGATATTTCATATAAATGAAATCATACAATATGTGATCCTCTTCTGTTGGGCTTCTTTCACTTAGCACAACGTTTTCAAGGTTCATTCTCATTGTAGCATGTATCAATACTTCATTCCTTTACATGGCTGAATAAATATTCCGTTGTATGTGTATACCACGTGTTATTTACTGGACGTGTCGCCCATTTATCAGTTGGTGGACAATTGGGTTGTTTCCACCCTTTAGCTACTGTGTACAAATGCGGCTATAAACAGATTTTTTTTAATTAATTCTTACTGTGCTTTAAGTGAAAGTTTACAAATCAAGTCAGTCTCTCATACAAGAATTTATGTGTACCTTACTATACACTCCTAATTGCTCTCCCCCTCATGAGCCAGCACACTCCTTCCTTCCACTTTCTCTCCTCGTGTCCATTTGGGCAGCTTCTCACCCCCTTTGCCCTCTCATCTCCCCTCCAGACAGGAGATGCCAAAATAGTCTCATGTGTCTACTTGATCCAAGGAGCTCGTTCTTCTCCAGTATCATTTTCCATCCCATATTCCAGTCCAATCCCTGTCTGAAGAGTTGGCTTTGGGAATTGTTCCTGTCTTGGGCTAACAGAAGGTCTGGGGACCATGGCCTCTGGGGTCCTTCTAGTCCCATTCTGACCATTAAGTCTGGTCTTTTTATGAGAATTTGGGGTCTGCATCCCACTGCTCTCCTGCTCCCTCAGAGGTTCTCTGTTGTGTTCCCTGTCAGGGGAGTCATCAGCTGTAGCAGGGCACCATCTAGTTCTTCTAGTCTTAGGCTGGTGTAGATTTTTAAGATACTGCATTAAAATATTATTTATCTTGATTACTGAGTTTTTTTTTTTTAAGGAGTCGCTGGGTGGAGCAATGGTTAAGCTCATGACTACTAGCTGAAAAGTTGGCAGTTTAAGCCCACCCAGAGGTGCCTTGGAACACAGGCCTGGTGATCTGCTTCCAAAAGGTTACAGCCTTGAAAACCCTGTGGAGAGGTTCTCCTCTCCACGAATGGGGTCGCCATGAGTTAGAATCAACTCAATGACAACTAACAACAACAACAACAACTGAGATTTTTGGCACCCCCTTAAATTGTGTGCCTGGCTCTGCATGGCTCAGCAAGCATTTGTTGACAGAAGCCAAGAAGCCAGGAAGACAAGGAGCAATCTAGCATGGTGCTTAAGAGTGTAGGCCCAGAGTCCCAATGCCTGGGTTCAAAGCCCAGCTCCACCACTGTATGATCTTTGGGCAAGAGACTTAGCCTCACTGTACAAGTTGGGTGGTAACAGTGCCTTCCTTATAGGGCTGCAGTGAGAATTATGTTAAATGTGATAATAAATACTACACACCTGCCTAGTACTTAGTAAAGTCCTGTGTAAAGGTTTGCCATTGTTATTATTATAATCAGGCTCCTCATCCAGTGCTCTCTTTACAACACTCTCCTTGGAGCAGAAAACATCCCAACTAGAATGACCCAAACTCTACCAGCTTGGGTCCCCCAGCTTCTCAGCAAATCCTGCTGCCCTTGGAGGAGTCGCACAAGCCGACAGACAGACACTAACTTCTTCCTCGGTGCCCCAGGGTTGCAGTCAGTGTCCCCACTCTTTCCATGAAATAAAGCCACTAAATGCCCCAGGCATGTGAAGCACTGAAATGAATATATCTTGGGCTGCTCCTCGCCGGGGGCCAGGACCACATAACTGAGCAAAAGACCTTGAGCCATTAAGTGCCGTGACCTAGACACACTCGGCTGTATTTTTAGCCTCTTGTGCACTGTTTCCATCACCTGTGCCGGGCTTTAAGCTGGAAATGAGAAGGGGGAGGGTGAGGCTAGAGAGATGTTTCTCATAGCAGCTATTGGGGGTAGCAGCTTGTATACTCTTTATTTCTGAATTCTGTTGTACTTAGGGCCAGCTTCTGGGGCTAGTCACATAGGACCCCAACACTTGGAAGGACTCCGTGCTTGATTTAAAGCTCTGCTGTTGCCATCTTGAAATTCTGAACAATGTTGAACAAAGGGCTCCAAGATTTTCATTTTGTACTGGGTTCTGCAAATTATACAGTCAATCCTGGTTGTATACAAGGTAGGAGAGAGCCAAATGAAGACAGGGTGACTTCCTGCAGGGGGCCAGGCCAGGCGAATATGAGGTTTGCCATGGGTATAGTCTGCAGGGCGGCCTGGCAAGGGAAGTCCAGACTTGGCCAAAGATGCCTTGTTTCCATCCTCTGCTCTGCCCCTTCCTATTCCCCCCTCTGAAACTGGGGTGACATGGGAAAGAACCTTGTAAACTGTAGAGAGCTGTGTCTTGCTTTGTTCAAGGCTTTCCAGAGCATCCTATTTCAATCATCCACAGATCCTGTATCAACAACACCATTTTCTTGTCTTTGTAGAACTTTTGACTTCTGAAATTCCTATTTTTTCATGTTGGTGAACTGTCTTCCCCCTCCCCTCATAAGAATATGAGGTCCATGAGGAAAGGATGGGCTAGTCTGTTCTGGGGAGAGAGGGCTAACGTTGTTGGTGGCTGTGTCCTCACCACTTGGCACGCACTTCATTGAATATTTGTTGAAGGAAAAACCAGTTGCCGTAGACTCAACTCATGGCACCCCACGTGAGTCAGAGTAGAACTGTGCTCCACAGGGTTTTCAGTGGCTGATTTTTCAGCAGTAGACTCCCAGGTCTTTCTTTCCAGGCAGCTCTAACCTCCAGTCTTTCAGTTAGCAGCTGGTGTTAAGCATTTGCACAACGCAGGGACTCCTGAATGAAGGAAGAGTCACGTTTATCAAGTGCTTGTTTGTGCTTATGGCTTCACCTGCATCTTCTCCTTTCATTCTTTTTCAAGGTGCTCCTGCCTGCAAGGGTGCAAGCCAGAGGTGAAGAGTTCCAGTCCTGCCACTGTAGCTGGCTTTGGAGGCAGAGATGAACCCAAAATGGTGAAGAAGAGAGAGGGTGAGCAAGAGTAGGAGGCACCCAGGTGGGATATGGAGGGTGTGTCTCAGAGACTTGGCCTCACTGCGGGGAGGGGCCCTGTCCCCTTGCTCTAACAAGAAGCCTTGAACTCAGGAGTGACATAGTGAAAAAAATGAAGAAGTTTTTTTTTTTTTTTTTTTGCCACGGCATTGGGACATGTGGGTGAAGGATGGAGATTGAGAAGCCTCTCGGGAGGTAGCTGCGCCTGTGGGGCCCTGGAGTGGGGTGGACTGGAGGGGGCGTGGCTCTGGCACCAGAGGGGCTCTTGGAGGGGAAGAGGAGGCGGCTCCCAGATGGCAGGGGGCGCTGGGCCGGGTGTCGCCCCAAGGCGGGCCCGGGAGCCTTGGGTCCCGGTCCGCCCAGCCCTGCTCTGGGCGCGGCGAGTCGGCACACGAGGCCAGATGTTGCCGCCGCTGCGCCGGGCGCAGGCCCACACTTGCACGCCCGGGACCCGGCACTTGAAAGTACCCGGCGAGCCGCCCGGACCTGCCGGGTTGGGCGTCGCCGCGGCGCTATAAGCCGGAGAGGAGGAAAATCCCTCTGCCTCAGGGATGTGGAGGAGAGGAAGGCCCAGGATCGACCCCAGGTGGGGCCGGGGGAGACCTTGGGGTTGGGAGAGAAGGGCCCGGCAACTGGGCCGCGAGTTCGAGCAAGTCACGCTCAAGAGAAGGAACTTGTTATCTTAAAGTCATTGCCCCATTCCTTCCCTGACTTTCTCGCTATACTTGCTTCTATCTCATCTAATCCTGTGAAGCCCGTTGATCACTCCCATTTTACAGATGACTGAGGCTCCGAGAAATCAGGAAACGGGCACCAGGTGACACAGCCTGTGCG
This sequence comes from Loxodonta africana, assembly GCF_030014295.1. Classification (NCBI taxonomy): domain Eukaryota; kingdom Metazoa; phylum Chordata; class Mammalia; order Proboscidea; family Elephantidae; genus Loxodonta; species Loxodonta africana. The sequence goes on along the minus strand of NC_087360.1, from coordinate 27,373,472 downwards.
ATAGACTAGGAATCAGGGGTTTGTGGCTGCAAAAATTGGGATGAAAAAGGAACCCAACACGTTCTGAGCTCCTACTGTGCGTCAGGCACACTACGAGCAGTGTGTTGCCTTGTTAGTACAGCCTTCTTGGGAAGTAGGTGCTCTCATCTCCCTCCCCTTACTGATGAGGTTCAGAGAGCTTTTTTTCCTTTAAACCTGCCCAAGGTCTCACAGGTGACCGACTGGGCTCCGAACCCCGGCAGGCTGACACCAGAGCAGCCTTTTTTCCATCACTCTGACGAGCCAAGTGGGGAAACGCGGTTTGCAAACTGCTGCTCTGATTATTACTGCTGCGGTTGAGGCCGCGTGTGGGTCACAGCCCAAGTGAGGGCGCAGCAGGGGTCACCGGGCGCCCAGCCCACTCCAGGCGGGCCAAACCTTCGCGTGGGGACTCGGGGGCAGGCCTTGGATCAGGCTCTCACCTGCCGGCCCCGCCCCTCGAGCAGGCCAATGGGGCGCGCCGCGGGGCGGGCCCAGGTGCGGGCGTGGGCGGGGCCCGGCCTGAGTGGCAGGCTCGGCGCGCGGGCGGGGCGGGCCGGGCGTGCGCAGTGAGTCCCGTCCTCCGGCCTGGCTGCGGAGCCGGGCGGGCCCCCGGCGGCCGGGGCGGCAGCGGCGCTGAGGAGGGCGGGCCGGGGCGGGGCGGCGGGCGGCCGGGGCGGGGCCACACTCGGGCCCCGCGTCCCGCTCCCATGGCCGCCCCCGGCTCCCCGCGCTGCCCCCTCTCCCCCGGGCCGCGCCCCGGGGCCCCGCACTGACGGCCCATGGCGCCGCCCGCCGCCCGCCTCGCCTTGCTCTCCGCCGCCGCGCTCACGCTGGCGGCCCGGCCCGCGCCTGGACCCGGACCCGGTGAGTGAGCGACCCCGGCGCCCCCCGGCGCGGAGTCCCCCGAGGGGCGACTCGGCCCGACCAGCCTAGCGTGCCGGGATCCGCGGCTTCCCGGCGTCCAAGGGCCCCCTCTCCAAGTCCCGCAGCGACGCCCCTCGGGCCCGGCCAGCCCCCAGCCTCAGGGTCCGGGACCCTTCCCCAAGCGGCTCAGCGACACCCCTCAGGCCGGGACACCCCCACTTCAGTACCTTCCAGGACCCCTCCCCCGAGTCCCTCAGCAGCGCCCCTCGGGCCAGGACCCCGCTTCAGAGCCCGGCACCCGTTTTTCAAGCCCTTCAGAGATGCCCGCGGGCCCGGCTACCCCCCTTCCCCAGCCCCGCCTGAAGACCCAGGACTGTCCCCCGCAAGTCTCTCAGCGACGTACCCTCGGCCCGGGACGGCCCCCGCCTCAGTAGCACCCCTTCCCCAAGCCCCTTAGCGATGCCCCCGGGCTAGGACCCTCTCCACGAGCCCCCCAGCGACGCTCGCGTACCCCCAGCCCCCAGGAGCGGGTGCAGAGGTAGCAGGAGCGGCGTCCCTCTGCTGGGGTCGGCTGCGCTCGCTTGGCCTGACGGTGACTGCCTCGCAGGAGACGGGCCGATTTGCCCGCCCTACAGGAGGCAGGTCTGGGACCCGGGACGACCCGCTGCACCCAGACGGGATGCCCTCTCCCTCCCCTCCGGGGCGCTTTGAACTTCCCCATGACTCAGGTGATGGCACAGCAGAGGGAGAGAGAGAAAGGAAGGGGAGATGGGAAATTTCTTCCAGACAGATCTCAGGGTGCTCATCCTGAGGGTGCAATGCTGAGCCCCCAGTCCGAGTAGCCCCACGCTTTTAACACAGTCACCCACCCACTGTCCAGGCCAAGGCCAGGTCTTCTGTGGTTGGGCCCTGGACCAGGATGGAAGCTGGAACTTTGCTTAGCTTCTACACACACCCTTCCCTTGCAGCAGAGTCCTTTCCAAGTTGAAGAGTAGGCAGGAGGGCATAGTCTGGCCCAGTTACTGTCCCTCTGCAGGTTGTTTGGGTGTTGGGCATTGGACATTTGCAAAAGCGATGGGAAGAGTTCATTACCAGGCTACCCCAGTAAGAAAACCAGCCTCTAGTTTCTCCACCCAGAGTCGCAGACCATGATATTGGAAAGACAGGATTTTGCCGATGAAAGAAAAGTCGGAGTTGCTTTGTTTACTATCAGGTTGAAAATTAGTGAAAAAGCTAGGACTTGGTGTTGCCATTTACTGTGTGACTTGAGCTTCAGTTTCCTCATCTGTAAAGGGGGTGGGGGGATAATGATGCCTCCCTCGCAGGGAATTGTGAGAATTAAATGACATACTGAAGGTCATACACGTGCATATGGAAGCCACGTAAACCATCTTTTAATAATACTTTTTATAGTGCTTCATGGTTCAAGTGCTAGATACCTCATTTGCCCTGGGAATATCATAAACTTGCAGCCTGATTAATGCCTATAAAAGGTAAAGCTTGGCTTTAGATCAGTGCAAGGGGGGAGGGTCTCTGAATGCTGTCAACCTAAGGTGCAGTAAGTGGCCTCTGAGTGGTTGCCAGCCTTCTATGGGACTTTCTACAGTTTGACCACTTCTGCTATTTGCTGTATGTTAGGAGTGAGGGAGGGACATTCTGAGACCAGGATATGTCAACATAACTGTAACCTAGTAACCCCTCAGTGGAAATAAGCTGGTCCCCCTTCTGGAACGGACAGCAATACCACTGAAAAGCAGTAAGTGAGCCAAATCTGTGCTTATGATTGTTAGAAGGTAGCATTCTTTCCTCAGGCACCTTTGCTTTGCTAGGAAGGGACAAACTCAGCAGGTCTTATGTAGTTTGAACCCCAGGCTTTGGCGTGCTTTTATTTACAAGTGTAGGGTTGTTGTTGAGTCAATTTCGACTCATGCTGACCCCATGTGTGCAGAGTAGAACTGCTCCATAGAGTTTTCAAGGCTGTGACCTTTTGGAAGCAGATAGCCAGGCCTGTCTTCCGAGGCACCTCCAGGTGGGTTCGAATTGCCAACATTTAGGCCAATAGTTGAGCACTTAATCATTTGTGGCACCCAGGGACTCCATTGTGAAATGATTTGTGAAACGTGATCCAACTTCTTAATTCAGCGAACCTCACCAGCTTGGTTTCCTACCATCTTGCTACATCAGTGCTTTTCTGACTTTTTTCTCTCTAGTTCTAGAAGGATTTCTAGGGAGATACCACATGGTCGTCAGCATCACATCCTGTCTAGAGCCTACCCACAAATTTTTAAAATCCTTTCCAATAAAAAACACGTTTTACTCTGAGGATATGCCAAGCTTGCCATTTTATATTGTTTGATACTATAATTTTCTCAAAACTTTTGCGGATGGAAAAAATTATTTCAATACTTATATTCTGCACAATTTTGTAATATTTATATTACTGGTGGTTTGCATTTTTGAATGCTGACTTTATAAAAACAGTTAGCTCACTCCCCATCAGTGCTCCTTCTAATTACAGTATGTAAAAAAAAAAAAAAATTTTTTTCTTTATGTAGCCAACCCCAAATGAGCTCCCTTCCCCACTCCATTCTTCCTTTGAGATTCTTTCCCTTCTTTCACAACTGATAAGAAGAAAGATAGAGGTTACTGGCGGAATCTAGACTCCACTTCCAAGGAGGAAAGCAGCCAGGGCCGTGGGGCTGAGTGATTTTCCTTAGTGGGTCCCATCTAGAATTTGCTAGAGAGGTAGGAAGAGCAGAGAAAGCTGGGTGGGCTCCGCCTGTGGCTTGGGTGTTTGACTACATTTGGGAGCCATCAGGTGTGCATCAACAGGGCTTCTTGACTCAGGTTACATTTTCTGTGAACTGCCTTTTATAGTTGACAGTCATCTTCTTCCAACTCCTCATCTGGAATTCCTCCCATTAGCCTGTAGCATGCCTTGCTAAAACCTATGAATTCAGTTAGCAGTGAGAGCTTCATACTCTTACACAGGCCTGCCCCTCCTGGGGGCTCTGTTAATGCTAATATACTACCTGTCCACAGAGTCGGGGCTGAGAAGCGTGAATCAGCATATATACTGGTTACATTTACACTTTGAGTGTTTTACAAAACACAGTTTTGACTTGGTATCAAAGAACTCTGATCCTTTTGTGAAAATTTCTTTTGGCCCTTGGACGAAACTATTTAAATGTCTGAGATATGCAGTGTGAACCCTTTTACAAATTCTAAAGCAAGAAGTTCCATTTAGGCTCATTACTTATGAACAAGGAAACCCTGGTGGCGTAGTGGTTAAATGTTATGGCTGTTAGCCAAGAGGTCGGCAGTTTGAATCTGCCAGGCGCTCCTTGGAAACTCTACGGGGCAATTCTACCCTGTCCTACAGGGTCTCTATGAATGGGAATCAACTCGACAGCAGTGGGTTTGGTTTTTTGGTTTGACTAGTAAACAGCAAGTTAGTGCACTCAATATAGGTAGATATTATTGACACACTTTAATGGCTTAGCGTAAAACCAAACCAAACCCACGGCTGTCAAGTCTATTCTGGCTGATAACAACCCTACAGGACAGAGTAGAACCACCCCATAGGGCCCTATGCTATAAATCTTTATGGAGGCAGCTTGCCACGTCTTTCTCCTGCGGAGCAGCTTGTGGGTTCAAACTGCCGACCTTTTGGTTAGCAGCCAAGCACTTAACCACTGTGCCACCAGGGCCCCCTTGGCCTAGCATAGTTGGATGAAAAGTAGTAAATGTTTAAGATAAAATGTATTACTTAAATAACTTCACAATATACAGATTAAGGGGTTTTGGTGATGGGCAAGGTACTATCTTTAGTTTAGGATCTTTGAGCCTGGAATGCCATCTGAGGCTGTAGGTCAGGGGTCGGCAAACATTTTCTGTAAAGGTCCAGAGAGTAAATTATTTGGGCTTTGAGGACAACATACCTTCTCTGTCGCAATTACTCAACTCTGTCATTATAGCGCAAAAGCAGCCGTAGACAAAAAGCGAATGAAGAGCATGACCGTGTACCAATAAAACTTTATTTATGGACACTGAAAATTTGAACTTGATGTAATTTTCACATGTCACAAAAAATCCTCATTTTGATTTTTTTTCAACCATTAAAAAATATAAGAACCATTCTTATCTCATGGGCTATACAAAAACAGATTTGGCTTACAAGCTGTACTTTGGCAACCTCTGCTCAAGGTCCGTATGTATTTTTTTCAGCATCCGCTGGTCTGGAAAGGTGACAGGGAGGCTTGATTTTGGTGAATGAATGAACCTTTTACTGCAGACTAATTTTCAAGATACATATGGGGTAGAAGTTCATGCACATACATTTGGATCTTTAAAAAGACTTTAAAAAAAATGCTTTAAAAGAAGTTCCATGTGGTTTCAGGAAAATAGTGCCTGTCCTGGAACTGGCCAGTGGTTTGTTCAGCTATGCCTGCACATGCTGTTTGGAACAAACTGTTGAGAGATTCCTCTATCAGGAAAGCCCAGGCAGCAGGTGGCACCAGCCCTGAGATGTAGGCAGCTAGGGGGAAAAAAGAAAAAAAAAAAATCTGTCCCTTTCCTAAGCAGTTGATTTTTATTTCCATAGTTCTATCACCATTTTAAAAGTGGCCTTTAAAAAACAACAGTGTGCTTAGGATGGCTGATTATTTTGTTTTAATTAAAACATTTTTGAAAAACAAAATGAAACATTCAAACATACCAAGTTGATTGTGTTTGTACTGTGGAACAGTTAATGCAAAACACTCCAAAGCGGCCGGAAGTTCAGAGCCGTAGCTTTTGCCTGAGTTTTTTTGCTTTTTGAATAAGGACAACATAAGAGGAAGTAAAATGTGTTCCATAGAAAAGTATCAGATCTTAGGTGAGATCTCCTCAAGCCTCTTGATGCCATTTGGCAGGTGACTCTTTGGCTGGTTCACCGGGCAGCCTCCACACAGGTGAGAATGGTGACTAACGTACGTTCTGTAGTCAGTTTGACCTTGAGATTCCAGCTGGAACTGGGAAGTATTAGTCTAGGACGAGAAGTCTGTAGTCACTGTAGTTTTTCCTCTTCAAGACCTCACCTTTCCCAAACCTCACCTTCTGAGACATGGTCCTGGATTTGGACTGAACAGAGAAAGGAAAAGTTCCTTGTAAAATGTCAGAAGGGTGTCCATAATTCTCACAAATAGCCATTCCACAGAAACTTGCTTTCTCCTGTGAGGGGACTCCCTCTTCCTCATTTTTGAAAACTTTCTAAGTAAACACTTCCTTAGCCTAGACTTGTACCAGTCGGAAGAGGAATGAGTTTGGGTGTTAGGAAGCACCTCAGCAGACAAAATTTTTAGGCCACCTCACATGCAAAGTTGCCTCTCCCCCTTCCAGTTATAACAGGATCCCCTTAGGGTTCCCCTTTGTTGGGCCCAAGCTTCCAATTTCTCTTGCCACTGATTTAATCCCTGGCAAGTAGCCAAAGCATTCAACTTTTATTGTTCAATTTACCACAAGGGCGGGGCTCTGCTGCTAGTGGGCTAAGGAGGCTGCAGCCGTTTCCAAACCCTAGTGTCACACCACATTAGTGACTGCAGACTTCGAGGGCTGGATTTCTTTCAGTTTGGTTAGATTCTCGGTTAGAACTAGAACAGTATACTCATACTGGAGCAATAAATGACTTCTAAAGCTAGAAAAAAACAGCATCATCAAATGGTTGTAACTATCAGCACATATGAGGAGCTCTGCGTGGCTTCTGTCTATCTTCTGAGCAGATATATTAAATGTGCACGTTCCTTGGTATCGTAAAGTTGAATGAAAACATGGTGGCCAAGTTCTCTTCTAGAATAGTAGGCATGGTTAGCCAATTCCATCTCTGTATGTAAATTACTTGCTGCTGTTCAATCTATAAAAATTCATCTTCAAAGAAAATTATTGGGCTGGTAAAAATATTTTTAATAACGACCACAGAAGCCATATTTCTTTTTCTTTGATGTTCTCCCGAAGACTCTTCTGGTTTTAATCAGATTGTTCCCACATAAAATACAGTGGAAATCTACAATAATAAAATCCCTATTCCTATGTCTATGGGGAAATAAACAGGATGGGGACTGTCTTTTTAAGGGGCTTTCCCCTTTCCTTTCCCCAGACTCAAAGCCTCTATTACTGGTGGGTGTTTTGGCATCAGTTAAGGGCCTTCAATCCTTCCCTCCCTCCATGTTTTGCTCTTTCATTAAAGTGTTTCTGTTGTCTAATTATATCCTTTCAATCAAATTAGAGACTGCAGCATCTGGTGAGGGCCGTAACTGCTGCCATCTGCACCTCGTATATACAGGCCTTTTCAGCTGAGAATCACTCCAGTTCCCAATGGCAGGAAGAGATTTGAAAAAAGTTTAGTTGGCAGGGAGGTTCACTTAAAAAGAACGTCTTCAAAGGCTGGGTGCGACGCCCTGCTTGCTGTGATGTGTGCACTGCCGTGCTGAGCGCCATTGCTTGGCTCACCAAACATTCTTCTCTAGCGCTTTTGGCAGATGAAGGGTTTCTGACGGTCTTAGCTGAAATGACTAGGCCTTCTCCTCCCTGCTATGGGCTTGGAGGGCCCCAGGGCTGAGCTGAGAGTTTCTGCCTTGAGAAGAATTTTTTATTATATGACCACTGGTTACTGGATGTGACACTTTCTGTTTATTTGACCACTTCTTTTAACTCAGTGGTTTCTAGTGGAGAAGATTTTGCCCCCAGGGGACATTTGGCAATGTCTGGAGACATTTTCAATTGTCACAACTGGGGAGGGATAGGGGAAGGGTGTGTTACTGGCATCTGGTATGTAGAAGCCAGGGATGCTGCTAAGCATCATTGAATGCACAGGACAGCCCCCCACAACAAAGAATTATCTGGTCCCAAATGTCAATAGTGCCAGGGGTGAGAAACCCTGCCCTAACTATGTTATTCTTTTGTCCTTTCCTTCATTGTCGCCTAGGAGCAGATAACTGATCATCACCTTTTAGATTCTTCCTCATTCATATCTGAACTCCTTAGGCATTTCTGTAGACAGCGTTTCAGAAACCTTATTAAAGAGGGCTGGGATCCACTGTATCTTTCTCTCTCTGTAGTAGGATTGCCAGACGAAATACAGGACACCCAGTTACATGTGAACTTCAGGTAATTCAGAAATTCACATTTAACTGGGCGTCCTGTGTTTTATTTGCTAAATCTGGCAACCCTACTCTAGAGCCATGAAATGCTATACAAAACTTTAAACCTCTGATTTTTATCAAAATCAGTTGGTCACTGTCTGTCCTTAGTCTTATTACTCTGGGTGGCTAGAGATAATAACACCGTCTGCTTCTACCTAAGTTAGTGCTGCACAGAGACTTTCCTCAGTGCCCCAAATTGTCTCTCTGGCCAGAACTTCTGAAATCTGTCTCTAGAGTCGTATTTTTTTGTTGGGACAAATTAACAAGTACTTATCATATGCCTGCTATGTGCCCAGCATCTTCAACTAGGACTCATCCCTCTGCCAATTCTTAGAAGGCTACAGCTTTATTTCTTCAGGTTTTGCTTTAAAGATGTGTTGTAGATATATATTGACTCTCTGACAATCAGCTCCCCACTCAGGAACTCTTGTATTATTTGGCTCATCTCATACCAACTGAGGGAAGCTGAATAGCCCAGAGCCTGGCTTCCATGGAGTGTTGGCTGTCCTCCAGGACTCCATTATTGGAAACTTTCTTGCCATCTGAAATTTAAAATAGTGCACAGACAGTACTGATGAAACTTGACCAGAAGCTGGATTGTGTCAGTTTGTTTTGTCTCCCTTTAGTCTGATTGAGAGCTTCAGACGGTATGAAACAGGTTTGCTCAACTGACGGCAAGGCAAGGTATAGATTTGAGCCAAGTGTTTGCTGCTTAAAGCAAACTTGGAATTGGAAAATTTGTGTTCATTAAAAAGGATGTTGATTATTCCCCATTACGAATGACTTTACCAAAGATTTTCTTTCAAGAGCAGATTCCTCTGACTTAAATGCAAGCTTTTGATTTTCAAATACGTGATTTACATAAACTTTTCTGAAACATTTCATAGGTCATGGCTAGGTAACTCATGAGGCCAGTCTGGAGGCATAAACTGGTGAGGAAATTGGGGCATTCTGAATATGTCTGTAATGGATTTTTTTCCTTAACTCCCTGTACACCTGTTTCATTCCCTCATTCAACAAGCATTTGTCAGGGCCCTTTGTGGTGTATAGTTGCCGAAGAGACAAAGATCAGTACGATGCTCAAGAAGCTCCGTAGGCTAGTAGAAGCAGGGCCAGATGCTTCTTTAGCAATTGTAGTTCAAGATAATCAAGTCCTGTAAGAGCCATGGCATCAGATGTTTGGAACTTGTTTTAGAGCTCCTGATTTCTGTAGGAGTACAGTGATACGTAGTATAGACCCTAAACTTACAAATAGTTCTCCATCTTTTATATTGCTTTTTGTTTCCTTTAGAGCTGACTTAAAATGAAATAAGGTATTACCCACCAGAGAGTTGGATGTGAGCTTTTAAACATCTTATGCTTTCTGTTTCCTAAGGTGAAGATTATTTCTAGTGTGAAATTTTATTTCAAGTTTGAGGAGGGGTTGGCTTATCCTAATAAATAAATATGCAGAGTAGATCCATTCATATGCACCTATTATATCAAAAGATACACCATCACCAATGTGTGATAGCATATGTTCTATTGGTACTGGCAGTAAAATTCATCACAGTGTTTTGGTTAATTAAAGAAGTGTTTTCCGTAGCGTTCCACTGAGCTGGTAATTTCTAACTGTCCTACTGAGTCCATTCTTAAACTCAGGCTTGGCCTAATCTCATACACATTATAGAGCTAGATATGTCCATTGTCATTTTTTTGTCCAAAACTAATTTGATGATTTCTGGTGTTAATAATATCCTAAATTTATATATATATATATGTAAATTCCTCAAGCGCTGCTGCATATTCATGGTGATTATTTGAAGCAAAAGTATATGCACTTCACAGTGACAACCATGGCATGTTTTCTACTGGATCCTGGATAGGAATGGAGCATAGTGAAGTGGGAGCCAGGTGGGAAACAACGGACGCCCAAGTCACCTCTGCATTCTGGGCCTTCTCTGCCTTGATATTATTTGGTTTTCAAATTTTTATTTCACAAATAATAAAGGCCCCTCTCTGAAGTGTTTATATGGATCTTCTGAATTTAAACCTCTGGCTCTGTGCTTACTATAGGTTCCATTTTTCCTAGAATAGTCTTTTAAACAATTAAATATTCCATCTGTTAGTAGATAAAAAAAAAAAATTTTTATAGAGATGAATAAATGGGAGCTTTAAATAGGAGTCCTCAAGTCCCCTTCCAAACTATAAAATAACTTTGAGAGGCGTGGCCTTTTCTTCTATTACGATTTTTAAAGACATCATCTCTGAACAAAAAGGAAGACCTACAAAGTATTTTAATGGAAAATCTGCAGATACTTGAAAAGTTACAGCAATTATTTTTGTGGTAATTCAGCTTCAGGTCACAGCGCAGCTTGTTCTATGGTCGTTTTACACTGTGAGTACATAATCCAATAACATGATGGGATAGATGATTTATTTTTATTTTAGATGACTGAGTTCATAGCTGATTGAGTTTTTTTAAAGTTCTTAAGAAGAGGCTAATGTGGATTAGTTGTAAAACAAAACAATAGTGACTGCTTTTATGATGTCCTTTTTAAACATTTTAATATGGGAAATTTCAGACATACACGAAAATAGGAGAGTATAATGAAGTCACACGTATCTCGCAGCTTCCACGATGTTATTTCCTCTGTACTCCCCTTGCTCCCGCCCTTAGATTTTTGTTTTTTTAAATCTTATTTATTTTGTTGGGAATATACACAGCAAAACATACACCAATTCAACAGCTTCTACATGTACAATTCAGCGACCTCGATTAGTTCTTCAAGCTGTGTGACCATTCTCACCCTTTCTCTGAGCTGTTCCTCCCCCATTAACGTGACTCACTGCCCCTCAGGTTCCTATCTGTGTAATCTTTCAAGTTACTGTTGTTAATTTTGACCCCATAAAGATAGCTCTTAAAACAACATAATGGACAAGGCAGACATTTTTTACTAGTTAAGCTGAACTTTGGTTTTAAGAAGACTTCAGGGCACATTTTTGGTTTAAGGTTTAAAGATTATCTCAGGGCAATAGTTTTGGGGGTTTATCCGGCCTTCATGGTTCCAGAAAGTCTGGATTCCATGAGAATTTGAAATTCTGTTCTGCATTTTCCTGCTTTTGATCAGGATTCTTCTATAAAATCCTTGATCAAAATGTTCAGTAATGGCAGCCAGGCACCATCCAGTTCTTCTGGACTCAATGCAAAAGAAACACTCGTTCACGTTCACGGAGGCAGTTCGCCGCACATTCCGTTTCCACCTCCTTCTCTTCCTGACTCCGTTGCTCCAGGCGAGTAGAGACCCCTTGTGCCTCTGCTAATTTTTTTTATAACAAATCCCAGGTATCATATTATCTCAATTGTAAATGTCTGTATATATCTGTGTATCATCTGTATGTACATCTAAATAAGGGCTCTTGTAAAAAACATAGTAACAACACCATATCACACCTAAAAAAATTAACAATAATTCCTTTACGTCATCAAATATTCAGTGTCCAAATTTCCTTCTTTGTCTCATCAGTATTTTTTTTTTTTTTTTTTAGATAACACTGAAAATTTTCCAATAATGAGATATATTATTTGGAGCCAAATTTGAATTAAAATGAATGAAAGCGAACCCTTGTCCAGCCTGCAAATAAAATAGTTCTTCTTTTTTTTTTTTTTTAATGTAATGACCTATCAACTTTTTTAATTGTATTTTAGATGGTTTACAGAGCAAATTAGTTTCTTGTTAAACAATTAGTACATATTATTTTGTGACATTGGTTGTCACCCCCATGACATGTCAGCACTCATCAGTATTTTTCTTAAGTCAAACAGAGTCTACACAAGGTACATTTAGTGGATGGGACTCTTAAGTCTCTCTTAACCTATAGGTTTCCCCTCTTTTTCTTGTAATTTATTTATTGAAGATATAGTTTCTTTTAGGCAGAGTGAGGGCCCACATGGGAGGTGAGTTATTTTTTACTGTAGAATTCTCACTTCCATTAAAGAACCATGTACAATTAGAGACCTTTATGCCTGGAAGAGATTTTTTAGCCGTCGATCCCTTTCAGTCACATCACCCTAGACTTTTGAATCTTCCTTATGTTTTCTTAGAGTGAAGAAACTTTGAGACCAGCTGGCTCAAATCCCCTTGTTTCAGAGATGAAGAAACTGAAGCCCAGGGTGTCTGGGTGATTTGCTCAAGACAACATAGTGTTAGCAACTTACCTGGTGTGGTTTCCTCTTTATTCTGGTGACTCTCTATGTGTACTATGTGTGCAGAGCACTTTCCACCCTGGGGTTCCTCTCTCTAGTCAAGACCTGATAACCTTTCTTCATATAATTGCAGGAATCACTGTTCGTGGAGAACCAATATTAAAGATGGGAGAGTGTCCTATCATAGCCTCAGTGGTGCCGGGGTGGAAAAAGGTGGGGAACCACTTCCTTCCCAGGGACATGTGCCTCTTCACTACAGGGTTCCACATAACTGAAACAAGCATTGCTGTAGTGTTTTTGAATGTCTGAGGGCAGTTTCCCAATGAGCATGGGCTTTGATGATGTACTCATGAGTTCCCACTGGGCACTAATCTTTATTGGAAACCCAAGAGAGCAGCAGGTATTCTGTGCGAACATTTAACACTCTTTTGGGTTTAAGATAATAAAAGGAACTTTTTCCACCTAAGCATTGTATCTCTATGACCTGCCCACTTATCAAATTTCGTAGACACCTTTAAAAGAACAGAAAATATTCTCATTTGAAAATGTTTTCTGCTCTCTGGTCTTAAGATGCTCCGGTTTAATTTAATGTGTATTGACTTATGTTGATGCCAAAATAGGTTAAAACCAGCCAGATTTTTCCAACATAGGATCAATAGAGATGCTAAATGGTCCTACGTAGAGCGAAGACTTAACTTCAGTTGATTTAAAAAAAAAAAAAGATAAAGTGACTCTCTCAAACATCACAGACAGAGATCTATGGCTTAATGTTTAAGAGTTCGGCTGCTAACCAAAAGGTCGGCAGTTCGAATCCACCAACCACTCCTTGGAAACCCTACGGGGCAGTTCTGCTCTGTCCTGTAGTGTCACTGTGAGTTGGAATCGACTCGACGGCAATGGGTTTTTAGTAATTCTACCAGGAAACTAGGAATATTCTAGATGCAAAATAAGAATATGTTTCTATTTCTTAACAATGTGGTTTTGAACAAATAGGGTAATTAGAAATGACCTAGTTATAGAGCATCATTAACTCTTATCAAAGGATAGAATGTCTTTTAGATTAACTCGTTCTCATACCACTATCTTATGCATGTCAAGTTTTAATTATTTATTTTAAAAGAACACCTCATTATAGTTTTACACATGTATTTTTAAAATGCACTTCATGCCCAACCTGGCAGAGTTAAATTTCTTGGTACTTTATTGACTTGGTATTTTCCTCACTTATAAGTACGCATATTGAATTATGTGATTTTAGTACCATATATTTAAACAAAGCTGTGTTTCATCCCATTTACAGCTGAACTTTTTATTAAGAAAAATCTGTTTGCTCAATTATATCTTTTTTCCTTACCTCTTATTCATTGAATGCCAGCATCCAGTACGGGGTTCAAATCCTATATGTTTTCTATCCTGATGGTAGCCTGATAACTTAAAACAGAATCATAGTAGAATGGTATGCCACCTACTTGTATTATGCTGTCTTTCATAGCTACTGATCTTTATGGACGAGAATAAACTATAATAGTGATGACTATAATACTTTACAAGTTAAAATTTTTATAATAAATTTTGATTATTTTTAAAGTGTTATCATTACATAATAAATTACTAGGTACCTGCTGCACACTAGCCATTTTATTTGCGCATCCTCCAATTGTTTGAACTGCCCTGAGCTATAATTAATCTAATTCCCCATTTTATAGGTGGGGGAACTGAGGCTCAAAGAGGGTAGGGGAGGTACCCCTTAGCTTGTAAACTGCAGAGCTAAGGTCTGATTCCAGGGCCCCTAACATGCACTTTTCATATTGTACCACATTTGATTTAAACTTTTTCATAACTTACTAAATCCTTTGAAGTTCCTGTGTGTGTGTATTTTGTACATATATGCTTATTTAGGAAGTCCTTAACTTATAGTTAATGGATTCTATGCAACCTACATCGCATGGTTAGTGGATGTAGAAGGGCTTCAGGGGATCCGTGAATACTTCTGAAATTGTATGTGAAGTGTATGTGTATGATATTTGCCTGGGGAGTGGGTTCCTGTCTTTCAATAGATCCTTCAAGGTGTCTGTGCGTGTCCCTAAAAGGATTGTTGTTATTGTTAGGTTCTGTGGAGTCGGCTCCAACTCATAGTGACTTCATGGATAATAGAATGAAATGTTGGCCAGTCCTGCAACATCCTCACAATCATTGCAGTGTTTGAGTCTGTTGTTACAACCATTGTGTTAATCCATCTCATTGAGAGTCTCTTTCTTTTTTGTTGACCCTCTACTTTACCAAGAATGAATGACCTTCTCCAGTGATTGGTCCCTCCTGATGACGTGTACGAAGTAAACAAGACAAAGTCTAAGGAGCATTCTGCCTGTACTTCCTCCAAGACAGATTTGTTCATTCTGGCAACGCATCGTATAATCAATGTTTTTCGCCAACACACCAAAAAAAACCAAACCCGCTGCCGTCGAGTCGATTCTTACTTATAGCGACCCTATAGGACAGAGTAGAACGGCCCCCATATGGTTTGCAAGGAGCACCTGGTGGATTCGAACTGCTGACCTTTTGGCTAGCAGCCGTAGCTCTTACCACTATGCTACCAGGGCTTCACCAACACCACAATTTAAATGCATCAATACTTCTTCTGTCTTCCTTTTCATTATTCCAGCTTTCACATGCATATGAGGCAATTGAAAATAACTATGGCTTGGGTTGGATGCACCTTAGTCCTCAAAGTGACATCTTTGCTTTTTGAGATTTTGAAGAGGTCTTGATCAGCAGATTTGCCCAGTGCAATGCATCGTTTGATGTCTTTTTTTTTTTTTTTTGGTTCGATTTCTTGACTGCTGCTTCCATCGGTGTTGATAGTGGATCCAAGTAAAATGAATTCCTGATCTAATCAAACCTCCTCATTTCAGAGAGAAAGAAACTCGAGTTGTGAATAACATGCACTGTGCACGAGGGCACCAGAGGGCGGCAAAGTCAGAGCTAGGGCCCAAGCAGACCTCTCGCTCATCAGTGTTCTTTCCACTGACCATGAGTACTCTTTCCATCCTGACAGAGAGAGGTGATCCTAACCTCTGCAGTTGGACAGCCACATTAGCGCAAGTCCGGGCCTCTTTCATTGCTCTTTATGAGATGCAAGCAGCAACTATCCATTCCAGAGTATGCAATTAATGAACTGTTAGACTATAGTCCATTAAATCATTGGGTAGACTGGCTTTAGGAATTGCAATATAGAAAATATCTTTGGCAATACTTCTAAGTCTTCTGCAGGTCATGCTTCTACATTAAAACTCTTCAAATAATTTTATGTATAGATAGTATGAGACCTTATAGCAGTTGAGGTATAAACATCAAAGTTTAGAGTACACATGCAATGAAGTCTACCAGTCTTTGCTCTATACCCAGCCTGTCTAAATTCTAAGCATAATGAACAGTAATATTTTTCATGAGAGAAAACTCCAGCTAGATTTAATTAGCAGTGAGGGAATATTGAGCTTTCACCCAAATGTAGTCTTTGGTCTCAGATTTTACTACCAACGGAATAACCTCCAGCTAACATGCGAACAGGTCCCACAGAGAATAATCAGTGTGCACAAAGTCATTTGCCTGGAGATTCTCAACTAAAGATTTTCATACCCTAATGTGATTCTGCTTATCCTAAGAGAATTTTAATAAAACTAGCATCTCCAATTTTAAAAATAAATGCTTTATGCTATACTTTGGAGGATTTTGGTGATGAGGAAAAGGATAAGAAATTACAGACTTGCTAGCTACCATCAGTTCCAATTCAAAGCGACCTTACGTACAGCAGAATGAAACACTGCCTGGTCCTGCATCATCCTCACAATCGTTATACTTGAACCCACAATTGCAGCCATTGTGTCAGTCCATCTCGTTGAGGGTCTTCCCCTTTTTCACTGACCCTCTACCAAGCATGATGTCCTTCTCCAGGGACGGATCCCTCTTGATAACATGTCCAAAGTATGTGAGATGTAGGCTCGCCATCCTTGCTTCTAAGGAGCATTCTGGTTGTACTTCTTCCAAGACAGATTTGTTCGTTCTTTTGGCAGTCCATGGTATACTCACTATTCTTCACCAACACCATAATTCAAAGGTATCAACTCTTCTTGTCTTCCTTATTCATTGCCCGAATATGAGGCAATTAAAAACACCATGGCTTGGGTCAGGCGCATTTTAGTCTTCAAGGTGACATCTTTACTCTTCATAATTTTAAAGAGGTCTTTTGCAGCAGATTGGCCCAGTGCAATGCGTCTTTTGATTTCTTGACTGCTGCTTCCATGGGTGTTGATTGTGTATCCAAGTAAAGTGAAATCCTTGACAACTTCAATCTTTTCTCCGTTTATCGTGTTGTTGCTTATTGGTCCAGTTGTGAGGATTTTTATTTTCTTTTTGTTGAAGTGTAATCAATACTGAAAGCTAAGGTCTTTGAGCTTCATCAGTAAGTGCTTCAAGTCCTCTTCGCTTCCAGCAAGCGAGGTTGTGTCATCTGCATATCACAGGTTGTTAATGAGTTTTCCTCCAATCCTGATGCCCTGTTCTTCTTCACATAGTCCAGCTTCTTGGATTATTTGCTCAGCGTACAGATTGAATAGATATGGTGAAAGGATACAGCCCTGACAAACACCTCTTCTAACTTTAAACCACAAAGTATCCCCTTGTTCTGTTCAAACGACTGCCTCTAGATCTATGTACAGGTTCCTCATGAGCACAATTAAGTGTTCTCGAATTCCCTTTCTTTGCAATGTTATCCATAATTTGTTAGGATCCACGCAATCGAATGCCTTTGCATAGGCAATAAAACAGCAGATAAACATCTTCCTGGTATTGTCTGCTTCCAGCCAGGATCCATCTGACATCAGCAATGATTTCCTTGGTTCTATTGTCCTTTCCAGAATCCAGCTTGAATTTCTGGCAGTTCCCTGTCGATATACTGCTGCAGTCACTTTTGAATGATCTTCAGCAAAATTTTACTCATGTGCGATATTAATGATATTGTTGGATAATTTCTGCATTCTGTTGGATCACCTTTCTTGGAAATAAGCATAAATATGAATCTCTTCCAGTCGCTTAGCCAGGTAGCTGTTTTCCAAATTTGTTGGCATAGATGTGTGAACACTTCCAGTGCTGCATCCATTTGTTGAAACATCTCAATTGGTATGCCGTCAATTCCTGAAGCCTT
Organism: Loxodonta africana; assembly: GCF_030014295.1. Lineage (NCBI taxonomy): Eukaryota > Metazoa > Chordata > Mammalia > Proboscidea > Elephantidae > Loxodonta > Loxodonta africana. The sequence continues at coordinate 27,356,023 of NC_087360.1, read as the reverse complement.
GTTTTTCCCCAATGCCTTTTGTGCAGCTCCGGCTTCTTCCTTCAGTAGTGTCAGTTCCTGATCACCTGCTACGTCATGAAATGGTTGAACATCAACAAATTCTTTCTGGTATAGTGACTCTGTGTATTCCTTCCATCTTATTTTGATGCTTCCTGTGCCGTTGATATTTTCCCCATAAAAAATCCTTCAACATTGCAACTTGAGGCTTGAATTTTTTCTTTAGTTCTTTCAGTTTGAGAAATGCCAAATGTGTTCTTCCCTTTTGGTTTTCTATCTCCAGGTCTTTGCACACGTCATAATACTTTGTCTTCTCAAGCCACCCTTTGAAATCTTCTGTTCAGCTCTTTGATTTCAGTTCTTCCTTTTGCTTTAGCTAGTCGACATTCAAGAGTAAGTTTCAGAGTCCCTTGTAACATCCATTTTGGTCTTTTCTTTCTTTCCTGTCCTTTTAACGACCTATTACTTTCTTCATGTATGATGTTCTTGATGTCATCCCACAACTCATCTGGTCTTCAGTCATTAATTTTCAACGTGTCAAATCTGTTCTTGAGATGGTCTCTAAATTCGGGTGGGGTATACTCAAGGTTGTGCTTTGGCTCTTGTGGACTTGTTCTAATTTTCTTGAGTTTCAGCTTGAACTCACATATGAGCAATTGATGGTCTGTTCTCCATTCAGCCCCTGGCCTTGTTCTGACTGATGGTATTGACCTTTTCTACCCTCTCTTTCCACAGATGTAGTCAATTTGATTCCTGTGTATTCCATCTGGGGAGGTCCAGGTGTGTAGTCACTGTTTATGTTGTTAAAAAAAGGTATCTGCAATGAAGAAGTCATTGGTCTTACAAAATTCTATCATGCTATTTCCATGGTTTGTATCACCAAGGCCGTATTTTCCAACTACCAATCCTTCTTCAACTTTTGCATTTCAATCACATGCATCCTGATTGCATGTTCAATCAATTTCAGACTGCAGAAGTTGGTAAAAATCTTCAATTTCCTCATCTTTGGCCTTAGTGGTTGGTGCATAAATTTGAAGAATAATCATATTAACTGGTCTTCCTTGTAGGCATATGGATATTATCCTGTCACTGACAGAGTTGTACTTCAGGATAGGTCTTGAAATGTTCTTTTCAACGATGAATGCAATGCCATTCTTCTTGAAGTTGTCATTCCTGGCATAGTAGACCATATGATTGTCCAATTCAAAATGGCTAATACCAGTCCATTTCAGCTCATTAATGCCTCAGATATTGATGTTATGCATTCCATTTTATTTTTGATGATTTCCAACTTTCCTAGATTCATACTTTGTACATTCCACTTTCCGATTATTAATGGATGTTTGCAGCTGTTTCTTCTCATTTGAGTTGTGCCACATCAGCAAATGAAGGTCTGGAAAGCTTGACTCCGTCCACGTCATTAAGGTCGACTCTCCTTTGAGGAGGCAGCTCTTCCCCAGTCATCTTTTGTGCTCCCTCCAACCTGAGGGGCTCATTTTCTGGCACTGTATCAGACAGTGTTCCTCTAGCATTCATAAGGTTTTCACTGGCTAATTCTTTTCAGAAGTAAACCTCTGGGTCCTTCTTCCTAGTCTTAGTCTAGAAGCTCAGCTGAAACCTGTCTGCCATGGGTGATCCTGCTGGTATTTGAGTACTGGTGGCATAGCCTCCAGCATCACAACAACATGCAAGCCCCCACAGTATGACAAACTGACAGATGTGAGGGGGTACTAACTTACAGGGGTAGAATTAATTCTCTCAGGGTTTTGATGACAGCCTTGGAGGTTTTTATCAAGGTAGTTTTTCTACTGTTTAAGAAACTAAGTTTCTATTAATTTTCAGTTGGGCCGTTATGTCTAACTTAAGGGCTCTTTTCATCCACTCCACTCAAAAAGATGTGAGATTTCCAATGGAGAGATAGAGTCGAATAGAAATGATTTTTGTGAAGTAATGGGATCTAGCGAGAAAAGACGAGGAGGAAATAAAGCAGCACCTATCACAGTTTATTATTCTTTCCCTCTTGAAACACCTCCCTCCCTTGACTTTCGAGACCCACACACTTGCCTAGGTTTTCTCCTTCCTTACAGGCTGCACTTTCTCAGTCATCATTGCTAGACCCTATGTTGGAGGGTCCACCCTTCCCCCACTCAGCCTTCCTACTCCAGCCAGGTTTGAGGAACTGCTTTATACTTCACTGGACCTGCGAAGCGCGTTGTCACTTGCAGGAGCCTTACACTTGTTTTAAACCCAAACGCAAACCCATCACTGTCTAGTTGATGCAGCCCTATAGGACAGAGTAGAACTGTTCCGTAGGGTTTCCCAGGCTGTAATCTCTACGAAAGCAGACTGCTACATCTTTCTCCTACAGAGTGGCTGGTGGGTGTGAACCAGTGACCTTTTGCTTAGCAGCTGAGTGCTTAACCAGTGTGCCACCAGGGCTCCTCTGCACTTGAAGTACCTTCTGTCAATTACACTCTTCCCGCAGTCTTGCCCTTGGCTTGCTTCCTCCCTTCATTCACATCTCTGCTCACATGCTCCTCCTCTTTAGTCCTTCCCTGACCCACCCAATAAAAGAGAACTCCCCACCATTCAGTCTCCATCCCTTTACTCTGCCTCATTTTTCCTTATGGCACTTAGCACTCTCTGACATTAATTTTGATTGGTTTATTATTAGTGCGTTTCTCCTGTTAGCACATAAGCTCCATGAATACAGGGTATTTGTTCACCACTGTAGTCCCACTGCCATGAACAGTGCTAGGCATATAGTAAATGTCAAAGAAATAGTTGTTGAAGGAATTAATGAATAATGCTGTAAAAAAAAAAATTTTTTTTTTTTTTTTTGCTGTAGATATTAGACCTGTCACCATCACTCATTGCCTTTCCCTGAATACATAATATACAGATGGCCATGGTTCAAGCCATTCCTTGGCTATCTAGCCAAAGCTTATGTTGGTTTCACAGCGGTAAAAAATAAGGGAGGCAGGGTCCTTATCACCTAGTACGCACCCTAATATTTTGATGAGGTCAGTATGCACACACAACTAAATTCAGAATATTCAAGTTTGTTTTTCTTGCTTCCCCCCACCCCCCATAATGGGCATGTACTGGGCAAGTCTGGTCAAAAAAATAATAATCAAATCCAGTATAGTGCCTCAGTTTCCCCATTGTAATAGAACGAGATGGAGTCTGCACTTTTCCATTCCCCATAGATCATCTCATCCTCATTCATAATGACACTCATGTGCCTGGATGGCAGCCACATTCTTTTTTGTTACAAATCATCTGAGTCTCTGGGAACACTGACCCCACCTACCGTGCAGGTTGCTGGCCCCTGGGCCACACCTCATTCACTTTTGATAGAAGAACAAAGTGTAACCGTACAAAGAGGGCAAGCTACAAGGCCCTTTTGAAAAACTACTCATCTTCTGTACCAAGTTGTATAGTTTGGAAAAAAAAACCCCAAACCCATTGCTGCTGAGTCAATTCTGACTCATAGCAACCCTGTAGGACAGAATAGAACTGCCCTATAGGGTTTCCAAATTGTAGCTGGTGGATTTGAACTACCTACCTTTTGGTTAGCAGCCGGGCTCTTAACTACTATGTCGGCAATTGGCAAACGTTGACTTATGATCTTAGTAGAATCATCTAGTCTTAGTGGTTCTTAAACCTCATTACTTAGCAGAATCACCTGGGCAGCTTTTAAAAAAATACAGATTCCCAGGTCCCACTCCAGCCTCATAGGTGGGGATAGGGCTCTGGTGTGTGTGTGTGTGTGTGTCTGTGTCTGTGTGTCTGTGTGTCTGTGTCTGTGTGTGTACATACACATACTAAAGCAGATCAGATACATTCCCAGTGGTAATAAGTGCTATGAAGAAGCAAACAAAGGGCAGAAAAATAAGAGTGAAGATGATGGGAAAGGGTTTTCTGAGGAGGTAATGCTTAGTCTGTGATGGGAAGTATTAGAGGAAGAACTTTTTAGGCAGGAAATAGCATGCTGTGTTCATGGAATTAAAAGCAGACCAGTGTGACTGGAACATAGCAAGTGAGTAGGGGAAGAGCTGGGGTGTGGTGAGAGGAAAGGCCACATCATGGTTGCCTTGTAAACAACAGTGATGAGTTTGGGTTTTGTTTTGAGTGCTTAGGTTTTCCTAAGGCTTTTGAGTACTAGGTGGGAATGTATTGTAGCAGAATAAAAGCGGAAGTTGTGAGACCTGAAGGAGGCTGTACTCTCTTCTGGTGATGAATAGGACTAAAGCAGTGACCTGGAAGATGGAGGGAAAGGGGGGCTTTGGGTATAGATTTTAAAGAAGTCAACAGGACTCAGTGACGAGTTGGAAGAGGGGTGAGGGAGAGGACAAGGGAAGCAAGGATGAGGCATGCCAAGGGGCTTCTACTAGAGACAGTATTGGGTGTGGTTGAGTCCTTTCTCTGTAGTGAGACTGCCTTGGGCAAGTTACTTAACCTCTTTGTCCGCCAGTTGCCTCATCTATAAAATGGGGGTTCTGAGGGTACTTCATCATTGGATTGGTGGTGAGATGATATTTGTAAAGCCATTAAAATGGAGCCTGTCACACAGTAAAACACCACATCAGTATTATCGGTGATGTGGATGTGGTGATACATCCAAGGTTACACAGCTGGTCAGCAGCAGGTCCAAATGAGAAGCCAGAGCTTAGCCTCCTAATTTAGTGTAATTTGTGCTACATTGATCTGCCTCCTTTGCTTACCTTTGCTCTTTTTATTTACGGAGACACTTGGTAGGGGGTTTGGTCATCAGGGTACATAATGAGTCTTATTTACCATACGTATAAGTGTTGTACCAAACACAATAAATTATTAGGGTTTTCAGTATAACCTGGAATTCTAGATTGTTTTGGCTATCCATAAAACTGTGCCATTCCAGAGAAAATACTGGGCATGGACGTTGGGAGGATGAGGGTATAGGAAGAGTAATGTTTTACGGGTAGTTTTTAAATACTAAAAGAAATATCTTCCAGAATGTAGCTGTGCTCATGTCCACATGCTTAGGCCGGGCAAGACACTTGAACTTCAACAGGAGACGACATTAAGAGTCCTTAATTCCGTAAGTCATGGGCCAGTGCATGCCAAGAGAAGGAAACGAATAAAGCTAAGAATGTTAGTGTAACTCCACCAGATTGTCAGGTTTCTAGTGAGACATCTCAAAGAAGTGTTTGAAGTACTTCTGTCAGTTTCAACTAAGCTAATTAAAAAAAATTGCTTTTTGTACTGTGCCTTCCCCATGAACCTCTGTGAGTTTAATGAGTGCAATATGTGGGGGAAATCCCATCAGCCTAAGTTCCCATCCCTTCCAAAGTCTGAGAAACATATTTCAGAAGCACATTGTTTCACCTGCAAGGATTTGTCATTTTACTAAACTAGGACTTAAGTCTGTTTTCCATGGCTCTTGTAGGAAGGAATTTCAGAAAAAGGTGAGAGAAAATGCCAACTGGGCCCTTCCTCCCTTGTGTTGACTGTCTGTTTTGTTGCACCTCTATCTCACAGAGCTTGGGGAGGACTGTTCTTCATTACCAGGGAATGTGAGTCATTCCCAACTGGTGTGATTGAGATTCCAAAGCGTTGCTGTATCCGATGGTCTTATTAAATCCAAGTGTCAGTGCAGTCTTTCAGACTGTAGGGGAGAGCTCAGTTGCAGCTGGTGACCTGGTTCTAGTTACCACACAAAGACACTGGCAAGAGCAGTGACCCCCTCAGAGTACCCAGAATCCCACATGGATGGCTGTTACCAACTGTTCCCAGTTTTGGGGGTTTCCTGGTTCATTTCATGGACTTCAGTACATTTCAGGTCCCTGTTTATATCCTAATTTGGGTCTGTATACTTTGGGGGAAATGTTCTGGTGTCTGTAGATAGGCTAGTGCCAAGATTAGCCTAGCGTTTGGAGGGTCCCTAGTTGCAGATTGACTCAGCCCTAGCAGTGTTAACTGTGCCAATTCCAGGATCTAGCAAGACACTACCCATTCTCAGCTTGACCCCAACCAAAACAAAATAAAACATCAACTAGAGAGGGGAGGAGACTATAGATGTTGCCAGAAATTAGTTTACTTTGTCTCTTCTTTCTCCTAGAGTGTTTCACAGCCAATGGTGTGGATTATAGGGGAACACAGAACTGGACAGCGCTGCACGGTGGGAAGCCATGTCTGTTCTGGAACGAGACTTTCCAGCATCCATACAACACTCTGAAATACCCCAACGGGGAGGGGGGCTTGGGCGAACATAACTATTGCAGGTAAGATGGGGCCACTCAGGACTTAAAAAAATCTCTGGTCTCTTCTTCTAGCCCCTTATAGTCTGCTCACAACTAGGGAGAACTTCTTTGTGTCCTTTGGCCAACTCCAAAGGCCTTTCTTATCAGTATTTTAAAAATCTTTCTCCTACACCTTATACACACACACAATCTACCACTCTTTTCAACTTAGGCTGCTTTTATACTGGCTTTCAGAGCTCTGCCGTCCTGTCTGATCATTACATGTCTCTTTGAGAGAATTTTCTTAGTTGGCTCTTCCACTGGGAGACAGTACACACACAGAGAGCTTCCTGAGTGCCGTGAATGCGGTGGTCAAATGTCACCGTCTGTGACCCAAGCCGCCCTCTGTTTCTGAGCAAAGGAGGCTGCCCTACATTCCCCACCTCCTGCCAGCTCAGCATAACCATGCTCTATGAGCAGCTGTATTCTTCAGATTTGTGTTCTTTACTTCTTCTCACTAGGCTAGGGGGTTCTTTGTCTACACCTCTCGCCTAAATCTAGCAGGGGCTTAGAGTGCATAAAATGTTGCATATTCATGATTTTACGAGCGGATGATCTATGGTTCTAATCAGATTCTCACAGTTATGCTTGAGCTAAAACAAGTTAAGAATCACTGACCTGTAGGGATCAGAACCAAGATTCTAAGTACTTTTTTAGTTATTTATTCCCAAGATCCTGATAATGTGAGTCATGGCTCAATAATTTGTCGAATTTGATTATTATTAGGACAGGTGCAAAGGCAGCCTCTTAAGTCATTGGAACAGGGAAGGGGGATCACTGCAGTACACTCAACACTGTGTCCCCCAGTTCTACGGGGACCTTAGAATCTCAGCCGTTGCACTGTGGACACAGCTGAGCCAACATATACCTGCATTGCATGGGCCACACTGTTTACCTTCTGCTTTGCCTACATACCTTTGCTAATACTCCAGGACCCTTGAGATTGTCTTGAAGTCACCAGACTTAGAGTCCATGGTGTCTTTATCCCTGTACCTTCAGTTCTTAATTTCACCTGTGTCCTAACTTGCATTCCCCCGTAGTTGGGCATCCCCCCGTAGTTGGACATTGCCCATAGTTGTCATTGCATAATTTTTTAGTTTGTCATGATAAAAGTCTTAAAAGCTCTTGTGACAAATTCCCAAACACTGGAGAGATATATAATTGAAAAAGTTAAAACCCCCCACTTCACCTCTTTTTCCCAAAATTTCCTTGATCAACTCCCACTTCTCATAGGTAACAATTTGGTACATATCCTACTTGACATTTTGTTATCTTTTGTATTTTGTTGTTAAAGTTACACATGCTCACTAGATAATTCTTTTGTGTTTTACTTTCAAAGTTATACATGTTCGTTTAAAACATTTTGCATAAGTCAGAAAATTAGCCCCATTCCATTTCTGGCTTAGTTCCTCCCCCAATATTTCCATTCATTAGATTAGTTGGGTTGGGAAGAGTGTTTAGAAAGAGAAATGGGTGCTTGTTTTTTGTTTTTATGTAGTTACTTCTTGTTCTAAAGTGTTCCTTAGTAGCAGGCTGTGGTTATGTTTATTGCTCTATTGCTGTCTATCAAGCAAGTCTTCTCAGAAGAGTTCCTGCTTTTAAGTCTGACTTTAAGGTAAATTTGAAATTTCCAATGAGATTTAATTTATATGAAAAAAAAAAAAACTTTTTTTCTTATATATTAGCACCAAGTTCTACACATAGGCTCCCAGAAACCCACCAGTAAATACCCATTAAGAGTGCAGTGAGAGTCAGGGGCAACCATTTTCTTCCCTGTCTGCATCCCTCTCCTTTGATTTGATGGAATGTACCAGACCTGAACTACTGGTTTATGCTGAAATTGTTATTATCACATCAGAGAGCCCGGGGCCTTTTTGTTTTAGCCCTGCAGTGAGGTCAAAGATGAATTTGCTCATTCTTTATTAAGCTATTCTGATGCCTTTCAGAATGGTTGTGACATTGATAACAAACAGTTGTTTTCTAAGGGCTTTACCAAATAATACATCAAAGCTGAACACTGAATAGAGAGAAGAAAATGACAGTGAAATGCTGTTTAAAGAAAGGCTTTGTATAAATTCTCCTACTTTGATTTTGCAGCCGACACCTGACACCATGTTTGTCTTGTGCCATTTTTTCAGACCCATCACATTTGAGATGTCTGAGGGATGGCAAGTGATGGGAAAGCACTTCTCTGAGCTCGATGTATCTGGATTAGAGTGTAAGGCAGAAACAGGGAAGAGCAGAGTTGGCCCTGGCACCTGCCTTTGGGCACAAGGAATAAAAGGACCCTTTGTGCTTCAGGGAGGCTTATCGTCTTGGCCACACAATAGGCGGATCCCTCTCAGGCCTGATAGGGGTTGATCCAAAGCTCCCAGCTGCAACTTCTTTATGCCCATTTCCGGCCTAACCAGAGTATCAGGTTTCCAGTGTTCTGAGTCCAAATAAAGGGAGCTTGGAAAACGATGAAGAGGCAAGGCTTTTCTGTGTGCCCAGTAGCCCCTGCCACTTTTTGGTCTGCATCCACAGTGGTGCCCCATTATTGTCAGGATGTCTCTGAACTGAAAAGGCCTTCAAGGGCTTTTATTCCAAGCCATTATCTGTTAGAAATGTGAAATAAATCTTTTTAAAATGCTATCTTGATATCAGAAATTGGTATGGGGATTACAGGACTGTAGGTCCCAATTGAAACTTTGTTAGAGTTTTCTTCTGAATTCTCTGAGGAGTCAGTGTTTTGAGGAAGGATTAGAGCCCATTTCTATCAAACATGAATTGTCCAGCCCAGTCCTGGTGAAAGGTTGTCAGTGGAGTCTGTATCATATGCATTTTATTTTATTGCTTAAGTAACCCTTTAAAATTGACAAGGAGCCCTGGTGGCACAGCAGTTAAGGGCTAGGCTGCTAACCAAAAGGTCCATGGTTTGAACCCACCCTGCGGTTCTGCAGGATAAAGAACTGGTGATCTGCTGTTGTAAAGATTACAGCCTAGAAAACTGTATGGGGAAGTTCTACTCTGTCACGTGGGGTCGCTATGAGTCAGAGCTGACTAGACAGCAACAGGTCCAACTTGGTTTAGTTTTTAAAAATTACAAAAATGCGAAGTATGCTGTAGAGGAGAAAGAAAATAAAGAAACCAGAAAAGAAAAAAATTAAAATCACTATTAGTCCCATCATCTAGAGATAAATATTTCTAAGTATGAATCTAGGAAAATTGGAAGTTGTCAAAAATGAAGCGGAACACATAAAGATCAATATGCTAGGTATTAGTGAGCTGAAATGGACTGGTATTGGCCATTTTGAACCAGACAATCTATTATGCTATTATACTGGGAATGAAAAATTGAAGAAAAATGGTGTTACATTCATCGTCAGAAGAGAACATTTAATGATCTAGCCTGAAGTACAACACTGTCAGTGATAGGATAGTGTCCATATGCCTACAAGGAAGACCAGTTAATAAAGCTATTATTCGAATTTACACACCAACCACTAAGGCCAAAGATGAAGAAATTGAAGATTCTTACCAATTTCTGCAGTCTGAAATTGATCAAACATGCAGTCAAGATGCATTGATAATTACTGGTGATTGGAATGCAAAAGTTGGAAATGAAGAAGAAAAATCGATAGTTGGAAAATATGGCCTACATGACAGAAATGACGCCAGAGACTGCACGATAAAATTTTGCAAGACCGATGGCTTATTCATTGCAAATAACTTTTTGCAACAGTATAAACAAAGACTGTACCTCATTGGATGACATACACAGAAATTAAATTGACTACATCTGAGGAAATAATTCAAAGAGCTGGCCTATATGAAGAAGAACGGAGCATCAGGATTGGAGGAAGACTTATTAATAACTTGTGATATGCAGATGACACAGCCTTGCTTGCTCAGCTCGAAGAGGACTTGAAGCACTTACTGATGAAGATCAAAGACCGCAGCCTTCAGTGTGGATTACACCTCAACATAAAGAAAGTAAAAATCCTTACAAGTGGACCAATAAGCAACATCATGGTAAACAGAGAAAAGATCAAAGTTGTGAAGGATTTCATTTTACTTGGGTCAACAGTCAACACCCATGGAAGCAGCAGTCAATAAATCAAGCGACGCATTGCACTGGGCAAATCCGCTGCAAAAGACCTCTTTAAAGTGTTAAAAAGCAAAGATGTCACTTTAAGGACTAAAGTGCACCTGACCCAAGCCATGTTATTTTCAATTCCCTCATATGCATGTGAAAGCTGGATAATGAATAAGGAAGACGGAAGAAGCATTGATGCCTTTGAATTGTGATGTTGGGGAAGAGTATTGAATATACCATGGACTATCAGAAGAGTCAGTACTACCAAAAGGATCGGTAGTTGGAAAATATGGCCACGGTGATAGAAATGATGCCAGAGATCGCATGATAGAATTTTGCAAGACCGATGACTTCTTCATTGCAGATACCTTTTTTTAACAACATAAACAGTGACTACACACCTGGACCTCCCCAGATGGAATACACATGAATCAAACTGACTACATCTGTGGAAAGAGAGGGTAGAAAAGGTCAATACCATCAGTCAGAACAAGGCCAGGGGCTGAATGGAGAACAGACCATCAATTGCTCATATGTGAGTTCAAGTTGAAACTCAAGAAAATTAGAACAAGTCCACAAGAGCCAAAGTACCATCTTGAGTATATCCTACCTGAATTTAGAAACCATCTCAAGAATAGATTTGATGCGTTGAACACCAAAGACCAGATGAGTTGTGGAATGACATCAAAGATGTCATACATGAAGAAAGGAAGAGGTCATTAAAAAGACAAAAGAAAGAAAAGACCAAAATGGGTGCCAGAAGAGACTCTGAAACTTGCTCTTGAACATCGAGCAGCTAAAGCAAAAGGAAGAAATGGTAAAGTAAAAGAACTGAAGATTTCAAAGGGTGGCTCGAGAAGACAGTATTATAATGACATGTGCAAAGAGCTGGAGATAGGCAACCAGAAGGGAGGAACACCCTCGGCATTTCTTAAGCTGAAAGAACTGAAGAGAAAATTCAGCCTTGAGTTGTAACAATGAAGAATTCTATGGGAAAAATATTAAACGACGCAGGAAGCGTCAAAAGAAGATCAAAGAAATACACCGTCATTATAGCAAAAATAACTGGTCATCATTCAGCCATTTCAGGAGGTAGCATATGATCAGGAACCGATGGTGCTGAAGGAAGAAATCCAAGCTGCACTGAAGGCATTGGTGAAAAACAAGGCTCCAGGAATTGGTGAAATATCAATTGAAATGTTTCAACAAAGGGTTACAGTGCTGGAAGTGCTCACTCGTCTGTGCCAAGAAATTTGGAAGACAGCTACCTGGCAAAATGGCTGGAAGAGATTCATATTTATGCCTGTTCCCAAGAAAGGTGATCCAACCAAATTCGGAAATTATCGACCAGTATCATAAATATCACATGCAAGCAAAATTTTGCTGAAGATAATTCAAAAGTGGCTACAGCAGTATATTGACAGAGAACTGCCAGAAATTCAGGCCGGATTCAGAAGAGGATGTGTAACAAGGGATACCATTGCTGATGTCAGATGGATTGTGGCTGAAAGCAGAGAATACAAAAGGATGTTTACCTGGGTTTTGTTGACTATGCAAAGGCATTCGACTGTGTGGATCATAATAAATAATGGATAACATTGTGAAGAATGAGAATTCCAGAACACTTAATTGTGCTCATGAGGAACTTTTACATAGATCAAGAGGCAGTTGTTCAGACAGAACAAGGTTTAAAGTCAGGAAAGGTGTGCTTCAGGGTTGTATCCTTTCTCCATACTTATTCAGTCTGTGTGCTGAGCAAATAATCTGAGAAGCTGTACTATATGAAGAAGAACGGGGCATCAGGATTGGAGGAAAACTCATTAACAACCTGTGATATGCAGATGACACAACCTTGCTTGCTGGAAGTGAAGAGGACTTGAAGCACTTACTAATGAAGGTCAAAGACCACAGCCTTCAGTATGGATTATACCTTAACATAAAGAAAACAAAAATCGTCATAACTGGACCAATAAGCAACATCATGATAAACAGAGAAAAGATTAAAGTTGTCAAGGATTTCATTTTACTTGGATCCACAATCAACACCCATGGAAGCAGCAGTCAAGAAATCAAATGAGGCATTGCATTGGGCAAATTTGCTGTAAAGGACCTCTTTAAAGTGTTGAAAAGCAAAGATGCCACCTTGAAGACTAAGGTGCGCCTGACCCAAGCTGTAGTAATTTCAATCACATCATATGCTTGTGAAAGCTGGACAATGAATAAGGAAGACTGAAGAACTGATGCCTTTGAATTGTGATGTTGGCGAAGAGTATTAAGTATACCATGGAGTGCTAAAAGAACAAAAAATCTGCCTTGGAAGAAGTACAACCAGAATGCTCCTTAGAAGTAAGGATGGCGAGACTGCGTCTTACATACTCTGGACGTGTTATCAGGAGGGATCAGTCCCTGGAGAAGGACATCATGCTTGGTAAAGTACAGGGTCGGTGGAAAAGAGGAAGATCCTCAACGAGATGGATTGACACACTGGCTGCAAAAATGGGCTCAAGCATAACAACAATTGTGAGCATGGCGCAGGACTGGGCAGTGTTTTGTTCTGTGATACATAGGGTCACTATGAGTCAGAACTGACTTGATGGCACCTAACGACACCACCACCACCAAAAGAATGAACAACTCTGTCTTGGAAGAAGTACAGCCAGAATGCTCCTTGAAAGCAAGGATAGCCAGACTTCATCTCATGTACTTTGGACATGTTAACAGGAGGGGCCAGTCACCAAAGAAGGACATCATGCTTGGTATAAGTAGAGGGCAGCAAAAGAGAAGACCCTCAATGAGATGGATTCACACAGTGGCTGCAAAATGGGCTTAAGCATAGCAACAATTGTGAGGTTGGCCCAGGACGGGGCAGTGTTTTGTTCTGTTGTACGTAGGGTTGCAATGAGTTGGAACTGATTGAAAGGCACTTAACAACAACCACGTAAGTATTTAATATGAGGGATTAATGGGGTCTGTCATCCATGGTGTGTTATAATTGCCTTTAAAAAAAAACCTATTAAGACATTGTAAATACCTTTCTATATTAATGGAGTTGCTGGGGTGGTGCAAACTATTAATGTACTCTGCTGCTAACTGAAAGGTTGGAGGTTGAAGTCTACCCAGATGCATCTCAGAAGAAAGAACTGGTGTTCTAGTTCTGAAAAATCATCCATTGAAAACCCTATGGAATACCCTGTCCGGAGCAAGGTTAGAATGAGGAAAACCAAAGACACAAGGGAAAGATTAGTCCAAAGGACTAATGGACCACAACTACCACAACCTCCACCAGACTGAGTCCAGCACAACTAGATGGTGCCTGGCTACCACCACCAATTGCTCTGACAGAGATCACAATAGAGGGTTCCAGACAGAGCTGGAGAAAAATGTAAAACAAAATTTAAAGTCACAAAAAAAGACCAGGCTTACTGGTCTGACAGAGACTGGAGAAACCCCAAGAGTATGGTCTCCGGACACCTTTTTAACTCAGAACTTGAGTCACTCCTGAGGTTCACCTTTCAGCCAGAGATTAGCCAGGCCCATAAAACAAACAATAATACATGAAGTTCAACCATGTATACAAGACCAAATGGGCACACCAGCCCAGGGGCAAGGACGAGAAGGCAGGAGGGGACAGGAAAGCTGAAGAATGGAAATGGAGAACCCAGGGTAGAGAAGGGGCGAGTGTTAACCTGCCCAGGATTGGTGACCAATGTCACGAAACAATGTGTGTATTAATTGTTTAATGAGAAACTAATTTTCTCTGTAAACCTTCATCTAAATTACAATAAAAAAAAGAAAACTAAATAAAACTGTAAAAAAAGAAAGAAAGAAAAAAGGCCCTATGAAGCACAGTTCTACTCTGACACACATGGGTCGCCATGAGTCAGAATCAATTTGATGACAACTGTTTGCTCTTTTGTTTCCATGTTAATACAAACACGTATTAACATTCGTTTTTTTAAAAATAATTTTTATTGTGCTTTAAGTGAAAGTATACAAATCAAGTCAGTCTCTCACACAAAAACCCATATACACCTTGCTACACACTCCCAATTACTCTCCCCCCCTTTTTTTTTTTTTTAATGGGACAGCCTGCTCTCTCCCTCCACTCTCTCTTTTCACGTCCTTTTTGCCAGCTTCTAACCCCCTCCACCCTCTCATCTCCCCTCCAGGCAGGAGATGCCAACATAGTCTCAAGTGTCCACCTGATCCAAGAAGCTCACTCCTCACTTAACATTCCTTTTTACTGAATGCCCAGCTTCTTTTGTATGGATATACCATATATATTTAATTAATCCTTGATTGTTAGGTATTTGTTGTTTCCAACTTTTTTATACTATAAAAATGCTTTGGCAACACCTTTGTAAGTAAAGACTTCTTCAGAATAAATTCCTAAAGAGGAAATTGCTGGGTAAAAGGTTTGCACATTTTTAGGGCCTTTGATTCTAATTACGAAATCACTACCTGGCCTTTTGTGTCAGTTCACATTCTCATCATTGGTATGTGAGAACACCTGTGCCCTCTGAGGGTGGCATCCCAATGTTCACACTCAAGGTGCCAGTGCTATTTGCCATGATTTGCTTGGTGGTCAGTTGTCCTAATTACACTGCAGTAAATTTTTGTAAACCTGTATCACCTTTGGAAGCCCTGGTAGTGTAGTGATTAAGTGCTATGGCTGCTAACCAAAAGGTCGATGATTCAAATCAACCATGCGGTCCTTGGAAACTCTATGGGGCAGTTCTGCTCTGTCCTGTAGGGTTGCTATGAGTCGGAATTGACTCGACGGCAATGGATTTTTTGGTTTTTTTATGTCACCTTTGCCCACTTCCTTCTCAAACTCTGGAATATGTGTCAGAAGGGAAAGGTTTGTTATTGTAGTATTGCCATTTTTCCCTTCTTGAAAAGAGACAGCGCTGAAATGGATGCCAGTCATGAGAAATAACTTGGAAGGTGAAGTGTTCCATTTCTGTGAAACTGCAAAGCAACAAGCCAGTTGACCTAAAATGCCAGAAATGTTACTGGTTGTGTCCTTTTCCCCAACAGAAACCCAGATGGAGATGTGAGCCCCTGGTGCTATGTGGCTGAGCATGAAGATGGTGTCTACTGGAAGTACTGCGAGATACCTGCTTGCCAAAGTAAGACTATATATGATACATGATCTGAACACTAGGAGTGCAGAATGGAAGTCCACTGTCCAGCTGAGATAGTTCAGGCAGATGGATTTCCGAAAGCAGGTGAAGGGAGAAGCCATCACTTCTCTTATTGGGCTTTTCAGGAATAGGAATGCCTGGTTCCCTCAGTACCTCATTCCCTTGCTGGGTAAACCTAACCAGAATTCATACTTTAATTTCCTTTCACAGATTCTTTCACGGATACAGAGGACAGCAGGTCAGTAGCAGGCTAGAAAAGAAAACGTACCTTGTGCTTTTTGGAATGAGTAAAGACTCTATTTATAGACAGTTAAGCTGATTGCTATTATTTGAATTGGGATGTGCCGCCTGAAAAAAATGATATTGAGTAAATACCTGATTAAATACCATACAAAGCCAATATTATAGTTCTTTTCCCCACATTAGCATAAAGGTATTCTAATATTTTATTTTATTTATGATAATAACTCACATCTTTCACCTCCCTGGAGCCCTGGTGACACAGTGGCTAAAAGCTCAGCTGCTAACCAAAAGCTCAGCAGTTTGAATCCATCAGCCTCTCCTTAGAAACCCTATGGGGCAATTCTAGTATGTCCTGTAGGGTTGCTAAGAGTTGGAACTGCCTCTATGACAACGGGTTTGGTTTTGGGTTTTGTACCTCTCTACTACTGAAAAACCCGGTTTTTTCAGTCTTTTATTAGAAGACCTGTTTTCTGTTTCATTCTTTCATTCTTGTATTAAGTGTTTATTATATGCAAGATAAGAAAGGCAAAAAGATACCCCAGCCCTCTGGGAGTGTATTGTCTAGGAAGGAACCCTAGAAGGATACTTTAAAACAAGGTAGAAACTATTGTAGAAAGCTTTTACAGAAAGTTTAAATTTCAGAAACCAAAACTAAACTTAGCACTGTAAGGAATTTACTAATTAGTGTTTATAATGGCTTTTTAAATATGCCAGAGGAGCAGGGTTTCTCAGTATCTAGAGCTGAAGAAAAGGTCAGTTCGTTCACCATTATTCTGCCTGGCTTATTCTTTATTTGCCAAACCTACATCTTGTCCTGCCCCCTTCTCACTCCTCACTTAGGTCAGGAAGTTTGTGTATGTGGAATGGTATGGAGATTCAGGTGGGACCTGGGGCCCCTGTCCACTCATGCCCAGAATAGCAGTCTGAATCCTGATGCCTCCAGGGGAAAGTGCTGCCGGCCCGATGCTTACCTTTCATAATGAAACTCCCAACTGTCACCACTGCCTGACAGCTAGGCTTCAGCTTCCCTATCCTTCTTGCTTGACTGTGTCTTAATTCAGTCACAAAATTGAGAAAACTGTGAAGACCAGCGGAGTGGGCTTTTGTTCAGTCTACTTAGTTAAAATTTTAAAATAAAAAGCGTCTCATTTGGCTCTCATTATGTAAAGGAGAAAGGCAAGGGGGGAGGAAAGCAGATTTTCCTCGGTCCATTTGTTGTGTACAAAGATAGCCTTTTAGTACTAGCCTATGTCGTTCTCTCAGGGATGCTGAAGAGGGGATTTCAGTCTGGCTACTTTTATTTGGAAAGATCATCCTCTTCAGCTTGCATTTATAAAATATAATATGGGCCAATAGAAGCTGATTCCTGTGGTCCTTGACTCTAGGCTACAGAAGAGAGAATTACAGCAAAATGGTACAAACCCCTCCAATGTGTAATATTTGTCTGATATATCTCACTGTTCCAAATAAACAAAAAACCAAACCCACTGTTGTCGAGTCAATTCCGACTCGTAGCGACCCTGGAGGACAGAGTAGAACTGCCTCATGGGATTTCCAAGGTTGTAATCTTTACGGGAACAGACTGCCACATCTTTCTCCCAAGCAGTGGCTGGTGGGTTCAAACCTCCATCCTTTCAGTTAGCAGCCAGATGCTTAACCACTGCACCACCAGGACTGTTTGTTCCAAATAAGAGAAATTAAATATTATTTCCATGTCTGACAACACTTTTGATAACCTTCTCAATGCTCCTACTAAAGTTGACCTTGAACTGGTCTAGGGAGGGAGACTTGCAGAAGCTGGGAACAAGAATTTGAGAATACTTGGTTTGGGGGAAGTGAGCAGTGTCTGGCTTTGGTGCTTTGGGGAATCTTTCAGTCTGCCCCATGGGCACCAGGGCTCCACATCAGGCCCAGCCTCAGACGTTGAGTCTGGCAGAACATTGTGCTTCGGGTACATCTGACTAACATGGTTGAGAAAAGCTCTTGGGCCGTCTGCAGCAAGAGGCCTTGGTAGTTGACCAAAGGATCCAGCTGAGATACAGCCTGCCTATTTTAAGCCACTTTTGCCCTATTTCTGGATGTGGAGTCAGAATTTTCATGAATAATACTAACCCTCTGTGTGAAGCCCGCCATTCATGATTAACATTGAACTTGTCATACAGGAAAAGGCCTGTGACATGATCAGATTCCTGGAAAGTTCATATCTGAATATAACAGTCCCAGCAGGAGCCGGGGGGGTGAATGTTTAGGAACAAAGCAGAATCTGGTTGAATGGTGGGTCATTGTGTGGAGACCGGAATCTCTGCCTCTCAGCTCGTTAGGTGGAAAGAGAAAACAAGCAGGGAGGCAGAAATGAAGTATGATTCAAAAGGGGCAAAGAAAAATTTGAACTGTGCCCTCGACCTCCAGAACATGGATCAGAACTGTTAAAAGGAGAACAACTCCAAGGTAATTGGATTTGCCCTTCAAACTGCTTTTGCCAAGATGTTTCAGAAGCCCCGAGTTCTTGTTACAGGCAGGAGAAATACAAATTCTAAAAGCAAATTCCAATGTCATCAAGTTTACCATCTCTCTAGCCCCTACCCTCCAGATCTCTAGTCCTGTTGGTTTAGCTATGGAAAAGGGAAATCTGGCTTATTATCTGTTCTTTGCACGCCTCTCTTTGTTAAATAATCGTCCTTACCGTCCCAATTCTCCTTTGCTTCATTGCTTTTGAGGGACATATTAGTGAGGACCTCAGCATGGCTTTTACTTTGCTCTATTTGGCCTAGAGGATGTTTATAAAAGTTTTGTACAGTTTTTGAAAGTAAATGATGTAGTTGTGAGTAGGGGAAACCTGCAAATGGCATTTAAAGGCAAATGTAATTTTCTTCACATAGCTCATTTGGGCCCAAAGCTGTGGGCGTGAGAAATTTACCTTCTCATCTCTGGGAGCTATTTTTTGTTTACTTGTTTACTATAAAAAGTTCACTTGTTTAGAACAAACCTAACTATAAAAAATTCATCTTTGGAATAGTTGAGGAGTGAATATCGAGTAGGCATGAGATTATATTAAGAAATTACTGTTAATTTTATTAGGTATGTGTCTCAGTTTGCTAGTGCTGCTGTAACAGAAATACCACAAGTGGGTGACTTTAACAGACATTTATTTTCTCACAGTTTAGGAGGCTAGAAGGCCAAATTCAGGGCATAGGCTTTAGGGGAAGGCTTTCTCTGTCAGCTCTTGGGGAAGGTCGTTGTCTCATTTCAGCTTCTGTTACTGGTTCCTTGGCAATCTTAATGTAGCGTGTACCTTTGCTTCTGTTTGTGCTTCTTCCTCTGTGCCTAATCTGCCCTTTTTGTGTCTCAGAGGTGATTGGCTTAAAACACACCCTGTACTGATGTCGTCTCATTAATATAACAAAGAAAGTCCTATTCCCAAATGAGATTACAGCCACAGGTATAGGAATTTAGGATTTATAGCACATATTTTTGGGGGACGCCATCCAATCCATAACAGCATAATGGCATGGTAGTTATATATATTTTTTAAATGTCCTTTTAAATTACAGATACGTATGAAAGTATAGGTGGGCCTGAGGGTCTGCATTTCTAACAAGCTCCAGGGATGCTGAATTTGCAGGACCTCAATTTTTTTTTTTTTTCAATTTGAGTAGCACAGTTCTAGATGTTGGTTGGGGCGGAGGTGAGGAGGGCATTTGAGGCAGAAGGAACAGTTTGCATGCACACACACGGAGTGGCAAATTTTAAGAAGTAAAGGGCAGGAACTCGCTCAAGAACACTCCACACACATCTCTCTCCATGTAGTTAGCCCCATCAGCTCGTAGCTTGCCCTTCATTTAAGGAAAAGCTCCACCTCAGCCTTCACATCCAACTAGCAAGGGTCTTTTTTACCTGAGCCCCCTGAGTTAAAAAGACTGGGGCTAGGGTCAGGGAGAGGAGGCAGAGATCTGGGAAAGCACTGATAAGTTTCATTCTTTGAGCTGTTAGAACTTTTATGCAACCAGTGCTCTCTCTGTTAAACTGGGTTGGCCCACAGCATTCCTGAAATCGTGTTAAATTTGTTTTAATTTAAAGGGAGAACATTGTGCTATAAGTAAGGCGTTGTGAAATGTAAAAAAAAAAAAAAGTAATAAATAATGCAACTCCCATTAGAAGATGAGGAAGGAGGAGGAAGGGGAAGAAGAGGAGACGAGGTCTGAGAAGAAATAAACAGAGCCACATAATGGAAAGTCTGTGGTCTGGGTACAGAGCTTGGACTTGGCAAGAAAGATGGTGATAAGGCTAAGGAGAGCGTGGAGTGTCTGAAGGAGACATTTCTCCATAGCTTCTTCAGCATCTGTATTTAGGGACTTGGGGTAAGATTTCTCTGAATCAGGGAGAAATTGTCTAGTGATTTTACCATCCACACAAATCTAGGAGGATGCCAGCAATAACACCTATGCAACATGGAACCTTTGGGGATCTCAGCCTATGCCCTCATTGGCTCCAAATTTGCTATCCTAAACTGTTAGTATTTACCTTATTGAAATGCAGCCCAAAAAACAGGATTTGAAGGCTTCCAATTGTGATCCCTAATAAGAATTTTTAAAGCTGTGTTTAGAGTTTACAAAAACCCAAGGGCACTTTGGCAGTGGTGGTCAAGACAGCTTGTCAATTATAGTCAATGCTTAGTTTCTCTTTTATGCATTTTAATGTCGGCACTGAATTTTAGTGTTTCTGCCATCATTGAGTGCCTACTAAGTGCAAAGAACTTATATTCGCGTTATCATATTTAACCTTTTCAACAATCCTATGGAGCAGGTAGTATATCTACTCTTCCCCTACCCCCACCCTACCCCCATTTTTCAGATGAGGAAATCGTGGTTAGAGTAAAGCTAGAATGGCTATGTGATTTCATGAGGATGACACTCTGGGCTGAATGGGATTTGAATCCAGGATTCTGACAGCGAGCCCAGGGCCCTTTCCTTCCAGTACTTGAGAATGGCCCCCACTTCCTTTATCGCCTTGAAAACGGGGGCCCTGGGATATAGCCAGGCTACTGTTGAGGTCATTCTTCAGAATTTTCTTTGTGGATTGTGTAAAATTAAAGTTTGGAATTCTGATAGTATGCCAAATTATTAAGATTGCCTTTCTGACATTGTGGAAACCAGAGGATTAGCTCAGTGGCGACAGAGGGTCTGCAGTTCATGCTGTTAGCTCTAAGTGATTTTCTTTTCTTCTTTGGGTTTGGGAAATCCCAGGCCCCAGGAGTAAAGCAGGCAACGATGGTATCCAGGAAGCATTTGTTGCACAGCAGAGCTGCCCTGGAGAATGCTGGGCTGGCTCCATGGGTGTTCCCAACCCAGCTGTTCTCAGCTGGGAAAAAGGCTTCCCATGGCTGGACTTTTTGCATGAAACACCACATCACCAGCTTTGTCCGAGTCTCAAGATCTCTCCCAGTCCTGCACCTTTATTGCTGTTGGATCAGTTCACCTGCTCTCTGTGCATCATTTGTAGTTCACAGCCTCAAACTTCAAGCTGTAGCAAAAACAATATGGAAATGAACATTCATAATATAAACGTTGCGGACTAATTTTTTTCCTCTGGGCTATGTCTTTCAGTTACAGTTACTTAGTGTTTTTGCTTCTTTGAACCCTTTTTGACTGCCCAAATTCGTCTTATCAGAATCCTGTTTTATATTGTTTATTCTTATTTTACGTGAGTATTTAGTTTTGTTTTCCCAACTAGACTAAGCTGTTCAAAGATAGGAGCAGCGGTAGCTTGGGAATTTCTGTGGATGAGAGACTTAGTGTAGAAAGGGGAACTCAAGGATTTCTCTCGAAACTGTGTTTCCCTAGCAAATGTTTATTTGTGGAGGGGTGCTGATGGAATTTATAGGGGCTTTCCCCTCTCAAACCACTCCTTGGCTAACACTGAAAAGAACCGTATATTTCAACAATCTCCTACAACACCTAGCACAGTGGAGGCCGTAACAGGTGCTCAGTAATTATTCTTTGTTGGAGACGTGATGAGAGATCTCTTCTCATAAGAGAGAGAACACAAGCTAGTGGAAAGAATGTGGACTTTAGAGCCACATGGCTTAGGTTTGAATAATCACTTGCTTTATGGCTTTAGGCAAAACAACTTCCCTCTGAGCCGTGGTTTCCTCTCTGTGCTTTCCTACCAGGGTTGTTTTGAAGATTAAATGAGTAAAATGCATACAACTCTAAGTCCAGGACCTGGTGCATGGTGGTAACAATAGGTATTGTGGTGACCAGTGCTTTCCTCAAGAAATAGGCTACCATTGGCGTGTTTCTGTGGCCTAACTCCTTGAAGGCGTTATTCCTAGCCTTTTTATTTCTGCCCATTCTTTTTCATATGACTGACTGAGGGGCTTGGTACCAGGCCATCAGCTGCTGCTGCTGTGGCCAGTCCCCTTGGGACCTGGTGTGACGTTGAACCCAGAGAACACAAGAGACCCCGTGTTTGTTCTTATAATGCAGCTTCGTGGATTCAGGTCTGGTGTACATTCGGCTATTCTTTATTTTTGGCAGTGAATGTTATTTAATTTTCCACAAAAAAAGTACAGATTTTCTGAACCAAATGGACATTTTCCTCAGTGACAGATACACTGTTATTTCCAAAATGTTCCAAAGCACAGTCGCGTAAAGCGTAATAATAACTTGAAAAGGGAAAACTATTGAGATCGATAAAGATGATTTTATGGAAATCTTTATACCAGCACTTGATAGGGTCTATAAGGAGCATACGTTTTGGTTCCAGTTGCTGTTGTGCTGGTTTCGACTCATAGTGATCCCATGTATGTGAAAATAGAACTGTGCTCCATGGGATTTTTCTGGCTGTGACCTTTCAGAAGCAGATGGCCAGACCTTTCTTCCAAGGGACATCCACTGCCAGCCTTTCAGCTAGTAGCCTAGTACTTAACTGTTTGCACCACCCAGGGACATCCAAGGAATATAAATAAACATAAGAAATAGTTCCTACCCTCAATCTTATGATATAATTAGGAATCTGAGTTATAAACACGAGACAGAGACCAGCACAGCCATTACAAAAATAAATGTTGAATTATGAGGTACAATGCTGTGAGTTTTTGAAGATGAGAGGGCTCAATAGGGTTGTGGAAGTTGGGGGGTGTCATTATGGAGAAAGGTGGGTAGGGAATTGATGGGTCAGGCACACCAGCTCGGTAACAACATGAGAGAGGCATGGAAGAAGGGCACAAGATTGGTGTGAATGCAGATTGGGATCTAGGCTGGAGTAGAGGAGTGGACAGAGAGGAACCAGGTCAGACCTTGAACATCAGAGTTGGTAAGATGGGGAATGACATGCTGAAAGCCCTATTTTTGGAACATGGGCCCAGTGTCCATTTATGGGATGGATCAGAGGAAGGAAGTTTGGGGAGGAGAGAATGAGTGTAGATTTCTAAATCCAGGGGATAAGGGCCTGGGCTGTGATACCCCAATAAGACGGGAAGGGTTAAATCCAAGATGCATTTAGGAAGACAGAACTTGATGACAAGTGGAATATATGAGAGATGAAACAGTGGGAAGAATAAAAGATGACTCTGTGGTTCCTTGCCTGGATATTTGTGGTGTCCCTGAAAAAATGTCCAAGTCAACAAACCAAGCTCTTCTTCCCAGAGGCACAGATGTATTATGAGGTATAGTAGACTGAACTTTAATCAAGCAAGGTGTTTCAGTTGTCTATCACTGCATAACAAGCCACCCAAAAACCTAGTGTCTTAAAACAACAAGTTTGTCATTACTCCCGATTCTGTGCATTGGTTGAGTTTCAGCTGAGCGGTTTTTCTACTGCTCTCACCTGGGCTCAGGCAGGTGGCTGCATTCAGCTGGGAGCTCTGCTGGGATTGGAACATCCAAGATGACTTCAGACCTCTAGCCACGTGATCTCTCCTTCCAGCAGGGTAGTCATTCTTCTTACGTGGTGGCTAGCTTCCAAGAGAAAGAAAATAGAAGCTGCCAGTCTTCTTAAGGCGTGAACTCCCAAGTCCACCACATTCTGTTGGTCAACAGCAAGTTGCACGTCCACCCCAGATTCAATAGTAGGGGGAATCAATTCCAACTCTTCAAAGTGGGGAACAATATTAATGTCCAGGGCAGGGAGAAATTGCTGGGGCCTTCTTTGGAGACTATCTGCCATATTAAATCTCCAGAAATAAGTTTCAGAGAAGAGTCTCCTACCAGAAGGGAACTACCACTGGAAGACATCAGTGCCATTCAGGGGTCAGGATCCTTAGGAACCCTTACTACCTTTCCCTAAAGGTTTCATTTCATTGAGGAAGAAAACAAAGCTGTGCTTAGTTATTTGGATGAGTTGGTATGACTCAGAGGCATGAGTGAGGTGTTTGAAGAATCAGAGTGACTGAAGTGGATTGCTGATGTTTAGAAGTAAAGTTATAGAAGGATGGTGGAGCCACGTTGTGATAAGGACTTGGACCAAGACGGCAGCTTCCAAATTTGGAACAGAAGTTATAGGTGGACAGGAGGGGCTGCAGTGTGCTGGTGGTCACAGGGCTGAGAGTGTAGATGAATCTACCCGTAACCCATCAATACTCTGAAGGAAGTATTCTAAATGATTAGTTCCTTAGTAGGGCACCAGTAGTATCATCTTTCCATAAGAAGACTACCCCACATTCTCACTTCGTTCACATTCCTATGGAGGGGAGAAGTCAGCTACTGAGGTACCAGTGCAAGTCCCTGGGGCAGCAAGTGGTATTGACACAGGTTTTAAATGACATTTAAAATAGGCAAAGGAGTTGCATCATTTCTGAAGAAGCAGATTTTACTTATAAGAAGAAATAAAAGAAATTCTGCAGAGCCATGAATGGAGTTTTCTAAAAACTCGGGATAAGAACTTTGGCTCTGGTTTCTGAAAGTCTGATCAGAGCTCTGGAATAGAAAACAGGAACAGTCAGGGCTGCTTCTTATGTGAATTGCCATCTGAAGATCTGTGTTCAAGGTGAGCTTTTATGATGATGGGCAGCCTTCTGTGTGTTTTTTTTTTAAATAATATTTTGTTGTGTGTTTGGTCAGCCTTCTGTCTTTGACAGGAATTGTTTGGTTGCCAGGAATAGAACTTACTCAAGCTAACTTGAGCAAAAGGGATTTATTGAAAGACATTAGGGGTATATCACAGAACCTAATCCCTGTCTCCCAAGAACCTGGAAGAAAGTACCCACTCTCGTGGTCTCTCCCCGAGGCCACAGGGCCTCCCATCTCTGCCTCTCTCAGAATGGCACCCATTCTTCTTCCTGTTTGTGGATCAGCAAAATCTGCCCCTGTACCAACTCACATGGCCCAGATACGGTAACTTGCCTTAACCCCTATTTGATCGATCCCTACAGGTCCAATACCTGCAATTCCAGATTCTTGGGAGAGAGAATCCAGTGGCCCCAGTGTGAATCAGCTGTGTCCAGAGGAAGGGGCCCCTTGTCCTGTCCTCAACCAGCAGCAGTTATGGGAGCAGATTCCCTGAGAAGGTGTTGTGGTTCTCAGAGGAGGGCTGTGAGCTGTGTAGTTCCCCGTGAAAGTGTGTGGAGCACCTTTACAACAAGGCCACAGTTATACCCAAATATATCTATTCAGTGTTCAAGGAGCCCTGGTGGCACAGTGGTTAAGCATTTGGCTGCTAACCGAAAGGTCAGCGTTTCAAACCCACCAGTTACTCCATGGGAGGATGATGTGGTAGTCTGCTTCTATAAAGATTACAGCTTTAGAAACCCTGTGGGGCAGTTTTACCCTCTCCTGTAGGGTTGCTCTGAGTTGGAATTGACTTGGCGGCAACAGGTTTGTTTCCTGTGATAGTCACATAATAGTTATTGAGTTAATCTGAGTAGAGCACCATCTCCCCTCAGCCCACCTCTCAAATGTATCTCGGTCAAGAACTCTGAACATCTAGAGAAAATGTTGGTAATGAATTACTATGAGTCTTAAAGCCTCAACTATGATAAACAAGGGGTCCATTTGTGTTTTAAGATGATTTTTTAAAAACCGAAAGTGATGAAGCCTCTTTGGTAAGAGGAAAAATGCATGACCAAGCCACAAGGACTTTCAAGTGGCCTTGAAAGTAAAAAAGAATTTGAGAACAAATATCCTTTTTCAAATTGACTTTTCCTCCCTGCTTCTCGGAAGAGCTGAGGGTGGGACACAGTCTGGAAATCCACTCAGTTGACCAGTAACGCTTTTGAAGACTACATGACGTGTCTTCTCTGGCGAGACTTCGAGCCACACTTTCCAGTACGAGTCAGAGGGCAGTGGCACCCCTCAGAGGCTAACCACTATCTCAGAGGCTCCTTGCATTGTGCACAGAGCATTAAGGAAGCAGTAGCATGTTTGAGAATTTGAACTTTAATCTCAGGGAGTCACTTTTTCATTTAGTTCCTCAAACTGACCCTGTGAGAAAAGGGGATAGGGACACCAAGGAAAACACTGGAGTGAGAATCTGCAACCCCGGCGCTGACCCCTATTCCCTGGTGCCATGTTGTATGTTCCCAGACAAGTCCCTAACCTCACTAAACTGTGGTTTCTTCTTTGTCAAATAGGAATACCATCATCTGCCCTGCTTTCCTGAAAGGGCTGTGAGTTTTATGGGAGAGGACTTATGGGAAAGCACATTGTCTGCTAGACAGATGTAAGAGATTAATATCTTAATATTGAGGGTAAAACAGTTTTCTGAGGAGGCTGCCTTTGATTTGGTCTCAGCAAGCTCTTATTTGTGTGGTGAATGATAAAAAGCCTTATTATATATAATGATAATAAAAAAAAATGATAATAAACACTATTTATTCAGCACATCCTATCCTGCCAGGCCTGGTGGTATTTATTTTATTTACATTATCTCATTTTAGTTCTCACAAGAGCCCTTTGAGGCTAATATTGTTCCTCTTCCCACTGCTGATGAAACTGAACTTTCTAAAAAGGCCGCAGTGGAGGGGCCAGAGCTCACGCAAGGGTTTGTCTGACACCAAAGCCCACGTTTGTGATCACAGCAATGTGCTGGCTGCTCTGGGACAGATGATGGTGGTAGCGCCAGTGCCCTTTAGGATGTCACCACGTTCTGCGAATTGAGCAAGCAGAAACAACCCCTGAGCTACACCTTGGAGGGCAGCAAGTGGGGAGCAAAAAGACTCTCCCTCTTTTCGAAATGATGCTCAGTTTTCATCCAGTTCTATTAAGCGCTGTCGTTTTTTTCTAAGCCTAAGCCTAAGCGGCAGCAGATGAAGAAGCTAAGCAAAGCCTGCAGGCACTGACAGTAGCAAGAGCTAGCTGCTGTATAAGACCTCTTTCAGTTTAAAGTTCTGAGGCTTCAGCAGCCGTGACAACAACCAAGGAGACAGATCAACTATTAAAGTCAGACACAAGAACACAAAAAAGCACAGCAGTCTGGGGCTATTCAGGGAAGTACATTTGATGACCTCGAGTCACCAAGAAAAATTTAAAACAGGTTGAAGTATGTTAAATTTGCTTAAGAAATATGTAATGCATTTTAGAGAGGTTTTATCCAAAATGTTTAGGATAACATTTTTAGTTTTAAAGTTAACTGACAAAGAGGACAGTGAGCAGGAGTCAAAACCAGTGGTTACTAGCTTTCAGTGGATGTTGCTATGCAGGTCAGCTCTGCTTTTTGATTCTAGTCTGCTCTGTTCCTTCAGTGCTGCCTGAGACAGGTTACCTTTACCCACTCCCTCTGTGGTTTCAGCTGGCGACCTGGGCTAGGCTTGCTCATTCAGCACATAGTTATAGCACACCTGCTGTGTGGCTGGGGCCAGTGCCAACCCTGGGCACACAATTGTGTGGAGAAGATACAGTCCTGCTTCAAGTCGTTCATGGTTAAATCCAAGAGAGGAACAAGTAACAGATGTTTAGAATCAAACTCACACAGGCTGCTTTAGGACCACACAACAGGGGTTTATAAGCCTTCAGATGAGACCACAGCCCTGGCTGACACCCTGACTGCAGACCAGTGGGAGGCCCTGAAGCTGAAGACCCAGCTAAGAGGTCAGGGACACAGATGGGGATAGGGACTTCCAGAGGAAATGATGCTCAGGCTAAGTAGGGAAGAGTATTCCATGCAGAAGGAATAGCATGTGGAAAAACTCAGAGACCAGAGAGCAAGGTGCAGTTGGGAAACTTGTACATATACTATAATTTAATTTGGCCTTAGTATAGAATGTGAGCCCAGGGGTAGAAAGGCCATACTGCTGGGGGAGGGAAGGCAGGACAGCACAGATCAGGCAGTGCCTTGTATACCCCGTGAGAAAGTGTGGACTTTATCCTGAGTGGCAACCAGGGCACTTTGAAGGGTTTTACACAGGGCCCTGCCTACCTCTCCATCTGCTGCTGCTTTTCCCTCTCTTCACCACTGGCCATGCTCACTTAGATGTGGAAGGCCAAGGCCGTCCTTGCCTCAGGCCTTTGTATTTGCCACTCCTTCTGTCTGAAATGTACTGTGAAAAGATTGTTCTGGTCGCAGTATACTAACTAGATTAGAGAGGATGGGCCTGGGAACAGGTAGATGGAATAGAAGGTTGATGCAGTGGTCTAAGTGGAAGGAGACAATGGCCTGAACTGGGGAGGTGGCAGCATGGATGGAAAGAGATGGACAGTTGCATGGTATTTTAGGAGGTAGAATTGACAGTGTTTGGCAAGTGGTTGACTTAGGCAGTAAGGATGATCCCCGAGGTGCCGCTGGTGTTCCAGTGGCTTAGAGCAGCAGCAGGGCGTGGTCTGCTTCCCAGAGATCCACCTCATGGTGTGTTTTGGGACCTTGCTGCCCTGCTGGAACATGAACTGCCTGGATTTGCTCAGCAAACTGTTGTGAATAAAGCTTATAGGTTCTAGCTACATTAATGCAACCCATGGCCTTGTTTATGTCAAATCTTAACACATATGATTTGTGCTTTGGGGTCTTTATGAACTAATAAGCAGTAACATGCTTACTTGTGGGCATAAGGGAACAAATGAGAAAAAATTCAGAGTAAATGACCAAGGTGATCATAATCAAGTGCAGTAAGTCACTGGGTTACAAATGTCCAACTTATGGACAACTTGAACTTGCCCTTTAAAGTTATGTAAATTTGCCCTCACTTTGAAATGATTGAACCAATCCCTACTCAGGACAAATTCTTCATCGCAATCACCTTCACTTACTGCACGTGCAGCTTTTAAATCACTGAAAAGTCTTCGAGCCTTTTCTTGCACTATAGTAAGGCTAGATAAGCACCGTATGTACATGCACTGACTTGTTGACAAATTCAACTTAAAGACGCACTTAGCAACGGATCTTGTTCGTAACCCGGGACTGCCAGTAGTTTTTGTTAAGAACCATTAAACACACGGCTCAAGTTTCCATATGCAAGGTCCCTTTAACAACAGCAACTTATATCATATGCCCCTGACTGCACTGCAGCTGTTTAAACCCTAAAGCCCAGACATTCCCAAGCAGGCCCCTGGACTCCTACTGCCTAGAGCCTTTCTGTTTACATTTGCTACTATAGAGATTTGGTTTGTTTCCGAAAGATGGATTTTAACATTTGTGTGGTGAGCCACATTTGTTATATT
The DNA here is from genome assembly GCF_030014295.1 of Loxodonta africana. Classification (NCBI taxonomy): domain Eukaryota; kingdom Metazoa; phylum Chordata; class Mammalia; order Proboscidea; family Elephantidae; genus Loxodonta; species Loxodonta africana. Next base: position 27,326,688 of record NC_087360.1, on the reverse strand, counting down.
TGAACCATCTATGACGCAAGGGAGAAGGGTAACGACTTGGCTTAGAGGGGAAGGGTGACTCTTGGGGTTAGCAGAGGTACTTCCTGCCAATTTAAAATGAGCTGGTTAGATGGTGGCAGAAATAAAAAAGTATGTGTGTATACATATACACATACATAGTTTCATAGAGCCTAAAAGCCAGTGTGGATGTAGAGATAGGTAGGTACGTAGGTGGATATAAATAGATACGTAGATAGATAGATAGCTGCCATTGAATTGACTCTAACTCATGGTGACCTTACATACAAAAGAACAAATGTTGCCCAGGCCTGTGTCATTCTCATAATCACTGGCATGTTTGAGTTCATTGTTTGGGCTATGTGCAGATTCATCTCACCAAGGGTCTCCCTCATCCTTACCGGCCCTCTATTTCACTAAACATTATGGCCTTCTCCAGTGATTGATCCCTCCTGATGATGTGCCCAAAGCAAGTGAGTTGGACAGTGTTCTGTTGTGATCCATAAGGTTTTCTTTGCCTGATCTTTGAAAGTAGATCTCTAGGCCTTTCTTCCTAGTCTGCCTTAGTATGGAAGTTCTGTTGAAACCTGCCACCATGGATGAATCTGCTGGTATTTAAAATATCTGTGGCATAGCTTCCAGAATCACAGTGTGGATATAAATTTATTAAACTGGAGCATTCTGTTTTCCAGTCTCAAACATAAAGGGGAAATGGTATCTAAGAGTCTTTATGGCTATCACTTTGGCACTGGGTAATATATAACTCTTAACTGACCTAGAAGTGCTTCCAGGACCAGGTTGCATTCATGTCTTGCTATAGCCTCAGATATATAAACTGTGAGGAGCCAGATAGAGATGCAGTGATCAATAAATTGATAACACAGATGGAAAACTAAGGTCCAGAGAGGTTGATTTGCTCATTGCCCACAATTAATCCATTCTTTCATTCAATAAACACATATTTGGTATGTATAGGTATATTAGTTATCTATTGCTGCATGACAAATGACCCCAAAACTTTGTGGCTTGAGAAAACACATTTATAGTCTCACACTTACTGTGGATCAGGAATCTGGGTACAATTTAGCTGGGTCCCTGCTTCAGGGTTTCTCACAAGTCTGCAGTCAAGTTGTCAGCCAGGGCCAGGATCACGTCTCAAGGCTTGGCTTGGGAAAGATCTATTTCGAAGGTCATGTCATTGTTGGCAGGATTCAGTTTCTTGTGGACTGTTGGACCTAGAGTCTCAGTTTCTTGCTGGCTATTGGCTGGAGGCTGTCTTTAGTTCCTTGCCATGTGGCCTCTCCAACATGACTTACTGCTTCATCAAAGAATACAAGCTGAGAAAGAAATGGAGAGAATCTGCTAACAAGACAGAAGTCACATTCTCTCGTAACCTAATCATGGAAGTGATATCCTGTTAACTTTGCCACACTCTATTGGTCAGAAGGAAGTTACCAGACAGGCACACTCAAGGGGGAGGGCATTACACACGGGCGTTATCATGGATTGAATTATGTCTCCCAAAAATATGTGTCAATTTGTCTAGGCCGTGATTCCCAGTATTGTGTCCCGGTATGGTCCACCATTTTGTCATCTGATATGACTTTGCTGTGTTGTAAATCCTACCTCTATGATACTAATGAGGTAGGATTAGAGACAATTATGTTAATGAGGTAGGACTTAATCTACAAGATTAGGTTTTGTCTTTAAGTCGATCTCTTTTGAGATATAAAAGAGAGAAGTGAGCAGAGAGGTGGGGGGGCAGGGGATGGGACTTCATGCTACCAAGGTAGAAAAGCCAGAATAGCGCGTCCTTTTGACCTGAGGTCCCTGTGCTGAGAAGCTCTTCAATCGAGGAAGATTGATGACAGGGACCTTCCCCCAGAGCTAACAGAGGGAGAAAGTCTTCCCCTGGAGCTGGCACCCCGAATTCATACTTCTAGCCTCCTAGACTGTGAGGGAATAAATTTCTGTTCGTTAAAGCCCTCCACTTGTGGTATTTCTGTTATGGCAGTACTAGATGACTAAGACAGGTGTGAATACCAGAGGTGGGGATCATTGAGGGCCATCTTTGAAATCTATCTACCACAAGCAGTACATACATTCAGGTTTCTTTATTCTCAGATACAGCTTTTTCTACTAGACCAAACCATCTGATTTTGGGGTTGTGAAACACTAGTATGCTCACTGTGGTAGGCTGAATATTGGCCTCCCAAAGATATTCAGGGGCCCTGGTGGTGTAGTGGTTAAGCATTTTTGCCTGCTAACCGTAAGGTCGGCAGTTCATATCCACCAGCTGCTGCTTGGAAACCCTATGGTACAGTTCTACTCTGTCCTGTAGAGTTGCGAGAAACCCTGCTGGTACAGTGGTTAACAGCTGTGACTGCTAACCGAAAACTCAGCAGTTCAAGTCCCCCAGGCACTCCTTGGAAGCCCTATGGGGCAGTTCTACTCTGTCCTGTAGGGTCACTATGAGTCAGAATTGACTTGATGGCAGTGGATTTGGTTTTGGTTTAAAGCTGTCTATGTCTTAATCTCCAGAATACGTGAATAAGTTACCTTACGTGACAAAAAAGATATCACAGGTGTGATTACGTTAAGGATCTTCAGATGGGAGACGATCCTCAAGTATCACAAGGGTCCTTATAAGGGAGAAGCAAGAGGGTCAGAGTCAGAGAAGGTGATGTGACTACAGAAGCAGAGGGAGAGAAGATGTGGCTATGGAAGGAGATGCAAGAACGAGGTGGCCACCAACCAAGGAATGTGGGCAATTTCTAGGATCTGGAAAAGGCAAAGAACAGATGGTCCACTGGAGCACCCAGAAGGAATATAGCTCTGCTGACACCTTGGTTTTAGCCCTACAGAATCCAATTAGGGCTTCTGACTTCTAGAACTGTAACATAATAAACTTTACGTTGTTGTAAGCTACAGAGTTTGTGGTAATTCATTGCAAGAGCAATAGGAAATTAATGTACTCATCAGAAGACCTTGGGAGAAATCCTCTGGTGGAGCTTCCTAAGGATAGAGGGGTTTAGATACAAGGCATGGGATGATGGGCTGCCCAGGGCTTTTCCTGTCCTCTAGTGGTTCTGGGACATAATTTACCGTTACATTGTAACTTCTCTATTTTTAGAGAATTGTTCCTATTTCCCTTCAGTACTAAATCCTATCAATATTGAACAGTTACAAAATTTCTTAGGGTTAGTTAAAGGTAGGTCTGGGTCTCTCATACTCTTCAGAAAAAAACAAAAACATGGCATCTGGCAGATGACACGAAGGCTTCTGTGTTTAAAACTTGTTGCTTGTTATTTGTACTTCAAGAGTGGAAATATTGGCTGGGATGAAAGTACCTGGCACAAAGAACTTTTCCCTCTTGGCGTTTCACAGCCAGGTGTTGTGAAATTCTTTTGTTTTTCTTTTTTCTCCAGTGCCCGGAAACCTTGGCTGCTACAAGGATCATGGAAACCCACCTCCTCTAACTGGCACCAGTAAAACGTCTAACAAACTTACCATACAAACCTGCATCAGCTTTTGTCGGAGTCAGAGGTTCAAGGTAATGGCTCTGTGGCTATGCCTTGTTAGTGGTTATTAATAACTGAAGTACAAGATAAACACATGAATGTATTCTGCTGAGATAATGTGGAAATATATATAGATTAAACAACAACAACAACCGGTTGAGCCATATCACTCGACTTTTCTTCTTCCAGGGAGAACTTGGAGGAAGAGTGGGGCTTGAGATTCAGCAATGTGAGACAGCACTTTATCTAAAGGCTGGGAGAAAAGGGGAGGAAAAATCCCCATCATCCGCATCCCCATCTGGCCTCCTACAGAATTATACGTTTCCTTATGTCCTTGTATGTTACAAGCTGGTACTTCTCTGGATCAACAGACAGTCTGGGAAAAGCCATATAATGGCTACTTCCTTAATAGACTAAGGGGCCCTAGTCTGGACACCAATCCAAAATATTTCCTTTTTCTCCTATCCATTCCTTTATCTGAAATTCATTCCTTAGTCATTGAGGTTCAATAATGCTATTATTTGTTATGTTTAAAAAAAGAAGAAAAGAACCTTTCTTTCCTCCTTTTCTTCCTTCCTTACTCCTTTCTTTCCTCCTTTTCTTCCTTCCTTCCCTTCCTTCCTTCTGTCCTACTTGTCCTACCTTCTTTTCCTTCCCTTCCTTCCTTTCTCCCTTGTTTCCTTCCCTTTCCTCCCTCCCTCCCTTCTTCCCTGCTTTCCTCCTTTCTCCAGTTAAAAAGCCATTAAGCAGACCCAAGTGAGGAGGGTAGCCTGGCAGGGTTCAGAGCCTGTGTGAAGCAGGTGGCTAAGAAAGGCAGGTGGCCCATCACAGTCAAGTGATTGGTTGCATGCAAAGGGATTGAGCATATAAGTAAATATATTGAGGATGATGGGAACTAGGTTTCTCACTGCTGGGGAAGACAGTTACAAATATGGAAGCAGGGGAAAGCTGGCATGAAGCCTGCAATGTTGGATAGGAATTGAAATTATTAGTATAAGTGCATGGTGATAGATAGATAGATAGATAGATAGATAGATAGATAGATAGATAGGTAGATAGATAGGTAGATAGATAGATAGAAATGTAAAAATGTGTGTATGTATACATACACATATATATTTCTTAGCTCTGTCCACTGACAGGGCCTATGAGCAGCAACACACCAATGAGCACACCTAGCACCCAGATCTTGGTTTCTAGATACTGTTCTCCAGTAAAAAGAAATAAGGCTCCTTGGAGAAAATGGCTGATTCTAGGGCTGGGACTGGGAAAGTGTAAGAGGTGCCTGAAACATCTTGTGCAAGAAAGTAAGGAAGTGCTCAAAGAGCGTTAAGGACGTGTCAGTGGGACATAAGAGCCGACTTATGGCCACATCTGGGATAATTTGTGCTTCAAAGCAAAAGATGATAGTAATGAATTATACCCCACTGACTAAAATAAGAATCCATAAATCCATGCTAATATAAATAAAAAGCAAAGGTGTCACTTTGAGGACTAAGATGCGCCTGACCCAAGCTATGGTATTTTCAATTGCCATGTGAAAGCTAAACAGTGAATAAGGAAGACCAAAGAAGAACTGATGCCTTTGAATTATGGTGTTGGCGAAGAATATTGAGTATACCATGAACTATCAAAAGAATGAACAAATCTGTCTTGGAAGAAGTACAGCAAGAATGCTCCTTAGAAGCGAGGATGGCATCTTACGTACTTTGGACATGTTATCAGGAGGAACCAGTTCCTGAAGAAGGACATCATGCCTGATAAAGTAGAGGGTTAGTGACAAAGAGGAAGGCCCTCAATGAGACGGATTGACACAGTGGCTGCAACAATGGGCTCAAACATAGCAGTGATTGTGAGGATGACACAGGACTGGGCAGTTTCATTGTGTTGTACGTAGTGTCACTGTGAGTCAGAACCAACTGGATGGCACCCAACAACAACAAATATATAAATAAATGTGGAAGACAGAAAGGTTTTCCTTACAGTAGAACACCAACTAATAAAAGCAGAAGAAATTATGCAATCAGAAAATCACCGTTTGGCAAGTATCATAGTAATAATTAATTCAGGGAACAAATATTAATGAGTATGTAAACATCCCAGTTTGCATCCACTAGTGGGTAAAGGTTACATGAGGAACGGGATATTTACATAGACTCAAAGATTTTCCCACACAATGCTTATTAATTATAAAGGGAAAACAATATAGTAGAGAAAACTGGCATATGCTATCCTACTCAAGTGATCAAAGTAATATCACCAATGATGGGACAAATAGACATTATATGCCACCTGATGGGATATAGGTCATCACTTCAGTGATATTTCTGCCAGAAGTGCATAATCTGAATCTAATCACAAGGAACCAGCAGGCAAACCTAAAATAAGGGCCATTCTGTAAAATGACTGGCCTTTACTCTTCAAAAATGTTGAGGTTATAAAGGCCAAGAAAGGACTGAAGAACTATTCCAGATTGAAGGAGATTGAAGAGAACTGACAATTTAGTACATGTATGATCCTGGATTGAATCCTTTTTCTACAGAGGACATTATTAAGACAGTGGCCTTCTTGAATGAAGTCTCTGGGTAAAGGGGATAGGTCAGCTCTTTGTACTGTTCTTGCAACTTTATTGTATGTTTGATATTTTTCAAAATAAAAATTCAGAAAAAGCATCTGAGAAAATACAATATCCATTTATGGTATAAATCCTTAGGAAACTAGGATTAGAAAGGAACTTTTTCAGCCGGATTAAAAACATCTATGAAAAACCTACAGCTAACATTGTACTCCACAGTGAAAGACTCAGTGCTCTCTTTCTAAGATAAAGAATGGACAAGGATGCCCCCTCTCACCACTTCTATTCAACAGCATACTGGAGTTCTTGCCAATGAAGTAAGGTAAGAAAAAGGAATGAAAGACATACAGATTGGAAAGGAAGAAGTAAAACTTCCTTTTGGCTATTCTCGGTCCTTTGCCTACCTCATGCCATATACTTATATATATTCACATATACAAATATTAACTTAAAATGGATCAAAGACTTACAATGTAAAACTGTAAATCTCTTAGAAGAAAAGACAGATATAAATCTGTGTGACCTGGGATAAGGCAATGGTTTCTTAGTTATGATACCAAAACACAATCTTGTCTTCATACAATCCTAAGAAACCTACAAAGAAGATACTAGAACTAATAAGTAAATTTAGTAAGGTTGCAGGTTTATTTCTGTATACAACCAGTTACCAGTTGCCATTGAGTCAATTCCAACTCATGACAACCCCATGTGTACAGAGTAGACCTGCTCCATGGGGTTTTGAAGGCTGTTAACCTTTTGGAAGCAGATTTCCAGGCCTTTCTTTTGAGCCACCTCTGGGTGGATTCGAAACTCCAGCCTTTTGGTTAGTAGTCAAGGTCTTAACCAATTTCACCACCCAAGGACTTCTTTCTATATACTAAAAAAATATATATATATATATACTATACTAGCAGTAAACAATTACAAAATGCAATTTTAAAATTCTGTTTACAATCACATTAAACAAACAAAAAAACCTTAAGAATAAACTTAAGAAAAGATGTTAAACACCTGTACGCTGAAAACTATAAAACACTGTAAAGGGAAATTAAAGAAGACCTAAGTAAATGGAGACATTGACCTTGTTCGTGGGTTGGAAGACTCAGTGTTATTAAGATGCCACTTCTCCCGAAATTGATCTGTAAATTCAGTGCAATTTCAACCTAAATCATAGCAGACTGTTTTAAAAAATTGACAGGTTGATCCTAAAATATATGGAAAGGCAAAAAACCTAGAATAGCCAAAATAATTTTGAAAAAGAAGGTCAAGCTTGAATTTACCTTGCCTGGTATCAAGATTTTCTATAAAGGTACATAATCAAGCAAATGATATTGGTATAAGAATAGTCATATAGATCAGGCATCAACAATAACGGCTCATAGGCCAAATTCTACTATTTACCTACTTTGGAAATAAGGTTTTATTCGCACATACCCACCTCATTGCTATCAAGTCAATTCTGACTCAAAAGAACCCTGTAGGGCAGAGTAGAACTGCCCCATAGGGTTTCCAAGGCTGTGATCTTTACAGAAGCAGATTGCCACATCTTTTTCCTGAGGAGCAGCTGGTGGGTTCGAAACACTGAGCTTCCAGTTAGCAGCCAAGTGCTTTAACCACAGCGCCACCAGGGCTTCTTCTCTTGGCACATAGCCACATCTATTCTTTTACATATTGTCTGTGGCTGCTTTTGTGCTACAGTAGCAAAGATGCGTAGTATGGCCCACAAATTCTAAAATATTTACTCTCCGACCATTATAGAAAAATTTTTTCTGAGCCATGCTGTAGACCAGTGAAACAGAATAGAGAGTCTAGAAATAGACCCACACTTACGTGGACAGTGGATTTTTTTTTATATGTAATTTTTATTGTGCTTTAAGTGATTTTTTAAGTGAAAGCTTACAAATCAAGTCAGTCTGTCACACAAAAACCCATATACACCTTGCTACACACTCCCAATTACTCTCCCCCAAATGAGACAGCCTCCTCTCTCCCTCCACTCTCTCTTTTCGTGTCCATTTCGCCAGCTTCTAACCCCCTCCACCCTCTCATCTCCCCTCCAGGCAGGAGATGCCAACATAGTCTCAAGTGTCCACCTGATCCAAGAAGCTCACTCCTCACCAGCATCCCTCTCCAACCCATTGTCCAGTCTAATCCATGTCTGAGGAGTTCGCTTTGGGAATGGTTCCTGTCCTGGACCAACAGAAGGCTTGGGGGCCATGACCACTGGGGTCCTTCTAGCCTCAGTCAGACCATTGAGTCTGGTCTTATGAGAATTTGGGGTCTGCATCCCACTGGTCTTCTGATCCCTCAGGGGTTCTCTGTTGTGTTCCCTGTCAGGGCAGTCATCTGTTGTAGCCAGACACCATCTAGTTCTTCTGGTCTCAGGTTGATGTAGTCTCTGGTTCATGCGGCCCTTTCTGTCTCTTGGGCTCGTAATCGCCTTGGGTCCTTGGTGTTCTTCATTCGCCTTTGATCCAGGTGGGTTGAGACCAACTGATGCATCTTAGATGGCTGCTTGCTAGCGTTTAAGACCCCAGACGCCACTCTTCAAAGTGGGATGCAGAATGTTTTCTTAATAGATTTTATTATGCCAATTGACTTAGATGTTCAGGAAACTTCTTTGCTTTTGGTTTGGTCCAGTTGTGCTGACCTCCCCTGTATTGTGTGCTGTCTTTCCCTTCACCTAAAATAGTTCGTATCTACTATCTAATTAACGAATACCCCTCTCTCACTCTTCCTCCCTCCCCCGCTCTGGTAACCACAAAAGAATGTTTTCTTCTCAGTTTAAACTATTTCTCAAGATCTTATAGTAGTGGTTAAGTGCTATGGCTGCTAACCAAAAGGTCAGCAGTTCGAATCCACCACGCGCTCCTTGGAAACTCTATGCGGCGGTTCTACTCTGTCCTATAGGGTCGCTATGAGTCGTAATCGACTCGACGGCACTGGGCTGGGTGGGTTTATAGTAGTGGTCTTATACAGTATTTGTCCTTTTGCAACTGGCTAATTTCACTCAGCATAATGCCTTCCAGGTTCCTCCCATGTTATGAAATGCTTCAACGATTCCTGACTGTTCTTTATCGATACGTAGTATTCCATTGTGTAAATATACCATAATTTATTTATCCATTCATCCATTGATGGGCACCTTGGTTGCTTCCATCTTTTTGCTATTGTAAATAGTGCTGCAATAAACATGGGTGTGCATATATCTGTTCCTGTAAAGGCTTTTATTTCTCTAGGATATATTCCAAGGAGTAGGATTGCTGGATCATATGGTAGTTCTATTTCTAGCTTTTTAAGGAAGCGCCAAATCGATTTCCCAAGTGGTTGTACCATTTTACATTCTCACCAGCAGTGTAGAAGTGTTCCAATCTCTTCACAGCCTCTCCATTTATTATTTTGTGTTTTTTGGATAATGCCAGCCTTGCTGGAGTGAGATGAAATCTCATTGTAGTTTTGATCTTCATTTCTGTAATGGCTAATGATCGTGAACATTTCCTCATGTATCTGTTAGCTACCTGAATGTCTTCTTTAGCGAAGTGTCTATTCATATCTTTTGCCCATTTTTTAATTGGGTTATTTGTCTTTTTGTAGTTGAGTTTTTGCAGTATCATGTAGATTTTAGAGATCAGGTGCTGATCAGAAACGTTATAGCTAAAAACTTTTTCCCAGCCTGTAGGTAGTCTTTTTACTCTTTCGGTGAAGTCATTGGATGAGCATAGGTGTTTGATTTTTAGGAGCTCCCAGTTATCTAGTTTTTCTTCTGCATTCTTAAGAATGTTTTGTATACTGTTTATGCCATATATTAGGGCTCCTAACATCCCTATTTTTTCTTCCATGATCTTTATAGTTTTAGATTTTATATTTAGGTCTTTGATCCATTTTGAGTTAGTTTTTGTGCACGGAGTGAAGTATGGGTCTTGTTTCATTTTTTTGCAGATGAATATCCAGTTATGCCAGCACCATTTAACTGTTTTGGGGTCTTTGTCAAATATCAACTGCTCGTATGTGGATACATTTATGTCTGGATTCTCAATTCTGTTATTGGTTTATGTATCTGTTGTTGTACCAGTACCAGGCTATTTTGACTACTGTGGCGGTATAATAGGTTCTAAAATCAGGTAAAGTAAGGTCTCCCACTTTGTTCTTCTTTTTCAGTAATGCCTTATTTATCCGGGGCCTCTTTCCCTTCCGTATGAAGTTGGCAGTTTGTTTCTCCATTTCATTAAAGAACGTCTTTGGGATTTTTTTTCTTTTTTGGGGGGGGGGGATTTTTTTTCTTTTTTGGGGGGGGATTTGGATCGGAATTGCATTAAATGTATAAATCACTTTTGGTAGAATAGACATTTTTATAATGTTGTCTTCCTATCCACAGGCAAGGTATGTTTTTCCACTTATGTCTCTTTTGGTTTCTTGCAGAAGTGTACTATAGTTTTCTTTGTATAAGTCTTTTACATCTCTGATAAGATTTATTCCTAAGTATTTTATCTTCTTGGGGGCTACTGTAAATGGCATTGATTTGGTGATTTCCTCTTCGATGTCCTTTTTGTTGGTGTAGAGGAATCCAACTGATTTTTGTATATTTATCTTGTATCCCGATACTCCGCTGAACTCTTCTATTAGTTTCAGTAGTTTTCTGGAGGATTCCTTAGGATTTTCTGTGTATAAGATCATGTCATCTGCAAATACAGATACTTTGACTTCTTCCTTGCCAATCTGGATGCCCTTTATTTCTTTATCTAGCCTAATTGCTCTGGCTAGGACCTCCAACACAATGTTGAATAAGAGTGGTGATAAAGGGCATCCTTGTCTGGTTCCCGATCTCAGTGGGAATGCTTTCAGGCTCTCTCCATTTAGGGTGATGTTGGCTGTTGGCTTTGTATAAATGCCTTTTATTATGTTGAGGAATTTTCCTTCTATTCCTATTTTGCTGAGAGTTTTTATCATGAATGAGTGTTGAACTTTGTCAAATGCCTTTTCTGTATCAATTGATAAAATCATGTGATTCTTGTCTTTTATTTATGTGGTGGATTACATTAATTGTTTTTCTAATGTTGAACCATCCCTGCATACCTGGTATGAATCCCACTTGGTCATGGTGAATTATTTTTTTGATATGTTGTTGAATTCTATTGGCTAAAATTTTGTTGAGGATTTTTGCATCTACATTTATGAGGGATAATAGATCTATAATTTTCTTTTCTTGTGGTGTCTTTACCTGGTTTTGGTATCAGGGATATGGTGGCTTCATAGAATGGGTTTGGTGGTATTCCGTCCTTTGCTATGCTCTGAAATACCTTTAGTAGTAGTGATGTTAACTCTTCACTGAAAGCTTGGTAGAACTCTGCAGTGAAGCCGTGCGGACCATGGCTTTTTTTTGTTGGGAGTTTTTAGATTACCTTTTCAATCTCTTCTTTTGTTATGGGTCTATTTAGTTGTTCTACCTCTGTTTGTGTTAGTTTACATAGGTAGTGTGTTCCTAGGAATTCATCCATTTCTTCTGGGTTTTCAAATACGTTTGAGTACAGTGTTTCGTAGTAATCTGATATGATTCTTTTAATTTCAGTTGGTCTGTTGTAATATCACCCATCTCATTTCTTATTCGGGTTATTTGCTTCCTCTCCTGTTTTTCTTTTGTCAGTTTGTCCAGTGGTTTATCAATTTTGTTGATTTTTTCAAAAAACCAGCTTTTGGTCTTGTTAATTCTTTCAATTGTTTTTCTGTTTTCTATTTCATTTAGTTCAGTTCTAATTTTTATTATTTGTTTTCTTCTGGTGCCTGAGGGTTTCTTTTGTTCTCTCTTTCTGTTTGTTCCAGTTGTAGGGATAATTCTTTGATTTTGGCCCTTTCTTCTTTTTGGATGTGTGCATTTTTTGATATAAATAGGCCTCTGAGCACCGCTTTTGCTGTGTCCCAAAGGTTCTGATAGGAAGTGTTTTCATTCTCATTGGATTCTCTGAATTTCTCTATTCCATCCTTAATGTCTTCTATAATCTAGTCTTTTTTGAGCAGGGTATTGTTCAGTTTCCAAGTGTTTAATTTCTTTTCCCTGCTTTTCCTGTTATTGATTTCCACTTTTATGGCCTTACGGTCAGAGAAGATGCTTTGTAATATTTTAATGTTCTGGATTCTACTAAGACTTGCTTTATGATCTAATATGTGGTCTATTCTAGAGAACGTTCCATGTGCACTAGAAAAGAAAGTATACTTGGTTGCTGTTGGGTAGAGTGTTCTGTATATGTCTACGAGGTCAAGTTGGTTGATTGTGGCATTAAATCTTCCGTATCTTTATTGAGCTTCTTTCTGGATGTCCTGTCCTTCACCAAAAGTGGTGTGTTAAAGTTTCCTACTATTATTGTGGAGCTGTCTATCTCACTTTTCAATGCTGATTGAGTTTGTTTTATGTATCTTGCAGCCCTGTCATTGGGTGCGTAAATATTTAATATGGTTATATCATCTTGGTCTATTGTACCTTTAATCATTGTATAGTGTCCTTCCTTATCCTTTATGATGGATTTCACTTTAAAGTCTATTTTGTCCCAAATTAATATTGCCACTCCTGCTCTTTTTTGATTGTTGTTTGCTCGATATATTTTTTTCCATCCTTTGAGTTTTAGTTTGTTTGTGTCTCTAAGTCTAAGGTTTGTCTCTTGTAGGCAGCATATAGACGGATCTTGTTTTTTAATCCATTCTGCCACTCTCTGTCTCTTTATTGGTGCATTTAGTCCATTTACATTCAGGGTAATTATGGATAGGTATGAATTTAGTGCTATCGTTTTGATGTCTTTTTTTGTGTGTTGACAGTTTCTTTTTCCGACTTGATTTTATGTGCTGAGTAGATTTTCTTTATATACTGTCCTTTCCTCGTATTTGTTATTGTTGATTTTGTTTCTGCTGAGTCTGTATTTTTCCCTTGTATTTTATTTTGATGAGTAGGGTAGTTTGTCTCCTTTGTGGTTACCTTATTATTTACCCCTATTTTTCTAAATTTAAAACTAACTTTTATTTCTTTGTATTGTCGTGTCTTCCTCTCCATATGGAAGGTGTATTATTACATTTCTTAGTCCCTCTTTATTATTATTATTATTTTTAATAATTTTTATTGAGCTTTAAGTGAACATTTATAAATCAAGTCAGTCTGACACATATAAGCCTATATACACCTTACTCCATACTCCCACTTACTCTCCCCCTAATGAGTCAGCCCTTCCAGTCTCTCCTTTCATGACAATTTTGCCAGTTTCTAACCCTCTCTACCCTCCCATCTCCCCTCCAGACAGGAGATGCCAACACAGTCTCAAGTGTCCACCTGATACAAGTAGCCAACTCTTCATCAGCATCTCTCTCCTACCCATTGTCCAGTCCCTTCCATGTCTGATGAGTTGTCTTCGGGAATAGTTCCTGTCCTGGGCCAACAGAAGGTTTGGGGACCATGACCGCCGGGATTCCTCCAGTCTCAGTCAGACCATTAAGTCTGGTCTTTTTATGAGAATTTGGGGTCTGCATCCCACTGATCTCCTGCTCCCTCGGGAGTTCTCTGTTGTGCTCCCTGTCAGGGCAGTCATGGGTTGTGGCCGGGCACCATCTAGTTCTTCTGGTCTCAGGATGATGTATGTCTCTGGTTCCTGTGGCCCTTTCTGTCTCTTGGGCTCATAGTTATCGTGTGACCTTGGTGTTCTTCATTCTCCTTTGATCCAGGTGGGTTGAGACCAATTGATGCATCTTAGGTGGCCGCTTGTTAGCGTTTAAGACCCCAGACGCCACATTTCAAAGTGGGGTGCAGAATGTTTTCATAATAGAATTATTTTGCCAATTGACTTAGAAGTCCCCTGAAGCCATAGTCCCCAAACCCCCACCCTTGCTCCGCTGACCTTTGAAGCATTCAGTTTATCCCGGAAACTTCTTTTCTTTTCGTCCAGTCCAGTTGAGCTGACCTTCCGTGTATTGAGTATTGTCCTTCCCTTCACCTAAAGTAGTTCTTATCTACTAACTAATCAGTAAATAACCCTCTCCCACCCTCTCTCCCCCCCTCGTAACCACAAAAGTATGTGTTCTCAGTTTCTACTATTTCTCAAGATCTTATAATAGTGGTGTTATACAATATTTGTCCTTTTGTCTCTGACTAATTTCACTCAGCATAATGCCTTCCAGGTTCCTTCATGTTATGAAATGTTTCACAGATTCGTCACTGTTCTTTATCGATGCGTAGTATTCCATTGTGTGAATATACCACAATTTCTTTAACCATTCATCCATTGATGGACACCTTGGTTGCTTCCAGCTTTTTGCTATTGTAAACAGAGCTGCAATAAACATGGGTGTGCATATATCTGTTCGTGTGAAGGCTCTTATTTCTCTAGGGTATATTCCGAGGAGTGGGATTTCTGGGTTGTATGGTAGTTCTATTTCTAAGTTTTTAAGAAAACGCCAGATAGATTTCCAAAGTGGTTGTACCATTTTACATTCCCACCAGCAGTATATAAGAGTTCCAATCTCTCCACAGCCTCTCCAACATTTATTATTTTGTGTTTTTTGGATTAATGCCAGCCTTGTTGGGGTGAGATGGAATCTCATCGTGGTTTTAATTTGCATTTCTCTAATGGCTAATGATCGAGAGCATTTTCTCATGTATCTGTTAGCTGCCTGAATATCTTCTTTAGTGAAGTGTGTGTTCATATCCTTTGCTCACTTCTTGATTGGGTTGTTTGTCTTTTTGTGGTTGAGTTTTGACAGAATCATATAGATTTTAGAGATCAGGCGCTGGTCAGAGATGTCATAGCTGAAAATTCTTTCCCAGTCTGTAGGTGGTCTTTTTACTCTTTTGGTGAAGTCTTTAGATGAGCATAGGTGTTTGATTTTTAGGAGCTCCCAGTTATCTGGTTTCTCTTCATCATTTTTGGTAATGTTTTGTATTCTGTTTATGCCTTGTATAAGGGCTCCTAACGTTGTCCCTATTTTTATTTCCATGATCTTTATCATTTTAGTCTTTATGTTTAGGTCTTTGATCCACTTGGAGTTAGTTTTTGTGCATGGTGTGAGGTATGGGTCCTGTTTCATTTTTTTGCAAATGGATATCCAGTTATGCCAGCACCATTTGTTAAAGAGACTATCTTTTCCCCAATTAACTGACACTGGGCCTTTGTCAAGTATCAGCTGCTCATATGTGGATGGATTTATATCTGGGTTCTCAATTCTGTTCCATTGGTCTATGTGCCTGTTGTTGTACCAGTACCAGGCTGTTTTGACCACTGTGGCTGTATAATAGCTTCTAAAATCAGGTAGAGTGAGGCCTCCCACTTTCTTTTTCTTTTTCAGTAATGCTTTACTTATCCGAGGCTTCTTTCCCTTCCATATGAAGTTGGTGATTTGTTTCTCCATCACATTAAAAAATGTCATTGGAATTTGGATCGGAAGTGCATTGTATGTATAGATGGCTTTTGGTAGAATAGACATTTTTACTATGTTAAGTCTTCCTATCCATGAGCAAGGTATGTTTTTCCACTTAAGTAGGTCCTTTTTAATTTCTTGTAGTAGAGCTTTGTAGTTTTCTTTATATAGGTCTTTTACATCTTTGGTAAGAATTATTCCGTAGTATTTTATCTTCTTGGGGGCTACTGTGAATGGTATTGATTTGGTTATTTCCTCTTCGGTGTTCTTTTTGTTGATGTAGAGGAATCCAAGTGATTTTTGTATGTTTATCTTATAACCTGAGACTCTGCCAAACTCTTCTATTAGTTTCAGTAGTTTTCTGGAGGATTCCTTAGGGTTTTCTGTGTATAAGATCATGTCATCTGCAAATAGAGATAATTTTACTTCCTCCCTGCCAATCCAGATGCCCTTTATTTCTTTGTCTAGCCTAATTGCTCTGGCTAGGACCTCTAGCACAATGTTGAATAAGAGCAGTGATAAAGGGCATCCTTGTCTGGTTCCCGTTCTCAAGGGAGATGCTTTCAGGCTCTCTCCATTTAGAGTGATGTTGGCTGTTGGCTTTGTATAGATGCCCTTTATTATGTTGAGGAATTTTCCTTCAATTCCTATTTTGGTAAGAGTTTTTATCATAAATGGGTGTTGGACTTTGTCAAATGCCTTTTCTGCATCAATTGATAAGACCATGTGGTTTTTGTCTTTTGTTTTATTTATATGGTGGATTACATTAATGGTTTTTCTAATATTAAACCAGCCTTGCATACGTGGTATAAATCCCACTTGGTCGTGGTGGATTATTTTTTTGATATGTTGTTGAATTCTATTGACTAGAATTTTGTTGAGGATTTTTGCATCTATGTTCATGAGGGATATAGGTCTGTAATTTTCTTTTTTTGTGATGTCTTTACCTGGTTTTGGTATCAGGGATATGGTGGCTTCATAGAATGAGTTAGGCCATATTCCGTCATTTTCTATGCTTTGAAATACCTTTAGTAGTAGTGGTGTTAACTCTTCTCTGAAAGTTTGGTAGAACTCTACAGTAAAGCCATCCGGGCCAGGGCTTTTTTTTGTTGAGAGTTTTTTGATTACTGTTTCAATCTCTTTTTTGTTATGGGTCTATTTAGTTATTCTACTTCTGATTGTGTTAGTTTAGGTAGGTAGTGTTTTTCTAGGAATTCATCCATTTCTTATAGGTTTGAAAATTTGTTAGAGTACAATTTTTCGTAATAATCTGATATGATTCTTTTAATTTCATTTGGGTCTGTTGTGATGTGGCCCATCTCATTTCTTATTCGGGTTATTTGTTTCCTTTCCTATATTTCTTTAGTCATTCTGGGCAATGGTTTATCAGTATTGTTAATTTTTTCAAAGAACCAGCTTTTGGCTTTGTTAATTCTTTCACTTGTTTTTCTCTTCTCTAATTCATTTAGTTCAGCTCTAATTTTTATTGTTTGTTTTCTTCTGGTGCCTGATGGATTCTTTTGTTGCTCACTTTCTATTTGTTCAAGTTGTAGGGACAGTTCTCTGCTTTTGGCTCTTTCTTCTTTTTGGATGTGTGCATTTATCGATATAAATTGGCCTCTGAGCACTGCTTTTGCTGTGTCCCAAAGGTTCTGATAGGAAGTGTTTTCATTCTCGTTGGATTCTCTGAATTTCTCTATTCCATCCTTAATGTCTTCTATAATCCAGTCTTTTTTGAGCAGGGTATTGTTCAGTTTCCAAGTGTTTGATTTCTTTTCCCTAATTTTTCTGTTATTGATTTCCACTTTTATGGCCTTGTGGTCTGAGAAGATGCTTTGTAATATTTCGATGTTTTGGATTCTGCAAAGGTTTGTTTTATGACCTAATATGTGGTCTATTCTGGAGAATGTTCCATGTGTGCTAGAAAAAAAAGTATATTTTGCAGCAGTTGGGTGGAGAGTTCTGTATAAGTCAACGAGGTCAGGTTGGTTGATTGTTGTAATTAGGTCTTCCGTGTCTCTATTGAGCTTCTTACTGGATGTCCTGTCCTTCTTCGAAAGTGGTGTGTTGAAGTCTCCTACTATAATTGTGGAGGTGTCTATCTCACTTTTCAGTTCTGTTAAAATTTGTTTTATGTATCTTGCAGCCCTGTCATTGGGTGCATAAATATTTAATATGGTTATATCTTCCTGGTCATTTATCCCTTTTATCATTATGTAGTGTCCTTCTTTATCCTTTATGATGGATTTAACTTTAAAGTCTATTTTGTCAGAAATTGATATTGCTACTCCTGCTCTTTTTTGCTTATTGTTTGCTTGATATATTTTTTTCCATCCTTAGAGTTTTAGTTTGTTTGTGTCTCTAAGTCTAAGGTGTGTCTCTTGTAGGCAGCATATAGATGGGTCGTGTTTCTTTATGCAGTCTGAGACTCTCTGTGTCTTTATTGGTGCATTTAGTCCATTTACATTCAACGTAATTATAGATAAGTATGTGTTTAGTGCTGTCATTTTGATGCCTTTTTATGTGTGTTGTTGACAATTTCATTTTTCCACTTTTTTGTGCTGAGACGTTTTTCTTTGTAACTTGTGTGTTCCTCCTTTTCATAGTATTTGACTATGTTTGCTGAGTCATTGTGTTTTTCTTGGTTTTTATTTTGAGTTATGGAGTTGTTATACCTCTTTGTGGTTACCTTAATATTTACCCCTATTTTTCTAAGTAAAAACCTAACTTGTATTGTGCTATATCGCCTTGTATCCCTCTCCATATGGCAGTTCTACGCCACCTGTATTTAGTCCCTCTTTTTTGATTATTGTGATCTTTTACATATTGACTTCAATGATTCCCTGTTTTGAGCGTTTTTTTGTTTTTGTTTTAAATTAATCTTAATTTGTTTTTGTGATTTCCCTATTTGAGTTGGTATCAGGATGTTCTGTTCTGTGACCTTGTGTTGTGCTGGTATCTGATATTATTGGTTTTCTGACCAAACAATTTCCTTTAGTATTTCTTGTAGCTTTGGTTTGGTTTTTGCAAATTCTCTAAGCTTGTGCTTATCTGTAAATGTTTTAATTTCACCTTCATATTTGAGAGAGAGTTTTGCTGGATATATGATCCTTAGCTGGCAGTTTTTCTCCTTCAGTGCTCTATATATGTCATCCCATTGCCTTCTTGCCTGCATAGTTTCTGCTGAGTAGTCTCAACTTATTCTTATTGATTCTCCTTTGTAGGAGACCTTTCTTTTATCCCTGGCTGCTTTTAAATTTTTCTCTTTATCTTTGGTTTGGGCAAGTTTGATGATAATATGTCTTGGTGATTTTCTTTTTGGATCAATCTTAAATGGGGTTCGATGAGCATCTTGGATAGATATCCTTTCGTAAACCGCAGAGCAGTTTACTTTCTGGCTCAGGAAATTCCAATGTTAATGAAGCCGCCTGGGAAGGGGAGGGGAGGGTTCCTATAAATAGGAGAGAGTAGTGCTCCGGAATATAGACAAAGTTACTTATCTTGGTTGGGATGACCGTTTTATCTGAGATTCCCGAGGGGCCCATCGTCGACTGTGTGCACTGGCTGGGTAGAGATTGCCCCCGAGGGTCAGGCCCGCGTCCTGTGCTTGCGCTGTCTCAGAAGCCGCAGTTAGTTCTTCCGCTCCCAGTCCAAAGCCCAGTGCCGAGGTTCCCCCAAGGATGCCGCACTCCTGGCTCCAAAACCAGTCGCTGCCTCCCGGTGACTTCTCCTCCTGTCAGCTGTGTCACTGCGCTGCCTGTGTGCACTGGCTGGGCTTCCCCCGAGGTCAGTTCAGGGGGTCAGGGCTGCGCCCTGTGATTGTGCCATCTCAGGATGCTGTGCTCAGCTCTCCTGCGCCCAGTCCAAAGCCCGGCGCCAAGGTTTCCTGACTGGGACGCTGGCTCCAGGCTCCGAAAACAGTCGCTGCTTCCCCGTGGTTGTTCGTTCTCAGTCTCTGTCACTCAGGTCAACTCTTTAAATCTGTGTTTGTTGGTAAGAGTTCGTAGATTGTCATGTATGTGATCGATTCACTAGTTTTTCCGAGTCTTTGTTGCAAGAGGGATCCGAGGTAGCGTCTACCTAGTCAGCCATCTTGGCCCGATTTCCCCTCTTTATTATTTTAATGTTGTCTTCTTTTATATAGTAACATCGCCGTTACCCTGTTTTGAGCTTTTTGTTTTGTTTTTTATAACCTTGCTTTGTTTTTTTGGATTTCCCTGTCTGGGTTGACTTTGGTTGCTCTGGCCAGTGTTCTAGTCTTGAGTTGATACCTGGTATTATTGATTTTCTAAGCAAAGAACTCCGTTTAGTATTACTTGTAATTTTGGTTTGGTTTTTATGAATTCCCTAAACTTGTGTTTATCTGGAAATGTCTTAATTTCGCCTTCATATTTAAGAGACAGTTTTGCTGGATATATGATTCTTGGCTGGCAATTTTTTTCCTTCAATTTTTTAAATATGTCATCCCATTGCCTTCTTGCCTGCATGGTTTCTGCCAAGTAGTCAGAGTTTATTCTTATCGGCTCTCCTTTGTAGGTGACTTTTCGTTTATCCCTCGCTGCTCTTATAACTCTGTCTTTATCTTTGGTTTTGGCAAGTTTGATTATAATATGTCTTGGTGACTTTTTTTTCAGATCTACCTTATGTGGAGTTCGATGAGCATCTTGGATAGATGTGTGCTCATCTTTCACAGTATCAGGGAAGTTTTCTGCCAACAAATCTTCAAGAATTCTCTCTATATTTTCTGTTATCCCTCCCTGTTCTGGTACTCCAATCACTCGTAGGTTATTTCTCTTGATAGAGTCCCACATGATTCTTAAGATTTCGTCGTTGTTTTAAATTCTTTTATCTGATTTTTCTTCAGATATATTAGTGCCAGAGTGATTTATCTTCGAGTTCAGAAATTCTAGCTTCTACTTGCTAAATTCTGCTCCCCTGACTTTCTATTGAGTTGTCTAATTCTGTAATTTGGTTGTTAATCTTCTGAATTTCTGATTGCTGTCTGTCTGTGGATTTCTCCAGCTTATTAAACTTTTCATTATGTTCCTGAGTATCTAATTTCTTCAGTTGCCTTATCTGTGTGTTCCTTGGCTTGTTCTGTGTAGTGCCTCATTTCCTTCCTGATATCTTGAAGGGTTCTGTATATTAAACTTTTGTACTCTGCATCTGGTAATTCCAGGAATGCATTTTCATCTTGAAGATCCCTGGATTCTTTGTTTTGAGAGCCTTTTGAGGTGATCACAGTCTGTTTCTTTATGTGACTTGATATTTACTGTTGTCTCCGAGCCATCTATAAGTTATTGTATTAGTTTATGCTTGCTTACAGTGTTGTAGCTGCTTGCTTTGTTTTGTTTTGGTATACCCCTATGGGTTGCTTGAGGGAGCTAGCTTGATTATTTTTGCCTTTGGAGCCCTGGTGTCCTGTCCCTAGCTGGCTAGACCTGTTATCAGGTATATTAGTCTAGGAGTCCATTCAGTTTTCTTATATGAATTCAGCTCAGGTTTCCAGGTAGCTGATCATCAAGTGTGTGGTACAGACCCTGTCCTACAGACTTAGGGGGGCACGGGTGATTGGAGTATATACCAGTATCTGATTGCAGCAGGGGGTCACGCTCTGAACAAGGCAGGGGGCAGAGAACTGACCCCCGAGTGTCTCTGAGGAAAATGCATCCCTGTTCCTTAGAGCATGCAGGTGGGTGGGTTCTGCAGATGGACCATGGGCACCCAATGTTTTTGGTTGTAAGGACTGGGAGGTACCAGTTATCTTTGGGCCCCTGTCGTTGGTGGCTGGGTGACCTGGTAGAGCTACCAGTCCTTAGGTCCCTGATGTGTGTAGGTGAGGACCTTGTTTAATAGGCAAAACAATGTCAAACGTCAAACACCCACCTCTTCACTGCACAGCTGAAATGGTTGGAGTTTGCCAACAAGGACCTATTCTCCTGAAATAGGCCCACACAGGTCCATGCAGAAGGGAAAGGTGCTCAGGGTCCTCGGACAGTTTGTGCCTGGACAGGAGCCGCTTCTGTCTTGAGCTCCCCCGGGAAATGGAGCTAGCAAATTATCTTTTTCCCCCCAGTTGCAATTTTTTTCCTTCCCCAAGTCCGGGAGGATGGCTCTAGGTGCTCAACAGGGTCTATCTCAGGCATGGGGATTCAGCCGCTGAAGCTGGCTTGGGAGTAGAGGGGTATGGTAAAACATACACAAGTACTTAGCTTTTGCCGAGAGCGCCCTTCTCCTCAGGTTCCGGAGGTGTGAATAGGCTGTGTGGCTGGCTGCTCCTCCCTGAAGAAACTGCAGCCGAGTGCTAGCACCAGCCCACCGCCACCACTGCCACTGCTCCAGGAATGGTGCCTGAGGGCTCCCCGCGATTCAGGTCCGGTAACTCCTCTCCACTTCTGAACAGTTTCTTCCTCCCCCTGTCCCTCAGTTCATTGTCTAAGCTTTGCCTTTGATGCTCAGGGCTCCCAGCTTGTCACAAATACACTCGTTTCACTTGTTTTTTCGGGTCTTTCTTGTAAAGAGGGCTCGCCGGAAGTGTCTGTCTATTCTGCCATCTTGGCTGTGCCCCCACAAGTCCCAACAAAGGATTTTGACAAAGGTGCTAAGTTCATTCAATGGAAGAAAGGATAGTGTTTCAACATGATTCTAGAGAACAACTGGAAGTCTTTATAGAGAAAAATGAACCTTTACCCTTCCCTCACACCATTTTTTTTTCACACCATAGCCAAAAATTAAAAATTATACTACCATAAAGGAAACCCTGGTGGCGTAGTGGTTAAGTGCTACGGCTGCTAACCAAAGGGTCGGCAGTTCAAATCCGCCAGGCACTCCTTTGGAAACTCTGTGGGGCAGTTCTACTCTGTCCTATAGGGTCACTATGAGTCGGAATCAACTCGATGGCACTGGGTTGGGACTACTATAAAAAGAGCTTGCGTCCTGACAGAGACTGGAGAAACCCCAAGAGTATGGCCCCTGGACACCCTTTTAGCTCAGTGATGAAGTCACTGCTGAGGTTCACCCTTCAGCCAAAGGTTAGACAGGCCCATAAAACAAAATGAGACTAAAGGGGCATACCAGCCCGTGGGCAAGGACTAGAAGCAGGAGGGGACAGGAAGGCTGTTAATAGGGAACCCAGGGATGAAAAGGGAGAGTGTTGACATGTTGTGGGGTTGTTAACCAATGTAGTGAAACATTGGTATGTACTAACTGTTTAATGAGAAACTGGTTTGTTCTGTAAACTGTCATCTAAAGTACAATTTTTTAAAAAAACCCATGGAGCACAATTCTACTCTGACACACATGGAGTTGCGATGAGTCAAAATTAACTCAGTAGCAAATGGTAGGAAGCATTTATATCAGGAATGCAAGAATGATTCAGTATTTTGAAAGCTATTAATATGATTCACCATTTAAATAGAAAAAAAAAAAAAGAATTTGCATGTTACTGTGATGTTGGAAGCTTTGCCACCAGTATTTAAATACCAGCAAGGTCACCCCTGGTAGATAGGTTTCAGCTGAGCTTTCAGATTAAGACAAACTAGGAAGAAGGACTGGCAGTCTACTTCTGAAAAAAATTAGCCATTGGAAACCTTATGAATAGCAGCAGAACATTGTCTGATATAGTGCCGGAAGATGAGCCTCTCAGGTTGGCACTCAAAAGACAACTGGGAAAGAGCTGCTCCTCAAAGTAGAGTTGACCTTAATGACTTGGATGGAGTCAAGCTTTTGGGACCTTCATTTACTGTTATGGTGTGACTCAAAATGAGGAGAAACAGCTGCAAACACCCATTAATAGTTGAAATGTGGAATGTATGAAGTATAAATCTAGGAAAATTGGAAATCATCAAAATGAAATGGAATGCATAAAGATTGATATCCTAGGCATCAGTGAGCTGAAATGGACTGATATTGGCCAGTTTGAATTGGATAGTCATATGGTCTACTATGCCAGGAATGACAAATTGAAGAGAAATGGTGTTGCATTCATCGTCAAAAAGAACATTTCAAGATCTGTCCTGATACAACACTGTCAGTGATAGAATAATATCCATACACCTACAAGGAAGACGTGGTAATACTACTATTATTGAAATTTACACACCAACCACTAAGGCCAAAGATGAGGAAACTGAAGATTTTTACCAACTTCTGCAGTCTGAAATTGATTGAACATGCAATCAAGATGCATTGCTAATTCCTGGCAATTGAAATGTGAAAGTTGGAAACAAAGAAGAATCTGTAGTTGGAAAATATGGCCTTGGTGATAGAAATGGTGCTGGAGATGCATGATAGAATTTTGCAAGACCAACGACATCTTCATCACAAATACCTTTTTCAGTAACATAAATGGTGACTATACATGTGGACCTTGCCCAGTGGAATGAATACACAGGAATCAAATCAACTACATCTGTCGAAAGAGACAATAGAAAAGCTCAATATCATCAGTCAGAACAAGGCCAGGGGCCGACTGCGGAACAGACTATCAAGTGCTTATATTCAAGTTCAAGTTGAAGCTGAAGAAAATTAGAACAAGTCCTTGAGAGTCAAAGTACAACCTTGAGTATATCTCATCTGAATTTAGAGACCATCTCAAGAATAGATTTGACACATTGAACACTAAGGACCGAAGACCAGACGAGTTGTGGGATGACATCAAGGACATCATATGTGAAGCAAGTAAGAGGTCATTAAAAAGACAGGAAAGAAAGAAAAGACCAAAATGGATGTTACGAGAGACTCCGAAACCTGCTCTTGAACATCAAGTAGCTAAAGCGAAGAGAAGAAATGATGAAGTTAAAAGACCTGAACAGAAAATTTCGAAGGGCAGCTCGAGAAGACAAAGTAAAGTATTATAATGACATATGCAAAGACCTGGAGTTCGAAAAACCAAAAGGGAATAGTACTTTCAGCATTTCTCAAGCTGAAAGAACTGAAGAAAAAATTCAAGCCTTGGGTTGCAATATTGAAGGATTCTATGGGCAAAATACTGAACAACACAGGAAGCATCAAAAGAAGATGGAAGGAATACAGAGTCACTGTATCAAAAAGAATTGGCCGACGTTCAACCATTTTAGAAGGTAGCATATGATCAAGACCTCATGGTACTGAAGGAAGAAGTTGAAGCTGCACCGAAGACATTAGCGAAAAACAAGGCTCCTGGAATTGATGGAGTACCAATTGAGATGTTTCAACATATGGATGCAACACTGGAGATGCTTACTTGCCTGTGTCAAGAAATTTGGAAGACAACTACCTGGCCAAAGAGGTCCATATTTATACCTATTCCAAAGAAAGGTGATCCAACAATGCAAAAATTATCGAACAATGTCATGAATCTCACACGCTAGTAAAATTTTGCTGAAGATGATTCAAAAGAGGTTACAGCAGTATATCCACAGAGAACTGCCAGAAATTCAAGCTTAATTTAGAAGAGAACGTGGAACGAGGAATATCATCGCTAATGTCAGATGGATCCTGGCTGAAAGTAGAGAATACCAGAAAGATGTTTACCTCTGTTTTATTGACTACGGAAAGGTATTCGACTGTGTGGATCATAACAAATTATGGATAACATTGCAAAGAATGGGAATTCCAGAACACTTAATTGTTGCTATGAATCGGAATTGACTCAATGGCAACGGGTTTGGGTTTTTTTTTTTGTTGTTGTTAATTGTGCTTAAGAAGAACCTGTACATAGATCAAGAGGCAGTTGTTGGAACAGAACAAGGGGATACATTTTCATGGTTTAAAGTCAGGAAAGGTGTGCATCAGGGTTGTATCCTTATACCATACCTATTCAATCTGTATGCTGAGCAAATAATTCGAGAAGCTAGACTATATGAAGAAGAACGTGGCATCGGGATTGGAGGAAGACTCAGTAATAACCTGAGCTATGCGGATGACACAACATTGCTTACTGAAAGTGAACAGGACTTGCAGCACTTAGTGATGAGCATCAAAGGCGACAGCCTTCAGTATGGATTACACCTCAACATAAAGAAAACAAAAATCCACACAACTGGACTGATAAGCAACATCATGAAAAACAGAAAAGATTGAAGTTGTCAAGGATTTCATCTTACTCAGATTCGCAGTCAACACCCATGGAAGTAGCAGTCAACAATGCATTGCACTGGGCAAATCTGCTGCAAAAGACGTCTTTCAAGTGTTCAAAAGCAAAGATGTGACTTTGAAGACAAAGTGTACCTGACCCAAACAGTGGTGTTTTCAGTTGCCTCGTATGCATGTGAAAGCTGGGCAGTGAATAAGGTAGACTGAAGAAGAATTGATGCCTTTGAATTTTGGTTTTGCCACAAATATTGACTGCCAGAAGAACAAACAAATCTGTCTTGGAAGAAGTACAGCCAGAATGCTCCTTAGAAGCGAGGGTGGCGAGACTTTGTCTCACATGCTTTGGACATGCTATCAGGAGGGATCAGTCCCAGGAGAAGAACATCATGCTTGGTAAAGTAGAAGGTCAGTGAAAAAGAAGAAGACCCTCAAGGAGATGAATTGACACAGTGGCTGCAGTAAAGGGCTTAAGCATAACAACATTCATGAGGATGGCGCAGGATTGTGCAGCGTTCTGTTTTGTTGTACATGGGGTCACTATGAGTCAGAACTGACTTGATGGCACCTGACAACAACAACAACATAAAAAGAGCTATGGTACTGACATAAGGATAGACATATAGACCAATGGAATAGAATTGAGAGTCCAGAAATAAATTCATACATTTATGGTTAATTAATTTTTGACAAGGATGCCATGATTATTCAGTGGAGAAAGAATAGTGCTTTCAACATATAAAAGAATGAATTTGGACCCCTACCTCACACCATATGCAAATATTAACTAAAAATGATTCAAAGACTTAAATTTAAGACTAAAACTATAAAACTCTCATAAGGAAACAGGTTATAAATCTTCATGGCCTAGGATTACACAATGGTTTCTCAGTTATGATACCAATTGCGCAGATAATCAAAGAAAAAAATGGATAAATTGGACTTGATGAAAATTGACAAGACACCCACAGAATGGGAGAAAATATTTGCAAATCATTTATCTGATAAGGGTCTAGTATTCAGAACGTGTAAAGAATGCTTACAACTCAGCAATAAAAAGACAAATAACCTAATTAAAAAATGGGGAAAGGATATTTGACCAAAGATATGGATGGCCAGTAAACACTTGAAAAGATGCTCAGTAATACTAGTTGTTATGGATTGAATTGTATCCCCTCAAAATAAGTGTTGTAAATCCTAAGCTCTATGCCTATAGCTATAATCCCATTTGACAATGGCTTGCTTGTCTTTGTTATATTGAGGCAGGATTAGTGTAGGATGTGTTTTGAGTCAATCTCTTGCAAAATATAAAAAGAGCAGATTAGGACAACCAAGCAAGCAGAGATGGGGAAAGAGAGATGCCAAGCCACATGAAGATCGCCCAGGAGCAGAAGCTCAGAAGAGACAAGGACCTTCCTCCAGAGCCAACAGAGAGAAAGGCTTCTCCTAGAGCTAGTGCCCTGAATTCAGACTTCTAGCCTCCTAACTGTGAGAAAACAATTTTTTTTGTTAAAGCCCCCCACTTGTGGTATTTCTGTTATAGCAGCACTAGATAACTAAGACACTAGTTATCAGGGAAATACAAATTAGAAGCACAATAAGATACTACTGCATACCAACCAGAATGACTAAATTTAAAAATACTGACCATACCAATGATTTGTGAGAATGTTGCACAACTGGAACGCTCATTGTTGTTGTTAGGTGCCATTGAGTCGGTTCCGACTTGCAGAGACTTTATGTACAACAGAATGAAACACTTCCTGGTCCTATGCCAGCCTCACAATTGTTGTTATGCTCGAGCCCATTGTTGCAGCCACTGTGTCAATCCATCTTGTTGAGGGTCTTCCTCTTTTACGCTGACCTTCTACCAAGCATGATGTCCTTCTCCAGGGACTGATCCCTTCTGATGGCTTGTCCAAAGTATGTGAGACATAGTCTCACCATCCTTGCTTCTAAGGAGCATTCTGGCTGTACTTCTTCCAAGACAGATTTGTTCGTTCTTTTGGCAGTCCATGGTATATTCAATATTCTTCACCAACACCACAATTCAAAGGCATCAGTTCTTCTCTGGTCTTCCTTATTCAACTGGTAATTTAAAAAAAAAAAAAAACGAGTTGCCATCGAGTCGATTACAACTCATGGTGATCCCCTGTGTTTCAGAGTAAAACTGTGCTCCATAGGGTTTTCAATTGTTGTGGTCTCTCAGAAGTAGATTGCCAGGCTTTTCTTTCAAGGTGCCTCTGGGTGAGCTTGAACTGCTAACTGGGTAGGTTAGTAGCTAAACACTTAACCATTTTTACTGCCCAGGAACTTCATAGACTGGTGATACAAAAACCAAACCTGTTGCCATTGAGTCGATTCCAACTCATAGCGACCCTATAGGACAGAGTAGAACTGCCCTATAGGGTTTCCAAGGAGTGACTGGCAGATTTGAATTGCTGACTTTGTGGTTAGCAGCCACGTTCTTAACCACTGCACCACCAGGGCTTTAGACTGGTGATAGGAATGTAAAAGGTATAGCCTCTTTGTAGAAAGGTCTTGCAGTTTCATATAAAGTTAAATATACAAGTGTACCTTACAACTCAGCCATACTACATCTAGGTATTTTACCCAAGAGAAATGAAAACTTATGCTCACACAAAGACCTATCCAAGAATGTTCATAGCAGCATTACTCATAATAGCCCCAAACTAAAAATAACCCAAATGTCCACTGACAGACGAATGAATCAATAAGTTGTGATATATCCATACTATGGAATATTACTCAGCAATAGAAAGAAAAGGCATTAAGACATATTAATACATCCAACAGCATGGATGAATCCCAGAAACATTATGCTAAGCGAAAAATTTTAAACACAAAAGACTACACACCGAACTCAAAATGAATCCTGATCTAAATGTAAAGCTATAGAACTTTTAGAAGAAAACATAGGCAAAAATTTTTATGAACTGGTTTTAGGGAAAGATTTCCTAGATGTGACATCAAAAGCATGGCCAGTAAAAGGAAAAATTGGTAAATCTTAATTTAGACTTCTTCAGAATTAAAACCTTTGCTCTGTAAAAAACACTGTAAGAGAATGAAAAAGAAACTGCGGTCTGAAAGGAAATATTTGCAAATCACATCTGCAGCAAAGGGCTTTTATCCAGAACGTATTTTTAAAAAGCTGAAAATTCAGTGGTAAGAAAACAAACAACCCAATTTAAAAATGGGCAAAAAAACTTGGATACTTCACCAAAGAGGATTTACGGATGGCAAATAATCACATGGAACAATAGTCAATACAATTAACCATTAAAGTAATGCAAATGAGAGCCATGATGAAATGTCAAACACATCTATTAAAATGGCTAAAATAAAATACACTGACCAATAACAAGTGCTCACGAGGATATGGAGCAACTAGAACTCTTGTACGTTGCTGTTGGGAACGTAAAGCAGTACAGCCACTCTGGAAAACAGTTTGGTAGTTTCTTATAAAGTTAGACATACACTTACCATATGACCCAGCAACCCCATTCCTAGGTATGTACCCTAGAGAAATGAAAACTTATGTTCACACAAAACTCTTTACACGAATGTTTATAGAAGCTGTATTTATAATCTTGAAAAACTGGACACAACCCAGAAAAACTGGACAGAACCCAGATGTCCTTCAGTGGGTGAATGGATGAACACACTGGAATACGTCCATACAACGGAATACTACTCAACAATAAAAAAGAGCAAACCTATTGATCCATGTGCCAACTTGGATGACTCTCAAAAACATTATGCTCAGTGAAAGCCAGACTCAAAAGGTTGCATATTGTATGATTCCCTTTGTATGACATTCTAGAAAAGGCAAAACTACAGTGATGGGAAGCTAATCAGTGGTGGCCAGGTTTGGGATGGGGGGCTCTAAAGGAATAGCAGGAGGGAGTTTTGGGGAATGATGGAACTATTTTGTATTCTGATCATGGGTAGTTATACATATCTGTACATGTGTTAAAATTATTGAACTATACACCATAAAAGTCAATTTCACTGTATGGTATAGCCCTGGTGGCATAGCAGGTAAGAGCTCAGCTGCTAACCAAAAGGTTGGCAGTTAAAATCCACCATCCACTCCTTGGAAACCCTAAGGGACAGTGCTACTCTGTCCTATAGGGTCACTATGAGTTGCAGTCAACTCGAGGGCAATGGGTTTGGTTTTTTTGCTTTCGTTTAGTGAAGAATGTCTGCTTTGAGTATGGTGCTCTTTTAAGATCTATCTATATGGGATCAAATTGACAGCAACTCAAAAGATTAGATAGGAAATTTAGGGGGCAGTGAGTTTATGTTAATGGGGAGGAACAACTCAGAAAAGGAGGGTGAGAATGGTTGCACAACTCAAAGAATGTAATCAGTGTCATTGAATTGTACTTGCAGAAATTGTTGAATTATTGTATATTTTGCTGTGTTTATTCTCAACAACAAAAATACATAAATTTTTTAAAAGTTTTTTTTAGTTTGCTGTAAATATTTGATGTAAAGCACTTACTACCTGGCACATAATAAACATTCAGTAACATTTTTGTCAGTTTGTTGTACTGTGGTGGCTTGCATGTTGCCACGATGCTGGAGGCTTTGCCACTGGTATTTCAAATACCCAGCCGGGTGATCTGTGGTGGATGGTTTTTAGCAGAGCTTCCAAACTAAGACAGACTAGGAAGAAGGACCTGGCAATCTACTTCTAAAAAAAATTGGCCAGTGAAAACTTCATAACATTTTTAGTTATAATTAATGTTTAAAGTTTATGGGGTTTCCCCTCCTTAAAACTTATTAAATACGGTGGTAGAGTTGCAAACATTACAAAGGGATGGTCACTGAAGGGGAAACACAGCTCCAGTCCATTCCAACTTGGAATGAAGTGTGGTGAGAGTGGGACAAGGGAGGGTTCTAGAAGAAGGGTGCCGTGGGAAGGTGAGGCTGTTTGCTGGGGGCTGACCCCGCCAGGCTCTTTCAGACCACCTGACACCCCTGGATAACACTCACCATGTGCCCTTTCTTTCTTGTGGCAGTTTGCTGGAATGGAGTCAGGCTATGCTTGCTTCTGTGGAAACAACCCTGATTACTGGAAGTACGGGGAGGCAGCCAGTACCGAGTGTAAGAGCGTCTGCTTCGGGGATCACACCCAGCCCTGTGGTGGCGATGGCAGGATTATCCTCTTTGATAGTGAGTATGCGCTGTGCCCGTCACTGCCCAGGAAGGCATGGGAATCCTTAGACCAGGGGAACAAGCCTGCTTGCTCTCCCTGTCTTCCATGTATTCATTCATTCACTTGGCAACACTCACTGAGCACCTGCTGTAGGCCAGGCACTGAGCAGACCCTGACGATACATCACTGAGCAAGAATTCTCGGCCTCTGCCCTCTGGAAGGGAAGACACTTAACAAGTAATTAATTACAATTGTGCCAAGTGCTTTTAAGAGACGCGACCTATTGGGAGATACTCTGACAACCTAGAAAAGATAATTTTTCTAATTTAATATAGACACTGATATAACTGTTCAGTATCAGCTTGGATATCCTCTTGGTTTAATGTAATTTCCAGCCCCTTTTAACTGTTGTATTTTTTTAAGGCACTTGGGATTTATATCTTATTGTCATGTATCTGAAAAGAAAGCATATGCTTTCTTGTTTTTCCAAGCCTCGTGCTGAGTGTACCCTGATCCACATCCTCTCTAGCCTGTCCCATTTTTGAGATTCTGGCTAGAGGCAGGGGGTGTTCTAAATGGGGCTTGGATCTGACCTCTCCAGCACCTTGTTCTCGCCACTGGGCACCTGATCTCTCATCATAATCTACCTCCATCCGTGTGCTTCTTAGTGATAGTGAGGCTTTACGATACTCACAGCTCCAGTCCAGTGCCAGATTTTAAAATGGTAGAAAGGAGATAGTCACAAATGAGGCAGACAAAAGAAAAGGCCTGAGGTTCCTGAGAAGTACATAGAGTCTCTAGTGTCTTTGTTAGTCCTTAGGCTAAAGTAGATACACCCCTGACATCTCAACTTGGCTCAGTGGCTCAGTTTTAAGCAAAAATGTCATATGGTATATTAGTTTCCCAGGACTGCCATAGCAAATTGCCATCAACTGGGTGGCTTAAAATGGAAGAAATGTATTGTCACAGCTCTGGAGGCCAGAAGTCCAAAATCATGGTGTTGGCAGGGCCATGCTCCCTCTGAAGACTCCAGGGAAGAATCCTCCTTTCTTCCTAGCTTACAGTGGTTGCCGGCTGGTAGCTGCAGCACTTCAATCTCTGCCTTAGTCATCACATGGCCGTCTTCCCTGTGTCTCCTTTCTGAGTCTCTGTGTGTGTGTGCCTGTTTCTAAATCTCTTTCTGCTTATAAATCTCCCTATAAGTAGTTGAGTTTTGGGCCCACCCTAACCCAGTATGACCTCATCTTAATTACATCTGCAAAGGCCCTATGTCCAAATGAAGTCACATTCACAGGTACTGGGGTACACAGTTCAACCCACTACATACGGTGACTATAGAACCTAGCCCAAGTCTGTAACTGAGCCTTTTGCAGGCTATAGCTTAGATGTTGTCTAACGTGTGTTCGTACTGGGCCAGCGGACTGGCCACCAGAACTCATGTGGTCACTTTTGGTCTTTTTAGCTAAGTGTATCCATTTGAGACTATAATGGCTTCCTATACATCCAGCTATTTCAAGAGGAATGTTTGGTATATTACCCCTGTGCAGCTAAACACTGAACCTTGAGTAACACTTAAGGAGGAATAGTTGGCAAATAACAACTCGGGAAAGGAGGGTGAAAATGGTTGCACAACTTGAAGAATGTAGTCAGTGTCACTGAATTATACACGTAGAAGTTGTTGAGTTGGTGTATGTTCTGCCGTGTATATTCTCAACACCAACAACAAAAATAAAATTATATTGGCAAATAATATGCATTGCATATCTATTTAGCCTTTCATTTCCAGAGTTCATTATTATAAGATTCTCTGCCAACTCAGGAGAATATGTGTATTGAGCTTACAAAATACCTGGTATACTCTTAAGTGGGGAAAGAAAAAAAAAAAAGGAAATAAACATTTATTGAATATCTGGTATGATGAAGGCTTTATACAAATTAACACATCGAGTCCTCCTGGCAGCCATCTGAAGTAGACATTTGTCTTAGTTTGCTAGTGCCACCTTAACAGAAATACCACAAATGGGTAGGTTTCAAGAACAGAAATTTATTTTCTCATGGTTTAGGAAGCTAGAAATCTGAATTCAGGATATGGCTCTAGGGGAAGGTCCTTCCTTGTCAGTAGCCCCAGGAATTCCTAGGAGTTCCTTGGCATTTCTTGGCATCCTTTGGAGTCTGTATTCCCCCATGTGTGTCTCTGTGTCTATTTTGCTCTTCTTATAACTCAGACATGATTAGGTTTAGGACCCATCCTACTCTGCTGTGGCCTCATTAACATAACAAAAGAAGACCCCTATTCCAAACAGGGTCATGTTTACAGGTAACAAGGGTTAGGGTTTCAATGCATGTTTTTTTGGGGGGGTCCACAGTTCAATCCATGATAGCATTACTATTATTACAGAAGAAAGTCCTAGGACGTGAAGAGAGGAAATACCTTTCTGGGAGTAGAAGCTTTGGGTCTAGAGAGTAAACAGAAGCAGGGTGCTGGGATTTACCACCTGTTTTTTGACTTTAAATAGAATACAGTTTTAATTTTTTTTTTTAAATGGAAAAGTACAAGTGTTGTTGAGCATGTGGAGAAATTGGAACCCTCACACACTGCTGGTGAGGATGTAAAATGGTGCAGCCTCTGTGTGAAACAGTTTGGTGGTTCCTCAGAAAGGTAAACATAGAATTACCTTATGACCCAGTAATTTCACTCCTAGGTATATACCCAAGAGAATTGAAAACATATGTTCAAGCAAAAACTTCAACACAAACGTTCATAGCAGCGTTATCCGTAATAGCCCCAAAGTAGAAATGACCCAAATGTCCATCGGCTGATGAATGGATAGACAAAATGTGGTATATCCATATCATGGCATATTATTGGCCATAAAAATGCATAAAATACTGATGTGTACTACAGTGTAGATAAACCTGGAAAACGTTATGCTAAGTGAAGGAACTGGACACAAAAGACTGCATACTGTCTGAATCCATTTATATGAAATGTCCAGAATAGGCAAATGCATAGAGGCAGAGAGCAAATTAGGGTTGCCAGGGACTAGAGGGAAGGGAGGTCGGAGTGTGACTGCTTAATGGTACGGGGTTTAAGTGTGGGGTGATGAAATGTTCTGGAATTAGACAGTGGTGATGGTCGCACAGCATTGTGAATATACTAAAAAACACTGAATCATATACTTTAAAATCATTTAAATGGCCCTGACAGGGAACACAACAGCGAACCCCTGAGGGAGCAGAAGAGCAGTGGAATGCAGACCTCAAATTCTCATAAAAAGACCAGACTTAATGGTCTGACTGAGACTGGAAGGACCCCAGGGGTCATGGTCCCCAGACCTCCTGTTAGCCCAAGACAGGAACCATTCCTGAAGCCAACTCTTCAGACAGGGGTTGGACTGGACTATAGGACAGAAAATGATACTGGTGAGGAGCGAGCTTCTTGGATCAAGTAGACACATAAGACTGTGTAGGCAGCTCCTGTCTGGAGGGGAGATGAGAGGGCACAGGGGTTCAGAAGCTGGCTGAATGGACACAAAAACAGAGAGTGGAGGGAAGGAGTGTGCTGTCTCATTAGGTGGAGAGCAACTAGGAGTATATTATATAAAAAAAATTTTTTTTTTTTTGTATATAGCAAGGTGTATATAAATTTTTGTATGAGAGACTGACTTGATTTGTAAACTTTCACTTAAAGTACAATAAAAAATTTTAAAAAGCATTTAATTGGTGAATTGTGTTAGGTGAACTTTATCTCAGTTAGAAAAAGAATATACTTTTTACATAACAGTCTTTCATTCAGCATTTTATTGGATATCTGCTGTGTGGCAGATAAAATTATCTGTTTTAGTTAGTACTGTGCTCTACCAGAAGTGTAAAAATTGCTCTGGGCAATAATTTGGTTTAGTCACTTTTATACCAAGTATCACCTTTGGTACTAGAAATAGATTCAGGAGACAGTACTGCTCCTCACACAAAGATACACTAAAATGAGCTAATGATAATGGAAAAGACTGCTATCTATTGCATGTTTGCTGTGTGTGAGACTCAACGCCAGGTACTTTTGTGTATTTTATGTTATTTAATCCTTGCAACAGCCCCGATGATGAGAAAACTGCAAATCAGAAGATAATTGTCCAAGCTAGTGCCAGAACCAGGATTCAAACCCCACTTTGCCACATTTTTAATCTATTTCAGTGACTAGAACTCCTTTTATTAACAATAATGAAATAGATCGTAATAATGGATCTAGTTTACTGCTTAAAAATTAAGTAAACAAAGTTTGCCCAGTTGTACTAATTATTATTCAGTTGGCCCTAATGTAGCTCTCCAGAAGCTGCCCTCTCCGGCTTCCATTCACTCAGGCACTAAGAAGGTTAGCATTCTGAAAGGTGGTCTACTGTAGTCTCCAGAGCCTCTGACAGTAGCCAACCCGGTAGCTCATACCGCACTGCTCTGCCAAGAAAGGCACAAATGCAGCACTGTAGAAATAATCTCTAAAGTTTCACCTATACCATTCCATACCCGTTGCCGTCAAGTTGATTTCGACTCAGAGCAACCCTATAGGACAGAGTAGAAATGCCCCATAGGGCTTCCTTATCTTTCTCCCACAGAGCGACTGATGGGTTCGAACTGCAGTTCTTTTTGCTTAACAGCTGAGCACTTAACCACTGCACTACCAGGGCTCCATTTTGTCTATAGAGATTAAATATTTTAACTAGCTCAAGCAGAACCTCGTGTAGATCCTTATGACCAACTGGATAAGGCTGAACATTTTGGAGATGGTGACTACAGACTGTCTTGTAATTTGTGAGGGCAAAGATGTCTCTCTAAAGAGATAGGAAGAGAAATTAGATGACGAGAAGGGATCAGGTTATACTCTCTGCCCCCCAGAACATCAGGCCAAGCTATCAGTGCAGCTCAAATCTGGGTCTCAGTCAGAATGTCCGCAAGTTCCTACTGCTCTCGGGTAATCACGGGAGTCCTCCAGGCTCCTCAGATCTGGAGAGTTGACAGAGGCAGCTGGTGGAAGCTGCCTGCTCAGTCACTGCCCCACCAGCGAGTAATTTGGCACAGGTCCCATGGCTGACTTTCAGCAAGCTCCCAAGAACTTAAAGAAGTCGCTGAAGTGTAAACACAGTGCTGATGGGGACTTCAAACCTCTGTACCCCTGGAATTGTAATTTATTGAACTAACAGAACCAAAGAGAAGATCAGGTCGGCTGGAGTCAACAGTGGGTTACTGAGATCACCCAGGCTGGACTTTTGGGACCCCCTCAGCTTGAAAGCACTGATGAGAAGAGTTAGTCATATGGATTGGGCTATGTTTTGTAACATTATTGAGCACTCATCATCTGTAGGCACTGTGCTGTTCATTTTACACGCATTACCTCCTTTACTTCTCACAATACTGTGATGAAGGCACTAATATCCCTATTTTCCAGATGAGAAAACTGATACTCATGAAAGTTCAGTAATTTGCCCAAGGCCCCACAGACCAAGATCCCTGTCCTCATCCTGGTGGGAAAGGAAGAGATTAATGGTGAAAAAGACTGAGGGCATAAGGATGGGTAGGCTCTGACTGCTGTGACTTGTTAGTAATTGTATTTCGTAGACTCCAAGAGGCCATCACAGAAAGCAGGAGGAGGACTCTGACCCCCTGCCATCAGAGGTCTGTTCCCCACCTTCCACCTGCCCAGATTGTATGTGTCAGGCTAACCTCCCCTCCAAAAGATAAGATTCACGTTTCCTGTTGAATTGTCACTATATTTTAATGATTCATCATAGATATCATGTGTTTGCTCTCAAAATTGCTAAATTGGATGTACTGTCAGCATGGCACATATCTGGGGACCAAAAGTTCCAAATTTAAGGCCTGCCTTTGCTATTGAAATATACGTTTAATCTGCATACTTTATTCTTTTCAAGTAATAATAGAATAGCTCCTATTTACTTAGCTTTTACTATGTTCCAGGCCCTAGCTATACTAAACACTTTACATGTAGTAACTCATTTACTTCTTATAACCCCATGAAGGAGACACTGTTACCACTTTCATTTTATAGATGAGGCAACTAAGGTATACAGAAGTTAAGTAACTTGCTCAAATTTATACAGTTAGTAAATGGTAAAGCCCTTCTACACGCCCTCTCAAGGACTTTTCATTTCTGGGATCTTGCTTACACTTCACTGTGTAAGCTATGGTGGAATGGTGTGTCCCCTCCCTAGAACCTACCGATCAATAAACAGGTGTTGAGAAATCAGCTGTCATCAGCACAGAGTGAAAGAGATCCAGCGTGTCTCCCCCATGCGGAAGGTTCTTTCTTGTGCCATAGTTTTTCATTGGAAAAATGAGCCTGGACCTCTCACGTGAGTGTTGCTTCTCTAACGTGTCAGGGATGCCTGCACAGTTGTAAAGCCCTTCTCCTTTTACAACCTTACTTTATCAAACCCCTCCCTTCCAAATGGGTCCCAGTATTTTCATGTGTTCTATCTCATCTGTCCTCATGCATTCATACGATACAGGAGCAGGTGGTAGTCTCTCGATCCTCAAAACTGAGAGAAATGAGAGGCCTGGAAAGGGAGGTGCGGCCCTGGGATCACATGGCCCAGCCAGCCAGAATCCAGACTCTCTGACTCCAGCCCGCCCTGGCCTGGGCTGCACCACCACGCTGTGCTCTCATTCCAGGTCTCCTAGACAAAAAAGAAAAGCTTCCACAGCTATTTGTTCAGGGTTTAAGTAATTCATTTTGTGATCAGATCCTGAAACATAAGATGGTCTGGTTTTGTAGATTAAAAAAACAATATCCCAAACTGGATGACGTTAGTCAGGGAGAGTCTTGATTATAACCAAGTTGGAAAGCGTGCTCTGTGGCTGAGACCCAGACTGAACCCGGTGTCCTTCTATCTCCCCAGCTCTCGTGGGCGCCTGTGGCGGGAATTACTCCGCTATGACTGCAGTGGTCTACTCCCCGGACTTTCCTGACACCTACGCCACAGGGAGGGTCTGCTACTGGACCATTCGCGTCCCGGGCGCCTCCCACATCCACTTCAACTTCACCTTATTTGACATCAGGGATTCCGCAGACATGGTAGAGCTGCTGGATGGCTACACTCACCGGGTCCTGGTCCGCTTCAATGGAAGGAACCGCCCCCCTTTGTCCTTTAATGTCTCTCTGGATTTCGTCATTTTGTACTTCTT
Source organism: Loxodonta africana (assembly GCF_030014295.1). NCBI lineage: Eukaryota > Metazoa > Chordata > Mammalia > Proboscidea > Elephantidae > Loxodonta > Loxodonta africana. Next base: position 27,288,758 of record NC_087360.1, on the reverse strand, counting down.
CTCTGATCGTGTCAATCAGGCCCAGGGATTTGCTGTCCTGTACCAAGGTAAGACCGCCTTGCTTCCTTGGGGGGCGACCCTTCAGGGTCCTGATTTAGGAGCCTCAGGCAGCTCTCATTGGGAGGACTGTAAGGAGCTACTAATTGAACCTGTGGGTTTTCTCACCTCCCATTTCATAACTTGTGTAAGTTTCATGATAGAGAAAAGAGGTGAAACCTATACATTTTGCTATTTTAGTAGTGCTAATAACAGCTTTCATGGTGGGGTGGGGTAAAAAAGCAACTTAAAGAGCTGGGATTGGAAGAGTTGAAAGGATCTAAAGAGGTAATTTGGATCGTCCTGCTGCCTCTAAACATTCCCGCCCATCCCAAAAGACCAATTTCCTGTCTTTCTTCAAACCGTCCTGAGGTGGCGCACACTCTGGGCCCCTCTAATGTGAACACACGTGTGTGGCCATGTCTCTTTGCCAATACACCAGAAGCCCAGAGCAAGGTATCTCAGACCTAGCGTGTGTTATCTTGGGTAGCAATAGCAGGCCTTGAATAGAGTTCGTGTGTGGCCTTCCCAGGGGTGGGACGGGCTTGAAGAACAGCAGGATTTGGGTCAATAGATAGAAAGGAAGAAGGCCTTCCAAAGTATGCTGAGGTGTCTCTGAAGAGACCAATCAAATAAGTAGAAGTTGACAGCTCCTTCAGCACCAGAGCCAGAGCCTGACAGGTTCTGCTTTGGGAATCAATGCGGTGAGTGGAGCTATTCCACCCAGAATTGAATCCAAGAAAGCGGCCCCCTCTTCATAATCAGCGCCCTCTTCCTTCACAGCTCTCTGTTGTCTCCGTCAGCTTTACTCCTACTTAATTCCTTTTGATCTTCCAGCCATCAAGGAAGAACAGCCGCAGGAGAGGCCCACTATCAACCAGACCCTGGCCGAAGTGATCACCGAACAGGCCAACCTCAGCGTCAGTGCTGCCCGGTCCTCCAAAGTCCTCTATGTCATTACCACCAGCCCCAGCCACCCACCTCAGACCGTCCCAGGTAGCACTTCTCGGGCACCATCAATACGGGGTGGAGGCCTCAGAGCTTGAAGGTAGTGCCCTTGGCAGTTACAGAAACAGAAGTGCCTTTGAGCGTTTCTCATTCAGAGACAGGTTGGAGGTACTGGCCCCATGACCTATATATACTTTGTCCTGGCCTTTGAAGGAAATTGTCTCATTGGCTTGGTTCCTTAGTCCTTAGGAGAGAATACTCACCTCCAGAGATCCAACACGTGCCTTTTGAATGTTGTGTACACGGCAATTCAGCTAATCCAGTGTCTCCTCACTTTGAGATCTTCTTTCTAGAGTTCCATTGGTAGCTCCCTAAATTTATTGGCATTGGCAACAGCTCCATTCATTCATTCATTCAGAAGTATTTAAGTGCTTCCATAGTGCAAGGCACTGTTCTTGGATACAGTGAACCCAACAAAATCCCTGCCTTCTTGTGGCTTATATTTTAAATGGGAGGAGAAAGACAAAAAAACAAAACGAACAAATCATATATTGGTAAGAGCTAGAAGAGTCATGCAGGAGAGAGAGAGAGAGTGGGTAGGCAGTGGCATCAGAATGGGGATGCAGGAGGTGTGGATTGCACTAGGTGACACTGTCAGAGAGGTTGACACCAAAAGGACTGTCTTTAAAATTTTTGTGATGTTTCAGCACACAAAAAAATTATTTTTTATGAAAATATCCCTGTAGTTAGTTATAACAACAAAAACATTTTTCGTAAGCCCAGCTTACATATATCAATATACCGCAAAGCTGAAACTCTGTGCCGATTTACTTTTGAAGCTTCTAACGCACTCTGGTCAGAGCCGTCATTATTACCCGATTACAGTGACACGTCGAGTCAGGTGATGCCGTCTGCACGTGCTACAAGCATGTGCTGCTGCTTTTGTTGCTTCTGGTGGCTTTACAGTTGCTAATTTTGTCAGATTTTCTCGTGTTTTAGCTACAGTATTGCGGTAATTAGTATTTGTGAACCTATATCAATCACTTTGCTGAGAATGAAGCTGTAATTAAAGGAAAAGGAGGAGAAAGATCAAAAAAGACTTCTGCTGCATTACCAATAATGTAATGTTATAATTCAATGTAGAAAGATTTTACAAAACAAGCTTGTTAGTATTTATATAATCTAAGAACTATTACATTTGAGCAATTTACAACTATATCACGTATTATTCTATGATTAAAATTGATAATAAACATTATTGAGGATTCTGTATGGTCTGGTACAGGAGGAGGTCCATTGGGGGGAGGTGACACTATGAGTTACCGCACTGGGTAACACCAACCCTAGTGACACCACTGGGTATGGTCTTGTGGCTTAAGCTGGGTACTTGAGAGAGTATATATGTCCTGGCCCTCCTTTCTGCCAAGGAAGCCAAAGCCTCTATGAGCTGGGGAGCTGGAGAGTACCGGTAGCGAGTACCTCGCCTAGAGGCTTTTAGACTGCTCACGGAATCCCTGCAGGACCCACCATGGAAGGTCAGAGCCGCTGCAGTGCTCGCTGTATGTAATTTGTTTGTGTATCCCAGGACAGCTTTATAGGTCACACATCTCAGTGAAACTGAGGCCCAAAGACTTTATGTAACCCTTCTGCAGTTGCACAGTGATTCCAATGGTAGAGACAGACCCCTTTCGACTGAGTCCAGTGCACTTTGGACCTCACCACTCTGCCTCTCTCCAAGAGTGAGCTCTAAGCAAGGACAGGCACTCGGAAGGCCTGGGGCTCCATGCTCAGACCAGCTCTCAGCTGTTCCCACGGCTGCATTTGGTGGCTGCCCCCCCAGCTACAGAGGGCTCCCCAGCCAGCCCTGCCTTTCGGAGCTCCCAGTGTTCACTCAGGGCTTCCAGCAGACCTCCTTTTGAAAACCAAGCACAAACAGATCTGACAAACCTGTCTTTTGCACTTGCAGGATGGACAGTGTATGGCCTGGCAACTCTCCTCATTCTCACAGTCACAGCAATCGTAGCAAAGATACTTCTGCATGTCACGTTCAAGTGAGTAAAAGAGAGAGCTGCCTGATCCTGGGAAGGGGAAGCCTCTGGATTCCTTTTCTACTATGCTTCATTTGTCTGGGTACAACTGGAATATCAGAGCATGACTCCAAAGCCCTTAGTCCTAGCCAACATAAAGCATTAGACATTTCTCATTCTCTGCAGAGTGAAATGTACAACTGGACAAATCTCACACAGGTTGGAGGGATTGTGTTTGCTCCTGTGTCCAAAGGATATGATTTCAAGGAGGATTGAAACAGTCTGAGCATAAAAAGCAACCATTCCCATCTTTTGGCTGCTGCTGGCCCCATAAAGAGGTCTTTATATGAGAGCAAAGGTTCCTAGGGCCAACAGTGCTTTCATTTCCTGGTGTTTTCTAGACACCTAGTCCCTGCGTGGTGCAAATGGTTAACATGCTTGGCTGCTAACCAAAAGGTTGGTTGTTCAGATTCACCCAGAGACACCTCGGCAGAAAGACCTAGCAATCTACTTCTGAAAATCAGCCATCGAAAACCCTATGGAGCACAGTTCTACTCTGACACAGATAGGGTCACGATACGACAGAATCGACTCCATGGCAACTGGTTACTGGTTTTTTTTGGGGGGGGAGGGTTTCCCCTAAAAATTGGGAGGCACTCTTAGGAAGAGATTCTAACATTTCTAACCCTTGCTTGCACAATAAAACAATTATTGAAGAAGCTATAGAAGCTTCATCCTTCAATTCAGACCTCCCTTATTTTGCTGTTCACATAACACTTCTGCCTTCCAGGAAAGGGCAGTTTATGCTGCTGATGACGTTTGTGTGCTTCCAGAGGGTAGTCCATTCTCATTTTTTCTGGGGCCCTGCTCTGTCTTCACGTGGTTCCCGGTCTGGGTGCTCCCCGTTGCAAGGCCTTCCTGAATGTTTGCGTCCAGTAGAAGCAGCTGAATTTCTCCTGATCTTGCCACTTGCCCTCTGCTGCAGACTCTTATGTGTTAAATGCAGGCTCCTCCATTGCACTGTGAGGGCTGCCTTTGGCCACATTCTTTCCTATATTTCCAACTTGCCACTCTACACAGGCATCTCCACCCTCAACTTTACATTTTTCAGTGGGAATAATATCTGTATTATTGTTTACTAAGCTCACTGTCATGCCCTTTATACATATTTTTAAAAAACCACAACTCCCACGTTCTGGAAAATCCTCTCAGGCCCCATCCTGCTTACGTGTCCCCCCGCCCTGCACGGGCCCAGCATTTCACAGCACAGCCGGGGCCCTCAGGGCCCGCGAGCCCCAAAGCACAGGGCTGATGTCCATCTATAGCACCTTCTCAGGCAGCCCTGGGGCTGACATGGGGCGGAGGGGCGAAGCATTAGAGGTAAGGCAGGCCTTTACACCAAGCAGAGCAGTTTTGCTTTTATCAAGCTCTTTTAGCTAAGTGAACTTCCAGGTGAACATAAATATCATTCAAAGGAAGAGTTCTGCTATCTAAAAAAAAAAAAAGGAGGCGGGGCCAAGATGGTGGACTAGGTGGACGCTACCGCGGATCCCTCTTGCAACAAAGACTTGGAAAAACAAGTGAATCGATCACATACATAACAATCTACGAACTCTGAACAACAAACACAGATTTAGAGACGGAGCACGAACAAATACGGGGAGACAGCAATTGTTTTCAGAGCCAGGAGCCAGCGTACCAGTCAGCGGATTTTCTGGAAAAACTAGTTTCCCAGTGATGGCTCGGAGACAACAATCCATATCAAACCACATAAAGAAGCAGACCATGACAGCTTCTACAACCCCCCAAACAAAAGAATCAAAATCTTTCCCAAATGAAGATACAATCCTGGAATTATCAGATACAGGATATAAAAAACTAATTTACAGAATGCTTAAAGACATCACAAATGAAATTAGGCAAACTGCAGAAAAAGCCAATGAACACACTGATAAAACTGTTGAAGAACTCAAAAAGATTATTCAAGAACATAGTGGAAAAATTAATAAGTTGCAAGAATCCATAGAGAGACAGCATGTAGAAATCCAAAAGATTAACAATAAAATTACAGAATTAGACAACGCAATAGGAAGTCAGAGGAGCAGACTCGAGCAATTAGAATGTAGACTGGGACATCTGGAGGACCAGGGAATCAACACCAACATAGCTGAAAAAAAATCAGATAAAAGAATGAAAAAAAATCAGATAAAAGGATTAAAAAAAATGAAGAAACCCTAAGAATCATGTGGGACTCTATCAAGAAGGATAACTTGGAGTGAGTGATTGGAGTCCCAGAACAGGGAGGGGGGACAGAAAACACAGAGAAAATAGTTGAAGAACTCCTGACACAAAACTTCCCTGACATCATGAAAGACGAAAGGATATCTATCCAGGATGCTCATCGAACCCCATTTAAGATTGATCCAAAAAGAAAAACACTAAGACATATTATCATCAAACTTGCCAAAACCAAAGATAAACAGAAAATTTTAAAAGCAGCCAGGGAGAAAAGAAAGGTTTCCTTCCAGGGAGAATCAATAAGTTCAGACTACTCAGCAGAAACCATGCAGGCAAGAAGGGAATGGGACGACGTATACAGAGCACGGAAGGAGAAAAACTGCCAACCAAGGATCATATATCCAGCAAAACTCTCTCTGAAATATGAAGGCGAAATTAAGATATTTACAGATAAACACAAGTTTAGAGAATTTGCAAAAACCAAACCGAGGCTACAAGAAATGCTAAAGGAGATTGTTTGGTCAGATGACCAATAATATCAGGTACCAGCACAATACAAGGTCACAAAACAGAACGTCCTGATATCAACTCAAATAGGGAAAGCACAAAAACAAACAAATTAAGGTTAATTCTAATAAATAAATAAATAAATAAATAATACACATAACAGGGAATCATGGAAGTCAATAGGTAAAAGATCACAATAATCAAAAAGAGAGACTAAATACAGGAGACATTGAACTGCCAGATGGAGAGTGATACAAGGCGCTATAGAACGATACAAGTTAGGTTTTTACTTAGAAAAATAGGGGTAAATAATAAGGTAACCACAAAAAGGAATATCAACTCCATAACTCAGGATAAAAGCCAAGAAAAACGTAACGACTCAACTAACATAAAGTTAAACATTATGAAAATGAGGATCTCACAATTTACTAAGAAAAACGTCTCAGCACAAAAAAGTATGTGGAAAAATGAAATGGCCAACAACACACATGAAAATGCATCAAAATGACAGCACTAAACACTTATTTATCTATAATTACGCTGAATGTAAATGGACTAAATGCACCAGTAAAGAGACAGAGAGTCACGGACTGGATAAAGAAACACGATCCGTCTATATGCTGCCTACAAGAGACACACCTTAGACTTAGAGACACAAACAAACTAAAACTCAAAGGATGGAAAAAAATATATCAAGCAAACAATAAGCAAAAAAGAAGAGGAGTAGCAATATTAATTTCTGACAAAATAGACTTTAGACTTAAATCCACCACAAAGGATAAAGAAGGACACTATATAATGATAAAAGGGACAATTGATCAGGAAGACATAACCATATTAAATATTTACGCACCCAATGACAGGGCTGCAAGATACATAAATCAAATTTTAACAGAATTGAAAAGTAAGATAGACACCTCCACATTTATAGTAGGAGACTTCAACACACCACTTTCGGAGAAGGACAGGACATCCAGTAAGAAGCTCAATAGAGACACGGAAGACCTACTTACAACAATCAACCAACTTGACCTCATTGACTTATACAGAACTCTCCACCCAACTGCTGCAAAATGTACTTTTTTTTCTAGTGCACATGGAACATTCTCTAGAATAGACCACATATTAGGTCATAAAACAAACCTTTGCAGAGTCCAAAACATCGAAATATTACAAAGCATCTTCTCAGACCACAAGGCAATGAAACTTGAAATCAATAACAGAAAAACTAGGGAAAAGAAATCAAATACTTGTAAAATGAACAATACCCTCCTGAAAAAAGACTGGGTTATAGAAGACATCAAGGAGGGAATAAGGAAATTCATAGAATGCAACGAGAATGAAAATACTTCCTATCAAAACCTCTGGGACACAGCAAAAGCAGTGCTCAGAGGCCAATTTATATCGATAAATGCACACATACAAAAAGAAGAAAGAGCCAAAATCAGACAACTGTCCCAACAACTTGAACAAATAGAAAGTGAGCAACAAAAGAATCCATCAGGCACCAGAAGAAAACAAAAATAAAAATTAGAGCTGAACTAAATGAATTAGAGAACAGAAGAACAATTGAAAGAATTAACAAAGCCAAAAGCTGGTTCTTTGAAAAAATTAACAAAATTGATAAACCATTGGCTAGACTGACTAAAGAAATACAGGAAAGGAAACAAATAACCCGAATAAGAAACGAGAAGGACCACATCACAACAGAACCAAATGAAGTTAAAAGAATCATTTCAGATTACTACGAAAAATTGTACTCTAACAAATTTGAAAACCTAGAAGAAATGGATGAATTCTTGGAAAAACACTACCTACCTAAACTAACACATTCAGAAGTAGAACAACTAAATAGACCCATAACAAAAAAGGAGATTGAAACGGTAATCAAAAAACTTCCAACAAAAAAAAGTCCTGGCCCGGACGGCTTCACTGCAGAGTTCTACCAAACCTTCAGAGAAGACTTAACACCACTACTACTGAAGGTATTTCAAAGCATAGAAAAAGACGGAATACTACCCAACTCATTCTATGAAGCTACTATCTCCCTGATACCAAAACCAGGTAAAGACATTACAAAAAAAGAAAATTATAGACCTATATCCCTCATGAACATAGATGCAAAAATCCTCAACAAAATTCTAGCCAATAGAATCCAACAACACATCAAAAAAATAATTCACCCTGACCAAGTGGGATTTATACCAGGTATGCAAGGCTGGTTTAATATCAGAAAAACCATTAATGTAATCCATCACATAAATAAAACAAAAGATAAAAACCACATGATCTTATCAATTGATGCAGAAAAGGCATTTGACAAAGTTCAACACCCATTTATGATAAAAACTCTTACCAAAATAGGAATTGAAGGAAAATTCCTCAACATAATAAAGGGCTTCTATGCAAAGTCAACAGCCAATATCACTCTAAATGGAGAGAACCTGAAAGCATTTCCCTTGAGAACGGGAACCAGACAAGGATGCCCTTTATCACTGCTCTTATTCAACATTGTACTTGAAGTCCTAGCCAGGGCAATTAGGCTAGACAAAGAAATAAAGGGTATCCGGATTGGCAAGGAGGAAGTAAAGCTATCACTATTTGCAGATGACATGATCTTATACACAGAAAACCCTAAGGAATCCTCCAGAAAACTACTGAAACTAATAGAAGAGTTTGGCAGAGTCTCAGGTTATAAAATAAACATACAAAAATCACTTGGTTTCCTCTACATCAACAAAAAGAACACCGAAGAGGAAATAACCAAATCAATACCATTCACAGTAGCCCCCAAGAAGATAAAATACTTAGGAATAAATCTTACCAAAGATGTAAAAGACCTATACAAAGAAAACTACAAAGCTCTACTACAAGAAATTCAAAAGGACATAAAAAAGTGGAAAAACATACCCTGCTCATGGATAGGAAGACTTAACATAGTAAAAATGTCTATTCTACCAAAAGCCATCTATACATATAACGCACTTCCGATCCAAATCCCAATGTCATATTTTAAGGGGACAGAGAAACAAATCACCAATTTCATATGGAAGGGAAAGAACCCCCGGATAAGCAGAGCATTACTGAAAAAGAAGAAGAAAGTGGGAGGCCTCACTCTACCTGATTTCAGAACCTATTATACAGCCACAGTAGTCAAAACAGCCTGGTACTGGTACAACAACAGGCACATAGACCAATGGAACAGAATTGAGAATCCAGATATAAATCCATCCATGTATGAGCAGCTGATATTTGACAAAGGACCAGTGTCAGTTAATTGGGGAAAAGATAGTCTCTTTAACAAATGGTGCTGGCATAACTGGATATCCATTTGCAAAAAAATGAAACAGGACCCATACCTCACACCATGCACAAAAACTAACTCCAAGTGGATCAAAGACCTAAACATAAAGACTAAAACGATAAAGATCATGGAAGAAAAAATAGGGACAACCCTAGGAGCCCTAATACAGGGCATAAACAGAATACAAAACATTACCAAAAATGATGAAGAGAAACCAGATAACTGGGTGCTCCTAAAAATCAAACACCTATGCTCATCTAAAGACTTCACCAAAAGAGTAAAAAGACCACCTACAGACTGGGAAAGAATTTTCAGCTATGACATCTCAGACCAGCGCCTGATCTCTAAAATCTACATGATTCTGTCAAAACTCAACCACAAAAAGACAAACAACCCAATCAAGAAGTGGGCAAAGGATATGAACACACATTTCACTAAAGAAGATATTCAGGCAGCCAACAGATACATGAGAAAATGCGCCCGATCATTAGCCATTAGAGAAATGCAAATTAAAACTACGATGGGATTCCATCTCACCCCAACAAGGCTGGCATTAATCCAAAAAACACAAAATAATAAATGTTGGAGAGGCTGTGGAGAGATTGGAACTCTCATACACTGCTGGTGGGAATGTAAAATGGTACAACCACTTTGGAAATCCATCTGGCGTTATCTAAAACAGTTAGAAATAGAACTACCATACAACCCAGAAATCCCACTCCTCAGAATATACCCTAGAGATACAAGAGCCTTCACACGAACAGATATATGCACACCCATGTTTATTGCAGCTCTGTTTACAATAGCAAAAAGCTGGAAGCAACCAAGGTGTCCGTCAATGGATGAATGGGTAAATAAATTGTGGTATATTCACACAATGGAATACTACGCATCGATAAAGAACAGTGACGAATCTGTGAAACATTTCATAACATGAAGGAACCTGGAAGGCATTATGCTGAGTGAAATTAGTCAGAGGCAAAAGGACAAATATTGTATAAGACCACTATTATAAGATCTTGAGAAATAGTAAAAACTGAGAAGAACACATACTTTTGTGGTTACGAAGGGGGGAGGGAGGGAGGGAGGGAGAGGGTTTTTTATTGATCAATCAGTAGATAAGAACTGCTTTGGGTGAAGGGAAAGACAATACTCAATACATGGAAGGTCAGCCCAATTGGACTGGACTGAAAGCAAAGAGGTTTCCGGGATAAAATGAATGCTTCAAAGGTCAGCGGAGCAGGGGCGGGGGTCTGGGGAACATGGTTTGAGGGGACTTCTAAGTCAATTGGCAAAATAATTCTATTATGAAAACATTCTGCATCCCACTTTGAAATGTGGCGTCCGGGGTCCTAAATGCTAACAAGCGGCCATCTAAGATGCATCAATTGGTCTCAACCCACCTGGAGCAAAGGAAAATGAAGAACACCAAGGTCACACGACAACTAAGAACGCAAGAGACAGAAAGGGCCACATGAACCAGAGACCTACATCATCCTGAGACCAGAAGAACTAGTTGGTGCCCGGCCACAATCGATGACTGCCCTGTCAGGGAGCACAACAGAGAACTCCTGAGGGAGCAGGAGATCAGTGGGATGCAGACCCCAAATTCTCATAAAAAGACCATACTTAATGGTCTGACTGCGACTAGAGGAATCCCGGCGGCAACGCTCCCCAGACCTTCTGTTGGCACAGGACAGGAAGCATCCCCGAAGACAACTCATCAGACATGACAGGGACTGGTCAGCGGGGGGGAGAGAGATGCTGATGAAGAGTGAGCTAATTAAATCAGGTGGACACTTGAGAGTGTGTTGGGAACTCTTAACTGGAGCGGGGATGGGAAGATAGAGAGGGAAGCTGGCAAAATTGTCACGAAACGAGAGACTGAAAGGGCTGACTCAATAGGGGGAGAGCAAGTGGGAGAAGGGAGTAAGATGTATGTAAACTTACATGTGACAGACTGATTGGATTTGTAAATGTTCACTTGAAGCTTAATAAAAGTTAATTAAAAAAAAAAAATTTGAAAACCATTATCTCTCTGGCCAACCCTTTCCAGATTTGAATAATTCTGCCAGTTAGAAAGTTCTCTGAGATTCTGAACTGAAATCTGCTGGACTGCACCCCGCCCTGCAGCCCTGATGCCCACAGGACACAGTTCATCCATAGTCTCTAAAGGCCACAATTAGGGCTTTGCCAAGGCCTTGCACTGAACGCCCCATTAGTGGGTACCAGGTAGCTCATGAGGTGGTCAGCTGTTTAGATGCTTTGCTCTGCTCTGCTTGAAACATTGAGTTATGTTGTGTTTGACAGGTCCCATCGTGTTCCTGCCCCAGGGGACCTTAGGGGTTGCCATCAACCAGGGACTTCGGGGGAAATCTGGAGCATTTTTTATAAGCCTTCTACTTCGATTTCCATCTTTAAGAAGAAGCTCAAGGGTCAGAGTCAACAAGATGACCGGAATCCCCTCGTGAGTGACTAAAAGCCCAGCTGTGCCAGGACACCAGGTCCCTGTGCAAGCTCAGGCTGCTGGGGGTCGAGCTCTCCCGTGGTGCTCCTCTGACCAACTTCCCTGCCTCTCCCTCGGCCTTGGCCCCTTCTGGTGCCCCCTTCAGATGGGAAGGGATTGCGCTGCAGGGCCGTGCAGCATGGTTTCACCCTGCTTCATCGATTGCACTCAGGAGAAAAGACTGAAGGCTTGGGTGTCCCGGCCTTCTCTGCCTCCACCTCTCTGTCCTGGGAGCAGTGGGCCCAAGGGACAGAGGGAGCTGCGTCGGGCACTGGGCTCAGGTGCATTCTAGATGACTGTCAGGTGGTGGTAGGCATACTGTATGCTGACTCTTTCTTCTTCTGTTTGGTCCACCAACAGATCAGTTTCTCCTGGGCTAGACAGGGAGAATTGGAGATCTCTCAAAGATTATCCTGGTTCTGCACAAGCGTGTACCCCTGGGCATTAGCACCCCCAAAGCATAAAGAGGGCCCCACGCTCTGGGCTAACTCCGGGGCTTTGCTGTCAAGGTTCTGCACCAGCATGGGCCTCCTCCAGCAGGGGCGGGCTTGAGAATTGGATCTGGTGACTCCCATTCACATCACCTTGATATCTCCCCCATACAGGCTTCTTTCTGTATCTTTATTTTCATAGCTCTGTGACCACCAGAGCAAGCTTGAAGAGTGATCACATAAAAATTCATGCATTTCTTCATGCAACAGACTTTACTGGAAGCTGGTATAGGTACTCAGTAACTACTTGTTAGATTGAGCTTGGTCCTGGGGAACCAGGCCAGGCCGCCATCTCTCCATGGTTCTCCAGGCTGACTCTGGTTCAGAATAGGAGTATAAATATTGTGATGCAGCATTTAGGCAGCACCATGTGAGACCCAGAGCCTGCATCCCCTGCTCAGGTGTCTCCCAGTTAAAAAAGAAGTTGAAAAGCACCCTGAGGGCTGTGCCCCCTGTGGCCCTGTCTGACCTTTCCTAGGGGCCTGGAGTGGGGTTAGGCATGGCTTGGTGGAAGAGGACAGGTCCTTGCCCTTGGTCCCATGCCCCCACATCCCTCAGATGTGTAGGTGAACTGCAGAGATGATGTGAGGAGTGAGAGGGAGGATGTGGGGCTCCTCAGATGGAGAGCTCCAGCTGGTGGTGTGAGTGCCATCTCTAATTCAGATGTCCTCACCATTCGAAAGCAGGCTTTGTCAGCAACAGCTGAGAGAAGAGCTGCCTGCCGCTCTGAAGGCCTGGCTGGGCCATTTGTCAGAGCATGACTCTCCCCTAGGCACTCAGTGCTTGTTTGGCATCTGGCTTCTTGAAACACTTTGCCTACCTCCCCAGGCCATGACCCTTCCCAGGATTCTGCCACGCTGGCAACCCTTCTGTACCTGGCCATTCCTGGGAGGACGGAGGGCAGGGTGGGACCAGCTGGGAGGTGTCTGCAGGAAGAGGCAATAGTCGGCAACCTAAGTCCAGGAGAGATGCTTGGAGCTGGCATGCAGGGGCACCCAGAGGAAGGAGGCCAGGCAGCATGTCCACAGGGAGGGCAGGGGCACTGCCCAGACACAGTGTGAGGCCTGTGCAGCCACGGTTGTAGACAACAGAGCCACTAGGCATGATCTTCATGCTTTGATCTAGAAAGGGCGATTATCCTGGAGCAGCTGTCTACAGACCCTTGGGCCCGAGGACAGAGGCCTGTTATATGCAGGGACCCCTGGAAATGTACCAACATGTCTGTCTCCCTCCAAGTATTCCTGGCTTTTGTGGAATCTCCTCTCACACACAAGTGTCAGGTTGTGGACTGAGAAGGGCTCTGTGCTGTGAGTAGACCCATTAGCAGCATAAAGGGAGTGTGGAATTAAGGCCTGGGAAGGGTTCACCCGGGCAGAGGGACAGTTGTTCAGCTGACTAGGGCTTACGCTGATTGCTAAGTGCTGTCCTTTGGGGCACCATGCTTGCCCACCACCCTCCCATCTTGGATCTCTGGCCAGGGAGGCCAGGCCCTGCGCTAGTGTGCTATCTGAAGCCTACAGCTGTACCAGTCCCTTCACGGAGGTCCCAGGAAACACTGTGATGCCCAGGCTTTGTTCCTGTTGGCCCTGGCGCAGCTTCAGGAAGCCCACGCCCAGCTTGGTACAGCATGAGGAAAGGAGGCTGTAAATTGTCCTAAGTTGAGGCTCTATAAATGCCTCAGGCTGGGCCTGGCAAGGGCTGGTCGGTAACACCCACAGAGAGGCCCCCAGCACCTGAGAAATAAGGGGTACCCAGGAAGAAGAAACTACTTCGTAAGTGAGAGCATGGGGGCTGGAGGTGATTGGAAAGGGGTGACCCTGAGAAAAGTAAATTACAGAGCACAGAGGAGACTGTGAAAGAGGACAGAGAAGACTGCACAAGGGGCCTTTGCGGACCACCGTGAATGGCCGTGCTGAAGCCTGTGCCCAAAGCCACCTGCAGTTTCTAGACCTGCCTCAGCCCGTGTGCCACGCACAGCCCTGCTCTCGGTGTGGCACCAACAGGGGCCCTCTGCCAGCTGACCTAGTCACATCCTGTGATGACTGACTTGGGGTGGCTGTGGGGCAGCTCCCTGGTGTCTCAGGAGGTGCACACATGGTGCCCGTGTTCTTCCCGTTTGTCCAGTGGCATGCAAAGGAGTGACCAGTGGGAATGAACCCCGGTGCCCACCTCCTCCGACTTCAGAGCAGACCTGAGGCCTCTCAAGCAGATGCGAGGTAACTGGGTTGCTGTAACTTCTGAAGTGTGGGCTCTGGCTCAAGACTCCAATCAGTCAGAAACCCGCAAAGATCAAAGCACTCTCAAGTACAGTTGTCCTGGCCAGCAGGCAAACCTGTGGGGTGTGCCCGGGCATAGTCACACACCCACGCCTGCTCAGCACCAAGTCAGGAGTCGGCCTTACCGGGTTTGTGGTCCAGCCATAGTCAGCCAGGCTGTCCCCAAGCCCCCGTGAGTCCTGGGGGCACTGCACACTTAGTCTCCAGGCACTTAGAAGTAGACAGCCTACGATGACCACTAATAAATACCTAGAATAATGGAAAAAAAAAAAAAAAAGTGGACAGCCTCTGAGATCTGTACCCCTCATCTGATGAGGCCTTGCCAGACTCTCCCCCGATCCCCCCAGCCAGCCAGGCCAGCTACCTGCTCACATCCCAGCCACCCTCTTGGGCTGCGAATCTCCGCGTGTTTAATGTCTGCTTTGGTTATTACCTTGGGAATTGTTACCCTTTTGATTGTATTTCCTCTGGTGTCTTTGTTTACCTTCCTCACTGTTCTACCTCCTGGCCAAGTCTCTCAGCTTAGCTGCCCTGGTGTGGGGTGTTTTCAAACCTTCCAGCCACAGCTCCTGCCCTGGGGCTGGACAGCTCGGGGGCCGACCCCTGACGGGCCCATCTCACAGCTCCTGTCTTGCCAGGTTGAACGTACGCATCATCAAGTCAGAAAGGGGGTGTGTGGAGGAGAGCCAGAGGTAACTATTGCTTCATGAAAAGAAGCGTCTTAGAAACCCATATCGGAGGCCCCCTCCCTGCCTGCAGGGAGCTGCCCCCCCACCCCCGCCCCTGCCCGGGTTCACACAGCACCGGACCTTCCCACATCCGAACTCACCTTCTCGCGGGGATCTCAACTCTGGATGACAAGGCTTTATTTGTAAATATGCTCTTAATATGCAACTTTGAGGATAAAATAGAAACATCGTATTTTAAAATATAAGATGAAGTGTGACGCACTGTATACAATTTAATATATATTTTTAGGATTTTGTTATTTAAGAAAATGGAATGTAACGGTACTTAACTTTTACAAAAGAGAGAAAACTGTTATTTTTACTGTCTGGAGAAAATAAATATTCTCATTGTTGTAGAAACAGTGGTGGAGCTGGTCGTAGTTTCTGGGGGGAGTACTAGGCAGGGGGTGGGGGAGGTATCCCATTGTGTGACGCTGCGTTCTTCTCTAATCCTGCGCCTCACCATTCCCTTGGTTCTTCCCACCACTGTCTTTCACGGCCTTGCCCCGCAGTTGCTCTTTAGCTGGTAAGACTTGAGAGGGAGGCGGGGGAGGTTGGTGGCGAGAGCACAGGGCTCTGGACTCAGAAAGACCCAGGTCTGAACTGGTCTCCAGACCCAGGTCTGAACTGGCCCCAGCTTCCTCACCTGGAAAGTGCAAGTAACTGTACCTCCACCTCAGAGGGATTATGAAAATCAAATGAGTGCTTATGTAATTAATTAGGAGCCCTTGTGGAAGTGACCTTGCCTTTCAGAGCAACCAGTTCCTCCCTCTCCCTTTCTTCTCCCCCTGTTTTCTTTTTAATATGAATAGAAGCTCCCTGGAAGAGTTGCCAACTGTGTTAGGTCCCTTAGGCACTCCGCATATCCTAACAGCACTTTGGGTGTTGTGGCCCCTATTTTGCCATTGGAGTCCCTGGATGTACTAACAGTGGATGTTTTTGGCTGCTAATGGAAAGGTTGGAGGTTTGAGTCCATCCAGAGGTGCCTCAAAAGAAAGGCCTGATGATTTACTTCCAAAAACTCAGCCCCTGAAAACCCTGTGGAGCACAGTTCTAGTCTGACACACAAGGGGTCGCCATGAGTCAGAGCCAACTGGGTGGCAACTGGGTTTTTGTTTTTATGTTGCCGATGAGGAAGCTGAGGCTCAGAGGTGAGGATATGTAGTAGTTGAGGGCACAGCCCTGTGGCCAGCCTGCCGGGGTTCAGAATCCACCATTCATGAGCCATGAGACCCGTACAGGAAAAACAGTAAAGAAGTGATATCAGATTCCTGGTTTAGAAAGTTTACTTGCTTGCGTTATGAAAAACAGATTGGGTAGGGTAAGACCAAGGGCAAAGAGGCCAGTCGGGAAGCTCCTTAGATGCACAGGTCCAGACAGAGATGCCGAGGAGGGTCTGCCCAGCCCACAGGCTGGCAATGGATGGAGGGAGGACAAGGGTGTGAGAAAGACTGACCATGTCTACAGGTCAAGAGCATGTCCTTGGTGCCAGACTGCTTGGGCTCAGATTCCAACTCCACCACTTACGATGTGAACTTGAGCAAGTACCCAGCCCTGTGTGCCTGTTTTCCCATCTGCAAAATGGGGCTAAGGAGCCCTGGTGGTGCAGTGGCTAAAGTGCTCAGCTGCTAACTGGAAGGTTAGCAGTATGAACCCCAAAACAGCTGCTCCTTAGGAGAAAGATGTGGCAGTCTGCTTTCTTAAAGATTACAGCCTCAGAAACCCTATGGGGCATTTCTACGGTGTCTTATGGGATCACTAGGAGTTGGAATTGACTCCACAGCAGTGGGTTCTGGTTTGGGGTTTAAAATGGGGGAATTACAGTGCCTACCTCATAGGATTGTGATGAGTTATTACCTGTCATATGTTTTCCATAAATGTTAGCGGTTCCTTTCATTACAGAATAGCTGTGGGGGTTAAGAGCAAGGAAGCATCTAGGATGATGCTCAGGTGTTTTAGGTGCCTGAGTGGAGAGAGGTGCCATTCTTTGAGACAGGAGCATAAAAGGACACCAGGTGTGGGAGAAAACATGACAAGTTCATTTGAGATCTGTGGAGTGAGATCCCTATGGGACATGGAGGTAGAGCTGCCCAGTAGGTGGTTGGATAGACAGCCTGAGACTCAAGCCATGGCCTGGCCCGGGGAACACAGAACAGGGACACATGGAAGCAGAGGACATCCCAGGGGCAGCATCCAGGGTGATCCCAGATGGCTGCTGGCAACAGTGCCTCAGGACCCATCGAGGCAGAAGAGGAGGGACCTGGGCAGGACAACCAGAGAGGGGCAGGGGCCAGCCGAGGGGGTGGTCCCAGAAGCCAGGGCAAGGGCACCTACGAGCAAAGCTTCTAACCTGACTGACTAGTTGGCACACACAGACTTGGCTCTCTGAGTCCCAATTCCAAATTCTCAGGAGATAAATTGCCGGGCAAGGTCTCCTTGGTCCAGCTAGTTACTGCTGGAGTGTAGGGCTCTTGAATGGCCTCATCGGTAGCGCAAATGGTTTGCGTTCGTCCACCAACCTAAAGGTTGAGGTTCAAACCCACCCAGCGGTGCCACAAAAGGAAGACCTACTGATCTGCTTCCACTAAAATTTCAGCCAAGAAACCCCACGGAGCAGTTCTACTCGGCAACGCACGGGATCCTCGTAAGTCAGAGTCAATTCAACAGCAAGGGGCTTGGTTTTTCGTTTGTTCGCTTTAGGGTTCCTGGAGAAAAGGGGGCACAGGCCAGTGCAACAAAAGAATACTACCACCAGACCTACTGGACTGGTTGAGACTGAAGGACTCCGAAGACTTTTGCCCTGAGACACTCTTCAAACCTTGAACCAAACTAACCCCTGTGGTCACCTTGTATCCAAATAACGGATTGGCTCAAAAATAATGAATGCCACCTGTAAGTACTGTGCTCCTTTAAAAAATCACCTATGTGAGACCAAATGGTCAACAATTACTTTAAAACAGAGATGAGAATGTCAGCGGGCAGGGAAACTAGATTAAATGGACATGGAACAACCAGAATGGAAATGAGAATGTTCGCACGTTGTGAAGAATGTAACCAGTGTTACTGAACAACTTGTGTAGAAATTGTTGAATGGGAACCTAAACTGCTGTGTGAACCTTCACCAAAAACCCAGTAAAATCTGCAAAAACCAGAACCTGGGTAAGGCAGAAACCCGTCAGAGAAGGGAAACTCAAATATTTTCCACTAAAGCGAGCAATAGAAAGTGGTAAGACTGTGCCCTGTCAAAGGCAGAAAACTTGCAAGACCTGGAAAAACAAGGCAGCCCCATCGAGTTCTGGCTCCCACAGGTTCCACTGTATTATTAAAAAAAAAAAATACTATCACTGCCTTCACCGCAGACAACTTTCTCAGAGTGTGGTGCGCAGACCACTCACATCAGACTCCCTGGTGCCCTTGTTCAAAATGCAGATTCCTGGGCCCGACCCCAGGCCTACCAAATCAGAATCCCTGGGACGCTTCCTAGATGACTCTGACGCACACTGTAGTTTGATAACCGCTTTAATTTGAGAAATGTGGTTGATAGTCGCCACCTTCTCTTCTGAAACAAATTGTTCACACGTAGACAGCCGCGTGAGTCCTGATCGCTGCTTCCTTCACCGTCAGCAGTGTATGTGTTAGTCACCCACAAAGGCTGTTTCTTTCCAAAGACTCTTCACAGGCCAAGTGGGCAGAGGCCTGTAGCACAGCGGTTCTCCCAGATACCTCTCTGGAAGGGGCATTGCCTTGATGTAAGTTTTGTACATTGTCCTCCCCCTGTCCCTTACTAACTTCTGCCCTCACCCAAAGCTTTGTTGTCATCCTTGTGGGTTGACATTGAGTCAATTCTGACTCGTGGCGACCCCGTGTGTGCAGAGTAGAGCTGTTTCAGAGGGTTTTGGGAAGCAGATTGCTGCCAGACCTTTCTTCCAAGGCATCTTTGAGTGGGTTCAAACCACCAACCTTTCAGTTAGTAGTCAATTACTTAACCATTTGCATTGCCCAGCACAGCCCATCCTAAGACCCAGCTGGCACCGTTGCACTAGGATGGCCCCTTTAAAGGCCAGCTTTCCTCAAGTGTTTATCTTCTCTGAGCTTCCCTTCTGTCTTTCCCAGAAGCTCCCTCCTTCCATGAAGGAAAATATTTTTAGTGGCAGGAAACGGCTGGTGGAAAACAATCGGGGTGGCCTTGCTGGTGAATGTCTTAGAGATAATCATGTGACAGAAAAATAATAATAAATGTGGCCAGAATTTGCAGCCGTCCTGCCTAAAGAACCAACTTTGGATTCTGGAACACAAGGACCAGAGTCCATGTGAGTCGCTTTTGGGAACCACTGATCTGGGCCTCGTGCCCTGTGTTCTCCCAAACCTAAGAGATGCAGACACGAAAACCCCAGCCACCTGGGAGCCAGGCACCAGGATAGCATCCGCCTCATCCTTTGTCGGGCCATCAAAAGCTCTTCCCCCTGTGGGAAGGGAAAGAGCTGGACAAGGGTGACCTTGTCTCCAAGCTTGGAAGTCACATGGCCATCCCCTGTCCCCCCTGGGCTGTGCATGCCTGAGAGAGCAGACCATCCCTGGGCCGAAGAGAACTGTGGTGCTTTTGTTCCTCTGTGGCAGGGTCGGGTCCCCATGGGGGATTGTTTTTGCTCGGCTGAAAGGGACACTTCGGGGATAGATTATTTCAACCTCAAGAAGCAACAACATTTGCTTGTAACAGGAAGTCTTCATTTCTGGTCTCCAGCTGTTGTCTGGAGCCACCAGGCCCCCGCTGAAGAGGACTACACCCGGCCACCGGGGGCAGGCAGTGCTGGGCGGATCCTGGACGAGGACCAGCCAATGTCCAGGATGCCCGGCTTCGGGGACGCCCTGTGCCTTCCCGAGAGTCACACGTGGTGGTCACTGGGCTCTAGAATGAACCTGTTAGCTGTGGATGACTGGGCCGGGGGCCAGGGGCTCCAGAGAGAAGCATTTGAGGGGGAACATGGATCCAAGCTTGAGGTCCAGCGTTAACTCCACAGAGGAAAGAACTGAAATGTCTGAAACAGCCAAGACTTTTATAAGACAGTTTCAGATTTCATTTCTTTCACTCCTAGGAACATTCACCATTCTTCAAATGAGGCCACTGGATTTTTAAAAATGAAATTGGGGGCCTGCTATGTTGCATATTGATCACATATATGTGTTTAGTTAGCTTGCCTTTATTGCTAGCACCAAAGATGAAATTGGGTCAAGGGAGGGTTCAGAGTTCATATTTAGCCAAATATGAGGCAGCTCTTCATGGGCCTGGGGTGAGCTGAGGAAAGGGGTTTTGAAGAATCAAGGATAAGAATAAGAATAAGAATAAGAATGTCAGCTACTGTTTCTGCAGTACCTACGGTGTGCCAGCAGCTGTGCCAAGACGTTGCTGAATTCATCTTTGCAACAACTCACCAAGGGAACCGAGACTCAGAGAAGGGACCCAGCCACTGGAGGGCAGGGCCAGGATTCACCCCAGGTCTGCAGGCTCCAAAGCTGGGCTTCTCACTCCTGTTGTACCGCTGTCCCCTCCCACCCATGGCAGTGGGGTGGGCTCTAAGGGAGGCTCCATGACCCCAAATATCGCCACGATTGTGGGCAGTGCCTCCGGACAGCCCAAGGAAAGTGGTATGCGTAGTGCAGGGGTGGGTAAACTACCTGTTTTTACAGCCCACAAGCTGAGAATTGCCTTTTAAAATCCTTGAAAAAAAAATCAGAAGATTTTGTGACATGTAAAATGTATGTGCTGTCGTTGTTAGGTGCGGTCAAGTTGATTCTGACTCAGCGACCGAACACGACAGAGTAGAACTGACCCATAGGGTTTCCTAGGCTATAATCTTTACGGAAGCAGATCATCTGGTCTTTCTCCCACGGAACTGCTGGATGGGTTCAAATCACAGACCTTTCGGTTAGCAACCAAGCATTTAACCATTTGCACCACCTGAACTCCTTTGAAAGTTATATAAAAATTCAAATTTCAGTGTCCACAGATAAGGCTTTATTGGAATACAGCCACACCCATTTGTTCACAAATTGTGGCTGCTCACTTGTGGGCCCCCACTGTACCCCCAGGGCCCCACCCCTCACAGCGGCGTTATCTTATTTGATCCCTATCATAATTGTATGAATTAGGTATTGTGATTACCCGCATTTGCGTGATGATGACTCTGAAGCTCAGAGAGGTTAACTCAGTCAAAAAGCATACATAGCCCAAGCCTGTTTGCTCTCCTGGGAGACAAGATGGGCGAGTGTCAGTTGTGGAGAAATGGAAGGAAAAGGTGCTGGCAGAACAGGCCTGGAGGAACGTGACGCCACCTCCTGAACCCTGGGCTCCATCAGAGAGAGGGCCTGGGAGAGGCTTCCTCCCCGAATACCATATCTTAGTTTGAATGGTTTACACCCCAGGGGAGGGCGGCTGGTTTCCTGAGCTGCTCCCAGGCCCAAGCCAGAGGCTCCAAGGACAGAGGCACTAGCTCCAGAACAGCTGGTGGCCCTTGCATTGCTTTGCGTCTCCCAGGGTCTCTTAATTATAACCAATTTGCCACCCTCAGCAATTCCTTGTTCTCCTTTGCTAATACCCATGAGTTGGAAGCATCAGCTGGTCTTCCAGCCAAATGCCAGGCTGAAATCATTTCCCTTTCCCACGTAGGGAGTCCTCCAGTCGCCTAGCCGCTCGCTTTTCTTCTCGGACCTGGAGGCGAACTCAGCCTGCCTTTTTCATGCTGCTTTCCTTGGCTGAGATCTGCCATCCAAATCTCTTAGCAAAGGGGAAACAGAATCTATTTAACTCCCCAGCTTCTCGCCTTCCCGGCTGACCCTCCAAGTTCAGGGAGACTGACCCAAAGGAAGGCCTTTCGTCTTGGAGGGTGTTGTATGCCGTGGAGTTGATTCCAACTCTTAGTGGTCCTATAGGACAGAGTAGAACTAGGCTGTAATCATTACGGGAACATATCGCCAGGTCTTTTGTCCTGCAGAGCCGCTGGTGGGGTCTAACCACCGACCTTTTGGTTAGCGGCCGAACACTTAACCACTGTACCACCAGGGCTTCTTTTCTTCTTGGGTGCTCCTCGCCATTTCCTCATTCCAGCTTTAGGTTATTTGCAGCTTGGAGCCAAGGCTTTGGAACCTCTGCTCCTGAAACACACCGCGAGCTGTGCCCATGAGTTTTTTGGGGTGCCAGGGACCAGAGGTGGGGCTGAGAAAGGGGCAGCATGAGGGAGGGAGGATGGGCCTTCTGTCACACCCTGTGCGTGTAAACTTGGCCAAGTGGCCTGGCTTCCCTGACGAAGCCTTTGAGCATAGTTTGAGACTATAAGCTCTGGCTTCATGAGGACTAGGGTCCCATGCAGGCCCTGCCGTTCACCAGTTCACAGACCTCAGGTGAGTTACTTTACCTTCCTAACCTCCATTGTGTTGGTAGTGGTGGTGGTGCCATCGAGCTGGTTCTGCCTCAGACCAACCCTGTGCACAACAGAATGAAACACTGCCCAGCACTGCACTGTCCTCACAATTGTTGCTACTTTGAGCCACTTGCTACTTGTTGGAGCCACTGTGTCAATCCATCTCCTTGAGGATCTTCCTCTTTTTCACTGACATTCTACTTTATCAAGCATGACCTTCTTCTCCAGGGACTGATCCATCTTGATAACATGTCCAAAGCACATGAGACAAAGTCTCACCATCCTCGCTTCTAAGGAGCATACTGGCTGTACTTCTTCTGAGACAGATTTGTTTATTCTTCTGGCAGCCCATAGTATATTCAATATTCTTTGCCATAATTCAAATGCATCAATCATTCTTCAGTCTTCCTTGTTCATTGTCCAGCTTTTGCATACATATGAGGCAATTGAAAATACCATGGCTTGGGTTGGGCACACCTTACTCCTCAAGATGACATCTTTGCTTTTTAATATTTTAAAGAGGTCTTTTACAGCAGGTTTGCTCAATGAACCTACAGTAAACTCATTTACACTGTTCCTGTTAGCTACCATCCAGTCAGCCCAGAACAAAACGAAAGTCTGTCTTAGTCTGGAAGCTCCACTGAAACTTGTTCAGCATCATAGCAACACACAAGCCTCCACAAACGGACGGGTGGTGGCTGTGAATAAGGTGAGTGGGCTGGTAGTCAAACCTGGATCCCCCAGGTGGGAGGCAAGAACTCTACCACTGCACATCCACTATCCGCACAGACTCCTCTATAAAGTAGAGAAAACATGGTGCCTGGCTACCACTGCCGACCTTTCTGATCAGGAGCACAACAGATGGGTCTTGACGGAGTGGGAGCGAAATGTGGAACAGAACTCAAATTCTTAAAAAGTCCAGACTTACAGGACCAGCTGAGCTGGAGAACTCCCCAAGACTATCGCCCTGAAATACTAATTAAACCTTGAACCAAAACTATTCCGTGAGGTCACCTTTTAGCTAACTAACAGATTGGCTCATAAAATAATCAATATCATCTGTGAGTACTGTGCTCCTTTAAAAAAAATTATCTGTGTGGGACCAAACGGTCAACTTTTACTCAAAAGCAAAGATGAGAAGACAACGGGGGCAGGGAAACTAGATTACAAGCCCTGGAAAAACCAGAACCTTTTAATAATAAGAAAGTTTGACACACTGTGAAAAATGTAACCAATGTCACTAAACAAATTGTGCAGAAATTGTTAAACGGGAACGTAATAATGCTGTGTAAACTTTCACTGAAAACACAGTACAATATTTTAATTAAAAAAATAGTAAAATAGATATAGTAATATAGGTATAATGTCATTTCTCATAGGGTCGTTGTGAAGATTAAATGCAATAATACAGGTAAAATGTTGCACTCAGCCTCCGGCCTGTGAATCTCACTACATTTCAACTATGATGATCAGTGATCTAAGGATAATGCTACTCCTAAAGACAAAGGTCTGGAGAGGAGTCAATGGGTCCAGGGCCTGGTCCATAGTCCCAACTCATAAATGGGCTGAATCACGTGGTTCTCAAAGCTCACCTCGCAGAGTCCACCAGGAGCACAGGAGACCTCTGGTGAGCCCTTGAACTCTAGTGCCCAAGAGCCTCGCTTTGAGAGTGAGAACCCCCATTTTAAGTAGCTAGCTTTCCCCAATACATTCAATATGTGGCCCCATTTTATAAAAGCCTGTATTGACCTTCACTTTCTTGGGCCATGTCTACTAAACAAAAGTACATTTCTCTGCTGGCTTCCTGCCTGCAGTAGATTTCCTTATCTGATACATCAGATAATAGAACAAATACAGGATTTGGATGTCCTCAAATTTTCCTCAAGGCACAGGTGGGCAAACAGGCAGGCTAAGGCCCCTGGCCAAGCTTGCAGGGGGAAGGCACAAGAAGCTGCCAAGAAACTGCAGGCCAGCATTGTCCCCAGGCCCTTCCTCCTGTACCCTTGTCATCCTTTGAGCCATCGCGGTGCAACCTTGCTCACCAGCGCCACCCAGTGGTAAGACAGAGCTGCAGAAGAAGGCCTGCCTTGAATGTGAATCTCTTCGTTGAAGCCGGGTTTCTTGGTCATTGAATCCTAAAACTGGGCGTTAACTCACGACTCTCAGTCTCCCCGCAATATCTATAAGCGCTCAGACTTACTTAACGCCTGACAAGAGGGCAAGTGTCCAGGGCCCTGAGGGTCAGTCCCCAGGGCCCAGACCCCATGGGACCCAACAATAGTCTTTATGACTTTATCATAAAGTCTTTATGAATATCATTTGTTGTTGTTGGGTACAGTCGATCCCAACTCATAGTAACCCTATAGGACAGAGTACAACTGCCCCACAGGGTTTCCAAGGCTGTAATCTTTATAGAAGCAGATCACCAGGTCTTTCTCCCACAGAGCCACTGAGTGGGTTCAAACTGCTAGCCTATTGGTTAGCAGCTAAATGCTTACCCATTGCACCACCAGGGATCCTTCGTTAATAGCATTTAACCTGTTGCCATCAAATCGATTCTGACTTATAGCGACCCTATAGGACAGAGTAGAACTGAGTAGAACTCTCCCATAGGGTTTCCAAGAAGCGGCTGGTGGATTTGAACTGCCAGCCTTTTGGTTAGCACCCTGAACTCTTAACCACTGCGCTACCAGGGCTCCTCATTAATAGCATAGCCTCCTTTTTTCTGCTTATTAAAGAGACTCATTCCATCACCTGGGGAGGTATTGGATAAATTATTCTACTTCTATTCTATGAAATCTGTGCAGCCATTCAAAGTAGTGTGGTGCGTTTATAGATACTCTACCAGAAATACCCCCAAAACATCAAAAGTGCAAAAATTGGGTCGTAGAACAAAACATATGCCTGAAACCAAGTTTGAAAATATTTTTAAAAGAGAGAGAGGAATATGTGTATGTAAAGGCCAAACAAAGGCCTGGAAGGTTGCACACCAAGCTTTCATCACAGTCACCTTTGGAATGTGGAGGAAGATAGGAAGGAAGGGAGATGCTAACGTTTTCTGGGATGGATTTATATGTAGATTGAATCTTTTGCAACAAGAATGCATTCATGAATTACGTGCGTAATTCTGGGAAAAAATGCACATTGATTATATAAAATTTGGAAAGCACACAAAAAGAGCATTGAAATAAGTCTCTAACCATCACAGCACTCAGAAGCTTCTAGAACACACCAGGAGCACTGAGGAGAATCGCTTTGGTCTGCGTGGGGAAGACACGTGGGGCTCCAGGGATGGTAGGTGTGCCTACCCAAAGCTGCTGGTCCGTACATTTTGCTGCCCCAGCATCGCCCACACCACTGCCCTGCCCACCCTGAATCACTCCCAGAGACGTCTGCTGGTACAGGAGCCTCTGAAAAACTTCTCCCAGGGCCAGAATGTTCAGCCCCCAACCCAAAAGTTCTTTTTCTTTGTTCGCTACAAAATAAACATCTCCAGCCCCCCTGGGCTACTGACAGTACAAATGTTTATGCCTCTGGAAAGAGAAAAAAGCCCTTGCAAGTTCTCCCTAGCAGATGGGTGCCAAGTCAGTAATTAACCCTCCACAATTGGGGTTTCTGATCTTCTGCCAACGGGTCTGCAGCAGGTTGGGGGTTGGCTGATGGGGTTGAGCCAAAATTTCGCATTTGATGGGCCTTCGAGGTCTTGGAACACTTTCTGTAAAGGACACCAGCTGCATCTTTAAAACTGAATTAGGCACTAGGGGCCTACCCCCCAGAACGCCCCCCACACCACTGCACCCTGCTCCAGGCAAAGGGTTGTGGGCAGCCACAGCATTCGTCAAACCACTCGGTGTAGGGGGTGGGGAGGGTTGGTGCCCTGCCTGATGCATGTACACGTAGCTGGGAACAGCAAGGCCTGCTGAATGGCAGGGACTTAGCTATATTGATGTCAAGCATTTATTAAATGCCTGAGGACCAGGATCCCTACCAAATTCTACACACTGTGTATTATTTAATCCTTCAACAACCCCACAGGTAAAAAAAAGTCACCGTCAGGTCAATTACAACTCATGTTGACCCCATGTGTTACCAAGTAGAACTGCTCCATAGGGTTTTCTTTTGGTGCAGTGGTCAAGCACTTGGTTGCTGTCTTAGGCTGAGTTCTCCAGAGAAGCAAAACCAGTAAAGCATATAAATATATAGAGAGAGAGGTTTATATCAAGGAAATGGCTCATGCAATTATAGAGGCTGGAATGTCCCAAGTCCATGGATCAGGATAGAAGCTTTTCTCAATTCACATAGCCACAGGGGTTGGCGAATCCCAGATCAGCAGGTTGGAAAGCAGGGCTCTTGCTCACGGGCTGTGAAGATTGATGAATCCCAAGATTGGCAGGCAAGACCACGAGGCTTCTCCTGATTTACGTACCTGCGGGTGCTGGCCAACCCAAGATGGGCAGGTCGGAGGGCAGGGCTCTGACTCACAGGCTGTGAAGATCAATGAATCCCAAGGTCAGCCAATAAGCTGATAGCTCAAGTTCCAAGAATTGGAGGTCAGATAAACAGGATGCAGCCGCATGGTCCAGAGCAAGCAAAAAGCCAGAACATCTGCTTATATTTGGATGCAGGCCGCACCTCCAAGGAAACTTCCCATCAACTGATTGGCTACTCACAGCGGATTCCATCGTGGAAGTGATCACATATAAACACTAAGAATCATGGCCCAACCAAGTTGACACACAATCTTAACCATCCCAGTTGCTAACCACAAAGTTGTTGGTTCAAACCCACCAGATGCTCCATGGGAGAAAGATGGGGCAATAGGTTTCGTTTTTTAATCTTT
This sequence comes from Loxodonta africana, assembly GCF_030014295.1. Classification (NCBI taxonomy): domain Eukaryota; kingdom Metazoa; phylum Chordata; class Mammalia; order Proboscidea; family Elephantidae; genus Loxodonta; species Loxodonta africana. The sequence goes on along the minus strand of NC_087360.1, from coordinate 27,261,442 downwards.
ACAGAAGCAGATTTCCAGGCCTTTCTTCTACAGCACCACTTGGTGGGTTAGAACCACCAACCTTTAGGCTAGTAGTCAAGTGTGAACAGTTTATGCTACCCAGGGACCTGTCCCCTAGGTTGTTGCTGTTAGGTGCCACTGAGTCAATTCCCACTCATAGCAATCCCATGTGACAGAATAGAATTGCCCCATAGGGTTTCCTAGTTTTTTTTTTTTTTTAATCTGTACAGAAGGAGCCCTGGTGGGCAGTTCTACTCTGTTACATAGGGATGGTACCTAACTACAAAGAACAATCTTTATGAAAGCAGATCTCTAGACCTTTCTTCATTGGCACCACTGGTTGGCTTCGAACCACCAACCTTTAGGCTAGTAGTCGAGCATAAACCATTTACATCACCCAGGGACCTATCCCATAGGTAGCCTCTTGCCACTGACTTGATTCCGACTCATAACGACTCTATAGGACAGAATAGAACTGCCCAATAGGGTTTCCAAGGCTGTTTTTGTTTTTTTTTAAATCTTTACAGCCCCACGCATCTGTCGGTTTGTGGTGGCTTGCGTGTTGCTGTGATTCTGGAAGCTATGCCATGAGTACTTCAAATACCAGCAGGGTCACCCATGGTAGACAGGTTTCAGTGGACCTTCCAGACTAAGACAGACTAGGAAGGAGGACCTGGCAGTCTACTTCTGAACAAATAGACCAGTGAAAACCTTATGAATAGCAACGGAATATTGTCTGGTAGAGTGCCAGAGGATGACGCCTCAGGTTGGAAGGCACTCAAAAGATGACCGGGAAAGAGCCGCCTCTGCAGAGTAGAGTCATCCTTAATGATGTGGATGGAGTCAAGCTTTTGGGATCTTCATTTGCTGATGTGGCATGACTCAAAATGAGAAGAAACAGCTGCAAACATCCATTAATAATTGGAACATGGGATGTTTCCGATGTAGGAAAATTGAAAGTCATCAAAAATGAAGTTGAACACATAAAGATCAATATCCTAGGCATTAGTGAGCTGAAATGGACTGGTATTGGCCACTTTGAATCAGATAATCATATGGTCTACCGTGCCAGAATGGCAAATTGAAGAGGAATGGCATTGCATTCATTGTCAAAATGAACATTTCAAAATCTCTTCATACATTTACAAGGAAGGCCAGTTAATGCAATTATTATTAAAATTTATGCCCCAACTGATAATGCCAAAGATGAACAAACTGAAAATTTTTACCCACTTCTGCAGTCTGAAATTGGTCAAACATGCAATCAAGGTGCATTGATAATTACTGGTGATTGGAATGCGAAAGTTGGAAACAAAAAAAGTTGAAAACATGGCCTTGGTGATAGGAATGATGCTGGAGATCACATGATAGAATTTTGCAAGGCCAACAACTTCTTCATTGCAAATACCTTTTTCAACAACATAAACAGCGACTGTACGCATGGACCTTGCCAGATAGAATACACAGGAATCTAATCAACTACATCTGTGGAAAGAGGTGATGGAGAAGCTCAATATCATCAGTCAGAGCAAGGCTAGGGGACAACTTCGGGACAGACCATCAATTGCTCATATGCAAGTTGAAGTAGAAGCTGAAGAAAATTAGAGCAAGTCCACAGGAGACAAAATATGACCTTGAGTATATCCCACCTAAATTTAGAGACCATCACAAGAATAGATTTGATGCATTGAACACTAATGACTGAAGACCAAGTGAGTTGTGGGATGATACCAAGGATATCATACATGAAGAAAGCAAAAGGTCATTATAAAGACAGGAAAGAAAGAAAAGACCAAAATGGACAATAAGAGAGACTGAAACTTGCTCTTGAACATAGTGCAGCTAAAGCAAAATGATAAAAGAGTCGAACAGAAGATTTTAAAGGGTGGCTCAAAAAGACAAAGTATTATAATGAAATGTGCAAAGACCTGGAATGAGAAAACCAAAAGGGAAGAACACTGTCAGCATTTCTCAAACTGAAAGAACTGAAGGAAAAATTCAAGCCTCAAGGTGCAATATTGAAGGATTCTATGGGGAAATTATTGAACGGCAAAGGAAGCATCAAAAGAAGGTGGAAGGAATACACAGAGTCACTGTACCAAAAACAATTGGTCGATGTTCAGCCATTTCAGGAGGTAGCGTATGATCAAGAACTGATGGTACTGAAGGAAGAAGTCCAAGGTAAACTGAAGGAAATGGTGAAAAACAAGGCTCCAGGAACTGAAGGGATACCAACTGAGACGTTTCAACACATGGATGCAGCACTGGAGGTGCTAACTCGTCTATGTCAAGAAATTTGGAAGACAGCTTCCTGGACAACCGACTAGAAGAGACCCATATTTGTGCCCATTCCAAAGAAAGGCAATCCAACAGAATGCAGAAATTATCCAACGACATCATTAATATCGCTGACAATAAAATTTTGCTGAAGATCATTCAAAGGCAGTTGCGTAGCACATCAACAGGAAAGTGCCAGAAGTTCAAGCCAGATTCAGAAGAGAACATGGAACCAGGGATATCATTGCTGATGTCAGATGGCTCTTGGCTGAAAGCAGAGAATAACAGAAAGATGTTTACCTATGCTTTATTGACTATGCAAAGGCATTCAACTGTGTGGATCATAACAAATTATGAATAACATTGCAAAGAACGGGAATTCTAGAACACTTAATTGTGCTCATGAGGAACCTGCACATAGACCAAGAGGCAGTCGTTGGAACAGAGCAAGGGCATACTGCATGGCTTAAAGTCAGGAAAGGTGTGTGTCAGGGTTGTATCCTTTCACCATATGTAATCTGTATGCTGAGCAAATAATCCAAGAAGCCAGACTATATGAAGAACACAGCATCAGGATTGGAGGACGACTCATTAACAACCTACAAAATGCAGATGACACAACCTTTCTTGCTGAAAAATGAAGAGGACTTGAAGAACTTACTGATGAAGATCAAAGACCACAGCCTTCAGTATGGATTACGCCTCAACATAAATAAAACAAAAATCCTCATGACTGGACCAATAAGCAACATCATGATAAACGGAGAAAAGCCTGAGGTTGTCAAGCATTTCATTTTACTTGGATCCACAATCAACACCCACGGAAGCAGCAGTCAAGAAATCAAACGATTTGCATTTGGGCATATCTGCTGCAAAAGACCTCTTAAAGAGTGTTAAAAAGCAAAGATGTCACTTTGGGGAGTAAGGTGTGCCTGACCCAAGCCATGGTATTTTCAATCACCTCACAGGCATGTGAAAGCTGGACAATAAATAAAGAAGACCGAAAAAGAATTGATGCCTTTGAATTATGGTGTTGGCGAAGAATATTGAATATACCATGGACTGCCAGAAGAAGGAACAAATCTGTCCTGGAAAAAGTACAGCCAGATTGCTTTTTTGAAGTGAGGATGGTGAGACTTTGTCTCATGTACTTTGGACATGTTATCAGGAGGCATCAGTCCCTGGAGAAGGACATCGTGCTTGGTCAACTAAAGGGTCAGTAAAAAAGAGGAAGACCCTTAAGGAGATGGATTGACACCCTGGCTGCAACAAGGGGTGCAGGACCAGGCAGTATTTTGTTCTGTTGTACTTGGGGTCACTATGAGTCAGGACTGACTGTTGAGCAACAACAATCTTTACAGATGCAGACAGCCACATCTTTCCCCCGAGGGGCAGCTGACGGGTTCGAATCACCAACCTTTCGTTATCAGCCCAGAAACCTGCTGTTGCTGTTACATAATCCTGAATGGGTAACTTCTCTTCTTCATGCAGAATGTAGCCCTTGTCCAAGACCCTTGGGCTGGTAAATGGAGGCAAAGCTGGGACTGGACCCAGGGATTTCTTTACAGCCTCAAAGCCACACACCCCCATCCGCACATTTGTGTCCGCAAACTGCTTCCACACAGTCATCAACTTTCAGGCTTCCAGAAACAACACACAACTCCAGGAGGCTCACCTGTGGGAACTTCATGCAAAGATCATAGTCATGTCTTCCCTTGGAGCAAGTGAGAGGGGCAGCTGTTAGCTGCCACCAGGACCAGAATCCTCCCTTATCTTTCCTATGGGGAAAATGAGCCCTCACCTCATCTAAGGTCCCACCGTGGCGGGCCAGTGGAAGACCTGGATTTCATTCTCAGCTGATGCACCTTGTGCACAGCCACCACCATCAGTGGCAGATTGCTTGTTGCTTTGATGCTGAACAGGGTTCAGCAGAGCTTGCAGATTTAGACGAACTAGGAAGAAAGGCCTCGTCATCTCCTTCTGAAAATCAGCCAGTGAAAACCCTATGGATCACAACAGTCCAATCCCTAACACCAGTCATGGGGATGGTGCAGGACCTTCATGACCACAGGAAAAAAAAAACAGGAAGCACCCTGAAAAATTGAGCCAGTGGCAAGAACCAGGCTGAGGAAAAGGGGAGAAAGCCGATCTTCCCAGTGAGTTCACTGGTCCCACATTCTGGGCAGCCAGAGGGTGGAGGGCAGTTCCTAAGGTTATTTCTTTCTCATGCAAAATCTACCATGGATGTTCATTAGGCACTTGGGCTCTAGCCTGCATCCATCTTGTAGCTCCATTATCTTGGGGCTTCAAGGCACCCTTGTGTCACAAACAGACCAGGGGAAGGGAGTGTGGGCAGAGGATCTCTAGGAGATTTTAGGGACAAGGCCTAAGAGAGATGTATTTCACGTCCTCTCACATTCTGTTACTAGAGCCCTGGTGGTGCAGTGGTTTAACAGTTTGGCTGTTAACCAAAAGGTCGGCAGTTCGAATCCATCAGCCACTCCTTGGAAACCCTATGGGGCAGTTCTACTCTGTCCTATGGGGTCACTATGAGTCGGAATAGACTTGATAGCAACGGGCTCACATTCCATTGGCCAGAACGGGTCACATGATGTCACCTAGCTACAAGGGGCACTGGGAAATTTAGTCTTCCTGTGGGTGGGGCATGTGGGGCCTGAAATTGCTGAATACGTGCCATTGTCTCTGCCACGCTATTCAAAAGTTCACAGACAAGTAAAGGCCTGGAATGAATGTTGCCTAGTGGGAGGAGCAACAGACGATGAGGTTGGAGGAGTGGGCCGGGGCTGGTGTGAGAATCACTGGGCGAAAAGATGGAAGGGATCCTGATTTGCGATCAAGCCTCACTGTGCCAGGTCCTGACATCACTCCAGCCACAGAAGGAGAAGGACAAGATAAAGCCAAAGCGAGAAGCAGAGCCTTCCAGACAAATGTTGAAGGAAACCCAATAGCTCTGAAGATGACAAGTGGCAGCCAAGCCAGCTGGAAGTGCTGGTTGGCTCTCCAGAAAAGAAGAGGATGCAGACAGCTGGAAAAAGAAAACAAAGAACAGAGGAAAGAAAGCAAACACTTGGAGAATTCTCAGAAAATGGGGTCTGGTGGCCGGAAAGGTCTATGGTGCCGGTAGGATTCACAGGCGCGTGACCCCTGCAGCCACACATGGCCTCGCACTCAGAGCACTGTGCACTCAGAGGGTCCCATGCTTGATTTATTTCTCTGCTGTTGCCATCTTGAAAATCTTAATAATATTCAAATAAGGGGCCCTGCATTTTCATTTTGTACTCGGCCCCACAAATTATACAGCCAGTCCTGAGTCTAGAGATACTGGTATTCGTTCTGGATAGTTCTCCTTCCAGGGTCCCTGAGGCCGACGGAGCCGTTTTCCAGCCCGATGGAATAGCAAGCAGGAAATGGGCCTGGAGGAAGATGGACTGGGTGGTCAGCTCAGGAGTGATTTGCTCCTTAACGTTCTCAGTTGCAAACATTTAGAAGAGACTGGCTTTAGCTTCCGCTTGCTCAGGGAGCAAGATTGGTGGGAAACAGGCACTTTATACGTAAGAGTTTTTCAAGAACAGACAATGATGAGCTGTGAAAGGGGTGTGGTGTTGAGGATGGCAGGTGAGTGAGTAGATGAAGTCTAGGAGTCAAATGGGAAAATGGGATGTCAGATTCAAGTAGGAGAATTGGACAAGAAGCCATTGAAGACAGAGAAGACACTAGCCGCTCCTTGGAAACTCTATGAGACAGTTCTGCTCTGCCCTATAGGGTTGCTATGAGTTGGAATCGACTGATGGCAACGAGTTTGGTTTCGGTTTTTACTGTGTGTCAGGCACTGTGCTACATATGTATTAGTTATCTACTGCTGTGTAACAAATCACCCCCACATTTAGCAGCTTAAAACAATAAACATTAGTGGAGTGGTTTTGGCTCAGGGTCTCTCATGAGGTTGTAGTCAAGGTGTTAGCTGGGGCTGCAGTTTCATCTGAAGGCTTCAGTGGGGCTGGAAGATCCACTTCCAAGATGGCTCCCTCATGTAGCTGGCAAGTTGGTACCAGCTGTTGACAGGAGACCTCAGTTCCTCACCACTTGAAACTCTCCCTAGGACTGCTTGAGCATTCTCAAGACACAACAGCTAGCTTTTTCCCAGGGCAAGTGATGTCAGAGAGAGTAAAGTAGAAGCTATATTGTCTTTTTTTTTTTTAAATAATATCGTGCTTTTGGTGATGGTTCACACAGCAGTTTAGGTTTCCATTCTACACAAGTTGTTCAGCAACATTGGGTACATTCTTCACAATGCATGAGCATTCTCATTATTTCCATCTGGTTGTTCCGTTTCCATTAATCTAGTTTCCCTGCCCCTTATATTTTCGTCTTCGTTTTAAGTAATTGTTCACCGTTTGGTCTCGTGTAGGTGATTTTTTAAAGGAGCACAATACTTATAAGTGATATTATTTTCTTAGCCAATCTGTTTTTTACTACAAGGTGACCTCAGGGGTTAGTTTCAATTCACAGAAGCCACATTGTCTTTTATTATACTTTGTCATCCCACCATATCCTATTGGTACACAGGTCAACTGTGTTCAGTGTGTGAGGAGACTGTGGGGGTGTGAGGACAGGGAGATGGAGGATCATTGGCAGCCATCTTGGAGACTGGCTGCCATAGCTTGTTACTTCCATTAGCTCATCTAATCATCACAACAACCCTAGGAGGGTCGGTAATAATATTATCCCCTATTCAGAGGAAGGAACTCTGCTCAAGATCAAACAACTAAGTAGTAGAGCTGGGATTTGAACCCAGGTGTCCTGCCTTGAGCTAGAATCAACTCAATAGCAACTGGTTTGGTTTTTGGTTTTGGTCCTTTGGATACATCTGAGTTCTATGGCAAGCAGGGGTAATGTCAGCAAGGACTGATAGATGTTCACAAAACTCTGTTACAGACACTGGGCTCAAGTAGCAAGACTTTGTGTTTCAGTCATTTGGTGCTGCCCCAAGAGAGACAGGCATCTTCTCTCCAAGTCTCCTAGAGCCCTGGGGAGTTTTGGTATCAGGAGGACAGAGGGCAGGCGGTGGAGAAAGGAGCTGCCTCTCTCCAACCTTCCTAACATCTCCCCAAGTGGACCACTGAGACTCAGTGGATCAGATTCCAGGGCAGGGACTGGGCCCGGTTTACTAATGGCAGGGTCACTGTTAGAAAAGCCTTCACACATCACACATGTGCACACATCACACACACGCACACACCACATGTTCAGACACCACACATGCACACATCACACATGCACACACCACACATGCACACACCACAGTGCACATATTACACACATACACAAACAGCATGCATACATACATACATGCAAGCATACACACCATATACACACAGCACACACACAACACACATACGCACATCAACACTCGTGCACTCCTATACAGAAATACCACACACCCCACAAACCTCACATACACACCACATACACAACACACATGTGCATGCTTCCTGTTCTCCTCTTAAGGTCTCTGCCTCCAAGTGACCGGATTGCTCATTTTTTTTCAACAAATATTTACTGAGCGCATGCTGTGTGTCCAGCACCATGCTGGGTACAAGGGACACAGTGGTATGACTAATAGATTTGTCCCTGCCCTTGTGGAGCCGTGGTGGCACACCCTGAGGGAGGGCTGGTGGCACACCCTGAGGGAGAGCTGGCCTTTTTGGGTCCCCTGTCCTCCTCTCACATATGCTGCAGCTCACCCATACCCTCTGAATGAGCATTGGGTGCAGGCATGGGGGAGGGCCCCACGGAGACCCCGAGCCTGAGCCTTGGGCTGGGCCGGGTTTACCAGAGTTCCGCACAAGGAAGTCATTCATCGTCCTAGTGAATGACAACATGTACTTTACAGCCTGGCAAATGTGTAGATGACCATCCTTTCTCTCTCTCTCTTTTTTTGTTTTTGTTTTGTTTTGTTTTGGTTGTCCCTCGGATGAAGATTTACAGAACAAACTAGCTTCTCATTAAACAGTTAATACACATATTGTTTTGTGACATTGGTTGCCACCCCCACCACATGTCAACAATCTCCCTTCTTGACCTTGGGTTCCCTATTACCAGCTTTCCTGCCCCTCCTGCCTTCTAGTCCTTGCCCCAGGGCTGGTGTGCCCCTTTAGTCTTGTTTTGTTTTATGGGCCTGTCTAATCTTTGCCTGAAGGGTGAACTTCAGGAGTGACTTCGTTACTGAGCTAAAAGGGTGTCTGGGGGCGATACTCTCGGGGTTTTGCCAGTCTCTATCAGGCCAGTAAGTCTTGATCATCCTCCTTGATTGTTTTGTCACAAGGAGATGGAGCTTTCAGGAAATCAGTGATCTTGTCTAAGGGTTCTTACCATTCTTCCTTCCCTGCATGAGATGGTGCTGAGCACCTTTCAGGTATGACTCATCCCATTTCCCTCCTTCTGCTGGCTGTGGGACTTCTCTAAATTCTAGGCAAAAAGAAGTCTGCAGAGATGCAGCGCACCTGGTCACGAGCAGCCACAGAGGGTTCTGCCTGCAAAGCACCGCTGGGTGGCAGCTTCACAGGGCAGAAGGGCCTCCTATTGTCTCTCCTGGGATGAAAATGGTGAGCTTGGCCAGCCACTCCCAACTGTCGTACTCACTGGAGGCAGGTCCAAGACTGAGCACAGTCACAACTTCCTTACCTTGTGTGGGACTCTTGGAGGTAAGGCCCATTTTGTTCTCTCATGGGAACGGTGCACAGCAAACAATCATGAACACCAGATGGGCTGGAGCGACTTCCCACAGGAATTCCACAGCATCTTAGGCTCTCGCCTGAGGAATCTGGGTGGTCCAAGTGGTTTGGATCAGCTTCAAGCCCAAAGGTTGGCAGTTTGAACCCACACAGTGGTGACACAGAAGAAAGGCCTGCTTCCCTAAAGATTACAACCAAGAAAACCCTATGGGGCACTTCTACTCGGTAACACATGGGGTTGCCATGAATCAGAATGAACTAGTTGGCCACAGGTTTGCTTTTTTTTTTTAATGTTCTCACCCCGGTTGCAATATGTTTTATCATCTGGAAGAGCACAGAAAGCCTTGTGTGGCTTGCTCAGAATCGAAGGTCACAGTCCCTTAATCCCAAAAGGAGATTTGTCACCAGGTGATGTCAAAGGGCTCCAGGCCCAGTGTGGGCTCTTCTGAGAGTCTCCCAGTGACAGGGGGTGTTTTGATTTCCTGCTTCTCATGTCCTTGTGCATAGATCTCCCTAGGGGACCTCACAGGAAGCAGGATTTGGGTGTTCCAAGGGCCCCCAGTACTGCAGTCCCATGGTCACTTCAACCACAGGCCTTTGGCACCAGCCGGCAGTGTGGCACTCAGCAGGAGCAGCAGAAGGTGAGGTTGGCGGGGCAGATGCCAGGGGAGCATGCATCTGGTGGGAGGGGCTCAGGTGTGGGGCACAGGCGAGAGAGCCCACGTTGAGACTTTAGGCTGGCCATCCTATCTGTACACCAGTCCTACCTAGGGTGCCTCTGCCATAGATGCCTGCCTGAACGACAGACCCATATCACTTAAAATCTAGACCACAGTCCGGAAAGTCTGCCCACAGACTCTCAGAGTTGGAGGGTCACCCTCCACCGCCCCCCCGCCCCCCGCCCCGGGCAGGTGGTCTTCTACTTCTGCTAGCGATGTCTTGGGGCAGGAAGCTGGTGCCTCATGAGACAGCCAAACCTCCACTGGACAGGTGTGCTTCTCCCCTGTTCAGCCCCTGGATGCATATTGGCCCAGAAACCTGGGCCTTGTCCTTGACCACTCTCTCAATCCCACCCCCTTCGCTTGCCACCGCCCTCCGCCCCCGCCTGAGCCAGGCCACAGCCATCTCTTGCTGCACAGCCCCAGCATGCTGTCCACATCTCCTTCCTATTCTTGTCACCGTCCTCCACCAAGACTACCTTCCTCAACCAGTTCTGACTTACGTCCCCTTCTATGGCCCCAATACTCTTAGGGGAACAGGGTTCTTCTTGATCTGGCCTCAGCCGAACTCTCCAGCCTATAACTATTATTATGTTGTCATGGCAACCGTATGTACAACAGAACACAATGTTGCCTGGTCTTCGATCAATCACCATCTTCACAATCATTGTTGGTGTGCTTGAGATCATTGTTGCAGCCGCTGTGTATTTTGAGTTCCTTCCAGCCTAGGGAGCTCATCTTTCAGCACCGTATTGGACAATCTTCTGTTGTAATCACCAAGGAATACGAAAGAATGCCAGGCAGCCACCAGAAGCTGGAAAAAGCAAAGAACAGATTCTTCCCTAGTGCCTCCAGAGGGAGTGCAGCCCTGCTGACACCTTAATTAGAATGGCTAAAGTTCAAATGCCTGGCCATCCCAAGTGTTGACAAGGATATGGAGCAGCTGGAGCTCTCACAGACTATTTTACAACCACTTTGGAAAAACAGGGAGCCCTGGTGGCTCACTGGTAAAAGTGCTGGGCTGATAACCGGCGGGTCGGTGGTTTAAACCCACCAGCCACTCCTCGGGAGAAAGATGTAGCAACCTCCTTCTGTAAAGATTTACAGCCTTGGAAACCCTATGGAGCAGTTCTACTCTTTCCTATAGGGTTACTATGAGTCGGAATCAACTTGATGGCAGTGGGTTTGGATTTTGAGGGTTGGAAAAAGAGTTTGGCAGTTTTTTGAAAAGTTACACATACACCTACCCTATGACCCAGCAATTCCACGCCTATGTCTCTACCCAAGACATGAAAAGAAATTATGTCCCCATCAAAACGTGTGTGCAAATGTTCATAGCAGTTTTATTCATAATAGTCCAAACTGGAAACAACCCAAATGTCCTTCAGCAGATGAATGGATAAACAAATTGTAGTATATACATACAATAGAATATACTCAGCAATAAAAAGAAATGAACTATTGATATACACCCCTAAGTGATCCATATCCTAGGCATTAGTGAGCTGAAATGGGCTGGTGCTGGCCATTTTGAATCGGACAATCATATGGTCTGCTATGCTCAGAATGACAAATTGAAGAGGAATGGCATCACTTTCATCATATAAAAGAACATTTCAAGATCTATTCTGAAGTACAACACTGTCAGCAATAGGATGATATTCATCCACTCTGATCACTGAGGTTATGTGTCCACTTGGCTGGGCCATGATTCTCAGTGATTTTGCAGTTATGGTATAGTTTGGCAGTCGTACGATGATGTGATCACTTCCATGATGAGATTTGATATGATGTGATCACCCCCATGATGGGATCTGCTATGGGTAGCCAGTCAGTTGAAAGGGCATTTCTTGGAGAATGGTCCACCTCGAATATAAGTGGATTTTCTGGCAATGCTGGACAATGAATAAAGAAGACTGAGGAACTGATGACTTTGAAATATGGTTTTGCTATGAATATTGAATATACCACGGACTGCCAGAAGAACAAACAAATCTGTCTTGGAAGAAGTACAGCTAGAATGCTCCTTAGAAGCGAGGTTGGTGAGACTTTGTCTCACATACTTTGGACATGTTATCAGGAGGGACCAGTCCCTGGAGAAGGACATCATGCTTGGTAAAGTAGAGGGTCAGCAAAAAAGAGGAAGACTGTCAAGGAGATGGATTGACACAGTGGCTGCAACGATGGGCTCAAGCATAACAATGATTGTGAGGATGGTGCAGGACCGGCCAGTGTTTCACTCTGTTGTACATGGGGTCGCTGTGAGTTGTAACCGACTGGACGGCACCTAACAACAACAACAACACTGATATACACAGTAACATGGATGAATCTTAAAACAATTACGTTGAGTGAAAGATGTTTAACCAAAAAAGAGTACGTAAGATATGATTCCATTTATATAAAGTTCTAGAAAATGCAAACTAATCCATAGTAACAGAAAGCAGATCAGCGATTGTCTGGGAGGTGGGGGAAATAAAAAGGGGCACGAGGAAAATTTGGGGGGTGATTAAACATGTTCACTATCTTGGTTGTGTACAATCAAGGTTTCTCAGGTGTATGTTGTTGTTAGCTGCTGTTGAGTTGGCCCCAACTCATGGTGAAGCCTTGCACAATGGAACAAAGTGCTGCCCGGCCCTGCACCATTCCCATTATCGGTTGCAGATCGGACCGTTGTGATCTGTACAGTTTTCAATGGCTGATTTGCAGAAGTAGGTCACCGGGCTTTCTTCCTAGTCCATCTTAGTCTGGGAGCTCCGCTGAAACCTGTTCAGCATCACAGCAATATGCGAATCGCCACTGACAGACAAGCAGTGACTTCACATGAGGTGCATTGGCCAGGAATCAAACCTGGGTCTCCTGCATGGAAGGTGAGAATTCTACCACTGAACCACCACGGCCCCCTCCCAGCTGTATACACATGTTGAAACTTATCAAGTTGTACACTGAAAGTATGTGCAGTCTATTGTATGTGAATTATACCTCATTAAAGCTGTTTAAAATAAAATGATATCATCTAAATTTAAAAATACAGAGGCAATGGGACTGGAGGTTGGAGGCCTTCTCTACTGTCTTAAAACAGAAGTCAGGATGTAAAGCCAGGCGTCTGACTCCTTGCCTGTGTCCTTAGTCTTCTATCTCCTGCCTCCCAGTCTGCACCAAGGATGGTCCTTTCTGGCCCTAACCACAGCTCAGATTCCCCTGGGCATAGCGCAGTGCCTGACATGGATAAGCCGTCCACAACTGCTTCACCTTCTTCTTACTATGCTGCTGCTGCTGCTGATGATGATGATGATAATGGCTTTTCTTTGCTTGTCCCGTGTGCCTTCCTCACTGTAAGCTCCTGAGAACAGCTCCTAGCTTTATAACTGTATATTCCTGCCACAGGACCTTTGCACAAGCTGTTTGCTCCACAAGGAACACCAGTCCCTTCACTGGTTAATTTCCCTCATCCTTCAGGTTTCACGTTACAAAAGATTTCCTTTGATCGGTACTCCTCTCCCAAGCCCTGCCATCTAAATTAAGTCCTTCACAGTGGTTAGGTGTTCAGCTTTTAACCAAAAGGTTGGCAACTCAAATTCACCAGCCGCTCCTTCAAAACCTCATGGGGCAGTTCTACTCTGTCCTACAGGGTCACTGTGAGTCAGAATTGACTTGACAGCAGTGGGTTATTATTCTCTTTGGAGCTCTGGTGGCGCAGTGGTTAAGAGCTTGGCTGCTAACCAAAAGGTCAGCAGTTGGAATCCATCAGCCGCTCCTTGGAAACCCTATGGGGCAGTTCTACTCTGTCCTACAGGGTCCCTATGAGTCAGAATCAGCCTGACGGCAACAAGTTATTATTCTTTTTGCTTCATTCCTTCACATCAGTCCCATATCACAAATCAAAAGTACACAGGTATGATATGGTATGCTATGATATGGTATGCTATGATATGGTATGGTATGATATGTTACGGAGCCCTGGTGGCACAACAGCTAAACACTTGGCCACTAACCAGAAAGGCTGGCAATTTGAACCCACCCAGCATGTCCATGAGAGAAAGACCTGGAGATCTGCTCCCATAAAGATTACAGCCTAGAAAATCCTGTGGGGCTCAACATAATTAAGGACATATACACAAAACCAACTGCTAACATTATCCTAAAGGGAAAAAGACTGAGAGTATTACCTTTGAGAACGGAACAAGACAAGGATGCCCACTATCACCACCTTTATTCGATATTGTAATGAAAGTTTCTAGCCAGAACAATAAGGCAAGAAAGGGAAATAAGGGGTATCCAGATTGGAAAAGAAGAAGTAAAATGATCTCTATTCGTAGATGACATGATCCGATACATAGAAAATCCCAGAGATTCCCCAAGAAAGCTATTGGATCTAATAGAAGGATTCATCAAAGTGGCAAGATACAAAATCAACACACGAAAATCAGTTGGGTTCCTTTACACTAACAAGGAGAATTTTGAAAATGAAATCAATACTATTTACAATACCCCCAAAAGGGTAAAATACCTAGGAATAAATCTGACAGGGATATAAAAGTACAATGCAAACTATAAAACACTACCACAAGAAAGTAAAAGAGACCTTCATAAATGGAAAAATATTCCGTGGTCACGGGTTGGAAGGGTTAACACTGTGAAAATGTCAATATTACCCAAAGCGATCTACAGATATAATGCAATCCCAATCCAAGTTCCAGCAATATTCTTCACTGAAATGGAAAAACATATTACTAACTTTATATGGAAAGGAAAGAGGGCCAGAATAGCCAAAGCAATATTGAAGAACAAAGTAGGAGGCCTCACATTCCCCAATCTCAAAACATACTATACAGCCACAGTAATCAAAGCAGCCTGGTACTGGTTCAATGACAGACACACAGAACTATGGAACAGAATTGAGAATCCAGAAGTAAAGCCGTCCAGCTGATCTTCGACAGGGGGTCAAAGTCCACTCAGTGGGGAAGAAACAAATGGTGCTGGCAAAACTGGATGTCCATTTGCATAAAAATGAAACAAGACCCATATCTAACACCACACACAAAAACTAACTCAAAATGAATCAAAGACCTAAATGTTAAAAATAAAACTATGAAGTTCCTGGAAGATAATATAGGGACAAAACAATGGGACCTAATTATTTTCTGTTATAGGTTATCAAACACAACTACAAATGCATTAGCAATAGAAAACAAACTAGATAAATGGGACCTACTAAAAATTAAATACTTATACTCTTCAAAACACTTTATCAAAAGAGTAAAAAGAGAACCTAAAGATTGGGAAAAAATCTTTGCAAATGATATATCTGATAATGATATATTACTAAAATATATAGAAAACTTCAACAACAGAAAGATAAGAAATCCAATTACAAAATGGGCAAAGGACATGAACAGACACTTATCAGTTGCAAAAGAGGACATTCAAGAGGCCAACAAACACATGAAAAAATGTTCTCGATCATTAGCCATCAGAGAGATGCAAATTAACTACAGTGAATACCATTCTCACCCTGGCAAAAATGGCACTGATCCAAAAAACAGAAAACAACAAATGGTGACAAGGTTGTGGGGAGATTGGAACCTTTATCCACTGTTGGTGGGATGTTAAAATGGTACGACCACTATAGAAAATGGTATGGGACTTCCTCAAAAAGCTAGAAATAGAAATACCCTGCGATCCAGCAATCCCACTCCTAGATGTATACCCTAGAGATCTGATAGCACTGACATGAACAGACATATGCATGCCTATGTTTGAAAATAAATAAATATATTTTTTAATAAAGTTTTTTATTGTGCTTTAGGTGAAAGTTTACAGAGCAAATTAGTTTTTCATTAAACAATTAATACACATATTATTTTGTGACATTGGTATAACATACAATTTCACAACAACAGCAGTACAACCAAAAAACACATGTATAGTTACACAGATATTTATGCATACATGGATATAGGAAGGTGTATATGTGTATATAGGCAAGCATGTACAGGTATATTGGTAGGCATATTATATACATGTTTATGAGTGCTGCACATATACCTATAATAAAGCACACAGGAGGCACAGTCATGGATACCTCCCAGACGTATCCAGTCATAATCTTGCGGGACATCTTGGTTAATTGGCACAACATAGCCTATAAAGTTTATGTCTACATTCTAGTTTGGTAAGTAGCATCTGGGGTCTTAAAAGCTTGCAAGAAGTCATCTAAGATACAACTATTGGTCTTTACTCATCCGTAGCAAAAGAGAAAGAAGGAAACCAAAGACTCAGAAGAAATTAGTCTACCTGACCAATTGCCTACACGAACCACAGCCTCACTTATCCAAAGACCAGAAGAACTAGATGGTGCCCGGCTACCACTACCAACCGTTCTGACCAGGGCCACAATAGATGGTCCTGGGTAGAATGGGAGAAAATCTTAGAACCAAACTAAAAATCTTAAAAAAAAAGAAAAAGGCCAGACTTACTAGACCAGCAGAGACCTGGGAAACCCCCCAGACTATTGCCCTGAGATACCCTTTAAACTTTGAACTGAAACTAATCCTAGAGGTCATCTTTCAATGGAATAACAGAATGACTCATAAAAAACACTGTCACCCGTGAGTACTGTGCTACTTTTATATATATATAGATACATATAAAAATCACGAGACCAAAATGGTCAACATTTACCATAAAGCATAGTGGGAAGTTTGGTGGGGGGAAAGAATGGGGCAAGAAAGCAAAACGACGGAAACAGAACAACCAGAACGGAAATAATGAGAATGTTGATGCGATGGGGAAAATATAACCAACGTCACTGAACAATATATGTAGAAAGTGTTAAACGGGAGCCTAATTTGCTGTGTAAACTTTCACCAAAAACTCAATAATTTTTTTTTAAAACCCTATGGGGAAGTTCTACTCTGTCATATGGGGTTGTCATGAGTCGAAATCGACTGGACGGCACCTAACAACAACAACATATATATATCACATCATTTCATATTTGACCCTGGGTTGATCTCCGGCCTGCCCTCCCGGCTGATCATGCCTGTTCCAGCATCCCCGACACCGAACCTCAGCTCGGGCTCGGAGTGGGCGCTCAGTAATAAGATGTGGGCCGAGTGCAGCCATTCTTCGTGCTGGGCCGGGGCTGCTCAGGGCACAGAGCCAGCACTGACTCTCCTGGAGATTAGAGTCCACCACTTTCTACCCAGCAGGAAAAATTCAGAACTGACAGGAATTCAGACCCCACATACCAGATTCTTACTGAGTAAGACATCAAGACAATCCCGCCCTTTGTCGGAACTGTGGGAGTCTTGCTTACGCATAGAAAGAAGCCAGTCTAAAATCAGTCGCTTTTTGAAACCATCAGCTCAGGAAATTAAGGATTCTGTCAGCGTGCCCTGAATTTCTGGGCCCAAGCAATTAATTCCTTCTAGATTAAAGGATTGTTGTGTTTCTGATACATCATTATGCGGAGTGGGCTTGCTGTGAATTTTAAAACTTTAACCAGCACCCTCATTAACTGGGACCTTTTATTTGTGTTCAACTTCTACAAGAGGCCAGTGGCTAGAAAGTGAGCTGACACGTCCAGGAAGACATTCCAGGGGTCGTCCTGATACCCGCTTTGTGCAGGCAGCTCCTCGCCCTCCAGGTGGGAAAAGGGCCCTGTACTCATGATGTCGCCCCGCTGCTCCCGCCTGCCATATTAGGCAGCTGCAGCTGGTATCACCCCCAGGGCACAGGTGAGGAGACTAGGGCTGAGGGAGACGAGGTCCAAGTCCATGTCACCCCCTGGCCCATGCTTGGCCCCCACCGTCTGCTGCGTCCCCTTCTTCCTAGAGAAGGAGGAGATCACTGTGCACGAGGGTAATGCAAGGCCTAGAGTGCACCATTCAACCGAGACTGGGCGGTGTCCAGGGCCACGTCTGTGCTAGGAGCCAAACCCCGGTGAGCTCTGGGGTCACACAGTGGGATGCTGAAGGCAGCCCAGAGCCCAGGGAGTCTGTCCTCTGCGGGCACTCACTGGGTGCGGTCCTGGGAGGCCACCCTCCATCCTCCAACCCAGGCAGGTTCTGTCCCCACCCCAGCATCTACCCCTCCTGAGATGTGTCTGGGATCCCTGGGACTCTCTCAGGCAGGGTCCATCCAGCTACCCTAGGGCAGAGCCACCCTTGAGAGGGAGACTTTCAGGGGCCCTGTCAAATGCTAGCTCAGCCATCCTGAAATTAACCTGGGTCCCAGCATTTCAACAACTCCCCCTTTTTTGGTTCCTACAGGTTTATACATGTAGCCTTTATGCCCACAGCTATTTCCTCACTAGTCCCTGGGCAGTGCAAATGGTTAAGTTTCAGCTGCTACAGGTTGGCGAGTTAAATCCGTCCAGAGATACCTTGGAAGAAAGGCCTGGCAATCTACTTCTGAAAGGATCATAGCCATTGAAATCCTATGGAATGCAATTCTACTCAGACACACATGGGGTCGCCATGAGTCAGAGTCAACTCAGTGGCAATTGGTTTCTTTGATTGGCTATTTTCTCACTGGGCAGACCCAGAACCACTGCTCCCCAGTCCAGTGCAGGCCCCAGGCCAAGAGCCAGGTTACCACTCCCCACTCCCCTGGGACCCTGGGATCCCTCCTAGACACAGCAGAACAGCAGAAAGGAATGGGATATACACCAAGGTTCACTGCAGCATTTTTCACAATAGCCACAAAGTAGAAGCAACCAAAATGCCCATCGCCAGATGAAGGGACAAACACGATATGGTCCATACACACATGGAATACTACTCAGCCAAAGAGAAATGAAGTCCTGATGCAGGCCACAACATGGATGCAAAAGGACGAAGAGTGCATGGTCTCGCTTATGTGAAATAAGCGAATATATGGAAACCACAAATTATTAGTGGATAAAAAAAAAAACTGACAATTTGAAGTTCCCCTTCATCAAGCATCCTGCTGTTCACGTTATTCCAGTGAATCCTGGCAGCAGTGTTTTGAGAGAAATTCCCTAGTCTGGTTTTACAGGTGAGAAAACCAAGCCCCGGCAGGTGAGATGAGCAGCCCAACAACTAAGCATCAGGGCCAGGGTTCAACCCAGGACCATGACTCTAGCACCTGCTGTCTCCCCACCACCCCATATACTCATTCATTCATTCATTCATTCATTCATGCACCTCGGAGTAAACCGTCTTCTCCTTCAGCTACCAGCAGCAGTTGCTGTTGAGCCCACCCCGACTCACGGCGCCCCCATGTGTGTCAGAGTGGAACTGTACTCCCTAGGGTTTTCAGTGGCTGATTATTCAGACAGAATCAGATCACCAGGCCTTTCTTCTAAGACATCTCTGGGTGGCCTCGAACCTCCATCCTTTCAGTCAGCAGCCGAGCATGTTAACCATTTGCACCACCCAGGGACTCCTGTCTCCTTCAGGTAGCCAGAGTAAATCTCTACTCTGAAAACCAAAACCCCCAAACTTTCCCTCTCCCCAGCAGGGAGCCAAGGCCCTGGCACAGAGCAAGCCGCCTCTTCCTGACCACTTCCCATAGTTGTGCTCAGAGTCTCCTGCCAGGGGACAACAAACAGGATCCAGATGGTGGCCCCCCACCCCACGGAAGGGCTGGGGCCCAGCTAGAAGCCCCTCTGCCAGGGTTTCCAAATACATCCCAGGCTTCCGTCCTGGAAGTGCCTGGTACCCTCATGGCAGGCAGGGTGGCGGGGGGTAGCAGAGCAGCTAAGCCGGCCACAGGCCTGGACAGTGACTGGAGGGGCGGGCACTGGCATCTGGCCCATCCTCGCTCTGAGCCCCGGTGGTTTCTGCAGGCCCTGGAACACCCTGTTCCCTCAGATGGTGCGACTTGTCTCTTTCCTGCCACACGGTGCTGTTAGTTCTCTGAGCCGCCCGAGAGGCCAGTGGGGAAGATTCTGCCAAAAACCAAACCAAACCTGTTGACACTGAGTTCGATTCCAACTCATGGTGACCCCATGACTTACAGCGTAGAAATGCTCCATAGGGTTTTTTTTGGCTGTGATCTTTACAGAAGCCACTTGTCAGGCCTTTCTTCTGCAGCACCCCTGGGTATGTTCAAACCGTCAACCTTTAGGTTAGCAGACAAGCACAAGCTGTTTACACCAACCAGGGAGCTTGGTAGGTTCTGAGGGTTGGGAATTTTGCAACTTTAAATGGTATTTCACACACTCTATTAGGTTTTATAATGCATAATCGTTGTTGCCATTTATGAAATGTGTGTGCCCCGCACTTGGCCTACACAGTCCGCGACCCTGAGCTTGCAGGGCTCTGTTATCACCCCATTTGTTATGGATTGAATTGTGTCCCCCCAAAATGTGTGTCAGTTTGGCTAGGCCATGATTCCCAGCAGTATGTGGTTGTCCACTATTTTGTGACCTGATGTGGTTATCCTATGTGTTGTAAATCCTAACCTCTATGATGTCGCTATGGGTCAGAATCTACTCGACGATAACGGGTTTGGTTTGGTTTAGAGATGTTAACAAGGCAGAATTAGAGGCAGTTGTGTTAACGATGCAGGACTCAATCTACAGGATTAGGTTTTATCTTGAGTCAATCTCTTCTGAGATATAAAAGAGAGAATCTAGAAGAGAAGAGAGGGACATCATACCACCAAGAAAAAGAGCTGGGAGTGGAGTGCATCCTCTGGACTCAAAATCCCTGTGCTGAGAAGCCCCTAGACCAGGGAAAGATTGATGGCAAGGACCTTCCCCCAAAGCTGACAGAGAAAGAAAGTCTTCCCCTGGTGCCCGCAACTCGGACTTCTAGCCTCCTAAACTGGTCGCTATGAGTCAGAATCTACTCGATGGCAATGTGTTAAACCGGGAGAGAATAAATTCCTGTTTGTTAAAGCCGTCCACTTGTGGTATTTCTGTTATAGCAGCACTAGATAACTAAGACACCTGAGAGCAGCCACATGCACTGTCTCACGGCTGATCACTCCTGTCTGTGGGATCCACACTTCCCCCATCGCACCTCGAGCCTCTCCAAGCAAAGAAGCTGTGATTCTTATAATCTCTCTGTTCCTGAGCTGCCCCCAGCCCCACCCCGCCCCCCGCCCTCAAACAGTTTCCACTTGAAGAAAACAATTGTAGTTGGAGTAAAGCACAATGCCTGGAGGAGACGGAGGTGGGGAGTGGGTTATTTCTACCTTCTAAAAATCTCTGGAGTCTATTGGTCTCTCTCCATCCCCATGGTTACCTCCTGGGCAGTGGCCTCACTAGGGGGTGCAGAACGCACCAGGTGACACTGTCAGAAGAGGTGACACCAAAACGTTGTTGTTGTTAGGTGCCTTCAAGTTGGTTCCGACTCACAGCAACCTTGTGTCCAACAGAAGGAAACACTGCCGGCTCCTTTGCCATCCTCACGATCGTTGTTACGCTTGAGTCCATTGTTGCAGTCACTGTGTCAATCCATCTCGCTGAGGGTCTTCCTCTTTTCCACTGACCCTGTACCTTATCAAGCATGATGTCCTTCTCCAGGGACTGGTCCCTCCTGACAACATGTCCAAAGTATGTAAGACGCAGCCTTGCCATCCTTGCTTCTAAGGAGCATTCTGGTTGTGCCTCTTCCAAGACAGATTTGTTCATTCTTTTGGCCGTCCACGGTATATTCAATATTCTTCGCCAACACCACAACTCAAAGGCGTCAATTCTTTTTCAGTCTTCCTTATTCACTGTCCAGCTTTCACATGCATATGATGCAATTAAAAATACCATGCTTGGGTTTGGTGCGCCCAAGTCTTCGAGATGACATCTTGCTTTCAACACTCTAAAGCGGTCTTTTGCAGCAGATTTGCCCAATGCAATGCATCTTTTGATTTCTTGAGTGCTGCTTCCATGGGTGTCGATTGTGGATCCAAGTAAAATGAAATCCTTGACAACTTCAATCTTTTCTCCATTTATCATGATGTTGCATATTGGTCCAGTTGTGAGGATTTTTGTCTATAAAATTTTTGTGCAATGTTTCAACAAAAATTTATTATTTTTTTACAAAAATGTCCCTGTAGTTAATCATAACAACAAAAAACTTTTTCATAAGCCCAGCTGACATGTATCAATATACCTACAAGGCTAAAACTCTCTGCTAATTTACTTTTTGAACCTTCTAATGAGCTCTGGTCAGAGCTGTCATTATTACTCAATTACAATACGCTTCGAATCACACGGTTTCATCCACACGAGCTACAAGCCTGCTGCTGGGGTTTTTATGGTCGCTGATTTTGTCAGTTTTTCTGGTGTTTTAGCTACAATATTGTGGTAAGTAACATGGGGGGGTGGCACCATGAGTTGCCACACTAGTGACGCCACTGCTCGAGGGTTAGTGTCCCCAGGGTACCATAACAAATAACCACAAACTTGGCAGCCTGAAACAACAGAGATTTATTCTCCCACAGTTCTGGAGACCAGAAGTCTGAAATCAAGGTGTCAGCAGGGCCATGCTCCCTCCAGAGGCTCTAGGGGAAGACCCTTCCCTGCCTCGTCCAGCTTCTGGTGGCTCCAGGCATTCCTGGGTTTGTAGACACATCACCCCAATCTCTCCTGTGTCTTCACGTGGCGTTCCTTCTTCTGCCTATGTCTCTCCTCTGTGTGTCTCTCATAAGGATGCTTGTCATTCCATTTAGGGCCTACCTGGGTAACCCAGGATGATCTCATCTCAAGAGCCTTAACCTAGCTACATCTGCAAAGACCCACAGGTTCCAGAACATGGATATATCTTTTGCGGGACCACCATTCAACCCACTACACCTCCCTAATCCCAGCCACTATCACCAAGCTGGGCCATCACCCCTTCCTCATCTCCCAACCTCTAGCCCTTGACCTTCCAATCCACCCTCCATCCGGCAGCTGGAGGGATCTTTCAAACACGCAGACCAGACCAAGACCCGCGCTACTTCAAGTCTCACAGTGGCTCCCAGGGCCTCAGGAAGCCGCCCTGGCATGGTCCAACCATCCCTTGGTGTCTGAAGGGGTCTAAGTTTTGTCTTGCCTTCAGGCCTCCCCCATTCTATCCCTGCTGTTCCCTCTGCCTGGGACTCTTCACCCAGACTTCACCTGGACAGCTTCTGCTCACCTGACAAGTCTCAGTTTAGATACCCCCAAAAAACTTCCCTTGACTACCGAGACTTGGGTTAGGGGCTTCCCCTGAGCCCTCACAGCCCCCTGGGCTTTCCCCATCAGGGGCTACTGCAGCGCTATACGAGTGGCTCCACCCATTTTCCCCCTCTCAGGGCCCACGTCACCATGTCTGTCTCGTTCACTGTAGAATCATTGCCACCCACTGCAGGCCTGGTGTTCCATAGTGTTACTGGGGAGGCTGAAGGCCAGAGGGGGCTAACTCTCTATCTCCCACCCCACCCCATCCTCTCAGCCCATCTTCCTTCCTCAGAGTCTTGGGGGACACTTTTCTCACCTTTAAAGTTTTCAGTTCTGTTTGCACACCTTTTTTAATATAACAGCTTTATCGAGATCTGATTCACAGACCATACGCTTCACCCATTTAAAGTGTACAATTCAGTGGTTTTTTGAATAGTCATAGAGTTGTGCAACCATCGCCCCAACATTTTCATCACCCATCATGTGCGCATTAGTAGTCATTCCCCACTTCTCCCCAACCCCAGGCCTAGGCAACCCCTAATTTGCTTTGTCTCTATAGATTTGCCTATTCTGGACATTTTATATGAACGGAATCATACAGATGTGGTCTTGTGTGACTGGCTTCTTTCACTCAGCATAATGGTTTCGAGGTTCATCGGGATTATAGGTTGTATCCGTACTGTATTCCTTTTTATTGCCAGATGATATTCTATTGTACGGACAGACCATATTTTGTTTACCCATTCATCAGTTAATGAACATTTTGAGTTGTTCCCACTCTTTGGCTATTATGAATAATGCTGCCATGAACATTCTTGTGACATGTTTTCAATTCTCTTAGGTATGTATCTACGAATGGTGAATGTGTTCTTAAAAATAATTTTTCAGTTTGTATTTTAACCATCTGATTCAAATGTGCAGTAAAAAATACTACCTGTTGGTCTTGTCAGAAACCCTGGTGGCATAGTGGTTAAGAGCTGTGGCTGCTAACTGAAAGGTCGGCAGTTCGAATCTACCAGGTGCTCCTTGGAAACCCTATGGGGCAGTTCTACTCTGTCCTGTAAGGTCGCTATGAGTTGGAATCGGCTCAGTGGCAACAGATTTGGCCTTGTCTACTTTTTCCAATTTAGACCACGTAACTGGTCATATGAACTTAATAATAACATATGTTTAATCAATGTCATTGAATTGTACATGTAGAAACTGTTGAAGACGAGACGGCAGAGGGGGACAGGAGCTGGCTGAATGGACACAGGAGACACGGTGGAGAGGAGGAGTGTGCTGTCACGTTGTAGGGAAAGCAACTAGGGTCACATAACAATGTGTGTATAAGTTTTTATATGAGAAACTGACTTGAATTGTAAACTTTCACTTAAAGCACAATAGAAAAAACTGTTGAGTTGGCGAATGTTTTATTGTGTTCATTTTTACCACAAAAAAAAACTTAAATTTTTAATTACAGAAGTGATACCTTAGAGATCCCAAAAGTGACAAATTAGAGATAAGAAAATGTGGACACACCTATAATCCCCAGAAAGACCCCTGGTGTCGCCCTGCAGACTGCCCTCTGCTCATGTTTACACAGTAGCCAGGGTGGTTTGAGAGGCCGGCCATGTCTGCGGAAGCTGTGATAACTGCCTGTGTCTGGCTCCCTCTGATCCCATGTGTGACTATCGATAAAGGACCGTTCAGGGCAGATTAGAAATAAAACCAGCTTTGACTTCAAAGGACAAATAGCTAAGAGAGAAATAAGGAGGATTTTCAGCTGCCTAGGGATAGGGAAAGATATTCAAGGGGCTGGAACTTCTCTTTCTTCGGCAATTGAAAAAAAAAAAACAAACACTAAAAAGAAAACAGGTAAAAACCCCAAATGAAAACCTGTAGAATGATCATGTTAAGGTAGATGGATTATAGATGATTTATTTTCTTTATTTTTTTATTGAACTTTAGATGAAGGTTTACAGAACAAACTAGTTTCTCATCAAACAGTACACACATTGTTGTATGACACTGGTTAACAGCCCCATGATATGTCAACACTTTCCCTCCTCAACCCTGGGTTCCCTATTACCTTCCAGTCCCTGCCCCAGGGCTGGTGCGCCCCTTTAGTCTTGTTTTGTTCCATGGGACTGTTCAATCTTTGGCTGAATGGTGAACCTCAGGAGTGGCCTCATTACTGAACTGAAACGGTGTCCGGGGGCCATACTCTCAGGGATTTATTTTCTTTTGAAAAAATGTTTTTAATGATATATTGCAGTTATAATGTTTTACCACTAAAAAGGTTTTAAGAAGTCTTTGAGGAATTATTTAAGAAAACTCAGTAATTCTTAAGAAGAGTGTGGCCAAAAGGCTTTCTTGCTCTTTTATAGTTTCTCCCAAGAATGGGCTCAATAAGACAGCAGCTGAGCAATCAGATAGCCACAAACCTGAAGGAAGCTGTGATAGCCTTCTCTCCAAGAATGAGAGTTGCTTAAGAGCACGTTGTTAAAAATGGGTAACGGAAGGCATTCAAGGTTTCTTCCTTTAATACTGAGTCCCTGGTTGGTGTAAACAGTTAATGTGCTCGGCTGCTAACAGAGAGGTTAGAGGGTCAAGTCCACCCAGAAGCACCTCGACAGAAGGACCTGGAGACCTACTTCTGAAAAATAAGCCCTTGAAAACCCTTTGTAGCACAGTTCTGTTCTAACACACATGGGGTTACCATGAGTCAGAGTCAACACAACGGAAACCCTTTTTTTTTCTTTAAAACCAGTATGTAAAAAAAATTTAAGTTTTAACCATTAACGATTAGTAAAAGTATCAGATTGTACCTAAGTGTTCACTTGCTTAAATATCTTGCTATGTATGCACCCACTCGAAAACTGTACGTTCTTTATTACAAAAGTAATTTTTATGAATATTCCTTTTTAAGCAGTAGTAATTCTAACATTCTAACGGAATCCCTGGATGGTCCAAAGGGTTAATGCACTTGGTGCTAACTGAAATGTGGGACTTTCAAATCCACCCAGAGGTGCCTTGGAAGAAAGGCCTGGCAATCTACTTCCAAAAAATCAGCCGTTGAAAACCCTATGGAGCACATTCTACTCTGACACTCATGCTGTCACCATGAGTTTGGGGTCGACTCAACAACAACTGGTTTTAATATTCCAATATTTACGTTCAAGTGTTTTTAAAAGGGTTCCATTTGATCTAAAAAGTACAATTAAAAAAAATGCTTGGTAAAGTGGAGGGTCAGCCAAAAAGAGGAAGACCCTCAATGAGATGGGTTGACACCATGGCTGCAACCATGGCCTCAAACATAGCAACGATTGTGAGGACACAGGACCCGGCAGTGTTTCATTCTGCAGTACATAGGGTTGCTATGAGCCAGAACCAACTCAACCGCGGGTAACAACAACAGGAGTGGATCAGAACTGGCACATGGGAAAAAAAATCCATTGTCATTTCTGTGCTGCCACAAAACCAAGACTCCACCTAGTGGTGGAGCTTCCTAATTGCAGGCAGAGTAGCGGTAAAGAACAGCTCCCTGAGCCAGCTTTGCAAAGCTAGGCAAAATAACAGGGATTAATGACTCAGTCTAGTCTTCAGTAAACATGGTATCCCTCCCTAGTGGAGCATTTTGAATTTCAACATAGATTTCCCTTCCTTTAGTTCAAGAGATTAGCCAATAGGACCCTTCAGGGAGCAGTTGGGAGCAAAAGGCTTTTAGGAAACCCCAGATTCTTCCCCAATATAATCCTGCTGTCTGTCCCAGGCCTCATGTCCTCAGAGCCCCGGATTTCTCCTCCCCTCCTGCAGACTACATGCAACACGCTTTAGATCAACATGGGTACCTTTTTTGACACTGTGTGTAAGGCACTGGGCCAGGAGCTCCTCGTGCCTCATTTAACTGCTCCTCATAGCAACCCACCCTGTAAGGCAGGGGCCGCTATCCCCATTTTCCAGGTAAGAACACTGAGGCTCAGAGAGGCAGTGACTTGGCCAAGATCATACAGTGAGGAAGACACAGGCGGATTCCAACCTCCTCCTGGCCCAGTTGGGCCTACAGACCCAGCAACATTAGCCCGCATCGGGCCCCTTCCCTACGACAGACCGCCCTTCTTGCTGAAGGAGCCCAAGGTCAGCTGTACTGCTGGATATGTTGTCATACCAAGGCTGGGCACAAGCAGTCCAGGTGGGCCAGCAGGCCCTGTCAGAAGGGAAACGGGCACAGGGCAGGCCCCCGGGGCTGATCTGCGCCTGGATGGTCCTTGTTGTCTGCCCTAGGATTCTGCAGCCAGTTTGAATCCTGCTTTGCTCCTCACTGACAGTGTGGTTTACCCTTGTCCCTGGCCTCCTTTTCCTGGAACAAAATACCTCCTCACGGGGCAGTTGTGATAATGCAATGCAGCCACATAGACACAGGCTCGGCTCAGGGCCTCTCCCTGGCCCTCTTCTGCCACCCCCCACCCCCTCTTCACCCTTCTGTCCTCCCTTTGGTCTCTGTTGTCTCTGCATCTCTGCCTGTGGGCTTCTACTCTAACTCTGTCCATCTTGGGCACGATCTCCCTCTACGCTGACGTTAGGCCTCTGTCTCTGTCGTGTCTACCTCTGTCTCCGTATTTCCCTCCTCCCACTTCCTTCTTCTCCCTCCTTGGGAGCAGAGGAGGGCATAGCCCACTTCAGCTCCTTCTGGCTCCAGGCCCTTTCCCTTTCCCTCCAGCAGGGCCGCCGTCTCCCTCTTCCATTTCCTCAAAGCAGCCTCCAGGTGTGTTGTGGCAAGCTGGGAACCCTGGGCCAGGTGTGCCGAGGACAGAGACACAGGGTCCTGGAAGAACAGCCCTGCAGCCTCCCAGGATTTGAGGTGAGGTGCCAGAGGAAGGCAAGTGAGAATCTCACTAAGGAGGCCTCACATTTGTCCATCACTTTGCATCCTTTCTGCTCACCCTGAGAGATGCACCTCCCAAAGCAGCTGAGGCACTTGTGGCTCCACCACCTGCCCCATCCTTCCTCCCCAAATGTTGGAAATCTGCAGAGGAACCTCACCTTACCGCAGCACCCAGAAGCCCTCCCAGGCTGCAGCCCATACTCACCCCAGTACCCAGAAGCCCTCCCAGGCTGCAGCCCATACTCACCCCAGTACCCAGAAGCCCTCCCAGGCTGCAGGCCATAGCTACCAGAGCCAGGGATTATAAGAGAGGTCATCTTATATGTGCACGCACGCAGGTGCGCACACACACACACACACACACATTTAATTTTTAGGACAAAGGATGACTGTGGTATATGTATTTTTTAGTGTTAGCACCTCAGGTACAGCCACCACCCGTCAGTGGAAGTTTGTGTGTTTCTATACCATGCCGAACAGGTTTCAGAGAAGCTTCCAGACTAAGATGGACTAGGAAGAAAGGCCTGGCAATCTACTTCTGAAAATGAGCCAGTGAAAGCCCTATGGATCACAACTGTCTGAACCAAAACCGATCACGGACCGGAAGTGTTTCATTCTGTTGTACATGGGGTTGCCATGAGTCAGAGCTGACTCAACGGCAGTTAACAACGACAATTTTCTCCAACTGTACTAAAGGATTCATCATGAAAATTAGCACCCCCGGTTCCTCAGTTCACCTTCCCAAAGGCAACCAGTGACCAGCTTCTTGTGACTACTTCTAGAGACCATGAGTCCAGAATTCACGTATTTATGGGTACATATTCCTCCAATTTCCTCACAAAATGGTAGCATTCTTCACAGCCAGTTGCACTTACTTTTTTCACTTAACAACGACCATGGATATTGTTCCGTATCCAAACACATAGATCTACCTCATTCTTTCATGTAACAGCTTTGTTAGATATAATTCATATACCACAAAATCCACTCTTTTAATGTATACAGTTCAGTGGTTCTAGCATATTCACAGTGGTGGACAACCACGACCACTATCTAATTTTCAAGCATGTTCATCACCCCCAAAAGAAACTGTGTATCCATTAGCAGTCACTCCCTATCATCCCCTGCTCCCAACCCTTGGCAACCACTAATCTACTTTCTGTCTCGATGGATTTGTGTATTCAGGACGTTTCATATAAATTAGTGACTGGCTTCTTTCATTTGGCATAATGTTTCCAAGGTTCATCCATGTTGTGGCATGTATCAGAATATCATTCCTTTTTCTGACTGATATTCTATTGTATGGATATACCACATTTTATTTATCCCCTTGTTCTTTTTAATGGCAATATAGTATTTCATTGATGGGTATAGCTTATTTTACCAGTCTCCTGCCACGGACATTTACAGTGTTTTTAGACTTTTGCTACTACAAATAGTGCTGCAGTTAATTTCCTTGTGTTCTTTGCAAATATATCTGTAAGGAACTTCTATAGGTATTAGGAGGAGTTACTTGATCAAAAGGATATAGACTTTACATTTTATACTACCAACTGTGCTCCAAAGAGGGCCCCAAAGAGGGCATATGTGGAGGTGACATTTTCCCTACACCCTTGTTGTTGTTGTTAGATGCCGTCAAGTCAGTTCCGACTCGTAGCAACCCCATGTACAACAGAACGAAACACTACCCCGTCCTGTGCCATCCTTACAATCGTTGTTATGCTTGAGCCCGTTGTTGCAGCCAGTGTGTCAATCCATCTTGTTGAGGGCCTTCCTCTTTCCCACTGACCCTGTACTTTACCAACCGTGATGTCCTTCTCCAGGGACTGATCCCTCCTGACAACATGTCCGAAGTATGTAAGACACAGTCTCGCCATCCTTGCTTCCAGGGAGCATTCTGGTTGTACTTCTTCCAAGGTAGATTTGTTCATTCTTCTGGCAGTCCATGGTATTTTCAATATTCTTTGCCAACACAATCCAAAGGTGTCAATTCTTCTTCCGTCTTCCTTATTCATTGTCCAGCTTTCGCATGCATATAATGCGATTGAAAATACCATGGCTTGGGTCAGGGGCACCTTAGTCCTCAAGGTGACATCTTTGAAAGAGGTCCTTTGCAGTAAATTTGCCCAATGCAACGCATCTTTTGATTTCTTGACTGCTGCTTCCATGGCTGTTGATTGTGGGTCCAAGTAAAATGAAATCCTTGAAAACTTCAATCTTTTCTCCATTTATCCTGATGTTGCTTATTGGTCCAGTTGTGAGGATTTTTGTTTTCTTTATGTTGAGGTGCAATCCATACTGAAGGCTGTGGTCTTTGATCTTCATTAGTAAGTGCTTCAAGTCCTCTTCACTTTCAACAAGCAAGGTTGTGTCATCTGCATAACGCAGGTTGTTAATGAGTCTTCCTCCAATCCTGATGCCCCGTTCTTCTTCATATAGTTCAGCTTCTAGGATTATGTGCTCAGCATACAGACTGAATAGGTGTGGTGAAAGGATACATACAACCCTGACACACACCTTTCCTGACTTTAAACCAATCAGTATCCCCTCGTTCTGTCCAAACAACTGCCTCTTGATCTATGTACAGGTTCCTCATGAGCACAATTGTTCTGGAATTCCCATTCTTCGCAATGTTATCCATAACTTGTTATGATGCACAGAGTCAAATACCTTTGCATAGTCAATAAAACAAAGGTAAACACCCTTCTGGTATTCTCTGCTTTCAGCCAGGGTCCATCTGACATCAGCAATGATATCCCTGGTTCCACGTCCTCTTCTGAAACCGGCCTGAATTTCTGGCAGTTTCCTGTCGATACACTGCTGCAGCTGCTTTTGAATGATCTTTAGCAAATATTTGCTTATGTGTGATATTAATGATATTGTTCAATAATTTCCGCATTTGGCTAGATCACCTTTCTTGGGAATAGGCATAAATATGGATCTCTTCCAGTCGGTTGGCCAAGAAGCTGTCTTCCATATTTCTTGGCATAGACGAGTGAGCACCTCCAGTGCTGCATCTGTCTGTTGAAACATCTCAATTGATATTCCATCAATTCCTGGAGCCTTGTTTTTCGCCAATGCCTTCAGAGCAGCTTGGACTTCTTCCTTCAGTACCATCGGTTCCTGATCATATGCCACCTCTTGAAATGGTTGAACGTCGACTAATTATTTTTGGTATAATGACTCTGTGTATTCCTTCCATCTTCTTTTGATGCTTCCTGTGCCGTTTAATATTTTCCCTAAAAAATCCTTCACTACTGCAACTCAAGGTTTGAATTTTTCACTTCTTTCGGCTTGAGAAACACTGAGCATGTCCTTCCCTTTTGGTTTTCTATCTCTAGCTCTTTGCACATGTCATTATAATACTTCACTTTGTTTTCTCGAGCAGCCCTTAGAAATATTCTGTTCAGTTCTTTCACTTCATTTCTTCTTTTTGCTTTAGCTGCTCAACGTTCAAGAGCAAGTTTCAGAGCCTCCTCTGACATCCATCCTGGTCTTTTCTTGTTTTTCTGTCTTTTCAATGACCTCTTGCTTTCTTGGCTTATGATGTCCTTGATGTCATTCCATAGCTCATCTGGTTTTCGGTCATTAGTGTTCAACGAGTCAAATCTATTCTTGAGATGGTTTCTAAATTCAGGTGAGACATACTCAGGGGGTATTTTGGCTCTCATGGACTTGCTCGGATTATCTTCAGTCTCAGCTTGAACTTCCATATGAGCAATTGATGGTCTGTTCCACAGTTGGCCCCAAGCCTTGTTCTGATTGATGATATTGAGCTTTTCCATTGTCTCTTTCCACAGATGTAGTTGATTTGATTCCTGTGTATTCCGTCTGGTAAGGTCCATATGTATAGTTGCCGTTTATGTTGGTGAAAAAAGGTATTTTCAATGAAGAAGTCATTGGTCTTGTAAAACTCTATCATTCTATCTCCGGCATTGTTTCTATCATCAAGGCCATATTTTCCAACTACTGATCCTTCTTCTTTATTTCCAACTTTCACATTCCAATCACTCTTGATTATTAGTGCAACCTGATTGCATGTTCAATCAATATCAGACTGCAGCAGCTGATAAAAGATCTTCAATTTCTTCATCCTCGGCCTTAGTGGTTGGTGTGTAAATTTGAATAATAGTCGTATTAACTGGTCTTCCTTGTAGGTTTATGGATATTATCCTATCACTGACAGCATTGTACTTCAGGATAGATCTTGAAATGTTCTTTTTGATAATGAATGCAACACCATTCCTCTTCAAGATGTCATTCCCAGCATAGTACGCTATATGATTGTCCGATTCAAAATGACCAATACCAGTCCATTTCAGCTCACTAATGCCTAGGATATCGATGTTTATGCGTTCCATTTCATTTTTGATGATTTCCAGTTTTCCTAGAGTCATACTTCATACATTCCAGATTCCAATTATTAATGGATGTTTCCAGCTGTTTCTTCTCCTTTTGAGTCATGCCACATCTGCAAATGAAGGTCCCAAAAGCTTAACTCCATCCACGTCATTAAGGTCGACTCTACTTTGAGGAGGCAGCTCTTGCCCCGTCGTCTTTTGAGTGCCTTCCAACCTGAGGGGATTCTCTTCTGGCACTATATAAGACAATGTCTCACTGCTATTCATAAGGTTTTCACAGGCTAATTCTTTTCAGAAGTAAACTGCCGGCTCCTTCTTCCTAGTCTGTCTTAGTCTGGAAGCTCAGCTGAAACCTGTCCTCCATGGGTGACCCTGCTGGTATCTGAATCCCGGTGGCATAGCTTCCAGCATCATAACAACATTCAAGCCCCCACAGTACGACAAACTGACAGATAACCTTGCCAAACCATTTTATCAAAAAAGTTTAAGTTCTTCTCATCAGTTGGGTAAGGTACTATCTCATTGTGATATTCACATGCATTGCTGTCATTCTGAATGAAGTTGAATGCCTTTTCATTCTGAGCTGTCTGTTCGTTTCACTGTTAGGTCACTGATCAATGTCATTGGTTTGTAAGAGCTCTTTATATGTGGAAGAAATTAGCCTTTCATCTGACCTACATGTTGCAAAATTTTCCACAATTAATCATATTGCCTTTTTTTTTTTGTCCAGAAATTTTTAATTTTTACATACCCAAATGTATCAAGCTTCTCTCTTACGGCTACTGGAGCTGTGTCTTTCCCAGAAATCTTAGAAAGATTACTAAAAGTAGACAACATCTCTACCTACATATGATCATCAGGGGAACCATACAAATCAACAGACAATTCTGGCACAAGTGCTCTGAGTGGGGAGCCCACTGGGCATGTGACCCAGATTTGGGATGTGGGACACCTTCCTGGAAGAGGGAAGGGATGATGTCTGAGCTGAAACTGAAGAGTGAGTGGGTATTGGCAGGCAGAGGGGAAAGGATGGAAAAGCTCTGTGGTCATCTGAGGGAAGTGACAGATGTTTGGTGTCCTGGGCGTGGGAACAAAGTAAGGACCAGCAGGCTGGACCATGTTCAGTTCTTAGCCTGATGGCAGTGGGGAGACAGAAGGTTTTCCTCAGAGGGTCATCTGGCTCCATTTCCTTTTGGGAAGATTATGCAGGACTGGAGGGTCTGAGAGGAGGTAAAGGTCACCAAGGAGAAGGTGCAGGTTGGACAGGACAGAGCCTAGGAGTGAGCAGAAGGAGAGACGATCTGGACTTAGCTCTTCAGGGCTAGATGGCAGGGAGAGGTGAGGGCTTGAAATCCACGTTCTCAGAGAGCCCCCCATATGTCTGTCATCCCTTGATATTCCCCAGAATCCACTTCTCCTGGGTCCAGTGGATAGGTTGGCGGTGCGTGGTCTGTATCAGCCCCAGCCAGCTGACAGCCCCGTTGGGCAGCCAGCCAGAATGGACAGTGATGGGAGGAAGGCAGGTTCCCTAGCCTTGGGGGGTGAAGGGTTGTGTGTGATACAGACTGCCCCTTGACGCTTAGGGGTGGTGCTAGGCTGGCGGCGCCCTGGGCCTGCCCCCTCTGCCCAAATTCCACAGTAGCCAAGACCAGCTCTTCTTCCTAAAGTACCTCTTCTCTGTGTCTGCCTGTTTCTTTTTTCTGTTCCTCTGTCTGCCTTTCTCTTTCCATCTATCTCTTTCTACATCTCTGGCTTACTCTGTATCACTCTATCTCTGTCCTACTGTCTCTCTCTCCCTTTCTGAGTGTCTCTCTCTAGCTCTCTGGCTCTTTCTCTCTCCTCCTCTTGTTCTCCTCCCTTTCAGAACCACCTCCCTGGATGTGGAAACTATTCACCTTGGGAACATTAGGCTGGGCAGGACTTTGCGCTCATGACCCAGCAGGTACCACCCAGGACTGGGGAGACCGCAGTGTTGGCCGGCAGCTCCAGAGTCTCTGGTCTGACAGGCTTCTCTCAACTGCCCTTCACTTCTGCCCGATCCCTCTAACTGCAGGGCCTCAGGTGTGGCCAGTAGAGGGTGGGCTTCACCTCACTGGGGCTAAAAAGATGGACGCTTTTCCTCATAGAAGGTCCTCACTCTCTACAGACCCCGCTCCTAGGCCTCCGGTCACCAACCATCCCCCTCACCAGTCTAGAAGTTGCACTGCCAATGATTCAGGGCCTAAAAGAGGAGGAGCCCTTTCTAACCATCCCCAGAATTAAACGCGTCAGTCATCCATACCGTAGTGTGAATAAGAGCTCCTTCCTCTACCTCCCAGCTAGGTGGATGCTACCTAATGAGACTCCATTAGTCCCTTTTTATAGAAGGAGAGGTGTGGAAAGAGAATTTGAGTGAGGGACCCCAGAGAAGGCAGGTGGGGCAGAGTTGGGGGAAGAAGGTTTGAGGGGAGGCGCCAGAGAAAGGGAAGTGGGAATCTTGCTAAGGAGAAGTCTCTGCATTCGTCCATCCCTTCACAGTCACAGAAAGTCACCAAGTCCTCACATCATCCCCTTTTCCACATGGGGGAACTGAGGCCCAGAGAGAAGGGGCTTGCTCTAGATCACACAGAATAGTCAGGTCTCCTAACTCCAAATACAGGTACCCTGCCCTGCCACTTGCTTGTGCCCAGCCCCATCACTACTGCCCCTATCCTCCACCCCACAAACATTCAGGACCCTCCTCCTGAGGATTTCTGAGGAAGGAAGGAAGGCCCTAATCATAAATTAGGGAGGAGCCCTAATTTATGATTTTCTGGCGGCTTCCTTCCTCCCATCTCTCCCTTTTAGCTCTGGTCCCTGTTCCGTGAAGAAAGAATGAGCTGGGTGAGAAGGGCAGCTCCATGGAGCGTAAATAATTCTGCCAGCAGCTGTCTGGGTTCCCCAGAGCCTCGACCCTGGCCCAGCGGGGCGCACCCTGCTCTGAGACCAAGGGACAGCAGGGCTGGACCCCTGGATCAAAGGCACAAAGTACGGGCATTGTTTCCTAACCTGGAAGCTCTCAAGGAAAGCCCGGCCCTCCGGCCCTCCCCTTTGTCTGGGTAGCAGCTTTGAAGGCCGCTGACATGTACAGGGCCCCTTCCCTTTCATGGCATCCAGGCGCTGCCCCGGCGGCCATCTGCCTGGGGCCCACTAGGGGTTGCCGCCAAGGGCTCTGGGCCCCCTCGCCCATTTTGGCTCTTCCTTATCTTTAGAATGAACACCATATTGGCTCCTATCGGATGGGGGCCTGGGGCTCACAGAACCTGGTGTGTGAGCAAGGTTGATAGCATGGGGCACCCTGAGCCGGGGAGGCTGTCCAGGCAGACACATCCAGTGGGGAGGAAGGAGCCACCAGCCATGGAGGAAAGAGGCCCTCAGCGCTGGCCCCGATGGGAGTTCACAGGGGAAGGAGGCTACAGGCCAGGTTTGTTTGCTGTGAAGAGAAAAGCATTTCCTGTTTGGACTAGACCAGGGTAGACATGTCCATGAATCTGCAAAAGTGGGGGCTGTGGTTCCTGGACCCGGAAGGGGGCATGTGTGTGAGTGTGTGTGTGTGTCTGAGTCCATGACCCTGTGTGGCCCACACATGTGTGGCTCCAGGTCTCTGTGTGTGTCCACGTGTTCTCTCAGAAAACAGTAAGGGCCACCTAAATCTGAGCAAAGTTATCTCTCCTCCCAAAGAAGCCCCCACTTGAAGGTCTCCACGGAGGGAAGCAGTGTGACTTGCTGGGCAAGCGCACAGGCCAGCACCCTCACTCACTAGCTGTGGGCCCTCAGGCAAGCCCCTCCTCCCCCTGAGCCCACACCTGGGACAATAAGGGCTGCCTTTTTTTTTTCCAGGACAGCGACAATGCAAGCAAAGTGCTTAGCACAGCGCCTGGCACAGGGTCAGCCCTCGGGAAACGGAAGCTGCTGTCGCTATTGGTGGTTGTGGTCTGGTCTTGGCAGCAGTGCAGACTAGGCCCCCAGGGAAGAGGCGCCGCCCACAGGGACAGGCCCTGAGACCTCCAGCCAGCCGGCCCCTCTAGTCCTCATCTCGGCAAACCCTGAAACCTCAAATGACCAAAGCCCTGGCCCTCTCAGCACTTCCTGCCCTCTGCTCTGGGAGGAAGAGGCTGAAGACCAGAAAGCAGACTGAATACCACCAAGAAAGTATATCCTTAAAGGAGGCTTTGGGCTGTGCCCCAGGACCGCCGCAGGGTGACCTGAAACTTTTACGCTTTCCCAGAAGCATGGACTCTTGAGCCAGAAGGGATCTTTTAAAGGCCCAATGGCTTGGTTTTTTTTTTTTTTTTTTTTTTTTTCAGGCAAAGAAATGAGGGGAAGTGACTTGTCCTGGGCCACACAGCATCTAGGTAGTTGCTCGGATATTGACACCCAGGTCTGTAGGGGCACAGAGCTTGTGTGATAACCATTAGACAGCACTGCCACAGGTCTGGCAGTAATTGTAAATAAACATACACTTCGGCTTCAGCAAGGACAGGACCCTCTCTGAAGTCAAAATATCAATAATCACTTTTACTGAGAGGGTCCCTTTGCTGGAGAAATCCTGCAGTGGCCAAAAGCTCCCATGAATTTGGTGGCTGTGGTGAAGGAATTTGTATGCCGTTACAAACATTTCAGACAGGTCGCAAAGGGGTCCCAGACACCTCTCAGTCCCTCTGAGGCACCCCCAGGATGGAAGCCGCTGCCCAGCACTTCTACTTCCTAAAGAGTTGTGTCCCCTTCAAAGTGGCTCCTTGGAGTGATGCCTTTGTTTTGTTTTCTTTTCATCCCAATACAACTTTATTTGCAAAGACAAGTTGCAGGCCAGATTTGGTCCACTGGCCGTAGTTTATTGGCCCCTTGAAGATAGTCAGAAACCCTGGTGGCGTAGTGGTTAAGAGCTACGGCTGCTAACCAAAAGGTCGGTAGTTCAAACCCACCAGGTGCTCCTTGGAAACTCTATGGGGCAGTTCTGCTCTGTCCTGTAGGGTCACTATGAGTTGGAGTTGACTCTACAGTAGTGGGTTTTTTTTTTTTTTAAGAGAGTCACTTTTTTTTTTAATTGTGGCTTTACTGTATAACTCTATTATGTTAATATATATAACAAAAAACTTGCCATTTTAACCATTTGTAAGTGTACAATTCAGTGACATTAACTATAGGCATCACGTTATGGTCCTGGATGATGGTTTTTGATCCCAGCCCCTCAACTGAGTCCTTAGATAGGCCCCAGGATCCTCCTGGGAATGGCCCCTCACTGGGCAACCAGAGAAGCATGAAGCTGCATTTCTTGGGGGGTCAAACAGACGGCACATAGTAGGTGCCAAACATCACATATGAGGGAGTAAAGTTGGCACCAGGGTGATGTTGTTGGAGGAACTAGGGAGCCCTTGCGGGTTTACATACAGAGGGAACAGTGCATGCCAGGGCATTGCTGTGCTATCTCAATCCTGCCCACATCCCTGTAAGGAAGGGGCAATTGTCCTCCTTCCAGAAGAGAGTCTGAGTCTTGGAGAGGAGCAGGACTTGCCCAAGGTGCTAAGAAAGGGCAGAGGCAGGGGTTGGACTCGGCTCTCACCACCTGCTCCCTGGGGGAGGGAGGCATGCCTCCAGCCACAGCAGGAGCCTACTGGTCCAGGCGCTCAACTGCCCACTGCATGCCAGTCCCCACAGGAGGAGGGTTAGAGACCATGCTGGCCTGTAGGAGTTCTGGGTCCCCTCTTATGAGAGTTGTGGCCCCTCCACATAAACAGGCAGTCTTATCACAGAGGCACACATCACACGCATGCACACAGGTATCACACACACTCATCACACATCACACACGTTACACACACACAGGCATCACACACACTCACCATGCACACGTCACACACACATCACACACATGCACATGTCACACACACATCATATACGTCACATTCCTCACACACACATGCTACACACTTGTATACACCTTTGTGGGTTCACAGAGCTCCCTCAGAAGCCCACTCCTGTACCCCACATGAAGCTCCACTTTAAGCCAAGCCTTACTTACCATGTTAAGATGTGGAAACTGAGGCTAAGATATACATGCCGACGGCACCCTTTCCTACTTGTGGTTAAGAGCTCTGGAGGCAGGAGATATGGGTTCAAATCCTGACTCTGCCAACTACTGGAGGGTGATTTTAGGCAGATGACATCTTTCTGTGCCTCAGTTTCTCCATCTGTAAAGTAGTCCATACTGTACTTACCGGGTCTGCCAGGGCCAAGCATCCAGTCTTTGCCCCCCAGGGGGGCTGTGAGTGCCTGGGCCTCAGTTTTCTCGTCTGTAAAATGGGAATAATTATGCCTACCTGGCCCAGAGGTGTTTGAGGACTAAACAGACAGGATGTGAAGGGAGGTGCAGGGCCCACACACAGTGGTGCCCACTATTCACAAAACTTCTGTTGGATGGATGGGCGGACCCAGTGAGCAGTGCCCCACATCGTTCCCGCAGGCATGGCGGGGTCGGGTCTTGGCTCAGTTTCCTAGTCTGTAACACGTGGGAAGGCGTCGGGCTCAGGTGGGCACCTGGCCGGCCTCCTGACCGGGGAGCCCGGCCCCCTAGGGCTCCTTCCGGGTTGGCAACCGTGGCGCTGGGGGCGGGGGGGCGCCGAGGGGCCGGGCGAGGCCGGAACGCGCGCCCCCGCCCCCCGCCCGCCTTCGCCCGCCTCCTGCCGCTCGGCCGGGAACCGGGCTCCGCGCGCGTCCGGGGCGGCTGGCGGCGGGCGGCGGGCGGCGGGCGGCGGGCGGCCAGGGCCCGGGTGGAGGGGCTGGGCTCAGCATGGGCGGCCCGCGGGCCTGGGCGCTGCTCTGCCTCGGGCTTCTGCTCCCGGGGGGCAGCGCCGCGTGGAGCGTCGGAGGAGTCCCGTTCTCTGGACGCAGGTAAGGGCTGGGATCCCCCCTCCACCTCGGTGCCCTGACTGCCCAGGACTCCGGGCACCCCCCAACCTCGATGCAAGCCCAGGACTGGAAAAGGGACTCGCGTCCTCCACCTCGAGGCCATCCCGGGTGGGGGTGAGAGCGGCAGACCGGCCCGCTATCTGGCGCAGGCTCCTGGGAATGCGGGGCTCCGCGACCTCATGTGTCCGGAGCCCCGTGAGCCTCCCACACCCTCTCCCTGCCGTTTCACCCCCCAGAGCCCAAGAGCAGGGGAAAAGCACAATGAGAACAAGCCCCCCAAGACTTCTTCGTCTTGGGGGAGGGGCCCTTGCACATGTGCCCAGGACACCCCCTTACCGTCCCTGGGGTCCCCCTCCCCTTTTCCCTGCTCCTGGCTTTTTTTAGTCCCCAGCTATTTATTTCCCTCGGAGGGAAGGACTGGGGTGGAGCCTCAGAGCCCTCCGGGCCAGTGGCAGCCCCCTGGGACCTGGTATTCTGGACAGAGACAGAATCTCCCTGTGGTTCTCCCGGGAGCTGGGAGCTGGGAGCTGGGAGCCGGGAGCCGGGAGCTGGGAGCCGGGAGCCGGGAGCTGGGAGCTGGGAGCATTCTCTGCCGCTGGCGCGTATGGAGCGTCTCCTAGTACCTGCTCAGTGCTGGCCCCTTACAGGCAGGATCTTACATTAATCCTTCAAGGACTGAATGGTGTAGGGAGCACCGTCCCCATTTAACTGATGAGCAAGCTCAGTGAGACCTAGGAGAATAAACATCACCTTCTAGGCTCGTGGGCCATCGACAGAAGAACCGGGATCCCAATCCGGGTCTTTCTAAACTTAATAACTGCCTGGAACCCTCCCTGCTCCAGTGCTGTTGCAGTTCCCGCCCCTGCCGGGGTCCCTCTCAAGGGCTGCCACCGTTGTCCGTGAGACGGACAATGCCGCCTGGCCAGGCCTCTCCAGGCTTTTTTATCCCATTCAAAGGCTTGTCCGGCCTCCACCCTTCCACAGCCTCAATTCTTTAATGCGCTTCAGAAATTCCCTTTTCCCAGTGATCAGGGGCCAGTATCCCCCCCACCCCACCCCACCCCCAGCCAGGCTAGCAGGAGCAGGTGACATGGAGAGAGGTGGCCCAGGCATCAGAGTCCAGAAAGCAGTTGTCCAAGGCAGGGATGGAGGAGTGGCAGATGTCAGATGTCACAACCGCCTCCTGCTATGTGCTGACCTTGGCTGGCCTGGGCTGGGCTCTTACCTGTAGCCATCACCTCCAGAATCCTCCCAACCACCATAGATGCATGTATTTTATAGTCCATGTTTCACAGAGGAGGAGGCTGAGCTCGGAGCAGAGATATGATCTGCCCAAGGCATGGGCGTGAGTCCTGGGTCCCAGATGCTACGGTGACAGACAGAATTTGGAATCCCCAGCATGGGTTTTGGGATGCTAGTCGAAAGAGCCTCCTCGGCCCCCAGCATTTCCTGGGCAGGAGGGGTACAGCAGGGCATGGGGCTGCAGGCAGGTACCTGGTGGTCACTGGGGACCATCACCCTGTTTGCTCACAGGAGGCTGACACAGCAGGCTGGACATCACAGACAATGCTGTTATCCCCATTTTACAGATAAGGAGACTGAGGCCTAGAGAGACGAGAAGGACCTGAATCTAGGCCAGTTCGTTTCCAAATCCATTGTCCTTTTCACCCTAGCAGCTCTCCTGGAGGAGGGAGAGAGGTGGTCAGCTTGAGGGGCTAGGGCGAGTTTCAGAGAAAGGTTTATAGGTTGGTGTTACGAGTTAGGGTCCTGACCTCAGACAGGATGGGGTTTTATTCCTGTCTCTGTTGCCCACTCAATGTATGACCTCAGGGAGATCACTTCGTAGACCTAGGCCTCAGTTTTCCTCTCTGTAAAATGGGGATGATAATCTCACTCCCTGGGCCTGTTCTGAGCATGGGGCCTGACACGCAGGTGCCCTCATCAGTGGTTTTTCTGTTGTCAACATTAAGTGGGGGAAGGGACCCCGACACAGGGGAGTCTGTGGGTCTCCACTGCCAGGACCTTCCCTCATGGCCCGCATCCCAGGTTGTTGGAGACAGCATGGGGATGTCACACCCCGCCAGCCCTCCCTTCACCCTTGGCAGCCAAGACCAGAGACAGAAAAGTGGCTTTGTGCTTGGGGAGGGGGAGGCCCGGGAAGGCATCCAAAGGGCCGCCCCCTGCCCCAGGAATGTGGTGAGACTTTGAGATCCCCAGATCTGGGGCTACTGGAGGCCATGCTGGAGCCACCTTGGCTCACTCCTGCCCCGCAGCTCCCAGAGTCCCTGCGGAGCTGCTCCCTGCCCCGCTGAGGTCCATCCCAGCCTGAATCATGGCTTCCTCTAGCTGCCAGTCTCAGCGCTGTTGCTCTAGGGTTCAAGCCATCACCAGCATCCTGGCCCAGGCCTCTTTCAGCTCAAGCGCCATCTTCCTTTGGGCAAATCCCAGGACCAGGAGAATGGAGAACTATAAGATGGACGGCATGTCCCCCAGCTCCTCTCCACAGGGCTCAAATCCCAGCTCTTCTGCCCACTGGGTGACCTGGGCAGGTGACTTCTCGGACCCTCAGTTTCTTTCTCTGTAAAATGCACTACCACCACCACCACCAGTTGCTGTCAGCTCCAACTCAGGGCGATCCCATCTGTGTCAGAGTAGAACTGTGCTTCGTAGGCCTTTCAGTGGCTGATTTTTGGGGAGTAGATCACCAGGCCTTTCTTCCAAGGCACCTCTGGGTGGATTTGAACCTCCAACCTTTCGGTTAGCAGCCAAGCATGTTAACTGTTCATACCACCCGGGGACCCCTCTGTAAAATGCAGAGCCTAACACTCGCTGTCACACAATTGAGGAAAGCACTTGGGAGGAAGGTAGCATGCAGGTGTCCCTAAGGCCCAGGGAGCCAAGCCTGTGCCTGGGATGTGGCCCTGCAGTCCAGGAACCAGAATTAGCAATAGCTGCTAGCGCTGCACCAAGCATTTTATGTGAAACCTATCCTGCCAGTGGAGATTCTGCTGTCCCCATTTGCAGATGGACAAAGTGAGGCCCAGAGGGGATCAGGGCCTTGTCCAAGGTCACCGAGTTAGGAAACAGCAGAGCCAGGACTAGACCGTCGCCTCTGGTGTAGGGCTCTTGCCTCCCCCACCCCTACCCACATGCCTCCTTTCTTTCCTCTCCTTTTCATAAGGCCCTTGGCCCCTGGCCTGCTTGGCTCCCTCCTGCAATTAGCCCTATCGCTGTTCCGGATCACAGCCCTGGGCCCCGCAGAGACAAAGTCCCCTGGGCCCCTCGTGGCAGGGGGTGGAGGCAGGTGGGGGAACCCCAGTGGAGATAGCCGGTGCCAAGCTGAGCTGGTCTGGCCTGTTTTCCCCGCTCTCTGTGGACTCCGGGAGCCCAGGAGGTGCTGTGTGGGCAGACATGGTCGCCCAGGGGCAAAGCCTGCCTTCTCTAGCCGCGGCCCTCGCCCATCTCACTGGAGGCAGCTCCCCTCAGTGGGCCCTTGAGCAGCTCACCACTGACCAAACCCCAGAAAGGAAGCCCCCAGGGGCAACAGGGATAGGGGTGGATCTTCCAGGGGTCTGCACCCACCTCTAGTAGCCTCTGCCAGCTCCTCTCTGTTCTCCCTTATCCAGTCATTCAGCAAACACCCCTGAGGGCCCTCAGGCCGAGCCCTAGACTGGCCTGGTCCCCACTGTGCTCTTCCCCCAGCACCAGGGGCTGAGGAAGACGCTCAGGGCTGCGGTGGGTGGTTGTGGGAGCAGGTGGAGTACCTGACCCCACCTGGGCCTCATGGAGGATTGAGACCCAAAGGATGAATAGGAGTTTGCTGCAACAGGGGGAGGAGCTTTCCAGGTGGTGGAACCTCATGTGCAAAGGTCCTGAGGGGCAGGAGGAGGGGCAGGAAGATAGGAGAGGGGACAGCAGGCAGGTTGGCAGGGAGGGCGGGGAGGAGCCCTGGTGGGCAGTGAGCTCCACACCAGGTGGTGGCAATGCTTAATGTTAGGTCTGGGCTGTGAAAAGAGCCCCCAGGTGGGCAGAGGGTTAACTATGATTATATGTCTCTTTGGGCCTGCTTTGACCTGTCTGTACCATGAGAGAGGGCCTCCGAGTGTGTGTGTGTGCTGGTGTGTGCGTGTACATGCGTGTACCCTGAGGGCCCTGTGTCCGCAGGTGTGACCCCGTCTGCAGGGAGGATGGGCATATCTGTGGCTAGGTGTCCTGCTGGATTTGCCTTGTGTGTATGTCTGTGTGCTGCTGTGGATCTGTGTGCATGTGCATGTGTGTGTCAGTGCATACTTGTGTGTGCCTTTTCCCAGTGCCGTGTGTGTGCTGGGTGTGCGCACGTGCATGTATATGTGCTGTGTGTGCATGCATTTACGTGTGTACATGTTGTGTGTATGTGTTTGTGCACGTCTGTACACTGGCATGCAGTAGACATTCCATGCCCAGGGACTCCCCCCTTACCCGGAGCTTTGCTCTGCTCCCTCCCTCGCCCCTTCCCTTGCTCATGGGGGCCCCAGGCCAGCCTAGGGAGCCTCACACAGGCTGCAAGGACCTTATGAGCCCCCTGAACTTGGGCCCCAGGTTTTATGCATTTTTCTGGGGAGAAGCCACAACTCACCTCAATTTCCCAAGGGGACTTATGAGCATAAGTCATAATAAAACCCCAACAAGCTCAGAACCACGGCTCTAGAGACCCAGAGGGCCTAAGGGTTGGGGGCATCTTTTTAAACTTATAAAATCCTCACCTGTTCATTATTAGAATTTCCAGTCTGGGCTGAAGAGCGCAAGCTCTGGGGTGAGGCAGACCTGAGCTCTAACCATGACTGTGACGCTCACCATGGGGGCCCTGGCCATGTCACCAGACTCCGGAGACCGTTTTCCCATTTGTAAAGTGGCCATCATAACAGAGTATGAGAATTCAGAGGTGCTAATGCATGGAAGGCCCTGAGCCTGGCGCCTGGTATGCAACAGTGGCTGCTGTTAGTGCTCCACACTAAGACAGACTAGGAAGAAAGGCCTGATGATCTGCTTCCAAAAATTAGTCAATGAAAACCCTATGGATCGCAACAGGACATTGTCCGATATAGTGTTGGAGGATGAGCCCCTCAGGTTGGAAGGCACTCGAAATATGACTGGGGAAGAGCTCTCTTCTCAGAGTAGAGTCAACCTTGATGATGCAGATGGAGTAAAGCCTTC
This sequence comes from Loxodonta africana, assembly GCF_030014295.1. NCBI lineage: Eukaryota > Metazoa > Chordata > Mammalia > Proboscidea > Elephantidae > Loxodonta > Loxodonta africana. The sequence goes on along the minus strand of NC_087360.1, from coordinate 27,217,226 downwards.
AGGAGCTTTATTTGCTGATGTGGCATGACTCACAGTGAAAAGTAACAGCAGCAAATACCCATTAGTAACAAGACGTGGAATGTACGGAGATGGTGCAGGACTGGGCAACGTTTCGTTCGTTCTGTTTGCACATAAGATCCCCATGAGTCGGAGCCGACTCAGCGGCAACTAACAACAACAGCAACAGCTGTGAGTATAGGACACAGAGCAGACAGCACACCCCTCCCACCCCCAGACATGCCATTCGACGCGCGTGCGTGAGTTTTCCTAACTTTATGGGCACATAGCTATGTATGTGCGGACATGTACAAATTGCCTTTTGGCTTTCTCTTTCTTTTTTGAACAGCAATGCAGTTGTTCTGTTTCTAGTGGTCTGTGCTTACTTTTCCCCCTGGAACCAGGTACGGTGGATGGTCTAGAGTTTGCACACAGACACCTTGGGCTCCAGAACAGTGTCCAGTTCTCCGTGTCTGGCTGTTCCCTAGCTGTTAGGGCTGTCCCGTTTTGTGCAGTTACTGACAGGTGGCCCAGGTTCCTCCGGGCTTCTGTTGCTTCCTGGAGCCAGACCAAACCAGCATTTCTCCCCACTTCCTCACTGTCATGGCTCTACCCAGGCGCTTTCCCCTCCCTGGGCTGATTCCAGTTGGACACACAAAAGTGCAGGGACTTCCCCAGGGCCCCAGCCAAGGACTTTCTCCTCCTCGTGGACAGTGTGGGGGCGGGGCAGCAGCAGGAAGGACAGCGGTGGGGGTGCGCAACTCCAAGGTGGCTGGGACATTCCAGGTGCTCAGCAGCCCTCGGCCCCAACACAGGGTCACAGGCCCTGCGCTTTTTGTTGGGGCTAGAGAAGGCAAGAAGGTTTCAGGTGACCCTCCTCAGCCTGAGCCCCCCACCCAGCCAGGCTTTCCTTTGTGGCCTCAGCCTAGGGTCAGCTGGTTCCCAGGCTGGGGCCTTCACAGAATCACGGACCGTGGCTGGAGGAGATGGGGAGGAGACGTGCTCAAATCAGAGGCCAGGCTGGTCCATTTACAGTCCCTGGTTCCAATCCTAGCTACACCATGCACCAGCTCTGTGACTTGAGCAGGTTGTCTTTACCTCCCTGAACCTCAGTTTCCCCTCTGTGAAATGGGACAAGGGTGCCTTCCTGCCTCACTGTGGGAGGATGTGTAAATACCTATAACATACAGTAGGTGCTCAATATGGGCAGCTATGATTATGAGTCGGCCACTGGAGAAGTCGGTCCTCCATGCTGGGGACACTCATTACTCATTTGGGATATCCTGGCTGTCACATTGAGGGGACACAGAAATGAGTGAGACGGGCGGTCAGACATGAATCCACAGCTGAATTCAGCCTGATAGGTGCATGGCAGATGGCTGCACAGAGCCCTGCAGGGCCCAGGGCAGGGAGCCATCATTTCTGCTTGAGTAGGAGTGCAGGTGGGAAAGGACTCTGGAGACAGGGGACAGCACAGCCAGGCTTTGAAGGTTGGAGGAGTCAGTGAAAGGAGGCCCTGAGTGGCTCAAATGGTTAAGCGCTCAACTGCTAGCTGAATGATTGGCCATTCGAATCCCTCTAGACGCGCCTTGGAAGACAGGCCTGGCAATCTGCTTCCAAAAGGTCACAGCCTGGAAAACCCTATGGAGCAGTTCTACTCCACACACATAGGGTCACCATGAGTTGGAATTGACTCCACAGCACCTAACAACAACAGGTGCCAGGTGGAGAAGTAGGGAAAAGGGCACCGCAGGCAGTGGGGCCTGGAGATGTGGTGTCTTACAGCAGGTGGGGGAATAGGGGTCCCATAAGGCTGGGCGTGAGGGTAAGCAAGGGAGGAGCAGGGCCAGGTTTCCATTTTATCACAGTCCATCTAGTGGAGATTCTGAGGGGATAGAATAGGGGGCCACTTATATCATCCAGGTGGGAGGCAGGAGGCAGCAGGGACCTGTATGGGTCAGGGCTGGAAGGAAGTCACGTAAGGCTGATAAGACACCCTACCCCCGTCTTGCCCCACGTAGCTCACTCCTCAAGACCTTCTGAGAGCCCCCAGCTTGGCTGTCCCCTTTAGGGCCATAGAACTCACCCCACAGCCACAAGCAACACAGAGACACCCACCCAGGGCCCGAAGGACTCTGGGGACTCAGGGACCTCTCTGCCTAGGGACCTGGGGCTCCTCGCCCATCCCCCTAGGGTCCTGCATAGGAGCTGGGTGTGGGACCTGAGCCCCTTCTCTTTGGGTCTGTTTCAGGAACTGGTGCTCGTACGTGGTGACCCGCACGGTCTCGTGCCATGTGCAGAATGGCACCTACCTTCAGCGAGTGCTGCAGAATTGTCCCTGGCCCATGAGCTGTTCCGGGAACAAGTAAGTGAGTCTGTGGTAGGGAAGGCACTGATGGGCCTTCCAGGTGGAGACACTGCGCGGGCAAAGGCCGGGTGGTGGGTTTGCACAGAGTGCAGGGCAAGGCTGGGACCACAGGGATAAGTGGAGCAGGGGAGCGGTGGCGCCATGCTTGTTCTCAGCACCTCCCATGTGCTCTTGAGGCACCCTTGGAGAAGGTGTTCCCCATTCACCTGCATTCCTAAATGTTCACTGTGGGTGCCAGGCCAGCTCAGCTTGCTGGGGCTTCCTGTCAGTTAGTGTCCAGATCCTCCCACCTAGGGGGAGTGAGATGAGTGAACCCCAGAATGCAGGAGAAGCGAGGCTTCCAAAGGGGCCTGGAGGCTCTGTGGGAGAGGTGGTGGAAGGCTCCTGTCTGAGCCAGGCCACCTGGGCACTCTTTCAGCTACAGAACTGTGATGAGACCCACATACAAGGTGATGTACAAGACAGTGACCGCCCGTGAGTGGAGATGTTGCCCTGGGCACTCAGGACCGAGCTGCGAGGAAGGTAGGACCGTCCGCGGGCTCCAGAGCTCCTGTGGTGGCCATGTGCCTCCTGCTACTGCACCAGAGCCTTTGAGTGTTGCTAAGTCAGTAGCCGCTGCCCACGCGCACTGTGCGCACTGGTGCCGCTGCTCAGAGCTGCGGGGCGAGGCACAGCCCTGCCACAAGTCGGTGCCTGCTGCCCCCGGGCAGTGGCCACGGGCCTCTTGGGGAATTCGCAGGACCCCTGGAGGAAATTTCGTATGTGCTGTGTAACTCACATTTGAAGTCACACAACTCAACCCTTTATTCCAAACTTGGGAAACCCTATGCCGACATTTCCATGGGACGTGGTGACAGGTACCGAATGGAAATCCCATTTCATTCAGGTTGGTGGCTCAGCAAGATGGGGACAGTTATAAGGTGATGGGCACCCAGCTTCTCAGTGGCGGAGCCAGGATTCGAACCCCACCCTGCCTGGCTCCAGGCCCCTGCCCCTTCCTCCTGCCCCCAGAGCCTCAGGGACGGGAGAACTTGGCCGGGCACCCAGTCTCCAGAGCATGCCCCAGGCAGAGGGGCCAGCACACCGTCTCCCTGTTGCCCCCACCCTCCTTCTCTGTGGTTCAGGATGGCTCTGGCCAAGCACCCAGCAGGGGCACCAGGGAGGCAGCCCTGCCTTACCAGGAAGGGCTCCATAGCTACCTAGACAGCCCTCACCCAAGGGTACCTGTCTCTCTGCTGGGCGTACTGGCCGCTTCCATCCCCACTGCCTGACTGAATCCAAACAGATTTTTGGGCACGGAAGGGGTGCGTTCCCAAGAATGGCCCTAAAGAGGATAGACCGACCTCAAACCAGCCGAGAACCAGGCCCATCGCCAGCAAGAGCCACCTCGATGGAAGCAGGCGTTCAGGGTCCCAAAGGTAGCACACTAATGTAAACGCCAGATGTGGGAGGTGTCCTGGTTCTAGCAGCACGAATGTGGGGAAGCTGGGAGCAGGCAGACATCTGAAGGGGAGCTGGGACCAGCACCTCTCCTCCCCACTGGGTGTGAGAGTTAAAGAGAAGCCAGAGGAAGAGGAGAAGGTGGCAGGGCCTGAGGGTCAGGAAGGGAGCCAGCCGAGAGGGGCCTCTGCCAATGAGGCCACAGGGGATTTGTGGTAGGAAGGGGATGCGTCCCCAGGGTGTGGGGTCCACCTGGCCCAGAGACATGAGCAGGCAGGGCCTGCTGAGAAAAAGGCCACTCTGTCCTTGGATCCCCTCCCAAGGGCGGCTCTTCCTGGGTCTGTGGGGCCTTCAGGGAGCTAGCAAGGGCAGGGGACAGTTGGGGGCAGCACCCATGCTCCCCTTAAGTCCAGCTGCTGGAAACCTCACAACCAGGAGGCTGCCAATGGCAAGGGGAGCAGCAAGACAGGCTGGGGCCAGGCCAGGCCAGTCCTGACATCTGCCAGCTCCCCCCGTGGAGCCTCCGAGGCCCTGCCCTGGGAAGGGAGTGTTCAGGGCTGCATGGGCCAGACACACAACAGCTGTGTGGCCTTGGGCCGGGGACTCCCCAGTGCATTGTGTAAGCCATTGTGCAAGGGTGCCCGGCTGGGGAGGCAGTGATCTGGAAGCCGGCCATACACTTCTTGTGCCTGCTCGGAGGGAGGGGCATCAAGCTGCCGGCAGACGCAGCAGCCTGGGCCTCCCCTCACTGAGGCCTATGTCCTCACCTGTGCGAGGGGCAGGATAAGAGGGCCTGCCTCACAAGGATGCTGTGGGGTGATGAAGCAGCAAGGCATTGGCATGTGGCACAGCAGCTCATGGTGGGCACTACGTGATGACTGACAGGACAGGAGGGGCTTCTCCCCACCCACAGGGTTGAAGTGAGAAAGCGTGGTAGGAGGCGGGATGCTTAGGCCTGAATACTCTGGAAAACTGCTCAGTGGGGCCCAGTGACGTGGAGCAGGGATACACGGGGCCTTGCTGTTCCATCCTGGGCCCAGCCCTTCCTCCCAACAGCCAGGCTCGGGCTGAGCTTCCCCTAGCTGTTTCCGCTGCTAGTGAGTGGCCTCATGGCCTGCCCAGTGCTGTGGCTTGACCCTAGGGCCTCCGAGCTGCATCACAAGGGGCAGCAGGGCCTGGGAGCAGCCTGAGGTGAGCAGCTTGAGGTGAGCGGCAGGGGAGAGGGAACACCCGTCCTTCCAGAATCCAACCCTGGATCCACTGTGGCCTGCTGTGTAGCCTGGGGCAACTTGCTTCATCTCTCTGGACCTCTGCTTTATCTGGAAGTCGCCCAGGATTAAGAAGTGGGGACTCACACCTGGCACACAGTAAATGCCCAGTAAATACCTCCCACCTACTTCTGCCCCCTGGGCTGAGGATGCTGTGGTGACTCCCAAGGAGGGCCTTGCCTCCTCTGTCTGCCATTTCTCCATCAGCTGCTCAACACACAGGTCTTCACCCCTCCTCGCCCTGGTTTTCTCATCTGTAGAATGGGGATAGGAGGATGAGTGGGGATAGTTTTGCTTGATGTTCACAAAAACGCCCACGAAGAAGTGGCCAAAATGGGGGCCCCGTTTTACAGATGGGGAAACTGAGGCTTAAAGAGGTTAACGTCATTCAACACCTGAGCGCCAGGATTGAAACCTGCCAGACCAAGCATCCCTGCCCCCAGGACTTGGGAGGTGGGCTGGATGGCAAGGAGGGAGCCTGGTAACCCACTCACCTGGCCAGTCACTCCCACTAGAAACAATGGGTGAGGAAGGGCCAAGGCCAGGAAAGCATCACATGGGCAGCCTGCCTGCAGGGCTGGGCATGGGTGGGTGAGCACAGTGCCAGGGCCACATCAGGAAGGTGGGCAGAGCCCAGCGGTCACCCTTTCTGAGCCTGGGCCTGACCCCCTGAGTGCACCGGACTGGTGGGCTCTGCTGAGGATGATGTGGCCACTGTGTCACCCCTGCCCCTGGGGCTCCCCAGACACATCTCTCCCCCATCAGCCCCTTGTCCAGAAAATGAAAGTGGGGCTCAGAAAGGGTGTGTGTCTCACACAAGATCACACAGCAAGTAAGAGTCATGCCTGGGATTCTCCCCCCGGCCTCTCAAAGCGGCCCCAAACCATCTGGAAGTCATAACACGAGGGGGCGAAAGCTGGGCCTCCATGCTGGGCCCTGCGGCATGTGCTCATCTTTGTCTCATCTTCCTGCCATGTCACAAAAGGTCCAGATGTGGAAATTGAGGCTCGGAAAGGGGAATGCCTTGGTCAGGGGCACAGCCTGTGAGCTGTGGAGCCAAACTCAAACCCAGTCAGAGTCCGGAGCCAGGGTTCTCTCTCTGCAGCAGCACTGGCTGAGGACTTGGAAGGGCGTATGTTCAGACAGCTGGGGTGCTGTGAGGCTGGTGGAAGTCAACCTCAGCCCAGCCCCTTCCAGAGGGAAAGGCAGAGGGGTTGGGGTCTCCCTCCCTCCCTCTCCCTTTGGGCTCCTGGAGTCGGGCTGCCTCCTCTTTCCCCTTAGTGTCCCCGCTGTCCTCAGAGCACCAGTCCCTTCCCCATCTACAGACACCTACAACACCTCTCCTCCCTGACAGGGAACCAGAGAGGGAAAGAAGCTTGCCTGAGCTCACACAGCAAATGAGACTCAAAGTTCTAGCCCAGGCCCCTTCCTGGGCCTCTGAGCCTCTCCCACCATCCAGGGGTGGGTACTTTCTTGCACACGTTTCTTGGGTTCTAACCAGGTGCCACCCACGGTGCTTTACTTTGCTGATTCAGAGTACTGAGGGCTGACCTGCAGAAAGCCGGCCACCCTGTCCACCTCCACTCCTGTCTGGGAGGGTCAGCAGCCCCCACCTCCCCATCTCTCCTGAAGGCCGTCCTCTGCCCCCAGCCTGGCCCTCTGGCTCCATGTACCCTCTGCCCACACTGGCCTCCTCTCCCACCTCACGGCCTTGGCAGTGGCTGGCCCCCGACCCGCTCAGTGGGCCCCCACCCTGCTGTCATTATTCCCAGCTCTCCAGTGCCTGGCACGGGCCTGGCACACAGTGGGTGCTCTGGAAATGAATGAGAACCTCACCATACCCCAAGTAGGTGGCCAGGCCAGACCCTCACTCAGGCTTCCCCAGACCTCCTGGCTGGGCTGGAGGGTTCTCAGAGCTCCCAGCCCTGACCTCAACCCCTGGCTGAGCAAATATTTACATTTGCAAAGTAAATTCCCTGAAGGAAACCTGGGGGATGGGCCAAATGCCCCCTGTGGTCCGTTGTCACTGAACTGAGCAGAACTGGTGGGCTAAGTTGTGACCAGGAAGCCCCTCACTTGGCCCCTCTCTTGGGAGAGAAAGCCTCCAAGGTGGAGCTGATATGTCCCCAGCTTCTCATGCCCCCATTCCCAGTTTAGGAGCCCTTGTGGCACAGGGCTCAAATCCCAGCTCCGTCTCTTCCCGTCTCTGTGAGCCTAGGCAGGCAACTTCTCTTCCTCGGACCTCAGTGTTCTCATCTGACTCATGGGGTGAGACAGGGCCACACAGGCCTCTTAGCTCAGGCCCAGCACCTGTTGGGGAAAAAGATCAGGAACTGGAGACAGCTGCTGGCCGGGGGGAGGTCAGCACAGGACGTGATGGGAGGCTTTGGCAAAGGGCAAGCACCCTGGCCTGTCCAGGAAGGCTTCCTGGAGGAGGTGACACAGAGTTAACAGCAGTAAGGGTGGGGGAGTGTGGCGCGTGCATGTGGGTGTGTGTGGAGGGCGGGTGGGGACCTCCTGGGTGGTGGGAAGAGGCTTGAAGTCAGTCTCCCAGAGTGGAGCTGGGGTTTGTGGTCCTGGGATCACCCAGGAGCTCTGACCTTCAGAGCCCCCCTGGGAGACTGAGGTTGGGGCTGGGGAGGGGCCCTTCAGGGTGGACCACCAGGCAGGTCTCAGCCCACTGGGGCCTGCTCCAGGGCCTGACCACACACCAGTGGGAGGGATGGGACATGAGACGGTCCCCCAGCTGAGCTTCTTACTGGCTATAATTTTGTGCAGTGTGGGATGGTTTTACAACCCAGTATGTCCCTTCAAATATTTCTGTCCATTAATCAGAATTCAGGGGAGTTCTTTTGAATAGTTTCTGTGAACCATGAATCCAGAGCCAAAATTTCCTGGTGTTTTTGACAGTTTTGTTATTTCTTTAAACTTTCTTTCCTTTCCTTATTTATTATTATTATTTTAATTTTAACTGGTAATTACTTTGAGCCTGGTGGTCAGGCCGTGTTTTCATTAGTTTTTTTTTCATTCTGGCTCCCAGTGAAATGTCCAAAAGCAAGTGAGTTGAAAAAAAGAATTTCTAACCACAAGTTCAAAGGTTAATAACCCAGGGACAGCCTGGTGGGATAATAGAACGTTTATGCTCATTTTCAAGAGCGCTGTGTCTGCTGTCTACATTATTTTGTTTTTTAATTGGCTTGCTTGCTTTAAATGCGTCTTTAGCCTGTGATTCATGCATTCATCAACAATGGGTGCCGGGCCCTGTTCTAGGCAGCGGGGCAGTGCTATGAAGGAGACAGACAGGGTCCCTGTCCTGGTGGGGCTGGCGTCCCAGCCAGGGACACAGACAGTAGATCATGGTCTAGGAACTGCTTGCTACAGTGTTCAGCATGTTAGAGGGCAGAAAGAGCTGGGGCAAGAAGGAAAACCAGAGCAGGGTAGCGGATGGGGGGCAGAAGGACATGATGCTCTGCCAACGTTTGAGCACAGAGAAAACCAACTTTCCACAAGGATGGAGGGACGGCTGTGGCTTTTCATCGACTTTCTGAAAAGCATAATAAAATGGATTTTACGTCTTCACCTGGGAACAAAAAGGATGAGGAGGGCTGGGCCTGGCCATTCTTCTCTTGGTCACCAGCATTCCTGCTGGCCGCTGGCCTCTCTGCCTTTGACTGATGGTGACTTGGGGGGCTGATGCGAGGTACGGGGTGGCCCAGGAGAGAGGGGATCAGGCCCTGAAGTCAAACCAAAACCATTAAAACCAGTTACGGCCAAGTGGACTCCTTCTCACGGTGACCCTGTGTGTCAGAGTAAAACTGTGCTCCAGTGGATTTTCCATGGCTGATTTTTTGGAAGTAGATCACCTGGCCTTTCTTCTGAGGTACCTCTGGGTGGACTCACATTTCCAACCTTTTGGTTAGCAGCTAAACACTTTAACTGTTGTACCACGTAGGGACTCCAAGGTCTGACCAACCTGGGTTCAAGTCCAGGCTCAAGACCTTTAGGTAGGGCAACAGTGGGTGAGACCCTTCAACAGGGGGAAAGTGGGGATAAGCCCCATTCACTCATCCTTTAATCTAAGCACAGGGAATAGAGGAGTGACAATGCCTCAGTCTCCCCTCACAGGGGTTTGTGAGGATAATGAGTTGAGATTATATATGCAACGTGCTTAGAATGTGCCAGACATTGAGTAAGTGCTGCAGAAGTGTTATTATTGTTGTTAGCTGCCATCGAGTCTGCTCCAATTCATGGCAACCTTATTAGGTATAACAGAACAAAACATTGCCGGGCCCTGCACCATCCTCACAATCTTTGGTATGTTTGAATCCATTGGTGTAGCCACCACACCAATCTCACAGAGGGTTTCCCTCGTTGTTGCTGACCCTCTCCCTTGGTCCCTGGATGGTGCAAGCTGGTCCCCGGATGCTGCACATGGTTAATATACACCCAATTGCTAACCAAAGAGTGGGTGGTCGGAGTCCAGCCAGAGGCACCTTTGGAGAAAGGCCTAACCAGTCTGCTTCTGGAAAATCAGCCACGGAAAGCCCTGTGGAGGACGGACACACGTGGGCTTGCCGTGAGTTGGAGCTGACCTGACGGCAGCTGGGAGTTGGTTAAGACCAAGCTGGGCTTTGTGAAGCATTTAGCATTGGGCATGGCTCACAGTGGATGTCCCTCCTGCCCAGAGAGCCCAGGCCCCTGCCCCAGTTCTGGGCTGACAATTTTCACCCTCTACCCTCTTTTTTTTACCTGAGTGGGATTTACCCCATATGCCTGGCAAGTCCCAGGCCAGGGGGTGGGTGCACTGAAGATGCAGGCCCAGCCCGAGCCAAGGCCCATCACTGGGACCTGGAGCTGAGCCTGGCAGCCTCCCCACTGGGGGCCAGCTAGAGGGGCCCGTCTGGTTTGAGTTCCCGGCGCCTCTCGCTGCCTGCACCAACCCACAGCCCACTCTGAGCTGCCAGGCTTGTGCCTTATTTGGGTCTTGTCTCCCCCCAGATGACACTTCACAGCCTTAAAAGGCAGGCCCAGCGGGGAGGGGTTAGAAGGGATAGTTGCCACTGCTAGCTACAGAGCCCCTCCAGCTGTGCCCCCACCCCAGCTTGGCAGCCCATCCCTCCAGCTGTGACCATCACTGTCCACCCCCAAGCCAGATCAGCCAGGACAGCCTACTTCTTGTAAGGGTGGTAGGCTCCTGGAACGAGGCCCCCTTGCCCTCCCGGGAGCCGCCTCCCTCTGGTTTTCATTTAAAACCAGGGCTGGATCCGCTTCAGTCTGTTCTTACCAAGTGGGGCAGGGAGAGGGTGGACAGCCACAGTTGTAGCTCACGTGGATGGAGCACCAGGCCCATGTGTCCTCATCGGTATCCTCGGGCCTCACACAAGCCGAGGAGGTGAAGAGGCCTTATTATCCCATTTTACAGATGGGAAGATAGGCAGATCCAGGGAGGACAAGGCACACAGGTCAGTAAGTGGCAGGGCTGCAGCCTGACCTGGTAGCCCTAAACTCTTAACCCATGTAGCTAGCTGAGATTGTTGAGGAATCCCCCAGCCTTACTCATGGCCCCCGCCCCACTGCTAGCCCACTCCTCAGCCCCATCAGTTTGTCTGCTTTGGCCCAGCTCAGCCCAGTTCATGCTATGTGACCCAGGTAACCTGCCCCTCTTCTCTGGGCCTATCTTCCTCGGCACTGAGAAGAGTAGGGGCTGTGGTGGTAGGTGGGCAGGGGACATAGCCAGCAGGCCTCTCACCCCACCGTCCCTCAGTTGTAGGCTCCTCTGGCCACGTGGAGCCTGGGTGGTCAGGAAACACCATGAGACGAATGGCGTTTCGGCCCACAGCCTTCTCAGGTGGGTCCTAGGGGTCAGCTACTTGGGGTCTCCCCGGGCTGGGGGAGGCCTGGAGGAAGCCTGGGGCAGTGTGGTTGGTGACTGTCCTGAACCAGCTGGGTCCAGCTGTGGAGGGTCAGAGACAGGTCCTGCCCTGCCCTCCTAGTCTGGAAAGAGAACTGAGAGAGGGAGGAAGGGCCCCAGAGGGCAGCCTGAGCTGGGATCAGGCACCCCGAAACGCAGGACCACCAGACACATACTGATGAGGGTCCACGTGCCAGTTTCCTCTTTTTATTTAAACCAGCCGTTTCTGAGCACCTGCAATGTGCGAGGCACCACGCCAGTGGCTGTCTATCTTCAGCTCACTGACACCTCCCAGCGCCCCCCAGGAAGGCGTCATTATCCCCATTTTAAAGAGAAGGAAGCCGAGAGTCAGAGAGGGGACATCCCTGCCCAAGGCTCCACAGGTGGCAGGAACAGTGGGGGGACTCGGCCCCAGGCTTTGTGCTCGCCCTGAGCCTCCGTGTCCTTACGTGTGAAGCAGGAATGCCCTTTGTCCTAACACGCAGGCTTGTCCCAGGACTGGGAGAAAGGCTTGTAGAGCACCTGGCACAGTCCCTGGCAGCTAGGAGGTTCTGTCAAAGGCCAGAACTGTCAATGATAACTTCAGTATATAACTGAGGAAGCTGGAAGAGCTGGACATAGCTCGGGAAGGTGATTCCAGAGGGTGGCACCTCTGAGGGCGGCCCAGGCAGACTGTGGTCCCCAAAGCCCACAAGCCCAGCCCCTGGTGGCAAGTAATAGGATTTCGTGCCCCAGCTGTTGGGAAAGGGGTCATTTTGGATGCAGAGGCTGCCAGGTCGGGTCCCTGCTCCTGCTCTGGGAGAAACAGGTCCCCTCTGGAGACTCCCAAGTCAAAGGAAATGATGCTGGATCCCCACAGGGCATGGCCCGCCCTGGCCAGGCCGTGACTCCACAGGCCCTTCAGGCGCCAGACCTCTGCTTCCTCATGGGTTGGGATTATCAGGGGTCCGCTCCTCCCTCCTGAACCCCAGGGGGCTGAGGGGCTTCCATGGGGGAACCAGGGCCCCTGAACCTGGCCACAGCCTCCTCCCTCCCCGCAGGTTGTCTCAACTGCAGCAAAGTGTTGGAGCTGACCGAGCGGCTGAAGGCACTGGAGGCTAAGGTGGGTGAGCAGCATCCCTGTTGCCTCCTGCCCCAGGGCCAGGCAGGACATAGCATACCCCCGCCCCCTGGGGCTCCCCACCTCCTTCTCCATGCCCACTCCGTTCAGATCCCCACAGTGCACTTCTGAGCTGAGCCTTCAACACCCCCAACCCTCCGGGGCCCCACACGAATGCCCCCCGTCAGGCAGGCACTGCTGCTCCACCTCTCCTCCAGTACCCCTCCTCAGGGGAAGCCTGGTCACAGGTGGACACCTGGCCCTCTCCTCAAGGCCCCCAGTCAGCTCCACCTCCACACCCTTGCTTCTCCCAACGTGCAGTTCCTCAAGCCCCTCCTCCAGGAAGCCCCCCTCTGATGCACCTTCATCTGCACCCTGACCACATTCACACAGATAACCCCCAGAGCTGGATCCCCCTCCACCCATCACCTTTTGCCTTTACCCCCCCATAATATCACCTTGCCAGTCTCAAAGTCAAAACGTGTACTACACATCTTAAACTATTTCAAAATACAAAGCTTAGAAAAATTAAAAAGACCTTCTAAGTTTAGAAGTGTGAAAAACTCAGAAATGTGAAAAACCTACCAGAAAATTATTCACAGCAACCACCTGTTCCCCGAGAGTGAGCAACTCGTAACATTTTAGTATCTTTTCTTCCACATTTTCTAAAGGTACATGGAAAAAAAGAAAAAAAACTCGTTGCTGTCGAGTTGATTCCTACTCACAGCGACCCTATAGGACAGAGTAGAACTGCCCCATATGGTTTCCAAGGAGCGGCTGGTGGATTCAAACTGCCAATCTTTTGGTTGGCACCCTGGGCTCTTAACCACTGCACCACCAGGCTCCAAGTGTACATGGAAGCATGTATATTTTGTCTGCATAGCCCTTGCACCATCATTCCCTCATCTGAGAATTCATCTTTTTTTATATATATATATATGATTTTTATTGTGCTTTAAATGAAAGTTTACAAATCAAGTCAGTCTCTCACACAAAAACCCATATACACCTTGCTACACACTCCCAATTACTCTCCCTCTAATGAGACAGCCCACTCTCTCCCTCCACTCTCTCTTTTCGTGTCCATTTCGCCAGCTTCTAACCCCCTCCACCCTCTCATCTCCCCTTCAGGTAGGAAATGCCAACATAGTCTCAAGTGTCCACCTGATCTAAGAAGCTCACTCCTCACCAGCATCCCTCTCCAACCCATTGTCCAGTCCAATCTATGTCTGAAGAGTTGGCTTCGGGAATGGTTCAGAATTTATCTTAAGGGGTGTCTTAGTTACCCACGCCTACTGTAACAAAAATATCACAAGTGGATGGCTTTAAAGAACAGAAGTTTATTTTCTCACATGTCTGGAGGCTAAAAGTCCAAATCAGGGTCTCGGCTACATTGATTCTTTCCTTGTAGGTAGTCCCGGACATTCCTTGGTTCCTTGGCTTGTTGACAGGCCTCACGTGGTGCCTGTCTTCTCACATGTGTGTCTCTGTGTCTATGCTGCTTTTTTCTGCAACTCAGAAGTGATTAGGTTTAGGATCCACCCTACATTGGTACTGATTGGTTAATTATATTGCATTGCATTGCATTATGGAAGGTCATTACATTACATTGCATCCTACATATATAGGGGTTAGGATTCCATCACAAATTTTGGGGGGACAAAATTCAATCCATAACAAGGAGGTTATTAGATATGAAGAGATTTACCAAAGTATTAAGTATAAGTGGGGAAGTGTGAAAACCAAACAATAGGAGGGGTAGGTGTCAGTCACAGAGCATCCATTCTGTGGAATACTAGGCAGCTATTAAAAATACCTCCATTTTCTGTCCCTGATTTATTAAGTGAGAAAAGCAAGCTTCTGAACAGCACGTGCTAGAACCCGAGTCATGTGGCACAGGAACCCCATGGCTTCTTCCCGAGGTCCCTCCTGGGAGAAGCCCTGCGAGAGGCAGGTCAGTCCCACACTCAAAGTGATGGTTCTCAGTTCAGGGTCTGCCGGGCTGATGGGTTTCAGCTTTTCTCTGGAGAGTCTCCATAAAACTCTCCCTCCCTGGTCAGCAGTCACTCTGGCCCTGCTTGGTCCTCAGTCAGCAGCTCAGGATGGGGAGGAGATGTTGACCGCTGGGCCCATAAAGTGAACTTTGTGTATACCACCTCTGAGAGTCAATTCTGACTCTTGGCGATCCCATAAAACTACTCCTTAGGGTTTTCAGGGCTGTGACCTTTTGGAAACAGATCGCCAGGTCTTTCTTCTGAGTCATCTCTGGGTGGGTTCAAGCTGCCAACCTCTTGGTTAGCAGTTGAGTTCTTAACTATTTTTGTCACCCAGGTCCCAGGGACTCCATGGGACCTTTATTTCATGTCAGACCCTCCCAATCTTCCCTCCAAATTTAGAGAAAATCCTTCCGGCCATTACCCTGAGATGCTTTAACTGAAAAAAGAAGCTTTATATTATTTATTTAGATAAGCATAGGAAACAGCAAACACCAGGATGTTCGCAGAGCTCAATTCTGAGAGGCAGAGAGTTCTGAGACCTGCGTTTCTTTTGTTGATGATGGTGGGTGTGTGATGATTTTTCTACAGTGAGTGATACGATGTATGCAATTTTAACAACACAGCCACTTCTGATAAAGTCCTGGGCCCCTGCAAACCCAGGTCTCCACCCTGAGGTGGGTTATGCTGGCTATAGGGGGCTTCTCCTTCCCCTGCTGCCCACAGTGGGACCTCTTGGCTCTCTCAGTATCCCCCTCCAGCTGGCCTGTCCGTGGTGAGACACTGGCACCGACTTCAACCCTGTCTCCCCCTTCCTTTTCAGGTGGCTTTGCTAACTGTCACAGAGCAGGCAGTGCCCCTGGTGCCAGCTGCCCCCAAAGGCCCTGCCCCACTCTGGGGCTCCCCAGCTGCCCAGGGCAGCCCGGGGGATGGAGGCCTCCAAGGTGAGTGGGTAGGGATGGAACACACACCCCTATGTGGGAAAGAACACCGGATTGGGAACCAAGAGTGTGAGATTCTGGCCCCATCCTGCCACTGACTCCCAGCTTGACCCTCATGTGGGTCCTCCGTCTTCCCAGCTCTCCAGTGGGCCTGAGGGTATGGTCTCCAGGGACCCCTGAGCACTGGCATCCTGGGAGGCTGAACTGCCCCGAGGACCCTGCCACAGGGTGGAGCTGGGGGCAGGGACTCTGGGTGATTCTCCCTTACCCAGGCCCAGCAGGGACACTAACCCCTGCCTACCCCTGGTCTCAGGGCCACCAGGAGCCAGAGAGAGTGTGAAGGCCCCACTGCTCCCTCGAGACAGTAGGTGCGGGTTGAGGGCCAGGGCCAGGTGGGGACAAGAGCAAGGCCGGAGCTGCCAACCTGATGTACTTCCATCCCCAGACCAAGTGGGTACGCCGGGGCTGCCTGGGCCCACCGACCCCAAGGGAGACACCAGCAGCCAGGGCCCACCGGGAATGAGAGGCCCGCCAGGTGAGTACTGAAGTGCTGTCCCCTCAAATTCACTGGCCAGCTCCCCAGGTGGACTCAGGCTAGGACCTTCCTTCCCAGACTCTGACATAGCCAAATTGGTCTGGGCCCTTCTGCCCACTTGTGTCAGCTCATCACCTCCTCCAGGGCTCCCTAGCACCCTGTCTTTCATTCATTCAGCCTATGCTCCTGGGGCATCTGCTCCCTGCAGGCTCTGGACCAGGCACAGGGTGAGTCAGACCAGTCCTTGCCCTGCTGGAACCCCCAGGCCAGCTGGGGGAGGGGTTTGGGAGGCAGCAGAAAACAGCGATGTCCACCTCATGTAACCAGGGCTTCAGTGGAAAATGTCAGGGGTATGGGAGCCCTGAGGAATGAAGCCAATCCCTAGACTGGGTGGGTAGGGGTCAGGGAGCGCTTCCCAGCAGGGTGACATCTTAGCTGAGGCCTGAAGGATGACCTAAACTTTACACCAGGCAAAGGGAACAGCTCATGCAAAACCTGGAAGTGAGAGGAAAAGACCATTCTGGAAATCACTGTTTATTAAATGTCTATTGTGTGCCATTGGCTCCATGGGAAAAAGGCCTGGCAAACTCTTCTGTAAATAAAAAGCTATGGAGCAGAATTCCGTTCTGACACACGTAGGGTCATCATGAATTGGAATTGACTTGTCAGCTATGTATTTGGAGTTTTTTTGTTTGTTTTGTTTTGTTTCTTGGTGTGCCAAGTGTCCATTCTCATAAAGACCCTGGTGAGGGATGTGTTTATCCCCCTGATAGGCGTGGAGGCAGAGGCCCACCTGGTTGGCCGGTGAGGACAGAGCCCAGACCTGCCCAGGCCTGTGGACTCCAGAGCCCATTCTCACACCAGCTGCACTAGGTTAACTTGTCCTGCCCTTGGCCCCTGGAGGCCACTCTGGGCTTGCCCCTGCCGCCAACACACCCAACAACATTCGTGATTCTGTTGCAGGTCCACAGGGCCCGCCAGGGAGCCCTGGCCAAGATGGAGCTGTGGGCAGCCCTGGAGAGAGGGGACCTCCAGGCCCCCCAGGGCCTCCTGGCCCTCCTGGCCCCCCAGCCCCTGTTGGACCACCCCACACCCAGATCTCTGAGCATGGTGAGTCCTGCGGGGTCGCACAGGTCAAGGTAAGAGGAGGGGAGGGTGGGAGAGGAGGCTGGAACCCACTACCGCAGAGCCTACTAGCTCTTACCTGGCACCCACTGTGTGCCCAGCTTACCTTTGATAGGCCATGTGTCAGCTAATCCTCCAACAGGTGCTGTTGTTCTCTGTGCACATATGAAGGAACCTGAGGGCCAAAGAAGTGGTCACTTGCCAGGGTCAGACCCAGGTGGTTTCAGAGCCTATGCTCAGAACCACCCAGCTCAGGCCATCCTGCCAAGGCTTGGAGCTGGCCGGGATCCAGCCCTCAGAGCACCGGGAAGCTCAAGGCCCAGGAACAGGAAGCCAGCCCTAAGCTCCCAAGGCCACAGCCTGGCCCTGTGCTCTGCAAGGCCCAGCCTCCTCCACCCAGCTGGGCCTCCTCCCTCAGGTGCGCCCTGCCTGACCCACAGGTGCACCCCACCTGCCTGAGGTCAGAGCGTGGAGTGCCAGCTTCAGCCCCATCTCCATCATATCTTTGTGCATGACCAGGCACATCATTGTCCCTCTCCAAGCCTCAGTTTCCTCATCTGTATAATGGGGATGGTGACAGTGTCAGTCTCCCAGAGCTCTGTGGCACCCACACACCAAAATCCTGGCACACAGTAGGTGTTTAATAAATGGTAGCTTTTACTCTTGCCATTTCACATGCGTCAGTACATGCTTAGTGAGGCAGAGTTTTGCTGGACGTCACCAGCTGGACTGGTGGGGTTAGAACCCAGGTTTCTGTGCCTATGGGCTCTCGCTATCCTGTTGACTGACAATCCCCCCACCTCCTGCCCTTGGAGCAGGTGCCCGGTGGCCCCAGCTGCACTGCAGGCCACCAGCAGTGCAGTCACACCTGGCTTGACAGAGGTAGCAAGTAAAGACTTCTCCCAGCCCCACCCGGCCAGCCCTGATCACTCGCCATCTCTCCTCCCCTAGGGGACCCATTACTATCCAACACCTTCACTGAGACCAGCAGTCACTGGCTCCAGGGACCTGCTGGGCCCCCAGGCCCCCCAGGACCCATAGGTAAGTTGATTCCAAGCCTAAGATAAGAGATGGGGCTTGGAGATGGCAGAGGGACTAGGGCTGTGGCTACCAGAAAGGGCCTGATGGTAGACTTCCTGGCATTGTACTCTGTCCTGGCCCTGAGGACACCTCTCTTATTCCAGGTCCTCCTGGGCCTCCTGGTCCCATGGGTTTCCCTGGGAGTCCTGGACACATGGTGAGTAGTTCCTCAAGTGTTCCCATCCACCCACCAATCCACCCATCCGTCCGTCCGTCCGTCCATCCATCTATCCTTCCTTCCATCCACTCATCGATCTATCCACCCACCTATCCATCCATCCTTTCATCCATCCACCCATACTCTCATTCATTCAACAATCATTTGTTATTTATTATGGAATTACTTTCCATAAGTATTCTGATTCAATCCATGTATCAAGAGTCAAGTATTAGTAGCCCCTGATGCTAAGAAGTTGGAGGTTCTGGCCCTAGGGCTGTGTCCAGCATACAGCAAACATCTAGATCAGGCTGGCAACTGTCTGGCTCCAGGGCCACTAAGCTGTATGATCTGTCCACTGTGTGCTAGGCACTGGCCATGTGAAGAGCTCAGATGCCCAAGCCAAGATGGGGCCCCCTCCCCGACCCCTCTGCCCTTCAACCTCCCGCTCATTCCATCCCACCCCAGCACAAGGCTGAGGCCCTGTCTTATTGCTCAGGGACCCCCAGGCCCCATTGGCCCTGAAGGAATCTCCGGCCGCCTAGGAGAGAAGGGCGAGCAAGTGAGTACCCAGGTGGCCCCAGGTGGGGGGTTTAGGGAATCCTAGAACCCCAGATCAGACCCAGTCCCACAGCTGACTCTATTCTCCTCCCTTCCGTACAGGGACTGCGTGGGGAGCCTGGCCCCCGAGGCTCCGCTGGGCAGCGGGTAAGTGATGTCCCTCTCCCTGCAGCTTCCCCTCCAGGATCCCACAGGCCCAGACCCCTGCTCTGGCTCCATACCCTGTGTCCAAAGCCCCAGACCCTCCCTGCCTGATCCAGGCCATGCTACATCTCCTCTCAATCTCTCCCTGTCTCTGAAACCTGTCAGCCTCTTCGAATCTGGCTGTGTTTGTCTCCCTCACCCTGGCCGTCTGGATGTGTATCTATTTCTCTTTCTGTCTCCTCCCCTCTGTGTCTCTTTGTCTCTCTGTCTGTATGTCTCTTTCACTCTCCATCTCTCTGGCTATGATTGTAGATTTGTCCATTTCTCCCTTTAGATAGGTCAATTTTTGCTTTCTGTATTTCGAAGCTCTGTTATTAGGTGCATACACATTTAGGATTTTAATATTTTCTTCATTCTTTTTATTTTTATGAAATGAATCTCTATGTCTGGTAATAACTCCTTGTCTTAAATTTTATTTTGTTTGATATTAAAATAGCCATGCCAGCTTTCTT
The DNA here is from genome assembly GCF_030014295.1 of Loxodonta africana. NCBI lineage: Eukaryota > Metazoa > Chordata > Mammalia > Proboscidea > Elephantidae > Loxodonta > Loxodonta africana. The sequence goes on along the minus strand of NC_087360.1, from coordinate 27,198,094 downwards.
ATGCTTAGTATTTGTATGATGTATCTTTTTCTACCCTTTATTTGTAACCTGTCTCTTTATATTTAATTTGCATCTCTTCTAAACAACATATACTTGGATCTTGCTTTTTTAAACAGTTTAGTTCATTTATATTTAATTTGTATAATTATTCATATGGCTGTGTTCAAGTCAACCATCTTGCTCTTTGTGTTCTATTTATCCCATCTTTTCCTTGTTTCTTCTTTTCCTGCCGTCTTTTGGATTAATTGAGTACTTTTTATAATTCCATTTTATCTCCGCTAACGACATTTTGAATGAGCCCTGGTGATGCAGTGGTTAAGCACTCAGCTGCCAACTGAAAGCTCTGCAATTCAAACCTACCCAGCAGCTCCATGGGAGAAAAGACGTGGTGATCTGCTTCCGTAAATATTGTTGTTATTGTTAGGTGCCATCGAGTCATTTCCAACTATAGGGACCCTGTGTACAACAGAACGAAACACTGCCTGGTCCTGCGTCATCCTCACAGTCACTTTTCTGCCTGAGCTCATTGTTGCAGCCACTGTGTCAATCCATCTCATCAAGGGTCCTCCTCTTTTTCACTGACCCTCTACCAAAAATGATGTCCTTCTCCAGGGGCTGATCCCTCCTGATAACATGTCCAAAGTACGTGAGACGAAGTCTCACCTTCCTTGCCTCTAAGGAGCATCCTGACTGTACTTCTTCCAAGACAGATCTGTTCGTTCTTTTGGCAGCCCATGGTATATTCAGTATTCTTCTCCAACACCATAATTCAAAGGTGTCAGTTCTTCGGTCTTCCTTATTCAGTATCCAGCTTTTGCATGCATACGAGGCGATTGAAAACGCCATGGCTTGGGTCAGGTGCACCTTAGTCTTCAAGATGACATCTTTGCTTTTTAACACTTTAAAGAGGTCTTTTGCAGCCCATTTGCTTAGTGCAATGCGTTGTTTGATTTCTTGACTGCTGCTCCCATGGGTGTTGGTTGTGGATCCGAGTAAAATGAAATCCTTGAAAACCTCAATCTTTTCTCTGTTTATCATGATGTTTCTTATTGGTCCAGTCGTGAGAATTTTTGTTTTCTTTATGTTGAGATGTGATCCATACTGAAGGCTTTAGTCTTTGATCTTCATCAGTAAGTGCTTCAAGTCCTCTTCACTTTCAGCAAGCAAGGTTGTGTCATCTGCATAGTGCAGGTTGTTAATGAGTCTTCCTCCAATCCTGATGCCACATTCTTCTTCATATAGTCCAGCTTCTCGGATTCTTTGCTCAGCATACAGATTGAACAGTTATGATGAAAGGATACAACCCTGACACACACCTTTCCTGACCTTAAACCACGCAGTATCCTCTTGTTGTCTTCAAACAGTAGCTTCTTGATCTATACAGGTTCCTCATGAGCACAATTAAGTGTTCTGGAATTCCCATTCTTTGCAATGCTATCCATAATTTGTTATGATCTACACAGTCAAATACCTTTGCATAGTCAATAACACACAGGCAAATCTCTTCCTTGTATTCTCTGCTTTCAGTCAAGATCCATCTGACAACAGCAATGATATCCCTAGTTCTACATCCTCTTCTGAATCCGGCTTAAATTTCTGGCAGTTCCCTGTAGATGTACTGCCACAGTTGCTTTTGAATGATCTTTAGCAAAATCTTACTTGTGTGTGATAGTAATGATATTGTTCAATAACTTCTGAATTTGGTTGGATCATCTTTCTTTGCAGTGGGCATAAACATGGATCTCTTCCATTCAGTTGGCCAGGTAACTGTCTTCCAAATTTCTTGGCATAGACAAGTGAGCACTTCCAGCACTGTGTCTGTTTGTTGAAACATCTCAATTGGTATTCCGTCAATTCCTGGAGCCTTGTTTTTCACCAATGCCTTCAGTGCAGTTTCAACCTCTTCCTTCGTCAGCATCAGTTCCTGGTCATGTGCTACCTCCTGAAATGGTTGAACGTTGACCAATTCTTTTTGGTACAGTAACTCTGTGTATTCCTTCCATCTTCTTTTGTTGTTTGATATTTTCCCCATAGAATCCTTCAAAATTGGAACTCGAGGCTTGAACTTTCTCTTTGGTTCTTTCAGCTTGAGAATTGCTGAGTGTGTTCTTCCCTTTTTATTTTATAACTCTGGATCTTTGCACATTCCGTTATAATACTTTGTCTTCTCAAACTGCCCTTTGAAATCTTTTGCTCAGCTCTTTTACTTCATCAATTCTTCCATTTGCTTTAGCTACTCGACATTCAAGAGCCAGTTTCAAAGTCTCTTCTGACATCCATTTTGGTTTTTTCTTTCTTTCCTGTCTTTTAAATGACCTCTTGCTTTCTTCATGTATGATGTCCTTGCTGTCATTCCACAACTCATCTGGTCTTTACTGATTAGTGTTCAATGCATCAAATCTATGCTTGGAGATGGTCCCTAAATTCAGGTGAGATATACTCGGGGTCATACTTTGGCTCTTGTGGCCTTGTTCTAATTTTCTTCAGCTTCAACTTGAACTTGCATATGAGCAATTGATGGTCGGTCCTGCAGTTGACCCCTGGCCTTGTTCTCACTGATGATATTGAGCTTTTCTATCGTGTGTTTCCACATATGTAGTCGATTTGATCCCTGTGTATTCCATCTGGTGAGGTCCGTGTGTACAGTTGTCATTTATGTTGGTGAAAAAAAGGTATTTGCAATGAAGAAGTGGTTGGTCTTGCAAAATTCAATCGCGTGATCTCTGGCATTTTTTCTATCACCGAGGACATATTGTCTTCTTTGTTTCCAATTTTCACGTTCCAATCACCAGTAATTATTAATGCATCCTGATTGCATGTTCAACCAATTTCAGATGCAGGAGTTGGTAAAATTTTTCAATTTCTTCATCTTTGGCCTTAGTGGTTGGTGTGTAAATTTGAATAATATTCATATTAACTGGCCTTCCTTATAGGTGCATGGATATTATTGTATCACTGACAGTGTTGTACTTCAGGATAGATCTTGAAGTGTTCTTTTTGATGGTAAATGCAACGCCATTCCTCTTCAAGTTGTCATTTCCAGCATAGTAGACTATATGATTGTCTGATTCAAAATGGCCAATACCAGTCTGTTTCATATCACTAATGCCTAGCATATCAATGTTTATGTGTTCCAATCATTTTTGATGATTTCCAATTTTCCTAGATTCATACTTCGTACATTCCACATTCCAATTATTAATGGATGTTTCCAGCTTTTTTTTCTCATTTTGAAGCATGCCACATCAGCAAATGAAGGTCCTGAAAGCTGGACTCCATTCACATCATTAAGGTCGACTCTGCTTTGAGGAGGCAGCTCTTCCCCTGTTGTATTCTGAGGGCCTTCCAACCTGAGGGACTCATCTTCTACCACTATATCAGACAGTGTTCTACTGGTATTTGTAAGGTTTTCACTGGCTAATTCTTTTTGGAAGTAGACCACTAGGTCCTCCCTCCTAGTCTTTCTTAGTCTGGAAGTTCAGCTGAAACCTGTCCACCAGGGTGACCCTGCTGGTATTTGAATCCCAGTGGCATAGCTTCCAGCATCACAGCAACACAGAAGCCCCGACTGTACAACAAACTGACAGACGGGTGGGGGCCATAAAGATTACAGCCTTGGAAACCCCGTGAGGCAGTTCTACTCTGTCATATAGAGTCACTATGAGTCAGATTTGACTCCACAGCACAAAAGGACAATGGCATTTTAGCTATACCTCTTTGTATTTTGTGTGTGTGTGTGGTTACTCTAAGGATATGCTTCCTCAATTTATAACAATTTACTTGAAATTAATATTATACCACTTCTGGTGTAAGTGGGAATATTACAACCATATAATTCTATTTTTACCTCTTCTGTCCTTTTTGGGTCCTTTGTGCTATTGCTATCATTGTATTTTGTTTACATTTTTTAATAAGCCCACAATACACTGTTATTATTTTTGCTTTAAACAGTCAATTGACTTTTAAATAAGTTAAGAAAACAAAGAAAAATTGTTTTTTATATCTACCAATGTATCTACCATTTCTAATACTTTTTATACATTCCTATAGATCCAGATTTCCATCTGGTATTAATTCCCTTTGTCCTAAAGAGCTTCTTTAGTGTTTCTTGTAAATGGGTCTGCTGATTACAAATTCTCTTAGGTTTATTTAATTCTCTTACCTTAATTTTTGAAAGGTATTTTCATTGGATATAGAATTATGGATGGCAGTCTTCTTCTGGCTTGTATAGTTTCTCAGGAGAAACTGACTGTCCTTACTGTTATTTTCCCATATACAATGTTTTTTTCCTCTGGCTTTCAAGATTTTCTCATGCTTAGGTGTGGTTTTCTTGGTATTTATCTTGCTTTGGATTTGCTGAGGTTCCTGGATCTGAGTGGTTGCTAGTGTCTTTGTTTTTATTGGTTGTTTTATTTTGTTTTTAAATCAAATTTGGGGAGGGGGATGGAATCGGCCATTATTTCTTCAGATTTTTTTTCTGTTGCCATCTCTATTCTTTCCTTCTGGAGCTCCAGTTACACTTGATACTCTCCCACAAGTCATTGAGGCTTTGTTAATTTTTTTTAAAATACTCTATCTGTGCTTCAGTTTGAATTATTTCATTGATCTGCCTTCATGTTAATTAACTCTTTTTTTTTTTTTTCTTTTTGGAGTTTATGTAAGATTTCCTGATTTTTAATTGTGGGAAACCACTTTAACCTTTAAAAAAAAAAATAGGGCCAAAATACTTACACCAGTTGCCTTCGAGTTGATGCTGATTCATGGCAACCGTGAGTGTATCGGAGTAGAACTGTGCTCCATAGGGTTTTCTTTTTTCATTTTTATTGTGCTTTAAGTGAAAGTTTACAAATCAAGTCAGTCTGTCATACAAAATCTTATACACGCCTTGCTATGTACTCCTAGTTGCTCCCCCCCCATAAGACAGCACACTCCTTCTCTCCACCCTGTATTCCCATGTCCATTCAGCCAGCTTCTGTCCCCCTCAGCATGCACATCTCCCCTCCAGAGAGGAGCTGCCCACATAGTCTCATGTGTCTACTTGAGCCAAGAAGCTCAATCCTCACCAGTATCATTTTCTATTTTATAGTCCAGTTGAATCCCTGTCTGAAGAGTTGGCTTTGGGAATGGTTCCAATCATGGACTAAAAGAAGGTCTGGGGACCAGATTTTCTAGTCTCGGTCAGACCATTAGGACTGGTCTTTTTACGAGAATTTGAGGTCTGCATCCCACTGCTCTCCTGCTCCTTCGGGGATTCTCTGTTGTATTCCCTGTCAGGGCAGTCATTGGTTGTAGCTAGGCACCATCTAGTTCTTCTGGTCTCAGGCTGATGTAGTCTCTGGTTCATGTGGCCCTTTCTGTCTCCTGGGCTCATAATTACCTTGTGTCTTTGGTATTCTTCATTCTTCTTTGCTCCAGGTGGGTTGAGAACGATTGATGCATCTTAGATGGCCGCTTGCTAGCGTTTAAGTGCCAGACACCACTCACCAAAGTGGAATGCAGAATATTTTCGTAACAAATTTTATTATGCCAATTGACCTAGATGTTCCCTGAAATCATAGTCCCCAAAACCCCACCCGTGCTACTCTGGCCTTCAAAGCATTAGGTTTATTCAGGAAACTTCTTTGCTTTTGGTTTAGTCCAGTTGTGCTGACCTCGCCTATATTGTGTGTTATCTTTCCCTTCACCTAAAATACTTCTTGTCTACTATCTAATTAGTGAATACCCTGTTCCCTCCCTCCCTCCCCTCTCTCGTAACCATCAAAGAATATTTTTTTCTCTGTCTAAACTATTTCTTGAGTTCTTATAATAGTGGTCTTATATAATATTTGTCATTTTGCAACTGACTAATTTCACTCAGCATAACGCCTTCCAGATTCGTCCATGTTATGAATTGTTTCACGGATTTATTGTTTTTTATCTATGCGTAGTATCCCATTTGTGTGAATATACCATTAGTTTATTTATCCATTCATCCATTGATGGGCACCTTGGTTGCTTCCATCTTTTTGCTGTTGTAAACAGTGCTGCAATGAATACAGGTGTGCAAATATCTGTTCACGTAAAGGCTCTTATTTCTCTAGGATATATTCCAAGGAGTGGAATTGCTGGATCGTATGGTAGCTTTGGAAACCCTGGTGGTGTAGTGGTTAAGTGCTATGGCCGCTAACCAAAGGGTCAGCAGTTCAAATCCACCAGACACTCCTTGGAAACTCTATGGGGCAGTTCTACTCTGTCCTATAGGGTCGCTATGAGTTGGAATTGACTCGATGGCACTGGGTTTGGTTTGGGGTTTTGGTATGGTAGCTTTACTTCTAGCTTTTTAAGTAAGAGCCAAATTTATTTCCAAAGTGGCTGTACCATTTTATATTCCCACCAGCAGTGTATAAGTGTTCCCAGCCTCTCCACAACCTCTCCAACATTTATTATTTTGTGTTTTTTGGATTAATGCCAACCTTGTTGGAGTGAGATGGAATCTCATTGTAGTTTTGATTTGCATTTCTCTAACGGCTATTGACTCTGACCATTTCCTCATGTATCTGTTAGCTACCTGAATGTCTTCTTTAGTAAAGTGCCTGTTCATATCCTTTGCCCATTTTTTAATTAGGTTATTTGTCTTTTTGTTGTTGAGGTTTTGCAGTATCATATAGATTTTAGAGATGAGATGCTGATCGGAAATGTCATAGCTAAGAACTTTTTCCCAATCTGCAGGTTATCTTTTTACTCTTTTGGTGAAGTCTTTGGATGAGCATAGGTGTTTGATTTTTAGGAGCTCCCAGTTATCTTCTTTTTCTTCTGGTGTTTGTGCATTGTTAGTAATGTTTTGTATACTGTTTATGTCATGTGTTAGAGATCCTAGCGTTGTTTTTTCTTCCATGATCTTTATCATTTTAGATTTGATGTTTAGGTCTTCGATCCATTTTGAGTTAGTTTTTGTGGATGGTGTGAGGTATGGGTCTTGTTTCATTTTTTTGCAGATGGATATCCAGTTATGCCAGCACCATTTGTGAAAGAGACTGTCTTTTCCCCATTTAACTGACTTCGGGCCTTTGTCAAATATCAGCTGCTCACATGTGCATGGATTTGTGTCTGGATTCTCAGTTCTGTTCAGTTGGTCTACGTATCTGTTGTTGTACCAGTACCAGGCTGTTTTGACTACTGTGGCGGTATAATAGGTTCTAAAGTCAGGTAGTATGAGGCCTCTTACTTTGTTCTTTTTCAGTAATGCTTTACTTATCCGGGGCCTCTTTCCATATGAAATTGGTGATTTGTTTCTCCATCTCATTAAAAAATACGGTTGGAATTTGGATCGGAATTGTATTGTATCTATAGATCTCTTTTGGTAGAATAGGTTTTTTTACAATGTTGAGTCTTCCTATCCATGAGCAAGGTATGTTTTCCACTTATGTAGGTCTTTTTTTGGCTTCTTGCGGTAGTGTCTTGTAGTTTTCTTTTTACAGGTCTTTTACGTCTCTGGTAAAATCTATTCCTAAGTGTTTTATCCTCTTGGGGGCTACTATAAATGGTAATGATTTGGTGATTTCCTCTTCGATGTTCTTTTTGTTGGTTTAGAGGAATCCAACTAATTTTGTATGTTTATCTTGTATCCTGATCCCTTTGCTGAACTCTTCTGTTAGTTTCAGTAGTTTTCTGGAGGATGCCTTAGGGTTTTCTGTGTATAAGATCATGTCATCTGCAAATAGAGGTACTTTTACTTATTCCTTACCAGTCTGGACGCCCTTTATTTCTTTATCCTGATTGCTCTGGCTAGGACCTCCAGCACAATGTTGAACAAGAGTGGTGATAAAGGGCAACCTTGCCTGGTTCCCGTTCTCAGTGGGAGGGCTTTCAGACTGTCTCCACTTAGGATGATGTTGGCTGTTGGCTTTGTATAAATGCCCTTTATTATGTTGAGGAATTTTCCTTCTATTCCTATTTTGCTGAGAGTTTTTATCATGAATGGGTGTTGAACTTTGTCAAATGCATTTTCTGCATCAATTGATAAGATCATGTGATTCTTGTCTTTTGTTTTATTTATATGGTGGATTACATTAATTGTTGTTCTAATGTTGGACCATCCCTGCATACCCGTTGTGAATCCCACTCAGTCATGGTGAATTGTTTTTTTGATATGTTGTTGAATTCTATTAGCTAGAATTTTGTTGAGGATTTTTGCATCTAAGTTCGTGAGGGATATAGATCTGTAATTTTCTTTTTTTGTGGAGTCTTTACCTGGTTTTGGTATCAGGGATATGCTGGTTTCATAGAATGAGTTTAGGACTATTCCATCCTTTTCTATACTCTGAAATACCTTTAGTAGTAGTGGTGTTAACTCTTCTCTGAAAATTTGGTAGAGCTCTCCTGTGAAGCCATCCCGGCCATGGCATTTTTTTTTCTTTTACTTTTTTTATTGTACTTTAGTTGAAGTTTTACAGAACAAACTAGTTTCTCATTAAACAGTTAGTACACTTATTGTTTTATGACATTGATTAACAACTCCATGACGTATCAACACTCTCCCTTCTCAACCTTGGGTTCCCTATTACCAGCTTTCCTGTTCCCTCCTGCCTTCCAGTCCTTGCCCCAGGGCTGGTATGCCCGTTTAGACTCATTTTGTTTTATGGGCCTGTCCAATCTTTGGCTGAAAGGTGACCCTCAGGAGTGACTGCATTACTGAGCTGAAAGGGTGTCCAGGGGCCATATTCTCAGGGCTTCTCCAGTCTCTGTCAGGTTAGCAGTTCTAGTCTTTCTTTTTGAGTTAGAATTTTGTTCTACATTTTTCTCCAGCTCTGTCTGGGACCCTGTGTTGTGATCTCTGTCAGAGCAGTCAGTGGTGGTAGCTGGGCATCATCTAGTTGTACTGGGCTCAGTCTGGTGGAGACCATAGTAGGTGTGGTTCATCAGTCCTTTGGACTAATCTTTCCCTTGTATCTTCAGTTTTCTTCATTCTTCCTTGCTCCTGAAGGGGCAAGACCAGTGGAGTATCCTAGATGGCTGCTTATAGACTTTTAGGACCCCAGATGCTACTCACCAAAGTACAGTGTAGAACATTTTCTTTATAAACTCTGTTATGCCAATTAAGCTAGGTGTCTCCCGAGACCATGGTCCCTGCAGAAAGGCAGACTTTTGGATTCATACACATTTTCTCTCTCTCTTCTCTCTCTCACTTTGCCTTGAGAGTAAGGATGGTTTTTCCAGAGGGACCCCTAGCTCATTAATAACCAACCAGTGATGGAGAAAGAAGGGAGGAAGGAGAAATTTTTCAATAAATAGGGGCCTGACTAGCCCAGCCCAGTGTCTCATTATTATGACAAATCACTCACCTCTCTAAATCATAATTTCTTTGGACATAAAATTAGGATAACGACAACTATCTAATCTACTGCATAGGGATATAGAAAGAATCATATTAGAAAAAGTCATTGAAATTTTTTTGAAAAGTATACAGTTGCTCTATGAATACAAGATGCTACTGATGTCAAATTATTGCCTTCAGTGCTTGCGGGAAATAATGTGAGCGATAATTGTTGAGGAGTCCCTGGGTGCAACAAACGGTTAAGCACTTGACTACTAACTGGAAGGTTGGCAGTTCGAACACACCAAGAGGCATCTCCGGAGACTGGTCTGGTGATTGCTTCTGAAAGGTCACAGCCTTGAAAACCAATGGAGCAGCTCTACTTTGCACACATGTGGTCACCATGAGTCAGGATCAACTCCATGGCAACTAACAACAATAACAACAAAGAGTTGTTTATTAATCAAAAATTTACAATAAAATTAAGGAGCCGAGACATATAGCATAAAGTAACAGTTAATAATATGAGATGGCATATGGTAGGTGTGAGATGAATGTTACAGGCGCCAATGAGTGGCCAGTGACCTACAAACTATGCAAATGTAGAGCAAAGAGTGATTTGGGAAGGTCTTACTGAAGAGATGGGAGCTGAGCAGGGCCTTGTAAGCAGTGCTGTATTCCCATAAGTCCAGTAGAAAATAGAAGAAGATTCTTCATATGATGTTAGATCACAGACGAGTGTATAAGAGGTCAGCTTCACCAGCCAACTTAATCATTTCTCAATATGTTACAATATATTGGGATAATATCTATCTTCCCTCTGGATAAGATCAACAATTTCTCTTTTACTATATAGTAATCAGCATTTTTTTGTATATTTAAAAAATTTTTTTTATTGTGCTTTAAGTGAAAGTTTGCAAACCAAGTCAGTCTCTCATACAAAAATTTATATTCACCTTCCTATATACTCCTAGGTGCTTTCCCCAATAATGAGACACCACCCTCCTTCCCTCCACTCTCTGTTTTCGTGTCCATTCGGCCAGCTTCTGATCCCCTCTGCCCTCTCATCTCCCCTCTAGACAGGAGCTGCCCACACAGTCTCATGTGTCTACTTGGCCCAAGAAACTCACTCTTCACCAGTATCATTTTCTGTCCCATAGTCCAGTTCGATCCCTGTCTGGAGAGTTCGCTTTGGGAATGGTTCCTGTCTTGGGCTAACAGAAGGTCTGGGGACCATGTTTTTGAGCAGTGTATTGTTCAGTTTCAAAGTGTTTGATTTCTTTTCCTGTTATTGATTTCTACTTTTATGGCCTTATGGTCAGAGAAGGTACTTTGTAATATTTTGATGTTTTGGATTCTGTTAAAGCTTGCTTTATGACCTAATATGTTGTCTGTTCTAGAGAATGTTCCATGTGCACTGGAAAAGAAAGTATACTTGGCTGCTGTTGGGTGGAATGTTCTGTATATTTCTATGAGGTAAAGTTGGTTGATTGTGGCATTTAGATCTTCCGTGTCTTTATTGAGCTTCTTTCTGGATGTCCTGTCCTTCACCGAAAGCAGTGTGTTGAAGTCTCCTACTGTTATTGTGGAGCTATCTATCTCACTTTTCAATGCTGTTAGAGTTTGTTTTATGTATCTTGCAGCCCTGTCACTGAGTGTGTAAATATTTAATATGGTTATATCCTCCTGGTATATTGTCCTTTTAGACATTATATAGTGTCCTCCATTATCCTTTGTGGTGGATTTAACTTTAAATCTATTTTGTCAGAAATTAATATTGCCACTCCTGCTCTTTTTTGATTGTTGTTTGCTTGATAAATTTTTTTCCATCCTTTGAGTTTTAGTTTGGTTGTGTCTTTAAGTCCAAGGTATGTCCCTTGTTGGCAGCATATAGATGGATAATGTTTTTTTAAGCCATTCTGCCACCCTCTGTGTCTTTATTGGTACATATAGTCCATTTACATTCAGCATAATTATGGATAGGTATGAGTTTAATGCTGTCATTTTGATGTCTTTTTTTGTGTGTTGTTGACAGTTTCTTTTTCCCACTTAATTTTTGGTGCTGAGTAGTTTATCTTTTTTTTTTTTTTTTTTGGCTGAGTCTTTACTTTTTTCTTGTATTTTATTTTGATGAGTAGGATTCTTAGTCTCCTTTGTGGTTACCTTAATATTTACCCCTGTTTTTCTAAGTTTAAACCTAACTTTTATTTCTTTATATTGCCTTGACTTCCTCTCCTTGTGAAGATCTATGACTACAATTTTTTAGTCCCTCTTTATTGTTTTAACGTTGTCATCTTTTACGTAATGACATTGCTGTTTCCTTGTTTTGAGCGTTTTTTATCTTGATTTATTTTTGTGATTTCCCTATCTGAGTTGACTCTGGTTGCTCTGTCTTGTCTTCTAGACTTCCGTTGATATCTCATATTATTGATTTTTTAACCAGAGAACTCCCTTTAGTATTTCTTGTAGTTTTGGTTTGGTTTTTTCAAATTCCCTAACCTCTGTTTATCTGGAAATGTCCTAATTTCGCCTTCATATTTGAGACACAGTTTTGCTGGATATTTGATTCTTGGCTGGCTATTTTTTCCCTCAGTGCTTTATATAAGTCATCCCATTGCCTTCTTGCCTGCATGGTTTCTGCCAAGTAGTCTGAGCTTATTCTTACTGACTCTGCTTTGTAGGTGACTTTTTGTTTATCCCTAGCCACTCTTAAAATTCTCTTTTTATCTTTGGTTTTGGCAAGCTTGATTATAATTTGTCTTATTGACTTTCTTTTGAGATCTACTTTATGCGGAGTTCGATGAGCATCTTGGATAAATATCCTCTCATCTTTCACAATATCAGGGAAGTTTTCTGCCAACAAATCTTCAACAATTCTCTCTGTATTTTCTGTTATCCCTCCCTGTTCTGGTACTCCAGTCACTTGTAGGTTATTTCTCTTGATAGAGTCCCACATGATTCTTAGGGTTTCTTCATTTTTTTTAATTCTTTTATCTAATTTTTCTTCAAATATATTGGTGCCAACTGCTTTATCTTCAATCTTACCAGTTCTGCCTTCCACTTGCTCAGTTCTCCTCCTCTGATTTTCTATTGAGTTGTCTAATCCTGTAATTTTATTGTTTATCTTCTGAAATTCTGATTGCTGTCTCTCTATGGATTCCTGCAGCCTATTAAATTTTTCATTATGTTCTTGAATAACCTTTTTAATTTTTTTAACTGCTTTATCTGTGTGTTCCTTAGCTTGTTCTGCATTTTGCCTGATTTCGTTCCTGATGTCTTGAAGTGTTTTGTGTATTAATCTTTTGTATTCTACATCTGGTAATTCCAGGAATACACCTTCATCAGGAAGATTCCTTGATTCTTTTTTTTTTTTTTGAGACCTTGTTGAAGCGATTATGGTCTGCTTCTTTATGTGATTTGATATTGACTGTTGTCTCCGAGCCATCTATAAGTTATTGTATTAGTTTATTGTATGTTTGCTTACCGTATCCTAGCTTCTTGCTTTGTTTTGTTTTGTTTTGATATGCCCAAGTACGCTGCTTGAGTGAGCTAGCTTGATTGTTTTCACCTTTGAAGCTCTAACGTCCTGTCATCAGATGGCTAGAGCTGTTACCATGTATATGAGCCTAGGAGTCCATTTACTTTTCTTGTAAGGATTCAGCACAGGTGTCCAGGAAGTTGGTCATCAAGTGCGTGCTACAGGCTCTGTCCTAAGTCTTAGAGGGGCAGGAGTGATTGATGTAGGCACAGGTATCTGGTTGCAGCAGGGGTCACTCTCTGAACAAGGCAGGGGGCTGACAACCATCCCCCAAGTGTCTGTGAGGAAAGCGCATCCCTGTTCCCTAGAGCACACAGTGGGTAGGTTCTGCTGCCGGACCATGGGTAGCCACTGCTTTTTGTTGTAGGGACTGGGAGGTACCACTTATCCTTGGACCCTTGTCACACGTGGCTAGGTGATGTGGGTGGAGCTGCCAGTCCTTAGGCCCCTGATGTGGGTAGGTGAGGACCCTGTTTAATAGGCGAAATGGTGTCAAACATTAAAAACCCACCTCTCCACCACACAGCTGAAACAGTTGCAGTCCACCAACAAGGGCCTAATCTCTTGAAATGGGCCCACACAGGTCCATGCAGGGGTTAAAGGTATTCAGAGTCCGTGGACTCTTTGTGCCTAGACAGGAGCCACTTCTGTCCTGAGCTCCTTAGCTTAGTGGAGCTAGCAGATTATCTTTTCCCCCAATGTTAATTTATTCCTTCTCCAAGGCTGGGAGAATGGCTCAGAGCACGCAGCAGAACCTATCTCAGGCCCAGGGAAATAGACAGCTGCTGAAGCTGGCTTGGGAGCTGGGGGTATGATAAAATAAATGCAAGTAGTTAGTTTTTCCAAAAGTGTTGTTCTTCTCTGGTTCCAGAGGTGTGAGTAGGCTGCATGGCTCGCTGTCTCTCCCTGAGAAGAGACACTCCAGAACACTACTGCCAGGCCTGCAGGGGTCGCTCCAAGGATTGTACCTGAGGGTTCCTAGTGAGTGAGGTCCGGCAACTCCTCACTGCTTCTGAACCATCTCTCCTTCCCCCTGCTGCTCGGTCTGTTTTCTGACTTTGCCTTTGATGTTCAGGGTTCCTGGTTTGTCATACGTATAATTTCACTTGTTTTTTCGGGTCTTTGTTATAAGAGGGATCACCTGAAGCATCTGACTACTCCACCATCTTGGCGCCGCCCCTAATTGATTCTTTTATTGTGTTCAATCCAATCATCTGTTAATGCCATCTAATGAATTTTTTTTATTTCCGGTATTATAATTTTCATTTCCAGGATTTCCATTTTATCCTTTTTTATAATATCCACATCACTCCTGAAATTCCCCATTTTGCCACCCATTATATCAATTCCATTAGATTCTTTAATACAAGTTATCACAGATATTTTAAACTCATTGTCTGCTAATTCCAACATCTGGGTTGGCTGTGGTTCTGTTTCTATTGACTGATTTTTCTCTTGAGCATGGGTCACATTATCCTGTTTCTTCACGTGTCTACTAATTTTTTATTGTATATTGGACAATGTAGATAATACATTAAAGGGACTCCCGATTCTGTTATCTTCTTTCCTCTGAAGAATGTTGAGTTTTGTTTTAGCACAGTTAAATCACCTTGTTCTTTTGGAGGCTTAATTTTAGGCTTCATCAGGGGAAGTCCATTTTGGTTTTACTCTTAGTCCTAGGGCAAATCCCTTTGTCCTTGGATCTAGTCTTTATTCCTAAGGAAGGGACTTTCTGTAATTTTATTGGAAAAGCTTGGTTATTAATAGCCCCTCTTAACTTGGTGGGATTTAAACTCCAAATTCTATCTCCCCAGTGGTGGGCAACTGCTAAAATCTATGTCTAGTTCTATTAACTTTCTGATTGTGCCCCCCTTCCCCAGGCTCTTTGGGGTCTTACCCAACTCAGAGACCATCCAAGGATTATGCAGATTTTGCACCTCCTTGTGGCTCCCTGCTTTCCAGTATTTTCCCCTCAACTTCCTGCTTTTCTGGTAGCCTAGACTCTGACCTCTGACTCCTCAGACCAATAAGACTTAAGCTTTCTGCTTGAGTTTTCTTCTCCAGGCTGAGGGGACTGGGTGTGCCCTCCAAAGAAAAGCCATAAAAATGCAGATTTTATCCAACACAGTTCCTTTTTTAGAGGGTCAAATATCCTTCAGTTTCTGGCTGTTCTTTATCACTTTCCATTACCTTCAAACAGTTGTTTGTTTCTTTTTTAATTGTTGTTGTTGTGCACTTTATCCAATGTTAGTCCAGTACAAGCCACTCTCTGACTCCGACTCTATCTCTCTCAGTCTCTGTCTCTTTCTCTTCTGTGTCTCTGTCTCTCTCTTATTCTGTTTCCTTCCTTGTTCCTCTCTCCTCCTTCCTCCTTCCTTCCCTTACTGTTTCTATCTCTATCTTTCCTTACAGGGAGAACCTGGCCCCAAAGGAGACCCTGGTGAGAAGAGCCACTGGGTAAGCTCCAGGCCAGCATTGGCCTCCCCGTGTCCCCTCCCACCCTGAGTGCTCAGGACAGTATTCTCTCACCGATGGGCCCTGGGAGTGGGGGTGCCCCATTCACATCTCCATTGCCACCTGGTCTCCCAGGGAGGAGACTTGGCAGATCTCAGCCCCAGCTGCCTCCCTTATTCTGTCCCTCCCAACTGGGCAGGGCCAGTCCTATCAGCAGACCCCATGCTCTCTGTCTCTGTCTTTGTCCCTGTCTCCGCCTTCGCTCTGCAGCCTTTCCAGGCCAGGGTGACTCTGCCTGTTCCTCCTGGGACTTTTGGGCTGACCCCAGCCAGACGGCACCCCCTGTCTCCAAAGCCCACTCTCACAGGGGCTTTGGCTTCTGCACCCATCCACAGAAGAAGGGGAGCATGGAAACAATATCTACACAGAAAAAAAAATGGGACAGAGCACCTTAGGAGCCTCATGGTAAAAGGGACAGGGAACCTAGACACCACCCTACACAGGAAATCCATGAAATTTGGCAAGGGAAGCCAAGAGATCATCTTGTACACATTTGTACATGGTAAATGAGGTCAGGGAACCTAGCCAAAAGCCCTTGAATTAAATAAGGTCCTAGATACCATCACATACATAGGAGACCCATGTGGAATGGGAAGGGAGACCTAGAAACTACCACATATCCAGGAGAACCATAGAAAATGGGGTGGGGGGTCTAGACACCACTGTACTCAAAGGAAACCCGTGAAGAATGGGACAGGAGGCCTAGAAACTCTCATATACACAAAAGACTTAGAGTAAAGGGGACCAAGAAACCACATGCCCGAAAGTCCCATGGTTAATGTGGGGTCCTAGAAACCATCACAACCACTGGAGATAGTTGTCGTGAATGAACTTTGGGGCCTAGAAACCTTTACCCACTTAAGAGATACATAAAGGGAGGGACCGGGAACCTAGAACCCAGAATACCCAGAAAGCCCCATGATGCAAGGACCTGGAAACCATCACTGATTTAGGAGACATTTGGAAAATGGTTGAGGTGGGGGGGTGAAGGGCAGATACCCCTGCAAGAGAGACAACCAGGAAGCTCAGTTGTCTTGTCTCACCCCACCTCTGCAGTCTGGCTGGGGCACCCCACTTCCTGGTAGGTACTAGTTAGTGAGGACATGGGAGGCCCCCAGAGCCTTCCCTGCCCTCTCTGCTCCTGATTGTGGGGTCAGTGATGGATACAGCCGTGGGAGCCCCCCACCCTGCACGAGTTCTCCCTCGTGTCTCCCCATGACCCCTGGGACCCTGCTACCTCTCTGGCAAGCCTCTCTCAGGCCCTAGCAGCCCCCCAACCCCCTGTCCTCCTCTCTACCCTGCAGTTCCAAAGCCTCTTGAGATAAGAACACTGCGATATGGTCCTGAGCTGGGCGGAGGTCAGGTAGACCCATGTGAGCCCAGCCCTCTGCCCTCCCTAGGCCCTGTCACTGGCCTTTCCCAGAGACCCTTGGTGTGGGAGCATGCTTTCCACCCAGTTTAAGGGAATGGAGGAAGGCAAACCTGAGGCAGAATTAGGCTGGGCAGCCCCATCCCTACACGGAGACCACCATCGGGGGAGCAGGATGCTTGGGCAACTTAACCAATCACAGCCAGGACGGGCCTTGCACACAGGACCACCTGCAGGGCGTGGGGGCCGAGAGGTAGCA
The DNA here is from genome assembly GCF_030014295.1 of Loxodonta africana. Classification (NCBI taxonomy): domain Eukaryota; kingdom Metazoa; phylum Chordata; class Mammalia; order Proboscidea; family Elephantidae; genus Loxodonta; species Loxodonta africana. Next base: position 27,181,122 of record NC_087360.1, on the reverse strand, counting down.
GAGCCCCTTCTCACCCACCTGCCTCCCCCTCACCCACCTGCACTTCTGCTCCTGCTTGTTACTTGCCTGGGGGGGCCTGCTGGGACTTGCACGAGACTTCGGGGCCTGGGTGGGACCAACTCTGGGCAGATGGGGATGGGGGTCCAGTGTGGAATAGGGCCCCTTGGCTCCAATACACACATTCCACCTACCGACAACCCCAGTAGCTTTCAGAGCTGTTGGCCCAGCTGCAGCTCAGCCGTGACACCTGGTGGCAACGGAGCACACTGCAGGTCCTGCCAGGGAGCGACTGGGTGAGCCAGCCCATCTAGACCAAAGCTTGCACCCATTATTCAGACAGAAAAACCGAGGCCCAACTCTGCACAGCAAATTGTTGGCAGAACTGGGACCAGAGTCCAGGCTTTTCAGCCCCCTAGGCCAGGAAATCAGCTAACCTTCCCAAGCACCTCCTTGGTGGGTACCATGCCTTGAGGTGTGTTCTGGGGACACGGATGCTACTTGGACACAAACCCCATCCTCAGAGTGGTCACAGTGGGGTGGGGGGAAACAGGCCTGTAGCCAGCAGCCACAGGACGGGGGGAGCTTAGCTGTGACAGGGGATACTCCAGCAGCTTTGAGGACCCAGAGGAACGCTTTCGCTCAGCCTGGGCAACAGGGAAGACCTCCCGGAGGAGGAAGAGACCAGGGCTGAGGCCTGAAAGGTGCATTAACCAGGCAAAAGGAGTTCAGACAACGGAGAAAAAAATAACATGTGCAAAGGCCCTGAGGCAAGAGTGAGCCTAGAGTATTCGAGGAACTGCAAATACTTCCAGTGGCTGAGTGTGACAGGCAAGGGGTAAAACAGAGGCTGAAGAGGCTAACAGGAACCAGACCTTTCAGGACCTAGGAGGCCCTGTGAAGAAATTTTGAACTTTGTTCAACGGGCAATAGGGAGCCATTGCAATATTAAGCTGGGAAGTGACATGGTCAGAATTTTTGTTTGTGAAAGATCCCTCTGATTGCTGTGTGGTGAATGGATGGGAGGAGGGAGCAGTGTGGGAGAAGCAGAAAGAGAGAGACTAGGCAAAAGGCTGCCACGGGCGTCCTGGCAAGAGATTGTGGGGGCTGGGACTGGGGGACAGTGAGGATGGACAGATGTCGATGGAATTCAGTGACACTTGGTTACTGGTTTGGACATGAGGGGGCATGAGGAGTTGGGGGAGACTTTTACAATAGTAAGGGAGGTCAAGGGGGCAGTGGTGATACAATGGTGGAATTCTCCCCTTCCATGTGGGAGACTCACGTTCAATTCCCAGTCAGCAGTGGAGGCTTGCATGTGGCTATGATGCCGAACAGGTTTCAGTGGAGCTTCCAGACTAAGATAGACTGGGAAGAAAGGCGTGGCGATCCACTTCTGAAAATCAGCCGATGCGAACCCTATAGATCCAGCCAATCACTGGGACAGCGCAGAACCGGGCAGTGTTTTACTTCAGTATGCACAGGGTTGTCCTGAGTCGGGACTGACGTGATGGCAGCCAACAAGCAGAGAAAGCCAGGAGAAACAGGCACGCTGAGTTTTGTAGGCATAAAAGGGGAGCTGTCTGTAGCACAACTGGGGCTGGGAAGGCAGGCTGGGCTGGGAGGGGATCCAGGTGTCAACAGTGCAGACAGCAGGCCACCCATCTGGGAGGGACCCCCAGAGAATTTTTTTTTTACATTTTTCCCCAGGTGATTATTTTGAAATTTTTCAAAATTACAGAAAAGTTGGTGCATGGAGACACGTCTACCCTTCCTTCAGATTCGCCAGTTGTTAATATTTTTCCCCATTTGTTCTTTCTCTCATTGTATATTACAGACCCGGTTTTCTAATCCATTTGAAAGTAAGCTGCAGATTTCATCCAAGTCTCTAACTCTTCAGTGTACAGAAAGTGGATATTCTCCCCCATAACCACTGTACACTGTCACACCCAAGACAGCCAACGTCGATTCAATAAAACAACGCCATTTAATAAAAAAAAATATGTAACATATATTCAGTATGTATTATTAACATTAAATATCTATAATATATAAATTTATATTAAATACATATCGTATATATTATATTATTTATTATATATATAAAATACATCTTATATATTACATATTAAATACATTTAATATCTAATATATGTAAATGTCACCAGTCTTCCCCAAAGTACCTATTATAGCTTTTTTTTTTTAAATAATGTTTTATTGCATTTTTGGTGAAGTTCTACACAGCAGTTTAGGTTCCCAATCAACAATTTCTGCACAAGTATAGCCTTTTTTTTTAATACCTTAGAATTTATTTAAAATATAACAGTTAAACACTAAAAGGAGATATATCCAGAAATTGTGTAAGTGTGGCCTTTCATTTATTTAATGCTGTGTTTAGTTATTATTTCCATTACAAAGGTCCTAAAGATCTTACAGCTGGTTTTTGGTTTTTTTTGAACCCAAGATCTAATCCGAAGTTGATGCATCACCCTTAGTTGTCACATCTCCAGTCTCTTTTCATAGAGACCAGACCTCTTGTCCTTTCTCTGACATTGTCTTCTTGGGAATGCCCACAGTCTGCATTGTCCAGTTGTTTCCTCTCGATAAAGAGCAGGTCAAATACTCTCGGCAGGAACCCTAATGGGGGACGTGGTGCCATCTTATTGCATCTTGTCAGGAGGCTCTTGTCAGCTTGTCCCACCATGCATGCCAGCAATGGCTTAATGTAATTTTTGAAGGTCATCCATTTTTAGATCTTGGTGTGCAGCCCATAGTGACCTGGTGACACTTCTCCCAGGCTGCAGTGGCCAGAGGGTAGCCCAGTGATATGAGGACAGTTGGAGCAGGACAGTCTCTGCAAGGTCCTGGCAGGCTTATTCATACGGCCATGTTGGGCAACCCGTCTGGTGTTTAGATGTTTTTTCGGGGGAACAGCCGCTTTAAAGGGTTGGATTGTAAAGGGTTGGTGCTTATTAATCACCCCGTCACTTAATCTATAGTAAGCAAAAGACACTAAAAGAAGACTTAAGGTGCTACCTTCGGGTCTGGAACAGGTCTATTTGCCGTCCTGGAGCTCTGTTGGAATTAAGATACTGACATTCCAGAAATACCTTTAGTTTGGGCTAGGAAGGAGTGAGCAAGTGTTGGCAAGACCATGGACCCTATGCTGGGGAAGGAAAGGGCAGGCAGATTGGGAGGAATTGCAGGGAGTGCGGCTGGCGAGGTGTCTGGCCTGAGCCCTGGGCAATAGCTGGCACCGCTTGGTGAATGGAGAGCCCCCTTTGTGAACCTGCTGCCACATCCACCGTTTGTGGGGGTGGGGGGAGGGGACTGAGGACAGGGTGTAGTCAGAGCCCTGGGAGGGAGCCAAAGTGAGAGGGGTTAGGGCAGCCTCAGGCTTGCCAGCATTTAAGCACAAGTTCCCCAGTGGCAAGGCCACATAAACATTTCTCCTGTGACTTATTATCTATTCATTTTTACCTGAATGGAAATGATACAGGGAACTGCTGAGGATAAAACTAATCTAGTATTTAGGGCCCTGGGTGGTGTAAATGGTTTGTTCTAATCTACTAACCTAAAAGGTTGGCTGTTTGAACCCACCCAGCAGCACCTCGGAAGAAAGGCCTGGGCAACCTGCTTCTGTAAGGACTACAGCCAAGAAAAACCCCGGTAGCAGTTCTGCTCTGCAACTCGTGGGCTTGCCATGAGTCAGAATCCACTCTACAGCCACAGGTTTACTTTCCTTAGGTAATGTAGTGATTAAGGCAAAAAGTGAGTCAGGTTAAAGAATATTAAGTAAACAAGAGTACAGGTGACCTGGGAATGGGGCAGGAATTGTGCAGATCGTGTGGGAACAAATGGCATCAGGTGACAGAGATTAGAGGATAGGTGGGCTCCGTGGCAGTGTCTGTGGCAGACTCCAGTAAAGGCTCTGAGACAGCAGAGCTGCCCTGCAGACCGGCACCCCCGCCCCAGGGTGCTGCCCTGCAGACCGGCAACCCCGCCCCAGGGCAGCAGGATTGCAGTGGTGCAGGGAGACACCAGCTAGCTGGGATCCAACATGACTTGCTGAGGGGTCCTCCAGGGGCTGCTTCCGCCTGCCTTGTCCCCTCCTGTCCTTTCCTTGTCTTGTCCCGGCTGTCCGTGGGCCCTGGACTGTGGCAGGTGGTGTGGGGCTGCAGATGCATGTCCAGGGTGGGGCATGGGCCACCAACAGGCTTTGCAGGGTCCCCCTCCGCTGCCCCCTTCACGGCTGCATCTGTCTCTTTCCTCCGCAGGGGGAGGGGTTGCACCAACTACGCGAGGCTTTGAAGATTTTAGCTGAGAGGGTTTTAATCTTGGAAACAATGATTGGGCTCTATGGTGAGTAGAGACAGACAGACGGACAGACAGCCCAGCCCCTGCCCGCCAGCCTTTCCCCAAGCCCTCCCGGGGTGGAGCTGGCCAGGGGCCCAGTCGTGAGGCTGGAGCAGGTGCCTGCCCCAGGCAAGTGTCGGGAGGACTCAGAAGGCCTGAGAAGCCAAGACCACCCCCTCCCTCAGTGACTGGTTCTCTCCTCTACAGCGGAAGGGGGCCCTAGAAACCCAGGCCCCCACCCCCACTTCAGGCATTGTGGATAATGGACCACTTTGTGGATAATGTGGTTTCCAGGCCCTCAGGGGAACCAGAGGTGGAGATTCCAAGTTTGGGAGAATTTATGGCCAATGGAGCCAAACTCCCGGCCAGCAGGGGATTGTGGGTAACAGAGCCAGATTCCAGCAATGCCGGGAATTGTGGGTAGTAATAAAGTCAGAGCCCAGATCTACAAAAGGATTATGGGTAATGGATTCAGACTGCAGACAGCCATCAGGACTAGAGAAATTGTGGATTACAAAGCCAATCTCCAGCTCTGCAGGATGATGGGTCATGGAGCTAGACTCCAGAAGTGCAGGGGACTGTGGGTAACAGAGCCAGGCTCAGGCGCCGGGGGACTGTGGGTGACAGACCACTCACCAGTGTCTGAATCCCTGCCCCCAAGCAGGCTCACCTTGCACCAGGCTCCCTCTAGGGGACAAGAGAGCCAGACCCTCCCCCCGGGCATTCACCTAGCAATCCTCCACCCATCTGCTCACTTGAGGAGCCAGGCAACTGAGGTCTCAATAGAGACCTTTCTCTGACTGGGAGCCAGGACTCCTGCCCTGAAGCCAGCTGGCACCCACCACCCTCGTCCTCCCCTCGGCTCCCCCGCCCAGCCCTCAGAGGCCAGACTTGCACCGTCTGCTCTTCTCGATCTCCCATCAGGCTCCTAGCTTACAGAGCTTACTGCAGCAGCAGGCTCAGCTGGAGCTCCTGGCCAGACGGGTCACCCTGCTGGAAGCCATCATCTGGCCAGGTAATGGCAGGGCGGGTAGGCAGGGGCTGCCACTTCCAGGAAGGGCCTGGGAACGTGGAAGGTGCCTCCCCGTGCTTGGCCCAGGCCAGCAGACACTCATCCTTTAGTCCTTCCTTCCATCTGGCAGATAGTGCCTGGCACAAAGAAGGCACCAATAACTAGTCCTTGAGTGAATGAGCACCTGCTTTGTGCTAGGTGCCTTGCTGGCTGGGCCCCAGCAGATAATACAAACATAGCCCTGTCCTCATAGAGCTTAGAGTATAGAGGGGAAGAGAGCCCTGCAGTTAAAACCTACAGCAAAAAATACTTTGGTGGAATAAGTGCGGGCAACTGCAGCAGCATAGACATGCCCCTGACCTAAGCAGGGCAAGGGGGCTGGTAAAGGGAAGGCAGCTCAGGGAGGGCTTCCTGGAGGAGGTGATGGCTGAGTAGAGATCTGAAAAGTGAGGAAATGTTAGTCACAATTAGCCAGAGCAAGGAGTAGGGGAGAGTGAAGAGGCAGAGGAGCTGCGTGGGTAAGGCCAAGAGGCCAGAGAGCCTAAATGGATTGTTCCGTGAGTTTGCTGAGAGCACAAATCTGGAGAATCTGGCAGGGCCCAGGTTGAGAAGATCCCAGAAAAAAGGTTGGGGAGGCATGGAAGGAGGTCAGACCCAGGGCAGGCAGGACTCCTGTGCCTGTCTCCTGGGCGGTTGGAAGACATAGGTCACAGTGGGGCTCAGGAGGCCTCTCCCTCTTAAACTGGAGCCTGTGGTGGGCCCTGGAGAGAGGCCCTCCCTCCCCACAAGGACCACCCTCAGGGCTGGGCTCTGTCCCTCACCTCCTGGCTAAGAGGCCCCAGCAGAGTCCCCCTTCTCCCACCTCCTCCATCTCACAGCCACAGAGGCCTCAGACCTCATGTCCAACCTCAAGCCTATTTTACAGATGGCAAAACCAAGGCCTGAAGCATGAAGAAAAACCAGGCCTGGAGCCAAGCCTCCTTCATTCAGCAAACTATAGGCACCACCTACTGGTGGGCCTGGTATCCTGGACAGCAGCTGATCCCTGCCTTGGGGAGCTGCCTGCCCTGGGAACCTTCATATCTACAGCAATGAGGGCCCTGGGGTATGGGAGCACCAAGGGATGGGGTGAGGGAGCAGTCCCTTCTTGCTGGGGTTGGAGAAGCCTTCTTGGAAGAGGGAATGCTTGAGTTGAGTCATGGGAGATCCTAGGAGTGCACCAAGTAGAGAAGGTGGGAGGGACCCCTGACAGAGACCGGCACAGGCAAAGGCCTGGAGGCTGAACAGTGTGTGTGGTCCCTTGCTAAGCTCTTCCCACCACACCATGCCACATCTCTCAATTACCGAAGCATCAATGCCATCTCCCTGGTCCCCCTTCTGACACAGGAGGGACCAAGAACTAAATCACAGGCTCTAGGCAGTTCTGGAGGTGCCCTCGCCTCTTCTCTCAGGAGGATTGGGACAGGAGCTAGCAGGGATACAGTCAGGCCCCTGTGGCCCTGGATCTGGAGGAAGCACTGGGCACCGAGGGAGGTCCCATCCACTCTCAGTTGCCATGACAAGTCCAGGAGACTGGTCCCATGAGCCAGCTGGGGATGTGGGCTCGGAGGGGGAACCCGGGAGGGGACAGCAGAGAAGGGAATGGGATCCTCCCGGTCGTCCTAGGGTACGCAGCAGGTGCTAACTAAAGACCCAAATGGGGCTCATAATTGGGTTATAATTGATGATGATAATGGTAACAGCTGCCACAGGGAATTTACGTTGATTATCTCCAATCCTTACAAGCTTGCTTTGGCGGGCAATATGATGCCCATTTTACAGATGAAGAAACTGAGGCTCAGAGGGCTCACAGGACTCTCTCAGGGTCACAGAGATAGTAGAGATAAAGCGAGGGTTCCACCCTAAGTCTAAAGCGCTGGCTCTTTTGGCTCCATTAGCAAAGGTTTGCTGGATGCCTCCACTAGGCCAAGTGCTGATCAAGGCCCTGGGGAAGCCAAGGAGCCAGAATTTGATCATGTCATAACGGTATCTAGTGACCAACTCACCCTGAACAGAACTGTGGAAGACCTGAATCAAAGCCACAGCAGCCTCCTAACCATAATAGTCCAGCCTTTACTGTGACAACCGCTTTCTACTTCTGGTCACATTAAACCTGCACCACAAGGGTGTTATAAGAGGAAGATTTTCCCTGTATTCCAGGTGAGGCTCAGAGGTTCTGTGACTTGCCTAAGATCTCATAACTGGGACATGGACTTGGCCCCAGCTGACTTTGGAGCTTGTGTGCTTTGCCACCCTCCTCTCATGCCCCTAATTTTGGCCTGGCTGATTTAGGGCCCCCTGATTTATGGCCTTAACAGGGACCACATGCTCCCTTCTGCCCCAGGGACCTCAAGTCCCAGCCCAGAGGTATGTGGCACGGCTTCAAACTGGCTCATTCCAGTTCGAACCGCTGATGAAAATTTGCATTTCTAACAAGTTCCCAGATATACTGAATCAGAACCTACAGTTGAACAAGATCCCCAGGTGATTCTTACATATAACTTCCTGGGAACTTGTTAGAAATGCAAATTCCCAGAATGGGTTCAAAGCCCTGAATATGAAGGCTGGGGCACATAGGGTCAGGGATGGTTATAAATGTACAGCCCACTCCCCTGGCAGTGCCCTCAGTGGCAAGTTGGCACTCACCAGAGTCCAAGTCTTTGACTTGTGAACAGAGTTTGGGAGACTCAGCCATGTCCTCCATCTTGGGGTTCTCCTCCCCGAGCACCCCCCTCCCCCTGGAAAAACAGTCTGAAATGTTCATTTAACTTTGGGAGAGACTAAGGTGGTAGTTACAGAAGGCTTCCTGGTGGAGGTAGCTCCTACTCTGGATTTTGAAGGGTGAGCAGGTGTTTTCTAGGTGGCAAGAATGTCCATTATCTGTAGTTTCTCTCCTGGGGACCAGCTTATTTCCAGGCTGCAGTAAATCTCACCATAGGCCCGTTGGAACTAATTTTAGTAATTGTTGGAGCTGGCTAGAACCTCAGAGTCTCTCTGGAACTGTTCCCTGGCTTTAGAAATGAGACAATTGAGGCCCTGACAGGGGTCTGACTTGCCCAAGGCCACACAGTAGTTCAGTGGCAGAGCCTGGCCTTTCTAAGCCCTTCCTCCCCACAGGTGGCTTAGCCCAAGAAGAGAGAAAGAGTGAAGCCTCAGTTTACCCAGCTATGAAATAGGGATGATTCAAGGTATACCCTCACTCCAAAATGAAAGATAGGGGGGAAAAATTACACTTTTTGTGAAGCACTTACTGTGTGCTAAACATTTCATAAATGTGGTAGGTCCTTTCAAGCAGAGGCCCTGAGTGCTCTCACTGGGTTATGGGACTGATAACCCCAGGGAGGGGGATACTAACCAATCTGCAGACTTCCTTCTTTCCCACAGCTCTGCCATCTGGACACCAGGGTGGAGTGCCCTTGGCAGAGGGTGTCTGGTCTCACCACCCCCCAGAAGGCCAAGGGGAGATGGGTGCCCTGCTTGGACCTCACTAACACTGCCTCTTTCCTTCCCTCCGGCAGAACCAGAGTTGGGGTCTGGGGCAGGCCCTGCTGGCACAGGCACCCCCAGCCTCCTGCGGGGCAAGAGGGGAGGACCTGCAGCCAACTACCGGATCGTGGCCCCCAGGAGCCAGAACAAGAGAGGCTGAGGGCAGTGGCGGCCCCTCAGGGCAGGACTGGCTAGCCCCCTCCAGGAACCACCCGTCCGTATTTATTGATGTCCTCAGGATCCCTTCTGCCATCTAGGCCTTTGGGGCAGGCAGGTCTCTGCCCCAGCGCCTCGCGTGGTTGCCACATGTGAGACTGAGCAGGAGCTGAGGCCTGAGAGGGAAGGGGCAGCCCAGGTATGAGGTGAGGCCTCCTTCAGGGCCCTGGGTCTCAGTTGCCCTCTGTAAAATGGGGTGATGTTGGCCTGCAGGAGGGGGTGCCAGGGGCAGGGCTTCTTCTCACCAGCTGCCTGAGCATCCAGGCCTGCAGGCCCTAAGGCAGTCTGGAGCTCTGGCTCTGCCTGGCCCTTAGCATACAAAGGAATGCTGGGGCAGGAATGAAGTCTCACCCCCCTCATCCCCAGCCAAGCCTCGGGAGCCCACCTGCGCCCCTCCTGTCCATGTTTTCTGGTGCTGGGTTCCCGACCCTGAGGTCAGGCTGTCCCTGGCCTGACTGGAGGGTTAGGGCCTTCTTGCCTCAGTTCTGCCCCCTGAGCCTCCAGTCCTTCCCAAGTGTCCCAGGTGGGGGTGGGGGTGGGGGTACGGAGAGGGACGGGCCACCTGCTCCCATGAATGCTTGCGACAGGAGGTAGATATGCCCTGGCCAATAAAGGCCCCCAGCCTGATGCCCCCTCCCAGCCTGGTTTCCGTGTATGCTTAGATGGGGGGTAAAAGGGCAGGGTCAGGATCCCCTGCCAGCGTCTCGGTGGCTTTCACTCCCTACCTGAGGGGGGCTGGGGGCGTAGGGGTAGGTGAGCAGGGAGAGGCTCAGGTCACCCCCAAGCCCAGGCCACATATCCAACAGTGGCTAAAGCTTCGGGACGACTTACTGAGAGGCCCATTCTCCAAATAAAGCAAGCCAGGAAGGAAGGAGCTGCCCTGACCAGATACAGGAGCTGCCACAGACCTCAGGGCGGCTTCTAGACTGGGTGCCACGTGGCTTCTCCTCTCTGACCCTCAGTTTCCTCATCTGTAAAATGGGACTGATGGTGCCACCCTCAGGTTTTGAAGAAGCAAGAGGTTTCCCAACCTGTTCCTAGCCCCTTACAGGTGAACAATAGCAGGGGTGCTCTCTTGTCTCTCCAGCCTTCCTCTCGGGCCCTGGCCTGGGGTACAACCCCCATAGGTGGCCAAAGCATAGACCTGCTCCAGGACAGGCAGGTCTCTGCATAGCCGCCTCCCTGAAGCCCACTTCCCAGGCCCCCCTTCAAGTCACCCCACCCACACATCAGCCCACCAGCAAACTCAGGCCCTCTGCTCTATCTATACCCCGCTACACAAGGGCAAGGACTGGAGCTGGCCAGGAGGGAGTGGCTGCTTCTTCAGGGCTAGGGAAGCCCCTTCCCCACCACACCACACCCCCTCGCTTCCTGCCCCTGTGTCCACCAGCCACTGAGCCCACTCTGGGCCAGGCCCCAAGAGACAAAGCTAAATCAGCCCTGGGCATTCAAGGGAAGACATTCCTGCAGAATCCATGACAGCTTCCTGGAAGTAGAAATTAGCTGGGAGGTGAGGAATGAAGGAGCGCAAGGAGGACTACTCCTTGACAGAGGCTCCAGCCCGGCAAAGGCCAGCAGTGAGAGGAAGAAAGCACTGCACAGGGCCAAGGTAGGAGCCGTTTGGGGAGTTCTTTGTCTCAGGAGCCAGGAAGCTGCTCTCCAGCAGTCATTCATCCACTGCTCATTCATTCATTCATTCCCCTGATGCCAACACAGAGTCAGACACATCATTGCCCCCAAGGAGGTCCAGGTTGAAAAACTGGTTTTTATTCTAAACAAGTGCCAGGGCAGAGTGACCCTCAGTCCACAGAGCCAGGGCTCGGGTTCGTTACACAGGACCAGGCTTCTTGTCGCCCGAGGGCCCACCGGTGCTCTGCCTTCTGCCTGGGCTAGGGGGGCCAGGGCCCTCGGGGTGGGCAGGCTGGCCCTTCCCCTCTGTGACCAGGGCCTCAGCCCCCACCTGCCCGTCGACCAGCAGTGACACAGCACCTTCAACACGGCCTGTGGCTGCCAGTGCCACCACCGCCTGCTCTGTGGGGAAGCCCATGCGCTCCAGCTGCTGCAACCTGGGGTGGGGGGGTGGTACGCAGAGAGAGAGTGTCAGGGCCTTCCCCACACACACCAGGGGGTCCCGCCCCCTACCCACCTGCCTTACCGCAGAGAGGAGACGGAGGACTTGGGCAGCCATAGTGGGCTTTGGGGCCCCTGGGCGGGCCCCTCCAGAAGGGAGGCTTGGAGCCCCTCCTGCAGCATCTGCTCTTCCAGGGCCGCCCACAGTGGGGTCCCCAGGGGGAAGCTGGGCCCGGCCCAGGCCAGGCCTACCTCTGAGGAGCCCTCCCAGGTGGGCTGCACAGGCCCCAGGCCTGATGGGAGCAGGGCTGAGGCTTCACTGTGGAGCCAGAGGCTAGGGGAGGCCATGTAAGGAGGTCCAGGCGCAGGAGGCCTGGAGGAGCAGAAGCAGAAGAGGAGCCTGACAGCCAGACACAGCCACAGCTTCCACCGTCAGTGCTGGCATCCTCAGTGTCACCCTCCTGCTAGGCAGCCTCACCTCGATCCAGGAGGATGGGTGACAGGCAGTTCAGGCAGGCTGCCTGGGGCAGGAAGAAGCCTCAGCGGCCAGCACCCAGCCAAGACCCTGCACACGATGCCCTCCTGCAGCGCTTGTACCCGTAGCTCCGAGAGCTCTAGCCACTGGAAGGCCCCCGCGGCGTCTGTCTGCCCAGAGCAGGGCGGCTGGTGAAGGCAAATCAAGTCAGCTGGGGGTAAGCCCACACCACATGCCAGACCCTGTTCTAGGTGTGTGACGGGCATTCTTTCATGTATCCTCACTTGTCCTCTGCAAGTATGTGTTGTCACCCCAGTTAGCGGTGAGGGCTCAGAGAGGCCAAGGGACCTGCCCAAAGTTACTCTGCCGGTGAGAGGAGCTAGATCTGCCTCCCACCAAACCTGGGCTCATCCCATCCCCCACCTTCAGCCACCCCGACTCGCACCGTCCCCAAAGCCGTGTCTGCTCAGGTCCAGGAGGAGGCCCTGCCGAGGCAACCCCTGCTTGCCCTCAGCTAGGCCAACCCACTCCCCCTCCAGGATTCAGACAATCCTGGGCAACTGATAGAGCTAAACAGGCTCCTCCCCTGAAAATGGGAATGATCCCAGGGGTCAGCCTAAGCCCACTGTTGCACCTTCTTCCCGGAACAGACTTTAAGCATCTTCGGAGCAAAAGCCACCACAGGCCACAAGGGGTTCCCCTTTCAGCTCCCAGAGAGCCCCATGCCTGCCCTCACACCAGCTTTTGCCCTTACTGAGCCCTCTGCTGGGCACTCCTTTTTCATTTTTCTTCACCTAAGCCCCTCACCCTGCATGTCTCAGCTTAGCCACCACCTCTGGGGAGCTCCCCTGATCTCAGGTCCAGGTTAGTGCCTCTTTGGGTGGCCCCAGCCCTCCTGAGCTCCCCACAGAGATCTCCAAATAATAACTGGCTCTTCCACCTGGCCATGCGCTCCCAATCCCCAGCCCAAAGCCCAGGACAGAGGACTCGGAGATACTTCTAGAATGTGTGTGCACTGCATCCTAGCATTGCTTGGGCCTGACCCCTATTGTGCCACTTCCTCCCCAGGCTACAGAATCCACAGCTCCCACAGGCTCTGGGTCCCAGGCAAAGGATACAGGCCAGGCCGGCAAGGAGGCCACAGAGGAGCTGCAGAAAGGGCGGCTCAGAGCTGAGCAGCGGGGTCAGGCTCAGAAGCAACCAGGGCAGCAGCCACGGTGGCAGTGTCCCTCGGGGCCGTCCGGGGCGTCGACCCTCCCTCGCCAGCATGGCCAGGTGGACGGGCATGTATCCACAGCCACCAGCCACACTGGGCACCCCAAGGGCCCCTAGCAGCACGGCCAGCAGCCCAGCAGCCAGGGCAAGCAGGGCCGAAGCATGCAGGAACCGCAGGGTGCCCAGGTGGCGCTCCTGCTGCCAGCCCAGCGTGGCCAGGAGCAGCAGGCTCAGGAGCAGGCCTGGCAGGGCAGTGTGGCCCAGGGCGTAGGTCAGCAGCCGGTGCACTGGGAGAGAGAAGGGGCTTAGGCGCTGGGCTAACAGCCCCAACCTCCAAGGCTGCCCCAGCTGTGCCAGGTTGTGGGTTACCCTCCACCAGGGCCACCCGCTGAGCCAACCTCCCTTCCAGGAGCCAGAGTCTGCCCACGGCCATCAGTTAATGAGGAGAGGACCAAGGACCAATATGGCCACGCTCCTGCTGTATACAACAGGGCAACCATTGCTGAGTCCTGATTACGCCCCAGGCACCGTGAAGGTGCTTTGCATACACGTTTACTGAATCCATCATGTGGGCTCTGATAAAACTGTCTGCTTCAATCCTGGACCCTCCCCCCTCCCCAGCTGTGTGACCTTGGACAAGTCACTTTACCTCTCTGAGCATCATTTGGTTTCCTCAAATGTAAATTGTAGCTGTTGTTATTATTGGAAAACATGCTCAGCTGAAGACCTAACTTATTTCACTGTGAAAGGGAAGCCATCAGAAAAGAGCTCCCACCCACAATCTTCCAGCCCACCCTGCTGGCCCTCTGTCCTCCCTTCTTGCTGGGGGATGAGCTGGGCATGCTCCCATCTAAGGATGGCCTTCTCCAGGGCACTGGGTCCCCTCCCAACTAGGTCCCTCTCACCTGCAGTGCTGACTTCCCCTCTCTCTGGAGTGTTCCGGTCACCTCCCAAACACCCTGCAGGCCTCCCCTTCTCCAGCCACTGCCCATCTCTCTGCTCCCCTTTAGAGCAAAACCGCTAAAGAACCGCCTCCCCTCTCTGCTTCCACCACCTCTCCTGGCCTCCCTTGTCCCTGTTCTCCGAAGTCACCCTTGTCAGGGTCACCAATGACTGCCACCAATGCCAGGAGCCATCTGGATCTCTACCCTCACCCTTGGCCACCCCATCCATTCTAGGCTTCGAATGCCACAGATACATTGACGCCTTCTGAATTTCTGCCTCCGACCCAGACATCCAACTCACACCCAAAAGCCAGTTCGCTCTCTGCCTCAGGGGTGTCTAATCGGCCTGTCACACTTCACATGTCCAGAACCAAACTCTCTATTCTCCAGAAAACCTGCTCCCTCCAGGCTCCTTCCAGTTGCTCAGGCCCCAACATTCAAGCCAGCTTCCAAGCCCGTCAGCTCTGTCCTCGAAATGTACCTGCAAAGTCACCCTGTCCCATGGCCATCCCTGCCTCGCAGTCCAGGCCATCATCTTGTACCAGGATCTTTGCCGTGACCTCCTCACCGGGCTCCTGGCTTCCACCCCTAACCCCCTTCAGTCTATTCCCCAGCCAGGGGGTAGGGCAGTGAGGTGCTATCAAAACCCAAGTCGGATCATGTCACTGCTCTGCTCACAGCCCTCCAAGGCCCCCACCGCACTCAAAGCCAAAGTCCTCAAGACCCTACATCCCCCCCGTCACTCTACTCCCACTATTCTGGCCTCCTTGCAGCCCCACAAGGACACCAACATTCTCTGACCGCAGGGCCTTTACTCTGCTGTCCCCCCGCCTAGAATGCTCTTCCTGGGATCGCTGTATGGCCAGCAGGCGCCCTCAGTCTCTGCAGGGCTCTGCCCCATGTCACCCTCTCACAAAGACCCTCCAGAACCACCCTATCACTCTCTACCCCCTACTCTGGTCACCTGCTTCTCAGCGCGTATCACAAAGACCCTCCAGAACCACCCTATCACTCTCTACCCCCCACTCTGGTCACCTGCTTCTCAGCGCGTATCAGTACCTGACCTACTCGGCAGTCACTTTTTCATGGGTCTCCCCTTCCAGATCAACAGCACTGTGAGGGCAAGGCCTTTGTTTTGTTCGTTGTTGCATCCCCTTCACTGAGAACCATGTGTAATATGTAGTAGGTACTTGATGAATATTTATTGAATGAATGAATGGATGGATAGGTGCTTATCAAATTGTTTTGTGTAATACAGTCACTCGGGAATCTGCTTGAGCAACTCCATCCAACTGTGTTCAATAAAAGAGTAACTGCTAATATGACCCCTAGTTTGCAGGTGACGAAACAGGCCCAGAGAAGGCAAGTGACTGGTCTCGGCCCCACTGCAAGTCTCCTGCCTCCTCCAAGCCCCACGTGGCCCTCACCCTGCCAGGGTTCCAGCAGCAGTTCCGGGACCAGGGTGAGGCTGGGGCCGGCCCCGACCAGCCACAGGCCACTCATCAGCAGCATCAAAGTGGAAGAGGTGAGAGGCAGGGCTGGGGACAGTGGGCCAGGGGGGCCCCTGGCATGCATGTTGAGAGTGGTCAAGAGTGGTCCTGGGGCTGTGTGCTGAGGGTAAAGGAGAATAATAGCAATGGTTACTGTCACAGCCTTTATTTCATTGACTCCCTCTCACCCACCCTGCCAACAACAGCCCCATTTTACAGAAGTGGAAACTGAGGCTGAAGAGGCAAGCCAAGCAGCTTAGCCATGGCAGAGCTTGGACCCTAACCCATGTGCTTAGCCATTCTACCATCCTGCCTGTCCATGTGTAAGGATGGCAGGGGCCAGGCCCAAAGGGCCCTGAGCCCTGATGGCCCCGAAAAAGGGTCTGGGGGTGGGAGGCATAGGCCTAGGGAAGTTGAATTGGGGCCCTGGGCTCCCAGAAAGAGGGGTGCAGTGCCCCAGAGCAAATTCAGAACCATCTCCAGCCCTCCTCTGGCCTCCCTTCCCTCAGGCCAGCTCCCTAGTTGGCCAGCTCCCTTCCTCCCTTCCACTGTGCCCAGCCTTTGAGCTCCAGGCCATCTGGCCCAGCCAGGCTGACCTAGGATGCCCTTGACAGAGGCAGGAGTTGCAAGGAAGAGTCTGCAAAATGGGCCAGCCAATAGACAAACGGATTGGGGAGGGGGTGGGGCAGGGGGCTGGAGGAGGGGCAACAGGAGTCACCTTCCCATTCACACATACAAAGTGCCAGTGGTCAGAGCCACCCACTCTCTTCTTACCTGGGCCCTATCACCACCCCTCTTGTCCAACCCCCGCGCCCCCCCCCCCCCGGGAGATTTCCTGCTCTGCCTCTTCCTGCTGCATGTCCCTGGGCAAGCTTCCCAACCTCTGAGCCTCTCCTTCCTCATCTGTAAAATGGGGATTAAGAAAACCTTTTCCTCACAAGATGATAAGAAGGTATGGGCTAAGGCAGGGCCTGGTCTGCAGCTCCTACTCAATAAACCGTGGCCATCCCCGCTAATTGTGGAAGGCAGATATAGACACCAACAGACTCCCTGTTCTGGCCTGGCTGGTCTTAGCCCTGGCCCTCAACCATGTCCATTCCCTGCCTCCACAAGGCAAGACTTTCTCTCCCCTGTTCTCCCCTCTGCTACCCAGCTTGTCATACAGGCTGGGCCTCCAGTCTCCCATAGGGCAGGAAGTAGGACCCCAGAGAGACAAGAAGGCTGCCTCATCTGCTCCCTTGCCGAGGGCAACCTTAGCATCAAAACCCACTTGCCAGTTTCCAGTAGGAAAAATGTAGAAAGCTCCCCTGCCTGCAGTGTCCTTCCCTCCATCCTCCAACAGGCAAACTCCTATTTACCCTTTGAAACCCAGCTCAAATGTCTCCTTTGGCCCTTCCCCTTACCAACAGATTTTATCCTTTATTACAAGCTCAGCTTAGCCTGTCTGTCTTCTAAGGCAGGTGGTTTGAGCTCATGGAAGGGCTTCTCTTACTCATCCCCAAGCTTCCCAGGGTGTTCCTAGCACACAGCAGGTGCATAGTGTGCTTGCTGAAAGACACTAGCTTGGCTCTGGTTCCACCGAGGGATTTGGGGTGAGCCCAGCCCCCCACTGTGCTGAGCCATTGCTGAGGTCCCTTCTAGGAAGGCCTGCAGGTGCCAGCTTTGCCACGAGGCTGGGTCTGCAGCCAAAGGTCCACTGCAAGCCTCTTCCTGCACCCTCACAACTACTCCCTCCCAAGGCACTGTAGGGAGCGTGAAGGACCTGCCTACCCAAGGACACCCAGAACTAGGACTTGAACCCTCTGGGCCTCAGTTTCTTCATCTACAAAATGGGGTGGTGCACCATCAGGCCCTGTGTACCTTACTGGGAAACTAGAAAGATAGAATGGGAAGACAAAGGCAGGGGAGCTTCTTCCCGGGTGGTGAAAAGTTGGGGGGATCTCTGGGTCTGGGTCGGACTCAGCTTTGTGACTTTGGGCAAAGTACCCAACCTCCTTGGACCTCAGTTTCCCCTGCTGTAAAAACCAGGTTATTGGATAACAGGTGATTAATGAGCCTTCTCAACCTCGACCGTTATGGGGCAGGGGGAGGGGGTTCTCGGAGCCGGGCGCAGCGTTCGGGACCTCCCACCCTACTGACCGGCCTCGGCCCCCTCCCCCGCCGCGGGGCCACGTGTCTGAGGTACTCACTGCGAGTGCGGCCCCCCCACCCCCGGGAGGCCGAGCGCGACCCCAGTTGGCAGTCGGGCCTTTAACCCCCCACCGAGGCCCAGACTCCCGAGCCTAATCCGCACACACGCGGGCGCGTGACCCCGACCGGCCGCTGCGCTGCCCCTTCCCCGCTGCCTGCCGATTAGTCAGCAGTTGTTCTAGGCCCCGGTCCCTTCCCCCAGCCCTCCCGCCGGCCTCCGTTTCCTCCAGGGTAGACTCTTCAGAGACGGTCCCTAGAGCCAGCGGACGTAACCATTACTAACAGCCTGGCTTCTTGAGAATCATTCGGTTTGACACTGAGACCCACTCACCGGCCGCTCTAGCCCCTTCGGTGCTATTTTGTCCGCGCGTCTTCGCAGCCAGCACCCTTTAGAGAGGATTGGGACAAGAGTTGCGGGCGCAAACGACGAGAAAGTGATGGTTCATCCCTCCTTATCCCACCCCCGTGGCCTGGCCCGATGGTAGCGCCCGAGGTTGCGGGCCTCGCGCCTGCGCAGTGCGGGGCCTAGGGGGAAAGCGAGAGGGAGACGGACGTTGAGAGAACGAGGAGGAAGGAGAGAAAATGGCGTCCACGGGTGAGTGTGGTGGAACCGCGGTCGCGGTGGCGACGGTTGGGACGCCCAAACGGGGGACCGCTCATCTCTGGGGGCAACCGGGGCGACCGAGTGGAGCTGTGGAGAGGGGTTTGAGGTACTCTTCACGGCCGGATGGGCTCGGGTGCCCGCGCTCCGCTCCTCTCCCCTCCCCCCACCGGGCAGGCCGGTTCTGGAACCTTCCGGCGCTCCTGGCGCGTGGGGAGCTCGCGGCGGCGCGCGGCTGCGGGGGCGCGCGAGACCCGCCGAGGCCTCCATTGTGTGGCGGTAGTCGGGCCCCGCGCGCCGGGCCGCCCGCCACGTGGGCGGGGCCTGCGGCCTCCTGGCTCCGCGTGGGGGAGGGGGGCTTGGCCGGGCCTAGAGCGGGGAGCCCCGAAACCCGGGCCGTGGGGGTGACTGCCCCGGCCCTCTGCCACTGTGACTGATTCCCGCTTCTCTTCCCGGGAGGCGGCCCGAGCCTGAGGGGCGATTCTTCTCCTCGGAGAGGCCCGGGGAGAAAAAGCAAACAGACAAAAAAGGCTTCCCGGATTTGCGAGCCGAGGGGCGCCGGCCTCTCGTTTGGCCTATGGGCTGGAGCCCCGTCATCCTCGATCTCCGGGCGGCTGGAGGCGTCCAGCGCCGCCGACCAGCTCCTCCGCGGGCTGCAGGCCGAACTTCGGCCGCACTGGGCTGTGGACGGAATGCCCCTCAGCCCCATTCAGAGCCTCCAAGCCCCTGCTCCCTCCCTTCTTCATTTTCATCGTTTTTTTGTAACTTCCCCACCTCTCCTCCCTAAAAGCGATAAGTCGCTTCCCTGGGCCCTTTTTCAGCCAACGCCGAGGGAGAACCGTTGTATAATAAGGCCTGCCTGGATCACGAGGCCAGAGATCTTCCTATGAGAAATTTCTGGCCTCTTTGACCTAAAAGGAACAAAAGACCCGAGCCGGCATTTGAATTCTCCTTAAGCAGTCATAGGGGCGACAGGCGTGTTTCAGTCGTGGGCTGATAGAGGAGAGGGAAGGTAGACGCACCGAGGCCTTTGAAAGCAAGCCCAGCGTGGGAACTCCAGGATGTGGTGAATGAGGTGGTCTCTGCTGCACGGAGTGTTTCCCTGAGAGTGTCGTCTTCAGATCACCTGCAGTTGGCAGCCTCTTCGTGCACTCACCGGCGGTTGGTTGGTGGCACGGGCCAGCACTTTTGCGTCTGGGGGGATTCTCAGGCGGCCTGCCTTCTAGAGGCAGTGGGAGGAGATGAGAGGGAAAGACAGGAAAAGCTGTGGGTCTTCTCGCGTTTAAGTTTGAGGAGAGTCCGGGATCCAGCAACTTAAGCATGTGTTTCTGGCGCTGCCCCACTTTGTGATTAGTAACCAGGTGACTAGTGTTGCTGTAGGTGCCCCCAGAGGAGGACTCCGAAATGCCACAGTACAGATAGCCTTTCCACCCTCCCTCCCCTTCCTTGCAGTTTGAATTTTGTAAGGGCAACAACGGCTTTAGCCTTAGGAGCCAGCGTGGCTGGATATGTTACTTCTTCAGTTTTGCTCAAATCCTGTTGTTATTCACGTTGTACTGTATTAGAATTACAGTAATGGTTTATGCAGATACATGCAATATTAGACTGAGCTTTATTCACGTTGTACTGTATTAGAATTACGGTAGTGGTTTATGCAGGTACATAAAATATTAGACTGGGCTGGGGGGGTCTTGGGGGAGTCATGTAATTTACCTCAACCTTGGTTTCCTTTCCTGCAAAATGAGGGTGTTAGGCTAGATCTTTAAAGGGCTTTTTGAGCCCTTAACTGCTGACCTTACAGCAAAGCGTATTGCCTACCACAGAGTTGCCTTATATTGACTATAACTTATTATGTAGTCTGAATATTTGAATCTCTCCAGTTTGGATAATAACTCCCTAAAGTATTGTTTAGCTACTGTCTTGAGTAATCTTAGATGTTCCCCCATGTATATGGTATATAGAAAAGTACCCAAACATATGTCCAGTTTAACGAAGAATTAAACACAAACTCCCAGATCAAGAAATAGAACATTGCCAGCACTCTAACTCCCTGGATCACAGTCGCTTTCCCCTTCCCAGCCGGTCCTGTATTTTTAGTGAAGTCTTCAGCTGCACATTTGGGGATTAAAAACAAAATACACCTGCTTGCTAAAGAATCTGACCAGGGTGTAAGTGTAGCAAGCATATTTGAGGTCATACAGTTCCGTGTGTGGTAGATGAAACAGTAGTTCTCATGAAGCATGCTAGCTGCCTCACTAGTATGGGGCTAAATCCTCTAGTTTCACACTGATCTGAGATCATTTGTTCCCTATCAGCTTTGCCAGTTTTATGTTTTACATAACTGCTGTTGTGTAAAAGGTCTCTTAAAAACGTTGAATTTACGTATCAGCAATTTAAAATAATTTCTAACGTAGAAAAATTAGCAAAATGTGAAGTGGAATATTTTAGATGCTTCGTTGGTGATATGTTTATTTTGTGAATGCCACATGGAAGTTGTTCACATTTACTTTTTCATGTCCCATAAAGAGTGTGATTTGTGCTATTGCAAATGCCTTAAGGTTGTCTTAACAAAACAATGTATTATCGATAGCCTTTGGGCATTTAATTTGATTTTGATGATTTAGGGTTCAGAGTTAAGGGCATACAGAAAGTGGCTAAGTGAAGCATGGAGAGATAGAAAGATAAGCCAACTTAAAGAGATGGGTTTAGCAAAATGTTGACAGGGCTGTGAGGTCAGCTTTGGATAGAGTAGGGTAGAACCACTCGGTGAAGAACTGAAATATAAACTATTGTTTTTGGATGAGGGACTACTTTCTGATTAGAAAAGGACCTTTTTGTTCAGTTCTAATGGCAGTACTATCTTCAAACACAGAATAAAACAGTAGAGAGGAAAGATTAAAGAATTGGGCAGAATTTTTAAAAAATAACAGCTCTTTTTTAAAAATAAACTGAGCTTATATAAGTTTATTTCAGTAGTACTCTGAAAACTTCTCAACCATTTTATTTTCTGTTTCCACTGGTAGACACCTCGTTGGACCAGAGTTTAGTCCCTCTTTGACACATGTTCTAAATTTCATATGAAATGGGAAATTGTGGAAAGGTTTACTTAGAGAAGGGAAGAAAATTTGTGGCATTTTTTTTTGAAAAGTTAAAGTCACTTGGAGTATTTAAAAATAAGGTGGTTTTACCTAAAACCAAATTATTCAAAAAAGATTAAATGCTTCCCCTCTTTGCCAGTTTCCAGGATTCTGCCTTAAATCTGTGTCACTGGGGTTTATAATATACCTAGCTTTTGAGTTATTGCACAAATGTAGCCCCAACACAGTCCGCAAACCCTTGAAAACACTGGGTTGTGATGCCTGTCCTCTTGTCCTTTGCCATTTCACTTCACAGTCGTTGGCCTGCTAGGGACTTAGCGTTAGACTGACTTGATAAAGTGAAGGAGTGATAGAAAAGCTCGTTTTTGAGGAGATAGGTATAGCTATGAATAGAACTAGTCTGACATCAAACGCTGAAATATTGTCGCATCCTTCTTTTTTATATGAAGGTAGATTGACGCTTTTGACCCTATTAGTGAGTCTTGTTCTCTGTGAGTCTTCGGATGGTCATGTATTTGAAATGACAGCCTGTGGTTGAGGGACATTGTGGTCACGGAACATGCAAAGTGTCTTTGCCAGATCTCCTGATCTTGACCTCGCTAGCTGGCACCAGACTTAAGTTTTCTGAGTTTAACTGGCCCAGACTTACTTTTTGGTTTGGTGTCAAGAGATTAGAGGCACATCTGTGAAGCAGTCTTCCTACCGTCTGAATTCCTTTCCCTTTTTTCTCTTCTCATTTTCATGTATTTTCTCTCCTTGTTTTCTCTAGATTACAGTACCTACAGCCAAGCTGCAGCCCAGCAGGGGTAAGTAAGTCTTATGACAGTATTTTGTCTGTGGTTGGTTATTGTTTTTAGAGTGTAGAGCCTCCTATAGATGTAGAGGATGTAGTGATGGAATATGGATGTTATATATTTAGTTCTTGCATTTAATTTCTTTTACAGCTACAGTGCTTACACCGCCCAGCCCACTCAAGGATATGCACAGACCACCCAGGTATGCTTTAAGATAATTATATGTAGCTGCGACTCTAAGTAAAATTTTTTATCGATTATTAAAATAGCACGGATTATTTTCAAAAGTTAGGTAATAGAGAAGTGAAATAGTAGTGTGCTTATAATCATAAAATATCTAGGAATTTAAACTTTCACAGCGGGAGTGCAAGGGATTTCATTCTGCCATCATAGGTGAAACCTGTGGTACCCTGCTGCATGCTTGGTGCTTCTGCATATTTTATTATGTTTAAATTAATTTAATTTAATCATCCCAACAGTGCTACAGGTTTAAGATGATATTATGACTATGTTGCAGGTAAGAAAATTGCAGTACATAAAGATTATGTAATTTGCTGGTGGCTGCACAGTAAGTGGCAGGGTCAACTTTAAAAGCCATGGCTGTGTGGCTGCAGAGCTCCTGAGCTCTTTCCAGTACACAAGTCTGTTTAAAAGCCTGGGCCAGCAGATTCTAGAGTTAGCCTCCCAGTGTTCTCACCATCACGTCGAATTCTGAAATGGCCTGTGGCATTAGGTGGATACTAGTAACTCTGCCGTGGGGACCTAGGACAGCCAGAATGTGATATCTCTGGCAGATCTTACATAACTGGTCATTTAGATAAACCTAGGATATGATTATGCTAATGTTTGAAAGAACAGCTCATTCATTGCCTGGATTTAAGTATTATTGATGTCCAAGTTCAAAAGGCAGTACTCTTGATGTGCTAATCTTAAGAGGGCATACAGTGTTCTGATTGTTTTCTTTGAAGTGATATTTAAAGTGTTTGTATCAAGCTGAAAAGCTTGTTTCCAAAATTGACAAATTTTAGTCCTGTCTTTGTTTTCTTTCTCTTTGTTCATTTTGTCTTGCTAACATTTGTTTCCAGTTACTGAAACCGTGCTACTATAAGTGTTGGCAATTATATACCTGTGCCCTTATTGCACCTCCCTTGAGTACCTTGTTAACCTCCTGTGTAGTTGACTAAGATTTTGCTTAATTATCTCAGGAGGTTTTTTTGTATTTCAGTTTACTAAAATATGAGCCAACTGGATAAGGGATAACAAGCATTGATAATACCGTGATGACTTGTCTGTTTTAAAAATCTTTTTACCAACATTTTGATTGTGGTTTCTCTAATTTAGGAACTTGGAAGCAAGCCAGTCCATTTTGTTGCTAAAATACAAGTTACGTACATGAAATTCTTGTGTCCATTTTCTTTGGAGCAGGCATATGGGCAACAAAGTTATGGAACCTATGGACAGCCCACTGATGTCAGTTATACCCAGGCTCAGACCACTGCAACCTATGGGCAGACGGCCTATGCAACTTCTTACGGACAACCTCCTACTGGTAAGACCTGCCTCCCAGAGGACGTTGGGTTACATGGCTAGGGGACTTGCTAAGGGGCTTGTTTTACTCATGCGCTCCCGTGTATATGCTGGTCCATACGTTGGCATCTGGGGATCTTTTATTCTGAGGAGGAAGTATATTTTTTCATTTTTCCCTTGCCTTATGTTCTCCTTAAGGGATCTCTAACAGAATGTGGATGGGATAAATTTCAAGGGAGAAAACTTCCCCCTTAATTTTTTTGTAGAATGTTGAATAATTTCACATAATAAGATAGAGAGTATGTAAAAGATTGTGCTAACACTAATACTGGGTAAGAATGAGCCTTCTTGAACTGAACTGCTTAAAAATCAAACTGGTTTTCACATCTGTTTGCTTCATCTGATAGTGTACCCTCTACTTTTTGTTTTGTGCTTTCTACAGTAGAAGGGACCAGTACAGGTTTGACTACCCTGCTCATTCTTGCATGGGAAATGCTTTCCATCTTGTCTAACCCCCTAATGTTAACCCTTTAGGTGTTTTCATTTGTTTAACCCCAAAGTTTTCTAACATCACACACAACAGGGTGCTAATGGGAAGCTGCTTTCAGGTGCCATTCACAGATCCATGTCCTTTTCTTTATGTGGTTTTGGGAAAGGTTTCATTTCATATTATTTTGTGGCAAACATTAATATTGTTACCTTCCCAGAGATATTTCAAATGACTGGTACCCAGCTGATTTTCCCCATTCCCTGAAAGACAAATTGCATGACTAGATTTACTTAGAGGAGCAGACTGCCGCCCTGCATGTATCATGTTTGTCTGTTGGTTTCTAGTCCAGATACATTTGGTTTTCTGTTTGAGTGTTACGAATTATTCTTATCGTAGTATGTCTTAAGAATTAGAATAAGTTATATCCTGATACTGGGATTGAGAGTGTAGTATGTGAAAAATCTATGATAATTTTTTGTACTTAGCACTGTACAACATTTCAGGCTCCCTACCTTTTCTTTTTTTTTTTTTTTTTTTTTTGTCTTTATTATTATGAAAGAATAATACAAAAAAAAGTCTTAAAGATATAAGAACCCTTATTTTCAAACTGGTTTCAGTTTTTAAAGTTGTATGTACTTTATCGAAGTCTTGGGGGGGGCTATCTAAATTATCTAATTGAGTAAGAGTCTCTTGGATTTGAATGGAAAATAGAGTCAATTCTTGTTATTAAAGGCAATTTTACAAAGTCATGGTGAACACCGAATTAGGGAACACTGAAACCATTGCTCTAGGGAAAATACAGGGTCAGTAGCATCTTATATATTTGTTGCTGATTCATTAACATTGAATGCATGGCCAGCAGCACTATAATTCATGCCTCAAGTAAGCCTGTAGCATAGCCTTGTGCTGAGGAGCACCAGATAGCACTTTAGCACCATGCTTGGTGGCCATTTTAAACAGCAAAATCACTAGCAAGAAGCACAGAAATGCCAAAAAACATGGCAGTAAATACACCACTAAAAGAACACCTGTTTACAGCATGAGAGCTGAAACGAGAAGGCAGAGAGAGCGTCGCCTTGTTCAACCTCAGCTGGAAGCATGCACATTGGGCCCCTCAAATTTTTTTGCTTTCTGCAAGTTGTTGGGGAAGCAAAATCTGCCAACCCAGACAAACTCTTCACAGAAGTAGAAAAAAGAGATTATCTTTGAATAAGCATTAAACTAGAATGCGATGCAATTACTGGCAATCCCCTAAAGAGATTGCAAAAACGCTTTATCCTTTTGGATAGCCAAGCAAATGCAACTCATTTCATACATGTTCTCAAAATAAATAGCCTTCAAATAAGAGGACTTGCCAGTACCTTTTGTAACACATACTTTATCCTAGATTCACCTGGAAATTGCAATGTGCACCTGTATTTGCCAGTTGCCTTTATCCAAAGAAAAAAATAAATTGCTCATGTCTTTGTGACCTCAGATAGGTTTGCAACTTTGAGCCAAGTGCCAGCTGAAGTTAGAATCCTATCTTCCCAGGAAACTGGGAGATAGAGATGTTGTCTCCCTTGATTGATTACATTTGAGAGAGACTTCCAAGTCCTTGAAACATTCCTGGGTTGTAAAATTTGCAAGAGGCTTTTATATAGCCTTTAAAAAGATTTGTGTACATATTAAAGAGTCAGAGAAAGAACTTTTTTAAAGTAAATACTCTTAAGAAATGGGGAGGGAGAAGTCTCTTCCTATTTTTCTAACAGGGAGAATTAAGCCCCCCCCCCCCAACTTGAATTCATTCTTACAGCATGACCACAAAAGCGCTGAGTATTGATTTTGGGTTAAAAATAATAAGTAGCCAATTTTGAAAATAAGAATTGCGAGTAAAAAAGATTGATTATACTTCCTGATCTGTCAAACCGATGGGGATCTTGAATTGGAGGGGAAATGTTTACCTAAACTTGCCAGTCGTGTTAGTTGCAACTGTGGGAAGAACATGCTGTTTGGATTTGTAGCACAGTTTTGAAATTGTGAGATGAACTTTATGAATTAAAGCTATTGCGTTTTTTAAAAATAATTTTTATTGTGCTTTAAGTGCAAGTTTATAAATCAAGTCAGTCTCACACACAAAAACCCATATACACCTTGCTATACACTCCCAATTACTCTCCCCTAAATGAGACAGCCTCCTCTCTCCCTCCACTTTCTCTTTTCGTGTCCATTTCGCCAGCTTCTAACCCCCTCCACCCTCTCATCTCCCCTCCAGGCAGGAGATGCCAACATAGTCTCAAGTATCCACCTGATCCAAGAAGCTCACTCCTCACCATCATCCCTCTCCAACCCATTGTCCAGTCCAATCCATGTCTGAAGTGTTGGGTTCGGGAATGGTTCCTGTCCTGGGGCAGCAGGTCTGGGGGCCATGACCACCGGGGTCCCTCCAGTGTCGGTCAGATCATTAAGTCTGGTCTTATGAGAATTTGGGGTCTGCATCCCACTGTTGTCCTGCTCCCTCAGGGGTTCTCTGATGTATTCCCTGTCAGGGCAGTCATCGGTTGTAGCCGGGCACCATCTAGTTCTCCTGGTCTCAGGATGATGTAGTCGCTTGTTCATGTGGCCTTTTCTGTCTCTTGGGCTCATAATCGCCTTGTGTCCTTGGTGTTCTTCATTCTCCTTTGATCCAGGTGGGTTGAGACCAACTGATGCATCTTAGATGGCTGCTTGCTAGCGTTTAAGACCCCAGGCGCCACTCTTCAAAGTGGGATGCAGAATGTTTTCTTAATAGATTTTATTATGCCAGTTGACTTAGATGTCCCCTGAAACCATGGTCCCCAGGTCCCTGCCCCAGCTACGCTGGCCTTCGAAGCATTCAGTTTATTCAGGAAACTTCTTTGCTTTTGGTTTGGTCCAGTTGTGCTGACTCCCCTGTATTGCGTGCTGTCTTTCCCTTCACCTAAAGTACTTATCTACTATCTAATTAGTGAATACCTGTCTCCCACCTCCCTCCCTCCCCCCTCTCGTAACCACAAAACAATGTTTTCTTCTCAGTTTAAACTGTTTCTTGTTATAATAGTGGTTTTATACAATATTTGTCCTTTTGCAACTGACTAATTTCACTCAAAAGCTATTGCATTTTTAAAAGTAAGTGTGATCTAGTCTTTGGAATCCCTAGATCATTTTATAGGGACATGATGAAGTTATTTACTGGAAAAGCAGTGATTTTTTGGGTACTCTGGAACCATGTATTCTCACTGTCATTGACTGAGAAAGTCCCATCATGATTGTGGACCCTGAAAAATATAGGGTGTTCTAATGCAGAAACCAGTGACACTGATGAGCAAGAGATTAAACTTAATAAGGAATGTTTATATAGACTTTAGTTTTTGAGAAATCTCTCCTATCTCCTTAATTCTTACAACAACTTGTGGGGGATGTGAACCAGAATTGTATCTGATGACCAAACTGAGGCTGAATGAAACTAAGCAGTGACCCTAAAAAAGTAGTAAGCGGGTACAAGCACACGTAATACTTTTTTTTTTTTTTTTACCCCACACTGCCTTTACACATAAAAGTCATTGGTTAGTTCTTTTTTCAAAAAAACGGGTCTTAAAAGCTTGTGCGCAGCCATACAAGATACATCTATTGGTCCCATCCCATCTGGAGCAAAGGAGAATGATGAAAACCAAAGACACAAGGAAAATATTAGGCCAAAGGACTGAAGGACCACATGAACCAGAGCCTCCACCAGCCTAAGCCCAGAAGAACTAGATGGTGCCCGACAACTACCACCACCGGACGCTCTGACAGGGATCACAACAGAGAGTCCCAGACAAAGCAGGAGAAAAATGTAGAACAAAATTTGAATTCACAAAAAAAAAGGGCTAGACTTAACTGGTCTGACAGGGACTAGAGGAAACCCCCCAAGGCTGTGGCCCCTGGATGCTCTGCTAACCCAGAACTAAAACCACTCCTGAAGCCCACTTAGATTAGACAGGCCTACAGAACAAACAGTAATACTCGTGAGGAACGTGCTTCTTAGTTCAATCAAATGTACGAGACCAAATGGGCAACTCTTGCCCAAAAGCAAGGCAAGAGGGCAGGAAGGGATGAGAACTGGATGAACAGACACAGGGGAAAAAAGGGTGGAAAG
This sequence comes from Loxodonta africana, assembly GCF_030014295.1. Lineage (NCBI taxonomy): Eukaryota > Metazoa > Chordata > Mammalia > Proboscidea > Elephantidae > Loxodonta > Loxodonta africana. Next base: position 27,152,987 of record NC_087360.1, on the reverse strand, counting down.
GAGGAGCATGCTGTCACATCGTAGGGGTTGCTTTGAATGAGATATTGGGCTGTAAACTTTTCACCCAAAGCACAATAAAATAAAATAAATCCATCACCTTTGAGTCAGTTCAGACTTATAGGGATCCTATAGGACAGTTCTGTCCCTGTCATAGAGTTTCCAAGGAGCACCTGGTAGATTGAAACTGCCAACCTTTTGGCTAGCAGCCAAGCTCTTAACCGCTGTGTCACCAGGATAGTTCTTAGAAGGATAAAAATAGTTTTCCCTGTAGATTTTTTTTTCATTAATAAAGCTCCAAAGGAAAGGAGCTGTATAAATTGCAATAAAACGGAGTTGAGTTTTTTCATCTTTTATTCAAGTTGAACAAAAATTTTGGTAGATTTGTTAACATGTCTTGCTATTCGTCATTAAAGTCATCAGCAAATAGTAGGTGTGTTGTCTTTGTTGTTGTCATTTTATGCTTGTATTAATTTTTGCTCTTCCTGCTTGGCTATTTTGTGGGTGCTACAGATTTTTTTTACAGATTTAAAGATTGTTAATTAACCCAGTGTCTTATTAGAATTATCCTTTGGTAAACAAGGTTTTTAGCTGTTGCTGCATAGTTTTATGACATGAGTTATTGCCTTGATCAGTTTTAGTTTTTTGCTTTTTAATTGCTCTTGTAAATCTTGTGGATGGCCTGTCATCATGTAGGAAACACAGAATCTGCAGGAGTTATCATGTAGGTGGAGTTAGGTTCTAGTTAAATTTACACGAATGAGCGCGTTATATGGTTGATCTTAGGACTCTGCAAAGAACGTTTAAACAAACAGTTTGGATTAACAACATGCCAGCTTAAACCGTTGCTTGGGGCTGTCTGTTTCGTGGAGTATACTTTTGATATACATTTCGTCCCAGCCATTTTTAGAAGGAAGTAACTTCCTTTGTGTGTAATTAAATTTAGAATTTCCCTAAAATATTTAGGATGAAGAAGAAAGCATATGTTCTGTGCTCCAAAAGTTAACACTTTAGTTTGTACGGAGAGAAGTTACTACATCTGCTCCTCACCAGCTATCTCACTGAACATTTTACATTTACAACAATAGTTTTAAAAAAAAGTCTACTGTCCCACTGTTGTGTGCATTAACGACATACATGTGGCAGTAATAGGTGCTGAGGTGGGAGGCGAGGGTAACACTGGCTGTGTGGTGGTTATGTGTCAACTTGGCTGGGCCGTGGTCTCAGTGGTTTGGCAGTTATGTAATGATGTAGTCATCCTCAGTTTCACATAAAGACCTGGTCTTTGATACGTAACCATGTCAGTAACTGAGGAGTGGGTGTGTTTATTTTTGGCTTGAGGACACTTTAATTAAAGTTTAAGACCCTAAATTTTAGCTAAAATGAGCAGCCTTAATTCAAGATTTGTTTTAAATACTAAAACGATATTTTAATTTGATGAGATTTGATTTTTTTCTTTGATGGCTATAGATACTAACATTTTGGCCAAAAATCACATGACTGACTTGTGCCTATTGACCCCGAGGAGTAGGAGAGAGAAGATTCCAGCACCAGGAGAGGTTAGCCTCATAGGAAAGGGGCTCGAGTTAGGAGCTGTAGACTTCTGGGTTTTTGTCGTGCTCCAAGCCCAAATCCCAGAGGGTAGCGGACTGGGCATGTATCCTGCCCTGACTGGCTAAGGCCTATGAACATTCATATGGAGGTGGTGGGAGCCAAGACAGCTGGAGGAGAACCCATCTTGGTCTGTAGCACACTTATATGAGCAGATTTTCATGACACCTGGCTGAGGGGAATACCAAGTGAAGGAAGAGGGAGGGCTTCTAGTGTCTACCTCCATTATTGGTGAGCAGGGAAGAGGCCCGTTTGCTTATGGGTAGGTAAGATTTGTGTGGGAGAATAATAAGTTTAATTTAAAATAACTTTAAAATTTAAATAATATAGCCTATGCTAGTTGTGGAAACCCTGGCGGCATAGTGGTTAAGTGCTACAGCTGCTAACCAAAGGGTCGCCAGTTTGAATCCGCCAGGCGCTCCTTGGAAACTCTATGGGGCGGTTTTGCTCTGTCCTGTAGGATTGCTGTGAGTCAGAATCGATGGCACTGGGTTTGGTTTTGGTTTTTTGGATGCTAGTTATTTTATTATAACCAGGGTTATAGGAAACCCTGGTGGCATAGTGGTTACGTGCTATGGCTGCTAACCAAAGGGTTGGCAGTTGGAATCCACCAGGTGCTCCTTGGAAACTCTATCGGGCAGTTCTACTCTGTCGTATAGGGTCGCTGTGAGTCGGAATCGGCTCAGTGGCACTGGGTTTGGTTTTGGTTTAAATGCTAGTTATACCTAAACAAATGTAATTTGTAAGTACATCTTTATTATTCATGTGCCATTTCAAACTTCAGTGCTGATAACGAGCATTCTTTAGTTGTTACCTGAAATGAAATAGTGTGTTCGATTGTGTGGTAACATCTACTACTGAAAATTAAACACACGTTTTCTGGAATTTCCAGTGCCCTTAAATAAAACATGAACTGCTCATGGTGGAACATTAAAAAAAAAAAACCCAGTGCCAGGAACGTAATTAAATTACTACCCAATATACAGCTTTTAGTGCTAAAATGAATATTCTTTTTTGTTGTTGTTTTGTTTTAAATTAAAAAAAAAAAACCTAGTGCTGTCGACCCTGTAGGACAGAGTAGAACTTGCCCCATAGAGTTTCCGAGGAGCGCCTGGAGGATTTGAACTGCCAACCCTTTGGTTAGCAGCCGTAGCACTTAACCACTAAGCCACGAGGGTTTCCTTTGTTTTAAATAGCCATTCTAAAATACCCTGTCATTTCCCTGACTCTTTCTGGGACGTTTTATTCCTGCTTGATTGTTGTTGTTATTTAAGTAGTTACTTGAGAAATTTCTTAAAGGCCTGCTGGCAAAACCAATACAAAATTAGCAGCAAAAGCCGACTCATCCCCTATTGAGTGTTTCCAAGAGGGGCAGAAGGAATCTTGTCCTCTACAGCAGTACTAGCAATGTGAAGGAATCATACTCTCCCCTCCCTTCTGTTGTTTTTGTTATTTGGCGCCATCAATTGGTTCAGACTCAAAGCGACCCTGTGTACAACCGAACAAAACACTGGCCCGTTCTGCGGCATCCAGACATTCATTATGCTGGATCCCATTGTTGCAGCCGCTGTGTCACTTCATCTCATTGAGGGTCTTCCTCTTTTTCACTGACCCTCTGCTTTATCAGGCATGATGTCCTTCTCCAGGGATTGGTCCCTTCTCATAACATGTCCAAAGTACATGAGACGAAGTCTCGCCATCCTCACTTCTAAGGAGCATTCTAGCTGTACTTTTTCCAAGACGGACCTGTTTGTTCTTTTGGTAGCCCACGGTGTGGTCAGTTTTCTTCACCAACACCATAATTTGAAAACGTCAACTCTGTTTTTGTCTTTCTTACTCATTGTCCAGCATTCACATGCATATGAGGCAATTGAAAACACCATGGCTTGGATCAGGTGTACCTTAGTCCTGAGAGTGAGGTCTTTGCTTTTTAACACTTTAAAGAGATCTTTTGTGGCAGATCTTTCTGTTAGGTATGGTTTTGAAAGCAAATCAGATGGTGCTTTACTGAAAACTGGGTACTTTCAGAGAACTTAGCTTTAAATCAGGGCTTGGAACTGGTTCTTCCTGTTCACCCGTGGCCAGGGAATCAACACCAGAACAGACCCAAATCTTAAAAATTTGGGTAAGCCAAAATGGGAAAAATTACAGGTCAGAGCCCTGCTGGAAACTTAATCTTTCCCTTAGAAAACAAGGGCAGCATATGCTTAACATAGCAACCAGATCTCTTGCCCACTGGAAACAGTGGTATTCGGCTCAAAGATGGCGGCCAGCGCACTGCTTTGAATTCTTGTCGTTCTCCACAGTCCTGCCGATAATCCAGCCTCCTGCATCAGGCTCATAAAAGGGCTCACTTCACTTCTTTTGAGTCTCCTATTCTGGTTCACCCCACTTTTAAAAATCAGGCCTGTTCCAGTTCTGCTTTTTTGATCATGACTGAACCATTTCAAACTAGTTTAAAGCCCTGCTTTAAATACTGGCTTGTTCATACTGGCGGCGAAATCTTTAAAGAGGTTAAATATCGTGATGGTTGGAAGTAGGTGGTTTAGGAATTGTTCTGTTAATGAGTGTCTAGGCAGATCTCTGAGAGGACCGTAAGGCTGATGTAGCTCTCCTTTGTTCCAGGTTATACTACTCCGGCTGCCCCCCAGGCATACAGCCAGCCTGTCCAGGGGTACGGCACTGGTGCTTATGATACCACCACTGCTACAGTGACCACCACCCAGGCCTCCTATGCAGCTCAGTCAGCATATGGCACTCAGCCTGCCTACCCAGCATATGGGCAGCAGCCAGCAGCCACTGCACCTGCAAGGTAATGCCACACTCACCTACTCCTAACTCTACAAAGCCCCAACCTCAGGTTTGAGGGAAGGAGAGCAACTATGCACGCTTAGAGATTCCATGACTTAGTTCCTTTTTAATGGTTACTCTCACATGCTTGCTCTTGAGTGTTGTGTTCTTACAGTCATTACATTAACACACCGCAAAGATGTTCTTCATTTAGTAGAGACATGGTGCCATTCAAGGGCCAAAATGAGGGATACCACGAACGGGTTGTTAGATTTCAGAATGCTGACCTTTTACTTTTCTGAACCCAGAAGAAAACTGAGTATGTGGTTTCCCTCACAACAGAACAGCTGATGGAATTGTACTTTTGATGTTTTTATTTTTGGTTTAGGAGCTCTGGTGGTGCAGTAGTTGAACTTTTGGCTGCTAACCTAAAGATTGGTGGTTTAAACCCACTGGCTGCCCCACTGGAGAAAGGTGCAGCAGTCTGCTTCCATAAAGATCATACAGCCATAGAAACCGAATGAAGCAGTTCTAGTCTGTCCAGTGGGGTTGCTATGAGTAAGAATTTGATTCGATGGCAGTGGTTGTCTTTGGTTTAATTGACCCTGTAGTGGGTAAAAGGTTTCTCTTTGAGAGAACATGGTAGCTCACAGTTAAGGAGGAAGGGTAGCATGGATTCAAGAAATAGTTATTGTATGACCCCGTTGCCAAGAAAGGATTTATGTCTATCCAGGAAGCCAAACATTGGTGCCTCAGCTTAAGCAGCTGACGTATTTTCTCTACATTAGGTAGAGGCTTTGAAAACCTAAATATCATCAGCCAGTATAAATTCTTAACTGGTGCCCTACTATGGAGTGAATATTAAGGCAGACAGAGCTCATGGCCCTGACTGGTTGTTGTTGTGTGCTGCGGAATCAATGTCAACTCATAGAGATGCTGTAAGAAAGAGTAGAACTTCCCCCATAGGGTTTTATAGACTGAAATCTTTACGGAGGTAGACTGCCACATCTTTCTACCGTGGAGCAGCTGGTGGATTCCAACTGCTGACCTTCCGTTTAGCAGCTAAGTGCTTAACCACTGTGCCACCAGGGCTCCTTCATGGCTAGTTGACAGGAGGCAAGCATTAGTTACGAGAAGGGTTCAGGTCTCTTTGCATGCCATCTTGAAGGAACATTGAATTCTGATTTGAAAGAAGACTTTTTACGGAATACACGAGATCAACTTGTAACCTAAAAAATTTTTTCTGCTGTAGAGGTAAAAAATTAACTCTGGCAAACTCGCGAAGTTACTTCTAAAAATGCACAGGGAATACTCAGGGCCAATGGGTGGTTTACATCTGCCAGACAGCTTTATGCAGTAGTTAAGTTGAACTGACTGGCTGATTCCTGGAGTCCCATTTCAATTGACTGAGGCACTTCAGAGTGTGCTCCGATGTGCACAGTCACATTTGATGCTCCATTGCAACGGCGTATCCAAGCCATAGCTAGTGGGTTTTTGTACATGAATTGGTTTTTTTATGAACCATCTCATCCTTTTTGATTCCTTTTTAACCACTTCAAAACAGCTGTCTGTCTTTCATGATCAGTGACAGCTACTCTCTTTCCACTGGAAAGAGGGGGCTTGTGACCTGTTACGGTTCTGGAGAAACCAATACTTTCACATTCTCCCTGGCCCGCCCGCTGATTCTTGGGGCTTTGCTTAAGATAGCTCAAGCTTATTCTGCTACACCACTGCTGCAAACTATGAGGGGTAAGCAGTAATTAGAAACCCCTGAGTTTTCATCCTTTAGTCGAGGTACTTCCCAGTTCGTTTGAGTGTGGTTTTGGCACACACGTGAGTGTCCCTGTCCTACTCTAGTTTTTTCCATTATGGAGACTTGGCGGCAAGGTTAGATATATCTTACTGTTCAAGTAAGAGTTTTTTTTTTTTCCAAATCTGTTTTTAATAAATGAGAAAGAGTCCACAGATACTGCAAACTTAAAATGCCCTGTTGTTAGGTGCCGTCCGGTTGGTTCTGAATCATACCGACTCTGTGCACAGCTGAAGGAAATACTGCCCGGTCCTGTGCCATCCTCACAATTGTTGCTATGCTTGAGCCCATTGTTGCAGCCACTGTGTTAGTCCATCTCGTTGAGGGTCTTCCTATTTTTTGCTGACCCTCTATGAAGCATGGTGTCCTTCTCCAGGGACTTACATAAATGTCATTCAAACCTCAAGCTGCATTATTGTTAAAGTTTCTTGACCGTTATCTTTACTGATCTCATTTGTCTGAGAAAAAAGCGTTTTTTTTTCCTAACAAACCACCTCTACTCCCAGATCACTTAAATTGGCAACACAAAAGATTTTAACTGTTTTTTGTAAGTACTGATACAGGACAGAGAGCCCCTAGCTCACGCAAACAGCACTCAAGTACTAGCTGAAATGTTGTTGGTTCAAACCGACGTAACGGCTCTTTAGAAGATAGGCCAGGCAACCTGCTTCCGAAAGGTCACAACCTTGAAAGCCCTATCGAGCAGTTTTACTCTGTTCATATGAGGTCTTCATTAGTCAGAATTGACTTGATAGCAACTGACAATGATAGAGGAAGAATGGAGCATGATAGTGTCTCCTCTGGATATGGTTCACTGACCCTTTTCCTTAGAGCTGGCAGCAAATGCAGTTGGCAGACACCGAGTTTGACATTTAGTTTACTGTGGTGCTTATTTCCAAGCTCAGTCTTCACATTGGGTTACTCATAGATTTGTAGCGTTCTTAATGAAGAGTTTTGTGATTGAAAAAGTTTCACTTTTTTATTTTTCCCTTTAGGCCACAGGATGGTAGCAAGCCCACTGAGACTAGTCAGCCTCAGTCTAGCACAGGAGGTTACAACCAGCCCAGCATGGGATATGGACAGAGTAACTACAGTTATCCCCAGGTACCTGGGAGCTACCCCATGCAGCCAGTGACCGCACCTCCATCCTACCCTCCTACCAGGTCAGTCTCTTCACTCTCATGGCAACAAGTTAGTAGATTAACAAAGCGGCTCTTTCAGGTTGTCGGCCAGCTTGCTTCTGCTTTCTTGTGTATGTTATCTGACTCTTCGGGTAACAAGTCTGACCACATATTGTAACATCATAAATACTTCAGTCCTGGTTCCCATAGCAGTGCCTGGCGGCCAGTTAACTATTCTCTCTAAATACAAACAGAACCGATTTTACCAGCATAGGCTCTTCACTTCAGTTTTTCTCTTTTAGTTAACTCAGAAGGATGAGCAGCAGAAATATATGAAAGCATTTAAACAGAACAAATAAAAACCACATTCTCCGGTGCAGTTGGAACGGGTAGTTTTTTCAGTTAAAGTGCAAGGCGGTACGAAGGAGAAGAATAAACTTAATCGTTTGGTATTTAACACGCATAAATGTCCATTTGTGCTCCAGTGTTTTTATGTTGGGCCAAGGCCTTCTCTTTTGACTACAGGTTTATGTTTCACATTCTTTGTCTTGCGTTAAGCACTCCAGCAGCTATCATGTCCAGTTTTGGTTTCTCTGAAATAGAGGAAGAACTATAAGTTGTCTCCCCACATTTAATTTGAACCAGGTTTTTAAGTGACTTGTCTGAATTGTGTCCTGAAGTGTCAACTTAGTTTTGTTAAAAAGTAACAGCTCCTCTTTTTGTACTCACTTCATCGGGCTTACACATTAAAGTGCAGTAGACGTGAACAGGTACAGAACAAAAGCAGCCAACTGGGTGAGTGACTATACAGCTTGGAGCAAAAATGGGGCAGGGTTTATAGCTGTATTTCCACAGAGCTAACCCATACCTGTTATTCTCAGAGCATTTAATCTGGTGAGTTGAATAGGTGCACATTGATTGAAAGAAGCCCTATTGAATTTATACAGCTGTGGTGTGGGAACATGGTGATAGCGGCTTAGTTTAATTGTGTATTTAAATTGTGTTGTTCTTTTTGTTTTTCATTATCATGGTTCATCAAGAGTTTAATTCAGGTCTGTTAAGCCTTATTCCTGTGTAAGAATGTGTCTGTCTGGTTTCCCTGCTGTATAATTGACGTACTGATCCGTAATATTCATCTTTCCACACAGGCTCTTGCTTCTGAAGTTTCCTTACCCATCTTTTCTTTATTAATGCCCAGATATCATAGATGATCAGGCATGTCTGAAAATTGAAACTGTATCGCAAAGTAATTTTGACCATTTAGACAAATCTTCAAGGGAAAAGCACCCATTTTTGCGTGCCCCCCTACCAGGCATCCTTGTACTTTCAGAAAATCATCGTCATTACTCAAGGGAATTATTAGGAATAAGTTTAGAACTGAACCGTGGACTTAACCTCACCTTGTTTTTTCTCAATGCTTTTTTCCCGAAGTCAGCCTTCCCTGCATGCGTGTGTGTGCACTCCTACCCTATGGGAAGGATCTCAACTCCTCTAAGTTTGCCTTGAATATAGTTGAAAATAATAATTTTTTAAATGGGCGTGGGGGGTTTGAGGAAAGGTTATAAGGTTCTTCAGAGGGCTTATTATAATAGCTGTCCCCCTCCCTTTCATTTAAAGCGTTACTCTAAATACAAAATTATTTGCTTGTTTCAAGTTCAAACTGTAGATAGTAGATGTCTGTGTCACATGCCATGAGTGTCACTTATTAAAGGGTTTGAAGAGATAACAAGCTGTATTTCTTTCCTAAAAAGTTTTTTTTTTTTTTTTTTTCTTTCAGCTATTCCTCTTCACAGCCGACTAGCTATGATCAGAGCAGTTACTCTCAGCAGAACACGTATGGGCAGCCGAGCAGCTATGGACAGCAGAGTAGCTATGGGCAACAGAGCAGCTATGGGCAGCAGCCGCCCACTAGTTACCCCCCCCAAACTGGATCCTACAGCCAGGCTCCAAGTCAATATAGCCAACAGAGCAGCAGCTACGGGCAGCAGAGTGAGTTGCTAAGAGAGAAAACCAAATAAGAATGATTGTGTTTGGAGTTTCTGGAAATGGGGATGCTCTTTACCGTAGTTTACTTTTGGACTCCAGGAAGCATCTTTAAGGCATAACACCCTAGCAAACAGCTTAGATGTCCCTGTAAAAACATCAGTGATTTTCTACAATTTAATTTTGTTATAACCTTGCAGGGGGAAAAAAAGATTTTGTAACAGATCAGAAAAATGTTCTAGACTGCCAGCCCTGCTCTCTTTTGGGAAGGTAATGTGCAGTGAGTGAATCCTGCCCACCCCAAGTGATTGACTACAGAGCAGGAGAGAGTAGAGTAGGCAGGCAGCTATTGAAAACTATTCGATGATCAAGTAAATGCCGTGTGTGTGTATGTGTATGTACACATACATATGTGTGTATTTTTATTAATCTATAAAGCAAAAGTTCTCCATACAAGATACTTGTAGTTATTCTGTTTGAAAAAGTAACTGAAAACCCAGACTGTTTTTACAATTTAATTTCTACCTGAATTGTTTTATCTTTTTAAATTAAATTCCTTCCACGGGCCTGTCTCATTGCCACTGTAAAATGAGCAGTGCTACTTGATTGTGTCCAACCCTAGCAACATGCTAAAGCCCTAAGAAACCTGGCTCTACTTTTGTTTCTTGTCTAGTTTAAAGAAGCAACTTCCGGAGGCCTCTTAGGACTCAGAACTTTATAAACTGTTCGTCGGCCAGGGGCTTTTTTAGTTTCTTTTAGGCTAATGTATAATAAGGTTATTTCAGCCTTGATGAACCAGCAGTTTTTGTTGAACATACAGATAATGCCTACTGGGTAGGGATGTTTTATTGTGGCATAAAGAAGATAGTCCCTTGATGAGAGTCTAGCAATTTAGATGTCTGTGATTCCAGGAGAAAATGCATCAAGTAGGGGTGTAAATGCTGGTTCATGGCTTACAGGTGTGACTCTTTCCTCAGGTTCATTCCGACAGGACCACCCCAGTAGCATGGGTGTTTATGGGCAGGAGTCTGGAGGATTTTCCGGACCAGGAGAGAACCGGAGCATGAGTGGCCCTGATAACCGGGGCAGGGGAAGAGGGGGATTTGATCGTGGAGGCATGAGCAGAGGTGGGCGGGGAGGAGGACGCGGTGGAATGGGGTAAGAGCAAACCTTTTCTCCTTTTACCTAATTTTGTTTCATCCGTAGGATTTTCAGTGGAAAGAAGGGACTGAAAGACATAAGAAATTTGTTTCTACATTTCCATGGACAATCTTTTGAGCTCAAGCCATCTTCTAAAACATGGAAATGTCATCTTTATGGCACATATTAAGTGGCAGCTTTTTTTCCTGCCAGTTTACTTTGTTGGATTGGGAAGAACAAAGAATGGTTTTGAAACTAGAGCTTTCAGTTCCCTTCGTGGTTTCCAGAGGTAGAAAGCCTCTGTGGGTAGTAGACTTGGGATGGAACACACACAAACCTTCTAACATCCCTAAGTTTTTAACTAATTGCTTCTGAATGGTTGTCTTGAAATACCCCGTGTGTATATACTGCAGAAAAGGAATGCAGCTATTTTCTACAATGTTTGTCCCCATCTTCTGTTTGTACTTGGAATTGTTGAACATGATGATGATCTTGGTCCCGTAGCCCTTAAACTGTGGCCTGAGGTACATAGAGTTTGGTTGGAGCACAGAAAAACCCAAGTGCTTTTTACAGAGAGTAATGTATATAATTACAGGATCACTCCCCATTGGAGATTTTGAGAAGTCTAAATCAGTTTGACCATTTTGATCGATGGCACAATCTGGTTTAGAAAACTTTGTTCAAATCAATAACACAACCCTGCTACCTCTGCCTGCCCTTCCCCTCCCTTCTCCTCCCATCCCTTCTCCATTCCTGGTATCTGTGCTTTAATGAAGGTGAGGTATAATGTTGATAGTTCACGTAATCCAGAAGGCTTAGTTCTGTGTGTGTTCTGTCCCTAGATAAGCTAGTTAACAGTTATGCAGAATGTTAAGTAAATTGGATTTGGTGCTGCTTTTGGTTCAAGGAAAAATTGAATAGGATTTCTTCTTTATAGAAATGGACTTCAAAATAGATTAAAAAGATAATCTATAACTTTCATATTAACAAGTCTTTTTACTATTGAAATACAGTTAATACGCTCACGTGTTCTGCATAACTTAAAAAAAATAAAGTCTTCAGTGAAATCTTTATTGGAGGAAATAGTCCTTTTACAACATGCAAAAATTGATGAGTAATTTGGTATAAAGTAAAATCAGTCTTCTGATTTGGAAAAAATCATTCCATTATAAAGGTTTCACTTTTTTATGGATGTTTTAAAATAGACCTAGACACTTGAAATTACTATCATCACGTCTCAAATTATCTAGAATTCCTAGTATTTTTCAACTGCAAAAACAATTTCAAGCTTATCTATCCATTTTAATAATCCAGAAGTAATCTTTCTACTAATTTTGGTGGTAGAGGGGCCCCTCTTTCTGGACAAGAAGTCTCCCGGAGCCATAGAAAAGATCATGGCTTTCCCCATAGGTTCCTCAACAGACTGTGAAGCAGTCGGTTGGGTCCTGTGGGGACAGATCGGGGTGTTTCCTCTCCCCTTTATATTGTGGTGTGGTGATGGTTTTCAGTGTCTTCTGCAGGTAAGGCACTCAATGTTGTTAACATGCCCTTTTTCATTGCCTCAGTATTTTGATATTTTCATTGGCTGTTAAACGTGGAAACTTTTTAACATGCTTTGTCGCATTTATATGCTACAGGTTACAAAGTGAGAGCCTTGTATACACTTCAATACTTAAAAAGTACCCGTACTCAGTACTCAGCCGGCAGCATAATGAAAAGTGGGACTAGACACGGTGTCCATATGGAGAGGAAAAATATACATAGAATATTTTTAACAAAATGTATACATTGTATAAATGGAATCCTTCTGTAACTTTGGTAACTGCATACTTGTTGTTTGGTAATGAACCAGAGGAGGTATACTACTCTAGAATTGTGTAACATTAAAGTGTAAACTTTTGTGTTTAAAGAGAGAGAACATTTTATGGTGTGTACTTTTAAAAAGGAATCAAAGCTGCATGCAACAGCTTGAAATTGTATATTCAGGTATTAAAGGTGCAATACTGGTTAGAAAAAACTCAGGGCCTCCCACTGGGGAGGTGCCTTTATTTAATTAAAAAAAAAAAAACCTGAAACTTCACCAAAAAAGCTTAACTCGTATTTCTCCTTTCTCTTTAAAATGTACATGGCAGTGACTTTTATGCTGCCATGATCATTATTATTAACTGATATGTCTGTAAAGTTGCACCCTTAGTCCATTGAGCCTTGGAATTTGTTGTAAATTCTCCTTTCACAGCAATTGTTAAATCCATTAGCGCCCTGAAATGTATGGCTTTATGCTGAAGATTGGGATGGATGCGTCCTCTGATGTGTGTTGTAGGCATTTAATGCGATTGTCTCCTGCTTTATTATACTGTGACTTGTTAGGAAGCCCAGGGCCTCATTTGGCTCTCCCCTGGGAGAGGTTGAGGGTGCACCTTTATGAACATGAAAAGGTTCATCATAGCTGTTGTCCCAGCTTGCCACTTCTCTATACAACAGTTCTCCCAGTTTTTCAGCTGATGGGGTGGGTGTTTGGGATCTATTTTTTTCTCCCTAATTTGCCAAGTATTGCACTATTAATACCAGCCCCAGAAATGCAAGGAACCAACCACACTGGTGTGTACAATCAGACAAGCAAGGTTGTATATAAAGGAAATTTGAGCCAGCTGCCCTGAAGAAAGGCATAGTGACAAGATGAGAGAGATGCATTGTTTGGAGATGTGTTTAGCCAGTGCCCTTCTTCCCCAAGAGCCCCCCGAAGGCTCAGAGCGGTACTGGCTTTTAAAGGGAAAGGCCTTCATTTCTTCGTTTATCCCCCCAGCAGCGCTGGAGAGCGAGGTGGCTTCAATAAGCCTGGTGGTAAGTTTTTGAGTATTACCATGGATAGTGTTTAAAAAAAAATACAGTCAGTTTTTAGAAAAATATAATTTTTTATTAGTTTCATAAGTGGTTTAAAGATGATCTATACAAAAGAGACTAATGGGTACTGCCGGCATTGTCTTAGGGGTAATAAGGTTAACCTATGGTTACAAAACAAAGGGTAATGCAAAGTATTGAGCAACTGCTTCTGTAATGTGGGGGAGAATACATTTTTTAAATTTGGTTTATTTGGAGGAAATATTTTGACTTAAATTTAACACTAATTTGGCACATAAGCATTGAAAGTGTATTTGGTTAATGGTTTAAAAGCAAATCAGCAAACAAACCCTAGCAAACCTATCACAGATGTTAAAGGGGCACTGCACCATTTTAGCAGTGCGGGTCATTTTGAATTTAATGAAGCCCCATCACATGGTGGTGTAGTAGATAGCTATGTGTGTTTGTAAGGTTTGTAGCTTACAAGGCGTGCACTAATAATATTTTCTATGATCTTTCCTGGTTGGCAGGACCCATGGACGAAGGACCAGATCTTGATTTAGGTAATTTTGAATTCTTGATCTTTATTTGTGTTTTGTAAATGAATAGCACGGAAGCGTGTGCATCCTGAGTTCAGCAGCATGGTAGGTCAGGGTGATATCCTTGCTGTTGAGGGCAGTCTGGGGCTCCATTATCATGAGTGTCTACTCATAACAGCCTTAAACCAAGAGTTTTCCCTGTGTTCTTGTTCGTGTGGTTGGTAGTTCTCTTAGCTTTGTGATGAATACTGGTGGGCAGTAGTGACCAGTTGGGTAATAAGCAGTCACAGATACATGACAATACCTCCCTCTCTGCTCTGTTTTCTCCTCAAGGCCCACCTGTAGATCCAGATGAAGACTCTGACAATAGTGCGATTTATGTGCAAGGATTAAATGACAGTGTGACTCTGGATGATCTGACGGACTTCTTTAAGCAGTGTGGGGTTGTTAAGGTAAGTAAAGCATATGCAGGTAACTGGGCAGAACTTGGGGGGACTGAATACTTCCATTAGATTGGATCAATGTTGGTTGTCATTTCTGAAGTTGCCTGGCTTTTTTCTTTCTGGGCACCATGTGGTTTGTTCCTTAAACTATCAAAAGAAAATTTTTTGTTAGCATTTTTTTTTTTTCTTTAATCGTGCTTGAAGGGAAAGTTGACAGTTCAAGTTAGTTTCTCATACAAAAACTTATATACACATTGTTATATGACCCCAGTTCCTCTGCCTGTAATATAACAGCACACTCCTCCTTTCTACCCTGTATTTCCCGTGTCCATTCACACAGTTCTTTGTCCCTTCTGCCTTCTCATCTCACCTCCGGCCAGGCACTGCCCATTTAGTCTCTTGTATCTGCTTAAGCTAAGAAGCACACTCTTTACAGGTGTCATTTAATGTCTTATAGTCCAGTCTAATCTTTGAAGAGTTGGCTTCAGAAGTTGTTTTAGTTTGGGGCTAACAGAGTCCAGGGGCCATGTCCTCTGGGGTCCCTCTAGCCTCAATCAGACCATTAAGTCTGTTGTTTTTGTTTTTGTTTTTTTTTAACTAGAATTTGAGTTCTCTGTCCCACTTTTCTCCCTACTCTGTCAGGGACTCTCTTGTGGTCATTGGTGGTAGCCACGTACCATCTAGTTCTTCTGGTCTTAGGCTGATGGAGTGTCTGGTTTATGTGGCCCTTTCTATCTCTTGGGCTCTTATTTTCCTTGTGGCTTTAGTGTTCTTCATTCTCCTTTGCTCCACGTGGGTTGGGACCAATTGATGGATTTTAGATGGCTGCTTGCTAACTTTTAAAACCCCCAGAGCACCGCTCACCAAAGTGGGGTGCAGAACATTTTCTTAATAAACTTTATGTCAGTTGACCTAAATGTCCCCTGAAACCATGGTGCCCAGACCCCTGACCCTGCTGCTGTGGTCCCTCGAAGTGTTTGGTTGTACTCAGGAAACTTCTTAGTTTTTGGTTTAGTCCAGTTGTGTTAGCCGTTTTTTGATAGAAATGCTTAACACAGTTTAACCATACTTGATAATCAGGGTCATGCTTACAGTTATCAGTTAGTTGAAGGACATTCACGGGGACACTACTTCCTGTAAAATCTAAAATACTTAAACAATATATAACAGAGAGAGTTTAAGAAATAATAAACATATGTGTCCACCTTTCAGCACAAGTAGAGCTTTATGAGTTCCTTTGAAGCACCTGGTATATTTCTTCCTGGTTGGAGCCGTTTCCCTTCCCCTCCCCTGAATTTTGTCATTCCTTTTCTTTATAGCAGTGCCCTCAACAGTATTTTGTTTTACATAATTGTGAGATTGAATGTTTATTAAGCACTGCTAAAAGGCAGTGAATTTGGAGCTTATATATAGTGGGGAATATATAAGAAAAGATGAATGTCATGTTAGATGGTAAATGTTATGGAGAAAAAAAGGCAAGTGGACAGAGAGAAAATTGTTTTTGCTACTGCAAATGATGCTGCAGTGCACGTTCTCGTGTGTGTCTCCAGAGGCGGTATGTGAGTTTCTCTGATACATGCCCAGGAGCCGAGCTGCTGGTTCTGAATGGAGCCGTACAGCTCTTGTGGGGAGGGAAGGGTGTTTCAGAACCGTGGAGGGATCGGCAAGGACAGAAGTCCTGGGGGCAGGGTCTTGCCTGGCAATTTTAAGGGACAGCAAGGAAGCCAGTGTGGCTAGAGCTGAGCTAGGTAGAGGGGGATTACTAGGAGATGGGGGCCAGGGGTGATAGGGAGCCCAGAGCATAGCTAGCCTTGAGGACATCATTGTAAGGCCTAGAGTGAAATGGGAGCTGGGGGAGTGACATGATCTGACAGCGCAGGAGGGGGTAAGGACAGATGCAAGGAGACCAGACAGGTGACTACAGTAACCAGGAGAGAAGTGACCAGGGTGGCAGCAGTTGCAAAGGCAAAAAGTAGTCAGATTCTATATATGTAATGAAGAAGAGAATTTCCTGGCATTTTAGATGACTATGAAAACTAGAGGAATTGAGGGTGACTCCAAAGTTTTGGCCTGAGGTGGAATGGTGCTGTTATTAAAGGGGTTGGGAAGACTGTAAAAGAAACAGGCTTTTTTGGGGAATGGGAGAACCTAGGTCAGACACTCAAAAGTTTGAGAATCCTGTATTCCATTTATAGATACACTACAGGTTATTTATCCATTCTCTTACTAGACAGCTGGGTGGTTTCTAGGTTTTTATCACTGCAGACGATGCCGCAGTATACATTCTTGTGCCAATATATGGGTTTCTGTTATGTGAAATTGCTGGTTCTTAAGGTGTGCATGTGCAGCTTCACAAGGTAACAGTGTGGCTGACCGACTTGGACTCCCACTAGCATCCCCAGGACCACATCCACCGCATCCACATCACTACTGGGGGTCACCAGACTTGGTAACTTATGCTGATCTGGTGGGAAGTAAAGTGAGAGGTAGTTCTTTGTTATTATATGAATGCTAATCTTTGTGTGTGTTGCCAGCATCATCTCCCAGCTTGTGGCTTTTTTTTTTTTTTTCTTCCTCATTTTCTTTTGATGAACAGAAGTTTTTAGTTTTAATTTAGTTGAACTTACCAATCTTTTCCTTAATAGTTTCTTTGTATTTATTTATTTATTTTTTCTGTTTGCGAGATTGTTTGTTCCAAGAACATTTACAGAAAGTTCTGTCCTTTTCCCGGTGGTGTATAATGCTTTATCTGTCACATAGACGCTCTTACCATCCATGGATCTATTTCTTGACTGTCATGTACTTTTGGTCAATTTGTATGGTCTGGGCTACTACCATGCTGAATTACTATAGCTTTATGCTAAGTCTGGATAGCTAGTAAGACAGATTCCTCTGGATTTTGTTTGTTTTCCTTCAGGAATGTAAGCAGTCTTTTATTTCCATGAAAATTGTATAGCTCCATTTATTTAAGTTTTCCGTAAGGACTATCTCCTTGAAAGTCTTGCAACTTTATTAGTTTTATTTCCAGGTTTCATACATACTTGCAAATTTCTATGATTAAGGGTCATCTTTAAATATTGTCTGATTATTACAGCCATGTAGAAATACAGTTGATTATATTACATAAGGCAGTTTCATTCTACTTGTATGCACATAACACACCCCAGAAGCTAAATGATTTTGGTTTCTACTATCATGACCTACGTATACTTGGGAAAAGTGAACCCAGAGAGGCTTGTGCTTGCACTGTTTGTTTAAGATATGGATTATTTTTAAAATACTGCCTTTCAATATGTATATAATGTTTATTAGGGCGTGGGCAGTTTTTCCTAGTTAAGAAAGCAGTGTTTGCCATATTTGGGGGAAATAAAAGATTTTAAAAATACATGTCTCATCATTCATACTACTGTTTTGCCATACATCTGTTTAGTTTTTATGTATCCTGTTTTTTTTTTAAAACGTACGTATTATTTCATACAGTTAGGTGTAACCTTCTCTTTTTGTAAAAAAAGCTCTATAGGTAGGTAGCTCTCAAGTATCACTAGATATGTAAATGAACATACATAGATTAGACTTTGATCATGTGCACGTTTAGTACAAAGCATTCATTCTCGTACAGTGTGACTCTTGAATTAAAGCCAGCTGTGCCTGGTGTTCACCTGGAAAACTAGTGATCTGGAGTTCTGGAGGAAAAAATTGCCATGCTGGAATGAATCAGAAATCCCTGTGAGAAAACGTATTCAAGGGGGAAATTACATAAGGATATGTTTGTTGTAGAAATTAGGAAATAAGGCACCCATAATTTTACTACACAGAAATAACATACCATCCTAGTGAATGTGTGTCTACGTGTGAACAGTTATTGCTTTTGATAGTTTTGAGGGACTTTCTGAAATTCACTTGGACTTTTTCCCGCAGATGAGTATATTCTAGTCAGTCATAGGCTAACTGTGCCATTTTATGTCTAGATGAACAAGAGAACTGGGCAACCCATGATCCATATCTACCTGGACAAGGAAACCGGGAAGCCCAAAGGCGATGCCACAGTGTCGTATGAAGACCCGCCAACTGCCAAGGCTGCTGTGGAGTGGTTTGATGGTAGGGGCCTGCGGTCGAGAAGGGTGTACTCGCTGGGTGTACTCACCCTTGTCAGCTCTGGGGTACATGGAGGGTCCTGTAGCAAGTGTAACAAGCTTGCAGGTAGAGAAAAGGGTCTTGCTAGTGTATTTAACTCTGGCTGTTAGAACGTTATTCTCTGAAGTGGTTCTGAGGACAAGGGACAGGTACATTCTCCCTTGGTGTAACTGTAGGGCACAACAGGAAGGAGAAACTTCAGATTCCTAGGAACAAGAAGACCATCTGGCTCCTGGTGGAGCCTGGGTAGCAGTTGGAAAGCTGATTGCCTGTCTCCTTCTACTGTGTGAGGGATTGAGGCCCTGACTCTTGGTTATTAGAAGGTAGCTCTGTTTTCAGGCACTGTTATTACAAATCTTGCATAAAGCTGTAGATGTTTCTCCAAGTACAAGTATTATCAGAAGGCACAGAAAACCCTTCAAAAGAAACATCCAGTATACATTCGATTTAATATTTGTATGCATATTTTTTTGTTGTTGTTACTGAGAATGTACACAGCAGAACATAAACCAGTGCAACTGTTCCTGTGTGTACAATTCAGCTGACGTTGATTATACAGTCTTCACGACGTACCACCATTCTCACCTTCCTTCTCTGAGTTCTTCCCCCATTAACATAAACTCATTCGCCCTCTTAGGTTCCTATCTAACTTTCAAGTTGCTGTTGTCAGTTTATCCCAGATAGTTTTTAAAAAAGCATAATGCTCAAGCCAGGCATTTTTTATTAAGCTGAACTGTTGTTTGGTTTTAAGAAGACTACAGAGAATATTTTTAGTTTATGGTTTTATGTATCTTTTGAAACTTTTTTTTTTTTTTTTTTTTGCCTTGCCAGTAAAGATAAATCATGGTCAGAAAACAAGTGGGGCAGATTTGCAGACAGGAAGTTCATTTGATGATGATGGAGGAATCTGTGAAAAGGCAGCCTGGCCCTTTCCAGTTCTCTGAGGAAGAAAGTAACTGATGTTCTGTTACTGTGTTCCAGGGAAAGATTTCCAAGGAAGCAAGCTTAAAGTGTCTCTTGCTCGGAAGAAGCCTCCTATGAACAGCATGCGGGGTGGAATGCCACCCCGTGAGGGCAGAGGGATGCCACCGCCACTTCGTGGAGGTATTTACTAGATGTTTTCTCTGAGCTGTGTCTGTGTTAAAAGTTTTTCAATACACTTCTTGTCCTTGAGAAACCTGATTTCTAGAGTGGAGACAACCCCATAGAGACTAGAAGGGTGTGTGGCATCAGTATTAGATTGTTGAAGGAAGCCCTGGGTAATGCAAATGGTTGAGTACTTCACTAATAGCCGAAAGGTTGGCAGTTCGAACTCACCCAGAGGCACCTCAGAAGACAGGCCTGGCAGTCTACTTTTGAAAGGTCATAGCCTTAAAAACCCTGTGGTGCGGTTCTTCGCACGCACGAGGTCGCCATGAGTTGAAACTGACTTGGTGTCAGCTACTAACAATGATAGTGGATTTTGGCGGCAGTTGATATTGATCAAAAACGAGACTGTTGAATGTTGTTAATACATGTTCGTGGGCGTTAAAAGGGAGGTAGGGAAGAAGGTGGGTTGATGAGTCAGGGAGGCTGGATGCCCCATGGAGCCACTCTGCCTGGGCGTCATCTCTGCTGCTGCTGTGCTTTGGTTTCTCCATCTGTCCTAGAATTTGGAGTGGAAGCCAAGTGAAGTAATGTGCACAGAAAGGCTCTCCTCAGAACCTGGTGGTGGTTAGGAAGGTGCTGATGCCTGCCCTGGGCCTGGGGGCCTGGGGGAAAGCCTGGAGGCAGTGGGGAAAGGAGAACAGTGGTCTGTGGGAATTCATTAGGGATTTTGATTTTCCTTGAGCAAATCTGGTATTATAAAGAAGTGATTTGCTGCTGCTTGTTGCAGGTCCAGGAGGCCCAGGAGGTCCTGGGGGACCCATGGGTCGCATGGGAGGCCGTGGAGGAGACAGAGGAGGCTTCCCCCCAAGAGGACCCCGGGGTTCTCGAGGGAACCCATCTGGAGGAGGAAATGTCCAGCACCGAGCTGGAGACTGGCAGTGCCCCAATCCGTATGTACTTCTCTTGGCAAATTGATACCCTGCTAGCAAAGCCTGGCCCTTTTGTCTCCCTTGTTCCCTATGGAGAGGAGGACTGCTGGCTTCAGCTTCTCTGTCCAGATGAGTGTAATGGTGATGGGGCCATGCATCACCGCTTCAGTGGCCTTCTGAAAGTCACCGTCCATCCCACCAGATGCACGTGGCTGTGCAGACATTCTGCTGGATCAGACACTGGTCCCGTGGCTGCGTTGCTGCCTGAGGCTGTGGCTCTAAAGCCATCTTCTGTGGACACATCCTGTCAGTGGTGCTTGTAGTACCTGGTTTTGACCTGGGGCCCAGCGCATGGTGGTCGAGTGCAGTGTGTACCTGCTCAGTGCCTCCTTTGCTTACTCAGCTGCAGCACCTTAGTTCACTTGCTGATTTCTACTGTGATGTCATTTTATACAGGGGTTGTGGAAACCAGAACTTCGCCTGGAGAACAGAATGCAACCAGTGTAAGGCCCCTAAGCCTGAAGGCTTCCTCCCACCACCCTTCCCGCCCCCGGGTAGGTACAGGTTTTATGAACATCCCCTCAGCGTCCTGGTACTGTGCCTCTCTTGTTAACTTGGCGGGCTTCGGAAACTACAGCTGCCCACTGCTAAGAATCAGGTTTCAATAAGTGCATCCCTGGTACTGAGCTCTTGAGGTTATAGTTGAATTTTCATTTCAGAATTCTGAATCGGGTGTTCAGCTTGAGTAAAGTAAATAGGAAACCCAATTTTGTTTCTGCTCTGGGTAAGGGAAGCAGAGCTGGAGCAGCCTCGGACATATCCACAGAACTTCTGCAGCCACCCAGCTCTCTGTCTCACTACTGATCTGTTGTATCCCACCCTTTGCCTTACCTTAGGTGGTGACCGTGGCAGAGGTGGCCCTGGTGGCATGCGGGGCGGGAGAGGTGGCCTCATGGACCGCGGAGGCCCTGGTGGTATGTTCCGAGGTGGCCGTGGTGGAGACAGAGGTGGCTTCCGTGGCGGCCGGGGCATGGACCGAGGTGGTTTTGGTGGAGGAAGACGAGGTGGTCCTGGGGGGCCCCCTGGACCTTTGATGGAACAGATGGGAGGAAGAAGAGGCGGACGCGGAGGACCTGGGAAAATGGATAAGTACGTGACCGTGATGGTGAAGCCAGCTGTGGGGCTGCTGACGGGTGGCGAGGGCAGCCTTTCCCAGTGTGACAGCAGGAAATGGGAAGCTGGTCTCAGTGCTTGGAATCAGTCAGAGAAGGAGGGTCTCTTTGGCTCTTTGGAGGGGTACCCTCTCGTCCCCCGTTTTAACCACGACCCCTCTTTGCCCTGCAGAGGCGAGCACCGCCAGGAGCGCAGAGACCGGCCCTACTAGACAGAACCCCGCAGAGCTGCATTGACTACCAGATTTATTTTTTAAACCAGAAAATGTTTTAAATTTATAATTCCATATTTATAATGTTGGCCACAACATTATGATTATTCCTTGTCTGTACTTTAGTATTTTTCACCATTCTTGGAGAAACATTAAACAAGTTAAATGGTAGTGTGCCGAGTTTTTTTCGTTTTTCTTTGTTTTTTTCCTTTTAAAGATAAGATGGTTGTTTAACTAAGACTAAACCAGTGGGAACCCCTTGTGAGCATGCTCAGTGTCGTTGTGGAGAACCAAGAGGGCCTATAACTGTAACAATGTTCATGGTTGTGATTTTTTTTTTTTTTTTTTTAAATAAAATTCCAAATGTTTATAAATGGTCATCCTTCTCAGCCTCTGTTCAGCAGTCACTGCCTATCTCCACGGAGCACACTTCTGCCCGCCAGATAGCAGCTCAGCCAAGTGTCACGTGAGGGAAGAGCTGAAGTGGCTGTGACATGAAAACAAAGCAGAACCACACAATATGTCAGTCGCGGTGCTGCTGCCAGGAAAAGGAGGGCTTAGTGTGCCATTCTGGACGTTGTGACCCCCATTTCTGGTTTGCAGGAAAGAGTGCTGTGCTGGTATATCTGTCCCTGGGGGCTTGGGGCCCTCATAAAACCTCTCTGACGTGAATGGACCTCTGAATGCCACCCCCAGGTGATGGTGGTGATGGACGTCCTTTGTCAGGCCCCCACACGCCCCTTAGATCTTTAGACTGAATGTCCGCCTCAGGGACAGCTTCCAAGGAACTCAGTGATGAAGAAGCTTCCATCTTGATGTTAAAAATGAGCTAAACCGTATATACTAAGGCCACTGTCAAGATCTTCCTGGCTGCCTTGTGCAGGGTTGGAGGTCAGGACTTGTTCTGAGGAGCATGTTTCTGAAATACTTGGAGAGGAAGTAAGATGAGCTTCAGACCCTTGACCTGCTAGCCTTTTTGGTCAGTCTTGTTGGATTTGCATAAAGATAAAATATTTAAGTTCAGGCCAATAGATCTGAGTCTCGGTGCCCTCCTGTGTGCTGGTGGCAAGGTTGGGACCCTAACAAGCTTCTCTGGGAAAAGAGGTTTTCCAAGTAAGCAGTTGTAACCCAGCCTACGAACAATGAAGTCAGTTGTGCCAGACACATACTGTTAAGAAACAACAAACTCTGGCCTTGACCCATCCTCTCCAAGTCAAACAGACCAGCTGCTGTCCAGAGGTTCAAGGAGAGCTTGTGTGTCACCTTTAGCTGAGAGGAGGGGAAGATACGAGAATAATTTGGAATAAAGTATTTGCTTTCTGTCCCTTGCTTTATGGGAGCAGCAACTTAGAAAGCATCCAAGGAACTGGTCTACTGCTTGGCTGCCCAGCTGGCCCAGAGTTTGCCGAACTTGACTGTGCCCTCAGGTGGGCTGGGCAGAGCCTTCTGCACTGATTCCCAGCCCTTCCGCTGGACAAGTCACGTAAGATTTAACGTCTCTACTGTTGTGCATTTTTCTGCTGAAAGACCCCCCCCCATATGAACATCCATTTGCTTGCCCACCTTCAAGAAAACCTCTTAGCCTCTCATCATCCCCCCACAGCCACTGCACCATTTTTCTATTCCCTTCTGCAGGAAAGTGTATGGAAAGCTTTGCAGCCACCCTTCTCCTTTCTAGAACCCACTTGCAATCAATCTTGCCCCCACTGAAATAGTACTTAAAAGTCACCAATGAAATGACCTTGTTGCCAAATCAACACCCATTCATGTGACAGCTGGTGACTCCTGCTTTGAAGCTTGCTCTTGGGCTGGCTTTGGACCCCATTCCCTCAGCTCTCCTTTCTCCTTTGCTGCCACCTTGATGATGCCTAGGGGTCCCTGGGTGGTACAAACAGTTAATGTACTCGGCTGCTAACTGAAGGTTGATAGTTCAAGTCCATCCAGAGGCACCTCAGGAGAAAGACCTGGCCATCTACTTCTAAAAAGTCAGCCATTGACACTTCATGATGTACAGTTCTCTGACACATTGGGTCACCATGAGCTGGGGGCAACTGGCTTCCTGACCCCTAAAAGTAGGAGACCCCCAAGACTTAATGTTTGGACTCCTTTGACCCCTTATTCTCTGGCTGACCTCTGATCTGTGGCTTTAGGTATCACCCGTATACTGCTGACACCCATCTGAGCACCAGCTGAGCTTGGGTGTCTGGTCAGTTGACAGAAGGACTTGATAACCCAGCCCTCCCTCTGTCCCAGCTCCACGAAGAGTAACACTTCCCCCGGGTGGCCGGAACCTTGGAGTCTTGTCTTTTCCGTTTTTCAGTATTTTTCTTCTAAGTTTTTATTGTGTTTTAAGTGAAAGTTCACAAATCAAGTCAGTCTTTCATACAAAAATTTATATATACCTCGCTATATACTCCTGATTGCTCTCGCCCAGACAGCACACTCCTTCCCTCCACTATCTTCATGTCCATTCAGCCAGCTGCCGACCCCCTCTGCCCCCTCATCTCCCCTCCAGACAGGAGCTGCCCACATAGTCTCATGTGTCTACATGATTCAAGAAGCTCGTTTTTCACCAGTATCATTTTCTATTCCACAGTCTAGTCCAATCCTGTCTGAAGAGTTGGCTTTGGGAATGGTTCCTATCTTGGGCTCCCCAGACCTTCTAGTCTCAGACCATTAAGACTGGTCTTTTTATGAGAATTTGAGGCCTGCAACCCACTGCTCTCCTGGCCCCTCAGGGGTTCTCTGTTGTGTTCCCTGTCAGGGCAGTCATTGGTCATAGCTGGGCACCATCTAGTTCTTCTGGTCTCAGGCTGATGTAGGCTCTGGTTCATGTGGCCCTTTCTGTCTGT
Source organism: Loxodonta africana (assembly GCF_030014295.1). Taxonomy (NCBI): domain Eukaryota; kingdom Metazoa; phylum Chordata; class Mammalia; order Proboscidea; family Elephantidae; genus Loxodonta; species Loxodonta africana. The sequence continues at coordinate 27,128,327 of NC_087360.1, read as the reverse complement.
TGGGCTCGTGATTACCTTGTGTCTTTGGTGTTCATTCTCCTTTGCTCCAGGTGGGTTAAGACCCATTGATGCATCTTAGATGGCCGCTTGCTAGCATTTAAGAACCCAGAAGCTACTTTTGGAGTCATTCTTGACACCTCATTCTCTCCCATGCCCTCCACACCATCCGTCTCTCTTTGAAGTATAATATGGCACAAATCCACACCTGCCACCTCACCTCCACCACTGCTGCAGTGGTCCAGGCTGTCCAGCTTCTCGCCCAGTACCTCCAGCAGCCCGCTCACTGGGCTCCCTGCTTCTCCCCTCAGCCCGTCTAGCCCCTTCTCACAGAGGTCAGAGTGAAGCAATTTCTTGACACCCTAAGTCATCACCCTTCTCAAAATCCCCTGGAGGCGCCCACCACACTTGCTGTGCATGACCCAGTAGGCCCTACGCGATTACCCCAGCAGGCCCCTTGGCTCAGCTCCCATGCTCCACCATCTTGCTCACTGCAGTCTAGCCACGTGGCCAGCACTGTTCCTCCAAGGGGCCAAGGACACTCCCACTTCGGCCTTGGCAGATATCCAAAGTCAACAAGGAGGTGTTAGAGCCAGGGTGCACACCCACAAGGTCCAGACTTAACCACGACATCACTGGGCTAAGTGCTTCAACACATTGAACTCTTAATAACCCTTTCAGGTAGGTAGTTCCTCTTAGATGAGGAAATGGAATAGAAAAGTCAAGGAACTTGCCAGCTAGGGGCTGAGATGGGGAGCAAAGGGCAGTCCCTCCCTCTCAACCTCTACTCTTGCCTCCCCGTGCACAGTCATCTTGTTTCTGAAAGGCTAGGGGCTTTGGCAGCGGAGGGCATGGGGTCAGCCCTCCTCCCCAGCCTACAGCCAGCACTAAGCCACTTTCCCAAATATTGGGTAGTGACCCCTGACAAGCAGCCCTTGCGGGAAGCTGCTGCCCAGACAACCCTCGGCCTAGACTGCCAGTGCCTGCTACCTTTCTAGAGCTGGAGGCACCCTTGCCTGCAGAGGGGTTGACAACAGCATGAAATGGTCTAGGTTTGTCAGGCGGAGGAGACTCGGGCCTACTTTTCTCACACAGAAGATATGTCTGGACTGCACTGGGCTCACACCCCTCAGGCACTGTGAACTCAGCCCCATCACAAAGGGCTGCCACATGGATGGTTGGTGCCCGGCAAGAGAAGGAAGGTGGGCAGGGGACAGGTCAGAGAAAATGTCTTTCATAGGTTTAATCCCGGGCTCCAAACTCCTCAAGAGCCTCTGATCACAGTAAAATTCCAGCCTCACAGTTCTGACAGGCCACTCCCTGCGGGCCTGGGCAAAGGCTGCGGGGTAAGCGAGGAGACTGATCTATGCCCCACACGTGGGAAGGCCAGTAGGAGTGGCTGGTCTGCATGCCCGGAAGGGGCTCCCAGGGCTGCCGCCGCTGGGGCCAAGGCAGTGTGCTGACCAGAGCCAACTACATATGCGCCTGGGAGCCGCATCCTGCCCACACAGAGCTGCCAGGCACAGGCCAGCCAGTGAGCATAGTGTGATGGAGACAGGTTGGGAAGCTTTCTGATAATGCTTCTTCCCTCTCTTGGAAGCATGGGAAGCAGTTCAAGGAAGCCTGGGATCACCTGGCCCTGAGCCAGGGCAGGAACAGACCAGCAGGTGCCCTTGTGTCTGGAACCATATGGACAGCAACCTGAAGCCCCTGTATATCACTCACTCATCCCTGGCAGTGCTCCCAGGCTCAGGCCGGCCCAGAGGTGGGAGACTCGAGTTGACCTGACCACTCCCCAGGGTTCTTGGAGCTGCCCACTACCAAGGTTGTGGCCTGTTAGCTTTGCTGGAAGCCTCTACAGCTATCTGATATCTAACTGCAACAAAGCTCAGTGGAAGGTCCACTGGCACCCAACAGTGGGCTCAAGGACCCCAGTCATGGGCCCACTGGCCACAGGCTGAGTCCAGCCTTCTGGGATAACCAAATTCTGTACACAGAGGCAGCCTCTAGAGGCCACGGGGACTCAGGGCATCTGCAGCCCAAACCTCCTGTCCCTCCAGCTGTTCCCGCAGCTTCCCTCAGTCCTGTGAGGAACAGGGTGGCCATATAGAGGCTGAGGCTACCACTGGTGGCCTTATGGGCCCCAGCCTGCTGCGCAACAGAGAGGATCAAAATGAGGCCCTCCAGTCAGGACCCACCAGTGAGGTCCGTGCCCCAGATGCCCCATGTCCTGGAATCAGACTGTTGGAGGTGGTCTGGAGTGGACCTCAGTCATCACAGGCGATGGGCTGAAGAGAGGGAGAAGTCCCTTGTCCTCTTTGCCTCCATCACCCCTCTCCAGAAGAGTAGAAGACATGCCCCTCAGCCCCTGGCCAGCTCTGAGCTGAGTAATGGTATTATTTCTTACAACTCTGATACAACTACTTCTATTGTCCTGTTTTACAGATGGTGCAACTGAGGCCCAGGCAGCTCAACCATCTCGAATCCAATGACCAACAGCAGAGCCCAAGTTTAGTCCTACCTCTCCTAGTCCACACCCCACAGAACAGCAAGGTAGGTAAGAGCTAGATTCAAATCCCAGTTCTGCTACTCACTGCACACGTCCCTCCTCTCTGGGCCTCAGTTTCCCTGAATTGTAAAACAAGAACATGTAACAGTATTACAGCCCACCAGGTTATTTTGAGGATTAAATTACTGTAGTACCCACCCCCTGATCTGTGACATCACCCCCCGCCCCCACGCCTGGCAGTCCTCCTCTCCTTGGCAGTGGCAGGTCCGTCCTCGCAAGTACTCAGGCCCCATACCTGGGAGCCACTCTTAGCTCCTCTTGGCTCTGCCTTCACGCCACACCACTTCACCAGCACGTCTTGTTGGCTCTTCCCTCAAAATACAGCCAGAATCTGATGCCCCCTTACCACCTCGCTGACACTACCTGGTTGCCTCCCAGGACCCAGCTGCGCCCCTGCCCCCCACAGCAGCCACAGGGAATCTGTTAGCACCTAAGTCAGGTCATGCTCCTCCCCTCCTTTGCATCCCTCCTTGGTTCCCATGTTCCTCAAAGGAGGCATGGCCCTCAGGGCCCTGCTTGATCCGCCCCATCTCTCTACCCTTCATCCTTCCTTTCTTACCCCCTCCACTCCAGCCTCACCAGCCTCCTCACTCCTCACATGCCAGGCACACTTACACCTTAGGGCCTTTGCACTGGCCATTCCCTTCGCCTGACCATCCTTGCCCCAGATAGCCACATAGCTCCCTCCCTCACTCCTTCCCTGATCACTGATTTAAAATTGCAGCACCCACCAACCCCCACACTCCTGCTCTCTCTCACCTGGCTCCATCTCTCTCTTCCCCCAGCACCTCAGCGCTGTTTCAGCCCTGATAGTTGGGTCTGTTTGGTTCAGCACCTAGCAGAGACTCGGCACACAGTAGGTGCCATGTGTCAGCCATTACTATTACTAGTCACCTGCCTCCATCCCTCTGCAGTCTTGAGTCCTGAGAGGTGGAAGGACAGGGCACTTTGGGGCCTACACCCACCTCCACCCCCTACCCTTGTGTCCAGGGCATTGTGATGAGAATGGTACCACATCTGAAAGGTCCTAAGGACTCTGTAAAATGATGTGTGTGAGCAGCTTGGCACCAGGGAGTCTGGCACACAGTAGGTGCTCAATTAACATCCCTCACATAAGAGTCAGGGGCTTGGGCTCTAGAGCCGGCCTGCCCAGCATCCGCGTCCCACCAAGCTGCCCTCCTCACCAGCCAGATGGGGCATGATGAGATGTGTTCCTCAGTTGGCTCAATGAGTCCTTCCTGTGAAGGGCTGGGAAACACAGGCCTGACACACATTAGGAGCTTTAAGCTTTGAGTGCTGGCTATTGTTGGCGGAGCTTCCCCTGGCTGGCCCCACCCGGGCAGCGTGGCTGCCGCCCAGCCGGGCCAGGCCTCCCCGCCCAGCCGGCGGCAGCAGGGGGCAGGATTTCCCGGTGATTCGGCCAGTCCCTCCTCTGCAGTTTGAAAAGAAACCAGCGGAGCTTAACCCTCCAGCGCCGGGCCGTCCCAGGCAGCCGACTCCTGTTCCCGTGCTCCACCAGCCTGTGCCTACTCCAGGACAGCCGGAGGTGACCGCGGACTGGCCTCTCGCCCGCCCCGGGCTTCAGCGTCAACCTTGGCCACGGCCTGCCCCTCAGAGCCTCAGTGTCTTCATCCGTAAAACGGGCTCCCCGCCCTCAGGGTTAAAAATGAGCGTTCATTGAGCATTCAGCCAGGAGCCAGATACTGAGCGGGTGTCAGTAACTAGTGGCCATCCTCCTCCTCCCTGTGGGCCGGCACAGCGGGGAGGGAAGCTCCTAGTCCCTGGGCGCCGATGGCCTCGGTTATCTGGCCTGGGGAGGTCCGCCCCGGCCGGAGATGACTTTGCAGCCCCCGGCCCCTATCGCTTCCTGAGTTCATCTTGGGAACAGGCTGTGCTGCCTGCTCGGGGAGGCCACTGCTAGGGGACAGGGTGTAATGAAAAAGGACCAGTCCTCCTCCCCCAGTAGACCAAGGACGGTGGGGGGGCCCTGGTGATTGGCCTGGGCTGGGGGCGGCGTGCCTGAGCCGGTCGGAGCTCGGGGTCGGGGCTGCAGGAACTGGAGAAGGGGTCTCCTGGGGGCCGTGGTCCAGCCCCCGCCCTGGGATGCGGACTGCTGGGTGCCCTCTGCGCAGACTACGCGCTAAGACCCGGGTTCCCGGCCCGCCCCCCGTCGAGAGATTCCAGCTCCTCCCCCAGTCCGCCCTGCCCGCCCGGGAACGGTGCGTCCCCTTTAAGAGCGCGCGGCCCCGCCCGCCCCCTCCGGGCCGGATCCGAATTCCAGGGAGGCGGGGCGGAGATCGCGGGCGTGGAGGCCGCGGGAGCGGCGCTGGCGGCCGGACCCGGATCCGCTGTGGCTCGGGCGGCGCCTCCCCGCGGCGGCCCCGGGACGAACCGGCCCCTGCCGGGGCGATGCTCCCCGGGGCCGCGGGATGAGCCAGGTGAGCGCGGAGTCCCCCAGCAGCCCACATGCTGGAGCGCACGATGGGCGACCGGCGGCTGCGGCCTCGGTTTCCCGAGGCTGTGTGACCTTGGGTGGCCCCGCACCCTCTCTGGGCCGGGGACTGGTGGGGCCGGGCGGAGGCCTCCTGGCCCTGCACGCGCCGGACAAGGGCTCTGGGAAGGCTTCTTGGAGGAGCGGGGCCTGGCCCCGGATGGACGAGCTGCGGGATCGCGCCCCGAGATCAGCAACGCGGCGCGCCGACTGCTCTACGACCTTGAGCCGGCTCTTTCCCTCTTTGCGCCTCAGTTTCCTCGTTTGTAAAATGGAGATAATATCACCTGAGCCTGAGTCGATGGTGCGGGGAGGGCTCGGGGAAGCCCCGAGTGTGCGCACTTCGCGCTCAACCCTGGCCCCCTTCATGGCTGCTACTGTTTTTGCTGTTATGTCGTTATTATAATGGCACAGTCCTTGGGGAAGGGAGGCTGAGAGAGCAGCTGGGATGGCCCCAGCCCCTTACCCCTGAGCGGTGAAGATAACTCCTCCCAGGGGCGGGTCCAGGCCCGGCGGTGGGGGTGGTGAGGTGGTGAGATTCAGGCCAGGGCTTTGACTCTCTGGGGCTCAGTTCTTCACCTGTAAAATGGGGGCAGTGACGGTGGGCATCTCCCTGCGTGGGAGGGAGGCCTCAACTAACCCCTCATCCCCCCCCAAAAGAGCCATACAGCCAGTCCTTATGGAGTGCTTGTTCTGTGCGCTTTGTGGACACTAAGTTGTTTATATGATCCCGTCGAGTTCTATGAGGCAGGTAATATTACTGTCACCATTGCACAAATTAGGAAACTGAGGCACAGAGAGTCTGAGACTCATTCAGCCTGACTGTGCACAGGTGGTCAGTGGCTTAGTATGTAGTGGGTATCACTGGGCCCTCTCAGCAATCCTGACCTGTGTCTCTGCCCACAGTGACTCGGCTGGCCCGGGCATGGCGGACCCAGTCGCAGGCATCGCCAGCTCTGCAGCCAAGAGCGTGCGGCCATTCCGCTCAAGTGAGGCCTATGTGGAGGCTATGAAGGAGGACCTGGCTGAGTGGCTCAACGCTTTATACAGCCTGGGGCTGCCTAGCGGTGGTGATGGCTTCCTGGCTGGGCTGGCCACAGGCACTGCCCTGTGCCAACATGCCAACGCTGTCACTGAGGCCGCGCGGGCCTTGGCCGCCTCCAGGCCAGCTCGCGGTGTGGCCTTCCAGGCACACAGCGTGGCGCCTGGCTCCTTCGTGGCCCGAGACAATGTGGCCACCTTCATTGGCTGGTGCCGTGCGGAGCTGGGGGTGCCTGAAGTGCTCATGTTTGAGACTGAGGACTTGGTGCTGCGTAAGAACGAAAAGAGCGTGGTGCTGTGCCTGCTGGAGGTGGCGCGGCGAGGGGCTCGCCTAGGCCTGCTTGCCCCCCGCCTGGTGCAGTTTGAGCAGGAGATCGAGCGCGAGCTGCGTGCCACACCCCCAGCTCCCAACAACCCTGCCATTGGGGAGGACCCCACTGAGGCTGCCCCTGCAACGGGGGCTTCTACCCGTGGGCCCCGCATGACGCCCAGCGACCTGCGCAACCTCGATGAACTGGTGAGTCCCCCTATGGGCGTGTGTGCTCGGCAGCACCTGCATATGCTTGCTTTTTGAACACTGTGTATCGGGCAACAGAGAGCAGAGCTGGTGCCTGCAACTGGCCCCTGAACCTCTCCAAACATGCCTGCACTGGGCCACACTGGTGTCTGCAGGACAGTCTGCCCCATGGTGTGTATGTTGAGCAACAAGTATATACTTGGCTTAAGGCGGTGGTTAGGCCCAGAGAGGAGGAGGTGCCAGGTGAGGTCACCCAGCCCAGCTGGGCCAGCACCATCACATGCTCCCACTTCCCTAAGTACTGTGCATTAGTTCACCCAGGAAGGCTGTATGATTTGAACACCTCCTGTATGCGCCCTGCACTTGGGTGCTAGACATCCACACCCTCACAGAGCTCAAGATATGGTCTGGGTGCCTGACACTTGGCTGAGATGAGGCATGAAGCCTGGGCAAGATGCCTGGCATACAGTAGGCACTCGGAGAGTACCCGGTGAGCCCCCAGGGGCTCCTACTCCCCAGGGCTCTGCACATATCTGGTAAGCCAGCCCTGAGTTGCTGCCAGTGGGAGCAGTGGTCCATTCCGGAGCCGTAGGATTAGTTCTACTCTAAGCGTAGGAGGGCCATGTCCCCTTGCTCCCAGGAGCAAGGTGTCCCCTCCACCCCCCGGTCTAGGCCAAGAGTTTCCTTATCAGGAGTCAGGGCTATGATGTGCCCGTCCTGGAGGCGGATGGCTGGATGGCAGCGGGCAGAGGCTTTGTCCCACACCCGGCCTGGGCCAGTTCAGCTGAGGCTCCACCTGCTCATTTCCTCCGGCGCCGCCGCTTTGGGTAGGGACGTGGGTGGGGCCGCCCACACAGCCAGCCTGGCAACCCCAGCCCCAGGGAGCGTTGTGCTCATCCAGACCTGTGTGTGCATGTTGGGATGTGCCTGTGCCCATGTGTCCCTGGCCTGCCAGGGGCGTGGGGCCCCCTGCACTCGTGACCTGGCTTCTGCATGTGTCTCAGCCTCCTTGTCTGGGAAGTAGGGAAAGGGAGAGTGAGGATGGGCTCCAGAGCCCCCCCACCCCGGCTCGGGTTCCTGGGGCGCTGTCCAGACAGACCTGGCCTGACTGCAGCCCCTCCTCTCCTGGGCAGCTCCCTGACCCCTGAAAGCCAGAAAGGTTTGCTGGTGAAAGGTCAAGTGCAGAGGCTGCACTCAAGTGTGGGACAACACAGAGTCCATGCCCCTCTCCCGGAGAACTCACTTCCTCTTGACCCTGGAGCAGCTGACCTCAAGTCTAGGGGGAGAGCCTTGACCCCTGACCCCCAGCCTCTGCTCTCTGGCCTCAGGTGAGGGAGATCCTGGGCCGATGCACCTGCCCAGACCAGTTCCCCATGATCAAGGTCTCGGAGGGGAAGTATCGTGTGGGGGATTCCAGCCTGCTCATCTTTGTGCGGGTAAGAGTCCAGGTGCTGGCCCTGCAGGTGGCAGCTAGGGGTGATGGGCTACCAAGCCCAGGGGATACGACTGTGACCTGCCCACACCGGGTCCCACAGGTGCTGAGGAGCCACGTGATGGTGCGTGTGGGTGGCGGCTGGGACACGCTAGAGCACTACCTGGACAAACACGACCCATGCCGCTGCTCCTCCACTGGTCAGTGCCTGGGTGGGCAGGTGGGCACCCGGGGCTGGCTCTGCACTGCTCTGTCCCTCATGGCTGTCTGTTCTCTCTCCCTGCAGCCCATCGCCCACCCCAGCCCAGGGCTCAAACTTTCACTCCCCAGAGGGTGTCACCCACCCCAAGCCCCCGAGCTGGTAGCCCGGCCCCTGGGGGTGAACGCCGGGGCTCCCGGCCTGAGGTGACCCCCACTAGCCTACGCAGCTCCAAGGAGGGGCCTGAGACCCCACTCAGGTGAGCCGCAGGAGGATGTGGGCTTGAGGGGTCTGGAGGGTGGGGGTGGGGGCATCTCGCTGGCCTTGATGACGCAGAGCCTGTCGCTCCAGAGTGACTCACGCTCTGGGAAAAGTTCCTGTGGGTGGGGGTGGGGCCCGGCTTCCCGTCTCCATGACAACCCAACCAAACGAACAACACAGCTGGGGCAGGCCCTGGTGGGCGGGCAGCCAGTCCAACCCCAGCTTCCTCCTGGCCCGCCCCAGGGAGACAGGAGGCCTGAGGCAGGGAGCTCAGGGACCCGAGGCCATGTTTCCTCTGCTGGCTTTGGGGCCTCAAGCGGCCACAGGAAGCTGCTGCTATGTGTCTTACTTCTCCCTGGAAGTCCCCAGGGCAGACAGATGCCCTTGAAAGTTCCCTGCCACCACTGCTGGCCACAGGTCCCCCATCTGGCCACACATCTGCTCACTCCTCTTCCTGTCCTTTCTGTGATGTTCCCATCTCCCTTGTTCCCCCACCCCAGGCCCCGCGATCAGCTGCCTCCCCAGCCCCGCTCTCGCCGCTACTCGGGGGACAGTGACTCCTCAGCCTCCTCAGCCCAGAGTGGCCCCCTTGGCGCCCGCAGCGACGACACAGGCACTGGCCCCCAGAGGGAGCGGCCCAGCCGACGGCTGACCACAGGCCCCCCAGCCTCCCCAAGGCGGCCCCCTACCCCACGCAGCCAGTCCCGAGACCGGCTGGACTGGGGTCGGCCCCGAGGGGCCCCAGGGGGCAGGGGGGCCCAGCTGGTGGCCCCCAGCCCTACCCGCCGGGCGAGGAGCCAGAGCCGTGAGGAGCAGGCTGTGCTCCTTGTGCGCAGGGACCGAGATGGGCAGCACTCGTGGGTGCCACGGGGCAGGGGCGGCAGGGACTCAGGCAGGAGCAGCCCCCAGACGCCCCGGGCCCGCAGCCCCTCATCACGCCGACCTGCCCGGGTTCCTAGCCCTGGTCCAGAGTTGGGCGGCACACCAGCCAGCGTCTTCCGCACGCCCTTGCAGCTGGACCCACAGCAGGAGCAGCAGCTGTTCCGATGTCTGGAAGAGGAGTTCTTGGCTAACGCCCGGGCCCTCAAGGCTGCTGGTGGGAACCCCACTGGCCCTGCCCCTGACCCAGCTCGAGCCCCGGACCCTCCAGCCCCCGACTCAGCCTACTGTTCCTCCAGCTCCTCCTCCTCCTCTCTCAGCGTCCTGGGCGGCAAGTGTGGCCCCCCCGGGGACCCTGCCCAGACAGCCAATGGGCAGTCCAGGCCCCGAGGCCCAGCCCTATCCAGCTCTTCCGATGAGGGCAGCCCCTGCCCTGGTGTTGGGGGGCCACCTGATGCACCTGGGACCCCCCTTACCGGCCCGGAGCCCTTGAGAACCTGGGCCCGAGGCCGGATGGACACACAGCCAAATCGGAAGCCCTCCCGCATCCCCACGCCGAGTGGCCCCCGCCGCCCGTCTGGACCCACAGAGCCTGGAGCCTGGCGTGCCCTGCACTCGGTCAGCACAAGTGCTGAGCCGGATTCCTGGATGTGATGGACCAGCCCAGCAGCCCCCAGGCCCAGTTCCTTCTCCCTTTCCTTTGTGGCCTTAACCCCTCTGCATCAGGGAGCTCCCTCTGCCTCTTGGGTTCCAGACCTCATGGGACCAGCCCTCTCGGGACCACATGGCACAATAGGACCTGTTGTACATTCCGGGTAGCGGGTGAGCGTTGCTATTTAATTACTAATATTATTGAATGAATGCCTTAGAGGAGGCCGGGCTGGCTTAGTGCCCTGTAGTAGGCCTGTGGCCCTGCAGAGCCTGACAGTAAAGTTTTGCTCCAGCCGCTTCTGTCTCCTTCTTAGGGGTTCTGCTTTGGGGTTCCTTGTTACATGTTGGGATTCTAGACTTGCCCAGTGGTTCTGACCTCCAGGCTCAAGCCCAGCCCCCACACTCTGCCCATCCCAGAAATGCCAGATGCACCTGAATCAGTTGCCCCTTTATTGCCATGTGATGGGTGTGACAGAACAGTTTGTCCACTGAAGCTCCAGGAGCAGCCTGGGAGCTTCCAGTTAGATTCATAGCCAAGTCCTTCCATCCCGTGGGATCGGGGCTATCCGACCCAATAAGGTCCCAGAAAAATCCAGTGAGTTTGGGGCATGGTTGGGTCCGATGAGATTGAAAGGTCTATAGCCCCAGGATGCTGGGGTGGGAATTTTCCTCATCCAAGCAGGGCGGAGACTCGTCCTGTCCAATCGGAGGGAAATGAGGCAGTCGTCCAATCTGGGCCCCGGGGTGTGCCAGGATGCAACCTTGTCCAAGTCGGTCACATGAGGCTGCAACGCGCTGGGTGCAGCGCCCCCTGCAGGCGCAGGGCCGGGTGCGCAGGGCGAGCCCGCACCAGAGCGCAGCGCAGCAGCTCGCGGAAAAGACGCAGCACGTGCCAGTTGTACTTGGCGGAGCACTCGAGGTAGCCGCAGCGCCAGCCCCTGCGCACCAGGGCGGCGAGCGCTCGCCGCGGGCCGAAGCGCAGCCGCTGCCGGTCCCGCTTGTTGCCTACCACGAGAATGGGAGCCTCGGGTGCACCTGCCGGCCTAGAGGCCGGGTGGGAGTCAGACGCAGTGCCGAGGACCCCACAGCTGGAGCAATGTCCCCAGTGGGTATACACATAGCAGGAGCATCCTCTCCTGCAGCCAGAGACCCCCGGCAAACACCAGGGCCGTGTGGGCCAAAGACTGCATATGGCCAGAGACCATTGGCAGACAAAGGCCTTGCCTGGACAACTCGAAACCCGGGCCAGGACGGCAGGAGACCCCTCCCATCCAACACGGGAAGAGATGGGGTCCGACCAGCAAAAGCCCCCTTCCCCCATCCCGCCGGCCGCACCCCACCTGGTCTCAGCGATGCGCTGCCGCAGCACCTTCACATAGTCAAAGCTGTCAGGGCTGCAGATGTCATAGACGAGCACGAAGGCGTCCGTGTCCTGCAAGCTCCAGCCCTTAGGGTCTGGCCCCTCCTGGGGACAGGATACCGGGGTTTGCAGTGACCTTCATGCTAAGCCCACAGCTTGTCCTCAGCCCGAGGCCTCCCAGATCCCTGCATCCCACATCTCTGCGGCCGCCCCCCCACCCCATACACGGCCAAGCTCTTAGGCCTAGGGCCCTCATGGTAAAAATTTCCAAACAGTGCCTGGAACCTGGCAGCCACCAGCCCTGTCCTTCCCCTCTGTCTCCTCTCTACCTCCTACTGGAGGCTGTGTTATCTGTCCACCCCCATTTTCCCCTACCTCCTTTCAGCTTTCCACAGACTCAACCTGGATCAGGCCACTGCCCCCCTCAAATGCCCTCCCTGCCTCCAAGACCAATTCCAAAGCCCTTACCTAAGCCCGTGTCCCCACTGGCCTTCCACCTACTGATGGTCATGCAGCCCTATGCATTTAGGCCTCCCCACCTAAGCATGTGATGTACTATCTGGAAGGTTCTTGCCACCTCTTTTTTTTTTTTAATTAATTTTTATTAAGCTTCAAGTGAACATTTACCATTCCAATCAGTCTGTCACATGTAGGTTTGCATACATCATACTCCCTTCTCCCACTTGCTCTCCCCCTATTGAGTCAGCCCTTTCAGTCTCTCGTTTCGTGCCAATTTTGCCATCTTCCCTCTCTCTCTATCTTCCCATCTTGCCACCTCTTTTAATCAAAATTTCACTCATCCATCCCAGCTGGACCCAAATGTCACCCTCTCCAAGAAGCCCGGCCTAATCCTGTCTCCTCTTTCTTCCTCACCTCTGAGAGGAGGAGGACTGAGCTCCAAGGACTCAAGGTTTGTTCTGGACTTGGCACAAATTACTAAACAAGTCTTTGCTCCAGGTCACAGGAATAAGAAAGCAGGGTGAGAATGACCCCTCCCCCCCACACACACACACTAGAAAGTTCATCCCTGTGTCTGGCCCCAATCCCTCCCACTGCAGCTCTGCTCAGCACCCCAAACACAACTCTCAGGGGGCACTGCCACCCATCCAGATCTACCAGTGGACCCAAGCAAACACAAAGGCACCCCCTAGAATAAGAAAAAATCACTTTGCAACATCTCCGGGACTCAGGCCTGGGCCTGAGGAGCCCCTTGACAGGTGGGGAGAATTACTTTCACTAGGAAGAAACCCCTGCACCCATCCATCCTTCGATCCCTGAACGCGGCTGGACGCCCAGGGGCGGTCCACTCGGACAGGCATGCGTGCAGGGAGTACACACACCCCCATGCTGTTACACGCCCCAGTCCTCCCCTTGAGCCGCTACCTCAGGGCCGTTTGAGCTTGGATCCGAGCCAGCGCCGTCGCCGTCGCGGATGCTCAGGTCGTAAACAGCGCCGTCGAGCAGCACCGCGGGCCGGTATAGGTGCGGCCCGTCCGTGGGCCGGTGGCGCTCGGGATAGTCGCCGAACAGGAACTGGCGGATGATGGCCGTCTTGCCCACGCCCGGGGCGCCCAGCACGGCCACCCGCAGGCTGCCCCCCATGGCCCGCCCGAGCTGCTGCGCCCGGCGCCCAGGAGCTTCATGGGCCGGCGCAACGCTGTGCGCCCACGGTCCTGAGTCCCGAGCGCCCTACCCGTGCGCCCCGGCCTCGCCGCGCTCCTTGTCGACCCCCGGAGCACCGGGATCAGGGAGAGGCCAGGCCCGAGGTCGGAGCCGGCGGCCGGAGGGCAGACAGACCGCGGAGCCGGCCGACGGCGGACGCACAAGCAGCTCCGGCGGGTGCTGAAGCCCGGGAGGGCGCAGGACGGCGCCGCGCGCAGACACCGCCTACGCCCCGCGGCGCGAAAGAAGGTGCCGCCGGCAGTGCGGGGCACCGGGGTCAGACCTCCTCGTGGCTCGGGTCCCGCAGGGGAGCGGAGCCTTAGTCCCTCTGTCCTCCCCTCGCTCCAGCGCCCCGAGTCACCGCCGCAGCCGGCGGCGCGAGCGAGCGGAGCCTCTGGGAGGCGGCGATGAGGTAACCGCTCGCCCGCCCCTCCTACCTGCTCCCCCGCCCCAGGACTTCCCTCCCGGGAAGGGTCGCGGGAAGGTGACCGGGGGCGGGCATCCCAGGGAAGACCCCCTTCCCCCTCGGTGCACCGCACTCCTCTCACCTGGTCCAAAATAGAAGTCTTTGCCCGCCCACGGCTGCTCTCCAAACACCGCTCCTCCCAGCTGGCTCCTGACAAACCCGGCCGGCAACAGTCAGGCTGCCCGCGGTCGGGTCCCATCCCAGCGGTGTGACCTTGGGCGAGTCTGCGCTGTGTCTCCGCCCTATGTCCTGAGAATCTACTACTGGCAGACCTTTACTGAGCTAATACCTACGTGATGCTAGAATCTACGCCGGCAACCTGGGGTCTCAGTTTAAGAGATGAGGAAACTGAGGCCGGAAAGAGGTATGTCCGACGCTAGAAGGGCAGTGGGTGCCCCACCCACTTTATGACCTCCTCTGAGGCCCATCCACCTTCCTCCTGCTCGGCTACCAAACAATATTCCAAATGGCTGTCATGGCAGCGAGGGGGGACAGAGAAGGCTGAGCCCGGCAGGCCCGGTCAAAGCAGCTCAGCCCCAAATCCCTGTCCCAGCAAGGCTGGAGGTGAACAAATACAGAAAAATCTGGAAATCAGCACCACCCCAGACCAAACCCAACCAAACCCAAACCCAAACCATTGCTGTTGAGTCCGACTCATAGGGACCCTATAGGACAGAGTAGAACTGCCCCAATAGTGTTTTCACTGAGCAGGTGGTGGATTGGCACTGCCGATCTTTTAGTTAGCAGCTGTAACTCTTAACCACTGCACCGCCAGGGCTTCCAGCACCACCCGGGACACTGCTGAGACCAGTGTTTTTCACACGCCTCCACCTGTAGCTTTCTCAAAGCTATGCAGCCCCCAGATCAGACTCCCAAAGCCCACACTCCCCTGTCTGGAGCCTGTTGGGAAGCTCCTTCCTATCACAGTTTGGAAAGTCTGGGTTTGCCCAGCACCCCATTCTCAGCTGGCTGTCCCCCTGACAGTGGGAGGCTCCCACATCCCTGACCTTTACATGGCGCTGCCTGGGTGCCCTGTGAAATGCACAGACATCTCCGTATGTCTGCACCAGCCAAGGGTTTCATTTATTCATCTCTTCAACAAACATTCCCAATCTTACTGCTTGCCAGGATGCTGAGATGGGTAAAAAAAAATTCTGGCCTCGGGAGGAAAGATTCTAGAACACATGGGATTCAGAAACTGTAAAGGCACAGGCAGCATGCCCACCCCAGCCTGAGGGAAGCAAAGGAGAGGGTGTGGGAGGAAGAGCTAAACCATGGGAGGGGGATGCATCCTCCAGGGAGCAGCTGACAAACCGGAAGGTGCTTCTCCTGAGTAGGGGAGTGTTTTCATTCCCCAATGCTGGGTCGGCACTTGATTGGCTTTCACTCTTCTCCTCAGGCCACTAGGGAGCTCAGAGTCAGATTGTGGCCACCTCAGGTGCTCCAGGTCTTCAGGCCCAGAGCATGGGGCCCCCTGGCTTCATCTACCTGTCCTGCCCTGATTCCCTTTCACCTGGTTTGCCCTCTCTTGTTTTAACTTAGCCTCTGGGTTCTGTGAGCTGCCTCAATTCCTTCCAGAAATGAAGTCCCTTCCCTCTTGGCATTCTGCAGGGTGTGGTGCTGAGTTGAGGGTGGTCTTCTGCAGGGCCACTTGGTGGAGCCTACTCCCGGGCCTGGAGCACCGTCTCATCCCACTGCCAGGGGAGCTCTGCTCACCCTTAGGAGTCAGCTCTGGGAGCTCTCTGTCTGGAAACGCTTACCTGCTTTGTGCTCAGGCAGAGTCAACTGGCTCCCTGTCCCTCCTCTTGGGCTATGCTTTGGATTCCCAAACAGGACTGTGTGAGAGGCATCCCTGGGCCCCAGTGTGAGCTCTTGGTGTGTGTTTGTGGTATGACGGAGGTCACGGTAGACAGAGGGTGTCCTATGGCCCCTACAAAGCCTTGCAGACTCCACAGGGTAACACATACCCTAGGAAGTCCTTGCACCACCATCATCAGCTGCTGTTCCCATTTACCGAAGACCAGGGTATGCCAAGCCCTGACCTGGAGGTGCACATTCACTGAGCCTCCAGGCCCCTCCAGTGTAGGTGCAAGGGCTGTGCCTCTTTTATGGGTGAGGCCATTGAGGCTCAGAGGGAGGCAATGATTTGCCTGATTGTCCAGCAGGAAAGCCGCAGCTAGGGAACTGGAACCCAGGACCATAGGGGCTCTTCAGCCTGACCCTTCTGAGAAGTTCAACTTTATCTGGGCCCAGAAGCCCAGGAGGGCTTCAGGAGGTGGCAAGCAGGAGCCTAAGGCCCTGTGGAAAAGGGCTTGGGGAGGACCTTGTCACCCATGGAGCTGAGCTGAGCTGTGTTCAGGACCTCAAAGCCAATCTATGGCAGGAGCGGGGATCCCTGAGGCCAGGCGTCCCAAAGACTAGTAAGCTGGGGGATTTGGGCTGCCTGTTTGCCTGGGGTGAGGATTTTGAAGTTTCTCTCACTGTTCTCCTTACTCTTTCCCCAAGGTGGGGCTGCTGGGCTGCTGTCTGCTGTACCACCCTGAACCCCAGGACCCCCTGGCCCTCCTCACCTGAAGCACTGGACAGGTGCATTCAAGTGTTTACACATCTGCTCCTTCAGCAGATGGGACAGGGGACCAAACCAGACACTGCTGCCCTCCGTGTCCCATGAGGGAGACAGACATGCAGCCAGACACAGAGACAGAAGCGCCGGGCTAGTTCAGGCCTGGGGCACTGAGGAGACTCAGGAGAGGCACTCTGTGGCCCAGAAGAGGGTGGGGGCTTAGGAGGGGAGCTCAGAAAGGGCCTGATGACACCCCTAAACAGACCCCCGAGGATTAAGTCACAGAGAGTGGGGTGGGCTGGGAGCCCTTGAGAAGGCCTGGGGCCAGTGGAGAATTCTGCTCCCCCTAGTTCACTGCACCCCTCCCCAAGCCAGCCAGCTGGGCATTCTCCCCACCATGCGGCCTTTGTCCACATGGCTTTTTCCCTACTGGTCTGACTCTAGTGTTTCCCAGGGGTCAAGTGCCCTGGACTGCATCCAGCTCCGGGGAGTCGGGGGGAGGAGGGTGTCTCGGGTTCAGGCCACCTCTGGCCCAGTGGTCTCAGGCTTTAGTAATTATAATAACTCCTCCCCTTGCTTGTGGCTGGTCAGCCTCCTGCGGACTGGGCTGGGTTTTACAATCATCAGGACACAAGGAGGCAGCACAGGGCAGGGCTTCCCTGTGGGGCAAGGCTTCTGAAGTGAGACGTCTTGGTTTGAAACCTGCTGCTGCAGCTTCCTCCCAGGGTTGTGCCATCTGTGCCACTTACTTCAACTCTCTGAGCCTTAGTTTCCTTCTCTGACCCTTACTAGGTTAGACTTCATGGAGTCGTTATGGGATAAAACGAGACGATACAAATCAAGACAATTTAGTAGGGTTGGAAGGATAAAATTGGTATCTATAAAACAATTCCCTATTTATATATATATAGTTTTTTAGCTACCAGTTACAAGATACAATGGAGGATACGTGGGTATGGAGTCTCTGGGTAGTGCAAACGGGTAAGTGTCCATCTTGGAAGAAAGGTCTGGAAGTCTTCCAAAAGGTCACAGCCATTGAAAATCCTATGAAGTGTAGCTCTGCTCTGAAACACACAGGGTTGCCATGAATCAGAATCAACTCAATGGCAACTAATTTATGTATGTATATGTGGGTCAGTATGGGGCTCTGTCCACTGAGAGGGCCTAGAAGAAATGGCACCCCAGTAGTAACAAGCACACCCAGCCCCCAGATTTTGGTTTCTAATACCACTCTCCAATCAAAGCAACCAGGGCTCCTTAGAGAAATGGCTGGTTGTAGGTTTGGGGCCAGAAAATACCAGATAAGCCTGGAGCATGTGACAGTGCCAGAAAATAATGAAGTGCTCAAAAAATAAAAGGATAGGGGTATGTCAAAGGGACACACAGCCAACCTGAAAGAGCTCCCAGTGGCAAAAGCTGGAACAATTTGAGCAACAAAATGAATAACACAGTATTGGATTAAACTCAAAGTATAAAATAAATACCCTTGAGTCCATGCTGATATAAATGACTGAATAAATAAATAGATGTGGGAGAAGAAACAAATCTTCCTTACAGAAGAGTTCCAAATAATTTATGTAAATACTTCCCCCTACCCTTTCCCTTGTGCAGGCTTTACTTGGTGACTTGCTTCTAAAGACTAGAGTATGGAAAGGTGGAAAATGTCACTTCACGGTAGAGAAGCCTGGAAACACTACCCTGGCCAGGTGATCCAGGCTAACGTCATCAGCAATAAGTCACGTTGGTAGGATGTGACCCTGGTCTGATGTGATGAGATGGGCCCATCTGTGGTCCCCTGGGGTATTCTTCCCCCACATAACTCCAGGCTAACCATGAGAAAAACATCAGACAACCCAAACTGAAGGACATTATACAAAATACCTGACCAGTACTCCTCAAAACCGTCAAGGTCATGAAAAACAAGGAAGGTCTGAGAAACTGTCACAACGAAGAGGAGGCTAAGGAGACATAACTACATGTAATGGGGTGTCCTGGAGAGACAGCAAGGCCATTAATGGGAAAACTAGTGAAACCTAATAAAGTCTGGAGTTTCGTTTTTTTAAAAATCACATATTACAATGCGTGCAAGCAACACTCAGTGGCAGATGATGGAAACTGACACAATTTGTGCTTGCTATAGCAAGAAAATCTAACCTATTCTGGAGTTCTCTACTCGGTGAGACAAGCTGTTATATAGACTTAAATAGTGTAAAAATTATATATTATATAACATTCATTTTATAAAATTTGGAGCATATGGAAAAGATACCATTTACAAAAGGAACTAAAAGATGGAAAATACCCAAGAATACATGTGGGAATAAATGTGCGTGCCAAAACTTTTAAATGAAGAAAATTTAAAATATTACAAACAGATGTAAAAAAAGGCATGAATCAGTGGGACGGCATCTACTCCCGTGCTTGGATATAAAGATCAATATTATAAATGTTTGATGTGATCCAAATAAAAATAGCATCCATTTTTTCTAAAACAAACTAGTTCTGAAGTTAAAACTGGAAGAAGAGGGGAGTAAGGGGGTACTTATAAATTATCTCCTCAAGGTAGAGTCAACCTTAATGATGTGCATAGAGCCAAGCTTTCGGGACCTTCATCTGCTGATGCAGCACGACTTAAAATCAGAACAGCTGCAAACATCCATTAATAATAGTAATGTGAAACGTAGGAAGTATGAATCTAGGGAAATTGGAAATTTTCAAAAATGAAATGGAACCCATAAACATAAACTTCGGTATCCTAGACATTAGCGGTTGAAATAGACTGGTATTGGCCATTTTGAATCAGGCAATCATATGGTCTACTATGCTGGGAATGACAAATTGAAGAGAAATGGTATCGCATTCATCATCAGAAAGAACATTTCAAGATCTGTCCAGAAGTACAACGCCGTCAGTGATGGGATAATATCCATATGCCTACAAGGAAGACCAGTTAATACAACTATTATTCAAATTTACATGCCAATCATTAAGGCCAAACACGAAGAAACTGAAGATTTTTTACCAACTTCTTCAGTCTGAAATTGATCAAACATGCAATCAAGATGCATTGATGATTTCTGGAGATTGGAATGCAAAAGTTGAAAACAAAGAAGAAGGTTAAGTGGTTGGAAAATACGGCTTTGGTGATAGAAACGACCCCAGAGATCACATGATGGAATTTTGCAAGATCAATGGCTTCTTCATTGCAAATACATTTTTTCAACAACATAAATGGCAACTATACCAAAAAAAAAAAAAAATTTTTTTTTTTTAATACACGTGTACCTCACCTGATGGAATACACAGGAATCAAATTGACTACATCTGTGGAAACAGATGATGGAAAAGCTCGATATTATCAGTCAGAACAAGGCCAGGGGCCAACTGCAGAACAGACCATCAACTGCTGATATGCAAATTCAAGTTGAAGTTGAAGAAAATTAGAGCAAGTCCACAAGACCCAAAGTATGACCTTGAGTATAAAACCAAAAAAAAAAAAAGCCCAGTGCTGTCCAGTCAATTCCAGCTCAAACAGACCCTATAGGACAGAGTAGAACTGCCTCATAGAGTTTCCAAGGAGCACCTGGTGGATTTGAACTGCCAACCCTTTGGTTAGCAGCCATAGCACTTAACCACTACACCACCAGGGTTTCTGACCTTGAGTATATCCCACCTAAATTTAGAGATCAACTCAAGAATAGATTTGATGCATTGAACACTAATGACCAAAGACCAGATGAGTTGTGGAATGACATCAAGGATATCAAACAAGAAGAAAGCAAGAGTTCATTAAAAAGGCAAGAAAGAAGAAAAGACCAAAATGAAGATCAGAAAAGACTCCGAAAGTTGCTCTTGAACATAGTGTATCTAAAGCGAATGGAAGAAATGATGAAGTAAAAGAGCTGAACAGAAGATTTCAAAGGGCAGCTCAAGAAGACAACGTAAAGTATTATAATGACATGTGCAAAGACCTGGAGAGAGAAAACCAAAAGGGAAGAACACGTTCGGCATTTCTTAAGCTGAAAGAACTGAAGAAAAAAATCCAAGCCTCAAATTGAAATGTTGAAGGATTCTACGAGGAAAATATTAAACGATGCAGGAAGCATCAAAAGAAGATGGAAGGAACACACAGACAGTCACTACCAAAAAGAATTGGTCAACGTTCAACCACTTCAGGAGGTAGTATATGATCAAGAACCGATGGTACTGAAGAGGTCCAAGCTTTGTGGAAGGCACTAGAGAAAAACAAGCCTCCAGGAATTGAAGGAATACCAATTGAGATGTTTCAAGAAGCAACACTGGAAGTGCTCACTTGTCTAGCAGGAAATTTGGAAGACGGCTCCCTGGCCAGCTGACTGGAAGAGATCCGTATTTGTCCCCATTCCAAAGAAGGTGATCCAACAGAAGGCAGAAATTATTGAACAATATCACGAATATCACACACAAGTAAAATTTTGCTGAAGATCATTCAAAAGCAGTTGTAGCAGTACACTGACAGGGAACCTTCAGAAATTCAAGCTGGTTTCAGAAAAAAAAAAAAAGGGATATCGTTGCTGATGTCAGATGGATCTTGTCTGAAATGAGAGGATACCAGAAAGGTGTCTGCCTGTGTTTTACTGACTATGCAAAGGCATTTGACTGTGTGGATTATAACAAATTATGAATAACATTGTGAAGAATAGGAATTCCAGAACACTTAATTGTGCTCATGAAGAACCTATGTATAGACCAAGAGGCAGTTGTTTAGAACAGAACAAGGGGATACTACATGGTTTAAAGTCAAGAAAGGTGTGCATCAGGGTTGTATCCTTTCACCATACTTATTTGATCTGTATGCTGAGCAAATAATCTGAGAAGCTGGACTTATATGAAGAAGAATGGGGCATCAGGATTGGAGGAAGACTCATTAACAACCTGCAATACGCAGGTGACACAACCTTGCCTGCTAAAACGTAAGAGGACTCGAAGCACTTACTGATGAAGATCAAAGACTACAGCCTTCAGTATGGATCACACTTCAACACAAAGAAAACAAAAATTCTTACATTGGACCAATAAGCAACAGCATGATAAATGGAGAAAATATTGAAGTTGTCAAGAATTTCATTTTACTTGGGTCCACAATCAATGCCCATGGAAACAACAGTTAAGTTAGCAAGTAATGCATTGCATTGGGCAAATCTGCTGCAAAAGATCTCTTTAAAATGTTAAAAACAAAGATGTCACTTTAAGGGCTAAGGTGCACCTGACCCCAAGCCAAGGTATTTTCAATCCCCTAATATGCATGTGAAAGCTGGACAATGAATAAGGAAGACAAAAGAATTGACGTCTTTAAATTATGGTGTTGGCAAAGAATATTGAATATACCATGGACTGCCAGAAGAACAAACAAATCTCTCTTGGAAGAAGTACAGCCAGAATACTCCTTAGAAACAAGAATGGAGAGACTTCATCTCACATTATCAGGAGGCACCAGTTCCTGGGGGACATCATGCTTGGTAGAGGGTCAGCAAAGAGGAAGACCCTCAATGAGATGGACTGACACAATGCGTGCAACAATGGGCTCAAGCATATCAACGATTGAGAGGATGGTGCAGGACCGGGCAGTGTTTCACTGTTGTACACAGGGTCGATATGAGTCAGAAATGACTCGACAGCACCTAACAACAACATAAACCAAAATTACCACTTAAATTACCAAAACTATAAAATATCAAAAGGTACAATACTTTAAAAAAAAAAGTTGTGGTCAATGAATAGGCAAATTCTCTCTGTACAGAACAGAGTCCAAATTTACACCTAAATATATGATTAAAGTGGCATTTCAAATTTGTGGGGGCAAAGATGAATTATTCAATAAATTGTGCTTAAGCGACTGGGTAACCATCTGGAGAAAAGAGAATGTTGGACTCCTACCTCATTCCTAACACTAAAACAAAGCCCAGATGGATCCGGATTGCAACGTAAAAAAAAAAAACAGGATACAAGTACTAGAAAGAAAAGATGAAAACAAAGCTATATACAAAACAATTGCAGCATGAAAGAGTAAAAAGCAGTAACAAAATGGGGAAGACCAATATCCAATAGAAAAATTGGCAAAGAATACGAAGACAGCTCACAGAAAATGACATGCAAACGCTCAAAAACATGAGAAGAGGAAAAGAGTTTCGTTCCTCAACAAGTTAAACACGGAATTACCATATGACTCAGCAATTCTGCTCTTAGGTATACAACCAATAGGCTTGAAGGCAGGGACTCAAACAGGTACACCAATGTTCACTGCAGGTTTATTCACAACAGGCAAAAGTTAACAACAAACCAAGGATCCACCCACAACTGAATGGATGAACAAAATTTGCTATAGCTATAAAATGGAATCTTATTCAACCATAAAGAGAAATAAAGTCCTGATGCATTCTATGAGGAAACCCTGGTGGCATAGTGGTTAAGTGCTACGAGGCTAACCAAAGGGTCGGCAGTTCAAATCCGCCAGGCTCTCCTTGGAAACTCTATGGGGCAGTTCTCCTCTGTCCTGTAGGGTCGCTATGAGTCAGAATCGACTCTATGGCACTGGGTTTGGTTTTGTTTTACATTCTATGACATAGATGAGCCTTGAAAACATTATGCTGAGTGAAATAAGTCAGACACAAAAGGACAAATACTGTATGAGCCTTTTTATATGAAATATCTAGACTAAGCAAATGCATAGAGACCAGAGTAGATCAGTGGTTACCAGGGGCTGGAGGGAGGGAGAAACGGGGATTACTGTTCAAGAAGTACTGCGTCTGTTTGGGGTGTGGGTGTTAAAAAGCTTTTAGAAATAGATAATGGTGATGGTCACACAACGTGGTGAATGTAATGTCACAGAATTTTCCACTTAAAAATGGTTAAAACGACAAAACTTTTTGGTGATATATATTTTATCACAATAAAAGAAAACATACGAAGAAACTCACATTTAAAAGCACAATATCATTCTTCACTCATTAGTTTGGCAAACATCAAGAAGTCTGATAATATGCTGAGTTTGGAAGGGTGATTCGCTGCAAGTTGGAATCGACTCCATGGCAATGGGGTTTTGGGGTAAACAAGAGTCTCATTCATTGCTTGTGAAGAGTGTAAATTGGAGGACATTTTAACAAAGGCTATCAAAACGACAAACGCACCTACCTTTGACCCAGCAGTTTAGTCTCAGGAATTTACCTATGTGTGAAAGTGATAAACAAGGACATCCTCTGCGGTAACACCTGTGCTAGTAAAACCTTAGAAGCAACCGAATGTTCATTGCTGGGGACGCATTAATGATGGTATTTCCATTAAGTGGAATACTACACAGCTGTCAAAAAAACAGCGTGAGGACGCTCTCTAGAATGGACAGATAACGAACAACACCCCGAGCTGTAAGTATGGTGCAGAACCACGCGTATTTCAAGCATCCACTTGTGTGCAAATAGGGGAGAAAACCCTATCAGATATAATTGAGTCTTTTTGCATAGTTATATTGGTTCCCTTCAGGGAGATGAAGGAGAGAAAAAGTAGATATTTTCCACTTCTACCATTTTTTGCCTTTTGGGTTTTGAACGATGTGCATGTCTTACTTTCCAAAAATTAGACATAAAATCTAAAATCTAAAATGCTTATACCCTTGGACCCAGCAATTCTGGGACTAGATCCTCCAGCTCTTTGTGCCCATAAGCAAGGACGGATACAGGACGATGCTCAGTGCAGCGTGGCTTGCATCTGCTGGTAGCAGGACCCATATGTATCGCTAGAGAAAGACTGCCAGAAATGACTGGTGGCTAAGAGAAGTAAAGTGCTAGGTGTATGCCCCAAAGAATTGAAAACAGGGCCACAGATACTTGTACACTAACGTTCATCGTAGCACTATTCACGATAGGCAGGTGGAAACAACCTAAATGTCCACCAACAGGTGAATGAAAATGGAACATTATTCAGCTGTAACGAGAACTAAAGTCCTGATACAACGCATGCTATGGTGTGGATGAATCTTGACAACGTTATGCCAAGTGAAAGATGCTGGACACAAAGGACAAATACTGTATGATCCCACTTATGTGAAAGATCTAGGATAGGCAAATGTAGAGAGACCCAAGTTTATTAACGGGAACCAGTGTAGGGAGGGAGGAGGAAAGGAGGAGTTATTGCTTTAAGAGAACTGGGGTTGTTAAGGGTGATGGAAAAATTTGGAAATGGATAGAGATGATGGTTGTACAACATGGTAAACCTAATTAGGGCCACCGAATTGCACATGTAAAAAATGTTGAAATGGCCAATGTTTCATTATATATATTTTTAACACAACTAAAAAACAAACAAACAATAAGGGTGGGGCAGCTGCCCGAGCTGCAGTGGCATCCCCGAGAGGTAGGACACCTGTGCCCATGAGGACAATGGCCTGCCTTGGGGAGGGTGGGAGGTGACACTAGTGGGCCCTCAAAGACACTGAGGGAGGGACAGGGAATCTGAAGGCACAGAAGAGGAGTTAAGATGCTGGTATGATATCCCTGAAAGCACTTCTCCTGAAGGCTTGGGCTCCAGATGGCTCCAGGAGTGTGTTTCTCACTTCAGTATGCCAAGGCATTGGGCACCACACCTGCAGTGCCCCAGGCTCGGGGAACTGGGAGTGTGAAGGCCCTCTGCCTGCCTCAGTTTTTCTGTCAGCTGGGCTTCTGCTGCGTATGCTGAATCCCACGCCAGGTGCTGTGTGGAGGCAAGGCCCCACCCACCATCTGCTGTGTGGAGGCAAGGCCCCACCTACAATCGCCTGAGGCATCAGCTTGAGTGAGGAAGAAAACCCAAGGAGGCCCCCCCAAGGATGGTCCAAGGCCCTCCTTCCTAAAGGGCCAGCCTACCTTTTCTCCCAGCTCCTTCCCCCACTCCAAGTGTTTTGTCCTGGGCCTCAATATTCCCATCATCACTCAAGTGGGGCAACTGTCCTCCACTACAACTCTCCCGCCCTTGGCAGCGGGGGGGAGGGGGTGGGGGGTGGGTGGGCACTGGTTCTGTGGGACCCCTGGGTGACTGAGCTGACAGGCTGTGGGATGGTGCCCCTGGCAGCTGCTCCCTAGGCAGTGCACTCACAAGGGGTCAGAAGCAGCGACAGGGCAGGCCAGGGTGGGTGAGTCCCTCATCCAGGGTTCAAACCCCTGCTCCTCCAGTTCTACGGCTGGCCAGGCGGGCCCTCCAACTGTGGGCAATGAGCCTTTCGAGCCTGGGGACTTTCAGGTGAGGTGAGAACCAAGGCTGTGCCCTCAAGGTTGGCTCTAGATTCGGTGGTCCCCAGGCAGCATGGTGACACCCCCTAGGTCAGCGCCCCTGCCACTGCCCAGCTTCTGTGGGAGGGCAGCAGTGTCTGGAGGGGCCCAGGACACCAAGTGCAGACAAAGCACAAGGGCATGGCTGGGGCAGAAACAGGGTATGGTGGTACCCGGGCTGCACCTTTCTCAGAAGCAGGCTGAAGGACCCTCGGACCAGAGGTCAATCCAGGTCGAAGGAGGTATTGAGCCATGAGCAGCTCTGCCACATAGCCCTATCCCAGGTCTGGCTAGCCTCTCCTGGTAACCTGGCCAGCACCAGGTCTGGGACCAGAGGGGGTGTCCTTGGTGGTGGCCGTCAGCTTAGCACCTGCAGACAGTGGCTGTTGCCAGGTGGGGAAGAGCCTGCCCTGCCAGGCCTGGCACTCAGTCACTGGGAGAAGGGCTGGCACGGCCTGTTCACTGCTCCTTCCCTTCTTCCTTACCTGTCCCTGATCACAGCGCCTCCCAGGCTCCAAGCCTCCAAAGGGCAGGGAGCTGGGGAAGCCAAAATGGGAACTTGGGTCCCCCCAGCCAACATCACAAGATAAGATGGCATCGGTTGGGGTGGGAAGAGTTGGGATTGGTGGCAGAAGAGGTGCCAAGGAGCCCAGTAGTCTCAGGAGTCAGTTTCCAAGGACAGGATGGAGGGTGTGCTCTCCTCAGAATGCTGGGGAGGAGCTGGCGCTCCAGGCCTTGATCCAGAGGAGCCTCAGGACCTGACACGCTGGCCAGGGACACATTTGTTATCATCCTTTTTATTTGCTTTCTCTTTTTGAAAATAAGAGTAAACATACAATATACAGTCTCTGTTTATATATGTTAGATCTAGTGACTGCAGCGGTCAGAAACCATCCCAACCACTCAGAGGCAATCCCACTCAGTTTTCTAATCCTGACACTGGGCGGATGGGAAAAAAGTGTCCGTGATTGCCAAAAGCAGAATCTTTATTATTAAACAGCAGTAACAGGAAAACCTAATGCTCTGTCAGACACAACTGAAACGGGAAGGCCAGGAAAAGGGGAGCAGACACTAAAGAGAAACCCCCAAAAAACCCCAAACAGGAAGCACACCTTCTTGCCCCAGTCCCTCCAGCCCTGTCTCAGCTCCACGAGCCCTGGACTCTGCTGAGGGGACAGCGAGGAATGTATGGTAGGCAGTGACCGCCCTCAGGGGCAGGGGCTGGACAGTGCAGCTACCTAGGGAGGAGAAGTCCTGGGTCAGGGGCTCTGGGAGCTTCTGCTGAGTCATGGCCACGCTGGGCCAGGATTTTGGGGGGCTGTGCCAATGGGCAGAACCGCAGGCCACCAGCCTGGGCAGAAGTGGGCAGGGTAAGGGGTGTAGCCCTGTCCCTATTGGCACCTACACCCTGGAGCCCGACCCTCGACACAGCAGCTCTCCTGGTACCAAGGGGACCCTTCACGCACACCCAAGGACAGGCTGGCAGGGCTCAGCCCACGAGGGGTGGCAGTGAGAGGGCCTCTAACACCCACCCAAGAGGGATTGAAGGGCTCCCGGGGCTGGTGCCTGAGGAGACAACCCTGTGCATGCCATCCAGGCACAAGGAAGGGCAGAGAAGGATCCTGGGGTTTCCCTGGGCTGGTCTCTGCTGCCACTCTGGCTCTGATTCTTTGGTCCCCTCCTCACCTGACCCTAAACGTCAGCAGCAATTTAAGTGGGGTCATGGAGCATGGAAGTGCACTGAGATTCAGTCCAGGAGGAGGGGTGGGCTGCCCGGCTGGCAGCAGCCGCCGGGCAGGCCTCAGTTCTTGAGGATGGTCTCGTAGGCCTGGTACACGTGCTGGGACACCTCTGGCGCTCGACACTTTAGGGATAGCTGCAATGGGGAGAAGGGGGGTCATCTCAGGGGTTCTGGCCTAGGCAATCAGGAACCAGGCAGGAAGGAACATGCAGGGAGGAAAGAGACGGCGAGAGCCAGATGGAAAAGCGTGGCGGGCGTGCACAGGGCTTGGAGGCGGTGCAGCTACGGCTATGGCAGATGTGTGGTAAAGCAGAGGGGTACCCATCGCAGCAGCTGGGTGTGGACCAAATATACTTGCAGCCCACACACCTGCTGTCAGCTTAGCCGCCAGATCCCTGCTGGCCAGAAGCGTGACTCATGAGCTGGGCTGCCAGGCGTGCCAGCCCCACCCTGCACCCACAGAGCCCACCACATCCCCAGAGCTCTGGGTCCTTGGGCCCAGAGCTGGACAGCAAATCCTGAGGAGGAAGTGGGGTAGGGGGTCTGGAAGGGACACGTCCCTGCCCAGGGTGATGACAAGTGGCTGCTGGTTGTTCCTTGGTTTCCTGCATAGGAAGCAGGTATGTTTGAGACTCGTACTCAGCTCTAATTGAGGTACGAGCCTTGAGATCACAGGCACAGAAGTACCACTCACCCTTCCACTTAAAATCACTGGTGTTGAAGGGTGCAATTAGGAAGGAGGGGGAGGGGCGAGCAGAGCTCCAGAAGTGAGCAGTGGGGGCCCTCTGGAGGGTCCCCTATGTGCTGTGAAGTGGGGGTGCTAGCTCCTCTTATCGGGGCAACTGGTGGGAAAGCATCTGGGGTCTCAGGAGATGGGACGGCCTGCCTCCCAGTCTGCAGCCAGCACACGTCTGCCCCGCCCTGGGGAGCAGCAGGGTGAGGCCAGGAGGGCTGGGGGTACCCCAGAACCAAGTCATGAGATGGGTGTGCACAATGAGGCTGGGAGGAGGGAAGAGGAGGAGAGAAAAGCAATCTGCTAACCTCCAAGTCCTGCACCGCGGGGCCCCCAGCAGGGATGGTGGGCATGCAGCGACCAAACACAGGGAGACGGAGATTACCACCACCGAAGCCACCGCCGCAGCCCCAACGCACCATAGTGTGACTGTTGCAGTGGGGCAGGGAGGTGAGCCTGCCAGGGGACACCAGGGGTATGGGGGACCCAAAGCCAGGGGCTCTCAGAGGCCTGAAAGGGCAGCACAGACCCCAGGACAACCATGCGTTCCAAGGACACTGCCTCCTGACGGGCTCAGACTCCGAGCCAGGCAGGATAGCTTGCTGGGAACCGCGTCCTTCCCCTAGGCCCACAGCAGGCAGAAGCAGGAGGAGGCCAGGGCTGACCAGAAAGACCTCAGGCCAAATGTGCCATCTCACAGGATCCAATTCCACAGAATCTTCTAGTCCAACTTCTGAGGCCTGATTTAGTGTCATGTCTTGGTAACTTGATGAGGCCGAGTTGGAAGCTTTCTAAGATCCCTTCCAGGGATAGGATTCTGATTCTTGTTCACGCCAGGCTTGAAGGACCCTTGGCACAATGTCTCCCAG
Source organism: Loxodonta africana (assembly GCF_030014295.1). Taxonomy (NCBI): domain Eukaryota; kingdom Metazoa; phylum Chordata; class Mammalia; order Proboscidea; family Elephantidae; genus Loxodonta; species Loxodonta africana. The sequence continues at coordinate 27,099,621 of NC_087360.1, read as the reverse complement.
CATAGCCGGGCTAGAGCGTCCCCACCCGAGCCCACCCACAGCCCAGGAGTCAGGGAGAGGCAGGAGGGGTTGTCCTGGTCAGGATGGTAGGGTCTCACCGTGAGGCTGGGGTTGCCTGGCTGGATCCGCAGCTCGGCCAGCACCCAGATGCCATTGGTCAGCTTCAGGGATTGGTACAGCATGTCCTGGCCCTCCACGTTCCTCTTGGCGATGGTGAAGACGTTGCTGCCCTGCAGCTTGCTGCTCACGGCCTCTGCAGGGTCAGATGACCAAAGGGAGGCCCTGCAGTCAGGGACGGGGGCCTGGGTCCAAAGAGCCGCGTGGACCAGGCTGGGGTGAGGGCTCAGCCTCCTCACCTGCACTGAGGGGGCAGTCTCTGATCTGGAACTGGGCTTCATTCTCATTGGGGATGTCCTTCCACGTGGCCAGGAACATCTGCCTGTCTGGAAGGTGAGGGGGTGGGGTAAGAGAGGGGCCCTGATGACCTATGGCCCCGCTCAACACCACACTGAGCAGGAAATGGGTCTGGCGTGGGGTGCCACCTTGAAGCAAAGGACAGGCAGGCCTGTCCTGACCAGCCATGCCAGCACCTCCTATAACAGCACCTCACCACATGGGCTTTCCTGCCTCTGGGCTTTGATCTCTCCTTCCCATCAACCACACAAGCCCTTCCTCCTCCCCTACCAGCTCTGGGAGCCTGGAAGGGCAGCTGGGCTGCCTGCAGGATGAGTCTCTGGATAGTGTGTAGAATGTATCTCACCCCTTCCTCCCCTACTGGACTGGAAGGCCCTTGTGGGTGAGGCGCGGGCCTCCGGAGTCTCTGTGTTGAGAGTGAGAGCTCTGAACAGCTCTGACTTGCATTGCCCTTGGCCAGTCACCTCACCTCTCTAATCTGACTGCTTCTTTGTGAAATGAGATGCATACCACCTGCAGCCCAGGGCACCTGTGGTGACTGACTGAGGGGACACAAAGAAAGTGCTCCATGTGGCGCTGGGCAGGGCTGAGCCCACAGGGGCTCCAGCCAGGGCCCTCGCTCAGAGAAGATGGGCAATGGGTGTGTGGCAGAACCTGGGCTCCCTGCCCTGGGGAGCCTGTGGACATACAGCCCCAAGGGACGCTGTCTAGAGGCTGCTGGCAAGGCTAGGGGGAGGGGCAGGGGAACGCATGAGTGATGGCACTGAGGGCACGGCTTCTGCAGGCACAGCCCACCAGCCAGACCTGAGATGACCAGCCAAGGACCTGAGGCAGCCCCCACGGACGTCTGACCCTTGCCCCAGCCTCCGTCGTGGGCTGAGGCAATCTCTTCCCTGGGAAGGCATCACCTTGGGCCACAGCCTCAGTCCGGGGCCCCAGGGCACCCTTACCACTCACCCATCTTCCCATCCTCCACAAAGAGGATGTGCAGGGGGTACAGGGTGCTGAAGTAGAAGACATCAATGTTGTTCTTCACGGCCACCTGGGGACAACAAGGGGTTCCCTGGTTGGTCCCTGGGGCTTGGTGCCCTGGTTCTTCTGCTGACAGCTCCTCTGAGGCCCCAGGAAGGGCTGGCTCCCGAGCAGGTTCTCTCGCACGCCCTCCCTGGTCACCATGCCCCTTAGCCTCTTTGATCTGGGGTCAAAAGCACAACTCGATGGATGCAGCCATTGACCAACACCGGCCGCCCCCCACCCCCGGGACTCGTGGCAGACGGGACTGGGTGCTTGGCTGTACATGGCATGCAACACACCTGGAGGTTGTTCAGAGGCTCCATCTTCATGACCGAGCCCACCGTGTTGAGAGGTAAGGAGATCTCCACACTCTGGTTGGGGCTGAGCGGTGCATGGACCTGGAGAGGGGCGGCGGGGGCCAGGCCAAAGCTAGGGAGAGAAGCCCCCGCAGGGATAGCGGGAAAGCAGATGCTGAAACGGGTGAGCGGGCTCCTCGGGCTCCTGGGAGCCTCTCCACCAAGCCAGCCTCACCCAGCTCCAGGTGGCAGGTCAGAAGGATGAGCTCCTGACTGCAGACCCCAAGCTGATCTCTGCCCTCACTCTCCCCTGGGCTAGGTACTGTGCAGGGCCTGGTGAGTGCAGCCTGGGCCTGCCCTTGAGCAGCTCTGCCTAGTACAGCCCAGACTTTACCAGGGGCCAGGACTGTGAGCAGCTTCTAACGTGGAAATTCTGTGATACCCAAGTCTCTGCTGCCAATTACCACCTCCCAGGAGGGCTCTGACCACCCCAATCGAAATGCGTGAATAGGCCAGTTGCACGATGGCCAGAGAGATTCAGGAGGCCCCATTTCACTGGGAAGTATGTCGGCCAATTAGGATGATCACCATGAGCGTGAGAGACACCCCAGCAGTAGGTTCTTGGAAGATGTGTCACGTGAGGATTACCTGGGACCACAAACCAAGCACTCATTTATGTGCAGGCTGGGCCTTTGATGGTCAGTGATTCCTGTCCTTGTAAAAACGGCAACAAGTACATACCACCCACCTTCCAGACGACACGGAGACCCAGGGAGAGGCAGGCATGTGCTGGACCCGTGGGGTAAGTGGCACTGCAGAGATGCAGAGCTTGATACCTGGGTCTCGAGTGGCTCAGGCCTCCAGGCCTTCCTGGGAGCCCCACCACGGCCTATAGGTGGCTCTGGGCAATGTGCCTGCCCTCTCTGAGCCCAGGTGTCCTCATCTACTAAAAGGGGGTAATAGCATCAATGTCACCGGGTTGTCAAATGCCTCAAGTGAGACAACATTTGTTAAGCCCTGGGTATAGGGCCTAGCACTCAGGAATTGCTAACACACAGCAGGTTTGTTATAAGCAATGATCATGGCAACCACACCTTGGAGTCTGGGGCTTTCCTGTGGCCTCCAGGCTCATCTGAGGGTAAGTGGTAGAGCTGCCTCATCCTCCCTGGACTGACCCAAAGTGGGGACCCACTGGTCCACAGGCTCTCACTGGGGAAGCAGCCCCTTCAGTCAACTTCTTAGAGGCTCAGTTTGCTCATCACTAGAGCTGCTCAGGAAGAAGGATCATCAGGAGAGGCTGCCTGGGTTCCCCGGAGAGCTGTGGCCTTGGCCCTTGGCCCAGATGGCCTGGCCCCAAAAGACCCGATGAGGCCCAGACAGGTGCCCTTCTCTGTTGACACACAGTGTAGTGGGCTCGGCGGGGTGAGGAGCCTGGTGCGGCCACCACTCTGAGGCCTGTCTGATGGCCTGCCTCAGGGCAGCGGCTGGGAGACAGGCCCAGCCCTCACCAGCCTGGAAATATCCGTTCTACTCTGAGGGTTCCAGTGTGACATGCGGGGGCGATTCAGGCCTGGGAGAGGCAGCTGTGTGCTTCCCACCACGCGGGACGGGCGCCCTCCTCTTGGTAGGTGAGGTGTTTGCCAAAGGCTGGAATTGGGTTGTGTCAGTAAAACCCTACTTTGGGCACTAGAGGAAGCCAAAAAAGAGAGATAAAGAAAACATTCCCTTCTCCATCCGGTACTTTGGAGACTACATAAAGAGGCCACTGGGGGAAAAAGTCACTGTGTTTGAGAGCTCTGACCTGCGGGCAGTGGTGAGGAACATCCACCTTCACCAGCCCTGCGCGGCCCTCCAGCCCCTGCCTGCACAGTCAGTAGTGGACTTCCCTCGGCCAAGCCCTGGGGGCAGCTGGGAGCTCACCTGTTGCGGTTGAACTGGATGGCAAAGTCAGTCATGACCTGCAGGGCCTTGTTAGTTAGCTGGAGGTCCATGGAGATGGAGCCCACCTGGCGGGTGAAAGTGCCCGAGATCTCCAGACCCTTGGCCTTCATGGCTGGGAGCCAGACCTGCAGGGAAGAGGTGGAGGGGGGAGCTGTGGTTCATGTCTTTTTCTGAACAAGGTGCAAACAGCTCTTATGAAGGTTCTTTTGCTCCCTTCCACAAGACTGCTACACCTGCTTTTACACAGGGGGATCATCAAGCGTATCTTGGGGTGCTAAGACCCAGTGTGGCCCACACAGGGTCGTGCCATGGTGTGGCTGCACATCAGAGCAGCTCAGCAGGGAGACATGCTGGGTGTGCTCAGGTGTTGACCCAAGTCTTCAAAGTCAAAGGAGACGCTTAGGAAAATAGAGCTGAGGAAGGCACCCAGACAGTGGTTCCCTGCCAGCTCCTGACAAGCCAAGAACAGAGCCAAGCGCCCAACAGCATCCTGGGCCTCCGCCAGAGCCTAAGCCTGCCCTGGCTGTCACAGCCTGTCCCTTCCTCACAGAAGGCAGGGATGGTCTATCCAAGGACAGTACCTAACAAGATCCCTCGCCCAGCAGGGCCTCTGCCACTTGGGTGCCTTGTCATTTGAGTCTCAGCTCAAGTGCCACCTCTTCCGGGAAGCCTACCCAAGGATCCTGTCCCATGTTCATACTACAGTGACAGTGCGAAGTGTGCCCATGTGGCAGGCCCTCCACCCAGCGAGCAGAGGGGAGGCTCTGGTTCTCCATCTTTGCATCCTTGGCTCAGAGCCTGGTGTGAGCTAGGCTAACAGGATGAACTAAAGCCCTGCCCATGAAAGATGTCTGGTGATGCCACCCCACTCAGACCTTTATTCTCACCAGGACGGCTCGCAGGCCCCTAGGTCAAAAGGCTCGGCCCCAACTGACAGACCCCCAAGTGCACCCCAGCAAATGCCAAAGCCAGGCTTTTCAGAGTCATCTGGGTGCCAGCCCTTGCCCACCTGACTCGCATACCACAGCACAGTCATGCAGCCAAGTCCTGTCAGCTCCACCTCCCAGACCCGCCTCAGAGCCTCTGCCCCCTGCTGAGCCCCAGCAGAGCTCAGCAGACAATGAGCCCAGCCCCCTAGTTCCTCTCACCCCATTTCATAGCAGCTGAAGTCTTTTAAAATGCAAATCTGAACCTGGCACTCTTCAAAACCCCTTTGAACCTCAATGGCTCCCACCAACCATGACCAGGACCTGGACAAGGCCCCAGCAGCCCGTTGCCCACCTGCCCCAGGCTCCATCCGTACTGCTCCCCTGGACCTCGCATGCGCCCCATCCCCACCCACCTTGGCTAACTCCCCAACTTCTCTTGCATCCCCTGGGGAGATCTGTGAGGGCAGAAACCACAGGGCTTGTGTTCCCAGCTGAGACTTGGCATGAAGAAAGCACTCAGAAGGCGGGTGACTCTCACCTCCTTCTGGGAAGCCATCCCTGGGCCCCACCCCAACCAAGCTTCCTTTCAAGTGTCCTTGCAGGAGACCCTGTACCACTGAGGTGATCAGCAATGACAAGAGTCGTCTGATTGACATTTGCTGGGGGCTGGGATCTCATCTCTCTTGGCCACTGTGGCATCATGCAGTCTAGCACAGGCCCCAGCACAGAACTCATTCTCAATATTCACCACACAACACAGAACCACCACTGCTGCTGGTCTAAGGTGCTGAGGACCTCGGGTTTCTTTTACACAGAAGTCCTCGTCCCCCTCGACTAGGGCGGGTCAAAGAGTGTATTTATCCCCACCTGAGGGTCGAAGGAAAGGCACACAAGACAAACAATTCTAGCTAGTCCTGGTGCTGTTAGGAATTTTTTCTACCTACTGCTTCTGATTTGGAGAGAGCACACACGTTTGTGAGGGCTCCTCTGTGAGGGCTGGGAGACAGAGCTGACCCTCATGCTGGAACCCTTCTGTGGCTAAGGCAGTGAAGAAAGTCCTGTGCATGCTGCAAGGACTCCTCCTCCAGGCAGCCTGCCATGGCTACTCCTGGCTTGGTGGTTCCCTTCTACCTCTCATATCCAGCACTCACTGTTGGTACATGCACCTGGCCCTCAACCTCAACAAAGCAGTGATGATGTCTATTAAAATGTCCACACAAGCAGAGGGAAACCCTTTGGAGGGCAAAGAGCAGGCTTTATATTGCTGGTAGCTCTACAGTGCCTACAAGGGCTGCCACCAAGACTTTCAGGAGTCTTTTGATACTAGTCCTACTGGATGCTTGCTCTACTGGGCTTTCAAGGTGTACGGTGCGGCCTCATGTATTAGGCAGTTAGCCAATGGCAACTTTCTACATCACACCACATATCCAGACCGCTGACTGACACTCCACACTGAGGCAGGCATACAGGAGAACATCGGGTACTCTGAGGCATGATGTGGGGTCTGGTGCCAGGCCCTGTCACTTACCAGCTATGACCTTAGGCAACAGCACTCGGATTTCTCAACCATCAAGTGGGGACCACAGCAGCATGAGGCTGCTAGGAGGAGTCAGTGGGATGAGCGACGTGGCGTGCTCGCGCGGCACCGGCACACGAGTGCTCAGCTGCTAGCACTGCATCTGCTGTGGAACTGGGCCTCTTGGGGCCCAGGTCCTGCCAAGGAGGCCTGACAGGGGTGGCTGGCACACAGCAGGTGAGGCCAGGTCAGGGAAGGGCAGGTGCTGGGCCCGTGGCTCCCCAGCCATGACGCAGATGTCACTGTATCCCTGAAGTCCAGCTGTATCCTGCTCTGGGGAGGGGACTTCAGAAGAAAGAGGCTCTGGTGGGAATGAAGTGGCAGACACAGCTGGCAGCTTCCTTGACACTGAGGACATGGCCCACACCGTGCTTTCTGTATTCTCCTCCCCTCATCCTTGCCCTCCCCTCATGTCCCCATCTCAGCAAGTGGCACCTTCCCTCGTCTGTTGCTCAAGCCAGAATGCTTCCGCTTCCTCCCCATCAGCCCCATTTCTGGCTCCCTGGGAGCTCTCAAGTTCAGCCTCACATCTCCATCCCAGGCTGTCCCCATCACTCATCTGATTCCTGCCACGGTCTCCTCCGCAGGCTCCTGGCTTTTGTTCTTACCCCTTCCAGTCTCTCCTCCATGCTGCAGTCAGAGCAACTTTTCTAAAGTACAAACCTCATCACTTTATCATTCTGCTTGAAACCTTCCGGTGGCTCCCACCGCACCGAGATTGAGTGCAAACACTCCCAGCCAGGCCCTGTCCACCTTGCCTGCCTCCTGCCACTCTAACCTAGTCCAGCCCATGGTCTCAGGGGTGGCACTGCCCTGAGGTAGCACTGTGAGCATCTGAGTGGCATCTTCTGTGGCACAATGGAGGTCACTACCTTTTGTGAGCTGGGGTCAGGGATGCTGGATGTTCTGCCATGGGGGACATCAGTCCTCACAATGAGCAACTATCCTGCATCCCTCAAATGTTTTCTGCATTGTTTCAATATACCTTGAAATTTCAACTCAGGGTTCTTTACACAGAGGAATGTTAACAACCATGAAAATCAAGGCAAGACTGTTCTTTGTTTTGTTCAGAATTTCACTGAGAGTTGGTCACCATTCCAGAAGCTAACAGCACTGCTGGCAACAGCACTCACGATACCCAAGCTACAAAGTACTTCATTGGTAGCTGTTACAGTCACGGTGACTGTATGCGTTGCTGCAAACAGCTGACAATTTCTCCCTGGCCTCTAGGGCCGGCACGCCCAGGTGTTTACAACACTGCAATACGAAATTTTAAGTCCTTCCTTTACGTGCCCTTTATATCGTTAGAGCATCTTACTGATCTCTTTTGAAATTAAATGAGTAGGCAGGTTACATAGTCCAAAAACACCATTTAAGGAGAGAAAGGGGCATTATAAAGTGTTGATTATGCATGAGGGGCACTTGGTCTGAGAGCACCGAGAACCACTGCTCTAACCAGACAGGACTCCTGCCAGTTCCCTGAGAGGTGCCAGCTCTCTCACACTGCCAGGCCTTTCCACAGGCTGTTCTCTCTGCCTGGGACCCTCTCCCTGCTTTTGCTTCGCTAATTCTCACTTCTGATTCATGGTGACCTTATAGAACAGAGAACTGCCCCATAAGGTTCCCAAGGCTGTGGGTCTCTATGAAAGCAGACTGCCACATCTTTCTCTTGCAGAGCCGCTGGTGGTTTTGAACAACTAATCTTTCGGCTAGCAGCCGAGCACTTTAACCACTGTGCCACCTATTAGTCAGAATCAACTTGATGGCAGTGGGTTTGGTTTTTGGTTTTAATTCTGAGTTGTTCCACAGGTGTGTTTTGGGAAGCCTGACGTAGGCTCCCTTCCTCGGTGCTCCCACAGCCCCTGGCAAACTGCTGCTCCTGGAGACTGTCCCTGCCGGCCTGAGCCAGGGTCCACGGAACCAGCCACTTAAGGAGCCCACACGTCAGTCTCTGAGCTTCTCTCCGCTCCCGCCATGAGAGAAGGCATGTTACTTACTGCTTTGGGGGCCACGTATGATCCTGACAGGTTGCCCACACCACTGGTCAGGTCAAAGAGGTCACTCAGGCCGCTGCCAATGGGTGCTCCTAGGCTGGCTGGTACTGCTGCTGCTGGGGGGGACGTGAAATTGGTGCCCCCGATCTGGAAAGGAAGGGAAAGGGGTCAGAGGCAGGCATCAGAGGCAGGGGCATCAGGGCCCAGGGAAAGGAATAGAGGCCCCTGGCTCTTTAGAAACAGTGGGGTGGGGACAGGAGGGGGACTGTGGGCTGCCATCCACCTCACCTTTAAGTCACAGAAAGACAGAGCGAGGTGGGTTAGAAGAGAGGTTGAGCCCTTCCCATGCCCTGGGCAAGAGCTGCGGACACCCCCAAACTAGCACTCAGCTCATGGATCAAAGGAGACCTGAGGCCCACTGCTGGAAGGGGGCTGGGCTGAGCAGGTAGGAGCTTGGCCTTGAAAGTGCAGAGGGGCTGTGGAAACTGGAGGGACCAGCGACCTCAGGAGGACAAGTATCTTGTCCTGAGGTGAGGACATAGGGGCTCTTGGCAGCTGGATGTCAGGCAGTGAAGTGGAGGTCACCAGGACACTGAGGACAGGAGGCTGGGCTCAGCAGGGAGGGGCTTCTGGGCCATCATCCGTCTCTTTCAAGCCTAGGCCAGTGCCCCCCAGGAAGAGCAGGGACAAGGCTTGGTGACATAAAAGGGCTGAACCGTACCCCTTCTGACTCATCCCCCATCTCCAAGCAGAAGCAGGCAGGGTGAAGAGAACAGGCAGCCACATGCAGAGAGAAAAGGCAGGAAAGAAACAGAGAGAGAAAGGGAAAGAGGGAGATTAGTCAGCTGCTGCTCCATCCAAGACGAACTTATTCAGGGGCTTGGAAGAGACCCAGACACTGTCCCCATGAGGGGCACCCCATGGCTGCATCCTGCCCCGTCACATCCTTTCTCCAGTGGCACTGGTCGCCAGACTCCTCCCTGTGCCGCAGTCCTGGGAACCTGAGCCAGGCATGGCTGAGAGGACAGGCGTCAGCTCGCCTCCACCTGGCTCACCAGCTGCCTGAGGAACTCCGGGGAGACACTAGGCCAGGCTCACCCACCTCCTTTCCTATACAGGGAGGGACTCTCTGTCCCTGACCTCCCGTGGCTTCTCTCAACAAACAGGCTCAAATCAGCCTGGTGCAGAGGGTGAGAGTGAAGGACCACAAGCCTGACTCTCAAAGACCAGGAAAGTCTCAGGCCTTGCAGGGTAGGATTGAGGAAAGGGCCAAGATTGGCCCTGCACTGCCTTAGGTCTCTTGGTACTCAGTGGTTGGACAAGGGGTCTGAATCCTGTCTCGGTCACTTACCATGGAGGGCAGGGCGCCTGACCTCTCTAAGCGTAGGCTTTCTCATCTCTAAGTAGGGCCCCACACATTCACCTTCACAGGTAGATAGTAAGGACTAACTTCAATGTACCTGAGGTGCTTGGCTGGTGCCTGGCACAGAAGGCGTTCATGATTAGCAACATCACCCAGACAGGGGGACCCAGGACGTACCAGGCTGTCGAGGCCTCCACCAAGAAGATCCACTGCTCCCATCTGTGCTGAGGAGGCGGCCAGGGGAGGGCCGCTTACCGGGGGGCCGAGGTCCAGGTTGAGGAGGTCTCCCAGCAGGTCACCCTGAGGGGGGATGACATCTGGCTGCTCAACAGGGGGGGCTCCAGTGGGGGCTGCCTCGGGGCTCTCTGCGCTCTCGTTCCTGCCGGGGACACGGGTGTGAGAGGATCAGTTGTGGGCGATACTCTACCAGGACAGGCACCCTCACTGTCCCAAGAGGGGGCTGTCTACACAGCTCCCTCCCTCCCTGCTCATCACATTTGATCCATCTTTTAGGTACTCCTTGAGATCCAGTTCATGGGGGTAAGTGAAGGGAGAGGGCCTGTGTCCTCACCACTTGGCCCATCCCAAAAAGAACTGGATGCTAGTCCCTGAAGAACTGTGTGACCAGGCTGCACCAGCCACTTGAAGCGGCTGAGAAGAAAGGCAATTAGACAGAGTTGGGTCTGAGCCCTAGCTCTGCCCCCGACTAGCCGTGGGATCCCAGGCCAGCCACTCAAGTTCTCTATCCCTGTTGTCCTCGTCTGTTAAGTGGGAATATTTCTCTCAGAGCTGTTGTAAGGATTGAATGAGGTCACAGTAAATGCCTAGAGTGTAGCAGCCTTCCATAAAATGTCTCCTAGACTCATAATTTTCCTCAGACTCAGGCCTTGTCAGGGGCCATCACACCAGGCCTGAGTGCTGTTGCTACGGCAGAACCAGGCTGGGTGGCTCAGCTGACGTCACTCACGAGGCAGTACGGGGTGGCAGGCTCTTGTGCACGACGCCCCGGCCGCCCTCCACAAAGGCGCTGGGTGGCTTGTGGTAGACGGAGGCCAGTGTGCCAATGTAGCAGATGAGCTCGTCCAGCAGCGTGGGCTCGATGAGGTCTGTCTCTTCAGAGATGAGCGGCTTCTCAGCCAGCACCACCTCCTTGGCAGCCACGGGGTCGGTGGATAATAAGCGCCAGTAGATGTAGCCGCGGTCCCGCAGGTCCGGGTTATCCGAGTCCTTGTGGGGTGATGAGAAGTCCATGAAACTCAACCAGAGAACCCAAGGCATGACCACCGGGCTGGTCAATGGCAGCAATGCCTGAGCACTCCCATGAGCCTGTCTCTAAACCACTTAAACGGACATGTCCCCAGCCCCTGGACTCATCCCACTGTGGTTCTTCACGCTAGTCCCCACCTCAGGCAGGCCATGCCACTCCTGTCTCCACCTGCCGGGCTCTCCTCTATGGTCTGTCCTCCCTGGCCGCCATCCAAACCCTCTGTATTCTCTGCAGACCTGCCCCTCCCCATGCATCCCTCCTTGACTGCTGGACCTCACTCTCCTCTCTCGTTTACATTGTTGCAACTTCACCACTTGACCCACTCCATTGTGATTTGTCTGTCAGTTCCCAGCTAGACTCTGAGCTCTGTGAACTGGATTACTCTGGAGCCAAACTCCCAGAGGTGCCAGTCTTGGGCGGCACACTGAGGTCTGATTCCTCAGACCAAAGCTCCCCCTGCTGGAGGCTGGGCACCCACCTGAGTGGCCAGACTGAGGACTTGCTGCACCAGCTCCTGGGTCTCCGTAGGCTTCTTCAGAAAGAGTTTCACAATGGCTGTCAGCAGCTGCAGCTGGACCTTAGAGGAGACAGAGGGCAAGAGGAGGAAGAAGTGTGGGCTTTATGTGGGGACAGAAGGAAACCAAATGAGGGTCTTGAGGAGGAAAAGGGGCCTGCAAAGTTCTTGAAGCAAAGAGCAGCTTTCCTAGGTATCGGGGTTGGCCAGGGGCACAGGCTAATCCAGCAGGGGCTGTTGGCAGAGCTGAGCAGCCCAGACCTCTGCCTTACCTGCAAAGGGAGAAGCTTAGACTGCCCAGCCCTGGGGTCCCACAAACCTGTCAAGGGGGCTGCTCAGAACTCTGGGCCCCACAGCGTCTTAAGAAGCTCACAGTTTGGTATACCTCTTAAAGGGGCTATCCACCAAAGCAGGGGGATGGAGCCAGAGAGGCGCCAGAGGGTTGGGACCATTCCTACACGGCCCTCTCTCAGCCTTGCCGCTCACCCAGCTGCTGCCTCCACCTGAACATTCCTTCTGCTGCCCTCAGCCAGGTCCACATTTTGTCTCCCAGGGGATCTCACAACGACCCCAGCTCTACCATGCGTCTCCTATCTCTTCGCCCCTTCCATTCCCTTTTTCCCCTTCCATGGGAGCAGCCCCCTTGTACTGGGAAAGCTTCCTAGCCCTGGGTTTTCCCGTGGCGATGAGCTCCTTAAGGGCAGGAATGGTGTCTGTCTTGCTCACGGCTGTACCCCTAGTTTTTCCTCAGTCTCGTGCCTGGTGCATAGGAGTGCCTAAATAAATACCTGCTGGCTAAAAACACATCTATGGAATAAGAATTCTCTGCATATAGTCCTTAGCCACAGTCTTACTTTTGCCAGCCCTGCGGCAAGACGGCAGCCTGAGAGTCCTGACCAGGACAGTGCCATGAAGCCCTGGGCTGCGACAGGGACAGGCGGGTCGGCGGCAGGAAGGCAGGAGGTGGTGTGGGATGCTCAGCAGCAACAGTGCCAGTGGCATCTCCTTGGGCCTGTCCAGCAGAAGGGCACTTACTGAAATCAACGGCTTAATTACCCTGGTATGCAGGTAGGCTAAGGGCAGGAGGCAGAATGGAGGTGTGGTCTGCTTCTGGGATTAAGTGGTCCAGCATCCTTGGGCCAATAGCAGAGGAACAGTGGGCTAACTGTTTGCAGCCCAGGAGCTGCGTGTAGACCTGGCTCCAGCCCCTGACTGGGGGCCTATGAGCAGCTGTTTACCCTTGTCTGGAGGGAGAGGTGTGGCCTACTTCAAGGGGTTCTTGTGAGCTTTGAGAATGGCAATTCACAGCAGCTTACATGGAGCTAGAGTCAGCTCACACTTCAATTTAACTCTGGTTCGGCCACTTCTGAGCCGAGTGGCCCTGGGTAAGTCATTTAATTTCTCTGAGTCTCAGTTTCCTCATCTGTAAAATGGTATTACAACAGTACCTCACAGCGTTTATGGGAAGTGTCAATGAGGCAACAAATATAAAGAACCTAGGGGGTATTTTGTTCAATACACAGCAGCTCTCATCACCGCTGTACTCATCATCACCACTGCTGCCACCATCACACAGGCACTCTTTACCAAGTTCTCCTCAGCCCAGGTTTGCTGGCTGCCTGGGATCATTCAAATTGTCAAGGCTGCTGTGCCTTGTGGCCTGTCACACGCAAGTCTCTGCTGCCAGAGGGTGCTCTGGTCATGAGCCCAGGGCCTGGCCTGGCTCCCCATTCAGATTTCCCCACCTGACATGCCACTGCCCCATAAGCCTGCATGCTCAGGGGCAGCCCTCCTGCAATGATGCACTGTCCTCGCCATCCAGACAGGATGGGACAGTAGGACAGCGAGGAAAGGCAAGCTGGGCTGATGCACCACCTGGCCAAGCCCTTGGGAGTCCTCCGTCTACTGCTAAAGAGGTTGAGAAGCCTAGGAGGAGGAGTTCCAAAGAGAGAATCTATAGTAAATCCCCAAACTTGAAGTACTAGCCAAGCATTCTTAAAAGAGGTCTGAGATGTTCTGTGAACCGCAGAGTCAAAGGAAACAAGCCACTTAACTGAAACAACACCCCCTAACATCATCCAGTAATCTTGGCAATAACCCTGGTGGCGTAGTGGTCAAGTGCTACAGCTGCTAACCAAGAGGTCGGCAGTTCAAATCCACCAGTCGCTCCTTGGAAACTCTATGGTGCAGTTGTGCTCTGTCCTATGGGGTCACTGTGAGTCAGAATCAACTCGATGGCACTGGGTTTAGAAGACGGGGAAATAGCTTGGTGAGTTTAGGTAATATGTTCCAGGCCACCCAACCAGAGGAAGAGCCTGGATTCAAAACTGCAGAAGCCCTGTTTCTTTCACTACACCAGCTTCCTTCTCAGCTTCCCTTACCTATCTTCTCTAACCCTGGCTCGTTAGCAGGCTTAGCTGAGGGGAAAGGCCGCAGAAGATTCACTCTCATGTAGGCAGAAATACCCGCCTCCTGACCATCCTCTGCGTAACCCCAGGCAGGACCCAACCAGGGGCAGAGGCCATCGTGGGCCAGGCTCTGCTTCTCAGAGACAAGAGAGGAGGCTGCTGATGACAGTGCAGTCAGCACGGAGGCAGGCTCGCAGCTGGACCTGGCAGGTGGCAGTGGGAGGGAGTGCTAGTGGAACTGAATACTATTATTTTTAATGGGCATCTTTTGTTTTTGCCCAGCTAGCATCTATTCTGTCTTCTGGGAACAGAAATGCTGGCCTTCCTTCAGCAGCTCGCCCTTTTCTCTGACCCTTCAATCCATGGAGATGGGAATCTGAGCCATAGTGGTTGGCTTGGGGGTCATGTGGACAGGCCCTGGAATGTCTGCTGGAACTGACTGAGAGAAAAGCTCTTTCCACAGGAGTTTCTAAGTTGTGAGGACACAGTCTGGAACTGCTGTCTCCCCATGGCACTCACTTCTGGGAGTCTGCCTGAGACAGAAGCGACCCCAGGGATACAGAGACAGACCTGAAGCCACCACTCATGTACCCTCACTCAGGAGTGCTGAAAGGCAGGTGCTCCCTGGTGTTACCACTTACAGGAACCAGTTAGTCCTCTTCTGGGTCTGCATCAGTTTGCTTTAGAACCAGTTATGGCCAACACCAGTATTACCATTAATGAGCGCTCTTTGTGGGCTGGGCAAGTGCTAAGGACAGTACAGAAAGCACCCCATTTAACTTTCACAACAACAGGATGAGGGTCTGTTCCACCTTGTTTTACATAAGAGGAAACTGAGGCTAAGAGAGGTACAGAGATTAGCTTAAAGCCACATAGCCAGGAAGTGGCAGAAGAGGGGTTTGAACTCTGGGACCTCAGATTCCAAGGCCCATGTTCTGACCCACTAGGTTACGCTGCCCCTGTTGGCAGCTAAGAAACTGTCTTTACAAACAGACTTTTTAAAGGCCCACGTTCTCCAACAGATAGTTCCCAGTTCAAAGAAAAGCAAATACAAATGAAAAGATGCTCAACTTCACTCATAACAGAAATGAAACTACAAAAATAAAAAGCTCTTTGATGTACTAGAATGGTGAGCAATAAGGACACGGGTGATCGCACACACCTGGGATGGACAGGGACTGGTACAACTTGCTGCTGTTGTTGCCAATGAGTCGATGCTGACTTACGGTGACCCCATACGTGCAGAGTAGAACTGTTCCAAAAGGTTTTCAAGGCTGTGACCTTTCCAAAGCAGATCGTTAGGCCCGTCTTCTGAGGTGCCTCTGGGTGGGTTCTAACCGCCGACCTTTCGGCTAGTCCAGCGCTTAACTGTTTGCACCACCCAGGTACGATCTCTGCACCAAGGGAAACCTGACCACAGCTATCCCAACCTCCAGTGCGCATGCCCTTTTACCCAAGGATTCTATGCCTGCACATGTGCAGTACACAAGGTTAGTCACTGCAACACTGTTCGAAAGAGCAGAAGACGGGACCCCTAAATATCCATCAAGGGGGGCTGGTTAAATGCAGCCGGGGACCTCTGCTCAAAAGAACCCTACGTAGTCATCAAATAGCAAGAAGGGTTCTCATAACAAAATAACTTAATAATGGGATGATTTTTGGATATATCTTTCAGTGAAAATGGCAAGGTGTGGGACAATTGAAATTTGTATGGTATGTGCTATTAGTAATATTTAAAAATAAATGAAAGGAAATACATACGTATGTGTATACATACACACACACACACAGATAGATGTGGGTGCGTGTGTCTGCTGGTGTATTTCTAAACTATCTCTGGAAGTATCCCCAAGAAACCAATAACAATCTCGGGGGTGGGGGAGGACTGGGTGGCTGCGGAAATTGGTGAGGGATTATTCATTATATGTATCTTCTCTGGTGGCGTAGTGCTTAAGTGCTACGGCTGCTAACCAAAGGGTTGGCAGTTCAAATCCGTCAGGCGCTCCTTGGAAACTCTATGGGGCAGTTCTACTCTGTCCTATAGGGTTGCTATAAGTTGGAATCGACTCGACGGCACTGGGTTTTATATCTTCCTGAATCTTTAAAACTGCAAATCAAGTCAATGTATTACCTACCCAAAGATAAATAGAAAATTAAAACAAGACCAGAAACTTCTGCCTGCCTTGATGTGTATTCGTACGATCTCTAGTTGTTGGTGTTAGCCGCCTTCAAGTCGACTCACGGCGACCCTATGTGTGCAGAGTAGAACTGCTCCACAGGGTTTTCAAGGCTGAGACCTTTCAGAAGTAGATCGCCAGGCCTGTCTTCTGCACACCACTGCAGACGATCCTCCCAGGACCCCCTTACGTACCACAGTGTAGAAGGAAAAGTGGCCGTGCCTGTCACTTCTCTGTCCACTCGGTCTGTGCAGCATTGGGAGGGCAGGGCTCTGAGGCCCTCTGGCTGAGGGGAGGGTTTCAGGCAGGACAGTTCCAGCGGTGCTGAGCTGCGGGACAGACCCATGCTCTGGCCTAAGTGGGCCCCACCCGACAGCTCACCTGCGTGCTCTCGTCGTGGAAGCCCTCGAGGAAGCTTTCCAGTAGCTCATCGGCATTGTCGATGCGCTCAGCATACTCGCCCACGATCCAGATCATGGCAGCCCGGGCCTCGGGCTCGTCCAGGGAGTCCAGGTTCTCACACAGTGTGGCGATCACACTCTCGTACCTGGGAGACAAGGGCACAGCTGGCCAGGAGCAGTGTGGGAGCCAGGGCAACACCAGGAAGGCCCAGTAGGAGCCCAGAGAGGCAGGCAGCTCCCTTGAGACCTCCAGAGGGTGGTGAGTTAAAGGTATGGGAGTTTCAGATGTTACATTTTAGTTCTTATTTTGGCCTAGGGAGCAGAGAAACAGCTCAGGGGAAATTAAAAATAAAAAATGTTTTTTTTTTTGAAATACTGTCTGTGGCAGAGAAGAAAGAAAGAAATTCCTCTTTCCTTTTCCTGTCCCCAAGCAGAGGCAGATTTCCCACTCATGGAAGGGGTGGGGCACGCACTTGTTGGGGTACTTGCGGAAGATGTCCTTGATGACCACGATGGCTTCCTGGACGACATAGTTGACCTTGGTCTGGATGAGATCGAGCAGCGTGCTCACACAACGCTCTGCTGATTGCTGAGTAGAAACAGAAGGGAAGGAGACGGGTAAGGCCTCTGTCTCCTGTTTCCAATGGGACTTCTGATGAGTATGTCTTGGTCAAGGGCTCAAAGTTACTCCTGGCCCACCTTTCTTATCACAGCAGGAGAACATGCTCCTCAGATAACAGGTGGGAGAACGAGTACAAAATGCCGGCCCTGGGTCCCAAGGAGAGAGGGAGGTAGAACTAGACTGAGGAGAAGGCCAGGGGAAGAGCTTCAGAGAGAGGGGAAAGTCTTTGCGGCTTCTCCAGGCCAAGCCTTTCCAGCTGTCCTCTGGAATGACTACACTCCAGCCTGACCCCCTTCACTTTTACCTGTTTCATGAAAGAGGCTCCTGTGACCAAAAACACATCTCTCCTTGGGGCTAGCCCTTCTCTCCCTCATTCTAACATACTGCACTAATGTCCTGGTGGGAGAGACTCCCATCACAGGCACCAAGGGCAAATGCCTCAGGGGACTCGGGGTGACCAACTATCCCAGGGCCCTCTAGTCACTAGTGGACTGGTATAAGGAGAGTCCAGCTCAGGGGTCAAGGAACCACCCCAGAGGCAGGGAATGGGAAGAGATGAAATGCTAGAATATAGGACTGGAGCGGCCCCAGGGAACCTGAATGAAAGGGGCACATGGTCAGTTGACTTATGCATGACACACACCAGAATGTTCACCAGGCACAGCGCTTGCCAGAAAGCTCCATGAAGTGAAAACTAAGTCTACTAGGACCACCACCTACTTGTGGTTGCCCCATGTCTCAGCTAATGCTGCAGGAAAGCCCACGATAATGATGGGTTAATTTAATCTACAGCAACTGGAAGGCCTAAAGGAGATTACAGAGCAAACCTGCACAATGGGTGCCTGGGGGGCTCTGGGGGTGACCCTCGGGCCTTCCTGGACACAGGCACTAGCAGATTTTGCTAGAATCTGATGGTCTTCTGGTTTCAGCTCCCTCCCTCCCTCCTCTGGCTGAGGCAGTCCCAGGGCCTCACCTCCACCTTGATGGCACAGCGGCCGATGGCTCGCACAGCTTTCCGTACAAAGTCCACATCCACCTCTGTTGCGTACTCTTTCAGCTCCGCCAACACCTGGGGCCCAAACACAGAAGCGGGGGGCTGGGGGGAGCGCTGGGGTTCTGCCTTCTGATTGAGGTGGAAGGCCCAAGCAAGGGGAGGAAGACAGCTGTCAGGTACCGAGAGTGGGACGCAGGGAAGGACAAGTTAGTTGGTAGGGCTGGAACGACCTTTGTTTAGTTGATCTAGCTGACACATCAACCTAACTACCACTTTTCAAAAGGATGGAAGATAGGTAATAATAGGGAGGAAAAATTCTTTAGTAACAAAAACATCAGTTAACATCTGTTGAGTGCTTACAGGCTCCGTGCCCTGTGCTACGCCCCCTTCATGGGGAGGGACCATTATCAGTGAGACAGACAGCTGCCCAGAGACCACAGCTCGCTGCTGGTGAGCCTGGTTGACACCAAACCCACGGCCCCAACCACCACACTGCTGACCTGGGCGATGTTGGCTTGGGACGCTAGGCGGATCATGATGTCTAGCTTCTCCAGCTTCACGTAGATAGGGTCATTGTACTTCACAAAGAAGACCTTCATCTCGTGCTTCAGGATCTCAGGCCTGGTGGTGGGGCAGGGTCGCCCAGAGAGCAAGGAGCAAGGCATCAGCCTGTGGGAAAACGCCTCCACATTTGCTGGGACACTTTTCCTGGGGCCTGAGGCGGGGCCTGACATTGTGAAGGCAGGGCCCTAGCCAGAGCGGCACACTCCTAAGGGCCCCCTGGCCTGCCTGAGCAAGGTTCCGAGCGGCCACTGCGTGTCCAGCCACATCACAGGCAGGGGACAGGGAGTGCACACAAGAGGCAGTTTACATCCGGGAGGCAGCAGGCCCCACGGGCACGGGCTTGGGAATCAGACAGGCCTTGGTTCTAACCCCGGCTGGGACCTTAGGCCTCTGTTTCTACGCCCATGAAATGGGAATGACACCATCCTTAGAAAGGCCTGGATTTTGGGAGTGTTCCCACTGTTCCCTACCTGATAAGGATAGGTAACTGTGCCTAGACTGTCTGTACAATCAACATGGTTCATGCTGAACACCTGCTTTCCTGGTGGGAGTCTTGAATCTCAGAACGTGCCAGGCAGAGAATGCCCATGTGACCAATACCCCCCAAACCCTTGGGCACTGAGTCTCAAATGGGCTTCCCTGAGCAGAAACATGGCACATGTGTTGTTGCACTTCACTGCTGGGGGAGGAGAGCACTCTGTGACCTCTACGGGAGGGGAAAGCCCTGGATGCTGGCATACGGATTCTTCTAGACTCTGCCTATGTCTTTTCCTTCATAATCCGCCTGTGTATCTTTACTATGTTACTATAACAGGACTTAGTCATGAGTACAGCTATATGCTGGATCTGTGAGTCCCTGTAGCAAATTTCTGAAGGTAGGGTGGTCTTGGGGGCCCCTAACACAGATCCCCACATAACAGGGCTATTGTGAGGGTTAGACGTGAAGCATTCAGCATGATGCCTGGCTCAGAGAAGGCGCTCCCTACACAGGTGCTACCACTGCAGAGCTCTTTCATGTGTGCCATTGCTCCTGTCCTCAAAGCTACAACTGCCACCACCTGCCTCTTTTCCTTGGATGAGACAACATCAGAGAGGTTGAGAGGGTTGCATAAGGTCACACAGCTGATGCTAATAAGTGGGCAAGACGAGTCACCAGCTCCTATGCCCTTTTCAGAAAAGAGAGGAGGAAGGAGAAGGAATGAGGACAGATGGCAGAAAAGGGAGAAGTCACAGTATAGAGGAAGGAGGTACCCTGGGCACTCAGTGCTACTGTGCTGGTGGCTGGGCGGTCCTGGCAAAGCCAGGAGTCGCTGGTGTGCCCTGGGCGGGGAGGCAGGAACCTGAGCCATGGAGCAGGAAGATGGGATTTCTGCAATCAGGACTTGGCAAAAGCTGCCCAGACACATGTCAGGACTGGACCAGGCAGTGCCTCGGTGACGTGGACAACTTCTGATAAGATTTACTGTGCCAAATACAGCACAGGATGCCCTTTCACCCCGATCTGGACCTTTAGGTCACTACAGCTTATTAAGTCCAGTGACCAAGGCACGGGTGTGTAAAGGCCCACACTGCAACTCTGAGTCCCTAGCCTGATCCTGTCGCTTAGGCATTCAGAAAGCTTTCCTGTATTTACCCCCCAAATGTCCCTATTCACCTGGCGTCTCTAGGCCCCCAAGAGTGTACTACAACGGCAAGAAGCATGTGCTCTCCCAAGAGAGAATGGCTGGAAGAGGCTGCTGTTCTTGCGTACCCCTGCTCCCAGCAACAGGGCCTGCTATAAGGTATGGATGCTCAGTAGTTACTTGCTGAATGAGTCATCTGACTGTACAGGCTGGGGCAGAACTCAGGAGTCCAGTCCCACTCCACAGAGCTGCACGGCTCCCTCACCACCACAGAGCAAAGGAGGTGACCATTCCAATGAAGCTGTCCTGCTCTGGGCCCCTCAGAACCAGTGCTGGTCCACTCTTTCCTGCCTGTATTCTCCCCCTCCCCCGAATCAGGCTCTTCCCACAGGAACGGTGGATGACCATTGCAGTCCTTCCCATGGAGGGGAGAGGAGGGGATGCACAGTGCCCTGGATCAATACCCCTCCCCCATGCCCGAGGTTGATGCAAAGTCCAAGGGTTCTTAAGCATCTCGGAGTCCTCCAGCCTCAGGCAATTGGACTGGAGCTATGGACTCTGTTCCCAGAAAACAGGTACACACAAACAGAATTTTACACACCACTTCTGAAGGGCTCGGTGGACTTGGAAGCCATTCGCTCTCCATGGTTAAGAACCTCGACTCCAGCCTTTACCTAGCCTGCTACCTGGTTAGGTTAAGCCAGGGTTTCCCAACCTCAGCATTATTGACATTTTGGGCCAAAGAATTCTTTGCGGTGGGGGCTGTCCCGTGCATAATAGGAATGTTGAGCAGCATCCCTAGAATCCCTAGATGCCAGCAGTCTCTCCTCCCCTTAAGGTGTCGCAACCAAAAGTATCTCTAGACATTGCCAAATGTTCCTGGGGGGACAAAAGTGCCCCAGCTGAAAACCAATGGATTAAGCTATTCTTCAAGACGTCCAGCATGGTGACAGGTCAGTTTCCCTTCGGCAGTCATTGTTCCCATCAAAGAGACTCCCTCTGGAGTGCACACTGCTGGTGTGTGGGAGGCCCGTTACCTTTTCTGCACGATGAGGTTGATGTTGCGCAGGGCCACGTACTGCAGCTCAGGCTCGGCAGACAGCAGTGTGACCAGGGGTGGGGCCAGCTTCTTCAGCAGTGTGCCGTAGTAGTCCAGGTCCTTGGACAACATCTCCATGAACTTCATCAGCACCTTCACAGCAGACAGCACCACAGCAGAGTTGGCGTGGGACAGTCTGGGGGTGACGCGCTCGCAGATGCTTGGGTCCATTCCAAAGGGGCAAAAAGGAGAGACAGACAAGGGAAAACACCCTGCTTTTAGTTCTCAAAATATCATGTCTTCTGCAGGAGGAAGTCTAGATCCTGGTTCTGCTGTCTGCTAACTGAGCCCAAGCAAGTTACAACTTGTCTGAGCCTCAGTACCCTCATCTGTAAAATGGGGAAGATACTGCCTGCTTCACAGGGTTGCTGAAGGTTTAAATGAGATAATGTGTGCAAAGTACCCAGCACAAAGTGGCCACCCAAGGAAGGACAATTAGTCTGTACATGCCTGGAGCAACAGAGGAAGAAGGAAAGCCAGGAATAGGAGGATATGGAATGTGTGACTAACTGCCTCTATGAACGAAAACTTCCTTTGCCATGAGACTAGAGGAACTGGATGGTGCCCGACTACCACTACTGAACATTTTGATCAAAGATTCTATAGAAGAATCCTGATCAAAAGGGGGAAAATGCAGAACAGAATTTCAAATTCTCAAGGACTCCAGACTTTCTGGAGCCAAGGGAGCTGAATGAACCCCTGAAAACTACTGCCCTCATATAATCTTTAAAACTTAAACTATCCCCTGAAGTCTTCTTAAAACCAAACAGTAGTTTAGCTTAACTAGTAAAACATGCCTGCTTTGAGTATTACACTCTTTTAAGAACTATCTATATGTGATCAAAGTGACAACGGCAATTTGAAAGGTTAGACAAGAACCTTAGGGGGCAGTGAGTTTACGTTAACATGGGTGGAACAACTCAGAAAAGAAGGGTGAGAATGGTTGTAGAACTTGAAAAGTGTAATCAATGTCACTGAATTGTACATGTAGAAACGGATGAATTGGTGTATGTTTTGCTGTGTATATTCTCAAAAACAAAAAAATAAAATTAAAAGAAAACCTATAGAGCAGTTCTACTCAGTAACCCATGGGTTGCCATGAAAAAAAAAAAAAACAAAACAAAGCACCCAGCACAGTGCCTGGCATGTAGTGAGTACACTATAAATGTCAACTCCTCCCTCCTACTGCGAGGGTGTTCAAAAGGGGCAGGTTAACAGGTTGGTTAAGATGAACAGTCAGTTGAGTCCCAGCTGGTAACCCTGCACAACTCCCTCTACCTCTCTAAGTGGGAATATCCTTCTCTGTAAAATAAGGAATGATGATGGGACCTCCTTCACAGAGTGGCTTTAGGGGTCATCTAATGCACAGAAGATACCCAGCAGAGCCTCAGGTTGACTTTTCAGTGAAAAGTCAATAAATGGTTGCTGTGATGCTACCAATCTTTAGCCAGTCTGGGGTGACTGGGGTCTCTTTCAGCTCCAGAAGCCCTGGCTTCTATAAGTGCCCACAGCGAGCAGTAAGCTGACTGCCTCAAACAATACGCATGCTGCTGACGGTATGGCTCTGGAGAGCCGAGAATCTACAGGCCTCTCTTGAGATGTGTATGAGGATGGTTTGTGCAGAAAGGCCTGGAAAGGACCCACTAGAGGCCTGAGGCCCAGCCCGTTGTTGGAGCCTCCTGAGGACGAGGCCATGCTGGGCTGGTGAGCCAGGGACAGCCTGCTCACCTCTGGGCCTCGCGGTCGTCCTTGGGCGTGTAGTTGGCCAGGCAGTCCAGGATGAAGATCTGGCCCCACTCGGTGCACTCGTTTAGGGCGGTCAGCAGCTTGTTAATGGATTGTGGGTTCAGGTCGAGCAAGTTGCTGCTGGGGTGAGACTCGGCAATCTCTGAGAGGGCAGCCACTGCGTTTGCCACCACCTGGGTTAGAAGGTGGAAGGGGTAGGGGCTAGGGCACTGCTCATAGGCCAGGGGCAGTAGGGCTAATGCTCCCCGACACCCCATGCTGGCCGGCCAGAAGGAGCATATCTTGAAGGGAACATATCGATGCGCAGGGTCTGGAGCATCCCCGACACCCACCCACTCTTGGCACTCATGCTATCGACTCCTCTGTAAATTAGGGCTAAAATAACCGCACCTACCATTTAAGAAAAAGAAGCAAAACAAAAACAAGCAAGAACGAGCTCCAAGTGCCAGCAACAGAAAGCATTCCCAACTACCAAACACAGTAGACTTCATCCAGCTACAACAGCCCATTTCAGGGTTTGTCAAAGTGTGCTTCTCAGAAGTAGACAATTTCTGTGAGCCCCTTAGAGCTGCTGGCAGTGGATGGGCACTGGAGGGCAGAGGGGCTTGCCAGGTGAAGCTCTGGGCTCTCAATCCAGTTTCACTAGAGTGGCAATTTTTACTTGTGTTCTGCATTGTTTCCACTTTTCCCTATGACGAAATGCTACAACGCCCATCCCTGTCCCTGCCATTCGCGCCTACGTGGGATCCGCGTGTCTGTAGGTTACAGAGTGGGAACGACCAGGTTGAAGGGCTTGTGCATTTCATTTTTAACAAGCTCTGCCAAACTGCCTTCCAAAATGCTGCCAGCGCTGTGTGTGAGTATACTGGTACGCCTACCCAGCCACATGCTGGGGCCTTATCTTCCAGGCTATACTACTTCAAGCTGATCCTTTATAACCCTGCAAGACATGAGCAAAGGGAAAGCGCCTTCCATTCAGGGATGATGGTCTTGGTGAGAAGACAGTGATAATGACCGTGACTGGAAGGGGAAAGAGGAGGGCGTAAGTTTTGACTGCACACCCACTGAGGACCAGGCCATGCCGGCCCCTTTACCTTCACAGCTCTAAGCCTCACGGCAATCCTGCCAGTCATGCAGAATGGGACCCATCTTACTGAGGAAGAAAAGAGGGCCCTGAAAGGTCAAGCAGCTAGCCCAAAGTCACACAGTGAGTTAGAGATGGTACAGAGAAGGAAATTCAGGTCTAGCTCATTCCACTTCAAGGTACAAGCACAATGAACCCACCCAGCAGGGCTCTGACTTCTAGGAACTGGAGAATTGCCTGGCAGAGGGTGAAGCCGAAGTCTCCCAAAGCGACCCAGGAGGTGATAGAGGAGGCACAATGGATGTGGCAGGGGCTTACCATGGGGTTAGAGTCAGAGATGAGGTCTTTCAGGGTGTCCAGGAAGCCCTGGTCCTCCACCAACTGGGCGTTAATATCATGAAGCTTAGCCACACACACGGCCGCTGTCTTGCGCACGTAGGGATCCTCGTCTTTCAGGCACTTCCGGAGGGGCTCGCACAGGTACTCTGTGATCTTGTCAACGCGGATGCAGCCCATGGTCCGCACAGCCAGGGCTCGGATCAGGGGGTTGGGGTCCTCACAGTCCTGGGGAACCAACCATTGGTCAGGGGCAGGGTGAGCCACATGTGGCTTCAGATTCCACCTGGCCTGCTCACATTAGGAGCTCTGAGCCCAGGTGGACTGAGCAACATCAGATGGCTGCTGTGGAAGCCCCCACCAACTGGAGGAACAGTATGAACAGTAAATGCCATGTGATGGTTCCCCTGCATTTATCAGACACTGTGCCAGGGGCTTCGCCCATTCTCTCCTTTAACCCTCATGGTAGATACACAATACTGGCCCTGTTGTACTCATGAGGAAGCTGAGGCTCTAGGAAGGTTGGGGTCTTGTCCAAATTCACAAAGCAGAGCTATTACTCAAACCCACATCCATCCAGCATCACAACCCGCAATTTTCCCACTGGACCACAGAAGCCCTTGCTTTCCCAACTCTGTGTATCAGCAGGGCTGATGGAGCTAGGGTTCTAAAGGTGCATAGAGCTAATGACTCACAACCCTCCCTCCTCTGTCTGGGGGACAGAAAACGTAGAAAGGAGCAAAGTCTAGAAGGGGGACACAAAGGATGCAGGGCAAGGGTCCATACCCAGAGGCGTGAGGAGATTCAACAGGCTTGGTGCGACCTCACATGGAATGAGTTAAGTACCTGATTTTCTGGAAAGAGTGGGGCACACTGCTGGAGAAGAGGCCCTGGGCTGAGCAGGGGGAGGCGGTCTAAGGGCCCGGAAGGGAGCCTGAGTGCTTCCACCAAGGGCCACAGCTGCCTCACCCCCCAGGAGATAAGGGGAAGGCAGAGCAGTGAGCACCCTGTGCCTCCTTCTACCAAACCCTCCCTTACCTTCACAAAGGTGTTGACGGCCATAATGGCCATGTCAGGCTGACTCTTGGCATAGTTCATCAAGTATAGGTACACCAACTTCTTCAGCTCCAGGTTGTCTGTCTGCATACAGTTCACCACGTCAGGGAAGAGGGCACTGAAATGTCAAAGTGGTGTCAGCATGGGGCAGGCTGAAGAAATGGAGAGATTTTTCAGGCAGCTAATTTTGTGGGAGTGGGGAACAGTGGATAAGAGGGAGGGAGAAAGATAAACAGAAATTCCTAGTGAAAAGGAAGGCAACAGCTACGTTGTTACCACAAACGCCTATTGATAGAAATGAAATTCCAAAGAGGTGACTCTAAAAACAAACAAATTCCTTTCCTCTTTTCACAGAGTTCAGATATGAGCTCTGGAGCCTGTCAGACCTAGCTCCAGCCCCAGCTCTACCTCTTGCTATCTATATGATGTTGGGAAAATTCCTTTGTCCTAAGTCTCCCTTTCCTCATTTGTAAGAAGGGTGTCACAAAAACCCACTTCACAGGATCCTGTGATAATTAAATGAGACAACTTAAGCTCATGTCTGAGAGGTGCTGAGCAAATGAAAACTATTCTTTTCTCCTCCCTGGTACTTCACGTGGCCCCCTTTTATGTTGGGCTGCTGGCTCCAGAGGGTGCATAGAGAAGCAGGGATGGGTCTGTGCTGCTTTCATTACAAGGGCCAGCTCTGGTACCCACTCAGAGGCAGCACCAGCATGTGTGGAGGAGCTCCCACTATAGGCCAGGTTTCGTGCAAAGGACTGTACATACTTGATTAGGCCAGGGGACTAGCGCCATGTTACACAAGAGAACTCTGAGGGTCACAAACATCAAATAACCTGCCTGAGGAGCCAGGTCTGACTCCAAAGCCCACGCTCGTGACTGTTACACTGACTGGAACCCTTCCCAACATGGTACCCAATGGTGTCAGAGTCACAGGCCCTGTTGAGATGTGAAATATAGTTAGAGATCTACTTTCTATCTCTGGAAGCATCACCTCTCAATTTTTGGGCTTTTACGGGCATGGACATAGTCATATAGACTTAAGAGGTCAAGGTGAATTTCCTGAGCAGGGAGAGGGCCACTGTGGCCAAGTTCCAACAGGCAAGAGTGCAGCTGGAGCTGAAATTGATGCATCACCTTGAAAGATGGTGCACCAAGAAGAAAGGGGAGTGAAGAGGAAAGGAGGAAGACCTGCTGAGGGGCCTGACTTGCTCTTTTGTGCCCGTCACATCAGCAAAACAAGCTCACTGGAGATGGAAGAACAAAGATATTTCCTCTGTGAGGAGGTGACACCCGTGTTCTAGTTAAAGGAGTGTGGCTTTGTCCTAGGACTAATCTGATTTGGACAGAGGCCCAGTTTTCCAGCAAAGGCCCGAGCCCTTCAGTGCTCTGTCTGCAGCAGAGATCTTTGCACAGCTTTCCCTCCTCTGCTCACCTGGGGGTCTCTTGCTGAGGGTGGCAATGGGATACAGAAATCCATGGAGAATGGGGTGGGATCAGTGTAACTGTGCTCCAGGACCCAAATGGGGGACTGCTCCATGTCAGCACCCAAACCATGAGCACAGGGCTGGATGCCATGAGGGCACAGAGGGGAGGGGATAGGCACCTTGGACCTGGATTTCAGAAGTGCTGGGCTTGAGTCCTCGTTTTGCCATTAACCACATGACCTTTGGGGTAATCGTTTTACTCCTTTTTTAGCTTGTTTCTTTGGTAGTAAAAATATCACTACCTACAATATGGGAATCATAAAGAATTAACTGAGAAAACATATCTGAAAGTTCTGCAGACTCTTTAACACTGCAAATGTATGTCGTCATAAAATCCAGTCCCTGCCTTTGAGGGCTTTCTGATCTGGTGGGTGGGTAAACACAAGTACTATACATGAGAAGATACAGCAAAACCTGCCAAAGCCAGAACTTGTGTATGGCGGAAACCTGTCAGAGAAGGAAAACTCAAATATTTTCCACTAACAGGAGCAACAGAAAAGTGCTAAGACTGTACCCTGCTAAAGGTGGAAAATTTGTGAGACCTGGAAAGACAAGGGCAGTCCTGCTGAGTTCCGGCTCTCACAGGTTTCACTGTACTTCCTCATACAGTACAGTCTAGAATTAAAGCCGGGTGACAGAGACAAGGGCTGCAAGGCCAGAGCAGTAAGAGGTACATGTGGGTGGGGTGACAAGGGAAGGCAACAGAAGAAAGTGGACCGTGAATGGGTTTTAAAAGACAGGGAAACGAGCTGGGTAAACGTCAAAGGGGAAATGGGGTTCTAGGCAGTGGAAAGCTTGGGCAAAGGTGTAGCAGCAACTCTACATAGGATCTGCTCCAGCAAACAGATGCAAACCAGAGGTTGCAGACTGGCAAGGAATTCAACAAATCCAATCTGCGTGTGTTTCACCTGGACCTCACGGTGTTTGTTTGTGTGTGTAATGGCTGGCATTTTAAAATAGAGATTAAAAATGTTAAAATGCAGAGTTCCAGTTCTTTTTAAAAACCAGAAGACCTGGCCGCACTGGGTTCATTTTCCCAGCAGGTAGCAATCCTGTGGGGTTTGACGGGTTCATGCCACAGTCTCTTTATCATCTATTGCCTTTGCAACCTGGTCCACTTCTCCTGCTACCATGACTGCCTGGCCCCATCAGCATTTGAGCTTGTGAGCCCTGTGTAAACAAAACCTCTGTTTGGAAAGGAGGCTGGGAAAGAGAGCTATACGAGGGGAGATGTGGGTCCCCGGAGGCACTCTAAAGGAGAGGAGATGTGTACTGAACCCATGTTATCAGCCATCCCTGTCAGCGGGCCTCTGGCCGCCACCCAGCCCACTCCTGCACACCTGACGTCTTTGCCCACGGTCATTGATGCAATCACTTTTTTCACCGCCTCCTTCTTCTTCTCCTTCTTGTCACTGTTGAGCTCTGCTTTCAGCTCGAAGATTTCCCCTAAGAAAAGGGGGCAAGTCATGAGCGATCCATCCCCACGCTGCCCGGAGATAATCCCCCTCCCCAACTTCTGAAGGAACTGGAGGGAGGCAAGTAAAACACCCTGTGCTGCCAGCTGAGGGCAGCTCTACGCCCCTGGCCTCAGGTGGGACAGAGCAGTGTAGGACCAGAATGCTGCTGAGAGAGGAATCGTCAAGATGCAAGCTTGGAGACCACGTCGGTGGCCACATTGGATCTGGGAGAGAGGAACCATAAGAGCTACAAAGGTTTTGGAGGAGACAAAAAGTGTGGAGGCAGGTCCTGCTCAGCTGGACTGCTAAAAATGCTGAGAGGAAACGCAAGTTCTTCTCAGCTACTCGCTGCCGAACGCCTCCGAGGCTGAGTGTGATAAAATCTGGGAACTTAAGTTTGAGGGGTGAGGGTGGATTTGGTTGATTCCCACACAAAGGCTCTTCCTGTTTTCCTAGAACATCCAGTTAAAACCGCTTGCTCGGGGTTTCACTTCCTGAGCCACAGTGGTTGCTCAGACTCTGAAGATGGGAATTCAGCTGCCTCACGAGGGCTCTAGCACGTAATAAATTGTTTCGAGAACTTGGTGACCTGCAAAAAGCTAATGCGGAAGTAGGGTTGTTCAGGGGCCTACCATGGAGAGGTAGTCAGGACCCCCCACAAGGGGTAAGAGGGCAGATTCTGGAGTCAGGCAGGCCTCCCAGCCTCAAAACAACCGCAGCAGATTATCCTGAGCCCTTCTTGAAGCCAGCACCACACTAACTTCTTCCCATGCTTTTCTGATTTCATCCTCACAACGCTGTGCTCCCCCCATTATACAGATGAGCAGATGGGGCTTTACAAGATTCAATAACTTGCTGATGATACTGTACAGTGAGGAGATGGAGGGCCAGGATCAAAACCAGCTCAGCCACCTCCAAAGCCAGTGCTCTAAATCACTGTGCTCTTGCCTGCCCAGGACAACTCACCTTGCTTCTCTGCACCTGTTTTCTTGTCTGTACTCTCTGCCTTTACTGGGTGTTGAATTAGCTCATTTGATCCTCACATGTGAAACCCTCACCTCAGTGCCTGACGCTCAGTGGGCACTGATGGTGGCTACTATTATGATTCATTCATCATGTCCTCTGCCTCAGGTCCCTCTTTTGCAGCATGAGTGCCCTGGGCTTCCCTTTTGAGTTACTCAGGGTGGGGGTGGTACAGTAACTATCATGGGGGAAGTGCTAGGTGAATTTACAATGAAAAAAGGAAAACACATAGGTTTTTATCATGACTGAGTGGAACAATGTGGGGTTCAGCAAAGAACTTGAGACAGACACAGCAAACAAGGTTAACTGAGATCAATCACTCAGCACAACCAGAGGCAAGGCCACACTGTGGGTATTGCTCAACAAAGCCAGCAGGAGTCTGCAGACCTCGCAGCTCAAATTCATGGCCCTGCAGGGCTGAAGGGACACACACCCTTCTTTCCCAAGACACTGAGGGGCCATGTCTCTCTGCTCTGGGATCCAACAAACCATGACGATCTTGACCCTGGACTCCACTGCAAGGCTGTCTGCTCTACTCTGCTCAAAGCATTTGGTCAGACAAAGACCCATTAGCTGAAGAGTCTAGGCCTGAGTCACCTTAGCTCCAAGGAAGCTGGTGGGTGAACTTAGGGTCTGCCTGCTTCTGAAATATCTCCTTCCTCTAATGGTCCCCAAATCCAGTCTGTCACCAATCCTACCTTCCAAATCACTCTCAGGACATCCGATTCTCTCTACCCCCAGTGCTGCCCCTGGTTCAGGCACCATTATCTCCCATCTGAGCTGCGGAATTGGTCTCCTTACCTCTCTCCAGTTTTACTTCCCCAACCATCATTAGAGTCTGTCTCGGACCTTCCCTCACTGAAAACCATCACAGATGTCAGATTTAAGATAAGAACTTGGACATCTCTCACCTGACACCTCCACTCCAAAAAAAAAAAAAAAAAAAACCAAATCCATTGCTATTGATTCCAACTCATGATGACCTTATAGGGACAGAGTAGAACTGCCACACAGGGTTTAATCTTCATGGAAGATTAAACTATAATCTCCATGGAAGCAGACTGCCATATCTTCATTCTCCCATGAAGTGGCTGGTGGGTTCAAACCACTGACCTTTTGGTTACTAGCCAAGTGCTTAACCGCTATGCCACCAGGGCTCCTTCCCCTCAAAACAAACGAAAACCAAACCCACTGCCATCGAGTTGATTTCAACTCATAGTGACCTTATAGGACAGGGTAAAACTGCCCCACAGGGTTTCCAAGGCTGTAAATCTTTATGGAAGCTGGTTGTCACATCTTTCTCCCATGGAGTAGCTGGTGGATTCGAACCACCTACCTTCTGGTTAGCAGCCAAGTGATTTAACCACTGTGCCACCAGGGCTCCTTGCCCCTAAAATAGACCCCACAAAAACCTACCACTGACACCCCCAAAACACTCAGCACTCAGTTCACCCCTCCGGCCTGGCTCACCAGGCCATACCTGACCTAGTTTCTGCAAACCTCTGCAACCTCCTCTTTCATTCCTCTCCTCATTCACTCCTGCTCAACGACTTTCCTTTCCTTGAATATGTCATGGGCAGAGCACTCACTCCCCTCTCCTTACCCACACCACCTTTATGTGGCCAGCTCCCTCAGCCCTCTCACAGCTCCCTGCATTTCCCTCATCACAGTGCCCAACGCCTAGGTCAGAGACTGTCTTCTCCACTGCATGTGGCAGGTGCTCAATAACAACTTGCTGGACAAACACAGGAAATGCCTGATGAAGGGCAGGCATCAGGTCCTGGCTCAGCAGATCTAACAACAGACTCTTGACTTGGTCAGCAGGCACGTGTCAATCTCACTTGGAAGGAAGGAGAGAGGAAGGAAGGGCTGGTCAGAAAGATGCTTACAGGGTTAAAGCACATTGGTCAGCTACTACAATATCTTCCATTGCCCTAAAAGTGGAAAAGCCCAAAATACCTAACAACATAACACAAGCGTAGCAAATTTCAGTTTAGTAACCCAACAGACTAAATGTAAGTCGCTAGGACTGTGGGAAAATGTTTGTGATAATGGCAAACGAAAAACAGGATGTAAATGTTGACCGCAATCCATCAAACATATGCTCATGGATAACGACTAAACACACACCCCCTCCACAACCACCGTGGGGCTGCTGACAGGATTATGTGTGCTTTCTTTCCCTCCAGAAAACACACACGTCACGTTTAACAACTGTAAGCCATGGGGAAAATGGGAGGGGGGCTTTTTTTCCATACTTGGAGCTAATGCTCTTTCCTTCTTGAGTTCTAATAAGAGTGGTCAATTTCTTAGACCACCAATAGCTAATTTTTTTCTCATCTACAAGGTGAAGAAGCTCTGGGGCATTCCCACCGCCCGCTTTCATGCCATGCCTCTTACCACCCTCCCCCGCCCACAACCCCAAAACCTCCCATAGGCGATAGGCAGAAGGAACAGGCAGGGAAAGAGTAGGCCAAGGTCCCACAAAGAAACAAATAGTACCTTTCTTGGTGGTGGTGAAATATTTTGAGTCAGTCATTTTGGTCCCTTATTGGTGGCCAGACTCTGCAAGACAGAAAAGAAAGGGATGACTTTCAGTTATGTTCCATTCCATTTTCAGTTACAGTGCAGAGAGGGAAGAGGAGAGAAGGATCCAGCACACATGGGGTGTGGGAAGATAGTTATCTCTGCTGGACAATCATCTGTTAGATAATGGCTGGTCAGATTTTGGAGGGTAATTCTGACAGGTCTGCCCAATTTTTGACTCCGCATCTCCCTTGACTCACCAATTCTACTTCTAAGAATCTCTCTCACAGAAGTATCTGCACAAGGACATTTGTATAAGGATTTACTGCAGTTCTGTCCCCAACAATGTCTAACTGGAAATACCTTAAATGTCCATCAGTAGAGGAATGGGTAAACGCTCTGGAAGAGTCCACAGACATGAAAAGGCACTTAACAAATGTAATTACAGCAGCCCCCTCGTGGAACTCACTCTGTGCCAGGCACTGTTCTAAGTGCTTCACACACGTTAATGCATTAAAGCCTCATCACAGCCACATGGAGGGGCTATTAAAATCAAACCAAACCCACTGCCATAAGTCGATTCTGACTCATAGCGACCCTATAGGACAGAGTAGAACTGCCCTGTAGGGTTTCCAATGCTGTAATCTTTATGGAAGCAGACTGCCACATCTTTCTCCTGCAGAGCAGCTGGTGGGTTCGAACCACTGACCTTTCAGTTTGTAGCTGAGTGCTTAACCACTGTGCCACCAGGGCTCCCTATATAGTCAAATGAGTTTGGAAAATGGTGAGTTTAAAATGCTAGGTAGCAACAGAACAACCAGAATGGACAAAATGAGAAATGTTCATGTATTGTGAAGAATGTAACCAATGTCACTGAACAACGTGTGTAGAAATTGTTGAATGGGAACCTAAATTGCTGTGTAAACCTTCACTAAAAAAACACAATAAAATATAAAAAAAAAAAAAAAGCCATGTAGGTTTCTTTTCTCCACTACTTTCTGAGTTTCTAATAAACTGACGTTCACTGTTCATCTCTTGAGAGGACTAGAATGTATACCTGGCAGACTCTAAAGTGTTTCCCAAACCCATCTGAGCAGCTTTATCACAGCGTCCCTCAGGGCATCCTCCGGTGCAGAGCTCACCGTGTGAAGCGCTGTACTAAGGCAACAGGACACAGAGCGTACAAAGGCTCGCTTGTTCGTCGAATGGACATTTATTTATTGAGCATCTGCTGTGTATCTCAACAGGTCCCTAGGTGGCGCAGTTTGCATTGGACTGATAACCTAAAGGTTGGTGGTTTGAAGCCACCCAGCAGTACTGCAGAAGAAAGGCCTGGCAACCTGCTTCTGTAAAGATTACAGCCAAGAAAATCCAATGGAGCATAGTTTTACTCGGTAACATATGGGTTGCCATGAGTCAGAATCAACTCAACGGCAACAGGTTTCTTTTTGGGTGTGCTGCAATAGTTCCTCCTAGTCAACACCACCCAAACCCATTGCCGTCAAGTTGATTCTGACTCATAGAGACTCCATAGGACAGAGTAGAACTGCCCCATAGAGTTTCCATGGAGCACCTGGTGAATTCGAACTGCAGACCTTTTTGGTGTGCAGCAGTAGCACTTAACCACTATGTCACCAGGGTCTCCCCTGGTCAACAGATGGTCAATAAAAGATGCCACATGGGAGCCAAGTACCCTGGACACATGGCAGAGGCTCCAGAGACTGTTCTAACAGTTATTAAGGTGCTATCATTTTAAGTGTCCCTATTAAAGCCAGGGAATTTATAGACATTATCTCATTTAATCCATAATCTTTAATCCTACGAATGAGACAACTGCTTTCAACTCCATTTTACAGATGAGGCAACTGAGGTTCAGGGATGTTAAGTAACTTCCCAAGGTCACAACGCTTATGGTGGCTGGGCTACCATCTCGGGTCTATCTGAGCTCAGAGCCTTTGCTCTGTGGATGAAGAAATCCTGCTTCCACCACCTGACAGGGGAGGACAGAGCTCTGACAGTGGCTAAGAACCTGTTGCCGTCGAGTCACAACCTTCCAGAAGTTTCAGATGATACAGAAAACCATACAATCCCAAAACGAGAAATCTGAATGAAGAAAACCCATTCCACTTTGTCCCTTCTGTTGCCTCTATGGAAGGGACTCAAACAGAACCCATCAGCATGTTCTTTCAATTCCTTACTGCGTGGTGGTGACATGAGGTTACTGGTGCGATGGATGGGAGGGCTCATTTCAAAAGTCTCTGGAAATGAAGCCGACAAGGCTTCTCTCCAGCCCAACTGTATTTTTCCAGCTTAAGCTTGCAGTTACAGCAGGATGGCACTGGGACGGTCCCAAGGTGAGAAATGTCCACGGATTTTGTTTTAGTAATCAATGGAAAACGAGACTCTGAGTTGCCTTAAATCCTCTGTAGATCTAGTTGGAATAAAGGACTCACTGACAAAACAGTAAAAAGAAAGACACAATTCTACTTTCCTTTTTCTTTGCGAAGTTGAAAAGGGACAATGGCACTTTTCTATGGGAGCTTCGAGAAAGAGCAGACGAGAAGCTGCATCTGATGACTGAGCCCTCAGATGGGGATTCTGCCTTGACTGGCCTCACGGTGTGAGCCAGGGCTGTATCCACAAAGAGAAGGTCTGCGTTGGCCTGCTTCACGGTGCCACTCCCTGTCCCCCTTCAACCTAGCCTAGGGCTTGGTATATGGTAAGTGTTCACTGAATAGTTACTGAAAGAAATTTAAAAAGGCCACTGAAAATCCAGGGAGCCTCCACCTGACTTTACACAGCTCTGTTATGTAACTATTTAGCATTGTTTCCAACAGAATCTACTTAAAATAAAGAAAAAAATTTTTTAATGACACACAAAGCCATCTTCTCAGTGAAACCTCATTAACTTAAGAGTTTCTTTTTGGAGCTCGAAGAATGAGCAGGTAAGACCATGGGGATTTCTGCCATACAATAAGGGGCACATGGTTTCGGATGGCACAGACATGGGAGCATAACAGGTAGGAGTACTCAAAATATAAAAGTATTCTCTTTCTCAAATTTAAGAGTCTAGTCTCAATAGAGAGATAATTGGAGGTAAAGGTGGCTAAAAAACCACAGGCCTCAAAGAATTACAGAAATTAACATATAAGCCCCTCCAATGTTAAATCTAGTAGGAAGTAAAAATAAAACAATAACTTAGATGTCTAACTTCAGAGCTGCCCAGAAATTCTTTTCATAAGCGAGGCCCAGACACAACTAAGCCACAGCCTTCCACAGCGGAAGCCACTGTCCAGGGGCTTTTTCCTTATCTCCAGGCACACAACACAACCAGTGGGAGCCCTCAATTCCCAGGCCACACCTGCAGGTGACAGATCTGTGTTGTATACAGCTGATCAGGAGGAGAAGGGAGGGGAGCTTCCTTTCGGAGGGGCTTTAAAAAGCAACGGAGCTGCAGGATGGGCTGCTGATATTCTTACAGCACTGAACTTCTGAAGACACTTCTCCTTTCACAGGTGCAAAGGAGCAATTGAGTCACACACCTAAATGGCCACCCAGCGTGCTGACACTGGCTGCTGCTTTTTTCTGCAGTATCTATTTTGCATATCCCTCTGCAGAGGGCCTGGGGGAGACTGATGATGCAGAAATCGTATTCGGCCAAATTTTCATATACAGAAAACTAAAACAGAGGAGGAAGGGGAATTTGGGAGAAATAAATCGTTTTGGAAAGTTGTCATCACAGAGCACAGATTGAAAACAAACTCATGTGTGGGGCTTGCTCCTTTACCGGGAAAGACCACCTACACCTTGCTGATCTACCGAGGGTGCTACCTCCTTGTGGCCTTTCTCTGTTCTGAGTTTCCGCATGCTGGTACGAGGTCTTACAGTGGCCTCTTGGATGTCGATGCAAGAGAGCTGTTTCGTTCTCTCTGCAGGAATGGAAAAAAGCCCTACAGTTCAGCCTGAGAGGAGTATAGACTTACAGATACCACAGGAAAGACAGGTGCCTTTCCTGGAACTGCTAAGCTGTCCCCACACGCTGCATCCCCACCCCATGGAGCCCAGAGGGATTAAGACCCTGTTCTCTGACTAATCTGGTCAAGGACATGAGCCACATCTGAAAGCAGGCAGACAATTTATGCCAGAAAAAGCTTAGGGCTTGGGTTTCATCTTTGGAAGTGTCAGCATGCATAAAAAGCAGTAATTAGAGGGAATTTTGCTGCAAAAGGCTAGAGTAGGGCTTGGAAACTGCTCTGGCTAGTGTGATGAACCACCTAAGGAGACAACAATACGGGCTGGGATCCTGCCCAGTTTCAGCATTTACAGACCAAGGAGTGCCTCAGGGGATGGCACAGCCAAAATATTAAAGGGACGGCACACCTGGAACTAATGGCTTTGCCTTTAGGAGCCAGTGCTGCTGAACCTCCTCGTACCCACACCTGGAAGATTATGACTGATGCCACAATCCAAGGAGCCACCTTTCGGTTGACAAGCCTGCTTCCTCCTGCCGCTGCGCATAAAGAAAAGGAACTAAGTAACAAAGCCTAAAATAGGATGATTGTCTCTTACGTTTTCTAGAATTATAAAAAGTCCTTGGTGAGAATCACTGATAGACCTGTCAGGGACAAAGGTGTAATGTGATCTAAGAGTAGGAAAATGAAGTCCCAGGCGAAAAAACTCATTAAAAATATTCCCCTCTACAGACTGGATTTCAGGGTGAGCACTGGAGTTTTAGGGTTAGGTTTTAGGGGGAAAAAAAAAAAGTACTCAACTTTTCAAATTTTTTGGGTCTTCACATTTCTAAATTTAATTTCATGAACAAGAGACACAGAATATCTTTGTTTTGAGTTAATAAAATTAACTTAAATCTATCGAAATACATTAAGAAAATATGTATTACATATATTTCAGCTTTTCTCTGAGGTCTCCACATTGACGATAACAATAATACAGTGAAACTTGTGAGAGCCGGAACTCGAGGGGACTGCCTTGTTTTTCCAGGTCTCCCAAGTTTTCCACCTTTGACCAGGTGCAGTCTTAACCACTTTTCTCTTTCTCTTAGTGGAAAATATTTTAGTTTTCCTTCTCTCACAGGTTTCCACCTTACACAGGTTCTGGCTTTCACGGGTTTTACAGTAATAATAACTACAGCTCTTTTAGAAAAGAGTGCTAAAAGGGGGTTACAATTTACTTCATCTCTATAACTCAATTTTCCCTCTTTAAAATGAGGACAAAACTCTTCAGACAGGGATTGAACTGGACAATGGGATAGAAAATGATACTGGTGAAGAATGAGCTTCTTGGATCAAGCAGACACATGAGACTGTGTGGGCAGCTCCTGTCTAGAGGGGAGATGAGACGGCAGAGGGGGGCAGAAGCTGGCCGAATGGGCACTTAAAGAGAGAGTGGACGGAAGGAGTGTGCTGTCTCAGTAGGGGGAGAGCAATTAAGACTATATAGCAAGGTGTATATAAATTTTTGTATGAGAGACTGACTTGATTTGTAAACTTTCACATAAAGCACAAAAAGAAAAAAAAAAAAAGGGAGGGCCAGCACAACTCGCTGCTCTAACTCGCTTCACGTATTTCTTCCAAGGTAGATGGTGGTAATGCGAGAGTGAGAAAGTACACTCCTTGTATAAATGTAAACAGCTTAAATACCATGGGATTCCACTTAAGTGACGTTCTAGAATGAATACAAGAGGCAAAGCTAATGTATGGTGACAGAAGACTGATGAGTGACGGCTACTGGGCGGGGAGAATGGCCTGGAAGGGGCCGAGAGAACTCTAGGGGTTGATCTGTATATCTTGATGCAGACGCTGACCAACTGTACACTTAAGAGCTGAGCATTTTACTTGATGCAAATTATACAAACATAAAGCATTTTTAAAAACAAAGAAATAAAGCCCAGTGCTAAAGGTGAAAAGTAGGAGAATGGAACATTTTATAATCTAAAGGAAACAACGTCTTTCTGAGTGTGACATAAAATCTAGAAGTCTTAAATGATTCATGAATTCAATTACATAAAAGTCAGATTTTCCTGTGTGGCCAAAAATGTAATAAAACTCTAATGACATACAATACCTGTTGCCATTGAGTCAATTCCTACTCATAGCAACCCTAGAGGAGAGAGTAGAGCTGCCGCATAGTTTCCAAGGAGCACCTGGTGGATTCGAACTGCCTACCTTTTGGTTAGCGCTTAACCACTTTGCCACCAGGGTTTCCATGACATATGATAAGCACAAAAACTTTTACATCACATCACTGACAAAAGTTTATTTTCCTTAATACATAAAAGCGCCTACTAATAGAAAATGGTAACGGATGCAAACGCTTCATAGAAAAAGAAATGCGATGGCTCTTAAACATACCAAAAACTTACTCATAATAGGAGATACACAAATCAAAACTATAATGAAGTATCATTTATCACCTACTATACTGGTGGCATAGTCATTAAGAGTTCAGCTGCTAACCAAAAGGTCGGCAGTTTGAATCTACCAGGTGCTCCTTGGAAACCCTATGGGACAGTTCTACTCTGTCCTATAGGGTGGCGATGAGTCAGAATCGACTTGACGGCAATGTTTTTTTGTTTTTTTTTAAATACTGGTAATGGCCCCTGGGACAGAATTCTCTTCAGCCTTCAACTCATATCTTGGACTTCTCCACGGCCCTCCTCCCACCTCCAATTTGGGATCTGCCTGCTAATGCTGTAAACCCCATTGACTGGCACTGTGTCTGGCACATTCCAGGAGCTCACCAAATGCTTCCTGGCAAAATGGATGAAAAGACTGGTTCCCAGAAAAGCTACAAAACCAAGGAGCCATAACATATCAAGACAAGAGGACTCCCTGACGAGCACCACAGACATTAATGACTGGGCAGACCAGGAACAACATAAGGCTTTGTGGTTAATTTCAACAAATATGGCAAGGCTGATCCAATGCTAGGATGGCTGCCAGGAAAACTGGCTTTGCCACTAACAACTGTGTGATCCCATGCAAATCACCCCTCATCTCTGGACTTTACTGTCTCCAATTGTCAAACAAGAGAATTTAACCTGATCAGAGGTTTTTCAAGCTCCCCTCCTTCCCTTTTAAACTGTTTAGAACAGATAAAAGTGGAAGTGTTCTGGGGGAAGTAAGGGTGGGGGGCCTAGTGGGGCGGGGTGGGGGCGCTCATTCCATTATGCCAGTCTTCCCAATCCATCAGACAACCCATGGTTCCATGAAACAAAATGAAAACCAGTCTAAATGACAGATCAAGTCCTTCCCATATCTCACTCTCTCTGATTCTGAGCTAGAGAAGGAGCCTATTTCCCCACCCATGGGTGTTGTCCCCCGGGTGTCAGACAAGAAAAGGTGAAGCAGATATTCTAATGCACGGTATAAATGTTTCCAAGTGGACAAAAGAGAGAACAAATTCAGAATGCAGCTAGGTTCAACAAGCCTTATTAGGTCTTCAGTAGGAAGGGAAACAATTCCAAGCCAAGCAGGAGAGTGTTTCAATCCCCCAAATGGCCAGCCAATGCCCCAGGGGAGGCCAAGGAAGTGATTCATGGCAGGGCAGTCCACGCTCTGCAATCAGATGGGGAGAGCGAGGCCGGCAGCACTAGCACAGCGTATTGCGCACCATGGGTACTCAGTAAGTCAACATAAGTAGACAAGGTCGCGAGCTTAGCCAAAGAAGCAGCTTTGGGAAAGGAAAAAAGTTCTCGTAGGTTAAGTACTAAAGTTCACCTTATAGACATGGAAAAAGGTAAGGCTAACTTGAAGATCAAAACATGAGTCAGCAATAGAGAAACCAGATTTCAGACTTTTCTCTGAAACGATGTGGTCACCAGTCTCAGACACAGGCTCTTTCAAGTCACTTCAATAAATATGAGAAAATGAGCTGTGTTTGTCTTCAGACTTAGCATGAAATTCGGAACAAGGTGATGGTAGCGGTAGTAATGGCAAACTGATATGCGCTAAGGACCTGGGACGATGTAAACCAAAAAGCAGTTGCTGTTGAGCTGACTCCAAATCATGGTGACTCCACGTGTAGAACTGTGTTACGTGGGGTTTTCAATGGCTGAGTTTTTGGAAGTAGATTGCCAGGCCTTTCTCCAGACTATGTAAAGGGCTTTAAATTCAATTCTCACAATAATCTATGAAGGGTATTAATAAAATCAAAAGTTTACAGTTGAGGAAACTGAAGCCCAGGGAGGTTGTGGTATTTGTCTGGAGTCACACAGCTAGAAAATGGTAGCACTGACACTCTTCACCCCTAACCCATGATAATGCCGTGCATGTCCCACTCTGTCCAGCATGGCAACTCCTCATCTCTGAGGTAAGTCCTTGTAGAAACACACACACTCTTTGCTAAAAGGTATGTGAAACGGGTTGCCACATAACCCGGCAGAGTCCCTCAGATGTTGAATTACAGGTTATTTTAGTGCCAGCCCTTCTAGTTTAGCCAACAGGAACGTCAAGTTTGGTAAGGTGCCTAGTGGAAGTGTATCTGGATCAGAGTGTTGAATTATGGGCCTCCTGGGATTTGGATGAACACTGATTAGTCCAAATTAATCTGAGGCCCACTAGCAGTTAAAGGCCTCAAAATGAAAAGGAACTAAAGGCAGACAAATGCCACATGTGAATGTTCTGATATCAGCACTGAGTCTCTAGAAGCTATTTCTAGAATCACACGGCGGCTCCCAACTAATCTACAAGCGGTATTATGTGGAAAGATCTGCTGCCAAGAGAAAGAAATGTTCCTCTGGACTTGAAAACAAAAATGATTACGGGCTGCTTCTGAGCAATACCTAATCAAGAGGAGAAAGAGGCCAAAGGCCACAGAACAAGGATTCTATTCACCAAGAATCTTCTTCAG
This sequence comes from Loxodonta africana, assembly GCF_030014295.1. Taxonomy (NCBI): domain Eukaryota; kingdom Metazoa; phylum Chordata; class Mammalia; order Proboscidea; family Elephantidae; genus Loxodonta; species Loxodonta africana. The sequence continues at coordinate 27,058,840 of NC_087360.1, read as the reverse complement.
ATTCTACAATGGAAAGCTAGTTATTAGTCAAAATGTTATTGTATGCCACTGAGTCGATTTCGACTCATAGCGACCCTATGCGAGAGTAGAACTGCCCCTTGGGTTTCCTAGGCTGTAATCTTTATGGGGGAGCACTGGTGGTGCAGTGATTATGACCGACGGCTGCTAAACAAAATATCAGCAGTTCAAATCCACCAGCCACTCCTTGGAAACCCTACGGGGCAGTTCTACTCTGTCCTTTAGGGTCACTATGAGTTGGAATAGTCTTGATGGCAATCTTTATGGGAGCAGATCACCAGGTCTTTTCTCCCATGGAGGAGCTGGTGGGTTCGAATTGCCAACCTTTTGGTTAGCAGCAAAACAAGTGCTTAACCACTGTACTACCAGGGGTCCTTGCATTAGTCAAATGCAAGAACTAATACCTGTCTGAAAAAGAATGGAGTATGCGTCGCATCCCAATACCGACGACTGGTTTGTAATGCCTCAGAGCCTTGAGAGAGTTTCTGAATACAGACTTTTGCTACCACTCATGGCCAAGTCATGCCCCTCATGATCTCGGTTTTCCCACCTATACAACGGGAACACTTCCGAAGATCTATCAAGTTTTGTAGCATACATTCAGCACGTATAATGATGTGGGGCACCATCTGTTCATGCCTGGGACTGTGCCCACATGGGGGCAGGCACAGAGTAAACAAAGGACAATCTTCTCCTGCTGGGGTCTTATAGATTCTGAAGCTTGGTAAAGGACTGCAGGGGGACAGCAGAGTGATCACAGTCTCCAGATAATTGTCACCAAAGTTCAGATGAGGAGTGTTCTGAGACAGGTGGAGCATCCAGGGAAGGCCTCCTGGAGGAAGGGGGGCTTGGCGGGACATGAAATGATGGGTCAGATTTAGAAGTGGGGGCAGAGGATGAGGCAGAGAAGACCCACACGATGCCAGTATAAGCAAGGGAGCAAATGGAGAACAATTAAACCACTACCCCTGCTGAAGAAGGCTGGCTGGGGAATAGGCTCAGGGCTAAGTGATTTATAGCCCCTGTCTCACCAAATTCTTAAGGTAACCCATCAAAAAATGAAGAATTAGATGCTGAGAGAGAAGTGACTTATTCAAGGGTAAAACAAGCTCAAGTGTACAAGAGTCCATGAGACCATCTGTCTGGCTGAAGGCAAGGGCTTGGAAGGGAAAGAAGCAGATGAGGGTGGGGAAGGAAGGATGAGATTCAAGGATGGCCCTGGTGCCAGGGGATGTTAGAGCCCTCCTGATCACTGACAAGATGCAGTGATCGTGTTAAACGACAACTATCGTGCTGACAATGCTGATCACTCCCTCCTCCTTGAAACACTTTCTTTACTTGGTCCAGAATGCCCCGCTCTTCTGGTTCCCCTCAGACCCCACTGTCCGCCTCTTGCATCTCCTTTCCTGGTTCCTCCTCTCCCTCTCCTCTCCACACTGGTGGGGAGGCCTGGTGCCTCTTTTCTCCACTGCACTCGTACCTTTGGTAATCTCATCCAGTGCCATGGTGTTATGTATTATCTGCATGCTGACAACTCACAACCCTGCATCCCTAGACCCAGCCTCTTCCCTGGACTCCCAGCTCACACATCCACACTACCAAATCCACATCTCCACTTGAATGTCTGTAAGTCTAACATACAGCACAAAGGTAACATGATAAAAACTGTCCTCCTACTCCCCGCCCTCCCTCACCCTCTGGCTTGTCACGTAGTTACAGCCAACACTGTCCTTCCAGGTTCTCAGGCCAAAACCTCAGAGTCAACCTTGACAACACACTCTCTCTCATAGCTCACACCAAGTCTATCAGCAAATCCTACCGGGCCTACCTTCAAAATAAATCCGGAATCCATGAAGCAGTTTCTCACCAGCCCCATCATTACCAGCTGGTCTAGGCCACTATCACCTCTTGTTGAGATTCCTACAACAGCTTCCCCTTCTTCCATGCTGCTCCAGACAACCCATTCTCAGCAACAGCCAGAGTGACAGTATTACAGTCTAGGTGGGGCAGTGTCACTCTTCTGCTCAAAATTCTCCAGTTTCCCATTTCACTCAGAATAAAAGCCAAAGTCCTTACCTTATGAGATGCATGTTCCCTTCTTAGACACACGCCCCCGTACTGTGCCACCTACCGTTCCCCCCATCACTCCCTCAGCTCTAGCCACATGGGCCTCTTTGCTGTTCCTGGAACACAACAGGCATGTTTCCACCTCAGGGCCTTTGCACGCGCTGTTCACTTTGCTAGGAAGATTCTTTCTCTAGATAGCCTCATAGCTCAGTACCTCATCCCTTCTAAGTCTTAACTCAAATGTCACCTCATTGAGGCATTTCCCAACCACTTTATTTAAAATTGTACACACCCCTAACCAATCCCACCACTTCCTACCTCTCCGCTCTTCTTTTCTTCAAAGTATTTATCCCCTGTTGTTATTGTTGTGTGCCTTCACATCAATTTCAACTCATACCGAACCTATAGGACAGAGTAGAACTGCCCCATAAGGTTTTCTAGGTTGAAATCTACAGGTGCAGATTGCCGTCACTCCTCCTGTGGAGCCACTGGTGGGTTTGAACTGCTGACCTTCGGTTAGCAGCCACCAGGGCTATTTAGTACTTACATGCTAAAATTTACTTAAATCATCAATTGTCTTCTTCCTCTTTAATGTAAACTCCACATGGGGAAGGATTTTGTCCATTTTGTTCACTCCTATATTCTTAGCTTTTAGACTAATACCTGGTAAACAATAAAACCAAAAAACCCTTTGCCATTGAGTCGATTCCAACTTGTAGCAATCCTATAGGACAGAGTAGAAAAACCCCATAGAGTTTCCAAGGAGCACCTGGTGGATTCAAACTGCTAACCTTTCGGTCTTCAGCTGTAGCTCTCAACCACTACGCCACCAGGGTTTCCTGGTAAATAATAGGTGCTTATTTAATGACTAGTGCTCAACTCTCCTCTTGAGGAAATTCTGTTTTGTTAACCGATGTCAGCCAGAGAGTACCTCTGTTCCATTTGCTGGGGTTGCCAGAATCAGTGACACATCTGCTTGGATCGTCAAGCTATTTGGACTATATTGAAATTGAAAATGCCAGACAACCCCCCAAGCACATTTAAAGCCAATAAATGGAAGGTAAGTAAACAAATGATGAGAGAGACAGAAGAAAAAGCCAAGGATAAAAGATCAGGTAGCCACATCTCCAACGGGGGAAATGTTCAGGCTACTTCTTTCAGTGGGGCCAGATCAGCTCAGGGAGTGAATCCGGGCCAGAGCTGTCAGAATAGTCAGCTGCGGGGACGGGGTGCAATTGTGTGTGCGTGGGGGGCTTCTGACACAGGTTGTGACGTGAGCACAGCTAGACCCTTCCCTCTGCTTATAAACCTCCAGGCTCACAGGCCGCCTCTGTGTTTCTCTAATTGCCAAGTTCTTTACTGCCCTTGCACTTGCCAATCCTTCTGCCAGGATTATCCTCTCTGGCTTCTAGCATGGCTGCTCCAATTTATCCTTCAGAGCTCCGCTTACATGACATCACTTCAAAGAGGCCTTCCCTGTACACACTGTCTTAAGTCGGTATTTCTCCATCCCCACTCCCTGGTATTTTTATTCATGCATTTACTAAACACCTCCCCCCACATGCCAAAAAACGGTTCTACACGTTGGGGATGCAGCAGCGAACAAAACAGACAAATATCCTTCCCCTCATAGAGCTTACATCCTACTGGGGGACAGGGATCATAAACAAGTACATAGTATCTTAGTTTTGCTATGGAGAAACGCAGCAGAAGAGGAGAGGGGGCCTGTCTGTATTGGGGGGGGTATTGCAATTTCAGCTAGGGTGGCCACAGAAGGCCCTCCTGAGAAGGTGACAGGTGACATGGAGGAAGAGCCTTCCTGGCATAGGAAATAGTATGTCCAAAGGTCAGAGTGTGTCTGGCATGTTTGAAGCACAGCAAGGAGGTGAATATAGCTCGAGCTGAGGGAGCAATGAGGAGAGTAGTAGGTTACGGGAACAGAGAATGGTGGGCCTTACAGGTCACGGTGAGGACTGTGGCCTTTTACTGAGGGAGCTGGGAGCCACTGGAGGGTTCTGAGCACAGGCTTCCCAAAATCTGACCTAGGTTTTAGCTCTGGCTGCTATGCCTGTTTGTTTCCTTCGAAGCTTATCACTTTTTATAATCTTTTTTTTTTTTTTAATCTTTCTCCCCTGCTAAAACATAGTAAGTTCCCTAAGGGCATAAACTATGTTTCGCTTGTTTACCTATCATCACACTTATGGCTCAATAAATAATGAAATGAAAGTTTCTATCCTAAGTGTCTTGACACCCAGCCACCCAGACCTCAGAGGTCAGAGAATGAACACTGCAGAAGCTGACCCAACAGCTGGTATAACAAAATGTCTTCATTCCACTCTCAATAGACTTAAGATTTTAAAAGCAATTAGGGCGTTGTGAAATTCATCTGCCACCCAGGCCTATATCTCTACAGAACTTAGCTGTTTAGGAGGCTGGAAACAAACACTGAAGGGTTGGTTTTAAAACTTTTGAGACCCACCATCTTCCAGCTCAGGGTCCACAAGGGAGATGGTACCTGGAGAATTCAGTGACTAACACATCTGGGCTGATGAACTGGGCAGCCTGGAGTCAATCAGTCATTCTCTTACCTTAACTAGAAGGGGGCTCCAGATTTCAGTGAGACCCTCTTGATAGAGGTCAGAGGTCAAGGGTAAAGACCCAAAGATCATGAGGCTTGGGGGCCCAACCTCCTCATCTTCATTAAATAACAGGAGATAATCCAAGAACAAAGGATCAGGAAGGGAGTAGTCACAGCAGGGACAATACGGGCTCTCTCAGGGTCTACACAATGTAACAGGCAGAACCAGACCACAACTATAAAATGAGGATTATAATGGTAAAATGTTGTTTGAATTATAATGGTCCATTGCAATACGCAGATGATACAACCTTGCTTGCTGAAAGTGAAGAGGACTTGAAGCACTTACTGATGAAGACCAAAGACTACAGCCTTCAGTATGGATTGCACCTCAACATAAAGGAAACAAAAGTCCTCATAACTGGACCAACACACAACACCACAATAAATGGAGAAAAGATTGAAGTTGTCAAGGATTTCATTTTGCTTGGATCCACAATCAATGCCCATGGAAGCAGCAGTCAAGAAATCAAAAGATGCATTGCATTGAGCAAATCTGCTGCAAAAGACCTCTTTAAAGTGTTCAAAAATAAAGATATCACTTTGAGGACTAACATCTGCCTAACCCAAGCCATGGTTATTTTCAGTTGCCTCATATGCATGTGAAAGCTGGATAATGAATAAGGAAGGCCAAAGAAGAATTGATGCCTTTGAATTATAGTGCTGGCAAATAATATCGAATATATGGACCACTAGAAAAATGAACAAATCTGTCTTGGAAGAAGTACAGCCGGAATGATCCTTAGAAGCAAGGATAGTGAGACTTCATCCCACATACTATGGACATGTTATCAGGAGGGATCAGTCTCTGGGGAAAGACATCATGTTTGATAAAGTAAAGAGTCAGCGAATAAGAAGAAGACCCTCAATGAGATGGTCTGACACAGTGGCTGCAACTAAGGTCTCAAACATAGCAATGATTGTAAGGATGGTGCAGGACTGGGCACTCTTTTGTTCTGTTGTAAATAGGGTTGCTATGAGTTGGAACTGACTTGGAGGCATCTAACAATGTCATAATGGTACATACCTCAGAGATTTGTGAAGCTAAAACAAGTCAATGTATACAAACCTTCAGCAGTGCCCAGCGCGTACCAAGTGTTCCATCGATGCCACTATGATTACTACAAACGGAGAGTTTACCACAGCACCTCCTTAACACCACTCAAGTCTCTACAGACCCTGAAGCACTCTGGTGGCTGGGTAATAGTAATAGAAGTTCTTGAGTAGTTAATCAGCCACTAGTCAGGTTCCTCCCTATTCCCCTGTGGTGACACGAGCATGTGCAAAGTGCTTTGAATTCCCTAGGAACCGGGGAATTCTAACGATTAAATGCAATATTCATTTGTTTACTCACCAAATATTTACTGAGCACCTACTACGGGCCCGATCTTTCACCAGGTGCTAGAGACACAGACAGGTCTTCATCAAGGATTAAGGAATTAGAGCTGTTTACTCGGAAGATAGCCAAGTAAACAATCATATCCGCTATGATCAGAGCCACAGGACATTAAGGAGGGCCATCTAGCTCAGGCCTGCAAGGTGGGGTGATAATCAGATGGGAAGCTCCAACAGTGGTCCAGTAAAGAAGGGCGGGAGGTGGGCAGGAAAGAGTGTTCAGGCAGAGGGAACAGCACAAAGACAGAGAGGCGTAAAGCTGGGACTTGCAGAAGAAGCAAGCAGCTGAGTTTGACTTGGGAGGATGTGGAAATGTGGGATAGGAGAGCCAAGAAGGGTCAGTTCCCGAAAGGCCTGAATGCCATGCTAAGGAGCCTGAGTTTTAGCCTGAGGGCAATGAGGAGCCACTGATGGATTTTCAAGCAGGATTTTTTTTTTAAGGATTCTCCAACTGCTTGAGTGATATTTTCTCTCAGGAGTATTTGTTGCTCTCTGTGTGAAGACAGAGAAAACAGAAAGATCATTTCTGGGCTGTGAGCATTTATCAACCACCTTTCTTAGGCAAAAGACCTGTTCGGAAAAGGAAACATCTTCAAAGAACAGATGCCCCCTCAGATTTAAGAAATATATTACAGTGCAAAACCCATACCCAAGTTGTGCTTGCTCACTGGTAGCATATCAAGGCTTTTGTGCCAGATGTGGGTTTTGAATGGGAAGTGAGCAGTCAAGATGTACAAGATGATGACTACAAAAAGATTAAAGTCCAAGCCCAGAGCCAGCAGGACTGACGGACTGAGCCTGTCCTGAAGTACTTTGAGGAAGTGAAACAAGAAGGGTCCGAGAAGTCCTCTGAACATAAAGGTCTCTGTTTGCAGAAGGAAGTAACGCCCCATAAACCACAGCTGGCAGCCTTCCTTGGGCAAAAGCCCCCTGAGGATCAACAGGCCTGAAGTCAAGACACCCACCACGATAATAACATTTTGCTCTACACTAGGCGCATTGCACAAATGTCCTCACTTAACCCCCACAACCACCTGTGTCGGGGGGCCGGGTGGGGACTCAGTATTATTTTTGAGTTGAGGTAAAAGAGGCCCAGCCTAAGTAAGTTGTCCAGATCACGCTACCATTAAGCTGCTGAACTGAGGTCAGAATCCAGGGCTGACTACTGGAAAGTCGGGGTGTGCTCTTTCTCTTGTACCTTTGAGCCCCTTCAAACCACTCAGGCTTGCTCAAGTCTCACAAACTATGAGGGATCTGATTCTTTGACAACTTGTCAAGCTGCTCTTCATGACAGTTTCTAAACGGCTCAACTCAGGGCAGGGAACCAGATGCTTGGTGCTCTGCTCATGTTCCTACCAACTGTGACAAGTCACTTCATTCAAATCCTCCCTTGGAAGAATGGGATAAGATGACAATATTAAGTTTCTGTGGATTCGGTAATTAGGAGAACAGATCATGGAGGCTAAAAAAAACAAACAAAAAAGGCACTACAGTAATATTTACCTCACAGCTTTCTTCAGAAGCATGTGGAAACCTTAGCAGATTCACTAAGGCTTGTAACACCCACGAAGGGGTAAGGAGGCAGCAGGTCTTTCTCATGCTGCTGTCAGGGAAACTGAGGCAGAATGAGAGGGGGTGGATGTTGCAAAGGAATAAAGGCTCAGACTCACAGAGCCTAGTTCTCCGGCCACCAAACCACCTCACCATCTCCCAGGCAAGAAGAATGGGGCTTCCACATTTTTCAAAGAGGCACAGACCTTCCCCTTGAATACATCCTTCTAGAATCTAGGGCCAAAAGATCCTGTAGGGGTCATGTGGTTCCTCTCTTTATTCCAAAAGGAATGCAGCTCAACCACCTGCAAGAGAGGTTCCTGATATTCTGAAATTAGTTTCCCAGATAAGGTGTTTTATGTCTCACAGTGCCTAAAAGTCAGGAAAGACTGCCACTCTTGCCCTGAAAGGTGTATAGCGACAGTCTGCGGGACTGTTTCATTCTAAAGAAAAATGAATCAAAGGCAGGGGCATAAATGAAGATCAGATGAGAAGCAATAAAGCTACATCTTTACACGTTGTTACCGTTGTAACATAGATTCAAACAGATACAGTGGCAGCTGAGTATTAAGCAGCCCCTACGCCCCAGCCCTGCTCCAGCCTGCCTCTGCACTTCGCAGGCCCCTGAAAGCCTGCATAGGAATTTTGGCTCTGTCTACACTATCTGATCCGTCTACCTGGGTGATTTAACCTCTCTGTACCTCAGTTTCCTCATCCGTAAACAGGGAATAGCAACAGTAGCTATCTCACGAGTGTTGAATGGAGGTTTAAACGTGGTATTTTAGCACAGATCCTGGCACACAGTAGGGGTCGATAACCAATAATGATCATTTTAGCATTGTTATACGTGTCTTCAGTCAACTTGTCACGGAGGCGCCAAGGGACAGACCGAGCTCAGATACTCCCCGGGTGCCGGCGGCAGAGGGTCGTTTCTTTTCCAACCTTGACATGGAGAAAAAGGCCCTTAACGAAGAGGCCTCAGGCTGGCCTTGAGGGTCAGTGTGAACGGGAAAACCAAAGCCCAAAGACGAGTTTACCTTTCAGCCAGGCGTGGGCTCCTCGGGCCTGAGTCTGGGGGCGTCTCCCGGGCGGCGGGGCTGCAGGCCTGGGGCAGCTGGGATGCGGGTCGGAGGCCAAGGGGGCGCGAATGAATGAGCCTGCAGTCCCTCCGCCTCCTCCGAGCCAGGGAGGCCGCTCGCGTACCCACTGTCGCCCTGTCCTCTCAGTGACCTCTGACCCCGCCAACCCCTCAGCTCAGACCCCCGGCTCCCCGTCCCACTTCTTCTCCTGCCGCATCCGGCACTCCGCTTCCTCACCCGCAAGACCGAGCGGCTCCCGGCGCCACGGCTCGGCTCGGTTCGGATCGGCACGGCAGCAAAATGTCCGCGGCCTCCTCCTCCTACCGCTCTCCCGGCGTGTCCGCACCGCGGGCCGCTCTCAGCCCCGCGGCTGTCACCTGCCGGGCGGAAGTGAGCTGCCCGCGCGCTCACACTTCCGGTGGACGCACGGCCTGGGGGCGGGGCCAAGAGTGCTCCCCGGGCCAGGGGTGGCGCCCGAGGGGCGGGGCAAAGGAGGGGGTGGAGCCGACCGCCGCTAGGGCCTTGCTCAGCTGCCGGCTCCCGTACAGCGCTGGAGAAGTGAGACAGCTGAGTGTGAAGTCGTGCTGGTGTGACGGAGACGGGAAAGATCCTAGAGACTTTGAGGTCTCTCTCCTTCTTCTGGTTCCAGACGGGAAAACTGAGGTCCAGAGAGGTCACTCAGCTTTTGCATTGAAGAATCAAAACTAGAACTGTAAATCTAGTCCAGCATTCTCTGCCTTTCATGGCAGTCCTTAGGGAATCCGCGTTCTAGGGGAAAGATCAGACCCTCCAAGACACTCTTATCCAAGGAGAACTTCATAAAGTCCCATTTCCCCTTTCGTTGGGTCAGGACCTCACGAGGCATGGCATGTAATATAAAAATATTCTACTTGTTTCCTGTCTGCTTCAAAAAAGGATTTGAAAATTGAATGAGGTCTGTAGTCTAGTTAACAGTATTGTACCCAGTTTCCATTTCCTGGGTTTGACTTTGAGGGGTATATAAGATGTAACCATTGGGGGAAGCAAGGTGTAGGGTATAGGGGACTCTACTATTTTTGCAGTTTAAGTTTATAAATCATTTCAAAATTAAAAGTTAAAAGAATGAATTTGAGGCTGACTAAAGGTGTAAAATGATGTTACGGATTGAATTGTGTCCCCCCAAAATACGTGTTATAAATCCTAACCCTTATACTTGTGGATATGGAAACCCTGGTGATGTAATGGTTAAAAGCACCGGCTAATAACCAAAAGGTTGGCAGTTCAGATCCACCAGGTGCTCCCTGGAAACCCTGTGGAGAAGTTCTACTCTGTCCTATAGGGTCGCAATGAGTCAGAATCGACTCCACGGCAATGGGTTTGGTTTTGGGTATACTCGTGGATATAATCCCATTTGGGAATAGAGTTTTCTTTATTATGTTAATGAGACCATATCAGTGTAGGGTGTCTTAAGCGAATCACCTCTGAGATATTAAACAAACAGATTAGGCACAGAGAAGCATGCAGAGATGGGGGAAGATAGATGCCACACCACATGAAGATTGTCAAGGTACGGAGGAAGAGAAGCTGAAAAGAGACAAGGACCTTCCCCCAGAGCCAACAGAGAAGGCCTTCCCTTAGAGCCAGTGCCCTGAATTTGAACTTCTAGCCTCCTAAGCTGTGAGAAAATAAATTTGTTTGTTAAAGCCACCCACTTATGATATGTCTGTTACAGCTCCAGGAAACATATTCTCCTCATAAGTCTCATTCGCCTAAATTATATTTGTCACTCCTACCTGAGCCATCCAGACTGGGATACAACAGGGAGCAAGATGTAGCACAATGCCTCCTTGGGGCTCACTGTTGAGTGCGGGATAAAGACAAATAAAGGGGCCACTATAACATTGAGTGATCAGCGAAAGGACTAGGATACACAGGAAACTTGGACACCAAACTCAGCTTGAGAAATTCAGGGAAGGCTTCCTGGAGGAGGTGATATCCAGGCTGAACCATGAACGATGTGGATACGACTACTATCGACAGTTACCGCCAAGCAGGCAATGTGCTAGGCTCTTCCACATACTAACTCACTGAATTTTCCCAACAATTTGAAGTTCCATGACTGACCCCAGAGAAAGATGAGAAAACTTAGGCCAAGGGGCCCTTGGCTCTGGGCAGAGCAATTTCTCCCCCATTTCCCCATGGGCCTGGGCCTCCGTTGCCCCAACTCAGCCTGGTAAACCCCAAAAGCAAACCCAGTGCCGTTGAGTCGATTCCAACTCATAGCGACCCTACAGGACAGAGTAGAACTGCCCCATAGAATTTCCAAGGAAAGCCTGGCGGATTTGAACTGCTGACCCTTTGGTTAGCAGCTGTCACACTTAACCACTATGCCACCAGGGTTTCTGCTCAGCCTGGTAAAAAAAGAGGGTGCACAGCTCAGTGCCAAAGGCTGGATAATTACAGCTTGCAGATGTGGGGAATGGAAATCCAGATGAAGGGACTCCCTCCCTGCCCTCACCCCCCAAACCCAGGTGGCAACACTGAGTCACACACTCAACGGTGAAACTCTTGATAGCTGCAGCCAAAAGAGCCACACCTGGGGCACACTTGGGCTGCCCTGCCTCTTCATCTCAGGCAGTGGCTCCAGCATGGGTAGAGTAGAGCCAGTGGTCACAAAGCCCATCCGGAGGAGTGAGCTAATTTCTCCCCACAAAAACACCATTACTAACAATAGCATTGCCTTCTGGATGGAGGACAGGGCCTTTTTTTTTTTTTTTTAAATTGTGTGAATATATATGTAACAAAACATTTGCCATTTCATCATTCTTCACATGTACGATTCAGTGGACATCAATTGTGTTTATCAAGTTGTACGACCATCACCACAATCCGTTTCCAGAATTTTCTATCACCCTTAACAGAAGCCCTGTGTCCTCTAAGCAAATGAGTTTCCCTTTCCCTCTCCCTCCCATCTACCCCTGGTAACCATAAATAGATTTTGGTAGCTATACATTTGCCGATTCTAGTTTTTTTTTTTTTTTAATACATTTGCCGATTCTAGATATTTCCATAAGTGGAATCATACAATATTTGTTCTTTTGTGGCTGACTTATTTCACTCAGCACGATGTTTTCAAGACTCATCCATGTTGTAGAATGTATCAGGGCCTTATTTCTCTCTATGGCTGAGTCATTCCATTGTAAGTATGTACCACATTTTGTTTATCTATTTGGAGGAAGGCATTTTTAAACATTTCTCCAAGCCCTACTCATTCTCCACCCTGCCCTCATAAGCTGGCTGACACTGCACAGGGCTGTCCATCCACCCCTTTGGGCCTCAGTTTCTCCTCCTGAGAACTCTGTACCCACTATCGGCCAAACTCCACCATGTGCCCTCACTGCCTCATGAGGTGGGCACTATGATAACCCCCATTTTACGGAGGTCCTGAGAATTTAAGGGGCTGTCCAAACTTCACATGGCAGCAATGGGCAGAGCTGGGAGTCAAACCAGGGCTGATAATTCCAAGGTCCATGCTTCTCCCCTCCCCTGCTTCTTAAGGTTTCGTCCAGTCCCAATAAGTTTGGGAGTTCTTGTGGTGCTGTGAGATGATCCAGAACCTGACGCTGGCACTGGGTGACCATCAGTAAAATCTCAGAGCAGCACATCCTTCCCACCCGCCTCCGCACGGGGTGCCTGATAAATATCGGTCGGACAAATTGTTATTTCCCCCTATGCCCACTAGAGGGCGCGCAGGTAAAATTAATCGCCTCCACCTCAAACTCGAAACCCTGGTGGTGCAGTGGTTAAGAGCTACAGCTGCTAACCAAAAAGTCAGCAGTTGGAATCCACCAGGCGCTCCTTGGAAACTCTATGAGGTAGTTCTACTCTGTCCTTTAGGGTCCGTATGAGTCGGAATCGGCTCGAGGGCAGTTTTTTTTTTTTTTTTTTTTTTACCCCAAACTTGGAAACCCTGATGGCATAGTGGTTAAGAGCTAAGGCTGCTAACCAAAAGGTTGGCAGTTCAGATCCACCAGGTGCTCCTTGGAAACTCTACGGGACAGTTCTACACTGTCCTATAGGGTCGCTCTGAGTCAGACTCGACGGGAACGGGTTTTTTACCCCAAACTCATTGCATAGGCCCCAGTGCATATATTTCAGCATCCCAGACAATTTCTATATTTTTTTTCCTGTGTGGTTATTATTCCTCTACTTCAGTTTCTCTGTTTGTTTGCTGTTTTTTAATCCTATAATGTTCTAAAAGTTCCCTGAATTCATTGTTGTGGGACATCAACAGAATTTCACATTGATTGTTGAAACAACTAAGTTCACTAACTCATTTTCTTGTAGAATATATGTAATTTTTTTTTTTTAGAAAATGTGGTATATAGTAAAAATCTTTGTACCCTGCATCCACTAAAAATTTTATAATCCAGTTCATCTTATTCCACTAAAATGACATGTACCACTTTTGCATTCAATTACTGATATTACAGCCACATTTAAAAAGTTAGACCATGGATAGCTAAGACACACAAACACACACACATATATATGCATATATATGTATGTATGTATCTAACTAACTCATAGATCCTATTTTAATGCTTGAGTAAGCAGAGGAGGGAGCACCACAGATTATCGGTGTTTAGGGCCCCCACATACCTTGCTCGGCTACTACTACTGACTGTTCTAATCAGCGCCACAATAGATGGGCCCTGGTAGAATGGGAGAAAAATGTGGAACAGAACCTCAAATTCCTAAAAACAAAAATAAAGACAGACCTCCTGGACTGGTAGAGACTGAGGACTCCCCAAGAGTATTGCCCTTAGATACTCTTTAAACCCTAAACTAAAACTAATCCCTGAGGTCATCTGGTAGCTAAATAACAGATGGGCTCACAGGATAATGAATATCATTTGTAAGTACTGTGCTCCTTTAAAAAATCACCTATACGAGACCAAACGGTCAGCAATTACTTTAAAACAAAGATGAGAAAGTAAGGGCACAGGGAAACTATATTAATGGAAACGGGACAACCAGGATAGAAATAATGAGAATGTTCATGCATTGTGAAGAGTATGACCAGTGTCACTGAATGAGGGTCTGGTGGATTTGAACTGCTAACCTTTTGGTTAGCAGCTGAGCTCTTAACCAGGGCTCCTATTAGAGGCCATAAATTAAGGCACAAAGAAAATGTCAATAAACTCCAATATAGGCGAAATTGTTCATATAACATTCTTTGATCAAAATCTAAACTAGGAATCAGCAGTAAAACCAGAAAACTGACCCTATATCTGGCAGATAAAACACTCCCTCTTAAATAACTCTTGAAACTTCCAGGAAAGGTGGTGAAATCATTCATTTAGCTCCCCTCCCTTCTGAAATCCCACCAAAACAACGAAGGCATCAATCCACAAGGACAATGAGAATAAGAAAGGAGATAATAGTGAAACTACTCTAGAAGCTGGAAAGCCGATGGATAAGAGGTTATTGACCTATCTGAATTCTAAGCCAATCAGTGACAATTCCTTAGTCTTTCCTTGTCTTTCACGGCCTTGACCCTTTTGAAGAGTGTTGTTAGTTGCCATCTAGTCATCTCCAACTCATGAAGACCTTTTGCATAACAGAATGAACTTTATGATCTATATTATGCCAATTGACTAAGATGTCCCATGAGACTATGGTCCTAATCCTTCTAACCCAGAAAACCAATCCCTTGAGATGTTTGGTTATGTCTAACAAGTATCCATAACTGTGTCATGGTTTATTGTATATGTGAATATATGATCATTTGATTTCTTGATTGTTGTTTCCATGGACATTGATGGCTGATCCAAGTAGAGTGAAATCATTGACAACTTCAATTTCTTCTACATTTATCATGATGTTTATTTTCCAGTTGTGAGGATTTTTGTTTTCTTCATGTTTAGGTGTAATCCATACTCAAGGCTGTATTCTTTGACCTTCATTAGTAAGTGGTTCAAGTCATCTTCATTTCTGGCAAGCAATGTTGTGTCATCTGCATATCTCAAGTTGTTACTGAGTCGTCCTCATCCCAAGGCCATGTTCTTCTTCATATAGTGTAGCTCTTGAATTATTTGCTTAGCATATAGATTGAATAAGTAAGGTAAAAGGATGCAACCCTACTGTACACCTTTTCTAGTTTTGAACCACACAGTATCCTCTTGTTCTTTTTGAAGACTGCCTCTTGATCCATGAGCAAAATTAAGTGCTCTGAAATTCCCATTCTTTCAACATTTTCCTGATAAACCAAAAAACCCACTGCTGTTGAGCCGATTCTGACTCATAGTGACCCTGTAAAACAGAGTGGAACAGCCCCATAGGATTTCCAAGGCTACATCCTTCACCCTCAGAGTGGCTCGTGGATTCAAACTGCTGACCTTTCGGTTAGCAGGTGAGCGCTTAACCACTGTACCACCAGGGCTCCTTATGTAAACACTAATGATCTGCGAAATGGATAGGGTTGCATTAGATCAGTTCTTAACTTTTTATGGGTCACAGAGAAGCCCCTTTGAGAATCTAACAGAAACTATGGACTCTTTCCACAGGAAATCACAGAGTTCACATGCTCTTGCAGACCAGGTCAGGAAACTGTGCTCTAGAAAATCTCTATGGATCCTTCCAGAATGCTAAGGTTCACTGAGAACATTGGCTGACTCTATTAACCAGCACATCTGTATAACTAAACAGCACATCTATATAACTAAACAGCCTATGCATGGCAGGCGGGGATAGAGTTTACTGTACGTATGTGCATCTACATGGATATGTAAGTATCAATTACCCAGGGATTATAATTCTATTGAATGCAGATTCAATTTACTAATTGTGCTTTCTTTCCATTAATCTTAATTAGACAACCTGAGCACACCATCCTGGGCACTTTATATGTATTATCCATTTTTTTTTTTTTTTGTGGTGAAAATATACACATCGAAGCATTTGCCAGCACAACTTCCACATTTACAATTTTAATGACATCGATTACATTTTTCATGTTGTGCCATCATTATCACTATCCTTTTCCAAAGTAGTCCACCGCCATTAAGATAAACTCAATGCCCTCCAAAAAAAAAAAAACTTCCCGTTCCCACCTCCCTCCTTCCTCTGGTAGCCATTAACATCTTCTGTTTCTGTATATTTGCTTATTTCATATAAATGAGATCACACAGCATTTGTCCTTTTGCAACCGACTTATTTTGCTCAGTAATGTTTTCAAGGTTCATCCATGCCATGGCAGGCATCAGTATTTCATTTCCCTTTATGGCTGCTCACTATTCCATTGTATCTACGTACTACCTTTGTAACGTTTCAACTTGGCTAGACCGAATGACATTTTCCAGAGTCCCCTCTCCTGGGTGGGCCACAAGAGAAATTCCTGTGCGAGACCTGGGGGCCGGAAGTGAAACTGCAGCCATTTTGTAGCTCACACACATTGAAGTGGATTTGCTGGCTGACTACATTGGTCTGAGGCAGCGGCCAGGCCTGCAACTGCTCCACCTTCCCCTGGGTTGTCCTTCAACTTCTTTGACTCCTGGGTCATATGTGTGTGTTTAGTTCCATGACTGAGGGCCCTGGCTTCTTCAAGATACCCACACACACCTTCAAGGTCAGAGGCAACAGGAACTGATACAGGTTTCAGTCCATCCTCAGAGGCTGCAGCATGTTCCTGCTCTCCCTACTTTACATCCCTCTTTCCTTCCTGACCACCTGCTCTGTGGACCTGGAGCTCCAGCATCAGACTCAGGGACCACGGCCTCACAGAGACAGCTTAACCAACCCGCACAGTCACATAAGGCCAAACACCTGTGACAAATCCTGAATCTCTATCTCCTGGTGGCACTGCTTCTCTGTTAGAGACCTGACTGAGTTAGAGGAGGTAGAGATCCTTCCTGTGGAGGCCACGGAGCCCTGTAGGCAGCTGGAGTCCACTCTAACCTCACCAGGAGAGTCCTTAGAGCGCAGGGCCTCCCAAGCCACCAGCACTAGTCCTCTTGGTGGGCCTGCAGAGTCAGGCTTTCTTAATTGTTCTTCAGCTGGTAGTGGCTGGAGGAGGACAGACTTTTCTCAAGCTGTTGCCAAAGACAAAAGCCCACCACCCACAGTGCAGTTACCTGCTCACTCACGGGCCCAATATAACAAAAATGAAAAAAAAACAAAAAGGAAACCGAAATTCTATATGAAAAAACGGACCCTCCACATCACAGAGGTGACTTGGTAGTAGGCATTCCCAAACTGTGGCACTCTGGGAATAACACTGGGGATGGAACTTTGTGAATGGGTGTCAACACTGCCCCCATATCCAGGATGGGGACATATGCTCCCTGGGAGCAGAGCTTGGGTCTTAGCACCCAGGTTGGGACCTGCAGAGCATCTACTTGGTGCCTCAGCCTCTGCTGGGTAAAGAGGCACAAAGGGGTTCCGGAGCTGGACTTTCTATGAGTGCAGACTCTCCAGCCAGCCTCTAGTCAGCCACCCTGGGGCTCCAAGGTCATGTCCAGGAAAGTAATAATGTCCTTCGGGGGTGTCAGTGTGGCTGGGAGGTAGGAAGAATCTGAGGTGGAGGAATGGGAGAGCCAGCAACCTGGGCAAGGCAGCCAGTTGCAATGCAGAAACTCAGTGCTGAAGCTCCATCTGCTCCACCTTGGGTGTCTGGGGAGACAGAGCTGGTTAGCCCCACCTGGGACCCCCCAGTGGGGCTATATGCATGGGGGCCTGAGGGTATCATCATACCAGGTGGGGAGGATGGAATTGGCAGGCTGAGGCCTGGAATCCTGTCACTTCTTCACTGCTCACCAACTGTGTGACCCATCAACACCTGTCAGCCTCAGTTTCTCCAACTGTACAATGAGGGAACTGGATTGGCTGATCATTCAGGTGACTTCCAGATTACTAGTGATAATGATGGTGATGGTGATGCCATTTGCCAAGAAATCACCGTGTGCCGGGTTCCATGCAAAAATCACTTACTTGGACTGTCTCCCTTCATCTACCCAGTATCCCCACGGGGCATGCAGTTTTCATGCCCATTTTACAGATGAGAGCCCTGAGCCCCAGAGAGGGCATACAGGCTCATATGGCTGGAGAGGAGCAGAGCTGAGAGGGAGCTAGCACAGCTGGGGATGAAGAGCCCAGCCCAGAGTCCCATGGGTCTGGGACTGGGTTTCTAACTTGTCACCCTAAGCAAATGATTTGCCTGCATCTCCTCTGGTGTCCACCCCTCAGGGCTGCTGTGAGGATCAAATGAGGCAATCATCACACCTGGAGCACAGAGAGTACTCAGTCATTGTTCTGTTATTAAATGCATTATTATTTGTGGCTGGGATTTGAGCTGCCCTCCCCTCCACCCATGACTCCACAGCCCAGGCTGGGTGAGTCCTCATGGCATCAAGAAGTGGAAATGGTACCTGGGTTGCATGCTCTGATTTTGGGACAGGCCCAGCTCAGGCCAGGTTAGGCTGCTCTGGGGGACAGGGGATTCCCAGGCATCCTCACCTTATCTGGCCAGCAGCCTTGGCCACCCATCCTGCAGGCCCACAGCTGGCCCCTGCCCCAGGAGCTTCCTATTTGCTCCTCACCAAACTCTCTCAACTCTGACACGATGTTGCTTGCTGAAAGTGAAGAGGACTTGAAGCACTTACTGATGAAGATCAAAAACCACAGCCTTCAGTATAGATTACTTCTCAACATAAAGAAAACAAAAATCCTCACAAATGGACCAATAAGCAACATCATGATAAATGGAGAAAAGATTAAAGTTGTCAAGGATTTCATTTTACTTGGATCCACAATCCCCATGGAAGCAGCAATCAAGAAATCAAAAGATGCATTGCATTGGGCAAATCTGCTGCAAAAGACCTCTTTGAAGAGTGAAAAAAAAAGATGTCACCTTGAAGACTAAGGAGTGCCTGACCCAAGCCATGGGGTTTTCAATCACCTCCTATACATGTGAAAGCTGGACAATGAACACGGAAGGCCGCAGAAGAATTGACGCCTTTAAATTGTGTTGGCGAAGACTGAATATACCATGGACTGCCAAAAGAATGAACGAATCTGTCTTGGAGGAAGTACAACCAGAATGCTCCTTAGAAGCAAGGATGGTGAGACTATGTCATGTTATCAGGAGCAATCAGTCCCTGGAGAAGGACATCATGCTTGGTAAAGTACAGGGTCAGCAAAAAAGAGGAAGACCCTCAATGAGATGGATCGACACAGTGGCTGCAACAATGGGCTCTAGCATAGCAATGATTGTGAGGATGACGCAGGACCGGGCAGTTTTTCCTTCATTGTACATTGGGTCACCATGAGTCGGAGCCAACTCGATGGCACCTAACAACAGCACAAACTCCCTCGGCCCCCTTTCTAAGGCCCAGCTCGAACCCCACTTCTCCACCAGGTATCTGTTGTGAGGTTGCTATGAGATAATAAATGTGATTCTTCTCATTTAAGGAAGGGCCCCCCACAGAAGGCCCTGTGCAGGTCAGGCACACAGCAGGCTGATGCTGTTTTGAACTTTTACAGCTGATAGTATTACTACTGTGATCATCACTGTTAAAGGTATCACCATTATCATCATTAAGGAGTGGGTCAGTGGGAACATTCTTACATCCTGAGTCTAAGCTCTGCCCACAACCCCGGCCCAGGACAGCTCCACACCATTTGGCCCACCTTCCTCTTAAGCTCTTTGCAGATGCATTGTCATCTCAGCTGCTCAGCCATTTGGTCATGGGCCTGGACAACGTCAACCATCTGCAAGGTGAGATAGTGAAACCCCAGCAATGCAGACTGCAGCCCCCCACAGCTCCAAGGCCCCCTGGGCAGCACTCAGGACCACTGGGAAGAGCTCTGGACTTTGGGGTCAAGAGAGCGTTGATTATGAAGGGATAAGCAAAATGTTTATATCTCTTCTGTGGAATACTATTTACCCATAAAAAGAATGAAATACTGTACATGCTACAGCATGGATGAACCTTGAAAACATTATTCTGAGTGAAAGAAGACAGACACAAAAGGCCCACATATTGTATGATTCCATTTATATGAAACGTAAGGTATAGGCAAACCCATAGAGACAGAAAGTAGATTAGTGGTTACCAAGGGCTGGGGGGAGATGGGGAGTGACTGCTAATGGGTATTGGGTTCTTTTTGGGGTGAGGAAAATGTTCTGGAATTAGATAGTGGTGATGGTTGCACAGTCCTTGGATAGTGCAAACAGGTAAAGCCCTCGGCTGCTGATTGAAAGGTTAGAGGTTCAAGGACACCCGAGGCACCTTGGAAGAAAGTCCTGGCAACCCACTTCCAAAAAAATCAGCCACTGCAAACCGTATGGGCACAGTTCTACTCCAGCACACATGGGGCTGCTATGAGCTGGAATCGACTCAAAGGCAACTGGTGGTGGTGGGTGGTGGCACAACAGTGTGAATATACTAAAAACTACTGAATTGCATACTTTAAAATACAGCCTGTGAATTATGTCTCGATTTAAAAAAAGAAAAAGAGGACTCGGGTTGCAGCGCTCATTCTAGCTCTGTGATTTCAGGCAAGTTCCTTAACATGCTGGTGGTGCCTCCTTTCTCTCTGTAAAATGGGGATAATAATCTCCCTCTTTGGTAATTACCCTGAGGTTTTAACATGTTAACAAATGTGGACCACCTGGCAGAGTACCTGGCCCATGGCAGGTCCCAGTGATGATCATGGCCAGTATGGTGGTGGTAAAGCCCCACAGGATAAAGTCCACCTCAGCCCCAGACGAGCCAGTGGGAGTGGTGGTGGTGGGGGCGGGAGGTGAGCAGAATGTCATTTTCCTGGGCAGGATTTCAGAAGTCAGCCGACCTGCCCTGAATGTGTGATTTGGGATAAGCCACTTTCCTTCTCTGACCCTCCATTTCCTCACCTGTCCCCTTCCCACCTGTGGAGCTAGAAGAAATGAACAAAAACCCAAGTGTGAAAATGTCAAGTGATACACAGATACCTAAGCTGAAAATAGCTGTGGTCATGACCTTGAACTCTGAGAGGGGAAGCATTGGCTCCTGGTCTACCCTGGCTGGCCATGCTTGTCAACCTCCCTTCCTGTCCACCGTATGCTCACGTATTCCTTTAGCTGACCCATTTCGGCCTCTGTCTTCTCCACCTACAGGGGCTGGTTCTGCTGGCAGAGCTCAGGCAGTGGCTTCTCCAGCCTCTTTCAGTCCAGGCCTCACAGGACTGGGGGCTGTGGCCTAGACGGAGGATGGCGGGTGAGGGGGCTGGGTGCCCAGCAGGGAGGACACACTACAGATGCTCCAGGGTCCTGGAGAGCAGGGCAGGGATTGTGACTCGAACTTTGGCCAGGCTGGGAACACCCACTGCACCACTCACTCTTTTGTTGGGCGACCATAGAGAAGGCACTTACCTGCTCCAGCCTCAGTTTCCTGATCCCTAAAATGAAGATCACGATGCCTTCCTTGTAGGGTTGATGTGAGTACTGGAGAGAATAATTACAAAATACAGTGCCGTGCCCGCAGTAGCATTCTATAACCAAACCAAAAAGCAAACCCAGTGCCGTTGAATCGATTCCGACTCATAGTGACACTACAGGACAGAGTAGAACTGCCCCCCATAGAGTTTCCAAGGAGCGCCTGGAGGATTCGAACTACCGACCCTTTGGTTAGCAGCCGTAGCACTTAACCACTATACCACCACTGTTGTTACTCTACTTGCTGCTATTGTCGCTGTTGTCGTTATTTCCAGATTCCCCTTCATCTTCTCTGCAGCTAGTCTGTGTGGAGAGGAAAGGAAAGAGATAGGCTCTGGAATCAGCCGCACTGGAACTGAACCCATCTCTGCCTCATTCCTGTGTGACCCTGTGCAAGTCCCTAAACCTCTCTGAGCCTGTTGCCATCTTTCCCTCTGTTTCTCAGTAACACTTACTGAATGCAGCAATTGCCTACGCTCCATGGGCCACTGCCTCACTTTGGTGGTTTTTCAATATTCCCAAATTCTTTGGCAACCCTCCCTTCTAGAGGTGAGGCCTAATTCCCCTCCTTTTGAGCATGGGCTGGAACTAGTAATTCACTTCTAACAAAGTGAAGAAAGCAGAAGTGAGGGTTGCAAGGATTTGCTCCCACCCAATTCCTCAGAAACAGAGGGGCTGTTTCCTCAATTACTTAATTTTGTGTTAGCAAGTATTGTTGAGAGAGACGCACTAAACTGAAATGATTTCAGGCAGTGAGAATTTTAGATGCTACAGAAGTTACCTTGTGTCTTAGGCTGGGTTTTCTAGAGAAGCAAAGCCAGTGAAGTCTCTCTTTCTATATACCCAACCCAGTGCCGTCGAGTCTATATATACATATGCATATATTTGGGTTATATGTGTGTGTATAAATATATGTATATATACACAGAGAGAGAGAGAGAAAGATATATATCAAGGAAATGGCTCACGCTGTTATAGACGCTGTAAAGCTCCAAATTCACTGGAGGCTTTTCCAGACTCACACAGCTGCAAGGGCTGGAGAGCCCGAGATCTAGACCACGAGGCTGACCAAACCTAAGATGGGCAGGCAAGCTGCTAGCTCAAGTCCGAAGAACTGGAGGTCAGATGAACGGGAGCCAGCTGCCGGATTCAGAGTGAGCAAAAGCCAGTGAGCTTTGCCAGAAAGTCCACCTATATTGGATGCAGGCTACTCTCCCAAAGAAACTCCTTTTTAACTGACTGGCTGCTCACAACAGATCTCATCATGGATGTAATCGTCTTCACAATCAGATCTCATTATGGAGATGACTACATCATTAAAAAGCTGGCAAATTACATCATAACTGCCAAACCACTGAGGATCATGGCCCAGCCACGTTGACACACAATTTTAACTATCACACCTTGTGAGATAGGTCTAAAAGGAAACAAATCATTCAACACAAATTTAGTCTCACAGAAGCCAGTGTTGGATGTCAGGGTAAATGAGGTTTTTAAAGATCATACCTCTAAAATTTAAACACTTATGCTCATCAAAAGACATCACCAAAATAGTGAAAAGAGAACCTACAGAATAGGAAAAAACTGTTGGCTATGACACATCTGGCAAAGGTCTAACCTCCAAAATCTATAAAATACTTCAACACCTCAACAACAGAAAGACAATCCAATTAAAAAATGGGCAAAGGATATGAACAGACATTTCTCAAAGAACACATTCAGGCAGCTAACAGACACATGAGGAAATGATTGAAATCATTAACCATTAGAGAAACACAAATCAAAACTACATTGAAATATCATCTCACTCTGACATTACTGGAAGAATTAAAAAAACAGAAAAATAATAAATGTTGGAGAGGTTGTGGGGAGATTGGAACTCTTATGCATTGCAGGTGGGAATATAAAATGGTACAACCACTATGGAAAACAATATGGTACCTCCTTAAAAATCTAGAAATAGAAATTCCATACAATCCAGCAATCCCACTCCTAGGAATATACCCTAGAGAAATAAGAGGCATCACACAAATAGACATACGCACACCTATGTTCATTGCAGCACTATTCACAATATCAAAAAGATGGAAACAACCTAATTGCCCATCAACAGATGAACGAATAAACAAATTTTGGTACGTACACACAACGGAATACTACACAATGATAAAGAACAACGATGAATCCGTGAAACATCTTACAACAAGGATGAATTTGGAGGACGTTATGCTAAGTGAGATAAGTCAATCACAAAAGGACAAATATTGCATGAGACCACTATTATAAAAACTGAAGAAAATGTTTACACACAGAAAAAAAACTTTCTTTGATGGTTATGAGGGTGGGGAGATACGGGCAGGGGAAATCACTAACTAGATAGTAGATAAGTGTCAACTTTGGTGAAGGGAAAGACCACACACAATATTGAGGAAATTAGCACAACTCGACCAAGGAAAATCATAAAAGTTTCCTAGACACATTCAAACACTTTGAGGGACCAAGTTGCTGGGGTTGAAGGCTGGGGACCATAGTTTTGGGGAAATCTAGCTCAAGTGGCATAATATAGTTCATAAAGAAAATGTTCTACTTCATATTTTGGTGAGCAGTGTCTGGGGTCTTAAAAACTTGTGAGTGGCCACCTAAGATACATCTATTGGTCCCTTCCTGTTCACAGCAAAGGAGAAGGAAGAAAACCAAAGATACAAGGAAAATATTATCCCAACAGGCTAAAGGGCCACATGAACCACAGCCTCCACCAGCCTGAGCCCAGAGGAACTAGATGGTGCATGGCTACCACCGCTGACCTCTCTGACAAGGATCACAGCAGACAGTCCTGGACAGAGCAGGCGAAAAATGTAGAACAAAATTCAAATTCAGAAAAAAAGACCAGACTTACCGGTCTGACAGAGACTGAAGGAACCCCTGAAACTGTGGCTCCCAGACAGTCTGCTGACTCAGAACTGAAACCACTCCCAAAGTCCACTTTTCAGACAAAGATTAGACAGGGCTATAAAACAAGAAATAACACATGTGATGAATATGCTTCCTAGTTCAATCAAATATATGAGGCCAAATGGGCAACTCCTGCCCAAAAGCAAGATGAGAAGGCAGGAAGGGGTAGGAACTGGACGAATGGTCACAGGGAACCTGGGGTGAAAAGGAGGAGAGTGCTGTCACATAGTGGGAATTGCAACCAATGTCACAAAACAATATGTATATAAATTTTTGAATAGGAAATTAACTTGAGCTATAAACTTTCACCTAAAGGACAATAAAATTAAAAAATAAATAAAGAAAAAACATGCCTAACTGAAAGGTTGGCAGTTGGAACCCACTCGGTGGCTCAAAGATAGACCAGGTGATCTGCTTCTGTAAAGATTATAGACTAGAAAACCCTGTGGGGCAGTTCTACTCTGTTACATTGGATCACTATGACTCAAAATAAACTCAACAGCACCTAACAACAACAACAAAAGATTATGCTAAAAGGTAATACAGTAAAGGGTTACGCATGGAACTTGCTATATATATAACCAAAAACCCAAACTCATTGCTGTCGTTTCCAACCCATAGCAATCTTATAGGACAGAGTAGAACTGCCCCATAGGGTTTCCACGGAGCGGCTGGTGGATTCGGACTGCTGACGTAGCAGTCGTAGCTCTTAACCACTGCACCACTAGAGCTTCATGTATATATGTAGAATACATATGTATATAAACCAATAACCAAACCCACTGCCGTCGAGTAGATTCTGACTCATAGCGACCCTATGGGACAGAGTAGAACTGCCCCATAGAGTTTCCAAGGAGCTCCTGGTGGATTTGAACTGCTGACCTTTTGGTTAGCAGCTATAGCTCCAAACCACTATGCCGCCAGGGTTTCCATATGTATATATATGAATAGCCAGTGGGTACTTGCGGCTTGAGCTAAAATTTTCAACAACAGGACCACACACAGATGAAGTCTCAAAAGACTTTAACATCATCATCTTCACTATCACCATCATCATAGCAAGCACTTACCAAGCATTCAGGAGCCCTGGTAGCACAGTGGTTAAAGTGCTTGGCTGCTAACCGAAAGGTCTCTGGTTTGAACCTACCAGCTACTCCACAGGAGAAAGATGTGGCTGTCTACTTCTGTAAAGATTTACAGCTTTGGAAATCTTATGGGGCAGTTCTACTCTGTCCGATAGGGTCACTATGAGTTGGAATCAACTCGATGGCAGTGGGTTTTTGGCATTTACCAAACACTTATGAGGTACGAGGCCCTGTTCTAAGCACTTTACATCTTTTAACCTCTCATAACATTTCTGTGAGCTAGCAAAATACAATTATTTTTCCCTTTTACAGATAAGGAAACTGAGGCACAAAAGGATAAGCCACCTTCCCAAGGTTGCACAGTCACAGAGGGATGTGTACCCAGGGAATTAAGCCCATCAATGGATGAATGGATAAATAAAATATGGTATATTTGTACCCATAAGCCCATTGCCTTCGAGTCAATTTCAACTCATAGAGACCCTCTGGGACAGAGTAGAACTGCCCCATAGGGTTTCCAAGGCTGTAATCTTTATGCAAACAGACTGCCACATCTTTCTCCTGTGGAATGGCTGGTGGGTTCAAATCGCTGACCTCTCAGTTAGCAGCCAAAAACTTAACTACTTGCCACCAAGGCTCCTGTATATTCATACAATGGAATATTATTCAGCCATGAAAAGGAATAAAGTTCAATACATGCTATGATGTGAGTGAACCTCAAAAATATCATGCTACATGAAGGAAGCCAGTCACACACACAAAAATCACAGTTTATGATTCCATTAATAAGAAACATTCACAATATGTAAATTCATAGAGACAGCAGACTAGTGGTTGCCAGAGATTGGGGGAGGGGAGGGTGGGGAATGGCTTCTTAAAGTATATGGAGTTTCCTTTTGGGATGATTAGAATGTTTTGGACCTAGATAGTGGTGACGGTGGCACAACACTGGGAATGCACTAAATGCTACTGAATTGTACACTTTAAAAGGTTAATTTGTGTTATGTAAATTTTACCTTAATTTTAAAAAACAAATAAAATATGTACAGTGGAATTCCAGTTCTATAAACACACACACACATGTACACACACAGGAAAAAAGACCCAAATGACAGGAGTGGGATTATGGATAACTTTTATGTTTTTTCAATTTTGCTTATATACCTACTGCTATTAACCGTTACGATCAAGTCAATTCCAACTCATAGCGACCCTATAGAACAGAGTAGAACTGTCTCACGGTTTCCATGGCTGTAATCTTTATGGTCGGTTTGTTGTACTGTGGTAGCTTGTGTGTTACCATGATGCTGGAAGCTATGCAACGGGTGTTTCAAATATCAGCAGGGTCACCCATGGTGAATAGGTTTCATCTGAGCTTCCAGACTAAGACAGACTAGGAAGACGGACCTGGCCATCTTCTTCTGAAAAAATTGGCCAACTAGAATCTTGTGAATAGCAGCAGGGCATTGTCTGATATAGTGCCAGAAGATGAGCCCCTCTGGTTGTAAGCCACTCAGAATATGACTAGAAGAGCTGCCTCCTCAAAGCAGAGTTGACCTTAATAACGTGGATGGAGTCAAGCTTTCGGCACCTTCATTTGCTGATGTGGTATGACTCAAAATGAGAAGAAATAGCTACAAACATCCGCTAATAATCAGAACATAGAATGTACAAAGTATGAATCGAGGAAAATTGGAAGTTATCAAAAATGGTATGGAATGCATAAAGATTGATATCCTAGGCACTAATAAGCTGAAATGGACTGGTTTTGGCCATTTTGAATCAGGCAATCATATGATCTACTACACCAGGAATCACAACTTGAAGAGGAATGGTGTCGCATGCATTGTCAAAAGGAACACTTCAAGATCTATCCTGAAGTACAACACTGTCAGTGATAGAATAATATCCATGTGCCTACAAGGAAGACCAGTTAATACGACTATTATTCTAATTTATGTGCCAATCATTAAGGCCAAAGATGAACAAGCAAAATATTTTTACCAACTTCTGCAGTCTGAAATTGATCAAACAAGCAATCAAGATGCATTGATAATTACTGGTGATTGGAACGCAAAAGTTGGAAACAAGGAAGAATCAGTAGTTGGAAAATATGGCATTGGTGATAGAAATGATGCTGGAGACCACATGAAAGAAATTTGCAAGATCAACGACTTATTCATTGCAAACACCTTTTTTCAACAACATAAACGGTGACTATACATGTGGACTTCACCAGATGGAATACACAGGAATCAAATTTACTACATCTGTGGAAGGAGATGATGGAGAAGCTCAATATCACCAGTCAGAACAAGGCCAGGGGCTGACTGTGGAACAGACCATCAATTGCTCATATGCAAGTTCAAGTTGAACCTGGAGAAAATTAGAGTAAGTCCACAAGAGCCAAAGAACAACCTTGAGTATATCCTACCTGAATTTAGAGACCATCTCATGAATACATTTGACACATTGAACACTAATGACCTAAGACCAGACGAGTTGAGGAATGACATCAAAGACATCATACACGAAGAAAGCAAGAGGCCATTAAAAAGACAGAAAAGAAAGAAAAGACCAAAATGGATGTCAGAAGAGACTCTGAAACTTGCTAGTGAATGTCGAGTAGCTAAAGCAAAGGGAAGAAAGGATGAAGTAAAAGAGCTGAATTGAAGATTTCAAAGGATGGCTTGAGAATACTAATTATTATAATGAAATGTGCAAAACCTGACGTTAGAAAACCAAAAGGGAAGAACACACTTGGCATTTCTCAAGCTGAAAGAACTGAAGAAAAAATTCACGCCTTGAGTTGCAATAGGGAAGGATTCTATGGACAAAATACTGAATGACGCAGGAATCATCAAAAGAAGGTGGAAAGAATACACAGAGTCACTGTATGAAAAAGAATTGGTCAGTGTTGAACCATTTCAGGAGGCAGCACATGGTCAAGAACCAATGGTACTAAAGGAAGAGGTCCAAGCTGCATTGAAGACATTTGCAAAAAACATGGCTCCAGGAATTGACGTAAAGCCAAATGAGATGTTTCAACAAACGGATGCTGCACTGGAGGCCCTTGTCTATGCCTAGAAATTTGGAAGAGAGCTACCTGGCCAACTGACTGGAAGAGATCAATATTTGTGCCCATTCCAAAGAAAGATGATGCAAAAGAATGCGGAAATTATTGAACAATATCACACACAGGTAAAATTTTGCTGAAGATCATTCAAAAGCAGTTGCAGCAGTACATTGACATGGAACTGCCAAAAATTCAAGTGTGATTCAGAAGAGGACGTAGAATTAGGGATATTGCTGATGCCCGATGGATGTTGGCTGAAATCAGAGAAAGCCGGAAAGAGATTTACCTGTATTTTATTGACTATACAAAGGCATTCGACTTTGTGGATCGTAAGAAATTAGGGGTAACTTTGCAAAGAATGGGAATTCCAGAACACTTAATTGTGCTCATGAGGAACCTGTACATAGACCAAGAGGTAGTTGTTAGACTAGAATAAGGGGATTCTGCATGATCTAAAATCAGAAAAGGTGTGCGTCAGGATTGTATCCTTTCACCATACTAATTCAATCTGTATGCTGAGCAAATAATCTGAGAAGCCGAACTATATGAAGAATACAGAATCAGGACTGGCTTATTAACAACCTGCCATATGCAGATGACACAACCTCGCTTGCTGAAAGTGAAGAGGACTTGCAGCACTTACTGCTACAGCTTTCAGTATGGATTGCACCTCAAAATAAAGAAAACAAAAATCCTCACAAGTGGACCAATAGGCAACATTATGACAAATGGAGAAAATATTGACGATGTCAAGGATTTCATTTTACTTGGGTTCACAATCAGTGCCCATGGAAGCAGCAGTCAAGAAATCAAATGCCGTGTTGCATTGGGCAAATCTGCTGCAAAAGATCTCTTTAAAGTGCTCAAAAGCAAAGATGTCACTTTGAGGACTAAGGTGCGCCTGACCCAAGCCATGGTATTTTGAATCGCCTCATATGCATGCAAAAGCTGAACTATGAATAAGGAAGAAAGAGAAGAATTGATGCCTTTGAATTGTGGTGTTGGCGAAAAATATTAGATACACCATGGATTGCCAGAAGAATGAACAAATCTGTCTTGGAAGAAGTACAGCTAGAATGCTCCTTAGAAGTAAGGATGGCGAGACTACGTCTCACACACTTTGGGCACGTTATCAGGAGGGACCAGTCCCTGGAGAAGGGTATCATGTTTGGTAAAGTAGAGGGTCAATGAAAAAGAGGAAGATCCTCAACAAGATGGATTGACACACTGGCTGCAATAATGGGCTCAAACATAGCAACGATTGTGAGGATGACGCAAGACTGGGCAGTATTTCCTTCTGTTGTGTGTGGGGTCGTTACGAGCAAGAACTAACTGAACGGAACCTAACAACAACAACAATTCAATGCTGTGCATACCATTCGTGTGTGTGTGTGTGTGTGTGTGTGTGTGTGTCGGGGGGATGAGGGGGTGGGGGGTGTATGCACTTATACACTAATCTCAATGGCTGGGAATAGTAACTGAAAAATGTTTTGTTGTGGTGGTGGTAAAATACAGCATAAAGTTTATCATTAGTGACAGTGCCTTTACTATCTTGGCCAACATCACAACTACCTAGTTCCAGAACTTTATTATCACTCTAAAGGAAAACCTCTTAAACATTAAGCAGCATTTCTCATTGTCTTCTCCCAGCCCCTTGCGATCATTAACCTTCTTTTCGCCTCTGTGAATTTGCCCTCATGGCACAGAGGCTAAGAGCTTGGCTGCTAATCCAAAGGTCAGCAGTTTGAATACACCAGCCGCTCCTTGGAAACCCCAGGAGGCAGTTCTACTCTGCCCAGTAGGGTTGCTGTGAGTCAGAATTGACTTGACAGCAACGGCTTTGGTATTTCTTTGGATCGGGTATTTCATAGGAGCCTTGGAGGCACAGTAGTTAAGCCCTTGGCTGCTAACCGAAAGGTTGGCAGTTTGATCCCATGAGCTATTTCTCGGGAGAACGATATGGCAGTCTGCTTTTCTATAAGGATTTACAGCCTTGGAAGCCCTATGGGGCAGTTCTACTCTGTCATAAAGCGTGGCTGTGAGTCGGAATTGACTCGACAGCAGTAGGTTTCATTTTGGGGTTTGGGTATTTTATATTAGAGGAATCATGCAGTATGTGACCTTTTGTGTCTGGCTTCTTTTGGGGAATAGTCATTTTGTCTATCCTGCAGATTGTAATACCAGGAACAAGGAGACATGTGGGAAGCAAGGTGTTTTGTTGCTTCTATGCTTATTGCTGTGCCCTGGAGATTCTTAACAGGCTTATATGACTGTCAGCCTTATATAGGGCATTCACAATTATAAAAATAATTTTTTGTAATAATCTGTTTTTCTTGCCATCCCAAATATAAGTTCACTCATTAAATTTGTCGTTGTGTTGTTAGGCGCCATCGAGTCACTTCCAACTCATAATGACCCTATGTACGACAGAACGAAAGGCTGCCTGGTCTGGGTTTAGTGATGACCCCTTGTCACACTGTGAGAGCCCCCCACTTCTGGATCATGCTTCCAAGATCCCTTGATCCAGAGGGCACTTCAAGATCATGTGGCTAGAAGTTGTGGGCCAGCTCAACCATGGCCTGCTTGTACTTCATCAGGAGCTGACAGCCCAGCTGCTTCTTCTAGGAGACATCCCTCTCTGAGGTGCTGAGGCTGTAGGTCATGTCCACCAGGCTCACGTGGTACTCCTTGCACAGGTGGCAGAGTATTTTGTTTGGGAGTCCCCTCAGGGTGTCTGCTATGGAGCTTAGCTTCCTGTGGAGGTTCTTATCTTGGGGGTGGATGGCCTTCTGAAACTTCACGATTTTGTCCATGATGTGGTACAGCTCCACGAGCTTTTCCCTCTCTGTGCCATTCACATGGAAGGGTGGGAAGTTCATTAAGCTGTGGCTGCACAGCTTGCCCACATTGCTGGGGAACGGCTCACCCTTGGCCACGTACTGAGGATCAGAGGGCAGATGGGAGGTGAGCAAGGACGCAGGGATCGGTGTTCCAGTCCTGCCATCCACACTTGCAGCAAGCTATTGGGCCTCAATTTCCCCGCCTATGGCATGGAGACCCAACTCCATGGGTGTGAACACACTTGGTAAAGAATCAAGTCCTCTACCATGCAAGGATTATTATCATTACTTAGTATTAGGAGTCCCTGGGTGGCAGAAATAGTTAATGCCCTCGGCTGCTATTTGAAAGGTTGGAAGTTTGAGTCCACCTGGAGGAGCCTTGAAAGAAACGTTTGGTGATCTAACGTGCAAAAAATCAGCACTTGCAAAACCTATGGGGTACAGTTCCACTCTGACACACGTGGAGTTGCCATGAGTCAGAATCAACTAGTGGCAACTGGTTTTGATTTATTTTTAATTATCATGATCATATGGGGAAAGAAAGAAAACCGGGGTGCCTCACCTTCAGGGGTGTGTGACTCACATTGCCCTTTCACCCATCTGGGTATCTCTCTCACCCAGACCCACCACCCACCCTCTTTCAACAGCACCTCTCTGACCACCTGCCTGCCTTTTCCCTCCTTCGTACATCTCCATCTGCCTCTTGCCCCACTGTGATGGGGGAACCCCCAAACCTGAAGCACCTGGCCCTTTACATTCTCACCAGAACTCTACTCTGACCTAACCCTGGGAAAGTCGATTCCTGTCTGGGCTAGGGGTAGGATGTGGGGAAAGCTGGGTGTGGCCACCTCCCCTTCTTTCCTTCCAGCTACAAAAGGTCTCCTCCCTGGCCAGCATGCCCAGCTCAGGTCAGTGCAGCCTCTATGATACCTGCAGGGATTCTGCCTGCTTCTCCCACCTCAGGCCCACACCCTCCTTCCTTGGTCCCCGGGGGTGGGAAGGGGTAACTTACATAGGCAATAAAGGGGTCCTTAGCACTACTGTTGAGCTACACCAGTTGGTTCTTGATCTGGGTCATGAGGTTGCTGGAACATGGGTGGTGTGGTGCAGGTGTCATTGTCAGGGAAGGGGGCTCCCTGCCCCACGCTTCCAGTGCAGAAAAAGCAGCAATGACAGGATTCTTGGGAATTGGCCAAAAGGTGCCATGATCAGGACAGCGTGGATGGCAGCTCGAGGTTCAGGTCACACCGAATGCACTGTATTTCTACCTACAGCTCTATTGCCACCATCTCTGTCTCCCTCTGTCTCTCTCCCGTTATCCCTGATTCTCTCACCTGCTCATATCTCCCTGCAGGACACCGATTAGAACCTGGTGCTAGGGTGACACCCAACCATCCAATCTTTTCCCTCAATAAGGCAAAAAGGCTCTTGGCCTCTTGGCTTTCTGATTTGAAGATACCACTCCCCTATCTCTCTATCTCCCGAGATGGCTTAGATCCCTAAGTACTGCTTTATATGTACCTGCCCTGGAGGGCAGGGCCATTGTGTGGATGGTCTCAGAGAACACAGGATTATTTTCAAGCTTTAAGAGCTAATGTAATGTGTTCAGCTGACTTGCTTGGTGCCCGTTATGCCTTCTTTCCCTCCAATTTCTCCCATTTGTAATGGAAATGTGTACCTTGTGCCTGTTCTGCCACTGTACCTTTGGAAGCAGATAACTTGTATTCTAGATTTCACAGAAGAAGAGGAATTTTTGGATTTTTAGACTTAGAGTCAATTTAAGACTTTTGCTATGATATGATGTGGTGAATGTGTCTTATATGGAGCAAGGACATGAATTTTGGGGGCCAATGGGTGGCGCGTCATGGATTGAATTGTTTCCCTACAAAATATGTGTCAACTTGGTTAGACCATGATCCCCAGTATTGTGTGGTTGTCTTCCATTTTGTGATTTTCATATGTGTTATAAATCATAACCTCTGCCTGTGGTTAAAGAGGGTTAGGGTGGGATGTAACACCCTTGCTCAGGTCACAGCCCTGATCCAATGTAAAGGGAGTTCCCCTGGGGTGTGGCCTGCACCACCTTTTATCTTACAAGAAATAAAAGGAAAGGGAAACAGGTGGAGAGTGGGACCCTCAAACCACCAAGAAAGCAGCACCAGGAGCAGAGCCTGTCCTTTGGACCCAGGGTACCTGTGCAGAGAAGCTCCGAGACCAAGGGAAGATTGATGGCAAGGCTCTTCCTCCAGAGCCGACAGAGAAAGCCTTCCCCTGAAGCTGACACCCTGAATTTGGGCTTGTAGCCTACCAGACTGTGAGAGAATAAATTTTTGTTTGTTAAAGCCATCCGCTTGTAGTGTTTCTGTTACAGCAGCACTAGATGACTAAGACAGTGACCCATGTGTATCAGAGTAGAATTGTGCTCATAGGCTTTGCAATGACTGATTTTTCAGTAGTGGATCACCAGGATCAGTGGATCAAAGAGCTTCTTGGTGGGCTCAAACCTCCAATCTTTTGATTAGCAGCTGAGCCCATTAACCATTTGCACCACCCAGGATCTTCCATTCTGCATAGTATTTGAATTTAGGGCACAAGTGACATGGAAGGTTCTCTTTCTTCTACCATGAACCCTGAGCTCCTTGGGCACAAAGCCTGGCATATGGGAGGTTCTTACCAGGTTTGACCAGGTGAGTGGACGAATGATGGAAAGAACATGAAGATGACTGAACATGAGAAATGTCTCTCAAGAGCTGAGTGATATCAGGAAGGTCCCTTAGCCTCCCAGGGCCTCAGTTTTCTCATCTTAAATGAAGACAGTAACCCAACCCCACCCTCACAGAGTGGTTGGGAGGAGCTAAGGATGGGTGAGAAAACACCTAGTGAACTGTAAAGTGCAGGGCCCACACAGACTGTAGGCTCGTGTATCGAGTAGGGTAGCTGTTGGTGTTGGGAGTCCCCCTGTCCTGTTGAGCCCTCCTGAGAGGCTGGGTGGGAGAAGGCCCAGCTGGAGACCTGGGCTGCTCTGCTGCCTCCACTGCACGGACAAGAGGCCTCTCTGTCAGGTCTCCTCCCAGCCTGGGATCAGGACACCTGAGGCAGAGGAGGGGGAATCAGCTGGGAGGCTGGTCCTTCCTGTTCGCCTTCGCCATCAGCCTGGCCTGTGGCCTTGGATCAGGGCTGTCAGAATCCTGCATGGACAGGGAGAGAGTGGTCCCTTCCCCTGCAACAGGGTGCGGGTGCCTGAGATTCACTTGACTTTGTCCATCTCCCCCATGGTGGGCAGGCTGGGTCCCGCTCCTGGGAGCATTCCTGTCTCACGGGATCCTTTCTGCAATCTTGTGTGAGGAGATAGACTAGCATTCATTGTCATTACTCTTGAAATTTCACAGATAAGAGAGCTGAGCCCACCCGAGAGGGTCAGCTACTTATGGTCACAGGATGGGACAAGGCAGAGCCAGGGCGAGGACCAGAGCATCCGAGCAGCGTCCCTTCTCCTGCTGAATGAGCGTTCTTGGTTCCTGTTTAGAGGGTGACCCAGCCACTTACTCCCAGTCCTTTGTTCTCTCTAGCCCAAGAGAGGGCAGACAACAGAACTCCTGCCCTCTCCTTGAACCAGAGAATTCCTTAGACAAGGGCAAGGCCAAGAACCCAGGGCAGAGTGCTGGGCAGCCCTTCTGCCCTGCAGGCTGGCATTTGGGTCTGTTATTTTCCTCCCTTCTGGCCTAGGGGTTTGTTTTGTTGTCTCTACTTTCCTGCTGTTGTTCTGTGCCGTCAAATCAGTTCCGGTTCATTGTGACCCTATGTATTACAGAACAAAACACTGCTTGGTCCTGCACCATGCTCACAATCCTTGTTATGCTTGAGCCCATTGTTGCAGCCACTGTGTCAATCCATCTCGTTGAGGGTCTTTCTCTTCTTCACTGACCCTGTACTTTACTAGGCATAATGTCCTTCTCCTTGGACTGGTCCCCCCTGACAGCATGCCAAACTGTGTGAGATGTAGTAAAGGGTTTTTTTTGCAAAACTTCAACTTTGTCTCAGATGAATGAAGGGGACGTCGAGGATGACTGAGTGTGGCTGGTCGTGTGGTAGGCAAATAAGCATGGCAGATATGGCTGGTGCCCTGGGTGATGGTTGGTTGGGGGAGGGGGCAACAAGCAGTTCTATGGGCCATGGCCGTTTCTATTGCCAGCTGTGAAAAATCATGCAGTAATTTAAAACTAATTGCCAGAGATGCCTTTTTTTCCACCGATAAGATGCTGGCTGGGGTTTAGCCCACCAGGCGGGGAGGAGCCGAGACACAGGAACTGAGCTTAAGGAGGAGTCAGAAGCAGCTGAGGGTAGGGCTCCAGTCCCCACCCAGCGGCCTCTCCCTTCCCAAGCACCTGCCTGTGCTGCCCTGTGGTGATTTGCATTTGGGGAAAGTCCTAGACTCCTGAGCAGTGGGAAATGGAGGGCTGCAGGGTAGCGTTTCTCAGACTTCAGTGTGCGCAGGGATCCCTGGGACCTTACTGACTGACTGACTCCCAATCAGCAGGTCTGGGGGTGGGGCTGAATCTCTGGGGGTATAAAAGGTTAAAGTGCTTGGCCGTGAAAGGATAGGTTGGAGGTTTGTGTCCACCCAGAGTTAACTTCAAAAGAAAAGCCTGGTGATCTACTTCTGGGAAAAAATCAGCCACTGAAAACCCTGTGGAGCACAGTTCTACTCTGACACACATGAAGTCTCCATTGGTCGGAGTTGACTAGATGGAAACCGGTTTTATGTAATAAATGAATTATTACACTAAAAAACCCATTTTCTGAAATAAATGTTAATGTTATAATGGAAACAAGATCAAGGTCATATAAGGCTCTTACAACAGAATGCACACAATAAAAAATACTGGTAGATAAAGGGAATCCGGGTCAGAGAAAGTATAAGCAAACTGATAAAACCAAAACCACAGGAATAAAGAAAATAAATGTTTCAGCTCACAAAAGGCCACGTAATTACTGTGGCCAAGCTTCAAATTTGGCTCTGAGACTCCTGGCAGCAAAAGGAAAAAGGGGAATATGATCTATTATTTGACTCTTATGATCAAAAAGGAGGAGGCTTTCCCAAAAAATCAGGGGAAGCAGAGCCCACCCTGAGCCTGGGCTCTAAAGGAAATTTCTTTTGAGACCCCTGGGTGGGGGAGTGTGAGGAGTGAGACGTCTTGATGTCCCACCCAAGGTGACATCCTCCATTAGGATTCCAGACTGGCCCTGCTGTGGTCTTTGCAAAAGCTGGTGCCCAATGTCAAAGGCAGCTCAAAGAAGGAATTCTATAAGAGGCTACGGTGACCCGGCACAAACTAGGGCTTTAGCCCAATTCAAGAGAAAATGTTGAATCCTAGCTTGTAGCGGGGGCTGAATAAGCTCCAGAAGTTTCTCCCTGCCCCCGGGGTTATATTTTTTGCTTAAAAAAAAAAAATTGTGTTAAAAGTATATATAACAAAACTTTTGCCATTTCAACATTTTTTACCTGCACAATTCAGTGACATTAATTATCATGTTGTGCAACCACTGCAGCTGTCCATTTGCAAATTTTTCCATCACCCTTAAACTCTGTGCCCCCTAAACAATGACTCCCCCTTTCCTTCTCTGTCCCACTCCTAGCAACCACTAATAAGTTTTGGTGGTTATTTGCCAATTCTAGATATTTCATATAAGTGTACTCATACAATATTTGTCCTTTTATGACTGACTTTTTCACTCAGCGTAATGTTTTCAATGCTCATACATGTTGCAGCATTTATCAGAACTTATTATTGTTGTTAGGTGCCATCGAGTCAGTTCCAACTCTTAGTGACACTATGTACAACAGAACGAAACACTGCCCGGTCCTGTGCCATCTTCACAATCATTGCTGATGAGGTGGGCAGCTGCTGGATGGCAGATGGGAGGAGCTAAGCTGCCACTTTCCCTCCATCATGGCACTGGTGTGACTGCGCCAACCCGATGACATTGGCATCATATCAGGAGCTGTCCATCAATCCTGATGGACCACGCCCCTGAACACGCTCTGAAGAAGAGCCCACCCCTACTCTGTTTCCTCCTCATATGTAAGACCCTGTGCTTGTGGATTGAGGAGCAATCTTGGTGACACAGGTCCTGGTGTGCTCCTTTGCTTGGCCAACCAAATAAGGTTTTCTTTTTTCTCTTTCACTCAACTCATGTCTCAGTGTTGCACTGAGTGAGGTCTGGAGGACCAGTAACATATTTTGGTGAGCCAGCCTGGAGCTCCACTCAGTGTTCAGGGTGCGCTGGTCCTGACCACACGAGGACTTCAGCAATCAGCAATGGAACCCCTTGTTTGGCCTGGGCCCCTCTTCGGACTTGGGAGAATGTGCTCCGCACTCAATAGCGACTCCAGAAAGCCAGGGAAGAAATTTGCAATAATCAGGTAAGCACTATATCTGGTGGTTTTAAATCCTGTCAGGCCCATAAGGTGGTCCGTGGTAGGTAGAATAGACCCCTGCCGTCTGGTGGACGCCCCTCTAGGCTGAGGGGATGTCTTTCTGTCTGAGTGCATCTGGAACCAGTGTTCTTTGTCTGTCTGCCTGTCTTTGTGTGATTGTGTAGAAGTAAGAACATGGGTAATACTAAAAGGATTCCTGAGTGTCACCCTTCGGGTGTATTTTAAAGAATTGGCATAAATTGGGCTACAATCCTATGAAAAAGAAGAAATTAATTTCCTTATGTAATACGGCTTGGCCCCAGTATTATCTAGGGGACCAAGGAAGGTGGTCTGTAAACGGACCACTGAACAGAAACAGCACCCTTCAGCTAGATTTATATTGCACAAGGAATGGTAAGTGGGATGAAAAACATATGTGGAGGCTTTCATGTCATTATATAATGATGAAACTAAGAAGGCTTGTAAAATCTGTGTACAAAAGGAAAAGAAGACGTCTACCGTGCAGCCACCAGTGCTAGTGGCAGATGACACTTCTGACCCCCTGGGGCTGCAACAGCCTCCTCCACCTTATCTCCCCTTCTCCTGCTCCTGCCCCAGCTGCTGTGGCATCCTCCAGCAGTGTGCACAGCTCTCCCCCTGGACCTGTACTGGGCAGGGGAGGGCGGCCACGGGAGGGGAAGGTGGGCTGGTGGAAAGGGGCAGCGAGTGCTCCTGTTCCCCTCTCAGTGACTGTCCTTTCCTGGAGCCTAGGAGGGATTTTTTTTTTTTTTTTTTTAGGAGGGAGGATGGAGAGCCAAACAGAAAAGCAGGGCCATCCAAATGTCCTGGAGATCTTCCCTTGTTGCCACCACATACAAGGGGAGGGGATACCCTATCAAGGGACAAATATTACCTGCTTGGAAATTTTTCTTGGTCTTAGATTTAAGGGCTGATTTCTTCTGTGTGCCCTTGGATCCCAGTAGCCAAGAGATTTTTGCCTTTGAATGGAAAGACCTATACACTAGACAAAAACAACAATATTGCCAGTAGGTTCTGTCTCAGGGCTTTAAAAACAGCCCCGCTCTGTTTGGAACCACCCTGGCCCAAGAGCTCCAAATGCCGACACTGACTGACTGATGGCACCCTGTTACAGTATATGGGTGACTTACTGATTGCTCTGATGAATTCAGCTGTACAGAGAACACCGTGACTGTGTTCAACTCTTTGGTAGAGACCGGGTATAGGGCGTCGAAAGAAAAGGACCAAAAGGTCCAGCGGAAGGTCACTTATTTGGGGTTTATCATCAGTGAGGGAAAGAGGGAACTCCATCCAGACAGGAAAGAAACTGTATGTAGACTAGTGCCCCAAAGAACCAGAAAAAGCTCCGAGGCTTCCTGGGGATGGCAGCCTTCTGCAAGATATGGATCCCTAATTTTGGGCTACTTACCAAGCCCCTCTATGCCCTCCTAGAGGGAAAAGAGACAGACTCATTTCTTTGGACCAAACAAGAACAGACAGGACTCAAACGGGTTAAAAAGGCCCTACTAGAGGCCCCAGCGTTAGGACTCCTGGACTTGCATAAACCTTTTGATCTTTTTGTCGATGAGCATCAGGGCATAGCTGCAGGGGTCCTCACCCAAAATCTGGGCTCCTGGAGGCAACTGGTAGCTTACTTCTCCAAGACTATGGACCCAGTCACCCATAGGTGGCCAGCGTGCCTTAAAGTGGTAGCAGACACTGTACAGATCCTGAAGGCAGCCAAAAAGCTAACCTTGCGCCAAACTATTCGAGTTCATGCCCCTCATTCAGTACTCACTATCCTGGAACAAAGGGGGAGTTACTGGCTATCCTAGAGTCAAATAACTCAATACCAGGCCTCTCTGGTTGATAATCCGTATTGGTCCAATCTGCTGTCACTCTAAATTTGGCCACCTTTCTCCCCACTCTGCCCCTTGGAGACCCCATCCACCATGACTGTGTCCAGACAGTGGACCTGGTCTATGCCAGCAGCCCAGACCTACAAGATCAACCTCTAGTGGATGCTGACTTAGAGATCTTCACAGACAGAAGTAGCTTCATAGAGGGTGGCCATTGGAGGGTGGACTATGCGATTCTCAACCACATTGAGGTCCTTGAAGGGAAAGCCCTCCCCAACGGAACCTTGACGCAAAAGGCTGAGCTGGTTGCAATGATCCAGGCTTTGCAACTGGCCAAGTCCAAGCAAGTGACAATTTAGTACAGACTCGAAGTATGTATTTTCAGTTTTACATGTGCACGGGGCTTTTTGGAAGCGGGGGGCGGGGGTGATTTTGAATTCAGCTGGTAAGGAAATCAAACATGGCCGACAGATTTTACAACTCCTTGAGGTGGTATTACCCCCCATTGCTCTGGCCATGGTACGCTACAAGGGACATCAGCAGGGAGATACAGCTGTGGCCCAGGGGAAAGGAAGGGCCAACTTAGAAGCCAAGCAGGTGGCAAGAACAATGACCCCAGTGGTAGTTGCGCCCTTTTTCCACACACTAGCTTTCCACAAGCCACAGAAGACTCTGGCTCCAGTGAAAAAGACCTTTATGTAGCTGATCAGTGGCAGCTCCAGAAAAAGGATAAGTGGTTTGGCACAAGGGAAGAGAGGCTATTCATTCTACAACACAGGATCCCTGGCACCCTAAAGCACCTACAAGAGACCGCCCACTATGGGCAGGAAGCAATGTATGATTGGGTAAAGAGACACTTCGTCGGCCAGAATTTGCAGGCTATTATCAGAGATGTTACTAGACATTGTATCACCTGTCAGAAAAATGACCCCAAGACCTTCTAGGCTGTGCCAGAGGGGAACCAGTACCAAGGATATATTCCAGGAGAAGGTTGGCAGATAGACTTCAATGAGTTGACCCGGGCTCCAGGTAATTACAGGTATCTGCCAGTATTTTTATTCCAGTTAGGTTGAGACATTCCCCTGCAGGACTGAAAAGGCCACAGAAATTGCCAAAAAGACTGCTGGAAGACATCATCTCCAGGTTTGGCCTTCCCCAAATCATCAGAAGTGACAACGGAACATACTTTACTGCCTCGGTCACACAACTTGTAGCCTGACAGCTGGGGATGAAGTGGCATCTTCACAGTGCATGGAGACCCTAATCCAGTGGAAAAGTAGAAAGAATGAACCAGACTATTAAAACCCATTTGCCCAAACTTTGCCAGGAGACTAAAATTTACCTGGATTAAGGCCCTTCCCTTGGCTCTGCTCAGGATTAGAGTTGCACCTCTAACCAAGCTTAAGGTAAGCCCCTTCGAGCTTATCTATGGGCATCCCCTCCTCCATAACTTTTGGGGGGAACTTAAGTACTTTGGATCCTGGAAACACTCTGGAGGCTGAAAAAAATCCACAAGCAAGGCCAGCTTGTTAAACAATATTTGTATTCTGTGGTGGGGATGCTTGACTGTCTTCACAGGTATGCGACACGACAGATTTTTCCACAACCTGAAGTCCCTCTCCAAGTTTCCACCTTTCAAAGCCCAGTAGCTGGATATATGTCAAGACCTGGAACACAGCAGACCTGACAGGAAAATGGAGGGGACCAGTTGAGGTGTTGATGTCAACTCCCCCTGCAGTCAAGATTGCCAGAAGGGGAGCATGGATCCACCAGTCTAGCATCAAACTGGCTCCCACTCCCGGTATTGACCAACAAACTCTACAAAACATTTGTGTCTTCCAGGGTCCAGAAGTTCTACCTGTGGATGACGTTACAATGGGGATATTGCCCCATCTCCCTTGAACCCGTTGCAGCCAGAGTCCAGTTTAAGCCAGCACCCCTAGCCAGCATGAAGTAGTTACAGAAGAATGACCTCCATCCAGTCCATGTCCCCATCTGGCCCAGGATTTGGACCTTATACAGCATCCTAATTCTGAAAAGAAAACAGAAGAGCGAGACAGGCAGCCACTGGATGGCAGATGGGAGGAGCTAAGCTGCCATTTTCCCTCTTTCACAGCCCCTGTGGGACTGCGCCAACCTGATGACATTGGCATCATCACAGGAGCTGTCCATCAATCCTGATGGATCATGCCCCTGAACACACCCTGAAGAAGAGCCCACTTCTACTTTGCTTCTTCCCCATACATAAACCCTGTCCCTGCTGATCGAGGAGCCATTTTGGCAACACAGGTCCCGCTGTGCTCCTTTGCTTGGCCAACCAAATTCTTTCACTTTCAACAGACTCCTGTTTCAGTGTCATGCTGAGTGAGACCTGGAGGACCAGTAAACATTATGCTTGAGCCCATTGTTGCAGCCACTGTGTCAATCCATCTCCGTGAGGGTCTTCCACTTTCTTGCTGACCCTCTACTTTACCAATCATGATGTCCTTCTCCAGAGACTGATCCCTTCTGATAACATTTCCACAATATGTGAGACCAAGTCTCGCCTTCCTTGCTTCCAAGGAGCATTCTTGCTGTATTTCTTCCAAGACAGATTTGTTCGTTCTTTTGGCAGTCTGTGGTATATTCAATATTCTTTTCCAAAACCATAATTCAAAGGCATCGATTCTTTTTCAATCTTCCTTATTCATTGTCCAGCTTTCACGTGCATATGAGGTGAGTGAAAACACCATGGCTTGGGTCAGGAACACCTTATTCTTCAAGGTGGCGTGTTTGCTTTTTAGCACTGTAAAGAGATCGTTTGGAGCTGATTTGCCCATTGCAATGCGTCTTTTGGTTAGTAGTTGAGCACAAACTGTTTTTGACACAATCATGGCACTAATAGCTGCTCTCTTGTCAGGAGGATGGTACTGAAGGAAGAAGTCTAAGCTGCAGTAAAGGCATTTGTGAAAAACAAGGCTGCAGGAATTGACAGGCTACCAACTGAGATGTTTTAACAAACAGATGCAATGCTGGAAGCACTTGTTTGTCTATGCCAAGAAATTTGGAAGACAGCTATCTAACAACTGACTGGAAGAGATCCATATTTGTGCCCACTCCAAAGAAAGATGATCCAACAGAATGCAGAAATTATTGAACAATATCATTACTATCACACTCAAATAAAATTATACTGAGATAATTCAAATAGTTGCAGCAGACATCAACAGGCAACTGCCAGGAATTCAAGCCGTATTCAGAAGAGGACATGCCTGTTGGGAGCAGGCAGCAGGGTTGAGTGAGATGCAGACTGACATTGCCCTTCAAACAGAGTGACCATGATGATGATGATAACAAGGAGGGTGCCTGACTACACTCCCTTCCCACCTCAGGGCCTATTTTGGTTAAACATACACACGACTAATTCCAGGCAGTCCCTGGGGTCACGAAAATCTGATTTACAGACAACTTTTTTTTTTATACTTGCCCTTTAATGTCATGTAAATTTGCCATCCCTTTGAAAGGACTGAGCCAACCGCTACTCTCAACAAATTCTTCATACAATCACCTTCACTTGCTGTACTTGCAGCTTTTAAATTATTAAAAAGACTTTGAGCCTTTCCTTGCACCAAACCCACAAAAACCAAACCCGTTGCTGTTGAGTCGATTCCAGCACATAGAGACCCTACAGGATGGAGTAGATCTGTCCCATAGAGTTTCCATGGAGCACCTGCTGGATTTGAACTGCTGACTTTTTGGTTAGCAGCTGTAACACTGAACCACTACACCACCAGGGTTTCCCTTGCACTAAAGTAAGGCTCAATAAGAACCATATGTACCTGTTGCAACTTACCTACAAATTTGACTTAAAGACATAGTTAGGAATGGATCTTGTTCATAGCCCCAGGGGCCTGCCTATAATGGTAGCTGGGCACCATCCAGTTCTTCTGGTCCCATGGCAAAGGAGGCAGTTATCTGTGGAGACAATTAGCCACACGTTCCATTTCCTCCTATTCTTAACTCTCCTTCCTCTGATGCTCCAGGGAAATAGAGACCAATTGTTTGTGTTTTGAATGGCTGCTTCATTCTCTCTTTTGCTAATAACTGCATCTTTTGTTTCCATTTGGGAAACCACACCTCCACACTCTCAGACCATGTAATAGGCTGAAAATGGCCCCTAAAGATGTCCATGTCCTAATCTGGAAGCTGAGAATGTCCCTATATGTAGCAAAAGGAGTTTTGCAGGTGGGATTAGGTTAAGAATTTTGTGATGGGGAGATTATCTGGATTATCCGGGTGAGCCCAATGAAATCCCAAGGGTCTTTATAAAAGGGAGTAGGAAGAGTCAGAGGAAAAGATGTTGTGAAGATGGAAGCAGAGATTGGGGTGATAAGCTTTGAAGATGGAGGAAGGGGCCACAAGCCAAGGAATACAGGCAACCTCTAGAAGTTGGAAAAAGCAAGGAAACAGATTCTCCACTAGATCCTCCAGAAAAAAACAGCCCTGGTGTCAGCTTGACTTTATCCAGTAAAAATGATTTTGGACTCTGGCCTCCAGAATTGTAAGGGAATAAATTTTTGTTCTTTTAAATCACCTTATTTGTGGCAATTTGTTAAAATGGTCATAGGAAAATAATATAGGCCATGCTGTTGCATGACCCCACACACCAAATCCCCAGCATGCACACATGTTCAGGCATTGCGGCTCATACGCTGTCCTCTGCCACCGTGATTAGTTCAGAGATGTATGTGTGATGAGAACCAATTCCCATACTACTGTGGGAACTATTGGTGCAGAGAAGCTCTGTTGAAGGCCACCCTGTGAACAAAGAACAGCAGAGAAGAAAGCAGCTTGGAAGTTGAGTCCTGATGAAACTGTTCAAATACCTGAATCAAGCTGTGCCTGAAGTCATCTACCACTGGACTTCTTCATTACCTGGGTCAATAAACACTACTTTTTGCTTAAAAAAAGAAAAAAACTCCACTATACTGAGATATAATTTCTAATTATCATATTAGCAAAAATCTAAAAGTTTGATGATATGTTGGTGAGGATGTGGAGGATCAGATACTCTCATATTGCTAGAGGGGGTGTAAACTGACATAACCCTTATAAAGGAGAATTTGGAAGCATCCACAAGAATTACAAGTATATATGCCCTCTACCCCAGTATTTCTACTTTTGGAAATTTGGCCTACAGATGTATTAGCCAAAAACAAACAAACAAAAACTCATTGTCATCAAGTCGATTCCAACTCATAGCAACCATATAGGATAAAGCAGAAATTCCCCATTGGGTTTCCAAGGAATGGCTGGTGGATTTGAACT
The DNA here is from genome assembly GCF_030014295.1 of Loxodonta africana. NCBI lineage: Eukaryota > Metazoa > Chordata > Mammalia > Proboscidea > Elephantidae > Loxodonta > Loxodonta africana. The sequence goes on along the minus strand of NC_087360.1, from coordinate 27,014,083 downwards.
ACTGACCTTTTGGTTAGCAGCTGAGCTCTTAACCACTGCACCACCAGGGCCCGATGTATTAGCAAATGTGTGAAATGGCCCTGTAGACTAATACAAAGATTTGTAAGAGCTGTGAAAGCAAAAAATAATATTAAGCCAATAATACGAATTGATCGAAGTTTACTTAATATACTATTTGCAAGTCCAGGAAACATTTCTGACTAGAGAGTCATAAATGTTCCAAATAAGAAAAATCTTCCACAGATTCTTATACTCTAGTTTACCACTAGAAATTATATGTTGCCGTGGAAACAGAGCCAGAATAGTGTTTACATAATAACTTGTGGACATGCAATATTTTCCTGAAGAACAATTCAAATAATTACTGATTGACCTTAAAAATAGCTTCTAGTCTGACCTTTGGAATTGCTGTTTGTCAAAACTGATTGTACACAGATAATTCTATAAAAAAGCACAATGCTCGAGGTAAACGTTCCTTATTAATTAAGTAAAACTATTGTTTACTTGAAGATGACTTTCGGGACGCCAGTTTTGACTCAACATTTAAGGTTCAAAGATTAGTTTGGCAATAATTTGGGTGGGTCATTTTCAACTTTCATGGATCCAGAAAACTTGGATTCCACAAGAATTAAAAATTCCATTCCTTATGGCCCAAATATTCATTAATAAGGCATATCCAAACAATAGACTACTATGAAGTTGTAAAAAGGCACGAGGAAGGTCTCTATGCACTGATATGAAAAGGTGTCCAAGATGTGAAAAAACCAAGGTGCAGAACAGTATAGATAATATGCTATTTGTGTGAAAAAAAATGGAAAAATTACCTTTATTTGTACGTTTGTTTTCTTAAAAAAATCTGAAAGGATACAAAAGAAACTAAGAAATGTGGTTACCCATTTGGGAAGGAGATGGAAACTAGACAGGTGGGGGATAAGATTGGCAGCGAAATCCCTTGCTCCTGACAGGGTGTGACCAGTGGAGTATCTTAGATGGCCACTCATAAGCTTTTAAGACCCCAGATGCTACTCACCAAAGTAGAAAGTAGAACATTTTTTTTTATCAACTATGTTATGTCAATTGAGCTAGACGTTCCCTGAGACCATGGTCCCCACAGCTCTCAGCCCAGCAGTTCAGTCCCTCATGGAGTTTGGATGTATCTATGGAGCTTCCATGACCTTGCCTTGTACAAGTTGTGCTGGCTTCCCCAGTATTGTGTACTGCCTTACCCTTCACCAAAGTTACCACTTATCTTTTGTCTATTTAGTGTTTTTCCATCCCCACCCCTCCCCTCCCTTGTAATCATCAAAAATTCTTTTTATGTCTAAACCTTTTCAGTAGTGGTCTCATACAATATTTGTCCTTTCGTGATTGATTTATTTCACTCAGCATAATGCCCTCCAGATTCATCCATGTTATGAGATGCTTCACAGATTCTCATTGTTCTTTATCATTGCATAATACTCCATTGTCTGTATGTACCGCAGTTTGTTTATCCATTCGTCTGTTGATGGGCACCTAGGTTGTTTCCATCTTTTTGCTATTGTGAACAATGCTGCAATGAACACGGGTGTGCATAATATGTCTACTCATGTGACAGCTAGAGAAATAACACCCATTAGGCATTTCAAAGTAGTTGCCCACCAAAACCACTCAACATTTTTACTCAAGCTGTTTTTACATTGCAACACTTAGGTGAACAGTAGGTTTTTAGATCCTTCATGAGGAATTTACATTTCAACTTGTGAGACCGGGTCCATGTTTGAAATATTTTGGAGATGCCATCCATTCACTCATTCCACAAATGCATCCTGAGGGTCCCAGTGGAGATGCTGGGTTTAAAGATGAGCAAGGCAGGGCTTTCCTTCCCCCACTTAGGTCACCTGGAGGCAGGGTGAGAAAGCCAAGTTAGTGATCTTGGTCAAGATGTGGCAGGAGCCCAGCAAGTCACAGTGGCACTCTGGCGGGGACCAGGACACAGGCCCACAGACACCAGGGAACAGGTGTGGGCTGAGCTGTGGGTGACCCAGGGTGAACAAGGGTTAATGAAAGCTTGGCTCCACCTGAGGGCAGAACACAGCTTAGTGACTGACTAGTGGACATGGCTACTGGAAAGGAGGGTCTGGGCCAGAGAAAACCAGACTTCGAGGGAACCCTGCAGCAGGGCCAGGAGGATTAGGCAGGAAAGGCATTCCTAACCCAAGAGGCCTCTCTCCAGGCTCAAACCTGGAGGGCAGGTACAAGAACCACTCCCCTTTGCTGAGCAGTACTAAATGCTGAGCACTGTGCTGAGAGCTGGCACTTTTTCCTCACAACCACCTGTGAGGAAGTGTCCACTGTTACCCCATGTGCAGACGAAGACACTGAGGTTTAGGGGGAGTCAAGCTACTTGCCCAGCGTCATGCAGTTTCTTGGCGGTAGAACAAGGACCCAAATGGGTGAGTCTGATACCAAAGCTATATAACTCTTGACCACCATGTTACTCTTAGGGTACTGGTGTTGAAATGTGTTGAGCAAGTAACACCTGTTACCACTTCCAGCAGGGAAATGCCATCACACAGAGGATGTAACTCGCTTCAGAGTTTGCAGGTTGTTGGTGTCACCAAGAAAAACATGATTCAGACACAAGCTGGATGGAACAATGCTCTACTTACATAGAGAAGAGACAGAGCAATATCAGCTGCAATTGTGGCCCTTGGTTCCCCATGGCTTGCAGCCAACACAGGGAGATGGTCTGCATGCGCCCTTCTTGTACTGCAGAAGGACCTCACTCTCCATTCTTGTGAAAAGGAAAAGTCCCGGAGGCAGACAGACCCAGGCTTGAGCCCTGAGTGGGTAGCTGAAGAAACACGTGAGCACGGATAAGTCCTTTAACCCCTCTGAGCCTTGGTTTCTTCATTTATAAAAGAAGTCCCTTTGGAGTCCTATTAGATTCGAATAGGACAATCAGTGTCTGACCTAAAATAGATGCTAAATAGATGGTAACACCTGTTCTCATCTAGAGGCCTCTGAACACCTGAGAAAGAACAGTTGGAGGACACAGGCAGGGACAAATTCCTCCAGGAGTCAGGCAGCTCTTCTCTTTCCCATTGATAGGTTTTTTTCTTAGCCTTGTTTCCCCAGAGTGATCAGCAGGAACACCCTTAAAAGGAAAGGGTCCTTTTTATTTGCAAAGAAAACAATTAGGAGAGGGTTTTTAAGCAGGGGAGAAAATAAGGGACAGACTACAAAAAGATACTAAGAAATCAAGGATATGGATGGCAGCTTTAAAAAGACAAGGAAGGGGGCGCTGAGACCCAGGTGCTGGGAGGCATGCAGGGAGGGGCTGCAGTCTGGGATGTGCCCTGGGGTCTAACCTGCAAGAAGGCCAAGGTCACCCCCAAATGAAGAGGACATTTTAAGGCCCTCCCAAATCAGGCCCCTCCCCCAATCTGCCCACCCTAGGCACAAACGGCTCAGTTCGGTAGCCAAAAGGGACCAGTTCAGTAGCCTAAAGAGACGGGATTGTAACGGGCTTTTTTAATTATTTTTTTTAACCCTTTTCTCTAAGGCCAGGAGGGTTTTTCTGTTTAGAGGGGATCCTTGTGTAGGGTAATGCTCTTCAGCTATATGCATCCCCTCCCTAATAGAATCAGCTTCGTTCTTCCCCGAAGCATGGTGGGGATGAATTTGGTGTGGACTTGGGCTAAGGTACACGGTGGGAAGGGGCATGACTGGGCCAGTGGCCAAGGCCAAAGAATGCCTTACCAACAAGAAGGAAAACATCCGGGCCTGGACGTGAAGTCCCTGGGAACACTGACTGCCCAGGAGAAAATGATGAGCCTTGGGCCTGGCTGGAATGGTATATAAGTCTGGGTCCCTTGCTAGGTGGTTGCAGAAAATATTCCAGCCCGCTGCCCCTGGAGAGTAGCTGCTTGCCTGTGTCAGTAAGCTTCCCTGAACTTATGAATCTGGAAAGGGCTATGTGTCAGTTCTTCGGATTATTTGCCAGGACGCACAGTGAGGGTGTTTCCTTGCTGGGACTGTCCCCTGACACCTTGGAAGAAGGAAGATCTCTTCGGAGGATTACAGGCTCTGACATCCCCTGCTAAGAAGCAGAGCCTCCAGCCAGCCCTCACAAACCCTCCTTGCAACCTTGTCCCAGCTTCTGGAGATGAGTTTTTGTGCTGAGTCAGTTTGGCTGCCTTTCAGCCAAGTATAGACTCAGAAGCTGCAGTGCAGAGTCATGAAGGGAGCTATTTTTAGGCCCCATTTCGATCTTATTCAGCACAGGCAGTGAGATGAAAGGCCTGAAGGTGGCCAGACCCAGGGGTGCCAGCAGGGACAAAGTCCCAGGCAAACAGGTCAGGGAAAAGGCAAGATCTCCTTATGTGGAGACAGAAGCCCCCAGACTCTGCTTCTGCATTAGGTACAGCAGACGTGATGAAGGGGCACTGCAGGCAGAGAATCTGGCTCCTGCAGTGTCTGAGGAGTTACTGAGAAAAATGAGCCGAGAGGGAAGACAGTGCCTTCCAATTGTAGGACAAGCTGCACTTGGGGAGCTTGTTAAAACTATATCCTCGGTCCATCCCAGGTCAACTGAGAATCCTGGGAGTGGGGCTTGGGAACCTGTTTCTAATCACCTCCTAAGGTGGGTGACTCTCCCACTCAGCGAAGTCTGAGAACTTCTGGGCTGGACTGTATCTGCCTCTGGAATTCAAAAGGATGGTGTAGCTGGAGGGAAGGAGAGGCGCCGGCAGTGACGTCATCTAACAGCGACTGGAGAAGTCCTGGCCGGTCTAAGAGTCTCCCTTATTACCGGGAAGTGTTTTTTATCCCCGAGGTCCACGTTACTCCAGGATAATCAGCACGAGAAAACTCCACATAAGGTGAATACTCTTATAGTGGGGACCAAAGCTTCCAGGTATATCGGGGGTAAAAAATTAGTTTGGAGCTATCTTGAAAAATAAAAATTTATTTTCTCTTGTATTCAGGAGCTTTACATTATAATTGCAACTATGTAAATAACTCTTAAATCTTTTTATATCTTTATTCTTAAAATGGGAGCCCTCCTGGCCAGTGGTTACGAGCTGGGCTACTAACCAAAAAGAAGGCAGTTTGAATCCACCAGCTGCTCCTTGGAAACCCTATGGGGTGGTTCTACTCTATCCTGTAGGGTCGCTGTGAGTCGGAATTAACTCGATGGCAGTGGGCTTGGACTTCTGGCATTCTTAAGATGAGGAGTCTCCGGGTGGCGCAAATGGTTAAGCGCTTGACTACCAGCAGAAGGGTTCGCAGTTTGAATCCACCCAAGGGAACTCAGAAGAAAGCCTGGCAATATTACTCCGAAAGATCACAATCATTGAAAACACTATGGAGCAAGTTCTACTTTGTCACTTGGGGTCCTCAATAGCAACTAACGACAACATTCTTAAGGTGTATATCTTCATATCTTAATTCTTAAAATGAACAAAGAATTGAGTACTAATTTTTTGGGAGAGTGGGGAAGACACAGTATAACTTTTCTGACAAAATTGCCCACGACCACTCTATGCCATCCTTCATTTTGTTTGACTTTTGCAGGAGGATCATCAAGGAGGTAACTGTGTAAAGATTTTAGATGGTGTCACCTATTTTCCCTAGGGCTTAAGCGAGGGAAGGCTGATCAAGGATTAATTTAATATGTGGAGAGTTCACTAGTGAGTATTTTTGTGCTAGGTTGACTTTGGCTTTGCTTGCAGCCTCTTAACAGCAGGGACTAGGGTACTAAATGCCTAGGTAATGAGGTCCCCAAAGCAGAAACAAATATGGTGTGTGGACAAGAGGACAGCACCCCGCTGCAGAGTCAGAGTCTTCATGCACTTGGCTTTCCCAGCCACCTAGAGAAAGCCCATCCACAAGTGCCTGTTCACACTGTGCTCTGGCTCCCACTTGCCGTTCTAGAGGGCAGAGCTGCCCCTCCTCACAAGGAGCCACAAGACAAAGGCCTTTTGGTCAGGTGACACTTTAATAGGCAGGAAACACAACACCTGTCTTCAGAGGCTATCAAGAGCCACATGTGGGCTAGAGCAGAACAGAGGTGCAGGCACTAGGGTGGGGCCTTGAGGGAACCATGGGGTCAGCGATGGCTGAAGAATCCTTGAGGATTCTTTTAAAGAGCTTCATCCTACTGGGACCGCTAGAGAAACAGGAGAAGGGAAAGCAGTTAACAGCCCTGTTGACTGATAAAATAACTCATGATTCATCCAGACAAGGGACTATTACATGGCGGTTAAAAAAAAAAGAGGTGGAGTTACATGACACAGAACATGGTAAGAAAAGCAGGCTGTGGAACAACATGTCAGGTGTGATACCATTTTTGTAAAAACGTATTTCTGTGCTTGTAAATGCATTAACGCACATCTGGAAGGGCACTTGCTGACAGTGGGCACTTCTGGGAACAGGGCATGGACACCTTCACTTTTTACATTATTCATGCTGCTTAAATGTTTAAACATTTCTTATTTTTTGTAATAAAAACAAATACTTTTTTTTTTTTGTAATAAAAAAAATAAAGCCCATTTTAGAAACTCTGTCCCCGCGCCCCTGTGTAAGGAGATTCTCACACACAGAGTCTGGAAGTGAAAAGAATCTGCCCTAGGGCCTACCAGGAGCTGTGTGCTGGGTCCTTCCTACCTCCCAGGAGCTAGCTGTATCATTTTCCAGGTCTTACAGACGAAGAAACAGGCTCAGGGAGGTCACCTGACTGTCCAACATTGTGCAGCCAGGAAGTGGCAGAGCCAAAATCCAAGACCAGGTATGACGCCAAAGCCTGTCAGCCACAGACAGTTGAGGCGGCAGGGCAAGACCTGTGTCCAAAGCCTCCCCCCTGCGAAGATAAGGTTGTAATCCTGGGCCCCCAAGCAGAACTCCACAGAGGGACCTCTTCCCACAACTCCACGATGAATCCATGTCCAGCTAGAAGGGCCCCTTCCCCCCACTTTTGTCTGCCTGTGATGGTTGACAGTCCATAGCCAGAGACAACTTCTTGGGTCTTGGTGCAAGGGGGTATGTGTGTGTGTGAGTGTGTTTCTGTGTATGTATGCATGTTTGTGTATGTGTGTATATGGTATGAGTGTGTATGTTTATGTGTATATGTATGCCTATCTGTGTAAGTGTATATGGTATGAGTATGTGTGTGTGTTTATGTGTATGTGTGCATGTGTGTGTATATGTGTACATGGTATGAGTGTGTATATGTGGTATGTGTGTGTATGCATGCATGTGTATTGTGTGTATGTTTATATGTGTATGTATGCACATGTATGTGTGTGGTATGAGTATGTGTTAGTGTGTTCACGTGCATGTGTGTGTATATATGTATATGGTATGAGTGTGTGTGGTGGGGAGTGTAAAGAGGGGAAAATGGCAGTTATTATTCTAGCATCAGTGGTTGAGGGCTTACTCCCATGTTCAATCTTATTTAATTTCATCCTCCCAACAACACTAGAGGCAGGTGCTGCCTTACAGGTGAGGAAACCAAAGCTCAGAGGCTCGATGTGAATAGACCCTAATTGCCAATGTAGGACATGGAGGAGCTGGAATTTGAACTCAGGTCTTTCTGGCCCCAAATCTCGTGAACATAACCAGGTGTCATATGCCTTCCAGCACCAAGAGGGCACAGAGTCATCTGCGCAAGTTAGGACTCCTGTGGAGGGAGAGACCAGAGCCCAGCAGTGACCACACAGGGGCAAAGCCAGGCAGGCCACGCTGCACCCAGCCCCTTGGCCTCACCCAGTGGTCAGCTGGACCCAAGGCTAAGAGCCTCACACCTTGCACCACGGAGTAACTGGCTCTGAGTTGCTAAAAGAGCACCTTTAGCTGGGTGACATACAAAGTACTTCAGGAAGTGGGTCATTCGGGAACCATTAGAGCGCCAAGAGCTCCCACCTGGAAATGTGCCACAGCAGGCTGGGAGGGTGGAAAGAGCTGAGGTCTCACCCAGACCCACTACAGAGAGTGAGCCCTAGAAGGGACCAGCATCCAGGCACAGCTCCACCTCCTAGCAGCCACATGGGGCCAGAGCTGGTTATTGTCTGACAATGCTATGAACCAGGCCAGGTGGAGGTGCCAGACAGAGGTGGGAGGATGCTGAGTCAGCTTCTAGGAGCCAGGAACAAGGCTAGGGGAAGATGAGGCATCTTTTGGACTGATAGGGAACAAAGGGGGTGCCCCATTAGAGACAAATTATAAAACTTCAGCCTCCATAAACACTGCTCCTCCCCAACCCCTCACCCAGAAGGGAGGGGAGTCTGAGCAATGGAGTCCTAGGTTTGTGAAACTGACTCTTTAAGATCAAGACTACAAGTTAGGGGATAAAAGGGAAAGAAAGGATCCAACACCAAAAAGAAAAGAAAACTTGCTAGAATGCTGTAAGCCCTGATGCTCCACACATCAAACAGTTAGGACCTGCTGGTACTTTCTGAACATCTGTCTTATGCCAGGAACCACCCCAGAAGCTTTAGAGGAATTCTCTCTAATTCCTTGTGGGGAAAAAAAAAAAAAGAGCTAGAAAGAATTACTTCCACTTCAGTTTTGAGGAAACAAGCATGGAGCTGAGGTGAATGGCTCTCCAAGGCCACAGGACTGGTAAACAGCATAACAGAGATCTGCTGTTGTGCCTGGCTCCCTTCCAAGCTGCTTCCTTCTGTAACTCCCCACTCGTTGCCTGCAGCTGCGATTTTCCCTAGGAAGGCCACAGCTGACTCACTGGGGACTGGTGGGGATGCACATGTCTAAAAAAGCTGGATAATAAAAAGCAAACAAAACCCTATTGTTTTCCACTGAAACTATAGAAAGTAAGGTTTGGCCGTTCTTCTTGGTTCATGGTCCAGAGCTGCTCACTTGCTGAGCCACCTTCAAGGGGTGGAGACCAGAAACACTGCCCTGAGCAGCTGATCCAGGTGGGGAGAAAGTGGGCTTCAGGGAAAGTTTCAGAAAGGAGGGAGCAAGCTCTCCTCAGGAAATCTGACAGCAGGATTTTAATTTCTACTACGAACAGACAAGTGCATCTGGAAACGTGAGTGTGTGTGTGGGGGGGGGGTGGCTCACCTCTGAGAGAGCGCATGTCTCCATGGTGGGCTCTGATCTCTAACCATGTTCCCGTGAGAGGCAGGACCAGAGGTCATCAGAGTTGATCTTAATGATGTGGATGGACTCAAGCTTTTGAGACCTTCACTGGCGATGTGGCATGACTCAAAATGAGGAGAAACAGCTACAAACATCCACTAATAATGAGAACATAGACTGTACAATGTATGAATCGAGGAAAATTGGAAGTCATCAAAATGAAATGGAATGCAGGAAGATCAATATCTTAGGCACTAGTGAGCAGAAATGGAGTGGTATTGGCCATTATGAATCAGACAATCATATGATCTACTGTGCCAGGAATGACAACTTGAAGAGGAACGGTGTTGCATGCATTGTCAAAAGGAACACTTAAGATCTATCCTGAAGTACAACACTGTCAGTGGTAGAATAATATTCCTATGCCCACAAGGAAGACCAGTTAATATGACTATTATTCACATTTATGCACCCATCATTAAGGTCAAAGATGAAGACTTTGAAGATTTTTACCAACTTCTGCGGTCTGAAGTTGATCAAACAAGCAATCGAGATGCACTGATAATTACTGGAGATTGGAATTCGAAAACTGGAAACAAAGAAGAAGGATCAGTAGTTGGAAAATATGGCCTTGGTGATAGAAACGATGCTGGAGATCACACGGTAGAATTTTGCAAGACCGATGACTTATTCATTGCAAATACCTTTTTCCAACAATATAAACAATTTTTTTTTTTATACATACACATGGACTTCACCAGATGGAATATGCAGGGATCAAATCGACTACATCTTTGGAAAGAGATGATGGAGAAGCTCAATACCATCAGTCAGAACAAGGCCAGGGGCCGACAGCAGAACAGACCATCAATTGCTCATATGCAAGTTCAAGTTGAAGCTGAAGAAAATTAGAGCAAGTCCACGAGAGCCGAAGTATGACCTTGAATATATCCCAGCTGAATTTAGAGACCATTTCATGAATAGATTTGACACATTGAACACTAACGACCGAAGACCAGTTGTGGAATGACATCAAGGACATCATATATGAAGAAAGCAAGAGGTCATTGAAAAGACAGGAAAGAAAGAAAAGACCAAAATGAATGTCAGAAGAGACTCTGAAATTTGCTAGCGAACATTGAGTAGCTAAAGTAAAGGGAAGAAATGATGAAGTGAAAGAGCCGAACAGAAGATTTCAAAGGGCAGCTTGAGAAGACTAATTATTATAATGAAACATGCAAAGAACTGGAGTTAGAAAACCAAAAGGGAAGAACACATTCGCATTTCTCAAGCTGAAAAAGCTGAAGAAAAAATTCAACCTTTGGGTTGCAATAGTGAAGGATTCTATGGGCAAAATACTGAACAACACAGGAAACATCAAAAGAAGATGGAAGGAATACACAGAGTCACTGTATCAGAAAGAATTGGCTGATGTTCAGCCATTTCAGGAGGTAGCATATGATCAAGAACCAACCTTCAGCTGCAATGAAGGCGTTTGTGAAAAACAAGGCTCCAGGATTTGATGGAATGCCAATAGAGATGTTTCAATAAACGGATGCAACACTGGAGGCCCTCACTTATCTATGCCAAGAAATTTGGAAGACAGCTACCTGGCCATTCAACTGGAAGAGACTCATACTCGTGCCCATTCCAAATAAAGGTGATCCAATTGAATGCAGAAATTATCCAACGATATCATTAATATCACATGCAAGTAAAATTTTCCTGAAGATCACCCAAAAGCGATTGCAGCAGTACATCTATAGGGAACTGCCAGAAATTCAAGCCGGATTCAGCAGAGGACGTGGAATGAGGGATATCATTGCTGATGTCCAATGGATGTTGGCTGCAATCAGAGAATACTAGAAGGAGGTTTACCTGTGTTTTACTGACTATACAAAAGCATTCAACTGTGTGGATCATAACAAATTAGAGGTAACATTGCAAAGAATGAGAATTCCAGAGCACTTAATTGTGCCCATGAGGAACCTGTACACAGACCAAGAGGCAGTTGTTAGACTAGAACAAGGGGATTCTGCATGATTTAAAATCAGGAAAGGTGTGCAATCTGAATGATCAGCAAATAATCTCAGAAGCTGAACTACATGAAGAATGCAGAATCAGGATCGGAGAAAGACTCATTAACAAACAACCTGCGATGTGCAGATGACACAACCTCGCTTGCTGAAAGTGAAGAGGACTTGGCAGCACTTAATGCTACAGCCCTCAGTATGGATTGCACCTCAACATAAAGAAAACAAAAATCCTTGCAACTGGGCCAACAAGCAACATCATGATAAATGGAGAAAACATTGAAGTTGTCAAGGATTTTGTTTTACTTGGGTCCACAATTAATGCCCATGGAAGCAGCAGTCAAGAAATCAAAGGCTGTGTTGCATTGGGCAAATCTGTCACAAAAGACCTCTTTAAAGTGTTCCAAAGCAAAGGTGTCACTTTGAAGACTAATAAGGTGCGCCTGACCCAAGCCATGGTATTTCGAGTCGCCTCATATGCATGCAAAAGCTGGACTATGAATAAGGAAGACAGAAGAAGAATTGATGCCTTTGAACTATGGTGTTGGCGAAGAATATTAAACATACCATGGACTGCCAGAAGAATCCCCAAAGCACAACCAGAATGCTCCTTAGAAGCAAGGATGGCAAGACTTCGTCTCACATATTTCGGACATGTTATCAGGAGGGACCAGTCCCTGGAGGACGGCATCATACTTGGTACGGCAGAGGCTCAGTGAAAAAGAGGAAGACCTCCAACGAGATGGATTGATACAGTGGCTGCAACAATGGGCTCAAGCATAACAGTGATTGTGAGGATGACACAGGTCCAGGCAGTGTTTCATTCTGTTGTCCATAGTGTCGCTATGAGCTGGAACTGACTCGACAGCACCTGACAACAACAACAGCAATCCTTATGGAAGCTAAGTGCCACATCTTTGTCTCACACAGTGGCTGGTGGGTTGGAACCACTGACCTTTCGGTTAGAAGCCAGGTACTTAACCACTTTGCACCAGGGCTCTTTTTTTTTTTTTGCTTGTATATATTTTCTAAAATTCCATGATTAACATGTATTATTTTTATAAAAAGAAAAACATTTCTTAAAAAGATTTATAGAGCTCCTACTGTGTGCTTGACTCAATATGAATAATAGTAATAATATCTGACAGTGGACAGCCCTCAACAGTTACAGAATACCTTCAATCTCTCATCTTACTTGGTTCTCACTGAAACCCTGGGAGGCAAAGAGGGCAGACATGAGTGTCTTCATTTTACAGGTGAGACAATCAAGGCTCAGACAGGAAAAGCCACTCAAGTCGTAGAGCATGTAAGTGGTGAAGACAGAATTTGTACTTGGTCCCCTGGCCCCAAAGCCTGTGCTCTTAACCTTGTTCCAGTGCTCCAACAGCATCCATCCTCTGTTAGACTGTGGGGTCCCCAGGCCCTGGCCTAGGAAGCAGTCAGGTTAGGGGTGAAGAGGCACATACCCCAAGACCTATGCATGCAAAGCAGTATTTCCTATAAGCCCCTTACACATACTGGGTTCCCCTGGGTCAGTCTTATTCCAGAACAGCCCACACTTCTAAGCCTTTGCTTGGGCTGTTGGTCCTGCCTGAAAGGGCTTCCTGCCTTCTCCCCATGCACCCCACTCCCACCAGCCCTCCTTCTCTGGGAAGTCTGCCCTGCATTGAGGACAAGAGCACCATGGAAAGAGCTCCTTTGGACTGTGGGCCTGGGTCTGAGGAAGGTGGCGCCGGGAGGGGGCATCCACAAGCAGGAGGCCTGTGGCACCCCAGGCACAGTGGGCCTTTATTGGGCCCTACATGTAGGACATAGGAGCCCTGGTGACTCAACGGTTAAGCACTCGGCTGCTAACAGAAAGGTTGGCAGTTCGAGCCCAGCCATTGGCCCTGTGGGAAAAAGACCTGCTGATCTGCTTCTGTAAAGTTAACAGCCTAGAAAACCCCACGGGGCAGTTGTACTCTGTCACATGGGGTCTCTATGAGTGGAAATCAACTTGACAGCACCCAACAACCACGACGTGTAGGGCATGGGGCAGTGATGGTCAGTGGTAGAATTCTCACCTTCCATGTGGGAAACCCAGGTTTGATTCCTGGCCAATGCACCCCATGTATAGCCACTGCTCGTCTGTCAGTGGGACTTGCATGTTGCTATGATGCCGAATAGGTTTCAGCAGAACTTCCAGACTGAGACAGACTAGAGGGAAAGGCCAGGCAATCTACTTCCCAAAACTAGCCAACAAAACCCTATAGATCACAAACTGATTATGGGGATGTTGCAGGATCTGGCAGCGTTTTGTTCCATTGTGAGTGGGGTCACCATGAGCTTGGGTGACGCAACCACAGCTATCAACAACAACACATAGGACACTAAACTGGGCTAGTTGCTAATCATTTCAGAAATACAGATGTTTTCAAAAACTTTTTTTTCCCTTTTAATTACAAAAGTGGTAGGTGCTTGTGGTAATAAAGAGGATCCAGGGTGGTGGCCCTGACCCCAGTGGGCAGAGGAGAGTGGCTTGGGTGCAGGGCAGAAGCTCTGGAACAGGGAGACCAGGTTCAAATCCGCAGGGTGCCCATTGGCCTCGGGCAGGATTCTTGGCCTCTCTTAGCCAGTTTCCATCTGTGACCTGGGGAGAATAACAGGCCCTGCCCTAGGGATTGTTGGAGGCTGAAGTGCGCTTTCACATGTGTGCAGGGCTTGGCACAGGTCCTCACAGGAGTTCACTCAATGGATGGTGGTCTTCGTTGTGGGGGTTACTAGACCACCCAGGGTGACGAGAAAAAACCTTTGTAGCCCGAACTTCATAAAGCCTAACCTCAATGATAATAAGAATAATAAGAGCCACAGTAACAAGAACCTGGCCAGGCTGGACCCCGTCCCAGGGTTTGTGTTCTGACTCCGGCTGTATTTGTGGCACAGAAATCCATCAGGCTTCTCTGGAGAAAGAGGTTTCTGGAAGATGTGGGTGGTGGCATAGAGGAAGGAAGAAGTTCAACTCTTTTGTGGAGGGGGTCCTGACCCCCAGAGTGCCCTCAGACCTCTGCTCCTTCCTCAGAGAGGCCAGGCAGCTGCTTCCAGCCACTCGTCCTCAAGTACTGCACCAGGATTTTCCTCTGTAACCTTTCCAAGTGGTCGTAAATCTCCCGGCAGGCACTGCAAAGGCTCCACCTGGGAGGCCCGGCAGCGCAGACACTCCCTCACCAGCCTCCAGGCTCTGCGGTCCTCTCCTGAGGCCAGGGCAGGATGTCCAGGGCCAGGTGACTGCAGCATGCTTGTCCTTGTCCTTCAAGTGCATTGTGAGGGGCTGGGCTCCCTACCACCAAGACCAGTCCCTTCCTCTCTAAAAAAAAAAAAAAAAAACCTCTGAAAAGCAAGGGACTTGGGTCTGAATCTTTGAAGAGTCTTTCGAGAATCATGGTCACTGTCCCTAAAAAAGGCTTGCACGCACACAAGACACAATTTTGCACAAAACTTTACCAGCTACTGTCGCCAGTGGATTGAATCTACCATGTAACATTCTATTGTTATTTACAGAAAAGCAACTTGCAAAACAGAATGCATAGTGTAATGTCATCCTTTTAATATTCAAATATTAACAGGTACCTGCCTCTGCATAAAAAATCTGCAGGAACATAGAGAACATATGGTTACAGAGCTTGCCTCCACAGAGTAAGGTTTCAGGGAGTTTCACTGTACACCTCAGACATTTTGGTAATTAAAAAATTTTTATTGTGCTTTAAGTGAAAGTTTACAAATCAAGTCAGTCTTTCATACAAAAATTTATATACACCTGGCTATGTATTCCTAGTTGCTCTTGCCCTAATGAGACAGCACATTCCTTCCCTCCATTCTCTGTTTTTGTGTCCATTCGGCCAGCTTCTGGCCCCCTCATCCCCTCTCCAGACAGGAGATGCCAACATAGCCTCATGTGTCTACTTGATCCAAGAAGCTCACTCTTCACCAGTATCATTTTCTATCCCATAGTCCAGTCTAATCCCTGTCTAAAGAGTTGGATTTGGGAATGGTTCTTGTCTTGAGCTAACAGAAGGTCTGGGGACCATGACCTCTGGGGTCCTTCTAGTCTCAGTCAGACCATTAAGTTTGTTTTTTTTTTAATGTGAATTTGAAGTCTGCATCCCACTGCTTTCCTGCTCCCTCAGGGGTTCTCTGTCCTATTCCCTGTCAGGGGAGTCATCGGTTGTAGCCGGGCGCCACCTAGTTCTTCTGGTCTCAGGCTGATGTAGCCTCTGATTTATGTGGCCCTTTTTGTCTCTTGGGCTCATAATTACTTTGTGTCTTTGGTGTTCTTCATTCTCCTTTGCTCCAGGTGGGTTGAGACTAATTGATGCATCTTAGACGGCCACTTGCTAGCGTTTAAGACTCCAGATGCCACTCTCCAAAGTGGGATGCAGAATGTTTTCTAAATAGATTTTATTATGCCAATTGTCTTAGATGTCTCCTGAAACCATCGTCCTCAAACCGCCGCCCCTGCTACACTGGCCTTTGAAGCATTCAGTTTATTCAGGAAACTTCTTTGCTTTTGGTTTAGTCCAGTTGTGTTGACCTCTCCTGTATTGTGTGTAGTCTTTCCCTTCACCTAAAATAGCTCTTATCTACTATCTAATTAGTGAATACCCTTCTCCCTCCCTCCCTACTCTTGTAACCATCAAAGAATATTTTCTTCTCTGTTTAAACTATTTTTTGATTTCTTGTAATAGTGGCCCCATACAATATTTGTCCTTTTGCAACTAATTTCACTCAGCATAATGCCTTCCAGATTCCTGCATGTTATGAAATGTTTCATGGATTCATCGTTGTTCTGTATCGATGTGTAGTATCCCATTGTGTGAATACACCATAATTTATTTATCCATTGTTCTGTTGATGGATACCTTGGTTGCATCCATCTTTTTAGTATTGTAAACAGTGCTGCAATGAACATTGGGTGTGCACATATCTATTTGTGTAAAGGCTCTTATTTCTCTAGGATATATTCCAAGGAGAATTTTTTAACAAGCATGCATTTCTTTTAGGGATCCCCCCATTTAAAATATGATCTTTTGGTGTTATCAGCAACAATCTCAAATTTTCCAGATCATTAGTCCTTTTTTTTTAGTAAATTGAGATGACCAGTGACCCAGGATGGTAATAAGAATTCAAGTCTGATGGAAAATTATCAGTGGGGTTTGGGACACAACTGGACAATTACTAGTGGGTAACTACGAACCAGGTAGTTAACCTATCTAGCCCTCATTTTACCCTAAAAAACTGGGTTAGTGGTAGTTCCTACACCTTGAAGGGCATCTTACTTTGGTAAGAAAAAATAATAATAAAGTTTTTTTTTTTTTTAAGGAAAAGACTCTTGAGTGAGGCAGGCTCCCAAGGAAGGCTTCTGCCCTGGTCCCCAGTGGCAGTACCTGGTCTTAGAACTGCTTTCATTTGCCCTAGTCAACTTCTTCCAGGCTGATGGGTCTCAGAGTAGACCCCCAAAAGGTCCCTCCAGGGCCAGAAGCCCAGAGGGCAAATGTGGCTAATGGAATGCCTGGACTCTTAAGTCTGGCACCAGTTCATCAACGGGGATATAAAAAACCCAGACATCACCTCATTGCTGTCTCATCAGAAAAGGAGACTTTCTCCCTGCACATCCCCACAGAGGACAAATTCCTGCTAGGTGTGTTGCCTGGGAGGGAGCAGGAAGAATAGAGTAGGGGACCTGGGAGGTTCTCCCTCTCTCAGAGGTCAGAAGGCAGGCCGCGTCATCAGAGTAGCCCTGGGACCGCCTCTTGGTAACTATGACAACCCCAGCTCCCAGGCACTGTGTGGGCACCTGACAAGCATAACTACCCCCTCCACTCCTTACAAGCCTGGGAGGGAAGTACTAGCATATTCTAACAAGAGGAACCTAGCTCTATGAGGTGTGGGGCTTGTCTGAGGTCACTGAGCCTCAGCTGGAATTGGTTCCACTTTCTGTGCGACCCCAGAGCCACTGCTCTCAGTCTCCTAGAAGCCAGGAGGACCTGATCTATACCCAGCTCTCCTCAAACTACGTGTTCAACCACAGACAAGTCTGAGACTCCTCCTGGGAGCTTTGTGATCACCTTCAGGCATTTTCAGAGAGAAACTTCAGGCCACCCCAACTTCTTCCTCCAGGATAACTCTGTCATGAGGGGTAGCTCTGTCATGAGTTTACCTTTTGGGCCTTCCTGGAAGATTTTTGATCTGAAACCAGGGCCTGACAGCCTCAGAAACTTAAAAAAAACAATAACAACAACCCCCCACAGGACCAAACAGTCTCCAAGAGGTACCGTAGGAAGTTTCCCACAGTCTAATGTGCTCTTCCTAAGGGCCAATTTGGATCAGGGTCCTCGTGGCTTTTGCTCCTCTGACTCCTGCCCTGGAAGTTATGGGGTCCCCTCACACCTAGCTGAGTCCTCCAGGGCCACAGCTGTAGGCTTCTCATGACTCCTCAGCAGGGTTCCCCAAGACTAATGTCCATAGCCACAACTAGGCAGACAACTGGTTTCACGAACACACCCCACTGCAGTCCTTCCCTTTTCCCACCTTCGGGGTGACTGTTCCTCAAGGAATGGCAGATCCAAGGAAGTCAGTGCCTCTGGCATCTCAAGGGAAGATATGAATACAGATTTTTATGCTCAACCACCCAATTGTTAAATATGGACCACTATACTGGTCATTTTTTTTTTTTTTTAATACTGGTCATTTAAGGAGCCCTGGTGATGCAATGGTTAAGTGCTCAGCTGCGAAGCAAAAGGTTGGTGGTTCGAATCCACCCAGCAGCTCAGTGGGAAAAAGACCTGGCGATCTGCTTCTGTAAAGATTATAGCCAAGAAAACCCTATGGGGCAGCTCTACTCTTTCACATGGGCAGTTCTATCCTGTTGCTATGAGTCAGAATCGAATCTATGGCACCCAATGATGACAATAAACTGGTCATTTGCTGTATGGTCAGAGACCCATTCCCTGCCCTTCCTCTGCTCTGCTTGGCGCCCCTGGGTGCTGACCCCTGCAAACCATATTTCCCAAGCTCCGTTGTCAATTGGCTTTTGGTTAGGTTCTGCCAAAGGGAGGCACCAGAAAGAGATTAAAGGGTAGGAAGAGGCCAGGGTATTTCCTCCACCTGTGCAGTAACTGGGTCTCCTTTGAAGTTCCAGTTTCCCACAGATGGCTTATGGTTCTGGTAGGTTCCTCTCCTCCCTAGGGTCTTCCCAACCTCCTGTTGTCGTTAACCTCTGAGCTACCTCTCCAACTTCTGTTTGCCTTTTCAAAACTCCAGCTGTTAAGCCCTTGATATGGCAACTAATTCAGATCCTCTAAAGACCCTTCGAGGGAACCAAGCTGGTATGCAGGTCTCATCAGCCTGGAGCTGCCTGTTTGTGGCCTCTGTTTTTCAGGGAGCAAAATGCCCTCCTGTGCGTTCCCCACCTAAGCCTCCCAGGCACCCAAGAGGTTCACAGGAGAGGGAAGATTACTCCCATCTCACAGCACTGGAAGATGGCGTTCAGCCAACCCCAAGGCTACCGAGTAAGCAAGTGGCCAACCAAGACTCCTGATTCCCAGCCCAGTGTTCTGTCTTGTACCCCACTCAGTTTCCCGTTAGCTGGAAATGGGGCCAAAGACCTGCCCTCCTGGCTCCTTCAAACCTGTGTACACACCATTGCTGCCCTACCCCCTACCAGAGTGTAAATGCCAACTGTTGGTCTCCCTCACAGATTGTTACCCCCCGCCCCCAGGAGTGGCAGGGGTGGGGGATCCTGGATCTTATTGTCTATATACCCAAAGTGTCCCCATCACAGGTGCTGGGGACGAAATAAGAGCCATAACAACAACAACAATTACCATACCGAACCAAACTAAAACCAAATTTGTTGCTGTCCAGTCGATTCTGACTCACAGCAATCCTACAGGGCGGAGTAAAACTGCCCCATAGGGTTTCCAAAGAGTGGCTGGTGGGTTCCAACTGCCGACCTTTTGATTAGCAGCTGAGCTCTTAAGCACTAGGCCACCAGGGCTCCATACCACCTAGTGTTTATTTGTGCATCCCTGGGTAGCAAAGACAGTTAAGTGCTCAGTTACTAGCTGAAAGGTTGAGGGTACAAACCCACCCAGAGACGCCTCAGAAGACAGGCCTGGCAATCTGCTTCTGAAAGTCACAGCCTTGAAAACCCTAGGCACATTCTACTCTGCACACATGGGGTCGCCATGGATTGATTCCACTGACAGCAACCAACAACAGCATGGTGTTTATTTATGCTGAATTCCTTCCGTATGTGGGAAGGAAGGAAAGGATCTGAGCACAAGCTCCAAGAGTCTTGGCTCCTGGCTTTCCGGGATCAGATGGAAGCTTGGGGTGGTGGAAACACTTGGAGCAGGGGCCTCCATAATTAAAACAATCCACTTCTCCAAGGAGCCCTGATGGCACAACAGTTAAGCACTCAGCTGCTCCTCATAAATATTACAGCCTAGAAAACCCTATGAGGCAGTTCTACTCTGTCACAGGGGGTTGCTAAGAGTTGAAAATCAACTCTAAATCATTCCGACTGCTTACCCAGTGCTTACTATACATTCCCCAAGCGGTTTTGAGTCCTCTGTCTCTGAATTCCCCTGCTTGCCCTGGGAAAACAGAGGCTCAGGGAGAAGGACCCACCTGGTGTTCAGCTGTTCTGCAGCAGGAAGGGGTGGAGCTGGGACTCAAACTCAGATGTGTTTGGCCCCAAAGACTGCTGCATCACTGCCCTGCCCTGCATCCATGTGCCACCTACTCCATGCTGATTCCCTATGCTTGACCACCTTTGTGGTGGTTAATAAAGAGGGGCTCAGGGTGGGCTGATGGAGGCCCCCACAACCCCCCATAGCCCTTCACCATTGCTGGGCAGGGCTGTGGGCAGGAGCTTAGCCTCTGCTGCAGCCTGAGGTGGGGGCCAGGCAGGCAGCTCAGCCAACTGATGGGGGAGGCATGGTGCAGTAGGGAGGGATCCTGGGGCCAGGAAGGGGGCCTGGGGCAGGGGATAGAGACCTTCAATGGCCCCACATCTCTGCCAGGCACTCTGTGCCAAGCACTGAACTACCCTGGGTGATGGAGCCTCTCACAGGCCTGGGTTTAAACCTGGCTCTGAATAACACACAGTGGGTCTCTCTGTGAACACTTAAACCTACTCGGAAGGACACCGAGAATCAGACCAACCTGTTTGTCTCTCAGGGAGGACCTGGATAGCTGGGGACAGAGGAGGTGGAGGCTGGTTTTCATTGTCTACCTCGTGGACCTTTGGACTTTTGAACCATTGTTAAATGATTAAAACATTTAAAATCTTGGTGCTACAAATCATTGCTGTGTGACCTTGGGTCCTCAGCTATAAAATAGGGTTAATCACAGCACTGACTTCAGAGGATAAGAAAACCCAAACCAAACCCACTGCCCTAGAGTCAATTCTGACTCATAGCGACCCCATGGGGATTTCAAGGCTGTAAGTCTCTACAGAAGCAGACTCCCATGCCTTTTTCCCACGGAGCCACTGGTGGTTTTAAATTGTCAACCTTTCAGTTAACAATTGATCACTTTAACCTCTGTGACACCAGGGCTCCTTCGTAGGATAAGGGTGAGGCATAAATGAAAACACATCTGTAAAGTGCTTAGCATGGTGCCTGACACACAGCAAGAGCCCTTAACAAGAGCCACTCTTGTTATTAGGTACTATTTGTCTGCAGACTCCAGGCAGGGGCTACTGCCACTGTCCTCTCCACCTTCTGGGACTTGTCCTTTAAATGGAGGCCATTCCAGCAAATGTCAGCTCTGTCACCACCAATTCTGTGACGTGGGCAGAGTGTCACGTCTCTGTGCCTCGATTTTCTACTCTGTCAGATAGAGATACTAGAGCTTGCCCGCTATTCACAAGGTTATTGACAACCAGGATTAGTCACTCCATATTTCCCAGTGATCTCTGTCCAGGCACAGGGGATACCAAGGTGAGGGTGAGGGACTCACAGCCTGGTGGGGGAGGCAGACACATAACAGATGCTTGCAACAAGAGGGAAAGGTGCTGGACAGGAGAAACAGGGTCAGGGGCTGTCAGTCTGGGGTGGGAAGGACATCAAGGAAGGCTTCCTGGAGGAGGTGTTACCACAGCTGAGCCTCGAAAAGTGAGCAGAAATTGTTCAGTTAAAGGAAAAAAAGGGGGCCAGGGAAAGCAGCAAGAGCAAAGGCCCAGAGGTGTGAGACCCAAAGGGTTGTTCCAGAATGAGCAGGAAGGAAGCTCAGCCTTGAGGGTAGCAGGAAGCCTTTGACACGGATCTTAGAGAACTGCCTGGGTTTAGACTCTGGCTCTACCACTTACCAGCTATGTGATCTTGGGCAAAGCGCTTAACCTCTCTGTGCCAAATGAGGCTAATAGTGCTTAAGCCATAGCGCTGTGAGAATAAAAGTAAGTTAATACATGGAAGGTGTTAGAACAGTGGCTGGCACTCAGGGGGTAGTGGCATCAAGGAGAGGATGCTGAGTAAATCTTTGTGGAGCTGATGAACAAATGAGCAAACAGATAGCCAAGCTCTTGGCCAGTACCAGGCCCAGTTTGGGCCAGTCCTGCTCTGGCCTCCCTCCTTCCTGCTCACCACTGGGCTGGGACCCCACAGATCACCAGGAGGTATAGCAATGCCCACCCCACCTGGGAACCATCTCTGCCAGCTTCTCTGTCTCCATGCTGCCTTTAGGGGCCTAGACTTAGCCCTGGGAACCAGGCTTGGCGGTCAGGCTGGGTCTCGAAGTGGAAGGAGACCCATCTTTATTATCGCCTCAGAGACACAGAAGGAGGGGGTTAGAGGAGGACTTTTGCCCCTGGGCACAAGCCCAAGGGGGCACCCGACAAGGCTGGCTGGCAAATCACCCCCATACCATGTTGACAAGGCAGGGTGGGTGGGGGCAGTGCAAAGCAAATGGAGAGGTTGCCCCTGGGCGCTCATTACCCTCACTATGCCTCTGCATCACCTGCTAGTGCCGTGCCCGGTAAGTGATCCACCTCATATAACTCAGGTCTGACCAGTTTAGGGATGAGGAGACTGAGGTTCAGGGAAATAAAGGGACTGGCCGAGGGGCAGGGGGGAGTCCTCCCCAAGGCCATGGGCTCCACATAGTACCCTGTTAGTCCACTCTGACCTAGCTCTTGCCTGCTTGCTTGGCCTGGTTGCTGCCCCATTTGGATACATCAAGACTCAGTTCCAAGGTGAAAGAGTCAGACTGGGGGTGGAGTTGAAGGGAGGTTGAGGGAAGTCAGAAGCATGGCCATCAGTGACGACATCTTCAAGATCATTCACATGGTACAAGTGGGGAAACTGAGGCCCAGAGAGGTTCCATAAGCCACTCCAGGCTGCCCAGCCTCTCCATGACAAGGCTGGGATGGGATCCAGTTCTTGCTTTCAATGCACAATCTGCCCTGATGTCCCAGATGCCTGGCGGGGGGGGGCCCCCTAGGCACTGGCCCGAGGTAACCTGACTGCAAACAGGGACCCAGGAGAAAGACAGGGCCAGAAGGAGTGGTGTGCAGGCAGTTTTGCTGGCGAGAGCCCCAAGGGAGCCGTAAGTCAGGCACTGCGGCTGCTGGTCTGCAGTGGGGACTCATGCCTGGGCAGTGAAAGCACACCCCATCCATTCCCCCTGCCCACCACAGGACCAGGCTGCTGCGGAGGCCACTGCGGCCCTGACTGAGTCCTCAGCTTGCTCGGTCTGCAGCTCTGCGCAGGAAGTGGGAGGAGATGCTGAATCGGGTTCAGCCCACTTAGCTGCAGTGAGTGCTGACGCCAAGAACAGCCCTAGGGTGTGGCCTGGTAACCTAACCCTGCAGCTGGGCAGAAAGAGGTGGCAGGAGGAGGCCTGGAGGCCCAGGGAGTTAGAAGCCTTCAGTGCCCGGGACTGGGGAAAGGGAGGCAGGGAAGGGTCTGGGAAGAGGAAGAGGGGTCCCGTGCTGAAGAGGAGCCGACAGCATGGTGGAAGGAGCTTCTCCAAGCCCCGG
Organism: Loxodonta africana; assembly: GCF_030014295.1. Taxonomy (NCBI): domain Eukaryota; kingdom Metazoa; phylum Chordata; class Mammalia; order Proboscidea; family Elephantidae; genus Loxodonta; species Loxodonta africana. The sequence goes on along the minus strand of NC_087360.1, from coordinate 26,990,947 downwards.
AGCTGAGTCTGAGGAGGGTGGTGACAGGATGGAGCACCCAGGCCCTGTCCAGGGGGAGCTGATGGCCTGGGATGGGGGCAGGGGAGACACAGCCCTGACATAATTCACTGTGAGACAAGGTAAGTGAGCTGAGGTGACAGAAGGCACTTGATGGGCAACCATGATAGTAATAATAATAATAAAACCCTCACTCATTGCCGTCAAGTCGATTCCGACTCAATAAGGTTAGTAAAATGAGGATAATGATTCTCTTTAGTAAGTGTAGACATTGTGACAGTCACCACCAGCCTCAGCAAACCCTGTGAATGAGACACTATTCCTCCATTTTACAGATGAGAAAACTGAGGCCCAGAATGACTGCCATATAGCCAGAGGAGCTCCATCTCAGCCCCAGAAAATCTTGCTGTGCCCATTCTCCTGGGCTCTGACAGCAGGCGGGCAGGGGTGACATCCTTGTGGCCCAGCTGTGTCCCCTGCACAGTTCCTGAACACAGAGCTCAGTACACAATGATGAGTGGATGTGTGAAACCAGCCTCACTGGGGCAGACAGGAGGAACACCCAATCCCTCCCCTGCCTCCCGTCCTACTCCAGGTAAATGGGGACACATCTGATCTGGTATCTGATCTAGCCTCTCAGTGCCCTGAGAGGTGGCCAAGGCCTGGACAATCACTCCCATTTCACAGGCCAGAAAACTGAGGCTTAGGGAGCTTATATGCCTTGTGTGGCATCCCCAGCCAGTCTGCGGTAGAGCCAGGCCCCTTCCCTCACCTCACCCCCCATCAGCACTCTCCAAGGGAGGCCTGGACTTGCTGTCGGGAATAAATAATGCCAGGGAAAGCTAACATTTAGTGAGCAGTTACGATGTACCAGGCACACAGCATCTCATCTACTTCAACAACCTTTTATTTTTTTTAACAGTTTTATTGAGATATAATTCACATAACATACAATTCGGTGTACAATTTAGTGGCTTTTAGTATATTCGCAGAGTTGTACAATCATCACTACAATCAATTTTCATCACACCAAAAAGAAACCCTGAACCCCTTAAAGCCTGTCCCCCAAGACTTAGGCAACCACTGCTCTACTTTCTGTCTCCCTAAAAAAACAAAAAAACAAACCTGTTGCCATCAAGTTGATTCTGACTCATGGCAACCCCATGTGTTACAGGGTAGAACCACTTCATAGGGTTTTCTTGGCTGTCATCTTTACAGAAGCAGATTGCCAGGCCTTTCTTCCACGGTGCTGCTGGGTCAGTTCAAACCATCAACCTTTAGGTTAACAGCTGGGTGCAAACTATAGTTTTGCCTTTTTTGGGTATTTCACATAAACGGAATCATATGATAGCCTACAGCCTTTTGAATATGGTGCTATTGTTACCCCGTTTCCCAGATGAAAGTAAACGAGACTTGGAGAGGTGAAATTCTTACCTAGGGCCCTCAATGAGGCAATGACGGGTGGGATTCAAACCCAGAGCAGCCTGACTTCAGAGATCCTGCCCTTCACAACTCCACCAGCAGAGGCTTTTGGGGTAATGGGAGGGCAGCTCTTCCCTCCTCCTTTCTTCCCAAACCTGGGGCCCCACACCCGAATTCCTCCATCGTGCCCAGGGGTACTGCCAGGGAAAGCTCAAGCCCAGGGACCCCATCCAGGCCTCTCATGACCCCATTCTCAATCCTACTGGCCTCAGCTTACGTCACCTCCTTTGGGAAGCTCTCCCTGACTGCACACTTTTCTTGGCACTCCTGCTGCCCACCGACCAGGCAGCCTGGCACCTCTCTGGGTGGGTGGGAATCTGAGGCCCCAGGGAGGTGTCTGTGGTCACCAATGAGGCCAGATCCCCACATTCCACAACAGTGCTTTTGGCCTGGCCTATTCTAAATGGGAAGCCCCTCTGGCCCCAAGGGAGAAGACAGAGCACTGTGCTGCAAGTCTGGATGCCTGCAAGTCCCGGCTCCCCAGCAGACTCATCTCCTTCACCCTCACTCCATCCTGAGAAGTGATGCCTGACATGCCAAGGCCCATGTGAAGGGGTGTGGGGAAACTGAGGCTTAGTAAGGCTAGTGATCTGCCAAGGCCACAGGCACTGAGCCAGGACTCGAGGGCAGACCTACGGACTCTCTGACTTGCCCCTCATACACACTGCGGGACAGGGACCCCTACTTGGGGCTCCCATGGCCCCCAGACTTGCTCCTCTATCAGTACTTATAAAACTAGATCTCTTCCTGTTGGTGTACCTGATGAGGGGAGCTGGGAGCCTGTCTTCTTTGTGGCTGTATTGCCAGTGCACGGCCAGGCTGGAACAGGTCTCAGGAAATGTTTGTTGAATCATTGACAGAAGGATGGAAGGAAGGGAGAGGTGGGGTCTGGGTGGGTCCAACCGCCTGCCCAGAATCATGTACTACTATTACAGGCTCCACCAGTTCTTCTGACTGACAAATCTACAACTCTTGACATTTTGGGGTCCTATACCTCTTGGAGAATTACCCACACAACCCTACAAATAGTTTTGGGGGTTCCTGGCCCCCTGCAGTCACCCACAGACCCCTGAACTCCAAGCTAAAAACCTGGTGCCAGGCCACAACGCCATACTGAGCCTTATCCCCTGGCACTCCCTGCGGCAGTCCTGACACCATTTCTCTGCTGCCTCCATCCTCACATGGCTGCCGCTGCCACCAGCCAGAGATGTGCTAGAATGCTCATTAATGCCACCTCGGCCACTGTCAGGCCTGGCAGCCAGCAGCCTCAGGGGCCATGGCTGCCCACATCCCACAGTTGGGTCCCCCACTGCCTCTGCAGGACCCTGCCTCGCTTCCCTCCCTGATAACTCCATCTTGGTTGGGAGTTGTGCAGGGGGAAGACAGCGGGTGGGCAGGAACTCCCTCAATGCCCAGAATGGCGCTACAGACACAGCTGATAGGCACAGCTGGCACTTATTGAGGGTTTTCCAGGGCAGCAATGGCGTTAGCTTTTATGCATGAACAGCTGATACTATTAGCACCCCATTTTACAAATGCAGAAACTAAGGTGGAGAAAGTCACTTGCCTGAGATGCCCAGCTGGGAGGTGGAAGAAGCAATGGCATTCAGCCCTGGGTTGGTCTGACCTCGGAGGCAGGTGCTGAACCATTAGGGGAACCAGCCTCCCCTGCAGGCACTCCTGGGTGTTTTATTATTTTTTTTTTAATTAATTTTTATTGTGCTTTAAGTTTACAAATCAGGTCAGTCTCTCATACAAAAATTTATATACACCTTGCTATACACTCCTAATTGCTCTCTCTCTGATGAGATAGCACAGTACTTCCCTCCACTCTCTCTCCTCGTGTCCGTTCGGCCAGCTTCTGACCCCCTCTGCCCTCTCATCTCCCCCCTAGACAGGGAGATAGTCTCATGTGTCTACTCGATCCAAGAAGCTCAGTCTTCACCAATATCATTTTCCATCCCATATTCCAGTTCCTGGGTGTTTTTTATTGAAAGATCTATTGAGGGAATGAAGAAGGATCTTTTGGGAGGCGGCCAAGGCTGCAGGATGCCTGTTATTGGAAGCTCTGTGCACAGGGGACATGCTGAATGACGTGGCAGAGCCAGGGTCACTAGAAATACTCTGGGGACACATAGCTGAACTTCGGGTAGTTTCTTCAACTGCAGTCATAAAATATTAAAGCCAGAAGGCACCCTGATGGTTGGGATTGTCTAATCTCTACTAATCTCTACTAATGGGACATTCAGGCCCAGAGACTCAAGGGACTTAGTCAAATTAAAAAGAGATGTAGGTCCCCTGAAGTAGTCTTAAAATCAAACAATAGTTTAGCTTAACTAGTAAAAAAAGGTCTGCCTTGAGCATTATGCTCTTTTAAGAACTATCTGTATGAGAACCTGGTGGCGGGGGAGCAGTGAGTTTATGTTAGCGACGGAGAACAACTCAGAAAAGGAGGGTGAGAATGGTCACACAACTCAAAGAATGTAATCAATGTTACTGAAAAGTGCATGTAGAAACTGCAGAATTGGTTTGTTTTGCTGTGTAGCTTCTCAAAAAACAAAAAACAGATGTAGGTCTTCAACCTCCCTAAGATTAAAGAACATCAGCTCCGGAAAGAACGTCCTGGGACTTCCTGTCTAAGCCCGTCATTTTACAGAAAGGGAAACTGAGGTTCAGAGACAATGATATATCAAGTCAGACAGCATGTACCATTGATATCCCCGTTAAGTTCCAACTTTTTATCAGTGGAGTATCCTGAGGCCTATGAGGTGATTTCCTTGAGCCTCAACTGTGAAATGGAAGCAACAAAACCTCCGGTCACTGTCACGTATACGTATGTACCTAGCACATGGTGGGTGCTCAGTTCTTCCTTTGTTTTATTAATACTGGGAGTCCCTGGGTGATGCAAAGGGTTAAAGTGAGCTCAGCTGCTAACCGAAAGGTTGAAGGTTCAAACCCCCCACAGGGTGTCCTCGCTAGCGGAACTGTCCCCAGGGCAAGACCTTTTCCTTCAGCAGCCTTCTCCGGGCAGGTTCCGACCCGGGAAGAACAAAATGAACCGGCCCAGGCCCTGGCCTCGCCCCCTCCTCCCGAGGTTGTGCGTTCAACGCTGCCCCCCCGTCGCAGTAGATGTTACTCACAAAGAAGGAAGCAATGGCAGGTCAGAGCCGCCACCCCTTTCCCACCGTCTCCTTGGACGCCGCGGAGACCAAAGCCTCCCGGGAGGTCCGGTCCGGGATGAAAGCAGCGCGCCCGGGCCTTCAGAGGGGCGCTCGACAATCCTCGGAGGCTGGACAGCGCGTTCGGGCGTTTCCACCGTGGAGGAGCTGGGCTGACGTGACACGCTAGGGTGCCCGCCGCCGCCCGCAGGGGGCGCTGTTGCCGGCGCCACTCTGTCAAGGGGGGAAAGCTGGCCTAGCCAGATAACCCCGTTCTGTAGTCCCGGAACCTCGGTTTTTTCCTCTGGAAAATGGGTTTAATGACAAATACCCACTTGTGAGGCTCCAGTGGGACCCGGATAAGTTTGCAAAAGGAACCAGGAGACACAGATTGACGAATAAGCAAGTTACTTCTCTATGCATCGGTTTATTATCTGTAAATATTGTAATATTGTATCTTCCGTCCCTGTGGGTATTGTGAAGACGGAAAAATGTCTAGGGCTTGGCACAAGGTCTGGCGCTTGGTAAAAGGCAATGATTGTGACAATGAGCAAAGTGCCTGGCCAGGCCAGGAAATAATGTTCAAGTCTTGGTTCCTGCCCTAGAGAACACCAGACACAGAACCAGAAACTTCTAGCAAACTTTGGCAGAAGCACTGGCTGGGAGTCAAGAGGCCTGCCACTGACCACTTGGCCTCCGTTTCCCTACCTGTATAAATGATGACCTCTAGGGCCCTCTCAGCCTAGACTCCGGCTTGTGAAGTGCGGCCAAAGATGGCTTAAATGAGATGTATAACATGGAGTAGTCTATGGGAAGTCACTGCCGATTGGCATTATATTCATTCAACAAACTTTACTGAGCATCTACTCTGATTCCAGGCCCTGGGGACAGAACACTGAGTAGGAGATGGCTCTTGCCCTTATGGAGCTCACAGTCGAGTTAGGAGATAAATGAATAACTGTTTAGAATACAGTGTGAGGACTAGAAAGAGGGAAAGACATTCTGTGTCGGCACTTGGGAGCCCAAAGGAAGCAGAGTGAAACGCTGGGGATTGGGAAAGCTCCCTGGAAAAGGAGGTATCATCGAATTTTTGAAGGAAAATGAGTTATGTGAAGGGTGGGGTGACTGGATCTTGGGGTGGGGCAAAGGGTTCCAGACAGAGGATGCCCAAGGGTATGAAAGAATGTGGCAGAATCAATTTCGTGGAGATGGGCCTGGAAATAGAAGGGATTTGGGCAGAGATGGATATGGGCAGGGGTAGCGACCAGTCCTCTCCTAAACCACCACCAGGGAACATTCTTGTGTCCTTCTGTCTGTGCCTCAAGTGTTTGTGTCCCCACCATTTGTTCAACCAGTGCACACATCCTGAGCCCCCAGGTGCGGGGCCTACTCCCTGCCCCCGAAAGCCCATGGTGTAGGAGGCACCGGGACTAGCCATCCCCAAGGTCCCAGGACATACCTTATGTAATAAGCAGGGCACAGGCACCAGGGAGGAGGAAGATGGGATCCCAGGGAAAGGGCCAGTCATGAGCAAAGGCAGGAGACTGGGGCCGGGCGGGGGGTGGGGGGAAGGGGGTTTGTTCTAGAACCAGACTGTCAAGTTTTGAATCCTGGTTCTGTACATGGCAAGTGATTTAACCTCCTGCCCTCAGTTTGCTGACCTGTAAAGCTCCTTTAAGAGTTGATGTGGCGCTTAAGGGAACAGCATATGTACAAATTCGACAGCAGGAGCTGAATTAGTGAGACCAGACTATTGGTTGAGGCCAGATCTGGATGGAGTTCTGCTGCTCAGGGACACCGGTTCTGAATGCACATTCTTCCCTCCCCACCTGGGAGATTTTGGCTCAGGCGATATGGGAAGGCCCAGGAATCTGCACTGGTGACCAGCACCCCAGGAGCTTCTGAAACAGAATTACATTTTTTTTTTTTTTTAACCGAAGAGCACGTTGCCTACAGTCACTCTGCTGTTGGGTGACGTCGCGTCAATTCCAATTCACAGTGGCTCTACGTGACAGAGCAGAACTGCCCCATAGGGTTTTCATGGCTGGAGCCGCTGGGTGGGTTCAAACTGCCAACTTTTCGGTTAGCAGCCAAGTGCTTAACCATTGCGCTTTCAGGGCTCCGAACTCCTCACAGCAGACAGCAAAGACCTTAAGGTCAGCTCTGCCTCCTCCCTCCTCCGCCACGAACCTCCTCAGATGCCAAAAGGTTGTCCAGGCATCCAGCAGAGCCTTCCCCGGTGTCGAGTTCCCATTCCAAGTTGGCCCTGGGCTGATACAGTCTCCCGTCCACTGCGGACGCCTGGCTCGGGGCTGAGCAAGAGGGTTCAGAAACTTTACTGATACGTCTCCTCCATGCTGGCATCTGTTGTCTTTGGGGGTGCCACCAGGCTGCCACCGGGTGCTGTATGTCATCAAGCAGCCTGACTGCAGAGGGATAGGCAGGGTGCAGCTGCCCTGGAGCAGGGCGAGCTTCACGTTCCCACGCCCAGGGGCCTCTTCGTTTTTCACTGTTGTAAAAAATATATAGACATCACACATTTACCGACTTAACATTTTTCAAGTGTACAACTCAGTGATATCAATTAAATTAATCACTTTGTACCACTGCCACCCATAATCTTAGCCAAACGCAGCGGCCTCTTCTAAAACCCAGTACAGCCTCATTTACCTGCCAACACTGAACATCAGGAATGACCTTTTATGCAGCCGGTATGCTCCTCTCAAGCCCCAACATCCAAATTTAATCTCTTTGGCCTGAAATCTTCCTAAAACATACTACAGACTTCCTTCTTCTCCAGCATAAAGAGATGACTCATCACTGAAACTTTTTTTTTTTTTTTTTAATTCTGAGAGCCAATGTGGATATTGGGCAGCGCAGGGGACCTGAGCACCCCAAGCCTAGGTGTGAGCTGCAGCCCCTCTACTGCCTTGCTCTGTGACCTTGGCAAGTCACTTCCTCCCTGACCTCACTCCTCCTCTGTAGAAGGGATTACATCCCCCTGCTGAGTTGTCTTAGACGTCAAGCATATACACGGTCAGCACAGGGCAGGCAGACGCTCACCACACACAGATCACTAAAACCATTTTCTCGATGACTCAAGAGTTAAACTATCAGTATCAGCCATCGTTCCATGACTGCCTTCTATTAATCTGCCTCTTCTATTTCTATTTACCTGGCCAGGTTGTCCAGAAAGCTGAGTCAGCAGTCATTTCTAGTTTCGGACTCCACCTCCTGGGAAGACTCCTTCCTCCCCAGACAACCTAGAGAAACATTAACCAAAACCAAACCCGTTGCCCTCGAGTCAGTTCTGACTCATAGCGACCCTATAGAGAAACATATGAGCCTGGGAAAAACCCAGAGCTAATTCTCCAAGGTGCCAGAAGGAACTCCCAGAGAAAAGTCCCTAGACAACGGTGAAGGGACAGGGACAATGCTGTGTCCTGTTCAATGCCACGGTCCTATGGGAATCCACTGTGAACCTGAGAGGTGGCAGCACAGTGTTGTAGTTGAGTGTACCCACTGCAGAGCTCATTAGACCTGGGTTCGAACCCCAGCTCCATCACTTACTAGCTGTGAAACCTACAGCAAGTTACCCAATCTCTCTGAACCTCCATTTCCCAAATCATGCACTGGGGATAGTAACAACATCTACTTCACAGGGTTGCAAGGATGAGACAGCATAAATGCAGAGGCATCTCCTCCCCCTGTAGATGAGAGCTTTCATTCTTTTTGCTACTTAGTCTTTTGCTCTAGGTAATGCTCGTAGTGAAAGCCCTACAGCCCTAGAGCACTTCTACCTAGCAAGGCCCACCCAATCACTAGCAGAAGGTCACTTACATACGACCAATGAGCCATCTTGCTCCCACGTCTCCAGAACCACTCCCACGTCTCCAGAACCACAGCCCGAGAACCATTCATCCAGAATTTCTGCAACCGGAACGGGGCGGGGAGAGGGGGGAATGGATCCGCCCACCAATTCCTGGCCTTTGCGACAGAACCTAGCCTCCCACCAGTGCCACCTCAGGGCAACTGCCCTGCCACAGGCTCTCATCAGCTGCAGGCAGGTCCTCTGGTGGTTAAGACTGTGGGTGGATATCAGGAAGGGAGGCTGATGCAAACCTGTACATTGTTCAGTTTTTGCTGTTTCCTGCGTAAAGCAAGTAGGGATAGGAAGGCTTCCCCTCTTTAGTTTAAATCTGATTTGAGCCCTGCAAAAAACAGGGCACCTCCAAGGAAGGGGAGGAGGGAAGGGAAAGGACAGAAGAAAATGGAGGAAAAGGAGCGACATAACAGAGGGAGAAGGGAAAGGAGGGACATAATAGAGTGAGAAGGAAAAGGAGGGGAGGAAGGAGCATGGGAACGGGAGAGGAGAGTGTGGGGCAGAAAGAACACTAAAGGGGAGCACAAGAAAGGCATGGAGACAGAAATGATCAGGGCTTTATATACACATAAAAATAACTGCTAAATGTAAACAGAATACTAGGAGCGGGGTAAGCTTGCAGGCAATGGATTGGGCAGGGTTTGAGCTGTGGCAAACGTGACCACACAGCTGCAGCAGGGAGGCTTCTGGCCTGGGGTGTGGGGCCATACATTCATTCGACCCCACGTTCCCCAGTCACTGTGCAGGTGGACTCCCTCCAAGCGCTCCTCAGACCCTGGAACTGTCCAGATAGCAAGTGCTGAAATGTCTAGTAGTCACTAGCCCTCAGACGGGGCCCTGCAGTCATTCAACTACTTGCTAAGCATCTACTGTATGCCAGCCACTGGTCCAAGCGCTGGAGAAACTGGCAGTGAATAAAAGAGAAAAATCCCTGCCCTTCTGGAGCGTGCATTCTAGTGGGAGGAGACAAGAGAAGATACACAATAGAATATTAAAAAAGGTCAAGTTCTATGGTGAAAAATAAAGCAGGAAAAGGGAATGGAGTTTAGCAAGTGCTCCCAAACAGCAGTCACATGCTGTTCCCTGTACAGGGGACACAGTGATATGGGATGTCCGGGCCAGGAGGTGGGCCCCCACGTACAGGATGCACTGATCCTGGGTCCTGGGTCACAGGGAATCTCAGCTGGGCGACCTGTCAGAGTCCAGGCCCCAAACTCTGCCCCAGGAAGCTGCCTATTCCGTCTCTGTGGGCTCCCATACCTCCACCTTCAGGCCATCTGGACCTTTACTACACAAGAGAAATGGAGTTTTTGCCCCACGTGTTCTCACCTGCTTGGGACTGGATGGTCTGAAACACTGGCTCCCCTCTGCTCTGTGACTGAGTCAATGCAGACAACTCACTGCTTCAGTCCACCCGTCTATAAAAGAGAGACAATGATCTTTGCCTACTGAACAAGGCTTGGGGGGTACCAAGAACAAAGCGATGGCTGAGTTCTCTCTGCTGGACATATGGGAGGGCCTCTCCCTCACTAACCAAAACCAAACCCGTTGCCATTGAGTTGATTCTGATTCATAGTGACCCTATAGGACCCCCATAGGGTTTCCAAGGAGTGCCTGGGTGGATTCGAACTGCTGACCTTTCAGTTAGCAGCCATAGCTCTTTACCACTACGCCACCAGTTTCCCTCCCTCAGTACAGCCTCCTTCTTCTGAGTCTCCAGTGCTCACACAGGGTCTGATCCAGTAGACACTGACAGAATGAAGTTAGAAACAGCAATGCTTGGCTGACATTCACAGGGAACTTTACTGCTTTACTCTTTACCCTGTAGACATGTTCCTAAAGAGTGCCAGCCTCGGGACCCACTGGACCCTGGAGGGCAGCTCAGGGACGGCGGAGGCTGAGTTCCAAAGCTGAGTGGCCCAGTATGGCCAGGGCAATAGGTCTTCCAGCGTGGATCACTGGACCCTCATTCTGGGAGACATTCAGGGGCAAGAAAGGCCTGTAGTCAAGTAAGTTTGGGACTTAGCACACTCTGTTTGTTTCTGGATATTCCCAATGCTTACGACCAACTCCAAGCTCTGGGAAGATCTGATCAAAAAACCTGTTTCACTCTACGGCCATGAAACTCCCTCTTGTGGTTTTTGGAGAAACACCTATTATCAATCCTGAGGAAGGTGCTTTGGGAAATGCTGGACTGGGATTTGGGAAGGATTTGAAAATCCTTGTCCCAGAGAGACAACTGGGGGGTTTACGGAGTTCTGTAATTTCAGTGTCTAGTATGTGTCTCTGTGCTTACATTTGATGGATGGATGAATGAATGAATAAATGATGGATGAATTGAATGAATGAATGAGTATGTTGTCCTACTCATTTTCCAAATGAAAAGAATGTGGAGAGAAAAGGGTGAAAGTAATTTGAGCCCCAAGGTATCAGGGCAGAATAATTCTTAGTCCTTTCTAGATCACAAGTTTGGCTGGAGAACTGATGAGATTTTTTTTTATCCACTCATTCATTCATTCACCCAATGACAACAGAGTGGTAATGTGATGCTAGGTGTTAGCACTGGGGACCATGGCAACAGGCAGGAGAGAATGACTGACTAAATATGGAGGTAAAGGAGGCCAGGGATGGCTTCCTGGAGGTGAGCCTGAAGGGCCCTTTGGAGACTGACCCCAGGGATCCCACCCCCATGCCATTTTTCCAGTCAAAGGAGTCATACTTGGGGCTCTTGGAATCCACAGACAACCAAGATCCGATGATTGTGGCCCTGGTCTCAACACAATCCATTTCGCCCCTCTCCTGTGTTACCCAGGCTGCTCCCACCTTTCCCCCTTGCAGTCAGCTGCTCATCAGCCTCCCTACACCCAGCAGACGTATCTGCATTCTGTAAAGACCCAAAAGAACATAGCTCTAATGGCAAAATTCCAAGTAGAATGACAAGTAAATGGGGAGATATGTGAAACCAAGGAGACCCTGCTCAAGGCCCCCCCCCACATGCCACTCTCAGAAGTCTCAGGCTGGTCACTCACCTCCAATCTCCCAGCACCACTTGCAAACCAGCCCCTCTGCCCCCTGCAAAATGGAGCCTAACTGGATCTTTAAATGGGAAGAAAAACTGCTTCATCATGTTCTGCTCCTCCATGCAAAACCAGAAACTCCCTTCCCCCTCTTCTCTCCTCCCCGGCGCACTCTCCTTCCGGTAAAACGTGGTTAAAGGGACAGCACCACACTGCCCCAGCTTGGAGGGTCTGCTTAGACCCAGGGTGGTGTGGGGGGATGAGGCAAAGGGCAAAAGAGACTGGAACTGGTGGAGGTCTTTCCTGGAGGGTTCTGTCTGTCCCCGTCCTGGGGATCCCACAGAAAGAAAATCAGAGTAAACTGGGGGTGCAGTGCAGCTTGAGACAACTGCCTGGGGGAAGACTCAGATCTGGAGGGGTTCTACGTTGGCCCCAAGGGGTCTCAGCGCTCTGGCATCGCCAGGGGTCCTTTCAGCTCCCAGTGGAGAAGCGGGAACAGTTCAGGAGTGTGTGTAGGAGGAGAACTTCACAGGGAATGAGACTGGACCCCTATAGCAGAAAGTTGAGGGGCTGGGCCGGGGCCCTGGCACACCTTCGAGGTTCTCCATTTGCATATCACAGGGGTCTGGAAAGCTGGAGCTGTCCTGCCGTTCCCTCCACCCCCAAGGCAAAGGCAGAGGTTAACCCCTTCCTCCCCAACAAGTGGCAGGCGCTGTCCCCAGTGCTGAAGCATCACTGCAGTGCCGCCCCCACTCCCAAGGCATTTAACATGAGCCCAAACCCAGAAGGAGCAAAATATTACCGGTGGTATCAGCTCCTGCTCCAAATCCTGAGGACAGACCCCATTAGGGCTGATGGGGGTGAGGGACTTTGGTATCCCAAAAGCATCCCACCAATTACAGGGGGTGGGGCAGAACAGATGCCTATCTAGGCACCAACTTGTCTATGGTGGGGTGGAAGGTGAGCAGATGATGAGGGGGAGGGAGATGAACTTCCTGTCCATGGGACAATGCCTGGGCTCCCCCCCAACACTTCAGCCAGGCACCCCCAAGCTGAAGCTCTTGGAGGAACCGGAGATCTAGAGTTGCAACCTGTCCCCCAGGGCAAGATTCTCTCCTTGTACAGATAGAAAAATCAAGGTGTGGGGGCGGGGGGCACAACTTGTCCAAGGTCACACAGCCAGCAAACTGCAACGCTTAGCCTTGTGTGTAGACCCCTGCCCTGAGTGACTTCTTGCACACCAGTCACCTCTCCCCGCACCATACGTGCGCCAGGGCTCAGCAAGGACCTTCCAAGTGCAAGTCTCCCAACTTTTTGCCCAGTCCCCTGCAACACCCCACTCTGGGTTCTCTGCCCTTCACATTCAGCCCAGGGTCCTCTGCCTACCCAAAAGACCCTCAGCTCCTTCACTGTGCCTTGCTGGGGCCAGCTGTAGGGTCTCTCCGCCCTCTCTCCTGGGGGCCACTGTAGGCCACATGGATAACACTGTGCCGGGGTTCCTCTCCATCCTCTGCAGTGTCACCCAAACCCCCATTCAGGGTGGCCTTGTGGCTCTCCCCAGGCCCAGGTCCCCCTCCTCTATTCCTTAGCCGGATGCAAAGTTTCTCATGTGCTCTCCTGGGGGTCCATTAATAATTAGGGGAACCCTGTACGTCAATCCAGGGGTCCCCATCTCTATCCTCTGTACCGTCCACCATCCCCCATTCAGGGTTGCCTTGCTCCCTCCTCGATTCCGGGCTGGCTGCACAGTGTCTGCACTCCCTATCCTGGAGACCCCTCTAACTGTGAGGGAAACCCTGAATCCCTCCCAGGCAGGGGTCCCCTTCTTCAACTGACTGCAGGGTCTTCCATCGCTCATACCGAGGGCATCCTTGCTCTTATTCCCATTCTGGTCACCCTGTACTCTCCCCACTTCAGGTCCCCTCCGCTATTCGGACACAGCTGCAGGGTCTGTCGAATCACACCCGGGGGTCCATGCCGGTCCACTTCCAGGAGTCTTGTGACTCCTGACCCGACCTCAGGTAGAAGCTCCTCTGACACTCCCTTAGTTCTCTTTCACTCTGGGGTCCCCCTGCCCCGCCCCTCTCACTGCGGCGAACTAAGCCTGCCCTGGCGGAGGGGGGAGGAGGCGAAGAGGGCGGGGCCCGCCCCCCCCCATGCCTAGGGGCCGGGCCGAGCCGGCCCGGGCGGCTATAAAAGGGCCGGCGTCCGGGGTGCTGCCGCAGTGCGGTCCGCCCCGGTCCCGTTCACCCGCCCGCTCCGCTCGCGGCCCGCACCTGCTCCGGCCACGATGAGCTTCGGCAGCGCCGACGCGCTGCTGGGCGCCCCGTTCGGGCCGCTGCCGGGAAGCGGCGGCTTGTACTATGCCCTGGGCCGCAAGGGCGGCGCGCGCTCAGCGGCCGGCTCCTCCAGCGGCTTCCACTCATGGGCTAGGACATCCGCAAGCTCTGTGTCGGCTTCTCCCAGCCGCTTCCGCGCCGCGGCCGCCGCCTCAAGCACCGACTCGCTGGACACCCTAAGCAACGGGCCGGAGGGCTGCGTGGTGGCGGCGCGCAGCGAGAAAGAGCAGCTGCAGGTGCTGAACGACCGCTTCGCGGGCTACATCGACAAGGTGCGGCAGCTCGAAGCACACAACCGCAGTCTGGAGGGCGAGGCGGCGACGCTGCGGCAGCAGCAGGCCGGTCGCTCCGCCATGGGCGAGCTGTACGAGCGCGAGGTCCGCGAGATGCGCGGTGCCGTACTGCGCTTGGGCGCGGCGCGTGGCCAGCTGCGTCTGGAGCAGGATCATCTGCTTGAGGACATCGCACACGTGCGCCAGCGCCTAGACGACGAGGCCCGGCAGCGCGAAGAGGCAGAAGCGGCGGCGCGTGCACTGGCGCGCTTCGCGCAGGAAGCCGAGGCGGCGCGCGTCGAGCTGCAGAAAAAGGCGCAGGCGCTGCAAGAGGAGTGCGGCTACCTGCGGCGCCACCACCAGGAAGAGGTGGGCGAGCTCCTCCGCCAGATCCAAGGCTGCGGCGCCGTGCAGGCGCAGGCTCAGGCCGAGGCGCGCGACGCCCTCAAGTGCGACGTGACGTCGGCCCTTCGCGAGATCCGCGCGCAACTCGAGGGCCATGCGGTGCAGAGCGCGCTGCAGTCCGAGGAGTGGTTCCGAGGTGCGCAGGCGTGAGGGATGGGGCACGGCCAGAGGGGGCGCTCGTAGGCTTCGCGGGGAGGGCGCGCTGCTCAGTTTTCCCTTGAAAAGTGCATGCCCACTTGGGGAGAGGCCAGAAGTGGGGAAAGGACAAAATATTTAAGCCCAATACTTAAATATTGGGCTTCACTCTGGGTGTTTTGTGAGCACCCCCCAGCTCTGGGTTCTCCTTTGCCTGTGCTCCCCTAGGGTCCTTAACGTCTGTCCTCCGACTCTGGGCACACTCTGCTCCTCCCATCAAGATCCGCCCCCCCCCCCCCCCGCCGCGCCCCGCAGTTCCAAAGTGGGCTTCTGGTCCGCAGACGCTAGGGACTCTACACCCTTCAAAGTAGTTTGCCTTCCCTGCCCAACGCTGCCCATCCCCCTTTCCTGCACACTGCAGGGGACCCCATTTTCCTGGCCCCCTACCAAGCGCATCCCAAAGCTCAGCATCCCCGCCCCGCCCCTAAGTCGCTTTTGGGATGGAAATGGCGGGGTATTCGCACATCATTTCTGGGGGCAAAGGGCATCATCACAGCCAGTTGCAGTAGATGGCTGAAGTGCCCTTTAACGTCCCCTCCCCTTCAGGGAAAGTGGGAGCTTCTCAAGCCGGCCCCTTCTCCTAGCTCCCCCCTGTCTGAGTCCTCTAGGCACGGAAGCTTTGCCTAGCAGCTGCAGTGTGGCCTTAACCAACACTTGTCCTCTCTGGCCTTCATTTCTTTGAGGGTCAAAAGAGGGCGAGTACATCAACCGGGTTTCTTAATCCAGAGAGGTCCATGATCCCTCTAGAAACTTTGCGCATTTGTCTGGGGGTAGGGTACAGAGAGTGCAACAATTTTCAAATGGGTCCGTGTCCCAAAATCGGTAAGAATCCTCACCCCGCAGGATGGTGTCTCAGTCTTTGTGGGCACTAGCAGGGGAATCCAGGAAAGCTGGGGTCTGAGTGCATGCCTTTTCCCATTCCTTTTCCACCCCACCGCAGTGGCATCCCTCCGCCTGCTCTGCAGCAAGGCTCCACCAGGAGCAAACCTCTGCTCTCCTGGGCTTTGCCCTTCACACAGGACTCCTGGCCATCTGGCTGGCCCCCTCCCCTGCCCCTGAAGACTCAGGCCCTTACCACTGTCAGGTGATTCAGGAGTTGGAGACCAATCTCCAGAGTTCTACTGGTCCTGGAGGGTCTTCTGGGGACCAGAATCCCTTTGGTGGCAGGGGCCATGGTGTGACCTCTATTGGGCGGGGGGGGATCCTGTACTAAAGAATGGGCAGCCAGGCATAGGATGGGACAGAGGGACTGGACACATAGGCTACTGGCTATGCAGTGACCTGGAGCCCTGCACAGAAACCTGCAGGGAAGGGGCTGTGACGACATGGTGGCCTGATTGCTTGAGGCACCCTCATGCCTGCAGAAGTCACAGGCTCATTGACCTGTTCAGTCACAATCCTCAAATTCAGAGTTAAGCCCCATGGGCCAGGTATCACATCTGGACCCAGACACTGCCAGGCCTTGCTGGGGAGCTGGACAAGGCAGAAGCAGGGGCATCCTCTGCCCTGCAGGGCTTGTAGGTCCTGAGCTGGGGGAGGCAGCATGTCATCTTTAGAGCCAGACACTGGTTTTGAATCCAGCTCTGCCACTTACTAGCTGGGTGGTTTGGGCAGCAGCCACTTGCCTGTCACATAGGAAGTGGTGAGTTAAGCATGCAGGCTAGTGCCTGGCATGCAGTGGGCCCTCAACCCATGTATGTCTCTTTCTGCATCTGGGCACTGGAACCTAAATCCAGGTGTGTCTGACCCTGTGCCCTGCTCCCTTCTTCCCTCAGTGAGGCTGGACAGACTGTCAGAGGCTGCCAAGGTGAACACAGATGCCATGCGCTCAGCACAGGAGGAGATAACTGAGTACCGGCGTCAACTGCAGTCCAGGACCACAGAGCTGGAGGCGCTCAAAAGCACCAAGGACTCGCTGGAGAGGCAGCGTTCTGAGCTGGAGGACCGGCATCAGGCTGACATTGCATCCTACCAAGTGAGCAAGGGTGGGGCAGAGAGCATGGGCGGGGCAGAGAGCATGGGCCTTGGAATCAGATTTACCCAGGTACCAGTACTTTCTGGTGCTGTGACCTCAGGAAGGTTATTTGCCTCTCTGAATCAGTTTCCTTCTCTGCAATGAAAAAAATAAAAAAGACTACTTGCTTTGTACAACTATGAAGTTTAAATGAGATACCCAAAATTTAAACGAGATGAAGAGTGTGAAAGTGCTCAGCCATATCTTGGTCACTATAGGCATTCAGTAAATGGTAACTGTAGCATCTGGCGCCCTCGTGGCGCAGTGGTTAGGAGACTAGCTGCAGTTCGAATCCACCAGCCGCTCCTTGGAAACCCTATGGGGCAGTTCTACTCCGTCCTATGGGATCACTATGAGTCAGAATCAACTTGACAGCAACGGGCTTGGTTTTTTGTGGGTAGCACCTGTGAGTCTGCATAGCCTGAGGAAGGCATTGGCAGAGCTCTCCATTAAAGGCAACTGGTGAAAGAAAGTGTCACTTTCAAAGAATTTCTGCAAGTAATACTCAGTGATTGTAGGAAAATTAAGAAAAAGAGAAAATAAAAAGTCACCAATAATGGTTCACTTTAAGTAGTGGCTACAGTGGGATTAGTGGGGTGGTGGGGGAAGAAGTTTTAATTTGTGTTTAATGTACTTCTGTGTGTGGTCACAGTCATCAACAACAGATGCTTACTGCACCCTTAACCATGTAGCAGGCACTTCGGGGCATTGGGGAGCAAAGGAAAACAAGCTCTTGCTCCCAAAGAGCTTGAATTTGTTACTGAAGATTTGAGAGATCCGTAAAAAATCACCTGTCATCCCCCCAACCAGTGACAACCACTGTCAACATCTGGTGTGTTTTATTCCAGACCTTTCCCCAGGCTGAGATTATATATGTGAGAACTTTTGCTCTAGCTGATCTCTTTGTCCACAAATGAGAACCCTGCATCTTTGACAGGGTGGGAGTTAGCTCCCGCGAGCCTCGCTGGGCAGAGCTGCCCTGGGTTTGCCCCACCAGTGCCATTTTCCCTGGTGCTGAGGGCCAGGCTCTGGCTGGTGCATGACGTGTGTGACATCTGCTCCCCCAGGAAGCTATTCAGCAGCTGGATACTGAGCTGAGGAACACCAAGTGGGAGATGGCAGCCCAACTCCGAGAGTACCAGGACCTGCTCAATGTCAAGATGGCTCTGGATATCGAGATTGCTGCTTACAGGTGAGGTGGGCCAGAGGGCCTTCAGGGTGGTGGCGACCAGCCCCTGAGCTCTTATAAGGAACTAAGCCTTGGGTTTCAAGCCCCAGCTAGGCAGGTACTTGTCTTAGAGAAAAAAATTTGTCACTTATTTTCATTTTGACAGTGACTTAAAGGGTGAAAACTGCCCACTGTCTCCCCAAATTCAGTCAGCCAGAGGTCTACTTTGGAGGGAAAAGAGGTGCTTGAGTATTCGGGGCCCTTTATAATCCTGTCCCTTAGAGTTTCTTAGCTCTCTGAGCATTTATTTTTCAGGGAAATAAAATGGGGATGATAATAACAGTACCCATGTCGTGGGAAGTTTCCATGAGTTAGTTCAGGTAACATGGATAGCACTGGGCTGCCACTGTACGTGGTAGCCAGGAGAGAGCCAGTTCCAAGGAATGAGAACTCCCAGCTTAAGCTTAACTTAGCCACTTCTTGCTAAGGACCTGCCCAAGTTGCTCAGCAGTGACCCTTCATCTCACCCCTTGGCTCTAGTTTTGCTCCTCAAAGCGTGATCTGTTAACCAGCAGTATCAGCATCATCTGAGAGTTTGTTAGAAAGGCAGAATCTCAGGCTCCTCCCCAGACCTACTGAATCAGAATCTGCATTTTAACAAGATCCCTGGCCACTAAATTTGGGAAGCACTGGTCTATGGGGTAACCCCTGCACTTACTCTCAGGCAGGCACTCTGCTAAGCCTCTTTTATTCATGATCACATTTAAACAACCCTATTTTTTTTTTTTATGAGATAGGGCTCTTATGACCCCTTTTCACCAATGAGGAACCTGAGGCTTAAAGAATTTGAGTGGCTTGGCCAAGGCCTCCCATCCCATCTAGTGAGTAACAAAGCCAAGAGTAGAAACTGCTGCCACCATCGTATTCCTAAAACCCAAACGATGAGAATATAAGATAATGGGAGACCCTTGAAATTCAAATGGAAGCATTCTAAAACCTCTTAAATCTATATTTATAAAAGTTGAATTGTTTGCTCAGGCTCCTAGAGTTCTCTTGAATCACATTTAAGTGATGAAAAACAAGTGTAACTTTTGTTAATGTAGGAGCTCTCTCTCGAGGGCCCTTTTTCAGTTGAAAAAAGTCGTTTTATTTCATGAGTTGTAACGTTAAAAATTTTTTTTTTTTTTTTACGTTAGCTGCATTAAACAAGAGTAACCCCTTTGGGGTACAGATTCTAGGTGGTTGCTGGGATTGTTTGCTAATTGATGTTCTCCAGTCTCAAAGTGTCTATCATTTGCATTCATTTCTTGGCCAACGTCCATATCATTGGACGCCATGGACCTTCATCGTAACCGAGGAAGACCCCCAAAATGATGAATCTGCAAAGAGTTAATAGTAATGGCTTTTGTTGTCCTTTCTGCAGAAAACTCTTGGAGGGAGAAGAGTATCGAATTGGCTTTGGCCCAAGTCCTTTCTCCCTTCCTGAAGTATTCCCTAAAGTTCCCTCTATATCCACCCACATAAAGGTCAAAAGCGAAGAGAAGATCAAGCTGGTAGAAAAGTCAGAGAAGGAAACTGTGATTGTAGAGGAACAGATGGAGGAGATCCAGGTGACTGAAGAAGTGACCGAAGAAGAAGAAAAAGAGGCCAAAGAGGAGGAAGTCAAGAAGGAAGAAGAGGGAGAAGAGGAGGAAGCAGAAGGGGGAGAAGCAGCAAAATCTCCAGCAAAAGAATCTATATCCCCAGAGAAGGAGGTCAAGTCCCCTGCAAAGGAAGAAGCAAAATCACCAGCTGAGGCCAAGTCCCCAGAGAAGGAAGAGGCCAAGTCACCAGCTGAGGTCAAGTCTCCAGAGAAGGCCAAGTCCCCTGTGAAGGAAGAGGCAGCATCTCCAGCTGAAGTCAAATCCCCAGAGAAGCCCAAGTCCCCTGTGAAAGAAGAAGCAAAATCGCCAGCTGAAGTCAAGTCTCCTGAGAAGGCCAAGACACCTTTGAAGGAAGAAGCAA
Organism: Loxodonta africana; assembly: GCF_030014295.1. NCBI lineage: Eukaryota > Metazoa > Chordata > Mammalia > Proboscidea > Elephantidae > Loxodonta > Loxodonta africana. The sequence continues at coordinate 26,971,013 of NC_087360.1, read as the reverse complement.
AGCCTGTAGCTGAGGAGAAGTCCCCAGAGAAACCCAAGTCCCCAGTGAAGGAAGAAGCAAAGTCCCCAGTGAAAGAAGAAGCAAAATCTCCAGCTGAGGTCAAGTCCCCAGAGAAGGCCAGGACCCCAGTGAAGGAAGAAGCCAAATCTCCAACAGAGGTCAAATCCCCAGAGAAGGCCAAGACCCCAGTGAAGGAAGAGGCCAAGTCTCCAGCTGAGGTCAAGTCCCCAGAGAAGGCCAAGACCCCAGTGAAGGAAGAGGCCAAATCTCCAACAGAGATCAAATCCCCAGAGAAGGCCAAGACCCCAGTGAAGGAAGAGGCCAAATCTCCAACAGAGGTCAAATCCCCAGAGAAGGCCAAGACCCCAGTGAAGGAAGAGGCCAAATCTCCAACAGAGGTCAAATCCCCAGAGAAGGCCAAGACCCCAGTGAAGGAAGAGGCCAAATCTCCAACGGAAGTCAAATCCCCAGAGAAGGCCAAGACCCCAGTGAAGGAAGAGGCCAAATCTCCAGTGGAGGTCAAATCCCCAGAGAAGGCCAAGACCCCAGTTAAGGAGGAAGCCAAGTCCCCAGTGGAGGTGAAGTCCCCAGAGAAGCCAAAGTCCCCAGTGAAGGAAGAAGCAAAGTCCCCTGAGAAGGCCAAGACTCTTGATATGAAATCCCCAGAAGCCAAGACGCCAGTGAAGGAGGAAATAAGGTCCCCTGCAGACATCAAGTCCCCTGAAAAGGCCAAAACTCCTGTCAAGGAAGAGATTAAATCCCCAGAGAAGGCCAAATCTCCCGTGAAGGACGATGCCAAGGCTTCTGAGAAGGAGGCCCCAAAGAAGGAAGAGGTGAAGTCCCCCGTTAAAGAGGGGGAGAAACCCCAGGAGGGTAAAGTCAAAGAGCCCCCAAAGAAAGTGGAAGAAGAGAAAGCTCCAGCCACACCAAAAACTGAGGAGGAGAAGAAGGACAGCAAGAAAGATGAGGTGCCCAAGAAGGAGGTTCCAAAGCCTGAGGTCGAGGAGAAGAAGGGACCTACTGTAGAGAAGCCAAAAGAATCCAAAGTCGAAGCCAAGAAGGAAGAGACTGAAGATAAGAAAACAGCAGCGACCCCAGAGAAGGAGACTCCTGCCAAGGTGGAGGTGAAGGAAGAGGCTAAACCCAAAGAGAAGACCGAGGTGGCCAAGAAGGAGCCAGATGATGCTAAGGCCAAAGAACCCAGCAAAGCGGCGGAGAAGGAACCAGAAAAGCCCAAAAAGGAAGAGGCACCAGCAGCACTGGAGAAAAAAGATACCAAGGAGGAGAGGACCACAGAGGCCAAGAAGCCTGAGGAGAAACCCAAAACAGAGACCAAAGCTAAGGAGGAGGAAAAGCCTGTTGCAAAAGAGCCCACCAAGGAGGCCCCCAAGCCCAGCAAACCCCAGATGGAAAAGGCTGAAAAATCCTCCAGCACAGACCAAAAAGACAGCAGGCCTCCAGAGAAGGCTCCAGAGGACAAGGCCCCCAAGGGGGAGAAGTAAGTCAGGGAAAAAGGAACATCTGGAGCAGCCAAAGAAACTCAGGAGGGGCAGGAGCTTGTGGGTCGGTATAACGAATTTTCGTTTTTTTCTCTTTTCTTTATGTAAGAAGAAACTCTGCTTAGATGATGGAGCTCTCCTTCACCAAACAGGAATTTCTGTTAGCAATATATTCGCAAGAAAGGGGACTCCCAACCCCCTGGCCCTCACGCCCCAAACTCTCCCCAAGCGATGGACAATTATGATAGCTTATGTAGCTGAATGTGATACCTGCTGAATGCCACACGTAAACACTTGACTATAAAAACTACCCCCTCCTTTCCAAATAAGTGCATTTATTTCCTGTATGTGCAACTGACAGATGACCGCAATAATGAATGAGCAGTTAGGAATACATTATGCTTGAGATGTCTTAACCTATTCCTGAATGCCTTCTGTTTTTCCAAAGGAGTGGTCAAGCCCTTGCCCAGAGCATTTTATCCTGAAAGAGCTCAAGAGGGTGGGGCTGGGCACTGGCCACTGAATCATGCCAGGGCGCACTTTTCCACTGAAGTCTACTTTCAATTGCTTCTGTGCAATAAAACCAAGTGCTTATAAAATGAAAATGCTGCAGCTGTTATTTATTCTCTTCTCCTGGGAAGGCCGGGGAACGGGTTGGGGGAGGCCTAGGTGTCATATCCAATACTGCACAGGACTGAGAGAACATCAGAGTTCTCTGCCACCAGATAATTGTAGGCCTGAAACCAGTCTCCTCACCGCTCTGGTGCTGTTTTCTGGGTGCAAATCACGGGCCTGGTAATGTGCTAGGTGCTTTGATTTTATGATCTTATAGACTGCTGACCTGGTACATAGTTTCCCAGTAGGTTCCACCAGCCTCAAATCGCCTAGGAGACTCATGAAGAAGCAAATTGTGTCTTTCATAACATGGAGGAATCTGGAAGGCATTATGCTGAGTGAAATTAGTCAGTTGCAAAAGGACAAATATTGTGTAAGACCACTATTTTAAGAACTCGAGAAATAAACAGAAGAAAATATTCTTTGATGGTTACGAGAGGACAGAGGGAGGGAGGGTGGGAGAGGGGTATTCACTAATTAGGTAAGAACTACTTTAGGTGATGGGAAAGACAACACAATGCAGACGAGGTCAGCACAACTGGACTAAACCAAAAACAAGTTTCCTGAATAAACTGAATGAAGGCCAGCGTAGCATGGGCGGGGGTTTGCGGACCATGGTTTCAGGGGGCATCTAAGTTAATTGGCATAATCTATTAAGAAAACATTCTGCATCCCACTTTGGAGAGTGGTGTCTGGGGTCTTAAACGCTAGCAAGCGGCCACCTAGGATGCATCAATTGGTCTCGACCCACCTGGACCAAAGGAGAATGAAGAACACCAAGGACACAAGGTAATTATGACCCCAAGAGACAGAAAGGGCCACAGAAACCAGAGACTACATCAGCCTGAGACCAGACGAACTGGATGGTGCCTGGCTAAAACCGATGACTGCCCTGACAGGGAACACAATAGAGAACCCCTGAGGGAGCAGGAGAGCGGTGGGATGCAGACCCCCAATTCTTGTAAAAAGACCAGACTTAATGGTCTGACTGAGACTAGAAGGACCCCGGTGGTCATGGCCCCCAGACCTTCTGTTGGCCCACGACAGGAACCATTCCCAAAGCCAACTCTTCAGACAGGGATTGGACTGGACAGTGGCATGGAAAGGGATGCTGGTAAGGAGTGAGCTTCTTGGATCAGGTGCACACTTGAGACTGTGTTGGCTTCTCCTGCCTGGAGGGGAGATGAGAGGGTAGAGGGGGTTAGAAGCTTGCGAAATGGACACAAAAAGAGAGTGGAGGGAGGGAGCAGACTGTCTCATTAGGGGGAGAGCAATTGGGAGTATGCAGCAAGGTGTATATAAGTTTTGTGTGAGAGACTGACTTGATTTGTAAACTTTCACTTAAAACACAATTAAAGAATTGAGAACCCAGACATAGATCCATCCACGTATGAGCAGCTGATATTTGACAAAGGACCAGTGTCAATTAACTGGGGAAAAGATAGCCTTTTTAACAAATGGTGCTGGCATAACTGGATATCCATTTGCAAAAAAATGAAACAGGACCCATACCTCACACCATGCACAAAAACTAACTCCAAGTGGATCAAAGACCTAAACATAAAGACTAAAACGATAAAGAACATGGAAGAAAAAATTGGGACAACCCTAGGAGCCCTAATACAAGGTATAAACAGAATACAAAACATTACCAAAAATGATGAAGAGAAACCCGATAACTGGGAGCTCCTAAAAATCAAACACCTATGCTCATCTAAAGACTTCTCCAAAAGAGTAAAAAGACCACCTAGAGACTGGGAAAGAATTTTCAGCTATGACATCTCCGACCAGCGCCTGATCTCTCAAATCTACATGATTCTGTCAAAACTCAACCACAAAAAGACAAACAACCCAATCAAGAAGTGGGCAAAGGATATGAACACACTTTTCACTAAAGAAGATATTCAGGCAGCCAACAGATACATGAGAAAATGCTCTCGATCATTAGCCATTAGAGAAATGCAAATTAAAACTACGATGAGATTCCATCTCACACCAGCAAGGCTGGCATTAATCAAAAAAACACAAAATAATAAATGTTGGAGAGGCTGTGGAGAGATTGGAACTCTCATACACTGCTGGTGGGAATGTAAAATGGTACAGCCACTTTGGAAATCTATCTGGCGTTATCTTAAACAGTTAGAAATAGAACTACCATACAACCCAGAAATCCCACTCCTAGGAATATACCCTAGAGATACAAGAGCCTTCATACAAACAGATATATGCACACCCATGTTTATTGCAGCTCTGTTTACAATAGCAAAAAGTTGGAAGCAACCAAGGTGTCCATCAACGGATGAATGGGTAAATAAATTGTGGTATATTCACACAATGGAATACTACGCATCGATAAAGAACAGTGATGAATCTCTGAAACATTTCATAACATGGAGGAACCTGGAAGGCATTAAGCTGAGCGAAATTAGTCAGAGGCAAAAGGACAAACATTGTATAAGACCACTATTATAAGATCTTGAGAAATAGTAAACCTGAGAAGAACACATACTTTTGTGGTTACGAGGGGGGGAGGGAGGGAGGGTGGGAGAGGGTTTTTTATTGATTAATCAGTAGATAAGAACTACTTTAGGTGAAGGGAAAGACAACACTCAATACATGGAAGGTCAGCTCAACTGGACTGGACCAAAAGCAAAGAAGTTTCCGGGATAAAATGAATGCTTCAAAGGTCAGCGGAGCAAGTGCGGGGGTCTGGGGAACATGGTTTGCGGGGACTTCTAAGTCAATTGGCAAAATAATTCTATTATGAAATCATTCTGCATCCCACTTTGAAATGTGGCGTCCGGGGTCTTAAATGCTAACAAGCGGCCATCTAAGATGCATCAATTGGTCTCAACCCACCTGGAGCAAAGGAAAATGAAGAACACCAAGGCCACACGACAACTAAGAGCCCAAGAGACAGAAAGGGCCACATGAACCAGAGACCTACATCATCCTGAGACCAGAAGAACTAGTTGGTGCCCGGCCACAATCAATGACTGCCCTGACAGGGAGCACAGCAGAGGACCCCTGAGGGAGCAGGAGATCAGTGGGATACAGACCCCAAATTCTCATAAAAAGACCAAACTTAATGGTCTGACTGAGACTGGAGGAATCCCGGCGGCCATGCTCCCCAGACCTTCAGTTGGCCCAGGACAGGAACCATCCCCGAAGACAACTCATCAGACATGAAAGGGACTGGTCAGCAGGTGGGAGAGAGACGCTGATGAAGAGTGAGCTAATTATATCAGGTGGACACTTGAGATTGTGTTGGCAACTCTTGTCTGGAGGGGGGATGGGAGGATAGAGAGAGAGGGAAGCCGGCAAAATTGTCAAGAAAGGAGAGACTGAAAGGGCTGACTCAAGAGGAGGAGAGCAAGTGGGAGTAGGGAGTGAGATGTATGTAAACTTATATGTGACAGACTGATTGGATTTGTAAACGTTCACTTGAAGCTTAATAAAAGTTATTAAAAAAAAAAAAAAACTGTCTCCACTGCAGCAACAAGGGAAGCCTAGGAAAGTGAATGTTTCACCAACTGTCAGGTGATTCTAACTCACAAGTAAAGTCTAGGGGACTTTGAACAGTCTATTTTGAGCTCTGCATACATCCTCTTGCAAAAGAGGAATGAGCCTTCTGAATGAGAACCCACACGTAGCTACTTCACCTGTAGTGAACAGGTACCACTATATTAGGAAAAATTTGTCAGTAGTCACTTAATGACAATGTGCTTCTCTGGATATGGTTTTGAAAACTGTGGTGCTCTTATGGATTTAAGTGGGGTCTTTGCTATAAAATTCTTGTGCCATTTCTAACTTTAGGTTGTTCATAACAGCTCTTGTTTGCTGAGTACCTTCCTTGTCTTGGAATTTCTTCTTCTCCTCCCCCAACCAGGTGGGTCTCAGGGAGCTACCGTGTTTTTTAATTGCTCTCCACCACTGGTCCCTAAGTGATTAGTTGAAGAATGGCCACTTGACTCCAGCTGAGCCAATCAGAGCCCTTTCCTGGGATTTTAAACATGGGAGCTCCTCTGATTATGGAAGGTGGGAGAATGGAAGAATCAGGAACTATGGACTGCCATGTTTCTAGTCGTACCGAAAAAGAGGGTGAGATAAATGTTCAGAGGCAAGATACCTAGAGTTGATGGATTTCATATTCCTGATTACCGTGTTCCTGGAACCATTTACATGATTTGGCCATTCCTTGAGCCAATAAATCCCCTTCTTTGCCAAAACTCATTTGGGTTATGGCTCTGTCATTTGCAACCAGAATAGGTCTGAATATAGTGACAGAGGGGAACAGTTTCTATGGTAGAAACTAATTGGTGCTCTCTCAGGGAAAGAACAAGTGTCTCCTCAAAGTTCTGCCCAGGGTAAACTTTTTGGGCCAGGGCCCACATCTTACCTTTGACAACCATTTCCTATTTGTCATAAACTGAATTTTTACAAGAGAGAGTGCCAGTATAGGCTAGGGTGGTCACATTTAAGCAAAGGGGTCTTTAAATGCCATTTTAGAAATGGTTTTGGTTGGCTCTACAGCCAGGTTATTGAACCTGCCCAATGACTCTATGATGACATAAGCGTTATATTCTGAGCAGCTTTGCCCTAGGAAATCAGACATCCCCGAGCCTTGGCACATGGCTACAGCATCTGAAGATCAGGATGAGAAGATCTGGGACCTAGGAAATGCCCATGAGTCTGGTCTGAAAAAAGCAATCATTGGCTGAGTTCTCCAAATGGCTCATAACTGTAACTGTTATTGTTTGTTGAGATAACCATGTTTTTACATAAATTCTCTCCAATCCACATGGGAATTTTCCAAGGTAGGGATTCTGATGCCTATTTCATTCATTAAAAAAAAATTTTTTATTGTGCTTTAGGTGAAAGTTTACAGAGTTTCTCGTTCAACAAATTGTACACAAAGTATTCCATGACATTGGTTGCATTTCCCACGATGTGTCAGCATTCTTGCCATTTCTGCCCTGGCCTCCTCGTTTCCTTTCATCCTGATTTTCTACCCCTTCCTGCCTTCTCATCTTTGCTTTTGGGCAAATGTTGCCCTTTTGATCTTGTATAATTGATCTGAGGATCACATTCCTCTTGGATGTTATTGTTATTTTATGGGCCTGTCTATTGTTTGGCTGAAAGGTGGTCTCTGGGAATGGCTTCAGTTCCAGGTCAGAATGGTGTCTTAGGATCATAGTCTCGGAGATTCCTCCAGTCTCTATCAGACCAGTAAGTCTGGTCTTTTTGTGTTCTACATTTTTCTCCTGCTCTGCCCTGGACCCTCTGTTGCGATCCCAGTCAGAGAAGTCGGTAGTGGTAGCCAGCATCATCTAGTTCTTCTAATCTCGGGGTTGTGTAGGGTGTGGTTCATGTGGCCCGTTAGTCCTCTGGACTAATTTCTCCCTCAAGACTTTGGTTTTCTTTGCTCTCCTTTGCTCCAGACAGGAAGAGACCAATAGTTGTATCTTAGACGGCTGTTGATGCCTGTTTTAAAGGTGAGAAAACAGGTTCAGAGGTAAGGTAAATTATGTAGAGTCACACAGCTACAAAGTAGTAGTATTTGAACCCAGAACACCTGCAGCCATCACACGCTGGGAGAGACAATGAATAGGTGCTCCTTTAGAGTCTCTGAAGGAAGCATGGCTCTGCCTATATCTTTATTTCAGACTCCTGGCCTCTAGAATGGTGAGAGAATAAATGTCTGTTGTCTTAAGCCACCAAGTTTGTGGTTGTTTGTTACAGCAGCTACAGGAAACTAATACACTCAGAAATAGCACAAATTTAGGCCAGGCTAGACTAAGGGGCTGAAATGAAGTCACTGGGACTCAATTCTGCCTCTCCACTGTGTTTTCCTTGTTGGCCTCTCCACAATAGCTCCCAATGAGCTCCACCTCCAGATATTCATACTCTTGTGTAGTTCAGTCCCCTGACCCTCTTGACTATGAACCTAGTGACTTGCTTCTAGTGAATAGGATATGACAAAATAATGGGATGCCATTTCCAGGATTAGGTTACAAAAGGATTCTGGCTTCTGTCTTGCTCGCTGTCTCTTGCTCTCTCACCTGTTTACTCTGCTGAAAGCCAGCTGCCATGTTGTGAACTGCTGTATGGAGGAGCTTACATGGCAAGGAACTGAAGCTGGCCAATAGCCAGTAGAGAACTGAGGCCCTTTCATGGTTGAATTGTGTCCCCTCAAAATATGTGTTAGGCCATGATTCCCAGTATTGTGTGGTTGTCCTCCATTTTGTGATTGTAATTCTATGTTAAAGAGAATGAGAGTGGGATTGTAACACGCTTACTAAGGTCACATCCCTGATCCAACGTAAAGGGAGTTTCCCTGGGATGTGGCCTGCACCACTTTTTACCTTACAAGAGAAAAAGGAAAGGGAAGCAAGCAGAGAGTGAGGAACCTCATACCACCAAGAAAGATGTGGCAGAAGCAGAGTGTGTCCTTTGGACCCAGGGTTCCTGCACGGAGAAGTTCCTAGTCCTGGGGAAGATTGATGAGAAGGACTTTCCTCCAGAGCCAACAGAGAGGAAAAGCCTTCCCCTGGAGCTGATGCCTTGAATTTGAACTTCTAGTCTACTAGACTGTGAGAAAATAAATTTCTCTTTGTTAAAGCCATCCATGTGTGGTATTTCTGTTATAGCAGCGCTAGATGACTAAGACAGGCCTTTAGTCCAACAAGGAACTAAATCTGCCAACAACCATATGAGTGAGTCTGGGTGTGGATCCTCCCCAGTTGAGCCTTCAGATGAGATGACAGCCCCAGATGACACTGATTGCAGCTTTGTGAGAGATCTTAAGAAAGAGGCACTCAGTGAAACTACATCTGGATAATAAATGTTGTTTTAAGATACTGAGCTTTGGGATAATTTGTTACACAGTAATAGATAATTAATACAGCTTCCCTCTCAAGAAGGCCTCTTCCAGGTTCAAATCAGGACAGACAGATTCTGTCTCCATCAGTTCAAACAAAGTCTGAGAACTGAGTCTCATTAGATGATTGGATTATGTGCCTATGCCAAAATTAGTCACTGTGGCCAGGAAGGATTGCATACACTTGGACCTCTGGACTCAGAGGTGGGGTCAGTCCACCTGAATCACCTAATCTGGACCTGACATTTCAGAAACAAAGGATAGGGAGAATCCTAAATGCTTCCAGAGAGAAAAAGCAGGATCAGGAAAAAACACGGCCCTCAAATTTCTCAACAGTAATGATGGAACTGCCTAGATGTCTGTATTGAAAACTCAAGTGTGAGGGTAGAAAACGGACAATTTCAGACATACAAAGTCTTAAAAAAATTCCTCCTCATGACCCCTTTCCCTGAAAGTTATTGGAGGACATGCTCCAACAGAAGGAGGATAAAAACCAAGATATAGAAAATCTAGGAATACAGAAAACAGAGACTCCAGAAAAGGAAAGATGAGGCATTTATCAGAAGGTTGACAAAGGGGAGTTGAAGGACAACAGCTGTGTAGCCTCTACCCAAGTGGAGTGGTGTGGGGGTGGGAGGTGCTCCAAGAGAAAAAAAATTGAAGTGAAACATTATTTGACGTGATTTTATAGGGTAGCTATGAGTCGGAATCGAGTTGATGGCAGTGGGTTTGGTTTTGTGGGTTTGGCCCATGGGCAAAACTGGATTAAAGGCCTTTATATTGAACTACTGGAGAGTACGGAAACATTTCAAAAAAATGAAACAAATAATAAAATGGGAGGCAATTATTAACTCCAGACAAACAAAAAGTTACATACAAAAGCAAATGTAATTATGATACACTACTGAGTTCAGTAGAGAATGATATTTACCTAATAGTAATAATAAAAGCAATGAATATGGGTTACACCAAAAATTAAGATAAATATATGGGAAGAATGGTGTCTTAGTTATCTAGTGCTGTCATAACAGAAATACCACAAATGGATGGCCTTAACAAAGAGAAATTTATTATCTCACAGTCTAGCAGGCTAGAAGTCCAAACTCAGGGCATCAGCTCCAGGCGAAGGCCTTCTCTCTCTGTCGGTTCTGGAGAAACATCCTTGTCATCAATCTTTCCCTGGTCTAGGAGCTACTGGGGGCCTCCATGAAGAGAAGGCCTTCTTGAGAGGGAAGCTGTATTAATTATCTATTACTGTGTAGCAAATTATCCCAAAACTCAGTATCTTAAAACAACAAACATTTATTATCCAGATGTAGCTTCACTGAGTGCCTCTTTCTTAAGATCTCTCACAAAGCTGCAATCAGTGTCATCTGGGGTTGTAGTCTCATCTGAAGACTCAACTGGGGAGGATCCACTCCCACACTCACTCATTTGGTTGTTGGCAGATTTAGTTTCTTGTTGGGCCAAGGGCCTGTCTTAGTCATGTGGTGCTGCTATAACAGAAATAACACAAGTGGACGGCTTTGACAAAGAAAAGTTTATTTTCTCACAGTCTAGTAGGCTAGAAGTCCAAATTCAGGGTATCGGCTCCAAAGGAAGGCTTTCCCTCTCTATCGACTCTGGAGGAAAGTCCTTGTCATCAACTTTCCTCTGGTCAAGGAGCCTCTCAGTGCAGGAACCCAGGGTCCAAAGGATGTGCTGTGCTCCCGGTGCTGCTTTTTTGGTGGTATGAGGTTCCCAAGTCTCTCTGTTTGCTTCTCTCTTTTATATTTCAAAAAGACTGGTTTAAGACACAACCTAATCTTGTAGATTGAGTCTTGCCTCATTAACATAACTACCTCTAATCCTGCCTCATTAACGTCATAGAGGTGGGATTTACAACACAAAGGATAATCACATCAGATGACAAAATGGTGAACAATCACTGTCTTAGGCTGGCTTCTCTAGAGAAGCAAAGCTAATAAAGCATGTAAAATATATAGAGAGAGGTTTATATCCCGAAAACAGCTCACACGATTGTAGAAGCTGGAACGTCCCAAGTCCGTGAATCAAGGTAGAGGCTTCTTCTGATTCTTGTAGCCACAGGGGCTGGCGAACCCAAGATCAGCAGGTCAGAGAGCAGGGCTCTTGCTCACAGACTATGAAGATTGACCAATCCTGAGACTGGCATATAAGCTGATAGCTCAAGTCCCAAGAACCAAAGACCAGATGAACAGGAGGTAGCCGCAGGATGCAAGGTGAGCAAAAAGCCAGAACCACTGCTTGTATTTGAATGCAGGCCACAAGCCCAAGGAGATTCCCTTTCAAATGATTGGCTACTCACAGGAGATCCCATCATGGGAGTGATCACACATAAACTCTGAGAATCGTGACGCAGCCAAGATGACACACAATCTTAACCAACACAATCACGCAATATTGGGAATCATGGCCTAGCCAAGTTGACACATATTTTGGGGGGACACAATTCAATCCATGACAGATAGGGAAAGGGGAAGTGAAGTATATAATTAATCAAAAACATTTATCTCTCATAATACAAAGTCTGGAGATAATGCTTAAAATTGAAAATCAAAGGAAAGACTGAGAAATCATCACAGACTGGAGTGACTTGTTGTTAGCTGCCGTCGAGTTGGGTCCGACTCATAGCAACCCTATGTACAACAGAACGAAACACAGCCTGGTCCTGCATCATCCTCACAATCATTGTTATGGTTGAGCCCATTGTTTGTTTGTTTGTTTTGGAGGAGACTAAAGATGACTAAATACAATGTGGTATCAAGGTCCTTGGGTGGTACGGTTTGTGCTCAGCTGGTAACCAAAAGGTTGGTGGTTCAAACTCACTCAGTGGCACTGTGGAAGAAACAGTCTTGGTGATCTGCTTCCACCAAGAAAACTCTATGGAGCAGTTCTACTCTGTAACACACGAAGTCTCCTAAGTCACAAATCAACCGCAAAAACAAAACCAACAACAATAAATGCAATGTGACATTAGGGGGAAAATCAATGAACTCCAAATAAAGTCTGCAATTTAGTTCATAGTAACATATCAAGTTAATCTACTAGTTTTCACAAATGTACTAAGATCATGTGAAATGTTAACATTGTGGGATGGTGGATGAAGGGTATTCAGGAACACTCTGTATTATCTTTGCAACTCTTCTGTAAAACTGAAATTATTCCAAAATGAAGTTTTTAAAAATTATATATCAAGAAATTACATTTTATTAAAAATATGGAGGTAAATAAATCTGGAGCCCTGGTGGCACAGTGGTTAAGGGCTTGGGTGCTAACCAATAGGTTGACAGTTTGAATCCACCAGCTACTCTCGAAAACCCAGTGGCAATTGTTTTTTTTTTTTTTAACCCATTTCCGTCTAGTCGGTTCTAACTCACAGCAACCCTATAGGACAGAGTAAAACTGCCCCATAGGGTTTCCAAGACTGTAATCTTCACAGAACCAGACTGCCCATCTTTTTCCAGCAGAGTTGCTGGTGGGTCAAATTGCTGACATTTCTATCAGTAGCCGAGCACTTAACCACCTTGCCACCAGGACTACTTGTGGACTTAAATACCAGAAGAAAAACCTAAGAGTTGAAGATAGGAGTGAGAGGCTGTGGGAAGAGGAGGCAAAGGCCCCTGTGCATCATTATAAGCAGATTGCAGCCATTCAAAGCAAACAGGCACCAAAACAGTGTTTAGTCCAATCTCCTCATTGTACAAATGAGGAAAATTAGGCCAGGGAGGCAGAAGCTTACTTGAGACCAAACAGCCAGTTGGTAGCAGAGCTATACTTTCCTATCTGTTTTAGAAAGAAAACATCCATTACATTGTGTTTTAGGTTGGGTTCTCTAGAGAAGCAAAACCAGTAAAGCACATAAGTATCTAGGTAAAGAGATTTATATTCAGGAAATGGCTCAAGTGGTTGTATAGGCCGGAATGCCCCAAATTCATAGGTCAGGCTGGAGGCTTCATGTAGCCACAGGGGCTGGCAAACCCAAAATTCTGACAGCAGAGCACTTGCTCACAGGCTTCGAAGACTGATGAATCCTGAGATTGGCAGACAAGACCACAGGTAAGCTGTTAGCTCAAGTCCCAAGAACCGGAGGTCAGACGAAAAGGAAGCAGCTGTAGGACCCAGAGTCGGCAAAAGCCCTTGAGCCTTGCCAGACAGTCCACTTATATTTGATATAGTCTGCACCCCCAAGGAAATTCCCTTTCAACTGATTGGCTACTCACAGCAGATCCCATCATGAAGGTGATAACGTTATATCTGACCTGGAGTCAGAAAACCAAAACGGAAGAACACGCTTGGCATTTCTCAAGCTGAAAGAGCAGAAGAAAAAAATCAAGCCTCGAGTTGTAATATTGAAGGATTCTGTGTGAAAATTATTCAATGGTACAGGAAGCACCAAAAGAAGATGGATGGAAACTTCCTGAGGGACCGAATCACTGGGCTGAGGGCTGGGGTGATCACGTCTCGGGGAACATCTAGCTCAATTGGCATAACATAGTTTATAAAGAAAATGTTCTACGTCCTACTTTGGTGAGTAGCATCTGGGATCTTAAAAGCTTGTGAGTGGCCATCTAAGATACTCTGCTGGTCCCACTCCTTCTGGAGCAATGGAGAAGAAAACCAAAGACACAAGGGAAAGACTAGTCCAAAGGATTAATGGACCACATTTACCATGGCCTCCACCAGACTGAGTCCAGCACAAGTAGAAGTTGCCCAGCTACCGGCACCGACTGCTGTTACAGGGATCACAATAGAGGGTCCCAGACAGCTCGAGAAAAATATAGAGCAAAATTCTAACTCATGAAAAAAAGATCAGACTTATTGGTCTGACAGAGACTGGAGAAACACCAAGAGTATGGCCCCTGGGCACCCTTTTAAATCAGTATTGAACTCACTCCTGAGGTTCACACTTCAGCCAAACATTAGACAGGCCCCCAAAACAAAATGAGACTAAATGGGCACACCAGTTTAGGGGCAAGGATGAGAAGGCAGGAGGGGACAGGAAAGCTGGTAATAGGGAACCCGAGGTCTAGAAGGGGAGAGTATTGACATGTCGTGAGATTGGCAACAAACATCACACAAAAAAATGTGTATTAATTTTTTAATGAGAAACTAATTTGCTCTGTAAACCTTGACCTAAAATATGATAAAAAATGCAAAAAAAAAAAAAAAAGTTGGAATGAATTCACAGTCACCGTATCAACCATTTCAGGAAGTAGCATATGACCAAGAACCGGTGATACTGAAGAAATCCAAGCTGCACTGAAGGCATTGAGAAAAACAAGGTTGGACTATGAGTAAGGAAGACAGAAAACGGTGTGACACCTTTGAGTTATGGTGTTGGTGAAGAATGTCAAATATATCATGGACTGCCAGAAGAACAAACAATCTGTCTTGGAAGAGGTACAACCAAAATGCTCCTTAGAAGTAAGGATGGCAAAATTTTGTCTCACATACGTTGGACATATTATCAGGAGGAATCAGTCCCTGGAGAAGGGCATCAAGCTTGGTAAAGTAGAGGGTGATTGAAAAAGAGGAAGACCCTCAACAAGACAGGTTGCCACAGTGGCTGCAACAATAGGCTGAAACATAGCAATGATTGTGAGAACGGCACAGTCCCATGCAGTTCCCTTCTGTTGTGCGTGGAGTCATTATGAGTCAGAACTGACTGGATGGCACCTAACAACAACAGTTCAATGTCCTTCATACCATTTATGTGTGTGTAAGTATGGCGAAAGGATACGACCATGATGCACACCTTTCCTGACTTTAAACCACGCAGTATCCCCTTTTTCTGTGCGAACGACTGCCTCTTGGTCTACGTACAGGTTCCTCATGAGCACAATTAAGTGTTCTGGAATTCCCATTCTTTGCAATGATGTCTGTAATTTGTTATGATCCACACAGTCGAATGCCTTTGCATAGTCAGTAAAACACAGGTAAACATCTTTCTGATATTCTCTGCTCTCAGCCAGGATCCTTCTGACATCAGCAATAGTATCCCTCATTCTGTGTCCTCTTCTGAAATCCACCTCGAATTCCTGGTAGTTCTCTGTAGATATACTGCTTCAACCACTTTTGAATGATCTTCAGCAAAATTTTACTTGTGTGTGATATTAATGATACCGTTCGGTATTTTCTGCATTTGGTTGGACCGCCTTTCCTTGGAATAGGCATAAATATGGATCTTTCCCAGTCGGTTGGTCAGGTACCTGTCTTCCAAATTTCTAGGCAAGCCTGCACAGTATGACAAACTGGCAGACACGTGGGGGTCATTAAATTTAGACACACTTTATCTTAATCTGTTTCCAGCTGCTTTAATTCATTCAAGAAATATTTACTGGTCTCTTATTATGCACCCTGGTGATGCAGTGGTTAAGACCCTGGCTGTTAACCAAAAGGTTGGTGTTTGGAATCTTCCAGCCACTTCTTGGAAATTCTATGGGGAAGTTCTACTCTCTCCTATAAGGTCATTATCAGTCCGAATCGACTCGATGGCCATGGGTTTCGTTTTTATTATTCACCCACTTTTGAACAGCTCTGGGGATCTAGAGGTGAGCAAAACAGACATGTGTTCTGCCTTTCCCTACACTTGTAGTCTAGTGGGAAAGGAATATTACAGATTAACACACAAATCGTTACATAATCAAATTGTCATGGGCTCCATTCTACTGTCCCTCTACTGGCTTTTGTTTGCCATGTGCTTCTCCAGCTTTCATGGCCTCTTTTTCTTTCTTTTTTTTTAATTGTTCTTTAGATGAAGGATTACAGAGCAAACACATTTTTCATTAATCAATTAATAAAGATATTCTTTTGTGACATTGGTTGCCAACCCATGACATGTCAACACTCTCTCTTCTCAACTTGGGTTTCCTATTACCAGCTTTCCTATCCCCTCCTGCCTGCCTTCTAGGCTTTGCCCCTGGGCTGTTGTGCCCCTTTAGTCTTGTTTTGTTTTATGGGCCTTGTAATCTTTAGCTGAAGTGTGAACCTCAGTAGTGACTTCATTACTGAGCTATATATAAGGGTGTCTGGGGTCCATACTCTCAGGGTTTCTCCAGTCTCTGTCTGACCAGTAAGTCTGGTCTATCTTTTTTTTTTAATGTGGTGCATAGATATTTTATTACTTCTAAATTTCCCACTTCACTGCTTTTAACTTTTTAAAAATCTATTTTTTTATTGTTGTTGAGAATATACATAGCAAAATATATACCAATTCAACAGTTTCTATGCCTGCAATTCAGTGACATCGATTCCATTCTTCGACTTCTGCAACCATTCTCACCCTTCTTTTCTGAGTCGTTCTCCCCCATGAACATAAACTTGCTGCTCCCTAAGGTTCCTATCTAATCTTTCCAGTTGCTGTTATGACTTTGATCCCATATAGATAGTTCTTAAAAAAACATAATGCTCAAGGCCGACTGTTTTTTACTAATTAAGCTACACTTTTCTTTGGTCTTAAGAAGACTTCAGGGGGTATTTTTGGTTTAAGCTTTAAAGATTATCTCAGGGCAATAGTTTCGAGGGTTCTGCTGGCTTCCATGGCTTTCTGCAGTTCGTGAGGATTTGAAATTTTGTTCTACCCTGTCACATGGGCTTGCTCTGAAACTGAAGTGACTCAATGGCGCCTAACAACAACAACAACAGAGGTTGGACCCCATGCAGGACCATTAAATCAGAACCTCTGTGCCTTTCGAAAGGAAATGACTCTCTCAATTCCAGGGCTCTAGCCCCACATGCTATGTCTACTGTGGAGGGCCAGCCAAGCAGGGCTGGACTGCATCTGTCAGGGGAGAAATGCCCCAGTTGAAGCCAAGGGAGACGAGGGGAAGGAAGCAGAAGGAGGAGACACAAACAACCAAGCAATAATTTCTTGCTATTTTTTTTTAATATATGAGTGGAAAATGACTGTCCTCCCCCCTCGTCTGCTGAGGGCCACCCTCCTTAAAATGATCTCTGGTCCAAACACATGACCGAGGATGCCAGGAGTGGGTCAATGCCAGCAGAAGACAATGAGAAAAGAACAGTTTTTCACACAAAAGCTCAATAATTCAGAATGCTGTGTGCAGGGGATCCTGATCTGCTAGGCTGGTTCTAGAAAGAGCGCTGTGGACAGGGACTGAGGGGCAGAATCCGTGCTGGCATGGAAGGGGGTTGGGCAGTGAGAGAGTTGATGGCCCAGGGACAGGTTGGGGAGGAAGGCCACCCAGGTGTGCCCAGCACAGAGGTTTCCACAAGGTGATGAGATGATGGGAGACTCAGCAGGCCCAGGGCTCTCGTCACCAATTTTGGCTTTCAGATGAGATTGGCTTTCTTGTAGCTGTACACAGAGCAGAGAGATGGGAAGGGCAGCAGGTCGAGATCTGGGACAAAGGCGAATGTGACCCATGAGCTCAGAGCTGAGTCTCCATATCCTAGTCTTGCCATGGAGACAGATGACTCCTGGCCTGGGCCCCAGCCTCAGGGCTTTCCTGCTGCCTGTCCACCAGCATGTTAGTTTAGATGAAGTGCTCAGAGAAGGAGAGAGAAGGGGGCAAATTGAGTGCAAAGTGTCCTATACTAGTTGGCTGAACTGCTAGGACCACTGCTGCCTGCACAGGGTTTTAGAAGATACCAAATCACTCCTCTCAGCAGCTGCCCCAATCCCAGACTGGAGGCTGTTTCTAGACTTGCCTGGCCCTCAACTCAAACGAAGGGATTGGGTTCCCTGCCTCAGAGCTCAGAACCAGGTGGGGGAGTTTGGGAGCCAGGACAGTAGGTGCCCATAGATTCCTGCTCTGAGTGGGGGTCGGTAGGCTAACGCTCCCTACTCCAGAGCAGGGGGCAGTACCCAGTCGCCTCCCACAGCTCCAGCTTCTTAAGTTCTCCTCACCAAGGTACTCAAGTTCTCAGTGGGGTTTGGGACCCCCCAAGAAACTTTCCACTATGCAGGAGCATCTTTGAGGATAGGGCACTGGGTAAGGACAGCTCCAGGGCCCCTTAACTGCTCTCTTGGTCTTGTTTGCTCAGGGTCTAAAGCCATGCCTGAGGATCAGGTGTGGGCACAAGTCCAGTCACACGCCACTGGGCTGCCTGACACTTGGTATCATTTTCCACAGGAAGGGGCACCACCTTCTCATTGGTGCACTATCGAAGCATTGTCAGTGGAAGTTTTGACCTTGTTCGACTTCCTTCCAGCCCACCCCTCAGTGGAGTGGACTGGCAGGGTGCCCCTCAGCTTCTGACAGCAGCCCCACTTGGTCTTAGTGACGACTCCCTGCCACACTGAGAATACCCTACCTCTAGACCCCACTCCCAAGATCCATAGCACACTTCAAGATCCTGTGCCTAGAAGTCCCAGGCTAGATAGGGGATGAGCTGTGTGTACTTCAACAGGAGCTCACAGCCCAGCTTCTTCTTGTGGAAGACATTCTCCTGTGAGATGTTGAGGCCATAGATTGTGTCCGTCAGCCTCATGTTGTTCTTGCTACACAGGCGGCAGAGCACGTTGCTGAGGAGCCCCGGTAGGATGTCCATCGTGGACTTGAGCTTGCTGTGGAGGTTCTGATCATTGGGGTAGAGGGTCTTCTGGAACTTGAGGGTGTCATCCAGGGAGAAGTCAAAGTAGACCATGATGCGGTAGAGCTCCACCAGCTTCTCTCTCTCGATGCCATTGGCGTGGAAGGGTGGGAAGCTCATCAAGCCATGGCCGCACATGTGGTCCACATCGCTGGAGAAAGGCTGGCCCTGGCCCATCTACTGAGAAGCAGAGGGCGGAGGGGAGGTGAGCAAGGAGGCAGGGATCGGTGTTTCAGCCCTGGCACCTACTCTTGTGGCAAGCTATTGGGCCTCAGTTTCCCTACTTATGGCATGGAGACCCAACTCTGTGCCCTATACACAAATCAGGATCCTCATGAGAGGCAGGTGGAGATCTGGGTGTGAACCCACTTGGTAAAGAATCAAGTTCCTGTCCAGAGGAGAGATAAGAAGGTAGACAGGGCTAAGAGCTGGTTGAATGGACAGGGACAATCTGGGGTGGAAAGGAGGAGTATGCCGTCACATTACACAGATAGCAGCTAGGCTTACATAACAATGTGTGTATAAAGTTTTGTATGAGAAACTAACTTGAGCTATAAACTTTCACCTAAAGCACAATAAAAAGTAAATAAATGAGTGAGAAGAATCAAGGCCTGTGGCGTTCAAGGACAGTTATTACCACTTAGTATTAGGAGTCCCTTGGTGGTGGAAAAGGTTAAGGCACTCGGCTTCTAATTAAAAGTTCTGAAGTTTGAGTCCACCCGGAGGCACCTCCAAAGAAAGTTTGGTGATCTACTTCCAGAAACTCAGCCACTGCAAAATCTATGGGGTACAGTTCCACTCTGACACACATCGGGTTGCCGTGAGTCAGAATTGACTGGTGGCAACTAGTTTTGATTTATTTTTAATTATCGTGATCATATGGAGAAAGAAAGAAAACCAGGGTGCTTCACCTTCAGAGGTGTGTCACACATTGGCCTTTCACCTACCTGGATATCTCTTGTACCCAGATACCCACAGCCCACCATCTCCCTCAAAGTTACCTCTCTGACCACCTCCCTGACTTTTCCCTCCTTTGTGCATCTCCATCTGCCTCTCACTCCACTGTGACGGGGAACACCCAAACCTGAAGTGCCAGGCCATTTACATTCTCACCAGAGCTCTACACTGACCTAACCCTGGGAAAGTCAATTCCCATCTGTGCAGATGGTAAGATGTTGGGAAAGCCGGGTGTGGTCTAACTAGCCCCCTTTCTTTCCTTCCAGCTACAAAAGGTGTCCTCCCTGGCCAGCACCCCCAGCTCAGGTCAGTGCGGCCTCTAGTGATACCTGCAGTGATTCTGCCCACTTCTCCCACCTCAGGCCCACACCCTCCTTCCTCGGTCCCCAAGGTTTAGAGGGGTAACTTACATAGGCAATAAAGACGTCGTTGGCACTACTGTTGAGCTGGCCCATTTGACTCCTGATCTGGGTCATGATGTTGCTGTCACATGGGTGGTCCAAGACACAGGGGGCATTGTCAGGAGTGTTGCAAAGAGGGCTCCCTGTCCCATGTTCCCAATGTAGAATAAGCAGCGGTGATAGGATTCCTAGGAGTCTGCCAAAAGACGTCATGATCAGAATTGTAGGGTAGGCAGCTCGAGGCTCAGGTCACACTGGGATGCACTGCTTCTCCTCCTACAGCTCTCTGGACACCGTCTCTGTCCCACTCTATCTTTATCCCACTACCCCTGCTTCTCTCACCTGCTTATATCTCACTGCAGGGTACGAGCTGTTCCCACCGATTGGAATCTGGCTTTAGGGTGACACCCAACCATCTAGTCCTTACTCTCAATAAGGCAAAAGCTCCCTGGCCTCCTGGCTCTCTGACTTGAGGGTACCACTCCCCACCCTATTGGAATAGGAGATGCCTATCTCTCCATCTCCTGAGATGGCTCAGATTCCTAAGCATTTCTTCATGTGCACCTGCCTAGAGCAACTCAAATCTCTCAATCTGGGCTCTCATTGGGACCATGGAGGGTCCTTCGCTGACCTTCTTCACCCTCCCAAACATGCCACCTGTTTGGCCCCCCAGTTTAATTTCCCCCAATTTCCCATCTCCTTCATTGATGTCCTTCCCTAAATATGGCCAGCCTCCCTACCTTTCCTTCTGTTGTTGTTGCTAGCTGCCACTGAGTCAATTTTGAATCATGGTGACCCATGTGTGTCAGAGTAGAATTCTGCTCATAGGGTTTGCAGTAACTGATTTTTCAGAAGTAGATCACTAAACGCTGTATTCCGAAGAGCCCCTTGGTGGGCTCAAACCTCCAACCTTTTGATTAGCAGTTGAGCACATTAACCGTTTGCATCACCCAGGATCTCCCCTTCTGCATAGTATTTGTCATTAGAGCACAGGTGACATGGAAGCTTGCCTTTCTTCCACCAGAAACACTGAGCTTATTGGGCAGAAAGCCTGGCACATGGGAGGTCTTACCAGGCTTGACCGGGTGAGTGGAAGAATGAGGGAAGGAACATGAAGACGAGTGAGCATAAGCAGCCTCTCTCGGGAGCTGAGTGATGTCAGGATGGTCCCTTAGCCTCCCAGGGCCTCAGTTGCCTCATCTGTAAATGGAGACAGTAACTCATCCCCACCTTCACGGAGTGGTTGGGAGGAGCCAAGGATGGGTGAGAAAATGCCTTGTGAACTGTTAAGTGCAGGGCCCACAGAGACCGTGGGCTTGTGTATCTGGTGGGGTAGCTGTTGGTGTTGGGAGTCCCCCTGTCCTGTTGAGCCCTCCCAAGAGCCCAGATGGGAGAAGGTCCAGCTGGAGACCTGGGCTATCCTGCTACCACCACATGGACAGGAGGCCTCTCTATCAGGTCTCCTGATGGCTGGGATTAGGACACCCGAGGCAGAGGGGTATCAGCTGGGAGGGTGGTCCTTCCTGTTCCCCTTCGCCATCAGCGTTGCTTCTGACCTTGGATCAGAGCTGTCAGAATCCTGCACGCACAGAGAAGAGTCGCTCCTTCCTCTACAAGGTGACACAGGTGCCTGAGATTCACTTGGCTTTGTCCATCTTCCTGTGGTGGGTGGGCCGGGTCCCACTCTTGGGAGCATTCCTCTCTTTCTGTCCCTGGGATCCTTCCAGCAACCTTGTGTAAGGAGATAGACCAGCGTTCATCATCATTATTCTCAAAATGCACAGATAAGAGAGAGCTGAGCTCACCCAAGAGAGTCAGCTACTCATGGTCACAGGAGAGGACAAGGCAGAGCCAGGGCGGGGACCCGAGCACCCGAGCAATGCCCCTTCCTTCTGCTGAGTGAGCATTCTTGCCTCCTGTTTGGAGGGCGACCCTGCTACCTATTCCTAGTCCTTTGTTCTGTCTGGCCAAGGGAGGGCAGACAACAGAACTCCTGCCCTCTCCTCAGGACCAGAGAATTCCTCAGACATGAGCAAGTTCAAGAGCCCAGGGCAGAGCGCTGGGCAGGTCTTCTGCCCTGCACGCCAGCATTTGGGGTCTGTCGTTATCCTCCCTTTCTGGCCGAGGTGTTTGTTTTGTTCTCTCTAGTTTCTGAGTAAAAGTTTTCTTTTGTTTTAAATATTCAACCCTGTCTCAGATGAGAAGGGACACCAAGGTCGACTGGGTGTGGCTGGCCCTCCTGTGATAGGTAAATAAGTATGGCAGCTATGGCTGGTGCCTAAGGTGTCTGATGGCTGTGGGGGTGTGGGGACAATGAGCAGTTTCTGGTCAGCTGTGAAGAACCATTCCATAATTTAAAACTAATTTTCATAGATGCTGTTTTCTGTAGATAAGAGGCTGGCTGTGGGTTTAGCCCTCCAGGCGGGGAAAAGCCCAGACACTAGAACTGAGCTTGGGGAAAAGGAGTCAGAAACAGCTGGGGTAGGGCTCCCGTCCCTGCCCAGTGGCCTCTACCTCCCACGCTGCTGCCTGTGCTGCTGTGGCAATTAGCATTTGGGGAAAGTCCTAGATTCATGGGCAGTGAGAGATGGAGGGCTGCAGGGCAGCATTTCTCAGACTTCATGCGCACAGAGAGCCCTGAGACCTTACTACAAGGCTGACTCCTGTTCAAAAGGTCTGGGGGTGGGGCAGAATCTCTAGGGGTACAAAAAGTTAAAGTGCTTGGCTGCGGAAGGAAAGGTTGGAGATTTGTGTCCACCTAGAGTTACTTGGAAACCCTGGTGGCGTAGTGGTTAAGTGCTACGGCTGCTAACCAAAGGGTCGGCAGTTCGAATCCACCAGGTGCTCCTTGGAACCTCTGTGGGGGCAGTTCTACTCTGTCCTATAGGGTCACTATGAGTCGGAATCCACTCGACGGCACTGGGTCTGGTTTGGTTTTGGTAGAGTTACTTGGAAAGAAAATCCTGGTGATCTACTTCTGAAAAACCAGCCATTGAAAACCCTATGGAGCACAATTTTACTCTGATACACGCGGAGTTGCCATGAGCCTCAGCTGACTGCGTGGAAAGTGGTTTTATGCAGAAGGGGAATTCAATTTTACACTAAATAACCACATTTTCAGAAATAAATATTAATGTCATAATGGAAACGAGATGCATTTGTTTCCTTTTAAACAGCATATAAATCTCTAGCAACTGAGAGTGCACGATAAAAAATACTGATAAAATAGATAAAGGGAATCAGGATCAGAGAAAATATAAGCAGACTGATAAAACCAAGATTACAGAAATAAAGTAAATAAACGCTTCAGCTCACAAGGGACCGCATAATTACTGTGGCCCAACTTCAGGTTTGGCTCTGAGACTCCCGGCAGCAAAAAGAAAAAGGGAAATATGATGTTATGTGATTCTTATGATCACAAAGGAGGAGGCTTTCCCAAAACTCAGGGGAAGCAGAGTCTACCCTGAGCCTGGGTTCTAAAAGAAATTTCTTTTGAGACCCCTCGGTGGGGGAGTGTGAGGAGTGAGAGGTACTTGGTGTCCCACCCAAGGTGGCATCCTTCATTAGGATTCCAGGCTGGCCTTACTGCGGTCTTTACAAAAGCTGCCCAAAGTCAAATGCAGCCCAATGAAGGGGATTCTACCAGAGACCACTGTGACCTGGCACAAACTAGGGCTTCACCCCAATCCAAGGGGGAATGTTGAGTCCTGGGGAGGAGCAAGGGCTAACTTTGGTCCAGAAGCTTTTCCCTGCCCTGGTGTCATTTTTTTGCTTTAAAAAAAAAATTACGTTAAAAGTTGTTGTTGTTGTTAGGTGCCGTTGAATCGGTTCCGACTCATAGCAACCCTGTGCACATTTGCCATTTCAACATTTTTATGTGCATAATTCAGTGACGTTAATTATCATGCTGTGCAACCATTGCCACTATCCATTTGCAAATTTTTCCATCACCCTTAAACTCAGTGCCCCCTAAACAATGACTCCCCTTTTCCTTCTCTGTCCCACTCCTAGCAACCACTAATAAGTTTTGGTGGTTATTTGCCAATTCTAGATATTTCATATAAGTGCACTCATACAATACTTGTCCTTTTGTGGCTGACTTTTTCACTCAGCATAGTATTTTCAACGTTCATACATGTTGCAGCATTTATCAGAACTTGTTGTTGTTGTTAGGTGCTGTCATATCAGTTCCTACTCACAGTGACCGTATGTACAACAGAACAAAACACTGCCCAGTCCTGGGCTAACCTCACAATAGTTGTTATGCCTGAGCCCATCGTTGCAGTCACTGTGTCAGTCCATCTTGTTGAGGGTCTTTCTGTTTCTCACTGATCCTCTACTTTACCAAGTACGATGTCCTTCTCCAGGGACTTATCCCTCCTGATAATATGTTCAAAGTATGTGAGATGAAATCTTACCTCCCTTGCTTCCAAGGAATATTCTGGCTGTACTTATTCCAAGACAAATTTGTTCCTTCTTTTGGCAGTTCATGGTATTTTCAATATTCTTCTCCAACACCATAACTCAAAGGCATCGATTCTTCTTGGATCTTCCATATTCGCTGTCTAGCTTTTGCATGCATATGAGGCGATCGAAAGCACCATGGCTTGGAACAGGCACATCTTATTCTTCAAGGTGACATCTTTGCTTTTTAACACTTTAAAGAGATCTTTTGCAGCAGATTTGCCCAATGCAGATGATTTCTTGACTGCTGCTTTCATGGATAGATGTTAATTTTAGATTCAAGTGAGATGAAATCCTTGACAACGTCCATCGTTTCTCCATTCATCATGATGTTCCTTATTGGTCCAGTTGTGAGGATTTTTGTTTTCTTTATGTTGAGGTGTAACCTGTAGAGAAGGCTGTATGTAGCCTTTGATCTTCAACGCTAAGTGCTTCAACGCCTCTCCACTTTCAGCAAGCACGGTTGTGTCATCCGTATAATGCAGATTGTTAATGAGCCTTTCACCAAACCTGATCCCCCATTCTATCAGACGGTGTTCTGCTGCCATTCATAAGGCTTTCACTGGCTAATTCTTTTCAGAAGTAGACCAACAGGTCCTTCTTCCTTCCTATCAGTCTTAGTCTGGAAGCTCAGCTGAAACCTGTCCATATGGGTGACCCTGCTGGTATTTGAATACCACAGGCATAGCTCGCAGCAACACAGCAACAAGCAAGCCCCGACAGTAAACAAACTGACAGACATGTGGGGATATCAGAACTTCATTTCTCTTTATGGCTGAATAATATTCCGTTGTGTGTATATGCCACATGTTCTTTATCCATTCATCTGTTGATGGATGTTTAAGTTGTTCCTCCCTTTTGACTACTGTGAATACTATTGCAATGAACATTGGTTTACGAATTACCTCTGGGGTTTTACAACCTTTTTACTGATGTGTAATATACATACAAAATGTACATCAGATGACTCCCTCCCTCCTGGAAGATTCTGTGAGGGTTGGAGAAATGTCAGGGAACACATGAAGGATGGCTTGGGGGCAGGGGGATTGGGGAGTCAGTGGGCTTTGAATCTTTGTGCCCGTCTCATTCCAGGGCCACTTGTCTGGGCCGAAAAGAAAACATTTATGGGCCACTGGCTTCCTCATCAGCAGAGCCCTGGTTATGCGGTGGTTAAGCACTCAGCTTCTAACTGAGCTGCTTGGTGGGAGAAAGATGTGGCAGTCTACTTCCATAAAATCGCTGCCTTAGAAACTCTACGGGGCAGTTCTAGTCTGTCATGAATAGGGTTGCTATGAGTTGGAATCAACTCAACGGCAACGAGTTTTGGTTTTTGGCTTTGATGTCAAGGACATTTCCTGCGCTGCCACCCGCCCTACTGGAGGAGCCAGCCTGCCCAGTCTGTTTCCTTCCCTTTGGCTTGGGGGAGCAGCACCTTACTCTGGCCTCACTTAAAAGTCTAAATATATCAGTTATGAGGACGTGGTCATGACCTGCCCACTCCATCTGAGCTTCAATGACGGGGAAGAGGCCTGAAGAAAATGTCTATTTCCTGCCCAGATGGTGAATGAATCAAAGCCAGAAAAGGCTCTACCTGTCAGCAGGCTTCCTTCCTGGCCATGCTCACCAAACCCCCATCTTCCACCCCGACAGGCGGCAGGCAGCTGTCCCAGTTCCCTAGAAGGATCTTTCTCCAGAGAGGAGGGTGCTGTGTGGGGCCCCCGTGGTAGCTGTGGGTGTAGGACTCTTGTCTTTCTCAGCTTGTTCTTCTTGTCCTGTCTTGGGAAGGGGCATCACATACATCGCCCACTGAAGCATCACATACATCGCCCACTGAAGTGGGTTGGATAGACGCCCCCAAAAAACGTGTCCAGAATATACAAGGCTTGAAGGCTGAAGACCATAGCTTTGGGGGACATATATGTCAGTTGGCATAACATAGTGCATAAAAACAATGTTCTACGTCCTACTTTGGTGAACAGCGTCTGGCGTCTTAAAAGCTTTTGAGGAGCTGTCTAAGATATAACTAGTGGTCTCTTCACATCCGGAGTAAAGGAGAGTGAAGAAAATCAAAGACACAAGGGAGGAATTATTCCAAAGGACTAAAGGACTACATGCACCCCAGTCTGCATGGCCCCGAGACCAGAAGAAATAGATGAGGCCCAGCTACCACTACTGACTACTCTGACCAGGATCACAATAGAGGGCACTGGACAGAGCAGGAGAAAAATGTGGAATAAAAAAATCAAATTCATAAAACAAAGATCAGACTTAACAATCTGATACAGGCTGGAGGAACCCCTGAGACTATTGCCCTAAGACAATCCCCTGAGTTGGAACTGGAGCCATTCCCAGAAAACCCCTTCCAGCCAAATAATGGACAGATCTATAAAATAAATGACCCCTGAAAGAACTTGCTCTGTAGAACAAACAATTATACGAAACCAAAAGGGCAACATTTGCCCAAAAGTAAAGATGAGAGGGCAGGCTTGGTAGGAAAAGCAGATGTAGGGAAACAGAGAGCCAGAGCAGAAATGGGGAGAGTGCATACATGGGGTGGGGAATGTAACCAGTGTCATGGAACACTGTGTGTACAAGTTGTTGAATGAGAAACTGATTTGCTCTGTCAACTTTCACCTAAAACACAATAGCATACATATATATATACATATATTGCCAGGCCGAGTCCAGTACAACTAGATAGTGCCTGGCTACCATCACTGACTGCTCTGACAGAGATCACAATAGAGGGTCTAGGACAGAGCTGGAGAAACACGTAGAACAAAATTCTAGCTCACACCAAAAAAGACCCGACTTACTGGCCTGACAGAAACTGGAGAAACCCTGAGAGCATGCCCCTTGGACACCCTTTTAACTCAACACTGAAGTCACTCCTGAGGTTCACCCATCACCCAAAGTCTAGGCAGGCACATAAAACACAAGAAGATTAAATGGGCACACCAGCCCAGCAGCAAGGACAAGAAGGCAGGAGGAGACAGGAAAGCCAGTAGTGGGGATCCCAAGTTCGAAAAGGGGAAAATGTTGACATGTCATGGGGTTGGCAATCAATGTCAGAAAACAATAACCCTTAACCCATTGCCTTACAGTCGATTTTGACTCTTAGCCACGCTACCGGAACTGCCCTATAGGGTTTCCAAGGAGCAGATGGTTGATTCCAACTGCCGATCTTTTGGTTAGCAGCCAAGCTCTTAACCACTACACCACCAGGGCTTCCACTAAACAATATGTGTATTAATTGTTTAATGAGAAACTAATTTGCTCTGTAAACCTTCATGTACAGTACAATAAAAAGAAAAAGAATTTTTGCAGATGTAGTTAAGGATCTCAAGATGAGATTATCCTAGATTATCCATTGAGGCCTAAATGCAGTGGCTATTGTCCTTATAAGAGATGCCCAGAGGAGAGACATAGGGAGAAGAGGAGAAGGCCATGTGAAGACAGGCAGAGATTGGAATGATGTGGCCACAGCCAAGGAACTCCTGGAGCCACCAGAAGGTGGAAGAGGCAAGAAAAGAATTCTCCCCTGGAGCCTTCCAGGGGAGTGTGTCCTTACTGTCCTCTTGATTTCAGACTTCTGGCCTCCAGAACTGTGAGAAGATAAGCCTTTGTTGTTTTAAGCCATGCAGTTTACGGTTATTTGCTAGGTGGCCCTAGGACAGTATCTGTCACCTGTCTCAGGTGTGTTCAAGTCAACCTTTACATGACCTGAATCCATCCCCTCTTGTCTACTTCCCCACCCCAGGCTGTTATTATTCTCTCCTGGACTATTGCCACAGCCTGCAGCCTGTCTCCCTGCCTTCAGCTCATCCCCTCCCATCTGACCAAAAAAAAAAAAAACCTCCCCCTTATTCCAGAAGTTTTCCAAAGTCCTGCTCAAACTACTGAGAGGGTAAGACCAAGACCACCCCCTTTCTGTGAACCACAATCTGGTTTCCAAATTCAAGCCCAACTTCATAGACCCTCATTAAGAGGGACCCCAAACTTGGTTTAATGCTCTGCTCTTGCCAGTTTGAAATTCGGAATTGTTTTTGGAAAAGGGGTCTTCATTTTCATTTTGCACCCATTGAAACCAGGTGCCATTCAGTCAACTCCAACTTGTGGTGACACCATGTGTGCCAGAATAGAACTGTGCTCCATAGGGTTTTCAATGTCTGGTTTCTCAGAAGTAGATCTGCAATCCTTTCTTCGGAGGTTCCTCAGGGGAGACTTGAACCTCCAATGTTAGCTGCTGAGTGTGTTAATTGCAACATCCAGGAACGGATATTGCACCAAAAGAAAAACCAACCAAACTCGTTGCTGTCCAGTTCAACTGATTCTGACTCACGGTGACCGCATGCATGATAGAGTAGAACTGCTCCACAGGGTTTTCTTTGCTGTCATCTTTACAGAAGCAGATCACCAGGCCTTTCTTCTGCAACTCCGCTGGGTACATTTGAACCTCCAACCTTTAGATTAGTCATCAAGCATAAACCGCTTGTGGCACACACGGGCCTTCATTATGTAGAAGGTCCTGCAAGTCATGTAGCCAGCCCTGCCCAGCTCGACCTTCTCAACTGGCCATGTCCACACCCCGGGGAACTCACCATGCCCCACGCTGGACTGAATCTGCATTTCAATGCTGTCCTCAGGGTTCCCCGTTCATTGGAGGCTGAGAAGCCCAGCAGTGCAGCACCCCACACACAGGGCCAGGGCTTCCACACGGCTGGATATGGACCCTGGCTCTGCCCTTTGCAGCTGTAGGAGCTTAGGCAAGGTTCTTAACTTTCTGTGCCTCAGTTTCCTCATTTGTCACATGATCCTCATATGGCCATTGAGAGGCTTGAGGAGAGAATGCTTGGCAGACAGAAAGCAGGTGGGTTAGTGTGACAGGTCTCATCTGAATACCCACACCCCACCTGCCTCCCCTCCATCCCCCACCCCCCTGAAATATCTGCTCTGCTCTTAAGTTATTTTTAGAGCCCTCACAAGCCCCCACCATGGTGAGCCTCCTCAGAGAAACCTCAGCTCTCCTGTAGGCAGCAGAGGAGGTACTGGGGTGCAAGGGGGCCTTTCAGTCTTCCCACACATGGCCCTGACTCTGACTGGTGACCCAGCCCTCAGTGTCCCCCACTCAGTTCAGCCTGTCCCATTCTCTGCTTCCTGCAGGAAGGCCAGAGTCACCTCCCCTCCCCCCAGCAACTCCCTGTAGGTCCTGCTTCCCAGAACCAGTGAACCCCAAGGGAGGCGCTGGAGAAGGGGAGCTGAGTGTAAGGTCAGCCCCACTTCAGCCTCTCTCCATTTCCCATCATGGCTGGAAAAGGCCGCTGAGTGGGTGCCAGCCATGGGAGAGGTCTGGTCCTCTGCTCCCGGCCAGACCACAGTCCAGGGGGGAGATGATCTCAGTTTCCAAGTTCCTCTCTCTATCTGGCCCTCGGGACCCCTCCCCAAGCCCAGAGCATGCAGCCATCAGGGGCTCTTCTAAGCAGGTGAGGTCATTGTCTCCACCAGACCAGTCTGAGGCAAAGCAGTTCAGCCACCCACATGGCAGGAATCATACTTCCTGGCTCCTGGCCAAATGCTCTCCTGCTATAGCCCTGGACCCCAATTCCTCCACTTCATTCCCCAGAGGGGTCTTCAGGAGCTGGCCCCAAACACCTGTTGGGAGGACTGAACTACACTGGATGAAAGAGAATTATGGGGCAGGGTGGGCGGCTTGTTGAAAAGACAGATTCCTGGACCGCCCTCCAGAGTCTGCTTTGGTCCGCGAGGAGAGGTCCCAAAGGCAGCCTTTGACAGTTCTGGGGGATTCAGTGCACAGACAGGTTCCGGAAGCTCTGGCTTCAAGCCTCCTTTGCTACCTACAGAACACAGAGCTGCATCACTGGTGTTTATCCTCCACTTGAAGCGATTTTTTTTATCATGGCTCGGGCAACGCGAACCCCTTCTTCTGCTCTTAAGGGCTTCCCAATTGTGCCTGGTTCCAGGATGTTTTTGCTAAAGGCTTGAGGGCTTGGCTCATGGCTCTGGAGGGGTGACAAGTGGGGGTTCCGCAGTTACTTCCTCAATGAGGTTCATACCTCTGTGTTAGTCAAGATCAGCACTTCTCAACCGAGTGATTGTGCCTCCCAGGGGACACATGGCAATGTCTGCAGAAATTTTTGGTTGTCACAACTGGGACAGGGGGTGCTATTTGCATGTAGTACACAGAGGTCAGGGGTGCTGCTCAACATCCTACAATGCACAGAACAACCCTCCCGCCATAAGAATTATTCTATTCAAAATGACAATCAATACTGCCAAGTTGAGAAATCCTGGCCACAATGAATCATTAATTAAGCCATCATCACCCAGCTCCTAATCAGCTCCCAGACTATGGGGATGCGGAGAGAAGGTCCAGCGCTGCAGAAACTGAATGGGAGCCAGGAGGCCTTTCATTCTATCCCGGGCAGGCCTCTTCATCGCTGAGGGGAAGACACCAGTGGTTGTCAGAGCCTGGGCATGGGGAAAGGGTTCACTACAAAGAGAAAGGACAGGGGAATTTGGGAAGTAATAGAACCGTTCTGCAAGGACCCCTGGAAGTGCAACCAGGTTGCTGCTAATGGAAAGGTTGGTGGTTCAATCCTACCCAGCTGCTCCACGGGAGAAAGACTTGGCAATCTCCTTCTGTAAAGATTGTTGTTCTTGGATTGATTTCTATTCATAGTCACCCCATGTGACAGGGTAGATGTGCTAGATAGGATTTCCTAGGTTATAATCTCGCCATTGTGCATAACCTTATCCTGCCTCCAGTTTTCTGTCATTTTGTTGTACTCTGGTAGTTTGCATGTTGCTATAATGCTAGAAGCTATGCCACTGGTATTTCAAATAACATCAGGGTCAACCATGTGGACAGATTTCAGTGGAGCTTCCAGACAAAGAGAAACTGGGAAGAAGGACCTGGCAATCTCCTTTGGAAAAATTTGACCAGTGAAAACCTTATGGATATCAGCGGAACATTGTCTGACATGGTACCAGAAGGTGAGCCCCTCAGGTTGGAAGGTACTCACAATACGACTGGAGAACAGCTGCCTCCTCAAATCAGAGTAGACCTTAATGATGTGGATAGAGTAAGCATTCAGGACCTTCATTTGATGATGTGGCATGACTTAAAATGAGAAGAAACAGTTGTGAATATTCATCATTAATCCTAAAGTGGAAT
This sequence comes from Loxodonta africana, assembly GCF_030014295.1. Taxonomy (NCBI): domain Eukaryota; kingdom Metazoa; phylum Chordata; class Mammalia; order Proboscidea; family Elephantidae; genus Loxodonta; species Loxodonta africana. The sequence continues at coordinate 26,939,426 of NC_087360.1, read as the reverse complement.
GTATGAAATTTGAATCTGAGAAAATTGGAGTCACCAAAAATGAAATGGAAAGCATAAAGATTGGTATCATAGTCATTAAGGAGCTGAAATGGACTGGTATTGGGCATTTAAAATCAGACAGTCATATGGTCTACTATGCCAGGAAAGACAAAATGAAGAGGCATGCTATAGCATTCATCATCAAAAAGAACATTTCAAGATCTATCCTGAAGTACAACACTGTCAGTGATAGAATAATACCCACATGCCTACAAAGAAGACCAACTATTATTCAAATTTATGTACCAACCACTAATACCAAAAATGAAGAAATTGAAGATTTTCACCAACTTCTACAGTCTGAAGTTGATCAAACATGCCACCAAGATGAATTTATTGGCACAAGAAAGTTGGAAGCAAAGAAGAAGGATCAGTAGTTGGAAAATATGGCCTTGGTGATTGGAACAATGCTAGAGATCACATGATAGAATTTTGCAAGACCAATGACTTATTCATTGCAATTACCTTTTTTTAACATAAATGATGAACATATACATGGACCTTACCAGATGGAATACAAGGGAATCAAATCGGCTACATCTGTGGGAAGTGATGATGGGGAAGCTAAAATCATCAATCAGAACAAGGCCAAGGGCCAACTACAGAACACACACCAATTGCTCATATGAAAATTTAAGTTGAAGCTGAAAAAAATTAAATCAAGTCCCCAGAAACCAAAGTACAACCTTGAGTATATCCCACCTGAATTTAGAGACCATCTCAAGAATAGATTTGACCCATTGAAGACCAGACAAGTTGTGGAATGACATCATAAATGAAGAAAGCAAGAGGTCATTAAAAAAGACTGGAGAGAAAGAAAAGACCAAAATGGATATCAGAAGAGACTCTGAAACGTACTTGTGAATGTCAAGCAGCTAACGCAAACGGAAGACTGATGACGTAAAAGAGCTGAACAGAAGACTTCAAAGGGTGGCTTGAGAAGACAAATGTATTAAAATTAAATGTATAAAGACCTGGATTCAGAAAACCAACAGGGACGAACAAGCTTGGCACTTCTCAAGCTGAGAGAACAGAAGAAAAAAAAAAAAACTAAGTTGTAATATTGAAGGATTCTATGGGAAAGTTATTCACTGACGCAGGAAGCATCAAAAGAAGATGGAAGGAAACTTCCTGAAGGACCAAATTGCTGGGCTGAGGGCTGTGGGGAACATGTACTGGGGAACATCTAGCTCAAGTGACATAACATAGTTTATAAAGAAAATGTTCTACGTCCCACTTTGATGAGTAGCATCTGGGGTCTTAAAAGCTTGTGAGCCAAAGACAGAGTAAGGGACAAGGGCTTCTGGAAACCTGGACTTTGCAAGTTACTCCTCACAGCTAAGCATGAGGGAAGGATTTTGCTGGAAGCTTTAAGGAATCTCCTTAAACCCTGAGGTGATACGACCTAGTTATCAAGAGAGAATTGAACTTTGGGAGTAAAACCACCAGCTCATCCTCTAGCAGGCCCATTTTCCCCTTGCTGTACATGACTATGTGAAGGAGATGAAGGTTCTTCCCACGTCCTCTCCTCCGATTTTTCTTCTCTCTGGATTTTGTATTTCAGTCCTTTCTTACCCATGAATAAATCCTTTGGGCCAGGTTAGGCCTCCCTTGGAAAAATCACTCATGTTACACACTTAAGGATAATAGATGGGGCTACATTCTTCCTCCACTCAAAGAAGTACATTGATGTTGCTAAGTGGGTGTGTTGGGAGGGCAGCCCCATTCACTGCTTGCCTGAACTTCTCTGCCTAGCAAATTGTGAGACCTTTGACCTCAAGACAATCATTATAATCAGCATTGGGGGCTGCATCCTGGTTGCCGTGCTGATAGTGATCGTTCTGATCATCTGTGTTTACGCCAAATTGGCCAACTCGACCAAGCCAGTCACAGCTGCAAAGACCTGTGCTGCTGGGCCCCTGAAGAATAATTCAGCTGTTGACAGCCAGGCCAAGTCTGTCATTGCTGTGTCTTCTGCCACCCTCCAGCTGTGTGAGGAGTGCAACATGTATGCAGCATATGACCCCCTCCCACCTTGCTTCTGTGACACAAACAAGGGGCTCTCACTTGGGTCCTGTGGGCATGCAGACCTCCATAAGCAAGATTTCTTCCTTAGTAGAATATTTTTTTATTCAAGTTGAGTTCCATAGTGTTTACATTACGTTATGTACTATACAACATTATTTTTATGTACTTCTGAATAAATGTGCAATACTGAAAATTAAAAAAAAGCTTGTGAGCGGCCATCTAAATACTCCACTGGTCCCATTCTCTCTGGAGCAAGGGAGAATGAAGAAAACCAGAGACACAAGGGAAAGCTTAGTCCAAACGACTAATGGACCACAACTACCACAGCCTCTACCACACTGAGTCTGGCACAACTAGACTTTATCCGGCTACTACCACCAACTGCTGTGACAGGGATCACAATAGAGGGTTCCAGACAGCTGGAGAAAAATGTAGAACAAAAGTTTAACTCACAAAAAGACTATCAGACTTAGTGGTCTGACAGAGACTGGAGAAACACTGAGAGTACGGCCCTTGGGAACCCTTTTAACTTAGTATTGTTCTTACTCCTGAGGCTCACCCTACAGCCAAACATTAGACAGGCCCATAAAACAAAACGAGACTAAATGGGTATACCAGTTCATGGGCAAGGATGAGAAAGCAGGAGGGGACAGGAAAGCTGGTAATAAGGAACCCAATATCAGGAAGGGGAGAGTATTGACATGTTGTGGGATTGGTAATAAATGTCACACAAAAAAATGTGTATTAATTGTTTAATGGGAAACTAATTTGCTCTCTAAACCTTCACCTAAAATATAATAAAAAATGCAAAAAACAAAAAAAGAAGAAGACAATGGAAGGAATACACAAAGTCACTGTACCAACCATATCAGGAAGTAGCATATGATCAAGAACCAATGATATTGAAGAAGTCCAAGCTGCACTGAAGGCATTGAAAAAACAAGGATGGACTATGAATAAGGAAGACCAAAGAAAAATTGACGCCTTTGAATTACGGTGTTGGTGAAAAATATCAAATATACAGTGGAATGCCAGAAGAACAAACAAATCTGTGTTGGAAGAAGTAAAGCCAGAATGCTCCTTAGAAGGAAGGATGGCAAGACTTCTTCTCACATACTTTGGACATATTATCAGGAGGGATCAGTCCCTGGAGAAGGGCATCATGCTTGGTAAAGTAGAGGGTCATCAAAAAAGAGGAAGATCCTCAACAACATAGATTGACACAGTGTTTATGACAATGGGCTCAAACTTAGCAATGGTCCTGAGGATAGCACAGGACTGTGAAGTGTTTCTTTCTGCTGTGCGTGGAGTCATTATGAGTCAGAACTGACCGTACCCCACATAACAACAACAGTACAATGTCCTTTATACCATTTATGTGTGTGGGGGGTACATTTATACAGCAATCTAAGTGTCTAGGAATAGTAACTGAACTATGTTCTGTGAGGCAGAGCCAAGATGGAGGAATAGACAGACGATTCTGGCAAGCCCTCTTACAACAAAGACCCGAAAAAACAAGTGAAATGAGTATATTTATGACAAGCTAGGAGCCCTGAACATCAAAGGCAAGCTTAGAAAATGAACTGAGGAGCAGGGGAAGGAAGAGATGGTTCAGAAGCAGAGAGGACTTGCTGAACCTGAATTGCCGGGAGCAGTCAGGCACCATTCCTGGGAGTGGCAGTGGGCAGATACTAGTGTTCGGCCTCAGTTTCCTCAGGGAGAAGCAGCCAGCCACACAGCCTACTCACACCTCCGGAACCAGAGAAGAACGGCGCTCCCAGCAAAAGCTAAGTACTTGGGTATATTTTACCACGCCCCCCACCCCTCTGCTCCCAAGCAGGCTTCAGCAGCTGATTTCCCTAGGACTGAGATAGGCTGTGTTGAGCACCTAGAGCCATCCCCCCAGCCATGGAGAAGGAATAAATTTGCAATTGGGGAAAAAGATAATTTGCCAGCTCCACTCACCAGGGGAGCTGAGGAAAGAAGCAGCTCCTGTCCAGGCATGAATGGTCCATGGACTTTGAATACCTTTCCCCCTCTGCATGGACCTGTGTGGGCATATTTCAGGAGAACAGGCCCTTCTTGGCAGACTCCAACCATTTCAGCTGTGCAGCAGAGGGGTGGGTGTTTGATGTTTGACATTGCTTTGCCTATTAAACAGGGTCCTCACCTACCCACATCAGGGGCCTAAGGACTGGTGGCTCCACTCAGGTCACCCAGACACCTGCAACAGGGGTCCAAGGAAAATTGGACCTCCCCTCCAGTCCTTACAACCAAAAACATTGGGTGCTCATGGTCCATCTGCAGAACCTACCCACCTGTAAGATCTAGAGAACATGGACACGCTTTCCTCAGAAACACGTGGGGGATGATTCCCAGCCCCCTGCCTTGTTCAGAGTGTGACCCCCCTGCTGCAACCAGGTACCATTACCTACACCAATCACTCCTGCCCTTTAAGAATGAAGGACAGAGCCTATACCACACACTTGATGATCAGCTACCTGGACACCAGAGCTGAATTCATACAAGAAAAACGAATGGACTCCTAGACTGATATACCTGATAACAGCTCTAGCCATCTGAGGACAGGACATCAGAGCTCCAAAGGTGAAAATAAATAAGCTAGCTTACTCAAGCAACCCATTTGGGCATATCAAAACAAGGCAAAGCAAGAAGCTAAGACATAGTTAGCAAACATGAAACAAACTAATACAATAACTTATAGATGGCTAGAAGACAAGAGTCAATATCAAGTCACATAAAGAAACAGACCACGATTGCCTCAACAAGCTCTCAAAACAAAGAATCAAGGGATCTTCTAGACGAAAGTGCCTTTCTGGAATTACCAGAGGCAGAATACAAAGGATTAATATACAGAACCCTTCAAGACATCAGTAAGGAAATGAGGCAATAGGTAGAACAAGCCAAAGGAACACACAGATAAAGCAATTGAAGAAATTAAACAGAGTATTCAGGAACATAATGAAAAATTTAATAAGCTGGAAAAATCCATAGATAGACGGCAATCAGGAATTCAGAAGATTATCACTAGAATTACAGAAGAAAGCAACTCAATACAAAGTCAGAGTAGTGGAATTGAGCAAGCGGAAGGCAAATTTTTCAACTTGAAGATAAAGCTCATGGCACTAATATATTTGAAGAAAAATCAGATAAAAGAATTAAAAAAAATGAAGAAACCTTAAGAATCATGTGGGCTACATCAACAAAAAGAACATTAAAGAGGAAATCACCAAATCAATACCATTCACAGTAGCCCCCAAGAAGATAAAATACCTAAGAATAAGTCTTACCAAAGATGTAAAAGACTTATACAAAGAAAACTACAAGGTACTACTGCAAGAAACTAAAAGGGACTTACCTAAGTGGAAAAACATACCTTGCTCATGGATAGGAAGACTTAATATTATAAAAATGTCTATTCTACCAAAAGGCATCTACATATACAATGCACTTCCCATCCAAATTCCAACTACATTTTTTAAAGTGATGGAGAAACAAATCACCAACGTCATATGGAAGGGAAAGAAGCCCCGGATAAGTAAAGCATTACTGAAAAAGAAGAAGAAAGTGGGAGGCCTCACTCTACCTGATTTTAGAACATATTATACAGCCACAGTAGTCAAAACAACCTGGTACCGGTACAACAACAGATACATAGACCAATGGAACAGAATTGAGAACTCAGATATAAATCCAACCACATATAAGCAGCTGATATTTGACAAAGGCCCAGTGTCAGTTAGATAGTCTTTTTAACAAATGGTGCTGGCATAACTGGATATCCATCTGCAAAAAAATGAAACAGGACCCATACCTCACACCATGCACAAAAACTAACTCCAAATGGATCAAAGATCTAAACATAAAGTCTAAAATGATAAAGATCATGGAAGAAAAAATAAAGACAACGTTAGGAGCGCTAATACAAGGCACAAACAGAATACAAAACAGTATTAAAAATGACGAAGAGAAACCAGATAACTGGGAACCCCTAAAAACAAAACACCTATGCTCGTCTAAAGACTCCACCAAAAGAGAAAAAGACCACCTACAGACTGGGAAAAAATTTTCAGCTACGACATCTCCAACCAGCGCCTGATCTCTAAAATCTACACGATTCAGCTAAAACTCAACCACAAAAAGACAAACAACCCAATTAAAAATTGGGCAAAGGATATGAACAGGCACTTCACTAAAGAAGACATTTAGGCGGCTAACAGATACATGAGGAAATGCCCTTGATCATTAGCCATTAGAGAAATGCCAATTAAAACTACAATGAGATTCTGTCTCACTCCAACAAGGCTGGCATTAATCCAAAAAACACAAAATAATAAATGTTGGAGAGGCTGTGGAGAGATTAGAACACTTACACACTGCTGGTGGGAACATAAAATGGTACAACCTCTTTGGAAATCGATTTGGCATTTCCTTAAAAAGCTAGAAATAGAACTACCATATGACCCAGAATCCCACTCCTCAGAATATATCCTAGAGAAATAAGAGCCTTTACACGAATAGATATATGCACACCCATGTTTATTGCAGCACTGTTTACAATAGCAAAAAGATAGAAGCAATCAAGGTGCCCATCAACAGATGAATAGATAAATAAATTATGGTATATTCACACAATGGAATACTACACATCGATAAAGAACAGTGATGAATCTGTAAAACATTTTATAACATGGAGGAATCTGGAAGGCATTATGCTGAGTGAAACTAGTCAGTTGCAAAAGGACAAATATTGTATAAGACCACTATTATAATATCTTGAGAAATAGTTTAAACTGAGAAGAACACATTCTTTTGTGGTTATGAGGCGGGGACGGAAGGAGTGTGGGAGAGAGTTATTTACTGAGTAGATAGTAGATAAGACCTACTTTAGGTGAAGGGAAGGACAACACTCAATACAGAGGAGCTCAACACAACTGGACTAAACCAAAAGCAAAAAAGTTTCCTGAATAAACTGAATGCTTCGAAGGTCAGCAAAGCAGGGGCAGGGGTTTAGGGACTATGGCTTCAGGGGACATCTAAGTCAATTGACAAAATAAAATCTATTAAGACAACATTCTACATCCCACTTTGAAGAGTGGCGTCTGGGGTCTTAAACTCTAGCAAGTGGCCATCTAAGATGCATCAGTGAGTCTCAGCACACCTGGATCAAAGGAGAATGAAGAACACCACGCTCACAAGATAATTATGAGCCCAAGAGACAGAAAGGGCCACATGAACTAGAGACTACATCATCCTGAGACCAGAAGAACTAAATGGTGCCTGGCCACAGCCAATGACTGCCCTGACAGGGAACACAACCCCTGAGGGAGCAGGAGAACAGTAGGATGCAGACCCCAATTTCTCGTAAAAAGACCAGGCTTAATGGTCTGACTAAGATTAGAAAAACCCAGCAGTCATGGTCCCCAAACCTTCTGCTGGCCCAGGACAAGAACCATTCCCAAAGCCAAATCATCAGACATGGATTGGACTGGACAATGGGTTGGAGAGGGAAGCTGATGAGCAGTGAGCTACTTGCATCAGGTGGACACTTCAGACTATGTTGGCATAGTCTGGAGGGGGGAGTGGGAGGGTACAGGGGGTTAGCAACTGACAAAAAGTCGCAAAAGGAGATACTGGAAGGAGGGAGTGGGCTGACTTATTAGGGGGAGAGTAAGTGGAAATATGTAGTAAGGTATATATAAGTTTATATGTGAGAGACTGACTTGATGTGTAAATTTTCACTTAAAGCACAATAAAAATTATTAAAAAAAAAAAAAAAGACCAGACTTAATGGTCTGACTGAGACTAGAAGGACCCCAGTGGTCAGGGTCCCCAAACCTTCTGTTGGCCCAGGACAGGAACCATTCCTGAAGCCAACTCATCAGGCATGGATTGGACTGGACAATGGGTTGGAGACAGATGCCGATGAGGAGTGAGCTACCTGCACCATGTGGACATTTGGGACACTGTTGGCATCTCCTGTCTGGATGGGAGATGGGAGGGTAGAAAGGGTTAGAAACTGGCAAAATGGTCATGAAAGGAGAGACTGGAAGGAGGGACAGGGCTGACTCATTAGGGGGGAAGTAAATGGGAGTATGTAGTAAGGTGTATATAAGTTTATATGTGAGAGGCTGACTTGATTTGTAAACTTTCATTTAAAGCACAATAAAAATTATTTAAAAAAAAGAATCATGTGGGACTTTATCAAGAGAAATAATCTATGAGTGATTGGAGTACCAGAAGAGGGAGGGATAACAGAAAATACAGAGAGAATTGTTCAAGGTTTGTTGGCAGAAAACTTCCCTGATACCGTGCAAGATGAGAAGATACCTATCCAAGATGCTCATTGAACTCCACATAAGGTAGATTTTAAAAGGAAGTCACCAAGACATATTATAATCAAATTTGCCAAAACCAAAGATAAAGACAGAATTTTAAGAGCAGCTAGGGCTAAACAAAGTCACCTACAAAAGAGGGTAAATAAGAATAAGCTCAGACTACTTGGCAGAAACCATGCAGGCAAGAAGGCAATGGGATGACTTATACAAAAAATTGAAGAAAAAAAACTGCTAGCAAAGAATCTTATATCCAGCAAAACTGTCTCTCAAATATGAAGGTGAAATTAGGACATTTCCAGATAAACAGAAGTTTAGGAAATTTGTAAAAACCAAACCAAAACTGCAGGAAATACTAAAGGGTGTTCTTTGGTTAGAAAATCAATAATATCAGGTATCAGCCCCAGACTAGAAAAATGGGCAGACCAATCAGAAGTCAACCCAGACAGGGAAATCACAAAGATAAATCAAGATTCAAAAAAAAAAAAAAAAGCAAAAACAGGGAAACAGCAATGTTATTATGTAAAAGAAGACAAGATTAAAACAATAAAGATGGACTAAGAAATGTGGTTATAGATCTTCCATATGGAGAGGAAGACAAGGCAATACAAAGAAATAAAAGTTACGTTTAAATTTAGAAAAGTAGGAGTAAATAATAAGGTAAACACAAAGGAGACAAACTATCCTACACATCAAAATAAAATACAAGAAAAAAATAGGGACTCAGCAGAAACAAAATCAACAACAATGAATATGAGGAAAGGACAATATATAATCTACTCAGCACATAAAATTAAGTGGGAAAAAGAAACTGTCAACAACACACAAAAAAAGACATCAAAATGATAACACTAAATTCATAAAAAAAAAAAATTTTTAACCATAATTATGCTGAAAGTAAATGGACTAAATGCACCAATAAAGAGGCAGAGAGAGGTAGAATGGATTAAAAACAAGATCTGTCTATATGCTGCCTACAAGAGACACACCTTAGACTTAGAGACACAAACAAATTAAAACTCAGAGAATGGAAAAAAATATATTAAGCAAACAACAATCAAAAAAGAGCAGGAGTAGCAATATTAGTTTCTGACAAAATAGACTTTAAAGTTAAATCCATCATAAAGGATAAGGAAAGACACTATATAATGATTAAAGGGACAATATGCCAGGGAGATATAACCATATTAAGTATTTATGCACCCAATGACAGGGCTGCAAGATACATAAAACAAGCTCTATCAGCATTGCAAAGTGAGATAGACAGCTCCGCAATAACAGTAGGAGACTTCAACACGCCGCTTTCAGAGAAGGACAGGACATCCGGAAAGAAGCTCAATAAAGACAGAAGATCTGAATGCCACAATAAACCAACCTGACCTCATAGATATATACAGAACACTCCACCCCAAAGCAGCCAAGTATACTTTCTTTTCAAGTGCACATGGAACATTCTGTAGAATAGACCACATATTAGGCCATAAAGCAAGCCTTAGCAAAATCCAAAACATTAAAATATTACAAAGCATCTTCTCTGACCATAAGGCCATAAAAGTGGAAATCAATAACAGAAAAAGCAGGGAGAAGAAATCAAACACTTGGAAACTGAACAATACCCTGCTCAAAAAAGACTGGATTATAGAAGACGTTAAGGATGGAATAAGGAAATTCAGAGGATCCAATGAGAATGAAAACACTTCCTATCAGAACCTTTGGGACACAGCAAAAGCAGTGCTCAGAGGCCAATTTATAGCAATAAATGCACACATCCAAAAAGAAGAAAGGGCTAAAATCAAAGAAGTATCCCTACAACTGGAACAAATAGAAAAAGAGCAACAAAAGAAACCCTCACGCACCAGAAGAAAACAAATAATAAAAATTAGAGCAGAATTAAATGAAATAGAAAACAGAAAAGCAATTCAAAGAATTAACAAGAACAAAAGTTGGTTCTTTGAAAAAATCAACACAATTGATAAACCACTGGCCAAACTGACAAAAGAAAAACAGGAGAGGAAGCAAATAAACAGAATAAGGAATGAGATGGGTGATATTACAACAGACCCAACTGAAATTAAAAGAATCATATCAGATTACTATGAAAAATTCTACTCTAACAAATTGGAAAACCTAGAAGAAATGGATGAAATCTGAGGAACACACTACCTACCTGAACCAACACAAACAGAGGTAGAACAAATAAATAGACCCAAAACAAAAGAAGAGATTGAAAAGGTCGTAAAAAAAACTCCCAACAAAAAAAAACCCTGGCCCGGACAGCATCACCGCAGAATTCTACCAAACTTTCAGAGAAGAATTAACACCACTACTACTAAAGGTATTTCAGAGCATAGAAAAGGACAAAATACTCCCAAACTCATTCTATGAAGCCAGCATATCCCTGATACCAAAACCGGGTAAAGATACCACAAGAACAGAAAATTATAGACCTATATCCCTCATGAATGTAGATGCCAAAATCCTCAACAAAATTATATCCCTCATGAGTGTAGATGCAAAAATCCTCAACAAAATTCTAGCCAATAGGATTCAACAACATATCAAAAAAATAATTCATCATGACCAAGTGGGATTCATACCAGGTATGCAGGGATGGTTCAACATTAGAAAAACAATTAATGCAATCCATCATATAAATAAAACAAAAGACAAGAACCACATGATTGTATCAATTAATGCAGAAAAGGCATGTGACAAAGTTCAACACACTTTCATGATAAAAACTCTCAGCAAAATAGGAACAGAAGGAAAATTCCTCAACACAGTAAAGGGAATTTATACAAAGCCAATAGCCAACATCATCCTAAATGGAGAGAGCCTGAAAGCATTCCCCTTGAGATCAGGAAACAGACAAGGATGCCCTTTATCACCACTCTTATTCAACATTGTGCTGGAGGTCCTAGCCAGAGCAATTAGGCTAAATAAAGAGATAAAGGGCATCCAGACTGGCAAGGAAGAAGTAAAAGTATCTCTATTTGCAAATGACATGATCTTATACACAGAAAACCCTAAGAAATCCTCAAGAAAACTACTGAAACTACTAGAAGAGTTCAGCAGAGTATCAGGATACAAGATAAACATACAAAAATCAGTTAGATTCCTCTACACCAACAAAAAGAACGTCGAAGAGGAAACCACCAAATCAATACCATTTACAGTAGCCCCCAAGAAGATAAAATACTTAGGAATAAATCTTACCAGAGATGTAAAAGAATTATACAAAGAAAACTACAAAACACTTCTGCAAGAAACCAAGAAAGACCTTGCTCATGTATAGGAAGACTTAACATTATAAAACATTATAAAAATGTCTATTCTACTAAAAGCGATCAAAAGATTTAATACAACTCTGATCCAATTTCCAAGGACAGTTTTTAATGAGATGGAAGGGAAAGAACCCCCGGATAAGCAAAGCATTACTGAAAAAGAAGAACAAAGTGGGAGGCCTTACTCTACCTGATTTAAGAACCTATTATACCGCCACAGTAGTCAAAACAGCCTGGTACTCGTACAACAGATACATAGAACAATGGAACAGAATTGAGAATCCAGACACAAATCTATCCCACATATGAGCAGCTGATATTTGACACAGGCCCCAAAGCAGTTAAATGGGGGAAAAGACAGTCTTTTTAACAAATGGTGATGGCATAACTGGATATCCATTTGCAAAAAAAATGAAACAAGACCCATACCTTACACCATGCACAAAAAAAAGTTCAAAATGGATCAAGGACCTAAATATAAAATCTACAACGATAAAGATCATGGAAGAAAAAATAGAGACAATGTTAGAAGCCCTAATACATAGCATAAACAGTATACAAAACATTACTAACAATGTAGAAGAAAAACTAGATAACTGGGAGCTCCTAAAAATCAAACACCTATGCTCATCTGAAGACTTCAGCAAAAGAGTAAAAAGATTAGCTACAGACTGGGAAAAAGTTTTTAGCTATGACATTTCCGATCAGCACCTGATCTCTAAAATCTACATGATACTGCAAAAACTCAACTACAAGAAGACAAATAACACAATTAAAAAATGGGCAAAAGATATAAATAGACACTTCACTAAAGAAGACATTCAGGTAGCTAACAGACACATGAGGAAATGCTCTCAATCATTAGCCATTAGAGAAATGCAAATTAAAACTACAATGAGATTCCATCTCACTCCAACAAAAAAAAAAAAATTTTTTTTCCAACAAAGCTGGCATTAATCCAAAAAACACGAAATAGTAAATGTTGGAGAGGCTGTGGAGAGATTGGAACACTTATACACTGCTGGTGGGAGTATAAAATGGTACAACCATTTTGGAAGTCGATTTGGCGCTTCCTTAAAAAGCTAGAAATAGAAAAAAAAACAATCCAGCAATCTCACTGCTCGGAATATATCCTAGAGACATAAGAGCCTTTACACGAACAGATATATGCACACCCATGTTCATTGCAGCACTGTTTACAATAGCAAAAAGATGGAAGCAACCAAGGTGCCCATCAATGGATGAATGGATAAATAAATTATGGTATATTCACACAGTGGAATACTACACATCAATAAAGCACAGTGATGAATCTGTGAAACATTTCATAACATGGAGGAATCTGGAAGGCATTTTGCTGAGTGAAATTAGTCACTTTCAAAAGGACAAATATTGTGTAAGATCACCATTATAAGAACTCGAGAAATAGTTTAAAAAGAGAAGAAAATATTCCTTGATAATTACGAGAGGGTGGAGGGAGGGAGGGTGGGAGAGGGGTGTTTACTAATTAGATAGTAGATAAGAACTACTTTAGGTGATGGGAAAGACAACACACAAAATACAGGGGAGGTCAGCACAACTGGGCTAAACCAAAAGTAGTTTCGTGAATAAACTGAATGCTTTGAAGGCCAGCGTAGCATAGGCGGGAGTTTGGGGACCATGGTTTCAGGGGACACCTAAGTTAATTGGCATAATCTATTAAGAAAACATTCTGCATCCCACTTTGGAGAGTGGTGTCTGGGGTCTTAAACGCTAGCAAGCGGCCACCTAGGATGCATTAATTGGTCTCGACCCACCTGGACCAAAGGAGAATGAAGAACACCAAGGACACAAGGTAACTATGACCCCAAGAGACAGAAAGGGCCACAGAAACCAGAGACTACATCAGCCTGAGACCAGACGAACTGGATGGTGCCTGGCTAAAACCGATGACTGCCCTGACAGGGAACACAATAGAGAACCCCTGAGGGAGCAGGAGAGCGGTGGGATGCAGACCCCCAATTCTTGTAAAAAGACCAGACTTAATGGTCTGACTGAGACTAGAAGGACCCCGGTGGTCATGGCCCCCAGACCTTCTGTTGGCCCACGACAGGAACCATTCCCAAAGCCAACTCTTCAGACAGGGATTGGACTGGACAGTGGCATGGAAAGGGATGCTGGTAAGGAGTGAGCTTCTTGGATCAGGTGGACACTTGAGACTGTGTTGGCCTCTCCTGCCTGGAGGGGAGATGAGAGGGTAGAGGGGGTCAGAAGGTGGCAAAATGGACAGGAAAAGAGAGAGTGGAGGGAGGGAGCAGGCTGTCTCATTAGGGGGAGAGTAATTGGGAGTATGTAGCAAGGTGTGTATAAGTTTTGTGTGAGAGACTGACTTGATTTTTAAACTTTCACTTAAGGCACAATAAAAATTTTCAAAAAAAGAAAAATATTTTGATTTTGTGGTGCCAAAATACAACATAAAATTTATTATTAGTGACATTTAGTGCCTTTACTGTCTTTGCCAATATCATCACTAGCTAGTTCCAGAGCTTAATTATCATTCTAAAGGAAAACCCCTTACACATTAAGTGGCGTTTCTCATTCTTTTCTCCCAGCCCCTGGCAACTGTTAATCTTCTTTCCATCTGTATGAATTTGCCCTAGTGGTGTTACTGCAATTTCACGAGTTAGAGCCGCCTACTGCAAACAGCCAATTCTTGAGACAGGGGTGAGGTGGGAAGCAAGAGCTTTATTTTATATGTTTTTTTATATATACACAGGTATATGGAGACAGAGGGGAATGATCTCCTCCTAAAGTCGTCTCTCTCACTAGACTACTGATCAGCTCGGGTTTTTAAGGGAAAAGGGGTCATAAGTTTTAGGGACTTGTGGAATGGGCACTCTCTTTCTTCTGTTTGGTTTCGGTGGTCAGTGGTCGTATTCCAAACACGTTGATCTCTTCTTGCCATTATCCCACCAGCTCAGGGGGTGGCGGGAGCCATCCTTCATCTTATTTGACAGGTTTACATCAATATCACTTGTTTTCCACGGTTCTTGGGGAAACATTGGCTAACACTTAACCATTTGGGGAGCTAACATCAGGATCTTGCTTGGAGGCAGGGATGGGCTAGGGGAGGGAAAGAAGAGAAAGAACAAAGAAGGAGGAAAAAAAATTGGCTCAGGCACTGTTCAAGATGTGGCTGAGCAGCCTGTTTCAATTCTCCTTTCTATTGTAGGGTTCTCAATCTTGGGAAACAGGGTGCCATGCCTCTCTCTAGCTACTTCTTGCTGGATGGGGGCATTGGTTGGGGAGAGAAACCTGACATCTACTAGGGGTCATATACACGTTGTGGTCTGGAAAGATGAAATTCGGCAACGTCTCTTTGGAATAAGTGATGCACATCCCCGGTGTCCGGGAAAGGAGCAGTAGTTCAGTCTACCAGGGCAAAGACCTCTCCAGCCTTTGAGGGTGCTGGTGGCACCCCCTGGTAACCACTTTTATTAGCCAGGGAGCGCAAATGCAGACCAAAGTGACTATTACCCCCAAAGTTATTAAAGGGGTCAAGCAGGACCCCAAGGTGGGGAAAAAGGTTAGTGAACCAATCCTACACGCTCTTCTGTCTAGGTGTTGGGTCTAGGTGTTGTGAATAGCATCCAGTCCTACCTCTACCTCTCCGGTGGTGTTTATCCAGGCACAACAGGTTTTGTAAATCGCAGCACACACTCCTCTTGATTTGGCTAATAAGAAGTCTAAGGCTATTTTCTTATATGAGACCAGCTCTGTCAAGGAGTTTAAAGAGGTTTTATAGGGTCCCTTTTAGGAGTCGGAATCGACTCAATGGCACTGGGTGGGTTGGGGTCTAAGCGCCTTTTCAGTACCTAGGGCTAGCAGGTGGATAGTGTCTGACAAGGTTCTTATGGCTGCCTCCATGTGGTACATTCTTAAACCCAGAAAAATTGCTCTCAAGAACCACTACCCAAACCCGTTTTCCTCTAGAACAGGGTTATTTCCCATCCCTGTCATCTCTAATGATGTAGGATCTACTGAAAACACATCCCTTTTCTTTTGGGGGATCTGCATGGTGTGTTGGGCAGATGGTGGATGAACTTGGGTTGGGAAAGTCAGGAATCCCAGAGTACACTGTTCCACAAAGTGAACTCCTGTTAAGCATTGAATGGCCCAGGTGTAAGGTGATTGCCTAGGGATGGGAACTTTACTGGTGGGGTAGGGTCTCCCTCCACATAAGAAGCTGTATCCTGGTGGAGCACACAAGGATAGATTCTTATTGGGGCCATCAGGAATACCAGAATTGATGTGAATCAACTGGGGTATGGTCAAAGACTTGTTGCAGGATGAAAGAAGCTGGAAGTCTAGAACACCTGCCGTGTGGCTTTAGCTCGGGGGCTTTGTGATTTTGTTTCCCATCTGGTTCCCGAGGTATGATTATAAAGATTAGCGAGGAGAAAACAAGGTATGGAAAATGGGTACTGTATGAGCCGAGCTCGGATTGGGGCCTTGGAGTCATGGCGAGTCGAGGTACAGTTAGGGACATCTTTGTTATAGTCAAAAATTGGGGCTGCCACGGGGCTCAAAGGTGCTCTTGACCAAGGAAGATGATGGCATACCCAGCAGTTATTGAGATTTCCCCCCATGGCCACTTCTTGGGACATGGTGAATAGGCCATTAGACGACCAGTCCCACCCATCTGGGAGGTGGGCAGGCTCTTGATATCCTACAACAACTACCTGGATTCCTTCTCCCCTACTGATTTCAATATCTTTTGGCAACCCTTTTTTAAACTTTACACAGTAATAAAACCCTGCATCAGACAAGGTTATATCTGAAATAATGATTGAAAAGTCTCAATTGTATGACTGAGTGGTGTTAGCCATGGGGGTCATTCAGGAGGAGCCAGCAGTTTTAAAGTCCCAGGCAATGGTCTGTTCTTTTTCTGGGGTTACCGGTATCCATTTAATGGGGCCAACTGGAGCCAGAGACGATACAACACACGCAAGAGTCAGGGCATCTCCTACTCGTATGGTCAGGGTCTCTCTGGCTTGTAGAATTGCAGGGGCCTGATTTGTTGTCATGGTGTGGCATGCACCTTGGAAGAAGAGAAAAACAAAGGTTAAAACTATCATTCTATAATTTTTTTAAATCTGTACTTTAAACCTTGAACCGGTGTGCAGGAATAAGGTGGCTCTTCAGTCCCTTCTTTTTCAAGCGGAGCTGTTTTTACTCTGGAATGATGCACCCATGCGGTCACTCCCGCCAACTTTAAAGATGAGTGAGTAGTCAGGAGGACTTTCAAAGGCCCCTCCCATTTGGGAGCCAGCTGGTCTTCAGGGTGTTGGTGTCTCCAAGTCTTTAGTAATACCCAATCTCCTGGCCAGAATCTGTGAAGAGGGGTATCAGAGGGAAAAGACAGATGGAGAGAGGCATATTGGTTAATAATGCTTACAACAGCTCCCAGAGAACAGGTCCAGTCTCTCTTTTCCACTTCTGTCATTACCGAGGTAGGGAAGGTAGACTTTCTCAGGAATGTTCTCCCATATACCAATTCATAAGGGCTTAACTTAAACTCACTTCGAGGGGCCACTTGGATTCAAGCAGTGCAATAGGCAGGACTTGTAAACATGTTAAGTTAATCTCTTGACATATTTTTGTCAGGACCTTTTTTAAGGTGTGATTCATCCTCTCAGTCTTCCCTGCTGACTGTGGCATCTAGGCAGAATGTAACCTCCAATTTATACCCAGTGCTTTGCTAACTTCTTGGGTTATTTGTGCCACGAAAGCTCCTCTACTGTCTCTTTGAATTGAAATTGGCAATCCGAACCAAGGGATAATCTCTTTAAGTAGTACCTTGGTTACTTCTCGAGCTTGTTCAGTTCGACAAGGGAAAGCCTTTACCCACCCTGACACAGGGTGAATAGGCCATTAGACGACCAGAGCATTTCCTCATGTGTCTCTTAGCTACCTGAATGTCTTCTTTAGTGAAGTGTCTATGCATATCTTTTGCCCAGTTTTTAATTGCGTTGTCTTCTTGTAGTTGAGTTTTTGCAGTATCATGTAGATTTTAGAGATCAGTAAACCTTTGTGGATCATTATCCACAAAGACCAACAGGTACCTGAAGTTTCCAGGTGCCCAGGGAATCACTGTAAAATCTGTCACTCTTCTCCCATGTTAGTTCCTCAATGTTGGACTCCCAGTTCTGTTGGATGGGACACAGTCTTTGGGTTGTTCTTTGCACAAAGGTGGCATCTTCTTGTGACTTCTTGAATGGCCTTGAGGAGACGTGGTCCTGCGACCACCTGTTGGATACACACAAGACTGGCATCTCTTCCATAATGAGTTCCTTCATGTAAAGTCAACACTATACCTTATACCTGGGCTTCTGGTAACAGCACTTTCCCTTCGGGGCTCACTAACCAGCTGGAATGGGGAGCGGGTGAAAACCACATTCTGCAGCCCTTTTTAAGTCTTGAGTGGTGTAGGTAGTTGTGGGAAGATCAGCAGTGTCCAGGTGAGGGATCAGGGCCATTTCTTTCTCTATCTCATCTCCTTACGTCGCAGCCCTTTTGGCCTCTGCGTCTGTTTTCCAGTTCCCTACAGTTTCAGGAGATTTTCCCTTCTGGTGCCCGGGGTAATACACCACTGCCACCTGGAGAGGATCGTTGACTGTTTCTAGGAGCTCAAGAATTTCTAGTACATGCTTTATCTCTTTGTTAGCAGATGTAAGGAGACCCCTCTCCTTCCACAATGCCCCGTGCGAGTGGAGCACAAGATGGGCATATCTGCTGTCAGTGTACACTGTTATACGCCTTCCTGCTCCAGCCGCAGGGCCCACCCAAGGGCTATTAACTCGGCTTTTTGTGCTGAGGTGCCAGCAGGAAGCAGAGCAGCCTCTAAAATTTCAGCCCGAGTCACTACAGCATAGCTTACCCTTCGATGTCCTTTTATATGAAGCTGCTACCACTGGTGTACATCTCTAGCTCAGGGTCAGTTAAAGGGGTGTCTGGCAGATCAGGCCTGCTGGAATAAACCTCTTCTATAATCTCTAAACAGTCATATATTGGCTTTTCTTCTGAGATGGGTAGTAGGGTGGCTGGGTTGAGAGCAGAGACGGCCTTTAAGATTACATTTGGGTTGTCTAATAGGATTGCTTGATATTTCCCCATGCATCCTGCCGTAAGCCAAAAACCCCCTTTTTGTTCTAAGAGAGGATGGACAGTGTGAGGCATGAGAACCATCACTTTTTGTCCTAGGGTAAATTTTTCAGCTTCTTGCAGTAAGCCACATGTTGCAGCCACAGTCCGGAGGCAAGGGGGCCATCCTCGAGCCACGTTGTCTAGCTCTTTGGAAAAATAGGCTACTGGCCTCTTGGCTGGTCCCATAGTCTGGGTCAACACTCCCAGAGCAACTCCCTGTCTCTTATGTACAAACAGTTCGAATGGTTTCTGGAGATCCAGTAACCCAACGCTGGAGCCGTCATTAATTTATATTTAATTTTTTCAAAGGCTTGTTGACATTCAGCCGTCCAAAACACGGGTTCCTTATCTTCTCCCTTCAGGGCTTCATACAAGGGTTTTGCCATGAGTCCAAACCCTGGTACCCAGATTGGACAAAAACTTGCCATCCCGAGAAAACCTCTAAGTTGTTGCTTAGAGGTAGAGGGCGCTACCCACATAATAGCTTCTTGTCTGTCCTGGAGAAGGCTCTGCTGCCTCTGTGATATTTGGAACCCCAGGTATCTTACTTGTTGTTGTGATATTTGGGCCTTCTTTTTGGAAACTCGGTTCCCACACCTAGCCATATGGTTTAAGACCACGATGGTATTTAGATCTGAATCTTCTTGAGTTTCACTTGCCACTAAAATATCGTCTATATACTGTAAGGCCATCCCCTTTTCTAGTTGCAAGGCCCTCATGTCTTTAGCCAGGATCTCTCCGAAAATTGTGGGGGAGTTTTTGAACCCTTGGACCAGCACCTGCCATGTGAGGTGTCTTTTTGCCCCTCTTTCTAAATCAGTCCATTTAAAGGCAAACAAAAGTTGAGATTCAGAATGCAAGGGAATGCAAAAGAAAGCACCTTTCGGATCTAATACTGAAAATCAAGCATATTTGCTGCTTATGGTTACTAGGAGAGTATATGGGTTGGGCACAACCAGGTGAATACCTTCTACTATTTGATTAATCTTTCTTAAGTCTTACACAAACTGGTATTCTCCTGTCCTGGGCTTTAACACTGGCAGAATGGGGGTGTTATATGGGGACCAGCATGGTCTTTAAATGCCTATCTCTATATATTGGTGGACCAGTGGAGCAATCCCTTCCAGAGCTTCTCTATGGAGTGGGTATTGTTTCTAATTTACAACAGGCACTCCAGGCTTTAGGGCAATTTTAACTGGCTCGGTGAACCTGGCCCTTCCTGGCCTCCCTGAAGCCCATACTCCCGGGTTCACTTCTTGTATGTTGACAGAGATGTTGCTAGGGGCCACTGGATCCTCTAGCAACAAGGCTGCCTGCAAAGCACATGCCTGTTCGAGCAGAATTTGCACCAAAATTCGAGACGGTCCAAAAGTGACTTGTGCCACGAGTTTTGACAATAGGTTCCTCCTGAGGAGGGAGCGGGGCATTCTGGCATATAAGGGAAGTCGTGATATAACAAGTCTTTTCCAATTTCACAATTACCCAGTTGGAGGAAAGGCCAGGTTGAAAGTTTTCTTGAAACCCTTACCGCTAGGGCAGTACGTAGGCTAAGGAGAGACTCGGCGGCAGTGTTCTAAACTGAAAAGATGGCACTCGTGTCCAGAATAAAGTCAATAGGGCATCCTCCCACCTTTAGAGTTACCTGGGGCTCACGGTGGGAGGTAGCCACGAGGTTTGAGCCCCTGGGTCCCATCATTTGGAATCATCCAACTGTGGGGGCCCTTCGTGATAAGCCTGGAGAATGGCGGGTTTTGGTCTGTTTTGCCTTTCCCTTTTCTCTGGGCACTCCCGCTTCCAGTGGCCCAGTCTTTTACAGAAGCCTCACTCGTCAGGTTCTAAAGTTCTCTCTCCTTGCCCCAGGGTGGTCCTTCTTATGTCTCTTATCTCTCTTCCCCTTTCTTCATTCAGGGGGGCTTGGGCCACTGCTAGTAAGGTTGCCTTTTGTTTCATCTTTTTGTTCTGCTACCTGGTCCCGATTATTGAACACCTTAAAAGCTACTTCAAGCAGCTGCCTTTTTGGCATCCCAAGTCCTCCTTCTAATTTTTGTAATTTTTTTCGAATATCAGGGGCGCTCTGTGAAATTAAAGTCATGCTTATAAGCCAGGCGTTGTTGGGATCTTCGGCTGCCTTTTTGGCATCCCAAGTCCTCCTTCTAATTTTTGTAATTTTTTTCGAATATCAGGGGCGCTCTGTGAAATTAAAGTCATGCTTATAAGCCAGGCGTTGTTGGGATCTTCGGGATTGGTATCAGTCTACTGACGCAATGCGTCTGTCACCCTTTCTAAGAAAGTGGATAGGTCTTCCTTTTCTCCCTGGATAATTTCTGTAACCTTCTGTAAGCTCTTGGGTTTGGGGGCCTCATTTCTCAACCCAACAATTAGGCAGTTCTGATAGAACTGAAGTTTACTCACCCCTTTTTCACGATTGTGATTCTGACCCAGATCTCTACTAGGAATGGCTTCTGTCCCAGGTGATCGGGCTCCATTACTAGGGTCTAAATTATGGAGCCTATCGGCCTCTCTCTGAGCCTACTCTAACACCACATGGCGTTCTTCTGAAGTTAACAGAGTGGTGAGGAGCACCTGTATATCTGCCCAGGTAGGGTGGTGAGTAGAGAAGAGAAACAGTTCAGTCATTCTGTTTGGGTCACTCTGGTAGGGTGGGTTATGGCTCTTCCAGTTATATAGATCAGAGGTGGAAAATGGAGTATGTACCAGCATTGTCCCCCATGGCTGCCTGTTATCATCCACTCCAGCAAGAACTTCTTTCAGTGGGTATTGCCCTGCCTGGACTCCTGAGCCACCCTCACCAAAAACGGTACCGTGATGGGCATGAGAAGGGGAGACCACACCTGAGACCACACCTGAAATAGTCAGGCCCTTACTGTCTAACCCTCCTTCTCCATCGGCCTTTGGTGTGCTGGCCAAGCTAGAAACGGGCTCGGCCATTCCGTTTGGAGACCTTGCTGTCCTTTCACGGTCCGACCCCTCAGCTTCTACCGCACCTCCCCTATACGGGGGAGGGGAACCAAAACAGTGGCCAGAGCCCATCCCTCTAGGAGGGGGCCCTCTGATGAGAATTCAAGGAGTGCTTTGGCCTTTGATTTTCCCTGGAAGAAACCTGATTAGGGAGGTGCAGGGTCTCGTAGAGAGCCCTTATATCCAATTGAAGTATCATATTATAATGTAAAGACCCCTCTGGGGACCACTGTTCTTGGTCCCCCAACTGATATCAGGGCCATATGCTGTTACACAGGCGAATCATCCACTTTTTGGTCATGGGCTCGTAACTATACCTTTTCCAGTTGGCCAAAAGCAGCCCAGCGGGGATGTAGCTGGAATAGATGGGCCCTCCCCCATGCTAATATCTCTTTTGTTTGAACTCTCCTTTTCCTGCCTCAGGCAGGATCAATCTTGCTTGACAAAGGGGAGATTTTGAGCCTCTCAAGCATAAGGCTTAATCTATCTCTTCTCTAATTAGGTTTAATTCTTTCAGGATTTCTTGGGTTCCTATCTTAGGACCCTAATCTCTTTAGGGACATGCTTCTAAAATAGTCTGTACATGGTGAACTTTCTGAGACCGATGAAACTAATTGTCAATCTCAAGAAACTTAGGTCAAAACTGTTCTTGAACCTGGTGAGAGGTTTTATATGAATAGGGGTTTACGAGATGATGACACACACACACACACACACACACACGAAAAACCTCAAGAGGACAAGTAATCATACATAAGACACACAGACAGACTGACAAAAGCAACGAAGATAACCTTTCAGTCTCAACCTCCCAGACAGCCAGATGGGCTGCACATAAGACGAACCAGACAGAGAAAAACGCTCGGAGCACAAAAGCCAGAAAGGAAAAGGGGGAACGAGGATGATCTTAGTGGGGTCTAATACACTACTAGGGATGTCTGAATCTCCACTTCAATCCTCCAGATACCGCCTATCCCCAGTGCAAGATGGAGAGGCTTCAATATCCCAATCTAAACCAATGGGGATGTCTATATGCACTCCGCAAAACCACGGTTCACCAACCAGAGGCAGACAACGATCCAAACAAAATCCATAGGCCGATACGCACTCATACACCTGCCCAGCTCTAGCGTCATCAAGAATCCCTCTTTGAGATCCTACTCATGGGGATGGTCATCCAAGGCGCCAGTCGCCTTAGAAACCAAGGACCCAGATCCATTTCCAGAAGCCACGCTGCCCCGCCCTATCCACCCCGGCTGGAGCACAACTGAGAGAGGGTCTCTGACTCACCTCAGGATCCTGGTTAGGTCTTGCCTTCACCCACCTCTCTGGTGCGGTTGGGGGCCAGCGGCGCTGCAGGGAAGCCTGGGTCTGGGGACAGCCTCCAAGGACAAACAGAGCCCCCAGTGGCCACTTGGTAGATCTGTCCATCGTGTCCAGGCCCCACCCTGGGGCCACCACGTCTCAAATGGCTGGGCTCCCCATAGGGGCCACCAAATTGTTACCGCAATTTCGCAAGTTAGAGCTGCCTGCCACAAACAGCCAATTCTTGAGACAGTGGTGAGGTGGGTAGCAGGAGCTGCCCTAAAGTTGTCTGTCTCACTAGACTATGGATCAGCTTGGGTTTTTAAGGGAAAAGGGACCATAAGTTTTAGGGACTTATGGAATATACACTCTCTTCTCTTTAGTTTGAGTGGTCCTATCCCAAACATGTCGATCTCTTCCTGCCATTATCCCATCGGCTCAGGGGGTGGCTGGCACCATCCTTCATCTTATTTGACAGGCTTAGATCAATATCACTTGTTTTCCACAATTCTAGAGGAAACATTGGTTAACACTTAAACATTTGGGAAGCTAACATCAGGACCTTATTTGGAGGCAGGGATGAGCTAGGGGAGGGAAAGAAGAGAAAGAAGAAGGAAAGAAAAAATTGGCTCAGGTACTGTTCAGGATATGGCTGAGCAGCCTGTTTCAGTGGCACAGTGGTGAAGAGTTCAACTGCTAACCCAATGATTGCCTTTCAAATATCCCAGTCACTCTTTGGAAACTCTATGACACAGTTCTACTCTGTCCTATAGAGTTGCTATGAGTTGGAATCGACTTGACAACAACAGGTTTGATTATTTTTGGTATGGGGATTTCATGGGAGCCTTGGTGGCACAATGGTTAAGCACTTGGCTGCTAACCGAAAGGTTGGCAGTTGGATCCCACCAGCTGCTCCTCGGGAGAAAGATATGGCAGTCTGCTTCTGTGAAGATTTACAGCCTTGGAAACCCTATGGAACAGTTCTACTCTGTCCTACAGGGTCACTATGAGTTGGGATCGACTCAATGGCAATGGGTTTGGTTTTGGGGCTTGGGTATTTTATATTAAAGGAATCATAAATTATGTGACCTTTTGTTTTTGGCTTCTTTTGGGGAATGGTCATTCTGTGTATCCTGCAGGTTGTAATACCAAGAATAAGGAGATATGGGGGAAGGAAGGTGTTTTGTTTCTTCTATGCTTATTGCTGTACCCTGGAGATTCTCAGCAGTCTTATATGAATTTCAGCCTTATATAGGGCATTCATAATTATAGACATTTTTTTTATAATATTCTGTTTTTCTTGCCATCCCAAACCTGAGTTCACCCATTAAATTTGTTGTTGTGTTGTTATGTGCCATCAAATCAGTTCTGACTCATAGCCACTCCTATGTCTTCCTCTTTTTTGCTGACCCTCTCCTTTACTTGACGCCCTTCTCCAGGGCATCCCTCCTGATAACATGTCCAAAGTATGTAAGAGGTAGTCTCACCATCTTTGTTTCTAAGGAGTATTCTAGCTGTACTTCTTCCCAGACAGATTTGTTAGTTCTTTTGGCAGTCCATGGTATATTCAGTATTCTTCACCAACACCATATTTCAAAGCTTTCAATTCTTCTTCAGTCTTCCTTATTCCTTGTCCAGCTTTAGCATATGAGACATTTCAAAACACCATGGCTTGGGTCAGGCTCACCTTATTATTCTCCAAGGTGACATCTTTGCCTTTTAACGCTTTAAAGAGGTCTTTTGCAGCAGATTTGCCCAGCGCAATGTGCTTTTTGATTTCTTGGCTGCTACTTCCATGGATGTTGATTGTGGATCCAAATAAGATGAAATCCTTGACACCTTCAGTCTTTTCTCCGTTTATCATAATGATCCTTATTGGTCTAGAGGTGAGGATTTTTGTTTTCTGTATGTTGAGGTATAATCCATACTGAAGACTGTGGTCTTTGATCTTCATCAGTAAGTGAGTCAAGTCCTCCTCACTTTCAGCAAGCAAAGTTGTGTCATCTGCATAACACAGGTTGTTAATAAGTCTTCCTCCAATCCTGATGCTTGTTCTTCTTCATACAGTCCAGCTTCTCGGATCATTTGTTCAGCATACAGATTGAATAAGTATGGTGAAAGGAGACAACCTTGTTGCACACCTTTCCTGACTTGAAATCATGCGGTATTCCCTTGTTCTGTTCCAACAACTGCCTCTTGACCTATGGACAGGTTCCTCATAAGCACAATTAAGTGTTCTGGAATTCCCATGCTTTGCACTGTTATCTGCAACTTGTTATGATCCACACAGTTGAATGCCCTTGCATAGTCAGTAAAACACAGGTAGACATCTTTCTGATATTCTCTACTTTCAGCCAGGATCCATCTGCCATCAGCAATAATAGCCCTCGTTCCACATTCTCTTCTGAATCAGGTTTGAAGTTCTGGCAGTTCACTGTAGATGTACTACTTCAACCACTTTTGAATGATCCTTTGCAAATTTTTACTCATGAATGATATTAATGACACTGTTTGATATTTTTCACATTTGGTTGGAGCACCTTTTTTTGGAATAGGAGTAAATATGGATCTTTTTCAGTCAGTTGGTCAGGTGCCCGTCTTCCAAATTTCTTGGCAAGCACCCACAGACGAGAAACTGACAGACGCAAGCAGGCCATTTAGACACCCTTTATCTTAATCTTCTCCCAACTGACTACAAGAGTCATGTATTCATTCAAGAAATATTTATTGGTCTCTTACTATGCACCATGGTTGTGCAGTGGTTAAGAGCTTGGCTGCTAACCAAGAGGTTGGCAGTTGGAATCCATCAGCCACTCCTTGGAAATTCTATGGGAATGTTCTACTCTGTCCTATCAGGTCATTATCAGTCCAAATTGACTCGATGGCAATGTGTTTCATTTTTATTATGCACCCACCTTTTGCACAGCCCTGGGGTTCTAGAGATGAGCAAAACAGATGCATGTTCTGCCTTTCCCCAAGCCTGTAGTCTAGGGGGAAATGAGTATTACAGAGTAACACGCAAATGATTACATAATCGAATTGTGATAGTTCCCATTCTACTGGACCGGAAACCCTGGTGGTGTAGTGGTTAAGTGCTATCGCTGCTAACCCAAGGGTCAGCAGTTCAAATCCACCAGGTGCTCCTTGGAAATTCTATGGGACAGTTCTACTCTGTCCTATAGGGTCGCTATGAGTCGGAATCGACTCGATGGCACTGGGTTTGGTTTTTTTGGTTTGGTTTGAACCTCTACTGGCTTTTGTTTCTCTATGTGCTTCTCCAGCTTTCATCCCCTCTTTTTCTTTCTTTTTTTAAATTGTACTTTAGATGCAGGTTTACAGAGCAAACAAGTTTCTCATTAATCAATCAATACATACATGGTTTTGTGACGTTGTTTGCCAACCCCATGACGTGTTAACACTCTCCCTTCTCAACCTTGGGTTTCCCATTACCAGCTTTCCTGTCCCATCCTGCCATCTAGTCTTTGCCCCGGGCTATTGTGCCCCTTTAGTCTCATATTGTTTTATGGGCCTTGTAATCTTTGGCTGAAGTGTGAACCTCAGGAGTGACTTCATTACTGAGCTATAAGTGTGTCTGGGGTCCATACTCTCAGGGTTTCTCCCGTCTCTGTCAGACCAGTAGGTCTGGTCTTTTTTTTTTTTAATGTTGTGCATAGATACTTTATTACTTTTCAATTTCACACTTCACTGCTTTTAATTGTTTTTAATTTGTTTTGTTGTTGTTGAGAATATGCACACCAAAATATATAACAACTCAACACTTTCTATATGTACGATTCAGTGACATTGATTCCATTCTTTGACTTGTGCAACCGTTCCCACCCTTCTTTTCTGAGTTGTTCTCCCCCATTAACGTAAACTCACTGCTCCCTAAGGTTCCTATCTAATCTTTCCAGTTGCTGTCATCACTTTGATCCCATATAAATAGTTCTTAAAAGAATATTATGTGCAGGGCTCGCATGTTTTTTTTTTTTTTTACTAATTAAGCTACACTATTTTTTGGGTTTTAAGAAGACTTCAGGGGATATTTCTGGTTTAAGTTCTAAAGATTATCTCAGGGCAATAGTTTCGGGGGTTCATCCAGCCTCCATGGCTCTCTGTAGTTGGTGAAAACTTGAAATTTTGTTCTACATTTTTCACCTTTTGATCAGAATTCTTCTCTAGAACATTTAATCAAAAGGTTCAGTCATGGTAGCTGGGCATCATCCAGTTCTTGTCTTATGGCAAAGGAGGTAGTTGATCACGAAGGCAATTAGTTACACATTCCATATCCTCATATTCTTGACTCTCCTTCTTCCTCTGTTGCTCCAGGTGAACAGAGACCAATTATTGTAGCTTGAATGGCCACTCATAAACTTTTGAGCCCAGGCACTACAAAACAAACTAGGAGGTAGAACAGGAGCACTAAACGAGTTATTAACTGGGATGACCATGAAACCCTGACGCTAAACCTCCAAAGCAGAGAAGGACAGACATCATGCTTGGTAAAACAGAGGATCAGGGAAAAACAGGAAGACCATCAATGAGATGGGTTGACACAGTGGGTGCAATAATGGGCTCAAACCACAATGATTGTGAGGATGGCACAGGACCAGACAATGTTTCATTCTATTGTACATAGGGTCGATACCAGTCGGAACCAACTCCATAGCACCTAACAATAACAAAAACAAGCCTCCAAAACAAGGAACCAAACCCCATGAGGTGTTTGATTGTATATAAGCATCCTCAGCATAATGTCTTCAAGCTCCGTACATATTGTAGCATGTATCAAAACCTCATTTCTCCTTCTGAGTAATATTCCATTGTATGTATGACCACACTTTGTTTATTCATTCATCTGTTGGTGTGCATTTGTTTCCACCTTTTGGCTATTGTGAATAGTGCTGCAGTGAACATTGGCGTACAAGTCTCTGTTTGAATATCTGCTTTCAAGTCTTTTGGGTATATACCTAGGAGTGGAATTGCTGGGTCATAAGGAGTTCTACTTTTAGTTTTTTGAGGAACTGCTACACTGTTTTCCACGACGGCTGTATCATTTTGCATTCCAACCACCAATGGATAAGTGTTCCAATTTCCCCACATCTTGACCAATATTTGTTACTTTATTATTATTTTTTATCTCAGCCATTGTAGTGGGAGTGAAATGGTATCTCACTGCGGTTTTGATTTGCATCCCTCTGACGGCTTATGACATTGAGTATTTTTTTTGTGTGTTTGGTAGTCATTTGAGTGTCCTCTTTGGTGAAATGTCTATTCAAGTCCTTTGTCCATTTTATGATTGAGTTATTTGTCTTTTTGCTGTTGTCAAAGTTTTACACATAATTTGGTTATTAGATTCTTATCAGATATATGGGGTCTGAAGTTATTCTCTTGGGTGGTAGCTTATCTTGTCACTTTTTTGGTAAAGTCTTTTAATGAACAGAAGTTTTTAATTATTATGAGGTCCAATTTTTCTATTTTGTCTTTTGCGATTTGTGCTTCTGTTACTATATTAGACAATCCATTATTAAAGGCTAGGCCCGACAGCATTGCTCCTGCACTTTCTCCTAAGAATTTCATGGTTTCATTTTTCACATTTAGGTCTTTAATCCATTTTGAATTTGTTTTTGTGTATGGTGTGAGACATAGATCCTGTTTTAGTTTTCTGGTAGTAGATACCCAATTTCCCCAGCATCAGTAATGGAAGGCACTCTTCCTTCAATGGACCACTCTTGAAGACAGAGGCCTCAACAGCTGGTTTCTTCTAAGTCTTTGATATATCATGTAGGGGGAAATGTGTGAGGTTTGGAGCTCAGGGGGTGGCCCTTGTTGACCCTAAACGCTCTGCCAGTGTGACCCTGGGCAAGTGACCTCATCTCCTTGAGCCTTCGTTTTCCACTCTATTAAATAGGGATGATGCTTCACAGGGTTACTATAAGATTTAAGTCAGTGACTAGGAGTGAATGAGCTGACTATGTGTAAGACATCAAATAATCTTCCCTACACTTTTTTAAAAAATAATTTTATTTATTTTGCTGTCGTCATTATTGAGAATATGTGCAGCAAAACACCCCAATCCAACCATTTCTACATGTACCATTTAGTGACATTGATTACATTCTCTGAGTTGTGCAACCATTCTGATCCTCCTTTCCTGAGTTGTTCCTCCCCCATTAACATAATTTCAGCAGGTGCTCCAGATCCCAGACTGTAGGCCATTTCTAGACTTGCCTGGCTCTCAACTCAAAGGAAGGGATTGTGTGCCCTGCCTCAGAGCTCAGAACCAGGTGGGGGAGTTTGGGAGCCAGGGCCATAGGGGCCCATAGACTCCTGTTCTCAGTGGGGTGTGTGGGCAAATGCCCCCCACTCCAGGGCAGGGGGCCGTAGCCCCCCCCCCATAGCTCCAGCTTCCTAAGTTCATCTCAGCCAGGTAATCTAGTCCTCACTGGGGTTTGGGATCCCCCCAAGGAACTTGCCACTGTGCAGGAGCATCTTTGGGGGTAGGGCACTGGGTAAGGACACTTCTGGGGCCCCTTAACTGCTCTCTTGCCCTTGCTTGCTTAAGGTCTAAAGCCATGCCCAAGGATCAGGTGTGGGCAGAAGTCCAGTTACACACCACTGGCCAGAATGACACCTTGGTGCTTGGCTGCCATTTTCCACAGGAAGGGGCACCACCCTCTCATTGGTACAGTATTGAGGCCATGCCAGTGGAAGATTTGACCATGTTCAGCTTCCTCCCAGCCCACCGCTCAGTGGAGTGGATTGGCAGGTTCTGCCAGCAGCCCCTCCACAATGAGAGCCCCCCACCTCTAGATCCAGCTCCCCAAATCCCTTGATCCACAGCACGCTTCAAGATCCTGTGCCTAGAAGTCCCGGGCTAGCACAGGGATGAGCCGTGCGTACTTTATCAGGAGCTCACAACCCAGCTTCTTCTTGTGGAACCAGTCCTTCTGTGAGATGTCGAGGCCAGAGATCGGGTCCGTCGGCCTCATGTTGTGCCCGCTGCACAGGCGGCAGAGCATGTTGCTGCGGAGCCCTGCCAAGATGTCCATCGTAGACTTAAGCTTGCTGTGGAGGTTCTGATCCTTGCGGATGAAGGTCTTCTGGAACTTGGTGATGTCATCCAGGGAGAAGACAAAGAAGACCGTGATGCTGTGGAGCTCCACCAACTTGTCCTTTTCCGTGCCGTTGGCATGGAAAGGTGGGAACTTAATAAAGCCGTGGCTGCATATCTTACGCATATCACTGGGGAATGGCTTGCCCTGGGCCTTGGACTAAGAAACAGAGGGCAGAGGGGAGGTGAGCAAGGAGGCAGTGATCAGTATTTCAACTCTGCCACCCACTCCTGCAGCCAACTATTGGGCCTCAGTTTCCCTACCTATGGCATGGAGACCCAACTCCGTGCCCTATATACAAATCAGGATCCTGATGAGAGGCAGGTGGAAATCTGGATGTGAACCCACTTGGTAAAGAATCAAGTTCCTGTCCAGAGGTGAGATGAGCAGGCAGAAAGGGCTAAGCACTGGTTGAATGGACAGGCGAAATCTGGGGTGGAGAGGAGGAATATGCTGTCACATTGTGGGGATAGCAGCTAGGCTCACATAGCAATGTGTGTATAAAGTTTTGTATGAGAAACTAACTTGAGCTTTAAACTTTCACCTAAAGTGCAATAAAAAGTAAACAAATGAATGAAAAGTATCAAGGTCTCTGCCATTCAAGGACAGTTATTACTACTTAGTATTAGGAATCCCTGGGTGGTGGAAAAGGTTAAGGCACTTGGCTTCTAATTGAAAGGTTGGAAGTTTGAGTCCACCTTGAGGAGCCTCGGAAGAAAGATTTGCTGATCTACTTGCAAAAAATCAGTGATTGCAAAACCTGTGGGGTACAGTTTCACTCTGACACACACGGTGTTGGCTGAGTCAGACTCAGATGGTGGCAACTAATTTTGATTTATATTTAATTATCGTGATCATATGGAGAAAGAAAGAAAACCAGGGTGCCTCACCTTCAGAGGTGTGTCACGCACATTGCCTTTTCACCCACCTATGAATTCTCTGCACCCAGACACCCACTGCCCACTATCGTGCTCAAAGGCACCTCTCTGACCACCCTCTGCCTTTTCCCTCCTTTGTGCATCTCCATCTGCCTCTTGCCCCACTGTGATGGGGGAATCCCCAAACCTGAAGCGCCAGGCCCTTTACATTCTCATCAGAGCTCTAAGCTGACCTAACCCTGGGAAAGTTAAGTCCCATCTGTGCAGGTAGTAGGAAGTGGGGAAAGCTGGGTGTGGTCTAGCCAGTCCCCTTTCTTCCCTTCCAGCTACAAAAAGTTCTCCTCCCTGGCCAGCACCCCCAGCTCAGGTCAGTGCAGACTCTCCTGATATCTGCAGGGATTCTGCCCACTTCTCCCACCTCAGGCCCACACTCTCATTCCTTGGTCCCCAGGGGTTGGAGGGGTAACTTACAAAGGCAATAAAGAGGTCCTTGGCACTCCTGTTGAGCTGCGCCAGTTGGTTCCTGATCTGGGTCATGATGTTGCTGGCACATGGGTGGTCCAAGACACAGGGGGCATTGTCAGGAGTGTTGCAAAGGGGGCTCCCTGTCCCATGTTCCCAATGTAGAATAAGCAGCGGTGATAGGATTCCTAGGAGTCTGCCGAAAGACGTCATGATCAGAATTGTGGGGTAGGCAGCTCGAGGCTCAGGTCACACTGGGATGCACTGCTTCTCCTCCTACAGCTCTCTGGCCACCGTCTCTGTCTCACTCTATCTCTATCCCACTATCCCTGCTTCCCTCACCTGCTTATATCTCTCTGCAGGGCACGAGCTGTTCCCACCGATTGGAACCTGGCTCTAGGGTGACACCCAACCATCCAATCCTTACACTCAATAAGGCAAAAGCTCCCTGGCCTCCTGGCTCTCTGACTTGAGGGTACCACTCCCCACCCTATTGGAATAGGAGATGCTATCTCTCCACCTCCCCCAGATGGCTGAAATTCCTAAGCATTTCTTCATGTGCACCTGCCTAGAGCAACTCGCATCTCTTAATCTGGGCTCTCGTTGGGACCATGGAGGGTCCTTTGCTGACCTTCTTCACCCTCCCAAACATGCCACCTGTTTGGCCCCCCAGTTTAATTTCCCATCTCCTTCATTGATGTCCTTCCCTAAATACGGCCAGCCTCCCTACCTTTCCTTCTGTTGTTGTTGCTAGCTGCCACTGAGTCAATTTTGAATCATGGTGACCCATGTGTGTCAGAGTAGAATTCTGCTCATAGGGTTTGCAGTAACTGATTTTTCAGAAGTGGATCACCAGGCCTTTCTTCTGAAGAGCCTCTCAGTGGGCTCAAACCTCCAACCTTTTGATTAGTAGTTGAGCACATTAATCGTTTGCATTACCCAGGATCTCCCCTTCTGCATAGTATTTGACATTAGAGCAGAGGCGCCATGGAAGCTTCCCTTTCTTCTACCACAAACCCAGAGCTCATTGGACAGAAAGCCTGGCACATGGGAGGTCTTACCAGGCTTGACCAGGTGAGTGGAAGAATGAGGGAAAGAACATGAAGATGGGTGAACATAAGCAGTCTCTCTCACGAGCTGAGTGATGTCAGGATGG
This sequence comes from Loxodonta africana, assembly GCF_030014295.1. NCBI lineage: Eukaryota > Metazoa > Chordata > Mammalia > Proboscidea > Elephantidae > Loxodonta > Loxodonta africana. Next base: position 26,906,639 of record NC_087360.1, on the reverse strand, counting down.
TCCCTTAGCCTCCTAGGGCCTCAGTTTCCTCATCTCTAAACAGAGACAGTAACTCATCTCCACCTTCAGAGAGTGGTTGGGAGGAGCTAAGGATGGGTGAAAAAATGCCCTGTAAACTGTAAAGTTCAGGGCTGGCAAAGACTGCGGGGTTGTGTATCTGGTGGGCTAGCTGATGGAGTTTTGAGTCCCTGTGTCCTGTTGAGCCATCCTGAGACCTCAGAAGGGAGAAAGCCCAGCTGGAGACCTGGGTTGCCCTGCTACCACCACATAGACAGGAGGCCTTTGTTTCAGGTCTCCTCCCAGCCTGGGATCAGGATACCTGAGGCAGAGGGGTATCAGCTGGGAGGGTGGTCCTTCCTGTTCCCCTTCCCCATCAGCGCGGCCTATGACCTTGGATCAGAGCTGTCAGAATCTTGCATGCACAGAAGGCGCCTCCTTTCCCTGCAAGAGGACACAGGTGTCTGAGGTTCTCTTGGCTTTGTCCGTCTTCCCCGTGGTGGATGGGCTGGGTCTTGCTCTTGGGAGCATTCCTGTCTCCCTGTCCCCAGGATCCTTCCAGCAACCTTGTTTTTTTTTTTTACATGAAACCACCAAATTTTTTTTGTTTTCAAAGTACACTTTGTGTTACAAAAACGGGAAAGTTTCCAATACTTTCTACTGAAAGAGGAAATTCAAGTACATGAAACCACAAGACTTTTCAGTTTTAGGTTTTCAAAGCAAGCCTAGGTTACATGGATGGAAAACTTTCCAATACAGTCCGTGAAAGGGAAATCAGTACACGGTTTCTCTCATTGGTAGATGAAGTTAAAAAAAAATTTACCTGTTACCAAACAAAAAACTCTGTGTTACATGCATGGGAATGTTCTCTATAAAGCCTCTGACTGAGAAAAGGCTATACAGCTTCTCCCATTCCAGAACATGAAGCCACCAGAGCTTTACTTGTTTTCAAAGTATGGTTTGTGTTACAATGACTGGAAAGTTCCCAATACAGTCTGTAAAGTAGAAAACATTGTAGAGTTTCTCCAGTTCAATACATGATGGTAAAACGTTTAGATTTTCAAAGTTACACTTTGAGAAATTTCCCAAAATATGAAGGAGATAACAATGTAGATGTTCTCCATTCAAGCACATGACAGCAAATGAGATGCAGGTATTCAAAGAAAATCTCGTTTTGCAAGGACACGAAAGTTCCATATACATTGTGATAAAGAAACAAATACACAGATTCTCTCATTCAAGTAGATGAAGTCAAAAGCATTTTACCTGTCATCCAAAAACACTGTGTTAAATGCACAGGAAATATTCCCCATACATTGAGAAAAGAAAGAACAATTTCTTCCATTCAAGTTCATAAATCCACCAGAATTTTTTTTTTACTAATTTTTATTGTGCTTTAAGTGAAACAGCAACCTTGTTTAGAAGATAGACAAGCGTTCATCATCATTACTCTCAAAATTTCACAGATAAGAGAGCTGAGCTCACCCAAGAGGGTCAGCAACTCATGGTCACAGGACTGGATGAGGCAGAGCCAGGGCGAGGACTTGAGCACCCCAGCAGTACCCCTTCCTCCTGCTGAGTGAGCGTTCTTGCCTCCTGTTTGGAGGGTGACCCAGCCACCTACTCCCAGTTCTTTGTTCTCTCTGGCCAAGGGAGAACAAACAACAGAACTCCTGCCCTCTCCTCAGAACAGGAGAATTCCTCAGACACAGGGAAGGTCAAGAACCCAGGGCAGAGTGCTGGGCAGCCCTTCTGCCCTGCAGGCTGGGATTTGGTCTCTGTCATTATCCTCCTTTTCTGGCCTAGGCATTTGTTTTGTTTTCTCTAGTTTCCTAGTAAAGATTTTTTTTTGCAAACCTTCAACCCTGGCTCAGATGAGTGAAAGGTACGCCAAAGACGACTGGGTGTGTCTGGCCCTCTTGTGGTAGGTGAATAAGTATGGCAGGTATGGCTGGTGCCCCAGGTGCCAGTTGGCTGCGGGAGGATAGAATGGGCAATGAGCAGTTTCTATTGGCCATCACAGTTTCTATCGCCAGCTATGAAAAATCATTCAGTAATTTAAAACTGATTTCCATAGATGATATTTTCCATAGATAAGAGGCTGGCTGTGGGTTTAACCAGCCAGTTTGGGAGGAGCCAAGACGCTGGAACTGAGCTTGGGGAAAAGGAGTCAGAAATAGCTGGAGGTCGGGCTCTAGTCCCTGCCCAGTGACCTCTCCCTCCAAGCAGCTGCCTGTGCTGCTGTGGTGATTTGCATTTGGGGAAAGTCCTAGACTCTTGAGCAGTGAGAGATGGAGGGCTGCAGGGCAGTGTTTCTCAAACTTCATGTGCACAGGGAACCCTGGGACCTTACTGCAAGGGCGACTTCTAGTCAGCACGTCTAGGGGTGGAGCTCAGTCTCTGGGGGTAAAAAAGAGTTAAAGTGCTTGGCTGCTAAAGGAAAGGTTGGAGGTTTGGATCCACCCAGAGTTACTTCGAAAGAAAAGCCTGGTGATCTACTTCTGAAGAGTCATCCGTTAAAAACCAAATGAGCGCAATTCTGCTCTGACACACGTGGAGTTGCCAAGAGTGAGAGGTGATGAAACAGTGCCCAGTCCTGTGCTATCCTCGCAACAGTTTTTATGCCAGAGCCCACTGTTGCAGTCACTGCATCAGTCCATCTCATTGACAGTCTTCCTATTTCTCACTGACCCCCTGCTTTACCAAACACGATGTCCTTCTCCAGGGGCTAATTCCTCCTGATAATACGTTCAAAGTATGTGAGGCGAAGTCTTACCTTCCTTGCTTCCAAGGAGTATTCTGGCTTTACTTATTCTAAAACAAATTTGTTCATTCTTTTGGCAGTCCATGATATATTTAATATTCTTCTCCAACACCATAATTCAAAGGCATCGATTCTTCTTGGATCTTCCTTATTCGTTGTCTAGCTTTCAAATGCATATGAGGTGAAAAAACAACAACACGACTTGGGTCAGGCACACATTATTCTTCAAGGTGACATCTTTGCTTTTTTACACTTGAAAGAGATCTTTTGCAGCAGATTTGCCCAATGCAATGCATCCTTTGATTTCTTGTCTGCTGCTTCCATGGATGGATGTTGATTGTGGATTCAAATAAGATGAAATGCTTAACAACATCAATCTTTTCTCCATGATGTTGCTTATTGGTCCAGTTGTGAGGATTTTTGTTTTCTTTATGTTTAGGTGTAATCCATACTGAAGGTTGTAGCCTTTGGTCTCCATTAGTGAGTACTTCAACACCTCTTTGCTTTGAGCAACCAAGGTCATGTCATCTGCATAATGCAGGTTGTTAATGAGTCTTTCTCCAATCCTGATGCTCCAATTCTGCTGCTATTCATAAGGCTTTCACTGGCTAATTCTTTTCAGAAGTAGACCAACAGGTCCTTCCTGCTATCGGTCTTAGTCTGGAAGCTCAGCTGAAACCTGAACATATGGGTGACCCTGCTGGTATTTGAATACCACAGGCATAGCTCCCAGCAACACAGCAACAAGCAAGCCCCGACAGTAAACAAACTGACAGACATGTGGGGATATCAGAACTTCATTTCTCTTTATGGCTGAATAATATTCCGTTGTGTGTATATGCCACATGTTCTTTATCCATTCATCTGTTGATGGATGTTTAAGTTGTTCCTCCCTTTTGGCTACTGTCAATAGTGTTGCAGTGAACATTGGTTTACGACTTACCTCTGGGGTTTTACAACCTTTTTATTGATGTACAATATACTTACAAAATGTATATCAGACGACTTCCTCCCTCCTGGAAGATTCTGTGAGGGCTGGAGCAATGTAAGAAAACACACGAGAGATGGTATGTGGGCAGGGGGCTTGGGGAGTGAGTGGGCTTCGAGTCTTTGCACCCACCTAGAACCAGGGCCACTGGTCTGGGGCCCATATAGAAAGCATTTATGGGCCACTGGCTTTGGCATCAGTAGAGCCCTGGTTCTGCAGTGGTTAAGTGCTTGGCTGCTAACTGAAAAGTCAGTGATTCAACTGAAACCTACCATCTGCTCGTGGGAGAAAGATGTGGTAGTCTGCTTCCGTAAATCTTACTGCCTTAGAAGCCCTGTGGGGCTGTTCTACTCTGTTCTAGAAAGGGTTGCTATGAGTTGGAATCAGCTCGACGGCAATGGGTTTTGGTTTTTGGCTTTGATGTCAAGGACATTTCCTGTGCTGCCCCCCGCCCTACTGGAGGAGCCAGCCTGCCTCCTTCACTTTGGCTTGGAGGAGCAGTGTCTTGCTCTGTACTCACTTAAGAATCCAAACATTTCAGTTATGAGGACGTGGTCATGGCCTGCCCAAGCCATCTGAGCTTCAATGATCGGATTCAGGAGTGAAGAGAAGGTCTAGCTCCTGCTCAGACAGTCAATGAATCAAAGCCAGAAAAGGCTCTACCTGTCAGCAGGCTTCCTCCCTGGCCTGGCTCACCAAGTTCCCATCCTCCACCCCGACAGGCGGCAGGTAGCACTCCCAACTCCCTAGAGGGATCATTCTCCACAGAGGAGGGTGCTGTGTGGGGCCCCCGTGGTAGCTGTGGGTGTAGGACTCTTGTCCTCCTCAACTTGTTCTTCTTGTCCTGTCTTGGGAAGGGGAGTCACATACATCGCCCACTGTAGTGGGTTGAAGGGTGGTCCCCCAAAAGATATGTCCAGAATATACTAGGTTTGAAGGCTAAAGACCATAGCTTTGGGGGACATCTATGTCAATTGGCATAACATAGTGCATAAAAACAATGTTCTACATCCTACATTGCCGAGTAGCATCTGAGGTCTTAAAACCTTTTGAGCGACCATCTAAGATAAACTAGTGGTCTCTTCACATCCGGAGTAAAAGAGAATGAAGAAAATCAAAGACACAAGGGAGGAATTATTCCAAAGGACAAAAGGACTACATACACCCCAGTCTGCATGGCCCTGAGACCAGAAGAAATAGATGGGGCCCAGCTACCACTACTGACTACTCTGACCAGGATCACAATAGAGGGCACTGGACAGAGCAGGAGAAAAATGTGGAACAAAAAAATCAAATTCATAAAACAAAGACCAGACTTAATAGTCTGATACAGGCTGGAGGAACTCCTGAGACTATGGCTCTAAGACACCCTCTGACTTGGGCCTGCAGCCATTCCCAGAGACTAACTTGCAGCCAAACAATGGACAGACCTATAAAATAAAAAATCCCTGAAAAGAACTTGCTTTGTAAGACAAACAATTACACGACACCAAAAGAGTGACATTTGCCCAAAAGTAAAGATGAGAAGGCAGGCTTGCTAGGAAAAGCAGAGGAAGGGAAACGGAAAGCCAGGGCGGAAATGGGGACAGTGCAGACACAGGGTGGGGAATGTAACCAATGTCATGGAACACTGTGTGTACCATTTGTTGAATGAGACAGTAATTTGCTCTGTCAAGTTTCGTCTAAAACACAATAAAATATATATGTATATATATAGAGAGAGAGACTGAGTCCAATACAGCTAGACGGTGCCTGGCTACCACCACCGACTGCTCTGACAGAGATCACAATAGAGGGTCCAGGACAGAGCTGGAGAAAAACGTCTAATTCACACAAAAAAAGACCCGACTTGCTGGTCTGACAGACTGGAGAAACCCGGAGAGTATGGTCCCTGGACAGTCTTTTACCACTCCTGAGGTTCACCCAAAGTTTAGACAGGCACATAAAACACAAGATTAAATGTACACACCAGCCCAGGGGCAAGGACAAGGCAGGAGGAGACAGGAAAGCCAGTAATGGGGAACCCAAGTTCGAGAATGGGAGTGTTGACATATCATGGGATTGGCAATCAATGTCAGAAAACAATAACCCTTAACCCATTGCCTTCCAGTAGATTCTGACTCATAGCCACCTTGTAGGAAGTGCCCTATGGGGTTTCCAAGGAGCAGCTGATAGATTCCAGCTGCCGACCTTTTGGTTAGCAGCCAAGCTCTTAACCACTACACCACCACGGATTCCACTAAACAATACGTGTATTAATTGTTTAATGAGAAACTAATTTGCTCTGTAAACCTTCATCTACAGTGCAATAAAAAGAAAGATAAAGTCTTTGCTGATGTAGTTAAGGATCTCAAGATAAGACCATCTTAGATTATCCATTGAGCCCTAAATGCAGTGACCATTCTCCTCTCGCCCATTGGAGAGACGTGGGGAAAGGAGGAGAATGCCATGTGAAGACAGACAGAGACTGGAATGATGTGGCCACAGCCAAGGAATGCCTGGAGCCACCATAAGCTGGAAAAGGCAAGAAAAGAATTCTCCCCTGGAGCCTTCTGAGAGAGTGTGAGCTTACTGTCTGCTTGATTTCAGACTTCTGGACTCCATTCGGAGCTGTAAGAAGATAAATCTTCATTGTTTTAAGCCACTCAGTTTAGGCTCCTTTGTTAGGTGGCTCTAGGATACTAATATCTGTCACCTGCCTCAGGTGTGTCCAAATCAGCCTCTACATGACCTGAAATTATCCCCTCCTGTCTACCTCCCCAGCCCAGGCTGTTATTATTCTCTCCTGGACTGTTGCAACAGCCTCCAGCCTGTCTCCCTGCCTTCAGCTCATCCCCTCCAATCTGACCAAACCTCCTCCTCATTCCAAAAGTTTTCCAAAGTCCTGCTCAAGATGCTGAGAGGGTAAGACCAAGACCACCCCCCTTCTGTGGGCCACAATTTAGTTTCCAAATTCAAGCCTGACTTCATGGATTCCCACTCAGAGGGACCCCAAACTTGGTTTAATGCTCTGCTTTGCCATCTTTTAAATTCTGAATGGTTTTTGGAAAAGGGGCCTTCGTTTTCATTTTACAGCCATTGAAACCAGGTGCCATTCAGTCTCCAACTCATGTCGACTCCATGTGTGCCAGAATAGAATAGAACTGTGCTCTATAGCATTTTCAATGGCTGGTTTCTCAGAAGTAGATCTACAGGCCTTTCTTCTGAGGTTCCTCTGGGGGGGCTTGAAGCTTGACTTAGGAAATAATATTGGAGTCATTATTCCCTGTCCTTGAGCATAGAGAAAGTGACCCAGCTGGCACTGGAGCTGGGCTCACGAAGGCTCACAAGGACACATCAACTAAGCCCTGAGGTATAAAGTACAATAGAAATAATCTTGGAAAATATCATTTAGGGAACCTTTCACAAAAGCCGGAACACAAAAGACTTTGTACTCTTATCTTTTTCTATTAACATTTAGTGAATAGAAAATTTGTTGAACCAATGAAGACCCTCCTGACTATTGGTTACGGAAACCTGTACCAATGGTTGTTAAGAAAGACGATCCAAAACGTAGGATCATGGTTCCTAGCCAATCTGTGAAAAGGTGAAGCTTTCAAATGGTTTTGCCCATTTCGTAATGTTAATATATACTGATAACTCTGTAACGTTCTCTGGACTCAGGCAGACATGTCTGTGGTAGCATGCTTGTCTGTTTTTCCATTCTTGCTTACTCTGTAATATTTCCTTGGACTTGGGCAGACATTAGCTCTGGCAGCATGCTTGTCCACTTCTCAACTTCTGTCTCTTTGAATATATGCCAAATAAACCTTTCTTTTTGCTTTACTAAACCAACCTCCAACCTTTCAGTTAGCTGTTGAGTGCGTTAACCGTTGGCACCAGCCAAGGACTCATTTTGTGCACACACTAAAAAAACAACCAAAGTCATTGCTTTCGAGTTAAATTGATTCTGACTCCTAGTGACCCCATGCGTGACAGTAGAACTGCTCCATTTGTTTTTTTTGGCTGTCATCTTTACAGAAGCAGATCACCTGGCCTTTCTTTTGAAGCTCTGCCGGGTACATTTGAACCTCCAATTTAGATTAGTCCTCAGGCTTAAAATGTTTGTGCCACACAGGGGCTTTCATTATATACAAGGTCCTGTAAATCATGTAGCCGGCCCTGCACAACTCAACTTTCTCAGCTCACCTACTCCCACGCCCCTTCCCTCAGCCCTGGCAGTGGCTTGGGGGTCTGTTAAAGGTCACATTCTCTCACCTCTCCTTGCCTCCACACAGGCTCTTTCTCCTTCTCTAGGCAAAAAATTTTGGTCCTTCAAGACTCAGCTCAAATGTTACTGCTTCCATGAAGTCTTTCTTGGTTTGACTTGGTTGTCCTTCAGGTTTGACTCTCCTAGGTCCACTTTAACTCTGATTATATGCTTGCACAGGATCCTAAACTCGCAAAGCCATTCCTGTATGTGATCAGTGCTTTACCAGAACAAAGACACCTACTGTTTACTGAACACCTGTTATGCACAGATGCGAGCCCTGGTGGCACACTGATTAAAGCACTCTACTACTACCCAAAAAGTCACTGTTTGAACCCACCGGCTGCCCCTCGGGAGAAAGATATGGCAGCCTGCTTCCATAAAGATTACAGCCTTGGAAACCCCATGGGACACTTCTACTCCGTCCTACAAGGTCACTATGAGTCAGAATCTACTGGACAGCAGTGGGTTTGGGTTTTTGCTGTTTTTTTGCTTTTTTGGTATTATGCACAGAGCAGGTATAGATGATTTATCCAGGTAATGGATAAGCCCAGATAGCCGTGTTCACACCCCTGGGAGCTCGCCACCACCCACATTGAACTGGGATCTGCATTTCAGGGCTGTTCTGAGGAGTCCTGTTCACTCGAGCCTGAAAAGTGCAGCACCCCACGCAAAGGGCCAGGGCTTCCACACGGCTGGATATGGCCCTGGCTCTGCCCTTTGCAGCTGTAGGAGCTTAGGCAAGGTTCTTAACTTTCTATGCCTCAGTTTTCTCATCTGTCACTGAGAGTCCTTGGCACACAGTAAGCAGGTGGGTTAGTGTGACAGGTCTCGTCTGAATACCCACACCCCATCTGCCTCCCTCCATCCCCTCTCCCCGAGGAATATCTACTCTGCTCTTAATATATTTTTAGAATCCTCACAAGCCCCTACCATGGTGACCCTCCTCAGAGAATCCTCAGCTCTCCTGTAGGCAGCAGAGGAGGTACTGGGGTACAAGGGGGCCTTTCCTTCTCCCCACACATGGCCCTGACTCTGACTGGGGACCCAGCCCTCAGTGTCCCCCACTTAGTTCAGCCTGCTGCATTCTCTGCTTCCTGCAGGAAGGCTGGAGTCACCTTCCCTCCCCCCAGAGACTCCCTGTAGTTCCTGCTTCCCAGAAGCAGTGAACCCCAAGGGAGGCACTGGAGGAGGGGAGCTGAGTCTGAGGTCAGCCCCATGTCAGCCCCTCTCCCTTTCCCACCGTGGCTGGGAAGAGGCCACTGAGTGCGTGCCAGCCACGGGGGAGGTCTGGTCCCCTGCTCCCGGCCAGACCACAGTCCAGGGGGGTGATTATCCCAGTTTCCAAGTTCCTCTCTATCCGGCCCTCGGGACCCCTCCCGGACCCCAGAGCCCAGAAGCCACCACTGGGCTCTTCCAAGCAGGTAAGGTCATTGTCTCCAGGAGACTGGCCTGAGACAAAATAGTCAGCCACCCAGGTAGCAGGAATCCCAGTTCCTGGCTTCTGGCCGAATGCTCTCCTGCTATAGCCCTGGGCCCCAATTCCTCCACTTCATTCCTCAGAGGGTCCTTCAGGAGCTGGCCCCAAACACCTTTTGGGGGCGACTGAACTGCCCTGGCTGAAAGAGAATTATGGGGTATGGTGGGAGGCTTATTGAAAAGACAGATTCCTGGACCACCCTCCAGAGTCTGCTTTGGTTCATGAGGAGAGGCCCCAGAGGCAGCCTGTGACAGCTCTGGGGCACTCAGTGCACAGACAGGTTCTGGAACCTCTGGCTTCAAGAGTCTGCTTTGGTTCATGAGGAGAGGCCCCAGAGGCAGCCTATGACAGCTCTGAGGCACTCAGTGCACAGACAGGTTCTGGAACCTCTGGCTTCAAGCCGCCTTTGCTGCTTACAGAACACAGAACTGCATTGCTGGTGTTTATTCTGTGCTTGAAGCAATTTTTATCACAGCTCGGGCAACAAGAACCTCTTCTACTTTCCAGAGCTTCCCAGTTGTGCCTGCTCCCAGGATGTTTTTGCCAAAGGCTTGGGGACTTGGCTCATGGCCCCAGAAGGTATGATGAGTGAGGGTTCCCCAGTTAGTTCCTTGAGGAAGTTCAATTCTCTGTGTTAGTCAAGATCAGTACTTCTTAACTGGGTAATTGTGCCTCCCAGGGGACATTTGGCAATGTCTGCAGAAATTTTTGGTTGTCACAACTGGGACAGGGGGTGCTACTGGCATCTAGAGGGCAGAGGCCAGGGGTGCTGCTCAACATCCTACAATGCTTAGAACAACCCTTCTGCCATAAGAATTATTCTATCCAAAATGTCAATCAATACTGGCAGGTTGAGGAATCCTGGCCAAAATGAATCATTAATTAACCCATTGTCACCCTGCTCCTAATCAGCCCCCAGACTATGGGGATGCCAGGACAAGATCCAGCACTCCTGTAACTGAATGGGAGCCAGGAGGCCTTTTGTCCTAGTCCCGGGCAGGTATCCTCGTCACTGTATGCCCTGGACACCTCACTTCTCTCTGAGTCTCAGTTTTTAGACAGTAAAGCAAGGTTGATGCAAGAGAGACCACGGGCTTTAGGGTCCACTGCCCTGGGTTTGGATCCTGGCTCTGTCCCTGACTAGCTAGGGGAAACTGACTCATTACTTTCTCTCCCTGAGTCCTCATTTCATCGTTCGTAAAGTGGGGAACCCACATCTCACCACACAGGGCTGCTGGGAAGATGAAATGAGATAGTAGACATAGGTGCCCAGCCCAGGTCACCCATATGGTAGCCGTCCGTGGATGACTGTTCTCGTCCCTGTTTGATTCAAGGTTGACTCCAACTCCCAGAGTCTCCCCAACTCCACCAGTCTGGGGTTGCCAGATAAAATACAGGACTCTGAAATTCAAATTGGATGGGGTGCCCTGTATTTTTCTTTGCCAAACTCAGTCTACGGCCTGTTTTCATAAATAAAGCTTTATTGGAACACAGTCACACCCATTATTTACGTATTGTCTGTGGCTGCTTATTCCACTACAACAGAGTTGAGTAGTTGTGACAGAGATCATAGGATACAAAAAGCTTAAAACAGTATCTGGACCTTTACAGAAAAAGTTTGCCAGCCCCTAGTCTATGCTCTGCATATCACAAGGTGGTCTGCAAATAATTCCCCGAGGGTGGTGGGGTGTGTAACAGCCCCTTTTCTGGGAGGTGAATGGAGGAAATAAGTGAAGAAGAAGGTGGGCCCTCTCGGTCATTCTGGGGATACAGCCTGGAAGGAATTGGAAAGTGCACAGGCCCAGGGGACAGGGAGCTAGATTCTAGAGTTGGCCCTTTGCTGACTTCGAGTGGCCTTGGGGAAGTCCTTTCCCCTCCCTTGACCTCAGTCCTTACATCCTTCATTTGTTCAAGAAATATCTACTAAACACGTACTATGTGCTAGATGGTGTCTCTGGGCTGTGCCAACAGTTCATGTGCTGGGCTGCCAACTGAAAGTTTGGAGGTTGAAGTCCACTCAGAGGTACCTCAGAAGAAAGGCCTGGAGATCCTACTTCTGAAAAATCAGCCATTGAAAACCCTATGGAGCACAGTTCTACTGTAACACACAGGAGGTTCCTATGAGTTGGAGTTGACTCGAGGGCAACTGGTTTTTATGTGCTAGATGCCACTAAAGTATGGATCCTGCTCTCACGGGGCTGAAATTGAAGTTGGATAAAAGACAGAGGGCGTCAGCTAGTGATGAAATGCCTTGGAGCAAATAGTGAGGGTGCTGTGACAAGGCAGGGGAGGGGGATCTCTCTGAGGAGTGGCATTAAGTAGAGACCTGACAGACAAGGAGAAGCCTCAACTTTCCTATTCGCTGCTCCCCAGGGTCACCCAGGGCTGCTTAGGGCAGGAATGCTTCAGCTCTGGCCAAGAGGCAGTGTTTCTCCTAAAACCTTTTCGCAAGACCCCTGAGAGCAGCACTTTTCATCTCACCTTCTATCTGGACAAGAGTGGCGGTGGACAGCAGGGTTGTCACCCTGGTGGGGGATGGGCTGAAGTATGGGGGAAGAGGAGGGAGCAAAGGGAGCAAGGGCCCAACCTGACCATGGCCAGTAGTGATCTCCCCTCCGGTTTTCCTGTGCCTATTCCCAGGAGGGGTATCCTGTCCTCCGTGTTTCCAGCTGGCCGGGCAGGGCAGGCCTGACCCCAGTGAATGGGCCAGAGGACCCAGGGGGCAGGAGGGCTGGGGGAGGATTTTGCTTTGTCGATTTCCTGCCGGGCACAGCTCAGATTCCCTGGCTGTCCGGGCTACTCTTGGAAAAATGGGCCAGACGCTCACTCCTAGCCCCAAAGGACAGCCTGGGCATGGCCCTCTCTGGGCTGCCCGACTTGGGTGTCCTCAGAGGTAGGAGACACGGTCAGGCCCATCTGGCTTGAAGCTGGTGGTTGAGGGCAGTGGCGTGGCAGTGGCCAGACCCCACCATGCTCCCCTTCACCCCAAAACACCCAGCAACATCCAACCCCTGTCCCGTATCCCCTCTTCCACATAGGAGCTGCCTGGTTCAGCTCTGGACCAGTTTTCTGCAGGATTCATCTGGTCAAGTAGTTGCCTTGGGCTTAATGGACACACTGCTAGGCAACACATTTACAGTGCCTTTTTTAAGGCAGCGAATGACTGAAGGTGGAATTCCAGGCAAGGGACCAGTCAGTGGGGAGCAAGGACTTTGAATTACAGCGCTTACAAGAAAAACGCCCTTCCATGGAGACAGGGCTTTAAAGTTTACTAACTGAATACTCATCTCACAGACATTCACTTACTTAGGAAGGACAGGTGAGTCTCATTTTGGACTTTCTTCTCTTCTTCCCTCCTTTCTTCTTTTGTTCTTTATGTTCTTCCTTTTTCCTCCTTCCCTCCCTCCCTCCCTCCGTTTCTTCCTTTCATTGATTCACTCACATATTCATTCAGTGTCAGGCCCTGGGCAGGGTACCAACAACCCCAAGGTGGAAACACAAGATGCCTTGTCCTTTGACAGAAAGGCAGGGTGTTCACACGCAGTGTACAACACCACAACCGCCACAAAAGGCGGAAGCAAGGGAGGAACTGAGGCTCGGAGAAGTGGTGAGTGCCCCTGCAAGGACTCTACCTACCCAGGCCTTCTGACTGCTGGTCCAGTGCTCTCTCTTCTATACCAGCATTGCCCAAAGTGGGTTCTGCCACTCTTCGTCTTCCAGGGAAGTTCATTGGTGTTCACAGAAAACATAAGACTTCACATCAAAAAAGTTTCGGAAACAAAATTAAAAAGATGTCCTTGTTGCAGGACTTGTTAGAGCTTTTGGTGCAGTCAGGTGGGGATGATGTGTGTAGGGGGTCCATGGATCCTTCTCAGCAGCTCCTTCAGGATGCGGTGTGGGAAGCGCTGATTCAGCCACCTCCTTTAATATGACCCACACAAAGGCTGGCCCTGGGCTAAATTTGGTCTGAAGACCTTTTGTCTCTCATGCCCCCAGACCTCCAGCTGTGACCTGTGGTACTCAAACAGAGGGGAGGAGGAGGGGGGTCCACTGGGCACAGCTCCTCCTGCCCCAAATCTCAGCTTCATGCCACAACCGTCCAGCAAGGGACCAGAGATGAACTCCGAGGGTACAGCCCATGGCATCCTCAGAAGGGGAGCCCCGTAGAGATACCCCCACGCACCCGGCCTCACCAGGCCTGGCCCAAGGCCCAAGTCATGGCAGGGGCCAGGGTAGTTGTTCTAAAACACAAATGTACTGTGTAGCTCCCGTTTAAAACCCTCTGTGTCTCCCCAGTACCCCTAGGATAGAGCCCAAAACCTCAACCTGGCCCCTGCACTCCCAGCCTCAAGCCCCAACGCTTCCTGCTCCATGCTACAGCAAAATTGAGCCACTCAAGGTCCTGCGGCATGCCAGGCTCATCCTGCTTCCCTGCCTCTGTGCCTCCATCCCCCATCCTAGGACACCCTTCTAGTTTTCTTCCTCTGGACGATTTTATTCCTCCTTCCAGGTTCAGCTGAAGCCTCTTCTCTTGTGAGAATTCTCCCTGCGCCCCAGGCTGGCCTCTCCCCTACATTCCATGAAATGATCTTTGATGTGTTGTTCTCCCTAGCTAAGCTGTAGACCTTGGTTCTACCCTCCAGCAGAGCCCCCCGAGGCCTCAGAGCCCCACAGAGGACCCCTCCACTGTCAGTATTCACACAGGTCTACCAGTCTCCTATGTGTCAGGACTGCTTTGGTCCCCAGGTCCCCAGGGAGAGAGTAGGTCCACAGACTCAGGCTGTGTGACCTTGGGCAAGTTCCTGAACCTCTCTGTGCCTCTCTTCCTCTGTAGAATGGGGTTACTCTGAGCTGATAGCTGTAAAACACAGAACATACCTGGCCTGTACTAAGTGACTTGCATGTTACACTATGGTGAAAATAGTGGCATCAGTACCAGGACCCTGGGCATCAGGGAGACCAGGGTCCCCATTCCAGCTCTGGTACTGACCTTGGCCAAGAGCTTTTTCCTCCCTGGGCCTCAGTATCCCCCACTGTACAATGAAGCTGTTGGGTTCCTAAAAGGCTCTCCTGGCTCCAGCAAAAACTGGCTCAGAGACTCTCATAAAAATCAAAAAGATCAGAAACATTCCCCATGGGCAGCCCCAGGGTCCCTGAAGCCAAGACTCTGGCTCTGGAAGGAGTCTCTTATCTTGTCTCTGAGATATTGACTCCAAGGGGAGGGAGTACCTGGACACCCATCCTTCCTCCCCTCATCTTCCCTAATGACCCCCTGCCCCTGCAGTGGGTAGAGCTGGAGGCATCCTTTGAGATCAACCTCATGTCTCTCCCCCTTAGCACAGGCTGTTCCCTTTGGAGGAAATGCTGTTCCCCACCACCTCCATCTGTCACTGGACTAGCAGCCTCCAGATGGGCTCAGACAACTGAACACCTGGGCAAAACCTCTTGTCCCTCTGATGTGGCAGTTGTAACCCTGACCTGGGTCTTCCACTACACCAGGCCCCATGTCTTTATTCATTTCTCTATTACCAGCATCTAACCTAATTCCAGGAATTCCCTGGGTGATGTAACATTTAAGCGTTGGGCTGCTAACTGGAAAGTTGCTGGTTTGAATCCATTTAGAGGCACCTCTGAAGAAAGTCCTGGCAATCTGCTTCTGAAAGGTCACAGCCTTGAAAACCCTATGTAGTGCAGTTCTACTCTGAAACACGTGGGGTCGCCTTGAGTCAGAATTGACTTGATGGGAATTGGAAAACTGGAACCCAACTCCAAGCCCAGAGCAATCGCTCAGCTCGTGTGTCGATGTGAATGCACACTCCAGACACCTCGATTCCCAGATGAGAAAGCCAAGCCCAGGAAGAAGGCCAATCTGCTCGCAGTCCTGAGTGGATGGCAGGGGAGGCACCTGACAGTGGAGGTAAGAACCCTGCTGTTTTGAGCCTCTTGATCTGTGAAAAGGGGAGACAACATAGAGCAAGCCTCAAAGGGAAGGGAAATGCATGTGCAACTTTGCAGAGTGAGGCCTCGTGAGCTGCCCTCTTGGGCTGTGGCTACTGCTGTCGGGTAGAGACCGGACCCGGGGTGTCCCCACTCTGGGTATGTCATCCAAACACAGCAGACCTGCTCGAGTGTGCGCGTGTCCATGGCTGTAACCCTTTCTGGGATAATGAGCTCCATAAGTCTATCTTTGCTGAGTATTATGGATTCTCATTTATCCAGGGACCTACAGAAATAAACAGAAGACTAGGGTGACCAGAATTTTCCATCTCAGCATATTCAAGGGTAACCCAAGTCACAGTTCAGGATCACTCTGGGGCCTCAGTGTCAACCAAAGGCCACATGGTTGAGTTCGATTGAGTTTCACCATTAGGTGGGTTCAGTAATGAAATCACAGACCACCAGACCTCAACGGGCCTCAGAGAAAACCCAAACCAGTTGCCCTCAAGTCAGTTCCAACTCATGGCAACCACATGAGTGTCAGAGCAGAACTGTGGTCCATACGGTTGTCAATGGCTGATCTTTCTGAAGTAGATTGCCAGGTCTTTCTTCTGAGGCACATCTGGGTGAGTTCAATCAACCAACCTTTCGGTTAGTAGTTGAGTGCCAAACGGTTTGCACCACTGGAGAAAGCCCAGTGACTTTCCAATAGTCTTGGATGGGGCCTGTGGGACTGGGAGGTGATCCAGTCTCACCTTGGGGCAGGCGCAGACTCGGGGGCACTGAGAAGACAGAGCTTGGGTTTTACATATTGAGACATCACGTGAGATTTTACTTTAATGGGGTGGGGGATTCTTTTACTAAAAGCAGTATAAAAACACCCACAAAAGCTTGAAAACTATCAATTTGTTTCAAATCTTCCTTACTTTATTGGGGGGGGAATGTTCCAGTTCCAAGGCCTGGTCTGATCTGCCTGTAAGACCGTGGGCTTCTCACCCTCGTGCACCACGACTCCCACTTAACCAGAACATTTGTTTAACCAGAACGCCCTCTGCCCTGACCACGCCCCCAGAACTTGACTGGACATCCCTCATTTATCCACAAATGACCTCTTTCCAGCCTGCAGGAAAGGGAGCAGCTCCGGTGTCTGGGTTTGGTGAGCACTGTCACTCTCACCCTCCAGGTCATTTCCTCCTGCAGGGGAGGGTCCTACCCACACATCGGCCTCTCTTCTCCCCCCACCCTGTCCTTCCTGTGGAGCCGGCTGTCTGGACACTGGCCAGCATCGGGGTCAGAGACCTGTGCATGGGGGCTGGGAGGGGCCTCCACAGCCAGTCGTTTCCCAAAGGGGCTGCTCTAGGGAGCCCGCAGACAGCACAAGGCGGCAGCTACCCTCAGCTTGCAGAGCCAGGCGGCCTGGCTGACTGCAGCAGGCTTTCTAATGCCACCAAGTTGACAGTTGTACCTCTCTCCCTGCTATGTGGGGGCCCAGAGATGGACAAGTCCCTGAGATGTGGCCCTGCAGGAGCCCATCGTCCAGTGGGAGACAGACGTCATGCTGTTCTTTTTAGGGAAGGAATAGGGTGCTAGGATACAATCAAAGAGGGGGCAGGGCATGATGGGGGCAGATGTAAGGAGGAGTTGGAATAAGCCAGGTTGAGGAGGCGGGTGACCATGTGAAGTGGGATGATGGGACGTGCAGGCCACGGGGGTTCAGAAAACGACAGCAATTCCTGTGGTTGCTTGTGTGATGAGATCATAGGATCATGGGGGGAGGGGTCTTAAAGGTCATATAGGCCAATGGCTCTCCACCAGGGGCAACCTTGCTCCCAGGGGAATGGCAATGTCTGGAGATGTTTTTGGTTAACACAGCTGGTGGGTTGAGGCCGGGGATGCTGCTCAATACCCTATAAGGCACAGGACAGTTCCCACCACAAAGACAAATCTGGGCCAGAAGTCAATCATGCAGAGGCTGAGAACCCTGCTCTAGGCTGACTTGTCCACCAACCTATTGTCTGATCTGTACTTGAGCACCTGCAGTGTTGGGGCGGTCACCGCCCATAAGGTGGCCTGTTCCACCTGTAACACTTTGGTGTATTCAGAATGCTCTTTTTCACAATGAGTTGAAATCCCTTTTCCGTGTTCCTATACCTTCCGAGCACTTATCCCAATCCTGCCCTTGGGACCACCTAGACCTAGCCTAATTCCTCTTCCGCTTGAGAGACCTCCTGATATTTGAGGACTTGTAAAGTTCTCCTGCTGCAGGCCAAACACCCTCCACATGACCAGGAAGTTTGACTTGGGGGCATGGTGGTCTCCTGCCTCAGGTTCTTTGCACTTGTGGGTAAAACACAGGATCCCATCACCCCAGCTCAGCATCAACAGGGCCAGCCTGCTGCAGGCCAGGAGAGCAGAAGCTGCCAGTGGTGACATCCGGGCCCTGAGGAACCCAACAGCCCTCCTCTCGCCTTCCCCCGTTCACTGCTCCCACCTGAATCTCTGGGTCGCACAGCTTCTCTGAACCTCAGTTTTGCCTCCTGACACCCACCATGACGTCCTCACTTGGTGAGGACACCCACCATGACGTCCTCACTCGGTGCCACGAAGCTCAGAGGAGGTACCTGATGGGAAGATGCTTCAGAAAGGTGAAAGCGTGGCACAAAACAGAATAGGGTTGCTGTCATCGTGACCACACTTACCCTTCCCTAAGTCTACACCATGGAGTCCCTGGGTGGCTCAAATGATTAATCACTCAGCTACTAACTGGAAGGTTGGCAGTTCAAGTCCCCAGAGGCACATCTGAAGAAAGACCTGGCAATCCGCCTCTGAACAGTCTTTGAAAATTCTGTGGGACACAGTCCTACTCTGCACACGTGGGGTCACCGTGAGTCAGAATTGACTTGATGACAACTGTTTTTAATTTAGACCAGCCCAGCTCAAAGTGTTTTCCCCGATGTTACTTTGTCTTCCTCCTAACTCTGTGGAGCAGAGGCCAGAGGCAGAGCTGCAAGTGTTATCCCCATCTTACAGATGAGCAAACGGAGGTTCAGAGACCACAATGAAGACATGGTAGAGCCACAAGCTGAACCCGGGTCCTCTGACTCCAAATTCAGGCAGCAGTGGGGAGGAAGAGGAGAGCAGCTGGTGCTGAGCCCTCGGGAGTCTGACCGGAGTGAGGGTGGGAAGGACCTGTGGCCAGGGCCAGTCCCAGCTGCACACATGCTTCTTCTGCTGCTTGTTGTAGTTGGGTTCACCTGAACACGGCTGCTGGGTGCATACCTAGCAGTGATTGCTGGGTCACTCTAAGGTGCATTGGTGGTGCAATGGTTAAGGGCTTGGCTGCTTACCAAAAAGCTGGCGGTTTGAACCCACCTGGCGATCTGCTCCTGTAAAGATTAACCCAAAGCCAAACCCATTGCTGTCGAGTTGATTCTGACTCATATCAACCCTGCAGGACAAGAGCAGCCTAGGAAACCCTATAGGGAAGTTCTACTCTGTCACATGGGATCACAAAGAGTTGGTATCAACTCAAAGGCACAAAACAAGAACATGCTAACCCTATGTTTCACGTTCAAGGAACTTCCAGACTGTTTTCCAAAGCGGCTGCAGCATTTTACATCCCCACCAGCAGGATACGAGGGTTCTGATTTCTCCACGTTCTCGCCAACGCTTATAATCATCTGACTTCCTGATTCTAAGCCATCTTAGAGAGTGTGAAGTGGTAAGCCTTAAACTCTTTCTCAGGCGGCAAGGCCTGGCAGTGGAGCTACAGGCACTGGAAGCTGATTCTGGGCTGGGAAGCCAATCAGTTCTGCCCGAGGGGTTTGGGAGAGGCC
Organism: Loxodonta africana; assembly: GCF_030014295.1. Classification (NCBI taxonomy): domain Eukaryota; kingdom Metazoa; phylum Chordata; class Mammalia; order Proboscidea; family Elephantidae; genus Loxodonta; species Loxodonta africana. Next base: position 26,887,388 of record NC_087360.1, on the reverse strand, counting down.
TTTTCACCTGGCTGAGCCTCGTCTTTCCCTTCTGTGGAATGAAACAATAGTAGGTGGCTGAGAGGTAGGTTGTGAAGTCCTTAGCATAGTGGCTTGGCATACAGCACGTATTACAGCCAGATGATCGCGTCAGTGCTCCAAAGCCAGCACAGGTTCTGGTGCGGGGTGGGCCTTCGTGGGTGTGGGTGGAGTGGATGGCGGCAAGCGTGCCCTGGGGCAGACACCAGCCGAGGACCTGGGCCCTGGGCTGGGCTGGACATGAGGAGGCCTGGGGAGGCACTCCCTGCCTCCCGTTCTGGGGAGCCTTGGCCAAAGCCCCTTCCAGAAGGCTCTTGCCTGGCTTGGGAACTGTTTTCTTTCTATAGGCATCTTTTGAGACTCAGCACATGTGAGCCACCTCCTGATGGTTTGAATTAGGAAGCAGCTGATCCCTTCTGGAAAACCCAGGGAAAAACATTCTTGTTGAAGGCCAGTCTCTCGCGGCAGGGCTGACTGGCTGGCCTGGCAATCCAGGGCACAAAGGCCTTCACTGGCAAAATCGGAGCCTTCACATTGGGGGCTCCCCTTAACCCCCTTCCCCCAGCTGTCCCCTGGACCTGGCAAACCTTGGCTGCCAGTGGAAGTCGGGACAAGACTCCTGCACCATCTGGGATCCTCCGCCCAGCAGTGTGTTAGTGGACTGAGGGCTGACTCAACTCCCAGCCTGGCAGAGGCCAGGTGTCTGGCACAGAGTAAAGGTGGTCCCCACTCCAGAAGAGGGGCCACTGGGGAGGGAGTAGGGCCAGAAGGAAGGTGCCAACAGGCTGGTTGGATGCTGAGCTTGGGGAAGGAGAGACAGCATTAACAGTTTTCATTTCACAGATGAGGAAGCTGAGGCTCACACAGCCAGACTGGCTCAGAAGCCTCATCTTTCCTTTCCACGCTCAGAATGGGAGTAAAAGTAAAAGTGCTCTGTGACCCAAAAGGCACAGCGCAGCCCTGAGGGGTTTTCAATGTCATCCTTAGCTGTTTTCCTCACCTGGGCTTGTCCCTCCCCACCGAGTAGCCAGAACAAGTAGTCGGAAAAGCATAGCGGGGCCGTCCCTCAGGCTAGACACTGCCTCACTGTGGCTTCCACGTGCTCACCAACAGAACCCTGTGACTGAGGCCCCCTTATCTCTGGCCCAGCCTCGAGGGTGCAGCTCATGTTCTGCTACTGGCTGAGAAGTCCAACCTAAGATGGACAAGGCCGATTGTCTGGGCCTGGGGGGCCCTGATAAGGTCCCCTGCAGCATGCTACAGGGCACCAGGAAGCCCTCCACCCACCTTCCTGCACTCAGCCCCTACTGCCCCCTGCTCCTTAACTTCTAGAAGGACAGACACGCCAAGGGTGGGCCTTGGAGCTCAGCAGCCCTCACCCTCGAAGCCTACCTCCTCACCGCTCCTCGGGTGAACCAGGCCGGGGTCCAAACCTCTGCCACATCCCAGCACTGGATGTGGGTGTCTGTTTCCTGATCCTAAAATGAGGTTTCTCTTGTCTCTACGCCATGGTGCTGCTGGAAAGATCAAATGAGGTGGCACATGGCACACATGAGAACAGGCTGGCATGTACAGTAGGCGCTCCACAATTGGTCAGTTGATTTGTTTTCCCAGCCCTTGTGCCCTGAGGATTTTCTTGGCTTTAACCTTTAGGGAAGTAGATAGCCAGGTCTTTCTTCTGTGGCACGTCTGGGTGGGCTGGAACCACCAACCTTTAGGTTAATTGTCGAGCTCAAACCATTTGCACCAGCCAGGTACCTTATCTAGGGATTGTGAGGTACAGATGACTTTGCCTTTTTTCCCCCAGTGTGTGTGTATATCCCCTTGTCTGCACTGTGCATAATTCACTTCCATAATTAGAGAAGAATCCCAAATAAATGTTATTGAAAGAAGGAACCGCTCCACTTGATTGAAACCCCATTGGATTACACAGTCTTTTGTTTTCCGAGGCTGTGTGGGCAATGGTCATCATCTAGGCAGTGGTTTTGTCTTACACTTGACCCCCGTGGCTCCCGCTTAGCACTGGATGTGGAGCTGCACTCCCAGGCCCCTCACCTTTGACCCTCACTGACTCTCCAGCCTCAGTCCTTAGGGAATGACCACCACAAGCCATCTGGGATCTTTTCTCATCTACCCTCCCCATTTCAAATGTTCTAGCTGCTTCCAAAGTGTGGCTCAAATACCATCTCCCGTGGGCTACCCGGCACTCCTGCCCTGGACTCTCTCCGGACGCCTTCATCCTTCCTTGGAGCTTTGCAGTCTGTCCTGCTCATTGACCCTCAGACTGTAAGTTCCTCCAGATCAGGAGATGCATCCGACACCTCCCGCAGCACAGCACCTGGTGTGGTGCTCAGGGAGAAGCTGAGGATTGGAATCATGAGTTCATGAGTGGTGATAATGGTTCTAGGGGTGATGATGGCAGCTGCTGTGTGCTGACCACTGACCTAGAGCCTTGACCTGCTCAGCTCTTTACCTGGATTATGTCATGTAACAAACACCCCCACTCCCTGCCCCGGCAACCCAGAGGCTAAATTGTCCTGCTCGCGGCGATCTCGTGAGTTTTATACCGGAACTGCTCTCCGTAGGGTTTTCAATGGCTGTGATCTTACAGAAGTAGACCCACCAGGCCTTTCTTCCACAGCACCACTGCGCGGATTCAAACCATCCAACTTTCGGTTAGTCATTAGGCATAAACGATTTTTGACATAATCATGGTGCTACTAGCTGCTCTTTTGTCAGGAGGATGGTACTTAAGAAAGAAGTCCAAGCTGCACTGAAGGAACGGGCGAAAAACAAGGCTCCAGGAATTGACGGGAAACCAACTGAGATGTTTCAACAAATGGATACAACACTGGAGGCACTCACTCATCTATGCCAAGAAATCTGGCAAACAGCTGTCTGGACAAGTGACTGGAAAGGATCCGTATTTGTGCCCATTCCAAAGAAGGTGACCCAAGAGAATGCAGAAATTATAGAACAATATATCATTAATATCACACGCAAATAAAATTATGCTGAGATAATTCAAATACAAATGCAGCAGTATATCACCAGGGAACCACCAGAATTCAAGACGGATTCAAAGAGGACACGCCTGTCAGGAGCAGGCAGCAGGGTTACGTGGGATGCAGACCAACATTGTCCTTCAAACAGAGCGATGATGATGAGGAGGAGGAGGAGGAGGGTGGCTGACTGCCCTCCCTTCCCACCCGAGGGCCTATTTCAGTTAGACAGACAGACAGACAGACACACACACACACATGACTAAGTACAGGCAGTCCCCAGGGTTACAAAAATCTGACTTACAGACAACTCATACTTGCTCTTTAATGTTATGTAAATTTGCCCGCCCTTTGAAAGGACTGAACCAACTTCTCACGACAAATTCTCCATCACAGTCACTTCCACTTGCTTCACTTGCAGCTTTTAAATAATTGAAAAGACTTTGAGCCTTTTCTTACACTAAAGTAAGGCTAAGTAAAAATCATACGGACCTGTTGCGACTTACCTACAAATTTGACTTAAAGACATAGTTACGAATGGATCTTGTTCATAGCCCCGGGGGCCTGCCTGTAATGGTAGCTGGGCACCATCTAGTTCTTCTCGTCTCATGGTAAAGGAGACAGTTGTTTGTGGAGGCAATTAGCCACACGTTTCATCTCCTCCTCCTATTCCTAACTAACTCTCCTTCCTCTTTTGCTCCAGGGAAACACAGACCAATTGTTGTGTTTTGGACGGCCGCTTCATTCTCTCTTTTTCTAACAACTGCTTCTTTTGTTTCCATTTGGGAAACCACACCTCCACACACTCAGGCCATGTAATAGGCTGAAAATGGCCCCTAAAGATGTCCATGTCCTAATCTGGAACCTGTGAATGTTCCTGTATGTAGCAAAAGGAGCTTTGCAGATGGGATTAGGTTAAGAATTTTGTGATGGGGAGATTATCTGGATTATCCAGGTAGACTCAATGAAATCCCAAGGGTCTTTGTAAGAGGGAGCAGGAAGAGTCAGAGGAAAAGACGATGTGAAGATGGAAGCAGAGATTGGAGTGGTAAGCTTTGAAGATGGAGGAAGGAGCCATAAGCCAAGAAATACAGGCAGCCTCTAGTAGTTGGGAAAAGCAAGGAAACAGATTCTTTCCTAGAGCCTCCAGAAAAAGCCAGCCCTGCTGACAGCTTGACTTTATCCAGTAAAAATGATTTTGGACTCTGGTCCCAAGAATTTTAAAGGAATAAATTTGTATTGTTTTAAATCACCTTATTTGTGGCAATTTGTTAAAGCAGTCGCAGGAAAATAATACAGTCCGTGCTGTTTGCATGACCCGATACACCTAGACCCCCAGCATGCACACATGTTCAGGCATCGTCAATCATAGGCTGTCTTCTGCTGCCGTGATTAGTTCAGAGATGTATGTGTGATGAGAACCAATTCCCATACTACTGTGGGAACACCTGGTGCAGAGAAGCTCTGTTGAAGGCCACCCTGTGAACAAAGAGCAGCAGAGAAGAAAGCAGCTTGGAAATGTTGACAGTTTGAGTCCTGATGACACTGAACACCTGAATTATGCTGTGCCTGAAGTCATCCACCACTGTGCTTCTTCATTACCTGGGTCAGTAAATACATTTTTTTTTGCTTAAAAAAAAAAAACAAACACAACTAAACTGAGATGTAATTTCTAATTATCATATTAGCAAAAATCAAAAAGTTTAACGATATATAATATGATGGTGAGGCTGTGGAGAACCAGATATTCTCATATTGCTGGGGGGGTGGGGTGTAAGCTAATACACCCCTTATGAAGGAGAATTTGGAAGCATTCACAAAAATTATGCCCTCTAGTTGAATGGACACGGGAAATACAGGGTGGACAGGAATGTGCTGTCACATTCTAGGGAGCGCAACTAGGGTCACATAACAAAGTGTGTGTAAGTTTTTGTATGAGAAACTGACTCGAATTCTAAACTTTCACTTAAACCACAATAAAAAAAAATTATGCCCTCTACCCCCATATTTCTACTTTTGGAAAACTGGCCTAGAGATGTATTAGCCAAAAAAAAAAAAAAAAACCACTGCCATCGAGTCAGTTACAACTCATAGCAACACTGTAAGACAGAGCAGAACTGCCCCATAGGATTTCCAAGGGACAGCTGGTGAACTCGAACTACTGACCTTTCGGTTAGTAGCTGAGCTCTTAACTGCTGCACCACCAGCTGATCCTGACTCATGGCAACCCCATGTGTTACACAATAGAGCTGCTCCACAGAGTTTTCCTGGCTGTAATCTTTACGGATGCATGTTACCAGACTTTTCTTCCATGATGCTGCTGAGTGGGTTCAAACCACCACCATTTAGGTTAGTAGATGAGTGCAAACCGTTTGCATCACCTAGGGACCTTTTTCTGGATACAGTAGGGAATATTGTACTGATTCTGCTGAAAATCATTCAAAAGTGTTTGCAGCAGTACATTGGCAGGTAACTGCCAGAAATTCAAGCCTGATTCAGAAGAGGACATGGAATGAGGGATATCCTTGCTGTCAGATGGAATCTTGACTGAAATGACAGAATACCAAAAAGATGTTTACCTGTGTTTTATTGACTATGTAAAGGCATTCGACTATGTGGATCAATAAATTATGGACAACATTGCAAAGAATGGGAATTTGAGAAACTTAATTGTGCTCCTGCAGAACTTATACATTTGCAGCTATTAGAGCAAAACAAGGGGATAGCGCATGGTTTACAGTCAGGAAAGGTGTGTGTCAGGGTTGTCCTCTTTCACCATACTTATTCAAACTGTATGATGAGCAAATAATCTGAAAAGCTGAACTATATGAAGAAGAATGAAGCATCAGGATTGGTGGAAGACTCATAAACAAACTGATTTGTGGATAACATAACCTTGCTTGCTGAAAGTGAAGAGGACTTGAAGCACTTACTAATGAATATCAAAGACTACAGCCTTCAGTATGGGTTACACCTCGACATAAAGAAAACAAAAATCCATAAATGGAGACAAGATTGAAGTTGTCAAGGATTTCACTTTACTTGGATCTACAGTCAACACCCATGGATGCAGCAGTTAGGAGATCAAAGGATGCGTTGCGTTGGGCAAGTCTGCTGCAGAAAATCTCTTTATTCAAAAGCAAAGACGTCACCTTGAGGACTAAGGCGAGCCTGACCCAAGCCATGATATTTTCAATTGCCTCCTATGCATGTGAAAGATGGACAATGAAAAAGAAAGATAGAAGAAGACTGACGCCTTTGAATTGTGGTGTTGGTGAAGAATACTAAATATACCACGGACTGCCAGAAGAACGAACAAACCTGTCAAGAAGGAGAACTGCCAGAATGCTCCTTGGAAGCAATGATGGCGAGACTACCTCCCACATAATTTGGACATGTTATCAGGAGGGATCAGTCCCTGAAGACGGACATGATGCTTGGTAAAGTAGAGGGTCAGCGAAGAAGAGAAAGACCCTCAATGAGATGGATTGACACAGTGGCTGCAATAATGGACTCAAACATAGCAACAACCATGAGGATGATGCAGGACTGGGCAATATTTCGTTCTGTTGTAGATAGGGTTGCTATGAGTTGGAACCAACTTGACGGCACGTAACAACAACAAAACTGATTCTGTGGAATTTGTTCCTATGAAGTGAAAAGAAATAGTGTTAATTTCAAAGCATCTGCCAGTTTTCTGTATTGCCCAGGGCAGGTGCTTCATTAGGCATTTTTTTTTTTTTGGTATGAATATGCCTTAGAAGTATCAATGCTAATTTATCTTACGGTGCTATTGTTATTATTGAATCTCCCTTTTCCCCTTTTGGAAATCCTGGTGGTGTAGTGGTTAAGAGCTACGGCTGCTAACCAAAAGGTCGGCAGTTCAAATCCACCAGATGCTCCCTGGAAACCCTGTGGGGCAGTTCTACTCATAGGGTTGCTATGAGTCGGAATCAACTTGACAGCTACAGGTTTGGTTTTTTTTCTTCCTGTTTTGATTAAAAAGTACCGCATTCATTGGGTAGATCTAATTTTCCAAAGTTATTCAGTTATTTGCAATCAGGCATTGAAAGCCGTTTTAAAAATGCTAATGTTTTGAAGAATAACATAAAGTAATAAATGAGCACTTTCTATGTCCCAGGAGAAGTTCTGGGTACTTGACTTTATATTCTTTCACTGTTTTCTCCTTCCATCCGTCCCTCCCTCCCCTTCTTCCTTCCTTTTCCTTTTTTTTTTAATTTTTTTTTTTTTGTAAAAATACATATAACAAAATATTTGCCACTAACTAGATAGTAGACAAGAATTATCTTAGGCGAAAGGAAAGGCAACACACAATACAGGGGAAGTCAGCACAACTGGACTAAACCAAAAGCTAAGAAGTTTCCTGAATACAACTAAACACTTCAGGGGACAGAAGGGGGGGGTTGGGGACCATGGTTTCAGGGTACATCTAGGTCAATTAGCATAATAAAATTTAAGAAAACGTTCTGCATTCCACTTTGGTGAGTGGCGTCTGGGGTCTTAAAAGCTAGCAAGCAGCCATCTAAGATGCATCAATTGGTCCCCACCCAAGTGGAGCAAAGGAGAATGAAGAACACCAAAGACACAAGGAAAATATGAGCCCAAGAGATAGAAAGGGCCACATAAACCAGAGACTCTATCAGCCTGAGACCAGAAGAACTAGATAGTGCCAGTTACCACTAATGACCACCCTGACAGGGAACACAACAGAGAGTCCCTGACAGAGCAGGAGAAAAGTGGGGTGCAGAACTCAAATTCTAGTAAAAAGACCAGACTTAATGGTTTGACTGAGACTGGAGGGACCCCAGAAGACATGGCCTCCAAACTTTCTGTTAGCCCAAAACTAAAACCATTCCCAAACCCAACTCTTTCAGACAAAGATTAGACTGGACTATAAGATATAAAATGATATTCGGGTGCTTCTTTAGCTCAAGTAGATACATGAGACTAAATGGGCAGCTCCTGTCTGGAGGCGAAAAGAGAAGGCAGAAATGGATAACAAGCTGGTTGAATGAGCACAAAAAATCCAGGGTGGAAAGGGAGCGTGTGCTTTCACATTATAGAGAGAGCAACTAGGGTCACATAACAACGTGTGTATAAATTTTTGTATGAGAAACTAACTTGAGCTGTAAACTTTCACTTAAACCACAATAATATAAAAAATAGAGGAAAAAACTTGCCAGTTCATTATTTTTTACACGTATGATTTAAAGACACTGGTTACATTCATGACATGCAACCATCACCACTATCCATTTCCAATTTATTCTATCACCAATAACAGAAACTCAGTGCTCCTAGCAAAAACTGCACCCCCCCAACCCTGTAACCACTAATAAACTTAGGACTGTATACAGTGGCCTATTCTAGATATTTCTATAAGTGGAATCATACAATATTTGTCCGTTTCTGACTGACTTATTACACTCAGCATAATGTTTTCAAGATTCATCCATGTTGTAGCATGTATCAGGACTTCATTTCTCTTTACGGCTGAGTAATAGCCCATTGTCTGTATATACTGCATTCTGCTTACCATTCAGCTGCTGATGGACATTTAGGCTGTTTCTACCCCCTGGCTATTGTGAACAGAGCTGCAGTGAATGTGACACACAAGGCACTCCTTTTCTCAATCGCCCTTAGTGACTCCTGTAAAAATAGTAGCTATGCCCTGCAGACTTGCTGGTGTCTAACGACTGAAAGATCAAAAACGCCCAAACTCTTACGGAATTAACCTGCTGGAGAGTAACTGCCAGACCTTGGGTTTATTGCCCCCTGTGACCCACAAAGTATTCTCTGCCTAAAGTAACAATTCCTCAGGCCATCCTCAGGATTGGTCCTAAGAGACTGCGTGATCACCAACTGCCCACATTTATGGCTATAAACTATCTGGAACCCTTTATGATATTTTTACAAATATTAAGCCTTAATTAAGTTTTTAACTTCCTGGTTTTTTTTGTTTTTTTTTTTAATAAGGTCATTGATATTACTAAGATCACCGTGATGGACGCCCAATATATACAAACATTTTGTGATAGCTACACTTTTGTTATTAAGGTTTTTTTTTTTTTTGTACTTTAGATTAAGGTTTGGAGAACAAACTAGCTTCTCATTAAACAATTAGTACACGTATTGTTTTGTGACACTGATTACCAACCCTACAACATGTCAGCATTGTACCTTCTCCCCCTTGGGTTCCCAACCACCAGCTTTCCTATCCCCTCCTGCCTTCTAGTCCTTGCGCCTGGGCTGGCGTGCCCCTTTAGTCTCATTTTGTTTTCTGGGCCTGTCTAATCTTTGGCTGAAGGGTGAACCTCTGGAGTGACTTTATTATTGAGCTAAAATGGTGTCTGGGGGCCATACACTCTGGTTTCTCTAGTCTCTATCAGGCCAGTAAGTCTGGTCTTTCTTTTGGAGTTAGAAATTTTCTCCTGCTCTATCTAGGACCCTCTATTTTGATCTCTGTCAGAGCAGTCGGTGGTGGTAGCCAGGCAACATCTAGTTGTGCTGGACTCATTCTGGTGGAGGCTGTGGTAGTTGTGGTCCATTAGTCCTTCTGACTAATCTTTCCTGTGTTTCTGGTTTTCTTCATTCTCCCTTGCTCCCGATGGGGTGTGATCAGTTGAGTATCTTGGATGGCCGCTTCCAAGCTTTTAAGACCCCAGACGCTACTCACCAAAGTAGAGTGTAGAACATTTTCCTTATGAACTATGTTATTCCAATTGAGCTAGATGTTCCCAGAGACCATGGTCCCCACAGCCCTCAGTCCAGCAATTTGGTCCCTCGGGGAGTTTGGATGTGTCTATGGCGCTTCCATGACCTTGCCTTGGACCACTTGTGCTAGCTTCCCCAGTATTATGTACTGTCTTACCTTCACCAAAGTTACCACTTATCTATTGTCTATTTTTTTTTTATTGTCTACTTAGTGTTTTTCCTTCCCCACCCCTCCCCTCCCTCGTAACCATCAAAGATTGTTTCCTTGTGTGTGTAAACCTTTTCATGAGTTTTTATAGTAGTAGTAGTTGTTGTTAGGTGCCTTCAAGTTGGTTCCAACTCATAGTGATCCTATACACAACAGAATGAAACACTGCCTAGTCCTGTGCCATCCTCACAATTGTTGCTATGCTTGAGCCTACTGTTGCAGCCACTGTGTCAATCCATCTCATTAAGGGTCTTCCTCTTTTTCACTGATCCTCTACTTTACGAGCATGATGTCCTTCTCCGGGAACTGATTCCTCCTGATAACATGTCCAAAATAAGTGAAACTGAGTCTCACCATCCTTCCTTCTAAAGAGCATTCTGGTTGTGCTTCTTCTAAAACAAGTATGTTCGTTCTTTCGGCAGTCCACGGTATTTTTAATATTCTTCGCCAACACGATTCAAAGGTGTCAATTCTTCTTCGGCCTTCCTTATTCATTGTCCAGCTTTCACATGTATATGAGGCAATTGAAAATATCATGGCTTGGGTCACGCACACCTTAGTCCTCAAGGTGACATCTTTGTTTTTCAACACTTTACAGATGTCTTTTGCAGCCAATTTGCCCAATGCAATGTGTCTTTTCATTTCTTCACTGCTGCTTCCATGGGTATTGATTGTGGCTCCAAGTAAGATGAAATCCTTGACAACCTCAATCTTTTCTCCATTTATCATGATGTTGCTTATTGGTCCAGTTGTAAGGATTTTTGTTTTCTGTATGTTGAAGTGCAATCCATACCGAAGGCTGTGGTCTTCGATACTCATCAGTAAGCGCTTCAAGTCCTCTTCAGTTTCAGCAAGCAAGGTTCTGTCATCTGCATAACGCAGGGTGTTAATAAGTCTTCTTCTAATCCTGATGCCCATTCTTCTTCATATAGTCCAGCTTCTTGGATTATTTGCTCCGCATACAGATTGAATAGGTATGGTGAAAGGATACAACAACCCTGAAGCACACCTTTCCTGACTTGAAACCATGTAGTATCCCCTTGTTCTGTTCGAATGATTGCCTCTTGATCCATATACAGATTCCTCATGAGCACAATTAAGTGTTCTGAAATTCCCATTCTCCACAATGTTATCCATTTGTTATGATCCACACAGTTGAATGCCTTAGCATAGTGAATAAAACGCAGGTAAACATTTTTCTGGTATTCTCTGCATTCAGCCAGGATCCATCTGACATCGGCAATGACATCCCTGGTTCCACGACCTCTTCTAAATCCGGCTTGAATTTCTGGCAGTTCCCTGTCGATAAACTGCTGTAGCCGCTTTTGAATGATCTTCAGCAAAATTTTGCTGACATGTGATATTAATGATATTGTTTGATAGTTTTTGCATTCAGTTGGATCATCTTTCTTGGGAATAGAAATAAACACAGATCTCTTTCAGTCAGTTGGCCAGGTAGCTGTCATCCAAATTTCTTGGCATAGATGAGTGAGCACTTCCAGCACAGCTTCCCTTTGTTCCAACATCTCATTTGGTATTCTGTCGATTCCTGGAACCTTGTTTTTCACCAATGCCTTCAGTGCAGCTTGGACTTCTTCCTTCAGTACCATCGGTTCCTGATCATATGTTGCCTCCTGCAATGATTGAATGTCAACCAATTCTTTTTGGTATAGTGACTCTGTGTATTCTTTCCATCTTCTTTTGATGCTTCCCGCATCATTTAATATTTTCCCAGTAGCATCCGTCAGTATTGCAACTCCAGGCTTGCATTTTTTCCTTTGGTTCTTCCAGCTTGAGAAATGCTACATGTGTTCTTCCCTTTTGGTTTTCTATCTCCAAGTCTTTGCACATTTTATTATAATACTTTACTTTGTCTTCTCGAGCTGGCCTTGGAAACCTTCTGTTCAGGTCTTTTACTTCATGATTTTTTCCTTTCACTTCAGCTACTCGATGTTCAAGAGCAAGTTTCAGAGTCTCTTCTGACATCCATTTAGGTCTTTTCTTTGTGTGTTGCTGTAATGCTGGAAGCTATGCCGCCATATTCAAATACCAGCAGGGTCACCCATGGAGGACAGGTTTCAGCTGAGCTTCTAGATTAGGACAGACGAGGAAGAAGGACCCAGAGGTCTACTTCTGAAAAGAATTAGCCAGTGAAAACCTTATGAATAGCAGTGCAACATTGTCTGATATATTGCCAGAAGACAAGCCACTCAGGTTGGAAGGCATTCAAAAGACTGGGGAAGAGCTGCCTCCTCAAAGTAGAGTCGACCTTAATGGCGTGGATGGAGTCAAGCTTTAGGGACCTACATTTGCTGATGTGGCGTGACTCAAAATGAAAAGAAACAGCTGCAAACATCCATTAATAATTGGAACCTGGAGTGTACAAAGTACGAATATAGGAAAACTGGAAAATGTCAAAAATGAAATGGAACACATAAAGATCCATATCCTAGGCTTTAGTGGCTGAAATGAACTCGTATTTGTTTTTTTATAGTAGTGGTCTCATACAACATTTCTCCTATTGTGGTTGGCAAATTTCACTCAGCATAATGTTCTCCAGATTCATCCATGTTGTGAGATGCTTCACAGGTACATCATTGTTCTTTATCATTGTGTAGTATTCCATTGTGTATATGTGCCATAGTTTGTTTATCCATTCATCTGTTGATGGGCACCTAGGTTGTTTCCATCTTTTTGCTGTTGTGAACAATGCTGCAATGAACATGGTTGTGTGTATGTCTTTTCGGGAGACGGCTAGAGAAATAAGACCCACTAGGCATTTTAAAAGTTGCTGCCCACCAAAACCACCCAACATTTTTATTCAAGCTGCTGTTACATTCCAGCACATGGATGAGCAGTAGGTTTTTAGGTCTTTCATGAGGACTTTACATTTCAACATATGAGACCAGGTCCGTGTTTGAAATATTTTAAAGTCACCATCTATTCGCTCATCCCACAAATGCATCCCAAGGGTCCCAGTGGAGATACTGGTTTTAAAGATGAGCAAGGCAGGGCTTTTCCTTCCCCCATTTAGGTCACCTAGAGGCAGGGGAGAAAGCCAAGTTAGTGATCTTGGTCAAGATGTGGTGGGAGCCTAGGAAGTCATGGTGGCATTCTGGTGGGGACCAGGACAGAGGCCCACATATACCAGGGAACAGGTGTGGGCTGAGCTGTGAGTGGCTCAGGGTGAACAAGGGATAATGAAAGCTTGGCTCCACCTGAGGGCAGAACACAGCTTAGTGACTATTGGACATGGCTACTGGAAAGGAGGGTCCGGGCTAGAAAAAACTAGACTTCGAGGGAACCCTCCAGCAGGGCCAGGAGGATTAGGCAGGAAAAGCATTCCTAGCCCAAGAGGCCTCTCTCCAGGCTCAAACCTGGAGGGCACGTACAAGAACCACTCCCCTTTGCTGAACAGTACTAAATGCCGAGCACTGTGATGAGAGCTGGTACTTCATCCTCACAACCCCCTCCAAGGAAGCTTCCACTGTTATCCCCATTTGCAGATGAAGACACTGAGGTTTAGAGAGAGTCAAGCAACTTGCCCAGGGTCATGTAGCTGCTCGGCAGTAGAACAAGGACCCAGATGGGTCAGTCTGAAACCAAAGCTCTAACTCTTGACTACCATGTTACTCCTGAGGTACTTGTGTTGTTGAAATGTGTTGAGCAAGTAACACCTGTTACCACTTCCAGCAAGGGAATCCCATCTCACAGAGCGTACAGCTCACTCCATAGTTTGCAGGTGTCGGGGTTGCCAAGGAAGACGTAACTCAGACACAAGCTGGGTGGTACAATGCTCTGCTTACACAGAGAAGAGACAAAGCAAGATCAGCTTCAACTGTGGCTGTCAGTTGCCCATGGCCTGCAGCCAAAGCAGGGAGATAGTCTGTAGGTGCACTTCTTGTACTGCAGGAGGACCCTGCTCCCTCCCTACAAGAAAGAGATAGGGCAGTGGGGTTGGTCAGGTGCCCCATAAACACACTTAGCTTAAAGCAGTTCCTGGGAATGTTGACATGTGCTCAGGGTAAAAAAAGAGGGTTGTGCTGACAGACAGCAGTCCACTACAGAATGTGTTTTGGGCTGAGATGCTCCAGAAAGTGAGTGAGCCCACACTCATATCCCATCCAAGAAATCAGGCTGACACATCTGATCCTAAACACAAGCTTCAGCCATGAGTCACAGGAAGGCACAGGCTGCACTTGGACTGGCCCTTTTGTAAAATGAATGAACACCCCACAAGGGTGCCACTGCCATCCTGAATGTTCTTTGTGCCTGAAGTTAACTCTTGTGAAAAGCAAAAGCCCAGAAGGCAGACAGACCCAGGCTTGAGCCCTGAGTGGGTGGCTGAAGAAATGTGTGAGCTCAGACAAGTCCTTTAGCCCCTCTGAGCCTTGGTTTCCTCATCTGTAAAAATGAAGGCAAGACGTCCCTTTAGAGGCCTATTGGAATCGAATAGGACAATAAATGTAAAATTGTGATTAGCCCAGTACCAGACCTAAAACAGATGCTAAATGGATGGTAACACCTGTACTCATCCTGGAGGCCTCTGAATACCTGAGAAAGAACAGTCCGAGGACACAGACAGGGACAAACTCCTCCGGGAGTCAGGCAGCTCTGCTCTTCCCCACTGATAGGTTTTTTTCTTAGCCTTGTTTCCACAGAGTGATCAGCAGGAACACCCTTAAAAGGAAAGGGTCCTTTTTGATTTATTCATAGAGAAAAATTAGGAGAGGGTAAGTGGGGGAAAAAATAAAAGAGCGGCCACAAGATACTAAGAAATCATGAATATGGATGGCAGCTTTAAAAAGACAAGGAAGGGGGGCTGAGTCCCAGGTGAAGGGAGGCATGCAGGGAGGGGCTGCAGTCTGGGATGTGGCCAGGGGTCTAACCTGCAAGAAGGCAAAGGTCACCTCCAAATGAGGAGGACGCTTTAAGGTCCTCCCAAATCAGGCCCCATCTCCAATCTGCCCACCCTAGGCTCAAACGGCTCAGTTCAGTAGCCCAAAGGGACCAGTTCAGTAGCCTAAACAGACAGGATTGTCATGGGTGGGCCTTTTTTTAAAAAAAAAAAAACCTTTTCTCTAAGGCCAGGAGGGTTTTTCTGTTTAGAGCTGATCCTTGGAAGAGGAAAGATCTCTTTGGAGGATGACAGGCTCCGACACCCCCTGCTAGGAAGCAGAGCCTCCAGCCAGCCCTCACAAACCCTCCTTGGAACCTTGTCCCAGCTTCTGGAGATGAGCTTTTACGCTCAGTTTGGCTGCATTCCAGCCAAGTACAGACTCAGAAGCTGCAATGCAGCCCATGAAGGGAGCTATTTGTAGGCCCCATTTCAATCTTAATCAGCACAGACAGTAAGACAAAGGCCTGAAGGTGGCCAGACCCAGGGGTGCCAGCAGGGACAAAGTCCCAGGCAAACAGGTCAGGGAAAAGGCAAGATCTCCTTATGTGGAGACAGAAGCCCCCAGACTCTGCTTCCGCATTAGGTACAGAAGACGTGATGAAGGGGCACTGCAGGCAGAGAATCTGGCTCCTGCAGTGTCTGAGGAGTTACTGAGAAAAATGAGCCGAGAGGGAAGACAGTGCCTTCCAATTGTAGGACAAGCTGTACCTGGGGAGCTTGTTAAAACTATATCCTCGGTCCATCCCAGGTCAACTGAGAATCCTAGGAGTGGGGCTTGGGAACCTGTTTCTAATCACCTCCTAAGGTGGGTGACTCTCCCACTCAGCGAAGTCTGAGTACCTCTGGGCTGGACTGTATCTGCCTCTGGAATTCAAAAGGATGGTGTAGCTGGAGGGAAGGAGAGGCGCCGGCAGTGACGTCATCTAACAGCGACTGGAGAAGTCCTGGCCGGTCTAAGAGTCTCCCTTATTACTGGGAAGTGTTTTTTATCCCAGAGGTCCACGTTACTCCAGGATAATCAGCACGAGAAAACTCCACATAAAGTGAATACTTCTGCAGCGGAGACCAAAGCTTCAAAGTATATTGGGGGTAAAAAAACAGTTTGGGGCTATCTTGAAAAATACAAATGTATTTTATCTTGTATTCAGGAGCTTTAAGTTATAATTGCAACTATGTAAATAACTCTTAAATCTTTTTACATCTTTAATTCTTAGGATGGGAGCCCTGGTTGTGCAGAGTGGTTAAGAGCTTGGCTACTAACCAAAAAGAAGGCAGTCTGAATCCACCAGCTGCTCCTTGGAAACCCTGTGGGGCGGTTCTATTCTGTCCTATAGGGTCGCTATGAGTTGGAATCAACTCTGCGGAAATGGGTTCGGGTTTCTGGCATTCTTAAGGAGTCCCTGGGTCGCACAAACGTTTAAGCACTTGACTACTGACAGAAGGGTTGGTGGTTCGAACCCACCCAAAGGCAACTCAGAAGAAAGCCTGGCAATCTTCCTCCAAAAGGTCACGACCACTGAAAATTCTATGGAGAAAGTTCTACTTTATCACAGGGGGTCACCATGAGTTGGAATCACCTCAATGGCAACTCACATCATTCTTAACGTATTTTCATATCTTAGTTCTCAAAATGAAGAAAGAATTGAGTACTAATTTTTTGGGAGAGTGGGGAAGACACAGTATAACTTTTCTGACAAAATTGCCCACGACCACTCTATGCCATCCTTCATTTTGTTTGACTCTTGCAGGAGGATCATCAAGGAGGTAACTGGGTAAGAATTTCAGATGTTCTCACCTATTTTCCCTAAGGCTTAAGCAATTGATAGGTGAGGAGGGAACGCTGATCAAGGATTAATTTAATATGTGAGAAGTTCACTAGTATTTTTCTGCTAGGCTGACTTTGGCTTTGCCTGCAACCTCTTAACAGCAGGGACTAGTGTACTAAATATCAAGGTAATGTGGTCCCCAAGGCAGAAACAAATATGGTGTGTGGACAAGAGGACAGCACCCCGCTGCAGAGGCAGTCGGAGTCTTCGTGCACTCGGCTTTCCCAGCCACCTAGAGAATGCCCGTCCACAACTGCCTGTTCACACTGTGCTCTGGCTCCCACCTGCCCTTCTGGAGGGCAGAGCTGCCCCTCCCCCACTAAGGAGCCACAAAACAAAGGCCATTTGGTCAGGTGACACTTTAATAGGCTGGAAACACAACACCTGCCTTTGGACACTATCAAGAGCCACACATGGGCCAGGGCAGAACAGAGGTGCAGGCGCCACGGTGGGGCTTTGAGGGAACCGTGGTGGCTTTGAGGGAACCGTGGTGGTCAGCGATGGCTGAAGAATCCTTGAGGATGGTTATATTTAAACGGTTTCATCCTACTTGGACCCCTAGGGAAACAGAAGGGAAAGCAGTTAACACCAAGTCCTCCTGACTGATAAAATAACTTATGACTCATCCACACAAGGGAATATTATATAGTGGTTTAGAAAAAAAAAAAAGAGGTGGAGTTACGTGACATGGAACATGGTAAGAAAAGCAGGCTGCAGAACATGTCAGGTGTGATACCATTTTTGTAAAAACGTATTCCTGTGCTTGTAAATGCATTAACGCACATCTGGAAGGGCCCTTGCTGGCCGTGGGCACTTCTGGGAACAGGGCATGGACACCCTCACTTTTTGCATTATTCATGCTGCTTAAATGTTTTAACATCTCTTATTTTTTGTAATAAAAACAAATACGTTTTATTTTTTGTAATTAAAAAAAAAACAAAGCCCATTTTAGAAACTCTCTCCCTGCGCCCCTGTGTAAGGAGATTCTCACACACAGAGTCTGGAAGTGAAAAGAATCTGCCCTAAGGGCCTACCAGGAGCTGTGTCCTGGGTCCTTCCTATCTCCCAGGAGCTAGCTGTATCATTTCCCAGGTCTTACAGACCGAAGAAACAGGCTCAGGGAGGTCACCTGACTGTCCAACATTATGCAGCCAGGAAATGGCAGAGCCAACATCCAAGACCAGGTATGACGCCAAAGCCTGTCAGCCACAGACATTTGAGGCGGCAGGGCAAGACCTGTGTCCAAAGCCTCCCCCCTGCGAAGATAAGGTTGTAATCTTGGGCCCCCGAGCAGAACTCCACAGAGGGACCTCTTCTCACAACTCCATGATGAATCCATGTCCAGCTAGAAGGGCCCCTTCCTCCCACTTTTGTCTGCCTGTGATGGTTGACAGTCCATAGCCAGAGGCAACATCCTGGGTCTTGGTCCAAGGGGGTATGTGTGTGTATGTGTGTGTGTGAGTGTGCCTTCTGTGTATGTATGCATGTGTATGTATGCCTATCTGTGTAAGTATATTTGGTATGACTGTGCGTTCATGTGTATGCGTATATTATGCGTGTATGCATGTATATGTGCATATGGTATGAGTGCGTATATGTGTGTTTGTGTATATGCATGTGTGTATCTGTACGTTTATACGTGTATGTATGCATGTGTGTATGTGTGTGGTGTGTATGTGTATGTGGTATGAGTGTGTCTGTGTGGTGGGGAGTGTAAAGAGGGGAGAATGGCAGTTATTATTCTAGCACCAGTGGTTGAGGGCTTACTCCCATGTTCAATCTTATTTAATTTCATCCTCCCAACAACACTCAAGGCAGGTGCTGCCTTACAGGTGAGGAAACTGAAGCTCAGAGGCTTGACATGAATAGACCCTAATTGCACCTATAGGACATGGAGGAGCTGGAATTTGAACCCAGGTCTTTCTGAACCCAAAGCTCGTGATCAGAATCAGGGTGTCATATGCCTCCCAACCCCAGGAGGGCACAGAGTCATCTGGGCAACATCAGGCCTGCTGTGGAGGGAGAGATCAGAGCCCGGCGGTGACCACACAGGGGCAAAGCCAGGTTAGCCACGCTGCACCTAGCCCCTTGGCCTCACCCAGCGGTCAGCTGGACTCCAGGGCAAGAGCCTCACATCTCGCACCATGGAGATAACTGACTCTGAGTTGCTAAAAGAGCGCCTTTAGCTGGGAGACACACAAAGTACTTCAGGAAGTGGGTCCTTCAGCAACCATTAGAGAGCCAAGAGCTCCCACCTGGAAATGTGCTACAGCAGGCTGGGAGGGTGGAAAGAGCTGAGGTCTCACCCAGACTCACTACAGAGAGCGAGCGCTAGAAGGGACCAGCATCCAGGCACAGCTCCACCTCCTAGCAGCCACATGGGGCCAGAGCTGGTTATTATCTGACAACACTATGAACCAGGCCAGGTGGAGGTGCCAGACGGAGGTGGGAGGATGGTGGGACAGCTTCCAGGAGCCAGGAACAAGGCTAGCGGAAGATGAGGCACCTTTTGGACTGAAAAGGAACAAAGGGGATGCCCTGATTAAAGACAGATTATAACCCTTCCCCCTCCACAAACACTGCTCCTCCCCAACCCCTCACCCAGAAGGGAGGGGGGTCTGAACAATGGACTCCCAGGTTTTTGAAACTGACTGTTTAAGAACAAGAATACGAGTTAGGGGATAAAACAGAAACAAAGGACCCAACACCCCAGTTAGGACGTGCTAGTACTTTCTGAACATCTGTCTTGTGCCAGGAACCACCCCAGAAGCTTTAGAGAAATTCTAATTCCTTGTGAGGTAGAATTACGTCCACTTCAGCTTTTAGGAAACAGGCATGGGAGCTGAGGTGAATGGCTCTCCGATGTCACAGGACTGGTAAGCAGCAAAACAGAGATCTGCTCTCCTGCCTGGCTCCCTCCCAAGCTGCTTCCCTCTGTAACTCCCCACTCACTGCCTGCAGCTTCCTAGGACGGCCACAGCTGACTCCCCAGGGGCTGGCAGGGATGCACATATCTAAAAAAGCATATTTGGATAATAAAAAGCAAACAAAACCCTACTGTTTTCCATAGGAACTAGAGAAAGTAAGCTTTGGCCACCTCTTCTTGGTTCATGGTCCAGTGCTGCTCACTTATTGGCCCACCTTCAAGGAAGAGGAGACCAGAAACACTGCCCTGAGCATGGCCTGTTTGTGAAGAACAGCTGATCCAGGTGGGGAGGAAGTGGGCTGCAGGGAAAGTTTCAGGGAGGAGGGAACAAGCTCTCCTCAGGAAATCTGACAGCAGGATTTTAATTTCTACTGTAAACAGACAAGTGCACCTGGAAAGGTGAGTGTGTATGGGGGTGGCTCACCCGTGAGAGAGCTCATGCCTCCATGCTGGGCTCTGATCTCTGCCCCCAAGACCCGTGAAAGGCAGGGCCAGAGGTCATCAGAGCCCAGCCTCTCACCTGAAAAGCCGCAGACACATCTTCTCCTGGGGAAACTCCTTGGGCCCCTCCACACTGTCATCATGGCTCTCAGTCTCCAGATAGACATCTAGCAGCACGCACAGGCGCTGCAACTGGTTGGTCAAGAGCTGGTAGCCAGGCCGGGCACCGCACAGCTCCTTATAGCACACGTTGACCTCGCTCTCCATGGCCTGTATGGGTGGGAAAATCAGCATCTCAGCACTGCCCTCCAGTGGGTGCAAACCACACTGGCCAGGCTTCATCCCCAGGGGGCCCTGAGGCCTCCACAGACCTGCATCTGGTGCCCCTGCAAAAGCTGGCCATGCCAAATCAAGCCAGTGAGGTTCGTAGAAAACAACAGGGTTTTCCTGATTCTGGCCTGTAACTTTCTCTGCTTCTCATGCCAAGATGGAGGTGTAGACAAGGAATCTCAAGATAAGACCCAAGTCAGATGGTGCTAGGGTTAAAGATGTACGTTCATGACCATCGCTACCAAATCAACAAGCATACTGATCATTAACAACTGCAATGATCCCACACATCACCTCATTCCAGTGCTTCAAAAACACTTTTGAGTTCATTCACATTTTCAAAGAAACTCAAGGCAACAACCTTTTATCCCTATTTTAGAAATGGGGAAACCTGTGGACCCTAAGCTAATTAAGTGGGTGAGATGGGTCTAGGTTCTTTCCACTAGTATACCATGCAGCCTCCAAAAATTCTACAAATCCCACAAGACCCTCTGTCCCGGGAATTAAACCAGTGCCCAAGCCCTCAGTTGCAGCAGGTTCTGCCACTGCCCCTGTCCCTGACAACGCCTTCCTGCTTCCTGCCACCCCCAGCCAGGCCTTACCCGAATGTTGTCATCATTGTTGTTGGTTTTCTCCCCCTTCCAGTTTAGACAGAGCTGGAAAACAGGTGGGATGGAGGAGTAGCCGGGGTTCAGCACCACGGCGGCCTGGAGCTTGGCTGGGAAGGGAGGGGAGTGAAGGAAAACTTAGTTCTGAGACTCAGCTTGCCAGCCATGTATTCTTCCCACTGGGCCCTGAAGCTAGCTCAAATGCCTCATATTAACCGGGGTGCTGCAGAGCACGTGCTGGTGCTGACTGACGTTTACTTTTGTTCTAGAAACCCTGACATTGCAGCATGTGTGGTCCTGTGACTCTGGTCCCTCCAAGGACCTTGAGCTAGTTACTGTGCCAGCACCCCAGGGTCCGGTCTGCACTGGGCTTGCCCAAGATTTCTATTTAGACTTTGACAGAGGTTGGTTTTAAACGGCATTTCTTTATTTGCTAGAAAGATAAGGAGTTTTTCCACGTGAAGGTTTACTGCCTGGCTTTTCTCTTCAACAGTATTGTGCACTGACTGTTACATCGGTCAAATATATCCTACTCTGTTCCTTCTATTTTTATATAGTTTTTACACGGAACTTTTTTTTTAATAGCCAACATTTATTGAGGACTTACTGTGTACCCAGCACTGAGCTGAGTCATTCATTCCCATTTTATTTCTTCCTGAGACAATGATCGTGAGATAGGTACCATTATTATCACCCTATTCCACATATTAAAGAAAACTGAGACTCTGCCAGAAACTTTCCCAAGATCAAACAGCTGCAAGCAGCAGTGCTAAGTTTAACCAGACCTGCCTGATGCTAAAGCCTATGTTCATAATTGTTAAACTAAGTTTTTGTTCAACACGTATTCACGTTTTCTCTGGTGACAGCCTTCACCTTTTGCAGTAGAATGGCATTCATCTCCTTCCCTCCAGTGGGCTAAGCCTGTCATTCCTCTTTAGTTATTTATCAATACAAAAAGAGTTTAAGTCTTTCACCCACCAGTCATTCAAATAACACAGGACTGGAGACTACAGGTTAAGATAATTCTTCCCCGAAGATCACATTTATTGAAAAACGATTCCTTTCTCTACTACTGGGTTGTTTCTGTCATAACAGTCTGCATATATTTCTGGATTTATCTCTCCTCACCATTTTTTTGTTTGTTTGCTTTTAATCTATACCATATATAGTTTTCAAATTCTCTGAAAAATGATGGAAGAATTATATGTATTTGGGATTGTTGCCCATTTAGTCACTTAAATTTCATTCTTAGTTTAATTTCTCTCATGCATGGCATGAAAATTTACATTAATCTCACATTTGTTCTGTGTATTACTGTGGAATACTTATCATCCTTCCAAGCCTTCATCAGATCAACCAGGAAGCAGAAGTGATCACTCAAAGAGTTTCTGCTCTTGGGGCTTGGACATTTCTTGGACCAAATATTTTGTGCCCTTTCAAAGCAGTGCTCTTCATTGTTAGGGATGAAGCCAAAGTGTTTTTAAAAAGGGGGTGAGAGTGGGAAGCAAACGCACAAATGCCACATAGTGGTCACCTATCACGAGGGAGGGAATAAAGTAGATCAAAGGGCTTCAACTCTATTTGAAATCTTAAATTTCTTCAAACTAAAAAGACATGAGGAAGGGAAAAAGAGAGGGGAAGAAAGTGGGGTAGAGAGAGAGAGACTCTAATATCAGAGTCCAACCTTGCCATCCCTTCCCACCCTGTGCTAGCTCTACAGACAACTTTCTTGGCTGTGCAGCCCCAAGCACTGAGCCCCAGGGGGTCAGATCTGTGGGCTGTGCCAGGGCCTGCTGAGGCCCTGCGGCACACAACAGTCCATGGCAGCAATCTGGAAGGCTCCCGAAGAAAAGGCTAGCAAAGTCAGAAGCCAAAGAGCTGTGAGGAATCAGAGTTTCCAATGCCTGTAAAGTGCAGGGAAAAACTCTGGAGAAGAGGGAGGGACGGAGGCCTTGTGACCTTGCACTTTATAAGGCATCACTTACAACCACTGGAGGGGAGAGGGAGAACAGGATATCTGACCCTGGACTGCAGTAAGGTGGAGGAGCTGGAAGCTCAGAGGTCCTATCTGGCTTTGAATCCACCATTTACTAACTTTGTGACTAAGCCTGAATTTCCTC
Source organism: Loxodonta africana (assembly GCF_030014295.1). Classification (NCBI taxonomy): domain Eukaryota; kingdom Metazoa; phylum Chordata; class Mammalia; order Proboscidea; family Elephantidae; genus Loxodonta; species Loxodonta africana. The sequence continues at coordinate 26,864,274 of NC_087360.1, read as the reverse complement.
ACCTATAAAATGGGAATGACATTACTACTCCCAGGACTGAGGGGAGAATTAAATTAGATACAGCAGGCATGTGCCTGTATCACAGAATACATCATCACTGAACAGTGGCTATCACAACCATTACTACTTGCTAAGCACCTACCACAAGATTACAGGATTTTTCATTTGGGTTGGACAACCCCTGGAAGTTTTCCTTCTTAGCGGCTCCCCTCACCTGGAACCACTGTGATCAGCAGAGCAATTACCTGTGCCCCTTTCGATGAGGGCCATGTAGTAGAGATTGGTGTCCTCAGCTAGTCCCGCCTCCACAATGTCTTTGGTGAAATGCAGCTCCTAGAACAGTCAGCATGGAGAGGGAGTGAACTGCCTGGTCCTCTGGTCAAATGCTCAGCCCGGCACATGAAGGGGCAGAAGCTGAAAGGTGACATGGGTCTGCAGTCCCCAGGAAAGCAAGGCTGAGCACTGCCTTGCTACCTACCATGTAATCCTCATGGGCAATCGTCACCCACTTCACCAGGCGAGAGACCACCTTTGCAGGGAAGAGGTACTGGCAATCGCTGGTAACTGGCACAATGCCATGTTCTAAAAGAGAGCAAGATAGGTGCTATCACAAGGAGAATGCACGTGCCACAACTGAGTACCCAGTGTCCTCCTGGGGTGCTCTGGAAGTCTCAGATGGCCCTCCCAGCTGTCCTGGTATGCCAGGCACACAGGCGGTATAAACTCAGCACGTGCTGGGAATACAGAGACACCAACCTGAATGCTAGTGCTGGGCCCAGGCATATGGCATTGGGTGAAGATCAGGCATGAGTGCCTACATTCCTGGTTTCATCCTTGATGCAAACGTCAGCCAGCAAAACTAAAATCCCTGCAGCCACAGCCAGTGATGGTGCCTATGCAGCAGTGACTGTTAATTAGATCAAAGAGCCGAGAGGGCTGTGTTTTCCTAGCTGACCTTGATGGAGTAAATGACTGAAGTGCTCTGTGCCAGTTCTTCTGCTGGGGAGGAGAGCTAGAGAACTGTTCCAGGGGACATTCCTGCTGGCACTTCAGTAAACAAATATGCCAACACAGAAAATACTGTCCAGGAAGACAACCAACCCTGGGACAAAACAAACACAGCAATGCTGACGGGGAGCAGGGCCTGGCAGACAAACAATGCTGCCCGGAGAGATCAGTGTCCATGTGGAGCACAACAAGAGCCGAACCAAGGGTGAGGTCTCCAGGTAGGTCCTGGAGATGCAATGCCTTTCTTAACAGAGGCTTTTTTAGATCAGAGAGATGCTAACTCCAACCACCCTGCAAGCGCCTTGTACATGGTAAAAGGCAAACAAACAAACCAGCTGCTGTTGAGTCGATTTTGGCTCACGGCAGCCCCATGTGTTACAGAGAAGAAATGCTCCATAGGGTTTTCAAGGCTGTGACCTTTTGGAAGCAGATTGCCAGGCCTGTCTTGCAAGGTGCCTCTGGGTAGGTCCGAACCACCAACCTTCTGGTTTCCAGCTAACCATCTGCACCACCTGGAGGCTCCTTGTACATGCTAAGCACTTGATAAACATTTACTGAATGAACAAATTCAAGGAAGTCCCTATGTGGCCACCGCCTAGGTCAGCAGCTCATCAGAATTATCTCAGTGCCAGGCCTCACTCAAGAAAACATTCATTCCCTGGGAGAGTGGTATAAGCTCCAGGAGGCAGGGGCTCCATCAGCTGTTCACAGTTCTTCCCCAACACTGTGCTCAGTGCCTAGCTGGTACCAGGCTCGCATTAAAGACCCATGGGATGCACGCCAAAGCCTGGGACGCACTGACCTAGGATGGAGTTGCTCCTGACTGATCTGCTAACGTGGGCCACCCAGAAAGCTTTGGTGTCTTGAGGGAGGGGACAGCCCCGATGGCCCTAAGGGGTGTTCGGACCTCGGCCTGGATGGAACTGCAGCCCTCCCCAAAGCCTCTGCTCCGTAAGAGCCAGGAATCCTGCCCTCTTTGATTTGTTGTCAGGATTCAAGAATGCATGGAAAGACTGTCATTCTTTTCCCTCTCCAAGAAGCTTCCAAGCCCCAGCCCCAGCCCCCGCTTACCAAGGGATGCAAACTGCTTATGGAGGGCCAGGCGAGACTGCACCCTGGTCTTCAGCAGTTTCATGGTGGTCTCCATGTGGCTGGCACTCAGTGAGTGGTCTGCGATCACCGTATGCTGTGAATGACAGTGAATGGCACACACTGTTGACTGCTCTCCTCCCTTTCGTCAGGCACCACCACTCTCCTGGGACCTCCTACCTGTGGCAACCTGGACCGCCCACACCTTGAGAGGAGGCCTATGGGAACGGCAGGGTTGACCTGCTGTGACAGGCAGAGGCAGAGTCCCAGAAGGAGCACACAGCTGCTGTGTTAACAAGCGGCTGTTGCTACCTCCTGAGAAAAGGAAAGGTTCTGCTAAGGGGCCGGGTCCCCCTGGGGTTCTACTTACTCGTCACTTTTGGCGTCCTTGTACACGAGACCGATAGGCAGCTGAGCCTGGAACCAAGCTGCCCAGAGCAGGGACCCAATTTACTTTGATTTAGAGGGCTACCAGGCTCAGGGAGAATGCCAAAGCTACCTAAATATTTGTAGGCCTCAGACATTTTCGAGATGAGGTCCCCTGTGCCTCAAATTCTCTTGAGCTGATGGAGGACTGACCACACCCCCAAGGGAAAGCATTCTGCTGGTTCAAAGCCCCAAAAGGCCATCAGAGGCCTCTCTGGAGCCCACAGCAGGAGAGGAGGGGCAGCTCCTCAGCCAAGGAGACCAGGTACCTGTGGTTGCTCTTTGGGGAAGTGGAGGCCACCCAGCTTCTGAACCCACAGGTAGGGGTGACCCAGGTCAAGCACATAGTCTCTCAAAGTCAGGATGCTGCAGAAAGAAACAAAGGATAAAATGGCTTTATAAATCACGTCTGTTGTGGTCGCAGGAGACAGCTCTTCCCCTAGTCTCCATCTCCCACAAAAATCTGGTCCATGGGCTCAGTGAGCTCACAGCCCAGGCTGCCATCAACGCCTCTTCACTCCATCAGTTGCCTCCTGTGAATTCCATCTCTCTCACGGTCACTTATCGTTTTTCCCGCTTGCAGCCTTTAACTCACATGCAAATCTCAAATAAAAATGTAGGGCTTGATTTCTTCACTAATCTACCAATTTTTTAAATATTAAAAAATTTTTTTAATTCTCTGAGAATTAAAATATTGCACATTTTTATTGTATTTCGTGTTCTTACCATCTTCCCCTAGTTTTGACCCTGCCATCCACACCACGACCTCCCTCTGCCTTGTAAGCAGGAAGCGGCACATGTCCCTTCTCTCCACAAGACATTCCCTCCTACTCTGTGGACCTCCCACCCCTCAGGGAAGACTCTAACCCTAATAGGTCTGCAGCCTTGGGCCTAAGCCACCCAAGAAACTCAGAAGTGGAGAGGTTGGGATCCGAGGAAGCCTTGCTGACTCACCCAACTTTATCAAACTGATACTGATTGGCTGGATTCGGTGTTTTCTTTCCATGATCCCCAGGATACAAACAGCTTAGGACTGAGTCAGGAGACAGCAAGTCACTGGAAAGGGGAGAAGAGCCTGCAGTGAGAATGCCAGCCAACATCTTGCCTCAAGGTAGGACTTGGGCACCATTCACTGAATGCTTCCTGGGGGCCAGACCCTTTCTATGCTTGAGGTCACCGAATCCTCACAACCCTACGAGTAGGGAGTGTCATCACCTCCATTTTACAGAGGACAAACTCAAGGCTCTGAAAGACATGGCTTGCCCGAGATCACACTGCTAGTATGTAATGAAGCCAGGATTTGCACAGTCTAATCAAAAACAATACTCTTAACCACCTGATTTTTTTTTTTTTTTAAAACCTATCCCTTCAAGAATTACATGGGGGCCGAGGCCTTGCCAAAGGGGAGCACAGCTCAGTGACGCCGACAACAGATATAACTACAATTCTCACGGAAGCAGAATAAACTCCTTTCCACCCCAGAGGGAACGAGTGTGCTGCGCTGATGCTGTGTCTAGCTCGCTTTGGCCAAATCTCGTGCTAATCACAGAAAAATACCCCTTTATGCTCCTGGAAAAAGGAATCATCACATGTACTGGAGACAAGGTGACCTAGTGCTGTAAAGAGAGAGAGACAGTGACACCATAGCCACTCACCTGGAATGATTAGGACACAGTCTGTAAATTAATGTGACAAGCAGAGAAGAGATGGCTTTGCTCTGGCGCAGAAAAGAAAATACTCGCTTTATCACAAAGGATAAGTAAGACCCATTCTTTCCCTGAACCAACAGAGGGTTCTCATCATCTTTCCAAGGACAGTACCTGGAGCAACTTGGGAGGACCTGCTGATCTGCATCCCAGGAGCATTTTGGCCCCAGCATGCCTTTGGGGACTTAACATCAGGACAGTGGTGACTCTGGCTCTTCCCTAGCCTCTGTCTCACCTAGAGTCTCCCCGTGCCCCCAGGGGGTCTCTGCCTCCTTCACTGTCTCACATGGAGAAGAGAAGCTAGAAAAGTAAAAATTTTCAGACTTTTAACCAGTGTTTGGTGACCATCAGTGGTATAAAGAATTAACCAAAACAGAACATCTAAAACCACACATAAAATTCTTTGATTGACAAAAACTAATGGAAGAATCAAATCTTGACAAAACTTAGATCTATAACACATGGCTCAGGAAAACTGCATTTGGTAAAAATAATGGACATAAAAGGGGAAGCTATACATAAAATGGAAACCGTAGTGACATATTGGGTTAAGAGCTACGGTTGCTAACCAAAAGGTTGGCAGTTTAAATCTTCCAGGCGCTCCTTGGAAACCCTATTGGGCAGTTCTACTCTGTCCTATAGGGTAGCTATGAGTTGGGACAGACTCAAAGGCAATAGTTTTTTTTTTTGTATATATAAAACTCTAATACAAAAAAACTGTTCAATGAGTCAAATCTTTCTCATAAAATTTTAATGGAAAAGAAAAAAAAAAACTTAGTAAAATAAAAATGGAAATGATTAAAAATGGTTTAATGGCTTAATAAAAAATTAATGAATTAAATTGGACTCGAAGAAAGTAACTTTTAAGGAAAAGCCAGCAACATTGGTATGGTTCTGACTAAAATGTTTGCATTAAAAACACGAATACCCTAATGAATTAGTAGGTCCAAGTAAGTCACTAGTATCAAAGACAGTCTGTGCCTCCCGATGAAGTCCCCAACAACATCGATGATACAGCCTTGCCTCCTCTGCCTAAGATCAAAATAGAATCTGAGCAAGCCTCTAAATCTAGCTACTAATTTACAGAAAATCCAGGGGGAAAGAGTAACTTGTTAAATTGTACCACAGGGATACGATCATCAAAATCCACAGTTAGAAAACTCTATGGAGCAAACAGCCCACTTTCCTCAACAAATAAACAGCAAGGACAAAAAAGATGGTGGGAACATTCAGATGAAGTGAGTCTTGTTGGAGGCTCTACCCAAACGCAATCTATGAACCTTACAGAAATCCAAATTTGGAACACAAACTGTGAACAGAAAACAACAAAAAACATTTATGAGAAAATGTGAACCCTAACTGGATAGTTGATGACATTAAGAAATTACTGTGCTCTTGTGATTATGCTGGGGCGTCTTATGTTTTAGGGCACAATACCCATGATGGCTCCAATATGCCAGCAATCATGAGGATGACGAAGGACCACGGAATGTTTTGCTCTTTTGTACATAAGGTTGTTGTGAGTCAGAGTTGACTCCATCCATGTATACATCCATGTTTCCAAAAATTAGATAAATAAATAAAACCAGGCATTGGGCTGGTGTCCCTGTGGGGTTACAGCAATCTATACTTGAGCAAAGGCCTCTGGGCTGGGAGTTTGGGGCCTCAGATTCTACGCCCAGAGCTTCACTAATTGGGCCATATGCCCCCTGGGCCTCAGTTTCTCCATCTGTAAAACAGGTGGATGAGCTAGACAATACCTGAAGGCCCTTAAAGATCTAATCCTGGTTGTATGTCTCCTCCTTCTCTGGGGCCTTGAAAGCAGTATCGATCAGTGATTACACAGACCTGGCTGACTTTGAATCATCATTCGCCATTCACTACCTATGACCTCGGGGCAGTTCCTTAACTCTCCAGAGCCTCAGTTTCTTCACTCTGTAGAGTTACCATGAGAGTTAAATGTGTTGACAATGATAAACACAGCTCATGTGTACCAAGTGCTTCATCTGTGCTCAGCACTTGACCTGACTCTTCACAAGCACCCTGGAAGGAGATACTAGAAAACAGGCTCAGAGGCCAGGTAACCTGCCTAAAGTTACACACACAGCTCTAAGTAGCAGCAGTGGGATTTGCTCAGCTCTGTGAGCCCAAACGCATAACCAGTCTGCAGTGCTGCCTCTGTTGTAGCACATACAGGCTTAAGAAGGAGCTGGAGTTAAGGATGCAATACAGGGCAGCCTGTGGCACTGCTATTAGTGGATAGGGTATCTAAGAAGTGAGCAGGTAGAATGCTCATGGCAAGAATCTCCACTATGCCCATGGGCCCCAGAAACTGCTTCCTGGACTACAAGCAATGGCTGAGCAGTGTTAAGTGGGCACCCTGAAGAAGCCAGCCCTGGGCTCCCTCTGCTGGGGTCAGTTGGGAACTGCCTTTGGGTGGTCCAAGAACATGCTCAAGCACAGGGACGGGTCTACAGCCTGAAGAGGAGGGGAGCTCCGGGTGCAGGGTCTGAAACTTAGGGGACATCCCACCTTCAGGCAGCTGTGGGAAGATCCCTGCCCCACCAGCCACCAGATCTGTGCCTCCCTGAGCTGTAGTGGTTGCATCTTTCCACAGATGACATAGGGGCTCGGTAGGACCCTGTAGGTATAGTGCCGGGGGCAGGATTCTTGTGAGTGGAGGTTATTTCATCCCGGCCCTTCTGGCCCTCCCTTCCACCTGCCCTGGCTGTGCAACAAGACTATAGTAGTCAGGGGCTCCCTGGGGATGCTCAGCTGGTGGCTGTCATTACTGTGCCTCTGCTCACCTTCCTCAAAACCCCCACAGGGACCCACCACAGTCCCTCCTTCCACTACCCAGGTAACCTAGATTCAGCTGAGCTATTACAAAGCGAAAATCCCAGCACCTTGGGACAGAGAGAGAACAGGAAAAGAGCGACCTAAATTTGTCAACCTGATAATGTCTGCCAAATCTCCTTTTCACGTTCACACTTACTACTAGTTATAAAAAGCTGGTGCTCTGCCCTGCCTACTCATTTTGCAAATACTCTGTAGTCACCCTTATCATCTGTTGTGTAGTAACAGGACTTCACAAATTAAAGTCGGTGAGTGCTTTCTAAATACCAGTGAGGTACCAGGGCTTCTAGGCTCTGTGGACAGAGCCTCCTCAGAGCCAGTGAGGGAGCAGCCCAGCACTGAGGCTTTCACCACATCCCCCACTCCCTGCCCCACCCTGCAGCCCCTGACAATACCCGGCACTGATGGGGGTGATGAGCTCCGTTGCAGTTGTCACTTTGGCTTTTACGGTCATGATGTTGAGGTTCATGAGGTAGTAGAAGGTCAGGTGAAGCACACTGTCATCTGGGGGGTGGGGGAGAAAGATAATTTATGAGTAAACACTTAGACTGGAGTCAACAGTACTATAGAAAAAATGCAAATTCTTTGATACTCCCCCTCTAAGAGATAGAGCTTAATTCCCTCCCCTCGAGTATAGACTCGACTTAGCGAGTCTCTTCTAACAAACACAGTACAGAAAGGGAAAATGGTAATCTGAGAGTGGAGGAACCTGGCGGACTCCGCCTTCACCAAATGACAAGGTTAACATCACCAGTGATAAGACATATTGGTATCATGTACCTGATATGATGTGATGATGAATGCCACATCTACGGTCACCCACTGCCATCGAGTCGATTCTGACTCACAGCAACCCTACAGGACAGAGTAGAACTACCCAGTAGAGTTTCCAAGGAGCACCTGGTGGATTCGAACTGCCGACTTCTTGGTTAGCAGCCGTAGTACTTAACCACTATGCCACCAGGGTTTCCACATCTATGGCAGTATCCCCCAAAATCCAAAACCTGAGTCTAATCATGAAAAAACACCAGACAATTCCAAATTGAGAGACATTCTACAAAATACCTAAGCTTCATCTTCAAAAATGTCAAGTTCACGAAAGACAAAAAAACTGAGAGACTGTCACTCCCTGTACGAGACTAAGGAGCATGGCAACTGAATGCAATGTGGGACCTGGGCTGCATCCTGGAACAGAAAAAGGACATTAAAACTGGGGAAATCTGAACCAATTCTGTAGCTTAGTAGTACTGTACCAATGAAATTAACATTGGTTCTGACCATTGTTAATTGTGCTGTGGGTAAAGACGATGATAAGATTAGGGGGTGCCAGGTGAAGATTATATGGGTTACATGGAAACTCTCTATCATCTCTGCAACTCTTCTGTGAATCTAAAATTATCTCAAAATAAAAAGCTGAAAAAGAAAAGGCAAAGAGATCTACCCGTGTGTATAGCACATTTCCACTTGTGTAAAAAGTAAGTAGGGAACCCTGAATTTAAGTTAGAAACACTCATGTGTACAAACGCTGAAATTCATCAAGAAGAACCCATAAAGACAGAGCTGGAAATGAAAGAAGTAACCCTGAGTTTAACCCTGAAATCAAGCAACAAGTACTCCTTGTTCTGACCTTGAAAAAAAGCAAGAATTAACCATGAAAAAAACAAACCAGTAGGGAAAGGGATAAACACCCCCTCATAGAAAAATTTCTAAAGGCACAAAACATTACTAGGAAAAAATAAGAAACCTGTAACGATGGTTGTTCTTGGGGATAAGACTTAGAACTAAGAGTCTGGGAGTACAGAGTTTTTTAACTCTCACATTCCATTGCTGACTTTTATATGCCTGGGATGTTCTATCATGTACTGCTTTTTCTGTACACAGCCAGTTTCAAAACACACATATGTTCTCCACAGAATATAAAGCTCTACTTATATTTATTAAATCAATCGACTTACATTTATTGAATTCATCAAAACCTGTCCACTCTTGCTTGTTCTGTGTACCTGACTTGTCAAATTCAGAAAAAGGTGTCGTTTTACCAAGCTTCCCTTATGTGTCTAGAGTTTTGTTGCTATGTTGTTACAGTTATGGCTTATAAATAACTAAAACTTCATGCAAAACAAGGAGGAAAAGCAGAGAAGTTTGAAACAAATCCTTCCTTGGGCAAAGAGGCCTCCGGCTGGCCTGACCCCCTGCGCCTGCAGCTGGCCAGGCTCTCAGTGCTATGGAACCCCCCGGGCAAGGAGGGTGCTGGACTGGCTGTGGCACACCTTTGCACTTCAGGTCGAGCATGACAGACAGCGGGTGTCTCTTCAACATCTCTTTGCGCTTGTCATCCAGTTGAACTCCCAGCGTGGGTCGCCGGCGTTTCTAGACAAAGGAAGGGGCCCGAGCCAGTGAGCACTGGCCAAGGGACTCTCCCCTTCCCTGTCCCTATCCGCAGTGCCTCAGCACTACTGCCTGGGACCTGCTGCTTCAGCTCTCTGGGCTGCCAGACTCTCCAAGTCCTTTCTTTCAAACCTCTTCCCTTTTGCATCTTAGGGAAGTTGGCGGCCGCCAACAAGTAGACCCTGGTGCGGCTGCTTGGCGCCCCCACAAGAGAAAACAGCTCTCACCGTGGTCTGCTCCTCCTCAGCATCTGAGTCACTCTCGTCATCTGCAAGCACAGAGAGAAGGCAGCTAGGGATGAGGGGGCTCCAGAATGCTCCCCAACGCACCTAAACCCACAGGGCTTGAAGGGGCCCAGACACTGCTTCTCTTGTCAGCGGGCTTCTTTAGAATAAACAGTAAATTAATTCACTGTTTTTTATTCAGTACAGAAAACACAGTAATGCAAAAGAACAAAAATGAACGATAATCCTACCACCCCCGTTTTTGTTTTTTAAATATTTTACTGTGTTATCAGTGAAAGTTTACACAACAAATTAGGTTCCCATTTAACAACTACTACACAAGTTGCTCATGGACACTGGTTATATTTTTCACAATGTGTCAACATTCTCATTAATTCAATTCTGGATATTTTGTTTCCAGTAATCCGGTTTCCCTGTCCCCTTACTGTTCCATCTTCTATATATCCCTGTTTTTCTAAGAGGCTTTTTAATGTCATTTTTATGAGCTACAAACCATTAACAGTGGTGCTGGTGGCAATAGCAGTAACTCACATAACTTGAGGGGTTGCTATGTACCAAGGACGGTGCTAAGGCCCTTGTGTGCAACACATCATTCCATCCACGTAATGGTTCTACATGAGACATTACAATCCTCTTTTTACAGTTGAGTAAATTGAGAAGGAGGAATGGTAAATCCCTTCCCCAGGGTCTTGGAGCTACTGAGCAGCAGAGCTGAAATCCAAGGGCAGCATCTGACTCAAGGAACTGAGTGCCTCCCTGTCCACCCCAGAGCACTAAGATACTAAAGCCAAGCTTCCTACCAGGCAGAACCAGCACAGTCAATTTCCAAAGGACCAGCACCACCCTGGGGTGGTAACTTGGTTCCCCTAGAATGAGCTACACAAGACTCCTAGGGGAGTCACCTAAACCACCACATTACCTTGGGAGTCCTCGGGAGGCTTGAACAGGGCCTTGGCTTCGTCCACACTGCCTTCGATCGCCACAGACAATGTTTTATCTGGGGGCAAGAAAAAGCTTCGTAGGGAAAGCCACTGAGGGAAGGAGCTGAGCTACATACCCAGGCCAGCTCTGGGATCGGGTATCTACTGCTTTTGCCACAGTTCCTTATAGACTAGGGGTGGGAGGGCAAGCCCTTTTCTCCAGATGAAAAGGAACAAGGTAGGAAGCTTAAGTCTTTTTTCCATCATTTACTGAGAACAAACAACCCAGATTCCTGGACAGGCACTGCCTGAGACTTGTGGTAAACACCTCTCTTTTCAGGTTTATACCAAGGTACAAAAATTCAAACCTAGGGCCTAATACTACATGGAACTCTTCTGCTAGTTGTCTTAAAGGTTCTTACCCAGAAGCTCCTAGAAATGGTGCTCTCACCTGAGTGCTTGTTCACTACACCAAGCACCTGACTGGCACTGTCACATTTACCAGGGAGGTACCTGGACCCTGTAGACTAGCCCTCGGCCTGAGTCCCTGTCCCTCCAATTCCCAATCACACAACCTGGAAAAACATCACTGCTCTGAGCCTCAGTTTCCACTTCTATGAAATGGGGACTTGACCACAGTATCTTCCCTATTGGGCAGGGAAGACTGAATGAGCTGACGCTCTTAATTCTAATTTATAAAATTATTTTAAAACAATCTTTAGTCTTCGCAATAACGTCGTAAGAATGATACTACTATTACAGCCATTTTATAGATAAGAAAGTCAAGGCTTGGAGAAGTTAGATATTATAGCCAGGAAGCACATAAACTGGAATTCAAGACCAGGTCTGTTCAACTTGAGCCGGTCCTCTAAAGCATTAAGCTAACTGGCCTGTTCATGCACCAGGCCTGATACCACAGAGAATTAACACCTTGGGCTTGCCCTTCCTGCCCTTGTGGAACTTTGTGGGTCTAGCTTGGTGAGGTCAGACTGGCCACTTTCCCTCCCTATTCCATTCATAAGGGTACTAAGAATCACAAGAGCCTGAAATGGTTTGTCCAACTTCACTAAGAAGGGATGGCAAACTTCCCCCAAGTGGCAGGCCACTGAGATAATATTCCCAGGTGGTTGACTGCTCCTTTTCCCTGACAACCCTTCATGAGCCATCAAACCCCACACCAAACAAGCTGTTGACTCCATCCCCAAATGGCAAATGGTGCACTATGTTGTTGAGTAGTTTAATCCTGGAATTCTACAGTAAAATGGGATAGGAAACCCACTGATTTTAAACACAAAAGAAAATAAAATTACTCACCCTGCCTAGGGGGCTGGGAGGAGGATTTCATGTGAGCTGATGATGGAAAGAAGACGGAGAACAAAGGGAAGGGAGAGGGCCGGAAGGACCAGGAAGACACAAGAAGAGAGACGGTAATGTGTTGGGTGTCAGGGCTGGGGGGAGAGGCATGCGCTGTGCAATGGCTGTCCATCCAATGAGGCAGGGAGAAAAGTTTAGGTGCTGGGTGAAAGCTGCATTAGGGCAACAGCCAGGGTCTCCAAAAACTTCTCAAAGCCCCGGCAGAGTCATGGGCATCCCTCAAGCTTATTGAGGACACACCCTTTAATTTGGCGATTCACCATAACAGCATGCAGCCTGTTTGGGGGCATGGAGAAAGCCTGGGAGAGCAGGCCAGGACCTGTGGTCACCAAGTCCTCTTTCTGAAGCTGAGCAAGAGGTGGTGATCCACCTGCAAGGAGTGCCTGATGGGGTGAACACAGCAGCCACCTGGGAGCCTGGACAGGCTGCCTGGGCTCTGTACCCAACGGCTATCTGGCCAGGCTCATGAAAGACTCAAAGCCATCCATCCCGAAATGCCAGCCTCAGGCTAGCTGGTCAAGGCAGCCATGCTGGGCGGTGCACAGGGGAGGCAGTGACTGTCACCTGCAGGCAGCGGAGCAGGGCCAGGAGTGCTCCTCAGCAGGCAGGGCTTCCAAAGGACTCATGGGCTATGCAGCTGCTCCCATAGCCTCTCTTTCTTGCCCAGCACCCATACTCACCACAGGCCTGCCCATACGCAGTGGCCTGTACAAAGAGAACGTAGAGAGGAGGTGGCAGATGTCTGGCTGTCTCGTATTGCTTGTGGGCCTGGTCGAATGGCATGAACAGGTACTCCTGCACCGGGAGGGATGCCTGTATGCAACAAAAGGATTTTTGTTTTTCCTTTTTCAGGTGATCCACATATGCTCATATGGCCACTTAGTTACTGTATATAGTTTACTTATAACAGTGACACATCGTAAACTAATAGAATAACAAACAAAGGTCAATATAAAAAAACAATTTTTTTTTTAATACAGTAAAACCTGTGAAAGCTGGAACCTATCTAGGACGGAAACCTGTCAGAGAAGGAAATTCAAAATTTTTCCACTAAAACAAACAATAGAAAAGTGGTAAGACTGCATCTTGTCAAAGGTAGACAACATACGCAACTCAGAAAAACAAGGCAGTCCTGTCGAGTTCCGGCTCTCACAGGTTTCACTGTACTAGCAAGAAACAGTAAGAAGAGGAAAGTATAAAAAGAAACCACTTCCAATAGCACTCAAGAAAATATCAAATACCTAAGAATAAATATAGATCTAAATAAATGAAGATATATGTTACATGTTAATGTTTTAGAAGACTGGACGTTGTCAGAGTAACAATTTTCCCCCAAATTGGTCTACAGATTCAATGCAATTCCAACAGAAATCCCAGTGGGAAAGAATAAACAAGCTGAGCACAAAATTTATATGTAAATGCAAAGGACCAAGAATAACTAAGATAATCCTGAGAAACAAAGCTGCAGGACTTACACTACTGGGTGTTGAGACTTCTGATAAAGCTACAGGAATTGTACCAGGATACACAAATAGGTCACTAAGATCTATATATTATGGCAAATGGGGCCCTACAGAACAACGGAGAAAGAACGTTTTTTTCCCAATAGATGGGTACGCTGAATAAGAAAAAAAAAGATATCTTCACCCTTATCTCACACTGTACACAAAAATCACTCCCAGGTGGAATGTAAATCTAAATGTAAATGGTAAACAATAAAGCTTCTATCAGAAAACACAGGAGAATATCTCCATTACCTGGGGATACAGAAAGATTTCTTAGACTGGACATAAACGAACTATTTTTAAAGGGAAGGGCTGATCACTAGACCACATGAAAATTAAGGACTTCCATTCATCAAAAGACACAATTACAAGAGTGAAAACGTAAGTCACAGAATGGGAAACGATAGCTGCAAAAGATTCATCTCCAAAATATATGGAGAACTCAAAGTAACCCAACAGGAAAATGGGCAAAAGGCTCGAACAGGCCCTTCACAAAAAAGGTTATCCAAAATGCCAGTAAGTATACAAAAGGCGTTCAATGTCATTGGTCTTCAGGGAAATAAAAATTAAAACCAAAATGTGATACTTTCCAGAATGGCTAAAATTAGGAAGCCTGAAATATCAACTGGTGACAAGGATTTGGAGCAACTAGCACTCTCATATAGTGCTGGTGGGAATGTAAATTGGTACATCACTTCCGAAAACTGTTTACCAGTGTCCACTAACGCTAAATATACGTGCATGTGATGACCCAGCAATATCATTAATGAGTATGCATCCAACAGAATGTGTACACATGTGCACCAAAGGACAAGTATGACAACGTTCATAGCAGCACTACTGATAACAGCCCCAAACTGGAAACGACCAAAATCGAACACAGCAACGAAATAAATGACTCCCGGTACTGGCAACAACATAGATGAATCTCACAAACATAATGCTGAGCGAAAAAAGCCAGACACAAAAAAGTATATATACCAGATGAGTCCTTTTATATGAAGTCTGAAAAAAGGCAAAACCAGCCTACGAGGTTACAAGTCAAGTTAACCCAAGGAGTAACCATTGTGACTGGGAGAAGATACAAGAGGCTTCTGGAAAGGGGATAATGTTCTCTTTCTTGATCTGGGTGCCAGCTACATAGGTGTGTTTACTTACTCATTAAGTTGCACATTTACAAGTTGCACATTTTTCTGTATATATATATTTTATTTCAACATATACACATGGTTTTAAAAAGTTATACTGAAGTCTATTAAGTCAAAACTCCTAGTTTCCAGCCCCAGATGGAATTGTTAATGGTTTGGTATGAATACAGGCTTTTCTTAGCATACCTGTGACTTACACATGTACGTATCCATATAGATACTTTGTAAATAAAGTACACAAAGGAGATCATACCATATGTTTGTTCTACAACTTGCATTTTTTCTTTAATAACATGATAGATCTTTTTTCCGTCCAGTTATTATTCCTATCAGTGGCACTGTTACAGATTGTGTCTCCCAAAATATATGTCAACTTGGCTAAGTTACGATTCCCAGTATTGTGGGATTGTTCACCATTTTGTCATCTGATGTGATTTTTCTATGTGTTGTAAATCCTACCTCTATGATGTTCATGAGGCAGGATTAGAGGCAGTTATGTTAATGAGGGAGAACTCAATCTGCTAGGTTAGGTTGTGCCTTAAGTCAATCTCTTCTGAGATATAAAAGAGAAGCCAGCAGAGAGACAAGGGAACCTCATACCACCAAGAAAGCAATGCCAAGAGCAGGGTGCATCCTTTGGACCTGAGGTTCCTGCGCTAAGAAGTTCCGAGACCAGGGGAGGATTGATGACAAGGACCTTCCTCCAGAGCTGACAGAGAGAGAAAGCCATCCCCTGGAGCTGGCGCCCTGAATTCAGACTTCCAGCCTACGAGACTGTGAGAGAATAAATCTCTGTTTGTTAAAGCCAGAGGCTTGTGGTATTTCCATTACAGCAGCACTACATAACTAAGAGAGGCATGATGTCCCATACTTCCATCACAGCTACGAGGCTGTAAAACCCACTACCATCGAGTTGATTCCAACTCATAGCAACCCTACAGGTCAGAGTAGAACTGCCCCATAAGGTTTCCAAGGCTGTAATCTTTACGGAAGCAGACTGCCACATCTTTCTCCCACAGAGTGGCTGGTGGGTTTAAGTCACCAACCTTTTTGTTAGTAGCTGAAAGCTTAACCACTGTGCAACCAGGGTTACAATAACTTATTTAAACTGTACCCTATTTAAGAACATTAGAGAGTTCCCAGGAACAGGAGAAAACTGAACAATGCTGAGACTTGGTGTTAAGCATGATCAAAACAATAGACTTTCAGTTTTTATTTTTGTCCCCTTATGAAGTGCTAGTGGAGACTATTTCTGTTAACCCTAATTCTATCCCTAGAGTTGAAGGGAGAAAATGTAGATCTTGCCAAATCCTACAATTTTTCAAGGGTCCTGTGTTAGAAAATTCCTCCAAATAAGCCATTTATCCTGCTTCATGAAACTATAAGAATGTAGACCAAATCTGGCTTCATAAAGCAAACAAAAATCTGGTCACCTATATAGAAGGACATCAGATTTTATGGGTAAAGTAGGGACTTCCCCCTCTAAGGTATCTAATGCCTTTCAAATGTGATTAAATATCTGAATATTTGAATATTCGAATATCAGAGTGAGTGGATCTGCTGAAGGGGGCCTCACAGATGTCCACAGGAAGGTTGCCTGAAGTCTGCTGAGCTGGTGACAGCACACAGGTGGTAAACTAACACAGTCTGAGTATTTTACCTGGGAAGGCTAGGCGAAGAAATCACTCCAGATAAGTGGGTGTGTGTGTTCCTGAGCCCATCCAGCCAGCTTCTTCCACCTAGCACATGCCTTTACTGTACCACCTGAGCAGGACTGTAGATAAGACCTCTTTGCATTATACTGTAATACTGATTAGGGTGACAAAACCAGCAAGACCTGAATGGTGATATGGTCTCTGGCAGCATCTGGTCAGCGAAGTTTCATGGAGTGGTGAAGACAAACCAAAAGGGTGGCAGGGCCTCACCTGCATGATGCTGTTGAGGCGAGGCTGGAGGCTGCTCAGGTACTCCTTCTTCACCTCAATCTCCTTGAGGATCTTCTCCTTGTTGGACAGACTCTCTCTGTACTTCTCTGCCAGCCTGTTGGGGGACGACAGAGCACTGTCACCAACGCTCCCCAGGGATACCCAGACATGTCTGTTCATTGTCAGGCCCCACCTAATAGCAGCAGCCATGATTAACTGTTAATGTTTACTGGGTACTTACTAACATGCAAGTTTTTTGGTGAGCTCTTTATAAGCATTAGTACATTAGATCTTTATAAAAACCCTGGAAGGTGGGGACATTTCTTATGCCTAAAGGAGGAAACTAAGGCTGAGGGAAGTAGGTAACTTGTCCAAGATCACCCAGGAAATGTAAATAGTAATACTAATAGTAAATGTAGAACTGAGCTTTGAATCTGGCCTGACTCCTGAGCCTCTGCTGCAACCACTACAGGTATCCCTATACCTTCTGCTCCACGATTTGCCTCAGATGCTAGACCAAACAGTTCACAAATATATGGACCTAGTAACCACACGGCCCAAACAAAGCCTATAGACTGGCCTGAGTGAGGTGGGGCGGGCATATATACCAGTCCAGGGCCACTGAGATGTGACACTCACAGCTCAGCCTGTGCCAAGGGCAAGTGTTGGACTGGATAGGGGAGAGACAGGCCAACACCATCTGCTAAAAAACTAACACCAATTCCCTAAGAACTAGACTCAATGCTTATTTAATTCATAACACGGACCAAAAGCACAGAATACATTCTCTAACAGAATAAGGCAAGGTATAAAAAAAGCTGCTCCTCCAATGTAAAACAGAGCAGACATGTCACTAAAAGCCCTGAAATTCTTGTACGAAAATGAAAGGGGAAAGTCAGTATAAATGGAAGAAATGCAATCATGAAAAGTCCAGTATGAGGAAAAAAAAAAAAAAAAAACTACACTATAAAAAAATATTCTTAGAAAAATCTAGGTTAAATTACATACTATAGACATTCTACTACAGTTAGTAAATAAAGTCTTATATATAAAACCTTGCCTTGAAGATTTATGATGGCAAAAAACCAAAAACAACCAAAAAATCCAATAGGACAATGAATGATTATGTGAATTACAATTTATCTATGCAATGGAGTACCTATCATCTTCTAAAATAATGTTTGCAAAACTTTATAATTCCTCAGGGATATGCTTATATCCCCAACACAAAATTAGATTTATGGTACAAAAGAATTTAGGTCTCAGACATTAAGATTTTAAAGGAAAAAAGTCATTCAACTTTCTGTTAACAGCTGTAAGCAATTTCAGTCCCACGCTTGATAAGGTTGGTCAAGTCTGAACCAGATCACAACCTGGGACTCGGTCTTCCGACTATCCTGCTGGTCCCACGGTGCTTTGCCCTTTGATCCTGGGTCATGATAAAGTACATTCCTGCCATGATTATGCGTCCACAGGTTGCCAAGGCCAGGAAGGAGAAATACTACCTTTTCCGCTGCTCCAGCTCCCAGTCCAGACGTGCAAGGGTTTGCTGGTGAGGATCTCCCATGGTGACTTCAGGCTTGCTGATAACTGGAGGAGCCTCCTTATAAAACTCCTCTAAACTGACCAGATCAATTTCTTCATGCTTTGACCTGCAGGCAAAAACCAGTTGTCAAGCTGCCGTTCTCAGGAACTCAAACTGTGGCTTAAGTGAGCCCATGGTGCCCTCCATTTATCCCCACTCGGCCCTGACCTACAACTACCCGGGATCCTAGAATTCAGTCTCGTCGACAAATGCTCACGAGTGGATGTTTCTGCATGAAGGGTGGAAGCTGGGAACGTGCCACAGGATTCTTACCCATGCTGTCCAACCTTCCGTGAATTAGCTAAGGACCTGGAAGGAGTCCTCGTCAAAGTTATAGACATCTCCAAGCTAAGCAGGAGAGCTGATAAGCCAAGAGAGTCAAATAAAAACACTACAACCTAGGCCTAGACTGTAAGGATGAAACCAAGAGATTTAACAGGAATAAACATAAAAGTCTGCACTTAAGTTCAAAACATTAACTGTATAAGCATGGGATGGGGAAGACCCATCATGGCAGAAACAGATGTGAAAAAGATCCAGAGGCTTTCACTGTTGTATCCATAGTGACACATGATTATAAAAGAAAAAAAAAACCAATCATCTTAGCTGCATTAACATAGTAGAGTGCTCAGGTTGGATCAAACGACAGTAATAACAGCAGCAGCTATTAAGCACAGTGTATGCGGTCCTCGGAGCCCTGGTGGTGCAATGGTTAAGCACTCAGCTGCTAATTTAAAGATTGGCAGTTCAAACCCATCAGAGCCTCCTCTGAAGAAAAGGCCTGGTGATCTGCTCCTGTAAAGATTTTGGCCTAGGAAGCCCTATGGGGCAGTTCTACTCTGTCCTATAGGGTCACTATGAGTCGGAATCAGCTCGACAGCACACAACAACGTGCTGTCGTCACCTCATTTAATTCTCACAACTCTGTGAGGTAGGGATTTTTGTCTCTGTTTTTCAAATGAGACACAGGCTTCAAGAGGCTGGGCCACTTGCCCAAGGTGACAGAAGCCAGTGAGTGGCAGAGCTGGGATTTGAAGCCAGGCTCTCTGACTCCAGGGCCCATGCCCCTTCCACGTGGTCACCTGCCTTGCCACTGGCCCCATGTCCATGGTATTCTGGATCTGTTAGCTTCCAACTGAAGCAATGGGTACAGGTCTGGGCATCCCATTCTTTTTATTTATTTTTATAACTCTTTAAGTTGAAATCATTTGACTCACAAGAAATTGCAAAAATAGTACAGAGTTTCCATATGCCCTTTTCCAGGTTCCCCCAATGAAAGTCTCTTATAAACCACAGGACACTATTAAAACCAGGAAACTGACACTGGCAAGACAGTACTAACTCAGGTACAGACCTTGTTCTGATTTTACTTCTTTTAGTATTTAAGTATCTATTAGGCGATACATTGTGGAGGAGATGAACATGCCTCTCAAAAATCACTGTCGTCATTACGGAAAACAAGCTGAACCCAACCTAACATGGCCCCCATTATCCCAAGTTTATTACAAAATAAGCCTGACTCCTTTCAGTTTGCACAAACAGGTCTGCTCAAGAAGGAACCATTCCCCTTCCCTTCCCCTGAATCCTCCTCCCTCCTTCTCATCTCTGTAGTATCAGCTTTTCTCCAAGAGGCATCACATTTTAAGAGGGACGCTGACAAACTGTAGTTTGTTCACCTGAAGGCAGCGAAGCAGCAAAAAGGTGAGGTTCTAAAGAATAAACTGCAGTTGTAAAAATGAACTGCTGGGACTTTAGAGAGGAAAACTCTGTCAAAAGGTTAAAAGGCTATGACTGGAAGTGAGCTGTCCCCATTCAGCATGCTAGGAAATCAAACTGGTAAGGTAAAGTCCCTGCTGGGGAGAGAGAACTGCTTTTATCAGGTACAGAGTTGAAAAAGCCAAAGAGTCAAACAGGCTTCTGAGGTCATCTGTCCAGCCTAAAACAATTGCTTCTGATTTTTATCTGTCTTTCTTCCAGATTCTTCAGTCTCTCAAGCTCATCAGATTTCTTTTTAAAGAGGACGGCTGACACTAAGCAAAACTCAGTTTACCAACAGACCATCTGTGCCAAAGCCCTGTCCTCCCAAACTCACTTAAATTCCAGGCATTTGGTGATTTCCTTCTGAAGGTGCATCACCTCATACAACAGGTTCTGCAACTGCAGGTGATAGGCATCTACTTTCTGCTTTGCCTGAAAAGAGGACAAGGTCAGAGGTAAGGAGGGCAAGTCAGAAATAGGGCAGCAAACCCAGGGAAGGGGTAAAATGGACAAAGAAGAGGGTGGACGAAGGGCAGGAGGACAGTCAAACCTCTCAACTCCTACCTCGTGGGTCTGATCTCTTCCTTTCTTCAACCTGATGTGAGCTAACCGGTTAAGCTTCTTGAGAGTCATGAAATGTACACAGCTCTGGATCCGCCGTTCTTCGATCTCAACTGCCTGTGGGCAGAGAAAACCGGGCAAGACCTCTGGCAACAGGTGCTGGGGCCAGCCTGCTTTATTCCCTCACTGCTGACCCACGCAGGGGCAAAAACAGACACTGGAGGGAGCTCAGAAACATGAGAAATGTCAGAGGGAAATGGAAGAATGACTGGATAAGGTTCCTAAGTAAAAAAGCAATTTCTGCTTGGACTAAACTAACAAGAATCGAATATGGAGCAAGTACAGTCAATACACAATTAATACCTGCCTCTAGACATTCTAGTCAATTGGGCTAAGATTGGTTTTGGTGCATCTGTTCTACCTCCTAGTTCCTAGTAGTGCCTCGGTTCTTAAAAGCTTGCATGCAGCCACCTAAGGTACAATTGGTCTCTATTTGCTGGGAACATCAGAGAAAGAAGGAGAGTCAGGAATCAGTGGAGGAAACGGAATTTGTGTCCAACTGCCTCCGTGAACAACTGTCTCCTTTGACATGAGACCAGAAGAACTGGATAGTAACCAGCTACCACTGATGAGCATTTAGATAAAGAATTCTACAGAGAACCCTGATCAAAAGGGGGGAAATGAGGAACAGAATTTCAAATTCTCATGGAATCCTGACTTTCTGGAGCCACTGAGGCCAAATGATGCAGCAAAACCATTACCCTGAGGAAATCTTTAAACCTTGAATTGAAACTGTCCCCTAAAGTCATCTTTGAACCAAATAATTTAGCCTAATTAGAAAAGAATGTTTGCATTATACTCTTTTAAAGAATTATCTACATGTCATCAAATTGACAACAGCAACTTGAAAGGATACGTGAGAAATTTAGGAGGGCGGTGAGTTTGTGTTAATGATAGTAGAACAGTTTGGAAAAGGTTGTCAAGAAAGATGGCACAGCTTGAAGAATGTAACCAACGTCATTGAATTACACACAAAGAAATTGTTGCAGCGGTGTACATTTTGTTGTGTATATTTTCACAAAAAAAAACAAAAAATTGTCCCTGGGGATTTTGTATAGAGATCCTAACAACAATGACATCATGAATAAAATTTGATGCCTGTAAATGGCATTAGAGAATAATTTAAATGAAAATAACAATGAGAGTGCCACAGGTTGGCTACAATAAAATAGATTCGATGTGATAACCTTCACAGTATTGGACAGCATGAGCACAAATTAGTGAGATTCCTGGAAAACAACCGGATTCATCATTTTAAAACTTATCCATCTGGTTTTTAGCCACAGTTTTTTTCTCTGCCCTTAAAGCCATTTAATAACAATTTCATTTTTGGTCTGTTGTTTATCTGTATGTATCAATTCTTATAATGAGAATCCCTGGTGACACAGTGGTTAAGCGCTCAGCTGCTAACCACAAGGTCACCGATTCTAACCCACTAATCACTCCGCACAAGAAAGATGCAGCAGCCTGCTTCTGTAAAGATTACGGCTTTGGAAACTCTATGAGGCAGTTCTACTCTGTCCTATAGGGTCGCCCTGAGTTGGAATCGACTTGATGACAACACATTTTTTCGGTTTGGTATTCTTAAAACATCGAGGAAATTTATATCTACCATCATTTCTCAACACGTAGCAAAAAGCCTGGCAGTTAATAAATATTAGTTGGATGAATTATCAGATTATATTTATGGGAAAAAATAAATAACTGTGCTTTCATTACAATAATCGGTAATTGGGTAGTGATAAGACATTTCAACAATAGGTAGGTCTCTGGAGCCTCAGGGCTCCAACCACCTGATTATGGCCAGTACAGAAGAGCAAGATGAGGCGGGCCCTGGTGACTATAAAAACTTCTTGAGCCGACAACGTCTAGTTCCATCTATGCAGACTCACCAGGTTCATGGCCACCCAGTCCCACTCCTTACCATGTCCTTGCCTCCCCTGCTCTTCAGGTCCTGGATCTCAGCCATGAGCCTCTGTAGCTCCTGGCACGTGTACTTGTACAGCTCATAGTCTCTGCCAGGGTCCCGCAGGTCCACCTCCGCCTCCTCACTGTAGTATTTACCTTCCTGTGGAGACAAGGAGAGAGGTCCTGGGTGGGGCGGGGTGAGAGTCTCTCTGTCAGGACCAGAGACAGTTAGCTGATATCGCTTGTTACATAAGAACAGTAACTATGAAGCCCCAAATCAGATCTCCAAAGGATCTGGTCCTCAAGTCAAATGTTTTTCTTCTTTTCAGAACGGGAACTTTTTTATCCTTTCTGATTACAAAGCTAATGCATGCTTGGTGTCAAAGATTCAGAACTTAGAGGAGCATCAAAAAGAAAATGAAAAATTCCCTGTAACCTCGTAGCCTGAAACAACTCTATTATTAACATTGTGAGCTAAATATACATTTTATTTTTAAGCACAATGGGATCATATTGTCTATGCTGGTTACTATGATTTTCCATCCCAATAAATACAAATTTCCACCAAAATAGCTACATGATATTGTTAAGCCAGAATTCATCTAAACAAATTCCTACTGATGGGTGCTTAGGTTGTCAAATCAAGTTTTAGCAGAGGCTGAAGTATCTCCCAGCCTCCACAAACAGAGTACATGAGCCTTAAGCAAGAGCCAGAATCAACGGCTAAAAAGGATAAGCCTCTGCATTTAAGCTTAATTTCCTAAATCTGAGGAAAGCACCACTTTTTATTTAAATGTATGCTGGTATATTTCCCTGCTCTAGTTAAAAACAAAACAAACACCCAATCAAAACAGCTAAAATCCTAAGTTAGCTTGAGAAGAGCCCGATGACACGGGCTCTCAGATCAGAGAACAGGTTCTGTGGGCAGATGATTCTGGTACTCTCAGTAGCAAACCCAGGTACGTAACATCTCTGAAGCCCCAGTGGTGTGCTGTAGGTGGACTGTCTTCTTCGGACCATCAGGAAAACCAGAGACACACACTGTACTGGAATACGTTCTCTGTTCATGCACTGTTGTTGTTGTTGTTGGGTTATGCTGGGACAATTCTAACTCACAGCGACCCCACGTGACAGAATAGAACTGCCCCAGAGGGTATTTTTGGCTGTGATCTCTACAGGAGCAGATCGCCAGGTCCTTCTCCTGTGAAGCCACTGGGTGCGTTCGAACCACCAATCGTTTAGTTAACAGCTGAGTGCTTAACCCTACAACAACAGGGCTCCTTGTTCAGTTGTTAATTGTGTCTAATATAAGCTTGTTATTCAGTTCTTGGAATGCTGCACCTAAAGCTGATGTAGACACTTCAGGTTTTGTAGTGCCAAGGGAATTTCAGTCCCCTGGCCAAGCAGAGGGAAACCCTGGTGGCATGGTGGTTAAGAGCTATGGCTGCTAACCAAAAGGTCAGCAGTTCGAATCCACCAGGTGCTCCTTGGAAGCCCTATGGGGCAGTTCTACTCTGTCCTTTAGGGTCGCTATGAGTCAGAATCGACTCGACAGCAACCGGTTCGGTTCGGCCAAGCAGAGGCCACCTGGGAAGCTGTCACCGGCTAAGGGCAACCCTGAACTGCCCCCAAACCCACAGCTGGGGGCTTGGCCACAAGCTGCAATTTCTCAGTGGCACAGGAACCCTGGTTGATCTTACCTGCTCAGTATCAGATCTATTTCGCTTCCCTTCAGCTGGGGCTCCATCACTTCGGATCACTTTGGGCTTCCGTTTTTTGCTTGATTCTGATGACATGGTTGTTCAGCAAGGTCAGGTAGAAACAGTAGAGAACTGTTAAGGGGAGAAAGCTTGTGAGATTTTCTGGAATCGGACTGAAGATTTTTCTTAAGTCAGAAAATTGAAGTCTAACTAGCAGTCTGCCACTTGCAGACTTGGTAACTCAAGAAAAGTTACTTAACTCTCCAAAGCCTGTTTCCTCATCTGTAAAACAAGGGGAGCATCCCTCATCCTGTCCAAAATGAACTCATCTTCTCCACCTCCACCTTCTTTAAATGCACAACGACCCATCCTACTGCCCAAACTGACCTCAAAATCAACTTCAATCATTCCCTCCCCTATATCCACAACCTGCTCACACTCTCTCTACAGAAGTGTCCCTTCATTCAGGTGTTCACCCAGTGATCCCAGGCATCATGTTATCTTCTTCATCTCAACACTCTAGGTCAGGCCCTCTGTATTCCTCTCCGGAACCACTGTAACAGCCTCCCGTCTTGTCCGACACTGTGGTCTAAATTCTTTCTTTAAAAAAAACCAACTTGATGTTTCTCTGTTTCAAAACCTTTGCTAGCCCTTCACAATGCACCATATGAAGTCCATATTTGCTGACCTGGTATAAAGACACTTCATGGTCTGTCCCCAACCCAATATCCCAACCACATTTCTTTCATTCCTATTCTTCATCCCCCTCAGACCTCTACTTCCAGGTGTAAGTACACACACCATTCCTGATTCCCAATACACTCCACATTCTTTCCCTTGCCTGCAGTAACCGTTTTCCTTTCCACCTCTGTATCCTTCAAGACAAAACAATGCTCACTTGCTCTAGGAAGCCTACTACTAGACCTCCCGAAGGCCTTCCCTCCTTTGAGTTCTCTAGACACACCATTAAGTAATTGGAAACCCTGGTGGCATAGTGGTTAACTGCTAATCAAAGGTCTGCAGTTCAAATCCACCAGGCACTCCTTGGAAACCATATGGGGCAGTTCTACTCTGTCCTATAAGGTCACTATGAGTTGGAATCGACTTGATGGCAAAAGGTTTGGTATGGTTTATTAGATAGTTTACCCCTTTGAACCATTTACCTGTCTTCCCCACCTGGACTATGAGCTCTGCCCTCTCTCCCATGAGCCTGGCAAAGTGTTCTATAAAAGCTGGCTAAATTGGCATCCAAACTCCTCAGCTTGGTATATTAACCCATCCCCAATACTACTGATTGATTACTGTATGCTGAATCTTGATCTAAGCACTTTCTGGGTATGTTCTAATTTGATCCTCACAATAAACGCTTGAGATAAGAACTAATATTATCCCCATTTTACAGATGAGAAAATGGAGGCTCAGAAAAGTGAATGACTTGCCCAAGGTTACAAAGCTTGGGTCCATTCAATGACACATTATTGTTCTCCCCAGTCTTGCCACCATCCTCATCTAGTGATGCCATTAATTCCCTGGTTGACCCTGAAATTTAAGAGAATGACCCTACAATTCATGGGGCTCTAGGATCACAAAGCATCCTTACTTCAGCCACTTCTGGTCATCTCCACAGCCCCAAGATCAGTAGCACTGTCCCTGTCCCAACAGATCTGTTATCAACACTTACTGAGGGAGCCAGTAAGTCAGTCAGAAAGTTCTGAGTTGGCATCTCCACTCTATTAGTTTATGGCTACCAAAGTTAAGTGCTAAACATTTAACTTGCCTTGGGTTTTCAAATGAGAATAACAGTGCCTTCCTTAAGGGGGTACTGGAGCTGAAGATGAGCTGGGGCTGGAGATGTGATTTTAAATGGTGAATGGGTGATCTTAAACAAGGCTAAACACCTAGGGAGAAAGTTAATCCCTTTTCAATTGTTTTTCAAACATTCCAATTACTTCATGGAAAACATCTAAGTTCACCTAGTTTGTCTTTAACATCTATGAATGCTAATATTCACTTGTGAATAAAGGGCTCTTTTCAGGAACCTTAGACAACAAAATCTAGTCAGAGCTTATTAACAGTGATCTGCTTTCATACATCAGGTTTTAGCATTACCATCCACATACAACAAGTGAGAGCAGTTTTGATTTATAGTAGCAAAGTCTCCTTTTAAAATAAATTTAAGTTTAAAAAAAGACTCAACTAAAACTGTAGTAAGGAATCTATGGATGATAAGTTGTTTTGACAAAACCCCAAAAGGTGACACCCACACCCAAAAGGCTGAATCCCGACTTTGACAACACTGGTAAAATGTGCCCTACAGGTATGAAAAAAAAATTTTTTTTTGTATGAGTGCTCAACAAATGCGAACTGTTACCTCCATCACCGTCGTCGTCACTACCAAGGCCCTGAGGAGCCTGCAGTGAACGTATTTATCACCGTCTTAATCATCATTGAATATACTATGTATGGACTGCCAAAAGAATGAACAAATCTGTCTTGGAAGAAGTACAACCCGTACAATCCTTAGAAGCAGGGATGGCGAGACTGCGTCTTACATATTTCGGACATGTTGTCAGGAGGGTTCAGTCCCCGGAGAAGGATATCATGCTTGGTAAAGCAAAGGATCACCGAAAAAGAGAAAGACCCTCAAAGAGATGGACTGACACAATGGCTGCAACAATAGACTCAAGCGAACAACGATTTTAAGGATGGCGCAGGGCCGGGCAGTGTTTCGTTCTGTGGTACAAAAGGTCGCTATGAGCTGGAACCGACTCGACGGCATCTGACAACAACAAACACCATTAGGCTACAACATGGACTCTGAGAATCATGCAGCGAACATTTACAGATGCGGAAACTAAGCGCGAGGTACCTAGTGGGGAGGGTGGAGAGCCCGGGTCACACCAGCCCCGCGGCGCCCTTCGGACCAGCGACGTTTCTGTTCGGGAACACGTGGCTCCGCCCTCCGCTCCGCGCGCGCCCTGCCGACCCGGCTTCCTCCACACCTCACGGTGTCGCGAACCTGCCCCCGGTAACGAGCCACTTCCGGCGGTGACCATAGAGAAACGGAAGGAAGGAACGGCCGGCCGGAAGCGAGGCGTGGAAGCCGGAAGCGAAGCGCAGAGCCTCCCAGCGACCGCCGGCGTGTAGCGCTGACAGCGTCTGAGCTGGGCAGCAGCGGAAGGTGGTTGCGCCTCGGTTGTCAGCGAGGCTCTCAGCGGGCCAACACCTCCCCACCCCAACGCTTTCCTCTAAGACTGGGAAACTGGAGCCGTTACGGCAAAAACTTCCGGGCTTCGTGCACTCTCCCCAGGGCCTAAAAGTGGTGCCCAGCAAGTAGTGGGTGCTTCGCAAGTGTCTGTTGAGTGAATAAAGTTGTTACGCTGAAGATCACACTAGAACGAGGTAGTGATAAGATTTAGACCCCAGTGGATTTGCCTTCAAAACATGCTGTCACATTCAGGGCCCCAAGGCACACAGCGAAGGCATTAGCCCCATTTTACACTTGTTTTTTCACAGGTACATCACTAGTTTCCCCATTTTTAGGGCCAATTTACCTAGGATAGTCACAGCTCTAACGCAGTATTTGACAGCTTCAAGTGATTCCTAGCCCTGGCATGAAATATCCTGAATTTTTAATGTAAATCCTACTTATCTGGGGCTAGAAACGCCCATGTCCTGAATCAGTACATGGCCATTTCTTTCTCCTATCCCTGGGTGAGGCTGAAAATGGCCCCCCACCTGATAGTGGCTAAGGGAACACAAAGCCCTTAAGGGGGAAAGATCAGCTAGGTGGGACTTGGAAGTTAGCCAGCTCTGCCTTGCCTTGGGCATTTGCCATAGGTCCTTACAGATAGAAAAAAAAGACACATGAGGTTTACAGTAAATATTTAATTGGTTCCATCAGCAACTCCAGTACAACTTTTTCTGGATGGGAGGCACAATCAAGCAAGCAAGGGGTTCATGAGGTATGAGGTTCATGGAGGAGGCACCCAGAATGACTCACCCCATTCTATACTCCCGGTGTCCCAGTAAAATGAGGGTTGTTGGGCTAATGGAATGTGGAGTGGGGAAAAAGGAATGCCAGTGGGGGAAACACAGGCCCTGCTTTTGTCCCTTTGCCTGAAGCAGGGAAGAGGGTGGGAGACACTGGAACTACACATTCAAGGTCTCAACCCCATTACTTAGGGAAAAACAAATGAATTTCTCCTCGTCTGTCTTGTATTAGAATCCCTCCCCAAGTGGTCTTCAGTCACCTCTATTCTATCTTCCTAATTCTGGATTCCAAATTCTGCAATTCAAACCTGGGTCTGCTTTCTGGGTTCCCTGATCCCATGTTCCATCTCCTGCCTCGAAATCTTTCCCATCCCCCGTCCCTTCTCCCAGCCCATCCTCCCCGCCACCCCCCCATGGAATGTGCTGACTTCCTCCTGATCCTGCTGATATGAGAGTTTTTGGCAGTTCCAGGCTTGTCCCCAGCAGGAGGGACTTGACTCAGACTGTCTGGCCCAGTGGAGGCCAGGGAGCTCCTGAGGACCTGGCACAGTGCCAACCACCTCTCTTCCCACCCCACTACTAACCACTGGACACACTACCTTTTGGGCAACTAAAGTGCAATTGGGAATTTCTGTGGTGATAACTAAGGGCTAGGGCTTTAAGCTGAGGAATCTTAGGAGAAGATGTGGGAAGACATAAAAGGCTGCTATTCTTCTGTCAGTGAAACAAGAAACTTTCCAGCAGGAAGGGAAGGAAGAGGCCAGGGAAGGCAGGCAGGGTCTGGGCACAGCTGCAAATCTCAGACCTTATCATCCTTCAGCACCCCCTTGCCTGAGCTGAGCACTGCCCCCCAAACCCCTGCAGATCTGAGAAGAAACGATGTGAGCAGAACCAGGACCTGAGGGAGAAAGGCAAGGATGTGGAGGCAACATCACTGCAGAGGTGAGATCTTCAAGGGGATCATGACCCGACACTCCATGTGTCGCACCAACGGGACTGCGGAGACAGAGGCAGAGGTCATGGAGGGGTCTGAGGTGAGCGCCTACCCCCACTGGCCATTGGAGGAGGAGAAGGCTCTGAATGTCCTCCTGGAAGGGCCCAGAGAGAGGACCAGGTTCCCAACATTGTGGGATAAGAGGGGACTTAGGTGGTAACAGAGTCCTGGGTGGTACAAAAGGTTAAAGCACTTGGCTGCTAACCAAAAGGTTGGATGTTCAAGGCTACCCAGAAGCACCTCGGAAGACCAACCTGGCAGTCTCACTCTGAAAAATCAACCATTGAAAACCCTATGGAGTAGTTCCATCCTGACACACACGGAGTCACTCTGGGTTGGAATCCACTCGACAGCAACTGCTAGTTTTTTTGAGGTAGTAATGAGATGAACATTTTAAAATTTTAACAATTATGTATTTATTTTCCTGTGTATACGAAAAAATAACTAGCATAGTGAAAAGTGATTTCACAGATAAAATTGTGAAAAAATTTTTGAAAAACAAACAAAAGGCTAGGTTACCAAAACCAAGCCAAACCCAGCGCCAGCAAGTCGATTCCGACTCATAGCTACCCTATACGGCAGAGTAGAACTGCCCCATAGAGTTTCCAAGGAGCTCCTGGCAGATTCGAACTGCCGACCCTTTGGTTAGCAGCCATAGCACTTAACCACTACGCCACCAGGGTTTCCAAGGCTAGGTTAAGAGCCAAAAAAAAAACCAAACCTGTCGCTGTCACGTTGATTCCAACTCACAGTGACTATATTGCACAGAGTAGAACTGCTAACTGCTCTCTGGGTGTCCAAGGTGGACTCAAACTGCTGACCTTTTGGTTAGCAGCCAAGCTCTTAACCATTGTGCGACCAGGGCTCCAGGTTAAGAAGAAAGAAAGATATTTTAAGGAAAAATATCAAGAAAATAATTGTGGCGAGAGTATGCTGATAGGGCAAGCTGTGAGGGTGTCCTCGAGTGGCTGAGGTTTGAAAAACGCTGATTTTGTCCAACTGCCTCATTTAACAGATGGGAAAATTGCAGCCCAGAGAGGGTCACGAACAGCCCAAGGTCACCCAGGAAGTCAGACTTCTTTTCTACCTCCTCAGGGCTTCTCACACTTAAACATGCATGCAAGTCACCAGCCATGTCTAAGGTCACAAGGCTCTTGTTAAAGTACAAATTCTGAGTCAGTAGGTCTGGGAGGGCCTGAGATTCTGCATCTCTAACAAGCTTCCAGGGGATGCCAAAACTGTCCGTTGGGACACTTTGAGCAGCCAGGCTCCCGCTGACTCCTTCAGCAAGCACATTCTCTCCTCACACCAGATGGCATCTGTAAGCTTAACCCTAAGCTCCTCAAGGGGCAGGGACAGGCTCTTGTTCAGTTCTGTGTTCTCCACCCACCTACCCACAACAGTCCCTGGCCTGTGGTGAGGGCTCTATCAACACCTACTGATTCCAGGTGGTTCTCAGGGGTTACCAATAAAGTGGCAAACTCCTTGAGCAAAAACAACAGGCCACATTTGTGGCGTGCTTCCTCTGGGCCAGACTCTGGCCAAAGCACTTTTTATAGATTACCTCAAGGAATTCTCCCTATAGCTCTCAGGGAGGCACTATCTCCATCACCATCTTAGAGGGGAAGAAACAGCCTCAGCAAGGTGAAAAGCCAAGTCCAAGGTGTGTGCTCAGCTACTCCACATCTCTGAGGCAGGGACCTCTGGGCTACCTTATCGTCCCCCAGAGCACTCATAACTGCCTGGATCACACAGAACGTGCCACCAGGATAGAAGCTCACTAACTTCATGTTCCTCATCACTGGAGGTAATCAAGCAAGGCTAGACCTCCACGCAGAATGGATTCC
The DNA here is from genome assembly GCF_030014295.1 of Loxodonta africana. Taxonomy (NCBI): domain Eukaryota; kingdom Metazoa; phylum Chordata; class Mammalia; order Proboscidea; family Elephantidae; genus Loxodonta; species Loxodonta africana. Next base: position 26,833,278 of record NC_087360.1, on the reverse strand, counting down.
ATCCTCAGACAGGGCTCCTGGCAAAGGACCAAGGGCCCCACTGACTCCCAGAGGTGGCGCTCACCTGTGTAGTAGACATTCTCGTCCCAGCCCGTCTTCCTCCAGGCAGCATTTCGAGTCTCGTTCCGAGACTGCAGGTCTTTATAGGCTGTGGGAGACGCATATGCTTATTCCCTGGGCACATAGGATTTGATCCTGTATCCAGCATGGGCCTTCCTCCTACTGCCCCAAACCCTGCCCTGCCACCTCCTCCTCCCACATGCCCTGGACTGTTAGCAAACCCTGTCTCCTTTGATAGTCTCATCCAGCTAGTACATATGCTGATTATGCAGACAACTCCCGAATTTATATTTCCAGCTCTGACCCTTCCTGCGAGCTCCAGACTCATGTATCCAGTGCCCACTTGATGTCTCCATTTGGATGTGCCAGTGTCTCAAACGGGATACTTCCGAGGGCCAGTTACACCCCTGACCCTCTAATCCATTCCTCCCCCAGATCTCCCCATCTCATTAAGTGACAGCAGTATTCACCCAGCGGCTCAAACAGCAGCCTGGGAGTTCTTCTGGAATCTTCTTCTCCCTCCCTCACCCCATACAGCCAATTCATCCACAAGTCCCACTGGTTCTACCTCCAGAAAATGAATCTGTGGCCTCTCATCATGCTCACTGCCACCACCTTAGGCCAGGCCATCATCCTCTCTCACCTGCACTAGTCTTACTGTCTCCTGATAGCCCACTTCCTCTCTTGCTCCCCTACAAACCACCAACCACACAGCAGCCAGAGGAATCATATTACAACATAAATCCAATTGTGTTGCTACTGCTTAAAATGCTCCAGCAGCTTCCTGTTGCGTTTAGAAGAAAATTCCATCTCCTCATGGTCTCTGAGGCCCAGCCTGATCTGCGCCTCTCCCCCTCTCCTACCCCATCTCCTCACACTCTCTACATTGACCTCCCTCCCCCGCCTCAAAACCCTGAAGACCTTTCCCCACTGCAGGGCCTTTGCACATGCTATTCCCTCCTCTTGGAATGCCCTTCCCCCAGCAATTCACCACTGGCTCCTTCTTATTCATTAGCTGTTTTTACATTTTACCCCCTCAGAGAGGCTGCCTCTGTCTACCCTAGTCAAGGTAGGTCCTCTATGTTTTCTTCCATCACATCTCCCTGTTTCTTTTCTGCAAGGCATTTGTAATAATCTGAAATGATCTTTCTTTTTAGTTCACATCTGAGGTGGTCTCCCCTCTGCTAGAATGTCAGCTCCGTGAGGGCACTGGTATATCCCCACTGTCCACACAGAGTGTTGATGGCAGAGCAGGGACTAGCATGGGCTCCCAGAGGGTCCCCAGCCTACCCCAGAGATGGTGCACAACGTAGAGCTCTCCTATCTGCGAGTAGAAGCCGCCCACTGCCTCCTGGTTCTCTTGCCGGTACTTGATGGCCCGGGCCCTGGGGATGGCAGAAGAGTGCTAGGCAGAAGCCAGGACTCTGGGGGAGGCCTGGGAATTCCGCCTGTGCAAAGGGCTCCCTGAAGTGTGCCCAAGCTGATGCCTCAGCCACACCTCACAGGGAGATATGGCCACCAGCTGGCAGAGATGATTCAGAAAATGGGGTGACAGAGGGGCAGCCACTGGCTGTGTGTTCTCCCAGGGAAGGCCTCACAATCCTTCAGGAGATCCTCACCTCCTCCTTGGACATCCTTCTCCCAGGTCCAGGAGGGGCAGAGAATCCTGGGTTTCCTATGATATGGTCCTGGGTAAGGTGGCCTACTAGGGCCCTTGGCTGAGGCAGGATGGGTAGGGTCTTCCCACCCCAGCACTAATACCGCCACTCACCAGTTGTTCCCCCACTCGATCATGGTTCCCGGCTGAAAGACAGGCAGAGAAAGGATGGGAATGAGCCCCATCTTGGAGCCTCACCTTGGATCCTCCCCAGTATCACTGTTCCCAGAGCCTCATTCAGGCCCTGACTCGAACCTGGGTGTGCACATCCGCACAGGTGCATATACACCTCTGTTCTGAGCCTGCAGGGAGCCTGCAGGGAGGGGGAAGCCAGAAGGCCCAGTCTAGGTGCTGGGGCCCAGGGCCCATCTTGGCGCACCTGCAAAGTAGCACTGCAGCAGGGAAGGTAGGAGGCAGGCAGGGCTCTGCCAAGAGGAAGGTACCTTGAGCTTATACGTCCTCAGCTCATAGATGTTGGGGCCTGCTCGGGGCTCTGGCTCATTCCAGAAGCTGAACTCAAGGAGCAACTGGTTTCTCCTGGAATGCAGCATCTGGCTCCGCTCCTCCCGGAACTCCAGGTATTCCTGTGGGCACAGCAGTATGGGCACAGCAGTCAGAAAGTACCCCCACCCAACAGTGTGCCCCACAGGGTGATGGAGGCAGCCCCCAGCACAGGACTGGGCCACAGCCAACAACAGGTTCCCTGACTAGAGGAAGGCTTGGCCAGATGCCAACATACCTTGTTGTTTTTGAGCTTGTTCATGCAGTCCGTGAGGGCTGGGTAGCCACCAGAGAATCGCCATAGGTGCACTGTTGGGGGGTAGGAGGTACAGGTCAGAGGGCCACTGGGACCCCACCCTGTTTACCCCAAGGCTGGATAACAAGTGTGTATATGTAATGAGGGGTGGGGGAGAGGTTTCCAGCCTGGTTTCCTCTAACATCAAGACTCTCTGAGTTCCCTGTCTTGGTGAAGGACAGCACTGGACATGAGATGACCGAGATACAAGTCCAAGAAACCTGGGTTCAGCCTTTGACCCCTCTAGGCCTCAATGTCCTCATCTTGAAAATGAGGTAGTACTCCCACCCAACCTTGCTTCAATAGCAAGCAAGACGATATCAGATGTATTTCCACGGGAGCAGCAGCAAGCATAAGGCTGGATAAAAGGAGAGGGTAGGTTTGACGAGCTGATACGGAACAGTCTCCAAGACAGCAAATTAAAAAACAAAAAACCAAGAAATAGAACAGCATGCACAGTAGGCTGCCCCCTGTGTTTGGTGGGGGATGGGGAGGGGTGCTACATGAGACATTTCCAGAGAAGCTCTCTATGCATCATCTCATGATGCAGCCCCCAGAGATCATGACAGCAGATGCTCCTTAACAGAGAACTGAGGTCTGGGGCCGTGGGTGGGAGGGAGGCTTACTTTTCACTGAAAACTTTTGCACAGTTTGGATTTTTTATCACATCATCCAATAATGTTGTTGTTAGCTGCCATCAAGTCAGTCCCTGACTCATGGGGACCCCGTACACAACAGAACAAAACTCAGCCCGGTCCTAAAGCATCTCCATGATCGGTTGCAGATCAGACTATGTGACCCATAGGGTTTTCATTGGCTGTTTTTCAGAAGTAGATCCCCAGCCCTTTCTTCCTATTCAGTCCTAGTCTGGAAGTCCTGCTAAAACCTGTTCAGTATCATAGCAACATGCAAGCCTCCACTGACAAGACGGGTGGTTGGCTGGAATCGAACCCAGGTCTCCTGTATGGAAGGCATAAATTCTACCGCTGAAACACCACTGCCAACAATAAAGAGACCTAGTTCACTGTGGAGGAGAAAAAAGTGAACAGTTTTGCCATCCTGAGAGCATGGCTAGGCCCATCAGAGAAGGCAGGTCTCCAAAGAGTCACCTGGGCAGGTTGGAGCTGTGGTCACTGGCTGACCAGCACTTGTCAAAGAAAGCGTAGCCTCTGTTACTTCCAGTCAGCAGCCTGTCCCCACCCGCCTTTTGACTCCATCTGTGCCTTGATTTTCCCATCTACGAAATGGCCTGATCCTGCATTGTAAAGTCTTCTTTCAAAGATCAATAGCAAAAGTACTATATGGATGAAAGTCCACCAAAACCAGAAGTGCTGACCTGTGGAAGAGGGGTTCACTCCTATAGTAAGACCAGCAGGGAAAGTTACAGGGAAGGCAGCGGAAGACAAAAGAGAATTTTCCAGTGATTATTTGTTGTTGTTGTGTGCCTACAAGTCAATTCCGACTCATAGTGACCCTATAAGACAGAGTAGAACTGCCCCGTACAGTTTCCTAGGCTGAAATCTTTACAGAAGCAGATTGCCAGGTGTTTTCTTCCATAGAGCCACTGGTGGATTCGAACCAGACCTTTCGGTTAGCAGCCGAGCGCTTAACTATTAAGCCATCAGGACTCCCTCTTAATGATTGTAGAAGATGGGTCAGTGGTTCTTACGAAGTCATTACAATGCAGATTTCTGAGCCCTGCTCCTAGGGTACAGCTCAGAGGGTCTGCTCTAGCTGATTCTAATACAGACGCTTGAGGGGCCTACACTTTGAGACACACAAAATATAAGATATGCTTTAAAGATTCAGAATCCCATCTCTCAAAATACATATCACAAGCAGCAAACACTTGTGAGAATCCAAGGAGTACAGCTAGAGCACATTTAGTCATACCTAAAATGAACACAGAGTAGCTAAAGCGAAAGGAAGAAATGATGCAGTAAAAGAGCTGAAGAGAAGATTCCAAAGCACAGCTGAAGAAGACAAAGTAAAGTATTATAACAAAATATGCAAGGACCTGGAGAAAGAAAACCAAAAGGGTTTTCTCAAGCTGAAAGAACTGAAGAAAAAATGAAAGCCTCAAGTTGCACTTCTGAAGGATTCTACAGGGAAAATATTAAATGACAAAGCATCAAAAGAAGATGGAGGGAATCCACAGAATCACTGTACCAAAAAGAATTGGTTGGTATTCAACTATTTCTGGAGGTAGCATATGATAAAGAACCAATGGTACCGAAGGAAAAAGTCCAACCTGTACTGAAGGCACTGGCGAAAAGCAAGCCTCCAGGTATTAAGAGAATACCAATGGAGATGTTTCAACAAACAGATGCGACACTCAAAGCACTCACTCTTCTATGCCAAGAAATTTGGAAGACAGCTACCTGGCCAACCAACTGGAAGAGATCCAACAGAAAGTGGAAATTATCAAACAATATCATTAATATCACATACAAGTAAAACTCTGTGGAAGAACATTCAAGTGGTTGCAGCAGTACATCGACAGGGAACTGCCAGAAATTCAAGCCGGATTCAGAAGAGGACGTGGAACAAGGGATATCATTGCTGATGTCAGATGGATCTTGGCTGAAAGCATAGAGTCCAGAAAGATGTTTACCTATGTTTTATTGGCTATGCAAAGGCATGACCCTGTGGATCATAACAAATTACAGATAACATTGCAAAGAATGGGAATTCCAGGACACTTAACTGTGCTCATGAGGAACCTGTACTTTGACCAAGAGGCAGTGGTTTTAACAGAAAAAGGGGATGCCACATGGTTTAAAGTCAAGAAAGGTATGGGTTTTATCCTTTCACCATACTTACTCAATCTGAATGCTGAGCAGATAATCCAAGAAGCTGGACTATATGAAGAACGCAGCATCAGGATTGGAGGAAGACTCATTAACAACCTACATTATGCAGATGACACAACCTTGCTTGCTGAAAGTGAAGAGGACTTGAAGCACTTACTGATGAAGATCAAAGACCACGGCCTTCAGTATGGATTACATCTGAACGTAAAGAAAACAAAAATCCTCACAACTGGACCAATAAGCAAAATCATGATAAACAGAGAAAATACTGAAGTTGTAAAGGATTTCATTTTACTTGGATCCACAATCAACGCCCATGGAAACAGCAGTCAAGAAATCAAACGACACATTGCACTGGGCAAATCTGCTGCAAAAAATTTCTTTCAAGTGTTAAAAAGCAAAGATGTCACCTTGAGGACTAAGGTGCGCCTGACCCAAGCCGTGAAAGCTGGACAATGAATAACAAAGACTGAGGAGAATCGATGCCTTTGAATTACGGTGTTGGAGAAGAATATTGAATAGACCATGGACTGCCAGAAGGAAAACAAGTGTCTTGGAAAAAGTACAGCCAGAATACTCATTAGAAGCAAAAATGTCAAGACTTCATCTCACATACTTTGGACATGTTATCAGGAGGGTCCAGTCCCTGGAGAAGGAAATCATGCTTGGTAGACTGTCAGTGAAAAAGAGGAAGACCCTCAACGAGATGGACTGACACAGTGTGGCTACAACAACGGACTCAAGCATAACAATGATTATGGGGATGATGCACGACTGGGTAGTGTTTTGTTCTGTTGTACATAGGATTGCTGAGTTGGAATCAACTTGACGGCACCTAACAAAATGGGAAAACTGAAGACAGTGTGCTTCTTCCTTAACCCCTGTATTGATGTGTCAGTCTGTTACTGCAACGGAATAAATTAAGGGAATCTGTATGTCTCTCTGAGCCCTGGTGGTGCAGTGGTCAAAAGCTCAGCTACTAACCAAAAGGTCAGCAGTTCGAATCTATCAGCCACTCCCTGGAAACCCTATGGGCCAGTTCTACTCTGTCGTATAATGTTGCTATGAGTTGTAACTGACTTGATGGCAACGGGTTTGGTTTTTTTTTTTCTTTTGGTTTGATCTATCTGCAAGTCCCACCACCCATTTGTCAGTTTGTTGTAAACTGGTGGCTTACATGCTGCTATGATGCTGGAAGCTCTGGCATTTCAAGTATCAGCAAGGTCACCGATGTTAGACAGGTTTCAGTGGAGGTTCCAGACTAAGACACACTAGGAAGGAAGGCCTGGCAATCTACTTCCAAAAATGAGCTAATGAAAACTTTATGGATGAGAACAGAATATCATCTGATATTGCTGGAAGATGAGCCCCCTAGGTTGGAAGGGAATAATGGCCTCAAGTATGCTGGCAATCACGAGGCTGGCACGGGACTGGGCAATGTCTTGTCCTCAGTAGCAACTAACAAGAACAACATCCGCAGGTCACATTTTTTTTAAGCCACACACAATTATGAGGGCTCTCAAAGGATGAGATAGGTTGACTTACAATGTAGTGAGCTCTGCACTGCTGGAGGTGTTCAAGGGAAGCTTAAAGGCCCCTCTGTCAGGGCAAGTTCCCTGTGCCAAGCAGACAGTCTAAATCAGCACTGTCCAAGGCACATGTGTCTATCAGTGGGCACTTGAAATGTACCTGAATTTTCCATTTTATTTAAATTAATTTAAATGCAAGTAGGTACAGAAGTTAGTGGCTGCCGTCTTCGACAGCACAGGTCTAAATGCCAAGGCCCCTTTGAGTGGCTGAGATGGTGTGAGCCAACCAACTTCACCTGTGGGTTCTAACAGCTGGTGCTGAGATGGACATGTTGGGGTGCGATGGGGCATGCCAGGGGTGCCCCTGGGAAGCTGTAAGGAATCAGCTCAAACAAGAACCCTCATTTACTCCACAAACATGTGTGGGAAGCTGGGGTCTCAGTGGTGAAGACAGACAGGCACGGACCCTGCCCCCCAAGAACTCACCACCTCTGTGGGGAGACAGACAAGCACACAGGCAGCAACAGGGGTGTGGAACCAAGCCTGCGAAAAGGCAAGTGCTGGGGGCTGGGGAGCCAGCCTGGGTGGAGGGAATCAGCGGGCTTCCAGGAGGAAGTGAGGTCTACACTGAACAAAAAGATAAGTAAAAGGGAGGGCGCGAGGTAGAACAGGCAAGTGAGAAAGAATGTTCAGGCAGAGGAAATAGCATGAACAATAGCCTGGAACCAGAGAGCAGAACTGCTGATCTGAGAAACGGAAAGAAAGTTCTGGGGGGGGCAGCACAGTGAGCAGGAAGGGAATGGGGACCCAAGGCTGGAGGCTGGGCAGGGATGGGCTTCCAGGGCCATGCCGAGAGCTGTGGGAAGCCATGACAGGTGTTTAAGCAGGGAAGTGAGGTGATGAGGTTTGCATTTGGAAAGACCCCTTGGGTGCTGCTATGGACAGGGGATGGAGGGCAGCCGGAGGCCTGGGCTGGGCAGTGGCAGTGGCACTGAGGAGGATGGCCCCTCACCTGCCTGGTCCTGCTCCCCGTACCACGTGTTCCAGTTGCCCACGAGCGAGCATGGGTAGTCCTCGTCCAGGTGCAGCTTGGGCAGCACGGCCTCCCTGGGGAGGGGCACGGAGAGTGGGCAGAGCTCACACCAGCTAGCAGGGACCTTGGGGTAAGGGCTGGGCCTCTGTCTCCCCACCTCTAAGATGCAGAGGCTGGACAGCTCTGATGCCTACATCCCCTGGTTTCTGCAGGGGGCACGGGGAAGAGGTATGCAGAGGGGCTATGGGAGCAGAGGGGCTGGGGAGGGCGGGTGGAAGAAGATGCTCACGTCAGGCTGTTGTAGGCATCCAGACACTCAGGCTTCACATTGTGAACTGCAACAGAGGATAGAGAGCGGTGGGTGAAGCAGGGGCTGTGTATGTCTAGAGAGGGAGAGCGGGTGGAGCCCAGCAGGGCCAGGGGATATCCCAGACCCTCCGATCTCCCTGCTGGAGCCTTGCAGGCCCCCAGAGGCCATGGGAGGGCACGGTTCACAGCTCCACAGCGACTCACACTGGATCTTGTATAGATTGCTGGTCTCCTTCTTGGACAACAGGGTTGAGTGGGCATCTTTCCGGGGATCCACCTTGTGGACAAAGAGGGAGCGGAACCAGCTGCCTTCGTTGTCCTTGGAATAGAAGCTGCAGGACAGAGGAATTCAGTGGGACGTGCAGGTGCATGGGGAGCCCTGGCTCTTCTGTCTGCTCAGCCACCCTGCTCCCCGGGACCAGTGACCCATATTTCTAGGAATGGGCCCAAAGAATCCCACAGTAGCTGCAGTGTGTGAAATGTCATGGGAGCTGGCTGGGTAGATCCAGTCCCCTCTAGAGATTCCAGCTGCCCAGTCGGCCTTCAAAGCTCTGCAGGGCCTCAGGAGGCCAGGAGAGGAAGCCCTGCCTCCCGCCTCTCTCTCTGGCCTCCCTGCTTTCACTTCAGCCCCTTCCAGGGTGTCCTCTACCTGGTCCGTACAGCTGCAGCCTCTTGCCAAGAGGATCAACCCCAAACCCACACTGTCTGATGCCCAGAGCCCTGGAGAGCCCAACATGTCCTGTCAGTCTTCTCTTCTGTACCCCCGACCTGTGTACCCTTCGGGTCTGCTCCTCCCAGAATACACCGGGCTCTTTTACTCTGGGCTTTCTTTGAAAGTTCTGTTCCGTCTGATGAGAAGGCTGCATTCACCACCCTCCCTGGAGCTTGCACTGCACTTGGCCTGTACTTCCTGCCAGCCCCCACGAATGGAAAGCTGAAGACAAATAACTCTTGTCCTTGAGGAGGTCATAGTCCACTGGAAGAAAGGGGCCTTGAAACACAGTTTCAGCTGGGAGCATCTGGGAAAGCCCAGATGAGCAAGGCCCTAATTGCCTCTGGCGACCTGGGCAGACTCTAGAGTAGGAGGTGATCTGGCTGAGTCTCCAGGGCTGATTTTGCATTTTCCAGGCAGAGGGGGATGAAAGGCATTGCAAGGAAAGATTCAGTCACTCACACAACATCTAATTGACACTTATCTGCCCTGCCCAGCTCCCTTAGGTGCCATGAGAATGAGTGAGTGAATGAATCAATGGGGAACATGTGCTTTGCCCATGAGGACTATGGTTCAGAGCAGAGGGACCGGCCACCAGGTCCTTCTACACCCAAAACGGCCACCCCCTTCAAGGTCCCAGCAGGGGTGGCATTTATTTTGACACTGCCAGAGGCTGCTCGGTGCTGCTTGCTGCCAGGCCTAAAGAGCAAGTCCCCCTGGAAGGCAGATCCCAGCCAGGGAGCATGGCAGTGGAGGGTCTAGGGGTTAGCAAGTCCCCTCCCTTTACAAGCCTCCTCTATGGCTAGAATAAATGTTCTAAAATAAAAGTATTACTGTTTTCCAAATATGCAGCAGCCATTGCAACTGATGGAATTTAAAATACCATTTTGAATACCATTTGAGCATGCAGGAAGGTGAGAACAGATTCATCCCAAATGGTTACTACTGCTTACCTGGGAGAGGGCAGAGGGAGACTGTTTAAGCTTTCTTTATGCATTGTAATTTTTCGTAAAGTTAAAAAAACAAAAAAATTTCATGCATTTTGAATTCATAGGCTCTGTCACTGTGCATGTATGTATTTGCTTCATTAACAAAAACCAAGAAGACAATTTTCATCAAATGGGCAGTGTGGTCTGTGAAATTTCTGGACCAGAATAAGGGAGCCTCGCTATAAATTACGTTCACTGGTGACCTCCTCTCCACCAGGGAGCTGGGATCCACTTTTTAGTAGTATGATCTCTCTGAATCTATGCAAGGATCTTATACTGTTGGTACTATTATATCCCCATTTTCGAGACAAGAAAACTGAGGCTCAGGGAGTTTAAGGAACTTGCCCTAGGTCACAGAGCAAATCAAGGGCAGAGCTGAGGCAACAACCAACTCTTTCCTCTTAAGCCAGCCCCCACCTCAGAGCAGCCACTGACCTAGGGGACATCAGGCAGACACAGTGAGAAACCAGCTATTTTCTACAAAGCCACTGCCAGCAGGGACCTGACCTTTGTAGAGGGGCTGTTTCTCCTGGAGTGGGTGGCGGCAGAGAGGAGAGCAGTTCCCACTATTTGGCAACCAAGACCTTTGCTCCAGGACAGAGCATGGAGTAATTTATTAACATCAGTACTGACCAAGATAAACAGCCCAGTGCCAGCCCTGAATAGAGTGCCTGGTGGCTGGCATGCTGGGGGGTGCAGAAGGAGCCCAGGAGTTCCGATGGGTTCCCACCCCTCCCTGTTCCTTCCTGCCTCGGTTTCCCCATCTGTCACATGAGCAGGGTAGAGCAGCCCATCTCTAGAGATCTTTTCTACAGGCAAAATCCAAGAAGAGACTTGTCCAAGATCCCAGGGCAGGGTCTCAACTTGAAGCTAGCATCTTCAAGTAGTCTCAAGAGTTCAAATTTCACTTTCTCAGTGAAATCAGAACATCCTCCTACCCCTGAATCCCTCAACTCCTCTCAATCCTGCTGTCTCTTTTTTCTATAGGATACACCCCCTGCTAACACAGGACATCATTTTTTTGTTTACGATGTGCCTTGTCTATTGTCTGTCGTCCGCAGGAGAGCAGGCGTCTTGTCTGTTTTGTTCCCTGCTGCATCCCAGGGCCTGGCACAGTGCCTGGCACAGGTCCATGTTCAATCGCTGTTTGGGGAATGAATGGAGAAGTGGTGGGGGAGCTAAGACATAGTCACTGAAAATGTTGAAAGCTGGAAAGTAAGAAAGGAAAAATAGAACAGGCTTCAACCCAGAGTGTGAACTTGGGGCTCAGGGGCCCTTTCCATCGCAATAGAATTAGTATTAGTATTTAAGAGCACAGGCTCTAGACAAACTCAGGTTCTAATCCTGGTTTGGCCACTACATGCCGTGTGACCCTGGACAACTTCATCTATGTGAGTCTTATTTTTCTCATCAGTGCTGATACATGGGAACAGCTACTATTGCTATTCCTACCTAGCTTTCTCCAGCTTCCACTGTCTCCCCATTTTCTTAATCTGCCCATCAATCTTTGCAAAGCACTACTTTTGTTATGTCATTGCTCTGCTCAAAAGCCTCCCATGGCTCCCCATTGCCTACAAAACAAAGGCCCAATGCCTCCACTTGGGATTCTGAGACCTTCCTCATCTAGTTCCAATCCACTTGCCAGTCAAATCCCTTTTAAATTTGGTGACCATAAGCCAGGATCTCCCAGCCCAGCGCTTCTCCAAGTGAGACACCAGCATCACCTGGGAACTCTGGGGGTGGGGCCAGCAATCTGGGTTTTAACAAGCCTTCCAGAGGATTCTGATGCACAATCAAGTTTGGGGATCACTACCCTACAGCAGTCCAGATTTCTGTTTTGTTTTCCCATGTAATCCAATACATCATCCCAGAAATGCCAGATTCTGGTACTTAAACTACATTAGGAATGCCTCTTTTCTTAGGCCAAGACAGACACAATACAGCTTTGTCTGCTCCCAGTGTCCCGAAAATGTGGACACTGGAGCCTGGTCCAGCCCCTTCCCACAAAACGCTTCGCCCTTTTCCCCCTCAACCCTTTCATTATTTTCATATCACAGGTCTGCTCTCTCCAACCTCACCAGAAGACTAGCTAATGTCCTTCCATCCCTCAGGGTGCCTAGCACAGTGATTTTGGCATGGGAGTTGCTCAATAAATAATTTGTCCCACAATTCAGTCAACGGACATAATTTAGTTCTAAAGTTTATGTTCTACTTCTCAGTATGGTGAGTGGTGTCTGGGGTCATAAAAGCTTACAAATGGCCATCTAAGATACAACTGTTGTTCCATCCATCTGGAACAAAAGAGAAAGAAGGATACTCAAGAATCAGAGAAAGAATTAGGCTATAGGACTAACTGCCTCTAAGAACCACTGCCTCCTCTACCTTAAAACCAGAAGAACTAGATGGTGCCTGGCTACCACTACGCAAAGTTCTGATCAGGGACACAACAGATGGATCCTGGTAGATAGGGAGAAAAGTATGGAAGAGAACTTCAAATTCTTAAAGAATTCAGACTTACTGTACCTATTGAGGCTGGAGGAGTCCCAGGAACTCTTCAAACCTTGAATTGAAATTATTCCCTAAAGTCACTTTAAAACTAAGTAAACAGCTTAGCTCAAAAAGTAAAGATGGGCACCCTTGAGTACTGTATCCTTTAAAAAAAAAATTACATAAGACCAAATGATCAATTGCCATTTTAAAAGCATAGATGAGAAGACTGGAGGGCAGGAAGTTTAAATTAACAGGAGTGAAACAACCAGAACAGAAATAATGAGAATGTTGACACAAAGTGAAGAATATAACCACTGTCACTGATCATTATGTCTAGAAACGGTGGAATGGGAGCGGGTTTTGCTGTGTATATTTTCACCAAAAATAAAATATTAAAAATAAATTTTGTCCCAGATGAGAACTTTTCCATCCTTCTTTGGGAGCAGTTACTGTCGACGACATACCTGCATCGTCACAAGGATGTGACCCCTCCACACATCGATCTGCTCAGGAATGTTACAGATTTATATGCTGGGAAGCTTGCCTCAATGCACATCCTGAAATGCTCTTCCGATTTGAGTCGGCTGACTTCAGAAAGGGGCCATGTTTCTCCCTATTGTTCAAGAGTGTGTTTTTAGCTAGAGAAACTCAAGTTCTGCTATCAACAGGATACCTGGTACAATGGTAAGTAGCAGTTGATTGCTGCTTACTGAGCACTTGCTATGTGCTACAAGCTAATCCTCACAATGTTTTTGAGACAAAGGAGGCTCAGAGATGTTCCACGCCTTATTCAAAGATGGCCAGTCTATGGCCAAGAGGCTTCCAAGCCAGGGTGGTCATTCCAAAGTCCATGTTCTGTCCCCACCCGAGCAGCCTTGTTGCCTCCAAACCTCAGAAGCCAGAAGGGCTGCTGCTGGCTCCCCTAGTGACTCCAGGGAGATGTGGGGCAGGCTGAGGGTCAGCAGGAGAGAATATTCCCAGGTATCCTATGTGGGACCAAGGTGTAAGTAAAAGCATGTAGGAAGCTGAGAAGCAGTCCTCGAGGGACTTGATAATTATTAACCCAGTAGATCACCAACCCACTTTACTGAGAAGGAGACCAAGTTTTCAAGAGGTCCAGTGATTCGTCCAGGGTTACAGAGTAAGTACGTGAGAAGCAGCGGCTACGGCTAAGTCCCATGCTCCTTTTGTGAATATTCTTTTGCGGATATTCGTCACACAAATGATTTTACCACCAACTGATTCTGTAACACTGGGAAGTGAAGTCCCTTTCCTGGGCTTTGATTTCTTCATCTGGAAACCAGGAGGCTCAGAAAAGATGATCTCCCCAAAGCCCTTTCAGCCTTGACCTTGTAAGGGGCTAAAGCAGAAATTCCTTGAGAGGCAGGCTAGGGCAAACGGCAACATTTGTTTCATGTCCACCATGTGCTACATGCCTCACACAGATGGCCTCTTTAATCCTTAGCAACCCTATGAGACACACCTTATTTTATCACCCCCGTTTTACAGATGAGGAACCTGAGGCTTGAAAAGGTCAAATGACTTGCCCAAGGTCACTACAAAAGGCTGAGTGAGATTTGCTTGGTGGCAGGCAGACTCCAAGCTCTTTCCCTGATGCCAGCTTTCTCCTCAATTACTGGGCAGATGGATGGGGGCACATGGCAATCTCCTCTTCCCCAGCAGCCCAGCAGTCCCACTCTCCAGCCATCTAACATCTCATAGCAAGGCCTAAGAGAACTCTGCAGCTTCACTCCTGGGCTGGTGGACAGGAGGGGCCCCTGCTTCCTTTCCACAGGTAGAGAAATGGGCATTCTCACGTCTTTGGAAATGTTCTTTGAAAATACACTGTCCTGAGCCCTGTGCTGGGGAAACAAAAATGAGCTGAAGGTCTAGTAGGGAGACAGGCAAGCCAAGAGCCATAAGTGCTCAGGGTGATAAGTGCAGAGATGGAGGAAATGCAGAGCCCTGGAGAGAAGGAGGGAGGCGCCACCGTGGGACAAACAAAGGCCCAGGCCAAGTGAATGGTCAGCCAGCCTCCCTCTCCCAGGAGGCCACCCAGTTGTGGTGCAAAGAGCACAGGGTGTCAGAAGACCTGGATCCCAGACCCAGTGCTGCCATGGGAAAGCAAGTGGCATGAGCTTCGACAACTGCCATCCCCTCCTCCCCGCCGGTCTCAGTTGCCTCACCTGAACTGTTTGGGTGGGGGAGCAATGCCTGTGTAGCCATTGTTTTGGAGAATCCCCATTGCTTCCCCCGAGAACGGACCTTTCCCCATGGAGGAGCTCACCCTCCTAGAACCCCCAGTAGGGAGGAGGCTTCTCTTTCATCAGGTATTATTCCTTCTACCGGCAGCCCCCCCGCCCCAGGACCGAGGGCCTGCCACCCCCATCTTCCATTCTCCGCCCAGACCCTAGTCCCCACTCGGACAAAGGCCATGCCCCTATCTTTCCCACCTTCCTCATTCTTTGCCCAGCCCTCGATCTTGCCCCCGCCCCTAGCCCCCAGGTTCCAGGCCGAGGAGTACCAGTCCCTCCCTGAGACCCAGACCCTTGTCCCGCCCTGCAAGCCCCGCGCGCGCCTCCCCCGCCCTGCCCGACTCTCACCGTGCCGCAGCCGCAGCCGCAGCCGCAGCCGCAGCATCCCCGGCACGGGGGCCCGGGCCACCCAGCAGCCGCCGCGCCGCCGCAGAGATGCTGCACAGCCGTGGAGCCATGTTGGAACGGCGCAGGTTGGAGGAAGGCCCCGCCCCCGAAGCCGGGGGAGGAGGCGGGACGTCGACAAGCCCCGCCCCCAGGAGCACCGACTCGCTCTGCAGGGGCAAGGTGGGCGTTCCTCCTCTGCGTACCCCAACTCCGCAGATGCTAAGCGGAAGTCGGGGTTCTAGTTCTCTGAGCCTCTGTGGCTTTGCCGCGGACTCGCTCTGTGAACTTGATTAAGCACTTTGTCCACTTGGAGCCTCAGTGTCCACCTCGGTAAAATGAGCACTTTGAATAATACCAGGAGTTCTTAATAGGGCGTTGGGGAATGAGCGGCAGAGGGTCAAAAGACCAAACCCGTTGCTGTCGGGTCCGTTCCGACCAATAGTGACCTTAGAGAACAGAATAGAAGTGCCCTATGGGGCAGTTAGAGGGCCAATCTGTAGCGACCCTCAGTAAGGCCCTTGAAATTGTATACAAGCGGTGTACACCTGAGTGGTTTTCTGGGTAGGGGTCCACAGGCAGCGTTTATCAAAGGAACAAATCCCCTAATAATCTAAGAAAGACTAGGCAAGGCTCTGGGCCGCACGGACTGTATCTTTCCACCATGCACTTTTCCTGTTACATTCCTCTCAGCCATTTGACCTGGGCCCCTTGGGGCCACATGCCCTCCACCTGCCCTGCCCTGCCCAACTCTTGCCTGTCGATAAAACCTACCTGTCTCAGCCCACAAGCCCCCAGACCACAGAGCTCTGCAGGGGCAGAGAGTCTGCAGGCCCCACATCTGGGGGCCCAGGCCCTCATCGCTTCCAGAGGGGCAGGTTGCATGCACAAGCCCCAAAATAATGCCCACCCGCTGACCGGGTGACAGGCTTGCATTCCCTGATTTGTTCAGCAGATACTGAGAGTCAGCCTGGCCAGATCCTGGGCTAGGCTGTGAGACACCAACCCAAACCCAAACCTGTTGCCATGGAGTGGATTCTGACTCCCAGACACCCTGTAGGACAGAGTAGAACTGCCTCATGGGGTCTCCAAGGAGCAGCTGGTAGATTTGAACTGCTGACCTTTTGGTTAGCAGCTGGAGCTCTTAACCATTGTGCCGCCAGGGGGTCTATGAGACAGCAAAGTGGGGCAGAAAAAACTCCTGGCCTTCTTGGGGCTTCGGGCCTGGTGGGCGGACCAAAAAAACAAAGAAACTCCTTGCCCTGGAGTCAATTTCTGACTCATATCAACCCTACAGAGTCAAATCATTGCTGACTGTCAGCCCTCCAGAGCAGAGGCCTTAGCCTCTTGCGGGAGCCTGAGGAGTTATAACGGGGGCGGGGGGTGGGGGAGGGGGTAAGTGGAGGGAGAGTCCTGTACAGATTGAGGAAATAATCTGTATGAAAATGTGAGCTTTTAACTATGAATTTTTTGTGTGTGTTTTCTAAAGTTGCTACCAAAAAAAAAATGTAGTATTTGTGTGATTTATTTAAAAAGGAAACTGCAGATCATCATAATAGAAAAGCAATCAATTATCATAAACAGGTGATGCCAGGAAGATAACTGCAATGAGAGAACACAGTGTCACTGCTGCGTTGTAGTTAGGGCTCTGAACTGGGGCCTGCTCTCTATGTTAACAAAGATGAGCCGTTAGAGGGGGCTAGAGACGCGACTGGACCTGTGCTTACCCTTTACTCCTTGGGCTTATCGGAGGGATCAATAGAGAGGGAGTGCCTCCTTCTGGAAGTCAGTGTGATTTCCACAGGATCCCCACTCAGGAAAAGCCTGGATGCGTAGATGGAGTAACCACTCGTGACACAGCTCCCACTGGTGTCACTGGGTGGGAGCTGTCCTTCCCTTTGGAATGGAGTGTGGCGAGCATGGGGCAGTGGAACTGACCACCCGCTCCAGGGCCTGGAAGCAGGCCTGTCTTTGGAACTGAGCTTGAATGGATGGGTAGGAGACTTTGCCAAAAGACGGAGGAATGCCAACCAGATGGACCAATGTATACACAGGATGTAGAAAGCCACCAGGAAGACATAGGTTGGAATCGGTCAGCATGGTCATTGGGGGTGAATATAATCAAAGGATGGAGATTATGTGAAGGCAGCGTATTGCTCAGTACAAGGAATAATTTTCTAACAGTGGAATGGGCTGCCTTGACGACCTGTTACGCCAGTAGAGGCTGCATAGCAGTTCATTGGCCATGTGCTCCAGGGCATTCGGCAATCTAGCCGAAGGAGGCCAGGCTGGGGTGAAATCCACGGATAAGGAAGGGTTGGGGAGGAGCTGGTCCAGGATCTCTCACCCTGGTGTTTCTCACTGCCTCACCCTTCTCCCCAGACTGAGAGAATGAGGGAGAGCTGACCTTCGGCCTCTTCTTGCTGGTCTTGGCATTTCCAAGGACACTTTTCCCACCTCCCTCCACCCAAGTGGGGCGAGAGGGTCAAACAAGGTGGATCTAGTAGCACCCCTCAGCCCTGAATCCATGCCCTCATTAGGAGGGCAGCCACAAAACCCCTCGCTCACCTAGGGTGACCAACTTATCTCAGCTTACCTAGGACTTGCCCAGTTTTAGCACTGAAAGTCCCACGGCCCAAGAAGCCCCTCAGTCTTGGTCAAACCGAGATGGTTGGTCATCCTAATTTTGTCCCTGTCCATCACCCCAGGACACATATTCACCCAATCCCAGAACTTCTTGCTTAACCAAATCCATTTACCCTGTTTGAACGAGAAAATTGTGTGTGGGAGGTGGAGGGGAGCTCTTTTTGTGACAAGAAGTGACATGCAATGGAGCAGTTTGTTATCTGAGCAATTGGCATGAACTGGCTCCTACCCCCTTGGACTGTCATTCTGGTCAGCAAAAGAGATGTTAGACAAAAATTTCCACAAAAAAGGAATTGGGCCAGTTCCAAATGGTCAATGTGCAAAAGAAGAGTCTCATTAGTTGTCTATCACAGGGGAATAAATTACTCCCAAAGTTACCAACTTAAAGCAATGAATATATATCTCTCACACAATTCCTATGGGTCAAGAATTCAGGAGCAGGCAGTTAGCTGAGTGGTTCTGGCTCAGGGTCTTCTATGAGGTTTCAGTCAAATGATGGTGTTATGGATTGAATTGTGTCCCCTAGAAATATGTGTTATAAATCTTGAGTCAGTATCCACTCGATGGCACACAACAATAACAACATACCTGTGGGTGTAATCCCATCTGGGAATAGAGTTTTCTTTGTTATGCTAATGAGGCCATATCAGCGTATGGTGTGTCTTAAGCCAATCATTTTTGAGATATAAAAAGAACAGAAAGGTACAGAAAGAAGGAAGCACAGGTGGGGGAAGATGAAATCACCAAGGAACCAAGGAACAGAGGCTGAAAAGTGACAAGGACTTTCCCCCAGAGCTGACAGAGAGAGAGCCTTCCCCTAGAGTCGGTGCCCTGAATTTGGATTCTAGCCTCCTAAACTGTAAGAAAATAAATTCTGCCCATTAAACTACTCACTTGTGGTATTTCTGTCATAGCAGCATTAAGAACCTAAGGCAGTCAGCCTGGGCTGTGGCCTTTTGAAAACTTCATTGAGGCTTAGGGATTCCCTTCCAAGATGGCTCAGTCACCTGCCTGGCAAGTTAGTGCTGGTTGTTGGCAGGCCTCAGTTCCTTGCCATGTGGCTTCCCTAGAGATCTGCTGGAGTGTCCTCACACAGCAGCTGACTTCCCCCAGAGGGAGTGACTCAAGAGAGTAAGCAGGATCTACAATGACTTTTACAACCTGGCCTTAGAAGTCACACCCTGTCATTTCCACAATACGCTATTGCCTACAAAGTTCAGTGCTATTCATTGTGGGAAGGTACTACACAAGGGTGTGAATACCAGCATGTGACAATCGTGGAGCCATCCTGGCTACCACAATTAAATTTTGCTCTGTTGTTAGCAGCCATCAAGTCAGCCCCTGACTCATGGTGACCCATGTGTAACAAAGTAGAACTGTTCCATGGGGTTTTCTTGGCTGTAATCTTTACAGAAGGAGCCCTGTGGTGCAGTGGTTAAGCACTCGGCTGCTAACCGAAACTTTGGCGGCTCCAACCCACTAGCCACTAGCCACTCTGTGGGGAAAAGATGTGGCAGCCTACTTCTGTAAAGATTATAGCCTTGGAAACCCTATGTGGCAGTTGTACTCTGTTTTTAGGGTTGCTATGAGTCAAAGCTCCCACATGTCGGTCAGTTTGTTGTACGGTGGGGACTTGCCTTTGCTGTGATGCTGGAAACTATGCCGCCGGTATTCAAATACCAGCAGGGATGCCCATGGAGGATGGGTTTCAGCTGAGCTTCCAGACTAAGGCAGACTAGGGAGAAGGACCCGGCAGTCTACTTCTGAAAAGACTTAGCCAGTGAAAACCTTATGAATAGCAGCAGGACATTGTCTGATATAGTGATGGAAGATGAGCCCCTCAGGTTGGTAGGCACTCAAAAGATGACTGGGGAAGAGCTGCCTCCTCAAAGTAGAGTCGACCTTAATGATGTGGATGAAATCAAGCTTTCAGGACCTCCACTTGCTGATGTGGAACAACATAAAATGAGAAGAAACAGCTGCAAACATCCATTAATAACTGGAATGTGGAATGTATGAAGTATGAATCTAGAAAAATTGGAAGCCGTCAAAAATGAAATGGAACACATAAACATTGATATCCTGGGCATTAGTAAGCTGAGATGGACTGGTATTGGCCTTTTTGAATTGGTCTACTATGCCAGAAATGACAACTTAAAGAGGAATGGCATTGCACTCACCATCAAAAAGAACATTTCAAGATCTATCCTGAACTACGATGCTGTCAGTGATTGAATAATATCCATACGTCTGCAAGAAAGAACAGTTAATATGACTATTATTCAAATTTACGCAGCAACCATTAAGGCCAAAGATAAAGAAATTGAACATTTTTACCAACTTCTGCAGTCTGAAATTGATCAATCATGCAGTCAGAATGCATTGATAATTACCAACAATTGGAATGTGTAAGTTAGAAACAAAGAAGAAGGATCGGTAGTTGGAAAATATGGCCTTGGTGATAGAAACGATTCCAGAGATCGCATAATAGAATCTTGCAAGACCAGTGACTTCTTCATTGCAAATACCTTTTTTCACTGACACAAACAGCGACTATACTCGTGGACCTCCCCAGATGGCATACACAGTAGTCAAATTGCCTACATCTGTGGGAATAGTCGATGGAAAAGCTCAATATCATGAAGTCAGAACAAGATCAAGAGCCGACTGCAGAACAGATCATCAGTGTCTCATATGCAAGTTGAAGTTGAAACTGAAGAAAATTAGAACAAGTTGACAAGAGCCAAAGTATGGCCTTGAGTATATCCCACCTGACTTTAGAGACCATCTCAAGAATAGATTTGACGCTTTGAATACTAATGACTGAAGACCAGACGAATTTGAAGAAAGCAAAAGATCATTAAAAAGACAGGAAAGAAAAAAAGAAGACCAAAATGGATGTCAGAAGAGACTCTGAAGCTTGCTCTTGAACATCAAGTAGTTAAAGTGAAAGGAAGAAATGATGAAGTAAAAGAGTTGAACAGAAATTTTCAAAGGGCAGCTTGAAAAGTCAAAGTAAAATGTTATAATGACAAGTGCAAAAAACCTAGAGATAGAAAACCTAAAGGGAAGAACACGCTCGGCGTTTCTCAAGCTGAAAGAACCGAAGAAAAAATTCAAGCCTCTGGTTGCAATATCGAAGGATTCTATGGGGAAGATATTAAACGACTCAGGAAGCATCAAAAGAAAATGGAAGGAAAACTGTCACTATACCAAAAAGAATTGGTCGATATTCAACCATTTCAGGAGGTAACATATGAGCAAGAATCAATGGTACTGAAGGAAGAAGTCCAAGCTGTACTGAAGGCACTGGTGAAAAACAAGGCTCCAGGAATTGATGGAATACCAACTGAGATGTTTCAACAGATGAATGCAGTGCTGAAAGTACTCACTCGTCTATGCCAAGAAATTTGAAAGACACCTACCTGGCCAACCGAGGACGAGATCTATATTTACGCCTATACCCAAGAAAGATGATCCCACTGAATGCAGAAATTATGGAACAATGTCATTAATATCACAAGCAAGTAAAATTTTGCTGAAGATCATTGGAAAGCAGCTGTAGCAGTATATCGAGAGAGAACTGCCTGAAATTCAAGGCGGATTCAGAAGAGGACACGGAACCAGGAACATCATTGCTGATGTCAGATGGATCCTGGCTGAAAGCACAGACTATCAGAAAGATGTCTACTATGTTTTATTGACTACGCAAAGGCATTCGACTGTGTGGATCATAACAAATCATGGATAACATTGAGAAGAATGGAAATTGCAGAACACTTAATTGTGCTCCTGAGAGATCTGTACATAAATCAAGAGGCAGTCGTTAGGACAGAACAGGACACTGTGTGGATTAAAGTCAGGAAAGGTGTGCATCAGGGTGATATCCCTTCACAATACCCATTCAATCTGTATGCTAAGCAAATAATCCGAGAAGCTGGACTATATGAAGAAGAATGGGGCATCAGGATCAGAGGAAGACTTATTAACAACCTGAAATACGCAGATGACACAGCCTTGCCTGCTGGAAGTGAAGAGGACTTGAAGCACTCACTGATGAAGATCAAAGACCCCAGCCTTCAGTATGGATTGCACCTCAACATAAAGAAAACAAAAATCCTCACAACTGAACCAATAAAGAACATCATGATAAATGGGAAAAGATCGAATTTGTCAAGGATTTCATTTTACTTCGGTCCACAATCAACACCCATGGAAGTGGCAGTGGTGAAATCAAACGATGCATCGCATTGGGCAGATCAGCTGCAAGAGACCTCTTTAAAGTGCTGAAAAGTGAAGATGTCACCTTGAACACTGCGGTGCACCTGACCCACGCCCTGGGGTTTTCAATCTCCTCATATGCATGTGAAAGCTGGACGATGAATAAAGAAGACTCAAGAAGGATTGACACCTTTGAATTGTGGTGTTGGAGAAGAATATTGAATATACATACCATGGACTACCAAAAGAACAAACAAATCTGTCTTGGAAGAAGTACGACCAGAATGTTCCTTAGAAGCAAGGATGAAGAGACTACCTCTCACATATTTTGGACATGTTGTCAGGAGGGACCTGTCCCTGGAGAAGGACATCATGCTTGGTAAAGTAGAGGGTCAGCTGAAAAGAGGAAGGCCCTCAGTGAGATGGATTGACACAGTGGCTGCAACAACGGGCTCAACCATAACAATGATTGTGAAGATGATGCAGGACCAGGCAGTGTTTCATTCTGTTGTGCATAGGGTCGCTATGAGTCACAACTGAATAGATGGCACCTAACAACAACAACATGAGTCAGAATTGGCTCACCAGCAATAAGTAATCTTTATGGAAGCAGTTTGCCAAGCCTTTCTTCTGCAGAACCACTGGGTGGATTTGAACTGCCCACCTTTAGTTTAGCAGCTGATCGCAAACCACTTGTGCCACACAGCTTCCTTATGTTTTGCACTAAGCCCCATTCTAAGAGCAGTCCTCCCCCATCCATTGCTCTTTGTTCTAGGATCTCTCCTCTTTCCCTTTCCTCTCTGAGGTCCCTTCCTGCCCACCGAAGAGTCTGTGACATCTCTTTCCCCTGATCCTGTCTCCTGTACATCCCCATCCTCTCTGCAGAGAGTGGAGCCATCCTCTTCCCCTCCCTTCCCAAAGCAGCCCTCACAGAGACCACCGTCATAACTCTTTGCCAAGGCCTGCCGCCCAATCAGGGGAAGGAAACGAGAGGAGCCAGAGACAAAGACAGATGGGCAGAGCTGGGCGGAGAGGAGCAGGTAGATTCATAAGTGTAAAATATGGACAAACCTGCCATCATCTATTCCCTGGGACAAATAGATCATCACCTCACGGGCTGCAGAAGAACAAAGAGACAAATTACCCGGCTGTGGCAGTGTTACCCACTCTTTATCGATGGGCTTTTATGCTCAGGCCCAAAAGCTCTGTGAGAATTGCATCTCTCAGCTCCTGTGGGACCCCAAGCAGGAGTGACAGGGACAAGAAAGCATTTATGTCATAGCTGGGGCATGAGCCACACTGCTAAGTCCTGACCTTTCTATACTATGCATCATATTGCAGATAAGAATTATGTGACTTTCACATAATGCCACATTAAAGCATTGACTAAGAGCCACTCTATGTATAAATTGGAAATAATACAAATACTAGGGGAAAAAATTTTGAATCGGTAAGTATTCAAGAATTTCAAAACAACCACAGAGAAATGAATTATAAACTGTGCTTTTGCTATCGCTAAAAGGCGGCACTGCTTTAGCTAGAAAACAAATGGCCACGTCCTTGTCAGTATCTAGAGAATCACTCTGTTGTTGGTGTAGTTTGGACTCCAGCTATCTTAGTCATCTAGTGCTGCTATAACGGAAGTACCACAAGTGGATGGCTTTAACAGAGAGAGATTTATTATCTCACAGTCTGGTAAGCTAGAAGTCTGAATGCAGGGTGTCTGCTCCAGGGGAGGTTTTCTCTCTCTGTCGGCTCTGGAGGAAGGTCCTTGTCAGCAATTTTCCTCTGGTCAAGGAGCTTCTCAGCACAGGAACCTCAGGTTCGAAGGACATGGTCTGCTCCCAGTGTTGCCTTCTTGGTGGTATGAGGTCTCTATGTCTCTCTGCTTGTTTCTGTCTTTTATATCTCAAAAGGAATTGGCTTAAGACACTATCCCATCTTGTAGATCTCATCAATATAATTGCCACTAATCCATCTCATGGAAACCCTGGTGGCATAGTGGTTAAGCACTACAGCTGCTAACCAAAAGGTCGGCAGTTAGAATCCACCAGGTGCTCCTTGGAAACTCTATGGGGCAGTTCCACTCTGTCCTATAGGGTCACTATGAGTTGGAATCAACTCAACGGCAACAGGTATTAATCTACCTCATTACATCATAGTGATAGGATTTACAACACATAGGGAAATCACA
Source organism: Loxodonta africana (assembly GCF_030014295.1). NCBI lineage: Eukaryota > Metazoa > Chordata > Mammalia > Proboscidea > Elephantidae > Loxodonta > Loxodonta africana. The sequence continues at coordinate 26,809,190 of NC_087360.1, read as the reverse complement.
TCAGATGACGAAATGGTAGACAATCACACAATACTGGGAATCATGACCTAGCGAAGCTGACATATTTTGGAGGGACACAATTCAATCCACGACACCAGTTTTCTATGACTATTGACCTGTTATTTTGCCATTCACTTTATTACAAACCACTTAAAGAAAACTATAACAATATCATTCAAGCATTCATGAAGGAGAGATGCTAGTATTGTAAAACACTCCCAGTATTCAATACCTTTGGAGTGGATATTCCTGTTGCCGTCAAATCAATTCTGACTCATAGTGACCCTGTAGTAACCTTATAGGACAGAGTAGAACTGCCCCATAGGGTTTCCAAGGAGCAGCTAGTGGATTCGAACAACCGATCTTTTGGTTGGCAGCCAAGCTCTTAACCACTGAACCACCAGAGCTCCAACGACGTGATAAAATGTTGTGTAGGCTGAACCACCTCCGTGGTGGTGCTGTTGATCAGGAGAGTGCCTGTGGGTAATTACAGATAGTACTGAAAAATGTAAAGCAACATCAAAAGCAAAAATGTGGTCTGATGGCTGTAGATTTATGAGCTATGCTAGTGCATCTCATTACATACTTTACGTTCATTCCTATGGTGAGAAATCAAAGGGTTTTTGAATATAAGGCTTTGAATTATGTAAAGTTCACAGGAGGCACCTGTTGTGGGTTGAATTGTGTTCCCCAAAAATATGTGTTGTAAATCCTAACCCCTATACTTGTGGTTGAAGATCCCTGGTGGCACAGTGGTTAAGCACTCAGCTGCTAACCTAAAGGTCAGTGGTTTGAACCCACTAGCAGCTGAAAGAGGGAGAAAGATGTGGCGGTTTGCTTCTGAAAAGATTTATAGCCTTAGAAGCTCTATGGGGTAGTTCTCCTCTGTCCTATACGGTGGCTATGAGTTGGAATCACTTCCAGGGCAACAGGCTTGGTTTTTATCCTCTTTGGATTTTATACCAAATCCTATTTGGTAATGAGCTTTCTTTGTTATGTTAATGGAAGTATTAGTGTAGGGTATGTCTTAAATGAGCAGATTAGGTACAGAGAAGAAAGCAGAGATGGGGAAATATAGATGCCATACCCCATGAAAATCACCAAGGAACCAAGGAACTAGGACCTTATCCAGAGCCAACAGATAGAAAGAAAACCTTCCCCTAGAGCCAGCACCCTGAATTCAGACTTCTAGCCTCCTAACCTATGAGAGAATAAATTCCTGTTTGTTAAAGCCACTTGCGGTATTTCTAGATACCTAAGATAACATCCTTCCTGTAAAACGTGACTGCCCCAAACCTCCTCCTGTTTTCCTGGCATAAATATGGCTGTTGAGATCCAGACCTGGGAAAAGACGTCAGCTCAAGTCCCAAAACTATCTACCACAGTAAGGGACACAGAAACAGCAGCAAATAGCAAATTAGGAAAGAGCAGGAGTTACAGGCCCGAAAACGTACTTTTCAGCATCCTACAGACAAGGCCCTTTGCTACGGGCAGCTCACTGTCCTGGAAAGACTATGGCCATGAGCCGGTCACCTGGGTTTAAGAGCCAGGCTCTACCTCTATTAAGCTATGTGGTCTTTGCCCAGTAACTGGCTTCTGGGCCCTTCAGTTTTCTTATCTGTTAACTGGGAATAATAACTTATTTTTTATGAGAATTATGAGACTAAGCATTCAGTAAAATTCAATAAAATGTGTGCTTTTAGGCTGCTATTTGCAATGTCTCTGGTCCCTGGGTAGTTCAAAGAGTTAATTTTCTTGACTGCTAACTGAAAGGTTGGAGGTTCAAGCCTATACCCAGAGATGCCTTGAAAGAAAGGCTTGGAGATTGCGGTTCAATGAATTACTTAATATGGCCCTTCTAGCCGTAGTTTTTGTGTTTCACACACATTGATTGAGTGGGACTATTGATTTAGGAGATAATATTGGAGCCATTATTCCCTGTCCTAGAATGTGACCCAGCTGGAGATGAACTCGCAAGGACACGTCAACTGGGCCCTGAGGTATAAAGACAATAGCTAGGACAATCTTGGAAAACATCTCTTAGGGAAACTTTCACATAAACTAATTACAAACAGCACAAAAGACCCACATACTTTCCACTCTTTTTTTTTTTTGGGGGGGCTTTAGTGAATAGTAAGGTTTGTCAGACCAATGAAGATCCTCCTAACTGTCCTTACTAAAATTTGTACCAACGATTATCAAGAAAGGCAATTCAAAATGTAGAATCATGGAAATTTAGCAGTGGTTAGCCAATCTGTGAAAAGGTGAAGCTTTCAATGGTTTTGCCCATTTGTTATGTTAATATATACTGATTATTCCTTAATGTCTCTTGGACTCAGGCAGACAAGGCTCTAGCATCGTGCTTGTCCATTTTTCCACTCTTGTTTGTTGTGTAATATTCCTCAGACTTGACGGCACTAGGTTTTTGGGGTGGGCAGACATGGCTGTGGCAGCATGTTTGTCCATTTTCCCATTCTTGCCTGTTCTGTAATATTCCTTGGACTTGGCAGACATGGCTCTAACAGCATGCTTGTCTGTTTTCCTACTTTTGCCTTTTTGAATATATGCTGAATAAAACTTTTCTTTTTGCTGTACTAAACTTCGTGATGTTTTTACCCTACAATACTATGCAAATAAGGTATACGAAACCCTAACAAAAGAGACTGATCAGTTTTGCCATCTTTTTGGGTTTAAAATGAGCCATCCCAGAGGCTGGAAGGGAGGATCTCACCACCACCAAGAAAGAAGAGCCAGAAGTGGACTATGTCCTTTGGACCTGAGATTCCTGCACTGAGAAGCTCCTGGAACCAGGAGACTAAGAGAGAGAGAGAGAGAGAGCTGTAACTCTGAAGATGGTGAGAAGCGGTGGCAACAGAGGCAGGAAATGGTGCAGTGGGCTTCCTGGCCCACAGAGCTAGAAAGCTGAGTGTCTTTGGGCAGGAGGCTTGCTTCTGGGGTGGGGTATCACTGGGCACTTGGTAGAGTTAGGTTTGTCGACTCACTGAGCTAGGGATGAGCACCTCCAGGCCGAGGCTTACTGGCAGAGTGGGGCATCTCTGGGTACTTATCAGCAGAGCTAAAAGAGCTTTGTAACACTTGCCCCAGCAGGGCAAAGGCCTACAAGCCAGAGAGAAGCATGTCTGTGCTCACGGCTGAGTAGAGGCTGCCCTGATGGAAGAACTCTGTCCTGAGTGTCCCTGAACCTAAAGTGTAACCTGTTAGTTCCTTAATAAACCCCATAACTATGAGTATGGTCTGTGAGTTCTGTGTGGCCATTGCAATGAATTATCGAATCCAGCAGAGAAGTAGAGAGTGCTGTGGCAGGGACCGCTGATGTCAGAATTGTAAAAAGGTTGGAGAGAGGAGGTCCATCTGACCTCTGCCCCATAGGAATCAGCCTCGGGCTGTTGATCTTGATTCTCCTTCCCTCTCGTGATAGATATTAGGCTGAGGAGGTCAGACTCCATCCCCACACCATTTTTTACGGACATCCATTTCAGAGAGGAAACCCTGGTGGAGTAGTGGTTAAGAGCTATGGCTGCTAACCAAAATGTCTGCAGTTTGAATCCACCAGGTACTCCTTGGAAACGCTATGGGGCAGTTCTACTCTGTCCTATAGGGTCGCTATGAGTTGGAATCAACTTGATGGCAACGGGACTTCCAAGAAATCAGTCTGCAGAGCACCGCTCCACTCTGACTCACATGGGGTTGCGTGAGTTGGAATTGACCCTATGGCAAATGGCAACTATTCTTTTTTTGCAATTCCATTTCCTATTCCCCCCCATTTTAAGAATAAGATGGTAAAAACATCTCTGCAGTCACACAGCTGGTGAGTGGAAGCCCCTTGGACATAGATGACAGGACACTGGCTTTGTGCTAATGTGCAGTAAAAGTAATTCTGCAAGTGGCCAAAAATGATGGGGTCCAGTTTTCTGCAGAAGGGCCACAATTGTTAAAACCTAAATGCACAGAGAAACACCAAAAACTAGTGTAACAGAATATATTTATTGTGAGTAGATACAATTTGAATTGGGCGGTGTCTACCAGGCAAGTATCAGGAAGGTGCTCCAAAGAGAGGACAGTGAAAATGGGGTACATTGGTCATTGTCATGTTAATTTCTCGAGGTAGCATCGGAACACCTGCAGGGCTCCAGAGTCAGTGGGTTATAAAACAGTCACTAAGGACATACCATACATTTTCCAGTCAGACCCTGGGGTTCCTGCTCCTGGCTGCACATAGATAAATCTCTAAAAGAGCCCAATGCCGAAGGCCAAACCATCTCTGCTAAGCTGCTTACTAAGCTGTTGTTTGACTTGAAGGTGACTTTAGTAAAGCAGTTCCTTAAAGGCTCAAGGTTTAAAAGGACACCTATAGGCAGATGGTCTGAGTGAGTCACCCCAACTCCATGAACCCAGAAATCTGGATTCCAGGTGAATTAAAATGATTCGTCACAATGTAGAACTCACATGTAGCATCCAGGACAAGTTGATTTCGTCTGGAGTTCACAGATGTGCTTTGGAAGGGTCTTTCTGTGAACCTTCTGAAACCATATGCAAAATTATGTGTATGTGTGCATTCCTTTGTGGAGAAGATCTACTGGTTTCATCAGATTCTCAACAGAGTGATTTTGGCTCAAAAAGATTAAAGGATCACTGCTCTATAGAGCAGAGTTTCTTTATCTTGGCATGATTGACATTTAGGGCTGGGTAGTTCTTTGTTGTGGGGGGTGGGGTTGTTCTGTGCACTGTAGGATGTTTAGCAGTATCCTTGGCCTTTATCCATAAAGGCCAGAAGCACCCCCAGTTGTGACAACCAAGGCAGTCTCCAGGTATTGCCAGCTTCCTGGGTGGGGGGCAATACTGCCCCTGATAGAGAACCACTATTCCAGAGTACACTGAACATGCATCAGGATCACCTGGAGACCTTGTTAAAATACAGATCCCTGGACTCCACACCCGGAGTGTTTGGTTCAGTCTTTCTGGGGTGGGGCCTGAGAACTCGCATTTCTCACAAGTTCCCAGGTGATACCATTGCTGCTGGTCCAGGGACCACACTTTGAGAATCACTAATCTTCTGGAAGAATGGATGAACGAAGTGTATATCAGGTGAGATCTGGATTCAAACAGTCCTGGATGCAAATCACTGCTAATTATGATCTTGGGTAAATTACCTCATTTCAGCCTTCTTCAGTTTCCTCATCATAAGCTGGGGACATAAACCAAAACCTGTTGCCATCAAGTTTATTCTAACTCATATGGGCCCTATAGGACAGAATAGAACTGCCTCATAGGGTTTCAAAGGCTATAAATCTTTGCGGAAATGGACTGCCATATCTTTCTGTCACTGAGCAGCTGGTAGGTTCAAGCCACTGACCTTTCAGTTAGCATCTGAGTGCTTAACCACTGCACAACCAGACCTGCTTGTGCTAGGGATGTAATACCTACAAAATAGGGTTTTAGTAAGGAAGAAAAGAAATAAAGCGTGAAAGGACTTTGCAGAGTGCCTTAAATGGTAAGCACTTAATATTTTTATTGTTTCCATAATTGAGACCATAAGTGTGTCCTCATGTCCTTCACCTATTCATTCAACAAATATTTATTGGCTGGTGTCTGTGTGCCAGTCTTTCTCAATGTGCACTACCTGAATTATTTCACTGTATCCTCCTCAAACCCTTATCTGGCAGATACTATTACCATCTCTGTTAATTCTTTGTGAGTGGCACCTTTAATGCTTGCGTAATATTCCATTGCATCTATTTTTGTTCCTTGCTGTGGCCTTCCTTCTGAGATCCAGACTTATGTATATTTATACCTGGATGTCCCCTCAGGCATGTTAAACTGGGTATGTTTGGCCAATTAGTGCAGTGCAGAGCACTTAGTAGACCCTCCATTAATATGAGGTGTCACTGGCCCCCAGTGTTATTTTTTAGCCCCTGCTGTCTGGTCCTCAGTGAGTTTCATCAGTCACTTATTTTCTGCCAGCAAACTTGGCCCTGGGTTAAAGCCCTGATTTGTTGTCCCAGTGGGGAGCCTACAGGACAATCCAGCCTGGTTCTCCCACCTGCAGAGAAGAACTGAAGGAATGAAAATGAAGATATTCCTACTGCCCTGAACAATCAGTCTGGTGGGGAGAATTTACAGGCAGTACACAGGACATAAAGTTCCCCCATTGCATCCCCACTGGGTGTGCCAGTAAGTGATTCCTGGGGCCTGGCTTGCAGTGAAGAGCTAGATTTATGCTATTGGTATAGTTACAGCATCAGTGTCTGTTGAGTGCTCCAGAACTATAGTTCATGTTTCTTTCTTGAAGATGCAACAAGGAGCAATTTAGAAGCCACAACATGGGAAGCAGGGCAGGACAGGCAAGCTCTGGGTGGGCTAGACCTGGGTTTGAATCCCAGCTTTGCCACTTACTATTATGAAGATGACAAAACCCTGCCTGCTGAAAGCGAAGACGCCTTGAAGCACTGATGAAGATCAAAGACTACAGCCTTTAACATGGATTGTACTAACAAGAAGAAAACAAAAATCCTTACAACTGGACCAATAAGCAACATCATGATAAACGGAGAAAAGATTGAAGCTGTAAAGGACTTCATTTTACATGGATCCACAATCAATGCCAATGGAAGCAGTGTTACAAAACAGGGCTTCCCAGCTCAGGACTAAGCCCGGCTTAGGTTCTTACTTTCTTCTGAACAAGAATGACCAAGAGAGGCTCAGAGATTCCACACAAACAAAGGTTTATTAGAGACAGAGTAAAAGGCTCGCAAGGGAGAGAGGGAGAGGGGTTTCCACCTACACTAGCCTCCAGTCTCTCACTGGACAAAGGATCCTCTAGGGCTTATAAAAGTTTTTAGATAGGAAAAACGCATTATCTTTATTCATTAGATGGGTGGAGATTTCCAGGGGAAGGGGAGGGATTATGAAAATTAAATGCATGTGCAGTTAGAATTCAAGATGGACTTCCTTGCAGAGGTTGCTGGAACCAAGATGGAGTCTGTTACAAAGGCTGCTGGGAGGTCGAACAGGACTTATTCTGGGATGTCATGCATGCGTGATGCCTCTGGATCTTGGTTCAAGGCCCGGCGAGGGGTCCCTGTTCATTTTTGTCTCATGTGGAAGGTCATTCATGGTCCATGTTGATCTTTACTACATATGCTCTGCACATGGTGAGGCCTTGAAAAACAACTCAGGAAGATTATCAGTAATTTATAGCTGGTCAAGCACACAGGGCCCTGAAATGTAGTCCCTTATCTTGTCTAAGCACCTAGTTTGTTAACTATAAGTAGTTTTCGGGTGCCAGCAGCAACAGTTATATGGTGGTTTGCACTTAGGTTTAGATTCAGAGACTATTTAATTATAGCTGGTCAAGCACACAGGGCCTTGAAATGTAGCCTTGATTTAATTCAGCCAGCAGCTCCATCTCTTGCCTGTCTCGGCAGCAGTCAAGAAATCAAAGGACGTGTTGCATTGGGCAAATCTGCTCCAAAAGATCTCTTTCAGGTGTTAAAAAGCAAAGATGTCACCTTGAGGTGGTACTAAGGTGCGCCTGACCCAAGTCAGGGTATTTTCAGTTGTCTCATATGCTTGGGAAACCTGGACAATGAATAAGGAAGACTGAAGAATTGATGCCTTTGAATTATGGTGTTGGAGAAGAATATTGAATATACCATGAACTGCCAGAAGAATGAACAAATCTGTCTTGGAAGAAGTACAACTAGAACGCTCTTTAGAAGCGAGGATGGTAAAACTTTGTCTCACGTACTTTGGACATGTTATCAGGAGGAACCAGTCCCTGGAGAAGGATATCATGCTTGAAACAGGGTCAGTAAAAAAGATGAACACCCTCAATGAGATGCACTGACACATGCCCACAACGATGGGCTCAAACATAGTAATGATTGTGAAGATGGTGCAGGACCAGGCAATGTTTCATTCTGTTGTACGTACGGTTGCTATGAGTCAGAACTGACTCTATGGCATTAACAACAGCATCTGGGTGAGCAAGTGACTTTATCATGCTAAAAGTCTCATCTTCTTCATCTGCAGAGTGGGGGTAATGCTGATGATGGTTAACACTTATGTGTGATTAAATCTTCTCTACTGGACAATTAAAGAGCCCTGGTCAGAATCGACTTGATGGCAACGGGCTTGGTTTGGTTTTGGTGGCACTGTGGTTAAGAGCTCAGCTGCTAACGAAAAGGTTGGCAGTTCAAATCCACCAGCTGCTCCTCGAAATCCTATGTGGCAGTTGTACTCTGCTCCATAGGGTCACTATGAGTCAGAATTGACTCTATAGCAACAGGTTTTTTTTGTTTTGTTTTGTGGCGCAACAATTGGGTGCTTGGCTGCTAACCCAAAGGTCGATGGTTCAAACCTACACAGCGACTCCACAGGAGAAAGACCTGGCTATGAAAACCCTATGGGGCAACTGAGTCCAGCACAACTAGATGGTGCCTGGCCACCACCACTGACTGCTCTGACAAGGATCAAAATAGAGGGTCCTGGACAGAGCTGGAGAAAAATGTAGAACAAAATTCTAAATTTACAAACAAACAAACAAATCAGACTTACTAGTCTGACAGAGACTGGAGAACCCAGACAGTATGGCCCCTGGACTCCTTTTTACCTCAGTAGTGATGGCACTTCTGAGATTCATCCTCCAGCCAAAGATTAGACAGGTCCATAAAACAAAACGAGACTAAATAGGCACACTCGCCCAAAATAATATGTGTATTAATTGTTTAATGAGAAACCAATTTGCTCTGTAAACCCTCATCTAAAATGCATTAAAAAAAGAAAGAAAAAAACTCCTATGGGGCAGATCTACCCTGTCACATGGGGCCACTGTGAGTTGGAATCAACTCTCCGGCACATAACTACAACAACAACAATTCAACAATTAAAATAATTTAAAAATAAAATCAATTTTGACGATTAGAAATTATCTTAAAATTTATTGTTATATGTAGGAAACCCTGGTGGCGTAGTGGTTAAGAGCTATGGCTGCTAACCAAAGGGTTGGCAGTTTGAATCCACCAGGCGCTCCTTGGAAACTCTATCGGGGTCAGTTCTACTGATAAGGTCGCTATGAGTCTGAAACGACTCAGTGGCACTGGGTTTGGTTTTGGTTTGGTATATTTACAACAACAGCAACAAAAAAAATTATTATTTTTTTAAATACCAAAGCCAAACCAAACCCAGCGCTGTGGAGTCGATTCTTACTCATAGCAGCCCTATAGGACTGAGTAGAACTGCCCCATAGGGTTTCCAAGGAGTGGCTGGTGGATTTAAACTGCTGACTTTTTGGTTGGCAGCTGAGCTCTTAATCACAGCACCACCAGGGCCCCCTTTATTTATTTATTTTGTTGTGCTTTAAGTGAAAATTTACAGCTCAAGTTAATTTCTCATTCAAAAATTTATATATATTTTTTTTTGTGACATTGGTTGCAATCCCCACAATGTGACAGCATGTGCTTCCTTTCCTCCCCAGGTTCCCTGTGTCCATTCATCCAGTTCCTGTCCCTTCCTGCCTTCTCGTCCTGCTTTTGAACAGGAGCTGCCCATTTGGTCTCCTATACTTAATTGAATTAAGAAACCCAGTTCCTCATGTGTGTTATTCTTGTGTGTGTGTAATCTTTGTCTGAAAAGTGGGCTTCAGGAATGGTTTCAGCTCTGGGTTAACAGAGCTTCCGGGGGCCATAGTTTCAGGGGTTCCTCCAGTCTCCGTCAGACCAGTAAGTTTGGTCTTTTTATGTGAATTTGAATACTGTTTTACATTTTTCTCCTGCTTTGTTTGGTACTCCTTGTTGTGATCCCTGTCAGGGTGGACGTTGGGGGTAGCTGGGCACCATCTAGTTCTTCAGGTCTTAGGTTGGTTGAGTCTCTGGTTTACACGGTCCTTTAGTCCTTAAGGATAATATTTTCCTGTGTCCTTGGTTTTCTTCCTTCTCCTTTCCTCTGGGTTAGACAGGACCAAAAGATGTATCATAGATGAGGGCCCTTTTCAAAAAAAAAAAAAAAAACCAAACCAAACCCGTTGCCTTCAAGTCAATCCCAACAAATAGCAACCCTATATTTTTAAACACAGAAAGGTATAATTCAACCCCACACACACATCCATTATAAATGTAAGGAAAAATACAAATTGAAAATAACAGGTTTCAGTTCTTTTAATGGCAGAATCTTCCTTTGACTTTCTGAAAAGTATATAAGTCAAGGATGTTTCCTCAGTGGTCTCAGAGCCATTTGATTTGAAATGTAATCATCAAGAAACCTCACACCTTAGACCTTAAACCAAAAACATCCCCCGAAGACATCTTAAAACAATAGTTTATCTTAACTAGTATAAAACGTCTGCCTTGAGCATTATGCTCTTTTAAGAGGTATCTATATGGGATCAAGTTGACAACAGCAACTTGAAAAATTAGACAGGAGCCTTAGGGGGCAGTGGGTTTATGTTAATGAGAGAGGGACAACTCAGAAAAGGAGGGTGAGAATGGTTGCACAACTAAAAAGTAATTAATGTCACTAAATTGCACATGTAGAAACTGTTAAATTGGTGTTTTGTTGTGTACATTCACACACACACACACACACACACACAAAATCTCCCATCCCTACCACCCAGTTTCCTGGAAGATGAGCATAACTTTAGGTCCCCTGACATAGATACTGGAAAGTTAGCAATTTTGTCTTAAACTTGGTTGTACTGAGTTCTATCCCCTCAGCTATGTAAAAGATAGGAGCTTTGGTGGCCACAGTGGTCAAGAAGTCGGCTGCTAATCAAAAGTTTCGCAGTTGGAATCCACCAGCCACTCCTTGGAAATCCTATGGGGAAGTTCTACTCTGTCCTGTAGGCTCGCTACAGTCGGAATCGACTGGACAGCAACGGATTTTTGTTTTGTTTTATATAAAGGATAAGGTTTCTTTCTGTTCTTGCAATCTCTGTAGTGGATTCCCTGTGATGCATCACATTCTGGTTTAATGCTTATTCAATAATCAAACTTTTCTTTCTGTCGTTTTTGTGGAGAAGTTTTCTGGGTTGAGAGTAGATTCGTTTCAATTCCCTCCCCCCAGCATAATCCTTGATGATATTAAAACATAAATAGGAAGCATATATGGTTAAAAAATGAAAATCATAAAGTACAAAATGAAAAATGAAAATTTTCGAGCTTTTTTGATCTACCAAAGCAACAATTTCATTGGATCCAACCTAGTATGTGCCGGCCACCGTTTTAAAGCTTTATGTGTATTAACTCGCTTAAACTCCTGAACAACCCCATGAGGTAGGTGCAATTATAATCTCTCTTTCACAGTAATTAGTATCACTTCTAATGCGAGGCTGAGGAATCCGGCGGGACAATGTCAGCAACCAAACAGGCCTCCACAAGTGTTTTAAAAGTCGTGAAACACAGAGGTCATTGAATGTAGTTAATTGAGAGCCAAAAAGGAACATCCGCCTGGCGTCTAAAATACACCTTCTGAGGCGCCATACGCAGGGCGTGCTCTGTCAAAAATGCAGTTCCTAGCTGGACTAGGAAGGAACCCAACTCGTGCGCTCAGGAACACGCCCGGACGTGGATTCCCGGGAGAGGCGCGCCAGGCTGCGCCGCCTCAACCAGTCTTGCTAGAGTAGGCGTACACTCACGAACAAAAGCATTCGGAGTGACTGCCGCTACAGCTATTCAACGCCAAGCCCAAGCTCCCGCCTACAGCTAGAGCGGAACTTTCAATTGGTGGAGCTAATCAGAAGCAGGCGGGACGGAGCAGAAAATCCCCGCCTCCCTTGGAGTTGTCAGCCAACCCCGGCTTCTGGGAGGCAGCCGCCGGGTTGCGTTGCGCCGTGTGTAGTCGTCTGAGGGGCCTGGAGGCGGGGCGGGAGCCGGTCGGGCGCAGCAGGGAGGGGACGCTTGCCGGGGGCGCGCGGAGCGGGAAGGGTGAGAGGCACGCGCGCGTGTGCGCGCCCAGCTGTAGAGCGTCTCCGCGACCCCCGTGGGCCGCTGTCGTCTTAGCCGCCCTCTTCCCCGGCGTCCCCAGCCCGACTCCCTCCAGTGCCGGGCCGCGTCCGCCCCGTCGGTCCCGGCTCGCGTACCCTCCCCGTGGCCAGCAGGGCCCGCCCCCGACGCCCCTTTTCGCTTCTGGGCAGGGTCCTTGCGGCCCATGCGGGCCGTAGGGGGCCCGCGCCGCCCAACCCGCTCCCGGACCGGCCGGCCGGCCACCATGGTGGCCTTGAGGCCTGTGCGGCTCCTCCAGGGGGGTTAACCGGTCCAGAGCGCAGGCCGCGGGGGCACAGAGGTCCCGGGCCCGAACCCCGCACCATGGCCGGGGCCATCGCTTCCCGCATGAGCTTCAGCTCTCTCAAGAGGAAGCAGCCCAAGACGTTCACCGTGCGGATTGTCACCATGGACGCCGAGATGGAGTTCAATTGCGAGGTAACCGCCGGCAACCTCGACGGGCCGCGGCGAGGGCCAGCCCGACCGAATCCCTGTTTACCCGGCCCTGTCCCGGATCCGGCACTGACCTGGGCGCCCCCGCCGTGGGGTCAGTCGAAGTGGAAGCTTGAGGGATTCTCCTTATATCATCATCTGGGTATAGATAAGAGACGGGTGGAAATGGAAGGGGTCGTCTAGGCCCAAATCCTCATGTTGAAGATAATTGCTACTTTTCTTCATAGGGCTTTTGGGTTTGGAAGCACTTCCTGAAGATTTTCATTCATTGTTATTGGAAGGGGTTGGGGGCGTCCATGGTAAAGAATTCTCGTTTTCAGTGTCAGGCTTAAGTTCTGGCTGGGTGGTGGCGTAGTGGTTAAGAGCTACGTCTGATAAGGAAAAGATCGGCAGTTCGAAATCATCAAGTGTTCCTTGGAAACTCTATGGGGCGGTTCTACTCTGCCCTATAGAGTTGCTATGAGTCTGAATAGACTTGATGGCAATGTTTGTTTGTTTTTTGGGGGGTGAGTTTTTAACTTTATTAGGTAATATTGTTATGCACCCCGGGTATTAAAAGCAGCGTCTTGTATATTGAAAGTTTATACTTGTTTCCTGTTTCCGAAGCTTAAATTTTTCTGGAAAAGACTTTAAGAAAAGACATGCTGTCTTATACCTTGATGATAGCTGTCATTTGTTGAATACTTAATAAGTGCCAGACAGTCCTACATTTAATCCTTACAACAGCCCAGTGAGGTAGATACCATTATTATCATTCCCTTTCTCAAAAACTTTATATCTAGTAGATGGCAAAGTGAGGTTTTGAACCAAGCTCTTAACCCATTCAGTACTCCTTCTCAAGTAATTTAAATTCTTGCTACTCAAAAGTGTGGTCCGTGGACCAGCAGTATCAGCAGCAGTGACCTAAGTTAGGGGTTGGCAATCTTTTTCTGTAAAGGGTCAGACGGTAAATATTATTGGCTTTGCAGGCCATGGAGAGTCTTATTGCCACTACTCAGTTCTTCAACCCTACTGTTATAATGCAGAATCAGCCTTACACAGGGTCCCTAATGGCGTGACAGCATGAGGAGTTCTACTTACCTGCTCCTACTGAAACTGGTGAAAATTATAAAAACAACAGTTACCACCATTGAAAACTTCTTGAAATGGTCCTAAGGGAAAACAGGAAATGAGGAAACATCTACTCAAGAAAATCCATGAAAATTGGTAAAAAAAAAAAAAAAAGTCTGTGATATTTAAATCAAGACCTCTCCCTCCCTCAGCCCTTCAGCTCAGGGAGGTGGAAACTCCAATCCACACTGCTGCAATCAAGAACACAGGGCTCGCTCTTCCCTCAGCTTCCAGCCAGGGGACTTTCTTCCCAGGAAGAGCAGGACTTGCATGTTTATCATCTTGCACCAAGTTACTTGTTACCTGTGGGCTGGGGCAGACAAAAGGTGGGGGCTCTCTTCTTCTCTCCAGCCCTACTCATGGATGGAGGCTCTACCTTGGATATGGTGAACTGAGAACACTGGGGTGCCAACTCTCCTCGTGCCTTGGCTTGCGAAGCTATGGTTCCACACCAGGAGAGACAAACCAAGAAGACCCCAAGCTACTGCCCCCCCTCCCCAAGTGCTCAGCTCCTAGATCAGGGGTGCCACTCAGAGAGAAGCTTGCCTTGTTCCTACCCACACAGCTCCAGAGCTTGGCTCAGAGATTTTGCCAGGAGGAAGAAACAGGCCATGGAACAGATACCTCCTAATATCTTCCCAAAGAAACAGACTTCATTTGCAAAAGCTCTTGGAGAAGTTCATGGCTAAAGGTGCTCTTATGAACAGTTGGAGCTCAGGGCCATGATAAATGGACCCTGATAGCATGGGAGAAAAAATGTGAAATAGAACCTCAAATTCCTAAAAAAAAAAGCCAGACCTACAGGACTGGTTGACACCAGAGGACTCCCTAAGACTGTTGCCCTGATATACTCTTCAAACCTTGAACCAAAACTAACCCCTGAGGTCACCTTGTAGCTAGATAACAAATTGGCTCAAAAGATAATATCACCCTTAAGTACTGTGATTTTTTAAAAATCTCCTATTTGAGACCAAATGGTAAGCAATTACTTTAAAACAAAGATAAGAATGTAGGAGGGCAGGGAAACTAGATTAGTGGAAACAGGACAACCAGAACAGACATAATGAGAATGTTCATGCATTGTGAAAAATGTAACCAATGTTGCTGAACAACTTGTGTAGAAATTGTTGAATGGGAACCTAAACTGCTGTCCAAACCTTCACGGAAAACACCATACAATATTATTAAAAAAAAAAAAAAAAAGGGAGGCGAAGCCAAGATAGCAGAGTAGTCAGACGCTTCTGGTGATCCCGCTTACAACAAAGACCCAAAAAAACAAGTAAAACGATTATATATATGACATGCTAGGAGCCCTGAACATCAAAGGCAAAGTTAGGAAATCGGACTGAGCAGCAGGGGGAAGGAGACACAGTTCAGAAGTGGCAAGGAGTTGCTGGTCCTGAGTTGGTGGGATCTGTCAGGCACGATCCCCTGGAGTGACCGCGGCAGGGCTGGAGGTAGCGTTCAGGATGCAGTTTCCTCAGGGAAAGACAGTGAGTCACACAGTCTACTCACACCTCCGGAACCAGAGAAGAACAGCGCTCTCAGCAAAAGCTAAGTACTTGCTTTTATTTTAGCACACCCCGAGCCCCAAGGCCATCTTCACTGCCTGTAGATTTCCCAGGGCCTGAGACAGGTCCTGCTGTGTGCACTGAGCCATTCTCTTGGCCTTGGAGAAGGAATAAGTTAACAACTAGCGGAGAAGATAATCTGCTACCTCCACTGAGATGGGGAGCTCGGGACAGAAGCTGCTCCTGTCCAGGCACAAATGGTCTGTGGACTTTGAATACCTTTCACCCCTGCATGGACCTGTGTGGGCCCATTTCAGGAGAATAGGCCCTTGTTGGCAGACTGCAACTGTGTATTTGCTTGAGATCTGAATACACTGTTTCACCTGTGCAGTGGAGAGGTGGGCTTTTAATGTTTGACACCAGTTTGACAATTAAACAGGGTTCTCACCTACCCACATCAGGGGCCTGAGGACTGGTGGCCCCACCCACGTCACCTAGCTACCTGTGACAGGGGTCCAAGGATAGTTGGTGCCTCCCAGTCCTTACAACCAAAAGCATTGGGTGCCTATGGTCCCTCTGCAGAATCCACCCACCTGTGTGCTCTAGTATCTATACAGATACTTGGGGGAAGGTTGTCAGCCCCGTGCCTTGTTCAGAGCGTGACCCCCTGCTGCAACCAGATGCCTGTGCCTACTCCAATCACCCCTGCCCCTCTAAGACTGTAGGACAGAACCGGTACCACACACTTGATGACCAACTACCTGGACACCTGAGCTGAATCCATAAAAGAAAAGTGAATGGACTCCTAGGCTCATATACCTTGTAAGAGCTCTGACCATCTGGTGACAGGTCATTAGAGCTTCAAAGGCACAAATAATCAAGCAAGCTCACTCAAGCAACCTCTTTGGGCATATCAAAACAAAACAAAGCAAGAAACTAGGATACAGTAAGCAAACATAAAATAAATCAATACAATAATGTATGGATAGCTCAAAGCGAACAGTCAGTATCAAATCACATGAAGAAGCAGACCATGATCGCTTCAACAAGCTCTCAAAACAAAGAATCAAGGAATCTTCTGGATGAAGATGTCTTCCTGGAATATCCAAATATAGAATACAAAAGATTAATATACAGAACTCTTCGAGAGAACAGGAAGGAGATCAGGCAAAACGCAGAACAAACCAAGGAACACGCAGATAAAGCAGTTGAAGAAATTAAAAAGGTTATTCAAGGACGTAGTGAAAATTTAATAGGCTGCAAGAATCCATAGAGAGAGAGCAATAAGAAATTCAGAAGATTAAAAATAAAATTAAGGAACTAGACAACTCAATAGAAGTCAGAGGAGCAGAACTGAGGAAGTGGAAGACAGAATTGGTGAGATTGAAGATAAAACACTTGGCACTGATATATTCAAAGAAAAATCAGATAAGAGAATTTTTAAAAAATGAAGAAACCCTAAGAATCATGTGGGACTTTATCAAGAGAAATAATCTACAAGTGGTTGGAGTACCAGAACAGGGAAGGATACCAGAAAATACAGAAATTGTTGAAGATTTGTTGGCCGAAAACTTCCCTGATATCATGAAAGATGAGAAGATATCTATCCAAGATGCCCATGAACCCCACAGAAGGTAGATCTCAAAAGAAAGTCACCAAGACATATTATAATCAAACTTGCCAAAACCAAAGATAAAGAGAGAATTTTAAGAGTGGCTAGGGATAAACGAAAAGTCACCTGCAACGGAGAGTCAATAAGAATAAGCTCAGGCTTCTTGGCAGAAACTATGCAGGCAAGAAGGCAATGGGATGACTTATATAAAGCATTGAAGGGAAAAAAATGCTAGCCAAGAATCATATATCCAGCAAAACTGTCTCTCAAGTATGAAGGTGAAATTAGGACATTTCCAGATAAACAGAAGTTTAGGGAATTTGTAAAAACCAAACCAAAACTACTAGAAATACTAAAGGGAGCTCCCTGGATAGAAAATCAATAATATCAGATATCAACCTAAGACTAGAACACAGGACAGAGCAACTAGCTATTGACCCAGATAGGGAAATCACAAAAATAATTCAAGCTAAAAAAATGGTCAAAATAGGGAAACAGTGATGTTATTATGTAAAAGATGACAACATTAAAACAATAAGAGGGACTAAAAAATGTAGTCATGGATCTTTCATATGGAAAGGAAGTCAAGGTGATAAAAAGACATAAAAGTTAGCATTAAACTTAGAAAAAGAGAAGTAAATATTAAGGTAACCACAAAGGAGACTAACAGTCCTACTCATCAAAATAAAATACAAGAAAAACATAAAGACAAAGCAAAAACAAAATCAACAACAACGAATAAGAGAAAGAGACAATATATAAAGATAAACTACATAGCACAAAAAATAAAGTGAAAAAAACTGTTAACAACGCACAAAAGAAGAGATCAAATGACAGCACTAAACTCATTCCTATCCATAATTATGCTGAATGTAAATGGACTAAATGCACCAATAAGGAGACAGAGAGTGGCAGAATGAATAAGAAAAACATGATCGGTCTGTATGCTGCCTACAACAGACAAGCCTTAGACTTAAAGACACAAACAAACTAAAACTCAAAGGCTGGAAAATATATCATGGAAACAACAATCAGAAAAGAGCAGGAGTGGCAATATTAATTTCTGTCAAGATAGACTTTAAAGTTAAATCCACCACAAAGAATAAGGAAGGACACTATATAATGATTAAAGAGACAATATACCAGGAAGATATAACCATATTAAATATTTACACACCCAGTGACAGGGCTTTAAGATATATAAAACAAACTCTTAACGGCATTGAAAAGTGAGATAGACAGCTCCACAATAATAGTAGGAGACTTCAACACACTGCTTTCGGTGAAGGACAGAACATCCAGAAAGAAGCTCAATAAAGACACTGAAGATCTAAATGCCACAATCAACCAACTTGACCTCATAGACATATACAGAACACTCCACCCAACAGCAGCCAAATATACTTTTTTTCTAGTGCACGTGGAACATTCTCTAGAATAGACCACATATTAGGTCATAAAGCAAGCCTTAACAGAATCCAAAACATCAAAATATTACGAAGCATCTTCTCTGACCGTAAAGCCCTAAAAGTAGAAATCAACAGCAGGAAAAGAAATCAAACACTGGGAAACCGAACAATACCCTGCTCAAAAACAACTGAGTTATAGAAGATATTAAGGATAGAATGAAGAAATTCATAGCATCCAAAGAAAATGAAAACACTTCCTGTCAGAACCTTTGAGACACAGCTAAAGCAGTGCTCAGAGGTCAATTTATAGCAATAAATGCACACATCTAAAAAGAAGAAAGGGCCAAAATCAAAGAATTATCCCTATAACTTGAACAAATAGAAAGAGCAACAAAGGAAACCCTCAGGCACCAGAAGAAAGCAAATAATAAAAATGAGATCAGAACTAAATGAAATAGAGAACAGAAAAACAACTAAAAGAGTTAACAAAACCAAAAGCTGGTTCTTTGAAAAAATCAACAAAACTGATAAACCATTGGCCAAACTGACAAAAGAAAAACAGGAGAGGAAGCAAATAACCCAAATAAGAAATGAGATGGACGATATCACAACAGACCCAACTGAAATTAAACGAATCATGAGATTACTATGAAAAATTGTACTCTAAAAAATTCAAAAACCTAGAACAAATGGATGAATTTCTAGAAACACACTACCTACCTAAACTAATACAGAGGTAGAACAACTAAATAAACCCCATAACAAAAGAAGAGATTGAAAAGGTAACTAAAAAAACTCCAAACAAAATAAAAGCCGTGGCCCTGACGGCTTCACTGGGGAGTTCTACCAAACTTTCACAGAAGAGTTAAGACCACTACCAGAGCACAGAAAAGGATGGAATACTCCCAAACTGATTCTATGAAGCCAGCATATCCCTGATACCAAAACCAGGTAAAGATACCACAAAAAAAGAAAATTACAGACCTATATCCCTCATGAAATTAGATGCAAAAATCCTCAATAAAATTCCAGCCAATAGAATTCAATAATATACCAAAAAAAAAAAATCAATATGACCAAGTGGGATTCATACTAGGTGTGCAGGGATGGTTCAACATTAGAAAAAGTCAGTGTAATCCATCATATAAATAAAACAAAAGACAAGAATCACACTATTGTGTGAATTAATGCAGAAAAGGCACTTGACAAAGTCCAACACCCATTCGTGACAAAAACTCGCTCATCAAAGTAGGAATAGAAGGAAAATTCCCCCACATAAAGGGCATTTGTACAAAGCCCATAGCCAACATCATCCTAAATGGAGAGAGTCTGAAAACATTCCCCTTGAAAACAGGAACCAGGCAAGGATGCCTTTTATCACCACTCTTATTCAGTATTGTGCTAGAGGTCTTAGCCAGAGCAGTTAGGCTAGATAAAGAAATAAAGGGCATCAAGATTGGTAAGGAAGAAGTAATAGTATCTCCGTTTGTAGATGACATGATCCTGTACACAGAAGACCCTAAAGAATCCTGAAGAAAACTACTGAAACTAATAGAAGAGTTTAGCCAAGGATCAGGATGTAAGATAAACATACAAAAATCAGTTGGATTCCTCTGTACCAACAAAGAGAACGTCAAAGAGGAAATCACCAAATTAATACCATTTACAGTAGCCCCAAGAAGATAAAATACTTAGTAATAAATCTTATCCAAGACGTGAAAGACCTATACAAAGAAATCTACAAGACACTACTGCAAGAAACCAAAAGAGACCTACATAAGTGAAAAAACATACCCTTGGTCATGGATAGGAAGTCTCAACATTGTAAAAATGTCTGTTCTACCAAAAGCGATCTATAGATACAATGCAATTCTGATCCAAATTCCTATGACATTTTTTAATGAGATGGAGAAACAAATCACCAACTTCATATGGAAGGGAAAGAGGCTCAGATAAGTAAAGCATTACTGAAAAAGAAGAACAAAGTGGGAAGCCTCACATTACCTGATTTTAGAGGATATTATACCGCCACAGTAGTCAAAACAGCCTGGTACTAGTACAGCAAATATCTAGACCAATGAAACAGAATTGAGAATCCAGACATAAATCCATCCACATATGAGCAGCTGGTATTTGACAAAGGCCCAGTCAATTAAATGGGGAAAAGACAGTCTCTTTTAACAAATGGTGCTGGCATAACTGGATATCCGTCTGCACGGAATAAATCAAGACCCATACCTCACACCATGCACAAAAACTGACTCAAAATGGATCAAAGACCTAAATATAAAATCTAAAACGGTGAAGATAATCGAAGAAAAAATAGGGACAGCACTAGGAGCATTAATGCATGGCATAAACAGTATAAGAAGCATTACTAACAATGCACAAACACCAGAAGAGAAACTAGACAACTGGGAACTCCTAAAAGTTAAGCACCTGTGTGCATCCAAAGACTTCACCAAAAGAGTGAATAGATTACCTACAGACCGGAAAAAAGGTTTTAGCTATGATATTTCCGATCAGCATCTGATCTCTAAAATCTACATGATTACTCTAAAAACTCAACAAAAAGACAAATAATCCAATTAAAAAATGGGCAAAGGATATGAACAGGCACTTCACCAAAGAAGACGTTCAGGCAGGTAACAGATACATAAGGAAATGCTCACAATCATTAGCCGTTAGAGAAATGCAAATCAACACTACAGTGAGATTCCATCTCACTCTAACAAAGCTGGCATTAATCCAAAAAACACAAAATAATAAATGTTAGAGAGGTTGTGGAGAGATTGGAACACTTACACACTCCTGGTCGGAATGTAAAATGGTACAACTTCTTTGGAAATAGATTTGGTGCTTCTTTCAAAAGCTAGAAATAGAACCACCATGTGATCCAGGAATCCCACTCCTTGGAATATATCCTATAGAAATACAGAGCCTTTACACAAACAGATATTATATACACCCATGTTCATTGCAGTACTGTTTATAATAGCAAAAAGATGGAAGCAACCAAGGTGCCCATGAACTGATGAATGGATAAATAAATTATGGTATATTCACACTGTGGAATACTATGCATCGATAAAGAACAATGATGAGTCCGTGAAACATTTCATAACATGGAGGAATCTGGAAGGCATTATGCTGAGTGAAATTAGTCAATTGCAAAAGGACAAATATTGTATGAGACCATTATTATAAGAACTCAAGAAAAGGTTTAAACTCAGAAGAAAATATTCTTTGATGGTTATGAGAGTGGGGAGGGAGGGAGGGAGAGGTGTATTCACTAATTAGATAGTAAACAAGAACTGTCTGAGGTGAAGGGAAAGACAACACAGAATACAAGAGAGGTCAGCGCAACTGGATTAAACGAAAGGCAAGGAAGTTTCCTGAATAAACCGAATACTTTGAAATCCAGAATAGCAGAGGTTGGTGTCTGGGGACCATGGTTTCTGGGGACATCTTGGTCAATTGGCATAATAAAACCTATTAAGAAAACATTCTGTATCCCACTTTGGGGAGTGGCGTCTGGAGTGTTAAACGTTAACAAGCGGCCATCTAAGATGCGTCAAATGGTCTCGACCCACCTGGAGCAAAGGAGAATGAAGAACACCAAAAACACAAAGTAATTATGACCCCAAGAGACAGAAAGGGCCACATAAACCAGAGACTACAGCAGCCCGAGACCAGAAGAACTAGATGGTGCCCAGCTATAACCGATGACTGCCCTGACAAGGAACACAACAGAGAATCCCTGATGGAGCAAGAGAGAAGTGAGATGTAGACCTCAAATTCTCGAAAAAATCCAGACTGAATGGTCTCAATAAGACTAGAATGACCTTGGAGGTCATGGTCCCCAGACTTTTTGTTAGCCCAAGTCTAGAATCATTCCCAATGCCAAGTATCGAGACAGGGATTGGACTGGACTATTTTTTTTTTTATAAGATAGAAAATGATACTGGTAAGGAGTGAGCTTCTTGACTCAAGTAGACACATGAGACTATGTGGGCAGCTCTTGTCTTGATGGGAGATAAGAAGGTAGGGGTGGACAGAAGCTGGCCGAATGGACATGGGGAATACAGGATGGAGAGAAGTGTGCTGTCTCATTATGGGGAGAGAAACTAGGAGTACATAGCAAGGTATATATAAATTTTTGTTTGTGAGAGTGACAATGTGTAAACTTTCACTTAAAGTACAATAAGAAAATAAAAAATAATCTGCTGGAGGTTGTGGTGTAGGACAATTGGGAGGAGATTCGCAGATTTGGTGAAGATACAACCTAATCTATAGGGTGGGTAGTGTGTAGGGAGAGCCTGAAAATAAAATAAGCGAGCTCAAATCCTTCCACATTAAGACACTGGAAAAAGAAGAGCCAGGCAGAGGGAAGGAAATAGTAAAAATTAGAGTGGAAATTAATGAAGCAGAAAATAGAAAGTCAATGAAACCAAAAGCTGGTTCTTTGAAATCAACAAAATTGACAAACCTTTAGCTAAACTCATCCAGACAAAAAGAGAAAATACTCAAATGACTAGAATCAGAAATGAAAGAGGGGAATTACTACCTACCTTATAGGAATGAAAAAGATTATAAAGATTAGATAACTTGGATGAAATGAACAAATTCTTAGACACAAACCACCAAAACTGACTGAAGAAATAGACAACCTGAATAAACCTATAACGAGATTGAATTAATAATTTAAAAACTACTCACAAAGAAAAACTTGAGGCCCAGAAGGTTTACTGCTGAATTTCACCAAACATGTAAAGAAAAATTAGTACCAATTTTCACAGACTGTTCCAAAAAATAGAAGAGGAGGGAACACTTTCTAGCTCGTTGTATGAGGCCAGTATTACCCTGATAAGGAGCCCTGGTGATGCTCCAGTTAAGCGCTCGGCAGCTAACCTAAAGGTTGACAACTTGAACCCCCCCAGTGGCTCTGCAGTAGAAAGATCTGGCAATCTGCTTCTTAAAGATTATGGCCAAGAAAACCCTTTGGAGCAATTCTACTGTCACATGGGGTCACTGTGAGTTGGAATTAACTGGATCAAACAACAAAACATTACCTTAATACCAGACAGAGACATCGCAAGAAAACTATAGACTGATATCTCTTGTAAATAGTATGCAAAAACCCCCAACAAAATACCAGCAAACCAAATCCAGCAACATATAAAAATAATTATTCACCATAACCATGTGGGATTTATCCTAGGAATGCAAGGTTGGTTTAACATCCCAAAATCAATTAATGTAACGCAACGTATTATTATAATTTTTAAAAAATTTTACATGATCTCTGTAGACACAGAAAAAAAGAATTTGGCAAAGTTCAACACCACTTTTTAATAAAAACACTTAACAAACTAGGAAAAGAGGGGAACTTCCTCAACCTGATCAAGGGTTATCTGTGGTGATGAAAGACTGGATACTTTTTCTTCTAAGATGAGGAATTAGACAAGGATATCCACCTGTCACTTTTATTCAATATTGTACTGGAGCTTCTGGCCAGGATAGTTAAACAAGAAATAAATGGCATCAAAATTGGACGGGAAGAATTAAAATTATGTCTATTTGTCAACCAAACCAAACCTGTTGCTGTGAAGTCGATTCCAACTCATAGCAACCCTATAGGACAGAGTAGAACTGCCCCATATGGTTTCCAAAGAGCACCTGGTAGATTCGAGGTGCTTACCTTTTGATTAGCAGCCGTAGCTCTTAACCACTATGCTACCAGGGTTTCCTCTCTATCTGCAGATGACAAAATTTTGTACATAGAAGATCCTAAGAAATGACCTAAAAAACTTTTAGAACTAATAAACAAGTTCAGCAAGGCTCCAGAATATGAGTCAATATACAAAAATCAATTGTATTTCTATATACTTGTAATGAACAATCAAAAAATGAAGTTAAGAAAATAATTACATTTACAGTAGCATCAAAAAGAGTGAACTATGTAGAAATAAATTTAACAAAAGAAGTGCAAAAATTAAACTCTGAAAACTATAAAATTTTGAAAGAAAAGAAAATCTAAATAAATGGGAAAACATTCCATGTTCATGGATTGGAAGATAACATTGTTAAGATGACTGAAAAATACCCCCCTGATGCCATCAACTTGGTTCTGTCTCATAGCAACCCTATAGGACAGAGTAGAACTGCCCCATAGGGTTTCCAAGGCTGTAATCTTTAGAGAAGCAGACTGCCATATCTTTCTCTCTGGAGCAGCTGGTGGGTTCGAACTGCCAAGCTTTAACCAAGCACTTTAACCACTGCACCAGCATGGCTCCTTGTTAAGATGGCAGTACTCCTCAAATTGATCTACAGATTCAAGGCAATCCTTATCAAAATCCCAGCTACCTTTGTAGAAATGACAAGCTAGTTTTAAAATATGGAATTGCAAGGGACTCAGAAGAGCCAAAAGCAATGTCGAGAAAGAAGAACAAAATAGGAGGACTCACACTTCCTGATATTAAATACAAAGGAACAGTAATCAAGACAGTGGTATTGACATAAGGACAGACATATAGATTTAATGGGATAGAATTCAGAGTCCAGAGAGAAACCCATACATTTATGGTCAACTGATTTTCAAAAAGTATGCCAAAGCCATTCAGTGGGGAAAGAATAGTCTTTTCAACGAATGGTACCAGGACAAAGGGATACCCCCAAGAATGAAGTTGGATCCCTACCTCACACCATATACAAAAAGTAACTAAAAAATGGATCAAAGACCTAAATGCAACAGTTAAAATTATAAAACTCTTTGGAGAAAACGTAGAGGTAAATCTTCATGACCTTGCATTTGACAGTGGATTCTTAGATATAACACCAAAATTATGAGCAACAAAAGAGAAAATAGATAAATTTGATTTCATAAATCATAAAACTTTTGTGCATCAAAGGACATTCTTAAGAAAGTGAAAAGACAACCTACAGAATAGAGAAGATATTAGCAAATCATGTATCTGATAAAGGACATATCTAAAATATATAAAGAACTCTTAAAACTTAAATAATTAAAAGACAGATAATCCTATTAAAAAATGGGTAAAGGATCTGAATAGATACTTCTCCAAGGAAGACCCACAAATGACCAATAAGCACATGAAAAGATGTTTGACATCATTAGTTGTTAGAGAAATGCAAAGCACAATGAGATACTGCTTCATACATAGTAGGATGGCAGAAATCAGAAAATCAGATAATAAGTATTGGCCAGGATGTAGAGAAATCAGAACCCCTGTGCACTCCTGGTTGGAATGTGAAATGATGCAGCTCTGTGGAAAACAATTTGGTGTTCTCAAAAAGTTAAACATAGAATTACCATATGACCCAGCAATTATACTCCTAGGCATGTACCCAGTTATACTCCTAGGTATATGCCCAAGAGAATTGAAGATACGTTCAAACAAAACTTGTACAGAAATGTTCATAGAGCATTACTCATAATAGCTGAAAGGGGAAAACAAGCCAAATGTCCATCAACTGATGAGTGAATAAACAAAATACGGTACATACACACAATGGAATATGATTTGGACGTAAAAAGGGACGAAGTACTGATACATACTTCTATATGGATGAACCTTGAAAACATGTTAAGTGGAAGAAGCCAGTCACAAAAGACCACATGTTATATGATTCCATTCATATGAAAGTCCAGAATAAGGAAAATTGATATAGACAGAAATAGATTAGTGGTTGCTTAGGGCTGGAGGGGTGGGTGGAGGGATAGGGAGGTGATAGCTAAAAGGTACAGAGTTTTGATGTGATGAAAATATTCTGATCACTGTGGTGATGGTTGGACAACTCTGTGAATGTAGTCAAAACCATCAAATTGTACACTTTAAATAGGTAAATTGTATGGTATGTGAATTATATCTCAGTAAGCTATTAAAAAAAAAAAGCACCCTTAGACAAAATATAAATGGGCATAACCATGTCTCAATAAATCTTTATTTAAATGAACATTGAAATTTGAATTTCATGTAATTTTCACAAGTCATGATGTATATATTTTTGATGTTTTTCAACCATTTAAAAATGTAAAAACCATTCTTAGTTCTCAGACCACAGAAAAACTGAGAGTATGTTGGCTTTGTCCCACAGGCCATAATTTCCTGCCTCCTGATCTAAGTTACTAATTTGATAAAGGTTGTGAGACATTATGAGAACGACCAGCCCATAGGGAAAGGGGATTTGTAAGACATTTCTTCAGCCATAATTTTGCTATGAAAAGCTCTTTATTCTTCTTTAAACAGATGCTAGACGCAAAGATGAAGAACAATATTATCACCTATCAGGCTTTCTCAATGATGGCACTGTAGATATTTCGGCTGAATAATTTTTGGTTGTGGGGAGCTGTCCTGTGCATTGTAGGATGTTTAGTAGGATCCCTGGCTTCTACCCACTAGATGCCAGTAGCACCTCCCAGTTATGATAATCAAAAATGTCTCCAGATATTTTCAAGTGTCCCCTGGGGG
This sequence comes from Loxodonta africana, assembly GCF_030014295.1. Lineage (NCBI taxonomy): Eukaryota > Metazoa > Chordata > Mammalia > Proboscidea > Elephantidae > Loxodonta > Loxodonta africana. The sequence goes on along the minus strand of NC_087360.1, from coordinate 26,782,604 downwards.
GGAAACATCCTCTCCCCCATCACATTGAGAACCACTGATCTATAGAAAGGGATAATAGTGACATTCAGAGAAGCAAAATGGTTATGTCGTCAAACTTTTAAGGAGCGAGTGCATAAATGACCTTGGGATCTTGGTAAAATGTAGATTCTGATTCAGGAGGTCTGGGGTAGGGCCTTAGAATCTGCATTTCTAACACTTTCAGGTGATGACGATGCTGTTAGTCCAGGGACCACATTTTGAGAGCAGAACAGTAGGAAACATGCACGGGCTTTGAAATCAGACAGACCTAGGCTCGAATTCCAGCTTGACTACTTCTACCTTGAACAAGATACCTGAGCTTTCTGGTGTTCGGTTTCCGTATTGGTAAAATGGCGCTAATAATACTGACCTTGCAGGGTTGTTACAAGGATTCTTAAGAGTACTTAGTGCCTGGCAGAAAGGAAGAAAAAGAAGGAACTATAATTGGTGTAAAGTAGGAGGCTCGGGTCATTATCTGTCCTATCACAACTGTCCTGTTGTGATTTATCAAGCTGTTGCATCTGGTTGAACCTCAGATGTCCAGTAGAAATACCTGTTTGTAAAAGTTGCTTGAATATTCTGTTGAAAGTAATAGTAGTTTGATTTACGATGATAGAAGCCATTAGTCTTACTCTCTTGCCCTGTTTTCTATGTTGTATATTAACTGAGCAAGGTGCTAATGCAAGGAGATAGCAAATGCATTTTGAAGAAAAGAGATGATACTTGTGGAATTGGCTTCATTGAGGTCAAATATAGGTAGCTTTCCAAGAAGGACTAAATTTCAGAACCAGTGGTAGTTAAAATATGAGTCATGTTACTTTATGCTAATAAGTTCAGAGTTTTTTGCTGCAGAGATAGGGAAAAAAGATCTCTTTCTTGCACTACTTGCTGCAGTGCGCAATTGGCTTGATGCTTTGGAGAATTTTTCCACTGGAACGACTTGATATTTGTCACTTTGAGAAAGTGGGTGCTGAACGTAATTTGCCAGGAGGCTAAATGGTTATGTTGTTTCTTATCCAGGGTGGAATTTTACTCTAATAACTCAATCTATCAGTAAGAAGAGACAGATACGAAAAATTGCCCAAAATTGAGTTGTGAGAGATTCTAATACCATCTTTGTTGAAAGCTAAGCCTCCTTCTCTTGTTGGTTGGCGTCCTAGATGTTTTCACATACTCTAGTGGGAATATGATTGTATTAAGTGGTAACATTACAGATCTTTCCAACATATAATAAATGGACATAAAGTTGTCTTTGACAGAAGGAGCTTTCAAGAGGGAAAACAGAACAACTCTTGTATTTTCAGTAAAATGTTAAATCCTGGGCACTCCAAGATTTAGGCAAATCATCACCTTCTCAGATATAAACTTGAGAGGGCAGTGGTGGTTATTTCAATTGCTAAGTTGTACACAGTACTCTGTATGAAGGTGCTTAGAAAGTTTTATTTTTACTTCAGAAGAAAGGCAGTCATCCTTATCAATGGGCTCTCTCATATGGTTTAAGCAGTGGTTGTGGATGGCACGGGCGCCACTGGTCAGGGTCTAAGGCACAGGCAGGCATGCGTGAATGGTGAGCATGCGTGTTGGTGAAGAGGAGTGAAGAAGGAAGCAGTGTGTGTGCTGGCTAGTGCTGCCATCCCCTAGACTCCAGGCCTGCTCCTGTGTGGGAGGAAAGGCTGGGGAATAGCAGTTACTTTGTGCCAGGTACGGTGCTAAATCCTTTAAATGCACTATCTCATTTGTTACAGCAGGAACAAACTAATTTATTTGTTCTGCGTATATTTACTGATTGCCCACATGGGCCAGGCAGTGAACCAGACCTAGCTGTGAACTAGACCTACTTAGGACATAGGTGCTGCCATTGTCCTGATTTTTAGAGGGGGAAATGGAGGCTCAGACAGGGTAAATAGACTGCTTAGCCAACCAGTGAAGCCACTGTCTATTCTGAAATAAAAGCAAGGTGACAAGAACGGGTAAGTAATAGAAGACTAGATGGGCACACAGCTTATCTTAATAACAACCAGCAAGGCCTGCAACTAGCCTTTCAAGTAGGTTGGGTAGGCTTAGCTCAAGTTCTAGTTTCCTTGTTGGGACCACTGAGGCATCACAGCCTAGAGGTTACAGGCTTAGGCACCTGATCCTTAGCTTTGCCTCTAGTGTGCTGAGTGACCTTAGACAGTTACTTTGACCCCTGAGATGCCTCACTTTCCTAACCTGTAAATTGGGGATTGTAGTAATATCTCCCACATAAGGGTGTTACGGGGATTAAAATTGGTAATAACTAATAATTGATACAGTGCTTAGAATAGTACCTGGCACAAGGTAAGTGCCATATAAGTGTTGTTACATAAAATTGGGGACCGCTCATCATTTTGCTCCCTGTTTCAACCTCTCCTACACATGCCCACATACCCTCTTTGCTTTGGGCCTATTGTCCTGCTTATTCTTTCATGAAAGTACCAAGCTCTTTTTACACTTCTCTGCCTTTGCATAGGCTGTTCCCTCTGCCTGGAATGTGCTTCTCACCTGTTACCTGGCACAAGTTCCAATCCTCCTTATAGACTCTGCTCAAGTGTTTCCTTCTCTTTGTGTCCAAGGTCACTACAGAGCTGGTAAGTGGTGGGGCTGGCGTTTGAACCCAGGTTCTGTCTTCCAGGCCAGCCCTCTTTCTACCATACTGTGCTACCCAAATAGTAGTATTCTAAAAGTAGAAAAAGGAGAGAAAAGGTTAGCATCCTAGAGAGACCTTAAGGATGTGATAAATAGGGACAAGAAAGTGCAAATGAAATCTTTCAAAGGATTTCTTGACTCAACAGCTATTTGTCGATGGCATGATTTGTTGCATTTGTGTAAATACCATTTCAAAACCATTTTTGTGAACTTGCCAGTGGGCTTAAATTTTTTTTTTGGAGGGGGGGCTTAAATTTTTGGCTGGTGAATGACGTGACTATCAACCACTGCTACATTGCCTCCATGGTCTAGTTTGTGTTTCTCAACCAAATCGCCATTTCCATGAGTGAATCCTTTTCATTTGCCATGATCTACTTGGAATTCCTTGGCTTTGACCTAAAATGAAACCTATTTTGCAACAATTAAGTATTTTCTAGTTGCATATTTAACATGCTTTATGGTTAGAATGTGCTTCCGTGTCCTCAGCCAGATGTCTTCTTGTAATATTTGGTATGTTCACATGCGTAGCAACATCTCAGACCCTTTAATGTACTTTGGAAAATTTTAGGTATCTGTTTAGACTGCATTGTCCCATTTTCTTTAACTTGTTTAAAGTCCTCTCCCTACCCCACCCCCATAGTTCAGTTTTGGACCAGCCAGTATTTAAAGCATTGGAGCCCCTTGAGGACTAGGTTAAGGAGTTTGTATTTATCAGATGCAGTGGGGAGCCTTAAGATTTTGTTCTAGGAGAGTGACTTAAAGGGGTTGGCGTGCAGAATGTTTTAGAGTGTGTGGAGGTGGGGTGGGAGTTAGAAAATGAGTGCTTTGGGCCAGGAATCACACTGAAGCCTCAACAGTGGTGGGACTGGCTGGGGACTGGGACAAAATTAGGTAGATGGTGGGTCTGGTGAATGCAAAGGCCTGGGCACTGTGAGATCAAGGCCAGGGCCAGGGTCTTCTGTGATCAAGAGTGAGCAGGAGACCTACTAGGCCCAAGATTCAGGTAGCATCGTGGTCCAGAGCCAGTCGTCAAGCCCTCAGCCCAGCCAAGCAGGAGGCAGTTCTCAGGGGTTGGTGTGGCCAGTCAGGCTCAGGAGGTTTAGTCCCTGTGCCATCAGGGTTATTGTGTAGACCTGTCGAGAGCCCAGAACTGGCTGTCTAAACACCCTGCTTCTACCTGGATTTCCTCTGTGTGACCTTGGGCAAGTACTTTCTTTCCCAGGCCTCAGTTCTTCATGGGAAAAATGAGGGAAAGAACTTGATTTTAAAGACCCTCAGCTTTAACATCCTGTTTTAGGCGGTCTTGGGACAGAAGATGCTTACTGCTCTCCTCTATCTCCTGCGTAGGTAGGAGGTCATCTTGGAATTTTAGCACAGAGATGTTAAAAAAAAAGTGCTAGAGGACAGCAAGAATACTGCTTAGGGGACAAGAGCTGGTGTCCTGATATAAGAGGTAGGCTGGCCTGGGTAAAACCCTGCCACTGCTACTTACCCCAGGTGATCTTGGATTTACCTCTCCAAACCTGAGTTGCCATGTGTATAAAATGAGGAGAATAATAGTATTTTTCTTGTAGGGTTGTTCTAAGGAGTAAATGAGGTGGACCTTTATAGGTACTTAACCCAGGACCGGATTCATTGTAAGCACTTTGTGAATATTAGCTTATGTTGTCACCAGGGTGTGAGTGTGGGGACCAAGAGGAAGGGTCTCATGCTAAAGACATTGTGAATTTTCTCCTTTATTCTCTCCTTCATTTCTTTGAACCTTCTTCAAGCTAGCCATAACTTTATAGTTGTAAGTGCCTTAGACTCTACAATTAGTCTAAATATAACAAGCTTACCTTATGGCTGTGCTGTATTCCTGTTTAAAGATCTTCTTGTGTGTGTGTGTGTGTGTGTGTGCGTGCATGCTATATAGTTGATTTCCGTTTAACTGGATGTCCACTGTGTTAGCAGGATTCTTTTCTGATTTCTACCATGTTAATTATTCTCCATTTTTTTGTCCCCAATGTGTCACTTCGAAAATTTTTCTCTTTTGTTTTTGATGCTTCTCCAATTATTCATTCTAATTTTGCATTCTTGCTCAAGAACACTTTTGGTCCTTGTCTATTTTTAATTTCAGAAGTTAAAGCATTTAAGGTCGTTGTTCTAAGTGTCTTAAAATCCCAGAATTGAGTTTTCTCCGAGCTACAAATCTTTTTAGCCAGCTAGCGACAAGGCTTCTCTGGTTTGTGACAGGATGTGTTCCCTCCTCCTGCCTGTACTTTGTCTAATTTAGATTCTAAATCCACATGTTTTAGTATATTTTCAGCACGTAAGAATTTATTTCTACAGTCGTGCTGACTTCAGGGAAAAAATCCCTAATCAAATCTTCATTCACTGGTGCTGAGACTCAAGGTGCTTGCGTTTGTTTAAGAATCTCTCTGGCCACTAGATGGGGTCAGAGCCATAATTTCTCAAGGCATTGAGCCTTTCTCTTGACCAGGACTTCCCTGTTAGTCTTTTTTTCTTCTTCTTTGCAAAATTTGGATCTCACTTTTGAAAACTCACAAAAATTTTGTTAGTGAGTTATAATACTTGTGGTCTTCTTATCCACTTTGCCAATTTTAGTCTTATAGTTGCAGTAGTTTTGATAGTTTGACTTTCAGATAAAGCTTAAAACTGAAGCCCAGAGCAATCACTAAACTGATAACTCATCTGTGGCTTTAGATTCACCAACAGTGTATTTATCTATCATCCTTCTTATGCTGACTTTGAGATGAAATCAGTCTCATAAATATGTTCAAAAAAGTCTTCAGCCCACAGTAGTTCTTATCCATCTGTAGGAATTTTTACCAGTCCTTACTCATCCCTCTACCTTCTGATATTGTTAAAGGCCATGTCATTGTCATTGACAACCATGAAATTTAATCACAAGGTGGAGCTAGAAACAGAAGGAGAATGTTTAAAATTTCATTCTGGGCTGGGGTCTGGGTTCTGCCTCAGCTAGTTTTCCTTGGTGGGTGTTATGCTCTAGCTCTGTCGTGCTGAGAACTTTTCTTGAAGGGATGCATTTTTAAAGTATAAACTATAATTTTTTTTAGAAGCCTAGAGCAGAAGCAGTTAATCAGCGAGGTAATACTTCATCACGGGCTATATTTCATAGTCTGCTGGTTTGACCTGATTTTTAGGCATGTGAAATTTAGCCTGCACTGAACTTACTATTGCATCCTACCCGTAGCTCTCTGCAGAATCATTGTACTCAGTATTTCAAACATTAGTGATCATTGATAATTGCAGAGCATCAACAGCACGCTAGGTGATTAAAAAAAATTATTGCTCAGCAGCATAATTACTGTGAGAGAGTTCATTATTATATAGTCAACTCATGATAGCCAAATGTGAGTAAGGGACAAGAGTGTGGAAACCACGCATATATCCAATGTTATGTGTCATTTACTTCCCTGAAAATGATTTTAAGATATAGAGTGGAATGTTAAAGCATTAAAAGAAAAACATTATAGCAATGCAGAAAAGCACTACATGGATTACACAAAACCACCTCAATCCCATGGACTCCACCCCAACTCCCGGTGCCGTCATAGACTTAGAGGGTGTTAATCCTGAAAGACCACTTGATGGCTGAGAAAATGGAGACCCCAAGGGGTTAAGTGACTTACCCAGCACAGCAGGTTTGAGTGTTTTATAGTATTTGACAGGGCTGTGATTGCTATCGGTTGTGAGCTAAATTCCAGGATGGATATTGCCTGCTTTGCTTTTGGGGGGCTGTATTGCTTTTATAGCACCATAACTGTGTTGTTTCCTTTTGCTTTATCATCTGCCAGCTGACTTGCAAGAGCCTCATCTTCTTTGTTCATAGCATCATAAAATCTGGGCATCACACAGGGCAAAAGAGATTTACAGATGAAGAAACTGAGGCTCATTTGAGCTGTGTGACTCACCCAAGGTCATGGGCTTGCTTTTGGTGGTGGGAGGGAGTCTAGGATACAGATCTCCGCTCTGGGTTCAGGTCTGCTCCCATAACCCCTCTCCACTTCAGCAGGAAAGATGCCAGAAGCTGCAAGTGTTAGGACTTTTTTTTTTCTTAAAAAACTGTAATTCATCCTGTTTTGAAAGACTTATCAGAGTTCAAAACCTCCATTTTGTGGCTTCCCAAGGTGTTGTGATTTGTTTCTTACTAGTCTCTTTTGTGCTGTGGAAAATTTTCTTATTTGGTTCTTTGAGATTTGGATTTCCTTGCCAAGGTATTTTTAGAGAGAGGAAATCAGTATGTGTCACCAAAGGGGGAAAATATACACCTTAAGGCCTAATTATGCAATTAGAATTTTAATAAGGAGCGTCATAAATTCTTGCTTCGTTGCAATCATTTTTTAGAAGACTGCTCTCCTCAGAAGCCTCATCTGGTTTTCCTTATCATTATCATCAGCATCAGCCAACCACAAGCATTATCAAGTGTCCAGGGATTATGCAGCACTTGTTTGGTATTTTAGCTATCTAGTGCTGCTGTAACAGAAACACAAGTGAGTGGGTGACTATAACAACTGGAAGTTTGTTCTCTCACAGTTTAGGAGGCTAGAAGTCTGAATTCAGGGCACTGGCCCTAGGGAAAGGCCGTCTGTCTCTGTGGGCCCTGCGGGGGGGAAGGTCCTTATCTCTTTGCAGCTTCTGTTGACCAGTCCATTGGTGATCTTCATGTGGCCCGGCATCTATCTTCCCCATCTTTGCTTGCTTAATCTGCTCCTTTTATATCTCAAAAGATTGATTTAAGACACACCCTGCACTAATACTGCCTCATTAACAGAAAGAAAACCCATTCCCAAATGGGGTTACACCCACAGGTATAGGGGTTAAGATTTACAACACATATTTGGCGGGGACACAATCCATAACACTTGAGTTCTGGGAGACTTAAAGTGTGTGTGTGTGTGTGTGTGTGTGTGTGTGTGTGTGTGTGTGTGTGTGTGTTGTAGCCCTTGCCTTCAAGTTTGTGATCTGCAGAATTGGAGGAAAGGCAGGAACCTGGGGAAAGACAGAGACTTCATTTTTCCATATATGTAAAGTATGTACTGACTCGTGTATCTGCTATTGTTCAGGGGTGGGAGAAACACTGAGATAAGGAATCAATCTTAAAAAGGTCTGGTCACACATAAATGGCACCATGGAGGTTTGCTGGCCCAAGTGGGCACAGGCTGGGTTACAGCAAGGCAGGCAGAATTTCAGCCACATGGAATTGGTTGAAGGAGGGAGGAAGCCATTTGTGGAGGGCCTTGAAACCAATACTTTAAATAGTTTCATCCCAATAACAGACAATTGGAGGATGGGGAGAGGAAAATGATTTGCTGTGGTTGATTATGGTGGCTAGAGTTTGGAGTTGGGCTTTTTTGCAAAGACCAGGTTTCAGGTTTGTGAGATTTTGCTCAGATTTCAATGAGGGATAAAGGAATTGGGATTGGTAGAGAAAAATCAATCTCTTTTGGGGCTAAGATTCTCTTTCTATTTGGAAGATCCCTCTTCCCCCTATGTTAAGAAATAATGGCTGAGTAGGAGTGGTATTTCCTTTAATTGCAAAAGGAAACTGCAGGATGGTTTTGCATTTTAAGTTGGTGAGCCTGCTTTGGTGATGTGGTGATAGCACACTCTGAGGCAGGGGTCAGTTTTACCCCAGCGTTACTGTAGTTTCTCATCCTCTTTGATTAGTCGGAATAAAATTTAATGGAACTCATTATTCACTTGCTGCAAAGCAAAATAATTTTTATAACTCTTTCCATTGTATTTGTCTTGTCAATGGAGATATTTGACATCTATTTGTTCAAAATGGACAAATAGATTTGAATTTGGTCCATCAGCATCTTAAATAAATTCTCACTTTTATAAATCGGTTCTCATTGCCAGCCATGACTGCAAAAGTCAGTTATGGGTAAACATTGGGAGGCGAAATCACAGTCATCCTCGGTTTTCCATTTCTGCAATAACCATAAACATGCGGCACACATCCTGAGCCTGGGTGCCTGGGGGGGTGCGGTTCTGTCTGTTGTTCAGGTCTGTAAGGGAGCTAACCTTTTGGCAATTTTCATGGCAACTGCTCGGGCAGCTTGTGAGCTAATTAGAAGAAACCCTGATAAGGGAGTGCTTAAAAAGACCTGGGTTTGTGGGTTCTCTTTACCTGCTGTGGAGTAGACAGCCAGATGGTCAAATAACATTTCTTGTGTGGCTGATATCTAGGCCTGCAGGCCTCTATGAGATGGAACGTTGCTTCTCTTTCAGCTTTTTCCAGAGTCAAGTTTTCTCTGTGAGTTCTAAGTCTTAGACATTTCATATATAGCAGCTGTCTTTGCTACCTAGCTGCTGTGACACAAATACCACAGATGAGTGGCTTTAAAGGCCAGAAATTAATTTTCTCACAATATGGAGGCTAAAAGTCCAAATCAGAGTCCCAGGCACGTCGATTCCTTTCTTGGCAGTAGCTCCAGGTGTTCCTTGGTTCTTTGGCTTGTAGACAATCCTCACGTGGCATCTGTCTTCCTCCTTGTACATGCGTCTGTGTCTTCTTGTTGTTGTGTGATTCTGACTCATAGTGACCCTATAGGACAGAGTAGAACTGTCCCATAGGGTTTCCCAGGCTGCAGTCTCTACGGGAGCAAATCACCAGGTCTTTTCTCCTGTGAAGTAAGTGGCTGTTGGGTTCAAACACTGACCTTTCGGTTAGCCCCTGAATGCCTAACCATTTCTCCACCTGCCTCTGTGTCTAATGTGCTCTTTTTTTATAACTCGGAAGTGATTAGGTTTTCCACACACACTACTCTGATATGGTCTCATTAACATAACAAAGAAAACCCTATTTCCAAACAGCATTACATCCATGAGTATTGTTGTTAGTTTTCATTGAGTGGATTGACCCCACGTGTGTAGAGTAGAATTGCTCTACACAGCTTTTAGAAGCAAATCTTCAGGCCTGTCTTCCGAGGTGCCTCTGGGTGGGTCCAAACTGCCAATGTTTTGGCTAGTAGTCCAGCATTTAGCTGTTTGTACCACCCAGGACTCCTTCCACAAGTATAGGGGTTAGAATTTTTACGGAAGTTTTTGGGAGATAAAATTCAATCCATAACAGCAGCCAAATTTAGTCCTCTCTCAAGAAAGTTGTCCTTTTCTAGCTGTGGCTCCATCCCAGCATGTGGCTGGGCTCCTACTTACCCTGCATTGTTGTCTCAGCAATCATAGGGATTGTATTGTCGAGGGCTGCGTGGCCCAAAGAAAGCAGTGGGAGAAATGAAATGTGAAAGCTGCTAAGCAAAAAACAAATGGCAGTTTTGGGGCTGAGTCTAAAACTGGCTGATTGTAAAATGGCTGTCAGTTGACATTATTCATAATGCTTACCTGGTTCACAGACCCCAGTCAGCCTTGCAGGTTATTGGGGCCAGTTGCTTCCTACAACAGAAAAGTGCTACTTTCCGAATACGTTCCTGCTGCAGAGGGTAAGTGCTTAGTGCTATTTACTTAAAACATTCTGAGTTGATAAATTACAAGCACTTCACTCTGGGTGAAGCTCGTAAATTCAGCCCCTGCAAAAAATAACAAGCTGACAGCACTTAGTCCTGTTTATAAAGTTCATACACATCTATTTTTGATACAGGCGCAAGTATATATCTATGAAATAGCGTCGCAGCGTGTTAAAGTAATGGGAACGCACAGCCACTAAGGCAAGAAGCGTTGTACTTGTAGGCTCACTACCGTTAGCCTCTGTGCTTGAAGGACATCTTGAGGATGAGGCCTGTGGAGGGGGAGCATGCATGTAGTGGAGTCCAGATTCGTGTTCCTTTCTGCTCTCTGCAAACCACCATTCTCCCACCCTCCCCCTCTTTTTCCCTCTTCTTCGCCAGGATGAGATGAGGCAAGGGCTTGTAGTGGTGTATGTAGAGCGGTTTGCACACTTTGACCAGGTGAAAGGAGATGGGTTTAAATGCGTATTAATCAGAACCAGGAGTGGTTCTATTTTTGGCAAGCTGTTCGGGAAAAATTGTAAGCCCTAACAAAAAGACCTTTTAGTAGTGTAATGCAAGGCCTGAAAGGCTTACATTCTATCAAGCGTCAGAAAAGGAAATATTTTAACAAAGAAGTACACATAAAACTCATCGCACTGGTCATACACTTCTTCAAGGTGATGGCCAGTCTTGTTGTGGGATGCTTCACTGCTCTGAACCAGTGATGAACAACTTGGCTCTCATCAGTTGTAGAGTCAGAATTGTCACACAGCATCAGGCTGAAACTGCATATTCAGGACGGCATTGAACATTCAGTACTAGAGATAGGATAATTATGCTGCTTGTCAGATACTAGGGAAGTGCGAAAGACGTTCCTTTGCTTTGCAACAGCTTGGACCCGAGCAGCAGACATGCTGTTCCCTCCGGCTGGCATGACCTCCCTTTCTTCAGCCCCTTCACACAGGCTCTCAAGACCTAGCTCAAATGAGTCTTTCTCTGTAGAGCCCCTCACTCTCCAGGTCCTGGGTTCCCAGGCCCCAGTTGTGTTCCCATGGCATTCTGCCTTGATGGCATTTACCAGGGTGCACTTTTGTTATCCATTTACTTGTCTTCCCTGTCAGACATGAATAGGGACAGTGTCTCGTCTGGAATTCATCATTTATCTCTTGTACCGAGCACAATGACCAGGACGTAGTGGGTGCTCAATAAATGTTTGTCGAATGAGTGATAGTATGGTTACTGTGATGAGAATTGATGGTGCCCTTTCTGATCTGTCATCCATCATCCATGGAGCGAAACAGGACTGGGAAGGTTTAAACAGCACCTCTTGCGGCTGTAGGAAGAGGCAGGGTTAGAATGAATAATAACTACCCTTTATTAAGTATTTGCTCTGGGCTGGGCACTGTTTTAGGCTTTTAACATCTATTAATACACTTCATCCTTAGAGCAACCCCCAAGACAGGTTCTGTTTATTATCTCCATTCCAAAGCACAAGGAAGTTCAATAACTTGCCCAAGGTGACAATAACTCTGCCCAAGTGACAGAGCTGAGATTCATAGGGATGCTAGATACCCGTAGCCTAGCTGTCCTTTTAGACTGGTTTCTGGGAAGAATTAAGCCCTATTACCCTGAGGCATCCATTGTGTGTAACTACTTCACTTCTCTCCTGTTGATCTAGAATGGCACTAGTTATGTTCTATCCTTGGGAGAAGTGGAGAAATTAGTCACTCAATAACTGTGTTCTGTGGTTGAGGTAAGAGAGGCAGAGATAGACTGTTGACAAATAACTGGTTTTATTTATCCTCTTTTTTTTTTAAGTAACTGGTTTTAGATGGTAGTTTTGGTCCTTTTGGAAACACATCAGTAGATAAGCTATTCTCCAGTCAAATTGACCTACAGTTACTTTAATTTCCTGCAGGGCCATGAAAGCTTTTTTTTTTTGCCTCTGGACCTTTGTGTATGCCCTTCACTCTGCCTGGAACATACTTCCCTGCTCTCTCCTCCTTCCCCAAGCCCAGCCTTCACTTGGCTTCTCTTTCCCACCAGTCGGTTTAGATGTCATTTCTCTACTTCTCCATATTCCCTAACCCTTTCTAGGGGTCTCTATAGCCCTGGGCTGTCCCTCTTGTGGCACTCACAAGTGTTGTAGTGCTAAAATGACAATAAACCTGGAGTCTATTCTTGGGGTGACATTAGGGAGGGTGGTTACCTGTTCTTGACTCGTTCGTGCTCTACACCTGTTGCGTGAGAGTAGAGACTTTTCCCCTGCACCCTGTGCAGTGCTTAGACACAGTGTGTATTCACTGAATATTTGTTGACAGTGAATGAATGGTGGTTCATTTCACTTGAAGTCTTTGAGCCTTGGGTGTTTGAAGCTGTCAAGTCAGTTTAGTTGACTAATACTGCTCTTGTTCTGAGGCGTCTGCAACCTCCGGAGACATTCAAATGACTGTGAACCACTGAACGCTGTCAGCGCAGTGTAGCGGACCAGTGATAAGACCGGAGACAAGCACGGTCATGTCCTTGTGAGCCAGCCAGCCCCCGGGAAACCCAGGCTGCCACCCAAGACCTCCTCCTGCAGGCTGTCTTGAGAGCTCCTGGGAGCACTACGACCAATAGCTCTTGTTTGTAAGGAAGTAAAAACTCAAATCAGAAAGACTAGTAAGCAAGCCTCACACATTTGGGGAAGAACATGTTGAAAAGTACAACCTCATGGGTGACGGGATGAGTAGATTCAATGAAAGAGAAAAACATTTAATTTATAAACAGGGCTAAGGCTTTAAATCAGAGGCGCCCTGGTGGCACAGTGGTGAAGTACTCAGCTGTTAACTGCAAGGTCAGTAGTTCGTTCGAACCCAACAGTGACTCCATGGGAGAAAAGACCTGGCTATCTGCTCCTGTAAAGATTACAGCCTAGGAAATCATGTTAGGCAGTTCTACTCTCTCCTGTAGGGTTGTTATGAGTTGGAATCGACTCAACACAACAACCAGGCTGTAAATCAGATATATTTAGTACATCTCTACCTGTTTCCTCAGGCTTCTTAATATATCTTGTCTAAACTTAATCACTCATCTATCTTCCCAAATACATTCTTCTGTGTTCCATCTCTCTCTTAGTGGAACCACCGGTGCCCAAGCCAGAACTTCGGGAGCCCTCTGATTCTTTCTCCCTCAATCCCCGCAGGCCTTCAGCACCCATTCTGTGACTCTGCCTCCTTTCCATTCCCTCAAGCTGTCCCCCCTACCCCTTCATCCCCCCCACTGCCTTTAGTATGGCAAGAGTTGCCCTCTTTTCTGGTCTTCTTGCATCCAGGTTCCCTTCCTCCAACCCATTCTACACCCTGTCATCAGAGCCCATTCCAAAATGCAGGTCTGATCCCATCACTCCTGCCTAGGAGTCTTCAGAGACTTGCCACTTGCCATGGCTTTCAGGCTGAAGGCAGCCACCTGGCCCAGCCTCACGCCCCCTACTGCACCATGCTCCTCCTGAGCTCGGGCTATCTTGTTTTAGCTCTACCAAAGAACTTGCAGTTCCCTGTCAAGATCATGAATTTCTTTTTTTTTTTTAATTTATTTTCTTCCCTCCTTCATCTAACTCTTACTTGCTCCTGAAAACCTTCTATGACCTTAGTCCTTGCCTGTATCTCCTGCAGGGACAGTGGTCACCCCATTTTGTATCCTCAGTGTCCAAGATTACTTGGCCCTTAGGGAGTGGTCTAGAATACTTGTTGAAAGAATAAATGATGTACATATTTGTATATGCTGCAGATAAAAAAAAAAATGCTGCAGATACATTCATTTATTTACTAGAGCACCTAGGGGGCACAGTTAGGGAAACTTCCTAGACGTATCCTAACACCCTGTGGGACTGAGTTACTGGGTTTGAAGGCTCAGAACCATAGTCTCAGGGGACATTTAGGTCAGTTGGCGTAACAATAGTTCACAAAGATAAGGTTCTATATCCTAGATTGGTAAGCAGCATCTGGGGTCTTAAAACCTTGGGAGTGGCCATCTGAGATACAACTATCTGTCTCCTGTCTGGAGCAAAGGACAGTGAAGGAAATCAAAGACTCAAGGAAGCAGGTAGTCCACAGGACTAGTGGCCCATACAAACCACACTCTCCTCTAGCCTGAGACTAGAAGAACTAGATGGTGCCTGGCTGCTACTACTGACAGTTCTGACCAGGGACACAATAGAAGGTCCCAGTTAGAATGGGAGAAAAATGTAGAACAAAACTCAGATTCATTAAAAAAAAAAAAAAAAACTGGCCAGACAGAGACTGGAGGAACCCCCGAGACTATCACCCTAAGACACTCTGTTAACCTGGAACTGAGCTCCTGGAGGTCACCTTTCAGCCAGATAATAGATTGGCCCTTTAAAAAAAAGAAAAAAAAACCACCCATGAGGACTGTGCTCTTCAGAACAGTCAACTGTATGAGGCCAAACAGGCAACATTTGCCCAAAAGCAAAGATGGGAAGGCAAGGAGGGGCAGGGAAACTGGAGAGATGGAAACGGGGAAGGAAGAAGAGTAACGGGGAGAGTGCTTGACACATTGTGAGCACAGCAGCCAATGTCACAAAACGATTTGTGTATGAATTGTTGAATGGGAAACTTATCTGCTGTGTAAACTTTCACCTAAAACACAATAAAATGTTCAACAACAACAACAACAAAGAGAATAAATGGGAGGTAACAGATGCTTTAGTTCACATTGAGCTATAGATGAGCATTAGTTGGCCCTTCTGAAAATGGGTTTTGGTTCAGGGTGGGAAAGAGTGTTAAGACACCGGATATTTACCGGAAAAGGCGACTGGGGAGTGCTGGTAGAGAGCAAGAAGGAGGGAACCCCACAGAGCCGGGGCGGGAGCTGGTTTCTTAAATCTGTCAACATCGAGCCGATTCTTACTCATGATGGCCACATGTGTATCAGAGTAGAATGTGCTCCATAGGGTTTTGGAGCTGATTTTTCAGGAGCAGATTGCCAGGTGTTTTCTTCTGAGGCACCTTTAGGTGGATCCACCCTTTCGGTTAGCAGCCAAGTGTATTAAGACCAGTGTCTACTTTGGCAAGCTGCTAAAGAGTTTACGTTTTGGCTTCTCCATTTGTATAAAAAGATGATGGGGCTACAGTAGGTGCTTACTCAGGCTCATTTCCAGTTCTGACATTCTGCAATGATTGTTTGATGCTTTGAGTCAAAGTTAAAAATCTAAGTAGGGCATTCTGAGTTGGTGTGAGAATTTTTCCTCTCTCATCACTTCATTGCAAGCTCCATGGGGGCAAAGACATTGTCTTTTTTGCATTCAACAAAGATAGTTTTGCATTTTAAAAACAAAGAAGTAGAGAGAAATACAGGAAAAGGGCATTAATACAATATTATGTTTGAGAATTTAAGCTCCCAAGTCAGGAAATTGGCTCATCGTGCCTCAGCAGCTTTTGTTTAGATGCACTGCACATTCCACCCGCAGACAGTCCCAGCTGCCAGCGGCCCGCCCGGCCAGTGTGCGTTAAAGGGGACTGGGAATCCTTACCTTGATCTCAGCCCTTGGGTGTTTAACTTCTCCCAGTTAATGTCTGTTCTCCAGTGTTACTTTATCTTGTAGCAAGGTAGTCATTTATAATTTATATACTACGTACTGGCTTAAAATAGAGACAAGAGGGTAATCAGCATCTCAAAGCTTCTAGTTTTCCAAAATAACATTTCTTCATGAAGTCTGCCTGTAGGAATTGAAACCTGCCATGAATTAAAAAACACTTTGTTCCTGTTGTCTAACTGGGAAGTAGGTATGCTAGCCAGCATTATTGAGCCTTACAAAGGGGGAAGGAGATCTTTTTTTTTTTTCCTTAATAAAACTCTTCATTTTCTTTTATTCTATTTTAAAGACCTCAAGCTTTGTCGTGTTCCAGGGATGCCACTGTAGTGACAGAGAGGGAACAGAGGCAGAGGCGGAGGACAGATAGGAAAAAGGGCCCCGGTGAAGGACAGAGCTGGTGCACACCTCAACCACTTGTCTGCTGCGGTTTTGGTGTTCTTCCATTTAGCTTGCTGCTTTGCTCAACTTTGACAGCAAACGCAAGGAGAAGGGATGGGCTTTCCTGTCAGGTTCCCCGTACAGAACACACTGTACATTCACATCTCTTAAAAACGAGGCTGACTGGAAAAATCTCCTGTAGAATCAGGTTTTAGGAAAAGCCAAGGAGAGATAGCAGAGGTCTAACTTATTTTTTCCTTCTTGCTTTTGTAACCAGTCTCTGAAACCCGAAATTTTGGTTCCTTATTCCCTGTCATGATGCCTCTTCAGTGTGCCAGGACTTTGGGTAGGGGTTTGTAACGAGGGCAAGAGAAGGAGAGGTGTTTCTGCGGTGGAGTGGTCTTGTTCTTCCTGTGTCTTGTGGCCTTGTGTTTGAATCCCAGGGTGGTTCTTACTGTGGCCACCGTTTCTGTGATGTGTCACATGTGACCATAACTGCTCCCGTGTGTGCATTGTCCATGAATGCAAAGGTGCCCCTGACATTTGGTGTGGGGGCAGCAAACAGCGGCTAAGGGGTAGTATAGCCACATCCTGCAAGAGTTAGCTTGAAAGCCACAAGGTGGCAACATTTTCTAAGCTGCAGGGTCTTCTCTTCCGCCGTTAAGATGTTGAATTTGCCATTCCAGCTACAAGATTGAAGAGCTGAGGAAAGGGTTTGGCAGCCATTACTACAGGTCCTTTTGAACGTGAGGCTGTGGGGTAAACACACTACCGGATATTGTCTGTTTTTCACCTTGGTTTAGATACAGGAATTTGAAATTGCTCTGTGTGACTATGGTGAGTTGTCTCACCTTTAGCCTCAGCTACACATCTGTAGTAGGAAAGAACTGTAATTGGACTGATTGGCCTTTAATGTTCCTTTTTCTCCATGATTTATGACTTTGGTTACAACTTCCTGCCCAGTATTGCTTTAAAAAAAAAAACTTGTAATAAATCCAGCCTTTAAATTAAAACAAAACTATCATAAAAAAAAAAAAAAAAAAAACTAGCTTTTTATCAAAAGGCAGAGTCATGATTAAAAAAATAAATAAATAAAATCCCAAGGCAATTAGTGTCCCTAGAGTCTAGCCATCTCCCTGGGTTAACCCAAGAGACTTGATGGTCCTAAATGAGTTTGCTTATTTACCTGCTTTCCTAAATTAGCAGCTTTGGGGATATTAGGATCTGTTAGAAAGTGTCCAGGGGAGGTATTGTGTATGCTTTGCAATGATTAAGCCATTAGGTGCTAATTGGTATTTTCCCACTCATGGTTTTGTGTAGGAAGCTTTAAAATTATTTGGGATTTCTGTGCTCATCAGCCGTCTTAGTGTCATCTCTGCATTTTGGAATCTGGGAGTAGTAGAGAAGGCAGAGAAAAGGTTTTTGTAAGAGCGGATTATGCTTTTTGCTTACAATGTCCTTCCCTATTGGTTTGTTGTATTGCAGATGAAGTGGAAAGGGAAGGACCTGTTTGATTTGGTGTGTCGGACCCTGGGACTTCGGGAAACCTGGTTCTTTGGACTGCAGTATACAATCAAGGACACTGTGGCCTGGCTCAAAATGGACAAGAAGGTTGGACTGGAATTCATTCCATGAAACCAGCGGAGCTCACATGTTCCCTTCTGCCTTTTCCTTGAGCACACACCTTGCTTGTTTGTTTACCATTGGGGTATACAGAGATGATACAAAGAAGAGGGCAGGTTCCTGAAGGGGGCAAGTTCCTGAATTCAGGAGTGCAGAAGGGGGCCCTGGGGATGCCACAGGTTTCTCTACCCCTCACAGACTCTCCTAGGAAGCAGAGTTAACCGAGATTAAGCTGTTGCCAGCCCTGGTTTATTTATCCATTATCACCAGGCTGATTACTTCTGGCTTTATGCCCTTTAATTTACTGAACCACTAGTTAGACTTTATGAATAAAAACTACAGTTACCTTCATACACACACGAGTGTATGTATACACACACAGACACAGTTTATGTCTTTGCAAGATTCTCCTAGGGCTCATGTTCTTTAATGAATTTTTTAAAAGTGTTTTTGAGAAACACCATGGCCTGATTTGAATTCATCATTAGTGTGACCTAAGGGAGTAAAGACTACCCTGGTTCCTCTGGCGAAGGAAGAATGTTCGTTTTGTCCTCAGGATACTCTGGGGGTTCTGAAACTTTGTAGGGAAGTCTGGGCTCCCAGCCACTCGAGTGTGGTTTGGAAATGGATATGGCTTAGGGGAACAGCCCTCTACATGGGTTCGTATATGCACACAGAGTCACATTTACTTGCTTACCTAACCATGAAGACAGTTGGGGAGCAGGACCATATGCTTTTCAGGGCCAGTAACTCCTGAGAGACACCTGAACCTCAAAGTAAGTCAATGTCTAATTTTTATCCCAGAAGGTACCCCCTGTAATTGCCTACCTGAAGTTATTATCTACTACATGGCATGGTAAACAATGAAAGCCTCCTCTTTTACCACTTGGACTCTAAGTTGAAATGTTCAGATTGTTTCCAAGTGTGGACACGGTCTGACTCTTCACATTAGAATTCCTGCTGGTTGTAAGTTTCACAACTGGAATTCCCAATGATTGAGAACATCAAAATGCCATTGTGTACCGATGTTACTGTGAGTGTCCTAGATCAGGTTTATTTTTGCATCTCCCGGGCATTGCCACCTGGTATTTGGCAGGAGCATGGAGAGTTATGTATCAAAGACAACAAACTTTTCCGTATCTTTTTGGAATTCTCAGCCAAGTAAATTTTAAATCAGACGGGAGTGTTGGCCAAATAGAGCTAGATTGGGGGCATCAGGTGCCATGGAGCCTGCTGCTCAAAGGAAATAAATTATGACATGTGCTAATAGGGCCTCATAGCATGTCATATGGCATGGTTATGTCCTGAACTAAAGTGCGCTCTGGAGAGCAGACGATTCAGGCTTTTCAGGGGGTGGATGAATTTGTTAGAAGATTAAAGGCACTGGTGACTGACTGTTCCAAGCATCCTGTGGGGCATCCACGGAAGCTCCTTAAAATAAAGGGGTGCTGTGATGGACACGTTTCACTTCTGTTGCTTGGTTAATGTTTGGATGATTTCATCAGGATCTGGTTCATCACCTCTAAGCTCTATTCCTACATGGACTTCAGTATGGGAGGTGGGCAGCGAGAAAAAAGAGTAAAAGAAGATTCTATTACATTAGAAAATTAAAAAACCTTCAGTCTTCTATGAAGATAGTGCTTAAAACCTTTGAGTTATAAGTTTTTAGTTTTAACAATTTCTGTGTCCTGAGAATATTTGTGCCTTAATGATCTTAGCTCCACCCACCCCGTGGGGATATTGATTAATTTGGTTCAGAAACACCACATGAAGGAAATGTTGTCTTTTGTTATGCATGACTTTGTGACTGCTTCAGACTAGAGTCACAACCTTTGGGGAAGGTGATGACTTTAGAGGGGCAAAAATTTTCCTATAGCCCCTGAAAAAGGCTTTTTGGTGGTAGCACCAAGACAGCGTGTTTATCTTTTGCACTTCAACTCTGCAGGTGCTGGATCATGATGTTTCAAAGGAAGAGCCAGTAACCTTTCACTTCCTGGCCAAATTTTATCCTGAGAATGCTGAGGAGGAGCTGGTTCAGGAGATCACCCAACATTTATTCTTCTTGCAGGTACACCACTCCATGCTACCTTCCTAATTCCGAGAGAAGTCTCCCAGGCATGGTTGCGGAGTCCGCCGGGGAGAACCCTTTAGTGTTGATTGAACACAAGTGCCTTCACATTGTGAAAATATTCTGCCTCTGGAAAGTCAGTCCCTTTGGTTCTGAAATGGAAAAATCTTCAGAATAGAACTATACTTGAGTGATGAGAATTGGTGTCAGATGAAATTGCAAAAGTGTGATGGTGAAAGAATGGATGCAAGTAGCTACCTAACTTAAAATCTCCTTGAAGATGGAATCTGTTTTCTTCTTAAACATAGTCACTAGTTACAAAGAAAGGTTAAAGAGAGATTCTTATAGAGCACCAGTTCTCTGCCAAGTTCAAAATCTTCACTCGTTGAGACAGGGCTTCTCAGAACCCCAGTGACACTTGGTTTATACCACGTGTGTGGTACTTCAAACATCGTGCTTCATGTACTCTTTGTCTATAATTGTCTTATTTCCCCCCTTACTCCCTCATTCAATTGTAAGCCCCCTAAAGGCAAGGTTCATTGAGTGCACGGTAGGCATTCCATGAGTAATTGCTCAATTGGATTGAGTAATTGCTTAATTGGATTGAAGAAATTAGGAGATCCATAATTATAGGCTCAAAGACAGCTAGTTACTGTCTGAGGGCACGGCGGAGGTGGGTAGTTTGAGGATGCAAGCCCTGTCTGTTTCATTTCTCTTCTTACTGCTTGGTCAGAGCCAGTCCTCAATTTCATGGCTGGTTACAGTGATTGGCGCTGGGGCTGCCCCATGTGCCCAAAAGCCCCTGCTGCCAGTTTAACGTAAAAGATTGTGATGGGGGTGCTAGTTACACGGTTTCCAGAAGTGGATGTGTAACCTGTTGTGTAAAAAACCCCAACCTATAATTAGGTTGAGCCTCAGTATATTGTATTCAGTAAATGTTAAGTTAAATGTAATAAAACCCCTGAAATC
This sequence comes from Loxodonta africana, assembly GCF_030014295.1. Classification (NCBI taxonomy): domain Eukaryota; kingdom Metazoa; phylum Chordata; class Mammalia; order Proboscidea; family Elephantidae; genus Loxodonta; species Loxodonta africana. The sequence continues at coordinate 26,761,813 of NC_087360.1, read as the reverse complement.
CTTTCTTTTACAAAACAAGTTTGCCGTATAGATAATCTTTCCAGCATTTTCAGGTCAATTTCAGTTTTTCTGTAGTGTTGCGTTCTTTTTTTCTTAAAAAGAAACCAAAGGATTTGAAAGTTATACTGTTTCAGAAACATCTCAGGTTTTCATTTTCTCTGTAGGAACATAAAATCAGTTTTCAAACCTGGGAAGACTTTTTGCCTTTGAATGAAATCATAATCATCTCCCTGGGTGGTGCAAATGGTTAAGCACTCAACTACTAATCAAAAGGTTGGTGTTTCGAGTCTACCCAGAGGCACCTTGGAAGAAAGGCTTGGTGATTTGCATAGCCGTGAAAGCCCTATGAAGGACATTTCTACTGTGACACACATGAGGTCACCATGAGTTGGAACTGACTTGAAGGCAACTGGTACTAGTACTGGTAGACCCCAGAATGTCCTAGCCTAGAGTTACAGAAATGGCTTTCTTGTAAAGCTCTTGGGAGCTGTGCCTATCCTTCATGTGACTTTGGCCTGATGTTCCCTCATACTGAAGTATTGGAACGTTTTCGTGGCTGAGTAAGGACCTGGGTGATGTTGACACCTGTGAAGAGAGAATCGGCTTTCCAGCTGTTTTTCAGAGTGCCACCACTTCATGTGGCTCTCCTGCCTCTGTGTCTGCAATATCACACACTGCACCACTCTGAGAAATTAAGGGCAATGAGATATGTTAATTCAGCATTATGGCTTATGAGTTATGTTTCCTGGACCTCATGTGTACTTAAAAGTTTAATCGATCAAACGTTATTGCTTCCTTCTTCCTCAGCATAGGCACATTGAAGTGATGATTTTTTCTGCAGTCATAACTCAGTGGCCTTGGTGACTTTTGTCTTATGTTAAGACTTAAAAGCAGACTCCATTTCCTCTAGTGCTGAGTGTGCTCAGCAGGGGCCAAGGCTGCAGTCACCACCTGAGTGCTCCTGATACTCCTCGCGTTCGCAGCTCTCCTCTGTCACAGCCCAGATGTCAGTCTGTTTTAACCATGAAGATTGTTTTCCCTCTTCAGCATGTGATCATGAGAAGTGATAAGGGGTTTTTATGCGGAGTCATCTTCCCAGTGACTTCTCAGTGACTGAACTCTCAACCTGTCTGCATCAGTAAAAAATTGTGCCCTTTGTCAGAAAATGATTAACAGGCTGGTTTGGCAGCCCTCATTAGAACACCCTGCAGCCATCTGCTGTGCCTGATGTGCAACGCTCCCTTCCACGCTCACAGTCTCATGTCTCCCTTGTTGACCCTTCCAGGTAAAGAAGCAGATTTTAGATGAAAAGATCTACTGCCCTCCCGAGGCTTCTGTGCTACTGGCTTCTTATGCCGTCCAGGCCAAGGTAGGCTCAAAGAAGAAAAAAATGTATTCTTCCTGGGCGTTACCGCATATCATGGGATCACTCCTGTCTGCTGTCTCTTTGTATATTCTGAACTTCAGAGAGACTTGCCCCAGAATGTGAGATGTTATGGGACTTGTGGACTTGGGGAACCACGATAGCGGTCCCACTTCTATATAACCTTGTGTGTGCACATAGATAACATGGTCACTTTTTTTTTTATAAAGCATCTCATTGATGCATAACATACATATAGAAAAGTGCACAGATGAGAAATATATGGCATAGTAAATTTTCTGGGTCATCTCATTTTGCACATGTAATCAGCTACATTCACTGGCTCAACCTCTCTTTTTATTAATTAAAAAAAATGAATTTATGGATTCCAGTTTTGGCTAAACATGGCCTTGAGGTTCTCATTTCAAGCTCATCTGAGAACCAGAGCCACACCCTTAGAGAAAGCCCACTTCATCTCCCCGCCAGGCGTTCCCCCGGGCTTGTAGCTGTGCCCCGCTGATCTGTCTGGTTTTCTGAAAGTCTTCCACAGGGAAATCACTGCAGGCTGGGAATGGTGGAGGAGGAAGGCCGTGGTCTTGTGATTTTGTCCCTTCTGTTTTTATAAGGACCTGCCCAGGGGCTTCATGTTCCTGGCATTTCCCACTTAAATCACATATTACCTTCTCTTTGTCCCCCTGCTCCTGCCTTTCACTGCAGTGTAAGATGTCCCCAGAGTTGGGATGCCTTGATGGCTTTTGTGATTTTGAAACAAGATCTTTTCAGGTATTATTTTCCTTTTTAGCAACCAAAAAACCCAAACCCGTTGCCTTGATTCCAACTCATACTGACCCTATAGGACAGTTTCCAAGGAGTGACTGGTGGTTTCAAGCTGCCAAACTTTTGGTTAGCAGATGAGCTCTTAACTACTGCATAAAGCCATTTCCCTGTGATGCTAGAAAAATTAATAAGATACTCTTGACTTCTTAGCTCACTTTTTTGGATAGATACGATTTAATTTCAGATCAAACCTAGGAAGTAGTTATCCTGCCATTTGAAGGGGAAAAAAAGGTCTGTACCTGCTGGTCAAAACAACAGGAGTCAGTTTAATCATCTAATGACGAGGCTAATACCTGTTGAGTGTTCACCAGCCTCTCAAGGGTCAGAATCTGTCACAAATGTAGACACTAAAGCAGTTAGCTGCCCTCAGTGTCTTGCCCAAGGTCATTTGGGCAATCTTGGGTAAGGCTAAGGGCAGAATCCATGACTTTGGGGTTATATTTTGTGCCTCCCCTGTTTCATCAATGAAATGGATTGACGCAGTGGCTACAACAGTGGGCTGAAGCATAACAACGATTGTGAGGGTGTGGCAGGACGGGAGAGTGTTTCATTCTGTCGTAAATAGGGTCGCTGTGAGTCGGAACCCACTTGACGGCATCTAACAACCGACAGCTATTCCACTGCCCTGAAAAATGAGTAATTGAGAAAACAGAAAATGGGCCTTGACTCAACTAAAACATATGCTTCCTTTTATGCTTTGATTAAGAATATTAATAACAGGAAAAATGTGTCCTTTCAATCAGTATCACCCTGACAATGATGAAGCAGTCGTTGTCACTTTCATTAAATCCAAGCACTTCCTGGCTTGGCGTTGAGTTCCTTTTCAGCACACTTTCTCTCCAGCTAAGAGGAGACCCAAGCTCTCAAGGTCGCTACCTCTCTTGAAGGGCTTCAGTCTGAAAGGCTACATTTTCTGTGCATGGATTTCAGGCCACAAATTCAAACACCACCTGTGTATGTGGGGGGGAATACTTTTCAGGGAACAAGCAGATGTTTGCTTAAACAGATTTAATTGTAGGAAAGCCCTACTAATTTGGAGATGAAAGTGATTCACAGACAGCATATGTGGTTCATATGGAGGAGACTATTGGATTTTTTCCGGTATAAATTTTCAGAATCTTACAAAAAAAGATAACGTGTGGCTTAGAGTCTGTATTCAGGAAACTAAGGATTACTATAACATGCTTCCAGTCTCTTAATAAGATCGTACATGTTTTAGCGTTTTGCTGTTTTATAAAGTGTTATACCATGAATATTTCATAGCCAAGGCTTGAGACTATTATGCCTTTTTTGCACATCAGTAATTTAAGGCTCAGAAAGAATTAGTAAGTTGTCCAAGGTTACAGTACTTGTATGTAACATTATTTTTATGGAGTTTTAGCCCACTTTTTTTAAAAAATTGTTGTGAACATATATGTAACAACGTTTGCCAGTTCAGCATTTTTTAGGTGAACAATTTAGAGTCATCAGTTACATTAACTTTTTAAGGAACTGCCAAACTGTTTCCCACAGTGGCTGTACCATTTTGCATTCCCACCAGCAATGGATAGGTGTTCCAGTTTCTCTACATTTTTGCCAACATTTGTTTTCCTTTTTTGTTTACTTGTTTGTTTTTATCTTAGCCATCCAAGTGGAAGTGAAGTGGTATCTCATTGTGATTTTGATTTGCATCTCTTAATGGTATAACTTCATATCGGAATCAACTCAACGGCAATGGGTTTGGGTTTTTTGGAATGGTACAGCCAAGGAGCCCTGGTGGCACAGTGGTTTAGCGCTCGCTGCTAACCAAAAGGTCAGCAGTTAAACCCACCAGTTGCTCTGTGGGAGAAGAATGTGGCAGTCTGCTTCCATAAAGATTATGGCCTTGGGAACCCTATGGGGCAGTTCTCCTCTATCCTGCAGAGTTGCCACGAGTTGAAATTGACTCAGCTGCACTGAGCTTGGTGTTGATAATGATTTAGCCCACTTCTTGAAGGGCTTGAGGCAGAGTGTAACAAGTGAGTGGAGGCAGGACAAGAACCCTGGTCTTTGGGTTGCCTAACTCGGCACTTTGCTCTTGCCCCACACTGCCTGGTGCGTGAGGGAGGTCTATAGGTAGCACATGCTACTTTTCACAAAGTTCTAGTTTGATTTACATGATCACATTAGTCCAAGCTTTTCAGTAAATCATACCAGTTCCTTCTATTATATTCAGTTGGTTTTTTTCCACAACCTTTCTGGAACAGAAAGGAACTTCAGAAGTATGGAAGGGAAAGTGAATTGAGCTCATTAACACATGGAATGTAATTATGAGCAAATGTATTCATTACAGCATTTCAGCTATTTGAATGGTATAAAGGAAGAAAAAAAATTTTTTTTTCCTTAAGACCCAGTTAATTCCAAAGCATAAAGAAACAATTACCCTCAAAGTATAAATACAAACATAAATCACATAGTTCAGTTAACAAGAACCATATTTCTTGGTTGGAGTTTGAGTTATGTTTGAATCAAAAGTATTGGCTGGGTTTTTTTGGTCCAGTTGCATGAGATACCAAGCCATATTGCAATGTTTAAGCCACCTGTTGGATTTCATATCGATAATTTGTTGCTTGAAACTTGTATTAAAAATGACTTTGAAAGAGAATGGTGTGTAATTTGCCAGTCGTACAATGCTGCCTGCAAACGCCTAGTGTTCAGAAGAGAGAGAGGAGTGGTAAGAGATGAGATATGTGAAATACAGGTGGGGAGTGGCAAGAGTTGAGGCTAGAGAGGTCTGGAGGGGGCCAGATTGTAAAATGTCTTAACCTTATCCTGCGGGTGATGGAGAGCCAGTGAATGGTTCCTAGTTAGACAGATCCCTTTGGTAGCTATATGAAGGACAAGTTGTAGTGAGACAAGTTTCGAAACAGGGAGACCAGTTAGAAGGCTGTGGCGGTTGTCCTTGTTAGAGACCATAAAGTTCAGACCTCGGGCAGTGGTCAGATAAATGCCAGGAGACTGACTTAAAAATATTCAGGAGGTGAAGTTCATATAAATGGTGCTATACTTTGCATATCCTCCTACAAATTGATTTTTTTCTTCTGCTCGCCATTGATTTTGAGATTCACCAGTGTTGTATGTGTGGCTGTAGTTGGTTTTAACTGCTGTATGGTAGCCCACTGACGACTAAACTGTTTATGTATCCATTTCCCTTCTGAGGGAGAGGCAGATTGTTTGCACTTTTTGCCCATGATAGACGGCGCTTTACTGAAAATCCTTATATATGACTCCTTGTGTACCTGAGCAAGAGTTTTTCCCCCCAAGATAGACTTCTAGAAGTAGAATTGCATGAGACGGACAAAAGACATGTCCCTTAATATAACTCTTGAGCTTATAAGAAAAAAAACAAACAGTAGAAAAATGGGTGTAAGAGATATGAACTGGCACTTGATAGAGAAAAAGAGAATGGCCAGTAAATAGGAAAAGATGTTCAATCTCACGAGTAAACAGGAAAAAGGAAAACTAAAGCAATAAGGTAACCTTTCAAACCCATAAGATTGGCAGGGATAACCACAGCGTTGGCACTCCTTTACTGCCTAGGGAATGTGACCCAGCATAACCTCTTTAGAGCGATGGGTGTGGTAGGGGCTGGTCAGGTTGAGGAGGCAGCTTGCCACCCACTCAGTCCCAGAAATTCTATTTCTAGGTGGTTTCTCCAAAGGAACTCCACCTGTACAACGTACCCCTTTCACTGAAAACTGTCAGAATAGCCCGATTTAGTGACCAGTAGGTGGCAGGAATATAACTTTTTTTTTCTGTGTATGTATTAATCAAGTGTTTATGTTTCGCCAAATCCAGTTCAGAGCTTTTGATCTAATTTTCCAGTACCTGTAGACAGAGAAAATGATTTAACACCCAGAAGGAGCCTCTGTTTAACCTACGAATTGACTCCAAGAGTCCTTTAAACGGTAAATTCCCTTCTTGAATTTAGATTTGATTGGTTTATATCAGGGATAAATCCAGGTTTTGTGGGCCCTGGAGTTTCTATAATTTGGGAGGCTGTCTTTAATGCAAGAATACCAAATTATGAATATAAAATTAGGACCAGGCCTGTGCAGGCACAGAGACCTGGAATCCAAGCTTCATTAGCTTCACGGTAAATTCACTGCTGGTTATGTTATCAGAATGCAGTTCTTACATAAAAGGATGGGGAACTGCCATCTTTATCGATGGGATGGTATGACTTTCTTCTATACTCACCAACTACCACAATTGAAGGATTTTTTTTTTCTTCCTTCGTTTTTAAAAGAGACATTTAAGAGCAGATACACACATCAAAGTGGCTTTAATGTTGTGAGTGGGGGTTAGCCCAGTGGAGAAGCTCTTTCAGCAGGGTCTCTGCCCACCTCTGCACTGCTCAGATGTAATGGATTGATTAATGGAGTAGCAGGGAGCTCAGGATAATAATGTGGGGAGTTAATCTTGCAAGCCTTTGGAACCCAAATTTATAATGTTAACTTTGTGTATCTGCTAACTTTTGTATTAGAGTTTGGTCAGCTCTGATGAAAGGTTGCAAATGCAGTTAACACGGCTTTCTGTAGCCTCCTATCCGTTCAGAAATCCGAGAGGCAGATAACAATAAGAGAGGATAACAACAACAATAAGAATACCTGACTTACATGCTCTACCTGGGTGTCTTACTTCATCCTCAGCACCCATATGAGGCAGACACGATTATGACCCCTGCTGTCCAGATGAGGAAGCTAAGGTTTAGAGAGAGGGTGCCTTCCTCAAGGCCTCAAGGCAATACTTCAGAGCCTCTCCTGCAATATATCCTTTAATGCCACTGCTTTCATCTGACAGTTAAGAGAACACAGAGAGGTGATACAACCTGAGTTTTATCTTTGGACATCAGGTTGTATTGAGAGCTTATATGTCAAGCATAGTTTTAAAAATTTTATGGGTATTAGTCCATTTAAAGCCCATAAGAGTTCTATAAGCACTGTTATTATCCCATTTAACAGATGAGAAAACTGAGGTGCAAAAATTTCCAGGGTTACATAGCTAATAAGTCCAAGAGCTGGGATTGGACCTCCAGAGTCACGCTGCTACCCATGCTGTACAGCTGCTTCTTCAAAGAGTACAGTTAAAGCTCTGTACAGTTTCTGGCTTGTCAGCCTCTCAGGACTTCTCAGAGATTGAGAGAAATTGGGCTACTTCAGTTTTTCAAGTGAAAAAAAGCCCAGACGGAGTTACAAAAACTGTGGCATATTTAAAATGTTTAAATTTGACAAATTTCTTTAACTTGCACAAAAGCCAATGCAATATAATTCTGCTGTTCACAGATAATTTTAGGAGATTCATGAAAAATAATAATTCATGAGGCTTTTCCAGGGTGGTATGGTAATAAGGCACGATTTAAAGTTGGTGAACATCTTTCAGTCTTATGAGAGTCTCTCTGTACAGTCTGGTATACAAGTTCATTTAGAGAACATACCAAAAGTCTGACTTGATGCTCTTTGAGAATGAAAGGGTGGGGCAAATTCCTGACTCAATTTGGTGATAGATAGAGCAGACAGCTTAGTGTCTGACCTTTTCTTTCTTTTTCCAGTATTGATGACTACAGGGATAAATGCTTAGAGAAGGTTACGCTACAATACTGAGCTTTGGTATTTTTGGTCAGAAGAAAAGCCACTGATGAATTGTGCATGTAAAAATTGTTGAATTCGCAAATGTTTTGTTACATATACTTTTACCACAATTAAAAAAAAAAAAAAAACCCACAGAGAAAAGAAAAGCCACTGAGTGATACTTGGAAGGGATACGCTTTAATTCTGTATTCTACTATGTTGTGTTTTACAGGTAGTGTGTTTTTAAAAAAATCTTCCTTTTTTATTCGTTCCTGGTCAACCTGAAGTTTTCTAGGCAAGAGAGGAGTTTTTTTTTTTTTTTAATCAGAAAATAAATTTCAAAGTCATTGACCCTGGATGAGGAAATTAAAATGCAGAGCCCCACTAGTGGCTTGCTCTATGACTTTAGGGAAATCAGTTAACTTTTTACTTATGTCTCATATTGACAACAGATTTTCCAAAGCATTTTTCAGAGTTGTGAAAGATACTAAAAATATTGCCTGTATTATTCCCAGCTCTCAGCTAGCAATTCGTTCCAATTACCAGCCACTTAGAAGCATTTGTATCGTAAATAGGTAAGACTCTTATCGCACGCTGCTTATCACAATTTTCACAATTGTGTTCTGTTGTTTCATTTCAAAAGCTAATGTTTCTGTAGTAACTGCTTTCTTTGAGGGTTAGAAAACATGGCCACATTTCTAAACAAATGTCACATTCTTATTAGCACATCACCCTTCCATCCCTTACGGGATTATGCAACTCTGTTCATAGATATAATCAGCTTTGTATTTTCATTCAAGGATAACAAACTAGCAAGGGTGAAATCTTGACTTGTCATCAAAATTGAATTGCTCCTTGGAATGGAGAGGCAATGAGGATCAAGCTATGTTCAGAAAAGGCAGTTAGAGAATCTCAATTGCCTGCTTTCCCTTTCTTCTCCCCCCAGTATGGTGACTATGACCCTTCTGTTCACAAGCGGGGATTTTTGGCCCAGGAGGAATTGCTTCCAAAAAGGGTAAGAAATCAATCTGAGGTCTACTGTAGCCTATAGGGGATGACTTAGCAGATATATGGTATAAAAGAAAGCTAACCGAAGGACTTGAAGGAACAGTGCAAGTATGTGGCAAGAAGATTTTAATAAATATTTTGTAATAAATTTTGAATAAAGAGTATGCAGTCTCTGTTAAGAATATTATAAAGGCAAGGTTCATGGAGTTGGTCTGGGATTGCCAGGACTAGCCTGGCCTACAAATGTTCCCCCCATGTGGTCATTTCCTTAAAGGTGGTTGAGCGTCGTTGATTCCCAGGGAGGAGTGTGCAGCAGTGTGTGTTCAGATGGGGAAGTGAGCTGTTTACAGCTGTGCTGGGTGGATAAAGAAGATGAGTTGGGGGTGGGCGTTGTGGTTTTTAATCATCAGCGTTGTTCATCTTGTTCATTAGCTGCAGAAGCAGGCCCTCCCTCCCTTTTGCTGCTTCCAATTTCATAGCTCCACTCATCTGTCACTGGGTAATAAAGCCTGCTCCTCACTTTTTGCTGACTTTACCTGTTCATTTGATGGCTTCTGTGCAGGCGAAGGCAGCAGCACACACAGCCTGGCCCTGGTGGCCCAGGGATAGTTAGTCTTGCCCCCTGACCACGCTCTTCCATCAGAGATGGTCTCTAGGGTACACAGCCCAGGAAAGAGAGGGAGCTAGGCTTGAGTAATAGTGCAGCTTTCCAAGTTGTTATCCCCTTGAATGGTGCTCGTTTACACACCCACGTCTGACTGTCTCCTGGTGTGTGGCTTTTTAAAAATAGCTGTGTTGTTTTATAAAAACGACACATGATCCTAAAAATGTCAAACAATACCAAAACTTTCTTTGTGTGTGGTTTTTTTATTTTGCTCTATTTTTTGGTAGGTAATAAATCTGTATCAAATGACTCCGGAAATGTGGGAAGAGAGAATTACTGCATGGTACGCAGAGCACCGAGGCCGGGCCAGGTGAGCTGTTGCTTCTTGTTTTACATTTCTTAATGGACTTTTGTTGTTCTTTTTTTTTAAGAACTACAAAAATAGGACATGCTTGTTGAACAAAATGCAGTATAGAAGTATATAAAAGAAAGGGGAGAGCCAGAAGTAATGCAGGCCTTCAGTTTCGTGAGTGTGTCCTCGCAGTACCCGGCTGTTCAGTGGGCCTGCGCATGCGTGCATATTTATTCTTCCTGTCGGGATGTACAGACCTGCGTTTGTGGGTAGTTTAGTTTAATTTTAAGAATGCTCTTGTATGGGTAACTTTTGTATCCATTCTGTTGACGACTTTTTTTTTTTACAAAAAGGTCTGCCATGAACAGTCTTGTATGTCGATATACATTTGTGTGAGTAGTTCTGAGGGTCAATTCTTTAGAAGAAGAGCTGCTGGGTCAAAGGATGTGAGCAGTTTGCATTTTGTCAGGGGCCACTGAATTGCTCTCCAAAAAGATTGTACCTATATATGTGCCCATCAGCCGTGTCTCTGAGTGTGTTCTTGCCCTCCCCCCCATTCTCTCCTGGACTCTTGTTTGTATCATTCTAATATATGTAATATAAAAGGTGAAAATTTATATTTTATTGTTTTAACGAACATTTCTCTGATCACTTTTGGAGTTCAACGTCTTTTCCTTAACCTTTAAAATTTTTTTACTCTTCTTTAAATCAACTACTCTCACGTGCTTTTTTTTTTTTTAATGAATCATTCATGCTGAAAAGTGGTCAAAATCATAAGTTTACTGCTGGGTGAATTTTCACAAAGTGAAAATAGCCCTTGACACCAGGCGAAGAAATAGCACATGACCCCCCGCTCCTTCCCAGTCACCCCTCTTCATTGCTCCCCAAAGGTAACTAAGCTCCTGATTTCTAACTCCGTTAGATTGGTGTTGCCTGTTTTTAAACTTCAGATAAATGGAATCAGACAGTTTCTATTTTTTGTGTCTCACTTGTTTTACCCAGCATTGGATTGGGAGATTTGGGCTGTGCCATGTAGCAGTAGCTTTCTCATTTTCAGTGCTGTGTAGAATTCAAAAACTTTGTGTTTTTGATCTGGGAATATGCCACAAATTATTTATCCGTTCCACAGTTGACACCTTTCCAGAGTGATTATACCAATTTACAAGAAAAGTGTGTGAGATTTCTTGTTGCCCTACCGGCCCACCAACACTTGGTGTTAACCTCAGGTTGAATTTCAAAAATTCATTTGAGAGCATTTTGAGATCAGGAAGAGGACAAGGTCATAGGGATACTTCAGCTTAATATTTCAATATTGTACCAGTTTGGGAATTCCCTGCAAGCCATTGCAGCTTCACAAGCTTACATTAAATTTGCTTGATAACTTAGAAGTAGGTGGCCGGGTATGGGTTTTACAGCCCAGGTATCTCTTGCTGTAATCACCAATAATACCCAAAGAAATAAAACCAGGAAGGTAACTCTCAGGTAGCTTGCAGAGAGAGTTGTTTCACTGCCAAAACCTTCTAGCTGAAGAAAGTACAAGTAGGATAAAGTTGTAACTTAAATACAATTTAAACATCCAGGTACATTTGAGGGGAGAACATAACATGCCGCGTGCTTGTCTTGAATGACTTAAGATGAGTGTCATTATTTACCAAGGGCAAAGTCTGAAATTGAAGCCAGGAGACACTGTAATGAATCTGTGCTCTTGTTTTTATGGGGATGGGAAATAACTGCCTGACCTCGGTGTGTTTAATCAAGCAGGCATTGGGAAGAGCTTGGCCAATGTCTGCTCTGGCTTGTGTCTGCTGCCAGGGATGAGACTTCAGAGGAAGACTAGGTCGCGAAGGCCCGTTGTGGCAAGTGCCGCCCCCACATTCTCTCTTAGCTCTAGTGATGACAGTCTCTTTCCTTCTCCTTACAGGGACGAAGCAGAAATGGAATATTTGAAGATCGCTCAGGACCTGGAGATGTACGGTGTGAACTACTTTGCAATCCGGGTGTGTTGAAGTCTCTCCCTGGACCCTGTTCAATAAAGAGAGACTAAATTAGGGACGGGCTGCTAAAATGGGTTACTTCATCATTCCAGGGCAGATAGCACAGGCGACTCTTTTACAGTTCAGTAGTAAAGAAGAAAAGAGGAAGGGGAGAGAGGTCTTATAGCCTCATTTTCTATTTTGGACTTCAATTAGATAATAGGTAATTAAGTATCAGTTGAGCCTTGAGGGACTGGGGCCTGGTTCTGCGCTCAGCACAAACTTGTTGGAATGCACTGAGTGTAACACTTGATTATTTCTGGTGCTGTGAGATCTTGGCCCACAGGGAGCAGCTGTAAGTGCCTTCTTGCCACAGAGCACAAGGAGAATAAGGGCTGCTTTTATAGATTACTAATTTGTTTGGGTGGGGAATCTTGTTCTCACTGTGAAGTTAATTGTTTTTCTATCTAGACCATTAATAGTCAACAGTCCTCTGGGAAGTCCCTGCACCTGCACCCAGAGACATATTTGGTCCCCGGGCCTCTGGAATGTCTTTCTGCCGTGGGTCAGCTGCTGAACGCAATGTGTGGGCAGCTTTTTCCAAAGGAGTACATGTGATTTGCTGAAGTATTTCATTGCTGGTTCCAAAATGCAGATGGAAGAGACCTTAAAAAACTGTCCACAGTGGTCTGCCTTTCTTATCTTAGTTATAGTTGGCTTTCCACATTTGGGTTCCTACAAATTTCGTATAAAATTTGGATAAATTGAAACATACTTTAACTTAATTCATTTGCTTTCTGAATACAGATTTTTACAGACTACTTTGCATAAAATAAGGTACACTGAAATGTCATGCTATTTCATAAACAAGTGTCTAAAAGATGTTCCATGATAATACAGAAGGTTATTTTCTAAAGTTCTGTGAATTTATATTTGCTTCTTTAAGCTCACACTGATTTAACGCTTTTCTGTGGTTTTTGTCAGCTTGACTCCACTTGCCCTATGTGCCCACCACCTAGATTCTAGAAAACTAGAGTTTTATAGTCCTTAATAAGCCGTTTCTTATTAGGGACTATTTCTCCATCAGCCAAACTGAAATATACTGTAATTTTGTATGTGTGTTTCTTATATTGAGCTATAGACAAAACTAATGGGTGTTTTAGTGTTTCTTGTTTCTTTCCAGAAAGTTTATCATTAACTGAGGAAGATATGTGCTTAAAACATTCTAAGAGTCTGCGTGAGCCCCCACCTCTCTCCTTTTAAGTGATGGAGCCATCATGATAGGAGCAGAGGACAGATTTTTTTTTTTTTTTTTAATACAAACTCAAGTCAGAAACATAATGCGATATCTCTTGTTTTCTAGTATGTACTGTAGATTTTAAAAGGACAAAGCCTTCTTGTGTTAACGCAATGGTTTTAAAAGCTGTGCAGCAAAAGAGAAATCTCACATGGTTTGGTGACGGTGCCTGACCTGAGGCTGTTAGAAGGAGTGAAAAAGATTGTCTTGGAGCACTCACTTCTCCATCCACACCTGCGTTTAGATTGGTCCTTCTCATCCTAGTCAGCACACCTTCTCAGTTTGCAAATCTGTTTCCCTGCCGTTGAGTCTTGGTTCAGTTTCCTTGTCATTGGCAAGGGAGGAGGTGCTGTGGTGTCCTCGTGCAGGCAGCTTCCTTGCATTGCTATAGGCGGGCCGGCCCCCAGTGCACCATGAGAGCCAGCCCAGCACACTTGCTTGCTTGCTTGTTATATTGTAGGTATAACATACATACAATAAATTCATTCATTTTTAAACAGCTTTATTGAGGTCATACTTCACATACAATTTGTTTTGATAATCTACTTTTTTCAACATTTTATTATGAAAATTTGCAAACATACAGAAAAGCTGAAAGAATTTTACAGTGAGCACCCATATGCCCACACCTAGATTCCACAGTTAACATTGTACTATACTTGCTTTATCACGTCAATACTACATTTTAGCATTCAACAAGAGCATTCAACCCCAGCACTTAGTGTTTCTGTTAGTCCAACAACTTTTAGCACAAGAAATAGTGCCACTGATTTTTATCCTGCACTTCTGATAACTTGGTTATTTAGTTAGAGTTTGAGCTTTCTGGTGAATGAATTGCTTCTGTGTAAATCATTTACATAGAGAGAAATGTTCTTTGACATTTCTCTCTATGTAAATGATTTAGAGACAACACTCAGATTCCCCCTACTTTAGCCATCTAGCCAGTGACTGAAGCCCCCAGTAACTGTTCCAAGGGACAAGTGAGTCACAAGAACAGTACAGTTTTGCCTCTGCCTGCCCCAGTTCAGGAAGCTGAGACCCCCTGGGTTATGAGACAGTTGCGACTTTTGTTGGGACCAGTTGAAACTTGTCATATGTAATAGTGTGTGCCAGGTTCTTTGGAAAGTTGAAGAAAATGTCACGCCTCAGCTGGAGCTGATAGTTGCTCTTCTTTTTGGATCTACAGAATAAAAAGGGCACAGAGCTACTTCTTGGAGTGGATGCTCTAGGGCTTCACATCTATGATCCTGAGAACAGGCTGACCCCCAAAATCTCCTTCCCGTGGAATGAAATCCGAAACATCTCATACAGCGACAAGGAGGTAGGACATGTCTGTACTGCAAGTGCCGCTGTGGCCCAGGGACAGGGCAAGGGGTTTTCTCATCTCCCTGCTTGTCTGGAGCTTCCCCAGCCAGGCCATCCTCCTTGTATCAGGAAAGTCCTTGAATTCACAGGCTTTTGGGTTTGGGTTGTTGATTGTTATAGCATTTACAGAATAGTAGAGGCATCCTTATTCACAGGGCATCACTAAAGCCCACCGCTGACTAACAAGAGGCTGAGAAGCTCAGCTTGTCAGGACCAAACCCCCAAAAACAGTACAATACACAAACCAAAAAAGTAGCGTCTTCTTATTACTTGGCTTTCTATTTCTGGTGAGAAATTTTCTTTGTATTTTAAGTTTGGTATATATTCAGCCCCCTCTCTGTGTCCAGAGCTTGATACATGTGGTGGAGAAATATACGTATGTGTGTATGCATGTATGTGTGTATATCTCACCAAAGATGTAAGTGAGATTATAAGGCTAATATGCTTACAAGAATTTGAGAATAATTAAGTTCAAATAACATAAATAAACACTCTTAGAATTCAAATATTTCTGTGTAGGATGATCTTTCCCGAATACTGTAATCCCTCCTTCCCTTCCCTTACCCTCCCCTCCCTTCCCTTCTCTTCCCTTCATCCATCCATCTCTCCATTCATTCTTCATTTATTTAAAAGGAATTACTGCACAATAATTGCCCAATAATCTGCTTTGTGTTGAGTTTCATAAGAGAAACACAGATGTAGAAGACCCAGTCTCAGTCCTGAGGGAAGTTGTCGTCAAGTAAAGATTCAGCCGCGGTGTAAGGGATGAATTAGGAAGATGATGATGTAGTGCTTTTCTGCGCACAAGCACTCTCACCCGGACTCTCTGACTTAATCCTCATAAGAACACTCTCATAATGTGGAGGCCATGTTTTCATTATGTCTGTGTCACATCAGGAAGTGGTAATGCAGAGGGATTAAGTGACCTGGGTCTGGTGAGTGGCCTAGCAGGTGCTGAGAGCCAGGCTAACTGGTGCCACATCCCCTGCTTTCCCAGGGAGCGCAGAGCAGTGGGCCCTCAGGGCACAAGAGGAATTGGCAGGAGGCCAGGCCTCTGGCCTGGGCCTTGCTTGGTGGCTTTTACTGGCTCTTGCACACCCAGGACACAGCAGAAAGTGAGCAACAGTGATGACTTAAATCATCAATTGCAGAGTCCCCACCTGTGAGCAGATTGCCTGTTTTCTCTTTCTTTGTAGCATTTTGAGGAAAGGAACACCAGGCCCCTGGTTTCCAATTCATGGTTGAGATCCATTCAAACACTCTTGAGACAGATTGAGTTTCTTACTTTGAAACATTCTGGCTTTGAAATTTTTCTACGTAGTTAGCCCAGGAGATGAGCTTTTAGGTATTTGTGTTTTAAAGTGCTCACACTCAAAGCTCCACAAGACTGAAGGCAGTAGGTGTGCCACGGTATGGTGGTTTTTCATCTCCAATTTCATAAAATCTGTTCGCTGTACATGCACACATTGTGTGCTAAAGGCTCCCCAAACACTCATTCTTCAAAGAACCCAGGGATTAAAGTCTGCCCTAGAAGGGATTGACTCAATAAACTCTAATATACCCTCTCCAGGGGTCAGGTACAGTCATGTTCTATCATGTCAATAACTCATGCAGTAAGAGGGCCCCAAGCTGACTTGACATTATAGGAAGTAGTCTCGGTAGTTATGCATGACAGCTGAGCTGTCAAAACAGAAACATTAGTTTATTTTAAGTGATCCATTGATTCTTTGTATGTGCTCTGGCATGGCACAGAGCCTGTGGTTTCCCCACTACTTGTGGTTTCCCACTGACAGCTCTGGGGTTTGATAGCAAGGCCAAAAATAAGCTCACAGAATTCACAAATAGCCGTCTACATAAGAGCAATACTGCTTTTAAGTTAACTTTGCACAAAGCTAAACAAAGGATCATTTTTTGCCCTCAGTATGCTAACTTTCTTATTGGACAATATAGCATGTGAAAGAAATGTCCAAGAATATATCTTCCCAAGCATATTTATCTGCTTAGCAAGTCTTTCTTGGAAATGAGTGTCCACTTTTAAGTGCATCATTGAAATCTGGTATCTCACTGGTCCCACCAGGGAAGGTCAAGAGAGGTGGTTGCCGTTTGTACTTTATAGCTTCCTGGTCTAATGGCCTGGCCTTGGGTTCTTCAACTAAGCTACCAAATTATCTATTCCTTTCTCTCCCCTTCAATTTCAGGAGCTCTATTTTTCTTTTCTATTGCAATCAGTTCTTCAAATTTGCTTTATGCCTTCTAATAACAGCTTTCATCCAGTTATCCCTATTTTCACACACATGAGGAATGTGCTTCTTAGTTCAGTCGAGTATAGGAGACCAAATGGACGACACCTGCCCAAAAGCAAAGATGAGAAGGCAGGAAGGGCAGGAAAACGGGACGAATGGACACAGGGAACCCAGGGTGGAAACGGGGAGAATGCTGATACATTGCGGGAATGGCAGCCAATGTCACAAAACAATTTGTGTGTAAATTTTTGAATGAGAAACTAATTTGCAGTGTAAACGTTCACCTAAAGCACAAGTAAAATTAAAAAAAAAAAAATTTTTTTCCCCATGTTCAGAAACTCTAAGTGACTCCTTATGTCCTGTCATGTCAAATCAAGACCCTCCTGACTGTCTTTTATTCCTCACTGTCCCCTGCCTCCACCCCATGTAAACCTGTTTGTTATCTGGGTCCTCTGCTTCTTCCCCCTCAAGTCCTTCTTCTCTCTTTCTCTTTCTCTGTCTCACGCACGCACACACGCAACACAAACACACAGTGTTCATTTCCCCATCTCTGCCTTTATGTCTATTGCTTGCACTGTGCCCCTCCATCCCACTTTTTAATTTCTCTGTCATATTCTTCCCAAGACCAGATTAAGTCCCCTCCTGCTTAACTTAGATCTACTCTGAATTCCCAGGACACTGGTGATTTTGTATCACATACCACAACCAAAACCAAACTCAGTGCTGTCGAGTTGATTCCGACTCACAGCGACCCTATAGGACAGAGTAGAACTCCCCCATAGAGTTTGCAAGGAGCGCCTGGCAGATTTGAACTGCTGACCCTTTGGTTAGCAGCTGTAGCACTTAACCACTATGCTACCAGGGTTTCCTTGTATCACATAACGAGGCACTAATTTATCATGTTATTTCTTGAGTAATTAACTGTTGTTAGTCTGGTGTCAACTGGATGGTGAGCTTCATGAAGGTTCATGCCTTAGACTTGGTGGTGGCCCTCCCAGTGCTGGGCTCCAGGTTGGGCCCACAAGGGTTCTTCTTTCAGTTACCGAGCATCCCTTCCACACACCCGCACTGAAGATGGTGGCAGAGGGCACACATCATAGGATCTGAACTTGCACGGCGTCAGGCATGGCGCTCCTCAGGGGCTTCTGCTTCCCCTTGGTTTAGTGCCTGAGCACCCAGAAGCAAAGACCGGGCACAGCCTTATGCTGGTTCTTTGGCAGTGTGGTTTTTGTGGAATTTCCCATTTTAGGCTGTTTGTCTGAAACTGTTCTTTGCTTCCTCCTTTCAGTTTACTATTAAACCGCTGGATAAAAAAATTGATGTCTTCAAATTTAACTCCTCAAAGCTTCGCGTTAATAAGCTGGTAAGTGAGATCCTGGTTTTTATTACTTAGAACTGTAGTTTTTCTGAGAAATTGAATGCTTCTTTCCAAAGAGTTATCAGAGTGCTATCTTGTGAGGCATAGAATGAGAGCTTACCTGGGGCATGCTTTGCTGATAGGCCTTGAATGACTCTCCTCTTAGCTTAGCCTAAAGAGTCAAAGCTAAATTTTGTGATGAGAAATTTTTTTTAATTATTTATATTGAAGTCCTTCCTACATGTGAAAAGATAAAAATAATGTATATATAAGTATATAAAGGGAACCCGGAAACCCTGGTGGCATAGTGGTTAAGTGGTATGGGTGCTCACCAAAAGGACTGTGGTTCGAATCCACCAGCTGCTCCTTGGAAACTCTATGGGGCAGTTCTACTCTGTCCTGTAGGGTCACTATGAGTCGGAATCGACTCAACGGCAACAGGTATAGGTATATAAAGGGAACCCTGGTGGCACAGTGGTTAAGAGCTCGGCTGCTAACCAAAAGGCTGGCAGTTCGAGTCCACCAGCAGCTCCTTGGAAACCCTATGGGGCAGTTCTACTCTGTCTTACTGGTTCACTGTGAGTTGGAATCAACTCAACGGCAGCAGTGTTAAGGTATAAAGGATAATGAAAACGAATACCTGTGTAACCGCTAGCCAGCTTTAAGAAATAGCATGCTCCTAATACTGTTGAAGAGGAGCCCTGGTAGCACAGTGGTTAAGCACTTGGCTGTTAACTGAAAGGTCAGCGGTTCGAACCCACCAGCCGCTCCTTGGGAGAAAGATGTGTCAGTCTGCTTCTGTAAAGATTTATAGCCTTGGGATTCTACTCTGTCCCATAGCATCACTGAGTCGGAATTGATTTGACAGCAACAGGTTTGGATTTTGGTTTTGGTAATGCTGTTGAAACTCTTCCTCTTAGCACCCTGCTGGTCTTCTCCTTTCCCCTCTGAGCTGTGTTTATTATCCCCTTGCTTTTATCAGAATTTTATTTCAAGTGTACAGTTTAACAACAAGTGTACAGTTTAAGTTTTGTATGGTTTTGAAACTAATATAAATGGTATAAACTGTATTCTGTCACTTATCCTCTTTTTGTTTTATCTATGTTGATACTTGAAGGGATGTCCGTTCATTTTCACTGCTGTATAAAAAAAAAAAATTTTTTTTTTCTATAGTATCCTGATGTACGACTATACCGTAACTTATTCATTCTCTTATTAATGGGCATTTGAGTAGTTTCCACTTCTGTGCTGTTTTAACAAGGCAGCCATGAACATTCTTGTACCTGCCTCCTGGGGCGCATGGGCAATAGTTTCTCTAGAGTCTAGAGTGTATACGTAGGAGTAGAAGTGCAGGACCATAGCGTATGTTCCAATTCAAGATTATGCTGAAGGTGAATCAATTCACAGACCCAGCAGCAGTGGGTGAGACGTCCTTTTTATACCTTCAGTACTTGTATTATTGAAGATATAAAACAAAATTTTTACCAACCTTGTGCATAGAAAATGGTATCTCACTG
Source organism: Loxodonta africana (assembly GCF_030014295.1). Taxonomy (NCBI): domain Eukaryota; kingdom Metazoa; phylum Chordata; class Mammalia; order Proboscidea; family Elephantidae; genus Loxodonta; species Loxodonta africana. The sequence continues at coordinate 26,742,309 of NC_087360.1, read as the reverse complement.
TCCTTTTAATTTGCATCTTCATAATTACTAATGAGATTGAACATGTTTCTCATATTTATTGGCCAGCCATGTTTTCTCTTATGGTGAATACTTGTTTCAGGTCTTCTGCCACTTTTCTATTGGATGGTTTGTTTGTTTTCTTCATTGGTTATATCTTCTCCTGCTTTGTGACTTGTGTTCTTTTTTCTACTTTTTTAATATCTTGATGAACAAAAATTTTTTATTTTAATGTAGACAAATGTATAAATCTTTTCCTTAGTCATTTGTGCTTTTCATGTCTTGCTTGAGATTTTTCCTTATCTTATGATCATAAATGGATCCTTTTTGGTACAGTGGCTAAAGCACTCAGCTGCTAACTAAAAGGTTGGCGATTCGAACCCACCAGCTGCTCCTTGGGAGAAAGATGTAGCAGTCTGCTTCCATGAAGATTTATGGCCTTGAAAAGCATATGGGGCAGTTCCGCTCTGTCCTACAGGGGCGCTATGAATCATAAGCAACTCAGCAGCAATTAACCAAAAACCAAACCCAGCGCCATCGAGTCGATTCCGACTCATAGCGACCCTATAGGACAGAATAGAACTGCCCCGTAGAGTTTCCAAGGAGCACCTGGCGGATTCAAACTGCCAACCCTTTGGTTAGCAGCCATAGCGCTTAACCACTACGCCACCAGGGTTTCCTCAACAGCAATAGGTTTTTTTTGTTTGTTTGTGGTCATAAAGATATTCTGTATTCTAAATGTTTCAAGGTTATGATCGTCACATTTAAGCCTTTAATCATCCTGGAATTGAGTTTTGTGTGGTGTGAGGAAGGGATCCAACTTATTTTTTTTCCACATGAGTAATTTACAGTTCCAGCCCAACTTACTGAATGGTGTTTCCTGATCTGCAGAGCCGTATGTCGACTTAGGAGAGTGAGATGCATCCAGAAGTATGATAAAGTGTCCCCTATTCCTCTCTTCACTTGTGATTTTTACCTCCTGGCATATCTGAGGGATCTTCATTTTGCATGTCTCCGGAGCATCAAGGACTAGAGGCATTAGTAAAACTTGGGTGTTCTACTCTACTCTTTCCTTTTCAGGTTTACAGCTACCATCAAGAGCCCTCAGACCAAGATGCTGTAGCTGGTAGCTGGTAAGCCAGGAAGTAAATTTGTGTGTTTAACACTTCTCCCGCTTTCTTGGCTGCAGATTCTCCAGCTATGTATTGGGAACCACGACCTCTTCATGAGGAGAAGGAAGGCTGACTCTTTGGAAGTTCAGCAGATGAAAGCCCAGGCCAGGGAGGAGAAAGCTAGAAAGCAGGTGAGCAAGACCTTGTCTGAACTGATGTTGTCGCTGCTTGGTCAGTCTCGGCCTGGGAGGCAAGGAGTGGTTGTGGGTTGGCAGGTGTCATTTGGCCATGGATACACCTGCTTTTATTTTATTCCTGTTGAATCTTATTGGCTGATGCCCAGCTGTAGGATGTCAGCTTTGGAGATGAAGAAGAAACTAATTGCAGATTTAGAAAGAAACCTCTTTAGTTATTTCTGTGCTTAAGTGAAGTTGGGTGTGATTAACACAGGTTTGGGAAGAGGTAGCTGACATGTGTGCATCCATCCATCTATCCATCCCTCTATCTTTCTTTCATTTTTCTGCCTACATGTCTCCTTCTCTAATTTAGATGGTGATAGAATGCCTGGCGTTTCAGTGCTTGCTGCTGGAATGCTAATTATACTCTGGCTGCACTTCCCACTGCAGGCTGCCTAGCAGCTCCTTACCCTCAGTGGGAGGGGCCAGAGTGAGGATCAGCTGACTGGACGAGCTGCATCATTGTTTTGTACTTGTAGACCTTTTCTCCTCACCGAAATCCACACAACTAATTTGACCCTCGCTGCTGAGACTATCAATTGTGTTTTTGAATGAACTATTAGATCGCAGTAGCAGCAGCTGCAGTCGGCTGCCCCCAGGACTTGCAGGCTCAGAAGTGTAATTAATCTGTGTGCTGCACTCTGACTTGTGTGCACTGGCGAGGCTGGCTTCCAGCCCCGGGAGTTAGATGGGAACGTCCGGTCTGATCCAGTATGCTTTCAGCGCTTCCTCTCTTCGCTTTCTGAGATGACAGCCATAGATCCACTCTTTGGGATCCTTTGGGAATGGGGGAATGGGTTTCATCAGACAAAGAAATGCTTCTGCGCCAGCACGGGGTCACAGGGGCACCTTCAAGAAGAGCTCTCTGACCTCCTTTCCAGCAGACAAAGCTTAGAAGTGAGAGATCTGAAAATGACAGGGAACATGTGGGCCGTGGGGCCCTGGCAGTGAATAGCATGAACGCCCCATGGACCTGCCCTGCTGGTAGAACAACAGAGGCCTATCCCCGGCAGCTTGGCGTCTGGGCAGCCACAGGTCAGGAGGCGCCATGGCCCAGCGGGGCAGACACTGATCTCACAGCCAGCTCTGACACTTTGTATGTAACAGTAGTGCATGACTTACCTTCCAGACCACAGTTTTCTCATCCTTTAAGTGGAGCTACTGAGACCTCTTTTCCCTGCCTCAGATGAAAGGGCAGAATGTACCTGGATGTTTTTGTACGTGATAAACTGCTTTGCCAATGGGGTAGAGGTCTCCGGGAAAGGATGACATTGGTAACTGAAGGGCATTGCCTGGTTCTTTTTCAAGTAGAGAATGACAGGGATGTAATAATCCACCTGGAATCCCTGGGTGGTACAAATGGTCGACACACTCCACTGCTAAGCAAAAGGTCTTCCAGTTCAAGTCCACGTAGAGGACTAGGAAAGGCCTGGCGACCTACTTATGAAAAATCAGCCTTTGAAAACCCTGCAGAGCACAGTTCTGCTGTGACACACATGGGGTCGCCGTGAGTCAGAATGACTTCACAGCAACTGGTTTGTGTGTGTGTGTGTGTGTGTGTGTGTGTTATTTCACCTAATGGAAATTAGAAACCAAATTGGCCAAGCTTTTCATTGACCTGCAAGAGGACAATTAGAGAAGAACATAACAGTATTTTATTGCGTGTCTTCGTAGTATTCTTTCAAGTTCTAATGCATTTTTTTGGCCTTATTTAGAAAAAGACCAGTTTTAGAAATCTGGTGTTATTAGAGTTTGGAGTAAGATTGAGCAAGAAATACATAGTTCAGCATGTTTTAATTATTTAAGGAAGAAATAATGCCATGGTCACTTCTGACTTCTGCCTTTTGCCTTCTGAACTCAGTTAGTACCCAAGGATCACAGAGAATAGCACTTGTGCTGTGCTTGTTCCCTTTATTAAGCTCAGCACGTGGCCCAATTAATGCAGTGATCCAAAAGGCAGGGGATGTGGCAGCGGCTCTGTGCTGGTGCCTTCAGGACAGGGGCCTGTGTTCCCTGCCTGGCTCCCTGCTGTCGCAGGCCTGGCTCAGGAGTTGCCTCTGCGCAAGGCTGTGAGATTCTGTGCTGCGGCTGCTGCAGCTTCCCCCTGTGAAATACAATGTGCGAACTATTGATACATCCCAAAGAACCATTCCGTCTTCTCCTGGGCTGAGACAAGAGTGGAGCTATTGTTGATGGAATTAGAGGTGCAGAAGGGGTCTGCAGGAACTAGCAATGTCAAGGGTCTCGTCTGACCAGAGGAGAAAGCTGTCTGTGGGGTGCCATTTCAGTGAGGAAGAAACCTGCATTGTGCCTGCAGGTCAGTCACGTGAGATTTTCCAACTGAAAGGGCACTGGCAGGGTAGCTTTTGCAGCACACAAATGTTTAAGAATGCTGCCTCTCCAAAAGGACAAATATTGTATAAGACCACTATTATAAGATCTTGAGAAATAGTATAAACTGAGAAGAACACATACTTTTGTGGTTATGAGGAGGGGAGGGAGGGAGGATGGGAGAGGGTTATTTACTGATTAGTTAGTAGATAAGAACTACTTTAGGTGAAGGGAAGGACAACACTCAATACTCAGAGAGTCAGCTCAACTGGACTGGACCAAAAGCAAAGAAGTTTCCGGGATAAACTGAATGCTTCAAAGGTCAGCGGAGCAAGGGCGGGGGTTTGGGGACTATGGCTTAAGGGGACTTCTAAGTCAATTGGCAAAATAATTCTATCATGAGAACATTCTGCATCCCAGTTTGAAATGTGGCGTCTGGGGTCTTAAATGCTAACAAGCGGCCATCTAAGATGCATCAATTGGTCTCAACCCACCTGGATCAAAGGAGAATGAAGAACACCAAGGTCACACGATAACTATGAGCCCAAGAGACAGAAAGGGCCACGTGAACCAGAGACTTACATCATCCTGAGACCAGAAGAACTAGATGGTGCCCGGCCACAACCGATGACTGCCCTGACAGGGAGCACAACAGAGAACCCCTGAGGGAGCAGGAGATCAGTGGGGTGCAGACCCCAAATTCTCATAAAAAGATCAGACTTAATGGTCTGACTTAGACTGGAGGAATCCCAGCGGTCATGCCCCGCAAACCTTCTGTTGGCCCAGGACAGGAACCATTCCCGAAGACAACTCATCAGACATGGAAGGGACTGGACAATGGATTGGAGTGAGATGCTGATGAAGAGTGAGCTACTTGTATCAGGTGGACACTTGAGACTGTGTTGGCATCTCCAGTCTGGAGGGGAGATAGGAGGGTAGAGAGGGTTAGAAACTGGCAAAATTGTCATGAAAGGAGAGACTGGAAGGAGGGAGTGGGCTGACTCATTAGGGGGAGAGTAAGTGGGAGTATGGAGTAAGGTGTATATAAGCTTATATGTGACAGACTGACTTGATTTGTAAACTTTCACTTAAAGCACAATAAAAATTATTTAAAAAAAAAAAAAAAAGAATGCTGCCTCTCTTTCTTGGGTAGAGACTGGTCGCCTTAATTTCTTTGTTGTTGTTGTTTTGTTTGTTCATTTACCACTAAATTTTTTTTCAAAAGGCACAGCTTTCAATTTGCCAAGTGGTTTGGAAAGAAAGAGGGTGGTGAGGGACAAGAATGATACTGGCTACCTAAAGTAAAGAGAAGAAAAGGGCCCCCGAAAGGCAGTGCGAGAGACTTGGTGTTCGTGGGGGCCTGTGGCGCCCTAGGCCTGGGGCCCTGTGGTTGTGACTGCTCTTGTTCCTCTCAGATGGAGCGGCAGCGCCTTGCACGTGAGAAGCAGATGAGAGAAGAGGCTGAACGCACGAGGGACGAGTTGGAGAGGAGGCTGCTGCAGATGAAAGAAGAAGCAACGATGGCCAACGAAGCACTGGTGATTCCCGAGGCTAGGGCTCCCAGGAGGTTACATCAGAACAGCCTTGAATTAGGGACATTCGCTCTGACGCACTTCATTTTAGCCTTAAAAAAAAAAGGCAGTGCCTTTCCTTTCCACCTGTTCTGGCAGAAGCAGACTGAGGTTAAGTTTCCGCACAGCACGCTCCATTTTCACTGTGGGCTTGACTTTAGAGCAAGGCTTCTTAGCCTTGGCACTGTGATGTTTGGGGACGAATCACTCTTTATGGTGGGGGTGTCCTCTGCTTTGGGGTGTTGAGCAGCATTCCTGGCCTCTGCCCACTAGATGCCAGTAACACCCCTCCACCCTGGTGGTGACAATCAAAACAGTCTCTAGATATTGCCACATGTCCCCTGGGAGGCAAAGTCATCCCTGTTTTTGAACTACTGATTTAAAGGGAAAGTTGGTTTTCTCCCTTGTAAAGCATAACGCTCAGCTCAAGTGGGTACTCAGAAAGGTGCTCTTCCTTGTTCCCTATCAGTGGAGGCCTGAAAGACCCGTCTAGAAAGTTGGGGGTGTGGCTTGTCATCTGTTGCAGAGATTCACAGGGGGCACTCAGTGGCAGGACCCCAAGGAGTCCGAGACTGGTTTTTTTCTGACCTGTGTGTCCGAAGCCAGGGTCGGAGAATAGACACGTGGTTGCTATTCCAGCTGACAGAACTCTTCTCTGCAGATGCGGTCTGAGGAGACAGCCGACCTATTGGCAGAGAAGGCCCAAATCACTGAAGAGGAGGCAAAACTCCTGGCGCAGAAGGCTGCAGAGGCTGAGCAGGAAATGCAGCGCATCAAGGCCACAGCCATTCGGACAGAGGAGGAGAAGCGCCTGATGGAGCAGAAGGTGCTGGAAACAGAGGTGCTGGCGCTGAAGATGGCTGAGGAGTCTGAGAGGAGGTCAGCAAGGAGGGTCCTCTTCACTTCCCACACCGGCCCAGGGGAGGCACCCTGCCCTGAGTCAGAGCCCAACTACAGCTATCTGAAGCTCTTTCTTTATCTTCTGGGGTAGGGAGAGGGTCTTTCCTTGGTAGGTCAGGGAAGGCTGGGTGTTTAATTCTTTTTGGGGGCTGGAGCTATTAGAAGTGCGCCAGAACACAGCTCTCTTCTCACGTGGACCTTTCTAGTCTTGCATGTGCCTTTGCAAGAAGCCCTTCTCCCGTTGATAACTGTGTTTGCAGGAAAACCATTGAGCATGTCCACAGATTGCTTTAAGCTGAGGAGATGTTAGGAAGTTCTTTTTGCACTAAAAAGTCTAGTTCTTTTACCCTTGTTTTTTGGGGATGGGGACGGGGTACAGCAGTTACTTACCTTTAAAGCAGAAGCTAGGCACCCACCTCCCTGAATCCCTTCCTAATGCTGTGTCTCCTGAGGCAGATGGGAGAGGGGAACCAGCATCCTCTGGCCAGGATGCCCCAGCTCCTGACAAGGTTGAAGGATGGAACTGTTGCCTGTACATTTCAAAGACTGTTCTGGGCTCTGGGCAGTTCTGTCCCTGTAGCCTTCAGATAAACACTGGCACGTTCCCCACAGTACTTGGCTCTGTTGGTGTAGGATACTTGAATTTGGCTTTTAGCTACCCAGGCACATTCATTACAGTTTTCCACTCTGCTTTTTTCTTTTAATTTGCTTTATTTATTTATTTTTTTAATTGAACTTCATCTAGATGAAGGTTTTCGGAACAAACTAGTGTTTCATCAAACAGTACACACATTGTTGTATGACATTGGTTAACAACCCCATGACATGTCAACATTCTTCCTTCTCAACTTTGGGTTCCCTGGTGCATCCCTTTAGTCTTGTTTTATTCCATGGGACTGTTCAATCTTTGGCTGAAGGTTGAACCTCAGGAGTGGCCTCATTACTGAGCCGAAAGGGTGTCCGGGGGCCATAGTCTCAGGTTCTCTCCAGTCTCTGTCAGGCCAGCAAGCCTCGTCTTTCTTTTTGAGTTGGAATTTTGTTCTACATTTTTCCCAGCTCTGTCTGGGACCCTCTATTGTGATCCCTGTCAGAGCAGTTCAGTGGTGGTAGCCGGGCACCATCTAGTTGTATTGGACTTAGTCTGCAGGAGGCTGTGGTAGATGTGGTCCATTAGTCCTTTGGACTAATCTTTTCCTTGTATCTTTAGTTTTCTTCATTCTTCCTTGCTCCTGAAGGCTGAGACCATTGGAGTATCCTAGATGGCCATTCACAGGCTTTTAAGACCCCAGACACTACACACCAAAGTAGACTGTAGAACATATTCTTTATAAACTCTGTATGCCCATTGAGCTAGAGGTGCCCTGAGACCATGGTCCCCACAGCCCTTAGTCCAGCAATTCGGTCCCTCAGGTCCATGTGCCTACAGAGTTACCATGGGCTTGCCTTGTACAGGTTGTACTGGCTTCCCTAGTATTGTGTACTGTCTTACCCTTCGCCAGAGCTACCACTTATCTACTGTCTATTAAGTATTTTTCCATCCCCACCCCTCCCCTCTCTCGTAGCCATCAAATATTGTTTCTTTTTGTATGTAAACCTTTTCGTGAGTTTTTACAGTAATGGTCTCATGCAATAATTGTCCTCTTGTGCCTGACTTATTTTACTCAGCATAATGCCCTCCAGATGCCTCCATGTTATGAGATGCTTCACAGATTCATTGTTCTTTAGCGTTGTGTAATACTCCACTGTGTGTATGTACCACAGTTTGTTTATCCATTCATCTGTTGATGGGCATCTACGTTGTTTCCATCTTCTTGCTATTGTGAACAGTGCTGCAGTGAACATGGGTGTACATATATCTATTCGTGTGATGACTCTTATTTCTCTAGGATATATTCCTAGGAGTGGGATTGCTGGATCAAATGATATTTTCTATTTCTAGCTTTCTAAGGAAGCACCACATCGTTTTCCAAAAAGGTTGTATCATTTTCCATTCCCACCACCAGTGAGTAAGAGATCCGTTCTCCCCACAGCCTCTCCAACATTTGTTATTTTCTGTTTTATTGATGCATGTCAGTAATGCCAGGGTAAGATGGTATCTCATTGTAGTTTTGATTTGTATTTCTCTAATGACTAGAGATCGTGAGTAATTCCTCATGTGTCTGTTGGCTGTTTGAATGTCTTCTTTGCTAAGTTTCTGTTCATTTCCTTGCCCATTTTTTAATTGGATTATTTGTCTTCTTGTTGTGGAGGTGTTGGATTTTCTTGTAGATTTTAGAGATTAGACGTTTGTCTGATTTGTAAGAGCCAAAATTTTTTTCCCAGTCCGTAGGTTCTCTTTTTATGCTTTTGGTGAAGTCTTTTGATGAGCACAAGTGTTTAATTTTTAGAAGATCCCAGTTTTCCAGCTTATCCTCTAGAGCCCGTGTGTTGTTGGTTGTGATTTCTATCCTGTTACGCCGTGTATTAGGGCCTCTAGTGTTGATCCTATTTTTTCTTCTATGAACTTCATGGTTTTTGGCTTTATATTTAAGTCTTTGATCCACTTTGAGTTAGTTTTTGTATATGGTGTAAGGTATGGGTCCTGTTTCATTTTTTTGCAGGTAGACATCCAGTTTTGCCAGCACCATATGTTAAAAAGACTGTCTTTTCCCCATTTGATGGGCTTTGGGCCCTTGTTCCACTCTGCTTTTTGGACATCATACTGGGAGAATTGTTCCTTGTCTGCCCTGTCCCAGGCCCATTTCTTCCAGTATGTGCTCACCTTTCCTGAAGGTGATGCGTGTTGGGCCGGGTGCGCTGTGCCAGATCCTCTCAGGTGTCGTGCCCAGCCTGTGTCCTAGAGGGCAAGGCTCTGCACCAGGGCACAGGTGCCCTCAGGTGAGGGTGCACCTTCTCCTGGTGGTTGAGAGTCAGTCCTCATCCCACAGTTGTAAAGACTCTGCTCCTTCCATCTTCTGCCCTTTGTGATCTAATATAAGACCTTTGGCCCGCTGCACTCTTCCTTGGCCCAGCCCACTCTTAGCCAGAAATGAAGCACAGAAAGCTCTAGCCCTTCCCTTAACTCTCCTTTTGTACCAGTTGCAAAGATTCTTATTTGACTCTTCTTTCCACTGGCTTGCCTGCTCTTCCAGTTTAGATTTACCAGTTGAAATGGATCATATCCAGGAATGTTGTCCTTGCTTTGGAAGCTTTGATTTCATGCAAACGTCCTTACCCCGTGGTTTTTGTTTGCCTTGTGAACTGCATCCTTTGAGTCAGCCTACGACCCTCCTCCCCAGAGTGGGGGTTTCTTCCCTCCACTTTGTCCTCCTCTATAGAGCTGACCGCTCTGATTTTCCTTGCAGGGCCAAGGAGGCAGATCAGCTGAAACAGGACCTGCAGGAGGCCCGAGAGGCAGAGCGGAGAGCCAAGCAGAAGCTCCTGGAAATCACCACCAAGCCCACATACCTGGTGAGCACGGGCAGAGAGCGTCAGCTGGCCTGTGCTGCTGTAGACCTGGTGACCTTCTCTCATTCTTAACCCTTTGGTTCATCTGGTGATACCTTCCAGGATGACCGTTCGACCAAACATGTGGCAGACCAAGTTGTGCGGAGAGCTGGGAGTGAGAGAGCTGGCTTAGAATGTCCCTGGTCTGCCATTTGAACTTGGATTAGTTAGCCGCCTCTCTGGTTGCCTAGATGACAGGCCACAGGGTTTTTTCTAGCTCAGAAATAAAGTTTTCCTAAATACTATAGTCTCAAATTATCTTGAAGAGACTTTGCTCTCTAGCCTCTTAATGCTGAGCTGAATGTCATCTTCAGCTACCAGTGTATACCATATACCATCGTTGTAGTTCTGGCGAGGGGAAGGCTGTGTACCTCAGAGTGAATGACTGCAGTGCAAGAACCAGCTTCCAGCCTCAGTTCTGGGGCAGGGAGGCAGACTGCAGTTAAATGGGATCACAAAATGAATAGAGAAGCCTTTTTCTTTATTTTGTGTGTTCCCTTCAGCAAACTGGTTTATATCCCTGTCCTAGTCCATATATCTACGACAAAGTTACAACAAAGTCTTGTGACAGGTGTGTACAGGGTGCACTGAGTCCGAGGGTAGGAGGCTCTGCTCAGCCTGGAGGGTCAGGAGAGACCTGGGGATGGCACTGGGGTGAACATTGAAGGGCAAATAGGAAAATCCCAGGTGGGGAAGAGATGAGAGGGTATAGCAGGCGAGGGCTCTGGTGTGCCCAGGACTCAGGGCATGGGCACAGAAACGTGTGGTTACAGAGACGTCAGCGGCTAGGTTTGGGGTGGAGGGCAACGTGAGCATGAGCAGTTCGCTATTGCCACATGCTGCGGCTTTCTCTTACTGTGTAACAGTTGCCCCCCCCACCCCCCCAAACCAACCATGTGCTCAAAACACCCATTTATTATCACCTTTCAGGGATGGCGAGGCGCTCTCCGTGGGGCTGGATGGTCCTCAGTTGGGATCTCTCAGGTGGTTGTGGTCAGGTGGCAGCTGGGGCCCAAGTCATCTAGGGACTCAACTGAGCTGGACTCCCAAGATGTGTGTGTTTTCAAAACATTCACTGGAGCAAACTATACATTGTTCTAAGTGTACTCTTCTTTCTTAGCAAAAAATCTCCAAGGAGGTCATCTGTATCAGCTTTTTAAATGTATTTCCTTATATGGATGTATTGTAGTTCATTTAACCAGTTCTCTGTTGATGAGTATTTAGTTTGTTTTCTTTTGCAATTATGAACAAAACTGCTCCGAACAATCTTGGACACAGGTCTTTGCACCTGCATTGGTAGAATACATTCTTATAGATAGAACTGTTGAGTCAAATTTTTATTTTTGATACTTCCCAAAGGTATCAAATGCTCACCAGTGGTGCAGCACCTACGACCCACCTTTTGGAGAAATTGTTATGAAATACGCGTACAGAAGTATAACACACCCAAATTATACCATGCAGCTTGGTGACTTTTCACAAACTGAACACACCACGTACCCAGCACTCGGATCAGAAACAATGTTACCAGCACCCCAGAAGCTCTCTCAACACCACCTTTAGTACTCACGTAGACAGTTGGCCCTAGGCCTGTCACCCTCCCAGTGTTCTGAGCCTTGGCTCTTTCCCAGGCCCTGTCCTGGACTCGGTGAAGGAACCCAGGATAAGAAAGAGGCAGATCCTGCCCTCAGGAAACTTACAACAGTCAGAAGAAGGCTGTACTGCCTTCTTCTCTGCAGAGTGAGATAAGAGAAGTGCCATTACAGAACCACAAACAATGCTGAGACAGCAGAGAAAAGAGCTGTCATCTGCCTGAGAGGGATCTAGAAGGCTTCTGGTGAGAGATCGTAGTATTTCACATGGGTGACAGAGAGATGGAGGATGGAAAAAGGAATGGCATACGCAGAGGTACAGAGATGAGAAAGCAGAGTGGTTGAAGGGATCGTAAATGATCCTATTTGCTATTTTGTAGGACAAATTGTGGGAGAAGTTGGAGAGGTAGGCTGGGGCTGTATTTTAGACTCCCTTTTGTTCTGTGATGAGAAAGTCCTAAAACAAATGACTCCTGTGCTTCAAAACCTACTCTGGCTCCTCCTTCAGAATCCAGACCGCTGAGCATACAGGTGGAGCCCTTTATGGTCTGGTCCAGCCTCCGTCCTGCCTCCTCTCCCACTCCGCTTCCTCATACCCACTGTGGACACCCAGCCTTCTCGAGGAGCACTCAGCCCTCCCCGTGCTGCGCCTGTGCATGCTCACTGTTCCTCTTCCCTGGCAAGCCTTCTCTTTCTGGCACATTCACTGATGCCAGTGGAAGCAGCGTCTCCTCTAGCATGCCTTCTCCAGCTCCTCTAGCCCTGTTCACTCCCTGGCTACAGCATTCACCTTATTTAACCGTGATTTTCTGCGAACTCATCTTTTTCCTGAACAAGACTTTCAGCTGCTCAAAAGCTGGAAACCCTGTCTTGTTCTCTGCATCGTGGAGCATGGGACCTGGGTGTTTCTTAAGTGAATAAGTGAGTGAGAGCTTGTCTTTAATTTGGCTGAGTGAGGAATCGTTTGCCTGGATGTGGACTCTTTGGGGAGGTTCACTTCGCAGTGGCATGTGTGCAGGGATTGAAGAGAGGAGAGGCAGGAGGTGATAATTGGGACAGAAGGTCATGGTAATGGCGGAATGGCGGGGTGCCGTGTCGTGCCCATTTGCTTTTGTAGTTGCCGGAGGGTCAGTTGTTAACACAGCAGTGCCCTCTGTTTTCATATAGCCCAAACCTTCTAATCTGAGCTTTCTCATTAAAATAGCCCATGAACCCAATTCCAGCACCACTGCCTCCTGACATACCAAGCTTCAACCTCATTGGTGACAGCCTGTCTTTCGACTTCAAGGATACTGACATGAAGCGGCTTTCCATGGAGATAGAGAAAGAAAAGTACGTAGCCCTCCTGTGCCCTGCTGTGACACCACCACAGTTCTCAGGGAGTGGGCAGTGGGGAGCTGGTGTGCATAGATTGGGCCCAGGGATAGTAGGGGTCACTGCAGTAACCTGGTGCTTGTTCCTGCACAGGTTGGCTCTGTTCTCATCCACTAAAGGGGGATTTCTTAATCAGAAATTAAGGACAACAGACCTCCCAGTATAGAAATAACACTTAATTAGTGACCTGGAGTTCATAGTAGCTCTAAACCTCACCTGAAATAAAGGTCTAGCTTGTCAGGGATTCGAGTCAGTCAGATTTCTCTTCACATGGTAGTAGCCTGCAGTTGTTTCCCAGTTGTGTTCTCTCGTGGCTGGCAGGACTCCCAGAGATCCGTAGTGGTTTCCATGCCTAGAACAAAGGGAAGATAGAAGACACTCAGGCTCAAGGCTGAGGAAAGCATGCGGCCAGGACAACTGCCCAGGTTGGCCAGCTCTGCTTGGCTGGCTCTCCCTGCACAGCACCTTTATTTAGGGCCAGTGGAAGTAGATGGGAGTCCCTGGGTGGTGCAAACAGTAAATGTGCTTGACTGCTAACTGAACAGTTGGGGGTTCGAGTCTACCCAAAGGCACCTCAGAAGCAAGGCCTTGCAGTCTACTTCCAAAAAATCAGCTGTTGAAAACCCTATGGAGCACAGTTTACTTTGACACACATGGGGTCGCCATGAGGTGGATCAGTTCTGTGGCAACTGGTTGTACTAGTTTAGAAGTAGATCAGAGATGGAAAGAATTCCCACTGCAAAGGAAGTCCAACCAAGATCTCAGAGCCCTAGCTAAATGGGCTGCTGTTTTGTCATAGAGCCTATTGCTGACATCACACTGTTTTTGCCCATTCTCCGAAGAACAGTCACAATAGCGGCCATGTACTGAGTGCCTGTGTGTCAGGGCTTTCTAGCTTTCATCTCATTGGATTCACATAACTGATATCAAAGGGAGGTTTTACTGATCCCATTTTATCCATGAGAATCCAGACTAGAGAGAAGCTCATCCAGTGTCACTCACACAGCTGATGAGGAACAGAGCCAGGATCCAACCTCTGACCTGTCTGACTCTATAGCCTATATGCTTTTACACCTGTAGTATCCTTGGAATAATTTCCTTGGGAAATGGTCTCCTTGGAGTCCAGGTGGGCAACCTGGAGCCAGGCTGTGTTTCCTTCTGGGCTCTCCTACCAAGGGTATAGACAGGTATCCTCGGTAATCTATGTTGTCTGAGTTCTCCCAGCCTTCCTCCATAGTCCAGGCATACACATTATGTGGCTGTGATAGGGGGAGGCCACATCCTGTTCTAGGTCCTGCTTTTTTATAATTTCTGTTTCTTACTATCCCTGCACATGTTGATGGAGTCCATATACTAGCCATTGTAATCACTGTAGAATGTTCCTTTGCATGGCTTGCCTGTCCATGCCCTTATAGTGGGACACTGGGGTGATTTCCAGATTTCTACCATTGTAGGTGTTGTTGCTCAGTGTAGCTACTTGAAGGTGATAGTAAGGGTCTCATGGCCTCTTTCCTGAGGGGATCTTCTTTCTTGTGTTGGCTGAGTGAGCTTCTGTCATCTTTAGGAGATGCAGTCCCAAAACAAGTGGTGTATGGATGTGGCCTATCAGAGGATGTTGCTTGACTGAAATACTGCTCTGAGAAGGATCAAGACAAGGAGATTGTTTTGGGTGCCAGGTGTCTTGTTACCTGTGTTGTTTTGTACATAACTGGTATTTGTAGAGCACTTTTTATGAGAGTTTACAGAGGGCTTGCCTATATTTTATTTAATCCCAATTTTACGGAGGAGGGAGCAGACTCCAAGCAGTCAAGTGACTGCCCCAAGCCCCCAGGTCTGTGTGTGGCAGAGATGTCAGCGCAGGCTTCAGGCCCTGGGCCTCATGACAGGCAGCTCCCAGTTATGGAGCTTCTCAACCGTGATTACGTCTCTCACTGTTGCCAAAGCTGTGATACACGGTGTCCTTTTGCCAACAGAGTGGAATATATGGAGAAGAGCAAGCATCTGCAGGAGCAGCTCAATGAACTCAAGACGGAGATTGAGGCGTTGAAGCTAAAGGAGAGGGAGACGGCATTGGATATTCTGCACAACGAGAACACCGACAGGGGCGGCACCAGCAGCAAGCACAATACCATTAAAAAGGTACCCAGAGCCTCTTGTCTTTTGCTGATCACGACAGTCATTAATGAAATGTGAGGTTGGCATTTGATTTCCTCAGTAGCCAAGTCATTAGACTCTTGTCATTTTTTATATGTACTTAGTTGAGGAAATTTTTTGACTCCTGCCAGAAAGGGAATTTAATCTGGCAATGACTGTGAACCCCTTGGCTTGATGGAAGTGGAGCTTGTGTTAAAAGCTCTGATAAAATGAATCCCTGTTGCGGTATGTGTTTTGATCCGTCATTTAGCAGGAAAGTGGTTCTGTCTTTTAAGCCAAGGGGACTTATGCCCAGGGAGCTGCCTTACTTAATGAGGAAGCAAAATGAAATGGAAGCTATTGAGAATGGACTCTTCCTCTAGTCTTTCGTGTTTTTACGTGGCAAGGACTATAAAATTGTGTTCTTGATTTAGAGACCAAAGTCTGAATTTCTAACTTTTTTCCTACTTGAAAGGAAGTATCAAGGAGAGCCTTCATGTTTTAAAAGATGAGACTTCATTACGTTGATAGCAGTTTCTTATCTTTCTCCACTGGTAGTTCGAGCTCTCAGCATTTTAGAAGAAGTTAAATTCCATACTAATAATCAGCCCAAGAGTCACTTCTCTTATGTTGGGCAGAGAAGAAAGGTTCTCTCTTGCCAGTTGCTGCTCTGCTCTTTACTAATAGCCCAGGATCAGGTTAATACCTGTAATATAGGTGTTGTTAAGATAGGACTGGACATCGAGTTTAGATAATGACTGGTGTGGTTAATTTTTAACTCTTTACTTTGGTCTTTAAAATAGTGTCCCAGTTTAATGAATTTCTCTATTGTCCGTCTTTAAGCCGTATGTGAAGAGAGATCTTTGTTTCCCTCATTGTCGGTGGGTACAGTGGGGACCCCAACTTCCATCTAGACTCAAGTTAGTATCCGTGTCAGATAGACAATTCCTTTTAATAGTGTGACCTAAAAGGAAGGCCTTTCCACGTCTCTGGCTTGTGTAACTTGCTGAAATTCCCTTCCAAAACAAAATTATTAAGCAGTTAGCAAAAGAGGAGTTAAAAAAAAAAAAAAAAACAGGAAGGCCTCACCCAGTGAGCAGAGAAGTAAAACGATGAAGAGGCCAGGAAGCCAGTTAGCTCTTGAGCGAGCTCCCCTCAGAACCACCACCCCTGCCTTATCGTCTCAGCACCAGGGGCAGTTGAATCTTCCTGCAGCTGCAGTGACCTGGGCCTCAGCCACAGCAGCCTGGAGTGGGGAAGACTGGAGAGACCTGTTTCTAAGCCCTAAAAACCAACACACACAAAGTCACTTGTCTTGATTTCAGGCCTGTCTGAGCATTTTGTAAATGGCACATGTGGCATTGTTGATATCACAAGGGTATGTTTTTGTTTTTCTTCATTTTATTTTGCTGGTTTAGCCTCAAGCCCAAGGCAGAAGACCTATCTGCATTTGAGCCCTGAAAGTAGGTTATCCCCAGGTACTCTGTATGTGGTGATGGTACTGCCCTCTGTGATACTAACCTGTGCATGAGCTTGCCTGTCATTGTCCTCGGGCAGCGCCTGAGCCCTCCTGTGGGCAGGTGGCGCCTGGATGCTGGCCGCAGCATGCTTTGAGTCTGAGAGCAGGCATCCGCCCTATGGTCCGGAATGCTGCCTCGTCTGAAGAGCATGTCATGGGGTCATAGGACCAGTCGTCCTTCACACCAGTGTCACTGTTGGGCTGGGGATGGTCATGGCTTCTTGTCCAGTCAGGTGTGTCTAAAAGTCCTTTGTCTTGGTGGTGTACTCCTTAGATAAATAACCCTAGCATGGAAATGGGGACAATCTGGTTGCTTTTATGCCTGGTGTCTTTGACTCATGATCAAGACCTCCATGTGATGATAACCTCTAAAGACTCATGGTCACACCTGGCAGCTTCTGGCTTGATGAAGGGGCTGCCCATTCTCATTCATTCTTCTGCCAAGCCCCCTCTTTCTGTGCACATCCGTTTCCTTCTCGAGGAAAGCAAACAAATAGCACAGGGATCTGAATTGTAAGGAAATCTGAGTGTACCGTTTATTCCATCAGCACTCCAAAGGTCATCTCTGCTTCTGCGTCTCCGCGGCCTGGAGCAGCGTTGTGATCTGAGTGAACTCTCATTAGAACAGAGCAGTCGTGGGTGCACAGTGGCTATTGAGTGAATTAATGGAATGATTGCTGTTTTTTTTTCTGCCACAGTGCATTATTATTCCTGCATTCCTAGGCAGTGGGGAGAATTGACTGTGCCCAATAACAAAATGACATCCTGCCTCTGCTTCTTACCTAATCCCCCATAATCCCCCTGCCAGTGAGGCAGACAGCATCCGACGGTAACATGGGAGTTGCTGTTTGGAGCCCTCACTGCAGTTGCTGCTACTGGAGTAGAAGCAGCACATTGGAAGATTGGAAGCTCATGATCAAATGCTACCCATATTCTCCAATTCTCTCTACCAAATTCTCCGGTTCTCCCAAAAAATGGGACCTGGCATCAGATAGTTCCAATTTGTGGTTGCTATCCAAGCAAGAGAGGTTAGACATTAATGTACCAGACAGACCTCATTATAAGAAGGATTCAAGCTATCAGTTGGTTCCATGGCATGAACCATGATTTGTATGTGACACTCGTTCAGCAGGCTTCAGTTTCTTCAGCTTTCGTACCACACATGGGTGTTGAATATCCCAACAGTGAACAGTGCATGCAGAGCCAGAAATAGGTTGGCTCTGACCAGGGCTGTTATGACCAGCATCGGAATGGGCTGGCCAGGTGAGTCATGGCTCAAGCAGTGAGCCCCTGGGACCCAGCATACTCTGGGGTGGACTCACTTTGGTTTCCTGAGCTTTGTGGTTAACACAGGAAGAAGCAGAAAAGTCCTTTTTTTTTCCATTCTATGCTGTCAGATACTCCTTATACATGACCCTGCTCTTCTCCTTGATAGGATTTCACCTTTCTTCAGAGACCTGGTTCTGGCCATTAGTTCTCACTGAGCTGTTATCTTGAACAAATGAGGTTTGATTTTAATCAAATATGTACAGCTCCTAGGATATATAGGAGAAGTGTATGGTATATGTGTATATACACCCGTTGCTGTTGAGGCGATTCCGATTCACAGCACCCCTACAGGACACAGTAGAACTGCCCCATAGACGCTATGTCTGTGTCTATGGGGCAGTTCTGCTCTGGCCTGTAGCGGCTCTATGAGTCGGAATCGACTCAGTGGCAGTGGGTTATATGTACATGTACAGAAGGTTTTTTCTTTTTTTTTTTTAATGTCTTGGTATGTACTTGTTTTCAAATCAAATGGTGAAGGTCCAGTTAATTAAAAATTCTGCTTAATCAAGGATTAGTAAAAGTGTAGACTTGGCTTTTGATACCAAAAAACAAAAGAAAACCAGTTGCCCTTGAGTCAGTTGTAACTCATGATGTCTCCTTGTATGCAGAGTAGAACTGTGCTCCTAGGGTTTTCAAGGCTATGACCTTTTGGAAACAAATTGCCAGGCCTCTCTTCCAAGGCATCGTAACTATTTGCACCACCCAGAGACTCCTGGCTTTTCATACAACTGGAGGTATCTTAGCATCACTCGATAAAATAACAGTCATTTTTGCTACGCAAAGTTTGATGCAATATCCATTTTCTAGACTTAGCTGTTAGGTCCCTGTGGCCAGTGGCCAGGACTGAGGACCAGTCCCCTTCCTGCGCTGGAATGGCTGGGTGGGACCTGTTGCAGCCTGGGCTGACAGGAGTCTAGCTGAAGAGAAGCCTGCCTCAGGCTTCAGATGGGCAGTACCTGGAATGTCAAGGGCAGAGCTCCATCCCGACAGTCGGGGAGGAGAACTGATGGTGGTAGACCTAGAGAGTTTCTAGTGCCCTGGATCCTCAATAACCTTGGTTCAAACCAGCATGCATTGATTTGTGTTTTGTTTTTAGTGTTTTTTGATCATAGATTTCTTCAACAAAACGATGGTCATCCTAACTCCCACAGTCCAGGCATATTCCTCCTGCTCGTTTTCAGTCTCTTGCTCCAGTCTCAGTGTCTGATGCAGTCTCATCATAGGGATGGTGCAATGCTTGAGCTGCTCCAAGGGCCACTCCCCGGGGTGGCCAGGGGCTGTGGAATAAAGGGAGGATCTGTTCTCTTGGAATGCCGAGAGGCGGTCCAGTTGGGTAACTGAGGCTTGGCCTCATCTCCCTGATGTGGCACTTACTTTCTCTATAGGACTTACTTGTTCATAAGTGTCAGTTTCTTTGCCTGTAAAAGGGGAACAAGGGTCCTCGCCCCACAGGATTGTTAGGAGGATAAAGAAGGTCATGCACAGTAAAAGCTCCATGAGTTTAAAAATATAAAAAGAAATAAAACCACGAGTTAACTTGTGGCTAGGGCTGAAGGCAGGCTTTGTGGGCTGCACTCCTGCATTTATGTATACACTTTGTGATAAGCATGTTTATTAATTATACCAAGAATTAACTTCAGCAGTTCCTTCAGTAGTTCGTTCCCTTGTACATGGGGTTGCTATGAGTTTGGAACCAGTGCAGTGGCACCTAACAACACAGTTGCTTTTGATACCCAATTTGGGTTTGCAAGGGTATATTTTTCTCCTTCTGCTAATCTTAACATTTATACCTTAACAGCCCTACATTTCCATTTTTCCCATGCCCACTTCAGGATTTTGCTCTCATCCCAAGGGATGGCTTTCACTCTCTCTCAGTCCTAAGCTGGCCTGAGTGTCAGCAAACTAGCTATCGTTTTTCGACCATGGTCCCTGAGGGAGCATGGAGTTTCAAAGGCAATAGACAAATGAGAACTACTGGAGGTCATGGAGCTGAGAAAGCTCATTTTATTAGTGGAATGGTTTGAACCCTCAAGGTCCAGCTGTGGGTTTCCGCTGGTGGAGGAATGGAAATAGAGGAGCCCTGACATTTAGCCGAAGCTCAAGCCACCGCTTTTGGATCAGGAAGACATAAAAGTCCAATGTCATCTTCAATTTGTGCAGACTTCCCTTGGAGATGCAGGATGGGTGAAGTGATAAATCACAGGAAGAGATTGGATATGCATGACAAGTATCTCCCACAATTAAAACAAACAGCCAGAGCCTCCTTGGTGACCTCTGGTCTGTGTCGCCAGCCTCGAAGATGCTGCTAAATAGTTTATACTTAATTATGTGGTTAATACGTTCAACCCTCCTGTTGACCCTAGTGGGCCAAGTGTCTCTGCTTCCATTGTCTGGTAGAGTGTCCTCTGCCCTGACGTAAAAGGCAGGCTCCCTGGCTGCAGAACCTTCCCCTTGTTGGAACGCTGCAGTGGCGAGAGGGAAGAAATTACAGTGGCCTGTGGTAACTCTTGCTCTCGGCTCCCGTCTTGTCAGAAGCACAGGGAAGGCCTTGGGAGCTAGGGGCTGGTCCCAGGGAGCATGCTCTTCCCAGACGGGCCACCTTGCGTTCACTCCTACCTCACACACCAAAAAAGCACTTCAATTTCTAGGTGTCTCTTTGGGGGATTGCAGTTTTTTTGTTTGTTTCTGGTAGCTCTCTAGAGAGTCTACCAGCCTGTTTTCCAAAAGACGGTGCTCCAATTGCTGTATTTGGTGGGGAGGCAAGCAGTTGTTCTTTGGGAGGTGCTGCCTTGCCCGCTATGATATTTTACTGCCATTTGGAAGTGCCTGAGGACATTATTTGGGCCTTATTTGATGTAGTAAAACATCTCATTTGGTCCCGCAGCACTGGAGATAGGTTCCAGTGCAGCTCTGCTCCCGGCACCTGATTTGTTACTGCAACAGTGGGAGGGAAGAGACTGGATGCAAACTCATTCTGCGGGCGCGAGGTTCTTTGCTTCTGACCCTTGCCACCATTTCTCATTTGATGTTGGCAATTTAAAAATGACGTCAGTATATCTGGATTTTTTTTCCCTGAGGCACTCGCGCAACCTGCTCCGTAGGTGTCGTTGAGCCTCCAACTGCCCAGTGAGGTGAATCAGGCCAGTTAGTCCATTTTTCAGGTGGTGGAATGACGTGGCAACGGGCCCTGGGCAGGTGCCACTTTCCAGACATCTCTCTGCAGCTACGGGCTCCTAAAGGGTTCACATGTAGGAGGGAGCCCCTGGATTTTCCATGGCAGGTTTCACTCTAGAGCAGATACAGGAGCTAAGACCAAATTGGATTTGTTAATTGGGATGGACTTGGCCTTTAATTCCACCTCTGGTCGGGGATAAGAGTGTGGACAGCTCTCTCCCAGTGCACATCACCAGATGGCATTTAGGTGCAAGCTGTCACTAGCAAGGCTGCAGAAAAGCTTCATCGGCCCATTTCCAGCAGCTATCCCCCCTCAGTAGCCGGTCCCCCTCGACTCTGGTTCGGAAGGGAGGGTGTTTATCACACCCACACCACAGAGTAGGCCGGAATCTGCTGCTGGTGCTTTGGCTGTCACCTTTCCATTCCAGAGTCGGCTTTCTCCTGGTAGATCCCAGGCGCCAAGGAACCTGCATGTCATTTTGCATCTCCTCCCTCTCCCGCTCCCTAATTTTCAATATGCAGTGGCTGAGAGGAAGGGTAACATGATTTTAGGGCTGGCATTTCAATTCCACTGCATTTTTATGGGACAAGCCGCCTCTCAGCGCCTGAAGTTATTAGGTTAGTATCTAAAATGGGCTCAGCGTTGTGGTTCGCACTGTTTAAAATGAATTAAACTCCCCCTTCCCACCTTCTAATTTCTCCTCCCTGGGGATGAGTGGATTGAGGCGAGGCCCTTGGAGACTAGTTGGAGGAATCCTCGTGCTCTGATTAGTTTTGTTCTCCCGGCTTAATTGTAGCACTTCCTTTCTCTGCCCATTGATAGCTGAAGTGGCACTGTGTCCTGCCCACCCCCACTCCACCCTCTTTTGCTGTAGGAACGAGATTATCACAGTGAGGCCTTGTGAATCAATTTTCTCTCTGTGCTGATGGAAGTGTAATTCATTCTTAATCAAGCAGCCTTGCTGCTGCAGGCTTCGTGCTGGAATACATTTAGTTATCCTCCCATCACTTTGGGAAGCGATCCCCCCCAAAAGGACTTTTAGAGGAGAGCGAGCTGGAAGGAGAGTTGGCAGCCGGCCTCGTTCTGTGTTTTTCCAGCAGGGGGCACTCTTGGGAATGACGCTGGAGGAGCCATTGTAGCTGCAAGCCTTCCACAGCCGATGGGAGGGCTCAGCCTTGTGTTCCTCACAGGTTCCTTCCAGGCTTGCTGTCTCCAGGCCCTGGGGCCATTTCTCAAAAGTGGGTAGGTGCCAGATTGGTGTATCTTGATGGGCTGCCTGAAATTCCCAGCCCATAAACAGGAGCCAGTTGCATCTAAGTTTTGCGTATGTACCTGGATTAGGGAGAGTCCGCAGGGTAGCAGGTCCTTTCTAGAGTTTAGAGGAGCCAGCCACTTGTCCTTTTCAAGGAGCCAGATGTGTCTCTGAATCAGCTTGTTTAGATTGGGTGGATGTGTCCGTTTTTGTCATGCCACATGTAGTTTGGATCGCTTGATGAGGTCTGGCTCTGCCAGGTGGCTCCCCTCCTGCCCTTTCACAGCCTGGTGGCTGTCACCAACAACTGGCAGTTAGATGGGAGAAATAGGCAAGAGGTGAGGTGCCTCTGCCAGGGCTGCACTGGGCGGGAAGGAGGTGCCAGGCCCCAAAACCAGATCAGCGTTGTCATCAGGTGAAAACAATGCCGTCTGTATCTGCAGCAGAGAAAGAAAGGACGGTTGTCTTCTCAAGATGGAATTGGATTAGTGACAGACTTGAACAGCCGGTTCAGTCAAGAGAGAACTTAATTCCTCCTGTATTATTCACACAACTGATTTTAATCAGATGTGAAAAGACAGCTGGAAGAGAGAGCGGGTCAGCCTAGTGCCTGGTGAGGAAACTTCGTGTTCTTTAGTCATCTTTGGAGAGCTGGCGAGAGTGCTTGGGCTGGCGGCTTTGGCCGCAGTCGGCCCTGTGGTTTACAGCCCTCCTGAAGGAGATTGGCTGTGTGCTCCCCATTTTTGGCCCTGTCTGGACTCAGTTGTGAGTTTTGAAGGACAGTATATGGCAGCTGTGGTCCTGGTCATGTTTGGGCAGCACTCCACACACTTGTCCTCCAAAAGACTCAAAGAAGTGGATCATATTTGCCAGGCCCAGAATGACTCAGGCATAGTCTGCGATGCCCCTGATATCCACGTCCTGAGGCTTTTATGCTTCACCACCTGCTGAAATTCAGAGAGATTTTCCTGGATAACCTGCGAGGTGCGGCCGTAGCAGTGCGGTGTGTTTGAGGAATTCCCCACTGTCCTCCAGACTGGATGGCTGTGGGCACGCAGACAACTTTGTTTGGAATGTGGGGTGGTAGGTGGGACTCAGGAGACCAGCTTCAATTCTCAAATCACAGGGCCTTATTTGGGTCATCTCCGTGGAACCTTTCGGCTCTTCTAGCAAAGGTGCTTCTTTGCTGTACAGAAAGGGTCGTGCCAGTCACTGAGTAAGAGGACTGACCACACGTCGACACGAGCTTGTCCACCCTCCCAACCCCCTTAGGACATCAGAAAATTGCAGGGAAGCCAGGGAACTGTTGTTTGACGATTTTCACAAGTATAAAAAGAGGGCCCACAGAGGCAGATCTTATTTTAGAAGGGCAAGATTTGTTTATGTTCCTCTCTTTTATGAATACCTCCTGCCTGTAGCTATGCTATAAATGTAACAGTCAGGGAGCCTCCTAGGATGGGACCTGCCATGCACTGCTGAGGTAGCAGGTGTGAAGGCTCTCGCAGGTGAGGGGAGCCTGTGCACCAGGGGTGTGGTGTGAGGCAGGGAGGGGAGTTTGCAGAAGCTGAGGTGGTGCCCTGAGGGGAAGAATTCTGGGCTTTCTTTAGAAAACCTTGGGCCCGTGGGCTTCTGATTCCTGAGTTCCAACCAGAGGGAAAGAAGCTCAGCTTCTCCTCGTAGACCTTCCCCACCTGCTCTCCAGCTCAGGCTCAAGGGAGCACAGACTCTTTGAAGCCAACATTCCGATGTCTGAGATGAAGATCACTGCCAGGATGGAAGCAGGCCGAGGTCATGGTGGCGACTGCAAGGGCTCTAGCTGCGGTGGGCAGGGAGCCTGCACAGTGGTTTCCTTTGAACCACCAGGAACTGTACAGTGAGGTAAAAAGCGTGGGCTGAGCGGGTGGGCCAAGTGGGGGCGGCAGGTGGCACCAAGCCCCTGCTGACCGGCCTAGGCCTCTGTCCAGTAGGGCTGCCTCTCCCTCTGACAGCCTCAGTGTCTTTGGAAGGCTGTGCCCCCTCCTCTTGCCGAGGCCACGTGTCTTTTGTGCTTTCCTCCCTCTTCACAGTCAAGGACATTCAGCTCCCCTCAGTGCCTCTCTTTGGAGCCGAGGAGCAAACTTCTGTTCTTGCAGGATAAGGGATCAGGCTGCACCACCACGGTGCCAGTGTGGGGTGAGAGCTGGGAAGCATGCTGCCCCCTCAAGGAGCACTGTAACGTAACGAGCCCACACTCGAGTAACTGGGATCTGGTGTGGCCGGAGCTGCCAGAACTCTCCCCTGGCACCTCAAGGGTATAGCCAGACAAGCTCCTTGGCTGGAGGAGGATCCAGGAATTCTTGGAGCCAGCATTGTGCAAATGGTCAGAAGGCAGGCTCTCTGAGGCCCCTACAGGGCTGGGCTTCCGCCTGGTGAGGTGGCCAGGCCTTTCGGGGGCATCTGCTTGTCCTGCCTCGGTGGCCACAGAGGCCAGCACCACGCATGACCCTGCCTTTGGCCTCACCCCTTTCTAACTGGCCCTTCTGCTCTGCCCCCCTCATTAAAAGGAGAGGAGCTGGGGCTGGGGGAGGGGAGGAAGTGCGCGTGTGATTAGTAATAACAGCTGTCAAGTTCTCAGCGTGTGCCAGGTGCTGTGGCGCTTACACACGTTTCTTGATTAACCCACACATCACCCTGTGAGGAAGGACTGCTGTCACCCCACTTCACGGCAAGGGACTGAGATTTGCCCAAGGCCACACAGCTAGTGGGTGGCCCAGGTGAGAGCTGGATCCAAGCAGTCTGAGCGGTGCCTGTGTCGTGACTCGGTGCAAGGAGTTGACTCACAGTGGCTTTAGGCAGGGCCCTGTCCCTGCAGGGTCAGAAGACCAGCTGAAGAGGGGACTAAGGTCTTCTTGGAAGTGTGGGAGAAAAATTATGTGGAGACATTGGCTTTCACACCTTTTCATAGAAGCTCTTCCCTGAGAGGATTCTGTCCCAGCAGCTAGTTCCCTGGCCGTTGAATCTCTTTCTTCCCCCACTCCAGTCACCATCCTGGTTCTCAGTGTCACAGGGCACACCATTCCTGGCCCTTCTCCACTGATCGTTTAAGGAGAAACCCATCTCAACTCAGCTGCCTTCTGAAGGGAGTTCCGTGTCAGCACAGAAATGAAATGTTCTCTCCATTCCCATCAGAATTGGGCTTTCCAAAGGGCTTCTGAAACGGGTTCCACTGAAGAAAACAGCTCAGACACCTTCTTGCATTCAGATTGTTAGTCAGGAACTTCAAGGCCAAAAGCTTTGGCAGGATTTAAAGCGTTGCTCTCAAGCTGTCTCGTTTTGAGCACACTAATGCCCGGCTGTCTTTTGATGGTGAAGTGGTTAGTTTGAGCCTTCCTCCCCCTGCCTTGTGTGGAGCTGCATATGGTCCTGAGGACTTTGTAGATTTAGGGGCTACCAGAGGTGTAGAGAGCAGGCCAGACTGTGTAGCCCACCCCTGTGGGTCTCACCCCAGAGGAAAAGGGTGCAGAGAGACCTGTGTCGCTGAGGCTGCACAGCAGCCTTCTCAGCCCCGTCGGGAGTACTCACCTCCCCTTCCACCATCTTGCTCTCATTGCCGTCTACATCTTACTCATTCAGCAGACAATGTTGGAGCTCCTTCCAGGTGCCAAGCACCAAGCTAACGCTCCAGGGTATGAAGTTGCACAGTACATGCCCCCTGCCCTCCGAGAACTCCTGTGGGCAGTGCTGGGGCAGGACATGGAGCACATGGCCTCGCCCAAATGGTGGGCTTCAGGGTAGACCTAGGAGCAGGGATGGCTCTGTTTGGGGAGATGCTGGGAAGTGACCTCAGAGTTAGGAAATTAGGGTTCACTGTCCAGGGGTTCACAGACTCCAGTCTGTATCCCCAGACCAAGTGCTGACCCCCTGCAGGCTTCTGCACCTCTCCCCGCCTCCCATCTTCGCCACCTTCTCAGTGCAGTGTTCTTCCTGAGAGGGCCTGGAGACCAGATTGGGAGAACGACCGTGTTTCTGGACAGAACCTGTCGTCCCTGCCTGAGCCAGCCCCACTTACAAAGCCCAGTGCCTCCCAGATTGTGGATGGAAAGCCCACCTTGGCTGCCGGTCAGGGAACAGTCTGCTTTGGGTCCTCCTGAGGAACTGGGAGTAGAGGAAAGGGCGAGCTTTCCCTCCTCCAACACCCTAGGATGTGAGCACTGAGCCGCTTGTGCAAGCCTGCCTGTCCCCTCTGCACTGGGAGAGGATTCGCCTCCCAGGCTGGCATTGTCGCAGACAACACACCACAGAGACATCCCGGAGACACGGATGTGAGAATCTACAAAAACATCGCTTGTCTGTGATGTGTTGGTGACATTTTCCCACCAACATGCTTTTGCCCACTAGCCATCCCTCCTGGCATGCTCCTCATTTAGCACCTCTAGTTGGAATTCTTGGGCAAACCTGGAAACTTCTTTGGGGTTAACCACCCACTTCCTGAGTATCTATATGAACAGGCTTCTCTTTCCCTCTAAGTCCTTTTCGAGTGAACCTGCAGGCAGGATGGGGACCTGGTGTCAAAGAGCAGAAGCCACATACCCTCAACGTCTTCTCTGTTTTCTTACAGCTCACCTTGCAGAGCGCCAAGTCCCGAGTGGCCTTCTTTGAAGAGCTCTAGCAGGTGGCCGGCCACCCAGGACCTGCCATTGCTGCTCCCGGCACCAGCGGGATGGGTCAGACACCATGGGGACCCACCATAGGTGGGCTGGCTGAGAGCTTCCATAGAAGCTCTAGAACTTTCCCCAGCTGAGTGCAGAGCCCAATTCACTTCATGTGCAATTGCCTTGAACTATGGCCCCGCAGAGATTTCTCTCATGGGGTTCTAGTTCTCCGGACCTGAGTCTTTAATTTTTTTAAGAAGTATTTGTCTTTCCTCTTCTAATGTGGGAACCTAAGCTTTCTTTGTCAAAGTCTGGCGTGTGTCTTACTTACTGTCCAGGGCTGGTTCTCAGCCCGGTCTGGGAAACGGGTGTAGGGAGTGAAGTGCAGAGGCCCCCTGGAAGGAGAGAAGGCCCACGCCACCACCCCCAACCACCTTACCCAGGATTCCAGAATGCTCATCACCACGGATAAGGAGCTGTCATGCAGTGAAGAAGCAGGGCCTGCTGAGCTCAGACCCAGAAGGGCCTGCCTGCCGGCCTGCCAGCCACACATTGACAGTGAGCTGCCCAGGGACCCAACACGAGAAAAAGCCTTGAGCCCAGGCACCGCTGAGGAAGTGCTCTCGCTGCCAGCTGGTGGGGAATGGGAAAGGAAGCTGTATCTGGGGAAAGAATTTAGGCAGAAGCTGTGATCAGGGGCTGGCTGCCAGTGGGGTAGCTTGGAAGCAGGGAGATCTGCCCGTGAGGAAATGGGCACCCGACAGAACAGCCGCCATCCTCCTCCTGCCACCCCCAGACCAGCATCCAAGAGGCAGCAGGGAGCCACGTGTGGTTTCCTGTCTCCCTTTGGCTGTAGCCTCCCCTGCCTGTGGAGGCTGGGGAACTCTCTGGTCTTGTTGTAGTCAGTACCTAGTAACCTGACTGGGACCTGGAGGCTCTGTGGGGCTCTGAGGCCCCACAAGTGCTTCTTGCTGACCCAAATGTCAAGTCCTTCTCTGGTTCCCATTTGGGCTACATTCTCTCCTAGCAAGAAACTGCTGATCGTATCATCTATCCTCCAGGCCATGTGCCACCAAGCCCTTCCCAACCCATCATGGCACCTGGGCCTCATTTTGCCTTTGCTCCTGTCCCTCAGTTGTAGTTAGGTGCTGTCCAGTAGATTCCAACTCACAGCGACACCATGTGACAGAATAGAACTGCCCTATAGGGTTTTCTTGGCTGTAACTCTTAAGGAAACAGATCGCCATGTCTTTTTCCTGTGGTGCCACTAAATGTGTTTGAACCACAAACTTTCAGTTAGCAGCCGAGTGCGTAATCATTTGCGCCACCAGGGCTCCTTTTATTTTCCGTCATGGGGGCCACGTGGAGTCCCTTCATGCCCCTCCCTGCGCAAGACCCTGGAGGGGTATGTCCACTCATCGTGGGCTCTGCATGTGCTGACACATGACCGCCCTCAGTGCCAGGGCAGCAGCGGGTCACACACCACCCTCATAGCTCCGTTGTTCCTGGGTTTGGGGCCACCTTCTTACTCTGTCTTTTCTGCATGGCTGGTGTTGCTGCCACGACCAACCAGAGCCCTTCAGATCCCTCCGATTAGGCCGCTGTGCAGAGCAGGTGATAAGTCTTAATGGGTGGAAAGATGCTTATTTAGCGAAGGGATGTGAGGGCCTGGAGATCTCCTGAGAGCGGAAGGGCTCTGTGGCAATTCTGTTCGGTTATGACAGGCTCATGGGGATCCTCCCTTTTTCCCCACAGTCAGGCCGACCTAGCAGTGTCCCAGACTGGCCGCAGCCTTCTTGGCCCACCTTAAGCTGAGGGAGTCAGCTTCTCCCCATCTGTGTCACTGCAGACCCCTTAGGACTCTGCCTCTGGAACCGGAGCATAGGTGGCTGTGGCTGAGAGCTTCCTTGAGTTTCCCTGTTCTCAAAGGCCTCTTTCCCCCAAGATGTGCTCCCAGCCAGGGGAAGAGTCCTCAGTCGCTGAAGCTCAGGGGTTTGTAAAGTAAGGCCTGGCTCTGTGTCGTGGCTCTGTCTCAAGCTTAAAACCCCTACCTGCATTTCCACCAAGAGTTGTTTTCCTCCCAGCCTGTAAATTTAATCTTTAACTGTGGCTGCGGGGCATAGGAACATGGTGATGGTTTATAAAAACATTGTCGGGCTTTATTTTTTTATTATTTAACTGCTATATGTGTGTGTCTGAAGTGGAAAAATGCCAAGTCCTCAGGCCACAAGGGAGCCGGCTGGCGTCTGAGCTGTGCAGAAGCGCCTTCGGGCCGGAGCCAGCTCATAGGGTCAGCAGAGCCAGCTCAGCCACGCTCCAGCTGTCCCTAGAGGCGAGAACTAGCAGGCACCTCCCCAAAGATGATTAAGGCAGGAAGGATGGTGGCCCTCAGACAGGTCTCGAGCCCCACTGGAAGGAGAAAGAATGAAAAGAGGAGCTCGGTTTTCAGAGCCTTGCACCTGTGTCTGAGGTGACAGTTTTCTTTAAGTGAACATGTATGTGTACGGCATCCGAGCCTGTCAGGTCAGGAAGCCTCGGAAGTCCAACGAGAGCAGCACCCTGGCCGTGATGATTTCATTCACAAGCACTTCCAGTGGTCCCCGGGCAGGAGCACCACAGTAATAAAACCGTTCATGAGGTCAGCGCCCAGCAATACTGCTCTGTGAGGCTGTCCACCTCGTTCATCCTGATCGAGGCCTCACCTCAGCCACAGAGTCGCTCTGACCTGTCATCTCCCTCAGTTATTCATGTATCCGCCAGGCCCTGCTACACAACACTCCATGGCATTGTGTTTTGTAATCTTAGGGACAGGCGTTTCTCTCTTCCCCCTTTTTTTTTTCCAAATCAAAACAGCAAGTCCAGAGACTGACAACCAGCTCTAGAGACTAAGTGTTCCTTGCTGACAGGGCTGGGGCCTGGTGGTCCGTGGGAGCAGCCTTGGCGGGGAGACAGCCCCTCCCAGCTGCCTTGGGGCCAAGCACAGCTCTCCTGGGCTCCCAGGGAAGCTTGGTTTTCAAAGATGTCACATGGCACTCCTTCAGGGGCTGGATCATGGAAGGCTATTTTCTATTCCGGGGGATTGTTGTAATTTAAATGATTGTTTTAATAAAAATTCTAAGCTGTAAAAAGTTTATTTGGGGGCTTCCTCAGTTTACTTGTTGTTCAGTGGTGGGGCTGCCTCTTGTGGGGCTCTCTGAGGAAATAGCACCTCTGTTTCCCTGTTCTCAGGATTGCAACTCCAGCCCCTCGGTCACCTCTTTCTGGTACCGCTTGTTACTCCTGCCCCCCGAGGCTCCCTCCCCTCTTCCTGTAAGGCCTGCCGGGTAGCGAAAAGGGCCCTAGGTGGGTCCTGGAGCCTCCATTTCCTATCTCTGCGCCCTGCCTGTCCCTAGTTCTTGACCTGAAGACTGGGCGACCCCTCCATGTGCTCTAGCTCCTGGGATTCCCCATTCTGGGCTGGGAGTGGAGGCGCTCAGAGCCATCGGGACTCAGCTCTGAATGCAGAGCAAATAAGCCACGGCCCTTGTTTTAAAGACAACCCCAGCCCCCAAAATACAGCACAGTAATAGGCTCACACTGACATCCCAAAGTCTCCATTAAGTGGAGTTAGACTTAACACTCTCCTGTGTTTTGGTTTTGGGGAGATCTGTTGAGTCCTCTGCTTGTAGAGTTTGTTTTGACCATGCTTGTAAACCCAAAGTGGCCAGCCGCCCCTCATGGGTAGTTGTGGCATTGGCAGTACCCCTGTCTGGGCCATTCTGGGCCCCGTCGTCCTCTGCCTTCGGCCCCCACCTGTAGCGCTGTGTGCTGGCAGCTGCTCCCTGGGGCAGCCCATCCCAGAAGCCTTCACTTTGGAGGAGCGGATAAGGAGCCACCCACGTGTTATGAGGTGCTGGCAGGAAAGGTGTTGGTGAGAAGATTGCGGCAGCCGTGTCTAACCCAATTTCTTGCCAGTTTGGGGAAGAGAACGTTGAGCCATACTCCTATTCCCTGGCTTCCCCCAGACAGCCCAAAGCCGCATCTCCACGCCGAGAGGCCAAGTACTCTTCTCCCTCCCCAGCGGGGCAGGCTCCCTGGCAGCTTGTCATTACTGCATTATGGCCGGCTGCAGGCCGCAGTCCCAGCTCCATTGGGAGGCCCAAGCCGAGAACAGGAGACAGCTCCGGTCCGCGAAGCAAGGACAGAGGCAGCTGAGGAAAATTACAGAGCCCACTTCCCAGCAGCAAGGACTTGGGCTGACTCAAGAGAGGAACCCCATGGTGTCCTCTCGCAATCCCCACTGGTGCCCATTTCTCAGTGGGCTGGTAGCCCCAGGCTAGCTAGCACCTGGCATGTTGCCTGTGAGCAGAAATCAAGGCATCTCCTGAGGAGCTGGGTGGGCAGCCGCTGCACACGCTCCACCCTTCCCAGAGGGCCAGAACCTGCCTCCCCCTCTGAAGAGAGGGCTGACAGTTATACCTCTGGTTCCCTCAGGGATGTCAGGATAACAGGAACTGAGGCAAAAGTACTCAGACTTCTAAGAAAAAAGGGGTATGGTTCTGTTACTTACAAAGAATAGCGGCAGCAAGTACCAAGAAATAGGGAGGGGTTTTTGTTTTTGTTTTTTGCCACCAGCCACGGAGTGAGTGGGAACCAGCCCAGCTGAGTGGTTAAGAGCCCCTGACTTGGAACTCAGGTGAACCTGGGTTCAAATGCCTGCCAACCACTCCCCAGCCACATGATCCTAGACAATGTACCTAGTGGTGTCTTCATCTGTAAAATGGAATTTTCTAGGGGCTTATGGGGGTTCATAATGCCCAGACAGCTCTAAGCACAGTACCTGATCTGGAGTCTCCACTGCAGGAGGGAGGGATGGCTTTTTTTCTGACTGGCCCTTTAGTGGGGCTGGGGGACACCGTGATCCAGGAGGATGTCCTGGCTCAGAGGGACCTAGGCCCACGTGTACCTCCCTCCAGCTCCACCTGTGCCAGGAGCTTAATGAACCTGCATCGAGCCTGTTTGCCTGCGCTGTTTGCTCAGTGCCAGCCGCAAAGCCCAAGAGATGATATATAACCCGGGGATGGGGCTGCCTGGGAAGGATGTTCTTATTTTGTCACATTAATGCCCGCCACGCGGGTCAATAATTGACTGCAGGCTCCGGTGGGAGAGCGGGGTGGGCAGCGGTGCTCTGCGCAAGGAGCGCTCGCTGGACCTGAGCCCTGGGTACCTGGGCAGTAAAAAGGCAACTGCAGGCTCGGGGAGGCACACGGTGACCCAATTCTCTCTTAACAGGCAGAAAGAAGAAGTCCCCTTGGAGCCTTGCCCATTTGCAATATAAGTAATGTACTTCCCCCGCCTGCCTGCCCTTGGAGGGGGCAGCCTTTGATCTGAAGGAATTAAGTCGGTAAACAAAAGCAAAGCTTTGGAGGGTGTCTCAGCGGCATGCACTTGCCATGGCAGCTCCCCCAAGAGAAGGGAATGAAGTTCAGACAAGTGGAGGGGTCCAGTGGGGACAGCCTCCTGCCCGCTGCTGTCCCTCCCCCAATAGCCCTGAATCTGGAGCTCCCTGAATTTTCCCCAGCTGAGCCAGGTGACTCCCCTGGCCCCTGGGACATACCTGGCACAGCCGAGCCGCTAGTGGTGTCTCCCCATCTCCCCCCAGCAACGGTGGCCTTGGGCTCCATGTGGTTTTCAGTGGAAGGTAATTCTGAGGTGGGGTGTGTGTAAGAAATGGAAGGGGCTGCTCAGCCAGGGTCATGTCATGGTTGCAGGGCCACGGGATGCCCTTCTGACCACCTGGGCTCAGACCTCCCCAAGGACTGTCCCAGCAGAGCATGGCCCAGGTGTCCGGCCTGGGCTCAGGAAAGCAGTCCACAGGTTCCAGGTAGCACAGCACTTCCCCTTGGAGCAGTGTGACCTGAAGTGAGTCCCTACCACACTTGGTTTCCACATCATTGGCTGTAGAAGGACACGTTTTGGCCAGAGGAACTCCGAGACCCTTGTGGTTCCAGAACCCTGTGAATGGAGTGTTTCTAGAGGACTTCCACGGGCCAGTCTCCCCAGGCACTGTCCACGCTCCGGAAATGAAGAGGGGGCAGTGGCTGGCCCAGATGCCTCACAGGGATAGCCAGCCTGGGCTTGGCGTCAGGCGTCCAGGCAGAAGACCAGCCAGGCGCGACATGCCTCTCTGACCCGTGCTCCTCTGGCTGAAATTGGGCAGGGACAATTGTGGTGCCAGCTCCCGAGTCAGTGTTGAGGGGCAGTGGGCACAGGGTAGGTGTGCTGGCATTGCCGCCTCCCTGCTGAGCAGTGGGCACCAGCTCCTGTCAGCTCAGGTGGAGGGTGGGGGCAGAAGCTGCTTGGCCACAAAGCCAGCTGTGACAGTTGCTCTACCCCAAAGCCCTCGGGGACCTCCCTTCTCTGCCCACTCCCGAAGCCATCCCAGCCCCCAGCTTTCCGCTCCCAGCCTGAGTTCCCGAGTCTGAATCTATTAAGTCCTTCATATTAACCAGCAAAGGGGGAAACAACCCTCTTTCATCTTAACTGGAGTGAATTTGCATTAACACCTGGGGAGTTCTGTTTGCCTTGAGAAAGCACATTGCTATTCTGAGCTGTACACGCTGTGGAGTTAGTCGCAGTATCCTATTCTTTTATTAATACGGTGGATTTTCTCTCCTCCCTCCTCTTTCCCGTGGAAGGCGGGGAGCAGCTGGGGATGCCAGGGCTCCCTGCCCCACTTAGGAAGGTCCCCGAAACACCAAGGAGGGCGGCAGGAAGCTGCTCCCAGGCAGAGAGAGCACTTTCCCCTGGGAGGGCAGCTTGTGACTGCCTCAGTGCGAGGCCAGGAGGCTCCAGGGCAGCGCCTCCCCAGTCCAAACCAGGGTCCCCTCTGTCACCCAAACAGCATGTACCAAGCTCTGCTGTGGCCAGTCCATGCTGGGTGTGTGGGGGGTGGGGGAAGGCCCAGAAGGGCAGTGGTCAGGGAGACATGACCACCCCCCTGAAGGAGCTCCTTATGGCAGGGAAGGGATGGAAAGCGGGTGGCTGGGACACACAGACAACTCAGCGATGGCTTCCACTGGGCTGAGGGACCCAGTGAAGTCACAATGTGAAGTTACAGCATTACAGGCAGGGCCACACTTGGTGGCTGCGGCTACTGACCCCCCACCCCCCGGCAACAGGATGGACAGTGGCACCTGACATGCTGTCAAGGGCATGACTCATGGATGCCAGTCGTTCTTCAGGTGTGGTCAAGCCCAGAACAGGCGGGGTCGGCAGATGTTGGTTTTCAGGTTCTCAGACCTGGATGTAGAGATTCAAGGAGGAGAGAGGGTCCCAGCAGGGAAGGTATCAGGGATCAGCACTGCCCTCACCTTCAGGACTCTCAGGAGGCCCAGCTCCTCCCCCAGGCCCCTTCCTCCAGCTCCCGTGGGCTGGGAAGCTAGAGCCCAAAATGAACCTCCAGCCCAGGTACCTTCCCCCATCACCCCCCATCTCCTCGTCTTCCCACAGACGAGGAAGGGGCGACTATGCAGGCAGACAGAGGGGCCAAGCCTGTCTTGAATAGAAGAAGGGGCTCCACGAGGCTGTGGGTGGCTGGCAGAGCTTGAGGGGTCCTACCTCAGGACTGCCCGGAGAAGGGGCTGGGCCTCCCTGGCCGCACATCCCTGTCCCTCACGGTGCGCTGACCACAGGGTCATCATGGAGGTTGGCTGAGCTCACGGGTGCCACGTTGTGAGCCAGAGCCTGCCGTAGCACGAGTTTATTAGCTAGAGCTGCCGCTATGTGCTTATTGCTCTTTACTGTTAGCTGGTCCCAAGTCCATTATCAAAGGAGACAGCTCAGCAGGGGAGGAGCATGGGCAGGGCGCTCAGCCACCAGTCTGCCACCGGCCCCTCTTTGGGTCACCAGACTACCCCCATGAAGAGAGGGACAGGAAGTGGTAGTCTGGGGGGACCCCTCCCTGCACTGGGGGCTGGCCCTTGTGGTTTGACAGAGGAGAGGGACTAGCAGCTGCAACTGCCCCTGTGAGTGGGTGACACAGCAGCCACCAGCTGGCTGCAGCCTCTCCTTGGGCCTTGGCAGGGGCATCAGCATTCTACAGGCATCCCCGGCCCCCAGCAGCCTGCCCACCCTCACCCACAGCTAGGCCCATGCCAGGTGACATTTACCGGCCAGGAAGTGGCCACCGAGACGTGAAATCACTGTGGCCTGGGGCTAGCCCACTTCATTAGAGCTGGCTCCGCTTGGTTGGGTAGCTCAGCACCAGCAGGTAGGGCCCTCCACAAGCCCCCAGCTCCCCCCAGCTGGTCCAGCCCACCCGGCCTGGCTCTGGAGACCAGGCCCTGATGGGCTGAACCCCCACCCGAATACTGACCCTATCTGCCTTTGGTCAGGGACACATGTCTCCTGAACACCAGCACTGGCCAGCACGCACTGAGGAGGATGAAAATGACAGGAACAAGAGTGGCCCGTGCTGGCCTTGCCACCCTTGGTCCCTCTTTCACAGCAGTCCCAGGAGGGGCCATGGTCACAATTGTGCACACAGGGTCCAGGTCCTGGCAAATGCTGCCAGCCAGAGATCCCCTACCAGGGCCCTGTGCAGTAAGACAGAGGGAAATTGAGGCTCAGACAGTCCATGGGTTCAAATGCTGGCTCCATCCCCCCTCAACCTGGGTGACCCCAAGCATGTCACCCCACCCCTTTGACGTTCAGTTTTCTTAGCTGGAAACCGATGTCTGCCTCGGTCAAGTACACGGATGTGGTACTAAAGGAGCTGAGCACAACACCTGGCCCTGAGCACAGGCCCGTAACTACCAGGGAGCCTGAGGCCACCTTTGGGATGATGCCCTGACTTTCTTGTTGATCCAGCAGGCCCAGGTCAATGCACACCCCAGACCAATCCCTCAGAAACTTCCAGGGTCCTGGGGGTAAGCAAGTGGTCTCAGCCTTCTTGCCAGATTCCCCTGTGTCCAGCATGGGGCCTGGTGCATAGTAGGTGCTCGGTGCATATTTGCTGAGGGAACGAATGAGCCTCAGTTTACCCATCTGTGAAATGAGGATCTCCATGCCTGCCTACCCCACTCCCTAGGCCATTGTGCAAATGAGGTGAAATAATGGTTCAGAAAGAGCTTGTTTTTGTAATTAAAATGCTGAGAAGGAAGAGGGAGGTGGTGATTTCCCAGCAAAGGGGTGTGAGGGCTGGGAGAGTGTCCCAGTGCTGGAGGTGCCTGCACCGAGCCCTGGCAGGCCAGCTGGGCTGTCATCACCTTGAGCCTGGGCATCACTCAGCCACGGCCCAGCCCCCAGCCTCTCTGGCCAGGAGGAGCATCTGTCTCGTTCCCCCGTTGGCCTCCTCTTCCTCTTCCTCCCTTCCGCCTTACCAGCCTGAAGAGCAGAGGCCAGGCAGGAGATGTAACACCTTACCCCTGCTGCCGGCCCCGCGGGGCACTGGGAGACACCAAGGTTCTGCCTCATCTGTGAGTCCTCTCCTCTCTTTGTGAGGGGGCACTGCTTCGTCCCCATTTTACAGATGAGGAGACTGGCTCCTAGAGGCCAGAGAGTTGCCCAGGGCCACACAAGCCAGTCCTAGAGCAGTCACTCAGATGCTGGTTGGTCTGGCCCCAGAATCCCTGCTTTTACCCTCTGCTGCCCTTACCCCTCCAGGCCTCAGTTTCCCCTGCACAGGAGAGAGCTGCAGATTTTTCAGAAGTTATGGCCTGACAGAGCCTGGTGCAAGGGCTACGGCCTGCTCGGCCCCATCCCTACGTCCCAGGCGAGCATGATGGATGAGGACCCCCTGGGGGGCAGGTGTCACCCACACACGCAGATGATGGATCTTTTCCTCCTCTCCCCCTCCGCAGGGGCTCCGCTCCATCTGGCCAGGCACAGCGCCAGGCTGATGGATGGGGCGCCTGCCGGGCCACCCTCGCTACTGCCACTGCTGCCACCACCACCCGCACCCTCACTGGCACAGCTCCGGGGTCAGGAGGCCAAACCCAAGAAAAAGGCCGGGAGGCCAGTTTAGTGGCCACTCACTCAGTCACTCAACAAACACACATTAATTGAGAGCCTACCATGTGCCAGATCACAGCAGTGAGAAAGACAGACCAGGAAACCAGCCGTCACTCTCTGGTGTGACCTGTGGTTCCGGGGAAGAGAGGGTAGCTATGAGAGCCAGAAGAGCCCCTGAGCCGACTTGGACAGGCCAGGGAGGCTAGTCTGACTGAGGCTGGGGAAGCAGCTTGTACAGAGGCCTGGAGTGGGAGAGAGCAAAGCACGTCCACACAGCTGCAACAGGCACAGGGTGATGAAAGCATGGAGACGAGTTGGGGTGAGAGGGAGCGGGGCCACGCTAACACCTCTGAAAGCCCCTGCTGCTGCCGGTGGGGGAGGTAAAAATTCAGGAGTGTGGGGTGAGGAGCCCTGAGGCAGGTGGGGGCTGCTGGGGCAGGAAGGGGAGGGACAGGAGAGACCCTGGAACCTCTGTGGCCTGTGTTTCCTCACCATACCTGTGGGGGACGCCCCATTTCATAGATGAGGAAGCTGAGGCTTGGAGGTAGGGAAGGACGCATAAGTTCATGAGGGGGTGAGTATCGGGGCCACACTGGAGATGAGCTTCTGGGAAGGCCCCTCGAGCCCCGGAATCCAAGCCTCCTCCCTTGGCCTGGCCTGGTGACACCCCCACCATCAGCGCCACCTCATCCAGGGAGACAGCTGTCCCCTTCGCGCCACCACGGACAGGAGCCAGGCAAGACATATCACATCATTAAAATGACAAATCCCTTCACTAACTGAACCGGAAGGCCTGCCTCCTGTCTCGGAGCCCCCTTCCCCCACCATGGGCTTGCTCCCCTCCCAGGCCAGCAGGGAGGTTTTCAGGACTATGGGGGCTGTCCAGAGTGGCTGGGACAGAGGCCTTGTGTGTGAGATAACCTTGGGTCTCTGCCCTTTGTTTCTTGGAAGGACTGGCATCTGGGGCCTTGTCAGAAGGGGAGGGGCTCCATTCTACAGGTGAGGAACGGGGAGGCTTGGAGAGAGGATGCAACCCCCAGGTGAGGCCCCTCCTCTGCAAAGGACTAGGCCGTTGGCCTCTAAGAGTCAGCCCAGGGCTGTGTGGAGCAGGGGCTGCCCCGAGGGGCCCCAGAGGGCCCTCCATCCTGGGATTCCACACCTGTGCCTGGTCCCTGCTCAGAAGAACAAGGCCAGGCAAGACTCATTCCCAGAATACTGCCTGCACCCAGGATCTGCTCCAGAGCCTTTCGTTGGAGTCACGCCCGCCTTCCCACCTTGGGGGACATTCTCTTGTTCGAGCCCCACCTTGTAAGGAGGATGGGGCGGGGATCATTCTCCTGAATTTGCCATTGCCCTCAGTTTCCCCGTCTGACAACGGGAGTTGGTCCTGCTCTTTATGGCTGTGGCTGAGGCTGAGCTTGTTCAGGGCCTGGAGGGAGCTGAGCACACACATATCCTTCCCTCTCCCTACATGTATGTCCACATCTGCACACATATGTGCAAAGTACACTATAGATGTATGTGGATGTGTGCACACTCAGGGGTACATGTGTCCACATGCATGTGCCCTGTCTCCTCTGGCCCTGCCCCATGTTTCTGGGGCCCAGGTGTTCAGACCCTGTGTGTGCACGCACACCCAGCACACACTGACAACCCGTGCCACATGTGCACATCCGGCACTGACAGGCCCATCTGCACCCATGCATGCCCACACCCCCTCACATGCCACCCAGACCCATCCCTGTGCATCTGTGTCATATCACTATAGCCGTTGGGAGCCCCACGTGGGGTCTAGGTCCCTCTGGGGAGCAGGCAAGTGAACAGCTGGCAGGAGACACTGCCTGGCCCCCGCAGGCAGCCCCAGTTCCCAGAATGATCCCCCCCCCCGCCACCTCTCCCTGCAGCCCAACCTACAAGGACATGCCATCCGTCCGCTCAGTGTCCTGTTCTCCTTGGACGCAGACAGAGCCCACGGAGGCGTCTGGCGCATCCTGACTCGTCCGCAGCTGTGGCCTGGCGCTGTCCTGCCTGTCCTTCCCACCTGCTGAGCCAGCCCCTGTCTCCGCCCTCCCATGTCCACAGTGGGGAGGGTGCTTCTTGCAGGGATCACCTAGAGGGCTCTCCCGAGCCCTCCCACCTGAACTTGGGCAGGTCCATTCTCTGTTGAGACCTCAGTTTTCCCATCTGAAAAATGGGAGGGAGGCCAAACTAGAAACTTTCCAAGGTCCTATACATCTCTAGCTGTCTGATTCTCCCAAAGGCCAGGAGAGGGAAGGACGAGGGGATCAGGTGGCTGGGGGACAGAGTTTTAGGAACAGACCTACAGGGTGAGGGTATTGGTGGTTGGGGCACCCCTGAGTCTGGGGCTGTACTTTGTATGCATTCTCCCAGCTCGTCCTTCCTGCTGCCTTCCAGTGGGTGCTTCATCCTCATTTTGCAGATGAGGAAATTGAGGCCTGGAGAGGGGCTACGAGGGTCCCAAACTCCCTCAGCTCCTTGCACTACCCCTATGACCCTGTAAAGGGCCAGGAGCCAGGACAGTGCCCAAAACTTTGCCTGCACTCCCCTGTCCTGCCCTTAGTCATTCCGGGAATGGCTTTCTTCAGAGCCAGGCACACCCCCCACCACCCCGCCTGCTCTTGCCTCCTGGCTCCAAGCCTGCCCCTCGGCACTGCCCATCCATCTGCTGTCACTTCCTGGCAGGGTGAGTGAACCATACATCACCTGGTAGAGGCTGGAGGCAGCCAAGCCAGGCAAAGGGCAGGGGGTGCTGAGGAGCGCTGGGTCTGGGGTTGGGCCTCGGGCACACCCCCACCTCACTCGTTGTTGGTGGGACTACAGGCTGTGACCCACCAGAGGACAGGTAGCTGGGCTGGCTAACGAGGGTCCCAAGCCTACCTCAAAAGGGACACTTCTTGTCGGAGCACAGAGGAGGCAGTGGGAAGCCATGGGGTGACCTGGCTGAAGTAGAGGGCTCAGAATGATGGCAGCACAGGTGGAGGAGACCGAGGTATAGAGGGTCCACAACATTTGGCAGAAGGACAGAGATTTTTATCTCCCCACCTGTCACCTTGCTGAGTAATTTGCCGGTGTAGGTCGCTGGGGTGCTGTCTCCTGACCAAGCTGCCTATTAAGGGGGAGTGTGGTTTGGGGTCAGCCAGAGGGAAGGGCACTTGGCCAGGGTGTCTCAGCTGCCGCCACCCCACATCAGCCTTCTGCTGCCCTCAGCCCACCACACGCCCCACAACCTGCTTCACTTTCTAAGGCTGGCTCTTTGGAGAGCTGCAGTTCCCCGTTCATTCGTTCATGAGCACCTGCTCTGTGCACAACAAGGGGTCAGCAGTGAACAAAATCCAACCCTGGGCAGGAAAGTAAAGTCTACAGTACGTTACAGAGAGGTCAGGGCAAGAAGGACACTGAGGTGGGGAGGGGAAGAGGAAGCTTTTGTTTTGGGGGCTTTTAAGCTTGTGGGGTCAGGGAAGGCCCACTGGGAAGGTGACTTCTGAGTAAAGACCTGAAGGAAGTGAAGGAATGATGCACAAACATCTGGGGAGAGCATTCCTGGCAGAGGGCACAGCTGGTGCAAAGGCCCTGGGGTAGGTGAGCAAGCAGGGGCCAGGTGAGGCTGCTGGACTGGGTGAGAATGTGAGCGAGGGGAGGGGAGGGCAAAGAGAGGAGGTGGGGGCGTTGCAGGTTCTTCCTAGGAATAAGGTGGGGGCCCCTGAAGGGGTCGGAGGGGGGACCATGGGTGGAGTCAATGGGAGGGACTGGGAGGACCAGTGGGCTGGGCATGTGACAAGAGGCTTTCTGACCATGATCTGTCTTTCCTCCCTCCCTCCCATTCTCCTCTTTTCTTTTTCATTCATTAATAAATCCAGTAAATATTTCTTGTATGCCAGGCACAATTCTAGCCTTATGTGAACTCAATCCAAAGGACACTCCACTCTGCCTCCCCACCAAGGCACCTCCCAGTGTCTGCACCATCTCACCTGGGGCGGGGCCCCAATAGCCCTTCTTCTCTACCCTCACCTGAGTACAGAATGGCACGTGTGTGCATGTGAAGAACTCACTCAAATGTTGGCATCCAGGGCTGGTGAGTGTGTCACACATGCACATGTGGAATGTACAAGGCTGCCCCTCCCCTCCCTGGGCCTCAGTTTCCCCACCTAAGAGCAAAGTGAAAGGACCTAAGAACACTGAGTCCCAGGCCACGAGGGTGGCCAGTGGCTGTGGCTCCACCCATGTAGGCAGGGATGCTGGTGCACGTGGTGAGCCCACAGGCAAGGTGGGGACTCCCATGTGAGCCCCATGAGCACAGGGACACTGGGGAGGACGCAGGTGGGGCTGGTCCTGTGAGAGCCCGCCTATGTGGGAACTCTGAACCTCTGGTATCCCTTCAAAGGCACACTCTCCAAGGCGCAGGGGCCCCCTCCTTCTGACATTATTGGTCCTCAGTTCTGGGAGGATGGCACCTAGGCCCTGGAGGCGGGGGGGTCTCACTCTGCTGTCACAGGGTCCAGGCTTGGAAGGAACAGCAGAGAAGCAGGAGGTCCTCGTGGTGACCTAGCTCTGGCCCCAAGACTCCCTACCCCCTGCCCCCTCACGGTCCCCCAGCTCACCCCAGCCCCCCATGGCTTCTCTAATTACACAGCCATAAAGCACAAATCTCTAACGATCCAATTAGTTACGCCATTACTGCTCTGTCCAAATTAAAATTACCAATTATACTGCCGTCGATTTTATCATCACTTAGGCTCGACATGACCGGGGCACTGTGGGCCACAGAGGCGGAGGCTCTGTGGGGGGACTCCAGAGGAGGGTGGAGGTGAGGCGTGTCCCTCTGCTCACCATGCCTGCTTTCTCACGCCCTGCCCAGGCTCTGCCCTGACACAGGACTCCAAAAGGTCATTGCCCAGTTCCAGTGGCAGTGTGGGGAAAGGGTCTTACATGGCCAGCCCCTCCCAGGCATCATCTCTAGTCTGAGCCTCTCCATGTCCCTGGTCCAAGCCTGCCTGCTCTATGGGCATCCTCTCAGTGCCAGGCTGATCGGGGCACTGAGCCCTGGGACATGGGCAGTGGGTGCCCATCTGAAAGCCTGGCCTACTTCCCCTGCCCTGACCAGCTGCCAGCCTCCCACCGCCCCCACCCTGGAGGGAGGGCACTACTCTGAGGAGGTTAGCAGAATCCTTCCCCCAGGTAGCATGCAAGTGCCCCCTCTTAGGGGCTCTTGGTGTCTTCTCTCAAGCCTGAGCCCAGGGAATAGGCAGGTGCTCAGTGCTGCCTCCAGGGGGTGAGGTCCTCCCTGTCCCTTGTTGTTAGGTGCCATCGA
The DNA here is from genome assembly GCF_030014295.1 of Loxodonta africana. Classification (NCBI taxonomy): domain Eukaryota; kingdom Metazoa; phylum Chordata; class Mammalia; order Proboscidea; family Elephantidae; genus Loxodonta; species Loxodonta africana. The sequence continues at coordinate 26,700,349 of NC_087360.1, read as the reverse complement.
GTCGGTTCCGACTCAGCGACCCTATGTACAACATAATGAAAGACTGCCCAGTCCTGTGCCATCCTCACAATCATTGTTATGCTTGAGCCAATTTTTGCAGCCACTGTGTCAATCCGTCTCATTGAGGGTCTTCCTCTTTTTCCCTGTCCCTGTACTTAACCCTGTCCCTGGAGGTATACAAACACAGGTTGCTCCCGGGCTACAGGGTGGCAGCAGGCGGAGGCAGCAGTTCACACCCACGGAAGGGTAAATGTGTTGGAGTAGATGGCTGAACCAAAAAACCAAACTCACTGCTATCGAGTCAATTCCGACTCATAGCGACCCTACAGGACAGGGTAGAACTGCCCCATAGAGTTTCCAAGGAGCGCCTGGCATATTGGAAGTGCTGACCTCTTAGTTAGCAGCCATAGCATTTAACCACTACACCACCAGGGTTTCCAGATGACTGAAGGCAGATAAATCATTTGGCTGTCCCAAGAAGGAAGTCGCAATGTCGGTCTGAGGACCACCTTGTAGGAGACACAGGGTTTAGTGCCCGCTCACCACCCCTTGGCCTGGAGGCACTTCCGCAAGACGAGAGGGACAGAGGCAGGGGAGGTGGAGAGGGATGCCTGCAGGGAGGTGGTGGGAGGGGGCTCAGCCAGGAGGGACGAAGAGGCAGGCACCAATCTGAAAACTCAGCCCAAGGGGAGGTACTAAAGATGTGTGTGCCTGATGTCATGAGGACCCCTCCCGACATGACCCTAATCATGCTGGCAAGCATTTGTCTCTGAAATCCATGCCTTCCTCAGTCATCCCCACCTGAGGCATAGGGGCCTTATATCCAGATGGGGCACCAAGGCATAGAAGTTAAATGACTTGCCTGAGGGCACACATAAAGGCCAGCTTCTGGGGTTGAATTCTGGAGGGCATGTTCCCTGAGTGGGGGAAGGGGGCAGGGTACACCTGGTGAGGGCTGCAGAGCCCACCTGCAGGGTCTCAGCACCTGGGCAGCCCCTCGTTGGAATGGAGGCTCACACACAAGCCCTTATGTCACACAGAGCCGTGCAGAGCAGAAGGGACAGGCCCCTGGGGCCCTGTAGGATCTCGACCCCACCCACCCCAGAGGTGGTGAGACCCAGCCAGGCAAGGAGAGGTGACTGCATCCCCCAGCCCCAGTGAAGTCTGGCCAGCCAGAGATGGAGCCTCTTCTGGGGGAGAGGCCACTCCAGGCAGGTCCAGAAGCATGTGGTCAGGGGCAATAGACTGAGGACAATTGGGAGCTGCCTTGTACCTTGTCTCCTGCCAGCTGTCACTCAGGAAGTGGGCCTACAGCAAGGGTCAGGTCCTCGACCCATCATCCTCCTTCCCATCTGTACAGGTCCTGATCCCTGGGGAGCCTCCCAGCCTCCAACCTCACCATGCCCTGGGTACAGGCACCCACTTCCCAGAGGAGTAGATTGAGGGCCAAAGGGGACCAGGAGCAGGGATCTCTGGGATTTCCAGGCTCCCCTCACCCTGCCCCAGAGTTTCCCCCACTAGGTCTCCTTCCTCTGGAAGGGTGGCTCTCAACCCTGGCTGCACCTTGGAATCTCCAGGCCCCACCCCAGACCAGTGGGAGCCGAGTCTCTAGGGGCAGGGCCTGTGATTGTAAACGTTCACACATCCTGGCCTGTGCGTCTCTCCTGGGCCCAAGTTTTGCAGTCATGGATATCAAACCCTGTCTTGAGGGCTAGAAGCTTTTCTGCTTCTGTGGCAGGCCTCTCCCTGCCTTCCAGCTCCATCTAGAACAGCCCAGGAGGAGCCCTGGGGAGTGGGGAGCGGGGGGGGGGGGCGGTGGGGGCAGCTGCAGCCCAGGAGGAAGGGAAAGGAGGCTGGAGAAGGAGGCCCAAAAGGTCCAGCCTCAGCAATGCATCTCAAGCACTGTGCGTGGCAGGAGCAGTGGCACCAGGCACTGTTCCCTTCACCATCTCATCAGATCCCAGCAGCAACCCCCTTCTACAAGGTAAGAAACTGAGGCCAGGAGAGGCGCCACAGTCAGGCACTGAGCTGGGAACTGCAGTCAGGCTATGTGCCAGCCACACCAGACTCCAAGTCCAGTGCTCTTTGTCCATCCTCAAGTTGCTGATCCGGTTCCCTGCTCTGTCCTCTCTACCCTATTACCTGTAGGAGCTGGGTGTCTGAGGACTCCAAGGGGGTGGCCAGAGCAGGGATCAGGACAGACAGGGACCCCTGGGCTCCAGCCCACATCCCCCACCCAGTCCGTCTGTGTTCTCGAGTCTATAAATTCTATTATTCATCAAGTGACTGCGTGAGCTTGCTTGGACAATGAATATTTTATTCACTTCCGACACTGTCTGCAGGGAATTTGGGAACAATATTATTGTTCCCTAGCCAAGGAGCAGAGGCCAGAGCAGCTGTCCTACCTGAACACCTTCTCTCCAGCCCCTCCTGGCTGCCTTGTACCTTCTCCCCCAAAGGGTGCCCCAGCTCAGGCAGGGCTGGCATGACCTTGTGCTCCGTACTCTCACTCCCTCCACCTTGATTTCCTTCTCCAAGCAATGGGTTTCCTTATTGCCATGCCAGGCTTTCCAGGCCCGGAGGAGCTCTCCCTGGTACTGAACATGGCAGAGAGAGGATGCTGGCTTTGGGAGGCAAGGCCTCCGGCTGGGAGAGGGCTTCTGTTTCAAGAAAGGATGGGTCCAGCCTCTGGACAGGGTGGTCCCCACTTTACCTCCTGTCCTCCTGCCACTTGATGGATCCTCTCAGAGTCGCACGTGTCAGCAGGTCACCTTTCCCAGTGTTTCAACCCCAGAGCCAAGGACTAGGGGCAAGGTCTGGGCAGACCCCCTTGGGCGGGGCCCTCAGGCCATGAGTTTCCAAGTGGGCACCCCGGGGAGTGCAGTGTGACGGCAGCAGCTCCTTCCCCAGATGGGGGAGCGACAGACATAATTCACACCCTGCAATCACGCCATCTGCTCCCCTGTGACGTGCAGAAGAGAGGACAGGGCCACAATGCCAGCGGGCAGACAGCGTTTGTTCATTCATTCCTTCATTCATTCATGTGGCAGGTGTTCATCCAGGCCCTGCTACCTTCCCAAGCCCTGCCCTGTGGCAGGCATCGGGAGTCTGGAGGGCACAGACCTAGACCCTGCCCTCCTGAGCTGAGAATGGTCCTCTCACACCTCAGAGCTTTTGCCAACCCTGGCTCCTCTCTTGGAGCCCCCAGCTCATTATAGTTGCCACGGAGATCCGAGCCCTGACCTCCGAGCACTTCACGTGCAGGATCTTATAATGTGTTCCTGTTTAATAGGTGGGTAAACTGAGGCTTACAGAGACTAAGACATCCAAGGTCACACAGCAAGCTCTGGGTTCTTCATACAGAGTTATTCTACCCCATAGCCTCCTCTACCCCATGTCCAGAGACTTTTCAAGTCCTTCCTCCTCTGTAAAAACTGTCCTCCCCCTTCAGGCAGAATGAGCCACTGCCCAGCCCCGTGGCTCTTCCTCTGTGAGCAGCAGGCATGCGTAGTGCCCCCTGTCCTCTGACTCCCGGCCTGGCTTACAGCACCTGGTACCCAGGTGCTGCCCAATGAACTGTGAAGCTCAGCGGTAGAAGGCAGAGGGGGAGGAGAAGGAGGGGGAGAAGGCAGAGGCCTCCACTCTGCTGGGGTCTAGGCAGCTCCCAGAGGAGGCAGCATTCGAGAGGAGCCTGGAAGGGCAGGGAGAGCTTGGCTCCCCTCCCTGCCATGGGCTCCAACCCCAGTTCTGCCTCCTGTGGTTGTGTGACCCAGCCTCGTCCCTTCTGCTCCGAGCTGGGTGTCCTCCTCTATGAAGGGGGATCCCCACGGCTGTCCCAGGTGCAGGGGAATCAGCAGGTTGCATGCACAGCCCAGGTGGCATGTGGAAATGTGGTGCGGATGGGCAGTCCCGCAGGCCATGGCTTTGCACCAGGGAGGAGGACAGGGACTGGCCTGAGTCCCCGGGGGATCAGGGTGACAGGGACAGACCAAGCAGTGGCGTGCACCATAACCTTGGTACTGTAACTCCCAGGTGGGCCCTGGCCCCAGAGATCCCTCTGAGCCGACAGAACCTGCCCCAGGGAGCACCCTGGTCTCTAGGTGGGCATTGTGTCCCTTGGCCACAGATGGAAGCCAAGGTCCTAGGGGAGCCTGAGGCCCATGTCTGCCCATGTCATGCTTCCCCTCGGATTCACAGGACCAGACCTGTAGGTTCCCCCCTTCATTTTTGCTTCATTTATCTCAGGAGCTGTTGTAGCTCATTCCTTTAAAAACTTCCTGCCTGGATAGCAAGGCCAGAGCCACAGGGGACACGGCAGGAGCTGCCCCTCTGCTGGGCAAGCGCCAACCTGATCCTCTGCAGCCTCCCAGGAAGTCGCTGGGAGCTGGGTTTCCCACCAGCCCCTCAGCAGGCTCCTGCCCTCCTCTTCAGCCCAGGGGTCTGATTTAGAGCCGGGCTGCCCTGCTCACCGAATCCCAGACACACAGTAAACACCAGAGGAATGAGCTGTCACTGCTTGGCTTTCAATCAATACACGGCAGCTGTAATTATTATTAATTCATATTCCCCAGGGGATTTCATGCTAATAAAAAACTTGCAAGAGGTGTGGGGAGGCACTGCCAGGCACCTCTCATACATCCCAACACCTCATCACCTCATCCTCACGGCTGCCAGCTGCCCCGGTTACAGAGGTGGAAATTAAGGCCCTGGAAGGCTAAGGGGCGTGACTAGGAGATGACAGACACAGGAGGCCCTGGTTGGGCCTGCCTCTGAGCCAGTTCCTTCTTCCTCTGCTCCACCACAAACCCCGAGGGAGTGCAAAGCGTTCGGCACCGATGGCAGAATGGCAGGCCGAGGAGCAGACGTTTGACATAGGAACTTTTCTGGGGCCTCTCACACTCCCAGCCCCAGGTCTTCATGGCACCCAGTGGGTGCATAGAGGCCTGGGAGACACAGAGAGAGGGCTGGAGTTCTTCCCAGCTCCCCTGCAGGTCATGGATCTGCTGGGAGCTCCCTCCAGGGCAGTGCCTGGGAAGTGCTGGGAGGTCTAGCCCAGCCTGGCCAGGCTGCCAACTCTCACTGAGCCCCTCTCCCCAGGCTCCAAGATAGGGCTGAGAGTAATCATCCACAAAAGCAGGAACAAGCAGAAAAATGTAATCAGCTCGGGAAGGGCAGGGCAGGGTAGGACGGTGGCAATCAGCTTTCCCCCTGGGGCCTTTGGCTGATTGGACCAAAGGGGGCAGGAAGGTGGTTCCAATAGGGGTTCCAGGGTGGGGCCATAGAATCACCCCTCCCCCACAAATATACACACCTCTGTACACTTGTCCGTGACCCTACCAGCCCAAGGGCCTGCACACCATTCCTACCCCTCACAGGCTCAACCCTGGGCTTCTGTGCATCCCTCCCTACCAGCTCACAGCCTTGGCACACACAGGTGTCTGCACACACTCCCAGCACACAGCCATCTGCATGCGGACTTGAAAACACATGTCCACACAGCCGATGGCACGCACATCTCTGGTGGGTAACAGATAAAGCACACATGCTGCTCCCGTAGACGACCCCCTGCCCCGTGCGCACTCCTGCTCCCAGGTCTGGGGTGAGCCCTATGCACACACAGGAGGTCTAACCTGCAGCTGTGTGAACTGCAGCTGTGTGAACGGACAGGCCTCCAAACCAGCCCCACAAAGCAGAGAAAGCATTGGTGGCATCTGGATCCCTCACTGCCCCAGGCCCAGAGACAGATGCTGCCTTCTCCTCTGCAGGCTGAGTGATTGGGCTTTGGGGAGGATCCATGGCTGGGGTCCCCCATGCAAGGGGGCAGGGCAGCTGCTCGGCAGACCCAGAAGAGCAGGGTCGCAGTCATAGAGCAGAGGAGCTGGCCCCAGGCCGGTCCCCCTCCCGCTGCCGCCTCTACCTCATGACCTTGGTCAACGCCCTCTCTCTCAGCCTCAGTTTCCCCACCTTGGAGCCATTCCCCGCGCTGTGATTCTCCTCGAGGATCCGGGCGCCTGGGATCGTCCTCACCTCCCCCAACTCTTTGGGCCTCAGGTCTCCGCTCTCAGCTCGTGGCGGGGCAGGCCCGGGGGCCCGAAGCAAGGGCCCCACCCCCAACCTCCCCTACTCTGTCCTGGCGGCTGCAGACTTGGGGGCACGCCATCTGCGGTAGCCGCCCGGGGCAGGGGAGCCGGGCCGGGGGGAGCAGACGCCGGCGGGCTCGGGGCGGCCGCTCAGGGGCCGGCGGCGGGCGGGGCGGGGAGCGGAGGGGGCGGGCGCGGGAGGCGGGAGCGCAGCCGGCGCGCACAGCAGACCGGGCGGCGAGCTCGACCAGGCAGCTCAGGGCCGGAGCGGCGGGCGGGCCGGCAGCCGCGCCGGCGAGCGAACTAGCGGGCTGCGAGTGGCGGAGCGCGCGGGCCACCGAAGTGAGGGCGCGGCGCTGAGCGGGAGGCCCGAGCGGCGCCGCCCCCGCCGCCCTGCGGGGCCCGGCCGGGAGCCCGACTAGGAGGGCAGCCATGAACCCGCAGCCCGGGGCGCGGGGGCGCTAGGCCCCCGGGAGGACACCCCCCGCCTCCGCCGCCGCCGCCCGCCGCCGCCTCGCGCCCCGCCCGCTCCAGCTGCCCCCGGGGCCGCCGGCGGCCCATGAGCCCCGGCCTCAAAGTTTGCGGCGGGCGGGCGGGCGCCGAGCTCCAAGATGCCGTTCCACCCGGTGACGGCGGCGTTGATGTACCGGGGCATCTACACCGTGCCCAACCTGCTGTCGGAGCAGCGCCCCGTGGACATCCCCGAAGACGAGCTGGAGGGTGAGTTCGCCGCCGGGACCCCGCCGCCGCCGGCCCTCCTACCTGTATGCCCAGGTGGAGCTCGGCAGGGGCGCCGGGTCGGGGGGCTGGCCGCAGGTACCGGGTGCAGGTGCACGCTCCCGGTGCAGCTGCGCGCGAGGCAGGACCAGCTCGCACCCTGGGCGCCGCGTTGGGGGTCGCAGTGGCGGAGGGAGTGGCTCAGCCCCTGCCCGCGGGTTATCTTGCCCTGCGGAAACTTGCCCGCCCCGCAGCAGGGTCACGGGGCCGCGCGACCGCGGTGACAGTGCGGCAGCGCGGCGGGCCGGGCCGGGGTTCGAGCTGCGCCCCACGCGCCGAAGCACCCGCATCTCGATCCCCTACGCGGCGCCAGCCCGCGGTTCTGCGCTCGCATTGACATTCTGCTCGTGTCGCTTTAAAAATTCAATCTGCTCAGGCAGCGGGAGAAGCCGAGAGGGCGACTGCCCAGCTCTTGCCCGGGGCCACCCCCAGCCCCTCCTACAGCCGAAGCCCCTTCCCCGCAGCCCTGCGGGGACCCCCAGCCTAGAGCGCTGGGAAGGCGGCCCGGGAGGCGGTGGCGACAACAAGTGGCTGGATTGGGCGGCTGGGTCGCGATAACTAAGCCTGGAAGGGAAAGGCGACAGCCAAGCCTGGGAGGGAAAGGCGGAGGGCTGGGACCCAGACACCTTCAGCTCCTCCATCTCCAAGACATGAGCAGGAGCCTCAGGTAGTGGGCTAGGAGATCAAAGCGGAGGACAAGGCTAGGGGTTCTTGGCCAGGGGTGTCCTGGGGCGGGGGCAGAAAGACCCCTGGGGCCTGCCTGGCTTGGCCTATGCTGGGTTGGAGGGAAGTGCTGTTTCCCCTCCCCCAAACCTCCTGGCCCCGTGTGGAGAGGGGGCTCTGGGCTCATGGGAGCCTTGCCCCTTGGGATCTGGTTGTCTGCCGTTGGGGGAGGGGCCGAGACCGCCTGGGGGTTGGGCCTACCTAGGTACCTTGGCTCCAGGGGGTCCTCTGAGATCCAGGGTGTTCTTCAGGACCACTGTTGGGGGTATAGCTGAGATGTGAGCACAGTCAGGCATGATGATAAGTGTTGGAGGGCAGCATGAAGGGCTGAACACCCCCCCCCATCCTGGAGCTGTGGTGGGGGCAGATCTTGGGGGAGTCAGACTGCGTTGTGGGAAGATCCAGAAGGAGAAGACAGTGTTCCCCCACCCACCACCCACCCACACTGCACCACAGTCCACAAGCCACCTGCTCCTCACCAAGTCCCCCACAAGCCCCTGGATGTGGGGAGAGCCAAAGAAAGGGTCTGTGTTTGCTGTCGGCAGGTAGGTGGATGGGTGCTCATGGCCTGACTGGTTCATCACTGGTCCCCAAAGCCCAAGCCCCTGCCTGGCTGGGTGGAAGCCAGTTGTCCAGGGCCTGGGGAAAGGAGAGGGTGTGATGAAGGCGAGAGGGCAGGGGATGGGGCCCCAGCCATCTCTTCCCTACCTTTGTCACCTCCTGCCCTGGGCCACTCCCAAACCTCCCACCAGTTTCCCCCTCCATAGCCCCTCATCCAGCCCTTCCTCCCGGTCACTTGAGCAAGGGTTAGCATGTCACTGTGCCCCCCACTTCATTCCCTCCCTTTGCTCCAAGCTACCCCCACCATGGCCCTGGTACCCTCACTCTGGACCTCACTGGGTCCCTCTTCTTCTGATCCCTCAGCCCTGGGGTGCAGACCATGTGGAAGAGGGGAAGCTGCAAGGAGGCCAGGGTGCAGGGGTGAGTGGGGCATGGGACAGGTGGCGCAGGGGCAAGGAGGCTGCGGCTCCCTTTGGGCCTCGTGGTGGACATGCTGGCAGGAACCCAGCAGTGTTAGTCACCAGCCACACCAAACACACTCCCTGCTTCCCTCCCGTCCTCTTCTTCTGGCCCGTGGAGAGGAGAGGGGCCCTGGTGCAGGGGGCATCTGAAGGGCAGGCCCTCCTTAGGGCAGGCAGGCAGGGGCTGGGGGGCAGGCAGAGACCTGGACATTCCCCCACAACATCCCCCATCCATCTTCTGGACCCTGGGCTGCTACGGATGAGGGTGAGAAATTCTCCACAACCCAACCCCTTCTTGGCTGCAGATACCCCCAAAACCCTCCTCCCAAGAGACCAAGCCTCTACAGCCCCCAGGTCCCCTGTGGACCTTGATTGCCATGGCTGGGTGGAGAGGGTGGCCAGCCCTGGCACAAGTCCCCTATGAGGACCCTGCCTTCTCTGCCTCCCCGGTGCCCCATTAATGCTCCTGCCCCAGGGCAGTGTGGGTAAGACTCAGGCCCTTTGCTGGGAGGACGTCCATCAGTGGGGGAGCCATGCCACACGTGCCAAGAAGAGGGAGCCCAGCAGCTTGGGATGAAATGCTGCAGACAGCATATGCCGCAGAAATCCAGGGGGCAGTTCACTTGATCGAGTGGGAGGAGGTCTCGGGGGGTGGTGCAGGGTTAGGACAAGAGTGTCCCAGCCAGGCAGTGCTGAGTTCAAGGGTCTGCACCCTGGACTCATGGAGTGACCTTGGGCCATTGCTTGCCTCATCGAGCCTCGGTTTCCCCATCTGTAAAAGGAGGCCGACATTGCCCCTCTGTGGGGCTGGCTTCAGGGGATGTGGTGGAAGTACTGAGCACGGCGCCTGGCACACAGTGGGGGCTTGGGGCCACGGACATGGCAGCAGGGGGACAAGGAGGACTGAGCCTGGAGTGTGTAGGGACCAAGGAAGGCCCATGAGGCAGGGATGCAGGTGTGTGGGAGGCCGAGAGAGAAGTGCAAGCTGGTGTCAAGGGCCTTGAAGATTGGGGACCTGTGGCCCTGGGGAGCCTCGGGTGGGCACGGCTGGGCAGAGCTGGCCCGAAGCCTGCCCGGCCCCCATGAGGGATCGACACAGGCTCTCCTAGACTCCCTCTTCACCACCCTCCTCTATAGCTGTGGAATATGCACACAGCAGAGATCACCAGGGCCTGTAGGAGTATGAGGCTGGCCCCAGCGCTACTAGTGGACTTGAGCACCCAAGGGTGGGAATGGGGTGGCTGCTAGCAAGAGGGGGAAAGAGGCAGACAACCACCAGGGCAGGGTCTTAGGGGTGGCACTTTGCCTGCTCAGTCGGACAGTGGAGCTTGGATTGAGAGTGGACAAATGAGGGCCTTCGGGCCAAGTGAAGCCCCTTTATTGCCCCTATTCCCTGCAAGTACAGCAGCTGCCTCTTTGCAGGCCAGAGGCTCTGGGAGGCCAGGTGTGGGGTGTGGCACCAGTGCTGTGGAGAGCACAGCACTCCAGGGGACAGACGCTGCCCCCCGACCCAGTAACCTGGAGTCCATGGGCACCCCCCCGACTCTGGCTCCCTAACAGAGGCTGCATCCTATGGGGCCTGCCGGGGGCTCATGCCTGACACAGCTTCACAGGTTGGGGAGGGACTTGGGGGGTGTCAAGCCAAATGCAGCCTATGGGGTACAGTGTCGTCCTGGAAGCCCAGCAGCCCTGCCAACCAGGCCTCCCCATGCCAAGAGGGAGCAGGACAGGCTTCCCCAGAGTGGGGACCAGAGCGAGGCTTTTGGGGAAATGCACTCAGGCCTTGGTGGCCATCAGGGATAACGTCCCCATTTCACAGACAAGGTGCCTGAGCCTCATCCGAGGTTACGCGGCAGCTTCGGCAGAGCCCGAATCCCAGCCTGGGCCTCCCGTCCCAGCACCGGCCCCAGTGCCAGCAAGAAGGATGCTAGCTTGCCCAGTCCTCCCTTTTCCTCCAGCTCTGCCGTCTGAGACTGGGCTGATATACAGCGTCCACCTCAGAGCCAGGCCAGCCAAGCACTTACACACCTTGTTTCCTTATTCAGTCCCCCCCAGCAGCCCCATTGTACAGGTCACCCAGCTAGCAGATAGGAGAGCTGGGATTTGAACCTGGCTGTGTGTGACTTAGAACCATCTCCCTCCTTGGCCTCCATGATGAGTGAGAGTCAGCTAGGGGTGGGGCAGCATGAGCATCGTGGAGGTGTGGCTGGATGAACACAAGGATGGAGAGGTGGATTTACCTGGCGGTCTTGGGGGAGCCCTGCTGAGAAACGGCCCGCCAGGGCCTGCCAGCTACCACACTCCCCAGTTTAGCCTACCCTCCGCTGCCTTCCCCTATGGTTAGATTGTTGTTGTTTGGTGCCTTCAAGAGGGTTCCTACTCATAGCGACCTTATATATAACAGAACAAAATTTTGCCTGGTCCTGCTCCATCCTTGCAATCATTACGTTTGCTCTCATTGTTGCAGCCACTGTGTCAGTCCATCTCATTGAGGGTTACCCTCTTTTTCACTGACCCTCTACTTTACCAATCATGATGTTCTTTTCCAGGGACTGGTCCCTCCTGATAACATGTCCAAAGTACGTGAGACAGAGTCTCGCCATCCTCGCTTCTAAGGAGCACTCTGGCTGTACTTCCTCCAAGACAGATTTGTTTGGTCTCTAGCCATCCATGGTACATTCAGTATTCTTTGGCTTCCCCTTCCCCAATGGTGCATTTCCTCAGGGCCTCCAGGAAGGGGGTCAGGGGCTCCTTTTGAAACAGCTGTGGCCTCTGGAAGCCAAACCCGGCCCCTGTCAGGGTGGGAGAGACAGCCTGGACCCCAGCTTGTGGCAGGGGAGGGGGCCAGCTCCCACTGGAGCTCCTGCCATCGCTCCAAGGCTTGGCCACTCCACCCTGAGATGATGGTTCGCCAACACCCACCCTCAGCTTGATTTCTCTCTCCCGACAGTGGTGGTTTTAGGGATGGAATTCTCACCTTCCATGTAGGAGACCTGGCTTTGATTCTGGCCAACGTACCTCATGCGAACCACCACCTGTCAGGGGAGGCTTGCCTGTTGCTATGATGTTGAACAGGTTTCAGCAGAGCTTCCAGACTAAGATGTACTAGGAAGAAAGGCCTGGCAATCTCCTTCCAAAAATCAGCCAATGAAAACTCTGTGGATCACAATGGTCTGATCTGCAGCCGACTGTGGGAATGGTGCAGAACCAGGCAGTGTTTCGTTCTGTTGTGAATGGGGTGGCCATGAGTCGGGGGCTGACTCTATGGCCACTAACAAGTGGGTGGCCCATGGGGTGGGTGGAGGTAAGGTCCTGGGGGGCTGGACAAGGGGACAAGCAGCCCCCTCAGCCTCCCCTCGTGCTTCTTGCCTGCTTGGGGCTGGAGGGCAGATGTCTGCCCTTCCTGGAATGGTCTGCAAATGAAGAGTAAATGGGCTCTAGGCAAAGGGCTACATGAGCTTCTCAGCTCCATTTCCCATGTGCTTGAATGGGCCAGCTTCCCCAAGTCATTCATTCATTCATTCAGCAAGTGTTTCTGCTTGAATAACGGGCACTGTTGGAGGCAGTGGGGACACAGCTGTGAACAAGACCGACCGGCCTTGCCCTCATGGCACTTAGTTCGTGACCAAGGTGGTCAGTTTGAGGACAGGGAAAGGCAGGGGTCCTGGGAGCCCAGAGGAGGGTTGGGGTCAGCCCAGAGGCAGGGAGGGCCTCAGAGAGGTGGTGCTGCCCAGGTTGAGAACCGGGATGCCAAGTTTGCTGTGGTGGGGGCAGAGTGTTCCAGGCAGCTTTCTCAAAGGCCCATATGTGGGTATAGCCCTGGTGCCCACCAGCAATGAAGGGGCCCTGGGGCTGGAGTTCGGGGCACCCAAGGTGGGGCAACACCGCTGGCCAGAAAGCGGGGGTATGCCTGCTTATGTGGCCAGAGCCTCTATCTCTGCCCAGAGACTCTCAGTGCCTGGAATCCCCTCAGCAGCCTCTGTGGATCCTAGGCCTCTATTCACACACCTCTGGTGATGGGAAGCTCACCACCTCCACGGCAACCAGTAAAGCTCCAGGTGGGAGTTGGCCTAAAGTTCATAGTTTTCCCAGCCCAGCTGCTCTCCTGGCCCCATAGCCACAGGCTAAAAGGCCAGATTCTCAGGTCCCACCTGGGATGAACAGGTTTAGGGTCAGAGGGCCTGGGGAACCCAGGCAACTCAGATGTAGTGCTCTGTCTTGACTTCTATGTCAGTCAGTCTGACCTTCAGGCCTTGTATGTGGATGCCAGGTGAGAACATGATGAGGGTTGGGGCCTTGGCCTCACTGTGTGGCCTGGGACACGTGACCACCTTCTCTGAGATTGAGGAATGACCTCAATGTGCAGGATCCCACAGGCAGTTTCAGGGGTTCATGGGCCCCTAAGGACCCCTAAGGACCCCTAAGGCCAGGCCTGGGCCAATCTCCACATTGACCCTGAGCTAGCCACCAACCCTCTCTGGGCCTTAGTTTCCCCATCTGCGGTGTGGGGCATCTTGCCTACCTGTACTTCCATATATACACCCATGAGCTCCCTTCTGCCTGCTGAAGCCCCATCCAGGGGAACAGCCCAGGCAAAGGCCAGGAGGCTGGCCGGTGAATTAGGAGACTCCCAGGGAGATGCGGCAGAGGCGGCGGAAGAGGGTTGCCATCTGGGCAGGGGACCTCCCTGGGGCTCTGATTGGAGGCTGAGGCTGAGCACCTGGCTGGTGCCAGTCTCCTGAGGGAGGGGATGGCGGCCCCTGGGAAAGAAATGCTCTTCAGGACCCTGCCGGGCTGAGTAGTAATTAAGGCTTCACATGCAAAGAAACAGGTGGAGGTAAGAGGGGAAGGCTCCCCAACAGTTTCTGGGTGTCCTTGGTAAAAAGCCCTTGTCCTTTCAACATCGTTAAACCAGCTGCCGTCAAGTTGACTCTGACTCATGGTGACCCCACATGTGTCACAGTAGAACTGTGCTCCACAGAATTTTCAAGGCTGATTTTTTGGAAGTAGATCCCCAGGCCTTCCTGCCACGGTGACTCTGAGTGGACTCGAGCCTCCAACCTTTTGGTTAACAGCTGAGTGCATCAACCATTTGCACCATCTAGGGACTCCCCCATACCATTACTGCCCACTTTACTGTGGCTAAGACCAAGGCTGGCCCAAGGTCACGGATTGAGTTACTTTCTTGATCCCAGGCTCCTGCCTACTTCACTCTCCCCACCCCTGAGTCCCCCAGGTCCTCAGTCTCCCCCTCTGTACAATGGGGGCAGAGGGAGACTCCCCACATCTGAGTCTGCCTGGGCCCTGCTGCCCCGCCTCTGTCTTCCCCCAGACCTTGGGCTCCAGGAGGCCGTCTCTGCCAAGCTGTCAGCCCATTAGTCGGAGCCGCTGCTGCCTCACGTGGCCACCATTGAGTGTTGGACAGTGTTAATGAGCTGAGCCTGGGGAGGAATTGCAGCCTGATGCAGAGGATGGGGCAGGGAAGCTTTTCGCAGCTCACAGAGCTCTGGCCTGGCAAGCTCAGCGGCCTTCTGCACCCCCCCGCCCCGGGGTCATCACGAGCATGCCAGAGAGGCTGTGGGTGCCTCCTCACTTTTGTTGCTGGGTTTGCTGTCTCGAGGTTCTGGAATGCAGCACCAAAGGTGGACTCTGGGCAGAGCTCTGCAGGCCCTGGAGTAGATTCTCAGTGCCGTGCTCAGGCTGCCGGTTCTGGATCCAGGGGTTCTGGGAAGGGGTTGTCAGGGCAGGACTGAGATCCCAGGCTGCTCTGCACCCCCCCACAGAGATCCGTGAGGCCTTCAAGGTGTTTGACCGAGACGGCAATGGCTTCATCTCCAAGCAGGAACTGGGCACAGCCATGCGCTCCCTAGGCTACATGCCCAACGAGGTGGAGCTCGAGGTGATCATCCAGCGGCTGGACATGGATGGTGAGCAAGGCCAGCACGCCCGCCCCCAGCCTGAGCGTCGTCATCTGGGCTGGGCGTGGCGTCTGGGGCCTGAACCCACCCTGGGGCTTTCACTGTCCCCCCATTCTGAGCCACCCCAAAGCCCATAGTGTGTTGTGGTCAGGCCTGGGCCCATTTCTCAGACTGGGGAACTGAGGCCAGAGAGCGCTAACCCAGCTCCACCCAGGGGCCAGAGTCTGCCTCTCTCACTCTCTATTCTGAAAAATTTTAAAAATACAGAAAAGTAGAAAGAAGAAAATACATACTCTAATTTCCACCACCCAGCATTAACAATTGCTAATTTAGTTGTATTTGCCCCGGGCATTTTATGAAGGAAAAATTACTAAGAATAATTGTGGTGCTTTATCCTTGCCCCTTCATCTCACATGGAGCCTCCCCCTCCTCCTCTCCAGTCCAGAGCCTGGGTGGTTCTCACCTCCCAAACATCACTTCCTTTGACGGGGAGAGTCTCAGGCCCCACACCCACCCAGGACAAGCAGCAGGGGGCTGGGAGCCCATGGAGGATTCTGAGTGGAATCAGAGTCTCCCATGTTACTCCACCCCCGGTCCTTTGGGCCCCAGGCTGCCTGCCCAGGCCCAGACATGGCCCAGCCCACTGATTGGCCCTGTGCCTACTCTAGGTGATGGCCAAGTAGACTTTGAGGAGTTTGTGACCCTTCTGGGACCCAAGCTTTCCACCTCGGGGATCCCAGAGAAGTTCCATGGAACCGACTTTGACACTGTCTTCTGGAAGGTACATCCTGGCTGGCTGGACCCAGGGCTGGGTACACTGTGGAGGGCCACACTGAGGCCAGCAAATGGCCCGGCTCACACTGTAAAGGGGGCGACAACTCCAGGCCTGTCCATTAGATGTCTTGCCTCCCAGAGGGCTCCCTAGATGGGAGGTGAGGACTCAGGAATGGGGTGAGTGGGTCCCAGTCCCCCAGGATCTGGGTTTGTGTGGGGTGCTAGGTGAGGACGGTGTTTGTGGTGGTGGTCCGAGCACTGTCTCCCCGCCCAAGTGTGACATGCAGAAGCTGACAGTGGACGAGCTGAAGCGGCTGCTCTACGACACCTTCTGTGAACACCTGTCCATGAAAGATATTGAGAACATCATCATGACGGAGGAGGAGAGCCACCTGGGGACAGCTGAGGAGTGCCCCGTGGACGTGGAGAGTGAGTGACAGACCCCTGGGGCCCCATGGGGGGAGCGAGCCCAGGGGTTTGAAGAGGGGATGGGGGACCTCCTTGCTTGCCCAGAGCCTTGGTGTCCCCATGCACCCCATGAGGTAAGCCCCTCCTGGGTCTGTGTGCAAGCGCAGATGGCTCGAGTCCATTGGTTTGCTGTCTCATCTCTCCCACTCCCCGGCGGCCATAGCCTGTTCCAACCAGCAGATCCGCCAGACATGCGTGCGCAAGAGTCTCATCTGCGCCTTTGCCATCGCCTTCATCATCAGTGTCATGCTCATCGCAGCCAACCAGGTACTGCGCAGCGGCATGAAGTAGACCCCGCCAGGCGCCCGTCCACACCCGCCGCCGCCTGCAGCCCCTTCTCCGTCAGCTGGCTCCCTGGGCCACCATCGTCGGCGTGTGCCCTCAGGGCCCGGACGCCGGCGACCCTACCATTTCCCCCTGCCACCCTGGGCCTTGCATGGAGCTGTAGCCCGGATGTGGAGGGCCTGGCGGTGGCTCTGAAGACAACTCCCAGCTCCACCTGCACCTCTGCCCTCCCCATGCCCCTACCCGGCCTGTATGTAGCACTAACTCTTCCCTGGTGTACACGCGCTCCTGGGAAGTTAGGGAAGAATTTGTACAGGAGACCCAGGGCTCGGTCACTGCTGTGGCCCCTCAGGTGCTGGGGGTGGGGGGCATCCTGTGCTCAGAGATAGCAGTCGCCTGCCTGAGGCCACACAGCCAACCTGACCCTAGTTCCTGAGGTTGCCCAGGGCTGTAGGCAGGGTGGAGGTAGGGGCAGAAAGCCTCCCCTGGAGGAATGCATGAGACCGGTGTCTCCCTGGCTCCTGCTCCCCGGCATGGCCTGAGGAGGCTCCTGGCCTTCTGCTGCATCCCTTCCTCTGACCCTCCTAAGCTTAGACCTAAACCCAGCCTCTGCTCCTCTCTGCACCTGCAGGGGCCAGAGAATTAGCCCATTTCACAGATAAGGAGCCTGAAGACTCAGAGGGCCCTGGGATATGGCCTCAGTTCTCCCTTCAGCAGGGATTTTTGGGGAGGGCAGAAGGTCAAAGGAGGATGGGGAATCAGAGGTGGCCCTGCAGCCCCCACCTCCAACCCAAGGGCCATGCCCCCTCCAACCACCTGAGTGCACCGAATCTAAAACTGTAGTACACTTGGGGATGGAGACAGAGTTGGGGAATGGAGGCAGAGCTGAGGAATGGAGGCAGAGTTGGGGGCTGGAGGCTCCAAGAACCTTGAGCCGCCTGTGAGACCTCTGCCGGCCAAAGGGCACCTCCAGGGCAGAAACCTCGGAAGGACCCCTGTGCCACCCCCAGGCCAAGGGCCTGCCCAGCCCAGTGCCATAGAGGCTAGGAAGCTCAGACAGGCCTCTCCCAAGTGCAAGGCCTGCCCTTGCGGGACCCCCACTTCTTTAGCCCTCAAGGTGGAGAGCCGGCTCACGCCCTGCCCCTAGTTGTGCCACCCTGCACATCTGGCACCGCTCAGCACGAGCGATGTGGGGGCTGCCAATCTGCCGGTGCTGGACCAGCAGGCGGAGCCACTTCTCAGAGGGTCCCATCACAGCTAGACTGCTGTATCCTGCCCAGCTAAGCCTCTGCCAGCCCCCAAGGGAGAAGCATTCGTCTCATTCCAGTCCTGCCCACCCCCGTCTAGGGCCAGAGACCGAAGCCAAGGGCAAGGGGAGTGCAGCCAGAGCCACGGTGGTGACGGGCTCTTTATACACATCTGGAAGTTCGTTTTCTCACATGTCCTGGGAGGGAGGGTGGGTGCAGCTGTCTGGCTCCATGCTGGGACCAGGGCTGCACCTGGAAGGGGTTCCTGGGTCTAAGTGAGGCCAAGCAATACTTTCAGAGGCTCTGTGAGGCCTCCCCAGTTCTTGTCTTTGTTGTGACTGATAGGAAAGCTGACCAGGTGGGAGCCAGGTAGGGCCAAGGGACTCAGATCAGCCCCACTGGACGCTGGGCTGCAGGGGCCACCCCCCAGGTGGGGGTGCCCGCAGGGATGGGGGCAGCTCCTGGATTGGTGGCCAGCCCATGGGGTACTGGAAGATGGTGGTTCTGGCGGGTTCAGCCCTAGGGAAAAGAACCAAGGCAGAGAATTAGATTGGGACATAGCCTGGGCTACCTCCTCCCACCTCAGCTGTGGGAAGGGTCAGCACCTGCATGGCTGTTCTAGAAGGCAGAGCCACTCCTTCGAGCCAGCAACCATACGTCTAGGGACTGAGCCCAAGGAAATAGCCAGGTCGTGGGCAGAGATTTAGTGACAAGAATGGCCACCCAAAAATAGAAATGACCTAAGTGTCCACCTGTGGGGGACTGATGAACTATGTTATGCACGTCCACAGCCTGTAAACATTATGGCAAACTTATATGCAATGACGAGGGAAGATGTCATGACGTACTATGTAAGCAGGGAGAAAAAACAGCTTATAAAATAATGTATATAGCATGATACTATTTTTGTTTAAAGATATATAACGTATATAAATGCATAAAAAAAAAACCTGGAAGACACAGCAAAATGTTAATAGTGGTTCTATCTGAGTGGCGCAATTACGGGTGATTTTTTACTTCTTTATATTTTTCAAAAGTTTTCCAAGCACGTAAGTCACTGAAATCAGAAAAAAAATATTAAGTCTAAAATTTTTTAAAAGCCTCATTTCTCATGCTGCTCTCTTCCCCTGAGGCCCTTGGTCCCAAACCAGCTTCCTCAAAGCCCATCTGAAGCACCTGCCCTTGGTCAGGCATCCTCTGTGCCCAGCTCGGGGCTGCTCATTCCTGGTGGCTGACCCAGCTCAGGGAGGTGCAGGGCAGGCTCCAGCCCTGTGAACCTGCCCAGCATTCCCATGGTAAGCAGGGTCCTCCTTGGGCCAGCTCTGCCACTGCAGCGCCCCTACTCTCAGACCATGGAGCACATTGAACCTTATGTTCCACTCTCTCTGTCTCCCTTTCTGGACTTGGAGTTCCCGAAGAGATGGGTCGGGGAGGTGGGGGGGCGGTCTGTCTGTACCCTCAGGGCCCAGGGAGGCCACCCAGTGAATGTTTGCTGAATACAAACGGCAATGCTGAGAGCTCTCTCTCATGACCAGGCCCTACTCTGGGTCAGAAACCATGGCTTAGGGGATCCTCAAGAATCTTTACACAAACCCCATTTTATACATGAGGCAACTTTTGGTGCTACAGTCAGGGAATGGAGGAGGGAGGCCTGGAATGCAACTCAGACGTCAACCCCACTTGTTTCCCTCCCCTCTCATTCCCTCTGCTCCCTATTCCCTCCCCGCCACCCCATCCCCCGGGGCCAGTGACCAAGGTCCTGGCAGCTCCTAGCAGGCTTAGGCCCCACTGGCCAACCCTCTGCAGAAAGGAAAGGGTCTCGAGGTGTGGAGAGGCCTCAGGCTTCCAAGGTAGTGGTGGGGGGACTGGGAGTTTGCCTGTCCTCAGGACCTGGCTGCTGTACCAAGTGTGGGCTTCAGGCAGGCTTCAGCCCTCAGTGCAGCCTCTAGGGCCTCCTGCTGCCAGAGGACAGGGAAACCCCCTGCTCTGCTGCTGGTTGCCTGCTGGAAAGAGCAGAAAGCAGCTCTCAGCATGATTTATGGTGATGGGGAGATTTCCTAGACTCTGCCAGCCAGCCGCAGAAGGGTGAGAGTGGAGGAGGCTCCGCGGTTATGGGAAGGGAGTGCCCCAGCTGTCAGGCAGACCAGGCTCTTCGCTGGGTTGGGGCTGATAGCAGGGCTCCCCCAGGGAGCCTAGAAATGGGCAAGATTCCCTGACAGCTGGGTTCCCAGCTACTGGGTTCAGGGTTCAGCCACAGACATTCACACATGGCCCAGGCCCCAGACACAGGCAAACCGCCTGATCCCCAGAGCGCACCCTCCAATCCCACATGGTGCAGATGGGGACACTGAGGCATGTGTGCGGCATGACTCTGCACTCGTGGCCTCTCCTGTAGCCTCAGTTTCCCCCATGCAGAAGGACAAACAAGAGCGACTCTGTTTTGCCTTTCTCCACCCATGTCCTAATCCTAAGGAAAAAAGAGTCTGGCAGGTGGCCGGGCCAGAACAACAGCACTGGCCCAGAGAGGGGTACACACGGGGAGATTAAGTGGGATACAGTCACAATCTAGAGCCAACAATGGGAAGCAGGGACAAGCTCTGGCCTCGCCGGAGGATTAGCCTGTGTGTCTGAGGCTGGCCTCTCCTTCCTGCCGCAGTCTGCTCTTGGCAGGTGCCTTAGGGTCAGTCTGCTGAAGGGGACAGGGCAACGCTGCCAGGCCGGAGCCCTACGGAGCTGCCATCTCCCGGGTTTACAAGGAGCATTGACCCAGCTGATCTCGAGGCTCTGCCCGGCGATGGGGGTTAGAGCCTGAAGGTCTGGGTGGCCCCAGGGTGGGCCAGGTAGCCATTGTGCCCTGTGCTCTGGGAGAGGAAACAGATACCCAGAGAGGGACAGGGGCTCCCTGAGGTCCCCTAGACTGGTCCCCACAAGGGGATCCCAGCACTAACACCTAGGGTGGCAGGCCTCCAGGTCGGGACCCTCCTCCCCTGAGTGCTCACTCATGCAGCCACCACACACTGGGCACACACCCGCCCGCCCAGGCCTGCCCTCCAGGAATGACAACGATGCGTGGTTAAGGGCCACCTCCGTGCAGGACTGGCTGGAGGCTGGAGGAGACTTGGGAAACAGAGCAAGGCAGCCGAGGGGTACAGTGAGGGGCAAGGGTGCAGAGACAGAGCCTAAAGCCCACGGGCTGCAGGGTATGGGCGTGATTTTTCACAAGATCGGCCCGCAGGAAGAGGGCTGCAGAAGACCAAGGTGGCGATGGGAAAAGTGATAATAAATGGTCACCTCCCTTCCAACAACCCCTTTTTTTCTCCAGGCTGGACAGGTCTGTCTGCCCAAAGAGTAATTACTTATGGCTCAGAGCCCTTAAGAAGCAGGTGGACAGGCAACAGGCACAGAGATCAAGTGGTTCCGGGAAAGCAGATCCCTGCAAGGGGCCAGGTTGGGCATCAGAGGGTTCAGACCCCCTAGAGCCTAGGGTGGTCCCCAGTTGTAAGCTCCATTCCAGATACAGCTACTGCCATCGTGGCATTCAGCTGCTGTCGCTGCAGGACTCCAGCTAGACAGGGCCTTTGGCCAGCCTGAACATGGCCCGTGCGACAGATGCGGCCTAGGGTCCAGACCTGGAGCAGGGGTTTTCTCTCAAGTGACAGCTAAGGACAGCAGGTATGTAACAACCTCCTGGAGAGGCTCAGATTTCTCAGCTGCAAAATGGGGTGCTAATCCCCCTAAATGCCCAGGCTGCTGGGCACACCGTAAGTACCAAACAACCCTGTTATGTGGTCCTCACCTCTCCCTGTGACTCTGGGCCACCCATTTAGCCTGAGCTTTTCGATTTCACCCCCTGGGTCCTCCAAGTCTCATGATCACTGGCGCTCTGCATTAGAGAGCTCTGGGACACACCTGTCTGTGTCAAGGTGGGGACTTCAGGGCATCCTGTCTCTACAGCCCGTGAGGTCCCCAGGCCTGAGTTACTCCCAGGGCAGGGCCTGGGAGGTCCGAGCAGGGAGGTGAGCAGCCGGAGTAATATGATAAGTAAGTGGGAGAGCACAGATGGGACGCAGTGTGGGCCAGATGCAAGGAGCAGCGTGGAGGGCAGTGGAACTGAACTGGGCTTATGATAGCGGGGAAGCCCCCGAAGCCCCCCATCCCAGGGCAGCCTCCAGCCAGCCCAGCCTCTGATGCCTGGGCTGAAGCAGCCTGGGCACAGACAGGGATCCTTAACGAGGGCCAATTCCAAGAGGGTGCCCACATGACCAAAATCACAACCCTTCAGACAGGCCCAGCAGGAAGGCACATCACATCCAACATTTCAATCATGCCTATACTGTTTTTTTTTTTATATACTGTATTTTCATAAGGTGGGAGGGACAAAAACTGGGCACAGGTTTAAAATAAGGGTAAAAAACAGTTATGTTCAACATCCTAGTTTGGTGAGTACTGTCTGGGGTCTTAAAAGCTTTCAAATAGCCATCTAAGATACTACTATTGGTCTCTCTCCGTTTGGAGCAAAACAGAAAGAAGAAAACCAAAGACTCAAAGAAGAAACTAGACTACAGGACAAACAGTCTACATGAACTATGGACTCATCTACCCCGAGACCAGAAGAACTAGATGATGTCCAGCTACCACTACCAACCATTCTAATCAGGGCCACAATAGGTGGACCCTGATAGAATGAGAGAAAAATATAGAAGAGAACCTTAAATACGTTAAAAATAATAATAATACAGACCTACTGAAGTGGTCAAGATTGGTGGACTCCTCAAGACTACTGCCCTAAGA
This sequence comes from Loxodonta africana, assembly GCF_030014295.1. Lineage (NCBI taxonomy): Eukaryota > Metazoa > Chordata > Mammalia > Proboscidea > Elephantidae > Loxodonta > Loxodonta africana. The sequence goes on along the minus strand of NC_087360.1, from coordinate 26,678,264 downwards.
TACTCTTCAAACCTTAAACTGACATTAACCTCTGCGGCACTTTGTAGCTAAATTACAGAATGGCTCAAAAAATAATTAACATCACCTATATAAAAAAAAAAAAAAAATTTTTTTATAAATGCTGTGCTCTTAAAAAAAAATCACCTGTATGAGACCAAACGGTCAACAATTACTTTAAAACAAAGATTAGAATGTTAGGGAAAAGAGAAACTAGATTAATGGAAATGTAACCACCAGAATGGAAATAACGAGAATGTTCACGCATCGTGAAGAATGTAACCGATATCAATGAACAGCTTGTGTAGAAATTGCTGCATGGGAACCTAAGCTGCTGTGTAAACCTTACCAGAAACACAATGTTATTAAAATATATATTTATTGTTTTATATTAAAGTTATTTAAAAAATATATTTTTTTTCACTAGGCACAGAGAAGGCAAGAAGCAAACCCTTCCCCTCCTGGCATGGCCCTGAAGGCAGGCCTCACCCACAGATGGTTTGACCAGGCTCCCTAGGCCCACAAGCCACCAGCCCATGAGGCCAAACCACAGCAATCTGGGGAGGACCTTGGACATAATAGGGTCTGATGCCCCGTTTCACGATGGGGAAAGTAAGGTAGCCCAGGGTGGGGCAACTTGTACAAAGTCACCACTCACGGACACATTCTTTTAAACCCCTTGTTCTCTCCTTCAATACCTGGGAGAATTGCCCAGGAGACCTGGCTTTGGCCTTGACTCTGATGTTGTGTGGCCTTCGCAAGTCCCTGCCTCCCCTGTGTCTCGATCAGTGAGTGAAGTGTGGGCAGAGGCCCTCCCCTCGAGGAGGAGGGCACAGGATGGCACACAGCACACACTGAGGACCCCTTACCCAGCATGGTCCCCAGCACAAGAGCTGAAGTGGCTCCCGTCTACTTCTGAGCACTGAGGGCTGGGGCTGGCCCACCCTTGCCCACTTCCAGTGGGAAGTGGTCTTGTTGTCACACTCTGTACAATCTCAGCTCTGCCTCTTCCTAGCTGTGTACCCTTGTGCAAGTCATACCCTACTGTGAGCCTCAGTCTCCCCTTCTGCACAGTCAAGGTAACCATGCATACTGGCAGAGCCCCAGGGGGACAGCAGGTAAGGAAGCAAGTATGCAGTGACTGGCACCCAGGGGGGTGTCAGTGACCAAGGGCTCTGGCTCCTCCCTCCTAGAATAGAGCAGTGATGTGGAGTCAAATCTGCTTGGCCACTCCAATGTGGAGATGACCAACTGAGGGATAGGACAAGGCCAGGGAAACAGGCCTAGGGGACCAACAACTCCCAACATGGTCCTGCCCTCAGGGAACTCTGCTGGGGGAGTTATGTCTGGCCCCTGAGCCTGGACAGTTCACAGAGACTCAAGTCAGGGCAGGCTGGCTAGGGTCTTGCTTCCAGAGGGCATAGGAGGAGAATACTCATGGAACCTGTACCTGCTGCTTGGGGCTGAGCTCAGCCGCTTGGCTCTCTTCTCCAACCAGTCCTCCAGATGGACCTCGGGGAGCTCCACAGTATCAAGCGGCCACTCCTTGGCCCGCCTCTCCTCTGTGGTGATAGGGAGACAGAGGCAAGTGAGGGATACACTCATGCCAGCCTGAACCCCCCTCCCACCAAGAAGCAGGAATTAGCAGACCCTGGGGAAGTCCTAGGGATCTCATCGCTCCGTTCCTGGGAAGCAGGCTGAGCCTGCAAAGGCAGAGCCTCTGGCTTGTCCCCATTACGCTGACACCACCTCCCCAGGCCATCTATGGCCGAGGGCCACCCCCTGGCCTCACTCTGCTTCTCCATCCAATGAAGACCACATCGGTGGCTGCCTGAGCTTTTTGGGGATCAAAGCAGGAAGATGGATGTAAAGAATCCGACACTTGGGAGTGTCTAAGTCCAGGGGTGCAGGGAAGCAGCACGGGCACAGAACCAGACAGGGCAGGGCCTGAATCTTGACTTGGCTACTTGCCGGGTCTCTGACCCTGAGCAGAGTAATGAGCCTCAGTTTCCCTGGCTTTCCTTCCCATAAAATGTCCTACATAAACGTTTGCTCACTGAATTAAAACCAAGCAACAAGTGGCTTTCATACACACTGGGCATGAGAGTGTGATGTGGCCCAAGTCTCTGTGCAGTCTTGGGATGCGGCCTGGGGTCAGAGGAAAACAGTCACACTCACTTGTGGCCGAGCACTCACTCTGTGCCAGGGCCTGGGCTAAACACACATGTGCGTCACCTTACTTCATCTTTACCAGCACCACACTGGGGAGGTCAGGACACTGCCCCCAAGAGGCTAAGCCTTGTGCCAAGGTCACAGCTGGACAAGGCAGAGCCAGCACTTGTCTTGAGCTGCCAGATGGGGGCATGCCTCTGCTCCCGGCCTCCACAGGCCCCTCAACATCCCTGTCTCCATCAGGCATGTCCCCAGCTCCAGCTGCGTGGCCTGTGCCCTCCCCACCAAGGACCAACTGTTCCCTGAGAGCCCACGGCCATGGAGACCTGGAGACGCCACTGCTACCAGGGCTCGCTGGCTGTCCGCATGAGCCCTTGCTTCCACGCTGAGAAAGCTCCTAGAAACCCTGCAGCCACACTGCCACTGGCTCCCCAGGGCAAGGCACTTAGCCCGCAGGCCACCATGGGACAAGGGCAAAGGCCAGGCTGCCCTAGAACACTTGCTAGCTCCCTGAGGCCACCTGGACATAGAGAAGGGTAAAGGGCCGAACACTGCCTCCTAACACTGAGGGGCTCAGGTCAGGCCTTCTGCCCCTGGCGCTGGTCTTGGTTTCCCCATCTGATCAATGAATGACTGCGAGAGAAGACTGATACGAAGGCCTCTAAGTCAGAGCTTCCTCGTTCTCTAATAGATGGGCATACCAGTTTCTTTCTTCCCTGGCAAGCTGAACTTACTCTTCCCTCAGAATCAGCAGGCTGTGAGAATCTAAAGGGCAAGGAGGGTACTTTCTTCATCTATATCCCCAGGGCACAGTGGGGCATCTGCCCGGTGCAGAGTAGGGTCTCTGTATATGTTGACAGATTGAAGGAGGAAGGGGCAGAGGGGGAGGGTGAGCATATATGAAGAGCGCCAGGCTTGCAGCCGCTGCACAGGGCTCAGGTGGGGCAGAGGCACACCTTCAGGGCTCCTGGGCGCAATACCACGCAGGTATCACGTTAAGCCCCATGGGGGCACAGATGGGAGCTCCTGCCAGCCCTGCTCCTTCTCCACAAATACTCACGCCTAGGGTGGTCTGGAGGCAGTTCCTGACACCCTGCCACACTGGTGCTCAGGGCTCCCCTATCTCCCTGGGCATCCCTTGGCCTCCCCTGCATGGAGGCCACAAAGAGAGGGGATGGTGGGGAGGCACAGGGCAGCTTCCCCAACTCAGGTCCCTCCCCACTTCCCCAACACTCCCAGCATCCCCCCCTGCCCCAGCCCAGGTCCCTGCTGAGACTCACCCTCCACTTGGAGGCTTAGCTTCTGCAGGTCTTGCCCCGACATGTGGGAAAATCTGCACTTGGAGCCAAAGTCACACTGGCCTGCGGAAGGAAGGAGCAGAGTTACCCACTGCTCAGGGAAAACCCCACAGTGGGCTCCTGGGAGTTTTAGGAGCAGGACTTGAGGGACTCCACCCCTGCACAAAAACTTGGAGTTTCTCCAGCCCCGCCCATACACAGCAGCCAGAACAACGTTCCTGATCCACTGCTCTGCTCAAGCCCCTTCCCTGGCTGCCCACTCCTCTGGGGGTCCAATCCAACTGCAGCCTTCCACGAAGGCTTGTCTTTTGTTACCACCTCCCCCAACCCCACCCCTGTTCCTCAATGACCCATGAGTGGGTCCCTGGAAGGGTCATTTTTCCCTCCCTCTAGGCCCCTGCATGTACTGTGACTCTGCATGGCACTCCACCATCTCCTCCCCTTTGCTCCTGCAAGCAGCTGAACTGCTCACATAAAAAGCTTGAAGGGCAGGTTTGTTAAGGAAGTACCAAAGTCCAGGGTAGCTTTCTGAATCTCAACGGAGGAGACCAAAACGTGTCTCAAAATAACGGGACTGGGGGTGGCCTATAACAGTGTACCCTAACCAAGATCAAACCAAACCCAGTGCCGTCGAGTCGATTCTGACTCATGGTGACCCTATAGAACTGCCCCATAGAGTTTCCAAGGAGTGCCTGGTGGGTTCGAACAGCCGACCCTTTGGTTAGCAGCCATAGCTCTTAACCACTACGCCACCAGGGTTTCCTCCAGTGTACCCTACCGGTGGCATATTCATATCCAGGCCAAGTCTGTAGGGAATCCACTAATCTGCAAGCCTAGTGCCCGTTCTAGGGGCAGCACTGTCTCCTGAGTGGAGCATGGCCTCCCCTCAATGGTAAGCTCCCTTTAAACCTTGTTAATTATTGTGGCTTTCCTCTTTGTCTTAGCTGCTAGGAAGCTCAGGGCTAAACTCCTAGAGAGCACCCATGACCTCAAGGGCAAACATAACCAAAAAACCAAAACAAACTCGTTGCCGTCAAGTCAGACTCATAGCGACCCTATAGGTCAGAGTAGAACTGCCCCATAGAGTTTCCAAGGAGTATCTGGTGGATTTGAACTGCTGACCTTCTGGTTAGCAGCTGTAGCATTTAACCACTACGCCACCAGGGTTTCCCAAGGGCAGACATAGAGGATAGTAATCGTACTCCTAGATTTGTTGTATTTTTCCGACTCTTTTCACCTGCCTTTGGTTCCTTTACTTGCTTAAGTTTTTATCTGTTTGAACTGTACACATCTTTATTAGCTGAGTATTATCTGCCAAATCAACACCTAGCATCCTTGGTTCTCATTCTGAACGTCCTCAGTGGCCTCTGGCCTGTGACGATCTCTGGCCCTGACTACTGGGAGGGAGGGCACAGGGAGGCCCAGCTCCCATGCCAGTTTAATCAGCTAAGCTATTACACCCAGCGTCTCTTGGATTTACTTTCAATCTCCGAGTGCTTGCTTGTTCTGGGCAAGTGGATAAAGTCACATTCTAGGCCTGAAGAGCTGAGGACCAGGCCCTGAAAAGGCTCTGGAAAGTCAGCCAAGGAAGCCAAGGTCACAAAGTAAGCTTGGGGTGGTAGCCAGGGGGCCAGCCTGGGTGTTGCTGGTCAATGGAGAGGACCTGAGTGGAGCAGAGCACTGTACCTATCAGCAGAAACTTCCAGCAGGGCCGCTTGTTCTGCTCATCCACCAAGATGGTGGCTGCATCTGCAAGAGAACAGAGGGGCAGATTTCAGACAGGATCCACCAGGAAACATGGGAGGTCAGGGTGGAAGCCACAGGCCTGGACTATAGCTGGACACAAGCACTTCCTCACACTGACATCTGTTGGGAGGAAAGAGCTCCCATCCATGGAAGAGCACAAGCAGTGGACGACACAGGTGGGGATGCTGAGCAGTGGACCCCGGCTTCGGGAGACCCCAAGCCTACCCACCCCATCCAGAACTAGCCAAAGGCAAGAACTGGGTTTTAGGTCAGAGGCTGTTGATTTTGGCTGTGCAATGGAATCACCTGGGGAGCCTTGTAAAAATCCTGGAGCCACAGAACCTCTCTGTACTGTCTTTGCAACTTCCCATGAATCTATAATTATTTCAAAATAAAAGCTACATCTCTCCACAACCACGACTGAAACCGGCTGCTCTCCATATTCCCTCCAGACACTAGCTGTGGGCACTCAGAGTCACATCACACTGGCCGTGGCGGGCTTTGTGGCAATCATTCTGGATACCCGGATTTTTCCTTTCTTTTCATCATATATGTATTGTTTTAAGTTTTATATGCTTCTTTGTAGGCAAGGTATCAATGAGTCATATCCACAGGTAAGACATTTAACTAAGGACAGTACCCTGATTCAGAGACTCTTAGGTCTGCCCTGGAAGAGGGGAGAAGCCAGGCCTGTGCTGGAACCTTTCTGGTCTACCACCTCTTCTAGAGGCCACTTGGGGTAGAAGAAAAGCCAGGGATTAAGGAACCTGAGCTAAAGTCCCAGCTACACATGACCACGGGCAAGGTGCTTGATGTCTCCAAGTCTCAGTTTCCCCACACGTAAAATGGGAAAAAAAAACTCCCACTTGGCAGGCTGCTGTGAGAGTGTGATAAGATAATGGACAAGAAGCACTTGGCAGAGTCAGGCAGTGGTTCCCGGCCCTGGCTGCACGTTAGAATCACCCGCAATGCAGGAACAATTCAATCAGTCTCTGGGATTGGGCCCAGCCTCCAGCCTCCGCATCATGCTGCCCAAGTGGGGCGAATGTACAGCCAGGACTGAGAAGCTCTGCGGTAGGTGCTCAACAAACGGAGCGATTATTTCATTTCTCTTCACAAACCTGCTCTGTGGTGCTCACATCTCCATTTTGCAGAGTGGGAAACTGAGGTTTAGAAAGGGAAAATGATTTGCCTGTGGGCATGCAGTTAGGAAGTGGCAGCATCAGGTCTGACCCCCGATGTGAGTCTAAGGCCTGCTCTTTCCCGTGCTGCAGGGTGTACAGCAGACACTGATGGGGCCTCCTCCTTTCCCCAGGACAGCAGTGTATGGGAGGCAGGAGCTCCAGGGTCAGGAGTTACTCACCAGGGTGGCCTGGCAGAGCCATGGGTGGGACGAGCAGGGTGGGAAAGGGGTCCATCTGTTAGCACTGGGCTGATTAGACTCAGCCCACCCAGATGGTGCTGTCCTGCCTGCCCTTCCCGGGCTGATGTGGGGAGTGGACATTGAACATTGCCTAAGACCACCCCAGCCCGGCCGGAGCCAGCGCAGCTGAGCTGGAGGGCGGCTAAACCTGAGCCCTAGACAAGGGCTCTGGCTGGATGGCTGAGTGTGGGAGGAGAGTTCCTGGCTGCTCATTTTCTGACAGGTGGTTCTTATCCCTGGCCATACATTAGAATCACCAGGTGGGTTTTTTTGTTTTTTTTTTTAAAGTACATGGAGGCTGGGACCCACTCCTCCTAGGCTCTGCTTTAATCCTGAGGGGAATCAGAATTGTTAAAAGCTACTCAATGACTCTGAAGTGCACCCAGGGCTGAGAATCTCTGGCCCAAGCCCTGCGTAAAGCAGCCTGCACTCCTCTGCTTGGTGTTCAAGGCTCCTCGTGATCTGACCCTGTTGGTCCTTCTCGCTTCATCTCCCAAAACTGACGGCTGCCCTGGGGCCCCATGTTTGTTCGTTCATTTAGATGTTCATTTAGCAAACATTTACCAAGGGCATCCTGTGTGCCAGGCACCACGCCAGGCCGAGGGCTTAGTGGACAATAAGTCAGATCAGGTCCTTTTCCTTCCAGTCTGATAGTCACAGTAACCCATGTGGAGATAAACAGGTAAGCATTTGGCAGGTAGCTGAATGGCCTGACCTGGCTCAGGGTCTGCCTGAATGAAGCTCTGAGGTGGTTCACGTCACCTGGCTTGGGGAGTGGGGAGAGCAGCAGGAAGGCAATGCCCGCAGAGGGAAGAGTAACACGCAAACAGTTCATGCAGTGGCCAGTGGGGCTGGAGCTCAGAGGGAGAGGCCAGCAAGGTATGGCGGCCTCAGCTGGACAGGGGCTCTGCCAAGAACACACTATTGTAACTGGGCATGAGGCCTGTCTTCCCATGCCTGGGACAGTGGGCCCTGTTTTACTCATCTTGGTGCTGTCAGAGCCTATCTGGGAGTGAGGACACATTAGGTGCTCACCAAGTGTTGGCTGAAGGAGTGAGCCTACTACGTAAAGAGTCTTAGGCCCACCCTTTGGTGGACCAGTAGGCATCATTAGCGCTCATTAAACCCTTATGAGCCATACAGTCATTGTGAGATTACTGAGCTTTTGTCACAGCTTTGGGAGGTGGGTCCTGTCACTGTGGCTGTTTTACACATGACAAAATTAGGGTCACCCTGTGAGTGAGTGACAGAGCCAGGACTGATGTATGCTGACTCTGGGCCTGGGCTTGCCCTGACTGTGGCGATGGAATGTCAGCCCTTCTGAGGGCTAAGGGACCGGGCCAAGGCCATGAGGCTGGGGGCAGAGGGGCTCAAGTTGAGTCCCAGCCCAGCTAGGGCACCACGGAGCCTCCTCAGAGTCTGTGCATTGCTCAGGGTAAGCTGGGGTCCAGGGAAAGCCTCTTGAGGGTGTGGAAAGAGCTTGGGCCCAGTGCAGGCACCGGCCACTGGGGCCCAGGGCAAGGCAATCCACCACTCTGGACCGCAAAGAAACTTGTATGTGGGGACACTGCGACATCTGCCCAGCTTCCCCACAGAAGCTGTTCTGAGCACTGAATGTGGAACTGATGCGGATGTGGGAGGACCCTGGGAATGTGGGAGCCCTGAGAAGGGGCAGATGGTCACGCTGTTTCATCTTTTCTACAAGTACCAATGGCCCTTCTGGGCTGAGATGGGGACTAGGAACAAACAACAAGGGGACCATTGAGGCCCAGCTCCATGCCAGACTCCAGGCCACAGCTCAAATGGACTTGGGGTACAGGGAGCCTTTCCCTGACACCAGCACCAGAGGCCTCTAGGCACACAGAAGACCTCCCACCACTGAACTCCCCCTTTGTCTCTACTCCCAGCCCCTTACATCCACAGCCAGACCTGGTCCACTGAGTGGCCAGGCCACACTCCCTCATCTGAGCCTGAGCCTCAGCATCCTCATCTGAAATGGGGAGGGCCTAGGCGAGCTTTCCAAATGCCATGCCTAGGCCATACCCCAAACCCACCTCTGGAGATGGGGTCTGGGACTGGTGTTTTTTATTTCAAGGTCTGGGATGGGACTCAACTTGACACCTCTCTGCCCCAGCCCATTCTGCATCCAGGGTTGAGAACCACTACCTTAGAATTCTTGAGATAAGCAAAGGACAAATGACAAACCATGGAAGCCTGGCCTGCAGCACGTGCTCACGTCCTTCTGGCGAGTCCTGAGTCTTACCTCAAGGACCTCTCCCTTTTCCCACATCTTGGCTGCTGGGATTCAGTTCCTTCTTTCTGAGTTCAGGGCTCAAGTCTCTGCACCGTCCCAGAATCCTGCTCCTCAGTTTGAGGGTGTGAGCCCCACCCAACTCACTCCAGGGCTCCTGGCTTACCCCTGCCCCACAGCCAAGCTCCCTCTCCACTTGGTCTGGCTCTGGGCCTCCAGCTTCTGCCAGCTCCGTCGCTCTTCCCCAGGGTGCACGTCTAGTAATAACAGCAGTGCAGCCGCAGCAGCAGTCACAGTCTTACAAGCACCTCCGGGTGCCAGGCCCTGTGCTCGGGTCTTACACCCCTGAGGTGCATTCACCCCAATTGCATCTGCTCTGCGAAGACTTTCCCGGAAAAGCCTCCCTCTGGCAGCTCGGTTATTCATCCATCTGTCCAGCCATCATTCAACAACCATTCCTGTACGCCCAGTGCTCACCATGCAGCAGTCAGTCATAGCTTTCAAATATAGCTCTGGTCATGTCAGCCCCTGCATCAAGCCCTTCAAGGGCTGCCTTCTGCCCCCAAGACATCCTGATGCCCTTATTGCTGCCTCCGTGGGTCTGTATGATCTGGTCCCTGCCCCGTCAGCCCTTACCATTCTCACCTACCACGTGCCAGTCATACCCTCTCCTTTCTGCCCAGAAAACATCAGGTGCCTTCCTCATGGCTGCCTGCTTCTTTGCATGCCCCCTACCCAAAACATTCTGCTCCCAGCACTTGGTGTGGCTAGCTCTTCCCTTCCTTCAGCTGTTCGCTCAAGCATCACTTCCTTGGAGAGGGGCCTTCCTTCTGGCCCCTGTATGCCCATAGCCTGGCCCTGCACCTGGAGAACTGATGATCAAGATTGCTGGGGGACAGGTGTGCACACCCCACCTGCCCATTCAGAACACCCATCTGCCTCAGGGGCAGCAGCTCCCGACCTCCCACTGTTCAGCTTCTCAAAGAGTCCAGGCCAGGATTCTTGCTGACCCATGGTACTTTCTTAGCTGATGGTAAGAAAGGTGAGGGAGCAGGGTCCCGTCCACCTGGCTGCTGAGCCGGTGGGCACCCACCTCGGAACATGTCGTACCAAACCTTCTTGGCCTTGAGGTGCTGCAGCCCATTCAGGTGCTTCTTGCGGTTGTGGAGGCTGTCCTGGAAGGAACGGTCGCAGTAGTCGCAGAAGTATCGCTTTCCCATGGCCACCTATGCCAGGTGCTGCCGCTGCCTGGGAAGCCACAAAGTGCTCATCAGACCCTTGGAAAAAACACCATAAACCATAGCTCACTGTCCACTGGCCCTGACTGAGTGCTCACGGTGGGCTGGCCTGGGTCATGGCTTTGCTTACAGGCACTTGCTCATTTAAACCTCACAACAGCCTGTGAGGAGCTACGTGGCCCTACAATTACAGCCAACACAGACTCCTTCCAGAGTGATTTTTTTAAACAATATTCATGTCCAGCCTCCATCCCAGGCCAATTAAAGCAGAACCTCAGTGGGTGAGGCCTGAGTACCAGTACTTTTTAAAGCCCCCCAGGTAATTCCAATTCCGATATTAGAATTAGGGTGAGAGCCACTGCCTCATACCATCTGGCCAACCTCCCCCCTGCACCACCCACCACCCTACTAGCCTCCCCTCTCTGGCAGTCTCTCCATGCCAACCCTGCCAGCCTCCTTGCTGCTCCTCCCAAGGCCAGGCACACTCCCATTGCAGGGCATCTGCACTGCTGTTCCCCCTGCCTGGGATACGCTTTCCCTGTATGTCTGCCATGCTTGCTCCCGCAACTCCTTCAATCTTTGCTCAAATACCACCTTCTCAGTAAGCCATCATGACCACTTTACTTAAAACTCCAGCTCGTTCCCCAGCTTTCCCCACTCCCTTTATCCTGTTTTATTTTTTCTCATAGCACTTATCACCTTTGAAGTTAAAAGGACTTATTATATTTCTTGTCTCTTTTCCCCAACAAGAATATAAATCCATGAGGGCAGGGATTTTTTTGTTTTATTTGTTGCAGAAGCCCCAGCACCCACAATGGTACTTGGCACAGAGTAGACAGTCAGATATTTGTTGAATGCATGAGTTAATCCCCATTTTCCATATGGGACAACTGAAATTCAAAGAGAGGACGTGATCTGCCTGAGGTCACACAGGTGGCAAGTCAGAATGCAAACCCAGGTCCCTAACGTTGCTGCTTCATCATCGTGCTATCAGGGGTCCTCTTCCACAGCCCATTCAGAGCCTAGAGAGGCTGAAGAGGGTTCAGGCAGCCAATAAGAAACAGCTTCCCAAGTTGATGAGCTAAATGCTCAGATGACAGGTCTCTAGCCAATCATGGTGGGAAATGAGACTGTTGCAGGGTCTTAAGACCCCTTAGCCATGGGGACCCCACCTGGTCCAGGAGCTCTGCACCCCAAGGTAGGTGGCAATTTGATGACTCTCATGGCAAACTCTTGGGTCCCAGTTCAGTGCCACAAGACCAGAGGAGGAGTGGATCCACTCAGGCCCAACAAGGGGGACCTGCAGAGGTGGAGACCCTCACCCTGGAGCTGGAAGCGAGGTGGCCCTTCAGGTCTGTGGTCTGAGCCCTTACTTCACAGAGCAGATACCTGAGGCCCAGGGAAGAAATGACAGTGACTTTCTCAAGGTCACAAGGAAGCAGCTCCGGCTAGCAGTCAAAGTTCCAGACTCCCTGAACCTATTGCCGTCGAGTCAATTCTGACACACAGCAACCCTATAGGACAGAGTAGAACTGCCTCATAGGGTTTCCAAGGAGTGGCTGGTGGATTCAACCTGTTGACCTTTTGGTTAGCAGCCGACCTCTTAACCACTACACCATCAGGGCTCCCTCCAGACTCCTAGGACCTGGTAAATAAGGTGAAGCTGTGACTTGATCAACAGGGTGGACTGAGGGGAATGCATCGTGGAAGGAAGAGACAGGGGAAGAACACAGAGAGAAACCAGCCTTCTGGACAGTACAGAAAGCCAAACAATTTGATGCAGAAAGCCATTCCTGCGGCAGACAGGGACAGCTAGCCATTAATTCAAGGGCTGTAATGGGATCAGGAACAGACAGCCATTCAAAATGAAAACGTATAAAACCTCTCTTCTCCCATTACTGCTGAGAAACCATGTACCAGACACATGGACTTGATATATTAAATTTGGCAACTCTAATACACCCCATCTTGCCAATAAGCTTATAGGAATTGGATTGAAATTGTAAAAGATGAACGTTTAACAGCCAAGTGCTTAACCAAGCCATTCACGAACCTTGATGCTTTGGGGAGCTGCTGGCTCTGGAGAGTAATGGGGCAGGAATGGGCAGGGAGGGGTGTCCTTCCAGAAGACCAAGATGGAACAGTGGCTCTGCAGCAGACTTAGCTGGACAAAACCACACAGGACACTGAAAAGATTGCTGTGTGACCTTGGGCAAGTCACTTCTCCTCTGTAGGCCTCTACTTTTGCTGTAGGAAAATGAGACAGTGGATCCGATTGGCTGATTGCTTGAGGAGTGATAAAGAAAAGTTAGTTTATTTGAATGGATTATTAATAAGAGTAATAGCAGCAAAAATAACAATAATAATGCCCAGCATTGAGCAAGTACTCAGTAAATGTTATCTATTACTAAACCAAAACCAAACCAACCCGTTGCCATCAAGTCAATTCCAACTCATAGTGACCCTATAGGACAGAGTAGAACTACCCCACAGGGTTTCCAAGGACTGGCTGGAGGATTCGAATTGCCAACCTTTTGGCTAGCAGCCAAATTCTTAACCACTGTGCCGCCATGGCTCCTACCTATTACTAGAGCTAATAACTTATTGAGCACCTACTATGTGCCAGGCTCTAGGCTCAAAGCTTTAAATGTATCATCTCACTTAACCTTCAGGACAACCTGTGAGGTAGGGACTATTACGCTTTTTCAGATGAGGGAACTGAGGCTCTGAGAAGTGAAGTGACTTACCCAAGGCCACACCGTGAAAAAGGAGCTGAGATGGACTTAGAATCCTGGCAGTGTGACTCCAGAGCCCACACTCCTAATCACTTATGAAAGTCTCCTCCCAACAAATCATAATGATGACAGCTTTCCTTTGTTAACCTCGGACTGCACCCCTGGGACCATGCTGGCCACTTTAAACTGCAAGAGATACCTCCATTTTACAAATAAGACAATGGATGCTCAGAGAGGTCACCCTTCTAGAAGGGGCAGAGCAGCCTGGGGTTCAGGTCTGCTAGGAAAGCCTGAGTTCACTCTATCATGCTAATTGTCCCAAATACCAATCCACCAAGAAATCAAGACCATGGGGCCATCCCTCTCTGCCCCCTCCCTGCCCAGCAACACTGACCCAAATGATGGACACACAGCAGCTCTGCCTGCCCATCCTTCCTTTACCCACCCTGGCCACCCTCACCTGTAGTGCCTGGCACATGGGACACACTCAATAGTTGAGGACAGGTCAGTGGGACCCTGTGTTTTAGTCCCAGCTCTGCCAGGACCACAGGGAGCCTCTGGCTCAGGGCCTTGCCCTCTCTGGGCCTCAGTTTCCCTGAGTATAAAGCAGCAAGAGGGTGGCTGGACTAGGTGACCTCTAAGGTGATCAGATGAGAAGATGCCCACGACTGTGCCTTCCACCAAGCACATCCAGCACTCAGGTTAGGGAGAACGCCGGCACCGTGGTCCCTCCAGACCTGAACCCCACAGAGCATGGCCAGGGCAGGGCCCTATACTGATCATCTCCCCCTGCAGGGCAGGTCATACCACCCCCATCTCAGAGCAGGATACTTGGCCTGGGGAGGGACTGAGTACAGGGCCTGCCATCACTTCGTTCTCATGCCCTGGGAGCCGTGTGGAAAAAGTGCTGAGAGCTTGGCTCCAGAGTCAGACGGTCTGGGTTAAATCCAGGTGCCACCATTTTCTACCTCTGTGACCTTGGGCAGTTATTTAACTTCAGGTTCAGTTTCCTCCAATGAAAACTAGGGTAATAACAGTGTCCACATCATGGGGTTGCTGTGAGAGGCACTTAGCACAAGGTCAAGAGGCCCCAGTTAATGCTGCTGCCATCACCATCATTATTACTGGCCTCCAAAAGTCTGTGTCTCCAAAAACACAGGCTTATGACAAGGAGCAGAATGTCAGTATCAAAGTGACCTTTGGGGCCTGGTGATCAGTATTACAGATGAGGAAAATAAGTCCAGAAGAGGGGAAGTAAGCTGCCCAAAGGACACAGCACAAGAGGCAGAGGTGGGACTGGACCCTCAGGCCCCCACCGGTGGCCCCAGCTCCCGCTCTGTCATGACAGCTGTGCTAAGCACCTGCCGCCCAGGCCTGCAGACTGGCTGCAGTGGGGCCAGTGTTTCCCGCCTACCTCCCAGGCCTGTCCCCATGGAAGCAGAGGCCTGGTTCTGGGCTAGGACACTGGCCTTCAGTAAGGTGATCTTGGCCAGGCATTACCTAGGCACGTACTTCTAGGACTGTTAACCCAACCCTCCCACTTCAGGGCCTTCGTGCACTTTCCAATCACACAAAACGGTCAGCAGCCTATGGGCTGGATTTCAGCTCTGACTCACCCCCTCTGCCAGGTGTCCTTGTACAAGACACAACCTGCACCATTGCACTTGGCAGCCCTGGGGTAGGGGTCAGGTAAGGGGGAAGCGGGGGACAGCTGGAATGTCTCTAGACAGCGTCCAGACACCAGCATGGGTTGCTGACTAAGCTGGCCCTCTCTGCCTGTGATTCACCATCCTGAGGCTGGCTCACTCCACAGCATGTGAGTGAGGCCTTGTCCAGAACACAGAACAATCACCCTACTTGCTCGCTGGGAACACAGGTGGTGCCACCCACCACTCCTGGCGACCACGGTTACTGCAGCATCTGCTGGCTCCTTGGAGCTTCGCCAGGTGACAGAGCTGGCTCCTCGTGGCTGAGATGCAGTAGGCAAGGTCAGTGGGGCAACCCTCCTGGGACACACAGGATGGGATTCGAATCCCAGCTCTGCCACCTATAAGCTGGGTGATCTCAGGAAAACGATCATCCCCGAGACTGTCCTTCGCTATAGAACAGGGCTCCCGCCACTGCTGGGGACCTACCAAGGTGGTTTAAGTAAGGTGCCTAGCATACAGTTGGTGCTCCAAGAACGAAGGCTGTTTCCTTTTCTTACTATTATTATCCAGGTGGCTCCCTCCTGACACCCAATTTAAAATCTCAGCGGCAGGCACTCCTGCCCCTTACAACCTGCTGTTTTCCACAGCACAAGGCACCTTCTCACATGCTGACCTAATGCCATGCCCATCTGCTCCCCGCCCCTGCCCCCCAGGTTACATTCCCAGCAGCAAGGCCCCCAGCCAAGGCATCACATAGCCAGAAATTCACACTCAGGTCTGGCTGACCCCAGGCCCAGTTGTCTGCTTGTCCAACTGCTGTTGGACCAGGGCCTGGCACACACTAGTGCCACATAAGTGCTGGCAGAATGAGTGAGCGAGTGACCCGCAGAGTCCGAGGGCCCCTCCCCGGCTCACCGGCAGCACGATGCTTTCTGTTTCTCAGCTGTAATCTGGGGATGAGGAATGGGAATAGAAGAAACGGAAGGACCCAAAGGCAGCTCTCTCACCCCCAGCCCCCACCAGGACTTCTGACTCAGCAGTGCCCCAGGCCTGGCCAGCTAGGCGGCTCACCATTTAGCCCTGTTCTACAGGCTTAAACGAGGCCTGGCTGTCCTGTGGAACCCAACTTCAGTCTTTTGGGCTTAAAGAAAGGATCGCTAACTAGTTGAGACACTGTGGGATGGAAGAGGAAAGAAAAGGGAATGGTGAGATGGGGGGAGATAGGTTCAGATTTGATTCTTGCATGCTAGGCACCTGATTTTCATTTTATTTAATCCTCACAGAGACCCTCTGAGGTAGAGGTGAAGGGGTTCCATTTCGCAGATGAGGAAACAGACTCAGAAATACTCCTAATTTGCTCAAAGCCAAGGCTAGGAGGGGCAAGGATAACACCTCGCCCTGAGTGCAGAGGGCTCCGATGTCCCCTCAGACTGGTGGGGTGGGGGACCAAAGCTGTGAGGAGCAAGTCCCCCAGCCAAGGCATCACACAGCCAGGATTCACACACAGGTCTGGCTGACCCCAGGCCCCATTCTCTCCTCACTCACCAGTCCGCTGGGAGGCTGTCATAGGGCAGACATTCGTGCTTCATCAATATTCTTGGTTCCTCGCATTGCATGTGCCTTGGGTTCTGGGCGCCTTGGCACAGGGCTAAAATAAGCCAGCAGCTCAGCCCTGGCCAGGAGCTGGGATGCGTACTGTAATTATCCTGGACTTGTGCTCACCACATGCTGCCCTCAGGCTCACCTGTCATTTCTTCTAATTATGGCACCACCAGACCCCAGGAAAACAGTAAACTGCAGTCAGAGGATGGCTTTATAGCACCTACCAGGAGCGCAGCAATGTCCTGGCACCACACATGCCTGCCGTCTGGAGATGATGGCATCAGGATAGCCCCATGAGGGTGAGTGCAGACTGCCCTGTTTAGGACTCTGCTTCTACTGATGTGCCACGAGGACCCAAACACCTTCTCTGCCAGTATGTTTGGGTATCCCTCCAACACAGCCTCTCATCCTGACCTTGTTCATAGGTTCACCTTCCACCACCTCTTGGGGTGAGGTGCATCATCTTATTCCTGACAGTCGTGGGCAGTGGGAGCCCCACTCACGGCAATTTCTAACTTAGCAGATCTTGGGGTGGGGGGCGGGCAAATCTATGGAAGTTCTGATGCAAAGTCCACAGACTACACTCAGAGAAATGCTCCTGAAGGAGATGAGACTGAAGAACAGAGAGGGCAAGAGTTTGCTCAAGTTACATAGACCATTCAAGCCAATCTTCTGAAGTTGTTTTTCCTTAAACACAACTACCCTAATCACTCAACCCGTGTCTGAGTCCCATCCCTGGTACTTTCAGGCTGTGTAACCCTCAATGAGATAGACTAATGCAATAGCCACACCAATGGACACAAACATACCAATGACAGTGAAGATGGTACGGGAGCAGGCAATGTTTCATTCTGTTGTACGTAAGGTTGCCATGAGTTGGAGCTGGCTCAACAGCAACTAACAACAACAACCCTTTCAGCAAACTACTCACCCTCTGAGCCTCATCTGTGAAATGGGGGTAATAATACTATTTCATCGGTTACTGTTAAGACTGAATCGTGCATGTGAGGTGCTTAGCACAGTGTCTAGCACACGGACACTGCTCAGTATGCATTTGTGGGTGTGGTAACAGTCTCCGAAATGGCCTCCAATGATCTCCACCTCCTCGTATTCACACCCTTGTACAGACCTCTCCCATGTGTTTTCAAGAGGCCGCAGCAGAGGTGATGGTATGTCATTCCAAGATTAAGTTATAAAAGATACTGCGGCTTCCATTTTAGTCTCTCTCTTTCTCTGGTCACTGAGAAGCTGGCAGCTATATTGTGAGCAGCTGTATGGTGAGGCCCACATGACGAGGAGCCGAGGCTTCTGGCCCACAGCCACATGAGGAAGTCTGGAAGTGGATCCTCCAGTCCCAGTTAAGCCTTCAGATCAGAATGCAGCGCTGGCCAATAGCCTGACTGTGACCTTGTAAGAGACCCTGAGCCAGAGCCACCCAGCTAAGCTACTCCCAAATTCCTGACACTCAGAAGCTGTAAGATAATAAATGTTGTTTTAAGTCCATAAGTTTTGGGGTAATTTGTTATGCAGCAATAGATAACTAATGCGGTGGAATAAATTAATGAAAAAACGAAATCACCTTACAATCTGTGATGGCCACAGGTACAAAGTATCCCATATTCCAAAGCACTCTTGAGCCAAGTCCAAGGGGGGCCCCTCCTTCCACTTATATGTACACAACCCTAAGGCTCCACAGTTCTCATTCATCCCTTCATCAGGCAAGCATTAGCTGAGCACTCCCTCTCTGCCAGACTGGAGTTCACATCTCACGGCATACAGTTCCTGTTCTCATAAGCAGGGACACTGAGTACACACTGGTGTGACTGAAACAGTATGTCCCCCAATAACAGTACTGGGTAATGAGCTCTGCAGCAGAATGACGCACAACGTGCTGGGGGCACTGACCAGAGGCACCTGCATTGACAGGGAATTCTTCCAAGGAAATGATCAGAGATGACCACACAGTTCTAGGTACCAAGATAGTCACTGCAATGTAGCTTATCCAAAGGTTCAACAGTAAGAACCAAACCACTTACCATTAAGCCGATCCCAACTCACGGCAACCCCTCGTGTGTCAGAGTAGAAGTGTGCGCCATAGAGTTTTCAATGGTTGTGATCTTTCAGAAGTAGATCACAAGGCCTTTCTTCCAAGGCACCTCCGAGTGGACTCAAACTTCCAACCTTTTGGTTAGCAGCCAGGCACATTAACCATTGGCACCCAGGGACTCCCAACAAGAACAGCTGACATTCTCCATTGCTCACTACCTGCCAGGATGCTGCTCAGTGCCCTGTGTGGGTCGTGGTGGGGGTCAGTGACACGATGCACACAGCCTGTGAGCTTAGTTCTACTGTTATCCTCATCTTACCCTGGAGAACACTGAGGGCAGAGAGAGCCCACAGCTGGCAAGGAGCAACAAGGCTCACAACCTACACGAGCCACGTCTGTTGAATGGAGTACCACATAGCCATTAAAAGTCAAGTCCAAGGAAACATTCCTTCTTGCGGGAAAATGTTCATTCTTGTATCACAATATGGACAACATGATATTGCTTTTTAAAGAAGAAAGAACCCCCTCCCCTTTTCTCTGTGAACACACACACGGAAAAAAACTAGAACAGACAAAAAACATTTACTGCGGTTATGTCTAGATAATAGGACTATGGGTGAGATTTTTTCCATTTGTTTTTCTATTTTCTAAGTTTCTACATTTAGCATGCATTGTTCCAAAAACACCTCAAAAAATTCCCTTCAAAAATGTAGAAAATTTGCCCTTCTTCTCCCTTAAAAGTTGCCATGGATGGCTGCTGTGACCTGTTTCACCTGGATGAACAAGTGGCAGTGGTGGCTGAAAGGGACAGAGGAAGACATTTCCCTTAGAACCTGGCTGAAGGCTGACAGGGCGACCGTAGTTCCGACCAAACCTGGTCAGCCTAGCACACTCTAAAACCCAGTGAAGGTCAGCCGCACCCAAATCTGGGCTCCAAGGAGCTGCAGGCTGGAGACACAGTTTCTCATCAGACAGTTACAGGTCCCAGGGGGCCAGAGTTTCCAAACAAGAAAGGTAAAAATAGTCTAAAGGAGGCTCCTGAACCAAATACCCAGACTCAGAACCACCGCTGCCTCCTCCTTCTCCCACCCCCAGTCTGGACTTCAAATATTAGCTGACCCTTGCCATCACTACTGTTACTGCGGCCCGAGTCCAGTCCTCGTATCTGGGCACAGCCTCCTCAGTCCACCCCACCCTGGGCAGTATCTGATCAACCCTTCTAAAAGAACTGCTGCTGAAAAGCTTCCATGGCTCCCCACTAGGGAACTCGCTAAAAGTGAAGCCTCCCGGGTCAGATCCCCAGCAGTTCTGACTCGCTAGACCTGGAGTAAAGACCAGAAATCTGCGTTTTTAACCACTGATCCCAGTACTACTGTACTTAGCTGTTGTCAAGTCAGCTACCAATTCATGGCGGCCCCACGCACAATGGGACAGAATGCTGCCCAGCCCTGCTCCACCCCACGATCGGCTGCAGACGGGGCCCTAGATCCACAGTGTTTTCTTGGCTGATTTTTCAAAGTAGATCACCAGGACTTTCCTCCTGGTCTGTCTTAGTCTATCAGCTCCGCCGAAACCTGTTCAGCATCACAGTAACATACAAGCTACCACTGACAAATGGGTGGTAGCTGCACAGAAGGGTCATTGGCCAGGAATGGAACCTGGGTCTCCCGCACGGAGTATGAGAATTCTACCTCTCAACTACCAACGACCTCAGTCCTCGTGTACGGAGCCCTAAGAAGCAAAGGCCTGGAGTATTAAGCATACCCCTGGTCATTCACCTCTTCATTCCCCACATTCTAAAGGCAGCCTCTGCTAGAAACAGCCACTCTGGGTGGACACACTGTTGTTGGTATTGTCAAGTTGTTCATAGTGACCCTGTGTACAACAGAACAAAATGTTACCCACTCCTGTGTCATCCTCACAATCATTGTTATCCTTAAGCCCGTTGTTGTTACAGCCATGTGTCAGTCTATCTCCCAGAAGGTCTTTCTCTTTTTTGCTGACCCTGTACTTAACCAAGCATGATGTCCTTCTCCAGGGACTGGTCCCTCCTGATAACATGTCCAAAGGACCTGAGATGGAGTCTTGTCATCCTCGCTGCTAAGGAGCATTCCAAGACAAATTTGTTCGTTCTTCTGGTAGTCCATGGTATATTCGATATTCTTCACCAACACCATAATTCAAAGGCATCAACTCTTCCTGGGTCTTCCTTATTCACTGTCCAGCTTTCCTGTGCATATGAGGTGAATGAAAATACCATGGCTTGGGTCAGGCTCACCTTAGTCCTCAAAGTGACGTCTTTGCTTTTAACACTTTAAAGAGGTCTTTTGCAGTCGATGTGCCCAATGGAATACACCATTTGATTTCTTGGCTGCTGCTTCCATGGGTTTTGACTGTGGATCCAAGTAGAATGGAATTCCTGACAACTTCAATATTTTCTCCATTCATCATGATGTTGCTTATTGGTCCAGTTGTGAGGTTTATTTTTTTAATGTTGAGGTGTAATCCATACTGAAGGCTATAGTCTTTGATTGTACTCTTCACTTTCAGCAAGCAAGACTGCATCATTTGCGTATCGCAGGTTGTTAATGAGTCTTCCTCCAATCCTACATAGCCCAATTTCTCAGATAATTTGCTCAGCATACAGATTGAGTAAGTATGGTGAAAGGATACTACCCAAACACACACTTTTTTTATTTTAAACCCTGCAGTATCCCCTTGTTCTATTTGAATAATTGTACAGGTTCCACATGAACACAACTAAGAGTTCCAGATTCCCATTCTTCACAACCTTATCCAGAACTTGTTATAATCCTCACAGTTGAATGCCTTTACATAGTCAATTATAGAGGTAAACATCTTTCTGGTATTCTCTGCTTTCAGCCAAGATCCATCTGATATCAGCAATGATATCCCAATGATATCTGGATCCTTGCCCCAATCAGAAATCATTGTGATTATGAATAACCTCAGCTTGCTGTGATGGTAATCCCAACTTGCTTAGAATGCTAAGCATAACTCATCTGAGTAGATGGAACTATTTTTTTTACCGTGGAAATATCCTGTAATACTCCTGGAAAGCTTAGAACTGAAAATAGAAGTGGTAGGGTAAATCAAACTCCCTGTATTAATGTTCCTGCCCTAAAACTGGTAATAATCCATATATATTTCTTATTAAAAAAGTATCTGTAATATTTCAAAGAATTTGGCATCTTGAGTATCTGACAGATGAGCATTGTGATTCCAGTTTAAAATACAAAGTCAAAATATATAGTTAGGTAATTGGTAAAATATATCAGTAATTGATAAAGATTTGCAATTTTGAGAGGTCAACAGTGGTTGGAAACGGTGGCTGCAAAACAATCATCTAAAATCAAACCTGTTGCTACTGAGTCAATTCCGATTCATAACAACCCTACAGGACAGAACAGAACTTCTCCATAGCGTTTCCAAGGAGTGGCTGGTGGATTTGAACTGCCAACCTTTCGGTCAGCAGCCAAGCTCTTAACCACTATACCACCAGGGATCTAGGATGCTATAAAAACTACTGAAGGGGTGTCCCCATATTCTAATTCCATATCAGAGGTAGAACCTGTAATTTTTTTTTTTTTTTTTTGCTCCCCAGACTGAGAACCACTGACATGAAAGAATATGACTGTCTGTGGAAAGTATTGAAATGTTTAAAAGAACACGAAATTCATTACACTTGTAAGTTTAGTTTATTAGATTTTCTAAAACTAAGTATTCTAGGGAAATTCTGCTTGTTAGGTTATCCATCTGAAATGCTAAAAAAGGAAATAAAATATGTTAAATTTATAAATACACAAACCACTGACATAAAAGAATTTGACTGTGAAAAGTATTGAAATGTTTAAAAGAACACGGAATTCATTATGCTTATAAGTTTAGTTTATTAGATCTTCTAAAACTAAGTATTCTAGGGAAATTGTGCTTGTTAGGTTATCCATCTGAAGTGCTAAAAAAGGAAATAAAATATGTTAAATTTATAAATGCAGTTAAATGTTTAAGGGAATTTAATTAAGCTGTAAATAGGACTGGCTATTTAAAGGAATTTAGTTTGTTCAACTTGAGTCAAACATTAATCAAAGAAAAAGTTAAGGTCATTTTTCTCTATTTTGCTAGATTTATTTATAGAATAATAATCTCTAAGTTGAAACAAAAGGCTTAAAGACAGTTGGGTTTTTAAAATTGTTACTCTAAAATGAGAATTAATTTAAAAGGCAAAAAATAAAACATGCCACACCTTAACCTCCAGTGATCTCCCATACTCATCCCACCTAAGAATGATTCCTGTCTCTCTGAAATTCCCATCAGCCATATTTGATGCTGATGACTAGCAAGGCGTAAGTATTCTTTCCCTGCAGCCTCACTGCTTCATGACCCAAAGGACTACCAGGATGCTCTGCAAATAGTAAATAACCACAGTAAGGGTAACTCTTCATGTGTACAGCATTTCACATTTTTTCTTTCCAATCCCCTAACTGAGCATTACTGTTGCTTTTTCAACATGGAAAAAATATGGCCCAGAGAGTAACTTCCTCATCAAGGTCACACAGAGGCAGAAAGCAAATCCAGGCCTGGAGTCCAGCCCTGGGTTTTGAATGCCACCCCTGTCCTGATTACTTCTATCTCTGGTTTAGACCTCCCTCTGAACCCCAGACTCATATCCCATCTGCCTCCTGACATCTCCACTTGGATGCCTAACCTCTGCTCAAACTTACAGAACCAAACAGAACTTAAGATCGTCTACGATCTTGTTAGTGGCACTTCTGTCCATCCAGTTGCTGACGTCAAACTTAGATGTCATCCTTGATTCCTCTTTTCTTGCACAACCTACACACATTTGTCACCTTGTTCTGCTAGTTATACCTCTCAAAATGCATCCCAAATTTAACTACTACTCTAATTTACACCCTAATCTAAATTACCATCTTTCCTCTACTGAGACACGGCAGTATCTTCCCCTCTTCAGTCCACTCTCCAGAGGCACCAGAATGATGGTATTAAAATGCAAATTATATAATTTCACATTCTTGCTTAAAACTCTTCTACACCGGCTTCCGAATGCAATTGGAACAAAATAAAATACTCCTTACTATGGACTACAAGGCCAGATGTGAGGTGACCTGAGCCCACTCTCTACAGTTCACTGGGCTGCTTTCCCGCAAACACTTAAGGACTGCAGCTGCCTCAGGGTCTTTGCATCAGCTTTTCCCTAGGTTTGATAGCTCAAACGTCATCCTCGAGAAGCCTTCCCCATCACCCTGTCTAAAACAGCACACCTCTCCTCCCTAATCCCATCAACTTCTCTGTTCTTCAAAGTACTACTTATTTGTCCTTCCTGTACCTCCCCATCCGCCCACACATGCACTAGAGCGAGGGCCCCATGAGTGAAGGGACTTATTCACCAGTGGGTCCCCAACGCATGGCCAAGAGGACGCGCTTAAAACACATTTGTTGAATGGATCTACTACTCCAAAGCCCATGCTCTTTTATTCCCAAGAAGGAATGAGTGAGTGGTCACAGGTCTCCCGCCTTCCAGGTCAGGAGACCCGGGAGGGAGGAGAACAAAAAAGCACAGGCCAGACCTAGATCCACGGCCCCTTCCCTTGAGGAATTCAGCCCCCAGGATCCGACTTTCACCACAAGCTCAATTTCTAGGCCTCGGAGACAGGGCGAGAAGACTAGCCAGCAGGGCTCGGACGCCAAAGTTCGCTTGCCCCTCTACCAATCCCCCACCCCACGCCGTGAAGTAGTTCGCACCGCCCTGGGTACGCGAACTGAGAAGGACGAGATCCGGCCCTCCGACGGGGAGGAAAGGAACTAAGACTCGAGCCCCTCAACGACCCGCGGAAGAAGGTACCTGGCTCCGCTGGGCCGAGCGGCTCCGGGCTCCTCCTCCTGCGCCCTTGCGTCCCCGCACTGCTTGCTGGGATCCGTAGTCCTTCCTTGGTTAGTAAGTCCGCCTTTCCCAGAAACCTTTGGGAATCAAAACAGCGCCCTCGGGAGGGGGAAGCAGAGGAAGCGCAAGGACTTCTGGGAGTTGTAGTTTGAAATAAACCATCAGCAAAAAGATTGAGGAAAGAAATTCGGTAATAAATCCTAGCAAACTAAATTTCGGCTGCGCTAATTTAGAATTTATGGGACTTTTCTCTCTTGCAGGCTAGTAGTTGTCTCTGGATTACAACGACTAGCACTGAGAGTCAGAGGATTCAGAGGAACTACCAGTCCCATAAAGTGTTGCACGTCGAGGGCCTTTGAAGGCGAGATCGGTCGCGGCGCAGGCGTGGTGGTGCGAGTTCGGCAGTAGGAAACATGGCGGCTCGGACGTTTACTGCGAGGTTGTACTCCCTGTTGTTCCGCAGGACCTCCACTTTCGCCCTCACCATCGCCGTGGGCGCCGTTATCTTCGAGCGCGCCTTCGATCAAGGCGCGGACGCGGTCTACGAGCACATGAACGAGGGGGTGAGGGCCTGGGCCGTCCCTGACCTTGGGACCCACCTAAGGGGTGACAGTGGAAGTGGGGGTGGCGCGGCACTCAGTCAGCCTTTCCTAGGAATGGGGGTGAACCGTGGGCGTCTGCTCTTAAGACTGCTGCCTTCTCGGCCAGGTGTAAATCCTGACACGTAAAACGAGGTCAGTAGGTCCCACTTTGCATGGGTTGTAAGTACTGGAGTCTCCCACCCCACGTACCCATTTGTTCATTTGCAGAAGCAAAAACTAAAGCCTGATGAGAGCAAAGGGCTTACTAGGGTACACCACCAGCAAATTAGGGCTGGAACCCGGGTCCCTACCTCTGAGGATTTCAAGGGCAGATTTGAGCAGGCGATGAACATGGAAAAAGCATCTTAGATACTGTGGCTGGCTCTTTCAGATAGCACTTTCGGATTCCCAAGGCTTCCCACGCAGGCAGCTTTGTATTAATAATGGTTAAGAGTGGTGGCTGTGAAATCAGACCCCTGGGTGGGAATACCTGGCCTTGTCACCTAATATTTGTATTACTTTGAGCAACTTACTTAACATTTCTCAACTTTAGTTTTCTTATCGGTGAAATAGAGATAATACTAACTGCCTCAGGGAATTAAATTGTGAGGATTATATCAATGAGATATTGGCAAGGTGCCACAGTGCCTGGTAGGTGGTACAACTCAAAAATAACATTGGTTACATTCCTAGGGGAAGAGTGGAAACATGATTCAGGTAAATAACTACGCCTTTTGAAGTAATATGTGCTAGGTGCTGTGCATGCTTTATGTCATTAAACCACACAACAGCTGCACAGACAAGTATGGTTGTTCCTTCTCTTCAGTTAGAGAAATTTCGGTTCATACTGGGAAAGGCCTTGCCCAGATAGCCCCATTCAGCCCCACAGCCCAGGCAGGCTCTTTCCACTAGTGCTGTATTGCTGGTGTCCAAGACAATTTTCTTCCCGTATGAAAGTGCTGTTACTCTTTCATCTCCTATAAGGGGATCTGTGGGTCACTCCCACTGGTCTGGAAAAGCATCTAAGTTGATTGTTATCACAGCCCACCCATTTCCCTGTGCTTTCAGGAGTGACAATCCAGTCAGTTCCTATCCCAAGGATCATAGGCCTAAAGAAGTAAAAACTGGCACAATATGAAATATGTGGAAACTGTGCACGTAGGGGATTACGTGATACACTTAGGAAGGAGCCCTTGTGGCGCAGTGGTTAAGTGTTCAGCTGCTCACCAAAAGGTTGGTGGTTCTAACCCATTAGCCTGTCTGTGGGAGAAAAGACCTGGCAGTCTGCTCCAGATTACAGCCTAAGAAACCCCATGGGACAGTTCTACCGCGTTATATAGGGTCACTGTGAATCAGAATGGACTCAACGGCAGCAGAACAGCAACATGCACTTAGAAGGTTCCTGGATGGCGCAAACAGTTTCGTGCTAACCAAAAAGTTGGCAGTTCAGATCCACTCAGCAGCATCACAGAAGAAAGGCCTGGCGATCTGCTTCCATAAAGATTACACCCAAGAAAACCCTGTGAAGCGCAGTTCTACTCTGACACATGGGGTCACCATGAGTTGGAATCAACTCGACAGCAACAGGCTTGGTTGTTGTTTTTCATTATGCAGTTAGGACCTCTTGAATAACACATGGAAGTCCAAGAACTGAGATATTTTCCAGACTGTATTCCTTTATACTACCAGTTGCCGTCAAATCTATTCCAGCTCACGCAATGTTGTGTGCTTTTGGTCAGTTCCTTCAGTTTCCTATAAAAGTAAAATCATCCCTTCCCAACCAAAAAAAAAAAAAAAAAACCTGTTGCCATCGAGTTGATTCCGACTCATAGTGACCCTAAAGGACACAGTAGGACTGCCCCATAGGGTTTCCAAGGAGCACCTGATGGATTTGAACTGTTGACCTTTTGGTTAGCAGCCGTAGCTCTTAACCACTATACCACCAGGGTTTCCCATCCCTTCTCAGTTACTTTATATAGTGATTAAGAGCATGAAAGCATTTTATAAATGTTAGGAGCTGTGTATCAACCCTGGTGTTGCTTCCGTTTTACCTACCACAACTAAATGTTTTGAATTCCAGGCTGTCTGACTCCACAGCCCAGGCAGGCTCGTCCCACTGATGCTGTACTGCTGGTGGCCAGGGCAGTTTGTTCTTCCATATGAGAGCGCTGCCTCTCTTTTACGTTTCTCTCAAGTTTGTTTTAGAGACCAGGGCGATGGGGTTAGTCTTTGAAGGTGAGTGGCAAAGCTAAAGGTCTGTGGCTCTTGTCTTTAAAATGCAGAAGCTGTGGAAACACATCAAGCATAAGTACGAGCAAAAAGAATAGTTCCTCAGAAGCCCTCCGCCAGGCGAGAAGGACCCAGCCTGCCCAGTGGCGTTTGCCCAAAGAAAGGCCTCAGCTTGAAGGTGGTGCTCAAGTTACTCGCCAAGGACCACCTTTACCTGCTGGCAAGAAATGGCTTCACCTAACGGACTCGTAACTTCTGCTGGGTGTGAAGTATGTTTAGTCAGCCAGCGGCAAATAAACGTAAATTGTCCTTGATGTCTGCTTCTGAATCAGATGCTTTGTTAACTCACCTGACCTTCACTTGAGGGTTGAGGCCACTATTTTGGGTTTCTGGTTAGCTCCCCAGAATGCCGGTTTTCAAAACATGAGCCAGAGTTGGAGATGTTACCTTCAGCTTTGGCTTCTGAACCTATAATTCCATCCTTAAATTACACAGAGGAGAGCTAACTGGCTTGGCCATGGGGGAGGTTCTGTAACCTTATTGTTAGGTGCCTTCGAGTTGTTCCGACTCATAGCGACTCTGTGCACAACAGAACGAAACGCTGCCCGGTCCTACGCTGTCCTCACAATTGTCACTATGCTTGAGCCCATTGTTGCAGCCACTGTGTCAGTCTATCTCGTTGAGGGTCTTCCTTTTTTTCACTCACCCTCTACTTTTCCAAACATGATGTCCTTCTCCAGGGACTGATCCCTCCTGACAACATGTCCAAAGTATGTGAGACGTAGTCTCACCATCCTTGTTTCTGAGGAGCATTCTGGCTGTACTTCTTCCGAGACAGTTTCATTCATTCTTTTGGCAGTCTGTGGTATATTCAGTGTTCTTCGCTAACACCACAATTCAGAGGCGTCAGTTCTTTGGTCTTCCTTATTCATTGTTCAGCTGTCACATATATATGAGGTAATTGAAAACACCATCCTTGGGTCAGGCGCACCTTAGTCTTCAAGGTGACATCTTTACTTCTCGACACTTTAAAGAAGTCTTCTGCAGCTGATTTGCCCAAAGCAATGCATCTTTTGATTTCTTGACTGCTGTTTCCGTGGGTGTTGATTATGGATTCAAGTAAAATGAAATCCTGGACAACCTCAATCTTTTCTCCGTTTATCATGATGTTGCTTATTGGTCCAGTTGTGATGGTTTTTATTTATCTTTTTATGTCGAGGTGTAATCCATACTGAAGGCTATGGTCTTTGGTCTTCAACAGTAAGTGCTTCAAATCCTTGTCACTTTCAGCAAGGACAGTTGTGTCATCTGCATAATGCAGGTTGTTAATGAGTCTTCCTCCCATCCTGATGCCCCCATTCTTCATATAGTCCAGCTTCTCAGGATTTGCTCAGCATTCAGACTAAATAGGTATGGTGAAAGGATACAACCCTGATGCACACCTTTCCTGACTTTAAACCATGTAGTATCCCCTTGTTCTGTTCGAACAACTGCCTCTTGATCTATGTAAAGATTCCTAATGAGCACAATGAAGTGTTCTGGAATTCCCATTCTCCGCAATGTTATCCATAATTTGTCATGATCCACACAAGTCAAATGCTCTAGTGTAGTCAGTAATGCACAGGTAAACATCCTTCTGGTGTTTTCTGTTTCAGCCAGGATCCATCTGACATCAGCAATGATATCCCTGGTTCCACATCCTCTCCTGAATCCAGCTTGAATTTCTGGCAGTTCTCTGTTGATACACTGCTGCAGCTGCTTTTAAATGATCTTCAGCAAAATTTTGCTGGCGTGTGATATTAATGACATTGTTCCATAATTTCTGCAGTTGGATCACCTTTCTTGGGAATAGGCATAAATATGGATCTCATCCAGTCGGCTGGCCAGGTAGTTGTCTTCCAAATTTCTTGGCACAGATGAGTGAGCACTTCAGCGCTGCATCCGCTTGTTGAAGCATTTCAGTTCGTGTTCTGTCAACTCCTGAAGCCTTGTTTTTTGCCAGTGCCTCAGTGCAGCTTGGACTTCGTCCTTCACTGCTGTCGGTTCCTGATCATATGTTGTTACCTCCTTGGCCTGTGTATCTTGGGCCATGCCCCACCCTGTGTTCTAGTCTCCACTCTGCCTTTAACTTGTTGAGTGTCTTTGGGTAATGTGCACTACTTCTCTGGGCCACAGCCCATCTTAAAGTTAGACTGGAACTCAAACCTTCTAGAACTGTTCTCTGATGAGTTCAGTTTGTCATGGTACTTATTTGGTGGGTTTGAGATCTCACTAAACCTGTTCTAGCTGTGTGGATCAAGAGCGAACCGCTTGACCTTGCTGAGCTTCAGTTCTCTGATCTGTAAAATGGGGATAGTAGAAGTACTTCCTGTGTGTGGTTTTTGTGAGTATTAAATGAGATGACACATGGAAAGAGGCTTAAGGACCCAGAGATCCAGATAATACCAGAAGCAGGGGCAGATTATTCAATAGACAAGGTAAGCATGGTGCATACCTTGCTTACCAGATCATCTGTGGTGAACAATTTCACATTTTTTCACCACATCAAAGATTCTGCTTCTAGGTAAGACGGGCATCTGTCTCTCTCCCAACCCCACAGCACCTTCCTACAGAATCAAAGCCTCTTTTTAAATTTACAATCCCTGACAGGCAGTGACCTAGTAAGCAAGGTAAGCACGACTTTACTAATCTGCAGTGAAAAATTTCTACAGATGATCTAGTAAGCAAGGTAAGCACTGTGCTTACCTTGCTTATTGGATAATCTGCCCCTGACCATAAGGCTGTTAATAGAAGTAATGTGAAAGAGAAGGGTTTAAAGAACATGGTCTGATCATTCAACACATTTCATTGGCCACTGTGTTTGCAGCACTGTGCTAGGTGCTGGGCACACGGTGATAAATGGAGCATACGCATACGAGGCTTGAACTCCCTTAGGGAGAGGCTGTAAATCGCATCCTGTATGATTACAGACTGGGCCAAAGGCTCTGGGGAAACAGTGCAAGGGGAAGGAGTAAGCAGGAGAGATGGTGGCCGGGGAGGCCTTGGAGGAAGTAATGTTCAAGCTGAGACCTAAGGGTATAAAGGTGAGCACCGGTGTTGGGGGATGGAGGTAGAGCAGAGGGTGTAGCAGGTTTGAAGGCCCCAAAGTGGGGAAAGCACTTGTATCTGAGGGAGTAAAAGGCCCCTGCAGCTAAGGTCGGTTGAGGGTAGAGAGTAAATGGGTCAGATCTTTCAGACCCTAGTGAACCACAGTGAATAATCTGGATTTTGCCAAAACTATACTGAGAAACTACTGAAACGTTTTCAACGAAGCAACAAGTTGTTTTATAAAAATATCAGTCCTCAGTGTAAAGGACTAATGGACCACAGGAACCACAGCTTTCACTAGCCTGAGCCCAGAAGAACTAAATCATGTCTAACAACCACCACCGACCACTCTGACAGGGATCACAATAGAGGGTCTGGGACAGAGCAGGGAGAAAAATGTAGAACAAAATTCAAATTCCCAAAACAAGACCAAACTTGCTGGTCTGACAGACTGGAGGAACCCCTGAGACTATAGACCCCAGACAGCCTGCCAATTCAGAACTGAAGCTTTTCCCAAAGTCCACCTTTCAGCCAAAGATTAGAGAGGCCTATAAAACAATAACACACATGAGGAACGTACTTCTTAATTCAAGTATATGAGACCAAATGGACAACACCTGCCCAAAAGCAAAGACAAGAAAGCAGTAAAGGACAGGAAAACTGGATGAATGGACACGGGGAACCCACAGCAGAAAGGGGGAGAATGCTGACACATTGTGGGGATTACAACCAATGTCACAAGATGATGTGTGTATAAATTTTTGAATGAGAAACTAATGTGCACTGTAAACTTTGATCTAAAGCACACACAAAACAAACAGTCTTGCAGCTGTGGGGCGATTAGATTTGAAAGGGAGACAGGAGCGGAAGCATAAACAAGCTAAGGTGATTCCGTTTTCCCAGTTAAAGATGGTGGCTGTTAGAGACCTTGAAAACAGTGCGACCTGGCTGGAAATGGTGAAGGAGGGCCCTGGGAAGTGCTGAGCCTGTGTAAAGCAGTCCTGCTTTGTAGCTGAGAAAACTGCGGGCCTTGGAAGGTAAATGACTCACCTGCCTGCAGTCCGTCCGTTCACCTGGAGCCTGGTCTTTGGCATGATCCAGCCAGAGCTAGATAGGGGAAGATTCAGGTCAGGACACCCACACGGTTTTTCTACCTAAAGCATATCTTCATGAAGATGAAGTTGAGGCCCGGATAAATTATGGTCTGTCAAAGGTAGTGGAGGCCTGGTGGTACGGTGGTTAAGAACTGGGCTGCTAACCAAAAGGTTGGCAGTTCTACTCTGTCCTATAGGGTCACTATGAGTCAGAATCGACTCGACAGCAGCGGGTTTGGTTGTGTGGTTTTGGTGGTACACCTGAGTGGCAAGGGCAAGAGTTGAACCAAAGTAGAATGATTCCAGCATCAAGTAGAGGATAGTCCTGGGGGTTGAAGATTGCAACTTACATTACGCTTTCCCCAGTGATTTAAAGGCAATGTTCTGGTAAATAATAATGATAATAAAATAGGCAACAGTCTCTGAGTTGAGTTCTGGCAGAGGCATTCTGTTATGGTGCCTGATGACAAGGTCCGGGCAACAGGATCGGAACATACTTACTATTATTGTGGAACATTCTTATTTGATCGCTTGCCTTGGGTGGGGCACATTCCCAGACTCCGCCCAGCCAGCAAGGATATCCATGAGCCAGTCTTCAGTTAAGATGCACCATAATTTGTCATACGCATTTCTGGGCGGTTGCCTTTTTTTTAAAATAAGAGTTAAACATTGAAATAATAATATCCTTGGTTTACCTATTGTACTATATTGAAAAGTGTACCCCAAAATTCATGTCTACCCAGAACCTCAGAATGTGACCTTGTTTGGAAATAGGACCTGTGTAGACGTAATTAGTTAAGATTAGGTCGTACTGGATTAGGGTGGGCCCTAGAGCCAATGATTGGTACTCTTGGCACCTGGCCAGGTGAAAACGGAGAGATCGGAGTTAGGCTGCCACAAACCAGGAATACCAACATTGCCAGTAACCACCAGACACAAGGAAAGATGTGAGGAAGGATTCTTCTCTAGAGCTTTCAGAAGGAGTGTGGTCCTGCTGACATCGTCATTTTGAACTTCTAGCCTCCAGAACTGTGAAAGAATAAATTTGTTGTTTTCAGCCACTCAGTTTCTGGTAATTTGTTACAGTGCCCTGAGAAACCAATACACCTATCAAATTGGCCAAGGTAAAACGTGATGTCACCTAACCTTATCAAGTACATGAATAAATGGCATTCATATTCTGCTGACGGGAGTGTGTGAAGTGGTACCCTTTTTCCTGAGGATATTTTGTGCATGTGCATGAAGAACCTTAATGTGGCATATATTTGACCCAAAAAAAACCCCTCTTCTGGCAAATTTCCCTAAAAAAAAAAAAGGAAGGACATGTCCACAGGAGATGTTCATCACGGTGTTGTTTATAATAAGGTGAAAAATGGAAACAAGTAAAGTGTCCAAAATTAAACTTAATAGTTGAGGTGGAATACTATGCAGTCATTTAAAACCATGTTTTAACTGGGAGAAAATACCCAACAGATATGGCAAAGTGTCAGCCTCACTAATACGAAGCAGTCTTTCAAATCAATAAGAAAAAGATGGATAATTTAATAGAAGCTAGGGAAAATGACATGAATCAGTGATTAAGATAAGAAATATAAATGGCTACAAACCTGAAAAAATGCCCAGTTTCACTAATAAAGACATACAAATTAAAACGCAATATGATTTGCCCATCAAATCACCAAAAATGAAAAAGATGAGCAACACTAGGTTTCGATCAAGGAGCAGGCATGGCCCATGTGTGTAGGAACAATGGTTTTGGCCAGCACTTTGGCAATATCTACTTTAAATATTCGTTCCTTTTGACCCTGAAATTCTACCTCTAGAAAATTATCCCCAGAATCACATGAGTGGGGCGCACGCACGCGTACACATGCGCACAAAGAATCATTGGAATATTGTTTGGAACTGGGAGAAAAGAAGGAAAAAAAAGTCCATCCTTAGGGAAGTAGCTAGCTAGATGAGTAGGTTCATACAATAAAAATCTATGTAGACATTAAAAAGACTGAGGTGATTAAGCGTGTTGAGTTGCTTCCAACTCAGGGCGACTTGTGTGCAGGATAGAACTAACTCCATTGGGTTTTCAAGGTGACCTTTCAGAAGTAGATGCCAGCCCTGTCTTCCGAGGTGCCTCTGGGCAGGTTGGAACAGCCAAACTTTTGGTCAGTAGTCGAGAGCTTAACTGTTTGTGCCACCCAGGGAATCCTAGTGATAAAGATAGATTATGTAAAAAAAAAAAAAAAAAAATCAACTGCAAAATGATATATTTAGTTGTTAGTTTGATCCATGTAGGTAAGTATATGCACACAGATAGGTACACGCACAAAATAACAAGTATGTGCACTAAACTGTTTGCATGGTTATCTTGGCGGGGGGGGGGTGGGATTTCAAAGGATGTTCACTTTGTTCAATAAATATTTTTTTTCTTACAACGAGCAAACTTTAATCATGTAATAAAAATATTTTATGAAAAAGGAAGCAGTTAATCCCACTTTGAACTGTGGCGTCTGGGGTCTTAAATGCTAACAAGCAGCCATCTAAGATGCATCA
Source organism: Loxodonta africana (assembly GCF_030014295.1). Classification (NCBI taxonomy): domain Eukaryota; kingdom Metazoa; phylum Chordata; class Mammalia; order Proboscidea; family Elephantidae; genus Loxodonta; species Loxodonta africana. Next base: position 26,644,645 of record NC_087360.1, on the reverse strand, counting down.
ATTGGTCTCAACCCCCTGGATCAAAGGAGAATGAAGAACAACAAGGTCACACGATAACTATGAGCCCGAGACAAGAAGGGCCACATGAACTAGAGACTTACATCATCCTGAGACCAGAAGAACTAGATGGTGCCCGGCCACAGCCGATGACTACCCTGACAGGGAGCACAACAAAGAACTCCTGAGGGAGCAGGAGAACAGTGGGATGCAGACCCCAAATTCTCATAAAAAGACCAGACTTAATAGTCTGACTGAGACTAGAAGAATTCCAGTGGTCATGGTCCCCAAACCTTCTGTTGGCCCAGGACAGGAACCATTCCAGAAGACAACGCATCAGACATGGAAGGGACTGGACAATGGATTGGAGAGAGATGCTGATGAAGAGTGAGCTACTTGTATCAGGTGGACACTTGAGACTGTCTGGAGGGGAGATGGGAGGGTAGAGAGGGTTAGAAACTGGCCAAACAGTCACGAAAGGAGAGACTGGAAGAAGGGAGCGGGCTGACTCATTAGGGGGAGAGTAAATGGGAGTATGTAGTAAGGTGTATATAAGCTTATATGTGACAGACTGACTTGATTTGTAAACTTTCACTTAAAGCACAATAAAAATTATTTTAAAAAAACGAAAAAAAAGAGAAAGCAATTAAATAAAAATAGGTCAGAAGAATCCTCACGTGAGAATACAAAGTATACAGCTAAGTGAATAAAGGCCACAAAATTGTGTAGACTGTTTTTTTGTAACCATGTATAAGAAAAAGACCAAAATGCTCACACCAGACTGTTAAGAGTGATTAACTTTGGTATGTCGTTTTCTTTTCTGTTGTATTTTTTCCACCAATCTCCAAGTTTTCTGCACTGAGCATGTATTATTTTCATAATGGGGGAATAAATAAATAAAAACAGGGCTGCCCAGAAGAGAGAGTGAACACAGACTGCTGAGAAATGTGAGCGCCAACCTTGGCTCCAGACCCAGAAGCCAGCTGCCTGGCAGCACAGGGCTCCCCTTCCCAAGGTCTTGATGAGAATTTGCCCTTGGGTGGCATCGCCAAATGAGAGCTGGACTTCCCCCAGCTCCCTCAGTGGGCCTGCCATTCAGGTAGGGGAAGAGAGCATTAGCACCTTCTCAGATTGGCACTGAGAAAGTGATTATTACTAGAAAAGAGCTCTCTGTCTTAAGCTCAGCCTCAGGCATCTCCTGGAGTCTACAGCTGGGACAGTCTTTATAGTTAGAAAGCCTTAAGGACTCCCCCACCTGTTTCTCTAGCACAGGTGTCAGGCAAAGCTTGGATACCTCAAAAAGGAAGTTTTAGAAGGTCCCTGAAATCCTCTTCTGAGAAGTTGACATCTAGTATAGCACTCAGCAAGCAGGTCAGATCTCTTGGCTAAGTGTTTTTGCACCAATGCCCAATTCCCCTAGCTTCTCAATTGTGTTCACAAATATCTCTTCAAACTGGTAGAAACTGTTCTTTCCTTCATTTTCCCAGTAAATCTTTATCAGCTGCCTACCTTGCCTGGCACTCTTCCAGACCCTGGACATATAGTGGAGAACAAGAAAGATCCCTGCTCTCTTGGAGTTTATATTCCAGTAGGGGAGATCAATAATAAACAAGAAAATAGAATTTGCACTCACGTGAAGAGCTCTGAAGAAAATAAAACTCAATTATGTAGAGGAAGTGACTCAGGTTAGAAGAGCAATGTTAGATGAGATAGTCAGGCAAGACTTCTCCACAGAGACAACATTCAAGCTGAGACTTGAATAATACAGGAAGGCCAGTCAGTTGAAGAAGAAAAGTGAGAGCATCCCAAGAAATGAGAACAGCAAGTGCAAAGGCCCTTGGGTGGACATGAACTTGGAATGTTCATGGAACTGAAGGAAGTGGGGGTATTATCAAGAGCATCAGATACTGTGTTGTCTTGTAGGCCATGCTAAGGAATTTGGATTTCATTCCAAGAAAAAAAGAGAACTCCCTGGAGGGTTCTTGATTAATAAACGAAAAACCCAGTGGTGTCGAATCAATTCTGACTCATAGCGACCCCATAGGACAAAGTAGAACTGCCCCATAGAGTTTCGAAGGAGCTCCTGGTGGATTGGAACTGCCGATCCTTTGGTTAGCAGCTGTAGCACTTAACATTACACCACCTGGGTGTAATAGGTAACATTTATTAACCACTTACCGTGAGCGAGGCCTTGTACAAAGTACTTTGCAATTTTCATGTCATTTAATTTGAACGATAATTCATCACATTATATTATTATTATTATTTAATGAGTGAAGTGTAAAGGAGCCCTGGTGGTTCAGTGGTTAAAGTGCTTGACTGCTAACCGAAAGGTCGATGGTTCAAACCCACCAGTTGCTCCACCTGAGAAAGATGTGGCAGTCTGCTTCTGTAAAGGTTTACAGCCTTGGAAACCCTGTGGGGCAGTTCTACTCTGTCCTATAGGATTGCTATGATTTGGAATCAACTTGATTGTAGTGGGTTTAGTGAAGTGTAAAGAGCACTCATTTTTTTTTTTAAGTTGTGCTTTAAGTGAAAGTTTACAAATCAAGTCAGTCTCTTATACACCTTGCTATATACTCCTAATTGCTCTCCCCCTAATGAGACAGCCTGCACCTTCCCTCCACTCTCTCTTTTCTGGCCATTCTGCCAGCTTCTAACCTCCTCTGCCCTCTCATCTCTTGATCCAAGAAGCTCATTCTTCAGCAGCATTTTTTTCTATCCTATTGTCCAGTCCAATCCCTGTCTTAAGAGTTGGCTTTTGGAATGGCTCCTGTCTTGGCCTAACAGAAGGTCTGGGGACCATGACCACTGGGGTCCTTCTAATCTTAGTCAGACCATTAAGTCTGGCCTTTCTACGAGAATTTGGGGTCTGCATCCCACTGTTCTGCTCCCTAAGGGGTTCTCTGTTGTGTTCCCTGTCAGGGCAGTCATCGGTTGTAGCCAGGCACCATCTAGTTCTTCTGGTCTCAGGCTGATGTAGGCTCTGGTTTATGTGGCCCTGTCTGTCTCTTGGGCTTGTAATTACCTTGTGTCCTTGGTGTTCTTCATTCTCCTTTGGTCCAGGTGGGTTGAGACCTATTGATGCATCTTAGATGGCTGCTTGCTAGTGTTTAAGACCCCAAATGCTGAAGAGCACTGATTTTTATAATGAGGCAGTCCTGGGCTAGAATTTCAGCCCCACCATTCACAGTCTGTGTGACCTTGAGGAAGTTACATACCCTCTCTGAGTCAGTTTCCTCATCTGTAATATACCCTGATGATATTGCACAATGGCAGCTATGATTCTTGGTATTTCTAAAGATGCCGTAACCTGGGAAGAGTGTCAAGGAGAGTAAACTCTGTACAGTAAACAGCCACCCAGCTTAACGAACCTGGCCAGGGGCTGCACTTGGTAGCCTCTGGCAATCCAGGGCCACCTGCCAAAGCTCAAACTTTTCACCTCTGGGTGGAGCCCAAGTTATCCTGGCAACTCAAAGAAAGAAAAAAGACCCAGCCCTCTGGGAACATTCTAGGTTTGAACACCCAGCATACCTTGCGCTGGTTCCAGGTAAACACAAGGATGTCCCTGTTGCAGGCTGGGTTCTCAGGAAGCAGACTCAGCAAACTGAGCTGGAGGTTAGTGTGTGGGAGTTTATTAAGGAATGCCTTTGGGGTCAACACCATGCAAGGGAAGAGAAGGAAGCAGGACTGGGCAGAGTTCAAGCTGTGAGGCAGGCTCAACAAAGGAACCAGCTGACCCTCCAGGTGTTCTGAAGACAGGATGACCCTTCATAGCAGTCCTGAACCAGGTGAAAGGTTCAGCCGCTCATAGTCCTTGTTGATCCTGAGAAGTCCCTGAGTGGTGCAATGGTTATGGCACTTGGCTGCTAACCAAAAGGTTGGAAGTTCGAGTTCACCCAGAGGCACCTCTGAAGAAAGGCCTAGCGATTTACTTCCAAAGAATCAGCCACTGAAAACTCTGTGGAGCACAGAGTAGTCTGACACACATAGGGTCACCATGAGTTGGAATGGACCAGATTGCTAGCAACTGGTCTCAAGTTAAACCCCTCACTGGATGCAGGTGCCTGCTAGGAAGGGGCGTGGCCTGGGCAGGGCAGCTCTCCTCTGCCTAGCCAATCCCTGCCAGCACCACTTCCAGCATCTGGATGGGAATCTGGGTGGCCCATCACAGGTTGACCACACTCCCCTCACCACTTCTACATCTTTCTCAGGCCCACTTATATCTGCATCTCCTCCTTAAGGCTCTGCAAGAACCGATTTGCAAAATGAAAATAACTAGATACACTTCTACCTATTCAACTCACAAAGACTTTCTTTTATTATAATAATACTGAATGTGAACCAAAACATGGTAAATGATCATTGTCAAATTCTGCTGATGGGAAAGCCCGTTTGACCACATCCGTCAAAAAACTTGAGCCAGCAACTCTACGTCTAAGAATTTATCCTAAGGAAATAATCATGGGAGTGGGTAAATACTTAACCATGAGGTTGTTTATTAGTTTAATAGCAAATAATTAGAAACAACCTCAATGTGTGACTGAAGGGAATTGGTTGAATAAATCATGGTACTATAGAATACTACTAAGCTATTAAAAATGATATGGGTGAGAAATGGAAAAATGTCCACAATGTCTTATTAACTAGAAAAAAAAAAGGGGTTATTCCTTTTTCCAAAAAATGCTGGAAGAATAAAAACTAAAATCCTAACAACAATTATTTCTGGGTTTTTCTTTCTTTTTGCTTATTTGTGTGAACTACACTGAGCTTGTTACTGCTTTTGGAATAAAGAAGAAAAAGTGGTGTAAGTTATTAAAAGAAATAGATTCCATCCGTGTGACTCAGCCAGCCCTTCCAATAACAAGGAACAAGGACTGTCCTACAAATGAGTTTGAAGTCGTCCGAGGAAAGGACAGAAATCAATGAATTTAAAATGTCTGTGCAAAGCGCAAAGTTGGAGGGAATACAAATTCCTTGGGCAAGATGGAGGTCACGGCAGCTGGTTGAGCTAACTCAAAGGACGAACACTCTGTCCCGGGGCAGGCAGCCGGTGCGTACAAGATCACACACACAAAAATAGCTGCCTTCTCTGGGCGGTCATCCAGGGCCAGGCCTGTGCTGGGTGCTGTAAATGCACCCTATGTCACTGGCTCCTCATTATGAGGTGACCACTGCTCTCCACCCCAGTTTATGGGTGGAAAACGAGGCTCAGAGAGGTTGAGTGGCTTGCTCAGGATAACACAGCTAGAGAGAGTGGAGCCGAGGTTCAAATGCAGACAAGAGCCTCCTGCACTCATCATCCACTGCTCCACATTGGATAAAAATCATTTCTCTTTTCATTGAGGCCTTGGCCTGATATGCTTGGATTTATATACAGACTGAATGCCAAGAGCAGACTTCAGCCGGCATCAAGGACAACACAATGATGGAATGCAGGGAAAGTGCTGGCTGGGAGCTGCTCACCTGGCAGTCTGTGTTCACAGAGCCGCTGACCAGCTTCCTGCTGCACCTGGCTTATCCTCACTTTGAAACTCCTGCACAGAGTCTTCCTTGGCTGCTCTGGACCCTTCCTCTTCACTGAAGCCTCAGAATCCTGCCAGATCAACTCCTCTGCTCAAACACTTTCAGTGGCTACCCATTACCTACAAGATCAAGTTCAAATTTCTGAGTCTGACATTTAAGACCCAGGCTACCTCAAACCCCGCTTCTCTTCGCAAGCCCACCAAATACAGTTCCTTGCTGTGCAGCCTTTGCTTTCTCATCTGGTGCCCAGGCATGGGCTATGGAAACAACACATGCCTGCGTTTGAATCCCAGCTTCGCTACTCTCCTGCTGGGTGACCTTGGGCAGGTTGCTTCCCCTCTATGAGCCTCAGTTTCTTTGTCTGGAAAATGGGTTAATGATAATAATACCTCACAGGGTCGCTGGGAAGATACTTGAGCTAATGCTTGTGATCAGCTTAGCATAGGCCTATTCAGGATGGTTTCATTACGTTGCTACAGTGAGTAAGTCAAATGCGCTCCTTGTACAGTCTCCAGGGGCCAGTGCCTAATTAGCATATTCAATCCACCACATGCAGGCTGAGATGACTTTACAGCTGAGTCAGCTAAGTGCCTTCCCTTGCCCCAGCAGCTTTAAAACCATGTTCCCGACATCCTTTCCATCCCTCTGGCCCAATCATGTTTTTATGTTCCCCTTTGTGTCCCCTGACAATCTCCTTTTCTGCATCTGTAGCACTGTTTTAAACCTCAGCAGCCTTGTGTCTTCTGCGGGCAACTCTTATCTTTTCCCCACACCTTCCACCATGTAACAGAGTTCTCTTCTGTTTCTTCCATCCCTGGTGTCTGAGCCTGCTCCTTTCTCCCTCCTGTATGGGCCTCCAACAGCAAGCAGCACTTTCTGCCCTGGGGCTGCCATTCCAGGTGATGCTGGATCCCCTCAGCTTGCTAAACTTTCGTAATGAAACACCTCCTTCATACCGGGCCCTCCAAGAGACATCCCTTTCCTCTGCTGGCAGACAGGGGAGAATGTGGCAAAGTGGAGATCGGGGAAATCAGTTCCCTGGGATTGCCCAGCTTCCTGATCTCTCATTTTCCCCTGCTTCTCTGTCAGTGGAATGACTTAAATCATAGGTTGTATCAACAGAAGTATGGTGTTTGAAATGAAGGAGATGATAGAGTTTTTTTCCATGCTGAACCAATCACATATGTATTGTGGCTTCTGCTTCACATGCCAAAGGAAGGCAGGAAAGCAAAGGGCTGAAAGCACGGACTTTAGAGCCTGGCAAACCTGAGTTTGGATACTGACTAGGCCACTCCTCAGCCAGGAGCAAGTGACTGAGCCTCTAAACAAGAATTATAATCATACCTACTTTGTTTCAAGGATTCAGTGAGGTCATTTCTACTCTGTGCTGTGCCCTGGCCTGGAGGCGTCAGATCCCCAAAAAGGCTGGGTGGGGCCCCTCTTCTGGGTTCCCAGGGCACCCATCGCACGCACACTTACCGGGCTGGCAGGTGACTGTTTTTTCCTCTGTCTGGCTCCTGTGGCCCCAGTGGGGATCTCACCTGAGCCTCACAATTACTCGTGAGGCAAGAGGGTGGAGGAGAATTGCGATCCCATTTCTCACAAGAAACTGAGGTCTAGAGAGATGAAGTGACTCATCCGTGGTCACAAGGCTTGTTGAAACCAAGGGTCCGGACCCCAGTCTCCCGGCCCTTGATTCAGTTCTCTTTTCACTGTCCCAGGCCACCCTTATGAACAAATGAATGATAAAAAGGACAGACATGTTGAGGCCCTGGTAGGTGTTCGTGAAAGAATGCTAAGTAGATCAGACCTTGAAATGGGAGATACGGTGGGAAAGCCCTTCATGAGAGCCCTGTATATACAATTCTTAAATTTACAGGAATGATTGGTGCTTGCCCCACTGGGGGCCCCTCTTCCGCCTGCCTCTTCTGGAAAAAGCACTTTAAGGAGGAGAAAACCCTAATTACCTGCCTTGGGATGGCAGAGCACTTAAGGGACATGTCAGAATGCTGAGGGCAGACTCATGCAGCCGGAAAAAGCATACTCAATGTCATAGTTCCATATCTGGAAAACTAGAATTAAGCACCCATCATTTTTATAATTCAGACCACAGAAAGTAAAGCTTGACAAGCCCCTTGGCTGGGAGAGACCTAGAGAGGCCCATTGAATTCTTAAGCAGGATAAAGCTCCCCACCCCCAGGGGATGGGGGTAGGGGGTGCCTCTGAAATTCCAGGGCCTGAGACTGGGGGTTGAAGTAGTTTGAGAAATGCAGCATTAAACGCCCCTTAAGACTCTCTGAGTTGTGTAAGTCTGTGTAAAATTCTCTTGATGATTATTGATTGCTGGAAGAGAATTTTCTGTGTGATGCAAAGTTGGAATTTCATGCTAGTTTTCAGGATCGCCTAGACACACACACCCATACAGACAGAGCTGGAGATGGCAACCTCTAGACAGAATAAATTGTTTAACTTGGCCAAGGCCACAAAATTGCAACAGCAGTCTCTGGCCAGTCAAGGCCCCTCCTTGTTGCCTCAGTGCCCAGAGACCTAGGTCAGCTTCAGTGCCAGCATGCCATAATATGGATGAACCTTGAAAACATCCTGCTGAGCAAAATGAGTCAGTCCAAAAGGGTAAATATTATATGATCTCATGTATATGAAATGAGCAAATAGATAGAAACCAGAGATTATTAGTGGTTACCAGAGTTGGGAGGGAGAGGAGAAGGGGATGGGCTTGCTTAGAGGGCATTGAGTCTATGTTAATAGGGATGGAAAGATTTGGAATCTTTGAAGAATGGTGATACAGCTTGAAGGCTGTACTCAGTGATACCAAATCAGACATGTAGAAATTGCTGAGATGACATGTTTTGTTATGCATATTGTCACCACAATAAAATTTAAAAAATAAAATAAGAAGCACCTCCCCCCCTCCAAAAAAAAAAAAGATCTAATGCTAACCGGCCCTTCCCTGGTCTGGGAGCTTCTGCCTGGCCCTGGCCCCAGCCCGATCCCATTCCTCATTGGGTGCTGACCTTCCCCAGGTGGGTCTGCTGAAGCTCCAGCCTCACCAACTCTGTCCAGGCATTTCACAAATCAATGCTGAGTGCCGATACTTTCTCTTCACCTCCGAGGTCCATTGGCCTGTCTTCACTGCCAAGTTCCTTTCAAGAAGGCCCTACTCTCCTACCTCCTTCTCTTATCTCCCACTCCTCTCTCTGCTATCTCCCCACTGCTTCCTGGCAAAGCTGGTTAGAGGATCCAGTGAGCCCCATTGCCAAGTCCAGGGAGTGCCCAGCCTTTGCTTGGTTGACCTCTTGGCTGCCTCCTGATACTGCAACTACTCTGCTTCTGGAATGTCTCTTTGCTCTTGGCCTCTTTCTGGTGGCCTTGCCTGTTTTCTTCCCTACTCTATTTCTTTATTCAATTATTAGAACCTAGCACAACTCTTAATTTCTCCAACATGTCGTATTTAATATCTATCTTGCCCATTGGACTGTGAGCTCCATGAGGGAAGGGTCTGGGTCTTTCTTACACATGCCCAGCACAGTACCTAGCACCTGGTAGAGGTTTGATAAATGTGTGCTGAATGGTTGGATTGTCCTCTCTGTTCTTGACATTCCCTGCCAGGCTGACCCTCCAAGCCCTGATAGCCTCTAGTACTTGATAGCTGCTGCTCTGGACAACTGACTAGGCCATGGCCTAGCCTGCCATGTGACTCTAACTCTGGAGGTCACTCCCTCCCTGCCACCCCCCAACATCCACAGTCACCCCGGACATCTGGACTTTCTCAGCCTCTTCAACCCCTCCCAGGCCTTGCTGCTCCCCAGGTTTTGCTGTCACCGTCTCAGCTGAGAATGTTCTACCCCCAACCCTTTCCCTTTCCCTCCAGAGAGGGATTGGAGACAAAAGTAAAGAATTAGTCAAGGGGCTAAATGGCAGACTGGACCCAGTAAAGGAAAACAAAAAGTGGCGGGGGGGGGGGGGGACAGAGCATCTGAAATCTGTGAGACGGTATCAAATGGTCTAACATACATGTAACTGGAGTCCCATCAACCTGGCCTGATGAGATGTGACTTCCCATCCTCTTGTTCTGCAGTTATTTTACTCATGTCTTCTTTTTCATTGTAAAAACAGTAACAAGGATATCAGAGATAGCACAAGGGTTGGGGTAGGAGGAAGAGAGCTATGGCAGGTACGAATCTTAGGGGTTAAGACAACGAACTTTAGGAGACAATCTTGGACTGAATCCCTCCTTGGTCCTTTGCTAACTGTATGACCTTAGGCAGGTCGTCTAATCTTTCTGCACCTCAATGTTCTCATCAGTACCTACCTTGTGAGGAGACAGGGTTTGGGGCCCTGTACCTCACTCGTGCTGATGCCCATTTGTCCACTTGAGATAATGCAAATAAAGAATCCAGCAAAGTTTGGCCACAGTAAGTGCTCAGTAAGAGCTTTTATTCTTATTATGACATACTGTTGTCTCACCACCACCATCACCCACACTGTCACCATCATTTTCATTTATGTACGTTCCTGTCCAGACTTGATCTGTATGCATTTTTTTTTTAACATTTTCACAATCATGGTGCATCACCTTGTATATCTGGCGTTTATTCTTCAGTATTTAGTTCCCTACGCTGCTACTAAATCTCTATTGATGTCATTTTAAAGGGTTACACAATACTTCCCTGTATTTTTGGTGTGTTTGTTTTTTGTCCATCCCCCCCTTCCACCTCAGCTGCATTATTCAACCCAAGCTCCTTGTGTGGTAGGGACAGGAAGGTCCTCGTCAATCATTTACTCATCAAGGTTACACTTGGCTGTTTAACAGGTAACTCAGTAAGGAGTTGCATCCAGACTCTGTGCTAATTTGCCACAGGCTTTGGGCAAGCCACTTACCCTCCCAGGGCTTCCGGGCTCCTTTCTATAAACAATGACAGGCTCTGTCCCGCCCACCTCACAGAGGCCCAGCAGCACTACATAAACACACCCACTATCATTGCAGTTTGTGAACTAGAAACAGACACTCAAACCTAAGTCCTCTCAGAGGCACAAAGCCTTAAAAGCTTCCTGGGGAATGTCTGTGATAGTCATGATCTCCTGCCAGGGCACAGAGCAGGCACTTAAAAAATATCTGCTTAGGAGCAGCAGTGGAGATGGTGGGCTCCAGTGACTAAAGAGGCAGGGCTCAGGGCCCCCCACCCAGCTTCACCTATAGCAGTTCTGCATTTGTCCATCTTAAACCTTGGGCTCTCTTCAGACAATTTCATAGGTGTCAAATGGTAAGCATTCATCCGAGCATATTCACTTTACAGAAGGGAAAACTGAGGCCCCAAGAGGTAAAGAGGCGTGCCTATGAGCACCATTCTGGATGACCCCTGAGCTGTCTTTAGCCACCAACCCCCCCCGAAAGAGTACCTTCAAGGTCTGAAATGACAAGGCATGGGAGACTAAGTTTGACCTGGGACTCCTTTCTGAAAATTAAATTATTTCTGTCTTCTCAAGTGCTTTGAACCATGATGATGATATAAGGCCTGAACACCACCTCAGGTAGCTAGAAGGTACAGGTGACAAGGTGAAAGCTAGAGGGGATTTATGAACAGTAACAGGCAAGACATGTAATTAACACCCAAGAGCTCTCCATCCTGTCCTCCCTGCAGACGAACTGTGAGCAGCTCAGTGGGGGAGAAAAGAAGTGGCCCCTGCCACTGAGGTCAGTCCCTGGCAATGTTTCCTGGAGGAACAGTCTTGCTGCTCCCTGTCGGGATGGCTAATGCTGAGCCTGGTCTCAGTTAATTTAGCAGTGCGACGGGAGGACGCCACCCTGTACCTGCTCTGCATCTCAAATGCACCAAGAGAACCGGTGCAACACAGAGGAATTGCTATTGATTTTCACTTGTGCAGGCTGACCTAACAAAACCAATTCGTCAAATACCTGTCTACCTCTCTGCTTCAGATGCTCATCCTAACCACGTGCAAATAAATTGTACTAGCATTGAGGGTGATTTGTCAGGGTCCAGCTGGGCTTGGGCCCTGGCTTTCATTAATGGACTCCATGCCGGGCTGGGCAAGGATCAACCCAGCAAATCCCCCACTGTTGATCCCCCTCACTGACTGGCAATGTTCTGGAAGGAAGTGGAATGACAATAACTGGCAGCCGCTGCCATGCTAGGAGTTGGTTGGCCATGCCCAGGAGGGAGCTTTGAGAAGCCAAGGCCTTCAACAGGGCTTAGCAGTGACATCCTGACTTGTTTCTTGAGGTCTCTGATCCTTTGATTTTGGGGGGGGTCTATTTTTTTTTTATTTTACAAGTGTACTTTTTTTTTTTTTTAATACAAGTGTACGTACAGCTGGGAGGCAGAAGGCCTGAGTTCTTCATGGCACTGGCTCTACTGCTGGCAGTGTCCTTGGGCCAGCTGTGAGGTGGAGACGACACCAACTACGGGGGTCTAGGACTCCAAACCCTGGTCAGACTAAGTGCCCGATCCCCGTTCCACCACTCCCCTCTGTGGCCTGGGGCAGCCACCTTCAGCAATTGGTGCCTCACTTTCTTCATCTATACAGTGGGGTCAAAAACAGTGTCTACCTCCTCAGGTGGAGGTCATCAAGACTGACCGAGACAGTGGGAAGGACCACCTCCTCCAGGCCTTCGTTTCACAGTAGAGACTGGAGGTTAAGAGAAGGACTGATGTCCTCAGGGTCATGGAGCAAGGCAGGAGCAATGCCAGGAGGGGTTAAAATGAGAGCAAGCATGTAAGCATAAAAAAAATGCCATGATGACCTCTTGACAGCAACTTCACTGAAGAATGGGACGCAAGGGGAGTGGGTCATGGGTGCATCATGGGTCATTGCTCGAAAGGTTTAAAAACTTTATGCGTAGGCCTCTTTTTTGTTTTTGTTTTTTTAATATACAGGTTTCCTGCAGTCCAGGGAAAAAGCGAAGTGGTGTCTTGCTGCACGAGGTTTGGGGGTCTTGTCTTGGGGCTCCACCCCCACCCCTTTCCCACCAGCACATCTCGGGTAAGGCGCCTACTCGTTGGCCCATGGGTCCTTCACTGTGGGGTAAGGCACTGCGTGTTCGGCAAGAAGGTGCTCACGGCTGGCTGGTTGGCGGGCAGTGAAGTGGCCTTCGCAGGGGCTGCAATGCTGAGGCTGTTGAGGGGTCAAGCTGAACTTGGGGCCCTGGCATGGGACCAATGGTGGGAGGTCCAGGCTCTGGTACTGTAGCCTGGTGGGTCCGGTGCCACTGTTGCCCTGCTGGCAGTGGCTTCAGGATGGAATCATGCCTTTACTTCTCTTACGGTCAGCCATGGCCCTCCGGTTGTGGTTGGCTCTTGCTGCCTTGTTGGCTTCTTTCTTCCTGCGTTCCTGGGTTGTCTCACGATTCTGTCCGTGGCCTCGGGGGCTGCCGACCACTGCTGTTGAACTGTCATGCCGGTACCTGAGTGAGAAACAACCAACCCCAGGAAAACCCGTCAGATGGAAGAGCCTCTGATTGGAGGCTCCCAGTGGGCATCAGAGGTCACAGGGAGAGGACACACAGGCTTCAGCCAGGACACCCATGTCCCCACTTCAGGGTAGGAAGAGAAATGGGGCCTGGCAGGGGCAGGGCTGTCAGGGCTCCAGCCAGCTCTGTGCCAGGTGTTTTCTCGTCTCTGGGTCTTGCCTCCACATGGGCTCATCACTAGGCTGTGCGGGGAGGAAAAGCTAATGGGCTGACCACACCCCACACAAGGAGAGGAGGAGGGCTTGGGAACAGGTCACCTCCCTTATCCCACCAGGCCCACCTGCTACAGATGAGACACTTACTTCAGCTCGACACCACAAGGCCTCATTTGGTGGCCTCCAAAGACCTAGCAGACTCACAGACATTACCCAGGACCCTTTCAGACCATCTCAACTGTCAGAATGTGCCCCCAGCTCCATGCTCAGGGGGTTGGGATGAATGAGGAGTCAGGGTTGCTCTGCTCCCTGCTCAGCAACCTTCTGTGGCTCCCTACTGCCTTCAGAATGTGACCCAAATGCCTTCCCTCCTTGGCGAGGCCCTCTGCACCCAGCAGGCAGTGCTGTGGGGGGTCCCAGAGCCAGGGAACCTGGTTTGGCCTTAAGTGGAAGAGCGACCTCAGGCAGGCTTTTGGCCCCTCTGGACCATTTCCTCATGGGAAGGCAAAGGGGCTGCTTAGAGGGATTTCTGGTTACCCTCTCCCAGCTGCGTCCAGTCACACCCGGAGACTTCCCTTCCTGGCCACACCCTGTATTTCAACCTTTCTGTCCAGCTTGGGCTGCTTCCCCATCTCACATGACAAATTCCTCCTTAAAAGCCCCTGCCCCTACTATGCCTCTCTCAGCGATAAGGGATGCATGTCTGTCAGTCTGCCTGTACTCTCTCACATCTCACACCAGTTAGCCGTGGACATGTCACTCTCCACACTGGGTGATAAACCCCTTGCAGCATCTGTCAAGACATGGTTATAAGTGTAGACTCCAGAGCTGGGTCACCTGGCTCAAATCTCACTCTACCTACCACCTACTAGCTGTGTGACCGTTGGCAGGTTCTAAGCCTCAGTTTCCTCATCTGTAAAATGAGGATAACAACAGTAGCTACATCGTAAGGTTGTTGTGGGATCCAAATTTATACATACAAAGCACTTAGGGTGGGGTTTCCCAGTCATCAGCTGGGACTTCCCCAGCTGGGTCCCCTCCCACCAGAAACAGCCCCTTGAATGCTCACCCCCTCCTGGCGAGGAAGGCTATGCGCCTGGCTTCTGCCTTCTCCCTTAGCACTGCAGGGTCCTGCACGAAGTGGTCAGGCTGGGGAGGGAGAAAAGACAAAAACCAGAATTGTGAGGACCCCAATCCTAAGCAGTGGTGGGGTTGCACCAAACTGGATTCTGTGACTGTTCTCGGTTAGGGGTGGGAGGAAGTGCAGCATGGCAGGGCGATGTCCTGGCTGAGCTGGCTTGCTGTGGTCCAGGCTTTCATTAGAAGCCCCCAACCTTCCCACTGGCTGGGCTTGGTGGGACAGGCATGGTGGGGCGGGTTCGCCATTGGTGGAGTAGGACAAATTGGCGGCATCATGGGGGAGCAAGGGAAGGCCAGGATGGCCACCTGACAGGTCAAGGAGGCCACGTCAGGCCTTGCATGGTAGGAGAGATGACTCTTCCCTGGGAGCAGGTGGCCTCACTCTGGCTCCACCACCCACGAACTGGGGAAGGGCCCATCCTTGAGGACTATGCTTTTTTTTTTTTATTGTCACATTCTTTTTTTTTTTAATTTTTATTGAGCTTCAAGTGAACGTTTACAAATCAAGTCAGTCTGTCACATATAAGTTTATATACACCTTACTCCATAGTTCCACTTTCTCTCCTCTAATGAGTCAGCCCTTCCAGTCTCTCCTTTCGTGACAATTTTGCCAGTTTCTAACCCTCTCTACTCTCCCATCCCCCCACAGACAGGAGATGCCAACACAGTCTCAAGTGTCCACCTGACACAAGTAGCTCACTCTTCATCAGCATCTCTCTCCTACCCATTGTCCAGTCCCTTCCATGTCTGATAAGTTGTCTTCGGGAATGGTTCCTGTCCTGGGCCAACAGAAGGTTTGGGGACCATGACCGCCGGGATTCCTCTAGTCTCAGTCAGACCATTAAGTCTGGTCTTTTTATGAGAATTTGGGGTCTGCATCCCACTGATCTCCTGCTCCCTCAGGGGTTCTCTGTTGTGCTCCCTGTCAGGGTAGTCATCGGTTGTGGCCAGGCACCATCTAGTTCTTCTGGTCTCAGAATGATGTAAGTCTCTGGTTCATGTGGCCCTTTCTGTCTCTTGGGCTCATAGTTGTCATGTGACCTTGGTGTTCTTCATTCTCCTTTGATCGAGGTGGGTTGAGACCAATTGATGCATCTTAGGTGGCCGCTTGTTAGCATTTAAGACCCAGACGCCACGTTTCAAAGTGGGATGCGGAATGTTTTCATAATAGTATTGTTTTGCCAATTGACTTAGAAGTCCCCTTAAGCCACAGTCCCCAAGCCCCTGCCCTTGCTCCGCTGACCTTTGAAGCATTCAATTTATCCTGGAAACTTCTTTGCTTTTGAGGACCATGCTTTTTGCCAAGAGTGAAAGGAGGCTGGACAAGTGCAGGGGGACAACTGTGACCTAAGGGCCATAACCAAGCAGCGGTGACCCACAGTGTTGAAGAAACAAAATGGAATTAACAACATTTGGAAACTGGAAGATTTCACATAAAAATTTGGGCTGTCTTTCTTCCCTGGAAAGAAGGGAAGCTTCTGAACTGGGGGGCCGACATTCTTGCTGAGGAGCTCCTCAGACAAGTCTGTTTCCCTCCCCTCCACCACATCCTGCACTCATTTACATGGTGGGCTTGCCCCGGAAACATATGATTTCTCACCCTGGTAACATAAAGGCCTGGGAGGGCACAGATGGTGGGGTTCTAGCCAGCCACTCTGTTCAAGGGGGGTAGTGCTGCTTTCACCTGTTTTATATATTGAGGTTCTAGTTAAGACAGATTTGATGCATTGAACACTATTGACTGAAGACCAGATGAGTTGTGGAATGGTATCAAGGACATCATACATGAAGAAAGCAAAAGCTCATTAAAAAGACAGGAAAGAAATGAACAAAATGGATGTCAGAAGAGACTCTGAAAGTTGCTCTTGAATGACGAATCGCTAAAGGGAAAGGAAGAAATGATGATGTAAGAGCTGAATAGAAGATTTCAAAGGGTGGCTTGAGAGTAAAGTATTATAATGATACATGCAAAGACCTAGAGTTAGAAAACCAAAAAGGGAAAATATGCTCAGCATTTCTCAAGCTTAAAGAACTGAAGAAAAAATTCAAGCCTTGCATTGCAATACCGAAGGATTCTATGGGTAAAATACTGAATGACACGGAAGCATCCAGAGAAGATGAAGGGAATACAGAGTCACTGTACCAAAAAGAACTGGTTGACATCCAGTCATTTCGGAAGGCAGCATATGATCAAGAATCGACGGTTATTACGGAAGAAGTCCACACTGCACTGAAGACACTGATGAAAAACAAGGCTCCAGGAACTGACGGATTACCAAATGAGGTGTTACAACAAAGGGATGCAGGACTGCAAGTGTTCACTCACCTGTGCCAAGAAATTTGGAAGAGAGCTACCTGGCCAACTGACTGGAAGAGATCCATATTCATGCCTATTCCAAAGAAATGTGATCCAACCGAATGCAGAAATTACAAAAAAAATCACTAATATCATACTCAAGTAAAATTTTGCTGAAGAGCATTCAAAAGTGGTTGCAGCAGTACCCCGACAGGGAACTGCCAGAAATTCAAACTGGATTCAGAAGAAGACGTGGAACGAGGGATACTGCTGATGTCAGATGGATCCTGGCTGAAAGCAGAGAATACCAGGAAGATGTTTACCTGTGTTTTACAAACTATGCAAAGGCATTTGACTGTGCGGATCGTAACAACTTATGGGTAACATTGAGAAGAACGGGAATTCCAGGACACTTAATCGTGCTCATGAGGAAACTGCACATAGATCAAGAGGCAGTTGTTTGAACTGTGTGATTTGAAATCAGGAAAGGTGTGGGTCAGAATTGTAACATTTTACTATATTTATTCAATCTGTATACTCAGCAAATAATCTGAGAAGCTGGACTATATGAAGAACACGACATCAGGATTGCAGGAAGACTCATTAACAATCTGAATTATGCGGATGACACAACCTTGCTTGCTAAAGTGAAGAGGACCTAAAGCACTTACTGATGAAGATCAAAGACTACCGCCTTCAGTGTGGATTACACCTCAACATAAAGGAAACAAAAATCCTCACAACTAGGCAAATAAGCAACATCATGATAAACAGAGAAAAGACTAAATCTGTCAAGGATTTCATTTTACTTGGATTGGTAACCAACACCCACGGAAGCAGCAGTCAAGGAATCAAACAATACATTGCATTGGGCAAATCTGCTGCAAAAGACCTCTTCAAAGGGTTAGAAAGCAAAGATGTCACTTTAAAGACTAAGGTGCGCCTGACCCAAGCCATGGAGTTTTCAGTCGCCTCATATGCATGGGAAAGCTGGACACTGAATAAGGAAGATCAGAGAAGAATTGATGTTTTTGAATTATGGTGTTGGCGAAGAATACTGACTATACCATGGGCTGCCAAAAGAATGAACAAATCTGTTTTGGAAGAAGTATAACCAGAACGCTCCTAAGAAGCGAGGATGGCAAGACTTTGTCCCATATACTTTGGACATGTTATCAGGAGGGATCAGTCCCTGGAGAAGGACATTATGCTTAGTAAAGCTGAAAAAGAGGAAGACCCTCAACAAGAAGGACTGACACAATGGCTGCAACAATGAGCTCCAGCATAACAACCATCATGAGGCTGGCAGAGGACAGGGCAGGGTTTGTACAGAGTCGCTGTGAGTTGGAAGAACTTGTCGGCACCTAACAAAAACAAGAAAGGATTTCCTTTGAAGAAAAAGTTCAGCTGCTAAAAAAGAGAATTTTCAAACCCCTGGCCCAGGTGACCTCCAAGGGCACTAGGCTCTAACTCCTCTCTGATTTTCATAATTGCCATGCAGGGTGCAGCGGCTGACAGCTGCCCCTTACTTGGACTCCAGGCTACTGGGCCTAATGAACTCGATAGTTCAAAGGCTTGGCCTCTAATTCATCCACTGGGCCCTTGTAGGCAGCAGAGGTGAGATGTAAGCCAGCGGCTCTCCAAGCAGACATCCTGGGCCTGAAAGGACCCCTCCTGCCTCAGGCAGTGATGCTGGGGTGGCCTTGAGGCCAGATGCAGGGAAGAAGGGCCGTAATGCTCCCAATTCACCCTTCAGAACTGCACCCTCCCCCTTATCCACTACCTTTCTTCCTGCCCACCCTGCCACCGGCCAAGGAGGTACCTTGGGGGCGTCCTCTTCAGGCTCTTCTTCCTCGTCGTCCTCCTCCTCATCCTCTTGCCTTTCCCCGAGGACTCTGTTTCTCAACACCTGAGGGGTAGTGAAGGGCCTGAGGGTGGAGAGAGAAAGTGAGGTCAAAGAGTAGGGTTGGATCTGGAGAGAGTGCCTCAAGGTGGGGGGAATCCCGATGGGGGAGAGGAGACAGCTCAGGAGGCAGGCACAAGCCATGACAATGTGAGAGCTCTTCCTGCCAGCTCTCTTCAGGCCCAGGGTTCTTTGAGGGGACCAGGGTCAGATGTAGGAGCCTTATTTTTATCTGAGCTGGGGCTGTGGGGATCACTAGTTCTCCCTTTAGCCAGAAGAGCCTTATTTTTATCTGTATTGGGCGTCTCTGTAAGATTCCACTGGGAAAAGTTTACTGTAATTAAAAACTACTGCGTGAGACCAAATAAATGCTGCCCTGCACAGGTTGGGCTGGGACAACCAGCAAAGGAGGAGGAGGGAGAGGGGGTGGAGGGAGCACTCGAAGAGGAGTCAGGTGGCCCGAGTATGGGCCCTGGTTCTGCCACTGTCTTGCTCACGTCATCAGGCCCTTGGTTTCCTTATCTGTACAAGTAAGAGGCTACAGGAAAGCCTCAGAGGCCTGAGAGCCACTGTCCACCTTGAATTCCACCCACCGCCTGGCCTCACCTGCGGCTGATGAGCTCATCATCTGAGTCAACATCGTTGGCGCCCACCTGGTTGCCATCGTATGTGTCATCGTACTCATCCTCATAGTCATCATCATGATAGGGCAGGCCTTCCCCAGGCTGCAGTGGCACCTGCAATGGCGGAAGCATGGAGTGGCTGGGGTGGCCCAGCACCTGGCTAGGTCTCCCTCCCCCAGCACGGGTCACATCCTGGGGGCCGCCTACCTCCTCCACCACCACGCTGTACTGCTCATAGCGCTGCCGCTGCGCTGCCACTGCTTGCTTGTCGTTCAGCAGGCTCCGCGTGTTCTCCTCCTTCCTGATGCCCAAGACACAAACAGGGGAGAGAGGAAGAAAAACCCTCAGGTCTGGAGGCTGTGGGACGCAGAGGATCCAGGGAGCTATGGGCTCAATCCTTCAGCCCTCAGACTGGCCCAAACTAAGACGACTAATGTTATCAAGTGCTGGTGAGGGTGAGGGACTCTCACTTGATGCTAAAACAAAAAAAAAACAAACCTGTTGCCATTGAGTCGATTCTAACTCATAGTGACCCTACAGGACAGAGTAGAACTGCCCCATAGGGTGTCCGAGGAGCAGCTGGTGGATTCGAACTGCTGACCTCTTGATTAGTAGCTGAGCTCTTTAACCACTGCAGCACCAGGGCTCCTCACTTGTGCACATGTAAATGGTTCCACCCATGTTGGAGGGCATCCCAAGAGTAGCTATTAAAATAGAAAACATACACACCCTTCAACCAGGCCACTGCCCTTCAGGGAACACTGCCCAGGTGCACAGAAGTCTGATCAGAGGTTTTCTTTCCAGCACTGTTTGTAGCAGTGGAAAATGAAAACCCAGCTAATGTCCATCTCGAGTGGAGTGGCCAGATGAACTATGCTACATCTGTGTTACAGAATATCACAAGGCAGTTCCCAAAAATGACAGCCATCTTCTGGAACTGCCAGGGATTGAGTTTTAAGGCTTATTACTGATGAAAAAAGCAAGTTACAGAAAAATGCCTATGGTGTGATCCCATCTGTATAAAAAACAAAAAGTAAAGCAAACCAGCTCTGTTTCCATGGCACATATGTAGTTGTTGTTAGCTGCTGTCAAGTCACCTCCAACTCACGGTGACCCCACGTACCACAGAATGAAACGTTGCCCGGCCCTGCGCCATCTTCACAGTCTTTGATAGGCTTACGTCCACTGTTGGGGCCACTGTGTATTTTGAGTGTCTTCCAACTTAGGGGCTCATTTCCTAATGCTACCTCCGACAACGTTCTGTTGTGATCCATAGGGTTTTCACTGGCTTATTTTTTGAAGTGCTTTCCAGGCCTTTCTTCCTAGTGTGTCTTAGTCTGGAAGCTCTGCTGAAACCTGTCCACCATGGGTGACCCGGCTGGTATTTGAAACACTGGTGGCATAGCTTCTACCATCACAGCAACATGCAAGCCACCACAGTACAAGAAACTGACAGATGAGTAGTGGGCATATATATATATATATATACACATATGAAAATGTACACAGATGGCTAGTGAGTCCCACACCAAGTGACAATGGTTACTCCACAGCAGAACCTGAGGTTGTTTGAATCTTTTAAAACAAACACAAATTTAAGAGGACTCTGGCCTCTTCCTCTCACCCCCACAGAAGCCTTTTATCTGTTTTATAGTTGGAGCTGCCACGTAAAATTTCACTGGAAGCAAAAGTTAGAAAGTCCAACTCCCACCATGTAACAGGTGAGGAAATTCCTGTGTGGTGGAGGGAAAAGAAGGGCGACGCCTGGGATTACAGGGACGGTGCAGCAGAGCTGTGGTGGGGACTACGGTCTCTTGACTCGTGGCTTTTCAAATCTGTAGAAAAATCTAGTTTGTCAGACACAACCACCGGCCTGTGGAATGTAGCTTCTAGCTCTGCAGAGGAAATCAGTGAGATGCCAGGTGACAAAGGCCAGCTGAGCTGTGAAACCAGGTCCCTGGAATGTATCAACAGCAGGCAGAGGAGAAGAAACACAAAGCCCACATGGTCCTGCACAGATTCCATAAAATCTTCTATTAACTGGCTTTTGGAGTTGGGAGGGGCAGGCGTCCGAGTCTGCTGGGCTGGCTGGGGCCTGCAGGCAGTCAGGACTGCAGCCCCCAGTGCAGCGTGGAAGACTGGCTCCCTTCAACAAGTCTTTATTAAGGGCTACTATGTGCCAGGCAAAGGACTCAGGCCAAGGTAGGGGGAGATTCAGAAAAGAATACGCTATGGGTTGGCCCTCATGGAACTCACAGTCTCATGGGAGTGACACACAGGCAAATGGCAGCCAACTGGAGGCCGGGATGCATGAAATGTACTGAACAGAGGCATGCATGCCTGGAGACATGGAGACACAGAGGAAGAGAAAGGAGCTCTGGCTCAGGGGGCCGGCAGGGGGCCTGGGGAAGGGATAATGGAAGCCTGTCCTTCAAGGCCCAACTCAAACTGGTCCTCAGGGGGACTCCTGCCTTTGAACTCCTAAAGGGCTTGCAAAGTCACAGAATCTCAGTCCCTCCTTTTCCAGCTGAGGACTCAGGAGATCCAGAGAGACAGAGCAACCTTTCCAAGGCCACAAAGCTGCTAACAGCGGAGCCGGGCCAGAGCACATGTCTCCTGACTCAAGGCTTTGCTCTGCCACTTCCTGAGCCACGTGATCATGGGCAAGTCCCTTATCCTCACCAGGTTCCTTCTCCCAGGGTTGACATGAGGATGAAATAAGATGACCTACAGAAGTGGATGTGGTACCTGTCGGGCTCAATAAAACAGATCTGGTTTCTTTCACTGAAGGACTTGACAGAGTCTTTACTTTAGGAATGTGTTCTGACTCTTCAAGAGGCAGATAAGACTACGCGGACTTTTTCAGCCGTAAGGTATTTTTCTGGAAGGAACACTTGTTATCATCTTCTGGGGCCCAACTTTTCAGTCCAAAGTGGTTAGGGGAAATCCCACCTTATGCAATCTGCCTCCTTCATTTGGCCAAGATATCTTGCAGCTACACATGCTTGGTGTCTACCCCACAGCCACCCTCCATCCAACGTTCCCTCCTAATAGACCCTCATTTTTTCAGCTCTCTCTACTCATTCATCCCTCTTACCAGAGCCCTGGGCCTCAATCCTGTGACCCGGTTATCCCAACGGGATGTGAAGGGAGTCTGGGAACTTCTGGAAAGGTTTCCTGGTTCTAAGAGGGCTACAGAAAGAGCTGTTTCAGACTTCTCTCGACACTGTTTCTGGAGGTGATACCCAGAACAGCTGCAGCTACTCTGTGGCCTGAGGCATTGAGACATGGAAAGATGCAGCATCCTTGATGATGTCTCTGTACCCCTAGGTTAACCAAGCCTAGACCTGCACTACCTTGCAACCCCATCATGTGAGGGAACAGATTTCCTTACTACTTAAGCCACTGAGCACACTTTTCAGTTACCTGAAGCTGAAAACATTCCATCTGATTCAACAAACACACATTTTAACTGAGGTATGATTGGCCTGTGCTATTTCATCTCATATGCTTCCTGACAGCGGGGAGCCCCTGTGATCTCCCCAAATTAGGACAGCTGCCCCCACCAGCCATCCCCCATCCCACCTCCCTTGATTAATGATTCTGTCACATTTGTTCCATGTTCTAAGTCTTTCCCATAGTCTCTCGCCTTTTGAGGGCAAGGCCTGGGTGCCCTGTCCACCCTTGTCTCCCTGGTGTTCAGCACAGGATTAGTGCTAGTAAACTGTTAAATGAATATTTGCTGAATGAATAAATAATGAACACATGAACAAAAGCTTTGCCTCTTCACAATCCCTACCCTGCAGGCACCGAGCAGAGAGTTCAGTAAATATTGCTGCTTGGTCTCTCAGCCTGGCAGCCTGAAGCAGCCCATGAGCAGGGTCACAGCCCCGCCCTGAGAGCTGGTCGACTCAGCACCAGCCCCTTTGCTGACCCTTACAACTGAGACCAGCCCCTGCAGATGCTCTTGGGTGACTTGAGACCGGGTAGGGTGAAGCGCAACCTCATGAGACTATGGGTCCCAGGCAAAACCAAAGACCAAGGTCAAGGTGAAAGGTCGCTGCTAGAGATGTCTGAGCTCAGGAGGACCCAGCCATCAGGTTCCCTGAGTCAGAGCTGGGGGCTAGCCTTCTACCAGCCTGGGGACCCCCTGTCTACCCCTCCCCATAGCAGGAGCCTCCCAGCAGTCATGCTATCTGGAGCAGTGGCCACTGATGCGGGATAACATCTCATGGGCTAGGAGCTAAGATGTAGCAATATGTGTGACTGAGCAGATTGTGACTGCTTCCTGTCCAGCCAAGCTATCCTGGGCCTACTCCCCAAGCTCTCGGCCAGTCAAGCTTCCTACATCGGATGGCGCTGGGGAGGGGGCACAGCACAGGGTTCCCACCGAAGCAGCCTGTGTCTCTGCCACTGGGGAGCCTACCACAAAAACCACAAGAAGAGGGAAAATCCCCTCTCCTCTCTGAACCTTACTGTCCCCATTTATATGATGGGGGAAAGGGCAGGCTGCACTTGTGCAGTGGTTCCCAGATGTCTGGATTCCATGAACTAACACATTTCAGGAGAACCTGAGGGACTGGCATAGCGTTGCCAATTTCTTACTTTGTCATTCTCTTCTATACTGTGTGCTTTGTCATCATTACTGACACTGGGTCCCCTCCGGTCAGTTCTCCACGCCAGAGCCAGGTGATCATCTCAAAATATAAAAGGTTTCGGCTGCCTGGACCCTAGCCGGGCTTCCTATAGCCTCAAGGCCAGCACCCCTGCCGCTAACTCTGCCTGGAAAGCTTCTCCTTCCCCCTGGCAAAGTGATTTCTCCTCAACCCTCAGCACTCAGTCAAGTGTCCTCTCCTCAGAGGATCTTTCTGCCTGGTTGAAGCCCCTGCCAGAGGCTCTGAACTCCATGCACCTCCAGCTCGTAGTCCTTGTTGTATTTGCACTTTTATGTAGCTTGTTTGATGAGTTGATTAGTGTAAGCTCCACATGGGCAGGAGCCGTGTCTGTTTTGCTCCCCACTATATCCCCAGCACCTAATTCAGGCTGAATGTTGTATGCGCTGGGCAAATATTTGTTGAATGAATGAATAATAAATCATGAATGGACATTTCAATGCCAAAAAATTAGGAAGGGCATCAACCAAAAATAAATAGGAAGGCCTTCAAATGGAATAGCCACCTTCTGAAATGCTTCATCAGTAAAGATCCTTATTTTTCTCTTTTTGCCACAGACTGGGGAGAATCAGGTCAAGGACCAGCTTCTGGGAAGCATAGCCCAGATCTACCATCCAGTGATTTGACGGTCAGGATGTCAAATTTCAAAGGGGAGGAGGGCAGTTTTGGCTTCTCTGGCTTTTTGCTATGAACAAGTAGAAGTCATTGAAAACCTTCCTCAAGGAGCCCAAGCCAAAAGCGTAACCACTGAAGAATCCACCCCACCTGCTGGGAGCCACAGGCTCAGGACTACGAAGGGACCCCTGATTTCAGCCTCCATGGCTGGTCCCTTAACGTGATAGGCCCTTCTGTTTCTCCTGGTTTCTGTCTGTGCTCCCAGAGCTGGGGTACCTGTGACCCTGCAGCCTACTGCACTCACCTCTTGCCCTTGTGCACCCGGCTTAGGTCCACTGAGTCCCTGCTGAACACGTCAAACTCGTCGTTCTGGAAGACGTTGAGACGAGATGTCAACAGGGGCGTTGGGTCTGGCTTCATCTGCCTAGAGGCCACATGGAAATCAATTTAAGTGGGCCGGGCCAGCAGACACCCCCCTGCGCCCACTTCCCCCTGCCACTTGACATCCATTGGATCCTTCACTCCTTTTCAAATCTCAGTAACTTTCAGGGGAGACAGACCTGCCCTATCTGGCCCCTGCCTGGATACGCAGCCACTCCTCAGCAAAGCTCCCCTCATCAGTCACACGGGTTTTCTTTCTGTGTCTTAAAAGCTCCTTCTCTTATTTAATGCTCAGGACAGCACTATGAAATAGGTACCCATAAGTCACTTAATCTCTTTGTACATCAGTGCCCTCATCTGTAAAATGTGGCGCAAAGTGGCTGAGAAGCTTGTCCAACGAGACATAGCTAGCTTCATTCATTCATTCATCCAATAAACACCATTTGTTCACAGAAGAAACACCTATCCATTCCCTCATTTCTGCTGCTCCACAGGGTCTTCAGGAAAGCAGTGGGCCAAACTCTGAAAGGGCCGGTATGAAGGAAGCGAGCAGCTCGGCCGTCCTCCCTCAGGAATCTACTGGGAAGGCGGTAGTGACAGGGGCTGGCCAAGAGTTTAGGAAATAGAAGGCGCTCACCAACCCCTGTCACATGCCGTGTCCCTAATGGGTCTTCCCATAGGTATAGCAGGGATGTCTGCTGTGCACACTTTCTGCCCTGCAGGGACACGTGAGAACCTCCTGGGGGTCTAAGATCTGTATGTTTTCCAAAGAGAGTACCATGTAAACAGTTGGGAAATACCACTCTGGGGAAGGGAAAGCAAGCTGAGTCCTTGAACATGAATGATGTAAGTGAGAAGTCGAGGTGCTGAGAAGGGGCGCCAGATGAGGGCCCTGAGGCAGCCTGGGCCTGCCACGCCTCCTCCCACCTGTCTGTCCTACCTGTCTAGGCTGCGGTCCAGCTGGCTGAGGGCCGGGGCCAGTCGCTCCTCCAGGATGTTGTTGATCACCTGCTCCAGGTTGTAGCTGTAGTGCGCCAGGCAGGCCAGAATGAAGCCCTCGCCAAGGTCCGGCAGCAGGTCCTTCACTTGGGAGATGAGCAAGTCCAGCTCCACGCCAGAAACGGGGGGCCCCAGGGCAGCAGCTACCCCCATGCACTGTGGGAAGAGGCAGAGTGAAGGAGGGGCAGGGGATGTTTTGCTTGGCCAAGCCAGGGGGTGACAGGATAATAGGCCATAGGTAGAAAGGAAACAGTGCTGGACTGGAGTCCGGGGCCCTGGTGTGAGTCTGGGCCCTGCTGTTCCAGGCTGTGGGACCTCAGCCATGTAACTCCAGTCTCTTTGAGCCTCCATTCCCTTCTCTGTGGAAAAAGGGGCTTTAGACCTTATCTCTGGGCTACTTGTGGCTGTGGGACTTTGAACAAGTCACTTCCCGTTTGAGTCTCAGTTTCCCCCTTTAGAGAATGGGCAGACCACCACCCACCCACCTACCTCAGGGGATTGTTTCAACGGTTTGAAGAGGCCCTGCACACAAAACACTGAACCTGTGCCAGCCTCGACCAGGCACTCAGTAAACAGCCATGGTTCCTACTGACAGCAAAGGCTCCTACTGACAGTGAAAGGTCCTTTTCCAGACCTCACAAGTTTAGTACTGACGTCTGGGGAACACAGCAACCACCACACCTGGACTGCATGGAGATGCTCCCCCTTGCATTACAGTCTTTTCAATAAGGGTGATCCACTTTATATACTGCTCAGTGTGGCTTGACTTTGTTAGGCCTTTTAGTTAATGAAATTCACAAATCAAATAATAAAAACTCTCCACAACTCAGATAAGAAGTGGTGGAGAGAGGGTAGGAAAAGGCAGCAGGAGCTGTCATCTTTCTAACAAAGAAGACCACAGTGTCTGTGAACAGGGTCCCAAGGCCAGCCAGCTCCCAGAGCTCTCTACATGGCAGCTCTGGAAATCCTAACAACCCTATGGAGGTGGGGACTGCACTGTCCCCACCTTACAGATGAGAAACCAAGGCTCACAGTGAGTGATGTGCCCAGGGTCACAGAGCTGGTGAGTGACAGAGCCGAAATACACCCGAGCTGCCTGACCCCAGTGACTATGTGGCTTAACCTGTGTCACGCTGCCTCCCAACACACAGTAAGAGTCCTGGGCTTGATGGCCAGTTCTGGAGAAGCCTGAGAGAATGTACTAGACCAGAGGTTTCCAAACTTGTTTAGTGGAGCCCTACGGTTCCATGGAGAGTCTCCCCGGGAGGCCAAGCAATGGGACCAGGAACTGCTCCTTGCCGCAACCAAAGCAGCCCCGTTTGTGCGTAGAGGAGGCTCAGGAAAGATTTCATATGAAAGCTTCGCTTCTTCATTTTATAGAGGGAAAGCCAAAGCTTCAATGGCTTAAATGACCTGCTGTCTCCTTGTACCCAGTCTTACTCAGGGCTCTCCAAGGGCAGCAGAGAGCTGGCCACCAGCTCAGGGCTGTCAATTCCAAAAGGAACCTTTTTCCCTGAGTGCAGAAACAAAGAAGGGATATTTCCCAGCTGCCCTGACCTCTCAGATGGGGACTGGAGGGCAGGGGGCAGGAGGGGACAGCCCTGGCCTAGACACACACCTCCTCACCCTCCTCCCAGTTCTCTGGGTGTGACGGTGTTTGACTGACTGGCTCCGCTGTCGCTGCGACCTCATGAGGATCCTCAGCCACCAGTGGGTCTTTAGCCTCAGTGGCTTTCTGTCTGTTTACCCCTTCCCACGCACTCTCGACTGCCTGGAGGATATACGCAGTGCGTGTCTCGTCGCTAGGAGGATGTTAAGGGTTTCTCTCTCTCTGGTCCCACAGCCTTCTCTGCCTCTCCAGCTCTGAGGCAGTGGAATTTCTCAACCCCTCCCCAGCATCTGATTATATGGTTCTGCTAGGGAGGTCTGGGCTGCACCCAGTAGACATCAGGGACACCTGGGTTACATGGATAAAAGGGCCAAACATGGCCACACTGGCCTTGTAACCCAGCACCTGCCACTCGGCAGAAAGTAGCTCTGGATCAGGCCAGGGCTGGGGGCTGGCATCAGAGCACCCTGGGACTTGTCAGCAGTTCTTCCCTCTGTACTGACCACCAGAAAGAGGGACCAACAGGCCTGCTGCACCTCCAGTTCGACCTGCTGCGGGCTTTCTCAAAGGCTGGGGGCCCACAAGATTTCCCTGAGGCAGGACTGAGCAACCTACCCCAGCCACCAGAATGGCCCACAGGCCTGCTCCTCCCTGTCCCTCCTCTTTCTCTGCCACTCTTGGCAACGCCAAGCCAGAAGCCAGAGAGTCACCTAGACTCCCTCACTCTATTTCCAGTCCAAACCCCCATCTTCCTGGCCTGGATGCCAGCAACAGCCTCCTCACCAGACCCTGGGCCTCCGTGGTGGCCCCAGGCCAGTTCACGTTCCTCCCTGTGGTCAGACAAAGCTTGTCACTCTCTGCTTCACATCCTTCCACAGTGCCCCAGAGATTGCAGGGCAGAGCCTGAATTTCTTAGTAAGGGTTACCACAGGGCTGTGCCGGCCCACCTCCCTCCAGCTCATCTGCCACACTCTGACGCCTTCCCCTCCACTCCCCCACAGCCCAACCCCATGCTCTACACACATATGTGGGCTCTTCCAATAAGCCTGCTCTCTGTCCTCTGAACCTTCATACTGAGAACTCTGTCGTTGGCCTTAGCTCCTACTCCCTCCGCTGTTCTCAGCTTGGCCATCATTTGCACCTGACAGCCCACCCCAAGCTCCCCTGGGTTAGGTACCTCCTCTGTTCTCCACGTCCTCTGAATTCTCTCATCATGGTGCTATCTAACTGCCTGTTTACTTGTCTGTCTCCCCACTGGAGTGAGGCCCGTGAGGGTAAGGGCTGAGCCTATCTTGGTCACACAGGCACAGACACAACACCCAGTAAACACTAGAGAAAGCACGACTGGATCTCCCCTACCCCAAGAATCAGGGCAGTCATCTCCTCCAGAAAAACAGGGGCTGGGGCCTTGGCGTGCCTCCCAGGAAAGCTGGCTGACCTGTGTGTTCTTGGACTAAACCTCCCTCCACTCCTCTGGGACCCAGCAGTCCATCTCCAACCTGGCCAGGCCAGGCCAGGCCAGGCCAGACCCCTTTCCAGGGGCAGTGGTTGAAGGATACAAGACCGACGAGGCCTGCTGCAGCAAGCTGATGTCATCAGCCACAGGGAAGAGCATGTCATAGTCCCGGAGGAACCTGCCAGATAGAGCACACAAGGGAGGGAAAGGCTGGGGCCACAGGGGCACTGCTGCAGGCCACTCCCTGTGTGTGCCGCCCAACCACAAATTCCAGATGTCAGCGGGTGCCTACTTTAGAACCGTGGAGGGCATCTAGCAGGGGCTCAACTACATAAGGCCCCATGGGACCTGGTGGGGAGGGTCATAGGCTGTCCCACTGCTGGGCCTCAGCTCAGCCACACTCACCTCTTCTCCTGCAGCAAAGAGCTGAAGATCTGAAGGAACTCCTCGATGAAACTCTGAATGTTGTCACAGCTGGAACAGGACACCAGGAAAGAGCAGATCACCCAATGCAAGACAATGTGCACTGCCACCCTGAGCTCACCCCTCCCCAGTTAAAGGAGAGAGGCCTTTCTCTCAGTCTCCCATCTCTGTTTAGCCAGCCCTAGAGAGGGGGGGGAGGAGGCAGAGCTGAAGTGGTGGGAACGCTCCTGGTGGGCTTGAGAAGAAGGTTCTCTCACCAGTGAGGCAGCGCCTCAGGGCTTACCTGCTTTCTAGGATGGGCAGAAGGCAGATGTGATTCATGAGGATGTGAAAGATCTCCACCAGCTTCTTCCTGGAATGGGAGAGCCTCTGCCACAGGTCACCGAGCAGCCTTTCAAGGTCAGAGAAAAACCAGAAATGGGGGTTTGGGAGACAAAAAGGCACCAAGAAAGCTTATCCCCAGCAGTTGCAGGTGCCCCTCCACGGGGATGAGAGGACCTCACAGTTCACCACTGAGAGCAGCTGGCAAAAGGCTGCAGGCCCTAAGTGGCCAGCTGGTTTCAGAGTCGCTTCTCAGATCCAACAGTGAGTTAGGAACCAGCAGGCCATTTAACAAAAGCCTGGAGCAATAGCTGACGGGGAAGGATCTGGTACAGGGGCCAGGAGGCTGCTAGGGAAGATGCACAAGGCCTGCAGCTACACGGTCCTCAGTCCAACCGCCTGTTTAGATGGCGATGCTACCTAAGGCAGGCAGGGGTCCCTGCCAAGGCCAGCTCAAGCCCAGGCCTCCTGACACTAGGCCTCTCTTTCCCACAATGTTCTTAGTTTGGCGCCACCTTACATGCTATCTTCAAGCCTCCTCTTCTTAATTGCAGACTCCAGTTCAGGAATTGCTGTTTCATAAAAGGAAGCTAGTCTGTGGAGGCAAAAACAGGTAAAATGCTGGGTTTAGTTCATAAACACTACACTTCAATAGAAAATCAAGACCGCAAAAGCAAGTGGGAAGGCTCGTTTTTTTCTCCCATAACATATTTTCTCCTGGGACCACCCTGGCTCTCCCCCGAGCCCACCCTAGAATGGCTGGCTGTAGCTGGCTCTCAGGAGCAGTCTCAGGGAAACCTGGAACCGTTCTCCACACTCAGGTGGGAAACCACAGCCCAGCCCAGATAGGCTCATTCTAACAGATAAACCATGGGGCCTCCAGGACTCACTGCAGATTCAGAAACAGGCACAAGGTCACTTTTTTTCTTGCTCTAAAACTACCCATAGCTCCCCACCTCCTACTCATCAGACCATAACTCCTCCTCTGGCATAACCAGATCTGGCACAGGGTAGCCAACCTTGCTTCTTACCTCAGTGACCTCACTCCTACCCCTTCCCAGCTCAAGGTCAAGCATGCATTCCAGCCACACAGGCCCTCACTGTCCTCCCCACAATCGGTGCCCCACAGCCCTCCCAGTCTCTCAAAGGCTAACGTGCACCACAGCTGTCCTCCTCCTCCGGGTAGCATGCCAGGCCCCTCCTCCCTGGGTTCTTCCTCATCACGCAGACCCATGGGGCTTACTCCTTCCCGGAACTAGTTGCCAGCACTTCGAACACGTTGTCCTTATAATTTCAAATGCAGTTGTCCCGCTTTAGAAAACATTTTGGTGGGTCCTCAGAATGGTAAACACAAAATTACCATATGACCCAGCAACTCCACCTCTAGGTATATACCCAAAAGAATTAAAAGCTGGGACACAAGCAGAAAACTGAACAAAACAATGTTCATTGCAGCATTATTCACAATAGCCAAAAGGTGGAAACAACTCAAATGTCTATCAACAGATGAATGAATAAAGAAATTGTGGTATGTTCATAATGCTATATTATTCAGCTGTAAAATGGAATCAAGTCCTGATACATGCTACCACACGGATAAACCTTGAAAACATTATACCAGGTGAGGTAAGACAGACACAAACTATCCTATGATTCCACTTATAGGAAGTATCTAGAACAGGCAAATTCATAAAGACAGAAACCAAATTAGTGGTCACCAGGGGCTGAGGGGAAGGGAGAAAGGAAGTTATTATTTAAGGGGCACAGAGTGTGTGGTAATGAAAAGGTTCTGGAAATGGAAAGTGGTGATACTTGCACAACATGATGAATGTAATTAATGGCACCGAAATGTACACTTAAAAATGGTTAAAATGGCAAATTTTATGTTATATTTTACCACAAAAATGTTTTAAAAAATTAAATGCAGCTGGTGCTTCTCTGTGGTACAATTCTTCCTCAGAATACCTGAAGCATCCCAAGGCACCAACTGCAGCTTAGGTGCCTAGGACAGTGCTAAATATGGAGCAGGTACTGTCAACACCTGTCTGTTGACTGACTGGCTTCTGGCAACTTCTATCCTAGGGTAGTGCCAGACCTAGCAGAAGATAACTAGGCCAAAAAGGGCGGGCCCTGCTGGGCCTACAGATAGCACCAGAAAAGGACAGGGAGGGCAGTCTGGCCCAACGACTCAGGTGTTGCCAGGATACATTGCTGGTGGGAGGGTAAATTGGTACAAAGCCTATGGAGGGTGATTTGGCAAGATCTACCAACGTTTAAAAAGCACATACCATCTGTCCCTGCAATCTTACTTGTAGAAATTCACTCCTCATCTATACTCGCAAAAGTGGAAAATGATGAGTGTGCAAAGTTAATCTTTGTAACATTTTTTTGTAATAGCTGAAAACGACCTGAAGGTCCATCTGTGGGACCCGGCACCCCTGACAATGGAATCCTACACAGTCATACCAAAAATCACGGCTGCTCTATGCACTGATGTAGCACCACCAATAGGGAAAAAAGGAAAATGCAAACAGTATGTGTAGTACTTAGAATATGCCAGCCTTAAATTTAAAAAAAGAGGAAAAGAGATATATAATGTACACATTTGTTTGTACATTTTTATTTTTGGAAAATTTCTCCCAAAACTAATGCCAATGGTTGTGTAAGGAACAGAACTAGGGAAGGGGTAGGGAGGGCTGTTTACTGTATATTTTATACTTTTTCAGTTTTGAACCATGTGAAGGTATAAAAACATTTATAAAAGCAAAGGGCAGAAAAAGGCAGTAAGGAAGAAGGTTGCTGAGATGGATTAGGTAAAGAGCTGTCTGGATGACTTCAACGGAGCTCTCAAGGACTGGGGTTGTGTCATTTGCTGAGTGGGGTGTTCCTGGCAGGCCTCAAGCACAGTTTGAACAGGCTGGGCCAGCCCTGGGTTGTTTCTGGGTAAAGGCAGTGTCACTTTCGGTCAACAGTGTTTTCCTTTCTTCCTCCTCACCCTCAACCCCTCCCCTACCTTGACTTGCTCCTAGCAGGAAGTCAGTGTTTCCAAAACTTGGAGGAAGAAGCGTTAACAAAATGTGGGGTGGCCTGTGATTAGTGAAAGTAAGCAGGATACACAATTCTAAGAAGAGTATGATCTCAAATTTCAATAAAACCTGCGAAAGCCAGAACCTGTGTAAGGTGGAAATGTGTCAGAGAAGGAAAACCCACTGAGTGTTTATGAAGTAAGATTCTTAATAGAAAGCAATAGAAAAGTGGTAAGCCTGCACCCTGTCAAAGGCAGAAAACTTACAAGACCTGGAAAAACAAGGCAGTACCGCTGAATTTCAGCTCTCACAGGTTTCACTGTAGTAAGATCTCTCACCAGTGATTTTAATTTCATACCTGTTCCTATTTTCCAGATTTCCTACAAGCATGTGCCACTTTTCTCATCAGAAAGCACACCTTTTAAACCAAGTGGACAGCTACAATCCTATCCCAACCCCTTTCTTCTGGGGGAAATGCTGATTGGCACTTTATTAATACTCTCTGGTGGACTGATCAATCCTAAAGTCTGGTTTTCACAAACTGAGGAGACCAGGGAGGGGCCAGAGCACCAGATGCCATCCTGGCATGGGTCAAAAAAAAAAATGTCAGCGGTGGATATTTTGTTGAATGGACGAGTAAGTGACTGAATGGACAGACAGCTGGATGGATGGGTTGGAAAGCTCCCAGAAGCTCCTGCAAACAGTGGGCAGAAGGCTGGCAAGAGCGACAGCCCAGGCTACTGAGAATAGGCTAGTGCCCACCGTTGCCAGGCCACATGCAGGGTGCCAGCCTCTTCACGCTGGCAAGGAATGGCCATGCCCAAGCACCCCTCTCTTACTGCCCAAGTAACAGACACTCATGGGCTAACTGGGTCTCCCTCCCTGGTCCACATTCTCCTCCACTTCTTTCTTTGTCCCAGAGGGTACTTTCTATGACTTCTTTGGATAAAAGCCTCCAGTGGCTCCCCCTTGCCTGTAGAATGAAGGCTTCACTCCCTACCAAAACATTCAAGGATCCTCACAGTCTGGCTTCTACGGACTTACCCCCGGCCTCATGGAACACTCCACTACCTGGCTCTCCCCTGAACACTCTGGGCCCTTGCATGCTTCACTCTACCTGCCTGGAATGTTCTTCCTGCCACTGCATCCTCCACCTTTCTGTCCAGAAGATTCCTGTTCATTCTTCAGCAACTAATTTAAAGGTTGTCTCTGCCGTGAAACCTTGCCTTACCTCACCAGACAGAGTTTGCCTCCCTCCCGTGTGTGTCCAAAGTGCTTCATAATATGGCTATGGTAGGCGGCCACACATGTAAGCACATCTGTATTTTCTTGTGTGTATTCTCCCCTGGACTAGAGGCTAAGTCCTCAGGGAGGTAACCACAGCCTGCTGTTTATCACTCACTCCCTTGTGCCCACCCAAACAAGGGCTTTGGAACAAAGTAGGATTGAAGTGAAACTCCCCTGTTCTTGGTTATCTTTTTCTCTCCTGCCCTGTTCTCAGCCAAAAGTGGGCGTGCTTCTAACATGCAAGCTCCACATGCACAGGAGCCTTATCTATCTTCTTCCCTGCCTTATTCCCAAGTTGGAAGATGGTTCAGCACAGTCTAAGCACCCAGTAAATATGTGTTGAATGACTAGGTAAACCAGATCTCTATCTTCACAGCTAGGACTGCCACTGTACCTGTAACAGAAGTCGTGTTTCTGGAAGGTTTGGCAAGCCACAGGGAAGATGTCTAGAAAGGCCCAGAGCGTAGTACAGGTATCACAAAGGTAGAGAACAATGTCCTTCAATTCCTGTTGCGAAAAAAGAACATGGTATTATTCTCCCCCACCCCCATATACAGCTCTGCAGAGGGTCTGAGATAAAGGTGACAAAGTCCAGGGTCTCCCAACAGCAGGATGCTGCAGACAGGGCATGATAACATTGGACCAGGTGGCAGAGGTCTGACCAAAGCCTGATGTGTCCATCTCTAGGATCTCAATCTGAACAAGTCCCTCATTTAGCATCTCTAAGCCTCAGGTCTTGCTATAATAGCTCAAATGGGCTTCCACCCAGTGGTCTCTAGGTTACTTCTATCACTAATATAATGTGATTCTCTCTTCTAGGCCAAAGGGAAACCAACCCCTGAACCAGAAGATAATCCCAGTGAGGACAAGAATATCAAGCCCATACTTTTCTCACAGTTTGAAGAGGGTTTAGAACATTTCTTATACACTTAATTCTCACAACTCTGGAAAGTAGGCTGAGCAGCCCTTAATATTCCCATTTTACGGATAACGAAATTGAGGTTCAGGGGATGAAATGACTTGCTCCCACAGAACCTGGCATGTCCCCTTCTGAACCATTTAATAGCTGTTTTCCACACGAGACTGTAAGCTGCTTTATTTCAGCTGTATCTCCCTCAAGTGTTTTGCACAGGGCCCACCATGTCCAAGCTTCTTAGTATCTGCCTTCTGTCTGTCATCCCCATATGACTCTGAGTTCCATGAGAGCAGGTGCTGCGCCTGCTTTTACTTACTGCTTTACCACCAAAGCCTAGCACAGTGCCTGACCTGCCCAGGGCTCCTCAGTATGAATTCAATGAATGATTGATTCAATGAGTAATGTATGAATGAACCTCTCAAGCTGAACCAAGTGAAGACTAGAACCTTGCCCTCTGAATTCTAGTTTCCTGCTCTGTACCCTACCCCATAAATGAAGCTCCCAGAGAGGAACGAAAGCCTGCTGAAACCACACGAAACCTGTGTGATGGGACTAGCTGGTCACTAAGTTGGGCAAAGGGGCCGTGAGCAGAAAAAGCTGCTGAATAAGTGAGTGGTTTTCATGTCAATTTTCCCAGCCAAGGGGTAGCCAGATTCTGGCTGAAGGGGACCCTGCCAAAAAGAGGCTAGGTTTTCAGGGCAATCTCACCTGGAGAGGCATGTCGCTGGGGGTCAATCGGTCCCTCTCCTCGAGCCTCTGGGGTGTGGCACAGGCCCCGTCCCCTTGCAAGCCACAGTGCTGCAGGATATTGCTGAAGACCTGTCAAATGCAAGAGGTGACTCTCCCCACAGTCTACCAAAGCATCTAGGACCTTGTCCCTACAGCCAGGGTTGCTCAGCCAGGTGTGAGACAGGTGATACCAAAACTGTGTTCCATACCAGTGTATCAGCTGGGACAGTGACTTTTCCAGAAAACAGGGTCAAAGTGGAAAAAGTACAAGATGAGGATGATGGGAGCATCCTTCTTACAGGATTGTGGTGACACAATGGTGACAAAATGTATGTAAAGCCCCTCGAATCCCATGGATTTTATCTGACTGGACAGGCTGAGCAAGTACCTGGTAAAGAACATTTAAAAATATACATTTCAGCAACATACAATACATTTTGCTTCTCCTGCAGATGCTTATTTGTGGGAAAAATATTAAAACAAAAGATAAATCAACAAAGAGGGGAAAACAAAGCCCATGGTAAAATCGTGTAAGTACTGATACTGCTGATAATGCTTACAAAAATTACCATGAGCAGTGGCTATCTCTTGGTGGCAGTATAGGGAAAAAAAAAAAAATTTTTTTTTTTTTTTGCAGTATAGGGGGATATTAATCTTTTTCTAGGTTTTCCAAATTTTCTACAATGAACATTATTATTTTGTAAAATCTAAAGCTCCCATTAGAGAAGCAAAGGTCTCTTAGGGGTGTATCCTTAGAGGGATATGGCGGTTGGCAAACAACGCTGAACACAAGCCAAATTTTTTTGCCTAAGAGCTGGAAAGGCCTTTAGATGTTAGTCCTATTCAAGAGGGAAAAAGGGCAAATATGAAGGTGTGTGGGGAGGTGTAGAACGGATACTGTCTGGAGATGGGTCTAGACAGAGAGACAGGGAAAACAAACATTTCTCCCTGGCTCTTCCAGGAATGATAAGGAACACCATCAGGTGGGGGAAAGGGGTCTGCTCGCCCTCCACCAGGGCAAGGCCAAGCGCTGGTACCTGAAGGATGGTGGGTATGGTTTCATCCAGGTCATTATAGTAATTTGGCTGCTGGGTAAAGATGTTTCCTAAAAAGAGAAGAGAGTGGTAGGAATTGGGGAAAGAGGGCAGGGTGGAAAAGACACATTATAAATAGCTGCCAGCATGTTCTGCAACCTTTCTTTCACCCTTTCCTAAGCCTGTCTGCTCTAGGAGGAGCCCTGGCCCCGGTCCCTGCTGGCACTGAGCTTTGGCCCAGCCTAGAAACTTCCTCCGGGTAGGGGTATGTAGAGGGAGGAGACCTTGCTCAGCACAATTTAACCTTTTAAGCACTCCTGCCTAGAGAATTATGTAACAGACCAACCTTGGTCAAGCAGCTGGCCCCACTGTGTCACAGAGCTATCATACTTGGGCACAGTGCCTCATGTAACAGCACTGGCTTTGGAAGTGGAGTCAGTCATCCAGGAAAATTAGGAGATAGGGTCTCTGTTCAAGAAATCTGGATGCTATAATCCAGGATTCCTGCCAGACCACACCTCCAAAACTGTGAGGACACTCCAGGGAGAAGTTTCCCTGGAAATTCCCTTGCTCTTCGCTTTTGAATATGCTAGCCATACTAATCTGTCCTACTCCAAGGTGAGAGGCCTGGAAGAGCCTGGAGATAGATTGACCAACACATCTGGGGTTGTTCCTATAAAATGAAGCTCCTCTCCAAGTGCTTACTATCCTCCAAGTGCTGCTGCTGTGAGCGTGTAGGTTGAGGACATATGGTAAATTGAACAGAAAGCAAGTGTTCTGGCCATCCAAATGGTGAGGGAGGGAGGGAAAATCACAGCTAGCTGGGAGCATGATGATACGAAATGCCAACGCCCTTAAGAAGAGGCCAGGGCTCTTCATCCCCCCTGTAATCCTAGTAATATAAGGCCCGCTAACTGTCAGGATGGTCTGAATTCTAGGTTTCCTCTGACTTTGGGCAGGCCTGTCCTTGGTTTCGTTATTGATTCCACTGTAGTCCTTACCCACACCCTGGAGGACTTGAAAATGAATGAGATCAAAGGCCAGATGCAGTTGGGTGAGGCAGCAGCAAGTCACTAGGTGGCTGGACTTTCCATAAAGTTTTACCTGCATGAGCTTACTCAGTACCTCTCACCTCCAGATGGGGGCTGATCCTACAACCTGGGAAAGTGTGCCCAGATCATCTGTGCCCACCTTCGACTCCTGGCAGGTAAGCTATCCCCCCAGCAACCTCTGCTGTTCCTTGAAAAAGCCTCCTATTGTTATCGTCATGGTCAAGCCCATACTTCTGAGCATAGCACACTGGGCTGCCTCCAAGGTAAGACAGGCAGGGCCACACCATCTCCCCATTGTACCCTGAGCACCTAGCCCAGTGGGTGGATAGGCACTCTCACAATCCTTCCATCACTTGAGTAATAGGAATGTTTTACAAGCATCAGAACACATCAAATTTCATAATCCTTGAGGTCTTTGGAGTCCTCCCTTTACTCTCCCTTTCTGATTCTGACAACAGTGGAGATTTCTCTGACTTTTGATCTTTTAAAGCAATAACAAGAAGGTATGGGACAGCAATGGCACCCTTTGAAATGTCCATTCTTAGACTAAAGTGGATCAAATGCCTAGGGTAAATAGAAGGTATTTCCAAATAGATCAGGGTGGTCCACGGTAGGGACAAGGCCCCAATTTATTCCTGGTTTGCAAAATAGCTCCAAGAGAGTCTAACTGAAAGGTCCTGATTTCAAAATTACACCTGCTGATTCACCATACCAGCTTTGAGGTTAAAATTTTAAAAAGGGCAGGTTAAGGACCAGGCTTCTAACCAAAGGCCAAATGACCTGTTCCCTCTCTCCCTCCATCCCCTGCCAAGTTCCTTACAACTGATCTGCTTTGCCCAGGAGCTGCTGTGGCACAGAGAATGGAGGCTGCCCATCTCCTTGCTGTGCTTTCTCCTCAAGGGCTAGAAAGAGGGTTCTGAGGTGGGAGGAGATGCCTGCAGGCCTCTTCTCTGCTCCCCACGCAGTGAAGGGGCTCCTGATGTCCTGT
Organism: Loxodonta africana; assembly: GCF_030014295.1. Lineage (NCBI taxonomy): Eukaryota > Metazoa > Chordata > Mammalia > Proboscidea > Elephantidae > Loxodonta > Loxodonta africana. Next base: position 26,605,989 of record NC_087360.1, on the reverse strand, counting down.
CCCCACCTCTTTTCTGCAACCACCCTCTGAAAGCTAAAGAGGGTTCTCCCTAATGAGCCAGCTAGAGTTCTTGATATGAGGTCTGAGAACACCCTAAAACACCTCAAAATCTGTAAGGGGGGACATTTTTTTTTCTGGAAAGAAGCTTTCATCTCATTCTCAAAGGGGTCAGGGGCCCCATATTAGGAACTCTAGCAGCAGGCAGAGCTCTTGCTCCACCCTGGCCTACCTGGAACTGTAGCCAGATATAATCTTCTCCTGCAATCACACAGGCTCCTTACACTCAACACATTCACTGTGGACCTTGCCTTTACCCACAACCTTCTCTCTCCCGCATCTCCCGACAAGCCCTTTCTCTGCAACCGACACCAGTTTTCTCTAGAATCCTTAAGACTTCTCCCTCCAGCTCACCTCACCAAGCCCTGCTTTATTCTGCCTCTGTGATGCCCTGTCCCACTCCAGCAGCCCAACCAGGCTCTTGCCTTCAAACCCACATGAAATACTAGCCTCCTACACAGTCTCCCGTCTCCACCCCTCCCCACCTGCACGCTGCCAGATTAACCTTGTGCCCAGATGGCTCCTCGCCCTGCTCCTAGCTCGGAATAATAAGCTCACACTTACCAGCTGCTTATAACATGCTAGGCACTGTGCTAAGCACTTTACTTACACTACCTCATATTCAATCCCCACAGCCATCCCAGTTTTCCAGATGAGAAAACCGAGGCTTATAGTGGTTGCTATGGATTGAATTGTGTCTCCCCCACAAAATGTGTACTGTAAATGCTAACTTCTATACCTGTGGTTATAATCCCATTTGGGAATGGTTTTTCTTTATGATGTTAATGAGACAGTATTAGTGTAGGGCGTATCTCGAGTCAATCTCTTTTGAGATATAAAAGATATTAAACAAGCAAGCAAGCAACAAAGATGGAGAAAGAGAGATACCAAGCCACATAAAGATCACCCAGGAGCAGAAGCTCAAAAGAGACAAGGACCTTCCTCAAGAGCCAACAGAGAGAAAGACATCCCCTAGAGCTGGCACCCTGAATTCGGACTTCTAGCCTGGTAAATTGTGAGAAAATACATTATTGTTTGTGAAAGGAAACCCTGGCGGTGTAGTGGTTAAGAACTATAACTGCTAACCAAAAGGCCGGCAGTTTGAATCCACCAGGCACTCTTTGGAAACTCTATAGGGCAGTTCTAGTCTGTGCTATAAGGTTGCTACGAGTCGGAATTGACATGATGGCAACGAGTTGGGTTTTTGGTTTTATTTGTGAAAGCGACCCATTTGTGGTATTTCTGTTATAGCAGCACTAGATAACTAACAGTGGTTAATTGACTTGGTGAAGGGGATATGGCCAGGAATAGAGCTCAAGTGCTAATCAGGCAGTTCAACTTCAGTGCCTGCCTCCTTAGCCACATGGGAATGCTGCCCCTCAAGCGCTGAAGCCTGGCATGGAGCCTTCCCCAGTCTGTCTCAGCTTCCTCTTCCTTCTGCCTCAGGCTACTGCCCTCCTGGAATGCTCTGCCCTAACCAAGCTTGCACAAAAATTGCTTCTCTAACTAATCCTACCTGTTTTTGCTCCCTTACCCCATTACTTTAGTCTACACTAAAATTATTAAGGGCCTTTCCGTGGGAAAATAAAAAACTAATTGATGATTAGGAAATAAGTAGATTTAAATAAGAAATCAAGAGATCGCTCAAATGAAAAGCTAGATGCAGGGAAAAGTCAGTCTTTTTTAACAGATGGTGCTGGCAAAACTGGATGTCCATCTGCAAAAAGAAACAGGACCCATACCTCACATCATACACAAAAATTAATTCGAAATGGATCAAAGACCTAAATATAAAACCCGGAACTGTAAAGATCATAGAAGAAAAAATAGCGTCAACGCTAAAGGCCCTAATACACAACATTAACAGGATAAAAACTGTAACAACACACAAACTCAAGAAAATAAGCTAGATAACTGGGATCTTATAAAAATTAAACATTTATGCTCATCAAAAGACTTCACCAAGAGTAAAAAGAGAATCTACGGACTGAGAAAAAATTTTTGGCTCCGACAAATCTGACAAAGGTCTAATCTCTAAAATGTACAGGAAAATCCAACACCTCTACAACAAAAAGACAATCCAATTAAAAAATGGACAAAGAAAATGAACAGACACTTTGCCAAAGAGGACATTCAAGTGGCTAACAGACACATGAGGAAATGCTTGCAATCGCTAGCCATTAAAATAAATAAATAAATAAATAAATTTTTTAATGCCATTAGAGAAATGCAAATCAAAGCCACAATGAATTACTGGCACGAATCAAAAAAACAGAAAATAACAAATGTTGGAGAGGCTACAGGGAGACTGGAACTCTTATGCACTGCTGGTGAGAATGCAAAATGGTACAACCATTTTGGAAAACGATATGGCGCTTCCTTAGAAAGCTAGAAATAGAAATACCATATGATCAGCAATCCCACTCCTAAGAATATATCCTAGAGAAATAAGAGCCGTCACACAAATAGACATGCACACCCATGTTCACTGCAGCACTGTTCACAACAGCAAAAACATGGAAACAACCTAGATGCCCATCAACAGATGAATGAACAAACAAACTGTGGTACATACACACGATGGAGTGCTACGCAACAATAAGGAACAACAGTGAATCTGCAAAGCATCTCACCACACGGATGAATCTGGAGGGCATTATGCTGAGTGAAATAAGTCAACTGCAAGAGGACAGATATTGTATGAGATCACTACTATAAAAATTCATGAAAAGGTTTACACACACAAAAAAACAATCTTACGAGGGAGGGGAGGAGTGGGGATGGAAAAACACTAAATAGACAATAGGTAAGTGGTAACTTTGATAAAGGGTAAGATAGTACACAATACTGGGGAAGCCAGCACAACTTGTGCAAGGCAAGGTCACATAAGCTCCATAAACACGTTCAAACTCGCTGAGGGACTGAACTGCTGGCCCAAGGGCTGTGGAGACCATGGTCTTGGGGAACATCTAGCTCAACTGCATAACATAGTTCATAAAGAAAACGTTCTACGTTCTACTTTGGTGAGTAGCATCTGTGCTCTTAAAAGACTGTGAGTGGCCATTTAAGATACTCCACTGGTCTCACCCCTTTGGGAGCATGGGAGAGTGAAGAAAACTAGAGACACAAGGGAAAGATTAGTCCAAAGGATTAATGGACCACATAAACCACAGCCCCTCCCAGACTGAGTCCAGTACAACTGGATGGTGCCTGGCTACCACCACTGACTGCTCTGATAGGGATCCCAGTAGAGGGTCCCGGACAGAACTGGAGAAAAACACAGAACAAAATTCTAACTCACAAAAGAAGACCAGGCTTACTGGCCTGACGGAGACCGGAGAAACCCCGAGTATGGCTCCCAGACACCCTTTTAGCTCAGTAATGAAGTCACTCCCGAGGTTCACCCTTCATCCAAGGATTAGGCAGGCCCATAAAACAAAAGGTGACTAAAAGGGCACAACAGCCCAAGGGCAAGGACGTGAAGGCAGGAGGGGACAGGAAAACAGGTAATAGGGAACCCAAGGTCAAGAAGGGAGAGTGCTGACATGTCGTGGGGTTGGTAACCAATGTCATAAAACAATATGTGTATGAACTGTTTAATGAGAAGGTAGTTTATTTTGTAAACCTTCATCTAAAGTACAATAATGAAAAATAAATAAATAAATGGATATTTAAAAAAGGCTAGATGTAAATTTAAATATATACTGTGATCTAAGGATTTTTTGAAACGCACATAAAAAATACTGGAAGGAAGTAATAGCTAAAGGTTAACAAGGGTTGTTTCTGGGTGAAAGATTTTGCTAACTGCTTTCCTGATTCTTTTTTTTTTTTTAATAAACTTTTCTAACTTAACATACGTTACCTTTATTATCAGAAAAAGCAAGCAAGCAAGTAAGGCCATCTCGAGGGATAACTGGTATGTGGGTGATTGTGTCCTACAGTCTCAGAGTGAGGAGGACTGGCAGAGGTGTCCAGGTGAGCACATCTCCATAATGGTCTATGCCATGAGCAGGCAGCCAAAGGAGAATCTGCAGGGGCTGCAGCATCTCTACAGTGCTTCCATTTCTGATAGAACCTTCCAGTTCACTGCCTTCTGATGGGATCTGAAGTCCATTCCTTTCACAAGCCAAGAGCCCTCTTTGAACTCTGCCCTCATCTGCTCTCGCAACAGTGCAGATCGTGACATCTTTGATGCCAGCCCCCAACACCCCTGAAGCAGGTAGTGGAAAAGGGCAAGGGCTTGAGAGTCACGCCTACGTGGCATGGAATCCTGGAGCTTGGGCCAGGCTTCTGTGGACCTGAATCCTGGCTTGGCCACTTATTAGCCATGTACTCTCAGGCAAGTCTCTTCCTTAAGATAACCTGTTTCTTTATCTGTAAATGAGGATAAAGAGTGCACTTATCTCTGGGGCTATAGCAAGGATCCAATTGAGATAACTTATGTACAAGCTTAGCACAGTGCTGGCCCCTGTAAGCACCCAAATAAAGGCTATCACTGCTTTCTTACTCTTATCTCCAAAGTAAACTTCCCCATTCCTTCAACTGTTAATTAATGACATACTTGTTCAATTGCCTAAGACTTCAAGATCCTCAAGGACAGGAACTATGTGTTAACACATTTTTATTTCCTCTCTCCCACCTACATCCCTCACTTCTAAGCTGACACTCATGTATTTGTGAAGTGACTTGCAAGCACCATTCCACCTCCCATCCCACTGCTGCCCTGAATCCCCCTGCGCCCACCTAGGCGCCCACCTTTGGAACCTTTAATTTGGCATGTGAGGGCCGTCTGTGGGCCACCCTCCAGGCCCCGCTTCCTACGAACCTATCATCTTTTGGAGCAGTGGCAAGTTGCCTTTTCCGAAGAGCACACAGAGGTCCAGGATCTTTGGGATGTCGAACAGGAAGTTATTGTAGAGAATTTCTCCAAACACAGATGGGGAAATGAAGTGATCCTAAGGAAAAGTACAGAGAGAAAGGATGAGAGACATGCGTGGGGGTTCATTATACTTTTGTGTATGTTTAAAGGCTTCTATACTAAAAAAAAGTTTTTTTAAAAAAAGCAATCTCCTATATGGGAACTCTCGGTACTTTCTGCTCAATTTTTCTGTGAAACTAAAACTGGTCTAAAAAATAAAGTCTATTAAAAAAAAAAAAAACAAGATACTATTTTTGTCTATTTGTCTGCATCAACAGAGGAAGGAAAGTCAGGAATAGAAGGAGGGTATGGAAAGTGTGGCTCATTGCCTCAATGAACAACTGCCTCCTTTGCCATGAAACAAGAAGAAATGGATGGTGTCCGACTACCATTACTGAACATTTTGATCAAAGATTCTATAGAAGAATCTTTGATCAAAAGGAGGAAAATGCAAAACAAAATTTCAAATTGTCATGGACTCCAAATTTTCTGGAGCCAAGAGGGCTGGATGAACCCCTGAAACTATTGGCCTGAGAATTCCTCTAAAGTCTTCTTAATACCAAACAATAGTTTAGCTTATGTAGTAAAAAATGCCTGCCTTGAGCATTATGCTTTTAAAAACCATCTATATGGGATCAAAGTGACAACAGCAACTCAAAAGATTAGACAGGAACCTTAGTGGGCAGTGAGTTTATGTTAACAGGGGAGAAACAATTCAGAAAAGATGGGTGAGAATGGTTGTACAACTCAAAGAATATAATCAATGTCACTGAATTGTACGTGTAGAAACGGTTGAGTTGGTGTACGTTTTGCTGTATATATTCTCAATAACAAATTTTTAAAAATCCTATTTTTGAAATAAATATACATACACAAACTCAAAAAAAAAAAAAAAAATCCCCAAAGGAACATGCGTATTAACAGAGGGAGGGAATTTTGGGACTGACCTTCACTGTCGACATAACATATTTCTGTAAAGTTCAAACAGCTCAGAGACAGCATTATTATTTTAAAAATAGGAAGAAAGACAGTAAAAATTTTTGAAAAACGCATCAAGCTCCTTTAAAAACTCAGAATCAATGTTTCTACCCTCTGACGCACAAGTAAAGGTGCAGTCACGTGTCAACTGGCAAAGAGCCCTCGGCTCCCATTGAAGAAAACACTGGATGTAATGCAAACTGGCCAGGTAAATGAGAGGATAAGGGCAGTGGCACAGATTTCTTCCCCAAAGGTGGAAATAAAGGCTGAGGGGAGACAAAGAGGAAACTAGATGCTTCCAGAGCCTTCATTCCCAGGGGTGGCAAATCTGGCACAGAAGTGTTAGGTGTCAAGTGGTGACGTGTCACGGGATCAGGAGCTTACTTTGGATTCCTTGTGAGTGGACATACGGAGGAAGGTGAGAAAAACACTGTGATGGAGGTGCTTCTGCATGTCAACAACCTCAGGGGTTGGGGCCACCCACTCATCAAATTTTCGGGGGACATAGCAGAGGTAGGAGTCCAGGCACTTCTGCAGGGTCTCGTCGAAGATAACCTAAACCAGGAGACAGGAAAGTGAGGGTTTATCTCTGAGGCCTGAGGGCTTACAAATGGCTTGGGGGGGGGGGGGGGCTCCCGGCCCAACAGCCCTGGCCTAGTGCAAACACACCAACCCCCAGGGACCAAGGAGGTATGAATGAGCGGGCTAAACACAAAAAAAAAAATTCTAAAAATAACACTTCGGAAGGCGTTATGTAAATATCATCAATACTGTGACACAAGAAAGAGTAATCCAAATCATAATTTGCTGTTAAGGATCAGTGTAAGAAGTAGACAAAAAAGCACCTCCTGGGAGGAAAAATACAACAACAGCAACCAACCAATGGCATGTCACATGTTTTGTCTTAGTGTTAATTTTGATAGAATGTTACCTGGCACCAGAACTTATCGTGAGGCAAGGCCAGGAGCCAGTCGAGGTCATTGGCTACGAAGGTGGCGCGTTCCAGGTACTCCTCCACTAGGGCGGGAATGTTGTCTTTAGGGGGCGGTTTGTATAACACAAAATACCGGTCTGCCTTCTGTTCAGGGTGCTACGGATCCAAAAACCACGTGTTAACGTGGCAGAGGTTAGTCAGCGAGGGCCCATTTGCCAACCCACAGCAATGACAACACTTGGCTGTTCTAACCGGTGACCCTCCAAGGAGCTTTTAAGCATAAAGAACCAAGTGTACCTAACAAAAGGGGCATGGTTGCATCCTGGGAACACTACGCAGTCATTAGAAGCCATGTTTTTGAAGAATATTTAATGACATGGGGAAAGGTTAGGGGAAGAAAAAGCAGGATACAAAATTCTCTACTTAACATAATCAGTTTTTTTTTGGTTTTTTTTAGTATATTTGTTTAACACATTCATACATTAGTGCAGATTTTTAAAAAAAGAAGTGGGGACTATACCAAAGAACTGTGCTTATCTCTGGGAGATGGGATTATGACTTAATATATTTTCCAATTTTTCTAAACTGAGCATGCATTACTTTTTAAATTAATTTCCAATTACACGAGTGAGCATCCTTTCTTTCAAAAACTTAAAACAGTACAGAGAAGGTGAGTCACATGGGACCTCGGCCTTCTGGAGGTAACCACTCATTACCTACCATGTGCTCAGAGAGCACTAGGTATTTACATTAAAATATACCCACATAAAACATTTGTTTGGGTCTACTGTTTTTTCTTTCTTAGACAAATAGTATCATACAGTATGTATCATGATGCTGTACCCTTTTTATAATTAGAAAAAAACTTCAGTAATTTTCTTAAAGAAAAGATTCTAATCAAGTTAACTGAAGGTCTCATCTTAGAATCATAAATTCTCTTCCAACCCTTACCTCACCATGAACAAACCCTACTTTGCTCACCATAAAGAGGAGTCGATGGGCTCAGTTTTCTCCTCTGACTATATAATGGGCTACCTTCGCCAGGAGAAGTAGTAAAAGGGGAAAGGCCTATTATCTCAGCTGTTATCAACCACAATCCATTCACTTCCAGGTCTGTCCATCCAAGGGGCATAGGAAAGACACATGTGATTGGTCAGCCTCCTCAAGAACTACCTATGCCTCTACTGCCTAATGCAAGTTCTCAAACTGGGGTTTTCTGGTTCCACAGGATTCCTTCTGTGCCACTTATCAGGTGGATTTTCGGGACTCCCTCCTGTTGAAGCCCGAATTTATATAGTGGGGTTCCAGGTACAAGTTTGTTTGAAAAAGGAATTGTGCTAACTACAACAAGTTGAAAACCACTGACTAGAACCTAAACGCATCTCCCTGGCATTCAAGTTCTTCCCTACTCCAATCTGTTGATACCTCACCTCCCAGGTCACCTCTCAGGCCAGCTTCTCACCATCTTCTGTGCCTTAACACAGATGACACCCCCCCTCCCCCGAGATGCTACCTTCCCTGCAATCCTGCTGACAAAAAATGGGGCCCTGCTGCGCCACGTGCAGTGGGAAACGTAAAGAAAGCATCCAGATTCTCACAGAGCCTACACTCAGAGGGGAGATGCACGTCTAAGCCACCAAATGAGCAAAAAACAGGAACTGCCCATTCAAAGCCTGGCAGAGGGACATGGGGGTGCAGAAAAGAATTAAGAAATTAACTATACCTGCAGGATGAAGGACAGTTTCCCAGAGCAGCCAGCATCTGAGCTAGGCCTTGGAGGATGGGGATTTTTAGATGAAAGAAATAGCATTTTTAAGTAGGAATGAAAATGGGCCAGTGTAACTGCAACACAGATTGCACTAGGCAGTGGGAGATGGATTTGGAGGGAATGCTGGAATGATGATAACAAAAGCCACCACTCACCAAGGACTTGCCTTGTGCCAGCTGCTGAATAGGCATGTTCCACAGCCATTTTTTTTTTTTTTTTTCCTTAATCTCCAACAACTATTTAGAAAGGAGATAGACTTCTCCCCATTTTAGAGGAGGAAATGATAACTCAGTAAGGTTCAGGAGCCTTCCCAAGGTCACAGGGCTAAGGAAGCAACTAAGCAGGATTTGAACCAAAGCTTATACTGCAGACCTACTAAATGACCTACAGTACCCACATGCCATCTTCATCTCTCTGTTTGTCCTTCTGACCCTAGCTCTCCTCCAGGAAGCCTCCTTAACTCCCATTCCGGACAGGTTTAGGGGTTCACTCTGTGCTCAACCTACTGTAGCACTCGTAGAACTGTATCAAAAGTCTGCTTTCAGATTAGTGGCTGCTGGGACAGGGCGAGTGGGGAGGATGGATCATAAACAGCCATGAGGGCACTTTGGGGGTGGTGGAAATGTTCGTTATCTTGATTATGGTGATGGCTTCACAGATGACTATATAGGTCAACGCTTTCAAATTGTATACTCTAAATATGTGCAGTTTAGTGTTCTTCAATTATAGCTCAATAAAGTTATATAAAAAAGAGGGCCTGCCTTCTCATCTCTCTCCACTAGCCTGTGGGTCTCAGGAGCGGTCTGCGCATTGTTCACCACAGCAGTCCCAATCTCTACAACAGTGCCTGACATTGAGCAGACTCTCCATATACATTTGCTAGCTATTCGAAGGGATGAACAGTGGTAATGGAGGACTAGATCCTGCCAAGGTCTTTGAAGGAACCTGAATGCCAAGCTCAAGAGTATTGGCTTTATTCTGTAGGAAATGGGGGGCGATGGAAGATTTCAGGGTGAAACTACAACAGGATCCAGCTGTGTCCTCTCTTCTACCCAAGTCCCATACCACCCTTCAAGCCTGGGTAAGGTCCTACCTGCTCGATGAAGCTTTCTGGACATTTTTGCTCACCAAACTTCTATACTATCAACGTGATATTGATAAGACGCTGTTTTGCACCGTTCTCCAAATGACCCACTTATATGAGTCTTGTCTTCTTCAAGAGTCCACTCATCCCTTCTGGCCAAAGACTTTACTTCCTTTGGACCTTCAACAGCACTAAATATGTGCTGTGCGCACAGTGGCTACTCAATAAACTTTAGCTCCATCTATCACTCTGCAAAGGCAGCATGGTGGCTGCCCCCTGCCTAGAGATCTTCTTCCCCAAAACCAAGACTAAAGGGATAAATGTAGCGTGGGCACCTCCTCATGACAACTTTCAGGAGCACCCCGTGGCCTGCACAGTAACATTGTTTAGTGACCAACAAGACCCCCTCCTCAGTCAGGCAGCTGTCTCCCTCTGCTTGTCCCCCTTCCTATTCCTCAGTCAACATTCCCTTCACTGTCACTGTTTTCATCACCATCATAACTACCATCTATTGAGTGCTTACTGTGCTCTGGGCACAGTGCCAATTCACAGATGTCTCATTTAATCCTCACAACCACTTCACAGTGCTGGTTCTACTATTACCCTTTTCAGATCCTAGGGCTTAGAGAGGTTAAGAAACTTGTCCAAAGTCACACAGCTAAATCTGTATGAGATTTAACACAAAGCCTGTGCTCTTTAACTCAACTATCCTGCTTCTTCCCCAAGAGACTTGTGACTCCCATCCTGGCTTCCCAACTTACCGTGCTCCATGATCTTGAAAAAAATCTCTCTACTTTTTAGTTTCCTCATCTGTAAAATCAAAACACCTACTTATAGGGCTATGGTACAGCTTAAATGAGATAATCCATGTGAAGTGTTTAGAACACCTTGAGACAGAGCAAGTGCTCTACAAATGTGAGATACTATTATTAGAAAGTATTTAGGAAGTAATTAGAAGCCATCCAGAAGGCAGGAACTAAAACACCAAGCCCGTTTTCCATGACTTTACTCAAGCCCCCAGAAAATACTTCCTTCCACCTTGTTCCAGTAAGCTCATATTCTTGGGAAAACAAGTGGGTATGGGGCTCCAGTCCTCCTGAATGTCTCCTTCAGCACCCTGGCACCTCTCCACAGCTCTAATCTCTCTGCCACCAGTAATCGGCATGTTCATAGTCTCCTTGGTTTTCAATCTCACAAACTCTGCTGGAGTCTTTGTACCTGGGCTTCTCATACAGTTGAGATAAAAGATAGCCCCAAGCTCTGAAATCGGGGTTCCCATGGAAGTGTGGATAACAGCTTAAAGGTTCTGAAAATGCCCTGCCTGAAACCTGAACACCTCCCTCAGGGTCAAATCCCCATCCTGCTTTGGCCAGATCCATTTCCAGGCCAGCTCATACTGAATCAGAACTGCCATCAGCCTCTGAGTCAAAGTTAAATGCTTTGAGGGGAAAGTACAGTGTGGCAACATGGGAAATACTATTTAAACTCAAGTTGCTGCTCAGAAGGAAACTTCTACCTGGAAGGCCCCATGATGCCCTAACTATTGAATTACAACCACGGCCCTAGGGTTATTCTTGGAACAGATAAACGTGGAGTTTACTTTTTGCTTCTGAAATTGCAAGAATGGTACTATCAGGCTGAAGGGCCTCAAGGCACTGGCTCACCAGGGCTGGTGAAGTACTCAGCTTTCCTGTCTTCGGGTCCTTGTGGGTGATCTGGAGTTCGTCCAGGGGCAGAGCTGGCATTGTGCTGCGTGACCCTCCTGAAAAGAATATGGATGGGAAGAAGAGAAGAGGCACCCAGGCTCCCAGGGGCAGGGGACTGCTTAAGGCTGCCTCTTGAGCCCAGACAGAAACTTCAACATCGGGCCTTTAGGGCTCCAGACTTGGGCCTTATTTATGCACCTTGCAATTCAGACTGAAATGATCTTTTTGGCCTGAAGCAGTACTTCCCAGCTGAGGAGGAAAACACTCCTCAGGTGATTTCTGACATACTCTCACCCCTTGAGAAGCACTGACTAAAAGTACCTAGATGTTCTTTATTATGGCTCTGGCTCTGTACCCTCTGTGGCCTGTGAGCTCTGTGAAGGATGGGTCCAGGCCCTCCTCCCACTGCCTCTCCCATGATCGGCACGAGCTTGGCACGGAGGTGGCCTCATCAAATGTCTGATGATGAACAACTGAGAATTAGGGCATTGCTGTCCTAACCCTAACCAGATTTTCAGTCTTTTGAGGGTTGGAGATATGGGCCTTTTCTCACTTGTAGAGGGTGCTGAGATTTACAATCTCCTTAGGCTTCAGGAAAGGGATTACCATTCCCATTTGTCAACAAGGACATGGATGAACAGGAGGTTCATGAGCGCACCAGAGAGGATGACAGAATTCATAGAAACCTGCCGGTGCAAGCTTCTTTCTCCAGAGGCCCAAGTTGGCCTCAGAGCTCCTGACCGGCAGACCCCAGTCTCCTGTCTTCCTGTCCAACATTCTTTTCATAATACCACGCACCCTGACCCATAGGAGGGACATGCAAGTTGGGAAATCATAGAACTGAAATGAATTAAGGCCCCTTAAAAGACATGCCACAAAAGGTTGGCACAGTCTCAGTGACAACATGAAGACAGAGCAAGGCTGGGCTGAGGAAACCATGACCTCCCAAGCACTCACAGGTGAGCTGAGGGACAGGGGCAGCCATGAGTTACCAGGCGTCCCACATCTCAGGTATGGAGCCAGGCCCTGGTGATATGAAGACAGGCTGATACGACAAGGGTCCAACAATTATAACAGTAGTAATAATAATGAAAATAGCAGCAGCAATAACATGCTAGGTGCTATTCTATGTGCTTTTCTCATAGTAACTTACTTTACACATTTGAACTCCCTTTACACAGAGTAATGCTCACAACAACTCAAAGGTGAGGTCTGTTATCAACCTCCATTTTATCAATGAGAAAATAGAGGCTCCGAGAGAATAAGAAACTCGCCCAAGGTCTCAGAGTTAGTAGTGATGAAGCAGGCTGACTCTTAACCATTCACTATATTGCCTCTGGTTTAGTTTAGCTTATGGAGGGGTGTGGGGGGACGGTAGTTGTCAAGAAAAGATTTATAGAGGAGATGAGCCTGAGTCTCGATATTGAGGGCTGACCAGGTAAGAAATAGGAGGGAAAGGTACCCCAGGCAGAGGAAACAGCAAAAGCAAAGAAAGGCAAGGAGGTGGAAAGCAGGCTAGTACACAAGGAACCTTGGTTTATGGTTTGTTTTAAGGGCTGTAGAGATCCCCATCCTACAGGAATCTTAAGAGAGAATCATCCTGCTTAGTCTTTGAGGTCCGTTCCAGCTCTAAGATTCCAGCAGATCAGATACACGGTCCCTGTACACATGAAGCGGTCTAAAAAAACAATCACGAGGCAAAGCAATGAAAGGGGTCCAGGGTGAGTTTTCATCGTTCAGCTTTGTGAAGCAGATAATGCCCTCTGCTGTGCGTACCTTGCTTCTAAACACGTTACTATCTTACTAAAAAAAAAAAAATTTTTTTTTTTTTTTTAGCTTCTCACAAAATCCTGTTAAAGACAAGGATTATTATGCTCAGAGGTCCAAAGGGGGGCCTGACTTGCTCAAGGCAAATACATCAGTGGCCCAGTTGAAACTGAGGCCCAGTTATTCTGCCTTGGCACCTGGGGTTCTTGTGTTGAATGTGCTAAAAATACTTCTTCCTTAACTCCCCAGCAATGCTGGAAACATCAGTGGTCTGCACACCAGTGCGGAGAAGTCTAAACAATTCACAGGCCAGTTCTTTCCATTCTTACCTGCTGTGGTGATATGAGTACTTTTATGCGGCCTTCTGCCCTGTTCCTTTGGAAAAACAGCTTGAGAGATTTTTCCTCTAAGCCCTGAGGAGTTAACTTTGCCCTAGTGTTCTATTCCAGAGGGCTTGTTACTTTTGTCCAGGTTGATTGACATTTCCTGAGTAACCTGTAAACAAGGGTTGTTTGATATTTTCTGCCTGCCCCTGGGCTGCAGCCTGCCCTATGACTGGCATGCACCTTGCAGGGATTCGTCAATAAACTATGCAAATGAGGTGAGTTGCCTACTGTGCAAAGGAAGTATCTGTGGCCTGCTGAGTGGAGGCTGGTTAGTTTGTGCCTCCCCCACTGGGAGGGGCCATGCCTTCAAATTGACAAGGAGTTGTGTATGTAAGCAGCCAACCCCACAGAGGTCTGAGAGACAGAAAGAAGCAGGAAGAGACACAGCAGGAAGAAACTGAAAGAAGAATGAAGAAAGAGAGGTAAAGAGAGAGAGAGAAAGGAGGCAAGGAGTCTTTTAAAAGAGCTGTAACACAGGTCGGGGGCTATAACACTGAAGACAGAGACAAGTCCAGAAGGGGCCCAGCAGCAGAGCGACAGCGATAGATGGCAGGGCCAAGAAAAGCCTGTCCTGAGGGGGCCAAGAGTGTTATACTAAAAACAGCCTCAAGTGTTACGCTAACAATTGTAGCCATTCATGTGAAGACAGTGAGCGGTTTTTCAAGCAGAGGAAGAATACAATCAGAAAGAGATGATAACCTGGTGGCAGGAAATGATAACTGAGATGACGTCTGCATGGCCAAGAGGAGCTGAGAGAGTTGTCCTGCACTGAAGAAAGGAAACTTTGCCTACATGCTTCCTGATCCTGATCCTGAGTTGTAGTCTGTTGATCCTGATCCCAAGTTATACCCTGTTCCTTAATAAACCAGTTAAGTGTAAGCATACACTGTGAGTTCTGTATGGCCATTGCAATGGATTGTCGAACCCAGGAGAGAAGGAGAGTGTCATGGGGAGGAGAGTTGGTGTCAGAATTGGTAAAAAGATTGGAAAGTGGACGTATGTCTGACCTCCATTCATGGGAATCAGCTTCGGGTTGATCCTGGTCATTATCCCCCCTGAAGTTAGACAGGTTCTGACGCTATTACTACTACCATTTTATACCTGCTATTTTTTTTTTTTTTTTAATGGATGGAACTGAGAGTCCAGCGTGGGGGCCTAGGGTGGGAAAACTAGGAAGGAGGACACACTGTGTTTCCGCTCTTTAAACACAGCTGAAGTCCAGGCCCAGACAAATAGAGACAGCACCTGCCTTCAAAGAAATCTACTTCTACAAGCCAGTGCTTGCAAAGGCAATGAAGGGCAGGCTGATGCAGTGGTTGAATGCGCAGACTCCACAGTCCTGCAGCCTAAGTTCAAATTCCAGCTCTGCTTTTTCCTATTTATGTTTTGAACTGAGATAGTTCCTTAACTCTCTGAACCTTGGTTTCTTCATCTGTAAAACTGGGATGATAACAGTATATAGTCTTTTTGGGTTACTATGAAAGGTAATCAATGCTAAGTGTTCAACACAGTACCTGGCATATAATAATCACTCAGTAAAGTTTAGTTGTTGTTACTGTTCAAGTTTCTAACCATAGGCAGAGCACTTTGGGCTTCCTCATTTATTCAGCAAATGCTGACTGAATACATTTTGGGACCTGGATATTTGGTGTGGTTAAGAGATAAACAGAGGAAATTTCCAAAACTGGAGCATAGCAGAGAAAAGAAGTTCTACGTGGAAGGGCACCACAAAGCAACCTATAACCTGGGTGTTGAAGGATAAAAAGGAAAGATGGAGATGAAGGGCATTCCAATGGAAGAGCAAGCGTGAGCAAAGGCTCAGAGTCTTAAAATGTTTGGCTTTCACAGAACAGGGAGACATTTGATGTTATTAGAAACACAAGGCCAGGGAAGGGATGACAGAAGTGAGAAGAGGCTGAATAGGGAAGAGGGAGCCAGTTTAAAAGGAGCCTCGAGTGTTATACTAACAATTACTGCCACTCACCTGAAGGCAGTGAGCAGTCTTCCAAGCACGGGAGGAACACAATCAGAAAGAGATGGTAACCTGGTGGCAGGAGAAACTTTCTATGAACTACTCAAGCTCAAAGACTGTGTGTTAACCTTTCACTCATACATTCAATTTTTTTTTTTTTTGAACATCTACTATGTGCCAGGCACTGAACCCCAGAGAACACTACGGTGGTCCAATAACAGACCTGGACCTGCTATTCATAGAGCTTACAATCTAAATGGGAAAGACAGATACTAATCAAATCGTCACACTAACAAGTAAAAAAAAAAAAAGATTATGTATGTCACGTAGGTGAGTCCCATGGGATTATGACAGCATTTAACAGAGGAACCTGACTTGAGAGAGAATGTCAAGGAAAATTTGAGTTTTCATCTAAAGTGTGAGTAGAAATGGACTAAGAAAACATTAGAGAATATGCTCTAAAAGCAGAAAGACAATGATCATGACTATGGCTGTGCCCCCACTGTAACCCCAGTGCTGGGCAGGACAGCAGAAGACAAATGTTAGGAAAGGGCTTTCTTTAGAAGGGAAGGTCAGTCTATGCATCAATTACAATAAGGGCTGGAAACTGAGCATTCCCAGGGCTACCGCTGCCTCAGTTTCTCTGTCTGTCATCATCCTTCTGGTCTCGGCCCAATATAATCCTACTCAGGTACCTTCCCAGACAGCCCTACCTAAAGTATTCACACCCCTAATTGCTGACATAACTTTAATTATCTCGTGCATTTACTTTGTTTTACTGTCTCCTCCCACTAAACTGAAAGCTCCATAACGGCAGGAACCTCGTCGGTATTGCTCTATTTGTATCCCCAGTGTCTACACCTGTGCCTGGCATGTAGCAGAGGCTCGACAAATACGTGCTGAACGAATGAATAAACCCTGGGGAAACTGAAGCCTGGGGTGGGGGAGAACAGAACCGTGACTTATGCAAGGTCAATCTGGAGTCGTGCTTCGAACCCGGGGTTGCCGACTCCCGCAGCTTGGCCCCTGGGGGCCTAGGGCCGGGTAAGCCTCGGCCTGGGGCGAGGAGGTCCGAGGCCGCCTGAAGAACCGCCACAGCTCCTCCCGGGCCCCAGGCCCCGCAGGCAGCAGGGCCTCGCCGCACACTCACCTCGGCGGCTCTACCACCTCCGTTGTACCGCCGCCGCCGTCGCCGCCGCTCACGGTGACAGCTCCAGAGAGCCGGCACTTCCGGGGTCAAACGGCGATTCCGCAGGCGCAGACAGGAAGCCTTTTCGTGGCCCGGCCCCGCCCCGCCCCCGGGCGCTGCAAGGCCCCGCCCCAAGCCCGAACCGCGGCCTCGTCACTCCTCCCGGAAGCTAGACCCAGCCCTGGACCACGCCCCCAGCCTTAATACTCCGCCCCCAGGAGAGCCGTCAGGCTGTGGCCTCGCCGCCCCTTCTCGCTCCCGTTTGGCCTTCGTAGAGAAGGTGGAGGGCCGGCAGTGGGCGGGTTATGGTTCCACCATTTGGAAAATCCAAGTTTGGTATCCAAGACAGCCTTCTCAGAACGGCAGGCTTCGACCCAACCCTCTCAGTCATCGTTTTACATCAGATAAAGGTGTAAGCTACAGTAAAGTAATTTCAACAAGTCGAAAGCATAAACATGATGTTGAACGAAAAGAAGGCAGACAAAAACAGTACCGGCTGCAATTCCATTTTTTAGGAAGTTATAGAACAGGCAAAACTAACGAGTGGTGATAGGGGTTAGGATGTTAGGATGATGGTTATTTCAGAGACCTGAGTGGCAGGGGCCACTGGTGAGGCTGGGAACGTTGTGTCTTCGCCGTTGTGGTGGCTGCACAGATGTGTTCACTTTGGAAAATTCATCAAACTGTACACCTATGATTTGTGAGGTTTTTTTGTATGTATACAATATTTATAGTTTTTTTTTTTTTTCTTTAAATCAAAATGGTCGAGTACAGCTGTCTCGAGAGCAGTTTTCCACAGAATACTTCAGGGTAGTGGTGTAGGGTGAGTAGTTCCCAAGCCTGGGAGTGCATCAGCATCATCCCTGAAAACTAGTTAAAAATACACACCCTAGTGTCTGGCACAGTAAAGGTTCAAAAATACTGACTGTTATCATTAGGGTGTTACAAAAACCCCTAATAGGTCACACAATCCACATCTGGGGGAGAGGCTTGTGGGAGGGGTCATGAAATATTATTGAGCACCTGCCTATGTCAGGCCCTGCTATCTGCCCTGAGGCTGCAAGGAGAGATGAGGTCAGTTCCTATCCTCAAGAAGTTTACAGGCTGCCCCAGGACAGGAACCATTCCCAAAGCCAGCTCTTCAGACATGGATTGGACTGGACAATGGGTTAGAGAGGTATGCTGGTGAGGAGTGAGCTTCTTGGATCAGGTGGACACTTGAGACTATGTTGGCATCTCTTCCCTGGAGGGGAAATGAGAGGGTAGAGGGGGTTAGAAGCTGGCGAAATTGACACGCAAAGAGAGAGTGGAGGGAGAGAGTAATTGGGCGTGTGTAGTAGTTAAGTGCTACGGCTGCTAACCCAAGGGTCAGCAGTTCAAATCTGCCAGGCGCTCCTTGGAAACTCTATGGGGCAGTTCTACTCTATCCTATAGGGTCGCTATGAGTCGGAATCGACTCGGCGGCACTGGGTTTGGTTTTTTTGTTTGTTTAGCAAGGTGTATATGGGTTTTTGTGTGAGAGACTGACTTGATAACTTTCACTTAAAGCACAATAAAAATTATATAAAAGAAAAAAAGACGTTTACAGGCAAGGAGGCTGCAAGAAACCAAACAGCTATGGTACAGGATACTGAGGAAATACGTGGGTAGGCTCTGAACCAGAAATGGGATGGAAGGGGGTGGATACTGTATTAGTTATTTATGGCTGCGTAACAAATTGCCACAGACCGTGTGGCTTAAAACAACACGCATTTATTATCTCACAGTTTCTGCCAGTCAGGGTCTCCCACAGGCTGCAGTCAAGGCTTCAGCCAGGGCTGGGGTTTCATAGCCCAACTGAAGAAGGGTTCACTTCCAAGCTCAAGTGGCTGTTGGTAGAATTCAGTACTTTGAGGGTTGCTGGAATGAGGGTCTCAGTTCCTAGCTGGATTTTGGCCGTAGGCTGTCCGTAGTTCCTTGTCATGGGGACTTCTCCAATGTGGCAGCCTGCTTCATAAAAGCAGGCAAGCTGAGACAGCAGTAGGGGAAGTCTGCAGCAAGACAGAAGTCACAATCTTATGTAATCTAGTCCTGCCCATACTCAGAGAAAGTGGATCACACAAGGGCATAAACACAGAAGGAGGGGATCATTGGGCCACTTTGGAGTCCGCTGGCCACAGAGACTTAGAGAGCATGAGAAGGGCACACATGGACCGCAGGTCTGCAGCAGAGTAAAAGCTATCATGAGAGAAATGGCTACATTTGTTAGCCGCTTGCTCCATTTCAGGCACTGGACTCAGCATTTGATATATATAATCTTGGCTTTTTACAACAACTGTGTGAAGTAGAAACTATTACTACTATTCTACTTTATAGAGAGATTTAGAGAAGGTCACAGAGCTGGTAAGTGGATAGAGTGGGAATTAGAATTCCGCCCTGTCTGACTCCAGAGCCTGCCTTCATAACCTCTCCATGAAGTCCTTCTCAAGCCCCATGACACGAGCTTCAGGGTGTCAAGTCCAGGAGGAACTCTACGGCCAAGTGCTGCAAGCTTTGTCAGAACAGTAGATGCTTCCTTCTATTGCTTTAATTTTTCAGACAAATTTGATCTTCCACTAACATGGAAGGAACACAAAAAAGTGCCTGAAACTCCATTTTTTCCCCCACTGGTACCATACACATTGGGCATACAGGAAATACTATACTACCTGTATCTTGACAACTGGCAAAAGGAAACCATGTGTAGCAGCCTTGAATACTGAGAAAACTTAAAACTGGACTTCTGGCAAAAATATATGTATTGGCATGATGAACATAATCAATGTCACTGAATTGTATGTGTAAAAATTGTTGAAATGGAAAATGTTTTGTTATATATATTTTCACTACAATATAAAAAAAGTATTATTGGTTTCATATTTTCCTACAGATACAAAGGTATTCATATCACAGAGGTTTTGAGTGAAATAATATGACTGAAAAAAGCCAAAAACATCCAATAATATATCTAACTTCTCCAAGCATATCTCAGTTTCTTTATCTGTTAAAAGAGGCTGTTAATACCCCCTTCACTGACATTAAGATTAAATGAGATAATATAGATAATGCCAAGCACATAGTGGAAACCCTGGTGGCACAGTGGTTAAGTGCTACGGCTGCTAAGCAAAAGGTCGGCAGTTTGAATCTGCCAGGTGCTCCTTGAAAACTCTTTGGGGCAGTTCTACTCTGTCCTATATGGTCGCTATGAGTCAGAATCTACTCGACGGCACTGGCTTTGGGTTTTTTTGGTAAGCACATAGTAGGTACTCAAGAAACCTTAGTGGGGAGAGAAAGGAGGAAGGAAAGAAGAAAACAAGAGAAGTAGGAAAGGTAGGAAGGAAAGAATGAAGAAGAGTGTCAGAGTGTTAACCCATACACTTCTTCCATCTTTATTTTCCCTACTTTGCCTGATGAGATTAATGAGGAATATGAGCTTCCAAAGAAGACATCCTTGGCTGAACTAACATGTGTCCCACTGAAATTAAAAAGCCGTTTTAAGAAGAGAAACCTCAAACTATACACTGGTCACATACAGATACAGAGGAATTTCTTGGGCCTTTACCCTCTTCTAGATTAAATGAAAAATAACAACAGCAAATTTACTTTAAGAACAAATATTTGGGTTGGCTAAAGAGGGAAGTATTTATGGTACTGACAAGTAACCGTAATTATAAATCTAGGAATTAAAAAAAAAACCCAAACCTGTTGCCGTTGATTCCGACCCATGGCGACACCATGTAATACAGAGTAGATCTACCCCATGGGGTTTTCTTGGCTGTAATCTTTAGGGAAGTAGATCACCAGGCCTTTCTTAAGTGGTGCCTCTCGGTGGGTTCATACTGCCAACCTCAGGTTAGTACTCTAGCACAAATCATTTGCACTACCAAGGAACCATAACTAGGGGAAAAAATTGTCAGTAGTTGAAGCTAGAAAATTAGCATAGGAATATCTGAGTCCGAGTCCTGCCTGGCTCAGACACTCTGAGTCACCCAGATGAATCAGTGTGCCTTCCTTTGCATTTCCAATCTTCCAGCAAGCTTATGTTAAGGGAGCACTCGTTGTTGTGGGTCACTGTTGTGTGGCCTGCTCACTGTTCATTTCCTCAATTTTTCCACCGACGGCAACTTGATTACTCCCACTTTAGTCCACGTGGATTGGGGCTGAATGCTGACCCAAAGTTTAGAGGTAAGCAATTTTATTAGTTATTTTTTTACCGCTAGACTTTTCTCATTCTTGTTTTGCTTTAGCCATTTTGAGTTGGGCTTCTGCCCTAACACAACTACTAGATGGCCAGTCCTTCTCATGTCTAGTCAACCAGCCTTTTCTAAAGATTATGACATCTACTGAGGCAAGAGGAATGAGGTTACTAATTGCTCTAGTGCATGACCAGAAAGAATTGCTGGTATTACAAGTCACTACATAGGGATAGGGAGATGCCAGCTTGGAGACAAACCAAGTACATCTCGGGTGCCCACCAACTGGTATTGTTTAACTAGACCAAGAGGTTCTGGTAAGGTGCAGATGTGAACGTGGGAAATGGATTGGTCATGGAGTCTGTAGACCTGGGTATGGGTCCCAGTTATATCCCCTACTCACTGGGCAACCTTGGACAAGTTGCTTAGCTTTTCTGAGCCTCCATTTCCTTATCTTCAAAATGGGAATGGTTGCTCAATCTACTGTGTTGACTCAGCAAACACTTTTCCAGCATCTGTTATGTGTCAGGAAACCCTGGTAGCATAGTGGTTAAGAGCTACAGCTGCTAACCAAAAGGTTGGCAGTTCAAATCCACCAGGCGCACCTTGGAAACTCTATGGGGCAGTTCTACTCTGTCCTGCAGGGTTGCTATTAGTTGCAATTGACTCTACAGTAGTGGGTTTGGTTTTGGGGGGGGGGGTTATTATGTGCCAGGTGTCATCAATAAAGCAATAAAAGGCTTAGTTCCAGCTTTTAAGGTGCTCACAGTCTTGTCAGAAATATGCATGCAACATGAATGACAACATGGTCTGAGAAATGGTCTTCAAGGTCGTAAGAGGAAAAAGCATCCCAAATGCTGTAATCCGGATAGACTTTCGAGGAACTTTGCTGGTGCAGTGGTTAAGCACTTGGCTGCTCACTAAAAGATCAGCTGTTTGAACCCACCAGGTGCTCCACAGGAGAAAGACATGCCAGTCTTCTTCCATAAAGATTACAGCCTTGGAAATCCTATGGTGTAGTTCTACTCTGTCCAACAGGGTTCCTGTGTATTGGGATCAACTGGACAGCAACAGGTTTGGGTTTGGTGGATAGACTTTCTGAAAGGGATGCTGTTTAATATGAGTTTTGAGAAAACATAGGAACAGATATATTGGAAGAGCATAGCAGGCAAAGAGCACAGTTGGGCAAAGACCCAGAAATCTAAAAGAGGGTAGACCATTTGGAAAATTGCAATTAGATATGTCTGGCTGAAGCCCAGATTTTGGAAGGCTTTGTACCACACTGAGTAGTTTGGACTTCCTCCTGTTTATGTTGAGGAAGGCATGGATGATTTGAATAGAGCCAAGAAATTTTAGGAAGATAAATCTAGACATACACAGAACACTCAACAGCATCCAAGTATACTTCCTTTTCCAATGCACATGGAACATTCTCTAGAATAGACCACATATTAGGACATAAAGCAAGCTGTAACAGGATCCAAAACATGAAAATATTACAAAGCATCTTCTCTGACTATAAAGCCATAAAACTAGAAGTCAGTAACAGAAAAATCAGGGAAAAGAAATCAAACACATGCAAACTGAACAACACTTTGCTAAAAAATGACTGGATTATGGAAGAAATTAAGGATAGAATAAAGAAATTCATACAGTCCAATGAGAATGAAAACACTTCCTATCAGAACCTTTGGGATACAGCCAAAGCAGTGCTCAGAGGTCAACTTATATCAATAAATGCACACATACAAGTGGGATTCATACCAGATATGCAGGGATGGTTCAACATTAGAGAAATAATCAATGTAATCCATCGCATAAATGAAACAAAAGGCAAGAACTGCATGATCTTATGAATTGATGCAGAAAGGCATTTGACAAAGTCCGACACCCATCCATGATAAAAACTCTCAGCAAAATAGGAATAGAAGGAAAATTCCTCAACATAATAAAGGGCATTTATACAAAGCTAACAGCCAACATCGCCCAAAATGGAGAGACACTGAAAGCATTCCCCTTGAGAACAGGAACCAGGCAAGGATGCCCTTTATCACTACTCTTATTCAACATTGTGCTGGAGGTCCTAGCCAGAGCAATTAGGCTAGATAAAGAAATAAAGGGCATCCAGACTGGTAACGAAGAAGTAAAAGTATCTCTATTTGCAGATGGCATGATCTTATACACAGAAAACCTTAAAGAATTCTCCCCAAAACTACTGAAACTAATAGAAGAGTTCAGCAGAGTATCAGGATACAAGATAAACATTAAAAAATTGATTGGATTTGTCTACACCAACAAAAAGAATATCGAGGAGGAAATCACCAAATCAATACCATGTACAATAGCCCCTAAGAAGATAAAATACTTAGGAATAAATCTAACCAGAGATGTAAAAGACCTACACAAAGAAAACTATGAGACACTACTGCAAGAAACCAAAAGAGACCTACATAAGTGGAAAAACATACCTTGCTAGTGGGTAGGAAGACTTAACCTTGTAAAAATGTCTATTCTACCCGAAGTGTTCTATAGATACAATGCAATCTTGACCCAAATACCAGTGACATTTTTTAATGAGATAGAGAAACAAATCACCAACTTCATATGTAAGGGAAAGAGGCCCCAGATAAGTAAAGCATTACTGAAAAAGAAAAACGAAGTGGGAGGCCTCACTCTACCTGATTTTAGAACATACTATACCGCCAGAGTGGTCAAAACAGCCCGGTACAGGTACAACAATAGATACATAGACCGATGGAACAGAATTGAGAATCTAGACATAAATCCATCTACATATGAGCAGTTGATATTTGACAAAGGCCCAAAGTCAGTTAAATGGGGAAAAGACAGTCTCTTTAACAAATGGTGCTGACATAACTGGATATCCATCTGCAAAAAAATGAAACAAGACCCATACCTCACACCATGCACAAAAACCAACTCAAAATGGATCAAAGACCTAAATACAAAATCTGAAACGATAAAGATCAAGGAAGAAAAAATAGAGAAAACACTAGGAGCCCTAATACATGGCATAAACAGTATACAAAACATTACTAACGATGCACAAACACCAGAAGAGAAACTAGATAACCGGGAGCTCCTAAAAAATCAAATACCTATGCTCATTAAAGAGTTCACCAAAAGAGTAAAAAGATTAGCTACAGATTGGGAAAAAGTTTTTAGCTATGACATTTCCAATCAGCATTCGATCTCTAAAACCTACATGATACTGCAAAAACTCAACAGCAAAAAGACAAATAACCCAATTAAAAAACGGACAAAGTATACCAACAGGCACTTTACCAAAGAAGACATTCAGACTGCTGACAGATACATGAGGAAATGCTCAAGATCATTAGCTACCAGAGAAATGCAAATTAAAACTACAATGAGATTCCATCTCACCCCAACAAGGCTGGCATTAATCCAAAAAGCACAAAATAATAAATGTTGGAGAGGTTGTGGAGAGACTGGAATACTTCTACACTGCTGGTGGGAATGTAAATTGTTACAGCCACTTTGGAAATCAATTTGGCACTTCCTTAAAAAGCTAGAAATAGAACTACCGTATGACACAGCAAGTCCACTCCTTGGAATATACCCTAAAGAAACAAGAACCTTCACATGAACAGATACATGCACACCCATGTTCATTGCAGCACTGTTCACAGTAGCAAAAAGATGGAAGCAACCAAGGTGCCCATCAATGTATGAATGGATTAATTATGATATATTCACACGATGGAATACTATGCAACGATTAAGAACAATGATGAATCTGTGAAATATTTCATAACATGAAGGAATCTGGAAGGCATTATGCTGAGTGAAATTAGCTGCAAAAGGACAGATACTGTATGAGACCACTATTACGAGAACTCTAGATAAAGTTTAAACACAGAAGAAGATATTCTTTGATGGTTACAAGGGCAGGGAGGGAGGGAGAGGTGTATTCACTAGCTACGTAGTAGACAAAAATTTTTTTAGGTGAAGGGAAGGGCAACACATAACACAGTGTTAGTAAAAAAAAAAATTTTTTTTTTTTTTTACAACTGGACTAAACAGAAAGCAAAGAAGTTTCCTGAAACAACCAAATGCTTCGAAGGCCAGCGTAGCAGGAATGGGGGCCTGGAGACCATGGTTTCAGCGGACATCTAGGTCAACTGGCATAACAAAATGTATTAAGAAAACACTCTGCATTCCACATTGGTGAGAGGTGTCTGGGGTCTTAAATGCTAGCAAGTGACCATCTAAGATGCATAAATTGGTCTCGACCTATCTGGAGCAAAGGAGAATGAAGAACACCAAAGACATAAGGTAAATATGAGCCCAGGAGACAGAAAGTGCCACATTAACCAGAGACTCCATCAGCCTGAGACCGGAAGAACTAGATGGTGCCCGGCTACCACCAATCACTACCCTGGTAGGGAACATAACAGAGAATCCCTGATGGAGCAGGAGAACAATGGGATGCAGATCTTAAATTCTCGTAAAAATACCAGGCACAATGGTCTGGCAGAGATCGGAGGGACACTGATGGTCATGGTCCTTGGACCCTTTGATAGCCCAAGATTGGAACCGTTCCCGAAACCAACTCTACAGACAGGTATTGGCTTGGACTATAAGATAGACAACGATACTGGTGAGGAGTGAACTTCGTGGCTCAAGTAGACACATGAAACTATGTGGGTGACTCCTGTGTGGTGGTGAGATGAGAAGGAAGAGGGGACAGGAGCTGACTGAATGGATGAAGGGAATACAGGGTGGAGAGGAGGAATGTGCTGTCTCATTACGGGGAGAGCAGCTGGGAGTACACAGTGGGGTGTGCATGGTTTTTTGTACGAGAGACTGACTTGATTTGTAAACTTTCACCTAAAGCACAATAAATAAATTAAAAAAAAAGATAAATCTAGCAGCCATGGGAGTGGAGAGTATGGACGGTAGCAAAAGTAGAGGTAGGCCCCTCTGTTGCAGTTATCTGTTGCTGTATAACAAATTACTTCAAACTTACTGGCTTACAAAGATTATTTTTCATGATTGTGTGAATTGGCTGGGCTCAGCTGAGCAGTTCTTCTGCTCTACAGTCTGTCAACTGGGGTTATCATTTGGTAACATTCAATTAGATGCTGGAACATCCAAGGTAGCTTCACTCATATGTCTGGTGGCTCAGCTAGGGTGGATGGAACAGCAAGCAGATGGCTGGAAATCTCTTACCATGTGGTCTCTCATTATTCAGTTATCTAGTCCAGTGGTTTTCAAGTGGGGGCAATTTTGCCCTCCAGGGGACACTTGAGAATCTGGAGGCATTTTTTGCCTGTTATAGCTGGAAAGGAGGTGCTTCTGGTATCTAGTGGGTAGAGGCCAGGAATGTTGCTAAACATCCTACAACACACAGTGTGGCCCCCCACAACAAAGAACTCTCTGGCCCAAAATGTCAATAAGTGCCAAGGTCGAGAAACCCTGGACTAACCCAAGCTTCTTTACATGGCAGCTGGGTCCCAAGAGAGCAAAAGTGGAAGCTGCAGATCTCTAAGGGCTAGGCCTAGAAATCACACAGCAGCACTTATACCACATTCTGTAGGTCAAAGCAAGTCACAAGGCCAGCTCAGGCTCAAGGAAAGGGAAAATAGACTCTACTAGCCATGGGCAACCACTAATCTACTCTCTGTCTATACAGGGTTTTGGTGGCCATTTTTATAGGCAATCTACCCCAGCAAGGGAGACCACACAGTGAGAGAGGTCTGTGTGAGAGATGAGAGTGGTTTGAGCTCAGGCCGTGGCAAAGTATCCTCATGAGAAAACGAAACAACGGCAATGAAATCTCTTTGCAACTGGGGTGGTGTTACATAAATATACTAATTTCATAATCCATGTGGTCCCCAGCCAAGAGCTGCTGTCCCAGCAGTTTTCATATTAAGCCAGGCTCTCTCTGAATAGGCCTCCAATCCATGTCTGTCCAGTCCTTTTGCCCTCTGTCGAGTTCATCAAAGCTTCTGCTGACTCAAGAAGAATTTAGAGAATGATCATTGCAGTGAAAGTTTCAAATCATCCCCCAAGGCCCCTAAAAACAAAACATCTGCTTGTCATTCTCCTATCCCTGTCAGTTTTTAGTGAGAAAACAGTGTTAAATGACGATAAGGATAAACAACTAAAAAACCAGGTCTCCTGGCTTCCAAGAAGGGAGGTTTAATTTGAAGACAGCTAATTATCCACCCGTTATAACTTTCAAATAATGGTTGTCTTGTCATCCAACCCTGGCCTGTGAATGACAGTTGGAAAGATGGAAAAAAAGTGTCTAAGTTAACATATTTTAGAAATCAGACAACAGAGAATCCCCAAGTCAAAGGAAGAATCTTAGAGAACATGTAGTCCAAACCTCTAATTTTATGGACATGGAAACTGAGGCCCAGAGGGCAGATGGGACTTGCCCAGAGTCTCCCAGCAGCTGGCAGGTGACAGAGTGGGTATGGTGACCGAAGTATCCCTGCTGGCTCCAGCCTAAAGCCCCACCCAGGGAGATGAAAGGGTGGTTCTGTCTGCCCCACGCAGCCTGGAGACTCAGCACTCAGACCACCCATCAAAGTGGCAATTGAAGTGCCTGGGTCTCTCCGTAATCATCAGTATGGGATAATGGAGCCACAGAACAAGGAGGTGGAAGCAATTCTTTGAGGGCTGGGACAGGGTTTAAATTGCAGAGGGAGCAGGGCATGGAGAAATCTTCAAGATCAAACATTTTTTATTTGAAAAAAAAAAATTGAAAGCATCTTGTATTTTTCATGTAGGATCTGAGAGAAAGGCTTTCAAAAGATACTCCCAGAAAGGAAGACAATGCTTAGGCGACACTACACTGAACTTCCGTTAAGGGTGATGGAAAAATTCAGGAACGGTTGATGGTTGAACAACATAAGGAGCATAATTAATGTCACTGAACTGCATATGTGAAGATTGTTGAAACAGAAGATGTTTTGTTACCTCTATAAACCAAACCCATTGCCGTCGAATTGATCCTGACTCATAGCGACCCTATAGGACAGAGTAGAACTGCTCCATAGGGTTTCCAAGGCTGTAATGCTTATGAAAGCAGATTGTCACATCTTTCTCCCATGGAGTAACTGATGGGTTTGAACCATTAATATTTCAGTTAACAACCAAGCGCTTAACTGCTGTGCCACCAGGGCTCCTGTTAACTACATATTTACCACAATTTAAAAAAAAAAAGACACCCTCAGCTTATCCTGGTGATAGGAAAGGGTTGATGCTTGATGTTTTTATCCATTAAAGTGAGATTTCAATCCA
Organism: Loxodonta africana; assembly: GCF_030014295.1. Lineage (NCBI taxonomy): Eukaryota > Metazoa > Chordata > Mammalia > Proboscidea > Elephantidae > Loxodonta > Loxodonta africana. Next base: position 26,577,720 of record NC_087360.1, on the reverse strand, counting down.
GTGAAATATTGCCAGCTCTTTAACTTTTCTTGGGAAGGCATTGGAAGAAGGAACTGAGAAGATAGCCTTTTTAACTCCCTGGGTGTCTCCTCCCTGGGCCACATCATATAGGTCCCCAGGGTACTCTAGAATATAATCTCTCTGACCTGCTAATTCCTCCGTGGGCCTTCACACCTCAGGGCACTAGCCCATGCTGCTTCTTCTGTCTGAAATGCCCCCATGCTCCCTTTGTCAAGGTAAAGTCTCCTCTTCATCACACCTTTCCCCAGGTGAAAATACATAGGCGCCAAGCTAGCTCCCTGCACTTTCCCCAAGTAGCACTGATCACAGCTTATCATTTTGTATTTGTTGTGTGATAATTTAATCAATGACTGCATCCCTACAGTGTTTTGACAAGTTAGGGACCTCAGCACCAACCCTATACTCTGTCCCTACCTTGGTGCCTGGCACCTAAGACTGTTGTTGCTAGTTGCAGTCAAATTGGTTCCAAATCATGGTGATCCCGTATATAACAGAACAAAATGTTGCCTAGTCCTGCACCATCTTCATGATCACTGGTATGCTCAAGTCCATTGTTGCAGCCACCGTGTATTTTGAGTGCCTTCCTACCTAGAGGGCTTATCTTCCAGCACTATACCAAACAATATTCTGTTGTGGTCCACAGGGTTTCCATTGGTTAATTTTCGGAAGTAGTTCACCAGACCTCTTTTCCTTGTGTGTCTTAATCTGAAAGCTTGTTGAAACCTGTCTACCATGGGTAACACTTCTGGTATTTGAAATACCAGTGGAATAACCTCCAGTATCACAGCAACGCACAATTCACCATAGCATGACAAACTGAGGCACCTAAGAAGGGCACAGTAACTTTTTGCTGAACGAATGAATCAATCAAAGCTCTAAAATAATCTAGACCAACTCTCCCAATTTTAAGTAAAGAAACCAAGCCCCAGAGATGGACAATGACTTGCTCAGTGTAACACAGCTGAAGCACTTAATAGCTCCTTGCTAATTATTCACTTCCCTAAAATAAATATCCTGGAGCCTGGGATTGGGCCATTTTAAGGAGGTACGAAACTGAGGGACTGAGCTGTTTTCTATGCCCCAGACAATCCTAGCCCCTCTCTTTACTGTACCCTCTCTTCCCTTGTATCTAGAAAACATAGCCCAGTGTGGGACTGTAGGGCTGTGGGGCTGTGGGGCAGTCAGTGGTCAGAACAAAGTGGGTAACACATGGGGTCAGAGAGAAAGACGTTTTCAGCTTCAGGTAGCTGGGGCTATCAGGGAAAGCCTCCTGGAGTAAATGCCAAGGTTTGGGAGGCTAGAAGTGAGGTAGGGAAGGAGATAGAGTCCAATTTCCTTCTGGCGGCCCCAACGCCCTCATCAAGTCCCAATGTCCTCAACTCCTCAATGTTCTCATCAACTCCCCAATGTCCTTGTCAAATCTCTATGTCCTCCTCAACTCCCCAATGTCCTCATCAACTCCCCGACATCCTCTTCAGCTCCCCAACGTCCTTATCAGCTCTCTGTAGCCAAAAGCGGGGCCTGTTTAAACCATTCATCTTAGGAGTCATGTTGACCCAGACACAAGCTTGGCTGTAGAGTCTCTTTTCCCCTTTCACTTTAGAAGGCAACTTGGGCTGTTTTTGTGACATCACCCATCACCAGCAGCCCTTTGTCCCCTCCATTGAATTATTCATCCTCCAAGACGAATTATTTAATTTTCAATTTTGTATAGCAAATGCCAGGCAGACAGGTGGAAATGGAGTTGGGACCTTGGGCATGGAGCCACAGGCCTCCCAGGTCCTCTGAAGCACAGGCTACCAGGGCCGAGAAATTATGCAGAACTCTGCAGGGGGCTCACTCTGGAATGCACTTGACTTAGGATAAAGTTGGCACAAGATCATGGTGCCCCTGAAGTGGTCAGGCACTGCTATCCTCCAGCTTCAGACCTCTTGTTTTTCTAGGCTCTGGCTGTGGCTCTCCTGACTGGCTCTGGTATAGGGCTGCATGGCATGTCCAGAATGGGCTCAAGCTGCACTCAGCAGAGGGACTTGGGTTTGAATCTGAGTCTAGAATTCAAGTGACCTTGGTAAATCTGTAGAGTGGGTCAGACATTTCTGTTACCACCTCAGAGCCTCTTGGCCTCACTTTTTACTCCAGCCATTGCCACCAGTGATCAGTGCTTTCAGCTCTACTTGACAGCACCTACCCTCTCCTACTCCATGCCACAGGGGTATGGGGTATCTGCTAGGCTTGGTACACACTAATGTGCAACCTGAAAAGTGGGATGTTAATGCCCTATGGGGCAATCCTTGGCCAATGGGACGGAGCTGATGGAAAAGTGCTTCCGCCTTTATTTCTCAGTGTGGACACTTACCAAATATATTTCCTTAGGTATCTCAGAAGGTCCCGAAAGACTGAGCCACCAGTCACTCATATCAGGGTCACTCACCACCCATCCTTGTCCTGATTCTGACTCCTTGCCTAGCCTTCTTCACCCTTGCTCCCTGGGACCACTTCCTAAATAAACTACCCACATATAAGCCTTTGTCTCGGAATCTGCTTTTGAGAGAGCCCGCGATAAGTCAAAGGCTTTAGCTGATCTGAGATTTAGATTTAAGTCCTTGTATATTTCAGACAGCGTGTGCCTTTAAATCGGCCCCTTGCCTGTTGATCAGAGCTGGGTCCAGAGGACACCGTATCCAAGGGCTGAAAGTCAAGACTCAGGAACCCAGGGAGGCTCAGGTCTTCCCTGGCAGGAGGCAACAGCCTGACAGCTGCCGTGCCTTGGGTGGGCGAACAGCAGGAGTGTCCCAAGATGAACTGCTGCCCAGAGAAGCTGTCAGGGGCTGACTGCAGGCCTAGAGAGCTTTATCAAGATGTCACTAGCCAAGCTGGGAAGGCTGCCTCCAGGCGAGTCTCTGTGATTCTGACTGATGTGTCTGGACACTGACATGTCCCTGACTCCAAAGGGACATCAAGTGTTCACCTGGGGTGGCCTACTGGTGACAAGGCACAAAGCAGCTTTTGCAGAGATAATGAGAGGAGGCTGGAGAATGGGCTGTCTCCTGTCTCCAGCAGTCTTGCCTTTCTCCACCCATAATAGACATATGCCACTATTCTGATTCCTGCTCCCCTGGGCTTGGTTTCCTCTGCCAACACCCGCTAGCAATCCCTGATGCTGTTCCCATGAATGCCTCATTTTTTCACCCCTCTTGCCCATACCCATGCACCCAATGTGTCCCCTTCCTGATAGGACCCTAGGTCACTTCCCCTGGGCTCAAGATTTGCTCCTTGCTGAATGCCAATGAGGCCAGCGGGCCCAATACTTCTTGCCTTTTGACAATTCTGTAGCTCCCCAGCAGAAAACCACAGCCGTGCCAAGAGAACACAATGTCAGCCCAGTTCGTACATAGTTGGCAATAGCTCAGTTCATGCCAGGCATTATCTTGGGGATCTGGAGCAATAAATGGTTATTGATTAGCCCCAATCTGACTGTATCACTCCCCAGCTTGATATTTTTCAGTGACTCCTGATGGCAGTTCAAGGTCCCACTTGGGGCATTCAAGCCTCTTAAATGCTGTCTCATCTCACCCATGACTTCCCACCACTGAGCTAATTGCAGCTCCGTGACCATCCCGTGCTCTCTCCAGCTCAGATACGTGTGCCCAACTAGTCCTAGTGCGTAGGATGCTTTTCCCATCCTGTTCTCCTTTTGCCTGGTTAAATTTGAATCATCTTTTATATCTCAGCTCAGTGCCACCTCCTCCAGGAAGCCTTCTTTACCTTCTCAAATGACTAAAGTTCCTCCTGAAAGCTCCCAAGTTGCATAACTCTTAGCATGATGCCTCGTACCTGTCCATTTGCGTATTTGTTTCCCGCAGCAGGCAATGAACTCCCACACATTCAGGCACCCTCTCTAGTTCACTGTCATATCCTTAGTGCCAAGCACGGTGTCTGGTATAAAGATGCTCACTAAGTATTTACTGATTAAATACTTAAAAAAAAAAAAATTTTTTTTTTTTAGGAGACTTCAAATTGTCAAAACATTCAGGTTAAGGGTATATTCAGAGGAAATCAAATCTCAGGTTTTATATAATATATAAAAGTAGAAAGAGAATGAATTCACATGCTAATATGGTACATTAATATTATCAAGTTATATTAACATGTCAAATATATATTTGTATAGACAAATATTTTAAAGTATACATAACCACAAATTCAAAAAATATTGTTAGAAACAGAAAGAAAATAAATAAGCAAAACCCTAACAACACAAGCATTGTGTGTTTTCCTCCAGTCCTTGCCAACTCTATTTTCCCCAGTTGCAGCTCGTGTTATTTCTACCCTTTCACTTAACATTACATCATCAACATTTTTTTCATGCTGGAATCATGGCCTTTGGAGCCAAAAGGAATTTTAGAAACAATCCCATCTGTATTAGTTAGGGTTTTCCAAAGAAACAAAACAAGTATATATATATATATATGCACACACACACCCAGAGAGAGACACACATATACATACACGTACACCCACACCCACACACGTACACCCACACCCGTACACGTACACCCACACCCACACCCACACACCACACTGGACGAAAGAAAGGAGAGAGAGAAATTTATTTTAAGGCATTGGCCCAGGCAATTGTGGGGACTGGCAAGTGCAAAACCTGCAGGTCAGTCAGTGGGCTAGAAACTCTGGCAGGATATCTATGTTACAGTCTTGAGGCCAAATCTGCTCTGCTCTTGGAAACCTCAGTTTTTGCTCTTAAGGTTTTCGGCTGATTGGATGAGGCCAACCCACATCACCTAGAGTAATCTCCTTTATTTAGAGTTAACTGATGGTAAATGGAAACCCAGGCAGTTGTACTCTGTCCTACACAGTCGCTATGAGTCTGAATTGACTCAACAGCAGTGGGTTTTTTTTTTGTTGTTGTTGTTGGTAAATGTTAATCACATCAACAAAATACCTTCAAAGCAAAACCTAGACTAGTGGTTGACTGAACACCTGGGCACCATAACCTAGCCAAATTGACATATGAAATTCACCATCATGTCATCCATCTGCTTCATTTTCAGAGACAAGAAAACTGAGGCTCAAAGTTATCCAGCAAAAATGACAACTGTGGTCTTTTATCGACTCGACAGCACTGGGCTGGGCTGGGTGGTCTTTTAGCTTCCTGAGACCCACAGCCTTTGAGATCTCCTCACTCTCCCCACTTTTGGCTCTAAGCAGGTAAACACTTTGAAATTGACTCTGATGGCAACGGGTTTGGTTTGGTTTCTTGGCTTCCAGTGGAGCTCGCACACCTGCTGGTGGAGGGTATATTACACCAGTACAGCCACTTGGCAAACTTGTTGGGAGTATTTACCAAAGCTGAGCATCCATCTACCCTACCCTGTCCAAGGTACTGCCATCAGAAATGAGTGCTGACTTCCACCAAAAGACATGTACAAAAACGTTCACAGCAGCCTTATTTCTCCTAACCAAAACCAAACCCAGCGCTGTCGAGTCGATTCCAACTCATAGCAACCCTGTAGGACAGAGTAGAACTGCCCCATACAGTTTCCAAGGAGTGCCTGGCAGATTTGCACCACCGACCCTTTGGTTAGCAGCCGTAGCACTTAACCACTATGCCACCAGGGTTTCCAGCCTTATTTATAATAGTAGCTGAAAATTAGACACAGCACCATAAAGCATGTTGAAATGGCAAATGTTTTGTTATATGTAAGGTCCCTGGGTGGTGCAAATGGTTTGCGCTAGGCTTTACTAACCTGAAGCTTGCCAGTTTGAGCCTACCCGGTGGCACTGCAGAAGAAATGCCTGCTTCTGTAAAGATTACAGCCAGGAAAACCCTATGGAGTAATTCTACTCTGTAATATATGGCAACTCCATGAGTCATAATTTGATGGCAACAGGTTTTGTTACACATATATTTACCACACACGCACAAATTATACAAACCAGACTGGCATACCTAAGTCTTGTTTTTAATAAATATCACATTCTGGCATCACAAAACACAAGATATACACCTATGAAATTGATAGTTCCAATCAGGTACAATGAATGCTATGAGATCATTTTCATTTTCAGGGATTATATAAACATTCAATTAAATTTTATTTCTATATACAGCATATGTGTATATTTTTAAACTATTTTAAAGGCTGAAATAAACTCCAACATGCATACTCAAAAGAAAAAAAAAATGAGCACAACCCAAATGTACACCCAGATCTGCCCTGGATAAATAAATGTGGTATATTCATACAATAAAATACTACATAATGGTAAAAAGCAATGAACCTCTGCTACCTGCCAAACTGTGGCTGAGTCTCATGGACATAATGTTGAGTAAAAGAAGCTAGACATTAAAGAGAGTGTACTATATGATTCTATTTGTATAAAGTTCAAGATAGGACAGAATAATCTACAGTAATAAAAGAATATTGGTTTTGGAAGTAGGTATTGGCTTGTAAAGGGGGTTAAGTGCTTGGCTGCTAACCAAAAGGTTGGTGATTCAAACCTACCAGCCACTCCAAAGCTGGAGAAAGATGTGGCAGTCTGCTTCCTAAAGATTAAAAAAAAAAAAAAAGATTACAGGCTTGGAAACCCTATGGGGTGGTTCTATCCTGTCCTAGAGGGTCATTGTGAGTCAGAATCAACTCTCCAGCAACAGGTTACTGGTTTGTAGGTGGCACGAGAGAGATTTGGAGGCTGATGGTATCTTGACAGAGGTGTTGGTTACCCAAATGTGCATATACATAAAAATTCATCAAGCTGTACACTTAAGATTTGTGTGCTTTATGTGAGCAAATTTAAAAAAAAAAAAAAAGGAAAAATGTTCCCTGAACTAGTGAAATCTGAGGAAGGTCTATCATCTTGCTTATTGTATTATACCGATCAATTTCCATTTTTTTTAATGCATTATAGTTATGTGAGATGTAATGGGTACAAGGAACCTTCCTGTATGACTTTCACAACTTCTTGAGAGTCTGTAATTATTTCAAAACATAATACAAAAATTTTAAATGTATATTACAGTCCAATTCTTTGATTTTAAAATATTAGAGTTAAAACATATTACTCTCTGGATCACACTCCTCCCCACCTTTAGCTAAATTTATGGGTAAAATAATTTTTTTTTTCTAAAAGATTTTAGATCCTTCTTCCCTTTTTTCCTTATTCCTTCCTTCCCTCCCTCACTCTCATCCTTCTTACTGCCTTTCTCCCTTCTTCCTTTCCTTCTTTTCTTTTCTTTTCCTGAGTGTCTTAGCTATCTAGTACTACTATAACAGAAATACCACAAGCGGATGGCTTTGACAAACAGAAATTTATTCTCTTGTAATTTAGGAGACTAGAAGTCTGAATTCAGGGCGCCAGCTCTAGGCGAAAGCTTTCCAGCCTTGTAGATTATGGAGGAAGGTCCTTGTCTCTTTTCAACATCTGTGGGCCCAGTGTTCCTTGGAGATCTACATGTGTCTTGGTATCGATCTTCCCCTGGATCTAGGAGGTTCTCAGCACAGGGACCCTGGGTGCAAAGGATGCACTCTGCTCCTGGTTCTTCTTTCTTGGTGGTGGTCAGGTCCCTTTCTCTACTTGTTTTTCTCTCCTTTTATGTCTTGTAAGATAAAAGGTGATGCAGGCTACACTCCAGGAAAACTTCCCTTACATCAGATCAGAGCTGTGACCTGAGTAAGGGTATTGCTTCTCACCCTAATCCGAATTAATATGACCTTTAACCTCATTAACATAACAAACAGATTCCTCCCAAATGAGACCTAATCACAGACATGGTGGCTAGGATTTATAACACATCACAAAATGGATGATAATCAGATCACAAAATGGAGGACAACCACACAATACAGGGAATCATGGCCTAGCCAAGTTGATACATACTGGGGGGTGGGGAGGGAGGCAGGACACAGTTCAATCCATAACACTGAGTATCATTGCATCTGGCCTATTTATTCCTGTTTTCTGCCCCAGTCTGTGTCATTCTATCTCAGCGAATGCTGAGATGTCTGAGAGTACATTTCAGTACACCTCAGTGCCTGAGTACATTTCCACCACAGTACCTGTATGGTCTTCCTACCTACAGCTTGGTAAGTTCGAGAGCTAGGAAGCCTAAAATTCTTAATTCCACACTCCTCCCTGCTCCAACCCCTTGTGACCTACGTCCAAGCCTCTAATTCGTAAGTCTGGGTTTACCTGTTTGGAAAATGTATTGAATCATAGATGCCTCCCTCACCAGGGTGTTGAACTTTAATTACTGTTTGCAATGTTGCCTAAGATGTCAAGATGAAAGGCAGTTATAAAAGTCCATGTTATTGGCATTAGTAATAAAGCTGAGGAATTTGTTTGCAGGTTTGCAAGGTTGTCATAACTGGGAAAGGGGAAAAAAAGGTTGATTTTATGTGGAAAAACCTTGCCCAAAAAAGCAACCACAGATCCTGGTTGGTATAAATAGCAAGAACATGTTGTACCTCAAAGTGCTTTGCAAATTTCACATTCTTCCATGACCCTGAAAAGATAGAACCCACACTTAAAAAATTGAAAACAAGGAGTTACTTGAGTTTCCAAAACCAAACCCATGGCCCTTGAATCCATTCCGACTCATAGAGACCCTGTAGGACAGAGGAGAACTGCCCCATAGGATTTCCAAAGCTATAAATCTTTACAGAAGCAGATTGCCACATCTTTCTCCCGTGGAGCTGCTGGTAGGTTTGAACCACCAACCTTTCGATTAGCAACCAAGTGCTTTAACCACAGTGCCACCAGGGCTCCTCTATTGGGGGTTATAAGGTAGAAAATTCAGGGACCGATATTTGGCTGAGACCATTTTTGGTTGGTTCTCTTCACAATTTACCAGAAAAATGCAGTTAAGCCTCAGGGCTCTTTAATTTTTACCGTCAACAATTTGCTTTTGCTTTCTGCATTCTGATCACATTTCTACCAATCTAACAGCCAACAAAGACTTTTAGCAACCCACCATTTTCTTTGAGTACTTTATAAGGAGAGGTTAGAATAATAATAAAAAAAAGGCTGAAACACAGTTCATGCCCTCAAAGCATTTACAATCAAGCCAGAGGGTAAATAGGAGCGAGTGGCCTATATTTAGAATTTATTTCATAGTGCCCTGTTATTAATAATAACTGCCCCCTTTGGAGTGTCCAAATCCCTTTGAAATGCATTACTTCATTTGATCTACCGACAATGCTGGAATTACAAGCTCTGATTTGAGGGTAAGGAGACTGAAGCTCAGACAGAAGTGACTTTTTGAAGGCCACACAGCCTGCAAGTGATGGTGTTGGGACTTAAACTTAGTCTTGAGAGTGAAATGATCTCCTGGAATCTAGATGTAGCGTTCTTCCTGCTGTGCTGCCTTGCCTGGTAGCTACTCAAAGGCTAGCCCTGAGACACCACAAAAAAAATAAATAAATAAAATCAAAGGCTAGCCTGGACTTTTGTCCCAGGTTCAAGGTCAGCCTAGGCCAAAGGTTGATGCCACTTGGTATCTAATCAAAGAGCAGGTATAGTGTAGAGGTTAAAGGTATGGGCCTTGGACTCAGAGGATTGAGTTTCATTCTTGGCTCTTAATCTTTCTGTGGATTGGGGAAAATGACTTTACTTGGATGAGCCCCAGTTTCCTTATCTATTAGATGGAGATGGAATAGTGGTGTTTCCTCCTTTGTTAGGTTCTATTAAAAGAGGTAGTCGTTCAAACAGAACAAGGAGATACTGCGTGGTTTAAAGTCGGGAAAGGTTTGCATCAGGGTTGGATCCTTTTACCATACTTATTCAATCTGTATGGTGAGGAAATAGTCCAAGAACCTAGACTATGGGGCACCAGGATTGGAGGAAGACTCGTTAACAACTTTCGATATGCACATGACACAAACTTCCTTGCTGAAAGTGAAGAAGACTTGAAGAATTTACTGATGAAGATCAAGGACCACAGCCTTCAGTATGGATTACACCTCAACATAAAGAAAACAAAAATCCTCACAACTGGACTAATAAACAACATCATGATAAATGGAGAAAAGATTGACGTCAAAGGATTCCATTTTACTTGGATTGACAATCAACACCTGTGGAAGCAGCCATCAAGAAATCAAAGGACACATTGCATTAGGCAAATCTGCTGCAAAAGACCTTTTTAAAGTGTTAAAAAGCAAAGAAAAAACCCAGCGCTGTCGAGTCGATTCCGACTCATAGCAACCCTATAGGACAGAGTAGAACTGCCCCATAGGGTTTCCAAGGAGCTCCTGGCAGATTCATCTTGAAAAATAAGATGTGCCTGACCCAAGCCAGGGTGTTTTCAATTGCCTCATATGCATGCGAAAGCCAGACACTGAATAAGGAAGACCAAAGAAGAATTGATGCCTTTGAATTGTGGTGTTGGCAAAGAATATTGAATATGCCATGAACTGCCAAAAGAATGAACAAATCTGTCTTGGAAGAAGTGTAGCCAGAATAGTCCTTAGAAGCAAGGACGGCAAGGTTTTGTCTCACATACTTTGGACATGTTATCAGAAGGAATCAGTCTCTGGAGAAGGACACTATGCTCAGAAAGAAGAGGGTCAGTGAAAAAGAGGAAGACCCTCATCAAGATGGATTGACACAGTGGCTGCGACAATGGGCTCAACCATAACAACCATCATGAGGATGGCGCAGGACCAAGCAGTACTTCATTCTATTGTACATCGGGTTGCTGTGAGTTGGAACCAGCTAGATGACAGCACCTAACAACAACAATTAAAAGAGATAATCTATGCAGAGCACTTAGCCCAGCACCCCGGGCATAAGATAGGCTTCGCTAAAGGTTAAGTGAGGTCTTAGCAGACAAACGAATGGTAAGTGCATCTTAATTTCTTAAAGGAACCATCTTGGGCCAAGAACTCAAAGGAAATAAAAAACGAAAGAATTTATTTTGAGATAATTGTTGATATACATGAAGTTGTAAGAAGTGATACAGACAGAGTCCATGTACACTTTACCCTGTTTGCCCCAACGGTAACATCTTGCATAGCTATAGTACAATATCACAACCAGGATGCATCGACGCAGTGAACCTACCATATCAGTTTTATATACACTCGTGTAAACTTACGGGGTGTGTGTTTGTGTGTGTGTGTGTTTAGTTCTATGCAATTTTTCTCATGTGCAGATTGGGTTGACCATCACCATAGTCAAGATACAGAATAGTTCTATCACAAGGATTCCTGGTGCAACTCTTACGTAATCACAGTCACATCTCTCCCCAATTCCTAATCCCTGGCAACCATAATCTGCCCTCCTTCTCTATAATTTTGTCATTTCAAGGATGTTATATTAATGCAATCATGCAGTATTAACCTTTTGAGATGGGCTTTTTTCATTCCTATTTTAAAAAATTTTGGTGAACATATACACACCAAAACACTCACTAGCAAAATTTTCACCTTTACAATTCAATGACATTCATTATATGTGCCACCATTATCACTATTCTTTTCCAAAATATTGTAAACTCAATATCCCCAAACAAAAACTCTCCTTTCCCCTCCTTCCCACCCCTGGTAACCAATGATAGTAATTGTTTTCTATATATTTGCTTACTTCACATGAGTGAGATCATATAGTATTTGTTCTTTTGAGACTGATTTATTTCACTCAGCATAATGCTTTCAAGGTACATCCACGTTTGGCAGGCATCAGAACGTTGTTTCTCTTTACAGCTTCTTAATATTCCATTGTATATATATGCCCCATTTTTTTAATCCAGTCATCTGTTGATGGACATTTCAGTGGTTTTTTCATTCCTTTTTATTGCTGAGTAGTATTCCGTGGTGAGGATGTACTACAGTTTTTTCACATTCACCCATTGAGGGACATCTGAGTTGTTTCCAGTTTTTGGCTATTATGGATAAACATGCTGTAAGCTTTTGTGTACGAGTTTTGTATAAACATAAATTTTCATTTCTTTGAGATAAATGTCCAAGAGCACAATTACTGGGTTGTTTCTTATGGTAAATGCATGTTTAGTTTACAAGAAACTGCCATACTTTTTCCCAGAGGGTCTGTGCTGTTTTACATTCTCACCGGCAATGTCTGAGTGATCCAGTTTCCGCACATCCTTACCAGCATTTGATATTATCACTATTTTTTATTTTAGTCATTCTGATAGGTGTGTAGTAATATCTCATTGTGGTTTTAGTTTGAATTTCCCTAATGGTTATGATGCTGAACATCTTTTTCATGTGTTTATCTGTCATCTATACAGCCTCTTCAGTGAAATGTCCATTCATGTCTTTCGGCCTTTTGTAATTGTTTGGTTTTTTAAGCTGAGTTTTGAGAGTTCTTTATATATACCAGATACAAGTCCTTTGCTGAATATGTATTTTGCAATCTTTTTTCCCAGTTTCTATCTTGCCTTGTCATCTTCTTCACAGGGTCTTTTACAGAGCAAGAGTTTTTAATTTTGATGAGGTCCAATTTATCAGTTTTTCTTCTTATGCATTGCATTTTGAGTATCAAGTCTAAAAATTCTTCACCTAGCCCTGGATCTCAAATATTTTCTCCTATTTTTTTTTTCCTGAATGTTTTAAAGTTTAACATTTTTAATTTAAGTTCCTGATGCATTTTGAGTTGATTTTTGTAATAAGGCATGAGCTTTAGGTCAAAGTTCATTTTTTTTTTTTTCTGCCTAGGGAAAAAATTGCTCCAGCACTATTTGTTGAAAAGCCATCTTTCCTACATTGAATTGCTTTTGCACCTTTGTCAAAAATCATTTGCCTTACTTGCATGGGTCTATTACTGGGTCAAGAACCTAAAGGAATTTTGACTAAAATATTAAACTTGGGAGAACAACAACAAAAAAACCCTCAAGAAATCAACCCATACAGAAAATGAATGAAGATTAACATGTGAAACATTTAGCAAATAATCTAAGGCTCTGCGTAATTAAATGTGAAACTGTAAAGAATTAACTGTAAATACTCTAATCACTCAAACATTGGCTCAGCAAAATAGTCCATAGCAGCAGGGTATACTGAAATAGGCCCTCCTTTGGTATCAGGGAGATCTGCTTTTAGATTATGATCCCATTATTTATCATTGGAATGACATTGGGCAGTGAGTTAACTAACCTCCTGGACCCTCATCTTCTCCATTGTTCAGTGGAGATCATATTACCTGACTCTTAGGATTAGCATGTGAACCAACGGGACGGGAGCCTACAAAATGACTGGCTGAGCTTGGTTCACAGAAGCCACAGCAAGGGCAGATCCAAGGGATGATTTGGAGGTTTTACCCCATGTTCTCCATCAGCCCCCTCTGAAGCATCCAAAACAAACATCTGCTCTAAGTGAAAAGTGTGCTTGCTATGCAAACATGCCTTACAAGTGTAGCTTCAAGACAAGTTCCCTAGCCCTCCTCTTCCAACCAAGCTACTGCCCTTAAACCCTTTCCTTAGAGAAATTCCAGAGATGCTACAGGTCTACAATATAGGTTGCGCAACTTTCATTCTCAGCGTCGGAGCCTTATGGCTTTTACTCCAGGACTGGCATTAAAGGGTCATTTCAACCTTGTATGGCCTGCAACTCAACCTGCAAATGTGGTTCATAATTTTCTTCTATGGACATCAGCTTTTCCCTAGGATGGAGAAGAAATTCAGTGACCTCCTAAGATGGCTTAGGAGAAACAACAAATAACAAAATGCAGAATACCTGGCAGATTTCCTCGTACCTAACATGTGCCCTGGTGGTGTATCGGTTAAGAGCTTGGCTGATAACTAAAAGGTTGGTGGTTTGAACTCATCCAGATGCTCAAAGGGAGAAAGACCTGGTGATCTGCTCCTGTAAAGATTATGGCCTAGAAAACCTCTGGGGAAGTTCTACTCTATCATATGGGGTCACTATGAGTCAAAATTGACTTGATGCCACCTATCAACATTATGTGTGTTAAGCACTGTTGAGTAGGGCTTAGCAAACTATGGCGCATCCTCCTCCCCATCCGGTTCTTGTATGGCTTGAGAACTCAGAACAGTTTTTACATTTTAAAGGGTTGTAAAAACACAGAGGGTAGACTCAAGGCAACTGATTTGGTTTTTAAAAAATAAATAAAGAAAGATGTGCCACAGTGGCCATATGTGACCTTCAAAGCCTAAAACATTTACTATCTGACACTTTACAAAAAAAGTATACTGACTGATTTTTTACAAGCTAAAACAGGCTCAGAGAAGGGGGAAGGGGTGTCATATACCTGAAGTCACACAACAAGGAAATGGTCGAACTATGCCTCCATTAGCTTATCCAAATATAGACTGGGCTCTGTATCAGTTTCCTAGGGCTACCATAAAAATGTACCACAATCTGGGTACCTCAGAACAACAGGAATGTATTGCTCACAGTTCTGGAGGCTAGACGTTCTTAATCAAGGTGTCAGCAGAGCCATGCTTTCTCTGAAGGCTCTAGGGGCAGATCCTCCCTTGCCTCTTCCCAGTTTCTGGTGGTTCCTGGCAATCTTCCGTGTTCCTTGCCTTGCAGGTGCATCATTTCAGTCTCTGCTCCATCTTCCCTCTGTGTTTGTCTCTGTCTCTTCTCTTTTTATAAGGACACCAGTTATATTGGATTAGGGTCCACTGTATTCCAGTATAACATCATATTAACTAATAATGTCTTCAAAGACCCTATTTCCAGACAAGGTCAGAGTCACAGGTGCCTCAGTTTAGGACTTCAGGGTATCTTTTGGGGGGAGACATTCAACCCATAATAGAGTCCTTTATGTATAAGGGTATAAATGTTACAAAATCATGCAATAATACTAGGAAAATAAAATCCCACTTCTTGAGTTAATGCAATCTGTATAATTTATTCCACTTATCTGACACCAAATGCATTGATCAATTCAAATGAATTTATTATCAGTTCTGTTACTCTCTGTACCACTTCCAACTGCACATGCAGTACTTCTCCCTCTCAACCTAACCACCTGGAGCTAGGTCAGACCTCACAGCTTAAAGGGTACTGTCCTTCACACAGCCAAGTTTGCCCAAGACCTTAGTTGCCAACATCAAGTTCTGGGGTCCCTGTGACACCCCCACACCCTCTGATCTGCTGGTTACAAATTCAAAGTTTCTCTCTACCATCCCAGGATACCAGTTGTAAGCTCAGGGGTCCTCAGGATAGCCCACTTTTGACCTGCTGTCTCCCACTACTCCCTCGAGTTAGATAATTAGTTAGAATGATTCACAGAACTCACAGAAGGAGCTGTACTTATGATTACAATCTCATTATAGCAAAAAGGATACAAATGAAGAGACACAAAGGGACTTCCATGTATCAAGGGTTGTGCCACCTTTCCAGGTTCACTGATATCTATCAGTAACTGGAAAGCCCCCATGTCCAGAGTCTTTATTAAGGCCTCATTATGTAAGCATTAGGTTGGGCTGATATCCTGTGGTGGGTCTTTCTAGCCTACCCAGACTCCACCCAAGAGTCATCTCATTAGCATAAACCCTCAGGTATAATCTGGAACCCTTATAGATAAAAGACACTAACATCACTGGAGAAATTCCAAGGTTTTAGAGATTACCTCTTTGAAATCAAGGGCAAAGACCAGATTCTCTGGAGAAAGTTAGATCCTTTACCCCATAGGTAGTTAGTGCAGGGCTTCCCAAAGTAGTTTTCAAGGAACCTAGATCCCAGGAGTTTCCCAGAAACATATCGTCAGCTCAAATGCTGTTGTTGTTAGGTGTTGTCGAGTTGGTTCCAACTCATAGTGACCTAATGTAAAACAGCATGAAACACTGCCCAGTCCTGTGCCATCCTTACAATCCTTGTTATGAGCCCATTGTTGTAGCCACTGTGTCAATCCATCTTGATGAGGGTCTTCCTCTTTTTCACTGACCCTCTATTTTACCAACCATGATGTCCTTCTTCAGGGACTGTTCCCTCCTGGTAACATGTCTGAAGTATGTGAGACGAAGTCTTGCCATCCTTGCTTCTAAGGAGCATTTTCGTTGTACTTCTTCCAAGACAGATTTGTTTGTTCTTTTGGCAGTCCATGGTATATTCAATATTCTTTGCCAAACTCACAAATCAAAGGCATCAATTCTTCTTCGATGGCACTGGAGTTTTTTTTTTTTTTTTTTTTTTCTTCCTTATTCATTGTCCAGCTTTCACAGGCACAGGAGGTGTTTGAAAACACCGTGGCTTGGATCAGGCACACCTTAGTTTTCAAGGTGACATCTTTGCTTTTTAACACTTTAAAGAAGTCTTTTGCAGCAGCTTTGCCCAATGCAATGTGTCTTTTGATTTCTTGACAGTTGCTTCCATGGGTATGGATTGTGGATTCAAGTAAAATGAAATCCTTGACAACTTCAATCTTTCCTCTTTTTATCATGATGTTGCTTATTGGTCCAGTCGTGACATTTTTTGCTTTCTTTATGTTGAGGTGTAATCCATACTGAAGGCTGTGGTCCTTGATCTTCATCAGTAAGTGCTTCAAGTCCTCTTCACTTTCAGCAAGGAAGGCTGTGTCATCTGCATAACACAGGTTGTTAAAGAGTCTTCCTCCAATCCTGATGCCCTGTTCTTCCTGTAGTCCAACTTCTCAGATTATTTGCTCAGCGTACAGATTGAACAGGTATGTTGAAATGATACAACCCTGAAGCACACTTTTCCTGACTTTAAACCACGCAGTATCCCTTTGTTCTGTTCAAATGACTGCTTCTTGTTCTATGTACAGGTTCCTCATGACCACAATTAAGTGTTCTGGAATTCCCATTCTTCACAATGTTATCCATAATTTCGTACGATCCAGACAGTCAAATGCCTTTAGGGTAAGTATCTCTCTGGTATTCTCTGCTTTTCAGCCAGGATCCATCTGACATCAGCAATGATATCCCTCATTCCACATCCTCTTCTGAATCTGGCTTGAATTTCTGGCAGTTTCCAGTCAATGTACTTGCTCCAGCCACTTTTGAAAGATCTTCAGCAAAATTTTACTTGCATGTGGTGTTAATGATATTGTTCGATAATTTCTGCATTTGTTTGGATCACCTTTCTTTGGAATAGGCATAAATACAGATCTCTTCCAGTTTGTTGGTCAGGTAGCTGTCTTCCAAGTTTCTTGGCATAAATGACCAGGCACTTCCAGTTCTTCATCATTTGTTGAAATATCTCAATTGGTATTCCGTCAGTTCTTGGAGCCTTGTTTTTCACCAATGCACTCAGTGCAATTTGGACTTCTTCCTTCAATACCATGGGCTCCTGATTACATGCTACCTCCTGAAATGCTTAAATATTGACCAGTTCTTTTTGGTATAGTGACTGTGTACTCCTTCCATCTTCTTTTGATGCTTCCTGCATCGTTTAATATTTTTCCTGTAGAATCCTTCAGTATTGTTAACTCAAGGCTTGAATTTTTTCTTCAGTTCTTTCAGCTTGAGAAATGCCAAACATGTTCTTCCCTTTTGGTTGTCTAACTCCAGGTCTTTTTGCATGTCAGTATAATACTTAACTTTGTCTTCTTGAGCTGACCTTTGAAATCTTCTGTTCAGCTCTTTTACTTCATCATTTCTTCCATTTGCTTTAGCAACTCTATGTTCAAGAGCAAGTTTCAGAGTGTCTTCTGACATCCATTTTGGTCTTTTCCTTCTTTCTTATCTTTTTAATGATTGCTTTCTCCATGTATGATGTTCTTGATGTCATTCCATAACTGGTCTTTGGTCATTAGCGTTCAATGTGTCAAAATATTCTTGAGGTCTCTAACTTCAGGTGGGATATACTCAAGGTCGAAGCCCTGGTGGCGCAGTTGTTAAAAGCATGACTGCTAACCAAAAAGGTCAGCAGTTCGAATCTACCAGCAGCTCCTTGGAAACCCTATAGGGCAGTTCAACTCTGTTCTATAGTGTCACTATGAGTTGGAACGGACTGAATGGCAACTTGTTTATAGTCAAGGTTGTACTTCGGCTTTCATCAAATTGTTCTAATTTTTTTTCAGCTTCAGTTTGAACTTGCATATGAGCAATTGATGGTCT
Organism: Loxodonta africana; assembly: GCF_030014295.1. Taxonomy (NCBI): domain Eukaryota; kingdom Metazoa; phylum Chordata; class Mammalia; order Proboscidea; family Elephantidae; genus Loxodonta; species Loxodonta africana. The sequence goes on along the minus strand of NC_087360.1, from coordinate 26,559,674 downwards.
GTTTCACAGTCAGCCCCTGGCCTTCTTCTAACTGATGATATTGAGCTTTTGCATTATCTCTTTCTATGGACGTGGTCGATTTGATTCTTGTGTATTCCATCTGGTGAGATCCACGTGTATAGTTGCCGTTTATGTTATTAAGAAAAGATATTTGCAATGAAGAAGTTGTTGGTCTTGCAAAATTCTGTCATGCAATCTCCAGCATCGTTTCTATCACCAAGGCCATATTTCCCAACTGCCGATCCTTCTTCTTTGTTTCCAACTTTTGCGTTCCAATCACCAGTAATTATCAATGCATCCTGATTACATGTCTGATCAATTTCAGACTGCAAAAGTAGGTAAATATCTTCAGTTTCTTCATCTTTGGCGTTAATGGTTGGTGTGTGAATTTGAGTAATAGACGTATTAACTGGTCTTCCTTGTAGGCATATGGATATTATCCTATCACGGACAGCGCTGTACTTCAGGATAGATCTTGAAATGCTTTTTTTGATGATGAATGCAACATCATTCCTTTTCAAGTTGTCACTGTCGGCATAGTGGACAATCTGACTGTCTGATTAAAAATGGCCAATACTAGTCCATTTCAGCTCCCTAATTTTAATGCCTAGGGTATCGATGTTTATGCATTCCATTTCATTTTTGATGATTTCCAATTTTCCTAGATTCATATTTTGTACTTTCCAAGTTCCAATGACTAATGAATATTTACAGGTGTTTCTTCTCATTTTGAGTTGTGCCTCATCAGCAAATGAAGGTCCTGAAAGCTTGACTCCACCCACATCATTAAGGTCGACTCTGCTTGAGGGGGTAGTTCTTTCCCAGTCGTTTTCTGAGTGCCTTCCAACCTGAGGGGCTCATCTTCAGGCACTGTATCAGCTCAAATGAGTTCTGGAAACTGCAAACTACATAACCTCCTCCTGGATGGTCACTTTGTACAACAGCATATCGAGGTTCTCAGAACTCCTGCAAAGAAGAAAAAGCAGTTATCTCTGTTGAATTCAGCATGTCCCAAATTTATTCAGCTGGGGAAATTTTTTGATAATAGCTATGTAATATCATTACTCAGAAACATTTGGGAAACTCGGAAGTTATAGGCCAATCACTTGGATTTGAAAACTGGTTCGGCCACTTCTTTGCTGCAGGACCCTGATCAAGTCACCCAGCCTCTCAGAGCCTCATTGGTAGAATATAAGGCTCACTTCCATCTATATCTCTGACCCCCTGGTTCCTGCCCTTACGGCTGCATTTCCCCAGGAGCAGTCATTTGCACCCTTCTTTCCACTGAGCTGGGGGTAGAGGATGTTGGGGCTTTATTTTTCTCTTTGGTTAGATATAATTCTGCAGTTGGCCAGAGAGACTGGGGCCTTCAGGTCACGCTGCCTACCCGATGAAAGTGATGGAGTGGATCAGATTCTAGAAGATTCTACCTTAAAAAGTTAAGAATGTAGGACCCAGGGAGACAAATGGAATATGTCCAATAAAAGGACTCATCAATATCCAGAGACTTGTTGGGGCAGGGTTGATTACTTCCTAGGGGTGCTGTTGAAGGAATTTGTAATATTAAAAGAATGCAACAGTTATGGCATCTAGCCTGCATTCTATGATTAACGCAGTATTAAATCATAGAATTTCAGCAAGATTCTCCTCTTAAGAATTTGAGCTTGTCTCACAGAAAGATGCCCAAATAAACTTATACTTGTTTTTTGCCTCTGGGTTTTTGCATGTGCTGTTCCCTCTCCCTGAGTCACTTTTTTCCTTGCTTTTTTTTTTTAATTGTGGTGAAAATAAACAGACCAAAACATTCGCCGGTACAACAACTTCCACATTTACAATTCAAGGATATTGGTTACATTTTTCATGTTGTGCCACCACTGTTGTATCCTTTTCAAAAAACATTTCACCACCATGAACATAAACTCAATGCCCCCCAAACAAAAAATCCCCCTTTTCCCCCTCACTTCCACCACTGCCAACCACAAATAATTTTTGGTTTCTGTGTATTTACTTGAGGGAGAAAGATGTGGCAGTCTACTTTCATAAAGATTACAGCCTTGGAAACCCTATGGGGCAGTTCTACTCTGTCGTATACTGTCGTTACGGGTTTTATTATGGGTTTAGTTTGGTTATATATTTACTTATTTCATATAAGTGAGATCATACATTATTTATTCTTTTGCAGCTGGCTTATTTTGCTCAGCACAATGTTTTCAAGGTTATCCATGTTGTACCATGTATCAGAGCTTCATTTCTCTTTGCAGTTGCATAGTATTCCATTGTATGGATATACCACCTTTTGTTTATCAATTCATCTGTTGGATGGACATTTTGGTTGTTTTCACCTTTTGGCTATTGTGAAAAGTGTTGCAAAGAACATTGATGTACAAGATTCCTTTGCTTTTTAACATGGGAAACTCCTACCCTTCCTCCCAGTCTCTGCATTAATATTACCTCCTACTACAACCTTTCTTGGGTCCCAGTAAGTCCTGGATGGATTTTCCTACATAACTGCTGCCATAAATCCTGTATCTCCTCCATCAGGGCACTTACCTGGACTTCCGTTGGCCTTGTCTCACCAATTAAACTGTAAGCCCCAGTAGGGCAGGGACTGGGTCTGTCTTGTTCACCCTTGTATTGGCAGTGCTTGGCATGGTGTTCAACAATGGGGATGCTCAACAAACATCTTCAGACTAAATGCATGATTGACTGAGTGTGTGCTTCTCTTTGGACTCCTTAGTTCTCAGAGACATCGAGGACACCCAGGCAGCTTGGCAGGCCCCGAAGGGGTTTGGTAGGGCTGAGGGTGGAACCCAGATCCTAGGACACTAGGCAATGTGCTCTTTTTTTGTACCCCTTGACCACTTCTTAAATAACTTAATCCCTCCCTACAGACCTTCCACTGCCTCATTCTATTCTTTATTGTCGTCACTGCAGAGCTTAGGACTGTTTTGAAGAATTACTTTACAACAAATGGAATCTCGAGGTACAGGGAAATTTATCTAACTCTCAAGAGTAGGAGAAATGCGTGCCTTTGGTGACTTTGGACCTTGGATTTAAATAAGCCTACTAATTCTCTTCCCTTGCTGGGTCTTGCCTGCTTCATATTCAGCAAAGGAGAAAGCAGCCTGTGTCACCATGATTTATGCCTTGCTGTTTGCTCTCTTCCTCCAGAACATTAAACACCCTGAGCGGAGGGGGAAGAAAAGGTAATCTCAGGATGCCTGGCTGCCAGACTGGTGTCTGGGGCGAGCTCTGCTCTAGTGGGAAACAGGAGGAGGTTGAAAAAAAAAAAAAAAAAGACCCACGGGGCCTCCACATAAAAGAAACAAGGCAGTCTCTGTTTGCTCTGACCTCTGCAAAACCCATCTGCCTCTGAGCTGAGAGAACTGGGCACTTGATTTATTTGTATACTGGGTGCCATTAGGCATCAGTTTCCCCAGCTATCAAAGGATGATCTGGGTGCTTGACCTCCCCACAGCCTCATGGATCTGGAGCTAGTTTGGTGTAGTGGCTTTGCATGGAGAAAGGCAGCGTGGTACAGTGGCTAACCATGGGATTCCACTCTGGGTGGGTTCAGACTCCAGCTCCACTCCTTCTCCTTGTGTGGCCCCGGGCAAGTTCCTTGCCTCTCCAAGCCTCATTTGCACAATGGAGTTAATCACCAGGACCTTCCTCATTGGGTCGCTGGCTATGTTCTAAAGCACAGGCCATCCTAGCAGTACTGGTCACAGCCAGCACTTTACTGGGGCTTGATGTCCCTCTACCTGAGTTCCCTGCTTTGGGTCTCCCCTGTGGGGGCAGGGCGTCCCCACCAGCACTTGGATGCTCTCAGCAGAAGGGAGGAGGAGTTATTTTCAGTGGGTTCAGCTTCTATTTGTGGCTGGTGAGTTGGCCCAAGCTCCAAAAAAGTTTGGACAGAGCAAGCTGGGCACTGAGAGGAGTGTGTTGTCTTACATCCATCGGGGAGTGTGCGGAGAGGAAGAGAGGGAGGAAATGGAAGGTGTGAGGGAGAAGGACCCCTCCCCACAACCCCTCTCCATCCACCCTTTCCTTCCAAACCTCTTCTTGCTAATTTCATCTCCTCTGCCTTCCCTGCGGGAATTTCGAGGGTGGATTTAGTCAGTAACACAAAGCGATCCATCGATTCAGTTAACACATTTATTCCCATCGACAGTACTGATTTTCTCAGGCTGAGGTGGGATTTGGATCCCCAGCAGACTTGCCGGGGAATTTGTCAAGGGCAGGCCACCACAGGCTCAAGTGGCAGTCAAACCACTGAACACCTGAGCCGGGTTTTCAAAGTGAAGAGGAGGCTCCATCACTCCCCTGCTGGACCCTGGGGCAGGGCCTCAGCCAGACTCCCCCACTCCCCATGTGGCCTTGGGCCTCGTTTGCAAAATGGGGGGGGGTGCCCGGGAGACCTTTGGAACTCTGGAGTCCCTTCCAGTTGCAGTTCAGTGATTCTCTGATGTGATAAACAAGTGAGGCTGGGTTCTTTAATCAGAAGATGGTTGGAAGGATTGGGAGTCTCCAGGGAGAGGATAACATCCAACCCTGTCATTTGCTGGATGAGAAAACTGAGGCCCTGAGGGTGGGGTCAGGTCAGGCAGTGAGTCAGCAGCTCAGCTGGGTCAGGAATCCAGACCTCCTGCCTCCCACTGCAGCCGGCCTTCCCTGACGCTGAACTGCCTGGGACCTCTCCCAGGGCGGAGGACTGGGACTCATGTTGACTGAGCGCCTATTGTGCATGTGTTAACTCATGTAATCCCACAATAATCCATTTTTCAGATGAAGACCATCCACATAGGAAGGGATGTAGCAGTTCTGCCTGATTTAAAAGCCCCATCGCTATTTGAATGTTTCCAAAATCCAGTAATTTGGGCACCACCTGCATGAATTTTTGACATATCTGCTTTGTACTAATATTTATTTCATATCTTTCTTTACATCCATTCATCATTGCCCTCATACCTGCTACAGTATGAATGGACCTTGAAAACATTATGCTGAATGAAATAAGTCAGTCACAAAAGGACAAATATTGTATGCTCTGTTAAAGAGGCAATTTAATAACAGGCATCTTACTTTGATTTTAAGGTTCTTCTTTTCCAAGAATCCAAATATATTAACCATAAAAAACAAAAAATCCGTGGCCGTCGAGTCGAATCCGACTCATAGCGACCCTATAGGACAGAGTAGAACTGCCCCATAGAGTTTCCAGGGAGCGGCTGGTGGATTCCAACTGCTGACCTTTTGGTTAACAGGAGAACTCAACCACTGTGCCATCAGGGATCCAATCAGAAACTGCTGTATGGTAATGTAAATTTGTTTTATCTGGCTAGAAAATGGTAGTTACCAAATCAACTAAACCAAGCCCACTGTCCCCATAGGAGAGAGTAGAACTGCCACATAGGGCTTCCAAGGCTATAAATCTTTACACAAGCAGGCTGCAACCTCTTCCTCCTTGGAGCCGCTGGTAGATTTGAATCACTGACCTTTTGGTTAGGATTGAGTGATTTAACCATGGTGCCACCAGAGTTCCATTAGTTATCAAACCACAGTCTCCTAATTTAAATCTCAGAAAGCCTCTTGACAGCAGATGGGTAGAGGGCCAAATTAGCAGCCAGCCTGGAAAACCAAACCTGTTGTCCATCTGGTCAATTTTGACTCATCGTTACCCTATAAGACAGAGTAGAACTGCCCCATAGGGTTTTCAAGGCAGTAAATCTTTACAGAAACTGACTGCCACATTGTTCTCCCTCGTGGAACAGCTGGTGGGTTTGAATTGCCAACCTTTCATTAGCAAGCAGCTGAGAGCTTAACCATTGCACCATCAGGGCTCCTAGCCAGACCATCAGTTACCTGACATCAATTGATAGTAAAAGGGGAAGGCAGGGTTCAATCGTGAAGACTAGCAAATGGTTGATCTTCTATGTTTCTCTCTCCTCATCTCTTCAGGGAGCCCTTGGTACAGTGGTTAGATTTCAGCTGCTAACCAACCAAAAGTTTAGCAGTTTGAATCCACCAGCTGCTCTTTGGAAACCCTATGGGGCAGCTCTACTCTGTCCAGTAGGGTTGCTATGAGTCAGAATCAGCTCGAAGGCAATGGATTTTTTTTCTTCTCTTTAAAAGCCCAATCCTAACTAGTTTCTTCTAGCCATTTTTTTTTTTCCTGGAATCAAAAGGGCCTCCCCGTATGCATACAGAATAACTGCTCAGTATAAAATTTGTGGAAACCCTGGTAGCATAGTGGTTAAGAGCTATGGCTGCTAAACAGAAGTTCAGCAGTTCGAATCTACCAGGCTCTCCTTGGAAACTGGGGCAGTTCTACTCTGTCCTATAGGGTCACTATGAGTCGGAATCGACTCGACAGCAACAGGTTTGATAAAACTTATGTTCAAATTTCAGTGAGTTTTGATTATTTTTAACAGGTCTCACTTAAATGAAATAACAAGAACAGACAAGTGTATAGAGACCAAAGTTCATTAGTAGTTATCAGGGGTGGGAGGGGGAGGAAAGGGAGAACCACTGTTTAGAAAGCAGTGAGTTTCTGTTTATTGTGATGGGAAATGTGGCAATGAGTATAGATGATGGAAACACAAGATGCTTAATGTAATTGACATCCCTAAATTGTACACCTGAAAAATGTTGAATTGACAAATGCGGTGTTACATATATTTTACAACAATAAAGAAAATCGATTTATCATTTTTGCTAAATAAATTTAGCCTCATTGTAGACAATGATATCTGTGAGGTTGAGTTTGACCTGTTTGCTATATTTTTCCAAACATATTAAACATAACTATTTAAATAAAAAGCATTTGTCCAAGTACCAACTAAAAATGCTTTTGTGGTTGAGAAACCCCAAGGAATGTTCTATACCAGTGGTTCTCAGACTTTTTGGTTTCTTAAACATTATTGAGGACCTTAAAGAGCTGTTGTTTATGTAGGCTATATCCATTGATATTGACCTAGTTAAGAATTAAAACTGAGAAAATATTAAATTATTTATTAATTTATAAAAAATATTATTAAAAAGTAATATGATAAACCAATCACCCGTTAATATGAATAACATATTCTTATAAAAAATAATTCCCTTAAAAAAAAATTAGTGGGCAGAATGGCTTTGCTGTACACTTTTTCAAGTCTCTTTAAAGTCTGGCTTGAGAGAAGAATCCTGCATTCTCATACCTGCCTCTGCATTTAGTCTGTGGTGATTTGTTTTGTTTGAAGTACATGAAAATGCAGCTTTACACCATTCAGATAATTGTGGGTATTCTTCTTTGCTAATACAACAGAACTTGACAAGTGGTAGTTTCTTAAAGGTTGCTTGCAATGTGAGATCTGAAACCATATCAGCAAATTTTTTGTACTCAAACCAAAAAAACCAAACCCACTGCCGTCAAGTCGGTTCCGACTCGTAGAGACCCTATAGGACAGAGTAGAACCGCCCCATAGAGTTTCCAAGGAGCGCTTGGCAGATTTGAACTGCCAACCTATTGGTTAGGAGCCATAACACTTAACAACTACGCCACCAGGGTTTCCTTTTTGTACTCAGTTATACCAAAATCCATTTGTCTGTTTTGCATTTTGAATGGATTTTTCATTCATGCATGATTTGGCAACATCATACATTGGTCATTTGGAAAATATTGGTTCACTGGGTTATGCAGATCTTCTAAATGTTGACACATTTCATTACACAATTAAAAAAAAGAAAACTCACTTCGTTAAATATTACAACCCATCTCAGCAGAAAAGACTTTAGGTATTAGGAAGCTGTCAAGTTCATGGTGGGGCATTCAAATTTTCCAAAACTATTATTGAGCTCGAATTTTATCATTGGCAACAAATGCTGTCAGTTGTTTTGCTTGAACTGACATGCTCACTTCATACATTTCTGAGAAAATGCCTGTCAGATGCACAAGTCCAAATACCTGTAGTTTGTGAGTTGATCATTCTTTCAGGTAAAAACAGTCCTCCCTGAAAAAAGAGGCTAGTTCAGCTTACAATTCAAAACAGTTTTTCAAGTGCTTTTCCTTGAGACAACCATTCTATTTCTTTAGGCAACAAAAAGTGTTTTACACGTGGAGTGTAACTATTTAACAGGCATGGGATTTCATTTTGGAGTGATAAAAATGTTTTGGAACTGGATAGAGATGGTGGTTGCCTAACATTCTGGATGTTCTAAATGCCACTAAATTGTTCACTTTAAAATCGTTAATTTTATGTAATGTGAATTTTACCTCAATAAAAATAAATGACCGTCACACTGAAGCTGAAACCTCACTGATGGATGGATGTCTGGACCAAATTACCGTCCTTCCACCCAAGCTCTGTATCCCAGCCCTTTTATCTCCCCAGAGTCCCTCACTCTTCTACCTGCTTTGTTTAAAAACTCACATTTTTACATTATAAAAAAAGGCCTTCTTGGGGATCTTCATTACCAGATCAATATAGACTATAAGCTTATACTAAGTTCAGTGTAGCATTGGAAGCAGAATGGACAGGCCAAGGGAACAGAATGGAGAGTCTGGAAGCAAATAACAATGCTTGAAAATATTTACAATGTAATAATGGTGACAATACCGGTGGTGGAAAGGATGAAGTGTTCAATAAAAGGTACTAGTGCATTGCAGTGGATACTTGGTCAAATAGCTAGGGAAGAAAATTACTTATGACATTAAACCGAAATTAATTCCTAGTGAGTCAAAGAATTGTAGAAAATGAAACCAGAAGTATACTTGAAGGAGATATGTGAATATGTAGTCTGAAGTAAAGAATACTTGTCTAAGTACACTTTCATTGCAAAAGCCACAAAGGGAAAGGTTCACAATTGGGACTATGCAAAAATCTTAAAACATGCATGTCCAAAATTCTGAAAACGAAATGAACTTTATCCAAATGATCAAACGTACCAATCCTGGGGGAGACGGGCAGCACGTACCTCTGATGTGATAATTAATGGAGTGTTCCTACCAAAATGTTTGACCATGAGGAACAATTAGACAAACCCAAACTGAGGAGCATTATGCAAAACAATTGACCTGTCCTCTTCAAAGATATCAGTGTCATGAAAGACGAAAACGACCAGCGAACTGTTCTAGAATAAAGGAGATGAAAGAGTCATGATCATTAAATACAATGCATGATCCTCAACTGGATCTTGAGTTGGAGGTGAAGGGAGGAAGCAGTTGATAATGAAAGACGTTATTAGGGCAACTGGGGAAACTGAAATGTGGGTTGTATCATGGATTGAGTTGTACACCTCAAAAATATGTGTTGAAATCCTAACCACTGTACCTGTAAATATGACCCTGTTTGGAAATAGAGTAGTTTCTTTCGTTAAGTTAATAAGATCGTACCAGTGTAGAAAAAACCAATAGCAGTGTAGGGTGGGTCCTAAACCTAATGACGTCAGAGTCACAAAAAGAACAGAATAAATACAGAGGTACACACAGAGGCAAGAGGGAGACAGGCAACCGAGATATCTGTATCTATAAGCCCAGAAATGCCAAGGATTTTTGGTAGCCACTAGAAGCTGAACTAGACAAGGAAGACCTCTTACCCCCAAGAACTCTGCTCTGATTTCAGACTTCGAGTATCCTAAACTGTGAGAAAATAAATTTGTGTTCTTTAAAGCCAAAAAAAAAAAAAAAAAGAATAAACACTACCTTATGAATAATTTCCATTTTACCACAAAAACCAAAACCAAACCCAGTGCTACCGAGTCGATTCCAACTCATAGTGACCCTACAGGACAGAGTAGAACTGCCCCATAATTTCCAAGGAGCGCCTGGCAGATTCCAACTGCCGACCCTTTGGTTAGCAGCCGTAGCACTTAACCACTATGCCGCCAGGGTTTCCCATTTTACCACACAGAATAGTAAAAAGACTTATATTCAAGGACCTAAAATTAAACAAATTTTACCAATTTATCAAGAACATTCTTACATGAAATTGACATTTTGTTTACTAATAGTGTGTAGCTGTGAAGAATACAATGGCTACTGGTACACATGGTACCATTGACTTGATTTTTTATGCTATTGTTGTTAACTGCCGTGGAGTTGATGCTGACTCATGGCGACCCCATGTGGGCAGAGTAGAACTGTTCCACGGGGTTTCCAAGGCTGAGACCTTTCAGCAGCAGATTGCCAGACCTGTCTTCTGAGGAGCCTCTGGGTGAATTTGAACCACCCAGCCTTTTGGCTAGTAGTCAAGTGTTTAACCATTTGTACCACCCAGGGATTCCACTAATTTGTGCTAAGTTAGCAGTAATTTCACCACCACTCCTTTTGCACCATTGGTGCAAACATCAACACAGTGAAAAAGGCAAATATTTTTGTAGCATTATTATGAAAATAGTTTTGATCCATATGGTTCCACTGAAAGAACTTCAGGCCCCCCCAAGGACCTGTAAACCACACTTTGAGAACCACTGCCATATGATGAATTGGAGTTGAGCTGACACACTCCAGCAGTCGGGGAGCAGTGTGGTGTCTGGAAAATCTGGGGAGATTTTGAATCACATAAACTTGGATCAAATTCTACTTTCTGTCTGATCCTGGGCAAGCTGTTCCTCAATGTCTGAGAGACACAGTGACCCCTGTCTGCTAATGGTTTGGGAGACAGAGGTGACACTAAAGGGTTGTGAGAGTTTGGGAATAATCCATAAAAGGGCTCGCTGGATGGAGAAAATGACTTTTATCATTAAGCAGCAGAACCTAGTGTTGGGAAGGCTGCATATTTGGGGGCTGAGGGACTCCAGCCTTCCAGGGGCCCTGTGTGATCTCAGGAAGCCTCCATCCCTCCATCAGTTGGTATTTCCATCTGTTCCAGGCTACTTCAAAGAGCCCCTGAGCGGCCGAAAGAACATTTTTGCCTCAAAGATAGCAGGGGGTGCAGTGGCTAAAAGGGAGTGGGGTAGGAAGGTCAGGTGGGTAGAGGGGCCCCCTTATATGAGAAATGCCATGTCCAACTTGCCAGGCCCTAAGGATGGTGGAAAGAAGCCCTCACTGAGCCTGCTTTGGTTTCCTCATTCTGTCCTTAACTCACTGCACAAAGTTTAGGGCTTTGTCTTGAGCAAGAGCCCACAAAGACCAAATGATACCAACCATTGGTTCAGTTTTTCATATGGTACAAAATGTTTTCAAACTCATTCCCTCAAAGAACACTCACACATGTGTGTGAGGTGAGCAGGACAGTGATGACTGATCCCAAAGGGCAGATGAGAAAACTAAGGCACAGCGAAGAGAATAACCATGCGGAGGCACCAACACCCAATTTTTTTTTTTTTAATTGTGCTTGAGGTGTAAGTTTACAGCTCAAGTTAATTTCTCATACAAAAATGTATACACATATTGTTATGTGATCCTAGTTGCAATCCCTATAATGTGACAGCACACCCCCCTTTCCACCCCAGGTTTCCTGTGTCCATTCAAGCAGCTTTTATACATTTCTGCACTCTCATCATACCTCCCAACAGAAGCTGCCCATTTAGTCTTGTGTATCTACTTGAACTAAGAAGCACACTCTTCATGATTATCATTTTATGTTTTATAGTCCAGTCTAATCTTTGTGTGAAGAGTTGGCTTCAGGAATGGTTTTATTTCTGAGTTAACAGAGAGCCCGGGGCCATGTCTTCTGGGGCTGGGTTCCTCTAGTCTCAGTCAGACCATTAAGTTTGGTCTTTTTATATGAATTTGAGTTCTGCACCACACTTTTCTCCTGCTTTGTCAGGTACTCTCTGTTGTGTTCCCTGTCAGGGCAGTCACTGGTAGTAACCAGGCACCATCTAGTTCTTCTGGTCTCAGGCTGATGGAGTCTTTGTTTTATGTGGCCCTTGTATCTCTCAGGCTGATATATTCCTTGTATCTTTAGTGTTCCTCATTCTCCTGTGCTCCAAGTGGGTTGGTAAAACAATTGATGCATCTTAGATGACCGCTCACAAGCTCTGAAGACCCCAGACGCCATTCACCAAAGTGGGACGCAGAACACTTTCTTAATAAACTTTTTTATGTCAACTGACCCAGACGTGCCCCTGAAATCGTGGTCCCTAGACCCCTGCCCCTGCTACTGTGTCCCTCAAAGTGTTTGGTTGTGTTCAGGAAACTTCCTAGCATTCGGTTTAGTCCAGTTGTGCTGACTTTCCCTGTATTGTGTGTTGACCTTCCCTTCACCTAAGATAATTCTTGTCTACTACCTAATTTAGCGAATTCCCCTCTCCCTCCCTCTCCACCCTCAAAACCATCAAAGAACATTTTCTTCTGTGTTTAAACCCTTTCTTGAGTTCTTATAATGGTGGTCTCATACAATATTTGTCTTTTTGTGACCGACTAATTTTACTCAGTGTAATGCTTTCCAAATTCATCCACGTTGTAAGATGCTTTGAGGATTCATCATTGTTCTTTATTGTTGCATAGTATCCATTGTGCGAATATACCATAATTTGCTTATCCATTTGTCTGTTGATGGGCACCTAGGTTGTTTCCATCTTTGTGCTATTGTGAACAGTGCTGCAATCAACATGGGTACGCATATAGCTGTTATTTCTCTAGGATATATTCCAAGGAGTGGGATTGCTGGATCATATGATACTTCTATTTCTAGCTTTCTAAGGAAGTGCCAAATCAGTTTCCAAAGTGGTTGTACCATTCTACATTCCCACCAACAATGTAAAGTGTTCCAGTATCTCCACAACCTCTCCAGAGTTTATTATTTTGTGTTTTTTGGATTAATGCTAGCCTTGTCGGAGTGAGATGGTATCTCATTGTAGTTCTGATTTGTGTCACCCTAATGGCTAACGATTGTGAGCATTTCTCATGTATCTATTAGCCACCCCAATGTCTTCTTTGGTGAAGTGCCTATTCATATACTTTACCCATTTTTTAATTGGGTTATTCATCTTTTTGATGTTGAGATTTTGAGGATTATAGAGATTAGACCCTGAGCAGATACGTCATAGCCAATTTTTTTTCCCAGTCTGTATGTTGTCTTTTTACTCTTTTGGTGAAGTCTTTTGATGAGCATTAAGTGTTTGATTTTTAGGAGCTCCTAGTTACCTAGTTTTTCTTCTGGTGTTTGTGCACCGTTAGTTATGGTTTGTATTCTGTTTATGCCATGTATTAGGGCTCCTAGCGTAGCCCCTATTTTTTCTTTCATGATATTTTTCGTTTTAGGTTTTCCATTTAGGTCTTTGATTCATTTTGAGTTAGTTTTTGTACATGGTGTGAGGTATGGGTCTCATTTCATTTTTTTGCAGATGGATATCCAGTTATGCCCTCACCATTTGTTAGTTTGTTAGACTGTCTTTTCCCCATTTAATGAACTTTGGGCTTTTGTGAAATAACAGCTGCTCATAGGTGTATAAATTTACATCTGGATTCTCAATTCTGTTCCATTGGTCTGTATATCTGTTGTTATACCAGTACGAGGCTGTTTTGACTACCATGGCGGTACAATAGGTTCTAAAATCAGGTAGCGTGAGGCCTTCCACTTTGTTCTTCTTCAGTAATGGTTTACTTATCCAGGGCCTCTTCCTTTTCCATATGAAGTTGGTTATTTGTTTCTCCTTCTAGTTAAAAAATGTGGTTGGAATTCAAATCATGATTGCATTGTATCTGTAGATCGCTTTGGGTAGAATTGACAATTTTACAATGTTGAGTTTTCCTATCCATAAGCAAGGTACGTTTTTCCACTTATATAGGTCTCTTTTGGTTTCTTGCAGTAGTGTTTTATAGTTTTCTTTGTATAGGTCTTTTGTGTTTCTAGTTAGATATAACCCTAAGTATTTGATCTTCTTGGTATTGCTTTGGTGATTTCGACTAATTTCCGTATGTTTACCTTGCATTCTGATACTTTGCTGAACTCTTCTATTAATAGTTCCAGTAGTTTTCTTGTGGATCCTTTGGGGTTTTCTGTGTAAAGACCATATCATCTGCAAATAGGGATACTTTTACTTCTTCCTTGCCAATATGGGTACCCTTTAATTCTTTTTCATGCCTTCTGGGCTAGGACCTCTAGCACAATGTTGAATAAGAGTGGTGATAAAGGGCATCCTTGTCTGGTTCCCATTCTCAAGTGGAATGCTTTCAGATTTTCAGTTTTAGGATGATGTTGGCTGTTGGCTTTGTATTAAAAAAAAAAATTTTTTTTTTTTTTTCTGTAAATGCCCTTTATTATGTTGAGGAATTTCCCTTCTGTTCCTATTTTGCTGAGAGTTTTTATCATGAATGGGTGTTGAACTTTGTCAAATGCTTTTTCTACATTGATAAGATCACCTGGTTCTTATTTTTTGTTTTATTTATGTGATGGATTACTTTGATTGTTTTTCTAATGCTGAACCATCCCTGCATACCTGGTATGAATCCCACTTGATCATGGTGAATTATTTTTTTGATGTGTTGCTGAATTCTATTGGCTAGAATTTTGTGGAGAATTTTTGCATTTAAGTATATGAGGGATATTGGCCTGTACTTTTCTTTTTTTGTGGTGTCTTTACCTGGTTTTGGTATCAGAGTTATGCTGCCTTCTTAAAATATGCTGAGGAATATTCCATCCTTGTCTATGCTCTGAAATCACTTTAGTAGTAGTGGTGTTAACTCTTCTCTGAAAGTCTGGTAGAATTCTCCAGTGAAGCCATCAAGGCCAGGTTTTTTTTTGTTGTTGTTGTTGGGAGTTTTTAAATTACCTCTTCAATCTCTCTCTCTCTTTTTTTTTTTAAGATTTATTTAGTCATTCTACCTCTGTTTGTGTTAGCCTAGGTAGGTAGTGTGTGTGTTGAAGTCTCCTACTATTTTTGTGGAGCTCTCTATTCTCTTTTCAATGCTGTTAGAGTTTGTTTTATGTATTTTGGAGCGCTGTCGTTGAGTAGGTAAATATTTATTTTGGCTATGTCCTCCTGGGGTGCTGACCCTTTAATCATTACATAGTGTCCTTCCTTATCCTTTGTGGTGGATTTTGCTTTAAAGTCTATTTTGTGAGAGATTAATAGTGCCACTCCTGCTATTTTTTGATTATTGTTTGCTTGATATAATTTTTTCCATCCTTTGAGTTTTAGTTTGTGTCTTTGAGTCTAAGGTGTGTCTCTAATAGGCAGCATATACACGAATCATGTTTTTTTAATCCATTCTGCCACCCTCTGTCTCTTCATTGGTGCATTTAGTCTATTTACATTCAGCGTAATTATTGATAGGTAGGGAGTTTAGTGCTGTTATTTTGATGTGTTTTTTTGTGTTGTTGATAGTTTCTTTGTTTCACTTAATTTTCTGTGCTGAATCATTTTTCTTTATGTATTTTCTTTTTCATTGCTGTTGATTTTGTACTTGCTGAGTCTTTTTGTTCTTCTTGTTTTTTTTTTATTTTGATGTGTAGGATTAGTAGTTTCCTTTGTGGTTACCTTAATATTTACCCCTATTTCTCTAACTTTAAACCAATCTTTTATTTCTTGATATACCTTGACTTTCTGTCCACATGAAAATTCTATGACTACACTTTATAGTCCGTCTTTTTTGTTTTATGTTGTCATCTTTTACGTATTGATGTCTCTTTTTCTCTACTTTCAGTGTTTTAGCTTTGATATATATATATATATATATATATTTTTTTTTTCTTTTTGACTATCCTTTCTGGGTTGACATCTGGTTGTTCTGTCCTGTGTTCTAGCCTTGGGTTGTTATCTGTTGTTATTGATTTTCTAACTTGAGGACTCACTTTAGTATTTCTTGTAATTTTGGTTTGATTTTTCCAAATTCCCTTAATTCTCATCTGGAGATGCCCTAATTTTGCCATTATATTTGAGAGACAGTTTTGCTGGATATATAATTCTTGGCTGGCAATATTTTTCCTTGAAGGCTTTATATACGTCATCCCATTGCCTTCTTGCCTGCGTGGTTTCTGCTGAGTAGTCAGAGTTTAGTCTTATTGACTCTTCTTTGTACATGACTTTTCATTTATCCCTAGCTGCTCTTAAAATTCTCTCTTCATCTTTGGTTTTGGCAAGTTTGATTATAATATGTGTTGGTGACTTTCTTTTGGGATCTACCCTGTGTGGGGTTTGATGAGCTTCTTGAATAGATATCTTCTTGTCTTTCATGACATCAGTGAAGTTTTCTGCCAACAAATCTGCAACAATTCTCTGTGTATTTTCTGTTATCCCTACCCTGTTCTGGTACTCCAAGCACTCGTAGGATAGAGTCCCACATAATTTTCAGGGTTTCTTCATTTTTTTAAATTCTTTTACCTGATTTTTCCTCAAATAAGTTGGTGTCAAGTGGTTTTTCTTCAATCTCACTAATTCTGACTTCCATTGCCTCAATTCTGCTCCTGTGATTTTCTATTGAGTTGTCCAATTCTGAAATATTATTGTTAATCTTTTGAATTTCTGTTTGCTGTCTTTCTGTGGGTTCTTACAACCTGTTAAATTTGTTGTTATGCTCTTGTATAACCTTCTTAATTTCCTCTATTGCTTTTTCTGTGTGTTCCTTGGCTTGGTCTGCATTTTGCCTGATCTCCTTCCTGATCTCTTGAAGAGCTCTGTTTATTAATCTTTTGAATTCTGCCTCTGGTAATTCCAAGCTTTTATCTTCCCCTGGGAGGTTTCTTGGTTCTTTGATTTGGTTGTTTGCTGAAGGCATCATGGTCTACATCTTTATGTGATTTGATATTGACTGTTGTCTCTGAGCCATCAATAAGTTATTATGTATTTTTTATTTTATGTTTGCTTACTGTGTCCTAGCTTCTTGTTTTGTTTTGTTTTGATATGCCCAAAAAGGATACTTTGATTATTGGATTCTTTGATGCTTTCACATCCTGTCACCAGGTGCTTAGAGCTGTTACTAGGTATGTAAGCCCAGGAGTCTGTTTACTTTTCTTGTGTGGATTCGGCTCAGGTGTCCAGGTTGTCGGTCCCAAGTGTATGGTGCAGGCTCTCACGTACAGTCCTGAACAGGTAGGGCTATGTAGGGGTGATTAGAGTAGGCACAGTTATCTGGCTGCAGTAGGGGGTTATGTGCTGAGCAAGGTAGGGGGCCAATGGCTGTCCCTGAGTGCCTGGGTGGGAGGCACGTCCCTGTTCCCTAGAGCGCATAGGTCAGTGGGTTTTGCAGCTGGACTTTGGGCACCTAATGGTGTTGGTTGTAAGGACTGGGAGGCACTACTTATTCTTGGACCCCTGTCACAGGTGGCTAGATGGCATGGGTGGAGTCACCAGTCCTCAGGCCCCTGATGTGGGTAGGTCAGAACCCTGCTTAATGGCCACGGCGGTGTCAAATGTCATGAATCTGCCACTCCCCCTTAGCTGTTGCAGTGGAAAATAAGCTTCAGGTATATACTCTGTAGTATTGTGATAACAAGGGTCTATGCTGTCGAAATGGGCCATACAGGTCTAGGCCAGAGTGAAAGGTGTTCAAAGTCTGTGGATTCCTTATGCCTGTGCCTAGGCAAAGGGGCCTTGCCTGCACTGAGTTCCCGGTTTTGGGGAGCTGGCAGATTATTTTTTCCTGTTTGTTAATTTGTTCCCTCTCCAAAGCTGGGAGAAAGGCTTGGGGCACAGGACAGGTCCCACTTCTGACCCAGTGGGTGGAGCCTTGACTGAAGCCAGACTGGGGCTGGAACAGAGTGGGGAGAGGGTATGTAAATGGGAGAGAGGTATTTCCCAGAAAGGGGAAGGGTTTTTTTGATCCTGCATGATAGTTTAGGCACTGCACTTACCTTTTGCAAATTCAGCACCGCTTCTCCCTGGTTCTGGAGGCTTGAGCAGACTCTCCACCGCTCAGCCTCTCCTGGTGTAGATATGTCCCCAGCACTACTGCCTGCCTCAGCCTGTGCAGGTGGCCTATCCAGCCTGCAGGGTGCTGGCCAGGTCAGGTCTGACAAATCCTCGCTGCTTCTGAACTGTTTCTCCCTCCCCGTGCCGCTCAGTCTGACTCCTCAACTTTGTCTTTGATGTTCAGGGCTCCTAGATTGTCATATATAGTTGATTCTCTTGTTTTTTTCTGGTCTTTGTTGTAATAGGGACCACAGGAAATGTCTGACTGCTCCACCATCTTGGCCCCACCTCCCACCAAGACCCAAATTTATGTCTTCGGATTCCTAGGCTAGCTTTCTTTCCATTGTGTCTTCTTAGGCCCTTCTCCTTGAAGTGAATTTTCAAGGCCATGAAACGGTTTTCTCTTTCTCATTTAAAGATAATTTACTGAAGACTGCCTAAAAGGTGAGTAGTTGAGCAAGGATGGGGATGAGGTGTAGTATGAGTTTTACAAGGATGCTTTCAGAATCACATCATCTGGGTTTCAATCCTGACCTTTAAACCTCTACATGTATAAAATGGAGGCAGATTAACAATACCTGCTCACAGGGTTATTTTGAGGATTACAATAGATATTCAAGTGAAGCACTTACATACTGCCCTATAAAGTTCAGTCCACATTAGCTCCTACAAAAGGGCGGCACAGAAAAATTCCTTCCATGTCTCAAATACTTAAGGATTCAGTTTAAAGTTTCTTAGCCCAAGTCAAAAAGAAGCCTCTGGCTGGTGCAAATAGTTATGCCCTTGACTACTAACCTAAAGGTTGGTAGTTCGAACCCACCAGGAGGCATCTCAGAAGACAGGCCTGGCAATCTTCCAAAAGGTCACAACCATGAAAACTCTATGGAGCAATTTTACTCTGCATACAAGAATTGCCGTTTGTCAGAATCAAGTTGATGGTAACTAACAACAACAATAAAGTCCAGATTAAAAGGCAAAGAGTAATATTCTATCTAAAAATAGGTCAAAATGAAATGCTACCACACATGTGAATTCCAGGGAGTCATGGTATTGGCTGAGCTGATGCC
Source organism: Loxodonta africana (assembly GCF_030014295.1). NCBI lineage: Eukaryota > Metazoa > Chordata > Mammalia > Proboscidea > Elephantidae > Loxodonta > Loxodonta africana. The sequence goes on along the minus strand of NC_087360.1, from coordinate 26,540,832 downwards.
CATTGCTCGTTGGCTGAACTCTTCCTCCCACGGCACCTCATTAGGAGCTAGCCAACCTATGTATGGGCTGTTCTGGAGTCAGGTGTTAGTTTAGGTCCAATCAGCAAATACCTACTCATGAGATCCCAGCCTTCACCCTTTCCTTGAAGGAAGGACTTTGTTGTTGTTAGGTGCCATGGAGTCAGTTCTAACTCATACCGACCCCATGTATGACAAAATGAAACACTGCCTGGTCCTTCACCATCCTCACAATCCTTGCTATGTTTGAGCCCATTGTTGCAGCCGCTGTGTCAATCAATCCCTTTGAGGATCTTCCTCTTTTTTGCTGATCCTCTACTTTACCAAGCATGATGTTCTTCTCCCAGGAACAGCCCCTCCTAATAACATGTACAAAGTACCTGAGATGAAGTCTCGCCATACTTGCTTCTAAGGAGCATTCTGGCTGCACTTCTTCCAAGACAGATTTTTTTTTTTTTATTCTCGCAGTCCACAGTATGTTTCAATTTTCTTCATCAACACATTAGTTGAAAAGCATCAATTATTCTTCAGTCTTCCTATTTGTTGTTCAGCTTTCACATGCATATGAGGAGATTGGAAACATCATGGCTTGGGTCAGGAGCACCTTAGTCCTCAAAGTGACATCTTTGCTTTTTAACACTTGAAAGAGGCCTTTTGCAGCATATTTGCCCAATGCAAAATATTTTTTGCTTTCTTGACTGCAGCTTCCATGGGTGTTGATTGTGGATTCAAGTAAACTGAAATCCTTGACAATGTCAATCTTTTCTCCATTTACGGAAATGTTGCTTATTAGTCCAGTTGTATGCACTTTTGTCTTCTTTATGTTGAGGCATAGAAGGAAGGCTACCAAACCAAAAACCAAATCCATTGCCTTGGAGTCAATTTCTACTCATAGTAGACCCTATTGGACAGAGTAGAACTGCCCCATAATGTTTCCCAGGAGCAGCTGGTGGATTTGAACTGCCAACCTTTTGGTTAGTAGCCATAGGTCTTAACCACTCCACCACCAGGGCTCCAGAAAGAAGGGCTAGGGAGGGCAGTTTCCACCCAGAGGGGGCTGTGGCTGATGGGGAGCTTAGTTTATCAGACAATAGAAAAACATGTGAGGAAAACCAGTTTTTTGTTTAAGTCATTATTCTATGTACTATTACATCTCCCATTCTATAATGGTTTTATAATTGTGTAATAGGAAGGAGAAATTAGGATGGCAAGTATAAACAAAGGTGCAAAGTTGAGGCAGGAAAACCGCCATAAATATGCGAACCTTTGGGGCCAAGAAGAGGCCACCAGTTGAGCTTCAAATTTTGCCCTGGGCTTTCTGGAAACCAGGGTGGAAAGAAAGACACAATCAGTTGCATAACACTAGCTGTCAGAAAGAAGGGAAACACCAGTTTCTAGGGAGTAAAACAAAACCTGTAACTTTAAGCTGTAAATGATTTTCTTACTTGGGTCTTTACTTTAGCCACTGTGCCATGTGGTAGGCAGTAAACCCTAGCGTGTGAGAGCTCAGTTTGTGTTGTCAGTTGGACTTGGGTTTGAATTTTGTTTTAGTGCAGCTTATTCTGAACTTTAGTTTCTTCAACTGTAAAATGGAGATAATAACAATGTCTACCTATTAAAGTTGTGAAGATTCAATTAGGTGAAGTGTATAAAGTGCGTATCACATTCTTTGAACATTGTAGGGCCTAAATAAATATTACCTATTAAGTCAGTCCTATCTTTTTATTGGGTTGCCATGAGTCAGAATCGACTAAACGGTAATGGGTTTGGTTTTTCAATTATTAGTCAGTTAATCAAAAATTTGACTTCCTACTATATGTAATGCATAGGTCCAGGCACTGGGGATATAATAATGAACAAGACAAATGAGATTCTTCAAGTATCTTTTACACTTAAGTGTAATAGACAATAAACATGAAAACTAATAAATAATTTCAGAGACTGCCGGGGAAGAAACAATACAATAATAAATACAGGCATAGATTTCGTCTGACTGATTCTCTCAGCCATTTTCCAGAAAGTCGAAGATAAAATGTTAAAAAGCATCTCAGAGGAGGTGAATCTGCTAGGGATTAAGGTAATACAGTCCCCGTATGCAGACTTCTACCGGCTAGCACAGATGGATTCCAATTTTTTTTTTTGTTTTAAAGCTCATTTCTTTCTGCTGAGCTTTTAATTAAGAGCTGAGGTTGAGGCAGTTTGAAATTGTATTTCGAGTAGAATCTTGAGTGACTTTACGCGTATTATATTAATGCATTGCGTTAAATTAGCTTTATCCTCATCAAAACTGCGGGTGAAAGACACTATTGTTCTGTTTTACTGGTAAGTAGAGTGAGGCGTTGTCTTGCCCAGGCTAAAGAATCAAGAAAAGATGCCCCCTAAAATTCTGTAGGATCAGGTTTGATTTTCTTGTTTTGATTTGTCGCCTCTCCGCTCGTTTCCCTCCTGTCCAGTCCTTCTTGCCCGCCTCTTCCCTGCCGGGGGCAGTCCCCTGGCCCGTAGCTCCGCCCACCTCCCGGGGCGTGGCCCACGGGACCTCGCCCCGCCCCGCCCGTGGCGGCCCACCCCCTTTTTCCCTGCCGCCGGCTGAGGTTCTAAGCGTGCGCGCGCGCCCCCGCTCGCGGCCCGGCTCCGCGTCGGGAGCGCGCTCTGTGTGGCCGCTGCCGCCATGTTGTTGTGGTTGTGAGAAGGCGGCGGCAGCGGCGGCGGCGGCGGCGGAGGAGCAGCCGGACGAGAAGCTCCAGCGGCCCAGGCGCTGCCCCCGCCGGCCCTGGCGGGGAGCCTCGTGGGGTGGCGGAGGAGGCCGTGCGGTGGCTGGCTTCGCCATGTCCTGCCGCCCGGTAAGAAGCCCACCCCCCTGTCTCCTCAGGGAGTGAGGAGGAGCTGGAGGAGGGGCGGGCCTAGGCCCGGGGGCTGTCACCTTCTGAGGAGGCGGTGGCTCGCGGGGTCCTGGGGGCGGGTGCGGTGTCCAGAGAGGGGCGTCCCGGGCGGCCGCCGCTGCCGCCAGAGGGAGGTGCGGGGAGTGGGAGCGCAGCGGCCGGGCTCCGCCGGACCTTCGGCGCGGAGGAGGCGGGGTCCCGGGCCTGGGAGGCTTTCCCGGACCTGGCGGGGACCGGCCAGTGGGGCCGAGGGTGTGGGGCGCACCCTGCCCGCACCCCCCGAGCGCCTGGCAAATGCCCGAGGACCCTGGGAAGGTGCGTGTGCGCCCCTCTCCCCCGGCCGGGTCGCGGGGGTTCACTGTGGCGAGGAGTCGGGGGCCGGCGGCCCCGGGACGAGCGGTGCGGGCCCAGGCCTTGTGGGAAGGAGGAGTGGCTCGCTGACTGGGCCGCAGGACATCTTGGGTGGGAAGGATGGTGCGGGGCCTTTGAGGAAGCTCGGGGAACACTGGGCAAAGAATTTCGCAGAAGGTTACAGTGTTATTTCTCAAGCAGAAACTGTGCTTCTTCAGGTATTGCATCTCGTGTGTTGTTGGGCGTACTTTGGGCTGGAAAACTTACCTCAAAATTGTAGGTTAAATATATAGCTACTTTTATCAGCGGTTCTGGGGTCTCATAATCTCGCTTGTCAGCTGTGCATAGGAGCCGCTGCTAGGTATTGATGTTCAGGTGTCTTTTCCAGACTGAGGCCAAGATTGTTACTGTTCTAGTGTGTTGCCATCCACTTTGTTATCTGACATTTTTTTTTTTTTCACAGCCGAAACCAAAAAACCAAATAAGTGTCCATACTTTTCTTGTTGAGGTTTAACTTTTCTCATAATGTGAATGGTGGTGCCATTGGAGGCCGGGGTTAAATGATACGAGGTGATTTTTTTTTTTTTTTGAATGTAAAATGTTTGTGATTTATCCATGGGGGTTTTGACGGGGACCTTCCCCTTTCAGATTCAAGGCTGTTTCAGTAGGGCAAGACACATGATCTGTGTTGTTTTTGCACCGAGACCAAGTAAGCTGTGTTGGAGGCATGCAGAAAGTCTTCCCTTCTAGGGCCCCTGACTATATTTGGAGGGTGCTAGAATTTTTAGATTGGCTGCCTTTGAAGGCCCTTTTCAGCTCGCGTTACCTCCCTCGTTTTCAAATGACCTGGAGCAGTTCAAATAACCAGCATGGTGGTGCAGCTCCACTTGTAGTTAGTTAATGACAAGCCATAGGAGAACCCAACTTTCTTAGCTCCTAGGTTCTTTAGGTCAGTGGTAGATTCTTGAGAATAGTGATTGCCAGCTAAAGGCCAGTCATTGGAAATATTATGAATATCTACAATGCTGATTTCTGGGACCCATGCAGGACCCAACCAAACCAAAACCAAACCCGTTGCTGTTGAGTCGATTCCAAATCATAGTGACCCTATAGGACAGAGTAGAACTACCCCCATGGGGTCTCCACGGAGCGGCTGGTGGATGCAAACTACCTACCTTTTGGTTTAGCAGCCGAAGTTTTAACCACCGCACCACCAGGGCTCCATACAGAACCTAGTGAATTCAAATCTCAGGGTGGGGCCTGGGAATCCAGCCTAACAAAGCTCCCTAATGATTTCGGTCAGCCAGGTTCGTGAACTGTGTTAGGTCACCTTTGATATTCCAAACAATTCCCATTAATTACTTCTGAGAGTGTTTTAATTGTTTATAGATCGTTAAGAATTTGGGAAGTACGAAAGAAAGGAAAGCCTGAGAAACTTGAAAATTGAGCATCTCTTAAACTATAATGGATGTAAGTAGGGGAACAAGTTTGTTGCCAAAAGTTATTTGTGCAAAAGTCTTGAGGAACACACTTGATAAAATTAGATGCTCCTTGACTTGGAGGTAGTATATTCAGAGATATATCACAGAATCCACAGGAAAATAGCAGAGAGGGAAAGATAGTAAGTCTGCTTCTGATTCACAAAGGGTTCCATCAAAGGTGCTTCCCCAAATCCCAGCATCTGTGTTCTCTAACCATCTGACTCAGGTTCTAGAAAAGTGCAAGACAGGGTGGACGAGTGAGCAGTCATTTGAAACTAGGGTTACTGTACCAGGAAGATTTACTCCAGATTGTGAAAGTTCTTGAAATTTTCCCCAGGCCTTGAGTGAAGTCAGTTTTTAAATCTGCTGTTGTCCTGGTTAACACCGTCTGTGGTAAAATGGAATGCTGAGTTACCAAGGGAGTATTCATGTTTCAGAGGGGTGTGGTGAGGGTTGTTAAAAGTTTGGAAGCGGCTGAAGAAAGTGTTGTTACAGTTGTGTAGTGTAGTGAAGGAGTATGGTAAATACGCTGTTAAATCATGGAGTAGTCTTTTTAGAGAACTGCATCCAGCTATCCAGTACAAGAGACAGAAAGAATGCCATATCTGTTTTGTTCCTGGGTGTTCCCAGTACCTACCAAAGTTCCCAGTGTATACTAGGTCTTCAGGTATTTGTTGACTAATGAATAGTATTGAGACGGAGAAAAGAACAGTTATGGTGATTGATAATAGCGTGAGTTATTAAAAGCTGGTTTACACCTTGCATTGGATAAAAGGGCCAGTTTTCAATACATGGGATTTAGAACTTTTGAGATTCTTTCAAGAGATTCTGTTTTCTAAAGTCTGTTATCGCACACTGTCCTCTCCGATAGTTTTTTTTGTGTTAAATGTGTCTTAGTTTTATATATGTAGTGACTTTTTTTTAAGATAACACTTTATTAAATGCAGAAGCAGTACGGAATAATGAGAAGCTCTGCTCTGGCAGGTAGACTTAGATTCTGATTCCATCTGTGTCATTAACTATGTGAGTACTGTTGGGAATGTCACTTAACTTCTCTGGGCTTCACTTTCCTCGTATGCACCATTAAGGGCCTATACTCTCCAGCCTGATTCTGTAAATCTTTAATAATTTGTAATTATGTTTTTTGGTACTCATCTCATAGGTAGATGTACCTTTTTTGTTAAAACACACACACACACATTCCGACTTGAGTTCTGCTTTTAGATTATGAATTTTAAACATTGTCCAAAAGTGCTCTGGAAATGAAGTGCATGTTGCAAGTACTGTGCAGAAACAACATGCTTATGCTGTTGTAATTCACATAGTGTTGAAATCAAATTGAGTTTCACATAGGGAACTTCATAATTTGGTGTGAAGCCACAAGACTAAGAATGGGTTGGAGGAAGTTTGTGCAATAGATGTGTCTTACAGACCACCCAATTCTGTAATTATACATGGTGAATTTATATGTACTTTTTTTTTTTTTTTATAATCAGTGAAACTTCAATTTAAGACACAGTATGAGATCAAGTCCATACTGAATTGACTACGATTCCTGGTAATTTTTAGATGCTACCAAAATTGATGACATTCATTGCTATTTTTAATGCAAATTTTATGATATCAATACCGATACGCTTATATCATCACTTAAAAAATTTTTTTTTGTTGCGTTTTAAGTGGAAGTTTACACGGCAAATTAGGTTCCCATTTAACAGTTTTTATACAAATTGTTCTGGTGCCATTGGTTACAATTTTCACAATGTGTCGGCATTCTCATTATTTCCATTCTGTTTGTTCTGTTTCCATTGATGTAGGTTTCCTTCGCCTCCTGGCCTTCTCATCTTTGCTTTTGGGCAAATGTTGGCCATTTGATCCCATATAGTTGATTGATTGTTTAAGGGAGCACATTACTCACAGGTGATATTGTTTAGTTTATAAGCCAATTTCTTATCTGGCTGAAAGGTAACCTCCAGAAATAACTTCAGTTCCAAGTTCAAAGGGTGTCTTAGGATGGTAGTTGTGGGGGTTCCTCTAGACTCTATCGGTGCAATAGGTGTGGTCTTTTTTTTTGGAATTTGAATTTTGTTAATTTTTCTTCCATTTTATCCAGGACCTTTTATTGTGTCCCTTGTTGGAACGGTTGGTAGAGGTAGCCAGGCACCATTTAGTTTTTCTAGTCTCAGGTTTGAAGAGTTTGTGGTTAGTGTGGGGTATTAGTCCTGTGGACTAGTTTCTTCTTTCAGCCTTTGATTTCCTTCATTCTCTATGTTCCATATGAGTAGAGACCTATAGTTGTATCCTAGATGGCTGCACGAGCTCTTAAGACCCCAGACACTACTCACCAAACTAGGATGTAGAACATTATCTTCATGAACTATGTTGTCCCCTAAGACTATGGTCCTCAACCTTTTAATCCAGTAAACCAGTCCTGTGAGTTGTTGGGATGTGTCTAGGAAGCCTTTGTAATTGTGGCCCGTATGTGCTTTGTAAGGAGCCCCGGTGGCTCAGTGGTTAAAAACAGCTCTGCTGCTAACCGAAAGGTCAGAGGTTTGAACCCATCAGGCGCGCTGTGGGAGAAGGATGTGGCAGCCTGCTTCTGTAAAGATTTGTAGGCTCGGAAAACCTGTGGGGCAGATCTGCCTTGTCCTGTATGGTTGCTGTGAATCATTGCTATGAGTTGAAATCAGCTCGATGGCAATGGGTTTGGATGTGCTTTGTTATATATATGGATATATATGCAGCACACACAAATGTGTGTATACATATGCCTATGGATACACCCATACATGCACGTGTGTTTACTTGCATATGCCTTCCTATACACGTATATGCATCCATATCTACCTACGTAACCACACATATTTTTTGGTTGTTGTTACTGTTGTTGCAAAATTGTATGTGTTATAGCATTTAATGGAATTGCCCCTTTTTCTTGGGTACTTTTTAATGTCTTTATTTACCTTGGTCAAGTTGTGCTGACTTCACCCATATTTGATATTGCCTTTCCCATCATCATTGCCAACTCTGTATCTTGAAACTTAATATGGCTTTTAAGTTCATTTTTGTACCAGGTGTTGAAAGTGAAAATTGTAACGTGAACATGGAAAGACTAGTAAGTTCTGGGTTCAAGCCTGGGTTGTGTTCCTCATTAGCCATGTTTCTGTCAAACCACATAACCCATCTGAGCTTCAGTTCCCTCATTAGTAAAATAAGGAAGAGCTACTTTCTCACTTATCTCACGGGCCGTCAGGTAGAATCAGATAAAACGGTGTGTATGAAAGTCAATCTTAAAATGTGAGGAGATGGTTTAAGACTTCTATTTTATTTTCTCGAAGAGTCAGATGTGTGGAATAGAGTTAAACCTAATACATGCTGTCAAATACAAAATTTGCTAATGCCAATGATACGGCAGCTGAAGAGGTTTCTACTTCTGTGCTATGCCCGCAGAGACCTTTTAGCACTTGCATCCCATCTGCCAGTAGGAATAGTCACAGTGTTGCAGGAACTTCAGAGGGATCTGAGATGCCTCACATTTGTGCCAAGGTCTGCGCTTGGAATAGACTTGTTAGTTTATTCACTCATTTTGTTATTTTGGAGTGGTGGGGGAAGGTGATAGGGTAAGGAGTTTAGCACATCGCTGTGTTAAATTTCAGGACTTTCTCTTTTTTAAATGGCAGGTGGCACCATAATAGGGTAATGAAATCGACATAGTATAGGTCATCAATTCATTACATACGGTAAAAGTAAGTATTAATTTGCGAAACTTTTGTATGCTGAAGTGTTGTGTGTGGTTGAGTCTATTCCAACTGATAGCAGCCCTGTGGGATGGAGTAGAACTGTCCCATGGGGCTTCCTAGCTATAATTTTTATGGGAGCGGATTGCCAGGTCTTTTCTCCTGTGGAGCCACTGGTGGATTCAAAGCGCTGACCTTTCGGTTAGCAGCTGAGCACTTAACCATTGCACCACCGGGGCTCCTTTGATTATTTGTAGTGGGTTGCAGTGTAAAATGTATTTTTTCTTATGGGTTATGTTAAAACTTTGAAAGCACTTGTTTAGGGACATGGTACCTGGGCTTTACAGCTAGGAATACTGTCTGTGAGATATATCAGATGCCTTTGAGTCTATTCCATTCAAACTCATGGCAACCCCATATATCTCAGAATAGAACTGTGCTTCAGAGGGTTTTCAATGGCTGATTTTTTGGAAGTTGATGGCCAGGTCTTTCTTCCAAGGTGCCTCTGTGTGGACTCCAACCTTCTGGTTAGCAGCTGAGCAAGTTAACCAGTTGCACCACCCTGGGATTCATGTCTTAAGATAAAAACGAAAACCAAACCCGTTGCTGTGAAGTTGATTTCGATTCATAATGACCTGTATGACAGTAGAACTGCTCTATAGGGTTTCCAAGTCTGTAATCTTTACGAAAGCAGACTGCCGCATCTTTCTCCCACGGAACGCCTGGTAGGTTTGAACCACCAACCTTTCAGCTGGCAGCTGAGTGCTTACCCACTGTGCCACCACGAGGAAATTGTGAGCTTGGGTTTGCATTAAAACTGCCCTGTTAAGGGTGAAATACCTCATAATTGTGTTATAAATTGTTGATTTAATGAATAAAGTTAGGACATAAACTTGTGCTATGTGTTTCAACACTTTTTCCTTTTGAGATGGACTACTTGGTAACCACAGAGGTATTGTCTTGGTGCTGACTGCTACAGAGCATTGTATCGAATATGATCAGACGTGGACCTATTATGTGCCTACTTACGTCTTCGTATAGCAGTGTTCAGAATGGTTCTCCTTATGAGAGATAGCAACATGCATTTTTTTTTTTAATAATTTTTATTGAGCTTTAAGTGAACGTTTACAACTCAAGTCAGTCTGTCACATATAAGCTTATATACACCTTACTCCATCCTCCCACTTACTCTCCTCCTAATGAGTCAGCCCTTCCAGTCTCTCCTTTCGTGACAGTTTTGCCAGTTTCTATCCCTCTCTACCCTCCTATCTCCCCTCCAGACAGGAGATACCAACACAGTCTCAAGTGTCCACCTGATACAAGTAGCTCACTCTTCATCAGCATCTTTCTCCTACCCATTGTCCAGTCCCTTCCAAGTCTGATGAGTTGTCTTTGGGAATGGTTCCTGTCCTGGGCCAACTGAAGGTTTGGGGACCATGACTGCCGGGATTCCTCTAGTCTCAGTCAGACCGTTAAGTCTGGTCTTTTTATGAGAATTTGGGGTCTGCATCCCACTGATCTCCTCCTCCATCAGGGGTTCTCTGTTGTGCTCCCTGTCAGGGCAGTCATCGGTTGTGGCCGGGCACCATCTAGTTCTTCTGGTCTCAGGATGATGTAAGTCTTTGGTTCATGTGACCCTTTCTGTCTCTTGGGCTCATAGTTATTGTGTGACCTTGGTGTTCTTCATTCTCCTTTGATCCAGGTGGGTTGAGACCAATTGATGCATCTTAGATGGCCGCTTGTTAGCATTTAAGACCCCAGACGCCACATTTCAAAGTGGGATGCAGGATGTTTTCGTAATAGAATTATTTTGCCAATTGACTTAGAAGTCCCCTTAAGCCATAGTCCCCAAACCCCCGCCCTTGCTCCGCTGACCATTGAAGCATTCATTTTATCCCGGAAACTTCTTTGCTTTTGGTCCAGTCCAGTTGAGCTGACCTGCCATGTATTGAGTGTTGTCCTTCCTTTCACCTAGTAGTTCTTATCTACTAACTAATCAGTAAATAACCCTCTCCCACCCTCCCTCCCTCCCCCCAACCACAAAAGTACGTGTTCTTCTCAGTTTATACTATTTCTCAAGATCTTATAATAGTGGTCTATACAATATTTGTTCTTTTGCCTCTGACTAATTTTGCTCATGCATTTCTGATTTTATTTCTCTGAGGTCTAATTTCTTTAGTAGCGAATACTTTTGCAGTTTAGTTGCAAAGAGAAATTTATTTAGCTCTCTGAATTATTCATAGATTGATAATCTGGCAAAATGTAAGGAAATTATAAGTGTATTGATAAATTTTGACATAATTGGAAAGAATTGGTATAAAGCCAAGATAGTTAACTTGAAATAAGATAGTTTTTATTTCTTTGTTCCATGCCTATCATTCTTATATAAGATTATCCAAATTCGTAATTGTAGTTAGACCAGTTCCTCAAACGACATGGGGTAGAATCTGTAAAGATTTTTGGTAGTACAACAGGGCAGTAACTAAGTACTTTTAACTTAATCAGCATTTAAAGATTCAAAACGTAAATGTTTATTGCTGACTATAAAAACTATAATACGTGTTCAATGTAATAAGGAAAATAAAACAGTTGAGACATCCCGGGAGAATAAAATAAAGATGACGTGTAACACCAACTAATGTTTTGGTTTATAGCCGCTTTTTTTTCTTAAACATAATCTACTGAGGTACTTAAAAAAGAACAACTTTCCATGTCAAATCTATGTTTCCTTAATGGATATTTAGTGTTCTGTGATATAGATGCATCATGGTTTACAGCAATTCCCTGTTAATTTTCATTGCCAATTTTTCTCTTAAAACAATGCGATGATAAGCTCATTCATACATTTTTATACAGTTGTGCTATTATATCTTTAGGTTAAGTTCCTAAAAGTGGACTTGTTCGGGTCAAAGGGTAGGTGTATTTTAAGTTTGGATATACTCAAGCTATCCTATAGACAGGTTGTCTTCTTTTAAACTCTCGTTAACAGCATACCCACCGACTGCTGTCGAGTTGATTGTGACTCATAGCGACCTCATAGGGTTTCCGAGGCTGTAAATCTCTGTGGAAGCAGACTGCCACATCTTTCTCTCACAGAGCCACTGGTGGTTTCGAACTGCCTACCTTTTTGGTAAGCAGTCGATCACTTTAACTACATTGCCACCAGGGCTCCTTCATTAACAGCATACACCAACACCCAGTGCCCTTGAGTCGATTCTGACTCATAGCGACCCTATAGGACGGAGTAGAACTGTCCCATAGAGTTTCCAAGGAGCGCCTGGCGGATTCGAACTGCCGACCCTTTGGTTAGCAGCCATAGCACTTAACCATTACGCCACCAGGGTTTCCATTAACAGCATATTAGTGTCCAATTCCACGTATTTTTGCTGGTGATTTACTATCTTTTAGCTTGTTGGGAGTTTAAAATAGTTTGGGAATAGCTTTTCTTTTGTTCTTTTTTCAGCATCAGGACTTACCTCTATAGCTTGACCCTGTGTAAGGGGCAGTTGAAATGAAAACAGAGTGACAGGGAGTTAGGTCACTGGTCTCCAGACTTTTTTTTTTCCATAATTTTTTTGTTGTTGTTGAGAATATACACAGCAAAGCACCAATTCAACAGTTTCTACATGTACCCTTTGGTGACACTGATTACATTCTTCAAGTTGTATAACCATTCTCACCCTCCTTTTCTGAGTTGTTTCTTCCCCGTTAACATAAATTCACTGCTTGCTAAGGTTCTTATCTAATCTTTCATGTTGCTGTTCTCAGTTTGATCCTGTATAGATAATTCTTAAAGCGCATGCTGCTCAAGGCAGGCATTTTTTACTAGTTAAGCTAAACTATTGTTTGGTTTTGAAAAGACTTCAGGGGATATTTTTGGTTTAAGGTTTAAAGATTATCTCAGGGCAGTAGTTTCAGGGGTTCATCCACTCATTATGGCTCCAGGAAGTCTGAAGTCTATGGGAATTTGAATTCTGTTCTGCATTTTCTCCCTTTTGATCAAGATTCTTCTATGGAATCTTTGATCGAAATGTTCTGTAATGGTAGCCTGGCACCATCCAGTTCTTGTGGTCTCATGTCCAAGGCAGTTAACCACACATTCCATATCCTCCTCCTCCTCTCCATATTCCTGACTCCTGACTCTCCATCTTCCTCTGCTGTTCCAGGCAAATAGAGACTGATTGTTTTGCCTTGGGTGGCAGTTTGCAAGCTTTTAAGACCCATCGAACTGGGAGGTAAAAGGGAAACACTATACATGTTATTAGGCCAATTACCTGGGATGTCCCATGAAACCATGATCCTAAACCTCCAAACCAAGAAATGAAATCTCATGAGGTTTTTGGCTGTACATAAGCAGCCTCAGCCTCTACTCTTTTTTTTTTTTTTTTGTCGTTATTGTGAATATATTTATCACACAGCTTTTGCCAGTTGGACTTTTCACAGGTGTACAACTTACTGACAGCAATTAACATTAATAGGCTGTGCAGTCCTACTCTTACTCAACATGATTGTCTTAGTTATCTAGTGCTGCTGTAACAGGAATACCACAGGTGGATGGCTTTAAGAAACAAATTTATTTTCTCACAGTTTAGGAGGCTGGAAGTCCGAATTCAGGTGCCAGCTGTAGGGGAAGCAGACTGCCACATCTTTCTTCCATGGAGAGCCTATCTCTCTGTCAGTTCTAGAGGAAGAGCCTTGTCTCATCAGCTTCTGTTTCCTGGTTCCTTGGAGATCTCCATGTGGCTTGGCACAAGTCTTCCCCCATCTCTGCCTGCTACCTTGCTTGTTTAATAATCTCTCTCTTTTTTTTTTATGTATCTGAAAAGAGATTGACTCAAGATACATAACAAAGACAGCCCAGCACATATTTTTTGAGGACACGATTCAATCCATAGCAGTGATATTTCCATAATCGTTAACCCCTCCTTTTCCCCATCCCTACTACCCCTGGAGTGGAGTTTTTTTTTTTTTTTTTTTTTTTTTACCCACCCGTGGTAAGCACTAATAAACTTTGTCCTCTCTACACTTGTTTTTTCTTGTCTTTTTGTATGCGAGGTCATATATTTGTCATATATTTGTGATTTTGTGATTGACCCATTTCACTAAGCATAATGTCTTCCAGCTCCATCAACACTGCAGCATGTATCCAGCTGTCATTTTTCCTACTGGCTGAGTAGTATTCCATTGCAGATGTGTACAAATATTTTGTTTATCCATTCATCTGTTGGTGGACGTTTAGGTGGTTTCCATGTTTTGGATATTGTGAATAGTGCTGTTTCCACGTTTTGGATATTGTGAATAGCGCTCCAGTGAACATTGGTGTACAAGTCTCTGTTTGAGTCTCTGCTTTTAAGTCTTTTGGGTATATACCTAGAAGTGGAATTTCTGGGTCATATGGTAGTTCAATTTTTAGTTTTTTGAGGAGCCGTGACATTGTTTTCTACACTGGCTCTACCATTTTGCATTCCGGTCTCCAAACTTTTTGATTGCTCACCTCATCAGTAAAAAGTTTTGAGCATTTACCCTCAATCTTTAGGTATGTATTTAATTTACAAGCAGTTTGGATAGGTAGCTGCTGTGGAGTTGACTGTGACTTACGGCGACCCTATGTACAACAAAATAAAATGTTGCCCGGTTCTGCATCAGCCTCATAATTGCCAGCACATTCGAGTCCATTGTTGCGGTTACTGTGCCAGCCCACCTCACGAAGGTCTACCTTGCCCTTGCCTACCCTCTGCTTCACCAAACATGGTATCTCTAGTAATTGGTGTTTCCTGATGATGTGTCCAAAGCAAGTGAGTCAGTAATCTGTTGTGATTCACAAGGTTTTCATTGGCTAATTTTTGGAAGTAGATTGCCAAGCCTTTCTTCTTAATCTTAGTCTGGAAGGTCTGCTGAAACCTGTTCACCATGGGTGACCCTGCTAGTCATTTGAAATACCAGTGACATAGCTTCCAGCATTACAGCAACACACAAGTCACTGCAGTAGGACAAACTGACAGGTAGGTGGTGGAATATACACATAACTGATTATTATGTATCTTATATAAACAAAGAAAATTTAACAAGGATGAGAATTAAAGATAAAGTTCAGATATTTTCTCCTTTATCTCAAGTGGAGCATTTTAGTTCTAAGGTATATTATACTCTGCTTTGGAAACTACTGCTTTAACTCTTAAGATTTGATATTGGGCTTTTATCGATGATTGTTTTGGTGTATTTCATTAGCTCTGCAGATAATCTAGTTTAGTTGGATCGTGATAGTCTTTAAAGTGTCCCATGCTGTTGAGAGTCACATCTGCAATAAGGGGAAATATAAACCTTGCATGTAAAGCATCAGTTTGATACTTTTGGTTACTGTTGAGGTAGCTAAACCTGAAAAGGGTGTATATCATACAATAGGAAACAGTCTAAATAATTAGTTTACTACTTCTAGATAGGAAGAACTGATTTTGTGTAGAATATATTTAAAAAAACAAACAAACCATGCTTTATGGAAAGCAGTTGGGTTATAATATAGCCCCTGGTGGCGTAGTGGTTAAGTGCTACAACTGCTAACCAGAAGGTCGGCAGTTTGAATCCACCAGGTACCCCTTGGAAACTGTATGGGATAGTTCTACTTTGTCCAGTGGGGTCACTAAGAGTTGGAATCGTCTCGATGGCAAGGTTTTTTTTTTTGTTTTTTTAAATGTAAGGCAGTTTGGTTATAATGTAGCACTAATTTCTAACAGTCTTAGTGACTGTGAGTGAAAGTATGAATAATTACTACTTGATTTCCTTTGCTTGCAAAGTGCCACAATTAACCTGTCCCTCTAACGCCATTTGGAAGAGCCTATAACATTTTTAAAATGCATTTTTGGCCCTAAACTTCCTATGATGACTCTTAGATTAAGAGGTAACTTTTTCTTAAGTTTGAGTAAGTTCTTTTTGATTTGACTCCCCACCCTCCTTTTTCATCCTCCCCTTCTTGTCTGTTGTGAAGTGAAGGAACAATGCTTTTTGCACTAGGACAGTGAGTCTCTGCTTTCTCCCCACATCATAGGGAACTTAATTTTAGTTACTTCATATGGGTCATTGTCAGAGAAAGATTATATTAAAATCTTAGAGATTGCAAAAAGCTAAGCAACTTGAGTGATTATTTTAGCCAATTAAAAGAAATAATTTATATCGAAGATGATTGCTGTATACAGTGCTTTGGACAAAAGATCAGGAATTCCTTTTAACCTTAGGTGGCATAATTTAGAAGGTGGTTTCCTCGACATCTTGGAGCTCTGGTGATGCTGTGGTTAAGAGCTAGGCTGCTAACCAAAAGGTCGGCAGTTCGAGTCCATCAGTCGCCCCTTGGAAACACTATGGGGCAGTTCTGCTCTGTCCTATAGGGTTGCTAGGAGTCGGAATCAGCTTGACCGCAGTGGGTTTGTTTTTTTTTTGGTTTGGTTCCCATACCTCTTAGATCTTCACAAGGATTTGAGACCATCATTTAATCAGGGATGATACGACTCCCTAGAGGTCACATGCCTAGTGGTTAATATCATATTTAAAGAGAAAGATTGTAAGCCCTTTGAAAGTAGACTGATGGCTGTTTTTTCTCCCTCTTTCCCTAGCACTTAATATCTGCCTGATACAGAGTAAGCTATCAGTATTTATGAGCACTTCCTATCTGCCTGATACAGAGTAAGCATCAGTATTTATGGACTGTTTAAACTCTTACATATTTATTTACACTTGTAAATAATAGCCTTATAGAACCAACGATTATTTTCTGTAGTTAGATTGTTCCTTCATTTTGTGCACAGAAAATATTTTAATAGCAAACCCAATGCTGTTGAGTCGATTCTGACTTATTTTAATAGAAGAGGTCATTAATTTTAGATCAACTTTCCAGATATCTCTTTACCTTCTCTTAAGGATATCAATATTTTTAAGGTGACTAAAAAATTAGTTTTGATGTAATTCCTTTTACTATGTGTATTCCTCCTCCTGACAACACTTGGTCTTTGTATATGTGTGTGTATTTATTTATATAATGGACCGCTATTTAAAAAGAAAACATTCATTAGTTGGTCTTTGGATATATAATGGTTCTTGAAACATGAACGTCACGGTTTGCCATGGGGTGAACAAAAAGGAGCAAGTATGATTTCCTTCACTTGTCTCATTCTGTCTAGTTCCCTGTACATATGGTTTTGACTCACTTAGAAAATACTGAAGAAAACTAGTCTTCCAAAGAACCGAATGCTGTCTCCCTTGTTTTGCTGTACTTGCAATCTTCTTTAGTACTAGTACGTGAACTAATATACTTTTGTACATAGGACAGTCTCTGAAAGGGCATGAATGGAAACGTTAATAGTGGTTAATTTCTGGATGGTGGGATAATATGACTATTTTCTGCTTCATAGCCTTTTGTAGTTTCTCCGTTTTCTATTATAAGCATATATTACTTCTATAATAAGGACAAATAGCTCTTTTAAAGTGTATTTTAATGACTTCAGTTTTCATTGGGAATCTTAATGAAGGTTTAAGTCACAGTCATCAGTGAGAGAGTAGATAGTTGACTGGCTCCTGTTCATGAGCCTCGTGGCAGCTGGAGGAAGTGGTATGAGAAGAATAGGCCAGGCAAGCTGTTTTGAACTTCCCATTGTAAGCTCTACTATAACTGAAGACTGACTAGGCTTTAATCACCGTTAAACGCAAGAGGACCTCCAAATAGTCTTCTCTTTCTAGTGAGCTGATTGAGAACTATGAAGGAATGATGGCTTTAAAAAAAGAATTGGGTTCCATGAAATCTGTAAATACAGGACTCAGCCTGCACTCCCAGTTCTGCTGACTTGCCACGTGGACTTACTTGAGCAAGTTCTGTAGCCTTTTTTTTTTTTTTAATTATATCAAATGGAGTTTTAGCAGCTGAGATGTGATGTGGATTCTGTACATGTAATATGAACTGGAAGATATTTAGGCAAATGATTTTTATTATGACAGTATAGTCAGTGAGTTTTGGTGTTAATACACAGTTCGGAGTTGAGCCACACCATAAGGGTCTATAGTCATCTGGTAATATTTTAGGAATATATGTAACATATTCTTTAGAGCTTAAATAAATGGTTAGAGCCTTTTTTTTTTTTTTTTTAGTGATTGAGTGGATTGTGTTTTTGTTGTTAATGTGTAGAACTATTTTAGATATTTTGGATTATTAGACCCTTATAGGATAAATGATTCCCAAAATACTTCTCCCAGTCTCTAGGCTGTGTTTTCACTTTTTTGATAAAGTTCTTTGATGCACAAAATACTTAATTTTTATGAGGTCTCATTTATCTGTTTTGCCTTTTGCTTCATGCTTTTGTTGTCATATCTAATATTCCATCTCAAAAAACTAGGTCCCACAGCCTCACCTCTACTTTTTCTTCTAAGGATTTTATAGTTTTAGTTTTTACATTTACGTCGTTGACCCATTTTCATTTTTTTTACTTGATCCATTTTGAATTGTTTTTTGTGTATGGTGTGAGCCATGGATCCTGATTTATTGTTCTGCATGTCAAAATTCAGTTTTCCCAGCACCATTTATTGAAGAGACTATTCCTTCCCTATTGGATGGACTTAGCACCCTTCTCAAAAATTAGTTGACCACAGATGTATGGATTTATTTCTGGACTCTCAATTTTATTCCACTGGTCCACATGCCTATTTTTATACCAGTACCGCGCTGTTTTAATTACTGCGACAGCTATGGTCTTTTTAGATTAATTTTAGTGGAATAGGCCACATTCCAAGGGGCAGAGGAATGAGTGGGAGATGAGACAGCACGTATAGAACCAGTGCTGTTCAATAGTACTTCCTGTGATGATGGAAATGTTCTACATCTGTGCTGTCCAGTACATATTTGAGTATTTGAAATTTGGCGAGTGTGACTAAGGAAGTAAATTTTTAAAAATTTTAATTAAATTTAGATAGTCTTGTGTGACTGGTGGCCACCACGTTGGACAACACAATTTTTAAAGTCTCTTAGAATGAAAGTGGTATACATTAGCAGTAGGAGGAGCTTATGGGATAAAATAGAATCATTTTTTAATTTAAAAAATTTGTTGCAGTGTTATCAAAATATTATTAAAATTATATATTCTAGTGTAAACCAGATTTTTACATTTAACCTGTTATAATCTTGTAGTATAAACTATAAATCATCAGAGTTATTTTTAATTAATAGGCACACAAATATGTCCTCAATGGATAAATTTGTTCATAAAACTCCTTAGTGCATAATTTCATATTTTATGTTTTTAATAGCTCTTGAATTGTGAATTGCTTTCTTTTCTTCTCCTGGAGTCCCAGGGTGGTGCAAACAGTTAACGCACGCAGCTGCTAACTTAAAGGCTGAAGGTTCAAGTCCACCTAGAGGCTCCTTGGAAGAAAGGCATGGTGATCTACTTTAGAAAAACCAGCCACTGAAAACCGTAGGGAGCACAGTTCTACTCTGACATACATGGAGTTGCCATGGGTCGAAATGGAGTTGCTGTGAGTCGAAATCAACTTGAAGGCAACTGTAGTGGTTTTGTTTCTGTAGTAGAATTGTTACGTGATTGGTTCTGAAAAATTTAATTAAAAATGTTTGGGAAAAGTTCTAGCATTGCAGACTCTTCTTTCTTTCCTTCCTTCCCCCCAGCATGACTGGTGGTATTCATCTTGGTAGCCAGAGTTTCAGGAATCCTGGTGATGCAGTGGTTAAGTGCTCAGTTGCTAACCAAAAGTTCAGCAGTTCAAGCCCACCAGCTGCTCAACGGGAGAAAGATGTGGCGGTGTGCTTCTGTAAAGATTACAGCCTTGGAGACCCTACGGGGTAGTTCTACCCTGTGCTGTAGGGTCGCTATGAGTTGGAAGTGACTTGATGGCACACAGCAGCAACAAACCAGAGTTTCATATGAACCAGACATTAAGGGTTGATTAAACCGAGAACCAAATCCTTTGCCGTTGAGTTGATTCTGACTCATAGTGACCCTATAGGACAGAGTAGAACCGCCCCCACAGGGTTTCCAAGGGGCGGCTAGTGAATTTGAACTGCTGACTGTTTGGTTAGCAGCTGAGCTCTTAACCTTTGTGGCACCAGAACCCCAAGGATCGATTAGCTACTTTAATTACATTATCCTCTTTGTTCATATGTAGTGAACTTTTTTTTTTTTTCCCTAGCAATATGAGGCCGACAAAAAGAAATGACACCTTTTTATGTTAGAAAAGAGACTGTCGGGTATTTTTGCAAGTTAATGTTTTGAGTTTCCAGTTGTGACCCTGCAGAGGTCTATAGAGATCACAGGTTGTTTGGAATTTTAGAGAATAGTAGTATGTCTTTGTGTTTCTTTTGGTGTTCTAGAATCTTAGCTTAAACCTTTCAGATTTAAATATATGATTGAGGCATTTGTTTGGTGTACAGAGCTACAGAGCTTAGCAGTGTACATTTCTTTTGAGTTGAAATATTCAGAAAATGAAAAGTTGAGTGTTTGGAGCCAAGGGGTATTATGTGTCAAATATGTTCATTTGGTAAATGGATATCACATTTGTAGGCTATCATGTTGTAATTATTTCACAGGGAAATATCTACTTGGAAATGCCCAGTCTTGCCACTAATGGGGATTGCAAATTAACAGTTGATCTTCTATATGTGGTTGCTTTATATGGATAGGAAACCGTGGTGGCGTAGTGGTTAAGAGGTACGGCTGCTAACTGAAAGGTTGGCAGTTTGAGTTCACCAGACCTTCCTCGGAAATCCTATGGGGTAGTTCTACTCTGTCCTATAGGGTTGCTATGAGTTGGAATCGACTCAGTGGCAACGGGTTTGGTTTGGTCAGTTTATATGAATAAGATTTAGGACTCTGCCTTCATTTCCTAGGGCTGCCATGACAAATCACCACAAAGTGCGTGGGTTTAAAGAACAGGAATTTATTGTCTCACAGTTCTGGAGACTGGAAGTTCAAATCAGGATCTTGGCCGTGTCAATTCCATCTGAGGGTTCTGCAAGAGGAGCTGCCCCATGCTTTTCCTACCTTCTGGTGGCTGCTGGCAGTCTTTAGTGTACCTTTTCTGCTTGTAGTGTATCTTTACATGGTGCCTTCCCCTGTGTGTGTGACTCTCTCTGTGTCTGCTCTCCCCTTTTATAAGACACTGCTCTGAAGGAGGAGTCCTGGTGGCGCAGTGGTCAAGCGTTTGGCTGCTATCCAAATGGTTGGCAGTTCAGATCCACCAGCCACTCCTTGAAAACCCTATGGGGCAGTTCTGCTCTGTCCTGTAGGATCACTGTGAGTCAGAATCAAGTCCACAGCAATGGGCTTGTGTTTTTCTTGTTTTTGGTTTACTCTGAAGGATTTAGGACTAGGGCCCACCCTATTCCAGTATGACCTAACTGATAATGTTTTCGAAGAAAGACCTTATTTTCCAAACAAGATCACATTCACAGATACAGGGGTCAGGACTTCAGCATATCTTTTTGGGGCACACAGTTCACCCCATAACAGGCTCTTGGCTTTTCCTGAAACTACAGTGTTGGTGATCCAAGTATAGAATTCCAGAATAGGGTGGCCAAAATTAACAGTATGGGACTATGAAGGTAGCAACTGTTGAACCAGTAATGCAAATAGAATTTCAAATACCTGTATCAGTTGCATACTTAATCTTCAGTGCTACTTTGCGAATGAGGTAGGGCAGACTATATTATTACTCTCAATTTACCAAAAAAAACAAAAACAGAAATAAACCCAAAAACCAAACCCATTGCTGTTGAGTCATTCTGACTCATAGTGACCTTAAAGGACAGAGTAGAACTGCCCCTAGGGTTTCCAAGGAGCACCTGGTGGATTCAAACTGTCAACCTTTTGGTTAGCAGCCGTAGTTCTTAACCACTATGCCACACATGAGTAAAATTTCATAGCTTTCAAGACTTGTCTGAGGTTACATTGCTAGAAGATTGGGCTCAAGCAAAAGTAGAACTTGAGCTCAGACAGGGGCAGATTATCCAATCTGTAGTGAGCAGTTTCACATTTTTTCATGACATCAAAGATTCTATTCTAGGCATGGCTGGCATTTGTCTCTCTCCCAACCCCACAGCACCTTCCTGCAGAATCTAAGACTTTTTTTTACATTTACGGTCCCTGACAGGAGTGAATGACTCAGCAAGCAAGGTAAGCACAGTTTTACTTGTGCTTACTCTGGAGTGAAATTGTTCTCTTTGCTTATTGGATAATCTGCCCCTGAACCCAGATCTTCTGATATCAAGTTTGGTGCTCTTTCCAGTGTTATATTTTAGCATGATGGATAAGAGCTGAATCTTGAGTTTGAATTGTCACTCTGCTGCTAACCTCCCTGTGATCTTAGGCAGGCTGCTTAGGAAAATGCCTAATTTTCTCATTTTTAAAGTGGGGATAACAACAATGCCTGTCTCGTAGGACTGGGGATTCAGCAAATGCTTGTAACAGTAGTTAGCCAACAGTAAGTGCTCCATACATGCTAGTTGTGGTTGTTGCAGTTGTTACTACAGTGATAATGACAACACAACAACACTGCTTTTTCCACTGAGGATCAGTGTTAAGAGTAGAATGAAGGTAAACATAAAAAGGAAGAATGGTCGAAGATGACAGATTTCGAGCCTAGGAGAATAATTAGCAGGAGTGTTGATTTTAGGAAGAAGATGGGAGTTGTATGTGTGAATGTTTTGTTTTTAAATGTAGAAGCATTTGGACATCTAAGTATATAAAGTGTGTTAGGCTGTTGGAGCATCAGGACAGGGCTGACAAGCAGGACCAGTGCTGGAGATGAATTTTGTAATCACCATTACAGATGATATATGGAAAATTTACATTGTGCCAAGATTTAAACAACACCAGGTTGTTGTTGCCTTGTGTTCCATAGGTCCTTAGAGCTATCTGTTACATGACATTGCAGTGAAAAGCTCATCATAACGTTTTCGAGTTTTAGTAATACAGAAAATAATACAGAGAGCACATATCCTACTATCAATAATAGGTAGACGTCCTTAAAATTCATTTATTAGGGGATGCTTCTTTAGCACTTTTATCATGTGTATAACACTTAAGAGTTAGGGGTGATAACTCCCAGTGTAAGTTAGAGGGTTCTGCCATTTAGTGCTTGGGTCCTTTTGTGTGGATTAAGGTGCTGTCTCTGTATAAGATAACGTTCTTTTGTATATTCTAAATTAAACATAAGTTTTTAAAATTTACTTCTTGGGGAATATCTTGCCTTTAATAAATAGCTGCTATATTTATTAATATAATAAATATATAGAATTATGTTTTACACATTCTAAGTGTTTTTGAATGTACGTCTTTATTGTATACTTACAGCTTTTCATCTTGAGTATTAAAGCAGCTTTTATGGGTTTTGATGCATATTTTAAATTTATACACTAAAAACCTGCATAAGCATGTTTTAAATTATGATAAGGTTCTTAAACCTATTAATTAATCTGTATATATTAGCTCATTTTTTAAAAACCATTATTTATCCTTTTACTGACAAACCTTAAACAAGCTCTAGAGCATCTGAAAGTCCAGATTCATACTGAGCATTGGCTTACTTGGCAGTTTGTTAAAAAAATTGTGATAAAAATGTACATACCAAAACATACGCCTATTCAGTAATTTCTGTATGTATAATTCAGTGACCTTGATTATATTCTTTAAGTTGTGTAACCATTCTTGGTATCCTTTTCCAAATTATTCCACCACATTAACATACATGCAGTGTACCCTAAACAAAAAATCCCTCTTTCCTCCTCCCTCCCACCCCTGGTAAAAACTAATAATGTTTGGTTTCTATATTATAGTCATCTTGGTACCTGCAGGGGATTGGTTTCCAAAGCTTCCTTCTCACCTCCGATACCAAAATCAGAGGATGCTCAAGTCGGGCATATAAAATGACTTAGTAACCTATGCAATCCTTCCGTGTACTTTAAGTCATCTCTAGATTACTTCTAATACCTAATACAATGTAAATGCTATGTAAATAGTTGTTATACAGTACTGTATTGTTTAGGGAATAATGATGAGACTCAAGGTGAACAATGCGCAAACATTGAGTGCAGGATTGAGTGCTGGAGAGAGACTGAGGATCTGTGAAATGGGAGGAGGCTACAGCAGGATAAGCCTGCACATCATTTCGTTTATGTGGATTCAGCATAGTGCGTGCTTGGCACACAGCCAATTGAAGTTTTACTTTTTGGAACTTTCTTTTTTTTCCAAATATTTTCGATCCGCCATTGGTTGAATAGGTTGATGCAGGACCCGTGGATATAAAGGGCCGACTGTATTTGTCTGTTTCTTTTAAGTACGATCATACGGTATTTGTCTTTTTGCTCAGTGTGAGTGTTTTCTAGGTTCATCCTTGTGGCATGCATCAGGACTTCATTTCTCTTTATGGCTGAGTAATATTCCATTGTGTGTATATAACACATTTTATTTATCTTTTCATCATTTGATGAACATTTCGGTTGTTTCCACCGTTTGGCAATTGTGAATAGTGCTGCAGTGGACATTGGTGTATACAGGTCTCTTTGAGTCACTGCTTTTAGGTCTTTTGGTTACATACCTAAGAGTGAAATGGCTGAGTCATATGGTCATTCTGTGTTCAACTTTTTGAGGAACTACCAAACTTTTCTACAGTGGGGGTACCATTTTACATTCCTACCAGCAACGAAAGAGGGTTCCAGTTTCTCTATAACCTCGCAAACGTGTTATTTACCATTTTTTCGGATCATTTCCATTCATTCTAATGGGCATGAGGTGGTATCTCATTGTGGTTTTGATTTGGATCTCCGTAATGGCTGATGTATAGGAGTCCTGGTGGCGTAGTGGGTAAACCGATTGAATGCTAACTGAAAGGTCAGTGGTTTGAAACCACCTGCGGCCCCACCAGAAAAAGATTTGGTGGTCTGCTTCTGTAAAGATTTATAGCCTTGTGAACCCTATGGGGTCGCTATGAGTCAGAATCAACTCTATGGCAGTGGGTTAATGGCCAATGAAGGAACCCTGGCGATCCAGTGGTTCAGTGGTTGGCTGCTATCCAGCAGATTGGTGGTTTGAACCATACCTGGCAGCTCTGCAAGAGAAAGATGTGGTGATCTGTTCCTGTAAAGATTATAGCCTAGAAGACCCTCTGGGGCAGTTCTGCTTTGTCATAGGTATTCACTGTTAGAATCAACTTGATGGCACACAACAACAACAATGGCTGATGATGTTGAGCATCTTTTCACGTGCTTGTTGGCTGTCTTGGCAGTTTGAAAGTTTATAGGAAAAATTTGGTGTCTTCTAAAGAGATCACTACCATAGTAAATATTTATTTATCTCACTTTGTATCTCTGAATGCATTACTACTGTTTTTTTCCCACTGATTTACGTTTATTAGTAATAATACATTCTATTCCTCAGTTTTGCAGTTGTTTCTTTTTTTGTCTTGGTTTGTTTAGAAACATGTTTATTTTCTGAAGTCATTTAAGGAAAACAACAGTTTTTAGTCTGTGAAACAAGAAGAAAAATTGTGACATTTAAAAAATATTTAATATATACCCATTCAGCAATTTCTGTACGTACATCTCAATGACATTGGTTACATACTTCATACTGTTTAATCATTCTCACTATCTCTAGTCATAATTGTTTCTCCATAAACTTAGACTCTCTGCCTCTTAAAGTTCTCACCTGTGCTTTAGAGTAATTGCTGTCAATTTGATCTCAAGGCAAACATTCTTTATTACTTGAGCTAAACTGTTGATTAAAGTTGACTTCATGGGATATTTTTGGTTCAAGGTTTAATGATTATTTCTGGGCAGTAGATTTGGGGCTACTACTGTATATTATTTTATTCAGACGTAGGAGCTTTCGCATTCCTGCTCTGTGGAACTACAACATTGCAGCTATATCTATCGCCAACCTTCAATCCCAACAATGTTTTACCTTCCCAAGCTGAGAAATAATAGTTGTTAGTGGGTTCCTCTAAAAAGGTGCAGTAGAACATATTTTACCTTTCAGAGATATTTATTTACTAGACCTTCCAAGAATTCTTGGGTATCTCAAGTTCTAATAAATAAATAACCTAAAAGCTAATTAATAACCTCAAAATTCTTCAGTTTATTTACCCAATATATAGAAAAATTAGAATGACTTTTCCCTCTGCAGAGGCCTTGTTGTTGATAGGTGTTGTCGAGTTGGTTCTGACTTATACCGAACCTGTGTACAGCAGAATGAAACACTGGTCCTATACCATGCTTACAATCATTGCTGTGTTTGAGCCCATTATTGCAGCCACTGTGTCAGTCCAGCTTGTCAAGGGTCTTCTTTTTTTTTGCTGACCTTCTTTCTACCTTACCAAGCATGATGTCCTTCTCCAGGGACTGGTCCCTCCTGATAACATGTGCAAAGTATGTAAGAAGTCTTGCCATCCTTGGCATAAAAACTCTTAAATGTATCCATTTGCAGAAAATCTACTCGAACATAATTATTGTAAGATTTTACAGGACATTTTCAAACATTTACATGTGAGAGAATTTTTTTTTTAAATAATATTTTGTTTTAGGTGAAATTTTTCATAACACATTAGGTTTCTGTTTAACAATTTTCATGCAGATTGTTCCCCACCATAGGGTTGTTATGAGTTGGAATCAACTGGACGGCACTGGGTTTGGTTTTTGGTTTTATTGGTTACAGTTTTTACAGTGTGTCAGCATTATTTCCATTCTGTTTGTTCTGTTTCCATTGATCTAGCCTTCTCATCTTTGCTTTTGGGTAAATGTTGACAGTTTGGTGTCATAAAGTTAATTTTTGAAGGGAGCACTTTACTCATGGGTGATATTGTTTATTTTATAAGCCAATCTCTTATTTGGCTGAAAGGTGACCTGCAGAAATGGCTTCAAATCTCAGTTCAGAGGATATCTAGGGTGATAGCCATGGGGTTTCCACTAGTTTCTATTGGTCCAGTAGTCTGGCCTTTTTTTAGGAATTTGAGTTTTGTTCTACATTTTTCTCTCATTCTCTCCAGGATCTTCTGTTGTGTCCCTGGTCAGAACGGTCAGTAGTGGTAGCTGGGCACCATCTAGGTCTTCTGGTGTCAGGTTAGAGGAGGCTGTGTTTGTATGAGCTGTTGTTAGTCCCGTGGACTGGTTTCTACTTTGAGCCTTTGATTTCCTTCATTTTCTTTTGCTCCGTATAAGTAGACAGTTGTATCTTAGATGGCCACTCTCAGGCTTTTAAGACCCCAGATGCTACTCACCAGTCTAGAACGTAGAACATTATTTTTGTGAACTATGTTATGCCAATTGACTAAGTTGTCTCATGAGACTGTGGTCCCAAGCCTTTTGATCCAGGAAAGCAATCCCTTCAGTTTGGATATGGCTAGGAAGCCTCTGTAACTGTAACACAGAGGTTTGTTATTTATGTGGGTACATACGCGGCACGCACAAACGTGTATATACAGATGCCTGCAGATAACACCTGTACTTGCACATTCATTTACTTGCTTATGCCTTTCTGTGCACATACATGCATCCATATCTACCCATGTAACTGCACACATATTTTTGATTGTTTTTACTGTTGTTGCAAAATTATATGTGTTAAGCATTTACTGAAATTGTCCCTTTTTCTTGTGTGCTTCATAGTGTCTTTATTTACCTTGGTCAAGTTGTGCTGACTATCTGTATTTGGTTTTGTCTTTCCCGTCACTAGAAGTATCAGGTGTGTACTGTCTACAAAGTGAGTCCCCTTTCCTTGACCTTGCATCCCTGGTAACCATCAAAGAACTTTGCTTTCTGTACTTACCTATTCTTGATTTTTTGTAATAGTAGGTCCATACAGTATTTGTCTTTTTGTATTGTCTTATTTAACTCAGCATAACATCCTCCTGCAGGAGCTCTGGTGGTGCAGTGGTTAAAATGCCTCGCTGCTAACCGAAAGGTTGATGGTTTGAACCCACTAGTTGCTCTGTGGGAGAAAGATGTGGCAATCTGCTTCCTTAAAGATTTATTATATGGGCGGTTCTACTCTGTCCTATAGTGTGGCTATGAGTCGGAATTGACTCGATAGCAGTGGGTTTGGAATGTCTTCCAGATTCATCCATGTTAGAAGATGTCGACTCCTCATTACTCTTTATAGTCCTATAGTATTCCATTGGATATATGTACCACAGTTTGTTAATCCATTCATCTGTTGATGGGTACATAGGTTGTTTTCACCTTTTTGCTATTGTGAATAATGCAGCAGTGAACATACGTGTGCATATGTCTATTCATGATACTGCTATTATATGTCTAGGATATATACAGAGGAGTGGGATTGCTGGATTATAAGGTATTTCTATTTCTAGCTTTTTGAAGGAAGTGCCATACTGTTTTCCATAGTGGTTGTGCCATTTTACCATCCTACCAGCAATGTGGAAACCCTGGTGGTGTAGTGGTTAAGTACTATGGCTGCAAAGCAAAGGGTAGGCAGTTTGAATCCGCCAGGCGCTCCTTGGCAACTCTGTGGGGCGGTTCGACTCTGTCCTGTAGGGTCGCTATGAGTCAGAATTGACCTGACGGCACTGGGTTCGGTTTTGGTTTGGTACCAGCAATGTATAAGAGTTCTAGTCTCCCACAACCTCGCCAGCATTTGTTGTTTTGTTTTTTTTGATCATTGCCATTTTTGCAGGGGTGGGATGGTGTCATTGTAGTTTTGATTTGTATCTCTTTAATGGCCAGTGAAGGAGTCCTGGTGGTGCAGTGGTTAAAGCGATTGACTGCTAACCGAAAGGTTAGCAATTTGAAACCACCAGCTGCTCCGCAGGAGAAAGATGTGGCAGTCTGCTTCCTTAGAGATTTAGATTTACAGCCTTGGAAACCCTATGGGTCCCTACAAGCCGGAATTGACTTGATGGCAGTGGGTTAATGGCTAATGACTGCGAACATCTTTTCATGTATTTTTTGGTCACCTGACTGTCCTCTTTGAGAAAATGTCTGTTCATGTCCTTTGTCCATTTTTTGATTGGATTGTTTGTCTTTTTGTTGTGAATTGTTGAAGTTTTCTATGTATTTTAGAGATTAGACCCTTATCAGATATGTTGTTGCCAAAGATTTTTCCCATTCTGTAGGTTCTCTTTTTACTCTCTTGGTAAAAGCTTTTGATGATTACAAGTATTTTAGGAGATTTCAGTTATCTAATTTATCTCCAGTCATTCCTGCATTTTTAGTTTTGTTTGATATACTATTTATGCTGAAAATTAGGTCCTCTAGTTTTGGGCCGATATTATCTTCCAGGAATTTTATAGTTTTAGCTTTAACATTTAGGTCTTTGATCCATTTTGAGTTAGTTTTGTGCATGGTGTGAGATACGGATCCTGTTTCTTTTTTCTGCATGTGGGTATCCAGTTTTGGCAGCAGCATTTGCTGAAGACTGTTCCTTCCCCATTGAATGGACTTTGATCATTTGTCAAAGATCAGCTGCCTGTAGGTGGATGGATTTACTTCTGGCTTCTCAGCTCTGTTCCGTTGGCCTATGCATCTGTCCTTGAACCAGTACCAGGCTGTTTTGATTACCGTGGCTGTATAGTAAGTTTTGAGATCAGAGAGTGTGAGGCCTCCTACTTTGTTGTTCTTCAATTTTGCTTTAGCTCTTTGGGGCCTCCTTCCTTTCCATATGAAGCTGGAGATTAGTTTTTCTCTTTCATTAAAGAGTGTTGTTTGGATTTGGATCAAGATCGCATTGTATCTATAGATTGCTTTTGGTAGTATTGACATTTTCACAATATCAAGTCTTCCAATCCATGCACATGGAATGGTTTTCTATTTATGTAGATCTCTCTTACAGTTTTCCTTGTATAAGTCTTTTATGTCCCTAGTTAGGTTTATTCTTAGGTATTTGATCCTTTTGAGGGCTTATTGCAAATGGTATTGTTCTCTTGATATCCTTTTCAGATCTTCCTTGTTGGTGTAAAGGAACTCATCGGATTTTTGTATGTTGATCTTGATACTCTGCCACTTTGCTGAATCCTTCTGTTAGCTCCAATAATTTTCTTGTGGAGTCTCTGGGGTTTTCTATATATAGGATCATGTCATCTGTGAATAAGGATAGTTTTACTTCTTCCTTTCCACTTTGGATACCCTTTGTTTTCCTTTCCTGCCTTATTGCTCTACTAGGACTTCCAGTACAATATTGAGTAAGTGTGGTGATAAAGGGCATTTTGGTCTCGTTCCTGTTCTCGAGGGGAATCCTCTCAATCTTTCTCCATTGAGAATAATGTTGGCTCTTGGTTTTGCATATATGCCTTTCATTATGTTGAGGAATTTCCCTTCTGTTCCTATTTTGCTAAGAGTTTTCATCAGGAAAGGGTATTGGATTTTATCAAAAGCTTTTTCTGTGTCAATTGAAATGATCCTGTGATTTTTTTCCTTTTTTTATTTATGTGGTGAATTACGTTGATAGATTTTGTGATATTGAACCATCTTGCATCCCTGGTATGAATCCCACTTGATCGTGGTGTATAATTTTTTTGACATGGTATTGAATTCTGTTGGCTAGAATTTTGTTAAGAATTTTTGTGTCTATATTCATGAGGGCTATCTCTGTAATTTTCTTTTTTGTGATGTCTTTGCCTGGCTTTGATATCAGGGTTATGCTGGCTTCATAGAATGTATTAGCGAGTATTCCCTCCTTTTCTGTGTTCTGGGATAGTCAACTCTTCTCTGAATGTTTAGTAGAAGCCATCTGGGTTAGGGCTTTTTTTGTTGTTGGGAGGTTATTATTTTTTTTAAGTGACATCATCAGTTTCTTTTTTTTTTCTGAGTTTGTTCAGATTTTCTACCTCTGTTTATGTTAGTTTTTTTTTTCTTTTTGTGTTAGTTTAGGTAGGTAGTGTGTTTCTAGAAATTTGTCCATTTCTTCTAAGTTTTCAAATTCATTAGAGTGCAGTTTTTCATAATATATTGTTATCCTTTTATCTCAGTTGGTTCTGTTTTAATGTCACCCATCTCATTTCTTATTTTGGATATTTGCATATTCTTGTTTCTTTCCTTTGTCAAATTGGCCAGTGGTTTGTTAATGTTATTGATCCTCTCGAAGAACCAACTTCTAGCCTTCTTGATTCTATTTTTCTGTTTTCCATTTCATTTGTTTCTGCTCTGATCTTTATTGTTTCCTTTTTTCTGGTGATGGTGGGCTTCTTTTGCTGCCCCTTTTCTATTTGTTCGAGCTGTAGGGTTAAACTCTTGTATTTTGGCTCTTCTTTTTTGATGTGTGTTTATTGGTATAAATTCTCCTCTGAGCACTGCTTTTGCTATGTCCCATAAGTTTTGGTATGTTGGGTTTTTGTTCTCATTTGTTTCTAAAAATTTTTAAATTTCATTTTTAATTTCTTCTATTACCCAATGGATCCCTTGCTGGCGCAGGGGTTGAACTCTGCTGCTGACTAAGGTCGGCAGTTTGAATCCACCAGCTACTCTTTGGAAACCCTGTGGGGTAGTTCTGCTCTATCCTGTAGGGTCGCTGTGAGTTGGAATCGACAAGACAGCCATGGTTTTTCCGATTTATTACCCTACAGTTTTTAAGTAAGGTGTTATTCAGTTTTCATGTATTTAATTTTTTCCCCTTACTGTTTCTGTTATTAATTTTTTACTTTTACAGTGTTATGATCAGAAAGATGCTTTGTTTATTTTGATACTTTTGAATTTATTGAGGCTTGCTCTGTGCCCTGAAATGTGGTCTGTTCTGGAGAGTTTCCATGTGTGTTGGATAAGAAAATGTACTGTGCTGTTGTTGGGTGGTATATTCTGTGTATGTCTATGAGGTCAAGTTGGTTGACTGCGTTATTTAGATCTTCTGTATCTTCGTTGCTTTTCTTTCTGCTTGTTCTGTCCGTCATTGAAAGTGGCGTGTTCAAGTCTCCTACTATTATTGTAGAACTGTCTGTCTTTTCAGTTGTATTAGAGTTTGTTTTAGGTATTTTGGAGTGCTGTCATTGGGTGTGTAAGTATTTATTTTGGTTATGTCCTCCCGGTGGGTTGACCCTTTAATCTTTATATAATGCCCTTCTCTGTCTCTTATAATGGAGTTTGACTTAAAGTCTATTTTATCTAAGATTATTATTGGTACTCCTGCTCTCTTTTGGCTACTGTTTGCTTGATATGTTTTTTTCCCCCCATCCTTCAATTTTTAACCTACTTATGCTTTGTTTCTAAGGTGTGTCTCTTGTAGGGAACGTATCGACGGGTCATGTTTTTAATCTATTCTGTCACTCTGTCTCTTTCCTGGTGCATGTAAACCATTTACATTCAGTGTAATTATAGGTATGAATTTACTGGTGCCATTTTGTAATGCTGTTTTTGAGTGGTGTTAACAGTTTCTTTGTTCCACTTAATTTTCTGTGCTGAGTTCTTTTTATGAATTTTTTTGTTTGTGTGTCCTTCGTTGTTGTTGGTTTTGTGCTTACTGAATCTTTTTGATTTTCTTCTTTGTTTTGATACGTAGATTTATTTATTTTCTTTGTGGTTACTCTGAAATTTTACCTTCATCTTCCTACATTTTTTTTCCTACATTTAAAACAGTCTTTTATATCTTGATATCACCTTGACTTCTCCCCCGTATAGAAATTCTGTAAGAGAACCTTTTAGCATTGTAGTATTCATCCCTTCTCTTATTAAAACCCGTGAGTGGCTTGCTTGGGTATATATCTCTATGTTGCTTGGATATATGTCTCTTTTTTTTTTTTTGATAATTACTGTTAGAGAGTCTTTTTAAATGCAGTGTTTGGCTAACGTTACAACTCTACAGAAATATGGTTGCCTGATAAACCCAACAGAAAGCATATGGGAAGCAGCCCAGAAGTTGACTCACCAAGGAGTAATGACACTTTGAAGGGAAGGCCTATCCTGGGATCATATTTCAAAGCTTCATGGTATGATTACATCAATAAAAGGCAGCCTTACTTGAATCTCCTGGGAATAATGGTGCATAGATAAGAAGGACTTATGTAGTTAGTAGGATGCAAGCAAGACTTTTTTTCCTAACAATTTTGTGAAATTTGGGGGTGGGGAACAAGTTGAGGATTCAGAATGGTGATGATCTCTGTGGGGCTGTAGTGTTCTGTACTTCTCTGGGCCTGGATTAGAAAAGGCTTAGAGTGACTAAGGGTTAACTGAAGAAGCTCAATGCAGTATCAGTTTTGTAGAGTTAAGGGAACACTTAGCTTACTAGTAAGCACGTATCATGTTTATGTTAGACATTGTAGCTACTGTTTTCTACTTGAACAGACGAGAAGAAACCAAAGCCAGACTGGAATCAGTTCATTTTGAGAAACAGTTGCCTTGCCTACTAGCATTGCACATTTTAGGAGTTAAAAAGGCAATAAAACAAAAAGCAGACAAACCCATTGTGGTCAAGTCGATTCCAACTCATAGCGATCCTGTAGGACAAAGTAGAACTGCCCCATATGGTTTCCAAGGAGTGCCTGGTAGAATCCAACTGCC
Source organism: Loxodonta africana (assembly GCF_030014295.1). Taxonomy (NCBI): domain Eukaryota; kingdom Metazoa; phylum Chordata; class Mammalia; order Proboscidea; family Elephantidae; genus Loxodonta; species Loxodonta africana. The sequence continues at coordinate 26,507,885 of NC_087360.1, read as the reverse complement.
AACCTTTTGGTTAGCAGCCTTAGAGCTTAACCACTACGCCACCAAGGTTTCCTGGCTAGCGTATAGTACTGTGGAATTAGCTACTAACTGATTTTATTTGTGGATTAGAGTACAGTTCCATTTCTAAATCCAGTTTTATTTCCTTAGATTTTTTTAGGTGGCAAAAGTAATCTTTTTTTAATCACTATCAAGGATCGCTTAACTCTTGGCTCCATTTGGAAATAGGAGTATGCCTTCTTCATGCTGTTAAAGGTTGTCTCAGAGATAAGAAGAAAATGCCTGAGTGATCTGAAAATATTTTTCAGAGATCAGGCTAAGTGAATATGCCACAATGATAGATTGATTGCCCCATCTTGATTATTGTAGAACTCTGTATTTTTCAATAAAAATTGTTACACATGGTAGTCCTTAGATACTGAATATTACAGAGAATTGGTTTTAGCTATTTTGATATGTTCTTTTTAGCATAATGTTTAGGAATGGGAAATTAGTTTTCAAAGTGCTGTCATCTAATATGGGCTTTCTCCAGAATGCTGTTCTCAAAAATTAAAAAGTGCTTTTCTTTGTTTTAGAAATATGCTACTGTTTGATATTTTTGGGGGATAATTTGAGATTACAATTTTTTTCCCCATTGTTTCATTGGACTGAGAGAAAAAAAAATTGTTTCTCTTACGTTGTGCTTTTTTCCTCCCTTTTTGAGATGGAGTACTTCGACATTGGCCCATTGTTTTTGAATTGGCCTTATATGTGCTACTTCTACTTCATCTTCTAAATGATTAACAGTTATTAACTTTAGCTAGCTTTATGACTTGGGAAAGTTACTTTATCTCTCTGTGCCTTAGTTTCCCCCTTTGTAAAATGGGGATAATAATACTGCCTACCTTGTAGGGTTGTTGTAGGATTAAATGACTAATAAATATGGAGTACTTGGAACAGTGCCAGGCACATAGTAAATGCTCTATGTGTGTTTGCTATTAAAATTATTATAATAAGGACCTAGACTTCTTCCCCACACCATTGCAGCAGCTAATTTTTCTTATTTGTACCCTATCAGTTTATTTTATTAAAAAAAAAATTTATTGTGCATTAGTTGAAAACATATAGCAAATTAGTTTCCCTACAATGTGCCTGCCCTCCCCCCATTTCTGCTGTAGATTGGTTCCCTGTTTCCTTTTGTCCTGAATTGCTACCTCTTCCTGAGTTCCCATCTCTGCTTTTGGGCAAATGTTGCCCTTTTGATCTCGTATAATAGGTTGTTCTAAGGAACATGTTCCTCTTGGGTGGTGGTGTTTATTTTAGGAGCCTTGTGGTGCAGTGGTTAAGAGCTATGGCTGCTAACCAAAAGGTTGCCAGTTCAAATCCATCACCCTCTACGTGGAAACCCCATGTTCAACTCAACAACAGTGGGTTTGGCTTTTGGTTTGGTTTTTGATCTGTGGTTTGGCTGATGGGTGGTCTCTGGTAATGGCTTCAGTTGCAGTTCAAGAAGGGTATCTTCACGCTGTGGTCTCAGAGGCTCCTCCAGTCTCTATCAGACCAGTAAGTCTGGTGTTTTTTGTGAATTTGATTTTATGTTCTGCAGTTTTTTTCCAGCTTTGTCAGGGACCTTCTGTTGTGGACCCTCTGTTGTGATCCCAGCCAGAGTGGTTGGTAGTGATAGCTGGGCACCGTCTAGTTCTTCTGGTTTCAGGGTTGTGTAGTAGGCTGTGGTTCATGTGGTCTATTAGTCCTTTGAAATAATTGTTCCTTTGGCTCTTTGGTTTTCTTAGTTCTCTTTTGCTCCGGATGTTAAGAGACTGATTGTTGTATCTTAGATGGCTGCTCACAAGCTACTCACCAAAGTAGGATGCAGAACTTGGTTTTCATAAACTACGTTGTGCCAATTGATGTAGTTGTCCCCTGAGTCTATGGTCCTTTGCTCTTCAGCCTAGGAACTTCGTCCCACAAGGTGTTTGGTTCTTGCAACTCTTAATTTTTATCATTGTTTTGTAAACAGTGTGACCCTCAAAATCTAACAGAACTTTGCATTAAGTAATAATAATCAGTTCTTTACCATAAATAACCATAAACTTGCTACTTTGTTAAACAATAAAGTGTCATTTTATTGCCTCAGCTCAAGTTTGAAAGATAGTAGAAAGTCGGCCCTTTGTGTATGTTTTACAGGTGCTTGATATATCTGGGAAACATTGGTGGTATAGTGGTTAAGAGCTACAGCTGCTAACCAAAACATTGGCAGTTCAAATCCACAAGGCACTCCTTGGAAACTCTATGGGGCAGTTCTGCCCTGTCCTGTAGGGTCGATATGAGTTGGAATCGACTCACCAGCAGTGGTTTTTTTTTTTTTTAAAGATATAACTGAAAGTAGGTCATTGTTTGAATTAAGTTCTGAGTGTACATGTGAATCTAGTGCACTTATGTAGAACCAAAACAGCTTGCATGGGACTGGAAGTACTAGAAAGATAAAAAATTATGGTTTGTAGCAAGATGTGTCAGTTAAACTGAGTGATAGATGAGTGAAGAATTTGGGATTGCTGGTTTTTATTTATAACACTTAATTGTTTTGAAGTGATTGACTCTGAAAGTCATTAAAAACCTAGATATGCTAGGAGATTTCAGATTCCTTTCCACTTAAAAAACCTCTATTTAAGAAGAAAGCAATTCCGCAGAGATATTTAGGTACCTGAGTGCTGTAGGAATTTTAGCCATTGCTGATGGGTTTATATGAGCACTGATAATATGAGTTTCTCACTGTATTTTAGTTTCAGATTTATGTCATTATTAAATGAATTTAAAAAATGAGATTGTCCTGTTTCCTGCTAAACTATCATATATATATAAGCCCTTTAAATTTACCTTTATGCCTCTTTTCCTTTTTTCCCCCGTGATAGAAAAAAAAAAAAAAAAGGTGATAGAACTTTTCTGTAATTACGTCAGTCGTTGAGTGCCAGGGACTAGGTTACGTTACTTTTTACATTTAGCGTTATATGGGGGGGGGGGGGGGCGGGGAGCACTGCTGTCAAGTCGATTCTGACTCATGTTTGGGGGATTATTGCAAATTCCCAGATCGTGTTGTTAAACAAGATTTTTTGAACATTAGGGATTCTCCTCCCTTAATTATGCTAAAGGATAGGGTATCCATTGGATTTTCTTTTGAGGTCCTTGCATTTACTGTATTTTTACGCAAATAGCATATGCCTTCCGTTTGTTTGCCAGCTGCGCCCTTCCCCTGTGCAGTATTTTCATGGGCAGCACTATTCCAGTTTTTTTAACATGTTGCTGTAAGTGTGGTATGCTAATTTTTTTACAGCAGCATGTAAAAAAATTAGCATATTGGTGTTTATGAAATACCTCATGGGGGGAGGGCACAGCTGGCAAACACACTTAGAAGGTTGCGTTATTTGTGTAAAAATAACAGTAATTCATGAAATCAAAATAATTTAAATTATAAAAAATAAATTCATGTGATTCTGACTCAGGGTGACGCCACATGTGTCAGAGTAGAACTGTGCTCCACAGGGTTTCAGTGGCTGATTTTTCAGACATAAATTGCCAGGCCTTTCTTCTGAGGTGGGTCCTGAACCTCCAGCCTTTCAGTTACCAGCTGATTGCTTTAGCCATTTCCACTACCCAGCGACTCCAAAGTAATTTATATATAAAAAAAAAAGCTGTATAGATAGTGGCAAATCATTTCTTTTGGTTTGTTCAGCAAAGTTTCTCGTTCTCCAGTTTCTGTTGGCTTACAGGTATACCAGGCTGGCCCAGTTTTGTGCCTGCCTCTCTTTTTTTTTTTTTCTCTTGTAGTTCTGATTTGCATAAAGGTTTGGCATTTGACAAAAAGGGCCATTTGGAGTGCTTCACTGGTGTTGATACACAGATGACAGTAACACGCTGTTAGTTTGTTATTCGGCTTGTGACTCTAGGACTGCCTCCAGTGCTTTTCCCCCAGCCGTGAAGGCAGCAGGCATTGGAGAGAATGAGGCCAAACTAGTAGAGGAAATGAGATAATGAGATGGATCCGGTGGCACTGAGCCTCTGAGGCTCTGGTGCCTCGAGTTCCTTCTTTGTTTCGGTGTACTACCTTAGTATCCTGTGAGCCAGTAAATTCTGATTATGTTTAAATTAACTTGACTTGGGTTTCTTTCACTTAACAACTGAGAGTTCTGACTAATATATGCATACTATTTTTACCGTGACTTCGTAAGTGTTTAAAAATAGTTTGGACTGCAGTCTCAGGGTAAACATCTAATATACATAGTCTCATTAAAGGTACACTTAGCTTATATATGAATTAACATTCTGAATCAGTGGAGTGAAAAGAAATGAGATTTTCTAAAGTATTTTCCATTTGTCAATTGGATGGGTAGAGAATGGATCATTATTCTTTTTGAATCATTTATACCTATATCGGGTAGAAGTTTCCTTTAAAGAGACCATCGCCAGAGTAACTAGAAGAGTCAGATTATAATCATTAGGTATATATAAGCTCTTTTTTGTGTTCTCACGAAGTAGCTGTGGTAACCATATAAAAGGGGCAGAAAGAGTGGGGGAGGAGAAAAACTGAGTAAAAAGTAGGACAGACGAGGAAATGAAGAGGTATGAGTGTTAAGTAATTGCTCTAAGTTCCACCGATTGCCAACTTCTGGGTTAGGTGCTAGACTCCTGTGAAATGAAGTGGTGATAGAGATGAAGAAACGTCTTGATTTGTTTTCTTTAGGTTGATGTGGTTAATAAGGTATTAAGAGCAGCTACCTTGTATTGCTTTTTAATAAGCTGTTGGCATTATATTGTCTTGCAAAATCTGGTTCTTTCATTACTTGACCGGAATTGGTTGGGTGTAGCATTAGTTGGGAATGAAAGGTGAGTACTCAAAACTCTCTTTCAGAATTGTTGTTTTAGAAGTCTTTGATTGATTGATGAGGCTAATGTGTAGGAGCTGCAGTGAACATGAATAACTTTTAAATATTCCAGTCCCAAAATAAACTTGACCATTGGCAGGAGTGTGGTAAGATAAGTATCTGAGACGTCTGTGCTACACTTCCCAGTTTTTAGCCCAACCTGTTTTAGCTGGCTTGACCTATGTAAGTTGAAACTTCCTCTAATGCTTCACCATGGGTTAAATGCAGTTCATGGAGCGCCATCCAAAGGGTCTTATTTATACAGACCCTAATGACCATCCTCAAAGTTTACAGTAAAATTATCTGTATTCCAAAACATGGTTTCACCAGTTAATAATGGCATGATTTTGGGCAAGTCATTAACTTCTCAGAACCCTACTATAACTAAAAATTATGAAAAATACTGTTTTACCCACAGCATATGTGTATACCTTTGACTTTCTTGCAACCAAATAGAAAAGAAAAAATTAGTTTTATTTAGGTATAATTTGTCTAAAATAAAATATACTCATTTTATTTTAACTGTATAGTATGAATTTATAAATGTGTGGTTATATAACCACCCTTATTTCCATCATTGCAAGAAATTCCCTGGTGCTCCTTTGTATGCACTCAACTATTTATGAATAGAGCTCTTATGAATATATGCATACTGGTCTTTGTGTGGACCATATGTTTTCATTTGTCTTGATTAAATACCTGGGAATGGAATTGCAGGGCGGTAAGGTAAATAAATGAGAAGAAACAGCTGCAAACATCCATTGATAATCGTAACCTGGAATGTACGAAGTACAAATCTAGGAAAATTGGAAATCGTCAAAAAGGAAATGGAACGCATAAACATCTATATCCTAGGTATTAGTGAGCTGAAATGGACTGGCATTGGCCATTTTGAATTAGATAATCATATAGTCTACTATGCTGGGAATGACAGCTTGAAGAGGAATGGTGTTGCATTCATCGCCAGGAAGATCATTTCAAGATATATCCTGAAGTACAACGCTGTAAGTGATAGGATAATATCCATATGCCTACAAGGAAGGCCAGTTAATAATTACGCACCAACCACTAGGGCCAAAGATGAAGAAATAGAAGACTTTTATCAGCTGCTGCGGTCTAAAATTGATCGAACACACAATCAAGATGCCTTGATAATTACTGGTGATTGGAATGCGAAAGCTGGAAACAAAGAGGAAGGATCAGTAGTTGGAAAATATGGCCTTGGTGATAGAAACAATGCCGGAGATCGAATGATAGAATTTTGCAAGACCAACAACTTCTTCATTGCAAATAGCTTCTTTCACCAACATAAACGGCTACCATACACATGGACCTAGCCAGATGGAACACACAGAAATCAAGTTGACTACATCTGTGGAAAGAGACAATGGAAAAGCTCAATATCATCAGTTGGAACAAGGCCAGGGGCTGACTGTAGAACAGACCATCAATTGCTCATATGCAAGTTCAAGCTGAAACTGAGGAAAATCAGAGCAAGTCCATGAGAGCCAAAATATGACCTTGAGTATATCCCACCTGAATTCAGAGACCATCTGAAGAGCAGATTTGAGGCATCGAATGCTGGTAACCAAAGACCAGACGAATTGTGGAATGACATCAAGGACATCATCCATGAAGAAAACAAGAGGTCATTGAAAAGACAGGAAAGAAAGAAAAGACCAAGATGGATGTCAGAGGAGACTCTGAAACTTGCTCTAGAACATCGAGCAGCTTAAGCAAAAGCAAGAATTGATGAAGTAGAGGGACTGAACAGAAGATTTCAAAGGGAGCTCTGAAAAGACAAAGTAAAGTATTATAATGACATGTACAAAGAGCTGGAGATGGAAGACCAAAAGGGAAGAACACGCTTGGTGTTTCTCAAGCTGAAAGAACTGAAGAAAAAATTCAAGCCTCGAGTTGCAATAGTGAAGGATTCTATGGGGAAAATATTAAACGTCGCAGGAAGCGTCAAAAGAAGATGGAAGGACTACACAGAGGCATTATACCAAAAAGAATTAGTCGATGTTCAACCATTTCAAGAGGTGGCATATGATCAGGAACCGATGGTACTGAAGGAAGAAGTCCAAGCTGCTCTGAAGGCATTCGCAAAAAACAAGGCTCCAGGAATTGATGGAATATCAACTGAGATGTTTCAACAAATAGATGCAGCGCTGGAGGTGCTCACTCGTCTATGCTAAGAAATATGGAAGACAGCTTCCTGGCCAACTGACTGGAACAGATCCATATTTATGCCTATTCCCAAGAAAAGTGATCCAACCGAATGTGGAAATTATAGAACAATATCATTAATATCACACGCAAGCAAAATTTTGCTGAAGATCATTCAAAAATGGCTGTAGCAGTATATGGACAGGGAACTGCCAGAAATTCAGGCTGGTTTCAGAAGAGGACATGGAACCAGGGATATCATTGCTGATGTCAGATGGATCCTGGCTGAAAGCAGAGAATACCAGAAGGATGTTTACCTGTGTTTTATTGACTATGCAAAGGCATTCCACTGTGTGGATCATAACAAACTATGGATATTTTCAATTGCATCGTATGCCTGTGAAAGCTGGACAATGAGTAAGGAAGACTGAAGAAGAATTGATGCCTTTGAATTTTGGTTGCAAAATTATGGATAACGTTGCGAAGAATGGGACCTCCAGAACACTTAATTGTGCTCATGAGGAACCTTTACATCGATCAAGAGGCAGTCGTTCGGACAGAACAAGGGGATACTGATTGGTTTAAAGTCAGGAAAGGTGTGCTTCACAGCTGTATTCTTTCACCATACCTATTCAGTGTGTATGCTGAGCAAATAATCTGAGAAGCTGGACTATATGAAGAAGAACCGGGTGTCAGGATTGGAGGAAGACTCATTAACAGCCTGTGTTAGGCAGATGACACAACCTTGTTTGCTGAAAGTGAAGAGAACTTGAAGCACTTACTTTGAAGATCAAAGACTACAGCCTTTAGTATGGATTGCACCTCAATATAAAGAAAACAAAAATCCTCACAACTGGACCAATGAGCAACATCATGATAAACAGAGAAAAGATTGAAGTTGTCAAGGATTTCGTTTTACTTGGATCCACAATCAACAGCCATGGAAGCAGCAGTCAAGAAATCAAAAGACACATTGCATTGGGTAAATCTGCTGCAAAGGATCTCTTTAAAGTGTTAAAGAGCACAGATGTCACCTTGAAGACTAATGTGGGCCTGACCTAAGCCATGGTATTTTCAATTGCATCATATGCCTGTGAAAGCTGGACAATGCATAAGGAAGACTGAAGAAGAATTGATGCCTTTGAATTTTGGTGTTGGCGAAGAATATTGAATATAACATGGACTGCCAAAAGAATGAACAAATCTGTCTCAGAAGAAGTACAACCAGATTGCTCCTCAGAAGCAAGGATGGCGAGACTGTGTCTTACATACTTTGGACGTGTTGTCAGGAGGGATCAGTCCCTGGAGAAGGACATCATGCTTGGCAGAGTACATGGTCAGCGGAAAAGAGGAAGACCCTCAACGGGGTGGATTGACAACAGTGGCTGCAACGATGAGCTGAAGCATAACAACGATTGAAAGGATGGCTCAGGATTGGGCAGTGTTTCGTTCTGTTGTGCATAGGGTTGTTATGAGTCGGAACCGCCTCGACAGTACCTCACAAGAACAACTACAATATAAATATTTGTTATAACTTCGTAAGAAATTGCTGTATTCTTTTTGGAAGTAGCTATACCATTTTGCATTCCCACCAGCAATGTACAAGAATTCCAGGTGCTCCACACCCTTGTCAACACTTAGTATTGTCAATCTTTATCAACTTTTAGCCATTCTGATAGGTCTGTAGTGATAGTCTAATGGGTCTGTAGTGGCTTTAATTTGTAATTTCCAGATGACTAATGATGAACATCTTTTCATAAAATGTTTTCGGCACTCTTGTTGAAAATCAGTTGGCCATAAATGTATGGGTTTATTTCTGAACTCTCAATGCAATTCTCTTGGTCTATATGCCTGTCCAAATTCAGGATGTAGTTCCAGGGGAAGGCTTTCTGTCTCTCTGTCAGCTCTAGAGAAAGGTCATTGTCATCAGCCTTCCCTGGTTGAGGAGCTTCTCAGCATAGGGATCCTGGGTCCAAAGGATGCACTGTTTTCCTGGCTCTTGTTTCTTTGTGATATGAAGTCCCCATCTCTCTCTGCTCGCTTTTCTCTTTTATATATCAACAGAGATTGGCTCAAGACACAATCTAATCTTGTTTGAGTCCTGTCTCATTAACATAACTACCACTAATCCCATCTCATCAACATCATAGAGATACAGTTTATAACACATAGGAAGATCACATCAGATGACAAAATGGTGGATGACCACGCAATACTGGGAATTATGGCCTAGCCAAATTGATACACACATTTTTGGGGGACACAATTCAATCCATTACAATGCCTGTCCTTGTACTGGTACCACACTGTTTTGATTACTGTTGCTTTGCAGTGTATTTTGAAATCCAAAAATGTGAGAATCTTCCTACTTTGTTCTCTTTCAAGATTGTTTTAGCTGTTTGGGGCCCCTTGCATTTCCATATGAATTTGAGAATCAGCTTTTCCATTTCTGCAAAAAAGGTTGTTGGAATTTTGATAGGTATTGTGCTGAATCTGTAGATCATTTTGGGTGATACATCTTAACACTGTTAAGTCACTCAGTCCATTAACATGAGGTGTCTTTCTGTTTATTTAGGTTTTCTTTAATTTCTTTCAGCAGTGCTTTATAGTTTTCATTATAGAAGTCTTTCATCTTCCCTGGTTAAATTTATTCCTAGGTATTTTATTCTTTTGGACACTATTGTAAATGGGATTGTTCTCTTGATTTCCTTTTCAGATTTTTCATTGCTGGTGTATAGAGTTACAGCTGATTAGGGTATGTTGATCTTGTACCCTACTACATTGCTGAATTCTTGTATTAACTCCAGTTGCTTCCTTGTGGGTTCTTTGGGATTTTTTTATATATGGGATTATGTTGTCTGTGAATAGAGATAATTTTTTTAATATTTATATTGTGCTGAATAGAGATAATTTTACTTTTTCCTTTCATATTTGGATGCCTTTTGTTTGTTTTTCTTTTCCTGATTGCTCTGGCTAGAACTTCCAGTACAATGTTGAATAGCAGTGGTGAAGGCAGGCATCCTTGTCTTTTTCTGACCTTAAAGGGAAAGTTTTCAGTCTTTTACTTTCGATATGATGTTCATTTTGGGTTTTTCATAAATGTCCTTTATCATGTTGAGGAATTTCCCTTCTATTCCATTGTTGGCTGAGTTTTTTTTATTATGAAAGAGTATTGAATTTTATCAAGTGCCTTTTCTGCAGCGATTGAGATGATCATGTGGTTCTTTTCCTCTGTTCTGTCAATGTGTTGTATTACACTGATTTTCTTATGTTGAACACACTTGCATTCTTGGGATAAACTCCACTTGATCATGGTGTATAATTATTTTAATGTGCTGTTGGATTCAGTTTGCTAGCATTCTGTTGAGGATTTTTGTATCTGTATTCATAACAGATATTGGTCTGTAGTTTTCTTTTTTTGTGGTGTCATCATCTGGCTTTGGTATCAGGGTAATGCTGGCCTCATAAAATGAGTTAGGAAGTATTCCCTTAGTATTCCCTCCTTTCTGTTCTATGGAAGAGTTGAGCAGGATTGGTGTTAATTTTTCTTTAAATGTTTGGTAGAATTTACTAGTAAAGGCATCGGGTACTGTACTTCTTTTATTGGGAAGTTTTTGATTACTGATTCAGTCTCTCCAGTTGTTATAGATCTGTTGGGATTTCCTATTTCTTCTTGAGCCATTTTAAGTCGTTTATGTGTTTCTGTCCCAGTGTGCCGAAAGTGGTTTGCTCTTGACTACTAACCTAAAGGTTGGTGGTTTGAACCCACCCAACAGTACCGCGGAAGGACAGGCCTAGCTATCTGCTTTTGTTAACAGCTGTGAAAATCCTACGGTATAGTTCTACTCTCTGTAACACATGGGGTTGCCATGAGTCAGTATTGATTCAACAGCAACTAACAATAACAACCTAAAGGCTGGTGGTTCAAACCCACCCAGTGGTACTTTGGAAGAAAGGCCTGGTGATCTGCTTGCATAAAGATTACAGCCAAGAAAACTCTATAGAGCAGTTGTACTCTGGAACACATGGGGTCACTTTGAGTTGAAATTGACTCGACAGCAAGAGGTTTGGTTTTTGGTTTTTATGTGTTTCTAGGAATTTGTGCATTTCATCTAAGATATCTACTTTGTTCGTGTACAGTTTTCATAGTACTTTCTTATTAAAAAAACTCTATAATCCCTCTTATTTGTATATGGTCAGTAGTATTGTCCCCACTTTAATTTCTAATTTTATTTATATCCTCTTTTTTTCCTTGTCAATCTGGTTAGGGGCTTGTCAGTTTGGTTAGGGGCTTGTCAGTTTTGTTGATCTTTTCAAAGAACCAACTTTCGATTTTACTGTTTTTCTATTTGTTTCATTTATCTCTGCTCTGATATTTATTGTCTAATATTTATTATTTCTTTCCTGTGGTAGATTTGTGCTTAGTTTGCCTTTCTTTTTCACGTTCCTTAAGGTGTAAAGTTAGGTTATTGATTTGAGTTCTTTCTTTAATGTAGGCATTTATAGCTGTACATTTCCTTTGCTGCATCCCTCGATTATCTTTTAAAGAGGAAAGCATATTTTGTATCTATCCCTGTATTTCAAGGCTTTTTTGTTTATTCATTTGTTTTTGTTTGTTAGGATAGGCCTAGAGAGGAGCCTTTTTACTGGAGGGTTAGTTTAGCCCTAATTGTAAGGTCTGTACTGAATGCATTGAGTGTTCAATAAGATCTCTTGACTTTGGCTGGGTTAGAACCAGAACACTAGTGTAAACTCTGGTAGTTGTTATGTTTATAGTTCCAGAGTTCCCAATAGTTGTTCTTTGCCCGTCCTTATGGAATCTCATCCTATGCATGTGCAACTTAATATTTAGCAAAGATTCCAGGGTACCCTACAAATTGTAGCTGCCTCAGCCTCCTGAAACTCATATTTGAATATCTGCTCTGTTGGATTTCTCCTTCCCGGCCTGCTGTCCAGAAAGTGCCTCTAGGCAAAAAGCTTGGGTTCAGCTATTTTGTTTCACTTTTCTCAGGGATTACAATTCTGTGCTGTCTTATTGTCTACCATCTAAGAACAGTTGTTTCATATATTTTGTCCAATTTTCTATGTGTTTCTACAGTGGGAGGGCTAGACTAGTACCAGCTACTCAAGTATGGCCAGGCTTATCATTTATACATCTAAGACTCTGCCATGATAAATCTAATACAGTTTATGAATAAATTAATATATTGCATTTTGCAGTTAGATTTTTACATCATCTGTCCTAGCTTAGCCAATATTCATGTTTTAATAACTATTCAATACAGGATTTTATGTAAAGTAAGAAATGTTTTGCCTTCATAATGGGTTTGTAAACAGTACCCTGGATCTATTGCTTTACTCGTTAATGTCTACAATTGATTGCTGGAACTTTCTCACTGGCCACTGTCACAACAATGGCATTAAGCTATAATGGCACTAATTAATTATGGATTGGTCTGTTATTATTTTATAATATTCCAGAATCCTTAGTGTAAAGGATTTTGTATTGACTTCCACCAACTGGCATGCAAGTAATTGAGTTTATAAGAGGACTTGCCCCCTTTTTTTGTTTTTCACTGCACACAATCTGAAAGTCAATTTTTTTAAAATTATTTTTGTTAAAAATATACTCAGCAGGACATACAATTCACCAATTTCTACATCTGCAGTTCACTGACAGTGATTATAGTCCTCAAATTGTGCAACCATTGTCACCCTCCTTTTCGCAATAATTCCTCCCTCATTAACATAAGCTCACTGTCCCCTAAGCTTCCTGTCTAGCCTCTTGAGTTGCTGTTGTCGTTTTGATTCCATAGCGATAGTTCTTTAAAAGAGGACCATGCTCAAGGCAGACATTCTTTATTAATTAAACTATTGTTTGGTTTGGAAACCCTGGTGGTGTAGTGGTTAAGTGCTGTGGCTGCTAACCCAACGGTTGGTAGTTTGAGTCCACCAGGCACTCCTTGGAAGTTCTATGGGGCAGTTCTGCTCTGTCCTATAGGGTCGCTATGAGTCGGAATTGACTCTACGGCAATGGGTTTGGTTTTTTTGGATTGTTTGGTTTAAAGAAGACTTCAGGGGATATTTTTGGTTTAAGGTTTAAGATGATCTCAGGGCAATAATTTATGGAGGGGGGTAGGGGATTCAATCAGCTTCAGTGGCTCCAGAAAGGAGGTCTTGCCTCTTAAAGAGGATAGTGGTGGTGGTTCAGTGGCAGAACCCTATACCAGAGTTTGAGTCCTGGCTAATACACTTCAAGTGCAGCTACCACTCATCTGTCAGCGGAGGTTTGTCTGTTCCTGTGATGCTGAACAGGTTTCAGTGAAGCTTCCAGACTAAGACAAACCAGGAAGAAAGGCCTGGTGATCTATTTTGGAAAATCAGCCAGTGAAAACTGTATGGATCACAGTGATTGATCCTGTTGTGTATGGGGTTTCCATGACTTGGGAGCCAACTCCACAGCAGCTAAAAACAAGCGTCTTAAAATCTACTTTAACATTGGAAGAGGAAAGGTGATTGTAAATGACTCATTTTCATAGGAAGGGGATGTTAAGTTTGGATACTTATTGTTCAAAGAAAAAATGTGTTGCCAAAGGTATCTCTTATACTTGGGTCATTGTTTAAGACTACAGATTTCAGTTTTGTTTTCTTAGCAATATTATCCCTTCCTTCCTGTCCGTTTCTTGGAGTTGCTGTAACAGAAATACCACAAGTGACTGGCTTTAATGAATGGAAATTTATTTTCTCACAGTTTGGGAGGCTAGAAGTCCGAATTCAGGGCCCCAGCTCTAGGGCGAGGCTTTCTCTCTCTGTCCGCTCTGGAGCAGTGCCCTTGTTTCTTCTGTTGCTTTGCAACCTTCGTGTGGGTGTACCTTCCCTTCCATCTGTGTTTCCTTCTCTGTGCCTACTCCGCTCTTTTTATATCTCAAAGGTGATTGGCTTAAAACATACTGTACACTGATACGGTCTCAATACATCGAAGAAAGTCCTATTCCCAAATGAGATTGTGTTCATAGGTATAGGGGTTTAGGATTTATAACACATGATTTTGGGGGACACAATTCAGTCCATACCACTTCCTGTCCCCCAAGAGAAGACACTTCGTATAAGATTTTTAAAATTGAGCTGGGATTTACATTGAAAATTGCAATACACACTTAGGTTTTATAATGGTAATGTAATATTCATCTGTCTGCTATATTGAACCATTCTTGTCATCAAAGCCTTGTATTTCACTTGAACAAGTCTTTGTGCCAAATTTGGCACAAGGAGTAGTGCTAGCGTTTCAGTATCGTAGTGCTAGCCTTTTAGGAGTAGGGCTAGCATATTAAATATTTAAATACTAAATATTGACAAACGATGGCAAATCATTATCCTCATTTTATTGTCATCATTACTACTGCTAGGTAAACGATATTGTGCATTTATTTTATACCTGTGTTTTGCTTTCCTTTTATACCTTTTATGTCTTGATAATAAGTCGTTTCGTGGGTACATTGTCGTGTCATGTCATATATGGGTAAGTAAGATCTTTGTGTAGCTTGAAGATCTTATGAGTAAATAGTATTTGCTAAGAAATGGGAGGAAACTCTGGTGGCATAGTGGTTAAGAGCTATGGCTGCTAACCGAAAGGTCGGCAGTTCAAATCCACCACATGCTCCTTAGAAAACCTATGGGGCAGTTTTCCTCCGTCCTATAGGGTCACTGTGAGTTGGAATCGACTCCATGGCAACAAGTATACGCGTATAACAAATGGGACTTGAATAGTAGGCAGGGGTTCGTTGCTACAGTGAAGTCAATTATTTGTTTTGAAATTGTAAAGCATTTTTCCCCTCAGAAATCATCAACTGTTGCTAATGCAGAGTGTCTAAGCATTGAATTCAGAAAAGATTAGTAACTGGTGGTGTTATCTACCACGAGATGAACCTGGCTGGGAAGTGTTGAGGAACATGAACTCTACTTGTACTTTCTTAGAACTGCCTTTAGACCTGCCTAGTTCTTTCTTAAACCATTCGCACAGTGTATGCTAAAATAAGGCTTACTTCTTGTGGTACTGAAACATGAGACTAGCTATCTCTAAATTGATTATCTGATTGAAAACAGCGTCCATGAATTCTGTTAATTCTGAACTTTTTATTTATTTTGATAGCAAATAAGAGCTCTCTGAAGCTTTCCCTCTGCCTTGGAACATCTTTCTCTTTATTATCTTTGCCTATTTTCTTTGCAGGACTTGGCTTAGGTTTATTAATATAATAAATATTTACCAAATGTCACCTATTTACTGGGCAGCGTTATGTCCTGGGAAGCCCTGGTGGTGTAGTGGTTAAGAGCTGTGGCTGCTAACCAAAAGGTCAGCGGTTTGAATCCACCAGGTGCTCCTTGGAAACCCTTTGGGGCAGTTCTACTCTGTCCTGTAAGGTCGCTGTGAATTGGAATCGACTCCATGGCAAGGGGCATGGTTTGGTTTTGGTTATGTCCTAAGGACCTCTGGTGGCACAGTGGTTAAGCACTTGGCTGCTAACACATAACACCTGCTCTGTGGGAAAAAGATTTACAGGCTTGGAACCCCTATGGGGCAGTTCTACCCTGATAGAGTTGCTATGAGTCAGAATCGACTTGATGGCAGTGAGTTGGGTTATACCGTAGGCCCTGTGGATGCAGTGATAAGCAAGATATGTGGTCTCTGTCCTCATTAAATTTGTAGCCTGTGAAGGAAGAGGAATAGGAGCTGAGGAATTACGCATGTATAAGTTGCTTTTTTGAGTCAAGTGGGCAAAATATGATGAATGCTTAAAATAGTTTTCTGCTCTCTTTTTGATACAGCAGGGGTTTTACCAGTATCTGGAAACTCTCAGTCAACTCAATTTAAAATGAATATGTTGTTGTTAGATGCTTTTGAGTTGATTCCGACTCATAGTGACCCTGTAGGACACGGTAGAACTGCCTCAAGGAGAGGCTGGTGGGTTTGAACTGTCGACCTTTTGGTTAGCAGCTGAGCTCTTAACCACTATGCTACCAGGGCTCCAAAATGAATATGTCATGTCATATATTAAGAGTAAAGGGAATGTTAATAAAAAAATAAATGATGCTACTGGTTCAGGATTTTAAAAGGTAGAGGTACAAAATACTATTTGCCTTTAAGACTACAAAGAAAGGATTGCCTGTTTGTCAGATCAGTTGAATTATTTCTTTCCTTTCCACGGGGACATTTTAGTACAAGGCTAAAATCTAAAATAGCTCTTAATGTTTTGGGAAAAATATCATATGACTGCATAGTTTTGTTGGTAGTTACTGGATCATTAATTAAGTTACCTCATTTTATGCTTCCTGCTTTTTCTTATTAAAAAAAAAGTTTTCTTAATACTAGAAGTATATATACTTAAACTAAAGGACATTTGGTCTTGACACATCTCATGAAGTGATTTAAAAATGTCCTATTTTATATACAGTGAATGCAGAAACTAACCAAGAAAGGAAAAAGGGGAATTTTCTCAAGAGGTTAATAAAATTGTCTTAAAACAATGATAGGCCCAGTAAGACATTTGGCTCTTGGAATTTAATAAGTAGTTTTGGACTGTAGGAAGTATTTCTCTGGAATAAACTAGACGTATTAGTATAATATATATTTACAGTGTATTTCAGATATCTGATTTTATTAGGTTACTGGCTAATGACTTTGTTGTTAGGTGCCATGGAGTAGACTCTGACTCATAGCGATGCTGTGTACAACAGAATGAAACGCTGCCCGGTCTTGTGCCATTCTCAAAATTGTTGCTGTGTTCGAGCCCATTGTTAGAGCCACTGTGTCAATCCATGTCATTGAAGGTCTTCCTTTTTTTTGTTGACCCTCTCCTTTACCAAGAATGATGTCCTTCTCTAGGGACTGGTCCCTCTTGATAACATGTCTAAAGTAAGTGAGATGAAGTCTCACTTTTATTATGAGACCTATTAGATTTTTGCAAATTTTGCTTATTAAGTGACTCATTTCTGCTAATTAAGCCAACTATAATAGACCTCAGAGAAGAACATTTTGCTGGAGTCTTTACTGTATAAAACTAAGCCCATCTGGAAACTTCCAGAACCCACCCAGTGCCTGGAAACTTACAGCTAAGATTAAGTCGCTAGCACAACAATGTGCCTAAGCTTAGGTGTGGATATGGGACTTTAGTAACTGTATCTTGCTAAATTTGTATGTGTATTTGGTTTTGATACCTTAAAGATTACTGGTGTGTTTAGAATATTTGATTGTCATTATATGTGTTATATTTTGCATCTATATAACAAAAAGGAAATGGCTGATAGTTACTTTTTTGAATGATAGGACAAGAATCTTGGAGGCAAAGAACTTTGTTAGAACCAGCGTCGTAAGATCTCTTATGGCTAAAGCATATTATATGTATATATGTATATACATACACACACACACACACACACACACACCCCAAAATACCAAACCCGATGCTGTCAAGTTGATTCCGACTCATAGCGACCCTATAGAACAGACTAGAACTGCCCCATAAGGTTTTCAGGGAGCAGCTGGTAGAGTGGAACTGCCGACATTTTGGTTAGCAGCCAAGCTCTTAACCACTGTGATACCAGGGCTCTTCTTAAGGATAAAGCATATACATATTCATTGTATGAATATGCCACATTTTGTTTATCCATTCATCAGCTGATAGACATTTGGGTTTCTGTTTTTTTGTTGTTATGAATAATGCTGCTGTGAATATTGTTTTTTAATTATTTTTGTTGTTGAGAATATAAACAGCAGAACATAAACCAGTCCAAAACATTTTTCCATGTACAATTCAGTGACATTGATTACATTCTCTGAGTTGTGCGACCATTTTCATCCTCATTTTCTGAGTTGTTCTTCCCTCATTGACATAAACTCACTGCCCGCCAATCTTTCCTATCTGATCTTTCCAGTTGCTGTCGTCAGTTTCATCCCATATAGATAGATCTTAAAAGAGCACAGTGCTCAGGGCAGACATTCTTTAGTAGTTAAGCTAAACTATTGTTTGGTTTAGAAGACTTAAGGGGATATTTTTGGTTTAAAGATTATCTTCGGGCAGTAGTTTCAGGGATTCATCTAGCCTCCATAACTCCAGGAAGTCTAGAGTCCATGAGAGTTGAAATTCTGTTTTGCATTTTCTCCCTTTTGAGCAGGTTTCTTTTATAGAATGTTCAGTAATGGTAGACAGACAACATCCAGTTCTTCTATTCTCACGGCAAAGGAAGCAGTTGTTGGTGGAGGCAGTTAGCCACACATTCCATTTCCTCCTCTTCTTCCTGACTCTCTTTCTTCCTCTCTTGCTCTAGGTGAATAGAGACCATTTGCTGTATCTTGCTCTGAACATTTATGTATATATCTTTTGTGGACATATGCTTTTGAATCTCTTCATCTAGGTGGGTCATATGATAACTGTATGCTGTATAATTATAATCCCCCCCAGATTACTTCATTGAAAGTACTGTTTTTATTGTGGTAAAAATATTTATAACAAAACAATTGCCAGGTCAACAATTTTTACATGTATTATTCTGTAACATTGATTGTGTTTCTCATGTTTTTAGCTATTATCACTAACCATCCTTTTCTGAATTACCCTACCACCGTGAATGTAGTTTATGGTCAGCACTCTCTGTATAGGTAGCTCTCCTTTCCCTCTTCCCCTCTCTAGTTACAACTTTTTGTGGAGATGCCAAACTGTGGCAGCTCTATTTTACATTCTCACTGGCAATACCTGAGGGTTCCAATTTCTCCACATCCTTGACAACACATTTTGTTACTTGTCGTTTTGATTGAAACGTTCCTAGTGGGTGTGGAGTGGTATCTTATTGTGGTTTTGATTTGTATATCCCTAAAAAAAAAAAAATTATGGGTTGCCATGAGTCACAACAGGTTTGGTTTTGCAATCACTAGTGAGAGCCCTGGTGGCACAGCGGTTAAGAGCTCGGCCGCTAACCCAGAGGTCGACAGTTCGAATCCACCAGCTGCTTCTGTGGGAAACCCTAAGAGGCAGTTTTACTCTGTCCTGTGGGATAGCTATGAGTTGGAGTTGTCTTGACAGCAATGGGTTTGGGTTCGTTTAATCACTGATGATCCCTGGGTAGAATAAACAGTTCAGCTCTCAGCTACTAGCTGCGTGGTTGACAGTTTGAACCTATCCAGAGGTGCCTGAGAAAACAGGCCTGGTGATCTGTGTCTGTAAGGACACAGCTTTGAAAAGCCTGTGAAGCAGTTCTTCTTTGCACACATGGGGTTGCCATGATTGGAAGGGACTGTACTACAGCAGCTAACAAACACAACCCCTAATGGCAGTCCCGGGGTGGTACAGATGGTTAATGCACTCTGGCTGCTAACTGAAAAGTTGGAGGTTCACATTCACCCAGAGGCACCCTTGAAAGAAAGACCTGGCAATCTATTTCCAAAAGTTAGGCATTGAAAATCCTGTGGAGTACAGTTCTATTCTGACACAGGAGGTTGCCATGAATTGCAATCAGCTTGATGGCAACTGATCTGATTTAGTCAGTAATGATGTTGAACATCTTTTTATATGATTGTTGGCCGTTCGTATATCTTCTTTAGAGAAATGTCTGTTCATATGCTTTGTCTGTTTTTTAATTGGGTTATTTGCCTTTTTTATTGTTGAGTGGTAAGAGTTCTTTATATATTATGGGTACAAGTTCCTTATGAGATTCATAATTTGCAAATTTTTTTTCTCCTTCCATGGGTTTTATTTTCATTTTCTGATAGTATTCTTCAAAGCACAAAATTTTTAGATTTTGATGCAATCCTGTTTATTTTTTCTTTAGTCACTTAAGCTTTTGGTTTCACATCTACAAAGCCATTGCTTACTCCAAGGTCATAAAGATTTACTCCTATATTTTGTTGTAAAGATTTTATAATTTTCGGGCTTACATTTAGGTCTGTGATCCATTTTGAGTTAATTTTTGCTTTGTTCTTTTAAGTATTGTTTTGGCTATTCTGGGTCCTTTGCTCTCCGTATGAATTTTTGAATCAGCTTCTTAATATATACAAAAAAGGCAGCTAGTGTGTTGGTAGAGATTGTGTTGAATCTATAGATAAATTTATAGGTAATATTGCCGTCTTAACATTGTATTTTGATTCATGAACATGAATGTCTTTCCATTTATTTAAGTTTTTCTTAATTTCTTTCAACAGTGTTTTATAATTTTGATTTTTTGGTTTTAAGTTCTTTTTTCATTTCCTCTTCTAGATTTTGAAGTATATTAGAAGGTATTTAATTCATCTTTAGTAGTATGAATTTAAATTTGTCAGAAGAGAAAATTTGAGTTTTGCTGGCTATCTTAGTTATGTAGTGCTGCTATAACAGAAATACCACAAGTGGATGGCTTTAACAAAGAGAAATTTATTCTCTTTTAGTCAAGGAGGCTACAAGTCTGAATTCAGGGTCTAGACTGTAAAGATTCCTTCCTTGCTGAAACCCTGAGCATTCTTTAGTTCCTTGACAAACTTCACATAGCATCTGTCTTCTGCCTTTCATACCAATGTGTGTAATCTGCTTTTTATAACTCAAAAGTGATTAGGTTGTAAATAAGATTATATTCTCAGGTATAGGGGTTAGGATTCCAATGCATATTTTGAGGTGACGCAATTTAATGCATGTCGTTATTGTTAGGTGCCACCCAGTCTGTTCCGACCATGGCGACCCTGTGTACAACAAAACGAAACACTGCCCTGTCCTGTGCCATCCTCACAGTCGTTGCTATGCTTGAGCATATCGTTGTAGCCACTGTGTCAGTCCACCTGGTCGAGGGTCTACCTCTCTTTTGCTGACCCTCTCCTTTATTAAACATGATGTCCTTCTACAGGGTCTGGTCCCTTCTGACAACCTGTCCAAAGTACGTGAGTTGAAGTTCCGCCATCCATGCTTCTAAGGAGCATTCTGCTGTACTTCTTCCGAGACGGATTTGTTCATTCTTAGGCAGTCTATGGTGTATTCAGTATTCTTTGCCGGCACCATAATTCAGAGGTGTCAGTTCCACTTCAGTCTGTCTTGTTCATTGTCAGAGCTTTCCCATGCATGTGAGACAGTTGATAATACCATGGGTTGGGTCAGGCGCACCTTAGTCCTCAAAGTGACATCTTTGCTTTTTTTTTAAAACACTTTAAAGAAGTCTTTTGAAGCAGATTTCCCCAACGCAGTGCATCGTTTGATTTCTTGACTGCAGCTTCCATGGGCTTTGATTGTGGATCCAAGTAAAATGAGATGCTTGACAACTTCAATCTTTTCTCCATTTGTCATGATGTTGCTTATTGGTCCACTCGGGAGGGTTTTTGTTTTCTTTATGTTGAGGTATAATCCGTACTGAAGGCTGTATGTAGCCTTCGATCTTCGTCAGTAAGCGCTTCAGGTCTTCTTCATTTTCTGCAAGCAAGGTTATGTCATCTGCATATCGCACGTTGTTAATGAGTCTTCCTCCACTCCGGATGCCGTGTTCTTATATAGTCCAGTTTCTTGGATTATTTGCTTAGCATACAGATCAAATAAGTGTGGTGAAAAGATAAAACCCTGACACACAGCTTTCCTGATTTTAAACCATGCATTATCTCCTTGTTCTGTTCGAATGACTTCCTCTTGGTCTATGTACAGGTTCCTCATGAGCACAATTAAGTGTTCTGGAATTACTGTTCTTCACAGTGTTATCCATAATTTGTTATGATCCACACAGTCGAATGCCTTTGTGAAGTCAGTAAAACACAGGTAAACATCTTTCTGGTATTCTCTGCTCTCAGTCAGGATCCATTTGACATCAGCAGTGATATCCCTCATTCCACGTCCTCTTCTGAACCTGGCTTGAATTTCTGGCAGTTCCGTGTTGATATACTGCTACAACCACTGTTCAGTTATCTTCAGCAGAATTTTACTTGTGTGTGATATTAACGATTTTGTTTTATAATTTCCGCATCCTGTTGGATCGCCTTTCTTTGGAATGGACACAAATAAGGACGTCTTCCAGTCAGTTACAGTCTTAGGCTGGGTTCTCTAGAGAAGCAAAACCAGTAAAGCCTATAAATATACATATATAGAGATTTATATCAAGGAAATGGCTCATGCAGTTTAGAGGCTGAAATTTCCCAAGTCTGTGAGTCAGGATAGAGGCCTCTCCTGATTCACATAGCCACGGGGGCTGCCTAATCCAAGATCTGTAGGAGGTCAGACATCAGGGCTCTTGCTCACAGTCTTCGAAGATACGAGAATCCCAGGATTGGCAGGCAAGACAGCAGGTAAACTGCTAGCTCAAGTCCAGGAACCAAGAGACCAGACAAACAGGAGCCATCTGCAGGATCCAGAGTGAGCAAAAGCCTGTGAGCCTTGCCAGGAAGTCCACTTATATTCAATGCAGGCCACACCCCCAGGGAAACTCCCTTTCAACTGATTGAACTGCTCACAGCAGATCCCATCATGGAGGTGATGACATTTTATCAGACCTCATCGTGGAAATAATCACATCATCATCATATGACTTCCAGACTACATCATAACTGCCAAACCGCCCAGCCAAGTTGACACACAGCCTTAATGATCACACTAACCTTTCCAAAGCAGCATGCAATGTGATCCATGCCATATGCACAGAAACTCTTTGTGTGAAATGATAGTAATGCTTCATGGATGAGACTCGTTAAAGGAGAAGAATATTAAATCAATTCCATGTTTGCATTGACAGGTGAATAAATTCTACTTTAAAATATTTAAGTGTTAAACGGTAAAACCCCTATGAAGCATCATTTTCAATTCTGATCTTTTTTCATCCTCTCTCAAGATAATCACTATAATAAAAAAAAAAAAAAATCACTATAATAAGTTTTGTTTTTTCTTCCTGGCTTTTTCCCCCTATACCTGTGTGCGTATATATGCTCACAAATAATACATAGCATTCCTTTTTCTTTCTTCTCTTTTTTATATTCTGTACATTTCTCTCTGTTTTACATTCTTCTCAGCAGCATGTCTTGGAGACGTTTGTTTAAATATTACATAGCATTCCATAATATGAACATAATTTCATATAATTTATTCATCTGTTTTCCTACTGATGAGTATTTCGTTTTTTTTCCAGTTTTCTACTCTTATGGAGCCCTGGTTGCGTAGAGGTTAAGAGCTCAGCTGCTAATCAAAAGGTCGGCAGTTCAAATTCACCAGCCCCTCCTTGGAAACCCTATGGGGCAGTTGTGCTCTGTCCTGTAGGGTCGCTATGAGTCAGAACTGACTTGACGGCAGAGGGTTTGGTCTTTGGTTTTGGTTGTCTTAAGTAGATTTGTTGAGTCATGTGTCATGTAAGCAATAATTTTAATATACTGCCAAAATGCTCTTCAAAGTAGCTGTAATAATTTAATCACTGTAAAAAATGTATGCAGGTACTCATTTCTCCATGCCAATGCTGGACTTAAAATTAACTTTTTGCCAGTGTCTTGGATGGAGAATAGTTATCTTTATTTTAATTTGCATTTTTCTGATTATAAGGTTGAGCATGTTTTCATCTGTTTGTTGAATATTAGTATTTCTTCCTCTGTGCCTTGCTGTTAGTTATCTTTTGTTTATTTTTTTTCTCCCTTATAGATTATAAAACCAACCAAATCAAACCCACTGCTGTCGAGTCGATTCCGACTCATAGCGACCCTACAGGACAGAGTAGAACTGCCCCATAGAGTTTCCAAGGAGCGCCTGCCTGATTCAAACTGCTGACCTCTTGGTTAGCAGCCGTAGCACTTAACCACTACGCCACCAGGGTTTCCTATATAAAAAAAAAAAAATACATTATAGGATATTTTAAATCTATTTTTAGGACAGTGCATTATTGTTGTCTCTCGTCTGTTTAAATACTTAGACATGTCATTTTTAAAGGATCTCTTAACATTTAAAGAGAAGGTCCATATTTTTACTGAAATGCTGTTAACATTGGGAAAGTGTTTGAGGCTAGGGAGGGTGTGCAAAGGGTAGAGCAGGTGTGGGCCAAGTGATTCTGGGAGGCACATAAGTTGCATTCCATACAAATAGCCTTTTAATCTCTGTTTTTTCAGTTAAATCAGTTTCAGTGAATATGCTTCCTGGTATTTGATTTCCCAGTCATTTTTCAGAGCCTGAATTTTATGTGTGTATGTTATGCATATGTACATGTATTTATTTACTTTCTAAGTCAACTTCATTAAGGTGTAATTTGTATATAACAGTTCCTTTAATGTGTTTTGACCCATGTATGTAGCCGTAAAACCACCACCCCAATCAAGATATAGAATATTTCCATCACCACATAAAAATTCCTAGTGCCCATTTGCAGTCACTTTTCCCTCCAGGCAGACACTGATCTATTAATTTGCCTATTAGTTTTCCCTATTAGATTAGAATTTAATATAAATGGTCATTCCCAGGCCTTTTATGATTATATTCAGTTTATCATTAAGAAAGTGAGCTTAAAATTGGTTAAGTAATGTTGGTTTAAGATCTTGCATTTCCCTGGAGTTGAAGGTTGTTGCCGAATGGTGACTTGGTAACTTTGCTTCATTGTTCAATTAAAAAAAAAAAAACAAACAAAAACCGTTTTTTTTTTGCGTGTGTGTTAAATTCTGCAATGGAAATACTGACACAGCAAGGTTAACAGTACTTGAATCTCTGAAATGAGATCTAGCCCAGTGGAAGGAAGATGGCAGTAGCTGATCTACCCCTATCTATTTACATTCTTAACTCTTAAATGTTAGTTTCACGGTACTGTTAACCATTATACATTGATTTTGGTTTATATTGTCCTTACACACAGACATTGCTTTTAGGTAAAGGACAGCATCCAGAGTGATACACTATTTAGTTTTTGCCAAACCTATCTTTTTAAAATAATTTTTCCTTTTTCACAGTCCCCAGAAAGTAGGGGAATATCCCTCTATATTTCGTTTTTTTCAAGCAGGTTACCTGAGACTAAGACAGTAGAGGAGAATTAGTCTAAGCTGATTCCTAGCCCTTTTGTAAGGCAGGCGTTACAGATTCATCAAAGTTACACGTTAACCGGTGGGAACTCCTGACGGCCAGCTTTCGTATTTCTCTGTGTGTACGCTGAGCTCACTGCACACCTCCTACTCAGAGTGCTGCAGTGGTTATTCTCTTAAAAAAAAAAAAAAAATCCATCTCAAGCGTAGACCGATGTTAACCAGGGTTGTAGGAGCTGGTTACAAATTTGAACACCAGCGTAATCTGTTTCAGTCAATTGCATTGTAGGTTTGAGATTTGAAGTGAATGATTCTCTGTTCTTTTTTTAGTTATAAAAATGAAATGTAATATAATAAAGTGTGGTAACCTTAAAGTTTGACTTTTTGCGTATGTATAGACCCAGCTAACCACACCCAGATTAAGATAAAATATTTATAACTTATTACTTCCTCCTCCTCTGGTTTCTTCCTCCTGCCCTCTCCCAATCAATACATACTCCTAAGAGAAAATCACTATTTTGACTTCTATCACCATTTGTTTTGTTTTGCCTTTTTTTTTTTAAATCACCATTTTAGTTCTTTGATACCAAACATCCTTTTTTTTGTTGTTGTTAACTTAATAACGCACTTGGAATGGCATGGCCAACCTGTTAGTGAAACTAGAATCAGAAGACTGGAAAGCATGGAAGTGAATGAAGAGAATTACGTAGCTCAGTGGTTAACAGTAGCGTTGTTCCAGCTTAGTTTCATGTAGTCTTCCTCGTGGTCAGAATGTACTTTACCTGAGACTACAGTACAACTTCTTTTTCCACTTGGATTTTTTTCCCCAAATAAATATAAAATAATGAAGTTAATATAATGAATGTCCATGAACCTACTACCTAATTTAATCTTCTGTCATATTTGTTGCAGATTAAAAAAAATAACCTTTTACTTTGATATAATTTCAAATTTAACATAAAAGTTACAGAAATAGTGTGACTTCTAGTGCCCTTCACCAATTGTTTACATTTTGTTTCTATTTGCCTTACCGTTCTCTCTCTCCCTCTTTCTCTTTCCTCTCCCTCTCCTTTTTTTCCCCCTGAACCACTTGAGAGTAAGTTGGAGGCACTGTGTTCCTTAGATGGATTTGCATCTCTTTCTGTTCTGTAGCCTAGTGTTGTAATTTGAACTAAGCTGAGAAAAGATTTCTTAACTGTGTAATGTTCCCCTTGTCTAATTTTGTTATAGTATTTACCCTAAATCCATAATAAATTTTTGGGACAGTCAAGTTATTTGGATATTCTTGCGACCCTGTGGGACACAGTAGAACTGCCCCATATGGTTTCCAAGGCTGTAAATTTATACGGAAACAGATCGTCACATCTTTCTCTTGGGGGCGCAGCTGGTAAGTTTGAACCGTTGACCTTTTGGTTAGCAGCCAAGCTCTTAACCACTGTACCACCAGGGCTGCTTAATACACTAATCACATGGACCAAATTGTCTTATCTGGTGAGCCTTTTGCTTCCTCGCCTCTTGTATTCTATTTTGCTGGTGTCCTAACAACACAAACTTAAAGTCCAGTAATGCAGGGCAAGTAGACTTCCTTCCTGCCCTGGAGCCTCTTCCTGTACTAGATGCCAGCTCTGAGGATGGTGAGCTGAGATTTAATGGAAAACCTGATTTCCTGACTTTCTTTCATTAGATTAGATCTTCTCGGCGCTATAAGGGTAGAAAACTGTGCTTGACTTGAGGATATTTAATAAGTGAGTGATTTCTTGCTTTGTCAACATCATAGAAAATGCCCGTGGTTTTAATATTACAACTTAAATAGTAGTAATCTATTTTTTATAGAACACAATTTAGTGATGCCAGGTTTTTGATCCAATAGCCATTTATTTGCTCTGGTAAATTTTCCGTATTCCAGAAAATTTTCTTCACAGTTTTCTAAGTGAGTTAATTTCTTTAAATAGAATAATAATAATAAAAAAAAAAAACCCAATAGAATATGCAAATTTTAATATTGAAAAATATGGTCCTCTCTCATCTTTTCCATTTGAATTTTATGAAGCTTACGTTTTTGGTACTGTTGATCTGGTGAAAAGGCTTCCTGGAAAATGTGATCTGGTTTTTGGATTTAGAGGCTTATATTTTACCCTTTTTCCTAAATCTTCTGTTAAGTACCCCCTTCTGTAGCTGATAAAGCTTCTTCTTGGTACTGGATTAAGCTTCATTATTATATGTTGTTGTTGTTGTTAGGTGCCATTGAGTTGGTTCCGACTCATAGCAACCTTATGTATGACAGAATGAAACACTGCCCAGTCCTGCATCATCCTCACAGTCCTTGTTATGCTTAAGCCCGTTGTTGCAGGCACTGTGTCAGTCCATCTCACTGAGGGTCTTTCTCTTTTTCGCCGACCCTCTGCTTTACCAAGCATGATGTCCTTCTCCAGGGACTGATCTCTCCTGACAGCATGTCCAAAGTATGTGAAACATAAGTCTCGCCATCCTCGCTTCTAAGGAGCATTCTGGTTGTACCCAGTATCATATACTATCTTATTTTCTAGTCATTCATACTAAAGTTCTAGCTTTACTGTGTTTTGTCTTGTATCTCATTAGGATTTGCAGTTTTAAGATCCTTATCAGCAGGGCTGAATCTTATTTCTCAGGAGAACGCTGATACGGCTAAATGGCTATAAAAATCACTTAGTTCTTTGAGTGCCTACTGAAGGTCAAGACATCCTCTTCTGGACACTTTCTTTGCCACACACTGTCTTTGATCACAGCAATCTTGAGACTTAGGAGCTGCTTGTTCTTTCCCTTTTTGTGCTGTTCACTTTCTTCTCTCATAAAACTTTAAAGATTGGTTTTGTAAAACACTAGTTTTTAGAATATAAAATTTGGCGAATAGTAGCACTACATATGATTCTTGTCTCAATGAAGTAAATGTCAAGATACATTTAAAGTCATTTCGTGGAGGAATAAGTGTCTAAAAGCTTTTTTTTTTTTTTAAATGATGGTTCTTAATTGGCATCATTCTGTACTGAGTTGATGCTTCCATAGGTCAGACCTTTCTGAGATCTGAGTCTCTGATATGGTACCATATATACACTTCTGGATGTACTAAGGACAAAAAAAATTTGTATTGGTTTGTGAGCCCAGAGATGAATTTTTCTTGGTCATTAGAGTGAAGATGTTTGTAAATTCTTTTCCTCTTTTTCCATAGAATCCTGCTCAGGACTGACTATGTAATTTTCAGGGTCCCTTGTTAAAAAATTAGTATTTCAAGATGCTGACAGCAGAACATTAAACCAAGCATGAAGCTTTATGCAACTGCACAGGTCATATTCCCAGAAGCTGTTTCTGTCATCATTAATGTGTTAGTTCTTCAACAGGTGGTTTAGAAAAACCGTTTATGTATGTTTTCTAATTTGGTGCAGAATTGTATATTTTACTGTTTTTATTTGGAGGAAGTGTGTCCAAATTAGAATTTCAGATATCCTTATACTGTTTTACAATGTTGGTTTCATTTTCTAACTGAAGATTTGGTTAGGGAATGTATGGTTCAGACTTCTTGTTACAAGTTTAAATAAAGTAAAAAACGTAAAATACTATGGGTCTGGAAGATGGGAAGAGATTTAATTGGAGTTGCTAATTTGTGTTATTCAGATTATCAATGTCTCATAGACTTTTGAAATTGATGATCCTGAGTTGTGACTTCAAGTCTTGTGGTTATCTCACTCCTGAGATAATCAGTGGCATCACTAGGGTTGATGTTACCCAGTGTGGTAACTCAAGGTGTTAGAAACCCCCCCACCATGGGTAGAGCAGCCCACCCAGCCCCGCCCCTCTCGGCCCTGCCCCATGACAGCTCCGCACAGCTCTTCCCTTCTCCCATTGGCCAAGGCAGAGACCCTCTTCTCTGCCTTCACTCTGACTGACGACTGAGGGGGGTGTGTGTGTGGTGTGGTGGTGGTGACGAGTTACTGCACTGGATGACATCAGCCCTAGTGATGCCACTGGCAGCACCTCCCCTGGAGGTCACCTGCAGCTGTAGACCCTGGGGTCATTTTGGTGTCAGTGGGTGCAGTCTGTATACCCCTCTATTCCGCCCAGTGATGCCACTGGAGATAATCTCTATAAACTTTTCAGGAATAATAAAACGAGGTTAGCTAAAACTAGTTTTCACAGAAACTATGTGCCAGTTCCCATAAAACTAAGTTGCTCTTTGCAAACTCACTCGATTTCTGAAGGTATGATTTTTTTTTTATAAAACTGCTTAAAGTTTTCAAGGTAGTCATTATTCTGGGATGACTTTCTCTGTGTATAAAGGTATTACTTGACTATACAGTAAGAATGACAATTGATGTAGACTTCAGTAGCAGTTGTCAATATTAATAATAAAAATATTACTTTTAACTGGTAAGAAGTTTGATGAGAGCAGAAACTAGAACCTTTTTCTTTTTCCAAACAGAGACGTGAAACATTCTTTAAGGTCCAACCTTTCTTCTGTTTCTTCTTTAAAAAATTGTTGTTTCCAAGAGACTAGTGAGGGGTTAAACAGCAGTTTCCTTCACAAGAGGTGCTAGGTGACTGACTACTGCCATCATACAACACGTATGCCCTTGATTATTTCATGGACCTGTTCCTTTGGAGGCTAGTTAACTTCATAGAAATTTTGGTACCTTCAAGGAACCTCAGACTTAATCCAAAAGCACCTTTTGGTTATCGGGGAGACCAGAAGTTTATATGTATTCCCCCAGAAAGAGAGAGATTGAAACAGATGCTCTGGTGGGAGAATAGTGCATATGATCAGATTGTACAGTCTTTTGAGACTACTATATTGCTACTTTAACTTTAAAATTCCTAAAATAGTATCCTATAGCAGAGGTTGCACTCTTAAAGTTTAAATAGAATTTACATAGTGAAATGCACAAATACAGGCGTGCAAATTGAGTTTTGACAAATGTTTACACTTGTATATAACTACTGCCTGAATCATTATATAGAACATTAGAAAGTTCTCCCATGCTCCCTTTTAGTTAGTTCCCCCATAGTCCCTAGACTATTGTTCTAATTACTATCACTATTGACTAGTTTTTATCTCTCCCTTAACATCATATAAATGGAATCATACGATACTTACTTTTTTGTAGCATGCTCTGTGATTCAACATAATGCTTTTGAGATTCATCCATGTGAGTTTCAGTAGCTTATTCATTTTTATTGCTGAATAGCATTCTGTTGTAGAAACATAGCACAACACAATATGTTTATCTGACCACTTCTTTTTGGACATTGTAGGTTGTTTCAAGCTTTGGGCTTTTATGAATAAAGTTACTGTTAATATTTGTATGGGGAGGCCCTGGTGGTACAGTGGTTAAAGTGCTCGGCTGTGAACCAAAAGGTTGGTGGTTCAAACCCACCAGCCACTCCGTGGGAGAAGGATGTGGCCGTCCGCTTCTGTAAAGATTGCAGCCTTGGAAACTCTATGGGGCAATTTCACTCTGTCCTGTATGGTTGCTATGAGTTGGAATTGACTTGACAGCAATGGTTTTTTTTTTTTCAATTTTTAATAGTTGTGTACAAATGTTTTTGTAATCATGTGTTTTCATCTCTCCTAGGGTTAATACCAGCAGTGGAATTGCTGGGTCATAGGATAGATGTATATTTAACTTCATAAGCAGCTGCCAAACTGTTCTGCAAAGTGGTAATACCCGTTTACACTTCTGTGAGCCACAAAGGAATTGCAGTTACTCAAATTCTCACCGTTTGCTGTTGCCAGCCTCTTTAGTTTAGCTATTTCAGTGAGTGAGAACAGAGTATCTCGTTGTGGTTCCATTTGCATCCCTGTGATGATGATGAACATCTTTTCATGTGCTTATTGGTCATTTGGAAACCCTGGTGGCATAGTGGTTAAGTGCTAGGGCTGCTGACCAAAACGTCGACAGTTCAAATCTACCAGGGGCTCCTTGGAAACTCTGTGGGGCAGTTCTGCTCTGTCCTGTAGGGTTACTATGAGTCAGAATCGGCGACGAGTTTGGTTTTTTTCCTTATTGGTCATTTATGTATCTTTTATGATGCTTCTTTTAAAGTCCTTTTGCCCATTAATTTTTTTTCTTTTAGTGAATTTTTGCAAGTTCTTCATGTACTTTGGACACTAGATCTTTATCAGATGATACATATTTGGGAATATTTCTCCCACTCCATGACTTTTTTTTTTCCATTTTCTTAATGGTGTCTTTTGATAAGCAGAGGTTTTTGTATAGTATTTTTGGAAGTTGGAACCACAAATATATAATATTCTTACATAAAACCAATAAATATTTTGCCTTTTAAAAGCCAAAAGCCTGTTGCCATTGAGTTGATTCTGACTCATGGCGACCACATATATTACAGAGTCAAACTGCTCCAGGGTTTTCTTGGCTGTAATGTTTACAGAGACAGATTGCCAGGTCTTTCTTCCACACTTCCGCTGGATGAATTTGAACTACCCACCTTTAGGTTAGTAGTTGAGCACAAACTGTTCACGCCACTCAGGAAACTTGACTCTTGAATGTCTTTCTCAGTATATTGGCCCTTCCCTGACAGCTCTGTCTACACGATGTGTGTATTTTTCCTGTTAACCTCTGCCACTTTTTCAGTTTCTAAAGGTTTTTAAGTTTGTAGCATTTTCCTCCCCTTCATGGAAATTTTAGTGAGATCTTCGGGGGAAATGTATTGGGTGAGGTGAGATTGTCAGGGAAGGAAGGAATTAGTGTATTAGGAGTATTCTAGATGCTCTACTTGGAATCAGTGTTCTGTAACTTTAAAGGATTATTCATTCTCCTGTGTCAGAGTTACTGTTATGACCTGAGAACATCATAAGAGTTATGTGCATTTTCTTAATTTCTTGCCTCCTTTTCCTCCATGTAAGAGCTCCTGGGTGGTGTGCATGCTTAAACACTCAACTGCTAACTGAAAGGTTGGCGGTTCAAACCCACCCAGAGGCACTTTGTCTCTAGGATATATTCCAAGGAATGGGATTGCTGGATCATATGGTAGTTCTATTTCTAGCTTTTTAAGGAAGCGCCAAATCGATTTCCAAAGTGATTGTACCATTTTACATTCCGACCAGCAGTGTATAAATGTTCTAGTCTTTCCACAGCCTCTCCAACATTGATTATTTTGTGTTTTTTGGATTAATGCCAGCCTTGTTGGAGTGAGATGGAATCTCTTTGTAGTTCTGATTTGCTTTTCTCTAATGGCTAATGATTGTGAGCATTTCGTCGTTTATCTGTTAGCTACCTGAATGTCGTCTTTAGTGAAGTGTCTGTTCATATTCTTTGCCCACTTTTTAATTGGGTTATTTGTCTTTTTGTAGATGAGTTTTTGCAGTATCATGTAGGTGTTAGAGATCAGATGCTGATTGGAAATGTCATAGCTAAAAACTTTTTCCCAGTCTGTAGGTAATCTTTTTACTCTTTTGGTGAAGTCTTTTGATGAGCATAGGTGTTTGATTTTTAGGAGCTCCCAGTTATCTAGTTTCTGTTCTGGTGTTTGTGCATTGTTAGTAATGTTCTGTATACTGTTTATGCCATGTATTAGGGCTCCTGGTGTTGTCCCTATTTTTTCTTCCATGATCTTTATCGTTTTAGATTTTTATTTAGGTCTTTGATCCATTTTGAGTTAGTTTTTGTGCACAGTGTGAGGTATGGGTCTTGTTTCACATTTTTGCAGATGGATATCCAGTTATGCCAGTACCACGTATTAAAGAGACTGTCTTTTTCCCATTTTTAACTGGCTTTGGGCCTTTGTCAAATATCAGCTGCTCGTACGTGGATGGGTTTATGTTTGGATTCTCAATTCTGTTCCATTGGCCTATGTATCTGTCATTGTACCAGTACTAGGCTGTTTTGACTACTGTGGCAGCGTAATAGGTTCTAAAATCAGGTAGACTGAGGCCTTCCATTTGTTCTTCTTTTTCAGTAATGCTTTACTTATCCGGGGCCTCTTGCCCTTCCATATGAAGTTGGTGATTTGTTTCTCCACTAGAGGCACTTTGGAAAAAAGTCCTGGTGATCTGCTTCTGAAAGGTCACAGCCTTGAAAATCCTACAGGCACAGCTCTACTCTGCAGCTCATGGGGCAGCCATGAGTTAGAATTGATTTAATGGCAGTTGGTTTGGTTTGGCTTTTTCCCCCCATGTAAGAAAGAACTAGAAGCTATACAGTGTTTGGTGGATTTTTTGGTCATATCTTAAGATACTTATCCCTTAATGTAACTGGGGTAAGTATATTAAAATATGATCCCTATCAGCCCCAAGAACTTGTCATTATTTTAGGTAAGAATTTAACCTTTCCCTCTCTCTAACTTACTAATTAATTTTGCAGTGTTTTGTTCTAGAAGGTACAGTTTTTACTGTATTCTTACCCTCTAAGAATGGGGGCAGTGGTGGTTCAGTGGTAGAATTCTTGCCTTCTGTGCAGGAGACCCAGGTTTGATTTCTGGCTAAGTCACCTTATGTGCAGCTACTACCTGTTGTTTTCCAATGGAGGCTTGAGTATTGCTCTGATGCTGAACAGGTTTTGGTGGAGTGTCCAGACAGAGATGGACTAGGAAGAAGGGCCTGGTGATCTTCTAAAAATCAGCCAGTGAAAACCCTATGGATCACAACACTCTGATCTGCAACTGATCATGGGGACTCAGGACCAGGCAAGGTTTCATTCCATTTTCATAGGTTCACCATGAGCTGGGGGCAGACTTGATGGTAGCTAACAACAGCAGCAGCAGCAACCCTCCAAGGAGACAGGAAGTGGATAGGGAGATACCAGACTGAGTTGGAGGTGAATGGTATTTGTGTTGTTCCAAACAAATCGTATATCCTGAGAACATCTAGCCTCTGGTATGCAGAGACAGTATGACTTTTGGAAGCTAGGCATCATTTTTTCTTTACTTCTTTGGCCTTTTAAAATTTCACATACTACTATGCTTTCTTGCCTTTAATGTTGATTTGGTTATTTCCCCACTCCCAACCAAAAAAAACCTGTTCCCCTTTTCCAGAATGGATTGAAGCCTTTTAATAGCATTCCTTTGCTCCAAAAATTACACCGTCACAAATTTGTTGTTTATCATTCCCGTTTTTTTCTTTCTCCTCCCAAGTTGTCGTTTCTAAAATTACTTTTTAAGTGGTAATTGTCACTAGCACGTAGCTTTCAAATGCTGTTGGAAGCTAGAGTGAAAAATTGTGACAAAGCTTCTGAGTGAAATATCACCCAGGAAGAGATAGTAAGGCTAAGAATAAGTTTGAGGAAGATTTAAAAAAAAAATGTGATGAGAAAGAAGGGTGGCTCATGAAGTATGTTGGGATGGAATTCCAAGTAAAGTAGAACCCAGGTCAGGCAGGTGAAAGAAAAAGAGAAGAGCTGTAATTCTCCTCAGTACTGTGCTGATCGGGTATGACATCTACTGCTGGTCCAAGACTGCAGAGGAAGAAGTGGTGACCTTGACCTTTTTCTGGACTTTCTGGTTGCCTTTCAGATATAACTGAAATGTATGGTCAATTTGTTCATGATAATGTAAAGTTCAAAAATGCTGTATTTCAGGGTCCAATGGATTAGTATGGGTTCCATTAATTAAAAAAAAGCTCAATATGCAAAATTATATGATTATTTGAAATAATATAAAATATATAAACATGTAATTAAAAATACTTTGGTGAAATCAGAATCAGGCACACAGTCAGAAAAGTACATAAAACACAAATGTGCAGCATAAGGAATGATTATAAAATCCACACTTACGTCACTACCATCCAGATGAAGTAGAACATTGCCAGCACCCCAGAAAGCTGCCCTGCTCTGTGTTCTTTCTTATTCATAGACCCCTTCCACTCTCTTAGAAGTAACTAACCATTATCTTTAGCCTTTATGGCAATCACTGCCAGGCCTTTATTTATATTATTACTTATATACACATCGTGTTATGGGTTGACTTGTGTCCTCCAGAAATATGTATTCAAGTCTTCGTTTGCATACTGTGGATGTGATTCTGTTTGGAAATAGGGTTTTTCTTTTGTTATATTAATGAAGTCATATCAGAGTAGGGTAGGTCCTAAACCTAAATCGCTTAGGAGTTATAAAAAGAGCAGAATAGACAGAAACACACAGAATGAAGACAGATGCTATGTGAAGACCTGTCTATAAGCCAAAGATTGCTGGCAAAAACAAGGAACTAGAAGAGTTGTTAGGTGCCCTCGAGTCAGTTCCAACTCATAGCAGCCCCATATACAACAGAATGAAACACTGCCTGCTCCTGTGCCATCCTCACAGTCGTTGTTATGTTTGAGCACATTGTTGCAGCCGTGGTGTCAGTCCATCTCATCGAGGATCTTCCTCTTTTTTCTTGACCCTCAACTTTACCAAACTGATGTCTTTCTCTAGGGACTGGTCCCTCCTGATAGCATGTCCAAAGTATGTGAGACGCATTGAACACTAGTGACCGAGGAGCAGACGAGTTGTGGAATGACATCAAGGACATCATCCATGAAGAAAACAAGAGGTCATTGAAAAGACAGGAAAAGAAAAGATCAAGATGGATGTCAGAGGAGACTCTGAAACTTGCTCTCCAACATTGAGCAGCTAAAGCAAAAGGAGGAATTGATGAAGTAAAAGAACTGAACAGAAGATTTCAAAGGGCGGCTTGAGAAGACAAAGTAAAGTATTATAATGACATGTGCAAAGAGCTGGAGATGGAAGACCAAAAGGGAAGAACACGCTTGGCGTTTCTCAAGCTGAAAGAACTGAAGAAAAAATTCAAGCCTCGAGTTGCAATAGTGAAGGATTCTATGGGGAAAATATTAAACGACGCAAGCAGCATCAAAAGAAGATGGAAGGACTACAGAGAGTCATTATACCAAAAAGAATTAGTCGATGTTCAACCATTTCAAGAGGTGGCATATGATCAGGAACCGATGGTAATGAAGGAAGAAGTCCAAGCTGCTCTGAAGGCATTTGCAAAAAACAAGGCTCCAGGAATTGATGGAATATCACTTGAGATGTTTCAACAAGCAGATGCAGCGCTGGAGGTGCTCACTTGTCTATGCCAAGAAATATGGAAGACAGCTTCCTGGCCAACTGACTGGAAGAGATCCATCTTTCTGCCTATTTCCAAGAAAGGTGATCCAGCCAAATGTGGAAACTATAGAACAATATCATTAATACCACACGCAAGCAAAATTTTGCTTAAGATCATTCAAAAATGGCTGCAGCAGTATATGGACAGGGAACTGCCAGAAATTCAGGCTGGTTTCAGAAGAGGACATGGAACCAGGGATATCATTGCTGATGTCAGATGGATCCTGGCTGAAAGCAGAGAATACCAGAAGGATGTTTACTTGTGTTTTATTGACTATGCAAAGGCATTTGACTGTGTGGATCATAACAAACTATGGGTAACACTGCAAAGAATGGGAATTCCAGAACACTTAATTGTGCTCATGAGGAACCTTTACATAGATCAAGAGGCAGTCATTCGGATGGAACAAGGGGATACTGATTGGTTTAAAGTCAGGAAAGGTCTGCTTCGCGGTTGTATTCTTTCGCCATACCTATTCAGTGTGTATGCTGAGCAAATAATCTGAGAAGCTGGACTATACGAAGAAGAACGGGGCATCAGGGTTGGAGGAAGACTCATTAACAACCTGCGTTATGCAGATGACACAACCTTGTTTGCTGAAAGTGAAGAGAACTTGAAGCACTTACTTTGAAGATTAAAGGCCCCAGCCTTCAGTATGGATTGCACCTCAACATAAAGAAAACAAAAATCCTCACAACTGGACCAATGAGCAACATCATGATAAACAGAGAAAAAATTGAAGTTGTCAAGGATTTCATTTTACTTGGATCCACAATCAACAGCCATGGAAGCAGCAGTCAAGAAATCAAAAGACGCGTTGCATTGGGTAAATCTGCTGCAAAGGACCTCTTCAAAGTGTTGAAGAGCAAAGACGTCACCCTGAAGACTAAGGTGCACCTGACCCAAGGCATGGTATTTTCAGTCGCATCATACGCATGTGAAAGCTGGACAGTGAATAAGGAAGACTGAAGAAGAATTGACACCTTAGAATTGTGATGTTGGCAAAGAATATTGAATATACCATGGACTACCAAAAGAATGAACAAATCTGTCTTGGAAGAAGCACAGCCAGAATGCTCGTTAGAGGCAAGATTGGCGAGACTGTGTCTTACATACTTTGGATGTGTTGTCAGGAGGGATCAGTCCCTGGAGAAGGACATCATGCTTGGCAGAGTACAGGGTCATCGGAAAAGAGGAAGACCCTCACCGAGGTGGATTGACACAGTGGCTGCAACAATGAGCTCAAGCATAACAACGACTGTAAGGATGGCTCAGGACCGGGCAGTGTTTTGTTCTGTTGTGCATAGGGTCGCTATGAGTCGGGACCAACTCGACGGCACCTAACAATAACAATGGCTAATGATCGTGAGCATTTCCTCATGTATCTGTTAGTTGCCTAAATGTCTCCTTTGGTAAGTGCCTGTTCATATCCTTTGCCCACTTTTTAATGGGGTTTTTTGTCTTTTTGTGGTTGAAATTTTGCAGTATCTTATAGATTTTAGAGGTCAGACCTTGGTTGGATATGTCGTAGTCCAGTTTTTTTTCCCCCAGTTTGTAGGTTGTCTTTATACTCTTTTGGTGAAGCCTTTTGATGAGCATGAGTGTTTGTTTGTTTTTTTTTTTTTTTTAAATCATGCTTTAAGTTAAAGTTTACAGATCAAGTCAGTCTCTCACACAAAAACTTATATACACCTTGCTACGTACTCCCAATTGCTCTCCCGCTAATGAGACAGCCTGCTTCCTCCCTCCACCCTCTCTTTTCGTGTCCATTTTGCTAACTTCTAACCCCCTCCACCCTCTCATCTCCCCTCCAGGCAGGAGATGCCAACATAGTCTCAAGTGTCCACCTGATCCAAGAAGCTCAGTCCTCACCAGCATCCGTCTCCAACCCGTTGTGCAGTCCAATCCATGTCTGAAGAGTTGGCTTTGGGAATGGTTCCTGTCTTGGGCTAACAGAAGGTCTGGGGACCATGACCTCCAGGGTCATTCTCGTCTCAGTCAGACCATTAAGTCTGGTCTTTTTACAGGAATTTGGGGTCTGCGTCCCACTGTTCTCCTGCTCCCTCAGGGGTTCTCTGTTGTGTTCCCTGTCAGGGTAGTTATCTGTTGTAGCCAGGCACCATTTAGTTCTTCTAGTCTCAGGCTAATACAGTCTCTGGTTTATGTGGCCCTTTCTGCCTCTTGGGCTTGTAATTACCTTGTGTCTTTGGTGTTCATCATTCTCTTTGGATGCAGGTGGGTTGAAACCAATTGATGCATCTTAGATGGCCGCTTGCTAGCGCTTAAGACCCCAGACACCACTCTGCAAAGTGGGATGCACAATGTTGAAAGAAAACATTTTTATTTCATTCCTAAATAATCCAGTTACTAATGTGTGCCTGTTGAATACTGCACAAATTCTAAAACCTTGGTATCAGATCAGCTATTGCTACCTTCATTTCCTGTTTCACACTCTTTTATATGGTATTTACTTTTTATCATAGCAGCTGTTAAAAACTCAGCTTCTTAAAGAAATGAGGTCATTGAAAGGGATGTTTTGTGAGCTAATATGCAAACTGAATTATCTCACATGGCAGTTTGTGTGGTCCATTAGATGTCAATTATTGCTGTGTTTCCACTGAAAATTTAAATAATCCTGTCGTGTCCTCTGAGTGCACTGTGGTACTCCAAGGTGTCTTAGTGCACAACTAACTAATGGTTCTAGTGGAAGAGAAATTCTGATTGCCCCCCTACTTGGGGTATGTGGTGAGAGGAATGGGCTATGATTCGGTCAGCCTGGGTCACTCACCTACTCCTTTGTTTAGAAGGGTATAATATTCCATTGTATGGATATATTGTTGTACCTATTTGTAATCGTTTAAAAGTTATAAACCAGATGTAAACTAACATCTTGTATATATACTTGCATATCTTTGACTTTTTTGTAGCATAGATTCTAGTAAATTTTACCTAACAATTAAAAAGGAAAAAAATACATTCGCTTGTGGATTTGAAAACATGATTGTGCTTTCAAAAGTATTTGGGTAATTGATGCCAAAAAGAATTTATAAAGATTTTAAAAATGGTGAAGTAATAAACTGTATAGCCTTGAAAAACAGTATGTCATACAAAGTAATATCTTATGATGGGGACAGGTCTGTGGAACAAAGGCAAGCAATGGCTATGCTTTAACTTTAGGAAAGCTTTTAATGACCTCTGGTGGCACTTTCATCCATAAGGGATGAAAATGTACCTTATTGCAAAATGGTGCAAAACAGATTAGAGGGTCATTCTCAGTGTTGTTGGTGGTTTGTTGTCAGATGAGAGAGAGATAACAAATAGTTTTATAAAGGGTTAGGATTGGGTTCTTTACTATATAATGTTCTCAGGAGTGATGTAGGTGATGAAATAGGGAGTATGCTCATTAACTTCACAGATGACTTGTCAGCTGCTTGGAGGATAGAATTGGAGTTCAGAACTATCTGGACAAGTGAGAAGAAGTTGTAAAGAATAAAGATTTTTAGGAACAATTGTCAAATGGTATACTTCAGACAAAAGGAAAATATAACACCGATGTGGATAATGCAACGCTGATGAAAATCTCTAGTTTTATGGGAGAATGAAAGAGAATAAAGCCTATGTGGTTCTTTGAAAAATATAGTAGGATATGCATTCTCAATATACAAGGACCTCTTACTTGGATTCTATTTATGAGTAGTATCCTCAACATCAAATATTAACTTACTTCATCCAGTGTAGAAGCAGTATGGTATAGAGGTTTACAGTGTAAACTGTGGAGCCAGAATGCCTGGGTTTTTCATTCTGTCTTCCTCATTTACCTGATACAACCTTGGGAAAGTTACTTTTCCGTGTATGCTTTTTTCAGCTGTAAAAGGAAACAGTAATAATTGCTACCTTGTAGGACTGTCGTGAAGATTAAATGAGTTAATACGTATAATACATTAAAAACAATGCCTGACACATATGTTAAGTGCTCAATTTTTTTTTGTAGGACTGTCGTGAAGATTAAATGAGTTAATACGTATAATACATTAAAAACAATGCCTGACACATAGGTTAAGTGCTCAATAAAAGGTAACTGCTAATAATAATATGGAGTCCTTGGGTGGTGTAAACGGTTAATGCGATTGACTGCTAATGGAAAGGTTGGAAATTCGAGTCCATCCAGAGGCACTTCAGAAGAAAGGCCTGGCAGTATACTTCTGAAAAGTCAGCCATTGAAAACCCTATGGAACACAGTTATACTCTGGCACACATGGCGTTGCCATGAGTTGGAATTGACTTGATGGCAACTGGTGTTTTAATAATAATATAACATAGCACCTGGTCACACAGGAGGCTCATTAATGTTAAGTTAAGCTTGTATGTTTTTTGATTGATTGGATTTTCTCTCCTGTTCTTGCTGTCACATATCTATGCTTGTTATACTCTCATATTCAATGTCCTTTTTTTGAAGCAATATTTTTATCTTTACAAAAACCACCCTTATTTTATACAAAGCAGCGTTACGAGTTTTAATACCACTTCAGGAGCTTTCACAACTTTTGTACAACTACTGAAATAAAGATGAGGACTGATATTACAGCTGCTACCAAGTTCCCATTTGCTTTAAGGGCTTTTACTTGTTAGTGAAATGACAGTTTACAGTTAATTACGGCATATATTATCTATTATTAGCTTAACGCTGGAACGTTGAAGTAGAAAACCCTTTAGTTTTCTCATGCATTGTAAAGAAAATTAACTGTCAACCTATATTTGTTTTTTTAACTGCTTATGAGAAGAAGCAATTTGTGGTTAAAAGCTCAACTGCTAACCAGAAGGTCGGGAGTTTGAATCCACCAGTCACTCCATGGAAACCTATGAGGCAGTTTTACTCCGTCCTATAGGGTCTGTATGAGTTGGAATGGACTCAATGGCAACGGGGGCAATGAGAAGAACTTTTATTAACTATCCCCAAACTCTTAACAAAGGATAAATATTATTTCATTGATTAATCAAACATTTTGAGTAGTTTTTGAAGGAATTTAAATGGTGGGGGGAAGTATTCATGGGGGGGGACTTTGATAAAAGAGAAGAAATGCCAAATCATGTGTACTTGTCAAAACAGAGTAAAAGTTTGGTGTCTTGGAATACTAGAAGAGCTCTGGGGATCTGGTTGGTAGAGAGAAGACAGTCTGGGTATAGGAAATGCCATAAATGATGCGGAATTTCGAATGCGCATAGAATGTCCTAGAGGAGGAAAGTAAGATCCTCATTTTGGGAAGACCTTGTTGTTCAGAGGGAAGCATTAGATTTCATCAAGTATCACGGTAGTACCTCTAGAGTTAACTGAGATGCGTAGAGACTAATGGTTAGTAATTGGCCGGGCTCACCCAGTTAAGTGGTTTTAGCCTTAAATGCTTATGACTTAAATTTTTGCTTCAGGAAAATCACATATTACTTCATTATTTGGAACTTAAGGTTTGTAATGATAATGGAAACTTGATCTTTAAATCTTTGAATCTTGAGGTTTCATTCTGTATAAGGTAGGTGGAAGCATTACATTATGGTAGGGATTAGAATGTTGAGATTTGAAACAGACACGGGAGTACTTGAAACATTTATTCAATGGGTAGGTAATAAAAGGCTCTGGTTAATTTCTCTTATTCAACTGAAATTATATTTATTTTGTTGGAAAACTAGTTGTTTAGCATGTTTCTTTTCCTTGTCAGAATTATTATCCACTGAGCATTGATTTGAAGACATTAACGCAATAACCTTATGTTCTAAAATTATCTCCATTTTACACATGAGGAGACTGCATGAACTTTGAAAGTGACTAGACATTTGAAGGCAGAATTTACATTCAAAACTGCCTCATTCCAGAACCTTTCTCATAATATATAAGCTATATTTTAACACCTGTCATCAGATAGTACAGGGCCCTTAGATTCAAATGTTGAGTAAGAGAATGACCTATCTAGGATATCATAACCTGTCGAGTGGGACAGGTGATGTTAAAAGAGGAACTGACCAAAAATCAGCGAGTTCAGTTGTAAGACTTCTGTAGTTATTTTGTTTTTAGGTAATTAAAGTCTAAAAAACATTTAATTGACAAACGTTTCAGGATGGGTTTGCTAGACCAAGTGGTGATGACACTTGTGGCATGGAATAGAAAGATGGAAATTGGGTATTTCAAAGAAAGCAGTGGGAATTGGTGTCAGATTTGGTTATTGGAAGTAGAGTCAAAGAGTTCTATAGTTTATAGCCTGAGAGACCTAGAATAATTACGATTCTCAACGGAGTATTTTAAGAAAGGAGATATGGTAGGGAATGAGGGAGGAAAGCAGATGATGAATTCTGTTTAGGATATGTAGAGTTGAATGTACTTGATGGGCAGCCCAGAGGATGTCTGTTACTTTGTGGTCCTATGATAGCAATAGCAGTCAGGGTTGGGGAAAGATGCAGGGGAGCTCTCTGGAAGTAGCCATCCTGTGTTGGGGGAAAAACTAGATACTGTTGCATATGGTCAGACCTGCTTGTGATTGGTTTTATGAGAAAAATGAGAGAACAAAACAACCTGAGAAAGTGACAGTTATGTAGCAATGTTTGTGTGTGGAGGTTTTGCATTAGCATATAGAGCAGTATGATCTAGACATTTCATTAATACGTTACCATCATGATTGTTTGAAGTATGGGAATGTATCTTAAAATCAATGGCACATTATAGTTGAGTTGGCAAGGTTTTCTCTTTATTAGTGGTGTGTTGATTAATGGTATGTCTTGAAATTGATGGCATCTCAGATTCAATAAAATGCAGAAGGTTGTTTTCCAGTGTTTATTAGCATAAATATGTAGCTTTTTTGTCTATGTTCCATTTCAGTCATCTCAGATATCACCAGTGGTATGTGTAACACAACATGGAAACATTAGTAATAGAGTACTCCCATTGAAAAACTAATTATATGCTATAGAATATGCTCTTTCCTCCCTTATTGACATGGTTAGGTTTCAAAGACCAGGTTGTTATATGAAAAATGGCATTATGTGAAAATGGAGGATGAACACATCAGATCACAAAAGTGGAAGATGACTACATTGTTTCATAACTGCAAAATTACTTCATTATATACCTGCCAAATTACTTTATTATATAACTGCCAAATTACGTCATTACATAATTGACAAATTACATCATTGCATAACTGCCAAACCACTGAGAATTGTGGCCCAGCCACGGTGACACATAACTTTAACCCTCTCAGCCAGCGTTACTCTTACTTCATACCTCAGCATTTATTACTGCCAGATGTACGTTGTTAATGGGCAAAATAGTTGGCTAGTAGATTTTTTACTATCGTCAGAAATGCCAAATGTCGAATAACAAAATAGTCGATAAGTGAGGAGAAGGGTGTATAGGGTTTAAGTTAGAGGCAAGGAAACTGTTGAGGATGTGAATCACTGGTAGCATTGTGTTCAAGAGCTATGGCTGCTGACCAAAAGGCGGGTAGTTCAAATCTACCAGGTTCTACTCCGTCCTATAGGGTCACTATGATTCCAACGCGATGGCAGTGGGCAAATCTCTAGAAAAGAAAAACTGCAAGCTCTTCCCAAGGTCCTTATAGATCCTTGTATTT
Organism: Loxodonta africana; assembly: GCF_030014295.1. Classification (NCBI taxonomy): domain Eukaryota; kingdom Metazoa; phylum Chordata; class Mammalia; order Proboscidea; family Elephantidae; genus Loxodonta; species Loxodonta africana. Next base: position 26,464,143 of record NC_087360.1, on the reverse strand, counting down.
TAGAATATTTAAGTGCCCTAACTAAAAACAGAAGTCATACAGAATGTATTATCCAGTCATAGGGTTGAAGTTTATCATGGAGCTTGGACAAGCACATTATTCCTTCCTCCTCTTTCAGAAGTTACCTCCTTTGACAAACTGTTTTCATGTTGAGAAATGCATGAAACCTCTAAGTGGCTCAGCTTGTCCTTGGAGGTGTGATACTATCCTTAATAGTAGTTGTGTTCACATGCTTACTGGAGACGTGAGAATTTCAATATTTGTGTATTCTTTTTTTTTTATTGTGTTCTAGGTGAAAGTTTACAGCTCATGGTAATTTCTCATACAAAAATTTATACACATTGTTACATGATCCTAGTTGCAATCCCTATAATGTGACAGTACACTGCCCCTTTCCACCCCACCATTTCCCGTGTCTGTTCAGCCAACTACGAGTCGGAATCGACTCGACGGCACTGGGTTTCGTTTTGGTTTGGTTCAGCCAGCAACTATCCCTTTCTTACTTCTCATCCTGCCTCCAGGCGGGAGCTGCCCATTTAGCCTTGTGTATCTAATTGAACCAAGAACACACTCTTCACAAGTATTATTTTATGTTTTGTAATTCAGTCTAATCTTTGTCTGAAGAGTTGGTTTCAGGAATGGTTTTAGTTTGGGTTAACAGAGAATCCAGGGGCCGTGTCTTCTGGGGTTCCTCTAGTCTCAATCAGACCGTTAAGTCTGGTCTTTTTATGTGAATTTGAGTTCTGCATCCACTTTTCTCCTGCTCTGTCAGGGACTCTCTGCTGTGTTTGTTGCCTGTTAGGGCAGTCATTGGTGGTAGCCTGGCATCAGCTATTTCTCCTGGTTTCAGGCTGATGGAATCTCTGGTTTATGCAATACTAGTGTATTTTATTTTTTTCAGTGTTGAATAGTACTTAAGTCTTTGATATGTAAACAGTATACTGAGAATACTCTATAAAGTGTATGGAATAGGTTCATATTAATTTGTATGTTAGTGAATTTTTTCATCTTGTTTAAGAGAATATTTCACCAACATTTTAATTTATTTAGCATGAATATAAGTAATTTAGCCAGTATGCGTAAAAAAAAAAAAAGCCATGCAAATTTTCTGAGCAATGGATTAAACAAAATGACAGCATAAATTTTTTTGAAATGGGAGGTTTGATTTTTATCTTCAGTGTGAACGAACAGCTTACCTGGATTTTTCTGAGTTCTTGATTTAAGTGCAGTTATTTACAAGTATATGGGGAGAAATCCATTTTAATTAATAGCTTACTCCTTATTAGCCCTGATTTAACTTATTACTTTTGCTCTTCTTAGGTAAAAAATGTTGCTACATTCTGCATTTTGACTTTTGCTAAAAAAGTTTCTTTTCTTCCTGTATATTTTTGGATGGCAGTTGCATGTATCCCTCTGCTTACGTGAGATAAATATTACTAGCTTAAAAGGGTGGGTCTTTTCCTGGGGCTCTGTTGAACTGTATGGTCTTAGAAGAATTCTTATGAAGGTGGTGTTCTGGTCAAGACAATTTCTAGTCTTTCGGCGATTTAATAATTGAGGAGGACTGCTTCAGAGAGCAGGTACGTGAGCTCTCCATTTAAACAGAGCCCACATTGTGGTGTGGTTATTGGAGGTTATTGGGTTTTTATTGGCTTGTTTTTGAAAATATGAGTAGCCCCCTACCTAATTGCCAGAATATAAATTTTAACCAGGCCAGGAGAAGAGTGAGTTCTTTTCATTTCACATAGCCTCTACTATTTGAATTTTGCTGTCTTCCCAAATGTACCTGTGGGCTGGCTGGAGGTGGACAGTTTTTAATTGTAATGACAAAGGTTAAAAATTTCCATCTGTTTCTCTTCTTTTCTCTGTTAAGTTGCATACTTAAACGGTGGGTCTGCAGTTTGATCAGCTTTTCTGGACCTCGTGTCCATTTTGATGCCTGTTTACTCCGCATAAAATTGAGTGGAAAGAACCAGGACATTGAAGAGTCTGTTTACAGCTAGAGGAGAGGAACATTAGCATTCCTAATAGAATATTAATATACTGATAAACAAGCAGATTAACTGGGTTTGGGATATCTTTAATTGAATAAACACTGATAACTATTTTTCTAGCATAGTTTACCATCCAGTTTTTTTTAATTGATGTTTAACATCTCAAGTACCTAGGCAAATTAGAAAAACCTCTCTTATAAATGGGCGTACTCTTGAGTCTCTAGGGGAAGCTAACCTTTAAGTCAAGTTGCTTGTCTTTCTAGAAAAGAAACCACTTAGGCAGCCATGGAGGGGAGGAATGTAAAAAAGGTAGGGTTTGAAGATTCTGTTCTTCTTCCTTTAGGGCCAAACCTATTGCTGTCCAGTCAGTTTCACTCAGTGACCCTGTAGGACAGAGTAAAAGTGTCACAAAGGATTTCCAAGGTTGTAAATCTTTAGGGAACTGACTGCCACATCGTTTTCTCCTGTGGAGTGGCTGAAGGTTAGCAGCCCTGTTACCCCAGGACTCCTGCCTTTAGGGCAGGATTCATATGATTAGCAGTATAAGTTAGGCAGATTTCAAAATGACGTTGGTACATATCATTGGCAAAATGACACCTGCCTAATTCTTTAGTTGCCTTTTTAAAAAAAAAAAACCCACATTTTTGGTCTTTGCTACCTATCTCATTAATTTTTTTTCTTAAAACTTATTAAAGAAACTTTTTGAGAACCTATTATAAAACTGCTTATCTTCACAGGAATTGGTCATTTTTGTTCTTTTGTCCAAGAAAATTAAAAAAAAAATTTTTTTTTGGACAGGAGGCAGGAGGGACAAGTCTGCAATTTAGTGTTATTTATGATATAATTGTATGATGTGTTAAGAGGGGCAAAAGCGATTACAATTTATAATTAGGAAATCTAAGTTTCCATGAGGAAGCATGAATTTCTAGAGATTGCATCCTTTTTCTTTTTAAATAGGAATCTTGATTTATGCGGTGTGGATGAGAACTGTGATTTGAAGTAAGGGGGAGAAAGGCGGGGGCGGTCTTGGAGATGGTTACCAAAGTTAACTTCTTTCCTTTCTGTCAGAGGTTAATATGGACCAAATAGCACAATATTAATGAGTGTGTAGGGTTTTGCCTTCTGCTGATTTCCTTAAGGTAGACCTTGGAAATAGTCAAAGGAGCAAAACTTAGGAAACTTTTTCCTGATGCTAAAGCTAGCCTTTCTGATCTTGCCATAGCAATTATAAATATTGAACTACCTTTGGCACTTAGATAAAACCATCCTGCTTGGCATTTAATTAAATTATTTTCTGGTGATTGAAAGCCTGGTTTTCCTGTCACGTTTCCTTAAAAACGGAGACTTAAATGTTTATCTTGTCCTTTGTTAAATTATAGGAATTTTCCTTTCTTAGGAGACAGGGAACATTTCTTTATATCAAATGCTAAGCCTAAATGCGGCCTTATAGAATGAGGTCTTACATTCTTAATTTCAGTGGTAAAATGATGCCTACCTCGTGAACTTTCATGGAAGACACAGTGTCAAGAAAATAACATTATAAATTACTTAGTAGAAATTCCTTACAGTCCTACTAATGATTTAATATTTCTGAGTTAATAGTGTGAAATGAATGTGTTCTACATAGAAGTGATTCTAAAGAACGAGTCAAAACATATGTAATAAAATACCTATATTTGTCCTTATCTTAAAATTATTTAATTTCTATCTTTTTTTAGCAGATTGTGATCTTTGGTTTTAATCTCCTCTGGTGGTAAAGACATGTATGATTTATTGCCCCCCCATTTTTTTTCATCCCTGTATAAGAATCAAATTTAAAAGGAAAATTTGTATAAGGTAAGTGATTTAAAAAGATATCAATCAAATTTGCTGAAGTTGGTTTTTGGTCACAGGCAATCTTTTCAGAGAACATAGTCAGGGCTTCCTCTTGCCTAGCTCTTTGAGATGTGAAAAACAATAAGGTCCATTTGAAATACAACCAAATCTTAGTATCTGAAAATACTAGAACACCAGTTACTTTGCTTTTGACTTCTCACTTGTCTGGGTCCCCATTTGGAAAAGCATTTAGTGGCTGAGGACAAATGGTCTTAAGCATTGATCACTAACTGACTGTTTCAAATTCTGTTATAGAACCTCCTTTGGGGAAAGTATTCAGAAAGGAAAGGAAACATACAGGCTTTCCCACATTTTTTAAAAACCAATATGTGTAAACAAAAAATGAACCATGCTGTGTACCACTAATGTAGCCACAAGATTGGTCTTTTGGTCATTATCTATTGAAACAGAGCTTTGTTTTTACTTGTTACATGAACACTGTCATAAATGCTGTTGATCAAAGAGACATATATATGTATTACCAGTAAAGGCTGTTTGAAACAGAAATGTGATTATAACCTGGAGTTCAATGGAAGGCTCTGACAACTTGCTAGGAGGATCCCCCGCCCAGGAAAGGATAGTTGTTTTTGCTTAGGGAGTGATAACAGTTCAGCTACTTATCTGTACCCCGCAGCAGGCTGATCATGAAATTGCTCTGGAACCTCAAAAACTCACAGAACTGGTATTTCTAAAGAGGTGGATCTTTTTATTTTTAATTAAAATTTTAATCCTCTTGCATGGAGATCTCACTGAGCCAGGACAGACTCAATTTTATATTTACTCTATTACTTTATCTTTGTTCAAAGCGTGGTCATAGGTAGGAAGAAAGTCACACTGTGGGCATTCAGCTTTATGAGAGAATAGCACCGTTGACCCTAGAGTGGCAGCCAGGAGCTTTGCTTTGTTCACTGCAGTTTCACCAGTGCCTAGAATAGTGATTATCACTCAAAAATATTTGTTAAAGGGATGAACCTTCATCGCAGTGAACTTTTATGATAGATGGGTGTTGCATACTTTTGAATTCTCTCCTTGTTTCTGCTTTTATTTGTAGTTGACTTCAGCTGCAAATGATTTAGAAAACCTGAGGCTTAGGCCTCTGTGTAGCGAACAAGACTAAGCCACCGTAGTTTTACTCAGCTTATGAATGCCTGGGTTTTGGTTAAAATCATCTGCCTACCATCCGACCCAGCAGGCCATAGAATCCTAATTTGGGAAGGTCATATCATCCATTTGATACCTGAAAAGTGAATAGATATAAATGAGGAAGCACTTAGAAGTTGAAAAAGGTATCCAAAGTAGTGACAATGAAGAATCCACTTCTTAAAATTTTACATCTCTGAATTGTTTTGTATTGCTTCCACACAGTAATCTTGCCTTGAGTCTGTTGCTTAATATTCAGGGCATGTGCAAGGAAAGCCATTTGTTTTCAGGTTAGTGAAAAAGAAGATTTCTTTAGAATTGTTTGCCTGCTTAAAGTTTTGAACTCTTAATGATCCTGCATTTGAAAGCAAGACAAAAAAAAACAGAAACAAAAACATCAAACCCATGGCCATCAAGTCGATTCAGACTCATAGCGACCCTATGGGACAGAATAGAACTGCCCCATATGGTTTCCAAGGAGCAGCTGATGGATTTGAACCACTGTCCTTTTGGTTAGCAGACTGAGCTCTGAACCCATGTGCCACCAGAGCTCAGGACTGTGTAAAAAGCATACTGCTTTTTTTTTTTATTGTGTTTTTATTGTGTTTATTGTGTTTTTAATTCCTACACAGATTGTTCAGTGACAAGAAGTTTATTTTTAAACTTAGACATAATTATGAGTTTTTAAGTAAACTATATTTGAAAAAGAAAAAACAATCCCCATTCTTCAAACTAGGATTTGAACCAGTGAAATTTAGATATACAAAATGGACTTAAGCCACCCAGCAAGCCACTGCAGAAAGCCATGAGATTCTTTGGCCTTGCCCAAATCACATCTCTTGCCACAAACTTTCTCCCCAAACTTTCAGTAACTGAAAAAAAGCAAATCTGTTTACCAAAGTAAGTATCCCGGTCCCTTACCTCCGCTCTCTGAGGAACTTTATAATGCAAAACAAACAGATGAACAGTAAGATTGATAACGAGAACTAGGCAAATTCAGGAAGGAGCCCTGGTGGTACAGTGGTTCAGCGCTTAGCTAGTAACCTAAAGGTCAGTGGTTCGAACCCACCAGCTGCTCCAGGGGAGAAAGATGTAGCACTTTGCCTTCTTACAGATGATAGCCTTGGAATCTCTATGGGGCAGTTGTACTTGGTTCTGTAAGATCGCTGTGAGTCACAGTCTACTCGAGGGCAGTGAGTTTAGTTTTTTTTTTGGTAGGCAAATTCAGAAAGGTTTCTTCTGCTTGTTCCCCAACAGCCCAAACAAAGTTTTCTCCTCACTGCTGACAGTGATAGGATAATATCTATATATGCCTACAAAGAAGAGCAGTTAATATGACTGTTACTCAAATTTATATACCAACCACTAAGACCAAAGATGAAGAAATTGAAGGTTTTTACCAACTTCTGCAGTCTGAAATTGATCGAACATGCAATAAGAATGCACTGATAATTACTGGTGATTGGAATGAAAAAGTTGGAAAGAAGAGGAAGGATCGGTAGTTGGAAAATATGGCCTTGGTAATAGAAACAATGCCAGAGATGCATGATTGAATTTTGCAAGACCAGTGACATCTTCATTGCAAATACCTTTCTTCACCGGCATAAATGGTGACAATATACATGGACTCTCCAGATGGAGTACACAGTAATCAAATCAACTACATTTGTGGAAAGAGATGATGGAAAAGCTCAATATTATCAGTAAGAACAAGGCCAGGAGCCAACTGTGGATCAGACCATCAGTTACTATTACGCAAGCTCAAGTTGAAACTGAAGAATATTAGAACAAGTTGACCAGAGCCAAAGTATCACTTGAGTATATCCCACCTGAATTTAGAGACGTTTTCAAGAATAGATTTGATGCGTTGAACACTAATGATCAAATACCAGACGTATTGTGGAATGACATCAAGGACATCATACATGAAGAAAGCAAGAGGTCATTAAAAAGACAGGAGAGGCAGAAAAGACCTAAGTGGATGTCAGGAGAGACTCTGAAACTTGCTTTTGAATGTTGAGTAGTAGGCGCTCCTTGGAAACTCTGTGCGGCAGTTCTACTCTGTCCTGTAGGGTTGCTATGAGTTGGAACCAACTCAATGGCAATGGGCTTATGGATGAGTTTTGTGCAGTCATTTTGATGTCCTTTTTGGGTGGTGTTGACAGTTTCTTTTTTCCGCTTACTTTTTTGTGCTGAGTAGTTTGTCATTAGATATTGTCTTTTCCTCTTATTCATTGGTGTTGAGTTTGTTGTTGCTTTTTCTTTATGTTTTTCCTGTATTTTATTTTGATGTGTAGGATCGTTAGTCTCCTTTGTGGTTACCTTACTCTTTACCCCTGTTTTGTAAGTTTAAACCAAACTTTTGTCGCTTTATATTGACTTCATCTCCATAGGAAAGATCTATGACTACATTTTTTGTCTTTCTTTATTAATTTAATGTTATCGTCTTTTGCATAATGACATCCCTGTTTCCCTGTTTTGAGTGTTTTTTACCTTAATTTGTTTTTGTGATTTCCCTATCTGAGTTGATACCCGGTTGCTCTTTCCCGTGCTGTAGTCATCGGTTGTTACCTGATGTTACTGATTTTCTAACCAGAGGACTCGCTTTAGTATTTCTTGTAATTCTGGTTTGGTTTTTACAAATTTCCTAAACTTCTGTTTATCTGGAAATGTCCTAATATCACCTTCATATTTGAGAGACAGTTTTGCTGATACGTAATTCTTGGCTGGCAATTTTTTTTCAAGGCTTTATATATGTCATCCCATTGCTTTCTTACCTGCATGTTTTTTTTTCTGAGTAGCCAAGCTTAGTCTTATTGATTCCCCTTTGTAGGTGACTTTTTGTTTATCCCTAGCCACTCTTAAAATTCTCTGTTTATCTTTGGTTTGGCCAGTTGTGGGGTTTGATGAGCATCTTGGATGGCTGTCTTCTCGTCTTTCACAATATGAGGGAAGTTTTCTGCTAACAAATCTTCAACAATTCCTTATTTTCTGTTCTCCCTCCCTGTTTTGGTACTCCAATTACTCGTAGGTTATTTCTCTTGATAAAGTCCCACAGGATTCTTAGGGTTTCTTCATTTTTTAAAAATTCTTTTATCTGGTTTTTCTTCGAATATATTGATGTCAAGTGTTTTATCTTCAGTCTTACTAATTCTGACTTCCATTGCCTCAGTTCTGCTCCTCTGACTTCCTATTAAGTTGTCTAATTCTGAAATTTTATTGTTAATCTTCTGGATTTCTGTCTCTATTAAGTTTGGCTTTGTGCTCTTGAATAACCTTCTTAATTTCCACAACTGCTTTATCTGTGTGTTCCTTGGCTTGTTCTGTGTTTTGCCTCATCTCCTTCCTGATCTCTTGAAGAGTTCTGTATATTAATCCTTTGTATTCTACATCTGGTAAGTCCAGGAAAATATCCTCATCCAGAAGATTCTTTGATTCTTTGTTCTGGGAGCTTGTTGAAGCAATCATGGTCGTCGTCTTTATGTGACTTGGTAGTAACTGCTGTTTCCGAGCTATCTATAAGTTATTGCATTTATTTTATTTTGCTTACTGTATCCTAGCTTCTTTTTTTGTTTTGTTTTGATATACCCAAATAGGCTGCTCAAGTGACCTAGTTTGATTATTGGCACCTTTGAAGCTGTGTCTTCCTGTCACCAGATGGCTAGAGCTGTTACCAGGTACATGAGCCCAGGAGTCCATTCACTTGTCTTGTGTGGATTCAGCTCAGGTGTCCAGGTGGTTGGTCTCCAAGAATATGTTACAGGTTCTCACCTACAGTCTTAGAGGAGCAGGGGTGACTGGTATAGGCACATGTATCTGGCTGCAGCAGGGGTTTATGCTTTGACCAAGGCATGGGTCTGACAGCTGTCCCCTGAGTGCCTCGAGGAAGGTGCATACCTCTTACCTAGAGCTCACAGGTGGGTGAACTCTGAAGCTAGATCATGGGCAGCCAATGCTTTTGCACCACTTATTCTTGGACCTGTGTTGTGGGTGGCTAGGTGGTGTGCATGGAACCACCAGTTTTCAGGCCCTTGATGTTGGTAGGTAAGGACCCTGCTTAATAGGTAGAGCGGTGTAAAACGTCGAAAACCTGCCTCACCACCACAGAGCTAAAACAGTCAAAGTCAAACCTCAGGCACATACATACTTGCACTGAGCCAACGAGGGCCTAAGCTGCTGAAGTGGGTCCACACAGGTCCATAAAAAGTGAAAAGTATTTAGAGTTCACTGTCTGCTTGTGCCCTGGCAGAGTAGCCGCTTCTGCCCTGAGTTCCCAGCTTAGGGGAGTCGGCAGATTATTTTTTCCCCATTTGTTAATTTGTTCTTTCTCCAAGGCTGGGAGAGTAGCTCAGGGCGCACAGCTGGACCTGTTTCAGGCTCAGCAAAAGTGACCGCCACTGAAGCCAGCTCGGGGACTGGAACAGAGGGAGGAGGGATCAGATAAATAGGAGTGGGTTCTTTCAAGGGGGGTGCTCTTTGGTGTGCATGGTAAATTAGAAGCAAATACTTAACCTCTGCCGAGTGTACTATTCCTCACTGATTTAAGAGGTGCGATTAGACTCTGTGCTGCTTGCTCGCTGTCTCTCGCTGAGGAAACTGCGTGCTGAATGGTACCGCCAGCCCTGCTGTGGTCGCACAGTGGGATCAGACCTGCGCTGCTCTCTCTCTTTCTGAGGAAACGCGTCCCAAACTCTACCACCAGCCCCACCACGGTTGTGCCAGGGGATTGGGCATGTGGGGTGCTGGTTCTTGCTGAGTCAGGTCTGGCAGCTCCTCACTGCTTCTGAACTGTCCCTTCCTTCCCCAGCTGCTCAGTCTGATTTCCTAACCTTGGCTTTGATGTTTAGGGCTCCATGTTTGTCATTTATATAATCAGTTCACTCATTTTTTCAGGTCATTGTTGTAAGAGGGACCACCAGAAGCATCTGACTACTCTGCCATCTTGGCCCTGTCTCCTGCTCACTAGCTCTTAAGACCCCAGACGCCACTCACCAAAGTGGGATGCAGAACGTTTTCTTAATGAACTTTATTTATTATGCCAATTGACCTAGATGCCCCCTGAAACCATGATTCTCAGACCCCTGCCCCTGCTACCCTGTCCCTTGAAGTGTTTGGTTGTGTTCAGGAAACTTCTTAGCTTTTCGTGTAGTCCAGTTATGCTGACTTCCACTGTACTGTCCTTTGCTTCACCTAAGACAATTCTTGTCTACTATCTAGTTAGCGAATACCTCTCTCTGTCCTTCCCCACTATTGTAATCGTCAAAGAATGTTTTCTTCTGTGTTTAAACCTTTTCTTGGGTTCTTACAATAGTGGTCTCATACAGTATCTGTCCTTTTGTGACTGACTAATTTCACTCAGCGTAATGCCTTCCAGATTCATCCATGTTGTCATAGATTGAATTGCGTCCCCCCAAAAATGTGTCAACTTGGTTAGGCCATGATTCCCAGTATTGTTTGGTTGTCCTCCATTTTGTGATTGTAATTTATGTTAAGAAGACTAGGGTGGGATTGTAACACCACCCTTACTCAGTTCACCTCCCTGATCCCGTGTAAAGGGGGTTTCTCTGGGGTGTGGCGTGCACCACCTTTTATCTCTCAAGAGATGAAAGGGAAGCAAGCAGAGAGCTGGGGACCTCCTACCACCAAGAAAGAAATACTGGGAGCAGAGCGAGTCTTTTAAGCCCGGGGTTCCTGCTCAGAGAAGCTCCTAGTCCAGGGCAAGATTGACAAGAAAGACCTTCCCCAGAGCCGACACAGAGAGAAAGCCTTTCCTTGGAGCTGAAACCCTGAATTTGGACGTTTAGCCTACTTTACTGTGAGGAAATAAACTTCTCTTTGTTAAAACCATCCACTTGTGGTATTTCTGTTATAGCAGCACTGGATAACTAAGACATATGAGATGTTTCGTGGATTCATTGTTGTATGTATATATCATAATTTGTGTATCCATTTGTCTGTTGACAGGCACCTAGGTGGTTTCCACCTTTTTGCTTTTGTGAACAGTGCTGCAGTGAACGTGGATGTGCATATATATTTTTTGGTGTGAGGGCTCTTAATTCTCTAGGATATATTCCAAGGAGTGGGATTGCTGGACCCTGTGGAACTTCTATTTTTAGCTTTTTAAGGAAGTGCCAAATCGATTTCCAAAGTCATTGTACCATTTTACATTCTCACCAGCAGTGTATAAGTGTTCCAGTCTCTCCACAACCTCTCCAACATTTATTATTTTGTATTTTTTGGATTAATGGTAGTGTTGTTGGTGTGAGATGGTATCTTATTGTAGTTTTGATTTGCATTTCTCTCATGGCTAATGATCGTGAGCGTTTCCTTATGTATCTGTTAGCTGCCTGAATGTCTTCTTTGGTGAAGTGGCTGTTCATAGCCCTTTGCCCATTTTTTAATTGGGTTATTTTGTTGTTGTTGAGGTTTTGCAGTATCTTGTAGATTTTAGAGATTAGATGCTGATCGAATTTGTCATAGTAAAAATGTTTTTCCCAGTTTGTAGGTTGTCTTTTTATGCTTTTGGTGAAGTCTTTTGATGAGCATAAGTGTTTGATTTTTAGGAGCTCCCAGCTATCTAGTTTCTCTTCTGGTGTTTGCATCATTAGTAATGTTTTGTATTCTGTTTATGTCGTGTATTAGGGCTCCTTGCATTGTCTCTATTTTTCCTTCCATGATCTTTATCATTTTATATTTAGGTCTTTCATCCATTTTGAGTTATTTTTTATGCATGGCGTGACAAGGAAGACATTTATAGCTGCCATTTATTGAGTACTTCCCATGTGGTAAAATCCATTGGTGTCAAGTCAGTCCCGACTCATATTGACCTTATACTACAGAGTAGAGCTGCCCCATAGGGCTTCCAAGGAGTGGCTGGTGGATTTGAACTGCTGACCTTTCGGTTAGCAGCCTGAGCTTTTAACCACTGTGCCACCAGGGCTTCTCCATGTGGTAGGATGACCAAAAAAAGAGAGGGGGAAAAATCCCAAACTCGTTGCTGTTGAATCAATTCTGTGTCATAGCAACCCTATATGGGGCAGAGTAGCATTGCCCCTTAGGGTTTCCAAGGCTATAAGTCTTTTACAGAAGGAGGCTGCCATACTTTTCTTCTGTGGAGCAGCTGGTGGGTTCAAACCACAGACCTTTCTGTTAGCAGCTGAGCGCTTAACCACTGTGCCTCCCGGGCTCCTTGGTAGGCACAGATATTAGCTTTAATTCCCCAACGACTTGGCAGGAAAGGTCTAATTAGTATCGTATTACAGGTAAGGAAATCAAGACTCAAACAGATGAAGTTATCATTTGAGATCACATTAAGTGAACTCCTTCGGACCTTTTCAGCTTTAAAATTCTAGGATTCCTTAGAGAGAAAATCCACCCTTAAATGTACACAGCCTTTGGGGTTCCTATTCTCCTTTTAGAAATTTCATTGTTTGGAATCCAGTCATGGAATGCAAAATGTGGAAAGGACCTTAGAAATCATTGATGGTAGGTTTTTCATTTCTTAACGAAGGACGCTAAGGCCTAAAGAGCACACAGTTGTGATTTATTTTCTCTTTCAAGTTTGGCTTTAATGCTATAATTACAAAATGTGATTTCACCTGTGATTACAAAATGTGATTCCGTGTATGGGAAGGTGGACCAGGAAATGGAATTTAGTCAGGGCCCCAAAAGCCTCCTATAGATGACCTTAGTTGTATATGTAAATATTGTCTGTCCAAATAAGCAGAGTTTCCAAAAATTGAAGTTTAGTAAAGGACATTCCTTTTCCTTGGAAAGGTATAATATGAAAGTTGTGAAACTTTTCCACCTAGAGCCATTGAACCACTGAAAAGTGAAAGAGTCATACATAATTAAAAAAAAAGTTTAGTTCTTAGCATGTTCTTAAAATAAGGAACAAATGTAGACATTTGATTAAATTTTTAAAATTACTATAAACACTAAAAACAGGAAATAAAATTTTCTATAAATATAAACTTTCTACAAATGCAATAAGTAATCATTTATTATGGCTCTGTTGTTTTGAAGTTAAAATGTAGCCTTTAGCCATGAAAGTGCTCTCTTGGTGCCCCCCCCCATCTCCATTCATATTTGGAAGCCTGACCTAAGTCTTAGTTTTTCCTTGTGAATTTGGTTTGTCAAAAATAAACAACTCAGAACACCATTAACAGATTGCCGTGCAGGTTTAATAGACAGCTTTAAAGTTGGGCAGCATGTTATGATTGAATGAATTAGCACTCTGGTTAAGATTTTGAAAGTGCTATATATACAATTTTATCAGGAATTTGGAACAGAATATTTTTGATTGGTTGATGATTGTCAGAATACATAAATCTTATAAGAGACATGTGTGCTTAAACATTATCAAAGTAAAAATAGGAACCTTTACTAAGACAATCATAAGATCAGTGAGCCATGGTTGCAAGACTTCTGGAATTTCGGAAACAGGACGTGTTAATTACTTTTCGATTGTTTTTGAAAGAATAAATTTCAAGTGTTTCAGTGAGCCTGATCACCTAAAAAATTATATGAACCTAGACAATGTTAACTATAATAGTTCAAGGCATAGCTATATATTATTTATCATTATACGGCACATAGGTTTCTAACGTTTAATAAGATCACCTTTAGTGTCGTGGGTAAGAGAACTGTTTTCTTAAAGCAAAACTTATTTCATAGGTTCAATCTGATTAGTTTTTGTAGTTTAGATTCTTTTATTTTATAAATGGTCCAAGTTGGTGTGCCACTTTGCCCTTGTTTAAGCAGATGTGCCAGGTGACAGACAGTTGATCACATAAATTGTTATATGTAGGTCAGAGTAGCTTTCCATTCTTTCTGGCCCTCTCAGGGCTTCCATACCCTTCTTCCTAGTTATTATCTAATTATCTTCTGGAAAGGAACTTTGAGTATATTGTATTAGGTTTCCCCTCTAATGAAGCTGTACGGTGATATCCAATCTTATAGTGCTTAATATTCAAGTATGTTGATTTTTACTCTCTTTGGGGGTTTCTCTTACAATAGATCGAATCCTGTCCATAGTATAATATGTGATGGTAAAATTTTTACCTCTTATTTCAGGTAACTTTAGATGGTTTATTTTTTAGCCTTCCTCTTGGAGGTGGAATTGAAGGGTATCCGTAGTTAATCCCTCCTGCTCCCTACCCCATCCCCAATATACTGTTAAAGGGAAATAAAAGAAAGGCCACTGACTGTTTATTAGTATTTAATGTGTTTAACCATTCCTTGGAACTAGGCCTTTGACATAACCACGTTATATTCTACCTCTTCGAATGAGTAAATTTTCAATGTCACCCAAACAGTTCTTACTCTGAGGTGTGAATGACCTACTGGTGTCATGGGAAGGTTGCTTGCTCCAGAGAGCTCTTTTCAGTCTTACCTCTAAATGGCCTTTATCTGGCAAGTATTCATAGGAGACATGGGCAGGTTTTTTTTCCTCTGTGTTGATACACTTGTTTATAACCAAGCAAGCAGATGTTTGATTGTAGTTATTGGGAAGAAGAGTCCTTGCTGGCATTAAAACAAACCTGCCTGAATCTTTTTGTTGACTCTCCTTATTGTTTGGCTCATCCTTGGGATTTTATAGACACCTGTGGAAACTTTATACAAATACTTCTGTAGCATGGATGTCTCATATCTTTGAGAATAAAGTAAGTTATCAAGTAATTTCTAAAACATGCCAGATGATACTTATAGTAAATAATAATGATTTACTTGAGTTAAATCTCTCAACTAGTTATATTCTTACTATTACACTTGGCCTGCCTCTTGAATTTAATCCCATTTCCCCCCTAAATTACCTGCTGGACACACATCTACTTGGGAGGCCACCTTTAAAGCCAGTGTATATCATAGCTTGTATAACTTCTTAGAAGCTAAGCATCATTTCTTAAACATATCATCCTTCTTCCAGTCACAGAGGTTTTAAATGTTTGCAGTTATCTTTGACAAATTTGCTTTTCTTCCCCCAACCTGCTCTCATTGTCAATCAGTTACCAAGACCAGGCAAGTAATACTTCAACTTACTTCAGTCTTTTCATCTGCAGTTTCACTATCTTTGGGATATTGGGCCTTTAGGACTTCGTATCTGAACTACTACTCCAGTAACATCATAAGTGACTTTCTGCTCCAAACCATCTTATTGCTGCTGTATACTGTTTAGCACCACCACTTTTATGTTACTATTCTCCTGCTCGTATAACTTGGTTTTATGTCATTGAATGGAGTCTAGACTCCTTGGCCTAGCATTCAAGGCTCACAGTTGTGTCCTAACTGCCTTTCTTGCCTTCTCTTCCTAAACACTCTCTCGACCTTCTGACGATTCTATTTTTCTCCAAAAATGTACTTTCTTCCTCCTGTGGTATTATGTAATAGCCGTGCACTTTTGAACCACTCCCGTTCTCTTCCTTTTCTTTATTATAAACCCCACCTAGTCTGTAAGACCCGGCTTAAATTCTATCTCTCCTGTGAAGCTGCCTGTCCTCTGAGCTCTGAATACACATACATGCCTGTTACTAGTCATTGGACGTTAACCTGATAGTACTTTGACACTTCTTGAGTTACGATGAGCTTTATCTCATCACTTTTTTGCTATATAACACTTTTTAAGTGGAGTGTGTTTACATTTACTATTTTAGCCGGGTCTTCTTTTTACAGGTGAGGATAATAAGATCCAGTAACCGGTCTTTAAGAAATGTTTCCAATGGCTCCTTTACTATCCTCAAGGGAAATTCATAGATAATATAATGTACCTACAGACAGAATTTTAAAAAATTAATATAGTACTGTGACTGTAATATAAAGGAAATATTAAAGGAAAGTAATTTGCAGTATTATTATTTCAATATGCAAATACTCAGGCAAAATTATACTAGAAAGCAAGAAAAAGCCCTACAGATTTACAGACCTCCCAGCTTTCACTGCTGTTCTGTGCTGTACCTAGTTAAGCAATTTAAGAGCATGACAGATCTTGACACTTAATACAGTTAATATGTAAAGCAACAAATATGAGTAGCTTTTTATCTTTTCTGTGTAGTGTGTGGTTAATATGGCTTGAGTTACAAAATTTAAATTTAAAATTATTGGGAGACAAAAATACTACTTGTTAAATGATTGAAACACTTTTTTTTATTGCATGTCTAGCTTCACTTTTGGAATCCCTGGGTGGTGCACATGGTTAACGCTTTTGACTGCTAACTGAAAGGTTGGAGTACACCCAGAGGTGCCTTGGAAGAAAGCCCTGGTGACCTACTTTTGAAAAATCAGCCGTTGAAAACCCACACAGTCCTAGGGGTTAGGGTTTACAACATATGTTTTTGGGAATTCAATCTATAACATGTACCTTCATATTATTTAAACCACCAGTCCCAAAAGATGAGTTGTGTCTGCAAATATTGAGAGAAATCGTTACAGAGAATCAGGTTGATCAGGTTTTTTATCTCTATAAAGGTGAGACTGTTGGCTAGTTGTGACAAGAATTGTGTTTTGACTATAATCCCCCCGTTGTAAAAATATTTTTGATGAAAATATACGCAGCAGAACACATACCCATTTAGCAATTTCTGTATGCACAATTTACTGACATTGATTACATTCTTCACATTGTGTCACCTTTTTCACTATCTCTACTCATTATTTCACCATCAATCACTTAGACTCACTGCCTCCTAAATTTCTCATCTGTGCTTTAGAGTTACCGTTTTCAATTTAATCTCATATATATATATATATATAATTTTTTTTTTAAAGTGCAGTGCTCAAGGCAAACATTCTTTACTAATTCAGCTGAGCTGTTATTTAATTTTGGGGCCTAGTGGCACAGTGGTTGAGAGCTACGGCTGCTAACCAAGAAAGGTCAGCAGTTCGAATCTACCAGCTGCTCCTTGGAACCCTATGGAGAAGTTCTGCTCTGTCCTGTAGGGTCGCCATGAGTTGAAATTGACTCAGAGCAATGGTTTTGGTTTTTTGTTGTTGTCGTTTAGTTTAGAGATGACTTCAACAGATAGTTTTGGTTCAGGGTTCAAAGATTTTCTTAGGGCAACAGATTTGAGAGTTCTCCTTTAGTCTCAATGGGTCTGGATTCAAAAAAAAAAAAACCGAAATTCTGTTCTCCACCCCCTCCTCCCCAACATCAGTATTCATCTATTGAGTCCTCGACCAAAACATTCAGTAGTGGTAACTGGGCACCATCCAGTTCTTCTGGTCTCATGGCAAAAGAGGCAGTAGTTCGTGGTGGCAGCTAGACGTGCAGTCAGTTCCTTCTTCGATTCCTGGATCATCTTCCTCTGCTGCTCCAGGTGAATAAGGACCGTTGTATTTTGGATGGCCACTGGCAAGCTTTTAAGACCTCAGGCACTACTCACTTAACTAGGGGTTGGGGGTGGTGTTAAGGACAGATAGTTTAAAAACAGTGTTAAGCCACTTGACTGGACAGTCCCACAAAGCCACGACCCTAAATCTTTGAACCAACAGTACTAATCTCATGAGGTGCTTGGTTGCATCTAACCTCCTTTTTTTCTAAAACATAAAAAGATAAGATCCCTTTGTAGAACCCAGCTATGTATACAAAACACCTTAAAGTACAAAGGCCAGGCCTGGAGGGGCTGCGATCTTAGTTTTTTAAAGTACTTGTTCCTGTAATGGCAAAGATTTCCCTATGAAGCCATAAGACATGATGCTTGATTGATTGCAAAAAGCCCTTAAATAGGAGTATCTGTAGATTGCTGGAAAGCTTCATTCTGTACGGTTGTACAATTTCCGAAGGTATGCTGAGACCAAACTGGGACCGTTCAGCACAATTAAACATTCTGAAATTTATGGTTGACTAAGTAGTTACATTGTAATAATTTTAAAAATTTGATGTCTCATTCTTAAGAATTAATGACATTCTAACTTATAGAGAAGAGTCCTGTGGAGATAACTAAGTGGTTTAACTTGATTCTTAGGATATTTGTCATTGTAAAACTTCTGGTTTTTCTTTTGCAGATTGCCTTGAGAAACCTTCTAGTACAAAAAGTTTGTGGGACAAACTTCATTTGGTAAGTTTGCTTTTACTTTTCTACCACTCTCTCTGTGCTGTTTTGAGACAGGGAAAAACTAATTTATAGGTTGATTTCTGAGATGTTTGTTCGTTTTCATATTTATTTAGATGAGCTTTTTTAATATTCATTTCAGTATCTCTAAATACGGTGTATTTGAATTTTTCATTGGGTCTCAGGCTAGGTTACTTTTTTCCATATATAATTATGCTGTAATGTAATACACTATGCCTGAAAACTTGCGTTTAAATAGTTATTTTATGAGTTGCAGTCCTAATCTCTTATTTAAAATAAGCAATCCTCATCAACCTGGAGTTCTTCTAAATTTAAACTCTTTATTTTTATATTGAGTTTTCTTAAACTGGTATGTAGCTACATGAAAATTGAGACCTCTTACTACTAGAGGTAGTAGTATTAATATAAATTTTAACTAGAAAGCAAGCTCTGAAAAATTTATTAGACCTGGTGCCATTGTGGAAATTAATCCTTGTCCTGTCTTAGTATGTTTTCCAAGATCCATATATATCTCTTATCCATACCCATTGCTGTTGAGTTGATTCCAACTCATAGAGACCCTATAAGGACAGAGTAGAACTGCCCCATGGAGTTTCCAAGGAGTGCCTGGTGGATTTGAACTGCCGACCTTTTGGTTAGCAGCTGTAGCTCTTAACCAGTATGTTATCAGGGTTTCCGTATATCTCTTTCAACATACTATATCTTCACTACTGTCTCTTGTTTCTACCATCTGTTAATTTAGGGAGTTATAATCCACTTTTAGTGAAAAGGGAAGTCGTTGCTTTAGTCTTAAATTTCTAAATCCAGATGATTCCCTTGTTCAGGAACCTTTAGCTTGACATTGCCTCCAGAATAAGGATCAGGCTCCTTAGTGTGGCATTTAGAGCTCATTACAAGTGGGCTTTAAATTCATCTCCTGCAACTAGTCATTCATTTTCCCCAGGCACCTCATGCACCTCTTGTTCTAGCTACAGTCACCTACTTATTATTTCTCAAATACTTTCTTTTTTTTTTTCTGCACGTGCCATGCTTGTTCCCCATTGTCTCTGTAGCTCAAAATCTGTCTGGTCCAGCTATTCAAAGCATGAGTCTTCCACGAAGCCTTCATTGAGTTTCCAGATCAGAATCAGTTTCCTTTGTCTTTTACATTACTGTAGAATTAATACTTACACATCTCTTAACACACTCTCTTAGTTGTATTTGTTTGTCACCTCCATAGGATTGTGGACTCCTTGAAGGCAAGAATCATCCTCATATTTTAATTTCCAGTTCACACAAACACTCCTTGATTCTTGGGATACCAGTGTCATCTCACTATAAATCCATTTTGACTAGGCTTTTTTGTTTCGTTTTTTCTTTTTAAGAACAAGGGAGGAGAATAGATTCTTTGGGGTTCCAGGAGGGATTAGTTATCATAATGAAGTTGATCCATGGTACCTGTTTTTTTTTTTGTTGTTGTTGATTTTGTATTTGCTGAGTCTTTATGTTTTTTCATTTTGATGTGTACAATTGTTAGTTTCCCTTGTGGTTACCTTAATATTTACTCCTATTTTTCTAAGTTTAAACCAATCTTTTGTTTTTTTTATATCACCGTGACTTCCTCTCCGTATGAAAGATCTATGGTTACACTTTTTAGTCCCTCTTTTTTGTTTTAATGTCATCTTTTACATACTGACATCTCTGTTTCCCTCTTTTTGGCATTTTAGCTTTAATTTATTTTTGTGATTTCCCTATCTGGGTTTATATCTGGTTGCTCTGTCCCGTGATCTAGTGTTGGGTTGTTATTTGATGTTATTGATTTCCTAACCAGAGGACTCCCTTTAGCATTTCTTGTAATTTTGGTTTGGTTTTTGCAGATTCCCTAAACTTCTGTTTATCTGGAAGTGCCCTAATTTTGCCATCAAATTTGAGAGACAGTTTTGCTGGATATATAGTTCTCAGCTAGCAGTTTTTTTCCTTCAAGGCTTTATATATGTCATCCCATTGTCTTCTTGCCTGCATGGTTTCTTCTGAGTATTCAAGCTTAGTCTTGTTGACTCTCCTTTTTGTTTATTCCTAGCCACTTTTAAAAATTCTCTATCTTTTGTTTTGGCCAAGTTTGGTTATAATATGTCTTGGTGACTTTGTTTTGGGATCTACCTTGTGTGGGGTTCAATGAGCATCTTGGATAGATATCTTCTCATCTTTCATGATATCAGGGAAGTTTTCTGCTAACAAATCTTCAACAATTCTTTCTGTATTTTCTGTTATCCCCCTGCCCCGTTCTGGTACTCCAGTCACTTGTAGATTATTCTTCTTGATAGAGCCCCACATAATTCTTAGGGTTTCTTCATTTTTTAAAATTCTTTTATCTGATTTTTCCTCAAATAAGTTGGTATCAAGTGTTTTATCTTCAGCCTCACTAATTCTGACTTCCATTGCCTCAATTCTGCTCCCGTGACTTTCTGTTGAGTTGTCTAATTCTGAAATTTTACTGTTAATCTTCTGAATTTCTCTTTACTGTCTCTCTCTGGATTCTTGCAGCCTGTTAAATTTGTCACTGTGTTCTTCTTTAATCTTCTTAAATTCCTCTGTTGCTTTGTCTGTGTGTTCCACGTTTTGCCAGATCTCCTTCTTGATCTCTTGAGGAGTTCTGTATATTAATCTTTTGTATTCTGTCTCAGGTAATTCCAAGAAATTCTCTTCCTCCAGAAGATTTCTTGATTCTTTGTTTTGGGAGCTTGCTGAAGCCATCATGGCCTGCCTCTTTGTGTGATTTGATATTAACCGTTGTCTCTGAGCCATCAATAAGTTACTGTATTTATTTATTTTATCTTTGCTCACGGTCTCCTAGCTTCTTGTTTTGATATATGCCCAACTAGGCTGCTCATGTGGGCTGGTTTGATTATTGGCACCCTTGAAGCTGTAATGTCTTGTCATCAGTTGGTTAGATCTGTTACTAGGTGTGTGAGCTCAGGAGTCTGTTTAATTTCTTGCATGGTTTTAGCTCAGGTGTACAGGTTGTCATTCACCAAGTGTGTGGTGCAGGCTCTCACCTACAGTCCTAGACGGGCAGGGGTGATTGGAGTAGGTACAGGTACCTGGCTGCAGCAGGGGGTCACACGTTGAGCAAGGCAGGGGGCTGATGGCTGCCCCTGAGTGTCTGGGAGGAAAACGTGTCCCTGTTCCCTGGAGTGCATAGGTGGGTGGGTTTTGCATCTGGACTGTGGGCACCCAGTGCTGTTGGCTGTAAGGACTGGGTGGCACCACTTATTCTTGGACCCCTGTTGCAGGTGGCTAGGTGGTGGGAGTGGAGCCACCAATCCTCAGGCCCCTGATGTGGGTAGGTGAGGACCCTGCTTAATGGGCAGAACAGTGTCAGATGTCATGAACCTACCATTTTACCATATAGCTGATAGAGTGAAGTTAGGCTTCAGGTATATACCCTGTTGTACTGTGCTAATGAGGGCCTACACTGTTGAAATGGGCCCATGGGGGTCTGTGCAGGGGTGTAAGGCATTCACAGTCCATGGACCCCTCATGTCCGTGCCTAGGCAAAGGAACTGTGCCTGCCTTGGGTTCCCAGCTTAGGGGAGCTGGCAGATTATTTTTTCCTGTTTGTTAATTTGTTCCCTCTCCAAGGGCGCATTACAGGTCCTACTTCCGGCGGCAGCTGGCAGTTGCTGAAGCTGGCCTGGGATGCAGTGCAGAGTGGGGAGGGAGCAGGTAACTGGGAGATAGGTTCTTCCCAAATGGGGTGTTTTTTGATCCATGTAGGTTAGACACATATCTTTTTGTTTTGCTGATTGAGTGCTGGCTTTCACTGGTTCTGGGGGCTTGAGTAGCCTCTCTGCTGCTTGGTCTCTCCTGATGTGGAAAACGCGTCCTGAATACCACTGGTTGCCTCACCGCGCATGCTGGCCTATTCAGCCTGCAGGGTGCCAGTTCCCGCCAGGCCAGGTCTGGCAACTCCTTGCTGCTTCTGAAACGTCTCTCCCTTCCCCTGCCACTCAGTCCGATTCCTCAACTTTGCCTTTGATGTTTAGGGCTCCTAGATTTTGATGTATAATTGATTCACTTGTTTTTTCAGGTCTTCATTGTAAGAGGGACTGGCAGTGACTGAATACCCTTCCATCTTAGCCCCATCTACTTTTAAGAAAAATATATTGAAGGATTATATATATGTAATCTGTATTCTCTTAGTCTGAGTTGGTCAGTATGTCACTTGGTTAATTTATTCTTGTTTGCAAGTGTGGGTTTTAGTTTTTTAGTAAAGAATTGAGTACTTTCTCCTTAACGGATACCCAAAAAGTGAGATACTTGTTCAGTGTTACTGTTAATGGCTGTGGAGTCAGTTCTGACCAATGGCGACCCCATGCGTTACAGAGTGGAACTGCTCTATAGGGTTTTCTTCGCTATACTCTTAACAGAAACAGATTGCCAGGCCTTTATTCCACAGTAGAGTAAATGATGCTGTACCTTTGTAAAGATTTCTCACAAGTCACATCCATGGCGTGGTCCTAATGATGCAGCTTAGAGAAGTCTGTAGGTCCCAGCTGTCAAATCCTCAAGCATATATTAAAATAAGAGAAATCATTTGACATTGACGTTGGAATAGGAATCTCTTCCTTCAGTTTACCATTGCTGCTAAAAGCAACCCATTGCCACTGAGTTCATTCCGACTCGTATTTTTAACCCTCACAGTATGATTTCATCTTGATTATATCTGCAAAGACCTTGTTTCCAAATAAAAGTCAAATTCTAAGGTAACAGGGGTCAGGACTTGAATATATCTTTTTGAAGGACACTGTTTAACCCACTACACTATAACATTCATGCATTTAAAGTATGCAACTGAATGGCTTTTAGTCTTTACATAGAGTTGTGTAACCATCATCACTGTGGTGCAAATGGTTAGTGCACTTGGCTGCTAACTCAAAGTTTGGAGGTTTGAGTTTACTCAGAGGCGACTTGGAAGAAAGGCCTGCCCATTTACTTCCGAAAATACCTGTGTAGTACAGTTCTACTCTGATACACATGGAGTCGGCATCAGTTGAAATCGACTCTACAATAACTGGTACTATTCCACAGTTTGTTTAACCATCAGTTGACATTTGGGTTTTTTCCACCTTTTGGCTATTATGAATAATTCTGCTATAGACATTTGTGTACAAGTATTTTTATGGCCACATATTTTCATTTCTCTTCGGTATATCCCGACAAGTCCTGGTCAAGCGCTAGGCTGCTAACTGAAAGGTCGGTGGTTCGAATCCACCAGCTGCTCCATGGGAGAAAGATGTGGCAGTCTGCATCTGTGAGGATTATATTCTTGGAAACCCTATGGGGCAGTTCTGTTGTGTCCTACAGGGTCACTCTGAGTCAGAATCAAGTCTATGACTTGGTTTAGGTTTTTGGGGGTATATACCAGGGAGGACTAATCTTTCCCTTGTGTCTTTGGTCTTCTTCATTCTCCCCTGCTCCAGCCAGGATGGGGCCAGTAGATGTACCTTAGATGACCGCTTGCAGGCTTTTGAGGACCCGAGTCGCTACTCAACCACAGTCGAATGTAGAACATTCTCTTTGAAGACTATGTTATACCAGTTGAGCAAGATGTCCCCCGAGACCATGGTCCCCAGGCTTCAGCCCAGTAGCTCGGTCTGTCAGGGCGTTTGGATGTGTCTGTGAAACTTCTATGACTTTGCCCTGGTCAAGTTGTGCTGACTTGCCCAGTATTGTGTATTGTCTTACCCTTAACAAAAGTAACCACTTATCTACTATCTGGTTAATATTTTTCCATCCCTATCCATCCCCTCCCTCATAACCATCAAAGATTGTTTCTTTCCTTGTGGAAACATTTTCATGTGTTTTTATAATAGTGGTCTCATACAGTATTTGTTATTTCATTATTGACACTTCACTCAGCATAATGCCCTCCAGATTCATCCATGTTGTGAGATGTTTTGCATCATTGTTCTTTATCGTTGTGTAGTATTCCATTGTGTGTATGTATTGTAGTTTGTTTATCCATTCATCTGTTGATGGGCTCTTAGGTTGTTTCCATCATTTTGCTATTGTGAATACTGCTGCAGTGAACATGGGTGTGCATATGTCCGTTCATGTGACAGATCTTATCTCTCTAGGACATCTTAGGAGTGGGATTGCTGGATCATATGTTATTTCTATTCCTAGCTTTTTAAGGAAGTACCATATTGTTTTCCAAAGTGGTTGTACCATTTTACATTCCCGCCAACAGTGCATAAGAGTTCCAGTCTCCTTGGGGATTCTTCCCTTTTCATATTAAGTTTATGATTAGTTTTTCCACCTCGTTAAATAATGCTGTTGGTATTTAGGTCAGAATTACATTATAATTGTAAATTGCTTTGGGTAAAATTGACATTTTTACAATGTTGAGTCTGCCTATCCATGAGCATGAAATGTTTTCCATTTATGTAGGTCTCTTGGTTTCTTGCAGTAGTGTTTTGTAGTTTTGTTTGTATAGGTTTTTTACGTCCTGGTTATATTTATTTCAAAATATTTTATTTTTTTTTTAGGGGCTGTTATAAATGGTATTGGTTTCCTAGTTTCCTTTTCATAGTTCTCTTTATTGGTGTGTAGGAATCCAACTGATATTTATATGTTTGTCCTTTTTCTATTTATATTTTTTGTCCTGCTACTCTGCCAAATCTATTAGTCCCACTAGCTTTCTTGTAGAGTCTTTAGGGTTCTCTATGTCCAGTATTGTATCATCTGCATATAGGGATAGTTTTACTTGTTGGTGTTAGGTGCCGTCGAGTTGGTTCTGACTCATAGTGACTCTGTGTACCACAGAATGAAACACTGCCTGGTCTTGCACCACCCTTACAATCATTGCTATGCTTAAGCCCATTGTTGCAGCCACTGCATCAATCCATTTTGTTGAGGCTCTTCCTCTTTTTTGCTGTCGCTGTACTTTGCCATGCATGATGTCCTTCTCCAAGGACTGATCCCTCCTGACAACATGTCCAAAGTATGTAAGACGTGGTCTTGCCATCCTTGCTTCTAAGAAGCATTCTGGTTGTATTTCTTCGAAGACAGATTTGTTTGTTCTTTTGAAGTCCATGGTATATTCAATATTTTCTCCAACAGTACAATTCAAAGATGTCAGTTCTTCTTCGGCCTTTCTTATTCATTGTCCAGCTTTCACATGCATATAATGTGATTGAAAATACCATGGCTTGGGTCAGACATACCTTAGTATTCAAGGTGACACCTTTGCTTTTATTCCTTACCAATTGGATACCCTTTATTTCTTTTTCTTGCCATATTGCTGTGGGTAAGACTTCCAGCACAGTGTTAAATAGGAGTGGCATCCTTGTCATGGTTTGGTACTCGGGACATGTTTTCAGCCTGTCTCCATTAAGAATGATGCTGGCTGTTGGTTTTGTATAAATGCTCTTTATTATGTTGAGGAATTTCCCTTCTGTACCTATTTTATTGAGAGTTTTTACCAGGAATGGGCGTTGGTCTTTATCAAATGCCTTTTCTGCATCAATTGAAATGATCATTTGATTTTTATCTTTTTTTTATGTGGTGGATTACGTTGATTGATTTTCTAATGTTGAATTATCCTTGCATACCTGGTATGAATCCTATTTGGTCGTGGTGGTGTTTTTTTATTTTTTGATATGGTGCTGAATTCTGTTGGCAAGAATTTTTGCGTCTATATTCGTGAGAGATACTGGTTTGTAATTTTCTTTCTTTTTTTTTAATGGTGCCTTTGCGTGGTTTTGGTGTCATGGTTATGCTGGCTTCATAGAATGAATTTGGAGGCATCCGTTTTTTTGCTGTGTTCTGAAATAGTTTGAGTAGTATTGGTATGAGCTCATCTTACCTTTTCAATCTCTTTTCTTGTTATGGGTCTTTTCAGATTTTCCACCTCAGTTCTTGTTAGTTTAGGTAGGTAATGTGTTTCTGGAAATTTATCCACGTCCTCTAGGGTTTCAAATTTTTTGGAGAACAGTTTTTCACTGTACTCTGTTATGATCCCTTTTATTTCTGTTGAGTGAGTTGTAGTGGCCCCCATCTCATTTCCTATTTGGGTTATTTGCATTCTCTCCTGTTCTTTTGTCAGTTTGGCCAGTGGTTTGTCAATCCTTTCAAAGGACCAACTTTTGGTTTTGTTGATTCTTTCTCTTGTTTTCTCTATTTCACCTATTTCTGGTCTCATTTGTATTATTTCCTTTCTGGTGGATGTGGGATTCTTTTGCTGTTCTGTTTCTATTTGAGTTGTAAATCTATTGCTTTGACTTCATTCTTTCATAATATTTTATTTAAAATTACTGTTTAAATAGCTTATATGATTTTCTCCTAGAATCTCCCATTATACAGTTTAGCATATGACTGAAATGTCTTAACCATCAAGAAGGTAGATTGGCTGCAGTAAAACCATAAGTGAGTTGTCTTTGAAGCAGTATTTGGAGAAGGGCCTTTCTTTTTCTTACATTCATATTGTTTCAGTTAATAAATTCAATGGGTAGATAAGGTGACACATATCATTAAAAGGTACCTGTTGCTAATTACTGTCCAGTTTGTTCTGAGTTATGGTAACCCATGTGTCACAGAATGAAATATTGCCCAGACCTGTGCCATCCTCTGGATCACTTGTATGTTTGCGTCCATTGTTGTGGCCACTGTGTATTTTGAGCGCATTCTAACGTGGGGGGCACATCCTTCAGCACTATATAGGGCAATATTCTGCTAAAACCTGTGTGCCATGAGTGACCCTGCTGGTGTTTGAGATACTGGTGGTATAGCTTCCAGTATCATAGCAACACAGAAGCCACCATAGTAAGACAAACTGACAAAACAAGTTGGTGGAAAGGTACCTAACTTACCTTAAATATAAAGTTACTTTTAAAATTCACTGGCTCCTCAACATTTCATAATTTTTATATCATTCATGGATTTACCCATATTCTGATAGTGGGCTGGAACATTAATGTATCCTAATTTATTGATGTGTGTTCTCAGTGGACAACAGAACCTGTGATGTAGAGAAATGATTACACATAAAATCTTTTTAATTCTAGCAATGAGATATTTGCTAAGACTTTGAGAGAATTCAGGGTTAAAATCTTTGCAAGAATTTGAAATTTTCTTGGAGGGTAGTTTCTGGTTTTATTGATTCTATTGTTTTTCTAGTCTCTATTTCATTTATTTCTGGTCTGATCTTTATTATTTCCTTTCTGCTGGTGGCTGTGGGCTTCTTTTACTGTTTGTTTGAGTTGTATAGTTAATGTTTTGATTTTTTGTCCGTTTCTTGTTTTCTGATGTGTGTATCTGTTGCTATAAATTGACCTCTTAGCACTGCCTTTGCTGTGTCCCAAAGGTTTTGGTATGATGTGTTTTTATTCTCATTTGATTCTAGAAATTTTTCGATTTTATCTTTGATTTCTTCTTTTACCCAGTGGTTTCTCAGCGAGGTTTTAATTCAGTTTCCATGCATTGGTATTTTTCTATTGCGTTTTCTGTTACGAATTCCTACTTTTATGGCATTGTTATCAGAGAAGATGCTGTGTATTATCTCAGTGTTCTGGATTTTTTTAAGGGTTGCTTTGTAGCCTAAGATATGGTCTATTCTGAAGAACATTCCACGTGCGTTGGAAAAGAATGTGTACTTTGCTGCTGTTGAGCGGGGTGTTCTATATATGTCTATGAGGTTAAGTTAGTTGATTGTGGCCTTTAGATCTTGTGTATCTTTGTTGATTTTCTTTTTAGGTGTTTGGTCCTTTACTGAGAGCGGCATGGTGAAGTCTTCTGCTATTATTGTGGAGCTGTCGATCTCTCTTTTCTGTGCTGCTGGAGTTTGTTTTATGTATTTGGGAGGCCTGTCATTGGGTGCATAGATATTTATTATGGTTATGTCTTCATGGTGGGTTGTCCCTTTAATCATTATGTAATGTCCTTCTTTGTCTTTTCTCATGGATTTTGCTTTAAAGTCTCTTTTATCTGAGATTAATACTGCTACTCCTACTCTTTTTTTGGTTGCTGTTTGCCTGATACATTTTTTCCATCCTTTGATTTTTAATATATTTATGCCTTTGTGTCTTAAGGCTTGTGTGTTGTAGACAGCATATTGATGGGTCCTGTTTTTTATCCATTCTGTTGCTCTCTGTCTCTTTATGGGTATATAAGCTGTTTACATTCAGTGTGATTATCTACAGCTGTGAGTTTATTGCTGTCATTTTGTCGTTGGACATTTGGATTGTTTCCACTTTTTGGCTATCATGAATAATGCTGCTACAAACATTTTTGTACATGTTTTTGTGTGGACATTTGTATTTAATTCTCTTGGCTATATATTTAGGAGTGGAATTGATGGGTCATATGGTGACTCTTTTTTAAGTTTATTAGGGACTACCAGACTCCTTCCATAAAGGCTGTACCATTCCTAACAGCAATATATAAGGGTTCCAGGTTCTTCACATTCCACGTACATTTTTTTACATTAATGTCTTCTTCATTGGAATTGCATTTTTAGTTATCTGACAGCTTTTAACAGCTTTGCAAAACATACCAAAATTCACTCTATTTAAGTTGTTTAAGAGATAGTAGTTTTTGAATGTGTATGTAATGTTGTCATTAGAAATTTAAAATTGTAACACCATTTGTATCACATTAGGACAGCTCTTTTTTTTTTTTTTTTTTAATCTAGTAGGTGTTTCTTTAAAGTGATCTTTAAAAAGTATCTCTGCAACAACACCTAACTTTTTTAATAAGGTCATGCCCTCAGGAATAATCTTGTTTCTTTGCCCTCTCCTCTCTCTCCTCTCCTTTTTAATTAATTCCAACAGGTGGCCACTTTGCACACCCTTACCACATCATATTAAACAGCAGTTCTCTGTTATTCTCTATCTCTATACCCTGCTTTATTTTCATCATAACACTTAATCAGCTACCTGGTATTATATTGTATTATTTGTTTCTCGTTGGGGAAAGACAGTAAAATTGAGCTCCATGACTCTGTTCACAGCTGTCTTCCCAAAAACCTAGAATGGTGCCTGTAATATAAAACCTGTTGCCATCAAGTTGATTCTGACTCATAGCAACCCTATAGGACAGAGTAGAACTGCCCTGTAGGGTTTAGGGTTTCCAAGGAGCGGCTGGTAGATTCAAACTGCTGACCTTTTGATTATCAGCCAAGCTCTTAACCACTGCACCACCAGGCCTGTAATATAAACCAAACCCGCTGTTGTTGAGTCGATTCTGACTCATAGTGACCCTATAGGACAGAGCTGAACTGCCACATAGAGTTTCCAAGGAGTACCTGGTGGATTTGAACTGCCAACCTTTTGGTTAGCAGCCGTAGCTCTTAACCACGACGCCACCAGGGTTTCCCGGCCTGTAATGTAAAAAAAAAAAATGTAGTAGGTATTAAATAAATATTTATTGAAATGAGTGAATAAATAAGATCATTTTAGGCTAATTTGGGTTCTTGAGCTAGGCCTGATCTCAAAGGTCTGATTTGGGTTTGGAGAATGATGACTCTTACTTGGTTTATATCTGACCCATCTGGTTCTTCTTTATCTCTGTAGCCTCTAAACACTGGAGTGCTCCAACCCCCTGTCTTTGGTCTTAGCTTCTCAGTCTCTATTCTTGCTCCCTAGTTGTGGGTATGATGCTATCCATGCACTATCTTATACATTTATGTTAATATCTCTAGCATTGATCTCCAGGCTGCTTTAGTGTACTTTCTACTTGGCATGGTCAATTGGATATCTAATAGGCATCTTAAACATAACATGCCTTAAAATATGAATCCCTGTTCTCCCTCTCCTACCTCTGCAGGGGGTAGACAACTTATTTTTATCATGTACTTCTCTCATCAGTAAATGGAAAATCTATTCTTTCTGTTGCTCAGGCCAAAAAGCTTGACTTCTTGCTTTTTTCTTAGCACAAGCCCTGTGGGCTGTATCTTCAAAATATATCCAGAACCCAGCAACCTCTAACCATATCCATCATTACCACTTTGGGCTAAAACACTATGTTATCTCTTGTCTGGATTATTGCAGTAGCCTTCTAACTAATTTCCCCGCTTCCTCCTTCCCTCTTCACCTCTGACAGTCTATTCCCCCACTAAACAGTCAGAGTGACCCTTTAAAATGAATCATCTCATCCAACTCTTAGGCTCACAGCCCCCAAGGGCTCCCTGCTCAATTACAGAGGCCTTGAGGATGCCATCTCAGTTACAGAGGTCTTGAGGTTGGTGGTTTGAACCTGCCAGCTGCTCTGCAGGACAAAGATGTGGCAGCCTGCTTCCATAAAGATTTACAGCCCTGGAAACCCTGTGGGGCAGTTATGCTCTGTCCTGTAGGGTCACTATGAGTTGGAATGACTTGAGGGCAATGGGCTTGGTTTGGTTTTATAAAGATGTCACATGATCTGGGCCTTACTGCTACTTTGGTGTCCTTTCTTCCCTCACTTATACTGCTCTTAGTGTATTTTGAATATTGAAGCCCAGGCTTCCTAAAATAGTCCGTATTTATATAAGTTTAGAAAACCAAAAATGTTAGCTTTGCATGAGACTAGCCTAATCTATTTATAAAAAAATGAAAAACTTAACAAAGATAATAGTGTTATTAATACCCTCCGAGTTTCTAGTTAGGCGTTGTTCCGTACAACCTCTCCCTGATTTTTTCTTTCCCTCCTTTTTTTCCTTCCCTCTTTTCTTTTTTCTCTGCCCTCTCTTCGGCTTCTCTCCCACACCCTTCTTGGCCCCCTTGCCCACCCCATCCCTTGGGCTTCTCTCCCACACACCCCTTTCCAGTTCCTTCCCTCTCCCCCTTTCATCTCTCCTTTCTCCTTCCTCCCTTTCATCTTTTGTGAAAAAATGGCATGGAGGTGGTGTCTGATGCCTTCTAACTTCACAAGGGTAAAGGAGAATCAGTATCAACAGCTCAAGGCTGATTCCCATGAGGCGGAGGTCAGACATGCCTCCTCTCTCCACCATCTTTACCAGTTCTGACACCAGCTGGGCCTCCCAACAACTCTCTACTTCTCTGCCAGGTATAATAATTGCTTGCAACAGCCATACAGAACTCTCAGACCATACTCATGGGCTTTATTAGGGAAGTTGTTGTTGTTGTTAGGTGCCGTTGAGTTGGTTCCGACTAATAGTGACCCTATGCACAACAGAACGAAACACTGCTTGGTGGTGGTGGTGGTTGTTGTTAGGTGCCGTTGAGTTGGCTCTGACTCATAGTGACCCTGTGCACAGCAGAACGAAACACTGCGTGGTCCTGAGCCATCCTCAAAATCCTTGTTATGCTTGAGTTCGTTGTTGCAGCCACTGTGTCAGTCCACCTCATTGAGGGTCTTCTTTTCTGCTGACCCTATACCCTGCCAAGCATGATGTCCTTCTCCAGGGACTGATCCCTCCTGACAACATGTCCAAAGTATGTAAGACGCAGTCTCACCATCCTTCCTTCTAAGGAGCATTCTGGTTGTGCTTCTTCTAAGACAGATTTGTTCGTTCTTTTGGCAGTCCATGGCATATTCAATATTCTTTGCCAACACCACGATTCAAAGGCATCAGTAATTCTTCGGTCTTCTTTATTCATTGTCCAGGTTTCACATGCATATGATGCGACTGAAAATACCATGGCTTGGGCCAGGTGACATCTTTGTTCTTCAACACTTTAAAGAGGTCTTTCGCAGCAGATTTGCCCAATGCAATGGGTCTTTTGATTTCTTGACTGCTGCTTCCATGGCTGCTGATTGTGGGTCCAAGTAAAATTAAATCCTTGATGATGTCAATCTTTTCTTCATTTATCATGATTTTGCTCATTGGTCCAGTTGTGAGGATTTTTCTTTTCTTTATGTTGAGGTGTAATCCATACTGAAGACTGTGGTCTTTGATCTTCATTAGTGCTTCAAGTCCTCTTCACTTTCAGCAAGCAAGGTTGTGTCATTTGCATAACACAAGTTATTACTGAGTCTTTCTCCAATCCTAATGACCCGTTCTTCTTCATATAGTCCAGCTTCTCAGATTATTTGCTCAGCATACAGATTGAATAAAAATAGGTATGGTGAAAGAACACAACCGTGAAGCACACCTTTCCTGACTTTAAACCAATCAGTATCCCCTTGTTCTGTCCGAACAGCTGCCTCTTGATCTATGTAAAGGTTCCTCATGAGCACAATTAAGTGTTCTGGAATTCCCATTCATCACAGTGTTATCCATAGTTTGTTATGATCCACACAGTCGAATGCTTTTGCATAGTCAATAAGACACAGGTAAACATCCTTCTGGTATTCTCTGCTTTCAGCCAGGCTCCATCTGACATCAGCAGTGACGTCCCTGGTTCCACACCCTCTTCTGAAACTGGCCTGAATTTCTGGCAGTTCCCTGTCGATATACTGCTGCAGACGTTTTTGAATATCTTCAGCAAAATTTTGCTTGCGTGTGATATTAATGATATTGTTCTATAATTTCCACATTGGGTTGGATCACCTTTCTTGGGAATAGGCATAAATATGGATCTGTTCCGGTCAGTTGGCCAGGAAGCTGTCTTCCATATTTCTTAGCATAGACAAGTGAGCACCTCCAGCGCTGCATCTGTTTGTTGATATTCCATCAATTCCTGGAGCCTTGTTTTTTGTGAATGCCTTCAGAGCAGCTTGGACTTCTTCCTTCATTACCATCAGTTCCTGATCATATGCCATCTCTTGAAATGGTTGAACATCAACTAGTTCTTTTTGGTATAATGACTCTGTGTATCCCTTCCACCTTCTTTTGATGCTTCCTGCATCATTTATTATTTTCCCCATGGGATCCTTCACTGTTGCAACTCGAGGCTTGAATTTTTTCTTCAGTTCTTTCAGCTTGAGAAACGCCGAACGTGTTCTTCTCTTTTGGTTTTCCATCTCCAGCTCTTTGCACATGTCATTATAATACTTTGTCTTCTCGAGACGCCCTTTAAAATCTTCTGTTCAGTTCTTTTACTTCATGTTTTCTTTCTTTCCTGTCTTTTCAGTGACTTCTTTCTTCATGTGTGATGTCCTTGATGTCATTCCGCAACTCGTCTGGTCTTTGGTCACTAGTGTTCAGTGCGTCAAATCTATTCTTCAGATGGTCTCTAAATTCAGGTGGCATGTACTGAAAGTCATATTTTGATTCTCGTGGCCTTGCTCTGATTTTCTTCAGTTTCACCTTGAACTTGCATATGAGCAGTTGATGGTCTCTTCCACAGTTGGCCCCTGGGCTTGTTCTGACTGATGATATCGAGCTTTTCCTTTGTCGCTTTCCACAGATGTAGTCCATTTGAATTCTGTGTGTTCCATCTGGTGAGGTCCATGTGTATAGTCCCCATTTATGTTGGTGAAAGAAGGTATTTGCAATGAAATTCTATTATTCGATCTCCGGCATTGTTTCTATCACCAAGGCCGTATTTTCCAACTACTGATCCTTCTTCTTTGTTTCCAACTTTCGCGTTCCAATCGCCAGTAATTGTCAGTGCATCTTGATTGCATGTTCAATCAATTTCAGAGTGCAGCAGCTGATAAAAATCTTCTATTTCTTCATCTTTGGTCCTAGTGTTTGGTGCATATGTTTGAATTAATAGTCATATTAACTGGTCTTCCTTGTAGGTGTATGGATATTATCCTATCACTGTCAGTGTTGTACTTCAGGATAGACCTTAAAACATTCTTTTTGACGATGAGTGCAACACCATTCCTCTTCAAGTTGTCATTCCCAGCATAGTAGACTATATGATTGTCCAATTCAAAATGGCCAATACCAGTCCACTTCAGCTCACTAGTGCCTAGGATATCGATGTTTATGCGTTCCATTTCATCTTTGGCGATTTCCAACTTTCGTAGATTCATACTTCGTGCATTCCAGGTTCCGATTATTAATGGATGTTTGCAGCTGTTTCTTCTCATTTTGAGTTGTGCCACATCAGCAAATGAAGGTCCTGAAAGCTTTACTCCATCCACGTCATTAAGGTCGACTCTACTTTGAGGAGGCAGCTCTTCCCCAGTCACCTTTGGAGTGCCTTCCAACCTGGGGGGCTTATCTTCCAGCACTATACCAGACAATGTTCTGCTGCTATTCATAAGGTTTTCACTGGCTAATGCTTTTCAGAAGTAGACTGCCAGGTCCTTCTTCCTAGTCTTAGTCTGGAAGCTCAGCTGAAACCTGTTCTCCATGGGCAGCCCTGTTGGTATCTGAATTCTGGTGGCATAGTTTCCAGCATCACAGCAACACACAAACCCCCACGGTACAACAAACTGACAGACACGTTGGGGATTAAGGAAGTAACAGGTTACAGTTCAGGCTGAGGAACACTCAAATATACAGTTCTTCCATCAGGACAGCCTCTTCCCAGCCATGCTTTGCAGCCACAGCTCTCTGTGGCCCTCAGTCTCTGCCCAAAGGCACTCAGCTTTCTCGCTTTGTGGGCCAGGAAGCCCACTGCATCGTGTCCTGCAGGTCTCTCCGGCTGGTTTCTCCTTTCTTGGTGGTGGTGGGCTCTTTTCTCCTGCCTCTGGGATGGCTCATTTCAAGCCCATCATGATGGCAGAACTGACCAGTTCCTTTGGTGGCCTACAATTACCCTTTCACACAGTTCTGCCCCATCACCTGCGTGGGAGTTATAAGTCCATGGCTAGAAAGACTACATACAAACAGTCCATTACACTACATCTTTTTTGCCATTTCTTCTCAACCTATCTCTTTTTTCTTTCTTCCTACCCAACTCAAAGAAGATTCTCCTAAGGTCTTCCCTTTCAATATTTAGTTCAATCAAGAATTACTTGGTTATCTGAATTTATAATTATTGAGCTTTATTTTTGGAGCTCTACAGTATTTGTACTAGCACTTCAGTTTCTGAATTTAGCCTTACTTTCTTGAAGACTGAGTTATCGTGAATGTAGACAATGTAATACAAGAAAAATCTATTGATAGGCTGTAGGTATTTGTGTGGTAAAATCATGCTGTATGGTCTTAAGCCTTTTAGAAGTTACAGCTAGAACTTGGTGTTGTCCTTAAAAACCTACCAAATACTCTCAAACTGATTGTTAAAAACCAGGTAAAGGTATTAGCACAATTTATGTAAGTTTTCAGAACAGTATAGAATATTGGGGTAATAAGACATTTTTTTCTCATTTTGCTTGTTAAGTCAGTTTGGTCCCTACTGATAGGGATCCATTTTGAATTTACAGATAACTACAAAAACACCCTGAAATATTACAAGAATATAGTTTTGTATTTGCAGATTAATTTGAATTATTACTGCTTTATTATTTTCATCCAAGTTTTAAGACATTTATCATATTACTCTTAACATCAGTAATGTGAGCCTTTAATGCATTTTTTGCAGAAAGAATTAAGACCAGGAGGATTTTACAAAGGCACCATAGAGTTTGGATTTAACAAGTGAGAATTAGTCAGTTGATGGTAAACTTTTTCCTGGCTCATTCTGGTTAGTTGTTTAGGTCCATGTGTATGCAGTCTCTTTAATTAGGGTATAGCCAGTTGGGGAAAAATTCTGTCCAATTTTGCCCCCCCCCCCCTTTTTTTTTTTCTTTTTAAGATCTCGGCATAAGGGAAAGAAGAGTCTTGCCAGACACTGAAGGGGTGGGGATCTCTCCTCCTATTCTGGGCCTCCTGTCATGGTAAGTACAAGGAAATGACCAAAAAAAAAAAAAAAATGGAGTTGGATTCTAACCTGACAGTTAAATGGACACTAATAAGTCTGTAAAACCAACCAGTTACCACCAAGTTGATCCTGACTCATGGTGCCCCTT
This sequence comes from Loxodonta africana, assembly GCF_030014295.1. Classification (NCBI taxonomy): domain Eukaryota; kingdom Metazoa; phylum Chordata; class Mammalia; order Proboscidea; family Elephantidae; genus Loxodonta; species Loxodonta africana. Next base: position 26,428,298 of record NC_087360.1, on the reverse strand, counting down.
GTGTCTCAGAGGTGTGCTCCATAGGGTTTTCAGTAGCTGATTTTTTTGGAAGTAGATCAGCAGGCATTTTTTCTGAGGTACCTTTAGATGGACTGGAACCTCCAACCTTTTGTTTAGCAGCCAACCTTGTTAACTGTTTGTAGCACCCAGGGACTTCCAACCAAATTCATAGTTATTCAGTTTTTTTTTTTTTTTTTTTTTGGTAAGAAATTGTTTTACTTTCCCCTGAACTCTTGTCTTGTCCCCTTCTTTCTTTTATTGTTTGGGTAATAATAATTACAGAGTGTTCCAGTGTATGGAGCAATTTCATTTCTGTTACATTAATCCTGTGAGGTGAATGTTTCTTATTTTTCAATCAGCTAGTCAAGTGGAGTCAAGGATAAAATTTTAAATTCATTGTCTTTTATTCCAGGTTACTTCGGAAGTAGGATGTAGTAAAAACTTTTTTTTTCTTTTTTGGGGTGTGTGTTTGTAGGGGGTTGTGATATGGTCATCTGTATGTTCTTTCTGAGTTTACCTTTCTGGACAGAAGCAGGTCCCTTCCTTTCCTGTTCCCTCTCTTTAAGACAGCATTTTTATTCCACAGAAGATGGTACCAGCTCTGCATACCCTGTTTCCTATGCCTACATCTTGACCAAAAAAAGCATATAATGGCCATTTCAGTGACTTGTGGGCCATTTATGGGCCAGCCCAGGCAGAGAATGTGGCCAAGTGAGCTAGCCACATTTTCATCAGTCCTGAGGATACATAATCAGTGCTCCAGGGCCTTTAAAAAAGAAAAGATGCTCTGTGATATTGCCCTGCTTCTACCTTGTGATGTTTCCTAGATCCAAACTCTATTTCATGCTGGTGCACAAAGAAGGAATTGAAAAAGCCATGTTAATTTCAAGCTTCATTAGGGATATGGGTGGAAAATGCTTTTCAGAATTAAAAACAAAAGAAAACTAGTTGTGTAGAAATATCATATTAAAAGGGAGGTGAGGGGAAAGGTAACTGCTCCCGTCTTAAAGCTGAGTCAGTTTTTTCTTAGTTTGTGACATCACAACTTTCTGATGTATACTATACCCAAATATTGATGAACTTTTAATACTATTTCTCTAGACTATATTTGATTTTATTGATTTTTCTACAGAGTTTTTATGCATTGAAAAAGTTTTCACCTAATATGTATATGGCCTGTATGCCAGTGCTAATGAGGGTTTGCACTGCGTCACACACCACATAGATGGTAACATTGTGGTCCTCTTCCCAGAGCTGCTACAGTCTGTGATGCCCAGCAGGCAGTCCTTCCTCCTCTGTTCCCTCTGTGCTGTGCTCTGGAGATCCTCTGGATGCAGTAGTGAAGGGGAGCAGTGTGGTCATGCATCTTGTTTTTTTTAATCATAAAAAAGCACCATAACAAGTTTTTACAAATCTCATGTACAATTCCACCACCAAAGCCCATGAGTTGTATCCCTTTTTAACTAGTCAGTATCCATATATATAAATATGTTTTATATAGTTGGAATCATAACGTAATTTTCTATTTTGTTTATTTCACTAAATTTTCCATGTTGATTCATTAGATTATTATTATTTTTTTTTAAATAATTGTGTTTTCAGTGAAGGTTTACACACCAGTTTAGGCTTCCATTCAACAATTTCTGTACAAGTTATTCAGTGATATTGGTTACATTCTTCACAGTGTGTGACCATTCTCATTATTTCCATTTTGGTTCTGTTTCTATTAATTCAGTTTCCCTGCCCTCTTACATTCTCATTTTTGTTTTAAAGTAATTTTTTACTGTTTGGCTTCACTTAGGTGATTTTTTAAAGGAGCACAGTACTTAGGGGTGGTATTCATTATTTTTTGAGCCAGTCTGTTATTTCGCTATAAGGTGACCACAGGGGTTAGTTTTGCTTCAAGGTTTGAAGAGTATCTCGGGACAAGTAGTTGCAGGGAGTCCTCCAGTCTCAACCTCTCGGATTCATTAGATTCCTAATGTTCATTTTACTAGCTATATAACATTTTTCAGGAGGTCCCTGGGTGGTGCAAACGGTTGGCGCTGGAATACTGCCCTAAAAGTTGGCGTTCGAACCTGCCCAGCAGCATAGCGGAAGAAAGGCTTGGTGATCTGCTTCCGTAAATATTACAGCTAAGAAAATCATACGGAACACTTCTGCTCTATAATACATGGGGTTGTCATGAGTCGAGACTGATTCAATGGCAGTGGGTTTGGTTTTTTTGTTTTATAACATTTTTTAACTTGTTGAACCATTGATTTAAGCAACTATATACTGTATTGTTTTAGCATTTAGGTTGTATATCCTTAATCCATACATTTTGCATGGAGAATTCAGGAGTATCGAACTTACTTTTTATTTCTCATGCATTTAGGTTGTATATCCTTAATCCATACATTTTGCATAGAGAATTCAGGAGTATCGAACTTACTTTTTGCACTGTACTAATTTGAGAGTAACATCTTCCCCTCCCTCTTATACTCCTAAACATTCGTTTTTTTTTTTAATTGTGGTGAAAATACACATACCAGAACATTTGACAGCATAACTACTTCCATATTTATAATTCAATGACACCGATTACATTTTTCATGTCGTGCCACCGTTATTGTTATCCTTTTTCAAGCCATTCTGCCACTATTAGCATAAACTCAGTACCCTCTAAGCAAAAAATGCCCCTTTCCCCTTCCTTCCTCTTTCCCTCCCCTGGGATCTTTGATGTCTATATATTTGCTTATTTCATGTAAGCGAAATCATACAGTATTTGTCATTTTGCGACTGATTTATTTCACTTAGCATAACATTTTCAAGGTTCATCCATGTTGTGGCATGCATCCGAACTTCATTTCTCTTTATGACTGCATAGTACACTACATTTTGTTCATCCATTCATCTGTTGATGGATATTTTGGCTATTGTGAAAAGTGCTGCAGTGAATATTGGTGTACAGGTTTTTGTTTATGTTCCTGCCTTCACTTCTTCTGGGAATCAACCTAAGATTGGCATTGCTGGGTCATATGGTAGTTCTAGGTTCAACTTTTTGAGGAGCCAGCTAAGTGTTTTCCACAGTGGTTGCACCATTTTACATGCCCACCAGCAATGGATGAGGGTTTCAGTTTTTCCACAACGTTGCCAACACTTGTTGTTTTCCCAAAAGTTTTTATATGAGATTGGAGTGTGGTTTTTTCAAGTGTATGAGAAAGCTGGGCAGTGAGTAAGGAAGACCAAAGAAGAATTGAAGCATTTGAATTACGGTGTTGGCAAAGAATATTTAATATAGTGTGGACTCCAGAAGAATGAACAAATCTATCTTGACAGAGGTACAGGCAGAATGCTCCTTAGAAGTGAGGATGGTGAGATTTCGTCTCATGTACTTTGGGCACGTTATCGGGAGTGACCAATTCCTGGAGAAAGGGCAGCATGCTTGGTAAAGTAGAGGGTCATTGAAAAAAAGAACCTTCAACAAGATGTATTGACACAGTGGCTTCAACGGTGGGCTCAAACATAGCAACAGTTGTGAAGATGGCATAAGACCTGGCAACATTGTGTTCTGTTGTACATAAGGTCGGTCTGAGTTGGAACTAACTCAGTGGCACCTGTCATGGATTGAATTATGTCTCCCCAAAAATGTGTGTATCAGTTTGGCTGGGCCATGAGTCCTGGTATAGTATGATTTTCCTATATGTTGTAAATCCTGCTTCTATGATGTTAATAAGGGGGGATGGGTGGCAGTCCTGTTACTGAGGCAGAAGTCAACCTACAAGATTGGATTATATTTTGAGGCAATCTCTTGAGATAAAAAAGAGAGAGGCGAGGGATAGGGGCGGGGGGCTCATACCACCGAGAAAGCAGTGCTGGGAGCAGAGCACGTCTTTTGGACCTGGGATCCCTGCATGGAGAAGCTCCTTATCCGGGGGAGATTGATGAGAAGGCTGCTGGAGAGGGAAAGCCTTCCCCTGGAGCTGATGCCGTGAATTTGGACTTTCAGCCTACTTTACTGTGAAGAAATAAATTTCTCTTTGTTAAAGCCATCCGCTTGTGGTATTTCTGGTATAGCAGCACTAGGGGACTAAGACAGCACCTAACAACAAGCATTAAGAAAATGTATTTGAATGTTTTATAAAGGAAAATTTCAAGCATATACAAAGAGAATAGTACAATGAACACTGACACTATCAATCAGCTACATTAATCATCACTTCTTAGCCACTCTTATTTCATCTTCTAGTCCCCCACCCTCCTGGGATTATTTTGTAGCAAATCCCAAGAATTCTGTCAAAGGGAAAGAATTTCTGATAGCCATAAATAGCAGCCTTAAGAATAGCTACTGGAATTGACGGTGGAGCTTCACTTACTTTCACTTTCACATTTCCTTACATTTTGTCAAGTATTCTTACATGCATTTTACTTGTAGGGGCAGGTAGGGTTTCTTATCCTGGACTACTATATATGAATTTATTTAATAAGAGTTTTGACTAGTTGGCAGTCTCTGCTTTCCCATGTTCTTTAAATGTTTGTTTAATGTTGATTTCCTCTCTGACGTATATACTTACTTTCCTTACCTGTATAGCTTAGCCAATAGCAGAAATGAACCTGGAACTGTGGTGATGGGTCCCTTTTCAGGATTTTATAGGTTACCCCACTGACCTTTCAGAGCTAGATGGAGACTGAGAAGTGCCAGATTCTACAATGCTAAGTGTTCCTCAGGAATACCAGGAAATTGACCGTGGGGAATATACCCTCTCTAAAAAAAAAAAATTTTTTTTTTTTAATACTAATAGTGGAGATAGAAAACGAAAAAAGAAGAACACGCTCGGCACTTCTCAAGCCAAAAGAACTGAAGAAAAAATTCAAGCCTCGAGTTGCAACACTGAAGGATTCTACAGGGAATATATTAAACGATGAAGGAAGCATCAAAAGAAGATGGCAAGAATACACATAGTCATAGTCAGTATACCAAAAGGAATTGGTCGACATCCAACCATTTCAGGAGGTAACGTATGATCAGAAACTGATGATACTGAAGGAAGAAGTCCAAGCTGCACTGAAGGCATTGGTGAAAAACAAGGTTCTGGGAATTAACAAAATACCAACTGAGATGTTTCAACAATTGGATGCAGTGCTGGAAGTGCTCACTTGCCTATGCCAAGAAATTTGGAAGATAGCTACCTGGCCAACCATCTGGAAGAGATCTGTATTTATGCCTATTCCCAAGAAAGGTGATCCAACTGAGCGCAGAAATTATCGAACAGTATCATTAATAGCGCATACCAGCAAAATTTTGCTGACGACTACTCAAAAACGGCTGCAGGAGTATATCGACAGGGAACTGCCAGAAGCTCAAGCTGGATTTAGAAGAGGACGTGGAACCAGGTATATCAGTGCTGATGTCAGATGGATCCTGGCTGAAAGCAGAGAATACCAGAAAGGTGTTTACCTGTGTTTTGTTGACTGTGCTAAGGCATTCATCTGTGTGGATCGTAACAAATTATGGATAACATTGCAGAGAATGGGAATTCTGGAACATTTAATTGTGGTCATGAGGAATCTGTACGTAGATCAAGATGCAGTTGTTCCAGCAGAACAAGGGGATACTGCTTGGTTTAAAGTCAGGAAAGGTGTGCTTCACGGTTGTATTCTTTCACCATACCTATTTAGTCTGTATGCTGAGCAAATAATCTGAGAAGCTGAACTATATGAAGAAGAATGGGGCATCAGGTTGGAGGAAAACTCATTAACAACCTGCATTATGCAGATGACACGACCTTGCTTACTGAAAGTGAAGAGGACTTGAAGCACTTACTGATGAAAATCAAAGACCACAACCTTCAGTATGCATTACACCCCACCATAAAACAAAAATCCTCACAACTGGGCCAGTAAGCAACATCATGACGAACAGAGAAAAGATTGAGGTTGTCCAGGATTTCATTTTACTTGCATCCGCAATTAACACCTGTGGAAGCAGCATCAAGAAATGAAAAGACCCATTGCATTGGGTAAATCTGCTGCAAAAGACCTCTTTAAAGTGCTGAAAAGCAAAGATGTCACCTTGAAGATTAAGGTGCGCCTGATCCAAGCCATGGTGTTTCTATCACCTCATATGCATGTGAAAGCTGGACAGTGAATAAGGAAGACTGAGGAACAGTTGACGCCTTTGAATTGTGGTGTTGATGAATATTGAATATACCATGGACTACCTGGTGGCATAGTGGGTAAGTGCTACGGCTGCTAACCAAAAGATTGGCAGTTCAAATCTGCCAGGCACTCCTTGGAAACTCTATGGGGCAGTTCTACTCTGTCCTATGGGGTCGCTGTAAGTCAGAATCAACTTGAAGGCAACAGATTTACGGGCTACCAAAAGAACAAACAAATCTGTCTTGAAAGAAGTACAGCCAGAATGCTCCTTAGAAGCAAGTATGACGAGACTATGTGGCACATACTTTGGACATGTTATCAGGAGGGATGAGTCACTGGAGAAGGACATCATGCTTGGTAAAGTAGAGGGTCAGGGAAAAAGAAGAAGACCTTCAGTGAGGTGGATTGACACAGTGGGCACAAGCAGAGCAACAATTTTGAGGATGGCGCAGGCCCGGGCAGTGTTTTGTTCTGTCGTGCATAGGGTCACTATGGGTTGAAATGGACTCAAGGGTACCTAACAACAACAATACTAATCAGGTACTGTTTAGAGTTGGGGAGAAATTTGTTTCCAAACTTCTTATCGGGCCAGCACTTTTCAGTTTTTTTTTTTTCTCCTCTATTAACGCCTTCCAGTCTCTATGCTATCATCTATAGCAAAACTAGGCCTCTTTTTTTAAACCGATGAAACTCATAGAAATGATAATTTAAGCAGTTAAGTCAGCTCATGTTTAGCGAAATAATGTTTTTTGAATCATCATTCTCTTAAAAAATCAATGAGTAGTTGGTTCAAATGTTAAGTTATGAGGATTAAATGAATTTTTATGTGTAAAGGGAGAAAATCAGTTCTGTAGCCTACCTTATAGGTAATGTGAAGTGACAGTATTTTTTTTTAAAGAGCGTTTATTTGATATGACTCTGAAAGGTGAATACTTCATGATTTTGTACCCCTGACCTAACTCTCAGTTATGTTATTTTGAAAATCATTAGTGCTATTTTCAGTTTTAAGTAACTACGATAGTTTCATAGGTTGGCTGGATTAGCACCCAAGTGAGTGTGCCAGCAAGAATGAATAAGTAAATGGCTTCTCTGTTTTTTTAACCTGTTACATTATTTCAATTCTGTACTATTAAAAGGTTATAGAAAACTAGGTGAAACAACAACAACAGTAACAAAAAAGAAATAATAGGTGGCTCCATAAAATGATCTTGACAAGAATAAAAATTTAGGCCATATAGTCATAAAGGTTAAAAAGCTAGGTGATGTGGTGCTGAGAAGGCATGTTTTAAGTATATATTTATGTAAGAATTTTCAAAAGCCAGTTTCTCATGTTTCATAGCTTTTTTTTTTTTTTTTTTTTTTTTTACCTATCCACATTGGGTTATGAGGAAAATCTCCCTAAATTCAAAGTCGCTCACATTTTTTTCTCTTTAGTTTTCCTTCAGTGTAAATACTGAGTGTTCTTTAAGTCAAGAATTACCTCTTAAGAATGAATATAGGGTTGGTTAAAAAAAAAAAAAAAAGACAAAAGCCAGCACTTATGATAGAAATATGGGTTCCTTTCAAATGTGACTATGTCCCTTATTATTCCCTTACCTGCTTATTAACCTTAGAGGAAATAAGTAGAAAGGAATAAAACAAAACAGATTGACACAAACATTTCATCTAACAAATTGTTGTTTATAGAGATGAAACGATTTACAGACCTGTTTTACATCCTAGGCACTTACACTTTTGGATGCCCTAAGACACATCATATCAACCTTATTAAAATACACCAACTTCATTAAAATTTTTTTTACCTAAAAAACCTGAGATTTTTGTAATTTCGCTTTTGAAATTATTTGATGATTGGCAGGTATAATTTCTTGACGGTCGTGGTTAGTACCTAGGGAGGTAACAAAATCTAGATGCTAACCGTCAGATAATTTCAGAAACAAAGTTATAAACATTTCAAATGTAGTAAAAGCTTTTATTAAAAAATAGATCGATGGCTTGTTTTCAAATGTCATGAAAGTCTGTATTGAGTAACAGGGGCCCTGGTAGTGCAGTGGTTAAATGCTTGGTTGCTAACTGAAAGATTGGTGGTTCACACTCACCAGCCATTCCATGGGAGAAGGATATGACAGTCTGCTTCAGTAAAGATTTATAACCTTCACAATAGCAAATAAATGGAAACACACCAAAATATTCATCAATGGATGAATGGATAAGCAAACTGTGGTACATACATAGAATGGAATACTACACAACCATAAAGAACAATGGTGAGTCCAGAAAACATAGCATGGATGGACCTGGAGAGCATAATGCTAAGTGAAATAAGTCAAGCATATAAAGACATATATTGCATGATCCCTCTAAGAAGACAAGAATAGATACAGAGAGACCACTGTTCATTGATGGTTACCAGCGGTTGGGATGGGGAAAGTACAGTTTGTACAGGAAAAACTACTTATTTTTGGCGAAGGGAAAGGTGGCACTGATTGTGGATGTAGTGAGCATAGCACAACCAAAGTAATAATGAGCATTTGAGCACACATGGATGGGTATAGGCAAATTGGTATACGGGTAGGCACAGATACGTTCGTAGGTGAGAATGGATAGAAACAGAATCAAAACCATTGCCATTAAGTCGATTCTGACTCATAGTCACCCTACAGGACACAGTAGAACTGCCCTATAGGGTTTCCAAGGAGTGGTTGGTGGATTTGAACTGCTGACCTTTATGGTTAGCAGATGTAGCCCTTAACCACTGGCCCACCAGGGATAGTATCTATAAAAACCAAAAAACCTGACCCGTTCCCATCCAGTCGATTCCGACTCACATCAATCCTATAGGACAGAATAGAATTGCCCCATAGGGTTTTCAGGGAATGGCTGGTGGTTTCGAACTACTGACCTTTTGGTTAGCAGCTTAGCTCTTGACCACTGTGCCACCAGGTCTCCTGGAAATATCTTTGTTTTTGTTCAGTGCCATGGAAAAAAAAAGCTGGTTTCAATTCATAGTGACCCTACGTACAACAGAATGAAGCACTGCCCAGTCCTGTGCCATTCTCACAATCGTTGTTATGCTTGAGTGCATTGTTGTAGCTGGTGTGCCAGTCCATCTTGTTGATGGTCTTCCTGTTTTTTTGCTGACCCTCTACTGTACTAAGCATGATGTCCTTTTCCAGGGCTTGATATCCTCCTGATAGTAGTCCAAAGAATGTGAGACATAGTCTCGCCATCTTTGTTTCTAAGGAGTGTTCTGGTTGTACTTCTTGGAAGAAAGATTTGTTTGTTCTTTTGGTAGTCCATTCAATATTCTTCACCATCACCACAATTCATTGGAATCAGTTCACCTTCAGTCTTCCTTATTCATTATCCAGCATTTGCATGCATATGAGGTGATTGAGAACAGCATGGCTTGGATCAGGTGCACCTCAGTCTTCAAGGTGACATCTTTGCTTTTCAGCACTTTAAAGAGATCTTTTGCGGCTGATTTACCCAGTGCAGTGAGTCTTTTGATTCTTGACTGCTGTTTCCATGGGTGTTGTTTGTGGGTCCAAGTAAAATGAAATCTTTGACAACCTCAGTCCTTTCTCTGTTTATCATGATGTTGCTTATTGGTCCAATTGTGAGGATTTTTGTTTTCTTTTTTAAAATTTTTACTGTGTTTTAAGTAAAAGTTTACATATCAAGTCAGTCTCTTATACAAAAATTTATATACACCTTGCTATATACTCCTAATTGTTCTCCCTGTAATGAGACAGCACACTCTCTCCATTCTCTCTTTTTTGTCCATTCCACCAGCTTCTGACCCCCTCTGCCCTCTCATCTCCCCTCCAGATAGGAGATGCCAACACAGTCTCACGTGTCTGCTTGATCCAAGAAGCTCATTCTTGACCAGCATCATTTTCTATCCAGTTGTCCAGTCCAATCCCTGTCTGAAGAGTTGGCTTTGGGAATGGTTCTTGTTTTGGGCTAACAGAAGGTCTGGGGACCATGACCACTGGGATCCTTCTAGTCTCAGTCAGATCATTAAGTCTGTTTTTTTTTACAAGAATTTGGGGTCTGTATCCCACTGCTCTCCTACTCTCTCGGGGGTTCTCTGTTGTGTTCCCTGTCAGGGCAGTCATTGGTTGTAGCCGGCACCATCTAGTTCTTTTGGTCTCAGGCTGATGTAGTCTCTGCTTTATGTGGCCCTTTCTGCCTCTTGGGCTCATAATTACCCTGTGTCTTTGGTGTTCTTCATTCTCCTCTGCTCCAGGTGGGTTGAGACCCATTGATGCATCTTAGATGGCTGCTTGCTAGCCACTGTCCAAAGTGGGATGCAGAATGTTTTCTTAATAGATCTTATTATGCCAATTGACTTAGATGTCCCCTGGAACCATGGTCCCCAAACCCCTGCCCCTGCTATGCTGAGCTTTGAAGTATTCAGTTTATTAAGGAAACTTCTTTGCTTTTGGTTTAGTCCAGTTGTGCTGACCTCTCCTGTATTGTGTTGTCTTTCCCTTCACCTGAAATAGTTCTTATCTACTATCTAATTAGTGAATACCCGTCTCCCTCTGTCCATCCCTTCCCTGGATTTTTGTTTTCTTAATGTTGAGGTGTAATGCATACTGAAGGCTGTGGTCTTTGATCTTCATCAGTAGGTGCCTCAAATCCTCTTCACATTCAGCAAGCAAGGTTGTGTCATCTGCGTAACATAGGTTGTTAATGAGTCTTCCTCCAATCCTGTTACCCCGTTCTTCTTCCTATAGTCCAACTTCTCAGATTATTTGCTCAGCATATAGATTGAATAGGTATGGCAAAAGGATACAACCCTGATGCATACGTTTCCTGGCTTTAAACTACACAGTATCCCCTTGTTCTGTTTAAACAAGTGCATCTTGAACTATGTACAAGTTCCTCATGAGCTCAATTAAGTATTCCAGAATTCCCATTCTTCGAAATATTTTTTTTCACAGTTCTTCAAAATTTTTCATTCTTTGAAATATTATCTAATTTTTTACGATCCATACAGTCGAATGCCTTTGCATAGTCAATAAAACACATAGGTATCTATAGATAACATGTAAATACAAATGTGTGGGTGTAGTCACAATGTTCAGTGAAGACACAAATAGGGATAGTCCTCAGACATAACCAAACTCTTGCGAGCATTGGCTTTCTGGATTTGAAGGCTTAGGACCATAGTCTCATAGTCAGTTGGTATAACATAATTCACAAAAATCATGATCTGCATCCTAGTAAAGTGAGTAGCATCTGACGTCTTAAAAGCTTGTGAGCGGCCATCTAAGATATAACTATGGGTCTCAGTTCACCAGACATGAAACAGTAAGAAGGCAACCAAAATCACCAGGCAGAAACAAGTCTACAAGAGCCACAACTTCATCTACCCTGAGACCAGAAGAACTAGATGGTGCACAGCTACCATTACTAACCATTCTGACCCAGGGCCACGATAGTTGGTCCTGGATAGGATGGGAGAAAAATATGGAGCAGCACTCAAATTCTTATTTGAGGGGGAGGGGAAAAAAGGGCCAGACAAGCTGGAACAATAGTGAATAGAGGACCTTGAGACTATCGCCCAAGACATGCTTTAAACCTAGAACTGAACCTATCCAGAGATCACCTTTAACAAAATAGCTGAGTGGCACACAAAATAAACGATATTACCTGTAAGACTGGTGCCTTACTTAAACCATCAGTATGAGGCCAAAAGGTCAACAGTTTCTCAAAAGCGAAGATGAGAAGATAAAGGAGCAGGGCAACTGTAATACTAGAAAGGGAACAAACAGAACGCAGTTAAAGAAAATGCTGACACATTGTGATAAATGTAAGTAATGTCACTGAACAATTTGTGTGGAAATTTTCAGATGAGAACCTAACTTGCTGTGTAAACTTTCACCAAAAACTCAATATTATTTGAAAAAAAAAAAAAAAGATTAGAGCCTTGGAAGCCCTGTGGGGCAGTTCTACTTTGTCTTATAGAGTCACTGTGAGTCAAAATCAACTTGATGACAACGGGTTTGGTTTTGGTTTGAGGGAGGTGGGTAGTTGCTATTCAGATCTCTGTATGGCTTTTTCTGTTACAGATTGACACTAAGAGATTGATGTTAGGGAAAGGCTGACTTTTCAAATGGAACAGCTTTAATAGGTATTTCGTATTGGAGTATAGTAGAGCAATAGTTCTTAATCTTTTGGTCATAGAACCTCTTTTTATGTTCTTAAATTATTGAGCTTCCCAAAGAGCTTTTGTTTATGTGGGTTATTTCTCTCTGTATTTACCACATTAGAAATTAAAGCTGAGGTCTATAAAATGTTTTAAATTCATTAAAAATAACAATAACCAATTATATGCAAGTATAAATAGCATTTTTGATGAAAATATGCTATTTTTCCTCATTCTAAAATAGTGAAAAGAATAATACTGTTTTACACTTTTGCAGATATCTTTAATGTTTGGCGTAATAGATGATAGCTGGATTCATGTATCTACTTCTGCATTCAATTTGTTACGATATGTTGTTTTGATTGATAATGTATGAAGAAAATTCAGCCTCACAGAGATATGTAGTTAGAAAAGGAAAGGGTATTTTTTAATAGTTTTTCCAGATAATTGTATTTTCTTTTAGTAGTACACCAAAACTCAACAAGTGGTAGTCCTTTAATGGTAGTTGAAATGTGGAATCTGAAGCTGTTATCAATGAACTTTTTGTTCTCTGTTATATTACATCCAATTGATCTATCTTGTACTTTGAATGGAAATTTTATTTATGAATGATTTTATGACATCATGAATTGGCCATTTGGAAAATAATGGGTTCCTTTGAGTAATGCAGATCTTCCAAATGCTGACATATTTTATTATATAATTAAAAAAAAATCACATTTGGTAATATCACCACTAATCTTTTCAGACAAGTCTTAAGTATTGGAAGGTTGTCAAGTTTATGATGGCAGATAACAGGTTTTCCAAAATTCTTATTTTTGCATAAAAGACTTACCATTAACAATAAATACTCACTATTTATTGTCAGTATCTGGAGATAAGGTATGCCAAATGCCTAAATTACTGTAGTTTGTCTCTCAGTTCTTTTAATTACCTGAAAAACGCACTGCTAGTCTCTTCCAACTCATAGTAACCCCATAGAGTTTCCAAGGTTGTGAACCTCCATGGAAGCAGACTGCCACATCATTCTCCCACAGAGCCACTCACTGGTGGTTTTGGACTGCCAACCTTTCCATTAGCAGGCAACTGCTTTAACTGCTGCCCCTCCAAGGCTCCCTTTTTTAATTAAAATGGTGTTTAATGAAAAAAAAGTGTCTAGCTTGTGACTGAAACGGTTGCACAAGTGCTTTACCTTGAAACAACCATAGTATTTCAGCATGCAGCATATTTTTCTGTGTGTTGTAAAAAATAATTTATTTTTTGTAGTTGTCGAAAATGTATGCAGGAGAACATACCCTAACTCTACAGTTTCAGCATGTACAATTCAGTGATACTGATTACGTTCTTCTAATTTTTTTTTAATTGTGCAACCATTCTCACCCATCTTTTCTGAGTTGTTCCTGTCCCATTAACATAAACTTACTGTCCCCAAAGTTTCCTGTCTAATCTTTTGAGTTACTATTTTCAGTTTGATCTGATAGAGATAAATCTTAAAACAGCATAATGCTCAAGGCAGATGTTCTTTACTAGTTAAGCTAAACTATTATTTGTTTTTAAGAAGACTTCAGGGGATATTTTTGGTTTAAGATTTAAAGATTATCTCATGGCAGTAGTTTCAGTGGTTCATCCTGCCTCCGTGGCTCCAGGAAGTCCGGATTCTATGAGAATTTGAAATTCTGTTCTGCATATTCCTCCTTTTGATTAGAACTCGTCTATATTGTTGTTAGGTGCCGTTGAGTGAATTCTGACTCATGGTGACCCCACATAGAATAGAACGAAACACTGCCGGGACCTGTACCATCCCGACAATCGTTGTCATGCTTGAGCCTATTGTTGTAGGCACTGTGTCAGTCCATCTCATTGAGGGTCTTCCTCTTTTTTGCTGACTCTCTACTCTACCAAGCATGATGTCCTTCTCCAGAGATTGGTCCCTCCTGATAACATGTCCAAAATATGTGAGATGAAGTCTCACCATCCTTGCTTCTAATGAGCATTCTGTATTTGTTTGTTCTTCTGGCAGCCCATGGTATATTCAGTATTCTTCACTAACACTAAGGAAACCCTGGTGGCGCAGCAGTTAAGTGCTATGGTTGCTAACCAAAGAGTCGGCAGTTCGAATCTGCCAGGAGCTCCTTAGAAACTCTTTGGGGCAGTTCTACTCTGTCCTATAGGGTCGCTATGAGTCGGAATTGACTCAACGGCACTGGGTTTGGGTTGGTTTTTGGTCACTAACACTGTAATTCAGAGGCATCAATTCTCCTTCAGTCTTGTCCAGCTTTCACATGCATATGAGGCTGTTGAAAATACCATGGCTTGCATCAGGCGCATCTTAGTCCTCAGAGTGACATCTTTGCTCTTTAACACTTTAAAGAGATCCTTCGTAACAGATTTGCCCAATGCCGTGCATCTTTTTGAGTTCTTGACTGCCGCTGCCATGGGCGTTGATTGTGGATCCAAGTAAGATGAAATCCTTGACAACTTCAGTCTTTTCGCCATTTATCATGATGTTGCTTATTGGCCCAGTTGTAACGATTTTTATTTTCTTTATGTTGAGGTGTAATCCATACTGAAGGCTGTGGTCCTTGATCTTCATCCGGTGTTTCAAGTCCTCTTCACTTTCAGCAAGCAAGATTGTGTCATCTACATATCACATGGTTGTTAATGAGCCTTCCTCCAATCCTGATTTTGAGTTCTTCTTCATGTAGTCCAGCTTCTCGGATTATTTGCTCAGCATACAGATTGAATAAGTATGATGAAATGCTCACAACCCTGATGCACACCTTTTCTGATTTTAAACCACACAGTATCCACTTGTTCTATTCGAACGACTGCCAGTTAGTCTAAGTACTAGTTCCCCATGAGCAACATTTAAGTGTTCTGGAATTCCCATTCATCGCAGTGTTATCCATAATTTGTTATGATCCACACAGTCGGATGCCTTTGTGTAGTCAGTGAAACACAGGTAAACATCTTTCTGGTATTCTTTGCTTTTAGTCATGATCCATCTAATATCAGCAGTGATATCCCTTGTTCCATATCCTTTTCTGGATCCAGCTTGAATTTCTGGCGGTTCCCTGTTGATGTACTGCTGCAACTGCTTTGAATGATCTTCAACAAAATTTACTTGTGTGTGATATTAATGATACTGTTCAATAATTTCCACATTCTCTTGGATCATCTTTCTTTGGAATGGGTACAAATATGGATCTCTTCTAGTCGGTTGGCCAGGTAGCTGTCTGCCAAATTTCTTGGCATAGATAAGTTAGTACTTCCAGAGCTACATACTTTTGTTGAAGCATCTCGGTATTCTGTCGATTCCTGGAGCCATGTTTTTTTCCAATGCCTTCAGTGCAGCTTGGACCTTCAGCACCATGGGTTCTTGATCATATGCTACCTCCTGAAATGGTTGAATGTTGACCAATTCTTTTTGGCACGGTGACTCTGTGTATTACTTCCATCTTCTTTTGATGGTTCCTGCATTGTTGAGTATTTTCCCTGTAGAATCCTTCAGTATTGCAACTCGAGGCTTGAATTTTTTCTTCAGTTCTTTCAGCTTGAGAAATGCTAAGCATGTTCTTCCCTTTTGGTTTTTTGTCTCCAGGTGTTTGCACATTTCATTATAGTACTTGAGCTACCCTTTGAAATCTTCCGTTCAGCTCTTTTAGTTCCTCATTTCTTCCTTTCACCTTAGCTACTCTACTTTCTTTAGTGAAATGAGCACCAGTGCCTTGATGGTGCTAAGGCACTAGCAGTTTTACCCACCAATTCTTTTTGCACCACTAGTGCACATGTCCACACAGTGAAAGAGCAGATAATGTTGTATTACTATGAAAATGGTTTTGACTCACAGCGCCTGTTTCAGGGTCTCAGAATCTGTGGACCTTACTTTGAAAACCACAGTAGTAGAGTATTACTATTTTATGGTTAAGATTGCTGTTGGATTAAACCTTAAGTGCTATCTATAGGTAGGATTTTTGTCTCCTTTAGGAAGTTTACGGAATTGTTGGGATTGTGGTAAGTAGCATATGCAGAAATGGCCAGTCAGTAGAGTTTATAACTCTTAGTACTGTCAGTTGAATATGATGTGGCTGTTGTTCTTTTATCAATTTCTGTGTAAGCAGGTTCCATCATAATTTACTGTCAGGCTTTCTGGTAGATTACAATTATTTTCCTGTACTGTGGAAGTTTATAATGTAAAAAGATTACTTCTTATATAAATTATACTTCTATTCAGGTGCTGTTTCAGTTGGAATTTATTTCTTCCTCTTTTGAAATCGTCTTAACATGAAGTAGATCTTTTGTAACATCAGGCAGATTAAACTAGCAGTAGTGGTTTGCACATGTTTTCACTTTGAGAAATTGAATTTTTAAGATTACATTTCCTTAAAAACTTTTAAAAATCTGTTATGGAAATTTTATGTAATTTCACATCAAAGTAAACATAATGGTGTATAATGAACTCCACACATACCTAGTTTCATCAATTATCAATTCATGGACAGTCATTTTTCATTTATACCCCCATTCACTTCTTCCTTACTCTCCCTTGATTATTTTGAAGCAAATGCCAGACATCACATATTTCATTCTCAAATAGTTCAATGTGTATCTCTCAAAAATAAGAATTTAAGATTTTGAAAAGAGAAAAAAAGACTATATTTGTTTTTTTTTTTTTTTGAAGAACTGTACTGATAACACATGAGTGCCTGATAGAACCATTCTTAACCTCTTTGACATTTTTTGCACCTGTGTGTTCTCTGACTAAGCAGTTGCCGTCAAGTCAGCCCCCACTCGTGGCAGCCCCATGTGTGTCAGGGCAGAATTATGCTCCGTAGGATTTTCAGCGGCTAAGACTTCAGAAGTAAGCTTCCATACCTTTCTTTGCAGGCACCTATGAGTGGACTCAAACCTCCAATCTTTTGGTTTGCAGCCGAACGGGTTCACCATGTGCACCACCCAGGGACTCTGTTCCCTGATTAGAGATGCCTGATAATATGGGATGCAACACTTTTGGGAATGAATATTTTCTCCTTGAGCTTTTCTTTCTGATCACCTTGCTCATTGGTTTCTTGTTGTGATTTTGCTGATATGAATGAATGAACATAAGTAAATGTGAATGAGTAGGAGCTTGGAAATTATTTAAAGGTTTTGGGTTTTTCAGGATGAAGAGACTCGGCATAGCCTTGAGTGCATCCAGGCAAATCAGATCTTTCCCAGGAAGCAGCTGATCCGGGAGGATGAGAATCTTCAGGTAATTATAGGGTCTTGATTGTACAATAAGTGTTCAACATCATAGTTACAATGAAGCAAATGGATTGAAATAATAAAGCCGCCATATATGGCACTGGGTTTTTTTTTTTTTTATATATAATATATATTTTTTCTTAAACCATACATATAGTAGAAATGCATAATGGAAGACATCCCTTATTTTAGAAAGTCCTATTTCCTGAGAATCCACCATTTGAAATGGCCTCCCCTGTGTCATTCCTTTAGTAAATTTTGAATAATTAGGTATATTTCAATTCAGTGGATGTGAACCCATCCTCTTTCAGTTTCTTACCCACTTACACACTGTGTTTTAAAAGCTTGGGTAACAAGATTTACCACCCATTCGTTTGACCTGTGTTTGAAGACTGCTTTACTGCTTCAGAGCTCTGAAGGGTTTCTTCTTCCATTTTGAAGGTTCCTTTCCTTGAACTTCATGGAGAGAGCACAGAGTATGTGGGCCGTGCTGAGGATGCCATCATTGCCCTTTCTAATTACAGACTTCACATCAAGTTCAAGGAGTCTCTTGTAAATGTAAGCGATTACCAACTGTTCTCCTGCTAAGGTAGATGGAGAAAGGAAGTAAAAAATTTGATGTTACTGTTCTCAAAGAGAAGCAAGTCATACAGGGTTGGGTATTAAAGCATTGTATTCTCTTCTTTTTTTCTCAATTTTATCATTTAAGGGGTACTACTTGATTTAAAATGATGGATGTAGTTGTCTGTTGGTATGTAAGATGTCCATTGTTTAGTAACACTGGTTGGTTTGTACTAGGTAATGCTGTATCATTAAGCTTTATAAGGGTCCAAAGACTGTACAGAATTTTTTGTCTCAGCATTTAGTAGTTACCATCCACCTAGGTGAGATGATATCCTGGGCCTTAATGTCAAATAATGGGATGTACTTTGAGCTCAAAGCCAACTTTCATTATAGGGTGCAGTTGCTCTAATGGCTCCTTAGTGGTGTAAATATAGATGTTAAGTACAATGTTTATTTGCATAATGGACTATATATTACTGAAGGAAAGGGAGACTTAATTCTCCAGAGTGCCTTTATGCTTTTCAGTTATGAGGGCACTCTCAGTCAACTGGCTCTTGCAGTGCACTGCTGTCATTAATAGTCTCCAATGAAACCACAAAGGCCCACAAAGGACAGTTCATGTGCTTCCACCAAATGAATGCCGCCTTCTTCAGTTGCCAGTATTGTGGCTTTCTGAGCTTGAGTCCTAGCATAGAAAAGTATGTTATGATACCTTATGACAGCTTAGGACTCCATTCAGATTGTATGTTTTTAGGATCCTTTTGGGATTCTTTGAAATCTGTCACTTATGTTCATTTTACTAAGCAGTTCAAAAGTTACCCAGATTTTCTCAGTCACATTATTTCATTTGTCAAAAGATTCAAGTGATTGCAGTTTTCTTTGCAGTTGGTCTTTGTTAAGCATTTATGTGCAGGAGCCATTCTGGCCAGAATTCCCTTTAACTTCTATATTGGGCTGTGATCATACGTCTGTCCTGTTCAGCTGAGTCAGGCAGCTATTACATTAGTTTTCTCTCCACCAGTTAAAAATACACAACAGATTCATCAAGAAAGGGGGCATACTGTTCTTTTATACCATGTAGCTGGGTCCAGTAGGGTCCATTTGGAATTGAGTGATGGTGATCAGTGTGAAAGGGTGGAAACTCCTGTAAAATCCATAGCCACTGTGGAAGTAATGAAAGTACTAATTAGTCAAGCTGCCCAATTTAATTTTGTGTTCTTTCAACGTTTAAATGGCTGGAATCAATGAAATTATAATTAAATTGCATGTGTTGATGATAAAGTTTCATATGCTTGCATTTCTCTATTTCTCAGCTCATCAGTTTATGACCATGTATTTCAGAAACTTATTTTTAGATCTATTTGGGAGTAAGGTCTGTTGGAAAGGAAGCATGAATTTGATCATGTCATTCACCAGCTCAATTAGGCTTTTCAGTGTTTCTTTATTACTTCTAAGGTGAAGATCAAATTACTTAGCATGGCGTCAAGATTGTTTGTGGTCCTTGGTGCCTGCCAGCTATTTTGTCTGCTTCTTTGTATTTCCTTTTCTCTCCTTAGTACTAGTAAAACCAGCCTCCTTGGAATATTCAGCCATACCTCACATATCTGTATTCTCCCCTCTCCTGCCCAGTGGACTTCTCTTCATTTTTCAAAACCCCGTTCAGGTGGTAACACCCTCTGTGAAGTCTTTCTCAGCCCCAGTTTCCTCCCTGACAGTTAATTACACCCTCCTCTGGCTTCTTCTATATCTTAAACATACCTTTACAAGATTTACTAGGTATGTTGTAATTTTTTAGTTGTTTGTATCTTCAGGATCCAGCATGTGTCCTGGTGTCATGATACTCAGTAAATATTAAGTGAATTGTAGTTAATGTTGGTTAGAAATGAGCATTAGGTTATTTTCCCCATTTTGAGCTGAAAGTTCTTTTTTTTCTTCTCAAATAAGTTGGTTTAATTCCAAGTAGTACAGAATTCAGGGCATAACAAAGACTGAAGAGCAGACTTTGGTAGGATTCTGGACTGGGTTTACTCTGACCTCACAGCCAACATAGGAATGACTGAATGAGAAGAGTTAAAGAGAAGATAAACCATTATATGATTCTTTCTTTTTTTTATAAAAGTTTATTCTTAAATGTACAATAGGCTCTAAGATGATGCTTCATTCTAGCAACAGATGTTATAGGAGGGAATCCAGGTGTTTAAACAGGAATGGCAATCAAGAGTCATCATTGCCTCAGTCACAAAGAATAACTTACTTTTTTGCCAGGTTTTTTGATTCCACCTGTGATCAGGGTAATGCCCTATGACCTTCGCTTTTAGCTCCTTGGGTTTCTTACGCTCCATTTTTTTGTTTCTGTTTGAAAGCCTTCTCTTCCACATCCATTTCCTTGGCCTGCTTCGTGAGCTGTGTCAGGGGCTTTTTCTTGTTACCTTTGTGGCCAGACATGGTGCCTACCCAGAGCTCACTTTAATGTATTGCTGTGTGAATAGGCCTGTGTACTATACATCATCATTGTCTTGAGTGGCAGCTATATGACTAGATCTACTGGAATTGCTGGTCCCCTTTATGATTGAAATAATAATGTTTACAGAAACTTACTGTACCTCTTACTTTTGACCCATTTCCTCATATAAAAGTGTTTTCTCACTATTTATTGTAACCCTCTAAGATACAGAGCCTGCATGTCACTTGAATAAAATAAGAAGCTCAAGATAATGGCTTTGCACAGAAAAATGGTTGTGCAAAAGTATTTTGGCGTTGCAGTGACTTTAAATATTTTAGATGGAGAGAGACTAGAACTTGTCTGTAAAGGAAGTTAATGTCATCACAGTTAGTACTAAAGATCTTGAAACCTGAGGTTACTCCAGGAAACAGTGGCTCCTCCTGCAACAGGTCCTGGGTGGAGGGAGGTAAAAGAGTTGATGTTGCTGTCCCTCTCTCCCTCCTGCCCTCCCTTAGCGGATAAGTATTTCTATAAAACTTGTGGGATTGACCAAGAGGCCCCCTTTAAGGGTTATTATATCTAAGTCAAACACATTTAAACCATTGAAGCCCAAATGTGCTAGTATGTATTGTGGCATGCCCCGATTTGCATCATTTTGTATGCTTAAATCAACTCATTTAGCAGTGTGGAAAATGACTTACTCTCCAGTTTTAAATAGCAACCTGATGGCATATATTTTCTTTTAATTTCACAGCACATTGAGTAAAATGTGTGTGTGAGGTCAGATACCATATGCATTGTTACTGTAATCCACACACATTCACTGAATATCAAGTTTCCAATTCCTAGGGTAAAGAAGCTCTGTAGTAGAGTTCATTTGTAGCATTTAAAGTGTGGATTGTTCCCATTCTGTGCTGTCCCCAAACTATATTTTTATGTATATACGGGTATATTTATTTGATGCTTTGATAACTTATAAACAAGTAAGCGTTCATGTGGAATCCATGAAAGTTTAAAACAATTTTTGTTGTGTAATTTAATAGACTGCCTCTCAATCTGCTTCTGAAATCCCAGTAAGTAGCATGAAAATCCTAGATGGATGCCGCGCCTGTGCTTGGAACAAGTTGGTCTTGGGCGTCAGATGCTTACCTTGCAAAGCAGCAAATTGTGTCCTTTCTGCATGAGTCCCTCCCCACTTACCGAAGTGCCAGTGGTACCCTGTAATGAGAACAGTTTGATGGGAGTGGGGTGAGGGCTAAAGCCCCACAGTCTATACATAAGCGGATGGAATTATGACCTTCAAAAAATGTATGCTGAGTTTGAGTCAGGAATAATTTGTAAAATCAAGGTTCGTATTTACGAGGGCATCAAAACTCCCATTTCCAGGCCAGCCTGTTAATGCCTCTTAGGAAAAAGATGGAAGTATAGCACCTGGAAAAACCTTTCCTTAGAATTTCTTCACATTCCCCTGTTGTCTAACTGTAGTATAGCAAAATCTTCATTCCCCATGCCTGAGGAGGAGGTTATTGTTAACACTTAACACACTTTGCCAGTGTTCACACATGCCAGCAGAGACCTCTGAAACCAGTGCTGGAAGGGTAGCTTGTAAATATCGAAGGTTATCAATAGGAGAGTTGGGGTCTTTGTGAAGGTCTTCCTCCTCTGACTGGCTTTTAAATGAAAAGATTTAGTGTTCAGGTTTCCCCCAGTTGATTTTAGATTTTAAGTTTAGACTCATCACTTGCCGTACTTTCGCTGTGTTTACTGTCAGTTTTACTTCAAATGTGTGTATGAGATCAGTACTTCCCATTCAGCCTACTAAAAGGGCATTTGTTCTTAAAAAGATAGAAATTATCCCACTCTTAAATTCTGGTGCTTAAAAACTCACACTCACCTCAGGCACACCCAGAATGAATTCAGGAGGTAAGTGTAGTAGGGTGTGGTGACATAAAATTCCCTCTGCAGTGTGACAGTAGCTGTGGGCCTTTAATAGCTATGCATGTCTATTAAACCGTCTAGCTGCTGCTCCTCTGCCTTTCTGGATTGATGCTCTTACAGATCTTGGTGCCCACGATGTGACTTTCGGCCTTCTGAGGAGTTGGTTAACAGCATTGAATGTGTTTGATGCATTATTTGAGCATGAGCTTGGTGGAATTTTGGATTTCATAATAGGAAATGCATTGTAAAAGGAGGAGGAATTACCTGGCAGGTAGAAGGTAGAGGAGAAAGGAGCAAAAAGAAAATGAGTTGCTATAAGACATTGCATCAGTGAGCTAGAGAGGATTTGAAAGTGATTTCAAGATTTCTTGCTATTCTTCTTTGTGTAGGATTGCCCCTCAGGAATCTTGAGGTGAATGTACTCTGTTTTTCTCTTGAACTTCCCTAGTGGAAGAGGCCATTTAACTGTGAAAGAAAAGCTAAAGTAGAGCTCAGACAGAAAGGAAGGGCAATCTTAGAGGAAGGAAGAAAGACCCCATATATGGTGGGAGGAGTCTGGACTAGAAGACAGACATGGATTCTGATTCTTACTTTGCCACCAGTTTATAATGAAGCTGAGTTAACCTTCTTAGGCTGTAAAATGAGGGAATTGAACTAGCTCTTGAATGTATAATTCTTTGCTTATGAGATTGAATATTGGGTATGTCTAGTAATAGAAGTGGTTATAAGATCCTTTTCATATGTAAGGAAAGTTAAACTAAAAGCAAGGGAGGGGGCCTTGAGAAAGTAGAAAAACTTGGAATATTTTGGTTGATGTATGAAGAGGAAAAGAAGGCCAATTCTGCCATTTTAAAAAAGGAGGCAAGCTCTGGAGGGAGCATGTTAGACCCTTGCATAGGGAGAAAATTGGGGTAGAAGGTAGAAGAAAAAGGGGAGATGCTCATTTAATATAAAATCAGGTTTTTCTCATTTATGTCCTCCTATTCTTGTCACTTACGAAACTTTCCTGCATGTGACAGTGTGCATGAGTATTTAAAGTCTGTTGTTATCCATAGATGGACCTGAGCACTCATGGTTGTTTTTGGTGACTTGCTAGTATTTGCACTCTGAGTTCAATGCATCGAACCAACATTTTAATTCTCCTTCCTTAAATTTGTGATATTAAAATACATGAAAAATTGTATGTTGAATGCATTTCAGGTAGCAAATATTTTGTGTGCTCTGCGGTGTTTAATTTATTTAAGAGCCCTGGTGGCACAGTGGTTAAGCGCAAGAAAAGTTGGTGGTTTGAACCCACCAGCTGCCCTGCAAGAGAAAGTTGTGGAAGTCTGCTTCCGTAAAGATTACAGCCTTGGAAACCCTGCGGGGCAGTTCTACTCTGTCCTACAGGGCACTGTGAATCGGAATCAAAGGCAACGGAAGTATTTTATTATTCTTATTCAGGAAGTTTGGGCACAACTACTGGGCTGTGGTCCAGTAGTAGGATATAAAGCTTATCTATTCTCTGTTGTAAAGCAGCACAGACTGGCCCACTCCCACCTGGCAGCTGCTAATAGCATTAGCCGGTTTCCAAGTTTTTTTTTTTTAGCTGTTAGGAAGGGCAGTTGAAGCAGACCTGGGATGCAGATAACTTCTGGGAGAACAGCCCCTCCATGTGAATTTTTAAAGCTCACTGTCATTCCAACCCAGCTTCTTCCTAAACTGTGATCATATGAGGTTCAGAAAGCAGAGGCTAGGGGCAGGCAAGGGATTATGAGGAGTTTGGAGGCACTTGCCCAACCAAGGAAGCCAGGAAGCATATATAGGAATAGATCTTTAACTGGCAAAATTTCTAAAGATTAGTACTAGAACTCAGACCTCTTAATTGCTAGTCTGGCTGTTGCCTTTTTTCGGGGGAGAAGGGTGGAAGGGGAATGATAGTTAGAATGGGTACATTTAAAAACACAAAAAAGTCTGTTACAGAAGACTGGCCTGAGAACAAATCACTGTCATTTTCTAATTTCCTTTATAATTTATCCCTACTGATATGTCCTCCCCCGCCCTCCGCCTTTTTTTAGATGTATAGGTCTTGAAAGGATTTTTAGCCATATCAGCTTCAGTTTCTCACAGCACCTTGGTGATAAGACTTAAACAAAAACATATATCCCGAAACTTCTTTTTTCTGAAAACACAGGCAAGATTTCTTAGTCTTTCTCTTACTCCCAGTCCTATTAAAATTGTGAGGGAACTCTGTAGACTGTAGATTTAGAAGCAAGAAGACTTTAAGTCCTGAAGTAGAAACTCCTAGCCACTTATTTGAGTAAAGCTATTTAGCTTTCTTCGCTTCTTTAATCCCCGGCCCAGTTTCTGTTTCTTTGTCCAGAACTTGCAGCTTTGGGCTTCTTTTTGATCTCTACGTCCCCTGTTCAGGTAGTTCTCTGCTGATTCTGACAGCTGCATGGTGGGGCAGGGATTGCAGGAAGCCTGTTCCTGAAACTGGCTCAGCTAACACAAGGGTCACCTTGCATAGGCAGCATTCTCTTGTTTTTATCTGTGTTGGAGGAGACTGCCTCCTCCTCCTCATTCTCCTCATGCTAAACACAAATTGTTGAAATGCTTCTTGCAACTCCCAGAGCCACATTTTGGCTAGGCTTGATACAGTGTTAAGAGGCAAGTTGTCTACCCCTTTTCCAAGGAATGGGAGTATCCACTGTTATTTTTTCAGGCTCTCTTTTGAAGGTTTGGAAAGAGCTTTTTGAAGCCTGCCAGGGTTTGAGTCAGGATGGGCTGAGGACCAGAGGGAGGATCTTGGTATCACTCAGAAGATTTTTAATCCCATTCAGATGCTTTGCGTCCTGTCTGTCTCCCTTTTCTAGTCCTCCAGTGTTGTACATAATCCTATGTTCAAAAGAGCACGCTGACCAGATTGGCAGGGAGGGAACCTTTCCAGCCTGTCCTACCTGAAGCCCCACTTTGTAAACAGAGTTCCTCAACTGGTCTTTTGAATCAAGCCAAACCTAGCCAGTTAATGGACCTTTGACAACTGGTGTGGCCCATTGCCTCCTTCTTGAGACCTGTGGGTCTATTCTGCTGAGCAGCAAGCCTGACCAGCAGCTATTCTTCAGTCTTATTTTCTGTGTAACCTGCAGGCAGTTTAGTTAGACCTCTAGCCTCTTACAAGAGGTTCTTTTGCTGACATTAAGCCACTTAGTCATTTGGGGCAAGAAGCAGGTATGGTCCCACTTATACCCTGATCTGCAGTTCTTTTCCATAAGCAGGACAGGGTTACCACCTTGGTTCCCTTCAGCTTCTGTGTCAGTGCAAATCACAACCACTTATAGTGTTTAAAGTAGTACTTTGATTGATGAGCTTGTGCGCCTGATACCTGAGAGAAAGTGTTCACCTTTTTGCCAGAGGTGGTGCTGCCTCTTTGTTTGTTGTCTTCGTGCTGTGACATGACTTGAAGTCTTTGATTTAGGGATAGAGAATGGGAAGCCCTAATTCACTCAGTAGTAAATCACTTGAGTACTATTGATCCAGATAAATTTTCGGTTCTGTCTGCTTCTTTCTCTTGTAGAGAGCTTTCTAATCAATCTTTTTGGACATGTTGAAGAACTGCAGGGTCAATGTCTTTTGGATTAAGGAGACTTTATTTTTTTTAATTGCAGATTCCATTACAGCTTATAGAAAGTGTTGAATGCCGAGATATATTTCAACTTCATTTGACTTGCAAAGACTGCAAAGTTATCAGGTATGTAGTGTATGTATGCTGCTGTTTAGTGTGGAAAATATTTTTTGAAGAATGAAGACATGGTTTGATAATTTAGAAAAACAGCTTTTGAGCATCACCCTTGTTAGAAATATTTTCTGAATAATTAGTGCCTGAAATAATCTAGAATACTTTGCTATGTCGAAGGGTATTTTTTACTTTTTATTTGGAAATAATTTCGAATTTACAAAAATAAAAACAGTACAAAGAACACCACAATACTATTTATACAAATTCATGGATAACATTTTACCCGATTTGCTTTATCATTTGTGGGGGAGTGTCTCTTTTTCTGAAAGATTTAAGGGTAAGTTACATAACCATGGCTCTTCACTCCTCAATACTTCAGTGTGCATTTCCTAAGAGCAGGGAGGGATATTTTCTTACATAATCATTGTATCATTATCATCTTCACAATTTTACATTGATAATAATTTTATCCAATCCACATTCCAGTTTTGTTGGCTGACCCAGTAGTGTTGTTTATCGCACCCCTTTTGTCCCCCACGTCATTCAGCACAGGTCCAGTCTTTGTCCCATCTGCATTTGGACGCCGTGACTCCCTAGCTTCCTTCAATCTGGAACACTCGTATTTTTTTGCAGAATACAACCGTCCTCCCCTCCTTTGGTTTTAATAGAATGTCCATCATTTTGTGTTTATCTGGTGTTTCTTCATGAGTAAGTTGAGGTTATGCGTTCTCAGCTGGAATACTGTATATAGGATGTTGTGTCTTTTTCAGTGTGTAATTGTTACATCTGGAGGCAAAGAATGTCCCTCATTGCTGATGTTCATTTTAATCCCTGTGTCAGGGTGTCACCCGATTTCTGTATAATTTCTACATTTTTCTCCCTTGCAACTAGTAAGTGGTCTATGGGAGGCACTTTAAGACAATGCAAATGTCCCGTTTCTAATGAAAATTTCTCCCTAGATTTTGCATCCATTGATGATCCGCATCTGATCTGATCTTTAATAGTTGCAAGCTGATGACTGAAATGCATTTTTAAATTTAGTAGCTCTGTTTACTTTAGGGTCCCTGGTGGTGCAGTCGTTAAGCGTTTGGCTGCTAACCAAAAGGTTGACAGTTCGAATCCACCTGTATGGTCGCTATGAGTCGAAATCGACTTGACAGCAATGAGTTTGGTTTTGTTTTTTGTATTTTCTTTATTCCTTTGACCTGTTCTGGAATGCCAGGAAGCATGGTGTGTTGGCATACTGACCAGACACAGTGATTGGGGTGAGAGAGAGGTTTAAGGTGATCCCTTCAACCTTTCCAAGGTAAATAAGTTGCTTTTTAGCCATTGAGATTTGGCTTGCTTTTGATAGATACTGGCTGTAACTCACAGTTTAAAAATCCTGATTAATAATTACTTAATTTTTAACACTTTCTACATTTGAAAAGGTAAAGCATTTAAACAGATTCCTCAGTAAATCAGTTTATGCTACAGTAATTATTTTAACCCCTTAGTTATATGTACTGAAAATTAAAATTGATAAAACAGAGTTGCTTTACAGCTGAAAGTTTCAACATAATATTTTGTATCTAAAGTTGTTGATTTTTTCTAAGTGCTAAATAGACACATTTTGAAATTATTCCCTAATTGGCCAAAAGCAGTGCTATGTTTATTTTTTAGTTTAGCCTAATACATCACAACAACAACAACAAAAACCACTTCTCTAAATGTATTTCTTGAGAGGGCCAGCCATAAGGCTGTGACGGAAGGGGTGGAATGAAGCTCTGTTCGTGAAACAGAATAATGATCATTTTACTATTATTTTTTAAATTGTAGTAAAATATATATATATATAATAAAACAGTTGCCAGTTTCGTTCTATTTTATTTTAATAATTGTCTTTAATCAGTCTCAGAAGAGATTTCATTAGTCTATAAATAAATAAATTTTCCACATGTCCATCTTCTTTTTGGCATTTTGCACTCAGGTAGAATTTGTTGAACTCGCTTTTATGTAAATGGTAACAAGTGTGTGATTGCCTCTGGTGCTTTCTCAGCTGTAGTTGCCACTTCAGTATGAGTAGGCACCTTTGAAATCGTGTCTTCACATAGATTTCATTGTCAACTCTCTGCTGATTGACGTTTATACTTGTTTGGCTTTACAAAGGTGTCAGTTCTCAACCTTTGAGCAGTGTCAAGAGTGGCTTAAGCGATTAAACAATGCAATCCGACCACCTTCTAAGATAGAAGATCTGTTCTCATTTGCATACCACGCTTGGTGCATGGAGGTCTATGCTAGTGAAAAAGAGCAACATGGAGACCTGTGCAGACCAGGTAGGTCTTCCTTAAATGTACACCTAGGGGCTTATTGAGCTACTGTTTGAGGTACCTTTAACATGAAGTGGGACTCCTAAGCATTCATGCATTTAATCAGTGTATAGTTTCTGGAGCACCTGGCAGTACCATCTCTCTTGTAAGTTCAGTGGAAATGCTTCCTACCTCTCGGGAAGGGAAGAACGATAGATCTGACATCATAATCCCTTGGGCCTAAAAATAGCTATAATAAGGTTTGATGGGGGTTGGGGAAGCTTGGTGTCCCTGGGTGGTGCAAATAGTGCACTTGGCTGCTAACCAAAAGTTTGAAGGCACCTCAGAAGAAATGCTTGGTGATCTACTTCTGCAAAATCAGCCACTGGAAACACTGGAGAACATAGTTCCACTCTGACACACCTGGGGCCGCCTTGACAGCAACTGGCTTGACTGGTATGGAAGCCTTATGGAAGGAAGCCATGAGTTTTTTTTTAATATACGTTTGAGAAGACGTTACATTTGAAGTAGCTTTTGAGTAAGCTTTGAAGGTTAAATAGGTGTTCATTGGTTAGAGAATAGGGAAAAAAAATCTTCAGAGTGAGTAGCATGAACAAAGGTACAGAGGTATAAGGGTAGGCTGCAGAATAGTGGACTACGAAATGGCCTTTTGCTGTCTTGGCATTTTCAAGTCAGATTACCTATTGTCACCCCTTTCATCCCATAGATGAAGAAACAAAGACTCAGAGAGGCCAGGTGACTTCCCCAAGGATAAATGGGAAGCTGAACATGTTCTGGAACCCAGACTTCCAGAATCATCGTATAGCCTTTGTTTCATACACTTATCTTTCTCCCTCAGAAATGGCTTTGACTAAGTCCATGTTATTTAAAGTTTATACTGCTTTAAATAGAACTTTGAAACTTTACTCGTTCAATACTAGCTAGTGTGTCAGACTTGGAAGCAGAGCCTTGAATTCCTAAGCAGTGAAAAGGTGTGAGCCTCCTTCCAATGCAGATTATTCTGGAGACTTTTTTTCTTTAGACTTCACTTTTAACCTTGAGTCTTCGATCTTATAGATCTGCCCTGGGTCAGTTGAAACACTTGAGACTAATCTAGTTGAGCTTGTATCACTTTGTTTCTCAATTAGTTTTGTTCAGTCACTTCTGCTGATTGAAGCTGTTGCTTCATATTCTTGTTCGTGTAATATACAAACGTAAGCATTACCTTATTTTCAAAGATGCTAGATCCTCACAACCTCACCAGGTAGGCAGGATAGGCTGGTATCTCTGTTTTGGGAGCCAAAATAATGGAGGCTCAGAGGTAAAGCCTACTGACAAGCCCACTGCTAGCTAGTGACAGAGCTCGGATTTAAACCCAGCTCTCAGTTATTGAGAGCTGTGTGGGGTGCTTCGAATACAGAGCTGAACAACAGAGGCACCTGGTTTTGAGGAGACACAGGAAAAGCCTCAGAATCTAAGCTTCCCACAGGCCTGTTCAAGCAGTGGAAGCCAAAGGCATCCACAAGAGACCACACCAACCTTAGAAGCTTATGATAATGTGCTTCAGCTGTCTTGCACTTCACTCCCTTAACCTTTGCATATTGTTTTCTTTTTAAAAAATCTTTATTGAGATGCTGTGGCATTTATTTATTTATTGTGCTTTAAGTGAAGGTTCACAGCTCAAGTTAGTTTCTCGTACAAAAATTATACACACATTGTTCTGTGACCCCAGTTGCTATCCCTATAATATGTCAGCATACTCCTCCTCTCCACCCCGGATTTCCTATGTCCATTCAACCAGCTCCTGTCACTTTCTGCCTTTTCATCTCACCTCCAGGCAGGAGATGCCCATTCAGTCTCATGCATCTACTTGCACCAAGAAGCACACTCTTCATGAGTGTCATTTTAGGTCTTAATAGTCCAGTCTAATCTTTGTCTGAAGATTTGGCTTTGGAAATGATTTTAGTTCTGAGTTAACAAAGAGCCTGGGGCCATATCTTCTGGGGTTCCTCCAGTCTCAGTCAGACCATTAAGCCTGGTATTTTTACTAGAATTTGAGTTCTGCACCCCGCTTTTCTCCTGCTCTGTCAGGGAATGTCTGTTGTGTTCCCTGTCAGGCAGTCATTGGGGGTAGCTGTGCACCATCTAGTTCTTCTGATCTCAGGCTGATGGAGTCCGTGGTTTATGTGGCCCTTTTTGTTTCTTGGGCTAATATTTTCCTTGTGTCTTTGGTGTTCTTCATTCTCCTTGGCTCGGTGGGTTGGGACCAGTTGATTCATCTTAGATGCCTGCCTGCTACCTTTTGAGACCCCAGATGCCATTCTCCAAAGTGGGATGCAGAACCTTTTCTTAATACATTTTGTTATGCCAGTCGACCTAGATGTCCCCTGAAACCGTGGTCCCTAGCCCCCCATGCCTGCTACTCTGGCCTTCGAAGTGTTTGGTTGTATTCAGGAAACAGCTTTTGGTTTAGTCCAGTTTTGCTGACCTCTCCTGTGTTATGTGTTGTCTTTCCCTTCACCTAAAATAGCTTTTGTGTACTGTCTAAATAGTGAATACCCTCCTCTCTCCCTCCCCACCCTTGTAACCATCAAAGAATATTTTTTCTGTGTTTAAACTTTTTCTTGAGTTCTTATAATAATGGTCTCATACAATATTTGTTCTTCTTCAACTGGTTAATTTCACTTAGCATAATGCCTTCCAGATTCCTCCGTGTTATGAGATATTTCACGGATTCATCATTGTTCTTAATTGTTGCATAGTATTCCATTATGTGAATATACCATAATTTGTTTATCCATCCATTTGTTGATAGGCACCTTGGTTGCTTCCATCTTTTTGCTGTTGTAAACAGTGCTGGAGTGAACATGGGTGTGCATATATCTGTTTGTGTAAAGGCCCTTATTTCTCTAGGATATATTTCAAGGAGTGGGATTGCTATATCGTGTGGTAGTTCTATTTTTATCTTTTTAAGGAAGCACCAAACCGATTTCCAAAGTGGTTATACCATTTTATGTTCCCATCAGCAATGTATAAGTGTTCCAGTCTCTCCACAACCTCTGCATCACATTATTTTGTTTTTTTGGATTAATGCTAGCTTTGTGGGGATGAGATGGTATCTCATAGTAGTTTTGATTTGCATTTCTCTAATGGCTAATGATCTTGAGCATTTCCTCATGTATCTGTTAGCTGCCTGAATGTCTTTTTTAGTGAAGTGCCTCTTCATCTTCTTTGCCTGTTTTTTAATTGGGTTATTTGTCTTTCCATTATTGAGTTTTTACAGTATCATGCAGATTTTAGAGATCAGATGCTGATCAAAATTGTCGTAGCCAAAAACTTTTTCCCGGTCTATAGGTAATCTTTTATCTTTTGGTGAAGTCTTTGGATAAGCATAAGTGCTTGATTTTTAGGAGCTCCCAGTTATCTAGTTTCTCTTCTGGCGTTTATGCATCATTAGTAATGTTTTGTATATTATTTATGCCATGTATTAAGGCTCCTAGCATTGTCCCTATTTTTTCTTTCATGACCTTTATCATTTTAGATTTTATATTTAGGTCTTTGATCCATTTTGAGTTAGTTTTTGTGCATGGTGTGAGGTATGGGTCTTCTTTGATTGTTCTCTTGCAGATGGATATCCAGTTATGCCAGCACCATTTGTGAAAGAGACTGTCTTTTTCTCATTTAACAGACTTTGGGCCTTTGTCAAATATCAACTGCTCACAGGTGGATCAATTTATGTCTGGATTCTCAATTCTGTTCCACTGGTCTATGTATCTGTTGTTATACCAGTACCAGCCTGTTTTGACTGCTGTGGTGGTATAATAAGTTCTAAAATCAGGTAGTGTGAGGCCTCCCGCTTTGTTCTTCTTCTTCAGTAATGCTTTTACTTATCCAAGGCCTCTTCCCTTTCCATATGAAGTTGGTGATTTCTTTCTCTGTCTCATTAAAAAATGTGGTTGGAATTTGGATTGGAATTGCCTTGTATCTATAGATCACTTTGGGTAGAGTTGACATTTTCCCAGTGTTGAGTCTTCCTATCCATGAGTAAGTTATGCTTTTCCACTTATGTAGGTCTCTCTTGGTTTCTTGCCGTAGTGTCTTGTAGTTTTCTTTGTATCGGTCTTATATGTCCCCGAGTTGATTTATTTCTAAGTATTTTATCTTCTTGGGGGCTATTGTAAATGGTATTGATATGATGTTTTCTTCTTTGAAGTTCTCTTTGGTGGTGTAGAGGAGTCCAACTGATTTTTGTATGTTTCTCTTGTATCCTGATACTTTGCTGAAATCTCCTTTTAGTTGCAGTAGTTTTCTTGTGGATTCTTTGGGGTTTTCTTTGTATAAGATCATATCATTTACAAATAAGGATACTTTTACTTCTTCATTACCAATTTGGATGCCCTTTGTTTCTTTTTTCTAGCCTAATTGCTCTGGCTAGGACCTCTAGCCCAGTGTTAAATAAGAGTGTGATAAAGGGCATCCTTGTTTGGTTCCCATCCCCAGGGGGAATGCTTTCAGACTCTCTCCATTTGGGATGATGTTGGCTGTTGGCTTTCTATAAATGGCCTTTTTTATGTTGAGGAGTTTCCCTTCAAATCCTATTTTATTGAGAGTTTTTATCATGAATAGGTGTTGGACTTTGTCAAATGCCTTTTTGCATCAATTGATAAGATCATGTGGTTCTTGTCTTTTATTTATGTGATGGATTACATTGATTGTTTTTCTAATGTTGAACCATCCTTGCATACCTGGTATGAATCCCACTTGGTTATGGCGAATTATTTTTTTGATATGTTGTTGAATTCTCTTGGCTAGAATTTTATTGAAGATTTTTGCATCTGTGTTCATGAGGGATATCGGTCCGTAATTTTCTTTTTTTTTTTTTGTAGTGTGTTTACCTGGTTTTGGTATCAGGATTATGCTGGCTTCATAGAATGAGTTTGAGAGTATTCCATCCTTTTCCATGCTCTGGAACACTTTTTAGTGGTGGTGTTAACTCTTCTCTGAAGGTTTGGTAGAATTCTCCAGTGAAACTTTCAGGGCCAGGGTTTTTTTTTTTGTTAGGAGTTTTTTTTAATTACGTTTTCAATGTCTTCTTTAGTTGTAGGTTTATTTAGTTGTTCTACCTCTTGTTTGTGTTAGCTTAGGTAGGTGGTGTGTTTCTAGAAATTTGTCCGTTTCCTCTGTTTTCATATTTGTTGGAGTACAGTTTTTCATGGTATTCTGTCTTGATTCTTTTTTTTTTCTTTAAATTTTTATTGTGCTTTAAGTGAAAGTTTACAAATCAAGTCAGTCTCTCACGTAAAAACATATACACGTTGCTACGTACTCCCAATTACTCTCCCCCTAATGAGACAGTCCACTCTCTCCCTCCACTCTCTCTTTTTGTGTCTGTTTCGCCAGTTTCTAACCCCCTCTACCCTCTCATCTCCCATCCAGGCAGGAGATGCCAACATAGTCTCAAGTGTCCACCTAATCCAAGAAGCTCACTCATCACCAGCTCCCTCTCCAACCCCTTGTCCAGTCTCCTACTACTGTTGTGGAGCTGTCTGTTTCTCTTTTCAGTGCTGTTAGATTTTGTTTTATGTATTTTGAAGCCCTGTCATTGGGTGTGTAAATGTTTATCATGATTACGTCCTCCCGGTGTATATCGATCCTTTAATCATTATGTAGTGTCCTTCCTTATCCTGCGTGGTAGATTTTGCTTCAAAGTCTATTTTGTCAGAGGTTAATATTGTCACTCCTGCTCTTTTTTGATTGTTGTTTGCTTGATATATTTTTTTCCATTCTTCGCGTTTTAGTTTGTGCCTTTAAGTCTAAGATGTGTCTCTTGTAGGCAGCATATAGACGGATTGTGTTTTTTTTATCCATTCTGCCACACTCTGTCTCCTTATCGGTACATTTAGTCCATTTACATTCAGCTTAATTATTGGTAGGATGAGTTTTAGTGCTGTCATTTTGATGTATTTGTGTGTGTGTGTTGACAGTGTCTTTGTTTCACTTAATTTTCTGTGCTGAATCATTTTTCTTTACATATTTTCTTGTCATTGTTGTTGATTTTGTATTTACTGAGTTTTTATGTTTTTCGTTTTGATGTGTAGGATTGTTAGTTCCCTTTGTGGTTGGTTACCTTAATATTTACGTCTTTTTTTCTAAGTTTAAACTAACCTTTTATTTCTTGATACCACCTTGATTTCCTCCCCATATGAAAGATCTATGACTGTATTACTTAGTCCCTCTTTTGTTTTAATGTTGTCATCTTTTACATATTGACGTCTCTGTTTCCCTATTTTCTGTGTTTTAGCTTTGATTTAGTTTTGTGATATCCCTATCTGGGTTGATATCTGGTTGTTTTGCCCTGTGTTCTAGTCTTGGGTTGTTATCCGATGTTACTGATTTTGTAACCAGAGGACTCCCTTTAGTATTTCTTGTAATTTTGTTTTGGATTTTACAGATTCCCCAAACTTCTGTTTATCTGGAAATGCCCTAATTTTGCCATTGTATTTGAGACACAGTTTTGCTGAATATGTAATTCTTGGCTTGTGATTTTTTTCCATCAAGGCTTTGTATATGTCATCCCATTGCCTTCTTGCCCATGGCATTTATTTTCTTTGTTTATACCTCTTTTTCAAGTATGTGTGTGTGTGTAAAATTTACATACAATGAAATATATACATCTTAAGTATTTATTTGCGGAGTATTTTTTTTAACCGTTGCATCTTACTTATTACATTTTCAGTCTCTGTCGTATCCTAGGATAATGAACTTAAATTGATTTGTTTAAAACTCTGAACTCCAAGAGGCATTTCCTAGTTTTGGGTGCCAAGGTTTAGTCAGCAGAGCTTGGTTTCTTCTATTCTGTTCTTTCAGAACCACAAACGGAAAATTCCTCATCTTTTTAGATGACTTCATTATTCCCTTGGTACTTTATATTGTTTCTTTTAGATTTGAGCCATCTCTTAGGATATTCCTAAGATATTCCAGGTCAGAACCTCACTCTTGTATTTTAATTATGTGTGGCTTTGTCCTAAGCTGGAAACGGTGGTGGTGTAGTGGTTGAAAGCTACAGCTGCTTTGCAAAAGGTCAGTAGTTCAGATCTACCAAGCGCTCCTTGGAAACTCTGTGGGGGGCAGTTCTACTCTGTCTTACAGGGTCGCTATGAGTCGGAATCAACTCAACGGCAATGAGTTTGGCTTTGTCCTAAGCTAGGAGGCTTCGATCTCCTTCTGGATGATGTCTGGGATTTTTTTTTTTTGGCCATTGTGCTATATAAACATCTGCAGTGTTCTGTCTTTTTTGGGTTTTTGACGCACAGTGGCTTGAAGGGGGTAAAGTACTGATTAAGGGGTTAGAAAACCTGAATCCAAACCTGTACCCTGCCAGTTAATTGAAAAAATAACACCAAACAAGCCATTTATCGTCTCTTTAGTTTTCGTTGTTTTTCAACCTGGGACATGGATGTTTTTTCAGGATACCTGACTCAGGTATTCTGAAGATCAAATCTGTTAATGTTCAAGAGTTCAATTCAGTAAATGAGTGTCTCCTACGTGCCATACTGGGAAAACACTTCGTAAATAATGGAAACATGAGGTGAAGCCACCAGAACTGATCAGTTATAACTTAACTCTGTGAGTAAAGGTAGCATTTTGTTTGTTCCCAAGATACACAGTCCACACTGAAGTTATCTGCCATCACCCACATGTACTCTTACTGTGCTTCAGTGACTTGAGTGTGTGTGTATGTATGGCTTTTTCTTTTCATATATTTTCACTGTAGAGAACTGAGCAAAGCTTGCTCTTAGTAAGAATACTATTGTGGCATTTTTAAAGCCAGTCAACCTGGTTCTTCTGTCTCCACCCAACTTTGCTCACCAAATATGGGCATTACCAGACGAGGGTGAGGCAGTATTTAAGGTATTTCAAAGTGATGCCTGTGTATAATCTGCCCCAACGCATGAGATCACAAGCAGAGACTCTCGGTGATGGAAGTTAGTTTAGTCTTTTAGCAATTAGTAAAGCCAGAGCTTTTTATGGATTCTCCTCTGCATCGTCAGTTAAGAGTAGGATGTGCTAGAGAGGCGGGAAATAGGAAAATTGCATCATCAGCTTGAAATTCATGTGAACCTGTCATAGTTAAGCCAGCCATACTGTGGCTACAGTTTTAGCTCTTAATCTACTTTGGAAGAAGTCTCAACACTGCTCTTGGAGTTCACCTGCAAAACTTGCAAAAGCTTTTGCAAAACTCTTGACTTCTCCTTTTAGCCTCATTTTGAACTCTGAAAGAGGAATGGGCTTAAAGTTCTCCGAATGCTTAACCTCCTGCCCTTCATTTCAGCTGGCTTCTTGGTGATCTCTGTATACTTGAACATTAATCTGGAGTCCTTAGAGAGAAATTCTTGAGGGGCATCCAGCAGTAGATCTGTTTTTATTTCTTCCTGGGATTCACTTTTCTGGCTAAACAAACATTAAGGCTTCTAACACAATTTAACAAAAGCCAGTTGAATTGCTCATCTATGTAAGGCCTGCTGCTAGATTTTTTCAAACTGCAGGTTTGATTCACTAGTGGGTCATGAAATCAAATTTTTAAGAAATGAAAGAATAGAAAATATCAAGGTGCATCACCTTACATAGTAAGGGGTGGGTATTGTTTTTGTGAAACTTTTTTTTTTCTTGTAAATGTGTGTATTGAATGTGATGTAAAATAAAATACTTACTGTTTACTTTGATTCAAAGTTTATAAAGCCATTGCTTTAGAGGATCCAAAGATAATTAAAACTCCTTGTCCTCAAGGAGCTTGAAATAACAGCTTTTCTATACTCGCTACTTAGTATATATTTCTCTGTGTGTAGCTCAGAATTTCATACTCTGCATGGTAGTTGTAAGTCCTTCTTTGGGCGTTGGTTCCATGTAGTAAATTGCCAGTGGTTTATTTTAAACCACAGGATCTTTTTTAGGGTATCTGTGTATTTACTCTAAGATACAAGTATCAGTGTAAAAGATCATTAAGTACGTTTACCTTTTCCAAAGACTTGGAACTTGTATATCTGGGCAAGAAAAATCTCCTCTTTAATTAATGAACTTGGAGTTGCTATAGTTCTACAGCTTTTAGATTGGGATGATGGATGAAGACTCCCTGCCTAGCATTCTTGATGGTCAATTAAAAAAACAACCCAAATCTGTTGTGGTCGAGTCGGTTCTGACTCATAGTTCTTGCAATTTGTAGACAGATGGCACACCAATTCAAATAGCCTTTTTCCCATTTGGAAGCCTGCTACATTGCCTCTAAAACTTCCCCAAATGGGATAGATTCAACAGATTATTTCCTTTCTGCATCTCTGCACCTCATGTTTTTATAGCTCTACTTCAGGAAACATGTAATACCTAGCTTAATCTCAAGAAAAACAGTTCAGATAGGAAGGTAGTTTTACAGAGTTGTCCTTCATTCAAGTAATTGTTGTTCTCTATTCCCCGAAGCTCATCTCCCTGGGAGAGCAAAGCTTATACTTTGATCACCAAAGCAGTCTGTTTTGTGCTTTTATTTGGTACCATTGTTTCCTCACAGCCTCTACCCGTATCTGTTTTACAATCTGTAACACTGTGTCTTAGAGATGCTGCTTAAATTTTCTTTCCTTTTTTTAAGTAACTGTCCTAAGACTGTGTTTTCAAGGAAGAAAATTATTTCAGATATACCAGTATTTAAGTGTTCTATATGTTAGGTTCATTTCTGCCTTCATTGCTGGCTTAATAACAAGAAATCTAAATTCATTAGGCAAACGTAGCCAGATTATACTTGTTTGGGTAGATGTTCTTACAAATGCTCAGTGCTTTACTTAGCAGTGCTGGTTTCCTGAGATTTCTGGGTATTGGCAGTTAGAGTTCCATGATCTCTTATCTGCAATTCTGAAATTCAAAAGGTTCTGAAAACCAAAAGGTTGACATGAAGCTATTTATTGTCTTTATTTATCCCACTTACTATGAATTAGCCATACATTTCACTGAAGAAACATTAATATTTGATTAAGGAGTCCGTGTTGAGAACGTTGGAGCCCCAGTGGTGCAGTGGTTAAGAGTTACTACTGCTAACCAACAGGTCAGCATTTCAAATTCACCGGCCGCTCCTTGGTAACCCTGTGGGGCAGTTTCACTCTGTCTTACAGGGTCGCTATGAGCGGAATCAACTCAACAGCAACAGGTTTGGTTTGGTTGGTAGTGTTAATCTAATAATTGTCATGTACGTACCATTTTACCTTACTAAAATCCAAAAAACTATTTGAGTTCTGAAGTCTGGCCGAAGAATTTTAAATGCAGGGTTGTGAGTCTATAGTGCTCTTTATGATGAACCTGTCAGTGATTTTATTTACTGGTCTGAGTGTGGAATAAGGAAAATAGCCAGTGTAGTGACAAGAGTGTTGGTTTTGGGGCCACACAGACCTGGCCGTAACGGCCTCTGTCAGTCTCAGTTTTGTCATCTGTAACATGAGGTCAGTAACGCTATTCTCAGAGTTGATAATGGATATTAGATGAGGAAACATAATTTTTGATCAAAATTAATATCTTTCCGCTTTCTTCTTAACCTGAGAGGGATTTTTTTTAAAGCTAAGTATATGTTATTTTGTTATCTGTACAATACCTACCTTTTAAAAATAACCGAGCAGGATAACTATGCTTTTATTCAACCTTTTTTTGTAAAATGGTATTCATTTTTGCCTTTCTGCTGTCTGTCTTTGGCCCCTAGGGGAGCACGTAACGTCAAGGTTTAAAAACGAAGTGGAGCGGATGGGTTTTGATATGAACAATGCCTGGAGGATTTCCAACATCAATGAGAAGTACAAGTGAGTTGTCTGAGTCCCTGTGGACTGTGTTTCACAGCCAAATGCCTTTGAAGAAACACCAGCTCTCATGTCACAGAGCATTTGAACTTAGGCTTTTATTTCAATTGGAGTTTTATTTCTTAAGCCTAAATGCATAATCTTCAGAGTACTTCTTGAACGTTTTGTTCCCATTGCTATCAGTGGAGTGGAAAGTAATCCTTATTTAATAGCATCCTGGGAACCAGTGCATACCCCTTCCCCCCCAATCTCTGTTCTGCCTGGCACAGGTATGTCTAGGTAATATTGTGTTTACCTGTAGGCTGGCAGTTTCCATTGTTCTAATCACCACTTGGCATCACATTTAAGATAAGATTAGTGGTCTAAGCAGAGATAAAACATTTAGGAACTAGTTGTTATGATTATAATTTTAGTCCAGATCCTATGAAATAGGCATAAATATTATTCTGTTCTTTAATGGGTTTGATCTGAAACTAAGTTTACAGTTATGACCATTTAATCATTAAGTATTAATTTAATCATTATTAAATAGTAAACATTACCTGTTTCCTTAAAAAGTGTAAGTGCTTTGGTGGAGACAGGCAGTTAACTAATGTGATTTAGGTGATTCAAGTTCTATAGAACAAAAGAAAATTGTCCAGGAGATTTAAATTGATATATCCTTCTCTTAAATTTCCTTGCAGAATTTGGAGGCATTAATCGTTCTGTTGCCCTTTGATTCGCCTCAGATAGCCCTTTTATTGGTCTGTTTGTGACTAGCCATCAGATCATCTCATTTTCTATTGGAAAAAACTACAGCTCATTACTGCACATAGCCCTTAACATGGCCCTTGGCCAAGGAGCTGAGAACACAGGGTATTCTGAAGAGTCGGAGCTATAGACTGGTCCTACCTTTGCTCTTCTTAGTGAGCAGAGCAGAGAATGGGGTGTGGTGCGGAACAGACAAGAAGGGGAGCTTCTGAGACCCTGAGGCTGCCACAGGCTTTGCTGCTGTGTAATCTACCTTTCTTACTCTGGAAACTACTTGAATGTAATGATGAACAGCAATGACTATAATGATCAGAAAATTGCATGGAGTCAAAAACCTGAATTAAGCTAAGTTTGTTGAAAAAATGTTTGAGTT
Organism: Loxodonta africana; assembly: GCF_030014295.1. Lineage (NCBI taxonomy): Eukaryota > Metazoa > Chordata > Mammalia > Proboscidea > Elephantidae > Loxodonta > Loxodonta africana. Next base: position 26,387,853 of record NC_087360.1, on the reverse strand, counting down.
CAAAAACCATTGTTTCTCAAAATTCCTAATTCATATGGATTTTAAAAATTAACTTCTTATCTTGAAGTTCACTAGTTCCACCTCAAAACAAGTCTTCAGGATATTGAAAAATTCTTCCCACTACAAAGGAAGAATGAGAGACAATTTGTTCTCAGCTTAAAATAAAGTAAAAGGAATGAAACTTATGGTTAGAGTATTAACCTTGATCACTGTGTCCCAGGTTATATTTAGAAGTTTGTGGGGAGCTGTTGGGAAGTTTGTATAGTTACTGTTGGTCATAGCTATTCTTCTGGTTCAGTGGCTTTTAAATTCCTGTTACTTAATGTTTTGGAAATTGACAACAGGAGGCACATATATAGTAAAGAATGATTAAAAACAAAACAAAAATCACCCCAACTCTTAAGCCGGTTTATGTATTTTTGCCTCTTCCCTAATGCATAGGATAGGCGAGGGCATGGGGGTGGTGGTGGTGTTGTATGTGGGTTAAAGGCCTTATTGCCTTCATTATTGAAATGAATTAGGTCACCTGTAGAGAGACATTGTTCTGTAAGTAAAGAGCCCATCAGAAGTACTGCTTTCCAGGGCACCAGCTTGATCCACACAACTACCATCTTCCCTAACTAAAAGAGAGCTGTTTTTTTTTTTTTAACTGAGTATAATCTGTTCTATAGAAATTATGGTTAACAGCTTGTTCACATTACTAACTTGGCTCAGTGGGACTGTGATTGTGTATGTGGATGGGCTGGCCTGTGGTACTATTTCTGCATACCCATGGCTTCACCTAGTACTTATAATTAGGATACTTTGTTTGGTTCACATCCTGGAAACTTGGAATTGTGGGCTCTTGACCTTCTTTATACGTTTCTTTTTGACAAAGCCTGAAAGACTCAGTGTCCAATAAAGGTTACATAAACTCGCACTTGTATAATTGAATCAGGCACTCGTGTAGTTAGAAATGACCTCTATAGATTTGTCACAACACAGAGTTGCAATAAAGAGACTTCCACTTAGCTCCTCTTTTTCATTGATTGTTAAGACTACCACATCCCCAGAAGGCAGCATCAAGTGGAACAGCAGAGATAGTATCACTTGATATATACATAAATAAAAACTTAAGGCAGCCCATCCTACTGAAGAGGCCAAGACTCAAATAAGGGTCCTCATTGCCTTTTAACTTGCTCTATGGTAGCTTGATCAGTGTCTTTATACTGATTCACTTAGTGTCTTCCCCCTCTTCTCATTTTCTCCTTCCCCTACCTTTCCTTTCCCTTCCTCCCTCCCTCTTTCCCTCCTCACCTCTCTTTACCTCTCCCCCTTTCTCATCTTCCCTGTTAGGCTATGTGGTAGCTATCCACAGGAACTCATAGTGCCCGCCTGGATCACTGATAAAGAATTAGAAAGTGTAGCAAGCTTCAGGTCATGGAAGCGCATCCCTGCTGTCGTCTACAGGTAAGTAAGCCTGGTCATGCCACTGCTACGGCTAACCTGGGAAGGGAGGGGAGGGTTTAGAGAGCCTCCTAGGCAAGTCTGTGCTTCCTTATTTCAAAAGCTGCCCCTCCAGTAACACACGGGTACTTCCTGCACCCAGAATACTAGTAGTTTTGGAGGTGGGATGAAAAAGATGAACAGAAGTTTGCAGGAAGGAAGGTAAAGGTCAGAAGATAAAGGGCCAAGTGTAAAAAGCAGTACCCTAAAATACTGGAATGTGCTCTGGCCTTGGGAGGAAGATGAGGATTTTTATCCCAACTCTACCCAGCTGTGATTTTGAACAAATTGCTTCAGGTTGCCAAGATGTGGTTGGAAATGAGCATCTAATCATATGGGAGATGTGAAACTTCTTTGAAATAGTTGTCCTGCTCACCCCTTTGTGATACTGTGTGGTATCACAGAAAGAGTGCAAGGATGTTAACTTCTGTCAGGTAGCGTTTAGCAGAGACAGCTTCTTAAGGAGGAACTGAGTTTAGACCTTGGCTTTAATGGAATGATGGGACGTTAATTAGCAGTTAGCAGAGGGATTGAGGAGATGGCACATAGAAAGGGAGAATGGCAAAGCAGGTGGATCCTGTTCCAGGGAAAGCCTGCCAATGTGCTTGTTGGAGCATGAGTTCTCTGATTTGGGGAAGCATCAGATGTCTAGAAAGATAGAAATTTGCCATTCTTTTTGGAAGGCCTGACGTTCACTTTCCTGTATACGAGACATTCTTTTTTTTTTTTTTTTAATTTTGCTTTAAGTGAAAGTTTACACAGTTCAAGTTAGTTTCTCATACAAAAATTTATGCACACATTGTTATGTGACACTAGTTGCTCTCCCTATAATGTGACAGCACACCCCTCCTTTCCACCCTGTATTTCCCGTGTCCTTTCAACCAGCTTCTCTCCCTTTCTGCCTTCTCATCTCGCCTCCAGACAGGAGCTGCCCATTTAGTCTCATGTATTTACTTGAGCTAAGAAGCCCACCCTTCACAAGAACCATTTAGCGTCTTATGGTCCGGTCTAATTTTTGTCTGAAGAGTTGGCTTCAGGAGTGGTTTTAGTTTTGGGCTAACAGAAAGTCTGGGGACCATGTCTCTTGGGTCCCGCCAGTCTCAGTCAGATCATTAAGTTTGGTAGGAGATATTCTTGAGGGAAATGGTTTTCAGGACAATTACTTTAGCCAAAGGGAGAGAGATTAAAGGTAAGGAGACCCACTGGCAATCTAGATGTGATGCCATGAGGATTTTATCATGGGAATCAGACCCTACAGTAAAGGAGGTGAGAAATAACAAAATGAAACTCCAAGATATGAGCTTTGGGAGACCAGGAAGAGATGGTTCAATTGATATAAAAAAAAAAATTGGTAGAAAAGTGGCCAGACTTGATATTTCAGGATGCTTCTAAGTATTCTGTAAGAAGACGATGTACTTACTGCATTTAGATTCTGATGTTAGCAGGGGCTTTGGATTGTGAGAGACGAGTCCTAGGCAGTGAGAACTGAAGTACAGTATGGAGTTGAGTCAACCCAGACTGTCTTTGTGGTTGAAACTTTGACCGTGGAAGAGCAGTTCTGAGAGGGAATGTCTAGAGAAGGATGCAGGGGCTTGGCTAGATAGAAGATTTCGAAGCTGAGAGGCAGGAAGGCCAAGGGAAACAAGTTTCTTGAAGGGGGTAATAGCATGGTGAAGAGGGTTCAAGACTTCTCTGACACTCCTTGCTGTGATACCTTTAGCGAGTCCTCTAACTGACCTGTTTCCTAATTAGTAAAACGGGAACAGTAAGTAGTTCCTACTTTGTAGATATGTGGTGGCATCTAAATGAGTGCCTGTAAACACTAGACTTCTCTAAGCAATATCTTCAGTAGATTGTATCTCTAAGGGCTGCTTTTATAATCCAGTGAACATCTCCGTTTTCACAAAATCATGTTAAATTTTTAAGAAGTTATTCCCTCTTATTCTGGAACTGTTTCAGATGTCATCTCCTTGTAATGTTCACATTCTTCACTTCTTTTTCCCAGTTTGCCAACTTTTAGTAAGTTTGGGCCAAACCTGTGGCTTATGCCAGGAGGCATCACAGTGAAATATTGAGGTTGTGTGCAGGCAAGGGGTTTATCTCCTTGTGGAACTCCCGCTGATGTAACCAGCTTGTTCATTTATTCCACTGAAGGCAAATCCTGATTGCCACCCTGAGATTGGAAAGTATTTGCCTCTGGCCCAGCAGAATCTATTAAAAAAATTTTTTTTAATTTAAATAAATGTATATGTTTTTTCATTGATATCGGTACAGCATTATCACTAGTAATGTTCAGCCAGCATTTTAATTTGCATCTGACCACTCTTTTTTTTCCTCTTATTACCTAAAGGTTTTTTTTTTTTTTAATTGTGCTTTAGGTGAAACTTTACAGAGAAAATTAGTTTCTCATTCAACAACTTATGCACAAATTGTTTTCTGAAATTGGCTGCAATCCCTGCTATGTGTCAACACCCCAGTTCCCTGTTTCCATCTGTTCATTTTTCCTGTCCCTTTCTGCCTTCTCATCATTGCTTTTGGGCAAGTGTTACCCTTTTTGTTTTGTATACATGATTGAACTAAGAAGCATGTTACTCATGTGTATGATTGTTTTATAGACCTGGCTAATCTTTGGCTGAAGGGTGAACTTCAGGAGTGGCTTCAGTTCTGAGTTAAAAGGGTATTGAGGGGCCATAGTCTCAGGGGTTCTTCCAGTCTGTGTCAGACCAGTAAGTCTGGTCTTTCTTTGTACGTGTGTGTGAATTTGAATTTTGTTCTGCATTTTTCTCCTGCTCTATCTGGGACCCTCTATTATGATCCCTGTCAGAGCGGTTGGTGGTGATAGCCGGGCACCATCTAGTTCTTCTCGGCTCGGAGTGGTGGAGGCTGTGGTACTTGTGGTCCATTAGTCCGTTGGGCTAATATTTCCTTTATGTCTTTGGTTTTCTTCACTCTCCTTTGCTCCGGGCAGGATGGGACCAGTAGGTGTATCTTAGGTAGCCGCTCGCAAGTTTTTAAGACTTCGGATACTACTCACCAAAGTTAGATGTAGAACATTTTCTTTATGAACTTTGTTATGCCATTTGACCCAGATGACTCCTGTGACCATGATCCCCAGCCTTCAGGCGCAGTAACTCAGTCCCTCAGGGTGTTTGGATGTGTCTGTGAAGCTTCTGTGACTTTGCCTTGGTCAAGTTGTGCTGACTTCCCCAGTATTGTGTACTTTCTTACCCTTCACCAAAGTTACCACTTCTCTAGTCTAGTTAACGACTCCCCTCCCCAGCTCTCCCTTCCTTTGTAACCATCAAAGATTGTTTCTTTCTGTGTATAAACCTCTTGAGTTTTTATAATATTGGTCTCATACAGTGTTTGCCCTTTTGTGATTGACTTATTTCACAGATTCATTCATGCTGTGAGATATTTTAACAGATTCATTATTGTTCTTTATCTTTGCATAGTATTCTATTTTGTGTCTGTACCACAGTTTGTTTATCCATTCATCTGTTGATGGGCACTTAGGTTGTTTCCATCTTTTTTGCTATTGTGAATAATGCTGCAGTGAACATGGATGTGCATATGTCTATTCGTGTGACGGCTCTTATTTCTATAGGATATCTTCCTAGGAGTGGGATGGCTGGATTGTATGGTATTTCTATTTCTAGCCTTTTAAGGAAACACCATATTGTTTTCTGTAGTGGCTGTACCATTTTACATTCCCACCAGCAGTGCATAAAAGTTCCAGTCTCCCAGCAATGAGATGGTATCATGATGTAGTTTTGATTTGCATTTCTCTAATGATTAGTGATTATGAGCATTTCCTCATGTGTCTTTTAGCTGCCTGGGTGTCTTCTTTGGTGAAGTGTTTGTTCGTACCCTTTGCCAATTTTTTAATTGAATTATTTGTCTTTTTGTTGTTGAGGTGTTACAGTATCTTACAGATTTTAGAGATTAGACCCTTGTCGGATTTGTTGTAGCCAAGAATTTTTTCCCAGTCTGTAGGTTCTCTTTGTACTCTTTTGCTAAAGCCTTTTGATGAGCTTAAGTGTTTAATTTTTTTTTTTTTATAACTTTTATTAAGCTTCAAGTGAACGTTTACAAATCCAATCAGTCTGTCACATATAAGTTTACATACATCTCACTCCCTACTCCCACTTGCTCTCCCCCTCTTGAGTCAGCTCTTTCAGTCTCTCCTTTCTTGACAATTTTGCCGGCTTCCCTCTCTGTCTATCCTCCCATCCCCCCTCCAGACAAGAGTTGCCAACACAATCTCAAGTGTCCACCTGATATAATTAGCTCACTCTTCATCAGCGTCTCTCTCCCACCCGCTGACCAGTCCGTTTCATTTCTGATGAGTTGCCTTCGGGGATGGTTCCTGTCCTGTGTCAACAGAAGGTCTGGGGAGCATGGCCGCCGGGATTCCTCCAGTCTCAGTCAGACCATTAGGTTTGGTCTTTTTATGAGAATTTGGGGTCTGTATCCCACTGATCTCCTGCTCCCTCAGGGGTCCTCTGTTGTGCTCCCTGTCAGGGCAGTCATCGATTGTGGCCGGGCACCAACTAGTTCTTCTGGTCTCAGGATGATGTAGGTCTCTGGTTCATGTGGCCCTTTCTGTCTCTTGGGCTCTTAGTTGTCGTGTGGCCTTGGTGTTCTTCATTTTCCTTTGCTCCAGGTGGGTTGAGACCAATTGCTGCATCTTAGATGGCCGCTTGTTAGCATTTAAGACCCCAGACGCCACATTTCAAAGTGGGATGCAGAATGATTTCATAATAGAATTATTTTGCCAATTGACTTAGAAGTCCCGGCAAACCATGTTCCCCAGACCCCCGCGCTTTTTCCGCTGACCTTTGAAGCATTCATTTTATCCCGGAAACTGCTTTTGGTCCAGTCCAATTGAGCTGACCTTCCATGTATTGAGTGTTGTCTTTCCCTTCACCTAAAGCAGTTCTTATCTACTGATTAATCAATAAAAAACCCTCTCCCACCCTCCCTCCCTCCCCCCCTCGTAACCACAAAAGTATGTGTTCTTCTCAGGTTTACTATTTCTCAAGATCTTATAATAGTGGTCTTATACAATATTTGTCCTTTTGCCTCTGACTAATTTCGCTCAGCATAATGCCTTCCAGGTTCCTCCATGTTATGAAATGTTTCAGAGATTCGTCACTGTTCTTTATCGATGCGTAGTATTCCATTGTGTGAATATACCACAATTTATTTACCCATTCATCCGTTGATGGACACCTTGGTTGCTTCCAACTTTTTGCTATTGTAAACAGAGCTGCAATAAACATGGGTGTGCATATATCTGTTTGTGTGAAGGCTCTTGTATCTCTAGGGTATATTCCCAGGAGTGGGATTTCTGGGTTGTATGGTAGTTCTATTTCTAACTGTTTAAGATAACGCCAGATAGATTTCCAAAGTGGTTGTACCATTTTACATTTCCACCAGCAGTGTATGAGAGTTCCAATCTCTCCGCAGCCTCTCCAACATTTATTATTTTGTGTTTTTTGGATTAATGCCAGCCTTGCTGGTGTGAGATGGAATCTCATCGTAGTTTTAATTTGCATTTCTCTAATGGCTAATGATCGAGAGCATTTTCTCATGTATCTGTTAGCTGCCTGAATATCTTCTTTAGTGAAATGTGTGTTCATATCCTTTACCCACTTCTTGATTGGGTTGTTTGTCTTTTTGTGGTTGAGTTTTGACAGAATCATGTAGATTTTAGAGATGAGGCGCTGGTCGGAGATGTCATAGCTGAAAATTCTTTCCCAATCTGTAGGTGGTCTTTTTACTCTTTTGGAGAAGTCTTTAGATGAGCATAAGTGTTTGATTTTTAGGAGCTCCCAGTTATCTGGTTTCTTTTCATCATTTTTCGTAATGTTTTGTATTCTGTTTATGCCTTGTATTAGGGCTCCTAGGGTTGTCCCAATTTTTTCTTCCATGATCTTTATCGTTTTAGTCTTTATGTTTAGGTCTTTGATCCACTTGGAGTTAGTTTTTGTGCATGGTGTGAGGTATGGGTCCTGTTTCATTTTTTTGCAAATGGATATCCAGTTATGCCAGCACCATTTGTTAAAAAGGCTATCTTTTCCCCAGTTAATTGACACTGGTCCTTTGTCAAATATCAGCTGCTCATACGTGGATGGATCTATGTCTGGGTTCTCAATTCTGTTCCATTGGTCTATGTGTCTGTTGTTGTACCAATACCAGGCTGTTTTGACTACTGTGGCTGTATAATAGGTTCTGAAGTCAGGTAAGGTGAGGCCTCCCACTTTCTTCTTCTTTTTCAGTAGTGCTTTGCTTATCCGGGGCTTCTTTCCCTTCCATATGAAATTGGTGATTTGTTTCTCTATTCCCTTAAAATATGACATTGGAATTTGGATCGGAAGTGCGTTAAATGTATAGATGGCTTTTGGTAGAATAGACATTTTTACTATGTTAAGTCTTCCTATCCATGAGCAGGGTATGTTTTTCCACTTAAGTATGTCCTTTTGAATTTCTTGTAGTAGAGCTTTGTAGTTTTCTTTGTATAGGTCTTTTACATCCTTGGTAAGATTTATTCCTAAGTATCTTATCTTCTTGGGGGCTACTGTGAATGGTATTGATTTGGTTATTTCCTCTTCGGTGTTCTTTTTGTTGATGTAGAGGAATCCAAGTGATTTTTGTATGTTTATTTTATAACCTGAGACTCTGCCAAACTCTTCTATTAGTTTCAGTAGTTTTCTGGAGGATTCCTTAGGGTTTTCTGTGTATATAATCATGTCATCTGCAAATAGTGATAACTTTACTTCTTCGTTGCCAATCCGGATACCTTTTATTTCTTTGTCTAGCCTAATTGCCCTGGCTAAGACTTCCAACACGATGTTGAATAAGAGCGGGGATAAAGGGCATCCTTGTCTGGTTCCCGTTCTCAAGGGAAATGCTTTCAGGTTCTCTCCATTTAGAGTGATATTGGCTGTTGGCTTTGCATAGATGCCCTTTATTATGTTGAGGAATTTTCCTTCAATTCCTATTTTGGTAAGAGTTTTTATCATGAATGGGTGTTGGACTTTTTCAAATGCCTTTTCTGCATCAATTGATAAGATCATGTGGTTTTTGACTTTTATTTATGTGATGGATTACATTAATGGTTTTTCTGATATTAAACCAGCCTTGCATAAAAAAAAACCTAGTATAAATCCCACTTGATCAGGGTGAATTATTTTTTGATGTGTTGTTGGATTCTATTGGCTAGAATTTTGTTGAGGATTTTTGCATCAATGTTCATGAGGGATATAGGTCTATAATTTTCTTTTTTTGTAATGTCTTTACCTGGTTTTGGTATCAGGGAGATGGTGGCTTCATAGAATGAGTAGGGTAGTATTCCGTCATTTTCTATGCTTTGGAATACCTTTAGTAGTAGTGGTGTTAACTCTTCTCTGAAAGTTTGGTAGAACTCTGCAGTGAAGCCATCCGGGCCAGTGCTTTTTTTTGTTGGGAGTTTTTTGATTACCGTTTCAATCTCTTTTTTTGTTATGGGTCTGTTTAGTTGTTCTACTTCTGAATGTGTTAGTTTAGGTAGGTAGTGTTTTTCCAGGAATTCATCCATTTCTTCTAGGTTTTCAAATTTGTTAGAGTACAATTTTTCATAATAATCTGAAATGATTCTTTTAATTTCATTTGGTTCTGTTGTGATGTGGTCCTTCTCGTTTCTTATTCGGGTTATTTGTTTCCTTTCCTGTATTTCTTTAGTCAGTCTAGCCAATGGTTTATCAATTTTGTTAATTTTTTCAAAGAACCAGCTTTTGGCTTTGTTAATTCTTTCAATTGTTTTTCTGTTCTCTAAGTCATTTAGTTCAGCTCTAATTTTTATTATTTGTTTTCTTCTGGTGCCTGATGGATTCTTTTGTTGCTCAGTTTCTATTTGTTCAAGTTGTAGGGACAGTTCTCTGCTTTTGGCTCTTTCTTCTTTTTGTATGTGTGCATTTATTGATATAAATTGGCCTCTGAGCACTGCTTTTGCTGTGTCCCAGAGGTTTTGATAGGAAGTATTTTCATTCTCGTTGCTTTCTGTGAATTTCCTTATTCCCTCCTTGATGTCTTCTATAACCCAGTCTTTTTTCAGGAGGGTATTGTTCATTTTCCAAGTATTTGATTTCTTTTCCCTAGTTTTTCTGTTATTGATCTCTAGTTTTATTGCCTTGTGGTCTGAGAAGATGCTTTGTAATATTTCGATGTTTTGGACTCTGCAAAGGTTTGTTTTATGACCTAGTATGTGGTCTATTCTAGAGAATGTTCTATGTGCGCTAGAAAAAAAAGTATATTTTGCAGCAGTTGGGTGGAGAGTTCTGTATAAGTCAATGAGGTCAAGTTGGTTGATTGTTGTAATTAGATCTTCCGTGTCTCTGTTGAGCTTCTTACTGGATGTCCTGTCCTTCTCCGAAAGTGGCGTGTTGAAGTCTCCTACTATAATTGTGGAGGTATCTATCACGCTTTTCAATTCTGTTAAAATTTGATTTATGTATCTTGCTGCCCTGTCATTGGGTGCATAAATATTTAATATGGTTATGTCTTACTGATCAATTGTCCCTTTTATCATTATATAGTGTCCTTCTTTATCCTTTGTGGTGGATTTAAGTCTAAAGTCTATTTTGTCAGAAATTAATATTGCTACTCCTCTTCTTTTTTGCTTATTGTTTGCTTGATATACTTTTTTCCATCCTTTGAGTTTTAGTTTGTTTGTGTCTCTAAGTCTAAGGTGTGTCTCTTGTAGGCAGCATATAGATGGATCGTGTTTCTTTATCCAGTCTGTGACTCTCTGTCTCTTTATTGGTGCATTTAGTCCATTTACATTCAGGGTAATTATAGATAAATAAGTTTTTAGTGCTGTCATTTTGATGCCTTTTTATGTGTGGTGTTGACAATTTCATTTTTCCACCTACTTTTTTGTGCTGAGGCGTTTTTCTTAGTAAATTGTGAGATCCTCATTTTCATAGTGCTTGACTTTATGTTAGTTGAGTCGTTACGTTTTTCTTGGTTTTTATCTTGAGTTATGGAGTTGTTGTACCTTTTTGTGGTTACCTTATTATTTACCCCTATTTTTCTAAGTAAAAACCTAACTTGTATTGTTCTATATCGCCTTGTATCACTCTCCATGTGGCAGTTCAATGCCTCCTGTATTTAGTCCCTCTTTTTGATTATTGTGATCTTTTACCTATTGACTTCCATGATTCCCTGTTAGGTGTATTTTTTTTTTAATTAATCTTAATTTGTTTGTTTTTGTGATTTCCCTATTTGAGTTGATATCAGGACGTTCTGTTTTGTGACCTTGTGTTGTGCTGATATCTGATATTATTGGTTCTCTGACCAAACAATATCCTTTAGTATTTCTTGTAGCTTTGGTTTGGTTTTTGCAAATTCTCTAAACTTGTGTTTGTCTGTAAATATCTTAATTTCGCCTTCATATTTCAGAGAGAGTTTTGCTGGATATATGATCCTTGGCTGGCAGTTTTTCTCCTTCAGTGTTCTGTATATGTCGTCCCATTCCCTTCTTGCCTGCATGGTTTCTGCTGAGTAGTCAGAACATATTCTTATTGATTCTCCCTTGAAGGAAACCTTTCTTTTCTCCCTGGCTGCTTTTAAAATTTTCTGTTTATCTTTGGTTTTGGTGAGTTTGATGATAATATGTCTTGGTGTTTTTCTTTTTGTATCAGTCTTAAATGGGGTTCGATGAGCATCTTGGATAGATATCCTTTCGTCTTTCATGATGTCAGGGAAGTTTTGTGTCAGGAGTTCTTCAACTATTTTCTATGTGTTTTCTGTCCCCCCTCCCTGTTCTGGGACTCCAATCACCCGCAGGTTATCCTTCTTGATAGGGTCCCACATAATTCTTAGGGTTTCTTCATTTTTTTTTAATTCTTTTATCTGAGTTTTTTTCAGCTATGTTGGTGTTGATTCCCTGGTCCTCCAGATGTCCCAGTCTGCATTCTAATTGCTTGAGTCTGCTCCTCTGACTTCCTAGTGTGTTGTCTAATTCTGTTATTTTATTGTTAATCTTTTGGATTTCGACATGTTGTCTCTCTATGGATTCTTGCAACTTATTAATTTTTCCACTATGTTCTTGAATAATCTTTTTGAGTTCTTCAACAGTTTTATCAGTGTGTTCCTTGGCTTTTTCTGCAGTTATCCTAATTTCATTTGTGATATCATTAAGCATTCTGTAAATTAGTTTTTTATATTCTGTATCTGATAATTCCAAGATTGTATCTTCATTTGGGAAAGATTTTGATTCTTTTGTTTGGGGGGTTGGAGAAGCTGTCATGGTCTGCTTCTTTAAGTGGTTTGATATGGATTGTTGTCTCCGAGCCATCACTGGGAAACTAGTTTTTCCAGAAAATCCGCTAAAAAAAAAATGCAGTCAGATCCCTATCAGAGTTCTCCCTCTGGCTCAGGCTATTCAGATGTTAATGAAGCCGCCTGGGGAGGGTGGGGAAGGGAACAGAGAGATAGGAGAGTAGCACCTCAGAATATAGCCAGAGTTGCTTGTCTTGCTTGGAATGACTATTATATCTGAGATTCCCACGGGCGCGTCGCCTATGTGTGCTGGCTGTGTGGAGATTGCCCCCGGGGGGTCTGGCCCGCTGGAGTCACGGTCAGATCCTCCACTTCCAGCCCCACGCCCAGCGTCAAGGCTCCCCTACTGGGACGATGCCCTCTCGACTCCAAAATCAGTTGCTGCCTCCCAGGGACTTCTCGTCCCTCCAGCCGCGTGGCCATGCCGCCCTCGAGAACCAGTTGGGCCTCCTCCCGGGGTTAGTTCAGATGGGTGGAGCAGGTCCCCGTGCTTGTGCCGTGACCAAGTGTCCCGGCTGGGATGCTGTTCTCCCCGCTCCAATACCAGTCGCTGCCTCCCAGGGACTTCTCCTACCGGCTGCGTCCCACGCTGCCCACGCGACCCGGCTGGTCCCCTTCCCGGGGTTAGTTCAGGGGGGTGGAGCAACTCTCCGTGTTTATGCTGTACCTGCATCCAGTCCAAATCCCTGCGGGACGGTTCCCCGGCTCGGACGCTGCTCTTTCTGCTCCAAGACCAGTCACTGCCTCCCAGGGACTTCTCCTACCGGCTGCGTCCCACACCGCCCGTGGAACTGGCTGGTCCCCCTCCCGGGGTTAGTTCAGGGGGGTGGAGCAGCTTTCTGTGCTTGTGCCGTACCTGACTGGTACGCTGGCTCCAGGCTCTGGAAACAATCGCTGCTTCCCCGTATTAGTTCGTTCTCCGTCTCTAAATCTGTGTTTGTTGTTCAGGGTTCGTAGATTGTTATGTATGTGATCGATTCACTTGTTTTTCCGTGTCTTTGTTGTAAGAGGGATCCGAGGTAGCAACTGCCTAGTCTGCCATCTTGGCTCCGCCCCCAAGTGTTTAATTTTTAAGAGCTCCCAGTTGTCTAGTTTATCTTCTGGTGTTTGTGCCTTGTTAGCTGTGGTTTGTATCCTGTTTGTGCCATATAATAGGACCCCTAGCATTGTCCCTTTTTTTTTTTTTCTTCCATGATCTTTATAGTTTTAGGTTTTATATTTAGGTCTTTGATCCATTTTGAATTAGTTTTTGTGTATGGTGTGAAGTGTGGGTCCTGTTTCATTTTTTTACAGTTGGTCATCCAGTTTTGCCAGTACCATTTGTTAAAAAGACTGTCTTTTCCCCATTTAATGGACTCAGCCTTTGTCAAAGATCACCTGATCGTAGGTGGTTGGATTTCTCAACCCTGTTCCATTGGTCTGTGTGTCTGTTGTTGTACAGTACCAGGCTGTTTTGACCACTGTAGCTGTATAGAAGGTTCTAAAATCAGGTAGTGTGAAGCCTCTTACTTCGTTCTCCTTTTTCAGTAATGCCTTACTTATCGGGGGCCTTTTTCCTTTTCATATAAAGTTAGTGATTAGTTTTTCCATCTTGTTGAAGAATGCTGTTGGTATTTGGGTTGGGATTGCATTATATCTGTAGATTGCTTTGGGTAGAATTAACATTTTCATAATCTTGAGTCTTCTGTCCATGAGCACAGTATGTTTTTCCATTTACGTAGGTCTTCTTTTGGTTTCTTACAGTAGTGTTTTTTTGTTTTTTTTCTTTTCTTTTTATTGTACTTGGGATGAAGGTTTACAGGACAAGCTAGTTTCTCATTAAATAGTTAGTACACATATTGTTTTATGACATTGGTTAACAACCCCATGACATGTCAGCATTCTCCTTCTTGACCTTGGGTTCCCTGTTACCAGCTTTTCTGTCCCCTCCTGCCTTCTAGTCCTTGCCCCTGGGCTAGGCTGCTGTGCCCCTTTAGTCTCATTTTGTTTTATGGGCCTGTCTAATCTTTGGATGAAGGGTGAACCTTAGGAGTGACTTCATTAGTGAGCTGAAAGGGTGTCCAGGGGCCATACTCTTGGGTTTCTCTGGTCTCTGTCAGGCCAGTAAGTCTGGTCTTTTTTTGTGAATTAGAATTTTGTTCTACATTTTTCCCCAGCTCTGTTCAGGACCCTGTATTGTGATCCCTGTCACAACAGTTAGTGGTGGTAACTGGGCACCATCTAGTTGTACTGGACTCAGTCTGGTGGAGGCTGTGATAGATGTGGTCCATTAGTCCTTTGGTCTAATCTTTCCTTTGTATCCTTAGTTTTCTTCATTCTCCCTTGCTCCTGAAAGGGTGAGACTAGTGGAGTATCTTAGATGGCCATTCACAGGCTTTACCAAAGTAGAATGTAGAACATTTTTTTAATAAACTATGTTATGCCAATTGAGGTAGATGTTCCTCGAGACCATGGTCCCCACAGCCCTCAGACCAGAAATTCAGTCCCTCATGGATTTGGGATGTGTCTATGGAGCTTGTATGACCTTGCCTTGTACAAGTTGTGCTCACTTCCCCAGTATTGTGTACTGTCTTACCCTTAACCAAAGTTACTACTTATTTATTGTCTACTTAGTGTTTTTCCTTCCCCACCCTTCCCATCCCTCGCAACCATCAAAGATTGTTTGTTTTTGTGTATAAACCTTTTCATGAGTTTTTACAGCAGTGGTCTCATAAACTATTTGTCCTTTGTGATTGACTTATTTCACTCAGCATAATGCCCTCCAGATTCATGCATGTTATGAGATGCTTTGCAGATTCATCATTGTTCTTTATCATTGTGTAATACTCCATTGTGTGTATGTACTGTAGTTTATCCATTCATCTGTTGATGGACATCTAGGTTGTTTCCGTCTTTTTGCTTTTGTAAACAATGCTGTGATGAACATGGATGTGCGTATGTGTATTTGTGTGACGACTAATTTCTCTAGGATACTGGATCATACGGTATTTCTATTTCTAGCTTTCTAAGGAAGTGCCATATTGTTTTCCAAAATAGCTACATCATTTTGTATTCCCACCAGCAGTGGATAAGAGTTCCAGTCTCCCCGTAGACTCTCCAACATTGGTTATTTCCTGTCCTTTTGATTTGTGTCAGTAATGCCAGGGTGAGATGGTATCTTGTTGTGGTTTTGATTTGCGTTTCTCTAATGGCTAGTTTTGAATGGCTAGTGATCGCAGGTATTTCCTCATGTGTCTTTGGCCGCTTGAATGTCTTCTTTGGTGAAGTGTCTTTTCATTTCCTTTGCCTATTTTTTAATTGGATTATTTGTCTTTTTGTTGTAGAGGTGTTGGATTTTCCTGTAGATTTTAAAGATAAGACCTTTGTCTGATTTGCACAGCCAAAAATTTTATCCCAGCCTATAGGTTCTCTTTTTACTCTTTTGGTGAAATCTTTTGATGAGCGAAAGTGGTTAATCCCAGTTACCTAGTTTATCTTCTGGAGCAGTTTGTGTGTTGTTGGTTATGGTTTGTATCTTGTTAATACTGTGTATTAGGGCCTCTAGCCCTGATCCTATTTTTTCTTCTATGAGCTTATAGTTTTTAGCTTTATATTTAGGTCTTTGATCCGTTTTGAATTAGTTTTTGTATATGGTGTGAGGTATGGGTCCTGTTTCATTTTTTTTGCAGACATCCAGTTTTGTCAGCACCATTTGTTAAAAAGACTGTCTTTTCCCCATTTGATGGACTTTGGGCCCTTGTTGAAGATCAGGTGACCATAGGTGCATGGATTTACACCTGGGTTCTCAATTCTGTTCCCACTGGCCAATGTATATGTCATTGTACCAGTACCAGGCTGTTTTGACTACTGTGGCTGTCTAGTAGGTTCTGAGGTCAGGTAGTATAAGTCCTCCTACTTTATTCTTCTTCTTCAACAGTGCTTTACTTATCTGGGGCTTCTTCCCTTTCCATGTAAAGTTAATGATTAGTTTTTCCATGTCTTTAAAAAATGTTGTTAGTATTTGGATCAGGATTGCATTGTATTTGTAAATAGCTTGGGGTAGAATTGTCATTTTGACAATGTTGAGTCTGTCAGTCCATGAGCATGGTATGTTTTTCCATTTATGTAGACCTCTTTTGGTTCCTTGCAGTAGTGTTTTATAGTTTTCTTTGTATGGGTCTTTTACATCCCTGGTTAGATGTATTCCTAAGTATTTTATTTTTTGGGGGGTGTTTATAAATAGTATTATTTTCTTAATTTCCTTTTTGAAGCTCTCTTTGTTGGTATATAGGAATCCAACTGATTTTTGTATGTTGATCTTGTAGATCTACTCTGGTGAATCTTTCTATTAATTTCAGTAGTTTTCTTGTGGAATCTTTGGGGTTCTCTATGTATAGGATCATATCATCTGCAAATATAGTTTTACTTCTTTCTTGCCAATTTGGATGCCCTTTCTTTCTTTTTCTTGCCTTATTGTTCTAGCTAGGACTTCCAGCACAACGTTAAATAGGAGTGGTGATAAAGGGCTTCCTTGTCTTGTTCCCATTCTCAGGGGGCGTGCTTTCAGCCTCACTCCATTGAGAATGATGTTAGCTGTTGGTTTTGTATAGATGCTCTTTAGTATGTCGAGGAGTTTCCCTTCTATTCTTATTTTGCTGAGAGTTTTTATTAGGAATTGGTGCTGGACTTTATTAAATGCCTTTTCTGCATTGACTGAGGTGGTCATGTGATTCTTTTGTTTATTTAAGTGATGAATTACACTGATTGATTTTCTAATGTTGAACCATCCTTGCATACCTGGTATGAATCCCACTTGGCTGCGATGTGTTATTTTTTTGATATGATGCTGAATTCTGTTGGCTTAAATTTTTGCATCTGTATTCATGAGAGATATTGGTCTGTAATTTTCTTTTTTTGTGGTGTCTTTACCTGGCTTTGGTATCAGGGTTATGCTGGCTTCATAGAATGAATTCAGAAGTATTCCTTCCTTTTTAACGCTCTTAAATAGTTTGAGTAGTACTGGTGTGAGCTCTTCCCTGGATGTTTGGTAGAATTCTCTAGTGAAGCCATCTGGGCCAGGGCTTTTTTTTTTTTGGTTGGGTTTTTTTTTTTTAATTACCTTTTCAGTCTTTTCTGTTGTTAAGGATCTGTTCAGTTTTTCTATCTCAGTTTGTTTTAGTTTAGGTAGGTAGCATATTTCTAGACATTTGTCTGTTTCCTCTAGGTTCTCAATTTTGTTGGAGTATAATTTTTCATAGTATTCTGTTGTGATCCTCTTTATTTCAGTTGAGCCTGTTGTAATGTCCCCCATCTCATTTCTTAGTTGGGTTATTTGCTTCCCCATTAAGTTTTCAATCTCAATTTTAACTACTTTTGTTTTCAGACATCCTAGAAAAGTAGGCCACCAGATTTACCTATCACTCAAGTGGTAAGGATGACAAAGGAATTAGAGAGTAGTGAAAGCTGAAGGGATTTATGAGTCTTATCAGTGATCATCCCAACTGGAATGGGGGAAAGCAGCCAGCTGCTGTGCTATGGCCAGCAGCTGTGTTAGATCAGCAGCCCCGGCAGGAAGCATTTGTGGGGCTTGTTGACTATGAGGATAAGGGAGAAGGACTCTCGTTTTCAAAGTAAGAAGCTTTAGGTGAAATTTCCCTTTTGGCAGAGAAGCCTAAGAGTACAGGATGAAGAAAAACTTGTTAGAATGTAATAAAAATGAACAGCTCTTTTTCCCTTCCAAAAACCATCTCCCTAAAGAAGGGCATGAACTGTAGATTTTTTTTCCCCTTTTTAGAGTACATACTTTATTTGCAATTTTTCAGAGAGAATCTGCTCTCAAAAGATTACGAATGAAAGTGTTGTGTGTAGCCCATGTACAAAGCAGGCTTACTAGGATTCACCTCTATCTCAGAGCATGTGTCATGTATCTCTGAGCTTCAAAGTGTTGCTGTTATTTGGGAACTTCTTCATACGGGGTATGTTGAAGAATGTTTTGGTTCTGTCCTGTTCTCCAAAAGAAGGACCTGCCACCACTCTGTGCTTTGCCTGCCTCGGTGGCAGGATGTCCCTGCATCTGACATGTATTTACTGAATTTAGTTGTCTGTTGACAGCAGCCATGATTCCTGAGGTTGCTAACAGCCGTTATATGACAGCATCACGCTGAACCAGCGCCTGATTAGTGCTTTCTCCTACTGTGATGAGAGAGCATTTAATTGGGTTTATTATCTAAGACAGCAAGATGGTGCAAAGGGTGCCCATCTGTAGTGCAATTCACAGCTCCCACTTTGTGGCTTGGGGTGATTATTAGAAACTCCTAGTCGTTTAAGGAGCTTGCCTAACTGGCTGAGCTGGGAATAGTTAAAACATTTCGATGTTTCTCTATAAAGCGGAAGCATTCAGTGTTTTAGTAGGGGGGCTCGTCCACTGAACATCTTAAGTTTTATGCCCTTTCCTGATCTGTTTGTTAAAATTATAGGAATGCTTTCCTTTAGTAATTTCCAGTTGCAGTTTTTTAGTTAGCTCTCATCCATGCAGTCTAAAGCATTTTAGAGGGCTGCAGAAAACATAGCTGCTTATTGCAAACTGCCCAGCTGAGATTTAGCTAGGAGCAGTGATTAAAGTGCTCAACTGCTAACTGAAAGGTCGGCGGTTTGAACCCACCAGCAACCCCTCAGGAGAAAAGACCTAGGATCTGCACCTGTAACGATTATTGTTGTTAGGTGCTGTCGAGTCACTCCAACTCAGCAACCCTGTGCAAGAGAATTAAACACTGCCTGGTCTCTGTAAAGATGGCATCCTAGGGAATCCTGTGGAAATACTGCTCAGTCTCCGTAAAGATTGTAGCCCAGGAAACCCTGTGGGAGAGTTCTCTGTCCTATAAGGTCGCTATGAGTCAGAATTGACTCTAAGGGACACAACATAATGCCAGTGGCCCTTAAAACCCAAGACCCAGGCTGAAGGGTGCCATCTACTGTTCCTCTCGGGCACTGCTAGGAACTGTTGCACAGAAGAAGGATGCTTTGGAAGCCCTGCCATCCTATTTGGTGAAGGTTTGGGGTCATTCCATGCAGTGGTTACCCAGCACCTATTATATGCTAGCAGGCATTTTAAGAATCAGTGAGGTTTTATTTCCAGTTTGGCTCCAATTGGCGGATGAGCCAGTTGAGCATGTTGGCAGTACACAAGTCCTTTTAGCTACTTTTCTTTCCCAATGAGGGAGAATTTCAAAACCACAAACAAGCTGGTAGCTCCAGTGGAATTTGATTATTGCGAAATTTAATTTATCGCTTATGAGCTTTAGGATTAAAAACAAACATCTTTCTCACATTGTCTCCTGAAAAAGACATATAGATTCAATAGCATATTTTATTTAACTTCTATCTATGCAGTACATACAGACCCTGGGTGGTGCAAATGGTAAACATGCTCAACTACTAACTGAAAAGTTGGAAGTTCAAGTCTACCCAGAGGTGCCTCAGAAGAAAGACCCAGTGATCTACTTCCAAAAAAAAAAAAAAAATCAGCCATTGAAGACCCTGTGGAGCACAGTTCTACTCTGACACAGAGGGGATCATCATGAGCTGGGGTTGACTTGATGGCAGCTAGTTTTTTTAATGCAGTATGTATGTGTTTGTGTGTGTGTGTGTTTGCACATGTATGTGTGTAGAAACAATTTTAAAGGGAGGTGAGAGATTTGACTGTTCTCCCTGGGATATAGAATAGATGGTTTGGGGACATTTTAATTTTTTGCTTAGTATCTTTTCCGCCAGTTTATTTTTACAGTGAACTGATTGCTTTTATAACTTAAAAAAAAAGCTTTATTGAGCTATAATTGACGTACCATACAATTCACCTCTTTAAAGCATACAATTCAGTGATTTTTAGTGTTTAGAATTGTGCCACCACCACCACAATCAATTTTAGTACATTTTCATCATCCCAAAAAGAAATTCCATTCCCATTAGCAGTCACTCCCAATTTTTGCAGCTCTAGGTAACCATTAATGTAATTTCTATCTCTAATATTTGCCTATCCTGGATAGTTCATATAAACAGAATCATATAATATGTGGTGTGGTCTTTTGTGACTGGTTTCTTTCACCTAGTATAACATTTTCAGGGTTCATCTGTTTTGTAGCACGTTATCTGAACTTTATTCCTTTTTATTACTAAATCATGCTACTTTTACAACTTTTTAATTGCAAAATTGCTTAATCTGGAAAAGCCTTTTTTTTTTTAAGTTTAAAGTTTTTTTTTTTTAAATTGCTATTGAAAGTATACACAGCAGGGTTATACACAAATTCAGCAATTTCTGCATGTACAATTCAGTGCCATTGATTACATTCCTCAAGTTGTGTAACCATTCTCGCCCTCCTTTTCCAAATTGTTCTTCTCCCACTAACATGAACTCACTGTCCTAGGGGACACCTTACGAGTTGCTGTTCAGTTTGATCCCATATAGATAGTTCTTCAAAAAAGCATGATGTTCAAGGCAAACATTCTTTACTAAATAAGCTGACTTATTGTTTGGTTTAAAGAAGACTTCAGGGGATATTTTTGGTTTAATGTTTACAAATTATCTCAGGATAACAGTTTTGGGAGTTTATACAGTCTCAGAAAGTCTAGATTCCATGAGAGTTTGGAAGTCTCTTCTGTATTTTTTCCCTTTTTGATCAGGATTCTTTTATAGAAAGATAATGGTAATGGTAGCCGGGCACCATCTTCTTCTGGTCTCATATAGCAAAGGAGGCATTTGTTCATGAGAGCCATTAGGCACACATTGTATTTCCTCCTCCTATTCCTGACTCTCCCACTTCTGCTGCTGCTTCAGGCAAATAGATACCAATTATACTGGATGGCTGCTTATAAGCATTTAAGACCTCAGGCATACTACATAATGATCTAGAAGGTAGAAGGTAGAATAGAAACACTAAAAATGCTGTTAGGCCAATTACTTGGGTTGTCAATGAAACCATTACCCTAAGCCTCTAAACCAAGAAACCAAACCCCACGAGGTCTTTGGTTGTGCATAAATAGCCTCTGCAGCTTCTCTCTTTCTCTTTTTTTTATTTCTTTGTAAAAAATATATATCACACAACATTTGCTAATTCAACTTTTTATAGGTGTACAACTTACTGACAATAATTACATTAATCGCCTGAAAAGCCTGAGTTTTAATAGCATCTTAAACTAGACCACGAGTATGATGTCTGGTTTTCATTCTTGTGAAAGGATCTGTCAGAACTTGGCTTACTGAGGTTTATGCTGCTCTTTTCTTTCTGTGAGCCTGAGGAAGGGTAGCTGGCTCATTGAGCTGTCACTGAGCTGACTTCCTATAGTAAGAGCAGTTTGTGACTTAGGAAATCTCAGGAGATTTTGTGAAGCAATTCACTGTAGGTCAGGTAAATGTTTCAGTACCAAGGGGGGATCTTGTTTTGAAAAGAACCCCAAGCCAGCCAGGAGGGCACAGTTGCTGCCATGGGCCCTCACAAGTCAATGAGGAAACACATCCTTGCTGTTTCAGCATCTCTTATGCCAGAGTATTCAGATTCTATATTAAAAAGGAGGGATAGATGCTTTGTTATTAGGTAGGAGAACTAGAGTAGTATTTATAAATTATTTCTAACCTGATTTTCTAAAAATAAATTTAAGCATTTATCTTTTTTTTTTATTGTGTTTTCGATGAAAGTTTACAAATCAAGTCAGTCTCTCATACAAAAATTCATAAACACCTTTCTGCATATTCCTAAGTGCTGTCCCCCTAATGAGACAGGGCATACCTTCTGTCCACCTTGTATTCCCTGTGTCTATTCAGCCAGCTTCTGGCCCCCTCTGCCTTCTTATCTCCCCTCTAGACAGGAGCTGCCCACATAGTCTGATGTGTCTACTTGAGCCAAGAAGCTCACTGCTCACCAGTATCATTTTCTTTCTTATGGTCCAGTCGAGTCCCTGCCTGAAGAGTTGGCTTTGGGAATGGTTCCATTCTTGGGCTAACAGAAGGTCTGGAGACCATGACCTCTGGGGTCCCTCTAGTCTCAGAGCATTAAGTCTGGTCTTCTTACGAGAATTTGAGGTCTGCATCCCACTGCTCACCTTCTCCATCAGAGATTCTCTGTTGTGTTCCCTGTCAGGGCAGTCATCAGTTGTAGGCAGATACCATCTAGATCTTCTGGTCTCAGGCTGATGTAGTCTCTGATTTATGTGGCCCTTTCTGTCTTTTGCGCTCATAATTGCCTGTGTCTTTGTTGTTCTTCATTCTCCTTTGCTCCAGGTGGGTTGAGACCAATGGATGCATCTTAGATGCCTGCTTGCTAACGTCTTAGACCCCAGACGCCACTTACGAAAGTGGGATGGAGAACATTTTCTTAATAGATTTTATTATGCCGGTTGACCTAGATGTTCCCTGAAACCATGGTCCCCCAGCCCCTTGACCCTGCTACTCTGGCCTTCGAAGTGTTCGGTTTATTCAGGAAACTGTTTTGCTTTGGCTTAGTCCAGTTGTGCTGTCTCCTGTGTTGTGTGTTGTCTTTTCCTTCACCTAAAATAGTTCTTGTCTACTATCTAATTAGTGAATACCCCTCTCCCTCCCTCCTTCCACACCCTCGTAACCATCAAAGAATGTTTTTCTCTGTGTTTAAACTATTCAAGTTCTTATAGTAATGGTCTCATATAATATTTGTCCTTTTGCAGCTGACTAATTTCACTCAGCATAATGCCTTCCAGATTCCTTAATGTTACAAGATGTTGCACAGGTTGCTCGTTGTTCTTTATCGATGGATAGTATTCCATTGTGTGAATATACCATAATTTATTTTTCCATTCATCTGTTGATGGTTACCTTGGTTGCTTCCATCTTTTTGTTAAGCATTTACCTTATGAATATTAATTAATTTTCTCCAAGAGAAAATTGGTAGCTTTACAAATGTCTCTATAAAACCAAACCTGTTGCCGTTGAGTCGATTCCAACTCATAGCGACCCTATAGGACAGAGTAGAACTGCCCCATAGGGTTTCCAGGGAGCAGCTGTTGGATTTGAACTGTGGACCTTTTGGTTAGCAGCTGTAGCTCTTAAGTACTGTGTCACCAGGGCTCCAAAGTCTTAATAATGGTATGATAATTCAGAAAGATCTGGATAGATTTTGTTATTTATTTTTGTTGATATTTAAGATTTCTATCCTCCTTAATACTTTTTTTTTTTTAATACTGAAAGAACTTGAAGCTAACCCAGCACTTATATGTAGTCAAGCTGTTAGGCATTTAAAATCCACTTCTCACATTTTGTGTGAGCAGAGAGCATCTGAATGGAGGCAAATGGGATGGGTACAGTTGTTGGCCTGTTGTTCCCTGTACAGGCACCAGAGCAATGGAGCGGTCATTGCCCGCTGTGGACAGCCAGAGGTCAGCTGGTGGGGGCCAGTGGGATGGGTACAGCTGTTGGCCTCTTGTTCCCCGTACAGGCACCAGAGCAATGGAGCGGTCATTGCCCGCTGTGGACAGCCAGAGGTCAGCTGGTGGGGCTGGCGGAATGCAGATGATGAGCACCTCGTGCAGTCAGTAGCCAAAGCGTGTGCCTCAGATTCCCGATCGGGTGGCAGCAAGCCGTCAACCAGGAACAGCTCTCGAGACTTTCCCAATGGAGGAGACCTTTCTGATGTGGAGTTTGGTAAGGAGCTTCCTGGACTATGGCAGCATTTTTTATCGCATCTAAGGACCGTTTCTTTTCCTTAGAAAACATAACATTTGTTTCATAAAAGAGATAGCGAAGCTCCATTGATTGGATTGTTTGAGGAGTCCTGGGTGCTGGCAAAGAACTGGAAGACCCTTTGTTTCAAACTTGTTTTAAGAGGGCATAGAGTGTTTGTTGTCTTTCTTGCCATCACGACAAGCATGGAGTATTTATTTGATAGAGTACTTGCAGTGTCTCCAGACCATGGGGAAAATATGAGGCTTCATTAAAGGACTACAGATATGGAAATGAGGAATAGGAGATTGGGCTACATGGACCCCATGTGTGGTCTGGGAGTTGGTTTTGGAGAATGAATCCTCATCAACTTTTATGAGAAGGCAAAATAGAAAATAAACTAAAGGGAGAAGTCTAGTGTATCAAGGGTTCTGGTTAGGTAGGTTTCATTTTATTAAGTTATTTTTGAATTATACAATATGCCTCCTGTAATATATTCTTATTTTACACAGTTCTGGGAGAGAAGGGTTCATTTTGTTTTTCTCCACCCTCCCCACAATGTCTCTAGATTCTTCTCTGTCAAATGCTTCAGGAGCAGAGAGTTTAGTCATCCAACCACAAAAGCTTTTAATCTTGGATGCGCGTTCCTACGCAGCAGCTGTGGCAAACCGAGCCAAAGGTGGAGGCTGTGAATGCCCAGGTGAGGTATACAGTGCTTCTGCCATTGGCACTCTGTCCTTGTGAGTCCATCTCGTGCCCAACTGATACCTAGTTCTCAATTTGAAACCATGGCAAGCCCTGTTCCTCAACCTACCTTGAAAAGCCAGAGCTTCTCTTTGGATTCTTCACATTGTCCTTTTCAGGGGAGAAATGGAGGAGGAGGAAGAGGAGGAGGGGCCATGAAACCAAATAATCTTCCTTCCTGTGCCAACCTTTAGGTCATAAGGAAAGAAACTCCTCTCCCATGAGAGCCTATTCATGTTTGGAAGCTTCTTTTTTAATGGCTCAATCTCTCAGCTTTCTAAAAGCTTCTTACTACCTTTGGCAGTGGGTGTGCTCATTACTGGCCTCACAGAGAACTCCTCACATGGCTTCTACTTAGAAAACCTGGAATGGAAATTGAAGCAGTAAATACAGAACTCTAGCAAAACACCTCTGTCCTGACCTCTAACCTCCCTACTGTTTGAAGGCTGGCTTTCCCCAAGGGGGACCCCTTTGGTGCCAGTTGTGTGCTGATGTAGGAAGCAAGGGCACCAAGCTGCCATTTCAGATGTGATCTAAGCTGGAACTTGAAAGCAGTTGTACCAAGGTGAAATTTAAATGCGTGAAGGCATTGTTCTGCCAAGTTCTTTTCCGGAGAAATAAAGAGATTCTAGAGCCACAAGTTAGATGAGACCCAGGGAGTAAATTCGGGATGAGATGGAAGTTTACAGGCTTTTCTTTTAAAAAATAACAGCTTTTATTTTATGTGAGTATATTCTTCAAAAATCCAACCTTCCTATTTTCACCTTTTTGCAAAGATAGTTACAACTCAAGCAATGATTTCCTTTTACAGTAAAGGACTGTGCTAATAGTCAAACATCAAAACATTGCGGTTTCATTAGTCAGGAGCTGCAGTGTGTTTGTTTTATAGCCAGTTTGCTTCTTTTAAATTTGGCCATGGGTGCTTTAAATTCAACATATTTGTATTCTCTTTATTGTTATTCTCTCCAGAGTATTACCCAAACTGTGAAGTTGTATTTATGGGGATGGCAAACATTCATTCAATTCGGAGGAGTTTTCAGTCCCTGCGGTTGCTGTGCACACAGATGCCAGATCCGGGAAAGTAAGACCTTGGCCTTAGCTTTAACTTTGCATTACTCTTTTTTATAAAATGAGTTGGGAGGCGTCTTGTCTTCTATTTCTTGGTAAACTTCCGTTATACTTTCAGTCTGTAGACATTCTTGTTCCTGTGTTAGTAATATGCCAGCACAGAAGAGGAACGGGGAGGAAAATCCAGCCCTTGGATAAGTTCTAAAATGTGCAGGATAGGACAAACCTCACCTCTCAAAGATGAGGCATTGCCTTCGTATTTTTCCTGGAACCTTTTCCTTTTATTCCACATTGTTTTTAGCCCCAAGTAATTTTAATTCTCTGATTTCTGACACCCTGTAGTGACACTTAACCTGCTGTGAGCTGGGATGTTTTACCATGGAGAGTCAAAATTCATCCATCACCTTCTAAAAAAGGTTAAACTTTTGTTTAAAGCTTGCCATTAGGCCAGTTCCTTTTACATCTGCTTCTGATTCTGCACTCCCCTGCCTTATTTACTAGGAACGTTATCATGATTTTTATTGCTTATTAAAAATGAATGGCTGGCATTTGCCGTGAAGAAGGTGAAACAACACCTGCTCCCCTCAAGGAAAAGGATTGGATACAAGATAAATGAGGACGAATGCCCCATAAAACAAATATGGACAGATAAATATTTAAAAGGCCTCTTTTTACTATTTCAGGGGGCTCAAGATGGTGCCAGCCAGAGAAGACAGAATTTTCTCTTTTCTGGTGTTTGTGCTGGAACCCATAGCTGTTTCCCCAGGTTCTGTTCAATAGATCTCATGGTCACATCATGCTGCATTCTTCATTTATTAAATCAGATGGCTTAGAGCTACTTGTACTGGCCCATTGTAGCAAATTATTAAATTCATCACAATAGCAATCTGCCCGAAGGGTGAGAAGCAATCGTCCTTTGGGAAAAGCCTCACCGAAGAAATGAGCGTGCTGTTCGTCGTCGGGCATTAGCCACTTGCATCTGCTACACTATTCCAGGACCCAGCTAGTAACACTCCCTAAAGGTGGGACATAGAAAAAATGGGCTGAGGACCCAGGTGATCTGCCACTAACTAACCATGTAACCTTGGCTTAATCACTGTGGGTCTCAGTTTTCCTATTTATAAAATGAAAGGGAAGGAATCAACACTTTACGTGATCCTTAAGACACTTTTCGTATACTAAAATTCGTTCTTTACAAAGCTGCTTTTTAAACGTAGGGTCAAAAAGATGTCATTAGCCGTGGCCTGGTCCAAATGAAAGTCTGGGTATTTTATTAAGGAAGAAGGTAATGCTTTGTATTTGGCAGCAAATCATAATGCAGTATTGGAACCTCCCTTGTGTGTAAAAAGAAGCTATGGCTGTGATGGAGCAGGCCTTAAGTAAGCCCCCCCAATATTTATTTGGGACTATAGAAGGCAAGGGAATATATGTTTCTACTCTAGTTTGGGAACAGTACAAGGGAGTGTGGAGTCTTTTAGCGCCTTCTCAGTTGGCAGATTTTGGAGTGCAGATTCCCTGTTATCCACGGATAACACCAACTGGTATGCAATGATAGTTCAGTCAGGTTTCAGAGAATCTTATACTTGTTCTCTTGTTTACCATTTCTCCAGGACAAAGGAAATAATTTAGTATTTGCTCCTCCTTAAGCCTTATCTTTCAGTTCCTTCCAAGACTACGTGAGGAATGAGAATAAACCGTTGACCAATCAGCAAAAAAAATATTTCTCAGGTACCTAGAAGGAGATAGAAAGTCTTACAACTGGACTTTTCCCCATGACAGGCTTAGAATTCATTAAAACATAGGAATCCTCATTGTCTTCTAGACACTGTGCTGGGGGTTCAGCTGTGACTGAGGCACAGTGTCAGCCTTGTGAGAATTCACAGTCTGGTTGGTAGACCGGACTCATCCAAACGATACCAGTGCTTACACACTGCATTCTGTTGTGTTTGCCTAGAAGGGCCCCCTACTTTAGCCTGTTCAAACAATTCATTAGTCATTTTCCAAGGTTAGTGGGCTTTCATAGCTGAGTCTTGGCAAAGCCTTCTCGGGGTCTCCTTGAAAGAGAATTTATTCCTCTGTCTGACTGAGTATTTGAAGTGCTGGACTTGTGGTCTTAACTACAAATTGAATAGCATTTGGGACAAATCAGAGCTTCTTTTTTGGGGTTGAGGGGAATTCATGACAGGACACAGGAAACAAATGTCAACACAGTTAAAAACTAGTGTTACCAGCTTATGCTTAATCCAAGGAGCAACCCTGTGATCTGATGTTTCTGAAGGTCTTTGGAAAAAGGCTTCTTTCTTCTAGATTCCTGCTGAATCCAGTCTGTGTTAAGACCAGTAATTCCATGTGGACATTGGTGTACTAATGCCTGAGTCTTAAATCATCAGTTTGGGACCATCCAGTTTTAGTCAATAGACACTTAAGACTTCAGCAGTTGTAAGTGTTAAGGTGTTGGTCGTAGGCGATGTTGTCTTTGTAGCATACTTGCATGTGGCATCCAGCTTACATTTCAGTACAGACATACTTGTATTTATGAGGTTTTTTCGTACCTTTTTTTGGGGGGGAGGGAATTTGTTGGACAGAGTTGCTGGTAGTTAAATATAAATATCTTCTCTTTCGCATGTCATAATTGACTGCATTTCCTGCAAGAGATGATTCCAGAAAGACTATTTTTTAAATAGTTGTTGGATTTTTTTATATACCTACTATGGACTGAAAGATATTAAACACTAATTTCCTCTGTAAAGCTATCCATACATATTTTTGGAACAAAAGGTAGTCCTGTTAATTACTGTTCCTGTTTCTAAAGCTCCCCTCTCTGTTTCATAGTAGGACTTGGTTCTCAGCCTTGGGCATGCTTTATAAGCACATAGAGATTTTGTTTGTTTTTGCAGTGTTACATTTGGAGGGGAGAAACTTGGGGAATTCCTTTTTAATTTGACGGGCACTGGGCATGATGCAGTACATCATAAAAGTCAGTATTTCCTTATCCTCTCCTGTTTTTATTTTCATAGCTGGCTCTCAGCTCTCGAAAGCACAAAGTGGCTCCACCACCTGGCTGTGCTTCTGAAATCAGCACTCCTGGTGGTGCATGCAGTGGACCGTGATCAGCGGCCGGTGCTAGCACACTGTTCCGACGGCTGGGACCGAACCCCCCAGATTGTGGCATTGGCCAAGCTCTTGCTAGATCCTTATTACCGAACCATAGAGGTGAGTGTGTTTGGTACTTGAAGATGTGTGGGAAGATAAGCCGGTGCCACACAGCCAGCCCCTTAGTTGGGACCTCTGAGAATTTTACGCCCAATTTTGAGGGTGGCGATTAGGTCGAGAGAAAGTGAAATTGCTTTGCTCTTCTACCTTGCGCCTCTTAAAATGAGGCAGATTGTAGGTAACAAAGCATTAAGGATATAGACGTGTTTTCCTCTGCAGCCTGTCTACGTATTTGAAAAAGTTTTGTCTACCCCAGGAAAACAGGGCCTCTGAAAAAGGGCCTTGGCATGCCTGTGGTAATGGGTCTAGATACCATTATGGAGTGTTCTGTGGTAAAAGAGCCCTCCTCTGAAATAACTATCTATTGGATTAAAAATGTAAGGAACACCATAAGGCACCATAAAATATATGTGAATATTTATAAAATGGGGTGGAAAAGGATTTTACAAACATGACTTTGTAAGCATAATACCAAAGGCAGAAATCAAAAAATAAAAAAGAAATTTTAGAAAAAAAAAATTAGTGTGGCTTTTATATGATGAGTGAAAGAATCTAAAAATGTGAACAGACTCAAGAAAGGGTCAGATAAATGCATAGTTAGTACCCTCTTCAATGATTATGGAATGGAGTTCAAGGAATTGTGAAAGTTTTGTAAGCATAAACTTAATGTCCTAACACGAATAGAATAGAACCATTGTAGAACCATTGGCCGTGGGCCCAGACAAGACACTACTGACAGGCTGTTAAAAGGGATTGCTGCCAGTCACACATGGCTCAGGACTTTCCTGTCACAAGCTGGGTAGATGAGCATAAACGGTCTCTCCTGGGTGCTTCCCTGCAGGGTTTCCAGGTTCTTGTGGAGATGGAATGGCTAGATTTTGGCCACAAGTTTGCTGACCGGTGTGGTCACGGGGAGAACTCGGATGATCTGAATGAGCGTTGCCCGGTGTTTCTGCAGTGGCTTGACTGCGTCCATCAGCTTCAGAGGCAATTTCCTTGCTCTTTTGAGTTCAATGAAGCATTCCTTGTGAGTTTCGGCTTCTGATTTCAGTTTTGGGGACCTCCTAAATTCGTGGGGATATCAGTGCAGATGTTAACAGGCCAATTTTCACATGAAACTGTGCAGGCTCTTTAGGATTTAATAGGTGGGCGATTCTTTTCCATTTTTTGTTAAAAAACAGCAACAACAACAAAACACGGGGTTGGTTTACTCAGTGCATCCAGGTATACTAGGTTTGCATAAAGTCCTTGAGTTCCTGTAAGCTTAGTCTTCAAAAGGGATCCTGCGGCTTTTGTGCCGTCAAGTTGATTCTAACTCCTAGTGACCCTAATATTGCAGAGTAGAACTGCCCCGTAGGGTTTCCTAGGCTGTAGGAACAGATTGGTAGGCCTTTTATCCCACGGAACTGCTGGTGGGTTTGAACTGCTGACCTTTTTCGGTTGGCAGCTGTGGGCTTAACCATTGCACCACCAGGGCCCCTCAAAAGGAATGCCAGAAACCCTAAATAGCAGTTAGAAAATAGAGGCAATCAGAATTTCCCTTCAGTCCATCCACCAACCCGCCCACATCTGTCTTGCACCCTCTGCTTCCCCTGCCCTTGGAGACAATGTCCTTCCCCTCTTTACACCCCTCCCTTTCCCCTAGTGGCAGCTGTCGTCCCTGTCATCTAGTCAGCTAGTGACTCCAGCATTCTCTCATCTGTCTCCTGCATTAGCAGTGTTTCCCTTTGTACCACATCATTGCCGTCAGCATACAAAGATGGTGTAGTGGCTCCTATCTCATCAAAACCCCCTAATGGCTCTGCGTCCCCCTCTGTCGTCCCGTTTCTCTGTTCCCCTTTACAGCAGAGCTCCTCAAGCCTCTGCTCTTGGTATCTCACATTTTTCTCTTAAACCCACCCGTCAGGCTTTCACCCACCACTTCCCCAAAGCTGCTCTTGCTAAGGTGACCAGTGACTTTCATGTTGGTAATGTGGTGATCACTTCTCATGCTTCACCTTCTTTGATCCATCCTTAGCGTTTGGCACAGTTTGACCCCCCGTTTTTTTTAAAAAATAACATATTTGTTGTCGATAGTAATGTATGCAGTAGAACATACACACCTCAGTGACTTCTCTGGGTGGGACTCAGTAACATTGGGCTATGCAGCCTTCCCACGCTCCTTTTCTGGATTGTTCCTTCCCTGTTAACAGACCCACTGCCCCCTAAGTCTCCTGTCAGATCTTTCAAGTTGCTGTTGTCAGTTTGATTTCATTTAGATAGATCTTGAAAGAGCACAATGCCCAAGGAAGACAGTTTTTACCAATTAAGCTAAACTGTTTACTCCCGTCTTTTTTAAAACCCTTTTTTCAGTTGACTCAGCACCTGCTGTGTCTTAGTTCCCCTCTTCCCTCACAGGCTGGTCCTTTCAATCCCTTCTCCTGGTTCCTCCTAACCTCCCCTGCTCTGAATATTGGAATGCCCCAGGGCTCAGTCTCCAGGCTTCTTCTCTCGAGGGGATCTCATCCAGTCTCATGGCTTTAATTGTTGACTATAAGTAGATGATTCCCAAATTGAGGCATCTCTAGCCCAGGCCTCTCCACTTAACTCCAGACTCATATAGCCCATTGTGACTACTTAATATGTTACTGAACATGGTATTTCAAACTTAACGTGTTCAAAACATAATTCTTTACTTCTATATCTCCCCACTTCCAAACCTAATCTTCCAGAAGTCTTCCACCTCACCAAATGGCAACACCATCCTTCCATCAAAAATCTTGGTGTCATCCTTAACTCTCCTGTTCCTTTCATACTCCACATTTAGTCTGTCGTAGATTCTGCAGCTCTGCTTTCAAAATACATCTACAAAATTGTCACGAAAGGAGAGACTGGAAGGGCTGACTCATTAGGGGGAGAGCAAGTGGGAGTACGGAGTAAGGTGTATATAAACTTATATGTGACAGTCTGACTTGATTTGTAAACGTTCACTTGAAGCTCAATAAAAGTTAATATTAAAAAAAAATATATATATATATATATCTAGAACCTGATTACTTACTGCCACCTCTTCTGTTACCACACTGGTCCAAGCCACCCTCATCTGCTGCCCCAATTCCAGAGAATCAATCCAGCAGCCAGAGGCATCCTTCTAAAGCATAAGACAGACCATGTTATTCCTCTTCACAAAACCTCCAGTGACTTTCCAGTTTACACAGAGCAAAAGCCAGAGAGTCCTTAAAGTGGCCTGAAGAGCCCTGCATTGAGGTGACCTCTCCAGCCTCATCTCCTATTTTTCCCCACCTTGTGTAATCTTCAGTTGCACTGGCCTCCTTGCTCTCCCTCGGAAATCACAGTCCATGCATGCCTACCTCAAGGGCAGTCACTGAGCTTGCTGTTGTCTCTGTCTGGAGCATCCCCCTCCCCCCAGATAGCCACAAGACCTGCTGTCTCACTTCCATCAGGTCTCTGCCTGTGAGGCCTTCCCGTACTATCCAGCACCTGCCCCTCTTACCCTGCCTTACTGTTCTCCATACCGCAGGTCACCCCCCCACCCCGCCACAACTCGGATAAGCTCCGTAGGGGCGGGAGTGCTGTCTGATTATTGCTGCATCTCCCATGGTAATGTCTGGGGCATGCAGGAGGCTCAGAATGATATTTGGGTAAATGGGCAGTTCTAGAAGTGTCCTCTGAGCTCACACTTGGGTTGCACACTGGCCTGTTCTTGTACCCGGTTCATGATGCTGTGTTGTTCATGAGGGTGGTGGTTAATGCAGGAGTTAACTCAGAGACTATTTGCCCGGAAGGTGAAGAGAAGCGGGGGATCTTTGTCCGAACATCTTTTGGCTCAGGAGTGATGGTGGGGTTGGCTTCTGGAATTGGTGTTGTGAGGAGGAGGCTATTATGTGGCTTAGTCAGCTCCCCCAGCCTTATGTGTTGTGAGTTCTCAAGGATGCCAGGGAGGGTGGCTGAGCTGGGCTGACCTTCCTCCGGAGAATGCGTACCCCATTGCTTGATTTTGCCTCACTGGACTTCGCAGGTGAAACTGGTGCAGCATACCTATTCATGCCTCTTTGGAACATTCCTGTGCAACAATGCCAAGGAGAGAGGGGAAAAGCACACTCAGGAACGGACCTGTTCTGTGTGGTCGCTTCTTCGGGCAGGCAACAAGGCTTTCAAAAACCTCCTGTATTCCTCTCAGTCAGAAGCCGTATGTATCCTTCAGCCTTTTCTCTGTGATCAGCAGCAGGAATTGGGGTGGGGGAACATATGGGAGCCTTTTTGAGTAGTGACTATCTTCTAAAGGGTATCTCTGTTACACTGTCTGGAGGGGCTGATCCTGGTTTTCCTTACCATTCTGTCCTGGGAACAGCCTATTCCTGGTGACCTCTAACCTGCTTCCGACCAGTCTTTGGTTAAATTAAGGTGGTCTGACTTAATACACATCTCTACCTTGCCACTCTGGGCATGAATCTTTTCTGATGCCTCCTGAAGAGCTTACTTTATTTCAAGAATGTTTTCCCTAATGGGTGGAAAAGGCACTTAAGTTATTCCTGGATGCCCCTGATAGCTCAGACAGAAGAAGCTGCCCCTAGGCCCCAGTGCCCCTCCATTGGCAAGAGATGATGCTCTCCACTGCAGGTTCTCGTCTCAGAGAGAGAAAACCATTTATGTGATTCTGTCTGGTCACATGAGGAGCTAGCAGGTCCTTTAAGACTTTGTTCTCCAAGGAACAGCTTCTGTTAAGGAGTGGAAAGTAGCCGCATACTTCTGTGTGTCAGTAGATGATAACATTCCCTTTATCAGAATGCATCTTAAACTCTAAGGAGTCAAAAGGAGGCTAATCAGAGGTCATATTGTTTTGCTGGACTAATAATATACTTCTCACTTATAAGTAGTCAGAGGAAAGATTTAAGCCAGCTGCTTCTCTCTCTCTTTCACTGTGCCTGCTGGTGAAGTGACAGCACTGGAGAAAATTCCCTCCTTGTCACATGATTAAACAGTCCTATAAGACAGGCTTGACAGTGTCTTCTGAAGCCAAGTTTTTGTACCAGGGTACAAATGGTAACAACAGTCGCCGTTTAACAGAATGACTCACTTTCTTAAGGAATGAATGCAACAAATTAAGCTAATGAAAGTCATTCAATAAAGGCGACCTAAGGAATAATTAAAAACGAGAGATGAGTTTTTAAAAATTCTTCAGATTTTCATGCTCGCAATAGGCTCTCAGGTGAAAAATGTTGCAAAACAAAATCTCTTATCCTGTACTCATAGGCCCTCTTGGGAGATAGACCTGTATCCACTGATGCCACTTCTCTTTGGAGATTGTGCTGGGCCTGTTGGGTGTTCCAGCTAGGTGCTTGTTCTTGATCCTCATTTCCAGATATTTCTAAAAGACTTGGTGTGAGGCACGTATAACCTGTGTCCTCCCTGTCCTCAGGTGCTGTACCCAGTGTGCCACGTGCGTAACCTGATGCTATGGAGTGCAGTGTACCTGCCCTGCCCGTCTCCATCCACCCCTGTGGACGACAGTTGTGCGCCATACCCAGCTCCAGGCAGCAGCCCTGATGATTCACCCCTGAGCCGGTGAGCCCAGGGTTGATGCCACAGGCTTCAAGTCCTGTGTTAGGATATGGCCGGGGGGATGTGATCATGATGTTGTCTGGCTTCAGAACATCTTCCGTAGATCTCTGAGGTTTTCTCAGGGAAAGGATAAAGATTGCTGGGCTCCAAGGCCATGAGAGCCTCATTTCCTGAAGGACCTACATCGCTCTGCTGCATATGTTGTGCAGTTTCTCAGCGATGGAACAAATTTTCTGGGTTCCTTTGTGACACCTGGCTTACGTCTTACCCTCTACTCTGCACTCCTGCCTCCCCCGCCATGATTTGTCCTTTTGGATTTGAAAGGCAGATGCTGTCAGATGATAGAAAGTTTGGCTTTGCCACTTGTGAATTAACTTTATTGAATTCAGGCTCATAGATACTAAAAATTTGAAATACTGTAATATCAAAAAAGGTCAGCAATGCTACTTTCCTTTGCCACTAATGGAGAAGTACACAGTATCATGAAGGATATTTTTTTAAAATATCATTCGACGTTACTTTATTTGTATGTATTGGGCATGTAGTGGGAGCAGTGTGAGAGAAACTCTACAGACTAGAAGAAGGACTCTTAAGGGCCCTTTGCCTCTCCAGCAATCTAAGCCTTATTTCAAAGATGCCATAGCTCATTGAGTAGCTGTAATGGACTCAATTATGAAACAACTGCCTCTTGGCACCTATTTTCTCCTTACTATGAATTGCTTCACAGATTCTCATTTCCCCAAAACTCCTTTCTTTTAGGCTACCAAAGACTAGATCATTTGACAATCTGACCACAGCCTGCGACAACACAGTGCCTCTGGCCAGCCGGCGCAGTAGTGACCCGAGCCTGAATGAGAAATGGCAGGAGCACCGGCGCTCACTAGAACTGAGCAGCCTGGCAGGTCCCGGGGAGGAGCCTCTGGATGCTGACAGCCTGGGGAAGCCAGCCAAAGTGTTAGGGGGCGCTGAGCTGTCTGTTGCAGCTGGAGTGGCCGAGGGGCAGATGGAGAACATTTTGCAAGAGGCCTCCAAAGAGGAGAGTGGGATAGAGGAGTCTGCCCGTAGAGGGGACCTTGAGATGCAAGAGGTCAAAGAGGAGGCTGTCTTAGAAAAGGAGAGCAGGAGGAAGATGCCCGAGGGCTCAGCCAGTGTAGTTGATAAAGAACCAGAGCTGGATATTGCTGCCCTGAGGAGCCATCCAGGCACTAACCTGTCTGTGTTCTCACAGGGTATTCCTGAACAGCAAGGTGGGCACAGTGTTCTCTCCAGTCCGCTCCAGGAGCCCTGCAGGGGAGAGGGCTCCCAGGAGATCCCTGTGGAGCAGCCTCAAATAGGAGATATCCCAGGGAATAGGGAGGAAGCAGTTCTTCCAGTCCCAGTAGATGCAGAAGTTGCCTATGGTACCTCACAGTCAAGTTCTCTGCTGCCCCCCCAAGTCCCATTTGAGGTCAGAGGACCAAATGTGGGCAGTTCCATGGAAATGTTAGTGGAAGACAAAGTGAAGCCAGAAAATGGGCCCCAAGGCCATCATAGACCTTGCCTGGTAAACAGTGGCAGTTTCAGTGGCAAGGACATACCTGGCCAAGCCGTGGAGCCCAGGGCTTCAGAGAGGAGTCTGGCTGAGAGGCCCCACGTGGGGCCTGAGGTACGCAGGACTTCCCCTGGCCACACTCGCAGTCCAACGCGTTCTCCTCGTGCCTTGCCTTTAGCCGGATGTAAAGAGGGGATTGTATGCAATGGTGCCCCAGAGACTGAAAACAAGGCCTCAGAGCAGCCCACAGAGCTTAGCATTCTCCCGAAGTACCCCACACCCAATGGGCACTGTGCCAACGGTGAGGCTGGTAGGAGCAAGGACTCCCTGAGCCGCCAGCTGTCTACTATGAGTTGCAGCTCCACCCACTTACACTCAAGGAACTTGCACCACAAGTGGCTACACAGCCACTCAGGGAGGCCATCTGTGACCAGCAGCCCTGACCAGCCTTCTCGCAGCCACCTGGATGATGATGGCATGCCTGTCTACACGGACACTATCCAACAGCGCCTGCGTCAGATTGAGTCGGGCCATCAGCAAGAAGTGGAGACCTTGAAGAAGCAAGTCCAGGAGCTGAGGAGTCGCCTGGAGAGCCAGTACCTGACCAGCTCCCTACGTTTCAATGGGGACTTTGGGGATGAAGTGGTGAGTATGCCATGGTACCTACATGGCTGCCCAGGGAGACAGGGCATGCTGAGGCTAGGTGCCCTTTGTGCCCAGCGTATGGTGATTGGTAAAGATTTGGAAAGGTCCAGAATAGCCCTGTTGAGAGAGGCTGAAGATGAGCCTTAGCCTTGTGAGTGGAAATGTACGTCTTGTCTTTTCCGCCTGGCTTTTTCCACGTATATCCTGTTTTAGGAAGGTAGGGTAAGGAAGGGAGTTAGCACTACATGGTTGGCCACATGTCTTTGGAGAGAGGATCGTATGTCTGAAGAAGAACTTGAACTCCTGGACAGAATGACATTGTAAGGCAGTGTCAGATATTCCTGCCAAATTATAGTGCCTGTCCTACCTTAGTAGCTAGTAAACTATTAGGGCCCCCCTCAAAAACAAAAGAAAAAACTTGGGCTAAAGCTGTGAAGGTTTAGTTCTTTTTTTAAACAAATGTTTAACACCTGGTGATGGGCGTAGACATGGAGAGAAGTGATTGGTTTGGAGCACTGTTGAGGAGTTAGCACTGATGGGTCTTGGTGAGTGGAAGTGGGGGCGTGCAGAGAGGAGGTCCTTAGGGGGCGGCACTCTTCTCACTGGGAGGGTCTAACTCAATGTGCTCAACTACAAGTGTGAACCTGCAGTGGTCAGCGTACATTAAAGGCGGGCACATTCAATGACTTGATTCAGTGTGACTTCTTGGCTTTCTTTCATATTAATGATGGTTTCTCATTTTCCTAAAGAATCCTTCAGAGAAAGGAAGGCATGCCCAAAGTACTCAGTTCTAACTAAGTGGCAGGGTAGGATTGACAGGCTGCTGGAACACAGCTTCAGCTGACATTTGGTGCTCTCAGCCCCTTCTGATCACTTCCCCTGCCTTACTTCCTGGAACCCTAAGGCCCATCTTTCCACCCCAGAGTCACCATACACGGCTTTGAACACGTGTCCCTTTAAACATGTGTATCATTCCGTTGGACATAGGGTCACTATGAGTCTGAAGTGTCTCGACGGCACCTAACAACAACAGTCCCTCTTCCAGCTGAGCTCAGCCTAGTCTCTGCACCTGTACGTCCTGATCCTCGATGGTTGTACATCTAACGACTTGGCAGCCCTCACACCCAGGCCCAGCAGTAGCCCCCATTGCTCCCTTCTGTGCCAAACCGTTTCTTCTTTTGGGAGGAGACCAGGTTCATTCTGTTCAGCTGTGTTTGTTTGCCAACAGACTTCAATCCCCGACTCGGAAAGCAATCTGGATCAGAACTGTTTGTCTCGCTGCAGCACAGAGATTTTCTCTGAAGCCAGCTGGGAGCAGGTGGATAAACAGGACACGGAGGTACAGGCTCAGCCCCTGCTCTGAGCACCATCCATGCAACCGTTTTGTGGTTCTTCTCCACCCCCACTCCTACCCCATGGCCAAGGAATAACCTTATAGCACAGTTAGCCATGAGCCTTGGACATCACAGCTCCTGTGAACCCCCATCACGCCTAGAATTCCTGAGCCAGGGACATTCAGTGTCCTCATTGCCTATATGAACTGGAGCCCTGCCAGCTCTTAGTGACCCATCGTGCTGCTGCCTGCTACTTTATCTGAGGGGAGTTTAGAGTTCCCTCAGGGAAAAGATTTGGACGCCTTTCTTGTACTGCTGATATCAGACCTGCTGGGTTGGTGCCACTGGAATCGGTGTGGTCCTTGTGACCATTGTTGTCCCCAGTGTGGTTCTGCTGGCACCAGCTGGACAGCCTGTCTCCTCTCTCTAACCTGGCCCCATCTGTTTTGCAGATGACCCGTTGGCTTCCTGACCACCTGGCTGCCCACTGCTATGCGTGTGACAGTGCCTTCTGGCTCGCCAGCAGGAAGCACCACTGCAGGTGCCCTTGAGGGGTGTGGTGGTGTGGGCCAGGGGTGTGGAGGCTGTGATTTGTCTGAGGCCGATATGGGGTTTACAGGACCTCCACTCATCTCTTGTGCCTCTGAAATTGGTGTTTGCAGAACTGCATTTGGGATCTTTGTTCCAGTTCAGAGTGATCACTATTAAATTTTGAAATGTGCAACTGATAGGCTTTTGTTTTGCTTCCTGAAATGGTGGAGCACCAGCTACTACCCAGACTACCATTTCTTGTTCCCAGAATAAAATTTCTTCCCATTCAGTATGGCTGCTGTGAACAAAATTAGTTTTCCTGCTGTGGGCAGGGAACTTCATTTTCCTACTCCTTACCCTGCTCGCTGGCCCCAAACTTGTTTTCCCTTGTGCTGATGTTGAGCAGATATAGCTGGGGGGAGTTGTAGGGACAGCTGAGGGCAGAGTCTTCCAGTCCTTAAGACTCCCCAACTTCTTCTTTCTCCCTTCTAGGTTGGGGTAGTGAGAGTTACTAGAAATGCTTTGCTCCAGCTGCTGGGTGACTGCCTGGTAGATGTTCAGTGTTCTTAGAATAGGAAATTTTGCTAAATCGTATCATAACTCACCTATATGAGTGAACCTAGATTGAAAATGTCTCTCTTTGTCCAGTATGATGCTTCTAAGGTCATATAACTCCCTCCCCTGCACCCCAGCCCAAGTGTCTTTGACCAGCTTCTCCTCTGAGCTCTTTCTCCCCTCCTTGCAGGGACACTGACCGTGTTGATCAAACGTGGTGAGCATTTGCAACAACCTGTCTGTCATGTCTGCATATCTACAATAACTTCAAACTAACGCTGTCCTTTCTCCCCCTTTCTCTGCACTCATTGGAATGAAAGTCTGGGACTGGAGAGCACAGGCAGGCAGGTGGGCTTGGAGGAACATCAGAGCAGCTGATTGAAGACACCTGTAGGACTGAGTCAGGCTGCAGTCATGTACTCCCTGTCTGACCAGAAGGGCAACCAAGCTGTCCTTGGCTTGTGACTAGAAAGGTGCTTCAGCAGGGGCTGGTCTTGTAGGGCAGCCAGTTGGGCTTTCAGAGCCATTTCTTTTTGTTCAGTCATTCATTGAGGTGCCAGGATGATGCTAGTGACTCCCAAGTCAAACAGCATCACTCCTTTTTTTTTTTTTAAGAGACGAGAACTGACCAGGGGCGCTGTTTCCAGAGAATCAGCATTAGCATGGAAGACATTCAGAGAAGACTTCATTTAGGGTCTTTAAGGGTCCCCTGGAAGAACTCAGATGGGAAAACTTAGGTAGTCAAATTCATGTCAGGCTCTTGAGCTGAACTCTAACAGGTATGATACAATAAATATAGACATTCAGAAGTAAATTTAGGTAATTTTTCTGTGTGGCTACAGGTTCTTGCTGACTCATGCTTCTTGGAAACATAGTTAATAAAGTACTCATTGCATGCTAGAAGACGAGATTTTGTGTGTTTGGTTTAGTTCTCTATCCTTCCTTTGCTACGTGTCCAGGTTTTTCCTTTTGTAGTATTCTTTTGTCCCCAAATGGCATTCAGTGTTCTCTCCTCCTATAAGTAGTCCTTAACCAGCAGTGGGATTGCATCCTGAGGAGTGCAGATGTTTAGCTGCCTTCCCTTCATCTTTGGTGGGATGTGTCAGGCTCCTTGGGGTCTCCCATTTTTGGGCTTAATGGGATTGATTTGTCCTTAAGGGCCCAGCAAAAGTGGAATCATAAGGTGGGCAGAAACTCATCCTCTGCCAGTTCCCTTTCCTGTTAGCTCTGAAGGACATCAGTCTGGGTGTGAAGGCCTCCAAGGGGAGGAGGGGAGGGAGGCCTTCAGGCAGAGCTCTGATTTTCCCTGGAGGTGCATGGGGCAGGGGAGCGAGCCATAATTAACTGACACCAATCTAATCAGGGGTGTGTGTGTGTGTGTGTGTGTCTGCGCACGTGTGTTCATCTGTGCTCATCCTTCCACTTCTCGTTTCACTCTCTGAGCATGTGTCACGGGCTGCTTGTCTTCTGGCTTTGCATGCTGCCAGCAGAGCAGTCCCAGATGGCAGCAGTCTATACTCCATGTTGCTGCCCCTGAGCTCCTGGGGAGTGGCCCTTGGACAAGACTCCGCAGCCTCCAGCTGGGCTGGGGGTAGTTGTTTCTCTCATCTGACAGGCCTAGAGGCAGTGCCACTTGACTCTGGCCTCTCAGTGATACAAGCTACAAAGAGGCCTTTGTCCAGTTGAGTGTGGCCACTGAGTCTCCTTGGGCCAAGACTTACCCATTGAGTTTGCACTGCTTCTGCCCTGGGCCCTTTGTTCTCACAGGTCTCTCTTGAGTGGCATCCCCCTGTGTCCTGGTAACCTTGAGCTGTAGTGGTGGGGCATCCAGGTATCCTTGGCTCCAAAGTGAAAGTGGCAAATGAATACACTGAGTAGGGATGAGTGCCCTGCCCAGCTTGTTCTGGGTTAGAGAAATGGAAGCGTTTGATCTTAGAGGAGTTTCCAGCACATCTGAATTACACACAAAAAAGTTCTGTCTTCTGAAGTTGGTTTCCCCACCTCATTCCTGCTCACTGAAATTAACGTTGTTTTGTTTCTTTTTCTCATCTCAAGGAATTGTGGGAATGTATTCTGCTCCAGTTGTTGTAACCAGAAGGTTCCAGTTCCCAGCCAGCAGCTCTTTGAACCCAGTCGAGTGTGCA
This sequence comes from Loxodonta africana, assembly GCF_030014295.1. NCBI lineage: Eukaryota > Metazoa > Chordata > Mammalia > Proboscidea > Elephantidae > Loxodonta > Loxodonta africana. The sequence continues at coordinate 26,347,056 of NC_087360.1, read as the reverse complement.
AGTCTTGCTATAGCAGCCTGCATCCCTCGGGCTCCAGCATTGACCTTGAACTGGATAAGCCCATTGCTGCCACTTCAAACTGAAGCTTAAGTGACCTGGGGCAGAGGCCAAGCTGCTGTTCTCCGGACAGGCCCACACATCCTGGGCAGACTGAGAGGCCCGTGCACTTTGGATTGGGGGCATGGAACCACCTGTGCAGAGTGACAGAATTTTGGGATGTACCACTGGATTGTAGATTGATTTTTTTTTTTTCCTGTTCCCACTCTCCCTTTTCCATTCTCCCTCTGCCCTCAAAAAAGAAAAAACTCCCTGATTGTCTTAAATTTTTTTTTAATGGAAGGCCAGAGGTTGCCCAGCCACCTGTAACTGCCAAGCTGCCTGCTGTCAGGCTAAGCTGCGGGTTGACTTGGCTCCTTGGGGTGGGAGGAGGCTGGTCAGAGCCAGGAGTGGAGGCCCGAGACAGTGAGCACAGAAGAAAATCAGTGTTAATGTTTGTAACCATTGTTCATGTCATCACCAAGTTAGAGCTGGTCGGAAACCTTTGCTGCTGAGAGGCCAGAGGTGTCTTCCCCAAAAGCATGTCCCGGGTGCCTTCTCCCAACTGATAGAAAAGTAAATGGAGTAGTTGTTTGTGGGGAGGGACACGGAGTAAATGGAACCCCAAAGGCCCCCTTTGGGGAAGGAAAGTGTATGTCCTCTGAGGCAGGGGAGAGGGGCTAGGAATGGATGGCCAGCCCAGCTCCTTGGTAGCAAGGAGCGGACTTCTGTGTTCTCTCCCATGGGATTCTGTTCTTAACTTGACCCAGATTTTACAGGGCTCCCTTCACTTTCAGGGAGTCTGCCTCCCTGGGCTACGCTGTGTAGCACTTCCCACCCTTGGGCATAAGATACAAACTGGCTAAAGTGCTGTGGCCAAGCCCAAAGCCTGCCCTGAACCCAGGCATACCTGGAATCCCTTTCCGGAGCCTGGTCTCCCAAACAATCTCTCTTCCTTAGCCAGCACGGGAAATCCAGACTCAGGGTTCCAAAAATTCCCCATCCCCAAACCAATCATGGATTTCCCCAGTAAGGGGTAGTATCAGCCTTTTAGAGTGCAAGCCTCGGGAAATGGGAGCATGTGCTCATTACAATTGGCCTTCCTCCTCCCTCCCACCTTGGGGCAGCAGGAAGAGCTCAACCAGGCTCCCCCGCACTGGCCTGTTCCTGTGGTGCCTGCGTGAGCACTGTCTGGCCGTTGGCCAGCAGTGAGGGGTCATATGGTGAATCTGCAGGGTTGCATAGAGATGTGACATGGCCCATAGGAGATTCAGGGCATCTCTCCTCCGTAAGCTTTGATGTGGTCCAAAAAAGAGCTTCAGTCAAGACTGGGGTGGAGGTAGGTATGGGAAGGGTGGAGAGGAGCTTAGGTTTGTGCTTTGTAACCTTGGTGTCCATGTTTTGTGCCTGCCCTCCCTCTCAGGGGAAGGGCCATGCTTGGCTATGCTCAAGCTACTGACTGGTATCAGGATGGATTATGGCAAGGGGCAGGGGTAAGGTCAGGGAGCACTCAGTTGTGATCCTGCCCTGTACACCTCTTCCCGTTTGTTAGTAGTTCCCTGGTCTCAGGAAGGTGGCCTCTCTGTGTGCCTGGGGTTGGTTAACACATGGCCCGAAGCCTTCCCTGGAGCTGTCAGTCTAGGCAAAGTCAGGAGAAACTGAGCATGTCTCTGACTTCCCAGGACATCAGGTTCCTTGGAGTTTGAGTTTAGTGAAACAGGGTGTAGCTCTTCTCCATACTCTGAGTGGTCTGGCCATGCAGGTAGGGAGAAGTTGGTCTAATTAAGGATTGTGCAGTTCCTAGTGACAGGTGCCAAGAGGTTACGATACGGGTTTCTTGGTGTGATGTACAGTGTGAATAAGTGCTTGCAGCTCTTAGTCCTTTTTGGTCAATGAAGCACTTTTTTATTAATATTTTTCTTTGTATGTGAACAAGGAACCGTAACTCTCCATAGCTGTACATATAACCCTTTTCTCCTAAAGAGGAGTCAGTCATTGCTCCTATATTTTTCATTTTTTGTCAAAGCAAGAAGTAAATACTTTAGAACTGTTAAATATATAAATAAAGTGAATAAAGTTTAGTGTTGCACATGGTAGCATTTGCTAACACTTCCTGATTCTCTTCCCTGTGACTTATCCCCTCTTTGTCCCATTTCCCTCTTACCCAGGAGAAACTGGGTTGAGGTGCTGCTGGGAAACTGGCCCTTTGGCAAAGGAAAACTGCACGTTTCTTTTCAATTCTGGACCTTGGCAAAGAGCGGAAGCCCGAGCACTGAAAACACTTTCTTGATGATTTTGCTCCTAACATCGCCCAAGCTAAAAAAGACAAAACCATCAGGCGTCCAAACAATCAGCCCTTCTTCCTTGTGTGGAGAATTGACATCAGTAGTGATTTAAACTCCCTCTGGTCTCCAGGCTTTTTGTTTGCCTCTGCTGCTCTGATTCCGGGGCAGCCAGTCCTCAGGCCCCTTAGTTCCCTGCACCCAGGAGCATCAGCGGCATCCAGAGCGGCAGGTAGGTACAGGGCCTCTTGTGCAGAGTAGAAAGAGATGTGGTGGGGAGGACTAGAAAATGCGACTGCCTGGCCTTCTTGGACAATTGAAATTTGGGTGGGCAGAGAGAGAACTGGGGACAGACACTGAACTGGATGTGGTTAGATTCTGCACCTAACTAGAGGTTTCCCTTCCCATTCCATCCACACAGAAAGAGGAATCCCTGCTCCTTGGATTTGCAACCTCTGCTTCCAACCAAGCAAGGCCATAGTATCTAGTCACTTCTTGACTAGCTCTTGCTCGTCACACAGGTGGATTTTCTTTCCCGTGCATCACTGTTGGGACAGGCTTCCCATCTCAGGGGTCTGTGAGTGAGATATTTCATGCAGTTCCTCCCTAGGAAAGATTGGTGTTGAGTGGTATCCGACTCTGGGGTTACCAGCCCGTCATCTCTGTAGTGAGTTGGCTGGGCTCCAAACAGTGACCCTGTTCAGAGACTTCCTGAAGGCCTGAAGCCTTAGGGGTCAGGATCTCCAGAGTCACTTTCTGGACGTACTCTCTGTCTTAATAACAGCTGAGCCGGTTCCAGTCCGAAAGTTGTGTGGGATGTCTAGCGTCTAATTCGGAATTAACCTGCCTTCAGTCCACCAAGGAGACCTGTCTGTGTGTTCAGACTAAGTTGTGAAAAACTTGAGTGCCTGTCATAGCCCACGTGTGTCTACACCCAGCTCCTGTAGATCCTGCGATCTCGTGTTGGGGCGGTAGATGAGCAGCTGGGAGTAGGAAGATGAAGCTCACACGGGCCAGGATACTGGTGAGACTGACGGTGCATCTCCGTGGGCAGGGCTTATGCCCTGCTAGCTGGCCTGTGGAGGAGTTTGGTCTGAAACAGAGGGGTACTGGCAGTAACCTTGAGCTGCCAGGATGTCATCCTCAGCTCTCATTTCCTGGCCCACACTTAACACTTCCCCTCTTTCCATACTTTGGGCCCCTTAACTCCACTCTAAAAAATGGTACGGCACGCAAACTTCCAGGGCTGCCGTAATCCACTGGGGTTTCCTAGTGACGATGTATAAAAAATGTTCTCTTAAGTGATTTTGCTAATGTGCTTACTGTTAATTTTCATGTTAGAAAAGAATATTCTCAGAATTAAAAAGGTACTGTGGCAGACTTAAAAGAGAATGAATAAAACCACGCCAGAAGATCTGTTAATTTTCAGCTATTAAAAACTATCAAAATGGGAATTGAGGGCATATCCTAGAATCAGATTACAAGCGTTTGTCCTTCAAATAGCTGATATGCTTGGCCGCTTACACCCGAGGCTAGGAGGGCCCTGTACCTATTGAAGTTGTTAGCTCTAGCTCTGCCATCTATTGAATTTTTAAGAACGAGGGCTGATTGGAAGGTACTGTTGCAGGGTTTCATTTTTTTCTGTTCAAGTGACCTGTCCTCAGGGCTGCAGCTGCAGCCCTGATTGTAATAACTGAGAATGGCTACTGGCAGTAGAACAGGAGAGTTAAAAGTTGGGCCCTGGCTGTAGAGCAAAATGGCTGGCTCTTCAACAGGAGTCCCGGCTGTTTAATGTCCAGTCACATCTTCAAGGAAGTTGTTCTAAGTTGAGGTTACATGATTTCTCAAGGGCAGAACTGACTGCTAAACATGATGCCCACTGTCCCAGCACATAACCAAACTGAAGCTTTGTTCCTCTCGGGCGTGTGCAGAGTTCATCCACTGCACATTCCATACAGATACCAGCTGCCCCTGGCCCCTCCCTAGGGCCTGCAGGTCTCCCGAACCATGAGAGGTACAAGAAGAGGAAGAGGAGGGAATACTCTCTGAAATGTTTTTTTTTTAATGCTGCTCTTGTGTTTTATTTATCACATAGGGTCTTTTCAATCATATCCGAGTTCTTAGTCAACTTTTCTTAGTGCTCATAGCAGTTGCGTTGATATTTTAAGTGGAATTTTACATCGGCATTCAAATTGACCTTTAACCGCTTTCCAGTTGTTTTTTAAAAAAGAAAACCTGTGAGGCTGAGATGCAGTTTAAGACATAGATTGTGTTGCTGCTGACAGTTGTGCTGCCTGTTGTAATAGCACTTATTCTGTGGGAGCCTCAGTGACCGCTGAAAGAAGCTAAATAAACGTGTCGTTTTCACCCACAGTTTTTCAGCCCTTAGGTTTGGTTTGCCCCTTGGAGGTCACTGTGGTTCTCTATTCAGTGCTGTGATAGTGTCATGTGTGAGGGATGAATCAGCTCAGCCACTTAGTCCAGGAAAGAGGTGGCTTGGGAAGGAGGGGGCAGCAGGGAGTCTGAGGTCATCTAGTTCCATGGTTTTCAGACTGTGTGGGGGGACGATTGTGGGGTGATGGGCCCCAGGCCCAGCTGATTTGAGAAAGCTCTGGTACTTAAAAGTCTGAAAAACACTGAGTTAACCCAGTCTCCTTATTCACTGAGGAAACTGAGACTCAGGGAGGGGCATAGACTTATCCGGGGTTACCCTGTGAGTTACCAGCAAAGTTTTAATAAGAGACCTGCTCGCCTGATCCCCTCCCCTCAGTGCTCTTTGGAATACACAAAACAACCAGTTGCCTTCAAGTTGACAGCAACTCATGACGACCCCATATGTGTCAGAGTAGAACTGTGCTCCTTAGGGTTTCCAGTGGCAGATTTTTTGGAAGTAGATTGTCAGGCCTTTCTTCCAGGGCATCTCTTGGTGGACCCAAACCTCCAATCTTTTGGGTAGCAGCAGAATGAGTTAATCATTTCCAGGAACTCCAGACAGAAAACAACCTTATATAAATAGCAGTTTTATCCTGGTTCTCTTTCAGTTAGCCAAACCAGAAATTTGGAGAGGAGCTTAGTGGTTGCTATCAGAAGGCTTAAATTGTGAGCCCTCCTCTCCCTCCTAACCAAAATCAAAAGGTTTTGATAGTGTAGTCTAGTGTTTTTGTTTTCTTTACCTTTCCAAATGTAAAAACAAATGATAATGTTACTAGCCTGAATCGTCTAATTTCAAATTATAACATTATCGTAAGTCTGGGGGGGTGGAGGGGAGGGGAGCAATTTTGACTAATGCAAATGGGCTAGTTGTTGCAGACTGTCTCAACATCAGAATCCAATTTCAGAATTTTGTTTTGGTTAACAGTGTGGAGAAGAATTCCTGACTTACATAGATGTGTTGTTGTTTGCTGCCGTGAAGTTGGTTCTGACTCATAGTGACCGTATATGCAATGGAATGAAACACTGCCTGGTCCTGCACCATCCTCACAGTCGTAGCTGTGTTTGAGCTGATTGTTGCAGCCACTCTGTCAGTCCATCTCATTGAGGGTCTTCCTCATTTTCCCTGACCCTTTACTTTACCAAGCACGATGTCCTTCTCTAGGACTGGTCTGTCCTGATGACGCGTCCAAAGTACGTGACACAATGTCTCGCCATCTGTCACTTCTAAGGAGCATTGTGGCTGTACTTCTTCCAAGACACATAGATTTTGTTCATTCTTCTGGCAGTCCACGGTATAGTTAATATTCTTTGCCAGTACCATAATTCAAAGGAATTAGTTCTTCTTTGGCCTTTCTTACTCACTGTCCAGCTTTCACAAGCATATGAGACAATTGACTTAGTCCTCAAAATGACATCTTTGCTTTTTAGCACTTTAAAGAGGTCTTTTGCAGCAGATTTGCCCAATGCAGTTTGTCATCTGATTTCTTGACTGCTGCTTCCATGGGCATTGGTTATGGATTCGAATAGAATGAAATCCCTGACAACCTGAACCTTTTCTCCGTTTATCATGATGTTGCTTATTAGTCCAGTTGTGAGGATTTTTGTTTTCTTTATGTTGAGGTGCAATCCATACTGAAGCCTATGATCTTTGATCTTCATCAGTAAGGTTGTGTCATCTGCATAACGCAGGTTGTTAATGAGTCTTCCACCAATCCTGATGCCCTGTACTTCTTCATATAGTCCAGCTTCTCAGATTCTTTGCTCAGCGTGCAGATTGATTAAGTATGGTGAAAGGATGCAACCTTGACGTACACCCTTCTTGACTTTAAACCGATCAGTATCCCCTTGTTCTGTTTGAACAACTGCCTCTTGATCTATGTGTAGATTCCTCATGAGCACAATTAAGTGTTCTGGAATTTCCATTTTTCGCAGTTATTCATAATTTGTTAGGATCCACAGAGTCAAATGTCTTTGCATAGTCAGTAAAACATAGGTAAACATCTTTCTCATATTCTTTGCTTTCAGCTGAGATCCATCTAACATCAGCAGTTACATCCCTCATTATCTGGGAGTTCCCTGTCAGTGTACTGCTGCAACTGTTTTTAAATTATCTTTAGCAAAAATCTACTCACGTATGATATTGGTCCATAATTTTCACATTCTATTGTATCACCTTTCTTTGGGATTGACACAAGTATGGATCTCTTCCAGTCGGTTGGCCAGGTAGCTATCTTCCAAATTTCTTGGCATATATGAGTGAGTGCTTCCAGTGTTGCCAGTGTCGCATCCATTTGTTGAAACATCTAAATTGGTAGTCTGTCAGTTCCTGGAGCCTTTTTTTTTTGGCCAGTGCCTTCAGTGCAGCTTGGACCTCTTCCTTCAGTACCGTCAGTTCTTGATCATATGCTGCCACCTCAAATGGCTGAACATTGACCAGTTCTTTTTGGTACAGTGACTCTGTGTATTCCTTCCATCTTCTTTTGATGCTTCCTGCGTTGTTCAATATTTTACCCATAGAATCCTTCCATATTGCAATTTGAGGCTTAAATTTTTTTCTTCATTTCTCTCAGCTTGAGAAATGCTGAGTATGTCCTTCCCTTTGGTTTTCTAACTCCAGGTTTTTGCACATTTCATCATAACACTCAAGCTGCCCTTTGAAATCTGTTCAGCTCTTAGTTCATCATGTCGTCCTTTCACCTTAGCTACTCTATGTTCAAGAGCACGTTTCAGAGTCTTGTGACATCCATTTTGGTCTTTTCTTTCCTGTTTTTTAAATGATCTTTTTGCTTTCTTCATCTATGATGTCATCGTACAGCTCGTCTGGTCTTCAGTCGTTAGTGTTGAATGCGTCTAATCTATTCCTGAGACTGTCTCTAAATTCAGATGGGATATACTCAAGGTTGTACTTTGGCTGTCATGGACTTGTTTTAATTTCTTCAGCTTCAGCTTGATCTTGCATATGAGCAGTTGATGGTCTGTTCTGCAGGTGGTCCCTGGCCTTCTTCTGACTGATGATACTGAGGTTCTCCATCGTCTCTTTCCACAGATATAGTTGATTTGATTCCTGTGTGTTCTATCTGGTGAAGTCTGCTTGTATGGTCACTGTTTATGTTGTTGAAAAAAAGGTATTTGCAATGAATAAGTCATTGGTCTTGCAAAATTCTGTCATGCAATCTCCAGCATTGTTTCTGTCATGAAGGCTAAATTTTCTAACTTCTGGTCCTTCTGTTTTGTTTCCAACTTTCACACTCCAATCACCAGTGATTATAAGTGTATCTTGGTTGCATGGGTGATCGATATCAAATTGTAGAAGTTCATAGAACCTTCAGTTTCTTCATCTGTGGCCTTAGTAGTTGATGCATAAATCTGAATAATAGGCATATAAACTGGTGTTCCTTGTAGGCGTATGGATATTATCCTATCACTGACAGCATTGTACTTCAGGATAGATCTTGAAATGTTCTTTTTGATGATGAATGTGACACCATTCCTCTTCAATTTGTCATTCCTGGAATAGTAGACCATATGATTGTCTGATTCAGAATGGCCAGTGCCAGTCCATTTCAGCTCACTGATGCCTAGGATATCAATGTTTATGCAGCCCATTTCATTTTTGATGACTTCCAATTTTGCTAGGTTCATACTTTGTACATTCCATGTTCTGATTATCTGTGGATGTTTGCAGCTGCTTCTCATTGTGAGTCATGCCACATGAGCAAATGAAGGTCCCGAAAGCTTGACTCCGTCCACATCATTAAAGTGGACTCTACTTTGAGGAGGCAGCTCTTCCCCAGTCATATTTTGAGTGCCTTCCAATCTGAGGGGCTCATCTTCTGGTACTATGTCACACAGTGTTCCACTGCTGCTTATAAGGTTTTCACTGGCCGATTTTTTTAGACGTAGATCACCAGGTCCTTCTTTCTAGTCTATCTTAGTCTAGAAGTTTCGCTGAAACCTGTCCACCATGGATGACCCTGCTGGTATTTGAAATACTAGTGGTATAGCTTCCAGCATCACAGCAACATGCAAGCTACCACAGAGCAACAAACTGACAGACAAAATTCCTGACTTACATAAATGGTTGCAAATGATAATAGTCATAGCTCGCCTACAGTCTCTGGTTATTATTGACAAACCCGAAGTTGGAGCTTGGAAAAGAAAGACTAATTGAATAATATCCAACACCTTTCGTCCTTACGTTGCATATTATCAGGTAAGAAACATCTAAAGGTTATAATCACTAAAATTATGCAATGGTGAGAACTGCTAGGTATTGACTGTGGCTTGGTCTGATGATCACAGTCCCAGGCTAGGGCCCTCCCAATCAGTGACCCCCTTATATGACCCCAGAGAAGTCCCTACATGCACAGCAAGGAAGGCCTTACTATGAGGTCCCCAGGCACCCTAAGTTCATGCGTGTGTGTTAAACACTGAGTGTACATGTTAAAGATGGTTTTTAGTATTTAAAATGGCATTTGAAGCAAATGTTTGCAAAGGGCCCCTGAAGCGCTGCCACAAAAGCCAGTTAGGTGGAAAGAGCCTGGCTCTGGAGGCCACAGACCTCCAAAGGTTTGGAACCCCATCCCTGTGCTGGCCACTGCATTAACTGAAGGTGGGTTATGAATGCTCTCTGAGCCTTTTTCTCATTTGTGACAGAGCACTTGGCGTTTAAGAAGGGTTTGAAGGTTGTGTGCTTGGTAAACGCTCCTTCCTCCACCATTCCATAGGTGAGATGGGACTTCTGGCGGCACTGAATGGTCAGAGCCTGACAGCGCTTTGGCTCCACCACATACTAGAACGAGAAGACAAGTGACCCTGCCTTGGCTTCTTCCGCATAAAACCCATAAACCCAAACCCATTGCCGTCAAGTGGATTCCAACTCATAGCAACCCTATAGGGCAGAGTAGAACTGCCCCATAGGGTTTCCAAGGAGCGGCTAGTGGATTTGAACTGCCCACCTTTTGATTAACAGCTGAGCTCTTAACCACTGCAGCACCGGAGCTCTCTTCTTCCACATACAGGGATATAATTTTGACCTGGAAGTATTCTCCTTTGAGTCTTACACTGAATGGGAGACTTAAAAGTTCATCTGTGTATTTTATTAAAGAGTTAAAAAAAAAAAAATCTTTAAAAGCATGCAGGTATTCTGGTACATGGGTGCTTTAAAACTAAGTGGTAATCTTGTGTAAAAGCAATGAGAAGTGGGCTGAGCAAGAGTTTTTTTTTTTTTGCAACAGAAACTGCTTGTTGGGGTTGAGTCAGTACCTAAGAGCTCTAGAAGCCCTGCCATGGCAGAAATCCTGGGGGAGATCAGGGTGGCCCCACTTTACTGAGAACTGATGAATTATTTTTTTCTGACTAAAGACTGAGTAGTAAGATGTTGCGAGTCTCTGGGCGGTGCAAATGGGTAACACTTAGCTACTATCTTTAAGGTTGGAGGTTCAGGCCCACCCAGAGGCACCTTGGAAGAAAGGCCTGGCAGTCTACTTTCCAAAAATCAGCCATTGAAAACTCTAGGGAGCACAATTCTACTCTGACGCACAGGATTACCATGAGTCGGAATTGACTCAACAGCAGTAGGTGTAGTACGATGTTGCAGACCAGCTCTGCCAGGCTGAAGTGGGAGGTGCAGCCAGCTGTGCCTTACCTCAGTGCAGCATAAGTATGCGAGGCAAAGGCCTGGGCCCAGGCTGTGCGCTGTAGCGAGAAAGCCCCCATGAATATCCCAGAGCCCTAGTTGAGAAAGGGAAGTAGAGACCTTGCATTCACTTAGTCCTTCTTCCCATCTCCCAGTGCCAGAGGGGCCCGGAGTTGGTGAACATGTTTCAAGCTCGTCATCCAAGTTAAAAGCAGACGTGAGTTAGTGGTAAATAGCTCCCCTACTCTATTTTGCCAGTTAGAAGATCAGTCCCTAGAACAGAGGGTTCTTTCAAGTCGTCCAGAAGGTACCAGCAGGCATACTCTGTACTGGAGGCAGCTCCCATTTTTGAAGTCCCTACCAACAACAGATCAGCCTTTGGAAGGAGATGACTGTAACAGACCAACCAGCTACTGCTTCAGAGACTCCTGGATCAGTCTGGGAAGAGAGCCTGTATGCTGAGAAGATGAGGACCGGTTGAAATCTAGGCCAGTAATAGAACTGCCTTGCCTCAGTCATCTCCCTAAGGCGGGGGGTGCAGGTAATCAACTGGGAACCCCTGACCCCTGGAAGGGGATCTTGGTTCCAGTCAGAGTGGGAGGAGGGGGATTTGAACTCTCTCCACCCCTCTGATCTTGGAGCAGCATCCCCAGAGGAGCTCAGGGCCAGCACCACCCCCACCCCCACCTCCCCAGGAGGCAGGCATTCCTGTGGTTAATTCAGGGAGATGGGTAGCAGTGGGAGGCATTGGTGGTAGGAAGGACCTCAAAGCCTGCCTTCCCTCAGCTGCTGTGCCAACATCATGTAAGCTTGAGAGGATAGGGACAAATGTAACTGTCACCAGCAGGGCTGCTTTTCTTTCTGCAAAGCTGCCAGCTCCTCTTTCCCCCATGCCCCACTTTCTCTCCCAAAGGTACCCAAAAGTTAGAGACCCTGGTGCCCATGTAGGTTCAGGCCAGTGAGCAGGCCAGGTCTCATGCAGCCATCTCCCAGAGGTGGCTCTGCCATGGGCTGATTGTTAGGCTCAAGACACCAGTGCTGGGCAGCTGCAGGTAGGTTCTGTTTTCTCCTGGAAAGGAAACAAGCTCTTGCTTTTGTTGCTGAGTCTGAGTTGGCTGAAGTGGGAGGCAGACCAAGCCCCTGGTTGCTGAGCTCTGAGGGCTCTGCAGGAAGTGTTCTCCTGGTACTTCCTCGCCCCTCCTAGAAGTGTGGGCAGAAAAGGGGCTCAGGGACTGTAAGGGGACTTTGAACAAACCCCGTATGTGAAAGCTTCAGCTTATAGAAGGCATTATGGAGGCCATCTTCATAGAAGGTTCTACTACAGAATTTTGTCAGTAGTATTTTATATTTAAAAATAATTATTACACTGTTCACTATGAAAAACTTAATACATAAGTGTATATATAATTACAAGTAAAATTTCCACTTCCTAAAGGTAACTGGAGAGGGCAGTGGTTGGTCAGTGGTAGACTTCTCACCTTCCATGTTTTTTTTTTTCATGTGGGAGACCTGGGTCCAGTTCCTGGCAAGTGCCCTCATGCCCAGCCACTACCCATCTATCAGTGGAGGCTTTTGTGTTGCTATGATGCTGAATAGGCTTTAGTGAAGCTTCCAGACTGAGGTGGAAGAAAGGCCTGGCCATCTGCTGAAAATCAGCCAGTGGATCACAATGGTCTGATCCCATTGTGCATGGGGTTGCCATGAGTCTCGGGGGCTGACTCAACAGCAGCTAACAGAGGCAACTGACTTCTTTAGTGGGTTTTTGTTTTGCTTTGTTTTTCAAATGCTAGTCAACAAAGCTTTACTCATTTTGGGAGTCTGTAACAGATTAGTCAAACTATGGTACATGATTTTCAGTCAGAAATCCCTAATACTTTGGGGGCAATTGTTTTAACAGAAATGGCTCATTGAATGACAAAGATGGCATTAACCAGAAGATTTAGAATAGAAAGCCTGGGACTTTGTACCACATCCATCATGTCTTCAACCTCTTTTTTTTTCTTGCAACTTTGGTTACTTCCTTGTGCCTCCAGCCTGAAAAAGCAAGTTTTTGCTGTCTCTGCCTCAAGCAAGTGCCCCGGCTCTCCTTCCGTTTACTGTTAAAGTCCTCGGAAAAGAGGTCAACTCACTGCCCCTTCACTCCTCAGCCTGCTGCAGTCTGGCCTTTTCTCCCACTGCCCCACTGACACTGTTCTCACGTGTCCCCAAGGGCCATCCATATTCTCTAGCCCCAAAGCCTTCCTCCTCTTGACCACTCTGGGGTACTAAACGCTTGATTCACTCTCTCCTAAAACTCTTTGTTACTGTAACAACAATACAACCTTGGAAGCCTCCTGGTTCTGCTTTTGCAGCTGGTCTCCAGGTTTCTCTGCTTTACAGTCTTCCTTTCCCCACTTCCTAAATAATAGCACCCTTTGATTCAATTCTCTCTGCCCCCATCCACACATGCTTTCTTGGAGATGTACACATCTAAGTGTTTAAAATGGAGACTTTATTAACCGTACCCCAGTACCCAGTGCCCCATAGAGTTTCCAAGGAGCGCCTGACGGATTTGAACTGCCGACCTTTTGCTTAGCAGCCGTAGCACTTAACCACTATGCCACTTATTAGCCATAGTGCTATATAAATTTGTTCCTTGATTGAATAATGGGTGGGCTGCCAGGGCTGCTGTAAAGGCCTCCTCCCCTGGTGGTTTGGGGAAGAGGCTAAAGCGTCAGCTGTTGCTACCTGTACAGTCTGGTGGCGGAGCTATGGCCCCACCCTTTGCAACTGAGAAGGCCCTGCTTCCTGTGCAGTTTCCAGCATTTCTGCTGATTTCCAAGCTGCTCCAGGGATGATCGTTTTCTTTTCTTGGAAGACAAGAGATGTTGCTCCTTTGGCCTGTTTCCTGCTTGTAGAATTCCAAGAGGCAGACATTCTTCCCTTTCATTCTTTATCTCCTTCAATCTAAACTGATGGGTTTTCTGCTGTGGTAGTTGATTGGATCCATCAGTCACAGGTTTAATCTCTGTAACAAAAGATTGTGTAGCCATGTCCTTGGTGAACATTCTAGGACACGTGTCCCTTGTACAACTGAATTTTCCAAATCTTTAAGTTTTGTTTTCATTTTGCACAGTTGATTTTTAAGTCCATCTCTTTCCTCTCACATTTTACTATAAGCAGCAAGGAAAAACCATGCAGCCCCTTTAAGATCTTGCTTAGAAATCTCCTTGGCTAAATATCCAGGTTCATCACTTATATGTGCTAACTTCCACCAAACATTTGAACATAATTGAAACAAGTTCTTTGCCACTAGATAAAAAGCATCGCCCTTCCTCCAATGTCCATCACATATTCATCACTGCCTTTTAAAGCCTCACCAGAAGCATATTTAATGTCCACATTTCTATCAGCTTTCTCTTGCTGGCACCATATGTATTCTCTAAAACAAAAGACTTTGTCTATGCCTCTCCTCACTTCCTTCTGAGCCCTTGCCAGAATTGTCTTTGACATTTGTAATTCTACCAACAGTCTCTTCAAGGCAATCTAGGCTTTTGCTTAGGCACCTTAAAACTCTTCAGCCTCCACCCGTTTCCCAATTCCAAAACCACTTCCACATTGTAGGTATTTGTGAGAGCGGCACCACATTCCTGTTACCAAATTCTGTCTTAGTTATCTAGGGCTGCTATAACAGAAATACCACAAGTGGGTGGTATTAACAAACAGGAATTTATTTTCTTACCATTTAGGAGGCTAGAAGTCTGAATTCAGGGTGCCAGTTCTAGGGGAAGGCTTTCTCTCTTTGTTGCTCTGCAGGAAGGTCCTTGTCTCTTCTGAGCTTCTGCTCCTGGGCAGTCTTCATTTGGCTTGGCATCTCTCTTCCCCCGTCTCGCTTCTTTCGCTTGTTTAATCTCTTTTGTATCTCAAAAGAGATTGAAGACACACCCTACACTAATCCTGTCTCATTAACGTAACAAAGACAACTCATTCCCAAGTGGAATTATAACCACAGGCATAGAGGTTAGGATTTACAACACATATTTCTGGGGGACACAATTCAATCCCTAACAGAATTTATATATGTTTATTGTTGTTGTTGTTGGGTGCAGTTGAGTTGCTTCCAACTCATAGCAACCCTATGTACCACAGAATGAAACACCGCCCCATCCTTTGCCATGCTCACAATCGTTGTTATACTTAAGCCCATTGTTGCAGCCACTGTGTCAATCCATCTCGTTGAGGGTCTTCCTCTTTTTTGCTGAGCCTGCACTCTACCAAGTATAAAAAAAATGCATATATAGGTGTATCTATATGTATATACATGTATGTGTGTGCATGCGTATCTATTTATACACATAATAAAACACATAGAGGGCACAGTTATAGATACTTCTTAGACACAACCAAAAACCTCACAGGACTGATTTTCTGGGTTTTAAGGCTTAGGACCACAGTCTCTGGCACAGCTCAGTCAAATGGCATAATATAGTTCATGAAGTTTGGTGAGCAGTGTCTGGGGTCATAAAAGCTTGTGAGTGGCCACCTAAGATACAATTTTTGGTCTTTGCTTGTCCAGAGCAAAAGAGAAGGAAGGAAACCAAAGACTCAGAGAAGAAACTAGTCTATAGGTCTAATAGTCTACACGAACAATGGCCTCATTACCTTGAAAGCAGAAGAATTAGATGGTGCCCAGCTACCACTACCAACCATTCTAATCAGGGCCATAGTAGATGGATCCTGATAGAGTGGGAGAAAAATGTGGAACAGAACTCAAATTCTGAGACTAGAGGACTTCCTGAGAATATTGTCCTGAGACACGTTAAAAAAAAAAAAAAAAAATTATACTTTAGATGAAGGTTTACAGAACAAACTAGTTTCTCATTAAATAGTACACGTATTGTTTTATGACATTGGTTAACAACCCCACAACATGTCAACACTCTCCCTTCTCAACCTTGGCCTCCCTTTTACCAACTTCCTGTTCCCGCTTGCCTACTATTCTTTGCCCCTGGGCTGGTGTGCCCCTTTAGTCTTGTTTTGTCTTATGGGCCTGTCCAATCTTTGGCTGAAGGGTGAACCTCAGGAGTGACGACATTACTGAGCTGAAAGGGCGTCCGGGAGCCATATGCTCAGTGTTTCTCCAGTCTCTGTCAGACCAGCAAGTCTGGTCTTTCTTTTTGAGTTAGAATTTTGTTCCACATTTTTCTCCAGCTCTGTCCGGGGTCCTCTATTGTGATCCCTATCAGAGCAGTCAGTGGCGGTAGCCGGGCACCATCTAGTTGTACTGGACTTAGTCTGCTGGAGGCTATGGTAGATGTGGTCCATTAGTCCTTTGGACTAATCTTTCCCTTGTGTCTTTAGTTTTCTTCATTCTTCCTCGCTCCCGAAGGGGTGAGACCAGTGGAGTATCCTAGATGGCCTCTCACAGGTTTTTAAGTCCCTAGATGCTACTGAGACACATTTTAAACCTTGAACTGAAACTATCCCGAGTTCACCTTTTAGTTAAATATCAGACTGCCTCATTGCATTGCAATGAATTGCTTAATATGGCCCTTCTAGCTTTAGTCTTTGTGACTGACACACAATGATTGACTGGGACTATACAAATAAGGTATAAGGAACCCTAACGAAGGAATTGGTCAGTTTTGCCATCCCACTAGGCTTAAAATGAGCCATCCCAGAGGTGGGAGGAGAAGATCTCACCACCACCACCAGGAGTGGAGCACGTCCTTTGGACCTGGGATCCCTGCACTGAGAAGCTCTGGGAACTAGGAGACCGAGAATGCTGCAACACCAAAGACAGCGAGAAACAGCAGCAGAGAAATGGTGGCAGCAGAGGCAGGAGATGATGCAGTGGGCTTCATAGCCTATGGAGCAAGAAAGCTGAGTGCCTATGGGCAGGAGGCTTGCTGGCAGAGTAAGATGCCTGGGGCACTTACCGGTAGAGCTAAAAGAGCTTTGTAACACTTGACTGAGCAGGGCAGAGGCCGAGAGGTCAGAGAGAGGCATGCCGTGAGCACAGCTGAGAAGAGGCTGTCCTGATCGAAGAACTGTATCCTCAGCATTCCTGAACCTGAATTGTAACCCATTACTTTCCTAATAAACCCCGTAATCGTGAGCATTGTGAGTTCTGTGTGGCCATTGCAATGAATTGTTGAACTCAACAGAGAAGTAAAGAGTGCTGTGGGAGGGACAGTTGGTGTTAGAACTGGTAAAGATGGTGGTGAGAGGAGGCATATCTGACCTCTGCCTCATAGGAATCAGCCTTGGGCTGTTGATCTTGATTCTCCTTCCTCCTTGTGAAGTTAGAGGAGGTCAGACACCTCTGCCACACCATTTTTACACTCATAAAATAAGGAATATCATCCATGAGTACTATGCTCCTTTAAAAAAATCATCTATATGAGACCGAGGAAACCCTGGTGGTGTAGTGGTTAAGTGCTACAGCTGCTAACCAAGGGGTCGGCAGTTCCAATCCGCCAGGCGCTCCTTGGAAACTCTATGAGGCAGTTCTGCTGTGTTCTATAGGGTCACTATGAGTCAGAATCGACTCTACAGCACTGGGTTTTGGGTTTATGAGATCGAAGGGTCAACAATTACTCTAAAGCAAAGATGAGAAGGTAAGGAGACAGGGAAACTAGATTACTGGAAACAAAACAACCAGAATGGAAATAATAAGAACATGTATGCATTGTGAAAAATGTAATCAATGTCACTGAATAATTTGTGTAGAAATTGTTAAATGGGACCCTAATTTTCTGTGAAAACACAATGAAATAGTATTTTAAGAAAATCAGTTGATTAAATTAAACCAAAAGGATAATTCCATGCCTAGAAACTCCCCTCTGTTCTTTACTTCAATTTCAGTATTCTGTCTCTGATTCATCACCCCTTCCTTCCAGCAGCCTAGTACACACCAACTCTTTTCTGATCCTTGGGCCCTCTAATACCTAAACCTCAAGCATTGGACTACATGAGCAGGCTTCCCTTTCAGGCAGGTTTCCTCCTCTGGGCTAGGAAAATGCCATCTGGCATCCCCCTGGAATGCTGACAAGAGAGTCCCTGATAATAACAATAGTTCCTGTGAAGGGTATGGCGGTGATGGTGTTGTGGCAGGATGAATAATGGCCCTTCCAAAGATGCCTGTATCCTAATCCCCAGAACCTGTGAGTACGTTACCATACATGGTAAAAAGGGCTCTGTAAATGTGATTAAGTTAGGGATCTTGAGATAGGGAGAGGATCCTGGATTATCCAGGTGGGCCTAGTGTCACCACAAGGGTCCTTATAAGAGGGAAGCAGGAGGGTCAGACAGTAATAGAAGATGTGACAACAGAAGCAAGAGGCTGGGGTGATGCGAGGAAGGGGCCACAAGCCAATGAATGCAGGTGGCCTCTACAAGCTGAAAATGCTAAGGAAACTGATTCTCCTCTGAAGCCTCCAGAAGGAATACAGCCCTACTGACACCTTTGATTTTTGACTTCGGACCTCCAGAACTGTAAGAGAATAAATATGTGTGGTTTCAAGCCATTAAATTTGTGGTAATTTGTTACAGCAGCAACAGGAAACTAATACACCTGTTACGTCCAGTACCTTGGCAATGGTGGCTATTCTTTGGCCCTTATTTGAAATCTGAAAGCAAAGCATCTTGAGCAAGTGGGACAGCAGGATCCTCAGGTTTGATAACTAAAATAAAACGTGTGGTGGATGGATGTCACAGGCTGGCTTCCCCAGGAAGCAGATGAGACGGAGAGTATTGTGCGCCTGGGATTACCACCTGTGGAAGGGAAGACATTAGACCTGGGAAGAGGGAGAAGTCCAGCTGCTGTGCAGTCTCAGCTGAAGCCTTAACTGGTCTTGGAGAGAGGTTCTGAAGATGGAATGGCCCTCAAGTTGTCCCAAGTTAAGTGGGAGGGCCAGGCCTTTATACACCTGCTTCTGTCAGTTACTGATATGGGCCACTACAAGAAGCCAGGTGTCGCTTCAGATGTGGTGGCACTCATCACCAGAGGACTGTCTGCCAGCAGTGCTTCCAGCAGCTGCATAATAAGTCCTTCCTGCCTCAGAGGAGGGTCCGGAGGGTGCATCACAGCATCCACCAGAGCAAGACACCAAGGCAACTGATAATCACCATGCTCCAACCCCCAACGTCCTCATAAAGATATATAACCTGATTTGCTGCCGTGGCCTTCAGGCTTTCTAAGATGGTTCAGATGGAACACTGGTCTAGCTCAGGTGGTCCGATTTCCTGTCAGGAAGAGCACTAGCAGGAATTGCAACAGGTGTTATGGAAGTGCAGTCAGCATGCGACAGTCGGTGAACACCTAAAAGCTTCCTACCTGATATGCTAGATCCCATTTGTCAACAGTTCCGCTGTTGGGACTTTCATTGCCCTTTTTGTCCTTTAACCATTGCACCTCAATGCTATTCAGTTGCCTTTTTGCATACTGGAGCTTCAAGAAACCAAGGAGCAGCCCTTTGGCTGCTGTGTGATTGAAGAGCAATGTGAGGCTGGTAGAGTTGAAGGAAGCCTTGGTGAGAGGCTAACACCCCAATAACTGAGCACAAGAAAAGAGAACTCGAGAGACCCCGGTACCACCACACTATCACCTTCCCTCTTTGCAGACACCGGCCTGGGTGGAGTATCCACAATCCTCACCAGGGGCAGTGCCATGCCAGCATCTGTGGTGGAGCAAACCATTTATTTGTGCTGCTGTCTCAGTGCCACAGGCTACAGGAAAAGTGACACCAGGGTGCTAGATCACAGTAAAAAAGCTCAAGCCACTCTTATCAGTCAGCAGTTTCCCCTGCTACTGTCCATCATAACAACATGGGACTCACACAATTTTCTTGTGATGAGCTTTTGCCACTCCCCATTTTGCAAACAAAGAAGCCAAATGGCACCTTCGCCTGCACCCATTTCACTGAGTGGTGGGCAGAGATCAGGACCTAGGCTTTCCTCAGTGGTCACACAATCCCAGTTCATTTTTCCTTGAACTCTGGTGTCATCTCTGTTCCCTAGACCCTTCCTCTAAGGTAAGGAGGGTCAGCGTCCTCTCTCGTTTTGTCAACAACCCCATGCACCAACATCAGAACTTCTGCTCAGTCATCACCAGAAGGTCTTTAGATCTCAAGTCATAGATAACCGTGAGCCCTGTCCAGGCCCCTAGGCCCTTCTATCACTGGGGGAACGCAAAGACTTTGAAAAGCAAGGAACAGTCAGTCAGTCTCTGTGGCTTGGGCTAGGTGCCATGCCTAATAGACTTGAGAGCATTCAGTGTGATTATTTGTGGCCCAAGTAAACAAACCACTGTCTTCCAGATGCACTGTCGGTCATTTACTTCCGGCATTTAACTTCACAGGGCTCCAGGTTTGGGGCACCCACACAGCTAAGCTGAACATAGTTTAAATTTATTCCACGTGAGGCATCTTGCCGATCAATTTTCCTGTTTTCAGGAGTCTGGACAAGACTGGACGGGAAAAGGGGAGAAGGTGCTTGTGCTAACTAAGCACAGGGCCAATAGCGTCTC
This sequence comes from Loxodonta africana, assembly GCF_030014295.1. Lineage (NCBI taxonomy): Eukaryota > Metazoa > Chordata > Mammalia > Proboscidea > Elephantidae > Loxodonta > Loxodonta africana. Next base: position 26,327,159 of record NC_087360.1, on the reverse strand, counting down.
ACCTCAGGGATTTTACTGGGACATCAGTCATAGCGAGGGGGCAACAGGATAGGCCAGGAGAGGGTGAAACAGGTACAGCTTTGCCACCTGATACACCAACTGAGAGACAAAAGGAAACCAAATGGCTGCGCAGATCAGAATGGGGGGAAGGAGGCTCTGAAGAGGACACTGTCCAGGGCACAGCACCTACTACCTCAGAAACGGCCCTCTGGCATCTTTCGCAGACCCTCCCTCTCGCAGAGGCCTGAGCTCCTCAGGGTGGAGTCTCCCTTGCCCTTCCAGTACTCAGACCATTCCACATGTGTAGAGCCAACTTCACGGGCACGCACCCTGTGCATTTGCGCAGGCTCCAGGCTCAGAAGGGCCTCATGCTTGGCTTAATTTTCCACTGTTGCTGCCTTGAAATTCTTACTGTATTAAACCAGGGGCCCCACATTTCCATGTTGCACTGGGCCCTGCAAATTCGGCAGCCAACCCTGCCCGTGTATGTGCGTTGTAATGTGAGACGGGGCAGGGCAGCCGTTCCTGCCTGTGGGAATGACCTCAGGTTCAACTAGGAAAATCCACTGCTTTTTAAATCAGAGGAAGAAAAAACAAAAAACGAGCTCACTTGCTTTGTTTCTATGAAATACACGATTTTATGTGCAGTTTTATATTTCTTCCTAGGTAATAATTTAGGAGGGAACCCTTGGGAATAGAATACAGAAATAACAAATTATGGGCCATTAACTATGGCTAATTGTTTCTTTATAGCTTAGAATATATGCATGTCTGAGTTGCTCTGGCATGCACAGGTCCGGGAAGGGAGGAGGCAGGTCTTCTGAAATGCAAACTAGGGCCCTGACTTGGAGGGAGGAGCAATTGAATAACTCCAGCCTGGCTCTGAAGCCAGAACTGCCACCAACACCTCACCTCCTGTAAGAGCATCTTCTGTCACCAGCCTGGGCAGTTAGCACCCACCTCCCTCTACCCCACCCTGACCCCCACTGAGATCTCCTTCAGCTCTTGCCAGCCTCACAGGTGTGGAGGTGGTCCTGGCACCTGCTGCAGCAGCCTTCAGGCATGTCTCTCACACGCTGGGGGGTAACTTACACTCATGCGCCTACGAGCTTGTCCGCTGCTCTGGCTCCAAACTGATGCAAATTCTCCTTCACGTCAGTCATACCTATTTTAAAAAATTGAACCAAAAGCCATGTTTTTGGACTTCTTGCAAAGAAAGATGCAGAAATGCACCAATGCCTATTATCACAGCCCCTTCGCATCCTAAAGAGCAGATGGATGAAGTGTGATGGCCGCTGAGTGGAAGTACCCCAAAAACCCAGTGCCGTTGAGTGGAAGTATGCTAGTATTATTTACTGTCAGAAGTAATATCAGAGACTCAATAAGCACAGTATACAGAAATCCAGGCAAAAATTCCTTGTTGCTGGAGACATTGCCAGTATCTATCCAAACTGATTGTTGAGGCTTTTAAAATGGATTTCTTGTTATTGTTAGTTGTTGTTGATTTGATTTCACTTTTTTTTTTTTTGCCTTTTAAGTGTGTAAGACAATAGAAGTTTTTTTATGCCTAATAATATCAGGATGCAGACTAAGAATATTACTATTCATTGCAGTAGTGATCTAGCCCATGTACTTATTCCTGATTGTAACCAACCAAACAAATCTGGTGTTTCTAAGCGTGTTACGGTGTGTAACCAAGTAGCCTGCTGTCTAATTCTACAGCACAGACTACCTTCTTGGATTAAGAAAAAATCTAAGGCTATTCTGTTATCTCACAGCACCTTGACTTAATGAAATCAGAGATCACCGTTGTGTTTCCATCCCTCTACCAGCTTCATCTGCCATTCGTTGCACAGTGATGGATAAATTTCTTAAAGATTCTCCAATTCAACTATACTGTAAGAATTAAAGCTCTTAGAAATTACCAACCCCACCTTGAGTGTTGGACCAATGGTCTTTCTTCTGACTCTTCATTTTACAATCACATTCAATTTTTAAAAAATATTCATAGACTTTTATAAAAGAAAAGGCCCTGGGGGCTTAATGTGCAGTAGTCTTTTTTTTTTTTTAAATAAATTTTTAACTTGGAATAGTTTTATACAGTATCCTTTTTGTGTGGTTTCTCATATGATGTAAAAAAAAAAAAATAAAAACTTTAGAACAGTTTTAGATTTACAGAAAATTTAAGCATATAGTACAGAGTTTGCTCACGTACCCCATACCCAGTTTCCCCTATTTTATCATCTAACATTCATATGGTATATTTGTAACCATTACTGAACAAACATTAATGTTATTATTATTATGCTAATAATATAATAAAATAATAATACATTATTATGTTAATATTAAGTACACAGTTTATTCAGATTTCCTTAGTTTTTACCTAATGCCCTTTTTCTGTTCCAGGATCTCATGCAGGATAGCACATTACATAATAGTTGTTTTGTCCCCTTAGGCTCCTCTTGGCTCTGTCTGTTTCTCAGACTTTCCTTGTTTTTGATAACCTTGATAGTTTTGGGGAGTAATGGTCAGGTATTTTCTATAATGTCCCTCAATTAGGATTTGCCTGATGTTTTTCTCATGATTAGACTGGGGTTAGGGGTTCTTGGGAGGAAGACCACAGAAGTAAAGTGCCTTTCTCCTCACATCGTATCAAGGGTACATACTAGCAACATGACTTATCACTATTTATATTGATGTTGATCATCTGGCTGAGGCAGTGTTGGTCAGGTTTCTCTGCTGTAAAGTTGCTCTTTTTCACCCCCTTCCAAACTGTACTCTTTGGAATCAAGTCACTCACTATGCACAACCCACACTTAAGAAGTTGGGAGTTGAACGTGGATGTGTCTGGAGGACATTCTGATGAGTGAAATAAGTCAGTCACAAAGGGACAAATATTGTATGAGACCACTACTGTAAAAACTCATGAAAAGGTTTACAAACAAAAAGAAACAATATTTGATGGTTACGAGAGAGGGGAGGGGTGGGGATGGAAAAACACTTTAGAGACAATAGATAAGTGGTAACTTGGTGAAGGGTAAGACAGTACACAATACTGGGGAAGCCAACACAACCTGTACAAGGCAAGGCCATGGTAGCACCACAGACACATCCAAACTCCCTGAGAGACCGAATCGTTGGGCTGAGGGCTGTGGGGACCATGGTCTCAGGGAATATCTACTCAATTCACATATAGAGTTTATAAAGAATATGTTCTACATTCTACTTCGGTGAGTAGCGTCTGGTGTCTTAAAAGACTGTGAGCGGCCATCTAGGATACTCCACTGGTCTCACCCCTTCGGGAGCAAGGAAGAATCAAGAAAACTAAAGACATAAGGGAAAGATTAGTCCAAAGGACTAACAGACCACATCTACCATGGCTTCCAGGAGACTGAGTCCAGTACAACTAGACGGTGCCTGGTACCACCACTGACTGCACTAATAGGGTTCACGATAGAGGATCCAGACAGGGCTGTAGAAAAATGTAGAACAAAATTCTAACTAAAAAAGAAAGACCAGACTTGCTGGCCTGACAGAGACTGGAGAAACCCTGGGCATATGGCCCCAGACACCCTTTCAGCTCAGTAATGAGGCCACTCTGGATGTTCACCCTTCAGCCAAAGATTGAACAGTCCCGTGGAACAAAACAAGACTAAAAGGGTGCACCAGCCCTGGGGCAGGGACTGGAAGGTAGGAGGGAACAGGACAGCTGGTAATAGGGAACCCAGGGTTGAGAAGGGAGAGTGTTGCCATGTCATAGGGTTGTTAACCAATGTCATACAACAATCTGTGTACTGTTTGATGAGAAAGTAATTTGTTCTGTAAATCTTCATCTAAAGTTCCATTAAAAAAAAAGAAGTTGGGAGTTATGCTCCACCTCATCAAGGACAGAGTACCTACACAGAATATTTGAAGTTCTTCTACACAAGAGACTTGTCTATTCTCCCCATTTATTTCTTTAATCATTTATTAATATCGCTATGGACTCATGGATATTTATTTTATATTTTGTGTGATAATGTTTTAGAGATGACATAATGTTTATTTGCATGCTTGGCGTTGTTAGGCTTTTACACTAATGGATGATAGTATTTCTATATGTAACTATCTCTTAATATTCTCTTGGCATAGTTTTTTGTTTTTTTTTAATAGTATGAACTTTTCTAGTTCTGATAGCAAATTTTGCTCCCTACTTTATTTTTGTTGCTCAGATTGTTCCAGCCTTGGCCATTGGGAGCTCTTTCAGTTGGCTCCTGTGTCCCTTTGACACATGCCATCATTGTGTGGGTGGGTTTTTTCTATTTTAATTTTTTTGGCACTTCCTTACTTTCTGGTACTATACGGTACTCCAGGCCCATCTTGTATATTTCTTTCCCGAGTTCTAGAATCAGCCATTTTCCCAGGAAGGCCTGGTTCCATTTATTAGAGAATGGTGCTAGAAACCACTGTCTGGGTGCTAGCATGCTCACTGCTACTGAAGTATCTTGTAGACTCGGTCAGCTGACAGAGTAAGGAAATATATGTGTACATACTAACCTGTATATATAAACCAAAAAAACCAAACCTGTTGCTATCGAATCGATTCCGACTCATAATAACCCTGTAGGACAGGGTAGAACTGCCCCATAGGGTTTCCAAGGAGTAGCTGGTAGATTTGAAGCACTGACCTTTTGGTTAGCTGCCGTAGCTCTCAACAACTGCACCACCAGGGCTCCACCTGTGTATGTACACATGTATAAATATTTCTATGTGTAACCATTTCTACAGTTTTTAAAAAAAATATTCACTTGCTGTAGTATAAAATTTTCTAATTCTGATAGAAAATTTAGTTCCCTAAATCATTATGGTCTTTTCTGAGGCCAAAATGTACATTATTCTCCATCAGTGTAGAAGCCTACCAGCACCCAAGCATGCAGATAAACTTTACGTCTGCACTAAAGGTCTAGAGTCTGTGGTTTGACTTTGGGGAAGAAAACAGCTGTTTCACGAGCCCCTTTTATTTCTTCCCCATTTCACCCCAAGAGGGAGCCATTTGGTACAATGAGTCATAGCAGTATGTACTGGGGACTACTGGGATTGTTAAGAGAAAGGTTTGTTGGTCTGGTATATGCTGCGCTTTGAAAAGCCTAGGTTCAGGTCTGTTCCTACAGGTTCCAGAATAGGTCCAGGAACCCAGGTCGGGGGTGGGGTAGGCAGTGGGGCAAGCATGGACCGAGAAAAAAGAGGATAATCGGGAGGAAAAATGGGTATCTGAGAATCCCCTGAGGACGACTTCTAGAGAGAGACCAAAAGGTAACCAAATGGAAAAGTAAAGAAGCGTTTTTCCACCATTTGGATTCTGCGAGTGCCAGAGTCTGGCTCTGAGCAAGGCTGTTTCTTTTCTGGGGATGAACAGCTCCTTTCAGAAGTGACAGGCGATATGGTAGGATTACAGTTTTGTAGTGCAATATGGTGGATAATGAGTCTCCAACTGAGTCTAAAAGTACAACTTGGACATAAAGGAATAATTTCTTCAGGTTTTTTTTCTGAGTACCTTTCAGATACTTTTAGCTTTCATGTCCATCATCTAGAAAAAACGCAGCCAACCCAATCACTGCTGGCACAAAGAATTCAGGAAAGATCATCAAAGACACATTGTGTTGGTTTGGAAAACAAGAAAACAAGAGGGAAAATCCCTGTTTCCATGATTGCGTGCTAACCTAGCAATAGTCTAAACACTTTAATAATTTACTGTACCTCATTTGACATTGATATAAGAGCGATCTACGTGACTTATCATTGCTTAGAAACTCTCGTTGGTTTCTCCTGGCTCTGTGTCCTTCCCAGACCTGTTCAGGCACGCCATCACCCGTACCTCAGACTTACTCCTTCTTATAGCTGGCTCCTGGCATATGGGACTGATCTGGGGTTCTCAGGAATGGGCTAAGCATCCACTCTAGTACTGCTTCCTAAAGTACCTGCTGTTCTGAACCAGGAGCTCTACAATTAGCAGATACTGACTGTGTGGACTGTTTTTGTTCTGAAGATTAAATTCCCTTACTATGACGTGTATGTTAATGCTATGATCTTATTTCCTACCCAGACAGTGCTCACTATTCATTGATCCAAAAATGATTGGTGTGCCAGTTTGTGCCAAATAAAGGATCAGGATATCTTCTTCTTCTTCAAAAAAGAATTACTCCTTTTCCTGTTCACTAATGAGGTTAAGGGTATTTTCACATGTTTATTGGTCATCGTGAATTTTTTAGTCTTATTTTTGCCCATTTTTCTATTGGGTTGTTTGCCTTTTTCTTATTGGTTTATAAAAACATTATATATTCGAGTTATCAAACCTGCTGTTGTCGAGTTGATTTTGACTCATAGCAATCCTACAGGACAGGGTGGAACTGCCCCATACAGTTTCCAAGGCTGAAAGGTTTACAAAAACAGATCGACACATCTTTCTTCCACAGAGCAGCTGGTGGGTTCAAACCACTGACCTTTTGGTTAACAGTCAAGCTCTTAACCACTGTGGCACCAGCGCTGCTTATGTTCGAGCTAGTAACCCATTGTTAAATTTAATGTAATCCCAGGCTATCATTTGCTTATTTTCTAATACTGTCTTTGTCAGTTACTAAGCTATTGCCTGTTAACCTTGAACCCACCCTTCTACATTCTGCTCTGTGATGCTGGGACTGAAACTCTGCGAAGCTACAATTCTTCTTACGCAGCTGGCCTCCTAATACGTACTGTCAATAGGGGGCACCAGAGACTAGAAGGCAGGAGGAGGGGAAGGTTGTTGCTCCTTCCCATTCGGCTTGCTGCCCCTGTCAGGATTGCCCCAGCATCAAATCCTTACTGTGCCGGTAACATTTGGTTCCAGTTTCAGCCTCTTGTAGCTCTCTCAGGAGTTTCATCATGCCCCTTGGAGGCACCAGCCAGGTAGTATTCCATGGTAGGCAGAATATCAGCCCTCCAAAAATGTCTATGTCCTAGTCTCCCAAACCTGTGAATACGCTACTTCACATGGCAAAAAAGACTTTGCCGATGTGATTAAGTTAAAGTCTTTGAGATGGGGGGATGATCCTGGGTTATCTGGGTTGCCCAATGTAAGCACAAATGTCCTTAAAAGTGGAAGAGGAAGTCAGGAGGGTCAGTGTCAGAGTGATGCAATGTAAGAAAGATTCAACCAGCCATTGCTGGCTTTGAAGATGGAGGAGGAAGCCACAAGCCAAGGAATGTGCACACCCTCTCAAAGGTGGAAAAGACAAGGAAACGGATACTCCCCTAGAGCCTCCACAAGGGAACACAGCCCTGCAGACACCTTGATTTTAGCTCTGTGAGAGCTGTGTTGAACTTCTAACCTATAGAACAGCAAGAGAATAATTTCGTGTTGTTTTAAGCCACTAGGTTTGTAATTTGTTAATGGTAGCAATAGAAAACTAATGCATACTTTACTGTTAGAGGTCTGTGTTCCAGCTCTTGAGTGGACCTTCCTTCAAGCTTCTCAGTTCCCATAACCCCAGACAATTCCCTTGTTTCCCTAGCCCTAGGGGTGTTGGCTATTTCCTACAGTTACTATCTCCATGATACCTCTGAATTCCCTTTCTGCTTTTTGAGCCTCCTATAGTGGGAATCTACTCGACAGCAACAGGTTTGGTTTGGTTTTTGGTATACCGGTTTAGAAAGAAGCCCTGATGATGCAGTGGTTAAAGCACTTGGCTGCTAACCAAAAAGTCGGCAGTCCAGCTCCTCTGCGGGAAAAATATGTGGCAGTCTGCTTCCATAAAGATTGCAGCCTTGGAAACAGTTCTGTTCTGTCCTGTAGGATTGCTGTGAGTCAGAATCGACTCAACAGCAGTGGGTTTTTTTTTTATCTGTTTAACCAACTCCCTATATTAAGTTTTTTTCTTAAAGTAACTAGTGTGGTTACTGTTTTCCTGATTCAACATTTGCCTTTTATTTATTGGATGCCTGTTATTTGTTTTCCTTGCCTAATTGTTCTGGCTACAACTTCCACTACAATGTTGACAGCAGTAGTGGAAGTGGGCATCTTTCTCTTGTTCCTGATCTTAGGGGGAATACTTTCTGTCTTCTATCATTTGAGTATGATGTTCACTGTGGGTTTTTCATAAATGCCCTTTGACACGTTGCGGAATTTCCTTTCTATTTCTAGTTTGATAAGTTCTTTTATCATGAAAAGCTGTTGGATTTTGTCAAATGCCTTTTCTCAGTCAGCCGAGTTGATCATACGGGCTTTTTCCTTTCGTTCTGCTAATATGTTATCTTGATTGGTTTATGTTGAACAACCCTTGCATTCCTGGGATAAATCACACTTGGTCATGGTGTATTATCCTTTTAATATGCTATTGGATTTCACTCACTAGTAGGATTTTTGCGCCTGTACTCATACAGGATATTGGTCTATAATTTTCTTTTATTCTGGTATCTCTATCTGTCTTTGGTATCAAGGTAATGCTAGCCTCATAGAATTAGTTAGGAAGTGTTCTCTCCTCCTCAGTTTTTTGGAAGTGTTTGAGAAAACTTTTTGCTAATACTTCTTTAAATGTTTGGTAGAATTCACCAGTCAAGTCGTTCGTTGGCCCTGGACTTTTCAGTTTTGGGTAGTTTTTTTATTACTAATTCAGTATCTTCCCTTGTTATAGGTCTGTTGAGATGTTCTATTTCTTCTTAAGTCATTTTGAGTAGTTTGTATGGTACTAGCAATTTATCCATTTCATAAAGGTTACCTAGTTTTTTTTTAACATACAATTGTGTATAGTATTGGCTTACATTCCTTTTAACTATTGTGAAGTCAGCTATGTTGCCACTTTCATTTCTATTGTAGTTGCTTGTGCTTTCTCTCTTTGTCAGTCCAGCTAGGGGTTTGCCAATTTTGTTGATATTTTCAAAGAACCAACTTATGGTTTTGTCGATTCTAATGCTTTTCTATTCTCTGTTTAGTTTTTCTCTAATCTTTATTCTTCTGGTTGGTTTGGGCTTCATTTGCTCTTCCTTTTCTAGTTTCTCAAGGTGCAAAGTTATTGATTTGGGCTCTTTCTTATTTTTTAGCGTAGGTGTTTATAGCTACAAACTTCCCTCTGAGTGCTGCCTTTGCTGAATCCCACAGGTTTTGGTATGTTGTGCTTTCTTTCTCATTTGTCTCTAAGTATTTCACAATTTCCCTTGTGATTTCTTCTTTGACCCACCGGTCATTTAAGAGTGTGTTGTTTAATTTCCACACTTTTGTGAAATATCCAGTTTTCTTTCTATTATTGATTTCTAGTTTCACTTCACTATGATCAGAGAAGATACTACATATGATTTCAATCTTTTTAAATTTGTTAAGGCTTGTTTTGTTACCTAACGGTTGATTTTATCCTGGAGAATGATCCACGTGCACGAGAGAAGAATGTATATCCTACTGTTGGATGAGATGTTCTATAAATGTCTCTTAGGTCTGTTTGGCTTATAATGTCATTCAGGTCCTCTATTTCCTGTTGATATTCTGTCTAGATGTACTATCCATTATTGAAAGTGGTGTGTTGAATTCTCCAACTATTTATTATTGTAGAATTGCCTTTTTTTTTTAAGAGCCCTGGTGGCGCAGTGGCTAAGTGCTCAGAGGCTAACCAAAAGGCCAGTGGTTTGAACCCCCACCCCCACCCCACTGCTCCATGGGAGAGAGATGTGGCAGTCTAGGAACTAGAGATTACAGCCTTGGAAACCCTATGGGGCAGTTCTACTCTGGCTTATACGGTTGCTATGAGTCGAAATTGACTCGATGGCAAAGGGTTTGGTTTTTTGTTTTGGCTGTTAGATGCATATACATTGATAATTGTTATCCCTTCTTGATGAATTAATCTTTTTATCATTACATAATATCCTTCTTTGTCTCTTATAACAGTTTTCACTTAAAGTCTATTTTGTCTGCTATTTAGATATTTTGTCTCTTTTGATTTCTATTTGCATGCAATCTGTTTTTTGTCCCTCCTTTCTCTTTCAAGCTATTTGTGTCATTTGAATTAAAATGGGTCTCATATAGTTGGGTTGTGTTTTTTAATCTAATCTGTGCCTTTTGAGTGGAGAGTTCATTTACACTTAAAGCAATTACCAATAAAGAACTTATTTTTGCCATTTTGATATTTGTTTTCTGTGTGTCTTAAACCTTTCTTGTCTCTTATTTCCTCAAATACTGCCCTTTTGTTCATTTAGTTGACTTTTTGTGGTGAATTGTTTTGATTCTCAGTTCCTTTTGTGTGTGTGTGTGTGTTTTTTTTTTTTTTTGAAAATTTCTTTGTGGTTACCATGGGAAGTCCCCATTATGTTTTCTAACTGGTTATTGCTAATACATAGGAAAGCTATCCGTATCTTATTTCTAACCCCTCATTCACTGTGTGCCAGGCACCACACTGGTGTCTTTATAACATTATCTCACAAACCAAAGTGACCGTTGGCATTTCTCATCACTTAAGGGCTTTAAGCAGGAGAATGGAATAATAAGATTTGTGCTTCAGAAAGGCAACTCTGGCTACAGTATGAAAAACAGTTTACTCTTTGATCTCATCCCGTACTTGTCAAAAATCTTACTGATCTTTTAAGACCTAGTTCAAATTTTCTCTCTTTCCATAAAGCACCCCCACTTCCAACATCTTAGCTGGAATTCCTCTCTACCTGGAGCTTCCTGTAGAACAGAGAACTACATAGACTGCAAGCTCCTTGAAACTGGGGAATGTGTTTTTCATCCTCACATGCGTCACAGGGCTAGGTCCACAGAAGGACTAATAAATGTTCACAGAATTTAAAACCATTTTAGTTGGACCCAAAAAACCCACCGCTGTTGAGTCGATTCTGACTCATAGCGACACTATAGGACAGAGTAGAACTGCTCCATAGAGTTTAGGAAGGAATAAGTGAGCCACTCAATACTCATTTGGGACTTAAGCCTTCTTTCAATACGGAGTTTATCCGCAAGCCTCAAGATGTCTATGACTCAGCAGCACAGAATGTTTTTCTCCAGATCTGAAAGGTCCTGACCTGCTTGCAGGGGCTGATATTGAATGGGATTGTCTGGGCAACAGGCCTTGAGGCCAGCCTGGTTCATTGTCACCAGGCTTTAATAATATCCAGCACCTCTGAAGCCCGAACACTTCTTTTCACCACACACGATACACTGAGAGCTTTGCCTACATTCAAGTAAAAAAAATGAGGGCTAGTGACCTGCTTTTTCTTTTCTTCTGAAAGGTTTACCCGTTAAATATGTTCTTTCTTATACTCATGCAATTTAGTATAATGGAAATAAGAAGCTTTTGTCGAATACCTGTTCTCCAGTGTGAAGATCAGTTCTCTTCATAATTTAAAATAACTTAGAGGGAAAAAAGGGTATAAACAAAAGATTTATTACTTACCCAAGAAAAGATCTGGAAAATTTCTGTGCCTTCTATAGGGTGCTTATCATACTATTCTTTCAATTTTCTTGTATGTTTAAACATTTTTATTAAAAAAGTTGGAAAAAATTATCCTGAAACATATGTCATACCATTTTCTCATATTAGGTGCTAAAGACCCCCACTAAGAAAGCAAGGGAATGCCAAGTCAAGGTCTCATGGCACCCCTGGCTCTGGAAAGGACAGTGTGTGAATTAGGGTGAGACAGCAGAAGATACTCAATCACTGCCCAAGCCACTTCCCATGCAGCCCCAAGGATGATCTGTTAGTGGAAAGATAAACAAATTCAAGGAGCAAATTATGACAATGTTACCTTGAAATGGAGCTTGGACTCTACTATGCTCATGGGTCCTCCTGCATTCATCTACTTGCCTGTTGGAATGGGGCCCCCACTACCCAGAGCTGGGGCTGAGAGGAAAAGATGTCCTGGTCTCTAAAGCTGTTGAGCCTGGAAAATGTAGGGGAGAGGGGAATTAAACAGTGGAATGTGAGGAAGATACCAGGGGAGCTGTCTAATAAATGGTAGCTAACATGAACGTGAACCGCATCCTACCCCTGGGTATTTTATTTCTCTTGTAGCCAGCATGCTAGGGAAGCAGGATAGTAGGGTGGATCAGAGCAGCGGTTCCTACTGTGTGTTTGGGGACCCTTAGGATTTTGGAGACTCTACCAGGGTATCACAAGGTCAAACTATTTTTAAAATAATAATATTAACACATGATTTGTCTTTTGCTAGTTTTCTTTTATAGTGGGGCATTTAATATTTGAACAAATTAAATGCAGAAGCAAGTTTGAGACTCCAACTGCCTTCTTCTAAGTCAGAAATTAAAGATATTTTCAAAGATGTGAAACAATGACACTCTTCTTGCTAATTTTTTTTAGAAAATGGTTAATTTTCATAAAAATGTTATTTATGTTAATGTGTAGTTATTGTTTTAAAATTAATTAATAAATATTTTTAAATGTCTCCATTTTAATTTATAATCTGGTAAAATTTGATAGTCTGTCAATTCCTGGAGCATTGTTTTTCTCCAGCCTTCAGTGCAGCTTGTATTTCCCTTTGGTACCATCAGTTCTAGATCATACGCTACCTCCTGAAATGGTTGAATGTCGACCAATTCTTTTTGGTACAGTGACTCTGTGTATTCCTTCCATCTTCTTCTTCTTCTTTTTTTTTTTAATAATTTTTATTGAGCTTTAAGTGAATGTTTACAAATCAAATCAGTCTGTCACATATAAGCTTATATACACCTTTCTCCATACTCCCACTTACTCTCCCCCTAATGAGTCAGCCGTTCCAGTCTCTCCTTGCGTGACAATTTTGCCCGTTTCTAACCCTCTCTACCCTCCTATCTCCCCTCCAGACAGAAGATGCCAACACAGTCTCAAGTGTCCACCTGGTACAAGTAGCTCACTCTTCATCAGCATCTCTCTCCAACCCATTGTCCAGTCCCTTCCATGTCTGACTTCCATCTTCTTTTGATGAGTCCTGTGCCATTCAATATTTTGCCCATAGAGCCCTTCAATATTGCAACTCAAGGCTTGTACCCATTACAAAGAGAGATGATCCAGCAGAAGGCAGAAATTATCAAACAATATCATTAATATCACATGCAAGTAAAATTTTGCTGACTATAATTTAAAAATGGTCGCAGCAGTACATCAACAGGGAACTGCCAGAAAGTCAAGTCAGATTGAGAAGAGGATGGGGAATCATTGCTGATGTCAGATGGGTCTTGGCTGAAAGCAGAGAATACTAGAAAGATGTTTACCTGGGTTTTATCGACTATGCAAAGACATTCAACTGTGTGGGTCATAACAAATTATGGATAACATTGTGAAGAATGGAAATTCCAGAACACTTAATTGTGCTCACGTGGAACTTGTACATAGACCAAGAAGCCGTTGTTTGAACTCAACAAGGGGATACCGCACGATTTAAAATCAGGAAAAGCGTGTGTTGGGGCTCTATCCTTTCACCATCCTTATTCAACCTGAGAAGCCAGACTATATGAAGAAGAATGTGGCATCAGGATTGGAGGAAGACTCATTAACAACCTGCGATACGCAGATGACACAGCCTTGCTTGCTTGAAAGCGAGGGGGACTTGAAGCACTTACTGATGAAGAACAAAGACTTCAGTATGGATTATACTTCAACATAAAAAAACAAAGATCCTCACAACTGGACCAGTAAGTAACGTCATGATAAACAGAGAAAAGATTGAAGTTGTCAAGGATTTCATTTTATTAGGATCCACTATTGACACCCGTGGAAGCAGCAGTCAAGAAATCAAAAGATGCATTGCACTGGCAAATCTGCTGCAAAAGACCTCTTTAAAGTGTTAAAAAGCAAAGATGTCACTTTGCGGACTAAGGTGCGCCTGACCCAAGCCATGGTATTTTCAGTTGCCACTGTTCTGATTTCTATCATCATAGATGAGTCTTGCGTGTTCTTGAACTTCATATTACACTTTCTCCTCACTTATCAACTATCTCATTATCCAACATTTCACATTTACTACAGTAGCAAAAAATCTACTATCTATTTTGCACATTAACAACATAGTCTGGTAGTAATGAATGCCAAGGTATGAGGTGACAGTAACGCTGGCTCTGATGGTTAAGGATATGTGTCGCCTTGGCTGGGCCATGATTTTCAGTGGTTTGGCAGTTACGTTAATGATATAATCTGGCAGTTTTGTAATGATGTAATTTGGCAGTTATGTAATGATGTAACTTGGCAGCTGTGTAATAATGTAGTCATCCTCCATTTTGTGATCTGATGTGGTCATCCTTTGTCTTAGTTATCTAGTGCTGCTATACCATAAATACCACAAGTGGATGGCTTTAACAAAGAGAAATTTATCTTCTCACAGTCTAGTAGGCCAGAAGACCAAATTCAGGGCATCAGCTCCAGGGGAAGGCTTTCTGTCTCTGTCAGCTCTGGAGGAAAGTCCTTCTAATCAGTCTTCCCCTGGACTAGGAGCTTCTGCATGCAGGGATCCCAGGTCCAAAGGATGCGCTCTGCTCCCGCCACTGCTTTCTTAGTGGTATGAGGTGTCCCCCTCTCTGCTCATTTCCCTTTCCTTTCATCTCTTGTAAGATAAAAGGTGGTACAGGCCACACCCCAGGGAAAATCCCTTTACACTGGGTCAGAGATGTGATCTTAGTAAGGGTGTTACAATCCACCCTAATTCTCTTTAACATAAAGTTACAATTACAAAATGGAGGACAACCACACAATACTGGGAGTCAAGGCCTAACCAAATTGACACATATTTTGGGGGAACACAATTCAATCCATGACATCCTCCATTTTTGCATAACACCAATTTCGCATAAAGACCTGGTCTTTGGAACCTAACTATGTTGATAAGTGAGGAGAAGGTGTAATGGAATCATACAGTATATATTCTTTTGTGTATCCTTTCTTTCTCTCAGCGTGTTTTTGAGATTCATCTGTCCTGCACATTTGTTCTGTATATCAGTAGTTCATTCATTTTTATTAAATTGTTTTATTCTATTTGGCTTTTGTCCAATTTTGGCTATAATGAATAAATAAAGCTGCTATGAACATTCTTACACACATCTTTTGGTGGACATATGAACTGTTTTTTTTTTCTTGAGTACATGCCTGGGTGAATTGCTGGCTCCTAGGTTTACTGGGTAGAGTAGGAACTCTGGTGGTGCAGTGGTTAAGAGCTTGGCTGCTAACCAAAAGATGAGCAGTTCAAATCCACCAGCCACTCCTTGGAAACCCAACGGGGCAGTTCTACTCTGTCCTATAGGGTTGCTATGAGTTGGAATCAACTAGAGAACAACAGGCTTGGTTTTTTCTTTTTTTTTTTTTGGTAGAGTAGGCTGTATAAGAAACTGCCAAATAATAATGTATGAGAATTCCAGTTACTCCATACCCTCAAAAACACTTGATAATGACAGGTTAAAAAATTTTACTCATTCTGCTGAATGTGCAGGGTATCTCTTTGTGGTTTTAATTTGCATTTCTTTGATGAGATACTATTTTGGGTGCCTTTAAATATGCTTATTGGCCATTTGAATATCTTCTTTTGTGAAATGCTTGTTTAGATCTTTTCTCATTTTTATTTATTTATTTAATTTATTGTGCTTTAAGTGAAAGTTCTTTCCTCCTTTTTTAATTGAATGTTTGTCTTATTGATTTGTAGGAGTTTTTGGTATGTTCTGTATGAGTTCTTTATCAGTGTGTAGTTTGCCTATTTACTCTGTTAATGATGTCCTTTGATGATCAGATGTTCTTAATTTTAATTAAGCCCATTTTTATCAATTTTTCTTTTATGGTTTAGTGTGCTTTCTGATCTAATTAAGAAATCTTTACCTACTCCAATATCAGAAAAATATTCTCTTACGTTTTTAGGCTAATATGATTGATTTAGCTTTTGTATTCAGGTTTATGATACACCTAAACAATTTTTTTGTGTATACTGTGAGTTAATTTTTGTGTATAGTTTGAGTTAAGGGTCAGGGTTCATTTTTTTCATATATATCTAATTGCTCAACATCATTTATTAAAAAGCCATCTTTCTACCGGTAAGGAGTGAGCTTCTTGGGTCAAGTAGACACAGGAGACTATATGGACAGCTCCTGTCTGGAGGCGTGATTAGAAGGTAGAAGGAGACAGGAGCTGGCTGAATGGACATGGGGAATATAGGGTGGAGGGGAGGAATGTTCTGTCTCATTAGGGGGAGAGCAGCTACAAGTACATAGCAAGGTGTACATAAATTTCTGTATGAGAGACTGACTTGATTTGAAAACTTTCACTTAAAGCACAATAAATAAAAAAAATTGAAACAAAACAAAACCATCTTTCCCCTACATAATTAGTGGCACCGTTGATATAAATCAAGAGCACATTTATTTGTACATGTATTTCTTGACTCTTTATGCTGTTCCAGTAGTCTACTTGTCTATCTTGCTCTAAAAGTACCCTGCTTTAATTGCTATAGCTTTATAGCAAATCTTGAAATCTGGAGGTGGCCTACTTTGTTTTTCTTTATCAAGATTTCTTGGACATTCTAGATTCTTTGTAAGTCTATACCAATTTTGACTCAGTCATTTTTAAGAGTATAAAGGTATCCTGAGACCAAAATGTTTGAGACCTGCTGGTTTACAGCATGGCTCAAAGGCCAGAAGCCCAAGATCAAATCTCAAATTCCATCATTTATTAGCTGTGGGACCCTGGCCAATAATTTAATTTTTCCATGCCTCTGTGTCTTCATCTGTAAGTTGGGACAATTGTAGTACCTATAGCATACCATTGTGCTTATCAATTATTAAGCACTGATTTGTACACTTTAAAGGTGTGAATTTTATGGCATGTGAATTATATCTCCATAAAAAGTAAATTAAAAATAGAGGGTGATTTCTGTATGTACATTATACTTGAATAAAAAGTCCACACACATACAAAAAGATAATGGTTTCAAATTAGGATAAATGGAAAAATAGCAGTATGATTGACAGAAACAGGAAATTTGCAATGCATCTTTTCAAAGCTCAACCCCATTACGTGTAAGTTGAACTCCTTCCAGTTGATTGCTTGGATAATATTTGAGATTCTTTCAATAACATATGTACATTCATTCAACATGTATTTATTGAACATGTTTATATCTAGGCAAGGAGCCCCGGTGGCACAATGGCTAAGTAGTTGGCTGCTAACTGAAAGGTGGGCAGTTCAAACTCAACTGTTGCTCCAAGGGAGAAAGATGTTGCAGTCTGCGTCTGTAAAGATTACGGGCTTGGAAACTCTATGGGGCAGTTCTACTCTGTCCTATTAGGGTCGCTATGAGTTGGAATTGACTCGATGGTGACAGGTTTGGTTTGGTTTTATATCTAGGCACTCCAACAAAAAATGAGCCGCAGGGGTCCACAGGTTGCTGATGAAGAGTTCATACTTTGGATTCTCCCAATGCCTCTTCCTACAGTAAATCTCGCTGTGCTGTGCACCGGTATGATAAAGGTTAACATAGCTGATAGCACGTGTGAGACTATAGCTTTCACAGAAGTCTGGCTTTCTGGGAGGAAGAGAGTTCCCTTAGGTCTAAGATACAGCAAAACTGTAAATGATGTCTTCTTGCAATTCTCTTCTTCCTTTCCAATTTTAATGCTATGTAGGTAATTTTCCTGTGATGTCTTACACACTTTCCAATTGTTTAACCGTTCTCTTGGTGGGAAGGAATTGTTTTTTGTTTGTTTGTTTAATGAGAAGAGATGTCAGAAATGTCTGCCTCAGTTAGACTTCTTGTTTTACTGTGTCCAGTTCATGCTGAGATCATAAAAATTCATTATCTTAAATTAGGGACCTTCTCAGTCAGAGGTCATTCGTACTTACAAATTTATCATTAGGTTAGTACAACCTAAGGGCAGAAAAAAGCCTCTAATGGCACTGAGGCTGCAATGTAATCTCATAGGTGTTCTAAAACATTTTTGGTAGTTGCCATTTTCCAAGCATCAAAAGGTATAGAAAGCAAAGGGCCTTGAAATACGGGTTGTCAGTCGTGTGATGAATTTTGAACACCACCTCATCTTAGATCTTTCTGCAGAAACAGCAGTCACGGCAAGCCAGTTTTAAGTTGAATTCACTTGGAACTTTTGCCATTAAATGACGAACATTAAGAGGAATAACATCATTTTATATGTCAGCAAAACTTCATGTTCAGCAGAAAAGAGAGCCAAGTAGCCAAACAGAACATTTTCATAGTGTTTGAGACTTCAATACCTTCCCCTCCAACATTTCTTCGTAGGCGTGCTCAAGGAGGCAGCCGCCTGTCACTTACAGCCCCTGTCATTTCCTGTTCCAGTTCATTAAACCCTAGGGTTTTCCCAAATCACACAACCCACAGGGAGATCCTTCTGCCAGTCAGAAGAAGATCAATTTAAAGGCTGCAGAAACTGAGTGGGCACGAAGGCCATAATAAATTGTCACTGACGCATGGAATTGTATTTTGCAGGGAGGCAGTCTGTGGGCAAAAGCAGTAGGAGTTTATGCTTAGAACTCACAGTCTGGACTTAGTTGATAGTGGCTGGCTTCTCTTTGGCTGTGAAAGGATGGATAAAGTTCAGAAGCTAAAGTCAAGTTGGCAACCTTTGTCGCTCTCTAAAAAATACCCCAAATAAGTTAGGCAACATAATCAGGTTACACACAGAGGCTTGATTCTAAGCTCCAGTTCTCTCAACCATTTTGCCTTTATTTTCTTGTCAGCAATGCTTAAAATTCTAGGACTCTAGAGTCACATTCATAAACATATTTACAAACACCACTGACCAAAAGAAATCACAGAGCTACTGTATGCCCCAGTAGAGAACAGGATATAATAATACCATAATGCAAAAACGAGAGAGCTTGAAATAATCCAGCTGGCACGAGACAGCCACGTTGGATTTAACCCTAGGGAGGAAGAAGACAAAATGAAAAGGGACTCCACTCGGCTCTCTTCTTAACCAGGAGGGAGGCAGCTGGGATTGCAAAGGCAGCATTTAGGTTTCAGGAGTGTGTTGCTGCAAGGAGTGAAGAGAAAGGATCTTATGCTTCCATTGCTCTCTTGGTTTTTAAGTGAGGAGCAAAATGCTGCTTTGATTGGTTTGAAGTAGTCTAATCATTGCCAAAAAATGGGTAAAGGAAATTATATGCACAGGCTCTGCTCCTAAAAATGCTACTTGCTTTGTAAAGTCTTCTTGATTCCCTATTCAGAATGGATAGCTTCCTTCTCTACATTCTGTTATACACTTTGTATCTCCATTAATACTTAGAGAGATTATTCTCTGTGTGAGCAATATGTTTATAGGTCTCTCTCTCTCTCACTAAACTGTAAATTTCCACAGCTCAGGGACCAAGTCATTATCTCTCAGGTCCCCAGGGCCAAGGAGAGTGTTTTATAAATTCTAGGTGCAAAATAAATGCTTGATTCTTCGAGACCTAGGTTTTGATAATGGATTTTTAGATATGACACCAAAAGCTGGCACAAAGAATGTAAATTTGACTTCATAACAATTAAAAACTTTTGTGCACCAAAGAACTTTATCAAGAAAGAGACAACCCACAGAATGGGAGAAAATATTTGGGAACCATATAGCTGATAGGGGTTTAATATCCAGAATATAAAAAGAACTCCTACAACAAATAGATGCAACACTGGAGGCGCTCACTTTTCTATGCCAAGAAATTTCGAAGATAGCTACCTGATAAACTGACTGGAAGAGACGCATATTTGTGCCCTCTCCAAAGAAAGGCCATTCAGCAGATTGGTTTGTTCTTTTGGCAGTCCATGGTTGTCATGGACTGAATTATGTCCCCCCAAAAATGTTTGTATCAACTTGGTTAGGCCATGATTCCCAGGATTCTATGGTTGTCCCCCATTTTGTGACTGTGATTTTGTTAAAAGGGTTAGGGTGGGATTGTAACACCCTTACCAGGTCACATCCCAGATTCAATGTAAAGGGAGTTTCCCTGGGGTATGGCCTGCACCACCTTTTATCTCTCAAGAGCTTTAAGTGAAAGTTTACAATTCAAGTCAGTTTCTTATACAAAAACTTATACGCACATTGGTATGTGACCCTAGTTGCTCTCCTTATAATGTGACAGCACACTCCTTCCCTCCACCCTATGTTTCCCTTGTCCAATCAACCAGCTCCTGTCCCCCTCTGCCTTCTCATCTGGCCTCCAGACACGAGCTGCCCACATAGTCTCATGTGTCTACTTAAGCTGATAAGCACATTCCTCACCAGTATCATTTTATGTCCTATAGTCCAGTCTTATCTTTGTCTGAAGAGTTGGCACGTCTTTTGATTTCTTGACTGCTGCTTCCATGGGTGTCAATAGTGGATCCAAGTAAAAGGAAATCCTTGACAACTTCAATCTTTTCTCCGTTTATCATGATGTTGCTTATTGGTCCAGTTGTGAGGATTTTTGTTTTATGTTGAGGCGTAATCCATACTGAAGTCTGTGGTCTTTGATCTTCATCACTAAGTGCTTCAAGTCCTCTTCACTTTCAGCAAAGCAAGGTTGTGTCATCTGCGTATCGCAGGTTGTTAATGAGTCTTCCTCCAATCCTGATGCCCTGTTATTCTTCATATAGTCCAGCTTCCCGGATTATTTGCTCAGCATACAGATTGAATAGGTGTGGTGAAAGGATACAACCCTGGCACACACCTTTCCTGACTTTAAACCACATAGTATCCTTTTGTTCTGTCCGAACAACTGCCTCTTGTTCTACGCACAGGTTCCTCATGAGCACAATTAAGTGTTCTGGAATTCCCATTCTTTGCAATGTTATCCATAATTTTTTATGATCCACACATGCCTTTGTATAGTCAATAAAACACAGGTAAACATCCTTCTGGTATTTTCTGCTTTCAGCCAGGATCCATCTCACATCAGCAATGATATCCCTGGTTCCACGTCCTCTTCTGAATCCGGCTTGAATTTCTGGCAGTTCCCCGTTGATATACAGCTGCAGCCGCTTTTGAATGATCTTCAGCAAAATTTTGCTTGTGTGTGATATTAACGATATTGTTTGATAATTTCCTCATTTGGCTGGATCACTTTTCATGGGCAACAATTGTTTAGCTTAATTAGTAAAGAATGTTTGCCTTGAGCATTGTGCTCTTTTAAAGAATTATCTGTGTGTGAATGAACTGACAATAGCAACTCAAGAGGTTAGATGAGAAGCTTAGAGGACAGTGAGTTTATGTTAATGGTGGTGGAATAATTTGGAAAAGTTATTGCACAACTTGAAGAATGTAATCAATGTCACTGAATTGTAATGTTGACATTGTTAAATTGGTGTATGTTTTGCTGTGTATATTTTCACACACACACACACACACACAAACTTTACAAATCACAACAGAATATTGTCCAAATAAAATATTGTATATCCATACAATGGAATATTATTCAGCCATGAAAAGAAATGACATTCTGATACATATTACGACATGGATGAACCTTGAAAACATTATGCTGAAAGAAACAAGTCAGAGACAAAAGAACAAATATTGTATGATCCCACTTATATGAAATATCTAAAATAAGTAAATGCATACAGAGAAAAAAGTTTATTACTGGTTACCAGGGATTGGGGGGAGTAAAAATTAGGGAGTTGTTAAGGGGTACCAAGTTTCTGTTTAGGGTGATGAAAAGCATTTTTAAATGCATAGTGGTAATGGCTGCACAACAATGCGAATGCAATTACAAAGTGCCGTAGAGTCGATTCCAACTCATAGCGACCCTATACGACAGTGTAGAACTGCCCCATAGAGTTTCCGAGGAGCGCCTGGCAGATTCGAACTGCCGACCCTTTGGTTAGCAGCTATAGCACTTAACCAGTACGCCACCAGGGTTTCCATGAATACAATTAATGCTACTGAATTGGACACTTAAAAACGGTTATAATGGCAACTATTTAGTTATATATATTTTACCACAATAAAATTTAAAAATAAATGTTTGATGAATTAATAAATATGGTAGTGTTAGCTTCATGATGGCTGGAAGTTATGAAAATTTTAAGAATTCTAATAAAAGTTGAAAGCAAGCTGGAAAAAAGAAACCACTCTTCCTCCTTAGCTGCTCCCTCTACCTCAATCTCTTTTCTCTGCATTTGGTACCATGATTATGTACATTGGAGGGGAAGGCACATTTAGAAATATCCTCCTGGGTATATATATTATATTCAATATGTCTATTTAAATAGACAAATAAGCCATCTTTCAGAGAAGGTTTCCAAGGTTAAACAGGCCTTGACGGGGAAAATTTCAAGCAGCCCAGGTAGGCAAAAGTATCTCCACTTTCCTTGAAGCGGTGTGCTGTCAGATGCCTCAGAAGAAACTCCAAGATTCTAAAAGTTGAGAGAATGGCACCACAAGGCTCTATTACAAGGTGCTGCCTATAAAAAATGAACAAGTCTTTATAAGTGAGAAGGAAAAATGGTCTTTAGCCTTGGAAGGCCTAATTATTAGAGACTGATCAGTGAGGAAGAGTGATAACTATTTCAGGTACACATAGTGTAAGATTCACTACTGAAAGTCTCTTGAGATACAGGTTTCTTGGGCTAGAGGGGACCAGTATTCTTGAAAATTAAAAAAAAGAAACCCACAATGCAATTGGATACAAAAGTCATATGTCCCAGTCTTTTCATATACACTATATAAGCAAGGCTACAATATCTTAAATAGGGCTGCAGCTGTTTTCTTTCATACCAATGACTTTTGACATAAATACACTGACAAATGTGGAAACCAGTAGCAATGGAGTAAGCCTAAAGAGAGAATGGACATTAGGCAATAAAAGTCATTGCAAAAAGAATTTTCCCTCTTTTCACCTGTTTCAAGCGTTATTTTACTACCGGGCATAAGGTTTGTCAAAACTTTAACAATTGGCAAATTCTAACCTATCTTCACTATTGCAACTCGAGGCTTGAATTTTTTCTCCAGTTCTTTCAGCTTGAGAAATGCCGAGCGAGTTCTTCCCTTTTGGTTTTCTATCTCCAGCTTTTTGCACATGTCTTTATAATACTTTACTTCGTCTTTCGAGGCGCCCTTTGAAATCTTCTGTTCAGTTCCTTTCCTTCCTTTTCCTTAGCTGCTCGAGGCTCAAGAGCAAGTTTCAGAGTCTCCTCTGACATCCATCTTGGTCTTTTCTTTCTTTTCTGTCTTTTCAGTGACCTCTTGGTTTCTTCATGGATGATGTCCTTGATGTCATTCCACAACTCGTCTGGTCTTCAGTCACTAGTGTTCACTGCATCAAATCTATTCTTCAGATGGTCTCTAAATTCAGGTGGGATATACTCAAGGTCATATTTTGGCTCTCGTGGACTTGCTCTGATTTTCTTCAGTTTCAGCTTGAACTTGCATATGAGCAATTGATGGTCTGTTCCACAGTCGTCCCCTGGCCTTGTTCTGACTGATATTGAGCTTTTCCATCGTCTCTTTCCACAGATGTAGTCAATTTGATTTCCGTGTGTTCCATCTGGAGAGGTCCATGTGTATAGTCGTGGTTTATGTTGGTGAAAGAAGGTATTTGCAATGAAGAAGTCGTTGGTCTTGCAAAATTCTATCATTTGATCTCCGGCATTGTTTCTATCACCAAAGCCATATTTTCCAACTACTGGTCCTTTTTCTTTTTTTCCAACTTTCACATTCCAATTGCCAGTAATTATCAATGCATCTTGATTGCATGTTTGATCAATTTCAGACTGCGGCAGCTGATAAAAATCTTCTATTTCAAGCCTTGAGTTGCAATAGTGAAGGATTCCATGGGGAAAATATTAAACGACGCAGAAAGCATCAAAAGAAGATGGAAGAGATACACAGAGTCATTATACCAAAAAGAATTAGTTGATGTTCAACCATTTCGGGAGGTGGCATATGATCAGGAACCGATGGTACTGAAGGAAGAAGTCCAAGCTATTCTGAAGGCATTGGCGAAAAACAAGGCTCCAGGAATTGATGGAATAACAATTGAGATGTTTCAACAAATAGATGCAGCGCTGGAGGTGCTCACTCATCTATGCCAAGAAATAGGGAAGACAGCTTCCTGGCCAACTGACTGGAACAGATTCATATTTATGCCTATTCCCAAGAAAACTGACCCAACCGAATGTGGAAATTATAGAACAATATCATTAATATCACACGCAAGCACAATTTTGCTGAAGATCATTCAAAACCGGCTGCAGCAGTATACCAACAGGGAATGGCCAGAAATTCAGGCCAGATTCAGAAGAGGACGTGGAACCAGGGTTATCATTGCTGATGTCAGATGGATCCTAGCTGAAAGCAGAGAATACCAGAAGGATGTTTACCTGTGTTTTATTGACTACGCAAAGGCATTCGACTGTGCGGATCACAACAAACTATGGATAACATTGTGAAGAATGGGAATTCCAGAACACTTAATTGTGCTCATGAGGAACCTTTACATAGAACAAGAGGCAGTTGTTTGGATAGAACAAGGGGATACTGGTTGGTTTAAAGTCAGGAAAGGTGTGTGTCAGGGTTGTATTCTTTCACCATACCCATTTAATCTGTATGATGAGCAAATAACCTGAGAAGCTGGACTATATGAAGAACGGGGCATCAGGATTGGAGGAAGACTCATTAACAACCTGCATTATGCAGATGACACAACCTTGCTTGCTGAAAGTGAAGAGGACTCGAAGCACTTACTAATGAAGATCAAAGACCACAGCCTTCAGTATGGATTACACCTCAACATAAAGAAAACAAAAATCCTCACAACTGGACCAATGAGCAACATCATGATAAACGGAGAAAAGATTGAAGTTGTCAAGGATTTCATTTTACTTAGATCCACAACCAACAGCCATGGAAGCAGCAGTCAAGAAATCAAAAGACGCGTTGCATTGGGTAAATCTGCTGCAAAGGACCTCTTCAAAGTGTTGAAGAGCAAAGATGTCACCCTGAAAACTAAGGTGCGCCTGACCCAAGCCATGGTATTTTCAATCACATCATATGGATGTGAAAGCTGGACAATGCATAAGGAAGACTGAAGAAGAACTGACGCTTTGTATTGTGATGTTTGTGAAGAATATTTAATATACCATGGACTGCCAAAAGAACGAACAAATCTGTCTCAGAAGAAGTGCAGCCAGAATGCTCCTTAGAAGCAAGGATGGCGAGACTGCGTCTTACAAACTTTGGACATGTTGTCAGGAGGGATCAGTCCCTGGAGAAGGACATCATGCTTGGCACAGTACAGGGTCAGCGGAAAAGAGGAAGACCCTCAACGAGGTGGATTGACACAGTGGCTACAACAATGAGCTCAAGCATAATTACAATTATAAGGATGGCACAGGACCGGGCAGTGTTTCGTCCTGTTGTGCATAGTCGCTATGAGTCGGAACTGACTTGATGGCACCTAACAAAACAACAACCTATCTTAGTTATTTAGTGCTGCTTTTTTTTTTTTTTATAACAGCTCTGGTAGCGTAGTGGTTAAAAGCTCAGCTGCTAACCAAAAGATTGGTGGTTCAAATCCACAAGTGGATGGCATTAACAAACAGAAATTTTATTCTGTCACAGTTTAGGAGGCTAGAGGTCCAAATTCAGGGCACCGGCTCTAGGGGAAGGATTTGTTCTCTGTATTAGCTCTGGGGGAAGGTCCTTGTCTCTGTTCAGCTTGTTTCCTGGTTCCTTGGAGATCGCTGGTGGCTTGGCATATCTCTTCCCCCCTCTCTTCCTCTCTCTTTCATGTTTAATCTCTTTTATATCTCAAAAAAGATTGACTGAAGAAACATCTACGCTAATCTTGCCTCATTAGCATACAAAGACAACCCATTCCCAGCCACAGGCATAGACCAAAAAACCTGTTGCCGCCGAGTTGGTTCTGACTCACAGTGGCCCTACAAAATAGAGTAGAACTTCCCCATAGTGTTTCCAAGGACCGCCTAGTGAATTTGAACTGCAAACCTTTTGGTTAGCAGCCATAGCACTTAACCACTATGCTACCAGGGTTTAGCATAGGAATTGCAATACATATTTCTTGGGGACACAATTCAGTTCATAACATGACGTATGTCAAAATTCTAGGTATTTGGAAATTTCTAAACAATGATCAAAGACCACAGCCTTCAGTATGGATGACACCTCAAGAGAAAGAAAACAAAAATCTTCACAACTGGACCAATAAACAACGTCATGATAAATGGAGAAAAGACTGAAGTGGTCAAGGATTTCATTTTACTTGGATCCACAATCAACGCCCATGGAAGCGGCAGTTAAGAAATCAAACTATGCATTGCATTGGGCAAATTTGCTGCAAAAGACCGCTTTAGAGTGTTAAACAGCAACGATATCACTTTGAAGACTAAGGGGTGCCTGACCCCAGCCATGGTGTTTTCGGTCACTTCATATGCATGCGGAAGCTGGACGAAGAATAAGGACGACCGAAAAAGAACTGATGCTTTTGAATTGTGGTGTTGGTGATGAATATTGAATATACAATGGACTGCCAAAAGAACGAACAAATCTCTCTTGGAAGAAGTACAGCCAGAATGCCTCTTAGAAGCAAGGATGGCGAGGCTATGTCATACACTTTGGACATGTTCTCAGGAGGGATCAGTCCCTGGAGAAGGACATTGTGCTTGGTAAAGTAGAGGGTCAGAGAAAAAGAGGAAGACCCTCGACAAGATGGATGTTGCGGCTGCAACAGTGGGCTCAGACATAATTACTGTGAGTATGTTGTAGGACCAGGCAGTGTTTTGTTCTGTTGTGTCTAGGGTCGCTATGAGTCGGAATCGACTCGGCAGCACCTAACAACGGCAATGATCAATTTCTACCACAATGTGTATTTTTCCCTTCCAAAGCAAACAAGGTATTTTGCTTTGACAGGTACAATTCCAGTTCTTATCACTGAAAGGTACAAAAGAAGCTGAGAAATTGTCTGAATATTGTGTAACACTTTAGAGTTCATTAGGCCATTATCCCCAGGGATGGATTTAATCAGAAGATGAAGAGTACAAGCTCAAAAACCTTTTAATTGACAAGAATCAAGTCTTTGGCTTAGAGTTTCTGTGTTTGAGTTGAAAGTTGGGTTCACAGAAAAGTAATCAGAAACTAGCCTGGCTAGAGACAAGACAGAGCCTTGAAACGGAAGGTGTGAGCCCAGGGATTGTACTTCTGACTTAGTCTCTTAATAAGCTTAGGGACCTTGAGGAAGTTACTTAAACTCTTGTCTGTAGAGTGAGGGAACAGACTTTGACGATTTCTAAAGCTCCTTTGAGCACTATCAATTTGTAATGGTCTAATATTTTTCCTTAAATCATTGATTAGTTCATTCAACATCTATGTGAACATAAAAAAAGGAGTAAAATGAATAGTTTTTGCCCTCAAGGAGTTGAAAAGCCAATGAGAAAGGTGAAGGCTTTACCCAAGGCCCCTAGCACAGGGCCAGGCACAGTGCTCATTCATCCACTCAGGTTCTAAACAAAGATGGCAAGGGTATGAGGAGCAAAAAGAGTAGGAGAAACTCCACAGAAACTCTTCTAAGGGTGAGAAGGCAATCTACTGTTTCAGTCCACAAATGTTTACCGAGTGCCCACTGCGTGCCAGGCACTGTGCTGCATACTAGGGTGACCAGGCCAGACCGAGCCTCAGATGAAGCTTACTTACATCCTAGTGGTAGACAAAGACAAACAATGTTACGTGATGGTGAGTTTTATATAGAAACTTGGCTAGGTTAGGGTGCCCAGTTGTTTGGTCAAACACTAGTCTAGACTGTGTTATGAAATAATTACATGTGATTAAATCAGTTGGCCTTAAGTAAAGCAGATTACCCCCCATAATGTGTTGGTGCCTCATTCAACTGGTTGAAGGCTTTAAGGTCTCTATTCCTCTAGAGAGCCCTGACTAAAACAGGCTAACAAATAAAGGAAAGTACAGACCATAATTAGTTCTATGAAGGAAACAGAGTAACAAGTGGGAGAGAATAATGGTTTGTACGTTGCCATTAGCATAGGGCTGTGACGGTGGGGGCTCTTTAGATATGATAGTTGGCTGAGCTCGTACCTCAAGGTAGATGAGAGTAAGTCCAGCTAGAATAGAGGGGCTAATAGTTGAGCCAGAAAAAAACAGGCAAATGCTGAGGCTGGAAAGGGCTGTCGCAAGGAAGACCATCTGTGTGGCTGAAGCTTAAAGAGTAGCTACTTCTGCGAAGTATAGGATTAAAGCAGAGCTTCTCAACCCAGGCCAATTTTGCCTCTGAGAGGACATTTGGCAATGTCTGGAGACATTTTTCGTTGTCAAAAATGAGGGAAGGAAAGAATAAAGTAGGAGGATTCACACTCCCTGACCTCAGAACCTACTATACAGCTACGGCAGACAAAACAGTTTGGTACTGGTACACTCTGAAAGACACATTGACCGATGGAACAGAATCGAAAACCCAGATGTAAATCCATCCACCTATGGTCACCTGATCTTCAACAAGGCCCAAAGTCCATTAAATGGGAAAAAGATAGTCTTTTTAACAGATGGTACTAGCAAAACTGGATGTCCATCTGTAAAAAATTGAAACAGGACCCATACCTCACACCACACACAAAACCTAATTCAAAATGGGTCAACGACCCTAAATATAAAACAAAAAACTATAAGGATCATAGAAGAAAAATACACTAGAGGCCCTAATATACGGCAGAAACAGCATACAAACCGTAACTAACAATACAAAAACACCAGAAGATAAGATAGATAACTGGGGTCTTCTAAAAATTAAACACTTATGCTCATCAAAAAAACTTCACCAAAAGAGTAAAAAGACAGCCTGCAGACTGGGAAAAATTTTTGGCTATGACAAATCTGACGAAGGCCTAATCTCTAAAATCTGTAGTAAAATCCAACGCCTCTACAACAAAAAGTCAAATAATACAATTAAAAAATGAGCAAAGGATATGAACAAACACTTCACCAAAGAAGACATTCAGGCTGCTAACAGACACATGAGGAAATGCCTGCGATGAATAACCATTAGAGAAACGAAAATCAAAACTACAATTCAGATATCATCTCACCCCAACACTACCGGGATGAATCAAAAAAAAAGAAAGAAAATAACAAACGTTGGAGAGGCTGCAGGGAAACTGGAAGTCTTATGCACAGCTGGTGGGAATGTAAAATGGTACAACCATTTTGGAAAATGATATGGTGCTTCCTTAAAAAGCTAGAAATACAAATAAATACCATACAATCCAGCAATCCCACTCCTAGGAATATATCCTAGAGAAATAAGAGCCGTCACACCAACAGACATATGCACACCCATGTTCACTGCAGCATTATTCACAATAGCAAAAAGAGGGAAACAACCTAGGTGCTCGTCAACAGATGAATGGATAAACAAACTATGGTACAGACACACAATGGAATACTACACAACAATAAAGAAAAATGATGAATCTGTGAAACCATCACACAACATGGATGAATCTGGAGGGCACTATGCTGAGTAAAATAAGTCAATCGCAAAAGGGCAAATACTGTATGAAGCCACTATTATAAAAACTCCTGAAAAGGTTTACACAGAGTTGGGATTGGTAAAAAAAAAAAAAAAAGGAAAAACACTAACTAGACAGTAGATAAGTGGTAACTTTGGTGAAGGGTAAGACAGTACACAATACTGCGGATGTTAGCACAACTTGACTAAGGGAAGGTCATGGAAGCTTCATAGACATATCCAAACTCCCTGAGGGACCAAATTATTGTGCTGTAGGCTGGAAACCATTGTTCTTAGGAGACATCTAGCTCAACCAGCATAACACAGTTTACAAAGAAAATGCTTTACGTCTTACTTTGGTGAGTAGTGTCTGAGGTCTTAAAAGCTTGTGAGTGGCCACCTAAAATACTCCACTGGTCCCACCCCGTATGGAGCAAGGGAGAACGAAGAAAACCAAAGACACAAGGGAATATTAGTCCAAAGGACTAACAGACCACAACTACCACAGCCTCCGCCAGACTGAGTCCAGCACAACTAGATATTCCCCAGCTACCACTACCAACTGCTGTGACAGGGATCACCATAGAGGTTCCCAGACATAGGTAGAGAAAAATGTAGAACAAAATTCTAACTCACAAAAGACCAGACTTACTGGTCTAACAGAGACTGGAGAAACCCCGAGAGTATGGCCCCCAGACACCATTTTAACTTAATACTGAAGTCACTCCTGAAGGTCACTCTTCAGCCAAAGATTAGACAGTCCCATAAAACAAAATGAGACTAAATGGGCCTCACCAGCCCAGTAACAAGGACGAGAAGGCAGGAGGAGACAGGAAAGCTGGTAATGGGGAACCCAAGGTAGAGAAGGGGAGTGTTGATATGTCGTGGGGTTGGCAACCAATGTCACAAAACAATGTATTAATTGTTTAATGAGAAACTAATTTGCTCTGTAAACCATCTAAATCGCAATAAAAAAATGGGGGAGGGAATTTTTTTTTACAGCAAGTAAAAAAAAAAAAATTGGGTGGAATGGTACTACTGTCAAAATAAAAAAAATCTGAATTAAAGGAATGTAACAGCCCCAAATTTGGTTTTAGTCATGATGTTATACCCATTGCCATTGAGTCAGGTTATAACAAATGTTTTTATCAACTTACATCTTTTTTTCCGCCTTTCCTGCAGAAACAAAATGAGAAGAGGTTTCAACTGGCCTGCTGCTTCATCTACTCTCTTAGGAAATCCTTGCAGGTGTTCAAAGGACTCTAAGTCCTGAGGTAGTCCTTGGGAAGGCCCAAATGGTCTACTGTAAGTTCCTCTCTGTTCCTCCCCCTGCTAGTATTTTAAACTTCGGGACAAACCACGCACAGACACACACACAGACACACACACACACCAAGCCCGATAATTTGCATGGTTAAACAGATACAATTCTTTCACTGGTGACCACACGTCTAACCACCCCCAGTGGTCAGTGGAGAAATCTACACTATAATCCATGCAGTAGGTCAGTAGCCCCTGAAATATAAAACTGACTGGGAAGGGACTTCCTGGTCCCTCACCCACAGTAAAAAGTGAGGGCAAGAGTAGAAAAGTCTCTCTCTCTGCCTGTACAACTTTTGAGCTAGGGGAGACTGCTTGTCATGAAACTGTTCGCTGTTTTCTGTGGGTAACTAAATGGCTTTCATTTGCCAACACTCTATAAGCGTCTTATATGTGCGGCTTGGTCAGTCTAGATGGACGTATTTGATGTTACTGGTTGGGGGGCCTCATCCTAGTAGTCTTGTGGCTGCTTGGGATCTTCTGACTGCCTCTGAGACAATCTGCTTTGGTCACACTGACTTCATTAACCTTTGAAAGGCTTCAACCAGTTGCTGTAGTTTCTGACTCAGGGTGACCCCCCGTGTGTCAAAGTAGAAGTGTGCTCTACAGACTTTTCAATGGCTGATTTTTTGGAAGTAGACTGCCAGGCCTTTCTTCTGAGGTACCTCTGGGTGGACCCCAACCTCAAACCTACTGCCTAAGGCTTAGCTCTTTTGCACTACCCAGGGATTCCCAGGTACTAAATAAATATGTACCCAAACACAGGAGCAAGGACCTGAGGGGACACACCCCCAACTGCTTACAAGGGCTACCTCTGTGAAACGGACTAAGACTAGGAACAGTGTAATTTATGGATGTTTTATTTATTTATTTTTTAATTTACATAATTAATGTTCAAAGTAATGCAAAATCATGTCTAGGTGTAGGGAAGAAGCTGAAAATGTTCTCAAGGGCTGGAAACTTTGCCCTCCGAACCTCTAACTCAGCCTTTCCCGCTGACTGGGTGCCTCCAGGCTCTGACTCCCCTCTTCCAGGCCGTCCAGCGCTGACCTCAGGCCTCAGAGCGCCCCCCCAGATCCGGGCCCTGGCCGGCATCAGCCCCAAGGTCCCTCCGGACTCTAACTCCGCCGGCTTCTGTTCACTCCAGACCCCCCAGCCCTCGTGGGCCTCGCCGCCGCCGCCCAACCTCGGCGGGCAGCCCCTCCTCAGGAAGCCCTGCAGCAAGCTCTCCTCGACCTACCGGCTGCTTGGGCCGAAGGCCGGCAGGAGGGCATGGCCAGCCAGACGCCCGAACGCGGCGCCGGCGGCCTCTGCGAGGGCCCGTGCGGCGCTGCAAGCTCGACACCGATCTCTCCCGCCCGGGAGCACGGGGCGAGCCGTCGGAAGCGCGGGAAACGCGGCTGAGGAGGCGCGGCGCCAACAGGCAAGCGGACGAGGAGCATTGACATGCGCTCCAGGGAGGCCAGACACAGAGGCAGGTGGCGGGCCAGGGGCGGTTAGCGGCTGCTCGCCCTATTTTGCATATTCATGAAGCCGAGCAAGGCCGGCCGCCCAGGCAAGCCTAGAGAGTCAATGAATTATTTATGAGGAAACGTCTCGCCCCGCCCAGGAAGGGCTAGTTGATTATTCATGAGCCTGAGGGGCGGGTCTGGGCCGGAAAAGACGGTTGAGGCTCGTCAAAGGGAGGTGTCGTCGAGCTGAGGTGAGGGCCATGTTCTTTATGTTAATTTTTTTCTTTATTTTTTCCTTGAGGCTTTAAGTTTGATTTGGTGCCTGAGATACTCTGAGGAGAAACGGGACGGCGGGAACGCCGGGGTTGAGGAAGACAAAGGGAAGCCTCTAGGTACCATTTTCCCCCAACATTTGACGATGAAAAACTTCACACATAAAAAAAAGTAGAATTGTACTGGGGCCACCCACGTTCCCCCTATTTGGTAGCTTTTCAATCTAGATTTTGCACCCCTGAATAGAAAATGGGGTGGAAATGAACATGCCAATCTTGAGGAAAAAGCAGCAATAATTACCCCCCAGGCAGACGACTTCTGTGTATTAGGAGCTTTGGGGTTTTATCTTATGGAGGTCAGATTTTCTGCAGCCATTGAGGTGTTAAGCCGTAGCCAACGCTTGGCACAGACCAAGAGGAGAGAGAGAGGTGGGAGTGAGGCCTCACGGGTTGACCTCAGCTCTTCTTTCACTTTCTTGAGGATTTGCCATCTCATCTTTGTAGACTTTAGTTCCCCAAACAATACAGAGGAAAGAGTATCTTGAAACACATGCTTAGTCAATCACTCAAACTGTGGTCAAGTGTGCAGACCATTGGATAGGTTGTACAGCACATCTTGTATGGGCTGGTAAAAATGAAGTAAAGGTATGATTCTTAACCCCTAAAGGGGTTTTCAATCTAATTGGGAGTGATAATCTAATTTCACCCCCACTGGGCCATACATTTCTTGATATTGGAACAGAATTTACATCTTTGTAATCCTGCATGATGACTGGCACATTGTAGTCACCCAGTAAATGTTGAATGAATGAATAATTGAAGTAGTATGCAAAAGATATTAAAAAACCAAAACAGCGTGAACAAATACTCAATTAATGTAGTGGAAACCATTTATTCTGAATGAGCATGAAGTAGGGAAATTATCAGGGCTAAATGAAATTTATTAAAATGATGAATAATAATTTACTGAATTTACTGAATAATTTTCTGCGAAACCTCTAAGTAACTGGTTGACCTTTGGCAAGCCAAGCCCTCTTGCTGGGCCACACTTTCTTCTTCTTTATAGTTTTGTTGTTTTATATTTATATCCATGACCCATTTTAAGGTAATATTTGTGTATGGTATGAGATTTAGGCCAAAGTCCTTTTTTTTTTTTTTTTTTTTGCCATTTGGATGTCCAATTGTTCCGGCACAATTGGTTGAAAAGACTTTTCTTCGTTCACTGAATTGACTTTCCTCTTCTTTAAAATGAAGGGCTTGGAGTAGTGCAATAGTATTAGTACATGTTCCGTTCCCTAGCAGCTTTGTGAATCTTTTGTGCCCATTTATGTTGACATGCACTCCCTTTGAATGAAGATTTTTTTTATATCATGTATGTGTAAGGAAGATCATCTGCTTACATTTTAGAATCCAGCTACTGGATATTGTTCACTTGATAGAATTTTCTTGTAAAAAAACAAATGTTTTGGAAGACTGGGAAAGATGGGTGGAAAGTATTAGGAAATCAACCGTCATTGAGTTTGGGCAAATGTAATAAGGACTTTGGTTTTGGCTTTACTCAGAATGGCAAAAAAAAAAGTGGTTTAGGCCTTAATAAATTAAACAACAGCTGGTTAATCTTTATCAGATTCACACATGAAAAAAAAAAGGGGGGTAAAATAGTAATTGTGCCACCATTATAAATAGGGAGTTGAGACACAGGTCAGGAGGTAAACTTAGAGTGAGACTTTATCAGACAGAATACAGAAATCTTGCCTCTTTCTCAACAAGATCTTAATCATTGTCATGGAGTGAACATAAGAAATGTAAGACTGAATAGTCTCAATGCCCTGTGAATTTTCATGTTTATGGATCCAATATGCAAATAAATATATAAATGAAAGGCATTTGAAAGTTAGAATTCTGTTTTTAAAATCCACAGTTATAAAATCTCTCCTAGGTCTTTAGATAATGAGTCAGAGAACAAGGTGGTAAAAAAAACAAAACAAAACACCAGAGCTATTCTCTAAGAGTGCGTGATCTGTAGAGTCATACCTCCTGGGACTGTCAGCTTTCAAAATTAAGCAGGGTTTGTACTTGAGTAGGAGACTTCCACAAAACACCTGCTCAAAGGGAAAACAAAACAGTAGCAACAGGATAGTTAGAGGTTGCAAGGAGCCTGGCTATTTAAAAAAAAAAAAATTTTTTTTAAAGGTCTTTTTGCCCTCCTGAAGCAAGTTTGTTCTAGAACACCAGATAGAGACCCTAGGATGTTGAGAAATAAGCAAGCAAGCCCAGCAACTAGGGAGGCACTGGTAGTGTATCTTATTAGAATGAAAACAAAGGAGAATTTCATTTTGTGGAGTCATTGTAGAAAAAGCCCCAAAGCATGAGTCAAAATTTTTAAGTTTTACTGTCAGTTCTGCCACTGAATGACTGACTGACCCTGGGTAAGTCAGTTGATTTCTCTGGACCTTGATTTCCTCATCTAGAAAATAGATAATTTGAGCTGGATGACATTTAAAGTTCCTCCTACTTCTAAAATCCTGTGATTCTTTTCTAGACCCTTAATTCTTCCTTGTTCTTGTGGTGCTTCTTCAACTGACTCAGCAAATATTTATTGAGCACTTACTTTTCCCAGTACTGTGTTGGTACTGAGGGTTCAAGAATGAGCTAAATCAGACAGAAAATATAGGCACTATTGTATGACTTCACTTATGTGAAATGTCCAGAATAGGAAAATCTATAGAGACAGAAAGCAGATTAGTAGTTGCCAGGGGATGGGAGGAAATGGTAATGGGAAGTGACTGCTAATGGGCATGGGATTTCTTTTTTGAGGTGATGAAAATGTTCTAGAATTAGATGGTGGTAATGATCGCACAACTTTGTGAATATACTAAAACCCACTGAATTGTACGCTTTAAAAAATTAAAAATAAACCAGAAAAGA
Source organism: Loxodonta africana (assembly GCF_030014295.1). NCBI lineage: Eukaryota > Metazoa > Chordata > Mammalia > Proboscidea > Elephantidae > Loxodonta > Loxodonta africana. The sequence goes on along the minus strand of NC_087360.1, from coordinate 26,291,765 downwards.
ATGAGCTAGACAGACACAACATTGCTCTCATGTTAGCTCACGGTAGGGTGGGAAGATACATAAGGTCAACCAGAAAACAGTATATTTTGCAATGGGCACATAACCCAGAATTGGGCAGGGTGGGGGGAATCAGGAAATAACTCCTTGAGAAAATTATACGAAGCCATGTCTAGGAGATAAGTAGACATTGGGAAAAGGGAAAATGTTTCAGGCAGAGGAATATTGCAAAAGCCTGAAGGCTAGAGTGAATATAGTTCTTTAGGGTGATTAAACTAGATAAGAATGGTGGCACATAAAAGTGTAAGGGAAAAATGGTTAGAGATGAGGCTACGGAGGCATGAGCCAGATCTTGAAACCATAGTAAGGAGTTCGAATTTTATACTGAGGGCAGAGGGGAGCCATTGAAGTAGTTCATTCCGGGAAGTTACATAATCAGGTTTGTAACATAAAGAGAAAACTGGCTGCAATACAAAGAACAGAATGGAGAAAGCCAAGACTAGAGGTGGGCAGAGTAGTAACCAGTCCAGGCAGAAAATGAGGCTGGCCTGATCTAAAACGGAGACGAGAACAGCATGGATAAAGTGAAGAGTGGGCAGATTCGAGAAATATTAAGATCTCTGGATGTGGGAAAGAGAGAGGGAGGAGTCAGGGTTGGACCAGAAGCTTTAGACTTTGAGACAAGGGAAATATTAGTCCAAAGGACTAATGGACCACAACTGCCATAGCTTCTACCAGCCTGAGTCACGTACATCTATATGGTGCCCGGCTACCACCACTGACTACTCTGACAGGAATCACAATAGAGGGTCCCGGACAGAGCTGAAGAAAAACGTAGAACAAAATTCTAACTCACAAAAAAAGACAAGACTTACTAGCCTGACAGAGACTGAAGAAACCCCAAGAGTGTGGACCCCTGGACATTCTTTTAGCTCAGCAATGAAGTCACTCCTGAGGTCTACCCTTCAGCCAAAGATGAGAGAGGCCAATAAAACAAAATGAGACTAAAGGGGCACACTAGCCCAGGGGCAAGGACTAGAAGGCAGGAGGGGACAGGAAAGCTGGTGATTGAGAACCCAAGGTCAAGAAGGGAGAGTGTTAACATGTCGTGGGGTTGTTAACCAATGTTACAAAACAATATGTGTACTAATTGTTTAATGAGAAGCTAGTTCTGTAAACTTCGTCTAAATTACAATAATAGAAAAAAATGTTTTAGACTTTGAGCAACTAAATATTTGGTGATGTCATTCAATAAGTTAAGGAATAGGAACAGGTTTTAGGAGAGGAAAGAATTCACATTGGATATGTTGTGAGCATCAAAGTGAGACTGTCTATTAGACAGCTCTACAGATCTGCAACTCCCGAGAGAAACCTGGACTCTTATATAAGAATCATTAGAATAGAGATAGTAATTGAAACCATGGAAGCTTATTTGTTCATCCAGGGAGTGTGTTTAGAAGTAAAAAAAGAAGGTTCCTAGGACAGAACCCTGGCGGACAACAAAAGCTAAGAGATGGGCAGGAAAAAAATTTTTTGAAGAGGACACAGAAGAGGAACAACTGGGTGTTTCAGCACAAATGTATAGTAAGATTTATTAAATAAACGTGCTTTGCTACATAAAATGAACTGTGTGTCACACAGTGTCCAAGTGCTTTACAGTGACTCAATCCTCAAAACCACGCTACGCGGCAGATACTATTACTATACCCATTTTACAGATGAGAAAACTGAGGCACACACAGCAATTAATTAATTTGCCCAAGGTCACATGAACAGTGAATTGCAGACTTGAATTTGTTCCTAGGCAGTTTGGCTCCAGAAGAGTCTATGTGCTTAATCACTATGCTATGCCAACTCTCCATATAAACAGGTGCCCAGATAAGAACAAGAGCCCTGAAAAGTTGGATCTATCATCTCCACTGTACAAAAAGCAAACTGAGGTCCAGACAGATTAGGTAATTTGGCCAAGGTTAGAAAGCTGCAAGGCAGTTGAGTCAGAGTTTGAACCCAGGTTCATTAACTCCAAAGTCTCTTTCTACTATCTCATACTGCCAGTTGTTTGTATATGTATGTGTGCATAAACTTTAATTTTGCTTACTTTCTAAATTTTAATTTCTAAGGTATTTACAAAATATTAATAGTGACTAGCTTTAATCCTTTCTCAGAATCAAGAGCCCTGGATGTCTCAGTTTTCAGTGGTAATATCAATTTATTCCAGGCCATCCATTAAACTAGTATGGATATAGTAATGCATTAGGCACCCTGGTGGCACAGCGGTTAAAAGTCAGTGAAAAAGAAGAAGACCCTCAGGAGGTGGATTGCAACAACAGGCTCCCACATAACAACAATGGTGAGGATAGCATAGGACCAGGCAGTGTTTCATCCTCTTGTTTATAGGATCACTATGAGTTGGAACCACCTTAACGGCACCTAACAACAATAGCAATGCATTGTATTCTAATTAGCTGATGTTATTTTCAGGACTTGATTCTCTAAAAATGCCATCAGAATGTCTTATGATCATAGAGGAATGAAGAAAGCACCAATATAGACAGCTGTTTAAAAATCGTTATTCCTCTCATTTATTATCTCTAAGACTAACAACTGCCTCAGTAGGGGGTAGTTTACCGGAGTTCAGTGGGCTAGGACTAGAGTTAAAACTCTTAAAGCTATTCCTTCCCCCATTTTATTTCTTGAAATTGCAAGGGAGACAATTTGATGTGTTGAGTTAGATTTGAAGGTTACACTCTGAAGTGAAGGTTATACTCAGAAGTGAAGGTTATACTCAGAAGTGAAGGTTATACTCTGAAGTCAACAAAAGATACTTTGGAATGCTTAAGATCCAAAGATTTTCAGTCTCATATAAATATTGTAAAAGAGTACCCCCTAGTGCTCTCTGAAGAATTAATTTGAGAGAAAGTATATTACCTATTTACAATCCCCTGGTGGCGCAGTGGTTAAACGTTTGGCTGCCATCCAAAAGGTCGGCAGTTTGAATCCAGCGGTAGCTCCTTGGAAACCCTATGGGGCAGTTCTACTCTATCCTATAGGGTCGCTATTTCCTATAGGGTTGCTATGAGTTGGATTCGACTTGACGGCAAGGGATCTGGTTTTTTGTTTTTGTTTTTTAAATAGGGTTGCTGAGTCGGAATCTACTTGATGGCACATAGGTTTATGGGATAATCTTTGTCACCACCTTGTGGCAGTGTCAAATAACTCCGCCCTTTTATTTACAAAATCTTCCCGAGTCTTACATTAATTGATACACAAAAGATAGGTCATAGACTATCCTGAGTGATCCAGAATGGAATTTTTTTAAAGTGGGTTATTTGACAGTGTTTTGGTTAGAACTCCATAAAACCTAGAAAAGAAACCCTAACTAAAATTAAGTCCTTTGAAAAGAAAAAAGGAAAATTTGCTTTTTTTTATGTAAGTGAAGCAATTGAGTGAAAACTAGATTTATTTTAAGCATTAACTTTTGAGTTGAATTTGCAAATAAATTATACAGGAAGTTAAGAAATACTTTTGAGTCCCTGCTGTCTACAGAGCACCATTACTGTCTGAGAGGATGACAAGGAGTAAGACATACTGTTGAATCTTTAAGTGATTTAGAATTTCTGTCTTTCAAACATATTTGTGAACAAGTAAATCATCTTATAATTTTCATTTAGTGGATGCAAAAATTAATCCAGAGATCTATACCAAATTTACAGGGAATCAGTAGTGGCGATAACAATGTTTATTTCACTAATTTCCCAGAGAATACAGTCAAATTCTAATTATATGGTTTTTCTTTTGGAAAATTTACGATAAGGAGTTTTCTAACTCAAATTCCTTGTATAGATTACATAGGGCCTAAAAGAACTATTTTAGTAATGAGTCTTCCTTTGCTTTTTTAAAATTGAGCTTGGTACATTTTTCTCTAAACCGAACAATCTGGGAAGCAATTTCTACTTGACTGTCCTTGATGTTAGTTTTGTTTTTAGAAGTTTTTAGTTCGATCTTTGGGCAGAATATAATAGGAAATACTTGTTAGCCAAGGTCTCTAATTAATTATATATATATATTTTACAGGTTACAATTGTTAAAAGTATCCTGAAACATTCCTATAATGGCCACTGCTCAGCTCTCTCAGCCCATCAGAATACACAAGGTATTTTTTGTTCAGAATTAAAAGAAAATCGATGACCACTTAATGAGTTAGTTCAGAATCATGACTTTAATCTTTGTGTTTTTTCTTAAACAGCAGTTTTATCAGTTAACTGGCACATAATATTCTGACAGAGCATGTCTACATTTAACTGCCTAATGGATTGGGGATGTCCAGAAAATTAGATCAGATTCTTACAAAATAACTTTCTGGGGGCTTGTTTCATGTTCGTATATTTAGATCTTCTAGAGTAAAGGAAATCAGAAAGCCAAAGATGCTTAAAGAGAAGGATTCTTTATTGGATATTCACTTCCTGAAGCAATTAGGAAATTTCTGATGTAAACCTTGATACAGTTGGAAAAACTGAAGGGAAGTGCTCTGGGAGAACTTGGATGCTGGGAACCCGGTGAAGCATGCTAGGGCCAAGCAGCCTTGCTGGGTTTGGCCAGGCAAGTTTAGCTTGTCCCATCGATATTCATCAATGCATTATTTGTTTATTCATTGAGACTCAGTATTTTATATATATATATTTTTTCATCTACATATTTGAAAAAATATATATGTACACATAATATACTCTGCTATTCTCTCAGAATGCAAAGGTCATGATCTTCATCTTGTAGAAGTTTATAATCTGGTTACGGAAATATGACTTGCTGGAGTTAAGTCAATACACAAAGCAGTATATGATTTACAGATATGTGAAAAAAGAGAGTAAGGTAATACAAGTCACAGGAATTTAGAGAAGGGGAGATTTAGCATGGGCAAGAAGGGGCAGTTCTACTCTATCCTATAGGGTCGCTATGAGTCGGAATCGACTCGACGGCACTGGGTCTGGGTAGAATGGTTTGTATATACCTCATGATGGAGGTGGAACCTACTGTAGACCTTGAATGATGGAAAGAATTTGGATACAGGGGAGGAAGGAACATACCATGAGGAAAACCTAGCATATGCCTTGGTTCAGAATAAGAAATGCTCAGGGAATAGTGAAGAACCCATCCTTACTGGAGTGCAGGGCTCATGTTGGAGAGAAGTAGGAAATAAAATTGGAAAGGAATTGTGGGGACAAATTAATATGGATCTTAAAAGAGGCTAAGGAATTTATCCTTTATTCTGTAGTCAATGGAGAGTCAAAGGGTTTGGTCAAGAGAGTGAATAAAATAATTGCTTTAGGGATATTAAGCTGTAGCAGAGATAGGAAGGACTGAAGTTCAAGGAGAATTAGGGCAGAGAGAAAGCAGTCATCTTTCTGATTCACATTCAGTGTACTCACCAGTCAGACTGCCAATCTCAATTTGGTTTCCTAAGTATGCTTCTTTCCTGGGGGAAAATGCTGAACTGGGTATATGAATTACAATTAGCTTGGTAGTTATTTTTCTCTCTGTAAATTAGACTAACCTTTTGATGCAAATCGATCTTTGTAGTTTGGGCTGCATGAGCTACTTCTCCCAGTAAATTTTAAGTGACTATATGATTCTGCTCTTTAATACTAAAAACTACAGGAATAATTATTATAGAAGTTAACATTTTTTCAGCATTTACCATGTGCGAGGCGTTGTGCCAAGGGCTTTATATTATTATTTCAATTAAACCTCACAATGAGGAAGAAACTGAAGCTCAGAGAACTAAAGTAACTTACCCAAGGTCATGTAGCTTGACAGTTAAGCTGTCAAATATCACTTAAGTACGCTATCTTATCAAATAATTTGTAATAATGTTTTCTATTATCAAGCCATAGTATTTTCATGTATTAGACATTTTAAAAACATCAATAATAACCTTTAAGGTATTAAACCAGCTGAGCTGAGAAACTAATCCCTGGAGCCTAGAGAGGTAGCAAAACTCTAGAGTCCTTTTCCATCCATTGATCTTCATTACTACAAATGGCCTTTTACAGTCTATATTAAATTACATGTCTTTCAGGTAATTTAATTTTACAAATGATTGTTACTTAAATATTCCTTCTAAGTTTTGGAATGTTTTCAATAAATTACTGTATGCATGCAGTGTCTGCTATTACCCAACTACCCAAAAGAACCTTAATTTCTCAGGCTCTGTGGATACAAACTACCATTTGTCTGTCAGCTTGTCATATTGTGGTGGCATCCATGTTGCTGTGATGCTGGAAACTATGCCACTGATATTTCAAATACCAGCAGGGTTACCCATGGTGGACAGGTTTCAGTGGAGCTTCCAGACTAAGACAAACTAGGAAGAAGGACCTGGCAATCTACTTCTAAAAAAAATTGACCAGTGAAAACCTTATAAATAGTAGCAGAACATTGTCTGATATAGTGCTGGAAGACGAACCCTTCAGGTTGGAAGGCACACAAAATATGACTGGGGAAGAGCTGCCTCCTCAAAGTAGAGTCGAACTTAATGATGTGGATGGAGTCAAGCTTTCAGGACCTTCATTTGCTGTTGCGGTGCAACTCAAAATGAGAAGAGCCGCAAACATCCATTAATAATTGGAATGTAGAATTATGAAGTATGAATCTAGGAAAATTGGAAGTTGTCAAAAATGAAATGGAATGCATAAAAATCGATATTCTAGACATTAGTTAGCTGAAATGGAGTGGTTTTGGCCGTTTTGAATCAGACAATCAATCTACTATGCCAGGAATGACAAACTGAAGAGGAATGGTGTCCCATTCCTTGTCAAAAAGAATATTTCAAAATGTGTCCTGAAGTACGGTGCTGTCAGTGGTAGAATAATATCCATATGCCTATAAGGAAGACCAGTTAATAGGATTGTTACTCAAATTTACACACCAATCACTAATAGCCAAAGATGAAGAAATCAAAGACTTTTACCAACTTCCGCCATCTGAAATTGATCAAACACAGAATCAAGATGCATTGATAGTTAACACTGATTGTAATGAAAAAGTTGGAAACAAAAAAAGAAGGACCAGTGGTTGGAAAATATGGCCTTGGTATAGAAATGACAGAGCCTGGTGGTGCAGTGGTTAAGAACTCAGCTGCCAACCATCTGCAGTTTGAATCCACCAGTTGCTATTTGGAAGCCCTATGAGGCAGTTCTACGCTGTCCTGTGGGGTTGTTCTGTGTCGGAATAGACTCGTCTGCAGCAGGTTTGGTTTCTGTTCTTTTGGATAGAAATGACACCAGGGATGATAGAATGATGCAAGACCACTGACTTATTCATTGCAAATACCTTTTTTTCAACAACATAGATGGCTGCTATTCACGTGGACCTTGCCGGATAGAATACACAGGAATCAATCAACTTCATCTGGGGAAAGAAACGATGGAGAAGCCCAATATCCTCAGTTAGAACAAGGCCAGGGGCCAGCTGCGGAACAGACCGTCCATTGCTCATTTGCAAGTTCAAGTTGAAGCTGAAGAAAATCAGAACAAGTCCACGAGAACCAAAGTATGACCTTGAGTATATCCCACCTGAGTTTAGAGACCATCTCAAGAATAGATTTAACTCATTGAACACTAATGACCGAAGACCAGATGAGTTATGGGGTGACATCAAGGACATCATACATGAAGAAAGCAAAAGGTCATTAAAAAGAAAAGAAAGAAGAAACCAAAATGGATGTCAGAAGACTCTGAAATGTGCTTTTCAACTTAGAGTAGCTAAAGGAAACAGAAGAAATGGTGATGCAAAAGAGCTGAATAGAAGATTTCAAAGGGCAACTTGAGAAGACAAAGTAACCAAAAGATAAAACAAAAAACAAAAGAACACCCTGATTCCGACTCTTAGCGACCCTATAGGACAGAGTAGAACTGCACTGTAGTGTTTTCAAGGAGCACCTGGTGGATTCGAACTGCCGACCTTTTGGTTAGCAGCTGAACTCTTAACCACTACACCACCAGGGTTTCCAGACAAAGTATTATACAAGGAGAACCCACTTACCCTTGGAAGGTGAGTTCCAAGACCCCCAGTGGATGCCTGAATCTGAGGATAGTACCGAATCCTACATATACTGTGTTTTTTCCTATAAATACATACCTATGATAAAGTTTAATTTATAAATTTAATACAGTAAGAGATTAACAACAATAACTAATAATAAAAAATAACAATTATTAAGTAAAAGAAGGCTTACTTGAACACAAGCACTGTGATACCACAACAGTTGATCTGATAGCTGAGACAGCTACTAAGTGACTGATGGGCAGGTATGCTGGACTGAGGGCTGATTCACCTCTTGGGCTGGACAGAGTGGGAATGTGCGAGATTCATCATGCTACTCAGAATGGTGGGCAATTAAAACTTATGAATTATTTGTTTGTGGAAATTTAATATTTTCAGATGGTGGTTGGGGGTAAATGAAACTACAGAACGCGGAACCACATGTAAGGGAAGACTACTGTAATGAAATGTGCAAAGACCTGGAGTTAGAAAACCAAAAGGAAAGAACACCCTTGGCATTTCTCAAGCTGAAAGAAATGAAGAAAAATTTCAAGCCTTGAGTTGCAATATTGAAGGATTCTACAGGCAAAAAGTTAAACAACACAGGAAGCATCAAAAGAGGATGGAAGGAATATACAGAGTCACTGTACCAAAAAGAATTGGTCAATGCTCAACCATATCAGGAGGTAGCATACAATCAAGAACCAATGGTATTGAACAACTCCAAGCTGTGCTGACGGCATTGGCAAAAAACAAGGCTCCAGGAATTGACGGAATACCAATTGAGGTGTTTCAACAAACGGATGCAACACTGGAAGCACTCACTCGTCTATGCCAAGAAATTTGGAAGATAAAAACCTGGCCAACCAACTGGAAGAGATCATATTTGTGCCCATCCCAAAGAAAGGTGATCCAACAGAATTAGGAAATTATTGAACAACATCATTAATATCACAAGTGAAGTTTTGCTGAAGATAATTAAAAAAACACTTATCAATAGGGAGCTGCCAAAATTCAAGCCAGGTTCAGAAGAGGACGTGGAACCAAGGATATCATTGCTGATGTCTTGGCTGAAAGCAGAGAATACCAGAAAGATGTGTACCTGTGTTCTATTGACTATGCAAAGGTATTCAACTGTGTGGATCGTAATGTATTGTGGATAACATTGTAAAGAAATGGAGTTCCAGAACAGTTAATCGTGCTCATATGGAACCTGTACATAGACCAAGAAGTAGTTGTTTGAACAGAACAAGGGAATAGTGCATGACTTAAAATCAGGAAAGGTGCATCAGGGTTGTATAATTTCACCATAGTTATTCAATCTGTATGCTGAGCAAATAATCTGAGAATCTGGACTATATGAAGAAGAATAGGGTATCAGGATTGGAGGAAGACTTATTAACAACCTGTAGTATGCAGATGACACAACCTTGCTTGCTGAAACTAAGAGTATTTGAAGTACTTACTGATGAAGAACAAAGACTACAGCCTTCAGTATGGGTTACACCTCAACATAAAAAAAACAAAAATCCTCACAACTGGACCAATAAGCAACATCATGATAAACAGCAAAAAGATTGAAGTTGTGAAAGATTTCGTTTTACTTGGATCCACAATCAATGCCCATGGAAGCAGTAGTCAAGAAATCAAACTATGTATTGCATTGGGCAAATCTGCCACAAAAGACCTGTTTAAAGTGTTGAAAAGCAAAGATGTCACTTTGAGGACTAAGATGCGCCTGACCCAAGTTGTGGTATTTTCAACCACTTCGTATGCATTGGAAACCCTGGTAGTGTAGTGGTTAAGTGCTACAGCTGCTAACCATAAGGGTCGGCAGTTCAAATCCACCAGGTGCTCCTCGGAAACTCCATGGGGCAGTTCTACTCTGTCCTACAGGGTCACTATGAGTTGAAATCCACTCGATGACACTGGGTTTGGTTTTGGTTTTCATATGCATTGGGAAACCCTGGTAGTGGTTAAGTGCTGTGGCTGCTAACCAAAAGGCGCTCAGAAATTGTATGGGGCAGTTTTGCTGTGTCCTGTAGGGTCGCTATGAGTCAGAATCATCTGGATGGCAGTGGGTTAGTTAGTTAATTCATATGCATTGTGAGCATTCAAGTTGTGTGTCAACTTGGCTGGGCCATGATTCTCAGTGGTTTGGCAGTTATGATGTGTTTGGCAGTCGTATAATGATGTAATCACTTCCATGATGAGATCTGCTATAATGTGATCACCTCCATGATGGAATCTGCTGTGAGCAGCCAATTGGTTGAAAGAGAGTTTCCTTGGGGTTTGAACTGCATCCAGTGTTGGTGGACTTTCTGGCAAGGCTTGGAGGCTTTTGCTTGCTCTGGATCCTGCAGCTGGCTCCTGTTCATCTGATCTCCAGTTCTTGGGACTTGAGTTCGCAGCTTGCCTGTGGATCTTGGGATACGTCATCCTCCATGGTCTGGATCTTGGTTCACCATTCCCTGCAGCTACATGCGTTGGGAGAAGCCTCCATCCTGAGCCATGGACTTGGGACTTGCCAGCCTCTACAACCGTGTCAGCCATTTCCTTGATACAAATCTCTCTCTCTCTCTCTTCACTGGTTTTGCTTCTGTAGAGAACCCAGCCTAAGACATGCATGCAAAAGCTGGGCAATGAATACGGAAGACCAAAGAAGAATTGATGCCTTTGAGTTATGGTGTTGATGAAGAATATACCGTGGACTGTGTCTTAGTTATATTGTGCTGCTATAAAATAAATACCACAAGTGGATGGCTTTAACAAAGAGAAGTTTAGTCTTTCACAGTTTAGGAGGCTAAAAATCCAAATTCAGGGCACCAGCTCCAGGGGAAGCCTTTCTGTCTCTGTCAGCTCTGGAGGAAGGCCTTTGTCATCAATCTTCCCCTGGTTTAGGAGCTTCTCAGTGCAGGGAACCTGGGTCCAAAGACACACTCTGCTCCTGGTACTACTTTCTTGGTGTTTGTAGTCCCCCTGTTTTTCTGCCGTTTCTCTCTTCTATATTTCAAAAGAGATTGACTCAAGATACAATCTAATCTTGTAGATTGAGCTCTGCCTCATTAACATAACTGCCTCTAATCCTGCCTCATTAACATCATAGAGGTAGGATTTACAGCACATGGGAAAATCATATCAGATGTCAAAATGGTGGACAATAATATAATACTGGGAATTATTGTCTAGCCCAGTTGACACACATTTTTGGGGGACACAATTCAATCCGTAACAGACTGCCAGAAGAACAAACAAATCTGTCTTGCAAGAAGTACGGCCAGAATGCTCCTTAGAAGTGAGAATGGCAAGACTTTGTGTTGCATACTTTGGACATGTTATCAGGAGGGACCAGTCCCTGGAGAAGGCCATCATGCTTGGTAAAATAGAGGATCAGCGAAAAAGAGGAAGACCCCCAATGAGATGGGCTGACACAGTGGCTGCAACAATGGGCTCAAACATAGCAACACTTTGAGGATGGCACAAGACCAGGCAGTATTTCATTCTGTTGTACATAGAGTGGTGATCAGAACTAATTCAATGGCACCTAACAACAACAACAGTATTCCATTGTGTGTATATACCACAGTTTGTTTATCCATTCATCCCTTGGTGAGCACTTAGGTTGTTTCCATCTTTTTTGTTATTGCGAATAATGCTGCAATGATCATGGGTGTGCATATGTCTATTCCTGTCATGGCTCTAATTTCTTTAGGATATATACCTAGGACTGGGTTTGCTGGATCATATGTTGTTTCTATTTCTAGATTTTTGAGGAAGCACCACACCGTTTTCATAGTGGCTATACCATTTTACATTCTGACCGGCAGTGTATAAGAGTCCCATCTCCTCACAACCTCACCAACATTGTTATTTTCTTTTTAATCAGTGTTATTATTGTGGGGTGAGATGGTATCTCATTGTAGTTTTGATTTGCATCTCTCTAATTTTTTTTTTTAATGGCTGATGAATGAGAGCATTTCGTCATGTGTTTGTTAACTGCCTGAATGTTTTCTTTGGTAAATTGCCCGTTCATACCCTTTGCCCGTTTTTCAGTTGGATTGTTTGTCTTTTTGTTGTTGAGGTGTTGAAGTTTTCTGTAAATTTTAGAGATTAGGCCCTTGTTGAATGTGTCATAGTCAAATTTCTTTTCCCAGTCTGTAGGTTCTCTTTTGGAGAAGTTTTTTTTTTTTTAATTGAACTTTAGCTAAAGGTTTACAGAACACACTAGCTTCTCATTAAACAGTTACTACATATATTGTTTTATGACATTGGTTAACAACTCCACGGCATGTCAACACTTTCCCTTCTTGACCTTGGGGTTCCCTATTACCAGCTTTTCTGTCCCCTCCTACTTTCTAGTCCTTGCCCTGGGCTGGTGTGCCCCTTTAACCTAGTTTTGTTTTATGGGTCTGTCTAATCTTTGGATGAAGGGTGAAGCTCAGGAGTGACTTCATTACTAAGCTAAAAGAGTGTCCGGCCATACTCTCGGGATTTCTTGGAAAAGTCTTTTGATGAACACAAGTGTTCAGTTTTTAGGAGATCCCATTTATCTAGCTCATCTGCTATTTGTTCATCTTTAGTTATGTTTGGTATTCTATTTATGCCATCTATTATGGCCCCTAGCATTTTCCCTGTTTTTTCCATAATCTTTATAGTTTTAGGTTTTATATTTAGGTCTTTGGTCCATTTTGAGTTAGTTTTTATTTATGGTATGAGGTATGGGTCTTGTTTCTTTTTTTTACAGGTGGACATCCAGTTTTGCCAGCACCATTTGGTAAAAAGACTGTCTTTTCCATATTTAATGGACTTTGGCCCTTTGCTGAAGATCATCTGTCCACAGGTGGATGGATTCACGTCTGGGTTCTTAATTCTGTTCCATTGGTCTATGTGTCTGTCATTGTACCAGTACCAGGCTGTTTTGACTACTCTAGCTGTATAGTAGATTCTGAGATCAGGTAGTGTGAGGCCTCCTACTTTGTTCTTCTTCTTCAATAATGCTTTACTTATACAGGGCCTCTTTTCTTTTCATAAAAAGTTGATGTCTTAGCCTGAGTTCTCTAGAGAAGCAAAACCAGTGATGTGTATAAATATAAACACATTAAAAAATATACGTATATATAAAGGAAATGGCTCACATGATTTTAGCAGCTGGAATGTCCCAAGTCTGTGGGTCAGAATAGAGGCTTCTCCTGATTGACAGAGCCACAGGGGCTGGCGAACCCATGATCAGCAGGTCAGACAGCAGGGCGCTTGCTCACAGGCTGCAGAGATCAATGAATCCCCAAAATCTGCAGGCAAGACCTCAGGTAAGCTGCTAGCTCAAGTCCCAAGAACCGGAGGTCAGATGAATAGGAGCCAGCTGCAGGATCCAGATTGAACAAAAGTCCATGAGCATTACCAGAATGTCCACTTATATTTGATGCAGGCCACGTGCCCAGGGAAACTGCCTTTCAACTAATTGGCCACTCACAGCATATCCCATCATGGAGGTGATCACATTATATCAAATCTCATCATGGAAGTGATCACATCATCATAACTGCTAAACCAATGAGAATCATGGCCCAGACAAGTTGACACACAACCTTAAAGATAACAGTTGGTGATTAGTTTTTTCATCTTGTTAAAGAATGCTGTTGGAATTTATATTGGGATTGCATCGTATCTATAGCTTTTGCCCATTTTTTGATTGTATTGTCTTTTTGTTGTCAAGTTTTTGAAGTTTTATATATATTTTAGAGATTAGACCCTTATCAGATGTGTTGTTGCCAAATTTTCCCCCAGTTTTTAGGTTCTCTTTTACTCTATTGGTAAAGTCTTGTGATGAGCGTAAGTATTTAATTTTTAGGAGATACAAATTATCTAATTTATCTTCTGTCATTAGTACATTTTTAGTTTTGTTTGATAGACTATTTATGCTGGAAATTTTGGCTTTGACCCTATGTTATCTTCCAGGAACTTTATAGTTTTAGCTTTAACATTTAGGTCATTGACTCATTTGAGTTAGGTTTTGTGCATGGTGTGACATATGAATCGTGATTCGTTTTTCTCTATATGAATATCTGGCTTCGCCAGCACCATTTGTTAAAGAGACTGTTTCTTCCCCACTGAATGAACTTTGACCCTTTTGTTGAAGATCAGCTGCCCATAGATGGATGGATTTACTTCTGGGTTCTCAATTCTATTCCATTGGTCTATGTGTCTGTCTTTCCTTGAACCAGTATCAGGCTGCTTTGATTACCTAGGCTGAATAGTAACTTTTGAGATCAGGAAATATGAGCCCACCTATTTGTTCTTATTCTTAACTATTACTTTAGCGATTTGGGGCCTCCTCAAAAAAAAAAATTTTTTTTTTTTCATTTCTATGTAAAGTTGGAGTTTAGTTACTCCATTTTATTGAAGAATGTTGTTGGGATTGGATCAGGACCGCATTGTATCTGTAGATTGCTTTTGGTAACATTGACTTTTTCACAATGTTGTCTTCCAATCCATGAGCATGGGATGTTTTTCCATTTATATAGATAGATCTCTTTTCATTCCTGCTGTATTTTTTTATAGTTTTCCTTGTATAAGTCTTTTACGTCCCAGTTAGGCTTATTCTTAGGTATTTTATCCTTTTGGCGGCTATCGTAGATGGTATTGGTTTCGTGATTTCCTTTTCAGAATTCTCCTTGTTAGGATAGAGGGACCCAGCTGATTTTTGTGTGTTGATCTTTTACCCCATCACTTTACTGAATCCTTGTATTAGTTTCAGTAACTTTCTTGTGGAGTTTCTGCAATTTTCTATGTATAAGGGCATGTCATCTGCAAATAAGGATCGTTTTACTTCTTCCTTTCCAGTTTGAATACCCTTTATCCCCTTTTCCTGCTTATTGCTCTAGCCAGGACTTCCAGTACAATATTGAATTAGAGTGGCATAAAGGGCATCCTTATCTTGTTCCCATTCTCAAGGGAAATACTCTTAATCTTTCTCCACTGAGACTAATGTTGGCCATTGGTTTTATGTAGATGCCCTTAATTGTGCTGAGGATTTCCCCTTCTATTCCTATTTTGCTGAGAGTTTTATCCGGAAAGGATGTTGGATTTTGTCAAATGCTTTTTCTGCGTCAATTGAGATGATCATGTGATTCTTTTCCTTTTTGTACTTATGTGGTGAATTATGTTGATTGATTTTCTAATGTTGAACCATCCTTGTGTCCCTGGTATGAATCCTATTTGATTATGATGTATTATTTTTTTTTTTAATATGCTGTTGAATTCTGTTGGCTAGAATTTTGTTGAGAATTTTTTTTCCTCTATATTCATGAAGGATATTGGTCTGTAATTTTCTTTTTTAGTGGTGTCTTTGCCTGGCTTTGGTATCAGGGTTATACTGGTTTCCTAGAATGAATTAGGGGAATATGCCTTCCTTTTCTGTGTTCTGCAATAGTTTGAGTAGAATCGATGTCAGCTGTTCTCTTAATGTGTGGTAGAATTCTTCAGTGAAGCTGTCTTGGCCGGGGCTTTTTTTGTTGTTGTTGGGATTTTTTTTTTTAATGACATCCTCAGTTTCTTCTTTTGTTGTGGTTATGTCAAATTTTCTACCTGTATCTGTGTTAGTTTAGGTAGGTAGTATGTTTGTTTCTAGAAATTTGCCCATTTCTTCTAGGTTTTCAAATTTGTTGGAGTACAGTTTTTCATAATATTCTGTTATGATCCTTTTTGTCTCCGTTGGTTCTGTTGTAATGTCACACATCTTATTTCTTATTTTGGTTATTTGCATCTTCTTGTTATTTTTTTCCTTTGTCAGTTTGGACAGTGGTTTGTTAATTTTATTGAACCTTTCAAAGAACCAAATTCTAGTCTTGATGATTCTTTCTGTTGTTTTTGCATTTTCTATTTCATTTATTTCTGCTCTGATCTTTATTATTTCATTTTTCTGGTGACTGTGGATTTCTTTTGCTGCTCCTTTTCTGTTTGTTCAAGTTGTAGAGTTAAACTTTGATTTTGACCCTTTTGATGTGTGCAGTTATTATAAATTCTCCTTTGAGCTCTGCTTTTACAGTGTCTGAAAGGTTTTGGTATGTTGTATTTTCATTCGCCTTTGATTCTAAGAACATTTTTAATTTCTTCCGTTACCCAGTAGTTTTTAAGGTGTTATTCAGTTTCCATGTATTTATTTTTTTTCCTTGTTCTTTCTGTTATTGATTCCTAGTTTTATAATGTTATGATCAGAGATGATGCTTTGTATTATTTCTATGGTTTTGAATTTATTGAGGCTTGCTTCATGGCCTAGAATGTGGTCTGTTCTGGAGAATGGTTCATGTTCATTGGAGTAGAATGTTGTACTGTGCTGGGTGGTGTGTACTGTATATGTCTATGAGGTTGAGTTGGTTGATTGTGTTATTTAGATCTTCTGTGTCTTTGTTTAGTTTCTTTCTAGTTGTTCTGTCCATCATTGAAAGTGGTGTATTAAATTCTCCTATTATTATTCTGGAACTGCATATTTCTCTTTTTAATTCTGTTATAGTTTGTTTTGTATATTTTAGAGCTCTGTCATTGGGTACATAAATATTTATTGTGGTTAAGGCCTTTGGTGGGTTGACCCTTTAATCATTATATAATGCCCTTCTTTGTTTCTTATTATGGATTTTGACTTAAAGTCTATTTCATCCAAGATTATTATTGCCAGTCCTGCTCTCTTTTGATTACTGTTTGCTTGATATATATTTTTTCCCATCCTTTTGATTTTTAACCTATTTGTGTCTTTGTATTTAAGGTGCATCCCTTGTAGTCACCATATTGATGGGTCATGTGTTTTAATCCATTCTGCCACTCTGTCTCTTGACTGGTGCATTTAAACGATTTGCATTCAGTGTCATTATCATTAGCAATAGTATGAATTTCCCGCTGCCATTTTGTTATGCTTTTTTTGTGTGTGCATGTGGTGTTAATGGTTTCTTTGTTCCACCTTATTTTCTGTGTCCTTCTTTGTTTTTATGGATTTTCTTTTCGTGTTCTTCATTGTTGTTGATTTTATATGCTGAATCTTTTTTCTTTATTTTGGTGAATTGTTGTTGTTGTTAGGTGCTGTCGAGTCGGTTCTGACTCATAGCGACCCTATGCAGAACAGAACAAAACACTGCCTGGTCCTGCACCATCCTCACAATCGTTGTTGTGCTTGAGCCCATTGTTGTAGCCACTGTGTCAATCCACCTCTTTGAGGGTCTTCCTCTTTTCTGCTGACCCTGCACTTTGCCAAACATGATGTCCTTCTCCAGAGACTGATCCCTCCTGACAACATGTCCAGAGTATGTAAGACACAGTCTCACCATCCTTGCTTCTAAGGAGCATTCTGGTTGTACTTCTTCCAAGACAGATTTATTCGTTCTTCTGGCAGTCCATGGTATATTCAATATTCTTCGCCAGGACCACAATTCAAAGGTGTCAATTCTTCTTCCATCTTCCTTATTCATTGTCCAGCTTTCACATGCATATGATGTGATTGAAAATACCATGGCTTGGGTCAGGTGCACCTGAGTCTTCTGGGTGACATCTTTGCTCTTCAACACTTTGAAGAGGTCCTTTGCAGCAGATTTACCCAATGCAATGCATCTTTTGATTTCTTGACTGCTGCTTCCATGGCTGTTGATTGTGGATCCAAGTAAAATGAAATCCTCGACAACTTCAATCTTTTCTCCGTTTATCATGATGTTGCTTATTGGTCCAGTTGTGATGATTTTTGTTTTCTTTATGTTGAGGTGCAATCCATACTGAAGACCGTGGTCTTTGATCTTCATTAGTAAGTGCTCCAAGTCCTCTTCACTTTCAGCAAGCAAGGTTGTGTCATCTGCATAATGCAGGTTGTTAATGAGTCTTCCTCCAATCCTGATGCCCCGTTCTTCACATAGTCCAGCTTCTCAGATTATTTGTTCAGCATACAGATAAAATAGGTATGGTGAAAGAATACAACCCTGACACACACCTTTTCTGACTTTAAACCAATCAGTATCCCCTTGTTCTGTCCGAACAACTGCCTCTTGATCTATGTAAAGGTTCCTCATGAGCACAATTAAGTGTTGTGGAATTCCCATTCTTCGCAACGTTATCTGTAATTTGTTATGATCCACACAGTCGAATGCCTTTGTGTAGTCAATAAAACACAGGTAAACATCCTTCTGGTATTCTCTGCTTTCAGCCAGGCTCCATCTGACATCAACAATGATATCCCTGGTTCCACATCCTCTTCTGAAACCAGCCTGACTTTCTGGCAGTTCCCTGTCGATATACTACTGCAGCCGTTTTTGAATGATCTTCAGCAAAATTTTGCTTGCATGTGATAATTTCCACATTCGGTTGGATCACTTTTCTTGGGAATAGGCATAAATATGGATGTCTTCCAGTCAGTTGGCCAGGAAGCTGTCTTCCCTATTTCTTGGCATAGACGAGTGAGCACCTCCAGCGATGCATCTGTTTGTTGAAACTTCTCAGTTGATATTCCATCAATTCCTGGAGCCTTGTTTTTCGCCAATGCCTTCAAAGCAGCTTGAACTTCTTCCTTCATTACCATCGGTTCCTGATCATATGCCACCTCTTGAAATGGTTGGACATCGACTAATTCTTTTTGGTATAATGGTTCTGTGTATTCCTTCCATCTTCTTTTGATGCTTCCTGCATCATTTAATATTTTCCCCGTAGAATCCTTCACTATTGCAACTCGAGGCTTAAATTTTTTCTTCAGTTCTTTCAGCTTGAGAAACACCGAGCATGTTTTTCCCCTTTGGTTTTCCATTTCTAGCTCTTTGCACATGTCATTATAATACTTCTCGAGCTGCCTTTTGAAATCTTCTGTTCAGTCCTTTCACTTCATCAATTCTTCCTTTTACTTTAGCTGCTCGACGTTCTAGATCAAGTTTCAGAGTCTCCTCTGACATCCGTCTTGGTCTTTTCTTTCTTTCCTGTCTTTTCAATGACCTCTTGCTTTCTTCATGGATGATGTCCTTGATGTCATTCCACAACTCGTCTGGTCTTTGGTCGCCAGTGTTCAATGCGTCAAATCTATTCTTGAGATGGTCTCTAAATTCAGGTGGGATACACTCAAGGTCATATTTTGGCTCTCGTGGACTTGCTCTGATTTTCTTCAGTTTCAGCTTGAACTTGGCATTATGAGCAATTGGTGGTCTGTTCCACAGTCAGCCCTTGGCCTTGTTCTGACAGATGGTGTTGAGCTTTTCCATCGTCTCTTTCCACAGATGTATTCAATTTGATTTCTTTGTGCTCCATCTGGTGAGGTCCATGTGTATAGTCACCATTTATGTTGGTGAAAGAAGATATTTGCAATGACGAGGTCGTTGGTCTTGCAAAATTCTATCATTCGATCTCCGGCATTGTTTCTATCACCAAGGCCATATTTTCCAAGTACCGATCCTTCTTCTTTGTTTCCAACTTTTGCATTAAAATCACCAGTAATTATCAATGCATCTTGATTGCATGTTTGATCAATTTCAGACTGCAGCAGCTGATAAAAATCTTCTGTTTTTTCATCTTTGGCCCTAGTGGTTAGTGTGTATATTTGAATAATAGTCACATTAACTGGTCTTCCTTGTAGGCGTATGGATATTGTCCTATCACTGACAGCATTGTACTTCAGGATAGATCTTGAATTTTTTTTTTGTTTAATAGATTTATTAATTTTCTTTGTGGTTACTCTGAAATTTACCTTTATCTTCTTAAGTTTAGAATAGTGTGTTGTATCCTGATATCATCTTGACTTCCTCTCCATGTGGCAATTCTATAGCTACACCATTTATTCCCTCTTTTTGTTTTGGAGTTGTCATTGTTTATAGATTGATATCTTTGGGTCCATGTTTTCAGTTTTTCATCTTTATTTTACTTTTGAGAATTCTTTATCTGAGTTGGTGTCTGGGTGATGGTGTTGTCTGACGTTGTTGGTCCAAAGGTCTCCTTTTAATATTTCTTGTAAGGTTGGTCTGGTTTTTACAAGTTCCCTTAATTTCTTTTTATCTGGGAATGTCCTAGTTTTGCCATTGTATTTGAAAGACAATTTTGGTTTGATTTTTGGTTGGCGT
The DNA here is from genome assembly GCF_030014295.1 of Loxodonta africana. Classification (NCBI taxonomy): domain Eukaryota; kingdom Metazoa; phylum Chordata; class Mammalia; order Proboscidea; family Elephantidae; genus Loxodonta; species Loxodonta africana. The sequence continues at coordinate 26,271,660 of NC_087360.1, read as the reverse complement.
TCTTTTCTTTCAGGGGTTATATGTGTCATCCCATTGCTTTCTTGCCTTCATGGTTTCAGAAATCAGTGTTTAGTCTTACTGATGCCCTTTTGTAGGTGATATTTCGTTTTTCGCAAGCTGCTCTCAGAACTCGTTGTCTTTGGTTTTGGAAAGTTTGATTATGATATGTCTTGGTGACTTTCTTTTGGGGTCTCTCTACTACGGAGTTTGTTGAGCTTCTTGTATGGAAACCTTGTCTTTCATGATATTAGGGAAGTTTTCTGCCAGTAAATCTTTAAAAATTCTCTCTGTACTTTTTTTCCCTCCTCCTGTTCTGGAATTCCTATTACATGTAAATTATTTCTCTTGACAGTGTCCCACATTTAACTCTTAGGCTTTCTTCATTCTTTTTTCTGATTGTTCCTCAAACAAATTAGTAGCAAGGGATTTTTCCTCCCTTTTGCTGATTCTTTCTTCCGTTGATTCAGTTCTTCTTCTATGTCCTATTGCATTATCTGTTTCTGATATTTTATTGTTAATCTTCTGGATTTCTAGTTGTTGTTTTTGTGTGGTCTTTGTCTATTTATTTTATCATTCTGTTCTTGTATTGTTTTCCTGAACTCTCCTAGGGTTTTGTCTGTGTTTTCCTTGATTTTTTTGAGATTTCTATATATAAGTCTTTTGAATTACTTATCAGGTAATTCTATTACCATTCCTTCCTCAGGAAGGTTTCTGTCCCTTTATTTTGGTCATTTTTGGGGCCATCTTATCCCATTTCTTCATATGATTTATTATTGTCTCATGCCTTCTCTGAGGCATTAAGGTGTTAATTTGTTTATGTATTTCTTTAATGATTATATGTATGTTTGTTTTGTGCTAATTTTTTTTTTTTTTAACGTATCCAGAGATTTGTTTCTTTTGTTTCTCTTTAGAATTACCAGGCAACCGGCTGGTTGGGGTGAGGGTGCGTGGGAACTCACATCACTGGTCACTGGGTGGGTGGGGCGATGGGGGAGGAGGAGTCTCACACCTCTGATTGCCAGTCTGGTGGTGTGAATGCATGCCAGGCAGTGGGGTGGCTTGGGGTGGTTGGAGCAGGGAGGGGTGGTGGGCTTGGTCGGGCTTGCAGTCATCTGGTAGGGGTTCTTGTGTGTCAAGGAGGAAGTGGTGGGCATGACTGGGCTTGTGCGTGTCTGTGCGGTACTCCTGCACCTCAGGGTAGGGGTGGTGGGCATGACCAGGCTTGTGTGCCTTGGCTCAGTCCCCTGCACCTCAGGTACATGCTCATGCAGATGGCAGGCAGGGTGACTTCTTACACTGGCTGGCTCGGGGCGGGGGGAGTCTAGCCATTATTCTGTAGATTGACTTTTCGCTGGGTGGCTCCCATGTAAATGGCCAGGTGCCTCCAATGACAAGCAATTCCTGCACTAATTCCTAGCTCCTTCCCTTCTTGCACTCACCGGAGGGGCTGGAGCTCACACCTGCCCCTCTGTTCCTCCCCTTTATTCCTTCACAAATGTGCATTTCCTGTCTACACTTACTCCTTCTCTAAGGCTCTGATGACTCAGTCTGTCTCATTTGCTCTAGAGGCACTTGCCTGTGGTTGCCTGGTTCCAAAGCTATACAGCTCCCATGCTTTTCCCTCCTCATGAGTTCGCCATCCCTGGCCGCATGCTGCCCACCTTGTTTCTTTCTGAGGTTGTTTGTGCAGAATCTCTGCTGCCAGCTGTGCTCTCTTTGTGGCTGCTTTCCTGAGTTCCTCACTCTGGGTTGTTCGATGCCACCCCAAATGGCTATGCTGCTCTGTGCTGGCAGGCAAGTCACAGTCTATCCTTGAATCTGTTTTCCCACTGGCCTCGCTCTGCCTCTCCTTCCAATTGGTGCTCCGTCTATTTCTTGAACTCTCTGATGTTCTGGAATCTGAGGTAATTTTTTGTGTCTGTTTTACTTAGTTTCTTGAGTCTTTGTTGTCAGGGGGTCGTTAGGGTGTGTGTGTCTAAGGCACCGTATTGACTGGATCCCCAGATGACTGTTAGCTTGGTAGATACCCCTTACATACTGAAGCACAAGTCCCATATTCATGCATCGGTTGCTTTCTTATAATATTCCTCCTATGGCACACATTCCTTAAGACAGACTGTTCTGTCATTTAAGAAGAACTATATAAATGTGTTTAATATGTCATCTGTAAGCATGTATTATATGGTTTGGAAGGATAATATTGCTAGCTAGCATTGATACTTTTTGTAGAACATTATCTGACATTTTGCAGAGCCTTAGCATTCTGAAGAGCACTACCTTAAAGCAAAAGCACAAAAGTATGGGAATATATAGTACAGAATAGTAGATGAATAGTAGTCCTGTGTGGTTAGAGAGTACGGTGCATGGCAGAGGAGAAGGGAGTGGGGGCAGAGAGGAAGCGGTAGGAGACTAGGCAGGAGAGCTAGGCAAGGATAAGATTTTGACAGTTCTTAAATGCATCGCTAAGGTGCTTGAACTCTTATCCTGCATGAACACAGGGAGTGTCGTAAGATTTGTAGTCTTTAGAGTTAGTTCTGATTGCAGTATGAAGGACAGATTGATTGAAAGGAACTGTTGGCGGAGTGATCAGGGGCTACTTACTGCAGTAATACAGGGGAGAAGTGATTCAGTCCTCAGCCACGGCAGTGGCAGTGAGAATGGAAGGGAGAAAACAGATTGAGAACTCTTTCAGGGAAAATTAATAGAATTTAGTGGTTGGATATGGAATGTGAAGGAGCGAGAGAAGCCAAAAATGATTTTGCTTCTAGCTTGGTTGACTGGAGTGGATGCTGGTTAATTAATCTGAGAGTTAAACTTGGGATCAGGTTTCAGCCAGGGGAGGTAGAGAGAAATTGAATTTGAGGGATTTACAAAGTTGTCTAGGTACAGATGTTCAGAAGATAGTTAGAAATATCAATGTGTGGCTCAGAACAGAAACCAGGTTTTCCAGTTCAGTCTGTATAGGCTGTAGCTGAAACTGTGAGTGTAGATGAGATTGCCCAGGAAGAGAGAGCTATACAAACAGAAAAGAACTGAAGATAGAATCCTGGGGTGGGACCAACATTTAAAGGCAGAGCAGTTGGAAAAATGAAAGAGACTAAGGGAGGTATGGGGGGATAGGTGAAAAACCAAAAGAAAATAGTGTTATGGCAGCTGAAAGAGAAGAATTTTTCAGGGAGAGTGGGTGATGGGGTGAAACACTGCAGAAAAGTTAAACAGGACTGAGAAGTCAGTGACTTTGGCAATTAGTATATACTTGGTGACTTTGGAGAGAATAGCGTAGAAGGGAGAGGGTAAAAACCAGATTGCATTGGGGTCTGAGAAGTGTATGAGAGGGAGGGAAATTACAAATCATAGTAAAACTCCAGTTTTGCCTCAAATTCACACAGTGTTGTGAAATAAAATGTATTAGAGCTGAATTACTTGGGTAATTGTCAGCACCTTTCTGCCCTGCCTTGCCTTTGGAGATTTAATTTAATACAATGTTCAAAGCCTGTTTCCTTTTGATTACCTATAAAGGCATCAGACTTGAAATCTGATGTGATGGGCTGAATATATTAAAGAATACTAATTTTTTTCACCTTTGTTTTTTTCTAGGAAACAGTTTTCCCGTCCCAAATAACTAATGAACATGAGTCGTTGATAATGGTGAAGAAACTTTTTGCCACTTCTATCTCATGTATAACATATCTAAGGGGCCTATTTCCAGAGAGCTCTTATGGAGAACGCCATTTAGATGGTAAAGTTTAACTAAATCGTTACTTCAGCTGTTGTATCCCTTTATTTGGCAGGAATAAACCTTTCACTTCTCATAGGGTGTGCTAATTCCAAGTCATGGGCCTGTTCTTCAAAAGCAATTTGCTAACTCATTTTCCATTTTAATTTCACTATCCCACGTTTAGTGGTTTCACCAATAGGAACCATTAGTTCCTGGCTAGGTACCAAATGACAGATTAAGGAAAAAAGAAATCTGTATGGACAAGCCTGGTAATCCTAAACTATACCTACAAAAGCAGCAGCCAGATCAAAATCTATTTGGATGCCGTAGATTTGTACCGTTTTGTGCTTCAGTTGAATTTGTTTTTTGAGGCATACTTTGACATTGAAAGAGCCCTGGTGGTGCAATGGTTAAGTGCTTGGCTGCTGACAGAAAGGCCAGCAGTTCAAACCTCACTGCTGTTCCATGGGAGAAAGATGTGGCAGCCTTCTTGAAGACTTGAAGACTTGGAAACCTGGTGGGGCAGTTCTGCTCTGTCCGATAGGGGTTTTGGTTTGGTTTGGCATTGAAGAGGTTCAGTGGAGCTAGGTTAAACAAACAAACAAACAAACAAACTCTTCTCCTGGTTAACACATAGAAATGCTGGGGAAAAAAATGCATACTCATGCCAGACCCATTTGTTGATTAGCAGAGATATTTAGGAAATTATTATTTGAATCAGCCCTGTTCTTCTCTCGGTTGCCACATGTTCTTCTACTTTTTTTCCCTTTGTTCCTTGGGCCCTTAAATTTTTGATCTCATCTTATATTGCACGTTGTTTCTAGCTTCTTTTCTTCTCTTATATTCAAAGAAAAATGCATCTGGGACTCTATCTAATTACTTCAATTTTTAAAACTCTTACTATTCACCTGAAAGGCTGGATTGTGATAACAATTCAGAGAATCTTGTTGATTTGCCACTAAAATGGGAACCATCATTTATGTGGAGAGTTACAAGCTTCTTGGTATGATGTCATTTTTCAAAGTCTAACTTTACTTTAAATTTCTCACATCTGTGTTTAATGATATACATTGCTTCATTCCAATGTAATTTTCTTAAGGAACATTTGATTCTGTACATTTGAAATGGATGTGGGCTATAAACATATAAGCACGATATTTGCAGTCATGGCAACCTCATTTGTATTATGACCTCTTTTGGTCTAATAAATCTGCAATAGTGAATGTGTTTCTATGTAGGAAATAGTTGAGGGTTTTTTCTCCTGTTTGGACCACAGAATTGGAAAAAGACATGCTTTGGGTAGTTAAGCACTTATTATATACTAATCACTGCCCTAACCATGGGGATAATAGTATTGCTCATAGCTTTATTATTTTTTTGTGATACTTATGGTGAAGCTGCCTCCCTCTCAATGTTTGTACTTAAAGTAACATATGTCATAAAAGTGCTCAATGCTCCTATGCCACACTCTTTCTGATCATCTCTAAACATTATACCAACATGAAAGAATTTTCATACCCCTCATTAGAGGTAGAGGTGACATTAATTTTAGGATAGGAAAACAATATGAAAAGGTGAAATGACTCATTCAAGTCAAGCATGAATCAGGGATTGATTTTGGACTGATCTAAACCAAAACTCTTAATATGATCTTCCTGTTCTTTCCTAAGTATAGAAAGGTGGTTGGGTTTCAGATGGAAATAAAAATTTGAGGATAATCCATCGAAAAAATTTTTCTTGTTTTTGATTGGGAGGGAGAGAAATATTAAAGAAATGACTGAGGTTGAGATATATGTTTTTAAATTGGCCAGCAGAGGTGATCTCAATCCTACCTTAGTCTTGCTTAGAATTCAACAGAAGCAGAAAAGTGGCACAGTTGATTTTGCAGCCAACTCAGCTGTGCTACGTTGTAGACCAGAGGGGGTGGGGGGAACTGCTAAAGCATAATCAAAATTGGAATTAAGCTTCTTATCTACGTAAAGTTTTTTTTAAAGTAGATATTGGAGATTCAAAATGCTTGTAGAAGCTGCAGAACTAAGTAAGTTATATAAATAAAATAAAGAAAATACCCTTATTTAGCATGGGCAGTTTCAGCCCAGCAGTTATTCAGTAGATGAATGTAGACTGTGTTTCTATTTTTGTAGACCTCAGTTTAAAAATCCTCCGAGAAGACAAAAAATGTCCTGGGTCACTGCATATTATCAAATGGTAAGTAACTGAAATTTCAGAAAAGTTGAATAGTATTTTTATCATTGCTGACATTATCCATAAGACTTTTATTCGATAGACCATTTCCTTAAAATCATTTCTTCCTTTTTCTTTTATAATTTCCTAGAAATTTGTAACAATTATTTAATATTAAGATGCTGATTTAGTTTTGATCTTGAAAGAAAATGGACTTACATAAAGAAAGAAAATTGTCAATGAAATTTTGATTAATCATTGTGTATATGTCATTGGAGCCAAATAGAAAAATAAGATGTAGCTCCCTACTTCAAAATTTGTTGCCTATTATAAAGCTTTATTAACATATTAAAACATGCTGGGGATTTTTAAGAAATTATTAAATGGGAAAGAAAAATGGTTATCAACTTAGTGTACTTCAAAGCAAAACATGTAAATGAATTGTGTACTTGGAATTTTTTTTTGGCTTTGAAACAGGTCCAAACTGACATCAAACATTTATGTCTTGACAGGATTCAAGGTTGTTTTGATGCTTTGGAAAAGAAATACGTAAGAATATTTTAAAATTTACACCAAGATCAAAGACTCATCTCTTATTACTTAAAAACAGTTTAGACTTTTATTTTGTTCTTGTGTTTAATAGTGTACCAGTCCCTACATTCGCATTCCTGAGCTAGTTTCCTTTTATTTTATGTTATAGTTTGATTTTTTGTTGTCTGCTGATACCTTGTTTACATCAGTTAGCAGTGAAACCCTCCTTTTTCCCTTTTACGCACTCATATCTTTTTGACCACAGAATTCCCTCTGAATTCACTGGAAAAAAATCCACAAGATGTGGGACAGGGGAGACAAGAATCTGGCATTTAGCAAATTCAACATGTTCAAAATAGTGGTGATACAGTTTTCAGATATAAAAGGAAAAAATGGACTAGAATAATTGGTTTTAATGCCATCTTAGTTATTTTGATAACTACGTTTGGTACATGTGTGTAACCTGTTGCCTTAAAATGGCTGGAGTTGTAGCTTGACTTTTAAAAATTTTAAGTGCATCTGAACTTTCATGCGGCCCAAGACAGCTATAAAGGATGTAAAAATAAAGGGCCTAGTTCTAGTTGAAGAGACATGTATACAAATGAAATTTCTGTCACGGTTTTTTTTTTCTTTTCCCTATCTTCTTTTCACTCTTTCCCAATTCCTATTCTTTTAAGAAATCTTCAGTGAGCCTTACAATTGGATTATTTAATACATTCATGCATTTCTTTTTTATTGAATAGTTATTATTATTTTTTCAACACTGACCTGAGGGCCTAAGGGATACAAAGATAAAACAGATATGGGGTTGTGCACACAAAGAGCTTATAGACCACAATGTTATAATGGGAGATAAGAGATATTTATAGCAGGGCTGATAATTAGCTCTTAGACACTGGCCCAGCTGTACCTGTTGTTAAAATATTGAAATAGTTGTGTACTGGGCAGTAAATAACCACTTTCCTGAGACCGCAAGTGAACTGTTCTCCACCATTCTGTACCGTGCCACCCAATGTCCCTTTTGGGATCTCCCCAGACCTCATCATGATCCAGCAACTAAAGAGTTAACACCTGGCCCAGGGCTAGATCAGCATCTTTTTGATTGATCAGCAAGTACTTTTGTCATATTGGGCTGTTAAATACTGATATTTTCATATCAGTTTGATATTTTTTAAATAAAAAATCAAGAGAGATTTTGACCACCACTCCATCTGTAAATACCCATCATACTTGTTAGAAAGTGATATACGCCAAAGGAAAGATACTGATTGCATACAATGGGAGGCATGGAAAAGAAGGGGTTATACCCAGTAAGAGGCATGGGGGAAATCTTTGGGCAAAAAGGACTTTTGAGCTTTGAAGGCCCTTAGTATTTGGACAGGTTGCAAGAAGGAGAAGGCCACCTCAGGCATACAAAACAGTGCTCATTCGTTCTTCATCTGCTCATTTAGCACCAACTCCTGAGTGTCCCTCATGGAGGGGTAAACAGTATAGTGCTGAAGAGTCAGACAGCCTTGGTGATTCCTAGCCTGACACCTAATACCTTGGTGACTTTCACAAGTAACCTGCCTCTTGGTACCTCGGTTTCTTTACATATAAAATGGGGATGATGATAGTGCCTATGTCTAAGGGTTGTTTGAGAAATACGTGAGATAATCATCTAAACCAGTGGCTCGGCAACATTAATTTGCATCAGAATCACCCGAAGTGTATTAAACACAGATTGCTGGGCCCCACCCCAAAATTTCTGATGCAGTAGGTCTGGGCTGGTGCCTTCGAATTTTCATTTCAAGCAAATTGATGCTGATACTGCTGGTCCAGGGACCCTACTTTGAGAACCACTGATCTAAAATGTTTAGAATAGTGCCTGGCACAAAATAAGCACTATGTTAAGTGTTAACTATTATTATTTTTTATTCATTCATTCTTCATACATTGACTATTTAATCTGTGCCATTGTGCCTAGGTACTAGATGAGATAAAAATGAGAGTAACATGTTATTCCTTCTGTCAAGGAGGTCACAGTCTAACAGAGGGCTACTTCTTAAACAAATACATACACTAAAATAGCGACATAATAGAGTAGCCAGTTTGGTGGATTTAGTTTACTTAAATAACTAGCTGTGTGACTGAATCCATCAAATTAACTGTGTTGGAGGGATTGTAAAGACCAAACCTTAGATGGACTACTTAGATACTGAAGAAAAATAGTATTTATATTGTTTTTCTATGTTGCTAATATTTTGTAGCTTTTCTCAGGGTGCTAATAGGAAATGGTTTAATATTTTAAAAGTAGTTTGAGTAAAGTCAAGCCTGAATATCTAGATATCTTGAAAGGTGTTCTCCTGTTGGAGATGACGATTATTTCTAGTTATTTCTAGGTAATTTTTGCATTCTTTTCTTTAAGCTTTATGGTATTGCTTGAATTCTTTAAAATAACCATGTGTATATGTTTTCCATCATGTGTCTGTCCGTTTGTTGTATTGTGGTGGTTTGGGTGTTGCCATGATGCTGGAAGCTGTGCCGCCAGTATTTCAAATACTAGCAGGGTCACCCATGGTGGACAGGTTTCAGCTGAGCTTCCAGACTAAGACAGAAGAGGAAAAATAACCTGGCAGTCTACTTCTGAAAAAATTGGCCGGTGAAAACCTTATGAGTAGCAGTAAAACATTGTCTGATATAGTGTGGAAGATGAACCCCTTAGGTTGGAAAGCACTCAAAATATGACTGGGGAAGAGCTGCCTCCTCAAAGTAGAGTTGACCTTAATGATGTGGATAGAGCCAAGCTTTTGGGACCTTCATTTGCTGATGTGGTGCCGCTCAAAATGAGAAGAAAGACTGCAAACATCCATTAATAATCATAAGGTGGAATGTATGAAGTATAAAAAAAAAAGTATGAACCTAGGAAAATTGGAAGTCATCAGAAATGAAATGGAATGCATAAACATTGATATCCTAGGCATAAGTGAGCTGAAATGGACTGGTATTGGCCATTTTGAATCGGAAAATCATATGGTCTACTATGCTGGGAATGACAAATTGAAGAGGAATGGTGTTGTTTCCATCATCAAAAAGAACATTTCAAGATCTATCCTGAAGTACAACTCTGTCAGTGATAGGATAATATCTATGCACCTCAAGGAAGACCAATTAATATGACTATTATTCACATTTATGCACCAACCACTAATGCCAAAGATGAAATCGAAGATTTTTACCAACTTCTGCAGTCTGAAATTGATCAAATATACTATCAAGATGCAATGATAATTACTGGTGATTGGAATGCAAAAGTTGGAAATAAAAAAGAACCTAATAGTCTTCACGTTCTCTGAGATCAGGGGCTATGTCTGTTTTTGAATGAATGAATGAACTGTTAATTAATTAAAAAATTTACACTGCACAGTGTAGTCTTAAAATTGTATTGTTATTGTTAGGTGCCCTCAAGCCCATTCCAACTCATAGCAACCCTGTGTACAACGGAACAAAACATTGCCCAGTCCTGCACCATCCTCACAGTCATTGCTGTGCTTGAGCCCATTGTTGCAGCCACTGTGTCAGTTCATCTTGTTGAGGGTCTCCCTCTCTTTCACTAACCCTCTACTTTACCAAGCATTTTTACTTAGAGAAGGACGTCTTGGTTGGTAAGATTGTATGCAGTAACCAAAATAGCCACATGGTGTCATTAAAGTTTTAGTCCTTTGGGTGATGTAGGTGAATAATTTGGTAGGAAATTACGGTCCTGAAATTTTCTGATTTGTATTCTAAGTATTTTTAAAAAAATAATCATATGCTTGAATTTGTACGGAGCCTTGGTGGCTCAGTGGTTAAGAGTTATGGCTGCTAACAAAAAGAGCAGCAGTTTGAATCCACCAGCTGCTCCTTGGAAACCCTGTGGGGCAGTTCTGTGTCGTATAGGGTCACTATGAGTTGACTGACATTGACTCGATGGCGATAGGTTTTGAACACATATATTCAAGCATATATATGTGTATATATATATGTTTTGAATACAGATATTCAGGTATATCTATATATATAAGCATAAATATGTGATCACACATATATTGATTTTATATATTACTTTCTCAAACAGAGAGGATCTGTTTATTCTAGTTTATATGTAGGGAGGCCAAGGGTTTTATAGATATATCAAACTTTAAAGTTTTAAAAGGTACACATGTTTATGAGATACTTTAGACATATTTAATTTTTAGTGATACTGAATTATTTTGTATATCTTTGCCTCCCAAACTGGAGTATAACTTTGAGAGAGTAGGGATAATTATCTTTTTTTTGTATCCCTCTTTTCCCCTCTCCAGTCCCTGGGGTGGTACAAATGGTTAAGTGCTAGACTACTAACCCAAAGGATGGTAGTTCACACCTACCCAGAGGCACCTTGGAAGACAGGCCTGGCAATCTGCTTCCAGAAGGTCACAGCCTTGAAAACCCTTTGGAAGAGTTCTACTCTGCACACGTGTGGAATTGACACCATGGTAACTAACAACAGTACCCTCCCCGGCAGAGCCCCACGTCTGTAGGAGTCACTCACTTGACATTCTGAATATTTTTTCTTATTCAAATCTTTGGAGCCTTTCTAAAATTATATTTTAATTAGCCTCTATTGAAAATAATAATAATATAGGTGCAAGTGTATAATAACAATAGTTTTCTTTTCTTTTGAAGCTACACATGGCAGTACTTACAGTAAGTACGCATTTAAAGACCCAAGCCTCTGTCTCTATCTCATTGTCTTTTGGGAAGTGAACCATCAAAAAAGCACTCTTCCTCCTCCTTCCTACCTTTCTTTACCTGTCCTATGACATTTTGGAATAAAAAATAGGATCTATCAGAAATTTTAATGAAAGATCAAAAACTATATATGTCTTTGGTATATAACAATACATGGGGAAAATATGTTGGCTGTACTATTGGTTTCATTTATTGGCTCTCAGGGTTTCCTTTTTCTAGTTACTCTATACATGCAAAGTGTTTTGTTCTTGAAGCCTTGTGGACCTACCTTTGGGTATAACAGATGGTATATGTAAAGAATAAAAAGAAAATGAGAAGATACCATTGAAAGCCTGAGATATTTATTTAAAAATTTTTATATCATAGCAAATTATGTAGAATTTATTTGTATCTCAGTCATAATCGTGATAAACACCTGGCTGTCAGTTACCTTATACTCAGTTTTCAGAGAATACTACACTTTTCATGTTCACAAAATAAGAGTTTCTCCTATCTCTAGCTTAAAAAAAAAGTATATATGTATAAATTTCAGCACTCAATTAATAGAGCACAAATAGAAAATGTGTCCTGTGAAAAGTAATATAGTAAGTTTCAGAAACTAAATGCTGTTTATTTTTTCTTAAACAGCTTTACACAAATCCTAAGGAACCTGAGGTAAGAAGATGCACAGAGGGGCGGGCAGTATATGTACATTATATTTAAATATGTTTACCTGAGTTGAAGTTATAGATTATGTTACTAGACTACTCCATGAGCAGAGTGACTCAGTAAGCTCTTTCAGTGTATATGCCTCTCTCTCTCTCTCTCTCTCTGTGTGTTTATATACTTAGCCCATTATTGATTAGGACATTTTTCAAAAACTGCCTGGGCATATTGGAAAAAGCATTGAGTAGAAAACTTAGCCTATTTCCTATTATAGTGACATTAAGAATCTCTTCTTGTATCAAAATGACATTTTATTATTTATTTTAATTGATTCTTAATCCTTCCTGCTTGTGGTCTTTTGGAAGAATAAATAAGGTATGGTGTAATTCTAAATTTTTTTTTTCTTTTTGCCAACTAAATTCCCCCCTTTTGACTTGCTCATAGCTTTTCATAGCTTTACCTCTTCTGTATCTAGATTTCTTCCCTCTGCTTATTGAATCCTGCTCATCCTGAAGGCCAACTTATGTCCAAATCCTCTGTAAAACCCTCCTTGGCTATTCTGTCCATACCAATTTCTTTCTGCTCTAAATTCCTTTTCCAGCTGGACCCCACAATTTAACACTCTCAATTGATTCATTTTTATCTTCCCAGCTAAGTTGTAAATTCTTGAGGACAAGAGTCTTATCTTGTTTTCTATTTCCCAGAGTGAATATCATGGCCCTGGGCATGTAATAGTCACTCCTGCCACTTTGAGTGGCAGCTGTGACTGTGGTACAGAAATGGAGGTAGAAGTCTCTGTTCTTTCTTCTCATTCCCTTCTCAATCTTCCTCCTAGCTTTCTTTCCTTCTTTCCATTTCGTTTTTACTTGCTTTCAACTTTCCTTCTCTAAGCTTGATGGTAGTAACTGTAGATATTACTTAACCTAATTGGTGGCATTCAAGATTAAATTAAGCATCTTTAGCCTTTAATAGCCTTTCTTTTTAAGATTACAAATAACTGTTTGAGCAATGGGGAAGAAAACTGCTACGTGCAGGTGAGCAGTAATTCCTTAGTGCTCAAACTAATTCTATCTCTTTTTACCTTTGTCTCTTGTTTAGTTTCAAAATGCTTTTTTTTTTCCTGTAGGTTTGAAGGGAAGTTTCCCAAACTGAAAACTCCTAATAGATTGTCAATAAATTGGCCATTTCCTTAGTGCAGTGTTTATCATGTTTTCTTATGCATGCAAAACTCCTAGTTTTTTTTTTTTATTATTGTACTTTAGGTGAAAGTTTACAGCTCAAGTTAATCTCTCATATAAAATTTTGTACACATATTGTCATGTGTCACTAGTTGCAATCCCTATAATGTGACAGCACACTCCCCCTTTCCACCCCGAGTTTCCTGTGTCCATCCAACCAGGCCCTGTCCCTTCCTGCCTTCCCATCCTGCCTTCAGAGAGGAGCTGCCCATTTGGTCTCTTGTATATGCTTGAACTAAGAGGCATACTCTTCATGAGCATTATTTCATGTTTTATAGTTCAGTCTAATCTTTGAAGAGTGGGCTTTGGGAATGGTTTTAGTTTTGGGTTAACGTAGCGTTTGGTAGCCATGGCTTCGGGGGTTCCTCCAGTCTTAGTCAGACCATTAAGCCTGGTCGTTTTATGTGAGTTTGAGTTCTGTTCCACACTTTTCTCCTGCTCCACCAGGGACTGACTCTGTTGTGTTCCCTGTCAGGGCGGTCACTGGGGTTAGCTGGACACCATTTAGTTCTTCTGGTCTCAGGCTGATGGAGTCTCTGGTTTATGTGGCCCTTTTGTCTCTTGGGCTAATATTCTTGTGTCTTCAGTATTCTTCATTCTCTTCATTCTCCTTTTCTCCAAGTCAGAGAATAGCCATCAATAGATGGCTGCTCGCAAGCTTTTAAGTCCCCCAGGGCTACTCACCAAAGTGGGATGCAGAACATTTTCTTAATAAACTTTGTTATGCCAGTTTACCCAGATGTCCCCTGAAACCGTGGTCCCCAGACCCCAGCCCCAGCTACTCTGTACCTCTAAGTGTTTGGTTGTATTCAGGAAACTTCTTAGCTTTTTCTTTAGTCCAGTTGTGATGACTTCCCCTGTATTGTGTGTTGTCCTTCCCTTCACCCAAGATGATTCTTTCTACTGTGTCGTGAATTCCCTCTCCCTCCCTCCTCACCCCATAACCATCAAAGAATGTTTTCTTCTTTGTTTAAACCTTTTCTTGAGTTCTTATAATAGTGGTCTTATATGATATTTGTCCTTATTGTGACTGACTAACTTCACTCAGTATAATGCCGTCCAGATTCATCCACGTTGTAAGATGTTTCAGGGGTTCTTCATTGTTCTTTATCGTTGTGTAGTATTTATTACATTGTGTGTATGTACCGTAATTTGTTTATCCGTTCATCTGTTGATGGGCACCTAGGTTTTTTCCATCTTTTTGCTATTGTGAACAGTGCTACAGTGAACATGGGTGTGCATATATCTATTCGTGTGTTGGCTCTTATTTCTCTAGGATGTAGTCCAAGGAGTGGGATTGCTGGATCGTATGGTACTTCTATTTCTAGCTTTTTAAGGAAGCGCCAAATCCATTTCCAAAGTGGTTGTACCATTTTACATTCCCACAGCAGTGCATAAGTATTCCAGTCTCTCCACAACCTCTCCAACATTTATTATTTTGTGTTTTTTGGATTGGTGCCAGCCTCATTGGGGTGGGATGGTACCTCCTTGTAGTTTTGATTTGCATTTCTCTAATTTTAATGGCTAATGATCATGAGCATATTCTCATGTATCTGTTAGCCACCCGAATGTCTTCTTTGGAGAAGTGTCTGCTCATATCCTCTGTCCGTTTTTTAATTGAGTTCTTTGTCTTTTTGTTGTTGAGGTGTTACAGTATATTATAGATTTTAAAGATTAGACCCTCGTCAGATATTTCGTAGCCACAAATTTTTTCCCAGTCTGTAAGTTGTCTTTTTACTCTTTTGGTGAAGTCTTTTGATGAGCATAAGTGTTTGATTTTTAGAAGCTCCCAGTTATCTAGTTTCTCTTCTGGTGTTTGTGCATTGTTAGTTATAGTTCGTATTCTGTTTATACCATGTTTTAGGGCTCCTAGCATTGTCCCTATTTTTTCTTCCATGATCTTTATTACTTTAGATTTTATATTTAGGTCTTTGATCCATTTCGAATTAGTTTTTGTACATGGTATGAGGTATGGGTCTTGTTTCATTTTTTGTAGGTGGATATTTTTATCCAGTAATGCCTGCACCATTTGGTAAGGATACTGTCTTTTCCCCAGGTAATAAACTTTGGGACTTTGTCAAATATCAGATGCTCATAGGTGGATAAATTTATGTCTGGATTCTCAATTCTGTTCCACTGGTCTATGTATCTTGTTGTACCAGTAGTAGGCTGTGTTTGACTACTGTGGTGGTATAACAGGTTCTAAAATCAGGTAGTATGCACTCCCACTTTGTTCTTCTTCTTTAGTAATGCTTTACTTATTCAGGGCCTCTTCCCTTTCCATATGAACTTGGTAATTTGTTTCTCTGTCTCATTAAAAAATGTCGTTGGAATTTGGATTGGGATTGCATTGTATCTGTAGATCGCTTTGGATAGAATAGACATTTTCACAATGTTGAGTCTTCCTGTCCATGAGCGTGGTAAATTTTTCCACTTATGTAGGTCTCTTTTAGTTTCTTGCAGTAGTGTCTTATGGTTTTCTTTGTATAGGCCTTTTATGTCCCTGATTAGATTTACTCTTAAGTATTTTATCTTCTCGGGTGCTACTGCAAATGGTATTGATTTGGTGATTTCCACTTCGAAGTTCTCTTTGTTGGTGTAGTGGAATCCGACTGATTTTTGTATGTTTATCTTAGCTGATCCCAACCCAGTACCATCGAATCGAGATACTTTGCTGAATTCTTGTATTAGTTCCAGTAGTTTTCTTGTGAAGTCTTTAGGATTTTCTGTGTATAAGACCATATTTTCTACTAGAGACACTTCTACTTCTTCCTTACCATTTTGGATGCCCTTTATTTCTTTTTCTTGCCTTATTGCTGGGGTTAGGACCTCCAGCACAGTGTTGAGTAAGAGTGGTGATAAAGGGCATCCTTGTCTAATTCCTGTTCTCAAGGAGAATGCTTTCAGACTTTCTCCATTTAGGATGATGTTGACTGTGGGTTTGTATATATGCCCTTTATTATGTTGAGGAATTTTCCTTCTGTTCCTATTTTGCTGAGGGTTTTTATCATGAATGTGTGTTGAATTTTGTCAAATGCCTTTTCTGCATCAATTGATAAAATCATGTGGTTCTTGTCTTTTATTTTATTTATATGATGGATTATATTAATTATTTTTCTAATGTTGAGCCATCCCTGCATACCTGGTATGAATCCCACTTGGTCATATTGAAATTTTGTTTTTGAGATGTTGTTGAGTTCTATTGGCTAGAATGTTGTTGAGGATTTTGACGTCTAAGTTCACAAGGATATAGGTCTGTAATTTTCTTTTTTTGTAGTGTCTTTACCTAGTTTTGATATCAGAGTTACCCTGGCTTCATGGAGTGAGTTCGGTAGTATTCTATCCTTTTTTGTGCTCTGAAATACCTTTAGTTGTACTGGTGTTAACTCTTCTCTGGAAGTTTGGTAGAATTCTTTTTTTTTATTGGGAGTGTCTTTTATTATCTCTCCAATCTCTTCTTTTGTTATCAGTTTATTTAGTTTTCCTACCTCTGTTTATGTTAGTTTAGGTAGGCAGTGTGTTTCTAGAAATTTGTCCATTTCCTCTAGGTTTTCAAATTTGGTGGAGTACAATTTTTCATAATATTCTGTTATGATTCTTTTAATTTCAGTTGGGTCTGTTCTGATATCGCCCATCTCATTTCTTATTTGGGCCATTTGCTTCCTCTCCTGTTTTTCGTTTGTCACGTTGGCCAGTGGTTTATTCATTTTGTTGATCTTTGAAAGACCCAGCTTTTGGTCTTGTTTTTCTGTTCTCTATTTCATTTATTTCTGCTCTAATTTTTATTATTTCCTTTTTTTGGTACCAGTGGGCTTCTTTTGCTGTTCTCTTTCTGTTTGAGTTGTGGGTTTAGTGTTTTGATTTTGGCCTTTTTCTTCTTTTTGGATATGTGCATTTATTGCTGTAAATTGACTGACCTCTGAGCACTGCTTTTGCTGTGTGCCAGAGTTTCTAGTAGAATTTGTTTTCATTCTCATTTGAGTCTGTGAATTTTTTTATTTCATCCTTCGTGTCTTCTATAGCCTAGTTTTGGAGCAAGGTGTTGTTCATTTTTCATGTATGCAATTTTTTCCATTGCTTTTTCTGTTATTGTTTTCTACTTTTATGGCTTTTTGGTCAGAAAAAATGCTTTGTAATATTTCCATGGTTTGGATTCTGTTAAGGCTTGCTTTGTTTCCTAGTATGTGGTCTGTTCTGGAGAATGTTCTATGTGTGTTAGAAAAGAAAGTATACTTGGCTGCTCTTGGGTGGAGTGTTCTGTATACATCTATGAGATCAAGTTGGTTGATTGTGATATTTAGATCTTTCGTGTCTTTATTGAGTTTCTTTCTAGATGTTCAGTCCTTCACTGAAAGTGGTGTGTTGAAGTTTCCTACTACTATTGTGGAGCTGTCTATTTCTCTTTTCAATGCTGTTAAAGTTTGTTTTGTGTATTCTGAAGCCCTGTCATTGGATGGGTAAATACTTATTATGGTTATGTCTTCTTGGTGTCTTGACCCTTTAATCATTGTATAGTGTCCTTCCTTATCCTTTGTGCCGGATTTTGCTTTAAAGTCTATTTTGTAAGAGATTAATATTGCCACTCCTGCTGTTTTTTGATTGTTGTTTGTTTGATATATTTTTGTCCATCCCTTGAGTTTTAGTTTGTGTCTTTGAGTCTAAAGCGTGTCTCTTGTGGGCAGCATATAGATCGATCATGTTTTTTTATCCATTCTGCCACTCTCTGTCTCTTTATTGGTGCATTTAGTCCATTTACATTCAGTGTAATTATTGATAGGTATGAGTTTAGTGTTGTTATTTTGATTTTTTTTGTGTGTATGTGTGTGGTGTTGAAAATTTCTTTGTTCCACTTAATTTTCTGTGCTGAGTTGTTTTTCTTTTTGTGTATTCTTTTCGTCTTTTTCATTGTTGTTGATTTTGTATTTGCTGAGTCTTTATGTTTTTCTTCTTTTTTATCTTGATGTGTAGGCTTATTAGTTCCACTTGTGGTTACCTTAGAATTTACCTCCACTAATCTTTTTTTCTTGATATCACCTTAACTTCCTCTCCATATGAAAGTTCCCTGACTACACTATTTAGTCTCTCTTTTTTGTTTTAATGTTGTTATCTTTTATATATTGATGTATCTATTTCCCTATTTTCAGTGTTGTAGCTTTGACTTATTTTTGTGACTTCCCTATCTGGGTTGATATCTGATTGTTCTGTCATGTGTTCTAGTCTTGGATTGTTATCTGACTTACTGATTTCCTAACTGGAGGTCTCCCTTTAGTATTTCTTATAATTTTGGTTTGGTTTTTACAAATTCATTTAACTTCTGTTTATCTGGAACTGCCCTAATTTCACCTTTTGAGAGACAGTTTTGCTGGATATGTGATTCTTGGTTAGCAATTTTTTTCCTTCAAGGCTTTATATATGTCATCCCCTTGCTTTTTTGCCTGCATGGTTTCTGCTGAGTAGTCAGAGGTTAGTCTTACTGACTGTCCTTTGTAGGTGACTTTTTGTTTATCCCTAGCCACTCTTAAAATTCTCTCTTTATCTTTGATTTGGCAAGTTTGATTATAATATGTCTTGGTAACTTTCTTTTGGGATCTACCTTATGTGCAGTTCAATGAGCTTCTTGGATCGATATCTTCTAGTCTTTCACGATATCAGTAAAGCTTTCTGCCAGCAAATTTTTAACAATTCTCTCTGTATTTTCTGTTTTCCACCCCTGCTGTTCTGGTATTCCAGTCACTCATAGGTTATTCTTCTTGATAGAGTCCCATGTAATTCTTAGGGTTTCTTCATTTTTTAAAAAATCTTTTATCTGATTTTATCTTATTTTTCCTCAAATAAATTGGCGTCAAGTGCCTTATCTTCAGTGTCACTAATTCTGATGTCCATTGCCTCAATTCTGCTCTTACGACTTTCTATTGAATTGTCTGATTCTGAAATTTTACTGTTTATCTTTTGGATTTTTATTTGCTGTCTCCCTATGGATTCTAGCAGGCTGTTAAATTTGTCATTTTGCTATTGTGTAGCTTTCCTAAATTCCTCTATTTCTTTCTCTGTGTCTTCCTTGGCTTGGTCTGCGTTTTGCCTGATCTCCTTCCTGATCTCTTGAAGAGCTCTGTATATTAGTTTTTTGAATTCTACCTCTGGTAATTCCAAAATCTTCTATTCTGGGAAGTTTCCTGGTTCTTTGTTTTGGTCACTTGCTAGAGCCATAATGGTCTGCCTCTTTATGTGATTTGATATTGACTATTTTCTCTGAGCCGTCAATAAGCTGTTATATTTATTTACTGTATGTTTGCTTACTGTGTTCTAGCTTCTTGTTTTGTTTTGATATACTCAAATAGGCTGAGTGTGTGTGAGCTACTTTGATTAGTGGTGTCTTTAGCTCTCATATCCTGTCACCAGGTAGTTAGAGCTGCTATTAGATATCTGAGCCCAGGAGTCCATTTACTTTTCTTGTGTGGATTCAGCTCTGGTGTCCAGGTTGTCGGTCACCAAGTGTGTGGTGCAGGCTCTTATTTTTTTTTATATGGGCAGAGCTATGAAGGGGTGATTGGAGAAGGCACAGGTATCTAGCTGTAGTAGGGGATTATGTGCTGAAGAAGGTAGGAGGCTGATGGCTGTGCCTGAGTGCCTAGGTGGAAGGTGTGTTTGTGTCCCCTAGAATGTATAGGGGTTGGGTTTTGCAGCTGGACTTCAGGCTCCTGTGCTGTTGGCTGTAAGGACTGGGAAGCACCACTTATTCTTGGACCCCTGTCGTGGGTGGCTAGGTGGAGCCACGAGTCCTCAGGCCCCTGATGTGAGTAGGTGAGGACCCCGTTTAATGGGCAGGGTGATGTCGAATGTCACGAATCTGCCACTCCCCCTTAGCTGTTGCAGTTGAAAATAGGCTTCAGGTATATACCCTGTTGTACTGTGCTAATGAGGGCCTACGTTGTTGAATGGGCCCACACAGGTCTAGGCAGGAGCAAAAGGCATTCAAAGTCCGTGAATCCCTTACCCCTGTGCCTAAACAAAGGGGCAGTGACCGCCCTGAGTTCCCAGCTAGGGGCATGGCAACTTTGTTTATTCCCTCCCCAAAGCCAAGAGACTGGCTCAGCATGAGGGGTCCCACTTCTGGCCCAGGGTGCGTGGCAACCACTGAACTCTGCTGGACCAGCACCAGAGCAGAGCAGGGAGGGGGCAGGTGAAGGAAAGAAAGGCACTTTCCAGAGGGGAAAGGGTTATTTTGATTCTACATACTATGTTAGATGCTTAACTTGCAGATCCATCACTGCTTCCCCCTGTGTCTGGAGGCTTGTGCAGACTCTTCATTGCTCAGTTTTTCCCAGCGTGGCAAAAACACGTCCGGAGTGCTACTGCTTGCCTCAGCCCATGTGCACCGAACAGTTCAGCCTGCAGGGTGCCAGCTAGGTCAGGTCTGGTACTTCTTATCTGCTTCTGAACTGTCTCTCTCTCCCCCTGCCGCTCAGTCCGATTTCTCAACTTTGACGTTCAGGGCTCCTAGATTGTCACATATAATTGATTCCCTTGTTTTTCTGGGTCTTTGTTGTAGGAGGATCCACAGGATTTGTCTGACTATTCCGCCATCTTGGCCCCACCTCCCAAAACTCCCAGTTTTAAACCAGTGGTTTTGAGGTAGTGAAATGCTGAGCCAATTGGGCTTAATTACAGAAAAAGCTTACAGAATGGGCAGAAAATTGTTAAATGAGTTTTGGTGCAGGTGATATTTGATAATGAATTTAGGAAACAAAAGCTTATTATATGATAAGCTCTGAGCTATCATTTATGACCCAGAAAAAAAATATTTGGAATGTTTACAGATTGTTCCATATGGCAATGGTACCTGACCTCTGTGTGTTCCTGGCATGCTTTTGATTACTAGAAAATTTGATGCTATGTTTGAAGATATTAAAGAACTCAAAAAAAGTCAATTAAGTCAGCAGTAATTACAGTATAACTACTACTATGGAAAAACAATGTTCATAGAGCCTAGAGACAACCAGGAGTTACAGTTTTATGGTTGCTGTTCAGCATCAAGTCACTGATAAAACTAGTTACTTTCCTGATCTCATTCTCTTGTGGACTCACAAAACAACATTCTCACATATTTCAGTGAACACAGTCTTTTTTAGTTATGTATCTGATATTATACCATGTTTCTTGACTCATTCTCATAGAAGGGTAGTCTCCCTGAACAAAATTGCACAAAGCCTAATAATAATATTAGTACTCACTTGAATTAAAATCAGTTTTACACACACATTAAAATTTGCAGCCCTCGTATAAAGAGCCTACCATGGCATAACAGTTGAGAAATCTCTGGCCTAAATCAAACGAGAATGCTTCCCCAGGCCAGAGGGCCAGGAGATTTTTGGGCATTGTACAAAAATTATGGTGCTCCGGTACTTGAAGCTTTGTTCTAATTATTCCATCTGATGAATGAGATGAACCAACAAAGGAACTAAAGTAATGAAAAGGGATAGTGTAGCTTTTCTGTAGGTAAAAAAAAATACTAGGACTTATCAGTCTGGAGGGTGTTAATGAGATGCGTAAACCAAAAAGTGAGTATGTTAAAGGAAGGGTTAGGCGATTTAATGAGTGATATGGGTTTTATGTGTTCCCGTTGCCATCAGAATGATAGACCCATAAATAGTTACTATATGTGAATATTTTGAGGACACAAACCTTACTTTTTTACCATCTGTTCCTTTGTTTCTACTGGAGGTGTCAATGCCTACTTTCGATAGATTGCTTCAGGAACTGAATGATAGGTGGTCATTGTTTCTAGCCACAATATGATTTTAGAGACTTTGTTTTAAAATAAATTGTAGTAGGATGAAATCCTAATTCAGTATGAATTCTGTCTTGGCTGAATATTTATTCATTCAGCAAATATTAATTGGCTTCCCTTTATGTGCTTTTTTTTTTTTATGTGCTTAGCACTGTTCAAAGTATAAAAATACAGGAGTGAATGGGATAGACAAGATCTTTGCTTTCTTGAAATTTATGTTCTTGTTAAGGAGGATAAATGATAAGCAAGTAAATAAAAATTAGCAAGACAGTTTTATATAGTCTTAATGTATGAAGACAATAAAAGGAGGTGGTATGCTAGAGAATGGTGGGTGGGAGTGGAAGAGGAGGGATTGGTTGACTATGTGAGGTTGGACAGTCCATGGGAGCCCTCCCCGAGATGCTACTATTTGAGCTGAGTCTGAATGAGCAGAAGGAGTCAGCCCTCTGCAGACTTGTGAGAGGCACAGTCATGTGAGTGACAAAATAACACAGTGGTTGATGCTTCAGGCGCTGGAGTCAAATCCCAGCTCTCCCACTCACTACCTTCATCTATAAAATGAAGATAATAGTACCTACCTCAGTGTAGGTTACATGTGAACTAATAGATGTACAGCATGTAGAGCAGTGCCTGCCCAACAACTTGAGAGCTATTATCTTTATTTATTATCACTGGAGACAGCAGTTGTACAGCTTTGCAAGGGCTCTAAGGCAGAAAGGAATCTAGCATGTTCTTGGACAGGTAGGGTACCATGAAGGAACTTAGTAAGTGAGAGGGAAAGCTGCAGGAGATTAAGATTAGAGAGGTAGGCAGGGGACAGATGAGTAGGGCCTTGTGGGCCAAGGCAACATTTGGATTTTAGTCTAGGGCTAATAGAAAGCCATTGGAGAGTTTTAAGCAAGGGAGTGACACTACCTGATTAGTATTTTCAAAAATTCTTTTTGGCTATACTTGTTGCTGTTGAGTCAATTCCGACTCATAGCGACCCTATAGGACAGAGTAGGACTTCCCCATATGGTTTCCAAGGAAAGGCTGGTGGATTTGAACTGCCGACCTTTTGGTTAGCAGCCAAGCTCTTAACCACTGTGCCACCAGGGTTCCTTTTGGGTATAGGACAGAGAATAACTTATTGGAGGGATAGTTTGGAAGCAAGCAGATAAGATAAAAGATATTGTAGAAATCTAGGAGGGAGATGGTGGTGGCTTGCATAGAGTGATCGCAGTGAAGATAAGCAAGTGGATTTGGGTTATGCTTTGGAGACAGGCCTAAAGAGTCTTGCCAGTGGTTTGGAGTGTGGAGGGAGAAGGAAAGGCTATATATTTTGCTGTTGCTTTGGTCTATATGAATATATTCGGTATGATTCACAGAAACCATTGATAAGCATTAAGAGCTTATCTTTATTAAAAAAAAAATAGGCACACACAAATCAGAAAAACGAGAGCACATCTATGAGGTACTAAGAAGAATCTAATGCCTACTGTAAATACACCTTCCTTGATCAACCAGTCGGAAGTTATTTAAGATTAGCCTCTTCAATTTAAACTATTACAAACATAACTCTTTTATTAGTTTCTTCAGGG
Organism: Loxodonta africana; assembly: GCF_030014295.1. Classification (NCBI taxonomy): domain Eukaryota; kingdom Metazoa; phylum Chordata; class Mammalia; order Proboscidea; family Elephantidae; genus Loxodonta; species Loxodonta africana. The sequence continues at coordinate 26,248,224 of NC_087360.1, read as the reverse complement.
ACCAAATAATAAAATGATTTATGAACTGTTCTTAAATAATTCATCAACTATTCTTGATTCAACTTAAAAGATAAAAGATAGCTTAGAGCATCAAAAAGCTAGAGTTGGTGGAGAAACATGGGCAGGTGGGAAGAAGAGGCACTGTTTACTGGACAGGCAACTACAGGCAGCATCTCTGAGAGAAGACAGTGGGTATCTAGCCTATGTCTGTAGTGGGACCATTGCTGTAGGCACCTGCAGGCATCTCTAGCCTTATATACCTCTCCTGTTGCACTCACAAAGTAGTCTTTTGAACTTGGTTTGATTTCTCAAGTAGATTATCTTGCTGGAAAAAATAGTTCCTTTTTAAAATTAATTCCATTACAAATCAGTCTCTAGAGGTTAAGCAGCATGAATCATTTTCCCCAGGACTTGATCATCTGTGATCAAGTTTATATTAAGTGTTAAGATCAGCAGATCTGGGAGACCAAATCTTGGGATGGTTGTTGTTGTTAGGCACCGTTGAGTCAGTTCTGACCCATAGTGATCCTTTGTACAACAGAATGAAACACTGCTTAGTCCTGAGCCATCCTCGCAATCGTTGTTATGCTTGAGCCCGTTGTTGCAGCCACTGTGTCGGTGTATCTCATTAAGTGTCTTCCTCTTTTTCGCCAACTGTGTACCAAGCATGATGTCCTTTTCCAGGGACTGGTCCCTCCTGATAATGTGTCCAAAGTTTGTGAGACGAACTTTTGCCATCCTTGCTTCTAAGGAGCATTCTGTACTTTTTCCAAGACAGACTTGTTCGTTCTTCTGACAGTCCATGGTAATTCAGCATTCTTCACCAGCACCATGATTCAAAGGCATCAATTCTTCTTCGGTTTTCCTTATTTATTGTCTAGCTTTTGTGTATATATGAAGCGATTGAAAACACCATAGCTTGGGTCAGGCGCACTGTAGTCCTCAAGGTGACATCTTTGCTTTTTAACACTTCAAAGAGGTCTTTTGCAGCAGATTTGTCCGATGCAATGTGTCGTTTGATTTCTTGACTGCTGCTTCCACTGCTGCTTCCATGGGTGTTGATTGTGGATCCAAGTAAAATGAAACTCTTGACAGTTTCAATCTTTTCTCTGTTTATCATTGATGTTGCTTATTGGTCCAGTTGTGAGGATTTTTGTTTTCTTTATATTCAGGTATAATCCGTACTGAAGGCTGTAGTCTTTGATCTTCATCAGTAAGTGCTTCAAGTTCCCTTCACTTTCAGCAAGCAAGGTTGTGTCATCAGCAGGTGGTTAATGATTCTTCCTCCAATCCTGATGCCCCGTTCTTCTCGGATTATTTGCTCAGCATATAGATTGAATAGGTATGGTGAAAGGATACAACCCTGATGTACACCTTTCCTGACTTTAAACCCCACGGTATCCCCTTGTTCTGTTTGAATCCCTGCCTGTTAATCTATTTACAGGTTCCTCATGAGCACAATTAAGTGTTCTGGGATTACCATTCTTTTCAGTGTTATCCATAATTTGTTATGATTCACACAGTAGAATGCCTTTGTATAGTCAATAAAACACAGGTAAACATCTTTCTGGTATTCCTGCTTTCAGCCAGGTTTCCTCTGACAGCAACAGTGATATCCCTGGTTCCACATCCTCTTCTGAATCTAGCTTAAATTTCTTGCTATTTCCTGTTGATGTAGTGCTGCAGCCACTTTTGACTGATCTTCAGCAAAATTTTACTTGCATGTGATACTAATGATATTGTTCAATAATTTTTGCGTTCGTTTGGATCACTGTTCTTTGGAATATAGAGAAAAGTAATAGGAACACCAAGGCTTTTTCTCATCAATCTAACATCCTCATTCCCATATTGTCAAGGACCAAATTTTGAACCAGCCAAATGAGTGGCATTTTTTCATATTCTGACTTAGACTCATACCCCTTACCTGTCTTTAGCACCTTCTCCGGCTCTGTAAGAACACTGTACAACATATCTGAGCCAAATGTTTGCTTCAACTACCTGACAGTTATTTTCTTTTTAAAAAGCTGTGGAATATATCTCTCATGAGGAAATTTATTCCTCTTTATTTCTAGATTTCTTTATTAAGGAGAGCAGATAGCAGTAGTATCTAGATTTTAGTTCACGATCAAAAAACAAGACCAGATGTCATAAGTCCTGATTCCTTTTCTAGTTTTCCTATTGCCATTCTATTCTTAATTATGGCCAGTCTCTTAATTGTTCTCATGGTTTTCCCTTCTCTTCTGCACTCTTTTTTTAAGAAGCCAGGGTAATGTTAAGAAAAAATGCAAAGCACTCCCATCCTGTATTAGTTTATTAGGGCTGCCATAACAAAGTACCACAAATTGGGAGGTATGTATCTGTTGTTGTACCAGTACTAGGCTGTTTTGACTACTGTGGTGAAATAATGGGTTCTGAAATCAGGCAGAGTGAGGCCTCCCACTTTGTTCTTCCTCTTCAGTAATGCTTTACTTATCTGTGGCCTCTGCCCTTTCCATGTGAAGTTGGTGATTTGTTTCTCCATCTCATTAAAAAATGCCATTGGAATTTGAATCAGGCTTGCATTGTATCTAAAGATCACTTTGGGTAGAATGGACATTTTCATAATGTTGGGTGTCCTATCCATGAGTAAGGTATGTTTTCCCACTTATGTAGGTCTTTTTTGGTTTCTTGCAGTAGTGTCTTACAGTTCTCTTTATATAGGCCTTTTATGTCTCTGGTTAGATTTATTCCTAAGTATTTTATCTTCTTGGGGGCTATTGTAAATGGTATTGATTTGGTGATTTCCTCTTCAACATTCTCTTTTTTGGTGTAGAGGAATCCAGCCCAGCTGATTTTTGTATATTTATCTTGTATCCTGATGCTTTGCTAAACTCTAAGTTCCAGTAGTTTTCTTGTGGATTCTTTGGGGTTTTCTGTGTATAAGATCATATCATCTGCAAACAGAGATACTTTTACTTCTTCCTTACCAATTTGGATGCCCTTTATTTCTTTTTCTAGCCTAATTCCTATGGCTAGGACCTCCAGCAGAATGTTGATTGAGAGTGGTGATAAAGGGCATCCTTGTCTAGTTCCGTTTCTCAAGGGGAATGTTTTCAGACTCTCTCCATTTAGGATGATGTTGACTGTTGACTTTGTATAAATTTGTATAAATGCCCTTTATTATGTTGAGGAATTTTCCTTCTATTCCTATTTTGCTGAGAGTTTTTATCATGAATGGGTGTTGAACTTTGTCAAATGCCTTTTCTGCATCAATTGATAAGATTATGTGGTTCTTGTCTTTTATTTATGTGATGGATTACATCGTTTTTCTCATGTTAAATCATCCCTGCATTTATTATTTTTCATACCTAGTATTAATCCTACTTGGTCATGGTGAATTTTTTTTTTGATATGTTGTTGAACTCTATTGGTTAGAATTTTGTTGAGGATTTTTGCATCTATGTTCATGAGGTATATTGGTAATTTTTTTTTTTTTTCTTTTGGTGTCTTTACCTGGTTTTGGCATCAGGGTTATACTGGCTTCATAGAATGAGTTTGGGAGTATTCTATCCTTCTCTATGCTCTGAAAATCCTGTAGTAGTAGTGGTGTTAACTCTTCTCTGAAAGTTTGGTAGAATTCTTCAGTGAAGCCGTCAGGGCCAGGGCTTTTTTTTTTTCTGTTGGGACTTTTTAAATTACATTTTCAATCTCCTTTTGTTATAGGTTTATTTAGTTGTTCTACATCTGTTTGTGTTAGTTTAGGTAGGTAGTGTGTTTCTAGAAATTTGTTTCCTCTAGGCTTTCAAATTTCTTAGAGTACAATTTTTCATAGTATTCTGTTATGATTCTTTTAATTTCGGTTCGGTGTGTTGTGATATTGCCCATCTCATTTCTTATTTGGGTTATTTGCTTCCTCTCCTGTTTTTTCTTTTGTCAGTTTGGCCAATGGTTTGTTGGTTTTTTGATATTTGAATTCAAAGAACCAGCTTTTGGTCTTGCTAACTCTTTCAATTGTTTTTCCATTCTCTGTTTCATTTAATTCTGCTCTAATTTTTATTATTTACTTTCTTCTGGTGCCTGAGGGCTTCTTTTTCTTCCCTCTTTTAATTTGTTTGAGTTGTAGGGATAATTCTTTGAATTTGGCCCTTTCTTCTTTTTGGATGTGTTTATTTATTGCTATAAATTGACCTCTGAGCACTGCTTTTCCTGTGCCCCAAAGGCTCTGGTAGAAAGTGTTTTCATTCTCATTTGATTCTATAAATTTCTTTATCCCACCCTTAATTTCTTCTATAACGTAGTGGTTTTTTGAGCAAAGTGTTGTTCAGTTTCCATTTGTTTGATTTTTTTTCTTTGCTTTTTCTGTTATTGATTTCTACTTTTATGGCTTTATGTTCAGAAAAGATGCTTTGTAATATTTCTATATTCCGGATTCTGTTAAGGCTTACTTTATGGTCTGATATGTGGTCCATTCTGGAGAATGTTCCATGTGCATTGGAAAAGAAAATATACTTGGCTGCTGTTGGGTGGAGTGTTCTGTATGTCTGTGAGGTCGAGTTGGTTGGTTGTGGCATTTAGATCTTCCATGTCTTTATTGAGCTTCTTTCTGGATGTTCTGTCCATCCCTGAAAGTGGTGGGTTGATGTCTCCTACTGTTACTGTGTAGCTATCTATCTCTTTTTCCAATACTGTTAGAGTTTGTTTTATGTATTTTGGAGCCCTGTCATTGGGTGTGTAAATATTTATTATAGTTATATCCTCCTGGTATATTGACCCTTTAATCATTATATAGTGTCCTTCCTTATCCTTTGTGGTGGATTTTACTTTAAAGTCTATTTTGTCAGAAATTAATATTGTCACTGCTGCTTTTTAAAAAAATTTTTGTTGTGCTTTAAGTGAAAGTTTAGAAATCAAGTCAGTCACTCATACAAGAATTTATACATACCTTGCTGTATACTCCTAATTGCTCTCCCCCTAGTGAGACAGTACACTCATTCCCTCTACTCTCTCTAGTCCATTTGGCCAGCTTCTGACCCCCTCTGCCCTCCCATCTCCCCTCCAGACAGAAGATGCCAACATAGTCTCTTGTATCTACTTGATCCAAGAAGCCCACTCTTCACCAATATCATTTTTAATCCCATTGTCCAGTCCAATCCCTGTCTGAAGAGTTGGCTTTGGGAATGGATCCTGTCTTCGGCTAACAGAAGGTCTGGGGACCACGACCACTGGGGTCCTTCTAGTCTCAGTCAGACCATTAAGTCTGGTCTTTTTACGAGAATTTGGGGTCTGCATCCCGCTGCTCTCCTGTTCCCTCAGGGGTTCTCTTTTGTGTTCCCTGTCAGAGCAGTCATCGGTTGTGGCCGGGCACCATCTAGTTCTTCTGGTCTCAGGCTGATGTAATCTCTGGTTTCTGTGGCCCTTTCTGTCTCTTGGGCTCATAATTACCTTGTTTTGGTTCATTCTCCTTTGTTACAGGTGGGTTGAGACCGATTCATGCAACTTAGATGGCTGCTTGCTAGCGTTTAAGACCCCAGATGCTGGTCTCCAAAATAGGATGCAGAATGTTATCTTAATAGATTTTATTATGCCAATTGACTTAGATGTCCCCTGAAACTATGGTCCCTAAACCCCCGTCCCTGCTACGCTGGCCTTTGAGGCGTTCAGTTTATTCAGGAGACTTCTTTGCTTTTGGTTTACTCCAGTTGTGCTGACCTCTCCTGTATTGTGTGTTGTCTTTCTCTTCACCTAAAATAGTTCTTATTTACTAATTAGTGGAAACCCCTGTCCCTCCCTCCTTCCCTCTTCCCTCTTGTAACCATCAAAGAACATTTTCTTCTCTGTTTAAACTATTTCTTGAGTTCTTATAATAGTGGTCTCATACAATATTTGTCCTTTTGCAACTAATTTCACTTAGCATAATGCCTTCCAGATTCCTCCATGATATGAAATGTTTCATGGATTCGTCATTGTTCTTCATCAATGCGTAGTATCCCATTGTGTGAATATATCATAATTTATTTATCTGTTCATCTGTTGATGGGCACCTTGGTTGCTTATGTCTTTTTGCTATTGTAAACAGTGTTGCAGTGAACACAGGTGTGCATATATCTGTTCATGTAAAGGCTCTTATTTCTCTAGGATATATTTCAAGGAGTGGGATTGCTGGATCGTATGGTAGTTCTATTTCTAGCCTTTTAAGAAGCGCCAAATCAATTTCCAAGGTAGTTGTATCCTTTTACATTCCTACCAGCAGTGTAGAAGCATTCCAGTCTCTCCACAATCTGTCCAACATTTATTTTGTGTGTTTTGGATTAATGCCTGCCTTGTTGGAGTGAGATGGAATCTCATTGTAGTTTTCATTTGCATTTCTCTAATGGCTAATGATCGTGAGCATTTCCTCATGTATCTGTTTGCCACAGGAATATCTTCTTTAGTGAAGTGTCTGTTCATATACCTTGCCCATTTTTTAATTGGGTTATTTGTCTTTTTGTTGTTGAGTTTTTGCAGTATCATGTAGACTTTAGAGATGAGGTGCTGATCAGAAATGTCATAGCCAAAAACTTTTTCCCAGTCTGTGGTAACCTTTTTACTCTTTTGGTGAAGTCTTTGGATGAGCATAGGTGTTTGATTTTAGGAGCTCCCAGTTATACAGTTTCTCTTTTGTATTGTTAGCAATGTTTTGTATACTGTTTATGCCACGTATTAGGGCTCCTAACATTGTCCCTATTTTTTCTTCCATAATCTTTATCATTTTAGATTTTATATTTAGGTCTTTGATCCATTTTGAGTTAGTTTTTGTGAATGGTGTGAGATATGGGTCTTGTTTCATTTTTTTTGCAGATGAATATCCAGTTATGCCAGCACCATTTGTTAAAGAGACTGTCTTTTCCCCATTTAACTGACTTTGGGCCTTTGTCAAATATCAGCTGCTCATATGTGGATGGATTTATGTCTGGATTCTCAATTCTGTTCCATTGGTCTATGTATCTGTTGTTGTGACAGTAGCAGGCTGTTTTGACTATTGTGGTGGTATAACAGGTTCTAAAATCAGGTAGAATGAGGCCTCCCACTTTGTTCTTCTTTTTTCAGTAGTGCTTTATTCGGGGCCTCTTTCTCTTCCACATGAAGTTGGTGATTTGTTTCTCCGTCTCATTAAAAAATGTCTTTGGATTTCAGATCAGAATTGCATTGTATCTATAGATCACTTTTGGTAGAATAGGCATTTTTTACAATGTTAAGTCTTCCTATCCATGAGCAAGGTATGTTTTTCCACTTATGTAGGTCTTTTTTGGTTTCTTGCAGTATTGTCTTATAATTTTCTTTACATAGGTCTTTTACATCTTGGGTCAGATTTACTCCTAGGTATTTTATCTTCTTGGGGGTTACTGTAAATGGTATTGATTTGGTGATTTCCTCTTCGATGTTCTTTTTGTTGGTGTAGAGGAATCCAACTGATTTTTGTATGTTTACCTTGTATCCTGATACTCCGCTGAACTCTTCTATTAGTTTCAGTAGTTTTCTTGAGGATTCTTTAGGGTTTTTTGTACATAAGATCATGTTCTCTGCAAATAGAGATACTTTTACTTCTTCCTTACCAATCTGGATGCACTCCTGCTCTTTTTTGATTGCTGTTTGCTTGACATATTTTTTCAATCCTTCGAGTTTTAGTTTGTGTTTTTAGGTCTAAGGTGTGTCTCTTGTAGGCAGCATATAGAAGGATCATTTTTTTTTTTAATCCATTCTGCCACTGTCTGTCTCTTTATTGGTGCACATTTATATTCATCATAAGTGTTGATAGGTATGAGTTTAGTGCTGTCATTTTGATGTTTTTTGTGTGTTTGGTGTTGACAGTTTTTTTTGTCCACTTAATTTTCAGTGCTGAGTTGTTTTTCTTTTTGTCTTTTTCATTGTTGTTGCTTTTGTATTTGCTGAGTGTTTATGTTTTTCTTGTTTTTTATTTTGATGTGTAGGATTGTTAGTTTCCTTTGTGGTTACCCTAATATTTACCCCTATTTTTCTGTGTCTAAACCAATCTTTTATCTCTTTATATCACCTTGACTTCCTCTCCATATGAAAGATCTATGACTACATTTTTTAGTCCCTCTTTTTTATTTAATGTTGTAATCTTTTAATAATGATGTCTCTGTTTCCCTGTTTTGAGCATTGTAGCTTTGATTTATTTTTGTGATTTCCATGTCTGGCTGGTTGGTATCTGGTTGCTCGTCCTGTGTTCTAGTCTTGGGTTGTTATCTGATGTTATTGATTTTCTAACTAGAGGACTCCCTTTAGTATTTTTGTAATTTTGGTTTGGTTTTTACAAATTCCTTAAACTTCTGTTTATCTGGAAATGTCCTAATTTTGCCTTCATATTTGAGAGAAACAGTTTTGCTGTATATATAATTCTCGGCTAGCTGTTTTTTTCTTCAAGGCTTTATATATGTCATCCCATTGTCTTCTTGCCTGCATGGTTTCTGCTGAATAGTTAGAGTTTAGTCTTATTGACTCTCCTTTGTAGATGACTTTTCATTTATCCCTAGCTGCTCTTAAAATTCTCTCTTTCTCTTTGGTTTTGGCAAGTTCGATTATAATATGCCTTAGTGGCTTTCTTTTGGGACCTACCTTGTGTCAGGTTTGATGAGCATCTTGGAGAGATATCTTCTCATCTTTCATGATATCAGGGAAGTTTTCTGCCAACAAATCTTCAACAGTTCTCTGTATTTTCTGTTATCCTCCTTTGTTCTGGTATTCCAATCACTTGTAGGTTATTCCTCTTGATAGAGTCCCACATAATTCTTAGGGTTTATTCATTTTTTAAATTCTTTTATCTGATTTTGCCTCAAATACGTTGGTTTCAAGTGCTTTATCTTCAGTCTCACTAATTCTGACTTCCATTGCCTCAATTCTGCTATGACTTTCTATTGAGTTGTCTAATTCTGAAATTTTATTGTTAATCTTCTGGATTTTTGTTTGCTGTCTCTCTGTGGACTCTTGCAGCCTATTAAATTTGTCATTATATCCTTCTCTGATCTTAAGTTCCTCTAATGCTTTGTCTGTATGTTGCTTGGCTTGTTCTGCGTTTTGCCTGATGTCTTGAAGAGTTCTATATATTAATCTTTTGTATTCTACCTCTCGTAATTCCAGGAAGTTATCTTCGTCTGGAAGATTTCTTGATTCTTTGTTTTGGAAGCTTGCTGAAGCCATCATGGTGTGCCTCTTTATGTGATTCGTTATTGACTGTTGTCTCCAAGGCATCAATAAGTTATTGTATTTGTTTATTTTATGTTTGCTTACTGTGTCCTAGCTTCTTGTTTTCTTTTAATATACCCAGATAGGCTGTTCAAATGAGCTAAGTTGATTATTGGTGCCTTTGAAGTTCTAACGCCCTGCCACCAGGTGGTTAGAGCTGTTACTAGGCATATCAGCCCAGGAGTCTGTTTATTTTTCTTGTATGGATTCATCTTAGGTGTCCAGGTATTCAGTCACCAAGTGTGTGATGCAGGCTCTCACCTACAGTCTTAGACAAACAGGGGCACTTGCTGTAGGTAGAGGAATCTGGGTGAAGTAGGGGGTCACCTGCTGAGCAAAGCAAGGGGCTGACAACCGCCCCTGAGTGTCTGTGAGGAAAGCATGTCCTTGTTTCCTAGAGTGCATAGGTGGTGGGTCTTGCAGCCAGACTATGGGCACCCAGTGCTGTTGACTGTAAGGACTGGAAGTCACCACTTATCCTTGAACCCCTGTCCCGGGTGGCTAGATGGCATGGGTGGAGCCACCAGTCCCCAGGCCCCTGATGTGGGTAGGTGACGACCATGCTTAATAGGCAGAGCAAATGTCAGGATCCTGCCTCTCCAGCATATAGCTGAAACAGTTGAAGCTAGACTTCAGGTATATACCTTGTTTTACTGTGCTAAGGAGGGCCTACACTGTTGAAATGGACCCACACAGGTCTATGTGGGGTGAAAGGCATTCAAAGTCTGTGGACTGCTTATACCTGTGCCTAGGCAAAGGAAGTGTTTCTGCCCTGAGTTCTCGGCTGAGGGAGCCAGGAGATTATTTTTCCCCTGTTTAATTTGTTCCTTTTCAGTGCTAGGAGAATGGCTCAGAGCACACAACAGGTCCTACTTCCGGCCCAGGGAAACTGGCTGTCACTGAAGCCCAGTGCGGACCAGGGAGGGGTCAGGAAAATGGGAGAGACCTTTTACCCCAAAGAGGTGTTTTTTGGTCCATGTGGTAGATTAGACTTACGTACTTATCTTTTGCCAGTTGAGGGCTGCTTCTCACTGGTTCTGGAGGGTTGAGCAGACTCTCCACGGCTTGGTCTCTCCCGACATGGAAAACACATCCCAAATGCTACTTACTGCTTGCTTAACTGTGCTGGTGCCAGTGGATCCAGCCTGTGTGGTGCCAGTTCCCACCTGGTCAGTTCTGGCAACTCCTTGCTGCTTCTGGACCATCTCTCCTTCCCCCTGCTGCTCAGTTTGAGTCCTCAACTTTGCCTTAGATGTTCAGGGCTCCTAGATTGTCATATATAATCGATTCACTTGTTTTTTGGGGTCTCCGTTGTAAGAGAGACCACAGGAAGCGCCTGACTAGTCCACCATCTTGTCCCTACCTCCCCAAGCCTGTGGGAACTCTTCTATTGCTGTCCCCACTGCCTGGGCTGCTCTCTCTATCCACCACCACCCCTCTTTCCACCCACATCTTCACATGACCACCTTTTGTCACCAAGGCTCAGCCCAGACATCACCTTTTCAGTGAGAGCTTCCTTGGCCCTATCAAACCAAATCTGCACCCCTCCCCTTTATGCATTCTCTGTCACAGCATCTGCTTTATAGTGTTCACAGCACATATCACTATGTGAAATTATTTTGTTTACTTATTTATTGACTATCTCCCCCATTATACTGTATGTACCAGAAAAATAGGAACCTTTTCTTTCATATTCACCACTGTGACTCAAGTGTTTGGCACAAAGTAGGTGTTCAATAAATATTTGTTACATGAATGAATGTTTTCTCAACTGGTTCCACTGTCATTTACCTACAGTAGGTCAAACGCTTGACCCCATGCACTAGTTTCTCCAGCTAAAATAATAAATGGTGATGGTAGTATTTGCCACCTAACTCAGTATAGTAGGTATACAATGAAAATGTTCTTTACTTATCAGGTGAAATTCTGACTTTATTTTTTAAAGTAATTTCTTTCTCTGTTCCATTCGATGTTCCTAGAAAGTGACTGAGATATACCAGTTCAAATTCAAATACGCAAAAGAAGGAGCCACTATGGACTTTGACAGGTAGAATCTATAATTGTTTAATGAACATGATAAATATATGGGGTTGAGGTAAACATAAGCTTCTTGAAACCAGAGATATGTCCTGTACTTCTTTTGTAACTTCCTGTAACTCTAAAAAAAAAACCGTTATTATAAAAAGGGACTGTAATAAATTTTTTTTTTAATTTCTGAAATCCACAGGTAAAGCTAGTGGGAGTAGAGGGTTCCTTCTTTCCTTCTTCTCTTCAATGGTAGTGTTTGTAGGATCTAAGACAAGTTTCGTGGTTAAGAGCTCTAAGTCCCAAGGTAGAAAGACCTACTTTGAACCCTAGCTCTGATAATTACTGGCCATATAACTATGGATATAAAACTCAACCTCCCTACATATTAGTGTTCTTAGCTGCACTATGGAGGTAATAATAATATCTACCTTATAGAGTCACAGTGATTATTAAATATTAATACATGTATAAAGCTTTGCCCATGCCTGGCACCTAATAAACACTCAATAAATGGTACCTAATTTTTTTTTTTAATGGTAAAAAAAAAAAAAAAATTTTTTTTTTTTTTAATGGTAGTGGTGATGATGGTGGTGGCCTTTGGAGGCACAGCAGTGGAAATTATATTAATAAGTTTGTGTAAAAAAAAAAAATTTTTTTTTTTTTTAATGGTAGTGGTGATGATGGTGGTGGCCTTTGGAGGCACAGCAGTGGAAATTACATTAATAAGTTTGCGTACATGGTGCTGATTGAAGAACTTCATAAGGCTCTATCCACTAACGCAAAGTTTCTCAATTTCTATATCAAGATATTGATCTTCTCAGCCCTCAGTATAGCCAGGCAGGGCCTCCGGTAGATGAAATCCCTGAATTTTTTGCCAACAGATGCAAATGGTTTCATCTGCTTGTCCCTGCGATACAAATATCATTTTCTATGTATGTCCTTGTATGGAAGAGGGTAGAAAGCACTGCATTTTCCTATCAAATCTAAAATTCTAAGTTTTCAATATATGAGTGGATTAAGGAGCAAAGACAAGGACATTTTCTCAGTAGGTCCCCAGTGCAGATGTTTTTTTTTTGAGGAATAACATTTTTTCCTCTTCGAGTAGCTTTTGGATGTGGTCATCAGATCAGCCGGAAAGTTAGTGAGCTAAGGGTAGCTGATGAGATGGAATATAAGCAGAGGGGCGAGATGATGGTGAAATGCCCACTGCCGTTGAGTCAATTCTAACTCATAGCGATTCTATAGGACAGAGTAGAACTGCCCCATAGAGTTTCCAAGGAGCAGCTGGTGGATTTGAACTGCCGACCTTTTGGTTAGCAGCCAAATGCTTAACCACTGTGCCACCGGGGTCCCATTGCCCTGGATGGTAGAGCACTCCGATTTAGGGGGATAGGAGCTACTGAGAGGAATGACTGAAGAGAAACATGGCCTCAGTCTCAGTTTTCCCTACTATTAGCTCTGTCTCACCACTTACCTCTCTCCAAGATTCATCTCCTTAAATTATCCTCTCATTTGTAAAACTTACAGACAACACTAGGAGTGTGAAGAGGAGGTAAGTTCTGGAAATGAGAATTAAAATGATATTAATCATCATTAGCTATCATCTATATAGCAGTTTACAGATTATACAGTACTTTTCATACATATATCTCATAAAAAACAGCTGTCTTTTACTCTCTAAAACTCAAACATAAGTAGTAATAACAAGACTATGACCAGATTGATGTCTTTTGCTCTGAGGGCACACATCCCAAGAGGTGAGGACTGAAACAAAAATGGCCAAAGGTAGTGCATATTACTAATTTCCTAGAAACCAAAGGTAGGCATTTGTTTAAAGGATTGTTCCCACAAAATTACCTTATCAACTCTTCCACAGTAAACATAATTTCCCTTTTAGAAGAATGCAGGGGATTTCTGAATATGATTTTACTGATGTATATTGAAGCATCCCACGAGCTACATGGCTATAACCCTTCATTCTCATTACCTATATTACCTATATTCAGATTGGTTAAATCAGGGTCATAAAGCTTTAAGTTTGTTCACAATTGAGAAAGGAGATAATATATTCACTTAATAAATGTTTGCTTTATAAATTCACACTGATTCCAAAGATCAGTTAGAACAATACCCAACAGTTCATTTACTTAGGATTATTTTTTCAGTGCTGAGTGCGTACTATGCATAAGGCACTGTGCAAATATATTGTCTGTCTTGGAAATTACTCAGATGTGAAATGTGAGCTGGAAAGAGAAAACTTATTAGACTTGGGAGGTAATTTAGTCTAATATGTTCATTCCTGAATTAATTAAACAAATGTTTATTGAGTACTTACTGTAGCAGGGCCCCAAACTAGGTATTGCGGAGATAAAAGATACAGCCACTCACAGTCTGGTGGGAAACAGACAAACAATTATCTTGAGGCATAAAACGTGGATCTTATTAGGGAAGATTTCCTTGAAGAGGTGACCATGAGCTAGGTATTAAAGGATGAATTCAGGAGAGTCAGGAAGAGAAGTAGGAAAAGTACATTTCAAGCAAAGGAAGCAGCGTATGCAAATGCACATGAGTGAGAGAAAACTGGTAGTAACTGCAGATGCAGGTGGAGGTGAGGGCAGGGCTGGTCATGAAAGGCACAGTACACACCATTCTCAAGTTTAATGGAGGTCATAGAAGAATTTTAAGCAGGGAAGTGACACGAGCAGATTTCCCTATTAGGAATAGTATTTGGGCAGTGGTATGATGGCACTAAAAAAAAAAAAAAGGAGAATGTTTAGCAGTGTGGACAAGAATGAAAGTAGGAAAAATAGTTAGATAGACATTGTGGTAATCCATGCAAGACATGAGAAGGGTATGCCTTTGAGAGATAACCAGATGGTAGAAAGGCCCAGAGCTGGTGATTGATTTAATAGTTGGGGAAGTGCAAAAATGTCTGTAAGCTTGTCTCACAAATGAGCCAACTGACCTAGAGTATCTAAATGACTTGACCGAGGTAGTTCAGCTAGTTAGCAGCAGAGCCAATATTAGATACCAGAAAAAAAAAAAAAATTGCCATCGAGTTGATTCTGACTCATAGCAACCCTGTAGGACAGAGTAGAACTGCCCCACAGGGTTTCCAAGGATTTGCTGGATACGAACAGCTGACCTTTTGGTTAGCAGCCTGAGCTCTTAACCACTGCACTAGCAGGGCTCCATATTAGATACCAGGTCTCCTAATTCCAAATCCATTGTTCTCACTATTATAGTATTTGGTTATTTGTAAATAAAATTTTTAAAAATCAGATCATATTTAAAATACTTTAGGGGAACTTGCTGCTACTATATTCTTTGTATACATGTTGAAAACGTTACTAATTTACGTTCTAAAAATAGCCTCAAAAATGTTCTGATGTTTATGTTTATTTGATCATATAGTCTAAATTTTTGTTCTGTTTTGGGATATATTGTCAATATTGTATATGATTGAAAAGTATGCTGTTTTTCTCTGTGGTTGTAGCACCAGTACAAGCTTTGAAAGTGGGACAAACAGTGAAGATATTAAGAAAGCCAGTGTTCTACTGATCCGTAAATTGTATATACTTATGCAGAACCTTGGACCCCTTCCTAATGATGTTATACTTACGATGAAACTTCACTACTATAATGAGGGTAGGTGGACACCTCTAGTGAAATTTTTCTTTCTTTTTTTTTTACTATTGTACTTTAGATGAAGGTTTACAGAACAAACTAGACTCTCGTTAAACAGTGCACATATCGTTTTGTGGCATTGGTTACCAACCCTACAACATGTCAGCACTCTCCCTTCTTGACCTTGAGTTCAAATTCTTTAAGTGCTGAACTAATATTTTATGTAAATAGGATTTTATGAGTACCCGAAAGAGATGTCTGTTGCTACAAATGAAAGATTAATATGAGTTGTTCTATTGAAACGCTCGTTATTTTATGGATTTCTGTCCTTTTCATTTTGCAGTGACCCCAAATGATTACCAACCTCCTGGTTTTAAAGAAGGGGTGAACTCACACTTCCTACTATTTGAGGGGGAGCCTGTCAACTTGCAAGTGGGATTGGTCTCCACTGGCTTTCACAGCATGAAAGTAAAAGTCACGACTGAGGTCACCAGAGTGTCTGATTTGGAGAACAACGTCTTTCAGGAGAACAACACTACTGAGATCGCCCATCAAGGCCTAGACTGTGATGAGGAGGAGGAGGAATGCAACAATCATGTAAGGCAAAGCTTTTGATCTTCTATTGCTTCGGTTCAACATGATTGACATTTTTCAGTTCCTACACTGGTCATGTCACAGTAACAGGGTCCAGTGAAGTGTGCCAGATATAAAAACTGAGAACTAGCCCCTAACATCAAGGAGTTTTTAGTTTAAAAAAGTACAGTCTTAGTTATCTAGTGCTGCTATAACAGAAGTACCACAAGTGGATGGCTTTAACAAATAGAAATTTGTTTCCTCACAGTTTAAGAGGCTAGAAGTCCGAATTCAGAGTGTTGGCTCTAGGGAAGGCTTTCTCTTTCTGTTGGCTCTGGAGGAAGGTCTTTGTTCTCTTTCTACACCTGTGGGCCAGTGTTCCTTGGAGATCTCCATGTGTCTTGGCATCAATCTTCCCCTGCGTCTAGGAGGTTCTCAACACAAGGACTCCAGGTCCAAAGGACGCACTGCGTTCCTGGCTCTTCTTTCTTGGTTGTAGTGAGGTCCTTCTGCTCTTTGCTTGCTTATGTCTCCTTTTATCTCCTGTAAGATAAAAGGTGTGACTCAAGCAAGGGTGTGATTTGAGTAGGGGTCTGAATTGAATCACATCCTCTTGTCAAGATACACCCCAGGTCCCTGGACACCCTTTTAGATCAGTAATGAAGTCACTTCTGAGGTTCAACCTTTAGCCAAAGGTTAGATGGGCCCATAAAACAAAACGAGACTAAAGGGGCACAATAGCCCAGGGGCAAGGACTAGAAAGCAGGGCACAAGAAAGCTGGTAATAGGGAACCCAAGGTTGAGGAAGGAGAGTGTTGATATGTCATGGGCTTGTTAACCAGTGTCATAAAACAATACGAGTACTAACTAATGAGAAGCTAGTTTGTTCTGTAAACCTTCATTTAAAGTATAATAAAACAAAACAAAACAAAATGGAGGACAACCACACAATACTGAGAATCATGGCCTAGTCACATTGACACATATTTTTGGCGCACAGTTCAATCCATGACATTCCACTCTCTGGCCCCCCAAATTCATGTCCTTGCCACGTGTAAAACACATTCACTCCGTCATATCATCCCAAAAGTCTTCAATAGATTCTAAGTCTAAAATCTCATTTTCTGAATCATCTAAATCAAATATAAGTTAGACTTGAGGCGTATTCCATCCTGGGACAAGATTCTTTCCCGTCTGTGAACCTGTTAAATCTAGATTGCAAGTAACCTGGTTCCAAAGTACAATAGTGGAACAGGAGAAATTGGAGGGAAATAAGGGATAACAGGCACCAAGCAAGTCTAAAACCCAACAGAATAATTTACATTAGTTCTCAAGGCTTGAAAATAATCTTCTGTTCTCTGAGACCATCTAGGCAGTGGCCCTGCCCTCTAGACTCTGGGTGTTGGCCATGCTCTCTGGTTCTGGTAGAATCCCCTCAGCCCTGGGTTTCAGCTCCTCCTTCCAGGCCCACTGAGATGGCAACTCTGCTCTCTCAGCTTTGGGTGACCCCATTCTCCTAGTCCATCTGAGTGGCAATTCCACCCCCTCAGCCCTGGCAGGCTCTGTTCTTCTGCCCTTGGGCATGGCAGCCTTGTCCCCTTGGCTTTGGGCGGCGGCCTCATCCCCCTGGCACACCTTAATGGCAGCCCCATACTCTGGAACTGAGTTGGCTAAGATCCGACTCTTTGAAACCTAGGAGGGTGTGGCCCCATCCTTTGAGATCTAGGAAACTGTGACCCTGCCTATTGAAACCAAGAAGGCCTGACTTCCTGTGCTCCTTCCAACAGTTCTACTGATCTTTGAACTGCTCCCAGGATGGTCCTTTTCTTGGAGAACAACAGATGTAGCTCCTTTGGCCTATTTCCTGCTGTAGAATTCCAAGAGGCAGACAGTTTTCTTTCCTTTTGTCCTTTCTGTTTCCTTCAGTCTAAACTGATGGCTTAATCTCTTTAACAAAAGTTTATGTACCCATGTCCTTGGTGAAAAATCTACGACACGTGTCCTTAGTTTGTACAATAGAATTTTCCAAATCTTTAAGTTTTGTTTTCATTTTGCAGTTCGTTTTTAAGCCCATCTCTTCCCTCTCGCATTTTAGTATAAGCAGAAAGGGGAAGCCACACATTCCCTTTAAGATTAGCTTAGAAATCTTCTCAGCCAAATATTAAAGTTCATTGCTTACAAGTTTTACCTTGCACCAAACATTTCAGCGTAATTCTGACAAGTTCTTTGCCACTGCCTAAAAAACGCTGCCCTTCTTCCATTGTCCAATCGCATGTTCATCATTTTCTTTTAAAGTCTCACCAGAAGCACATGTAACGTCCACATTTCTAGCAACATTCTGTTGCTTGCACCGTATGTATTCTATAAGATGATAGAGACTTTCTCTGTGTCTCCCCTCACTTCCTCCTGAACCCTCACCAGTATTGCCTTTAATGTCCATAATTCCACCAACAGTCTTTTCAAGGAAATCTAACCTTTTGCTATTACGCACCTTAAAACTCTTCCAGCCTTTACCCATTACCCGATTCTAAAACTGCTTCCACATTTTAGGTATCTGTTAGAGCAGCAACCCACTCTTCTGGTACCAAATTATGCCTTAGTACCTAGTGCTGCTATAACAGAAATACTACAAGTAGATGGCTTTGGCAATCAAATTTACTTTCTTACAGTTTAAGAGGCTAGAAGTCCAAATTCAGAGTGCTGGCTCTAGGGAAGACTTTCTCTGTTGGCTGTGCAGGAAGGTCCTTGTCTCCTTTCAACATCTGTTGGCCTGGCATTCCTTGGAGATCTCCATGTGTCGTGTGTCTGGCATCAGTCTTCCCTTGGGCCTAGGAAGTTCTCAGTGCAGGAACCCTGGGTCCAAAGGATGCATTCCAGTCCAGGCTGTTCTTTCTTGGTTGTAGTGAGGTCCATCTCCTCTCTGCTTCTTTCTCTGTCCTTATATCTCTTGTAAGATAAAAGGTATGACTCAAGCAAGAGTGTGACTTGAGTAAGGGTGTGAGTTAAGTAAGGACATGACTCAAATAAGGGTGTGACTCAAGATAAACCCCTCCCTGATCCTGCCTCATTAATATATAAAGGTTAGGATTTACAACACATCACAAAATGGAAGATAATTACATCAGATCACAAAATGGAGGAAAACCACACAATACTGGGAATCATGGCCTAGCGGAGTTGACACATAATTTGGGGGGACACAATTCAATCCATGACAAGTACTGTCTTCAAGAAGAAGATAAAACTTTGTTAATGAAATTGTCTGTGACTAGGAGAAAAAAAGACTTTCCAATATACTTCTTTTGTAAAAGGTACCAATAAATTTAGAAAATTTATGAATTTTCTTTCTTTCTTTTATAAATAATGCATTTTTGGAAATTTTTATTGTGTGGTAAAATATACATAACTTAAAATTAACGTTTTAACCATTTTTGAGTGTACAATTCGGTGGCGTTAAGTACATTCATAGTGTTGTGTAACCATCACTACTATCTATTTCCAGATCTTTTTTATCGTCTCAAACAGGAACTCTATACCCATTAAACAATAACTCTCCATTACCTCCTCCCCACAACCCCTGGAAACCTCTATGAATTTGCCCATTCTAGGTACCTCATGCAAGTGGAATTATGCAATATTTGTTCTTTTGTGTCTGGCTTATTTTTATTTTACTTAGCATAATATTTTCAAGGTTCATCCATGTTGCAACAAGACTGTTTTTTATCTATCATGAAAAAGTATTGGATTTTGTCCAATACTTTGTTATGCATTGTTATGCATCAATTGAGATGATCATGTGTTTTTCTTCCCTTTATTCTATTAATGTAGTGTATTACATTGATTGATTTTCATACGTTGAACCATCCTTGCATTCCTGGAGTAAACCCCACTTAGTCATGGTGTATAATCCTTTTAATATACTGCTGAATTTGGTTTGTTAGTATTTTGCTGAGGACATTTGCATCTATATTCATAAAAGATATTGGCCTATAGCTTTTTTTTTTATGTCATGTGTTTTTCCAGCTTTGGTATCATGATAATAATGCTTGCCTCATAAAATAAGTTAGGATGTGTTCCCTCCTGTTCTATTTTTTTTTTTAAGACTTTGAAAAATATTGATATTAATTCTTCTTTAAATTCACCATCCAGCAGCTCTAGTAATGTCACAGCCATCCCCACCACCATGTCAGGGCAAAGAAATGGGGGATGGTAGCCAGTTAGTGCATGTGGCTCACCTAGAAGAGATCATCACCCTATCCTTTTGTAATGCACTCCCTGGTTAATGTAAGCATCCAGTTAGGTTCCAGAGTTCCAAAATAGTTGATTCCAATTGCTATTTCTAGTTCAGTTGTTGTTTTAGTGAAGGGACCAACCTCTAGAGCTTCCTACTCTACCATCTTATATGATATCCCTTTCTTTGATCTATTTTGAGTTGATTTTTGCATTAGGTGTAATGTAAGGGCCCGAATTCATTCTTTTGCATGTGGATTTCCAGTTTTCCCAGTACCATTTTGTTGAAAAGACCGCCGTTTCCCCATTAAATAGTCTTAGAACCTTTGTCAAAAATCAGCTGGACATATATGTAAGTGTTTATTTCTAGACTTTCTGTTGTATTCCATTGATATATATGTCTGCCCTTATACCAGTACCATACTAATAAATTTAGAAATTGAGAAGTGTGAGCCCTCCAACTCCAAAGTAATATTTTTCATATTTAAAAAATATATTCTAGTTACATATTTATACTCACCTGATGTATAAATGAATTCTTGATTACTTGAGGTAATTGGGTGGAGGGGATTGGGAGATAAAAATGTTATAGATTAACCAACCAAAGTGAAATAAAAATGTTAGTCAACGCTTAGTTATGTGAGAGAAACTTTGAGGATAGGTCACTGGGGGAAAGCCAGGAGGCTGACAGGGTTGGAGCCAGTGGAGCCAAACAGGCAGGACTTTGAGCCCTTTACATTCCTGCTTCCTTCAATGGAGACATGGAATTGAGTACATGCTAGGGCCTCACTGTACCTTAAGTAAATGCAGGCCCTTAACTGGCTGTTGTCTAGGTAATAATGTTTGCTGTATGCCAACATTGTATTAAAAGGGTTCTGAGTTAGACAAAAAGAATTTTTAGATTCTTCTGCTTAGTGGGAAGGGATGTTATAAAATCTCCTCAGGAGATATTTTGAGATTAGAATAATAATTTACTTGTTTAAGATAGTTTGAGTTCTACTTAAAGACAGAAGAATGTACTTGTTAACTTCTGAAGTTTCCTTCTAGTTCTTTAACTCTGTGTTATTTTTAATATATTGAAAAGTGGTCCTGGTCTTAATGTAAATTATATAATCAAACAAACAACTTTTTTTTTTTTGTAAGTATTTTTACACTGTCAGAGATGATAATGGCTTTAATTTTGGCACAACTTTCTTCTGATTGCATTCAAGGAAGATATAGCTAACATTTTGTTCTTAGGTGCCGTGGAGCCCATTCCAACTCTTGATGACCCTATGTATAACAGAAGGAAACACTGCCTGGTCCTGCACCATCCTCAAAGTTGTTATGCTTGAGCACATTTTTGAAGCTACTGTGTCAATCCATCTCATTGAGGGTTCCTCTCTTTCGCTGATCCTCTGTTTTATCAAGCATGATGTCCTTCTCCAGGGACTGGTTCCTCCTGATAACATGTGCAAAGTATGTGAGACAAAGTCTCGTCATCTTTGCTTCTAAGGAGCATTCTGGCTATACATCTTACAAGACAGATTTGTTCATTCTTTTGGAAGTCCGTGGTATATTCAGCACTCTTTGCCAGGCGTCAATTCTTCTTAGGTCTTCCTTACTCATTGTCCAGCTTTCGTATGCGTATGAGGCGATTGAAAATACCAAGGCTTGGGTCAGATGCACCTTAGACCTTAAAGTGACATCTTTGCTTTTTAACAGTTTAAACAAGTCTTTTGCAGCAGATTTTTCTAATGTAACATGTTGTTTCCCTCACGTGTCTGTCAGTTTGTCGTACCGTGGGGGCTTGCTTGTTGCTGTGATGCTGGAAGCTATGCCACCAGTATTCAGATACCAGCAGGGTCACCCATGGAGGACAGACTTCAACTGAGCTTCCAGACTAAGACAGACTGGGAAGAAGGATCTGCAGTCTACTTCTGAAAAGCATTAGCTGGTGAAAACTTTATGAATAGCAGCAGAACATTGTCTGATATAGTGCTGGAAGATAAGTCCCCCAGGTTGGAAGGCACTCCATAGGTGACTGGGGAAGAGCTGCCTCCTCAAAGTAGAGTCAACCTTAATGACATGGATGGAGTAAAGCTTTCAGGACCTTCATTTGCTGATGTGGCATGACTCAAAATGAGAAGAAACAGCTGCAAACATCCATTAATAATCGGAACCTGGAATGTACGAATTATGAATCTCGGAAAGTTGGAAATCATCAAAAATGAAATGGAATGCATAAACATCAATATCCTAGGCATTAGTGAGCTGAAATGGACTGGTATTGGCCATTTTGAATCAGACAATCATATAGTCTACTATGCTGGGAATGACAACTTGAAAAGGAATGGTGTTGCATTCATCGTCAAAAAGAACATTTGAAGATCTATCCCGAAGTACAACACTGTCAGTGATAGGATAATATCCATACGCCTACAAGGAAGACCAGTTAATATGACTATTATTCAAATTTACACACCAACCATTAGGGCCAAAGATGAAGAAATAGAAGATTTTTATCAGCTGCTGCAGTCCGAAATGGATCAAACATGCAATCAAGATGCATTCATAATTACTAATGATTGGAATGCGAAAGTTGGAAACAAAGAAGAAAGATCAGTAGTTGGAAAATATGGCCTTGGTGATAGAAGCAATGCTGGAGATCGAATGATAGAATTTAGCAAGACCAACGACTTCTTCATTGCAAATACTTTCTTTTACCGACATAAATGGCAACTATACACATGGACCTTGCCAGATGGAACACACAGAAATCATGTTGACTAAATCTGTAGAAAGAGACAATGGAAAAGCTCAGTATCATCAGTCAGAACAAGGCCAGGGGCTGACTGTGGAACAGACCATCAATTACTCAGATGCAAGTTTAAGCTGAAACTGAAGAAAATCCGAGCAAGTCCATGAGAGCCAAAATATGATCTTGAGTGTATCCCACCTGAATGTAGAGATCATCTGAAGAATAGATTTGATGCATTGAACACTAGTGACTGAAGACCAGACGAGTTGTGGAATGACATCAAGGACATCATCCATGAAGAAAGTAAGAGGTCATCGAAAAGACAGGAAAGAAAGAAAAGACCAAGATGGGTGTCAGAGGAGACTCTGAAACTTGATCTTGAACGTCGAGCAGCTAAAGCAAAAGGAAGAATTGATGAAGTAAAAGAACTGAACAGAAGATTTCAAAGGGCAGCTTGAAAAGAAAGTAAAGTATTATAATGACATGTGCAAAGAGCTGGAGATGGAAAACCAAAAGGGAAGAACACGCTCGGCGTTTCTTAAGCTGAAAGAACCGAATTAAAAATTCAAGCCTTGAGTTGCAATACTGAAGGATTCTATGGGGAAAATATTAAACGACTCAGGAAGCATCATTATACAAAAGAATTGGTCAATGTTCAGCCATTTTAAGAGGTAGCATATGATCAGGAACCAATGGTGCTAAAGGAAGAAGTCCAAGCTGCTCTGAAGACATTGGCAAAAAAACAAGGCTCCAGGAATTGATGGAATATCAGTTGAGGAGTTTCAACAAACAGATGCATCGCTGGAGGTGCTCACTTGTCTATGCCAAGAAATACGGAAGACAGCTTCCTGGCCAACTGACTGGAAGACATCCATATTTATGCCTATTCCCAAGAAAAGTGATCCAACCGAATGTAGAAATTATAGAACAATACCACTAATATCACACACAAGCAAAATTTTGCTGAAGATCATTCAAAAACGGCTGCAGCAGTGTATTGACAGAGAACTGCTGGAAATTCAGGCTGGTTTCAGAATAGGACGTGGAACCAGGGATAGCAGATGGATCCTGGCTGAAAGCAGAGAATACCAGAAGGATGTTTACCTGTGTTTTATTGACTATGCAAAGGCATTCAACTGTGTGGATCATAACAAATTATGGATAACATTGCGAAGAATGGGAATTCCAGAACACTTAATTGTGCTCATGAGGAACCTTTACATCAAGAGGTAGTTGTTCGGACAGAACAAGGGGATTCTGATTGGTTTAAAGTCAGGAAAGGTGTGTGTCAGGGTTGTATTCTTTCACCATACCTATTCAATCTGTATGCTGAGCAAATAATCTGAGAAGCTGAACTATATGAAGAAGAATAGGGCATCAGGATTGAAGGAAGACTCATTAACAACCTGCGTTATGCAGATGACACAACCTTGCTTGCTGAAAGTGAAAAGGACTTGAAGCACTTACTAATGAAGATCAAAGACCACAGCCTTCAGTATGGATTGCATCTCAACATAAAGAAAACAAAAATCCTCACAACTGGACCAATGAGCAACATCATGACAAACGGAGAAAAGATTGAAGTTGTCAAGGATTTCATTTTACTTAGATCCACAATCAAGAGCCATGAACGCAGCAGTCAAGAAATCAAAAGACGCATTGCATTGGGTAAATCTGCTGCAAAGGACCTCTTTGAAGTGTTGAAGAGCAAAGATATCACCCTGAAGACTAAGGTGCACCTGACCCAAGCCATGGTATTTTCAATCACATCGTATGCATGTGAAAGCTGGACAATGAATAAGGGAGACTGAAGAAGAATTGACGCCTTTGGATTGTGGTGTTGGCGAAGAATATTGAATATACCATGGACTGCCAGAAGAAAGAACAAATCGATCTGTCTTAGAAGAAGTACAACCAGAATGCTCCTTAGAAGCAAGAATGGTGAGACTGCGTCGTATGTACTTTGGACATGTTGTCAGGAGGGATCAGTCCCTGGAGAAGGACATCATGCCTTGGCAAAGTACAGGGTCAGCGGAAAAGAGGAAAACCCTCAACGAGGTGAATTGACACAGCGGCTGCAATGATGAGCTCAAACATAACAATGATTGTGAGGATGGCGCAGGACTGGGTAGTGTTTCGTTTGTTGTGCATAGGGTCGCTATGAGTTGGAGCCGACTCGACGGCACCTAACAACAACAAAAACAACAATATGTTGTTTAGTTTCTTGACTACTGCTTCCATGGGCGTTGATTATAGATCCAAGTAAAATGAAATCCTTGACAACTTCTGTCTTTTCTCCTTTTATCATGACGTTGCTTATTGGTCCAGTTGTGAGGATTTTGTTTTCTTTTTGTTGAGGTGTAATCCATACTGAAGGCTGTACACCTTGATCTTCATCCGTAAGTGCTTCAAGTCCTCTTCACTTTCAGCAAGCAAGGTTGTGTCATCTCTATAGCACAGGTTGTTAATGAGTCTTCCTCCACTCCTGATGCCCTGTTCTTCATATAGTTCAGCTTCTCAGATTATTAGCTCAGCATACGGATTGAATATGTAAGATGAAAGGATTCAAGCCTTACACACACCTTTCCTGACCTTAAACCACGCAGCATCCTTTTGTTCTGACCAAATGACAGCCTATTGGTCTATGTACAGGTTCCTCATGAGCACAATTAAGTGTTCTGGAATTCCCATTCTTTGCAATGTTATCCATAATCCATTATGATCTAAACAGTTGAATGACTGCGTAGTCAGTGAAACACGATAAACATCTTTCTGGTAGTCTCTGCTTTTAGCCAGGATCCATCTGACATCAGCAATGACATCCCTGATTCTGAACCTAGCTTGAATTTCTGGCAGTTCCCTATCAATGTACTGCTGCAGCCACTTTCGAATGATCTTCAGCAAAATTTTACTTGCATGTGATATTAATGATATTGTTGGATAATTTCCACATTCTGTTGGATCACCATACTTTGGAATAGGTATAAATAAGGATCTCTTCATTTGGCCAGGTAGCTGTCTTCTGAATTTCATGGTATAGATGAGTGAGCACCTCCAGTGTTACATCTGTTTGTTAAAGCATCTCAGTTGGTATTCCATCAATTTCTGGAGCCTTGTTTTTTGCCAGTGAGTTCAGTGCAGCTTGAACATCTTCCTTCAGTACCATAGTTATTGATCATATGCTACTTCCTGAAATGATTGAACGTCAACCATTTCTTTTTGGTACAGTGACTCTGTATTCCGTCCATCTTCTTTTGATGTGTCCTGCGTTGTTCAGTATTTTCCCCATAGAATCCTTCAGTATTGGAACTTGAGGCTTGAATTTCTTCTTCAGTTCTTTGAGCTTGAGAAAAGCTGAGGCTGTCCTTCTCTTTTGGTTTTCTAACTCCAGGTCTTTGTACATGTCGTTATAATACTTTGTCTTCCCGAGCCTCCCTTTGAAATCTTCTGTTCAGCTCTTTTACTTCATCATTTCTTCCTTTTGCTTTAGCTACATGATGTTCAAGAGCAAGTTTCAGAGGCTCTTCTGACATCCATTTTGGTCTTTTCTTTCTATCCTGTCTTTTTAATGACCTCTTGCTTTCTTCATGTATGATGTCCTTGATGTCATTCCACAACTCGTCTGGATTTCAGTCATTAGTATTCAGTGCATCAAATCTGTTCTTAACATGGTCTCTAAATTCAGGTGGGGTATACACAAGGTCGTACTTTGGCTCTGATGGACTTGTTCTAATTTTCTTCACCTTCCACTTGAACTTGCATATGAACAATTGACATTCTGTTCTGCAGTCGGCCCCTGGCCTTGTTCTGTCTCCTGATTTTGAGCTTTTCCGTCATCTCTTCCCACAGATGTAGTCAATTTGATTACTGTGTATTCCATCAGGCTAGGCCCACACGTATAGTCACCATTTATGTTGGTGAAAAAGGTAGTTGCAATGAAGAAGCCACTTACCTTAGATAGCTAGTGCTGCTGTAACAGAAATACCACGTGGTTGGCTTCAAGAAACAGAAGTTTATTCTTGTACAGCCTAGTAAGTTAGAAGTCCAAATTCAGGGTGCCAGCTTCAGGGGAAGATTTTCTGTCTCTGTAGGCTCTGGGGGAAGGTCCTTGTCATCAATGTTCCCTGGTCAAGGAGCTTCTCAGTGCAAGGACCCTGGGTCCAAAGGACACACTATTCTCCTGACTTGTTTCTTGGTGGTATGAGGTCCCCTGTCTCTGCTTGCTTCTCTCTTTTATGTGTCAAAACAGATTGGCTCAAGACACAACCCAGTCTTGTAGATTGAGTCCTGCCTCATTACATAACTTCTGCCTATTCCATCTCACTAACATCACAGAGGTAGGATTTACAACACAGGAAAATCCCATCAGATGACAAAATGATGGACAGTCACACAATACTGGGAATCATGGCCTAGCCAAATTGATACACATATTTTTTGGGGATAGTTTCTGGCTGTCTTATACCACCTTCAGTATTACAGCTCTCCCTTCATGGTCTAGGAGGTTCTCAGCTCAGGGACCTTGGGTCCAAAGACAGTCTTCTTGGTGTAGGGAGGTCCCCCCTGAACTGCTGTGGGATTGGCCCTTATATAAGACTAGCAGGATGGCAAAACCAACCAATATCCTTGAGCTGGACTGCAAGGGACTCGGTCCTAGTGGGTGTATTTTCAAACCCCTGTTTTCATAGTAATCGACCAATCCCTTGCAAGGTTGCAGCCCAGTCAATTGTGGCAGAATTATAAACCCAAGGCCAGAAAGGCCATGTAAAAGAGGAACCCATTGCACTGCAATGGTGCAGGATTGGACAATGTTTAGTTTTGTTATATATAAGGTTGCTATGAGTCAGAGCTGACTTGATGGCACCTAACAACAACAACTGTTGATGGGAACTTGGGTGATTTCCAGTTTTCAGCTATTATGACAAGTGCTGCTCTGAATATTCTGGGACATGTTTCTTTAGTGAAATATGTACACATTTTTCTTGGGAATATACCTTGGTGTGGAATTGCTGGGTCAAAGGATATATGTACATTTAGCTTTGGTAGTTTCCAAAGTGGTTTTGCCAATTTACACTTCCATCAGCAATGCACGAAAGTTGTGGTTTTTCTCCACACCCTCTCCAACCTCTGGCACTTCCCATCTTTTTTATTTTAGCCATTCTGGTCAGTGGGTAGTGGTATGTCGTTGTGGTTTTAATTTGTCTTTCTCTGCTGACTAATGAAGATGAGTACCTTTTTTTTTTTTTTAATTGTACTTTAGTTGAAGGTTTACAGAACAAACTAGTTTCTCATTAAACAGTTTGTACACACATTGTTCTATGACACTGGTTAATGCCACAACATGTCAACACTCTCCCTTCTCCATCCTGGATTCCCTATTACCAGCTTTCCTGTTCCCTCCTGCCTTCCAGTCCCTGCCCCAGGGCTGGTGTGCCCCTTTAGTCTTGTTCCATGGGCCTGTTCAGTCTTTGGCTGAAGGGTGAACCTCAGGAGTGACCTCATTACTGAGCTGATGGGCCACACTCTCAGGTTTCTCCAGTCTGTCAGGCCAGCAAGTCTGGCCTTTCTTTTTGAGTTAGAATTTTGTTCTACATTTTCCTCCAGCTCTGTCCGGGAGCCTCTATTGTGATCCCTGTCAGAGCAGTCAGTGATGGTAGCAGGGCACCATCTAGTTGTACTGGACTCAGTCTGGTGGAGGCTGTGGTAGATGTGGTCCGTTAGTCCTTTGGAGTAACCTTTCTCTTATATCTTTAGTTTTCTTCATTCTTTCTTGCTCCCGAAGGGATGAGACCAGTGGAGTTGAAAATGAGTACTTTTTCATATGTTTATTGGCCATGTTGGATATCCTCTTTTGTGAAATATCTGTTCAAGTTGCTTGCCGTTTTCAGAGATATGCTCTTTATGTTTTTTTCTATTGGAGTGTCTTTCTGATTGATTCGTCAGTGTTCTACGTGTATACTCTGCGTATAAGTCCTTTGTCAGATACATGTGTTGTTATAATATCTTTTACTTTATGAGTTGCCATTTTATTCTCTTAGTGATGTGTTTTGATGAACAGAAGTTCTTAATTTTAATACTGATTTATCAGTCCTTTCACCTATTTGGCAGTTTTTGTTATGACTTAAGAAATTTTTGTCTACTCCAAGGTTTGAAGAGAGATGTACCATATTTTTACACGTATAATGTGTGCCTTCTATTTGTTTGCTTTCTACATTTGTTTTTTCACATGTTCCTGTAAAAAAAATTAGCATAGCACACTTAAAAAAAATACCTTGCATGGGGGGAGGACGCAGTTGGTGAACAAAGGTAGAAGGCACACATTATTCATGTGAAAATATGGTACTTTTTATGTTTTTCTCTAAAAGG
Source organism: Loxodonta africana (assembly GCF_030014295.1). Taxonomy (NCBI): domain Eukaryota; kingdom Metazoa; phylum Chordata; class Mammalia; order Proboscidea; family Elephantidae; genus Loxodonta; species Loxodonta africana. The sequence goes on along the minus strand of NC_087360.1, from coordinate 26,219,438 downwards.
GGGAATAACTACAGAAACAGAAGATTTTTTTTTTAAATCATAAGAGATCTCCATGGATAACTTCATAACAAAAAGTATGAATACCTGAAAGTGGGAGAGAGAAAGGTGAGGCATTCATTCATATTTTTTGGTATGAAGTTAGTTTTAAAAATATCTTGTGTTTCTTTAGTTATTTCCCTATGTTCATATATGGTGCTGATTATTTGTCCCCATTTGTATTTTTTATTAGTCTTTTCAAGAAGTCATCTTTTTGTTGTGCTGATCACTTCTATTGCTTGTTTTGTTTTCTATTTCATTGATTTTTTTGCTTTTATCTTTGCCTTCTTTTCTTTATTGGTTTGGTTTTGTTTCCTCCACTACAGATTGATCTTTCCATCCTACAAAAAAAAAAAAAAACCCAGTGCCATCGAGTCAATTCCAACTCATAGCGGCCCTGTAGGACAAAGTAAAACTGCCCCATAGAGTTTTCAAGGAGCGCCTGGTGGATTCAAACTGCCGACATTTTGGTTAGCAGCTGTAGCACTTAACCACTACACCACCAGCGTCTCCATTCTACAAATGCCTCAAATTCATCATTTCCAAATAGAATTTTAACTCCCAACCAAATATTCTCTTCTTTCTTCCAGGTTCCTTATCTTGGTATTTCACTGTAATTTTTCCAGACAACCTGAACAGGAACACATTCAACTCCTATTTTCTCCTCACCTCCCACATCCTTTTAGTTTTCCATGAATGAATTTACATCTGGATTCTCAATTCTGTTCCACTGGTCTACGTATCTGTTGTCTTACCAATACCAGGCTGTTCTGACTACATAGCGGTATAATATGTGAGGCCTCCTGCTTTGTTCTTCTTTTTCAGTAATGCTTTACTTATCTGGGGCCTCTTCCTTTTCCATATGAAGTTGGTGATTTGTTTCTCTATCTCATTAAAAAATGTTGTTGGAATTTGGATCGGGATTGCATTGTATCTGTAGATCACTTTGGGTAGAATTGACATTTTCACAATGTTGAGTCTTCCTATCCACAAGCATGGCATGTTTTTCCAGTTATGTAGGTGTCTTTTGATTTCTTACAGCAGTGTCTTGTAGTTTTCTTTGTATAGGTCTTTTACGTCTCTGGCTGGATTGATTCCTAAGTATTTGATTTTCTTGGGGGCTGTTGTAAATGGTATTATTCCGTGATTGCCTTTTCAAAGTACTCTTTGTTGGTGTAGAGGAATCCAACTGATTTTTGTATGTTTATCTTGTATCCTGATACTTTGCTGAGATCTATTAGTTCCAGTAGTTTTCTTATGGATTCTTTGGGTTTTTCTGTGTATAATATCATATCATCTGCACATAGGGATACTTTTACTTCTTCCTTACCAATTTGGATGCACTTTATTTCTTTTTCTTACCTTATTGCTCTGAATGGGACCTCCAGCACACTGCTGAATAGGAGTGGTGATAAAGGGTATTCTTGTCTGGTTCCCATTCTCAAGAAGAATGCATTCAGACTCTCTCCATTTAGGATAATGTTAGCTGTTGACTGTTATAAATTCCTTTTATTATGTCGAGGAATTTCCCTTTTATTCCTATTTTGCTGAGAGTTTTTATTGCGTAGGTGTTGGACTTTGTCACATGCCTTTATTGCATCAATTGATAAGATCATGTGGTTCTTATCTTTAGTTACATTTATGTGATGGATTACATTGAGTGTTTTTCTAATGTTGAACCATCCCTGCATAACTGGGATGAATCCCACTTGATCATGATGAATTATTTTTTTGGTATGTTGTTGAATTCAATTGGCTAGAATTTTGTTGAGGATTTTTTTTTATGCTTTAAGTGAAAGTTTACAAATCAAGTCAGTCTCTCATACAAAAATTTATATACACCTTGCTGTATACTCCTAGTTGCTCTCCCCATAATGAGACACAGCACACTCCTTCCCTTTACTCTCTATTTTCATGTCCATTCGGCCAGCTTCTCACCCCCTCTGCCCTCTCATCTCCTCTTCAGACAGGAGCTGTCCACATAGTCTCATGTGTCTACTTGATCCAAGGAGCTCACTCTTCACCAGTATCATTTTCTGTCACCTAGCCAGTCCAATCCCTGTCTGAAGAGTTGGCTTTGGGAATGGTTCCTGCCTTGGGCTAACCGAAGGTCTGGGGATCAGGACCTCCTGGGGTCCTTCCAGTCTCAGGTAAAAGAGGCAGTTTTGCTGGATATGTAATTCTTGGCTGGCAGTTTTTTTCCTTCAAAGGTTTATATATGTCATTCCATTGCTTTCTTGCCTGCATGTTTTCTGCTACGTAGTTAGAACTTGGTCTTATTAACTCTCCTTTGTAGGTGACTTTTTGTTTATCCCTAGCGGCTCGCTCTTAAAGTTCTCTCTTTGATTTTGGCAAGTTTGATTATAGTATAAGAAGTATGACTTTCTTTTGGGATCTACCCTACGTGGGGTTCAATGAGCTTCTTGGATAGATACCTTCTCATCTTTCACGATATCATGAAAGTTTTCTGCCAACAAATTTTCAACAATTCTCTCTGTATTTTCTGTTATCCACACCCCATTCCCCACCCCTGTCCTGGTACTCCAATTACTTGTAGGTTAGTTATTCGTCTTGACAGAGTTTCACATAATTCTTAGGGTTTTTTCATTTTTTTTTTTTAATTCTCTTATCTGATTTTTCCTCAGATAAATTGGTTTTAAGTGCTTTATCTTCAGTCTCACTAATTCTGACTCCTGTTGCCTCAATTTTGCTTCCTATGACTTTCTGTTGAGTTGGATTTCTATTTGCTGTCTCTCTATGGATTCTAGCAGCCTGTTAAATTTGTCATTTTGATCTTGTATAGCTTTTCTAAATTCCTCTATTGCATTGTCTGTGTGTTCCTTGGCTTGGTCTGCATTTTGCCCAATGTCTTTCTTGATCTTTTGAAGAGTTCTATATATTAATCTTTTGAATTCTACCCCTGGTAATTCCAAGACCTTCTCTTTCTCCAGGAGGTTTCCTACTTTTTTTTTGATTACTTGCTGGAGCCACCATGGTCTCCCTCTTTATATGATTTGATATTGACTGTTGTCTCCGAGCCATCAATAAGTTATTATATTTATTTATTGTATGTTTACTTACTGCGTCCTAGCTTCTTGTTTTGTTTTGATATGCCCAAATAGGCTGGGCACGTGAGCTAGTTTAATTATTGGCATCTTTGGAGCTCTCATGTCCTGTCAGCATGTGGTTAGAGCTGCTACTAGGTATGTGAGACCAGTAGTCCATTTACTTTTCTTGTGTGGATTCAGCTCACCAACCCTCAGGCCTCTGAAGTGGGTAGGTCAGGACCCTGCTTAATGGACAGGGAGGTGTCAAATGTCATGAGTCTACGACTTCCCCTTAGCTGTTGCAGTTGAAAATAGGCTTTAGGTATATACATTTTTTTTTTTTTACTATGCCAATGAGGGCCTGTGCTGTTGAATGAGCCCACACTGGCCTAGGCAGGGGTGAAAGGCATTCAAAGTCCATGGACCCTTTATGCCTATGCCTAGGCAAAGGGGCAGTACTTGCCCTGAGTTCCCAGCTTGGGGGCATGATGATATTTTATCATATTTTTAGGTAGGAGTCCATATACTATCATTTTTAATTTTCTGAGATCCTTATGAGCCTTTATATCTCCATGTTCTAAACAGTTGTTAGATACTCTGTACAGGCTTTTTTCTAGGCCTTCCCTTTGAACCTAGGATTCTTGATCCAGAATGTTATAGTTTTCTCATCTGTAGTACAAAGTAATTAATACAAACGATGTTTTTTGAGGAGGTGCTAAAGGCAGAGAATACTGTTTTCTTATAAGAGCCAAAAGTATTTATAAAGAACCAACTCAATTGTTTATCCTTGGATAAACTAGTTAAAATGAATGGTTTGCTTTTTAAGTACATATTCAAACATACACACTATACATCTATTCCTCACTTACCGACTGTCTCATTTTCTGATATTTCACATTTATGACAGTAGTAAAAAATCTACTGTCCAGTTATTTTGCACATTAACAAGGTATGTCTGACAGTAACTAATGCCAAGCTGTGAGGCGAGAGTAACGCTGGCTGTGACAGTTAAGGTTATATGTCAACTTGGCTGGACCACGATTCTCAGTGGTTTGGCAGTTATATAATGATGTAATTTGGCAGTTATGTAACGATGTGATTTGGCATTATGTAATGATGTAGTCATCCTCCATTTTGTGATGTGTTGTGTGGTCATCTTTCATTTTTGCATAATGCTGATTTTTGCATAATGGCCCAGTCTTTGGAATCAACCATAAATGAGAGTGTATGTATTCCACTATTTTCCAAGTGTAACCAAAAAATAGTTTGCATTTTGATGAATTTCTGTGTCTCATTTCAATTTAAAAGTAATATTTTGAGGTAGCTTTTTTGTGTGTGAATTCTACAAAAGAATCCAAAAATTATAAATATATGGCTTACTTGGACACATATTTTTTTCCCCTCTGTGAGGCCCATTTTGCACCTTTTTGTTATAATACTTTTGATTAAAGTGAAATGATTTGTTTTTAAGAAATAAGAATGTAGCAAAGGACAAGGACAGACACTTCACCAAAGTGAACTTTCAGGCAGCCAAGAAACACATGAAAAGATGCTCCCTGTCATTAGCCATTAGAGAGATGCAAATCAAAACCATGATGAGATACCATCTTACCCTGCTAAAATGGCATTGATTTAAAAAAAAAAACCAGAAAACAATAAATGTCGATGAGGGTGTGGGGAGATTGGGACCCTTATCCACTTCTGGTGGGAATGTTAAATGAAATGGTACAACTGCTGTGAAAGACGGTATCGTGCTTCCTCAGAAAGGTAGAAATAGAACTACCTTATGATCCAGCAATTCTACTTCTAGGTATATGCCATAGAGATCTAATAGAAGAGATACAAACAGACATATGCATACCTATGGTCATTGTAGCACTATTCACAATAGCAAAAAGATGGAAACAACCTAAATGCCCATCAGCAGATGAATGGATAAAACTTAATGTGGTACATACATACAATGGACTACTACACAACCATAAAGAAAGTTGAATTCTCAAAACTTCTTGCAATGTGGATGAATCTGGAGAACATTATGCTGAACAGAATAAGTCAATCGCAAAAGGACAAATATTGTTTGATCTAACTTTTATGAAAAAACAGAATAGGTATATATTCAGAGACCAGTGTTCTTTGGTGGTTTGCAGAGGTGGTGGGTGGGGAGAGAGGGGGAATCATTCTATGAATAGTAAATACTTTTCATTTTTGGTGATGGTAAAGGTAACACCAAATGTGGGTGAGGTGTGTACAGCTTGACCAAAGTAAATGATATCACTAAATTGTACATAAGAAAAGGGATGTTTTGGTAAATGCTAGGAGCCCTGGTGGTGCGGTGGTTAAGGGCATGACTCCTAACCAAAAGATCAGCAGTTCTAATCTATTAGCTACTCCTTGGAAACCCTAGGGGTCAGTTCTAGTCTGTCCTATAGAGTCACTATGAGTCAGAATCAACTGGATGGCAATGGGTTTTTTTTTTGGTTTATGGCATTTATAACTTTGCAACAACAACCACCAAAAGGATATATATACATATGTATGTGTGTGTCTGTTTGTGAATATATATATGTATATACGTATATACACATACACTAAAATTGAGATCATACATACTAATATTCTTAGACATAACCAATCACCTCATGGGATTGGTTTTCTTGGTTTGAAGGCTTAGGGCCATAGTCTCATGGGATAATTCAGTCAATTAGCATAATATAGTTCATAAAGTTTATGTTCTACATCTTAGTTTGGTGAGTAGCTTTCTTAAGAGCTTTCTTGCGGCCATCTAAGATACAGATGTTGCTTTCTGCTCATCTGGAGCAAAAGAGCAAGGAGAAAACCCAAGACTCAGAGAAGAAACTAGCCTTTAGGACTAGTTATCTACCTGAACCATGGCTTCCTCTACCCTAAGACCAGAAGAACTAGATGGTACCTGGCTACCACTACCAAGTGTTCTGATCAGGAACACAGTAGATGGATCCTGATAGAAAGAGAGAAGAATGTGAAACAGAATCTCAGATTCTTAAAAATTCCAGACTTACTGAACCATTTGAGAACAGAGGAATCCCTGAGACTGTTACCCTGAGATATTCTTTAAACCTTGAATCAAAACTATCTCCTGAAATCGCCTTTTGGCTAAATAGCACATAGCTCATGAAATCAAGAATACTACCTGGGGGTACAGTGCTTCTTTAAAAAATCATCTGTATGAGACCTAATGGTCAACAGTTACTCTAAAGCAAATATGAGAAGGTAGGAGGAGGGAGACTAGGTTATTGGAAACAGAACAACTGGAGTGGAAATAATGAGAATGTTGACACAAGGTAAAGAATGTAACCAATGTCACTGAACAATATGTGTAGAAATTGTTGAATAGGAACCTATTTTGTTACGTACACTTTCACCAAAAATATAGTAAAATATTATTAAAAAAGAAATAAAAGTGTAAAGTAAATGGCACCATTTAAGCGTGGACTAGAAAGATATTTTCTGAATCTTTAGAGCCTTTTCATTCAAAACCTATTTTCTTCTGCTAAACTTTGAAGTCTTACATTTTTAAGGTATAGTCTGATGATTTTCATAGCATCACATCTCATGAAGCATCTGTGCTTTATTTGATGCAATGTAGTGTTGCAAGAATTGCTCAGATTCTTGGAAGTGGAGATGATTATTAAAAACGTTGTAGGAGGCACATTATCTACAGAAAATATTCAGCCCTAAAAACCACATCTCATCCTCTCTTCATCATGGGACTATAGTCCTTTCACAAAGTTTCTTTTTGTCAAATGGGAATTTTTTTTTCAATTTATTTTTCTGTTTGGCATTACAGAATATAATTGGTATCTTTTGTTAACCATGCAAAGAGGAATGAAAGTTGGTTGACTTTCCCGTCAATCTTATAAGTCATTTCTTTTTTCTATGAATCATTCTATAACATATCACAGAATTATTTCTTGCCTTTTGTGAGTGGGAAGAGCCACACTGATGATCTGAATTTGTTTCACTTGCCTAGGGAAAAAAAGAATATATTAACAAGTAGTAGAAGAAAAGTTGAGCACAGTGAGTAATCTTAGGTAGGAACACTTTGGGTGTTATCACTATTAAATTCTAGGATTAAAAGAAATAAGTTCGGTGAGGGGAAAAAAAAAAAAGGAGCAAGGCTGAAATGTTCCGTTTGAAAAAAAAAAAACCTGTGATAATACAATGTTTTCATTACACTAAAATCAGTGTAGTAATATTATAAGTTAGGTTTTATTTAAATCTGGATTTTTTCAAAATGAAGGCTTTATTGAGATTTTATAAATTTCATGTTGGAAAAAATGTAATGATATAGAACTATATTTAGTTGGCTGATTTTTCTAATACTGTTATATGTGCCTCTGGTTTTTCATTTGAAGCTAAATTGTCTATTGGTAAATGGATGAGATTATGACTTGCAGCAAATCCAGGCATCATAGGGAGAGTAACTCTCTTAGCATTTTTATTAGTATCTCAAAACTGATATCTAAAACTTCAGAAAACCAGTCCTAAAGACAGTGGCAAAGAAGAGCTAGAAACAGAAGTATATGCTTTATAAGAACCACCACCTCAAATCTGCTTCTTCTAGCATGGACAATGAATAAGGAAGATCAAATAAGAATTGATGCCTTTGAATTATGGTTTAGACAAAGAGTACTGAATATACTGTGGACTGCCAGAAGAAGAAACAAATCTGTCTTGGAAGAAGTATGGCTGGAATGCTCCTTAGAAGGGAGGATGGTGAGACTTTGTCTTATGTACTTTGGACTTGTTATCAGGAGGGACCAGTCCCTGGAGAAGGACGTCATGCTTGGTAAAGAAGAGGTTCAGTGAAAGAGAGGAAGACCCTCAATGAGATGGATTGACACAGTGGCTACAACAAGGGGCTCAAACACAGCAATGATTGTGAGAATGATGCAGGACTGGCAGTGTTTCTCTCTGTTGTACATAGGGTTGCTATGAGTTAGAACCAAATTTACAGCACCTAACAACAACAACAACATCATGATAGTGGGCTCCTCCTGTTTTGGTAACCCAATCCAGAACAAACAGAAACTTAGTTATTGGGACTATTGTCATTACTAATGGCACTAAGGACATTTCAAGATCTATCCTGAAGTACAATGCTGTCAGTGATAGGATCATATCCATACACCTACAAGGAGGACCAGTTAATATGACTATTATTCAAATTTACTCACCAACCACTCAGGCCAAAGGTGAAGAAATTGAAGATTTTTACCAACTTCTGCAGTCTGAAATTGATCAAACATGCAATCAGGATGCACTGATGATTACTGGTGATTGGAACACAAAAGTTGGAAACCAAGAAGAAGGATCGGTAGTTGGAAAGTATGGCCTTGGTGATAGAAATGATGCTGGAGATCACATGATTGAATTTTGCAAGACCAACGACTTCTTCATTGCAAGTACCTTTTTTTGACCAACATAAGCCGTGACTATAACATGGACCTCACCAGATGGAATACACAGGAATCACATCGACTATATCTGTGGAAAGAGACAATGGGAAAGTTCAATATCATCAGTCAGAATAAGGCCAGGGGCCGACTGTGTTTCAGACCATCAATTACTCATATGCAAGTTCAAGATGAAACTGAAGAAAATTAGAGCAAGTCGACGAGAGCCAAAGTATGACCTTGAGTATATCCCACCTGAATTTAGAGACCATCTCAAGAATAGATTTGACGCATTGAACACTAATGACCAAGACCAGATGAGTTGTGGAATGACACCAAGGACATCAACATGAAGAAAGCAAGAGGTCATTAAAAAGACAGGAGAGAAAGCAAAGACTTAAATGGATGTCAGAAGAGATCTGAAACTTGCTCTTCAACATCAAGTAGCTAAAGCAAAAGGAAAAAGATGATTAAGTAAAAGAGCTGAACATAAAACTTCAAAGGGCAGCTCGAGAAGACAAAGTAAAGTATTACGATGACATGTGCAAAGACCTGGAAATAGAAAACCAAAAGGGAAGAACACATTCAGCATTTCTCAAACTGAAAGAACTGAAGAAAAAACTCAAGCCTCGAGTTGCAATACTGAAGGATTCTACGGGGAAAATATTAAACGACAAAGGAAGCATCAAAAGAAGATGGAAGAAGTACACAGAGTTACTATACCAAAAAGAATTGTCCAATGTTCAACCGTTTCAGGAAGTAACATATGATCAGGAACTGATGGCACTGAAGGAAGAAGTCCAAGCTGCACTGAAGGCAATGGTGAAAAACAAGGCTCCGGGCATCGACGGAATACCAATTGAGATGTTTCAGCACATAGATGTAGCACTGGCAGTGCTCACTTCTCTATGCCAAGAAATTCGGAAGACAGCTACCTGCCAACTGACTGGAAAAAAAAAAAAAAGAGATCCATATTTATGCCTATTCCCAGGAAAGATGATCCAACTGAATGTGGAAATTATTGAGCAATATCATTAATGTCACATGCAAGCAAAGTTTTGCTGAAGATCATTCAGAAGTGGCTGCAGCAGTATATCAACAGGAGAAGCAGACCCACAAATGTCAGCAATTATGAAATTAGCAAATAGGGGCTTTAAAACAGCTGTTACACCAAGTGCAATGATAATCTATTTACACAAACATATGTATACAAATGTTTACAGCAGCTTTATTTATTTTTTTTTATTAATCATGTCCAAAAACTGGAAAAAACCCATATGTGCCTTAATTGGGGAAATGGATAAACACCAAGACAGAAAAAACTATGGATGCTTGCAGTAACATGGATCAATTGCAAATATATGATGCTAAGTGAAAGAAGCTAGAAACAAAAGACTACATACTGTATAGTTTTATTTATACACTTTTTTCCCTTTTTTAAACAATTTTACCAAGACATAATTTGCATACGATTTTCTCATGTAAAGTGTACAATTCAGTGTTTTTTAGTTTATTCACAGAGTTGTGGAGCCATTACCAGTCAATTTTAGAACATTTTCATCACCTCAAAAGGAAACCTCGTACCCTTTAGCTGTCACCTCCTTTTCTCTCCATTTTCCCCATCCCAGCCCTGAGTCCTACGCAACCATTAATCTACTTTTCATCTCTACAGATTTGCCTGTTCTGGACATTGAATATAAATGGAACCATACAGTAGGTAGTCTTTAGTATCTGGCTTCTTTCCGTTAGCATTAAGTTTTAAAGATTCCTCCATGTTGTAGCATGTATCACTACTTCATTCCTTTTTAAGGCCAAATAATATTCCATCTTATGGATATACCACATTTTGTTTACCCATTCATCAGTTTGGGTTGTCTTCACCTTTTAACTATTATGAATAATGCTTCTATAAACATTCATGTACAAGTTTTTGTTTGAACATCTGTTTTTAGCTCACTTGGGTGTATACCTAGGAGTGGAATTGCTGGGTCATTTGGTAACTCTGATGCCATAGTGGTTAAGAGTTTGGCTGCTTACCAAAAGGTCAACAGTTCGAATCCACCAGGTGCTCCTTGGAAACCCTATGGGGCAGTTCTACTCTGTCATATACGGTTGCTATGAGTCGGAATCGACTCCCCTACAACGGGTTTGTTTTTTTTTTGTGTGTTTTTGTTATGATAACTCTATGCTTAATCATTTGAGGAACTGCAAAACTGTCTTCCAAAACGACTGCACCATTTTACATTCCCTCCAACAGTGTTTGAGGGTTCCAGTTTCTCCACATCCTCACTAGCAGTTGTTAGCTGACTTTTTGATTCTAGCCATCCTAGTGGGTGTGAAGTAGTATCTCAATGTGGTTTTGATTTGGATTTCACTAATGCCTAATGATGTTGAACCTCTCTTCATGTGCTTATTGTCCATTTGTATATCTTCCTAGGAGAAATGTCTATTCATATCCTTTGCCCATTTTTTTAATTGGCTTATTTGTTTTTTTATTGTTGAATTGTAAGAGTTCTTTGTATATTCTGGATACAAGTCCTTATCAGGCATATGATTTGCAATTATTTTCTTCCGTCCTGTGAGTTGTCTTTTCATCTCTTGATGGTGTCCTTTGAATCACAAAACTTTTAAATTTCTATGAAGTCCAATTTATCTATTTTTCTTTTGTTCCTTGTGTTTTTGGTGTCATAGCCAAGAATCCATTGCCAAATTTCAGCCACGAAGATTTACCTTCTAAGAGTTTTATAGTTTTAGATCTTATATTTAGGCCTTAGATACATTTTGAGTTAATTTTTGTATATGGTTTTAGGTAAGGGTCCAGCTTCATACTTTTCCATGTGGCTATTCATTTGTCCCAACACCATTTGTCCAAAAGACTATAATTTTCCCCATGGAATGACCTTGGTGCTCTTTTTGAAAATCAGTTAACCATAGACACATGGTTTTATTTCTGGACTTTAAATTCTATTGATCTGTATGTCTATCATTATGCCAAAACCACACTGTCTTGATTACTGTTGTTTTATAAGTTTTGAAATCATATTTGGCAAAGTAGAGGGTTAGCGAAAAAGAGGAAGACCCTCAATGAGAAAGACTGACACAGTGACTGCACCAACGGGCTTAGACATAGCAATGGTTGTGAGTATGGTGTAGAACTGGGCAGCATTTTGTTCTGCTGTTCATAGGAACGCTATGAATTACAACTGACTCGACAGCACCTAACAACAACAGCAATAAATTTTACAAATTTAATGAAAATTAGGAACACAGGTCCAAGAACCTCAATGATCTTCAAGCAAGATAAATAAAAAGAAATTCATGCCATGTTACATCAAAATAACTTGCTGAAAACCAATGTTAAAGAGAAACTATTAAAAGTACCCTGAGGAACAAATAACATATTACATACAGGATGAAACAAGTTGAATAGCATCCCCAAAAAACTCATGTCCACCTAGAACTTCAGAATTGGAAATGGGTCTTTGCAAATGTAATTAGTTAAGATGTGGTCACATTGGATTAGAGTAGGCCCTAAATCCAATGACTGGTGTTTTTATAAGAGAAACGAGAGAAGATTCAGACTGAGGAACACAGAGAGATACAGTGAAGAAGGCCAGGTGATGACATAGGCAGAGATTACAGTGATGTAGCAACAAGCCATGGAATGCCAAGGACTGCCAGAACCCATCAGAAGTTAGGAAAAGGCAAGGCAGGATTCTTTCCTAGAGCCTTCAGAGGGAGCATGGCTCTGCTGACACCTTGGTTCCAGACTTTTAGCTTCCAGAACTGTGACAGAATATATTTCTGTTGTTTTTGAACTACCCACTGTGTGGTGCTTTGTTACTGCAGCCCTAGGAAACTATTACACAGGGGAACATTCTTTTCATCGGAAGTAATGCAAACTAGAGACAATAGAAATGGTGTCTTTAAAGTTCGTAAAAGATGAAAGCTTTCAAACTTGAATTCTATAGCCAGCAAAATTATCCTTCAGAATTGAGGGTGAAACAAAGACATTTTTAGGTAAACAAAAACTAAGAGAATTTTTCACCAACAGACCTGCACTGCAAGAAAGATTAAGGGAAGTTCTTCAAGCTGAAGGAAAATGATACTAAATGTGGATCTGCACAGGTGTATGGTTAAATTAAGAGTGGAGGTTTGTTGTTTGTTTTGTTTTGTTAATTTATTTAAAGATAATTGAAGCAAAAAATAATAACAGTGTATTGTGGGATTTATAACATATCTAGAAGTAAAATGTATGACAACAATAACACAAAGGACAGGAGACAGGAAATGTGGAGTATACTATTGTAAGATTATGCATGTTAAGGTTATTCATGAAGCGGTTCACCTTATCTGATGACAAATCCTAAATTAAATATGCATTTTATAAATGCTTAGCATGGTTATAAAAAAGTGGTGTAACTAATACATGAGTAGATGACATAAAATGGAATACTAAAGCAAATACCAAATCCAAAAGAAGGCAGGAAAAAAAGGAGCAAAGAACAGATGAGACAACTAGAAACAAATAGCAAGAAGGTAAACTTAAACCCAGCTGTATAGATAACTTAATTAAAAGTGATCTGAACACTTCAGTTAAAAGGCAGAGATTGTCAAAATGGATAAGCATGCTGTTTACAAGAAACACACTTTAAATATAAAGAGCCAGATAGGTTAAAAGTAAAATGTGGAAAAAGATATACCATGCAAATACTAATCATAAGAAAACTGGAGTGGCTGTATTAATATCAGACAGAGCAGACTTTAAGATAAGAAATATTACCAGCGATAAAGAGGGACATGACAAATTAATAAAGGAGTCAATCCTAAACATATATGCAGTTAATATCAGAGCCTCAAAATACGTGAAGCAAAAATGGCAGAACTAAAAGAGAAAACGCCAAATCAGCATAGTTGGAGACTTCAGCACTCCTCTCACAATCATATAAAAAAGAGACAGAAAATCACTAAGGATATAGAAAACTTAACACATTATCAATCAAATTGACTTCATTAACATTTATAAGACACTCCACCTAATAACTACAAAATACGTATTATTTTCAATAATAGAATGTTTGTAGAACATTCACCAGTTTAGAACCATATGCTGTTTCTAGTTGCTATCAGTCAATAGCGACTGTTGACCTTAGGTATAACCAAATGAAATGTTGCCAGTCCTGCACCATCTGCATGATCCAAATCTGGTATATTTGAACCTGTTGTTGAGGCTCTTGTGTCAAACCATCTCATTTAGGGTCTCCTTCGATGCCAGTGATCCTCCACCAAACATGATGTCCTTTTCTAGTAGTTGGTCTAGATAGTCTCACCATCCTCGCTTCTAAGGAGGATTCAGGTTGTATTTCCTTTAAGACTGATCTGCTCATCCTTCTGGCAGTCCATGGGGTATTCAATATTATTCGTCAGTGCCACAAATCAAACTCATCAATTATGCTTCTGTCTTTTTTTTCTTTGTCCAGATTTCACACGCATGAGGTGACTGAAAAGACCATGACTTGAGTCAGGTACACCTTAATCCTCAAAGTGATATCTTTGCTTTTAAGAACTTTGAAAAGGTCTTTTGGAGCATATTTGCCCAATGCAATACATCATGTGATTTCTTGACTACTGCTTCCATGGGCATTGATCCAAGTAGAATGAAATCCTTGACAACTTTGATTTTTTTCTCCATTTATAACAATGTTGTTTTTGGGCCCAGTTGTGAGGATTTTGGTTGTCTTAATGTTCATGTGTAATCCATACTGAAGGCCTTCATCAGGAAGTGCTTTAAGTCGTCTTCATTTTCAGCAAGCAAGGCTGTGTTATCTGCATATCGTAGGTTGTTAATGAGTCTCCCTCTAATTCTCTCTTTTTTTAATTGTGCTTTAAGTAAAAATTTACAACTCAAGTTAGTTTCTCATACAAAAATTTATACACACATTGTTATGTGACCCTAGTTGCTATCCCTATAATGTGACTGCACACTCCTCCTTTCCATCCTGGATTTCCTGTGTCCATTCAGCCAGCTCCTGTCCCTTTCTGACTTCTCATCTCGCCCACGGACAGGAGCTGCCCATTTAGTCTTTTTTATCTACTTGAACTAAGAAGCACACTCTTCGCAAGTATCAATTTATGTCTTATAGTCCAGTCTAATCTTTGTCTGAAGAGTTGGCTTCGGGAATGGTTTTAGTTCTGGGTTAACAGAGAGTCCAGGGGTGATGTCTTCCAGGGTTCCTCCAGTCTCTATCAGACCACTAAGTGTGATCTTTTTACTAGAATTTGAGTTCTGGACCCAACTTTTCTCCCACTTCACTAGGGACTCTGTGTCGTGTTTATTGTCAGGGTGGTCATTGATGGTAGCCAGGTACCATCTAGTTCTTCCAGTCTCAGGCTGATGGAGTCTCTGGTTTATGTGGCCCTTTCTGTCTTTTGGGCTAATGTTTTCCTTGTGTCTTTGGTGTTCCTCATTTTCCTTTGCTCCAGGTGGGTTGGTACCAATTGATGCATCTTAGATAGCTGCTCCAAGCTTTTAAGACCCCAGATGCCACTCACCAAAGTGGTCATCCTCCAATTCCGATGCCATGTTTTTTGTCATGTAGTCCAGCTTCTCGGATTATTTGCTCAGCATACCAAAACCAAACCTGTTGCTATCAAGTTGATTCTGACTCATAGCAACCCTATAGGACTATAGAGTAGAACTGCCCCATAAGGTTTCCAAGGAGTGGCTGGTGGATTCGAACTGCCAGTCTTTTGGTTAGTAGCTACAGCTCTTAACCACTGTGCCAGCAGGGCTCCATAAAGACTGAATAAATAAGGTAAAAGGATACAACCCTGCTGCAGACTTTTTCCAATTTTAAATTACACAGTATCCCATTGTTCTGTCTGAACGACTGCCTCTTGATCTATGTACAGGTTTTGCATTGGCACAATTAAGTGTTCTGGAATTATCTTTCTTAGTAATGTTATTTGTAATTTGTTATGACCCACACAGTTGAATACCTTTGCATAGCTGATAAAACACAAATGATAAAAACTGCTGCAGCCATCAACAGTAGAATGGATAAATAATGAGAATGGTCTACAACAGTGTGCAAGAATATGGATAAATCTCACAACATAATGTTGAATGAAAAAAGAGTTTGAAATCTGTGTTTTGTATCTATGAAATAAAAAGAGAGAATATGGTAATAGAAGTCCGGATAATGGTGATCATATTGGGTAGAATTGTGACTGCAAAGTAAGATTAGGTTTTCTGGGAGGCTGGTAGTATTCTCCTTACTAATCTGAGTGCCAATTTCACATGTATATTCAAAAGAATTAGAACTAGGGTGAGGCAAGCATAATACCTAGTGAGCACAATTCAAAGAGGCACTCACTTTTGCCTCCTTAACTTGTCTCTTAGGGCAATGGGTTTCTCTTTTTATATGGCCTTTCTGGCCATGGTTTTGTAACTCTTGCAAAATGTTTGGGTGGGAATATGCAAATAAGGTACATAAAACTCTTGCCAGGATTGGCTGGGCTATGCAAATAAGTTGACTGTGGCCCACCAAAGGGATTGGTCACTTTTGCCATACCAGTAGGCTTAAAAAAAAGCCAATCCCTGAGGTTGAGAGGGGACCGCACTACCATCAAGAAGAAGAGCCAGGAATGGGGTGTGTCCTTTGGACCTAGGATCCCTGGGCTGAGAACCTCCTAGACCCAGGAGACAGAGAGCTGTAACATTGGAGCACTGTAACACTGCTGTAACCACAGCAGTGGCGTGGGTCAGGAAGATAGCTGCAGCATGTTTGCTGACCCACAGAGCAGGAGAGCTGAGTGCCTTTGGGCAGGAGCCTTCCTGGCAGGGTGGGGTACCTCTGGGCACTTTTCGATGAGCTAAAGAACTGTGATCCTTGTCCAACCAGGACAAAGGCCAGGCCTGAGCAGGGCCGAGTGGCAGAGGCCTGCCTGTGGGCACAGCTGAGAAGAAGCTGTCTTGATCAAAGAATGGTATCCTGAGTTGTTCCTGTTAATTCAAAGTTGATCCTGATCCTGTATTGTAACCTGTTACTTCCCTAATAAACCCCATAACTGTGAGTCTGATCTGTGATTTCTGTGTGGCCATTGCAATGAATTCTTGAACCCAGCAAAGAAATAAAGAATCCCTTGGGAGGGATGGTTGGTGTCAGAATTGGTAAAAAGGTTGGAGAGTGAAGGGATGTCTGATCTCTACCTGATAGGACTCAGCTTTGGGCTGCTGCTGACCTTGATTCTCTCTCTTCCCCCTGAAGATAGAGGACCTCTGATGCCATCATTTTTCAGTCTCCCAGGCGCAGCGCTTGCCTCACTCTAGTCCTGGCCCGGGTGTTCAGTTTGTGAATACTTTCTGAGCTTGTATCATTATGATGTATTTATTTTTCTGTATATGTATTATACTTGAATTTAAAATGTTAAGGAAGTCTCATCTACCTCACACCACAGATAAAAATAAACTCCAAGTGGATTAAAAACCAAAATGTGAAAAGAAATCTTTTAGAATTTAAGTATTATTAATGACCTCAAATACCCACTGCCTTTGAGTGAACTCTGACTTATAACGACCCCGTAGGGTTTCCAAGGCTGTAAATCTCTACGGAAGCAGACTGCCACATCTTTGTCCTGTGGGGCTGCTGGTGATTTCGAACCGCCAACCTTCTGGTTAACAATCAATTGCTTTAACCACTACGCCACCAAAAAAAGACTCCTTAATGACCTCAAATAGAGGTATCCAAATCAGGAAGAGGAAGTGAGACTGTCCCTTTTTGTAGATGACAGGATCCTATACATAGAAAACCCCAAAGATTCTACAGAAAGCTATTAGAATAAACGAATTCAGCAAAATGACAAGGTATAAGGTCAACACACAAGAATTTGTCAGGTTTCTATACATCAGCAATGAGTTGGCAGTAAAGGAAATTAAGGAAACATTTACAATAGCATCTAAAAGAAAAACAAACAAACCTATTGCTGTCGAGTTGATTCCAGCTCATAGCGACCCTTCAGTAGAGAGTAGAACTGCCCTGTAGGGTTTCCAAGGAGTGGATGGTGGATTTGAACTGCTGACTTCTTGGTTCGTAGCTGAACTCTTAAGCACTGTGCCACCAGGGCTCCTTTTATATTATTATAACTATGTAATTCTGTATAGAGCCGAGTCATGCAATAAACCATGATTGCTTTTCCTTTCTTGCAGTTCATAATTATTTTTCATTTGCTTACTTTTGTCTATGTTTTTCCTAATTCAACTTCAAACTTTGTTTAAATCTGCACTATTCGAAATGGTTGCCGTTAGCCGCAGGTGGCTATTAAAATTTAAATTTAATTAAATAAAATTAAAATTTTAATTCCTCAGTCACACTAGGCACATTCCAAGTGCTCTGGCTAGTGACTACTGTATTGGACAAAGCAGATATAGAACAATTCCACCATCATAGAAAGTTCTAATAGACAGCACTTGTCTAAACTCCTCTCAGATATTCAGAAACAAAAATTTGATCTTCCCTGAGAAATTTCTTCTGGAGCTTTTCACCTTTGACCAAATCTGTAGACTCCCTCTACCTGGTGGCTGGCCATCATCCTGGACCTCTCTTCACCTCTTCCTGGGAAGTCTTTGCCTCTCTCCTGTTTCCTGCATCCCATGTCCTCCTCTTTTTTAGTTTGCTCCCTCATTTTGTTGACTGGTATCCTCTGGTAACTTCCTTAGAGAAAGTTGTGTAGGAGGTAAGTTTTTGAGACCTTTTATGCCTAAAAATACCATTTTACCTTCATACTTGATTGACTGAGAGCTTGGCTACAAGTAGAAGTCTAGGAGGGCAATTATTTTTCATGACAATTTTAGGCATTGTTCCTCTGTCTTCTAGCTTCCAGTGTTGCTGTTAAGAATTTCCAAGCCATTCTGATTCCGAGTCTTTGTATATCATCTGTTTTTCCTCTTTGGGTGCTTTGTCATCAGAGCTCTGAAATTTTATAATGTCGTGCCTGGATATCAGACTGTTTTCATCCATTATTTATGCTAGGCATTCAGTGGCCCATTTCAGTCTAGTAACTCAGGTTCATCAGTTCTGGGAAATTTTCTTAAATTATTTCTTTATTGAAAATTATGTTCCACCAAATTTCTCTGTTCTTTCTTTCTAGACTTCCTAATATTTAGATATTGGACCTCTTTACAGGTACTCTATTTTTTTAAATCTTTACTCTCCAGTTTTCCCTATCTTTGTGCTTTTGTTCTGTTCTCTGAAAGAACTCAACATGATCATACTCTTCTATTGAGTTTTTATATATGCTATTGTATCTTCATTTCTAAGAACCTTTATTGTTCTCGTTCTACGGCATCCTGTTCTTATTCATGGTTACAGAATGGCCTCTTATCTCTGAGGATAGTGATTATCTCATTTCTTCTCTGTGCGTCTGTGTTTGTTTCTTTGTTTCCTCCTCTTCCCCTTCCTTTCCTTCTCTCTTCCCTCCCTTTCTCCTCTTCATCTCTCTTTTTCTACCTCCTTCCTCTCTCCTTCCTTGCCTCTCTCTATCAGAAGTCCTCAGATGGCTGGTAGTCTTTGGTTGCCCGCTCATATTTAAGAGTACCAAAATAAACCAAACCTGTTGCTGTCGAGTTGATTCAGACTTATAGTGATCCTAAAGGACAGAGTAGAACTGCCCTGTTGGGTTTTTCCAAGGAGCGGCTGGTGGATTCAAACTGCTGACCTTTTGGTTTACAGCCGTAGCTCTTAACCACTGTGCCATAGAGTAGGGTAGACCAACCAGCTCTGAGCTTATGGGTGGGGCTTGCTGATTGTGGTCTTCATTGTAGAATGATCTGGTCAGGCCTTTGGAGGAATTCCTGAAGTCTGTATTTTTATTTGTTTATTTTAGGTTAAGAAAATTTTCTTTATTTTAGTTATATATATAACTACCAAACCAAACCAAACCCAGTGCCGTCAAGTCGATTCCGACTCATAGCGACCCTATAGGGCAGAGTAGAACTGCCCCACAGAGTTTCCAAGGAGCGCCTGGCAGATTCGAACTGCCGACCCTTTGGTTAGCAGCCGTAGCACTTAACCACTACGCCACCAGGGTTTCCACATATAACTAAGAGATGTATATTTAGTAATACATATAATATAAAATTTGCCGTTTTAACCATCTTTAAGTGTACAATTCAGTGCATTAACTGGAATCACAATGTTGTATAATTATCACTACTTTCTAATTTCCAAAATTAGAAACTCTGTACCCATTATTTTTTGGCGCTCCTTGGAAACTCTATGGGGCAGTTTTACTCTGTACTATAGGGTCGCTATGAGTCATAATTGACTCGCCAGCAGTGGAGTAGGTGGGTACCCATTAAGCAATAAATCCCCCTTCCCCCTTCTCCCAGCGACTGGTAATACTTTCTGTGTCTATAAATTCGCCTATTCTAGATAGGTGAGGGGTCATGGGGATTCATGTAAGTGGAATTATACAATTTTTCTCTTTTTGTGTCTGGTTTATTTCACATAGCATCCAATATCTGTATTTGAAAATATTTCCTGTTGGTCGATTTCCTCAGAATACAGGCTGACTGCCAGTGTTTTGGGATTCAGATAGGAATGGAGGGCTGAAGGTCTCTGCATTCAGTATGTATGTTATTGTTAGTTGCGTTCAAATTGATTCTAACTCATGGTGACATTATGTATAACAGAACTAAACGTTGCCTGGCCGGCATCATCTTCACGATCATCGCTATGTTTAAGTCCACTGTTGCGGCTGGATTGGTATGATAGCTACAACAATAGACTCGAATATATGAAGAGTCTTGAAGATGGTACAGGATTGGTGAATGTTTTGTTCTATTGTACATAAGGTCCCCATGAGTTGGAGTCACAGCAACTAACAATGACATTATTAAAGCTGTTGTATCAGTTCATCTCACTGAGGATTTCCCTCATTTTTGTTGGCCCTCTACTTTACCAAACATGATGTCTTTTCCTAGCTATCGATCTTTCCTGATGACGTGTCCAAATTAAGTGAGTCTAAGTCTCGGCATCTTGACTTCTAAGGCAAATTTTCGTTGTATTTCTTCTAAGACTAATTTGTATTTTCAATATTTGTATATTCAATACTCTTTGCCAACACTAAAACTCCTCTGCATCAGCTCTTCTGTCTTCGTTTTTCACTATCCAACTTTTGCATGCATATGAGACAATTGATAAGACCATGGCTTGGGTCAGGCGCACCTTAATCATCAAAGTGACATCTTTGCTTTTTAAAATTGTGAAGAGGTCTTAGGCAGCATATTTGCCCAATGCAATTTGTCATTTGATTTCTTGACTCCTGCATCTGTGGACATTGATGTTTTTTAAAGAATATTCTATTGTGTTTTTGGTGCAAGTTTACACAGTAAATTAGGTCCCCATTTAACAATAACTACACAAATTGTTCAGTGACATTGGTTACATTTTTCACAATATGTCATCATTCTCCTTAATCCCTTTCTGGATGTTCTATTTCCAGTAATCTAGTTTCTCTGTCCCCTTACCCTTTCATCTTTGCTTTAGAGTAATTGTTGACCCTTTAGTCTCATATAGATGTGCAGTATTCACAGGTGATATTCTTTATTTTATGAGCCAATCCGTTATTTAGCTACAGGGGACATCAGGGAATAGTTTCAGTTCAAGGTTTAAAGAATGCCTCAGGGCAATAGTTCCGGGGCGTCTGCTAGTCTCAACCGGTCCAGTAAGTCTGGACTTTCTAAGAATTTAAGTTCTGTTCCTCGTTTTTCTTCCATTTCTTGAGGATCTATCTATTGTGTCCCTGATCAGAATGATTGTTAATGGTAGCCAGGCACCATTCTAGTTCTTTTAGTCTCAAGGTAGATCAGACTGTGGTTCATGTAGACTGTTAGTCTTACAGACTGGCTTATTCTCAGAGTCCTTGGTTTCTTTTGCTCCAAGTAGGGACTGATAGTATATCTTAGATGGCTGCTCACAAGCATTTAAGGCCTCAGACACTAGTCACCAAACAAGGATGTAGAGCATGAGCTTTATGAACTATATTATGCCAATTGACTGAGCTGTCCCACAGCACTATGGTCCTGAGCCTTCAAACGCAGAAAAGCAATCTCATGAGGTGTTTGGTTATGTCTAAGAAGTATCTGTAACTGTGCCTCCTGTGTGGTTTTATATATGCACACACATACATGTATATATACATATGTATGTATACCATACTCATATATGCATATATATACACAGACATAACCACACACATATTTTTGTATTGTTGTCAGTGTTGTTGTAACATTATATATGTCATATCCTTTATCAAAAACGTCCTTTTCTCTTGCGTACTTAGTCACATCATTTACCTTGGTAAAGCTTTACGCTCTTCATCCGCATTTGATGGTACCTTTTGGACTTTTTTTTTTTTTTTGAACACTGTTGATTCAGGTAGAATGAAATCATTGATAACTTCATTTTCTTCTCCATTTATCATGATGTCGGTATGAATACTTCCATGTAATTGTCCTATTTTCAGTACTATAGCCCTGTCCTCAACTGTGCTTTGTGTCCCACTATCCAAAGATCTGCTGTCACCCTCTCCACAGAATTAAACCTCTGATTTTACGCCAGGGTGGGAGAGGGGCAACTGTTTCAGTCTGTAGAGTTGGGGAGGGGATCTAAGGAATCCAGTTGCTTCATAAATGTCTTTCAGTGGGTTTTCATTATTTTACGTCCTCTACACCACCCATCCCTTTAGCCCTGTTCCAAAAATACCTGATACTGAAAATTCCCTACAATGATGTACACCTGGTTGGTCCTTGGTTTACTGCACTGCTGATTTAAGTTTCTCAGGTCTGCTACCTTAGTTACCTCTCATCCACCTGCTTTCCTGCTTCTAAAATTTCATTGCTATTGTCTTCTTACTCTTTCTGTCCTTTTGGGTTTCTGTCTTTTAAATAAACCTTTTTACTGTCATTTTAATGGAATTTTGGGATGAAACTAAATAAATGTGTTTGTCAATCTACCATCTTTACCTAGAAGTCAGTAAATGTGTTTCTCAAAAAAAGTCAAGAATTAGTTTATAAGACAGTGCATTTTTTCTTTAAGCATTTTGGTCTGAAAAGTGAAGATGATATTACTTACTTCATATAAGATGTCTGGCAATTGATAAAATATTGCTTAAGAAAAATTTTAACATGAAAAACACTTCATGATACTGTAAAAAGACTACAAAACATATTTAAAGAATTTAAATGGGCTCAGGAAGAGAATATATAGCTTATAGTCTTCTACTTAAACGTAAGCATCTCAGCTGATAGGAGGCTATTTTATATAATAATGAAATTTATCTGAAAATTTTTTTATATTTTAAAAAATGTGTTACTCATACTCTATCTTATCAGAGCTTTCCAGAACATCCCTAGTCTCAATTTAGGAAAAAAAAAATACTAGTAAAAATGAGACTAAATGGGCACACTAGCCCAGGGACAAGGATGAGAAGGCAGGAGGGGACAAGAAAGCTGGTAATAGGGAACCCAAGATCGATAAGGGGAGAGTGTTGACATGTTGTGGTGTTGGCAACCAATGTCAAAAAACAACATGCATACTAATTGTTTAATGAGAAGCTAGTTTATTCTGTAAACTTTAATCCTATTGATTAAAGTTAATGTGAAAGTCGACAGAGATACTTTCCTATTTATTATTTATAAGAACACACAGAGAGATCAAATTCCTCCTTTTGGTTTTGCATGTTTTTGTCATAACCCCGATGCTGTTCAAAAGTAAGACTTTGAAATTCTCAAAGTAGAAGAAGAGGAAAATTTGAATGAAGTTGGCCTAAGCATTAAGTAGGCAGAAAAAAGCCTTCGTGAGATCTTGATTATCCCACTAGTTGCTGTCCTGTTTCCTTCCTTTCCTTACCAAATTTCTTAAGGAATTATTTCTATTTACTGCATACACCCCTTTACCTGCCCTTTGACTCTGAAATCTGGCTTCTTCTATCCCTCCCCCCTTCTCTTCCCTAACTACTCTCTTCACTTCCTAGTTAATGGATGTTACAGACTCACAGTCTTTGCTCCTTTTTCATTCTTCTTGACCTATTTTATGTTATCGACTATGTAACCCAATAAAAAAAAACCCAGTGCCTATGGACTATATACTCTTTTTAAAACGTTTCTTCTTACTTCCATGATGTTATACTGTTCTCATTCCCTTTCCATCTGTTTGACTGACCCATCATCTGTTTTTCTCTCTCTCTCTTGTTCTTCATCTCACCCAGTGGCGTCACTAGAGGGGCGCTGGGTCCAAACTATGCCCCCTGACGCTGTCAGAGAAGGTGACACCAAAATGAGCCCAGGGTCCATGGCAGCAGTGGGTCACCACTGCCAGGAGAGGGGCTGCCAAGGCAGTGGTGTCACTAGGGTTGGTGTCACCCAGTGTGGTAACTCATCACTCCTCAAACCCCCTATCACCCACCAATCAGGGTACCTGCCACTGGGCAGAGAGAGGGGTCTCCATCTTGGCCAGTGGGAGAGAAGTGGAGCTGTGGGGAGCTGTGGGGAGCTGTGGGGAGGGGGGATGGCAAGCTGGGAGGGGCAGGCCATGTGGTGCTGTGCTTGCCCCTGCACTGGGTGGAGTCTGCCGCTCAGCCCACCGGGGTGTTTACCAGCAGCCTGCCCACCCCAGGTGGGCAGGTAGTGACACCATGAGTTATTGCACTGAATGACACCAACCCTAGTGATGCCACTGACCCCACCCTTAATTGTAGATATCTCTCAACACCTCCAAGGCCTTTGACATATGCTTTTCAAGTTCTACATCCTTTCCCTTGAAGGGTTCATCCATTTGTATGGTTTCAAACATCACATGTATGCCATTGACTCCCAAATGTCTTCTCTTGAGCCTTGACTATGCCCTAGAGCTGCAGTTCTATAGTATCTTAAACCTTCTATTGGGCATTCCACTGTCACGTCAAATCCAGGATGCTTGTCTTCCTCTTCACCATTGCCCTCTCCCCACAACACCAGAGTGAGTTTCCCTACCCAGCTTCCCTGCCTCTCAGCATCACCTTTATCCTCCTAATGTCTCAAGCCCAGAATCATGAAATCATTCTGCATTCTCCTTATGTAGTCAGGTATCAAAATTCTCTCAAACTCTTCCCTTGTAGTCTGTTCTTACTGTCAAAACTCGAGTACAGACCTTCATCCTCTCCTACTTGAAATGCTGCCACAGCCTCCAGGCTCTCCCACAGGATCCCACAGCCCCACATACCACTGCCAGTCTAATCTTCTCTAAATGTAACTTTCATCATATCACTTCCCTAATCAAAAATATCTCACGACTCCTATTTCCTACTACGTCAAGTCTAAACATCTATACCTGGCTTTCAGGCTGCTCATGATCTAGCTCCACCCTACCTGTACTGTTTCCCACTATTACCCAATATCCTCCTCTTCCTTGAGTTAAGTCAGTTTTCTCGCTTTACAAGAAGAAGCCAAGTTCATTTCTGCCTCCTTATCATAAGGATTATACTTTCCCTTGTCTGGAATGCCTCTCTTCAGATTGACACAAATCATATCTACCTTGCCAGAGAATTGTCTATGCTTGCTATGTTCACGTCCTTGTTTTCCATTCTCTTTAACCCACTTTAATCAGGTTTTCATCCCACTTCATTGTCCAATACACACATATTATTTTCCTATCATTAGTCACTTTCATTCAATTCTCAGTCTTTCCCCTCTCAGTAAATGACACCATCATTCACCCAGTTTGTACAAACAAAACCCTAGGAGTCATCCTTGATTCTACTCCATAACCCACATCCAGTTCATCAGCAAGTCCAGTAAGTTCTTCTTTTAAAATATGTCTCAAATGTGACCATTTCTCACTATCTCACTGCTACCACTCTAGCCCAAGCAACTTGTACCTCTGCAGTGGTCTCCTTGCTTTCATTTTTGCCCTTGTACAGTTTATTCAACACGAAGCGTCTAGAGTGAATGGAACATGTTCATGGCATTTTGCTTTCACTGGGCAAAGTCATTCCTGATCTGCCTAGCCCAACGCTCCAACCTTAGCCCCTGGCAGCTTTCCCTCTATCCCTCATCTCCAAATTCTCTGACCTTTTCTGTTTCTAGAACAAGCCAAGCTTCTTGACACCTCACTTACACAGAGACACATTTCAAAATAATCACTATATAGGTTTGAATGGTTTCAACAGTATTTGTCAGTAAGATTTGTATTGTATCAACAAGAAAAAAATGTACAATATTTTTTCTAAAATCACCATTTTTGTATTAATTTACTTTTATTTTGGAACAGTCTCAAACAGAGAAAGGTCCAAGTACAGCACAAATAATGTTTTTTCTGAACCATTTGTTTTAATCGCCTCTGAATACAATGGCGTACAATTTCTGGAAACCAGGCCATTCTCCTACATAATCACAATACAACCATCAAAATAGGGAAGTTAACATTGATGCATTATTACTTCTAAACCTCAGATTCCATTCAGGTTTTGCCAATGGCCCTAATAATGCCCTTTATTGCAAAAGGATCTACATCAGAGCCACATGTTGTATTTAGTTGTCAATTTTCGTTAGCCCCCTTTGGTCTGGAACAGTTCCTTGGTCTTTCTTTGATTTTCAGGACCTTGACATTTTCTAACTCGAACAGGCCAGTTATTTTGTAGAATGTCCTTCAGTTTGGGTTTGTCTGATGTTTCCTCATGATTAGATTCAGGCTATGCATCTCTTGCAAGACTACCATGGAAGTGATGCTGAGTACTCGTTGCTTCCTATCAAGTGGTACATGATTTTGATTTGTCCCACTACCGATGATGTTTATTTTAGTCACTTGATTAAGGTGGTGTCTGTCTGGCTTCTCTACTGTAAAATTACTCTTTTTCCCTTTGTTTTTAGTAAGTATTTTGTTAGAAGGTACTTTGAAACTATGTAAATTATCCTGTTCCTCATCAAACTGCCCATTTATTCATTCATTTATTTATTTCTACCAGTATGGACTCATGGGCACCTGTGTTATTCACTGTTATTGCTGTTTATTTTGATGCTCACATTGTCCCTGATTTTGCCGGTGAGAACCTCTTCAAACCGGATTCTGTGTCCTTCAACTTGTTCCCAAATTTTTTGAGCACTTCCTTACATTCTGGCACAACAAGCTGTTCCAGACTCATACTTTTCTTGCCCTGGTCCTGGAATCGACCATTTTTCCAAGGATCTCTGGTTCTTTTAGTAGTTCCCTTTAATAGCCAAGATACGGGCTGTCTCAGTGGATAAAGCTAGAAGATATATGTATGTACACACACACATACCCAAAACAAAAGCCAAACCCAGTGCCGTCGAGTTGATTCCGACTCATAGCGACCCTATAGGACAGAGAAGAACTGCCCCATAGAGTTTCCAAGGACCACCTGGTGGATTTGAACTGCCGACCCTTTGGTTAGCAGCCGTAGCACTTAACCACTATGCCACCAGGGTTTCCACACACACATCCATCTATATTTATATATATGGAAATCCATGGCTCACACTTCTACTGTCAGTTCTAATTCAATACTATAGAGGTCATTTTAGTTTTCTTGTTCTCCATATTTGTAACTCCTTTCTCCATCAGTGAAAACCTGGCTCCTATTCTTCTTAACATGTTTACTTAGTTGATCAGTTCCCTTGAATCAATCTCCTGTCCTTACCACCTTCCCCACATACACACAGATACCCATCTCACCCTTCTAGGGCTGGGACCCTCCTCTCCTCCCCAGTCTGTCTCCTCACCCTGCTTGAGCTTCAGTGCCCTGCCCTGGGCCTTTTCCCCATATAGATGCCTTCCTTACTGTGATCATTAAGGTTGTGTGTCAACTTGGCTGGGCCATCATCCTCAGTGGTTTGGCACTTATGATGTAGCTTAGCAGTCATATGATAATGTGATCACTTCCATGATGAGATTTGATATAATGTGATCACCTCCATGATGGGATCTGCTGTCAGTAGCCAATGAGTTTAAAGGGAGTTTCCTTGGGGGTGTGGCCTACATTCAATATAGATGGACTTTCTGGCAAGGCTTGCAGGCCTTTGCTTGCTCTGAATTCTGCAGCTGGCTCCTGTTCATCTAATCTCCAGTTCTTGGGACTAGAGCTTACCTGCCATCTTGCCTGCCAATCTTAGGATTCGTTGGTCTTCATAGCCGGTGAGCAAGAGCCCTGCTATCTGACCTGCCAATCTTGGCTTCCCCAGCCCCTGCAGCTACGTGAATCAGAAGAAGCCTCTATCCTGACCCACGTACCTGGGACATTCCAGCCTCTACAGCCGTGTGAGCCATTTCCTTGATATAAATCTCTATATAGATATTT
Organism: Loxodonta africana; assembly: GCF_030014295.1. Taxonomy (NCBI): domain Eukaryota; kingdom Metazoa; phylum Chordata; class Mammalia; order Proboscidea; family Elephantidae; genus Loxodonta; species Loxodonta africana. The sequence continues at coordinate 26,191,564 of NC_087360.1, read as the reverse complement.
ATACATGTTGCTGGCTTTGCTTCTCTAGAGAATCCAGTCTAAGACACTTACCCTGCCCAGGCTCTGCCGCCTTTCCGCCATGGTTTGATACCCTTCTTACTCCACTAGGGCTCTGACTCCTAACACCAGGCCCGTCCTCTAACAGATGCTCTCCTTACCTTGTTCAGGCTCTGACACCCTCCATGTGGATGTCTACCTTGCTTTGCCACACCTAACAGTGGTTTTGGGAGTAAATTATTCAGGCAAGGATGGGAAGAGGGAGAACTAAAGTCAATATTTTATTTAGAAAATGCTTTCTGGTTAGTGTAGAGTTAACCATGAATTGAGAAAGCTGTAATGTTTTAGTTCCCTTTTCCTTGACAAGCACATATTATTAGTATCAGTCAGTCTGAAATACCACAGCAGTCAGTGGACAAGAAGCCACATCACTTCTGAAAGAACACACAACCTAGATCAATGTAGAAACAAAACATCCAGATAAATGAGAAAAATTTCTTGACTTTTGTTTTCATCTTTTGTTCAAATGTTTTGTAATTATGGCCATAGCCTCAGAATGACTGTTGAATGCTAATGATTATGATAAGTTCATAAACCTTACATTTGGAAGATTGTGGTTTCTGATGCCTGGGGCCCTTGAGTCAAAATTAATTTTATCTTTTAAAACTGGGACATGCAAATACTTAGTCACGATAACACTGCAATCATTCAGTTATATCACAAGACTTTGCAAGGTAATGTCTATACTAAATTGATTGTCCCTTAAAACTTTATAGCTGAAACCACTGCAAGATCCCCTTTGATAACCTTTTCACAAAGATGATGCTTCAATGAGGACTGAGGATATTGCCATCAAAGAGACTACAACTCCTGGCAGCTACAGCTTCCTAGGGAAAAAAAAGAAAAAAAAAAAAAGTTTGTCTTCAAATCTCTTCAAGATAAAAACTAACCATTCCAAGCAGTAATTTCTCAGTCTTACTCTTATTCCAGATTATCTTTGTCTGAGAAGCAAATTTAGCCTTTCTTCTAAATCAAGTTATGATATGACTGGACTTTTATTTAATTCTAAGCCAAAACATTCCAAAACTCCCACTGCATTCCTTGGAAGGCCTGAATGCCGTTGACGTGGTCTTTTGCCTATGTTTCATTCCTTTAAGAAGTCAAGTACTCTCCATCCTTATCTTCTTGGAGACCATGAAAAGGGAAGAAGGCTTCTGTGACTACTCTAACCAGGTGGGTTAGATAAGCTTTACAGTCCAAACCCTGGTGGTGTAGTGGTTAAGTGCTACGGCTGCTAACCAAAGGGTCAGAAGTTTGAATCCGCCAGGTGCTCCTTAGGAACTCTATGGGGCATTTCTACTCTGTCCTATAGGGTCGCTATGAATCAGAATCAACTTGACAGCACTGGGTTTGGTTTTTTTTTTTTGGTTAACAAGAGGCCTTCTGTGGGTGTTAGAGCACATGTTACCAAACTGCTAATGACCTCATGAGCCATAGAAACCAGGTCTCACATTTTAGACTGAGCCTAAATATTAATACTACTTTATATTTATGTAGTGTATTTTTTTCAAGTAACTCTAACCTCTTTACAGACATTATGTCATTAATCTTCAAAGCATTGCTATTTGGTACATGGCAAATATTATCATCCCCCTCCCCTTTTTTTTTACTGTGATGGAAACTTGCAAGTCAGTCAGTGATGGAATCCAGCCCCTCTGGTTCTCAGTGTATGCTCTATACCATGAAAAAAGCCAGACAGATACTTTTTCAGGTTTAGTTGCTTCTTGGGTGGGATTCTTGAGAAGATGTCTCAGTTTGTGTGAATTTCATTTGTCAGTGGTTCCAGCTTCTATGCTCCTCTTTCATTCTTTATTGTAAGTTCAGCATTTTCAAGTGCATATAGTTTATCTTCCCCATTGCATTCACAGGAACACCAGATATTGGTAGCCGAAATTTGAAGTGAAAGACTTTGTTACTGAATATGTGATCTCACTTACCACTCAGAGATCCTTCATACTTCTCATGCCCCAAAATAAGTTAGATTTTTAGTCTTTTTTTTTTTTTATTTCATGTGCCAGTGTAGAGCACACTTGATATGCTCACCAAAAATCAGCTCATGTTCAACTGGATACAACCGATTTTTATTGCATTATTAACATGTACCAGATATTATCATGCCAAACATTTTCAGATATATTGTCTTATTTTACATATGTAATATGCCATGAGAACCTGGTAGCTTTAAGTCCTGTTTGTGTGGGAATACTCTTCCTGAGTAGGGCAAGGAAAAAGGGGACACTAGTAATAATATGGCCTCAGCTGCTAGATCCCCACACAAAGTGCTCCCTTTGTGGGTATTAGAGCACATGTTACCAAACTGCTAATGACCTCATGAGCCTTAGAAACCAGGTCTCACATTTATGAAATGAGCCTAAATATTAATACTACTTTATATTTATGTAGCATATTTATGAATACTCCCACAGAAGGAGAAAATGTGGGTAAATTCTGAAAAACCTCCGGTGAGTTCAATACCCTCAAAGTAAAAAAAAAAAAAACCTAAAAAATTGGTTCCTGCATTATCAACAATTAATGCAAAGCCCAGAGAGCAAAACCCAGCCATATATCCACTGATGACAAGTACTTCTTGATTTCATTTGGTGAGATACTTCCTGATGAGGAAAGTCAGAATCAGGCATTAAGAACTATAGTGGCATAACTTTAAGTACAAAAATCAGTGGTTTACATCTCATATTTTCATGTCATATTGTTTTCCAAATTGAGGGACATCCGTACATGACTGAATTAGATAATGTTAGTGAAATAAGAGCTACTGGGGAAAATAAGAAAAGCTCTTCTTCCAAAAGAAGGAGAAACTTCCAACTTTTGATTGTTGAATTGTAAAATTCTCCAAGTAAAAATATGCCAGATCCCCTGCACCATCAGTCCTGTTTCTCTCTGCTCTCTGGCCCTGCTGGGTCTGAAATTTCCCAACATTTCTAAAGAAATAGTGTTTAATTTGAAACTGAGCAGCCATACCACATCATGGAAAATCTTTATAGGTTGGAAAATATGTACAGTATGCCATGTTTTAAGTATATAATCTAACCATAGTCTGTAGCATAGCTACACTGCAGTTTGCATTCAACAGTCTTGGGTTGTCAAGAAAATATATTCATAACATTCCAAACTTTTGTTTTTTCCTTACAGGAACTATTAGCCAAAAGGAATACACTTTATCCCACATAAAAATCTAGTAAACCAGAACGTGTTAATAAAAAAAACTGATGTTTGTCCCAGCAGGGTTGCCATGCATGGCTGTGCTGATTGTGCACAATTCCAGGGAGACCTCAGAAATAGACAACAATGTGAATGGTGCCACCTGGAGTTGCGCAATGCCTGGCAGCTCTGATTTTTAACTTATTAGCAAAGCTTTTGAAAAATGCTATTTATTTTCTGATTCACAACTAAAGGCTAATCGTGAACTGCCATAGAATTTTTTCCCTTCTGTTTTGTGACTGTGTGTGTGCAAGATTCTTAGCTTTTCCTCTCATATTGGTTCCAAAAGACTTCCAAATGCCTCAGCTTCAGCACACTGGGTGGTATTCTCCCAGCTCTAGGTTTTCATGGGTCAGTGAAAATGTGTGCACCCTGAGAAGAGGCTGGTCAGACATGTGCAACCAGCCCTGGGGTAATTTATTGAAGCCCCTTCTCCTATTCCCTTTTTCCCTTTACATTCCAACTGTGTACTGCTTGTACCTTCATTTAGCCCTTGCTTCATCTCACCTGTATGAAATGTTGGTTAGAGTTGGTTGTTTACACATCTTTGTCCCTCGCTACATTAACACACTCTACTTTCCCTTCCTGCCATCCTGCGGCCTCCACGCTCTGCCACTCATCACTGCCACAGCCCTTAGCATGGTACCTGGAATCTTCTGCTTTCCTGATCCTCCACCTTTACCCTTCCACGTTTGAATTCTCTTTCATTTCCTTCAGTCAGGAGGAAAACAAGTGGTATCTGGACAGGGAGGATAATTGGAGCAATGAGAAGAAAGCACGCCTCCGTATGAGAACAAGAATGGCCCTGCCACTCATATAAAACTTATTCCCACTCTAAACACCCAGCCACTTCTCTTTAGGGGTTTTCTTTTTCTTTTCTCTTTTTTTGTTCAAGTGAACCTAAGGCCAATTTGAAGTGAAAATCCGACTTCTTAGTGAACGTGTCTTATCACTCTCCTCCACCTCTTACAGAGGAACTTGTTAGGAGATGCAGGGGTTCCTAAGTGCCATCTTCTTTGTTCTCTTCTTCTGGCCAGTAAGACTAGGCAGTTATGACCCAAGATTTGGATGTCACATTAATAGAGATCTTCCGCCTTGGACAATGCTCATGCCAGAGTAGTCTTTTTTGAATATTTTATGGGACCTATATCTCCATAGTCATTTCTGTACTTACAGTTAAACTATGTTCCTTTCAACACCTGCTAAAGCACTTTATAGAGATTCAGATTCAAGCAAATGACCTACATAGCAAGCCTGTGAGAAGCAGGGTATTACATTTCCAATCCTGTGTCTGTTATCTGTTCATCTCTTTTTTGAAGAATCAGCAAACCTATGTCAAGTTTGGTACATCTAATAACACCATGATATTATTGCCTGTAGGTTTCCTCCATGCCACAAAAGAAGATGCAACTTTTTCATTTTTATGATTACTACAAGTATGTGCTTGAGTATGTCTATATGTGTTTTACTTTTAGCTACCACAGAATTTATGGTTAATAGGGCATTTGAAAGTAGCAATGTTACTTACATTTTTCTATTGAAAGCATCTAATAATACTTTAGATGATTTTTTAATTTTGAAAGGTAAGCCAAGTAAACTTTAAGGTGTTTATGTTCTTTTATTACCTTTCCAGCTTACACCAAAAAAATTGTTTCATAATAAAGCTTTAAGAACATTGAAATAAAGGGAAACAAAGAGATGAAAGTAATAAGCATGTTGATTTATAAACATGTGAAGTATAAAAGACATAATATTAACAGAATTAATAAACAAATGAATATAAGGCTTCATATTTTAATTTCATTTTAATTATACAAATGAGAATACATTCTCATAGAAAATTCAAAAACTACCAGTAAGGATATTCCATACATTTACTTTGCATTTAAACATATACACACATGCTGTTAATTTTAAATGATGCCTTTATCATAATCAGCTGTGCTGATTGTGTAAAATGTGCTGTCCGAATGGGTACCCACAGCCACACATGTGGTTACTGAGTGCTTGAAATGTGCCTAATTCAAATTGAGATGTGTTGCAAGTATAAAATACACACCGGATTGCCAAGGTGTAGTATGAAAACAAAGTATCTCTCTAATCTTTATATTGACTTGCTCATAGCAACCCTATAGGACAGAGCAGAACTGCCCCATATAAAATTTGTATATATATGTATGATGTATATATTTGATTTGTGGGTTTTTTTAAAAGCATAAATGGTATAATTTTTTCTTTTTCTGAAACTCCCTTTTTTTTTCATTTAACCACGTTTTAGAGATTTTTCCCTATTATTATATTTAGATCAACTTCATTCTTTTCAACTACTGTATAGTATTCCTCAGTATTAAAGTGCCCTAGATCATTTCTGAAGGGGCCCTGGTGACAGTGATTAAGTGCTCAGCTGCTAACTGAAAGGTCAGCTGTTGGAACCCACCAACCGCTCCATGACAGAAAGATGTGGCAGTCTGCTTCTGTAAAGATCACAGCCCTAGAAACCCTATGGGGCAGTTCTACTCTGTCCTGTAGGTCCTATGAGTTTTGGGGTTTTTTTAGTTTGTTTCCACTTTCTGTTATTGAGGGAACATTTAAGGTGCTTTCGCTTTTTTCTTCAGGAGCAATGCTTCAGGGAATGTCCTTTGAACATGGCTCTTTGTGCGTTTGGAAACATTTCTCTGGAATAAGTGCCTGGAGGTCAAAGGATATGTGTATTTGAAATTTTTTTAGATTCTGCCAGATTGTCCTCTTCAAAGACTGTAACAGTGTAGGAAAGATGTTTTCTTTAATGGTTCATTATTTTATATCTTGCTTAAGAAGGTCTTCCCAGTGCCAAAGTTACAAACAAATTTTTATTCTCATAAATTTGTAGTTTTTGCTTTTTACATTTGGCTCCTTAAGCTAGCTGGGATTTTTTTTTTTTTTTGGTGTGAGAACTTTTTCCCACCTGAATAGTCTGCCATTTCCCTATTAATTTTAAATGACGCCTTTATCATAAATTAAATTGCGACTCTATTTCACTGATCTATACATCTACTCCTGTACTACCGCTATCATATTGTAATCACTCTAAATTTGTAGTATGTTTTGATGGCTGGAAGGGCAACTCTTTTCCCCTCATTGTTCTTTCTCAGTATTTGTAAAGCTTTCTTATATATTTTCTCTTCCAGATGAGTATTAGAATCAGCTTAACAAATTCCAACAGATATACTATTGGAATTTTGATTGGGATTGCATTTGCTTGATCAATTAATTTTTGAAAAATTGATTTCTTTAAAATATAAATCTTTGTATTTTGAGGAAAAATTATTTTAATCTTTATATTCCTATTGTCACTGTACTTATTCACCTTTCACCATACTCATTCAATCTGTATGCTGAGCATATAATCCAAGAAGCTGGACTATATGAAGAACTTGACATCAGGATTTGTGGAAGACTCATTAACAACCTGTGATATGCAGATGACACAACCTTACTTGCTGAAAGCCAAGAGGACTTGAAGCAGTTGCTGATGAAGATCAAAGACTACAGCCTTCAGTATGGATTACACCTCAACATAAAGAAAACAAAAATCCTCACAACTGGACCAGTAAGCAACATCATGATAAATGGAGAAAAGATTGAAGTCGTCAAGGATTTCATTTTACTTGGATCCGCAGCCAACGCCCATGGAAATAGCAGTCAAGAAATCAAATGACGTATTGCATTGGGGAAATCAAATGACGTATTGCATTGGGTAAATCTGCTGCAAAAGATCTGTTTAAAGTGTTAAAAAGCAAAGATGTCACTTTAAGGTGCACCTGACCCAAGCTATGGTATTTTCAATCATCTCATATGCATGTGGAAGCTGGACAGTGAATAAGGAAAACTGAAGAATTGATGCCTTTGAATCATGGTGTTGGTGAAGAATATTGAATATACCATGGACTACCAGAAGGTTGAACAAACCTATCTTGGAAAAAATACTGCCAGAATGCTCCTTGGAAGCAAGGATGGCAAGACTTGATCTCACATACTTTGGACATGTTATCAGGAGGACCAGTCCCTGGAGAAGGATATCATGCTGGTAAAGTAGAGGGTCAGTGAAAGAGAGGAAGACCCTCAACGAGATGGAAGGACACAGTGGCTGCAACAGTGGGCTTAAACATAGCAATGATGTGAGGATGGCACTTGACTGGGCAGTGTTTCACTCTGTTGTAATATGGTCGCTATGAGTTGGAACTGACTCAATGGCTCCCATCAACAACAGCATTATCACTGTAGTCTCTAGGAAATTTTCTGTTTGTATGGGTTATACCTAATTGTCCCTGTAGAACAACTCTGTCCAGTAGAACTTCCTGTGATGATGAAAATGTTTTATATTTGTAAGGTCCAGTAGGTAGCAGCCACTTGCCACATGTGGCTGTTGAACACTTGAAATGTAGCTAATGCAACTGAGGAACTGAATTTTAAATTTCATTTCATTTTGATTAATTTAAATTGAAATTTATGTGGCCACAAACAGCTCGTGCCTACTGTATTGGACAGTGCAGGTCTAGAATATATGAATAACTGTGTAACAGAATACTTTTTGTAGGTAGTAGACACCTAATAATTTAATTAACTTCATTTCCATTAGCAAAAGAATTACTGATACCTGTGTGGAAGACACTGCTCAAAGCACTGCAGAGTCAAAAGAGCACAAGATTAATACAAATGAATTCCTAGACATCTTAAACCCAGTCCTGGGTATAGGACATATTGTTTACAAATAATTATGTTATTAGAAAAATACAGTTACAAAAAGTGCTGTGGGGAGCCATTAGAATGAAAGCTCACATCAGATTAAAGGAGCAGTAAAGGCTTTGTGGGTGAGATAGTGTTGGAGATTGATATTGAAGGAATTACTCAAAGTTTAAAGAAGAGAAAGTAAGGGAAGATTTCTGATGTACGGAGGAAATAGAGAAGGGGAAAAGAATGGACATGTTTGAGGAATAGTCACTGTATTAGTTTCCTATGGCTGCTGTAACAGATTACCACAAACGTCGTGGTTTAAAACAACAAATTTACTCTCTCACAGTTCTGGAGGCCAGAAGTCTGAAATCAGTATCACTGAACTGAAATCAAGGTGGCAGCAGGGCCACACTCCCTCTGTTCCTTGCCTCTTCCATCTTCTGGTGGCTGCCAGCATTCCTTGGCAGTGACCACATCTCTGCCCCCCTCTTATCAGGATACGCATGATTGCATTTAGGACCCACCTCAATAATCCAAGATAATCTTCCCATCTCAAGAGCACACTGACAAAGACCCTTCTTCCTCCCATCCCCCCCCACCCCCCACATAATAGTATTCACAGGTTCTAGTGATTAGGACATGAACATCTTTTGGGGGCTCATTTTTCAGCCTACCGTGAAGATCCAGTTTGGCTGAAGTAGGGATATACCTGTAGCAGTAGGGATGATAACCACCATCAGTCACTTAATGATTCACACATGTTAATGTTGTACTTAGTGTTGTCTATCTGTGCTAGTCCATTTACTCATGACAAGACCTGTGGTGTTAGGAGACAAAGGAGGAATCTAATATGACTACGTTTTCCACCTTCGATGACTGGGAAATGGTAAATAACCAAAGTTGAAAGGTCATGAGGAAAAATTGGTTGCAAAGGAAAAAATGAATTTTACTTTGGCTATGTTTAACTTAGGAGCTCTGGTCCACAGTGGTTAAAGCACTCGGCTACTAACCAAAAAGTCAGTGGTTCAAACCCACCAGCCGTTCCCAGGAGAAAGATGTGGCAGTCTGCTTCTGAAAAGATTACAGCCTTGGAAACCCTATGAGGCAGTTCTGCTCTGTCCTGTAGGGTCTATAATGAGTCAGGATCAACTCAACGGCAACAGGCTTGGTTTGTTTGTTTGTTTGCTTGCTTATTTTTTTAATGTTTAGTTTGAAGTCCCTGTAGGCTATGCCCAAGAAAGGGTCAACCCCAGGCATAAGCCTGTGAACGCTGCAAAGGGTTCCAGTGGACTCTTCTGCATTTTCCTGCCACTGTTTTTCTTCTTGGGTTGAAGAAGCATATTATAAGGAACATTAGAGACCTGGATTCAAGATTTCCACTTACTAAATGTGCAACTTGGAGGAGTCATTTCATTTATCTGAGCTTTAGTTTCTACATCTGTAAAAAGGAATAAAAACCCCCTTCCTAACCTCACACAGTTATTGTGAGGAATAAATGAAATAAATTAACATGTGATGTTCTTGATACAGTATATGGTCTTGGTCTGTTGTAAGCATTAAAATGTTTGCTAAAAAAAAGCGAAATTTTAAATATGCCAATCTTAAGTGTTTTAATTTGAAAGTGATATATATTAAAATTATCTGGATCCTAAGCAACAGTTAACATTATTTTTACAAGTCTATTATCAACTCCCTTTCCTACTGTCCAGATGGCTATTCCATACTTTCACCACTTAGTGTCTTAAGTAAAACCAATTTCCTTCCTTTCTAAGCAGATGATCTTAAACCCAGCTGTGTAGAAATAAGGCCATTACGTATGAATTATTCAACTTTCTGCCACCATATTTAAAGAGTTACCTATATCTGTATCTACTTTTAGGAGCCCAGGTAGCACAGTGGTTAAAGTGCTCTGCTGTTAACCAAAAGGTCGGCAATTTGAACCCACCAGCTGCTCTCCAGGAAGATGTGGCAGACTGCTTCTATAAAGATTATGGCCTTGGAAACCCTATGATGCAGTTCTACTCTGTCCTATAGGGTCACTCAGAGTTGGAATCAACTTGACGGCAGTGGGTATACCCACTTTGACCTCCTTTCTTCTGGATCTCCGAAGAAGGAATATCTCTTCTTTTGTCTAAAGTGAATACTTCTTTTTATATGTGCTCTTGATGCATTTTCTCCATCCTGAGCTCCAGGCCATGTCGTCAGTGCCCTGCTGGACATCTGCATTTGGATATCTCACCTTCAATTCAGATTCTTGAAAACAGAGTCAACTATTTCTTTATCCATCCTTTCCACCATGTTCCAACCACCCACCCCACATAGCCTCCTCTTTTTTTTTCTTCTTGATCAATGGCATTACTAGAAACTTGGATAATTTTTGTCGTTTTTTTTTTTACTCCTTTCTTTCCTTTACCATCCCTGTGCCTATTCCAATCAACGAGCAAGTCATGTTAGACTTGAGGCTCAGGCATTCATTCTGTCTCCCTCTTCAGCCCTCTACCCTATTAGTCCTCTCCTCTCTAACATCATGGCTGCTCTTGTTTTTGCCCAAATCATTTATCTTCTGCAGCATCCTCCTAACTCTTCTTACTTCTTGTCTCACTCAGCTCCAAGATACCCTTTACTCTGCTGCCATAGAATTTTTAAAAAAACAAATCTGCTTTTAGAACCCTTCAGTGGCACTCTAGTACAGGGTAAAGTCCTAAACTTCAGAGAAGGACATTGTTTGACCCAGCCCACCACCCCACACCCTTCCCATTAGTCCCATTGAACTATTCCCAGTTCCCCAAAGGAGTGCTGCTTTAAACCCCTGAACCTTGCACGCCTTCTGCCTATAAAGTTCTCCCTGCAACCCCATTCCCTAATGCCATTTGCCTGATGAATGTCTTCATCTTCCACTATTCAGTTCAGGCTTCACATCCCATCTGAAGACTTGCCAGGCCTCCCCAGGAGGAACTGATAAGATCTCTTCTGAACCTCTGTTGTGCCCTGTACCTGACTCTATCATTTCTTCTGTAACTCTCTTATTTCCCACTCCCAGGCTGTCTTTGAGGACATGGAGTGTGTCTTGATCAGCTTTGTATCTTTAATGTTTGACACAGCGTCTGGCATAGAGAAGGTGCTCAAAAAAAAAAAATCCTTCATTGAATAAATTAATTATAGAACTTTTTAAGCTATGGAGTACCTTAGATAATATGGAAAAAGACAGAATTGATATAATAACTTTTGAAGGTACATGGAAATATCTGGCTATGGCCCTAAGGAGAATACACATTAACCTCCTAAATAGAGATAATCATGGTCAAGAACCCTGGACATAAACTGCAGAAACAAGAAATTAAAAGAGTGGCCAAACCATTCATAAAACCCCATAAGACATGTTCGGACATATCAGAGAGTTACAGCACCACTGGAGTTGGAGGAGATAAGGGTTCCCTTCAGGCTTTTGGTTTCTTACTGCTCATTCATCACAATGTTAACATAAGCTACATTTATGCTAATAGTGTTTATTTTATCATTGCTGTTGATCTACCTCTCATTGTGCCAAAAAGCTAAATATTAAGGGAGAGGAATCAAAACTAACACTAGTATAATAACTTACTTACAGGGCACAGACCCTCTCTGAACTATAAAATTCCTTGATCTGGGAACTGCCAAATCCAAAAATTTCAGGCTTAAGACTTGATTATAAATCTATATTGATAAGTACTGGTTTTCTAAAGAGAAAACATTTTGCCAGATCTGACCAGACAGTTTCAAAGTTAGCAAAATTTACCACACTCTCATTCCCCCCACCCCCACCCCTTGGCAGTTAAAGTACTCTTCATGTTTCTTGGTTGTCTGGAGCTGCTCCTCCCTTTCCCCCACCCAACCCAGCCTCCTGCTTTTGCTCCCCATGCAGGTCTACCTCCTACTGCAAAGTAAGTACTCTGTCCTAAACTGCTGTTTCTATATTGAAACTTATCTGTTCTCTTTCCAAAGCCTGTGAGGCCTTGCTCTCAGCAGGCTGCTGCTTGAAGACTATTTGATAAATTAACTTACTCTAACATCATATTGGGTAATAATCCCAGGGGAATGTACAGTTTTATCAGGGATGTGTTGGAGACATAACGCCTAACTTGAAAAGCCATCTAATAAGGGGCATCTCTCACTGTACTGTATACCTTCCATGTCTTTTCATGATTCAGTGTCTTTAAAGGTGGTGAACCTTCTGCCTAGAATGACGTCTCCCAACCCCATCACCACCTCCAATCTGATGAACTCCTACTCATTCTTCAAAACCCAGCTCAACGTCCCCTCTACTGCTAAGAAGGCTTCTCTGAATTCTCCAGACTGAATTGGTCACTCCTTGTTGACTCTTACAAAACTTTGTGCACTTACTGTCTCAATTTCTTTTATCTTTTCTGGACTCTTCAGCTGACTTCGAGGTGACTTCTGCACCCACCAATCCAGTATACCTCAGCCATGTGGCTAAATCACGTGGACCTTATTTCAGTCCTTGACCTCTCAACATTTGACACTATTGACCACCACCCGTTTTTTTCTGTACTCTCTTCTTAAAACCCTCTTATCTTAGCCTTCTTGACATGAAAATCTGCTAGTTTTCTTTTATCTGTCTGACTCTATCAGTCTTCTTTGTTGGTTCATCCTCCACCTAATCTCTAAATGTTGTGGATCCTTAAGGCTATGTCCTGGCCCCTTACTCTTCTCACAGGCTTATCTCTTAAGCAGTTCATCCACAGCCATGGGATTAATTAGCCTCTATATACTGATGACCCTCAAATTTACATCTCCAACTCAGACTGCTCTCCTGAACTCCAGACTTCTATATACAGTTGCCTATTCATAAGGAAACCCTGGTGGCGTAGTGGTTAAGTGCTACGGCTGCTAACCAAAGGGGTGGCAGTTCAAATCCACCAGGTGCTCCTTGGAAACCCTATGGGGCAGCTCTGCTCTGTCCTGTAGGGTCACTATGAGCCGGAATTGACTTGACGGCACTGGGTTTTGGTTTTTTGGCTATTCAGCATATCCACTTGGGGGTTTTGCAGGCACTCCAAACTCAGCAGGTTCAAAACTCCCATTGTTGTCTACCTGAGAGAACAGCACCTCCATCATGCAGTTAGCCAAGCCAGAAACTGGGAGTTATTATTTACCTACCTCCCTCTCCTTCTCCACCATATCCAATTGGCCATCCTTCTGACTCTACCTTCTAAGTGTTTTTCTCACTATTGATTTCTTTCCATCTCCACTGCCACCTAAGTTACAACCTGACGACACCTGATTGCGTGACTGATCACCCTGCACCCACTTGATACCTCCAATACAATAGAGTGCTCTTTGAAATTTCATTCAGTCATTCATTCATTCATGCATGAAAAATATTTCTTGAGCCCTACTATGTGCAAGTCACTAGCTAGATGTTGGTGATAACAAATGTGACCAAGACAGGCATATCCCTGACCTCCTGGAACTCTATAAAGAGTGCATGATGATACTTGATTTAACTTGAAACTGACACAGTCATGGAGGATGCCCTGTAGTCTTATAAATGGGGCTATAAAATAAACAGTAATACCCGTGAAGAATGTGCTCCTTAGAACAATCAACTAAAGGAGACCAAAAGGACAACGTTTGCCTGAAACCAAAGATAAGAAGGCAGGGAGGCACAGGGAAACCAGACTGATGGAAACGGAGAACCAGGGAGGATATGGAGAGAGTGCTGACACATTGCAGGAATTACAGTCAGTGTCATGGAACAATTAGTGTAAGAACCATTATTGGAAAACACATTTGTTATGTAAACTTTCACCTAAAGCACAATAAAATGTTCTATATATATATATACCTACACACGTATATATATGTATGTATGTATATATATGTATCATGATTTAAAAAAGGGGGGAATAGGTTTTTTAAATTGTACTGTATCTATGCAATGGCATAATACTTGACAATAAAAGGTAACAAACTACTGATACATGCAACAACATGGATCAGTCTCAGTTATGTTGAATAAAAAAAGCCAGACACAAAAGACCACGTAATGAATGATTCCATTTGTGTAAATTTTTAGAAAACTGAAAACTAATATATACTAACAAAATAGCAGATACATGGCTGCCTTGGGCTTGGGGGCGAAGGGAGGAATAGACTGCAAAGGACCTGCAGAAATCTTCAGAGAGTCATGAAATGTTATCTATCTTGTGTATCTTGACTGATTGTATTCACGTTTGTCAAAACTCATCAAATTGTATACTTTAAATGGTTGCAGTTTATGGTACATAAATGAAACCTCATAAGGTTTAAATATATGCAGAGAAAAAAAAAAGACTGCATGATTGGGGAACCTAAATTAATTGGGATGTGATAAGGAGAATCTGTTTGAGGAAGTAATTTTTCATCTGAGATCTGAAGACTGAGTAGGAATTAACTAGGCAAAAGGGAGGCCTGATAGAGGGGGGAAGAGCCTTTTATGCAGAAGAATCATCATGTGCGAAGGTGCGGAATCAGGAATAAGGAAGGTATGAGAACACTGAGAGGGCACAGAGTAAGAGGTATAGTGGAGGAGCTGTGGGGAAGTGACTCTTCCTGAGAGGTACTCAGGGAAGCTAGGAACCCTTTGAAACTGCCTGCCACGGGGTTTGAGTGTGAGTGGAGGTGTGTACTTTTTTCTGAGGAAAGAGTACATAGCTTTCATCAGGCTCTCACAGTCAGCCTATGACCCCTCACCCCAGATGTAAAGAACCACTGCTGGTGTTTAAAGGCCAGAGTAAGGAAGGACCTTGGACTTTATCCTAAATGCAATGGGGCTGCCATTGGAAATTGTTAAGCCAAAAAGAAATATGACCAGATTGTCAAACGCACAAGGCAGGGGTTTTTATCTCTTTTGTTTACTGATGTATCCCAAGCAACTAGAACAGTGCCATGTACATAGTTGCCACTCCAAAATAGTTGCTGAATGAATGAATAAATGTCTACTATGGTTTTTATGGCATTATGTTATATTGCGTTATATTGTAATCAGGTGCTTAAATGCCTCTCGCTTATAAGACTCGATCCTTGAGAGCAACTGTGTCTTATTCATCTTAATATGGTACTACATATGGTGCTAGGGCTTAGCACAGTGCCTGGCTTAAAATCAGATTCAGTATTAAAAAAACCCAGGGCTGTCGAGTCGATTCCCACTCATGGTGACCTTATAGGACAGAGAAGAGCTGCCCCATAGAGTTTCCAAGGAGCACCTGGCGGATTTGAACTGCCAACCCTTTGTTTAGCAGCTGTAGTACTTAACCACTATGCCCATGCATTCAATTATTCAGCCAAAAGTTAGTGAGCACCTACCAGATGCCAGGAATTGGGAATACAAAGACAGTTAAGATATTGTCACTAACTTCAAGGAGTTTACACTTTGGCCTAGAAGACTGGTAAGTGGACCTGAAAATACCATGTAGTAAGTGCTACAAAAGAGGGTGTCAGGGAAGACCAGCAAGCAGAAGAAGCTCTAGGGCTAACCCTGGACCAGGCGAAGAAGGGAATAGCGGAGTATGGGAGTGGGCGTTACAGGCAAAGTCCCGAGGGGAACAAGCAGGGCCCATCTGAAGGAACTGCAAGTAGTTAAGTAAGCCTAGGCACAGTGAAGTAGCAGAGACAGGCCAGAGCCACAGGAGTTTGGACTTGACCCTGACGGCACTTGTTGTTAGGTCCCGTCGAGTCAGTTCCCGCTCACAGCAACCCTTTGTACAACAAAACAAAACAATGCCCAGTCCTGCGCCATCCTCACAGTCGTTGCTATCCTTGAGCCCATCATTGTAGCCACTGTTGTTGAGGGTCTTCCTCTCTTTCACTGACCCTCTACTTTACCAAGCAGGATGTCCTTCTCCAGGGACTGGTCCCTCATAATAACATGTCCAAAGTATGTGAGACGAAGTCTTGCCATCCTCGCTTCTAAGGAGCGTTCGGCTGTACTACTAAAACAGATTTGTTCGTTTTTCTAGCAGTCTGTGGTATATTCAATATACTTCTCCAACACCATAACTCAAAGGAATCAATTCTTCTTCAGTCTTCCTTATTCATTGTCCAGCTTTCACATGCTTATGAGGCAATTGAAAATATTGTGGCTTGGGTCAGGCATACCTCAGTCCTCAAAGTGACACTACTCACTAGGAAGCCATTAATGAATGAATGACCAAGCAGAAGAGTGATGTGACCAGACATGCACGTAGGACTACTTAGGCTCCAGAGTGGAGAATGGATTAGAGAAGAGTATTGGTGGGAGTTGGCAGGGGGGAGGTGTTGGACTAGTAATTGGGAGAGATAATGTTGGCCTGGACTAAAGTAGAGGCCATGGGGATAGAGAAAAGTGGATGGATTTGAGAGAGATTGCAGAGGTAGGATCAATAGGAATTACTAATCCTACTTTTGGGGTGAGAATGATGGCGTAATTATAGATGACTCCCAGGTTTTTAACTTGGACACTTTGGGGGGAATTGCACAGAGTCAGAACAAAGATTGGAAGTAGGCACAGGGATGAAGATGATGAATTCCAATCTGGACATATGCATTTGTGTTTTCTTTGAAACATCCAAATGGAGGCTTCTAGTAGGCAGTTGGACACATACATGGATCTGGAGTTCAGAAATATGATCTAGACTGAACATAAAAATGTGGGAATTTTTGTTTTTTAATAGTAATTGATTCCTAGGAGTCGATGAGTCATCCAGAGAGTGTAGAGAATGTGGAGAAAAGTCAAGAAAGATAGAATTCTGTGAGAGCATTCAAATAACAAGCATTAAAATTAAAAAAAATAAATAAAAATAAAGTAATATGTGAAAGAGTTGTTTAGAATAAGAGACCACTTCCAGTGCTGCCCAAGTACTGCTCCTGAGTTATCTGGCTATCTGTGTTTTAGGCAAAGCCTACTCTTTGGCTTCTCAAAACCAAAAATGGAAAGTAGGGAAATTTCATACAGCAGAACACATGTCTTCAGGGCTTTTTTCTAAATGCTCTGCTGTTACCTAGATGCTCTACTCTTGAGGCTCTATTGGTGAATGAATCATAGTAGCTTTCTTGTTAATATGCATACAAGAAACACTTTATAAGCTATGTTTTTAAAATATAGCATAAAATATAGAAGTCCTTTGATGTAGTTATCTGATGTAGCTCACATCATCCAGGTAATCTGTCTAGCCTGATGATTGCTGGCCGTTTGCTTGGCTGGTTGGCTTTGGCATCACATATGCAAACTCAGCCAGTTGGAATACACCTGAAAAATGTTTCTCAGATGTTCCTTTGTATGGATAAATCTGTTGGCTTGTACCGTTCACGTAATCTATGTTAGGAAGCATCCCCTGACTAATAATAACATGCTTGCTTTTGAACCCACTGGTTTCTATAAACCGTTGAGAGTTCCCAGACCTCACTGGTTGCCTTGAGATTGTACACATTATTGAAGATGTTTTGACTAACTCGCTGCAATAAAATTGCTGTTCTGCAACTTGTAATAAAAATCTGGTTTACTGAGCAATAGAAGAAAAAGAGAACAAAATTATTAAACCATCAGGCCAACTCATCATTCAAGAATTTATACACCCACCTTCTCTTCTTCCCAGTATACCCAGATTTGAAAGAAGTGAGGATAATTTGGTTCAGATAGAAAACATATCCAAGCAACATTTTTAGACAAACGAAATTTTACCAAGTATTTTTTCTTATAACCAAACTAACAAATTCATCTCCTAGATAAAGAAGTTTGTTTTTCTGCTTTGGGTTTTTATGTTTCTGTTTCCTCTCCTTTAGAGCAGGCTATTTCAAATTTTTACCTTTATAAGCAAACCAGTTATTTGGTAAGCAGCTTCATTTATTTTCTCAGACTTCTACTGTTTAAAATTTTAAATTAAAAAATTTTACATAGTCTGTTGCAATAGTCTGTGTCTTGGCTTGGGGGCAGAAGTGGTTCAGTGGTGGGACTCTCGCCTTCCACGTGGGAGACCCAGGTTCAATTTTCGGCCAGTGCACCTCAGGCACACCCACCACCCATCTGTCCGTGGAGGCTTGCATGTTGCTGTGATGCTGAACAGGTTTCAGCAGAGCTTCCAGACTAAGATGGAATAGGAAGAAAGACCTGGCAATCAACTTCTGAAAATCAGCCGGTGAAAATCCTGTGGATCACAGTGGTCCAATCCACAGCCTATCAGGGTCATGGCACAGAACTGGGCAGCGTTTCGTTCTGTTGTGCATGGGGTCACCACGAATCAAAGGCCGACTCAGCAGTAGCTAACAACATGTCTTGGTTTAAGCCAAAGGGAATTTGTGGTTCCCGAGATCAGGAATTTAACCACTTTTTAAAGCTAAAATATAAATTGGTTCTTAAATCAGCCATTTTCAGACCCTATCTTTGGTTCTAAATGGTACTTAAGTTCTTTGTTGACATTCTCACTATTTTGTGGTAATAGCGTATCAATAACAACCTGCATCTATATCAAAAGAAAAAAAAAAGATCATAATGTTGGAGCCTCTACTAAATACTCTGACAAATCTTGCTTAAAAAAAAAAAATATATATATATATATGTGTATGTGTGTGTATACACACACACCCACACACCCACACATTGTACCTTATTTCATTCTCCTACCAAAGAAAGAATAGAGGACGTGGAAAAACTTTTCCCCCTATCTAGTGGTTGGAAAATATGAAAATGTCCTCTATCTGTATCCTGGAATATCAGGAAGTAGGGATTGTTTGACGGATTATAATGCACCCAGGTGTTCCCTCAATTAAGCAAAAATAAGTCCTAAAATCTTTAACAAAGCTGAGCCCAACGATGGAATATTTATTACAAGCATATAAAGTGGATGTATATGATTGTCCACTAATCTTCCCATTAATCAATAACATGTACTTCCTTCCAATCAGAAGGGCCACGGTCCTTCCTAATTCACTAATTTGAACATACGGTAGGAAGGGCAAGGCTGCATGCCTCTGCTAACTGAAATGGGAACTGAAGTTATATTTGCCTCTAAAGTAATCAGTGCCCTAGATCTCTCCTGACCTTTAATTGCTCCTTGGCCCCACATCTTGACAACCCTTCCCTAAAGAGTTGTATGTGCTAAATTCACTAGAGAGAGCCAAAAAGCCGTCCCTGAAGTTGGCTGCCTCCAGGGGCCCTCAGCTCCTGAAACTTGGAATACTAGACTCTGATACTGGCATCAGGGCCTTCGTGCAGGGCCAAACCAGCCCACAGGAAAGCAGGTTTGGATCCGTTATGCAGCTAGAGGGATTAACGCATGGTCTGCCTGTTTTGTGTGTGCCTTGTGCAGATGTCAAACTCTCAGCTGAATTGTGTCTGTCTCTGGTGATTCTCACAGATTCAAAGAATGGATTTTGTGTACAGTCAGCAGAGTTTGGAGAGCCCCAGGAAGAAGAGGAAGGTCAGCGAGCCAGTGAAAGTCTTCGTCCCTAACAGAAAATGAAGTTTGATGCCTTCACTACGCTTATATAAAAGTAATTGTGTCTTGCAACAAACATGCATGAAGTGTCTTAGCAGGAAAGTAAGTTCCTATCACCAAAATCTTTTTATGGATTTGTTGCTTAACTTTTTTAGTCAGTTTACTAAGTGCTAAATTGCCGGGTAGGACTTGGGCTCACTTTGCCGTGAGGAAACGAGGTCACTGGAGCTGCCTTGGGATAGCATTGCTTCAAGGCTGAGTTAAAGATGAGACACCCTTTATGTCTGTAAAAGAACCGCAGCAGCTCTTTTGAAAAGCATTAAGCTGTTCTCAAAGGAAAGAAGGGTTTTCTTTGCATAATTAAACTCCCCAGGCATTTAGACTACTGTGAAATGTTTTAGCTTGTTGTAACCTGTGCACTGGAAACCTTTTATAGCATTGTTAGAGCTCCCACAGAATTGCATAGGATGTGTGTGGTGGTGCTTATCCAGGCCTGATTTATGTGTTAACTTCAGTCACGAGGTTGATCAGCTAAGCGTTGGACCTAAACATACTCTCCTTGTAAATTTCCTCAACTCTGGCGGGCCCAAGGCCTGTCTGCCCGCTAATTTAGGGCAGGGGAATATGCTGCAGTTCAGGAGTCTGGCTCGCTTCTTAAGGCCAATATTAGATGCCTCCCGACAAACATTTCAGTTATCAGTCTGCAGATGATGCTGTCATACCCCTTCTTATTCTAGAAGAAGTTTGATAGGCTTAATGATTAGAATTAAATGAATAATAAATGACTTAAAGTGTTATTTTTATTGTTTATATAACATGGAATTTAATAATTTAAATGGATAAGGCAAAGATAAATGATCTTAAGTATGTGTGCTTTATAGCTAAATAAAACCAAAATGCAAGGTTTTTTTCTGTTCCACTTTTTTTTTTTTTCAAACTGGAAAGTTTATTTACTTAGATGGGTGTTTCTCAAAGTGTAGTGAGAACATTAGCACTGAAGTGCTTGTTAAAATACAGATTACTAGGCCTGCCTCATTTCTACTAAACCAAAATCTCAGGGGGTGCAGCCCTGCGGAAGACTGTTCTATTCTTGTGCACATAAAAGATTGAGAACCTCAGACCTCTGACCTAGACGAAGAGGAGAATCTCTGGGGCCAAATAAACAGATATGGACATTAGCCAGCAGAAGGCTGGGTTTGGTAGCAACAGAGAGGAAGATCCAAGGGAGCTGGACTTTCTAGCACCTCCCCTTCCCAGATGCTCGCCATCCGCTTCTGATTGCCCAGGAGTGGCTTACAAAGCGGGGTCTTGAACTGGGCTGTAGTACCAGGACTTCCAGGGAGGAGCATTCTCCTTTCCCAGCATATTAACTACTCACATATACTTTACTTGCTCTGCCACTAAAAGAAGGAGGAGAAAGGCATTGGGTTTATTATATCCTTGATAGAATTGTAGCCTGGCCTGAGTCACCACAATTTTTTAAGAGAAATCGCTTAAAGAGATTAGCTGTCTAGTAGAGGGATTTGGTTTGTTCTTTGTCTCTCCAGAGGACAGATGTAAAACCAAACGGGTGAAAGCCACAGGAGGTCAGTTTGGCTCTGTATAAGGAGCAGCTTTTGAGCTCTTACCACCACTGCAGGGGTTTGAACACAAAGGAGCTTTTTTACAAAGATTGGGAGTCTTTGTCTCTCAAAGTGAATTTGTTAAATGGAGTAATTAGTCAACCTGAATTTCCCCCATTTTGTTTAAAGGGGCAACTTAGCTCTCAATCTGTATTTATAATTTTCTTAAACTTAGCCTGAGGTTGATAGATTCTTTAAGTCAGTCTAAAATCTGGATCTGTCTAGAAAACTTCTGTGATGATTTTATTCTTTATTAACACCCTCTCCCTCAACAACAGCTGGAATGCATCTATCTGATGCAGTGACTGGAAGAGGCAGCGGAGAGAAGTGGCTGGGCATACTGGGGAGGAGATCTGTTATCCAGAGGATCTGATAATCACAGAAAAGTGAACTAGCTGGGTTTACCCAGCATAGTTCATATATGCAATCAGTTAGCAAGATTGGAGGGTATTCAATTCTATTTACTTAATGATTTATTAGGGGGAAAGAGATCTTTTGTCTATTCATTTCTGTCCTTAGTAGTAATGGGATGAATACACACCAGCGCATAAAGGATCTGGGACTTCAGTGAGAATGAAAACCTAGATCCCACACTGGGAAGCCTGACTGGTACTACACTAGCCATTCCCTACCCCCTGACTACGTTTGATTCATCAGTGTGATTACAAAGATTAGATGGCAATAGCTTGGAAACTGGAACATTGTTAAATTAAAAATTATGCAAGGGAAATTTGAATTCACCGTTTGGGGTTTTTCTGCCTTTACAGAAAGTTGGTCTAGCTGCAAAGAGATGGGTTAGGCTTGTGATTGCCGCCAGCCTTTGAAGCCAGGCACTGAAACCGCACCTTCATTTCCCCTCTCTCGGGTCCCTCTGGTGTCTGGGTTCTTTCATTCTCCAGCTCACCTCTGCCAGGAAGAGGCTGGAAATATTCATCATGTCAAAGTTGCCTTCACACGAATTCAAAGTTGTATGTTTTTAAATTCCGTGAACCAGTACAGCCAATTTTCAATTTATCTTAAAATTGCCAATTTATGGTTTTAAACCCAACAGGTATTGGATATTTAGAGGTTTCCACAGATTTGTGTAGCAAAAATAATTCTTAGTTCTAATCATCATCATTTGGAAGGAGGACCCAAATGATAAAATGAAACTTCACACACTGTGCTTGTAAGAATTAAGGCAAGGTCCTATACGAGTGAGAAATACCTTTGTTTATCCCAAATGTATCCTCTTTAGAAAGTACTAGCTTTTTTTAAAAGGTAGTATTTTAAGTGTGATTTGTGTAACGAGGCCCTGACTGAAACTTAGTATGCGGTTTTCAGTTTCTGTAGAGACTAGGACAGTATAGAGGACATCATTGTTTTGGCTGTAAAAAAGGAAAAGTTTCAATTAATGGGCCTTCTGGTTATGCAGTGGTAAAGTCAAGATCCTATACAGAGATGGCGAGACTTGAGGTGCTAGGAGCTAATCTGCTCACACGGTGTGAAAGGCCAACTTCTCCTTGGAAGCATTGTTATTGTTGTCAATTGCCATGGAGTTGGCGCCAACTCATGTTGAGCCAGTGTACAACAGAACAAAACATTGCCCCATCCTGTGCCATCTTCACAATCATTAGTATGCTTGAGTCCATTGTTGTGGCCGCTATACATTTTGAGTGCCTTCTACCTGAGGGGGCTCACCTTCCAGCACTATATCAGACAATATTCTGTTGCGACCCATAGGGTTTTCACTGGCTAATTTTCAGAAGTAGATCACCAGGCCTTTCTTCCTAGTCTGTCTTAGTCTGGACGCTCCACTGAAACCTGTCCACCATGGGTGACCCTGCTGATATTTGAAATACTGGTGCATGCATCTTCCAGAATCCTGGCAACACACAAGACACTGTAGTACTTGGGATGTACCACATCTCTACAAATAGGGTTTTACTTTCTGGGAGTGTCAAAGTTGTTGAGATTGACTTTTGTACCAGAGGTGGGCCACAAGTACTCCTGGCTGAGTGTGTGTGTGGTGGGGTGGGAGGGGAGGGTTGAGGTGGTTAGGGAAGTCTCTATAGGGGACCCTGGAAAAGGGCTTGGCCAGTGGTCCTGGGAATGGGCTGATCTATTCACTTCAGGGTCTTTTCCTGTGTTTCAGGGCTTCAGACAGGTTCTTATAAGTTCAAACCTAGCTTTGCATTCCCACCCCAGATATGCTGAATCAAAATTTGCATTTTAACAAGATCCCCAGGTGATTCTTACGTATAACTTCCTGGGAACTTGTTAGAAATGCAAATTCTCAGCAGGGGTTCAAATGAACTTTCAGAAGCCCTGAATAATTCCATTATGTTATCCCTGAGCCTTCAGTAAACAATCTGGCCTTAACTGCGCCATGGGGTCCAACGGTATAAGGGTTTCCCTTTGGCAGGAGTGGAGAGGCAGGCTGGTTCAGATAGCCGGAATCATCTAGGACATGCTGGTGGAACAGGTAAGCATCCTTTGGGGACTCAAATACTTAAGAGACAGAAGCCAGGTATAAGAGTGGACTTTATGGAGTTGTGATTTGGGAATTAAAGGAAAACATAACTCCTGAAAGCTGGAGAAGTCTGAAGCATCTGAATTCCATTTGGATAATCACTAATCGGCTCTAGGGTGAGCAAAGATAGTTTTCAGTTTTCCATCTTTCTTTTAACAAAGTAGTTAAGAAAAAGCTCCTGCATTCCAAACCTAATTGCCATTTTGTAGACAAGTTATTTCATCTTTCTTACTCTCAGTTTACTCAATCTGTAAAGTATGGATAATAGTAGTATCTACCTAATAACACTGTTGTGAGGATTAAAGGATTTAAGCAAACTGCCCAGGCCTAGCACACACAGTCACTGTTGTTGTTAGGTGCCATCAAGTCAGTTCTGACTCACAGTGACCCTGTGTACAACAGAAGGAAACATTGCCCATGGTCCTGCGCCATCCTCCCAATCATTGCTGTGTTTGAGCCCATTGTTGCAGCCATTGTGTCAATCCATCTCGTCGAGGGTCTTCCTCTTTTTCGATGACCCTCTACCTTACTGAGCATAGCATCCTTCTCTGGGGGCTGGTCCCTCCTTATAACATGTCCAAAGTACATGAAATGAAGTCTCACCATCCCATCCTTGCTTCCATGGAGAATCCTGGCTGTACTTCTTCCAAGACAGACTTGTTCATTCTTCTGGAAGTCCATGGTATATTCAATATTCTTCACCAGCCTTAGTCCTCAGAGTGACATCTTTGGTTTTCAACACTTTAAAGTCAGTGCTCAACAAATGTTATTCACTGTCACTGCTTTCTACTCCTGGCAGCCCTCTTCCTTAGCAACAGGAACTGAGTATCCCAGTGCTGCTTTTTGCCTGCCCAGCAACACTTCCTCAGCACCCCTCCAAACCTCAGGCCCACTCTTGAACCGTGCATGCTACCCATTCCTTTCCCCAAATCAAAACTCCAGTCCCCTCAGGACAGTTCCTCTAGGTAGGAAAGCATCAGTCTAACCTTAATGTGCCCGCCTCCATACTGGCATTTGAAAACAGAAGCTTGTTAATAGGGAGGAATGAATCTTTCCTAGGGATTTTGGAGTGAGAAACCAAAAACCAAACCTGTTGCTGTCGACTCAATTCCGACTCATAGTGACCCTATAGGACAGAGTAGAACTGCCCCATAGAGTTTTCCAGGAGCGCCTGGTGGATTCGAACTGCTGACCTTTTCTTTAACAGCTGTAGCTCTTAACTTCTATGCCACCAGGGAGAAGAGATGGAATAAACAGTGGAGATGAAAGGCTAAGGAGGACTTTGTAGCTATCTTCAAACACATGAGGTCTATCACCAAGAGGAGAGGACCACAGACCCAGTCCATGTAGTTCCAAAGAGCAGAATGCAGACCCAGAGGGAGGAATCTGCAGGGAGGCAGACTTGGGCTTGCTAAATTGAAGAATTTTCTCCCATGCTGTAGCAAAGTGCTTGGCACACAGAAGGCATTGACCACAGTTAAGTATTTTGATTGGCAATCAGAGCTGTGAGCAGGTGACTGCTTCTGGCTGCAATGCATTTCCATCGCCAGAAGTGTTCAGGCTGAGTTATCTGGAATGGTTTCCCTCTGGGTAAGAGTTGAACCAAATGAATACTGTTATGGATTTAATTGTGTCCCTCAAAAATATGTGTCAACTTGAGACTATGTTGGCATCTCCTGCCCGGAGGGGAGATGAGAGGGTGGAGAGGGTTAGAAGCTGGCGAAATGGACACGAAAAGAGAGAGTGGAGGGAGAGAGCAGGCTGTTTCATTAGGGGGAGAGTAACTGGGAGTGTGTAGCAAGGTGTATGTGTGTTTTTGTGTGAGAGGCTGACTTGATTTGTAAACTTTCACTTAAAGCACAATAAAAATTATTAAAAAAAAATCACGTGCACATACGCATATGTCCCATGTAGCATCGGAGCTGGGAGTGTGCGCAGATGTTTTCTGTTTTCATGTACAGACATCAGGGGTAGAATTGTGATTTTGTGTGGAGTTGGTTACTCTTCAGTCTCAAGGTCAGAAGTGTCTTCTGAACACTTCTAGACGCAATTGTCTACTAACAGATATCTTTATTCACTCAATGTTTACTTTTTTATTAAACAAACATTGACGCCCCCCCCCCAAAAAAAAAGTATGTCAACTTGGCTAGGCTATGATTCCCCATACTGTGTGGTCGTCCCCCATTTTATCATTTGATGTGATTTCCCTGTGAGTCGTAAATCCTACCTCTATGACGTTAATGAGGCAGGATCAGAGACAGTTCTCTTAATGAGGCAGGACTCAGTCTACAAGATGAGGTTGTATCTTGAGTCAATCTCCTCTGAGTTACAGAAGAAAGAAGTGAGCAGAGAGACGGGGACCTCATGCCACCAAGGATGAAGAACCAGGAGGGAAACGTGTCCTTTGGGTCCCTGAGCTGAGAAGCTCCTAGACCAGGGAACGATTGATGACAAGGACCTTCCCCCAGAGCTGACAGAGAAAGCCTTTCCTTGGAGCTGGCACCTTGAATTCGGACATCTAGCCTCCTAGACTGTAAGAGAATAAACTTCTGTTCGTTGAAGCCATCCACTTGTATTTCTGTTGTAGCAGCACTGGATAGCTAAGACAAATACTGAGGTCTCTTTCAGCTGCAAAATTCTATGACATTTTTATTAATGGTAGATTTCAGCAGCGATATTTTGGAGCAAGGGAACATTTCATAAATCCCTTTCCCAGAAGGCAGTAGAGGGAAGTAGTTAGAACTGAGAGTTCAGAGTTGGACATTACCTGATTACAGACCCTGGACATCCCACTTAAAAGCTGTTTAATTTTGGGCAGGTTATTTGCTCTCTCTCTTTCATCATCTGCAAAGTGGGGGCAATAATTGTGCCTTCCTCACAGAGTTATTGTGAGAGTTAACATGAGTTAATACACGTAAAATGTTTAGAAAAGTGCCTGGCACATAGAAAGTTAAGTGCTTAGTAAACAGTTATGAGGTATTATCTGATACCCTTGCCACTTCCACAGCTTTTTAAGTCTTTTCAGTATGTGGGAAGTGACCCTTTTCAGCATAATTGACCCTGACCTTGTTTTTTTCTTAAACCATATGCCAGCCATGGCCACTGTAATTAACCAGTACACTTTCTGTCTCCTATAAGCCAGCTGTAAAGGTCCCTGGGTAGTGCAGTTTGCATTTGACTATTAACCTAAACGTTGGTGATTTGAACCCACCCAGCAGCACCATGGAAGAAAGGCCTGGTGATTTGCTTCCAAAAAGATTACAACCAAGAAAACCCAATTCTACTCTATAACACATGGGTTCGCCATGAGTCAGAGTCAACTTGACAACAAAGGATGTGGTGGGTGACAAGCCAGCTGAAAGCTAAACCAACAGACTGGACCTGTGGCACCCAGTTTATAAAGGATCCTCACTGATACTGATGAAACAGTAATGGCCGTGGGCACTCTAACCCTGCTATGTGCCTGGCAGGTGGTAAGTGCTTAGTAAATATTTGTTGAATGAATAAATGAACTTGGCAGGGTTCTTATTATTTCCTACATTCTATTTATTTATCTTTGGTTAGGTAATACATTCACATGATTTAAGATTCAAAGAAACATCCCTCCCACCCTGTCCCCCAGCCACCATGCTCCCCTTTCTGACATAACCACTTTCTTGTATGTCTTTCTAGAGCTATTTTAAGAATAAACAAGCAAACATACTTGCATATGTATGTTCATTTCTTGCCCTCCATTTGAGCAAATGGCTGCATACCTTGCTGTGGGCAGGATTACTGAAGTGGCCCCAGCATGGAGACATGAAGGAGGAATTAGAGAAGGAAGAGCCCAAGACAGATCCATCACCCAGGAGACTGTATTGACCAGATGCAAAGTGCTTAGGACCTCGGCTCAGATATTAAAAAGGGTAATCAGAGAAAGAATTGTTTGAGTGGGTTTTCTTTTTAGCTTAAATAAAAGTTACTGAGATATAAATTACATACGATAAAATGCACCCATTTTAAGTTCGATGAGTTTTGACAAATGTATACACTGAGTAACCACCACCACAATCAAGATACAGAGCACTTCCATCACCCCTGAAGCTCCCTCCTGTCCCTTTGCAGCCAGTCCTCCTCCCCTGGACCTAGGCAATCACTCCTCTGCTTTGTCAGTCTTTCAGCGTTTGTGTTACAGGCCTACATGCCCCTGGTGGAGCCTCCACTCAGCAGAGCTGATTCTAATCAGTCAAAATCAATTAAGCACTCCCTCCGGGTCAGGCTACTAAGCACCCGCGTGTGCTCCTTCATCTCATCCTCTCAACAGCCGGTGGAAGCAGATACTGTTGTTATCTTGATTGTAGATGAGTATCTGAAATATGTTGTTCTCAGCTGCCATGGCGTTAGCTCCCGACCATGACAACCCCATGCATGACAGGATGGGGCTATTGTGATCTATAGGATTTCCATTGGCTGATTTTCTGAAGTATATCACCAGGCCTTTTGTCTTAGTCCATCTTAGCCTGGAAGCTCCACTGAAAACTGTTCAGCATCCCAGCAACACACAAGCCTCCACTGACGGACGAGTGGTGGCCGCACCTGAGGTACGCTGGCCGGGAGTTGAACCCACGGCTTCCACATGGAAGGTTAGGATTCTACCACTGAACTACCAGATACAGAGAAGTTCAATCACTCGTCCAAGGTCACTCGGCTAGCAAATAGCACCCTGGTTCCAGGGACCATCTATGAAAATAATGAAGAAAATATTCAAACTCCCCAGAAGGACCTCACTACTGTGCAGCAATGTGGATTAAAGGGAAGAAAATAACCCTTAGTAGGTTAATACAGAAAAGATTTGTCCAGCAACGTAAAAGTGTGCTTTAAATGGCCTTTCTTAATAGGCTTTAGTCCGTCAGTGGGCAGAGAATGTTCACTTTATTCCTTTGCCTGAAATGTGCACACCAGGTGTGCTGCTTTCTTCTAAGAAATTGTAACATTTAGAACTACTTCTTGGTGTTAAAGAACTGGTGTGGTCAGGGTATTACTGAGAATAACAACTATCTCTGCCTATCTGTGAGACTCAGAATACACATGTCATTCTGAAACCACAAGGAATGTGGTTAAGTCCCCTGGCCACATCTCTTAACAAAGATTTATCTGTCTCACTGTTGCCTCTAAAGAGCTTTTCTCTTGAACTAAGATGTTAATTCATAGTGATGCCTACTAATGGGACTTCCCTAAAGGGAATTCTATTAAAGGAATTAATTACATTGAATGGTTAGAAAGTTGCAAACGTAATGAAATGGCTCCTCAGCTAATATAGTATGAGAAGAAAACCACTAGACTAAATTATAATGGAGACAAGTCCTTGTACAGAGAAATGCAGGTTTGGTAAGATAACTGCAGACCTTATGAGAAGCAAGATAATGAAAATGTTAATAATGAAAACAATTTTCACTCACTAATGGAATTTTATTAAATATAGATCATATTTCCCCCAGCATTTCAAGTACTTTACTACCAGCTCACTTGAGGCCTATGTTTGCCATTTAACAAATATTGCCAATTTACCTTAAAATGCAATTGTAATTTTTTTTTTTAATTTAAGATAAGAAACTACTTATCTCCAGTCAACATAGAGTAAAAGAAAAGGGACATAGGATGCAGTAAGTGACATTCAAATTGAAGAGAAGGTGGTAGAATTATCTTTTCTGGAAGTCTGGATTGGTTTCAACGTAGTGCTGCCTAAAGCCTGGGGAGTAGATTAGACGACTTCATGGTCTCTTCTTCCTCTGGAAGGTCCAGTTTCACTGCTCAAATCTCCAGCAATGATAAAAGTAGAAGATAATGATAATGGCAGAAGATTAACTACAGTGCTAGGGATTATACTGGTAACTGGTAGACTGCCAGTGCATTGGCTTCTAAGTAGGCTGAGGAAGGTGATGCAGTATAGTATATAATGGAGAATTTAGAGATTTGTCAGTTGCTAGGTCTGGATTTTAATTTTAATCTTGGTTCTGCCTTTATTTCTGGACGGGTCATTTAGCCCCTCTATTCCTCTGTTTCTTAACCCTTTCATGGTCCAATTATTTTCTGCTTTGAATTTTTTTTTGATACCGTGTATGTTCATTAATGGAAGCATGCTGAGTCATGAGGTGTTTAAGTTTTTGCAACCAACCTGACGGCATCTAACAACAACAACAATATGGATTTTGAGAAATATTATATGGTACTACATGGTTACCACAGAACTTTTAAGGTTCTCAAACCCATAGTTACCCATCTGTACCACCAGACCTTGGTTGCTGATGTTTTTTTTGTGGCTCCTTCCATTAGGTTACATGGGGAATCTCTGGTTTTCCAAATATGGCACAAAAAACAAAACCAAACCCACCAGGGCTCCCCAACTATCATACAGGAAACCATACGTATGCTTACAAGGCTTATCTAGGGATACAAAAGCCAAAAGAGACAAAATTTTTACCCAATCACAGTTCCTGGTTGCAGTACCTTACTTGCAAGCTTCATACCCCAGCTATTTTGCTTCAACTAACATTTCTTTCCCCTTTCACCATTATGCAAGTCCCCACTGGAGGGAAGCAAATACTTTCAGTGGTAAAAGTGTACTACCAAAGAACCTGAGAGCCGGAAAAAGTGAATGGTACACCTATATACCACGGACCACGTTAAACCACAAAATGTGGATGGTAAACCTGCCATCCGCTGAGGTTTTTTAACAACCAGGAGGTAGAAACAGTGTGTTCTGATGTTGTTATTGTTAGCTGGCTTCAGCTCGGCCCTGACTCACGGTGACCCCATGCACAATGAAACAAAGAGTTATCTGCCCAGTCCTGTGCCGTCACCATTATCAGTTGCAGATCAGACTGCAACTGCTATAATCCTTAGGATTTTCACTGGCTGATTTTCAGAAGTTAATCCCCAGGTCTTTCTTCCTAGTCTGTCTTAGTCTGGAAGGTCTACTGAAATCTGTTCAGCATCATAGCAAAACACAAGTCTCCACCGGCTGACGGGCAGTGGCTGTGCATAAAGTGCATTGGCCAGGAATGGAACCCAGTTCTCCTGCATTGGAGGCAAGAATTCTACCACCGAACCTCCATCGCCCCTGTGGGTTGTGAACATCTACTCTAAATCTGGCTCAGTGTTCAAATCCCTCTGCTTGGGCTGTGGGGTAGCTTGGAGGAAGGGTGGGAAGCTCCCTTGGGGGGGCCAGTCCATCAGTGGTCCTAAAGAGAGCCTGCTAGACCCCAAATCCCTAGGAGCCAAGGGAGGGGTTAACTTGAGCAAAAATAGGGCTCCGAACCAGAAAACCAGTTCAAAGTCCTAAGCAAAAGCGAGATTCATCTGAACCTAACCTGTGGTTAACTGAAACATGGGCTTCTGTCAGAACCGTATCAGCCTTAAGGATGAGCCTCAGGGGAAAGTTTTTATTAATGAAACTCATTTATGATTATAACAGTTATTTGCATGCTATAAGCTCTTTGTGGGATTATGGTGGTGACACCATAGGTAAAGTCATTTAGAAAAGTTAGAGTTGCAAAATGGTAAACCATGTTTCGATATTTGCTATTGCTTGGATTTTAAGTATTTCTTAGAATGGACAAGCAAAACAAAATCTAACGGCGTTCTAGCTAAAAGTCATTAGAATAACCGTTCTGATGGAAACTGTTAAACGAATTCTGTAACCAAAAGGATAAACAGCTTAAAACTGCCAGGTATCAGTATTATTGTAATATTCCCTTTATCAAAAACCAATAACTGAAATTTATAGGTAAGAATTTACAGTAAGCAGCAGGTACTTGGAAACTTGTCAGTTAAGGTTTCCCATTATAGTAGAACTTCTGCTGTAAGCTTTTTAACGCTCTAAACTCAGAAAATTAAAAAAAAAAAAACAAACTTTCACAATTAGTTTCTAAGGAAATTATATAAAGGTCATGTACGAAAAGGTTTACATTGTCTTTTCTAATAGGACATAAGCCTCTGAAAGAAAAACAACCTTTTTTTTTTTTTTTGAGGGGGGGTAATGTGGCGTCTATGTATAAATAACGATCAAAATCTCTTTTCCTGATAACATTTTAAAAAGAGATGTTAACTGAATCACTTAAAAGTGACTTTACTTCCTGCTGCTTCCCCCAACTCCCTCAAAATTAACAATACAACAAATATTTGCATAGGTTTATTCTTTACGTTTAATCGTGAATAACTCACTTTGTACAGAGAACTGGGTAAATGAGATTTGAAGTTTCCTTTTCTAGAATATTTATCCACTGGCTGAATGGAAACAGCATCAGTGGTGATTTTATATGATCTTTTTTTCCAGTGCCCTCTTGTCCTTCCTCCCCAGAGCCAGAGATTCCCCCCTTTTGTGCTTTTTTTTTTGAATTTGCTTCTTTCTGTCAATTCCTGAGCTATACCTCGTCAGTACTACATTTTTTGTTACAAAATCAAAGATTAGTTCAGTCAGCTCTTTAGTCTATCAAACGACGTGTGACACATAGTTCCCAGTTTCTACAAAATGAGAATTTTAAACTACGAATTTGCCTTTGTGTGGATACCGTATTATGTTGGGAAAAGATCCTTCAGAACTCATTCTGCCTGGTCATTACATCCTTCGTCTTCTCATATCAGTCATTAACAATTTCACAATTACTTGACTACCACAAAGCTGGTTTTCATTTCCCTCTGCTCCTTCCTGATCTACGTGAGGCAGTGAAGCATGTATCAGTAAACACAGGTGTACCCAGGGCATTTCAACCTCTGGGGAAGGGGCATAATTTACCAAAGGTCAGGGATCCTTCCTGTTCTGTGAACGTCACTAATCTAATTGTGATAGTATCGCCTGTGGTTTAGGTGAGAATTAGGCCTGCCGTCATCCAGCTATGGCCAACTGAGGAGGTCATAGTACACCCTTGAGAAATCCCTGTTCTTTATCATGCCTGGCAAATAATTCTAAGAATCTTAGCCACCACCAAACGTCATGCATCCACCCTGACTACAGTAGTGGAAGACAAACACGGGGTTATTTGTGTGCTCCCTTCGGTAG
Organism: Loxodonta africana; assembly: GCF_030014295.1. Lineage (NCBI taxonomy): Eukaryota > Metazoa > Chordata > Mammalia > Proboscidea > Elephantidae > Loxodonta > Loxodonta africana. The sequence goes on along the minus strand of NC_087360.1, from coordinate 26,158,954 downwards.
TATGTATCAGAAAATGTGAAAACCATAAACGTATGACAAATAACAGTCCAGAGAAAATGAAATACAGCTTGACTAAATTAAAAAGGATTGTTTTCCTCATTTAACAAACAGATAGTGCTTATTAGGTGCTAGACATGTTCTAAGCACTATATACACCGTCACTCTTTAATTCTCATAACGACCCTATGAGGGAGGTACAATCTTGACCCCATTTTACAGATTAAGAAATTGAGGCACAGAGAAATTAAGTAATTTGCTTACTATCACGCAACTAGGAAGAGGTAAGGAGTCCCTGGGTGGCACAAACAAGCCCTTGACTACTAGCCAAAAGGTTGGTGGTTCGAACCCACCCAGAGGCACCTTGGAAGACAGGCCAGGTTATCTGCTTCTGACAGGTCACAGCCTTGAAAATCTGTGGAGCCATTCTACTCTGCATACACAGGATCACCATGAGTTGGGATCAGCTCAACTGGAACTAACAACAATGAGTGGTTGAACCATGATTTGAACCAGGCAGGCTGGCTCCAAAGTCTGTACTTCTAACCATCATGCTCTGCTGTGAGGATAATACCTGCCAATGGTGGAAAATGAGGAAAAATAAGAAAAGCATAAAGAAGAGAAAAGTTACCCATAATCCCACTACCCATTTTAGTATATTTCCTCTGTGCATGTATGTGTGTGTGTGTATGTGTGTACATAAAAGCAATTCATTTAATGGAGATTTTATATATGTATATATGTATGTATGTATGTATATGGAGCCCTGGTGGCGCACTGGTTAAGAGCTTGGCTACTAACCAAAAGGTCAGCAGTTCAAATCCATCAGTCGCTCCTTGGAAACCCTATGGGGCAGCTCTACTCCGTTCTATAGGGTCACTATGGGTCGGAATCTACTTGATGGCAACAGGTTTGGCTTGGTTTATAGAGAGAGAGAGAGAGCCCTGGTGGTGCAGTGGTTAAGCACTTGGCTGCTAACCAAAAGGTCAGCGATTCAAACCCACCAGCCACTCCACAGGAGAAAGATGTGGCAGTCTGCTTCCATAAAGATTGCCGCCTTGGAAACCCTATGGGCAGTTCTACTCATAACGAGCTGGAATCAACTTGACAGCAGTGGGTTTATAGATACATAAGAAGCCCTGGTGGTGTACGGTTAAGCACTTGGCTGCTAAATGAAAGGTTGGGGGTTCGAGCCCATCCAGGGGCTCCATGCTCAACCTGGTGATCTACTCCTGTAAGGATTACAGCCAAGAAAACACTATGGGACAGTTCTACTGTGTCACTGTGGGGTCATTATGAGTTGAAATCAACTTGACAACAAATACATACATATGTATATTTCCTGATTTGGTTTCAGTTAACTGTACCTTGTGAACATTCTGCCACAGGAAGATATTAATTTGATTGAACATTCAAAACCGTTTCTTAGTCCACTTTGTAAATACCAGCCTAGCAAGTTTGGAATCTCTTAAGGTGGATGGGATGGGAGTGGGGACTGCTGATTTAGCAGATACTTTTATTTCCCCAAGCCCAAAGAGCCACCCTGAATATGGACTAAATATGATATTTTTTTAAGCAACCTGAAAAAAGTACTGTAGCCTAGAAACATAGCATGACTTTTCCTCTCAAAACATTTCAGTATGTCCACTTCATACTGTTCGGTTTTCACATGGCGGGGTGGTGGTGGTGAGTTTTGGTGCAAAGAAAAATGTAAACTAGTCACCAGGAAACCTAGAGTCCTTGATACACAGTGTGGCCTCTAATCATACCCTGGCATGGCTTCCTTCTCTTCCTTTGATAGGTGTTGCAATAGTCATAATCCTAATTTACATTTGAAAAAACATCTACCTGGTAAACAAAACTGGTGTTACATGCCAAGACATGAAAGAGCGGTCTCTGAAACCAAGACAGTTGTGGTCACGGCTGTGGTTGGCTGCAGCTCTGGCCAAGGCACATGCCGTCCTGTCGACATCCAGAGATGTAAACAGCGGAAAAAGGTGCTTACTGAACCTCAGAAGCTCTCAGGAGCACAAGGAAGTTGCAAGACTTTCTCTTTTTGCCCTCCTTGTTAACTGAATTTCTAGCTATAATGAAAGAGACAGAAACAAAAAATGGTATGTCAAAGTCGAGGCATGACATCCCCTGGGGGAAAGAACCATTGAGTCAGTAGAAATGCAGTGGCCTCCATCCTCACCCTGTTCCTGACCTGGTTTACCTGCTTCCAGGTGAGGAAGTGGAGAGGAAGGCCAAGGGCCAACATTTTTAAAGGGCCCTCTCTGGAAATTACTTTTGTGTGCACAGACATTTCCACAATATGTACCTTTTGGAGTTTTGTGCAACTGAGTTGCTCTTTCAAGTTCCCTGTCCAGTGTTCTAACTTGAGTTGTGCTCCCAGAAATTCAGGTGCATCTCAGTTGTTAAGTCAAACTTGACTTTTTTGGAAACCAGAACTCACTGTCTTGAGCCCCTAAATCCACCCTCAGTTTTTCCCCCCTTTAAAAAATTTTTCACCCACAGACCCTGGTCTTATGCCCCCCTTGGCCTTACTGCAGGCAGAAACCATTTGAAATTTAAGATGCAATACCAGGCAGCCAGATGAATAAAATGAGAATTTTCTTCAACCCTAAATCTAAGGTCAAGATACTTTCTGTTGAGAGTGTTTTGAAAACTAGTTCTACTTCTTTCTGTCTGACTCTTTCCTTCTAGTCCCAGGAGAATGACAAAGCACCCCATTGGACAGAGATCTAATCAGCTCTTCTGACCAACAGCCAGTTAGCCACGAGAGTCACCACTGTGTACAGATTCAGAAGACACTCCATCCGGAAAAAGGCTGAAGAATTTCGGAGAAGCTAGTGCCAAGGGCCAATTAACAACCGTTCTCCAGAGATTTGAAGATTTGAGTAGATGAAACAGCTCACATTGCTATAGAACTTACCTTTACACATGATTTAATGATTTACAAAGTGCTTCTAATGCATATCATTTCCTTGAAGGCACAATTGTCTCATGAAGTAGACAGAAACCATTATCCACTACACAGAGAGGTTGTGTGGGTTGCCCCAGATCACACAGTGAAGTAGGGCCTGACATGCATACCTGTGGCCTTGTTCTCCTTCCTCTTAATCTCACCTCCCCTTACCTTGTCCTGTCTGAGATGGTGTGTTATACTGCTGGCAAAGCTGTCTCTTACCAAGTCATGTTGTTAGCTGCTGTCAAGTGCCCTGACTCATGAGAAATGCTGCTAGGTCTTGCGCCATCCCCATGATTGATTGTGGATGGGACCATTGTGATCCACTGGCTGATTTTTAGAAGTAGATCACCAGGCCTTTCTTCCTAGTCTGTCTCAGTCTGGAAGCTCCGCTGAAACCTGTTCAGCATCATAGCAACACACAAGCCTTGAAGAATGAGTGGTGGCTGCTCATGAGGTACATTAGTTGAGAATCAGACCCAGGTCTCCTACCTAGAAAGCAAGAATTCTACCACTGAACCACCATTGCCTCATCATACCGGGATCAGTTAAATGAATCTGTTTAGTGGTGAACATTTGGTTGTGGTGTCCCTTTAAACACCAGTTGAGGTCAAGTAGATTCTGACTCATGGCGACCCCATGTGTGTCAGGGTAGAACTGTGCTCCGTAGGGTTTTCAATGGTGGATTTTTCAGAAGTAAATTACCAGGACCTTCTTTCTAGGTGCATCTGGGTAAACTCAAACCTCCAACCTTTCTGTGAATGGCCAAGCATGATAACCACTTGTACCACCCAGGTGTCCCTCTTCCCCTCTTGAAACCACTGCTGTGTGCTGCCCACACTCTCAAACCACACCTCCCATTTCCCAGAACTCCCTGAGGCAACCCTCCTCAGGCCTGCTCTCCTGGGCAGTTGCTCACTCCTTGAACCTAGACCTTTTTTCCCATAATTATACTCACCTATCCTCATGCCACAGTGGTTAAAGGGATCAACTGCTAACTGAAGGTCGGTGGTTTCAAACCACCAGTGGCTTCACAGGAGGAAGGTGTGGTAGTCTGCTTCCGTAGAGATTTAGAGCCTTGGAAACCCTATGGGGTCACTATGAGTCGGAATCAACTCGACAGCAGTGGGTTTCCTTTTTTGTTTGTTTGACCCGTCATCTCATCTCTTGAAGTCCTACTAAGCAACCAACTTGAGCTAAGGAACTAAGAGCTGGCAATGGCATAAATGTTCCAATCCCCCAAGCCCCTTTGTACCCATTTACCAGCTCTGTGAGCCTGGGTGAGCAATTCAGCCCTCTAACCTTCACGTGTGAAATGAGGTTAACAATTCTTCATGGGGCTCCTGTGAGGATTAAGTGAGATAATTGGAATGTTATAGATATCAGCTGAAGTCCTTCTCTCCCCTCAGTCCTTCTTTCCCTCCTAAAGCAGATACCAGGGCACCGTCCTCTCTCCGAGATTACTGTAATGGCCTCCTGACCAGCGTCCCTGCCTCTAGCCTGGTCCACTCCTCACATCTCCACCCTGACCAAAGGGATCTTTCCAGAGTATGAGCATGACCAGGTTTATCCCCTGCCTAAAGCCTTCAGTGATTCCCCAAGGCCTCAGGGTCAAGTCCAGGCTCCTTGGTGTGGCCCACAAAGCACTGCATGGTCTGGCCCTTGCTTCCCTCACCTGCATCACCTGAATGTACCAAGGTCTCTTCCACCTCTAGGGCTGTGGACAGGCTGTTCTCTTTTCTTCCAATATTCTTCCCTTCCAGGCTGTTCTAACTCCTCTTCATTCTTTAGATTCCTCCAGGGTGTCTCCTGAGTTGGACTGGATGCCTTTCTCTGTGCTTCCTCCCATCCTGGCAGTGACATCACTATGGGGCACGAGAGGTACAAACCACACCAGGTGACACTGTCAGAGAGGTGACACCAAAATGACTGTCTATAAAATGTTTGTGCCGTGTTTGAGCAGAAATTTATTATTTTTTATAAAAATAACCGTGTAGTTATAAAAGTCCTGGTGGTACAGTGTTAAAGCACTTGGCTGCTAACCTAAAGATTGGTGGTTCGAACCCACCAGCCACCCTGAGAGAGAAAGATGTGCCAGTCTGCTCCCATAAAGATTTACAGCCTTGGAAACCCTATGGGGTTGCTATGAGTTAGAACTGACTTAATGGCACTGGGTTTGGCTTTTTGGTTTTAGTTAGTTGTAAGAATAAAAGTATTTTTTGTAAGCCCAGCTTATATGTATCAATATACCTACAAGGCTAAAACTCTATGCTAATTTACTTTTTGAACCTTCTAATGCACTCCAGTCAGCTGTCAATATTACCAGATTACAATGATGCTTCAAATCACTTGGTTTCCTCTGGATGCGTCACAGTCACGTGCTGTTGTTTTCGTTGCGTCTGGTGTTTTTATAGTAGCTGATTTTTTCAAATTTTGTAGAGTTTTATTTATCTATTTTATATATTTTTAAAATTTTCTAGTGTTTTACGATAAAGAATGATGATGAATCTGCGAAACATCTCATAACATGGATGAATCTGGAAGGCATTATGCTGAGTGAAATTAGTCAGTCACAAAAGGACCAATATTGTATGAGACCACTATTATAAGAGCTCAGGAAAAGGTGTAAACATGGAAGAAAACATTCTTTGATGGTTATGAAAGTGGGGAGGGAGGGAGAGGGGAATTCACTAACTAGATAAAAAAGATAGTAGACAAGAATTTCCTTAGGTGAAGGCAAGGACAACATACAATACAGGGGAAGTCAGCACAACTGGACTAAACCAAGCTAAGAAGTTTCCTGAACACAACCAAACACTTCGAGGAACAGAGTAGCAGGGGCAAGGGTCTGGGGACCATGGTTTTAGGGGACATCTAGATTAATTGGCATAACAAAGTTTATTAAGAAAATGTTCTGTATCCCACTTTGGTGAGTAGCATCTGGGGTCTTAAAAGCTAGCAAGCAGCCATCTAAGATGCATCAGTTGTTCCCAACCCACCTGGAACAAAGGAGAATGAAGAACACCAAAGACACAAGGAAAAAATTAGCCCAAGAGACAGAAAGAGCCACATAAACCAGAGACTCCATCAGCCTGAGGTCAGAAGGAATGGATGGTACCTGGCTACCACCAATGACTGCCCTGACAGGGAACACAACAGAGAGTCCCTGATGGAGGAGGAGAAAAGTGGGGTGCAGAACTCAAATTCTAGTAAAAAGACCAGGCTTAATGGTCTGACTGAGACTGGAGGGACCCCAGAAGACATAGCCCCCGGACTCTCTGTTAGCCCAAAACTAAAACCATTCCTGAAGCCAACTCTTCAGGCAAAGATTAGACTGGACTATAAAACATAAAATGATACTCGTGAAGAGTGTGCTTCTTAGTTCAAGTAGAATCAAGAGACTAAATGAGCGGCTCCTGTCCAGAGGCAAGATGAGAAGGCAGAAAGGGACAGAAGCTGGTTGGGGTGGAAAGGACGAGTGTGCAGTCACATTATAGGGAGAGCAACTAGGGTCACATAACAATGTGTGTATAAATTTTTGTATGAGAAACTAACATGAACTGTCAACTTGCACTTAAAGCACAATTTAAAAAATATCTTTGTAGTGTTTTAGCTACAATATTGTGGTAATTAGTATTTGTGAACCTGTATCAGTAGCTTTTTTGAGAATCAAGTAGTAATTAAAGGAAAGGAGTGATATATGAGAATTATGATTTACAAGTAACATTAGTACAAAAAACATTACTAAGAATTCTGTATGGTCTGGTATGGGAGGAGGTCCATGGTGGGGGTAACATCATGAGTTACTGCACTGGGTAACACCAACCCTACTGATGCCATGGGCCTCTGATCCTGTCCTTCATTGCACAGAGACCAGAAAGGACCACAGTCCACACCGCTCCTGGCCCCTAGAGCACAGCTCCCTCCTCCTGGGCCTCTCCACCTTGTATGTGCCTCTTCCATCACACTCATCCTCACCTGCTGACCTATGAGCTTCTAGAAGGCACCTCCTGTGTCCTGTTCATCTTTGGAACCTGGGCACAGGACCTGGCACTTATAAGCATTCATGAATGAACAAGTAGGTAACTCTCAGAAAAGCTGCCCAGATCCCCAAAATGAATCATGGTGGGGGGACTCCCAGACCCAAACACAGAGCATGGGGGAGACATCTGGGGCCACTCCAGAGCTCCTGTGTCCGCGGCAATCCAGTCCCAACCTCTCTCATTCCCCCAAGGAACCTGGTCCTAGGAGGCTGGGAAGAGGTTGCAGTGGCTGGGGGTCCCCATGGGGCGAGGCAGGAGGGAAGATGTGTCCCCTGCTGGAGGGCAGCTCAGGCCTGGAAGAGCCCAGTGGAAATGCCCCAGCATCCTGTGTCTGAACAGGGCCCTGAACCTTCCTGCACCACGTTCTCGGCAGTTCCCTTTGCTGTCATTGGTGGTCAGTGGTCCATCCTCGAAGAGACTTTGGCACCTGCTTCCTTCTGAGTCTCTGAAGTTCCGTATAAGGAAAGAGCGTGACATTTGGAGCAAAGGGGGTGGCCCCAGCTGACCCTGAACACTCTGCAAGTGTGACTCTGGGTAAGTCTGTCTGAGCCTGGGTTTCCCCCTTTAACAGAGGGGTTACTATGAGAGTTAAGTGAGGGCTGGTGGTATACAAACTGACTAGGTGTAAAGTGTCAAATAATCCCCCCACTTTTGACCAACTGTCCCTTTCCTTGGCAGCATCTCATGATCTAGACACCACCCACCTCCCTGGTTCTGCCTGTGCCCAAGCTCTGTTGATTCCCACTCCAAGCCGTACCAGTGGAGACCCCCCTTTCCCACCCTCTTGCCTTTTGCCAAGCAGAGCCCCACTTGGCTGGGTGCTCAGGCATAGACGGTCTCAACCCTCCAGCACCGTCTCCCACATCACTATACTCTGGAGAACGTGCCAAGTGCAAAGTCTAATAAAATTTCTCTTTTTTCTTAAAAAACCACAAAGTATTCCTTCAGTGTAAAAAATAAATATATTTTTAAAATAATATTTTATTGTATTTTTGGTGGAAGTGTACACAGCAAAACAGGTTCCCATTCAACCATTTCTACAGATCTAGTTCAGTGATATTGGTTACGTTCTTCACACTGAATCAACATTCTCACGATTTTCCTTCTAGTTGTTCCATTCCCATAACCTAGTCTCACAGCCCCCAGCCTTCTCATCTATGCGTTAGAGTATCTTTTGACCATTTGATCTCGCATAGATGATTCTCTGAAAGAGCACAGTACTCAAGGATGATATTCATTGAAAAAAATATTTTTTAAATATGACATTTAATACATACAAACCATGTGTCAGTATGACACATTCTGCCAGTTACATTCATCAAACAGGAATTTGCCACCCAAGGCAAAGTCCTTTCCAATGGAGAGGGAGGACGGGGAACATCTAAGGACAAGGACACAGGGTGGGTCCCACTGACTGAGCAGTGTGCATGGGAACTGGGGTCCGGGCAATGGGAAGATTGGAAATGATGCTCAGATAAGAACATCTGTACCTTTTGAAGGAGGCTGAGTGGAGCAGGCAGTTTGCAATGGGCTGCTAACTCAAAGGTTGGATGTTCGAACCCACCCAGCGGTTTTACAGAAGAAAGGCCTGGTAATTTGCTTCCATAAAGATTACAACCAAGAAGTCCTTAGGGAGCAATTCTACTCTGTAACACATGGGGTTGCCCTGAGATGGGAGTCAACTGGACAGCAGCTAACAACAACAACATTTCCCTAACTCAATGACTTTCAACTTTTATTTCACACTAGAATAACCTGGAGATTGAAGAAACAAAACAAACAGACAAAAAAACACTAAAGGTTCCTTGGGCAAGGAACCCTGATGGCACAAAGGTTAAGTGCTCTGCTGTGAACTAAAATGTTGGTAGTTTACCAGTTAAAAAAGGGCAAAGGATATGAACAGGCACTTCACTAAAGAAGACATTCAGGTAGCTAACACATGAGGAAGTGCTCATGATCATTAGCCATTAGAGAAATGCAAATCAAAACTACAATGAGATTCCATCTCACTCCAACAAGGCTGGCATTAATCCAGAAAACACAAAATAATAAATGTTGGAGAGATTGTGGAGAGACTGGAACACTTATACACTGCTAGATGGAATGTAAAATGGTACAACCACTTTGGAAACTGATTTAGCACTTCCTTAAAAAGCTAGAAATAGAACTACCATATGATCCAGCAATCCCACTCCTTGGAATATATCCTAGAAAAATAAGAGCCTTTACACGAACAGATATATGCACACCCATGTTCATTGCAGCACTGTTTACAATAGCAAAAAGATAGAAGCAACCAAGGTGCCCATCAACGGATGAATGGATAAACAAATTATGGTATATTCACACAGTGGAATATTATGTGTCGATAAAGAACAATGATGAATCTGTGAAACATTTCATAACAAGGAGGAATCTGGAAGGCATTATGCTGAGTGAAATTAGTTGCAAAAGGACAAATATTGTATAAGACCACTGTTATAAAAACTCAAGAAATAGTTTAAACAGAGAAGAAAATATTCTTTGATGGTTACAAGAGTGGGGACAGAGGGAGGGAGAGGGTTATTCACTAATTAGATGGTAGACAAGAACTATTTTAGATGAAGAGAAAGACAACACACAATACAGGAGTGGTCCGTGCAACTGGACTAAACCAAAAGCAAAGAAGTTTCTTGAATAAACTAAGTGCTTCGAAAGCCAGCGTAGCAGGGGTGGGGGTTTGGGGACCATGGTTTCAGGGGACATCTAGATCAACTGGCATAATAAAATCTATTAAGACAACATTCTGCATCCCACTTTGGAGAATGGCGTCTGGGTCTTAAACGCTAGCATGTGGCCATCTAAGATGTATCAATTGGTCTCAACCCACCTGGAACAAAGGAGAAGGAAGACCAGCAAAGACACAAGGTAATTGTGAGCCCAAGAGACAGAAAGGGCCACATAAACCCTGAGACCAGAAGAACTAGATGGTCCCTGGCTACAACCAATGACTCCCTGACAGAGAACACAACAAAGAACCCCTGAGGGAGCAGGAGAACAGTGGGAAGCAGACCTCAAATTCTCATAAAAAGACTAGACTTAATGGTCTGAGACTAGAAGGACCCCAGAGGTCATGGTCCCCAGACTTTCTGATAGCACAAGACTGGAACCATTCCCAAAGCCAACTCTTCAGACAAGGATTGGACTGGACTATAGGATAGAAAATGATACTGGTAAGGAGTGAGTTTCTTAGATCAAGTAGACACATGAGACTATGTGGGCAGCTCCTGTCTGGAGGGGAGATGTGAAGGTCGAGGGGGACAGAAGCTGGCTGAATGGGCACAAAAATAGACGGTGGAGAGAAAGTGTGCTGTCTCATTAGCGGGAGAGTAACTAGGAGTATATTTTTAAAAAACCCACAAGGTGTATATAAATTTTTGTATGAGAGAGTGACTTGATTTGTAAACTTTCACTTAAAGCACAGTAAAAATTTAAAAAATACAAATAAATAAACAAATAAAATGTTGGTGGTTAAAACCCATCATGCAGCTCCAAAGGAGAAAGACCTGGCGATATGCTTTCATAAAGATTACAGCCAATAAAACCCTATGGGACAGTTCTACTCTATCACATGAGGTTTCTATGGAATCACATTGACTCAATGGCACCTAACAACAACAAAGCTTGGGCTCCACCCAGGACCAGTGAAATCAGAACCTCTGCACTGTTGGAAGGTAAGTGACTACCTCTCTCAATTCCGGGACCCCAACCCCACACACTATGTCTATTGTGGAGGGCCAGCCAAGCAGGGCTGGACTGCCTCTGTCAAGGGAAAAGTTGCCACTATAAGGTCCGAGGGAGACCAGGGGAAGGAGGAGGAGGAGTGACAAACTAGCAGAGATTTTTCATTAATTTTTAAAAAAAAATATGACTGGAAAATGACTGCCCTACTCTCTTCCTCTGCTGAGGGCCCCCTTTCCTCCTTAAAATCATCTCTGACCCAGGCACATGACCCAGGATGCCAGGAGTGGGTCAATGCAGGAGGAAAAAATGAGAAAAGAACAGCTTTTTCACACAATGGTCTAATAATTCAGGATACCGTGCACAAGGGATGCTGATCTGCCAGACTGGTTCTAGAAAGAGTGCTGTGGATGGGGACCAGATTCTAGCTGGCATGGAGGGGCTTGGGCAGTGGGAGAGTTGAGGGGTCAGGAACGGGTCTGGAAGGAAGGCTGCCCAAGTGGGCCCAGCACCGGTGTTTCCAAAGGTCATGAGATGTTGGGCGACCCAGCTGGCACCAGGCTCTGGAGCCACCAATTCTGGCTTTCAGATGAGGTCAGTTTCTTGTAGCTCAGCTTGGAGAAGGTCAGCCAGTCTTGAGCTGTCCACAGACAGAGCAGACAGATAGATCCAGGACTAAAGCAAGAATGACCCATGAGCTCAGAGCTGAGTCTTGCCATGTGGACAGGTAACTCCTGGCCTGGGCCCCAGCCTCATAATCTAGTTGCAAAGCGCATAAGTGCAAAGCATCATAATCTAGTCGATTGAACTGCTAGGGGCACTACTGCCTGCTGGGGGTTTGAGAACAAACCATATCACTCCTCTCAGCAGCTGTCCCCGCTTCCAGATTGAAGGGCATCTCTAGACTTGCCTGCCCAACAGCTCAAAGGAAGGGATCCGGTTCCCTGCCTCAGAGCCCAGATCTAGGTGGGGGTGTTGGGGAGCTAGGGCAGGAGGGGACCACAGCTTCCTGGTCTGAGTCAGGAGTGGGGCGGGCTCATGCCACCCTCTTCAAAGCAGAGAATTGCAGCTCCCCGGCACAGCTCCAGCTTCATGAAGCCACCTATGCCAGGCCCTCGAGTCCTCACTGGTTGGTGTTTGGGACAACCAAGGAGCTTTGACTGTGTGGGAGCATCTTTGGGGGAAGGGTGCTGGATCAGGACAGTTTCAGGGCCCCTCAGCTTCTTTCTTGTCCTATGGACAGGTCAACCAGAGACAATGTATTTGCTCACTGCATAAAGACACACCTGAGGATCAGGCATGGGCAGAAGTCCAGCTCACACTCTACCCATCAGCCCAACACCTTGGTGCTTGGCTGCCATTTTCTGCAAGAAGGGATGCCACCTTCTAACTGGCACAGTATCATTGAGGTCCTGCTTGAGGAAATTTTGACCCTTATTGGCTACCTCCCAGCTCACCCCTCAGTGAAGTGGACTGGCAGGGAGCCTGCCCCTCTCTGTCAGCTCTCCTCCTGGCCTGGGATCAGGACTCCCGAGGCAGAGGAGGAATCAATCAACTGGGAGGGTGGTCCTTCCTGCTCCCCCTTCCTCATCACCGTGGCCTGTGGCCTTGGATCACAGTTGTCAGAACCCTGCATGCACAGGGAGAGTGTGGCCCCATCCCTTGCAAGAGGTCGCAGGTACCTGAGATTCACTTGGCTTTGCCCATCTTACCTATTGTGAGCGGGCCAGGTCCCTCTCCTGGGAGCATTCCTGTCTCCCTGCTCACGGCATCCTTCCAACAGCCTTGTGAAGGAGATAGACCAGTGTTCATTGTTATTTCGCAGTTAAGAGAGCTGAGCTCACCCAAGAGGGTCAGCTACTCACGGTCACAGGACAGGACAGGGCACAGCCAGGGTGAGGACCTGGGCACCCAGGCAGCGCCCCTCCCTGCCGCTGAGTGAGTGTTCTTGCCTCCTGTTTGGAGGGTGACCCAGTCGCAATTCCCAGTCCTTTGTTCTCTCTGGCCCAAGGGAGGGCAGACATCAGAACTCCTGCCCTCTCCTCTGGGACCCGAGACTTCCCCAGACACAGACGACAGCCAGAGTGCCAGGCAGCCCTTCTGCCCCACAGGCCAGCATTTGGGATCTGTCATTCCCTCCCTTTCTGGCCTTGGTGTTTGTTTTGTTTTCTCTAGTTTCCTAGTAAAAGGTTTTTTTTTTTTGCATAGTTTCAACCTTGTGTTACTTGAGTGGAGGGGACGCTGAGAATGGCTGGGTGTGGCTGGCCTTGGTGTGGGATTCAGCAGTCTGGGTGGGGAGGGGCCAAGGCACTGGAGCTGAACTTGGGCAAGGTGTCAGAAAAGCCAGCAGTCTGGCTCCTGGCCCTGCAGTGGGGCCTTTCCCCTCCCAAACAGCTGCCTGTGCTGCTGTGGTGATTTGCAGTGGGGGGAACTGATGGACTCATGAGCAGGCCAAGATGGAGGGGCTGCAGGGTAGCATTTCTCACACTTCATTGTGCACGCGGATCTCTGGGACCTTAGTACAAGGCTGACTCCCATTCATCAGATCTGGGTGTGGGGCCAAGTCCCTGGATAGCACATATGGTTGAAGTGCTTGGCTGCTAACTGAAATGTTGGAAGTTTGAGTCCACCCAGAGGTACTTCGAAAGAAAAGCCTGGTGATCTCCTTCTGAAAAGTCAGCAACTGAAAACCCTATGATCACAGTCTACTCTGACATACACGGGGCCAACTCGATGGCAACTGGTTTTATGCAGGAGGGGAACGTGTTTATTACACTAAGTAACCACATTTTCAGAAATAAATATTAATATCACAATGGAAATGAGATGTATTTTTTCCTTATTTATAGTCCTATTTGTTCTAAACAGCATGTAAGGCTCTAACCAACAGAATGTACACGATGGAAAATGCTGATAGAACAGATTGTCAGGATCAGAGGAGATATAAGCAGACTGATAAAACTAAGACCACAGAAATAAAGAAAATACGTGCTTCAGCTCATATGGGGCCACGTAATTAATGTGGCCAAGCTTCAAATTTGACTCTGAGACTCCTGGCAGCCAAAAGAAAAAGGGAAATATGATCTGCTATGCGGTTCCTATGATCAGAAAGGAAGAGGCTTTCCCGCTCTTCAGGGGAAGCAGAACTCACCCTGAGCCTGGGTTCTAAAGGAAATTTCTTTTGAGATCCCTGAGTAGGGTAGTGTGAGGGGTGAGGGGTGAGAGGTGGTTGATGTCCCACCCAAGGTAGCTACCCCCATTAAGGATTCCCAGCTGAACCTGTGGTGGTCCATGCCCAAGCTGGTGCCCAATGTCAAATACAGTCCAATGAAGGAAATTCTATAATGAGCCAGGGTGAACCAGCACAAACTGGGGCTTTAGCCTAATCTAAGGGGGTACTATTGAGTCCTAGGGTGGGGTAGAGGCTGAATATGCCTCAGAAGCTTCTTCTTGCACCCAGAGTTTTTTGTTGGTGTTGTTTTTCAAATTTTCGTAGAAAAGTATATATAAGAAAACATTTGCCATTTCAACGTTTTTTACATGCACAATTCAGTGACATTCCCATGTTGTGTAACCGTCGCCACTACCTATTTGCAAAATTTTCCATCACCCTTAACAGTAACTCAGTGCCCCCTAAGCAATGACTCCCCCTTTCCTCCTCACTCCCACTCCTAGTAACCACTAATAAGCTTTGATCTCTATACATTTGCCAATTCTAGATTTTCATAAAAGTGCAATCATATAATATTTGTCCTCATGTGACTGACTGATTTCACTCAGCATAATGTTTTCAAGGTTCATGCATGTTGTAGCATTTATCAGAACTTCACTTCTCTTTATGGCTGAATAATATTCCGTTGTGTGTATCTGCCACATGTTGTTTATCCATCCTTCTGTTGATGAATGTTTAAGTTGTTCCTACTTTGGCTACTGTGAATAGTGTTGCAATGAACATTGGTTTACAAGTTGACTCCAGGGTTTTACCTTTTTTAGTAATGTAGGATGTACTTACAAAATGTACATTAGATGACTCCCTCCCTCCTGGAAGATTCTGGGAGGGCTGGAGCAGTGCCAGGGAACCCAGGAGGGATGCTGTGGAGGGAGGATGTATGCGGATTCAGTGGGCTTTGAGCCTCTGCACCCACCTCGTTCTAGGGCCACTGGTCTGGATCCCAGATAGAAAGCATTCATGAGCCACTGGCTTTGGCATCAGCAGAGCCCTGGTTGCACATTGGTTAACCACTTGGCTGCTAACTGAAAGGCCTGTGGTTAGAACTGACTAGCAGTTCCATGGGAGAAAGATGTGGCAGTTGGCTACCCTAAAGATTACAGCCTTGAAAACCCCATGGGGAAGTTCTACTGTGTCCTAAAAAAGGTTGTTATGAGTTGGAATCTACAGGACCTTAGCACCTAGAACACACTGTAACTGCCCACCTCCTGCTCCTTCCCTCACTAGATGCTATGCTGTCTGAGGGCCTGCACCATGCTCACCCAGCCCACTCCTGACTCTTGGTAGTGTCAAAGAAAATTCCTGACATTAAGCCAAATTTTAAATTGATAGTGAGTGCACTTGAGCAGGACCAAAGGATTCATGAATCGGGCAGCATCCAAGCCAAAAGTGGAAAGAAGCACCACCGACAGGAAAAAAAGTCAAGGGTTTCTACAACCAAAACAGTAAGTTAAAAACTTAATAAGTTTTAATATTTGTAAAAATAGGGCAAAGGGTTTCAAATACCTTGTAGTCATAAATGGGGGCAGTTGGTGATCATGTAGTCTCTTATGGACAATCGTGAAGATGGTCTGAGTATTCATTACTTGAGGCAGAGAATACTTTGTGGGTCATAGGGGGCAATAAACCCAAGGTCTGGTAGTTATTTTGGAGCGGGTTAATTCCCTAAGAGTTTGGGGCAGTTTTGGTCTTTCAGTTGTTAGACACCAGCAAGTCTGCAGGGCATAGTTGTTATTTTTATGGTAGCACTAAGGACAATCGAGAAAGGAGTGACTTGTACATCAGTGTTCATCGCAGCTCTGTTCACAATAGCCAGTGGGTGGAAACAGCCTAAAAGTCCATCAGCAGCCGAATGGATAAGCAGAATGCTATATCTACAGACAACAGAATATTATTCAACCACAAAGAGAAATGAAGCCCTGATACATGCTTCGACATGGATGAACCTTGAAAACAGTATACTGAGTGTAATAACTCAGTCATGAACGAACAAATATTGTATGATTCCACTTATATGAAATACATAGAATGAGCCAGTTTATGGAGACCTAATTTTATTAGTGGTTACCCGGGGCAGGAGGGCATGGGAGGGGGAGTTTTTGCTAGGGGCACTGAGTTTCTGTTATTGGTGGTGGAATAAATTGGAAATGGATAGCGGTGATGGTTGCATGTCATGAACATAACCACTGTCACTAAATTGTACGTGTAAAAAATATTGAATTGGCAAGTGTTTTTGTTAAACATGTTTTTACCACAATTAAATAATTTTTAAAAAAGAAAAGGAAGGAAGAAAGAGAGGAAGGGAGGGAGTGATGAAGGGAGGGAGGAGTGAATGAATATAAAATCAAGTACCCAGTTTTCCTCCTGGGACATAGAAAGTGCTCAATTATTTCTTTAAATATGTTACTCTTGAAAATATGTGCATTATTAAAATGGCCTTCAATGCCTTTTACCAAATAACTGAGTAACTTTGGAAAATTAGATCTAGCCAATGAATGTAGTACTCTTTAATTGAAAGGGGAAAAGGGAGAGTCAAATAATAATAATAGCACCGTAAGATACATTAGCATTGATACTTCTAAGGCATAGTCATACAAATATCTCAATTGATTCTTACAATACGGTGAACTGGGTTGGACTCATCATTTTACAATGTTGATTAGTTATACCTCTACAATTTCAATGTGACAGAAACCGTCTTTAGTTAGCTTAAGCAAAAAAAAAAGAATTTGTTGTAACTGTTCAGGGGTGTCTCATGGAGCCATAGAAAGGGACTGGAGCTAGTAATGGCAAAGCCTTTAGAAACTCAGGCATTCTGGGGTTTTGTTTCTGCATCTCTCCACACATACAATTCATTTTTCTCTCTCTTCACAATGGTTCTTTCAGATACCCTGTCCATTGGCCAAAGATGGCCGCCCATGTCTCCAAGGTTACCAGCTACATGAAGAGGCTGACAGGCAGCCGCTTGGACCTGGGCGCAAATCCTCAAGGGAGTTGATCCAACAAGTCCAACTTGAGTCAGGCGTGGGGACGTCAGGTATGGGGATGTCAGGTGTGGGGACATCAGGTGTGGCGATGTCAGGTGTAAGGATATATTTAATGACCAAGACAGGGCTGGGAATCACACACACAGCCCTTTCCCATAACCCTGTGGTTATGAGGAGAGGGACTGGGGGAGTGATGGAAGTTTCCAGAGAAAGTCATCCCCTAGGAAGAGGTTAAGGAGCTTATCTGATAGCAAATATGACACAGAGCTGAGATGAGGGACCAGACATCTGCTTTGCTCAAATGTCTGTGTGGTGGTTAAAGCTGTGTGTCACCTTGGTTGGGCCATGATTCTCAGTGGTTTGGCAGTTATGATGTAGTTTGGCAGCTATGTGATGATGTAATCACCTCCATAATGAGATCTGATATAATCTAATCACCTCCTTGGTGAGCTCTGTTTTAAGCAGTCAATTAGTTGAAAGGGAGAGCATCCAATATAGGTAGGCCTTCTGGTAAAGCTCGCTGTTGTCTTATGCTCACTCTGGATCCTGCAACAAGCTCCTGTTTCATCAGACCTCTGGTTCTTGGGACTTGAGCTAGCTGCTTACCTGCCGATCTTGAGATTAGTCAGCCTTCACAGCCTGTGAGCCAGCAACCTGCTGTCTGACCTGCTAATCTTGGCTTCACCTGCCCATGCCACTATGTGAGTCAGGAGAAGCCTCCAGCCTGACCCAGGGACTTGGGACTTTCTAGCCTCTACAACCACATAAGCCAGTTCCTTGATATAAATCTCTCTCTATATATATTTATATGAGTCACTGGTTCTGCTTCTCTAGAGAGCCCAGCCTAAGACAGCCCGGAAATCATGTTTTACAACTAAGAATCAGAAATACTGAAATCGGGCATAGTGACAAGCGGACCAAACTCTGTGCTGCAGAGTGAACATCCATCTGCTGGCATATTACTGCCCATTTACAGAAGCAGCCTGTCTGCAGCTTAGCAGCAGGGACATTCAGAGCTCTGTGGAAACCCTGTGCCAGAGCCAAAAATAAAATCAAAACAACCTTAGGTTAAATCCAAAACAAGAGAATTCAAAACCAATTAAGTTTATAACACAATCGTGTTTCAAACTCAATGATAATTTTAAAAGTGCACTTTATTATTTTAAAATCCATTTTATTTCACCAGAAGTGGTTTTAATATTGTCCCAATTGTTTTTAAATCTACAAGATAGAAGAGAGAAGCAGAGCCAGTCTGGTTGAGGCAGGGGTAGGGTCCCAAGTCCTGCTGGCTAAATTTCCCCTCCGCTCTGGGCCTCACCTGCGTCCCCGTGGGGCCCCTGTCGTCCCTCTAAGAAGCCCTGGCATTCTTCTGAAAACGTTTGCGCAGCGCCTTTGGGAAAATCTCTGGTCTAGTCCCAATGGGGAGATTGAGGCCTAGAACAGTGGTTCTCAAGCTCCAATATACAACAAACCTGGGGCGCTTTTTAGAAATGCAGATTCTCAGGCTTCACTCCCAGGGACTGATTCAAGGAATCTGCATTTCTCCCAAGCAGCCCAGCTGAGTCTGATGCTGGTGCCCCTTGAGCCCCACTGTGACAGAAATGCTCTGTCCAAGGTTGCGACCAGCAGAGCTGGAGCAAAGGCCCAGGGTACCTGATTCCCAGTTCTGTGCTCCTTCCACTATACTTCGCTGACTCTTAAACTCCCCAAAGGTCAAAGTATCAACCTCAGTCTTGTAGACAACCAGAATGGAATTTGTCTCCACACTTCAAGAAGATTTCATTTGCCAGTTTGTCGATGGGGGCGGTGGTGGTGGTTCAATGGTAGGATTCTCACCTTCCCCGTCGGAGACCCAGATTAGGTTCCCAGTCGGTGCACCTCATGCACAGCTGCGACCCGTCCCTCAATGGGGGCTTGCGTGCTGCTATGATGCTGACCAGGTTTCAGTGGTGCTTCCAGGCTAAGACAGACTAGGAAGAAAGTCCTGGAGATCTACTTCTGAAAATCAGCCAATGAAAACACTGTGGATCACAACGGTCTGCAGCCAATCGTGGGGATGACGTAGGGCCTGGCAGCATTTTGTTTTGTTGTGCATCGGGTCACCATGAATCTGGGTCCCCTTGACAGCCACTAACAACAGCAACAGATGGGGATACACATGAACAAATTAGCTGGTTTCTGGGCATGGCCTCTGCTCATTAAATTCATCCAACTGCTTTAATATTATTACTTTGGCCACCTCCAAATTGTTATCTTCTTTTGTGGGCACTCCCATGGTGCTGCCTTTGGCACAGCTACGGAGGGCCCTATCAGCAACTGTTCATGCCTCAGTCTAAGACCCTCTTAGAGGATGACACTGGTAACCATGTTCTAATATAGAGCTCATCCCTTTGAGCTTCACCTAAGAAAGAAGAGCAGAAGGAAATGAGGGAAGGCAAGGTGGAGGCTACAAAGAAACTTGGGAAACTGTCAAAGTGGCGCTGTGCTCACACGAAGAAAAGGTGTGGCAAGGGAAACTTTCATATACCCCTTTTGTGAGAAAAGCGTAGCGTTGCAATTTTCTAGAAATCTAGATGGGCAGGCTTGAAGATAGTAAAGCACTGAATGGAAACAACTGGATCATAGGGTTCCTCCTGATCTCTGAGAATCCTACTGCTAAGAAAGAGCCAGCTGAATAGCTGCATCTTGTAAGTTCAAGGTGTTGATTGGGAACTCAAACTTCATCCCTAGTCAAAAAAAAAAAAGGTGGGGGGAACATGTATGAATTGCTTTGAGCGGGGCGGGGCAGGGGTGGGGGAGTGAGGAAAGAAAGAAACAGGGAGGAACTGTCGGTGCCAGCTTTAGAGAATGACAGGGTGATGAGTTTTCATTCTCTGCTTTGTACAGTTTCACGGGGGTCTTAAGTTCTCGGCATTAGCAGTTTTCAAAGAATTTGGGGGAAGTTACTCATGAAGAAGCAACCGCCTCAGACAGCTCTCTGGGAAATGGGGAGAGTCAGTGTCTTGGTGGTTTCTTATACTAATCCAGGATTTATTAAAGCCCATGAAGCAAGCAGCAGAGAGGGTTTTTATAATGAGATGTTTTGCAAATAGAGTCATCAGCATTTCAATAGAAAGGAAAGTTTCTCTCAGGAGGAAGGTGGCAGGCCCCAGAGAAGCCAAGAAGAGGAGGGAGAGTCCTTTTGTGACTTGTCCAGGGGACTCCAGCAGTTGGAGAAGGATTCCTTTCTGAGTCCCCCTCCCCTTCCAGGGGGCAGGTTTCCATTTGCAGTTTGGAAGTATTGGACTCGATGATATAGTTGCCATCAAGATTCCAACTCATGGTGACCCCCTGTGTGTTTGAGTAGAACTGCTCCATGGGGTTTTCAACGGCTGATTTTTCAAAAGCAAATCACTAAACACCTCTTGGTGGACTTGAACAACCAACCTTTCAGTTAGTAGCCAAGCGTGTTAACTGTTTACACCACCCAGGGACTAATAGCACTCGTGGTATGATGTGGTCTGTGAGCTCTGCCAGAGGCTGATGCCAAATGCAGGTGGACTTCACTTCGTGGAGCTGACTCATTCCTCAAGAGTTCTATGAAAATTGTTTTAGATCTCCAAAGATTGTTAAAGAAGCCCTACTTGAAATCTGTTGTAAATCTAAGCATGCTTCTGAAAGGTTAAGTAACCACTTCCAAAAATATTCCTCTTGTCCCTCTGAATTTTCATTTGTGTCTTTTACTCCCAGAGTGTTCAGGATGTTGTAAATGTTGTCATTTAGAATAATAATCCAGTGCTACCCACCCGCTTTCCCAGAATGTTATCACAAACAGATTGGTTGCCCTGTAAAAAACAAATCAACAAATAATGCTACAGCTTCTTTAGAACTTTATAATGGTTACTTTATTTTACCAAAAACAAAACAAAACAAAATCTTAAATTTCCAAACACATTGGAAGACCGCATCATCTGTACCCGCACAGCTTTGGCTGAAGTGTTAAGGAAGGGCCAGCCCCTGGGCACAGCTTATATTGATTTTCAGTGGTCAGATCAATCCACATGACTTGTGTCAGGACAGACTTCTGCACAAGGCCCCAGTGGAACATCCCCGAGGGTGAGGTCCTGCCCTTCATATGTCAGTCTCAAGTGGCAGCGTGGAGACGCAGAAGGGATGTTGTTGTTGTTGTTAGCTGCTGTTGAATTGGCCCCTGGCTCATGGCAATCCCATGCACAACAGAACAAAATGCTGCCAGTCCTGCACCATTCCCATAACTGGGTGTAGATCAGACCGTTGCGATCCATAGAATTTCCATTGGCTGATTTTCAGAAGTAGATGGCCAGGCCTTCCTTCCTAGTCTCTCTTAGTCTGGAAGTTCCACTGAAGCCTGTTCAGCATGATATAGACATGCAAGCCTCCACTGACAGGCAGGAGATGGTTACACATATGGTCCACGGGTCAGGAACTGAACTCAGGTGTCCCGCATGGAAGGCGAGAATTTTACCGCTGGACCACCACTGCCACCATTCCAAAGAGGAATAGGGTTAGTGAATACAGTCAGGACTCAGTACAGAGAAAAGGCTGGAATGGTAAAGCAAAGCTTCACAAAGAAGAAACTAGTAAACCAGTAAACTTCATGAGTCTCGGAGTAGAGCTGTGCTCCAAAAAGTTTTCAGTGGCTGATTGTCACAAGTAGATCGCCAGGCCTTCCAAGTGCCTCCAAGTGACCTCAAACTTCCAACCTTTCTCTTAGCACCTGAGCACGTTCACTGTTTGCACCACCCAGGGACTCTGAAAGCTTCACAGGGGGAATTTTTATAATGAGAAATTTGAACAGGATCTTGATGGAAGGTCAGGGTTTGAGTCTGCAAAGTCGAGTAGGAAGAGCATTTCATCCCAGGAGGAACAGAGGAGTAGCTGCTTAGAAGCCCAAGGGTGATAGGGACCTTTGGAGACAGAATGGACAACTCCGGCAGGATTTCTGGAAAGGAGAAGAGTGTAGGTCCTGGAAAAGTTTCAAAACAGATTATGAATTAAAGGTTTGTAAACACTTCACTTGAAAGAGAACACTGATCATTAGGCATCAATAGTGGGTTCACTAGGAACGAGTCATTTCCTGTTTTTTATAAGGTTACTAGACTGGTAAACTAGAGGATGTTGTCAAGGGGATGCTTGTGATTGGCTGGAATTTGGTCTTTTCTAACCTAAAATTTCTATAATCCCGTGTGAAAGTATGGTAGATACCATTGTGTATCTGACTTGAGCAGGGCACCTGACAGAGACTGTGCGACATTCTTGGTGTGAGTACTGTTGTAAAATTTTGCCTTCATCCTCATAGAGAGCTGATGACAGATTGATGGCAGGATACAGTACAGTCCCCAGTACCACTGCTGGGCTCTATGTGGGGCCCATTTCTTCTCTCCATCTTCACTGATGTTTACCACTGACATAAGGAAGCACACACAGCGTTATCAGAATATTGGATAATATGAAACTGGAAGGGCTAGAATAGTGGACAAAAACAGCTAGCTGAAACATATTATAACTGTAAAATACTATATCTAAGATCAAGAAATCAACGTCTTAAGAAGAAGATGGCAAGATATGTTTTAACTACTGTTCACGTGAGAAGAGCCCTAGGGCTTTTAGATGACCACAATATGACCTAACTTGCCAAAAAAGACCACATCTAATAAATATATGGTGTCTACATTTTCTCTCCAACCACCCGTCAGTTTGTTGGACTGTGGTGGCTTGCGTGTTGTTGTGATACTAGAAGCTATGCCACCAGTGTTTCAAATACCAGCAGAGTCACCCATGATGGACAGGTTTCAGCAGAGCTTCCAGACTAAGACGGACTAGGAAGAAAGGCCTGGTGATCCACTTCTGAAAATCAGCCAATGAAAAGCCGATGGATCGCAATAGAGCAATGTCCAGTATAGTACTAGAAGATGAGCCCCTAGATTGAAAGGCACTCAAAATACACAGTGGCTGCAACAACGGATTTGAGTACACCAATGATCGCGAAGGTGGCACAGGACTGGGCAATGTTTTGTTCTGTTATACATAAGGTCAACGTGAGTCAGAGCTGAATCAGCAGCAACTGACAACAACATATTACATTTCACCCCCAATCGGTGTCAGGCACTGGCGTGGGCAGTGAACAGACTGTGAAGAACAAGACACATATAGTCCCTGACCTCACATAGTAGGAAAAGAAGCAAACACATAAAATCCCTGAACAAATGAAGGTCAGAACGACACTGATGAGAACCCACTTTGGGCAAGCCTCTCTGAGGAAGTGGCATTCAACCTGAAGGGGGAGGAGGCTCAGGGAGCAGGAAGTTCCAAGCAGAACAGTGACTGCATTGGCCCTGAATCTGTCAAGAACTTTGATGTATTCCAGAAACGAAGACCAACAAGACTTGTCCAACCCTCCTGTTCTTCCAAGCTAGTGGAGGCTCTCTACCCAGGGCTGCCAGCTGTACTACATTTCTCAGCCTCCCTTATAGTTGGATGTGGCCATGGGATTGAGTTCTCACTGGTGGGGTGCTAACAAAAGTGATCTGAGTTGGAAGCTGGGCCCTTTAGAAGTGGGCAGACCTCTTCCCCACCGTCTTTCCTTTTTTTGCTGGCTACATCTGGGACTTGGCAGCAATCCAGCATGGACCGGAACATCCATGCAGTGGTAGAGCCCTCAACTGGAAGGGGTCTGGGTCCCTAAATGACTGCAGAGAGCAGAGCCACTTGCTAACCTGGATCACTCACCTCAGACTTACGTGAGAGAAAAAAAGCGTTCTGTGTCCTTTCAGGAGTCCCTGGGTGGTGTGAATGGGTTAACGGATTCTGCTGTTAATTGAAAGATTGGTGATTTGAGTCTACCCCGAGGTTCCTGAAGAAACGTCTGGTGATCTGCTTTCAAAAAATTAAACATTGAATACCCTATGGAGCACAGTTGTACTCTGACACACATTGGGTCGCCATGAGTCAGAATTGACTCGACAGCAACTGGTTTTTCAACTGGTATATTCTTTTAGCCACTGAATTACTGCCACAACTCTTACCTAACGTAACTGTAGAAACAAAGGAGGTCCTCACTCCACCAATCAATCCACATTTACAGCATTGCATTTAGTTCAGAGAGTCATGCTGTTCTTAACAGACATTGACAATTTGAAGTATGTTATGGAAAGGTTATGGCAAGAACATTTAGGAGCCTGAAAACCAAGTCAATGAAAGTCTGTTAAACACACTAAGATTGTTTAGTCTGGAAGAAAGATTTCTTAGGGATGACATGATGAGGAAGAGGAACTAAGCTGCCTTAGGGTAGCTCCAGTAGGACCTATGGATGGTTGGAATTCATGAGGCAGATCTGATGCACTATAAGAAGTTTCATACAATTAGGAATGATTAGAAAAAGGCCAAGGAGCACCTGGGTGGCAAAAATGGCTAAGTGGTGGACTACTAATCCAAAGGTTGGTGGTTTGAATCCACCCAGAAGCACCTTAGAAGACAGGCCTGGCAATCTGCTTCTAAAAGGTCACAGCCTTGAAAACCCTATGGAGAAGTTCTACTCTGCACACATTGGATCGCCATGAGTGGAAAATCCCTTGACAGCAACTGGTTTGGCTTTTTGTTTTTTTAGAAAAAGTTTGGGCTGCTTTGAGTATCAGAGGCTTCTCCCTGCCCCACCATCGTGTTGAAGCAAAGACTGGCTGCCACACATGAGGAAACATTGAGCAATGATTCTAGCTTCAGTGTGGAGACTCTAGGACTTTAGATAGGAAATGCAGTAAACAAAGCAGGTTGAAGTCAGGCCATAGTGGGAATTGACTGTCAGTTTGGATTTAATCCTGGAACTGAGGGGAACCTTCAAGGTGTCTGAGCAGAGTAGCAACACAATCAAAGCCATCTTCTAGGATCACTGCTCTGGCCAGTGGAGGGGGAAGCATGTATTCCCTGAACCAGGAACAATTTGCGGAAAGCCAGGAGTAGAAAATATTGATTTTCTTTAAAAAAAAACCCTAAATCCGTTGTTGTCAAGTCGATTCTGACTCATAGTAACCCTATAGGACAGAGTAGAACTGCCCTGTAGGATTTCCTAGGCTGTGGTCTTTACAGAAGCAGACTGCCACACTTTTCCCTTGTGGAGCAGATGGTGGGTTCGAACCGCTGACCTGTCCCTTAGCTGCTGAGTGCTTAACCACTGTGCCGCCAGGGCCCCTTTTCTTGATTCTTGATATAATCCAAAATACATTTATGGGCTAGTATTTTTTAAAACTGATCTTCTAAGATGAACCATTTCTTTATTCCAAGGATCTCAAAGTACTTAACCCCCGAGCCTCATTCAGGCTTGTCGCGTATCCGAATAGCTATGTCAGGGCAAGACTGTTAAGCCTCCCTTTCTCAGATAAGAAGAAGGACTCACAAAGTGGGGAACTGAGCTCTTCAAGGTCACAGTGAGTCAGTGGCAGGACTGGCTCCTTGGCTGAGGTCTCCCAACTCTCAAGCCCGCATACTAGGCACCTGGAGCCTGTGCTGAGGGATCCCTCAACCAGGAAATGTCTCCCACGAACCAGAAAAACCAACCTAGACTCATAACTCACCCAGAACTGGAAATTACCCCAGAGACGTTTAAAGTTCAACCAAGTTCATTTTGCAGATGAGGAAACTGAGGCTTAGCAAAGTCACAAGGGTAAAAGCTGATCTAAGACTTGAACCCAGTTCCCAGAATTCCTGGTACTTGAGCTTGCCATTCTATCTGCCCCTAAAATGGTGGAACACCCACCCCTCATACACCCACCCACCCACCCTCCCTCTGTGCTTAAAGCATCACCTGGAATCAACTGGGCCATCACCACCAATTATGCTCGTCTGGAAATATCAAGGCTTAAAGGCTGGCTTTGGCCACCAAAGAGAGGAAACATTCGGCAATCCCTGAAAATGCACAGTTGAGGAGGGGAGGCGGGGAGAGCTGTTTGAGCCTTGTACTACAAAGTCAAAAGGGAAAACATGTGTTTCCCATTTGTCTTGGGATGGGAAAGAAAAACTTTTCCTTTCGCTTAATCTTGTTTTAAACAAACAGAGAGACTGCCCTTTTTGTAAACCCGCCGAACGTCAAATATTGGTCAGTAACGTGGCATCAGCTTACTAAGCCACTACGAGGCCACTCTCCTCACGTAATCCCGTCAATTAAAAGGTACATTGTCTTGAAGAGAGACGACTCCAATCATACACATTTCCTCTGATGATTGTACAAGAGTCAACCGTTGGAGTCCCATTTCAAAATCTATAACCCCTGGTTTCAGCCAGAGGCCCCAGGCGATGGGCTTCCACTCATGACTCAGGAGTTTGTGAGTGAAAGCAAGCACGTCAAGTGATGTAAGAAAATTCCCCGGCTCCCCATCCCCGGGGAATTCGTGGTAGGGGGGTGTCCTGGGTGCTGAGTCGCCCGCCTACCACCATGGCAGGCAGCGTCAGCGCCTGACAAAGGAAGTATTCAGTTACAATGACTTTCCTGTTGGCCCGTGTGCTCAGATAATTGCTTCTCAATGTGTGTGAGAACCTCCTAAAGTAAACCAAGGAACTGAGGGGCCAGATCTGGGCTGAAGGGAAATGGGGGGGGGGGGGGGAAGGAGGGTAGTAAGTGATGCAAGTCTTCCTTTGAAGTCACTTTGTTTGTGAAAAGTCTGCTGTCCTCTCAGAAGGAAACTCCAATGGAATGAGATTTCTGTGCTTGTGGGGTTGAGGGCTATTGTTTTTGGCCCCAGTGTTCACCTCAAGCCCTAGCTAGGACATGCACAAATCCGCTAACAACAGCCTGACAAGAAATTGCTCACCTCTCCTTGCATCAGGGGACTTTTACTCAGGCTGCTTCTGAATGCCTCATTGTCTAATAGGGCAGGAAGTTTGCTCTCAATGTAAATGAGGACTCTTTCACCTCTTTTTACCTCCTTGGAAGATTTCTACAGCGGCTGCCTGCCCGTCCCCAGTCTGGCTCGCTGAAGGTTGCCTCAGAGCTCGTTCATGTTCTTCCGTGTTCTGTGAGAGCAGAAGGGCAGCTGCATCCCAGCCATGGGTTGCGCAGCTTCCTTCTCAGAGGGAACTTTTCCTCAGACTTTTCCCTGGAGATGACACTGGGTGATGGGCTAACAGCTGCCCAGGGACAGGGAAGACTTGAATTTTCTGGAGAGGGCTGGATTTTCTCTTTTCAGTCTCTTTATTCTGATCTGGACCTGAGTTTATTTATTACACGCACACACACACACACACACACACACACACACACACACAGAAGATCCATCCCCAAACCTTATAATGTTCTTTTCTTAGGATACATCACATGGTGACCAGCTTGTACTTGGAGCATCAAGCTAGGACTTGAAGTAAAAATGTGTCAGACTAACCAGCATCAGCAAGAAGAGGCCTGATTCAGAACCATGACCTCCTTCCATCTGAGCAGATCCCTGAGGAGCCTAAGAACACCTAGAAAAAGACTTGTGGACTCTCCTTTCCTCCCCAATCTCACTCCACTCTTGCTTGACAATGGGAGCAGTGGTGGTTCAGTGGTAGAGTTCTCACTTTCCATTTGGGAGACCTGGGTTCAATTCTCAGCCAATGTACCTCAAACACAGCCACCACCCATCTATCAGTGGAGGCTTGTGTGTTGCTATGAAGTTGAATAGGCTTCGGTGGAGATTCCAGACTAAGACACACTAGGAAAAAAGGCCTAGCAATCTACTTCTAAAAACCAGCCAGTGAAAACCCTAGTTGCCCAACTTGAAGAACATAACCAATGGCACTAAATTGTAAGTGTAGAAACTGTTGAATTGGTATATGTTTTGCTGAGTATATTCTCAATAACAACAACAACAACAAAAAAAAAAAAATAGAAAAGAAAATCTTATGGATCAAAATGGCCTGATCCCATTGAACATGGGGCCAACATGAGTGGGGGGCCAACTCTAGGCAGCTAACAACTCTCTTGACAAAGCTCCAACAGACACAAGAAGGACCCTTGCAACTTGCTGTGATGCCCTCAGTTGAAAGACTGGGTGAAGAGACCCTCAAAGGGAGAAACAGTTCACAGATATAACAGCTTAATTAGAGGAGCAGGATGAAGATGATGAAGAGGTAAGTGACAGGGACACTGCCCTTAAAGGAGGAGGAAGTCCCAGTTTGTTTGGTTCTGTATCTCCTTTTTCCTATACATCCAAAAAGAAATCAATAATGAATTTAAAAGACATGAAAAAAATCAAGCACTGTGCATAGGATCTAGAGATTAGTGGAAGGTTAAGTACCATTGCTGTCTTCTGCATTCAGCTTCATCATCAACATATTTCCAAAGTTTACGGTGATAACGACCAGCATGTACGCTAAAGATTTTTTTGTTTGTTTAAAATTACTATGAAATTGCTGAGTTTTGCATTTATATAAATTTTATATTGCTGAGTTTTATATATGTGTGTATATACCTATACAGAGTCCCTGGATGATGCACGCAATTAACGTGCTTGGCCACTGACTGAAACGTTGGAGATTCCAGTCCACCCCGAGCCATCTCAGAAAAAAGGCCTGGAGAGCTACTTAGAAAAATCAGCCACTGAAAACTTTATGGAGCACAGATCTACTCTGACACACACGGGGTCACCATGAGTCAGAATCAATTTGGCGGCAACTGGAAATATGCATGTGCATACACGCATGTATATGTATGTACGTACATGTGTGCACATGTATATAGTGTGTATATATGTGTGTTTTCGTTTGTGCCAGGTCAGGTACGATTAACCAAGGAGTATCGCCCTCACTCCTGGTGAGAGAGTCTCAAACCTGATTTCGCATTAGAATCACCTGGAGAGCTTCATCAACAGCACGTGACCCCTGGTGTGTCCTCCGGTTAGGGCTGGGCTGGGCCGGGCCTTGGGCACAGGTATCTTTGAAGCTCCTCAGGTGATTTTACTGGGCAGCATCCAGTGAACTAGGCCAGGCCTCTAACACAGTCTCCCTAACACAGTCCGCAAGATTGAGCCATACTTCCTAACTCCTCATACAACATCCCCCTTCCTTGGGCCCTTGTACTTCTCTTCTCTCCCTGTTCTCAACCCCTGGCTGCTGGCCTCAGCCCCTGCTGAGTTTGGGGTCTTTCCTTCCTTGGTTTCCTGCCTTTTGACTCTGGAATCTCCCACTGTCTCAAGTGAGGCCTTTTGCTCAAGCACTGGCCTCTGTGGATACCCCCTCCTTGGCCCATTAAGTCAATGAGAAGAAAGGATTCAAAAGACAAAATAAGAGAGAACAACTTGAGCAGGGCGAGGCTTTGCCATAGTCGAGAGAAGCCAACCAGTCTTTCAGCTGTCCACAGAGCTACACATGGGTAATCGAGAATATTCTTCCCATTTCACATATCAGGGGAACTGAGACCACATCCCCAGGAATTAGAGTTTCATGTCTGCATCTGAGACTCCCACCACTATCTGTCAGTCTATTGTACCGTGGTGGCTTACATATTGCTGTGGTGCTGGAAGCCATGCCACCAGTATTTCGAATACCAGCAGGGTCACCAATGGTGGCCAGGTTTCAGTGGAGCTTCCAGCCTAAGACAGACAAGGAAGAAAGACCTGGCAATCTACTTCTGAAAATTAGCCAACGAAAACCTTATGGATTACAACAGAATATTGTCAGACTTACTTGCTTTGGACATGTCATCAGAGGGATCAATCACTGGAGGAAGACATAATGTTTGGTGAAGTACAAAAACTGGGAGACACCTGGTGAGATGGATTGGCACAATAGCTGCAACGATGGACTTGAACATGCCAGGAATTGTGAGGATAATGCAGGACTGGGCAATTATTCTTTCTGTTGTTCATAAGGTGGCCATGAGTCAGAGTCTGTCTACCTACCTACCCACTATCTATCTATCTATCAAAACCCCTGAGCCCTAGGGCCCCTGTAAATGCTACAACTTGGTTGCCTCTGAAAGCAGAGCCTAGAAGTCTGGAATGGGTTTAAAAATCCTCCAATCTGTGAATATTACTATAGCAAAAAAAGTTTTCCCTAAAATGGCCAAAAGTATAATTTAACATTTTAAGTCACTCCTTTGTATTTAATAGAAATGACCTGTGTTTGTAACACGTATGGTCCTTCTTATACAATGAAGTGGGAAACCCCATGCCGCTTGGCTGGGCCATTCCTCAGTGAGTCTGCATCCCGGCTTCACAAGGGCTTGGTCCAAATCCATCCTGAGCAAAGGTACTACGTGCGGAAATCTTCAGGGCCTGGGGCCTCACACAGAGCTTGGCATTGATGCTCAGCAAACTTCTAAAGGAGCAGAATATCAGGTCTATAGCTTCAGGGTGCATCCCCAACCTAATCTGATTCTGGAAATTCAAACGACTGAATTCAGAAAAAGGTGGCCTGATGACTACAAAACCCCTCTCAGAGAACACAGCAGTGGCAGAAAGAACCAAGGAGATGCAGAGATTGGCAGATGTACAGTGTCCCCTGGGAACAGCTTCAGTGTCACCACAGAAATAGGGTCCAGGGCCTTCCTTTCCACAGAGAAAGCCACATGGTTGATGAGGTTATAAACCAGGAACCCTCTGGGCTTTTCATTTATTTATATATTGTGTTTCTGATGAAAGTTTACATCAAAAATTAGGTTCCCATTTGACAATTTTTACAAAATTGTTCAGTGACTTTAGTTAAATTTTTCATAATGTGTCAACATTCTCTTTAATTTTTCTCTGGTTGTTCTGTTTCCAGTGCTGTGGTTTCCCTGCCCCCTTATCTTCTCATCTTTGCTTTAGAGTGATTGTTGAGTAATTTTCACCTTGTCTCATATAGATGGTTTTTTTTTTAATGAAGCACCATACCTACGGGTAATATCCTTTATTTTGTGTGCCAATATATTATTCCCTGAAAGGTACCTCAGGGAATAATTTCAATTCAAGGTTTAAAGAGTATCTTAGGGCAATAGTCTCAGGGAGTCCCCTAGTCTCAACTGGTCCAGTAAGACTAGATTTCTTAAGAATTTGAGTTCCATTCTGCATTTTTCTCCTATTCTATCAGGGTCCATCTATTGTGGCCCTGATCAGAACGGTCAGTAGTGGTAGCCAGGCACCATCTAATTCCTCTGATCTCAGGGTAGATGAGAACTTGGCTTGTGTAGGCCATTAGCCCTCCAGACTAGTTTCTTCTCTGAGACTTTTGTTTCCTTCGTGGCTATTCTTTATCGTGGTAAATATATAGATATAACAAAACATTTGCCATTTCAACATTCTTCATGTGTACAATTCAGCGACATTGTTTATCATGTTCAACCATGACCATTATCCATTGCCAAATTTTTTCCATCACCCTTAACAAAAGCTCACCTTAAGCCTTGACTTCCCCTTTTCCCCTACCTCCCACCCACCCCCGTAACCACTAATAAACTTTGAGGTCTATGCATTTGCCTATTCTAGATATTTTATGTAAGTGGGATCATACAATATCTGTCCTTTTGTGACTGACTTATTTTCTCAGCGTGATGTTTTCAAGGTTCATCCATGTAGTGGCATGTATGAGGACTTCATCTCTCTTTACGGCGGAATAATATTCTATTGTTATCTATGTACCGCATTTTGTTTATCCATTCATCTGTCTTTGGGCATTTAGTCTATTTCTGCCTTTTGGCTATTGTGCTGCACTGAACACTGGCAGACATGGGTTTTTATTATAACCTATATTTTAGATTATCAATGGTGGACAAGGAGATTTTTAAATCTGTATAGATGGCCAAGTATTCTAAATTCTCCCTTGGCCATTCTGTCTTCTCTAGACCCTACCTTACCCATCTTACCTCACTTTGAGCTTGTTTCTAGAGGGAGCACACTGAACCAGCATCTGTTGATTTTTGACATATTTCGTGTTACATGACTATGTTTGTATTTTTAGTTAATAATTTGTTCTAGCATCTGGTAGGGCAGGTCTCTCCCAGCCTCACCACACCCTTCTTTTGTAGAATTGTCTTTGTCATTTCTCACAGTCGTTAAATCTGGATTGATTCATTTTAAGAAATTAATCTGAATTCTCTTAGGGTTTTGATTGACATGATAATAAATCTGCAAATTGATCTGAGGCTGAAGAAATGTTCTAAATTTAATTTTCCCATGTAGCAACACTTATTTTATTCAAGTCTCTTTTTAAATTTCCCAATGTAATGGTGTCCTTTTCTTTATCAGGATCCCCCACAAGTTTATTGCTAAGTGCTTAACAGTTTCTGTTACTATTGTGAATGGTATGTCTTTATTTTCAGCTGCTTACTTGTACAGAAGAACATCTTTGACCTTCGTGTGTTTATTTTGCATCCAGTCATTTTTAAAACACTTGTATTAATTCTAGCAGTTTTTAGCTGATTCTTTTAGATTTCTTTAGTGTGCAGCCACAGCATGGCCAAGAATGATGTTCTGTGTTGACTTGAGAGTCAAGGGAGGGGGTGGTCCAATGTGCTCACCTTGACCAGGCTGCACCTAGAATTTGGGGTCTGGCTCAGGAACCATATTTTAAGAGTTTGTGTCCTGACGAATGTGACCACTTAGTGAAGGGTCTTGCATCCATGTGATATAAGGAATAGTTCTAAGAACTATGTTCAGCATAGGTACGGGAGGAGTATAATGTCTGTCTTCACATAGTTACAGAGTTTTGTGGGGAAGAAGGAAGATACCCACCCAATCTGTATTGTTCCAGGGGGTGGCATTCAGAGGGAAGTGGATTTTGGCTCCACATAACTTTGGCTCAGAGATCCAAGGATCTTCGCATGGAGGCTGTTTCACAAGAGCCACCTACCTGCAGCAGCAGCAGCAGGTCACCTCATCCTTCACTCATTTGACAAATGTGTCATGAGGTCTATTATTTGGCAGAGGCACCTGCCAAATGTTGGGACAATGGCAGGGGTGACCCACGGGAAGCTTACAGTCTAGTAGGCCCTGAAGGAGTCCAGGCAGGTGGGGGAGGGGAGGACATTGTTCAAGATGTAGAGGAAGTGGAGGAGGTCGACCAGGTGTGCACTGTGTCCTCTCAGAGCTAAGGTATTTTGTATGGTCTTTCGAATCTTTGAGAGACCACATGTAAAGGAATATATGTGTGTGTGTGTGTGTGAAATTAATAGCCATTTTTAAAACAGATTTAAATGAACACGGAAGAGCCTTCCTTGGCAGGAAACGCACAAAAAGTCAGGCTCCCTCCACCCTTCTGCACAACCGACCTGCAGAGGAAAAATGTTCTCTTCACAAGTCTGAGACTCCACTCTCCTGCTTCCCATTACAGCATTCCCAGGGTTGCCCCACCCCAAGTAGCAAACGCTCAACCACCAAAACAGCCCAGACACACGATGGCTGCTCAGGCCTGAGCCACCCAAGCAGGAAAACCAATCCCACCCCAAAATCCCAGCAGAGAAAACCGCCTGGGCTTTCGGTGTTTCCCCTTCTGCCCGGGACACCCAGCCAGGGAAAGCAAAGCAAGAAGCTCTACATCCAGTGTTTTCAGCAGAACCAGGCCCGGGGGTGGAAGGGAGAGGCCTCCACTCCTCTCAGCGGTTGCTCCTCCTTCACGAGCCCAAACAAAGCCGCTGCCAGGGAAGTTAATCTGCCCTGAGATGGGGAGAACCACTCCCTGAGGTGCAGGGGGAGGGGCAGGCCCACGGCCCAGTCTGACCCAGGAAGACAGGCCTGCTGAGTCCACTCCCAGCCAAGGTAAACCTTGTATCCTGGATGGCCCAGGAGCCAGCGAGTCTATTCCTCCAGGAAAAGGTCCCCCCTTGCTTGAATGCTGCCCTTTGACCAGAGAAGATAAATACATTTTTAAGAGATCTGTGGGCAGTGTTGGGAAACACCTGGTACTTAACACTAACGAGATCTCTCAAAACAAAAGACTCCATCTGTTCATGGTCACAGTGTTCTCTCCCCCGCCGTCCACCCTCTCCCTGCTTCCCAGCACACATCCTCACACATGTACACACAAGCATCCTTATACACAAGTGTGCACACATTCACCCTCACACATGCACATATACACACAAGTGTGCACACGTTCACCCTCACACACACACATTCTCACACATGCACATGTACACACAAGTGTGCACACGTTCACCCTCACACACACATCCTCACACATGCACATGTATACACAATTGTGCACACGTTCACCCTCACACATGCACATATACACGCAAGTGTGCACACGTTCACCCTCACACACACATCCTCACACATGCACATATACACAAGTGTGCACACGTTCACTCACACACGCATCCTCACACATGCACATGTACACACAAGTGCACACATTCATCCTCACACATGCACATGTACACACAAGTGTGCACACATTCACCCTCACACATGCACATATACACGCAAGTGTGCACACGTTCACCCTCACTACACACATCCTCACACATGCACATGTACACACAAGTGTGCTCACGTTCACCCTCACACACACCTCACACATCCACATATATACACAAGTGTGCACACATTCACCCTCACACACACATCCTCACACATCCACATATATACACAGTGTGCACACGTTCACCCTCACACATGCACATGTATACAAAAGTGTGCACACATTCACCCTTATACACATGCCCTCACAATGTCTTCACACACATGCACACACACAGCATGCACATATACACTAGTGTGCACACACATCT
This sequence comes from Loxodonta africana, assembly GCF_030014295.1. NCBI lineage: Eukaryota > Metazoa > Chordata > Mammalia > Proboscidea > Elephantidae > Loxodonta > Loxodonta africana. The sequence continues at coordinate 26,124,321 of NC_087360.1, read as the reverse complement.
TCACACACACATTCACACAAACACATGTCCTCACACATGTACACACATGCATTTTCACACACAAACACATATGCGTACACACACATCCTTACACAAACATACAACCTCACACATGGTACACACCCATCCTCGTACACGCACGCCTCTTTTGTGCTGGTGCTTCTCCCAAAGTTAATTCCACCCTCTCTTTCTTTCATGATGGCCAGTGACTTCCTTTCTGGGTCAGGTTTCAGTCTGAAGGGGGCCCACTTTGGCAAATGGCTGATAGCAAAGCCCCAGACCATGGACAATGCACAGACCAGGTGGGTGTGCTCCTGTCACCCATCTACCACGGAAATAGTCCCCTCAGTAGCTCAGTGACCTTGAACACGTTCCCTAACCTCTTGAAGTCTTAGTTTCTCATCCCAAAAAGGGGGATAATACCACCTACTTCTTGGGGTTGGGAGGGCTGAGATAAGGTAGGTGAAGCAGCTGCATGTGGTAGGTGTTTTGGAGCCATCCAGCCTCCTCTCTCTCATTCCACTTTGCTGCTCTCAGTCACCAGAACTTCCCAGGTCTCCATTTTCCAGGGCTTCAGGCAGGGGGGAAATGGGGCTCACGAAATACAAGTGTGAAATACTAAAGGCAGTTCATTTTGTTGCTGGAAAAAGGAGCATTTTATAAGGTGGCTGGCTCTCCTGGCCTCCCTTTGTGAAGCTTGGCTGGCTGAAACATTTCCAGGGATTTTCTGAAAAAGTTGCTGTGGCAGGGTGATTTTGAAGGTGTTGGGAAAGACGTGGCTTTTCATCTATAAAGTAACGACAGCCAGTTGGGGGAAAGCAGAGGAAAGAGAAGCTACAGAGGAGGAGAGCCAAAGAGACATAACCTGACAAGCTCCCCAGGCTGTTGCCTGAAACATCTGGGAATGTGCTAATGGCATGAAGGAAAAGAGAACACAGCCAACCCATCTGCTGGCACGAGCTCTGAGAGCTGCCTGAGGGAGCCAGGGCAGACGCTGTGGGACTTTTCCCCAGAATGACTATACTTCCTCCTGAAGTGGGCCTGGTGTGGTGGCCCAACTATTGTCCCAGTTCCCTTCCCACCAGCTGCCACTGGCCTTGGTGTCTCCCACTGTAAGTGGCAGGTTCAGTGATGGTGAACAAACCCGTATTTCTGAGGAAATAATAAAAATAGAATTTCGTAAGTACCAGACACTTGCTGAGCTCTGTACATGTGTCATCTAGTTTAATCTTTAAAACAACTCGGCTTGTTCATGGCAGCACTATCCAAAATAACCAAAAGTTTGAAAGAGCTCAAGTGCCCATCAACAGATGCATGGATAAATAAAATGTGGTACATACATGTTGCTGTTAGTTGCCGTCAAGTCGGTTCCCACTCATAGTGACCCTATGTGCAACAGAACGAAACACAGCCCGGTCCTGGGCCAACCTCACAATTGTTGTTATGCTTCAGCCCATTGTTGAAGCCACTGTGTCAATCCATCTGTTAAGGGTCTTCCTCTCTTTTGCTGACCCTCTACTTTACCAAGCATGATACCCTTCTCCAGGGACTGGTCCTCCTGACAACATGTCCCAAGTATGTGAGACAAAGTCTCATCATCCTTACTTCTAATGAGCATTCTGGCTGTACTTCTTCCAAAACAGATTTGTTCATTCTTTTGGCTGCCCACAGTATATTTGATATTCTTCACCAAAGCCATAATTCAAAGGCATCAATTATTCAGTCTTCCTTATTTATTGTCCAGCTTTCACATGCATATGAGGAGATTGAAAAGACAATGGACTGGGTCAGGCGCACCTTAGTCCTTAGAGTGACCAAAAAAAAAAAAAAAGCCAAACCCGTTGCCATCAAGTCAATTCCAACTCTTAGTGACCCAATAGGACAGAGTAGAACTGCCCCATAGAGTTTCCAAGGAGCCCAGCTGTAGCACTTAACCACTTAACCACTATGCCACTACGGTTTCGCTTGAAGTGGCATCTTTGCTTTTTAACACTTTAAAGAGGCCTTTTGCCGCAGATTTTTCCAATGCAATGCGTCGTTTGATTTCTTGACTACCGTTTCCATGGGCATTGATTATGGATTCAAGTAAAATGAAATCCTGTACAACTTCAATATTTTCTCCAGTTATCGTGAGGTACATACATAAATACAATGAAATACTACTCAGCCATAAAGAGAGATAAAGTCCCTAAAACAATAGTTGACCTTAACAAGTAAAAAATGTCCCCCTTGAGCATTATGCTTTTTTAAGAACTATCTATATGGGATCAAAGTGACAATAGTAACTTCAAAGATTAGATAGAAGCCTTAAGTGGCAGTGAGTATATGTTAATGGGGGAGGAACAACCCAGAAAAGGAGGGTGAGAACGGCTGCACAACTAGAAGAATGTAATCAATATCAGTAAATGGTACATGTACAAATGGTTAAGTTGGTGTGTTTTGTTGTGCATATTCTCAACAATGACAACAAAATAAAATAAGACAGAAATGAAATCTTGATACATGCTATAACCTGGAAAAACCTTGAGGGCAATATGCCAAGTGAAAACAAAAGGACAAATACTGTGTGATGCCACTTAAGTGAAATATCTAGAAGAGTTACGTGTACGGAGACCAAAGTCTGTTGGTGGTCACCAGGGCAGGCAAGCAGGAAGGGAAAAGGGGGACTTGATGCTTAAGGGACACTAAGCTTCTGTTAAAGGTGGTAGAAAAATCTGGGAGTTGATGAGGGTGATGGCTGAACAACATGATAAACGTAATGTCACTGAACTGGACCTGTGAAAATTGTTGAAATGACAAATGCTTTATACATATATATTTTCCACAATGAAAAAATAAACAACTCAGGAGGTGACCATTATGATGCCCATTTTACAGACCAATACCTATTCACAGAAGGTATCAGCAAGGGGACAGAGTGAAGCCCTTTCACTCCTCACCCTTTGCTGTCCTTCTGAGGATGGATGAGTAGCTTGCTGTCTGGCCCTCCCCCACACTCAGAGAGCCAGAGCCTCCTGGGACTGTGTGGCCGGAAACTGCCGCCTGCATGACCTCAGCCAGCCTCCTTGCTTCACAGATGGGGAAAGTGAGAAGAGCCAAACAAGGCCAGCGACCGGCCCGAGGTTACGTTGCATGTGGTATCCAGTCCTCATTCCCAGACTTCATATGCCCCATTAGAGAATGGGGTCCCCCTGAGGATGAGAAAGCCTTTCAGGGACAACCCCTGGAGGACAGATGGAAGGTGGGGCCGTGCCGGCAGGCTTTGTGACACAACACTGATGACGGAAGGACTGTGTTTCCCCCTTTTGAGAAACTCTTTGGCATCAAACAAGCCTTGAAGGGGAAGAGAGAGAAATTTGGCAGGCGTCTGGTTCTTTCTACTCCATCTGGAAGCCGAGCGAGGACTAGGAAAGCTGCCTCCCATTTGGTTTAGTCTCACCCCGAGACGGCGTTCAAGGACAGGGACATTCAGAGAGGACAACTCCAACCAGAACCACAAAGTGGAGCAGGGACATCCCACCGTGCAATCTTGCAGCCCTTGTCCTGTGGGACTGAAAGAGGACCATCACACTCGCCTGTCCACCTGGAAGCAAGTCTCATGTCACTGTCTCAGAAGGGTGACATCCTAACACAAGCCACCAGGATGAAGCAGCTCCCGTGTGCCAGGCACTGAGCTTAGTGTCTTACCCACATTCTCTAGCTGGATCCACACCACATTCCCTGTGAAGTAGGAACCATTGTCTGCCCCCATTTTACACATGAGGACATGTGGCCCAGAGAGGTTTCACAAGGTTACCAGTTACGTTCAAGTTGGTTCCAACTCATGGTGACCCCATGTGTGTCAGAGGAAAACTGTGCTCCATAGGGTTTTCAGTGGATGATTTTTGGAAGTAGATTGTCAGGCCTTTCTTCCAAGGCACCTCTGGGTAGACTCAAACCTCTAACCTTTCAGATAGAAGCAGAGCGCGTTCACCATTTGCACCACCCAGGGCCTCCTTCCCAAGGTTACAAGGCTGATAATGGTGGAGCCAGAATCAGATTCAGGCATCCTGGCTCCGAGCTGGGCTCCCACCTGCGGCACTGTAAGGCACTGGTCACCACTCCTGGTGCTTCAAGGGACAACAGAGCCTTTATTCAAGCAGAAACGCAGCCCCCTCTGAATTGGGGAGGCAGAGACCCAGGAGACTCCATGCCCAGCCCCTCATGCTGGCCATCCTCCCCCTGCGGGTGAGTCAGTTGGAATTTTTAGGCATCCCCTACTCTGAAAGCTGCGGTACCAGGAGCTGTCAGGAGGCAAGAATGCGGGGAATGTGCCCAGTGTGTGCTCGCCTGCCCCCACCCCAAGCCCGAATCCACAAAGAGATTGGCAAGGTGAATGACACAATGTTTGTCAAGGGTTTGGAAAGACAGGTGCATGTGACGATGAGGACAAAGACCAATTCTTGTCGCCGGACTGCCAGCACAGTTTCACATTCTTCCCACGCATGTCCGCCTTCCAGGCCTCAGTGCCCGTGCCCAGCCTGTAGAAGGGCAAGACACCACTGATAGGAAGCAAGATGAAAAAATGTCCCAGGTTCTTAAAAGGAGGAATGTTCGACCTCTTTGTCCAGCTCTGACTCAGCCTTAGACTCCACCATTGCGACATGTCACATTGATTTTGTCACCCTCTTGCTCAGATGCCTTATACATTCCACAAGGATCTTCCAGCACCTTCTCTTTCAGGGCTCTGTCTGAGGCACTGGAACAGAGTGGTGAATAAGGCAGTGAAAAGTCTCCACTCTTGAGGACTTTCCTTCCAGAGAGGGACCCAGGTAATAAACAAGTAAACATGTCATTACAGATTGTGATCAGTGCTAGGAAGGAAACAAACCAGGGCTGTAAGGAAGGCTATGGAGGGTGTTTCATTTTAAAATGAAACCCACAGTTTGGGTTTCTTCAAATAGTTAAACACAGAATGACCACAGGACCCAGTTATTCCACTCTTAAGTGTATACCCAAGGGACTCGAAAGCAGGGACTCAAACAGAAACCTGCGCGCCACTGTTTGTAGCAGCACTATTCACAATAGCCAAAGGTGGAAACAATCCTCCTGTCCATCGCCAGATGAATAGACAACCAACATGTATTATATCTATACAATGGAGTATTACTCAGCCATCAAGAGAGATAAAATTCTGATATACGCTGATGTGAACCCAAAACCAAAAACCCAGTGCCGTCGAGTCGACTCCGACTCATAGCGACCCTATAGGACAGAGTAGAACTGCCCCATAGAGTCCCCAAGGAGTACCCGGAGGATTTGAACTGCCGACCCTTTGGTTAGCACCCGTAGCACTTAACCACTATGCCACCAGGGTGATGTGGAGGAACCTGGAAAACATTACACCGAGTGAAATAAGTCAGACCAGAAAGGACAGATATTGTATGATTCTATTTATGTGAATTATCTAGAATAGGCAAACGCACAGAGGCCAGTGGTGACCAGGGGCTGGGAGAGGGAGAAATGGTGGTTATTGCTTAAGAGGTACTGCGTTTCTGTTTGAGGTGATGAAAAAATTTGGAAATAGATAGTAGCGTAAATGTAATTAATGCTGCTGGACTGTACACTTCAAAATGGTTCAGGTGGTAAATATTATCCTATTTACATATTTTTTAATTATCTAATTTTCTGGTGAAAATATGCACAGTAAAACATATGCCAATTCGACAATCTCTACAGGTATAATTCAGTGATACGAATTACATTCTTCAAGTTGTGCAAACATTCTCACTATCCTTTTCCAAATTATTCCATCAACGTTAAAATAAACTCATTGTCCTCTAAGCTTCTCATCTAAACTTGCTGTTAGTTGCTGTTGTCAATTCCATTCCATATAGGTTAATTCGTTAAAAGAGTACAACGCTCCAGGCGTTCTTTACTAAGTAACTTTATTGTTTGCTTTAAAGATGGCTTCAAGGGATAGTTAAAGGTTTAAAGATTTCCTCAGGGCAATAGTTTCAGGGGTCATCTAGCCTCAGTGGCTCCAGGAAGTTGGGATTCCAAGAGAATTTGAAACCTTGTTCCCTGTTTTTCCACTTTTTGATGAGGATTCTTCTGTAGGCTCTTTGGTCAAAACATTCACTAACGGTAGCCAGGCGCCACCCAGTTCTTCTGGTCTCATGGTAAAGGACGCAGTTGTTCGTGGAGCTTTATATATTTTACCACAGTAAAATGAAAAAGAAATCCAACCCTTAGAGCTGTGTGCTACCTAAATTTGTCACCTTACTTCTGACTAAGCGTGCCTCACTGCCTTTGCTGGTGACCTTGTCTCTGTCAGGTTCCCTTCTCTCTCACCTCCACCTTTCTACAGGGTAGGAGGAGTCTGCTGCTCTGACATCCTGAAGCCTTCCATCCCCCACGTCACTGTGTCCTGAGGATATTGGATCTCTCCTCCTCCTCTACTTCTCTCTCTCTCCCTCCTCCTTCGCTCCATTGTAAGCCTCACAGAGCTGGAAACCAAGTTATCTCAAACGCCAAGACCACGCGGGAATCCCTTCAGCACATGTACCCAGGACCTTTGGTTTTGGTGCCAGGCACTGGGGCAACGATCAGTAAATATTTCTTTGGGGGGCGGGTATTCCCAGACTCGGGCTGACTGTGGAAGCTCTGACCAAAGAAAATGTATTTTGGAAAGGTTCTGTGCCAGGAGTGATCCCAGAGCCAGGTGGGTTCAGAAGGTCGACTTCACCCCCATGTCGTTGCAGAAGGAGGAAGGGCTCAGGGTAAGAACTGCTTTATCAGCCCATCCTCCAGAAGTTCAGGCCCACAGATGCTGCCCTGATTACCTATCTATCTGAGCAAATGCCAGAATGCAGTGAAGACCATGCTGACGCAGGGCACGGAAGGGAGAAAAGCCACTGGGCTGATTATCTTGGCTTTTTTTTTTTTTATCTGCCACATCGGCTCTAGCTCAGCATCTCTGCTTTGCATCTTTAAAGAGGTAGATACAGAGTTACAGAATTCTAAGGCTGGAGAGGGCCTGCGAAGACCCTGCCTCTCCTCCCCCATAGATAACAGGCTTGTCACCCTGAGAGGCCGTGACACCCACAGTCTCAGGGATAGTCGGAGCCCCACTGGGACTAGACCCACGGCTCTCATCTCCCAGATCAGTACCTTTCCCAGTTTTCCCAGCTGCCTCCTGGTTCACACCGAGTCATTCCAAGCCTCCTCCGTTAAGCCCCACTAGTGGGGGAAGCCGGCCATGTCTCTGCCTCTCCCCGCCCCTCACTGTGCCACAAGAAAAGGAGAGGGAGATTCTATTCCAGAAGTAAACAGAGATAGTTTTTCCATCTCCTGGTGTCTTGCACTATCCATGCCAGGCTCACCGCAGGAGTATGTCATCACACTCACACGGTGTCACGGCAGACTGCCAGCCACCCTCCGTCAACCCTTGACAAGAGGCCACTTCTCAGCTGGGGAACCTTGGCCACCATGAGGGCTGAGGTGAGTCAGAGGAGCTGGACTCTCCCCTGAGTGACCCTCACTCTCCTCAGCTGGGGCAGAGGCGAAGGCAGAGACCGGGTGTCCCCAAAACATCTCAACCCATTTCCTGAGCCCCTCTGTAGGTGCTTTAAGGAAACCAACCAGCTGCTGCCAAGTCGGTTCTGACTCATGGCAACCCCACGTGTGTCAGAGCAGGACTGCGCTCCATAGAGTTTTCTATTGCTGATTTTTTTCAGAAGTAGATCACCAGGCCTTTCTTCTGAGGCCCCTCTGGGAGGACTTGAATCTCCATTCATTCAGTTAACAGCTGAGCACATTAACTGTTTGCACTATCCAGAGACTTTGCTTTAAGGGAAATGGAGATATGGAAACCAACATGTGGAGAACACCTACTACGTGCCAGGCTTTCTGGACTGTGTTTCACACCCATTCTGTAAGGTATTATTATCCACACCTCCCTCTCCCTTCCCCCCTTTTTTAAAAACAGACTATTTTTTGGAGCCTCTGGTGGTGCAGTGGTTAAGAGCTTGGCTACTAACCAAAAAGTCAGCAGTTTGAATCCACCAGCCACCCCTTAGAAACCCTATGTGGCAGTTCTACCCTGTCCTGTGGAGTTGCTATGAGTCGGAATTGACTCGACAGCAATTTTTTTTTTTTTTAGAGCAGTTTTAGGTTTACAGAAAAATTATGCAAAAAGTACAGAAAAACAGTAGCCGTCAAGTCGATTTCAACTCATGGCGACCCCACGTGTGTCCCAGTAGAATTCTTCTCCATAGGGTTTTCAATGGCTGAGGTTTTGGAAGTAGATTGCCAGGGCTTTCTTCCAAAGCACCTCTGGGTGGACTTGAACCTCCAACTTTTCAGTTAGTAGCCGAGTGCATTAACCATTTGCACCCCGCCAAGGACTCCAGAAAGTACAGAGCATTCCCATATACCTGCCCCCTACACATCATTTCTCCTATTAACGTCTTACATACTGAGATTCATTTATTATAATTGATGAACCAATATTGGTATGTTATTGTTAACTGACATCCATAGTTTACATTGGGGTTCACTCTGTGCTCTGCAGCCCCGAGGATTTTGACAAATGCTTAATATCATGTGTTCACCATCACAGTATCATACAAAATAGTTTCACCCCCCACCCCCCCTTTTTTTTTTAAGATGTAGAAATTGAGGTTTGGGGAGGTTAAGTCACCTGCCCATGGTCACCCAGCTAGTGAGTGGAAGAGTCAGAATTGGAACCCAAGTCTGACTCCAAAGCCTGGCTCTTCCCACCACACCACTCCACGTGCCTCTGCACGCGTGCTCAGGAGGAGTCCCCGCTGGCCTCATTAGAATCCTGCCTCTAGGGGCCCTGGCCTTGCCTTCTTGAGGGAAAGAAGCAGGAATGAGTGGGAGGACAGGTGACAAGGAGCCCCTCAGCATTGCTTCGATTGTGGTATGAATGATAGACTTGACAGCAAGGCCCAGAAGGGAGGACTTGGGGGTGGCAGGAGGAAGGGAAGAGGGACAGAGCTGCCTAGAGCAAGGGCCCCAGAGAGAGGTGGGAAGGGGCAGGGTATGAGAGTAGTGCAGGGGAGAGGCGGTGGAAAGGGGGAGCCAAGGACAGCTAGCTGCCCTCAAAGTCCCGCAGGGCTGGCTCCAGGGCAGGGATTGGTTTTCGGGGTAGAAGGTGGACTGGGAGGATTAGTCAGCAGCGAGGCTTATGAAAGGAGGGATTGTCCAGGGCCTCCTTATTCGCCAGGCCGATTGGGTTGGCCCCAGGGCCTGGTGAGCAGCCGGTATCAGAAGGGTGCCGGGAATCCACACAGCTCGTTGCCCCGGTTGAATGGTGGGGACGTGGGTGCCAAGCACGGGGGGCCCTCCCGGCCTTGGCGACATGTGAGTCACAGCCCCGGCTCCATGGCTGAGTCTCTTCATTGTCCACCCCGCCAAGGCTGCCGTGGCCGTGGGTCAGCGAGCCGGGAGCCCTGACAGCCAGGCCTGACTCCGTCTTCCTCTGAGAAAGGAAACTGAGGGCTGATTCATGAGGCGCCTGCTGAGTTATCACCCCGCTGACCCGAGCCCAGGTCACTCCGCTGGCTAAGGCCAGGGGCTCCCAGTCATTCATCCATCCATGTGTGCATTCATTCATTCATTCATACTTTCACGAAGTCATTGTTTTCCTTGTTTTTTTCTTAAACTTGAGTTTTCCTGATTACAAAAGTAATCTATGGTCCAAACAATACATAAAGATAAAAGATGATTGGTGGATGTCCTCAAAATCCCACCCTCTAGAAAAAATTATTATTAACCCTTTGGACTAGTTCCTTTGAAGGCTTTTTAGGTGCTTAGTCGTGTGTGTGTGTGTTTAACCAAAATAGGCCCCCGGGTGGGAAGGGAGGGCAGTCCCCACCCCCCCCCCCACCCTCCTCGTCATCATCATCATCACTCTGTTTGAAGGGCAATGTCAGTCTACATCCCACTCAACCCTGCTGCCTGCTCCTGACAGGACGTGGGAGGCAGCAAGGCCATAGCATTGACAGTCACCATCATCCAGTGACGGTTCAGCCAGGCCGGCTTTGTTCTCAGCCCTTTCCACACATGAGTTCACTCCATCCTTCCATCAGCTCTGTGCAGAGACCTTGCCCAGGTCTTCAAGCTGATCCAGACCTTGGCCACCACAGCTGTGAAAGGACAAAGGTGTTAACTGGGAGGAGGCACCCGTTAGTCACATCAATGACACTATTTCCAAGCCCATTTCATAACTTGAAGACTCCGAGGCACTGGGAGTGAAGGAAGGTGCCAGCTCCCACCACTGGAAGGAGGCAGAGGAGGGATGTTTGTCGATGTTCCACCTTCAGGTTGTACTGCTGGACTCACAGCAATATCTCGGCCACCACGCGATCCCCTATGAGAGGAAAATAGTAATTTATAGGGCATTTGCACACCTTGCAGGAGCTCTGGTGGTGCAGCGATTAAGTGCTTGGTGCTAACTGAAAGGTTGGCAGTTTGAACCCACTAGCCGCTCCATGAGAGGAAGATGTGACATTCTGATTCCCTAAAGATTACAGCCTTGGAAACCCTATGAGGAAGTTCTACTCTGTCCTATTGGGTCACCATGAGTCAGAATTGACTCAGTGGCAATGGGTTAGGTTTGATTTTGGTTTTGCACGCCTTGCTCCAATCTCTTAATTTCTGGCTTCTCTCTAGACTGTAAATACCTCGAGAACAGGGGTGCTGTTGTCTTGGCCTTTGCTTGGTCCTCCTCAGGCCCTGGAAACAGTAGGTGTCTGATAAATATTTATGGACAGAATAGTTGTCATTCATCGCTCTGTTTGATCTTCCCCACATCACTGTGAGGTAGCAAATTAGGACATATGATTGTTGCCTGTGTTAGTCATCAGCTCCGGGTCACACGGCCAGTGTCTGGCTCCTTTCCTAGTTCTCTCCAAGCCGATTAAGACCTTGGCCACCACCGCTATGAAAGGACAAAGATGTTAACTGGGAGGAGGCACCTCTTAGTCATTAGCAGCAGTAACAATAATCATTGCAATCCTGCTCGTCATAACCTCTCGCTCATGCAATCCTCCATCAGTAGCACTGATGAGGCAGGCGCTGTCATCTGTTGTACAGAGATAACGTTTCCGACATCGCACAGCTGAGCAGCAGCAGACTCCACCAGGCTTCAGAGCCCATGTGCAAGTGGTCGTTAAAATTCCAGGTCAAGGTTGCCCATCACGACAATTAACATTCTCAGCTGGAGCCAGAGAGGCTGAGTGCACACATGGGGTGAATTTTGTGAGGGATGGGGTAAATAAAATGTCATTCATTCACTCATTCCATCTGTCGGCGAAATCCACTTGTGTGCCTTGCCCAGTGTCTGGCCCTGAGGACACAACCGTAAACAGACCAGATGCTCCTTGCCCTCACGGGGCCTTTGGAGAGCCGCCATTGTTGTTGTTAGGTTGTTGTTAGGTGCCATAGAGTTGGTTCCAACTCGTAGTGACCCTATGTACAACAGAGTGAAAATACTGCCTGGTCCTGTACCGTCATCACAATTGTTGCTATTTTGAACCCATTTGTTGCAGCCACTGTGTCAATCCATCTTGTGGAGGGTCTTCCTCTTTTACTGACCCTTTACTTTACCAATCACGATGTCCTTCGCCAGGGACTAGTCCCTCCTGATAACAAGTCCAAAGTATGTGAGACAAAGTCTTGCCATCCTTTCTTCCTAGGAGCACTCTGGCTGTACTTCTTCCAGGACAGATTTGTTCATTCTTCTGGCAGTTCATGGTATATTCAATATTCTTCACCAACACCATAATTCAAAGGCATCAACTCTTCTAGGGTCTACCTTATTCATTGCCCAGGTTTCGCATGCATATAAGGCGATCCAAAATACCAGGGCTTGGGTCAAACACTCCTTAATTATCAAAGTGACATCTTTGCTTTTCAACACTTTAAAGAAGTCTTTTGCAGCAGATTTGCCCAATGAAATATATCATTTGATTTCTTGACTACTGCTTCCAAGGGCGTTGATTGTGGATCCAAGTAACATGAAATCCTTGACAACTTCAATCTTTTCTCCGTTTATAGTGATGTTGCTTATTGATCCAGTTGTGAGAATTTTTCTTTTATTTATGTTAAGGTGGAATAGTGATTAAGAGCTTGGTTGCTAGCCAAAACGTCAGCAGTTCAAATCCACCAGCTGCTCCTTAGAAACCCTATGGGGCAGTCCTACTCTATCCTACATGGTCACTGTGAGTGGGAATCCACTCAGTGGCAACAGGCATGTTAAAGCATAATCTATACTGAAGGGTGTAGTCTTTGATCTTCATCAGTAAGTGATAAATCCTCTTCGCTTGCCGTCTGCATATCGAAGACTGTTAATCTTCCTCCAATCCTGATGCCCCGTTCTTCTTCATCTAGTCCAGCTTTTCAGATTATTTGCTCAGCATACAGATTGAATAAGTATGGTAAAAGGATACAACCCTGACGCACACCTTTCCTGATTTTAAACCATGCAGTATTCCCTTGTTCTCTTGTTCTATACACAGGTTCTGCATGAGTGCTATCACCTAAGTGGTCTGGAATTCCCATTCTTCACAATGTTATCCATAATGTGTTATGATTCACACAATTGAAAGCCTTTGCTGAGTCAATAAAACACAAGTAAACATCTCCCTGGTATTCTGTGCTTTCAGCCAAGATCCATCTGACATCAGCAATGATATCTCTCATTCTATGTTCTCTTCTGAATCTGGCTTGAATTTCTGGCAGTTCCCTGTCGATGTACTACTGCAACCGTTTTTGAGTTATCTTCAGCATAATTTTATTTGCATGTGATATTAATGATATTGTTTGATAATTTCCACATTCCATTGGCTCACTTTTCTTTGGAATGGGCGTGAATATGAATCACTTCCAGTCAGTCGACCAGGTAGCTGTCTTCCAAATTTCTTTGCAGAGGTGAGTGAGTGCTTCCAGTATTCCATCTGTTTGTTGAAACACCTCAATTGGTATTCATTCGATTCCCGGAACCTTGTTTTTCACCAATGCCTTCAGTGAAGCTTGGACTTCTTCCTTCAGTACCATCCTCCTGACAGGAGAGCAGCCATTAGTGCCTTGATGATACAGTTAATTGTCTCAGTAGAGCCATGATGAGTGCCACTCGGGAGGCTACCTCACAGGGCCAACACTGCGGAAACCTGCAGCATGGGAAGGAGCCAGGTAAGCAGAAGTGGGAGCAGAGAGGACACTGCCTGGCAGGAGCTTGGCTCTGATTAGGGTGGAAGGATGGCCACCAGCGGGGCTGGGCAGGGTGAGTGAGGAGAAAAGGAGCAGGCATAAGGGCCTGGGCCTGGCCACGGCTGAGTCTGCCCATACGGAGTTAGGGCCACTGTTGTCATCTTTACTTTCACCATTATCCTTAGAAAGCACGTGGGAAAGAGAAGTTTTAGATTCTCCTAACCCCTCCAGATGGGTTCGGTGGTCCTCATTTGTGTCACTGCTTGCACTTGACAAATGCCCATTGTCTCATTTGACCCTTACAGCACCTAGAGGTGGGACGGCGAACAGATGTTAGGCCCCTGTACAATGGTGGAAAACCAGGCAGGAGGAGATGGCACATTGTCCTGGGGCGGCACAGCTGGTCCACAGTTAGGACATATGATTCTTGCCGGTGTTAGTCATTTAGTTAGTGGGCAAGATGGAGTGATTTCCTCCAGGTCCCACAGTCCAGCCATCCCTCATGGTCACCTTTTCTCCTCTGTAATCAGTTGATAAGGAGCCCTGGTGGCACAGTGGTTAAGCACTCAGCTGCTAATCGAAAGATCGGCAGTTTGAACCCATCAGCCACTCCGCAGTAGAAAGATGTGGCGGTCTCTTCCACAAAGATTACAGCCTTGGAAACACTGCGGGCAATCCTACTCTGTCTATAGGGTCACTATGAGTTGGAATTGACTTGACAGCAACGGGTTCTGGGTTGTTTTTTTTTTTGTACTAACCTAAAAGTTGATGGCTTGAACTAACCCCGAAGTACCTTAGGAGAAAGGCCTAGCAATCTGCTTCCGTAAAGATTAAAGCCAAGAAAACCCTACGGCTCAGGGCACAAGGGCTGGGGAAAACAAATCAAACAACTAATTGTTGAGCCCCTATTGTATGTGCCAGCCTGTTCTCATGTGTGCCATGTGCCACCTCATTTGATCTTTCCAGTAGCACCATGGCGTAGAGACAACAGAAATCTCATCTTAGGATCAGGAAACAGGCACCCACACCCAGTGCTGGGATGTGGCGGGGGTTTGGACCCAGGTCTGGCTCACCCGAGGGGTGGTAAGGAGGTAGGCTGTGAGGGTGGGGGCTGCTGAGCTCCAGGGCCCACCTGTGGGTGCCTGTACTTCTAGAAGTTAAGGAACAGGGGCAGTAGGTGCTGAGTGCAGGAAGGTGGGGTAAGGGGCCTCCTGGCACTCTGTTGCATGCTGCAGGGGCCTTATCAGGGTGCCGCAGGCCCAGACAATCAACCCTGTCCATCTGAGGTTGGACTTCTCAGCCGGTAGCAAAGCATGTGCTTTGCCCTCGAGGCTGGTCCAGAGATAATGGGGCCCCAGGCACGGGGTTCTGACTGTTGGTGAGCACATGGAAGCCACAGTGAGGTGGTGTCTAGCCTGAGGGACGGCCATCCATGCTCTTCTGACCAGTTGTTCTGGCTACTCCTGGTTGGGTCGGTGGGGAGGGACAAGCCCAGGTGAGGAAAACAGCTAAGGATGACATTGAAAACACCTCAGGGCTGCACTGTGCCTTTTGGGTCACAGAGCACTTTTACTTTTACTCCCATTCTGAGCGTGGAAAGTAAGGATGAGGCTTCTGAGCCAGTCTGACTGTGTGAGCCTCAGTTTTCTCATCTGTAAAATGAAAGCTATTAATGCTGTCTCTCCTTCCCCAAGCTCAGCATCCAACCAGCCTGTTGGCACCTTCCTTCTGGCCCTGCTTCCTCCCCAGCGGCCCCCACTTCTGGATTGGGGACCACCTTTACTCTGTGCCAGACACCCAGCCTCTGCCAGGCTGGGAGTTGAGTCAGCCCTTGGTCCACCAACACATGCTGGGTGGAGGATCCCAGATGGTGCAGGAGTCTTGTCCCGACTCCCACTGGCAACAAGGTTTGCCAGGCCCAGGGGACAGCTGGGGAAGGGGGCTGAGGGGAGCCCCCAATGGGAAGGCTCCGATTTTGCCAGTGAAGGCTTTTGTGCTCTGGATTGCCAGGCCAAGCCGTCAGCCTTGCCGCGAGAGACTGGCCTCCGACAATAATGTTTTTCCCTGGGTTTTCCAGAAGGCATCAGCTGCTCCCTAATTCAAACCATCAGGAGGTGGCTCACATGTGCTGAGTCTCAAAAGATGCCTATAGAAAGAAAACAGCTTCCCAAGCCAGGCAAGAGCCTTCTGGAAGGGGCTTTGGCCAAGGCTCCCCAGAACGGCAGGCAGTGAGTGCCTCCCCAGGCCTCCTCATGTCCAGCCCAGCCCAGGGCCCAGGTCCTCGGCTGGTGTCTGCCCCAGGGCACGCTTGCTGCCATCCACTCCACCCATACCCACGAAGGCCCACCCCGCACCAGAACCCATGCTGGCTTTGGAGCGCCGACGTGATCATCTGGCTGTAATATGTGCTGTATGCCAAGGCGCTATGCTGAGGACTTTACAGCCTACCTCTCAGCCACCTACTATTGTTCCATTCCACAGAATGGAAAAATGAGGCTCAGCCAGGTGAAAAGACCTCTCCCAACCCCTCAGGCAGAAGTGGTTGGGTGTCCAGCCCCAGGTCGGCCTCCAGGGCCCATAGCTCCACCGCCAAGCCTTGCTGCCTGGTAAATAAAAGGTTTAAGGCTTACCACTTCACCCTCTGTAGGATGGCTTAGAGTCAGAAAGTCAGATAATTTCAAGTGTTGATGAGAATGTGGAGAAATCAGAACACTCATACCCTGCTGGTGGGGATGTAAAATGCTGTAGCCACTTTGGAAAACAGTCTGGAAGTTCCTCAAATGTGAAACATAGAGTTAGCAAGCTGTTGTTGTGTGCTGTCGAGTCAATTCTAACTCATAGTGATCCCATGTGACAGAGTAGAACTGCCTGGTGGCGCAGTGGTTAAAGCGCTTGGCTGCTACCCGAAAGGTTGGCAGTTCGAACCCACCAGCCACTCCACAGGAGAAAGATGTGGCAGTCTGCTTCCATAAAGAAACCCTATGGGGCAGTTCTACTCTGTCCTATAGATTCACTATGAGTCAGAATTGACTCGATGGCAATGTGTTTGGTATAGGGTTTCCTAGGCTGCTGTGTCCTATAGGGTTTCGCTATGAGTCAGAATTGAATCGACGGCAATGGGTTTGGCTTTGGATTAATCTTTACGGAAGCAGATCACCAGGTGGGTTCGAACGGCCAGCCTTTCAGTTAGCGCCAGGCACTTAACCAATGTGCCACTAGTGCTCCTTAGAGTGACTCAGCAATGCCACTGCTAGGTATACACCCGAGAGAACTGAAAACCTACGCCCACACAAAAACTTGTGCACAGCTGTTTATAACAGCATTATTCACAATAGCCAAACGGTAGAACCAACCCAAGTGTCTATCAATGGAAAAACAAAATGGAATATTGTTCAGCCATAAAAGGAACGAAGTACTGCATGCTATGGCGTGAATGATCCTTGAAATCATGATGCTGAGTGAAAGAAGCCAGTCTCAAAAGGATTCATGCTGTAGGATTCCATTGCTATGAAATGTCCAGAATGGGGAAATCTATAGAGACAGAAAGTAGGTTAGTGGTCGCCTGAGGCTGGGGGAAGGAGGCAATGGTCAGTGACTGCTAATGGGTGTGCGTTTTTTTGGAGGGGGGGTTGAAATGCTCTAATAACTTCATTTTGGTCATGATGGTTACACAACTCTGTGAATATATGAAAAAAACAAAGAATCATATACCTTAAATGGGTGAATTGTTTGGTATGTGAATGATATCTCAATAAAGCTGTTTGCAAAGGAGGAGGGGGCTTAGGGCTCAGCCTTTAAGGAGCTCACAAGTCAGGGAGGGCAGAGAAGCAAACGATTCTAGTACAGACTGATGAGGGTCACAGCACCAGCAAGCACAGGCAGGGGGCGAGGGGAGGAGGTGACTTGGTGAGTGTGGCTGGCGGAAGACAAATTTTTACCAGAGGCCATATCAGTATAGCGGGATAGGAAGAGAGACAGGGGAAAGGGGACGTCTCTCAGCCAGGGGAGTGTGGGCAAAAGGGAGGCAATCCAGGAAGGCTTCCTGGAGTAGGCGATATTAGGCTGAGTCTTGAAGAATGAGTCAGGCATGAAAGTGAGGGGCAGAAAAAGATGTTGCAGATGGAGGGGTAAGTGGAGCAAATGTTCTGAGGAGCGAGGTGCTGCGTGGGAGCAGGGGAAAGAGAAGGGATTCTGGAGGGACAGAGTATGGGATCGCACTTCCTGCCTGGTATAGTGTGAAAGGCAGGCCTCCTATATCTGCCCCTACCCGACTATGTCCCTTCGAGTAAGCCCCTGCCCCCCTCAACAAAATCCCTTCCATCTCTGAAGCTGTGATTCTCCAATTCAGCCACTGAAATGAGGCTGAGGTTGGAGTGATGAAGACCAGCTGGTGACAGGGGGCAGGCGGCAAAAGGGGTGTCAGGGCATTCTTAGCCAAGAGCTTCCCACAGGCCTCCCCCCACCCCAGGAAATGCTGGTGCCTGAGGAGAAATGGAAACAGAAACACAGGTGTCTTTCCCTGGGCAGATTCCAAGAAAGAAAAGAAAGTGGCTTTGAGAGGAGACAACCCACCAGCTTTGAAGGGAGGAAGGAAACCCAAGCCACTCTAGAGGAACCGAAAGAGAAGGGTGAGTGTGAGAGAGAAACAGGCGCGGGGGCGTGGGCCCCCAGCCACGTCCATGTGCCTACGGCCCACCGGCAGCCATGTTCAGGAGAACCCAGCTAGATGAGAAGCAAAAGAAGCATGTGTGCAGTTGGGACTGGCCCTGGCCACAGGTCCTTCCCACCCTCACTCCTGTCAGACTCCCAAGGGCTCAGCACCAGCTGCTCTCCTCTTCCTCCCCACTGCTGCCTGAATTTGGAGTCAGAGGACCCGGCTTCAGCTTGTGGCTCTACCATGTCTTCATTGTGGTCTCTGAACCTCCGTTTGCTCATCTGTAAGATGGGGATAACACTTGCTGCTCTGCCTCTGGCCTCTGCTCCACAGAGTTAGGAGGAAGACGAAGTAACATCGGGGAAAACACTTTGAGCTGGGCTGGTCTAAATTAAAAACAGTTGTCATCAAGTCGATTCTGACTCATGGTGACCCCATGTGTGCAGAGTAGAACTGCGCTCCATAGGGGTTTCAAGGCTGTAATCTTTCAGGAGCGGATCGCCAGGCCTTTCTTTCAAGGGACTTCTGGGTGGACTCGAACCGACAATCTTTTGGTTAGTAGTTGAGCACTTAACCATTTGTGCCACCCAGGGACTCCAGGGTGCAAACCCAGGGAAGGGTAAAAGGTGGTCATGATGACAGCAACCCTATCCTGTTTTGTGCCATGCTTTCACTTTTCTGAAGCATCATCCCATCTGATACCTCCTCTTAGCCTCACCATCGAGTCAGGTGTCCTTACCTTCATTTGACAGGAGGCAAAACTGAGGCTCAGAGAAGCTGTGTGACCCAGAGCATCAGGTGGGAACAGTGAAGGGGATGCAAGGGGGGTGTTGGGTGGTAGTGAATACCCTGCTCCCACCATCCCCACCCTGGCAACCATCAAAGAACATTTTCTTCTCTGTTTAAACTATTTTTTGAGTTCTTGAAATAGTGGTCTCATACAGTATTTGTCCTTTCGCAACTGACTAACGTCACTCAGCATAATGTCTTCCAGATTCCTCCATGTTATGAGATGTTTCAGGAATTCATCATTGTAGAAAGACCATTCTTAAAACACCAAGTGTTAAAGTGACTGCCCCATCGCTGGGGGTGCTCAAGTATAGATCAGATAATAGGCTAGTGGACGAGTTAGCCTAGAGCAGGGTTCTCAGCCGCTGCATGATTGACTTTTGGCCCAGATTCATCTTTGTGGTGGGGACAGTCCTGTGCCTTGTAGGGTATTGAGCAGCATCCCTGACCTCAACCCACCTGATGCTAGTTGCAGCCTCTCCTCCCCACCAACTGTGTTAACCAAAAATATCTCCAAAACACTTATACACTGCTCGTGGGAATGTAAAATGGTACAACCACTATGGAAATCAATTTGGCACTTCCTTAAAAAACTGGAATAGAAATAACATACCATCCAGCAATCCCACTCCTCAGAATATATCCTAGAGAAATAAGAGCCTTTACAAGAACAGATATATGCACACCCACGTTCATTGCAGCACTGTTTACAATAGCAAAAAGATGGAAGCAACCAAGGTGCCCATCAATGGATGAATGGATAACTTATGGTATATTCACACAATGGCATACTACGCATCAATAAAGAACAGTGATGAATCTGTGAAACATTTCATAACATGGAGGAATCTGGAAGGCATTATGCTGAGTGAAATAAATCAGTTGCAAAAGGACAAATACTGTATGAAACCACTTTATAAGACCTCGAAAAATAGAATGGGGAGGGAGGGAGGGAGGGAGGGGGGTATTCACTAATTAGATAGCAGACAAGAACTATTTTAGGTGAAGGGAAAGACAACACACAATACAGGAGAGGTCAGCACAACTGGACTAAACCAAAAGCAAAGAAGTTTCCTGAATAAACTGAACGCTTCAAAGGCCAATGTAGCAGCAGCAGGGGTTTGGGAACCATGGTTTCAGGGGACATCTAAGTCAACTGACATAATAAAATCTATTAAGAAAACATTCTGCATCCCACTTTGAAGAGTGGGGTCTGGAGTCTTAAGCGCTAGCAAGTGGCCATCTAAGATGCATCAATTGGTCTCAACCCACCTGGAGCAAAGGAGAATGAAGAACATCAAAGACCCAAGGTAATTATGAGCCCAAGAGACAGAAAGGGCCACATAAACCAGAGGCTACATCAGCCTGAGACCGGAAGAACTAGATGGTGCCCGGCTACAACTGATGCCTGCCCTGACAGAGAACACAACAGAAAACCCCTGAGGGAGCAGGAGAGCAGTGGGATGCAGACCCCAAATTCTTGTAAAAAGACCAGACTTAATGGTCTGATTGAGACTAGAAGGACCCTAGGGGTCATGGTCCCCAGACCTTCTGTTAGCCCAAAACAGGAACCATTCCCAAAGCCAACTCTTCAGACAAGGATTGGACTGGACTATGGGATAGAAAATGATACTGGTGAGGAGTGAACTTCTTGGATCAAGTAGACACATGAGACTTTGTGGGCCACTCCTGTCTGGAGGGGAGATGAGAGGGCAGAGGGGGTCAGAAGCTGGCCGAATAGACACAAAAATGGAGAGTGGAGGGAAGGAGTGTGCTATCTCATTAGGGGGAGTGCAAGTAGGAGTATATAGCAAGGTGTATATAAATTTTTGTATGAGAGATTGACTTGATTTGTAAACTATCACTTAAAGCACAATAAAAATTAAAAACATCTCCAGACATTGCCAATCCCCTGGGGATAAGATCGCCCCTAGTGGAGAGCCATTGGCCTAGATGACCTTTAAGGCTCCTCCCCCCATGAGCCTATCATCTCATCACACAAGAAGCTACAGGAGTTGCTGTCGTTTTCTGAACCCCCGCGGCCTGCACATCTCATCATCCCACTTCACTTGGTCACCCGCTTCCTCAGCCTGGCTTATTCCAACTCCTCCTTACATCTCCTCCCTGCCCCCATCACGCCCTGACCCCTCTTTGATTGTATCCTGGCACCCCATTCCTTTCCTAAAGAGCACAGCATTTGTGTGAGGTCTGTCTCCCACTGGACGGTGGGCT
Organism: Loxodonta africana; assembly: GCF_030014295.1. Taxonomy (NCBI): domain Eukaryota; kingdom Metazoa; phylum Chordata; class Mammalia; order Proboscidea; family Elephantidae; genus Loxodonta; species Loxodonta africana. The sequence goes on along the minus strand of NC_087360.1, from coordinate 26,103,428 downwards.
CCTGCAGGGCCACATCTGAGGGGCTTGCCCATCTCTGGGCCCCCACATAGCAGGGAGAGAGGTAGAGCTGTGGTGGCATTAGTAAGCCTACTGCTGTCAGCCAGGCCGCCTGGCTCTGCAACCTGAGGGTAGCTGCCGCCTCGTGCTACCTGCGGGTTCCCTGGAGCAACCCCTTTGGGAAATGACTGGCTGTGAAGGCCTCTCCCAGCCCCCTTGCACAGGTCTCTGACCCCAATGCTGGCCAGCGTCCAGACAGCTGGCTCCACAGGAAGGACAGGCAGGGGAGGGGAGGGAGCGGCATGTGGGCAGGACCCTCCCCTGCAGGAGGAAATGACCTGGAGGGGGAGAGTGACCACAGACGTGCTCACCAAACCCAGACACTGGAGCTGCTCCGTTTTGTGCAGGCTGGAAGGAGGTCGTTTGTGGATAAATGAGGGATGTCCAGTCAAGGCCTGGGGGCGTGGTCAGGGCAGAGGGAGTTCTGGTTAAAGGAATGTTCTAGTTAAGTGGGAGTCGTGGTGCAGGAGGGTGGGAAGCCCTCGGTCTCAAAGGCGGATCAGGCCAGGCCTTGGTACCAGACTCCTCTCCTCCAGAGCACAATCAGCCAGGTGACCTCTGTTGGGCATCCCAGAACCTTTTTTGGTAAAGTAAGGGAGATTTGAACTATATTGGTGGTTTTCAAGCATTTGTGGGTGTTTTTATTTTGCTCTTAGCAAAAGAATCCTCCTCCCTTTATTAAATGAAAATTGCATGTGATATCCCAATATGTAAAACCCAGAGCTCTGCCTTATTGGTGCCCCCAAGTCGATACCTGCCCCAAGGTGGGCCTGGGTCACCTCCCAGCCCCACAGGCCTCCTCCAAGATTGTTGAAAATCCACTGGGCTTTCTCCAGTGGTGCCTGGGTGGTGCCAACGGTTCAGCACTCAGCTACTAGCCAAAAGGTTGGTGGATTGAACTCACGCAGAGGTACCTCAGAAGAAAGTCCGGGCAATCTACTTCAGAAAGATCAGCCATTGAAGACCCTGTGGAGCACAGTTCTGCTCTGACACACACGGGTTTGCTGGAAGTTGGAACTGACTTGATGGCAACTGGTTTGGGTTTTCTCTGAGGCCCACTGAGGCCTGGTGGTCTGTGATTCCATTACTGATCCTAGCTAATAGGGAAACTCAATCAAACTCAACTGTGTGGCCATCAGTTGACTCTCAGGCCCGGGGTGATCTTGAACTGTGACTTGGGTTATCTATCCTTGAGCAGGCTGAGAGGGAAAATTCTGGTCACCCAAGTCTTCTGTTTGTTTCTGTGAGTCCCTGGATAAACAGGAATCCACAGTACCCAGCAAAGATAAACTTATGGAGCTCATTACCCCAGGAAGAGTTACAGCCAAGGACATGCACGCACTCGAGCAGGCCTGCTGTGTTTGGGTGACATACCCAGAGTGGGGATGCCCCAGGTCCGGTCCCTGCCCGACAGCAGCAGCCACAGCCTGAGAGGGCAGCTCACGAGGCCTCACTCTGCAAAGCTGCACATGTATTTCCCTTCCACTGGAGGCTTGCTCTACACCATTTCTCCTTTTCACAGATCAAGAGGCTCAAAGCAGCAGGGTTCTCACCTCCGCTGTCAGGTGCCTCCTCTGCCATCCACTCAGGACTACGAGCAGATCGGCCTTCTTCCTGGGCTTGGCCTTCTAATCTGGGAATCAAGGTGTCTGGAGTGTGCCTTGCCATCGACACACGAGTTGAGCAATTGCTCTGGGCTTGGAGTTGGGTTCCAGTTTTCCAATTCCTGTCAAGTCAATTCAGACTCAAGGTGACCCCACGTGTTTCAGAGTAGAACTGCAATACATAGGGTTTTCAAGGCTGTGACCTTTCAGAAGCAGATTGCCAGGCCTTTCTTCTGAGGTGCCTCTAAATGGATTCGAACCAGCAACTTTCCAGTTAGCAGCCCAGCCCTTAAACATTACATCACCCAGGGACTCCCTGGGGTTAGGTTAAAAAAAAAAAGTAGATGCTGATAATAGAGGAATGAATAAAGACATAGGGCCTGGTGTAGTGGGAGACCCAGGACAGGGCGACAAGCGCCACATCAGAGGGACAAGGAATGGCATCCCTGGGGGGGGGAGCATTTGGAGAGGTTTTGCCCAGGTGTTCGGATGTCTGAGCCCATCTGGAGGCTGCTAGTCCAGTGACAGATGGAGGTGGTGGGGAAGACCATTTCCTCCAAAGGGAACAGCCTATGCTAAGGGGGAGAGGCATGAGGATGATCTCAAAGGATGCCTCCAGCTCTACCCACTGCAGGGGCTGGGGGTCATTAGGGAAGGTGAGGGGAGGAAGGATGGGTGTCCAGGTACTCCCTCCCCTTGGAGTCAATATCTCAGAGACGAGATAAGAGACTCCTTCAAGAGCCAGAGTCTTGGCTTCAGGGACCCTGGGGCTGCCCATGGGGAATGTTTCTGATGTTGTTGATTTTTACGAGAGTCTCTGAGCCAGTTCTTGTTGGAGCCGAGAGAGCCTTTTAGGAACCCAACAGCCTCATTGTACAGTGGGGGGATACTGAGGCCCAGGGAGGAAAAAGCTCTTGGCCAAGGTCAGTACCAGAGCTGGAATGGGGACCCTGGTCTCCCTGATGCCCAGGGTCCTGGTACTGATGCCACTATTTTCACCATAGTATAACATGCAAGTCACTTAGTGCAGGCCAGGTATGTTCTGTGTTTTACAGCTACCAGCTCAGAGTAACCCCATTCTACAGATGAGGAAGAGAGGCACAGAGAGGTTCAGGAACTTGCCCAAGGTCACCCAGCCTGAGTTTGTGGGCCTATTCTCTCCCTGGGGACCTGGGGACCAGAGCAGTCCTGACACGTAGGAGACTGGTAGACCTGTGTGAATACCGACAGTGGAGGGGCCCTCTGTGGGGCTCTGTGGCCTCAGGGGACTCTGCTGGAGGGTAGAACCAGGGTCTACAGCCTAGCTAGGGAGATCAACACATCAAAGATCATTTCATGGAATGTAGGGGAGAGGCCAGCCTGGGGCGCAGGGAGAATTCTCACAGGAGAGGAGGCCTTAGCTGAACCTGGAAGGAGGAATGAAATTGTCCAGAGGAAGAAAACCAGAAGGGTGTCCTAGGATGGGGACTGCAGGCACAGAGGCAGGGAAGCAGGATGAGCCTGGCATGCCCCAGGACCTTGAGTGGCTCAATTTTGCTGGAGCATGGAGCAGGAAGCGTTGGGGCTTGAGGCTGGGAGTGCATGGGCCAGGTTGAGGCTTTGGACTGTATCCTAGGGGTACTGGGGAGCCACAGAGGGTTTTAAACAGGAGCTACACAGTACATTTGTGTTTTAGAACAACTACCCTGGCCCCTGCCATGACTTGGGCCTTGGGCCAGGCCTGGTGAGGCCGGGTGCGTGGGGTATCTCTATGGGGCTCCCCCTCTGAGGATGCCATGGGCTGTACCCTCAGAGTTCATCTCTGGTCCCTTGCTGGACGGTTGTGGCATGAAGCTGAGATTTGGGGCAGGAGGAGCTGCGCCCAGTGGACCCCCCCTCCTCCTCCCCTCTGTTTGAGCACCACAGGTCATAGCTGGAGGTCTGGGGGCATGAGAGACAAAAGGTCTTCAGACCAAATTTAGCCCAGGGCCAGCCTTTGTGTGGGTCATATTAAAGGAGGTGGCTGAATCAGCACTTCCCACACCGCATCCTGAAGGAGCTGCTGAGAAGGATCCATGGACCCCCTACGTACATCATCCCCACCTGACTGCACCAAAAGCTCTAACAAGTCCTGCAACAAGGACATCTTTTTAATTTTGTTTCCGAAACATTTTTGATGTGAAGTCTTATGTCTTCTGTGAACACCAATGAACTTCCCTGGAAGACGAAGAGTGGCAGAACCCACTTTGGGCAATGCTGGTACAGAAGAGAGAGCACTGGACCAGCAGTCAGAAGGCCTGGGTAGGTAGAGTCCTTGCAGGGGCACTCACCACTTCTCCGAGCCTCAGTTCCTCCCTTGCTTCCGCCTTTTGTGGTGGTTGTGGTGTTGTACACTGCGTGTGAACACCCTGCCTTTCTGTCAAAGGACAAGGCATCTTGTGTTTCCACCTTGGGGTTGTTGGTACCCTGCCCAGAGCCCAACCGTGAATGAATTTGTGAGCGAAACAATGAAAGGAAGAAACAGAGGGAGGGAGGGAGGGAAGGAGGAAAAAGGAAGAGAGGAAAGAACAAAAGAAGGAAGGAAGGACAGAAGGAGGGAAGAAGAGAAGTCCAAAATGAGACTCACCTGTCCTTACTAAGTAAGTGAATGTCTGTGAGATGAGTATTCAGTTAGTAAACTTTAAAGCCCTGTCTCCGTGGAAGCGCGTTTTTCTTGTAAGCGCTGTAATTCAAGGTCCTTGCTCCCCGCTGACCGGCCCCTCACCTGGAATTCCACCTTCAGTCACTCGCTCGCCTTAGGGCACCATAAACGTGTCACCTAGCAGTGTGTCCATTAAGCCCACAGCAATTATGTGACCAGATGAATCCTGCAGAAAACTGGTCCAGAGCTGAACCAGGCAGCTCCTATGTGGAAGAGGGGATATGGGGCAGGGGTTGGATGTTGCTGGGTGTTTTGAGGTGGAGGGGAGCATGGTAGGGTTTGGCCACTGCCACGCCACCGCCCTTAACCACCAGCTCCCAGCCAGATGGGCCTGACTACATCTTCTACCTCTGAGGACTCCCAGGTCAGGCAGCCTAGAGAGGGCCATGCCCAGGCTGTCCTTTGGGGCTGGGAGTAAGTGTCTGGTCCATTTTTCCAAGAGTAGCCCAGATGGCCAGGGGGTCTGAGCTGTGCCCTGCAGGAAATATCCACAAAGCTCAATCCCCCCCATACCCTCCCCAGCACCCCCCAGGTCCTCCGGCCCATCCACTGGGATCAGGCCTGCCCCGCCTGCTGTGAACACATGGGACAGGACACTTCTCCTGGGAATGGGCACAGGAAAATAGGATGAGAGACTGCTGCTGGCCACGGTCAGGTTGGGCCCTTGCTCCCTTTGCCCCTCTTCTTCCCCCATTCCTCAGCCCATCCCCCACCAGGGTGACAACCCTGCTGCCCACAGCCACTCCTGTCCAGACTGAGGGTGAGATGAAAGGTGCTACTCTTGGGGGGGGTCTTATGCAAAGGGGCTTAGGAGAAACACTGCCTCTTGGCCAGAGCTGAAATGTTCTTTCCATAAACAGCCCTGGGAGCCCCTAGGAGGCAGAAATGGGGAAAATGAGGCTTCTCCTTGTCTGTCAGGTCTCTACTCAATGCCACTCCTTAGAGAGGTGCCCCAGCCCCCCAAGCCTCTGCCTTTTCACAGCATCTTCATTATTTCTTTCAGGGTGTTTCGCAACTAGCTGGTACCCTCTTGTGTATTTGTGGACTCCTCTATCTTTTATCCTGCTTGGGCTTCAGCCCCATGAGAGCAGGATCCGTACCAAGCAGCATGTAGCACATAAAAACCAGTTGCCCTCTGGTACAACCACTTTGAGAATCGATTTGGTGCTTCCTTAAAAAGCTAGAAATAGAACTACCATAAGATCCAGCAATCCCACTCCTCAGAATATATCCTAGAGAAATAAGAGTCTTTAGGCAAACAGATATATGCACACCCATGTTTACTGCAGCACTGTTTACAATAGCAAAAAGGTGGAAGCAACCAAGGTGCCCATCAACGGATAAATGGATAAATAAATTACAGTATATTCACACAATGGAATACTACACATCGATAAAGAACAGTGAAGAATCTGTGAAATATTTCATAACATGGAGGAACCTGGAAGGCATTATGCTGAGTGAAATTAATCAGTTGCAAAAGGACAAATATTGTATAAGACCACTATTATAAGAACTTGAGAAATAGTTTAAACTGAGAAGAAAACATTCTTTTGTGGCTAGGAGAGGAGGGAGGGAGAATGGGAGAGGAGTATTCACTAATTAGGTGGTAGATAAGAACTACTTTAGGTGAAGGGAAAGACAACACACAGTACAGGGTAGGTCAGCACAACTGGACTAAACCAAGAGCAAAGAAGTTTCCTGAATAAACTGAATGCTTCGAAGGCCAGTGTAGCAGGGGCAGGGGTTTGGGGACCACGATTTCAAGGGACATCTAAGTCAACTGGCATAATAAAATCTATTAAGAAAACATTCTGCATCCCACTTCGAAGAGTGGCATCTGGGGTCTTAAACACTAGCAAGCAGCCATCTAAGATGCATCAATTGATCTCAACCCACCTGGATCAAAGGAGAATGAAGAACACCAAGGACACAAGGCGATTACGAGCCCAAGAGACAGAAAGGGCCACATGAACCAGAGACTACATCAGCCTGAGACCAGAAGAACTAGATGGTGCCCGGCTACAACTGATGACTGCCCTGACAGGGAACACAACAGAGAACCCCTGAGGGAGCAGGAGAGCAGTGGATGCAGACCTCAAATTCTCATAAAAAGATCAGACTTAATGGTCTGACTGAGACTGGAAGGATCCTGGTGGTCATGGCCCCAGACCTTCTGTTGGCCCAGGACAGGAACCATTCCCGAAGCCAACGCTTCAGACATGGATTGGACTGGACAATGGGTTGGAGAGGGATGCTGGTGAGGAGTGAGCTTCTTGGATCAGGTGGACACTTGAGACTATGTTGGCATCTCCTGCCTGGAGGGGAGATGAGAGGGTGGAGGAGGTTAGAAGCTGGGGAAATGGACACGAAAAGAGAGAGTGGAGGGAGAGAGCAGGCTGTCTCATTAGGGGGAGAGTAATTGGGAGTGTGTAGCAAGGTGTATGTGTGTTTTTGTGTGAGAGGCTGACTTGATTTGTAAACTTTCACTTAAAGCACAATAAAAATTACTTAAAAAAAAAAAAAAGAATCAGAATAGAGAAAAATATATGTGCTCAGCAAGAAATCTCAGATGAAACTGCTTCCTTAGCAGAATATATCTGTTCAGAAACAAAACTCAAATGGATATATTTTATGAGTATGATAACCAGCAAGTAATTCTTCAACTTTTCTATAGATTCCGTGTTTTCTTGAACAAAACGTATTTAAAATACAGGAAAACTATTTTCCTGGGTCTTATCTAATGAATGTATTTGCCATAAAAATGCAGTAAAAGGAAGTTAGTTTTTAAGTCATCCTAAGTTGTATTCTGGTTCTCCAAGTTTAAAAATAATGAATTTCATATTCCTTTTGCAATTAAAAAACAAACCGATTCCCAGTAAAACAGGCACCTAAATTTTTTTTTGGAGGGGGGGGTGCTAATTTTCCCTCCCTTCTTTCTTCATATCCTCCATCCTTCCTTCCAGTAAACATTGACTGAATTCCTAGGTGCTTTTTTTTTTTTTTTTTTTTTTAGGTGCCAAATTGCTGGAATGTCAAACCGTCACTATGTTGCACGCAGAAACCTCACGGTTTTATCTGCAAGCTGGCTTTGTATAAAAATAAACCTGTGTCTTAAAGGACAAAAAACAAAAAAAACAGTAGCCCTCAGGTCGACTCTAACCCATAGCAACCTCACATGCATCACAGTAGAACTGGGCTCCACAGTGTTTTCAATGGCGGAGAAGTAGGGCACCAGGTCTTTCTTCTGAGGCACCTCTGAGGGGACTCCAACCTTTCAGTTAGCAGCTGATCGCATTAACTGTTTGCACAACTCAGGCACTCCATCTACCACATACAAACCAAAAAACCAAACCCAGTGCCTTCAAGTTGATTCTGACTCATAGCGACCCTATAGGACAGAGTAGAACTCCCCCATAGAGTTTCCAAGGAACGCCTGGAGGATTCGAACTGCTGACCCTTTGGTTAGCAGCCGCTGCACTTAACCACTATCCCACCAGGGTTTCCATTTAAAAAAAAAAAAAACCACATAGTGGGTGTTTAATAAATATTTCTTGAACAAATGAAGGATGTAAGGACTGAGTTCAAGAGAGGGGAAGGGAAAGGACTTTCCCAATCCCACTCGAAGCCAGCAAAGGACCAGCTCTGGAACCCAGGTCCCTGTACCCTGGGCCTATGCTCTTTGCAATTTCTTCCAGACTGTATCCCCAGGATGACCAAGAGCTCTCCTATTCACCTCCCAAAAAAGGGGGCTGTTACTCCAGGGGCTCCATACACACGCCCCACCACCCTCAGGGAATTATTTCCAGACCACCTTGTGATAAGCACAGCATAGACTAGGGGCTGGCAAACTTTTTCTGTAAAGGTCTACATACAGTTTTAAGCTTTTCGCATCATACCGTCTCTGTCACAACTACTCAACTCTACTGTTCTGCAAAAAGCAGCCACAGACAATATATAAATAGTGTGACTGTGTTCCAGTAAAGCTTTATTTATAAAAACAGCTTCTGGGCTGAATTTAGCAAAGAAAAATACAGGGCACCCGTTAAATTTGAATTTCAGGGTCCTGTATTTTACCTGGCAACCCTAGACCGGTGAAGTTGGGGAGATTCTGGGAGTTGGAGTCAACCTTGAATCAAACAGAGACGAAAACAGTCATCCATGGAAGGCTACCACATGAGTGACCTGGGCTGGGCACCCTGTGTCTACTATCTCAGTTCATCTTCCCAGCAGCCCTATGAGGTGAGATGTGAGGTCTCCACTTCAGACACGATGAAACAAGGACTCAGGGAGAGAAAATAATGAGTCCATGTTCCCCTAGCTGGTCAGGGACAGAGCCAGGATCCAAACCCAGGGCAGTTGGCTCTAAAGCCCGTGGTCTCTCTTACACTAACCTTGCTTTACGGTGTAAAAACCGAGGCTCAGAGAGGGGAGTGAGGCATCCAGGGCACACGGTGATGAGGACGCCTGCCCGAGACTAGGACGAAAGGCCTCCTGGCTCCCATTCAGTTTCTGCAGAGCTGGATCTTGTCTCGGCATCCCCGTAGTCTGGGGGCTGATTAGGAGCTGGGTGATGATGGGTTAATCAATTCTGGCCAGGATTTCTCAACCTGGCACTACCTATTGACATTTTGGTTAGAATAATTCTTATTGCGGGGGGGCTGTTCTGTGCATTGTAGGATGTTGAGCAGCATCCCTGGCCTCTGCCCACTAGATGCCAGGAGCACACCCGTCCTAGTTGTGACAACCAAAAATTTCTGCAGACATTGCCAAGTGGTCCTTGGGAGACACAGCCACCCCATTGAGAAATACCGATCTTGAATAATGCAGAGGTTTGAACTTCGAGGAACTAACTGGGAATCCCCACTTGTCACTCTTCCAGAGGCCATGAGCCAAGTCCCCAAGCCCTTGGCAAAAGCATTCTGGATGTTCAGAATGGGACCAGGCACTATTGGGAAGCCCTGAGGAGCAGAAGAAGAGGTTCGTGTTGCCCAAGCCATGATAAAAATTGCTTCAAGCAGAAAATAAACACCAGTGATGCAGCTCTGTGTTCTGTAGGTAGCAAAGGAGGCTTGAAACCAGAGGTTCCAGAACCTCTGTGGACTGAATCCCCTAGAGCTGTCACAGGCCACCTCTGGGGCCTCTCCTCGTGGACCAAAGCAGACTCTGGAGGGTGGTCCAGGAATCTGTCTTTTCATCAAGTTACCCAGCCCCGTTCTATAATTCTCTTTCAGCCAGCCCAGTTCAGTCCCCCAACAGGTGTTTGGGGCCAGCTCCTGAAGGCCCCTTCTGAGGAATGAAGTAGAGGAATTGGGGCCCAGGGCTGCAGCTGGAGAACTTTTGGATAGGGAGCGGGGATGCTTGATTCTTGCCATGTGGGTGGCTAACTTCTTTGCGTCAGGCTGGTCTGGTGGAGACAATGACCTCACCTGCTTGGAAGAGCCTGTGGCGGCTGCTCGGCTGTGGGGTCGGGGAGGGGTCCCAAGAGCCAGACAGAGAGGAGCTTGGGGGCTGAGAACGCCTTCCCCCAGCCTGGCTGCGGCTCAGTGCAGCGGCCTGTGGTCTGGCTGGGAGCAGAGGACTAGACCTCCCCTGTGGCTGGCACCCACTCAGCGGCCTCTTCCCAGCCATGATGGGAAAGGGAGAGGGGCTGACGTGGGGCTGACCTCACACTCGGCTCCCCACCTCTTGTGCCTCCCTTGGGCTTCACTGTATCTGGGAAGCAGGACCTACCACTGGTCGCTGAGGGAACGGGGGCGACTCTGGCCAGGGAATCCGGCAGGCCGAACTGCGTGGGAGACACTGAAGGCTGGGTCTCCAGCCAGAGTCAGGGCAAGGTGTGGGGAGACAGAAAGGCCCCCTTGCACCCCAGAACCTCCTCTGCTGCCTACAGGAGAGCTGAGGTTTCCCTGAGGAGGCTCACCATGGTGGGGCTTGTGAGGGTTCTAAAAATAAATCAAGAGCGGAGCAGATATTCCAGGGGGTGGGGGGATGGAGGGGAGGCAGGTAGGGTGTGGATATTCAGATAAGACCTGTCGCACTTACCCACCTGCTTACTGTCTGCCAAGCATTCTGTCCTCATGTCTCTCAAAGGCCACAAGAGGGTCATGTGAGAGATGAGGAAACTGAGGCACAGAAAGTTAAGAACCTTGCCTAAGCTCCTACAGCTGCAAAGGACAGAGCCAGGATCCATATCCAGCCATGTGGAAGCCCTGGCCCTGTGCACGGGGTGCTGCACTGTGGTGCTTCTCAGACTCCAATGAACAGGAAGCCTGAGGACAGCACTGAAATGCAGATCCCAGGGGGGCTGCGAGCTCCCAGGGGTGTGGAGGTGGCTGGCTGAGAACGCTGAGCTGGGCAGAGCCGGCTACATGATTTGCAGGACCTTATACATAATGAACCGGGAGCCCTGGTGGCGTAGGTTAAGAGCTTGGCTGCTAACCAAGAGGTCGGCAGCTCGAATCCGCCAGCTGCTCCTTGGACACTCTATGGGGCAGTTCTACTCAGTTCTATAGGGTCGCTGTGAGTTGGAATCGATGGCAACGGGTTTGGTTTTTTGGGGGGCTTGATACATAATAAAGGTCCCTGTGTGGCACAAACGATTTGTGCTTGACTACTAATATAAAGGTTGGAGGGTCAAACACACCCAGTGGTGCTGTAGAAGAAAGCCCTCGTACTCTGCTTCTGTAAAGATGACAGCCAAGAAAACACTATGGAGCAGTTCTATTCTGTCACACATAGGGTCACCAAGAGTCAGAATCAATTCAACTCGACATCGATGGTTTGTTTGGTTTGGTTTGGTGCAAAATGAGTTGTAGAATGGTCAAACAGTTAACACACTCGGCTGCTAACTGAAAGGCTAGAGGTTCATGTCCCCTCAGGGGCACCTCAGAAGAAAGGCCTGCAGATCTACTTCTGAAAAACCAGCATTGAAAACCCTATGGAGCACAGTCCTGTTCTGGCACACATGGGGTCATCGTGAGTCAGAGTTGACTGGATGGCAACTGGCTCCAACTGATGCAAAATGAAAATGTGGACCCCTTGTTCAAAAACAATTTAGAATTTCAAGATGACAAGAGCAGAGCATTAAACCAAGCCTTGGGCCCTTCTGAGTGGGGGTTTATGAAGTCAGGTGTGAAGCTGGGAACAAGACTGAGGTCCACAGGAAGGGGGTGGCCTCACCCTCTTAGCAATTTGAGCAGGGCTTCTGAAATCTTCTGGAATGAGGAGGCACTTTGGCCAGATGGGAAGGGGCTGAGCTGAAGGCAGACAGACAGGCTGGAGGCTGTTACAATAGTCCAAGACAGAAGTAATAACAGCCTGGGGCAGGGAAAAAGACAAGAGGGGATGGCTTCAGGCCATGTAGAGGCTGATTTGGACACACTGAGACAGGTGACAGACAGTAGTGTCCTAGGGCCACCTAACAAACGACCATAAACTGGGTGGCATGAAACAGCAAAGATTTATCTTCTCACAGTTCCAGAGGCCAGAAGTCTGAAATCAAGGGGTCAGTAACGACATAAGCCCTCTGAAGGCTCCAGGGGAGAATTCTTTTCTTGCCTCTTCCAGCTTCTGGTGACTCCAGACGTTCCTGGGCCGTGGCCACATCATTCTAATCTCTGCCTGTCTTCACGTGACCTTCTCCTCATGCCTCTCCTCCAGGTGTCTCTTATAAGGACAATTGTAACTGCATTTAGGGCTCAATGGATAATCTAGGATGATCTCATCTTGAGATCTTTAACTACATCACAAAGACTCTTTTTCCAAATACGGTTGCATTCACAGGCTCTGGGGGTTAGGACGTAGGCATATCTTTTGAGGGTCCACCATTCAACCCACTACAGTGGGCAATGCATGTAATGCCCCTTCCCAGGACAGGAGAAGAAGAACAAGCCAAGGAGGACAAGAGTCCCACACCCGCAGCTAACACATGCAGCACCCTTGTCTTTGGAGAACGGTCCTTCTGGAGAGCTGGGAGGGCTGCCCACCACCTGTGGGGTGGAGGGTGGGAACTTGGTGAGCAGGACCAGGAAGAAAGCCTGCTGACAGATAGAGCCTTTCTCAGCTTTGATTCATTGACTGTCTGGGCAGGAGCTGGGCTGAATTCCTTGGAATGACAAAAATGCCTCACACACACTTTCCTCTTGGCTGGTGGTTTGGTTCTCAGCCGGCAGAGAAGGCCTGTTTGCTGCATTCACCCCCACTAGCCCTCTATCCCATCATGTCTGCAGCTGTCCCTCTGCACTCTACCCAGCCCTCCTCCCCCGAGATACCTTCTCTTTATCTCCGTCATTGAGGCTCAGATGGAGTAGACAGGCCTTGACCACCTCCTCATAATTGAAGTATTTGGCCCGTTAAATGAGGCTGAAGCAGGGACGCAGACAGGCTGGGCAGGCTGGGTCCTCTGGTAGGGCAGGAGGTGGCCTGGGAATTGTCCTTGATGCCGAAGCCAAAACCAAAACCTGGTGCCATCGGGTCAATTCCAACTCATAGCAACCCTTTTTAGAACAGAGTAGAACTGCCCAAAAGGGTTTCCAAGGCTGTACTCTTTATGGAAAGCGAGCCCTGGTAGCACAGTGGTTAAAGTGCTTGACTGCTAACCAAAAGGTGGATGGTTCAAACTCACCAGCTGCTCTGCAGGAGAAAGATATGGCAGTCTGTTTCCGTAAACAGTACAGCCTTGGAAACCCTATGGGGAGGTTCTACTCTGCCCTGTAGGGTTGCTATAAGCAGGGATCATCTCAACAGCTGTGGGTTTGTTTGGGTTGAAATGTTTACAAAAGCAGACTGCCATATCTTTCTCCCATGGAGCAGCCGGTGGGTTTGAATCACCAACCTTTTAGTTAGCATCCGAGCACGTAACCACTGTGAAACCTGGGCTCTGCTGATGCTGAAGCCAGTGCCCCATGAATGCTTTCAATCTGGGCCCCAGGCAGTGGCCCTGGAATGAGCCGGGCGCAAAGACTCAAAGCCCACTGACTCCCCAAGCCCTCTGCCCCCATGCCATCCCTCATGTGTGCCCTGGCGTTGCTCCAACCCTCACAGAATCTTCCAGGAGGGAGGGAGTCTTCTGGTGTACATTTTGTAAGTATATTATGCATCAGCAAAAAGGTTTTAAAGCCCTGGGGACAACTCGTACACCAATGTTCATTGCAACACTATTCATAGTAGCCAAAAGTAGGAACAACCTAAATGTCCATCAACTGAAGAATGGATAAACAACATGTGGCAGATAGACACATTGGAATATTATTCAGCCATAAGGAGAAATGAAGTTTTGATAAATGCTGCAACACAGATGAACCTTGAAAACATTATACTGCATGTCATAAGTCAGGCATGAAAGGACAAATATTGTATGATTTCACTTATATGAAATATTTAGAATTGGCAAATGTATAGAGACCAAAGCTTATTAGTGGTTACTAGGAGAGGGAGCAAAAAGGAAAGCAGAATCATAGTTTAGGGGGCACTGAGTTACTGTAAAGGGTGATGGAAATTTTTACAAATGCAGAGTGGTGATGGTTGTACAGCATAATTAATGTCACTGAATTGTGCATGTAAAAAATGTTGAAATGGCAAATGTTTTTGTTATATATATCTTTTACCAAAATTAAAAAAAGAAAAAAACCTGGGGACTGGGAGAAGTTTCTGAGGCATATTCAGCCCCTGCCCACCCTAGGATACAATAGTCCTCCCTTGGATTGGGCTAAAGGCCCGGTTTGTGCTGCATCACCCTGGCCCCACGTAGAATCCCCTTCACTGGGCTGCATTTGACATTGGGCACCAGCTTTGCCAAGACCACCTCAGGGCCAGCCTGGAATCCTTAATGAAATGTGCCACCTTGGGTGGGACATCAATCACTCCTCACTCCTCACACTCCCCCACCCAGGGGTCTCAGAAGAAGTTCTCTTTAGAATCCAGGCTCAGGGTGGGCTCTGCTTCCCCTGAAGTGTAGGAAAGTCTGCTCCTTTTTGATCATAGGAATCACACAGTAGATCATATTTCCCTTTTTCTTTTGGCTGCCAGGAGTCTCAGAACCAACTTTGAAGCTTAGCCACAGTAATTATGTAGCCCCTTGTGAGCTGAAGGATTTATTTTCTTTATTTCTGTGGTCTGGGTTTTATCAGTCTGCTTATATCTTCTCTGCTCCTGATTCTCTTTCTGTATTTTATCAGTATTTTTTATTGTGCACTTTCTGTTGTAAGGGTCTTGCCTGCTGTTTAGAACAAATAGGGCTATAAATAAGGAAACAAATACATCTCGCTTCCTTATGACATGTATTTCTGAAAAGGTGTTATTTAGTGTAATAAATGAATTCCACTTCTGCATAAAACCAGTAGTCATGGAGTCAATTCCAACTCATGGCGACCCCATGTGTGTCAGAGTAGACTGTGCTCCATAGGGTTTTCAATAGCTTATTTTTCAGAAGTAGCCCATCAGGGTTTTCATCTGAGATACCTCTGGGTGGTCTCAAACTTCCAACCTTTCAGTTAGCACCCAAACACTTTAACCATTTTAACCACCCAGGGACTCTTTAAAAGAAAGGCCTGGGCCAACAAATATGTAAGGAAACGCTCATTATTATTAGCCGTTAGAGAAATGCAAATCAAAACTACAATGAGATACCATCTCACCCCAACAAGGCTCACATAAATCCAAAAAACACAAAATAATAAATGTTGGGGAGGTTGTAGAGAGATTGGAACATTTATACAGTGCTGGTAGGAATGTAAAATGGTACAACCACTTTGGAAATCAATTTGGCGCTTCCTTAAAAAGCTAGAAATAGAACTATCATACGATCCAGGAATTCCACTACTTGGAATATATCCTAGAGGAATAAGAGCCTTCACACGAACAGATATATGCACACCCATGTTCACTGCAGCACTGCTTACAATAGCAAAAAGATGGAGGCAACCAAGGTGCCCATCAGTGGATGAATGGGTAAAAAATTATGGTATATTCACATAATGGAATATTATGCAACAATTAAGAACAACGACGAATCCGTGAAACATCTCATAACATGGAGGAATCTGGAAGGTATTACGCGGAGTGAAATTAGTCAGTTGCAAAGGGACAAATATTGTATGAGACCATTATTATAAGAACTCTAGATAAAGTTTAAACACAGAAGAAAATATTCTTTGATGGTTATGAAGGTGGGAGGGAGGAAGAGGGATATTCATTAACTAGATAGTAGACTAGGACTATTTTAGGTGAAGGGAAAGACAACATACAATACAGGATGCACAACTGGACTAAACCAAAAGCAAAGAAGTTTCCTGAATACAACCGAATGCTTCAAAGGCCAGAGTAGCAGGGATGGAGGTTTGGGGACCATGGTTTCAGGGGACATCTACGTCAATTGGCATAACAAAATGTATTAAGAAAACGTTCTGCATCCCACTTTGGTGAGGCGTCCGGGGTCTTAAACACTAGCAAGTGGCCATCTAAGGTGTATCAATTGGTCTCAAACCACCTAGAGCAAAGGAGAATGAAGAACACCAAAGACATGTGGTCAAGATGAGCCTGAGAGACAGAAAGGGCCACATAAGCCAGAGACTCCATCAGCCTGAGACTGGAAGAACTGGATGGTGCCCGGCTACCAGTGATCACTACCCTGACTGGGAACAAAACAGAGAATCCCTGATGGGGCAGGAAAACAGTGGGATGCAGATCTCAAATTCTCGTAAAAAGACCAGGCTTAATGGTCTGACTGAGACTAGAGGGACCCTGGAGGTCACGGTCCCCGGACCCTTTGTTAGCCTGACTGGAACCGTTCCCAAAGCCAACTCTTCAGACAGGGATTGGACTGGACTATAAGATAGATAATGATACTGGTGAGAAGTGAGCTTCTTGGCTCAGGTAGACACATGAGACTATGTGGGCAACTCCTGCTTGGAGGTGAGATGAGAAGGCAGAGGGGGACAGGACCTGGTTGCATAAACACAGGGAAAACAGGGTGGAGAGGAGGAGTGTGCTGTTTCATTAGGGGGAGAGCAGCTAGGAGTACATAGTAAGGTGTGTATAACTTTTTGTATGAGACTGACTTGATTTGTAAACTTTCACTTAACACACAAAAAATAAATTAAAAAAAAAAAAAAGACCTGGTGATCTACTTCTGAAAAATCAGTCATTGCAAACCCTACAATCACAATTCTACTCTGACACACATGGGTCACCATGATTTGAAATTGACTCGATGGCAACTAGCAACAACGAAAACAAAGGTAGGAGACTGGCCACATTTGGGGAAGGACAGAGATGAAGGAGATGGGAAATTGTGGGGCAGATGGCCTCAGCAGCCAGAATCAGGTGGCGGGTTTGGGAGGGCGAAGAGGTCAGTGAAGGATTTCTACCCCCCACAAACAATCTTCCCCTGCCCTCCCCATAATCTCTATGGGAGCCCAGAATGAGAGATTGGGGTCACTCTGGGCAGATGCACATGCTGCAATGCATAGGAATCTGAGCCATTTGGGGAGATGGGTAGATATGCACCTCCTGTTCCAAAAGGATAGGGAGTAGTACCCTCAAGTTAGAGGGCCAAGAGGCCACGGGGCTTTTGCCTTCTTGAAGGTAAGGATTGGATGGTTAGGTGTTGCCCTAGATCCAGGTTCCAATCAGTGGGAACAGCTCTTATCCTGCAGGGAGATATAAGCAGGTAGAGAGAAGCAAGGATAGTGAGATAGAGATAGGGGGAGACAGAGGGACAGTGATGATAGAGCCATGGGTGGAGACACAGTGCATCCAGTGTGACCTGAGCCTCCAGCTGCCATTCACACTGTCCTGATCATGGCATCTTTCTACCGGCTCCCAGGAATCCTCTCACTGCTGCTTGTTCTGCACTAGAAACATGGGGCACGGAGCCCCCTTCCCAACACTCCTGACAAGGTCACCTGTACCACAGTCACCCATGTCTCCCCAACCTCACTACCCAGGTCAGGAATCAACTGCTGCAGCTCAACCGTAGTGTCAGCTCCCTCCTCATTCTCTATGTAAGTTACCCCTTCCCATCCCTGGATACCGAGGACAGGGGAGGTGGGGCTGGGGTGACAGGAGTGGGCAGAATTCCTGCAGATACCAGTAGAGGCTGCACTGACCTAGGCTGGTGGAGGGCTGGCCAGGGAGGAGACCTTTTTGGAGATGGAAGGAAAGAAGAGGAACTGGTTAGACCACACCCAGCTTTCCCAACTCCCTACCCCTAGCCCTTTCCAAGGTCAGAAAGCACTTCAGGTGTTAAGATTCCTTCACTACGTGGAGCAAGAGGCAGGTGGAGATACACAAGGGAGGGAAAAGCAGGGACATGTTTAGAGAGGTGGCATGGGGAAGGACTGCGGGCGGTGGATGTCTGGAAGTGAGGGATGCCACCGACAGAGCAACCCCGTATGTGTCAGAGAAGAAATGTACTCCATATGTTTTGCAATGGCTGGTATTTCGCAAGTGGATCACCAAAGCTTTCTTTTGAGGCACTTCTATGTGCACTCGCCTTTCAATTAGCAGCCAAGGGCGTTAACCATGTGCACCACCCAGGGACTACTAATGTTGTTGTTGTTAGGTGCCGCAGAGTAGGTTCCGACTCATAGCGACCCTATGCACAGCAGAACGAAACACTGCCTGGTCCTGCGCCATCCTTACAATCCTTGTTATGCTCAAGCTCATTGTTGCAGCCACTGTGTCAATCCACCTCGTTGAGGGTCTTCCTCTTTTCCACTGACCCTGTACTCTGCCAAGCATGATGTCCTTCTCCAGGGACTGATCCCTCCTGACAACATGTCCAAAGTATGTAAGACGCAGTCTTGCCGTCCTTGCTTCTAAGGAGCATTCTGGTTGGACTTCTTCCAAGACAGATTTATTCGTTCTTCTGGCAGTCCATGGTATATTCGATATTCTTTGCCAACACCAAAATTCAAAGGCGTCAACTCTTCTTCGGTCTCCCTTATTCATTGACCAGCTTTCACACACCATATGATGCGATTGAAATTACCATGGCTTGGGTCAGGCGCACCTTAGTCTTCAGGGTGACATCTTTGCTCTTCAACACTTTGAAGAGGTCTTTGCAGCAGATTTACCCAATGCAATGCGTCTTTCGATTTCTTCACTGCTGCTTCCATGGCTGTTGATTGTGGATCCAAGTAAAATGAAATCCTTGACAACTTCAATCGTTTCTCCATTTATCATGATGTTGCTCATTGGTCCAGTTGTGAGGATTTTTGTTTTCTTTATGTTGAGGTGTAATCCATACTGAAGGCTGTGGTCTTTGACCTTCATTAGTAAGAGCTTCGAGTCCTCTTCACTTTCAGCAAGCAAGGTTGTGTCATCTGCATATCGCTGGTTGTTAATGAGTCTTCCTCCTATCTTGATGCCTCGTTCTTCTTCATATAGTCCAGGATCTTGGATTATTTGTTCAGCATACAGATTAAATAGGTATGGTGAAAGAATACAACCCTGACATACAACTTTCCTGACTTTAAACCAATCAGTATCCCCTTGTTCCGTCTGAACAACTGCCTCTGGATCTATGTAAAGGTTCCTCATGAGCACAACTAAGTGTTCTGGAATTCCCATTCTTCGCAATGTTAATCCATAGTTAGTTATGATCCACACAGTCGAATGCCTTTGCATAATCAATAAAACACAGATAAACATCCTTCAGGTATTCTCTGCTTTCAGCCAGGATCCATCTGACATCAGCAATGATATCCCTGGTTCCACATCCTCTTCTGAAACCGGCCTGAATTTCTGGCAGATCCCTGTCGATATACTGCTGCAGCCATTTTTGAATGATCTTCAGCAGAATTTTGCTTGCTTGTGATATCGTTCTATAATTTCCACATTGGGTTGGATCACCTTCCTTGGGAATAGGCAGAAGTAAGGATCTCTTCCAGTCAGTTGGCCAGGAAGCTGTCTTCCCTATTTCTTGGCATAGACGAGTGAGCACCTCCAGCACTACATCTGTTTGTTGAAACATCTCAATTGATATTCCATCAATTCCTGGAGGCTTGTTTTTCGCCAATGCCTTCAGAGCAGCTTGGACTTCTTCCTTCAGTACCATCGGTTCCTGATCATATACCACCTCTTGAAATGTTCGAATATCAACTAATTCTTTTTGGTATAATGACTCTGTGTATTCCTTCCATCTTCTTTTGATGCTTCCTGCATCGTTTAATATTTTCCCCATGGAATCCTTCACTATTGCAACTCGAGGCTTGAATTTTTTCTTCAGTTCTTTCAGCTTGAGAAACGCCGAGCATGTTCTTCCCTTTTGGTTTTCCATCTCCGGCTCTTTGCACATGTCATTATAATACTTTACTTTGTCTTCTCGAGAGGTCCTTTGAAATCTTCTGTTCAGTTCTTTTACTTCATCAATTCTTCCTTTTGCTTTAGCTGCTCCACGCTCAAGGGCAAGTTTCAGAGTCTTCTCTGACATCCACCTTGGTCTTTTCTTTCTTTCCTGTCTTTTCAGTGACCTCTTGCTTTCTTCATGGATGACGTCCTTGATGTCATTCCACAACTCATCTTGTCTTCAGTCACTAGTGTTCAATGTGCCAAATCTATTCTTGAGATGGTCTCTAAATTCGGGTGGGATATATTCAAGGTCATATTTTGGCTCTCGTGGACTCGCTCTGATTTTCTTCAGTTTCAGCTTGAACTTGCATATGAGCAATTGATAGTCTGTTCCACAGTTGGCCCCTGGCCTTGTTCTGACTGATGATATTGAGCTTTTCCATTGTCTCTTTCCACAGATGTGGTCAATTTGATTTCTGTGTGTTCCATCTGACAAGGTCCATGTATATAGTCGCCATTCCTGTTGGTGAAAGAAGATATTTGCAATGAAGAAGTCATTGGTCTTGCAAAATTCTATCATATGATCTCTGGCATTATTTCTATCACCAAGGCCATATTTTCCAACTACTGATCCTTCTTCTTTGTTTCCAACTTTTGCATTCCAATCGTCAGTAATTATCAGTACATCTTGATTGCATGTTTGATGAATTTCAGACTGCAGCAGCTGGTAAAAATCTTCTATTTATTCATCTTTGGCCCTAGTGGTTGGTGCGTAAATTTAAATAATAGTTGTATTAACTGGTCTTCCTTGTAGGCGTATGGATATTATCCTATCACTGACAGCGTTGTACTTCAGGATAGATCTTGAAACGCTCTTTTTGACAATGAATGCAACATCATTCCTCTTTGAGTTGTCATTCCCAGCATAGTAAACTATATGATTGTCCAATTCAAAATGGCCAATATCAGTCCATTTCAGCTCACTAATGCCTAGGATATCAATGTTTATGCATTCCATTTCATTTTTGATGATTTCTAATTTTCTTAGATTCATACTTCATACATTCCAGGTTCCGATTATTAATGGATGTTTGGTAAAGGCCTTGATTCTTTACCAAGTGCATTCATACCCAGATTTCCATCTGCCTCTCCTGAAGATCCTGAGATGTCTTCAGTGCACAGAGTTGGGTCCCCATGCCATAAGTGGGGAAACAGGCCCAAGAGCTTGCCCTGAGGGTTGGCGGCAGGGCTACAACACCAATTCCTCCCTCCTTGCTCATCTCATCTCTGCCTTCTGCTCCTCGGTACATGGCCCAGGGTGAGCTGTTTCCCACCTACGTGGACAAGCTTTGTGGCCGTGACTTGATGAACTTCCCACCCTTCTATGCCAATAGCATGGAGAAGGACAAGCTGGTGGAGCTGTACCCCATCATCACTTACTTTGATACCTCCTTGGGCAACATCATGGAGGACCAGAAGACCCTCAACCCCAAAGCCCAGAATCTCCATACCAGCTGAGCTCCACGGCAGACACCCTTTGGGGATCCCTCAGCAACGTGCTCTGCCACCTGTGCAACAAGTACTACGTAGGCCACATGGACACATCCTACAGCCCTGACACCTCAGTGAAAACATCTTACAGAACAAGAAGCTGGGCTGTCAGCTCCTCGTGAAGTACAAGCAGTTCATCACTGACCTAGCCCAGGTCTTCTAGGTACAGGATTTTGAAGTGTGTTGTGGATCAAGGGATCTTGGGAGCTGGATCTAGAGGTGGAGGGGGGCTCTCAACGTGGCAGGAGGTCATCACTAAGGCCAAGTGGGGCTGCTGGCGGAACCTGAGGGGCTCCTTGCCAGTCCACTCAACTGAGGTGTGGGCTGGGAGGAAGCCGATCAAGGTCAAAACTTCCACTGGCATGGTCTCGACACTGCGCCAATTAGAAGATGGCATGCCTCCCACTGGAAGATGGCAGCCAGGCACTATGGTGTCAGGCTGGTGAGTGGAGTGAGAGCTAGATTTCTGCCCACATCTGACTCTCAGGTGTGGCTATGAGCAGTGAGCAAACACATTGTCTCCAGTGGCCCTGACTGCAGGACAAGAGAGCAGTTGACAGGTCCTAGAACTGTCCTGGCCCAGCACCCTCGCTCTAAAGATGCTCCTGCACAGTGGGAAGCCCTTTGCGTGCCCCACTCTCCAGTAAGGACACGAGGTCCTGGTATAGGAGGCCTCATGAAGCTGGATCTGTCAGGGGGAGCTGCTGCCCTCTGCTCTGGAGAGGGTGGCATGAGCCCAACCTCCCCCTCCACCCTGACTCAGACCAGGATGCTATGGTCCCCTCCTGCCCCAGCTTCCCCACACCCCCACATGGGTCTGGGCTCTGAAGCAGGGAACCCCAGGCTTTCCATTGAGCTGAGGGCCAGGCAAGTCTAGAAATACTCTCCAGTCTGGGAGCAGGGACAGCTGCTTAGAGGAGAGATTGGGTTTCTTCTCAAACCCTGAGCAGGCAAGCAGTAGTCCTAGCAGTTCAGTCAAATAGGTTATGGTCCTTTGCACTCACTTTGCCCCTTCTGTGTCCTTCTCTGAGCACTTTATTATCCAAGCCCACTGGCTGGTGGGCAGGCAGCAGGGAAGCCCTGAGACTGGGCCCGGGACTAGGAGTTACCTATCCCCATGGCAACACTAGGAGACTCAGCTCCCAGCTCATGGATCACACTCATCTTTGTCTGGGGTCTTGGCCTCCTGCTCTTCCCATCTTTTTGTTCTGTTGGTGGACAGCTCAGGGACAGATAAACTTCTCCAAGATTAGCTACAAGAAAGCCAACCCTGGGAGGTGGGGCCAAGATGTCAGAGTAGGCAGACTCTTCTTGTGGTCCCTTTTACCAAAAAGACACACAAAAAAACAAGTAGACTGATTATACATGACAATCTCGGAGCCCTGAACATCAAAGACAAAGTTGAGGAGTTGGACTGAGAGACAGGGGGAGGGAGAGACAGGTCAGAAGCTGCAAGCATTTTCCAGACTATTCATGCTGGATCAGCCAGCGTCCATGGGCTGAGGCGAGCGGTAACCCTCTGATTGTGTTCTCCACATCAGGAGAAACCAAGCAATGGAGAGCCTGCTCAAGTCTCCAGAACCAGGGAGAAATGGAGCTGAATTGGCAAAAGTTAAGTACAAGCGTCTAACCTACCACTCAGGATTAAAAAACCCTTCCCCCCTCTGGGAAGTACCTCTCTCCCATTTACCTGCCCCCTCCCCACTCTGCTTCAGTCCCAGACTGGCTTCAGCATTTGCTACACTACCATGCACTCCGAGCTATTCTCCCAGTTTTAGAGAGGGAACGAATTAACAAACAGGAAAAAATAATTTGCCAGATCCCCTAATCTGGGACCTCAGGGCAGGCACAGCCCCTTTGCCTAGGCACAGGCATAAGGGGTAATGGATTTTGAAAGCCTTTCACTCTTGCCTAGGCCTCTGTGAGCCCGTTTCAAGAAGCCCTCATTAGCACAGCACAACATGGTATATACCTGAAGCCTATTTTCAAATGCAACAGCTAGGGGGTAGTGGCAGATTCATGACTTTTGACACCACTCTGCCCATTAAGCAGGGTCCTCACCTACCCACATCAGGGGCTTGAGGACTGGTGGCTCCAACCACTCCAGCTAGCCACCCATGACAGGTGTCCAGGAATAAGTGGTGCCTCCCAGTCCTTATTTTTTTCCCAGTCCTTACAGCCCACAGCATTGGATCCTCAAAGTCCAGCTGAAAAACCTACCCACCTATGTGCTCAGGGAACAGGGACACGCCTTCCACCTAGGCACTCAGGGGCAGCTGTCAGCTCCCTACCTTGCTCGGCATATAACCGTCTACTGCAGCCAGAAACCTGTGCCGGCTCCAACCACACCTACTTAGCCCTGCCCGTCTAGGATTGTACGTGACGACCTGCACCATGCACTTGGTGACCAATGACCTGGACACCTGAGCTGAATCCACATAAGAAAAGTAAACAGACTCCTGGGCTCACATACCTAGTAACAGCTCCAACCACCTAGTGACAGGATGTGAGAGCTCCAAAGATACCAATAATCAAGCTAGCTCACACAACCAGCCTATTTGGGCATATCGAAACAAAACAAAACAAGAAGCTAGGACACAGTAAGCAAACACACAATAAATAAATATAATAACTTGTCGATGACTTGGAGACAACAGTCAATATCAAATCACTTAAGAGGCACACCATGATGGCTTAAGCAAATGACCAAAACAAAGAACCAAGAAACATCCTAGAGAAGAGAACTTCTTGGAATTACTAGAGGTAGAATTCAAAACATTAATATACAGAGCTCTTCTTTTTTTTTTCTTCAAGAGATCAGAAAGCAGATCAGGCAAAACGCAGACAAACAAAGGAAAACACAGAAAAAGCAACAGAGGAACTGAAGACGGTTATACGAGAGCATAGCGACCAATTTAAAAGACTGCAAGAATCCATAGAGAGACAGCAAACAGAAATCCAAAAGATTAACAATAAAATTTCAGAATTAGGCAGCTTCATAGAAAGTCATAGGAGCAGAGTTGAGGCAATGGACGTCAGAATTAGTGAGACTGACGATGAAACACTTGACACCAATTTATTTGAGGAAAAATCAGACAAAAGAATTTAAAAAAAAGAAGAAACTCTAAGAATTATGTAGGATTCTATTAAGAGAAATAATGTAGGAGTGATTGGAGTACTGGAACAGGGGGGATAACAGAGAATACAGAGAGAATTTTTGAAGTTTTTTGGCAGAAAACTTCCCTGATACCGTGAAAGATGAGAAGATATCTATCCAAGATGCTCATCAAACACCACACAAGGTAGATCCCAAAAGGTAGTCACCAAGACATATTATAATCAAACTTGCCAAAACCAAAGATAAAGAGAGAATTTTAAGAGCAGCTAGGGATTTAAAAAAAAAAAAAAAAAAAAAGTCATCTACAAAGGACAGTCAATAAGACTAAGCTCTGACTCTCAGCAGAAACCATGAAGGCAAGAAGGCAAGGGGATGACATATATAAAGCTTTGAAGGAAAAAAAATGCCAACCAAGAATTATATATTCAGCAAAACTGTCTCTCAGATATGATGGCAAAATTAGGGCATTTCCAGATAAGCAGAAGTTAAGGGAATTTGTGAAAACCAAACCAAGATTACAAGAAACACTAAATAGAGTCCTCTGGTTAGGAAATCAATAACATAGGTAACAATTCAAGACTAGAACACAGGATAGAATAACCAGGTATCAACCCAGATAGGGAAGTGTCAAAAATAAATCAAGGCTAAAAGACTGAAAATAGGGAAACAGAGAAGTCTATACATAAAAGATGACAACATTAAAACAAAAAAAGAGGGACTGAATAATGTAGTCATAGAACTTTCATATGGAGAGGAAGTCAGGAAGATATCAAAAAATAAAAAACTAATTTAAACTTAGAAAAATAGAGGTATATTTTAAGGTGACCACAAAGGAAACTAACAATCCTACACATCAAAATAAAAACAAGAAAAACATAAAGACTCAACAAATACAAAATCAACAACAATGAAAAAGATGAAAAGAAAATATATAAGGAAAAACAGCTCAGCACAGAAAATTAAGTGGAACAAAGAAACTGTCAACACTACCAAAAAAAAAAAAAAAAAATCATCAAAATGCTAGCACTAAACTCATATCTATCAATAATTACACTGAATGTGTAAATGGGCTAAATGCATCAATATAGAGAGTAGCAGAATGGATTAAAAAATATGATCTAGCTATATGCTGACTACAAGAGACACACCTTAGACTCAAAGACACAAAAAACTAAAACTCAAAGGGTGGAAAAAAATATATCAAACAAACAACAATCAAAAAAGAGCAGGAGTAGCAATATTAACCTCTGATAAAATAGACTTTAAAGTAAAATCCACCACAAAGACTAAGGAAGGACACCATATAGTGACTAAACAGTCAATACACTAGGAGGACATAACTATAATAAATATTTATGCACCCAAGTATAGGGCTCCAAAATACATAAAACAAACTCTAACAGCATTGAAAAGAGAAATAGACAGCTCCACAATAATAGTAGGAGGCTTCAACACACCACTTTTGGTGAAGGACAGAACATCCAGAAAGAAGCTCAATAAAGGCACAGAAGATTTAAATGCCACAATCAACCAACTTGATCTCATAGACATATACAGAACACTCTACCCAACAGTAGCCAAATATACTTTCTTTACGAATGCACATGGAACATTCTCCAGAATAGACCACATATTAGCCATAAAGCAAGCCTTAACAGAATCCAGAAAGTGGAAATATTACAAAGCATCTTTTCTGAACATAAAGCCATAAAAGTAGAAATCGATAACAGAAAAAGCAAGGGAAAAAAATCAAATATATGAAAACTCAACAATAAACAATACCTTGTTTAAAAATTACTGGGTTATAGAAGAAATCAAGGAGGGAATAAAGAAATTCATAAAATCAAATGAGAATGAACACATCCTACCAGAGCTTTTGGCACACAGCAAAAGCAGTGCTCACAGGTCAATTTATAGCAATAAATGCGTACATCCAAAAAGAAGAAAGGGCCAAAATAAAAACATTAACCCTATGACTCAAACAAATAGAAAGAGAGCAGCAAGAAGAAAGCAAATAATAAAAATTAGAGCAGAAGTAAATGAAATAGAGAATAGAAAAACAATTGAAAAGGTCAACAAGACCTAAAGCTGGTTATTTGAAAAGATCAATAAAATCAACAAACCATTGGCCAAACTGACAAAAGAAAAACAAGAAAGGAAGTAAATAACCCGGATAAGAAATGAGATGGGTGATATCACAACAGACCCAACTGAAATTAAAAGAATCATAACTGAATACCATGAAAAATTGTACTCCAACAAATTTGAAAACCTAGAGGAAATGGGAAAAATTTCTAGAAACACCCTACCCTCCTAAACTAACACAAACAGAGGTAACCCAGTGAAACCCAATGCCATCAAACAGAGGTAGAACAACTAAATAAACCTATAAAAAAAAGAAGAGATTGAAGGGGTAATTAAAAAAAAAACCCAGTGCCATCAGAGGTAGAACAACTAAATAAACCTATAAAAAAGAAGAGATTGAAGGAGTAATAAAAAAAAAAAAAAAAAAAAACCAGTGCCATCAAACAGAGGTAGAACAACTAAATAAACCTATATAAAAAAAGAAGAGATTGAAAGAGTAAAAAAAAAAAAAAAAGCCCTGGCCCTGATGGCTTCACTGGAGAATTTTACCAAACTTTCACAGAAGTGTGAACACCACTACTACTAAAGGTATTTCAGAGCATGGAGAACAGGGGAATATTCCCAAACTCATTCTATGAAGCCAGAATAACCCTGATACCAAAACCAGGTAAAGATAACACAAAAAAATAAAATTACAGACCAATATTCCCCATGAACATAAATGAAAAAATCCTCAACAAAATTCTAGCCAATAGAATTCAACAATATATCAAAAAAATAATTCACCATGACCAAGTGGGATTCATACCAGGTATGCAGGGATGGTTCAACATTAGAAAAACAATTAATGTAATCCATCACATAAATAAAACAAAAGATAATAACCACCTTATCTTAATGATTGATGCAGAAAAGACATTTGACAAAGTCCAACATTCATTCGTAATAAAAACTCTCAGCAAAATAGGAATAGAAGGGAAATTCCTCAACACAACAAATGACATTTATACAAAGCCAACAGTCAACATCATGCTAAATGAAGAGAGTCTGAAAGCATTCATCCACCTATAAGCACCTGATATTTGATGAAGGCTCAAAGTCTGTTAAATGGGGAAAAGACAGTCTCTTTAACAAATGGTGCTGGCATAACCGAATATCCATCTGCAAAAAAAAAAAATGAAACAAGACTCATACCTCACACCATGCACAAAAGCTAAGTCAAAATGGATCAAAGAACTTAAACATAAAATCTAAAATGATAAAGATCATGGAAGAAAATATAGGGACAACACTAGGAGCCATAATGCATGACATAAACTGAATAGAAAACAACCAATAATGCACAAACACCAGAAGAGAAATTAGATAACTGGGAGCTCCTAAAAATCAAACACTTCTGCTCATCACAAGACTTTACCAAAAGAGTAAAAGGAGAACCTACGGATTGGGAAAACATTTTTGGCTATCACATATCCGATCAGGGTCTAACCTCTAAAATCTACGAGATACTGCAAAATTTCAACAACAAAAAGGCAAATAACCCAATTAAAAAATGGGCAAAGAACATGAACAGGCACTTCACTAAAGAAGACATTCAGGCTGCTAACGGATATATGAGGAAATGCTCATGATCATTAGCCATTAGAGAAATGCAAATCAGAACTACAGTGAGATACCATCTCATCCCAACAAGGCTAGCATTAATCCAAAAAACACAAAATAATAAATGTTGGAGAGAAGGAGAGACTGAAACACTTATGCACTGCTGGAGGGAACATAAAATGGCAAAACCACTTTGGAAATTGATTTGGCGCTTCCTTAAAAGGCTAGAAAAAGCAGTACTATAGGATCCAGCAATTCCACTCCTTGGAATGTATCCTAGAGAAATAGATACCTGCACACCCACGTTCATCGCAGCACTGTTCACAACAGCAACAAGATGGAAACAACCTAGGTGCTCATCCATGGAAGAATGGATAAAAAATTTATGGTGCGTTCACGAAATACAATATTACACAATGATAAAGAACAATGATGAATCCTTGAAACATCTCACAACATGGATGAATCTGGAAGGCATTATACTTAGTGAAATTGGTCAGTAGCAAGAAGGACAAATATTGTATAAGAACACTATTATAAGAACTCAAGACAAGGTTTAAAAACAGAAGAAAACATTCTTTGATGGTTACGAGGGTGAGGAGGAAGGGAGAGAGGAATTCACTAACTAGATAGTAGACAAGAATCATGTTGGGTGAAGGGAAAGACAACACACTATACATGGGAAGTCAGCACAACTGGACTAAACCAAAAGCTAAGAAGCTTCCTGAACACAACTGAACATTTCGAGGGACAGCGTAGCAGGGGCTGGGGTCTGGAAACCATGGTTTTGGGAACATCTACGACAATTGGCATAACAAAGTTTATTAAGAAAATGTTCTGTATCCCACTTTGGTAAGTGGTGTCTGGGGTCTAAAAAGCTAGCGAGCAGCCATTTAATAGGCCTCAACTGGTCACAACCCACCTGGAGTAAAGAAGAATGAAGAATACCAAAGACAAGGAAAATATTAGCCTGAGAGGCAAAAGGGTCACATAAAAAAGAGGCTCCATCAGCCTGAGACCAGAAGAACTAGATGGTGCCTGGCTACCACCAATGACTCCCCTGACAGGGAACACAATAAAGAGTACCTGACAGAGCAGGAGAAAAATGAGGTGCAGAACTCAAATTCTCGTAAAAAGACTAGACTTAATGGTCTGAGACTAGAGGAACCCCAGAAGATGTGGCCCCTGGAGTTTCTGTTAACCCACAACTAACATCATTCCTGAAGCCAACTCTTTAGACAAAGATTAGACTGGACTATAAAACATTAAACAATACTCGTGAAGAGTGTGCTTCTTAGTTCAAGTAGGTAGATACACAAGACAAAACGGGCAGCTGCTGTCCAGAGGTGGGATGAGAAGGCAGAAAGGGACAGGAGCTGGTTGAATGGAAACGGGAAACTCGAGGTAGAAAGGGGGAGTGTGCTGTCACATTATAGGGATTGCAACTAGGATCACATAACAATATGTGTATAAATTGTTGTATGAGAAACTGACTTGAGCTGTAAACCTTCACCTAAAGCACAATAAAAAAAGAAAAGAAAGCCAACCTTGTCTGAAAGCCAGAATTGGCGACTCCAGAGCCTGGGGCCAGCTGAGTCTCCCATCATCTCATCGCCTTGTGGTTATACCTGTGCTGCCTTCCTTCCCGAACTGCCCCCGACCCCTCGACTCTCCCATCACCCACACCCCGTTCACATCAGCCTGGATTCTGCCCCCAGCCACCTGACACTCCCCTTTCCCATGCCCACTCCAATACAGCCCTGATTCTGTCCGCTAGTCCCTTCTACAGCGCTCTTTCTAGAACCAGCCTGGCAGATCAGCATCCCCTGCGCACAGATCCAGAATTGTCACTATGAGTCGGAATCGACCCAATGGCAACCGTTTCCGGTTTTGTGTGAGAAAGCTGTTCTTTACTTATTGTCTCCTGCTGGTGTTAACCCGCTCCTGGAATCCTGGGTCATACGTCTGGACCGGAGATGATTTTAAGGAGGAGAGGGGGCCCCTCAGTGGAGCAGGGGGCAGGACGGTCATTTTCCACTTTTTTTTTTTAGTTTGCATGTCACTCATCCTCCTCCTCTTCCTCCTCCTTCCCTTCATCTCCCTTGGCTTTACTGGGGCAAATCACCCCCGTCGGAGGCAGTTCAGCCCTGCCTGGCTGGCCCTTCACAATAGACATAGTGTGTGGGACTGGCGCCCTGGAATTGGGAGAGGTAGTCATTTCCCTTTCAATGGTACGGAGGTTGATTTAATGGTACTGGGTGGAGTCCAAGATCTGTTGTTGATGTTGGGTGTCATTAGGTCAATTCGATTTTGTAGCAACCCCACGTGACAGAGTAGAACTGCCCCATAGGATTTTCTTGGCTGTAATCTTTATGGCAACATATCGCCAGGTCTTCTGAGGAGCTGCTTTGTGGGTTCGAGCTGCCAACATTTTGTTTAGTGGCAGAGTGCTTAATATTTGCGCCACCAGGGCTCCTTGCCCATTAAAAAAACTTTAATGTTTTAATTTGTTTTGCTTTTTTTCAATCTCCAGGTTATTCTGTGTGAAGCAAGAGTTGAAAGTCATTGAATTAGGGGGACGTTGTTGTTAGCTTCTGTCAAGTTGGTGCCCTACTCATGGCAACCCCATGTGTTACAGAGTAGAATTGCTCCCTGGGGTTTTCTTTGTTGTAATCTTTATGGAAGCGAACACCAGGCCTTTCTTCCGTAAAACTGCTGGGGTGGGTTAGCAGCCCATTGCAAGCTGCTTGCACCACTCAGTCTCCTTCAAAAGATACAGATGTATCTGAATGTCATTTCCAATCCCCCCATTACCGAAACCCAACCCCAGTTCCCATGCACAATGCTAGCTCAGTGGGACCCACCATGTGGCCTTGTCCTTGGATGTTCCCCACCCTCCCTCTCCATTGGAAAGGACTTCACCTTGGGTGACAAATTCCTGTTTGATGGATGTAGCTGGGGGAATGTTTCATACTGACAGATGACTTGTATGTATTCAATGTCATATTTAAAATATTAATATTTTAAACAAATATTACCCTTGAGTGCTCTGCTTCTGTAAAAAAAAAAAAAACAAAAAACACCTGTATGAGTCCAAATGGTCAATAAATACTCTGAGGCATAGCTGAGAAGGTTGGGTACCGCGAGACTAGGTTAGAAGAAGGGAATGACTAGAACGGAAATAGTGAGAATGCTGATTCAATGTGAAGAATGTAACCAATATTACTGAACAAGACTTGTAGAAACTGTTGAATGGGAACCTGCTTTGCTGTGTACACTTCCACCAAAAATATAACAAAATATTTTTTAATATTTATTTTTTATACTGAAGGAGTGCTGTCTTAGCTATCTAGTGCTGCTATAACAGAAATACCACAAGTGGATGGCTTTAACAAAGAGAAATTTATTTTCTCACAGTCTAGTAGGCTAGAAGTCCAAATTTAGGCCGTCAACTCTAGGGAGTGTTGGCTCTGTGTTGGCTCTGGAGGAAGGTCCTTCTCATCAGTCTTCCCCTGACTAGGAGCTTCTCCACACAGGAACCCTGGATCCAAAGAACGCACTCGGCTCCCGCCACTGCTTTCTTGGTGGTATGAGGCTCCCCAACTCTCTGCTCACTTCCCTCTCTTGTAAGATAAAAGGTGGTAAAGGCCACACCCCAGGGAAACTCCCCTTACATTGGATCAGGGATGTGACCTGAGCAAGGGCCTTACATCTCACCCTAATCCCCCTTAACATAATCTAATCTTGCCTCATTAACCACAAGCAAAGATTAGGATTTACATATCAGATGACAAAATGGTGGATAATCACACAACACGGGGAATCATGACCTAACAAAGTTGGCAAATATTTTGGGGGGACACAATTCAATCTATGACCAATACTTTTTGGTTTCTTGAGAAATTAATAAAGAATCTGCTCTTGGTATGCTCTCCAGAACATATTGATGTGGGAGACAGGGCTGGAGGGCTGGGACCATCTCCACCTTAGCGCCCAGCTGTTGGGGCTCTGCTCAGCAAAGAGCAGGAGAATGGGATAAACGAGCCTCCACCTGCTGAGGGAGCTGGCAGGAGCTAGGGCAGGAGTGGGCGAAGCCTGACACAGGCAGAACCAGCGAGGTGGGTGGCGTCCAGATCATGAGATGCTGCCAAGGAAAGATACGTTTGCTCAAAAGTGGAAGGATTATTTGATGTCTTACATGTAGTACTCGTTCACCACCAGCCCTCACTTAACTCTCATAGTAACCCAGGGAGTCATCATCCCCATTTACCAGAGGTGGAAACCCAGTCTCAGGGAGACTTGCCCAGGGCCACACTGGCAGGGTGTTTTCAGGCCCGTCAGAGATACCACTTTGGCTCCAAATCTCACGCTCTTTCCCCTACATGGAACTTTAGGGACTCTGAAGAAACCAGCTGCTGAGGCCTCTGTCTTCAGTGATGGACCACTGATCACCACTGACAGCAGAGAGAACGGCCGAGAATGTGGTGCAGGAAAGTTCAGGGACCTGTTCAGACTCACACAGGATGCTGGGGCCAGAGTCAGCCTTTACCACTGGGCTATTCCAGGCCTGAGTTACCCTCCTGCAGGGGACACTTCCTCCCCCCTACCTTGCCCCACGTGCACCCCCTTCCCCTGCAAGCTCTTCCCAGCCTCCTGGGACCCCCTTCCTTGGGGGAATGAGATAGGCTGGGACTGGATGGTCACAGACACAAGGGCTCTGGAGCAGCCGAAATCATCTCCCCCATGCCTTGTCTGTGATGGGGTCTGGGAGTCCCCCAGCGGTGAGTCATTTTGGGGATCTGGGCAGCTTTTCTCAGAGTCACCTACTTATTCATTCATGAATGCTTATAAATGTCAAGTCCTGTGCCCAGGTTCTAAAGATGAACAGGACACAGGAGGTGCGTTCTAGAAGCTATTCATAGGCCAGCGGGGGAGGGTGAGTGTGATGGAAGAGGCACACACAAGGTGGGGAGGCCCAGGAGGAGGGAGCTGTGTTCTAGGGGCCAGGAGCGGCATGGGCTGTGGTCCTCTCTGGTCTCTGAGCAATGAAGGACTGGACCAGAGGCCCTGCAGAGCATGGTCCATGGACTGAAGTGTCAGCCTCACTTGGGAGCTGATTAGAAATATGCGATCTTTACCAACCCATCTCCCACCCCCGAATGAAACCAGTTACCATCAAGTCGATTACAACTTATGGTGACCCCATGTGTGTCAGAATAGAACTGTGCTCCACAGGGTTTTCAGTGGCTGATTTTTCAAAAGTAGATTGCCAGGCTTTTCTTCTGAGGTACACTGGGTGGACTCAAACCTCCAACCTTTCAGTTACCAGCCAGGCACTTTAACCATTTGTATCCCCAGAGACTCAGTCCCACCCCTAGACCTGCTGAATGGGAGTCAGCCTTGTGGTAAGGTCCCAGGGATCCCTGTACACACTGAAGTCTGAGAAACGCTGCCGCCGCCCTTCATCTCTCACTCCTCAGGAGTCTAGGACTCTCCCCAAATGCAAATCTTCACAGCAGCACAGGTTAATGCTTGGGAGGAGAGAGACCACAGGGCAGGGACTGGAGCCCTACCCTTAGCTGTTTCTGACTCCGTTTCCCCTTGCTCAGTTCCAGCGTCTCGGCTCTTCCCCTCCTGACTGACTGAATCCCACAGCCAGGCATGTGTCTAAGGAAAATAACACCTATGGAAATTAGTTTTAAATTGCTGAATGATCTCTTGCAGCTGATGATGGAAATTGCCATGGCCAACAGAACTGCTCATTGACGCCCCCTCCCCCTCCACACACACACTCAAGTGGCGCCCAGGGCACGTACCATACCTGTTATACTTAGATTTGCCTACCACACGGCCAACCACACCCAGGTGTCCTTGGCATCCCCTCTGCTCATACGAGACCAGGTTGAAACTTTGCAAAACAAAACTTGACTAGGAAACTAGAGAAAACAAAAGAAATGCAAAGGCCAGAATGAGAAAGAATGACAGACCCCGACTGCCAGCCTGTGGGGCAGAAGGGCCATGGGCACTCTGGTCCCAGGTTCTTGCCCTCGCTCCATCTGGAAAACTCTCTGGTCCCAAGGAGAGGGCAGGAGCTCTGTTGTCTCCCCTCCCTTGGCCATAGAGAACAAAGGACTGGAAATAGGTGGCTGGGTCATCCTCCAAACGGGAGGCAAGAAAACTCACTTAGAGGGAGGAAGGGGCACTACCAGGGTGCCTAGGTCCTCGCCCTGGCTCTGCCTTGTCCCATCCTGTGACCACGAGTAGGTGACCCTCTCAGGTGAGTTCAGCTCTCTTATTGGTGAAATCGCGAGAGTAGTAATCCTTCTAAGGCTGCTGGAAGGATCCTGTGAGCAGGGAGACAGGAATACTCCGAGGAACGGGACCCAGCCCACCTACCACAGGGGAAATTGACAAAGCCAAGTGAATCTCACACACCTGTATCCTCTCGCAGGGGAAGGAGCCACTCTCTCTCTGTGCATGCAGGATTCTGACAGCTCTGATCCAAGACCATAGGCCAGGTTGATGGGGAAGGGGAACAGGAAGGACCACCCTCCCAGCTGATTCCCCCTCTGCCTCAGGTGTCCTGATCCTAGGCTGGGAGGAGACCTGACAGACAGGCCTCCTGTCCTTGTAGTGGTAGCGTAACAGCCCAGGTCCCCACCTGGGCCTTTTCCCATCTGGGCTCTTGGGCAGGCTCAACAGGACAGCAGGACCCCCAACACCAACAGCTACCCCACCAGATACATAAGCCCACGGTCTCTGCAGGCCCTGCACTTTGCAGTTTACAAGGCATTTTCTTACCCATCCATAGCTCCTCCCAACCACTGTGTGAAGGTGGGTTTGGGTTACTGTTTCCATTTACAGGTGAGGAAACTGAGGCCCAGGGAGGCTAAGGGGCCATCCTGACATCACTCAGCTCATGAGAGATGCTTCTCATGCTCGCTCATCATCATGTTCTCTCTGTCATCCATCCACTCACTGGGTCAAGCCTGGTGAGGGCCTCCCTTTGCATCCAAGGAACTCAGTGTTTGTGGTAGATGAAACAGAAGCCTCCAGGTTACCTCACCCCTAAATTGAAAGACTATGCAAAAGGGGAGTCTCTGGGTGGTACAAACAGTTAACATGCTTGGCTACTAGCTGAAAAGTTGGAGGTTCAGCCCCACCCAGAGGCTCCTTGGAAGAAAGGCCTGGTGATATACTTTTTTTTTAATTGTGCTTTCGGTGAAAGTTTTCAGCTCAAGTTAATTTCTAATTAAAAAATGTATACACATATTGTTTTGTGACATTGGTTGCAATGCCCAGAATGTGACAGCATGCTCCCCCTTTCCACCCGGGGTTTCCTGTGTCCAGTCTTCCAGTCCCTGTACCTTTCTGTCTTCTCATCTTGCTTTAGGGAAGGAGTTGCCCACTTGGTCTCACATAACCAACGGCACTAAGAAGCAGCTCCTCATGTGTGTTATTATTATTATTATTTTTTATAGACTTGTCTAATCTTTGTCTGGAAAGTGGACTTCAGGAGTGGTTTCAATTTTGAGTTAGCAGAGTGTCCTGGAACCATAGTCTCGGGGGTTTGGTGATTTACTTTTGAAAAATCTGCCATTGACAACCCTGTGGAGCACAGGTCTACTCTGACATACGTGAGTTCACCATGATTCACAATCGATTCCATGGCAACCAACAAAAACAACAAAAGTAGGCATGTGGGCCACATTTGGGGAAGGATAGAGATAGAGGAGAGAGAAATTAAGGTGGGGGGCAGCAATTGGCCTGGGAGACCCAGAATTAGGTGGCAGGCTTGGCAAGCTTAAAAGGGTCAGTGAAGGATTCCCCTTGCAATGGCCCCTATGGGACCCCAAATTAGGGGATTTAGGTCACTGTGGGCAGGTGTTTTTGAAGCAGTGCTTAAGACCTGGGCCATCCCAAGAGATGGGAAGATAGGGAGATGGGAAGACAGGGAGATGGGAAGATAGGGAGATGGGGAGATAGAGAGATGGGGAGATAGATGCCTTCTACTCCAATAGGATGGGGAGTGATACCCTCACGTCAGAGTGCCAGGGGGTCATTGGGCTTTTGCCTTCTTGAGGGAAAAGATTGGATGGTTGAGTATAAGCCTAGATCCAGGTTCCAGTCGGTGGGAATAGCTGGTGTCCTGCAGGGAGATATAAGTAGGTGAGAGAAGCAGGAATAGTGAAATAGAGGGAGACAGAGATGGTGGCCATAGAGCTGTAGGTGGAGACGCAGTGCATCCAGCGTAACCTGAGCCTCCAGCTGCCGGTCCCACCGTCCTGATCATGGCAACTTTCTGCCACCCTCAGGAATTCTGTCATTGCTGCTTGTTCTACACTGGGAACGTGGGGCGGGGAGCCCCCTTCCCAACAGTCCTGACAGGACCACCTGCACCACACGTCACCCATGTTCCAGCA
This sequence comes from Loxodonta africana, assembly GCF_030014295.1. Classification (NCBI taxonomy): domain Eukaryota; kingdom Metazoa; phylum Chordata; class Mammalia; order Proboscidea; family Elephantidae; genus Loxodonta; species Loxodonta africana. The sequence goes on along the minus strand of NC_087360.1, from coordinate 26,067,014 downwards.
ACCTCAGATTCCAGATCAGGAATCAACTGCTGCAGCTCAACAGTAGTGCCAGCACCCTCTTTATTTTCTGTGTAAGTTACCCCTCCCACCCCCCGGGACTGAGGAAGGAGGGTGTGGGCCTGAAGTTGGAGAAATGGGCAGAATTCCTGCAGATATCAGTGGAGCCTGCACTGACCTGGGCTGGAAGGGAAAGCAGCGGGAGGGGGTGCTGTTTACACCACACCCAGCTTTCCCCACGCCCACTCCCAGCTCGGACTGGAATCGACTTTCCCAGGGTTAGGTCGGGACAGAGCTCTGATGAGAATGTATTGGGCCTGGCACTTCAGGTATTAAGATTCCTCCACCATGTGGAGGGAGAGGCAGATGGAGATACACAAAGGAGGGAAAAGGCATGGAGGTGTTCAGAGAGGTGTCTTTGAGAAAGACAATGAGCAGTGGGTGTCTGGGTGCAGAGAGATACCCAGGTGGGTGAAAGGACAAGTGTGTGTGGTGCACCTCTGAAGGTGAGGTACCCAGGTTTTGTTTCTTTCCCCATATGACAGGATAATTAACAAAACAAAACCAGTTGTTACTGCATCAGTTCAGACTCATTGTGACCCCATGTGTGTCAGAGTAGAACTGCACTCCATAGGGTTTGCAATGGTTGATTTTTTTTGAAATAGATTGCCAGGCCTTTCTTCTGAAGCATCTCTGGGTGGACTTGAACTCCCAACCTATCAGCTAGAAGCTGGGTACATTAACCATTTGACCAGCCAGGGGTTCCCAATACTAATAATAAGTAATAATATCAGTCTTTACATGTCCTTACATAACCAAGTGCGTTCACACCCAGATTTCCATCTGACGATCCTGAGATGGCACGGAGTTGGGTCCTCAGGCCATAGGTGGGGAAACTGAAGCCCAAGAGCTTGCCCCAGAGGAGGGTGGCAGGGCTGGAACACTGAGCCTGCCTCCTTGTTCACCTCCCTTCTTCCCTCTGCTGCTCAGTACATGGACCAGGGTGAGCCATTCGCTATCAAAGTAGGCAAGCTGTGAAGCCCTGATACAATAGACTTTCTGCCCTTCCATGCTGATGGCATGGAGAAGGACAGGTTGGTGGAGGTGCATTGCATTATCATGTACCTTGGCACTTCCCTGGGCAGCATCACCCAGAACCTCCACAGCAAGCTGAGCTCCATGGGGCATATATTTCAGGGGCTCCTCAGCAATGTGCAAGGCCACCTGTGCAATGAGCGCCATATGGGCCATGTGGACACGTCCTACAGCCCTTATACCTCGGGCAAGAACATCTTACAGAAGAAGCTGAGCTGTCAGCTCCTGGGGAAGTACAAGCAGGTCATTACCAAGCTGTCCCAGGCCATCTAGGCACAGGATCTTGAAGTGTGCTGTGGATCAAGGAATCTTGGGAGTGGGATCTAGAGGTGGGGGGCTCTCATTGTGGCAGGAGGTCACCACTAAGACCAAGGGGTTGCTGGCAGAACCTGAGGGGCTCCCTGCCCGTCCATTCCACTCCAGGTGGGTTGGGGTGGAGCTGAATGGGGTCAAAACATCCACAGGGAGGGTGTCCATACTGTGCCAGTTAGAAGGTGGGGCCCCTTCCTCTGAAAGATGAGAGCCAGGCACAAAGGTGTTAGGCTGGCGAATGGAGCGCGAGCTGGACTTCTGACCCCAGATGAGCCTCGGGTGTGGCTATGGGCAGTGAGCAAACAGGTCCTCTCCGGTGGCCCTGACCTCAGGGCAAGGGATTAGTTGAAGGGTCCTGGAACTGTCCTGACCCAGCACCCTCCCCACAAAGATGCTCCTGCACAGTGGGAAGCTTCTTGGGGGGTCCCAAACTCCAGTGAGGACTTGATTGTCTGGCTGAGGAGAACTCAGGAAGCTGGAATTGTGTGGGGGAGCCACTGCCCTTGCTTTGGAGAGGGCAGCATGAGGCCCCCGACTCTCACCAGGAAGCTGTGGTCCCCTCCTGCCCAGTGTCCCCACCCAGGTCTGGGCTCTGAAGCAGGGAACCTGATCCCTTTCTTTGAGCTGTTGGGCAGGCAAGTCTAGAAAAGCCCTCCAGTCTGGGAGTGGGGACAGCTGCTAAGAGGAGTGGGGACTGGGCCAAGAGGTGTCTGCCCACAAAGTAAGACTAGTATGTGGAGACTCAGCTCTGAGCTCATGGGTCATAATTGCCTTTGTCCAGAATCTCAGCCTTTTGCTCCTTCCCATCTCTCTGCTCTGTCAATGAACAGCTCAGGGCTGGCTGACCTTCTCCAAGCTGAGTTACAAGAAAGACAACCTCATCTGAAAGCCAGAATTGGTCATTCCAGGCCCTGGGGCCTGCTGGGTCTCCCATCATCTCATCACCTTATGGAAACATCTGTGCTGGGCACAGCTGGGCAGCCTCCCTGCCAAACATGCCCCCTGACCCCTCAACTCTCCCCTCGTCCATGCCCCCTCCATCCCAGCCCTGATTCTGCGCCCCAGTCTCCGTCCACAGTACCCTTTCTAGAACCAGTCTGGCAGATCAGCATTCTCTGAGCACACGTCCTGAATTATTGAGACTTCCTGTGAAAAAGCGGCTCTTTTCTCATTTTATCCTGCTGGCATTGACCCACTGCTGGCATCCTGGGTCATGTGCCTGGGCCAGAGATGATTTTAAGGAGGAGAGGGTGGTCCTCAGCAAAGGAAGGGGTAGGACAGTAATTTTCCAGTCATATATTTTAAAAAATTTTAAGGAAAATCTTCTTTGTCTCTCCTCCTCTTTCTCTTTCTCCTGACCCTACTGGGGTGACCTCTCCCCTGACAGAGGCAGTCCAGCCCTGTTCGGCTGGCCCCCCACAATAGACATAGCGTGTGGGGCTAGAGCCCTGGAATTGAGAGAGGTGGCCATTTACCTTCAGACGAGTCTTAGTTATCTTGTGCTGCTGTAACAGAAATATCACAAGTGGGTGGCTTTAACGAGCAGAAATTTATTTTCTGGCTGTCACAAGGTTAGAAGTCCAAAATCAGGGCACTGGCTCTAGGGGAAGGCTTTCTGTCTGTCAGCTCTGATGAAAGGTCCTTCTCTCTTCAGCTTGTGTTTCTTGGTTCCTTAGAGATCTCCATGTGGCGTGGCATCTATCTGCCCTCACCTCTGCTTGCTTCTCTCTGCCTAATCATCTTGGGTTATATCTTAAAGGTGATTGGCTTAAGACTCAGCCTATACTGATATGGCCTCATTAACGTAATAAAGAAGACCCTATTCCTAAATCTGACTATATCCACAAGTATATTAAAAAACAACAACAACAACAAGCAAACCCGTTGCCATCGAGTCAATTCCGTCTATAGCGACCCTATAGGACAGAACAGAATTGCCCCATAGGGTTTTGAAGGAACGGCTGGTAGATTAGAACTGCTGACCTTTCAGTTACCAGTTAACCATTGCACCACCAGGGCTCCAACCATAAGTACCAGGGTTGGGAATTACAACACATATTTTGGGGGGACACAATTCAATCCATAACAAGACAGTATAGAGGTTCCAATTTAATTAGTCGTGGGTGGAGTCCAAGTTTTATTGTTGTTGGGTGCTGTCAAGTCAATTTTCTACTCACAGCAACCCCATGTGACAGAGTAGAACTGCCCCCATAGGGTTTTCATGGCAGTAAACTTTACAGAAGTAGATTGCCAGGTCTTTCTCCAGCAGAGAGACCAAGTGGTTTTGAAATGCCAACCTTTCCATTAGACGCCGAATGCTTAACCTTTGTGCCAATAAGGCTCTTTCCCTAAGTTTTAGTATTTTTTTCTGTTTGTTTGTGTTATTTTTTCAATCTCCAGGTTGTGGCTGGACGTGGGGTGAAATTCAGCCAGACAGGCTGGGAAGGGCTGAGATTCTGGACCTGAGGTTGAGGATAAGGGGTCAGAAGCAGCTGGGGTTCGGGCTTCCGGCCCTGCCTGGTGGCCTCTCCCCTCCCAAGCAGCTGTCTTCGCTGCCCATGGTGATTTGCATTTGGGGAAAAGTCACAGGCTCATGAGCAGTGAAAGATAGAGGGGCTACACAGCAGTGTTTCTCAGACTGTAGTGTGCACAGGGATCCTTGGGACCTTACTAAAAGGATCTGGGGGTTGGCTGAGTCCCTGGGTGCTGCAAATGATTAAGGTGGTTGGCTGCTAACCAAGAGGTTGGAGGTTTGAGTCCATCCAGAAGCACCACGGAAGAAAAGTCTGACAATCTGCTTTTGAAAGATCAGCCATTGAAATCTCCATGGAGCTTAATAACAACAAAAGTAAATAAAACAAGCAAACAAAAAAGAGACAGCAGGGTTTGTTTTGTGGGGCGGGGTGGGGGAGGTGATGGAAATGTCCTAAAATTAGGTTGTGGTGATGGTTGTACAACTCTGTAAATGTACTAAAATTCATTGAACTGTGCACTTATAAAAGGTGAATCTTGTGATATGTAAATTATATATCAATAAAACTATTTAAAAGAAAGCCCTATGGAACACAGTTCTACTCTGACACACATTGGGTCGCCACGAGTTGTCAACTCGATGGCAACTGGTTTTGTCTGGGCCTTTTTAGGAGATGGGGGCAGCAAGATTGTGCTTTTCTAACCAGCTTCCAGGCAAGGCTGACATGATGGGTCCACGAATCACGCTCTGCAGGGCCTCTGGTTCAGCCCCCCTGAGCCCTGAGGAGTTGCCTTGCCCTAGTCTTCTACCCCAGAGGGTTTGTTACTTTTGTCCAGGTTGATTAACATTTCCTGGGTAAGCTGTAAACAACTCGTGGTTTAATACATTTTGTCTGGTCCTGGATGACAGCCTGCCCTGTGATTGGTATGTGCCTTGCAGGGATTGGTCAATAGGCTATGCAAATGAAGTGTCTGTGGCCTACCGAGAGGGGCTTGGTCAGTTTGTGGCCTTGGTGGGAGGGCCTTGCCTTGAAATTGACAAGGTGTTTGTATATATATGCAGCCAACCCCAGAGAAAAGAAGCAGAGAGTGAGAGAGCAGAGGCAAGGAGCCTCCTAAAAGAAGTGTAACATGGGTCAAAAGTTGAAACACTGAAGACATCAGGAGGCCCAAAAGGGACCCTGTGGCAGAGCCAGTGGTGACAGATGGCAGGCCAAGAAGAGCCTGTCCTGAGAGAGCTGAGATGAGGTCTGCACAGCTGAAGGGAGCTGAGAGAGCTTTCTTGCACTGAAAATAATGAGACTTGCCTACATGCTCTCTGATCGTAATCCTGAGAAGCGGCCTATTGATCCTGATCCAGGTTGTGCCCTCTCGCTTCCTTAATAAACCAGTTAACTGTAAGTATGGTCTGTGAGTTCTATGTGGTCATTGCAATGGATTATCAAACCTAGAAGAGAAGTAGAGAGTGCCGTGGGAGGCACAGCTGGTGTCAGAATTGGTAAAAAAGTTGGAGAGTGAATGTATGTCTGATCTCTTCCTCATGGGAATCGGCCTTGGGCTGATCTTGAACTTAGTCATTACACCCTCCCCATCACCACCCCCTGAAGTTAAACAGGTTCGAACACTACAACTACCACCATTTCACACCTATTCATCCACAGGACTGGACACTTAAAAACATTCCTGGATGAACAAGTACGTAACTCAGAAAAGCTGCCCAGATCCCCAAAATGAACTGCAGCTGGGGGACTCCCAGACCCAACCACAGACAAAACATGGGGGAGAAAATAGGGCCACTCCAGAGCCCCTGTGTCTGTGGCCATTCAGTCCCAAACTATCTCGTTCCCCCAAGGAAGGAGGTCCCAGGAGGCTGGGAAAAAGTTTCAGTGGTTGGGGGTCTTCACGGTGTGAGGCAGCAGGGAGGACGTGTCCCCTGCAGGAAGGCAGCTCAGGCCTGAAAAAGCACAGTGGAAAAGCCCTGGCTCTGGCCCTAGAGTCCTGTGTGAGTTTGAGCAGGGCCTTGAACGTTCCCGCACCACATTCTCAGCTGTTGTCTTTGATGTCGTTGGTGATCAGTGGTCCATCCTCAAAGACAGAGGCTTCAGCAGCTGGTTTCTGAAGTTCCATATAGGGAAAAGAGAATGATATTTGGAGCTAAAGCGTCTTAAACACTCTGCCAGTGCGACCCTGGGCAAGTTGCTTCATTTCCCTGGGCAAGTTGCTTCATTTCCCTGGGCCTCAGTTTCCCAATCTGTTAAATAAGGATAATGATTCAAGGGTTACTATGAGAATTAAGTGAGGGTTGGGGGTGAACGAGCTGACTACGTGTAAGATATCAAATAATCCCCCCAATTTTGAGTAACTGTCCCTTTCCTTGACAGCATCTCATGATCTGGACACTGCCTACCTCCCTGGCTCTGTCTGTGCCCAAAGTCTGCCAACCCCTGCCCGTGCCCCCACCAGCACCCTCGCCCAATGGAGACACCTTTTTCCCACCCTCCTGCCCTTTGCCAAACACAGCCTCACTCAACTGGGTGCTCAGGAAAGAATGGTCCCAGCCTTCCATCTCACACATCAATAGACTCTGGAGAACATGCCCAAAGCAGGTTATTTATTCTCTTTTTTCTAAAAAAAATCAAAAAATATTCCTTCCTTATAAAAAATAAACACTTTAAACATGACATTGAATACATTAAAAGAAAAAATCATGTGTCAGCTTGAAGCATTTCCCCAGCTACATTCATCAAACAGGAATTTGTCACCCAAGGTGAAGTCCTTTCCAGTGGAAAGAGAGGACGCAGAACATCTAAGGAGAAGGCAGCAACACGGTGGGTCCCACTGGGTAAGTAGTGTGCATGCAAATAAGGGGGCAGGATGATGATTCTAAAATAAGAATTTCTATACCATTTGAGGAAACCCTGGTGGCGTAGTGGTTAAGTCCTATGGCTGCTAACCAAAGGGTCAGCAGTTTGAATCTGCCAGGCGCTCCTTGGAAACTCTATGGGTCAGTTCTACTCTGTCCTATAGGGTCACTGTGAGTCGGAATCGACCCGACGGCACTGGGTTTGGGTTTTTTTTTTTTATTTGTACCATTCGAAGGTAAATGACTGCCTCTCCCAATTCCAGGGCTCCAACCCCACACACTATGTCTATTGCAGAGGGCGAGCCAAGCAGGGCTGGACTGCCTCTGTCAGGGGAGAAGCTGCCACCATAAGGTCCAAAGGAGTCGAGGGGAAGGAGGCAGGAGAGGAGGAGGAAGAGAGAAAAGCAAACTATGACAAAGGCGAGTGTGGTTCAGGAGCTCAGAGCTGACCCATGAGTCTCTACATCCTAGTCTTATTGTGGGCACGGCAGTGCTATTTTGTTTACATTTTTATTTTTGGTACCATATAAGGTCTCCAGTACTCCTGTCTTAAAACACTTCAAAATGACTGTCCCACCGCATCCTCTGTTTTAGGGGTGCCCCTGCTCCTCCTTAAAGTCATCTCTGGCCCCAGGATAGGACCCAGGACACCAGGATTGGGTCAACACCAGCAGGAGAAAATGAGAAAAGAACAGATTAATACCCAACCCGCACAACACTTTTTCACACAAAGGCTCAATAATTCAGGAATTCATCATGCATAAGGGGTGACTGATTCTGGAAAGCATAACTTGAATGGGTACAGAGGGGCAGAATCGGGGCTGGAGTAGAGGGAGCATGGACGGTGAGAGAGATGAGAGGTCAAGGGGCTTGGCAGGAAGGAAGGCAGCCCAGGTGTGCCCACCACAGATATTTCTACAAGGTGATAAGGTGATGGGAGACCCAGCAGGCCCCAGAGTCTGGAGTCACCAATTCTGGCTTTCAGACAAGGTTGGCTTTCTTGTAGCTCAGCTTAGAGAAGGTCAGCCAGCTCCAAGCTGTCCACCGACAGAGTAGAGTGATGGGAAGGGCAGCAGACCAAGATCCTGGACAAAGGTGAGTGTGACCCATGAGATCTCTACATCCTAGTCTTGCCATGGGGACAGATAACACTTGTCCTGGAGCCCAGCGTTGTAGCTGCCTGATACCTTCCTGTAAGCAGGTGGGCACTGATAAAGTGCTCAGAGAAGGACAGAGAAAGGGGCGAAATGAATGCAAAGCATAATAGCATACATTTTACAGCTGGGTTCTGCCCATCTGCTCAGGGTTTGAGGAGAAGCCAAGGGCTAAGGCCTGGCCCAGGCTCCTAGGTAGAGAGCCATCTTATTATTAATGTTGTCTAGGCAGCAAGAAGGGGAACTAACTTTGCCACTTAAAGCACCAATCAAAAAAAAAAAAACAAAAAAACCCATTGCCATCGAGTCGATTCCGATTCATAGCGACCCTATAGGACAGGGTAGAACTGCCCGATAGAGTTTCCAAGGAGCACCTGGCAGATATGAACCGCTGACCTCTTGGTTAGCAGCCATAGCACTTAACAACTACGCCACCAGGGTTTCCCCTAAGTTAATATAAATAAGATATTATAATAAATACACAGTCATGCTGGGCCAGATACTCAGCACTCTTCCAGATCCCAGGCTCCCCTGAAACCCTGACTTCAAGTTCTGCTGTCCGCTTATCTAGGGACCAGAGACCACCACTGGTACCCCTCAAGTACCTTCCTGTGACCTCATAGGGCCTCCATAGCCTTGGCTGTGAGCTGCCACTTTGAACCACCCCATTCCTGCCCTTATAGGCCCTTGCTCAGAAGGAGGACTCTGGGTCTGCCTCAGAACCTCCTCACTTAACTTTACATCTGCCCCTGGTCCACCCACCTCCGCTAACCCCTGTCCAGGTCCAGCACCAGACACTTGCCATCTCAGGCTGCAGGAATGCCTATAGGGAAGAGGAAGGAGAGCCTAGGAAACCTTCCATGCCTTTCTTCTTCAGGTTCAAACACAGCTCTCTACCTCCCCAAGAGCTCTTTCACACTGAATGCGAGTGACTTCCTTCTGGAACCTTCCACCCAATAGTCCCTAGGCCTGAGCTCTCCAATCACTCTCATGAGAATACAGCATCCCATCCCAGAGGTGCCTTCTGTACATTTCACATGCAACGCTTTAGGGACAAGAAGTTCCCTGGGATTCCAACACCTCATATCCCAACCAAGCCTTCCAAAGTCTCCATAAGAGGAGGGTGATAGTGATCAACCACCTCGGGGCTGAGCAATTGCCCTGATCCCTGCTCTATTCCCTGTGGTGAGGACCCCCAGAGACAATTTTTTGCTCACAGACCAGATGTTGGGCTGGAGAGTAGAGTGGAGCTGGACTTCTGTCCCCACTTCACCCTCCACTCACCAGAAGGACATCTGGGTGCCTGGCTGCCATCTGTCAAGGGAAGGGGCTCCACCTTTTGATGGGCACAGTATTCAGGCCCTGTCTGAGGAAATTTTGCCTCTGTTCAGCTACATTCCAGCTCACCTCTCAAGAGAGTGGACTTACAGGAAGCCCCTCAGGTTCTGCAAGCAACCCCACTTGGGTATAATAACGACCTTCTGCAACACTGCGAGAGTATTCTATCTCTAGATTCCACTCCCAAGATCCCCTGATCCACAGCACACTTCAAAATACTGTGCCTAGAAGGCCTGGGCCAGCTTGCCAGTGACCTGTTTGGACTTCCCCAGGAGCTGAAAGCCCAGCTTCTTATTCTGTAAGAAGTTCTTGCTCAAAGTGTTGGGACTGTAGGACGTGTTCACCGTGGCTCACGTGGTGTTCGTTGCATAAGCAACAGAACACATTGCTGAGAAGCCCCTATGGGGTGTCCACCGTGGAGCTCAGTTTGCTCCTGTCTGGAGAAGAGATGAGAAGGCACAGGGGGACAGAAGCTGGCTGAATGGACATGGGAAATAGAGGGTGGAGAGAAGGTGTGTGCTGTCTCGTTAGGGGGAGAGCAGCGAGAAGTACATAGCAAGGCATATATAAATTTTTGTATGAGAGACTGACTTGATTTGTAAACTTTCACTTAAAACACAATTAAAAAAAAATCTGTTAGAAGTAGACAAGTGAAGAAGGAAAATTGCCAAGGAGAAGACTAGAGAGGTGCTTTGAAAGAGAATGATTGCAAAGGCAAGGGGCCTTAGTCAAGCCCCTGGGGTATACTGATCAAACCCTTTACTATGTTTGACCCTCTTAGTGATCATTCTGAGAAACTCAAAAGTGAAGAATTCTGTACTGTGCTATTCAATAATTTTATCAGAAAATGTATGCCCACTACCCTAAAACCCCACTAAATGAATGTTTCTTTGTCTGGTGCCAGAAGAAAGGAAATAATAAAAATTAGAGCAAAAATAAACTGAATAGAGAATAGAAAAACAATTGAAAGAGTCAGCAAGACCAAAAGCTGGTTATTTGAAAAGATCACAAAGTTGATAAACCATTGGCCAACCTTACAAAAGAGAAACAGGAGAGGAAGCAAATAACCCAAATAAGAAATGAGATGGGCAATATCACAACAGGCTCAAATAAAATTAAAAGAATCATAACAGAATACTATGAAAAATTACACTCCAACAAATTTGAAAACCTAGAGGGAACGGACAAATTTCTAGAAGCATATTACCCACCTAAACTAACTTAGAACAACTAAGTAAACCTATAACAATAGAAGAGATTGAAGAAGTAATAAAAAAAAATACTCCAAACAAAGAAAAAGTTCTGGCCCTGTTGGCTTCACTGCAGAGTTCTACCAAACTTTCAGAGAAGAGTTAACACCAGTACTACTAAAGGTATTTCAGAGAATGGAAAAGGATGGAATACTCCCAAATTCATTCTATGAAGCCAGAATAACCCTGATACCAAAGTCAGATAAAGGCACCACAAGAAAATTACAGACCAATATCCCTCATGAACATAGACGAAAAAATCATCATCAAAATTCTAGCCAATAGAATTCAACAACATATCAAAAAAATACTTCATTATGACTAAGTGGGATTCATACTAGGTTTGCAGGGATGGTTCAACATTAGAAAAACAATCAATGTAATCCAACACATAAATAAAACAAAATACAAGAACCACCTGATCTTATCAACTGATGCAGAAAAGGCATCTGAAAAACTCCAACACTCATTCGTGATAAAAACTCAGCAAAATAGGAATGGAAGGGAAATTCCTCGACATAATAAAGGGCATCTACACAAAGCCAACAGCCAGCATCATCCTAAATGGAGAGAGTCTAAAAGTATTCTCCTTCAGAACAGGAACCAGACAAGGATGCTGTTTATCACCACTCTTATTCAACATTGTGCTGGCTGTCCTAGTCAGAGCAATAAGGCAATAAAAAGAAATAAGTGCATCCAAATTGGTAAGGAAGATGTAAAGGTATCCCTATTCACAGGTGATATGATCTTATACACAGAAAACCCCAAAGAATCCACCAAAAAAAAAAACTACTGAAATTAATAAAGATTCCAGAAAATTATCAGGAAATAAGATAAACATACAAAAATCACCTGAATGCCTCTACACCAACAAAGAGAACTTTGAAAAGGAAATTACCAAACCAATACCATTTTCAGTAGCCCCCAAGAAGATAAAATACTTAGGAATAAACCAAACCAGAGATGTAAAAGACTTATACAAAAAAAAAACTACAAGACACTACTGCAAGAGATCAAAAGAGACCTATATGAGTGGAAAAGCATACCTTGCCCATGCATAGGAAGAGTCAACATTGTGAAAATGTCAATTCTACTCAAAGCAGTCTACACATACAACACAATCCCAATCCAAATTCCAGTGGCATTTTTTAACTAGATGGAGAAACAAATTATCAACTTTCCATGGAAAGGGAAGAGGCCTCAGATAAGTAAATCATTACTGAAGAAGAACAACAAAATGAGGAACCTCACACTACCTGATTTTAGAACCTATTATACCATCACAGTAGTCAAAACAGCCTGGTACTGGTACAACAACAGACACATAGATGAATGGAACAGAATTGAGAATCCAGCCATAAATTCATCCACCTATGAGCAGCTAATATTTGGCAAAGGCTCAAAGTCCATTAAATGGGGGAAAGACAGTCTTTTTAACAAATGGTGCTGCGAAAAAAGAAACAAGACCTGTACCTCACACCATGCACAAAAACTAACTCAAAATGGATCAAAGACCTAAATATAAAATCTAAAATGATAAAGATCATGGAAGAAAAAATAGGGACAGCACTAGCCCTAATACATGGCATAAACAGAATACAAAACATGACTAACAATGCACAAACACCTGAAGAAAAACTAGATAACTGGGAGCTCCTAAAAATCAAACACTTGTGCTCATCAAAAGACTTCACCAAAAGAGTAAAAAGAACTTACAAACTGGAAAAAAAACATTTGGCTATGACATATCTGATAAGGATATAATCTCTAAAATCTCCAAGATACTGCAACACCTCAACAACAAAAGAGACAAATAACCCAACTAAAAAATGGGCAAAGGATATGAACATGCACTTCACCAAAGAAGACATTCAGGAGGCTAACAGATACAAGAGGAAATGCTCACGATCATTAGCCATTACAGAAATGCAAATCAAAGCTGCAATGAGATATCATCTCAACCCCAAAAGATTGGCACTAACTCAAAAAACAAAATAATAAATGTTGGAGAGGTTGTGGAGAGACTGAAACACTTATGCACTGCTGGTGAGAATGGAAAATGGTACAACCTTTTTGGAAAAAGATTTGGTGCTTTCTTAAAAAGCTAGAAACAGAAATACTATATGATCCCGCAATTCCACTCCTTGGAATATATCCTAGAGATATAAGAGCCATCACACAAATAGATATATGCACACCCATGTTCATCGCAGCACTGTTCACAATAGCAAAAATGTGGAAACATCTAGGTGCCCATTGACAGATGAATAGATCAACAAATTATGGTACACTCACACGATGGAACACTACACAACAATAAAGAGCAATGATGAATCTGTGAAATATCTCACAACATGGATGAATCTGGAGGGCATTATGCTGAGTGAAATTAGTCAATAACAAAAGGACAAATGTAAGAGTCCATTATTATAAGACTCAAGAGAAAGTTTAAACACAGAAGAAAGCTTTCTTTGATGGTTACAAGGGTGGAGAGGGAGGAGAGGGAGGAAGGGGGAATTCGCTAACTAGATAGTAGACGAGAATCGTCTCGGGTGAAGGGAAGGACAACACATCATACAGGGGAAGTCAACACAACTGGACAAAACCAAAAGCTCAGAGGTTTCGTGAACACAACCAAACACTTTGAGGGGCAGAGTAGCTGGGGCTGGGGTTTGGGAACCATAGTTTCAGGGGACATCTAGGTCAAATGGCATAACAAAGTTTATTAGGAAAATGTCCTGCATCCCACTTTGGTGAGTGGCATCTGAGGTGTTAAAATATTGAGAGCAGCCATCTAAGATACATAAATTGGTCCTAAACCACTTGGAGCAAAGGAGAATGAATAGCCAAAGATACAAGGAAAATATTAGCCTAAGAGACAAAAGGGCCACATAAACCAGAGACTCCATCATCCTGAGACCAGAAGAACTAGATGGTGCCCATCTACCACCAGTGACCGCCCTGACAGGGAACACAACAGAGAGTCCCTGATGGAGAGGGAGAGAAGTGTGGAGCAGAACTCAAATGCACAAAAAAACACCAAACTTAATGATCTGACAGAGACCAGAGTAACCCCCGAAACTATGGCCCTCGGATGCTCTGTTAACCCAGAGCTGAAATCATTCCCGAAGCCCACTCTTCAGACAAATATTAGACTACGTTATAAAACGTAAAATAATACTCATAAAGTGTGTGCCTCTTAGTTCAATCAGATACACAAGACCAAATGGGTGGCTCCTGTCCAGAGGCAGGATGAGAAGGCAGGAAGGGGCAGAAACTGGCTGAATGGACATAAGAAACCGGGGGTGGAAAGGGGGAGTGTGCTGTCACATTGTAGGGATTGCAACTAATGTCCCATAACAATATGTGTATAAATTTTTGTATGGGAAATTAACTTGAGCTGTAAACTTTCACCTAAAGCACAATAAAATAAATAAATGAAGATTAGATAGGATACTTAGGCAAAGTGAATTTAGGTTAATGTTGGAGAAACAGTTTGGAAAAGGAGAGTGAAAATGGTTGCACAACTTGGAGAACATAATCAATGTCACAAAGTTGTTCAAGTAGAAATTGTTGAATTGGTGTATGTTCCTCTGTGTATATCAACAACAAAATACATATAATTTTTTTTTAAAAAAAGAAAATCATAACAGAAATTTTGAAGGCATGTATTATGCCTACCAGAAAGATGAAACAATTCAACACTTATTAAAATAAGTGGTATTTGTCAACAGAATTATTTACGTGGTTCTTCCAAGGTAAGTGCAGGAAGCTTCCCAGACCATTTCTACAAGGAACCTGGTAACAGCTGGCTTTCATAGAGTTAATGCCTGTGGAAGGTAAGAAATTTTTGTCTACTTGTTGTGTGTCTGATGTGTGAGTAACATCAAGTTTTTTTTTTCTTTACTCAGACAATGGTTGAAAGTAGCTCTTTAAATATATTGTTCCCACTTTAAAAATACCAAAGCATATTAAATATGACAGAGTAAGCCATTTTGTTTCTACTATTGTCCAGGAATTATGCCAATGATTTTGGTTTTGATAATCTATGTTAAAACAAAAATCACGTTAAGCCAATAATAGAAAATGATTAAGTTTATTGAGCGTACATTTTGCAAGCTGGGCAGCACTTCTGACTAGAGAGTCAAAGTGTCCTGAAAATGAGATCCTCCAAAGACTCTTATACAGTGCAATGGATGTTTCTCTTATATATGGTTTTTCTGACCTTGGGTTTATAATTCTGCCAAAATGATTGGCTGGGTCACAATCTTGCAAGGGATCGGTCAACTGCTATTCAAATAGGGTGCATAAAACCACCCAATAGGATTAAGTGTCCTTGCGAGGATTGGCTTCTTCATGGTCTGGCTGGGAGGGCTATGCCTTGAAATTGAATATATGGGTCAATACCACAGAGGTTGAGGTGGGACCTCACTACCATCAAGAAGAGCCTGGAGCGGAGCATGTCCTTTGGACCTGGGTTCCCTGTTCTGAGAACCTCCTAGACTCAGAAGAGAGAGCTTTAACACTGAAGACAGTGAGCAACTGCAGCAAGCACAGCAGAGTCCAGAGGCAGATAAACAGCAGCAGCAGTACCAGCAACAAGAACCAGGAGACCAGCAGAAGATGCCCAGTGGGCTTGCCTTCCCTTAGAGAAAGAGAGAGCTGAGCACCTTCAGGCAGGTGGCTTGCTAGTAGAGCTAAAGTACTGTAACATATGCCTGAGAAGAGCAGAGGCCAAGAGAAGTGCCATCAGCTGGCGTGTGGCCCAAAGAAGGGCCTCCTGTCTTTGGGCACGGTCAAAAAGGGCCTGCCCTCGGACACAGCCCAGAACAGGCTGAGAGCTGTCTTGGTTGGAAGCTGTCCTTATTGACAAAGTATATCCTGTCTACCGAATTCTATCTTCTTACTTCCAAAGTGACCCTGATCCTGAGCTGTAGCCTGTTACTTCCCTAATAAAACATATAACTATGAGCATGGTCTGTGAGTTCTGTGTAGCCACTGAAACGAATTATTGAATCCAGCAGAGAAGAAGAGAGAGCTGTGGGGTGGATGGTTGGTGTCAGAAATGGTGAAAAAGTCAGGGAGTGGAGGTATGTCTGACCAGCTTTGTGCTAATCCTGGTAATTCTTATCCCTCCTGAAGTTAGGCAATTTCTGACACTAGATTACACCCCTTTTAGCAACACTGCCATGGAAAAAGGCTGAAGAACAGGGTTTCTGTAATAAACAATTTACCTTAAAACACAGCTTCCACTTCGACTCTGGAATTTCTGTTTTTTGAAACTGACTACACATATAGGTCATGCTTCATAGCAGCCCAATGCTTAAGGCAAAACGGTCTCCACTAAGCTGCTTAAATATAACTTTAGGAAACCAGTTTTCTCAAGGTTCAAAAGAAGATCTCAAGGACAATGGCCTGGGTGGGTCACCCCAACTCCATGGGCCCCAGAAACCTGGATTCCAGGAGAACTGAAACTGTTTCTCAGCTATGAAACACCCTATCACCATCAGTCCTCCAGGCAGGTAGAGAGGACGAATTGAACTTAAAAAAAAAAATTCATTAGCTAAAATTCCACTGTCTATCAGGATGCAATGGTCTAGAGCTTTATCGCTAGCCTTGTTAAAAATTTGAGGGACCTCTGCTGGCAAGCATGAGATCTTTCCCTTTAAAGGAAAGGGATCTCAAGCCATGTTCTGTTAGTTATTTCACTGAGTCCTCTCATAATCGTGTTCCATATCGTTGTGAATTGAATCATGCCCTCCCAAATTATGTGTCAACTTGTTTAGGTCATGATTCCCAGTACTGCGTGGTTCACCTTCATTTTGTGATTGATGTGATTTTCCCATGTTTTGTAAATCCTACCTCTATGACGTTAATGAGGTGGGATAGGTGGCAGTTATGTTAATGAGGCAAGACTCAATCTACAAGATTGGATTGTGTCTTGAGCCAGTTTCTTTTGGAATATGAAAGAGAAAAGCAAGCAGAGACAGAGGGGGATCTCATGCCACCAAGAAAGCAGTGCTGGGAGCAGAGCGTGTCCTTTGGACTCATGGTTCCTGTGAAGAGAAGTTCCTAGTCCAGGGGAAGATTGATGAGAAGGACCGTCTTCCAGAGCCTACACAAAGAGAAAGCCTTCCTCTGGCGCTGACACCCTGAATTTGGACTTCTAGCCTACTTTACCATGGGGAAAATAATATCTCTCTGTTAAAGCCATCCACTTGTGATATTTCTGTTACAGCAGCACTAGATAACTAAGACACATATGTAAGGACAACTCCTAATGCAAGATAAATGGGTAAATCCCACAGATTAAAATAAGGAAAGGGGCTACCCTCCTCCATTGTTTTCTCTAGATTTTATTTTAGATAGCTTATTTATAATTATAAATTCTTTGTCTTTCTAAAAAGTACATAAATGTAACTTCAGGTAATTCTCCTATGTTGTTAGATGCCATCCAGTCAGTTCTGACCCCTGGCAAACCTTTGTACAACAAAATGAAACACTGCCAAGTCCTGGCCATCCTCACAATTGTTGCTATGCTTGAGCCATTGTCAAAGCCACTGTGTCAACCCATCCTGTTGAGGGCCTTCCTCTTTTTTGTAGACCCTCTACTTTACCAAGCATAATGTCCTTCTCCAGGGACTGGTCCCTTCTGATAAAATGTCCAAAGTATGTGAGACAATCTCGCCATCCTCACTTCTAAGTAACATTCTGGCTGTACTTCTTACAAGACAGATATGTACATTCTTCTGGTAATCCATAGTATATTCAATATTCTTCACCACACTATAATTCAAAGATATCAATTCTTCCTTGGTCTTACTTATTCATTGTCCAGCTTTCATACACATATGAGGCAACTGAAAATACCATGGTTAAGAGTTCAGGCTGCTAAGCAAACGTCGGCAGTTCAAATCTACCAGCCACTTCTTGGAAACCCTATGGGAAAGTTCTCCTCTGTCCTATAGAGTCACTATGAGGTGGAATTAACTTGATGGTATTGGGTTTGGTTTTTTGGTTTAGGTCAGGTGCACCTTAGTCCTCAAAGTGACATCTTTGCTTTTTAACACTTTAAAGAGACCTTCTTGGCAGATTTGCCCAGTGCAATACATCCTTTGATTTCTTGACTGCTGCTTCCAAGGGCGTTGACTGTGGATCCAAGTAAAATGAAATCTTTGACAACTTCAATATTTTCTCTATTTATCATGGTGTTATTTGTTGGTCCAATTGTGAGGATTTTTGTTTTATTTATGTTGAGCTGTAATTCATACTGAAGACTACAGTCTTTGATCTTCATCAATAAGTGCTTCATGTACTCTTCGCTTCCAGCAAACAAGGTTGTAACATCTGCGTATGGCAGGTTATTAATAAGTCTTCCCCCAATGCTGATGCCGTGTTCTTCTTCAATTAGTGCAGCTTCTCAGCTATTTGCTCAAAATACAGGTTGAATAAGTATGGTCATAGGATACAAGCCAGATGCACGCTTTTCCTGATTTTAAAACACTCGGCATCCCCTTGTTCTGTTAAAAGCACTGCCTCTTGGTCTATGTACAGGTTCCACATGAGCACGATTAAGTGTTCTGTTCTGGAATTTCCATTCTTTGCAATGGTATCCATAATTGGCTATGATCCATACAGTAGAATATTTTGCATAATCAATAAAACACAGGTAAATATCTTTCTGATATTCCCTGCTTTCAGCCAAGATCCATCTGACATTAGCAATGATATCCCTCCTTCCATGTGCTCTTCTAATTCTGGCAGTTCCCTGTTGACCTACTGATGCAAATGTTTTTTAATTATCTTCAGCAAAATTTTCCTTGTGCATGAAATTAATGATATTTTAGATAATTTCCACATTCTCTTGGATCACCTTTCTTTGGAATGGGTACAAATATGGATTGCTTCCAGTTGGTTGGCCAGGTAGCTGTCTTCCAAATTTCTTGGCATAGACAAGTTGCATTCAAGCATTGCATTCATTTGCGGAAATATCTCAGTTGGTATTCATTCAATTCCTGGAGCCTTGTTTTTCACAAGTTCCTTCAGTGCAGCTTGGACTTCTTCCTTCAATGCTATTAGTTCTTTATCATATGCTACCTCCTGAAATGGTTGAATGCCATCAAATTCTTTTTGGTACAGTGGCTCTGTATTTTTTCCATCTTCTTTGGATGCTTTTTGTGTCATTCAATATTTTGCCTATAGAATTCTTCAGTGTTGCAACTTGAGGCTTGTATTTTTTCTTCAGTTCTTATAGCTTGAGAAATGCCAAGGTGTTCTTCACTTTTGGTTCTCTAACTCCAGGTATTTGCACATTTCATTATAATACTTTACTTTGTCTTCTCAAGCCACTCTTTGAAATCTTCTGTTCAGCTTTTGTACTTCATCATTTCTTCCATTTGCTTTAGCTACTCTACATTCAAGAGCAAGTTTCAGAGTCTCTTCTGACATCCGTTTTTGTCTTTTCTTTCTTTACTGTCTTTTTAATGACTGTCTTAGGCTGGGCTCTCTAGAGAAGCAAAACCATTGAAACGTATAAGTATATAGAGAGAGAGATTTATATCAAGGAAATGGCTCAAGTGGTTGTAGATCCTGGAAAGTCCAAGTCTGTGGGTCCAAGTCTGTGGGACTTAGTCAGGCAGCAGGCCTCTGGCTCAACGCTGCAGAGGCTGATGTATCCCAAGTTCGGTGGGTAAGCTCAAATCCCAAGAACCAGAGTTCAGATGAACAGGAGCCAGCTACAGGATGCAGAGTGAGGAAAAGCCAATGAGCTTTGCCAGAAAGTCCACCAATATTGGATGCAGGCCACATTCCCTAGGAAACTCCCTTTCAACTGATTGGCTGCTCATAACAAATCTCATCACGGATGTGATTACATTATATGACATCTCATCATGAAAGTGATTACATCATTACATAGCTTCTAAACTGTATCATAACTCCCAAACCACTGAGAATCATGGCCCAGGCCAGTTGACATAAAATCCAAACCTTCACATTTCACCCCTTTTCAACCTGGTACAATTATAAAGTGATACTTGTGCCTAACAAGATACAACTAACACGTGTACAACCAAAAATGCACTAGCCCTGTTTATGTCTTATATTTTATAAATGACCAACCAAAATAAAACCCAGTGCCGTTGAGTCGATTCCGACTCATAGCGACCCTATAGGAGTAGAACTGCCCCATAGAGTTTCCAAGGAGAGCCTGGCGGATTCAAACTGCCAACCCTTTTGCTAGCAGCAGTAGCATTTAACCACTATGCCACCAGGGTTTCCTTTATAAATGAAGAAAACAAAAATATTTGATGCACACATACAAGGAAGAAATACTCATAAATATTACAGTCCTCATTTCTGCAACAGGTCACATGATCGTAGCTTCCACCAACCATTCTGTATTCCCTTTACACAAGCACCTTAGCTGGTTGTGATTCTTTGCCTGGTGGGATTACTCAAAACTTCATTCCTGAAGTGTCTCGGCCATTAGTAGTCATTAGTGGTCATATTTGAATTGAGTTGCTGTAGTTTTCCATTAACTTTAATCACAGATGTCTTATGGGATCTCCTATATTCTGGACATACTTTACTTCCATTATGGAATATCAATCCAATTTCCTCTTGATAATCAGGATGAGTCACACCAGCCAACATGGTAATTCCCTTCTTTGCCTGTTGATCCAGAGGCTTCAGAAGCCCAAAGTGACCAGGTGGCATTCTTAACTTCCAGTTCAATGGAATCATTGTTGTGTCTCCTGGTGGGAGCATTCCTTCCTTAAGAACTAAGACCTCTAGACCTTCAGAGCATAAGCCAAAATTTTGTGAGTGGGTCACTAGTAATACTGAGTGGTGCCACTCCCATTTCCACCCCTTGATTCCTGGACTCATGAATTTGGACCATGGGAGAAACAACACCATATATTGGATGCTGGTTTAGAGCATATATAGCCTCCTGGAGAACATTGCCCCAACACTACCAGGTGCTGGCACCAAAATTGTGTCTTTAGAAGGCCTTTCTGTTGTTCTATCAAGCCAGCAGCTTCAGGATGATGGGGAACATGGTACGACCAGTGAATTCTATGAGCATGGGCCCATTGCTGCCCATTGCCATACTTCATTTTCTATGAAGTGAGTCCCTTGATCTGAGGCAATGCTGTGTGGGATACAATGGTGGTGAATTAGGCAGTCTGGAAGTCCATGAATGGTAATTTTGGCAGAAGCATTGTGTGCAGGGAAGGAAAATCCATATCCAGAGCAAGTGTCTATTTCAGTAAGAACAAAAAGATTCACTTTCCATGATGGAAGTGGTCCAGTGCAGTCAACCTGCCACCAGGTTGCTGGCTGATCACCTCAAGGAATGGAGCCCAACCGGGGACTCAGTGTTAGTCTCTGCTGCTGGCAGATTGGGCGCTCAGCAGTGGCTGTAGGCAAGTCAGCCTTAGTGAGTGGAAGTCCATGTTGCTGAGCCCATGCATAACCTCCATCCTTACCACCATAGTCATTTTGTTCATGAACCCATCATGTAATGACAGGAATGGCTAGGGAAAGAGGATGACTGATTCCACACAGCACATCATTCTATTCAATTGATTGTTAAAATCCTCCTCTGCTGAGGTCACCCTTTGGTGAGTGTTCACATGAGACACAAATATCTTCACTTCTTTGGCCCATTCAGAGAGATCTATCCACATACCTCTTCCCCATATCCAACTTGTCACCAATTTTCCAATCAGGTTCCTTCCAAGTCCCTGACATTCAGCCAAACCATTGGCCACAGCCCATAAATCAGTATGCTATCCCACATCTGGTCCTTTCTCCTTCCAAGAAAAGTGAACAACCAAGTGCACTGCTCAAAGTTCTGCCCATTGGAAGGATATCCATTCACCATTGTCCTTCCAGGAGGTCCCAGAAAGGGGCTGTAGTGCTCCTGCTGTCCACTTGTGAGTGGTACCTGCATATCACTTAGAACCATCTGTAAACCAGGCATGAGTTTTCTCTTCCTCAGTCAACTGATCATAAGGAACTTCCCATGAGGCCATAGATGCAGAATGGGATATGGAAGGTAGTGTGACAGGAGTGGAGGCCACGGGCATTTGGACCACTTCCTCATGTAACTTACTTGTGCCTTCAGGTCCTGCTTGGGACGATCTCATATGTACCACTTCCCTTTAATGATGGAGTATTGCTGTACACATCCGATTTTATGACTCTTTGGGTCAGGAAACACTTAGTTCATGGTGGGCAGCTCAGGGCACATGGGAACTTGTTAAGTGTTCAGTCTCTACTAAGGCCCAGTAACAAGCCAAAAACTGTTTCTCAAAAGCAGAGTAGTTGGAGGCGGGGCCAAGATGGCAGACTAGGTAGATGCTAACTCCGATCCCTCTTGCGACAAAGACTCGGAAAAACAAGTGAATCGATCACATGCATAACAATCTACGAACCCTGAACAACAAACACAGATTTAGAGATGGAGAAAGAACAAATACGGGAAGGCAGCGACTGTTTTTGGAGCCTGGAGCCAGCGTCCAAGTCAGGTAACCTTGGCGCCCGGCTTAGGTCTGGGCCCAGGGGAGCTGACGGAGCAAACAAGGGGCGCAGCCCTACCCCACTGAACTCACCCCAGGAGGGGGCCCAGCCAGTCCGCACGGGCGGTGTGGCAACGCGGCTGGTGGGAGAAGTCCCTGGGAGGCAGTGACTGGTTTTGGAGCCGGGAGTGCAGCGTCCCAGCCAGGGAACCTTGGCGCCGGGCTTTTGACTGGACGCTGTCAAGGCGCAAGCACGGGGCGCAGCCCTACTCCCCTGAACTAACCCCGGGAGGGGGCCCAGCCAGTCCGCAGGGGTGGCACGGTGACGCGGCTAGCGGGACGAGAAGTCCCCAGGAGGCAGCGACTGATTTTGGAGCTGGGAGAGCAGCGTCCCAGCAGGGGAACCTTGACGCTGGGCATTGGACGGGCAGCGGAGGATCTGAACGCGGCTTCAGCAGGCCAGACCCTCGGGGGCAATCTCCACACGGCCAGCACACATAGGCAACACGCCCCTCGGGAATCTCAGATAAAATAGTCATTCCAAGCAAGAAAAGCAACTTTAGCTATATTCCGAGGTGCTACTCTCCTATTTCTCTGAACCCTCCCCCACCCTTCCCAGGTGGCTTCATTAACATTGGAATTTCCTGAGCCAGAGGGAGAACGGCTCCCGCTCCGCGGCGGCTTTGCTTCCCCCCCCCCCTTTTTTTTTTGGTCTTTTCCTAACCTATTCTTTCAGCCTGAGAGAAGGAACCACAAAAAACCCAGGGACCAAAAATCCATCCCTAATTGGACTTAAAACACAGAACCAGCTACAGCCAAGAATATATGATCCAAATCTCGGACTTTCATCCTTACAGGGAACAAGGTAGCGGTTATAATCCAAAGGCAGTTCTGATAGGGATCTGACTGCATTTTTTTTTAGCTGATTTTCTGGAAAAACAAGTTTCCAAGGTCTGATATCTCTGCTTATTCAACAGAGCCCTAACTGACCCACAACAGGGAATTGAGGGCTGAAGCTCCCCCAAGACCACCTAGCCTCTTGCCTTAGGGGTCTAAGGAGGGTGACATCTACCAATCAGTAGAGGTACTTGCACTGGGGGCCTAAGGTACAGCTGCAGTGCCCTCCCACCAAGGTGCTATAGGAATAGAGACACACCTACCTCACTGACACTTGGGGGAACCCTGTCAGCATCCTGCCCCCCTGGAGGGTGAACCCCAGCTGCTAATAGAATCTGGTGCACACAACTATCACCACTACTTCTCAAGGTGGATAGGTGTTAGAGTGCAGCACACACCTGATGACCCAAAATCTGACTCTACTCAAGAATAGTGAATAGACTCAGGCATATATATCTGGCAACAGCCCAAACCAGCTGGTAATAGGTCATAAGTAAGTCAAGGGCTACAACAAACAAGACAGCACAATCTAGTAGCCCATCCACGTATATTGAAAGAAAACAAAACAAGATACGACTCAGCGAGCAATTACAGAATAAACCACTACTGTATCTTTTTTTTTTTTTATATCTTAGTGATGGCTCGGAGACAGCAGTCAATATCAAACCACATAAAGAAGCAGATCATGACAACTTCTACAACCCCCCAAAAAAAAGAATCAAAATCTTTCCCAAATGAAGATACAATCCTGGAATTATCAGATACAGAATACAAAAAACTAATTTACAGAATGCTTCAAGACATCAGAAATGAAATAAGGCAAACTGCAGAAAAAGCCAAGGAACACACTGATAAAACAGTTGAAGAACTCAAAAAGATTATTCCAGAACATAGTGGAAAAATTAATAAGTTGCAACAATTCATAGAGAGACAGCATGTAGAAATCCAAAAGATTAACAATAAAATTACAAAATTAGACAACGCAATAGGAAGTCAGAGGAGCAGACTCGAGCAATTAGAATGAGCAATCTGGAGGACCAGGGAATTAACACCAACATAGGTGGAAAAAAAATCAGATAAAAGAATTAAAAAAAATGAAGAAACCCTAAGAATCATGTGGGACTCTATCAAGAAAGATAACTTGCATGTGATTGGAGTCCCAGAACAGGGAGGGAGGACAGAAAACACAGAGAAAATAGTTGAAGATCTGCTGACAGAAAACTTCCCTGACATCATGAAAGACGAAAGGATATCTATCCAAGATGCTCATCAAACCCCATTTAAGATTGATCCAAAAAGAAAAACACCAAGACATATTATCATCAAACTTGCCAAAACCAAAGATAAAGAGAAGATTTTAAAAGCAGCCGGGGAGAAAAGAAAGGTCTCCTTCAAGGGAGAATCACTAAGAATAAGTTCAGACTACTCAGCAGAAACCAAGCAGGCAAGAAGGCAATGGGATGACATATACAGAGCACTGAAGGAGAAAAACTGCCAGCCAAGGATCATATATCCAGCAAAACTCTCTCTGAAATATGAAGGCGAAATTAAGATATTTACAGATAAACACAAGCTTAGAGAATTTGCAAAAACCAAACCAAAGCTACAAGAAATACTAAAGGAAATTGTTTGGTCAGAAAACCAATAATATCAGATACCAGCACAACACAAGGTCACAAAACAGAACATCCTGATATCAACTCAAATAGGGAAATCACAAAAACAAACTAAGATTAATTAAAAAAAAAAAGCTCATAACAGGGAATCATGGAAGTCAATATGTAAAAGATCACAATAATCAAAAAGAGGGACTAAATACAGGTGGCATAGAACTGCCATATGGAGAGTGATACAAGGCGATATAGAACAATACAAGTTAGGTTTTTACTTAGAAAAATAGGGGTAAATATTAAGGTAACCACAAAGAGGTATAACAACTCCATAACTCAAGATAAAAGCCAAGAAAAACGTAACGACTCAACAAACATAAAGTCAAACACTACGAAAATGAGGATCTCACAATTTACTAAGAAAAACGTCTCAGCACAAAAAAGTAAGTGGAAAAATGAAATGGTCAACAACACACATAAAAAGGTATCAAAATGACAACACTAAACACTTATTTATCTATAATTACGCTGAATGTAAATGGACTAAATGCACCAATAAAGGGACAGAGAGTCTTGGACTGGATAAAGAAATACGATCCGTCTATATGCTGCCTACAAGAGACACACCTTAGACTTAGAGACACAAACAAACTAAAACTCAAAGGATGGAAAAAAATATATCAAGCAAACAATAAGCAAAAAAGAAGGGGAGTAGCAATTTTTTTTTTAATTTCTGACAAAATAGACTTTAGACTTAAATACACCACAAAGGATAAAAGATAAGAGACAATTGATCAGGAAGACATAACCATATTAAATATTTATGCACCCAATGACAGGGCTGCAAGATACATAAATCAAATTTTAACAGAACTGAAAAGTGAGATAGACACCTCCACAATTATAATAGGAGACTTCAACACACCACTTTCGGAGAAGGACAGGACATCCAGTAAGAAGCTCAGTAGAGACACGGAAGACCTACTTACAACAATCAACCAACTTGACCTCATTGACTTATACAGAACTCTCCACCCAACCGCTGCAAAGTATACTTTTTTTTCTAGCTCACATGGAACATTCTCTAGAATAGACCACATATTAGGTCATAAAACAAAACTTTGCAGAATCCAAAACATCAAAATATTACAAAGCATCTTCTCAGACCACAAGGCAATAAAACTAGAAATCAATAACAGAAAAACTAGGGAAAAGAAATCAAATACTTGGAAAATGAACAATACCCTCCTGAAAAAAGACTGGGTTATAGAAGACATCAAGGAGGGAATAAGGAAATTCATAGAATGCAACGAGAATGAAAATACTTCCTATCAAAACCTCTGGGACACAGCAAAAGCAGTGCTCAGAGGCCAATTTATATCGATAAATGCACACATACAAAAAGAAGAAAGAGCCAAAATCAGACAACTGTCCCTACAACTTGAACAAATAGAAAGTGAGCAACAAAAGAATCCATCAGGCACCAGAAGAAAACATATAATAAAAATTAGAGCTGAACTAAATGAGTTAGAGAACAGAAAAACAATTGAAAGAATTAACAAAGCCAAAAGCTGGTTCTTTGAAAAAATTAACAAAATTGATAAACCATTGGCTAGACTGACTAAAGAAATACAGGAAAGGAAACAAATAACCTGAATCAGAAACTAGGAAGGCCACATCATAGCAGACCCAACTGAAATTAAAAGAATCGTATCAGATTATTACGAAAAATTGTACTCTAACAAATTTGCAAACCTAGAAGAAATGGATGAATTCCTGGAAAAACACTACCTACCTAAACTAACACATTCAGAAGTACGACAACTAAATAGACCCATAACAAAAAAAGAGATTGAAACGGTAATCAAAAAACTCCCAACAAAAAAAAAGCCCTGGCCCGGACGGCTTCACTGCAGAGTTCTATCAAACTTTCAGAGAAGAGTTAACACCACTACTACTAAAGGTATTTCAAAGCATAGAAAATGACGGAATACTACCCAACTCATTCTATAAAGCCACCATCTCCCTGATACCAAACCAGGTAAAGACACTACAAAAAAAGAAAATTACAGACCTATATCCCTCATGAACATAGATGCAAAAATCCTCAACAAAATTCTAGCCAATAGAATTCAACAACATATCAAAAAAATAATTCACCACGATCAAGTGGGATTTATACCAGGTATGCAAGGCTGGTTTAATATTAGAAAAACCATTAATGTAATCCACCATATAAATAAAACAAAAGACAAAAACCACATGATCTTATCAATTGATGCAGAAAAGGCATTTGATAAAGTCCAACACCTATTCATGATAAAAACTCTTACCAAAATAGGAATTGAAGGAAAATTCCTCAACATAATAAGGGGCATCTATGCAAAGCCAACAGCCAACATCACTCTAAATGGAGAGAACCTGAAAGCATTTCCCTTGAGAACGGGAACCAGACAAGGATGCCCTTTATCACCACTCTTATTCAACATTGTGCTAGAAGTCCTAGCCAGAGCAATTAGGCTAGACAAAGAAATAAAGGGCATCCGGATTGGCAAGGAGGAAGTCAAATTATCTCTATTTGCAGATGACATGATCTTATACACAGAAAACCCTAAGGAATCCTCCAGAAAACTACTGAAACTAATAGAAGAGTTTGGCAGAGTCTCAGGTTATAAGATAAACATACAAAAATCACTTGGATTCCTCTACATCAACAAAAAGAACATCGAAGAGGAAATAACCAAATCAATACCATTCACAGTAGCCCCCAAGAAGATAAAATACTTAGGAATAAATCTTACCAAGGATGTAAAAGACCTATACAAAGAAAACTACAAAGTTCTACTACAAGAAATTAAAAAGGACATACGTAAGTGGAAAAACATACCTTGCTCATGGATAGGAAGACTAAACATAGTAAAAATGTCTATTCTACCAAAAGCCATCTATACATACAATGCACTTCCGATCCAAATTCCAATGTCATTTTTTAAGCTGATAGAGAAACAAATCACCAACTTCATATGGAAGGGAAAGAAGCCATGGATAAGCAAAGCATTACTGAAAAAGAAGAAGAAAGTGGGAGTCCTCACTCTACCTGATGTCAGAACCTATTATACAGCCACAGTAGTCAAAACAGCCTGGTATTGGTACAACAACAGGCACATAGACCACTGGAACAGAATTGAGAACCCAGATATAAATCCATCCACGTATGAGCAGCTGATATTTGACAAAGGCCCAGTGTCAGTTAATTGGGGAAAAGATAGTCTTTTTAACAAATGGTGCTGGCATAACTGGATATCCATTTGCAAAAAAATGACACAGGACACATACCTCACACCAAGCACAAAAACTGACTCCAAGTGGATCAAAGACCTAAACATAAAGACTAAAACGATAAAGATCATGGAAGAAAAAATAGGGACAACCTTAGGAGCCCTAATACAAGGCAGAAACAGAATACAAAACTTTACCAAAAATGACGAAGAGAAACCGGGTAACTGGGAGCTCCTAAAAATCAAACACCTATGCTCATCTAAAGACTTCACCAAAAGAGTAAAAAGACCACCTACAGACTGGGAAAGAATTTTCAGCTATGACATCTCCGACCAGCGCCTGATCTCTAAAATCTATATGATTCTGTCAAAACTCAACCACAAAAACAACCCAATCAAGAAGTGGGCAAAGGATATGAACACACACTTCACTAAAGAAGATATTCAGGCAGCTAACAGATACATGAGAAAATGCTCTCGATCATTAGCCATTAGAGAAATGCAAATTAAAACCACGATGAGATTCCATCTCACTCCAACAAGGCTGGCATTAATCCAAAAAACACAAAATAATAAATGTTGGAGAGGCTGCGGAGAGATTGGAACTCTTATACACTGCTGGTGGGAATGTAAAATGGTACAACCACTTTGGAAATCTATCTGGCGTTATCTTAAACAGTTAGAAATAGAACTACCATACAACCCAGAAATCCCACTCCTCGGAATATACCCTAGAGAAACAAGAGCCTTCACACAAACAGATATATGTACACCCATGTTTATTGCAACTGTCTACAATAGCAAAAAGCTGGAAGCAACCAAGGTGTCCATCAACGGATGAATGGGTAAATAAATTGTGGTATATTCACACAATGGAATACTACGCATCGATAAAGAACAGTAACAAATCTGTGAAACATTTCATAACATGGAGGAACCTGGAAGGCAGTATGCTGAGCGAAATTAGTCAGAGGCAAAAGGACAAATATTGTATAAGACCACTATTATAAGATCTTGAGAAATAGTATAAACTGAGAAGAACACATACTTTTGTGGTTACGAGGGGGGGAAGGAGGGAGGGAGGGAGAGGGTTTTTTATTGATTAATTAGTGGATAAGAACTGCTTTAGGTGAAGGGAAGGACAACACTCAATACATGGAAGGTCAGCTCAATTGGACTGGACCAAAAGCAAAGAAGTTTCCGGGATAAAATGAATGCTTCAAAGGTCAGCGGAGCAAGGGCGGGGGTTTGGGGACCATGGTTTAAGGGGACTTCTAAGTCAAATGGCAAAATAATTCTATTATGAAAACATTCTGCATCCCACTTTGAAATGTGGCGTCTGGGGTCTTAAATGCTAACAAGCAGCCATCTAAGATGCATCAATTGGTCTCAACCCACCTGGATCAAAGGAGAATGAAGAACACCAAGGTCACACGATAACTAAGAGCCCAAGAGACAGAAAGGGCCACATGAACCAGAGACCTACATCATCCTGAGGCCAGAAGAACTAGTTGGTGCCCGGCCACAATCAATGACTGCTCTGACAGGGAGCACCAACAGAGAACCCCTGAGGGAGCAGGAGATCAGTGGGATGCAGACCCCAAATTCTCATAAAAAGACCATACTTAATGGTCTGACTGAGACTAGAGGAATCCCGGTGGTCATGGTCCCCAAACCTTTGTTGGCACAGGACAGGAACCATCCCCGAAGACAACTCATCAGACATGAAAGGGACTGGACAGTGGGTAGGAGAGAGATGCTGATGAAGAGCAAGCTAATTATACCAGGCGGACGCTTGAGACTGTGTTGGCATCTCCTGTCTGGAGGGGGGATGGAAGGATAGAGAGAGTTGGAAGCTGGCAAAAATGTCACGAAAGGAGAGACTGGAAGGGCTGACTCATTAGGGGGAGAGCAAGTGGGTGTACGGAGTAAGATGTATATAAACTTATATGTGACAGTCTGACTTGATTTGTATACGTTCACTTGAAGCTCAATAAAAGTTAATTAAAAAAAAAAAAAAAAGGAGAGTAGTTATCTGCAGAGGATGGCAAGGCTTTGCCCCAAAATCCTAAGGGTCTGCACTATGATTCACCAACAGGGGCCTGTCGAAGACCCCAAGCAGCATCTCTATCTGCCACTTGCATTTCAAGCACCACTGAATCAGCTGGATCAAATGGCCAAAGTGGCAGAGTGGCTTGCATAGCAGCCTGAACCTGTTGCAGAGCCTTCTCTTGTTCTGTTCAAGACTAGCAGCTTTTCTAGACACAATAAATAGGCCAGAGTAGCACACCCAAATGAAGAATATGTTGCCTCCAAAATCCAAAAAGGCCCACCAGGCACTGTGCTGCCTTTCAGTTGTGGGAGGGACCAGATGCAATAACGTATCCTTCACTTTAGTAGGAATATCTCTACATGCCCCACACCACTGGACACCTAGAAATTTCACTGAGGTAGAAGGTGCCTGAATTTTCGTGGGATTAACTTCCCACCCTCTAGCACGCAAATGTTTTACCAATAAGTTCAGATTCATTGACACTTTTTCCTTACTAGGTCCAATCAGCACAATGTCATCAGTGTAATGGAACAGGGTGATGTTTTGTGGAATGGAAAGGCTATCAAGTTCCCTGTAGACTACATTATGACATAGGGCTAGAGAGTTGATATACCTAGAGGTAAGAGAGTGAAGGTATATTGCCAGCCTTGCCAGCTGCAGGCAAACTGTTTCTGGTGGCCCTTTGAAACAGGTATGGAGAAAAAGGCATTAGCCAGGTCAATAGCTGCAACCAGGTACTAGGAGATGTATTAATTTGCTCAAACAATTAAACTACATCTAGAACAGCAGCTGCAATTGGAGTCACCACGTGGTTAAGTTTTCAATAATCCACTGTCATTCTCCAAGATCCATCTGTTTTTTGCACAGGACAAATAGATGAGGTGATTGGGGATGTAGTGGGAATAACCACCCTTGCATCATTCAACTCCTTTATGGTGGCACTAATATCTGCAGTCCTTCTAGGAAGACAATATTGCATTTGGTTTAATATTTTCTTAGGTTGGATCAATTCTAATGGCTTCCACTTGGCTTTTCCTATCATAATAGTCCTTACTCTACTTCTCAGGGATCCAATGTGGGGGTTCTGCCAGTTGCTGAGTATATCTATTCCAATTATGCATTCTGAAACTCAGGAAATTACTACAGAGTGAGTTCGGGGATCCACTGGACCCACTATGAGCTGAACCTTAGCTAAGACTCCTTTAATAGCCTGACCTTCGCCTGCCACAGTGGGCTGTCTGGTGGGCCACAGTGATGTTCTGGGTCTCCTGGAATTAGTGTCAGTTCAGGGCCAGTATCCAGTAATCCCTGAAAAGTCTGATAATTTCCTTTTTCCCAATGAACAGTCACTTTGGGAAGGCTGGGAGAAAGAGTAACAGCATAAACTTTTGGCACTGTAGCAGGGTCCTTTCTCTAGGGGACTCAGTCTCCCCTTCATTCAAGGGGTTGTAAACTGGCTCAAGTCTGGGAATTGATTTAGGGGCCATGACTGTCTATTCTGCCTATTCGAGTTAGACTGCCATTCACTTGACCATTTGTACAAATCAAGTAAATAGTATATTTCTGATCTATTTCACTCCTAGGGATACCATGACTAACTAGCTGTCATGGATTGAATTGTGTCCCCAAAAACACGTGTATCAATTTGGCTAGGTCGTGATTCCCCGTATTGTGTGATCGTCCATCATTTTATCATCTGAAGTGATAATCCTATGTATTGTAAATCCTAACTCTATGGTGTTGATAAGACGGGATATGTAGCAGTCATGTTAATGAGGCAGAACTCAATCTACAAGATTGGATTGTGTCTTGAACCAATCTCTTTTTTTTTTAATTTTTATTGTGCTTTAAGCAGAAGTTTACAAATCAAGTCAGCTATTGGAAAATATTTTTCTGGGAAAGGTGAAACTGTGGAATCAAATTTATATTAAAAATAGATATCTTACTTTTATTTCAAGAGGACTTTTATCGCCCTGATAGCACAGTGGTGCTATGGTGAGCTATGGTGAGCTATGGGGAAGTATGGTTGCTAACCAAAAGACTGGCCATTTAAATCCACCAGCCGTTCCTTGGAGCAGCTCTACTCTGTCCTATAGGATCGCTATGGGTCAGAATTGATTAGACAGCAATGGGTTAGGTTTTTTATTGTTGTTTTCTTATCCACGAACTTAAAAACTCCTGATCCAAAATGAATGAGTCAGAGTTTTTTTTCTCTCTTAACCAAAGTGGCTGATCAATTTTTCTCTTCTGTTCCAAAGAGCAGGCGGTAATAAGACCACTAACCTGTGATTAAAAGAGAAAGACTCAGACTCCTTTAATTTAGATTTATAGCGGTCTCCCTTAGGACTGAGGTTATCTTTTTAATGTTACTTAAAAAAAAAAAAAATTTTTTTTTTTTTTTTAGTAGCCATTAAGTACATCATAACCACTGAAACCTGTATTCTCTAAGCAAAAGTTATTTAAGCCTCCTTGAATTCTCCATTCTCTGGTAAAGTTTTCTCTTGCCAGAGGGAGTGTTTCCCCAATTTGTAAAATGTTTATTAAATCACAGAGCAATCAAATAGCCTGTTACTCTTTTAAGCTAATATGTGAGTATATTTTTAACAAAGCCAAAGTACTTAAAAGCCTAGATTATCATGCAAATGTTTTACTTATGTGACTAACTAAAACTCAGGTAAAATTCCTTAGGCCTTGCAAGAGAAACTCTCTCTAAAAATTTAGATTCTTTGGCTCCAGAGTTAAACTACTCCTTTGGTCAATTCAGATCAAATGGAATTCCGTATAAAATAAGACAGGCAATTATATGAAAGCACAAGCTGCCACAACAGTTTGTAAAATAAATTTGTGATTAAAAAAAATTTTTTGTTCATCACTGTCATTAATCTCATTTTATCCCTGATGGAGCGGGAGAACGGTGGGCTGCAGACCTCAGATTCTCGTAAAAATACCAGACTTAATGGTCTGACTGAGACTAGAGAGACCCTGGGCCCTCCGTTAGCCCAAGACGGGAACCATTCCCAAAGCCAACTCTTCAAACAGGGATTGGGCTGGGGTATAAGACAGAAAATGACACAGATGAGGAGTGAGCTTCTTGGCTCAAGTAGACACATGAGACTATGTGGGCAGCTCCTGTCTGAAGGGGAGATGAGAAGGCAGAGGGGCACAGGAGCTGGCTGAATGGACACGGGGAATACAGGGTGGAGAGGAGGAGTGCGCTGTCTCATTAGGGCAAGAGCAGCTAGGAGTACATAGCATGTTGTGTATAAGTTTTTCTGTGAAAGTCTAACTTGATGTGTAAACTTTCATTTAAAGCACAATAAATAAAAAAAAATTAAAATCTCATTTTACTTGGATCCACAATTAACACCCCTGAAAGCAGCAGTCGAAAAATAAAAAGATGTATTGCATTGGGCAAATCTGCTGCAAAAGACCTCTTCAAAGAGTTGAAAAGCAAAGAAGTCAGCTTGAAGACTAAGGTGCACCTGACCCAAGCCATGGTATTTTAATAGCCTTA
The DNA here is from genome assembly GCF_030014295.1 of Loxodonta africana. Lineage (NCBI taxonomy): Eukaryota > Metazoa > Chordata > Mammalia > Proboscidea > Elephantidae > Loxodonta > Loxodonta africana. Next base: position 26,033,656 of record NC_087360.1, on the reverse strand, counting down.
TATGCATGCAAATAAGGAAGACCGAAGCATTGACGCCTTTGAATTGTGGTGTTGGTGAAGAATAATGAATATACCATGGACTGCCAAAAGAACGAACAAACCTGTCTTGGAAGAAGTACAACCAGAATGCTCCTTAGAAGCAAGGATGGAGAGACTACATCTCACATACTTTGGGTGTGTTATCAAGAAGGATCAGTCCCTGGAGAAGGACATCATGCTTGGTAAAGCAGAGTCATCGAAAAAGAGGAAGACCCTCAACAAGATGGATTGACACAGTGGCTGCAGCAATAGGCGCAAGCATAAAAACAATTATGAGGATGGTACAGGACCGGGCAGTGTTTTGTCTTGTTGAATATAAGGTTGCTCTGAGTCAGAACTGACTCTGTGGTACCTAACAACTACAACAATAAAGGATCTGGTTTAAGAAGAAAACATTCTTTGATGGTTTCAAGGGTGATGAGGAAAAGAAAGGGGAATTCACTAACTGGATCGTAGGTAAGAATTATCTTAGGTGAAGTTAAGGACAAAACACAATACAGGGGGAGTCGGCACCAGTGGACTAAACCAAAAGTTTCCTGAACACAACTAAACACTTCAAGAGACAGAGTAGCAGAGGCGGAGGTCTGGTGACCATGGTTTTGGGGGAACACCTAGGTCAATTGGCATAACAAAGTTTATTAAGAAAATGTTCTGCATCCCACTTTGGTGAGTGGCATCTGAGGTCTTAAAAGATTGTGAGTGGCCATCTAAGATGCATCAATTAGTTCCAACCCACCTGGAGCAAAGAAGAACCAAGAACACCAAAGACACGAGGCGAATATTAGCCCGAGAGACAAAAAGACTACATAACCCAGAGATTCCATGAGCCTGAGACCAGAAGAACTAGATGGTACCTGGCTACCACCAGGACCACCCTGACAGGGAACACAACAGAGTGTCCGTGACGGAGCAGGAGAAGAGTGTGGTGCAGAACTCAAATTCACGTAAAAAGACAAGGCTTAATAGTATGACTGAGACTAAAAGAACCCTAGAAGTCATGGCCCCCGGATTCTCTGTTAACTCAGCACTAAAACCATTCCTGAAGCCAACTCTTTAGACAAAGGTTAGACTGGACTATAAAACATAAAATAATACTCATGAAGAATGTGCTTCTTAGTTCAAATAGATACATGAGACTAAATGGGTGGCTCCTGTCCAGAGGCAGGATGAGAAGGCAGAAAGGAATAGGAGCTGGCTGAATGGTCACAATAAAGCCGGTGGGGGGAGGGTGGGAGTGTGCTGTCACATTGTGGGGATTGCAACTAGGGTCACATAACAATATGTGCACAAATTTTTGATATAGAATCCCCACAGTGCTATATTCTTTACCTGGCTTCCTCCCGTACTGTGTTGTATTGCAAAATCATTTCTTTTGCTGGGCTCCCCTCTCCTCAGCTTTGCATTTGAATCCTGCTTTTGCTTAGAGGTTATATGTAAACCCAATTGCACATGCGTAGTGTGATTAAGAATGTTGCTGACATAACTTGTATCAACTCCCTACTTGTAAAGCCCTTTAAAAGTAACTTGCCTGCCCACCCTTGGCCAGCAGTCTTGGCAGCAGTAGCTCTGACTGACTCCATTTCCTTGTACAATGAAATAAAGATGCCTTTCCTCTTCTCCCGCCTCAGTGTCTTATTTATTGGCCAATACGGGTCATGCCAAGTAAGAACCTGGCGTTTCCTCCCAGTAATATTTCTGGTGAGCCAGCCAGGAGCCATCTGCTCGGTTTCTGAGGTGGATCAGAAAACAGAATGGCCCCGATGCCTGGCACCACCAGGAGATTTCTGCTGGAGACCTTGGAACAGCTCTGAAAGCCAATCACCCCTGGGACCCAGTGATGGCTCTGTGAGAAATATGAAATGCACCTGAGTTGTTTGATAAGTGCCTAGATAAGGCCTCAGAAGAGTTTCAAGAAGTGGGAGGAATGGACTGTTGAGGGCATTAGGAATCTGAGGTTATTTGGTAAGTAACAGGGTAATTCCTAGGTAAGGCCTTAGAAGAGTCCCAAGAAGTGGGAGGAATTGACTGCTGAGGGCATAAAAGGCTCAGGAACCTCTTAAGTTCGTGCACTGAATTAGGTTGTGTGAGTGTGTAAGTGTGTTCATCTAGAAAATGCGAAACGTTCAAGGGATCCTGAAATGTGGCCCACTAAGGTGCATCATTAAAAACTGGGAACAGAAACTCAGACAGACATGGCTCTGGCAGCATGCTTGTCCCTTTCTTACTTTTGCCTCTTTAAATATATGCTGAATAAACCCTTTCTTTTTGCTTTACTAAACTTTATGGTGTTTTCACCCTACGAGAGTGAGTTGCTTCAGGGATTCTAAAACCACAAATCTGGTTGACCTTGAGGAGACCTGGACCGTGGGGCAGAAGCCGGCTAAAAGAAACGTCCTATCTTCTTTGAACTCCACCTCCCTCCAACACCAATGGGGTGAGTGCTCTTGGAAAACAAGCTTTTCCTTGTTGTTTTTGTTCTTTTCCTCATGTTTTCTCAAGTTTTGATTGGCATATTTGTTTGAAAAGTCTGTTATTTGATTAAGGAGAATCTTAGGTTTTTGCTTGATCCTTTAAGAAGAGGACCTAGTAACTCTTGGTGAACTACAGTTTAGGTCTGGATTCAGGGGGTTGAAACATTAAAGAGGTAATTGTATTTTCAAAGAGCTCTGAGCCACTATAAGCTGAAAAATTTGGGCATGGGTGGACCAGTAAAAGCCATTAAGTTGGTCACCAGTGCTCATCGCTAGAGTTAAAGACTCCTGTGACAGGAACGGTGGTCACAAAGACAGGCTAGAGCACTAGGCTGCCTGCCACCCACAAGCAAACTCTTGCACAATGAAGGCATACATTGGTCTCAGCAAAACACTGTCCAAACCCTGCAGTGTTCCTCGTTAAGTTTCTTTTTGTAGCTCAGAGAAAACCTGGAAAATAGAGAAGAACTGTTTTGCCAAATTTGCAGGGAGAAGTGGTAGCTCCATACCTGTATAATAGAGTTTCTCAACAAAGAATCACAATACTATTCCCCCATCTGATGCTGTCGCAAGTTGATAAGTTTTATCTAAAACCTGTTATTTCCATCGAATTGAGTTGACCTTACCGAAAATTGCTGTACACACTTTAAGAAACTAGAATTCCCATATCCTTGTTTTGTGTGGTATTGTTCCCTGAGTTTATGTGATCTTTCTGTCTTCTTTTGTCCTGAGAGCTTGCTTCTGTTCTAGAACATTGTGTCTAAATTTCTGTCTTGTATCAGGTTGAAGGCTATGGCTGAGAGTTGCTGTTTTTTTGTAAGGCTGTCTTAGAACTTCAGTTCTTTCCTTGTCCAAGAAAAACTGTGTCTTGTGTCTGTCTTATGATTTAGATTTTTAGTAGCTATATTGAAAAACTTTATGTTTAAACCAATCATAAAGGCAAAGCCTTTCTAAGTAACTTAAGCTAGATATTATATGAAATGCATTTTATTTAAAGAAAAAGAATAATTTTGTCTTAAAGTAAAACCAACAGTTCGAGTATGAAAAAGGAAGCAAGCTTAGAAAAAACAAATTCTAAAGGGCTTTGGTATTCACTGGTTAGATAAAAGGTTGTAATAAAGAGAAAGCAAAACTGCTTTCCAAGAGAAAAATAAGAAAGAGATTAGTTATCTTTTGCTTTTCAAAATGCCTAGATCATTTTAAACATATGTAAATGAATTGGGATACCCCCCCACCCCATTTCCCAGTCTCAATAGCCAAGTATTGATGGATTCATTTACAAAATTGCTAAAGAGCTTTAATATTTACTGAGTAGATAGCCTTTCAAAGTGCCTAGATCGGTTTAAATATATGTAAATCAGAATGGCCTAACCTTGTCTTCTACCATGAGTCAAAAAATAGAAAGGGTGGGACAACATCAGTGTTCCTCAGCCCCCAGTCTCCAAGTTCATATAGAAATCACAATGAGACACACCTGAAATGGCCTGGGAAAACGTTTCCAACCCTAGCCAGACACTTTAAGGTTACATCCATATCAATGAATTGGTCACTTGAGCAAGGACTTTGTGATTTCCAAAGCCAGTTGATAAAATTTTTAAGGGCTAAAATTACATTGGGAAAACATGGGAAATAGCAAAAGTTGAATAAAAATTTAGGATGTTTCAATAGACTTTCTTTCAACAATGGTTATGCTTTATGGTATACAGGCTTAAAATAATTTCTAAGACCTTTTAGGTAACTTATTGATGTTTTTTTATTGATGTTAAATTGAGTTAACCAATATTTGTCATAATTTAAGCTTATATACTTTTGCTTTTTATTCCACAAGAGAAAGAATATGTGTGTATATATATATATTTTATATATATTGGGTCTGCTAATGAGCATGTCCATTTTTGCCATTTAACGGGATGCACTATAAGAGGTATGCAACAAAGACAACATTTAAGAGGTTTATTAAAAAGAAATTTATTTGATATGGCCAATAGTTTTATCCGCCTGACTAAAGTCTAATGGTTTAATTTATGAGATTTTTAGGAGCTTTAACATCAAATAAAATATAAAACAAAGAATTGGGTTTCTTGCTGTTAAATAACTGAATTTTCTTTGATTTCTGAGTTGAAGGGTTAATTTATACTTTGTGTAATCTGCTCTGAAGGCAGTGGTTTGGCCTGCCATTAGAATAAAATTCCTGAGCTGAAAACCAAGCCATGTGGCTTTTAGAAAAAAAAAAAAAAGCTAAGGTTTTTACTTTAAAATCTTTGGTTAAGTAACTTAAGTATTGTTTCACTGTGATCTATAATAAGCTGACACCTCTGAAAGTTAATGGAAAGCCACAAAAAAAATTTTTTATAAAGGAAAAGTGCCAAAAAGTTTTCTTTAATAAATTACTTAGAAAGTGTTTTCAAAATCAAGAAAAAACACCTGATTCTCTTTGAGTTAAGATTTATATGTTAGTATTCCTCCTGTGTTTTTGCCTAATATTACACAGCAAACACATAATATTATGTCATAATTTTATTATTATTTCTTAATTGCTAACTTGGTCACAACTTTATCAAAGCCAATGATTTGATTGGGGAATTCACATCATTTACCTGTGAAGTTTTTTTCTCTCTCTCTCTCGTTTTTATTACTACTCAGGTATTTAGAGATTTGATAATCTTGGTATATTTTTGGTATATCCTGGCTATATGGTGTTATGTCTCAGGATTATTGGGTATTATATCTGAACCCAGAAACTGAAGCTCTTAAAAATATGGTTAAAGTTTATGTTTAGAGATATTTTTATGTAAATGTTTAACTGATTTTATTTGGCCTTTACTTTATGCTCATGATTAATTTCTATCAGATCTTTCCCACTATAAGAGTATTATTTTTATAAGTTAATCATGGCCATATTAAGTTTTGTTATCTGCAGCTAAGTTTTAGTCAATTTGCTGAGAACATTTGACCAAACTATCTCAACAAGAAGATGGATTATATTGGACTTGCAAAAAGGACTGTGACTAGACTGAATAAAATTTCCAGAAATCCTATGCAGAAGCACAGACTGTGGCTGATCCAGAATCACGTGGAACAGAAATTAACTACATAAGACTGAGAAAATGAAAGGAAACTATGGGTTTTATGTGGGCATATTGCTGATGTTTTAAGGTTCTACTTCTACATATCTTCCTTTCTCCTAAATTATTTAACTAATGGGTTTAGATATTGTAACTCTCGAATTAGAAGTTCTTCTCTCATAAAAACAGTTTTGTGACACTACTGCTTCTGAGAAAGTGACCCATGACCGTTAACAGGTAGACCAAGGGGGGACAACTTGCCCTCGAGAAGAACATTTAGTATGTTTTAAACAGATTAACTGAAGACCTCCAACAGGAGAAGTCCATCCTGTACCATCTTGTTAATCACATATTCTCTAATGAAAATCTGGTTGTCACATGTGATTTTTCTGTACCTTCTGTTTCCACTAGACAAACTTTGTGTGTGGTGGATCCAACTATAAAAATATAAATAAATAAATGATCCCTTTCCAACTGACAGCGAGTTTACATGAGCTATCTCTTGTCTAGAATCCTGGTGAATGCACTTTGAGAATTTTAAGATTACCTTTAGATAGTAATGATACTAGTAAATACTGAAAAGGTAATGTTAAATTGTTATACACTATAAAAAGAGAGTCAAAAAGAAACCTATTGGTCCAACACTAAGGGTATGGTCGGTAGCTTTAATTCCTAGATATGGTATAGTTAAGTTGGAGAAATATTTAAGAAATTTATCAATCATTATGGCACAAATAACAGACAAAGTTGCTAATGAGATAAAAACACAATGGTAATCTCTGACCTCATTAGCCAAGGTGACATGAGATAACAAAATAGCCTTAGTTTTTTTTTTTTATTAGCCCAGGAATGTGTAGTCTGTGCTGTAGCAAATATCTCTTTTTGTATTTGGATAAATAACACAGATCAAGTAGAACAGGATATACACAGAATGGACAGCAAGCTACTGGGTTACACAATGTAACACCCTTATGAACACCAAATTTATTTGGTTGATTACCAACAGGAGTAAGTACATGGGCCAGATCGCTACTGCAAGGGATAGTAATGTTCTTAGTCTGCATCCTGATAGTATTAAAAACATAATAAAACATATTTTTGATTGTCAAAAGAAGGCCTTGGGCTAAAATGTTGATGTACATTGAGTGTGCTTACTTCAGCAATGCAATTTACATGACTCTTGAGATCCTGGTGAAGAACCAGATGGTATCAGATGGAAAACCACCACTGTGAGTTTAATGAGTCTGCCATGGCCACCATCTAAGGGCCCAGCCAAGTCCAGGTATTAATATCTCCAATCTCTGATCAAAAGAAAAGAATGATTTAAGAGATAATATTGGAGCCATGATTCCCAGTCCTTGAGCATAAAAGATGTGACCCAGCCGGGAGGTGGAGCCAAGATGGCAGAATAGACAGATGCTTCCGGCGAGCCATCTCTACAACAAAAACAAAAAAAAAACAAGTGAAACGAGTATATTTATGACGAGCTAGGAGCCCTGAACATCAAAGGCAAGCTTAGAAAACGAATAGAGGGGCAGGTGGAGGAAGAGACGGTTCAGAAACAGAGAGGACTTAGCAGACCTGAATCACAGGGAGCCCTCAGGCACCATTCCCAGATCGGCGGCACTGGGCTGGTACTAGCATTGGGCCACAGTTTCCTCAGGGAGAAGCAGCCAGCCACACAGCCTACTCACACCTCTGGAACCAGAGAAGAACGGCGCCCTCGGCAAAAGCTAAGTGCTTGCATATATTTTACTGCGTTCCCCCCACGCTCAAGCCAGCTTCAGCGGCTGAATTCCCTGGGCCTGAGATAGGCACTGTTGAGTGCCTAGAGCTGCCTCCCGGCGTTGGAAAAGGAAAAAACTTGCAATTGGAGGAAAAGATAATTTGCCAGCTCCACTAACAGGGGGAACTCAGGACAGAAGCGGCTCCTGTCCAGGCATGAACGGTCTGTGGACTTAGAGCACCTTTCCCCTCTGTATGGACCTGTGTGGGCCTATTTCAAGGAGAATAGACCCTTGTTGGCAGACTTCAACTGTTTCAGCTGTGCAGCGGGGAGGTGGGTGTTTGATGTTTGACATTGCTTTGCCTATTAAACAGGGTCCTCACCTACCCACATCAAGAGCCTATGGACTGGTAGCTCCACCAGGTCACCCAGCCACCCACAACAGGGCTCCAAGGATTACTGGTACCTCCCATTCCTTACAACCAAAAGCATTAGGTGCCCATGGTCTGTCTGCAGGACCCACCCACCTGCACACTCTAGGGAACAGGGAAGCACTTTCCTCAGAGACACTCAGGGGCTGGTTCTCAGCCCCCTGCCTTGTTCAGAGCGCGACCCCCTGCTGCAATCAGATACCAGTATATACACCAATCACCCCTGCCCCTCTAAGACTGTAGGACAGAGCCTGTACCACACACTTGATATCAGCTACCTGGAAACCTGAGCTGAATTCATACAAGAAAACTGAGTGGACTCCTAGACTGACATACCTGATAACAGCTCTAGCCATCTGGGGACAGGACGTTAGAGCTCTAAAGGTGAAAATAATCAATCTAGCTCACTCAAGCAACCCATTTGGGCATATCAAAACAAAACAAAGCGAGACAATATGACACAGTAAGCAAGCATAAGCTAATACAATAACTTATAGGTGGTTTGGAGACAACAGTCAATATCAAGTCACATAAAGAAACAGACCGTGATTGTTTCAACAAGCTCTCAAAACAAAGAATCCAGGGATCTTCTAGATGAAAGTGCATTTCTGGAATTACAGATGCAGAATACAAAAGATTAATATACAGAACCCTTCAAGACATCAGGAAGGAAATGAGGCAATACGCAGAACAAGCCAAGGAACACACAGATAAAGCAATTGAAGAAATTAGAAAAATTATTCGGGAACATAATGAAAAATGGAATAAGCTGGAAAAACCCATAGACAGACAGCAACCAGAAATTCAAAAGATTAACAATAAAATCACAGAAGCAGACAACTCAATAGAAAGTCAGAGGACCAGAATTGAGCAAGTAGAAGCCAGAATTTCTGAACTTGAAGATAAATCACTTGGCACTAATATATTTAAAGAGAAATCAAATAAAAGAATTTTAAAAAATGAAGAAATCTTAAGAATCATGTGAGACTCTATCAAGAGAAATAACCTACAAGTGATTGGAGTACCAGAACAGAGAGGGATAACAGAAAATACAGACAGAATTCTTGAAGATTTGTTTGCGGAAAACTTCCCTGATATCACGAAAGATGAGAGCATGTCTATCCAAGATGCTCAACGAACTCCACATAAAGTAGATGTTAAGAAGAAAATTACCAAGACATATTATAATCAAACTTGCCAAAACCAAAGATAAAGAGAGAATTTTAAGAGCAGCTATGGATAAATGAAAAGTCACCTACAAAGGAGAGCCAATAAGAATAAGCTTGGACTACTCAGCAGAAACGATGCAGGCAAGATGGCAATGGGATGACTTATTTAAAAAACTGAAGAAAAAAATTGCCAACCAAGAATCATATATTCAGCAAAACTGTCTCTTAAATATGAAGATGAAATTAGGACATTTCCAGATAAACAGAAGTTTAGGGAATTTGTAAAAACCAAATGAAAACTACAAGAAATACTAAAGGGAGTTCTTTGGTTAGAAAATCAATAATATCAGGTATCAACGCAAGACTAGAACACTGGCCAGAGCAATCAGAAGTCAACCCAGACAGGGATATAAAAAAAAAAAAAAAAGCAAATTAAAAAAAAAAAGCTTAAAACAGGGTAACAGCAATGTTATTATATAAAAGAAGACAACATTAAAACAATAAAGAGGGACTAAGAAATGTAATCATAGATCTTCCATATGCAGAGGAAGATATGGCAATACAAAGAAATAAAAGTTAATTTTAAATTTAGAAAAATTGGGGTAAATAATAAGGTAACCACAAAGGAGACAAACTAACCTCTTCTTCAAAATAAAACACAAGAAAAAAATAAAGACTCAGCAGAAACAAAATCAACAGCAACAAATATGAGGAAAGGGCAGTATATAAAGATAATATACTCAGCACAAAAAATTAAGTGGGAAAATGAAACTGTCAACAGCACACAAAAAAAGACATGAAAATGATAGCAGTAAATTCATACCTATTCATAACTACGCTGAATGTAAATGGACTAAATGCACCAATAAAGAGACAGAGAGTGGGATAATGGATTAAAAAACAAGATCCGACTGTATGCTGCCTACAAGCGACACACCTTAGACTTAGAGACACAAACAAAAACTCAAAGGATAGAAAAAAAAATACATCAAACAAAAAACAATCTAAAAAGAGCAGGACAGGCAATATTAATTTCTGACAAAATAGACTTTAAAGTTAAATCCATCATAAAGAATAAGGAAGGACACTACATAATGATTAAAGGGACAAGAGACCAAGAAGATATAACCATATTAAATATTTATGCACCTAATGACAGGGCTGCAAGGTACATAAAACAAACTCTATCAGCATTGAAAAGTGAGATAGACAGCTCCACAATAACAGTAGGAGACTTCAACACACCACTTTCGGTGAAGGACAGAACACCCTGAAAGAAGCTCAATAAAGACACAGAAGATCTAAATGCCACAATCAACCAACTTGACCTCATAGACATATACAGAACACTCCACCCAACAGCAACCAAGTATACTTTCTTTTCCAGTGCACATGGAACATTCTCTAGAATAGACCACATATTAGGCCATAAAGCAAGGCTTAGCAGAATCCAAAACATTGAAATATTACAAAGCATCTTCTCTGACCGTAAGTCCATAAAAGTGGAAATCAATAACAGAAAAAGCAGGGAAAAGAAATCATACACTTGGAAACTGAACAACACCATGCTCAAAAAAGACTGGATTATAGAAGACATTAAGGATGGAATAAAAAAATTCATAGAATCCAATGAGAATGAAAACACTTCCTCTCAGAACCTTGGGGACACAGCGAAAGCAGTGCTCAGAGGTCAATTTATATCAAAAAATGCACACATACAAAAAGAAGAAAGGGCCAAAATCAAAGAATTATCCCTACAACTTGAACAAATAGAAAGAGAGCAAAAAAAGAAACCCTCAGACACCAGAAGAAAACAAATAATAAAAATTAGAGCTGAACTAAGTGAAATAAAAAAAAGAAAACAGAAAAACAATTGAAAGAATTAACAAGACCAGAAGTTTGTTCTTTGAAAAAATCAACAAAATTTTGATAAACCATTGGCCAAACTGACAAAAGAAAAACAGGAGAGGAGGGAAATAAATAAGAAATGAGATGGGTGATATTACAACAGACCCAAGTACAATTAAAAGAATCAGATTACTATGAAAAATTCTACTCTAACAAATTTGAAAACCTAGAAGAAATGGATGAGTTCCTAGAAACACACTACTTACCTAAACTAACACAAACAGAGGTAGAACAACTAAATAGACCCATAACAAAAGAAGAGATTGAAAAGGTAATCAAAAAACTCCCAATAAAAAAAAGCCCTAGCCCTGACGGCTTCACTGCAGTTTTACCAAACATTCAACGAAGAGTTAACACCAGTACTACTAAAGGTATTTCAGAGCATAGAAGAGGACAGAATACTACCAAACTCATTCTATGAAGCCACCATCTCCTTGATACCAAAACCAGGTAAAGACACCACTAGAAAAGAAAATTATAGACCTCTATCCCTCATGAACTTTAATGCAAAAATCCTCAACAAAATTCTAGCCAGTAGAATTCAACAGCATATCAAAAAAATAATTCACCATGATCAAGTGGGATTCATACCACGTATTCAGGGATGGTTCAACATTAGAAAAACAATTAATGTAATCCATCACATAAATAAAACAAAAGACAAGAATCACATGATTTTATCAATTGATGTAGAAAAGGCATTTGACAAAGTTTAACACACATTCATGATAAAAACTCTCAGCAAAATAGGAATAGAAGGAAAATTCCTCAATATAATAAAGCGCATTTATACAAAGCCAACAGCCAACATCATCCCAAATGGAGAGAGCCTGAAAACATCCCCCTTAAGACTGGGAACCAGACAAGGATGCACTTCATCACCACTCTTATTCAACATTGTGCTGGAGGTCCTAGCCAGAGCAACTAGGCTAGATAAAGAAAGGAAGGGCATCCAGATTGGCAAGGAAGAAGTAAAATTATCTCCATTTGCAGATGACATGATCTTATGCACAGAAAACCCTAAGGGATGCTCAAGAAAACTACTGAAACTAATAGAAGAGTTCCGCAGAGTATTGGGATACAAGATAAACATACAAAAATCACTTGGATTCCTCTGTGCCAACAAAGAGAACTTCGAAGAGGAAATCACCAAATCAACGCCATTTACAGCAGCACCCAAGAAGATAAAACACTTAGGAATAAATCTTACCAGAGACGTAAAAGACCTATACAAAGAAAACTACAAGACACTACTGCAAGAAACCAAAAGAGACCTACATAAGTGGAAAAACATACCTTGCTCATGGATAAGAAGACTTAACATTATAAAAATGTCTATTCTACCAAAAATGATCTATACCTTTAATGTAATTCTGACCCAAATTCCAAAGACATTCTCTAAAGAGATGGAGAAACAAATCATCAACTACACATGGAAGGGAAAGAGGCCCTGGATGAGTAAAGCATTACTGAAAAAGAAGAACAAAGTGGGAGGCCTTACTCTACCTGATTTTAGAACCTGTTATACCACCACAGTAGTCAAAACAGCCTGGTACTGGTACAACAACAGATACATGGACCAATGGAACAGAATCGAGAATCTAGACATGAATCCATCCACATATGAGCAGTTAATATTTGACAAAGGCCCCAAAAACAGTTAAATGGGAAAAAAACAGTCTTTTTAACAAATGGTGCTGGCATAACTGGATATCCATCTGCAAAAAAAATGAAAAAAGACCCATACCTCACTCCGGGCACAAAAACAAGCTCAAAATAGATCAAAGGCCTAAATATAAAATCTAAAACGATAAAGATTATGGAAGAAAAAATAGGGACAACATTAGGAGCCCTAATACATGGCATAAACAGTATATAAAACATTACCAACAATGCAGAAGACAAACTAGATAACTGGGAGCTCCTAAAAATCAAACACCTATGTTCATCCAAAGACTTCACCAAAAGAGTAAAAAGACTACCTACAGACTGGGAAAAGGTTTTTAGCTATAACGTTTCTGATCAGCACCTGTTCTCTAAAAATCTACATGGTACTGCAAAAACTCAACTGCAAAAAGACAAATAACCCAATTAAAAAATGGGCAAAAGATATGAAGAGACACTTCACTAAAGAAGACATTCAGGTAGCTAACAGATATGTGAGGAAATGCTCACGATAATTAGCTATTAGAGAAATATGCAAATCAAAACTACAATGGGATTTCATCTCAGTCCAACAAGGCTGGCATTAATCCAAAAAACACAAAACAATAAATGTTGGAGAGGCTGTGGAGAGATTGGAACACTTATACACTGCTGGTGGGAATATAAAATGATACAGCCTCTTTGGAAATTGATTTGGCGCTGCCTTAAAAAGCTAGAAATAGAACTACCATACAATCCAGCAATCCCACTCCTTGGAATATATCCTAGAGAAATAAGAGCCTTTACATGAACAGATATATGCACACCCATGTTCATTGCAGCACTGTTTACAATAGCAAAAAGACGGAAGCAACCAAGGTGCCCATCAACAGATGAATGGATAAATAAATTGTGGTATATTCACACAATGGAATAGTACACACCGATAAGGAACAGTGAGGAATCGGTGAAACATTTCATAACATGGAGAAACCTAGAAAGCATTATGCTGAGTGAAATTAGTCAGTTGCAAAAGGACAAATGTTGTATGAGATCACTATTATAAGAACTCGAGAAATAGTTTAAACAGAGAAGAAAATACTCTTTGATGGTTACGAGAGGGGGAAGGGAGGGAGGGTGAGAGAGGGGTATTCACTAACTACTTTAGGTGACGGGAAAGATAACACAATACAGGTGAGGTCAGCACAACTTGACTAAACCAAAAACAAAGAAGTTTCCTGAATAAACTGAATGCTTGGAAGGCCAGCACAGCAGGGGCAGGGGTTTGGGGACCATGGTTTCAGGGGACATCTAAGTCAATTGGCATAATAAAATCTATTAAGAAAACATTCTGCATCCCACCTTGGAAAGAGGCATCTGGGGTCTTAAACACTAGCAAGCGGCCATCTAAGATGCATCAGTTGGTCTCAACCCACCTGGATCAAGGGAGAATGAAGAACACCAAGGACACAGGGTAGTTACGAGCCCAAGAGACAGAAAGGGCCTCATAAACCAGAGGCTACATCAGCCTGAGACCAGAAGAATTAGATGGTGCCTGGCTACAACCGATGACTGCCCTGACAAGGAACACAACAGAGAACCCCTGAGGGAGCAGGAGGGCAGTGGGATGCAGATCTCAAATTATCGTAAAAAGACCAGACTTAATGGTCTGACTGAGACTCGAAGGACCTCTGTGGTCATGGCCCCCAGACCTTCTGTTGGCCCAGGACAGGAACCATTCCCGAAGCCAACTCTTCAGACAGGGATTGGACTGGACAATGGGTTGGAGAGGGATGCTGGTGAGGAGTGAGCTTCTTGGATCAGGTGGACACTTGAGACTATGTTGACATCTCCTTCCTGGAGGGGAGATGAGAGGGTAGAGGGGGTTAGAAGCTGGCGAAATGGACACGAAAAGAGAGAGTGGAGGGAGGGAGCGGGCTGTCTCATTAGGGCGAGAGTAATTGGGAGTATGTAGCAAGGTGTATATAAGTTCTTGTGTGAGAGACTGACTTGATTTGTAAACTTTCACTTAAAGCACAATAAAATTTTTTTTTTAAAAGATGTGACCCAGTTGGAGCTAGACTAACAAAGACTCGTAAAGACACATCAACTGGTCCCTGAGGCATAAAGACAATAGCTAAGACAATCTGAAAAAAAAAAAAAAGAATCTTTTAGGGAGACATTCACATAAACAAGGCATAAAAGCCACTCTTTTTCTTTTAATATTTAGTAAATAGTCAGTTATAAACCAACAAGCGGTCAGTGGCCACAGTGAAAGGCCTAGGTCCAATATTTGCCCCTCCCCGAAAATATGCCAAACAATTCCAAGCCAGGCTATAGTCGGAAAAGGACACTGGTTTTGAATGACCAATGTCCAAAAAGAAATGGGAGGAGTGACACAGAGCACCCACAGTGCTGTATTCTTTACCTGGCTTCCTCCCCTACAGGGTTGTACTGAAAAATAGTTTCCTTTGCAGGACTCCCCCGCTTCGGCTTTGCATTAGAACCCTGCTTGTGCTTGGAGGTTATATGTAAACTCCATTACGCCTGTGTAGCAGGATTAAGAATGTTGCTGACATAGCTTGTATGAACTCCCTACTTGTAAACCCCTTTAAAAGTAACCCGCCTGCCTGCCCTTGGCAAGCAATCTTGGCAGTAGTAGCTCCGACTGACTCCATTTCCTTGTACAACGAAATAAAAGTGCCTTTCCTGCTCTCCCACCTCGGTCTCTAATTTATTTGCCAATACAAGTCATGCCGAGTAAAAACCCAGTGACACTTTTGTATGGGAAATTAACTTGAGCTGTAAACTTTCACATAAAACACACACACACAAAAAATCTGGCTTAAGCGTTCATCATTGGTATGATAATTAAAAGTTATTCCCCAAGACAAAATTGTACTGAAATCTTTAACTCATCTTGTAATTCTGACAATTGCTTTGCTTTACAATTTAGTATGTATTTGCTAAATATTTATACAACTGCAAGATACCCAGGGAAAGGTAGAAACAGCAATAGAAGTAGTTAAAAAGTTGTTGCTAGGTATTGTCAAGTCGGTTGTTAGGTGTCACTAGGTGTTGTCAAGTCGTTCCAACTCATAGCAGCCCTATGTACAGCAGAAGGAAACACTGGCCGGTCCTACACCATCCTCACAATCATTGTTATGCTTGACCCCATCATTGCAACCACTGTGTCAATCCATCTTGTTGAGGGTCTTCTTCTCTCTCACTGATTCTCTACTTTACAAAGCATGATGTCCTTCTCCAGGTACTGGTCCCTCCTGATAACATGTCCAAAATATGTGAGACAAGTCTCTCTACCCTCGCTTCTAAGGAGCATTCTGGCTGTAGTTCTTCCGAGACAGATTTGTTTGTTCTTCTGGCGGTCCATGGTACATTCGATATTCTTCGCTAACCCCATAATTCTTAGGCATCTATTCTTCTATGGTTTGCCTGAAAAAAGATCCTTAAAAACTTGTAATGTTCCTATTTTATAGTGACACACAGGGAAAAGTATTATTTCAAATTGAAAAAAGAGGTTTTAATTCTTCCCATTGAAGATCAGGAAAGAGGCTCCCTTCATACTTTTTTTTTTTTTAGTTAACTTTAGATAACTTGTACAGTAAAACACAAGAACCTGTGTAAGACAGCAAACTGTCAGAGAAGGAAAACACAAATATTTTCCACTAAATAGAAAGCGATAGAAAAGTGAGGGCTGCACCCTGTCAAAGGTAGAACCTTGCCATACTCTGAAAAACAAGAGGGGCCCTTTAAGATCCAGCTCTCACAGGCTGCACTGTAATTGTAAACTCTTCGTCTTTCTGAAAAGTATGTAAGTCAAGGAGTTTCCTCAAGGACCTGGGAGCCATCTCTTCTAAAATGTGATCATCAAAGAAGCTTACACCCCTGCCTCCCAGTTTGCTGGAAGGAGATCAGCATAACTTCAGGTCTCCTGCCATAGAGATATTAGAAAATTAGCAATTTTGTCTTAAACATGGATGTAATGAGTGTATCTACTCAAGTATATAAAGGATAAGATTTCTTTCTGTCTCTGCAATCTCTTTTGCTGATTGCCAGTAATAAATTGCCTTCAGGTTTAATGCTTATTCACTAATCAAACTGGTCTTTCTCTTCTATTTCTGTGGAGAGGCTTTCTGGGTTGGGAACAGATTTCATCTTTAGTGACATTTCCCCAGCATTTACCACCCCTTGCCCCAGGCCCTGGGTTGGGCAGGGGGAATCTAGGAGTCCCCCACCCCTAGGGCCTTAGGGACGGAGAGGAAACCCTGCAACCAGGAAAGAGAAAAGGGAAAAATGTCACAGATAACTGGGGTGGAGGAGGGGGTGGGGGGTGGAGGGAAGGTGAAAGGAGACAGAAGAGCTGGGAGCTGATCTGGCCTGGCTGGGGTTGCCCCCTCTCCCACTTCACCCTTAGGCCTATCAGACTGGCCTTTGCACGTTGCTGGTTCAAACCCCCACCCGGTAGTCTGCCAGAAGAAGAGACCTGGCAATCTACTTTCATTGAAATTACAGACAAGAAACCCCTACGAAACACAGTTCTACTTTGATGATGCATGTCCATGGACCACACTCTGCAGGGCCTCTGGTCCTGTCCTTCATTGCACAGAGACCAGAGAGGACTACAGCCCATGCCGCTCCTGGCCCCTAGAACACAGCTCCCTCCTCCTGGGCCTCCCCACCTTGTGTGTGTGCCTCCCATCACACTCACCCTCCCCTGCTGGCCTATGAGCTTCTGGAAGGCACTTCCTGTGTCCTGTTCATCTTTGGAACCTGGGCACAGGACCTGACACTTATAAGCATTCATGAACGAACAGGTAGGTGACTCAGAAAAGCTGCCCAGATCCCCAAAACGGATCACAGCTGGGGACACCTAGAGCCAGCTCCAGAGCAAAGAACAGGGGAGACATTTGGGGCTACTCCAGGGCCCCTGTATCTGTGCCCATCCAGTCCCAACCTCTCTCATTTCCCCAAGGAAGGATATCCCAGGAGGCTGGGAAGAGGTTGCACTGGAGTGGGGTGAGGTGAGGCAGGAGGAAGTGTCCCTTGCAGGAGGGCAGCTCAGACCTGGAAGAGCCCAGTGAAAAAGTCCCAACTCTGGCCCCAGGGCCCTGAACCTTCCTGCACCACATTCTTGGCTGCTCTCTTTGCTGTCAGTGGTGGTCAGTGCTCCATTCATGAAAAGAGAGGCCTCAGCAGCTGGTTTCTTCTACGTCTCTGAATTCCAGGTAGGTAGGGAAAAGAGTGTGAGGTTTGAAGCTAAAGGGATGTCTCTAACGGGCCCTAAACACTGCCAGTGTGACCCTGGGCAAGTCGTCTCATCTCCCTGAGCCTAGTTTCCCCCTCTGGTAAAAAAGAATGATGACTCAAGGGTTTGGTATGAGAGGACTGGTGATTAACGAGCTGACTAGGTGTAAGATGTCAAATAATCCCCCCAGGTTTGAGTACCCATCCCATTCCTTGGCAACACCTCACTATCCGGATACCAGCCACCTCCCTGGTTCTCCCTGTGCCCACGCTTCACTCACCCCTGCCCCAGCCCCTGCCAGCTCCCTCACCCACTGGAGGCTCCCCTTACCATCCTCCTGCCCTTTGCCGAGCAGAGTCCAACTCGGCTGGGTGGTCAGGCAGCCTTCGAGCCCTGTCTCCCACATCAATATAGTTTGGAAAGTATGCCAAGAGAGTATGCCAATGCCAAGAGTATGCCAAAATTTATTAAATTCTCTGATTGCTGTGGCAGGGATCACAATAGAGTGTCCCGGGCAAAGCAACAGAGCAGGAGAAAAATGTAGAGCAAAATTCAGAAACACACACACACACACACACACACGCACACACAAAAGACCAGGCTTGCTGGTCTGACAGAGACTGGAGAAACCCTGAGAGTACTGCCCCTTTTAACTCAGTACTGAAGTCATTCCTGAAGTTCACCCTTAGACAGGTCTATAGGGCCAACAATAACAAACATGAAGGCCGCATTTCATAGTTTAATCATATATACAAGACTAATGGGCACACCAGTCCAAAAGCAAAGACAAGAAGACAGGAAGGGACAGGAAAACTGGACGAATGGAAACAGGGAAACTGGGGTGGAGAAGGACAGACTGTTGACGTGTTGCAGGGTTGGAAACCAATGTCGCAAAACAATTCGTGCATTAACCGTTTAATGAGAAGCTAATTTGCTATGTAAACTTTCACCCGAATCAGAAAAAAAAAAAATCGAGAGTATTCCTTAGGTTTAAAAAACAAATATTTTAAATATGACATTGAAGACATAAAAATCATCTGTCAATATGAAACATTCCTCCAGGTATATTCAACCAACAGGAATTTGTCACCCAAAGCAAAGTCCTTTCCAATGGAAAGGGAGAACAGGGAACATCAAAGGACAAGACCATATGGTGGTTCCCACTGAGCAAGCAGTATGCATGGGAATTAGGGGGCAGGGAGTGGGGATTGGAGATGGTTCTAAGATAAGAACCTCAGTACCTTTGGAGGGAAATGACTACCTCTCCCAATTCCAGGGCTCCAAGCCCACATGCTATGTCTATTGTGGAGGGCGAGCCAAACAGGGCTGGACTGCCTCTGTCAGGGGAGAAGCTGCCACCATAAGGTCCAAAGGAGTCGAGGGGAAGGAGGCAGGAGAGGAGGAGGAAGAGAGAAAAGCAAACTATGACAAAGGCGAGTGTGGTTCAGGAGCTCAGAGCTGACCCATGAGTCTCTATATCCTAGTCTTATTGTGGGCACGGCAGTGCTATTTTGTTTACATTTTTATTTTTGGTAACATATAAGGTCTCCAGTACTCCTCTCTTGATAGACATCAAATGCTGTGCTGTGGGCCCCCTGCTTCTCCTTAAAATCGCCTCTTGCCCAGGCACATGACCCAGATGCCAGGAGTGGGTCAACGAAAGCAGAAGAAAATCAGAAAAAGAACAGCCTTACACCCATCCCCCCACAAACACAAACACAACACTTTTTCATACGAAGACTCAATAATTCAGGAATTTATTGTGCATAGGGGGTGACTGATTCTAGAAAGTGAACCTTAAATTGGTACAGAGGGGCAAAATCGGGGCTGGTGTGGAAGGATGGTGGGAGAGTTGGGGAATCAGGGATGTGTCGAAAAGGAAGGCCACCCAGGTGTGCCCAGCACAGGAGTTTCCACAAGGTGATGAGATGATGAGAGAACCAACTGGCACCAGGCTCTGGAATCACCAATTCTGGCTTTCAGACAAGTTTGTCTTTCTTGTAGCTCAGCTTAGAGAAGGTCAATCTGCTGGGTGCTGGGCAATTGGCCTGACTCCTGCTCTCTTGTCCCATGTTCAGTGCCCCCAGAGACAACTTGTTTTCTTACTGCCCGTATGTTGAGCTGACTTCTACCCCCACTTCACTCTCCTCTTGCCAATCAGACACCTGGGTGCCTGGCTGCCATCTTCCAGAGGAAAGAGTGCCACCTTCTACTTGGTGGGGCATCAAAGCCCTGCCTGTGGAAGTTTTGACCTTGTAAAGCTACCTTCCAGACCTCCCTGGAGTGGAGGCCTGCAGAATGTGCTAGCAATCCTACTTGGATTTAATGACCTTCTGCAACACTGTGAGTGCTCACCACCTCTAGATCCCACTCCCAAGATCCCTTAATCCACACAGCACACTTCAAGATCCTGCTCCTAGAAGGCCTGATACAGCTCAGTGATGACCTGCTTGTACTTAAACAGGACCTGACAGCCCAGCCGCTTCTTCTGGAAGAAGGTTTTGCCCAAGGTGTTGGGCCCGTAGCATTCCCCCACGTGGTCCACTTTGTCCTTGTACAGGAGGCAGAGCACGTTGCTCTGGAGCTGCTGCATAATGGTTGCCACGAAGTCTAGCTGTCCATGGAGGTTCCGGTCTTGCGGGTTGAGGGACTTCTGGTCCCGTGTGATGTTGCCCAGGGAGGTAGTTAGGTACGTGACGATGCAGTACAGCTCTTTCATCATGGCCTCCTTCCTGCCATGAGCATTGAAGGGTGGGAAGTCTGTCAAGCCACTGCCACACATCTTGTCCACTTCACTGGGGAACGGCTCCCCTTGGGCGATGCACTGAGGAGCAAAGGGCAGAGGAGAGGTCAACAAGGAGGCAGCAATCCTTGTTCCAGCCCTGTTTCCCACCCTTACAACAAGCTCTTGGGCCTTAGTTTCCCCTCCTATGCCATGAGGACCCAACTCTGTACCCTGTAGGCATCTCAGAATCGTCATGAGAGACAGATGGACATCTGGGTGTGAATACACTTGGTAAAGAATCAAGGCCTTTACCATGCAACGATTGTTACTGTTACTTAGTGTTAGGAGTCCCTGGGTGGTGCAAATTGTTAACACCCTAGGCTGCTAATTGAAAGATTGGAGGTTCTAGTCCACCCAGAGGCACCTCAAGAAAAAGGCTGGGTGATCTACTTGCAAAAAATCAGCCATTACAAAGGCTATGGAGTACAGTTCTACTCTGACACACGTGGAATTGCCACGAGTCAGAATCAACTGGCAACAACGGATTATGTTTCATTTTTAGCTGTCATGATCATACAGAGAAAGAAAGAAAACCAGGGTCCCTCTCACTTGCCCTTTTACCCATCTGGGCATCTCCCTCAACCCAGGCACCCACCGCCCACCAGTCTCTCTCAATGGCACCTCTCAGAACACCTCCTCCCATTTTCCCTCCTTTGTGTATCTCCATCTGCCTCTTGCTCCACTTGGTGGAGGAATCCCAGAACCTGAAGTGCCATTCACACCAGAGCCCTGCCCCGACCTAACCCTGTGATAGTCGATTCCAGTCGGAGCTGTGGGTAGGGTGCGGTTTAACCGCACAAACTTCTCTGCTTCCAGCTTCCCTGGCCAGCCCCCTTCTCTAGCCCAGTTCCCTGCAGCCTCTACTGATGTTTGCAGGAATTCCCCCACTCCTGCCAACCCAGGCCCATCCCCTCCTTCCTCTGTCCCTAGGGAAGGGAAGGAATATCTTACATAGAGAGTTAGGAGGCCGTCAGCACTACCGTTGAGCTGTTTCAGTTTGTTCCTGATCTGGGTCGTGAGGTTGCCAGGACATGTGTGACATGTGGTGTAGGTCACCTTGCTAGGAGTGACGGTATCAAGGCTCCTTGCCCCATGTTCCTGGTGCAGAACAAGCAGCAGCAAGACTCCTGGAAACCAAGAGAAAAGCTCCATGGTCAGGGTGGTGGGGATCGCAGTTTAAGCTTTCAGGTCACACTGGATGCACTTCAACTCCCTGGGACTCCTGGCTTCTCTGCAACTCAAATTCTACCTACCCTGCTTCTCTCCACCTTGTTAAAGCCCCCTTGCTCTCTCCTGCCTTAAAAGAAGCGGTAAGGGGGCAGGACTCGAGCTACTCCCTCGGATTGGAAGCTTGGTCTAGGATGACATCCAAACATCCAATCCTTTCCCTCAAGAAGGCAAAAGCCACCCAGCTCCTTGCTTGAGGTTACCACTCCCCAGCCCAGGGGGAAATGTTTGCTTCAAAGGAATGGGAGACCCCTATTTCCCCATCTTCAGGATGACTTAAATTCCTAACCATTGTTTTACATTCGACTCCCCAAAGCAATCCAAATCTGGGCTTCCGTGGGAACCTCAGCTGGGAGGCAGGGGTCCTTTTGTGACCCTCTTCTTCCCCCCAAATCTGCCACGTGTTTATGGTTTACCAGGCCAACTGCCCCCAATACGTACCATCCCATCTCCTCCATCTCTGACCTTCCCTAAAAGTAGCCACTCCCCTACCTAGGTCTCTCAATTTCATCCCCTCCATGTCTTGGCTCAGATTGCACCTCAAAGAGTCCTTTACCATTCACATATGCGTAGGAAAGCATATATGATAAAGAGACAAAATCTTGTAATAACTGAGAACTTGAGTAAAAGACTATGCCGCCATATGAACAAGATGGAAAGTAGCTGCACTAGTCACTTGAAAAAAGGTGAACAATCAAGGTCTTAAATGATGAATATCAACATGGAAAAGGAAACAGAAAACCCGATTGCAATCCACAGATACCCCTATAGGACAAAGTAGAACTGCCCCACAGAGTTTTCAAGGAGCAGCTGGTAGATTTGAACTGCCAACCTTTTGGTTAGCAGCCAAGCTCTTAACTACTCTGCCACCAGGGTTCCGAAAGTGCCATGTAATTTACATTTTTCTTGTTTCCAGGAAAGGAGAGTCAGGCCTTCCCTTTTAGATCTCCAGTACAGCTTATGTCATCAGGAAGCTATGCATGCCTCCCAGGTAATCCACAGGCCTTTCTCCCCAGCAGGTGTCACTTATTTAAAGGCTTTCTTCCCTGTTTCCCAGAACTTCAAAGAAGTACTCCACGGCATGTTCTCAGTTTACAGCCCCATGCACAAAGGTGTGCACTGACTGCTACGTGGTGTTCTGCATGTACGTTTGGAGCATGTACATCAGAGTCTGGAAGATCACTACATCAAGGGGTATAATGGTCAACGAAAGCTGTCTTAGGCTGGGTTCTCTAGAGAAGCAAAAAAGTAAAGCCTGTAAATTTATATAGACAGAGATTTATATCAAGGAAATGGCTCACACAGTTGTAGAGGCTGGAGTGTCCCAAGTTCATGGGTCAGGATAGAAGCTCTTCCTGATTCACATAGTCAAAGGACTGTCGAACTCAAGGTCAGCAGGTATGAGAGTAGGGTGTTGGTCATAGTCTTCAAACATGAACAAATCCCTAGATCAGCAGGCAAGACCACAGGTAAGCTGCTAGCTCAAGTCCCAAGAACAGAAGTCATGAACAGGAGCCAGCTGCAAGATCCAGAGTGAGCAAAAGCCCATAAGCCTTGCCAGAATGTCCACTTATAGTCAATGCAAGCAACACACGCAAAGAAACTCCCTTTCAACTGGTCAGCTACTCACAGCAGATCCCATCATGGAGGTATTCACATTATACCAAATCTCATCATGGAAATGATCACAACATTATATGACTGCCAAACTACATCATAACTGCCAACCACTGAGAATCATGGCCCAGCCAAGTCGACACACAACCTTAACCATCACAGAAGCTGACTGGCCACCACCCCCACCACAGCTATGAAAGAGCTAAGGACTTTGGACACCCATCAAGAGGGATTGCTATACAACTATTGGTCTGTACTCATCTGGAGCAAAAGAGAAAGAAGGAAACCAAAGATTCAAAGAAGAAACCAGTCTACAGGACTAATAGCTTCCACGAACCACGGCCTCATCTATCCTGAGACCAGAAGAACTAGATGGTACCTGGCTACCACTAACAACCATTCTGAACAGGGACACAATAGATGGTCAGCCCCAGGTAGAATGGAATAAAAACATAGAAAAAAACTCAAATTCCTTAAAAAAAAAAAAAAGCCAGACTTACTGGACAAGTAGAGACTAGAGGATCCCCCGAGACTATCACCCTGAGATAGCCTTTAAATTTGGAACTGAACCCACTCCCGGAGATCACCTTTCAGCCAAATAATAGACTGGCTCATAAAATAAGCCATATCACCCATGTGTACTGTGCTTCTTTTAAATAACCATCCGTATGAGAACAGACAGTCAATATTCACCCTAAAGCAAAGACAAAAAAGTAAGGGGAGTCAGGGAAGCTAGATTAATAGAAACAGAACAACCAGAATGGAAGTAATGAGCATTGTGACACATTGTGAAAAACGTAACCGATGACACTGAACGGTATGTATAGAAATTGTTAAAGTGGAACCTAATTTGTTATGTAAACTTTCACCAAAAGTATACAAGGAATTAAAAAAAAAAAAGTGGACTTGTAACACAGAGGGGTTGCTAACAGCCACACTTGAAGCCTTTCTGCAAAGGTGAGCTGAGAGAAGTTGTAACAGGGTACCCGGAAGATGGGTGCGTTCCACACTGATTTCCATCGTGGTATGCTAAGTCTTTCTCAAAATTCATTGGTATGGATCTAAAGGCAGATCAAAATCGTCCTCTAAACCTAGCCACCTTGTCTCACCAATCTTGCCATCTATTCGTAGTTAATGAAAATGTGGTGGGATAGAAAGGACAAACTATTACTCGAAACTTAGCAGCAGGTACTCCATTTCATCCCACGCATCTGTCAGCTTGTCGTATTGGGGTGGTTTGCGTGTTGCTGTGATGCTGGAAGCTATGCCACCAGTTTTTCAAATATCTGCAGGGTCATGTTTGGTGGATAGGTTTCAGCTGAGCTTCCAGACTAAGAAAGGCTAGGAAGAAGGACCTGGTGGTCTACTTCTGAAAAAATTAGCCAGTGAAAACCTTATGAATAACAGAGAATGTTGTCTGATATCGTGCCAGAAGATGAGCCCCTCAGATTGGAAGGCACTCAAAATATGACTAGAGAAGAGCTACCTCCTGAAAGTAAAATGGACCTTAATGATGTAAATGGAATCAAGCTTTTGGGACCTTCATTTGCTGATGTGGCACAACTCAAAATGAGAAGAAACAGCTGCAAACATCCATTAATAATAAGAACCTGGAAATGTATGAAATATGAATCTAGGTAAACTGGAATTAGTCAAAAATAAAATGGAACACATAAACACTGATATTCTAGGCATTAGTGAGCTGAAATGGACTGGTATAGGCCATTTTGTATCTGACAATCATGTGGTCTACTATGCTGGTAACGACAAATTGAAGAAGAATGGCGTTGCGTTCATCGTCAAAAAGAACATTTCAAGATCTATCCTGAAGTACAATGTTGTCAGCGATAGGATAATACGCATACGCCTACAAGGAAGACCACTTAATACAACTATTATTCAAATTTACACACCAACCATCAACACCAAAATGAAGAAATTGAAGATTTTTACCAACTTCTGCAATTTGAAATTGATCAAACTTGTAATCAAGATGCATTGATAATTACTGGTGATTGGAATTCAAAAGTTGGAAACAAAGAAGAAGAATTGGTAGTTGGAAAATATGGCCTTGGTGAGAGAAATGCTGCCTGAGATCACATAATAGAACTTTGCAAGACCGATGACTTCTTCACTGCAAATACCTTTCGTCAACAATATAAAAGGCACCTATACACATGAACCTCACCAGATCGAATACAGAAGAATCAGATCGACTACATCTGTGGAAAGAGGCTATAGAAAAGCTCAATATCATCAGTCAGAACAAGGCCAGGGACCGACCGGAACAGACCATCAATTGCTCATACACAAGTTGAAGCTGAAGCTGAAGAAAATTAGAACAAGTCCGCAAGAGCCAAAGTACTACTTTGAGTATATTCCACCTGAATTTAGAGACCATCTCAAGGATAAATGTGACGTACTGAACACTAATGACCAAAAACCAGACAAGTCGTGGAATGATATCAAGGACATCGTATGTGAAGAAAGCAAAAAGGTCATTAAAAAGACAGGAAAGAAAGAAAAGACCAAAATGGGTATCAGAAGAGACTCTGAAATTTCCTCTTGAACATAGAGTAGCTAAAGCAAAAGGAGGAAAAGCTGAACAAAGATTTCAAAGGGCTGCTCAAAAAGAAAAAGTACAGTTGTATAATGAAATGTGAAAAGACCTGGAGATAGAAAACCAAAAGGGAAGAACATGATCAGCATTTCTCAAGCTGAAAGAACTGAAGAAAAAATTCAAGCCTTGGGTTGCAATATTCAAGGATTTTACAGGGAAAATATTAAACGACACAGGAAGCATCAAAAGAAGATGGAAAGAATATATAGTCACTGTACCAGAAAGAATTAGTCGACCTTCAACCATTTCAGGAGGTAGCATATGATCAAGAACCGATGGTACTAAGGGAAAAAGCCCAAGCTCCACTGAAGGCATTGGTGAAAAACAAGGCTCCAGGAATTGATGGAATACCCACTGAGTTGTTTCAACAAACAGATGCAGCACTGGAGTTGCTCACTTGTCTGTGCCAAGAAATTAGGAGGAGAGCTACCTGGCCAATCCACTGGAAGTGAGCCATATTTGTAACCATTCCAAAGAAAGGTGATCCAAGAGAATATGGAAACTATTGAGCGATATCATTAATATCACAAGCAAGTAAAATTTTGCTGATGATCATTCAAAAGCTGTTGCAGCAGTACATTGACAGGGAACTACCAAAAATTCAAGTTGGATTCAGAAGAGGACATGGAACAAGGGATATCATTGCTGATGTTAGATGGATCTTGGATGAAAGCAGAGAACACCAGAAAGATATTTACCTGTGTATTACTGACTACGCAAAGGCATTCAATAGTGTTGATCATAACAAATTATGGATAACATTGTGAAGAATGGGAATTCCAGAGCGCTTAATTGTCCTCATGAAGAACCTGTACATACACCAAAAGGCAGTAATTCCAACAGCCAAGGGGATACTGTGTGGTTTAAAACCCAGAAAAGTGTGCGTCAGGGTTGTATCCTATCACCATACCTATTCAATCCGTATGCTGAGCAAATAATTCAAGAAGCTGGACTATATGAAGAGGAACACAGCTTCAGGATTGGAGGAAGACTCATTAACAACCTGTGATATGCAGATGACACAACCTTCATTGCTGAAAGTGAAGTGGACTTGAAGCGCTTACTGATGAAATCAAAGATGACAGCCTTCAGTATGGATTACACCTCACTTTAAAGAAAACAAAATTCCTCACAGCTGGACCAATAAGTAACATCATGATAGATGGAGAAAAGATTGAAGTTGTCAAGGATTTCATTTTACTTACATCCACAATCAACACTCAGAGAAGCAGTAGTCAAGAAACCAAAAGATGCATTGCGGAAGGACCCCAGAGGTCATGGTCCCCAGACCTTCTGTTAGCTCAAGACAGAAACCATTCCCAAAGCCAACTCTTCAGACAAGGATTGGACTGGACTATGGGATAGAAAATGATACTGGTGAAGAGTGAGCTTCTTGGATCAAGTGTACACATAAGACTATGTGGGCAGCTCCTGTCTGGAGAGGAGATGAGAAGGCAGAGGGGGCAGAAGCTGGCCAAATGGACATGAAAATAGAGAGTAGAGGGAAGAAGTGTGCTGTCTCATTAGCGAGAGAGCAGCTAGGAGTATATAGCAAGGTGTATATCAATTTTTCTATGAGAGACTGATGATTTGTAAACTTTCACTTAGAGCACAATAAAAATTTAAAAAACAAAAAGGTGCATTGCATTGGGCAAATCTGCTTCAAAAGACCTCTTTAAAGTGTTGAAAAGCAAAAACGTCACTTTAAGGACGAAGGTGCACCTGACCCAAGCGGTGGTGTCTTCAATTGCCCTAAAGTTGGACAATAATAAGGAAGACGGAAGAAGAATTGATGCCTTTGAATTACGGTGCTGGCCAAGAATAATGAATGTACCATGAACTGCCAGAAGAACAAACAAATCCGTCTTGGGAGAAGTACAGAGGGAATGGTCATTAGAAGCAAGGATGGTGAGACTTTTGTCTCACATACTTTGGACCTATTATCAGGAGGGACCAGTCCCTGGAGAAGGACATCATGCTTGGTAAAGTAGAGGGTCAGCAAAAGAGAGGAAGACCCTCAACGAGACAGATTGACACAGTGGCTGCAACAATGGGTGGAAGCATAACAATGATTCTGAGGATGGCCCAGGACTGAGCAGTGTTTGGTTCTGTGGTACATGCGGTCGCTAAGAGTTGGAACTGACTCTGCGGCACCTAAAAATAAAAACTGTTTCAGGACAGTCTAGAGAGCAAAACAAAGAAGACATGAAGAAACTTTAAAAACTGATGTGTTAAATGGTCAGTTAAAATTATTGATTAAAGGGAATAATCACTACCCTGGACAATCTATGCAGGGAACAAAAAGAGAAGGGATACCTTAGCATTGAAAGAAACGAGGATATGTGAAAAGAAATGATAGCAAGAGAAAAAAAAACGCGTTGCTGTGGAATCAATCCTGATTCATGGTGACCCTATAGGACAGAGTAGAATAACCCCATAGGGTTTCCAAGGCTGTAAACCTTTACAGAAGCAGACTGCCACATCTTTCTCCCACCAAGCAGATGGTAGGTTTGAACCACCAACCCTTTGATTAGCAGCTGAACACTTAGCCACTGTGCACCAGGGCTCCTTCTAGCAAGAGAAGGGAAACCATACATCATCAAAGAAAAAAGTCAGACCATGTGAAGAGTGATTGTAGAACGTGACCGCGAAAGATGGAGGAACTGCAGGATGAAGGAATAAGGAAGGTCCAGACAGCCAGGGAGTATTTGAGAAATGGCTCAACACAGACAGATTTAGGGAATCCTGAAGTTGGGAACCCTGCTGGTGCAGTGGTTAACAGCTACAGTTGCTAACAAATAGGTTGGCAGTTCGAATTCACCAGGTGGTCCTTGGAGCAGTTCTACTCTGTCCTACAGGTCACTGTGAGTCAGAATCTACTCGATGGCAAAAGATTCGGTTTTTTGGTTTGGAGATGGGAACTGGTGATAGTAGTACAGCTTGTTCTGCAATTTCCTAGGGAACGTCTCCCTTTGTATCTGGTCAGTACAGGTTGTTAGTGTTCCTGGTCAGCCTTCTTCCTTTTACTCCACGGTGTCCATACAGATGGGTCCTCTAACTGAAAAATATGTTTTCTTACTTTTTCCTGATTCTCCTTTAAACCCACTGAGGAGAGGCCTGCTGTGCAACACAAAGCCTATCCTATTCTGTTCTCCAGAGGGTGTCTGAGAAGCTCCAGGGAAAAGGCGCTGTTCTGGCTACTGTGTGCCTTTTGAAGGAAATGGAGCATGGCAGAGAGTGGCAGTCTCACACCGCACTGGTAAGGCACCCCAAGCTAGAACCATCATTTTGGGCCCTAGGGGATAATGATACAGGTTTGATTATATAGATTACTAAACGAATGAGCCATGGCCATGTGTAAAGCAATATCTTTTGCCGAGAGCTCTATCAGAAGGAATAAAACTGGTTATCAAAGCATTAGACAATCAAGGAATGATTTAAAAATAAAATAATAGACGAAGGGTCACTCACCCTGTAATATGCCCATACTTCCATTAAGAAGGAAGGAAAATTTAATAAAGATGGCTGACCACTGTATAGATTTGTACAAGATCTTAAAGAAGTAAATAAATTCATTGTTTCTTTTACCCCTAGAGTTCCTAGTCCTGCAACCATTGTGACTTCTGACTTCCGTAGTATCGTCTATAGGTTTTCTCTATTTGATTTGTTTTGCTTTTTCTTCTCTCTGCCCTGGAAGATGACTCTACAATCGTGTTTGTGTTTGTTTACTAAGGAATTTAATATTTGTGGTAAAGGATTCCTTGAGGGTTTTGAGACTCCTACTGTATTCTATGCTCATTCATAAGAAACCAGAGAAATTTGTCCCGCCAGAAGAATCTATCGTCATTCAAAATGCAAATGTTTGCTAGTAGCCTCAAAAATAAAGAGCCATGTAAAATCATGTCCCCCTCCCCCATTTGGGGACCATAGCTTCAGGGGACATCTAAGTCAATTGGCATAATAAAATCTATTAAGAAAACATTCTGCATCCCAATTTGGAGAGTGGCATCTGGGGTCTTAAACGCTAGCAAGCAGCCATCTAAGATGCATCAATTGGTCTCAACCCACCTGGATCAAAGGAGAATGAAGAACACCAAAAACACAAGGTAATTACGAGCCCAAGGGACAGAAAGGGCCTCATAAACCAGAGACTACATCAGCCTGAGACCAAGAAGAACTGGATGGTGCCTGGCTAAAACCGATGACTGCCCTGCCAGGCAACACAACAGAGAACCCCCGAAGGAGCAGGGGGACAGTGGGATGCAGACCTCAAGTTCTCATAAAAAGACCAGACTTAATGGTCTGAGGCTAGAAGGACCTCTGTGGTTATGGCCCCCAGACCTTCTGTTGGCCCAGGACAGGAACCATTCCCGAAGCCAACTCTTCAGACAGGGATTGGACTGGACAATGGGTTGGAGAGGGATGCTGGTGAAGAGTGAGCTTCTTGGATCAGGTGGACACTTGAGACTATGTTGACATCTCCTGCCTGGAGGGGAGATGAGAGGGTAGAGGGGGTTAGAAGCTGGCGAAATGGACACGAAAAGAGAGAGTGGAGGGAGGGAGCGGGCTGTCTCATTAGGGCGAGAGTAATTGGGAGTATGTAGCAAGGTGTATATAAGTATTTGTGTGAGAGACTGACTTGATTTGTAAACTTTCACTTAAAGCACAATAAAAATTAAAAAAAAAAAAACAAATCATGCCCCTGTGAAGCATAAGGCCTCCCTAGACAAATGGCAATATTGCTGAAATGAGGTCAAATATTTAGAGCATCTGTTGTTAACTGAAGGCTACAAAGTGTTAAAACCTAAGAGTCAGCCCATTTTGCAGATGAAAAGGGCCTGTTCCTGTTCATAACGCAGATTGGATAATATTTACTGATGGGTTATGCACTTGGTTTAGTTTTTTTTATGCACTTGGGATAAAAGTGGTTCACTTAAGTCTCCTTATGCTGTGGTGACATCATAAACTTTTGAAAGCTAATGTTTTGTCTAGAATTAGGTCTGCATAAACTCTGGTGGCACAGTGGTTAAAGCACTCATCTGCTAATCAAAAGGTTGGTGGTTTGAACCCAGCCACTCTGCGGGAGAAAGATGTGGCAGTTGGCTTCTGGAAAGATTATAGCCTTGGAAACCCTACGGGGCAGTTCTACTCTATCCGATAGGGTCACTGTTATGGATTGAATTGTGTCCCCCCAAAATGGGTATCAACTTGGGTAGGTTGTGATTCCCAGTATTGTATTGTTGTCCCCCATTTTGTGATCCGATCTAACTAGGCTGTGTGTTATAAACTCTAACCTTTATGATGTGAATGTGTCAGGATTAGAAGCAGTTATGTTAATGAGGCAGGACACAATCTGCAGGATTAGGTTGTATCTTGAGTCAATCTCTTTTGAGATATAAAAGAGAGAAGCAAACAGCGAGGAGAAGGACCTCCTACCACCAAGCAAGGAGAGCCAGGAGCAGAGCACATCCTTTGGACCCAGTGTCCCTGTGCTGAGAAACTCCTAGTTGCAAGGCAAGACTGTTAACAACGACCTTCCCCCAGAGCCGAGAGAGAAAGACAAAGCCTTCCCCTGGAGCTGACTACCTAAATTCAAACGTCTAACCTCCTAGACTGTGAGAGAATAAATGTCTGTTTGTTAAAGCCATTCACTTGTGGTATTTCTGTTACAGCAGCACTAGATAACTAAGACAGTCACTGTGAGTTGGAATCAACTCGATGGGAAGAGATTTTTTGGATTTTAAGTAGACCAGTTAATAGCAGTTAGTAGAGCTATATTTTGGACTTAAAGTGAATATATACTGATATTAAAAATATGTTTAGTGTCTGTCATGTAACAGGGGAAATATGAAAAAAAGAAATCAGGAAGCGGACTCTTGACTTCAGTGGAAACTAGAATATCTCAATGAAAATGGTTAGCTGATTTGCTGGTGGTGGCTTTACAGCTTCTTTCTCAGATATCAGTAACTCATTGTAGCATTCACACAGGACACAATTTCTAAATGACAACATTTGTAAAGGCAATGATTTTGCTCACAGAGCTGCAAAGACTGCTAACCCATGGCAGACCCCAAACTTAAAAGCCCCACTTTTAATGCAACATTTACCACCCCTTACCCCAGGACTGGGTTAGGACCAGGGGAATCTAGGCATCCCCTACCCCTAGGGCTTTAGGGAGGGAGAGGAAGTGGTGCGACCAGGAAACAGAAAAGGGAAAATGTCACAGACAACTGGGCGGGAGAGTGGTGGGGGGAAGGGGAGAGGGAAGGTTAGGTGAAAAAAGACAGAAGAGCTGGGAGCTGATCTGGCCTGGCCTGGCCTGGGTGGTCCCTCCCCCACTTCAACCTCAAGCCCACCAGACTGGCCTTTGCATGTTGTTGGTTCAAACCCACCCAGCAGTCTGTCAGAAGAAGAGGCCTGGCAATCTACTTTCATTAATATTACAGACAAGAAACCCCTATGAAACACAGCTCTACTTTGATGATGCATGTCCGTGGACCACACTCTGCAGGGCCTCTGGTCCCGTCCTTCATTGCACAGAGACCAGAGAGGACCACAGCCCACGCCGCTCCTGGCCCCTAGAACACAGCTCCTTCCTCCTGGGCTCCCCACCTTGTATGTGCCTCTTCTATCACACTCACCCTCCCCTGCTGGCCTATGAGCTTCTAGAAGGTACCTCCTGTGTTCTGTTCGTCTTTGGAACCTGGGCACAGGACCTGACACTTATAAGCATTCATGAATGAACAAGCTGCCCAGATCCCCAAAATGGATCACAGCTGGGGACACCTAGAGCCAGCCCCAGGGCAAAGCACAGGTGAGACATCTGGGGCTACTCCAGGGCCCCTGTATCTGTGCCCATCCAGTCCCAACCTCTCTCATTTCCCCAAGGAAGGGTATCCCAGGAGGCTGGGAAGAGGTTGCACTGGAATGCGGTGAGGTGAGGTAGGAAGAAGTGTCCCTTGCAGGAGGGCAGCTCAGACCTGGAAGAGCCCAGTGAAAAAGTCCCGACTCTGGCCCCAGGGCCCTGAACCTTCCTGCTCCACATTCTTGGCTGCTCTCTTTGCTGTCAGTGGTGGTCAGTGCTCTATCCATGAAAAGAGAGGCCTCAGCAGCTGGTTTCTTCTATGTCTCTGAATTCCAGGTAGGGGCAAGAGTGTGATATTTGGAGCTAGAGGGTGTCTCTAACGGGTCCTAAACACTATCAGTGTGACCCTGGGCCGGTCACCTTATCTCTCTGAGCCTAGTTTCCCCCTCTGTTAACTGGGGATGATGACTCAAGGGATTACTGAGAGTTAAGTGAGGACTGGTGATAAAGGAGCTGATTACTTGTAAGATGTGAAATAATTCCCCAACTTTTGAGCAACCGTCCTTTCCTTGGCAACACCCCATGATCTGGACACCACCTACCTCGCTGGTTCAGCCTGTGCCCAAGCTCTGCCCACCGCTGTCCCAGCCCACACCAGCACCGTTACCTGGTGGAGGTACCTTTTCCCATGCTCCTGCCCTTTGCCCAGCAGAGCTGCACTTGGCTGGGCACTTAGGCAGAGAAAGTCCCAGGCCTCCAGCCCCGTTTCCCACATTAATATACTCTGGAAAGCGAACCAAGAGTAGAATTCTTTATTAATTTCTTTTTTTTTTTTCTTAAAAAAACAAAAAAGTATTTCTTCAATATAAAAAATAAATATTTTAAATATGACTTTGAATAAATAAAATCATCTGTCATTATGAAACATTCCCACAGGGTACATTCATCAAATAGGAATTTGTCACCCAAGGTGAAATCCTTTCCATTGGAAAGGAAGGACAGGGAAGATCTCTGGATAAGGCCACATGGTGGGTCTACTGAGCAAGCGCTGTGGGTTGGGATTGGGGGTGAGGTGGGGTAGGGTGGTGTGTTGGAGATGGTTCTAAGGTAAGAACATCGGTACCATTTGAAGGAGCCTCAGTGGCGCAAGTGGTCTGCAATGGGCTGCTTAGTCCATAGGTTGGTGGTTCGAACCCACCCAGCAGCTTTGTGGAAGAAAGGCCTGGCGATCTGCTTCCGTAAAAGATTGTAGCCAAGGAACCATTTGCAGCAATTCCACTTCGTAACACATGGGGTGGCCATGAGTCAGTGGCCAACTGGATGGCAGCTAACAACATTCCCCTAACTCAGTAACTTTCAACTCTTGCTTCCCATTAGAATAAACTAGAGACTTTAAAAACAAAACCAACAACTATAACAAAAACACTAACATATGGGCTCTACTCAGGACCAATTAAATCAGAACCTCTGTACCATCTGAAGGGAAATGACTAGGTCTCTCAATTTCAGGGCCCCAGCCCCACACGCTATGTCTATTGTGGAGGGCCAGCCAAGCAGGGCTGGACTGCCTCTGTCAGGGAGAAGCTGGCCTACTATAGGCCAAGGGAGACAAGGGGAAGGAGGAAGAGAGATAAGCAAACTAGCAGTGCTTTTTGATTTAAAAAAAAAAAAAAAAACAATTTTTTTTCAAATAAAAGTCTCCTTGACAGACTGCAAAATGACCTTCCTACTCCCTCCTCTGCTGAGGGACCCCCTCTCCTCCTTAAAAATCACCTCTAGTCCAGGTACACAGCCCAGGACTCCAGGATTGGGTCAATGCCAACAGAAGAAAATGAGGAAAAAAAAAAAACTATCTTTTCCCACAAAGGCTCAATAATTCGAAGATGCTGTGGGTAGGGGGTTTTGATATGCCAGGCTGGTTCTGGAAAAAGTGCTGTGGATGCGGACCGAGGGGCAGAATCCGGGCTGGTGTGAAAGGGGCATGGGTGGTGGGAGAGTCAGGGGGTCAGGTGCAGGTAGGGAAGGAAGGCCGCCTAGGTGTGCCCAGCACAGGTGTATCCACAAGGTAATGAGATGATGGGTGACCCAGCTGGCACTGGGCTCTAGAGTCACCAACTCTGGCTTTAGATGAGGTTGGCTTTCTTGTAGCTCAGCTTGGAGAAGGTAAGCCAGCCCCAACCTGTCCACCAACAGAGCAGAGAGATGGGAAGGGCAGCATGCTGAGATCTGGGACACAGGTGAGTGGGACCCGAGCTCAGAGCTGAGTCTCCGTGTCCTACTCTTGCCGTGGGGACAGGTTTAACTTCTGGCCCTGGGCCCAGTCTCTCAGCTTGCCTGCTGCCTGCCTGCCAGCAGGTAGGCATGGATAAAGTGCTCAGAGAAGGACAGAAAAAGGTACAAAGTGAATGCAAAGCATCATAATCACATCAGCTAAACTGCTAGGACCACTGCCTGTCTGCTCGGGGTTTGAAAAAAGGCCCAAACACACCTCTCCACAGCTTTCCCTCTTCCACACTGGAGGGCATTTCTAGACTTGCCTGGCCCTCAGCTCAAAGGAAGGGATCAAGTTCCCTGTCTCGAAGCCCAGACCTGGGTGGGGGCATGGGGTAGGTGGGGCAGAGGGGACCACAGCTTCCTGGTCTGAGTCTGGGGGGTCTCAGGCTGCCCTCTCCACAGCAGAAGGTAGTGGTTCCCACACTGCTCCAGCTTCCCAAGGTCTCCTCACCTAGGCCCTGGTGTCTTCAGTGGTGTTTAGGACACCAGAGAAGGTACTCCCCACTGTGTGGGAGCATCTTTGGGGAGAGGGTGCTGGGTCAGGACAGTTCCGGGGCCCCTCAACTGCTAGTTTAGAGCAGTATGGGAATAAGACATTTGCACGACTCCAAGGGATGCCAGGGAACACAGTGTGAATGAGGCCCCCCAGAGTCAAGCAACATGGCAGCCCTGGCAAAAAGTACCTGGCCACTTCACAAAATGGCCTAAGCTTACAGTCTGAACCCTGGGTCACTCCGGCACAGTTGAGGTGGTGGGATGGAGTCAGGTGCCTCCACTCCTACACCAACCCTTCTCTGAGCTTCACCCGTAAGGATTCTCCCACTTGTAACATCTTCAATATCCAGGCCAGGCCCTATTAAAAGACCTGGCCCAGGCTCCTAGGTAGACAGCCATCTTATTAATGTTGGCTAGGCAGCAGGAAATGGGAGCTAACTTTGCCACTTAAAGCACCAATAAGTTAATATAAATAAGATATTATAATAAATACACAACCATGCTGGGCCAGACACTCAGCACTCTCGGATCCCAGGTTCCCCTGAGACCCTGACCTCAAGTTCTGCTGTCCCCTTATCTAGGGACCAGGGACCACCTCTGGTACCCCTCAAGTACCTTCCTGTGACTTCACCAGGCCTCCATAGCCTCAGCTGTGAGCTGCCACTTTGAACTACCCCATTCCCGCCCTTATAGGCCCTTGCTCAGAAGGAAGACTCTGGGTCTGTCTCAGAACCTCCTCACTTGACTTTGCACCTGTCCCTGCCCCGCCCACCTCCACTAACCCCCTTCCAGGTCCCTAGCCATCTTGGTCTGCAGAAATGCCTATAGCGAAGAGGAAGGAGAACTATCTCCCTTTCCAGGCTGGGAGGTGGCAGTGCACCTCCCCAAGGGCTCTCCCATACTAAATGCCAGTGACTTCCTTCTGGAACCTTCCACCCAACAGTCCCTAGGCCTGAGTTCTCCAACCTCTCTCATGAGAGTGCAGCATTCCATCCCAGAGCTGCCTTCTCTACTTTCCATATGCCACATCTCCAGGGACAGGGAGTCCTCTGGGATCCCAGCACCTCATATTCCAACCACGCCTTCCAACGTTGCCCTAAGGGGAGGATGCTGAATGCCATTCTGCTGGGAGTTGGGCAACTGCCCGAATCCCTGCTCTCTTGCCTTGTGGTCAGTGCCCCTACGAGATGACTTCTTTTGCTCACTGCCTAAAGCCATCACCAAGGGTCAGGCAGGGGCAGAAGTCCAACTCACATTCCACTTGCCAGCCTGACGCCTTGGTGCCTGGTTGCCATCTTCCAGAAAAACGGGCACCACCTTGAAATGACACAATATCGAGGCCCTGCATGTGGGAGTTTTGACCCTGTTCGGCTTCATCCCAGCCCACCCCAGAGTTAAGTAGACTGGCAGGGAGCCCTCAGGGTCTTCCAGCTACTTCTGCCTACACTGAGCAATGACCCCCTGCCGCACTGTGAGAGCCCCCCAAATCTGGATCCCACTCCCACCATCCCTCAGTTCACAGCACACTTTAAGATCCCGTGTTAGAAGGCCTGGACCAGCTCAGCAATGACCTGCTTATACTTCCCCAGGAGCTGGCAGCCCAGCTTTTTCTTCTGGAAGACATCCTTGCCCGAGGTGTCAGGGCCATAGGACACATCCACGTGGCTCACGTGGTACTTGTTGCACAGGCGGCAGAGCACATTGCTGAGGAGTCCCCGCATGGTGTCCGCTGTCGAGCTCAGCTTGCTGTGGAGGTTCTGGTCTTTGGGGTTGAGAGCTTTCTGGTCCCGTGTGATGTTGCCCAGGGAGGCGCCAAGGTACGCGATGATGCGGTACAGGTCTACCAGCTTGTCCTTCTCTGTGCCGTCAGCATGGAAGGTTGGAAAGTCTGTCACATTGGGGCCGCACAGCTTGTCCACATTGCTGGGGAACGGCTCGCCCTGGGCGGTGTACTGAGGAGCAGAGGGAAGAATGGAGGTAAGCAAGGAGGCAGGGATCGGTGTTGCAGCCCTGCCACCAACCCTCAAGGCAAGCTCTTGGGCCTCAGTTTCCCCACCTATGGCATGGAGACCCAACTCTGTGGCCCGTAGGCATCTCAGGATCATCAGGAGACTCAAATGGATACCTGGCTGTGAACGCACTTGGTAAAGAATCAAGGCCTCTAGCATGCAAGGATTGTTCCTATTACTTAGTATTAGTATTAGCAGCCCCTGGGTGGTACAAATGGTTAATGCGTTCAGCAGCTAACCGATAGGTTGGGAGTTCAAGTCCACCCAGAGATGCTTCAGAAGAAAGACCTGGCGATACAAATCAGTCAGTGCAAACCCTATGAAGTAGGGTTCTACTCTGACACACATGGGATCACAGTGAGTCTGAATCGACTCAGTAACAACTGGTTTGGTTCAGTTTTTTAATTCTCATGGTCATAAGGGGAAAGAAGGAAAACCTGGGTGCCTCACCTTCAGAGGTGCACCACACACACTTGCCCTGTCACCCACCTGGGTATCTCTCTCACCCAGACCCACCATCCACCCTCTATCAACAGCATCTCTCTGACCACCTCCCTGCCTTTTCCCTCCTTTGTGCATCTCCATCTGCCTCTCGCCCCACCGTGGTGGGGGAATCCCCAAAACCTGAAGTGCCAGGCCCTTTACTCTCTCACCAGAGCACTACCCTGACCTAACCCAGGGAATGTCGATTCCTGTCTGGGCTGGGGGTAGGATGTGGGGAAGCTGGGTGTGGCCCAGCCACCTCACCTTTTTTCCTTCCAGCCTAAAAAGGTCTCCTACCTGGCCAGCACCTCCAGCTCAGGTCAGGGCAGCCTCCACTGATATCTGCAGGGGTTCTGCCCACTTCTCCCACCTCAGGCCCACGCCCTCCTTCCTCAGTCCCCCGGTGTGGGAGGGGTAACTTACATAGGCAATAAAGAGGGCACTGGCACTACTGTTGAGCTGCAGCAGTTGATTCCTGATCTGGGTCATAAGGTTGCTGGGACATGGGTGACGTGTGGTGCAGGTGGCATTGTCAGGAGTGATGGGAAGGGGGCTCCCTGCCCCATGTTTCCAGTGCAGAACAAGCAGCAGTGACAGGATTCCTAGAAGCCGATAGAAAGTTGTCACGATCAGGAGGGTGTGGATGGCAGCTCGAGGCTCAGGTGATACTGGATGCACTGTGTCTCCACCTACGGCTCTCTGGCTACTGTCTTTGTCTCACTCTATCTCTATCCCACTACCCCTGCTTCTCTCACTTGCTTATATCTCTCTGCAGGGCACGAGCTGTTCCCACTGATTGGAACCTGATCTAGGGTGACATCCAACCATCCAATCCCTTCCCTCAAGAAGGCAAAAGCCCCCCGGCCTCCTGGCTCTCTAACTTAAGGGTACCATTCCCTGTGCTATTGGAATACAAGGCGCTTATCTCCCTATATCCCTATCTTCCTATCACCCCATCTCCTGAGATGGTCCACAGTGACGCAGATCTCCCAGTCTGGGCTCCCATGGGACCACTGGAAGGGAGATCCTTTGCTGACCCTCTTCTCTATCCCAAAACTGCCACCTGATTCTAGCTCCCCAGGCCAATTGCCCCTCAATTTCCCATCTCCTGCATCTCTGTCCTTCCCCAAATGTGGCCAACTTCCCTACCTTTGATATTGTTGTTGTTAGTTGTCCTAGAGTCAATTCCGACTCAGGGCGACCCATGTGTGCAGAGTAGAACTGCACTCCATAGGGTTTTCAATGGCTGCGACCTTTAAGAAGCAGATAGCCAGGCTTGT
This sequence comes from Loxodonta africana, assembly GCF_030014295.1. NCBI lineage: Eukaryota > Metazoa > Chordata > Mammalia > Proboscidea > Elephantidae > Loxodonta > Loxodonta africana. Next base: position 25,994,342 of record NC_087360.1, on the reverse strand, counting down.
CTTCCGAGGTGCCTCTGGGTGGGTTCGAACCTCCAACCTTTCGTCTAGTAGTCGAGAGCTTAACCATTTGCCTCATGCAGGGACTCCATACTTCCCTACCTAAGGCCCTCAATTTTCATCCTGATTCTGCAACTCTGCCCCCATCCATTCCCAAATCACTCAAAAGTCCCTGTCCCCAGCTCTATTTAGCCTCTGGCTTCTGTGCCCTCACCCTCTTGTCTACCACCCCTTGCCCCAGTCCTGGGTTAGGGCAGGGGAGTCCAGGGGTCCCACAGCCCCCAGCCCCCCAGGGCCTTCAGAAGGGAGAGGAAACAGTGAAACCAGGAAAGAGAAAATGGAAAAGGTTGCAGGCAGCAGAGTGGGCGGGGAGGAAGGAAAGTGAAACGTGACCGGAGTTCTGGGAGCTGTCTGGGCCTGTCCTGGGTCGCCCCTCCCCCTGGGGCATCCTCCCTCCCTTCACCCTCAGGCCCCTTTCCAGCTGGCAAGGGAGGCAGTAGGGGCTGGGGGCAGCAGGCCAGTGAGGCAGGAGCCTCCTGCCTGGATCTCCCTGCTGGAACTGGATGGCTGGTGGCAACCTCACTTACATACACTTCCTTTAGGTCTCCTGTTCATCCCAGCATCCCCAGGCAGTGCTGAGGCCCCACGGTGGCTGGGTGTCCCCACACCTCATCTCACCTAGCACAGACCATGCACTTCCCAGGCACTAGTAGATGGATGCAGCACCTGCTCCCGTCCCAGCTGGAGTTTGCAAACTGCTCAGCGCCCTGCTCCCCTCCCAGGAAGCAGCCAGGGACGCAGTTGGAAAAGAGAAAGCGGAAAGAAAGAAAGAGGGAGGGTGAATCAGACAGAAAGCAGAGAGAGAGAGAGTTGCTCCGGGAGAGCGGTGGAGCGAGGAGCAGCAGGAGGAGTGAGGGGAAGGCTGAAGGCTGGAGCGGCCTCCTCCCTCTCGCCAACCTGCCGGCCGGGCGGCTGGGCCAGCGGTGCCCGGACCATGTGCTGCGCCCGCTCCCGGCCGCCACCCAGCGCCTCCACCGGCCGCGGCCGCCTGGAGCAGCGACTTCCCCGGCGCTGAGTGGGCGCCCCGAGTGCCGGGAGTCTGCGGTAGGTGGGTGCCCCGTTCGCTCGCTCGCTCGCTCGCTAGAGCCAAGTGCCAAGTTCAGCGCCGAGTTCAGTGGGCGCGGAAGCCAGAGCTGGCGAGTGGATTTACCTGCCGCCAAGACCTTCATTATGGGCTGGACTGCAGAGGGCCTTGGAGGAGACCTTAGATGCCGGCACTTTTCAGAGGTTCATGCTCAAACGGGGAATTTGCCTGATTTATATACCGGAGCCTGTGTTGTAAGACAGAGAAACGGCTATATTTAGCTGGGATCCCCGTCCAGGAAGTTGTTTGAGGTGCATCATAGGAAATTATGAATGGAAGAAAGTGAGAGTGAAGGGGGGGGCAGAGTAAGGGGGGAGGGTGGGGAGGGCAGACTTTTTCCCTCTTCTAAGAATTTGATTGATAAAATTATAATGAAGTCTTCTACCAAACGCCCTGCGGTTTTCCTGAGTGGCTTGCCCTTAGAGTTGTTTGAAGATGGGGAGGGAGAGGAGGGAACCTGGCCGAGTCAGCAGGGTCCCGTGTGGACGGGCAGTGGGTGCCCCAGATGGCCCTGACTCACCTGGGCAAGCGGAGGAACTCGCACCTGTGGCCCCTGGTCAAGGGCTTTGGGGGGCAGTGGGGAGGAGGCAGGCTGGGGCTGAGCTGAGAAGGAGGCTCCAGGAAGAGGGGCTGGGGCCTGGCTTGGACTTTAGACAGTAATAAAGCGGAACTGAATGTGGGCGCTGGAAGCCACCCCAGAGATGGCCTCCTCCAATCTGCCCATTTCCACAAAGTAGAGTGGGGCTCTGAAGAAAGCAGGTGCCCAGGGGTCCCCTAGGCTCAGGCCCCTGATCTCCATCAGCATATCTGCTCCGCTGACCACTGTACCTATGTGAGCCTGGGGAGGAGGACAGGAAGATGGGAGGGGGCTGCTGTGACTTAGTTCTTTGGGGACAGCCTGGGAGGACTTCTGGGAAGATTTTGTGTGTCTGGGGCTCTTTGCAACCTATCTCCCCCTTCCATGGAAGGTGGTCCAGCATTTCCATTCTGAAAGGGACACCTGAGCGTAGGCCCAGGAAGGCTTAGCCAAGGTCTTAGCCAAGACCCAGGTCTCCTCCTCAGGATGCTGAGGGGTTGCTGGGGAGAACTGAGGAATGGTGACACCTCCCAGATGTGCCTCAGAGGATGATTGATGGTGGCCCCCTGATAAAAGTGCTTCTTGAGTCTCTAAGGCAGGATCATGAGTTCTGGTGCCTACTACCACAGTCAGGCAGATTTGCAAAGAGTGAGGGGGGCAGGAAGGATGACGGGGACCAGGCAGAATGAGAACAGACGAGTACCCAATTAAACCAAAAAAACTAGGCCACCTGCTGTGGAGTCGATGCTGACTCATGGTGACCCCATGTGTTTCAGAGTAGAACTGAGCTCCATAGGGTTTTCTTGGCTATAATCTCAGGGAAGCAGATCACCAGGCCTTTCTTCCACTGTACCAAACCGCCAACTTTTAGGTTAGTAAACCAAAAAACCTGTTGCCCTCAAGTCGATTCCGACTCATAGCAACCCCATAGGACAGAGTAGAACCCCCCATACAGTTTCCAGGGAGCACCTGGTAGATTCGAACTGCTGACCTTTTGGTTAGCAGCCGTAGCTCTTAACCACTATGCCACCAGAGTTTCCTTAGGTTAGTAAAAAAAAACTCAGGAACCTCCTCCCCAGTTAAAGGCAGTTAAATGCTAACAATAATAATAAAATGTTTGGGGCAGTTCTGGGCATACAACACACATCTGGGGACATGATTTCCCAAAAGCTGCCGGGGACACCCCTGTCCCAGGAGATATCTCATTCCCCAGGCACCCCACCCCACTGCTACCTTCCAGCCTGACCCTGACCAGAAAGAAAGACCCTTCTCTTGACCCTAGCCCCCTGCCTGCCCACCCCTGTACTCCATGCCCCAGCTCCTGCCTCTTAGCACATCCTGGACCGGGCTAGCCATGTGTTCCTCCTGCATCTCCCTCATTGTGCCAGAACAAGCCCTCCTGCTGCTGCCATGCTCCCTCCCCTGACTTTCACACACACACACATACTCACCCGCCCTGACCTGCCTCCCACTCCCCCTACAGGAGGGCCTCAATGTGGGGCGATAAAACTGCCTGTCCCAGGTGGCACCTCCCAGCAAGGAGGAGGCTGGCCAAGCCCACACTGGCCCTCCCTCCCCTTCCTTCCTCTTTCCTGCCCCCATCTTATCCTTCCCTGGGGGACTGTGAGGGCCCCACCTGGCACCTCCCTCTCCCACACACCTGCACTGGGATGGGCATGTACCCCCAAGAAGCACACCCAAGGCCTGGCCTCCTCCTACCAACCCTAGACTGGCTCAGGCAATCCCATACCCCAGGACACCCCAGTTTGTCCTCTATTTCCAGACCCCACCCCACCCCATCCTCTCTGCACCAGGACCTGACCATTTGGAACACAGAACTTGAGATCAGCCTCCAATCCCACCCCACTTTTCCTGATGTGGCCCCAAGCCCATTGGACCAGAGCCCCACTGTGGCCCCATCTATCAGCCTCCTTCTCCCCCAACCCCAGCCTGCCCACCATCTGATTCTTTCACCAGGGGCTCTGACTCTGGGAGGCCCCACCCCATCCCACGATTTTCTTGCCGCAGTCTCTCCCTACACCCTTCTTCCTAGTGGACTGCAGGTTCCTTTTGCTCTGCCCTCTGCTCCCAGACCCTACAACCCCACACCAACCCTATGATCCACTCCCCCACCCCAATAGCCACTTCATCTCAGCCCCACCCCACAGGAAGCAGGAAGCGGGGGCAGCGTCTAGAAGACACTGAACTAGGGCCACTTAACCCGGCCCTGACTGGTCCCGCCAAGGGCCTCAGTCTCCCCCTCACGGTACCTGACTTGGTCCGTGCTCCCCAAGTGCTCTGGGCCCCTCGGTGCCCCGGGCCCAGCCTCCCTGTCCTGTCATGTCCAGGAGCCCCCTGTGCTGGGCCTCTGGAGGAAGGCCAGGCAGGGTCTTGGAGCCGTGGGTCCGTGAGCCGCCTGCAACGTGGCTTCACCCCCGGGAACGGCCGCCCAGGCCCCGCTCCAAGCCTGCTTTGGTCTCCTGGAGCTTGTTTTCTTCCCCTCCCTCTATGCTGCTGTGTGTGTTTCCCCCAGCTCCCTCACGGAAGGCATCCTCCCTTCTTGGCTGCCTGTTCCGGGGTCATGACCCCAGGCCCCACCCTGGAGTGGCAGCCCCAGCCCGGCCCCTTCCAGCTGTGACTTCATCCCCAGCCTGTCCAGCTCCTGCAGATTGGGCCTGGTGAGGATTGGACCTGCCTCAGGTCCAGTTGGAGGCCTAGGGGTGATGCCCCTGGGTGACAGAGTCGTCCAGGGACTCATCTCCCCAGTCCAGGAAATGAGCATGATGGCTGGGCCTGGGGCCTCTTCTCGGCCCCTAAGAACTCTCTCTCATATACACTTTGGCATATGCGTCTACCTGGTCCTTTCTTCTCTGCTGATTCTCACCTACCATCCACAAATCTCTCCTAGAATGTCATAGCAGTTTTGTTTTTCAGGTGGGGAAACTGAGGCTCAGAGAGGTGAAGGGACTTGCCCAGGGGCACACGAAGAGTTAGTAGCAGAGCCAGGTCTGGAAACCAGGTCTCTGGCCTGCAGACCAGTGACTTCAAAGGAGGAGAGTGAGGGCCCTCTTCTTCCAGGAAGCCTCCCTGGCCTCCCACACCCATGACTGGCTTGAGGTGGCCTCATCCTGCCTGCTCTCGGTCTGATGGGAACGTCTTATCCCTCAATCCTCCAGAGCATAGATGGGGCCTGATACTCATTTTTACTCTTAACACACTGGCTCAGAGATATACCTAGAGTAGATGCTATTTTTTAAGGCATTTTACAATTTCCAAAAGCTATCTGTCCCCAATCTCTTGTGGAGAGGAGGCAGCGTGATCTCACAGTTTGAGGAGTGGACTTCAGCCTTAGAGCCAGCTACGTTTGAGGTTTGGATCTGCCAGGTAAGAGTTAGGTGACTTTGAGGAAGTGACCACCTCCTAGCCTCAGTTTCCTCATCTGTGAAATGGGAATAACATTATCTACATACTGGCTTTGTTATGAGGGCTCAGGGCTCAGCTATGTTCTGAACACCCAGCCAGCCCTCTCCGCGTTAGCACTGATGTTCATGACCTTTCTAAGGAGTAGGGGTTGTTTTCCCCATTTTACAGATGAGAAAACTTCAACTCAGAGGAACAATTTAACTTGTCCCACAGTTTACTCCCAGGGCTGAGGAGGGAAGCTGGGCAGGAGAGGGACCTCTCAACCCTTTGTTGATGAAGAAAATGAGACACCTACTGCTTCAGGGGCACCCAGAAAGATAAGAGGGTCATGTGAGGGATGTGTGCACTTTCCCCATTGCCCTCCTGGTCCCTGACCACCCCACCCCCAGGCCAGAACTGAGGCCAGCAGCTGACCTGGCCTGCCGCCCCCAGGAGCTGATTCACCCCCAGGCCCCATCTGAGAAGGAAGGAGACACAACTCAGCAAAGGGGGGCTTTGAATCACCAGACCCGGGGGGGAGATGTGGGGGTGGGAGCCGGCCCCCTGCTTGTCTGTCTGTCTCTTTCCTGGCCCTGGGGCAGGCAGGGGAGAGGGCAGCGTGGCCATGGACAGGGGGTGGCGGGAGGTACCCTCACAGTCCAGCATCCTGTGTGGGCAGATGGCAGTTACTCACCAGGTAAGCAGCTCTCTGGGCACTGGGGAATTCCCCAAGCCCAGTGACCCAGAAACTGAGCAGGCCCCAGGCGCCCCCCCCAACACTGCTCAGGCCAGCTCCCCTCCCCCGAGATCTCAGTTCTCTGAAAACCAAACCAGTATCCACTCTCCACCATCAGTTCACGTCCAGCCCCTTGCCTGGATGTTCCCACCTGGGAAATGAGCATGAGGAGGCTAACGGGCCCTGGGGAGGAAGTTGGAGGGCTGGGTATGGCCCAGGACCAGGGCTGGTGAGAGGTGGCCAGAGGAGACAAGAGAGGCAGGGCAGGCACTGAGCTCAGAAATTCCTGGGCACAGCCCTGGCAGTTAAGTGTCTTGTCCAAAAAGGCAAAATCATCTCATTATTTAGCACTTAAGAAATGAGAGTGTAGCTACACCTGTGCCCCTCCCACCTCCACGAGCCACACCACTGAACAATCCATGCTGTCTTGTGGACTTCCCCTGTGGCCCATGGCTCCAGGCTGTAATTCAGCTAGGCTGACAGTGAGGCCGAGGTCAGGCAAACATGGGTTCAAATCCTGCCCATGCCACTGACTAGCTGTGCAACTGGGGGAACTGACTCCCTCTTCCTGTGCCTTGATAACCCTTTTGGAAACGGGGATACTGTAGTGCTGGCCTATTGTGGCAACATTAAGTGAGAAATACAGATAAAGTGTCCAACACACCAGAGCTTGGTGTGGCCACAGGAGGGGCTGCAGGTCCTGGGGGAGTGGGCAGCCCCTCATAGCCTTAGCAGGGAAACTACCAGTACTTCCCACCTGAGGCCCTGGACAGCTCAGCTGTCTCCTGGACCCCTTGGGGCCAGGCTGTGGGTTAACATCTGCCCCTTCCCACCCTCACCTGTCAAATCTCTGGCAGGGACCGCTATACCCATCAGAGCCAAGGAGGAGCCAGACACCGCCCTGGCCTCCTGTCAACTGCCCCTAGCATCACCCTGGCATTTCCCGACTGGCTGTGCGCCAGGAGTCAAGCCTGGAGGTGAATCAGAGAGGTTGCATTTTTTCCTTCGATTCTGATAGAAATTGCAAGGGAAGCAGCAGCCCACAGAGCCCTGCTCCTCAGCAGAGCCAGAACCCTGGCTCTAAGGCCCATGACGTTACGTAGGGCTGGACTCCACTCCAGGTTCTGCCCTCGGTTTCTCCATCGGTAGAATGAGCTGCCATCGCCCTATCAACACTTTATGAACGTGAGCACTTTGCCTCTTGCAGGCTCTCGGAGTCTCTAACTAGCCTGAGACAGTCGCAGGCAGATGTATAAAGCAATGTTTTCCAACTGCGGATCTCTGACTCTTAATGGGTCATGAATTCAATTTAGAGGGTTGCCACAGGCACTTTAAAAAAGGAAATGGAATAGGAAACTCGGGAGTCATCGGCCAGAGCCAGGGCACCCACTGTTCCATGAAGCCCTTTTTTCAGTGGTGTGGCTGTGTCAGTCTGGCTGCAAGGTGCCATGTGTTTCTTACTGTTGGCCGTGGTCAGAGCACTTGTAAGCCACTGGTATTGATGAAGAAAGCAGGCCTAGAGGGGCATGCCCAAGGTCGCTCGCTCAGCAGTCAGCAGTGTGGGGCTCCTGACTTCCACCCAGCGCACTTCCTTCCACTCTGGGTAATGGCCTGAGGTGCTGCAGGGCGGGCCAGGGCGGGCCAGGTGCTCACAGTGGGCGGAGGCGAGGGAGGTGGAAGCCTGGCATCACCCAGTGCCGTGACAAAGGGCCTCCCAAAGCCTGCCTCCCGTTGTCCACTCCCTCCCACAGCCTCAGACCCCTGGGCTCTCCACCCCATGGGTGGGGCCCCGGGTAGTCACAGCCTTTCCTTACATTGCCACAGGGCCCTTCACCCTCACAGAGGGAGTGGGAGCTGGAAGTGGCCACAGAGCCCCCACCCCGACCTGGCGCAGCCTGCGGCCCAGAGGACCTGGCCTATGTCTGGCAGCTCCGAGGGGCTGTTTGTGGGCCTGGAGGCATGAGTGGGTCTGGGCAGGCACTGGTGTGTGCATGTATGTTGAGCGCCTGTGTGTATCTCTGTGCACATGGGTATGTTCTGCTGTGTCTGGCCCTGTGTGTGTGTGTGTGTGTGCACACGCGTGTGTGTGCATGTGTGTGTGAGAGTCTGTCTGCCTGCATGTGTCTCTGAGATTGAGAGAGGACTCAAGCACGCACGTCTCTGGCTGGCTGCGTGATTCCTTTCGTGTGACTGAGTGTGTGTGACCGTGTGCGTGAATGATACATGAGTGTGTCTGACTGTGTCTGTGTGTCTGTGCATGGCAGAGGGTCTCTGGGCATGAGTGGGGGTGAATGGAGACAAGTGATGCTCCATGTTTGTGCAAGAGTGTGTCCCCGCCTGTGTGTCCAACAACCCTGCTCCTCACCCTCCAGCCCCGCCCCTGGGAACTGTGGGGCTCACGTCACAGGGGCCAACAGCTGCTGGTTTCCTCCCCACCCCGCCCCACACCCCTCCTTCCAGCCCTGGCCACCCTGACTTTTGGCACAGGGTCAAAGCTGATGTCAGAGCTGAGCTGACAGCTTCCTTCTCCCACTGGATTTTCCAAAAGAGAGAGACCACAGCTTGGCTCCTATTAAACAATCCCAGGGGGAGGGGGGAGGATGTTTCATTCAATGATTTCCTGAACTGGGAGGCAATAAACAGAACAGGAAGCAGCAAGGACCCACTCAGCCTGAAACTGGGGCCGTCTCCTCCCCTCTTCCCCCAGGCAAGCCCCACTTGGGCCATCTCAGCCCCAGCAATGATGCCAGGAACATAGCCAGGCCCCCTCTCCAAACTATCCCTCAGTGCCCAGAGGGGACGGAGGATGGTGGGTGGGGGTGTTGGAAAGAGCATAGGGTCCCACTCCGCATGGTAGGGAGGATGGAGGGGGTAAGACTCAGTTTGGGTTGGACTGGAAGAGAAGACAGAATGAGCTTCCGAGGGAGGGGGTACCTGGCTGTGAATTCTAACGCTAGGGGAGGGGTGGGCCAAGGAAGGGGGAGCAACCCAGGGGGTCATGGGAACAGAGGGGGCTAGGCCTCCTGCATTTTGGGGCAACCCAGGTATGATAGCTGCCTCACCTAGCCCTGCACCTTGGGCCTCTGCAGCTCCCAGGAGCTTCCCAGCCTTCCCGAGCCTCTACAAAGTGCTTATAGGGGACACCCATTACCTTCCATCCTAGGCCCGTTCTCCAAGGGAGGCATTCCTATCCTTATTTGCACATGTGGAAAGTGAGGCTCAGAGATTTGAATGATTTGAGGTCACATAATAGATGATGGAGCCAGTTGTCCACCCTACACCTCTCCACAGCCCCCTTAAAACAGGAGACAGGAGTCCCAGGCCTGCTCCAGGCAGCTAGGGAGGATTTGCCAGCAGCAGGGGGCCCAGTGTGAATCCCCACAGACAAGTCTTTGCCTGTGGAACCCTCCTTCCGACTGAGCCAGGCCGCCCAGCTGCTTATCAGCTGTGCGACTCCATGACACAATCCTGCTCTGATCTCCTGCCCAGCTGGCCCCTACCCCTGCCCCACCCCTGGACCCCATTTCCGCTTCCTCCCTTTCAGAGTGGGACCACGCCTGGCCCCCGGCGTCACAGTGGGCTGTCCAGAGAGCTGGTGTCTCTTCGAGCCCCTCGCCTGCTGAGGTTCCCCTGAGTCCACTCTAGCCAGCAGGCTGGCTGCAGGGGAGGCCCCCGAAAGGAGGGTGTCCACCAGCCTTCCCGAGCAGGTTTAGCTTGGGACAGAATTTAGAGACCTTCATGGCTTCATCTGGCCTCTGTGTCCCCACTTGTAAAGGGAAGAGGTTGGACCAGATGAAGCTGTGTGGTGGAGTATGGGGTGAGGGTTTGGGATGGCTAGAATCAGCCAGACCTTGGGTGCAGCCTGAGCTCTTCCTTTTATGAGCTGTGTGACCTCTGGCAGGTGACTTCATTGCTCAGGCCTCAGTTTCAACTTCTGTAAAATGGGGGAACAATGTCAATCTGTGAGGTTAACAACACCCTATGGGAAGTCCTGGCAGGCACTGAAGATGAGCCATTGTTATTGAGATTATTATCCTAGCTGTTAAAATGACACAGATGGGGCCCAGAGAGGGGAAGTCACTTTTCCAAGACCACACAGCAAATTTGTGGCACAACCGCAGTAGCAGGTGAACTGTGCACCTTGACAGGACTTCAGTCCCAGTCGAGCCCTGGTTTCAGTTCCAACTTGCATGTGAAAAAACCAGAAAGAAGTTTCTCTGAGTCTCAGTTTCCCCATCTGTAAAACAAGACCTAGATAATACTATCAGGCTCGGAAAGTGTAGACTGTGGGTGGGGAAAGAGCCAGATTCCCAAGGCCTGAAAAATGAAAACTGGGCACAAGCGGGTGCGGGCTGTGTTCAGGGCTTGCTGCCTGCCTCGCCCACGCCCAGAGTGACTTCAAACCGCGGGCAGCAGCGCCCCCCACTGTCCGGTGGACACCAGGAACCGCAGCCACGGCCTGTCAGTCCCAAGCCGACTTGCTTCACCAGTGCCTCCCACAGGGCCAGGCAGGCGGGCGGGATTTGGGGTTTGAGGAAGTTTATGGGGAGTCTGAGGCTTGGATGGGAGTTGGGCAGAGGCATTGGCCAAAGGGGAGGGGATGCTCAGCTAAATAGGGCTTTCAGGGGCCCTGTCCTGCCCTTAGAACAGAGCCCCAAGAGGACGCGAAGTGGGCAGGGGGAGGTGTGCCTCTGTCCAGCTGGGGCCTGGCTCTGGGAGAAGGAGACCTCTCCTCTCTTGCCCCGCTGCCCTTTCCCACCCAGCTCAGGCCCCCAGGAACCCCCTCCGGCTCACCGGAGCACCATTTATGGGTCCTCACAGGAATCCTTTGACACGAGGATTCTGATCCCCACTTTACAGATGGATAAACTGAGGCCCAGAAAGGTGAAATAAACTGCCTGAGGTCACATAGTTAGAAGCTGGAAGAACAGGAACTCATGCAAACTCAGGGACATCAGCTCCCACTGAGCAGCCAAAACCCCTGCCCACTGCCAGCATGCAAGGTGGCCTCAGGGTCCAGATCATGGACTGACCCTGGGAAAGATTTCCTTGCCCCCTCCCCAAACACCTCCCCAATCCTCAGGATCCGCTAATGGCAATTTGGAGCCGAGCTCCTCCCTCAGCTATTTGAACCAAGCCCCCCACCATGGCCCAGTGAACTGGTGCTTTCATAATTAGCCTCACTTCATAGAGTAGAGTAGGCGCAGAGTGGTCAAGTCCTGCACTTGCCCAAGGGTAAAAGCTTAGAGGGCATGGCCTTGACCAACCACACACCCCAGGGCCTCCCACAAGGGAGGGAGGTCAGCTGGCCAAGACTCTCCCTTCTTCCCAAAGCAGAAGTTGCCAGGGGACCACCCCACAGCCCCCTACCATTGAGGGACAAGGACCCTGTGCCTGCCTCGCCTTCATCTGAGGGAAAGAACCCTTCGCTACTTTGGGAAAAGGGAATTTGAGCCCTTGGAAATCCAGGAATCAAGAATCCCAGAGGAATGATCCTTCTCAGATCCCACAAAGCCGGGGTTCAAATCCAGGTCTTCTTCCGGCCTCCCAGTCCTGTGCTCTCTTCTCTGCCCTTAGCCCTTTGATGATCTTTAACCTCTCATAAGTCCACCCAACACTTTCACAGCCAGTCTCTCCCATTTTGTGTCAACATTCTCCGTGAGATGTGTGGGCACCCCGGGAGATAGGGATATTGAAGGCTGGAGAGCTGAGTGGGCCACCCAGACCTCCCCTGACCCAGCCATACACAGGAGACAGGGAGTGCTGTTTGCCCTGCTGAGGATAACCCAAGGGGCTGGCATCTCCCACCCCTGCAGGGAAGCCTACCTTGGTCTGCGCCGCTCAGGACCCTCTGGAGTCTCACGGGGTCTTGGCCGTCAATGGAACACCATCGTCTTCGGGGCCAGGCCTCTCTGCTTCCCTCTCCTGTCACGTCTCCTCTGGAGATGGCTCCTCACCCCGCCCCCCCACCTGACTTCCCGTCCAGGGCCGGGTGGCCCTGAGGCCCCCCCACTTCTACCCCACCCCCTACTAAAGGGCTGGGGGCAGCAGGTGCAGAAACCCCGGGTGTCCGCGCAGCCTGTGCCTGACACAAGTAGGGCAGGGTCTCTGGTGTGCCAAGGGAGACGCGAGGCCAGGGTGGGGAGGGGGCGTCCCTGTGCCTGGTGCCCCTGCCCGTTCTGCGTGGCAGTGCCGTTGGGGCCTGAGTCACGGCTGACTGGCCGCGCCCAGCCTGGCTGACCCAGGCCAGCATAAGGCGATGACTGGGCAGCCCTCCGCATGACCGGCTGGGGTCGGCCTTAGGTGTTTTGACTCAGACCTGCCACAGGCCGTGTGCACCAGGGCCATGTCCCCTTTATCCCTCTCCCCACGTGACTGCAGCTGCCTCCATGGACATGGTGCCCCTCAACCGCCACTCCCTGCCCCAGAACCCACCTCAAAACCCCGGGAGCTACCGTCTGATCCGCCCTTCTCTTCCACAGGCTCCAAGTCCCACCTGCCCAGCCTCCGCACCCCCAGAGACTTTAGCCCCTCCCAGAGCGGGAGCCCAGCCCTGGGGAAGCCCCAGGAAGAGGGAGTGGAGCTGGCTATGCCCAGAACTCCCCAAGCTGAGCCTGAACTGTGACCTTTCGATGGTTGCTTGCAAAGGGATTCATGGACACCCCTGGGGTGAAATGTGGCAGACAGGGGTGAGAGGGACAAAGAGAGAAGACGTGTAAAGAAGGAAAATCAGTTGGAAGGGAAAGGAAAATGAGAGGGAGAGAAGGGAGAAAGAGAACATTGACCCCTGCACCTGTTCGGTAAAAACGCTGCCCTCACACTGTGTTTACGTGGTTTCTCAGGAAATCTTTCTCACAGCCCTGTGAGGCGGCCGCTTTAGCCCCATTGCACAGAGGTAGAAGCTGAGGCTCAGCCCGGGAGGTTACACAGCTGGTTAAGGGTGGGGAGGGGGGCGGCTTGTATTTATTTTCCTGAACTCTGAAGTACTTTCTCATTTCTTGCGAAAGAAAAAAAAAAAAACATATCAAAATTAGTGGATGGGGAAGGGACTGAGACTTTGGAGGCTAAAGACCCAGGTTTGTAATCCTAGATGGGACCTTGTATTTTGGATAAAAAATGAAGTGCCAAGACCCCAGACTCCAATCCCTGCCTTTTTCCTACAGTCGCCCTGCCTCTGTGAGCCCCTGACTTAGGGGATTTTCAATCCATGCCTGTTACACGAAATGTCCATGGCTATCACTCTGAAATGCTTGGAAAAGAAAAAGAAAACCTGGATTTAGATCAATTCCGGCAACACGACCACAAAGAGAGCCCTTATCTTCTTGAGTCTGGTGCCAGCTCACTTTGTTGCTCCATGTGAGTTAGCGGAGAGGGTACAATTTTATTCGAAGGTTCACAGGGCATCGCCACTCTGGGAAAATGAATCTTGTGTGGAACCAACTCACACTATGACAAAAAAGCGATTGTTGGAAGAGTGCCCTGTCTCTCTGCTTTTCACACCTGATAGTCATGAAAACCTCAGTTCATCCTATGTGCTGTGATCGTGAGGCAGTTGTGGCGCAGTGGTAGAATTCTCTCCCTCCATGCAGGAGACCTGGGTTCTATCCTCAGCCAAGATACCTCATGCACAGCCGACACCTGTCCCTCGGTGGAGGCTTTGGAGTTGCTAGGCTACTGAACAGGTTTCAGAGGAGCTTCTAGACTAAGACAGACTAGGAAGAAAGGCCTGGTGATCTACTTCCACAAATTATCCACTGAAAACCCTGTGGGTCATAACAGTCTGATCCACAATCAGTCATGTGGCTATCACAGAACAGGGCAGCACTTCATTGTGCATGGGCTCACCATGAGTCAGGGCAGACTCAAAGGAAGCTATGATTGGAGGTGGGCTTGTTCGGCCCCTGGTGGGTACAGACTCCAGGGATGACCCCCACCTGCTGCCAGCAGCGTCAGGGAAACCCTGCAGGCATCTGTGAGTGCTGAGGAGAAGCAAACCCCCAGTGGGAATCAAGGAAGAGGCAGCCTCAAGGTAAGAGGATGGGAGAAGTAGGCAGGGGTCAGTGCAAACACTGGGTTGGTTAGCGTGTGTGGGATGTGCAGGGAGCCCACTGGAGTGTGGAAAGAATGCAGAGGAGCTGGCAAAGTCGGTCCAGCCAGAGACCTGGGACCTTGCATGCCACAACGAAGATTTGGAGTTGATGCTATGAGCAGTGAGCAGGAGAAAGCATGATGGTATTGAGATTTTAGACAGAATTCCAGTACGGGAGAGAAGGAGGCCTGGGCAAGAAATGAGGTGTGGGAGAAACCACAGGATTTAGGGATCCATGGGGAAGAGAAGAGGTCCAGGGAGAAGGGGCTGGGATTCTGGAACTTCAGTGGGGCAAATAGGAAGCAGAAAGCAGGTGAGGGGCTGGGTGGGGGGGGGCAAGGAGTGAGTTTGGCTTTGAGGTAACCACAGGGCCCCCAGCAGAGATGTTCCTGGTCACGGGGTCTGTGGATCTGAGCTGGAGATGGAGGTTTGGGGCTGCTGCAGCTGTGAGCAGGTGGGGCTCCTAAGAACCCCCTCCAGTCTGGAGCTCCCTGATTTGCTTCCTGTGGGATGGGTGCTACCCTAGTTCTAAGGAGGCACCTCTTTTGGGGCTTATCCACAGAGTAGGGGGTTGGAGAGGGCTCATCCAGGGGGGCAGGAGAAGGGGGCACGCAGCCACATTGGCTCCTCAGCCCTTCCTCTGCAAACCAACCTCTGCACTCCCCGTGGACAACCTCAGCACCAGCCACAGCACGGCCCCCCTTCCGCTCTGGGAACGTGCCCAGCTTTTGGTGGCTGCCACCTCCCACCCACAGCTTCCCAGCAGCCCAAGGCTGAGAAACCTCCCCCTCTCTCCCCACCCCTCGAACACTGGGGAAAGGCAGAAATGTGTACATGCCTGCGCCTTGCTGTCGGTGGGGGCCTGAAGCCCAGAAGGCTGGCCCTGGTGTGGCACTGGACTAGGCCAGGCTCCCCACCGTGCTCTTCTGTGCCTCTACCTACCCCCCATCAACACACTTGCCTCTGTCCTCCCCTTTGAGTGGGCCTGTGCCTCATTGTGCCAGGCAACTGCCCTGCGGGCTGGGATACAGGGGAGCGAAACAGATGTGGTCTCCGTCCTCCGTCCTCCACAGCTCCAGACCAGCGAGGGAGGCCGACATTACGGCAAATGACACGTTAATGAAGGCACAATGACAAACCCCGAGTGGGCGCCCCAGGGGGGACGCAGGTCATGCACACGCAGGGAGGAATTGCTGAAGATGAACCCTTGAGCTGAGATCTGACAAGGGAGATGGGAAATTAACTTGGTCAAAAGAACAGGGAACAGCATTCCAGACAGAGGGAACAGCATAGGCAGAGGTCTTATGGTAGGAGAAAGCTCAGGCATTTCGGGAGCCCAAAGGCTGCCAGTGGGGCAGGAGCCCAGAGGGCAAAGGGCCAGGTGACCGCCCTTACTAGGTATCTGAAAGAGCCTGGAATACACGGGCAACTGGGCAGGAAACCTGCTGGTAAGGATTCACAGGCCAAGAGTTTTAATTTAGCCCCAGCCCTGTACAAACTCAGTGTTTGACCTTTAACACACTTTGCATCTCTAGGCCTTTTTGACAAACCAGTGAGGCCCTCGCTCGCTACGCTCTGATCCTTGGGTGCCAGGAGCCTGTGCCCTAGTTGTTCCCGCCACCTGGAGGCTCCACCCCTTCTCCTGCACATCCACGGCTCAGGCCACAATGTGGACACTACCTCTTCTGCACGTCACTCAGGTCACAGTGTGGACATCACCTCTTCCAGAAGCCACCCTGACCACCCACATCACCCGACTCTCACTCTATTTCATCACCATGCTTTATTTTTGCTGAGCTCTCACTGCAATCTCGCTGCAAGCCTTTTGCTGTGTCTTGTCTGTCTGTCCCCTTGGCTGGGATCTCTGTGCCTGCAGGGACTCAGGAAAGTGCCGGCCAAGTTCTAGAGGCTGAGCGGTAACAGAAAGATGCTTTTGCCCTGGAGTCCAAGGAACCTGAACTCAAACTGTGCACCAAACCCTTCCCAAGTTAATTAGCTCAGAGAATGTAGGCTCGTCCCTCAAACTCGCTGAGCCTCAGTCTTCTCACCTGCAAAGTGGATCATATCTATCACGGAGAGTTGTGGTGAGGTTAGAAGAGAAAGTGCGGGCATGGTACCAAGCCAGCATTGTGTACATGGTGGGCACTCAGCCGAGACTCAGTGGCTTCCTCAGCCCAGCCCTCCCTGCACAGTCACTTGTCTTCCCCCACCCTTGTCTTCTCCCTGCCACTTCCTGTTTTGTGGTGGCTTCCCTCAGTGTCCTGGGGGTTAAAAAAAAAAAAAAGCTAATTAGTGAATTCCCACCAAGTGCTCTTTTGTAGGAAGTCAGAGGGTCCTGATGTTTGCACCTTGTAGGAGACACTGGAAGAGGGCGGTGCTTACTCCACTTAGGAGAGATTGGGGGCATTGAGACTGCTCAGCTCCAGAGCAGCCCTGGCTTCAGCTGTCTTTAAATACACCTCTCACCCGACACTCTGGCCCCAGACCAATCCCCCACACCAGGAACTGTGTTCCAGGGTGGGGAGGGGAAGGGGTCAGGGAGGGAGACTCCTACATGCAGGCCCACCCCCTACCCCCACCAACTGATTCTCAGGCTCCAGCAGTGAGGGGCAGGGAGCCCACCCACGCTCCCAGAATAACCATCCTAGAATGTCAGGCCAACCCTTAGTGATGGGCAAACTAAGGCACACGCAGAGAGAAAGGTGCTGTCCAGAGACACTCAGAGCTAGGCCTGGAACCCTGAAACTCTGCCAAGCACCTTCATGCCCTTTCCATTCGGCACCATGTCATCAACAAGCACCCACAACATACCCACGCTGGTTTTTCAGGGCCCCTTTCAGGGTTTCCCCAGCTCCTCAGGTACCCCTGTGGGTTCCCCCTGCCTTCTGTCTCCCCCATCGAAACATGCCTATGCTGTGGTCCCTCCATTTGGGGTCCGCCAGCCAAGAGGCTAGAGAACACGCCCCAGAGGAGAGCAGCAGAGGCAGCCTGGAGTCAGGAGGGGCTCTCTGCTCTTCCCAGAATGGGTTCCCCTCCACCTCTGAAGCCAAGTCCAGCTCCCACCTCGCCCCCATTCTCAGGAAGTAGGGGTGGCCAGGGACTGATGGAGTTCAAGTTCAACTGCTTCTGCTATCTCAGGATGTCACTGGCCTATGGGTACCCCTCCCAAAGAGGATCCGGGCATGGGAAGGGAGTCCAGTTTTCTGGAGGCCAGGTGGAATCCCTAAGCCCCTGAGGCCCTTCAGAAAGCAGTTTCAAGCACATACTATGTGCGAGGCACTATCACAGGCCTCTTTGAGGGGGGCTGCTATGATCTTGCCCATTTCACAGATGAGGAAACTGAGGTTCAAAGCATTAAATCATTTGCCCAAGGTTACCCAGACAGATGCGACGGGGCTGAGCTGGGATTTTGAACTGAGCCAGTTGTATCTGACTCTGAGGGCTGTGCTTTCTCCCCGAGGTGCTCTACTGCCCTGTGTATACACCCAAGCTTTGTATCTCTATGTGCCTGGGAGGATTTGCAGAGTGCTGGTGGCAGGGGTATGGCTGTGAGTTCACCCATTCCACAAATGCTGAAGGTACCTGCTGTGCTCCAGGCACCGGATGTACCCATGTCCCTCCAGGAAAACACATGAACATATACGTTCATGAGTACACATTTGCACATACACATTTACACGTGCAAGGGCATGTGTGCAGAAACATAACCAGATACACACACACATACACAGAACACTCACAGATACTCACAGACACAAGTACTCCTTTAAACTCCTACACTGACACTTCAAGACGAGGGAGAAGAGATACACATCACACATCAACACACACACACAAACGTGCACCTCCAGCCACACGACCACAACACCCACGTGCAACCCACACACACCAGCCTTCCTCCTGCCCCTCTCACTCCTCTACCCCAATACTCCACAACCCCCAAAGACTCAGGGGAGCCCTGTGCAGACCCAAGAACAATTTGTGTGTGTTTGAGATGCCCCCACAGGCAGCCCCGGGCCAGCTGAGGCATGTGACTTCCTGGACAGGGAAAGGATCTCCAGCCCAGTGCCCAGGTCAAGGACACTTGTGGCTTTGCCACCTAGGGACCCCTCAAGTCACCCCCCACATGGCAACAGAGACACAGGGGTATCAGTTTTAAATACATACAAGTTTTAAATACATGTTGGCACAATATTAACATTAAATACACATCATAAATAAGCTTTATAAATACAAAACTGATAAAAATTGGTAAAAATCGATAAATTAGTCATGCACTCCCCGGAATTGGCCCAGCAGCTGCTGGGCTCCCTCCAGGAGGGCAGTGGTTTCAGCACAAGGAAATTCCATAAAATGACACCAGGGGGAGCAGCTGGCGGCCAGGACCCAAAACTGGAGGCTTCTGGGCACTGGGGGGGGGGGGGGGGGGTGTCTCCTTTTTCCTAAGGGAATTTAGTCTGCACCCATGTCTATTTGCACCACGTGTTCTGATTTACAGAGATAATTTGATATTAACTCTATATCACAGAGTCCCAGCGATTGACAGGCAGAAGGCCCTGAGTCCCTCGCTTCACAAAGAGAAAACTGAGGTCCAGAGAGGTAAAGTCGCTTGCCCGAGGTCACACAGAGAGTTAGGGGCTGAGCTTTGAGCCCCCCAGATCAGTGCTGCTTCTAGGACACCCTGTGCCACTACAGCTGCCTAAAGTGAGGTCCCCCAGATATCCAGTTGTCTGGCCTGAGCCTAGGAATGAGACCTAGGAGGCCCTGACCTCTCTCCCTCCCTTCGGAACCATGACACCAGGGAAAGGAGGAAGTCTAGGGGCAACAGCCCTGCCAGTCACGGAGGGAAAGGCCACAGGCCTCCGCTGAGCAGGTTAGGGAGTGAGTCAGTCTGTGTCATCAGACCCCTGAATCAATGGAAAGTCTGCCCCACGTGGCCCAATGCAGCCATCCCCCCCCGCACTGGGAACTAACTCAGGGCTGGGGACCCCATGGCCTGACACTCCCCCGCAATCCAAAGGAAGTAGAAGGACAGACCTGCCCAGCTGCCATCCCTTAAAGTGCACTTTTGAGTGGAGAAGAATCAAGCGGAGCAGGTTTAAAGACCCCAGGGGGACATATCCTGCACCTGGCACCAGCTCCTCCCATCCATAGAGCATCCTCCACCTTTAAGGGATGTCCTAAAGGCTACCGGGGTGGCAGCCCTCTGGGCACAGGCCTCTTGGCCCTCCTGGAGGGTCTCATCCTGTGGGCCCGCCCCTGTGAGGCCCAGTGGGGGCTGTGTCTCCGGCTCCGGCTCGGACCCTCTGCCCACTCGCTCAAGACCTGCTCCACCGAGTGCATGAAGCGATGGTAGCCTTGCAGGAACTTGCAGCCATCCAACTTGTGGTTAAAGGCATCTGCAGAGAGGCTGGGTGGTGGCAAGGTCCTTGGGCCGGCCCAAGTGGGTGTGACCATCTCTGAGGAGTTGTTGAGGAGCGGGGTTAGGCAGAAGATATTGTTCCTGACCCCGCGGATGTACCCCTCTGCCTGGCTCACCTGCTTCCAGTCCTGATCCTTGTCCTTGGTGATATGGGGCACCTTCTTCTGGAAGGCAGCCAGTCTGTGCAGGACAAGGCCCAGGGTGGCGTTGAGAGTCTGCAGGAAGCCCTTTCTGCTGAGCCCCTGCAGGGTATCCTTGCTAGGGAAGGTCCCAGGGCTCTCCTTGCAGTGCTCTTTATAGTCCAGCTTGTCCAAGCCTTGGATTCGGATCTGGGGGAAAGAAGAATCAGGGAATGAGTGCTGGAGCCCCCATCTCCCACATGCAAGCAGAGCCAGGTCTGGTCTAGACCTCATGGGCCTCCCTATTCATTCCTCCCATTGTACAGATCCAGAAACTGAGGTCCAAGAGGGGAGTGGACCCTCCTGGGTCACTCAGACAGGGTCGGAGTGATGCTGGGAGCCGAGGAGGAGTGACTGCACAGGAGTGATTGTGTGTCAGGTGTTGGGGAGGTGACTGTGAGCTTCAAGAGGGCAGGACACTGGCTCACTGCTCCATCCTGTGCCTAGAACAAAGCACGTAGTAGGTGTGCGATGACTCTGCCCTGGAAAAATGGACGGTCAAGTCTTGGGCTTGGGACTCACACCCCAGCCGGCCAAGTGTGGCCTGGGATGAGTGTGTTGGACCAGTGAGGGGAGAGCCTGAACCTCCCAGTGCTCACTCCTGTCCCACCCCCTGCCCCCCAAGGTCCCTGGGCCTCATACACCGTAAGGGGGCAGGGACTCACATAGGGGTCCAGGAGCATGCTGGTGTTTTGCATGATTTTCGCCTGCTGCTGCATCTGGAGGAGGAGGGTTTGGTACTCTCTGGAGCAGCCACCCATGGCCATCATGCTCAGCAACAGGAGTCCGAGGACCAGGCCTGGGGCAGAGAAGGAGACATCACCTGCCTTGGCGAGGAAGCCACAGGTGGGACCTTGGGGCAACTTTCAGAGGGAGGGGCCTCAGAGGGCCTCAGAGGACCCATCCCTCCATTCCAGGCTTGTGCCATCAAGGGCCAAGTCCCCTGGGGGATGGTGTGTACATGAGCACCTGCTGGGGCCACCACCACCTCCCCATTGACTCACTGCCCAGGACCCAAAAGCACAGTGGCTGCGACTTGCCAAGTAGGCCATTGAGGGGAGGTTGTGGAGCCCACAGGAGCTCCTGTGCCCACCAATCATGCCCGCAGCCCCTGCTGACTTCATGCACATACGCAGACGGCCCAGGAAGGGTTAGCACTCTGCCTGATCCTGGGCTGAGGGATGGCTGCTGCCCTGCCTTGTCAGCCCCCCTGGGCCACAGTAACAGACCCAGCCCTCAAAGCAAGGGCACAAGGGGGCTTCAGTCAGGCAGCCCCGGAACAGCCTGGCCCCTAAACCGTGTCTGTGGAACCATCTGGAAAGGATGTTAGAGACCATCCATCCATGCCCCTGCTTCATAAAGGGGCTACCCTGCTCTCCCAACCCCTCCGTCTTCTCTCTCCACTCTGTCAAGCCCACCAGGAATGCTAGGAGCCCCTGAGAACATTCCACAGTACAGCACAGTTATG
Source organism: Loxodonta africana (assembly GCF_030014295.1). Classification (NCBI taxonomy): domain Eukaryota; kingdom Metazoa; phylum Chordata; class Mammalia; order Proboscidea; family Elephantidae; genus Loxodonta; species Loxodonta africana. The sequence continues at coordinate 25,973,328 of NC_087360.1, read as the reverse complement.
GCTCGGTCACTCCCCATCCCCCTCAGGGCACCAGCAGCCACGTGGTCTGAAGGAGCCTGTGGTGCAAGGGCCCGGAAGGCAGTGACACCATCGTCCCTTCCTGAGAACCATTTGGTCCCCTGGGCAGGCTGGCTACTGGGGCTTGAGGGGCCGGACTCCCCGGCATGGCCACCACTCCTAGCCACCTCGCCAGGTGCCTGCTGCCTGGCTCAGGTGAGAGGGTCCGTGTGTGCCATGTGGGACTATGGGTCTGTGTGAGGTGCACTGTAGCGGCTGTCCCCACGCGGCGTGAATGGTGGGGCCAGGCCTGCATGTGGGGTTCCCAGGTTGGTGAGATTGAGGCTTGGGTGACGTAATATGGCTCAAGTGTGTGTGTCGCCGTGTGGGCGTGGCTATATGCGCTGTGTGATTGTGTGGGCTCCCTGACCCAGGCCTGGCTGACTGTATCCTCCCAGACCACCGAATCAGGGAAGAAGGCTCCATTCACCTGCTCAGAGGAGGCCCCACGGCCCCTCAGAATTGCACCATTTTCCTGCCCAGTTTCTGCAGCTTCCTCCTCTGCCCAACACGCCTCCCACCTTCTGCGTCCCCTGCCCCATCCTGCACCCACTCTTCCCTCACTCCCTCAATCCCAGAGTTGGCTGTACATCACATTCCACGGAAAACCTTCCCAGTTCCCCCTCCTCTCCACCCTATGGGCACCTCGTTCTCAGTGGGCCCCTCTCTTGGCCCGACCTCCTGGCTCTCTCCCTTCTCAGCATCCTTCTGCCCAGTGCCCCCCAGCTCCCGGAGGGTAGAAGGTGCCCACCTGCTCCCCACCAGTGGCAGTAGAATCAGGTGGTGGTGGGGAGGAAGGAAGCACTCACCGAGCAGTGTCTTCCACGTGAGCTGTACCTGCATGCTGGGTGACAGGGCTCCGGCCCGCGCCTGCTGGGGGTGACAGCTCCCGCCTGGGAGCTCCGCGGGTCAGCCGCCACTTTATGCCCGCCGGGGTGATTGGCCAACACCTCGTGAGGTGGGTGGGGAGGGGGAGGGGGAAGGGCAGGCCTTCTGGGAACATGACCCCAAAAACCAAAGTCTCCACGGGCGGCCAATGGGCGCTGGGCGCGGTCCATGTCCGCTCCTCCTCCTGTTTTCTTCGAATTTGTTCTTCGAGGTCAGCCCCACGCCCAGGGATGATGCAAACCGCAGCCTCAGCCTTCCTGGGTGAGCAGGGTGCATGGGGGTCCGCACCACCTGCAGGGGCCTGTGCCCAGGAAAGGGGAGAGTCTTTGAGCGTGGGCCCTGGAGAACCCGGGCGGCTCAGCCCAGGGCCACCGCCTCCAGGGCACTGTGGTCTGGAGCTGAGGGGAGCAAGACATCTTCCTTCTTGAGTGCCCTCCCGCCCTCCTGCTGGGGCTGTTGGGACATCTGTGAGCGGAAACCACCAGGCTCTGGGCACAGAGCCAGACTCCGGCTGGCAGCCCCAAGATTGTGGTCAGGCCCCCCAACCCTCACCTCCCAGCTCAATTGTCTCCTTTCTCCCACCATGCATCCCCCACCCAGCCAGACTTCCCATCCCTCCTCAACAGACAGGCCATCTGGGGAGAACAAGGCACTGGGAGCAAGAGGAACAGGAGATCAGGGTTCAAGCCCACTGACATGCTGTGTGACTTGGGGCAAGTCACTCAACCTCTCTGGGCCTCAGAGACCCCACCTGAAATACGAGAAAAGGAAGCATTTCCCAGCCCACCTTACAGGGCCACTGCTGTCAGGACATAAAAGGCAAAAGACCTTTGAAGGGAAAGGAAAAGATGAAAGTCTAATTCCAAGTACTGGCTGTTGGAGGGGTGGGGTTGGGGGCGGAGGAGACGGGGAAGCTGTGAGCTCAGAGGGGAAGCCAGGGAGGAGGAGTCGTTACGGTGACAGTTAAGGACCAGGTTTCACTTTCTCTGAAAGATAGCAATCGATCGTGGGGCAGCCTTTATTTCTCGTAGACCTCAGAATGTCAGCGTGAAGGGGCCCCAGAGAGAGCGCCTCCCTGGTCAACCTGCTACTTTACTGTGGGGTAAACTGAGGCCTGGGCGAGAGCAGACAGGAGACAGAGGAGCTGGCACATCTACCGGACCCAGAAGGGGGTCCTTGTCCTGCACCCTCAGGAGCTCGGCTAGGGGAGGCCTGGAAAGTTGGGGCAGGTTCTCCGAGGACTGCTAGGGAGGCCTGAGCTGCTCCCGTTAGGGGAACATTGGGCCCGCGGAGCCTGGACCAAGTAACTAAGGTAGCCGGAAAGGAGGAGGGCTGGACATGCTCCTGCCCACCCCAGCCCCGGGTGCTATTCACGACCACTGAGGCTGTAGCCATAGTGGTGAAGTGCTGTGGCTGCTAACCAAGAGGTCAGCAGTTCAAATCCACCAGGCGCTCCTTAGAAACTCTATTGGGCAGTTCTACTCTGTCCTATAGGGTCACTATGAGTCGCAATCGGCTCGACGGCAGTGGGTTTGTTTCTGGTTTTGGAGGCTGCGCCCAGGCTCCCCACCACTGAAGACCATCACTGACATACTCACTCAACAAACTCTTTATGCACCCACTCTGTGCCACCCACTCCCAGGAGCAGAGGATCCAGCAATTTCCCAAGCAGATGCACCCCCTCATCCATGAGGCTGCCTTCACCCCCCTACTCCCTGTTACCCCAACAAGGTGCTCCTACTCCAGGTCCAATCCCCTACCACCGCCACCCCCATAGGCCGCTTCTGGATTCTCATCCCGAGAATGTTGCTTCCACTAAATTCCTCATCTTGGGGGCCCCCACCCCCACAGTGCCCTTTCCTGGGACTCCGTGCCAAGCCCGAATCCTTCTCAATTTCACATCCCTAGTCTCCTTCAAGCCCTGCAACAGCCAGAAGGGGAGGGCGACCAGACAGGGCTGGCTGGGCTCATCTCAATGAGGACATGAATCTCAGAAGCTCAGGGCTGCTTAAAGCAGGGAGGTAAGCCTGGCTGGAGAGCTTCTTGCCCCTCAGTGGAGTCCAGCTCCACCAAACTCCAAGCAGGCAACCAGGCCAAACACGCAGGGGGGCCTGAAAGCCAAGGGACCTCAAACTGTTTTTAGCCAAGTCAGATATATGCCCAGCCTACCCTGCATAGGACTAAACACACAGAAATTCCAGGCAGGTTGAATTCTTGCCTTTCATGTGGGAGACCCAGGTTCAATGCATAGCCAATGCCCCTCGTGCCCAGCCACCCCCCAGGGGCAGATTAACCAATATGCAAGGTATGAACTGGCTTACATTAAGCAAGGCTTATTTATTTTAACTTACTAATCTGTGGAAACCCTGGTGGCATAGTGGTTAAGTGCTACAGCTGCTAACCAAAGGGTTGGCAGTTTGACTACGCCAGACACTCCTTGGAAACTCTGTGGGGCAGTTCTACCCTGTCCTGTAGGGTCGCTATGAGTCAGAATCAACTCGATGGCACTGGGTTTGGTTTGGTTTGGACTAATCTGTAGTGTACAGTTTCACATGGGTGAGATGTAGTGAATATTTCAAAGATGTGAAAAACAGGTGAAGTTGTGCACTACAGATTAGTAAGTAAGCACAAGTGAGCATACCTTGTTTATTAGGTAATTTGACCCTGGCACCATCCATCACTGTGAAGGCTTATGTGTTGGTGTGATGCTGAACAGGTTCCTGAAGAGGTTCCAGACCAAGACAGTCTGGGAAGAAAGACCTGGAGATGTACTTCTGAAAATCAGTCAATGAAAGCCCTAAGGATCACAAATGATCCTGTCCTCAACCGTTCATGGGGATGGCACAGGGCCATTCCATAGTGCATGGGGTTGGTCAACTTGATGATAGCTAACAACAATAACAAGAGCCTCAGTCACCCACTCTGGGTAGGCCAAGGCCCAGCTGGCTTCAGGTCACTGAAGCTCCTCATGAGTGGGCTGGTACACCACCCCCATCTCTCTCACCCGAGACAACACAAGTAGCTGAGAGCCTCGGCAATGCCCTGAGCGCACTCTGGTTTATAGACAGTCAGGTGTATACCACGTCTAGAGTGATCATCGCAGCTCCTGCTGCTTGACCGCCACGCTCACCCGGGCAGCCAAGTGCTTTCACCTGATTCCATCCTCCCACAAGGCCAAGGAGGCCACGCTGTCTCCTCAGTGTAAAAGGCCTCCAAGCGCAGAGAGGTGAGGTTGAGCGCTCTGAGCACTTGGTTAATCAGGGTGCCATGTGCAGCCCCAGGGACCAGGTCACCAAAGACAAGGAAGGGCTTGCAAGAGGACGGCATGGTTGGAGTCCTCTTGGGCCCAGAGTTAGGGGGGAGCTCCCAGCCAGAGCAAGAGGGACAGTGATGGGCAGGGAGTGGGGGCAGTTTATTCAGTACGCAAGGTAAGCACGGTGCTTACTTTGCTTACCAGATCATCTGTAGTAACAATCTCACATTTTTTTCACCACATCAAAGATTCTGCTTCTAGGTATGGCTGGCATCTGTCTCTCCCCCAACCCCACAGCACCTTCCTACAGAATCAAATTGTCTTTTCATATTTACAATCAGTGACAGGGGCAGATGACCCAGTGTAAACAAGGTAAACATGGGCTTACTTCTGCTTACTTACTAATCTGTAGTGAAATTGTTCACTACAGATGATCTGGTAAGCAAACTAAGCCCCATGCTTACCTTACCTATTGGATAATCTGCCGCTGTCAGGGAGGACAAGGAGTGGCCCCAGGTAAGGAGGCCTGGCTGCCCACCTAAGCAAAGCATAAAGGGAAGATGCGTCACCATTTCTGGTGAGGTCAGCAGCCAGTGACGTCCCTCTCGCCGCCAGGAAAAGCTTGCAACACGGCCCAGTCAGTATAAATAGGCTCTGACCGCAGGGCCGGGCTGCCCCCTTCTCCTAGGCCACGTCAGCCAGGGCCACATGATTTGAGAGAGGAAGAGGAGCATCTTGGTTCCTCAGAACTGCTCTTTCCTTGCCTTTCCGGCCCACTCTCTGGCTGGCAGGCCCTGTCCCTTTAAATGCAAGGACAGGACTTGAGATGGGCCTGGGATGCAGATCCAAAATGGAGTCAGGAAGCTGGTTCCCTGGGGTGGAGGGGGCTCAGAGCTTCTAGGGGTGGCCCCAACTTGCTGGTTGGGAGGCAGGGGATCAAGCCATTTCCAGTCTCAGTCTCAGCATTCTTGGCCTGGTCACATCCCCTTCCGGAGCCTCGGCTTCCCCTCTATAATATGCAGCAACGTAACTGAACAGTAAAAAGACAAACAACCCAATTAAAAATGGCCAAAGGAACTGAATAGGCATTTCTCCAAAGAGATTCAAATGGCCAGCAAGCACATGGAAAGATGCTCATCATCACATTAGTCAAAAGAGAAATGCAAATCAAAACCACCATGAGATACCACTTCACACCCACTAGGATGGCTGTGATTGAAAAGACAGATAATAACAAGCGTTGGTGATGAGGTGGAAAAATTGGAACCTTTATACATTGCTGGTAGGAATGTAAAACGGTGCAGCTGCTGTAGAAATAGATTGGTAGCTCCTCAAAAAGTTAAACATAGGATTACCATGCTGTTGTTTTTATTCGCTGGCAAGTCGGCTCTGACTCATGGCAACCTTACTTAGAACAAAACGTTGTCCGTTCTGCGCCGTCTTCATGATTGTTGGTGTGTTTGAGTCCATTGTTGTGGTGATTGTGTCAATCCATCTCATTGAGGGTTTCCCTCATTTTTGCTGACCCTCTACTTTACCAGGAGTCCCTGGGTGGTGCAGACAGTAACATGCTCAACTGGTAACTGAAGGGTCAAGTACACCCAGAGGGCCTTGGTTGAAAGGCCTGGTGACCTACTTTTAAAAAAGCAGCCATTGAAAACCCTGGAGTACAGTTTCCACCCTGACACTCATGGGGTCGCCATGAGTCGGAGTCAGTTGGTTTTCTACTTTACCCAAACACGATGTCCTTTGGTAAAGGAAACTATAATTTCCAGAATACCATACAGCATAGAGCAGAATTACCACATGACCCAGAAATTGTGCTCCTAGATATACACCTAAGAGAATTAAAAGCATAAGCCATGCAAAAAACTTGTACAGAAATGTTCATATGGCACATTTCACAATAGCCAAACAGTGGAAACAAGATAAATACCCATCAACTGATGCATGGATAAACAAAATGTGGTATAACCACATAAAACAGAGTGAAGCATTGATATATGCTACAACAGAAGTTGAAAAACATCGTGCTCAGTGAAAGAAACCAGATACAAAAGGCCACATGTTGTACGATTCCTTTAAATGAAATATCTAGAATTGGCAAATCCACAGAGACAGAAAGTAGAGCGGTTGCCAGGGGTTGGGGAAGGAGAGAACGGGGAGTGGCTGCTAATGGTACAGGGTCTCCTTTAGGGGTGATAAAATGTTTTGGAGCTAGATACAGGTGGTCATTGCACAACACTGTGAATAGACTAAAAGCTGCTGAATTATATAAAGTGGTGGCCTTCATTGTGTGTGAATTATATCTCAATTTAAAAATGCAGTCTTGAGCACTGTACTCTGTAAAGAACTATCTGTGTGTGATCAAATTAACAACAGCAACCCCAAAGGTTAGACAGGAAGCTTAGCGGTAAGTGCATGTTAATGGCGGAGGAAAAATTGGGAAAAAAGGGTGAGCATGGTTGCACAACTTGAAGAATGTAATCAATGCCACTGAATTATACGTGTAGAAATTGTTTAATTGGTGTATGTTCTGCTGCGTATATGTTCAACAACAAAAAATCGGATAAATTACTTAAAAAAAAAAAAATGCAGTGGCAAAAGCTACCTGCAGGACCGCCAGGGAAGTGCAATGTGATATTGCAGCCAAGTCCCTGGCCCGTTGCTGGCGCTCGGTGACTACTACCCGCCAGCCACTGGGGCAGACGGAGGCGCACAGTTGCTTATGTCACAGGGTAACTTTGAGGGCAATTGGGAAAGGCAGTGTTACATAAACCTGTAAGGTCGGGGCAAGGGCACCCTATCAGGGGGATCCCACAACCCACGTGGCAGTGAGTTTGGCCCCACACAGACGTCTTCTGGGACCTGGCGTTTCCACAGGTGTAGAATGTCATGTGCTCCACGTGCTACACTGAGCCCCGTGGTCCCACCACATGGGTAACTGGCCCCCCTTGCAGGAACCTGAACACCATTCCAGAAGCGAAGAGTAGAGAGAGAACTCAGTTCTGTTCAGTCAGCCTCACTGTCCACCTCATGCCAGCCCCAGGACCTCAGACCAGGCTCTGCCACAGGAAAGGCAGGCAGGGGCTGACACATCTACTTTGAGGTGGGATGACCATAGCACGCCAACCTGGGGGACAGGAGACGAGGTGCTGACCTGGCCTGCTGTCTGCTGGCTGGCCTGGAACAACGCCTACCCCCACCCTCTCAGAGCCCAGGGTCCTTGTCTGTGAGATGAGGGGATGCACAAGATGGCCGTAGAAAGTTCTGACCCCAGAACCAGACAAGGTCCGCCTCAGCAATAATCACTGCAACACTACTCGAAATAAAAACAGCACCAAACATAAAATGAGAAAAAGGAAGTCCAAATGAGTCTTGACTTTCCTCATGATGACAGCATACGATGCCTATTTTGAAACATCACATTCTTGCCAAAAACAATTTTTGGTGCCCCAGGCACGTGCTGTCTGCCCAGTGTTTCCGGAGCCTTCTGCATGCCAGGCCCAGTTCTAAGCATTTTACAAGGGTCACCATCTCAATAAATCCCCCCAGCCACCTGGTGGGGCATATGTAGTTATCTGTCCTGTAGGTGGGGAAACTGAGGCCGATGAGACAGAGTCATTTGCTGAAGAGCATGCAATTGGGAGGATACAGAGGCAGGTTGGGCCCAAGCAGCCCTCCAAGAGCCCATGAGATTTGATCAGCACGCTGTATGCCCAGAGGATCACCCAGAACATGCCACCACGTGGGTCAACAAAAGTGAAAATGAACGGCTGTTACAGGGGAGGGGACGTCCACTCCCACAGTGGGAGGCTGGCTGCAGGGAGGTACCTGCCTCTAAGGCTGTGATTGGGTCCCTCCAAAACATGTTGATGTCTTAATCCGCAATACCTGTGAACATATCCTTGCTTGGAAACAGGGTCTTGGAAGATGTTATCCATTAAGTTAGTATGAGGTAATACCGGAGTAGGGCAGGTCCTAATCCTACATGACTGCTGTGCTTACAAAAGAGAAGAGACACAGAAGGACAGAGACAGACAATGGAGTTGCGCTGCAGCTGTGATCCAAGGAACACTGGGGTTTATCAGAAGCTGGGAGAGACAAGGAAAGATCATCCCCTAGAGACTTGGGAGGGAACGTGTCCTGGTGGGCACATCATTGTGGACTTATAGCCTCCAGAACTGTGAGACAATAAATTCCTGTTCTTATAAGCCTCCCGGTTTTTAGTATTTTATTACAGTTGCCTTAGGAAACTACAAGAGGAGGTCAGTATTTCTGCAGGTCTGGAAAGACAAGGCTGGTTTTATCAGCAAAGATGGAGAAAAGAAATGCCATAGATCCCATGTGGAGGGACCTGCATGAGCCACCTGGAAGCAGGGCCCAGCACAAGACAAGTTTAGAGAAAGGCAGTGCAGCGGGAACTGGTCAAGGAGGGAGGAGGGGAAGGAGAGAGGGACCCTGAGCCTCCTTCCTCCCCTCTGGGCTTTGCTACCATCGCAGCCTCTCCAGAGGGGCCTGGACAACACAGCCTGGTCCCATAGTCCCACTCCCTTGCCTAAAATACTTCCCTGGCTTTCCACTGCTGTTCAGGTAAGGCCAGAGCCATTACTTTGACCACCTGGTCTTTGTGGTGTGGCCCCTGCCTTCTCCTCAGACTCGTCCACACCTTTCTCACCCACTACCTTCTCTGACCTTCCTCAGTCCCTCACAGGAGCCAACGCTCGCCTCGGGGCCTTTGCACATGATGGTCCCACCGCCTTGAACACTCCACCCACTTAACTGCCACTCGGGCACCAAAGTGCAGTCCAAGCTCCATCTCTACAGGGAAGATCACCCTCCACTCCAGGCTGAGTGTCCCATGCCCTCCCAGAGTCCTGGGTGCCCCTCTTTGTAGCATTCTCCAGAGCTGTACATTTTTATAACTGAGGACTGTCTCCCCACCGTGGCTGTGGCTGTCCATCGCTTGTCCAGAGCACAGAGGCCTGGGATATAGAAGGTGCTGAAGAAATCCTTGCTGACTGGATGAGTGAAGGAACAGACACAAGTGGCCATCTGCAAAAGCCCAGGGAAGGTGAGTTTCAGCCCCTGGCTGGAGGACCCCGGCATGTTCCCGGCCTACACCTGGTGCACCTGCGGCCAGGCCTCTAGAGGTGTGGGCCCACCTCATTGCTGGGTGGGAGCAGGTTCTCTCCAGCCTTTTCCATCCACTGTCTCGGCCCCCTCCCCTGAAGTAACTCAAACTATATCACTCACGATACACCAGAACATCTGATCCTGTTTCTGGGAAGTCTCGGTTTTAAAGATGCTGACTTTTCCTTCATGACAATATTTTTAAAACGAATTCAGAATTTGCTCTTTTACCCACTCCAGGCAGATTTCAACATTTTCCTGGAAAACCAAAAAAAAAAAAAAAAAAAAAAACCACACATACGCACAAAGTAAAGACATTTCTCATCTTTTTTTATAGAATTCATTTCAGAATAAATACCATGTAAACTATACCTTGACAGCCTCACAGAAAAAGGACAGTTTCCACTGGAGGATATGGTCCTACATATTGCAAAACCAACAAAATACTTTAGGGTGGCTTTTCATTTCTTCATTCAACCATCATTTAAATGCCCACAGTGGTGTACAGGTGAGGGCACCCGGCTTGGTGCAAGGAGAAAATCAGCAGGAAAGATGGGGCTTACCATCAAGTGAATTTGCTCTGAATACTCTTTTTATATCTAGATTTTCAAGAGTGAATAAACACACACACACTGTAATAATACACCAACACACACCCCAAACACATGCACATACCCTAGCACAAACACACACACACACTCCAACATATACACCAACACACATACCCAACACACACACCCAACACACACACACTCCAATACATATACCAACACACACACACACATACACAATATGTGAAAGTACCTGGAAGACCCACTTGGCAAGCTACCCAGCTCTCACCCCAGGCCCTAGGAGTAGGCTCCCAGCCTGGGTCTGGTCTTCCAGGTAGCCTGGGCTCTAGCACCATACCTTTGTTTCGAGCAGGACCAATCAGGATCCTTCCCTGGGGCTGACATCAGACTGAGGAGGCATGCCTTCCTCTTGTGGCTGGGGTTTCTGAGCAGGGATGATGCCAGCCTGGAGCTGTGGAAGGCCATTGTCCCAACCCCATGAGGCAGGGGTAGGGGTCCTGCTGAGTGGGCAAGAATGTGGCCCACACAGCCAGGGCCTGAGTGCTCTCCAAGAGCCCCCTGACTTTGCTTAAACCAGCACTGACTACGGACACATCCCAGCTAATGGGACAGGATGCAAGCCTCCTCTTTCCTAGCTGAGCTGGTTTTCTGGCACCTGGGAGTCCCAAGTCCTACACAGACGTGCTAGCAGGAGCGGGAGAGTTGGAGGGCACGGGGAGAGGGAGGATGGGCACAGTTTGGTGGAAACTTCTACTTGCTACAGCAATGCCAAGTTCAGTAAATTGGAACCTTCAGCAAAGGGTCATAACCTTTGCTTGACAGAGGAAGTAACTGGAGAAAACGATGGGAAAAGGCCAGGGTCCTGGCGGTAATGTCTAGAAAGGCAGCCCTGACCCCCAGGGGAATCTGGAGGAAATTTCTGGGACAGGGGTTGTTAAAGAGCTGTGTTCTTCACTCTCCTGTCCTTGGGGAGGCTCTGAGGGAACTCTGGGTGTTTACTTTAATGTGGAAAAAAGAAAGAAATCCTCCTGTTCCCAGGGGAGAAAGCCCATCAAAGCCGGCTCTCTTCAAGGGCCTTTGCAAAGGGTGATGGGGTGGGATCAGCTGAGGCCTGGTTGCCCAGCCCACAATTGGAGCGTGAAGGGTTAATTCTTGCTGGAAGGAAGAGAAGTGGAACAATATGGCATTAAACACAAGTTCTGGGCAACTCACAGAGCTTCATGGCCCAAAGGTAGAAACAACCCAAATTTCCATCAACGGATGAATGGATAAACAAAAGGTGGTCCATCCATACAAGAAATATGATGCAGCCAGAAAAGAGAAGGCAGGCCTGATGCATGCCACAATGTGGATGAACTTTGAAAGCTCAGTGAAAGAAGCCAGATGTAAAACGCTACATACTGCATGACGTGTATTATTCCATTTATATGAAATGTCAGGAATAGATAAATCCATAGAGACAGAAAGGAGACTGGAGGTTGCCAGAGGCTGGGGACAGGAGGAAATAGGAAGTGGCTGCTAACGGGTACAGGGTTTCCTTTCGGGGAGATGAAAACGTTGGCAACTAGCTACCAGAGATATTGTGTAACACTATGAATGTACTAAATGCCACTGAATTATACACTTTAAAATAGTTAATTTTATGTTATGGAAGTTTTACTTCAATTAAAAAAAAAAAAAAGGCAGACCTTAAAAACACAGTGACCCCAGGAAACTCAAGGGGTTAGAAAAGAGGGAGTCAGGCTACAAGAGGCCAAGAGAGTTAGAAGGCTTCCTGTGGCCTTTCCTGCTGTTACTGCCCAGATGGCACTTTTCCGGGGGCTCTTATTGGTACATGTAGAAAAGGCTACTTAAATTAAAAAGGCAGCTGTCCAGAGAAGGGCTCCCGGCTTAGGGGGAGAGCAAGCTTAGGGGGAGGGGCCAGAGTGGCAGGGCAGTCACGAGAGTTGGTGCAGGCCAGGGGTCTCAACGGTGGGCTCAGACGCATGAGCAGGGAGGCCCTCAAAGGTTGGTGATCAGGGAGGGAGGGGACACACTAGGACAGTGCTGGGGCAAATTTGCAGATGTAATATAATGGAAATTCCTGGGTGGTGCAAATGGGGTTAACGCACTTGGCTGCCAGCAAAAAGGTTGGAGGTTAGAGTCTACCCAGTGGTGCCTTGGAATAAAGTCCTAGTAATCTGCTTCTAAAAGGTCACAGCCTTGAAAATCCTACGGGGCACAGTTCTACTCTGCACACACGGGGTCACCAGGAGTCAAAGATGTAACAGCAGCAGGTGGTGGTGGTGGTGCAGTGCGATGGGAGAGAGGCCAGAAGGGAAGCTGGAACTGCAGCCCACGGGAGGACAACCATGGGCTGAACTGGGGCCCTGGGAAGTATGTGGTGTAGGCCAGGGAGGAGCCTTGGGGCTACAGAGCCAGAGGGGGTGGTCTGTGTCACCATAGGAAGCCCAGGCTGAGGGCTCTGTACACCAAGGGGGCAGGATGGCTTCAGGCTGCAGACAAAAGGAGGGACAGAGAGGAAGTGACCAGAGAGGTCAGAGGACAAGTGGAAAGGCTACAGCCTGGTCAGGAGGGCAGAGGGGTGGGGGATAGAGGGCACCAGCACGGCCCTCCGAAACTGGTGACTGCAGGGAAGCGGGTCCTTCTGAGACTGGGCCTAGGACTGGGGGAGGCGGCAGGTGCAGGCCTGAAGGATGTGAGTCCAAGGAAGGAAAGCAGACAGGCAGACACACACGGGCACATATGGGGACACATACACACACACAAACACAGTCCCAGCCACACACTCAAACAGACATACACATATTCCAAAATGCTCACATGTACACACACAGGAATAGGCACATGAGCAGAAACGTGGGCAGGGACACAGCTGATGTTCACAAGTACTCAAACGCACGTACACTCAGACACCCCTCTCTCCACACCGATGTATATACAATCACACAGCCATACCGGGATACAGTGACACTTGTACACATGCATACATCATCACATACCCACACTTTCCTGCCACAACAGACTTGCCAGAGACACATGCACAGTGACCAATACTGCCCACAAGCACAGTCCTATGCGCGGTCACCCATGCAGTACACAAACCCACATGGAATCAGGGCCAAGCCCCTGGGAAGGAAGCTCAAGAAGCCCTATCAGAAATCTAGCTCAAGGGCCCGCCTGGGAAAGTGAGACACAAACCACGGACGTTGCCCAACACACCCATCCCGCCCGGGCTGGGGTCAGGGAGGAGCCAGGGCCAGGCCTCGCGTGCCTGCCCACACACCCGTTGCCACCAGCAGCAGACACCCAGCCACAGACGCAGACAGCTGGGATTGCAAAGGATCTTGCAAAATCATCCCTGTCCCTCAGGGTTCAGCTGAACCCCAGGGTTCAGCTCCCCAGAAACTTCCCAGGTTCCTGTGGACAGTTAATCTTCTTTTTTTGAATTCTGGTTCTACAGGCCTAGCTGTGTGTCCTTGGGCCAGTCACTTCCTCTCTCTGCTTCGTTTCCACCTGTGTAAAATGGGGATAATAATAGTGGGTATTGAATACATGAATTAACAGAGCACCACACGCCCAAGTTCAGATGAGGCCACCAGGCCAAATGAAGAAGCGGTTACCTGTGCTCACATGGCAGAGAGCTGCAAACCAGGCCCCCCACCTCCTCCTAGTCCCCTACTCAGGCCCTTTCCACCAGGTGAGATCCCAGGCTGGGAGGAACATACATCAGGAGGTCACATGGCGTATTCCCCCATCTCTACATGGGACCCAAGATCTCAGGTTTTGGACAACTTGGCAGGTATGTTACAGGTTCTGCATGGCAGGGATAACAGTAAGAACTTTAAACCCTGAATTTCTGCTTAAATGTCTCTGAGAAGGACTTTCACATTCCCTGAAGGTACCCCCTCCTTAGCTGAGAGCTTCTCGGGGCACCTCCTAGGCCTTGTGGCCCTGACCCCAGGCAGGTCTCAGGGCCTTCCCATCTGTAATCTGCTGAAAACTGAGAGCTGGCCAGTGACCCCCCCTCCCCTCAAAGACCACACACGGACATGCTCATATATGTGGGCAGACACACGTGGACACACTGACTGCTACAACTGGGTCTGAATCAGGCCAGCTCACTGGGACATGGGCATCCCCAAGAACTAGCCGAGGCCAGGCCAGGTTTGAGGGGCCTAGACAAGGCTTAAGGCACCTGGAGACCCAGGATGACAGAAACATCCAGACAGTGACTCGCAGGCAGACAGACAGATGCATCTGGACAGACTCCCAGAACAACATGGGGTCAGGGCTCTCCAGCTGCAGGTCAGGCAGCCCTGAGAATCCTGTCCCACCTCATACCCAGGCCATCCCCCAGCCAGGACCCAGACACATCCAGGAGAAGGAGCCAAGAGTTCCCCAGCCCCCTAAGACAGGCTCCAAGGAAACGCCCCCTCCCCAGGGCCAGGGATGGAGCTGCCTTCTAGGTCTCCATGCACAAGGGGAAACTGAGGCCAAGGGGATGGGGCTGCTCTCCCAGGTCTCCATTGACTCACCCAGGCCGGGGCTGTGCTCTCGGCTTCTGTGATCTGCAGCCCGAGGCCCCAGTTCCCAGGGGCAGGTGGGCGTGCTGCCAGAGGCCTGGCCCCTGTTCTGGCTTTTCTGGGGAGCCACCGTGACCTCCAAGTACGCCGAAGTCACACCCTTCTTCCCTTCCCCAGCGCAGGCGGGTCTGGGCTGAGGGCACCTGATAACCTCCCTGGCTCATCTGTGGGGCCCCATCAGGACACAGTGGAACCTCAACCTCACCGCGCAGGCGACAGCCCCTCTGCTGACAGGAAACTAGGCCTGCAAGTTTGAGTCTCCGGCCCAGGCCCACAGCCACTGAAGGCAGAGGCGGCTTGGGTGGCCTCCAGGCCCGTCCTGTTTTCCTGGCCCTACACCTCAGCAGGGAGAAGCCCACCGTAGACCCCCAGGTCTCTTGTCCCCAGCTAGGCTCTCTCCCACCACCATTCCAGCAGGACTGCTGTTAGTGAGGGCCAAGCAGAACTCAGGCGGCAGGCCAAAAGAAAGCAGGCAGCAGCCTGGAAGAAGCACTCTCGGGTGATCCTCGGTAGGCCACCCATGTCCAAGGGGACAGAGGAGGATGGGGGACCCTCAAGCAGGAGCATCCAGGAGTCTCTGACCATGTTCAGAACCTTCTGAAACAGCAAGGAATGAAGAAAGGTCCCAGCTTGGGAACCAGACAGCACTGGATGGGAGACTTCCGGTCACTGTGTGACCCTGTCAAGTCACTTCTCTTCTCAAAGCTTCAGGCCCTTGCATGGACAGGGAAACAGTACATGTACTGCTCATAGAGCTGCAGAAGAACCGAGTCTGGTGAGGTCAGCCTGCCCCCAGACCAGGCCCTTGAGTGGGGACAGAGAGGCCCGAGGAGGAGCTGTGGCTGAGACTCAGACCCAGGTGGCCCCCAAGGACCAGAGCTCAGTCCAGTCACTACAAAGTCTTTTATTAACAAGTTGATAAAAAAAGAAAGAGAGAGATGCAAAAATACTTCTCTTAGAGGCCCTGGGAGGGTGGCACTGTCAGAATTTGCCTGGTAGGCAAGGCCACCCAGCCAGAGGCAGAACGGAGATCAGGGGCCCTGTCCAGAGGCACAGCGACCCAGGGGGCTGAGGGAGGTGGCTCGGGCCTCAAGCAGGAACTGTGCAAACACTGAGGCCGTGCAGAGAGTGATGGGTTGGGGGCTTCTGGGGGGAACCCCCGAGCACCGTGTTTCCCTGCATGGGCAAACACGCAGTCAAGCCAGCGCCTGCCCACTCCATGTGTGTGTGTACACACGTGTTCACATGAGAGCTGGTGCCCATAAGCAGCTTACATATACAGAGTGGAACGAGGGGTTCCCCAGCAGGAATGGGGTATCGTCCCAGAGCTTGAGGAAATAGCTTAGAGAAGTCCCCAGAGGCCTGGGGGCAAGTGGCAAGCATGTCCCCCGTGGAGCTCAGGAGCCCAGGGCCTCCTGCCGCCGCTGGAGCACCTCGATGACATTGCCAATACCATCTTCAGGTACCTGTGGGCATGTGGGTGGGGTCAGAGCTGAAGCTGGCAGGACTGCCCTGACTTGCTGGCCCAGCTGGGACTACTTCCTGCGCTCCCCTGGCACCCTTCTGGGCCCCAGTCTCCCTTCAGGAGCTCTCACCCCAGTCCACTGTGCTCACCAGAGCATGGTCAAAGTTGAAGGTGCTGATGTAATAGGCAGAGATGTCAGCTGCAGCCAGGGGACCTGCGATCTGGGCCACAATCCCACACTCGTCTGAAGGTTGAGGAAGGGTACAAGTGAGTCACTTGGCCCCCACAGACCCTCCCCAGCCCCCAACATACAAGAGCGGCCCTCACCGAAGCCCAGCGGCTGTCCGCCGATGCGCACCATCCTCCACAGCTCCCCCGAGGAGCTGGTCAGCAGCAGGTCACTGGGGAACCTGGGGAGGCAGGGGGTGGTGGGCAGGGCACCCCACCCGCCTGCCCACAATGAGCCTCTGGGGCAAGCAGCCTGAGGGCCTCCGGGTCTGATGCTGCCTCCACCCTCCCTGTGCTGGCTTAGGGTCTGTAGCCCTCTCCAGGTACGGGTGGGTCACGTACTTTTTCTGTGTCTCAGCATCCATGACAATGGAGATGTAGCCCTCAATGAGGGAGAAGGCAAAGAATGGGATGGAGCTGGGTTCAGGACTCCCAGAGGCCGCCTCCTTGGGGGCACTAGGGAGGGAAAGAAGGTTCAGAGGCTGTGCCAGGCACCCAGCCCACATCCGTCTCCTCCCCATCAGCCTCCCAACCCTGGGGCAGGGGCTGGTACCAGGTGACCCGGGGCAGGCCCTCCCTCTCTGGAACACTTTGCTCCCCTGTCCAAGGCCCCAACTTCTTGATTGTGCAGATAGAGTACCACCTGTTATGCCAAAGACATAGGATCCCAGAGGCAAGAGGGCCTGACTAGGGCAGGGGTCTGGGGTGGCTCTGCTGACACAGTCGTAGAGGACTCCAGCCAACCTTGCTCAAATATTGGTGGAAGGCATGTGGGTGTCAGGGACTGTCAGGAACGTAGAACAGGGCACAGGGCTGCAGAACGTATGGACGGGCAGGAGATGGTAGGATGGAACACAGTGAACAACAAACAAGGGGCCCACCTGTGTGAGTAGAAGAGGACGTCTATGAGTGTGGTGGCAATGGCTGGCAGCGTCTCGGGATCCAAGGTGAGGACACAGAAGCGATTCTGAGGGCTCTGGACAGGATGCACCGTTGGGCTGGGCCCTGCTTGGGAGGGACCAGCTGGCTGGTAAACAGGCAGCCATGGGCTAGGGCGCTCCCTAGTGGTGGGTCAGGGAGGCTCCTGGGCCAAGCATGGGGTCTCGCTCTCCAGGCACTGGCCTAGGTTCTTTGGGCCCACAGACCTGCCCACACAAGGGAAGAGGGGAAGAGGCCCCAGTGGGAAGAGGATCCCCTGCCCGAGTTTTGAGTGTCAGGGGGCAGCCCTCACCATGCTGGGCACGGGGAAAGCCATTGCTGGACTCATCCCTGGCAACGGGCACAGGCTCCCCGCCCACCTCGCGGTAAATGTCAAACTCCTGGGCCAGCGTGTGGATCACCACAGACAAGTCCTGCTCCCGCACCTGGCCATAGAGAGATGACACATCATGTGGGTGCCCAGGAACCCGGGCCCACCCTGCCCCAGGGCCTGCAGACACTCACCAGGATGAAGTCCGTCTGGTAAGTGGACAGCATCAGCACCGACACGTGGTGCTCAGCCAGCGGCGTGATGACTGAGCGGGCGATCTTGGTAACCCCGGCGGCCTGCACTGCTGTGGCTGCACCGCTGTGGGATGAGACGTTCAGCACCAGCCATGTGGCCTCAGCCACTTGCAGGTACTCGGATGGGGGCAGCTCTGTGGGTAGGGGCACATGCCCAGTCAGGGTCCACAGAGCTGGCCCCTGTCCCTCTCTGAGCCTCAGTTTCCTCGTCCATACCTAGAGGGCCCTGTCAAGGTACTGGGAGGTCTGGAGAATGAGGCTGACCCCCCCCACCCCAAGTTTTTCTCTTGAGATTCTCATGTATGCAAGGACTGAGAAGCACTTCAGGGACTGGCCTGCTAGGAATTGAAGTGTCCCAGACAGACCTGGGCTCAAATCCCAATTTCACCATTTACTCAATGTGTAACCTGGGACAAGTAACTTAACCTTTGAGCCTGTTACCTTATCTGTAAAATGGGACAACAATATACCTATCTGAAAGGATGTTCTGAGGATTAACAAAGGCTTTACACCACTTGGCACCACCAGGAGGCGCAAGCACATCAGGTTGGCTGGGGATGTCCTTCCCCCTGGCCAACCCAGACTTCCCTGCAGTACAAACAGGGAAACTAAGGCCCGAAGCAGAGCAGTGGGGGATGGATGGGCCAATTGCCAGTTGGCTGGCCTGAGATTTCAGGTCTGGAGGATGGGCCAAGCTGGCAGGAATGGGAGCCAGAAGTCAGCTCCAAGGCTTGGGGAAGGGAACAGGCTGGCTTCCAGTCCACAGCGGGGGCCAAGCCTGGGTGGTTGCTGATCACCCAGCACAACCAGGAGGCCCCCTAGGACCCCGCTCTGGATGGCTGCCCGCTCCTGCATTCTTTCCCCAACCCTCCAACTCCTGGGGTTCCCAGGCTGGGGGGTGGGGTGGGTGACCAGCATCAGGGAGAGAAGTCCAGGAGCAGTAACGGTTAGGGGTTTATAGCAGCTCCAGAAACCCCCTCAGGCAGCCCCATGTATAAAGCACTCATAGGACCCTGATAGATCAGAACCATAACCACAACCATTTTACATAACAGTAACCAGGCTCAGAGAGGGAAAATGACTTGCTCAAGAGCACACAGCCAGTTGAGTAGTGGGTCCACATTCAAACCCAGATCCATCTGCCTTCAATGACCCAGCTCTTGGAGCACCGGACCCCAGCGCGAAGAGTCCCTCCCCTGCTCCTGCTTCCTAGTCCGGCCCCCACCTTTGAAGCCCTCCTCGTCCACCATGAGCGTGTAATCCTCGGGGGTCTCTGTCAGGCTGAAGAACTTGCACCTGGTTGGGGGAGGGGCGCCTTCAGCCTGGGGTGAAGAGCTCCCTGCGCTCATCTGCCTTGGACAGACATCCCGCCGGACGCCCTCCCGTCTGCCAGGTGGTTTAGGACCAGTGCTCCCCTCCGGCCTTAGTTTCCTTCCCGGGGCAGCGGGGTGTGGGCGCCATCTCCCGAATAGCAAACTGATTTCCGCCTCCCGACCTCCCTGGGCCCCTGCTCTGGCTGCTTCACGCATTCGTCTTTCCCTATTCCGGGAGACGGCCCCGAGGGCTTCAGGCCCTGGGTCCCCAAGCCGGACTTTTTGACCTAACGGGAGGCGCTTGGAAGCTCCCCGCAGTGGCCAGGAAGGAATCCACCCATCTGGCAGCACTTGGAGTTAAGCATTGCCCACTCTGTGCTGTTTGCACCCCGACCGGCCCTGGGACCGGGGCCTCGCGGTGTCGGATAGGTGGCGGTCCCGGGGACCGTAGGTTCAGGCCTGACGGCGGCCGGAGGAGGAGCGTCCTCCCCACCCGCTCCAGCCCGCCCCGCAGCGACCCTTATCCCCCTACCCTGGCCGGGAGTGACAGCAGAGCTCCCAACCCCATCTGAACCCCCGAACCCAGGAGCGCACCGACTGCGGCGGGGCAGGAAGAGCAGCTTGATGAGCGGGTGAGTGTAGAGCCAAAGGCCGGGGCGGGCGAGGCTCAGGACCCGCACCCGGTGTTCTAGGATGTGCAGCTCCATCGCGACCCGCGCTGAGCGGACCCCGCGGCTAACCAGACCCAGGCCGCGCGGGAGGCGGGACGGCGGGCGGTGCCCGGGTTTAAAGGAGCAGTTGCGCGGACGCGTCCACACCGCCCACTACTCCGTGGACCGTCCCAGCCCCGCCCCGCCCCGCCCCGTCCTGCACCCCGACGGCCTCGCCCCGCTGCCCGCGCTGCCTCTCCGGGGTGGCCACGCCCCCCCGAATGCCGGGGCTTCACCTCGCTCCTTCCGGACCTCGGCGGGCCCGGCGCCTTCGGCAGTAGCTCTTGGATCTCCGGCTGACCCTACCCGCTCCGCGCCCTCCAGGCCCCGCCCTTTCCGCAGGACTCTAGCAGTGCTGGGGCAGGAAGCGTCTGGAACGAATGGAGGTCGTCTCTGCCCTTTGGACCCCCACGTGGGTCTTATGATTGAGGTCATGATTGAGTTGATTGACGCTCGAAAGGCCTGCGAGGCGAACTGGGGCTCTGCTGGAACCAGAGCGATGCCCGCGATCCCCTGGGGCATGGAGGGGTAAAGGTCCGCTGTGCAGCCCTGGCGACCCTGTGATGGGGTCCCTCCAAAAACTGTGCCGGCGCTTTTCTCCCTCCTTCTTCTCATTATTTGGCAGGTGGCAGGGCCGCTAGAGCTGGGTGGGGTGGGGGTGACAAGTTCTCATCCCCCAGCAAGGGCTGCCTAGGGTGGGTATTGATGCATACGTATCCGTCCCTGCTTGGTGAACCCTGCGAACAGGCTGACAAGGGGAAACCTGGGTCGGCCTGGGTGGCTCCCACATCTGTTCCTCTCACCTAACTTTCAGAGTAAAGTTCCCCACCAGGGACACATGAAAAAGGAGAGCCTCGGCAGCCTCTGTCTAAGTAACATGCCATGGGGTAGGGGGCTGAAGGTGGCCCAGACCTAAGGCTTGAAATCACGCAAGACTAACCAAGCCCAGAAGTGTTTGGTCCAGGAATGCCCAGGGCTCAGACTACAGGGATCAGGCCCAAGAGGGCAAACCCATGTGCTGGAAGCTCACTGGGTACTAGATCTCAGGCCTCCTAAAACCTGCAGCCATTAGTAGAATTCAGCTGGCGTGAGCACATCCAAACTTGCTTCAGGCCCAAGGAGGCCCCAGCAATGGCAGCCATCATAGACCTGAAGCATGTGAGGGCCAACCTGAGTTCATTTGAAGTTGAAGTCTGGGTTCTGCTTCAGCCTCCTCAGGTCTAAGAAGACTCCAAGGTTGAGCAGCTATCAACCCACCTAGGCTGGCCTGTGGCAAGACCAAGCATGCTGCAGACCCAGTCTGGCCTGAGGGTCCTCAGGCTGCAGATCTCATCAGTCTTGAGAATCAGTCCTAAAGAGACCTGGAACCAAGCAAGGGAAAGTGGGCCGCAGCAGGCCTTCTGTTTTCTCTGGAGCCTCTCTGTAGGCAGATAGACACAAACTAAGCCCTGAACTCTCTACTCACTGGTTCCTGTGGACACTGCAACGCCACATCCTGGGCTGCCCCTGGAGGGCTAGGGGAGGGGTGTTGCTGAAAGGCTGGGGAGCCACCCTTCTCATCAGTGCAGGTACAGATTGAGTGGAAAACCACAGGGGTGAGGGGTGGGAGGCAGGAAGTAGGGGCCTTGCCCTGATAGGCTTGTATGACCATTGGCCTCCCTAGGCCTCAGTATCCCTAGCTACACCGGGACAAGATGTTCCAGGCCCCAGGCCCTGTGATGCCTTTAAGCTCCCAGGGAGTTTCTCCTGCCCCCCTCCTCCCACGGCCAGGCCCAGCCTGGTTGACTGCCAGGAACAGCCGCTATTGTTTGACTGGAAAAGCTGCTTCCTCAGCAGAAGGGGGAGCCTCTCCCAGGGACACCCTGTCCTTGCCCTCATCAGGTTGTGACCACTGCGCCTGCCTGGGCCCTCAATAGCAGAGTCAGGTCACCCTGGGACCTGGGTCAGGAGAGATAGCTGAAGGGCCCTGGGTGCAAATCTGGCTCCATTACTTCTACAGGGGAAGATTCCTTTCACGCTCAGATCTTTCCTGGCCTGTAAAATGGGGATAATAGACTGGAATAGGGAATAAAGGCTGGGCTGAGGAGTAACTGATCAGGCACAACCTGGCGACACAACCAGCCTGGCTCGTGGCACGTGCTCAGTCAATGGGAAAAGAAAAAACCAAACCCATTGCCGTTAAGTTGATTCTGACTCATAGCGACCCTACAAGACAGCAGAACTCCCCCATAGGGTTTCCAAGCAAAGTCTGGTAGATTCAAACTGCCAGCCTTTTGGTTAGCGACATAGCTCTTAACCACTGTGCCACCAGTCAATGGGAGGCAGCAGTTTATCAAGGAGGCAGACTTCTCCCCTCACCTCTCTACCTCTGATGGAGGCCTAGGCTGAGTACATGAGGGAATTCATGGACCCCCACCCCGGGCGCCAACACCTAACCCAGAGTGAGCACTCAGAATCTCATTGGGGCCTGATGTGGCATCCAGGCCAGGTCTTGGAGGAGGAAGACCCTGAAGCCACTTCCTTAAGGTAATGGGTAGGGACCAAGGGCTGGGAGCAGGCCCTGCTCTGCCCCAGCCCTGGGATCCTGGCCTGGTGCCTCTTATCCACAGCAGATGGTGGACATGGGACTGAGGGAGTGGGGTGGGGAGCTGAGGGCCAGGAACAGGGGTGGCCCTGAACTTGGCATCCCCTTTGGCAAATGTGCTGAGAAAAGCTCTGGGGCTGGGCTGGGAGCCAGGTGTTCCAAGGCCCAGGATAGGAGACTCTGTAGGACATGGAGAAGAGACGCTCGGCCCCATGGGTGGCATCCCCTTCTGGTCCCCTGCTGAACACCAGCTCTCTACACAAGTCTGTTTATTTCTGTACAAAACCATGTTCCTATTTTACACAAAGAACACCCAACCCTTCACCCCGCCCTCTCCTCATATCAGTGGCCCAGCCCCAGGGAGCATCGCCCCAGGAGGAGGAGGAGAAGTAAGAACCCACCCACTTGGCCCTCACTTCTGCCTGCCCTGGCTGGGCCGCCTGAGCTCCACTCTGGAGAAAATAAATAAGGAGCTTCAGGCAGAGTCTGTAATGAACCAGTCAGACCCCATCCCCACCCACCAGCCAGGCGGTCAGGCCCTCAGAGGGTGGGCAGGCCCTGGAGTGTCAGTCTGTTAACCGTATAGGTGTGTGGAGACCCCGCCCCGGAGGCCTGGGCTACCAGGGTTACAAGTAGGTATCCTCGCTCTCCTGGGACGTCAGACTCTCCTGGGAGCAGTGGTGGGCTGAGTCCTGGGGGGCTGGGTCCTTCAGGGGCGTGTCCTGTGGGGGGCATGCATCTCCTGCAGCAGCTGCCACCTCAACTTGGCCTGTGGCTGGGGACTGGCCCACCTGGCCGCTTGCTTTTGCCCTCTTCTGCTGCTCCTTCTTTTCCTTCTGGACCTGCTTGGGCAGCTTGGGCTTGGCTTTGGAGCCAGGGAGGTGGGCATCTGGGGGCAGGCGAATGGACGGCGAAGGTTCCAGAGCCAGCCGGGGGCCTGGCTCCGCCTCCAGGATGGCCTTGGCACCATGCAGCCGGGGCAGGGCGCAGCACTGCAGCTCACCCCGAGTCTCCTGCCAGCGCCGCAGCTGGATGAGGTGCTCACGCTCAATCTGGCGCTCTGTCACAGGCAACTCCACTACCTGTGGGGCAGCAAGGGGTAGGTGCACATGAGGAGAAAGACCTTCCCCTCTGCCTCCCAGCCTGGGCCCCTGCCCTCCATCAGCATCCCCTAGCCCTGGCCACTAAAGGCTGACCCCAGGAAGGAGGGGGGTCTGGTCTCTGCAGTTTCCACAAGTCCCAGAGTTGCATGCCAGGGAAGTCACTGCTTCGGGAGAAAGCTGCACACAACTCCTGATTCCACTTGCCGAGCTACAGGGCAGGAAGCAGAAGGACTTGGACAAACCAAAACCTGTTTTCTACCCACATGACCCCATCACTGCCAGGACAGCCTGGCTGCCTAGGCTCAGATTCTGCTCCACCACTTTCCGGCTGGGGGCTTTTGGGGAGTTGCTTTGTGACTGACTCTGTGACTTCCACTTCCTCGTGTGGAAGATGGGGATAATGCCACAGCCTTCGGCAGCTGTTTTGAGAAGTGGGTGCAAAAATGTGCTGTTGCCCTTTTGCTTCCGCCCCATACAGTGGTGTCAGCCCTGCACCGGCCTGGCCCTTGCCTCAACACAGAGAAGCTGGCTACAGCTGTTACCTCATTATAGCCCCTGAGAGCAATAAAACCACAAAGGGAAAATAAACCCAGTGGCATGTGGTGTCAGGGGGGAAGAAGGGGCATTAGGGGTCACAGTTTCCTCTTCTTCATTCCCCAGTGGTTCAGAAAAGTGAGACAACCACTCACTCAGCAGGGAGGGCCCTACAAGCCTATGCCCCACTCTCCTTGTTCAGACAGGAGGATGTGGTCCATCCACACCATCCTGGGGCTGCTAAGTACAAAGCCTGGCACAGGCAACCCACCCTCCAGTGCAGAGAGTTACCAGGTCTCCCCGGGAGGCCCCCCTCCCTCTCTCCTGGTGGGTGATGAGGGGAAGGGGTGGGCCACACCTCCTGGACCAGGAAAGCCTCCTGCATGATCTTGGCACTGAGGCTCCGCAGCCGCTCAATGGTCTCATACTGGCCCTGGCAGGCTTTAAGCTTCTCGGGTGAGCCCAGCGCATGCTTCAACAGCACCAGCCCCACCCGGAAGATGATCTTGACGCCTGCGAGGATGAATGCAAGGGGGCCTTTAGAGGGTTTCTCTGGAAACAGAGCGTCCCTGTGGTTGGGCTGGGGGCAGGGTGATCCCCCCAGCCTGGCCTGGTACCTTCGCAGAAGAACATGTCCCAGACGCGCAGCACGGAACTCCAGGGCAGGGTGCGGGCAAAGGCACACATGAACCACTCTGTCATGTAGAGGAGCGGGTCGATCTTCTGCTGCCTGAGGTGCTTGTGGGCCACGGGGGACACCTTCTGCAGCAGTGAGAAGAGGATCTCCCCATCCAACTGGATGGCCTCCTGGTGGGACGTAGAGGCCATGACCACCAGAGACAGACCACCCCTGGGGGGCATAGAGGGCATAACCGGCATAGATGGACTACCCCAAGCTCCCACACCAGGTAGGCAGGCATCACTCCTCAGGAGTTTGCTGACCCCCTGCAGGGTGCCCAGGCTCTGCTGGATGCCGGGGATACCATGATGAAACAGCAAAGCAGACACACCGATCCCCCCGGTGGTTACAGTGAAATGGGAAGACAGACATAAGTCACATAAGCAAAGAGACTTGGGGGTGGAAGGATGGGACTAAGTGTCCTGAACACGGCAGGAATAGGGATACTGGACAAGCATATGCTGGAGAGACCACCCCTTGCCAGGGGTCAAGGACAGTTCCCTGAGGGCTGAGAGCTGAGAGGAAGGTGGAGCTGTCAGGGCAAGGAGGCGGTGGAGGGGGAAGAAGAGGTTTCAGGCAGAGGAAAGAGCCCATGTCAAGGCCTTGAGGCAGGAAGGAACTTCATGCCCTGCAGGAACTGTGATCCTGCCCGTGTGGCCAGAAGCTGGAGGCACAGATGGAGGACCGTGTGGAACCAGTGACACTGATGCCAGTGAGACCTGAGCCTGGAAGGCTTTGGGATTTCAGCCTGGAACCACAGAAGGCTAGGGCAGGAGTGGCTGTGAAGAGGAGGGCCTGGAAGGGCCCAGAGGGCGTCCAGCCTTGTATAGGTCCTGAGCCAGGCAGCACTCACCAGCTTCTCACTGTAGTAGCCAGGCAGGTACTTCTCACAGATCTGCACCAGGCACCAGAAGGCTTGCTGTGGGCAAGAGAGGCATGTGAGGCCTTGCTGCTGATTGTTCCCTGCCCACCCGCCCACTAAGGGGCCTCGTGATACCTCAGCAGGCATGTGCATGAGCAGAACAGCGGCAATGGGCGCTTGGGCCTGGCAGTAGCCCTCCTCGGGTCGGTATAGCGTGTAGGCCTTCAGCACCCGGAATAGGTCCTGCTGGCTATGAGGAAAACGAGCGGAGCAAGGATGACAGGTGTGACTCTTCCACTCACTGCCCTTCCCTGTGCCCGACTGGACCAGGCCTGTCTCAGCATCTGTACTTCCCTCGAGAGGGGGGGTGACCAGCTTGTGGTCACCAACGGGTCAGTCTCCCACTGTAGCACACTCTCACATGACCGGAGGAGGAAAGCAGGGTCCCCATTTGACAGTGAGGGTAGAAACCCAAAAAGAAAGCTGGGGGCAGGGCCAGGGCAGGCTACTGGATACAGGGCAAGGGTGTGCTGGGGGGCTGAAAGTGGAGGCCTCTCATGTGGCAGTGTGGCCCCTTGGCCAGGCCTGGCCGTGCCAGCTTTGGGCTGGGTTTGTCCCAATTGTCTGTCCTGGTCCCCTTGCCCTCCACATCTCTCTCCTCCTGCATGCCACCCGACTCTCCACCCATTCAACTCTAACTCTCCTTCTCTCCCACCCAAACCTGTTGCCAGAAGAGAGCCAGGCTGGGCAAGCTCAAGCACTCTGGGGAGTAAATGATGCCAGTTGCCCTGGAGGTAGAAGGAGACATTAGGAGGACCCATTAGACACAAACCACACAAGGGAAACACTAATAGTGGAGTTTTGGGCACCCAGATTTTAGGCCCCCGGGACACCTCCAAATTCATTTTGCCTCCTCTGCCTCCTAAAGGACAGGGCTTAGAGCCACTTCCCAGTCCATAAAGCTCAGCCTGCTCACCCATGGCCCCCCCGGGACACAAACATCTCGTGGAAAGGAAACTGCCGGTGCAGGTCACGCTCAATCACGTCCAGCCACTTGGGGTCCCCAGGGGACATGTCCAGCTCCTGGAAGCAAGTGGAAGGGCACACATTAGGGGCTGGGGAGGACTAGGGGCCACTTTTGGGAGGATGAGGCTACCCCAGATATTAGAGCCCCTACCCAGGGCAATGCCCATCCAATCCCAGCACAGGACCTGGCCTTCCTCAGGACAGGTAAGGAAGCCTGGGCAGGGGCAAAGGGGCAAGGGAGGAAGGGTCCTGGAAACCCAGGGGTAATCCTAACTCCAGGAAGACCCATGTGGACAAGAGTGTCCATCACATCTGTGGCTGGAAATAACCTAAAGGCACTTCATTCAGGACTCAGTTAAATATATACATCACATCTTTAAGACAGAAAGCTACTTCTCAAAATCCAACAGCTACCACCTATGACCACACCTGTGGACCTCACTGAGTCCCCACGTCAACTCCAAAAGATAGGTCTTGTCATTATAGCCTTTTCATAGACAAGGAAACAGAGGCTCAAAGAAAGTCACTTGCCCAAGGTCTCATGGCTAGAAAAATGGTAGAGCTGGGACTAGAAGCAAGTCTGACCCCAGAGCATCCGTCCCGATTCCTCTGTTACCCGCCTCCCCGTGCAGGTGGCGAGAGTGGTGCTGGTGAGCTACAGTCACCTATTCAGGAAGGGGGTGTGTGTGTGTGTTCTCCACAGAGTACTGTCTGGAAGGACATTAACCTCAGATCCATCTACAGGTCCTGGGGTTTCAAGAAAGTTTTTTTCTTTGAACTTCCATGAACATTTTAGCATGAGGACCATTTATAAA
Source organism: Loxodonta africana (assembly GCF_030014295.1). Lineage (NCBI taxonomy): Eukaryota > Metazoa > Chordata > Mammalia > Proboscidea > Elephantidae > Loxodonta > Loxodonta africana. The sequence continues at coordinate 25,946,017 of NC_087360.1, read as the reverse complement.
AACAGGAACACTATTACAAAAAGAAAATCATCTCATTTGAAATGTTCTATATCTTGATTTGCATGTTGTTTACATGGCTACGTATTATGTGTCAAAACACACTTAAGATCTGTGCATTTCACTCTGTATAAATTCACACGTCAATTAGGAAAAAAGAGAAAGAGGGAGGGAGGAAGGGAGGAAAAGAGAGAGAAGGAAAGGAAAGGAAAACCCGGAGCAGGGAAGTAGATTAGTGTAAGTTGGCTGCAGCGCTGGGCAGCATCAGGGAAGGCTGCTTCCAGGAGGAAGGCCAGGTCCTCAGCAAACACACCAAGTGGGAGGAGACCCAGCCCTGGCCCTGACCAGCAGTGACTTCAGACGAGTCCCTTTCCCTCTTGTGCCCCCTAAGTACGGGAGTCCTAGCATTAAACTAAAGAAACTAGGGTTGCCAGGTACTTGGCTAGAAGAGTATCATAGTAGAAAGCTGATGGTATGTTCAAGACTGAAAGGCACAGGGAGCCCCCAGGGGGCCCTTAAGCAGGCACAGAGCAGAGGACACTGGGTGTACAACCTCTAGAGCCCCACAGACCTTCAAGATAGGGGCCTGTGGGTGTCCTGTTTACCCCCCAAATTTGGCCCAGGGTTAGGTACTGTCTAAGCACATTGCAGGTTTGTTCTTGTCAGAACGGGGAGGAGGGTGCCACACATTCTTCTGGTGGTTCCCATGAGCTGGGACCTGAGAACCCAAAATTTCAGTTCCTAGGATTTGTTCACCTGGTACCTCAGCAGCCCAAGATTCTGGACCACCCATGGATTAGTGAGAAAGAAAAAGAGGCAGCTGAAAGGCCTGGGGGTGGAGAAAGGGCGCTGGGAATCAAAGGCAGGTGGGGACTGCTGGCAGATGACCCAGCTACTATACAGTCACCTGTCTGGGCCTGCAGCCTCAGTGAGAGGCTAAGAGGCATTGGCGCCATGATGAAGTGAAGCCACAGAAGAAAACCAGGTAGGAAAAGGATGGGGACGATCCTGCCCTGCTCAAGGAAGAAGAAAGAGCAAGTGCAGGAGAAGATGGAGCCACTAGGCTCTGCAGAATCTGCCTGACTCCTGAGGCTGGGGTCAGCTGCCACCATCAGCCCTCCTGCCACATCCCTGCCTCTGGCCTCACACACCTACCACAGCCAAAAGGAGCTTCTCATCCCTGCCTGGCCCTCCTGCCACCACCTCAGGGCCAAGTGCTGCTGGCCAACAGATCTTGCCATCTCTGTCACCAACAGGCAAAGTCCTTCTAGGTTTGTTCCCAAACTACTGTCCTAGTCCCCTGGCCTGCTGCAGGGACCCACCACTGATTTTTAGTGCATACAGTACCTCCCATCTAGAAGGCCTTTCTCAGCAAGTCTACTTACTCACCCACCAGTGTTCAAGACCCCACGATGGCATCCAATTTCTCTGTGTGCACCGCTCCACACACATGCAACACACATAGCTCCACACTCTGCTGCTCACACTTGGGCATCCTCATGTTTGCTAAAATGAGGAACCCAGGAAGCTGGCCATCCTGCCCAGTTCCAGGCTGTCATGCCTGTGCTCTGGCAGCCTCAGGGAGGGAGAACAGGGCCTGGGGTCCCAGGCACCACTGGCATCAGCCCACCTGGAGTAAGCTATGACCCCTGAAACTCTTCCTCTACCTAGAATGCAGCCCCTTGAAATGGGGGGGGGGGAGGGGGGGAAGGGTGTGAAGCCACTGGAAGGAAGATTCTGGAGTTGAGATGTTGCTCAAGTGGATCCTGGCATTGGTACTCTGAGGGACAATCCAGTCGCCCTGGTTCAGAACTGCCCCAGGCAGTCACTCCACGAGCCCTCCTGCCCCCTAGGGCCAAGTGCTGCCAGCAAGCAGCTCTTGCCCTCTCAAGGTCAATTGCAGAAACTCTAGGCCACCCTGCTCTGTCATGCCCCTGCCCTCCCTTCTCAGGAAACAGGTTTGGCAGGGCAGGAGTGTTCACTGAAGCACGAAGTATATCAACAAATAGCTCATAGCTGGCAGCTCTGTCTCACTGTCTGTTGTCAGTCCCAAGGACCTGGGAGAAAACCTGACCACTTTAGCTGGTAAGCTTGAAAACCCCAAAGAAGCCAACTGCATCCCATAGTTCCCTGAGGAGTGTTTGCCCTGGACAACCATGGGGCAGGGGGGCAACAGAGGAAGTTGGAGGATGACTTACTTATCTAGTGCTGCTATAACAGAAATACCACAAGTGGCTGGCTTTAACAAACAGAAATTTATTCTCTCACAATTTAGAAGGCTAGAAGTCCAAATTCAGGGTGCCAGCTCCTGGGGAAGCTTTTCTCTTTCTGTCAGTTCTGGGGAAAGGTCCTTGTCATCAATCTTTCCCTGGTCTAGGGGCTTCTTGGCACAGGGACCCCGGGTCCAAAGGACATGCTCCACTCCTGGCTCATCTTTCTTGGTGGTAATGAGGTCCCTCTCCTCTCCACTCGCTTCTCTCCTTTATATCTCAAGAGACTGACTCAAGACACAACCCACTCCTATAGATTGTATCCTGCCTCATTAACACAACTGCCTCTAATGCCGCCTCATTAACATCCTAAATGTTAGGATTCACAACACATAGAAAATTATATCAGATCATAAAATGGAAGACACCCACACAATACTAGGAATCGTGGCCTAGCCAAGTTGACACATTTTTGGAGAACACAATCCAATCCATAACAGAGGAAATGGCTGCAGAGGGCACCCTCACTGTCCACTGACCTCTGAGGATACAGGTTTGACTCTGCTACCCCCGGGACTGAAGATCCCACAAGCAACACAGGTGAACCAGTCATAAAGTAGCCCTTTCTGAGCAGGCTTGGGCAAAGCAGGAGAAAGATTAAAAGATGGGAAGACAGGAAGTGCTGAGGGTCCTGTGGTCCTGCTGGGCAAGCCCCCAAAAGTCCAGAGCTCAGGATTTGAGGCAGTCAAGGAAGTGATCTGAGTATCCCTCCTGATGACCAGGAGCTGAGAGGTGGCCCACTGAGCCTAAGAGATCAGATCTGAGTGGCCATCAGGAGAAAAAGGTAGAATGGGGAGCAATAAATCCATCTACCCATGAATCCTGTTCAAGGTGGGAGCTCAGATGAGTACAGATTCCAGCAGTCACAGGGTCAATGGACTGGGCCAGTCTGGCTTCTTGGCGCCTGGGCAGTTGGGCACTTGACTGGTGGTCCCATTGACTGCTCATACTGCTGAGGTCCAGGCGAGCACATCCAGGACTGTCACAGGGGAAGGAAAAGGACGGGAAACTCACGTCAAACTTTCCAGGGTTCTGCTGGAGCTTCACCTTGCCTCCTGACAGGTACTGCCATGCTCGGCCCCTCAGGGAAGGCGGGATGCCCTTCTGGCAGCGAAGACGAATCTGAAAGTCAAAAGGAGGACTGTGTCTATGCACCCACCAACTCAGGCAACTCCCCCATAGGCTGCATGCCAGCCCACCCCAAGTCAGTGCATGGTGAGCCTTCAGTGAGCATGTTAGCAAGAGAAGAAAAGGGGACAAAAAAAAACTTCTTTACTGCTGCTATAATGCAGATCTTATGGGGTGGAGGGAGGTGGGGGTGTGTGCCTGCAAGTAGATATGCTGTCTCCAGGTGATAGTGGAGTTTCTTTGGCCCCACATTTCTGGTTCCAGTGAGAACACAAGCATTTCTGAGGTCTACCAAGAATTCTGAGCCCCCCATAACCATTTTCCCCCCAATGGCTGTGACCTTTCAGAAGTAGATCACTAGGCCTTTCCTCTGAGGCACCTCTGGGTGGATTTCAACTGCCAACCTTTTGGTTAGTACCCAGGTGCTTCACTGTTTGGGACTCCCCCATTTTTTCAATCAAAATGGAATCATACAAGGGGGATGTACCCCATGGAATACCACCAGTGAGAGATCAGCAGAGCTATAGTCTCTGGGAAGGTAGCTTACAGCTGACTGGGAGTATACTCCTAGCAGAGGCATGGCTTGGGCAGGTTGTGGGGCGGTGTTTAGACAGCCAGCCTAGAGAGAAGAAATCTCAGCAGAACTCAGAAGGAGATGGAGAGCTGATTAGAAAGGCTGCCTCTTTGTTTTGGTTGAGAATCTCCTCTTCCCCTCCCCAGTCACCAGACTGGGGCAGAGGCAGCAGCTTGGGTGGTGTCCTGATCCAAATGCACCAGTTTTCTCCCCGACTCGAGGACTGGGCTAAGTGTGTGGGGTAGCTTGTGACCCTGAGCTACTGCTCAATTCATGCTAGCTGTTCTTACAGAGTTCTTACAGGGTTGGAACTGACTCGACAGCAGCAAGTTTGGTTTTTTCTTGGTTCTTACAGAAGGAGCCCTGGTGGTGCAGTCGTTAAAACGCTCATATGCTAACTGGAAGGTCAGCAGTTCAAACTTACCAGCTGCTCCTCAGGAGAAAGATGGGGCAGTCTGCTTCCGTAAACATTACAGACTTGGAAACCCTACAGGGCAGTTCTACTCTGTCCTATAGGGTCACTATGAGTCAAAATCGATTTGACGGCAATGGTTTTAGATCATACAGAAGACAGCAGCCACTGCCAAAACCCAGTGTGAAAAAAAATCATTTCTTTTACAAATGGGAAAACTGAGGCATAGAATGGAAAAGTACTTAGATCGCACAGTCAGAGACCCCACCACCTCCTGCCTGCAGCACTCAGGCTGGTGGGATTCAACCATGTGTCCTTTCCACTTTACTAACCTCTTGGAGCTGAATAGGGAAGGTGGGCTGGGCTGCCCCTGGGCTTGGGGCCAGAATAAGCCTCTGAAGGCAGCTGCCCTGACTTTCCTCTCAAGGTCAAGGGTCGAGGAGGATGCAGGCAAGAGCAGAGGGACCCCTTGTATGGAATGTGTGTGTTTGGGGCGGGGTTCAGAGGAATTGGCCAGTGATACCCCCTGCGTGAAGCAGTCTGGCCTGGGATGCAGGGAGTTGGGGAACAGGGGTAGTGGGAAGAGCACTTGCCTATAGGTTTGAATCCAGCTTTACCACACAACAGCTGTGTTGACCTTTAGCAAATCACTTCTTATCAGCTCTAAGATTGGGATGATAATACTCTCCACAGTTACTGAGAGGATTCTATTAGAAAGGGAAAAATGTGCCTAGCCTGGACCTGACACACTGTATGTACTCAGTAAATAATGGCTTCATCTCTACCCTCCATCCTGGTACCTCAACTGACACAGAAGCGTCAGGGCCTCAGGCTCATACCTAACTTACCCTTACCTGGAAACCCCCTCAAACAGTCAAGGTGGAAGCCCTCAAAAGAGGGAGCACAGAAGCTTTACTGATGACCAGTGCAAGCAAAAGAAAACTTTCCAAGGGTCAGAGGGGGTCAAGAACCAGGAAAGAGACAGGTAGCCAGGCTGAGGGCAGTGGGGGAAGAGCAGCTATGGTGGTCACAGGAGCCAAGCTAGAGCTTCTGGGACTGCCTGGATACGGGGTAAAGGAAGGTGACTGCCCCAGACCCTGAGAACAATTTCCCACAGCTGTGGGGCAAAGGTCTCTCCTTAAGGAAGCCCCTTTGTCTGGGCATGCTTTGGCAAAGGGTTGGCCCAGAGTCACAGGCCCTCAGGCTCCTCCCAGGGCCAAGAAGTTTCCCTGAGAGTCCCTGCCCCCACAACACAAGCATCCAGGGCTCAGGGAGGCTTCTCTGTGGGGACGGAGAGCCAGAAGTATGGGGAGCCTTTCCCTCTGTGACCTCAGTATCCTCCTGAGCACAATAGTGCAGGAGATGGTAATCTCCGCCCTGCATGCCTTAGGAAGGGACCATGATGAGGATCAGTAAGGATAAAGCATGAGAAAGTGCTCCAGCAAGCAGAAAGCCAAGGGATTATCATTCTCTGAGGCTATACCTTGGGAAAGAAGGTCTCTGATGACAGCTGAGTGAGGCCACAACCTTGCCTGCTGAATTCGGGAGGGCAAGGTCACAGTTTGAGCATACCCCAGGGCAGAGCCCCACAGGGGAAGGCAGCATTTCAGCAACAGGCTGCCTCCCTGCTGCTGAGTTCTGACCTTGACACAGCTGGGGTTGGAGAGGGCACCCTCCAACAGAGCCTGGCCCTTCTCCTGGGGCCTCAGGATGAGTCCGGGAGAAGGGCTGGGTCTGGGCCCACTTCCTGAGGCAGATACTGCCCTTCCTGTGCCATGACCTTCCTGAACAAACAAAGGGAGAGCCCAAGCCTCCATGGCCAGGCAAAAAGTGCTCCCAGAGAAGGGCTAGTGTGGCCACAGTTGAGGCAGCAGTGGTGGCACCCTGTAGTGATTCATTCCCAAGCGGGGCAGAGAGCTAGGGCCTCTGGATGGGGTGGGCGGAAGCACTCCTGTGGTAGCTTCTGCAGGGCAGGGGCAGCCCTCAGGCTCTAACCACAGCACCAGGGAACCAAAAGAGAAGAGGAAGTACTGCTGGCTGCTCTGCAGAGAGGAGCTCTGCAAGGCTTCCCTCTGGAATCCATTTGCAAGGGAGGCTGGGGCATGGCCAGCCACAGTCCCTGCCAGCCACAAGTCACCACAACAGACAGCCAGAGAGTTAGCTTAACCGAGACAAGAGCCTGAGGAGTGAAGAGGCAGGAAAACAGGCCCTAGAGTCAGGCAGGGAGCAGTTAAGGAAAGCTCAGAGGAAAAAGAGAATGATTTTCTAATAAGCAAAGAAGAAAAATGAGTGCCCCAAAGCCCACAGAGAACAGCAATAAAAGGCGCAGACCTGGGTGGGCCTCTCCTCCCATGGGCACAGGGCTTTATAGTCTCTGAGGCACTTTAGTCACCACCTCATGAGAGCCAGGCAACAGGATTATCCCTCCCACTTGACAAGGGAAACAGAGGCTGAGAGGGTTAAGTGACTTGCCCAAAGTTACACAGCTAGCCATGGGCAAGAAGAGAGGAAGGGAGTGGGGCTGGGCCCAGCCGACATCTGGCCTGTGGTCCCATCCACCCTTTCTGCCATGCCCTGCAGCCAGCTGCGCCAGCCTGGACCAGATCAGCGTGTCAGCTAATGACAGTGGGACACTGTGCCAAGAGACCTCAGCTGTGAGGCTCTGGGCAGGCCTCCTCAGGCCAGCTGAAGACCCTCTGGTCCAAGGAGTAGAACCTGCAGAGTGCAGCCAACAGTATAACTACAGGAAGGAGTGTTGGGGAAGGATGCTACTGTGGGGGATAGAACTAGTACCTAAAGACAGCCTGACTTGAAAAAGACCACTGGGTGTTTCATTTTAAGAAAATAATGTTTTAACTGTGAGGCTACTTTTTTTTTTTTTTTTTTTGCTTTGGCAACAAAGCAAGAGAGAAGTCAGCAAATTAAGGTACCTTATTGCAGTGGTTAAGAGTATAGGCTCTGAGATCTCGATTCTGCAGGCCATTTAACCTACATCTCATCTGTAAAGAGGAGCTACTAGTACCACCAGCCCCATCAGTGTGTTGTAAGGACTGTCCAAGCCAAGTTCCTGGCACACTGCAAATGATCAACACATGTTAGCTGTTACTAGTATTATAAATTCCTTCCTGAGAGATGGTAAGCAGACTTAAGGATTTCTCCCAGGAAGGCTGAAGAAAAGCTGTCTATAGGGGTTTTAGGCTAAAAGTGGCTTTGAAGTTTGACTCCAGGACAAAGTTCTGTGTGCATCTTGAGTCATCTGTAAGGGCCTAAGTGAAGGCTAGGCCCTGCCTGGCTTCAGCTTCCCATTTCAGAGATAACAGGTGGGGGGTCACCGAAAGCAGTCTGACAGTTGGAGAAGACCCTGCTCCTCCAAGATGATGAGATCCCTCCCTTTTCCTCCACCTCCCCAGGCTGCCAACTCCTAGCTCAAGGCCCAAGGCCCAGGCACCCTCACCTTTTTGTGCTTCTTGGCCATCCATTTGTCCCAGTTGTTGAGCATATCCAGCCACTTGGACTCCCTCTGCCTCAGTACCTCCAGGGGGACTTCCTCCAGCCTGTGGAGCAGAGGGCAGGGCACGTCAGAGGTGCCAAGAGAAATAAAGGGCCTGGCGCAGGCCCCAGCCACCAGCCTGGCTGGGCTGCCCATTCCTTTCCCTGTTTCCCCACCCATGCTGTTGGGAGCTGCTAACTCATCAAGTCCCTAAAGCAGATGACAGAGGGAACTCTGCCCCTGCCAGGAAAGTACAAGCCAGAAAGGCACCTGGCTCAAGTAGCCACTCCACCAAAGTGCCAAGGGGCCAGAGGTTACCATGCCTCTCTGGGGCAGAGGCTTGAGTGTCTTCTTCTATACACACCTGTCCTGGTTTTGACTCAGTAAATAAGCGTCTTCAGAGGGCCTGCATGCAAGATGCAGGACTGGACACAAAAACTAGTCAAACAAGTATAGAAATAACATGCTCACCTCTTCACCCTAGCAAAACTAGTTACTCATAGTTTCCCAATTACGCCCCAGCCCTTTCCTACCTCTCAACCTTTACGCATGCCAGTCCCTTTGCTGGAATGTTCTTCAAGTTGTCTCTAACTATCAGAATTCTACACACCACTTCTTGTATTTGTTCAACATCTATTTACTGAGCAGCTACCATGTGCAGAGCATTGCTCTAGGGTAAGGGTCCTGGGAGGGCTGTGGGGAAGCACTCCTATGACCAGAACAAAGTCCCTGCCCTCATGGAGTTGCCATCCCAGTGGGCGCTGAAAGTGGGGAAAACACCTCAGCATCAAGACCCACCCAGGCAGGCAGACCGGCACCAACTCAGGCTGAGGCAGACTAGGGTGGGAATCCCCTGGCTTAGCCAGAGGGTGTGCCTAGTGAGTGGGCTTCCTCCAAGGAATGAGCTTCTGGGAATTCATGAGTTTACATAACTTTGAGAGCCAAAGAGGAGGAGGCTAGCATTTGTAGGCCAGGCACTCTGCATATGCTTTCTTATTAAGTGTATAGAGCAATGCTGGTTAAAAAAAAAAAAAAAAAAAGGTATGTGTGTATCTCTCTCTGCACACACACAAATACACGCACTCACTCTACTCTTAAAATTATTTTAAAGTAGTAGTTTATAGATCTTTTTAACAAGACACGCTGGGGTTGGGTTGGGCCCAGGCCTTGATTCTCTTTCTGCCGGAAGGAAATGCTCTGATGTGACTTACTGGTTGGAGAAGCAAAGGGAGGAGCCTTGGCAGAGCCGGGGCCTCAGAGACACAAAAGGAAGGGCAAGTCCGCTTCCTTCAGTGGGCTTTATCTGGAGAGCAGCACAGGCCTGAGAGCAGTCTTGGAGCTGAACAGCTAAGGGTCTACAGCCTGGGGCAAACCGGCTCCCTTCTGCACACTGACACAAATGACCCTCCTCTTGAACTGCTGCCCATCTCACAACCTAGAGGCAGAACCAGGACACAAGGACACTTCCTCTCCTCCCCTCGCTAAAGGGAGAAAAGCAGGGATCAAGCCTTCAAAGAAACAAGGGTTTCCAAGCAACCCCCAAACATGCAGGGAGTGAAAACCAAAGGCTCACACTTCCCAGGCCATGCTGCCTCCCACCACCTACAATGCACTCACTTATGTAATAGGTCAGGGGATGAACCTTCTAGTTAACTAAATGAAAGTGGGTGTCCACACTGAGTCAACAGGAAGTTCTAGCACTTGTGGATGTAGATAACATCTGATCCAGTTCTTCCAATGTACAGATGAGAAAACTGAGGCTCACACAGAGGGAAAGGCTGGGATTACCAGATTCCAAAGAATTTCCATGTGACTAAATACATGCCCATTTGGCACCTCAACCCCAGGTCTGTCTTTGTTGATAAGCTCTGACTGTAGGGCCTTAGAAATATCCATTCTCCCAACTGCAGATACACAGAGAAACTCATTAAAGTTGAATGTTCTTTTAACTGATGCCACATAACCGCTTTGGTCGTTTCACAGACCCAACATCAAATCTCAAACGAGAATCTCAAACCAGAATTTCAACAGGGTACAAAACAAACTACCATATTTCCTGGATTTTAAGACACCACTGATTTCAAACTACATTAATTTGGCACAAAACCTTCTCAGAAACAAAAACCCACAACTACTACTTAAAATGTACATGTGAAGCAAAAGATTGATTTTAATTTTTAAAACCCTAAATTGGGGAAATTTTGAGGAAATATGGGCATTTGAATGACTTCTCCTTCAACAGCAGAGGAGCTTAATCCACCTGGAAATGGTGAGAAGGAAGACACCAGAGGTTTGGCTGTACTCCACACTCGGCACATTACACTCTCTCTAACTGCGGGTAGACTTCCCTTTATGCACAGGACGTGCTCCTGAAAAGCTGCTGGTTTTTTAAAAACCAGAAGGTTCAATTTCCATCTAGTCAGTCAGAATTTCAGAAGGCATCTGATACAACTACCATATAGAAATTCTTTCTACAATTGGCATGTTACTTCTACTCTCTGAGCCTCAGTTTCCCTGTATATTTGGACAGCGGTATTGTGAACTGACCCTCAAAAAATCCCTAGAGAGAGGGGGCTTAAACGCTAGCAAGCAGCCATCTAAGATGCATCAATTGCTCTCAAGCCACCTGGAGAAAAGGAGAATGAAGAACACCAAGGACACAAGGTAACTATAAGCCCGAGGGACAGAAAGTCCACATGAACCAGAGACCACATTGTCCTGAGACCAGAAGAACTAGATGGTGCCCGGCTACAACCAATGACTGCCCTGACAGGGAACACAACAGAGAACCCCTGAGGGCGCAGGAGAGCAGTGGGATGCAGACCCCAGATTCTCGTAAGACCAGACTGAATGGTCTGACTGAGACTGGAAGGACCCCGGGGGGGTCATGGCCCCCAGACCTTCTGTTGGCTCAGGACAGGAACCATTCCTGAAGCCAACTCTTCAGACATGGATTGGACTGGACAATGGGTTGGAGAGGGATGCTGGTGAGGAGTGAGCTTCTTGGATCAGGTGGACACTTGAGACTATGCTGGCATCTCCTGCCTGGAGGGGAGATGAGAGGGTGGAGGGGGTTAGAAGCTGGCGAAATGGACATGAAAAGAGAGAGTGGTGGGGGAGAGCGGGCTGTCTCATTAGAGGAAAGTAATTGGGAGTGTGTAGCAAGGTGTATATGGATTTTTGTGTGAGAGACTGACTTGATTTGTAAACTTTCACTGAAAGCACAATAAAAATTATTAAAAAAAAAAAAAATCCCAGAGAGAAGCTATGAGATGATGTTGGGGCCAGGAGGGATCCCTACAAACCGTGTGATGGTGCTAAGGACTGATGTGGCTTTCTCCTGACAGTGGAGACAGAGCATGAGCCAGGATAAGGGATCCAATGGCCCATGGAGGATGCCTTCAGTCTGAGGGCCTCACTCAACCTCCAGAAAGCCCCTCTTTCCTCAAGGTGGCCTGAGGGGCTCACTGCAACCAAGAGTCTAATGACAACCGTCTTTAGCTGCCTACCTACTTGGACACCTCCCGGGCAGGCCCTAGTTACCTCAGGTGAAGCCACCTTACTATTGAACAATTCCTGCTGTTAAAGCTTTCTTTGCCATGTGTTATGGATTGAACTGTGTCCTCAAAAAATATGTGTTGTAAATCCCAACCTCCAAGCCCATGGTTATAATTCCTTTTGGAAATGGGTTGTCTCATTATGTCAAGGAGGCAGGATTCAGTAGGATGAATCTCGAGTCAATCTCTTTTGAGATATAAAAGAGATTAAACCCAAGCTAGCAAGCAAAAATGGGTGAAGAGAGATGCCAAGCCACACAATGATTGCCCAGGAGCAGAAGCTCAAAGAGACAAGGACATTTCTCCAGAGCCGAAAGAGGAAGCCTTCCCCTAGAACCAGCACCCTGAATTCAGACTTCTAGCCTCCTAAACTGTGAGAAAATAAATTCGTTTGTTAAAGCGACCCATTTACGTTATAGCTGTACTAGATAAGACAGAATTTGGTATCAAGAGTGGGGTGCTTCTCCAGCAGACACCTAAAATGTGGAAGCAGTTTTAGAATTGGGTAATGGGTAGAGGCTGAGTTTCAAGATGCCTAAGAGTAAAAGCCTGCATTGCCTGGAATAGAGCGTTGGTAGAATTATGGTGTCAAAGGCAATTCTGATGAGGGCTCAGAAGGAGAAGAGCTGTGGAGAAAGTCTCTATCATCTTAGAGAATACACATGGCACCAGCAACAGAATGTTGATAGAAACGTAGACATTAAATGTGCTTCTGGTGAGGCTTTAAAAGAAAATGATGAACATGTGATTGGACAATGGAGGAAGGGTGATGCTTTTTATGCAGTGGCAAAGAGCTTGTCTGAATTTTCGAATGTTTAGAGGAAGGTAAAACTTGTACGTGATAAACTTGGATATATAGCTGAGGAGATTTCTAAGCAAGATCTTAAAGGGGCCACATGGTCTCTCCTTGGTGCTTATAGTAAAAGGCAAGAGGAAAAAGATGGACTTAAAAATGAACTATGCATGATCTTATACACAGAAAACCCTAAGGACTCCTCAAGAAAACTACTGAAACTAATGGAAGAGTTCAGTAGAGTGTCAGGATAAAAGATAAATATACAAAAATTAGTTGGATTCCTCTACACTAACAAAAAGAACATTGAAGAGGAAATCACCAAATCAATACCACTTACAGTAGCCCCCAAGAAGATAAAATACTTAGGAATAAATCTTACCCGAGATGTAAAAGACTTATACAAAGAAAACTACAAGACACTTCGGCAAGAAACCAAAAGTGACCTACATAAGTGGAAAAACATACCTTGCTCATGGATAGGAAGACTTAACATTGTAAAAATGTCTATTCTAAAAGCCATCTATAGATTTAATGCAATTCCGACCCAAATTCCAACGACATTCTTTAATGAGATGGAGAAACATATCACCAACTTCATATGGAAAGGAAGAGGCCCTGGATAAGTAAACCATTACTGAAAAAGAAGAACAAAGTAGGAGGCCTCACTCTACCTGATTTTAGAACCTGTTATACCACCACAGTAGTCAAAATAGCCTGGTACTGGTACAACAACAGATACATAGACCAATGGAACAGAATTGAGAATCCAGACACGAATCCATTCACATATGAGCAGCTGATATTTGACAAAGGCCCCAAAGCAGTTAAATGGGGAAAAGATAGTCTTTTTACCAATGGTGCTGGCATAATTGGATATCCATCTCCAAAAAAACAAAACAAGACCCATACCTCACTCCATGCACAAAATCGAGCTCAAAATGGATCAAAGACCTAAATATAAAATCTAAAACGATAAAGATCATGGAAGAAAAAATAGGGACAACCTTAGGAGCCCTAATACATGGCATAAACAGTATACAAAACATTACCAACAATGCAGAAGACAAACTAGATAACTGCGAGCTCCTAAAAATCAAACACCTATGCTCATCCAAAGACTTCACCAAAAGAGTAAAAAGACAACCTACAGACTGGGAAAAAGCTTTTAGCTATGACATTTCCGACCAGGCCTGATCTCTAAAATCTACATGATACTGTAAAAACTCAACTACAAAAAGACAACCCAATTAAAAAATGGGCAAAAGATGTGAACAGGTAGTTCACTAAAGAAGACATTCAGGTAGCTAACAGATACATGACGAAATGATTATGGTCATTAGCCATTAGAGAAATGCAAATCAAAACTACAATGAGATTCCATCTCACTCCAACGTGGCTGGCATTAATCCAAAAAATACAAAATAATAAATGTTGGAGAGGTTGTGGAGAGACTGGAACACTTATATACTGCTGGTGGGAATGTAAAATGGTACAATCACTTTGGAAATCGATTTGGCACTTCCTTAAAAAGCTAGAAATAGAACTACCATACAATCCAGCAATCCCACTCCTTGGAATATATCCTAGAGAAATAAGGGCCTTTACATGAACAGATATATGCACACCCATGTTCATTGCAGCACTGTTTACAATAGCAAAAAGATGGAAGCAACCAAGATGCCCATCAATGGATGAATGGATAAATAAACTACGGTATATTCATACAATGGAATACTAAGCATCGATAAAGAACAGTGATGAATCTGTTGAACATTTCATAACACGGAAGAATCTGGAAGGCATTATGCTGAGTGAAATTAGTCAGTTGCAAAAGGACAAATATTGTGTAAGACCACTATTATAAGAACTCATGAAATAGTTTAAACAGAGAAGAAAATATTCTTTGATAGTTACAAGGCAGGGTAGGGAGGGAGGGGATATTCACTAATTAGATAGTGAACTACTTTAGGTGAAGGGAAAGACAACACACAATACAGAAGAGGTCAGCACAACCAGACTAAACCAAAAGCAAAGAAGTTTCCAGAATAAACGGAATGCTTCAAAGGCCAGCGTAGCAGTGGCCGGGGTTTGGGGACTGTGGTTCCTGGGGACATCTAAGTGAACTGGCATAATAAAATCCATTAAGAAAACATTCTGCATCCCACTTTGGAGGGCAGTATCTGGGGTCTTAAACGCTAGCAAACGGCCATCTAAGATGTATCAATTGGTCTCAACCCACCTGGAGCAAAGGGGAATGAAGAACACCAAGGACACAAGGTAATTATAAGCCCAAGAGACAGAAAGGGACACATAAATCAGAGACTACATCGGACTGAGACTAGAAGAACTAGATGGTGCCCAGCTACAACTGAACACAACAGAGAACCCCTGAGGGCACAGGAGAGCAGTGGGATGCAGACCCCAAATTCTCATAAGACCAGACTTAATGGTCTGACTGACACTAGAATTACCCCAGTGGTCATGGCCCCCAGACCTTCTGTTAGCCCAAGACAGGAACCATTCCCAAAGCCAACTCTTCAGACAGCGATTGGGCTGGACAATGGGACAGACAAAGATGCTGGTAAAGAATGAGCTTCTTGGATCAAGTAGACAGTTGAGACTATGTAGGCATCTCCTATCTGGAGGGGAGATGAGAGGGCAGAGGGAGTCAGAAGGTGGCAGAATGGACACGAAAAGAGACAGTGGAGGGAAGGAGCGGGCTGTCTCATTGGGGGAGAGCAATTAGGAGCATATAGCAAGGTGTATATAAATTTTTGTATGAGAGACTGACTTCATTTGTAAACTTTCACTTAAAGCACAATAAAAATGTAAAAATATACATATCAACACATGCAAAGCACTCAAAAAAAATGAACTGTGCGAAATGAAAACAGAACTTAAAGATTTGGAAAATTCTGTTGTACAAACTAAGGACATGTGTTCTAGAATGTTCACCAAGGACATGGCTACACAACCTTTTGTTAAAGAGATTAAGCCTGTGACTGATGGATCTAACCAACTACAACAGCAGAAAACCCATCAGCTTAGACTGAAGGGGACAGAGAAAGAATGAAAGGAAAGAACACTGTTTGCTTCTTGGAATTCTACAGGCAGGAAAGAAGCCAAAGGAGCTGCTGTATCCTTTGTCCTCCAAGAAAAGAAAAGGGCTATCCTTGGAGCAGCTTGGAGATCAGCAGAACTGTTGGAAGGAGCATGGGAAGCAGGGCCTTTCGGTCAAAGGGTGGGGCCATGGTCTCCTAGGTTTCAAAGAGTCTGTTCTTCACCAACTTGGTTCTGGAGTGTGGGGCTGTCGTTAAGGTGTGCCAGGGGGATGAAGTCACCATCCAAAGCTGCGGGGGCGGGGCTGCCAAGCCCAAGGGACAGAAAAACAGGGCCTGCTGGGACAGAGGGGGTAGGGTCACTACTCAGATGCACTAGGAGAATGCAGCTGCCCAAAGCCAAGGGAGCAGAGATGCCATCCCAGTGGGCCTGGAAGGTGGAGCTGAAGCCTAAGGCTGAGGGTTCTCTACCAGAATTCAGAAGGCATGGCCAACACCCAGAGTCTGGAGGGCAGGACCGTTGCTCAGGTGACCTCAGAGAATAGAGGATTATTTTAAAGCCTTGAGAGCGAATGTAATGTGTTCTACTGGGTTTGGGACTTGATTAGTACCCGTTTTTCCTTTTTCTCTGATTTCTCCCATTTGTAAAGGAAATGTCTACCTCGTGCCTATTGTACCATTGTACTTTGAAAACAAATAACTTGTAGTCTAGATTACACAGGTTTGCAGATGAAGAGAAGTTTTGCCCCAGGATGGAATACACCTAAAGTCTCACTCATATTTAATTTAGATGATTCAGAAGATGGGATTTTGGACTTGGAGTTGATTTAAGACTTTTGGGATGATATAATGGGGTGAATGTGTTTTGTACGTGGGAAGGACATGAATTTGGGGAAGCCAGAGGATAGAATGTTATGGATTAAACTGTGTCCCCAAAAAATACGTGTTGTAAATCCTAACCTCTATGCCTATGGTTATAATCCCATTTGGGAATGGGTTATCTTCATGTTAATGAGACAGGACTAGTGTAGGGTGTATCCTGAGTCAATCTCTTTTAAAATATAAGATTATACACAAATGCTAGCAAGCAGAGATGGGGGAAGAGAGATGCAAAGCCACACGAAGATTGCCCAGGAACAGATCCTCAAAGAGACAAGGACCTTCCTTCAGAGCCGACAGACAGAGGAAACCTCCCCCTAGAGCCAACACCCTAAATTCGGACTTCTAGCCTCCTAAACTGTAAGAAAATAAATCTGTTTGCTAAAGCCACCCATTTATGGTATTTCTGTTATAGTAGCACTGGATAACTAAGACACCATATTATGTCAAAATTTTCCTGATACCTTCTACTTATAGTCTCAACAGTCTCCTCTGAGGCCAGCCAGACCCCTCTCGTACCAGACACACACATGCTTATCCCTTGTCATCTACCCATCCCTACCTGGAATGCCCTTTCTTCTCCCCTCTCTAAGTCACAGTAACCCTTCAGGGCCCAATATAACAATAAAAACCACAACAGAATCAATAGTAACCATTTGTACATTATTTACTATTTACTAAATGCTCTACATATATTAAAAAAAAAAAAAAATTTTTTTTTCTACATATATTATCTATGTAAATTTCATATTGCTGTTGTTGTGTGCCCTAAAGGTGACTCATGGTAAGCTCATGTGTTAGTTCCAGAGTAGAACTGCTCCATAATGTCATTATTCCCATTTTACACAAGCAGAATCCAAGACTTGAGGTTAAGTGACTTTGCTCAAGGCCACATAGCCTTAAGTGGCAGAGCTAGGACTCAAACCCAGGCTGGCCTGACTCCACAGTCCATGCTCTTGACCCTTGTACTACACTCCTCTGCTCTACAAATCAAGCCCTCAGCCTCCACGAAGCTTCCCCCTAAGGAGCCCTGGTGGAGCAGTGGTTAAGAGCTCAGCTGCTAACCAAAAGGTCTGCAGTTCAAATCCACAAGCCGCTCCTTGGAAACCCTATGAGGCAGTTCTACTCTGTCCTATAGGGTAGCTATGAGTTGGAATCAACTTGACTGCAACAAGTTTGGTCTTTGGTTTTTAGGAGCCCTGGTAGAGCAGTATAAGAGCTCAGCAGCTAACCCACCAGCCGTTTCACAAGATAAAGATGTGGCAGTCTGCTTCTGTAAAGATTATCACATTGGAAACCCTATGGGGTTTATTACCACTATGTCCTACAGGGTAGCTATGAATTGGCATCAAGTCCACGGCAATGGTTTTGGGTTTTTTTTGATTGTTTGTCTGTTTTTTAATAGCCCAGTGAGGTAGATCTCTCATAGATTATTATTTCCATTTGGCCCATGAGAAATTTGACCATTCAGGGAGATTGCATGACTTGGGCAAAGTCACCAAGCTTCTAAGTGGGTGGTGGAACCAGGACTTCCCCTCTGCCACAGTGACTCATGTGCTGCCTCTGACTCCTCTGGGAAGGCTGTGGAGAAATCAGGCCCTTCTCCAGATGCCACTACGTGGTTCTATCTCTAGCCTCTAAGCCCCTGGAGACAGGGCCCCAGTGTTGTGACTGTCCCACTGAGTGGCCTGGGCATACATGTCAAATGCTCAGTGAAGCCAATACGGTGGATGGGCACAGCTTGCAAGCACAGTTGGAGAAAGCAAGCCTGGGCAATCTGTCATTTGCTGGCCACCCTGTCTCCTAAGCAGGAGAAGCACAGAGGAGACAAAGGTGGGCAGTCAGGGAGTGCCTGATTCCAGAATCTGTCAGGCTTCCTGGCTGAGCTAGGCACAGCCATTCTGTGCCATGCCATGCCCAGTCCAGGCCATGGTCCAAGGGGTCAGTGACACTCTACTGACTGCCTGCTCTGCAGGCTCACAGTTCCTTGCCCTCTGCCCAAACCTAGAGGTAGGTGGCTTCCATGAGCGCAGAGCGATAAGACAGGTTCCAAAGCTACTGAGACCAAAGGCTGAGGCTCTCTCTCTCCATCTTCTTCCAGACACCTGCTTTCTGCCCAAGCACACCTCAGTCCTTCCAGCTTGAAAGACTCAGCCAGGTGTGGTACCTAAGCCTATGGCCCGTTTATCTATTTATTTATCCAAGGAACCAGTCTAGCCCCCTTCTCCCAAGCCTCATTCCCCTAACTAGCCCCAAAGGAAGGGAAATACACCCCAAGCAGAAAGCTGAGGTCACAGACTACAGGATTGACCCCGTTCATCTCAGCCATCAAGAAGGTTGGTGGACAGTGTAAGAATGAAAAGAGTGGGGACTCTGAAGTCAACTGATCTAGCTTTCCATTCCAGTTCCTCCATCTATTAGCTGGGAGATCATGGGCAAAATACTTGACCTCCCTAAGCCTCAACTTCTTCATCTTTAATACACTAAACCAAACCAGTTGTCATTGAGTCAATTCCAACTCATGGCGACCCCATGTGTCAGAGTAGAACTGTGCTCCATAGGGTTTTCAATGGCTGTGACCATTCAGAAATAGATAGCCAGACCTTTCTTCCAAGGTGCCTTTGGGTGAATTTGAATTGCCAACCCTTCAGTTAGTAGCCAAGTGCTTAACTGTTTGCGCCACCCTGGGACTCCTCGTCTTTAATACATACTTCATATTTTACAGGGCTCAGCCTGGTAGGAGGCCAACAAATGGTAGCTATTCGGTGACTGGTATTTGCAGGTTACCCAGCACTTTCACATTCCTTTTCTCATCTGACTGATCCACATACACAACCCTCTGCGGTAGGCAGATCAGGTTACCCGATATTACTGACAAAGCAACTGAGGACCTGAGAGATTAAGTAGTTTACTCAAAACACACAAACTATAAATCCTGGCTTCTGATGCCAGCTCTACTACTTTACGGCTGTGTGAAATGGGGTAGGTTGTAAGATGGTGGAAATACCACATCCCTGGAGAACAGTGGTAAAGATCACAGAGGGCAGTAAGAGTCAATATGTTTCAAGCACTGACCATGGATAGCTGAGCGCTACATAGGCATTATTGTAGTTCACTCACACAATTATCCAAGGGAGTAGGTTTTATTATCTCCATTTACTAGACAAGAAAACTAAGACTCAGCTAAGTTGAGTAATTTGCCCAAGGTTAAACAGCCTGGAAGTGAAGGCTGCCATTTGAGCACTAAACTATCTAATAAATATAAGTGCCCACACATAACAGAGCCTCAATACCTGTCACATTTCCCTTCCCCCTCCTTTACCACCTACCACCCAGTAATGAAACCACCACTCTCTGTGCTGAGAAGGACAAGAGTGGATAAAGTACAAGTGGCCTCTCACATTTAGGTCTACAGGATGGAGAGGAGGCAGCCAGGGGAAGTTCTGCCAAAGTACGGAAAATCAGGAAGTAGATGGGCAGAAAGATCACAGCCAATCACAGATCCAAGGATGACAAGGGTAGGGGAACTCCCCTCTCCCACCCAGAGCTCAAAAAAGAAGTGACAATAAACAAAAGGCTGACCTACTTTACACACTGGATAACAACTTCCGGAGTTCATTACCCTAAGAGGTGGTAACGACTGAAAGTATAAATGGTTTTTATGCCAGTTCCATAATAACATATGATGGGAACCTGGAATGCTGTGAGAGGGTGGGCTCATGGTGTGCAAATGGCTAACGGTCAGGGCTGGGAGCCTGTGAGATCACCCAATGAGTCCACCCTCCCAGACAGCCAAGGAGGTCGGCAGCCCAGAGGTAAATTATGCCCAAGGCCACACTACAAATCAGTGCAGAAAGGGACTATGGTGTACGAAGCCTGGCACTCCCTTTCTGTGGCCCTGGCTGACCCTCCTTTGGAGGTGGCTGGCAGTGTCCAGGTTCCCTGTCTGGGACAGAGAGAGTCTGGCTTGCTTCACTTTCTCTTACTCCCAAGGCCTAGTTCTGGGCCTACCTCCCTTTCCCAGAAGGAATTCCCTGGCTCTGCTCCTTCCAGCCCTGGGTCAGTGCACAGTGGTAAACAGGTTCTCTCCACCCTCTATTGGGCTCGGTGCCTGGGCCACTGCCCAGCTCTCCACTCTGCCCAGCTCCAACCCACTCAGTGTGAGATAGAAGAAATAGTTCCTTTAGGCTCCAGCATTGCTGGCTTCCAAAAGCAAGGAATTCCCACACCCCACTTAGCTAGGAAAGAAAGCCAGCAAAGGCAGAAACACCCAGGACAGCTTTCCCAGACAACCACAGAAAGGTGTGGAGGTTATTCTCAACAGAAGACATCCTCTCCCCAAGCCCTCTACGCAGAGTAACGTCTGAAATTTCCTGCTGGTGACTGGGTCCTGAGGTCACAATCTCATTGTAGGCACCCAGGGGGCCACTCTGACTATAAATTAAGTATAGCCTCTCCTCATACATTCTTACCAAATCAGTAGTCTTATTGGTAGATCTTGCCAAATCAGTCAGTCTTAACTCACTGCTAATATAAGGCCTGTCCTCTGCCCAAACTCCTTCAAGGCTCACTACTGCCCTCCTTGTCCAACAAAAACCTCAGGCCTTGACTTTCAGGCCCTCTTGTTCCCCTACACATCCCTCATTTCTCCACTGGCCATACCTCTAGGCACCCCTCGCTCCGAGTTGCCCTCCCTCAGTCCTTCCACTCTGATTCAGTCCCACTCATCTTCCAAGGCCTCAGTCAGAACTCCCTCTCCTCTCGACAAAGCCTTTCATAACCACTCCAGAGACAGAACATAATCAGCACCTCATTATATTCCACACACATTTCTCCAGGCCCTGAATCTATAAAGATGAATAAATGTAGTCCTTGCCCTTGAGGTCAATCTGGAGGAACGGAGACAGATGGGTAAGTAAATACCTAGCATACACAGAAGAAGTGCTTTTACGGAGTATGGAGAAGGTCCTAGGAATCTGCAAGCAGCTCCCGGGGTAGGAGCAGGGACATTTAAAGAAAGTTTTAAACAGAAGCTGACTTTTTAGTTGGTCCTTGAAGGTGAGACGCAATGGCCAGGCTGAGAAAGGGGAACGGGCACACCAGGCAGAAGGTCCAGTAGGAGCAAACCCACATTGACAGTAAAGGGCACAGTTTGTCTGGGGAATGGGAGCAGTCCAGTGCAGCAGGTACCACTTCTCAATCAGTCTGTCCATCTGCCGAGGCAGCATTTAGAGGGAAGGTACGTACCTTGAGGGCGGGGGCTGTGCATCCAGGGCATAGGACAGTGCCTGGCACCTAGCTGGAACTCGCTGTGTGCTGATGGATTCATGTCCTTTGTGACCTCAAGCACTCTGAGGCTCAATTTTCTCAGCAGTGAGATGGGAATACTGCCCTCTACCTTGAGATCACACGGGGAAAGCACAGTAAGAGCCTGATAAAGGACACTCCCTATCTGGCCTGATACCAGCTCTGTATCTTCTTCGAAGCACAGCACAGGGCTGAGCAGAGATGTGCTTGGTGAAGGCCTTTCACACTGTAATATTCAATTAACTGAATGTCTGTTGTAACACTCACCAGGCACTTACTACGCACCAGACATCGTGTTCAGCACTTAACTTACATTATTTCATTTAATCCTGACAATAAGCCCATGAGACAGGTCCTCTAATTATTATCCTCCTTTTGCAGATGAGGAAACAAATTAGTAACAGTCCAAAGTCCCAGGCAAGCAGGGGGCAGCACTGGAGGTGAATCCAGGCAGTCTTAACTTCCAAGGCCCCGCTCTTTTCTTGCTGTTACTCAGCTCCAGCACCAAGTGCTGTCTACTAGACTGGGTGTACATAAGGCTTGCTCCCAGGGAGCCTGGAGCTTAGTGGGCTCAAAGCCAAAAACAGTGATGCTAGGCAAGTCACTTTACCTCTCTGGGATTTGGTTTTTGCCTCTGTAAAATGGGGATTACGATGATAACTACACCTCACAGAGCTAAATGAAATGGTGTAGGTAAAAGCCTGGTCCACTATTAAAGGCTCCCCAGTGAACTGACATTACCATGACTGTGCTGGGAGAGTGGAGAGGGTTATTCAGAGACAGAACAGGAAGCCCAGGATGAAAGTCTACAAGGAACATAGAAGGAGGGTGGCAGTAATCGTGAAGCAAACTCTGACTCCTTCCCAAGTGACTGCTACCACCCAGGAGGGCAGAGGCCCTAGGCAGCCCTATAGTTGCATGCTTTGAGTTGAATCTTTCAGGAGGCCCAACTCTGCTCACTTCTGTTTTACCTTTACAGGCCAAGGACAAGGAAGAGCCCTTGGATCAGGACCCTCAGTCAGAGTTGCCTGGGAGTACTTCTTCAAATGACTCAAGGAGCAACTGATATGGGGATTCCCAACCTGCCCTGCAGGCTAGGACCACAGCTGAGTGGGAATGACTCCTGCCTTACCCCCAAGGCTCTGGGGTAGGTGGGCAGAACATGTGAAGAGATCTGGATCTTCACATCCATGCTGCCATGCTCTCTCACCATTATGACAGAGGCCTGAAATGCAATCTTAGAGTATACCATGGGGTCCTTATTTTGTGGCAGACACTGTGCTGGGTGCTTTACAAACATTGCTTCCCTTAATCCTCATAACACCACTCCTCCCAAAACTACTACCTGGCCATTTACAGATTTAGAGAGGTTATGTGGCTGGAAAGTGACAGAGCCAGGTCTGTGGTATCTCAAGTGTGGACTCTCCCAGGCCCAAGTTTAGGTTCTTGATTTCCATGAAGCCAAAACAGAGAGGGAAGGGAAAGCAGCAGCATCCTCCAAAAGTGGCTGACCAGGATGACACATCACATCAGATGACAAAAAGGTAGACAGTCACACAATACTGGGAATCACGGCCTAGCTACGATGACACATTTTGGGAGGACGCCATTCAATCCATAATATTCCACCCTTTAGCACTCAAAAATTCATGTCCTTGCCACATGTAAAACATATTCACCCCATCATATCATATCATATCATATCATATCATATCATATCATATCATATCATATCATATCATATCATATCATATCATATCATATCATATATCATATCATATCATATATCATATCATACCATACCAAACCATTACCATATCATATCATATCAAAAGTCAAATCAACTCCAAGTCCAAAATCCAAAAATTCCTCTTCATCTGCGAAATCTAGAATACAAGTTATCTGCCCAGGTCACTGAGTCCACTGAGGAGGAACAAGAGGTCTCCACACTTATGCTCCTGGGCCCCCTCACTACTCAGCAACTCCTACCTTGGCTTGAGGTACATGTGAGGGGCTATGTGTGAAGACCTGAGACAGGGTGTTTGCCATCCATCTCTGGGTTTTCTATAGGGCGAGAGTGTGCCACTATCACATAACAACTCAGCAACAAAAATAACCAAAGAAGTCTGGAGGAGAAGTGCAGACACTTGGGGCTCAGCTGAAGTCCTAAGGCTGGGACAGGAAGAAGATGGAGAGGCCACACAGTGGCTACAATCTTTGCTAAGCTGGATGGTTGGGAAGGAATGGTCCTGGGTCCCAGGCCCTGTTCCATCACTTGCTCAGCCACAGTTTCCTTACCTGTAAACAGGATAAAATAATACCCTACCAATTACCAATGGCTCCTGTGAGCATTACTGCAAGGCAATGGGAATGAAAGCACTTTGCAGACTAAAACCAAATCAAACCCACTGCCATCAAGTCGATTCCGACTCTAGATTAAGGCAAACCCAAACCAAACCAGTTGCCGTCGAGTCATTCCAATCACAGCTACTCTATAGGACAGAGTAGAACTGCCCCATAGGGTTTTCTAGGCTGAAATCTTTACAGAAGCAGGATGCCATATCTTTCGCCCGTGGAGCAGCTGGTGGGTTCAAACTGCCAAGCTCTCAGTTAGCAGCTGAGGACTTAATCACTGTACCACCAGAACTCCTTTGCAGACTAAAGAGCTAGACAAAACATCCTTCGATTTGATTACATCCTCAAAGACATGAGGGCCATTGGTCCCACATAAGGAAGAGGTCCTCTCACAGAGGAACAACACAGTGTGCTGGAAGCACTGGCCTCTGTGGTCTATGATGTGATGACTTCTTCCATGTATATGGTACCTCATAAAGCACTTCTCATACTCCAAGGTCAGTCTCAGAATGTTAGAAGTACAAGGGCTTTTCAACATTATTATTATTAAAACTACCTGATTTTATATGTGGGAAACAGGCTTAGAAGGATTAAGCAACTTTCTCAAGGTCACACAGTTGTTGGTGCTCTGATCCCTATTCAGCAGTCTTTGTTTACACTATGCTCCTAACCCAGTTACCTCTTTGATCCTCACAATCCTTTTGTATACACCCCACATGCCTTAGTTACCTAGAGCTGCTATAACAGAAATATCACAAGTGGTTGGCTTCAACAAACAGAAGTTTATTCTCTCAGAGTCTAGGAGGCTAGAAGTCTGAATTCAGGGTGCCAGCTCCAGGGAACATTTTCTCTCTCTGTCGGCTCTGTGGGAAGGTCTTTGTCATCAATCTTCCCTGGTAGAAGAGCTTCTCAGCACAGGGACCCTAGATCCAAAGGACATGCTATTCTCCTGGCTCTTGTTTCTTGGTGGTATGAGATCCCCCTGTCTCTTTGCTTACTTCTCTCTTTTATATCTCAAAAGAGATTGACTCAAAATACACCCCAATCTTACAGATTGAGTCCCGTCTCATTAACATGGTAGAGGCAGGATTTACAACATATAAGAAAATCACATCAGATGACAAAAAGGTAGATAATCACACAATACTGGGAATCATGGAATAGCCATGATGATACACATTTTGGGAGGACACAATTCAATCCATTATATTCCACCCTTTGGCACTCAAAAATTCATGTCCTTGCCACATATAAAACATATTCACCCCATCATATCATATCATATCATATCATATCATATCATATCATATCATATCATATCTCATATCATATCATATCATATCATGTATCATATCATATCAAAAATCTTAAATCAACTCCAAGCCCAAAATCCAAAAATTCCTCTTCATCTGTGAAATCTGGAGTACAAGTTATCTGCTTCCAAAGCACAATGGTGGAACAGGCACAAGCTAGACATTTCCATTACAAATGGGAGAAACTGGAGTTAAAGAAGAGATAACAGGCACCAAGCAAATCAGCAGAACACATTACATTAACCCTTAAGGCTTGAAAATAATCCACTGTTCTCTGAGACCATTTAGGCAATGACCCTGCCCGCCAGACTCTAGGTATTGGCCACACTCTCCAGAATCTGAGTGGAGGCCCCTCGGCCTTGGGCTTCAGCTCTGCCTTCTAGGCCAACTGGAAGAGCAACTCTGTTCCCTCAAATTTGGGCAGCCCCATTCTCCTAGTCCACCTGAGTGGCGACTCTACCCTTTGAGACCCCAGAGGTCGTGGCCCTACCTTTTGAGACTGAAGCAGCTCTGCTTCTTGTGCTCCTTGTCTCTTCAGCTGCTGCTTCCTGGTTCCTTGGCCTCTTGGCCCCTCGAGCCTCACCAGCTGCGTCTGCCCCGCTGGGGCAAGTGTTCCAAAGCTCTGTTGCTCTGCTGATAAGTGCCTGGAGGCACCCCCACTCCATTAGTAAACTTCAGCAGAAGGTACTCAAGCTCTCTCGCTCCATGGGTCAGCAAACCTAGCTCTACCAATAAGTGCTCAAGGGTGGCCCACTCCGCCAGGAAGCCTCCTGCCAAAAGCACTCAGCTCTCTTGCTCCATGGGACAGCTCCAGCACTGTCTCACACTGGTCTCCTGGTTCTGCTGTTGCCATTTTTCTGCTGCTGCTTCTAGTCATTTGCGCCATCTCCAGTGTAACAGCTCTCCTCATTTCCTTCTGAGTCCTCACCAGAATTCTTTGATGTCCATAATTCCACCAATAGTCTCTTCAAGGCAATCTAGGCTTTTACTACATTAGGCACTTTAAAACTCTTCCAGCCTCTATCCATTCAGTTTCAAAACCACTTCCACATCTTCGGTATCTGTTACAGCAGTACCCCACTCCTGGTACCAAATTCTGTCTTAGTTATCTAGTGTTGCTATAACAGAAATACCACAAGTGGATGGCTCTCACAAACAGTTTATTCTCTCACAGTCTAGTGGCTAGAAGTCTGAATTCAGAGTACCAGCTCCAGGAGAAGGCTTCCTCTCTCTCTGTTGGCTCTGGGGAAAAGTCCTTGTCATCAATCTTCCCAGGTCAAGGAGCTTCTCAGCACAGGGACCCTAGGTCCAAAAGATGCACTATTCTCCTGGCTCTTGATTCTTGGCAGTATGAGGGCCCCCCTGTCTCTCTGCTTGCTTCTCTCTTTTATATTGCAAAAGAGATTGACTTAAGACACAACCTAACCTTACAGACTGAGTCATGACAGAAGTAGCATTTATAATATATAGGAAAATCACATCAGATGTCAAAAAGGTGGACAATCACACAATACTGGGAGTCATGGACTAGCCAAGTTGACACACAGTTTTGGGGGACACAATTCAATCTGTAACACCACACCTGTAACTACTTGTTGAATGTCTACTTCCCTCCTAGGTTGTAAATCCTGTGAGGACAATGTCTATACCCCTAAGCCTAGCACAGGGCATACACACAGAAAGTGTTGGATGAAAAAACAAGGAGCATTAGCCCCATGGTCAGCAAGGGAATGTGCCTAAGTCATACACCACAAGGGCCAGTGGTGGAGCTGACACCATGTACCCTGACGCCTGTACCTAGTTCATATTCCTTTCCCATACACTAGCCTAAATCCGTATTTCTAGCCAGAATCTCTCCTCTATGAGAAACTGCTGGTAGTGCCCTTAGGTGCTGAGAAATTTGCCTTCTCATAGGCCATGGACCAGGACAGAAAAAAGGCTATGTTAGGTTAAGCCAGCCAACAGCTGCCATCTGCCTCCCCTTGATCAGTCTGTGCTCTGCCCAATGGCCCAAACCCACTATCCCCAGCTGCCACCACCTTAAGGTAGGTTTTCTATGTCCTCAGGCCTCACTTTTCTCTCTTTAGAGAGGAACCTAGCTCTCCTTGCAGCATTCTCTGCCATCCAATATATTTACTGGGCAGAGACGACAAAGGTTGGTATCGTTCACAACAAGGTCAGCTAACCTGCTCTCCTACTGGAGGGAGACAAAGAGCTGCTTGGTGTGTTCTGTGTGTTAGCCATGCGAGACACCTTCGAGAGCCCAAGACTATCAAAAAAGTAGAGTCAGCAGAAGTCCACTGTCCACTTCGGAGGGAGGCCACAGCTGGTTTTCCCTCCCTGTGGGCAGAAGACACCAGGATGAGTCCTATGAGAGGCCAGGGCCACTTCAGGTTGTCCTAAGGCTTCCAGAGCCTTCCCACCTCCCCCTCAGTCCACATAGCCAATCAGGCACTGATTTACCAGCCTCTTCATCCCCACAGTTTCAGACCTTTTCCAGGCCTCACCATAACCCTTTTGGGCTGTCTTGGACTCTCCTAACAGGTATTCTTGCCTGCACTCTGACTCCTCTCCATACCATCTCCCACACCGGCATCAGACTAATCTTTATGAAACACAGGAGGCCTCAGGCTCACATTCAAGGCCAGGTAGAGTCTCCCCATCCTGCTTCCCTAGCCTCCCCCTGCCTCCACTCTTCTAGCCACCTCTGCTCTTGGCACACCACATTTCTCAAACACCTGGCTTTTGGGGGAATTTTGCACATTCTCTTCCCTCACACAGAATGCCTTTTGTGCCCCTTATAAGGCTTGAATCAAATGTCACCTCCTCTTTCTGGGCTCCTATAGGCAACACTGGCTACTGCTTCCTCTAGAATTTGAGCATCCACACACCTCAATGATTGCCTTTATCACTCAATATTGCAATGACTTATTTGTGGATCTATTTTCCAAACAGTCTATGAACCTTTGAGGTCAACAAGACATAGACGTCTTCTTTTGTTCTGTATCCATTGTACCAATCATAGGGTCTGGCAGAGTAAGTGCTCAATAAATGTTTGGTAAATAACCTCACTGCTAGATGAAAAAATTGGCTTGGCTTTTTCTCTCAGGCTGCTGAGTCAGCTGCCTGCTTCTACACCTGAAGAGAAGTGCAGAACTAAGCTGTACAGCCCTCTGTGCAGCTGAATGGGGCATGAAATGGAGTAGGGTCGGGGGTTAGGGCAGAAGGGATAGGGAAGGGAAAGAGAAAGATAACAAAAGTCAAAGTTGAGAGCTGCCCAAATCCTGGATAGGTGGCTTCTTAAGAGCTTGCTTAAGCATCAGCAGGTTGATTTGCTAGTGAGGGAGTCAACACAGTTTCCTTCCTGCCAGGCCCCAGAATAGCAGCATATTTACCAGGGGCAGACAAACCAGCTGAGGGAGACCTCCTCCCCTCAAGTTGTACTGCCTGAAAGAAAGCGGTCACCTAGGGTTTGGCAATGGGTAGATGATGACAGGGTCTGCTCTGGTGGGCAATACATCCTGGACCTGGAGGTTCAACTGGCTTGATGATGAGAAAGAGAGTAGACAATGCCACGTAGGTGGAGGGGCACTGGGCAGAAGACCTGGGATCCCTCCCTGATCTGGCTCCATTGTTAACTGTGAGGCATCTACAATCCTTAGTTTCCTCACCTGTACAAGAAGCAAAATCCCTGCCTTACCTATAAAGAAACACTTCTTCCAAAAGGCACAGATTAAACAGCAAAGTCAAATAGCCATCATACAGCATTTTGGCGCCAAGACCAACGCAATATAGACTCTGGTCTGTGGAA
Organism: Loxodonta africana; assembly: GCF_030014295.1. Taxonomy (NCBI): domain Eukaryota; kingdom Metazoa; phylum Chordata; class Mammalia; order Proboscidea; family Elephantidae; genus Loxodonta; species Loxodonta africana. The sequence goes on along the minus strand of NC_087360.1, from coordinate 25,917,069 downwards.
GGACTAAGACCAGGCCCAATCTGGCCATACTGCCAGGGCCTCCCCAAGGATCTTCCTCAACGGGCCTTCCTCTGACTTGGATGGCCATGGACTTGCACTGGACTGGGGCCTGTCTTGCCCTCCACATTGGGATGGGGAGGCAGTCAGGTTCCTGCTAACTCCTACGCTGGGGTGGGGGCCTCAGTGACTGGTGAGCACTTGGCGCCCTGCCTACTACCACCCTAGCAAGGCTTAGTCACTGGATTCAGTGTCAGGAAACAGGTTCTAGTCCCAGTTCCACCATTTACCATCCAGCAAATCTAGGGTACTTTCTGCTCTGGACTTCAGTGTGTTTATCTACGGAATGAGATTAACCACCCCTCACAGGGGAAAGATAGGGTTCACAGGGACATTCAATCTCCTGCCCACAGGGACTGCGCTTCACAGACAGTCATCATCGCTGTTAAAAATGGGAAGTAGAGAAAGAAAAGACTAGCTACTCCAGACTTTAAAAGACAGAATATTCATTGAACACCTGTTGTGTGCCAGGCTCTTTTCAAACATCAGCTCATTTAAACATCACAATAACCTTGAAAAGTCAGTATTATAACAACCATTACACAGGTGAGAAACTGAGGCTCAGAGAAGTGAAGTAAGGTGTCCAAGGTCACACAGAGAGACTCCAAAGCTCATGTGAGGAGGAAACACTAAGCACCTTCCCTACCCTACCTTGGTAAACAGATTGGGCAGCTGGACCAGGGCCAGGCCTGATTGCCCCTCTGGAGGTCCTGTTTCAGATTTAGATGCTGAGAGGACAAAACATCAAGCAGGCCCACTTGCCTTATCTCTTTCCCACAGCTTAGGGTTTCCTAGCAGGCAGACACACAGGCACCTTCCCAGGGCAGCAGCTGGTATACCAGCCCTCTCCCTCACCAAGTCAAGTCTTGTTTGAGGCCCTTGAACTCCCACATGGCCACCAAACTGGATTTTCCCTTGAGGCTAGGGGAGGGAAGGAGGAGAGAAAATGGGAGGTACTGTAGTCTAGAGTCACAGACAAGGCAGGACCCCACATGCACAGTTGCCTCCTTCCAGATGGACCACCCAGGGGCCACTGCACTGCCAGTTCCATGCTCTCCTGGGATCTGTAATAGCTCAAGAAAAAAGGATGCTCTGAGCTTACAGACTGGAGAAAGTGGTGGGGAGGCAGGGAGGTAGGCTCCAGCCTACCAGGAGGGCCCTGGCCCCACCCCAACAAAAACTGGTACAAACCAAACTACAGAGATACCAATTAAGCCAGTTCTACAATTTCCAAAGTCTTAGGGCCGCCATAGTTGGCTAGAAGCAACAGGGGGCCCAGAGGAAATGAACCAGCAGAAGGCAACACTGCTGTTCCAGATGTTTCTCCCTGGGCCCAGCTCAGACCCCTCACTTCCCTAACAGGAAGTAGATGCCCAAGGGATTCCAGAGAACATAGCTCCTTACCTCATGTGGCCTGCAACTCTGAGCAGACTAAGGCTGGATGGGAAGCCCTGACAATCAACATGAGAAAAGGAGAGAGAAGTCAGTGAGGCTCCTCTCTCAGGCCACTTCCCGGGCTAGGAGGCCTGGTATCCAATTGTCACCTCCCTTCCTGACTCCCACCTATGCTGTAGAAAGAACCCCAAATAAGTCTGCTCCTCCTAACCCAAAGGGATAGGAATAGGAACTCCTCCCATCCTTCCCTGCTGAGAACCTCTTTCTCCCTCTCTGGTCCTGCCTGGGCTTCATAGCCCAGTTCAGTCCCCCAACCAACCCAGACAAACCAAAAGAACTGATGCTGCCAGCACCCTTTTCTGTGCCCACGCCACCCACAGGGCCCTTAACTGGCTAGCTACCTTCTTGCCTCTCCCTACTTAGTGGCTACTGCTCAAGGGGCCATCTCAGGCCCACCAAAGGTTCTCTGCAGAGTAGGCACAAGAGACAAAGCAAAAAAAAAGTGGAAAGAGCCAAGGTCTGGGAATGAAGAGTTCTGGGTTCAACTCCTAGCTTTGCTCCTAAGAGTCTGAAGAGTTGAGGCTAATCACTTCTCTTAAGCCTCAATGTACTTATCTGCATGACGATGGACATTTCTGACTTGAAATGTCTATCAGTAAATGTCATTCAGTGCATAAATATTAATTGAGCATTTACTTCACTGCAGGTTTTACATTAGATACTGAGGAGAAAGAGGTGAATATGACTGGTCCCAGATCAGCAGTTGATCAGTCTAATGAATTGGTAGTGACAACACATTCTTTCCCTGTCTAGGCCATCCCTATTAGCCTCAGTTTCCTTATCCATACAATAAGTAAGGGCTAGGCTGGCCAATCTCTTACAATTCCTTCCAGCTCAATCTCTGATTTTATGATTTACTCACACCAGGCACCTGACAGCCACCTGAGCAAGGGTAGCCTCTGACCTGCTTTTTCCCTACCCCTCAAACCCCAGTAACTGCCAAAACTGACCGTCTTGAGACAACCTTTGGCCCAGGGTGGCTGAAATGGACCTTTAATCTGAAGCCAGAGTCCCTACCATCTTCACTGCAGCCATAAATGCTGATGTTTCACTTCTCTGGGACAGCACATGGGCTCTTAGCCCTCAACCACGAGACTGGGTTTAAGGCAGTCACACTGAAACTTTCATAACTTCCCCTCTTACGGCTTTGGGCAGGGATTTAACTCTTGGCCTTTTTGGAACCACAACATAAGCTAAGCGTGGAACAACCAAGTTTCAGACGCCAGAGATTTCAGGTTGACGAACAGGGTCAAGAAAATGAGGCAGGGAGAGAGGTGTGGACCTGGGACCCCACCATAGCCCCAGCACTACAAACATCAGTGATGTAGAGTACATCTGCAGAGCCACATCCCGGGTTTGTGGTTAGAGGGTGGGGAAGACAGATGTCTGGCTGCCTTGTTGGGGACAACAGCAATAGGGAGGTGCTCCCACTGGGCCTTCTCTCTGTCCACAAATACCAGAGGTACTCCTTCATTTTTCTCCTCAATTCTCAGAACCTTAGAAGGAAAAGAAAGGAAACAAACACTTTCTGGGCAACTACTTGTCCCAGGCACTGTGCTAGGCATCTTCTCATACTTGATTTTATTTAATCCCCACAACAATCTTAGAAGTAGGTGTTACTCTTGCCCTTTACAGTGAGTAAACAGGCTCAGAGATTCATGATCTTGCCCACAGTCACACAGCCAGTAAGTGTGATTCCTAAGTCTTTTTCCCACTGCTTTGCACACCAAAATCTGGTTCACTGCCCCAAGAAGCATGTATTAGGAATTCCCATAGTCTAGAATTTACCAACAATTCTGAGCTCTTCCTTCCAAGAACCCACAAATGCAACTGGGAACTCCTTTCCCAGTTCACGAGACTCTACCTCTCCCAGGGCCCTGATCCCTGGCGACTGTTCACCAACTCAGAAACACACCCTATGTCCTCTTTGGGTTCTCACAAACTAATCCCTGGGGAACTGTGACAAAGAATCATCAAATCAGGGTGCGGGATCAGAATGAGGTGTGCTGAGTCCTGGCTTGGACTAGGTTTAGTCTGCTGTGAATAAGACAGGAGGGGCTGAAAGAGACAGAGCCAGTGGGTAGGAGGGAACCCTCCTTAAGAAGTGGGGCCTACATTTCTCTAAGGGAGAAGAGGCCTGATGAATAAGAGGCTTCAGGGCTGGGGAAAATCCCGGAAGTGGCCTTTATAGAGCTGCTCGTGGGGCGTGGAATTCTTACAAATATCATAGCGTTTCCATAAGTCATGAGAGAGGCTGAGGGATCTTTGGACAGTCACAACTGGTCAGGGTAGAGGAGGAAGAATAATAGCCTCTGGAGTAGGGTCATGACTGGGCCGGTAGAACCCCACAGGTAATTGTGAGGGGCTGTCTCTGCTGAAGGAGACACATCAGGAGGGAGGCTTGTCAGTTCTGTGCAGGGCACCAGTCTCATGTGACAAGACAGCTGTAATGGATGTAGGATCTGGAGTCCATCTTTCCTAGGGAGACCGCCAGCCCATGCACATGGTATCTGTGAAGACGGGGCTCAGGGAGTTCTGGGCAGCAGAGTGTGGCTGCTAAGTGTGCCCAGCTGGGACAGAGCCTCATATTTCTCACCTGCCAGCTGGGTGCCTTTGTGCTCTGAGGGAGGGGGATATGGGTGGCTATATGAGCAGAGACTCTGCTGTCTCTCTGTCTCCTCCCTCAGATGTGTTTTTTGAGGGAAGGTGTACAACCCGGCGGCACACCCAGAGCCTGTCTATGTGGCTGTTGGAGCTGACAGTCTGTCCTGCTGTGAATAAGTGGGGAGGAAAGGGGGAAGAGTCTGCCTGCCTGTTGCCAGTGACAGGGGCGAAATCTGCCTCTGGGGGTGGGGGGCACTCTTTGACCCTTCCGTGAGGGGAAGGGACTGTCTGTGAGGGAGCAGACCAGTGCCAGTCCACCCAGAAGTCTGTGTGTCTTGAGGGAAGGGTGTCTGTCCTGGGATGGGGTGGAGGTCCTTCTGAAGTCAGCAAAAGGTTCCCTGGTGTGGAGTGGTGGGGTGGTGACACAAGGGCATAGGTGGGTCTGTGTGTCCACCAGAAGGGGTAAGTGGAGAATGTCTGTTGGGGTTGGAGTCGCCAGTCATCTGTGAGTCTGCGAGGGCGGCAAAGTCAATCAGCCCTAAGATCGGGGTGATAGCGGTGGGATTTGGACAGGTGACTGTCGGTCTGTCCCCTGGCTGGGAGGGGGGTACTGTCGTCTCGTCGTGAGGGATGAGTCAATCTGTCCGAGGCAGGGGTATGTGGGAGGGCCAAGGGAGAGGATCGGTCAGCCAGTCCCTAGGTCGGAAGTAGGCCTGCGGGTGAGGGGCGGGTCAGTCTGCCTGAGGGTGGAGGTGGGGGTGGGGCGGGGATTAGGGGTTGGTGGTCCCTGGTTGGTCTGTCCTGAGGGCTGATCTGTCCGCGTCGAGACGCTCCCGCGGGTTCGCACCCGGCCCGACCCCCGGCGCTACTCACGCGCCCTCAGCGCCCTGCGAGCCCACGATGAAGCCGAACTTGTCGATGCGGCGCTCTGCGAAGCCGTTGACCTCCGAGTCGGAACCCAGAGAGCTGAGCTCGTCGGCGGCCGCGGCGTCGGGGCCCGGGGCCAGGCTCTCTCGGGTCCCCGACAGGCTTCCCCCGGCCGCGGGCCCGCGCGGCCCGTTCTCTCCGCGGCTCTTCGCCATCCCGGCCGCGCCCGCCGCCTCAGCCTTAGCGGCCGCCTCAGCCACCTCAGCTGCCCCGCCACCTCCAACGCCGCCGGCGCCCCGCCCATTCGCCGCGCCCATTGGCCTCCTCACTGCCGGGGGCGGGACTCTAGGCCCAAACCCGGAGCTGCCCCCCCCATGCCCAATAGGCGAAGCGGACCCCGGCTCCGCCCACCTACCCCAGGCTGGCGCCAACAGGCCCGACGTGAGGGGGTGGGGCAGCCGTCACTCGGATTCCTCCTCCCCGGAGTTGCCAATCAGGAGAGCTCACCTGGACCAGCTCCCCCGGTCTTTCCGGGTTGGCCCGGGCGGGCCTCTCACCTCCAGCCGCGCCCGGGCAGGTGGCCCAAGCGTCTGTCATGGCTTCTGCATCTGCTTCTGGACCTCCGCTCCTCGCAAGACCCCAGGGACGTGGGTAGGAATTGTTTCACCCATTCATTTATGAGAAACTCTGAGGAGACCCAGATGGATTTAAGGACTCATGGGGAAACGCAGCGACTTAAAAGGCCCGCCTGAGGAGGTCTGGGGACCGTGGTTTCAGGGGACATCTAGGTCAATTGACATATAAAATCTATTAAGAAAACATTCTGCATCCCAATTTGGAGAGTGGCGTCTGGGGTCTTAAACGCTAGTAAGCAGCCATCTAAGATGCATCAATTGATCTCAACCCACTTGGAGCAAAGGAAAATGAAGAACACCAAAGACACAGGTAATTATGAACCCAAGAGACAGAAGGAGCCACATAAATCAGAGAGTACACCAGCCCAAGACCAGACGAACTAGACGGTGCCCAGCTACAACCGATGACTGCCCTGACAGGGAACACAACAGAGAACCCCTGACGAAGCAGGAGAGCAGTGGGATGCAGACCTCAAATTCTCGTAAAAGGACCAGACTTAATGGTCTGACTGAGACTAGAAGGACCCCGGGGGGGTCATGGTCCCCAGACCTTCTGTTAGCCCAAGACTGGAACCATTCCCAAAGCCAACTCTTCAGACAGGGATTGGACTGGACTATAAGATAGAAAATGGTACTGGTGAGGAGTGAGCTTCTTGGCTCAAATAGACACATGAGACTCTGTGGGCAGCTTCTGTCTGCAGAGGGGGACAGAAGCTGACTGAATGGACACAGGGAACACAGGGTGGAGAGGCGTGGGCTGTCTCATTGGGGGGAGAGCAACTAGGAGTACATAGCAAGGTGTATATAAATTTTTGTGTGAGAGACTGACTTGATTTGTAAACTTGCACTTGAAGCACAATAAAAAAATAAAAACACCATTCCTGAGCTAGAAGTTTGTCCACCCCTGCTCACCATTCCTGGGGCTTAAAATTAGCTTGTGGAAGACCTAATTATTAAGAATGACTCGTGTTTATTGAATCACTCACTGCCCCAAGCTCTACCTACCTTTCTCTTGTAATATTTTTCTTCAACAGCTTTATTGAGATATGTTGTTGTTAGGTGCTGTGGAGTTGGTTCTGACTCATAGCGACCCTATGTACAACAGAAGAAAGTACTCACCGTCATGTGTCGCCCTCACAATCGTTGCTAAGTTTGGAGCCCATTATTGCAGCCACTGTGTCAATCCATCTTGCTGAGGGTCTTCCTCTTTTTTGTTCACCATCTACCAAGCATGATGTCCTTCTACATATCTGAAATACTTAAGTTGTCCTCACCTCTAAAGAGTATTCTGGCTGTACTTCTAAGATTTGTTTGTTCTTCTGGCAGTCCATGGTATATTTAATATTCTTCGCCAACACCATAATTCAAATGCATTAATTCTTTGTGGTCTTCTTTATTCATTGAGATATAATCCACTTCAATTTAAGTATATTGAGATATAAAATGCACCCTTTTAAAGTGTACAATGCAATGGTGTTTAGAGTATTTACAAGGTTATGCAGCTATCACCATAATCTAATTTTATAACATTTTCATGACCCCTAAAAGAAACACCATACCCATTAGCAGTTACTCCCATTCCACCCTCCCCCAGTCCTGGACAACCACTAAATCTACTTTCTATGTATTTACCTTTTTTAGATATTTCATACAATAAGCAGTCTTTTGCATCTTATTTCCTTTGCATAATAATGATTTCAAGGTTCATCTGGGATGTAGCACGTATCAGTACTTCATTGTTTTTTATGGCAGAATAATATTCCATTGTGTGGATAAGCCATATTTGCTCATCCATTCATCAATGATGGTCGTTGGGTTGTTTCCAATTTTTAGCTATCGTGAATAATCCTGCTATGAACATTCAGGTACAGCTTTTGTGTGGACATGTTTTCATTTCTCTTGGGTAGATACCTAGGAGTGGAATTGCTGGCTCATATGGTAACTCTGTTTTAACTTTTTCAGGAACTGGCAAACCACTTTCCAAATTGGTTGCACCATCTCTCATTATCTTTTAGCAATGGATAGTTACTATTATTAGTCTCATTTACAGTTAAGGGAACCAAGGTACTGGAAAGTAGAGTCAATTGCATAAGGTCCCAGAAGTAGCTTGTGGCAGAGTCAGGAGTTAAACCTCATTCTTACCAACAGGTCATACTGGGAGGGATAAGCCAATTGTATCTAGATGGACTTAGCCCCAGTAGTAGACTTCTGACCCCAGGGATTGTCACCTCTTGGAAACATACTGATAGTCCTTCACTTGAGTCTAGTAGTTTATGGCTTACAAATCATAAACATGTTGTCATACCATGCTCCTCTGCACCTGTCAGGAGAAAGGCCCAGAAAGAGGAAGGGACTGGAAGAGCCAGACCTGAGCTGTAGGACCTGGGACAGGCCACCAAGGGGCCCAAGGCAAGTCCCAGGCAGGGGTTTAAGCCTTGAGTGATTTCACCAGCCATTTCCTTGATGCCATGTGGCCTAGACATTCTTAAAGACTTCACCATGCAGTCTTCACATTCCATGGATTTCTGGTTTTTCATAAACAGGGCAATAGCAAACATGGGAGTGGCGTAGTGGCTCTGTAACCAGAGGTGATGTGCGCACAGACTATTTTGTCTTAAACCCTGTCTGGGAGGACATTCCTCCTCACCAGTGGCTCCAGACAGCAAGTTGGGCTCTTAGTCCCAGGTCCCAGGAGGAATTCCTGGTCTCTCTCTGGCTGGGGCAGAGTGAGCTACACATGGGGCTGCGGGGTGGGGTGGTGGGGTGGCAGGGGCAAAGCCTGACTGGCCTGGATCAGATGTGAAATCCCAAGGATGACAGACAGCAAAACAAAGTATCCATAACTCTATGGCTCCATAATTCTAGTCATATCTCAAACATATTCTTATTGTGAGGGATGTTCACGTCAACACTATTTGGGGTGGGGGTAATGGGGCAGGTTAGAGCCACCCAAATGTCTATCTGATATATCTCAAGTTAAAGCCTTGATGCTTCTAATTACCTCAGAGCACCCAGGATTCAAATCTCTGTTCGTTCGGCATGCTGGCCATGTGATCTTGAGCAAATCATCTCTCATTGAGCCTATTTTCTCATTTGTAAAATGAAAATACCTCCTTGGAGTTGTTCTGAGGCTTTAGTGTAATAACACGTGCAAAGCACCTGGCACATGTAGACAACCAGTAAATGGTAGCCACTGGTGGCAGCATTTGCAGTCTGCAAAGCACTGTTAAATGCATGATTTTTGTGTTTCTCATTACAGCCTGTGGCTGCAGCAGGGGAGTTCACTTAATTTAACCAATGGCACTTGGCTTGTGAGACTTCAATTCATGGCTGTGCCCCTCAATAATTACTTCTTGTGCAAAATTGCTTAATTTCTCAGAGCCTGTTTCTTCTGCTGAAAAACAGTAATAAGTGCAAGCTGCCTGCCTCTGAAGCCTCCAGCACATGGTAGACACTCGATGTGTTCTTTTACTTCCTAAAAACTACAGAGCTCCTTATTGCACTTAATATGTCTTTACTTAATACTTATAATACACCAGACATTACTCTAGTAAACAACAAAGGCTTGGCCTGAGATGGCTTACATTCCAGTGGAGGAGGAACAAATACGGAGCATTTGTCAGGCAGTATGAAGAAGAAAAATAAGACAAGAATAAAGTATATAAAGTACTATACCCTACCTATAGAAAATGTTCTGGGAGCGGGGGTGGGGATGTTAGCCTGAGACGACCTGATGAACATGAGGGACCCCCTCTCACGCCCCATGAGGATCTGGAAGGAGGTTCTGCAGGGCAGCTAGTGCAAAGCCCTTTAAGAAGCAAGTTCAGAGGATGGTGTGGTTAGAATGGAAATGAGGTAGCAGAGAAAGGAGTGAATGAATGATGAAAAAAATGATCAAAACAAATGCCCTGCAGAATCACATGGTTCGTTGGAGTACAAACTAAGAGGACTTTGGCAATGCCGTGAAGCATCCTCGTCAACTGGCTGTTGTGGATGCTCTCTTAAAGATGAGAGATGCTTCGCCAGGGCTACAGGAATTTGTTGCTGTCCTGGAGTCTCGTCTTGCTGGGGTCGTTCTAGAAAGCTTGGCCCAAGGTTCTCATAGGCCCCTGTGCAAGCCCCTCCCCTAGATCCTGGAATGTGCAGTTTGCATGTGCTCAGGAAACCTGTCAGTGTTGGCAACGAGCAGACGCCCAGATGCCATGGTCTCTATTTGTAATGACAGCAGAGCAGAGGCTCACAAGGTAGACTACCGGTGCCCAGTAGCCTCTGAAGAGCAGAAAACGAAAGGTTTTTTATCCCAAGGTTTTTATACTGAGGGTATCCAGTAAGAATCTTTTGATCCAAGTGGTATACAACACAACTCAAATTGGCTTAAAGCAAAACTAATTAGTAGTTCCCATAGCTTTAAAAAAGCCCCACAGATAGGGTAAGCTTCAGGAAGTTTGATTCAGTTCATACCTTCAAGGCTATGGCCTATTTTTCTTTTTTCCTCCTTTTCTGTTTTCTGTCCTGGGGCTGCTTCATCCTCAAGTTAGAGGCCCTCATAGCAGCAGTTTCAGGACTCCCACCCTTCCTACGTATCTCCACAGAACAGGATGACTCTTCTGGTGGCTTCTGCTCAATGGTGAAAACATTGTATTGCCCTCATGTCATTGGTTTAAACTGGGTCACATGCCCGTCCCTGATTAAATCACCACAACTCAGGGATAGAGAACATTGACTGGCTTAACTGAATTTAGTTAAGGCAAGAGTAGTACCTTCTCTGCATGAGTATACACTGTCCTGCTTCACAGATTGTGGTGTTTGGGGTACCTGAAATTGCTCATCTAAATGGTCTCTTAAAAAAAAAAATTAACGTAGAACATTTATGAGCAAATCCCCAAGTGATTAATAATTCTGAGACCTTACATTTTACTTTTGATAAAAAATTTAAGGAGCCCTGGTGGTGCAGTCTGGAAACCCTGGTGGTGTAGTGGTTAAGTGCTACAGCTGCTAACCAAGGTCAGCAGTTCGAATCCACCAGGTGCTCCCTGGAAACTCTAAGAGGCAGTTCCACTCTGTCCTATAAGGGTCACTATGAGTCGGAATCAACTCGACGACAGTGGGTTTGGTTTTGGTTTTTTTGGTGGTGCAATGGTTAAGCGTTTAGCTGCTAACCAAAAGGTCAGCAGTTTGAATCTACCAGCTGCTCCTTGGAAATCAAAAAGGCAGTTCTACTCTGTCCTGTTGGTCACTATGAGTCAGAAATCAACTTGAGGGCAATGTGTTTGCTTTTCTGGTTTTCTGCCTTTTTGATTTTTGGATTATAGGGATAAATGATATATTACCTATGGAGCTGTTATAATTAGTTGCACAGCGTATTTCCATTCAAATACAAATCCTAGCATGAAATAACCATTGTATATATTCTATAAAACAAGACATAACTTTCAAAAGCAAAGTGGGTCTGATCATTAGTGGTCCCTGCTAGGCTACATGTGTTCATTTCAAGCAGCTGGTGGAAATGAAAGTAAAATACTTTAATGTCTAAGACTCTTGGAGCCCTCTTCATGCAACTCTGGAATCATCAAGTCCAGCCTGGTATTCCCAAAGGCTCCCCCACAGAAGTATTTCTCCCCATTTCAGTCGGTCCGATGTGGAGGAGTAGACAGTGTGTTAACCAGGCATGGGTGAACTGCTCTGGCCTCCCAGAGCCCCTCGCTGGTTATGTGACATTGGATAGGCTGCCTCATCTAGAAAATGGGGCCGATAATCCTGAGGGGGACACAGTGAGAACTGGAAAAGCTCACCGTAAAAGCACCTTTGTAAAAGGCAAGATGGTGCCCACATGCTGCAGGCCCTGAACAGGAAGCATAGAGTGCTGGGCTGCACGCTGGGCTTGTGGCCACTAATGGTCACAAGGCAGCCTGGTCAATGGGCCTTCTGCAACAGAGAGAGCCAAGACAGATGTTCATTCAGGAGCTCTGGGAAACTGGGTACGCTCCTTGGAGAGCTACCCCAAAGCTCCATTCATTCACATTCCACCTAGAAGCATTCTAGCCTCTAGTCACCTCTGTCACAGAGGTCCTGCCCAGGCTCTGAGCCCCATGGTCTATGTCCTACTCCAGTGCCAATCTGAGGAAGAAAGGGGAGCCTGGAATGGTGGACTCATCCAGCTCTCCTGAACCCTCTTCCTACTTGGAAGGAGACCCAGATGGTGCTCAGGGGGCTTTTTGGTGGTAGCCAAGGAAAAGCAACTCAAACCACAGAAGCCATTTCAGGAAGCCAAATTTCAGCCTTGGCCTCTGTAGGAAACTTCTAGCAGCCAGGAGGAGACAACAGACAGGGTGAGGAATGACACCCCATCAACCAAGTTAAAAATGTGAAGGATCCAGCAATTTTTAATGGAGCCATGTGATTGGCACTGTAAAGGGGCAGCCTAAGCCCTTAGTTTGGAGTTGGAAGCCTTGAACTTGGCAGGGTAGGACGGGTAGGGTAGAGATTAGGATACTGGTTCTGTGACCTTGGGTGAATGGCCTCACTCCTGAGTCCTGGAGATGATCTCTCGGGGAAGCTAGGAGAACCAAATAGAGGGTCTGCAAGTAAAAGGCTGAACACATGATATCTTCAGAATTAGGTCTGCTTTAACAGCAGGAAATAGTTATCACCAGACTCTCACCTTCCTCCCTCTTAACACCAACAGCAATGCTCCTCTGCCTGTGACAGCATAATTCCAAAAATATGAGCCAGTGTTTGGCTCTTATTAGGGGGCAGGGACTGTGACAACTGCTTTACACACATTCCCTTTGCATCTTCTGTGACTTTGGGCATGCGACTCACCCGCTCTGTGCCTCAGTTTACTCAAGTGTAAAACAGGAATACTCACATGAGAATTACAAGAGTTAAAACTGATAGTGTTTAAAACAGTGACAGTTAAACGAGTTAAATTTGGTAGTCCTTAGAACAGTGTATGGCCTTGACACAACATGAGCATTTATGAAATAAATACAATGTTAAAAAACCTCATCGTGTCCTTGTGCTCATACCAGGGTAAGCCACCTGCCCCAGGTCACAGAGCCGATCAGGTGATGGGTGAGTCTCACCTGCACGTTTCCTGCCCGATGAACCGGGAACTGCATCTCATCATCCCGTTCTGTGGTAGGTACATGGCATGTTAGTGCGTTGAATATACATGGCCTGGTTAAGCGCTATGGCTGCTAACCAAAAGGTCAGCAGTCCGGATCCACCAGGTCCTCCTTGGAAACTATGGGGTAGTTCTATTCTGTCCTGTAAGGTGGCTAAGAATCAGAATCAACTCGACGGCAATGGGTTTGGGTTTTTTTTGGTTACGCCTTTGAAGAGTCAGAATGTTTTAAAAGGAAAACAAAAAGTGTAATGCTTTTAAAAATGTTTTAAAAACAAAGACTCTAATACAGAAAAGCTTTGAAAGTGGCAAGAATTTAGTTAAAAACTCTGGTATTCCTCCGAGGAGAAGGGATGCTACAAGGGCCACGGTCCACACAAGGTGCAGATGGCCAACGGCCAAGTCTTACTGTATTGATTTCACAAGAAGGGTCCAAGAAGTTTATTGATAGCCCACAGCAAGATACAAAATAATTCATGATGATGATAACCATATTCTCTCAGCCCAGTACCACCTGGCACTAGGCAACTATTCCATGGGCCATCGCTGGGCTTTCATTTCCTAATGGGCATCCTGAAAAAACAAATCCCCTCCAATCCAGACTCTGACACAAAGGGATTCCAGAAACCACTGCGAGGAAAAGTGGTTTAGAAAGTCCTGCTATACTACCCAACAGGGAACTGGTGGAGTGAAAGAAACTCTGTAGGATCAATCTGAACGTCCACAGAGAGTCAAAGGAAAACAAATGAGCAGGCAGTTTGGGGACAGGAGAGATAAATGGCAGTGGCTGGGACCTGACAGCAGGTTGCTCTCTTCTACTTCTTCCTCCCACCTCTCTCCTTGAGGGCCAGGTGGATAATGGCACCGTTAGCCATGTTATAGTACGCCAGCGAGTTGGAATCCTTGATGAAGATGCCCTGGAAGACAGATGGCGTGCCTTAAGTATTAGGCAACCCAGTCTTGAGCACACTGCAGCCACCTTCACAACTCCCAACATTCTGTTAACACTCTGGACTCAGAGAACACAGGGGCTGGAGGGGAGGGCAACAGAGGCCCCGGTTCTGCCTGGAATGCTTTCTCCTTCCTTCCTACCAATCCATGCTCTTCACCTTTGTCCTCATTTGGCTCAAAGCTCAACTTCCCAAGAAGCTTGCCCTGACTAACGCCATAGTCTTGACCCTCAAACCAGAGGACCTTTAGAGATCACTTAGTCTAACACCTTCAATTAACAGACTAGGAAACTGAGACCCAAAGTGGTGGGGTTAGTCAAAAGTCCAAAGAGGGAGCACACGGCACCCCAATGTGACCTCAGACATCAGACTGAGCTGGATCATCACCTCCATGACCATTCACCAAGCAAGGCTGCCTGAGAGCACGCTGGCTGGTGTGGGTGAGTTGGGGAGGGAGCTCCTAACACTGGACCAGAGCACTCTCAGGTCTTAGGCCCAGGTCTCCACCTGTCATTGAGACAGAGGGTTTTCTAGACCCCACTTAACACTGTAGTGAGGCCCTCCCAAAGCCTCACCCTGTCAGGCTAACATGCCTCAGCACTCTCAGTCAGCACCATCACTTCTAGGACAGACTCAGAGGGCCAAACCAACATGTCTTCCCATTTGTGTTTCCATGGAAGACTGAGCTTCTGGGACACCAAAGGTACTGGCACCCAAGCAGCAGGACCATGGACACCCTGACTCACCTCATACTGTAGCTTCTGTTTCCCTGCAGGCATGCCTGTAGCTTCATGAATCTTTACCTTGATGACAGAGACCTATGGGAACAAGATGACGTTTACCCCCCTTGCTAGGGCCAGCTGGAGGAAGCAGCTCCCTGCCCCCTTAGTTCCCATGCACCTGATGCCACGTGGGGGCAGCAACCCTACCTGGTCTGTGAGTGGGAGGGTGAAGACCAGCACCTGCCCATTCAGTTTCCATTCCGTCTTATCCTGCATGTTGGGCACCTGGACTTTGATGGACACCGGACCCTGCAAAAGGAGGTGGCCATTATACCTGTGGAGCCTGAGCCAATCAAGAAAGATGGAATTATGCTCTACTATCCCTGGGCCAGGAGCCCTGGTAGCATAGTGGTTAAAATGCTCAGCTGTTAGCTGAAAGGTCGGTGGTTTGAACCCAACAGCCGCTCCGCAGGAGAAAGATGTGGCAGTCTGCTTCTGTAAAAGATTTACAATCTTGAAAACCCTATGGGGCAGTTCTGCCCTGTCCTATAGGGTTACTTTGAATCAGAATCAACTCAACGGCAATGAGTTTGTTTTTGTTTCTTTTTTTGGATCCCTGGGCCAGTCTAGATAATGTCATTTGCCCACCAGGGCCAGATTCTGGTCCCTGATTGACCACTGACACCATTTGTGATATTGCACAAGATGCTCTCCCATTTCAAGATCTTGGTTTCTCTACCCTGCCTCCTGATAATTATGGAACTGACGTGAGGAAGTTATGTGAAAATGTTCTGCAAATCTCAAGAAGCACCATGTGAGGGTAAAAGTATAAACTGATGTCAGAAGACTTGGGTTCCAAACTCTGCTTCCCCACTAGCTGGATCTGAGTCTCAAAACCATTGTCTGTAAAACAGGGTTGATTCCAACTACTGCACAGTAGTACTGTTGTCAGCATTAAACGGAAAAGTACGGTAAATGCTTAGCACTGTCCTGGCATTAAGTGTTTAAGAAATAGAAGCTATTGTTAGAAAGAAAGAAAAAAAAAAAAGCAAAGAAGATTTGGCCAAATCCATGGAGAAGGAGAACTGGGATTGTTTCTGCCCCCCCTTTCCCCCATGGCACCAAACGGCTTCCCTAGGGACCAGCAGTGCTAAGGTTCTAGCACCCTAACAGGACACCACCACCACAGGCAGACCTCCAAAGGCTGGAACTGAGAAGGAAGGTAGCCTTGTTTATTTAGCTTCTGGGCACCGGAAGACTTAATTCTAATTATGAAATTCCGTGTTAACTCCCCAGTCACTCAGAAACTAAGAACTGTGCCCAGGATTCCTTCCAGGTTTCCAGGGCCCCTTTCACATGGTAGTCCTGCTGCCCACGGAGCTGAGTCTCCCCGCTGGCCTCTGTAAGAGTTCACACTTGGGGTGCCTCAGAGTGTTGACTCCACATTTAGTATTTGCTCAGAAGCTGTCAGAAGACTCCAAAGGCTGACCTAGGTCCCAGGAGAAGCCACAAGTGTGGCAGTAGAATAGGGCTGGCTTGGGAATGAATGATCAGAGCGGAACTAGACCTCTGGCTAACACTCCAGGCCCACGGCAGCACTCTCAGACCACATACCTTGTTTCTGCGCAGGAACTCCTCCTCAGGCATGAGACTGTCTTCTGTCTTCAGTTTCTTAGAGGTAGGCTCATCTTCCATGGGAGGTGGAGGGTGGACAGGGGGCATTGGGGCCGGAGCTGGGACGGGTGCCACAGGTGGAGCAGGCACAAAGGCTGCAAGAACAGGAATAAGCAGGGCCGTGAATGGGGGCAAGGGCTCCAGGATTCAGGGTGATAAGAAGTGAGAGACGGATCATACTGCCCCCCGAGTCGGAGGGATGAACTGACACTCCTCATTGTGCCCAGCAGTCAGCAGATTCTCAAAGAGGGGACTGGGGAGGCTACCCAGATTGGGCAGCAGAGGATTGGAGGAAGGGCCAGGCCAACGGATGGAGCAGGTGCCTGACCCCTCTGGTCCTCTCTGGGTGCACAGATGCCAGCTACCACAGGGCAGCCTCTGATCTACCCCAGCTACCATCTCGAGGAGCTTCACATGGGGAAGCCAGAGCTTTCCTCTGGGCTGGCCCCCAGCTGAAACAGCTGACACTACCGTCAGCCACTCCTCTGCCGACAGTTCTTGGTCTGTAGTCCCTGACCCGATGGCCTGGAAAGGAATGCGAGACACTGACCTGTTGGCACAATCATGGGGGGTGGGCGGGGTGCCATAATAGGGGGTGCTGAGGGAGGCATGGGCACCACGTTGATCCTGGGCGCGTGGATGATGGGTGGCATGGGGGCGATCACTGAGCCTGGGGGCAAGCGGACCACGGATGCCATCGGGGGCCGGGGCATGACGGGCACTGCAGACACCACTGTGGTGCGGACAGGAGGCGGCATCTGTCGGGGTAGAGGAACCTACAGGTCACAGGAAGGCAAGGCTGGACTCTTACGGCACACACAGCTGGCAAATGGCCACCTGCAGCCTCCGAGGATGGGAGCTAGACAGCTCCAACACAGTCTTCCTGTGGCTGAGAGACTGCCGCCTTACAACCCAGGGCACTTGACATTGCTGAGAGGCCAGGGCAACACTCTCCACTCGGGACTCGGTGGGTCAGAGTCAACCAGCTGCCTGTGGTGGACACTGAGAGAGCCACTAAAGAGGATGACCTCGAATTAGCCTCCTGGAAATGGGCCAAAGTCACAAAGACCAGTTAAGCCCTGCAGCCTTTCTCTGCCTCAAAGCAGCTTCATAAATTTGTCACTTGCTCCCTCCGTTCTCCAAGTCTCCTATGCAGATGGAAGATCAAGCTAGATGTTCCCACTTCCACTAAAGGCATATCAACCTCATCCACTTAGCACTTAGGACCCACCACAGGGCAGCAGCCCGTCTTAGCCAACACCCCCCGACCCCAAGAACCAATTGCTAAAAAATAAGTAACAGGGTGGCATCTGGCTTACCGTGGGTGGTCGGGGCACAGAGGTGATGGGTGGGGCTGAGCTGGGGATACTGGTGGCTGAGGATGGAGGTGGTGGCTGCTGGGGGATTTCATTGGGCTTGCTGGGGCCAATTTTCTCTTTGGTGTCGTCTTCCGGCACCAGGCCCTTGGCCTTGTGGATGGCTTCAATCTGCTCCTGGAGGGTGATATTGGCCTGGGCAGCCTGTTGGGTCCGGGCCATGCTGCCCGAGTGGCCATCCCAGGTCACCTGGAAGGGAAAGCAAAGTCACAGCTTGTCAGGGCTTGTGGAATTGAGCCTAAGCATGGGAGATGAAGGGCAAGGAAGGCATTAAGATCCATTTTAGTGGCACCTTTTCCTCTGGCTTCTGGATCTCCTCCTCACCGATCTTCTTACCAATGGCTGTTTCCTCCACACCGAAGATATCGGTACGCCGTTCAGCCAACTGTTTTAAGCTGCTCTCAATATCCAGGCCTGTATAATTGCAAAACAGAGACCCGAGATATAAAGGAACTGAACTAGCTGCCCCACTGACAAGGCAGCAACCTTCCTGGAGTGCAGGGTGGAGGCTGGTTCCATGGGACGAGACCGGCTCTGGGTCCAAACACAGCACTCTTGTCCCCTAGCCTGGGGAAGGTTTTCCAACAAGCAACCAATGCTTGTTCAACCCCTCTGACTTACAGAACAACAGTGGGCCAAAGAGGGCAACTGAGAGGACAAGGTCACAAGAATGGCAAGTGGGAGGGTCAGGATTAAAATCCTGGTCTCCTCCCTTTGGGGGCAGTTTGCTCCGTATTGTGCTGCTCTTCATACACTAGTAACTGGACCACCCTGATGCACTTCACATGTAGCTTAGCTGAGGAATTCAGGGCACTGTGGCCATCAGTCCCCTCATTCTGACAGCCCCAGGAATAAGCGTCCCTCCTGGCTAGCTGGATCTTTTCCTGGGATGTCAATGGGCACATGGTATCTACATCAGGTGCCAGCCTTTGGAGGATTCCTACAGAGAGTCCTTCTGGAAAAAGAGAGTTCTTTGAAGCACTAAAGGTTGAACCTATCCTCAAAAGTTTGTGTTGAGGGGACATGTAAGTCAATTGGCATAATAAAATCTATTAAGAAAACATTCTGCATCCCACTTTGGGGAGTGGTGTCTTGTTCTTAAACATTACCAAGCAGCCATGTAAGATGCATCAATTGGTCTCAACCCACCTGGAGCAAAGGAGAATGAAGAATACCAAAAACACAGGGTAATTATGAGCCCAAGAGACAGAAAGGGCCACATAAACCAGAGACTACATCAGCCTGAGACCAGATGAACTAGATGGTGCCTGGCTACAACCGATGACTGCCCTGACCAGCAGCAGGCCAAGAGAACCCCTGAGGGAGCAGGAGAACAGTGGGATGCAGACCCTAAATTCTCATAAAAAGACCAGACTTCATGGTCTGACTGAGACTGGAATGAACCCAGAGGTCATGGTCCCCAGACCTTCTGTTAGCCCATTCCTAAAGCTAACTCTTCAGATGAGAATTAGACTAGACTATGGGATAGACAATGATACTGGTGAATGAGCTTCATGGATCAAGGAGACACATGAGACTATGTTGGCATCTCCTGTCTGAAAGGGAGATGAGAGGGGAGAAAGGGTCAGAAGCTGGATGAATGGACACGAAAATAGAGAGTGGAGAGAAAGAGTGTGCTGTCTTATTAGGGGGAGAGCAATTAGGAGTACATACCAAAGTGTTTACAAATTTTTGTAGGAGAGTCCAACTTGATTTGTAAACTTTCACTTAAAGCACAATAAAAATTACTTTAAAAAAAAAAAGTTTCTGTTGACCTCAACTGTTGCTTTCTATGTTTGCTTACAGCAACGTTCACTATGGTTTTGAGATTCCCACGGGCCAGGATGAGTCAAGGCTGAGTCAGAGAAGAGGTGCAGACTGGGCGGGGAAGTCCCAGGACCTGAGCCCCACCTCACCTGGCGCATACACCTCATCATCGCTCTGCTTCTCTCGGATGGAGCGATCGCGCTGCTCCAGCCAGCGGGGGTCAAGAAGCCCAATGCGCATGTGCTCCTGCATTTTGCTGGCGGGGATCTTCTCCCCCGTGATGGGGGACACAAGATACTCATCTGGAGCAGGAGCTGGAGGCAGCGGCTTGGATGCTAAAACAAAGAGAGAATGGGCAGGTCTGAAGAGCACAGGATGGCATGTAGAAATTTCCACGCAGTCCAAGGGCTGACAAGAGAGCCCTACCTTTGGGGTCATAGTCTTTACGGACAATTACTTGGTCTGGAGTAGGGGGCAGAGGTGGAGGCATGGGTGTCTCTGGGGGTGGGGGCACTTTCTGCCCTTCTTCTTCATCATCTGAACCCTGAAAAAAAAAATGGTGGCAGGACTCAGAGATGGGACAAGAGGCCACCTCCCTGCAGCTGAGCCTTGGCAGCTCTCAGGATGGCAAGGAGCCGTGGCCCCTACCAACCAACATCTGTGTGCCTTCAGGAGCAGCCAAGGCCACCCGGCAGCAGGCCAAGCTGTTTCCTCACGGCATGAATGGGAGAACTGGGGGCCGTGGTGCCAACACTCCTCCCAGGCACTTCCAGCAGCTGGCACCAGGCAGTCCCAAGAGGCCAAGGGCAGTTAACATGCTGGGGAGGGGTGCAGGGTTGAGTAGGCGCTCAATGGTAGCCGCTCACACAGAGCAATGCTGGGAGGGAGAGAAAAAGTCAATTCCCACAGACACAGGGACCTTTTCTTCTCAGGCTGCACACAGATTCCTTCCAAGGGGAGGGCAGCCGGGCCCTGAAGATCCTATGCAATGCCTGCTTGGAGGGCCTAGCTAGAAGGGAGCGGGGTGGCCGAAAGGAAGTGTAGGCTACATTTAGAAAAGCTCTGGGAACTGCTGGGCCTAAGCTCAGTGCTCAAAATGCTGGGAAACTACAGAGTGACGCAAAAAGGTTGCCCTGGCTGTGGGCTGAAGTGGAGGTGACCCGGGGTGGCGGGGGGAACAAGACCTCTGGGCAAATGGGGAGGCCACAGGACAGCAGTGCCAGCAGAGCTGTTAGATCCTTGCCTATCAATGACTCTTTGTTGCCTGAGCTAGAAAGCAGCTCTGTGTTGCCTCAGCTTGGGTGGCTGCATTGCCAGTGCATTCTTGTTGAGGGCCCACGCCTCCCTTCAAGGCTCAGAAGGAGCTCAAGCAAAGACTCTGTGGAGAGCACCCCAATGTCTTCGGGCTCCAAGGGAAAAGGTCATCCCGTAGGCCCACCCAGGCGCATACCTCATCCATGTCCTGCACTTGGGTGTCCTGGTCAAGCTGGGAAGGAGGCTCTTCTGCCTTATCCTGTTTCTCGTCCTCCTCATCAGACTCGACCTCCATCTCAACCTCCTCACTCTCCCCAAACTTCTCATAGCGCTCCTGGATGAGGATTCGGGCCCCCAGCTCCTCAGGGGTGGTGGGAGGAGGGAAGTTCCCTGGCAGAGGTAAAGCAGAGTCAAAAGGATCCCTCCAGACACTCCTTACCAAAGGCCCCTCTATTACCCT
Organism: Loxodonta africana; assembly: GCF_030014295.1. Taxonomy (NCBI): domain Eukaryota; kingdom Metazoa; phylum Chordata; class Mammalia; order Proboscidea; family Elephantidae; genus Loxodonta; species Loxodonta africana. Next base: position 25,896,122 of record NC_087360.1, on the reverse strand, counting down.
CTCGACTGGGAGCTCTCTGAGGGATGGAGCTGTGTCTCACTTATCTCCACATGCCAAGGCCCACCTAGGGTCTGGTATAGGAAGTATTTGTTGAACTGGGTTTAATTGTTGGCCAGGTGGTAGAATTGAGTCTTCAAGTACAGATAAACACGTGGATAAGGCCCGCTGAGATTCACTGTTCCCTGGAAATGGTGAGCTGTGTGAGGTCTCTAAGGATGGCTCAGAGCGCTGGCTCTTCATTTGTGGCCACTCTCCTCAAGGACCTACCTTGTTCGTTGGGCTGGAAGTCCACTGTTTCCACTACCACGAAATCATGCCAGTCAATCTGAGCATAGGCCACCCGCTCCTTCTCCTTCTCCTCCTCCTCTTTTTTTCTCTCACGTTCCTGGAACTTGGCCCACTCCACTCGGTAGCACACCTGCAGGAGGGGTGGAAAACAGCACAATACTGAGATGGACCAGGCTCTTCTCCCAATGAAGTGGTCACCTCCAGTGCTTTCACCCAAGAAAGTACCTTCTTCAGCACAGAAACTGGCTCTGCCCATAATGGGTACTTCCTGGAGCAAAATTTAGTATTTGTACCTGACTTCAACCACGTCTAGGGAACCCTGGTGGCACAGCAGTTAAAGCACTCAGCTGTGAACCAAAAGCACTCAGCTGCGAACCAAAAGGTTAACAGTTTGAACCAGCCAGCTGCTCTGTGGGAGAAAGATGTGGCAGTTTGCTTCTGTAAAGATTTATAGCCTTGGAAACTCTACGGAGCAGTTCTACTCTGTCCTATAGGGTTGCTATGAGTCGGAATCAACCCGACAGCAGCTGGTTTGGGTTTTGGTTTCAGCCAGGCTCAGAATTTGGATAGGATGAAAAGTCTAAATGCTACAGAAACCTGTCTGGGCCCCAAGGCAGCCATTTATTATAACCTCAAAGCGTTCTGCATGAGTTTGCAAGGTGCCCTCTGCTCAAAGAGGAGCAAAACCATCCAGGAAGTCTGCATGACCAGCAAGTACCCACAAGAGAAACAGCAGTCTCAAGGTCTCAGGAACAAAAGCCTTCATGCAGCCAACAAAAAAAGAGCCAACGCCAATATGCCTTCTCTTCTCAGAAAGCTGGGGGTGGGAAGGGAGTGGGGTGTGGAGGCTTCAAAAGGAATCACCCTAGGACCTGCTCAGGCATTGGCTCTCTAGCCAGAGTAGAAAAGAGGGAGACCTGTTAAAGCTGAGAGCAAAGCAGAAAGTAGCGTTAAGTCTGGGAAGCACAGGCTCCTTTGGCCTTTGTAGCCATAATGCCTTTCTTCCCACCTCTACTGAGCCCAGGACATAACAAGGTACTGTTGCAGAGACCATTCCCAAACAAAAAACAGAACCCAAACAGTACAGCTTTCACCATCAGTAACTGGCTGTAAGAAATCCTATTCAGTTTACCTGATCCAGAACTTCTCGGGGATTTTCAGCTTCTTTCTTGAGCTTTACAAGTAAGCCTTTTGGTGGAATCAAGATCTGAAACACAGAAGAGTTAAAGCAACTGTCAATACAGCATCGTCTTCTGACACAACATGGGACAAAGAGCAAAGAGGATGCCTTACTGGGCCTGTGGTAAGACAAAGGAGATGGGAAGAACACAGGATTCTGGGTCCCAATCCTAGCTCCATTTGGCTGTGTGACTTTGGGCAAGTTAGTTAACCTCTGTAACTTGGTTTCCTTCTACAAAATGGTGACATCAGTGCTTAAAGTTGACAGCATCAACTTAAAAGGTTGTTATATATGGATTAGCAAGAAAGTATGCAAACCCACCAGATTACTCACCAGTCAGGCTGTGATGCTGCTTTCACAACTGCTGACGTGCTACCCTTCTGCACACGCTACCCAGGCCTCCCAACTCCTCCATTTAAGATTGCACCCACCTGCCCTACACCTCCCAATATTTCCATCCTGGTTTTTTTCTCCATAGTATTTACCACCATCTAGCACACACTGACATCGTCCTTGTTTGTTTCTACTCAACTATACTAAAAACTCTACAAAGATGGATTTCTCTATCTTGTTTGTTATTGCTATCTCTAGCACCTGGAAGGGGACACTCGCTATGTACTTGCACTGGGTTTGTTGTAAATAGCCAGTTATTCCAAACGCCCCAATAGTATCTACTGCCATTGGCAGGTGGAAATGGTTCAGCCTTCCTCCCCTGGTCCTCCTTGTACCTCTACCCCAAAGACTATCTGCTTCTAGAGTTTCCCATGGTGAGAGACAGACACCAGCATCCTGAAGTTAGAGTAATAAACATCAATACCCAAGTTCTGAGGAACAAACAGGAAAGTAACAGAATAAAAAAAGGCATCAGGGGACCCATAATCCTGGAAGCAGTCCACTGGGAGAAATTAACCAAGAGGCTTGCATAAAATTGGTACTGTGTACTTATAAAAACCACCTTGGGCCTTCAAAGACTGTTATTTTAGCCACTCTACTAGCATCTGGGTTTGGCTGTTTTCTAAGCACACTCATTTTTACAATTCTTTACAGGTGTATACTACGAGTGATCGTTAAGTCAGAGGAAGTCATTACCAGTCCTTCACATAGATCTTTAATATGTTGTTTCTAGGCATCAAGAACAGATGTGCAGACCATCGTACTGAAAATAACCTCTGCTAGTGTGTCCTAAAAAAAAAAAACTGCCACCGGGCAAATCTGCACCAGTGTATACTTCACAATAAATTTAACAATTTAGCTATTTTAAGTACCAGATTGACTGGTAATTAAGATCTTAGGCTCCAGAGTAAAAATGCCAGAGCTCAAGTCCCAGCTCTGCACCTTCATAGCTGAGTGACCCTGGCCAAGCTATTAACTTCTCTGTGCTTCAGTTACCTCTTCTGTAGAGAGCATAATACTGGCTACCTCACAGGTTACAGGTATCGAACGAGAAAACACTGTAGATGTAAGTACTCGATAAATGTTTGCTATAGTTACGTCTAGTACGTTAAAATGTTTTCCAACATTTAAGTGTTACTTCTGACTTATTGGTACTTTATACCAGTTGGAAAACAACAAAGGTTTTAGAGTCAAATGTGGTTTAAATCTCAGCACAGCTACTTCCTAGCTGAGAGACTGTGACTTTACCTGAGCCTCAGTTTCTTCTGAAAAATGGAGGAAAAACACTCATGGGTTCTTGAGAAGATTATTAAGAGCTTGCTTCTTCTCGAGCCCCAAGCTGCTGAAAATTTCAATGTACTTAAAAACAGTACCACTTGGCCTTGTCACATAGTGGACACTCACTGAATGGTAGTTATTAACCAATCATCTCATTTCTCTTTAAAAACAAGCAGTCTATGTTGGCTTTTAAAAAAGAGGAAGTGAATAGAAATCAAGACTTCCATTAAACTGGAATTTCTAACACTTGCCCAGAGGCACCACAGACAAGTCACTTTCTCATGAACAACGAGTGGACAGAACGCTTATAGCTAGGTGCCTTTTCCTCCGGCCCAGGACCCTTGCCCTCCGTGACCAGGCACCTTGGTATACTGCTCCACCAGCTTTGTAAAGTAGTTGAAGAGGCTATGTTGCGGGCGAAGAAAGTCAAACTGGTAGTTGCGCTGTTCTTTTTGCATCAGCTGCGTCAGAAACTGGCGCCCATTCCGGGCCACAAACTGAGCCGTTAGCTTCACCACATCCAGGTCAAAGGCTGAGATGGAGGGTGGATCTGCGATGAACTCAAACTCAGGAGGGGGCTCTTTGGGCACAATGGTCTCTTGGATCACCTGGGCTTGGACCTAAGAAACAGAGGGAGAGTGAGGGAAGAGGCACAGGGGTGAGCTAGATCCAGGAAGAGTGGGGTGGGAATGCCCCATCCAGCAGGGTGGTGCTGACCTCTCTGCTTCCATTAAACACACCCACATCACTGGCACCTTGCGTGAGAAAATCCTAACTCATAAGAGCACTGATTTCTTGGCTAACTGTGGTCTAAGTTCCCTAAATGGCCTTGAGTGAGACCCGTTCCCCTCTATTTCTGAAACTGAGGGCCATAGCTGGGCAACAGAAGCTGACAGCAATATGGTTTATTAAGGATGCACCAAGCCCTTCCATGCATGCAGAGGACCCCACTGGACAAGGGACTTTCACATTCATCTCACCTCCATATGAATCACATGAGGGAGACTGAACAGATACTGTGAGTCCTCTTTGTAGATGAGGAAACTGAAGTAGCTTGAGGCTCTACCAAAAAACCCATTGCTGTCAAGTTGATGGCAACTCATAGCGACCCCAGGTGCAGTAAACCGTAATGCAAGGTCTCGGAACCTGACTTCAACCACTCACCTTTTCTTCTCACTGCAAAATGAGGTGCTGCCTTTTCCACCACAGTTGAGAAGTGGGGCAAAGTGAGGGCGCCAGTCCAGTTCTGTACAAGGTGCCAGCCCTTCCTTCTGTCATTCCCACCAATAGTCCCTAGTGCTGAATCTCAGTGTTCCTGAGCACCACACAAGGAGCACGGTATTAGGTTGAGTCAGATGTAGGGATAGAGGAGAGAGGAAGGCACCGTGCACAGAGGGGCCCACAGGCCACACTGCATCCTTGAGCACAGCAGACAGGTCCGTCACACATCACAGTACTGTTCCCACACCACAGACAAGGAAGAGAGTAGGGGCAAAGAGCATGGACTTTAAAGTCCCAACTGTGTGGCCTTAGGGAAGTCACACTCACTCCGAGCCTCAGGTTCCTCATCTGTAAAATAGTACTCTGTTGGTCTCCTCTTTAGCCACTGTAAGGAGTCAATGAGACAAGCTCCTGAAGCACTGAGCTCAGGGCTTCACAAGCTCAGTAAATGCCAGCTACCATTAGTACTTAGCTTTCTGAGCCTCGGTTTCTGTCTCTATAAGATGGAGATAACAACCTTCCTTCTCTCTCTGGTGGTTGTGAGGTGTGGATAGCAGATGGCCTTCCCCCTCCCTGTCCTTGCCTCCCTCTCGGCCCTGGAACAGTGAGGGGAGGGGCTGGGTTCCAACCTTCTGGGGCAGCTGCTGCTGGGTGGCTTGTTGCTGCTGCTGCATGACCTTGGGAATGGCAGCTGAGGGCTCCTGAGCTTTCCCCTCCTTGAACTCGCTGACCTTGTGGCGGTAGTATGCATGGTAAGGGTCATTGGGGTTCAGAAAGTTGAATTTGGGGTTGTTGATCTCATTTTGTCGTATCCTAGCTTCAAATTCAGGCCCATTTCTGGAAGGAAGAAGAAAGAGAATTACATCACAACACTGAGACTGCTTAGATCCTGAACACCCCCCTTAAACCTTCTTGACACTACCACTGCTCAAAATGAGACTGCCCCTCAGCACAGCAAAGGGCCTCCTTGTACCTCCTGGCATCAGTGGTCAATGTCATCTGCCTCATTTGGCCCGGTACAGGGCTCCTTAATCACAGGATCTCCTAGACCTCAGTCATTCCTATAACTCCTCTGCCAGTTTTGCCATTACCAAAAGCATCTGGACTATTGCTTTTTCTCATTAATTTTTTTAACTGAATTTGCAAATAGTGTTATGTGTATTTTTATAATGATTTAGCACTTTAAAAAATGAAGGTTTTTATTACCACTTCATATAAAAATCAGTATCACTTCACTAACCAAAAAAAAAAACACAGGTAGCCATAAAATCAAATAAATGAAATGTTGGCAAATCTTAGCTAGAAGCCAGCTGAGACTGAGGCCAGTTCTCTTATTAAAATGGGGGACTGGCAAGTGCTAGAGAAGTGTTAAGGACACACTAGCACCAACTGAGACTTTGTCCTTTGAGGAATGAGAAAAATTAGAAAAAAACGTGAAAATTCAAACTACTTGATTTAATGCTTTGTCCAATTGCTGCCTAAACTCACCTAATTTACTACTGGTGAGGCCAACACAGGAAACACTGTTCTCCAAGGACCTGCATCTATGCTGTTGCCACCAGGTCTCCCTGTGTAAAGCACACTCAGATGACAGGGAGCAGTAAAATTAGTTCCTGGGGTGGTTCCACAGATGCACCCCCAGGTCCATCACAGCCATGCCTGCCTTCAAAGCCTTAGGATAATGAAAAAATGTCCCTTGCATGAGGTGTGTTGTTGTTGTTAAGTGCCATAGAGTCAGTTCCAACTCGTAACGAGGCCAAGGGAACCCTGATTTTTAAAGAGCTCCAAAGGCGTTGGTCAGAAAGAGCACCGGTCTTACAGACACAACATATGGACACGTTCAAGTTTCAGGTTCACTAGGTTGCTGAGTCGGAATTGACTCGACGGCACTGGGTTTTAGGTATCAACTCATTGTGTGACCCAAGGTAAGCTACTGAACGTCTGTTTGTCTCAATTTCCCTATGTGTAAAACGTGGCTACCACCACCTGCCCTTTCTACTCTGAAATATTATCAAGAAGACTGAATTAATTAAGGAGATGCCAAAGTCTTCTTGAATTATGCAGTGGCTTGTAAACACAAGGGACTGTTTTTTCTATGAAGGCTAAAAGGGGTTGTTCCTAAATATTTGGGATGATTTAGGTATTGAAAGATGTCTGCGGGACTCCCATCATGCCTTTAGCCAGAGTCCTGCACTCAGAAACACCCCAAACACACCACTGCACAGCTCCAAGGGCTGCAGCCAGTCAGGTCGTCCCGCTCTCTTCAGGCTTTCACGCTCCTGGGCCTGGCAGTCAGTTAGACAGTAGAAAATGCTGTGCCCATTATCAGCTGTCACAGCTATCCGTGCCCCTGTGGTGGTCAACATCCAGGCTGGTTACTCAGCATGTTCTGATCACACTCTGTGGTGTGACTTAACACCGTGTGGTCTCAACTTGACAGCGAAGTAGTCTAACTGGAACCTCATATTTTTGGAAGAAGTGTTTTTCCCCCCTCCTTAAAAAATACAAACCATACTGTAAGGAATGCAGTTAAATATCGCTGAACTAGGCCACTATACCCAGGAACTTCCCAGGACAGACTGATGGAAAAGGAGGCTCTCGTTGTCTCCTACACCACTGCCTTCTAAGCCACAGCCTTACCACATCTGGCAACAATCTGAAGGATAAAACAATGAGAAGGCAGGCATGTTCATTCCAAGCTGTCCTGTTGCTTTAAAGTTGCTCAATGTTAATTTTAGAACTATACTCTAACAGGAGGAATAGATTTAGCAGAAAAGACATTGTGACTCAACCCAGCTGGTGGGACTTTTTTAGGGGTAATTTCCACTTCAGTTTCTTGCCAGGGAAATGCAAGGAAGGAAAGGCCTAACCCAGAGGGAGAAGGAAAAAAAACCCTTTCACAAAATCACGCTCAGTTGTTGGTGACTTCTACTGTGTGTTCCATCGATGCATGTGAACCCAGGAAAAGTGAGGCAGAGGGTCCCTGTATGTGTGGTTTACCCCAGAGTGATACCCTGGTAGTTCCCTTCATCTCAACCTGTTTATAAAGCAAGTATACAGATTGCAAAAATGCCTACAAAAGTGATATAAACAGTAATCACACCTATAAACCCATCTATAGATATGGGGCTATGTATTTATTTTTAAGGAAACTTGGATAGACTTATTTCTGTGAGAACAGAGGCTGGCACTAAATTACTGAAAAGCTATTTGGCAACGTGTTTAAGAAAACTTTAAAAATGCTCTTTGAGCCAGTAAAGGGCTATTCAGCATTTTCTCCTAAGGAAATGATCTAAAATGGAAAGAATATGCTCAGAGATTTCCCAGAGTCTCATTTGCTGAACAGAAATGCTGGCAACGACCTAAATGGAAAATAAGGGGAGATGGTCAAGTCAAGGAAGGTCAATTATATCCTCCCAGCAGAAGACAACACAGCATCAGGAAGACGACAGAGCAACAACAACAAAAAAAAACCCACTTACAACACAAAGCGAAAGGTAGGATATGAAAGTATCTCTGCTGGTCATTACAACAATCTTAAAAAAAAAAAAAAGATGACGTGAAAACAAGACAGCTGAACTATAGTGCTAGTATGATTGTAGGTGTTTCTCACCCAACGTGCTTTTCTAATTTATTGTTTTTAAAATATCAAGATAAAAAGAGGAAATCTGAGAGTTAATATGAGGCATTAAAAATTTATCTTAAACCCAATGCAGGATGCCTACATCTAATGCAGCTCAATGTTTAACCCGTCACAGACCAGCTTTTAACTAAATACCCAGGTTAATCAAAACCCTTGGAATGTGATGAGATGAGTCTGCATGGAGCCTGATACAGTAAAAGACATCCGCCAGGGTAGCATCTTTCTAGATTTAACCTTATCAAGTAGTTACGGAAGACAGGGCCAACTATTAAATGATGTACTGTGATGGGGATGCCACCTCAGGGGAGTGAAGAGCCTATGTCCTGATTGAGGGCAGCAGTTCCACTTAGCACCAGCTTCCTCCTTCCACGTAAGCCAGAAAACCAGATTTTTATGCAACATCTCCTGATTTTTAAAAGTGGCAATCAATTTGAATTTTTAAAAAGTACTGCAAGGACAAACAATCTGTAGGCTGGATGTGGTCTGTCATCTGCCAAAGGACCCGCTAAACTAGGGGGTATGTGGACCTTTGGAGTTTGCAAGGGGCCATCGACAGGGTTCCATTTGAGGGTGTGTGTGTCTTTGTGCACGCGCACATGCTGGGGAGGAACAGGAACTCTGACTGATTCCCATCCCACCTGAGAAGACAGCAGCAGCTAACATCTGTATAATATAACTGAAATGCCTCACTCCTGCCTCACAACAGTCCTAAGATGGCATTTTATTCCATTTTGCAGATTGGTCCTTTAGAATTGCGGAATGTGGTCCTTGTACAATGAGAATGGTCAACTCTTTTTTTTCCTTCCTCAGGCCAGCAGCTCAGACACACTGCCCTTGACAATACAGCTTTCCAGGCATTTCCTCAACCCAGTTTTCGAAGCGCAGGCTCCTGATGACTCTGGGACTGGGTTTGCCTCTCACTCTGCCCATTGCCTACCTCACCACTGTGTTGTGCTTTTAAATGAACTTACAGGCCTAAGCCAACAACTTCCCCTTGTGCTGACTCAGGAACTCTTGGTACGAAAATCTCCCTCTGACTCTCACGCCCAGAAGCAGCAGTGTTACCTGGCCACAAAGCTAGCAGTCTTGTCGACAATGTTCCTGACCTCTGGAGGAGGGTAAATAATCCCCACCACTGGCTTGGAAGGGGTAGAATCTTCCTTTGAGGATGCTTCTTCTTCTGTTGGCTGTAAAAAGAGGAAAAGGAAATAAGGTCTTAAAGTTCCTGGTTTGGGGCTGGACCCCCACTATTAACCTCCATTAGGACATTGTTGAAAGTATAGGCTTTCTCCCCAGAAAAATTCCACAGACCTCCCTCGGTTTAGACCCCTCTGCTCCAGAAGAGCAGTTCTCTGAACTGCACTGCACTTGCACATGGGACTCTCCTGGGGAATGAGTCAAAGGAGCAGCCTCCCTGGCTCCACCCCAACGAGACTGCCCCACAGGAACCTGGAACCTGCATTTTCAGCAAAGTCCAAGGTGGCCAGATGCAGGGGAGCTCTGATTACATTCTGAGAAACCATGCCTGTATCCCCACACCTAGTGCAGAACTTGGCTCTTGTTTTTTTTATTGTACTTTAGGTGAAGGTTTACAGAACAAACCACTTTCTTATCAAACATACATTGTTCTAGAACACTGGTTAACAACCCCACAACACATGAACACTCTCCCTTCTAAAGCCTGGGTTTCCTGTTACCAGCTTTCCTATTCCCTCCTGCCTTCCAGCCCCTGCCCAGGGCTGGTAAGCCCCTTTAGTCTTATTTTGTTCCATGGCTGGCTCTACATGTTAATGACTGTTTGCTGAATAAAAAAAATGGGAAACTCCTTGCTGGCATGAGTGCCCTTTCCCTCAGCAACCATTTCATGGTCTCACCCATCACTGAATGCTCAAATGCTTTGTGAAACTGTTTTGGAGAAGTCAACAGTAATTGTCCCACAAGTTCTGATACGCAGTATTTTAACTTCCCCACCAGCTTCTTCCCCTGAGAAAACAAAGGGTCAAGTCTCCCATCCTAGAAAAATAGTTTCTTCCTTGCCCTAGTATTCCTATCTGCCACTGCCTTCTCTCTCCCCTTCCTCTGGCGGCTAAACATCTTGAGTTCTCAGTCTTGCCATTGCTACTTCACCTCCCATTTGGTGCCCATCTATTTTAAATATTCTTGCCAAAGTAAAAAAAAAAAAAAAAACTGTCTCCAGTCAACTACTGAGGTAATCTGAGCGTGTAACTGGTGATGAAAACCAAAAACCAAACCTGTTGCTGCTAAGTCGGTTCCAATTCATAACAACCCTATAGGACAGAGTAGAACTGCCCCACAGGGCTGCCAAGGAGCTGCTGGTGGATTTGAACTGCTGACCTTTTGGTAAGCAGCCAAATGTTTAACCACTACTCCTCCACAAAACTATTCCCTCCTCAAGTCCCAGGCCCCATCCTCAGCTCTTGTTCCTTCTTGCTTTTGACCACTCCATCCAGGTTTCCTTCCTGGCCTGTTTCACTTTCTGCCTTTACATGTTGGAGACCCTCAAAATTCTGTTCCTGGTTCTCCTCACAGTATTCACACCGTCTTCAGTCAGACACTTGTAAACACATCCTTCACTTTCACTCTCAAGTTGGCGTCTTAGTCCAGATCACCCTCGTGTGCCACAAAGCCTTAGATCCAGCTGATTCATGGATACTAACCCCTTTCCTTGTGAATGGCCTACAATGTACCTGGTTATTCAGGCCAGAAACTTGGGTCTTCTCTCTCTTCCTGATCCTCCACATCCAAACAATCACTAATGATTATACCAAACCAAAAACCAAACCTGTTGCCATTGAGTCGATCCCAACTCATAGCAACCCTACAGGACAGAGTAGACTGCCCCATAGAGTTTCCGAGGAGCACCTCATGGATTCGAACTGCTGATCTTTTGGTTAGCAGCTGTAGCACTTAACTACTACACCACCAGGCTTTCCAAAGATTATAATAACTAATATTTACCAAGCACATACTATGTCCCAAATACTTTTCTAAGCACTTTAAACATACTAACTGTTGCAGCCAACAACTAGCACCCTTATGAGAGCCCTATGAGGTAGGTACTCTTACATGACAAAAACGAGGCATGGATAGCTTAATTGGGCCAAATGGCAGAGCCAGGATTCCAACAGAGTACTGTGGCTGTAGAGCTTGCACCATCAGCCACTTTATGACAAGAGTCTGACTGACTGTCCTCCGCCACTGTTTTGACCAGACCGTCAGCATGCTGAACAGACTGACTGCTCCCCAATCCTCCTTTGATTCTCCACATCGCTGCCTGCCTACCTGAATTTCTCAAACACCATCTGTCAGGTTTCCTGCCAACCCCTAAGCAGACACTCTAAGCAAAGGTCCCTTGAGGAAGTGATGACTTCCAAGCTCTTTACATGTTGGAACAAAAACCTGATGTCCACACCATTAAATTTAAAAGTATTCTATACTCACATCTCTTGTTTTTGTCATCTCTCTCATATCAGCAAAAGGTTCTGTGAGATGCAGAAAGCAATTTGGCCTTTGTTCTGGCTTCCTTAGAGCAGGCCTACATCTGAAACATGAGGGCTGACCAGACCAAGAGGGGCCAACTGGTGGCACAATGTTGACCAGCCTCAGGAGATATGATATAACCTATCATGACCATGTGATGAGGCTGACAAAAGCCCTGAGCCTCCTATTTGGAGAATATCTCATCTCCAGAGGGTCACTGTCCATAAGGACATGGAAGTTCTGTACTGGGACCCCTCCTAGGCCCCACTCTATGTGCCTCTTCATTTGTATCCTTTTTGGTTATAATAAATCTTTAGTATGGTAGAAATACACCACTTGTCTGTCAATTTATTGTACAATGGCAGTTCATATATTGCTGTTATGCTAGAAGCTATGCCACCAGTATTTCACGTATCAGCAGGGCCCCCCATGGAGGACGAATTTTAGCAGAGCTTCCAGACTAAGACAGACTAGGAAGGACCTGGCAGTCTACTTGTGAAATACTTATGAACAGCAGTGGAACATTATCTGATATAGTGCTGGAAGATAGCCTCTCAGGTTAGAATTAAAAAAAAAAAACCAACCCCACTGCTGTAGAGTCAACTCTGACTCATAGCGACCCCACAGGACCAAACAGAACTGCCCCACAGAGTTTCCACGGAGCACCTGGCAGATTCGAACTGCCGACTCTTGGTAGGCAGCCATAGCACTTAACCCACTATGCCACCACGGTTTCAGAGGGAACTCAAAATATGACTGCGGAAAAGATGCGTCCTCAAAGTAGAGTCAACCGTAATGATGTGGATGGGGTAAAGTTTTTAAGACCTTCGTTTGCTGATGTGGTACGACTCAAAATGACAAGAAACAGATGCAAACATTCATTAATAATCGGAATGCGAAATGTACGAAGTATGACTCTAGGAAAATTGGAAATTGTCAAAAATGAAATGGAATGCTTGAAGATCGATATTCTAGGCATAACCGATCTGAAATGGACTGGTATCGGCCATTCTGAATCATACAATCATATGGTCTACTACATCAGGAATGACAAATTGAAGAGGAATGGCACTGCATTCATTGTCAAAAAGAACATTTCAAGAACTATCCTGAAGCACAACTCTGTCAATGATAGGATAATATCCACACACCTACAAGGAAGACCAGTTAACATGACTATCATTCAAATTCAGACACCAACCACTGATGCCAAAAATGAGGAAACTGAAGATTTCTAACAACTTCTATAGTCTGAAATTGATCAAACATGCAATCAAGATGCTATGATAATTACTGGTGATTGGAATGCAAAAGTTGGAAATTAAGAAGGACTGTGGCTGGAAAATATGGCTTTGGTGATAGAAACTATACCGGAGACCACATGACAGAATTTTGCAAGGCCAGAGACTTATCCACCAGGCGCCCCTTAAAAACTCTATGGGGCAGTTCTATTCTGTCCTATAGGGTTGCTATGAGTCATAACCGACTCGACAGTAACGAGTTTTTTTTTTTTTTTTTTAACTACTTATTCATCGCAAATACCTCTTTTGAACAACGTTAAGTGGTTACTATACGCCTGGAGTTCACCAGGTGGAATATAAAGGAAATCAAATCAACTACATCTGTGGAAAAAGACAATAGAGAAGCTCAATATCATCAGAACAAGGCTAGGCAACTCCTGTCTGGTGGCAAGATAAGAAGAGGGGGGACGGGAGCTGGTTGAATGGACATGGGGAATACACGGTGGAGGGGAGAAATGTGTTGTCTCATTAGGAAAGCAGCTTGGAGTACATAGCAAGGTGTGTATAACTTTTTGTATGACTGACTTGATTTATAAACTTTCATCTAAAGCACAATCTATCAAGCAACCAATCAAGAAAGAAAAAACAAGGCCAGGGGCCAACTGCAGAACAGACCATCAATTGCTCACATGCAAGTTCACACTGAAGCTGAAGAAAATTACAGCAAGTCCAAGAGAGCCAAAGCACAACCTTAAGTATATCACACCTGAAATTTAGAGACCATCTCGAGAACAGATTTAACCTACTCAACACTAATGACCAAAGATCAGATGAACTGTGCAATGACATCAAAGGTATTAGATATGAAGAAAGCAAAAAACCATGTAAAAGAAAGAAAAGAAAAAGACCAAAATGGATGTCAGAAAAGACTCAGAAACTTGCTCTTGAATGTAGAGTAGCTGAAGTGAAAAGAAAAAAGGATGAAGTAGAAGAGCTGGACCGAAGATTTCAAAGGGTGGCTTCAGAAGACAAAGTGTTATGATGAAATGTGAAAAGACCTGGAGTTAGAAAACCAAAATGAAAGAACATACTTGGCTTTTCTCAAGCTGAAAGAACTGAAAAAAAAAAAAAAAACTCAATCCTTAAGTTGCAATACTGAAGGATTCCATGAGCAAAATACTGAATGATGCAGGAAGATGAAAGGAATACACAGAGTCACTGTACCAAAAAGATTTAGTCAACACTCAACCATGTCAGGAGAGAGCATATGATCAAGAACCGATGGTACTGAAGGAAAAAGTCCAAGCTGCACTGAAGACATTGGTGAAAGACAAGGCTTCAGGAATTGGCGGAATACCCATTGAGATGTTTCAACAAAGGAATGTACACTGGATACGCTCGCTCATCTATGCCAAGAAATTTGAAAGAAGCTACCTGGCCAACCGACTGGAAGAGATCCATATTGGCCCATACCAAAGAAAGGTGATCCAACACAATGCAGAAATTGTCAAACAATATCATTAATATTCCACGAAAGTAAAATTTTGCTGAAGATTACCAAAAAATGGTTGCGGCAGTACGTCAACAGGAAACCGCCAGAAACTCAAGCCAGAATCAGAAGAGGACATGGAGCAAGGGATATCACTGCTGATGTCAAATGGGTCTTGCTGAAAGCAGAGAATACTAGAAAGATGTTTACCTGTGTTTTATTGACCATGTAAAGGCATTTGACTGTGTGGATCATAACAATTACAGACATTTCGAAGAACAGAAATTTCAAACACTTAATTGTGCTCATGTGGAACCTACACATAGACCAAGAAGCAGTTATTTGAGCAGAACAAGGGGATACTAAGTGGTTTAAAGTCAGGAAAGGTGTACATCAGGGTTGTATCACTTCACTATACTTGCTCAATCTGTATACTGAGCAAATAATCCATGAAGCTGGACTATATAAAGGTGGGAGCATCATGACTGGAAAAAGACTCATTAACAACCTACCATATGCAGATGACACAACGTTGCTTGCTTAAAGTGAAAAAGACTTGAAGCACTTACTGATGAAGACCAAAGTCTATAACCTCCAGTATGGATTGCACCTCAACATACAAAAACAAAAATCCTCAGAACTGGACCAATAAACAATATCATGATAAACAGAGAAAATACTGAAGTTGTCAAGGATTTCATTTTACTTGGATCCACAATCAACGTCCATGGAAGCAGCAATCAAGAAATCAAACAACACATTGCATTGCGCAAATCTGCTGCAAAAGACCTCTTTAAAGTGTTCAAAAGCAAAGATGTCACTTTGAGGACTAAGATGTGCCTAGCCCAAGGCAACCCATGGTATTTTCAATCAACTCATATGCCCGCAAAAGCTGGACAATGAATAAAGAAGACCAAAAAAGAATTGATGCCTTTGAATTACGGTGTTGGCAAACAATATTGAATATACCATGGACAATCAGAAGAACAAACAAATCCATCTTCGAAAAAGTACAGCCAGAATGTTCCTTAGATGCAAGGATGGCAAAACTTCGTCTCAGCGTTTCAAACTTTGGGCATGTTATCTGGAGGGACCAGTCCCTGGAGAAGGACATCATGGTTGGTAGAGGATCAGCCAAAAAGAGAAAGACCCTCAATGAGATGGACTGAAACAGTGGCTGCAACAATGGGCTCAAACATAGCAACAATTGTGAGGATGACACAAGACCTGGCAGTATTTTGTGCTACTGTACATGAAGTCACTATGCATTGAAACAGACTCAACAGCACCTAACAGCACCATGGTAGAAGAACAGTCCGTCACTATCCTGCTTTTCTTTTTTGTCTGTCTACAAAAAGTTCAAATCCTCAGAATTATACTGCCTGCCACCACCCTCCCAACCCTATACTTCAACCACAACTATCTATTTAACCTTGACCAGGGCATCATCGGCTGCCTACTTTGGTGCCTTTGCACTTATTATCTTATCTGATGTTACTTTATTTTTCCCCAGTGCCTGGTTATGTTCCCTGTTGTATTCTGAACCCAAGGCAGTAGATACTAAGTGCTCGATAAATGGATAAATGCTGAATTAAGAATACTATCTCCCTTCTCCAAACTCCTACTCATCCTTCTAAAAACAATGTATCTTTCACCCCTTGGGCTTCACCTTACTTAACCCCCCCTCTACCCCATCAAAGCAGTGTGGGTTAAATTACCATTTTTGTCCCTGTTACATACTCCTATTGCAGGGCATAGACCACCATGCTGCAATTACCCATGGGCATTCTCCCCCTTAGCTGATTAAGAGCTTTTCAAGTGGTGGTGAACTGGGTAATTTATGGTGACAAAGACAATAAATATTTGTTGAGTTTTCACGTATATGTCTCTCTCATTAGTCTGTGAACTCCCTAAAGCAGGAGCTGGGCCTCATTCAGAGCCTGGCACACTATCTTGTAGATGCTGACAATTAACATCTAAAAGTGGGAAGTACAGACTGGAAAATTAGGGATTACTGGGCATAAGGCTTGGAAATCCTGGTGGCGTAGTGGGTAAGTGCTACGGCTGCTAACCAAAAGGTTGGCGGTTCAAACCCACCAGGCGTCCCTCGGAAACTATGGGGCAGTTCTACTCTGTCCTACAGGGTGGCTATGAGTCGGAATCGACTCGACGGCAACGGTTTGGTTTTTTGGTTTGGGCATGAGGCTGGCAGGGAAGAGGGGACGGGGGGGGGTGGGCTGCTGATCAGTGCTTCTCAAGATTTTATGTGCATATGAATCACCTTGGGTGCACGTTAAAACGTAGGTTCCTATTCACACGGGTTGGAATCAGATATTCCCGGAATTCTTATAAGCTCGCAGGTGATGCTCATGCTGCTGGTACGCGGACCACACTCTTAAGAACCACTGTTGCAACATTCTCTTCGTTACCAAAAAGCAGCGCGGCACGGGAAGCGCGCTGCCTCCTGGGACTTGTAGTCCCTCCAAAACGGCCGCTTCTTCCTGCACGCGTGAGGAACACCCGCGCCGGGGGGGAGGGCCCAGGCCTAGGCTGGGGCTACCGGTCGAGGTACGGGGGTGCGGTACCTGTTTGGGCTCGGTGGCCACGGGCGGCGGCGGAGGCACCGCCTGCACGGGTCCAGCCGGCATGACTGCGACGCTCAGGGCTGCCAGTCCGCCTTGGTTTCGGTCAGCAGTGCTGCGCCAAGACACCTTCCCTCACGGACGGTACGACGAGTTCACAAGATGGCGGCGGAGACAGCCGAGCGAGTAATCTTCAACCAGGCGAGCCTGACGCACTTCCGGGACCGCCCCTCGGCGTGGCGTGGCTTCCCCTCCCTCCCCCGCTGGCACTGGTTTCACGCGACGCCGTTGCCATGGCAGCGGTTCGGGCGCCTTACCTGGGGTTTCCGGGGATCCAGGGAGCCGCAGGCGTGCCAGGGCCAGATACATGAGCCGGCCAGATTCAGGGGCTGAGGCCACGAAGCTGAAGACAGGTGAGATGTCCTACATCTCCCCGCCAGCCGCTCCCCGCACACACCGTGCCTCCCTGGCCCCTCATTTACTCCACGCCTGTTTCCCGCTCACTTAGACCCGCCTCCCAAGGCCCCTCAGACCGCCTCCTCAAAACTTCGCCTCCCTGCTGCCTTAACCCTTCTTATTCGCTTTAGACCGGCATCCTCCAACCCCCTCAACCCCCTTTAAAGTCACAGACCCTAACTCTCTCTGGTCTCTTTCTCGCGGCCCGCCTCTTTTAGGTTCCACTCCCTTCTCTCCATGCCCTCCTCTCTCCATAGGCCCGCCCTCAAACCCCACTGGTGAGTCCCTGCTGACCACGCCCTTCGCTCCCTCGAATCCTGTCCCTTTCGCTTCCCCTCCCGAAGCCCCCTCAACCCTGGCTCCTTTCCCCTCCCTCCCGGCTCCAGAATGCGGGGAAGGGGTTCTGAGCAGTGCCTGAACCTGTTTTCTCACCTGTGAAATAAGGGTGATAGATGGTCTCCATCATACACACACTATAGCTGGATTGTGTCATTGTTGTTATAATTAATCGAGAATACAAACGACAGCTAGGATTTACTGAGCATTCACCATGAGCTGGACCCTGTGCCCAACACTTTATGTACATTCTATCATTTATCCTTTTTAGCAACCGATTTATAGATGAGGACAGTGGAGTTCAGAGTTAGCACAATGGGAATCCAAACCCAGGCCAGACTTTCTCCTCTACAAGTACAAT
This sequence comes from Loxodonta africana, assembly GCF_030014295.1. Taxonomy (NCBI): domain Eukaryota; kingdom Metazoa; phylum Chordata; class Mammalia; order Proboscidea; family Elephantidae; genus Loxodonta; species Loxodonta africana. Next base: position 25,878,153 of record NC_087360.1, on the reverse strand, counting down.
TTGTTATTCCTGTCTTCACTGGTCCCTTCAGTGTCTCCAAGGATCCAGGCAAGGTTCCTTCAGTGTCTCCAGGGATCCAGGCAATTAGCATTCCCCGAGTTAGAGACTGACAGCTGGTTTTAGCGATTCCAAAGTGTTTGCACGGTGGTGACCTTGATTCTGACCAAGGTAGGCGTAATCTTTACCAATGACGTAGGGTACTAGAACTCAGAGAGGGAAATGGGGCTTCAATATTGAATGGAAGGGGAGGCAAAAGCTTGCATTGAGGTCATGGAAGCTCCATAGACACATCCAAACTCCCTGAGGGCCCAGCTGCTGCTGGGCTGAGGACTGTGGGGACTGTGGCCTCAGGAACATCTAGCTCAATTGGCATAACACAGTTCATAAGGAAAATGTTCTACATTCTACTTTGGTGAGTAGCGTCTGGGGCATTAAAAGCCTGTAAGTGGTCATCTAAGATTGGTCTCACCCCTTCGGGAGCGAGGGAGAATGAAGAAAGCTAAAGATACAAAGGAAAGATAAGTCCAGAGGACTTAATGGACCACATTTACCACTACCTCACCAGACCCCACAACCATCACTGACTGCTCTCACAGGGATCACAATAGAGGGTCCTGAAAAGAGCTGGAGAAAAATGTAGGAAAAAATTCTAACTCAAAAAAGACCAGACTTACTGGCCTGACAGAGACTGGAGAAACCCTGAGAGTATGGCCCCCAGATACCCTTTTAGCTCAGTAATGAAGTCACTCCCAAGGTTCATCCTTCAGCCAAAGATTAGAAAGGCCTATAAAACAAAACAAGACCAAAGGGGCACACCAGCCCAGGGGCAAGGACTGGAAGGCAGGAGGGGACAAAAAAAGCTGGTAATAGGGAACTCAGGGTCCGGACAGGAGAGTGTCATGGGGTTGTTAACCAATGTCATAAAACAATATGTGTACTGTTTAATGAGAAACTAATTGGCTCTGTAAACCTTCATCTAAAGTACAATTAAAAAAAAAAAAAAAAGCTTGCCTTGAGCCAGGGGGAGCTGAGGAGACACAAGTTAGCTGCTGCTCCTACCTATTGGCAGTGCTGGCTTAATTGGTAACTATCACTTTTGTGGCCATAGGTACAGTGGATGGTGCAGGGCTGCAGCTCCAGGCTGAGGAATTACAGAGAAAATCCTTATCAAGTCTGCTTTACTTGACATGATTCTCAAACCATGCGTATATTTGCATATCCCCAATTTTCAGAAAAACAATATAAAGTAATTTTAGGTGTTTTTCAATGTTATGTTTTCCTATTGTATATTCTCGTTGCTTTGCCAGAATCTAAGGGGCATTGATACCTAAGATGCCCCCAAATAGCAGCTATAGTGATTTGAAGGTGGACAGATTGGTGTTTCATGGTGTCTTCAAGAAGCAAGCCCATGAGTTCCAGGCACTTTGCCACCTGAATATATCTCTGCCCAAGTTGGGGCTTCTTGCTTCTTTCATTTGTCTCCTTCCCCACCCCCCACCATTATGGGAGGGAAACCCAGAATGTTTCAGTCTGTTTTTTTCCATTGGTGTTTTCCTCACTCCTTAGGGACATAAAATCTCTTGAGCAGCAAAATCTCATGACAGGTCAGTGCCTGTGAGGGATGTGGCCCATTCTAGAACAGTGCATGCATATGCCTGCCAAGCGGCAGACGCACATGGCCTTCCCAACCGTGTAGGTGAAGCCCATGGAGCTCACAGACCCAAGGCTGACCCACAAAAGAGACCCTCAGACATGGATGGTGGGTCCTTGAGGACATGGCTCTATGTACCCTCCTCAGTCCCCAGTTCTTCACGTGATGCCCGGTGTGTAGTAGGTTCTCAGTCCACAGTTGTTAAATGAAGAGACAGTGTCGGATCCTCCACACCTGCACATTCCAATACTGTGGCCACCAGCCCATGTGACTGTCAAGCATTTAAATTGGTGGCTGGTCCAAGTTGAGATGTTCTGTATCAAATACACACTGGCTTTTCAGGCTTAATAAAACAAGAAATGAAAAATATCTCCTTAATAACTTTATATTGATTTCATGTTGAAATGAGAGTATTTTGGATTGTTGTTGTTATTGTTGTTAGGTGCTGTTGAATTGGCCTGAACATAGTGACACTGTGTACAACAGAACAAAACACTGCCTGGTCCAGCGCCATCCTCACCAGCGAAGCTAAGGTTCAGCCCGTTGTTGCAGCCACTGTATCAGCCCATCACATTGAGGGTTTTCCCCTTTTCCACTGACCCTCCACTTTACCAAGCACAACGTCCTTCTCCAGGGACTGATCCCTCCAGATAACATGTCCAAAGTATGTGAGAAGTCTTGCCATCCTCACTTCTAAGGAGCATTCTGGCTGTACTTCTTCCAAGACGGATTTGTTCGTTCTTCTGGCAGTTCATGGTATATTCAATATTCTTCACAAATACCATTAATCAAAGGTGTCAATTCTTCGGTCTTCCTTATTCATTGTCCAGCTTTCACATGTATATGAGGTGATTGAAAGTACCATGGCTTGCGTCAGGCACACCGTAGTCCTCAAATTGACGTCTTTGCTTTTGCACACTTGTCTTTTGCAGCAGATTGGCCCAATGTAATAAGTTGTTTGGTTTCTTGAGTGCTGCTTCCATGGGCATTGATTGTGGATCCAAGTAAAATGGAATTCTTGACAACTTCAGTATTTTCTCTGTTTGTTATGATGTTGTTTATTGGTCCAGTTGTGAGGATTTTAGTTTTCTTTATGTTGAGATGTCATCCGAACTGAAAGCTGTAGTCTTTGATCTTCATCAGTAAGGACTTCAAGTCCTTTTCCCTTTTCAGCAAGCAAGCTGTGTCATTTGCATATTGCAGGTTGTTAATACGTCTTCGTCTAGTCCCGATGCCACGGTTTTCTTCATGTAGTCCAGCTTCTCAGATTATTTGCTAGGCATGCAGTTCGAATAAGTATGGTGAAAGGATACAACCCTGATGCACACCTTTCTTGATTTTAAACCATTCAGTATCCCTTTGTTCTGTTTGAATGACTCTCTCTTGTTCAATGTACATGTTCTGCATGAGCACAATTAAGTGTTCTGGAATTCCCATCCTTCACGATGTTATCCATAATTTGTTATGATCCACTCAGTCGAATGCCTTGCATAGTCAATAAAACACAGGTAAATATCTTTCTGGTATTCTCTGCTTTCAGCCAGGATCTATCTAACATCAACAATGCTATCCCTTGTTCCACATTGTCATGGATTGAATTGTGTCCCCCCAAATATGTGTTAACTCAGTTATGCCATGATTCCCAGTATTGTGTGGTTGTCCACCATTTTGTCATCTGATGTGCTTTTTCTGTGTGTTGTAAATCCCGTCTCTATAGATATTAATAAGATGGGATAATCTTAATTATGTTGATGAGGCAGGACCCAATCTATAAGGTTAGATTTTGTCTTAAATCACTCTCTTTTGAGATATAAAAGAGAAAAGCGAGCAGAGAGACATGGGGACCGTATACCACCAAGAAACAAGAGCCAGGAGAATAGTGCATCCTTTGGACCTGGGGTCCCTGCGCTGAGAAGCTTCTGGTCCAAGGGAAAATTAATGACAAGGACCTTCCTCCAGAGCCGACAGAGAATGCTTTGCTCTGGAGCTGGTACCCCGAATTTGGACTTCCAGCCTCCTAGGCTGTGAGAGGATAAATTTCTGTTTGTTAAAGCCATCTACTTATGGTATTTCTGTTATAACAGCACTAGAGAACTAAGAGACACATCCTCTTCTGAATCAGATTGAATTTCTGGTAGTTGCCTGTCAATGTACTGCTGCAACTGCTTTTGAATTATCTTCGCCAAACTTTTATTTGTGTATGGTGTTAATGATATTTTTCTATAATTTCTGCATTGTTTTGGCTCACCTTTCTTTGGAATGGGCACAAATACAAATCTCTTCCAGCCGATTGGCCAGGTAGTTATCTTCCAAAATTCTTGGCATAGACGGGTGAGCACCTCCAGTGCCGCATCCATTTGTTGAAACATTTCAACTGTTATTCCATTAATTCCTGGACCCTTGTTTTTCACCAGTGCCTTCAGTTCAGCTTGTACTTCTTCCTTTAGTACCATCTGTTCTTGATCATACGCTACCTCATGAAATGGTTGGACATTGACAACTTCTTTTTAGTACAATGATTCTGTGTATTCTTTCCATCTTCTTTTGATGCTTCCTGCATTGGTAATATTTTACCCATGGAGTCCTTCAGTATTGCAACTCAAGGATTAAATTTTTTTCTTCAGTTCTTTCAGCTTGAGAAATGCCGATCATGGTCTTACCTTTTGGTTTTCTAACTCCAAGTCTTTTCACATTTCCTTATAATATTTTACTTTGTCTCCCCAAGCCACCCTTTGAAATCTTCTTTTCAACTCTTAATTCATCATTTTTTCCTATATTTTTAGCTACTCTACATTTAAGAGCAAGTTTCTAAGTCTCTTCTTTTTTTTTTTTTTATTGAACTTTAGATGAAGGTTTACAGAACAAACTAGTTTCTCATCAAACAGTGCACACATTGTTATATGACGTTGGTTAACCCCACAACCTGTCAACACTCTCCCTTCTCATCCCTGGGTTCCATATTACCAGCTGTCCTGTTCCTTCCTACCTTCCAGTCCCTGCCCCAGGGTTGGTGCGCCCCTTCAGTCTTGTTTTCTTCCATGGGACTGTTCAACCTTTGGCTGAAGGGTGAACCTCGGGAATAACTTCATTACTGAGCTGAAAGGGTGTCCGGGGGCCATACTCTCCAGGTCTCCAGTCTCTGTCACGCCAGCGAGTCTGGTCTTTCTTTTTGAGTTAGAATTTTGTTCTACATTTTTCTTCAGCTCTGTCTGGGACCCTCTATTATGATCCCTGTCAGAGCAGTCAGTGGTGGTAGCTGGGCACCATCTAGTTGTACTGGACTCTGTAGTGGAGGCCGTGGTAGATGTGGTCCATAGCCCTTTGGACTAATCTTTCCCTTATGTCTTTAGTTTTTTCATTCTTCCTTGCTCCCAAAGGAGTGAGACCAGTGGAGCCGCTCACAGGCTTTTAAGACCCCAAACGCTACTCACCAAAGTAGAATGTAGAACATATTCTTTATAAACTCTATATGCCAATTGAGTAGATATTCCCTGAGACCGTGGTCCCCACAGCCCTCAGCCCAACGATTCGGTCCCTCAGGGATTTTGAATGTGTCTGTGGTGCTACCATGGCCTTGCCTTGTACAGGTTGTACTGGCTTCCCCAGTATTGTGTACTGTCTTACCCTTCACCCAAGTTACCACTTATCTATTGTCTATAAAGTGTTTTTCCATCCCCACCCCCACTCCCTTGTAACCATCGAGTATTGTTTCTTTTTGTATGTAAACCTTTTCATGAGTTTTTACAGTCGTGGTCTCATACAATATTTGTCCTTTTGTGACTGACTTATTTCACTCAGCATAACGTCCTCCAGATGCACCCATATTATGAGATGTTTCACAGATTTGTTGTTCTTTAGCGTTGCATAGTACTCCATTGTGTGTATTTACCACAGTTTGTTTATCCATTCATCTGTTGATCGGCATCTGTGTTGTTTCTATCTTTTTGCTATTTTGAACAATGCTGCAGTGAACATGGGTGTACATATATCTATTCATGTGACAACTCTTATTTCTCTAGGATATATTCCTAGGAGTGGGATTGCTGGATCAAATGGTGTTTATATTTCTAGCTTTCTAAGGAAGCACCATATTGTTTTCCAAAAAGGGTTGTATTGTTTTGCATTCCCACCACCAGTGCGTAAGAGACCTGATCTCCCCTCATCCTCTCCAACATTTGTTATTTTCTGTTTTATTGATTCGTGCCAGTAATGCCTGTGTGAGATGGTATCTTATCGTGGTTTTCATTTGCATTTCTCTGATGGCTAGAGATTGTGAGTATTTCCTCTTGTGTCTGTTGGCTGCTTGAATGTCTTTGGTGAAGTGTCTGTTCGTTTCCTTTGCCCATTTTTTAATTGGATTATTTGTCTTCTTGTTGTAGAAGTATTGGATTTTCTTGTAGGTTTTTGAAATTAGACCTTTATCTGATTTGTAATAGCCAAAAACTTTTTACTAGTCTGTAGGTTCTCTTTTTATTCTTTTGGTGAAGTCTTTTGATGAACTTAAGTGTTTAATTTTTAGAAGATCCCAGTTATCTACCTTATCCTCTGGAGTTTGTATGTTGTTGGTTATGATTTGTACCTGTTAATGCTGTGTTTAGGGCCTTTAGTGTTGATTCCATTTTTTTCTTCTATGAACTTCATGGTTTTTGGCTTTATATTTAGGTCTTTGATCCACCTCGAGTTCGTTTTTGTATATGGTGTGATGTATTGGTCCTGTTTCATTTTTTTGCAGATAGGCATCCAGTTTTGCCAGCACCATTTGTTAAAGACTGTCTTTTCCCCATGTGATGGACTTTAGGCCCTTGTCAAAGATCGGGTGACCATAGGTGGATGGAGTTACACCTGGGTTATCAATTCTGTTCCTTTGGTCAATATGTCTGTCATTGTACCAGTACCAGGCTGTTTTGACTACCGTAGCTGTATAGTAGGTTCTGAGGTCAGGTAGTGCGAGTCCTACTTTATTCTTCTTCTTCAATACTGCTATACTTATCCGGGGCTTCTTCCCTTTCCATATGATGTTAATGATAAGTTTTTCCATCTCTTTGAAGAATGTTCTTGGTATTTGGATTTGCACTGTATTTGTAAGTCACTTTGGGTAGAATTGTCATTTTCATCATGTTGAGCCTACCTATCCATGAGCATGGTATTTTTCCATTTACGTAGATCTCTTTTGGTTTCTTGCAGTAGTGTTTTGTAGTTTTCTTTGTATAGGTCTTTTACATCCCTGGTTAGATTTATTCCCAAGTATTTTATTTTTTTAGGGGCTATTATAAATGGTATTTTTTCCTGATTTCCTTTTCATTGTTCTCTTTATTGGTGTGTAGGAATCCAACTGATTTTCGTATGTTTATTTTGTATCCTGCAACTCTGCTGAATCTGTCAGTTCTAGTAGTTTTCTTGTAGAGTCTTTCGGATTTTCTAAGTATAATATCATATCATCCGCAAACAGGACAGTTTAACTTCTTCATTACCAATTTGGATTCCCTTTATTTCTGTTTCTTGCCTTATTGCTCTAGCTAAGACTTTCCAACACAATGTTAAGTAGGAGTGGTGATAAAGGGCATCTTTGTCTTGTTCCTGTTCTCAAGGGGAATGTTCAGCCTCTTCATTGAGAATGATGTTGGCCATTGGTTTTGCATAGATGCCCTTTATTATGTTGAGAAATTCCCCTGCTATACCTATTTTACTGAGAGTCTTTATCAGGAATGGGTGTTGGACTTTGTCAAATGCCTTTTCTGCATCCATTGAGATGATTGTGTGATTCTTTTCTTTCCTTTTATTTATGTGGCGGATTACATTGATTGATTTTCTAATGATGAAACATCCTTACATACCTGGGATGAATCCTACTTGGTCGTGGTGTATTTTTTGATATGATGCTGAATTCTATTGGCTAGAATTTTTGCATCTATACTCATGAGAGATACTGGTTTGTAATTTTCTTTTGTTGTGGTGTCTTTGCCTGGTTTTGGTATCAGGGCTATGCTGGCTTCATAAAATAAATTTGGAAGTGTCGCTTCCTTTTCTATATCCTGAAATAGTTTGAGTAGTACTGGTGTAAGCTTTTCTCTGAGTGTTTGGTAGAATTCTCCAGTAAAGCCATCTGAGCCAGGGATTTTTTGGGGGGGAGTTTTTTTATTACATTGCTAATCTCTTCTCTTGTTACGGGTCTGTTCAGATTTTCAACATCATTTTGTGTTAGTTTGGATAGGTAGTGTGTTTCTAGAAATTTGTCCATTTCCTCTAGGTTTTCAAATTTGTTGGAGTATAGTTTTTCATAATACTCTGTTATGATCCTTTTTATTTCAGTTGGGTCTGTTGTCCCCCATTTCATTTCTTATTTGGTTTATTTGCGTTCTCTCCTGTTTTTCCTTTGTCATTTTGGCCAGTGGTTTCTCGATTTGTTGATCCTTTCAAAGAACCAACTTTTGGTTTTGTTGATTCTTTCTGTTGTTTTTCTGTTCTCTATTTCATTTATTTCTGCTCCGATCTTTATTATTTCCTTTCTTCTGGTGGCTGTGGCCTTCTTTTGCTGTTCTCTCTATCTGTGCAAGTCATGTAACTAATGTTTTGATTTTGTCCCTTCTTTTTTGATGTGTGCATCTAGTGCTATAAATTGACCTCTGGGACTGCGTTTGCTGTGTCCCAAAGGTTTTGGTATGATGTGTTTTCATTCTCATTTGATTTTAGGAACTTTTGGATTACATCTTTGATTTTTCCTATTACCCAGTGGTTTTTAAGCAGGGCATTATTCAGTTTCCATGTAATTGATTTTTTTTTTTTTCCTTAGTCTTCCTGTTGTTAATTTCTATTTTGATGGCATTGTGGTCAGAGAAGATGCTTTGTATTATCTCAATGTTTTGGATTTTGTTGAGGGTTGCTCTGTGGCCTAAGATGTGGTCTATTCTGGAGAATGTTCCTTGTGCATTGGAGAAGAAATGTATACTTTGCAGCCATTGGGTGGAATGTTCTATGTATGTCTATAAGATCAAGTTGGCTGATTGTGCCCTTTAAGCTCTTCTGTATCTTTATAGACTTTTTTTCTAGATGTTCTGTCCTTTACTGAGAGTGGTGTGTTGAAGTCTCCTACTGTTATTGTGAAACTGTCAATTCCTGTTTTCAGTGCTGTCAGAGTTTGTTTTATGTATTTTGGAGCCCTGTCATCGAGTACGTAGATGTTTATTATGGTTAAGTCTCCATGATGGATTGTACCTTTAATCACTATTATAGTGCCCTTGTTTGTCTTTTATGGTGGATTTTGTTTTAAAGTCTGTCTTATCTGTGATTAGTATTGCCACTACTTCACTTTTTTGGTAGTTATTTACTTGATACACTTTTTTCCATTCTTTGATTTTTAATAAATTTATGTCTTTGTTTCTAAGGTATGTCTCTTGTAGACAACATATTGATGGATCCTGTTTTTTTTATCGATTCTGTCACTCTTTGTTTCTTTATGGGTACATTTAGGCCATTTACATTCAGTGTAATTATTGATAGGTGTGAGTTTATTGTTGTCATTTTGTAGTGCTTTCTTTGTGGTAGGAAACCCTGGTGGCATAGTGGTTAAGTGCTATGGCTGCTAACCAAAAGGTCAGCAGTTCGAATCCGCCAGGCACTCCTTGGAAACTCTATGGGGCAGTTCTACTCTGTCCTATAGGGTCGCTATGAGTCGGAATCAACTCAACGGCAGTGGGTCTCTTTGTGGTGCTAACATTTTCCTTGTTCCTCTTACTCTCCTGTGCTGAGTTCCTTTTGTTTGTGGATTTTTTTTTTTCGTTTCTTTTGTTTTAGTAGATTTTGTTTTTATTGAGACTAAGTTTTTCTTCTTTATTTTGATGAGTAGGTTTGTTAATTTTCTTTGTGGTTACCTTGAAATGTACTCTTATGTTCCTAGGTTTGAACCGGTCTGTTATTATTTGTTATCGCCTTGCCTTCTTCTCCATTAGAAAGTTCTATATTGTTTATTCCCTCTTTTATTGTTCCGACATTGTTGACCGTTAAAGATTAACCTCTCTGGTTCCCTGTTGCAATTGTTTTGGTTTTGGATAATCCTTGAGAGTTCATTTCGTAGGTTGGTATCTGGCTGGTACAATCTTGCATCCTAGATTCAGGCTGTGGTCTGATGTTAGTTTTCAGACCAAGGGACTCACTAATAATTCTTCTAAGTTTGGTCTGGTTTTTACATATTCTTTTAATTTCTGTTTATCTAGAAATGTCCTAATTTCACCATCATATTTGAATCAAAGATTTGCAGGATATTTTATTCTTGGTTGGCAATTTTTTTCTTTCAATGTTTTATGTATGTCATCCCATTTCCTTCTTGCCTGTATGCCTGTATGGTTTCTGCCGAATAATCAGAGCTTAGTCTTATTGTTTCTTCTCTGTATGTGACTTTTTGTTTTTCTCTAGCTGCTTGTAGGATTTTTTCTTTGTCTTTGGTTTTAGTGAGTGTAATTATGATATGCCTTGGTGTTTTTCTTTTGAAGTCTGTCCTACATAGAGTTCGTTGAGCTTCTTGGATGGTCAGCTTTTCATCATTCATGATATTAGGGAAGTTTTCTGTCAGCAGTTCTTCAATGATCCTCTCTGTGTTTTCTGTTTTCTCTCCCTGTTCTGGAACTCCGATCACTGGCAAATTTTTGCTTTTGATTGTATGCCACATAATTCTCAGGGTTTCTTCATTTTTCTTTGTTCTTTTTTCTGATTTTTCCTCAAACGGAGTTGTATCCAAGTATTTGTCTTCAATTTTGCTGGTTCGGTCTTCCATCGTTTCAAACCTGCTCCTCAGCCCTTCTATGACACTGTCCATTTCTGAAATCTTGTTGTTTACCTTTTGGATTTCTAATTGTTGTTTTCGAATGATTTCTAGTTGTGAATTTATTTTGGCATTTTGTTCCTGTATTATTCTCCTGAATTGTTCCATTTTTTTGTCTGTATCTTCCATGAATTTGCCCTTTTTTTACATAAATTTGTCTATTTTTTCCTCATTTTTGCCTGCTTTTTGCTTCAACTCTTGGATTGCTCTGAATATTAGAGATTTGAATTCCCTATCAGGTAGTTCCAGTACCTTTTCTTTTACTGGAAAGTCATCTGGTGTTTTATTTTGGATGTGTACTGGAACCATCCTGTCCTGTTTTTTTAATATGTTTTGATATTGTCTGCTGTCTTTGGGACATTCGGTAGTTATTTTGTTTGTTTGTTTCTCAATTGTAGATTTGTTTTGTCCTGCTTTTTTGTTTTATTTGGTTATGCCTCAGCAGGCAGGTTGTACATTCTTTGCCGTTTGCTGGTCTGTAGTCATGATACTTTTCACCTCCTTGTCCAATGGGCAGGGCCAGTCATTCAGCTGTGGTGCAGCAGGGCAGATCCAGCTGAAGGGGAGGGGCTGAGATGGGCTGTTTGTGGCACGTACTAGGGCCAACAGCGGGGGCCAGGAATCAGTGCTGGGCAGGTTCCAGTAGGCTGCTCAGGGGCGTGATGCTCAGTGCACAGTGCAAATAGGCAGGAAAGAGGGGAGAGGTTGTGATGTGTGGAGCTAATAGGGTTATGGGAAAGAGGAGAGTGAAACGGGAGCCAAAAACAAACAAGCAAACAAAGAAAAAAAAAGAATGCTAAGGGAGATTGCCATTGGAATGGATAGATGAGAAACTGAGAAATGGAGGAAATCAAAAAGGAAAAAAAGAAAGAAAAAATAACTAGATAAAAATTTGGAAAATATAAAAAGAAAAAAAGGAGTCCCAGAGTCCCACCGATGGGGCTGCTAAGACTAGGGAAGTCGCTCCAAGGCTACGCAGTATAGTCTGGCTAGAGGGGATATAGATGCCACACGGCACGAGGTATTCAGGAGACAGGAAAAGAAGATAAGTGTAGAGAGACGAGAACCGAGCAATGGAGAAAGACAGAAAGGGAAAAAGAGAAAAAAGGAGAAAAAAAAAGAAAGAAATGCCCCCAGGAATCTCATCTATGCAGCTGTGCAGATTGGGGGAGTTGCTCCTATGCTGTGCTGTGCAGCCCAGCTAGAAGGGGCTCTGAAGCTGTGAAAAGAAAAAGAAAACAAACAAAACAGAACAAAGCAAAACAAGGGAAATAAAAGCCCCAGGGCTCCCATCTGTGTGGTGTCACAGGCTGGGGAAGTGGTTCCCCAGCTGAGCATGGCTTCACAGCCTTTCAAGAAGAACCAAAGATAGCACACGGAGGCAGGTATTCCAGAGAAAGGAGGGGGACCTGGTAGGAGGCACAGAAGAAACCAAAAGAGATGAAAAAAACCAACACCAGCTTAGGGGCCCAGCCAGTGTGGGCAGGGCAAATGGAAGCAGCCTAAGGCCAAAGCAATTGCTTCCCAGCCAAGAAACCGCAGCTGGTGGGAAACAGAGGAAGCTGGGGGTAGGGGGAGGAGTAAGGGAGGGGTTAGGAAAGCATACATCGCTTCCTACTGGGTGCTCTGTCTCCTGCTGGGAACTTTGTGAAGCTGCTTTCTCGTACTCCCTGTCCGCTGACCTCTGACATAAAAAAAAAAATCCAGGTGGCATGGACGCTGTACTTCCTGGCCAGCCAAGCCACTACAGCTAGGCAGAAAGCTTGGTGGTAACAATGTGCGTATAGATTTTTGTAGCAGAAACTAACTTGAACTGTAAACTTTCACTTAAAGCACAATTAAAAAAATTTTTTTTAATTCTACCGTGGCTCACATTACATTTCTTTCTGCTGTGCTGCTCTAAGCAGCATGATGCGAGGATGGAGCACCAATTTTGGATTCAGAATCCCAGCTCCCTGAGTGACCTTGAGCTAAAAAAAAAAAAAAAATTTTTTTTTTTTTTTTTTTTTTTTTTTTTTTTTCTAGCTCCCCAAATTTTCTAAGCCTCAGCTTCCTTATCTATAGAAAGGGGGCACTAACACCACCCTGTTTGACATACTGTATTTGGGGACATAAACACATAGTATGTCCTCTAGATGGAGCTAGCACTATTGAAGCGTACCATCTGTGCTCAGGCTCGTGGCCAGCATCCCACCTGTCCTTTCCCTTACCCCATTCTTCCAGCTTGGAACACCCCCTTCTTTTTCCTGGATAGCCCCTCCCTGTTCCCAGGAAGCCCTCCCTGACTGCCTTCTACTCACTCTCACCTTCATCCGTTCCCAGGGACAGAACAGCTGCTCAGGGCTAGACCCTGCATTGGAGACAGGAAGCCAGAGGCCAGCCGGAGAGCTGGACACACTCAGATACTCCAACTCCTGCTCTACGACAGACATCTGCGCAGAGGTGAGGGCAGGGCCCAGTCTTCTGGGAGGCCAGCTCAGCCCTCAGCAACCGTCTCTGGGCACCTGTGAGCTTTCCAGCATCTCTGGGCCCAGGCTGCTGGGTCATACCACAGTGAACTCAAAAGACACGGTCCATTACTCGCAAGGGAGATAGGCCAATGACCACAAATAGTTACTCAAATAATAAGTTAGTTCCAGTGGTGGTGTATGCTGGAAGAAAAAGAAGGGGGTGCTCTGAGAATGTTTAACAGGTGACCTAACCTGGCTTAGAAACCTGGGGAGCTTTCCTGAGGAACAACACTGGATGGAGACCTGAGGGATGTGCTGGTGGTGTCTTATCCAGAGGAAGTGACGGTGGGGGGGCGGGAACATTCTGGGTGATGAGACACAGAGGTGGGGGCAGACCACACAGGGCTGGGAGATCGACCACAGGAAGCATTCTGTCCTTTAGTGCTGTGGAAAGCCATTAAAGTCTTTAAGTGGGGGTGACAGGCTATGAGTTGCCTTCTTAAATGAGCATGCAGTGGTCAGAACGGATGGGTGGGGCTGGGCAAGGAGGGAAGCAGGTAGGCTGGGAAGAAATGCGAGGTCTGGAGCAGTGTCCACGAAAGCAACAGGTTCCCTCTGTGGTCTGGATGCAGGATTGGCAGCATCAGATGCTTGGACCTGAGAGTAAGGGAAACAGCATTTGAGGAAGTGCCCAGACTTAGAGAAGCCACAGGGTACTCATAGGGGTGCTGTTTTCTGATAAGAGGGAGGTTGGGGGAAGGGAGGTTTCCCAGCCAGACCTGGATTTGCTGGGTACCAGAAGGGGCCATGACCTCAATACTGCCCACAGAGCCCCTGCATTTCAGGAAGGGGTAGTGGTACAAGGAGGTTCTTTCTGCAGCTGAGAGATCCAAGAAAGACAAAGGACCTCTGCTGGCAGGATGGGGAGGGCCTGGGGCTCAGCGTCCACACAGCCGCCCAACACCCAACAGCACTGTCTCTGAAACTAACTGCCAGCTCACCCCCGCCCCCGCCAACCCTGCTGGAGGGTAAAACCCCTCCAGCACCAGAACCACATTGGTGGAGCCAGAGCAGTGCCAAGTTCTCCACCTTCAGAGTCAGGGGCCATGAACGGTGCATCCAAATCTCTGTCTTCAGGTGTCCACAGGTTCTGGAAGGTGGGCAAGACGAATTCTCTGTGACCCCAAGGGGAACTGGGGAAGTATAGGAGCTCAGCCATCACCCAAGACAAGGATGGTCCTTGCTGTTGTTCCTACCACTAACATTAACAGTAATGATAGTATGGTTTGAGACCTTTTTCTGGCTGCCTTGCCAGTGCACATGTTAATGTCTTCACAACAACCCAGTCTGGCTACAGACATGCCCTCATTTTACAGCTGAGGCAGTTGGGGCCCAGAGGGGTGCGGTGACTTGTCTGAGGCTGTGCAGCCAAATGCCGGGGCAAGACTCCGTAAGATGTAGTGGGCTCTCTGTCACCAGAGAGATGACAGGATAGGTCTCAATAAACACGTCTTCAGGTTTTTCCTGTTACACTTTAGGACTTGTTTCCCACCCCCTGAAAATCAGTGCATTTTAAATTTTCTTTGCAGACTTTTTATTCTTTTAATCACTCAATCCTCCACTTGCCAATGAGCCTCAACAGTGGGCCAGGCTGCGGGCTGTCCACCCAGAGGAGACCACAGTGAGTCAGGTGGGCTGAGGACCCAGCCTGCAGTGTGGAGACCATTCTGGTGGAGAGTTGTAGTCGGGGGGAGCCCAAAGGGAATATCTTTGCCAGCCTGGTGGTGATCCGGGAACCCTGAAGGGTGAGAGACATTAGCCAGGTGATGGGAATTGGAGGGAAGGCAAGTTTCAGATGGAGGGGACTGATGAACAGGGTTCAGAAGCAAAAGTGCCTGGTGCACATGAGCTGCTGCTCATCGCTGATGGTGGCTGGTGTGGTGAGTATGGCACTGAGAGAGGGGTGACAGGGAAGGTGAGGGATGTGGCCAGAGGTGGTCAGATGGCTTGTGGAAGGCCTTTCTCCCCAGTGTCACCATGATCCTGAGGAGTGGTTGGCCAGCAAGATGTGGTCAGATGGGGTTTGGCCCAGATCTCTGGCAGCTGGAGTTGATCAGGTAAAGCCAGGCCTGTGGCCCAGCTGTTAGCTGCTGGAATGGTCCAGGCCAGCAATGACAGTGGCCTGCATACCCTGTCACACTGTAGCTGTAACTCTCCTTTTATGTAGTTGGCAGCTGTCCTGTTCAATGGTCCACCCTGGGAGGGAAGGGCTGTAGGGACATTCTGGTTTACAAGTCTGTCCACCCAGCATTAGTGTAGGGCCTGCACATACAGGCTGTCAGGAGGTACTTGGGAAATGATGGAATCGGAGTGTGGGGCACGGAGCGGGACCTGGGCCTGAGGGCAGGCTTCTCCCAGGGTCTACGGGTAGACTTTGGACCTAGAGCAACGTAGCATATTAGGGTTTTAGGAAGGTTCCTCCAGCAGTGGCCACCTGGCTCTGCTGACAGAGCTCCTTTCTGCCTCCCCAGGAGCTGTGAGGATGGCGCACCTGCTGGGCAGCCAGGCCTGCATGGACAGCCTGCGCAAGGACCTCACCGATCTGCAGGGTGCCATTGTGGATGTGTTCTCCCGTGCCGGGCCTGTGCACTTCCCCTCCTGGAAGTTCCCCGACCGTATGGCCTGTGACGTGGACATGGTGGCCCTGTTGGAGCACTATGACTATGTGCCCAGTGACCCGGAGTTCACGCAGCTATCCCATGTTGTGCTGCTAGAGCTGGTCATTGACAGGTGAGAGCCTCAACCAAACCTGGGTATCTCAGGGTGCTGGCATGTGCCCCTTAAAACTGTAGCAGCCACAGGAGCCCCTCCAGAGGAGGTGATGACAGTCCCCATTGACTGAGCACCTGTCAGGGCCAGATGGGAGCTCAGAGCTCTCCTAGTGATCTCCCACTTCAGTTCCGTTCAGTCCCATTTTATTATCTTTATTTTATATATATATTTTCTAATTTATTTAACGGATCGTGTTGTTGTTGTTAGGTGCCATTGAGTCGATTTCCACTCATACTGACCCCATGTGAAAGAGCAGAAATGTGTCATAGCGTTTTCTTGGCTATAAGCTTTTCAGAAGCAGATTGCCAGGTCTTTCTCCCATGGAGCTGCTAGGTGGGTTCGAACTGCCATCCTTTTGGTTAGCAGCCGAGTGCTTAACGTTGCACCAGCAGGGCTCCTTTAACAGACCTTAGATACACAGAATTGGATAACCCTAACTCCTGGTTCATGACCAATGTTAATCACTGGTCTACACATAAAAAAAAAAAATTTATAGCCCTTTTTTATTTAATTTTCTATTTAATATTTTATTTGATTTTTTATGTAACTTTCACAGTTGTGAACGCACCACCCACCCAACACGGGAACCAACAGTTTAGCAGTGACTTCTCTTTCGCTGTTCACCACGCCCTACCTTTCCATGGCTTTCTGAGAGGGTCCCACTCTCCTGTGGTTATTGCTTTGCCTTTGTGTGTGTTGAGCTGTGTATCCAGTGGCATGCTGTTTAGTATTAGTTGTTCTCATTTTCTTCTTTATAAAAACGGCATCATACAGCATGTGGTCTTGTACCACATGTGAAATTGTGTACTACAGATTAGTAAGTAAGCACGAGTAAGTCCGTGAGTACCTTGCTTACTGGGTAGCTGGGAACACTCGAGAGGCTGGAGCAGACAGGCTCAAAGGATTGACTTACACTCCAGAAGCTCTGATGTAACCCAGCAGCATGTCCAGGTGATATTGGGGGCTCTGGGCTTCTTTCCTCATCTGCGAAATGGTGGATGCTCATTGCTCTGATAACTAGTACCCCTCAGGAGGCTGTGTTGCCATAGAATGTAGGGCAAGTGACATCACCTCTCTAAGCCTCTGTGTCCTCATCTGTGAAATGGGGATAATAGTAAGTCTTGCCTCAGGAGCAATGAGATGGTGCCTGTGAAGGCCTTGGATGCTGGCTGATGCACAGCCAGCACTTGGCACGTGACGGTCATCATCAGTGACTCTGTGGCTTGATGGGTGGAGAGAGCCCGGCCTGGGAGGGAGGTGCCAAGGGCTCCAATCCCAGCCCCGTTGCCAAGTTGTTGTATTATCTAGGGGAGTCCCCTTCCTTCTCTGGGCCTCAGTGGCCTTGTTTATAGAATGTGGAGTGGACTGGTGCTCTCTGAGGCACTGTCTGGGCCTGACTTCCCTCCACCCCTCCAGCTCCTGCTGGGCTCAGAGCAGAGATCACGCTTCCTGGTCCTTAGCCCCCACCCCCAGCTCACAGGGAGTTGCCAGCCACACTATTGTCCCTGTAACTGCTCCTGGGGGTTTTGTGTGTTGGGGACACCACAGCTGCCACTTGGAGTTTCCATCCCAGGCTGTTTTTCCTGGCATCTTGCGGCTACACTATTCCCTCTTCATGTCACACGGCCAGACACAGGATTGTTTTCCTAACTCCTCGCTGGCCCTGCTGGGAAGAGGCCATTGGATTCTATGCTATCATTTAACATGGTCATCAGCCTTCCACCTCCTGGGGGCTACAACCCAGGCTCCCTGTGCTCAAAAACTGTTGTTGTTTTTGTTAGCTGCTATTGAGTTAGCCCCCGACTCATGGCGTCCCCACGCACAACAGAGTGAAACGCTGCCCAGTCCTGCACCATCCCATCACTGGTTGTGGATCAGACCGTTGTGATCCATAGGGTTTCCACTGGCTGATTTTTCCAAAGTAGATTGCCAGGACTTTCTTCCTATTCTGCCTTAGTCTGGAAGCTTCCCTGAAACCTGTTAAGCATTAGAGCAACACAAAAGCCTCCACTGACAGACAGGTGGTGGCTGCACATGAGGTGCGTTGGCCAGGAAGTGAACCTGGTTCTCCCACATTGAAGGCAAGAATTCTACTGCTGAACCACCAATAACACCCTAATAAAATGGTGGGGGCAGACAGGCAGCACAGATGGGGGAGGGACCTGCCTGAGGACAGAGAAGCCAGGGTTAGCATTGTGAGGCCTGAAGGAGCCCTTGGTATGAAAGCACCATTTGTAACCTGTGAGGAGCTGGGCATGTGTGAGCACAGAACATGCCTTCCTTCTCCATGGCTTTGCACATGCCCTTCCCTCTGTGAGGAATGCCCCTCCCACCCACTTCCTGGTCTGGCCAAGACGTCCTTATCCTTCAAGGCCGAGTTCACTTGTCCTCTCCTCTGTGAAGCTGTCACTGATGTGAGCACACCCATTCCCACCCCCTGCCCACATCTGGCTGAGTTAGTGGAACCTCCTCTGGGCCCCCGTGAGTTTGCAGGACTCTTGGCAGAGGCCGGGTCTGAGACCCAGACAGATTGGGTGCCCTGAGGATGGGGCCATGGTGAAGCATCTCAGGAGCCTGACTCTGGCGCAGAGTGTAGCATTTAAATGGAGTTAAGACTGAGGAGGAAGGTAACACCAGCAGCTCAGCAGTCTCCAACTGTGAGGAGCTGTCTGTCTAAGCAGACAGATCGCTCCGTCCTTCTTCCCCATCCCTCAGAACAGGCCAGGACCAGAGCCTCACAGTTAGCGTCTCTGCCTCTAATTTGGAATTTCAAGGTTGGGTAGAGACCTGCTTATCTTCTCTCTACAGCTCCATTGTCACAGAGCAGCTTGCCCTGTAGCAGAACCTCCTGAACTAGGCCCAGGGGCCTGTACATGTGCCCCTGCCCTGCTCTCCCCACCCTGTGGCTGTGAGTAGGCTCTGGACCATGTGATAGAAGGCAGCCATGTACCCAGTGCTTTCCAAGTACTTAGGGTACAACTGAGTCAAGACCAGGCCTGGTCTTGAAGCTCTCTGGAGAGCCCCAGTCCAGTGAGGATCAGCCAAACAGAAGTGCTGCCACCAGGAGGTGCAGAAGAGGCCACTGAGAGAAGTCTGGGAGCCAAGAAGGGCTTCCTGGAAAAAGTGACCCTGGCTGGGCTGACCTCTTCAAGTCCCTCATGCCTGGGCCAGCCCTTAGAGCCAGAGGCATGTGGTTCTGTGATGTGCTGGCCTCAGCCCCAGCTTGCCCTGGCATCTCTGTCCACAGGCTCCTGCTGCTGCTTCAGAGCTGTGCAAGCTACCTAGAGAATCTCAGCTCAGAGCAGACCATGCCCCCGGGCCAGGCCTCAGGGCCCTGCATGTCTGTGGGGCTCACAGTGCGGCGCTTCTGGAACACCTTGCTGGGGGTGGGCATGCTCTACCAGCAGGCAGCTCCCCAGGTGGGTTGGCCCCAGCCCTATCCCCTCCCTCTGGTCCCGGCTGGTATCCGTATGTGCTCACCCTCCTGGCCACCCTGCCCTAGCCTCCTAGCACACCATTGTGGGCCCCTGTATTCTGCACTGGGTCCCTACTGTCCATCAGCTACAGTATAAATTCTGGAGCCTCACAAGCCAGTGTAGCACAGTGGTTAAGAACACACACCTTGAAGCATGTCTGGGCTACCTGGCTCAGCTATTTATGCTGTGAAACTTTGGGCCTCAGTTTGTTCATCTGTACAATGGGTACATCCTTATCCCTGAAGACATTGTGGATGATACTGTAATATGAACTCACATCTACTACAGGTTATTCTGTAATCTCACAACCACCCAGTGAGGGAGGACCCAACTACCTTTAGTTTTAGGAGGAAACTAAAGGTGAGAGCAGATTTGGTGACATAAGAAAGCCTGTTAACCAGCAGCTGTTACTATCACTGTCGCCTTCCCAGTACCAGGCATAAAATTGCATCAAACCTACAGGGCAGCTTGGAAAAGGCCCTGGCTTAGTAATTTGTGGGAGCAGGAAGGAGGGAAAGGTTCCCTCTCTCTCATTCGCGTTGGTGTCAGATAGCATCAGGCAGGCTGGTCACCTCCTAGGCCTGTCTACCTCACCTGCCTTCCTTTTCTTTTTCTGATCACAGAAAAGGGCAAACCAGGGGGAGACCCCCACCTCCAAGCCCACAGCCAAGGGTGAGCCAGCCAGGAGCCCTGAATTTGTGACTGCCAAGTTCATCAAGCCTCCTTCCCCAATGCCAGGCTTGTCCCAGACCTGCCAAGAGTCGGACACCATCCCTTCCAGGGTCTCCTTGCAGTGTCCAGCCAGAACTGCTGAGAACACCAGGAGTGTCTACTCCCAGACGGTTGAGACGGCCCTAGTGCCCTGTGATGCGTGCACCAGCGTCCAGGGCAGCTTGCAGGAGGTGGGCAAGGTGGTCATCAGCCTCTGTCAGGGCCAGAACCTACCCTCGTCTTTAGACCAGTTCCAGCAGCTGGTGCAGGACAGCATGGGGCTCAGGCCACTGCCAGCCGCCACTGTGGGCCGCTGGGTGGCAGAACAGAGCAAAGACCTGATGCGCATCAGTAAGCATGTGGGGGCCCTTGCTCAGCTTGTCGGGCCCCTCAGAGCCCAGCTGGAGGAGGCCGAGGGGCAGAAGGATGGACTCAGGAAGCAGGTGGACGAGCTGGGGCAGATGCTGCAGCAGGAGCAGGAGGTGCGGCGGCAGCAGGCAGAGGAGGCTGAGCAGCGCCTGGTGGAGTGGAAGTGTGACAAGCAGCAACTGCTTGCAGGTCTGTGCCCCAGAGGCCAGATCCTTAGTGGCCCAGAGGCTCTGCCACAGTCTTAGCGGGGGCTTTCCCGAAGCAGACCCTAAGACAGGGCTCCTAGTACAAGTAGTATGCGTGAGAGGACGGGGAAACCTGGGCTGGGGAGTGGGGAAAAGAGACAGGGAAGGAAGGCAGCAACAATGGGTACATTTACGAGGCCCATCACATTGTGAGCAATTGGAGCTGCATCCCACTGGGGAACACTGAGACTGTGGAGAGCACATGCCTCAGAGTTACTCTGCCAGAGGGATGAGGGCACTGGGGTGTTTATCCACATACTCCTACTAGTCAGTGAGGATTACTCCTGGGGCAGTGATCCCTTAGCATTTCCAGCCAAGCAGAGCAGCCTCTGCAGGTTGGCAAAAGCCATCAGGCAAAGAGATACGGCTATTGGAATGGGAGGTTGGCCAGTGCCCACTGATAGATTTGGGTAAGTCACTGCCCTCTCTGAGCCTCACTGTCATTCTCCATGGAGAATACTGAGGCCAGAGAGGTGTAGAGACATGGCAGCCAGCCAGTAAGAAGCAGAGTAGACGGGCCTAGCTCTCCTGGCACTGTCCCAGAGTCCTCCTACAACCCTGCGCAGCCCCTCGACAGGGCTATGGCTGCCTCCCCACTGCAGGGTGTGCGGGGCATGAAGGTAGCCAGCCGGGCCCAAGAGTGTCTCTGAAGGGCCTCTCTTGGCTGCTGTAGAAACAAGTGACCTAAAGAAGAAGGTGGCAGTCCTGGAGGGGGAGCTGAAGCAAAAGCAGGAGTCCACACAGGCTATAGGTAAGGAGCCACTGTTTGTTCCCTGGGCTTATAGGGCAGATGTAAAAAAGGAGCCACAAAGGAGGGTATGTACCGCTTGGTCACACTGTTGGGTGAGGGCCCGAACTAGAGTGTCACCTCTTCCCCAGAGAGTGCCTCCCATTTTCTAAACCCCCTGAGGCAGGATTTAGAGCCCTCACTTGCCCTGGATGAAAGGCAGTGCTGGGACTCACACCTAGTGCTCTCCTACCCGAACCGTTCTCACACCTGGTCAATCCCGCAGAGGTAAAGGCCCAGCAGCTGCAGGAGGAGGCAGAGCTCCGAGTGGCAGCTGAGAAGCAGGTGCAGCAGCTGGAGGGGCAGGTGCAGCTGCTGGCGGGGCGGCTGGACGGGGCCAGCCAGCAGATCCGCTGGGCCAGCACAGAGCTGGACAAAGAGAAGGCCCGCGTGGACAGCATGGTCCGCCACCAGGAGGTGAGGCCAGGTGCCCTTCTTGCCCCCTGGATGCCTACCACGTGGGCTTTAGGGAGAGAGGCTCCACAGGCGTGGAGGGGGCCCATCTGGGCAGGGCACCCACTCCCCAGTACACAACCAAAATTGGGGTTGACTCACCTTTATGGAGGTCCTTCCCTGAGCTAAATGTGGAGGGATGGTGACCCAGGGACCAGTAAGGCCAGGTGAGGCCAGGACCAGCAGAGGTGTCATAAACAGCTCTCCTACCAGATGACTGGTTGGACCAGGGAAAGTGCTGCAGGGTCCCAGAGCAGGATGGCCATGTCTGCTTGTTGGAATCCAGAAAGTTTCTGGGAGGAGGTGGATGCCAAAGGCTGGTGGTTGGGCCATCAGCCTGAGGAAGTATGAGGAGGGCAGAGCATGAGCCACAGCCCAGGGCCCAGGTGCTGCTGTGCCCCCATGTACAGACAAGGCACAAGGCAGCCAGAGGTCCCATAGCTTCCTTGTTCCCACACAGCTGGCCCATCCCTGTGGGCCTCACAGCCTCCCTGGCCCCTCACCCTCCTCAGTCCCTGCAGGCCAAACAGAGAGCCCTGCTGCAGCAGCTGGACAGCCTGGACCAGGAGCGTGAGGAGCTGCGGGGCAGCCTGGATGAGGCCGAGGCCCAGCGGGCCCAAGTGGAGGAGCAGCTGCAGAGCCTGCAGAGCGAGAGGGAACAGGGGCAGTGCCAGCTCCTGGCCCAGCAGGTGGGGGCAGGGTGAGGGCATGGGTGTGTGCCTCCCTCCAGCCAGCTGAGTGCATACGGGCCTGTCCCACGCCCATGTGTGTATGTGTCAGGGGTCGGGGGTGTACCTGGGGATCCAGGCGTGAGCCTTCTGCTGCCCTAGGAGCTGCTACAGAGCCTGCAGTGGGAGAAGCAAGGCCTGGAGCAGGCAACGACGGACCTGCGACTGACCATCTCGGAGCTGGAACGGGAGCTCCTGGAGCTGAAGGAGCGGGAGCGGCTGCTGGTGGCTTTCCCGGACCTGCACAGGCCCCTTGAGGCCCAGATCCAAAGTAGGGGCCCGGGGATATTGCAGAGGGCTCACCTGGGCAGGATGCTGCAGTGGAAGCCACAGACCAGAGGAGAGCAGTCAGCAATGCGGCCCCCTGGGTAGGAGGGACCTGACCCCTGGGCCCCGTGACACACAGGGGCTTTACACCATCTGAATCCTCTACGTGGATGGGGAAACAGCAGCCCAGAGAGGCAAGGCGACTGCCAATGGTCATGCAGCCGAATTCAGACACAGGTCTCTGCCTCTGAGGCCCATGCTCCTGACCACACCAACGCTAGCCTTCACTCAGCCTCCTTGTGTCTCCCTTTCTGGCATCTTGTCAAACCACACCACAGGCCCAGCTCCAGGGGTATACCCCCAGGGCTGTCTGGTGTCCTTGAATCCCATGACAGACAAGTGCTAGGCATCCGTCTTGGCACAGGACTGGGTACCAGGCAACCTGGGTTCTTGTCCCAGGTCCTCCAGCCCTGTAGTGCTGAGCTCCCTCATGGTAGAGTAGGGTGAACCCATCATCAGAGCTGTCAGGAAGATCCACCACGGTTTAGTGGCCATGGTAAGTTATCCTCCTGACTGTGGACTGCATGCCAGGCCCATCTGTTGCCCTCACAACCGCCCTGTGAGACAGATAGCAGCTGCTTTCTAAAGATCAGGAAGCCAAGAACCAGAGAGGGCAGCAACCTGCTCATGTCTGTGGTACCATGAGCTGGAAGCACCCACCACCACCAAAGCAATGGGAAAAATTGCTGAATCCCGTGACTCACAGATTCTGAGTCTGACTCTGTCTGACCTTGGAGAGCTCACTCTGTCTCTGTGGCCCTCCGGAAACAAAGTGTGGGAAGAGACCCATTCCCTTGCTTAGGCCCCACCCAGCTTAGATTCTACAGTGCTGTGGTCATCTTCCTGCTGGGTGGGAAGAGGGAGGCAGAGTCTTGCGAGAGGGTCAGGTGGGAGGTCCAGGGACTGGCCCTGCCTAGCTCCCCTGTGCCTGCAAGCCACCCACCCAAGGGGCACGCAAATGGGTATGTCTGCTCTCTGAGGTCCTTTCCCATCTGGTGCAAGAGGCAGGCCTGGTGGGGTGGGGTTCCAGATAGTGTGTGCCCCACAGGCTCTGGCAACGTCACGGACGACATGGAGAGGCAGGTGCAGGCCAACAGCATCCGCATCCGGGTCCTGCAGGAGGAGAACGGGAGGCTCCAGGCCATGCTGTCCAAAATTCAGGAGGCAGCCCAGCAGGGGGGCCTCAAGGTGGGCAGCCCGGCCCCCAACCTGAGAAGGTGGGCCCCCAGTGACCTGGAGGAGGCTCCCCACCGAGCAGAGCTTATCACACTCCACCCTGGGAACCTGTCAGGCTCTCATCCCATGGGGCTTTAGGCTGGGCTTCTGTGAAGCTGCCACATGTCTTCCGCTTATACAGAAGGCATAAGGAGAGTATGGGCCCATTTATTCCCGGCTCCAAATCCTTCTTCGTAGCCCTTCGTACCTTTATTCCACGCTAATCAGGAGCTGTGTTGGAAAGCAAACCTCCTGACACTTAATGCCTGTGGCTTAGGATGGGCCCTGGAAGCTTCCCAAACTCTGCCCCTTGGTGGAAGGGGTTGTGAGTTCGGGCTCATGCTGTCCACCACCTCTAACTATGTCACCGTCTCTGTAAAGTGGGGAGGGGACTATTGGGTCTCTCTGACCGTGGCCTTCTTTACAGCTGATCCCCCAGGACCAGCTCTGGTCCCCTCTCACTAAGGGAACCCCAGGAACAGCACGCCCAGCCCGGAGAGCCTCCCCAGGGTGAGTGAGGCTTTTGCCAGAGGTAGCAGGTGGGGTGGGTGGTCCAGGCTCACTCACAGGGGGCTCCTGTGGTCTGATCTTCCCACAGGTCCCTGGGCAGGCGGCCCCCACCTGGCAGCAGGACAAGCAGTGCAGGCAGGACCCTGTCAGGCCAGTCCCGAACATCCCTATCTCAGCAGCCTGGCAGCCGGCCCAGCAAGTCCTCCCTGGAGGATGTGCCTCACTCAGCCATCTGCTCCCAGAACCCTATCCACGCCTTGGCCAGGCTGAGACGGAGACTCTCACCCTGCCGGGGCCAGGCCAGCTCTGCACACCAGCCCCAGGAGCGACCTATGTAGCCTGCTGCGGCAGCGGGGCTCAGTGGGGGCAGGTGGCTAGCAACCCACCCAGTACAATAAAGCCCCAGCCACCTGCCCACTGTGATCTTGGTCTCACAGCACTAGCCTCTTGGGTGGGGGCTGCTGAGTGCCAGCCACATGGGTCATTGGCCAGCAGCACAGTCCTGGCACACTGTGGGCCCACAGCAAATGGCAGCTTCCTGCCTCCTGACAGGAGACAGGAGAGGAGAACACACAGAGGGCGGAGAGAAGCTTCTAGCACTTGGGTAAGGTGAAGGACAGTCTTTCCTCATAGCAAGGGCCAAGTGGGAGACATGGACTCTGATCTGTACCAAGTGAGAGGAGATGCAGGGTGGGGGAGGGCCAGGGGATGGGAAAGCAGCTGCCGAAGAGGGTCTGACAAGGTTGTCTGAGGCCAGGGAGGCATCAGAGGCTGCCACCCTGGCTCTGGGCTCATGGAGGCCAGCAGGGCAGTGATGCCTTCCCAGCCCCAGCTCTGAGGCCTGGGGAAGGGACATTAAGGATCTAAGGAAGTCAGCCCTCTTTAATAGAGAACTCCCACCTCCAGAAAATGGTGAGAAGAAAAGGTTTCTCTAAATCCTGGACATCAGATCCCCAGGAGGCCAATGAGGGCAGGGCAGGGTCTTGCCCAGCCAGAGAGGTGGACACCACAGCCAGCTCTGGCTTTTCTGGGTCCCTTGGGGTCCACCCTGCCACTGATGTCACTGGCCACACCAGTCCACTTTATTGCCTCAAGTTACCTCATCTGAGAAAAACAGGCTCTAAGACCTTGCTGAGGCTTTCTGAGGGTGAGCACTCCCAGTTGAAATTTTCCCCTAGTGAAGCAACCTGGTGCAGCACCTCAGTTCACAGAGAAGGGTCAGGAGGGGTGATGTGTGTAGCTGAGCTGGCACAGCCGAGGTCTGCCTAACCGGCTTCAGTGGAGTCCAGGGGTTCCTGAGGGAGGCTGATCACTGGCCCAGCCCTCACAGGTGAAAGCCAGGGTGCCTGTGCCCAGGTCCAGGTGAAGGCTGGCTCCTCTCTCAGGCCTCCACCTACTTGGCATCCATTAATTAGCTAAGAGTTCTGCAGGTCAGCAGTCTGGTCCTGTGTAGCTGGGTTCTCTGCTCAGGGTCTTAGAAGGCTGAAATCAAGGTTATCTGCAAGGTTGCATTCCGATCTGAAGGCCCTGGGGACAAATCCACTTCTAAGCTCATCCTGGTTGTTGGCAGAATTCAGATCTTTGCAGGACCTGACTGAGGGCCCTATGTCCCTGCTGGCTGGCTTTCAGCTGGGGGCAACTCTTGGTACCTAGAGGCCATTCACATTCCTTGCCATGTGGGCCCCTCCATCTTGAAGTCAGCAAGTTTCTCACACGTTGAATCCCCTTATGTTTCAAATCTGACTTCCTTTTCTTCCATCAGCTAGAGAAAACCCTCTGCTTTTAAAGGGCTTGTATGATTAGGTCAGGTCTACTTGGATACTTGCCTTACTTCAGTACCATATAAAATAACTGAACCACAGGAGGAAAATCCGTTACATTCACAGTTCTAGCGATTACACAGGATGTGAGCACAAAGTGGGGTGGAACGTTTTGGGGGCTATCATAGAATTATGCCTCCCATAGGCAGTAGAGCCCAAGGTAACTTTTTATCTTAAAAAATACACACAGATTTTCTATTTTATGTTAAAATATATCCACGTTTAATATTAAACCTTCCCCACCCCAGATCTTCCCTAAAAAAACCCGATGCCCCTGGGGAATGCACCAGTTATCCTGTGGCTTCAGGGATCCCGGCTGGCCCATGTAGCTCTGACTGAGAGAGATCAGGATTGGACAGTCTCTAAAGCCCCTGGTCCCAGCCAGGCCCGGGGAGGGACACACAGCGGTGTCTGTGGCTGGGGGCAGCAGGCAAAGTGAGGACTCTGGGTCTAACATCACAGCTTGGACTGAGGTGTATCCTGAAAGATGGTCAGGCCAGGGTGCCCCGAAGGCCAGAAAGTTCCTTCCCCAACCCATGCCCCAATAAATAAACACAAAATACTGTAGCCTCAGCCTCCAGGGACACCCTAAAAGGTAGGCCAGAGAGCCCCCAATCCTTGAGAGCAGCTGTACTATCCCTCACCCTCTTACCCAGGCCTCTGCCTGGGTGCTGAGGAGCTGCCTGTGAGGAGGGCAGGCAAGAAGCCCCAGAATTGCAGAGAAGGGCCCCCAGCAGCCTCTCTTCCTGGACTGGCTGGTCTCAGCCCTGCATCCTGCTTGGGGATGTGGCCCCACCTTCCCAGTGTGGACACAGCAGGGTACCCTGCCCCTCATCAGGGGAGGGGCCCTTTGTCCCACCCACAGGGACCTCTGTCCTGTGCACCCTGCTGTCCTGTTCCAGGAGCCCAGGTTGAGGGCCAGGGTACAGGCAGGCAGCTAATCATCTGAGTAGTGGTTCCCTGTAGGGGCAGGAAGAGAAAGAGCAGGGAGACAGGCATCAGGCAGGGCCCAGGTGCCATCAGCCGAGGGCCCCTGCCCCTACTCACCCAGCACGTTGAATTTGCACAGTGGGCAGGTCTGCTGGAGCAGCAGCCAGGGGTCCACGCAGTCTCGGTGGAACTCGTGCTTACAGGGCAGTACCCGGAGCCACTGTGCCGGGGGCAGGGAGGGGGTCCTCAGGCCACAGGGGCAGGACTCCAGTGAGGGTGTCTTTTTCTGTGCCCCACACCTGAGCTGGAAACAAGCCCCCAGTGGCCTGGCCTGTCCCCTCCCCGCCATTCCATAGCCCTGGCGCCTAGGAGCGAATCTGGAGAAGGGTCTGGTTGGGGTGGTTGAGGTCTCTGGAGGAAAATGGGGGACATCACTGGTCAGTCAAGGGCTGGTCTCTACCCAGGGCACTAACCTGCTTGTGGCAGAAGTGGTCCAGACACACAGCACAGGTCTCAGCGCCCGGCTCCAGGAGGCCCTGTGCTGCCCTGCCCAGACGGCAGCGCCGGGTCTTGAGGGATGCCAGTCTCTGTACCACACGGCGCTTGAACAAGTCCACCTGTGGGAAAGGGGCAGGTACAGTCTCTCTGGCAGGAAAGCTGGGGGTGGCCGGGGCTCCCGTGGGCTCCCACCTGGCCTCCAGGCTCCCGCTGGCTCTGCCGCGACGCCTGCCGCTGGGCCTGGACCACAAGGCCGGTGCACAGGAGCATGGCCACCAGCAGGATGGCATTCCACAGCTGCTGCAGGGGCTTCTGGGGAGGGGACCGGGGTTGTCAGGGCCTGTGGCTGCCCTGCACTCTTTCCCCAGTGAAGTCCATCCCCATGGCACCAAGGACCAGGCCAGCAAGTGCACCAAAGGTTCTGCATCCCCGTGTGCTCCCAGCTTCCTCTTCTGCCAGCTCTGTGCCTCCCACACGTGAGACCCTCAGGTCTGCTCCCAGCTGCCTTCTTCCTATCCTACACATCTCATTCTCCTACCCAGGAGACCAAATCTGTTCCCAGCCCAGGCCTCTCCTGAGCAACAAACCCTGTATTTCTGTACATATGAAAGCTTCTATCTGGCAGCCCCAGAGCCTCCCCCACCCAGGACCTTGCACTTCCTCCTGGTCTCTCAGTGCCCACCACCACACCCCAACCAAGCCAGGAATTTGTTCCCACTCTCAGAGTGAGTCC
This sequence comes from Loxodonta africana, assembly GCF_030014295.1. Taxonomy (NCBI): domain Eukaryota; kingdom Metazoa; phylum Chordata; class Mammalia; order Proboscidea; family Elephantidae; genus Loxodonta; species Loxodonta africana. The sequence continues at coordinate 25,849,603 of NC_087360.1, read as the reverse complement.
AGCCCCGTCCTGTTGCTTCTCCTTCCTAGATCTCTTGTGCCCTCCCCGGGCCATCCCATGACCTTCCACTGCTCTGTGGTCCCCGGCCTCCACTCTCGCCTGCTCATCCCAACCTGGCAGCCAGGAGGGCCTCAACTACAAACCTGACTGGGCAACCCTGCTGGACACGCCACCCTGAGCCTGTTTCCACCCTCAGGAGAGAGCCTGAACTTGGCTTGGCCTGGCTATAGGACCTCGCCAGAGATGTGGCCCACCTCAGCTCTCCTGCTGCTGCCCTCCTCTCAGTGGCCCATGCTCCTAGCCCTTCCCACGCCTGCACCTTTCCACACACTCTTCCCTTCCCTGGCTACTGCCCTTGGGCCCCCCCTTGCTCCAAGAAGCGCTCCTGCTTGCTTCCGCCTCCCGGCCCTCCTCACACCTAACCTTGACTGTGCATTTCTCAGCTACCTACTCTCTCTCTCTGGTCTGGGGGTACCTGTCAGTCTGAGAGTACCTGCTGTTGAGAACTATGCCTGACATGGTCACAATACAGTCTTAGCGCCTCACTTAAGGAAAAGACTACTGAGAGAATACTTAAAACCTGTGGTCCCTGGATCCCTGGTTGGGCCTCAGAGTGACTGGGGGACCACAGTGACCTTGATTTCATCCCAACCATATGCAGTATGGCTGCTCAGAAATAGGTGCGGTGGAGTGAGCAGCAGCACCTCCTGGCTGAAACGTAGCTACTTGCCACAGGCACACTTCCTCAGGGTCTATAAATCCAGACCCACTGCCGTTGAGTCGATTTCAACTCATAACAACCCCATAGGACAGAGCAGAACTGCCCCACAGGGTTTCCAAGGAGTGCCTGGTGGATTCAAACTGCTGACCCTTTGGTTAGCTGCCAAGCTCTTAACCACTATGCCACCAGAGTTTCCCAGTGTCTGTGGAGATGATTAATACATGCACTTAAAAGCTTTCTGCAATCTTAATAGCTCTCTGCCATCATGTTCTTCCTCAACCAATGCTCAAGTTCAAGTACCATCAGGGGGAGGACTACGGAGTGATCTGATGTTAAAAGAGACCCCCACCCTGCTGTTAAGTGTCAAAGCCCGCTGCTCTTGCTCAGGCTTGGGGCTGTTACCAAGAGAGATCTGTGAGCCCAGCTCTCCCCTCAGTCCTGCACTCCCTTCTCCTCCTGGGCCTCTGTCCCCATCTCCCCTCCAGCTGCGGTGGTGGCACTGGCACTTACTCCAGGAAGCTGTCCTAGGCTGGGCTCAGGGGTCTTCACTATGCCCACCCCACTTCCCCCCAGCTCAGTGACAGTGTCTCTGGCCCATCTCCTCCCCGGACAAGCCCTGTAAGCCTGGGCCATGCTGAGCCAGGCTGACACAGGCAAGCCTCACCGAGTGGCCATTATAGCGTAAGTTCCCAGGGCAGGCCCACTCTAAGCCTCCATGCCTTGGGGAGACCAGAAGGTGCTGGGTGGGTGGGCCAAGGGTATGGGCAGCCTAAACCTCCACTGCAGGCCACAGAATCAGCCACCCAGGCTCAGCACATCTTGGAGCCCCTGTGTGAGGAGGAAGGGTGGAGTTGGGGAAGTCGTTTGTTCAGACCTTCCTGACCTGTGAGAGCTGCAACTCTCTGGGTTACCGGGGCCAGAGTGATGATGACCAGGTCCTGGGCCTGAGTATCAGATCCACCAGCTGAGATGCCTGCCCCAGTCGCCTTCAGACAGCAGTATGGCCGCAGCTGCTCAGCTTTGCTCTTGGTACCAGCTAGTCCACCAGGCAGACTGTGCACACTCCTCTCCAGCCTCTCTAGGCTGTCTCCCAGTCTACCTTCCAGCCTGCTCCCTTCTCTCCTCTAGCCTTTCCGCCGGCACCTCCTCAGGCCCCTCATCAGACGTCTATGGTGCTGCCCTCACAGAGGACATACACTGGGGCACCCTTCTCTTCCAGAAAGCCTTTCGCATCCCTAGTCTCAGTGCTTGTTACCCCAACAAATCTGTTCAGGCTGAGTTGCCATAGTATCTTTCATGTTCAAGTCTCTTCTTGCCTGCTCATCTTTGAGCCCTGTGAGTGCAGACACAGGGTCTCACAGGCCTTTCGTATCCTCCACAGCCTTCACATCCTTCACATCCAGCCCCATTTGTGAAACAAAACAATTTGTTGATGGCTGATTTATTCAAGTGCTTACAGCAAGAAAGATGTTAAAAGCAGTACCAGCTACCTGTTTGCTTAACACCCACTGCAAATTAAGTGCCTTGCATACCCTATCCGAGACATTCTTGTGATGGTTGTACTATCCCTGTCCACAAATACAGACAATGAGATTTACAGAGGCTGAACACTAGGCCCAAGATCATTCTGCTGAGCTTTCCAAGCCAGAATTTGTACCTGAGTTCCTGGATGGTGCAAACAGTTAAGAGCTTGGCTACTATCCAAGAGGTCGGTGGTTCAAACCCACCCAGAGGTGCCTCAGAAAAAAGGCCTGGTTATTTCCTTCTGAAAGGTCACAGCCACGAAACCCTATGGAGCACAGTTCCAGTCTAACACACACAGAGTCACCATGAGACAGAATCATCTCGACCTGACGGTCTACTGATTTGGTTCTCTGCCTGACGAGGCTGCCTCACGTTGCCCATGTCCACCGACACCTGCTGGAGGCTGCGTGCCGAGACGGGGCACATCTGCCCCACATAGGATAGATGCTCAATAAATGCTATGGATGGAACACTGTTGGACCCCCTTGATGGCAACAGATAGGCAATCCAGAGATAAGACTTAGCCCCTGCCCTTGGGAGACAAAGTCAGGCGACCCAAAACATAAACAGGAGTGGCTGTCCTAGGAGCCGTATGAAGGGCCTGACAAAGTGTGTGATTTAGAAGAGAAAGGAAGGGACTTTGTACTGAGAGCACAAGGAAGACTCTCCAAAGAAGACAGGCAGGATGAGTCATGAATGAAGGCTCTGCTACACATGGAAATGGAGATAAAGGGTGTCCGTGCTCATGGCCAAGCCCAGCCAGAGGCCCAGCAGCAGGGTCTCCAAAGGTATGTACAGGCAGCAAATGACAGGACTACGGGAGCATAGGGCAAAGAGAAGCAGGGGAGAGAAAACTAGAAAAATAGAATGTGTGCGTCAGATCAGGCGAGCCTTGAAAGCCAGGCTAAACAGTCTGAATTTTATCCTGCAGGCAATGGAGAGCCCAACGCTTCTGAGCAGAAGCAACACAACAGCAGCCAACAGTAAATGACTCTAGGCCAGGAGCCACATCGAGAACCCACGGGCATCACGACAACCCGCTGAGGTAAGAGTAGCCATCGCCAGCACCAAGACATGAAAGGCCACAGGACTTCTAAGACAAGGCCATATGTGTGGCCCACCAGTACCTCCTCTCCCCAGCCCTGTATAATACCAACACCTACCTGCTCCTGGGCACGACTGCCTCCCAGGCACACCAAGTCTTGCCAGCCACCGTAGCCATCCTTAGAGAGGCCACAAGTGGTCCAAAGGGTCAGCTTCCACTCAATGTTGGCTGACAGAGACTCTCCACTGGTGATCTCAGCAGTAGCCTGTGTCCTCCTATGGAAGAAAGAATACCACCCCAGCCATTTCACTTTGGCCCCAGGCCTCTCCTAGCCATTGCTTTTTCTACTTCTCACACAAACCTGGCCAGACACCGTAAGCCCACGGATCAGCCTATCAATCAAGTGTCCAACTTTCTTTTTTCCGGGCCCATCCCCTCTGCTCTCAGAGTCGCCTCCTCTCTCCAGGCCATGGCTCCTCCTTCCAGTCCCCTTACCAAGTTTTCAGACCAGGTGACCACCATCTTCAGGCCAACAGGAAGCACCCAAGTTCTGAGACCCCTGAGCCCAGAACAGAGATGGGGAACCTCAGTACCCAGGCCTAGTCCTCCTGGAACCCAAACCCCAACTCACTGCAGCAGTGCCTCCAATAGCTTGGTGACGTTTGAAGAATAATGAAGGACAATCACTGGCCTGAGCAGAAGCTGGGATATGTCCAGCTGCAGGAGAACAGGCAGGTCAGCACACCTTGGTCCCCTGTATTCAGCCTGTACCCCCACTGCTTGCTCCAGGCTCACCTCTCGGACCACGTTGTGGTTCAGGATGAGGAGAAGCAGGGCAGAGGCTCCCAGGAAGAGGGCTCGACGCATCTGCAGGACAGAGGGCAGGAGGCTGGCACACACCTGACCACATCTCTCTTAGCTCCTAGCTCTACAGTGAGAGCTTCCTCTGCAAACTAGGATAAGCTAGCTCTTTGAGGCCAAAGGCAGAAATTCCTCTTCCTCCTACCCAAACAATGCTGTGCCTTCCTTGGTGCTAGCAGGGCAGGCACCCCTACCTCCCCCTGGAGGAACTCCCTGGCCGATCCCCTCGGAGCCTGATCTAACCTCTCCTCACCACCTCTCACCTCTAGGTTTCCACACCGTATTGACCCAATTCTCCAGACTAGGGTCCCCTGTCCCACCCAGGCCCACGGCTTGTCTGGAAACTCCTGGGGATCCACCTGAGAGCCAGGCTCCAGCAGATGCCTGGGCACCCCTTTCTCTAGCTCCCCTCCCCTACACACTCCACCAGCACCTGCTGGACCAGGGCCTTGGGATAGGCCTGGGGGCCGCTGCCCTGATTCTCCTGGTGGAACTCGGCCGCCTGCTCCTTGCCCACGTAGGCCACTGCAATCCAGCCTTCCACCGGCACCTCCTGCTCGACATCCACCATGTCCATCTGTGGGTGAGGGGCCACGGGCAGAGGAAGGGAAGGGAGGAGGAAGTGCTGGGGGTCAGCAGCACCAGGATCCAGGCCAGGGTTTGGGAACGCGTTTGGAGGGGCAAGCATCCGGTTCTCAAGTTTTGAAGCGCGAGTGCTGGGGCCCTGGGCGTCCTGGGGAGAGGGCACTGGACTGTCAGCGCCCAATCCAGGACGAAGGCTGGTTCTGGGAGCGGGGCTGCGGGGATGCAGGGCTCAGGGAGGGGTGTAAGCCGGGCGGCAGAGGCCCAGTCTACGTGGGTCCAGCTGGAGGAGGCGCGGCGGCGCTCACCAGCAGCAGGCGGCCGCGTAGCGGGGGCGCCAGGTCCGCGTCGGGGCCAATCCGGACGCCCTCCAGGCGCAGCGCGTCCGGCCGCGGCAGCCTCACGTCCACCCGCACCGCACGGGCCCCGCCCCGCCCCGCCCCGGCCGCGGGCTCGCCGCCGTCCGCCGCGGCCCCGGGCCCCGCCAGGCCCAGCCAGAGTGGCAGCAGCGGCAGCAGCAGCAGCAGCGGCGATGGCGGAGGCGGAGGAGGCGGCGGCGGCGGCGACCTCAGCGCGGGGCGAGCAGGGGGGCCCATGGCTGGACCTGGCGGGCGGGCGGGCGGGCGAGGCGGGGCCGGGGGTCCCGGGAGCGGGTGACCTGAGAAAGCGAAGCCGCGGCCGGACGGGGCGGGACGCCGGGAGGGGCGGGGCCGCGGCCGGACGGGCGGGGCGTCGAGGGGGCGGGGCTGCGGCCGGATGGGCGGGGCGCCGAGGGGGCGGGGCTGCGCAGGGTTGTTTCCGCGCCCTGGACGGGCAGCGCGCGCCCCCTGGCGACCACAGAGAACCTCGGCCCCAAGGCACGGAGAGGGGGGAGGGGGCGGAGCCGGGGCCGCGGGCGGATGCGGAAAGTTAGAGAAGGGAAGGGCTCATAGACTGCAGGTTGTCAGACAGACTGGGATAGTTGGAACTGATGACGGAGGGAGGCGGAGGCACGACCAGGGCCTGAGAAGGGCAGGGACGCCGTCTGGAGGGACGTGGCGGGGGACCTGGGGTCTGGCCCTTGTTCTGCTGCGACCCGACGGACCCACGTGTGGCCTGGGCCAAGTCGTGCCCCCCTCTTCCTCGGACCTCCATTTCCCAGCCAGACCAGGATGTGGATCCCTGGCTCTCTAAGGGGCCTTTCAGCCCCCAAACTCCAGGAGGCAGAGATCCAGAAATGGGCGTGGGAGGCAGATGGGGAAACTGAGGCACGGTCAGGAAGGAGCAGGTAGCGGGCCTAGGGACTGAAGGCTGGATGAAGCAGGATAGACGCAGGACCTCAGTAGGTCACAGAGGCTGGACGCTCAGGCGGTGAAATGGGTACGATATAAAAAAAAAATGATATAAGTAGGGGCGAAATATCCAATAGACAAAGTAAGCACGGGCTTACTTGTGTTTACTTACTAATCTGTAGTGAATCTTTGATATTTACCAGAATGTGAAAGATGCATGTAATGTCCTAAAACTCATCCTTTTCTCCATCGAAGAGCTGGAGCTGCTGGGAGCTGGCTGGGGCTGAAAGCTAAGCCTATAAAAATTGCACCATGATACAAGCAAAGGCCAGATGAGCCAAGGCTCTTCTCCTGAATATTTTTATTATGAAAAATTTCAAACATACAGAAAAGTTGAAAGAATTTTACAATAAACTCCCCTCTATCCACCACCTCAAATTGCCAAAACACCCCTGAAGAAGAGTAAGATGGAGAGAATAAGACAGCCTGATGTCCACCCAAAGATAGATAAGGTGTGGAAACAGAGAGGCCAGGAACTGACCCACACATACATAGCTGGTGTATGTCAGGAAGCACTGCAGTTGGCAGGGGAGGGTGGTATAATAAACTACTTGATAAAGTGTGCTAGGAAAACTTGGTTAGCCATAAGGAAAATAAATGAAATTGGATCCCTACTTCACACCATACACACACACAAAAATCAATTCCATGTAGATTAAAGACCTAAATATAAAAAGTAAAACTTGAAACATTTTTAGAAGGAAACATAGGAGAATGTCATGATTACCCCAAGGCCAGGAGAGATTTCTTAAGAAATAAAAACAAAATGTAAAGGAAATAATTGAGAAATTTATCCACAATAAAATAAAAATCTTCTGTTTATCAAAGCATCAGAATAAAGTGCACACTTTATTGCGCACCTCTCCCACAAACTGGGAGAAGATATTTGCAGCCAGATGATTCATGTTTAGGGTATGTAAATATATAAATATGGACGAGAGATACAAACAGGCATTTGGCAAAAGAAAACAATGGTCAATAAATATGAATTATTCAATATGAATTTTAAATATGAATAATTACTAATCAGGGAAATATAAATTAAAATCATAATGGAAGATCAATTGGCAAAAATTAAGTCTGAAAACGTGTTGGCGGGATGTGGGGCAATGGTATCTGTCCACTGCCGATAGATGTACAGCCTGGTCATACTGGTCCAATACACCCAATTTGGAAAACTATTTTACATCAAATAAAGCCAAAGATGCATATTCTTAGGCAGTCCCCTCCTGGGTGTATACTCTAGAACAGTGTTTCTCAACACGGACTGCACATTAGAATCATCCAAGGATCTTTTAAAAAATACCAATGCCCAATCCCTACTCTATATCAACGAATCATCACCTCTGCAGATGGGGCCTGATTGCTGTTGATTTTTAAAAGCTTGCACCCCAGATGATTCTAATGTGCTTTCCTTGCTGAGAACCGTGCCCTGGGCATGTGCAGTGCAGCAGTGTTTGAACACCAAATGGCTGAAGACAACTCAGGAGATAAATTGTGTTCCTTAATGGGTAGGATACCATACAAGAGAAAAAAGTGAACAAACTAGCTATGTACATCAACATGGGCGATTTTCACAGAATATTGAGCACAAAAAACAAGTCTCCAAATAATACATACTGTTTAAGCTCAAAAATATGCAGGGCTGAATTCTTTAGGGATACATGTATATGTAACAAAACTCTAAAGAAAGTCAAGAGAATGCAAAAGATAAGGTTCAGTTTAGCTGAATGGGATGTAACCGGGAAGGGGCATCCCGAGGGCTCCAGTAGCTTTGGGGGATGTTCTGTTTTTTAACAGGGCTTCAAACTGATTCAAACCGGTTCAGACATAGCCGACGAAAAGAAAACCAGAACAGACCTAAATTTTTACAATTTGGGCGATCGGGAACAGGAAAAATTACAGGTCAAAGCTCTGGAATGGAAGACTCAGGCATAGTGAACCCTTTCAGGAGCCTGATGGACAAGTTTGGATTATTGGCTGGACTGTGGAGAGTGACACACATTCAAAGCAGCCTGGTCAGCTGCCGTCTTGGAAGGGGGACTCTGCTCAAAATCAGACATGCAAGAGATTTGGTTGCTATGCAATGCATACACTGCCCTCATTTTCTAAGAGAGAGATTAAGTTTGTAGCAGGGCTTTGACCTGTAATTTTTCCCATTCTGTTATTATCCCAGTTTACCCAAATTAAAAAAAATTTGTGCCTGTTCTGATTTTGCTTCCTTGGTCATCATGACTGAACTGGGAAGAAGTGGTTTGAAGGCCTGTTTTTTAAGTTACATGAGTACTTGTTATATCTTTGTTTCATAAGTACAGAATCATTCTTCATAAATTGCAAAATGCACCTTGGGGTCACCTTGGTGCCCAGGGAGAATCTTCATGGATGCTTTCAGTATCCCAGCCCATCTGTCAACCCCAATGACAGGGTTGCAAGGACACACCCTGTAATCAGGCAGTCCCTTGGCTCTACAGTCTGCCTATCGCTGTTCCCACTACTTGCTCTCTCTATAACCCCAGGCAGGGGATCCTAACTGCCCCTACCCCAACATACACACACCAATCAGGCACAGATCTTTGCTTACATTTGTCCCTCACCTACAAAGAACACAGGCTCACTTCCATACAACTATCCACATCCTAGCCTTCCATCAATAGGATTTGGAGCTCCCCTGTAGACTTGGCAGGTATCCAACCTGTGGTCTGTCCTACCACCAAGTAACCATTGGTTATCCTGGAAGAAACAAGAGCTTGAGAATGTTCCTGTGGGAAGATGTAGCCTAGCCCAACCCATCCAAGGCCCTTGTGCTGGTGGGGCCAGGTGCTGGGGGGTAGTGGGGGGCAGGGGTGGAAGAGCAGTGAAGAATGGAGCTGCTGCTGGAGAGAGTATGAGCCCAGGAAGGGAGGCAGCAAAGGACTAGAGATTTACTGCAGATAGATGAGTAAGCCCATGAGGCTGTCCTTGGCGCAGAGCATCTGAAGAGGAGGGGGCTGAGGACCACAGAAGTGATGGAAGAGCGGGGAAAGGAGACCAGGCCACTGCCGAACCTCAGGCCACTCCACTTCCAGGAATGAACAGGCAGGACACTCAGTTCTGTGGGGCCTCCCCAGGGAAGGCAAGTCCACAGACCCCAGCATTTTGAGGGTACTTTCATGAGACATCCCAAGTTCCCATTTGACAGCTGGGGACACAGGCCAAGAGAAGGGACGTGGCTTGCCCAGAGACATATAGTGAGAGAGTGACAGTTCCTATCCTCACCAGCTCCCCATCTGGCCCTGGAAGTGAAGCACGCTGGGACCTGTGGGCTTGGCTTCCCTTTTAGGGATCCTTTCATGAGACTGGCAACCCTGGTAGCATAGTGCTTAAATGCTATGGCTGCTAACCAAAAGACTGGCAGTTTAAATTCATCAAGTGCTCCTTGGAAACTCTATGGAGCAGTTCTACTGTGTCCTATAGGGTTGTTATGAGTTGGAATCGGCAATGCATTTTTTTTTTTTTTTTGGTTTTCATGAAACATGTAGCCCTGGGTGGCACAACAGTTAAGAGCTACAGCTGCTAACCAAAGGGTCAGCGGTTCAAATCCACCAGCTGCTCCTTGGGAACCCCATGGGGCAGTTCTGTTCTGTCCTGTAAGGTCGCTATGGGTTGGAATCGACTCGATGGCAAGAAGTTTCATGAGACCTGGTTCCTATAGGGTTGTTATGAGTCGGAATTGACAGCAATCGGTTTGATTTTCGTTTTGTTCATGAAACATACTGTTATTCCAGGTGGTTTCTTCCTTGGAAACCAAGGTTTCCTGGCACTGGGCTGGGCTGTGTGCAGGAGGCCCACAGTTCCTCCTGTCTCTCCTCAGCCCCTAAAGCTGCAGGGAACCTAGGAAGAAATGAAGCTGTTAATGAAGGTGTGAGATGTGGAACACACTGCCGCAACAAGGAATGAGATGGGAGGGGGAGGGGTATTTTAGAATTGGTACGAGGAATGGGGTATGTGGTAAGGTCAGCTAATTTCGGGTACACAAGCCCACTGCTGCACTTCTCTGCTGTGAAATGACCTCCTTGGTCAGATGCAATGCCATGCAGAAGACAACAGAAATGGAGAAGGCATTTCGGCAAGCAGGGAAAGCAAATCTCTATCTAGAATATATGTCTATTCCAGTGAGGGCAAACCTCGGCCCCCAATGGAAGGGGTCAGTGTAATCAACCTGCCACCAGATGGCAGCTTGGTCCCTGAGGAATAGGGCCATAGTGGAGATTTAGTGTTGATCTCTGCTGTATTTACAAAAGGACTTTGGGGAGTGTAAAAAGAACGTGATCTCTCTAACTTTAGGGAGAGGAGAGAGAATCAGCATCAGCCCAAGGCTCATTCTTATGAGGTGGAGGTCAGACACACCTCTAATCTGTAATCTTTTTACCAATCCTGAAACCAGCCGTCCCTCCCACAGCACTCTCTACTTCTCTGCTGGTTCTGTAATTCATTGCACTGGCCACACAGAACTCACAGACCATACTCGTGTCTGTGGCTTTTATTAGGGAAGTAACAGGTCACAATTCAGGAACAGGATCAACTTGGAAGTAACAAAATGACTCAGGATACAGTTCTTTGATTAGGAAAGCTTCTCAGCCATGTCTTTAAGTAGGCCTCTCAGCCCTTGGGCCCTTGATCTTGGCTCTTGGCCCTTGGCCCTCTGCCCTTGGCCCTCGGCTCTCAGCCCTCACCATCAGTCAACCTGGCCTCTGTACTACTCAGGAAAGTGTTACAAAGCTTTTTAGCTCCACTGATGTGCCTGGAGGCACCTGGTTCCACCAGAAAACCTCCTGCCCGAAGGCGCTCAGCTCTCTCACTCCATGGGTCAGCAAGCCTAGCCTGCTGATCCATTGTTGCTGCCATCTCATGCTGTCTTCAGGGTCTCTCTCTCTCTTGGGTCTAGGTAGTTAGTTCTCAGCTCAGGGACCCTGCATCCAAAGGATGTGCTCTACTCCTGGCTCTTCTTCTTGATGGTAGTGAGGTCCCCCACCAACCTCTGGGATTCACTCCCTTTAAGCCTAGCACGAGGCAAAACTGACCAATCCCCTACAAGGATTTTATGTACCTTATTTGCATTAGCGAAACTGTCCAATCCCCTTGGTGGGCAACAAGCACCTTATTTGCATAGTCCCACCTAATCATTTTGTGGGAGTTACAAGACCATGGCTAGAAGGGCCATATTAAAGCAGTTCACTGCACCACAGGGAGGGCAATGCCTAACTCACAGGAACTCACCACCTGTGGGGGCTTCAGGCCCAGTAACACCAAGAAAGGCTGGGTAAGGGGGTATTTTAGAACTGGGAGGTCCCTCAGATTCCTTAACCTTATAGGCACGAGCCCCAGGATCTATAACACGTTATCTTAGAAAATCTTAGACTGTCCCTTGGTCGCCTAGTTCCATCCGCATGTCTTCCCACTGACCCCCACAGGCCCAGAGAGGGGTGATGACTTGCCCAAGGTCACAAAGGGCAGGTGCAGAGTAACAGCAGCCATACTGTGGTGTGTATGTGAAGGGAGTCTGGGAAAGTGGGGGTGGTCGGGGGCCTGCCTCCTTCCCCAGGCCGCCCTCAGGGAGCAGGGTGAGGGTCGGTCATGCCCACAATGGATGCTGGGTGCCGACCCTTGGGAACAGACAGTAAACCATAAGCCCATACATGAGTAGGACCATTTTAGGCCGCTCTAGGTGCCACATGATGGGGATAAAATAGCACGAGAGGGTCTGGGGACTGGCGCGGCTTTAGATCAGTGCCAGGGCAAGGAAGGCCTGGATGAGAGGTGGCGTGTGGTTTGAGACCTGAATGACGAGAATATCTGGGGACAGAACAGGAATTGCAAATAAAAACAGCCATACGTTCACTGCATACCAGGTACTCCTAAAGGGCTGTTCCATTTACTGGATCATTTAATCCCATCACAACACTGTGAGGTAGTATGATTATCATTGCCATTTTACAGATGGGAAACTGAGGTACAGAGGTCAAGTAAGATTGGTAGGTGATAGAACCAAGGATGAGCCCAGTAGTCTGGCTCCAGAGTTGGTGGGCTCACTCCTGAGGCCATACTGCTTCCCAAAGGCACTGGCATGGGAACCGACCTGGCTGTAGACTCTGGCCTCCATCTGGGTGCAGGGGGTAGGAGTAGAGCTGGCAACCCACCCTTCCCAAGGGGGTCTCTAGGCCCATGCCAGGTAGTGCCAGAGCTGGAGCAGGGTCTACAGCACCCCTCCAATCCATCTCTACCCCCTAGGGAAGTCCTGAGGTCCCTGCCCCCATCCTCTCCCTCCACCACTAACTGGGGCACCTCATTCTAAAGGGATTTGACTCTTCGAGACAACTGGAGACTGGTGAGAAAGGGCTTAGGGATTAGACAGCGATACCCGGGGAGGTGAGGGCCTTAATCAGGGAGTTCGGGTGTGGGGAGTGGGGCAGGGAGGGATTTGTGTTGTCACAAAGCCGGGATGGACTGCGGAAGTAAGAAGGAAGTGGGGCTCCTGGGGAGGAGTGAGATGGGCTCAATTTCTCAATTTTTTTGTGTCTTCAGAAACAACATAGCATAGTACTAATAATCCCTTACATTTGTGCACACATGGCTTTTCCAGCCATTATTCCACTTGGAATTTCTCACAGCGGCTGTGGGAGGGAGGGGAAGATTATTTTTCTCCTTGTTTATAGGCACCCAGAGAAGGCAGGTGACTTTGCCATGGGAGCAAGGCTTTGGCACTGGGTCTCCTGGCTCCTGATCCCGAGCTCCTTCCTCAGCTTTCATGGCCTCAGTGCAGGGGGAGAGGCCAGAGCAGGGGCCAGGCAGCTGGAGCAGAAGTGATCCAGAAGTCACCAGCCAGCCTCCTAGACTGAAGTCCCTGCAGACCCCTGGCCTCTTCACTAGGGGGAGAGTGGAAAGCAGGAGGGAAAAGGAAGAGGAGCAGAAGGGTCATCATTCTGTATTCTGGGTATCTGGGCTTTCACTGCCCTGCCACAGGGGCCTGCTAAGAGGGCTCCTTCTCCCTCCTCCTCCCCAACACACACCCCCAGACAGGTACCCAGTGAGAGCCATCTGTGGCCTCCAACCTTCAAAGGCACTTCCCATCCCCCAGGCTGAATTCACCCCTGGAAGGTGCTCTATTCTTGTTCCACACTGAGCATGCCAAGCCCCCAAAAGGAGACAACCCCACTCCAGGCCCCACAGAGCATACCCAACTCAGGATAGCCCCCTTCCTGACATCCTCCTGCCCTCTCCACATCCACACACCCTCAAGCCCTGCTGTTCCTCTGGACTGTGCTCCCCACTCTGTTCTCCATGGCCCATCTCAGTGACCCTCCTTCCTGGGAATGTTTCTCAACCCGCACCCCCACCCACAAGCACCCCCAGTCCTGTAAGTTACATGAAGGCAGTTTTTTACTCCATGGTTAGCACACTTCTCAGTCAGTTAAGTATTTCTTGAATGGATAAATAGAGAATAGAGGAACGAATGTTGTTGTTAGTTGTTAGATGCCACTGAGTTAGTCCCAACTCAGAGCGACCCTATGAACAACGTTGCTATGTTTGAGCCCATTGTTGCAGCCACTGTGTCAATCCATCTCGTTGAGCGTCTTCCTCTTTTTCACTGACCCTCTACTTTACCAAGTCTGCCATCTTTCTTCAGGGACTGGACCCTCCTGATAACATGCCCAAAGTATGTGAGATGAAGTCTCTCCATCCTTGCTTCTAAGGAGCATTCTGGCTGTACTTCTTCCAAGACAGATTTGTTCATTCTTCTGGCAGTGCATGGTATATTCAATATTCTTCACCAACATCATAATTCAAGGGCATCAATTCTTCGGGCTTCCTTACTCATTGTCCAGCTCTTACATGCATATGAGGTGATTGAAAATACCATGGCTTGGGTCAGGCACACCTATGTCCTCAAAGTGACATCTTTGCTTTTCAACACTTTAAAGCAGTCTTTTGCAGCAGATTTGGCCAATGCTTGATTTCTGCTTCCATGCATTGATTGTGGATTTTTGACAATTTCAGTATTTTCTCTGTTTATCCCAATATTCCTTATTGGTCCAGTTGTGAGGATTTTTGTTTTCTTTATGTTGAGGTATAATTCCTACTGAAAGCTGTAGTCTTTGATCTGCATCAGTAAGTGCTTCAAGTCCTCTTTACTTTCAGCAAGCAAGGTTGTGTCATCTGCATATCCCAGGTTGTTAATGAGCCTTCCACCAATCCTGATGCTGTGTTCTTCTTCATATAGTCCAACTTCTTGGATTATTGTTCAGCATACAGATTAAATAAATATTGAAAGGATTATTGAATGAATGTGTGAATAAATGAGTGAATGGCCTCCAAACATCCTGCCCACTCCAGTCTGGCCTCCACACTAGTGCCAACAGTAGCCCTGGCCAGCCATGCCCTGATGGGCATTCTCCTGGGGCCCTTTGCCAGCAGGACCTCCCCTTGGCCAGCTACACTCCTAGGTACAGCCTAGAAATCCTCTCAGGCTCTGCCCTGCCCCCTCCTCTCTTTTGTCCACACTACAGCCTGCTGACTACTTCTCTTGTGGCCCATACTCTCTCACCTCCAGGAAAGCATACTTCTTCCCCTCTCCTGCCCCTGCTGACTCCTGCTCAGCCATCAGGTCTCCAGGGAACCTGGGACACCCCACCTCCCAACTGGGTGGGCAGTCTACTGTCTGTACCCCTCTGGTGGCACTGGCTACACTGTACTGGAATGACCTGTTGCCCTGGCTGTCCCCCACGGACTGAGAACTTCTCAAGGCAGGGGTTGGTCTCATTCATGGAGGTGTTCCACACCTAGCACCCAACTCCCAAGCCTAGGACTGTCACCCACACTCCCACTAGATCTCTGTGCGCCAGCAACCTTCTTTCAGTTGCTCACACTTTCCGTGCTTCCTCTGCCACAGTCCCTGGCAAAGTATACTCAGAACAACACTCCAGTCACACAGTTGGTGAGGAGTAGGCCCTGGCTCTGACCTCAGGCTTGCCTGACCCTGGAGGCTAGACTCTTCCTGTTGGAGTGTCAGCACTCCAAGACAAATAGACAGTGTCAGGGTCCGGAGACATGGCCTGCTTGAGGGCAGAGGACACATTGGGTTGGGTAGATCGGGGGAAGTTCCTGGAAACATTTTCATTTCATTTAATCAGAGCCTTGAGGGTGAGGGAGGCTCTTGCAGGAGGAAATCAGAGTGAGTGGCAGTTGCGGCAGAGGCAGAGGCAGGGGGGCAGAGATAGGTCTAAAGGACAGCATGTTGCTTCTCTGGCTAAAAAGGAAGATGCGTGGAGGGGTGGAATGGCAGTCAAGGCCACAAGGGATATTAGGAGAAGATGAGGGTAGGACCTGAGTGCAAGTCAGTGAGATTGGGCTGACTCATGAAGGAACTGGGGAGCCATCATAGATTCTTGAGCAGGGGAGCAACATACCTCTCAGGGAAAAATAGTAGGGAATAGGAAGGGGTGTGGGTGAGGAGGAGACACTTTCTCCCCAGTAACCAGCTTGGTTGCCAGATTATGTATTTAGGATTTACATCATCAGATTAACTAGCTGTTCTACAGTACACCAGAGGTAGGTGAGTTCCAGTGGAGGAAGGAGGAAAAGCAGGTAGCCAGAGGATCTGGGAAGGACAGATGGAGCAAGGGTTCTTTTCTTAGGTTTTTACTTTGGTAACTCCAGATTCCTGGGGGACAGGGTGGGGGGCCTTGGTTGGGGTTGGGGTCTGTTTCCCGCTAGGCCGATGTTACTTGTACTTCCTGGGCAGCCTCTGCAGGCAGCTCCCAGAGCAGCTGACAACCCTGTCCGCAGGCATTTGGGAGCATTCAGCCTAGAAGCTAGAGAATTGGGTTCAAGTCCCAACTCAGCACTCACTCTCACTTGACCTCCTCTCACGCTCAGGCTCCTATTTTGTAACAGGGGCATAATAAAACACCTGAACTGCTACCTTTCAGGATCATCAGGGGCTTAAATGAGAAGGCAGGTCTGAAAGTGCCTTGTAAACTGTAAAGTGTTGAACTAACACACCAGTTGCCATCGAGTGGACTCCAGCTCATTGTGATCTTATGTGTGTCAGAGTAGAACTGTGTTCCCCAGGTTTTTAATGGCTAGTTTTTCAAAAGTAGATCGCCAGGCTTTTGTTCCGAGGTGCCCAGAAGTAGATTCGAACCTCCAACCTTTTGGCTGGCAGGCGAGTGTGTTAACTGTTTGCACCACCCAAGGACTTCCAAAACTTACCTACCAAGTACAGTGCTCCTTTATTTGAAGGGATCTAGGAATCTGGTGATTTAGTAACTTTCTTTACTCATTGCAGAACATAAGGGGTTGTTATTCTTCTTTTCTTTTGAGTAGGCTCTACCCTGAAAAGAACATCCTGCCTGTCTTAAATAAAGATCTCGACCACGTATCTAGCAAGGAAGGCAGCCATGCTACAGTGCTATTGATTACTGATTGATTAGTTTTGTGTGGCCTTTCTATCCATGGTCTTGTAACTCCCACCCAGGTGATTGGGCAGGACTGTGTGACAGGGTAATCCAAGGGGATTGGTCAGTTTTGCCTTAAAAGAGAGCCAATTCCAGAGCAAAGGAGCCCATCACCACGAAGGAAGGAGAGACCCAGCAGCAGCAGGTGGCTTGGTGGGTTTCCTGGCCCACAGAGAAAGCTGAGTGCCTTTGGTCAGAGACTGGGAGCCAGGGAGAGGTTATCCTGATGGAAGAACTGTATCCTGACTGTTCTTGAGCCTGAATTGTAACTGTTATTTCCCTAATAAACCTCATAATTGTGAATTCAAAACCCGCTGCCGTCGAGTCGATTCCAACTCATTGCAACCCTATGGGACAGAGTAGAGCTGCCCCATAGAGTTTCCAAGGAGCGCCTGGCGGATTCAAATTGCTGACCTCTTGGTTAGCAGCCATAGCACTTAACCACTATGCCACCAGGGTTTCCATAATTGTGAGTATGGTCTGTGAATTCTGTGTGGCCATTGCAATGAATTATCAAACCCAGTAGAGAGTGCTGTGGGAGAGACAGTGTCAGAGTTGGGAGAGGTGGTGGAGAGAGGAGGCTTGTCTGACTTCCACCTCATAAGAATCAGCTTTGGGCTGTTGATCTTGGTTCTTTTGCCCCTTATGAAGTTGGAGGAGATCAGACACTGCCCCCACGCCGTTCTTAAACATGCCCTGCCCCAGGCCAGAAGCTGCTGGATGGTTCAACTAGGGCAGGAATGCTGAGACTGACTGAGAATTCTTTTCAGAAGTGGAGCTCTTTTCAGAAGTGAGAGTATGCCTGTAACCTACGACCCCCACTCTGTGCCCTACAGCAGACCCATATGTTGGGGCCCACACCAGGAGCAAAGTAAAGTCCTCCCAAGCATTTTGACTGCGCCTGCTGTAGGCTGTCTCAGCCTCCTATCACCTCTGGGTGAGGAGAGAGGCTGGAGGTATTTGCTTTCCACTTCCCTGGAGACCTGAGTGTTGAGGTGGCCTGCATGGCTCTAGGAGGTGGTAGGCCCACAGTCATTAATTCCCAGCAGTGAGGGAAGGGCACGACCAAACACCCTCCACATGCCAGACATTGGGCAAGGCTTCTCACATCTGTCATGCCACTAACAACTTAGGGCAGGCCATGCCCTCTTTGGGCCTCAGTTTCCCCAGCTGTTAAATGAAGTGAGTGAGCTGCGAGATCTCCGCATGATCTATGTTTACCTCTGCCCCCCAAGGGCTCCCCCGCACCTGGCTCTGTGCCTCTATTGGGGCATTTCTTGCATCCATTCATTTAACACACACTTATTGGACAGTGAGTCCCTACGTACAGGATGCTGTGCTGGGGGCAGAGGGTGCATGGGGATGCAGAGGCCACAAAGCCTTGGGCCTAAGGACCTCATGGTCTAGAAGGGCAGATGCTACTAAGGCAACACCAAGGCTCTCTGGGTCCCCCCTGCCTTCTCCTTTCTCCCCACCTTTCTGGCTATAGCCACAAATCCCAACTACCAAACCTTTGCTTATGCCACTCCACTGGCATGGAGTGAACAAGTCTCCCTTCTGTCCCCCTCTACTATCCCGTATTCTAAGGCCCAGCTCAAATGCTATTCCCTCCATGAAGCTTTCTACAATTCGCCTCTCCTTGGGACATTTACGTTGCTCTGGTTTCTGGGTGATGGAACTTGTGTCTTATCTTTGGGAGGACAGCCTGGTATCTGATTCATTTCTGGGTCCCCAGAGCAGTGCCTAGGGCCTGGCACACCGTAAGAGGAAAGGCCCAAGGCACTGATGCTGCCATCAAGGTAGGAGTGAAGTGATGGGGCACACCGGGATCCAGGCAAAGAGGGAAGGCGGCTGAGCTGCCAAAGAGGGAAAGGGCTTCATTGTGTAAGGCAGGGGCTGGGCCTGGGGCATGAGGAGACAGGCAGACTACACGGGCCAGCCAAAGGTTGCTGACCTGCCGCTGCTAGGTGCATCCACCCCCCAGGTCAGCAGCACAAGAGACTAGAGCTCTGGTCCCGCCTGAGCTAGGGAAGCAGATAAGCTGATAGCAGGTGTCATCGCTTTCACTGTGGCAGTTCAGGGAAGCTGCGGGTGGCCTGGGAAGTGCTTACTTGAGGCTAACCCTGTGCTGGACACAGCCCTAAGTGAATCTGTACATTAATGGACTTTCTCCTCATGCTGAGTTGATGAAGCCTGGGTGATCACCCTGGTGTATCAGATGAAGTAGCTGGGGTTCAGAGAGGTGAAGTTACAGGTGAAGCCTCAAAAGAAGTGGAGGATTTGGGATTTAAGCTGGGGTCTTCTGATTCCCAAGGAGAAGAACCACTCCAGCCAGCTGAGGGTGTGCTTCCTTTAGGAGCGACTGGAGGACAAGCCCCAGGGTGAAGAGAAAACGGTCTGCTCTTCTTTGCCTCCTCAGCCTGGTGCCCTGCTCTCCACCCTCCTTGCCCACAGGTGGAGGGGGAAAGGCTCTCAACACATAAGGCACCCCACAGAGTTGCTGTGACCCACAGTGGTGGTGGTAAACGGATGGCAGGACAGGAGGACGACGAGAGTCCCAGAGAGGGAAAGCCAACGCCTCAGTTTTCCCAGGAAGCAGGGTACCAGCAAACTCCCAACCGTTTTGGGGGTGGGGGCTCTACCCTTTCGGGACCTGATCTTAGAAGAGTTCATTAGCACTAGTCCAATCTCATTGTTCAGATGGAGAAACTAAGGCCCAGAGAGCTCAAGTGTCTCACCTAGAATCACACAGACCGTTGAGGGTAGTAAATTCGGGACTAGAACCCAGACTCCCCGCTCTTGCCATCAGGCCACCTGCTGGCGTCCTCCTGCCTCGGCCTCCTTGCAGGGCTTCAGGCTTCAGGAGGGCGGCCGGGCATGCCTTCCCCCGCCCCTGGCGCCCCGCCCCCGGATCCTTTAAGAGGCGGGCCTTGGCCGCGCGCCCCGAGGCCCCGGCAAAACGCTGGGACTTGGCTCTGGCCGCGGAGAGCGAGTCTCGGCCCCATCAGCTGCCGCAAGCGCTGCGCCGGAGCCTGAGCCACGATGAGCGGCAGAGTCGGCGACCTGAGCCCCAAGCAGAAGGAGGCCCTGGCCAAGGTGAGTCCTCACCCGGCCCGGCCCCACCCGGGGCCCTCGCCGGTCGGCGGCGGCGAGGAGCTGAGAGATGGGAAGCGAGGGGAAATGCGGCGGGCGGCGGAGGGAGCGGGAGTGGGGGGCGGTGCACCTGCCTCCCGCGCCCCTCTGACGCCCCTTCCTCCCTCCTTCTCTCGCTGGCGGAGGAGGGGTCCCGGGAAGTTTTCGCCACCCCCGCCCCAGCCCCGAGCGAGCGCTGGCGGTGCCACCTGGGAAGAAGTGGTTTCATGGGAGCCCTCGGAGGGAGCTGAGGGCACAAAGGCAACATTCATTGTCGGCACTGGCAACTGGGCCCAGGGGCAGGGGCAAGGTCCCAGGTTTCCTCCCATTTCCGGGAGGTTTTCCTCCCCTCGGGGTAGTGGCGCGATGGGAAGGGCCGGACAGCCCCTTACACTCGGATCCTAGCCACTGCTGCAGCATCAAATCGCCGTGCGACCTTGGGCAAAACCCTGGCCTTCTGTGAGTCTTTCTGCTCCTGATGAAATGAGGTGGGATTAGATGATGTTGAAGGGAGTTCCTCTGTGTCTGAAGCCCAGGCTCCCAGAGACTCACTGGGTCAGGGCTACTGTGAGCTGAGAGGCAGCCTTCCACTATCCTGCAACCCAAGCCCCTCCCTGGCCTGGGACTTGGGTATGATGCTTCTCAGAAGGCAGAGGTGAGCCTGGCTTTGCCTTGGCACCTGGGCCTACAGCAGAGGAGGAGGGCAACAACTTGAGGGCTGGACTTCCCACCCCCCATCTCCGTTTCTCGGTCACACTTGAGGAGAGGGGAGGCTGGCACTTCTTGGGGCCAGAGCTGGAGGCTCCAAAGCTGGGCACTTTTCCATTCTGGGAAGGAGTGCGGGAAGGGGGGAAGCTGTCTCGTGCCATGGCAGCAGGGCCTAAGGACCCACCCCATAAGGACATGGAGGCTTTGTCCCAGACTGGGCCTCCCCCACAGGGAGGCTGGAGAGGGAGGCTCCAGCTATTGCTGCTGACCTGCAGGGGAGTCAGGCAGAGAAGGGATTAGGTGGTGATTAAACTGGCAACCAGGGCTGGGTAGGGCTCTTGGTAAGGAGTGGCCCCATGCCTGGGCCCTGGATGAGCAATTTTCCTAGGGGTCTGCGAGCTGTTGGGGTGGCCTGAATCCCTGGCTGACCTAGGTATGGGGCAGAGGTGGCCAATCCTTATTGGTCCCCGCTGGGGCTGCTCTGTGGGGTTAATGACCAGGGAAAGCAAGTGGCTAGGAGCTGGAGGCTGGGAGACGGCACGTGGGGCCTGTTTGCCTCAGAGTAGTGAGTGGTGTGTGTCATCCCTGGGGTCACTGTCCAGTCCCTTGTTTTGATACTCCCTGAACTTCTCCACCTTCATGACTTCACTCATGCTGTTCCCTCCACCTGGATTGTCCTCCTCCCTCCCCGTGCTCCAAGCCAGGAGACCATCCTCTTCCTGGCTCCAGTCAGAATCAAAGTCTCCCTTCCCTCTGCTCCTCAGCCAGTCCATTTTGAAGAGAGCAGGAGATAACGATGGAAAGAGTATGCTCTGGACTTGGACAGACCCAGCTTTGCATTCCAGCTCTGCTAATTACTAGCTGTTTGACCTTGGGCATGTTACTCAGACTCTCTGAGCTTTAATTCCTTCATCTGTAAAATGGGGACAGCAATACCTCTAGGGACCCTGAATGAAGAATGAATAGGATACTGTGCCAGATCAGTGCTGGACACATGGTGAATGCTTGGTCCAGTGATAACTTTTATTGTGGCATGTACCAGAGTGCCTGCTGTCACAGTTAGCTGGGCACACGCCTGCCTCCCCACCAGCCCAGGGTGTGGAAGTGTGTGCAGCGAGGCTGGGACAGGATCTAATTCTCTTCCCACCTCCTCCCCTGCCACCCTACACCGGCCAAGTGTCCCACACAGCACAAGTGAGAAGCCGTTGTCTATGAGTTGACCTTCGTTGAAGAGGGGTCAGCAAAGGCCCCTACGCAGAGTCCTGGGCATAGGGTGGTCAGGATAGGACCTGCCGTTCACCCAGCTGCCTCTCCCCACAGTTTCGGGAGAATGTCCAGGATGTGCTGCCCACCCTGCCGAATCCAGATGACTATTTCCTCCTGCGTTGGCTCCGAGGTGAGGGAAGAGGGGCAGTGGGAGGTGGGGACAGGGGCTTGTTTGCAGTCTGAGAATCTGGAGTGTTCAACCTTTACAGCCAAAAAGTCCTGTGGAAATTAAATTCCTTCAACCCTCTGAGGCTCAGAGAAGTGAAGTGACTCACCCCACATCACACAGTGAGTGAGCTTCAGGGAGAGAAAAGACTAGAACCCAGGTCTCTGGATTCCCAGTTTGGCGCTCTTCTCATGCCTCTTAATAAATTCACTCTTCTGATGGACTTGGGGAAAGGGGTGGAGGAAAAGTGAAGCGAGAAAGGCCCACGTGAAAAGTAGGAGGTATGGTTGAGTTTAGAACCCTCTGCGCCCTGTTGGGCAGCTTGAAGGAGGGCAGTGTGCACTGGGAGCAAGGGAGCTCAGCCTGACCTGTATTGACAAGACTCTTCTCAAGCCGTGGCCAGGCTCCAGAAGCCCCAAGTTCTAGTTCCAGCTCTGCCCTGGCCTCACTGTGGCAACCTGGGCTGGGGGCAAACCTCTGGCCTAGGCTCCTCTTCTGGGAGGACAGGACCAGACAGGGTGCCATGCCTGTTGCAAGACGTGACTTGACAAAGCTCTGTACATAAAATGAAGCATACTCGTTTCTATTAGCATTAGGGGTGCTACCGGCATGCCCCCAACTCCTGAAATCTTTCTGTTCTTTTCCCACTCCTCTCTGTAATTCACATCATGCGTCACTCTCTCTGGTCCTTCTGACATAAAGTTTATAGAAAGTTTATTACCAGATGTAGAAGTAATAAAGAAAATTCCAGAAATTAAGGTATGATGCAGAATCACACTCCAAAGTATTAAGTACAAATCACACCCGGTTATTTACTTATACAAACATACACATACATTCTGTATGGGTCCTGGGACAGGTGCGGAGATATATTTTCCTCTTCTCCCCAGAAATGTCATCGGCTGACACACTCTTGAGGAACTGCTAGCAAACACCCGAGCACAGGTGCAGCCGGGAGAGCCACGTGGGGCCTAGCATGCTTCTGGAAATGCCATTTGTTCCTTTTCCCAAAAAAGCTGCAAACCCACCCACCCACCCAGCCTGCCTAGAGAGGGGGGAGGGGTGACATGGGGGTGGCAGCAGAGTCCTTCCAGAGCTGGAGGAATTTCTGGCCCAGCTTTTGCCAAACGGCTGTAGCTTGAAGGGGTGGGTGGAGAGAGTGGGAAGACTGGCCTCCTTAAAGGCCCAGCTGCAAGATGAATCAGGACTTTGAACTGGGTCCTTCTGGTTTGAACCCCTGCTAAGAAATTACATTTCCACCCCAGATACACTGAATCAGAATCTACATTTTAACAAGACCCCCAAGTGATTCTTTTTTAAAAAAAATTTTTATTGTGCTTTAAGTGAAAGTTTAAAAGTCAAATCAGTCTCTTATACAAAAACTTGTGCACACCCTGCTGTGTAACCCTAGCTGCTCTCCCCTTAATGTGACAGCACACTCCTCACCTCCACCCTGTATTCCCCATGTCCATTCAACTAGACCCTGTCTCCCTCTGCCTTCTCTTCTTACCTCCAGACAGGAGCTGCCCACATAGTCTCATGTGTCTATTTGAACCAAGAAGCTCACTCCTCACCAGTATCATTTTCTGTCCCATAGCCCAGTCCAATCCCTGTCTGAAGAGTTGGCTTTGGAAATGGTTGCAGTCTTGGGCTAACAGAGGGCCTGGGGACCATGATCTCTGGGGTCCCTTCAGTCTCAGACCATTAAGTCTGGTCTTTTTAAGAGAATTTGAGGTCTGCATCCCACTGTTCTCCTGCTCCTTCAGGGATTCTCTGTTGTATTCCCTGTCAGGGCAGTCATTGGTGGTAGCCGGGCACCATCTAGTTCTTCCAGTCTCAGGGTGATGGAGTCTCTGGTTTACGTGGCCCTTTCTGTCTCTTGGGCTCATATTTGCCTTGTATCTTTGATGTTCTTCGTTCTCCCTTGCTCCAGGTGGGTTGAGACTGATTGATGCATCTTAGATGGCCGCTTGCTAGCAGTAAAGATCCCAGACACCACTCACCAAAGTGGGATGCAGAATGTTTTCTTAATACATTTTGTTATGCGAGTTGACCTAGTTGTCCCCTGAAACCACGGTCCCCAGACCCCCATCCCTGCTACTCTGGCCTTCGAAGCATTTGGTTGTATTCAAGAAACTGCTTTGGTCCAGTTGTGCTGACCTCCCCTGTATTGTGTGTTGCTTTTCTCTTCACCCAGGTGATTCTTACGTATGATAAATTTTGAAAAGTACTGCTCTACTAGTGGTTCTCACAATTGGTCCTTAACCAGTACCATTAGTATTAGCATTGTCTGGGAACTTGTTAGAAATGCAAATTCTCAGCAGGGGTTTGAACCAGGATGAACCCGTTGGAAGCCCTGTTTCATCTTGCAGCTGGCCCTTTAAGGAGGCCCAGTCTACACTTTCATGGGAATATTGAGAGTGCTTTCATTCTCACTGGTCAGATGAGAAAACTGAGGCTCAGAGAGGGGAGGGGATTTACCTAAAGACACAGCTTATAAGGAGCAGAATGAGGGCAAAAGCCTAGGGCTCCAGATTCCCGGGCCCACACCCTTTCCAGTAAACCACAGCTGCCCCCTGAGGAAGTGGCTCCCTGGTGCATCATTTGTGCCCCATGTTTCCTGGGCAGGCACTCAGGCCTGGTGTCTGGCTGCTCAGACCCTACTATGAATTTCAATTAGTGTTTTCCTTGTTTTTTTATTTTTAAAGAAACATTTTCTCTTTGACTCTTTGATTCTAAAGGAAACACTTGCAATCTGTACAGCAGAAGAATGCTTTTCTCTAACCTAGGTGGGAGCTCCAGGTTCCACTCTTCCCCCCTTTCCTCCACGTGGGGCTGTTTTCTAGTGGCTGCCAGGCATTGAGAGCAGGTACAAAAGTCCCCACTGCCTCCTCTGCCTGACTGGGGCTGAGCTCTGGGCACCTCAGGAAGGAGGAGCCAGATGGCAAGATAAAAAAAATAAAGGGGGGTTGGGGGGACTTGCTGTCAAACTGGTCCTTTGTTCTCAAACCCTTTTTACTTCCATCATCATTTCCTGGAAACCCCGTGAGGAAGAAAGGCAGGTCTGGGTCTCCCCATTTCACAGAAGTACAGAGTGATCAAGCAAGTGATCTGCCCCGAAGCTGAGTTCTCTTACAAGCACCAAGCCACACTTGGAGCTGCCCTGAGTAGGGCGGCAGGAGCCCTGGAGAGGCCTGACACAGCAGCCTGGGGATGCACACAGCAGGGTACTCCAGGAGCAAGTGGCACCTTGGGGAGACTGTGGCAAATAAGGGTTAACTGGAAAGCCTCCCCTGAGATAAGGGGCTCACAGTTTACCACTGCTTCTGTTCCCTAGGAAGATAAGAGCTCTCCTCACAGTAGAATGTCCTAGTTCCTATGGAAGATCATGGTCCAGCTGGGCTCCCTCCTCATGAGAAGATGTTGCCTTGCATTTTTCAAGTGTTGCTAGCATATTAGATGATTCAAACAGAGATGGTCAGTATCGTGACCAAGGTCAAACAGAGACAAGACGGATGAGCTGGGATGTAAACCCAGGTTATATGATTCTAAAACCTGCCCCATGCTGCCACGATGGCATGTGAAGAGGGGTAGTCAGAAGAACTTCCCAAGAGTGAAGGGTGTTTGGCCCTGCAGACATGTCTTCAGCACCAGTGACATGTGACATTGAATCATGTCTGTTGTGATGCAACTGTGGGCTACAGAGAGAGGATGGGACTTCCCAACAGCACAGTTAGGGAATGTACGTGGCTGTTCCTGGGAAGTACTGAGTAAGGGCCCAGCAATAGCCCAGAGGGCAGCCTGTCTGGCCCAAGTTCCGGGGCTGTCAGCAGATCTAGTTGCCGATCAAATCCACAGAAGAACATGCAGCTGCGAGGGGCGATTCACAGGTCCGATGGCAAAGTTGGTCAGAATCTGGATCTCAAAAGGTCTTTAAAGGTTGACATGAAGCTGACTAACAAGATGAAATTTGAGAGGGATGGATTTAAGGACCAGAAAAGTACCTGTCCATACATGGGCTGGAGGCTTAGCAGTAGCACAGGTGAAAAGGATTTGGGGGTTTCAGTTTACTGTAAGCTCCACCTGAGTGAAAGGTGTGACATGCCACCAGGAAGGCTCTTTGGCTTTACTGGAGAAGGGCAGACAACACCTGCTGCTGTGCTTTAGACAGAACACTTTAAGAGGGGGCACTGGCAAACTGGAAAACATCCAAAAGAAAGTGATTTGGATGGACCCGAGATGGGCAGCATGATTGCAGGGGAGACTTGGGCTGGCAGCACGGAATTCCCCAGGATTGGAAGGGTTGTCATGTGACTCTCGGAGTGCCCCCGGAGCGGATCTCAGTTCAGTACAACAATGAGAACTGATTGCAAACAGGCAGCTTTGATTATCTGGGAGCAGGTTGGGGCAGGGGGCAGTGAGGTCTTTGTGCTCAAGTTTGGGTGGGACAATTTGTTGGGGTTTATGCATAAAATTCAAGCCTCGAGTTGCAATAGTGGAGGATTCCATGGGGAAAATATTAAACGACACAGGAAGCATCAAAAGAAGATGGAAAGGATACACAGAGTCATTATGCCAAAAAGAATTAGTCAATATTCAACCATTTCAAGAGGTGGCATATGATCAGGAACCGATGGTACTGAAGGAAGAAGTCTAAGCTGCTCTGAAGGCATTGGCGAAAAACAAGGCTCCAGGAATTGATGGAATATCAATTGAGATGTTTCAACAAACAGATGCAGCGCTGGAGGTGCTCACTCGTTTATGCCAAGAAATGTGGAAGACAGCTTCTTGGCCAACTGACTGGAAGAGATCCATATTTATGCCTATTCCCAAGAAAGGTGATCCAACCCAACGTGGAAATTTAGAACAATATCGTTAATATCACACGCAAGCAAAATTTTGCTGAAGATCATTCAAAAACGGCTGCAGCAGTACATCAACAGGGAACTGCCAGAAATTGAGGCTGGGTTCAGAAGAGGACGTGGAACCAGAGATATCATTGCTGATGTCAGATGGTTCTTGGCCGAAAGCAGAGAATACCAGAAGGATGTTTACCTGTGTTTTATTGACTATGCAAAGGCATTCGACTGTGTGGATCATAACAAACTATGGATAACACGGCGAAGAATGGGAATTCCAGAACACTTGATTGTGCTCATGAGGAACCTTTACATGGATCAAGAAGCAGTTGTTCGGACAGAACAAGGGGATACTGATTGGTTTAAAGTCAGGAAAGGTGTACATCAGGGTTGTATTCTTTCACCATACCTATTTAATCTGTATGCTGAACAAATAATCCGAGAAGCTGGACTATATGAAGAAGAACGGGGCATCAGGATTGGAGGAAGACTCATTAACAACCTGCGTGATGCACATGACACAACCTTGCTTGCTGAAAGTGAAGAGGACTTGAAGCACTTACTAATGAAGATCAGAGACCACAGCGTTCAGTATGGATTACACCTCAGCATAAAGAAAACAAAAATCCTCACAACTGGACCAATGAGCAACATCATGATAGACGGAGAAAAGATTGAAGTTGTCAAGGATTTCATTTTACTTGGATCCACAATCAACAGCCATGGAAGCAGCAGTCAAGAAATCAAAAGACGCATTGCGTTGGGCAAATCTGCTGCAAAGGACCTCTTCAAAGTGTTGAAGAGCAAAGATGTCACACTGAAGTCTAAGGTGCGCCTGACCCAAGCCATGGTATTTTCAATCACATCACATGCATGTGAAAGCTGGACAATGAATAAGGAAGACGAAGAACAGTTGATGCCTTCTAAATTGTGGTGTTGGTGAAGAATATTGAATATACCATGGACTGCCAAAAGAACGAACAAATCTGTCTTGGAAGAAGTGTGGCCAGAATGCTTCTTAGAGGCAAGGATGGCAAGACTGCATCTTACATACTTTGGACATGTTGTCAGGAGGGATCAGTCCCTGGAGAAGGACATCATACTTGGCAGAGTACAGGGTCCGTGGAAAAGAGGAAGACCCTCAACAAGGTGGATTGACACAGTGGCTACAACAATGAGCTCAAGCATAACAACGATTTTAAGGATGGCGCAGGACCAGGCAGTGTTTCGTTCTGTTGTGCATAGGGCCGCTATGAGTCGGAACCGACTTGAAGGCACCTAACAACAACAACAATGCATATAATAAAAGGGTGGCCCAGACGAACTTTAATTCCAAAACCCTCTAGGGATTCTGGGAGGAGGGTCTTTGGGTGCCTTCTGTGTATACATGGGTCCTTTGAAGACATGACAAGGGTGGCAGGGGGTTCAGCAACCCCTCTATTCCACTGGGATGTTCTTCCCTCTCTGCCTCAGATTACGGGACAGCTATGTTCATCTTTGACCTGTGGGTCAGATTCTCAGGACTGGATGGAGTAAGCTTTGTCCATGTAAGGGGGAAGGCCAATTGATAAGGGGCCCAGAGTTCACTTTGCCTGAGAGGAGATAAGACCATTCACCTGATTGCATCCAGTAGGGTAAAACTTTTTTGACCCTGAAGTCACAGTGCTGCCCCCAACTGCCCTGAACCATGACCTGCTGTCCCCATAAACCCAGGAGCTGTGGTTTTCTAGAACCCCTCATTGAAGGTCCTCGCATTAGCTTCTGCCTGTGGGATGACCTTGAGAGTCAGCTAGGGAGATGACTGAGAGGAGCCGGCCCCAGCATGGGACTAGGGAAATCTCCCCATCGTTGGACATCCAGACTCTGACCATGTTTCCCTGTTACAGCAAGAAGCTTTGACCTGCAGAAGTCAGAGGCCATGCTCCGGAAGGTGAGATCCATTTGGTTCTGCATCGCACTGTTGCCTCAGTTCCTCCCCATCAGAATCACACCTTGCCTGGACCTCTTTTGCTCACCCCACCCATCCTAATTGTAGCCTTTGGCTTGTGTGACATACCTGAGTGTTAAGCCAACCAGAATTATCTTACCCAGGGGCAGATTAACCAGTAAGCAAGGGACACACAGGCTTAATTATGTTTCCTTAACTAATCTGTAGTGCACAATTTCACATGCTGTGGTGAAAATGTGTAGTACAGATTAGTAAGTAAGCACAAGTAGACTTGGGCATACCTTGCATATTGGGTAATCCATCCTTGGCCTTGTCCTTTTGGGACCCAGTACATTCCCTGTCGTGGAAACAGCTTTCAGAGTTCTGGCCTAGCCAAGAATTCTATCATCTGTTCTATCATTCCTGCCTATTGCCTTCTAATGACTCACCTGTAAGTCTGTTCATGTTGTCACCTATTGCTAGATGCCTATTAAGGGGTCCCCCCCGCCCCCGTTTTTGATCCCTGACTCTGTGTTTGCAGCATGTGGAGTTCCGAAAGCAAAAGGACATTGACAGCATCATCAGTTGGCAACCTCCAGAGGTGAGGACACATTATCCTGCCCCATGCCCACTCTAGGCCTATTAGACCCCAGTCTGTGTCCTGGATCTGTTGAACTGAGACCCTCAGAGGAAAGGTGTGACAATGCCTGATGGTTCCAGTGTGGGTATTCATTGTCACCCAGAGGAGGGGCGTGGGGGAAGAAGCTGAAGAGCTCACGGTCAGCCCCTGTGGTACAGGGATGATATGAGTGCCCTGGGCCAGCAGACCAAGCACCTCTACTGTCTCTGCCCAGGTAATCCAACAGTATCTGTCAGGGGGTATGTGTGGCTATGACCTGGATGGCTGCCCAGTCTGGTACGATATCATCGGACCTCTGGATGCCAAGGGACTGCTGTTCTCAGCCACCAAACAGGACCTGCTCAGGACCAAGATGCGGGACTGTGAGCTGCTTCTGCAGGAATGTGGCCGACAAACAACAAAGGTGGGTGGATGACCACGGTTGAAAATGAGCTAACCATTGGTGGAGGCATTCAAGCAGAAACAGGGATGTCACACAGGGCACATCTTCAGGGCTTAGGCCTAGACTTTTGGACCACTGAAATTTCAGATTTTAGGGACTGACATAATGTTGCCAGATTTTCGTTTTGCCAACTAAGGCCTTAAACAAAGTGTCTGTTATCGCCATAATTAACCCCAGAAGCTACAGGAATGGCATACTCTCAGAATAAAGGACAGTCCTTTAAATTGAATAAGTTTTACTTTTACTTTTAAATAAACTCATTACATTATCTTTATCTCTGTCATTTATCTGGGGCTAGTAAAATCTTTGTCACAGACCAACTCTCTTAGGTTGGACAGAGAGGATCTGTGCCTAAGGGATAAGTGGCAACACAAGGGCCCTCAGCAATTCAGAGGAAGGCCACCACAGGTCAAACTGCTGACCAGAAGGAACCTCAGATCTAATCTAGATCCACCTAGATCTAGATGAGAACGTGGAGACCTGGGCAGGAAGAGTGGCTTGGGTTGATTATCTCAGTCTGGAAGACCCTAGGCACAGCCCTGCCCAGATGGAATTGCTTCTTCAGCGTGTGGAGCCATCAGCATTTGCCCTGACCTGGGTGGGTGTCAGCCGTGGAGCAGCCGGGTGAGACTGCTCCTCCATTCCCTGCAGGTGGGGAAGAAGATAGAGACCATCACCATGATTTATGACTGCGAGGGGCTTGGCCTCAAGCATCTCTGGAAGCCTGCTGTGGAGGCCTACGGAGAGGTGAGGGGGCTAGGGTATGTCCAACGAATCAAGAGGGCAGAAGAGAGCGCGGAGGGAGTTGGGCCTCTCTGCTCCGATACCCTGAGGGATGGGTGAGGCGATAGGGACAGATGCTAGCCTGGAGGAAGCAGGGCATCTCTCCTTGGCAGAGGTCTGAGCCTGCAGGAATCAGTGATTTTGTTTCCACAGTTTCTCTGCATGTTTGAGGAAAATTATCCCGAAACACTGAAGCGTCTTTTTGTTGTTAAAGGTAAGTTGGGAATTTCCTATGAGGAAGCCAAATGGGAAAGAGGGCCAAAATGTTACTGGGGCAGATTAAGAAGAGTAAAATGGAGTGAGCCAAAGAAGGGGGCCTAAGCCCGTGCTAAGAAGGCTGACTTTTTACATGTGCAGACCAGTTTAAAATGTACAAATCTCTTTGTTTACTACGTCCTGTGAAGGAGTCCCTGGGTGGTGCAAGTATTAAGTGTTTGACTACTAACCAGAAGGTTGGCGGTTCAAACCCACTCAGAGGCACCTTGGAAGGACAGGCCTGGTGATTTGCTTTTAACAGGCCACAGCCTTAAAAACTCTATGGAGCAGTTCTACTGTGCACACAAGGGGTTGCCTTGAGTTGGAATTGACTCATTGGCAACTAAGAACAACAACCTCCTTTAAGTCACAAAGCTGAGTGAGATAGAAAGAGAAGTTTGACTACCCACTCTATAGATGAGGAAGCTGGAACTCAGAGGTTCCTGGCTGGTAAGAGGCATGCTGAACCACAGACCCTGGGCAGCCTTTCCAGGCTCCACAGCACTAGGGGCATGTAGACCTACACTGGGGGCTGTAGGGAGGGCTCTGGAGGACACCGTTAGGGCTAGACCAGGCACTGCTCCCGACCTCATCTCCTGGTCTCTATTCCAGCCCCCAAGCTGTTTCCTGTGGCTTATAACCTCATCAAACCCTTCCTGAGTGAGGACACTCGTAAGAAGATCATGGTTCTGGGAGGTGAGTGGTCTAGACTTCTCAACTCCACACAATGATCTGTGTCCCAAACTGGGGCTGGTTTTCTTTTTTATTATTATTTTAATAATACTTTATTGAGTTTTTGATGAAAGTTTATACAGCAAGTTAGGTTCCCATTTGACAATTTTCACACAAATTGTTCAGTGACATTAGTTACATTTATCACAATGTGTCAACATTGTCTTTAATTGTGTTCAGTTTATTCCCTTTCCAGTACTATAGTTTCCCTGCCCTGTATCTCCCCCCGCCACACCTTTTTTTTTATCTCATTAAAAAATGTTGTTTGGTGACATTGGTTACAATCCCCAGAATGCGACAGCACACTCCCCCTTTCCATTCCAGGTTCCCTGTGTCCATTTGTCCAGTTCCTGTCCCTTCCTGCCTTCTCATCCTGCTTTTGGACAGGAGTTGCCCGTTTGGTCTCGTATTTTTGATTGAACTAAGAAGCACATTCCTCCCCTGTGTTATTTTTTGCTTTATAGGTCTGTTTAATCTTTGAAAACTGGGTTTCGGGAATGTTTTCAGTTCTGGGTTAGCAGAGTATCTGGGGGCCGTAATTTGGGGGGTTCCTCCAATCTCTGTCAGACCAGTAAGTCTAGTCTTTTCTTGTGAATTTGAATTATGTTCTATATTTTTCTCCTGCTTTTTTTTTTTTTCTGTCCGGGAGTATCTGTTGTGTGATCCCTGTCAGAGCAGTTGGTGGTGGTAGCTGGGTACCGTCTAGTTCTTCTGATCTCAGGCTGGTAGAGTTTGTGGTTCATGTGGTCTTTTAGTCCTTTGGGCTAATATTTTCCTTGTGTCTTGGGTTTTCTTCATTCTCCTTTGCTCTGAGTGGGATGGGACCAATAGATGTATCTTAGATGGCTGTTCACAAGCTTTTAAGAGCCCAGATGCTATTCACCAAAGCGAGATGTAGAACTTTTTTTTTTTAATGAACTATGTTACACAATTGACCTATATGTCCCCTGAAACTGTGGTCCCCAAGCCCCAGCCCCAGCTATTAGGTCTGTCAAAGTGTTTGGATGTGTCTAGGAAATTTCTGTGCTTTTGCTTTGGTTCAGTTGTGTTGATTTCCCCTATATTGTGTGTTGTCCTTTCCTTCACCAAAGTCCGCCTAGTTAGTGACTTTCCCTCCCTCTCCCTCCTCTCCCTCGTAATCATCAAAGAATGTTTTTTTCTGTGTGTAAACCTTTTCTTGAGTTCTTGTAATAGTGGTCTCATACAATGTTTGTTCCTTTGTGACTTACTTCATTCAGCATACTGGGGCTGGTTTTAGAAGTGTGGCCATAGCAGTAGGGGCGAAGGCTCCCTCTGCTGGTTTGGGACCCAGGAGCAAGCCGGGACAGAGCCTTCCTATTTGTTTTCATGAGAACTCTCTTACTCTAGAAGAAAGTATTGGGCTCATCATTGTAGATTCAAAGATGAATGAAACCCCAGTCCTTGCCCTCAAGGAGCTTACAGAATAGCAAGAGAGATGACCAATAGAGAGAAAGCTGTGACAAGCTACAAAGGACACTAAGAAAGGCAAGAGAAGGCACCACGGAAGTCCTAGAAGCAGAGCTTGCTTTCACTTGGGAGCAAGTAGGAGTGGCTTCATTTAACAAGCACCTACTATGTTATGTGCCAGGCCGTGGTCTAAGTGCTGAAGCTGCAAAGATGACTAAGACAAAGCTTTTTGAAGAGCTTCCAGCCTCTCGAGGAAGGGAGACACAAACAGATGTGACAGTATGACATGGTAAATATGAGGGAGGGGACCACAAAGTACATGGGAACAGTGAGCGGGCACTCACTTCACCTCACCTCATGTAGGTGGGGTGCCTGAGCTGAGTGCAGCAGAATGAGTAAGTGTCCGCCAGATGAAGCAAAGCAGAAGGAACAGCGTTGAGCTAAGACCTTCAACAGCACGGCATAGGTAGTTTTTGTGGAGTGTGTCAAGAGATGAGCTGGAAAAGGACCAGGATCCAGGTCACAGAGAATCCAGGGCACCATCCTGGGAAGCTGAGACATGACTGTGCAAGCCACTGGGAGCCAGAGAAGAGCTCTGAGCAGGGGAGTGCCATGATCAGATTTTAAATTGAGACATATCATACTAGCAAGATTGTGAAGAACCGATCCACAGAGTCACAGGTGCCAGTTTGCACACTGTGGCTATTGTCCATACAAGGGGCATTACATACCTGAACCAGGGCAGTGGCAGAGGGGCTCGAGAGGAGAGAATAGGCCTAAGACTTTAAAAAGAAAAACAGCAGAACTCGATTGACTAGATGTGGGAAGTAAGGGAGAATGAGGAATCTAAAACGACTCCCTGGTGTCTGGTGTGACTGAATGGATAGTGATAGTTCAACATACATTTTGTATAACTGGAAGAAAAAGTTTAAAGTTGAATTTAAGGGGCCTGTGAGATATACAGGAGCTCTGGTGGCACAGTGGTTCAAGTGTTCAGCTGTTAAATGAAAGGTCAGCCATTCAAATGCACCAGCAGCTCCATGAGAGAAAGATGTGGCAGTCTGCTTCCATAAAGATTTACAGTTTTGGAAACCCTGTGGGGCAGTTCTACTCTGTTCTGCAGGGTTGCTCCGAGTCAGAATTGACTTGATGGCAATGGGTTTGGATGGGCTTGGGGAGATACCCAGATAGTGGGAATACTTGAGCCTGAAGTTTAGGAGAGAACTTCAGTCTGGAGATTCGGGCATCATCAAATCTAGGCAGTAGCCTAAACCTCTCAAGTAGATAAGACTGCCCACCAAAGAACAGAGGCTGACAATGGAGCCTTAGGGACTATCTAAACTCAAGAGCAGGCAGAAAAAGAGGAACCACCAGGGAGACTGAGAAGGATTGATTAATGAGGTTGGCAGAGAAGCAGGTAAACAGGGATTGGATATGCGGGAAACCAGGGAGAACATCAGAGCACAGGGGAAGGTATGACCCAAAACCCAGCAAGGAGGACAAAGAGGAGTCAAGTCAGCCACAGACAGAGAGGAGTTCAGTTTGGCTGGAGCATGAAGTCAAGTGCTGGGAGAAAGAGCTAGAAAGGTAGACTAGACTGGCTCATGGAAGGCCTGATCCCACCTAAAGAGTTGAACTTGGAAGTAGGTATTAGGAGTCTGACGGTTTCTGGACGGGAAGAGTAAACAGCTTTAGCTCTTGTCCTAGATGACACATTAAAAGTGGAGATTTTTCCATACGTGGGCTAGTGAGACACTGGCATGGAGAGAGAAGCTGTTTGGAAAATGTAGGACTTCTGGGTTCTAGTCCTAGCTCTGACAGCAAGTTCTGCTTCTTTTTGCCTCAGTTACTCTCTCTGTAAGATGGGAATAATCTTCTTGGCCTTATCCCAACTCTCCAGCTGAGTTGGGGGAAGAAATACAAAATCTGAGCAAAAGGCTTATGATTTTTGGTTTTTCTGCTGTTGCCACCCACCATGTGGGTGGTTTCCTGGCAGCAGAGCTGTATAGAAGAGTCAGCCTGTTCTCCACCCACACCTGAAATTCTTTCAACCAAACCCGCCTTGGGCTGAGAAGATACAGACTCTTCAACAGAGGAGGAAAGAAATTCACTTTGAGATGGTCACTGGAGCTTAGCAGCACAGATTAAATCATCCAAAGACCACAAGAAACTGTGTTCCCAGGAGTTGCATCGTCTTATGTCCACCTGAGGGCTGGAGGACCCTGGACAGACATACAGGTTTCCAGCCAGCACGAGGGCAGAGGACGCTGGGTTGTACCCCATGGCTTGGAGCTGCGGCTGATATGTAGTCTATATAGTCAGCATGCAAAGGGTTCCAGTATCAAAATACTGTACTTGGCTGGAATTTGTTTAGGAATTTGGATTGGTGGAGAAGTGGTTCTCAGCATTGGCTGCACTGGAGTCATACTCTTCTAGCTAGGAAAACGGCTTGCTTAGAAAAATAATAAGCCAAATCACTGGCAGATAAACGGCCCAGAACAACAGAAGTGAAACTACCTGGGAGAAAGCAAAGGTCAGCCACATGAGAGGTCACACTACAGTGATGCATTCGGTCAGTCAGCAATGACTGCGACGGCCATATGTGGGCTAAAGTGAGGAACAAGACGCACAGGGGCCACCCTTATGGAGTTCAGTCTAACCAGAACAGTGCAGGTTGATTCAGGCCTGCCTGTCCTCCACACATGATGTTCCCTCTGCGTGGAATGCCCTACCCCCTTTCTCTGTCCCTTCCTGCTTCCTTCAAATGTGTGTATCACCTTCCTGGGCGTGATGATACACTCTTATACCTGTGGAGCACTTTAAAATTTACAAAGCCCTGTCAAGCACTTGGTTTACTTCGTTCCCATAACCCTGGAGGGCAGGAGGAACAGGAGCTCTCTTCTTAGCTAGGCTCAGAATGAAGTGGTTTTTCTAAGGTGACACAGCTGGTCAGAGGCCATGAGGACAGGAACGCAGGTCTCCTGATGCCTGGTCCAGGGTCAGGCAACCCTCTGGTGATGGCTCCTCCCGCAGTACTGTGCACACATCACGTCCCTACTGCTCCTAATGCCTGTGCTGTATGTGGGAGGGTGGGGAGATTTTTTTCTGTCTCTTTCATGTAGACTGCCAGGGCCTTGAACTCTTGCCTAGTGGTGACGTGTCTTTCTCCTTCCTTCCCTCTCCTGCCAGCAAACTGGAAGGAGGTTTTACTGAAACATATTAGCCCTGAGCAGCTGCCTGTGGAGTATGGGGGCACCATGACTGACCCTGACGGAAACCCCAAGTGCAAATCCAAGGTATAGGCCACCAGGGCTTGGAGATGAACAGGGGAGCTTGGCTCAAATCTGTATTCTAGCTTACTTCATGCTCTGCGTCTAGATCAACTACGGGGGTGACATCCCCAAGAAGTACTACGTGCGAGACCAGGTGAAACAGCAGTATGAACACTGTGTGCAGATTGCCCGTGGCTCCTCTCACCAAGTGGAGTATGAGATCCTCTTCCCTGGCTGTGTCCTCAGGTAGGGGGATGCCTTCCAGGATACCTGAACCTCACATCTGTAGGCACCAGTGGCCTGAGGTGGGAGAAGTCCTGGTGCCAGGACTCCAGAGAGGGCACACACGGAAGGATTATGTCTAAATGGGTGGGCATACCCTGCAGGTGGCAGTTCGCATCGGATGGGGCAGACATCGGCTTTGGGATTTTCCTGAAGACCAAGATGGGGGAGCGGCAGCGGGCAGGGGAGATGACAGAGGTGTTGTCTAACCAGAGGTACAATGCCCACATGGTGCCAGAGGACGGGACTCTCACCTGCAGCGATCCTGGCATCTGTAAGTATCTGTCTTGGCAGTGCCTTGAGTCCCTTGCCCTATCCCTGCGTGTAAGGTCCCCCTTCCCCCATGGATTTATGATCTCAGACTGTTAGAGCTAGAAGTGGTCCTCCATCAGTTCACCCCTCTCCTTACATAGATGAGGAAACCTAGGCTTGGAAACAGGGCTTCAAACAGTTGTTCCCAGGAAGTTATACCTAAGAATCACTGGGGATCTTGTTTAAAGGTGGATTCTGATACAGTATATCTGGGGTGGAAATGCAAATTCTCAGTGAGAAACTTGTTAGAAATGCAAATTCTCAGCAGGGGTTCGAGCCAGAATGAATTAGTTTGAAGCCCTGCTTGGAAATGACTTGTTCAGGTGACCCAGCTTGTTTATAATGGCCACATTGACAAGCAGGAAAACCACATAAACACCCTCCCACCCCTGCCCATCAAATCTCCAGTTTGTTCTGTCAGAGCCAAGGGGCCAGGTGTGGAAAAATCAGTGAGAGCAAGGGCTTATCAGGCTTGCTTTAGGCAAGCGGCTGAACCTCCCTGAGCTTCAGTTTCCTGATGGCTAAAATGAAGATAAATTTTCTGCCTCGCGGGAATACGATGATGATTAAAATTGATAAGGCCTGTGTAGCACTTAGCCTGGTATATAGTGAGCAGCCAACAGAGTGTAGTCACCATTATTATTTAGCAGGGCAAGGCCTAGGGGAGAGGGGTTGTCCCTGAGATAGTGCTGGGAGATGGAGAAGCTCTGTGCCCCATTTCCATGGTAGGCACCACCAAGAGATCTGAACTAGTCCCACAGATGTCTTTGCTGTGTTCACACTTCACCCAACCTCAGATTCTGCCACCTCGCCCACATCCCAGGCAACCGTCAGTCTCTACTGCCCCCTCCTTACAGCTGCTCTGTGATACAATATGGCTCTCTAGGGAGGGGGTGTATTCTCGTTAGTGAGCAGCCACGTTCTGGGGGAGAAGGCGTAGACTGTGTGGTTCAGCAAGAATAAAGGCTTTGCACCAGCCCAGACACTGTCATCCATAGCGGATAGAGCACTTTGTACATACAAGCTTGAATTTTGTTTTTTTAATGGATGGGGATGCTGAGGTACAGAGAAGGGATGCATTTCTCTCAGAAAGTAGCTTGTAAAAGACCAAGAGACAGAAACACCAGAGAATCCTACAGTCCTGGTCATGGATCTCTTGATCAGAGACTAGCCTGGAGATTATCAGGTCCATCCCTTGATTTGACTGTAGAGAAGGTAGAGTCCCAGGCCAGGGAAGTGATTTACCCAAGATCACACAGCCACACTACTCATTTCCCAGCACTGTCCGTTACCCCTTTATTGCCTCTATTGTCTCTGAAGGACACAGCCTGAGAAAAGATCATAGCTCTAACTTAATCAGGCTTACGTTTGCAAATCTCAAATTCGTTTCAGCTCCTTTTGGCTGCATTCCCAACAGAAACCTTCATCTGCCTGCAGGGCCTTGATCTGCTTGTTTCCTCTTCCCAGGAGGAGCAGAGTCAGGCCATACCATCCATTTGCCCTTCCCAGGTGTAAAGACAATGAGGTGGGCTCAGCTATTGTATGGAGTTTGGCTCAGCTAACCTGAGCCCAGGGAAAACCCGGGTTAGGTTGCAAGCTCACCTGAGGAGGGCAATGCCCTTGGAGAACTAGGTGACCCCTGCAGAGCGGAACATAATCATCTGTGGAGAAATTCAACTCCAGTTGCAAAAGCACATTAACCTTCCCAGGCCTCTCTGGTCCTTGTCCAAGAATACTAACTTACTGAGGAGGAGAAACAAAGTCTGAACTGATATCACTTTTTTTCACTCAACTAATACTTACTGAGGCCCTACTGAGTGTAGAATACTAAGCATAGAAAGAGCCTCAGAAAAAAAGTTCTGGACTCTGTCCAGCAGGAATGTACAGTGTGGTCCAGAAGGCTTGAATCACCATATGAGGGTTAAATAGTACTTCCAGGCATTGCTGCGTGTGAAAAGAGACCTGATTGCTGAGCCCAGCTCTGCCACTAACTCTCAAGTGTCTCTAAATGATGAGATTTTGCCTTCTCATTAAAATGAAAGGAGTGGACTAGAGCAGGATATCTTAATCTGGGGCCCATGGACCCCTCCCCCTTAGCACTGGTTCTAAATCCTAAAGACCAAACACTCCCCTTTCATAATAATTTCTAATGTCACTTTTACTATTCTAAAATTCATAGTAGTATGACCAACCTACATGTTTTTAAAAATATAGTGTCACATCTGTAATATAAAAGAAAAATAAAAGGAAGCTACCTTAGAAGAACGTATGTTTTTTCAATACATAAGTGAGAGGGCAAGATTGCATCAAACTCTGTCTAGAGGCACCTCTTCAGAATGCTACCTTTCCCCAGAGGGTCCGTGATAGGATCCAGGGATCTGCGATTTTGTGTTTCATCAGATTCTCAAGGGAGTCAGTTACCCAAAAAATGTTACGGAGTCCTAGATGGGAGGATCTCTGGGGGCTCTACGAGTCCAGAGTGTCTGATGACTGTCAAAATGAACCATGTAGACTCGGCGCTGCAGTGACTGTGCTGCCCTTGGGCCTGTGCCTCAGAACAGCCTCTTCCTTGTTTCGGAGGACAAAATATTCTAGACAGAGCCATCTCAAGCTTGCCGTTTGGTCCAAGCAGCTCAGCGACCTCTTCTCCAGTGTGCCCAACTCTTTGGTTGCTAAGGCTTCCTCATCCAGGGCAGATGGAAGCTTCCCTCTTTGCAGAAGTGCCTGCATTGGAACCCCTGGTCCTGAAGGACCTCTGGTGCAGAAAGAAGGAGATGACTAATTCACTCACTTCACACCATGAAGAAAGGGTGTGTGCTGTGTCTACCCACAGTCTATAAACTATGTGTTTTATTCAGGGCAGGAAAGGGGAAGGGTTAAATTTCAGGATTAAATACACATTTGTTTGCTGGGAAAGGGGAGAGAAGACCAGGATAGAGAAGGGGCGGAGCTGGTGTTTTTGTTTTCACACTCCATTCTCTTGAAAAGGGGTGTTTGACTGAAATGGAACAACTTCTCAAAGAAACGGGGTTAGATTAAAAGCAGTCTGTTCTTTGCCAGGGTTTGGCTTTCTCTGCCAATTGCATGGCTATTTTCTCTCCTCAGAGGGAACCGCAGCTAACAGGTCTTGTCTGTTAGCCTATGTCTTAGTTATCTAGTGCTGGTATAACAGAAATACCACAGACAGATGGCTTTAACAAACAGACATTTATTCTCTCACAGTCTCGTAGGCTAGAAGTCCAAATTCAGGGTGCCAGCTCCAGGGCAAGACTATCTCTCTCTGTTGGCTCTGGAGTAAGGTCCTTGTCATCAGTCTTTCCCTGGTCAAGCAGCTTCTCAGCACAGGGACCCGGGATGCAAAGACATGCTATTCTCCAGGCTCTTGTTTCTTTGGTGATACAAGGTTCCCCTGTCTCTCTGCTCACTTCTGTCTTTTATATCTCAAAAGAGATTGGCTCAAGACACACTCCAGTCTTGTAGATTAAATGCTGCCTCATTACCATAACTGCCACTAATCCCGTCTCATCAATATCATAGAGATAGGATTTACAACACATAAGAAAATCACATCAGATGACAAAATGGTCGACAGTCACACATTACTGGGAATCACAGCCTAGCCAAATTGATACACATATTTTTGGGGGACACAATTCAGTCCATGACAGCCTGTCAGATATTTTCCATGTCTTTAAAAGTATTGTGTTTCCATAGTTTACAGGACATATACATTCACAGTAGTTATACATGTCATTCAGTGTATGTTTGAAGAAAATTTTGAAATTTTAGAACTTACCAGGATTTGAGGAAAACTTTCCCTTTAGTACAAACCCCTGAGTGTTACTAGTAGATGTTACAAACTATTTACAAACTGTTCTGCAACTTGCTTTTTTGCCCTTCAGATATATTGTGGAAGCTTCCCCAGTCACTTCTTGCAGTGTTAACTTCTTCCTTTTTACATCAAAATAGTATTCTATCATACGGAAGTACGATATAATCTGTTTAAGCAGTTCTCTTTTGAGGAACATCCGAGTTTTTTCCAATCTGTATTATTACAAACCACCACGCATCTGTCAATTTGTCGTACTGTGGTGGCTTACATGTTGCTGTGATACTGGAAGCTTTGCCACCGGTATTTCAAATACCAGCAGGCTAACCCTTGTAGACAGGTTTCAGCGGAGCTTCCAGCCTGAGAGACTAGGAAAAAGGAATCAGTGGTCTACTTCTGAAAAAACTGGCCAGTGAAAACTTCATGACTAGCAGCAGAACACTGTTTGATATAGTGCTGGAAAAGGAGCCCGTCAGGTTGGAAGGCACTCAAAATACGACTGGGGAAGAGCTGCCTGCTCAAAATAGAAGAAACTAAAAACCAAACTCATTGCCATCAAGTCGATTCCAACTCGCCAACCTTTTGGTTAGCAGCTGTAGCTCTTAACCACTGACGCCACTAGGGTTTCCCCTCAAAGTAGAGATGACCTAATAACATGAATGGAGTCAAGCTTTCGGGACCTTCATTTACTGATGTGGCATGACTCAAAATGAGAAGAAACAACTGCAAACATCCATGAATAATCAGAATGTGGAATGTACAAAATATGAATCTAGGAAAATTGGAAGTCATCAAAAATGAAATTGAATGCATAAAGATCAATATCCTAGGCATTAGTGAGCTGAAATGGACTGGTATTGGCCATTCTGAATCAGACAATCATATGGACTACTATGCCGGGAATGACCAGTTGAAGAGGAATGGGGTCACATTCATCGTCAAAAAGAACATTTCAAGATCTGTCCTGAAGTAGTGCTGTCAGTGATAGAATAATATCCATACACCTACAAGGAAGACCAGTTAATATGACTATTACTCAAATTTATGCACCAACCACTAAGGCCAAAAATGAAGAAATTGAAGATTTCTACCAACTTCTGCACACTGAAATTGATCAAACATGCATTGATAATTACTAGGGATTGGAATGTAAAAAATTCAGAAGGATCAGTAGTCGGAAGATATGGCCTTGGTGATAGAAATGATGCCGGAGATCCCATGATAGAATTTTGCAAGATCAATGACTTCTTCATTGTAAACACCTTGTTTCAACGACATAAATGATGAATATATACGTGGACCTTACCAGATGGAATATAGGAATCAAATTGACTAAATCTGTGGAAAGAGACTATGGAGAAGCTCAATATCATCAGTCAGCACAAGGCCAGGGGCTGACTGCAGAACAGACCATCAATTGCTTATATGCAAGTTCAAGTTGAAGCTGAGGAAAATTAAAACAAGTCCATGAGAGCCAAAATACAACCTTGAGTATACTCCATCTGAATTTAGAGACTGTCTCAAGAATAGATTTGATTCATTAAACACTAATGACTGAAAACCAGATGGAGTTGTGGAATGACATCAAGGACATAATATATGAAGAAAGCAAGAGCTCATTAAAAAGACAGGAAAGAAATAAAAGACCAGAATGGATGTAAAAAGAGACATATGTTGGGAGCTAAAGTGAAAGGAAGAAATGACGAAGTAAAAGAGCTGAACAGAAGATTTCAAGGGCAGCTCGAGATGAAACGTGTAAAGACCTAGAATTAGAAAATGAAAAGGGAAGAACACACTTGGCATTTCTCAAGCTGACAGAACTGAAGAGAAAATCCAAGCCTTGAGTTGTAATATTGAAAGATTCTATGGGAAAAATTAAATGATGCAGGAAGCATCAAAAGAAGATATAAGGAATACACAATCACTGTATCAAAAAGAATTGGTTGATGTTCAGCCATTTCAGTAGGTAGCATATGGTCAAGAACCAATGGTCCTGAAGGAAGAAATCTAAGCTGCACTGAAGGAACTGGCGAGAAACAAGACTCAAGGAATTGATGGAATACCAATTGAGATGCTTCAACAAAGCTGTAGCACTGGAAGCGCTCACTCATCTATGCCAAGAACTTTGCAAGACAGCTACCTGGCCAACTGACTGGAGGAGATCCAAATTTGTGCCCATTCCAAAGAAAGGTGATCCAACAGAATGCAGAAATTGTTGGATATCATTAATATCACACACAAGTAAAATTTTGCTGAAAATCATTCAAAAGCAATTGCAGCAGTACATTGACAGGGAACTGCCTGAAATTCAAGCCTTTTCCTGCTAGAAATTTAAGCCAGAGGACGTGTTAAAAGGGATATCATTGCTGATATCAGATGGGTCTTGGTTGAAAGCTGAGAATACCCAAAAGATGTTTACCTGTGTTTTACTGTGTCAATAGTGTGGATGATAACAAATTATGGATAACATTATGAAGAACAGGAATTCTAGAACACTTAATTGTGGTTTTTTTTAATTGTGATCATGCGGAACCTGTACATAGACCAAGAGACAGTCGTTCAAACAGAACAAGGGGACGTTGTAGTTTAAAATCAAGAAAGGTGTGTACCAGGGTTGTATCCTTTGGCCATACTTATTCAATCTCTATGCTGAGCAAATAATCTGAGAAGATGGACTATATGAAGAACTCATCAGGATTAGAGGAAGACTCATTAACAGCCTGTCATATGCAGATGACACAACCTTACTTGCTGAAAGTGAAGAGGACTTGAAGCACTTATCGATGAATATCAAAGATTACAGTGTTCAGTATGGATTACACCTTAACATAAAGAAAACAAAAATCCTCACAACTGGACCAATGAGCAACATCGTGATAAACGAAGACAAGACTGAAGTCATCAAGGATTTATTTTACTTGGATCCACAGTCAACAGCAATGGAAGCAGCAGTCAAGAAATCAAACGACACATTGCATTGGGCAAATCTGCTGCAAAAGACCTCTTTAAAGTGTTAAAAAAGCAAAGATGTCACTTCAAGGACTAAGGTGCGCCTGACCCAAGCCATGGTGTTTTCAGTTGCCTTGTGTGCATGCGAAAGCTGGACAATGAATAAGGAAGACCAGATAAGAACTGATGCCTTTGAATTATGTTGTTGGTGAAGAATATTGAATATACCATGGACTGCCAGAAGAATGAACAAATCTATCTTGGAAGAACAACCAGAATGTTCCTTAGAAATGAGGATGGCAAGACTTTGTGTCACATACTTTGGACATGTTATCAGGAGGGTCGAGTCCCTGGACAAGAACATCATGCTTGGTAAAGTGGAGGGTCAGCGAAAAAGAGGAAGACCCTCAACGAGATGGATTGACACAGTGGCTGCAACAGTGGGCTCAAGCATAACAATGATCTTGAGGATGGCACAGGACAGGGTGGTGTTTCATTCTCTTGTACACAGGGTCGCTATGAGTTGGAACCAACTCAACGGCACCTAACAATGACATTCTTGTCCATTTATCTTTCTGTGAGATAAATTCCTGGTTCAAATAATTTGCACATTTACCTTTTATCAGAGGCTGAATAGGACTGGGTTTTCCTGGGCCTAAGCTGGTAGGACAAAGGAAGCAATGGGGACTGATGGGTAAAGTGGGGGCTCTGAATCTGAAATTCCAGGCCCATCATTTCCTTAACTCCATGACACAGGAATTACATGATCTCTTTTTTATTGTATATAAAACAGGGCTGATGCTTAACTCATGGAGTTATTTTAAGAAATAGTGAAATAACAGATTACCAACCCAGTGCTGGGCATAGTGGAGA
Source organism: Loxodonta africana (assembly GCF_030014295.1). NCBI lineage: Eukaryota > Metazoa > Chordata > Mammalia > Proboscidea > Elephantidae > Loxodonta > Loxodonta africana. The sequence continues at coordinate 25,805,191 of NC_087360.1, read as the reverse complement.
TGCACAAATAGCCATTATTACTATTACTACTACTACTACTGTTGCTGCTACTATGTAATTCTGTTGCCTCTTTTCAAGGCCCAGTTCAAGCTCCTTTGGAAAGCGTTTCACCTGATTTCAGTTTACAGGACCCTCTGATTACAGACTGCTACAGAAATGATTGTCACTCCTGTCGACATGGCACTTGGCATGTTCTTATTGTGTGTGTGTGCGTGTGTACATGAATATCTTGTCAGCCCAGCTAGACTAGGTTTCAGAAGGTTAAGGACCGTGGGTTATGCCACCTTCATGCAATTATCTACCATACTGCCTGCTTAGTCAACAAAAATCAACAATAATCGCTGTCCCAAGCCCTTTGTCAGAACTGTCTGAATGTCTGGTTTTTCTGCCTCTCTTCAGATGTCTTGCGGTTTGACAACACCTACAGCTTCATTCATGCCAAGAAGGTCAGTTTCACTGTGGAGGTCCTGCTTCCAGACAAAGCCTCAGAAGAAAAGATGAAACAGCTGGGGGCAGCCACCCCAAAGTAACACCTCCTCCCATAGCAGGCCTGGCCCCCTCAGTGTCTCCCTGTCAATTTCCACCTCTAGTGGCAGTCATTTTCCTAGCACTCTGCAGCCCAAAGAAACTGGGCTGGAGGTTAAGATCCTAGGCTGGATCTGAGGAGCTTTCATTTCAGAATTAGGGAGAGAAAGAGTTGCTGGAGTGGATCTCTTGCTTCCGAAATTACTGAGGAGTCCCAGGGGCTGGGCACCGTGATAGGATCTATTGATCTCATACGCTGTGCCAACTTAACCTGTCCAGTGACAGCTAAGACAGGGAGAGGGGACCTTGGGGTGACAGCAGGGAAGAAATTAGAAAAAGGGGAGCGATTGAGACCTAGTATTTCAGGGAAGCCAGCTCTAGGGGAGGAACTTGCTCCCACATGAACAAGTAAGTCTAGATCACAATGAGGAGTAGCAAGTTAGCCAGTTGCTAGAATTATGGTGGTGATCAGAGCCTTCCAGACTTTCCATCACTGAGGCCTAGGTAGCTTTGGGCTTTTCTTAGATCTTGGGAGGTGGCCTGAGTCGGCATAGATCTTCCCACTCAAGGGTAGATAAGCAGGCCTCTCCCCCATCCTCAGAAGTTCAGCAACTCCTGGGTGCCACTGTAATTACTCGTGATTGTCAGTGACTCAGCTTCCTGAAACAGTGAGCTTAGGTACCAGCCGCTGTCCTCCAGTGCAAATAAAGCACAAGGGAAATTACCTCTAGGAATCCCAGCCCAGTGAAAAGCCAGGGAGGCTGGGGTGGGAATGAGCCCTGGGCCTTTCATTCTCCTTTCACTGCCGCTGGCCTCTCACCAAGTAACCCTCCTGCTGAGCACCCCAGACAAAAATGACACGTGGGATCATAACAACAGCACACAGAGAGGGCATTTCCCAGTCTGAGTCTTCCTCCGGGTCGCCAACCCGCTTCCTGACCTGAGCGGGGTCTTGGCAGTCCCATTTCTGGGAAACGCAGGGCAGGAAGCCAACGGCCGGGCCAGCATCTTACAGAACCAGGGGCTGGTGCAGCACCAGGCCGCTTCGCAGGCCCCCAGCTCCTCCGTCCGCGGGGCCTCCAAGCAGGGACGGGCCATGGGGACGGTCGGCGACTGTCCGGGGGCTGGAGGACACTGGCCCTTCGGGCAACCACAGCACTTAACCCAGACCACGCCCTTCTGCGGATGAACGCCAGGTCCTGGGCTGCCTAGAACATGGGACGGCGTCCCGGCCCGTCGCGGGAACGCCTGTCCCTCAGAAACCCAGGCCTTGGCCCAGCTTGGGGAGCTTGACTGGGCAGGGCTGATGCGGACGAGCCATGGCCTCAGCCAGATTCCTCAGGAGGACATCCCGACCTTGGTTTACAACATTCTGTTAGGAAAATTAACCAATGAATAAAGCAACGTTCAGTGCACAGGGCGTGGAATTCAATGCCGATCCTCGTTCCTCGCTGCCTTTCACTCAGAGGCCAGAACTTCTGCCTCAGGAGCCCAGCAACGGCTTCCCCAACAAGTAGAATGCATGCGCAGAAACGCTTCGTGCTCGGCTGTAGCGTAAGCTTTACCTAGGGCCCAACGGCCAGCTTGCCTTCTGATTGGCCCAGCCCCTGGGCTGTCTTCCGCCATTTTTTCTAAGGGTTTTTTAACAGTGGTTACCGCCTTCACGGTGAGGGCAGAGGCCCCGCCCCATTCAGGATACCCCGTGCGCGCGGAAAAGTGCGGGTCCTGGCGAGTGCGCGCCGCGCCTGCGGTGGGTTGGGACCGGGAGTGCGAGGGAGGCGGAAGAGCGGCGATCACGTGGTGTTAGGGACCGTCTCCTAATTCCGCGCTAGTACTGCCGGTGTTTCAAGGGCTGGGGACCGCTTTGAACCCCGGAACCCAGCTCCTCTCCAGGTCGCCGCTGACCGGGGGTCATCTTACGCGACCCTACGATGTCAGTGGCGCCCAGGATTGAAAACGTGGCTTTTAATAGGGAATCAATCATTTTCCCCATTTTTGATTATACTAAAAGCTAATCCTTAATAAGCGCCTAAGTTTTTAATGAGCGCCTACTAGGTTTTGTTTTTTTTTTATTGGGTACCACGCAACGACCGCCATGGGTTGTTGCAAAGATTGGTGGAAAGTGCTCAGAAGAGAGTCTGGTACAATAAGCGCTGAGTAAATACCGGCTACTTTCATTTTTTACATACGTGGGAACTGGGGCTCAGGAAGGCCAACAGCTAATACACGGCACAGCAGGGATTTGAACCCAGGACTGCCTGCCTCTAATGGCATGCCTTTGCCTCTGTGACATTCACAAAGTTTTAGTGAATTGTAGCCCCACCCATTGCTCAGATGGGTACACTGAGTTCTAGCAGAGGAAGGGGCTCCTCCTGCCGTAAACACTAACCTCCAAGATGTTCTGCTCATTTCCCTGGATTCCAACCCTGCCTCCCTTCTCATTCATTCATCCATTCAGAGTCCCGCACCCAAGAGGCTCGGTTTGGGGTCATACCAATACCAGTTAGACCCGAGTGCGTGACAAATGAACATGGCACCTGCCTGGAATAGATTTAAGAGTCCGGGCATCCACCTCGTCAAGGAGCTCACCACTCACTTCTCCAGTCTCATTTAGCGAGCTCACTGGAACAGCAGGAGCTCTGGAGCCACACTGCCTGCATTCAGATCCCGGCTCCACCCCTTAAACAGCTGTGTGAACCGACTAAGGGACCCGCCATCTAGAGTCCTTAGCGAACGTCCCGGGCCGGACCCGTAGTAAGCTCAGTAACTGTGACTCTTATAATTAATCCCCGTTTTTTTTTAACCGTCCTAGGGAGTGGACGTTGTCGTGACCCCCATTTACACATGAATAAAATGAGGTTCAGCTAAGTAGAGACTCTGCCCAAGGTCAGGCAGCTAGGAAGTGTGACATCCGAATTAGAAACCAGCCCCTTTGGCTCCCCAAGCCAGTCAGTCCAGGGAGAGGGGCGGAGAGATGGCACCGCCCCCTCAGCCCAGGGAAAACGTACAATCAGGAAAACCTGAGCCCGGGAGAGGGGCTTCGGTGCGCGGGAGAATTTGCAGACGCTCCCTGCGTGCTGGAACTGCACGACTAGCCCTTCAGCCGGGGACCTTTGGCCGGTCCTGCCGCGGCCGACAGGGGCGCTAGTGGGGGTCGAGGTGTCAGAGGCAGTTGCAGTGGCCGGGACCGCCGCGGGAACGCCATGCCTGAGCCGCGGGCCGCTGAGCGTGACCTCTACCGAGACACGTGGGTGCGGTACCTGGGTGAGAGCAGGCGAGGGGCGCGATGATCCCTTCACCACCCTGTGCCTGGAGTGATGGGGGACGCTAGATACCTGCCCGTAGCGAGGAGGAGGCGGGAAGGTCTTAGTTCTCATTCCGCCTGGGGCCAGAGACTGGGCTCAAAGAGGGCTAGGGACTTGCCCAAGGTCACACAGCGCTGGTGGGTCCAGTCTTGTGCTCGGATGTCTCTGCGGACTAGTCATCCCGGGGCGGAGGCTCGAACACAGAGCCACGAGGAAGGGGGAAGCGCGCTGACCACTGGAATGCCTGAGGACAGGCGGATCTGGACTCCCATCTCAGCACTGCACAAATCGTTAAGCGCTGGACCACTGGCCGAAAGGTTGGCGGTTCCAAACTACCCAGTGGCGCCTGGGAAGACAGGCCTGGAGATCTGCTCCCAAAGGTCACAGCCTTGAAAATTCTATGGAGCAGTTCTACTCTCCACACATGGGGTGGCTACGAGTTGGAAATACCTAGCTGGCAACTAACAACACCACTCACTGGCAATGTCTGTGCCTCAGTTTTCTTCCCGGCAAAATGGGTCAAAGAGGAGGGCTTCCTTCATGGGGTGGTGGTTGTAAGGGTGGAATGAGATAAGCCTGGCACATGGTGAGTGCCCGACCCAGGGGGCTGCTCATGAGCAGGCTTCCTGCTTCCTGTTTCCCCATTAGTACAGAGGTTCTAGAACTCAGGCTAGGAAGACAAGGACATCGAACCAATTAGTGATGATTGTGTGTGTTCAGCCTCCCTACAATGGCCCCCTTTTACAAGTCAGGAAACCGAAGCTCAGAGGTAAAGATGCTTGCCTAAGATCACCCTGCTTAGCAGGCAAGGATTAGAACCAGCTCACACCAGCGCCCCCTTGTGGGACAGCCGTGGGCCTGAGAAGTGTTGTCTTTCCTCTTTTTCCAGGTTATGCAAACGAGGTTGGGGAGGCCTTCCGCTCTCTGGTGCCGGCAGCTGTGGTGTGGCTGAGCTACGGTGTGTCCAGCTCCTATGTGCTGGCTGATGCCATCGACAAGGGCAAGAAGGCAGGAGATGTGAGTGTTAGCCTGCTGCCCCTACTGTGGGACATCCTACTCCCCGTGTGGTTCAGTCCATAGTTTGCATGTGGTAAGGCCCTTGTGGGATTGTTCACCCCTCAAAACCTCACCTGTGGTGCAGTCCATACCCTAGCCTGCGTGTGGTGGAGTCCTCCTTCAGCCCCAGTGTACCCTCAGCCGTGCATATAGTACAGTCCTGACCCAACTCTGGGATAATTCTTCGTCAGCCCTTCCGGTGGTCTAGTCTATACCGTGCATGTGATACAGCCTACCCCCAGCCCCGCATGTGGTCTAGTCTATACCCCAGTCCTGGGATGTGGTAGAGTCCATTCTCAAGCCCTTCCTTGTAGCACAGTCTTCCCCCAGCCGTGCATGTGGTGTACTCTAAAACTCAACACTACTGCAGTTTGGTCCACCCTCCATGGGTACTGGCCACCTCCCCCTCCCTGGTCCAGCCTCATGCCTCTTGTCCCAGAATTCCCAGCCTCCATCCCAGGCTGTGTTGAATGCCACTTGTGTCCACAGGTGTCAAGCCCTGAAGCTGGCCGCAGGACTAGGGTGACTGTGGCTGTGGTGGACACCTTTGTGTGGCAGGCTCTGGCCTCTGTGGCCATCCCAGGCTTCACTGTCAACCGCGTGTGTGCAGCCTCCCTCTACGTCCTGGGCACCGCCACCCGCTGGCCTCTGGCTGTCCGCAAGTGGACCACCACTGCAGTGGGGCTGCTGATTATCCCTGTCATTGTCCACCCCATTGACAGGTGGGTTCCCCTCCTAGCCTCGGGGTCATCGACTTGGCGGAGATGGAATTAGGCTTGGCGAGGCTTGCTCATATTACGTAGAACAATGGCAGCAGAGGCAGGGCTGGCACTTGGGGCTCCAGAGGTGTAAAGGACAGTCTGTTCCTTTGTCATATGATCTGGCAGGTACTTGGCAGTAAAGGAAGGGGGTACCTTGAGGGTATGGGACACAGGATAAGTAAATTCCCAGAAAGAAACTCTATTGTTGGAAAGACAGGCAGGAGCAGGTACACCTTGGAAGGGGTGGGTTTTGGGGGTATTGGTGACAGAAGCCCAATTCAAACTGGGTTAAGTAAAATAGGAATTGTTTTGTGAAACCAAAAAGTCCAGGTTTTGTTGCTTTCGGGCATGGCTGGATCTAGGCCCTCAAATGATGTCATTAGGGGTCTGGATCTCCCTGTCCTGCTGCCCTTCTCCCCACCCCACCCCACCCCAACCCACTCTGTGTTGGTTTTGATCATTTTCCCCTCATGGTAGCATAGGTGGCCCCTAATAGTCCCCAGCTTTCATCCCACGAGCTTAACAAGCCCCATGGGAAGCTTCTAAATAGGGAGAGCAAAAATCCCAAAGAAGGCTGTCATTGGTCCATCCTGGTGCCCACCTCTGAGCCTGGCCAGGGTTGGGTCATGTGCCTCCTCTTAGAACCAGAGATGGGGCAACCCGACAGACCAGCCCTAGGATGAGGCGTTGTCTATCTTCCTTGTGGCTTCTCCTGAGCTACTGGAAGAAGGAGTCATTCCCCAGGGAAACATAACGGACCCTGAGGACCTGAGCAGGTCCTCTACCCTCTGTCTGCCTCAGTTTCTCCCTCTGAAGAAAGAGGAGGAAGTCTTGATCCTGGCTTCCCCAGGTAGCCCAAGGTGGGAGGAGGGGAGAGAAGACAGGTCTTTTCACCTGGGTGGCATTTGTATCCCACATCCAGGAGTCCTTCTCTCTAGCCCTGGCTTTCTGCCTTTTCTTCCCCTGTTAGCACCCATGGCCATTTGCTCACCATCCCCAATCTCTGCTCAGGTCTGTGGACTTCCTCCTGGACTCCAGCCTGCGCAAGCTGTACCCATCAGTGGAGAAGCCCAGCTCTTCCTGACCCCACCCTGGTACCTGGCCTGTGCGTTGGCCCACTCTTTGCTCCATGCCAACTTCTTCCTCCTGCCCAGGGATGTGGGTGCCTGGCTCCTTGGGGTCTTAGGTCCTGGCAACCAAGTGGGTTCAAGCTGGACCGAAGCTTCAAAACAGGCCCTAGAGGAGCTGCAGCTGCTGCTGAACCCTGTCTGCTTCCCTGGAATCCAAGATCCTAAGTGGGAGTGGACCCTGGGTGGGCCATCCCTGTTTTCCACATGAAAGTAATGCCCTCCCAATTGATAGCGTTGGAGACTGAGGCTCAGAGAGGGCAAGGGATGTGCCCAATGTCACTCAGGAGCCAAGGGTCCAGGCCTCCCGGCTGCTCAGCCTCATGAGACACCCCATGGCACACGGAGAAATGGGGGAGTTGTAGCGGGGACGCCTGAGGACTAATTCTCCGAACTGCCCATCCCTGGCGCGGGGTGCAGGGGCCTGGCAGGAAGGCAGGATAGGTCTGGGCCAGGCCCGCCCAGGAGCCCAATAAATCCTGAAGAAACTGAGTTTTATTCTGCTTTTCTGTTGGGTGTGACCAGGATATGATGGTGGGGAGTAGGGCTGGGGCCCCCAGGGGAGGCTCACTCTGCAGCCATGCATCCCGCACAGAGCCTGGCACTGGGCCCTGCTGGTGCCTCCCAGCCCATCAACACTGCCCTGCAGGTGCCTGGGGTTCCACCACTGGTGCTTCAGGGCCCTCTGGGGTAGGCATTGCCCACTTTCTGCAAGCCTCATAAAGCACCAAGACTCTGGGAGGAGACCCTGTTGGACAGATACCACTTGGGCCTGAAGGTGCCCAGAGACAGGGAAGGCAGCTCCTGTCTGAGCACCTCATGGGACCCCCATGAGGGGAATCGGGAGTCCTGGAGAGAAGGGAGCTACCCTGGGGGTGGTAGTGGGGGCTTTCCACCCTGACTCTGGGCCAGACCATTTTGCCAGCAGCTCAGAAGGGTGGAGAGCTGAGGAGGGAGGGGGTTCAGTCTGGTTGAGGCACGGAGGCTGGTGTGGGGTGCAGGGCAGAAACAGCCTGGGGCCCCTCTCACTCAACCCACAAATCATCGCTCACCAGGACCCTGGCCCTGCCTCTTGCTGCCCAGGTGCAGCCAGGTGGGCTAACCCCACCCAGGTGGGACCGTCTACACCTGGGCTGGACTTACAGGGGCTAGGGGTCAGGCAGGCTGCTGGTGAGTCAGGATGGGGGCGCTAGGATCGTGGTTCCTGCTCTGGGGGTATCTGCAGCTGCAGGGTGAGTGTGATGACCTCCGGTAGGGCTGGGGGTCCCTCAGGGTGGGGTTGGCCTTTCCCTGGCACCCTTCGTGCCCCATGCTGGCCAGGTCCCCTTCCCAAGCCCCCCAATGACCTCTGCCCAGTCTACTGCTGCTCTCTAGCTCCCTTAAGTGCTCTGAGTCTCCCTCATTCCCATCCCTCTCCCCCTAATTCCCACATCCCTGCTCAGGCTGACACCCACCCACCTAGCATTCTCCCATCCCCTCCCTCCCACCTCCCTCATGACAGCTGCTTCTCTGTGATATCGCCCTTGCTCACTCCAACTTCCAGCCTCAAGGCTCTCCCTAATGCTAGGATCAACCAGGCCTGCTTTGGGCCTCTGTACTCCGCGTCTATAGTCTAAGCTGTCAGCATGCCCCAGCATTGTCCTCCTCTCCATCACCTGCCCTTCTGTGCCTCTGAGTCTCCCACTCGGCTGGAAATTCTTTTCCTCTTGGCCAGCTCTGAGCATCTTTCAGGACCACTGCCCCTTAGCTGAGCCCTCTGTGAGCCCCTTCTGGCCCTTGGTTGCCTTGCTGGTGGTCCTGCCTTGTAAAGAACTACTGGCGTGCACGTGTGCAGATATCAAGAGCCCTTGGGTCTTCATCTTTGGGTCCTGGGGCCTGGCACATAGTAGGTGCTCACATGAGGGGCCCTCAGGCTCCACAGGCCACGGTGTGGAGAAAAGAAGGTCTGTGGACCCCAGACACACCTTACCTGGCTCCTGCTCCACGCTGGAGCAGTGGATTGAATGGGGAGGTGGGTACAGTCGGGGAGGGTTCTGGGCAGGCACTACTGGCCACACCCTGACCTAGGCTGTTCTCTGCACACCAGCCTGGGCCAGGCTGCCAGGGGACAGCCTCCTTCAGGAATGTAAGCCGACAAAGGTCATCTTGGCAGTGAGGAGGGAGCCGCAGCTCGATGGCCGCCACCTGTGTCTCAGTTCCTGCCTGTCTTCCCTGGTCCCTGTCATGCCTGGCTATGTGGTCTTTGCTGCCCCATTTAAGGCTGTGGCTTCACCCAGCTGGTGAGGGGGCTGTTGAGGCTCACGGGGACCAGGCTTTCAGGAGCCTGAGGGTACCTGGGAGATCTTGAGGGAGGTGCAGAGCTGGGGTGTCTGGGCTGGAGAAAAGGGTAGAACGAGATCATACTTTTGCTGTGTGACCTTGGGCAAGCCACAGCCTCTCTGAACCTGTTTCTTTTTCTAAAAGAAGCAGAGGCCTGATTGTATGGAATTTGGTGGCCGAGGGCGTAGTGCAGACTTGCTATTTGTCATCTGCGTGTTTACCATGTGCCCTTGCTTGTATTTGTTCCTTGCATCCTCAACAGCTCTACGAGGGAGGTGGACTATCATCCCATTTTCCAGATGAGGAAACCAAGGCTTACAGAGGGGAAGGCCCCACTGTCTTGCCACCAGATGCAATTAAGCACATCACTCTCCAAAGCTTTTGAGTGGGAATGAACGTTGAGCATGTCCTAAAAAGGAAACTGAGGCCCAGAGAGGGTGAGTGGCTTTGATGCCACCCAATGAGGTGGGACCAAGCTGGGGAGGTACTAGTCCTTGCTTCTTAAGGTGCCGGTATCCCCTCAGATCCCAGGGAAGATGGTGGAATTCTTTGCTGACCCCCAGCTAATCGCCCTGAGCAGCCCCCCATTCCTGCCTTCCGCCATTGAGTCAGCTGCACAGCCAAGCGGTGAGCACTCTCTAGTGCCCCTTAGCCTGTCTTGGGCCCTGTACCCCTGGAGGTCCTGCAGGAAGGAGGAAGGAGGCTGGGGGGTTACCCCTTCCAGTGGTCCAGGAGAACAGACACCGATCTCACGCCCCCCTTGGTGTGAGCCAGATTAGCCTGGGAGTCTATATTTGGAACTCTGGATTCTCCTGGATATTTCTCTTCTATCCCTTTCTCTGGCTGGGCTATCCCGGGACCTTGTCATGAGCCTTCAGTGTTTGCTTTCTGGGCACCCTGATATGCCAGACTCTCACTAACCCCTTTTGCTTCCCTGCTAGCTTGGAATCCCCCACCTCACCCCCAGTCTCCCTGGTTACTGGTTCTCTGGCTGGCCTTGGACATCTGGACATCAGTGTGAGGCTTTGGCCTGGTTCATCCCTTCCCACAGGTGGGGGCATCAGCTGGGCCGAGGCAGTGCCCCAAGGGGGAAAGGTCCCAAGCTAGTATACCCCTGGTGAAGGCAGGAAGAGATGAAGGGCAGGGTGGCAGGGGGGCAAGGGCCTGGGCTTCAGGTGACCTGGTCCCAGCTTTGCCTGCCTCCCTCTTGCTGTGTGGCCTTGGGCAAGCCCCTCAGTGTCTCTGGGTCTCCTGACCTCCCCATCTGGTTTTCATTCCAGCCCAGGATGGGGCCAACACCAGCACTGTTTTCCTGGGCTCTGAGCTCCACCTGGAATTTGCCATGTTTGGCGGCTCCTATCAGCCGTTACAGCTATATGTGGATGAGTGTGTGACCAGCCCCAGCTGGGATCTAGAAGTGGCCCCTGTGTACTACAGCTTCATCAGGCATCATGAGCCATCATGGGTACTGGACCTGGGGGAGGGGGACAAGGTACAGTCTAGACTATTCAGTGAGTGGTGTCTCTGGGGAGGCTGGGGGAGGGGTTGAGAGCCTGTCCAGAGCTAGAAGAGACAGATGTGCAAATTGTGTCCTCTAGGAATTGTTGGGTGGTCATCTCCAGGCCAGGGGAGCAAGAGACGTTTACTGGCTTCTTCACCTCTGTTGCCTCAGCCCCTCTGTAAAATGGGAGGAGTACCAGACTGTTCATAGCATTGTTATGTAGATTGAATGGGGAGATGCTTAGCTCAGGGCATGGCGTGCAGAATTCTCAACAATGATGGCGTGTGATAGTTTGAGACCAGGCTGGGGCCAGACCTCAGTTCAGGGTTGTCCTCTGGGCACTGCTGACCTCCAGCCTGGGCCTTCCAGGTGCTTGGTGGATGTTAAGGATGCCCATTCCCGCTTCCTGCCCCAAGAGGTCCCTGATACTCTGGAGTTCTCCTTCCAGGCCTTCACCTTTGCTGACTCTCCTGATGACCTGAGTGGAAGCAGGTACCCTCAGGGCCTGAGTCCCTACCTCCATCTCCCCACGTTTCCTCAGCCTGGGGCCTCTCTCCCCACAGGTTTATGTCCATTGCCAGCTGCTAGCCTGGGACCCAAAAGTCCCACCTGATGCTACCAAGAAAGCCTGCTCCTTCCACAGGGACACAAACAGGCGAGTCATTATACAGTTAAAGTGCCCTGCATGCCCTACCCTGTAATAGGTGTTTGTATATATGACCTCATTAATTGCCTGTGGGAGTCCCTGGTGGTGCAAATGGTTAACATGCTTAGCTGCTAACCAGAAGGTTGGAAGTTTGAGTCCACCTAGAGGTGCCTTGGAAACCCTGGTGGTGTAGCGGTTAAGTGCTATGGCTGCTAACCAAAGGGCCAGCAGTTCGAATCCACCAGGCGCTCCTTGGAAACTCTATGGGGCAGTTCTACTCTGTCCTATAGGGTCACTAGGAGTTAGAATCGACTCGACGGCACTAGGTAGTAGTGGTAGAGGTGCCCTGGAAGAAAGACCTGACAATCCCCTTCTGAAAAATCAGCCACTGAATCCGTATGGAGCGCATTTCTTTTCTGACATACATGGGGTTGCCAGGAGTCAGAGCTGACTTGACTGGGAACTGTTCTATTTTTTTAATTGCCTGGGAGGTAGAGTTTTGGCAGGAGAGGAAACTGAGGCTCAAAGTGGCTCAGACTAACTTTCAAAAAGCTTGGCCCTCTTGTAATAGTTCCCCCCTGGCCAGCAAAACCAACCTAAGTGCTTGGCCTAGAGTGGGCAGTGTGAGCTATGTTGGGAATGGAGACTTTGGACTCTGCCTGAGACACAGGTTCAAATCCCAGTTCCAATTTTTGTTGGCTGTGGCATCATAGGCAAGTCACAGAACTTTCATAAGCCTCAGTTTCTTCACCTGTAAAACACAGGTCTGGCCTATGGGGGGTCCAGTTTCTGGTGCACTGACTTAAGCAGATCCTTCTCTACCCCATCCTTATCGGCCCTATAGGTGGGAACTTCTGGACGATGCCTCTCTGAGCGGTATGTGTGACTGTTGTGAGGTTACCTGCCCAGCTCCCTGGTCACCCCATTGAAGGGCCCTGGCAGGTAAGAGACCCCTGGTTTGGTGGGGGAAGGGGTGAGCTCTGGGGCTGGGGAGGCAGTTGGCCCTGGGAGCCACTCATGATCTTGGGTGGGTGGGCCTACAAAAGGGACCATCTTGCTACTAAAGACTTTTGAGGAACCTGACATTGGCCCCCTGAACTGCAAAGACCCAGGTGAAGTAATACGTTGATCAGTAGAACCAAGGAAGGGGCTTGGCCCCTGGCCCCTGTCTGGGGAGCCTACTACTGTATGTGACCTTGGGCAAATCCTTTCCCTTTCTGGGTCTCAGTTTCCCCAAGTGTAAAATGAGAGCATTAGGTTGGTTTACCACTTTTGAGCTTCTTTTGTTGTTGTTAGTTGCTGTCAAGCCGCATCATGGCGACCCAATGTATACAGTGTAGAACTGTGCTCCCTAGGGCTTTCAAGGCTGTGACCTTTCCCAGATCACGCCTGTCTTCAGAGGCACTTCTGGATGTGTTCGAACCACCAATCTTTCAGCTAATAGTTGAGCAACTTAACCATTTGCACCATCCAGGGACTCCTTTTGAGCTTTTAGTATAAGCTTTATTTACAGGTACCTGGAGACCCCTTCATCTGCACAAATACAACCCCTGATCTGTGCCCTTCTGGGAGTTTTAGAGAAGAGGGAGAAGGCTCTTAGTAACTCATCATTTCTTCTCTCTCCCTTCCAGCATCAGTGAGCTGATACTGCAAGGTTAGCAGGTTAGGTGTATGGGTGTGTGTGTGTAGGAGTACTTTAATACCCTCTGGTGTGGGGTGTCTTTGTCTTCCAGCCTTTGGGCAGGTCCCTGAGGAGGTCTTTGACCGGGTGACAGAGGAAGCTGCCCTATCGTCTGAGTTGAGTCAGGCTTCTGACTCCAGGGGGCTCAGAGGTGAGTGAGAGAGGTCTGTCCAAGAGCCTGAGCCCCTCTTGGGGTCCCCTTCCATGAGAGACACAGCCCCAAGTCCAGTGGTCCTTGGTGAGTCCCAGAAGAACCTGGCTCCGGCTGCCTCCTTCTCCCCACCCCACCACAGCCCCACTGCCTGTTTGGGGCCTGCTAGAGCAGAGCCTGCACCATCAGGCCAGCTGGCTGTAAGCTTGCTCACCTTGTGACCTTGGAAGCCACTTGCTCTCCAAGCCGCCTTACCCTGAAGAAGATTAACTGACACCCACTCTATGTTGTTAATCAATGCTTCCCTACCAAGTCGGGCTAGGACTTTCACTTTCTGTGCCTAATCTCATTTAAACCCCCCAATAATCCTGTGCAGGAGACAAAATCGGTCCCACTTTCTAGATGAGGAAACTGGGGCTTGAGAGCCCAGTAGCCTTGTACTGTGTCTCCCATGTAAACAACATGGTTCTGGGTGGCCAGGGCTGTCACCAGACCCCTCCCTGCCCCTGCCAGCGCACTCCTTGCCTCTCCAGGCACTAACCAGCCCCTTCTTCTTGTTCCAGGAAGCCTCCCCAGCTTGCTGACACCGATGGCTGGGACTCTGCTCCTGGAGGTGGCATTGATGTTTGCCCTAGGCATGACCTTGTGCATCTTCACCCGCTGCTGCTGGCTCCGGGCCCAGAGCCTGGCCACACATTCACCTGCAGGACTGGGCTGCAGGGTCTGAGGAAGCCCCCATGCCTGCCATGGTTTTTCATTAAAAAGATATTCACCACTGGCTTCAGCCTGTCTAATTTTCCTGTGCAGGACTGGGAAAATGAGGCCCCCAGGACAGGGGCCAGAGCTGGGCCTCCAGTGAAGCAGTGCTCCGGATGTTGGCTTGGGTCAGTGGGGGAGTGAGGTGGCAGGCACGGGGAGGCTGGGCTCAGCTCTACTTCTTCCTTCACCCTTTCAGTGTTTGGGCAGGGGCTGAGCGGGTGGGGCCTCTGCAGGGTGGCTGAGACCTGGGCCCATCTCCAGATTTACTTTGCCACATCTTTAAATGTTCAGAAGAGTCCAGGCTCTGGACTTTGAAAAGATAACCTGTTGTTTACACTATGGTGTGAATGACTAAGAGTCTTCTCTCTCCCCTCAAACTCTCAGAAGGGCACAGATCAGAGGTGGTACTGGTAGAGATGGAGGGGTCTCCAACATCTGTAAATAAAGATTGGACTAGTAGCTCAAGCTGCAAACCAACCTAATGCTCTCATCTTACACCTGGGGAAACTGAGGACTGAAGTGGGAAAGGATTTGCCCAAGGTCACATGCCCAAGGCCTTGTATGATGGAGATAATTCCTCTCTCTCCTGCCAACTACTTCTACCACCACCACCATACACACCTTCCTCACCTGCCTACCCCAAATCTTCACTTCTGCCTTTCTGTCTTTTGGTTTCTTGACTCCAACATTTCTTACACTGTCCCCTCCAAATGGGCCACTTCCACACCTTGCCCACTCCTTCCTGCTGGCCCACATTCCCCTGATTACAGCCTACTCATCCTACAGTTCAACACCTCAAGGAAACCTCTTACCCCTACCTGGGCTTGGGAGCCACCTCTGGGCTCCCTCCTGCCCTTCCTTCCTCCATCATGGTGGTAACAGTTTGTAGCAGTCTCGACCTCCCCTCCTCTCTGGGAGCCTGAGGCCAGGGCCATGGTCTGTTCTGCCTGGAGGCTGCAGCCCAGCCCAACCCTAGGACCTGACTCCTGCTCTGCACACATCGCCTGTGAGCCTTTGAGCAGTGGGGTGCCTCAGTGGCCTCATTGTGAAAGGGGAGGTGGGGTGATGGAGATCCCTCCCACTGACTCATGAGGGCTAAAATGAGAAGCTGGAAGTGCCTGGCACAGCATGAGTCATGCCCTCCCCCAGGCAGCTCAGCCCCCCTTGGCGTAGAACCCTTAGGAGTGGGGTTGTCAGATTTAACAAAAATACAGTATGCCCAGGTAAATTTGAATGTCAGATACGCAACAAATACTTTTTAAGTATAAGTATGTCCCTAACATTGCATACGACACACTTATAATAAAAAAAATTATTCACTGTTCATCTGAAATTCGGATTTAACTGGGCATTCTGTATTTACCTGGCAGTCCCCCCAAGCCCTCCCTCTGCTCTGATGCCATATCTGTATCTCTCTGTGGCACGGAAATCCCTCCTCCAAGCACCCCAGACTCAAGCGGTGGGGCATCCTCTCTCCAGCTTGCCTCTTTGCTGAATAGGGGATGGGAGACAATCCTTAGTGACCAATGTGGGTTGTCCCCATTTGATGGATGGGGAAACAAGTGCAGAGAGGTCAACCAGATATGAGGTGGCAGGTGCTGGGAAATTACAATTTTCTTCCCATTCCTCGATACCCTTGCTTCTGTGTGGGGCCAATCCCTACTGGTATTGTGGGGAAGAGAAAAAAAAAAGAAACAACCAAACCTGTTGCCATTGAATTGATTCCAACTCATGGCGACCCCATGTGTTACAGAGTAGAACTACTCCGAAGGGTTTTCTTTGCTGTAATCTCTACAGAGGCAGATTGCCAGGCCTTTCTTCTGTGGTGTTTCTGGGTGGGTTCAAACTGGCAACCTTTAAGTTAGTAGTCAAAGGTGAACCTTTTCTGCTACCAGGGACTGGGGAAAGAGAGGAGAGGTCTTTCCCCTCCCCAGGCCTTGAGGCCTTTGCCCCAGAGCATGCTGGGAGTTGGGTCTCTGCAGGGGCCTGCTCCAACAATGCTCAGCCCCACCACAGGGGGGCAGCACCTCTCAACATGCCCACAGGACCTGAGGGCTCAAAGTGCTTTAAGGTTTTTTTGTTGTTGTTCTTTAAGGAAAGTTTACAGTTCAAGTTAGGTTCTCATGCAAAAATTTATACACACATTGTTATGTGACCATAGTTGCCCTCCATATAAGGTGACAGTACACTTCCCCTTTCCACCCCGGATATCACATCTGTTCAATCAGCTCCTGTCCCTTTCTTCTTTCACATCTCACCTCCAGATGGGAGCTGCCCATTCAGTCTCATGTATCTACTTGAGCTAAGAAGCATACGAATATCATTTTATGTCTTATAGTCCAGTCTAATCTTTGAAGAGTTTGCTTCGGGAATAGTTTTAGTTTTGGGCTAACAGAGAACCTGGGAGCCATGTCTTCTGGGGTTCCTCCAGTCTCAGACCATTAAGTCTGGTCTTTTTACTAGAATTTGAGTTCAGGGTGATCATTGGTGGTAGCCGGGCACCACATAGTTCTTCTGGTCTCAGGCTGATGGAGTCTTTGGTTGTTGTGACCCTTTCTGTCTCTTGGGCTAATCTTTTCCTTGTATCTTTGGTGTTCTTCATTCTCCTTTGCTCCAGGTTGGTTGAGATCAATTGATATAACTTAGACAGCCACTCACTAGCTTTTAAGACCCCAGATGCCACTCACTAAAATGGGATGCAGAACATTTTCTTAAACTTTGTTATACCAGTTGACCTAGATGTCCCCTGAAACCATGGTCCCCAGATCCCTGCCCCTGCTACTCTGTCTCTCGAAGTGTTTAGTTGTATTCAGGAAACTTCTTAGCTTTTGGTTTAGTCCAGTTGTGCTGACATCCCCTGTGTTGTGTGTGGTCCTTCCCTTCACCTAAGATAACTCTTGTCTACTATTTAGATAGTGAATACCCTTCTTCCTCTCTCCTCATCTGCTTAACCATCAAAGAATATTTTCTTCTGTGTTTAAACCTTTTCTTGAGCTCTTATAATAGTGGTCTCATACAGTATTCGTCCTTTTGTGACTGACTAATTTCACTCAGTGTAATGCCTTCCGGATTCATCCATGTTATGTTTTACGGATTCATCGTTGTTCTTTATCGTTTCATAGTATTCAATTGTGTGAATATACCACAATTTGTTTATCCATTCCTCTGTTGATAGGCACCTGGGTTGTTTCCATCTTTTTGCTGTTGTGAACAGTGCTGCAGTGAACATGGGTGCACATACATCTATCTGTGTGATGGCTTTTGTTCCCTAGAGTGTATCCCAGTGCCATCAAGTCAATTCCAACTTACAGCGACCCTATAGGACAGAGTAGAACTGCCCCATAGGGTTTCCAAGGAGCACCTGGTGGATTTGAACTGCCGACCCTTTGGTTAGCAGTCATAGTACTTAACCACTATGCCACCAGGGTTTCCCTAGAGCGTATAGGTGGGTGGATTTTGCAGCCGGACTATGGGCACCCAATGCTGTTGGCTGTAAGGACTGGGAGGCACCACTTACTCTTGGGCCCCTGTCACGGGTGGCTAGGTGGTATGGGTGGAGCCATCAGTCCTGAGGCCCCTGATGTGGGTAGGTGAGGACCCTGCTTAATGGGCAGAGCAGTGTCAAATGTCACTGACCTGCCACTCCACCATATAGCTGGTACAGTTGAAATTAGGGTTCAGGTATATACCCTGTTGTACTATGCTAATGAGGGCCTATGCTATTGAAATGGGCCCACATAGGTCTATGCAGGGGTGAAAGGCATTCAAAGTCCGTGGACCCCTTATGGCTGTCCCTAGGCAAAGGAACTGTGTCTGCCCTGACTTCCCGGTTTTGGGGAGCTGGCATATTATTTTTCCTGTTTGTTAATTTGTTCCCTCTTCAAAGCCAGGAGAATGGCTCAGGACACAAGGGGTCCTACTTCCAGCCCATGGGATGCAGCAATCACTGAATCTGGCCTGGACCTGGTACAGAGCAGGGAGGGCATGTAAACCGGAGAGAGGCTCTTCCCAAAGAGGGTGTTTTTTGATCTGTGCAGTAGGTTAGACGCATGTACTTATCTTTTGCCAATTGAGCACCACTGGTTCTGGAGGGTTGAGCAGGTTCTCCGCCTGTTGGCCTCTCCTGATGTGGAAAACACTTCCCGAGTGCCACTGTTTGCTTCACCATGCACGCTGGCCGATCCAGCCCGCAGGGTGCCGTTCCCCACCGGCTCAGGTCTGGCAACTCCTTGCTGCTCTTGAACCATCTCTCCCTCCTGCTGCCACTTAGTCCGATCACTCAACCTTGCCTTTGATGTTCAGGGCTCCTAGATGGTCTTGTATAATTGATCCATTTGTTTTTTTGAATCTTTGTTATAAGAGGGAACACAGGAAGCATCTGACTACTTCACCATCTTGGCCCTTCCTCCTCTAGGGTTGTTGATAACACTATTTGTTAGTGAACTGTTCCCGTTGTATACCAGGTCCTGTGCTAAGCACTTCATGTGACGTGGCTCGTTTCATCTTTACAACCACATTGTGAGATGGTACTGCTAGGTCTCTGTTTCCTAGAAGAAGCACTCAGGTTTCAAGCACTGGAGTGACTGTCCCAAGCCAACGCATCCTCCTGGTGGAGCTGGGATGGAACCCCAGCCTTGAACAACTCCCATGCCTACCACTTCCAACCTGTGGCCCTCTACACAGTCAGGGCCAGAGCTGACTCACAAGCTACGTGAACTTGGGTGAATTACCTAACCTCCCTGAGCCTTGGTTTCCTCATTGTGACATAAGATAATTCTTGGTAATGACCTCCTGAAGCTACTTCAAGAGCAATTGCTCACAAAGCATTCATCCAAGGTAAGGCTTATAGTTAAAAGTCCAGAAATATTGGCCATTATTGTTGTGACAAATGACATCCACTTTGAAGGAAATGATGAGATTGTTCTATCGGATGACTAATCCAGATATAAAATATACAAATCCTATTTTTTTTTTTTATGGTTCCGGGGGAAACCCTGGTGGCGTATTGGTTAAGTGCTATGGCTGCTAACCAAAGGGTCAGCAGTTCGAATCCGCCAGGCGCTCGTTGCGAAACCCTATGGGGCAGTTCTGCTCTGTCCTATAGGGTCACTATGAGTCGGAATCAACTCAACAGCACTGGGTTTGGTTTTGGTTTTGGTTATGGTTCAAGGATTGCACACGTAAGAATTTATTCTGAGAAAATAATTGGACAGTCATCCAAAGATGTGTGTGCAAGGATGATCATCATGGTCTTATTTATACAAGCTCAAAGCCTGGGAACTCCTTAAATTCTCAGTGCAGAAAGGAACATTATTCTGGTCTGATCACACTGGTGGCTAGATCCCCCTTCACCCCAGTCCTTCCTCTGTTCTGGTACCTTCCGCAGCTCCCAACGGCTCTAATGATACCTTCTCCACGAACTCTTCTGGGCTCCTTCCCCCAGATAGAATCACCTTGCTGGACAGCACCCTGCACCATCACCCTCATCTCTACACTTGGACAAGGTGGAGCTCTTACTCTGTGCCAGGCACTAGGCTGAGTTTTGTGTTATGTAACCTTTATAACAACCCTATGCAGCAGGTGCCACCCTGATGGCCTCTTGTAGACGAGAACATCAAGTCTGCTGTGCACTAAGCCTTCAATCAGAGTGAACTCGAACTATTCTTATTAGAACTTATGTGAGTGAAGATGACTCTGGGGCTTTTCCTAAAATCAGAAGGTACTGCAGGCAGGTAGAGGGGTTGCAGGTGGGGGAATGTGGAAGTATTAGGTCCAAGTACCAGCACCAGCTGAGCAGTGCACTTGGCTCACCTGTGGTCTCCAGGTGGTGCTTGTTCCTTCCCTAGCCTCCTCTGGGACAATTTAAGGAGGCTTGTAGGGGGATGGGCGATGATTTATCTTCACTATGGCCGCACCCAGGGAGCTTCTGCTGGTCACTCTAGTCTTGCTGCTTGGTAAGGTCTGGGGGTTGGGGTGCCTTGGGACCTAGGGTGGGCACCTCCCCCAGCCCTCCCTGTCCCTGTCCTGAGCCTCCCCTGCCTACCATGGACCTGGGGAGTAACTCATCCCACCCTGCTTTGCCCCTCTATCCCCCCACCCCCACCTGGGCTGCAGCAGGAGCAGGACTTGGCATCCTGGGGACACAGAGGAGAGGAGACATCTCTCCTGATGCCCTGTTAGTCACTCTGCTTCTACCCCACAGAGGGCTGAGACATGGGGATCCTGGGGCACCTGCTCCTCTCTTCCCCCCTTTATGCTGCCTCTGGCCCTGGGCTGGCAGGAACTCAGGAGCCCTGGGCAGTTGGCTCAGCCAGGCTGAGCTCCAGGGCAACCCCATCCTGCCCCCCTGGCCTCAGGGGCAGGGCCTGGCATGCAAACACTAACCAGATGCTTTAGATGTTGTTACCATTGAGTCGATTCCCACTCATAGTAACCCCATGTGACAGAGTAGAACTGCCCCAGAGCGTTTTTTTATTTTTTATTGTGTTTTAGGTGAAAGTTTACAGCTCAAGTTAATTTCTCATACAAAAATTTAGATGGACATTGTTATGTGATCCCAGTTGCAATCCCCACAATGTGACTGCACACTCGCACTTTCCACCCTGGATTTCCCATAACCATTCAACCAGCTCTTATTCTTTTCTACCCTCCCATCCCACCTCTGGACAGGAGCTGCCCATTTAGCCTCCTATCTATCTATCTATCTATTTATTTATTTTACCTATTTAAACTAAGAAGGACACTCATCTCAAGTATTATTGTATGTTTTTAAAGTTCAATCTAATCTTTAAAGAGTTGGTTTCAGGAATGGTCTCAGTTGTGGGTTAACAGAGAGTCCGGGGGCCATGTCTTCTGGGGTTCCTCTAGTCTCAGTCAGACCATCAAGCCTGGTCTTTTTTACTAGAATTTGAGTTCTGCACTATACTTTTCTCCTGCTCTGTCAAGGACTGTCTGTTGTGTTCCTTGTCAGGATGATCATTGGTGGTAGCTGGGCACCATCTAGTTCTTCAGGTCTCAGGCTGATGGAGTCTCTGGTTTATGTGACCCTTTTGTTTCTTAGGCTATTTTCCTTGTGTCTTTGGTGTTCTTCATTCTACTTTGTTCCAGGTGAGTTGCGAACAAATGGTACATCTTAGATGGCTGCTTGCAAGCTTTTAAGACTCCAGACACCACTCACCAAAGTGGGGTGCAGAACATTTTCCTAATCAACTTTGTTATGCTAATTGACCTAGCTGTCCCCTGAAACCATGGTCCCCAGACCCCTGCCCCTCCTACTCTGTCCCTCAAAGTGTTTGGTTGTATTCAGGAAACTCTTTAGCTTTTGGTTTAGTCCAGTTGTGCTGACTTCCCCTGTGTTGTGTGTTGTCCTTCCCTTCACCTAAGATAATTCTTGTCTATTGCCTAGTTAATGAATACCCCTTTCCCTCCTTCCCCACCCTCATAACCATCAAAGAATATTTTCTTCTGTGTTTAAACCTTTTCTTGAGATCTTATAATAGTGGTCTCATACAGTATTTGTCCTTTTGTGACTGACTAATTTCACTCAGCTTAACGCCTTCCAGATTCATCCATGTTGTGAGATGTTTCTCAGATTCATCATTGTTCTTTAGCGTTGTGTAGTATTCCATTGTGTGAATATACCATAATTTGTTTTTCCATTCATCTGTTGATGGCATCTAGGTTGTTTCCATCTTTTTGCTATTGTGAACAGTGCTGCAACGAACATGAATGTGCATATATCTATTAGTGTGATGGCTCTTATTTCTCCAGGATATAGTCTAAGGAGTGGGATTGCTGGATGGTGTGGAACTTGTATTTCTAACTTTTTAAGGAATCACCAAATCAATTTCCAAAGTGGTTGTACCATTTTACATTCCCACCATCAGTGTATAAGTGTTCCAGTCTCTTCCACAACCTCTCCAACATTTATTATTTTGTATTTTTTGGATTAATGCTAGCCTTGTTGGGGTGAGATGGTATCTCGTTGTAGTTTGATTTGCATTTCTCTAATGGCTAGTGATCAAGAGCTTTTCCTCATGTATCCATTAGCTGCCTGAATGTCTTCTTTGGTGAAGTGCCTGTTCATATTCTTTGCCCGTTTTTTAATTGGGTGATTTGCCTTTTTGTTGTTGAGGTTTTGCAGTATCTTGTACATTATAGAGATTAGACCCTGATCAAATACGTTGTTAGCCAAAATTTTTTTCCCAGTCTTTAGGTTGCCTTTTTACTCTTTCAGTGAAGTCTTTTGATGAGCATAAGTGTGTGATTTTTAGGAGCTCCCACTTACCTAGTTTTTCTTCTAGTGTTTGTGCCTTGTTAGTAATGTTTTGTATTCTGTTTATGCCATGTATTAAGGCTCTTAGCATTGTCTCTATTTTTTCTTCTGTGGTCTTTGTCTTTTTAGATTTTATGTTTAGGTCTTTGGTCCATTTTTAGTTAGTTTTTGTGCATGGTGTGAACTATGGGTCTTGTTTCATTTTTTTTGCAGACGGATATCCAGTTATGCCAGCACCATTTGTTAAAGAGATTATCTTTTCCCCATTTAACAAACTTGGGGCCTTTGTCAAATATCAGCTGCTCATAGGTGGTTGAATTTACATCTGGATTCTCAACTCTGTTCCATTAATCTATGTATCTGTTGTTGTACCAGTACCAGGCTATTTTGACTACCATGGTGGTATAATAGGTTCTAAAATCAGCTAGTGTGAGGCCTCTCACTTTGTTCTTTTTCAGTAATGCTTTACTTATCTGGGGCCTGTTCCATTTCTATATGAAGTTGGTGATTTTTTTCCTCCATCTCAGTAAAAAAATGCCATTGATCGGACCCTTTGTTAACCCAAGACTGGACCCATCCCCAAAGCCAACTCTTCAGACCAGGATTGGACTGGACTGTGAGATAGAAAATGATACTGGTGAGGAGTGGGCTTCTTGGCTCAAGTAAGCACCTTAGATTATGTGGGCAACTCTTGTCTAGAGGCGAGAAGAGAAGGGGAGGACAGAAGCAGGCTGAATGGACATGGAGAACACAGGGTGGAGAGGAGGAGTGTGCTATCTCATTGGGGGAGAGCAGCTAGGAGTACATAGCAAGGTGTGTATAACTGTTTGTATGAGAGACTGACTTGATTTGTAAACTTTCACTTGAAGCACAATAAATAAAAAAAATAACAAAGAAAAAAATGCCATTGGAATTTGAATAGGGTTTGCATTGTATCTGTAGATTGGTAATGGTAGAACTGACATTTTCACAATGTTGAGAGTCTTTCTGAGCAAGATGTGTTTTTCCACTTATGTAGATCTCTTTTAGTGTCTTGCAGTAGTGTCTTGTAGTTTTCTTTGTATAGATCTTTTACATCTCTAGTTAGATTTATTCCTAAGTATTTTCTTGGGAGCTATTATAAATGGTATTGATTTGGTGATTTCCTCTTCACAGGTCTCTTCGTGTAGAGGAATCCAACTGATTTTTGTATGTTTATCTTGTATCCTTATACTTTGCTGAAATCTTCTATTAGTTCCAGTAGTTTTCCTGTGGATTCTTTGGGGTTTTCTGTATAAGAGATCATATCATCTGCAAATAGAGATACTTTTACTTCTTCCTTACTGATTTGGATGCCTTTTATCTCTTTTTCTAGCCTAATTGCTCTGGCTAGGACCTCCAGCACAGTACTGAATAAGAGTGGTGATAAAGGCCATCCTTGTCTGTTTCCTGTTCTCAAGAGGAATGGTTTCAAACTCTCCATTTAGGATGATATTGGCTGTTGGCTTTGTATAAATGCCCTTTATTATGCTAAGGAATTTCTCTTCTATTCCTATTTTACTGAGAGTTTTTATCACAATTTTGTGTTGGACTTTGTCAAATGCCTTTTCTGCATCAATTGATAAGATCATGTGATTCTTGTCTTTTGTTTTATTTAAATGACGGATTACATTGATTGTTTTTCAGATTTGTTAGAGTACAGTTTTTCTTAGTATCCTGGTATGATTCTTTTAATTTCAGTTGGGTCTGTTGTGGTATCACCCATCTCATTTCTTATTCATGTTATTTGCTTCCTCTCCTGTTTTTCTTTTGTCAGCTTAGCCAGTGGTTTATTGATATTGTTGATCTTTTCAAAGAACCAGCTTTTGGTCTTGTTAACTCTTTCAATTGTTTTTCTATTCTGTATTTATTCCTACTCTAATTTTTATTATTTCCTTTCTTCTGGTCCCTGTGGGCTTCTTTTACTGCTCTCTTTCTATTTGTTGGAGCTGTAGTGTTAATGTTTTGATTTTGGCTCTTTCTTCTTCTTGGATATGTGTGTTTATTGCTATAAATTGACCTCTGAGCACTGCTTTTGGTTTGCGCCAAGGATTCTGATAGGATGTGTTTTCATTTTCATTTGATTCAGTGAATTTCTTTATTCTATCCTTGATTTCTTCTATAAACCAGTAGTTTTTGAACAAGGTGTTGTTCACTTTCCACGTATTTGATTTTTTTTTTTTTTCCTGGCTTATTCTATTACTAAGTTCTACTTTTATGGCTTTGTGGTGAGAAAAGATGCTTTGTAATGTTTCAATATTTTGAATTCTGTTAAGGCTTGCGCTATGCCCTGATATGCGCTCTATTCTGGAGAATGTTCCATGTTCATTGGAAAAGAAAGTATATACTTGGCTGCTGTTGGGTGGATTGTTCTATATATGTCTATGAGATCAAGTTGGTTGATTGTGCCATTTACATCTTTCGTGTCTTTATTGAACTGCTTTCAGGATGTTCTGTCCTTCACTGAAAGTGGTGTGTTGAAGTCTCCTACTATTATTGCGGAGCTGTCTATTTCTCTTTTCAATATTGTTAGAGTTTGTTTTATGTATTCTGGAGCCTTGTCTGGTGCTTAAATATTTACTATGGTTATGTCCTCCTGGTGTATTGACCCTTTAGTCATTATATAGTGTCCTTCCTTAACCTTTGTGGGGGATTTTGCTTTATAGTCTATTTTGTTAGAGATGAATATTGCCACTCCTGCTCTTTTTTGATTCGTTGCTTGTTTGATATATTTTTTCCATCCTTTGAGTTTCAATTTGTGTGTTTGAGTCTACGATGTGTCTCTTGCAGGCAGCATATGGACAGATCATGGTTTTTAATCCATTCTGCCACTCTCTGTCTCTTTATTGGTGCATTTAGTGCATTTACCTTCAGCCTAATAATTGATAGGTATGAGTTTAATGCTGTCATTTTGTTTTTTTTGTGCGTGTGTGTGTTGTTGGCACTTAATTTTCTGTGCTCAGTTGTTTTTCCTTATGTATTTTCTTTTCATCTTTTTCATTGTTGTTGTTTTTGTATTTGCTGAGTCTTTATGTTTTTCTTTTTTTTTTTGACGTGTAGGATTGTTAGTTTCCTTTGTGGTTACTTTAATATTTACATCTGTTTTTCTAAGTTTAAACCAATCTTTCATTTCTTGATATCGCCTTGACTTCCTCTTCATATGAAACTTCTATGACTGTGTTATTTAGTCCCTCTTTTGTTTTAATGCTGTCATCTTTTACATATCGATACCTCTGTTCCCCTATTTTCAGTGTTTTAGCTTTAATTTATTTTTGTGACTTCGCTATCTGGGTTGATATCTGTTTGTTCTGTCCTGTGTTCTAGTCTTAGGTTGTTATCTGATGTTATTGATTTCCTAACCAGAGGACTCCTTTTAGTATTTCTTGTAACTTTGGTTTGGTTTTTACAAATTCCCTTAACTTCTGTTTATCTGGAAGTGCCCTAATTTCACCATAATGTTTGAGAGACAGTTTTGCTGGATATATAGTTCTTGGCTGGCAATTTTCCTTCAAGGCTTTATATATGACATTCCATTGCCTTCTTGCCTGCGTGTTTTTTTTTTTTTTAACTTTTATTGAGCTTCAAGTGAACGTTTACAAATCAAGTCAGTCTGTCACATATAAGTTTATATACATCTTACTCCTTACTCCTCTTTTTGATTATTGTGATCTTTTACATATTGACTTCAGTGATTCCCTGTTATGAGCATTTTTTTTTAATTAATCTTAATTTGTTTTTGTGATTTCCCTATTTGAGTTGATATCAGGATGTTCTGTTTTGTGACCTTGTGTTGTGCTGGTATCTGATATTATTGGTTTTCTGACCCAACAATATCCTTTAGTATTTCTTGTATCTTTGGTTTGGTTTTTGCAAATTCTCTAAACTTGTGTTTATCTGTAAATATCTTAATTTCGCCTTCATATTTCAGAGAGAGTTTTGCTGGATATATGATCCTTGGCTGGCAGTTTTTCTCCTTCAGTGCTCTGTATATGTCGTCCCATTCCCTTCTTGCCTGCATGGCTTCTGCTGAGTAGTCTGAACTTATTCTTATTGATTCTCCCTTGAAAGAAACCTTTCTTTTCTCCCTGGCTGCTTTTAAAATTTTCTCTTTATCTTTGGTTTTGGCAAGTTTGGTGATAATACGTCTTGGTGTTTTTCTTTTTGGATCAATCTTAAATGGGGTTCGATGAGCATCTTGGATAGATATCCTTTCGTCTTTCATGATGTCAGGGAAGTTTTCTGTCAGCAGATCTTCAACTACTTTCTCCGTGTTTTCTGTCCTCCCTCCCTGTTCTGGGACTCCAATCACTCGCAAGTTATCCTTCTTGATAGAGTCCCACATGATTCTTAGGGTTTCTTCATTTTTTTAAATTCTTTTATCTGATTTTTTTTCAGCTATGTTGGTGTTAATTCCCTGGTCCTCCAGATTTCCCAGTCTGCATTCCAATTGCTCGAGTCTGCTCCTCTGACTTCCTATTGTGCTGTCTAATTCTGTAATTTTATTGTTAATCTTTTGGATTTCTACATGCTATCTCTCTATGGATTCTTGCAACTTATTAATTTTTCCACTATGTTCTTGAATAATCTTAATGAGTTCTTCAACTGTTTTATCAGTGTGTTCCTTGGCTTTTTCTGCAGTTTGCCTTATTTCGTTTGTGATGTCTTGAAGCATTCTGTAAATTAGTTTTTTATATTCTGTATCTGATAATTCCAGGATTGTATCTTCATTTGGGAAAGATTTTGATTCTTTTGTTTGGGGGGTTGGAGAAGCTGTCATGGTCTGCTTCTTTATGTGGTTTGATATCGACTGCTGTCTCTGAGCCATCACTGGGAAACTTGTTTTTCCAGAAAATCCGCTGACTGGGACGCTGGCTCCAGGCTCCGAAAACAGTTGCTGCTTCCCCGTATTTGTTCATTTTCCGTCTCTAAATCTGTGTTTGTTGTTCAGGGTTTGTAGATTGTTATGTATGTGATCGATTCACTTGTTTTTCCGAGTCTTTGTTGCAAGAGGGATCCGAGGTAGCATCTACCTAGTCTGCCATCTTGGCCCCGCCTCCGCCTGCATGGTTTTTGCTGAATAGTCTGAGGCTAGTCTTACTGACTCTTCTTTGTAGATGATTTTTTGTTTATCCCTAGCCACTCTTAAAATTCTTTATCTTTGGTTTTTGGCACGTTTGATTATAATATGTCTTGGTGACTTTCTTTTGGGATCTACCCTGTGTGGGGTTCAATGAGCTTCTTGGATAGATATCTTCTCGTCTTTCTTGATATCAAGAAAGTTTTCTGCCAAAAAATCTTCAACAATTCTCTCTGCATTTTCTGTTATCCACCCTGTTCTGGTACTCCAGTCACTAATAGATTATTCCTTTTGATAGAGTCCCACATAATTCTTGGGGTTTTGTCATGAATTGAATTGCATCCCCCCAAATATCTGTCAACTTGACCAGGTTATGATCCTTAGTACTGTATGATTGTCTACCATTTTGTTGTCTGATGTTATTTCTCTGTGTTGTAAATTCCATCACTATGATGTAATGAGATGGATTAGTGGCAGTTATATGGATGAGATCTACAAGATTTGGTATTGTCTTAAGCCAACCTCTTTTGAGATATAAAAGAAAAGCGAACAGAGAGACATGGGGACCTCATATCACCAAGAAAGCAGTGCTGGAACTAGAGCACATCCTTTGGACCTGAGGGTCCTGTGCTGAGATGCTCCCAGACCAAGGGGAAACTGATGCATCACAAGGACCTTCCTCCAGGGCTGACAGAGAGAGAAAGCCTTCTCCTGGAGCTGATGCCCTGAATCTGGACTTGTAGCCTACTAGACTGTGAGAGAATAAATTTCCCTTTGTTAAAGCCATCCACTTGTGGTATTCTAGTTATATTAGCACTAGATGGCTAAGACACTTTCTTCATTTTTTAAAAAGTTCTTTTATCTGACTTTTCCTCAGATAATTTGGTGTCAAGTGCTTTATCTTTAATTTCACTAATTCTGATTTCCATTGCCTCAATTCTGCCCTTATGACTTTCTGTTAAGTTGTCTAATTCTGAAATTTTATTGTTAATCTTTTGAATTTCTCTTTGCTGTCTCTATGGATTCTAGCAGCCTGTTAAATTTGTCATTATGCTCTTGTATAACCTTCTTAAGTTCCTCTGTTGCTTTGTCTTTGTGTTCCTTGACTTGGTCTTCATTTTGCCTGATCTCCTTCCTGATCTCTTGAAGAGCTCTGTATATTAATCTTTTGAATTCTACCTCCAGTAATTCCAAGAATTCATCTTCCTCCAGAAGGTTTCTTGGTTCTTTGTTTTGGTCACTTGCTGAAGCCATCATGGTCTGCTTCTTTATGTGATTTGATATTGACTGTTGTCTCTGAGTCATCAGTAAGTTAGTTATTTATTTTGTGTTTGCTTAATGTATCCTAGCTTCTTGTTTTGTTTTGCTATGGCCAAATAGGCTGGTCATATGTGCTAGTTTGGGTATTGGCATCTTTGAAGCTCTCGTGGACCTGTCACCAGTTGGTTAGAATAGCTACTAGGTATGTGAGCCCGATTCCATTTACTTCTCTTTTGTGGCTTCGGCTCAGGTGTCTAGGTCATCGGTCCCCAAGTGTGTGGTGCAGGCTCTCACCTACAGTCCTGGACAGCAGAGCTATGAAGGGGTGAATGGAGTAGGCACAGGTATCTGGCTGCAGCAGGGGGTTATGTACTGAGCAAGGTAGGGGGCTGACAGCTGCCCAAGGGCCTGGGTGGAAGGCGTGTCTCTGTTCCCTAGGGTGTATAGGCAGATGGGTTTTACAGCTGGATTTTGGGCACCCAATCTGTTGACTGTAAGGACTGGGAGGTACCACTTATTCTCGGACCCCTCTCACAGGTGGGTAGATGGAGTGATTGGAGCCGCCAGCCCTCAAGTCCCTGATGTGGGTAGGTGAGAACCCTACTTAATGGGCAGGGAGGTGTTAACTGTCACGAATCTGCCACTCCACCTTAGCTGTTGCAGTTGAAAATAGGCTTCAGGTATATACCCTGTTGTACTGTGCTAATGAGGGTGTATGCTGTTGAAATGGGCCCACACAGGTCTAGGCAGGGGTGAAAGGCAAAATCCGTGGACCCCTTATGCCTGTGCCTAGGCGAAGGGGCTGTGCCTGCCCTGAGCTTCCAGCTTAGGGGAGCTGGCATATTATTTTTTCCTGTTTGTTAATTTGTTCCCTCTCCAAAGCCAGGAGAATGGCTCAGGGGTGCGTGAGGATTCCACTTCTGGCCTAAGTGGTATGGCAATCACTGAAGCCTGACTGGAACTGGAGTAGAGCCAGGAGGGGATGGGTCAATGAGAGAGAGGCACTTGCCAGAGGGGGAAGGGTTTTTTTTTGATCCCATGTGATAGGTCAGACACTTGCACTTAACTTTCGCAGAGTCAGAGCGGCTTCTCTCTGGTTCTGGAGGGTTGGGTAGACTCTCCACCACTTGGTTTCTCCTATTGTCGAAAATGCATCCCAAGTGCTACATCTTACCTCAGCCCACCATGCCAGCCGATCCAGCCTGCAGGGTGCTGGCCAGGTCAGGCCTAGCAAATCCTTGCTGCTTCTGAACTGTCTCGTCCTCCCTCTGCCGCTCAGTCCAATTCCTCAACTTTGTCTTTGTTGTTCAGGGCTCCTAGATTGTCATATATAACGGATTCGCTTATTTTTTTTTTTTTTTTTGAGTCTTTTTTGTGAAAGGGACCACAGGAAGCATCAGACTACTCCGCCATCCTGTCCCCACCTCCCCCAGAGGGTTTTCTTGACTGTAATCTTTATGGGAACAGATCGCCAGGTTTTTCTCCCACAGAGCCCCTGGGTGAGTTCAAACCACCAACCTTTCAGATAGCAGCAGAGCTCTGAAGTGTTGTGCCACCAGGGCTCCTTCCTTAAATTCTACTCCTCTTAAAAAAAAAAAAAAAAAAACCTGAACTCTCTTTCACTTCCTAGGTCTGCCCCAGGCCCTCTGGGCTGAGATAATTGCTCTTAGAGGCAGTGTGGCAAGGGGTAGGATTCCAAATGGTAAGAGGAATTAAGTGGGTAAAACAGGCAAATGTGTACAGAGCAGAATTTAACAGTGGTTACCAGGGTTTACCAGGGACAGGAGGGAACAGGAAAGAGGGAGAAGTTTGTCTAGCTAGCATTCAGTGTTTGTTTAGAGGACTAAAAAATGTGGAATATGGATACTGGTGATGGTTGTACAACATGATTGATGTAATTGGTGTTATTGAATTGTACAAGTGACAAATGCTGATTAGCAAATGTTGTGTTAACTATATATATATATTCTTTCACAAAAGTTAAAAAGAAGAACTGAGTGGGGACTTTGCCAGGGTGATCACATTTATAAAAACCTCCTTATGCACAGGCCAGGTAGACACATACCAACAAAAATTGTCACTTGTAGGGAGAGGGAATAGGTGGGTAAACTCAGTTTTCATTTAATAATATTTGATATCATCTGTATCTTGCCATAAAACAACTCTAACCTTTAAAGATCTCTCCCAGAGCCCTAGCTTGGGAGTTTCAGTATGAGTTCTGCAGCTCACAGCTTCGTGTAACTGTGGGCAGGTGACAGCAGGACTTGCCAGCATCACATTCCACATCTGTAAAATGAGGCAGTTGTGAGGTCCACAGAGGGTATGTGGAATGGCCTACGTCTTGCAGGCCTCTAGGGAGGCAGCTCTTACTATACTTCTCCATGCTGGGGAAGCTGATTTGAGCAGCTTCCCTGCCTGCCTGGAGAAACTTTCCCTCCAGCCTGGTTGTGAGACCTGCTGCACCCCTTGACCTTCTGCCTCTCTTCACCCTGCAGCCACGCAACCCAGACTGCTCCATTGGCAGGAGGTAAACAGCTCTGCCATAGCCAGCCCAACACAGGTCCTACCTGGCCCTTTAATGGACCCTTTCGAGGAGCCTTCACAGCCTACCACACAGCACCTACAGGTGGTACTACAGGTGCTACACAGTGAGTCCTGGACTGATGTGTGTGTGAGGAGGGGCAGGTGGCACGTGAGCCCCCAGGGCTCCCCTGTAGAGGAGGGCTGAATGAGGGGCTGTTCTGGCCTCTGCTTCCTGGCAAGAATACATCACCCTGTTTCTGATTTTAGTCTCCCCCCCCTGGCCGGTGGGACAGGTATGCTCCTATTTGGTAGATGAGCAAACGGGTCAGAGAATCAAAGTTCAACCACCTCTCTGAGCCTATATCATCCCATCTATAAAATGGGCATAACAAATACCTCAAGGACCGTTGAGGATCAGCTGGAACAGTGCCTGTGACCTACCTGGCACACAGTGGGTGCTTGCTGGAGGGTGGCCATGAGTACTTGCTAGAAATGGCCTTTATATCCCTCTTTGCTCAGCTGCCGAGCTGCCCCTCTACGTGGAAGGCTCGTTGCTGACCCTTGAGGCCCGCATCCAGCCAGCGTTAAACAGGACCATGAAGCTCTATGTGGATGAGTGTATGGGCACCCAGAGCCAGCACCTGAACCGCTCCCAGAGGATGTATGCCCTCGTCTTCTACCAGGGGTCTGTAGGGCTGCTGGGGACAGGGGCAAGGAGGGGGGTTGCTTCCCAATGCTGGCCCAGATTCCTTCCTCCCCTAGGTCTTGCTTGGCTGGGCTGTTGAGATACTTGTGCATTGAGGTCTGTCTGCCTTGCTTGCACGTAAACCCGTTGCTGTCGAGTCAATTCAGACTCATACAGACTCTATAGGACAGAGTAGACTGCCCCATAGGGTTGCCAAGTCTGTAAATTTTTATGGAAGCAGACTGTCACATCTTTCTCCAGCAAAGTGGCTGGTAGGTTGGGACCGCAGACCTTTTGGTTAGCAGCTGAATGTGTTAACCACTGCGCCAGCAGGCCTCCGAATTGTACATGAATGGGGTGTTAAAAAATCCCTGGCTGGAAAGTTGATCCTTGGCGACCAACCTTTTTTAATCTGGCCTGCTACTCCTCACCTTGCCTGGGTCTGGACCTGCCCACCTGGGCTGCGTGTGACTTGGCAGAGTTTAGGGCTATTCTTCCCAGCTAGCATGCAGGCTGTTGAATGGCTGCAGTGGCCATAGAATCTTACTCCTCATGGGTGACTTTGTAACTTGTGGCCTTTGCTGAGGCTAAACACGTCTGCCCCATAACTCTGCTATGGGGCGAACACTCTTGAACGTAACTGTGAGAGGCAAGAAGGTCCCATAGTATGAGCCTCTCGTGGTTTCCCAGTAAACCTGTTCCTGCTGGTCTCCCAGCTGACGGCCTCAATGGCCCCCTTGGCTATCTCTACCCCGCTCCAGGTGCCTCTCAATAGGCCCCAGTTCGGGCCCTTGGTCCCGGAAGGATAATGAGACACTGCAGTTCAGTGTGGAAGCCTTCATGCTGAACGACGATGTGGAGGAGGATGAGGTGAGGGCTCTGGGGTGCCCCAGACCTGGCTGGAGTCTGGGGGCTCTGATTCTGTTAATCTGCTTCCCTTCTAAGGGCCGTTTGGGTCAGAGGAAGGGGGTGCTGGATTCCCCAATAGGGTTACCAGATTTAGCAAATAAAAATACAGGATGCCCAGTTAAATGTGAACTTCAGATAACCAGTGAGTGATTTTTTTTAAATGTAAGTATGTCCTAAATGGGATTATATTCACCATTTTAGAACCTGTTTTCTGCCCTCTCCTCTTCCCACTTAATATCATTTCAATGAATAGGGAATTGTATTTCTACATTTTCCTGTGAAAGTTAACAGCTACACAGAACTCTACTGTCTGGCCCAGTTGTGACAATCAGTTCTCTACTGCAGAAACTACCCAAAGGGTCCAGTGTCCCTGTTTAAAACTAGGGCCATAATGAGCATCCTTGTTGCTGAGGGTAAGCTTATGGTTCGAGAAAATTAGAGATCTCTCTAGCTGTAAGGGCTTGCTAGGGGGCAGTGGTGGTTCAGTGGTAGAATTGTCACCTTCCATGTGGGAGACACAGGTTGGATTTCTGCCAGTGCACCTCATATACAGCCATCGCCTGTCTGTTGGTGGAGGTTTGTGCGTTGCTTTGATACTGAACAGGTTTCAGCGGAGCTTCCAGACTAAGATGGACTAGGAAGAAAGGCCTGGTGATCTACTTCCAAAAACCAGGGAATGAATCACAATGGTCTGATCTGTAACTGATCATGGGGGATGGTGCAGGACTGGACAGCATTTCATTCGGTTGTGTCTCGGGCCAACTCGACAGCAGCTAACAACAACAACCTGTACCCATTGGTATCAAGTCGATTCTGACTCAGGGTGACTCCTTTTGTGTAGAACTGAGCTTCACGGGATTTTCTTGGCTATAATCTTTACAGAAGCAAATCGCCAGGCCACTCTTCCACAGTGCTGTTGGGTAGTTTTGAACTGCCAACATTTTGGTTAGTAGTTGAGCACAAACTGTTGCACCACCCGGGGACCTATAAAAACAACGGGCCTCTTATGGGCTGGGCTGTGACAGTCACAGGCTTTCTCCCTGGTGGTGCCCAGTTCCTGAGGATAAGAAGGTGTAATGTCGTTTAGCACAGGGTGGCATGCGCTGTGCCAGGAGCTGAGAAGCCCAGGAGGAGCCCTTTCACCTGGGCTGGGGAGTCCCAAGTTCTCCCTTGGTCCCTCCTTCCAGGTTTATATCATCTGCTGGGTGACCATCTGGAGTTGGAAGAGACCCTTTGAGCCTGGCCGGAAATCCTGTTTTTACAACACCTACTCATACAGGTGAACCCTTCCTATTTCAAGCTTCCCCTTTCTAAAAGGAAACCGTTGGCTTCCATGATGTGTGGCCAGGGTTCTGGGAGCCAGGCAGTGGGGAAAGGCAGAGGCTGTGTGCTAGGATGCTGCACCTACATCATGGGGAATCTTTACTCTGGAAATGGAGGTGGCCTTTCCCTAGTACAGGCCAACCTGGGGAAGGAAGGTCCAGAGAGGCCAAATGACTGCCTGCTGTCACACAGCTCACATGGCCATGTCTGGATCGGGATCTGGGGCAGGCCCTTTCCCTGGGCAGACTGTCCCCTGCCCTCCGCTGACTGGGCATGTCTTTCTACTTTGACCACTGGCAGCTGGCAACTTGCAGATGATAAGCAGGAAAGTTCGGTCTGTGATTGCTGTGACTTTGGCTGTTCCTTCCCAGAGGAAGTGTGGCACAAAGGTACGGTGTGGGACTAGGCCAGGAAGGTGGATGGGAAGCTGCCTTGCTTGATGGGGCGGAGGTGGGGGGCTGCCCTGCTTGGGGAGGTCTGTCCTTCTGGGGAAGGGGCTTTGGCTCTGTGGGCAGGTGGATGTCACTGAATCCACCATGCGGCCTAGGGGGAAAGTTCGGGTCCTGGGTGTGGACCTTGGGCTAGTGGGGTGGGAGGGGATGGAAAGGGAGTGTGGCTTGGCTGGGGTCGACTGTGGGCTGGCTGCTCACCTTTAGCTACCTCCTCTGTCCCACGGGTTCTTTGAGGAGGAAGCTGGCATGATTTGCACCTGTTCTGTACCAAGTCCAATGATGAATGCTCAAATAACTTGCTCTCCTGCCCCCCTTTACCCCCTTACCAAACGAATATAATAAAGCAAATACACAATAATCCTAGAAGGTTGAGATACTTCAAGAAGATACCATTCTACTGCGCAGACAATCATTAACTAGCTTCTTAATGTAGACACATGGAGGTGGCTTTGCCTATATATACCCATAAGTATAATGGTCTGGCTTTTGTAATATTCTATAAATGCCTCCTCTTCTAGAATTTATAGGCACCTCTGCAGGTCAAATATATTTCATAATTAAATACCCATGGATGGAGTAATAGAATTTAACCAACACCAGCCCCCTCCAAACAAAACAAAACAAAGCCTGTGGCCGTTGAGTCAATTCCGACTCATAACAACCCTATAGGACAGAGTAGAACTGCCCTGTAGGATTTCCAAGGAGCAATTAGTTGGTGGATTTGAACTGCCAATCTTTTGGTTAGCACCAAACTCTTAACCACTGTGTCATCAGGGCTCCAGAATTTAACCAGTACCTTGTTAATGAATATTTTTGTTCCTCAGTTAACTTCTCTTGAATCCTGCTGGGTAACACCTAGCTGCTCCTGCCCCCAGTGCCCTTCCCCCATTTAGCAGATGAAGACAGACTTGCCAGGGACTAGGAAGGGATGGTGTTCTTCCTCCATGTTGGCAAGGGAGGAAGATCCCAATGCTAACAGTTTCCCTTTCACAGAGTTCCCAGATGAAGGGGACCCCCACATGGTGATTGTGGGGCCACTGAAGGTCAAGAAGCCACCAGTGTCATGGTTTAAAGGTAGGCCTGGGAACTAGGGGCAGCCAAGGCCCTAAAATGACTTGGGTCACCCCCTGCTGCCCATGCTCATGGATTAGTTGTTGGTCCTGACCACTGCCCTGTTGCCATCTCCAACCACACCCCTGCCTCCCATGTTTCCCTAGCTTTTCTTGTGCGTGGGTGAATGACTGACTCCCAGTCAGCTCTAGCTGTCCTGCACCACCAGTGCTACTGGCCCCCTTCATTCCCTCCCAGCCTCCTGCAGGACACTGAAGGACCTGCTGGTGGCCGTATTGGCCTTCATGTGTGGTACTCTGCTGCTGATCCTGCTCCTGCTGACCCTGAGGGTGCTGCTCCAGGGCTGGCTGCCCTGCTCTCTCAGCAGCTTGTGGGGTAGGCTGAGGGAGGGCCCCAGCAGCCTGGAGGACCTGGAGATGGAATTGGTACAGAGGGCAGTGGAGGGACCCTTGTCTGAGGAAGGGAGTGTGGGGGTGACTCAGTCTACCTCAGAGGAAGACTTGGTGACAGTGGATCCCTCAGAAAATTACTAAACAGTCCCTTTTATTCCTATAATAAAGCTTTCTATTTCCCTAGTGGTTGGGTCTGGTCTTACTTTTCTCTACACTTGTCTTGGTTGGTACTATGTGTGAGGGGACAAGCTGGCCTCTTAACTACTTGACTGAATGTGGATACCCAGAGAAGCTCCACAGTGGTGGGCTTCTAGGAAGGACAAAATGCAGGCCTGGGGTTTAATTCGCACTGTTGGGAGTTGACTCATTCTTTCCCATCATTTGCCCTTCCCTGATGTCTGCAAGGAGAGGGGAGGGATAGCCTTTTGGTAGGTGAGGAGCAGGTAGGCCCTGTGGCCACCTAGCACCTTAGCTGTTGTATTGGACACCTCCTATGGAAACAATCTGAGGCCACCCACCACATTTTACCTCCCAAGGGCAGCTGAAGCCCCTCCTCCTCATCCCTCTATGCATTTCTAGGCTGAGTCCTTAACTTCCTTCACACCCATTGGAGGCTTTCAGCCTTGGTCTCCTCGCCCCTATACCTCTGCTGACCACTACTGGAGTAGGGAGCCCATCAGCCAGGGCCACAAAGTGGGTCTCTTCCCCTCCCACGTGCCTCCTCCCTGGCATTCAGAATTGAACTTGGAGCCCTGGTGTTGGGGAGGGTTGCTTTCTACTGACACTGATTATGGGGTGGGGGCTGATCTCCCATGCCTCCATGGATGGGAGTCAGCAGATGCCAAAGTACACTTTCTAGTTCTCAGCTACAGCTCTCTGCATGGCCCCTGACTCCTGGTATCAAGTTATCCCCTGAGCGCAGCGGGGTTCTGCTAGCTGCGATAGGAGCTGTCATAGATAGGGTGTCCAACAGCACAGCTCAGGCATCCTTGCCCCAAAGGGCCCTCTACCTCATCCTTCAGCTCGCTGCCACACGGGGGCCTTTTCTTCAGTGGGCCAGGCTGAGCCGCCCTGTTGCTTCATCCTGCACCACTGACAGCCAGTTGTCCTCTCCCAAGGCTCCCAAAACATGCCAGTCTCAAACTGTGAGTGCTGTCACCATCCTCCAAGAGTCTTGTCCCCTCTCCCCTCTCCCCATCTTATAGGGTTGCCAGAGAAAATACAGGATGCCCAGTTAAATTTGAATTTCTGATAATGAATAATTTATTTAGTACAAGTTGTCCCAAATACTACATAAGTGTCCGGATTTTTTTCTCTAAATCTGACAAGCCACCTCCTCCTCCCTCTTCTTCCCCTTCTCCCTTCACTCCTCCTCACTCCAGCCCAGGAATGAGGCAGTTGCGTCCTGTCCTGGCAGGTTCCTACAGGAATGGGAATTAGTGGTAGGGGTGATGAGGTGCGGGCAGGTGGCCTTAGTGCCAGTCCTGTTTCTGCTACCCACGGGCTGAAGAAAACAAGGGCAGCGTAGAGGGGAAACACTCACACCGCTGCATGTTTAAGTGATTTGCTTAGAGTCAGGCCTTATACTCTCTCCATGGCTCATGCCCAATGGGCCCAGCCTGCAGATCGTCCCACAGAGCCTCTCATGGCACCAGCCATGGCCTTTTATTCTCACCCAAATTCTCTGATATAATTTGGATCTTCTCTGGCAAGTGTTGTGTCAGGACTTGGGATTCAAGCCAGGATTTCCATGTCTCCATCTTAATGTGGTAAGTTGGGAAGGGAGTTCTGGAGCCTTGGCCTTTCTCCCCAGTCTATCCAGGCCCATGGTGAGTGTCAGTGGGTTATGCTTCACAGAGGCCATGTGACCTGTGGAGAGGGTTTTAGGCTTTTCTAACCCAATTTGATCCCTTATGGGGTCCCAGCTCTGCTGTGTCACCTGCTCAGCTCTGCTGTGAGCATCCTTGGACAATCTGTTTAAGCATTGTGGGTCTCCATTGCCTTAGTCAGCAAACAAGGACTAGAGACTGATACTCAGGATACTTCTCATGGAAGATCTAAGAAAAATAAGTCACTTCTCTCCTCCTCTGTAAAAGTAGGACCTTAGGAGGTGGTATTATAGCATTATAGGCAACTAAGAGCAATGTCTTTGGAGTAAACAAACAAACAAAAAACCCCAAACCTGCTGCTGTCGAGTTCATTCCGACTCATAGTGACCCTATAAGAAAAGACAAAACCCAGGCCCCAGATCTGCCACTTAAGAGTTGTGTGATGTTGGGTGAGTAATTTTCACATCTCTGAGCCTCAATTTCCTTACAAGTGGCCTTGGGGCCAGAAGAACTAGATAGTGCCCAGCTACCATTACTGAGCATTCTGACAGAAGATTTTATAGAAGAATTTTGATCAAAAGGGCAGAAGATGCAGAACAGAACTTAAAATTCTCATGGAACCGAGATTTCTGGAGCCATGGAGGCTAGATGAACCCCCAAAACTATTGCTCTGAAATAACCTTTAGATCTCAAACCAAAAATATCCCCTGAAATCTTCTTAAAACCAAATCATAGTTTAGCTTACCTAGTAAAGAATGTTGGCCTTGAGCATTGTGCTCTTTTAAGATCTATCTATATAAGATCAGATTGACAACAGCAACTTAAAAGATTAGATAGGAAACTTAGGGAGCAGTGAGTTTATGCTAATGGCGGAGGAGCAACTCAGAAAACAAGGGTGAAAATGGTTGCATAACTCGGGGAATGTAATCAATGTCACTTAAATGTACCTGTAGAAACTTCAATTGGTGTATTTTTTGCTGTGTATATTCTCAACAACAAATTATTAAAAAACAAAACCACAACAAAAAACAAAACAAAACAAAAACAAATTGGTTTCAGAGGCTGGCATGAGAGTGGAATGAAGTAAACTCATCAAGCACTTGGCCAAGTATCTAGCATGCAGACAGCACTCACCAAATGATAGCTGTGATTTTTATTATCATTGCCAAGTCACCTCTAGAGCCAGCTGTGACTCCTTTGTTTCCAGGAAAGTTTCCTGAATTGCTTAAAACAAGCTGTGAGTTTCACAGGAAAGGCATGATGGTGAGAATGATAGGGAAAGCTGTGTGTCCAGAGTCAGATCAACCCTGATGCAGGATCTATCAGAGTGACATGGCCTTTGTGGCTGGGACCCCCAAGAGGCAGCCACTGCCACAAATTGAGGTGGGGGTTGGGGAGCTGGGTCTCCTGGTTCCACCAGCTGACAGTCCATTCCCTCCATCCCGCTTCCCTGTCCAAGGTACTGAAATCTGCCTCAAGTGCAGGCTCCTCGTCATGCATACCCATAACCACCTGCTCCCTGCCTCCTGGTCCTCCTTTCAACTCTACAGGTTTATACTGAGCATGATGGCGCAACAGTTAAGGGCTCAGCTGCTACCTGAAATGTGGGTGATTTGAACCCACCCAGCCACTCTACAAGGAGAAAGACCTGGCAATTTGCTCGTGTGATCTGCTCCTGTAAAGATTAAAAAAAATTAAAAAAAAATTTTTTTTTACGGGGGCAGTTCTACTGTGTCACATGGGGTTCGTACGAGTCAGAATCCACTCGATGTCACCCAACAACAACATACAGGGAAGGAAAATAAAAGGAATTTAGATACGTCTCCAACCCAAGGAGCTTACAGCTTATAGGGAAGATTATGCAAGCACACACAAACGGCTTAAGAGAGCTGAGGACAAAGGGCAGGGGGTTCATTTTCCTATTTCCTGGGGGTTGAGTGACATCCCACTTCCTACCTTCATCCTTGCCTTCTTCTTCTTCTGCAACTTTGGCACCCTCCCAGACTGTGCCTCTTATACCTTTTCTGATCTGACCACAGCATATGGATCTTCCTCAAGGCAGCCCTTTCTCTAATGTCACCAGGTCTGGGAGGACTAATGATCAATTACTGGGGGGAGATATAGAGAGAGAAAGCAGAGGGGCAGGGTCTCTGAGAATTGAGGGAGCCGTCTAGATGGGGGTGAGCTCCTTGTCATATTTTTGCATGCCTTCGTCCGGGAGCAGCACCTCCACTGTGAAGCTGATCTTCTTGGTGTGAACAAAGCTGTAGGTGTTGTCGAAGCGCAGGACATCTGCGAGAAAGGATGGACAGATGGGCAGTTGAACCTGGCTTCACACTCCCTGAATCTCTGCCCCAGCCACAGGGGAGAACAAGCTTGTGTTCACACTGGCTTTGTTTGCAAGTTTTCACCAGTCCCGCTCCCTCCTATGGGAACTGTACCTCCCCCACACACACCCTGAGCAGGGCCTGTAAACAGACACTGACCTCCTCCTGGCACCATGCCCAGGCTGGCTTTAGTTGCACCAACTTGCAGTTGGAACAGCAGTGATTGCATCTTATTGTCTACGTACCTAAACGCTCACATGATGGGGATGTGGGGGAGGGAGGGAGCTGGAACCATCAGAGGCATCCTGGCCCGCTTGGACAAAGTGGGGTGCTGGGTCAGGCCTATTGCACACCCTCTGCCTCCTCACAACCACCCTCAAAAGGCAGGAGTTACAGCCCACATTCACAGGTGAGCAACTCAAGGCTCCAGACAGGTTAGACATTGGTGGTGCAGATGGCTAACACTTGGTTGCTAACTGAAAGATTGGAGGTTTGAGTCCACCCAGAGGTGCCTAGGAAGAAAAGCCTGGTGCTCTACATCCAAAAAATCAGACATTGAAAATCCTGTGGAGCCACCTCTCTCTGATACACATGGGATTGTAAAATTAGGGTCAGCTTGACAACTGGGTTTTAATGCAGCTACCTCGAGCTGAGGTGGGGCCCTAACACCACACTAAACTGCTAGGCTGTGTAGCTCTGGACCCATTGCTTTACTTCTCAGAATCTCAGTTTTTTCATGGGAGGAAATTGTTAGTTGCTCTAACTCATGGCGACCCCATGTGTGCAGAGTACAACTGCTCCATAGGGTTTTCAAGCAGATCACCAGTCCTTTCTTTTGAAGGGCCTCTGGGTAGCTTTGAACC
The DNA here is from genome assembly GCF_030014295.1 of Loxodonta africana. Classification (NCBI taxonomy): domain Eukaryota; kingdom Metazoa; phylum Chordata; class Mammalia; order Proboscidea; family Elephantidae; genus Loxodonta; species Loxodonta africana. The sequence continues at coordinate 25,764,356 of NC_087360.1, read as the reverse complement.
ACCAGCCTTTTGGCCAGTAGCCGAGTGCTTAACTGTTTGTGCCCCTCAGTGGCTCTATGGAGAAAATTACACTTGCCCCATTGTCCTTTGTGTCCTGTGACTCGAGTGCTTTCAAACCCTTTGGGGCCTGTGTGTCTGCATCATCTCTGACTCTTGGCTCATAGCAGGTGCTCACAGGTATGAACTGAATGAGTGGCCATGTGAATGGATAGCACTACCCTAAGCTGTGTGTCCCTGGGGGAGTCGCTACCCTTCTGTTCCTCCTGTAAACTGTGGGACGGTTAGCTCCAGCCTTCTGGTGCCAGGACCCAGCAGAGCAAACTTACAGACGCCAGCTTCCGAGCAGGTGAGGCTCCCATCTTCGGGCACCATATGGGCATTATAGCGCTGGCTGGGCAGCACCTCTGTCATCTCGCCTGCTCGCTGCCGCTCCCCCATCTTGGTCTTCAGGAAAATCCCAAAGCCAATATCTGCACCATCTGATGAGAACTGCCACCTGTGGGGTTTGGTGCAGGGTACAGTTTCTGCTCAGCCCGACAGGTCCTCCATGGGCTGGGGCCCAGACAGGGTAGGGATGGTGGCCTGTCCGTACCTGAGGACACATCCTGGAAACAGGATCTCATACTCCACCTGGTGTGAGGAGCCACGGCTAATCTGCACTGAGTGCTCATACTGAGTCTTCACCTGATCCCTCACATACATAGACTTGGGAATCTCCCCACCATAGTTGATCTGCAAACAAAAGGAGGGATGGGCTTGCCCTCTTTGGCCATTGTTCATGCTCTTTCTCCTGTCTGAGACACCTTCATCCTCTCCAAGAAATATCCTGCTCATCCTGCCCCCCTTACCTCTTCTGGGAAGCCATCCCTACGCTCTAGGCTGGGCCAAGGCCTCATCTGGGCCCTCACAGGTCCCCAGCATCCTCTTCCAGCTCGCCCCTCTGGGTCAACATGCCCTCATTCCTTGTTTGCCTGCAGAGTTGCTGAGAGCTACAGGAGGGCAGAGCCAGGACTGCCTTGCTCAGTATCTGGCTCACAGGGCTATCTCCACAGATGTTTGTGGAATGAATGCAACGAGTGCATGAGTGGGAGGGAATCCAGCTCCATTCCCCTGTCCTGGGGTTCTTTGTACCTTGGTTAAACATTTGGGATTTCCATCTGGGTCAGTCAGGTTTCCCCCAAACTGGGCAGGCAGTTCCTCGGGACTGATAAGTTTCAGCAAACCTTCCTTCCAGTTGTCTGGGGGAAAGGAGAATGAAGGCTGGTTATTAGACATGGAGGGGACCCATCAGCACCCCACACCACCAGGAGAAGCTCCACAGAGTTGAGGCTGCCAGGGCCAATTCATCAGTATTCTGGGCCTCATCTTGCTATAGAAACATGTTTCGCCACATGCTTTTTTTTTTTTATAATTGTGGTAAATTATATATATATATATATATATAATTACATACGCACATATGTAACGAAACATTTGCCATTTCAATATTTTTGTATGTCCAATTCAGTGACATTAATTACATTCATCATGCTGTGCAACCATCACCAATATCTGCTTTTAAATTTTTCCATCAGAAACTTGGTACCCCCCAAGGATTTGGATATTCTTGAAGGTCTCCCAGTCATCAGTAGTAAAGATAAGAGTTTGTCTAACTGTCTCAAGGAGACTGAAGACCCAATGAGGTCAAGGGTCTTGTTGGGGTCACACAGTGAGTAAGTGGCATACTCAAAGACCTCTTGGTGGGGGATAGATAACTCTGGGCCTCTGGGTGGATACTCCACTCATTTAATCACCAAGACCACAATGCTCATTACAGTACTGTTCTTCATATCCTACACAAAGCTCTAAGGGTTCTGGATCTTGGAATGTTTACCATGTCCCCAGGCCTGTGGCCAATCCAGGCTACCTACCCTACCCCACAGCCATGGGAGATTCCTCACCTCCAGTGGGATACAGGCGAAGACCACAATGCCTGGAACACAAGGGTCAAATGCACAGGGCCACCTGGGACACCAAGTAGGTTGTAGGTCTCGGACTTGGGTCCTGGAGTGTGGCAGGAACCCACACTGCTCCCAGATTTGGGAAGCTTAGAAGGCACTGCCTAGGTCCCTCAAACCAGGCTACTTTGTGATGCATCAAGCTCCCCATCTCAGTGGAATTGAACAGTGGCAGAGGCCCAGGCATCAGGAAAAGACAGAAATCAGATTTTTAAGATCCCCCCTCCCCCCAACCCCAAGCCTCAGATACCTTGATTCTATGGTCTGACGATTTTGCTTGGGAGAAGTTACCCTCCAAGCATAGGGTCATTGGTTTGGGTTTAAGAACTATTTCTCTTTTCTTTCTTTTGCTCTTTCTCCTTCTCTGTCACTTTTAACACAATTTTTCCTACTCGGAAAATGAATACACATTTATTGTGCAAAATTTAGAACACACAGAAAAATACAAATAATAAAATTTAAAACCACCTGATTTCTCACCATTCACAAACCATTTTGTTGTATTTCCTTCTAGAAATACATATTTCTTTTTTAAAAATAAAATTATGCTGTCTGCATCACTTTATAATCTATTATTTTTATTTAATGACATTTTTCATCACATTAAATATTCACTCACAACGCCATGTTTCATGGTTGCCCCCAGATTCATCGAATGGATACACCATGATTTCCTTATCCAGTCCCTTCTTGTTGGGCCTCCCTCCTCTTCACAGATTCACTTTCCACTCTTCATCCCCATCCTCCTCAGCTCAGGTTGCCATTATTGAGGTAATGAGTATTGAAAGGAAACCGAGGCCCATAGCCCAGAGGTTGCCTAGCACCCAAACTGAAACTGATAAGGAGGTAAATATGGAGACTTTACTCACCAAAGGGATATGGCAGGAATATAGCATGGGTCACTTGATAAACTCTATAGTGTAAGACCTACCTCACTTTTGGGAAGGAGGAAGCTCTGATTCTAAGTGATGGGTAGAGTTCTGGATGTGGTGATGGACCAACCTCACTCCAAAGCTCATGCACAGAACTCAGAAGATGGTGCTGGAACTACTTACTCCCAAGCACTATGATTTTTCTTCGGGTGTCTTCACTCAAGAAGGGCTTCATGAGATTGTAACCCACAGGAAACAGTTTGGTGGCTGGAAAGACACAAGCAAGTATAACAGGGAGAAAAGAATTCCATTGGGCCACTCTCCATAAGTCATAACCAGTGATATGGAGTGGTCATGAGTAATGCTGGGCAGTTCCAACGCTCTACACCCATCTAACCAAACAGCTAATGAACCAATTTGCCAAATCACCCAACAGTCAGCCAACCAACCAACCAATCGTCCAACCAATTGTCCAACCAACAGTCCAACCAATCGTCCAACCTATCAACTTACCAACAAACAATCCAATCAACCAAACTGCCAATCAACCACATAATCAGCCAACTAAGAAATCAGTTAATCTACCAAAAGGTCAATCAGATAGCTACGTAACATACCAGCCAATCTGCCATTGACCAGCCAAACAATTCACCTTCTAACCAGCCAAGCAATCAGCTAACCAACCAATCATCTAACCCACTAAGTAGTTAAATAACTACCCCCAAAATCAGCCAACCAGAAAACCAGTCAACTAAACAACTAACTAACCAGCCAACAAACGTCTTTCTCCAGCCAATCATCCAAATAGCCAGATAGTCAACCACCCAAGGTTAAGCCAAAAAATAAACCAGCCACTCATCTAACTCATTTGCCAACCAGTCACCCAATCTACCAGCCAGCCAAACTGCCAAACAGCCACCCAATCTTTCAACCAGCCAGCCAATTAATCAAACAGCCATTCAATTAGCCAGCCAACCAAATGCCCATCAACCAACCAAGCATTCAATTGACCAACCAACCAAGCAATCGACCTGCTGACTATCAAACGTTCATCCATCCATCTACCCACCCATCTACCCCAACAATAGCCACCCACATACTTAAATATATATTGAGCATCCACCATGGCCCTGGACCCATGGAGGATACAACAGAGGTGGAGACTTAGAACCCCTGCTTTTAAGAAGCAGATAATCCAGCCAGGAAAACATTATAAACATACATAAGAGAACTGGAGGTCCCCACAAAGCAGAAAACAGGAAAGGCAAGATTGGACTGCACTATCTGCCAGTGCCAGAGGAAGCCTGGAGAGGGAGAGATCAGCATGGGCAGGAGAAGTGAGGAGGGGTTCCTGGAAGAGCTGAGATCAGGGCTGGCTCCTCTTGCAATAGGCCAACCATAGCAGTTAACACTTATCAAGTGCTCACTCTGTGCATGTGCTGTAAGTGATTTGCATGCACCCAAGCATCAATCTGCCTCAAAACAACCTTGGGAAAAAAGGCGCTATTTTCATTTCCACTGTACAGACAAAGAGAGGCACAGGAAAGCAAAGTCACTTGCCACACACCTTTCACGATGAGCATGAACTTCAGGGTCTCTGGGTAATTCTCTTCAAGGAGACCAAAGAACTAGGGAACCAAGAGAGACCCCATCAGAGCCCACACCTCTTCTTCTGCTACCCCCATTTCCTCTGCAATCTCCTCTCTGGAGAGAAGTGCTGTAGAGGGTTTCCCTTCTTGCCATCACCCCTGCTGGCCGCTGGAGGGCACCATCTCCCCTGAGACTATTAGAACCACAACCTAATAATAATTAAAATAATAATCTCCAATGTTAGAGTAAATGTTGTAGTAATGATAGTACAGTAATAGTAATAATAACGACTACTGTTTATTAAATGCTCGCTGTTTGCCAAGCACTGTGTATACACTTTACATATCAACTCGCTGAAGTATTCCTATATCCCTCAGAGATACAGACTAATGTTATCCCTATTTTGTAGATGAGGAAAAGGAAGGGCATAGAAGGTTGGAGGGACTTGCTCGAGTCGCAGATTTGAGGATGACAGGGCTGAGAAGGGTTTGGCAGAGGCTGGCCCACATGGTCTCAGTAGTGTTGTCATGAAGCCTGTTCTGTGGGATCTTATAGGAAACACACTATGGTCCTCTCAGTCCTGAGCTCCAGTGATGGGGCTTAGGCAGGCCCCTCCTTTTACTAAATCTTGGCTCTGAATAGGCAGTAAAGTCACAGAAGACTAAGCCAGTCGTTAAAGTAAGTGGGGGAACGTCGTGGGCCTTTTCCTCACCTCCTGGTACACTTCCACCAGAGGTTTCCAGAAGTGCTTCAAGCCCAGGCCCTCGCAGTCAAATATCATCACGATGGTCTCAATTTTCCTCCCCAGCTGTGAGGATGAGAGCAAGGCATGGTTCCAGGGTTCAGGGTGCAGGCTCAGAACTTGGGAGATGGTGACCCAAGCACATGACCCCTCAAGGATTCTTCTAGCCCTCCAACTCTGTCCTCTTAGGAGTGAGTGGATGAAGCAGAGAATGCATATCCTTTTCCATCCATCCATCCACCCAGTCACCCATCCATCCATCCATCCGTCCGTCCGTTCGTCCATCCATCCACTCATCCATTCATCCACTCATCCATCCATCCATCCGTCCGTCCATCCGTCCGTCCATCCATCCATTCACTCATCCATCCATCCATCAACCCATCCATCCATATATATGGCCAGCTATCCATTTATCCCCTCATTTGTCCAACCAATATTTATTAAGCACCAATTTTGTGCCCCAAACTGAGAGTATAATGTGTAATGCTCAATAATCTACAGTTCTTATCTTTAAAGAGTTTACAGTCTGGTTGGAGAGATTAAAAAGCAACAGGTCATCACAGCCTATGATAAGTGCTGAAGCAGGACAGCACAGGGGCTGTGGGAACACACAGGTGGGGCACTTAACCCAGACAAGAGAGTCAGAGAAGGTGACATCTAAGTTTGAGACATAAAGGATAAATAGGAGAGAACCAAGTGAAGTTGTGGGAGGCCAATGTATATGGTGTGGGGTAAGGTGATCCAGGTAGAAGGAACAGCAAGTGCAAAAACTCAGAGGAAATAACAACTGCCATTGTTGAGAAAAATGTGTGCTAAACCATTTACTTGCATTATCATATTTAATCTTCACTAACATTATTTTTATCATTATTACTATTATCTTTGATTGTAGGCGAGATGACTGAGGCTCAGAGAAGTGAAGTGACTTTCCAAAGGTGCACAGTAATTGGCAGAACTCAGATTTGACCCAATAAGCTTGCCCCAGGCAGATCCCACCCCCATCCCAGCCGCTTTGTCTGGGCCTTACCCGCTCAGTCTGCAGGTCACACTCATGCAGGATACGCTCACAGTCCCTCATCTTGGTCTTGAGCAGGTCCTGTTTGGTGACAGAGAAGAGCAGCCCCTTGGGGTCGAGCGGCCCAATGATGTCGTACCACACAGGACAGCCGTCACGGTCGTAGCCACATAGGCCCCCAGGCATGTACTTCTGGATCACCTGGGTATGAAAAGAACTTGGCATGACTCACCTCCTTGGAGACCCCTAGACCAAGCTGCCTTGGGAAGGGTGAACCTATGCACCATGTATAAAGCACTGTCCTTCCCTGGCGGGTGGCGCTATTGTCCCAAGGGTCCCATGTGGGAGGGCCTTGTTCACAGTGGGCAAATGCCAAGGCCAAGGCTTAGATCAGGTCAGGATCTCAGCCTCTGGGCTCCTTAATTCAGCCTCTCATGTCTGCCATGTCCCTTTCCACTGAGGGGGGTTGGCTTAATGATGAAGAACTTGAATTCTGAAGATCGGTAGACCTGATTCAAATAAAGATTCTGCTGCTTGCTGTCCTTGGGCAAGTGGTGCCCCCTCTCTGAACCTCATTGCCTCTCCTCTTTTGTAAAATAGTTTGGGTATTCTCTCCTTCATAAGACAATTGGGGAAACAGAGATAATGTTGGCATAGCACAGTGCCCAGCCCAGAGTACGTGCCCCACAAATGAAGCTGTGATCGTTACTTTACTGGGATGCCAGTAGTGGGACTGTCATCACTAATGCCCTGCTGAAATGAATTTCTTTCCCAGCCAGACAGAATGCTTCGAGCAATGTTCTATGGGAGAGAGGTACAGTGGTGCTGCCTAACTGTGCTGGTTGAGAGCCTACATATGGGAGCCAGACAGGCCCGAGCTGAAATCCCAGTCCCACCTTGGGGCTGTGGGACTTTGGGCAAGCTGCTTAACATTTGCTGGGTCTCAGTTTTCTCATTTGTAAAGTGAGGATGATAGTACCCATGTCATAGAGTTGCAATGATTAAATGAGCTCATACAGATAGATACTTAACCCAGACCCAGCCCTTGTAAGCCCCCAGGGAATTTTCATTATTATTATTATTATTATAGGAGAGGTGCCTGCCTACCCAGGGTTTCCATGCCCTTCACTCATGATCCCCAGTGACCCACAGGCTGCTTGGGTGGTATGTTATGAAAGATTGTGGTGTGTGGAGTGTTGGCCTTACCTCTGGAGGCTGCCAATCAAGAATGTGGTCAATGTCCATGGCCTTCCGAAACTCCATGTACTGAAATGAAAATATGTGGTAAGGCCCTTCTGGGCTCCCAGCACCCCGGAGGGGTGAAGGAGGTAGGGACTTGAGGTGTGGATTGTTCCCCACAAAGCCTCTCCCCAAATCTACAGGGTGGATGAGTCTCACCTTGCGGAGCATGGCTTCTGATTTCTGCGGGTCAAAGTTCCGAGCTGGAGAAAGATGGAAGGAAGCCATGAAGAGGCAAGAGGCTGTGTTGTATCTACCTTGCTGTACTCCTGGGCAGTGGGAGCTATAGAGGGCATTGGGGGCCCTGTGGGGCCTCTATTTGCTTCCACCTCCCCTCTCCTGGACCTGGGCATGTGAATCAAGGTGATGTGGCCAGATCCAAGGACTATGGGTCATTCTGGAGCAGCTGGGACCAGGCCCCTCCCACTGCCCTCTCGCCCTGACTTATTCCATCTCTGCCCTCACCTCGGAGCCAGCGCAGAAGGAAGTAGTCATCAGGGTTGGGAAGGGCAGGTAGCACGTCCTGGACATTTTCTCGGAACTGGGAAGAGAGAGGCTGAGCTTTGGCCTCCAGTCTCAATGATTGTTTTCATCATCCCTACTTGCCCCCTACATAGGTCTGGCCCATGCTGTTGGAAGGGTGGGTGAATGAATGGGTAGAAAGAGAGATGGATGATTGGAAGGGTGACTGGGCAGATGGATGGGTGGATGGATGGATGAATTGATGGATGGTGTAAGAAACGAAGGATGAACGGATGGATGGATGAGTGGGTAGATGGATACATGGGTAAACGGAAGGAAGAAGAGTTGAATGGGTGAATGGACAGAAGAAAGGGTGAATAGATGGATGGGTTGGTGGAAGAATAGATGGGTGGGTGGATAGAAGAAAGGATAAATAGTCTGGTAGGTAGTTTGGAGTATGGATGTATTCTTAGTTCTCTCCATGTGTTAGCCCACTAAGGCTTCTGCTTTTTTTATGCCATTTTCTGCAAAAACATGGTTAGTGATTATGTGGCCTTTTCCCCATTGACTATGGGGATGACAATGTACTCTGCTCTGACTCTCTGGCTCATACAGATAGACCTGTTATTCTTCAAAGTTGTGCCTCAGGGAGGAAGGGAGAACAGAGTTAGAGGGCACACCAGGAACATCCTTCAGCTGTCACCTATGGCGCCTGGGGGAAGAGAAGAGGGGGGAGGAAACTGCCAGATAAAGCTCTCTGAGGCTCCCGGGTAAGAAGAAGGCAGGCTGGATCCTGAGTGGGCATCACCCCCACTATTGCCTGGAAGCTCTCCAGTTGCTCCGTCAACATCTGCCTGGGACAGGGCTGATGTTACCAGGCACTGTGAGATCTAACCCTGGAGCAGGGACAACAAAGAGGTAAATTGTCAAAGGGATGTTCTAAATTGACAGATTAGAGTAGGACCAGCTAAACCAACAGAGTGGGGCAGGCCACCCACCTGCTCCTCAGCAACTTTCTCTAGGGCTTCTGGAGAAGGGGCTCTCACCTTGGCCAGGGTCTCTGCCTGCTTGGGGCTGAGGTCTCCAACGTGGCCACTCATGGTGCCAGGTGAGGTTCAAGGAGTGGTGGGCACTGCGGAAGGAGGCCAGTCTAGTCTCTCAGCCCTGATCCAGTTGCGGCCTTTTGCCCCCACTCCAGGGCTTGGTTCCAGGCACCTCCTCCTTGGCCAACTGTTTGGGTTGCACATTACATAATTGGGATTAAGTGAGGTCACGTGTTTGGCTCTGGGACAGGTTGGGGGGACACCAGGCACTGGAGGGAGTGCCAGAGGAGCCCTGCCAGGAGGAGGGAATGAAGCTGGCCTCCTGTGGCCTGGGCATCCAGGATGAGTGCCTGTAGAGCCCTTATCAGTGTCCCAGGCCACTGCCTGGAGAAAAGGGATCTCAAGGAGAAAGGCTGGCTCCCTACCGGCACCCTTTCTCTCTGGGCCTCAGTTTCCCTACCTCACCGATGAAGAGACCCCACATCTAGGCTCTCCAAACCACCTACCTGAACCAGCTCTAGCAGTGTACAATCAAGTCTGTAGGCTTGAGCCTACTGGTAAACAGTTAATTTACATTATCAGGAGATCAGGAGACACTCGTTCTTCTGTAACAAGCATCTGCATTCAAGAAGAGGATAGGCTGGGGCAGAAAATTTCAGAAATTTCAGAAAAATGGAGCTCAAAAGGTGTCCTTGGTGAAAGTTTGTTTTCTATGGAGCAGATACTACTTCTCCTGATGTCTTTCAAATCCTTTCCTTCAGAGCTGGCCCTGAGGAGACCAACATGGGAAAGGCTGAGCACCCTGACCATACTGCTCTCTCTTCCCATTGGTGAGGTCATGAGGACAAAGAGGGGATTTATATAGGGTCCCTTGTCCTTGACCAGTTAGGGATTGTAGTCCTAGGGGAGAGGTGAGAAGTGTTGATGGCCTTGGGAGGTGAGGATTTTTTTTGTTGTTGTTTCAAATAGTTGATCAGGAGTCTCTGGGTGGCACAAATAAGTTTGGCAGTTCAAGCCCACCCAGAGGCACTTCGGAAGACAAGCCTGGTGATCTACTTCTGAAAGGTCACAGCCTTGGAGCAGTTCTACTCCGCACACACGGGTCCCCATGAGTTGGAATTGACTCTATGGCAGCTAATAAAAACAACAACAAACCATTGATCAAGTGACAGGGATTCACTTAGAAGGGAAGGAGTTAAGGGGTCATCTATGCCAGGTGGTGAAGGAAGCCCGGAAAGATCCCCTGTCCTTTGATTTCTGTTATGCCGCCTGACATCCCACAGTTAGAGGTGCCCTGCTCCCCTCTCCCTCCTGAAGCCTCCCTTCAAAATGACATCTCAGAGCATCACTTACCTCATTTATTAAATGCAGCTATCAGCACTTGCCCTGCCCACCTCATGTGGTTGGCGGGAAGAGCTAATGAACTGTCAGGAGTCGTGCACATCTAAGGGATTATCCTCCAGTCGTCAGAAGCTCCAGGGGGTGGGGGCCATTTTGTCAATGACCATCTCTGTAGCTTAGGCCTGGGTGCAGGGCCTGGCACATGAACAATGGTGCCAGTAATTGATGGTGAAATGAACAAGTGAGGAGGAGGCCTCAGAAGGGTGTTGGCAAAATAAAATGAGAGTGCATCTGCTTGGGACCATAGTGACGGCCACATGGCCACATCTTCCTGACCTTGAGGGGGTCTACATGGACTGAAACCACTCCTGGGCTAGCCTAGGCCCCAACAGCTGAGCTAGCCCAAGCCACTCTGCCCAGGGCTCTCCAGGTGCCCAACCTGGGTCCTCACCTTTAGGCTAGCCCGGGCCTCTATTCTGGGCTATCTCAGGGCCTCTTTGGACTAACTATGGGGTAGCATCAGATACTTTCTTTGCTCTGGGATTCCGGGTAGAGTTGGGCCAATAGGAAAAGCTGGGGCTGTCTTCGGCCACTTCCCTCCATCTGGGGTGCTGCCTGTGGGCTCAGGAGAGTTAGGTAACTGCACACCCAGCCCACTTCACATTCCAGCTCCATCTCTGCTGATCCCCAGGGAGTGTCCACACCCACTTCCTGCCAGGTCTGCTGTAGGCAGGGATTGGGTTCCTCGGCTGCCCTCTCATTAGCCCTAATCCTGCCCGTTTCCCACCAGTCTCCTTTCTCACCCTAATCCCTCTAATGGGAGGTGCCCCAGTCACTGCTGGAGGAAGCAGTGTTGGACAGGAAGACCCAGAGGGAGGGTGCCGGGCCCAAGCAGGAGCTGGGAGCCCGGCCTTCGGAGACACCTCTCAGCTCTTTCCCTGACCCAGACCACTAGGGTGCAAAGAGCATGTAGTGTGTGCATCATTGTCTACAGCACCGTCCAGTGGAACCTTCTATGATGATGGCAATGTTCCGTCTCTGTGCTGTCCTGTATGTGGTAGCCACTAGCCACATGTGAAGTGTGCGTAGTGTGACTGAGGACCTGAAGTATTAACTTAATTTTAATTAAAATTGCTCCATATGACTTGTAAGGAACCCTGTCAGCTCAGCAGTTAAATGCTTGGCCACTAATTAAAAAGTCAGGTGGTTTGAAACTACCTAGCTGCTACATGAAAAAGACCGGGTGACCTGCTTCTGTAAAGACTACAGCCAAGAAAACCCTATGGGGCTGTTCTGCTCTGTCACATGGACTCACTATGAGTTGCAATTAACGGCACACAACAATAACAACAAACGTGACTTGTGGTTACCATATTGAATAATGCAGGTCTACTACATTTGCTGAGAGCTTTTTACGTGCCAGGCCCTATCCTAAGTGCATTATCTCATTTAAACCTCAGAACACCCCTGTGGTGTAGGTACCATCATTAAACCCATTTTACAGATGAGGAGACTGAGGTACCAAGACATTAAGTAACCCATCCAAGATTAAGCCCATGTGAATAACCACTCTGCTGTGGTACTGTCAAGTGAGCACACAGTGTCAGCTCCAGGAGTCTTCCCACTAAACAGGGAGAGAACTCAGACACAAAAGTCACCCCAGTGTGATGTAGGTGGCATTTGAGCCAGGCTTTGAAGAAAGGGGAGGATGTTGATTAGTGGAAATGGGAGTAGAGAGGAGGGCATCCCAAGTGTTGGGGACAGCACGGGCAAGGGTGTGGAGGGGAGAATGCAGAGATGAGTGTGGCTGGGTAGGGCTGAGAAATGGAGCAACCAGGGTATGTGTGACAGTGGAGCCATACAGATCTGAGAGCAAATCTCAGGTCCCATTCTGTCTTAGTTATCTAGTGCTGCTATAACAGAAATACCACAAGTGGATGGCTTTAACAAAGAAATTTATACTCTCACAGTTTAGGAGGCTAGAAGTCCGAATTCAGGGTGCCAGCTATAGAGGAAGGCTTTTTTTGTTGGTTCTGGGGGAAGGTCCTTGTCATTAATCTTCCCCTGGTCTAGGAGCTTCTCAGCGCAGGAACCTCAGGTCCCAAGGATGCGCTCTGCTCCCAGCTCTGCTTTCTTGGTGGTATGAGATCCCCCAGTCTTTCTGCTGGCTTCTTTTAGATCTCAAAAGACTTTGATTTAAGACACAACCTAATCCTGCCTCATTAAGGTCACAGAGATAGGATTTACAACACATAGGAAAATCACATCAGATGACAAAATGGTGGACAGTCACATAATACTGGGAATCATGGCCTAGCGAGGTTGACACACATTTTGACCAGGACATAATTCAACCTACAACACCTACTCAATGTGTGACCTTGTGCAAGGTAACAGCTTAGCCTCTCTGAGCCTCAGTTTCCCCCAGCTGTAAAATGGGGCTAATTAAATCCACCACCATTCAAGATGCTAAGAATAATTCATACATTACTTTTCCCCGCAAATGTGGCTCGAACATGTATTCCGCTCCAGGCCCTACGGACACTGCAAGGGCTATTATAGTAAACAAGATGGATTTGCTCCCTGCCTCCACTGGAGCTCAGAGTCTCCCATTTCTTGAGCCATTCTTCTGTGCTTAGAGCTTTACATACATTATCAAGCCACTTTAAAGCAGATACGGATACCCTCACTTTGCGGATAATGAAATGGAAGATCAGAGAAGTTAAGAAACTTTTCTGAGGTCACACAGCCAATAATTGGGGAGGCAGGATTTGAACTCAAGTTGTCTGGCTCTGGAACCTGCACCAAAACCACAGCCCAGCCCTGGCTGCCCTCACAGGGTTTAACACTGTACCTGCCACATGTCAGTGATCAATAGGTGGTCTAAATCACCATGATTCCTGTGTTAGGAAGCCTGCACCTTGGGCACAGAAGGGTTAATTTTCCCGCACTCCCAACAAAGGCCCAAGTGAAGGAGAGCCCCACCCCACCCCCAGGGCACACCTTCTCCAAGTCAAGCTACTGGTTGTATTTAGCTCCTCAGTTTGCCCAGCTCTCAGGTGACTGTGGGGACAACTATGACATAAACAAACAACGAGACCGGCCCCACACCCGGGACTCTCCCTTCCAGGTGGTTACAAGGAAATGTGAAAGGGTGCCCCCCTGGCTGGCCCCAATGCCCTGGGTACATTCCTGCCTGCCTTTCCTGAGACTCATTGTCCCAGAAACAGTTGTACATGTACAGAGAGGAGACGGGGGTGTGGGCGCCTCACCATGGGCTTAGTGTCCACTGGGAAGAGGCAAGTGGGGACAACTCAGACCCCGGAATTAGGGTGTCTCACCAAAGTCCCACTGGTGCCCTGGGCGTCACCCTGGGACAGCCGCTTTTGCATCTTTTACCCTTTGACAGTTTCATCTCCTTTTTTAAAATGAAAAACAACAACAAAAAAGATTCTTAAATGCGCTATAACTCACATACTATAAAATTCGCCACTTTAAAGTGATTTGAAGTGATTCAGTGATTTTAGTATATCCACAAGGTTGTACAACCATTATCACTATCTAATTCCAGAACATTTTCATCACGTGTAAAAGAATCCCCCGTACTTGTTAGCAATCACTCCACATTCCCCGCCCCACTCCCAGACCTCGACAACCATTAATCTGCTTTCTGTCTCCATAGAGTTCCCTACCCTGGACATTTCCTATGAATGGAATCCTATGTTATCTTTTGTGACTGACTTCTTTCACTCAGTATAATATTTTCAAGGTTCATTTATGTTGTAGCATGTGTCAGTACTTCATTTCTTTTTATGGTTTATTTCGTATAGATATACCACATTTTGTTTATCCATTTATCAGTTGGTGAACATGTGGGTCATTTCCACCTTTTGGCCATTGTGAAAAATGCTACAAAGAACATTCCTGTACAAGTGTTTGTGTGGACATATGTTTTCATTTATTTGGGGGTATAGCCCTAGGAGTGGAAGAGTGGAATTGCTGGGACATATGGTAATTCCGTGCTTAACTTTTTTTTATTTTTTACACAGCCAAGAATTTGGATTTATTGGTGGGCACAAGTAAGGTGAGACCATTTCAGCCAAAGCCCTCTTGAGTGCAGGGCCCACCACTTCTCCGAGAGGCTCCACTTGGAGATATATTTGACCCCACAACCATATAGAAAGAGGTGCTTCTCAGCCACTATGTCTTGAAATTCATGAGCATGAAACTTGGTAAAGCCGCACTTCTTAGAGATACAAATTTTCCGGCAGCCAGCAAACTTGAACTGGGTCCTGCTTAGGGCCTCAGCCTCATGCTTCTTTTTCTGAAGGCTGGTGCAAATGGACATGATGACTTGGCTGATGTGGATCCCGGCCACTATACCCTAGGACTTTCCAAAGGCACCTTGCATACCTATCTAGAGCCTAGACTGGGGACAGCAATAGGTCAAAGACATGAATAGCAATAGGGAAGGGCTATCTCCAAGGTCCTTTAGGGTGACCCATATAAGCAATAGGCTGCGTACACTACTGAGGAGGCTGCTGTTTGCAGCAATGGCACTCTGGGTGCCCATGGGGAGAGGAGGCCGGATGGCTTAATTGGCTGCAGTCCACATTTAACTCTATGGTTTTAGCTCTAATATTCAGGTCTTTGCTCAATTTTGAGTTAATTTTTATACATGGTGTGAGGTAGGGATCCAACTTCATTCTTTTACATGTGGAAATCCAATTGTCCCAGGACCATTTGTTGAAGACTATTCTTTCCCCCATTGAAAGACGTTGACACCTTTGTTGAAATTCAATTGACTATAGACGTATGGATTTATTTATGCACTCTCAATTTAATTCCATTGATCTATATATCTGTCCTTCTGCCAGTATACCACATTGTTTTGATTACTGTTGCTTTGTATTAATTTCTGAAATTGGAAGTTATGAATCCTTCAGCTTTGTTCTACTCTTTCAAGATTGTTTTTGCTATTCTGAGTACATACAAATTTTGGGATCGGAATGTTCATTTCTCAAAAAAAAAAAAAGAGCAGTTGAGATTTTAACAGAGATCGTACTGAGTCTGTAGACCGCTTTGGGCAGTATTGCCATCTCAACAATATGGTCTTCCAGTCTATGAACATCAGGTATATTTCCATTTATTTAACCCATTGCTGTTGAGTTGATTCCAACTCATAGTGACCCTATAGGACAGAATAGAACTGCCCCATGGGGTTTCCAAGGCTGTAATCTTTTTTAGGTATGTGTGTTTCAGGTGAAAGTTTACAGCACAAGTTAGCTTTTCATTCAAAAATTTATATACAAATTGTTTTGTGACATTGGTTACAATCACTGCAATGTGTCAGCACTCTCCCCTTTCCCTTTCCACCCTGGGTTCTCTGTGTTCATTCGTCCAGTTTTCCTGTTTCTTCCTGCCTTCTCATCTTTGCTTTTGAGCAAGTATTGCCCATTTGGTCTCATATACTTGATTGAACTAAGAAGCACATTCCTTAGGTGCATTATTGTTTCCCCTCATGATTTTTAGTGGCAAGTCACTTTCCGTTTGTCCTTTGATTTTGATTCAGTTTGTTACAACTGCTTCTTTTTTATAGTTACACTCTACCCTCTATGCCCACACTCCCGAGTTTCTGGGAAAACACAGAGAAGAAGATATCACATCTGATTCATATATATTGAGAAACATTTATTGACCTTGCACATGGAGTCACTGTGAGTCAGAATCGACTCCAGGGCAACTAGCAATAATATGATGCCCATTAGTGATATGGGGCAGGTTCCATGCAACCTGAAATCTCCAGCAGTGCAGTAAATGTTCCCAAAATTACACATAATTTGAGTCCCCCACATTGCAAGTCTTTCTCCTATTTCAGCCACCCACCTTCTCCTTATCACTGTAAAATCATCGTTTCACAACAGGCACTGCTGTTTTGTTTTTTTCCCCCAAAAGAAACATGAGGAGAAAACCCAGAAATGACAATTTTGTATCCTGTTTGTAAATATTTTTTTTTATTTGTAAATATTTATTCTTGGGGGTCTTCTCTCTGTTCCATTCCACATGCCTTGGGGATACTAACATTTTAGCACCAGGGGACACCACCTCAAATCCTCAATGCCTAATAGCAGATGCAAACCAAACCCATTGCCATTGAGTCGATTTTGACTAATAGCAACCCTATAGGACAGAGTAGAACCGTCCCCATAGGGGTTCCAAGGCTGTAATCTTTACGCAAGCAGGCTGCCACATCTTTCTCTCCTGGAGCAGCTGGTGGGTTCCAACCACCAACATTTAGGTTAGCAGCTGAATGCTTAACCACTGTACCACCAGGGCCCCCTTCCATTGATTTAGGCCTTCTCTAATTTCTTTCAGCAATGCTTTGTAGTTTTCAGTGTACAAGTCTTGCACTTATTTGGTTAAATTTATTCTTAAGTATTTTACAAATGAAATTGTTTTCTCGATTTCATTTTGGATTGTTCATTCAAGTGTATAGAAATACAAATGACTTTTGTATTTTGATCATGTATCCTGCAACCTAATGACCTTGTTTATTAACTCTAATTGTGTGTGTGTACACGTGTGTGTATGAGTAGTCTTTAGGGTTTAGTTTTGTCTTCTTTTGTGATCAGAAAATGAAGCGTGATAATGATGATGTTGATGATAATGACGATGATGTCTGTGCCACAGGTGTCAAGAGCCACCAAGAAGTCAAGACTCTCACTGCAGGAGACTCCAAAGACTTCTGAGTTGAGGATACCGCTCTTGACCAAGTTCGTCGGAATCAAGTTCATGACACTTCTGATGCTTATCATAGGATGTAGGTTGTTATGGTGAGAGGATTACGAGGATAGTGAACATGCCGCAAAGTGGAGGAAGCCTTAATTTATACACACATTGTCTAGGTCAGGAGATGGCATGTCCCCTCCCACAGTGCCCAGAGGGATCTAAGGGCATAAGTGTCCCAAGTTCTTCATGCCAAACTATACTCTGCTTTCATTGCCATCCTTGGGGAGCCTGGGGTACCCAAACTAAGGTGGGGGAAACAGAGCCTATGGGTGACCACAAGCAAAATAGCCCAAACAGCTGTAATTCCTTTCCCAAGACTGAACAGATAATCACCCAACAGTTCAGAAACGTGGTGCTAAAGCATTAGCCAGGATGCCTGGGTTTGAATGCCGGCTTCACCTCTAATGTACTGTGTGATCTTGAGCTTCAGTTTTCTCATCTGTAAATTGGGGCTAATAAAAGGTTACTGAGATGGTTAGAAGAGGCCAGGAAGGTGCCTTACCCACTGCAAGGCACATGGTAAGTGATCATTTGTTGCTGTGTGTCATAGAGTCTAATCCAACTTATAGCAACCCTATATGACAGAGTAGAACTGCCCTATAGGGTTTCCTGTTGTTATTGTTGTTAGGTGCCATCCAGTCAGTTCCGACTCATAGTGACCCTATGCACAATAGGACGAAACACTGCTCGGTCCTGAGCCATCCTTACAATTGTTGTTATGCTTGAGTTCATCGTTGCAGCCACTGTATCAATCCACCTCATTGAGGGTCTTCCTCTTTTCCACTGACCCTGTACTCTGCCAAGCATGATGTCCTTCTCCAGGGACTGATCCCTCCTGACAACATGTCCAAAGTATGTAAAATGCAGTCTCCCCACCCTTGCTTCTAAGGAGCATTCTGGTTGTACTTCTTTCAAGACAGATTTGTTCCTTCTTTTGGCAGCCCATGGTATATTCAATATTCTTCGCCAACACCACAATTCAAAGGCATCAATTCTTCTTCGGTTTTCCTTATTCATTTTCCAGCTTTCACATGCATATGATGTGGACTTGCTCTGATTTTCTTCAGTTTCAGCTTGAACTTGCATATGAGCAATTGATGGTCTGTTTCCCAGTTAGCCCCTGGCCTTGTTCTGATTGATGATATTGAAATTATAATAGTAATGAGTAATAGTAATATGTATGTTCATGGCAGCACTGTTCACAATACCCAAAAAGTAGACGTAGTCTTAATGCCCATCAACAGATGATGGGTAAACAAAACATGATATGTTCATACAATGGAATAATACTTAACCATAAGAAGGAATGAAGTTCTGATACATCCTGTAAGATAGATGAATCTCAAAAACGTTATGCTAAATGAAGGAAATCAGACATAAAAAGTCATATATTTTGTGATTCCATTTATTCTATTTCTCTACTCAGAATACCCCCACATGTCTGTCAGTTTGTCATACTTTGGGGGCTTGCGGGTTGGTGTGATGCTGGAACCTATGCCACCAGTATTCAGATACCAGCAGAGTCACCCATGGAGGACAGGCTTTAGCTGAGCTTCCAGTCTAAGGCAGACTAGGAAGAAGGATCTGGCAGTCTACTTCCGAAAAGATTTAGCCAATGAAAACCTTATGAATAGAGCAGAACATTGTTTGATATAGTGCCAGAAGATGAACCCCTCAGGTTGGAAGGCACTCAAAAGACAACTGGGGAAGAGCTGCCTCCTCGAGGTAGAGTTGACCTTAATGACATGGATGGAATCAAGCTTTTGGGACCTTCATTTGCTGGTGTGCACGATTCAAAATGAGAAGAAAACAGCTGTAAACATCCATTAATAATAGGAACATGATATGTATGAAGCACGAATCTAGGAAAATTAGAAGTCATCAAAAATGAAATGGAACACATAAACATTGATATCCTAGGCATTAGGGAGCTGAAATGGACTGGTATTGGCCATTTTGAATCAGACAATCATATGGTCTAGTATGCTGGCAATGACAACTTGAAGAGGAATGGTGTTGCACTCATCATCCAAAAAAAAAATTCAAGATCTATCCTGAAGTACAACGTTGTCAGTGATAGGCTATCCATATGCCTTCAAGGAAGATCAGTTAATACAACTATTATTCAAATTTATGCACCAACCACTAAGGCCAAAGATGAAGAAATTGAAACTTTTTAACAACTTCTGCAGTCTGATATTGATCGAACATGCAATCAGCATGCATTGATAATTACTGGAGATTGGAAAGCAAAAGTTGGAAACAAAGAAGAAGGATCGGTAGTTGGAAAATATGGCCTGGGTGATAGAAATGATGCCAGAGATCTCATGATAGAATTTTGCAAGACCAACGACTCCTTCATTGCAAATACCTTTTTTTCGCCAACATAAATGACAACTGTACACATGGACCTTGCCAGATGGAATACACAGGAATCAGATCGACTACATCTGTGGGCAGAGGTGATGGAAAAGCTCAATATCAACAGGCAAAACAAGGCCACGGGCTGACTGCAGAACAGACCATCGATTGCTCACATGGAAGTTCCTGTTGAAACTGAAGAAAATTAGAACAAATCAACGAAAGCCAAAGTACAACCCAAAGTGAGCCCACCTGAATTTAGAGACCCTCTCAAGAACAGATTTGACACATCAAACATGAATCACCGAAGGCCAGACGAGTTGTGGAATGACATCAAGGACATCACACATGAAGAAAGCAAAAGGTCATTTAAAAGACGGGAAAGAAAGAAAAGACCAAAATGATGTCAGAAGAGACTTTGAAATGCTGTTGAATATTGAGTAGCTAAAGCGAAAGGAAGAAATGATGACGTAAAAGAGTTGAACAGATGATTTCAAAGGGCAACTTGAGAAGACAAAATATTACAGTAACATGTGCAATGACCTGGAGATGGAAAACCAAAAGGAAAGAACAGGCTGTGCATTTCTCAAGCTGAAAGAACTGAACAAAAAATTCAAGCCTCGAGTTGCAATAGTGAAGAATTCTATGGGGAAGATAATAAATGACTCAGGAAGCATCAAAAGAAGGTGGAAGGAACACAGAGTCACTATGCCAAAAAGAATTGGTCGACGTTCAACCATTTCAGGAGGTGCAGTATGAACAGGAACCGGTAGTATTGAAGGAAGAAGTCCAAGCTACACTGAAGGCACTGGTGAAAAACAAGGCTCCAGGAATTGATGGAATATCAATTGAGATGTTTCAAGCAACGGATGCGGTGCTGAAAGTACTCCCTCGTCTATGCCAAGAAATTTGGAAGACAGCTATCTGGCCAACCAGCTGGAAAAGATCTATATTTATGTCTATTCCCAAGAAAGGTGATCCCGCCAATTCAGAAATTATGGAACAATATCATTAATATTACAAGCAAGTAACATTTTACTGAAGATTGTTCAAAAGCAGCTGCAGGTTTTGACAGGGGACTGTAAGAAATTCAAGCCAGATTCAGAAGAGGACGAGGAACCAGGGATATTATCGCTGATGTCAGATGGATCCTAATTGAAAGCAGAAAGATGTTTATCTGTGTTTTACTGACTATGCAAATGCATTCGACTGTGTGGATCATAACAAATTATGGATAATATTTTGAAGAATGGGAATTCCTGAACACTTAATTGTGCTCATGAGGAATCTGTACATAGATCAAGAGGCAGTCATTCAAACAAAACAAGGGGATAGTGAGTGGTTTAAAGTCAGGAAAGGTGTGTGTCAGGGTTGTATCCTTTCACCATACCTATTCAGTCTGTATGCTGAGAAACTAATCCGAGAAGCTGGAGTGTATGAAGAAGAACGGGGCATCAGGATTGGAGGAAGACTCATTAACAACCTGCGTTATGCAGATGACACAAGCTTCTTTGCTGAAAGTGAAGAGGACTTGAAGCACTTACTGATGAAGGTCAAAGACCACACCTTCAGTATGGATTACGCCTCAACATAAAGAAAACAAAAATCCTCACAACTGCACCAATAAGCAACATCATGATAAACGGGGAAAAGGTTGAAGTTGTCAAGGATTTCATTTTACTTGGATCCACAATCAATGCTCATGGAAGCAGCAGTCTAGAAATCAAAAGATGCATTGCATTGGGCAAATCTGCTGCAAAAGACCTCTTTAAAGTGTTGAAAAGTAAAAATATTACCTTAACACTGAAGTGCGCCTATGGGTCTGTGAGGCCTGGCGCCAAGCTCCATTCGAGACCCAGGCTGAAACCTTCATGGGGGCTTGGATGGAGACCCTGAGGATTAACAAATTCTTAGGTGCTGTAATGCTGGGAGGGAAAGAACATGCATTGGGAGACAAAATTGAGAGTTGAAAAGCTTCTTCTAGATGGAGAAGCAGTAAGGTTGGATTTCACTTAAACTTGAATTTCAACTCAGAACAGCAATTGCACAACTGCTTGATGGGTAACTCGTGATTTGGTCTTGGTTCACAGAAAAAGGCCTGGAGTTGTCACTGAGCTCGAAGTCACAGGAGGTAATGGTGGAGAGAGAGGGTTTGTGTTGCTTTGTGGTGACCACTGGGTCACTGTCCAGGCAGTTCCTGAGGAGCAGACAGGCTGTGCTCGTTGTTATAGAATCCCTGTCCTTGAGAGGTCAGGCCAGGGAAGACCATGAACTCATTGTGGACCCAGAGATCAAAGAAGAGGGCACTGGGGCCACAGGCTCACCCTAGAATTTCTCAATCTTCTCCACAAAGGTTTGGTCTGTGAACAGGACTTCCAAAGTGTAGCTAATGTGTTTGGAATGAACCAGGCTGTACGTGTTGTCGAAACTCAGTACGTCTGCACGGAGGGACAGACATTCAGACAGGATGCGCCCATCCACGACCTGCCCTGTCACATCATGATTCCTTGCCAGGGTACCAGACCAGGGAGCCATATAGAGGACCACCCCTCTCCCCATCTGGATCTTGTCTGGGTGGAGCTGTTCCTGGCCAGCACTTACAGACACCTGACTTGAGGCAGGTGAGGCTTCCGTCCTCAGGCACCATGCAACCATCGTAGTGCTGGCTGGGCAGCACCTCTGCCATCTCGCCCCCACCACTGCCTCTCCCTCATCTTAGCCTTTAGGAAGATCCCAAAGCTGATGTTCTCCCTACCACACAGTCTGATGAGAACTGCCACCTGCAGTGGACAGAACCCTGCTGAGGACACTGCTGTGCCCTGTGGCCCCTCCCAGCTGTGCCCAGGGGTGGAGTGGCCACTGTCCCTACCTGAGCATACAGCCCGGGAACAGGATAGTGTTCTCTGCCTGTAGGGAGGAGCCTTGGCCCACAGGCATGGTGTGCTCCTATCACATCTTCACCTTGTTGCATAGGTAGTAGCTCTTGGGCACCTCACCTCCGTAGTTGATTTGAGAGTGAAGCTGGGTGAGTGGGCACTAGACCTGAGCCTGTCCATCCCCTCCTTTCCCATCATCTGGGCACTCTGTGCCTTGGTCAGGCACTTGGGGTTGCCATTGAGGTCAGTCATTTTTCCCCCAAACTCTGCAGATAGCTGGTCAGGGCTGATGAACTTCAGCAACTCTTCCTTCCAATTGCCTGTGGGGACAAGAAGGGGTTCCAAGGGGGTTCAGGGAGGCTCAACAGAGGGCAGACGAGGTCAAGCCCAGTGCTTTCCCTCTTCCTGGGGCCCTTGAGGCCCTCCTGTGCTCCTGGTGGCCCATTCCCTGGAGCAATACAGTCCCCAGAATAGAAGCTGAGCAGCTCTAGCCCTGGGGTTCAGCATGTGTTCCTGTGTTGACCAGTTCCTTGCCTGCCCTGCTCTTGCTGCCCCTCCAGGCCCTGCGCCTTACCCTGCTGCCTGTCCCGTGGTTGGAGCATGGACCTTCTTGGTAGGGACTCAGATCAGCAACTCCTAGAGTCCAAGGCTGAGGACAGTCAATGTGCTTAATATGTAAAGAGGATTTATAAATAAATCAGAAAAATACTTTTTTTAGAAAATGGACAAGAGGCATCAGGAGGCAATAAAACAAGAAATTAGAACAGCCAATGAGCATAAAGAAAAAGTTGAATTTCATAAGCTATGTGAGAAATCTTAAGTAAAACAATAACATATAATCATTTTCCATTACAAAAGTGACAGGAGTCTTAAATTATAAATACCCAATATTGGCAAATGGGGTCATTATTCACAGCTGGCGAAGTTAAATCATGTCATCTGTGTGGAGCACTGCTCTGTAAAAGATATCAGGAGTCCTAATGCATACATTTCCTTTGAGGAAAAACTAGGATTTCTAGGATTTTATCCTATGAAAAAATTGTGAATGTGAACAAAGATTTATCTATAAGGTCTTCATTTCTAATTTGTTCCTGATAGTGAATATATTATAAACAACCTAAATTTACAACATTAGAAAATTTAAAAAGTAAATTATGAAAATTCCTTACAATGAAATACTGTATAGTCATCTTAGAAAAATATTTACCAAAATGGAAAAATGCTTATCATGTGTTAAATGGATACTGCCCCCCCCCAAAAAAAACTCAAATCCGTTGCCATCGAGTTGATCCTGACAACTGCCCCTTAGGGTTTCCAAGAAGCAGCCGATGGACTCGAACTGCTGACCTTTTGGTTAACAGTTGTAGCTCTTAACCACTGAGCCACTAGGGCTCCTGAATGGATACAGCGGGCTACAAAAGGGTATGTATGGTTTGAACCTATATTTGTTTTTTTCTTAATGCATTCCTCCAAAAAAGACAGTGTAAGTATTAATAACAGGTTCTTGTCAAGCAGACTAGCTAATTGAAGTCAGCCAGACACAGGGCTGGAAGAACAGAAAGGTTTATTCACAGTTTGCAAACTGGGAGACAGGTACAGTCTCATGACCTAAGGCTGCCAGCTCCCTGAACCGGGGCAAATTTGTTCCTTTTATAGGGAATTACATACATATGCATCAACAGTGAGGGGAGGATCTTCAGTCTTGTGAACCGTGCAGTCCACATAATTTTAGTGAATGAATTTTTGCACACGACTCTAAAAATATTGCACACAGCCCTGAAAAATGGCGGCGGCTCCCTGCTGCCACCCCAGGAAGGTCATATAGTGGGTAGATTCGGAGTCAGTGCCCGGCACCTCTGCCTCCTGCCAGGAGATGAGAACAAACCTGGGGATTCAGCCAATCATGGTGAAGTGTTGTAAAAGCTGTAACAAAAATGTAGCAAGAGTCAACATTTCTGAAAAACAACTATTATGGGATGGTTAATAACCCTTTCATGACTGCCTGCTTCATTAACAGTAATTCTCTGAGTGACATGATTTTTTTTCCTCTTCTTTGTACATCTTTGTATTTTCTAATTTTTTGACCATGAGCAGTTATTAGTTGTATAATTTTAGGAAAATGTGTATGGGAGTATGGCAGGCAGAACAATGGCCCCTAAAGATGCCCACATCCTAATTCCTGGAATATGCTGGAAACCCTGGTGGCGTAGTCGTTAAGTGCTACGGCTGCTAACCAAAGGGTAGGAAGTTTGAATCTGCCAGGCGCTCCTTGGAAACTCTATGGGGCAGTTCTACTCTGTTCTATAGGGTCACTATGAGTTGGAATTGACCCAATGGCACTGGGTTTGTTTTTTTTTGTTTTTGGATCAATATGCTACATTACACATTAAGGGTATTTAAGGCTGCTAATAAACTGACCTTAAAATAGATTATCCTGGATTATCTAGGACAGCCCCATGTAATCACAAAGGTATTCAAAAGTGGAAGAGGGAGGCAGAAGAGTCAGTGTCAGAGTGACTCAGCACCAGAAGGCTCAACCACCATTGCTGTATTTGAATGAAAATGGAGGAGGGGGCTACAAGCCAAGGAATGTGGGCAGCACCTAGAATCTGGAAAAGGCAAAGAAATGGATTCTTCCCTAGAGCCTCCAGAAAGGAATGCAGTCCTGCCTACACCTTGATTTCAGCCCAGTGAGACCTATTTCAGACTTCAGTAAGATAATAAATTTATGGTTTTAGGTCACTAAGTTTGTGGTACTTTGTTATGGCAGCCATAGGAAACAAATGCAGGGGGTTAGTGGACAGTACCAGAGATGGGGTGTTTATAAGAGATATGCCAATGTAGTAAACATTGACTAGATGACTCCTATGGCAGGCACTGGGGTGGGCATGTTCTTTTCATTGTCTCCATTTTCTCTCACAGCAACCTGGATCTTACGTTCTCACTTTACAGATGAGGAAACGGAAACCCAGACAGAGCAGCTGATAACCGGCAAAGCCAAGCCTCAAATCCAGATCTACCAACTTAAAATTGGGGTTCCTCACCCATGCTGCCTTTGGGGCCTCTCAGATGCCCCCTGGCCCCTCTACTCTCTGGTGAGTGGGCACATCAGCCTCAGCAGTTGATGCCAGAAAGCTATGTTTATCAACACCAGCTTGGGTCCAGGAGCCCAGTGCCCTCAGATGCAGGGCCCATTCAGGGTGCCAGGAGCAGCCCCCAGCTCGGGCCTGAAGTGGCCCACTCATCTCCCAGAGTCACCACCTTCCTGCTTGTCTGCTCACTCATGTAGGACTTGATCAGGTTGAAGGCCATGTGGAACAGTTTGGGGACTGAAACAGGCACATAGTTCCCCCCTCAGCAGTGGCTGGGGTAGTAGGGTCTCCTGGAGCTTTGGATGCCAGCCCCATCATGCCCATTTCCCTCATGCCATTCCTGTCCTCCATTCACGCATACTTTTTCACAACAATTAAATTCTATATCCAGTCCACTGAAAAACTGGAACCAAACTCGGGTCAACATACAAGCTACAGGCATCTAAATACTTCCACATGCCGCCCCACCACTTCTGCCCCATTGTACCTCATCTTCAAGGCTCCAAGGGAAGCCCTAGCCTCTGCTGCCAGCCATCCCAGGTGTCAATGAAGGAAGCTACCTGACGTCCCAGACACTTCAGAACCCACCCAGGAAAAGGGCAGAATCTGCTGCTTCTGTTTGTTGGGTCCAAGTCACAGACCCTGTTATGGATTGAATCGTGTTCCCTAAAATATATTTTGAAGTCCTGGCCCCTGTACCTGTGATCCTGTTTGGAAATAGGGTTTTTCTTTTGTTATGTTAATGAGATCATGTGAGAGTAGGGTGGGCCCTAAACCCAATTGCTTCCGAGTTATAAAAAGACCAGAACAGACACAGAGACATAGATTCCGGGGGAAGAGGAAAACTGACGATGGAGACAGATGCAGCTACAAGCCCAGGAACACCAGGTGTTGCTGGCAGATACTAGAAGCTGAAATAGACAAGGAAAGACCTTCTCCTAGAGCCATCCCTTGAGTTTGGACTTCTAGGCTTCTCAACTATGAGAAAATAAACTCCTGTTCTTTAAAGCCACCCATTTTTGGTATCTGCATTAAGGCAGCTCTAGGAAATTAGACAAACTTTCCTTAAGAAACTGACACAGATTCTTGATAGGAGGGTGGAAGGAGGATCCCATCTACTGCAGGCAAGAAAAATCCCATTCAGAACTTGGGAAAGTTCTCCCCATGTGGCTCTAGACAATGGTATAGCATCAGAAATGAGGCCAACTTCCTTTTGGCATAACAGACTCACAGTTGCAAAGTATGGACTTATTTTTTTGTTTTTAATTGAGATATAATTCACGAACTATAAAAGTCACTGTTTTTAAAATGTACAATTCAGTGGTTTTTGGTGTATTCACAAGCTTGTGTGACTATCACCACTATCTAGCTCCAGAACATTTTCGTCATCAAAAGAAACCCAAGAAGAAATCTGTTAACCCATTAGCAGTCTTAAGTCCCTCCCCACACCCCTCTTTTCCCTGGCTACCAGTAACCTACTTTCTGTCTTTATGGGTTTGCCTATTCTGGACACTTCGTATACATGGAATCGTACAATATGTGGCCTTTTGTGTTTGGTTTCTTTCATTTAGTATAGTGTTTTTGTGATCATTTTTTAAACTTTTTTTTTTTAGTTTTTTTGCTATCCTGGGTGGAGCAGGAGAGAAAAGGGCTGGCTGTCCCCAGGGCCCAGGGCCTCTAAGACTCCCCAGAGCTGAGTCCCGATCCTAGCTCGCTCCCAGAGGAAACAGCAGCAGGAGACCCAAGGGCTCCTTGCAGAAGGGCAGATACTGGAAAGGGGTGAGCTGGGGGTGGGAATAAGAGGGCAGGTTGGGGATGAGCAGGGTATGGGTGTGAGAAGGGGAGGGGCATTCACGGGGCACTGGGAGGCCTGGGGATGAGCCTAGTTGCACTCGCCAGGCATGAGATTGTGACATCAAGTGCTGCCTGACTTGGCACAACCCTGAGAGGCTGTGGATTTGAAAACACCCCTGCAAACAGGAAATTAAAAAAAAATCCAAACCCATTGCCATCCAGTCAATTCCGACTCATAGCAATCCTATAGGACAGAGTAGAACTGCCCCATAGAGTTTCCAAGGAGCGTCTGGTATATTCCAACTGCCAACCTTTTGGTTAGCAGATGTAGCTCTTAACCACTACACTACCCTTGCAGCGAGAAGAATGAAGACCCACCACCCCATATCAACGAGGAGAGGAGCAGAGACCAGGCTCCTGGCGCCTCACCTGATACTCTTGGCGGTTACCTCACCTCCTGGGTGAACTCAACTCCTGGCTTCCACAGATGCCTCAGATCCAGCCCCTCAAAATCAAGAACGGTGAAGATTTTGTCCACCTTCTTCCCCAGCTTCTTGGAAACAACAGGGGTGAGACCTCGTGAGGCTCAGTGCCTCCCACACCCACCAAGGTGGGGCTGGGCCTGAGCCTGGGGCAACAGCCTGGGTGGTCTGAAAAGGCCGGCAAGTCCCTGGCTTGGCCTGGTATAGAGGTTTTGGGCCAGGAGCCAGGTCTAGGACGGGGTCATCCCAAGGGGCGCCAGGGCTGGAATGGCCTGAGGCCTACCCTCTCTGATTCTGCCATGGGAGGACAAGCCAATGTGCCTCAGTTTTCTCCTTTATCCAGTGAGGCTGAAATACTTGTCCTTCTCCATCAAATGAGGCCACAGCGGGCAGCATTGCTTAGTGTTGGCTTAGGGGTGAGTCAGTGGGGGGCTGCTGGGATGATGAGTTCTAGCTTGGTCACATACTGTGTGGCTTTGGGCGGGCTCAGAGAGGCCACCGTCAACTCATGTTCCACTAAAAGGAACAAAGGTGCTCAGAAAGGTGGGGTTCTGAGATGGTTCTGGGGGCGAGGAGTATCTGCCTGGTACTGTAGGGTGGCCTTTATGGTGTGGGCTGTGGCTGGGGTGGTGACCACCTCTTGATTCTGCTGTTCACAGGCCCAAAGGAGCAGCTTGCAGCTCCAGAACTTGTCCCTGAACAGCTCCTGTTTGGAGGTTGAGAGGAGGAAGCCCTTGGTGTCCAGGCCTCTGATGATGAGGTCCCAGATGAGGCTGCCCTCTTGGTCATGGCTGCAGATGCCAGTGGCACGGAACAGCCTGACCACCTGGATGTACACAAGAGGAGGTTCAGTGCCTCGGCTGGGGGGCCAGGGAGCAGGGCTGGGTTTAAGGAAGAGGGTCCTGGGTAGGGGGACATAGTGGGGCCTCACCTCTGGGGGCTGCCACACAAGGATGTTGTCCGGGTCTTGTTGCTTCCAGAACTCCAAGTGCTGGGGAAACACAGCCGGAGCTGAAGGCCCCGCCTGCCCCAAAGGCCTCTGTGGGGACCTGGGGGCAGCAGGCTGGGCCTCTCTGCCTATAGCCACCCAGGATGTGCCAGAGCATCCCAGCCCCACCAACACAGAACAGGGACAGAAGAGGGTGGAGGGGACGAGGGCCTGAGATGGGCGAGGAGGAAACTAAGAAAGGGACAAGGGAGTCCTCAAGCTGCAGCTGCCTACCTCTCCCTGTGTCCTTCCACCTGTCCCATGCTCCACGGGCTGCCCTGGCAAGCTCTGCAGAGCAGGCATCAGACTCTTGGTTCCCTGGCTCCCAGATGATCCTGCAGGGCTCTGCAGATGGGCCTGGCCACCTGTGCAGCCTCATCTCTCCTTTTCTACACAACGTGGCCTCTTGGAAAGCACCCAACTCGTTCCCACCCCAGGGCCTTTGCACTAGCTGTGCCCTCTGCCACTCATCTTCACATGCCTGCCTCCTTTGGGCATTCACACCCCAGTTAAAATGTCACCTCCTCAGCAAGACATCCTCTGATTTCCCTTTCTTCTCTGTTTTACTGTCTTTGTTGTACTTTCTACTCTCTGGAATTGTCTTGTTTATTTATTCATTTACCTGATTTCTTTTCTCTCTCTTCACATCAAAGAGCGCTTAGCACAGGGCCAGGCTCACCGTAGGGGCTGAATAAATGAATGTTACGTGAATGAATAAATGAATGAGTGAATGAACGCTTCAGATTTGGGATAGGAAGCAGGCCCAGTGAGGCTGGGGGAGGTGTCACTCTCACCTTCCAAAGCGTGGACTCTGATTCCTGCAGGTCAAAGCTCCAAGCTGCAACAAGGGGACAGGGTCATGTAACTGGAATCCCTGAGTTGTCCGAATAGAAGCCCCTCTCCTCCCTCCTTCAGGGCTTGGCCTTCTTTTACTCAGAAGGCCCAGTGCCCAACAGGGGGAACCACAGTGGGGCTCAGGCAAACCCGGGATACCCTGAGCCCCAGGAAGGACTGGGCGCAGGCACAGTCAGGATACTTTTCTAACTTGGTGGCAGTAGGAAGGGTATTCCAGGTGGAGGAAACTGCCCAAGCAAAGGCCTTGAGGCGGGGAAGCCTGCTGGTAGACATGCTGTAATTTATATAAACCACACACCAGGCTCAGAGGCAAGCTGCCCTCAGAGGTCTGCAAGGGCTGTCCAATGTATATTAAATATGCTGGGCTCTCCCTGTACCTCCAGGGACATGAATTCCTGTGAACTTCACAAACGCTGCAGCAGATGTGATAATCAACACTGTTTTATAATGGTTTCCTCACAGCAGAGGATATCGGTTCCAGCCTTACCTTATCAGGAAGAATTCTGAGGGAGGGAGTTAGGACCACATTCTCAGGGCCACCAAGAAAGCGTCTCCTGTCTGTGTGTTCAGATTCCTGGGATTTCAACATTTATCTCAAGAGCAAACCTTTGCTACCCCAGTTCCCAAAGCCTTTCTCTGGGAAGGTATCAAGTAATCGGCTCAAAAGTCAGACTGACCTGGTTTTGCCACTTGCTAGCTGGGTGACCTTAGTCAAGTGCTTTAGCCACTCTGAGCTACAGTTTTCTCCAATGCAAAATGGGGCTAATAATAGTACTTACTTCATTGGATTAGTGTGGAAAAAAAAAAGAAGAAAATAAGAAGCCAAAATTGCTTTACCCACTGTCTGGCACAGAATAAGTGCTCAAAAGATGCTAGTAATTATTATTACTCCTTTCAGTAGCCAGTCTCCAAGATGGCCCCCAATGATCCTCACCTCCTAGTATTCACAGCCTGTGTAGTCCCCTCCCACCCTGAGCAGGGCCACCTGAGTAACCAATAGGATATTGCAGAACTGATGGAATGTAACTTTCAAGTCACTTCCTCCTTGCTCTCTTGGATCCCTCGCTCTGGGGGAAGCCAGCCGCCATATTGTAAGGACACTCAAGCAGCCCTCTGGGGAGGTCTCTGTGAGGAGGAACTGAGGCCTCCAGCCAACAGCCAGCACCGACTTCCTAGTTCCATGTATGAGCCATCTTGGAAGTAGATCCTCCAGCACCACTCAAACCTTCAGATGAGACTGCAGCCCTGGCTGACATCTAACAGCATGAGAGACCCTGAGCCAGAACCACCATAAGCCACTCTATAATTCCTGACCCACAGAGTAGTGAGAGATAAAAAATGTTTATGATTGTTTTAAACTGCTGTGCTTTGGAGTAATTTGTTTGTTACACAGCAATAAATACCTAACACAGTCCTCTTTTGTACCCTTGACCCTCCGTCCTCACCTTGGAGCTAGCACAGGAAGAAGTGGTCATCAGGATTGGGTAGGGCAGGCAGCACATCCCGAATATTTTCCTGGAACTAGGGACAAAGCAGGCAGAAACCCAGGTTAGAGGCTCCCTTGCCCCTTTGATGCCATCAAAGGGTTGGTCAGCCACCCTCAGGCCTGCAGGGCTCACCTCCTTTGTGGAATAGGGTGTCTGAGTAAAGAGGCCCCCAAAACACCTGGACACTGGGAGAGCCAGGTCCTGGTCAAGTCGTGGCAGTTGCCTTTCTCCTGTGGGAAATGGAATAATAATGAGCTAGCCCTACAAGACTTCAGAGCGGATTAAGTGAGCATTAAACATGAAAACGATTTTCTGAGTCTCACTGCACTTAGGAGTATGGAGGCAGGGAGGATCCTCTTCAAGGCCCTGGTCTCTGTCCTCAGGGAGCCCCCAGTCAGGCGGGGGGGAGTGGGTCACACAGAGTCTGAGGCACAGAGAGGTTGAGCAACTTGCCCAGTGTCACACAGTCAGTGAATGGCAGAGTCGGGAGGCAAATCACACATCTGGTCCAGAGCTGGTCAACCAGGCCCAAGTGAGAAGTGGCTTGGCCAGGCCTGGGAGAGGATCCTTCACAGATGGGCCCTAGGAGCTAGTCAGGGCAGTCCAGCTGGCCCTGGAGTCTGAGGGTGGATATTGCTAACTGTGCCAAAGCCAGCTTCAAACACTGATAAATCAGGTCAGGGAAAGAGCACTAGACAAAGGGTCAGCAGTCCCAGTGTGGCCTTGCTTGAGTCACTTCCCCTCTCTCTGGATTGGTCTCCTCAGCATTCCAACAGCTGCTCAAAGGACCTTCTCTGGGCCCCACTCCAAATGAACTGAAAACCCTTATCCTCAGAAACATGATGGGGTGTTTGGCTCCAGGCTAAGCATTCAATTAATCTTGACTATAGTATCTTTTCTATATATCTTTGCTGTGATATTGCCATTATACCTATCCCGAGGTGAGGAAACTGAGGCTCGAACTGGTGACCTGACTTCCTCAGCCAAGATTTGAACCCAATTCCTTACCCCAATTGTCTGGTAAGAGGGCTCATTTCTGGCCTGGGCAGGGTGCCCCCTTCCCGAAGTGGAACACTTTTAGGGTAGTAATTGGGTCAGTTGCTCCCCCATTTGAACCCTCCCACAGCCCATGCTTAGAGCCCAGAGGAAAAGTTCCTGAGGAACTCCTTACAGGCTAGAGAGGAAAATGCATCCTTGCCCCTGCCTCTCCCCGGGGAGGTGATGAGTACCTGGGCTGCCTCGTGGTCAGCCCACCAAACCAGCAGCCGACACCTGCACTGTCCAATATGGGAGCCACTCTCAATAGAGACATGGCGGGTCCTGAGATCTGCTATGAGTGCAGAATACAGACGTGATTCCAAAGACCTAACAACAACAATAACAAGATCTCAATAGTAATTTTTACATTGATGACATGTTGAAATGAAAATGATTCGGACATATTAGATTAAGTAGAATACATTGTTAAAATTAACTTCATCTGTTTCAATTTACTTTTTTAATCTGGCTATGAGGAAATTCTAAATGACATATGTGACTTCAATTTGTGGCTCACACTCTATTTCTGTAGGACAGTCATGGTGTAGCCTCTGGCCACCAAGCCCCTCAAGATTAGGAAGAGATCCAGAGCTGCTCAGCTCACAGGGACCCCAGGTGCCTTGAGACCTGCCCCTCATGGGGCACAAGTTGAAACTGAGCCCGGCATAGGGCTCTCCCTGATTCACCTGAGCCAGCATCTTCTCTTGTGACCGGCTCAGTCACCTACTTGTCTGCTCATGCTGCCCACAGTGGCAGGAGTGGGGTCTGGTTCACTCTTCTTGGGTCCAGGCCCCGGTCTGCAGGTCCCTCAGGTTGCTTGCCTTTTGCTCAGCTGGCCCAGGTCTATGCCTACCCAGGGTCCGCCCCTTCCTGCTGGGCCTCTCATTCTTTCTCAGGTATCCGCAGCTTGGCCCTGGACTCAGGCTGCCCTGGGTTCAAGTCCTCATTGTAAATCAAGGACAGTGATGTTTGCCTCGCTGTGTTGATGTGGGGATGATGACAACAAGTGACACCATGTCTAAAGTGACACCACCTGCTGTCACACACAGGGGGCTGCTCTCCATTGTGCCTCTTAGTCCCCCCCACCCTGCCCCACTACTCCTGTAACTCCATCGGAGGCCTCCTGGAACCAGGGAAGGCTACCCCTCACCCCCAGCAGAGGCCTGGAACATATTGCCATCACACCCCAGTGTGTCCTAGGCTCCACCTGTCAACTAATATGTCTGAAACATCTGTCCATGATTCACCCTGCCTGTTAGGCCATCTGGCTTCAGGGGGAGGGAGAGACTTCCCAAGTTCAGACCCAAGGAGGTAGATATGCATCTGGGGCTGGGCCACATCTGGCCTGTCTGCCCCCTCCACTCCCTGGACATCCAGAAACCAGAGCTCGAGATGAGGATACGTCCTCGCACAAAATAGATGCTTGTCTTAGTCCGGCGCCCCCAGAAGCAGACCCTGAGACTAGGATTCCAGTGCAAGTTTACAAGTTTATTCGGGAGGTGATCCCAGGAAACACAAATAGGGAAGTGGGGAAGGGAGACAGAGTAAGGAAGGCAGCTAGATAGGAAGGGCTGCCAAGGAACTTACCACTGTGGGCAACTGGAGCTTAATCCTGCTGGGGACCTCTGGGAGACAGTGGGGAACACCCACCTCAGGCTTGTCCCACCCAAGGGATGAGGGAGTTGGGATATTTATGCATCAACTTCTGACAGCCTTTGATTGAGGACTCGTCCTTGCTATTACTGTTCTTAGCTGTCATTGAGTTGGCTCTGACTCATGGTAACCTTATATACGACAAAATATTGCCCGGTCCTG
This sequence comes from Loxodonta africana, assembly GCF_030014295.1. NCBI lineage: Eukaryota > Metazoa > Chordata > Mammalia > Proboscidea > Elephantidae > Loxodonta > Loxodonta africana. The sequence continues at coordinate 25,730,475 of NC_087360.1, read as the reverse complement.
TGCCACCGTCATGATGATTGGTATGTTTGAGTTCGTTGTTGTGGCTATCGTGTCAAGGTTTTCGTTGTCTTTGCTGACCCTCTACTTCACCAACCATGCCGTGATTTTCTAGCAATGGATCTTTCCTGAGGATGGGTCCAAAGTAAGCCAGCCAAAGTCTCACAATCTTTGTTTCTAAGGAGCATTCTGGTTTTATTTCTTCTAAGACTGATTTGTTCATTTTGGGGCAGTCCACGGAATATTCAATATTCTTCACCAATATCACAATTTGAATGCATCAATTCTTCTGCTTTCTTTTTTCATTGCCCAACTATTACACAAATACGAGGCAACTGAAAAGACCATGGCTTGGTCAGACGCACCTTCGTCATCAAAGGGACATCTTTGCTTTTGAAAACTTTAAAGAGGTTTTTTGAGGCAGATTTGCCTAATGTTTGGTTTTCTGACTGCTGCTTCCCTGGACATCCGCTGTTGACTCAAGTAGAGTGAAATCACCGACAGGTTCATTTTTTCTTTTTTCTCCTTTTATCATGATGTTTATCAGTCCAGTTGTGTAGATTTTCATTTTCTTCACGTTCAGGTGTAATCCGCATTGAAGGCTAGCTATAATCTTTGACCTTCATCAGTAAGTATCCTGCTGGCACTCCAGGCCTGCTGTGCAGACTCGAAGACTGGAGAAAGCCCTCAGGCAGAGAAATGCAGGTGCCACAGCTGGGAAGTGTGAGGCTGAGGGCACGTGGGCAGGGCACCACAGCTTCCTATAACCAGGAACTTTGTGTTGGGCTCCATGCCAGGTTCTAGGCCAAGGGCTTTTTGCTCTGTGAGCCCCAGACCAGCCTTCTCCCATGTGATGGACTGACAAGTGCAGAGACTGCCGGAGGGAAACAGCTTGTCTGAGGCCATGCAGCAAGTGAGCCAGTCACGACTGTCTGGACTGAGAGCCACAGCGCTGGAGCCAAGGACCCTGGAGCCCCTGTACCTACCACTGGGTGGAGCATGCACAGGGGTGGCCTTGCTGAGCCCCACTATGGTCCACCCTTGACCTTGCATGGGGGTTAACTGGGGTGTGTTTGCCTCTTCTGCAGTATGTGGCTTCCCCAGGGCCCCACAGACCTGCAAGCTGGGGCTTTAGCCACAAAGAGCAAGTGCAAGACTCCCTCTTCTGCCCCTGCCCCTGCCCCGGTTCGGGCCTTCATCCTTCCCTCTGACTTCCCATACCCAGCACCTCTGGCCCATCTTCTTGAAGCCCACCTTTGAGAATGTCCCCCCCGCCCCAGCTCAAAAGCCTCCCATGGCTCCTTGACACCCTCAGGAGAAACTGCAAGCCCCTTAGCCTGGTGTTCAAGGCCCTTTGGGGTCCTTCCTGAGCTGATTTTCTCCTACTTATTCTAGCCCCCTTGCCTTTTTGCAATTCTCTTTCCAGCTTTTTCTAATGCTGTTCCCTCTCCCTGGAATGCCTTTCCTTGCATCATACTGTATCCAAATCTCCATAGCCCTCAGTGCCTTTTTCAACACCGCCTCTTCTGGGAGGGTTTTTCTGATCTGCTAGCTGGGAAGCAATCTGCCCCCCAAGTACTTTACCCTAAACTCCCACAACCTCCTGTCATCTGCTATCTGCCTAGCTATTGTGAGCACCTTACAGTCCCCCCTCCCGCCGCCAGGGACTCCTTTGTACATTGACTCCTGTGCTCACCATGGCCCCTCCCTCCCTTCCTCCCTGTCTCTCTCCCTGCCTTCCTTTTCTTTCTTTCTTTCCTGTCTTTCAGCATTTATTAAGAACCTACTGTGTGCAAAGTGGTGTCCCTGGATGGTGCAAATGGTAAACGCTCAACAGCTAACTGAAAGGTTGGCAGCTCAAGTCCACCCAGAGGCACCTCAGAAGAAAGGCCTGGTGATCTACTTCTGAAAATCAGCCATTGCAGACCCAGTGGGGCACTGTTCTACTCTGACACGCACGGGGGCGCCGTGAGTTGAAATCGACTCCATGGCAACTGGTGATCTGTATGCCAAACACTGTCCTGGGCCCAATTGTGCCAATAAGACCCAGTTTCCTTAGGAACTCACATCCGGGTGTCACAGGTAAGCTAAGGAACTCTTCAGGTCCTAGGTGAGCAGAGCTGTAATGGGGGAAGCTTGGTGGCTGAGGGCCCCTAGGGGAGGCCCTAAACTAGCCTGAGGCTCCAGTGTCGTCGGGGAGGGTGCTGGAGGAAGTGCCAACAGAGCTTGTTTTGAAAACAAGGAGGAATGCTAAGGCTTCAAAGCAAAGGGGGCCTTCGTTAGAGGGAACAGCATGTGCAAAGCCAGAGACACGAAGCACCAGTTTCTCCCCGAGGGTGGTGGGGATCGTGGTGGGGCTGATGGGGGAGCAGAGGAGAAGTGCTTGCCTGGGTGAGCCTGGGGGAGGAAGATCAGGAAGAGTCATTGTGACGCAGAGCAGGGACAGGGAGTGCAAAGGAAAGGGTCTCCACCGTTTCTCTGCCTGGAGGCGGCCATCCTCTCCACAGCCCAGGCTTCCACATAACAGGCCCTGGGTACCAGGGCACCATGGTGCCTCCAGCCCCCACCTGCACCGGGAGTGTCAGGGCCAGGCAAAACTAGGCTTGGCCCCATGGTGCCCTCTGCTGCCTGGGTGTGGTAAGAGCAGCCTGGCTCCTGCCTACAACAAGGAGAAAAGGCCTTGGTGATGCTACATTTTTCCACTGTGCAAGGAACCTCAGAGCTGATCTGAGGTTAAGGCGCCAACTGCAATGGTGTCGACCAACTTTGGCATAACATTGCCCTGGGTTCGGTCACCTCCTGAGAGAAGCAAAGAGGACCCTGTATGTCCCCGCTTGGCAGAGGGCTGGACACAGAGTGGTTGCTCAGTACCTGACAACTACTTCTTATTAAAGTATTAATTATTAATAAATAAGCCAATACCTATAAAGCTCTTAGAACAAACCTGGCTAATAGTAAGCACCAATGAAGTCACTTGTATTATTATTGTTGTTGTTGTTAATATTATTATTGGCATTTCTGGGCCCTCAGGGGTCCAAGGAAATATATTGCGGGATTGCTGAAATCTAGGATGTTATCATATTGCACAGTTATATCTATCTTTGATTAATAAAAATGGGGAAACGAATTTTCTCACATTTGTGGTCAGTAACACCCTTTTCTGTGAACCGTCTTAGCTACTGTCAGTTTTATTTTTCTTTGTTGTTTATTTCTCTCCATAGGTTCACTGGGTGGCACAAACATTTAAGCGCTTGACTACTAACCAAAAGGTTGGCAGTTCAAACCCAACCAGAGGTGTCTCAGAAGAAAGGTCTGGCAATCTTCCAAAAGGTCACAGCCTTGAAAGCCCTGTGGAGCAGTTCTATCCTGCAACACATGGGGTCATCATGAGTTGGAGTCGACTCGACAGCAGTGGATTTGGTTTTTTATTTCTGTCCATATAAATTAGACAAAGACTGTAGGCGTGTGCTTGTTTCTTGCTGCAGACAACATTATGAGGGTGAAGGCAGTGGCTCCGTGGGGGTGGAATCAACCCAGGGGGACCAATCCTCCTGGTTTGCTCAAGACTAAGGGGTTTTCCAGACGTGGGATTTTTAATGCTAAAACTGGGACAGTACTGGGAAACTGAAACAGTTGATCACCCTCCTTGGACCACGCGCTCACTCCCAGGAAGCAGGGTTGGATTAATAACAGAACAATATGGGTTTGAGCTCCAGCTCAGCCACTAATTAGCTATTTGACCTTGAATGGGTCCCTTATCCTCTCTGAGTTCTGGTCAATAAAGCCGAGGTGTGGTAGATATTCAGTGGGGTAAGGTGTATACCAGCACTTGGCACAGCCTGGCACAAACGGGTCTTCAGTAAAGAGTTGCTTGGCTGTCATTTCTGCCTTTTTGATGCTGGAATCTGGTTGGAGGCCCAAGAAAGGCTCCCGTTAGAGCCAGGCTTATGCCATCCTCTGGATATGAGCTCAGGAGGGCCAGCCACCCGGTTGACAGCTGTGTTCTTGGGGCTGGCTCAGGGCTGGGGCAGAACAGACATTGGGTGAAAACCAAATACTCTTTGGATTAATTAACTGGATCCCAGGATGGTTGGGGAAGCCCAGGATCTGGGTGGAACTGAAGCACAAACAGGTATGCGGGGCAAACAGGGTGGGAAGTGGGGGGGGGGGTCCAAGGACAGAGTGGGGCAGAGAAGAAAGCTGGCCCAGAGCCAAGAGAGGAGCTAGCAGGGATGGGGTGACTAGATGGAAGGGGCTCAAGGGCTCAAAAGGCGGTCTGAGTAATGGGTTTGACATGTCCTGCAGTGTTCCCCTTGCTGTCTCAGTTCCCACATCTGTAGAATGGAACGGTAATTATGCCTGCCTGGAAGGATCTTTGTGGAGATGAATGAGATCATGTGAGGAGCCCTTACCCTAGCCTAAGCAGGCTGGCCGATGCCTTGTGAGTGCTCCCCACCTCCCCGCCTCCCCAAACACTGACAATGTGATCTGGCCGTGCCCTCCACGACCCCTCCTGCATCCTACCACTTGCTGTCTGATCTTGGCCAAGTGATTTTCCCTTTCTGAGGTCCCTTCCTAACTCACGTGAGTTAACGACAGTGCCCGCATCCCTGAGTTTGGGTGAGGGTTCATCAGCATGAGCAGTTGGCATGACCCTCAGGATGCACACACACACACACGTGGATACATAGTACACATACACATATCACATGTGCACCCCCCACAAACACAGCACACACACACCCCACATGTGCACATACCCCACATACACAGCCACGCACATGCCCCACCTAGGCAGTACATAGCACACATGCACACATATGACACGCACACTCCCCACATGCACACCCCACATGTGCACACCCCCACATACACAGCACATGCACACACCCCACAGAGACAGCACGCACATACCTACATACACATACACAGCACACACACACACCACACGCACACACCATACACACATACACCCCCCACACACAGTCCTCCAGGTCCTGGTAGCTCATGTGAGCTCCTGAAGCACACAGGGCTTCAAGGTGTAAAAGACACACCCCAAATTTGAGCCACACCATGGGACTCTGTTTTGTGAACACACTCACACAGGCCCCCACTATGCACCCTCAGGGTCTCCCCACCCAGGGCCCCACCAGTCACCACCACTGAGGCAGTTTAACAAAAACACAACTTCAAATTCCTTTACTTCTGTGGTCTCCCCTTTAAGGGGAGGCAGGAAATAGAACATTTGCTCTTTGGAGGGTTTAATAAAAAAAGGGTACAATTAGTCAAATACTGATCTCGGTTAGACCTCTCAGTGTGCCTTGGGCCTGGTCCTGGCCTGCTGTGTCCCCGCGGCATCCCCACCTCACCCCGGGGACCGGGGGGCACCAGGGGGGACCCAGGGAGCCAGCCCAGAGGGTCCCTGTCCAGCCCCTCCTCAGCGAGCGGCAGGGCAGGGCCCCTTGGGCAGGCGGGATGTCACCACCGCAGGAAGTCCCGAATGAGCTTCCAAAGTTTGGTGACCCACAGGTTTACACCGAGGTCCATCAGGTACTGAATCTCAGGCGTCAGCATGCGGCGGCAGAGCTGCTCGTGGCGCTGCCCGATGCTCTTCTTGAGGTTGTAGCCCAGGATGGATTTGGCGCCCAGCGGCTGCCAGGGCTGCATGGCTGAGTCCTGAATGGCGGCGGCGTCCACAGCCCGGCCGCCATCGATGCAGATGTGCCGCATGCGCTCGTTGGCCCGCCTCAGGGCGGCCACCTCGCGGGCCATGCGCTCCCGTCCGAAGGCCTCCACCTTGCGCCAGAAGCTGGCGTTGAAGTGGCGGTAGAGGCGGGCGTCCAGCATGTTCCAGGCCGTGGCGCGCCGGTACAGCTCCCCGGAGAGGCGCGGCACGGCCGAGTCGCGCCGCGCATTGAGCTTGAAGTAGACCACGTCCTCCAGCTCCCAGCACAGCAAGTCCTTGAGCAGCACCAGCGACTCGTCGAAGTACTCCTGCAAGAGCACCAGGTGGAAGCGCCGCTCCACCTCCAGAATGTGCTCCTGCACACGCGGGCTGCCGGGGTCCAGGCCGCTGTCGTAGCCCAGGTCAAAGAAGAGCAGGTTGCGGAGGTAGTGGGCGTTGTAACCACTGGGGTCGTAGTAGCGGTCCGGGTCCTGCAGGAACTCGGCCAGCTTGTCGCGGCCCGAGAGCTTCCACGTGAGGGGCACCACCGGCCCGAAGTAGTGAAAGGAGGACTCAAAGAGGCGGGCGGGGTCGCGGAGCACTGTGATGAAGGTGGAGTTGGGCGGCACCAGGCCACGCACCTCCTCGTAGTGGAAGCGCATGTGGTTACAGATAATGTTGAAGCAGGCGCCGGGCTGGTAGTCCTGCACCAGGCTTCGGCTGAAGAAGGCTGGGTAGTCGAAGTCATTGCGGCCATTGGGGAAGGCGAACTTGAGCCCATGCTTCTGACCGAAGCGGAACAGGATGTTGAGCAGGGTGCTGCTGGCTGTCTTGTGCGTCTTCATGAACACGATGTTTCGCCCTGGCTGGCACCCGCCTGCTGAGCCGTTGGCTGGAGTCACCACCGCCGGGGGCTCGTCCAGGGTTGGAGAGCAGGGTGCTGCGGCCTCGGGAGTCCTGCTGGGGGGACAGAGAGGTAGGGAGAGCCTTGGTGGGCTGCTGGGATCCTGAGGACCCTCCACCCTGGTATGTGGGGGGGTGGTGGTTGGGGACATTGATGGCAAGGCAGCTACCGACCCAGCTGTGGGGCCTGGGTCCAGGATTTGGCCTCTCTGGCCTCACTTTCCTCATCTGTGTAATGGGAACACTAACAGGCTCTACTGGTGGTGTTGACATGAGATGAAGGGAGATGGATTGTGGCAGGCCCACCAATCAAAGCAGCTCGTCCTGCATTTGTCACAAAATAGTGTCAGGACCACATAAAATTGCCTTTTTCTGTAGGCAGTTTCCTTTATCTCAACTTAATGCCACTAAGTAAGGGCTTACGCTGTGCCAGGGCCTCCTCCATGAGGAGTGAGTTGGCCTGATGCTTAGGAGCCTGGGCTCGGAGTCAGACGGGCCCCAGTTAGAATCCAGGTCCCATGCCAGCTGTGTGACCTTTGGTGTAAGTCACTGCCAAACCCCTACTCCTGCTGGAGCCCTGATATTCTGAGCCAGTACACAGACTGTTATTTAATTCTCGTACCCCAAGAGGCAGACTAAGTTATTATCCCCACTTCACAGATGAGGATACTGAGGCCCGGAGAGGTGAACAGGGAGGCCTGGGGTTACACAATGAGTTCTGCCCGCAATGGAACTGTGCGTGGCATGACCTGGCATGGTGCAGGGCACAGGGTGGCTACCCAGAAGGTAGCCGTGATCTTCAGGGTGGCCATGTAGGGCAGCAGCCCCTCTCTCCACCCCACCCGAGGCCACCCAGCAGGGCCACTCACGTGGTGGCCAGGCCAGCGTGCAGCGGGGGCACGGCGTAGGAGTACAGCAGCAGTAGAAAGCTGGTGAAGAGTGCGCCCAGCACCAGCCCCTTGGCCATGGACTCCCAGTGCTTCTTCTGTGGCGGCATCTCAGCACCTGAGGGGCACAGGGGGGAGAAGGCGTCAGGAGACTGGCCCTAGGGAGCCCCCTGAGGCTGGCCCTTGATCCCAGAACCTGCCTTCACCTGTGGCCCCCCAGCAGGATCCAGACAGAGACAGACACCGAAGAGACAAACACACTGAGAGAGACAGTGAAAGGACTGTAGACAGAGACACAGAGAGACACACTGTGGAGAGAGACACACTGTGGAGAGAGACACACTGTGGAGAGAGACAGGCGGAGAGAGAGACATGGTGGGCAAAGCCAACTCAAAGGAGATTGGGGAGTGCCACAAGGAGAAGGTTCTGCTTTAATTTCCAAGCTGGGTGGTGGGTACAGGGCAGTGGTGTCACTAGGACTGGTGTCACCCAGTGTGGTAACTCACAGTGTTCCCACCCTCGTTCTAATCCCAATATTGTAGCAAAAACACCAGAAAATTTGACAAAATCAGTGACTGTGAAAACATTGGCTTCTAGTCTCTGCGGATGAAACCACGTGATTCAAAGCATTATTGTAATTGGGTAATAATGACAGCTCTGACCGAGAGCATTAGTAGGTTCAAAAAGTAAATTAGCATATAGTTTTAGCCTTGTAGGTTTGTGATACATATAAGCTGGGCTTGCGAAAAATGTTTTTGTTCTTATAACTGACCACAGGGATTTTTTATTAAAAAAATAATAAATTTCTGCTGAAACACTGCACAAAAATTTCATGGACAGTTATTTTGTTGTCACCCCCTCTAACAATGTCACTGGGTGTGGTGACACTCCCCTAGTAATGCCACTGGTACAGGGGGTTCATTCGCTTATTATAGCTTTTGGGGCTTCATAATGAAACAGTTTTTTAAGGAAAAAAGGAAAAGACGACCCTCCCCCGATGCTCATCTTCCCCAGGGCTGGAACCAGGGCTGTCCACAGGGAGGGGGCAGAACCTCCCCAGGGCGAGCCCTTGACTTTCAGAAGGCCCAGCCACCCCATCTGTTCCCAGTGCCACCCTCCCAGCTGACCATGGGGAGCCAGGGCTCCTCGTCTCTCCTCACTGCCCTGTGGGGGAAGGTGAGGGCTTGGGTTGCACAGCTGGCCAGGCCCCTGCCCACACACCCACCTCCTTTTCCCTTCCCAGCAGGCAGGGTTGCCCAACTAAATTTGAACTTCAGATAAATAATAAATAAAATTTTTAGGATAAAACCAAAAAAACCAAACCCAGTGCTGTCGACTCGATTCCAACTCATGGTGACCCTATAGGACAGAGTAGAACTGCCCCATAAAGTTTCCAAGGACAGCCTGGCAGATTCACACTGGCGGCCCTTGGTTAGCAGACATAGCTCTTAACCACTAGGCCACCAGGGTTTCCTTTTTAGTATAAGTATATTCTAAATATTGTATGGAACATGCTTACACCAAAAAAAAAAAAAAATTGTTTTATCTGAAATTCATATTTAACTGGTCCTTTTTTTTTGTGAGGGTGTCTAAATGTGGCAACCCTACTAGCAGGGGACTTAGACGTGAGCTGTGAGGGGGCAGTTCAGACTGAGGGGCAGGGTCCTGGAGAGAGGGGGCTCAGAAGGCTCTCCCGCCTCCCCTGAGCTGTGAAGGGGCAGTTCAGGCTAAGGGGTGGGGTCCAGGACAGCTGGGCTCAGAGGGATCTCTCGTCTCCCCTTAGCTGCAAGGCTGGGGCTCAGAACTTTCCATTCCTGTCCTGGTGCATGCTGCACTGCACCCTGGGCCCCTGAGGCCATGTACGAGAGGTCACACGTTCACACCATGACCATGCACACAGCACGGCATCACTGACCCTGAGGCGCAGAAGCCAGGAAGCCCGCCTGGGGAGGGACCCACACACTTCCCCTGGAACAGTTACTTGGGGTACCCACAAACCCCTCCAGCCTATTCACAAGAGAAGGGGGCACCCCAGGCTCTCCAGACTGGCTGGAACTACTGCCTGAGTCCTTGACTCGTCATCTAGAAATTTCTCCTCACAGAAAATAACACCAAGAAGGAGAAGAAGAAACCATAGGTGAGGGAATCTGGCCTCCCTCATGACGGTGCAATATCCCAGTTCACCCTCAGACAGGCAGAGTGGACAGGGCCTGGAGAGGACAGGGCATGGGGAGAGGGTTTCCAGAGGGCAATTCAGTCAAAGGCAAGCCCTCTGATTGCCAACATCTTGCCGAAACCCCTGGGCAAGTGAGCAAAGTCACGGGTGTGAGGATGTTCACAGCAGCTCGGTCAGAAATAGAAGAGAAATAGAAACAACCTCAGTGGCCATCAGAAGGGGACTGTAAATAAAGGCCCATTCCCAGATGGAGTCATCTGCAGGCTTTAAAAAACACCAAGGCTGAAACCTGACCACCAGTGTTTACTGCAGCTGTGGTCACAAGAGCTGAATGATGGAGACAGCCTAAATGTCCATCAACAGATGGATAAACAGAATTCGGTCTATACGTACAGTGGGATATTATCGGCCGTAAAGAGAAAGGAAGTCTTGATGGATGCCACGACATGGATGAACCTTGAAAGCACACTGAGCGAGATCAGTCGCCAAAGGACAAATACTGTGTGATCTCCCTTATACGAAACAGGCAAATACACAGAAACCAAAGCTTATGAGTGGTTACCAGGGGTGGGAGGGAGGAAGAAAGGAGGAGTTATTGGTTACAGGGCACTGAATTTATGTTAATGGTGGTGAAATATGCCAGAAAACGACAGTGACAAAGGTTGTACAACACGAAGACTGTAATCGCCATCACTGAATTATACATGTGAAAATTGTTGAATTTTCAAGTGTTTTGTCATGTATATTCTTACCACAATCAAAGGTAAGTGGACTGGCTCAGAAATACCCATGATCTATTTATGTGAAAAACGAAAGTCACAGAACAATATGCCCTCCCCTTCAAAAATCCACGTAGGTAGGTAAATAACATACATGCAGGCCCAGGAAAAAAAAAAAAAGTTGGGGACAGTATTCTAGATTTTGGAGTCCTTGGGTGGTGCGGTTAAAGTGCTTGGTTGCTAACTGAAAGGTTGGCAATTCGAGTGTACCCAGAAGCCCCTCACAAGAAAGGCCTGGCGATCCATTTCTGAAAAATCAGCCATTGAAAACCCTATGGAGCACAGTTCTACTCTGACACGGGGTCCCCATGAGTTGGAGTCGACTCCACGGCCACTGGTTTGGTTCTTGTAAATTTTAACAGTGGTTTCCTCTCACGCAAAGGGAAAGGGGCATATAAGAGTATCTTTTTCTATACTGTTCATCTCTGTAATGGTTGCATTTTTTAAAGGAGCATATATTACTTTCTTGGGAGCCCTGGTGACACAGTGGTTAAAGCGCTCGACTGCTAACCCAAAGGTCAGTAGTTCGAACCCACCAGCCGCTCCCGGCAGAATGAGGTGGCAGTCTACTTTGTAAAGATGACAGCCTTGGGAACCCTACGGGGCCCTTCTAGTCTGTCCTATACGGTTGCTATGACTCAGAATTGGTTGGACAGCGATGGGTTTGTATTACTTTCTTAAACAGAAAGAGGCAGTAAAATGTATTGAAGACATTTAAATAATAACACTTTCAAGATGGGATGTGCTGGCCAGCCTCAGCCTGGCCAACAAAGAGCCCCAGGAGGAGGCGGTGTTGACCTCAGGCTCTGGAACCCCAGGTCCGTGTTCTAACCCGGCACTGTGACTTCGGACAAGCCAGGAACCCTCTTGGAGCCTCAGTTTCTCACCTGTAAAATAAGGGCACTAGAAGCCTCCCTTGCAAGGCTCTTGGCAGCCTTTGTGAGATGGGACAGGCAAAGCATATAGTCATTGTCCCAGAGTGCTAGCTCTTTCCTTCCTGAGTCCCAGGTGCTTGCCCTGGCCTGGTCTTCCTTTCTTTAAGGAGGGTCCCCTGGACAAGGAGTGGTTCGTCACCAAGCACAAACCTGCCCCACGCCTCAGGTGCCTCCATCAGCCTCCTGCTCCCCAGGGGCAGCCCATGGAAAACGAGGCAGAACCTCAGACTCAGGCCTAAACCTGAGTGGGGCCCCTAGGCCTCAGTTTTTCTTACTGTAAACGCGGAGGTGTTAGGATTCCTACGGCCTGCCCCACAAATCCTGAGGGCCCACCCTGCCCGGAAAGCCCCACTCACCACAGCACTTTCCAGAACTCTGAGAGGCTGCAATGATGGGGCTCTAGGTGGAAGCCAGGCAGCAGGGGGCAGACCAGCCTCCCCAACCACCAATCAGATTCCGCCTGGCCCTGCCCAGGATGGCCCCACCCCTCTCATTCACTGATTCACTGATTCATTTTTTCACTCTCCCATTTTAGCTCTCTCAAACCTTGCAGGTTTCTGCTGGGTGCTGGGCCATGCTGAGCACTGTGCTCTGGGCCGTCCCACCCTCTAGTTTTAATTTTGAGCCCCTAGTATGAACCAAGCCCTAGGTGGGGGCTTCTTCAGAGCATTTCGTTGACTCCACTCAGCCATCGTGGGAGGCAGACCCTACTGTCACCCCTATTTTTCAGATGAGGAAAACTGAGGCTCTGGGAGGTGATGTGACTTGCCCAGGGTGACTTGGCAAGGCCGGGGCAGGGCTGGAGTTCCACCTGCAATGCCCAGCTTCCAGCTGTGCCTGTGGCAGGCTGGTGTGTCCCAAGCCCAGCCCCAAGCCCCCTGGGAAGGTGGGTGTGTACACCATGGAGTTCCATCACCGAAGGCTGAGGCATGGCAGGGGAGATCTGCTCCACGAGCATAATAGAGTATGGCTCTGTGGCCTGGCTGGGGTAGCCAGGATGAGGGGAGAGGTGGCTGGTCCCTCCTGTCTTTGCAGCCTGAGGCACCCAAGGCCAGCCATTCTCTTCCTACCCAGCTCCAGTGAGTCTCAGTCTCCTCATATGCACAATGATGACAGCCAGGGCAGCGCAGACGGGGGCCCTTTGCCATCACGGCCAGAGCCTGCAGATAGACTGGGGCCCAGAGAGGGGCTGAGTGGCAGTCAGAAGCCCAAACTCAGGGAAGAACTGTCCTAAGACTCTGAGTTTTTAGCGACAGGATGCATGTGGGTCCCCAGGAGGCAATCGATGCATATTAATTATTATCACCATGATGGACCAGGGCCCAGGTATGCAGGTGGAGCAGCAGGTAGGCCTGATGATGACTCATCCCTGCACCCTCCAAGCTGGCACCTTGTAAATGTTTGATGAATGACCCCTGTGACCCTCAGGGAGAACGTGGCCCAGGGCTGTGAGGTCTGAGCAGAGAATGTGGATGACAACATGACCCAGGCAGAAAACACCTCATTAAGAGCCATATGTGTGAGAGCCGTGTGTGATAGCCACATGTGGGAGCCATATGTGAAAACCATGTGTATGTGAGCCTGTGTGTGGAAGCCATACGTGGGAACATATAAATAAGAGCCACATTTGTATGGGAGCCCGTATGTAAGAGCTACACATGGGAGTCATACATGTGAAAACCACATGTATGTGAGAGTCCATGTATGGGAGTCACAGGTGAGAGTACCACGTGTAAGAGCCGCACATAAGAGCTACACAGAGCCAGCACCCTGGAGCCAGGGTCCTGGGTTGAAATCTCAGCTCTGCTACTTCCCTGCTGAGTGCCTCAGGCAAGGCTGTGCCCCTCTCTATGCCTCAATTTCTTCTCCAAAGTGATGACATAGATACTTCCCCCCATCACAGTGTGCTTCGAGGATCCTCTTCACCCCACAAGGAAGGCGCCCAGCATGGGGCGTGCACAGAGCAAACTCATCGAGCTGCCACTACTGCTATTATCATCATTTCTATTACCACCCCAGGGTCTCGCCATGGCCCCGGCAAGGTATGCGCCCACTGGCCCATGAAGGGGCAGCTTGTTGGCAGCTGACGGCCCAATGTCCAAGGCCTGAGGTTTGGAGGAAGACCTCACTACAGCCGAGCCTCAGAGCCTCACAGCATCCAGGCTGGAAGATGGCATGGCAGGGCCTGGCCCTCAGAGAGGGCAGTGGTGCACTCAAGGTCACACAGCTCAGCAGCTGCACAGATAGGACTGGGACCAGGCCTCCCTCCTCCTCGGCCCATGGCACTCAGGAGGGACAGGGCCCTCCTAGCCCACCCTTTCCACTCCTGCCCCCACTAGCTATCAGAAGCCACATGGCTCCCATGAGTGCAGACTCTGGCAGCAGGCCAGATGCAGCAAGCCTGACTCATCCCCTCCCCCATCCTGCACGCAGGGACACAGACCCAGGATGGCAAGCTTTCTGGCCTAGAGCATCACCACCAGGCCAGCCTCGGTGCCAGTGACCCTCATGCCAACGGGCAGAGGGAGACATACTCACCTGGGCTGTGCCAGCCACTCTCTCTTCTCCCTGCTGGAGCCTCGTCAGGTTCCCAGGCTGCCTCTGTGGTCACCAGGAGACAGGAATGCTCCAATGACACCCAGCAGCAGCCTGGCTCCCTCCCGCTCCAGTGGGTTTGAATATTTGAATATTTATGAGTCCTCTCCCTGGGGACACCAGGTGACATGCTCCAGTCCCTTGCAGGTGCTGCCCTGGCCCTCTGCCCCTACTGGGCAGCCGTGGGCGGCACCCGCCCCTCTCTGGGCAGCTCCTTCACCCAGGGGGTCAGCAAAGGCCCAGATGTCCTTGGGCCAAGGACACTGCAGCCACAGAGCCCTGCAGAGAGCCCAAGACAGGTCCAAAGGCCCAGGGAGAGACTGGGGATGGTGGGAGAAGGGTGCACAAGGGAGGCACTGTCAGCCCCCTCCCCAGGTGAAAAGCCATGGCTCCAAGAGGTGAAGTCACCTGCCAAGGTCACATGCTGGCCAAGGGCAGAGCCAGAGACCAAACAGTGACTTGCCTAACTTGGAGTTCAGAGTAGAGAGTACCTAGCTCAGCCTGAAACCTTCCTGGAGGCGGAGCAGCTGACCAGGGCTGGGCAGAGGCGTCTGATGGGGTTTCCCTTCTCTGAGCTACGAATCCTCCATTACAGAGGTTTGAGAGCCACTCTGGACCTGTTCTGTCTCCTCTCTTGTGTGAGGGACAGCCACCTGGGATGTGGGCTGATCAGAGATGCTGATCCGTCAGGCCTGGGCAGGAGGGGGCAGTTCTGGGTGCTTGGCCCTGACCCCCAGGGGCCCCAGACTCAACCCAGGCCTGGACTCTCTCCACCTTACACTTGGCTGGGTTCAGGTTTGGTCTCTCTCAGCTTCTTCCAGGACTGAGGGTCCCCCTGTGCCTGGAAGAGCCCTCTCTACTCTCCTTCAGCACTAATGCTCCAGGCATGCGCTCTGGGGACCCAGATGTCACCACCAATTAACCATTATTATTATTGTGATGGTCATGTGTCCCACACCACCCCTGGCACTGAGTATGTTCATGGGTTAAGAAGCTGCTCCTCCCCCACCCCAGGAAACAGCATACATGCAGCATCTGCTCTGCACAGCCCCCGTCCCCAGTGCGGGTCCAGCCTGGGAGCAGCACCCATGAGACATCAGAGTCCCCACCTCTCCGAATGCTGGAATCAGGGCTGGGACACAGTGTGGAGAAGGCGTTTTGTTCTGTCTAACACCCCACTGGCCTTTTTGCCTTGTGTGCTGAGCCAGTGTGAGTACAGTTTTATGAGGATGAGTTGGGGCACAGCTGGCATCAAATAGCAGTGATGGTGTTTTATGATCATGGACTCTGGACCGAATAGGGAAAGTGTGTCATCCATGTACCCTCACAATCCTCTCTGTGGACCTCCTGCTATCATCCCCATTTTATAGAGGAGAGGGCTGAGGCTCAGAGAGGGGCATTGCCAGGCTCAACGGCACACAGCTGGTGAGAGGCAGGGCTGGGGAAGATCTTGTCCAGTTGGGAGAGGATCTCGGGCTTTGGAGCAACAG
The DNA here is from genome assembly GCF_030014295.1 of Loxodonta africana. Lineage (NCBI taxonomy): Eukaryota > Metazoa > Chordata > Mammalia > Proboscidea > Elephantidae > Loxodonta > Loxodonta africana. The sequence continues at coordinate 25,715,048 of NC_087360.1, read as the reverse complement.
GGCATCAGGAAGGAGCTGGAGGTCACGCACAGGATGAGGAGAGCACAGAAGAGCAGATTCCCAGAGTGGGGGCCGTTGAGTGTGGGGCGTGGTGGGGGGGTGCTCTGGAATCTGCCTGCCAACTGTGCCAGAGACGTCCCTTCCCAGGGCACCTGGTGACACCATCATTGGTTGTTCCCCCCCTCCCCGCCACACACACAAAAGTAGAGAATAGAGAAAAAGTATACCGAAGAAGATCAAAAAAGTCCCGCCCCCAGAGGTCTCAGTCTTCTCACATTTTTCCTATCTATACAAGCATATCATGACGGGAGGGATCTCTTTTTTGGAATACATTTTGTTTTTAATCTGCTTTCTCCACATATCAACAGTTGTGGGCCTCTTTTTGTGACCATAATTAGAGTTGCATTGATCTGCTCCACAGGTATTTCCTCAGCACCTGCTAGCCACAACAGAGGACACTCCAGAGGGGAGGCTGCTGGGGGTGGTGAGGGAGGCTTCCTGGGGAGGCAACTGGGGTGTCGCAGGCTGCTGTGTACGATCCCTGGCACATGGCTGAACTACATTTCCCAGTCTCCCTTGCAGTTTAATATGACCAGCATGACAGTGCTGACCAGTTCAGAAGTGGGTGGGCCTTTCCTTGTGCTGGATGAATGGAGCGGTCTCAAAGGATCTGGAGGTTGGCGGAGCTATAAGATGGGACCAAACGCTGAATCGGATTTCATGAAAATGAGAACTAAACTGTCATTGTGCTAAGCCTTTTGGAGCCTGGAGTTTGTTACGCAGCTAGCATTAACGAATGCACCTGTTAGACTGGAATGAGCCAAGCAGACAGGCATGTGTAAAGACTCAGTGGATTGAGAAAGTAATAAATGTTCCACCTAGCTGGTGTGTCCAGTATGCATGGAAGGTGTTGAGTGGGCAGGGGAGCTGAGAGACAAAGCCAATATGAGGGGCAAGGGCAGGAGGGCAGGGCCCCAGGAAGCATGCTAAGGAGTCTGGTCTAGATCCTGTGGGGAGTAGGAGACCCTGAGAGGGTCTTCAGCAAGTAAGTGAAGAGCTGGGATTCCCCTCAGGCTGCTGGATGGAAAATGTAGGATTGAGGACGGAGTAGGAGAAGCAGGCAGATTCAACAGTAGCTGTTACAGCTGCCCAAGGACAAGATGACTGTACCTGGACCAAGGCAAAGATGGGGGTGGGCAATAGAGAGCTGAAGGCCACAGCCTGGACAGCACTGGGTGGGTACTGGGCGTGGGAGGAGAGCAGGGAGGAGTCCTGGCTGAGATTCCCTGCTGGTTGGGGTTAGAGCTAGTCCCTGAGTAGAGGTGGCTGAGGGAGGGGCAGGTTGGTGCTGGGATGGGTGATGTCAGTTCACTCGAGGACATGTTGAGTCTGAGGTCTGGGTGGGATGCTCATAGGATACCCACTGGGCAGTAGGATCTTCTGCCAGGAGCGCAAGAGGGAGGTCTTGGGTGGGGGAGAGAGGATGGGGGCTATTGGCACAGAAGTGGAAAGTGAGGCCATAGGAGAGAATGGGATCTCCATAGAAAGGGTGAGGAAGGAGAGGAGATGAGGGGAGCAGGGAGGGGAGGAGCCCACCGAGGGGAGGACAGCCAGAGCTTCCAATGCCATCGGCAGTATCACAGTCTCCACCACGAACTTCCAAGAACCATTTCCTGACTGAGGGACATTCAAGCTGTTTGCTCAGTGTCCACAGGTGGGAACAGGGCTGTGGTGGGACGAAGGTGTCTTAAGGCAATTTCCCGTACTTGGAGAATCTTAGATGCAGAGTGTGAAGAGGCTTTAACGGTGGTGCAAAAAGACTTTCTCAACGGTGCACAGAAGTGCAAATTTGACAGCAACTACCTTTTGTTTACCCTGGTGGCACAGTGGTTAAGGGCTATGGCTGCTAACCAAGAGGTCGGCAGTTCGAATCCGCCAGGTGCTCCTTGGAATCTCTACTCTGTCCTATAGGATCACTATGAGTCGGAATCGACTCAACCACAGTGGGTTTGGGGTTTTTTTGGTATCACAGTGCTAAAAGTGCCCATCCTTAAATCCAGCAGTTCCATCTGTGGAAACATGTTAAAAGAAGATGACCTAGTAAGAGGACTGAGATGGACACATGCAGATGTTCATTGCAGTGTTATTTAGAAAAAGAGAAAAAATGGCAACGACCTAAATGTCCAACAATAGGGGCCAGTTAACCATATTATATGACACTCACCCCATGAATGATTATGCAGCCATTAAAGTGATGTCCACAATGGATAATGAAGTGGAAAAAAAAAACCAAGAGGACGATAACATGATATAGCATTTTTCTAGCTGAGAATGGTCAAAGAGCTTGACACACCGTAATCAGCCCATTAAATGCTCACAAAACCTTTACCTCCACTTTGTAGATGAGGAAACTGAGGCTCAGAGAATTTTTTTTTTAAAGTTGCCTAATATTAAGCTGGAAACCCTGGTGGTGTGCTGGTTAAGAGCAATGGCTGCTAACCAAGATGTCAGCAGTTCAAATCCACCAGGGCCTTCTTGGAAACTCTATGGGGTGGTTCTACTCTGCCCTATAGGGTCGCTATGAGTTGGGATGGACTCGATGACAATGAGAATATTAAGCCTATGTATAAGAAGGACCAGAGAAGAATTGATGTATTTGAATTACGGTGTTAGCGAAGAATACTGAATATACCATGGATTGCCAGAAGAATTAACAAATCTGTATCGGAAGAAGTACAGCCTGAATGCTCCTTAGAAGCAAGGATGGCCAGAATTCGTCTCATGTACTTTGAATATGTTATCAGGAGGGATCAGTCCCTGAAGAAGGATATCATGCTTCGTAGAGGGTCAGCGAAAAAGAGGAAGAGCCTCAACGAGATGGATTCACACAGTGGCTGCAACAATGGACTCAAGCATAGCAACGATCGTGAGGATGGCACAGGACTGGGCAGGGGTTCCTTCTGTTGTACATAGGGTTGCTATGAGTTGAAAGCGACTTCATGGCACCTAACAACCATATTAAGCCAGATTGCACATGACGTACACTGTGTATGCTGTATTGTTGTTGTTAGGTGCCGTCGAGTCGATCTGGACTCTAGGGACCCTACAGGACACAGTAGAACTGCCCCATAGAGTTTCCAAGGCTATAATCTTTACAGGAGTAGGTCGCTAGGCCTTTCGGTTAGTAGCCAAGCACTTAACCGTTGCACTGTCAGGTCTCCTTTACAATATGTATAGAATGAATTTATTAATGTACAGGAAAGTCCTATGTTTATATACACAAATAAGGGTCTAAAAAGATACCCAGCTGTTAACTGTAATTACCTGGGGAGTGGGGCCATTCATTTTCTGTCTCACATTTTGATTCTGTGGAATATATATACACGTATATGTTATGTAGACCATATATACATATATATCCTACATATATATTTTTTGTAGAGTATCTATGTACATATAATTTTTTTTATATACAATAAGCCTGTATCACTTCTGTAAAAAGCAAAAAATAAAGATATTTCCATTCTGAAAAAAACAGGTCTGGAGGAAGAGGGCCAAGTGGCTGATGTGAGCCATGTACCTTGCTGTGTAACTATGGCAGGTACACTACCTTCTCTGAGCCTCAGTGTCCTGAGTGGGAAGGGGGCTGGAACAGAAGGAGCAGAAGAAGGAACTGGGAAGTATCAGCTCTACAGCTGAAAGTGCAGAAGAAAGAGGATAGCACTCTAAAGACCAGAAGCTTCCCTGTTTTGAGCCTTCTGGAGTGGGGTGCTGCAGCGGACACGGGTGGACCACCCAAAGGGGCATTTCAGCCAACACACTGGCTCACAGCATCCTCTCTGAGCTTGCTTCTAGTGCCCCCTCGGCTGAGGGGAATGGCTGCTAGCTGGGGCCCAGGCCTGCTGGGGCAACACATTCTGTCTTGCTATTTCAAAAGGCCAAAAGGCAGCCACACCACGACTTCAGCAGCCCCTCTCAGTACCCTCTGAGAACCTCATGGGACATGTGGGGAAACTGAGGCTTTGCAACTTGTAGAGGGTCTAAACAGTAAGACCAGAACTAGGAGCAGGCTCGCAGCAACTCCCATGACGTTGCCCTGTCCTGGGCAAATCTACACCCTCCCTGGTGGTGGATTTAAGAAGCCCCAGAGTAGCTCTGACTGGAGAACAGTGATAAACATGTTAACCAGGAAGTTAGCTGCTTCCTTATTTGCTCCAAAAATACTGAGAACCCCAGAAATGTGTATGTAGGAGTTGGGGGTATAAAGTGATATAAAAAGAGTGTATTTTATAACCTGCCTCAAATATTTTGTACAGGAGTGTCTTGTATTTTTTTCCATAAAGTTATTTAATCATATAAAAGTTTGAAACGAGGTCCTGAGCACTGCTGTGTGCGGTACCCTGGGTGCACCTGCCCACTTTTCTGCTCCCGAAGCCACAAGCTCTGAGACGTCCTGGCTATGAATCCCTCGCCCACTCCCCAGCTGGGTGACCTTGGGCAAGTGACTTCCCCTCCCCAAGCCTCAGTTTGCTCATCTGTAAAATGGGGGTACCGCGAGCCTCTCACAGGATCTCTGGCACGTGAAGTCCTTTGCACAGTGCCTGGCATGAACGCAGTCATTGTTGACCAAGCCAAACCCACGGTCACTGAGTCGATTCTGATTCACGGCAACCTATGTGTTACAGAGTAGAACTGCTGCACAGGATTTTCTTGGCTGTAAATTTTACGGAAACAGATCTCCAGGCCTTTCTTCTGTAGCACCACTGGGTGGGTCTGAACCACCAACTAACCTCTTGATTAGTTGTCAAACATAAACCATTTGCACCCCCAGAGACCATCTGTCAATGTTAGTGGAAGAAATGAACTATTACCCTCCTAGGCCCCCCTGGTGGGGAAAGTAGGATCTGCCCCTACAAATTTCTGGAAGGCTACCCTCCCTTTCCAAAGTTCCATATTTTCCGTGTTTCAGACTCAAGTTGCCCCAATCCCTAGGTATCACATGCAAGGAAACTGAGACAGCTAGTGCCAAGTTTGTGGTGCCCAGCCAGCCGTACTTGAATCTCAGAGAGAGGCCCCAACCCTTTTCTCTGCCCTGGAACTAACAGGCAGATAGGGAAGCAGGTGCCCTCGGGCCCCCACTTTCTCCCAACCAGCAACGCTCTCCCCTGGCGATCCCCATGGGCACTTCTGTTCCAACCTGCCTTCCTCTCAGGAAAGGTAGGGGACCCTAAAAGGGGGCTAGCCTATTCCTCACCCAGTGGGAACGAAGCAAGCAGCCCTTCCCCAGTTTGCTGCCGTGCCAGAAACGCTGTTTGTGCACCCTTCTTCCAAGTTAGTCACTGCCTCTTTCCTGGGGTGATGCCCTCAGTCCCTCAGAGCCCAAAGGGAGGGGCCACAGGCGACACTCCTTCCTCAGTGGGTGGCAAGAGGGCATGGGACCCTCTAGGGGAAGGGGGCATGCAAGAAGCAGCGTGTTTCTTCGTCCACAGGAAGCTTCCCTCAGCAGGGATAAAGGCGGCCCAAAGTGGCAGCTGGGAACAGGGCTCCGTTGTCTCTGTTCTTGCCCACCCCCCCGAGTGTCAGGCAGAGCTGGGAGCCAGGGAGGCGAGGGGGAGGGGTCCCAAGCTGGGGTTTGGGGGCAGCCCCAGCAGATCCAAGAGGCTAAGACCCCAGGAAGACAGACAGCTGTTGGGCAGGACTGGAGCCCCAAGATGGGGCTGAGGAGGTGGTGGGGCAAGATTCCTACCATTGGGAGCCAACTCAGCCACCTCTAAACTACGTGACCTTGGGCAAGTTGCCAAGTCTGCCTGAGCCTCAGTTTCCCCTCTGGATAATGAAATAGTAGCAATGTCTCCTTCTCAAGGCTGCTGGGGGTTGCAGACACCACCAGGAGGTCAGCACAGTGTGGGGGCTCTCAAGCCCCAGTCTCCTGTGTGGCCCTGAACAAGCCTCATCCTCTCTGGGCCTCAGGTTACCCCCTGGTAAGGGAGGAGATTGGATTCTCCCAACTGGACCGCCCTCCACCCCTCCCTCTCCTGTTGAGGATTTCCATGGCACCTGTCACCATGGCAACCCGGCATCAGGTGTCAGGCCTGCTGCCCTCCCTTCTTCTCTCCCTCCCACTGGTGTGGGTGACAGCAGCCAGATGTGCACCCATCACCTCTCTGCTCCGTGCAGCTGGGGAGGAGGTCCCCACTGCAAAGGGCCACAGTCCTGCTCTACGTTCAGCTCGGCTGTTACCGAGTGCTGGCCTGGCACTGCGGAGCAGAACTGGCGGGACCCCCTTCCTGGGTGCTGGCTCAGGGAGCAGGAGACTGCTGGGATTTCCTATGGGGCCCTCCTGGATACCAGAGCTGTCTCAGTGCCACCCTCACCTCTCCATGCCTCTGGCCGGTGACTTCCTCTTTCTGGGGTACAGGACAGGGCCTTTGCCGAGCAGAGGGGTCCTGTCCCTTACTCCAGCCCCTAGCCTCTGCTCTGACCCTGGTCCCCTTCTGGGGAGGGTTGGTGGGGGGAGACAGCTGGGCCCTTCCCCCTCCAGGGCTCAGGGCACTGTGTCCAAGCAGATTAATCATTAACAGACTCCAGCTCAAGTGCCTGTTTCCCCAGCCCCACCCACCCCACTCCAGGGACTCAAGAAACTCTGGAAAAAGGGGCTGTAGGGAGGAAAACCCGGGCAGGGGAGCACCCACCTGTGCCCTCCCTGGCCGCAGCCACCCACCCTTCGGCAGCGGCAGGGGTGCCCAGTCCCGCTGCAGCAGCACAGCACCCCCAGTTCCTTCGTCCATCCTCCCAGACTCCATGTCCACCTGGGGTCTGACGCACGGGGCCCCAGTTTGAGGCTGAGGTAGTGTAGATAGGACTCCAATGGGGTAGGCTGAGGCAAGGCACAAACTGGTGGGGAATGCCGGGCCCCTGGACTTACCTTGTTCCCGTCCTCTTCGGGCTCAGCGCCGCTGGCTCGGCCCGGGCCGCGCCGCCCGGGCGCTAACTGAGCGGCGGGCGCACCCGCCGGTCCCCCAGTCCGCCAGGCCTGGGCCCTGCCCCCGTCCCCGCCCCGGCCCCGGCCCCGGCCCCCGCCCCCGCCCCCGCCGCCGCGTCCGCTCCTGGCCAGGTGCGGCCGCCGGCCTGGCCCTGCCCCCGGCGCCGCGGCCAATGGGCACTCCGGGCCCCGTGGTCCTCGGCGCCCGCCCGGGACGCACAGAAGCTGTATTCAGCGCGCCGGGGCGCAGCGCCGCGCCCCCGCCGCCAGCCCAACAAGGCGCGTTTGTCTCGGGCGCGCCAACGGGGCCATTGTCCCGCCGCCGAGCCCCCAACCCGGGAGGGGGCTCGAGGTGCCTGGGAAACGGGGTGGGGAGGAGGCAGCGGGGCTCTGGGAAAAGGAGGCGGCCTGCTTAACTTTTGCGGGGGGGGGGGCGGTTCTGGAACCCTCTGAGGGTCCAATGCAAGATATGGAGCTTCCTGTTCGGAAGTCGGGGGTGGGGGGTAGGGGCATACATTTTTCGCATCCATGGGGGAGAGGGTGCCAGGATCTCCTAAAGGGTGCTCAAGACCTCACTCCCAAAAGGGCACCACTTGGAGGTTCCAGCTGCCCTGCCTCACCAGAGCACCCACCCGGCTGAACAGGGCTGTCAGGATGCAGATGACCGTCCAGGACCCACCTCCTGGTCCAGGCCCGGCTTTCCTTCTTCACCCCCTGAACAGGACCAAGAATGTGGACTAATGTCCGGTGGAGCTGGGGATGCTCCGCTCCAGCTGTGGGCAATGCAGAACCAGCTGGCCCCCCGGGGGGCATGGGCCACATCAGAGCCCTGCTGCCCCCGCCATCACTGGGCGACTCTGGAATGGGGAAAATTCCACATCAGCATAGCTGCCAGGGATTTTTCCACATCTGACGGGTCTGCTCTCTGGCCTTGCCCTGGTGCTCCTGCCCAAAGCCTGGGATGCACCTCTATCCCTTGGGGCCGCAGGCTCTGGCTCCAGAGGCCCTGACCCCATCCCAGCCTCATGAAGCACCCCTCCCCCAGTGGGCATGCTGGGAGTAGACATGGGACATAGCCTTCCGCCCACAAGGCCCAGCCTAAGCTGGGGGCCCAGGCTTCTCTGCTCCTCAGGCCAGAGCCTGCCCAAGTTCTTGTAGACACTGCCCCCCAAAAAACACTTTTACACCTATGGAGCAAGGACAGTGTAGGGCCAAGGCCCTGGGGTGCTCAGATTCAGGGAAGTTGGGGTCCAGTTCCAAACCCACACTTCCCCATCCCGGACCCTACTCGCAAGGGCACCCAGGGTTCAGAAGCTCCCTGCCTGACTAGGGAGAGGCTGGGAATAAGCATCTGAGCCCTGAGGTCTAGCCCTGGCTGTGGCAAGCTGCAGTCCCAGCAGGGGCGCTGTGGGAACAGGCGGGAAGTTGCAAGGCCTGACAAGGTCACAAGTTAGGCTGCTGGCAAAACTCACACTGGGGTTTACTCAGCAGTTCTGCCATGAGGGAAGGCTTGGTTCCCCAACTCAAGACTCACAGATCGGAGCCCCAGATCCTTTTAGCGTTAGCTTTTACCTCCTGGGTTCTGCAGGAAGTGATGCCAATCACACTTGGTGTGTACCAAGCACTTACTTGGCATGTGACAGTGTTGAACCTATATATCACCTCTGAACTCCCAACACGTGCATCCCTGTGAGGGAGTCCCCAGAATTCCTACCCATATTTTACAGACAAGGAAACAGGTTCCCAGGGGAAAGTGCCTACACTGGATGTGAACCACAGTCACAGTGACAGGGCAGCCCAAGCCCAGAAGCTCTGCCCCCAACTCCTGGCAGCCTTGGACCTGAAAGGGTCTTTGGCAACTCAGAGGTGTGAGCAACAACCAGGCCCTGTTGACAAATACCCAGGGCTGGCCCAGCCTGCCACACAGGGCACTCCGTTACTCTTCCCCAACCCCGGGAAAGCTCAGGAACAGAGAATCCAACTGACTGCAAAACTACAGCCATTTAATAAATGCTCCCCCGATCCCCACCTCATCACAGCACTGAGAATCATGGGTCCAACCATGATGAGAGGGCTGGGGAAAGCCACTGTGATGATGGCTGGCCCCTTACTCCCCAGATCACTGATGTCTGGGAGCACCAAACTGGGCTGGGAACTGGCGGGGGCCAGGGCTGCCAGGGGAGTGAGGGGGAGGAGAACAAAAGCAGCCCAGGCCCTCTGGCCTGTCTCCATCCTGTCTGGCCACTGGGAGGTGGCCGTAGCCCAGCTAGGGGCTGCCAGCACTCACACTGGCCTTGCCTTCTTGGCCTTCTTCTCAGACCTCACAGCTTCATCGTGGGCTTTCCGCTTTGCCGCCAGTTTGTTGGCCTGTGAGGAGGAAGTGGGGAGAGGAGTCAGGCTGTGGTGTGTGTGTGTGTGTGGCCGGGGGGGGGGGTTGGGGGGGGTCGTTGGGGGAGAGACAAATTACCCTGGGAAAAGATTTCATGTGAACATAAGGGTGCCTTACAACTCTTTTACTTTATGGGCCCAACACCTCGGTCACAGGAGCCTGGGCACCTGCCCCACTTGCTCCCTGTAGCTGGGAAAGCTGGGAAGTCCCTGGAACCTTCCTTCGCCAGGTGCTGGTGGGGTTGCAACTAGGAAATGCGTGGGCCTTTCAACCAGCAATTCCACTCTTAAGAACTTAACCAGCAGGGACATTCTCGAGGATGCGGTTTAAGAACTGAAAGTGGAAAGCAATCTAATCCTCCCAGTAGCGGGCAGGCTACGTATTGTGTGTGGATACGGTTAAGAAGACCACGTTATTGTTAAAAAAAAAAAAACCTGCATGTAGTTTGACACCCCTAAACAACATTCGAGTTATTGCACGCACAAAACAAAACAAAACAAAAAACCCAGAGGCACTGGCTCCAGCCCCTCCTACTTGCTGCAGTTTTGTTAAGTGGCCTTTGGAAAAGCAGGTTCAGATTCTGTTCCCCAGAACCTGGCAGACTCAGGAACAGCTAGGAGCAGGAAGGGAAACTGAACCGCCGTGGAAGGGCTGGGCCAGGCAGGTACCTCAGAAAAGAGCTAGCTGGCCTCCAAATTCACCCGGGCAGCTGCACCTGGTGGCCACACCCAGAGTCTCAGGCTGCGGTAGGGTGGCAGGTACCTACCTCTCGGACTTTGCGCTTTTTGCCAAACATGATCTTGCGGTACAGGTACTTCTCCCTCTTCTTCATCATCATGATAGCCAGCCGCTTGGCCTCACTCTCCTCCTCCTGGGCCAGCCGCTGCTTGTCCTCCAACTTCAGAGTGCCTGCCATCACCCTGGGCTTCTGGGACACAGGGTGAGCACTATGGGTACTCCCAACCGCACCAGCCCCCAGGGCTGGCCCCACGATGGCCAACGGGGCTGCTCCCCAGGCTGAGCCTGTCCAGTGCCCCATGTACCTTCCCCTCCATCCTTTGCTCCTCCAGGGCCGCCAGGCGGGCCTCTTCCTCCTTTTCCGAATCAGCATCCGCATCCTCCTCCTCCTCATTTTCTCCCCCTTCCTCCTCGTCACCTTCATTGTCTTCCTCCTCCTCCTCCTCAGATTCATTCTTATTTCCTGTCAACAGTCAATGGAGGATTTCTGAATGGCCTGGGAGCCTCCTCCTGCCCTTATAGGGTGAGAACTGGCCCCAGGCACTGCTCTTTGATCCTGCCATTCACAGAGATATGCAAAGGCAGCCCTGGGCTGTACTACCCTGACCCCTCTGGTACCCAGCCCCCAGCCCCAGCTGCCTTCTGAGGAAACCCCAAGCTCCCGAATTCCAGAGCTCTGCTGCCTCCTGTATAAAAAACAATGACAATTCCCGATCATTCTTCTACTCAGTTACTTTGATATCAAATAACCTTGCACTACACAAATGTTCATTTTGCCTAAACCTTACTCCAAAGGGTAAGAACCCCAAGGAAAGCTTGTGACTTTGATGTCCTCTTCCCTGGAGCGTGTCACCTTTGTAGCCAAGAAGGGAGGGATTCTGCTCAGGCCCAGGGGCCAAGGCCAGTTCAGCGGACCCTGTCCACCAGCTGCCCAGCCCAGTCCCTCCGGCTCACCTAGGTCCTCTCCCCGCTGCAGGGCCAGCAGCTTCAGCTTCTCGGGTGGGATGTAATCGCCCTCCTTTTCGGAGACAAACGGCGAGAGGTGTGGGGGCAGAGGCACTCCGGGAAAGTAGTCCTCCATGGGGAGGAGGAGCCGGGCGTTCACAGAGTCAAACACCCACTGGGGCTGCACATAGTACCTGGCAAGGAGTGGCGAGCAGAGACCAGTCATGGGGCAACCCGAGGGCCCGCTGCACCCACAGGGGCCTTCATGAGACTTCTATGCCCAGAAACCCAGACAGGTGGCAGACGGGAGGGCCTCGGGGGCCTACCTGCCAATGACGAGGGTCTGCTGCCCAGGACGGTCTACAATCTGGTGGGTGATGCTGGAGTCCGTGACCTCGTAGGTGGCCCCAATGCACAGAGACTTGTCCCAGGACACGTCCCCCCCAAAACTCCTACAGGCAGAAGGAGCACTCAAGGGTGTTTGGCATGAAATGCTTTCCCTGGGCCTGGCTCCCTGGGACCCCCAAGACCCCTGGCTGCCAGCCCACAAGCTCTCCCTCCTAGGACACACTTACCCCCTGACCCCCCAGGATCCTCCGGTCTGTGCTGACACCCCCAGCCCCTGTACAGCTGAGCACTTTTGCCCTTGGCCTGTCCTTCTGCCCCAGACTGTAATGAATGAAATGTTGACAGCTGTACTTGGTGCTATGCCTCACACTTCCCAGGCACCGTTTACACCATTTTGATGAACCGAAATCCTCACAACAACCCCATGCAGTGGTGACTGACCCATCCGGTTGTACTGCTGAGTGTCCAGGGCTACCCCATCTGTGGCAGGCCCAGAGCGTGACAGAGCTCCACGCTCATGGTCTCCCCACCTGATAATGAAGGCCAGGGCCTCACGGGGCACCTCACGGTTCAGGAAGAACTTCAGGCCCTCGAAGAGCTTCTTATGCTTTTCCTGAGTCTCCAGCTCCCTCCTTCGGTCCTCCTCTTGTGCTACTACCTCCTGCTGAGAAAGAGGCCAGGCCTCGTACCACCAGGCCCACCCCCACCCCCACTGGAGGGCAGGGGGTGGAGGTGATCCCATCCCTAGCTTCCTTCCAGATCCCTCAGGCCAGAGTGGGCAGCCCCAATACCCTCCCCGCCTATCTCCTTCTGGAAGCAGCACAGTCCTCACCCCATCGACGGGAAACTCATCCATCTCGGCCTCTTCCTCCGTGACAGGCACCACCACGCGGGCCAGGCTGGCACTGAGGGCAGCCAGTTTCTACAGGAAAGAAACAGGATGCCTACTTGCAGGTGGGGGACACGTCTGGGTGGGCTGCCAGGACTGGGGACAGGTAGTGGTAATAATACTGGGTTTGGGCTCCTAGGCCATCTAGCCACGACTGCCACTCAACCCGAGGCCAGGCCCCCAGACATGTTGGGGACAGGGATCACCTTTGGGGAGATGCAGGACTGATGCCCCTGAGGCTGCTCACCTCCACAGAGCTCTCGGAGTCCAGCGCATATGCGCCCTCACTGGCCTTCAGCTCAGCATGGGTCTGTCCCTCCAGCTGGGAGAAGGGGGAGGTCAGAGGGGGAAAAGGACACACACAGCCTGTCATCTCCCTGTGGACAAAGGTCCCTCACCATCAAGGCCCTGGGTCCCGGGGAGAAGGCGCTGGGCTGGGGCCCTACCTTGGGGGGGTAATGGAGATTGAGGGACTGGTAGAGGCGGAAGTTGACAAAGCCCAGAAGGGTGGTGTAGAACTCGGTGAAGGTGGCCATGACCCTGTAGTCCACGTCTGTTGGGTGCTGGGGGCACAGGGGATGCGCGTCAGGGGTGTGGGTGCCAGGTGTGGGGCAAGGAGGCACTGACAACCCGCACAGGGTTGGGGTCTGGCTGACCAGAGGACCACGGGCTCCTCAAGAGCAGCTCTGCCCACAAAGCTCTGCCCCCAGGGAAGAGGTGGAATGCCACGTGCTCACCCGGGGGCATCTGGGCACAAGTGAGGCTCTACACAAGGGTCCCAAGGATTAGGGATGTCCTAGAGGCCAGCACCAGACCGCATAACATGAAGGGAAGCTACGAGTGAGTAGAGGGAAGCCTTTGGACTTACTGTTCCCATGACTGGCTGCCTTCTGACCCTGGCTCTCCCCATCATCCCTCGAGTCTTGGCTTAGACATCTGTCCTTGGAGAGGGTGCCTTCCCTAGCCAACCCAGGCAGAGCTCAGGCTTTCGCCATTACCTCCCTCATTCTCTGTGGAACACCTGCCTCCAGGGCCAGACTGACCATGGAGAGCAACACTCCCAGAGCCCAGCACCATCCCTGGCCCAAGGAAGCCACAGCTGGCCGAGGTGACCCTGGAGCGGTCCCTCTCTGCCTGGGGGGAGCTGTAGGCAGACAGGCCTCACCTCTCCATACCCTGACAGCAGTAATGGGGTGGACACTTGGAACTCAGTGACCCAGGCCAGGCCCAAGCCAGAGACAAAGGCATAGCCCAAGGGCCCAGAATAGGCTGGGGTGGCCCAGCCTCCAGGGAGCCCTTGGGCGAGGGAAGCACAGAGACCGCCTTTTAGGGCAGAGGCGCCCAGGCAGTCTCCTAACCTCTAGCCCAGCAGCAGGGGAGATGGAAGGGTTCGTCTTCGCCCTCCACAAGTTGATTGGAGACTAGACCGAAATGCCTCAACTTTCAAATGGTGTCGCTATCTATGTCAAGGAGGCTGACCGGCCCTGCTGGTCCCAGGACCTGGACGGGAGGACATGCCGAGCAATGGCAAGGATTGGTAATGATCACAACAGCCTGTCTGTACTAGATGCACCTGTGACTGGGAACTGTTTCTCCAACCTGGGGCCGTGAGGTACCTGACTTCCTCTGCTCCCACCTCCACTCTGCACTAGTATCTGCCCTGTAGGACATGGCTGGGCATTTGAGCACCAGCCTTGTTTCTCATAGCACAGCACTCAGCAGGGCACCCCCTACCCCGACTACCTGTCTGGGTTCCCACATAACCACAATCTCCCAGAGAGGGTGGGGGTCACACCAGGTCCTCTGTCACTCCTCAGTTCCAGTTCCCATTCTCCTGCTGAGAGGAAGTAGTGGCAGGAAGCTGGCCAGGGAGGAGGGAGGCAGGGGCAGCCGCACCCTTCCCCCCAGGGCCAGCTGTGTGTAGGCCCTATTCACACACAAAGAGTAGTCTGAGCAGCATGGGGTGGGTGATCCCAGAGAACATACAGGAGGACCAGAGAGGAAGGAGGGAAAAAAGGAGGAGGAGGAGAGGGAGAGAGGGAAAGAGAGAACCACAGGTGCCCGTGTCTGCCTCCAGGAGTAGGGACATCAACTGGACTGCCAAGCGAGCCACGCCCGCCTCTCACTTATAGACGGACTGCAGCTTCCCCACCAGACACCCACATGGCCAGAGCAGGTTATGACCCTCAGGCTCCCACCAGCCCTGGGTAATGGGGAGTGGACATGGGGCCTAGCTCCTGCCTCACCCTGGAGCATCCGATGACCTGGTCAGCAAACCTGCCATCAGCCAGGCCCGCAGCACCTGCTCTCTACAGGAGGCACCAGTGCTCGCCCACAGACCAAGAAGGAAGTTGGGCCAAATGCAGGCCCACAGAATGAGAGGCCAGGCAGCAAGCCAAGTTACAGCTTACAGAGGTAAGAACAGGATTTCTTCAATGGGCCCCTGCCAACAATACTCATGGTTATTTAAAAGATAAATAAGCAGCAGCACCCCTTGCTAGGTGCTTCTCTTGTGCTCCTCCCTTCACAGCCACAGCTTACCCGTCCTCCTCCCCTGTGGGGCTAATGGGGGCGGGGGTGCAGGGCAGAGCAGAGCAGGGAGCAGGGCCCAGTACGCTCGCTGCAGGCTGGGCTCTGGCACCCATTCAGAGTGCAGACAGCACTCGGTCCCACTAGCCCCTCTCACTGTCCAATCGCACCCCAAAGGGCCACCTTCACCCACTGTGCAGCGTTCACGCTCTTAATTATAACCAGGGCTTTGAGCACGTTTGAACCGGTTCAGTCCTGGCTGACGAAGCGAAATGGAAACAGACCTGAATTCTGAAAATCTGGGTGATCCAGAATGATAGCCTGAAGGGGAAAATTACAGCTTGATGCCCTGGAATGAGAGACTTGGAATGGGGATGGAAGCCTTTCTGGAGCCAGATGTGTGAGACTGGACTATTCCCAGGACTGAGAAGATTGACACACATTCAAAGCAGGACGATCGGCTGCCAGCTTTGAGTGGGTGACCACTGTTTCCAACTCAACTGTTCACCCAAATTTAAAAAATTTGGGTCCGTTCCAGTGTCGCTTCCTTGGCCATGATCAAACCAGGAAGAACCAGTTTGGGGCCCTGATCACAAGGTTGCATAGTACACGCTGCCCCCCAGCCAACGAGTAGGAACTTAGCACACACTGGACTTCTCAGGACAGCACAATCCCCCCACCATCCACCCTGATCTTGTCCAGCAGCCAGGAGAGAGGAAGCGACAGCCTGGAACAGCCCCTCCCCAGAGGCACACTCACGTCGTGGGAGAAGGCATAGGGCGTGATCCACACAATGGGCTGCCCCAGCACCTCGGCCTGGTAGTAAATGCCTTTGATGGAGAGGAAGACCTGGGGGGACAGAAAGCCTGGTGACGACAGGTGGCAAAGGCTGGGTGGTGGTGGGGCCCCCCACCGGTGGCCGTGGCTCACCTTGCGTAGGGCGCGCGCGGCGATGATGTAGTGCAGGAACTCCACGGTAAGCCGGCGGCAGAGCTGGATGGTCTGCACGTGGCACTTGCCAGTGCGGGGGAAGGTGGAGAAGAGGAAGCACATGGAGAGGGCATCATCCAGGTCCCGCAGGGCGTCAATGAAGGTGGGGTACCTGTATGATGGTGGCAGTGTTTACAGACTCGGTCACCTGCCAGCTGCCCCAGGGATCACTGTTCTCCAAGCCAAGCCTTGTCACTGCCGCTTCCTGACCAGAAGGCTAGGCAGTGCCCAGAGAGGCCTGAGTACCTGGGGACGGCCCTGGGAGGAACCACCAACCAGGCTGTGCCACTGGGCTCTGCGCATCAAACCCTGATGGGGCCTAGGAATCCTGCTGCCCACTGAGCACCCAGCCTCGAGCCCTTGCCATACTTTGTAATGGAAGAGGGACAACCGGGTCAGAGGCTCTGTAGTCTTTTTTAAGGTGGAACCTTTACTTCAGAGAAAATCTACCTGGACATCCAAGACATAAAACGGAAAAATGAGAAGCTGCCCTAGTTGAACCAAGTGGAGCTGGGGACCTTCCTCCCTCAGGTCACCATCCCTGTCTCTCATCACCCAGAGTCTGTCCAGTTTGTGAGCTAAGAACCAGGTGGTAAAAATGCTGTAATTGGGTCATCCTGGGCCAGGAAGAGCCACAGGAATAAAGTGCTTCCAGGGATCCTGTGCTAACTGAGGAAGCCAGGAGAATAAGCCACCCTGGCGGACCCAACAAGGGCCCGTGAGTGACAAGACCTGGATTTCAGCCCCATACTCTGGCCTGTGATCCTGGCCTGTGATTCTGTCTTTATCTGGAAAACAACACTGTGAGGGCAGACTGCTGGTTTAAAACTGGGCTCTTGGAACTCTCCCCGGAAATGCCTGAGGACAAGAGGGCAGACAGGGCTCCAAGTCTCTCTCTCTCAATCAGGGTGGCTTCCAAAATGCCTTCCACGGAAGCTTCGTTTTGAACAAAGGGCTCTGCTGCTTCACAAAAGGACTCTGAAAGCCAGGGGCCCAGAGACCGCCACGGTCCTCCTAGTTCTAGATGGTGTCACTCACTGCAACAAGTCAGGTAGGGTCTGCCCTGTCTTCAGCCCAGAAAGATGAGAGAAGTGCTTTCTGCGGCCTCTCAAATGGTCTGGCTTCCTGGTGCAGAGCTGGGAACATCATCACCCTGAGGCTTGGCCACCACCACACCACCACCTGGTGTGTGTGTGTGTGAATCTAGGCACTTAACTTTCAAAGTGCATTTTTCTTTTGCATTTTTTC
Organism: Loxodonta africana; assembly: GCF_030014295.1. Classification (NCBI taxonomy): domain Eukaryota; kingdom Metazoa; phylum Chordata; class Mammalia; order Proboscidea; family Elephantidae; genus Loxodonta; species Loxodonta africana. The sequence continues at coordinate 25,697,990 of NC_087360.1, read as the reverse complement.
CCCCATTTGTTCCACACAACAGCTGTGTGTCAGAGGCAGAAAAGGAATTACCATCGTCTCTGTTAGAGATGAGGGCTCCCTCAGAACAGGGAATGTCTTCTGGCCACCCAGCTCACGGGCCGCAGAGCTAGGCTAAGAATGCCGGCTGTCTAGCTCGTCCAGTGGGAGCCCAGGGCGGGGCAGCCTGCCTCAATGAAGCCAAGTCCATCCACCCTGGAGCCAAATGGTCCTGGGCCATCAGTGCAAGAGAAGATGGACATTCATCTGGCCCAGGGGTTCTGAACCTCCGCATTATTGACATTTCAGGCCAGACAGTTTTTTGTAGTGGGGGCTGTCCTGTGTGTTGTAGGTTGTTTAGCAGCCCTTTGGCCTCTACCCACTGGATGCCAGCAGCATCCCCATTCTAGTCATAATAACCCAAAATTTCTCTAGCCATTGCTAAATGTCCTCTTGGGGGCAAAAATGCCCCTAGCTGAGAACCACTGATTTAGCCAGTAAATGAGGGGGACTCCAGAGAAAGTTGGGCAGGAAAGGGTTAAGGCCACAGAGGGGTCCCACCGTATCTCTCAGGTCTGCCATGTACCCAGCATGCACCCCAGAGCTCTCCCCCACCACAGGGGCTTTGCACTTGCTGTTTTCTGTGCTTGGCACATGCTGGCTCAAATGACTCCCCTCAGGGAGACCTCCTCTGATGAACCTGCCCCTCAGATCCCTTCACACAGTTTGCACCCTTCATGGCACTCATTGTATCTTGCAATCATTATGGTGATCTATTAATTTGTTTTTTGGCCTGCCTTCTCCAAAAGGGTCCCAGTTCCTTGAGTGGGGTCTTGGTCTTGTACCCCCAGGCCTAGGACAGAGGCTGGCGTGAATACAAAGACAGTAGTGTTCTGAAGGTGCCCAGCTCACCGCTCCTTGATGATGTGGTCAAGCTTATAGTTGGGCTTGTTGTCCTTCAAACGCTCCACAGTGTTCCACTCGCCCTTCCCATAGGCCTTCCGGAGCTTCCGGACAAACACCTGGAAAAGAAGAAGAGACTGCTCATGCCAGGGCCCTAAGGCTCCTGGACTCTTCTCTTCCATGGAGGATGGAGGCATGGGCAAGAGGATTCTCAAAGCTTCCTGAAGCTGGCCAGCACCCTCAGCCCAGGGTTTACGAAACTGCCAACTCCAAGGAGCAGCAAGGCTGACCCATTCTAAAGGGCGGTTAGACCAATGCATCCCTTTGGCTGTGAGAACCACTCACAGATGAGCCTTCTTCCCTCCCAGTACTTCTAGCAGCAGTACTAAGTGGACAAAGGGTCCACTTCCAACTAGGTGTGTTTATGTAGTTACAAAACCCAGCAGTGAAACAGGACCAGATACCCACTCCCAGCAGGCTAGGCCAGCAGGGATGGCAACAGCTGCTGGCCAGCCTTCTGTGGGCCACCAGGTGGCGCCCCACCCCTCCAGGGAGGGCCTGGCCTGCTCCAGGCCAAGGTTTCCAGCAGTAGCCTACTTTCCATTATTTGCATTTGGCATAAATAGGATTCTACTTTCCCTGAGATATTTAAGCATTTAATGACTTCTATTTGTGGAATGAAAGTCTTGGCCTCCTGGGAGCAATTTCAGAAAGACTCATAATAGGAGCTGTTTCTTTTGGCAGAGAACACACCTTTGCTTCAGAGCCAAAAAACTTCAGAAAGAACCAGGGAAAAGTTACCACAGGTAAAGTACTATCAAGGTCTGTGCAGATGATTTCCACACATATAGTCAGATGACCTTTATGACATCCCTTTGAGGTGGAATGATATTCTCCCTTGCAGGGGCTCACTCAGAGAGGTTAAGTAATCTGCCCAAGGCCATAGTTAGTGGGTTCCAAGCTTGATAGGGACCCACCCTGAGTTTAGAGCCTAGGCCTCACCTTGTATTCCCGGAACTTATTGACGATGGGTTCATGGAGAAGGAATTTGATGTCTTTGATAAGGTAGAAGGTCCGGGCTGCCGTGGAGCCCTTGTTAACCTTCTTCTTGTGTTTGGGCTCATGGGGATAAATGCCCTTCAGGATGCACAGCCGCCTGGAAGGCAGAAGCCATTTGTTCTGTTAGTAAACGCACTGTCACTGGTTGTGGCCGGGCCTGGAAAACAACGAGAACAGGGAGCACGAGGCCCCTGCCCTCAGAGGGCTAACATCCTAGGGCAGCAACAGGTTGAATTCCCAACAAACAGGATGCAGACTGCCACACGCTGGCAAGAAACACACAGGACATGGAGAGGGGCTGACGGGCAGGTACCCCCTTCACTAAGTGGGTCAGGAAAAGCCTTGCAGAGAAAGTGACATTTCAGCAAACCTAAGGAGTCAGCCAAGGAAAAAGCAGAGGGAAGAATACTGACTGCCTGACTCATTTATCCCTTTACCCCTTGTTACGGATTGAACCGTGTTCCCTCAAAAGTTATGTTGGGCTCCTGGCCTCTGTTAGGACTCCCTCATAACAGGAACTGAGAATGCAACCTTTTTTGGGAAATAGGGTCTTTGCAGATGTTATCAGATAAGTTAACGTGATGTCATACTGGAGCACAGTGGGTCCTAATCCTGTATAACTGGTGTCTCATAAAAGAGAAGATACACAGAGACAGGGAAACAGGGGAAAGACAGCTATGTGAAGACACAGGCAGAGTTTAGCCGCCAAGGATGGATGGAACCACCAGAAGCTAGGAGAGGCATGGAACTGAGTCTCCCTCAGAGCCCTAAGGAGGACCCAACATGGCAGACACCCTGATTTGGATTTCTAGAATCCAGAACCATGAGACAATAAAATTCTGCTCTTATTGGCCAAAAAAAAAAAAGGGGGGGGGGCGGGAGGAAGAAGAGCATCCTTAGACAGGTGACAAAGGCCATGAGGCTGGGAAGTGCTGGGCGTATCTGAAGAACTAAAAGTGGGCCATGTGGCTGGAATACAGCCAGAGGAGGCTGCAGAAGTCAGAGACAGCCAGATCACAGGGCCCGCGGGCCATGGAGGAGTCTGGATTTGACTCTCTGAGGAGTGGGCACCCCCAGTTGCAGGATCAGAGGTCTTTCCTACAGAAGGGAACAGGTGGTACACCCCTAGCCCAGTGGTCCCATTCTGATGACCTCAGGGCTCTATCACTCAGTTCTCCTCCAGATTCCCATCAGACCATGTCTGGCAAAGCACAATCCACTAAAGCTAGCTGGGCAAGAAAGAAGAGGACTACCAGAATGCCCAGAACATCTGGGCAGCTCTGTAAGTCAGGTACAACGCCCAACGGTCAGGCTGAGTTTTCACTGTGCATTCCCTGCCCAGGCACCCTGAGGCCCCTCTCTGCAGTCCTCTCGGCCTTACCTGAAGTCGGCCAGGCTCAGCTGCAGCTTCTTCCGGGCTTTGTTTCGGGTGATGTAGTTGGTGGCAGAGCCTCGTTCATACTTGAGGAGGAAGAAAACAAATCTTCATTAGCAATGATTTCTGTGACTGACATCAAACTCTGGGCACACCTTGTTCCAGAGGTAACTAACACTCCAGAGAAGTGGTTGAAGCGCTTCTGAGATGGGAAATGCTGTAGAGAGGGAGCCCACCCAACTGAAAGAGCAGCCCTGCACTGTCCTTGCAGTTGTCAGTATAGAGGACACATACATCTGCAAAACACAAGCTGGAGACCATGAGGTTGCTGTGTATCGGGTGCTGTACCTTGCACTCGGTATCAGCTCCAGGTTTTAGCTATCGTGATGAGTTATTTCCATGCACCATTTCATTTAATCTCCACAGCCCGCTGAGGTAGATGCCGTTATAATCCACCTACCTCCTCCACTTAGCACGGGAGGAAAGAGGCTCAAAACACCCAAAACCAAACCCACTACTGTCAAGTCGATTCCAACTCATAGCAACCCTACAGGACAGAGTAAAAGTACCTCATAGGGTTTTCAAGGCTGCCATCTTTATGCAAGCAGACTGCCACATCTTTCTTCTGCGGAGCAGCTGGTGGGTTTGAACTGCCAACCTTTTAGTTAACAGCCAAATGCTTAACGACTGCACCACGAGGGCTCCTTAGGAAAGAAGCTCAGCAAGATTAAATAACCTGCCCAAGTCACACAGCTTTCTAAGTGCTGAAGCTGGGGTTCAAACCAGCTTGACTTGAGTCTGAGCTCCTAAGCATGAATCCAATATTTCTCAACCTTCTTTTCATTATTACTCCCTTTCCCCCAGCCTCACAGACTCATGTAATTTTAATACTACAGATTTATTATATATTTATGTAACGTAGGCCTTTGGAAGGCCATAAATCACTGTAATATCTAAAATTCCCTCCCCCAGAACCAATTTTTGCACCCTTGAGGGTGGTACTGCCTGGCTTGAGAATGCAGGCTGTAGACCACACAACCCCTCCCTTTCCTCATTCCTTCATTCCGCAGACAATAACGTTTATCTCCTAACCAGAAAGTCAGCAGTTCATGGCCACCTGCCACTCCTTGGAAACCCTATGGGGCAGTTCTACTCTGTCCTATAAGGTCGCTATGAGTCAGAATCAACTCCAAGGCAATGGGTTTTGGTTTCTGACTATAGTCAAAGCATTAAGCTAGATACTACAAGGGTAATTAAGGTAAAAGGCCTGGTCTCTACCTGTCCCGAGGTGGTTATTGTTTTGTGCAACCATTTGGATGTCTGTGGTGCTAAAATGTTGCCTCACACTCACATCTCTGTATCCCTGATAGAGAGTAGCAGTGTCTTGCACCATGCACCTTGCAATGCTGACCAAGCATGTCAGTTCAAACAAGCCCTCCTCCTGGAGCAAGACAACAAGGGCCTCTAAGGCCAGGACCAGCTGTAAAGAGACAAACCTAGAGACTCCAGAGGGGTATGTCCATGAATAGCTCTAGTCTTGAAACAGGCCCTTCACTCTTTCTTTCCTTCAGACAGGTATTAATTGTTCACTGCAGATCAGGCCCATGCTAAGTCCTGGGGATGCAAAGATAGGTTTCAGATTGTCTCAGGATGGTGCGTCTTCATTAAAAGTGTCTTCCGTTGCCCTACACCACGTATACTTGTCACAAGACTTATCCTTTTAAAAAGTAAAGAGATAAGTGGTTCTTAGCCAAGGTGATTTTGCTCCTGGGGGATGGGGTGCAATTTGGCAATGTCTGCTGACATTTTTGGTTATTGGGTGCTACTGGCATCCAGTGGGTGGAGATCAGGGATGCTGCTAAACGTTCTAAAATGTACAAGACAGCCTCCCTCCCTCCCCCTACCAAAATAAAGAATTATCTGGTCCAAAATATCAAAATGGTTGCAAAACCCAGCTTTGAAGAACGGTAATAATTTGCTCACATATCTGCATTTCCGCCTCAAGGGCAGGTTTTCTGTCTTACATCTTTGTAGCGCCAAATGACTAGCACTTACAGATGTTCAGTAAATGTGTTGTGTTAAAAACAAAAATGGTATTAGAAACTTTCCAGCTGAAGGAAATACTTGAGCCAACTACATCTTCCTCACTTCTACCCCCTCTCTAATTTCTTCCTGCCACCAGAGGAGATTCCTCTCACAGCAGTAAAAACAATTTCTTGAAAAACTCTGATCATGTTGCTCCCTATTGCACTCAGAATAAAATCCAAGCTCCTCACTGTGGCTTAAAAGGCTCTGCATGATTGCAGCACTGCCTAACTCCAACCTCACCCAATGCTCTTCCCTTGGTTTGGTATATTCCAGTCATCCTGATGTCCTTCCGGTTTCTTGCAGAGCAAACCTTTCCCACCCGAGGGTCTTGGGCACTTGCAGTCTCCCCTGCCAAGCTTGTTCACTGAGCATTCCTATGCCCCAGGACCCATCCAAGGTTACATCTACTCATTCAGATTTCAGCTTAAATGCTACCACCTCAGAAAGACTTTTCAAAACAACACTAATTAAAACCAGTATCCTTTTGTGTTCTCTAGCCTTATCTCGTTTGTTTCCTTCACAGTGACAACCTGTGATAATTTTATTTAGTTGTTTACTACAAAGTGAGTTCAGGAAGACAGGGATGACATCTGATTTTTCACGCCTTCATCCCCAATGCCCAGGAGATGATCTGGTTCAAGTGGAAAAAGAATAATAAGTCTTCTTTTCTTGCTAGATGTCGTGGAGTCGACTCCGACAGATGGAAATCTTACAGAGAACAAGTCTAAGAGATGATCTCCACGTAGTTTACCACCCAATGAAGAGTCCTCTCTCGGCTCGGTCTGCTTTTCTGAAACTTTGCTCTGTCTCACAGCCCATTCCAGGGCTCTTCCCCGGATTTTACCATCGGACGAGCACTGCCGTCCTCATCTATCCTCGGATCCCCACTCACAGCTGCCTCCCCTCGCGTTGATCCGTTCCTCTTCCCATGAGGAGCCAAGACCGGGGAAGGGCACTGTCCCCAAGCTCCGTCGCCCCCATCTTCCACCACCCAGGCACCCCTGACGTCTCTTCTACTCACCTTCTTCTTCTCCAGGCCTCCCATCGCTCCACGTTGATGAGCCTACCAGCGCCGCGCGGACAGACAACGCCACTTCCTTCCGCACGTGCCCGGCCTATGCCCCCGAAGACCCCCCACGAAGCGGGCCTCTGAGGGCTGTCCAATGAGGCGCCCGCGAAAGTCCAGAGGAAAATAGGGATTTCCTCCTCCAGATTTACTATTAAGCGCTCTGGAAAAATTACTAAGGTAGATATTCCGAGCTCTTTCCCAAATGTGAGTCTAATTCAGACAATTTAAAAGTTTAAATGAATGCGGATCTTTAGGCATTTCTATAACTGCCCTAAAGAAGAGAGCTTGGCGTTTTGGCCCCGTTGCATGTTGGGATAGAGGGAGGCGGAAGACTTAGAGACAGCGCAGTGCCTTCTGGTATATCGCGTTGTGCCACACTCAGTGTGGCGTCCTCTGAAGTTGCGTTGCCCTGGTAACGGTTGCTAAGCGCCATACAAACCTGCTGCATCAGGCCGCAGGGCTGAGGCTGCGCTGGGTTCGCTGCCAGCCTTTGTCTCCTTTGATTCATTCGCTCTTTGGGGGATAAACTAGAATACCAAAACATAGAATAAAGGTAGATACTTTCCCTCACAGAGGTAGAAAGATCCAAAGGGCCACTTAGTTTTCTGAGTCTTAGCAGTAATTGAAGAAGGATGAAAGGCCAAGCTGAGTTACAGAAATTGTGGTATATTTTAAATGTACATCTAAACACATTTGAGCTTTTAATATATACATACATAAATATGTACTTAAATTTTTACATACATTTTGCGCTTCTGTACCTCCAGGTGGTGTGGTCTGGATGTAATTTTACAGTTGTTTGATGTTTTCTTCCTTTGGGTCTCCAAACTCCATCTGGAGATGACCTCAAAAGTGTAAATTTGAGGCCCTTGTGAATGTCACCTCCACCTAGGTCTTGATCATAGAAAACATCATTTGGAAGTGAAGACAGACTTTAAGCACTGGTGAATGCTTGTTTTGAACTACGTGAATTTTATTATCTACTTTATTAAAGCTAAAATAAAAGCTCAGCGATTCCACCAACGAGATAAAACAAAAACCAAGTAGGAGAGGGTGAGGTGGCAAAGACTTGGTAAGAACTTGCCAAGAGGTTTGAAGAAAATGAGGGAGAAGTGGTGTTCACAGCAGAAAACAGAAGACATTGTTTCGAGAAGGGCCTCAAGGAAAAAAGACTGAGGCTGGTAAAGAGGAAGAAACAAGAGGGCACCCAGGCGAGAGGCAAAAGTTTGGGGGATTTAGAGAACTCTGAAAAGTCCGTTATGACTGGAGAGTGGAGGGTGCCACAGAGCAAGAGGTAAATGGTGGACCAGAAAGGATTGTAGGCTGACTCATAAAAGGAACACAGGAACAGGGTGGACTTCATGGGTGTGAAACCTGTGCAGTTGCACAGGACCCTGCCCTTAGAAGGGCCCTTGCACTTGATTAATGCTCTGCTGCAGCAGTCTTGAAATTCTTAATTTTTTAAACAAAGGGCCCTGCATTTTCATTTTGCACTGGTGCCTGCAAATCATGTAGCTAGTCCTATATACCCACTGCCATCAGGTTGATTATGACTCATAGCGACCTTATAGGACAGGGTAGAACTGCCCCATAGCGTTTCCAAAGAGCAAGTGGTGGATTCAAACTGCCAACCTTTTTGTTAGCAGCATAGCTCTCCACCATTGCACAACCAGGGCTCCGGTCCTACAAAAACAAACCTGCTGCTGTTAAGTTGATTCTGACTCATAGTGACCCCACAGGACATAGTGGAACTGCCTCTTAGGGTTTCCAAGGAGTGGCTGGTGGATTCAAACTGCCAACACTTTGGTTAGCAACTGTAACCCTTAATCACTGTGCCACAGAGGAGGACTGTATTTGTGGAAAGAATACGATCCCTGTTTTGCTCGTGTTGATTTTGAGGGGTCGATGGAGACACAAAAAGAGATGTCCAGAAAAAGTTTGTATGTTCGGTTCAGGAGCTCAAAAGAGAGAACATGTTTCACATGTGAGAACACTGAGGCTCAGGGAAGTGAAGACTCGGCCGAGGTCACTCAGATTCTAAGTAGTAGAAAATGGATTCTCAACAGGCAGTCAGGTTACAGAACCTACTGCTGAACTCATACTCAGTGTGAAACACTTAGCCTCTCCCTCTTTGTCTTGGAAGACTGTTGTGTGGCTCCGGGAAAATTCAGGGCAAATTTTGTTCCGTAAGGGGAAGAGGTTTATAATGAAGACTTGTATGTGAATGTTCTTGGAAGCTTTATTTGTAATAGCCCCAAACTGGAAATACCGAAATGTCCAAGTGAATTGATAAGCAAATTGTAGTATATCCACACAATGGAATATTGTTGTTGTTGGGTGCCTTTGAGGAGATTCCAACTCATAGCGACACCACGTAACAGAATATAACTGCCCATAGGGTTTTCTAGGTTGTAATCTTTAAGGAAACAGCCAGGTCTTTCTCCTGCAGAGCGCTGGTTTCAGATAGCAGCTGAGCACTTAATCTTTGCACTACCAGGACTCCTTAATGGAATATTACTCAGGAATAAAAAGGAATGAAGTGTGGATACATACTACAACACGGATGAATTTCAAAACAATTGTTTTGAATGAAAGATGTCAGACAAAAACCAGTACTTACTAAATGATTAATTTATATAAAATTCTGTTGTTGTTGTTGTTAGGTGCCATCGAGTTGGTTCTGATTCATAACCACCCTACATACAACAGGATGAAACACTGCCTGATCCTGTGCCATTCTCATAATCATTGTTATGGTTGAGCCCATTGTCGCAGCCACTGTGCCAATCCATCTCGCTGAGGGTCTCTCTCTTTTTTTGCTGACCATCTACTTTACCAAGCACGATGTTCTTCTCCAGGGACTAGGCCCTCCTGGTAACATGTCCAGAGTACGTGAGACAAAGTCTCTCCAACCTTGCTTCTAAGGAACATTCTGGTTGTACTTCTTCCAAGACGAATTTGTTCATTTTTCTGGCAGTCCACTCAATATTCTTTGCCAACACTGTAATTCAAAGGCGTCAATTCTTCTTCGGTCTTTCTTATTCATTGTCCAGCTTTCGCATGCATAGGAGGCGATTAAAAATGCCATGGCTTGGGTCAGGCACATCTTAGTCCTTAAAGTGTCATCTTTGCTTTTTAACACTTTAAAGAGGTCTTTTGCAGCGGATTTGCCCAATGCAATGCATCGTTTGATTTCTTGACTGCTGTTTCCATGAGCGTTGCTTGTGGATCCAAGTAAAATGAAATCCTTGACAAGTTGAATGTTTTCTTTATTTATCATGATACTGCGTATTGGTCCAGTTGTGAGGATTTTTGTTTTTTTTATGTTGAGGCGTAATCCGTACTGAAGGCTGTAGCCTTTGATCTTCATCACTAAGTGCTTTAAGTTCTCTTCACTTTAAGCAAACAAGATTGTGTGGTCTGCATAATGCAGATTGTTAAGGAGTCTTCCTCCAATCCTGATGCTGCGTTCTTCTTCATATAGTCCAGCTTCGCAAATTATTTGCTCAGCATACAGATTGAATAAATATGGCTAAAGGATGCAACTTTTCCGGACTTTAAACCACACATTATCCCCTTGTTCTTTTCGAATGACTGCCTCTTTGTGTAAGTACGGGTTCCTCACGAGCACAATTAAGTGTTCCGGAATTCCCATTCTTTGCAACGTTACCCATCATTTGTTATGATCCACACAGTCGAATGCCTTTGCATAGCCAATAAAACACAGGTAAACATCTTTCTGCTATTCTCCACTTTCAGCCAGAGTCCATCTGACATCAGCAATGATCTCTTGTTCCACGTTCTCTTCTGAATCTGGCCTGAATTTCTGGCAGCTCCGTGTCAATGTACTGCTGCAATTGCTTTTAAATGAGCTTCAGCAAAATTTTACCTGTGTGTGACATTAATAATATTGTTTGATAATTTCCACATTCTTTTGGATCACCTTTCTTTGGAATAGGCATAAATACGGATCTCTTCCAGTCAGTTGGCCAGGTAACTGTCTTCCAGATTTCTCGGCAGAGATGATGGAAATGTTCGTTAACTTGATTGCGGTGATGGTTTCACAATTGTATGCATTTGTCAAAATGTATTATATTGTACACTTTAAATATGTGCAGTTTATTGTATATTAGTTTTACCTTAATAAAACTGTAATTTTTAAAAGTTTAAAAATCAATATTGCACCTGGGAGCAGAGAAAAGGAGAGGATGACAGAGATTCATGCCACCATTAGAGACCTAATAGGTACAGAAATGGTGGTCTCTATCACATCTTTATTTAACTCATCAGTCTAGCCTCTGCACAAACTGAATGGGTCCTGGAGAATGTGCTGTGAACTGCCGTGAATTAAGCAAGTAGTATCCCTGATCACAGCAACTATGCCAGAAGTGATATCGTTGCTAGAGTACATCAATAAGGCCTCAGGTACGTGGGGGAGCCCTGGCGGCACAGAGGTTAAAGTGTTCAGCGGCTAACGGAAAGGTCAGTGGTTCTAACTCACCAGCCACTCCATGGGAGAAAGATGTGGCAGTCTGCTTCCATAAAGACTCACAGCCCTGGAAACCTTATGCAGCAGTTCTACTCTGTCCTATAGAGTCACTCTGAGTTGGAATCGACTCGATGGCAGTGGGTTTGGCTTTGGTGGGTTTTGGGGTATGTGGTAGGCTGCCATTAATTGATAAATGCGTTCTTTTCCATTTCAATTAGCCAAGAAGCTCAGAAACAGTTCTCATTCTCATGGAATAGACAATAGTATTCATTTGGAGTTTTGCCTCAAGGCTATGTTAACTCTCTTGCCCTCTGTCATAATAAAAAAAAACACCAAACCCAGTGCTGTCGATCCCAACTAATAGCAACCCTATAGGACAGAGTAGAACTGCCCCATAGAGTTACCAAGGAAAGCCTAATGGATTCGAACTGCCAGCCTTTTGGTTAGCAGCCGTAGCACTTAACCACTATGCCACCAGGGTTTCCTCTGTCATAATAGAGTCTGAAAGGATCTGGACTATCTGGACAGCCCGGAGAACATTATACTGGTTTATTACACGGATCATACCATGCTGCTCAGGCAAGACAAGTAAAGAAAGTGCTCTGCAGCAGGTCCCGGATGCAGTGCAAGTAGTCCATCACTCGGACCATATGATCCGGCAGACCCTGTGTTGTTGGAGGAGTCAGTGGTGGGAAGAGGCAGTATGGAGCTTATTCTCTGTTATACAAATGAATCCAGATGGCCTCTCTGAATTGGCCCCAAGTTGTTTATTTAGTTATAACAGGCCGGATCCATTAGCACAAAGAGCCCGCTAGTGCCAAACTCAAATTTTAACACATCCAATTGTTTTAAAAACAGCCCAAATAATATTTTTAGCGAAATAGAGCTGCCTGCTTTACATGCCCCTTAAAACTGTGCCTAAAGTCTACTATCTATAGTTATAAGGACCCCAAGATGCTGCTGCCCTTCAGAATTCTCTGACCCAGACACTCTCCACCTTTCTGCAGAAAGACACTGCCTAGGCACCCGTAAGTCCCCCTCATTTTATCTCTCCTCCTCTCTGGGCATTTCCTTGCCCTCTTCTTCTTCTGGTGATTTGCCTCTGGAAGATTTCCTGCTGTGGGGAATCAACCCCCTGCATGCAACTGTCAATGAATCAGCCCCAGTAAATAGCTTGCTGTGCAACACTGCTGTCTTGTGGTCATATCTTTTTCCATATTCAGCTCCAAGCTCTCTCAGACCCATTACATTCTTCCAGTGGGGGGATCGCAATGTAGGCCCCTGAGTTTCCACAGCAAAGAATTACATACCTTTTGAAGAATAGCTCTTGGCTTATTACTAGGCTCTGGTAGAGACAGAACACTTGACCACTGGACACCAAGTGACCATGTGTGAAACTGCCAATTATCAGTTGGATTCTTTTGGACCCATCAAGTAATAAAATCATATATGAACCCAACAATTCATTGTAAGTATAAAATAGTATATCTGGGATAAAGCTCTAGTGGTACCAGGGGCACAAGTAAGCTGCATAAGCAGGTAGCTCAGACCACCATGTCAGCACACAAGAGCTGCTCGAGCATCCCTACTCAGCCTTTACCTGAGGTTGTATAGAGATCCTGTATGACCAACTGAAGGAGAAAAGATGCATTTGGCTTATGGATGGGTCAACTCAGTACATAGATGCAAACTCACAGCTGTATTGCCATCACATTCAGGGGTGGTCTTGAAAGACAGTGGAGATAGAAAAGCTTCCTAATGGGTGGAACTGCAAGTGATTGTGCACTTTGCATGGAAGGAGAATTGGCCAGAGTGAGAATATATGCTGCTTCTTGGGCAGTAGCCAATGATCTGGCTGGGTGTTCAGAGGTGTGGAAGGAAAAGAATTAGAATGTCATGTCAACACCCAACAGAAAGCATCCACCACAGAAGAGGCACTGAACTACCAAGAAGACAAAATGACTTGCTCAGTTGATGTTATCCAGCCTTCATCATTGGCCTCAATAGAACTGGCATGATAGGTACATTAATGAAGTGGCCATTGTCAGTGGTGTCAATAGAATTGGTGTCACCCAGCACAGTAACTCATGGTGTCACCTCCACCCCCATGAACCTCCTCCCATACCAGATCATATAGAATCCTTAGTAATGTTTTTTTGTACTAATGTTACTCGTAAATCGTAATTTCTGTATATTGCTCTTTTTCCTTACTAGCTTATTCTCAAAAAAGTTATTGATATAGGTTCACAAATACTAATTACCACAATATTGCAGCTGAAACACCAGAAAATTTAACAAAATCAGAGACTATAAAAACACTAGCAGCAATGAAAACAGTAGTGCCTGCTTGTAGCACGTGCAGATGAAACCACGTCATTCGAAACGTCATTGTAATTGGGCAGTAATGATAGCTCTGACCAGAGAGCATTAAACAAAAACCCAGAAAACCAAATCCATTGCTGTCGAGTCTGTTCTGACTCATAGTGACCCTATAAGAGAGAGTAGAACAGCCCCATAGAGCTTCCAAGGAGCACCTGGCAGATTTGAACTGCCAGTCTTTTGGTTAGTAGCCATAGCTCTTAACCACTATGCCACCAGGGTTTCCAGAGTGCATTAGAAGGTTCAAAAAGTAAATTAGTATAGAGTTTTACCCTTGTAGGTATATGAAAAATGTTATAACTACAGGGATATTTTTATAAAATTCTTAAATTTTTATAAAATTTCTTCTGAAACACTGCACAAAAGCTTTGTAGACAGGTATTTTGGTGTCACCTTCTCTGACAGTGCCAGCTGGTGCAGTCTGTACTCCCCGGACTTTCCCCCCAGTGGCACTGCTGGCCACTATGACCAAGACTCAGGCTACATATGGGTTCAACATCATGGACTGTCACTTACCAAAACCCATCTAGGCACCATTCTCTCTGAATGCCCAAACTGTCAGTAACAGAAAACACTGAGCCCCCAACATGAGCATTATTCCTTGAAGAGACCAACTGGCCACTTAATGGTAATTAAACTACAATAGGCACAATATGTCCTAGGAGAGCCATCGGTTTATCCTCACAAGGATATATACCTATTCTGGGTATGGGTTTGCCTTTTCTGCAGAATATCAGACAGCACCACTATCTGGTGGCTTATGTGGGATTCCATGCATAGAGTCCCACATAGCATAGCATTCCACCAGCAGACCCATTTTACATCTAAGGAGGTGCGAGAGGGGGCCCATGGCCATGGGATCCAATGGTTATATCATGTAATTCATCACAGAATACTGGAACAGCCTTCTACACAGCTAAAGTACCAGCTTGGAGGAAATACTCTATGCTATCCTCAAAGATGCAGTGTGTTTATTAAATGTGAGATCTGTATATGACATTGTGCCTCCAATAGAAAGGGTACATAGGTCTAGGGCACAAGGGATGGAAGCAGTAGTGGCCTCACTTACTCCCAATGATCCACTGGGGCTATTGTGCTTCTCATTCCTGCAACTCTGAACTCTACAGAGTTAAAGATACCGTTCTCCAAAGGGGACAGACTTTTGCCAGGAGACACATAAAAGGTCCCATTTAACTATAAATTATGGCTGCCACCTGGACACTAGGATTTTCTCATGCCTGGGAACCAGCAGGTTTGCGAAGGAGTCACTGAACTGGCAGGAATAATCCTGATAAGCAGGAGGAGATATGCTGCCTTTACACAATGGGGGCAGGGAGGAATATGTGTGAAACCCAGGTGATCTTCTTGGGTGCCTCTAGGTACTACATTGCCCGTTATAACTGTGAATGGACACATGAAAGACCCTGGCCTCACAAGGGTTTGAATACCAAAGGTTCAGACAACTCAGGAATGAAAGTTTGCAACATACCACTAGGAAAAACAACAAGACCTGCTCAGGTGAGAGCTGAAGGTCAGATAAATCTAGAATGGATGGTGGAGGAGGGGGAGAATGAGTACCAGTTGCAGCCCGGAGATCAACTGCAGCGATGGAGGTTGTAGTTTATCCTGCTGGCCTTCTCTTTTTTTAACCGCCATTTTTTAAGGTTCTTCTTAGGAAGATAGGCCTTTGGCATTGTTCCCTGAGGAGAAGTAGATATATGTAGTGCATGCAAGGGATGGGCTGTGGTGGCCACAAAAAGTGCTTTTCAGATCTCCTGCTGTGGAGAGCATAATTGCTCAACAGCCCCATCTGCACTGCAGTGAAATCCATCACTGTGTTAGTGGCAAGATTATACTTCCCATGCTTTATGGGTTGAATTGCGTCCCCCCAAAAATGTGTGTCAACTTGACTAGGCCATGATTCTCACTATTTTGTTCTCTTTTTTGTGATCTGCTGTAACTACCTATGTGTTATAAATCTTAAACTCTATGCTAATGAGGCAGGATTAGGGTTATGTTATATTAATGAGGTAGTTATGTTAATGAGGCAGGACACAATCTACAGGATTAGGTTTTATCTTGAGTTGATCTCTTTTGAGATATAAAAAAGAAAATTGAGCAGAGATGGACCTCCTATCACCAAAAAAAAGAGCAGGGAGCAGGGAGTATTATTTGGATCTGGGATCCCTGTGCTGACAAACTCCTAGACCAGGGGAAGACTGATGACAAGGACTTTCCCCCAGAGCTGACAGAGAGAAAGCTTTCCCCTGGAGCTGGTGCCCTGAATTCAGACTTCTAGCCTCCTAAACTATGAGAGAATAAATTTCTGTTTGTCAAAGCCATCCACTTGTGGTATTTCTGTTATAGTGGCTCTAGATAACTAAGACATCGCCGGCTGCTCCCAGCCAACAACTGAGCACAGCAGGGATACTGAGGCAGTCCAATTCCTTGGAGGCACAGACTCCTCTGTTGGGCAACTTTGGCTTGAGGGCTTTCCACAGCTTTGATGAAACTTTGTAGGAAACGGACAGCAGTCTAAGATCTTCACTTATTTCTTTCATTCCCTTTCTTCTTCACAGAGGTCGGACCTGCATCATAGTCTGATGATTCTCCCAGCCCCCACTGGCTCCTTCCTCAATTACGTACACACTACTTTCCCCCAATAAATCCTTTGCACGTATAATCTCATCTTGGCATCTACTTCTTAGAGGATCTGGACTAACACAACCAGTCATAAATTTATATCTTTATGATTCTTCACAAACTGAACATTTCTATGTAACCAGAACCCCAGGAGCCTCCCAACCCAATGGTGCTTCCTTCCAATTTACTCATGCAAACAGAATTGCTAATCTGACTTCCCACATCATACATTACTTTTGCCTGTTTTTGAACTTTATATAAACTGAATTTCATACATGTGTCTTAGTGTTCTCTAGAGAAACAGAACCAGTAGGGTGTGTGTATATACATATATATACACACACACACAGAGGCCTATGTATCTATGTATCTCTCTCTCTCTCTCTCTATATATGTAGAGAGACAGAGAAAGATTGATTTCCTTTAAGGGATTGGCTCATGTGATTGTAGAGATTGGCAAGTTCAAACTCAGTAGGTTGGGTGACAGGCAGGTGACTCCTGCTGGCTCACGTGATTGTGGGAGCTCACAAGTCCAAAATTCATAGATCAGGCAGCAGGCTGGAGACTTCCGAAGGCTTGTGTTCCAAGATCCATAGGTTAGGCAAAGGAAAGAATGCAGAGTGAAGAGAGAAGGCAAGTTCTGCCAAAATATCTATTTATAGTTTGGAGGCAGAACATATCCTAAGGACCACCCCCCCTTCGACTGATTGATTGATTGCATTAGATTAGATTACATTACAGAACATGATTACATTACACGAGGTTAGATTACTTTATGAAACAGCAACTAGACTAGTGTTGGGTCAAACTACCAGGAACTATAGCTTAGCCAAATTGACACATAAAAGTAACCATCACAGAATGCTTTCGCAAGAACTGTGAGGGGTCTGGGATGTTACTCCAATTGCACAGGATTTTTAGGACTTTGTGGCTATTGCTGGACTTGGATACCAAAATTTTCACTATCAGCCCAACCTTTATATCCACATTTGAAGGCTTCCAAGCCCAATCCTTTTCAACTTCCAGAAGATAGTAGGGAGGCCATGCTGAATTAAAAGAACCACTAGCTGATGCTCTGGCTTTGGGATTTCCTAGCTATAATCTAGATTTTTCACATTTTGTACATGAGGTCTACAAAAATGCCTTAGGAGTGCTTACCCAAAAGCATAGAAGACAACAAAGATTACAGTCTGCCACTAGACTCAGTTGCCAGAGGATACCCTCCTTGCCTTAGAGAGCAGTGGCTACCACTCCAAAATTAGTAGAGGCAACAACAGACATGGTTTTAGGGAATTTCATAGATGTTTATGTTCCTCGTGTAGTGTCCATCATTTTGAACTCCACATTAACCCAGCACCTTTTGGCCAGACTTATTTCATATGAAGTCTTCCTCCTGGCTGCCTCTAACATTTTACTACACACTGTAGCCTGTCTAAACTCCGCTACCCTCTTACCCCTCCATGATGATAATGGCTACCTCCTTCAGGATTGTTTAGACTCAACAGAACAGCTTTTGTCTCCCAGAAGTAATTTACAGGAAACTCCTCCTGCTAACCGAGATTTAATTTTATTTGTGTATGGGTCATACTTAAGACCTGACCCTTCCAGTTCTAATTATCAAGGAGGATACGCTATTACTACTTTAACTGAAGTCCTTGAAAGCAATGCCCTTCCTGAAATCACTTTGGCCCAACAAGCTGAACTGATTGCACTCATGAGGGTTTGCAAATTGGCTTCCAGGTGATCAGTAAATATTTACACTGACTTGAGTGAGGTATGGCTTCAGGATAGTCCATGATTTTGGCATGTCATGGAAACACGGGGGTTCCTGACTTCTGGAACCCAAATTAAAAATGGTCCCTTAGTGGCAGACATCCTAGAAGCTCTTTTACTTTCTTAAGAGGTTGCTGTAATTAAAATATAAACCCATCAGCCTAAAAGAATGCCCCAAACAGAAGTGATTAGAGGGAACAACTTGCCTGAGAGAGCAGCCAAAGAAGCTGCTTCCCAAATTCTCGTTTCCCTCATCATCAATCATGAGGAGGAAAAAAGGAGGGAAATAAATTTACTTATGATAACCTTAACCTGCATGCTGCTTTAGAACTGCTCTTCAAATACTAATATTGGGCCCCTAAAGATGAAATTAAAATATGGAAAAATAATGGATGTTCTAAGAACTTGATAACTAACCTATGGACAGAGCCTAATGGAAAAATTGTTTTACCCAAAATCCTGCATATACCCATGTTTTGGAATTTACATGAAAGCACCTAAGTGGGATATGACCAAATGATTGAACCCATGAAAAAGTATTGGTGAGAAGAATGCTTTGAAGCTGCAAAACATGTGGCTTCCCATTGCCTGGCCTGCCCTGGACAGGCTGCCTCCCAGGTTTTCATGTCTGCTGTAGTAGCTGAGGGAGTGTTTAGCCCTGAGCATAATGAAGAAGATCTCTTTGATTAGTTTATATAGGACTGTACCCCTAACAAAGTAGCCTCAGAGAATCTCTTTAAACATAAAAAAGCAGCTTCAGCTGATGAAATAAAGACATGGAAGAAATATGTTTGTTCCCAGGAATCTACCTTTGGGATATGGATAGGACATAATCAGAATCCTGCCCTCCCCAACTCTCTCCATATCCCTATGGTGAAAACGTTACACATGCACTCTAACTTGGAGAGAGATAAAATGATGGGAACTTTAAAGAAACACTTGGGGGGGGTGCAGTTTTTTGAAGCCACTAATTATGTTACTCAATCCTCAGCTCATTGTTCCATTTGTTCTCAATTCAATTCAGGCAAGCCCTATAAAGCTCCTCCTGGGAGATATTCCTTGCCTTCAGGGCCTAAGCTTGAATGGCAAATTGATTTTATTCAGTTTCCACCTTCAGATGGCTATAAATATGTCCTTGTTATGATTTGTAGGTTTTCACATTGGGTGGAAGTGTTTCCTTTTGCCAAGCTACCACCACTTTTGTAGCTAACAAGCTTCTTGAAAATATCATCCCCACACAGGGAGTCCCCAAAATTCTTTGCAGTGTCTGAGGGACTCATTTTAGTAGACAGATAGTTAGAGAAATATGTAGAGTTTTTCCTATTTTTCAAAGTCTCCGTTGTCCTTACCACCCTCAATCTCCTGGTCTTGTAGAGAGGAGTAATAGCATAATAAGGATTCAATTAACCAATTTTTTTAATCTTTACAACTCTCCTGGGTTAAAGCATTGCCTTTAGTTCTTTTGAACGTAATGTCTACTCCATTTGGGCCACATAAATTAACCCCACAAGAAATTATCACTGTATGGCCTATGGCCCTCCTTTTTTTGGTCTGCCTTTACTAATTCTAACCTAATTCAACCTGAATTATTGAGATATTGCCAGAACTTATGCCAGTACTCTAAAGACAACTCTTCACAGATTAAAGAGGACTTCGACAATCAAAAGCCTGATGCACTACAATTACCTACATTAAACCTAGAGATTATGTCTACTGGAAAAGACATCAGTTGAAACATTCTCCTTAGCCTCGCTGGAAAGGACTACATTTGGTTCACCTCACTAACCCTTGTGCTACTAAACTGCAGAGAATTAAGACTTAGATTCACCTATCCTAGTTGAAGAAGACAAAGGCACCTACTTGGACTGTTCAACCTACTGAAAGACTTAAAGTTCAAACATTCCAGTGGCCAGAAGCAGACGATGTCAGATGTGGACAGCTCCTCCCAAGATCACGGAATAAGACCCCATGCAAGCTTTGAGGTTCTTGGACTTTGCTTCATAGCCATTTTTATGTTAATCACTGTATTACGTACATACTTGTGGTCTTATTTCCTGGTAAGATTTATTTTTATGTAATTGACTGATATTTATGGACTTTACTTCATTGCAGCTATCATTCTTATGCTATTTGCTTTATTATATTACCCGTGACTATTTTTCCTTCAGTATGAAGTCTTAAGTTTCATTTTACTACTTTCAGTAATACCTATTAATGCTTAGAAGAAAAATGCATTTGTTAGACTAGCTTAATCAGTGGTTACTGCTGGTAACTTAACTGATTGTTGGATTTGCCACTGTCCCCCTAAGTCTATGCAAGAAAATTCAGACCCATTAGCATTACCTCTATCAGATTATAGCCTTGTACCTGCCACTACTGTTAATTTCAGCAGCATTGTTACTGAGCCAAATGTGGGTCTCTCCCTGGTGTGCACAGAAATCCAATTACTGGACACTGGTCTTTGAGAAAGAGAAAGTAGTTTTATTGTTGGGTGCGAAACAAGGAGCCAGGAGGAAGATTCCGCAGACTTGACTCTCCGAAACGTGGGTGTTCGGGGGTTTTTATGAAGGTAGTGAGAAGGGAAGTTACAAATATTCATACAAGGGGTTGGATGTCACATGGCGATTGAATAAAACTAAGTTTGCTTCAAATTAAAGGGCCAGGCAGTGTTTATTCTTCTGTGCAATGGAAGTCTTTCAGAGTTTAAGCGTCAGGGAGCGAGGAAGTTCTACTTGGTGGGTGTAGTAGGTAGGTACCGATGTGGCAGGCCTGAGTTTGAGAAGGGTAGAGGGGTGAGGCTCTCTCTTTGCACATCTGTGAAGATCATGTCTGTTTTGTTTTGTTTCTTGGTCTATCTGTATGTTTCTGAAAAATGACTTAAAGGAATTTACTCAATTTCCTGGAAAATCACTGGTAATCATCAAGGTGGAGTCCTAGCAGGCTTACAGGGTTGGGGTTTGGTTATAGCACCATTGTGAAACAGATGATACTTGTCAGATTGTGGCATCCCCCTGGGTTATTAGACCTACCTCAGGTACCCTGTTTTCATTTGACCAAAAAATGCTATGGTCAACCTACATACTATACCACACCCACACAAACATTCTATTTCCCTGGCATCAGTTATCGTAAGTCCTTTTCCTTCATAAAACTAATACTGGTATTTGTAGGTCAACTATGTGTTTGTAACAATTCCTTAACAGAAACCTGGCTTGAACAAATTAATCAATTCATTCTCTTCTCACATGGCAATGATAGAGAAGATATTGTGCTTTAAGTGAAAGTTTACAAACCAAGTCAGTCTCTCATACAAAAACTTGTGTTCACCTTGCTATATGCTCCTAGTTGCTCTCCCTCTAATGATACAGCACACTCCTTCCCTCCACTCTGTTTTCATGTCCATTTGGCCAGCTTCTGACCCCCTCTGCCCTCCAGACAGGAGCTGCCCACATAGTCTCATGTGTCTACTTGATCCAAAATGCTCACTCTTCACCAGTATCATTTTCTGTCCCATAGTCCAGTCCAATCCCTATCTGCACAGTTGGCTTTAGGAATGGTTCCGTTCTTGGGCTAACAGAAGGTCTGGAGAACATGACCTCTGGGGTCCTGCTAGCCTCAGACCATTAAGCCTGGCCTTTTTACAAGACTGTGAGGTCTGCATCCCACTGCTCTCCTGCTTCCTCAGGGGTTTTCTGCTGTGGTCCATGTTAGGGCAATCATCAGTTGTAGCCAGGCACCATCTAATTTTTCTGGTCTCAGGCTGATGTAGTCTCTGGTTTATGTGGTCCTTTCTGTCTCTTGGGCTCATAATTACCCTGTGTCTTTGGTGTTCTTCATTATCCTTTGCTCCAGGTGGGTTGAGACCAATTGATGCATCTTAGATGACCGCTCGCTAGCATTTAAGACCCCAGACGCCACTCTCCAAAATGGGATGCAGAATGTTTTCTTATTTATTACGCCAATTGACTTAGATGTCGCCTGAAACCACGGTCCCCAAACCCCCATCCCTACTACACTGGCCTTTGAAGTGTTCAGTTTATTCAGGAAACTTCTTTGTTTTTGGTTTAGTCCAGTTGTGCTGACCTCGCCTGTATTATATGTTGTCTTTCCCTTCACTGAAAATAGTTCTTATCTACTATTGAATTAGGGAAAACCCCTCTCCCTCCCTCCCTCTTCTCATAACAAAGAATATTTTCTTCTCTGTTTAAACCATTGCTTGAATTCTTATAATAGTGGTCTCATTTGTCCTTTTGCAACTAATTTCACTCAGCATAATGCCTTCCAGATTCCTCCATGTTATGAAATGTTTCATGGATTCATCATTATTCTTTATTGATGCCTAGTATTCCATTGTGTGAATATACCATAATTTATTCATCCATTCATCCATTGATGGGCACCTTGGTTGCTTCCATCTTTTTTGCTGTTGTAAACAGTGCTGCAATGAACATGAGCGTGGATATATCTGTTCATGTAAAGGCTCTTATTTCTCTAGGATATATTCCAAGGAGTGGGATTGCTGGATTGTATGGTAGTTCTATTTCCAGCTTTTTAAGGGAGCTCCATTTCTCTTTCCAAAGTGGTTATACCATTTTACATTTCCACCAGCAGTGTATAAGTGTTCCAGTCTCTCTACAACCTCTCCAACATTATTTTGTGTTTTTTGGATTAATGGCAGCCTCATTGAGTGAGATGGAATCTCATTACAGTTTTAATTTGCATTTCTCTAATGGCTAATGTTTGTGAGCATTTCCTCATTTATCTGTTAGCTACCTGAAGGTCTTCTTTGGTGAAGTGCCTGTTTATATCCTTTGCCCATTTTTGATGGGGTTATTTGTCTTTTTGCATTGAGTTTTTGCAGTAAAAATGTAGATTTTAGAGATCAGGTGCTGATCAGAAACGTCATAGCTAAAAACTTTTCCCTAGTCTGTAGGTAATGTTTTTACTCTTTTGGTGAAGTCTTTGGATGAGCATCCCAGTACCCAGTATAGGTGTCTGATTTTTAGGAGCTCCCAGTTATCTAGTTTTTCTTCTGCATTGATAGTAATGTTTTGTATATTGTTTATGCCATGTGTGAGGGCTCCTAGCATTGTCCCTATTTTTTCTTCCATGAACTTTATTGTTTTAGATTTTATGTTTAAGTCTTTGATCCATTTTGAGTTCTTTTTTGTGCATGGAGTGAGGTATGGGTCTTGTTTCATTTGTTTGCAAATGGATATCCAGTTATGCCAGCACCATGTGTTAAAGAGACTGTCTTCCCCATTTAAGAGACTTTGGGCCTTCATCAAATATCACCTGCTCATATGTAGATGGATTTATGTCTGGATTCTCAATTCTGTTCCATTGGTCTATGTATCTGTTGTTATACCAGTACCAGGCTGTTCTGACTACTGTGGTGGTATAATAGGTTCTAAAATCAGGTAGAGTGTTCTTCTTTCTCAGTAATGCTTTACTTACCCAGAGCCTCTTTCCCTTCCATATGAAGTTGGTGATTTGATTCTCCATCTCATTAAAAAATGTCGTTGGAATTTGGATCAGAATTGCGTTGTATCTATATGTGGCTTTTGGTAGAATAGACATTTTTACAATGTTAAGTCTTCCTATCCATGAGCAAGGTATACTTTTCCACTTATATAGGTCTTTTTTGGTTTCTTGCAATAATGTCTTGTGGTTTTCTTTGTATAGGTCTTTTATGTCTCTGGTAAGATTAATTCCTAAGTATTTTATCTTCTTGAGGGCTACTGTAAATGGTATTGATTTGGTGATTTCCTCTTCAATGTTCTTTTTGTTGGTGTAGAGGAATCCAAATGATTTTTGTATGTTTATCTTGTATCCTGATCCTCTGCTGAACTCTTCTATTAGTTTCAGTAGTTTTCTTGAGGATTCTTTAGGGTTTTCTGTGTATAAGATCACGTCATCTGCAAATAGAGATACTTTTATTTCTTCCTTACCAATCTGGATGCCCTTTGTTTCTTTATCTAGGCAAATTGCTCTGGCTAGGACTTTCAGCACAATGTTGAATAAGAGTGGTGATAAAGGGCATCCGTGTCTGGTTCCGGATCTCAAGGGGAATGCTTTCAGACTCTCTCCATTTAGGATGATGTTAGCTATTGGCATTGTATAAATGCCCTTTATTATGTTGAGGAATTTTCCTTCTATTCCTATTTTGCTGAGAGTTTTTATCAAAAATGTGTGTTGAACTTTGTCAAATGCCTTTTCTGCACCAACTGATAAGATCATGTGGTTCTTGTATTTTGTTTTAGTTATATGATGGATTACATTAAGCGTTTTTCTAGTTTTGAACCATCCCTGCATACCTGGTATGAATCCCACTTGGTCATGGTGAATTATTTTTTTGATATGTTGTTGAATTCTATTGGCTAGAATTTTGTTGAGGGCTTTTGCATCTAAGTTCATGAAGGATACAGGTCTGTAATTTTCTTTTTTTGTGGTGTCTTTACCTGGTTTTGGTATGAGGGATATGCTGGCTTCATGGAATGAGTTTGGTAGTATTCTGTCCTTTTCTATGCTCTGAAATACCTTTAGTAGTAAAGATGTTAACACTTCTCTGAAAGTTTGTTAGAACTCTCCAGTGAAGCCATCCGGGCTAGGGCTTTTTTTTGTTCGGAGTTTTTAAATTACCTTTTCAATCTCTTCTTTAGTTATGGGTTTATTTAGTTGTTCTACCTCCGTTTCTGTTAGTTTAGGTAGGTAATGTGTTTCAAGAAATTCATCCATTTCTTCTAGGTTTTCAAATTTGTTAGAGTACAATTTTTCATAGTAATTTGATATGATTCTTTTAATTGTAAATGGGTCTATTGTAATATCACCCATCTCATTTCTTATTTTGGGTTATTTGCTTCCTCTCCTGTTTTTCTTTTGGCAGTTTGGCCAGTGGTTTATCAATTTTGTTGATTTTTTCAAAAGACCAGCTTTTGGTCTTGTTATTCTTTCAATTGTTTTTTCTATTTCATTTAGTTCAGCACTAATTTTGATTATTTTTTTTCTTCTGTGGGCTTCTTTCGTTGCTCTCTTTCTATTTGTTCAAGTGGCAGGGATAATTCTTTGATTTTGGCCGTTTCTTCTTTTTGTATGTGTGCATTTATTGATATAAATGGGCCTCTGAGCACCGCTTTTGCTGTGTCCCAAAGGTTCTGATAGGAAGTGTTTCATTCTCATTGGATTCTATGAACTTCTTTTTTCCATCCTTAATGTCTTCAATAACCCCGTCGTTTTTGAGCAGGATATTGTTCAGTTTCCAAGTGTTTGATTTTTTTCCCTGCTTTTTCTGTTATTGATTTCTACTTTTATGGCCTTATGGTCAGAGAAGATGCTTTGTAATATTTCGATGTTTTGGATCCTTCTATGGCTTGCTTTATGACCTAATATGTGGTCTAATTCTAGAGAATGTCCCATGTGTGTTGGAAAATAAAGCATAGTTGGCTGCTGTTGGGTGGAGTGTTGTATATATGTCTTTGAGGTCATGTTGGTTGATTGTGGCATTTAGATCTTCTGTGTCTTTATTGAGGTTCTTTCTGGATGTTCTGTGCTTCACCGAATGTGGTGTGTTGAAGTCGCCTACTATAATTGTGGAGCTATCTATCTCACTGTTCTATGTTGTTAGAGTTTGTTTTATGTACCTTACAGCCCAGTCATTGGGTGCATAAATATTTAATATGGTTATATCCTCCTGGTATATGTCCCTTTAATCATTATATAGTGTTCTTCCTTATCTTTTGTGGTGGATCTAACTTTAAAGTCTATTTTGTCAGAAATTATTATTGCCACTCCACTCTTTTTTGATTGTTGTTTGCTTGATATATTTTTTTCCATCCTTTGAGTTTTAGTTTGTTTGTGTCTCTAAGTCTAAGGTGTGTCTTGTAGGTAGCATATAGATGGATCATGTTTTTTTATCCATTCTGCCACTCTCTGTCTCTTTATTGGTGCGTTTAGTCCACTTACATTCAGCATAATTATGGGAATGTCTTTTTTGTGTGTGTGGTTGACAGTTTCTTTTTCCCACTTAATTTTTTGTGCTGAGTAGTTTATCTTTACATGTTGTCTTTTCCTCTTATTTGTTGTATTTGATTTTGCTTCTACTGGGTCTCTATTTTTTTTTTCTTGAATTTTATTTTGATGAATAGGATTGTTAGTCTCCTTTGTGGTTACCTTAATATTTACCCCTATTTTTCTAAGTTTACACCTAACTTTTATTTCTTTATATCACCTTGTCTTTCTCTCCATATGAAAGATCTATGACTACATTTCTTAGCCCCTCTTTATTGTTTTAATGTTGCCTTCTTTTACATAATGACATCACTGTTTCCCTGTTTTGAGCATTTTTTTTTTTTTTTTAACCTTGATTTATTTTTGTGATTTCCCTATCTGGGTTGACATCTGATTGCTCTCTCCAGTGTTCTAGTCTTGGGTTGATATCTGATATTGATTTTTTAACCAAAGAACTCAGTTTAGCATTTCTTGCAGTTTTGGTTTGTTTTTTACAAGTTCCCTAAACTTCTATTTATCTGGAAATGTCCTAATTTCATCTTCATATGTGAGAGACAGTTTTACTGGATATATGATTCTTGGTTGGCAATTTTTTTCTTGCAGTGCTTTATATAGGTCACCCCCCACCTTCTTCCCTGCAAAATATCTTCTGGGTACTCTGAGCTTATTCTTATTGACTCTCCTTTGAAGGTGACTTTTTATTTATTGATAGCTGCTCTTAAAATTCTCTCTTTATCTTTGGTTTTGGCAAGTTTGATTATAATATGTCTTGGTGACTTTCTTTTAAGATCTACCTTATGTGGAGTTTGATGAACATCTTGGATAGATATCTTTTCAACTTTCACAACATCAAGGAAGTTTTCTGCCAACAAATCTTCAACAATTCTCTCTGTATTTTCTGTTATCCCTCCTTGTTCCGGTACTCCAATCACTCGTAGGTTATTTCTCTTGATAGAGTCCCACATGATTCTTAAGGTTTCTTCATTTTCTTAAATTCTTTTACCTGATTGGTGCCAAGTACTTCATCTTCAATCTCAACAATTCTGCCTTCCACTTGCTCACTTCTGCTTCTCTGACTTTCTATTGAGTTGTCTAATTCTGTAATTTTATTTTTAATCTTCTGAATTTCTGATTGATGTATTTTTATGGACTCTTGCAGCTTATTAAATTTTTATTATGTTCTTGAATAATCTTTTTAATTTCTTCAACTGTTTTACCTGTGTTTTCTTTGGCTTGTTCTGCATATTGCCTGATCTCCTTCCTGATGTCTTGATGAGTTCTGTATATTAATCTTTTGTATTCTGCATCTGGTAATTCCAGGAAGGCACCTTCATCCAGAAGATCCCTTGATTTTTTGTTTTGAGAGCTTATTGAAGTGATCATGGTCTGCTTCTTTATGTGATTTGATATTGACTGTTATCTCCATGACATCCATAAGTTATTGTATTTGTTTATTTTATGTTTACTTCCTATATCCTAGCTTCTAGCTTTGTTTTGTTTTGATATGTCCAAATAGGTTGCTTGAGTGAGCTAGCTGGATTATTTTTGCCTTTGAAGCTCTAACGTCCTGTCACCAGATGTCTAGAGCTGTTACCAGGTATATAAGCCTAGGAACCCATTCACTTTCCTTGTATGGATGCAGCTCAGGTGTCCAGGTAGTGGGTCATCAAATGTGTGGTACAGGCTCTGTCCTACAGTTTTAGAGGGGTATGGGTGATTGGTGTAGGTACCGGTATCTAGTTGCAGCAGGAGGTCATGCTCTGAACAAGGCAGGGTGCTGACAACCTTCTCCCCAGTGTCTGTAAGGAAAGTGTGTCACTGTTCCATAAAGTGCACAGGTGGGTGGGTTCTGCAGATGGACCTTAGGCATTCAATGCTTTTGGTCATAAGGACTGGGAGGTACCAGTTTTCCTTGGACCCCTGTCATGGGTGACTGGGTGACCTGAGTAGAGCCACCAGTCCTTTGGGCCCTGATGTGGGTAGGTGAAGACCCTACCTAATAGACAAAGCTGTGTCAAACATCAAACAGCCACCTCTCCACCACATAGGTGAAACAGTTGCAGTCTGCCAATAAGGGTCTATTCTCCTGAAATAGGCCCACACAAGTCCATGCAGAAGGGAAAGGTATTCAAAGTCCATGGACTATTTATGCCTGGACAGGAGTTGTTTCTGTCCTGACCTCCCCAGGTTACTGGAGCTGGCAGAT
Organism: Loxodonta africana; assembly: GCF_030014295.1. NCBI lineage: Eukaryota > Metazoa > Chordata > Mammalia > Proboscidea > Elephantidae > Loxodonta > Loxodonta africana. Next base: position 25,670,002 of record NC_087360.1, on the reverse strand, counting down.
TATCTTTTCCCTGATTGTGAATTTATTCCTTCTCGAAGACCGGGAGAATGGTTCCAGGCATGCAACAGGACCTATCTCAGGCCCAGGGAAATAGAAAGCCAATGAAGCCAGCTTCGGGGCTTGGGGAGTGGTAGAGTATATGCAAGCATTTAGCTTTTGCCAAGAGTGCAGTTCTTCTCTGGTTCCAGAAGTGTGAGTAAGCTGTGTGGCTGGCTGTTTCTCCCTGAGCAATCCGCCACCAATCGCTACCACCAGCCTGCCACACCCGTTCCCAGGAATGGTGCCTGATGAATCTGGGCAATTCAGGTAGGGGAACTCCTCTCTGCTTCTGAACCATCTCTCCCTCCCTCTGCCGTTCAGTCTGTTTTCTAACTTTGCCTTTGATGTTCAGGGCTTCTAGCTTGTCATAAATGTAATCTTTTCACTTGTTTTTTCCAGTCTTTGTTGTCAGAGGGTTCACTGGAAGCATTTGACTTCTCCACTATCTTGGCCCTGCCTCTCTTGAGTTAGCATTTTTGATTGCCATGTTTTTCCTCCAGATTTGGCCCTGTTTGCAGCACTGACCCTGTTGAAAGTCAACTCACTCCAAAGATGAGGTCTATCGATATGGCAAGATGAAGAGGAAAATCATCCAGAGACCTTAAGGTCTGGTACTATGGATACCTGGGCCTGCGACATACCCACAAAGTTCTTGCAGAAGAAATGTAACTCCATTGTAGGTGTTCAGCGCCCCCTAGTATGGGCATGAGCAAAAAGGGGGTATGTGGACCCCGGTTGGCACAGTGATTAATAGGCCAGGTGCTAACCAAAAGGTTGGCATTTTGAATCCACCAGCCTCTTCTTGGAAACACAATGGGGCAGTTCTACTCTGTCCTATAAGGCCACTGTGAGTTGGAATAGCAATGAGTTTGGTTTTGGTTTGTGCTAGCAAACTTTTAAAACTGAGGCACTTGTCATAATAAAATGGCTGGCACAAGGTCTGAATCAAAATCCCATTTTGTTACAAGCTCCTGCTTCTGCGTTCTTGAGAATGTAACCTCGACTTCTTCCCATTCATACGCATATGGCCTTGGGCCTCTGGCTGGGTGGAACCAGGAGACCCTGGCCTCTCTGTCAATCATCTTGTTTAACTGACCTGGCTTTTGCCCCAAGCCACCCTTAGCAAATAAGAGTGAAGGTCAGGAATGTGACTGTAGGAGAATGAGTTTACTCAAGATGTTCCAGGAGGAAGTTAGTTGAAATAGAACTGCTGATGACATACCCACCTTTGGGGGGAATCTTGCAACCATCACATACTCCCCTTCCCCATTTTTGCTATAAAAGCACACTTCTCCGTCCGTATTTTGGAGCAACTTTTATTCTCTATAAGGTTGCGGTCCAATTTAAAAATTGTTTTTCTTCAATAAATCGCTTTACTTTTATTTTAACAGAGTACACGTTTTTACTCTTTGACACTTTATTTTTCTCTTCCTCCTCCCCCTCCTTCTTCATCCTTAACAAATCTGTATTTTCTAACTTTTTGTGCAATCAACATGTTACTTATGTAGTTAAAAATTTTTTTAAATTATGAACATTTTTCCATGTCAAATGGCTTCTAAAATAAGATTGTAGCATATTTAAAATTTTAATGACATAAAATGGGTATTTTATATTGTGAAAATAATCAAAACTCAAAAAGAATTAAAGCAAATAAGGAGACTTTTCTGTTCAGAAAAACAGGAGAGCCTGTTGTGGGCTAGTTACCGTGAGCTTTTAAGGAGAAAATAGAGGCAATACAAAGTAGAAAACCACTTGTCTAACCATGTTCCCTCTCCTTCCTGAGGCTTCTTGGTGGTCCTTGTGACTTGGCCAGCTCCCACAACAAAGATATCTCAATTACTCAGGAAAATCCAAAGGTTTAGAGTTTTGTCTCAGTAAACAAGGGCTAAAACCAGATTACTTCAGGTAAAGTTAAATTCTTTGCACAAGGTAAACTTCTCGAGGTCCATGGTATATTCAGTATTCTTTGCCAACACCATAATTCAAATGCATCAATTCTTCTTTGGTCTTTTTATTCATTGCCCAGCTTTCACATGCATATGAGGCGATTGAAAATACCATGGCTGGGTCAGGTGCAACTTAATCCTCAAGGTGACATCTTTGCTTTTTAACACTTTAAAGAGGTCTTTTGCAGCAGATTTGCCCAATGCAATGCATCATTTAATTTCTTGACTGCTGTTTCCATGTTCACTGGTTGTGGACTCAAGTAAAATGAAATCCTTTACAATTTCAATCTTTTATCTGTTTATCATGATGTTGCTTATTGGTCCAGTTGTGAGTATTTTTGTTTTCTTTATGTTGAGGTGTGATCCATACTGAAGGCAGTAGTAAGTGCTTCAAGTCCTCTTCACTTTCAGCAAGCAAGGTTGTATTATCTCTGCGTATCACAGGTGTTTAATGAGTCTTTCTCCTATCCTGTTGCTGCAGTCTTCTCAGATTATTTGCTCAGCATACAGATTGAATAAGTATGGTGAAAAAGTACAACCCTGATGCACACTTTTCCTGACTTTAAACCACAAAGTATCCCCTTGTTATGTTCCAAACAGCTGCGTCTTTGTACAGGTTCCACATGAGCACAATTAAGTGTTCTGGAATTCCCATTCTTTGCAATGCTATCCATAAATTGTTATGGTCCAGATAGTCAAATGCCTTTGCATAGTCAATAAAACGCAGGTAAACATCTTTCCGGTAATTCTCTGCTTTCAGCCAAGATCCATCTGACATCAGCAATGTTATCCCTCATTCCATGTCCTCTTCTGAATTCGGCTTGAATTTCTGGCGGTTCCCAGTTGATGTACTGCTGTAATCATTTTTGAATTATCTTCAGCATAATTTTACTTGCATGTGATATTAATGACATTGTTTGATAATTTCTGCATTGCATTGGATCACCCTTTTTTTTGGAATGGGCACGGATATGGATCTTTTCCAGTTGGTTGGCCGAGTAGCTGTCTTGCGAATTTCTTGGTATAGACAAGTGAACACTTCCAGCATTGAATCCGTTTGTTAAAACATCTCATCTGATATTTCACCAGTTCCTGGAGCCTTGTTTTTCACCAATGCCCTTAGTGCGACTTGGACTTCTTCCTTCAACACCATCAGTTCTTGATCATATGCTACCTTCTGAAATGTTTGAATGTCGACCAATTCTTTTTGGCTCAGCATCATAGCAATATGCAATCCACAACTGACAGAAGGGCAGTGGCTGTGTGTGAGATGCGTTGGTTGGGAATGGAACCCAGGTATACTGCATGGATAGAGAAGAATTCTACCACAGAACCACTAATGCCTCTCCCAGTAGCTTTATAGCTGGTTTTGTCTTTACCTGATACATGATACATGGCCAGATACACTTTTACTCTATCATTCTAAGCTATTTTTAACTTTCTCAGCTATAGCCCCCCATAGACATCCTGAACCAAATGATTTCATCATTTTTCTTTGCACTTTCCCTGACCCCGACTAATCATTCCCTTTATTTTTATTACTATTGTGCTGTCCCTGCCCCCTGGGCAAGAAGTCCATGTGGCAGAGGCTTGTCTGCCTCCTTCACAGGGGAACCCTCATACCCTTGGGATCAGAGGCGGCCCTCTGGGATGAAGTTGCCATTCCTAGAGGCTGGGTGGTGGGGGAAATCCTCCACCAGAGCTGTCCCCTCCAGGCTGTCCTCCTGGAGGTGGTCCGATCCAGAACCTCTGTCACTCGCTGCAGGGTTGGCAGACTGAGACGGAAAGGAGGCCCCGTCACACACACCCGCCATGGCTTCCCTGGAGATCTGGGCACTAGGTTCTGCAAAGATTGAGTCCTGATCCTTCCCACAGTGCCTCCTAGGAAACACATCCTTCTTCCTCCCACGCAGCCTTCCAGCACCAGACTGTCTTACTTTAAATTCATGAAGTACTTCCACAAAACAGATGCACTTCTCTGTATTTGTCTATGTCAAGAGTGATAAGTCAAGAGCAAACAGATTATCCTGAGAGAGCAAACCTCGGCAATTTGCCATAAAATAATTGCAATAAAAATCTTATTTGGAAATGATTAGAGGTGTTTTAAATGATTAGGTGTTTCACCACATCTTCACAAGTTGAGCTGGAAGAAGTCCAGTTAGAACGATCTTGTCTAGGATGAGGAGAATCAAAGTCAAGGTCACAAAGCCACTAGAGCTAACAGGTCCATTGTTTCTCCTGGAGGCTGGGAGCATGAGAATTTAAAAAAAAAAAAATTTTTTTTTGTTCCTCTTGGCAGAGTTTTTTATGTTTACTTTCCTATTCCTGAGGAGCAGCCACACACCCTCTGGTTTTGTGCCTCAAATGATAAAATTCCATTCCTTAACTTTTTGGCTTTGTCCCCTCCAGGAGGCCCTCAGCTTTCCGGTTGGTTGAGAAAAGTAGCATGTCTGATCTGAAGCCAGCTGGCCTCGCCTGCAGAGGGCGGGCAGAGAACTGCTGACTCTAGCGATCATGTGACCGCCCAGCTCCCTGTTCTGATCCCTGTCCTGGGCCAGGATCGGCACTTCCAGGGGCCCCTTCAGTGAGAAGCAGCACGTAGGCACTCCATTACTGACGAACCACCTCTGGAACAGCTGGGCGACACCAGTTGGAGCTTGCCAGAGGGTCCTCTTCCCCCCAGGCTTGGGCAGATCAGCTGGCCAGCCCTCTGCACTGGTCCAGGACAGAACGTCGCAGACCTCAAGGTATCTTGCCCAATCCCTACTTGTTCCCTCACCATCCCAGCCATCCCCTCCCTGAGAAAAGCAGCTCTACCCTTCCTTCCTCTGTTCTTTGGTCCGCCTTTCCCTTGACAACAGACCTTTCCCCTTTCTCTCTGCTGATTTAGCAGTGACACTGCTGGGCGTGGAAGATTAATCAGTGACAGGAAGCTGTCTTTTTCAAAGCAGTGACCAGCTGTGGTCAGCAGAGCCTCTACAAGGCCGGCACGGGAGTCTGCCCACTGCCGGCCCCCTGCTCCTGACATGAAGCACCTCGGGGTCCTCCTCTTCCTCCTGGGGGGCTTGGGGGCTCTCGCCGAGCGCTGTGGTGAGTAACCAGCTTACCCCATGCTCTTTCTTCCTGGGTCCTTAGGAGGGAGGACTATCTTATCCAATTCCTCATAACATATCTGGGGAAACTGAGGGCCAGAGGTGGGGGCAGGGGCTCCTCGGCCTCTTGGGGCTCCCACAGCAATTTGGGCTTAGTTGGACCTCAGCAGTTACCACCTTGTATTGAGATTAAGGGTATGTCTGACTCCCCAAGAGACAGACATCCCCCATCAATCCACTCATTCATTCACCGATTTGCTCAATGTGAAGTTATGGGGCCTTCTATCTGGCAGGCCTGTGTTAGGCTTTAGGGAAAGAGCAAAGTAGAAGACAGGTCCAATCCCTGTTCTCCTGGAGTGAAACCTGTTGCCATCGAGTCAATTCTGGCTGATAGCAACCTTGTATGACAGAGTAGAACTGCCCCATAGGGTTTCCAAGGAGCAGTGGGTAGATTTGAACTGCCAACCTTTTGGTTAGTAGCTGCAGCTCCCCATAGTTCTTAGCCACTGGGCCACCAGATCTACCTCCTGGAGTGAAGAGACAGACAAAAAAGTCAAGGAACAATTTGGTGCGCATTGGCAAGCCGTGGTGAGTGCCACAAAGGAAGCTGGCCAGGCTCGGAGGCAGAGATTCAGGAAGGGGCCAGGGAAGGATCTCTGAGAACCAGGCAACATGGGAACTGAACCCAGAGGAGGAGAAGGAGCCAGTGAGGAAAGAAGTGGGGACGGCATTCCAGGCAGAGTGGTGTGAATGTTCGGAAGGTTCGTGGGCTAGTGAATCTGAGAGAGGGGAGGAGGGCCATGGCAAATCTGAGGAGGGCAGGAGGGCCACAGAAAGGCACTTGGATTATATTCCATGCACAAGTGGCCTGGCTGCACCGGCTCTGTGGCCCCAGGAATGGGTGTGAGCAGCACCTTGAGGCACGTCCTTGCGTCTGAGCACACAGGCTCAGCCAGAAGCAGAAGGCAGGCCCCCTGCTCCCAGGCTGCACCACGTCCTCTTCTTCCTGCCCTCACACTCCCCGCAGGGTTACGAGGCTCTTTGTCTGTTTCAATCCCTGGAGAAAACCTGAGAGGTAGGGGAAGTCATCTCCAGATGTCAGTGACGCAGGAAAGGATGAGAGGGCTTCAGGGCCTGCTGAAGGGGGTCCAGCATTACCAGGGCTTTGCTGGACTCAGTTCTTGGAACTCCAGGCCGCAGCCCTTCTCAGGGCACCACTGGCACAGTCAGACTCCTGAGCCCTGGGCTCTTGGTTTCTGTCCAGGCAGACCCCAGGGGAGACCCAGTTTCTGCCACCCAGACCTTCCTCTCCTGCCTACCTGCCCGGCCCTGTCCTCATCCTCACTGGGCATGAACCTTCACAAAAGCCCCCTTCCTGTGGATCTGGAGCACCCTGGGCTGGGGTGTACCCCCGCCACTGTGGGCCCACTTAATCACTCTCGGCCTCATTCCCTCGCTTCCCTGCCTTCCCTCTCGTGTAGGGTGAGGATCCTTCTGCACCCTGCTTCACCTGCTTGAAGCTCTGTGCAGTCGCAGATTGACTGGGAATTGCTGCACTCACACTATTGCAAGGTGGGCTCCCTGTGCTTCTGAACCCCAATTCAGTCCCCAGCTGGCATTGCTGGGAGCCCTGGGAAGGGGAGGCCCCAGGCCACTTTTATTACCCCACGAATCTGCCCAAGGAGCCCTGGTGGCACAGTGGTTAAGCACTCAGCTGCTAACCAAGAGGTCGGCGGTTTGAACACCAGCCACTCCTTGGGAGAAAGATGTGCCAGTCTGCCTCCTTAAAGACTACAGCCTTGGGAAACCTATGGGGCTGTTCTGGTCTGTCATACAGGGTTATGAGTCAGAATGGTCATGGGTTTGGAATCTGCCCAGCTCCTTCTCAGGAGGTTGAACTACTGTTATCAGTGGTATCTCATCTTATCATATCAGATGCTGATTCACCTGGTGAGGGAGGTCAGGGCAGGGTAGGAGTAGGTCTCCCTCATCAGTTTAAAGAAAACCCAGACCAAACCAGTTGCTATCCAGTCAGTTCCACTCATGGTGACTCAATGTGTGTCAGAGTAGAGCAGTGCTCCACAGGGTTTTCAATGGTTAAGTTTTTGGGAAGTAGATTGTCAAGCTTTTCTTCTGAGGCACCTCTGGGTGGACTTGAACCTCCAAACTTTCAGCTATTAGCCAAGCACTTAACAGTTTACACCACTCAGGGAGGGAGAGGGAAAGAGAGATGCAAGGGACGTATGACCAGAGAGACAGGCAGAGAGGTACAGAGACTGAGACAGATCCAGAGAGAGAGAGAAAGAGAGAGAGAAATATGTCTAGAGATGGAGACAAACAGAGAGGTCCTGCGCGAAAGGGAGAAGAAAGCACTCCCAGTCTTTCTCAATACGTGGTGAGAAAACTGCCCTGTTCTCTGACTGGGGCCCACATAAAACCAAAAAACCAAACCCGTTCCTGGGGAGTTGATTTCAACTCCCTGGGTGATGCAAACGTTTTGCAATTGACTGCTTACCTAAAGGCCGATGGCAAGCATGGACCTGACTCCAAAGCCCCTGCTCCTTGGCACTCTGCAGAAGGTGCGTTCTACCTGTTTATAAAACCTTCAACCCACAGCCAGAAGGTGTTATGCATCAAACTTTAAAACTCTGCAGAACTCCAACTGCTGTCTGGGCTGTCTGGGGTATTTTCTCTGTGCACTTCTCAAAATCATATTTTTCCTGCCATGTCTGTTTAAGCAAAGAGGACCTGAGACAGTGAGGTGAGTTGTAAGGAGCTCTTACAGTCTGCAACACACCCAGCAGCACCACCGAAGAAAGCCCGGGTGATCTGCTTCTGTAAAGGCTACAGCCAAGAAAGCCCGGTGGACAGTTCTATTCTGTGACATACGGAGTTGCCATGAGTTTGGTCCACATAGCCAAGAATCATTCAGGGTTTTCATGACAGTCCGTGATCACCTTGTAGCAAAAGATACCTGTGGCTTTTGGGAAAACAGGCCTGAGGTGGTGGGACTCAAACCCAGAGACGGGCTAAGAGCCAGGAACACTGGTCCTTGTGTCTGAGGCTCAGGAGGCAGGTGAGCCACCCTGTGCGGCAGTTCCTTGGCTTGGCCTCCCAGGAGGGGGGCCTGCCCAGCACCCTGGGACTTGGCAGAATGGAGGACACCTTCCGGCAGCTGGAGCTGGCAGCGACTGCGTGACAGGGAGTGGGGATGGAAAGAATGGGGCTGGATAGTCTAAAGTATCTTCCTCAGGAAACATCCCTGAAGCCTCTGCTTCTAACACATTTCTTTATATTAGTTTCATGCTTAAAGTAAATCCCAAAGGCCAAAGATAAGTGGTTGCAGACTGTAAGAGCTTCCTTACAATGCACCTCACTATCTCAGGTCCTCTTTGCTTAAACAGACATGGCAGGAAAAACATGATTTTGAGAAGGGCACAGAGAAAATTCCCCCAGACAGCAGTTGGAGTTCTGCAGAGTTTTAAAGTTTGATGTATAACACCTTCTGGCTGTGGGTTGAAGTTTTTGTAAACAGGTAGAACACACCTTCTGCAGAGTGCCAAGGAGCGGGGGCTTTGGAGTCAGGTCCATGCTTGCCTCTGCAACCTCATGTAAGACACGATATAACTTCAAACCTTTGTTCCCTCTTTTGTGCAAAGCAATGCCCACATCACGGGGTGGCATGAGGACCAAGTGAGAACACCACAATGTGGGGGCACACAGCATGGCTTGGCCTCCAGTCTCTCTGTCACTCCTGATGGGTGGAGCTGGTTGCCTGGCAACAGCCATCTGAGGGCTGGTGTTACCTCTTCCTGTTCCACTTCTGCTGTCTTGGGGTACCTCTCCCCCGCTTTCCCACTGCTTTTCAGAATGGTCAGGCAGTACAGTATTTCCCCAGGCAAGTATGTGTGCCGGGGGGATGCCTGGTGGAGGTGGGGGTAGGACGTTCATTCCCTGGGGAAGTTCCTTGTAAGGTAAAAGCATTTCCTTGTTGATGGCTGGCCCTGTGGCCTCACTTGTCCTGTTCTCTTTTTTAAGAAATACCAGAGGTGGACAGCAAGCTGGTGGAGAAGCTGGGCCAGCGCCTCTTGCCCTGGATGGAGCAGCTATCCCTGGAGCAGCTGAACCCCAGCATCTATGTGGGCCTGCGCCTCTCCAGCCTGAAGGCCGAGGCCAAGGAGGCCCTCTACCTGCACAGCCTCAAGCTCCACTACCAGCAAAGCCTCCTGGGGTACTGTCATGCTGCTCTCTCTGCTCCTTTCCCCATGTCTTTCTTTGCGTCCTAAGCTATAGGAGATCTGATACTGTTCCAGGCCTGTCACTGCTTTGTCGGGAGACCTTAGGCATTTTGTGTCCTCTGGGCCTTCCTCCATCCAAAGTTGGTTGGACTAGACCAGAGGTGCCAATCCAAGGCCCACGTGCTGCTAGTGTACCCTCCTGTGCCTGGGCAGACATCACTAATCCATGACTTCACTCTTTCCTACTGAGCCCAGAAGCATCAGGTGACTCTGCGCTCCCTTCCCAGGCGGCGGCGAGGGAAGTTTTGTTCTGAAATTCAGGGAAGAAGTTTGAATGAGCTGAAGCAGCTTCAGGGCACCTCCTGCTTGGAGCCAGGCACCAGTGCCTAGGGCAGGGAAAAGAAAGAAATGGGAGAGCTTGTGGGTGAAGTGTGACCAGACCTATGGGGCAGGCTTAGGTCATCGGATGGGGGAGGCCTCAGAATTTGTCCTGGAGCCTTCATTTTATGAAACATTTGTAGCTTATACCTTGTAATTAGGGTAGTGGACTACGTCTACTTTTGAAGGTTCTAACTATGATGTTTTCCACTTTGAAATATTAGGGTGCACTCCCGGGCTTACAGGGCAGCTCTTTCTCATGGTAGTGGTATTAACTGGCCTCATCCTAGGTCTGCCTCCAGCAATGGTGATGACAACAGTGACTTCCAGGCTAAGCCCTCCATGGGCCAGCTGGCCCTCTACCTGCTTGCTCTCAGAGCCAACTGCGAGTTCGTTGGGGGCCACAAGGGGGACAGGCTGGTCTCACAGCTCAAGAGGTTCCTGGAGGATGAGAAGATGGCCATTGGTGAGGAGACACTGTCTGCTGGGCCAAGGAGCCACTGGGAAGGCTCATTGGGCAACAGTCTCTGGAGAAGTATCTACCACACACCTGGCCTGTGCTGCTCTGAGTGCCAGCCTCAGACAGCCAGCGCCCAGGGTTGGCTCCATGTGGAGACCCGGCAAGCATCTCAAACCTAACATACCACAACTTGGAGTTTTCTCCCAAGGCCCCTTCCCCCACTTCCTTTCTGCCTGTCTTACTATCAACCCAGAGGCTCCAGCCTGCCCCAGGAGCCTAAATCCATCCTTTCTCGCATCCCCCATATGCACTCCAGGGGCAAGTCTGGCTGCCCAGCCACCAACATAGACATGCCTCTACCCACCTTCTGCACCAATTGCACAACCTCTTTACCAGTCCCTCTGCTTCCTTTGCAGCCTCCCTGCACAACAGCCAGAGTGAGAATTTTTTTTTTTTTTAGTGGTAGAAACTTCTTTTTATTAATATAATTTCATGGCTTTTTGCAGTAAAAAAAAAAACAGTAGTGGAAATTTTAGCATTTCTGATTACTGTTGATCACCGAGTTTCATATTTCCTTTTTATTTTCTAATGTTAGGTGTGGAATATCAGGTTTAATCATCTTTTTCAGAAAGTGTGAAATTATAATAATATTTCTTCTCATTGTAATAGTACTATTCACATTATAAAGCACATCAACATAATTTGTTTCATTAGAATTTTGATAATCACCAAAACCCCAAGAGCTTGTTAACTACTAGTCTTTTTTCTGGTTTAAAAAGAAAAATGCTCTTTAGGTGAAAGTTTGCAGTGCAAACTAGTTTCTCATTCAAAAATTTATACACAAATTATTTGGTGACATCGGTTACAATTTCTGCAATATGTCATACCACTCATCCTCTTTCCCTTTCCACCCCAGGTTCCCTATGTCCATTTTTCCTGTCCCTTCCTGCCTTCTTGTCTTTGCTTTTGGATGGGTGTTGCCCATTTGGTCTCGTTTACTTGATTGAACTAAGAAGCACGTTCTTCACATGTGTTATTGTTTGTTATATAGGCCTGTCTAACCTTTGGCTGAAAGGTGAACTTCAGGAGTGGCTTCAGTTCTGAGTTAGCAGGGTATCTGGGGCAAAGTAAGCATTTTAAATATTAAGTGTGTCCTTATCAGTCACCATTTAAGCCCTGTGCAGGCTCATGGCTCTTTTCACAGCCTGCAAGCCTTTGTCTCCCCTCCAGGCTCTGCTTACCACTCTCCCGCCCCTCCATGGGCCTCTCCCATTCCACCGGCCTGCTCCCAGCTACAAACCAGGCTCCTCCCCCCAGTGTCTTCATCTGTGTTCCCTCTGCTTGCAATGATTTCCCTCTCCTTCTGCTCACTCCTGCACCATTTTTAGTTCTCTCCTCCCCTCCAGAGCACGTCACTTCCATAGGGAATCCTGTTCTGACTCACTAGGTAGTCAAATACCACAGGCCATGGTCTGCATTTCCTTATAATTGCGCTCTCACGAGTATGGGTTGTCTTACTGTCAGAGCTCCCAGTCTGTCTACCCAGTGCCTGCTCTGTCCTCGCTGGCCCAGCCCTGACAGATAGGGGGGCCTCATGAAAGTGGGGTGAGGTAGTGAAGGCATGAAGGCTCCCACAACCCAAAGGAGGGTGCTGGAAAGTGCGGGCAGTGGGGGCCCGTGTGCTGAAAGGCAGGGAGCTGGGTCAGGGAGAGAAGCAACCCCTCAGGCCGGGTGTGACACCCTGCCCTGTGATTTTCTCCCTCACAGGGCATGATCACAAAGGCCAACCCCACACCAGCTACTACCAGTATGGCTTGGCTATTCTGGCCCTGTGTGTCCACCAGAAGCGGGTCCATGACAGTGTGGTGGGCAAGCTCCTGCATGCTGTGGAGCACGACCATCTTCTGCACCAGGGCCATCTCTCTGTGGGTGAGTGGCTGACCCTTGGGCCAGGTGGGCACTCACCACTTCCCACCCCAACCCTGGCCACCCCTTTACCTTTCCTTGGGACCTCATGTCATCTAGAAGCGAAACGGCCAGTCACAGGCCGGGTGTGGTGCAGTGGCTAAGAGCCAACTTGGGAGCTGGGCCAGGATCCTGACCAGGTCATCCCACATTCATTGTAGGACCCAGGGCAAATCGAGGGGCCTTTCTGATTCAGCTTCTCCTTCTATAAGATAACCTCCCAGCAGCATCTTGATAAAGGAACCCTGGTAGTATAGTGGGTAAGTGGTTAAGTGCTACGGCTGCTAACCAAGAGGTTGGCAGTTCGAAGCCCCCAGGTGCTCCTTGGAAACTCTATGGGCAGTTCTACTCTGTCCTATAGGGTCACTATGAGTCTGACTCGATAGCAACAGGTTTGGTTTTTGGTTTTATAAGTAAAGGGTGAGGCAGTGGTTGTTCAGTGTAGAATTCTTGCCTTCCATGCAGGACACACCGGTTCAATTCCTGGACAACGCACCTCATGTGCAACCCAACCCATCTGTCAGTGGGGGCTTGCATGTTGTTATGATGCTGAACAGGTTTCAGTGGGGCGTCTAGACTAAGACAGACTAGGAAGAAAGGCCTGGTGATCTAATTTTGAAAATCAGTCAACGAAAACCCTATGGATCACAATGGTTCGTTCTGCAACTGATCACGGGGATGGCATGAGACTGGGCAGTGTTTCGTTCTGTTGTGAGTGGGGTCACCATGAGTCAGGGGCAAACTTGATGGCAGCTAATAACAACAGCATAAGTAAAGGGCTTAGCATAGTGTCTGACATGGAGAAAGTTCTGGGTACACAGTTATGAGCACATTACTTATGAGCTAGGAAGTCTGAGTTCTGGATTTTGCATCTGCTTCCTAACTGCGTGACCTTGGGTCTCCATTTCTGTTTCTTGTCATTGTGACTCAAGGTGTCTCCTAGGCCTTTCATTCTGTGAGTGAGTGTGGACCTCACATAAGGTGGGGAAAGAATAAAGTAGGTTAGGGGAAGGTAGGTGCTCAGAGAAAAAGTACCAACGTCTCTGCCATCAGGGAGCTTGTTCTTCATCAGAGACTTGTATAAAACCACTGTGGACATATTAAAATCCCCTGGAGGCCTTTAAAAACCCCAGTACCCAGACAGCACCCTGTGCCTGTTCAATCAGACCATCTGGGGTAGATCCTGAAATCAGTAAGTTGTAAAACTCTACAAGTGATTCCAGTGTGCAGCTAGGTTCGAGAATTAGTGGTGTGGGATAAAGTCCTCTTGCGCCTCCCTAATCTCTAACCCCCAGGCAGTAGGCAGTGGTAGGGTGACCAGCCATCTTGATTTGCTCAGAATTGAGGGGCTTCTTGGGACACAGGATGTTCAGTGCCCAAACTGGGAAAGTCCTGGGCAAACTGGGCTGAGATGGCCACCCTAGCTGGTAAAGGATTTCTAAAATACTCATCTGACCATGCTGCTCTCCTTCTTCAAATCCTCCGTTGCCCCCAAAGGCCCTACCTGACCTCGCTCTACTTGGCTTGTGGCTGACCACATGTCCTGTCCCTGCAGACACGGTGGCAATGGCAGGCTTGGCCTTTACCTGTCTGAAACGCTCCAACCTCAACCCCCAGCAGAGAGAACGGATTGTCCTGGCCATCAAGACAGTGCGGGAGAAGGTCCTGAGGTCCCAGACACCTAAGGGCCACTTTGGGAATGTCTACAGCACCCCACTGGCACTGCAGGTGGGAAAGAGGCTCTGGAGCCCTGGTCCACCCAGGGTGCCAATGTGGAGTGGGCTGGTCAGGTACTGGAAGACCCCACTCCTCCCTGCTGGCTGACCAGTCGCCTCTCTCTTTTCCCCACTCTGTCACAGTTGCTGATGACCTCCTCCATGCCCGGGGTGGGGCTGGGCACAGTGTGCCGCAAGGCAAGGGCTGCCCTGCTGGCCAGCCTGCAGGATGGGGCCTTCCAGAATGTTCTCATGATTTCCCAGCTGCTACCTGCTCTGAACCACAAAAGCTATGTGGATCTCATCTCCCCAGACTGCCTGGCGCCAAGAGGTAGCAGAGCTTTTCATGAAAGTCCAGCTTTTCTCAGAACAGCAGTTGAAGTTTGCCACCCCAGTGAGAGGAGGTTGCTTGGTCCTGACTGGCCAAATCAACAAGGGTTTACATGTGTACAAAAATGCACTGGGAGCTAAGCTGTGGCCACTACTTCTAGAAGCTCACAGCATGGACAGGGAAGCAGAGAGCTCTGAGCTGGCCAAGACCATGAATCTCTAGCCCCTTGTGTGGTACCCAGCACAGAAGTGTTTGAGTGAACGAAAGAAGGAAGGAAGCAGGGAATGGGGGGTGTCTCAGTTTTCTAGTACTGCTGTAACACAGATATTGCAAGTGGGTGGCTTTAAAGAACAGGAATTTATTTTTGGAGGCTAGAAGTCCAAATCAGGGTATTGGCCCTAGGGCAGGGTCCTTCCTTGTTGGTAGGCCCAAAAGTTTCTTGGTGTTCCTTGGAATCTGTCTTCCCTCTACGAGTGTGTCTGTATCTATTTTGGTCTTTTTATAAGACACCATTCAGAAGTGATTAGGTTTAGGACCCAACCTACTCCAGTATGACCTCATTAACATAACAAAGAAAATCACTATTTCCAAACGCGGTCATATTTACAAGTACAGGGGCTAGGACTTCCACATTTCTTTTGGGGTTACACATTTCAATCCATAACAGGGAGAGGCATATTTGGTGAACTCTGATGCAACATGTTTAGCCCCAATTAGCATCTGGGAGGGAATTTGAGGAGGCAAGAGGGATTTTCCAGTGGAGAAGGGAGAAGGAGAGACAGAGCAGGGAGTAAGCAGCAAGAACAAACACACAGGGGTGTATAAGACTGGAGTTGAGGGGAAACAGTCTTGCTAAAGAGTAGGGTCTTGGAGAATGAGTGGGCGGTAGGCAGAAGAATGAAAAGGAAAGGGAACTCTCAGAGACAAGTGATATGAACAAATGCATGTTCTATAAAGAGGCCTGCAAGGGGGAGGGTGCTACATGGCAGATAGACGGAAGGGGGATACTGGAGACAGAGAAACCAGTGAAGGACTGGAACTTGGCATGGTGGAATGTGGGGCTGAGGGACAGAGGAGGCTGGGATGGCAGCTTAGTTTGGGGTTGCATAGGTCGTGGTGGTGACTGAGATGGAGATATGGGGACGAAGAAGGTCCATATTGGGTACTATGTCATTCAGGGTGGAAAGGAAGGCTAACCTCCAGTGTCCAGCCTCATACCAGCTGCCCTTTCTCTCTCCCTGGCATAGCCATGTTGGAAGCAGGTACTGAGACCTCTTCACAGACCCAAGCCCCAGAGGACATTAGGGTCATACTGAAGGTCTCCAGCGTCTTGCCACCATACAAGCACTCCATCCCTGTACCTGCTGGGTCCTCCTTGGAGGATGTTCTGAAGAAGGCCCAGAAACTAGGAGGATTCAGGTGAGACCCCACACTGGCCCCTCACCCCACCTGTCCCTGCACCTCTGAAACTGAGTCATGGGTGGGGGGACAGAGGATGGAGGAGAGGCTTCCCTTGGGAGAGGCACGGGGCCAGGTTCTCCACTCCCAATGTGCCCCCATGCTGCAGGGGAACTAGGGAGCCATGGGCCAGCCAGCACTGTCATTGAGGGAGCAGGCCTGGGAGAACCAGCTCCTACATTGGAATCTCAGCTCTGCCGCTCTTCAACTCAGGGCCCGAAGCAAGTACTTAACTGTAACTCAGTAACACCAATTGTGCTCTCCTCACAGGGCCGATGTGGGAGTCCAAGATGTATATATGTGTCCATATGTATGAGTATACCAAAAAAACCCAAACCAGACCTGTTGCCATCGAGTCAACTCTGACTCATAGTGACCCTGTAAGACAGAGTAGAACTGCCACATAGGGTTTCCAAGGAGTGCCTGGTGGATTCAAACTGCCAATCTTTTGGTTAGCAGCAGCAGTTCTTAACCAATACGCCACCAGGGTATATATGGATATGTGTGGATACAGGTATGGATATACATATATGTTTGGATATGCGTGTGTGTGGATATATACACACATGTGTATATAAATGTGAGGGCGTGCTGGTGGCGCAGGGGTCAAGCACTCAGCTTTTAACCAAAAGGTCAGCGGTTTGAGCTCACCAGCCACTCTGAGGGAGAAAGACAAAGCAGTCTGCTTCCTTAAAGATTTACAGCGTTGGAAACCCTATGGGGCAGTTCTGATCTGTCCTATAGGGTAGCTGTGAGTCAGAATTGACTCCATGACAGTGAGTTTTGGGGTTCGTTTTATATGGATATGTGTGGGTATGCATATATGTGTGTATATATAGGTATGCATATATGTGTGTACATGGATATGTGTGCGTATATGTGTAGGTGTACATATATGTGTGTACATGGATATGTGTGGATATATGTATGGGTGTACATATATGTGAGTACATGGATATGTGTGGGTATACATATATGTGTGTACATGGTTATGTGTGGGTGCACATATATGTGTGTACATGGATATGTGTGGGTGTACATATATGTGTGTACATGGATATGTGTGGGTGCACATATATGTGTGTACATGGATATGTGTGGATATATGTGTGGGTGTACATATATGGGTGTACATGGATATGTGGATATATGTGTGGGTATATGTGTGTACATGGATATGTGTGGGTGTACATATATGTGTGTACATGAATGTGTGTGAATATACATGTATATGTGCATATGAATATGCACGGCTATGTGAGAGTCCAGGAGTTAGGGCATGTAGTGTATGTGGCACATGCATTTTATACATGCCAAGTCTGGCACATAGTAGGCACTCAATACAGGTTAGCCTTTATGGTAATGATAAGATTTTATTATCAAATAATCTTGGTCCAATCCCTGTTATTAATTACCCTGGGCGAGCCCTCTGTAAAATGTGGCAGTTGGACAACGTCCTAAACTTGCTTCTCATCCCTAGATTTGATGAGCCTGAGGATGAGCCAGTCTGGAGTGTTGTTCTATGCCAGCTCCTGTCTGCATATCCATACATCCACACACCTGTAACATACATATCCACACATCTATATCATACATAGCCATACATACACACATCTGTAACATACATATCCACACATCTATATCATACATATCCATACATGCACACATCTGTAACATACATATCCACACATACACACATCTGTAACATACATATCCACACATACACACACATCTGCAACATGCATATCCACACATCCACATCTGTAACATACATATCCATACATCCACACATCTGCAACATACATATCCATACATACACACATCCATAACATACACATCCATACATACACACGTCCATACATACACATGTTCATAATACCCATACATGCATGTATATCCATACATATCCATATGTGCATACATACACATGCAAATAGACACAAACACATACACACATGTCCACACAATATACATATCCATATACACACATATGCGCGTCCAAGCATGCATATCCATACATATCCATACACACATGTCCACGCACATACATATCCATGCATGTATGTATTTATACATTATATGACCATGGATATCATATATATATAATTATATATATAATATATATAATTTTATCATATAATTATTAATATAATATATATAAATATACAGAAATAAGATGGTTGTCTTATGTTATGAATGGGGAATCTGGCCCAGAGAAGTTGCAAACATTTCCCCAGACCCCAGACTTCCCCCTAAAATGTTGTGACCCAGTCCGAGAGGGCTCCAATTTCCGTCTCCAACCTGAATCCCCAGAGACCAGCCTTCTGCAGTCAGGGAGGACCTACAGCTGGCACCTTGGGGTTGCCTGGGGCAGGGTACCTCAAACTGGAGAGGTGCAAAGATCCCCCTTTAAAAGACAAAAACTCAGGGCAGTGGTGGTTCAGTGGTAGATTCTCGCCCTCTGTGCGGGAGACCTGGGTCAATACAACTTAGACATGTACTGATACAGCTACTAAATATAAAATTCTGTCTCTTTCTAGCTCACTGTTGTTGTTAAGTGCTGTCGAGTCGATTCCCACTCATAGCGACCCCAGGTGACAGGATAGAACTGCCCCAGACGGTTTTCTAGGCTGTAATCTTACAAGAGAGTAGATTGCCAAGTCTTTCTCCAGTTTCTAAGTTCAAAGACAAGCTATAAATCCTAAATGACTTTGCAAATTCAATACAAAGTAAACTATAAAAGCAAGAAAATGCAAATAAAGAGTACCTGCTGAGATTCAGGCACACTGCCAAGTGCAGCGTGAAAATTCAACTCAGCACCTCCCTCTGTCTGAACTGCCAAAAAGCCTGAGCTTGTCCAGACCTTTATTTACTATGAAGCCACCTCCATTCCCATTAGCCTGCAGTGCTGGGCAGCAACACAGTTAAAGACAGCAACACTCACTGAAAGCCCTTGGCTGGGCTCGTTGTCACAGCAGGCACTGAGTTACCCAGATCTGCTGATAACCATTTGTGGTTTTTAGCATCAAATGGAAAAAAAAAAAAAACAGAATTTAACATTTTCATTCAGAGCTTGAGGACCTCCGAGAAGACATCCATGGATCCTAATTTGAGAAATAACCCTCTCATTATTGGCGGCGGATGCCTGAAAGGGGGGTGATTAGGTTCACCTGCCAGGCAGGAAAGCCAAGATTGAGGCACATAAATTCACAGCAGAGGAAGCTAGATTGCAGAGAGAAGGAGAGAGAGGGAGAGTGAGAGAATCGAACTGAGAGAAAGAGAGATGTGCAGAGAGAAGTGGCTTCAAGCAGCCACACAGCTCCAAAATTAGGGAACAACCTAGAAACTTCTCTTTCCCTATGTCACCTAGTGGGTTTCTGTTTCTTAAAACTAAAAAAATCCCTGGCCCTAAGACCAAAGTCACTGATAAGCCTTTTGGAGAGACAAAGGATATGATCCATAGAGTTTTAAAAGGATCCTTTTGGCAGTGGGGTGCCTGGGTGAGTCTGCTGACCTAAGGGATGGTGATTCGAACCCATCCAGCAGCTCTGTGGAAGAAAGGCCTGGCGATCTGCTTCCGTAAAGATTACAGCCAAGAAAACCCTATGGGGCAGCTGTACGCTGTAACTCATGGAGTCACCATGAGTTGGAATTGACTCGATGGCAATGGGTTGTCTTTGGCAGTGGTGTCCAGAAGGGCAAAGTTTGAGGTGAGAAGTTCAGGGAGGTGGAGTGTGAGTCAGGAGTTCCTTGGTTACAAGGGCCAGAAATCTAACTTAAACCTTCTCCGGCAATGGGGAGCATGGGGTTTGTAGAATCAGAGGAAGACTGGGCAGAAACTTCCAGAACCAGTGGCCCAGCGCCACCACTAGGTGGCTGCCTTTGTCTCCCATGCCCCAGCTTCTCTCTGCATGCTGGCTTCACCCTGTCTCGTGACACACTGGCATCTTCTAGGTGATGCCAGCAGCTTTTGTTTCTTACCTCCTACAACATCCATCCCAAAGAAGGGACAACTGCTGAGTTGATAACATAATAGGTATCCCTTCCTGCAGGCCATGGTCATGGTCAGCAAGAGGAGAAGCCTGAGCAGGTAGTGTCAGTGGGGCTGGAGAGGAGGAGGTTGAGGTCAGTCCCATATGGGGTGGCCCAGGAAGGGTTGGGTTATTGCTGACCCTGAGGGTGACAGCAGAACTTTGCTGGTCGGGGTGAGTTTCACTTCTCTCCTTGGACTGATGTGACCAACAGTCATCTGTTCTTTGTTTCACCTTTTCCTTTGGTAGGTATAGGACACAGGCCTCATTGTCGGGCCCCTACCTGATCTCTGTGATGGGGACAGAGGCTGGAGTACGGGAGTTCTGGCAACTTCTCCAAGCCCCTGACACCCCCTTGCTGCAAGGTGAGTCTGGTGGCCTGCTACCCTTGGACATGTCCCTAACCTAGCCCCTGCCTCAGCGGCCAGGCTTTGCCCAACTCACCCTAGCTTTTCCTGAACTTTTCTGGATTTTGGCTTCATGAAATCATCGATGCTCAAGCCTGGGTGTAATTTTTCAAACTGAATTCTTGGAATTTTTATGTAAGTCATTATGGAAACTCTAGAAAGTCAGATAGGCAAAAAATAATAATAGTAAAATAAAATTTAAATCACCCATAATTCACTACCCAGAAATAACTGCTTTTAACTTTTTGGTGTATTTTCTTCTATATAATTTATTAAATAATAATAAAAAAATTAAATATGTAAGTTTATTTGCTTTTTCATAAAAACAGACCCATGCTATAATCAGTGCTATCAAATAGAAATGTACTGTGAGCTACATAACTAATTTTGGATTTTCTAGAAGCTATGGAAAAAAAAAAAAAAAACCCCAAGGTGAAATTAATGGTGTATCTTATCCAAAATATTATCATTTTAACATGCAATCAATATAAAATTATTGATAAAGTATTTTACCTTTTTTTTTCCCCTAAGATTTCAAGTATTCAATAGCCACATGTAGCTTGGGGCTATCATATTGGACAGTGCAGCTCCATATACTATTTTGCATTTTTTTCACTCTTAATAGATTATAGACATTTTTCAATGTTGGTATATATGTAGACCTTCCTCGCTCTTTGTAATAACCATACAGAATATATTATCCATTAGGTAAGTTGGACAGCAAGTAAGAGGAAACACAATGCAAATGACTTCGACAATAAGGACATCCATTGGCTGATGTGACTGGAAGTTCAGAGGTAGAAGGGGCTTCAGAGTTGACGTAACACGGCTTCCAACCACACTTCTCTGTGATTTCTTTGGCTCTGTCCTCTCTTTGTTGGCTTTATCCTTCAGAGACTGTTTCTTTCTGGGGCTCTTCCCTTTTAAGACTGAGGAAACTTGTCCCTGAATCCCCCAGCAAACTTCTGACATCTCAGGGGACACATGTCCATTCCTGGATTCATTCCTGTTACTAGGCGATTGCTCAGGTTCCGAACCCACCAGTAACTAGGTGGATAGGATCACCACGACTGGCTCAGACCAATCAGGGCCTTTGCCTGGTGTTGAGCGGCTGCACAATGGAGGTGCAAAGTGGGTTGGATGGGCCACAGGTGGATCAACTCTTGGTGGACCTTCAGGGTGTTTCAGGTTTTAACTCTTATGCCCCATGCTGTGATGAGCATCCTGTGAGTCAGCCCAGTTTTTAAAGTTCTTCCTACCCTACTCTTGTTGTTACTTAAGATCCTTTTACAACAATCATCCTGGAAATTTTATCAGGCACTTACCATGTGCCAGGCATTGTGCCAAGTGCTTTGTAGGAGGTGGGACTTTTTGGGGGAGCCCACTAAAAGCATTCTTCTTCCTTGCCTGGGTCTGAAAACAAATGGAGAAAGAAAACAAAGGGGTGGCAGGTGGTGACCCCCAAAGATAGCCTTTACTACTGATAAAGGCTGGACTGGAGAAGGGCCCTTAGGGTAAGAGCCAGGTGGACCAAGCCCTGAGTTCTTCCTCTACCACCACTTCTGCCACTCCCAAGGGTAAGAAGGGAGTGTCCGGGCTGCACATGCCTGGTTTATTCTTCCCAAATTAACCAGTTGCAGAAGCCATGCTTCTAATTTCCCAGGGATGAAGGGTTACAGCAATCAAGTTCCTGCCATTGAAAGCAAACATCCCTGACATATGGGTTCACTCAGGGGATCCTTCCAACGACCCCACAGGTTGTTGATATTATTATTACCCTTATTTCACAAATGAGAAACCTGGAACTTACAGGGGTTAAATAACTTACCTAAAGTCACACCTCTAGTGAGTGGCAGAGCTGGGGCTTGGGCCCAGGTGGACACATGAGCCTAGGCTCTCTCTAGTGAGCTGAAGGCTGGCTCCTGGGAGAGTTCACCCGTGGTCCTGGTTCTCCCTCAGGACCACATTGAGCAAGTCCCTCTTCTTAATGGCCTTTTGGATACTATGAAGACAGTGACTTGCCTATCAGTGACCTGTGTTTGTTATCTACTATGTTGTCCAGTATCTCCACTCTCTGGGGCTTCCCCACTGTAAAGTGAGCATGAGGGTCTTATTAACCCCTGAGGATACAACTGAGTTCAATCTGCAAACTGGCTCTGGACAGCACCCCGCTTACCACCACCCAGAGTGTATCTTACAGACGGTGGCCTCAGGGTGGGGGGGCCCTAGAAGATGAGGTTGGAGGCGAATACTCTGGCCTGTTAACCTCCCACACTGGGCCCATTATGTTTCTGCAGGTATTGCTGACTACAGACCCAAGGATGGAGAAACCATTGAGTTGAGGCTGGTTAGCTGGTAGCCCCTGGGCTC
Source organism: Loxodonta africana (assembly GCF_030014295.1). Taxonomy (NCBI): domain Eukaryota; kingdom Metazoa; phylum Chordata; class Mammalia; order Proboscidea; family Elephantidae; genus Loxodonta; species Loxodonta africana. Next base: position 25,647,572 of record NC_087360.1, on the reverse strand, counting down.
ACTCACCCCAGCAACTCTGTGCACCCCTGGGTCTTTGCCCTTCCTCCAGATGTCCCTGTAACAGGCACTGCCTGACCCTCTGCCATCTCCTGTGCACTTGGAGCAATGTACCCTGGATCACCCCAACCAGCACCCCTGCAAGGGTCCTAAGCCAAGACCTCCTGGAGCAGAGAGCCAAGCACCTTTCTCCAGAAGTCTCTGAGCTTGGGTCCGGCCCAGTTTGGCATTCCAGAAAGGTCATCATGGTCCATGGTCCAAAGGGCATGAAGAGTCTCAGCCTTCTCTGGCAGGAGAAGTCACAGGACAACTGCTGGGGTCGTGAGTAACACATGCTCTGGGATGGTGGTCCTGCAGGAGGCCTCTGCAGTGGCTGCAGCTCTTACCCCAGCACTCTGCTTTTGGCCTGGGTGGCACTCCAGAACTGCTGTGGCATATAAACTGGCCAGGACCGCACAGGTTGCTCAGTGCCTGCCTCCTAAATAATTAAAGCATCGATTGCCTGTGCACCTGCTGCTGTGTCCTGGTGCTTCATGCTGGTGAGTGCACGGCCCAGAAGAGAGAAGGGGAGATAGCCCCTAGAGAAGCGTGGACAAGAGGGCGGGTGCGTGTTCTCTGGGGCACTGAGGGAGTGATGATGGCGGTGGAGGTGGTGGCAGAACAGGCACGGTGCTGGGTGACTTTCTTGCACAACTCTGTGAGGTGGTTGGTATTTTTGTCTTCATTCCTGCTTTACTGATAAGAAAACTGATGCTCAAAGAGGGAAGATGGCTCACCCTAGGTCACAGACCAGGTTGTGGCTCTGAGGGAGACTGTGTCTGGTGGGGACATGAGCACTGGGTAGGGAGTCGGACAGATCTGGCCTGGGGGAGCCTCCTGGCTCTCCACTCAAACACCTGAAATTGGGGGCTGCAATGACTATTACAACCCACTGGTACAGCCCAGATTCAAACGGAGGCGCAGGACTCTGGGGCTGGGCTCTCACTCCTGCTTTGCCCCAAGCCACAGTCAGGGCACTTCCCCCTTGGCATCCAGGGTGCCGGGGATCCTGCCTCTCAGTGGCAGGAGGTAAGGTTCAGGCCAGGAAGGCACCCTCCCAGGACCTCACCCCCCGCCCTGCTCCCATGTTAAGAAGGGCACCTGCCGTCAGAGGGGCCTCTGGTATACAGCACATGAGGTTAAGGTCCAGGTGCTTGAGAAGACACGGTGATACACATGGAGTCCTTGAAGTCAAACATTAAACATGTGCTTCTTCCATAAACAAACAAAAAAACCAAACTCATCGCCATCAAGTCAATTCTGACTTATAGCGACCCTACAGGATAGAGTAGAACTGCCCCACGGGGTTTCAAGGAGCGCCTGGTGGATTTGAACTGCCGACCTTTTGGTTAGCAGCTGTAGTAGCACTTAACCACAGTGCCACTAGGGTTTCTGCCTCTTCCGTACAGCATCAATTTCAAATATTTACGGTCTTGGGAAGGTAGGGGAAGTAGGCGATTTAAGACATTCTTTTATGTTGAAACAAACATGGAAATATCTGGAATCTGAGGGCAAAACCAGCCTTCATTTTTAAGGTCAAATGTCTGCACCCAGGGCCCTGCACTTGCCCATCCTTAATCATGGTGAGACCTGCCCTTTAACAGCCCCATTGCAGAGGGCTGGAGGCTCAGAGAAGTCAGCGACTCGCCTCAGGTCATGCAGCCTGTGGGTGGCAGAGTGGAGACACTCACTGAGTTGTCCCACCCCAGGGCTTGGCGTTTGCCACTGCACTGCCCTGCCTCCCTCTCCCGGAGACACCAACTGAGGAAGGCCACCAGCCCTGTGCATACAGAGGAGACTGTGAGAGAAGGGAATGGTAACCACAGGGACCACCTGCCCTGTACTGTCAAGGGTCTGAGTAGCCGTGTGTGGCAGCCAATTCTCAAGGTTTGATGCTGCCTCCCGGAAGGACTGAGTTGGGGTGCATTTGGCTCTGAGGAGCCAAAAGCTACTGAATCCTATTCAAGTCAAAAGTACCCAGGCCACCAATGCAGGGCCTTAACAAAGTTGAAGTCTGGCTCAGGGACCCCTCACTCTGGCTTCCCTTGGGCCTTCTCTGCCTCTCCTCTCTCAGCCGTTGGGCCCAACAGGAACTGTCTGCAACCTTCCAGTTCAAGCTTCCCCTCCTTACTTTCTCAGCCTGTGCCCCAAGGCCTGGAGACACAGCCTAACTCTGGAAACTTGGGTCAGGGTCTAGTCTGGCACAATCAGTAGGGCAGGGGACAGTCATGTCTTAGACAGGGCCCTGGGCATGGAGTAGCCCCGCTGGCCCCCCAGCAAGAGTCTGATATGCAGGGACCCTCAAAGATCAGGGGCCAGGTTTGCATCTAGTTCTGACATTTAGGTCTATACAACTCCAGACAATCCACTTCCCCCTCTAAGCCAGTGGACAGTGCCTTGGTTTATACAGCATGTTCGTGCCTGTGATTTCATCAGCCCCCCCAAAGCCTTGAGGGAAGGATATCATTGCCCCCGATTCATAGATAGGGAAACTGAGGCCTGAGGAGTTCAGCGACTTGTCTAAGGACATGCAGCAATAAGAGGAGAGGCCTGTCCATAGCCTCTGCAGCCCAGCTGCTGGGGACCCGTCCTGCTCCTTTCAGGGCCTCCCCAGCCTCTCCCTGGGATAGCCTGCTTTGCATAGCCATGGCCTGGGCCCCCAAAGGGCAGGACTCAGATTCGAGGAATGTTGGGAGCCTGTGCGGCAAAGGCAGGCTGCTCTGGGCTACTCTGGGCTTTCAAGGGAGCCCCAAGGAATGTGATAGAGCCCCTGCTGCCCTCCATAAAGCTGGGCTCCCAGCCCCCTGAGTCTCCTTTATGGGAATATCTTATTGACAGCCCCACTGTCTGCAGTTGAAGGCTTTTCAAAGCTGGGGCTCTGGAGCCAGACAGCCCCCAGTCATCACTCATATACTTCATGCTCCTGGGCACCTGGTTCCTTCACTCTCCAGGCCCCAGGTTCCTCAACTGTGAGGAGGATAACCCCAGTGCCTGCCTCTGTGGAGTGTGATGAGTGGAGGGAAGGATTTCTCGGAGGAGGGGGACTGTCATCAGCCAGTCCCCCTCATGCCTAGTAGCTGGCGGTGTTATCTCTTCCTGTGCCCTGGCTCTTTCGAGTTCCATCTGGAATGGCCCACTGCTGGGCCCTCTGCCTTTCGCCTCCCCCCACCCTACCAAGGCCTGCTCAGCCTCATCTCAGATAATCCACCTTTCCCATAGCCACCCCTCACCAGGCAGGGCAGAGGGGAGCTGCTGTGTGGCGGTTTGAAGGAGGTGTAGACGCACTTTCACCACCCACCACTCCCTGTCAGTTCAGCCCTGAGAAGGTCAGTGTGTTTATATTGTTTTTATTTTTAAACTTATTGGGAAACTGACAAAATCCCCAAAAGAATATAACCCTTAGGTGGCCTGGATTTTTCTCCTCCTCAGGGGAGCTGCTTTTTTTTTTCTTCAGGGGAGCTGCGCCGTAGCTGACTCAGTTTCCCTTCTGCGACCCCTGGTGGAGAAAGCCTGTCTAAACGTTCCCCCCCAGCCCCAGCCCCCCCCCCCCTTTTTTTTTGGTCTTTGGTCTGGAAATCTCCTGTGTGCGTCCCACCCTACCTGCATTTTGGGTTTTTCAGCAGTGATTTGCAGCCTCCAGTGAACGTCAGAATTACCAGAGTCAAGTGTGGAAATGCAGATTCCTGGGCCCCACAACCACAGATTGTGATCGGCTGGGAGGTTGAAGGGTGCTTGCAGCCATTCCGCGACCTGACCACCGGAGGGCGCTGCGGACCTGGCTAAGCAGTCTCTTTAAGGTCCTTTTTTTCCAGGTAGGTAGCTGTCCTCAGGACTCGCTGGTCAGGTAAAAGGGGAAGGGCTGAGCTGTGTGCCGGAGGGTAGGAGCTTTCACTAGGGAAGGAAGCCCGATGTCAAGAAAGAGCTCACAGCATGCACTGTGCGCCCCACTGTGCCAGGCACTCCTCCTTGGTGCTTGCGCACGTGGACTCTGAAGCTCAGAGACCAGGGCTGGGCCTGGAACCCAGGTCGACGCATCCTGCTCTGAGGAGCGCTAATTACGCCCTCTCCCCCGCCCCCCACCTCCCCGAGCTCAGAGAGCACCCGTTGTTCGGATGGGGATAGCCGAGGCCCAGGCAGGGGCAGGGGCTTTGTGGCAATCCAACCCAGGGCCCTTTGTCCTGCCAGGGCTGGGGACCGAGGGTGGACAGGAAATCCAGCTATGAGTCAGCTGTGAGTGTCCAGGGTCTGCTGGCTGGGGGATGGACACCGGGCGGTACCCTGCTTCCGCAGCTGTGGGTGGCCCGGTGATTCAGCTTCCCTTTGCAGCCAGAGGGGGCGCCGCCCTGGACTGGGGTGGGGAGAGGAAGCTGGGGCTAAGGAGGGGAGATGGAGGGGCCTTAGGGGCCTGGCGGCCCAGGTCTGCTGGATGCAGAGGTCCCACAGGATAACTGTGACCAGAGACCCCGTGGACCCGACACTCATCCTGGGTTGGGGGAGACTCAACGAAGACATCTTTGAAAACAGCGTGGGGAGATGTCTCCCTCCTTGTGTCTCCCACCTTTTGTTGGTCTCTATCAGGGGCTCGGTGGGGAGGGGCCTGAGCCCCCCTTCCCGGTAGAGCTGGGGGGAGGGAAGGTTGGCCACTCCAGCTGAGGACTCTAATGAGCAGAAGGGCTGGCGGAAGACAGAAGGGTCGCGCTGATAGAGGGAATGCCAGGCCGAGGGGCGGGGTTGCGAGTGGGCGGTATGGGGCGGGGCGAGGCCTCTGCGTTGTCCTTCCGCTCTGGGGGCGGGGCCTGGCTGTGGCTGGGCCGGGGGCTCTGCCCAACTTTCTGGGCGGGGCGGGGCGGGGCGGGGGCGGGGGCGGGGCGGGGCCCAGAGCTCCCCGGCCACTGCCTGAGCAGCAGCCGCAGCCCGAGCGGCCGGGAGCCGGAGCACCTGGGAGCCGGAGCTGGGGCGCAGGCCCAGACGGAGACGAGCCGAGCTCGCCGCCTGGTCTCGGCCGCAGCGCGGGCGCGGGCTGGCGTGTCAGCAGTGCGGCCTGGGCACTGTCGGAGGCAGCGAGCCGCGACCCCCTTGGCACCACCCGGCACGGGAGCCAGGATCGCCCCTGACCAGGCCTGGTCACCGTCTGAGCACGCAGGAGGTCCCGGTGGTGGGATCCCCCCACTAATGGGAACGATGATTCCATCCAGGAGCGCAGCTTGAGAACTAGGAGGGGAGAAGAGCTGAGGCTTCGCCTGACACCGGGCAGAGGCGCCCTCACCCGGCCAGGCGTGAGCACCAGGGAGCCTGGCCTCCCAGCAGCCACAACCTGGGCACAGCAGACGAGGACCTCAGCTTTCCCCGTCTGAGCCCGGAGGCTATCAGCACAGAGCCGGAATCTTGGCTGGCATAGGCCTGGCACAGGAAGCGGTGCCCTCACCTGTCAGAGACCAGCCACGGGGCCCGAGGAACTGGGACCCGGCCTGGCCCGCAGAGGGGCTCTCTGGGAGCCCAGAACGCCTCCCTGGGGAGCCCACCTCCCGTCCCGACCCCACTGGTGTGGATGTGCCGCTGCCCCCTGGAGTACCATGACCGCAGGATGACCTCGGCTGAGGCAGCGGCAGGGGTTGGTGGTGCCTGGGCTGCTGGGCTCCCTGAGTGGCCCCTCGGCAGCCCCCAGGCCCTCAGGTTGCCTGGCCAAGCAAGGGTGGCCATGGCGGCACTTGTGTGGCTACTGGCAGGAGCCAGCATGTCAAGCCTCAACAAGTGGATCTTCACCGTGCACGGCTTTGGGCGGCCCCTGCTGCTGTCCGCACTGCACATGCTGGCAGCAGCGCTGGCATGCCACTGGAGGGCACGGCGCCCCTTGCCAGGCCAAACGCGATGCCGAGTGCTGCTGCTCAGCCTCACTTTTGGTACTTCTATGGCCTGTGGCAATGTGGGCCTGAGTGCCGTGCCCCTGGACCTGGCACAGCTGGCCACCACCACTACTCCACTGTTCACACTGGCCCTGTCAGCGCTGTTGCTGGGCCGTCGCCACCACCCGCTGCAGTTTGCAGCCATGGGCCCACTCTGCTTGGGGGCCGCCTGCAGCCTGGCCGGAGAGCTCCGGGCACCCCCAGCTGGCTGTGGCTTCCTTCTGGCAGCCACCTGCCTCCGAGGCCTCAAGTCCGTTCAGCAGAGTGAGTGCCTGGGTCACTGGTTGGGGAGGTGGGGCAGGCTGGGTGTGTGGCTTGGGTGGCCCTGTCAGAGGTAGCGCAGTTAATCCATTTTACAAATGAGGAAACCAAAGCTCATGGCTTTGGAAGAGGCAGAAACTGAGGTTCAGAAAGTTCCAGGCCCCAAACTTAGGCTCTGAAGGCCTAACCAGTATTTAATAATAGTCACCAGATCTGTGTCCCGTGTGTTGTCACGCTCTTTATCTCATTGGATCGCCACACTGTGCCCTAATTGAGGCAAGTGTTATAATATTCCCATTTTACAGAGAGCTGAAGGGGCTTGCCTTTGACCATGTGGCTAGTGAGCAACAGAGACAAGACTAGAACCCAGGTGGTTGGACTCCATACTGTCCAAGTGATGGGTTGTAAGTCTGTGAAGCCCAGAGGGCGGCCTGGGCTTGGACCAGGGAGAGAGTAAGAGGGTGAGGCCTTTGAGTTGGACTTTGGAAGGCCAGGGGGTTTGTTTAAGTCTGGGAAGGGCTGGTGTTTACCAGGAGCTATTGGGTTTTTATAGCATGATAGGCCTGATGCTGGGTGTTGATCTTGAGTTGTCATGACCTTCATCCCCATTTTACAGATGATGGAACTGAGACCTAGAGAGGTCCTGTGATTTGCCTAGGGTCATGTGGCTCCTAGGGACTTGAAGCCTGGTCCTGAAGCTCTGGAGCCCGGCTCTGATGAAAGGGGACAGGTTGGGGTCAGGCAGAAGGTAGGACCGAGTCTCAGGCCTAGACCCTGCTAAATCTCTCTGCCTGAGGGTGGAGACTGTCTTCCCTCCTGCCCTGTTGAGGGGCTTCTGAGTCCCAGCCTAGCCAGATCCCACCCTGTCTCTGCCTCAGTCCAAGGGAGACATGGAGGAGGCCATGGTGGGGAAGCGTGGTTTCCAGCCACACCTTTGCTCAGACTTGTTGAGCAACCTTGGGCAGGTCGGGTCTTGCCCTGGCCTCAGTCTCCCCATCTGCTCAGTGGAGGCGGGTCTTTGTTGATGGAGGGGCTTCTTGCCCTTCCTTTCTCCTGGATCTGAGATGCTGTGACCTGGGTGTGGGAGAAGGAAATGGGGGCTGGGCTGGGTCTGAGGCAGCTGGTGGCCGATGTCCTGCCCTGCCCTGGCATCTTCTGAGCTGGAACCTGAGGCCCTGTCCCCATCCTCCTAGGTCCTGAGGCAGGGCCAAAAGCCAGTTCTATTTTTGCTCTCAGGTTACATGAAAGCTGAGGACTGAGCTCTGGGCGTGAGTTGGCAGTGGGAAACCTGACCCACTGGGGCCTTCCTGGGCAGGGCCTGAGCATCCCTTGCCTAGGGCCCCAGGCAGCCTCAGATGGCAGGAGGGCTGTGGCCAGTCAGGCTCAGGCACACTAGCACAGAGCAATAGGAGCCAGGCATCGGGCCGTTTCTTGGCCTCTGCCAGCTGTCTTCTTCCCTCCAAGTCTCAACTGGCCTGTCCCCTAAGGCAGGTCTGGTAGGGTGCCTACTCCAGGCTCCCATAGCACTCTCTGCTTCCCCCATCCCAGCTCCAAATGCCCTGTATCATACTTATTTGGCTACTTGTCTGCCTCCCAACAGACAGGAGCTCCAAGAGGGTAGAGACTGGCTTTAGGGCATCTCTAAGTCCCCAGTACCCAGCACGAGGCTTGGCACAGGGCAGATACTCCTTAAATGGTGGCTTTACTAATGGCTCTGACAATGGATTGGCAAGCTGGCTAGGCTGCATGGCTGGGGCTGCTAAGAAGGGAGGTTAGAAGACTGGAGGCCCCACCAACACAAATGGGAACCTGGCAGAAATGGTCAGGAACCGGCTAGAGCCAGGGAAGATGTGGGTTTAGGACAAGTGGAAGCTTCTACACCAGAGGCTCCAGGAGAGGCAGCAGGACCAAATTCAGACTACAGTGGAAATGGCTGATGCCAGCTGCTTTCCTGAGAGTAGACTCATTGGAGCCAGGGATGGGGGAAGAGAATCCAGGGAGGGGAGAGATCAGGCAGCCATGGGCAGGGCCAGCAGCTTCCTTCTTGCCCGGGCTAGTTGTAGGCCCAGGGGGACTCTCTGAGGAGAAGGAGTGATGCCCCTTCCCACTGAGAGGCTGAGGAGCGGGGTGCCAGCTTGCTTTCTGGGAGGACCTTATTCTCAGCTATATGCACCTGTGGCAGAGAGCAACCTGACCCCCAATCCTTGTCCTCTGAGCTCTCAGGCTGGAGGGGAAGATGCCCTCAGAAGTAGAGGTCACAGTGGCTCATGGCAAGCGCCAGAGCCAAGGTGGGCATGGGTGTGGTCGGGTGGTTGCTTCTTCCTGGGGAGATACGAGAAGGCTGCCTAGAGGAGGAGGCATGGAGTGATGACAATAACAATAATGTAGTAATAGCAGCAGACACTGAGCCATCACTGTGTGCCCACACCATGCTCAGCTCTTCCTAAGGACAGAGTAGGAAAGGGCGTTCTGGAAACAGGAAGTGATCTGTGCCAGGGCACAAGGCATCAGCCAGCAGGAGCAGTTTGGTGGATTATGGCAGCTGCTCATGTGAGCAATTACCGCGGGGCACCAGGCCCTGTTTTCAGCACCTCAAATGCCCCTGTAAGGGGTGTGCTGCACTCTCCCCATTTTATGCATGGGAGGCTAAGGCCGGGAGATGGTGCCTTCTCTAATGTCAACATATCTAACGGAGGAACAGAGAGGGGATAAGTCAGTAGCAAGGGGAACAGTCGGCTGTTTGTCTACATGTACCAGGAATTTGGGCATGTTCAGATGAGGAAACAAAAAGGCCTTCCAAGAGGGAGACATTGAAATTGGGTGTCATGGGGGATGGCAGGAGAGTGGTCACCGAGGAGCCAGGATGACAGGCTGCCATTTGGGGCCTGGAGTGGGCCTACGTCACCCCTGGCAGAGGACCACTCTCCTTTCCCCAGGCTGCAGGGAGGGGAGGGGAGGACTGGGTGGGATGCAGAGCAGGTTGCAAGGGGCTGGGTGGGGAGGCAAGGCCCTTCCTGCCTGGCTATCCTGCAGAGAGTGCAATCTGCCAAAGGTGAGGTTCCCCTGAAAACACCAATGCTTTCTTATGACTGGTCTTTGAACATGCAGGCCACCGGCAGCTCATAACGGTGCTAAATTTGGAAGCAAATGAGCAGGAGGCGTTCCAATTATCTGTTCATTTCTAGAAATGCTTGAGCCTGAGGGACTGTTGCCTAGAGAACAAAGCCAAAACATAAGAATGAAATCGAGAAAGAAATGAAATTTCCTATTCTAAGCATAGCCTATGAGTAAGCATCTCCATGGCTATTAGGAATGTGTGTGTCAGAAGATGCTGGGAGCCCGCCCTGGGAGGAAGCCTGTATTAGTTACTCATCTCTTGCCACTAAAACTTAGATAAGAGCTCTGTTTGTCTTTGCTGATGGGGGCTACTTCCTTTTTGAACTGGCCAGGTGGTAACATATTTATATACACGCACACATACACATGCACACGTGTGCACACACATGCACACAGATGGCACACACTTGCACATATGAAGGTGGCAGGATCCTCTCTTTCCTTACAAAGCTAAAAGGTTTCCTCTTAATCCTGGATTCATCTTGACAAACAGTGCTAATAGCAAAAGACGCTGCTATCAGTTACAACCAGTGAACGATAGCCAAGCACAAACAATGCCTTTCTTATTCCCTTGTCATCCCGATGGTCACAAGTGAATGAAGCAATGGATGGACTCACCATTTTGGCTCGAACAATTATTTTAAAACTCTCTCTTTTTAATTTAAAGGTCACATGGCTAGTAAGTGGCAAACTGGCCCCCTCTGCTGGCCTGTCGTTGCTGTGGTGCTGGGAGCTAGGGTGTGAAGTCCTGGTGGGTGTGACAAGGGGTCAGGCCAAGAAAGGTGGATCAGCGCCAGTTGGTGCTGGACCTTGAAAGCTGAGCTGAGAACAAGGACTTTTGTCTCCAGGGTCTGGGGAGCCCCTGAAGGCTTTTCAGCAGGGGAAAATGCTGCAAATAGGTTATTGCTTCAGCCTGTGGGAGGTGGTTTGAAGTGGGTGATAACAGATGGATTTATTTTAGTTACTTAGTTATTACATTTGCTGAGCACTTAGCTTATTAAGTCCCTGGGTGGTGCAAATGGTTAAGAGCTCATTGCTAACTGAAAGGCTGAAGGTTCAAGTCCACCCAGGGGTGCCATGGAAGAAAGCCCTGGTGATCTATTTCCAAAAACTTAGCCACTGAAAACCCTACGGATCACAGTTCTACTCTGACACACATGGGATCGCCGTGAATCAGAACTGACTCAAGGGTAACTGATGTTTCTTTGTTTTAGTTTTTACCTTATTAAATAGGTCCCTAGGTGATACAAACAGTTGTGCCCGACTGCTAACCTAAAGGTTGGCAGTTCAAGTCCACTGAGCGGTGCTACAGAAGAAAGTACTAGTGAACTATTTCCATAAGGATTACATCCAAGAAAACCCCATGGGGCAGTTCTACTCTGTAACACATAGGGTCACCACGAGTTGAAATCGAAGCAGTGGCCATGGGTTTGGGGTTTTTTTTTGGTTATCTTATTAAGGGCTTTATGTATGTTATCTTTTTAAGTCTTTATAACAACCCTGTGTATTAGGTTTTATTATTACTCAACTGTGCAGATGAGGAAACCGAGGCTCACGGAGGTTAAGTACCTCACCGAAGCCCAGGTCACAGCTAGTACAGAGTGGACACAGGTCACTATCTCAGGGGTCTGGCTCCAGGTGCTTGACTATCATGGTATATGTAGGAAGCTAAGGGCTACCTGGGGCGGGGAGCCACGAACTCTGCCAAAGAGCCTGAGAGGAGAGGCCATGCGGGTGGGTCATCCATGTCAGCCGCATGGGGGTTTGTCTTCCCCACTGCTTGCTGATGGCCACTATCCTGGTTGCAGGTGCCCTACTGCAGGAGGAGAGGCTGGATGCAGTGACCCTGTTGTACGCCACCTCGCTGCCCAGCTTCTGCCTGCTGGCGGGTGCAGCCCTGGTGCTGGAGGCTGGCGTAGCCCCGCCACCCACTCCCACTGACTCCCGCCTCTGGGCCTGCGTCCTGCTCAGCTGCCTACTGTCCGTGCTGTACAACCTGGCCAGCTTCTCCCTGCTGGCCCTCACCTCCGCCCTCACCGTCCATGTCCTGGGGAACCTCACCGTCGTGGGCAACCTCGTCCTGTCCCGGCTCCTGTTTGGCAGCCACCTCAGCACCCCCAGCTACGTGGGCATTGCACTCACTCTTTCTGGAATGTTCCTTTACCACCACTGTGAGTTTGTGGCCTCCTGGGCTGCCCGCCGGGGACTGTGGTGGAGGGACCAGCCTGGCAAGGGTCTTTGAGACCTGAGAGAGCTCCTGGGCCACCTGTGATAGTGCTGGCCTGAACCCGACCTTGGCCAGTGGCCATGGGAGAAGTGGAGAGCAGGCAGCTGCAAATACTGGGACTATGGGAGGAGAGGCACCTTCTGGAAGGGCAGCCTTGGCGACTGGAATGGGGACTCCCAGAGAGGCCTCCTCTCACCCTGCCTCTTGTGCCCCATCACAGACTCACCACTGGATGGTGCATCCACGCCTGGCATGGTTACTGTGCTTGTCAGAGTAATTATTATGATGACTATCGACTACTTTGCTGAACACTGCTGGCCAAATTTGGAAAACCTCAACATGTTACAATGACGACGACAATTCTTGGTGGTTACACAATCCCTCCCTAGTCGGGGAGGCAGCTGGGGGGCCCAGGTAGGGCTTCTTTGCTGCTGGGCTCTCCTCAGGGAGTTGGAGTAGTCTGCGCCAACTCTAGGCAGCTGCTGCGGCCTCATCCTGGGCCCCCCAATTTTGGGTCTTCCGTCCTCAAATAAACTATTTTTGCTTGTATACTTGTGTCACTCGAGGTTACAGCCAAGGGAATAGGGAGAGTGGTGGGCCCACCCACCCACGCAGCAACTAGGACATCCTCCCATGCCCACCACGGCCTGTCCAGGCCCCCACCTGCATCCCCATTATCTTTAAAATACCTCTGCTGGCCAGGCCTTATTCAAGGGGACCCATTGCCATAGCTTAGGAGCATGGCCAGGAGGGGCCTTGCAGGGGAGCCGGGCTCCCATGTAGAGACTCTGGGACATGAGTCCTAACCCCCAGGGTTAGCCTAACTCCTTTGTGACCAGCTGTCAGACCTCAACTTTGTCACCTCACCTCTCAGCCTTCACTTAGCTCTATACACTTAACTCTCCCTCCCAGCTGGTTATTAAGAACGAATGACAAGGACCTAGCCTGGAGCAGGAAGACCTGGGGCCCAGTCCTGCTCTGCCCACCTCACTGCATAACTTTGGGTGGGTAGTCCCCCTCTCTAAACCTCAGTAAAATTTTTTAATCCTTTTGGAGAGGATGGAATGAGGTGCCCATTGGGCAGGGCCAGGAGTGGGGAGGATAGTTTGTGTCAGCTGGCTCTGTCCCTGTCTTGGATTAGTCATCCCACCCTCTCTGAGGTTCCAGGTCCATCTGGAAAATGGGAGGTCCTCCCTTTCTGTGTGAGCCCAGAGGGCTAGACCAGGCTCGCGCTGGAGACTAGGGGGCCTGGGACTCAAGGGGAATCATTCTTTCCTTCACATAACTGAATTCCCCGAGGACTACTGTGCCAGCCAGTGCTAGGCAGGGCTGCATGAAGGGTCAGCCCAAGGCTGGAGGTGGGGCAGTGAGGGGCCTGGCAGGCACCTGCCTTGGGAGGTCAGGCGAAGGGGTTCCCGGCCTCACCCTCCACCAGCCTGGCCCTGCAGAAGGGGAAGTAGAGCCTGGTTGAGTCACCTGTCAACCACCCTCCCTGTGACTCAGAGATGCCGCTGGCCTGACCCCATCCCTGTGTAGGCTGGGCACCTCCAGGCTCCACTCTGAGATTTGGCCAGATGGTATTGGTGGGTAGGGCCTCCTTGGTGACTCAGGACACTTCCCCATTCAAAGGGCCCACACCATAGCTCAGGAGCAGCTCTGCATCACCCTCACACCTGCTCCTGCCCTTCATGAATTGCTTGGTAATGAATGGGTCTCCTGTTAGAGCCCAGCCTGCTCATTGTGGTTGTGGAGGTGGGGAAGGGGAGCTTGGAGTTGTGTCTGACCTGAGGGCTGGTCTGTCCCCAGACTCAGGACCATCGGGCATTGAGTGATTCCCCCAAGGTCACAGCCAAGGTCCTCCCTATCATTTCTCCTAGGAGTGGACACAGGGAACACTGGACTGGGAGGCAGAGAGCCTGGGTTTAGGTCCTGGCCCCCCTTACTCCTGGTGTGACCTCAGTGGGTCTCACAGTGTCATTGGTAGTAAGGATCACAGGAATAACCAGTGGGAAGGACTTAGTGGGTTCCAGGTGAGGAAGAGCCTCATTGAAAGGTCACTGTCCCTTTAGGCTCGACCTCACACGGCTCTGTCGCCTCAGGCAAGTCTCTTCATCTCTCTGAACCTCAGCCTTTGCATCCAGCCCCTCTTGGGAAGCCCTTTCCTTAACATAACAGATACTACCTTGTCTGGGAAGCTCTCCCTGGTGCCCCCCAAGCTAAAGTTTGGTGTCCCAACTAAATGCCGCCCGAGCTTCCTGCACAATCACACCCTAGTCCTAGAACTGGATTATTGTCTCTTCTCCATCACTCCGGGCTCCATGAGGGCTGAGACGACTGTCTTGCTCACCACTGTCTCCCCAGCAGCAGCACCATGTCAGGCACGGAGTAGGTGGAAGAGAATACTAGCCAAGAATAGGACTCTGGAGTCAGACCTGGGTTAAAATTCCAGCTCTGGCATGTCCAAGCTGTGTGGCCTTGGACAAGGGCCTCTCCTTCTGTGTCTCTGTGTGCCACGTGGAAGCAGCAGTAGGACCGAACTCATTTGGCTTTGAGAGACTCCAGTGGGGTAATGCATGGGAAACCAAAAAAGAAAAAGCCAAACCCATTGCTCTTGGAATGTGTGGAAAGTGCTTAGCAATAGTGCCTGAGACACAGTAGGTCCTCAAACTTTAGCAAATAGACCCTCATCCCAAATGGCTCCTAGTACTTCCTCCCAAGGCTTGCTGTGCTATCTATCCCCACCAACCACCCCTCCTCAGCCTTCCACTTCATGTTCAGAGCCCCCAGGACATCTCTTTCTGGAGCAGAGATGGGTGGATACCCTGCCTTGGAGGAAGCCGGGGAAGCTGGGTCTGCACTGGGCATCCATGCCATTGTGGCCTTTGGAAAAATGCTGGTACCTTGTCTCAGCACCAGCTGCCAGCATGTCCCTGTCACCCTCCTCTGGTGGCCCTTGGATTGTCATTCCAGAGGCCAGAGCAGATAAGGACTCTTCTTGCTCACTACTCAGGTCCCAAATCAGCTCAGAGATGCCAGAAACCACTGCTGCACTGTTCCTGCCTAGTTGCAAATGCCTCCTGGAAACAACACAAAGCACTTAACTGAGGGCAATGGAGTGCCATGGAAGGCTTTGAGAAGGAGCAAGCCATGATCTGATGCTCATGAACATTTTTGGACAAATGGACCTTCCGTTTGGTCTGGGTCTGATGTGCAGGAGAAATCAGAAGGGCTTGAGACAGGAGGCAGGGAAGACCAGGAGGAGCTGTTGTGGTGGTCCAGATGAGTAGATGGTAACCTGAACTAGGTGCTGGCAGTGGGGACAGTGCCTTGGGCACAGTGTCTGGGGCATAGTGATGGGGCAGAGTGGGCACCAGTTGTATTAATTTTCAGGTAGAAAACGATCCCAAAATGTTATGGTTTAAAACACCAAGCATGTATCATCTCACAGTTCTGTGGATCAGGAATTTGGGAGTCAGGTGGCACAGTGGTTAAAGCTGCCAACTGAAGGGTCAGCAGTTTGAACCCACCAGCCACTCTGCGGGAGAAAGATGTGATGGTCCGCTTCCATAAAGATTACAGCCTTGGAAACCTTATGAGACAGTTCTTTTCTGTCCTATAGGGTTGCTATGAGTCAGTATCAACTTGATGGCAGTGGGTTTGGTTTAGGTTTTTAGGAGGCTGATTCTGTCTCAGGGTCTCTCCTAACACTGCAGTCAAGATGTTAGGGCTATAGTCACAGGAAGACTTGATTGGGGCTGGAGGATCTACTCCCAAGATGGGTCATCTACATGGTTGTTGGCAGGAGGCCTCAATTCTTTGCCATGTGAGTGTACTTATGCCATCGTAGTTGGTTTCCACAGGAATGAGTGATCCAAGACAGCAAGAAGCCACAATGTCCTTTTTGACCTAATCTCACAAATCACATGCTGTCATTTTACGATAACTTACTGGTTACATGGGTCAACTCTATTTAATATGATCCCTCCCACATTGACTACACAAGGGCATCAATACCAGGAGGAGGGAATCATTGAGGTCACCTTTGAGGCTGTAGTGAATGTTTATTGAGTTAGGATGCAGCCTGGGGCCATGAGAAATTAGTCTGGGAGCTTCCTGTTCTGGGTCAGATCTCGTCAGCCACACCTCTACATGCTCCCTGACCTGTGCTGCACAATCCTGGCCCACAGCAGGTGCTTAGCAAATGTTTGCTCAGTGAAAGGGCTGCAGGCTGCCTCCTTTCCTCTCCACTGCAGACAGCAGAAGGCCTGGGCTCCTTGGCCTGGCATTTCAGGCCCTGGGGGGCCTGATGTCTCCAAGATCACTCAAACTCCCCCAACCTATCCAGTTATATGGGGTTGCTTCTGCTCTCTGTGTTTGCTGGAGTTCTCTGCCCGCTCCTGACTTCCATGGCCCTCACGTGCCACACCCTCCCCTAAACACTGCCAGAACCCTAGCTGAGTATTCTCTGGCCTAGCAGTACCTGCTTCCTGAATTGGGCATTTCTCTTTGTATGTTTAAACTTTCTTTGGTGGAGGAACCCTTGTCCATGCCATCTTATGCTGGAGCCCTATTCAAACAAACCCAAAGAGTTGCCCTGGATAAACCAGAGCCAGGGACCCTCTTGCCCCGTAGTTACCTTTGCTAGACGTCCCAGGAACCCTGCTTGAAAACCACAGGTCGAGTTCAATCTTCATTGTACATATGAAGAAACTGAAGCCCAAAGAGGGGGAAGAACCAAGAAGACCTCATGCAAAGAGGGAGTAGCAGGGCTAGGACTTCATCTCCTAATTCTTGGCCATTTCCTACTTCCCACTCTGCTGTAAAGAACAGAGCCAGGATGTGAAGTTACAGGGGGGTGTGCAGGGTCAGGCTCAGGTTCACAGGGGTGTTTGCCACAAGAAGGCCTGGAATTCCCCACTCAGTCAAAGAAAGGCATTGTAAATATTTTGCCAAGGATAAACCTAGAAAAAATTTGGGGTAAGAGGTCCTTATGTGAGTTTAAACACAAGGACACCAATGTGGGATTAAATGTGCAAGGATTTTATGAGGGAAAATGTCTATAAGAGAGAAGTGGGGAAGGCGGGGAGAGCTGTCAGATTGTGATACTAGTCCAAGTGGAGGAGAGGGGGAAGGAAGGTTGAGAGGAACATTCTAGCACCCCCTACAGTTTAAGTCAAGGCCATCTGGGAGTTCTCAAGTCAAAGAAGCCAATCAGAGGAGCTCTGTGACTCCCAGGAATGGGACTACCTTAGTATCCCTGCTTTGCTCAGGAATTGGCTGGAAGGAGCTGGTTGGAAGTGTGGTCTCAGTCTAATCACGGTGACGGATTTCAGAGGGCAGCAGTTGAGGCCCTTGGAGGTCTGTGGGACGCATTCTCATGGCCACCACAGACAGCACTGTGATTCTAATTTGAAGAGTAGGCAAAATTCTAGAAAAAATCAGGCGTCTGCCTGAAGTCACAAAGCCAAGTCAGTACAAAAGTCCATACTTTCCGACTCGTACCTCAAGCTCCTGCCTAGGTGATGCAGGTCCTCAAACCAAAGGTGGATGGTGATGGATTCTTAGGGCTTTTGGATTTAACATCCAGGATAGGTAGGTGGGCCTCTGAGCTTCAGGGTCGAGAGCTACCTGCCCCTGGATCTTGTAATGAGATCACTATCTCAATACAGGGCTTTCAGAGAGATTCCCAGGGCCACCAGCATGTCCCCATTTATCTGACAGGGTTTTATGAGCCCCACAGGACCTTCTCAAACCAAAGTTGTCTTTAATTGACTTTAATTAATCAAAAAGAATCTGATTTCGGCATTTTGGGGATACGGAAGTTAGAGGCCTGGGATCTCTGCTCCAAGTCAGGTGGTAACCAGGCTGTTAGGTTGTGAGGACCATTTCATTCTCCTCTATTATAAGATTGTATTAAAAACTCCTGCATGAAGTTCTTCCTCCTAGACTGTCTGAGTAAGAAGTCACTCTCCGCTGGGTCTGAAGGAACAGAGTGAATAGCTGGGGAAGAGGTTTTTGACCCTTTCAACAACCCAAAAGCCAACCCTTGGCCTTCCCCACTTAGGATGTGAAATCCTGGTCCCAGCACTTCCAACACTTGTTTATTTTAAAGAGCTAAAAAAAAAAAAAAAGCAAACTCAGAATTTTATCTTTTCACTTATTAAAAAAAATGCTTAGAAGGAAGGAAATATACCAACATGTTAGACTTAGTTGTTGCTTGTGGATAGGAATACTAGGGATGGTTCATATTTCTTTTCCTTTTTCCACAAATGAGCCTGTATTTTTAAAATTTATTAGGCTTCTAGTTCTGAGGAGGATGGAGTTAGCATACTCTGTCTCTCCCCCAGAATGCACGAAGCAGCCCTCTGAGAAATTAAAGGTAGCAGGCGGACTGGGGAAGGAAAGCAGAGCACGCAGTATAAACAATCTGCTAGCAGGGCTCCTGTTTGTTTTTTACTCCCATATCTCTGTCTGAACTCAAAGGCAGCGTGAATCTCAAATCTGTGCTATGGGGTGGAAAGAATGAGAGAGAGTTCTGAGAGAAACCCTGTCTTTCTGGTGTTAGAAGTAGGAAATGGGCCCTTAGGGAACTGAGAAAGCCAAAACAAACCTTTGCTGTCAAGTCTGACTCACAGCGACCCTACAGGACAAAGGAGAACTGCCCCATAGGGTTTCCAAGGCGTGGCTGGTGGATTCGAACTGGCAACCTTTTGATTAGCAGCCATAGTTCTTAACCACTGTGTCATCAGGGCTCCTGAGAGAGCTGAGAGAGTGGGGAAAGTCCCTTTATATTTTTTCCTCTGTTCTCTCTGGTCTTACCTCCAGGCAACCCCAGGCTGAAGTTGAAAAACAGCAGCAGCAGTAGTGGTAGCCAGGAAAGCACCTAAACTGTCTGACCAATAGGAATGTGGTCTAAAGTGTGTGGGGAGGATCCCCATTACTTTTTTATTTTTGAAAAATAATTCAGCTTCATTTACAGTAAGAAAAATTCAATTAAAACTACATTGAGATACCATTTCTCTCTCATCAGCTTAGCAAAATATTCAAAAACTTCATGATGTATTAGTGAGGACATTTTCATACATTGCTGGTGAGACTGCAAAATGACCCAACTCCAGGGGATGAGAATTTGGCAATGTCTAGAAAAGTTACATATGCATTTACATTTAAAAAAATGTATTGAGGCAAAATTGACTTAACATAAAATTAATCATTTTAAAGTGACATTTAGTACCTTCATAATGTATACAGCCACCACCTCTATCTTGTTCCAAAACATTTTCATCACTCCAAAATAAAACCCTTTAGCCATTAAGCAGTTTGTAGGAGTGCCTGGAGAGGGGAAGGAGGTGCAGGGCAGTGGGGTGCAGGGCTCTGCTCAGACTGCCACCGGGAAGCTGGGATCAGAGAGTCACTGAGTGCCCCTATTGGTTTTAATAAAATAAAAAAAAAAAGAAAGAAGGTTTTGACTGTTGTTGCCTGTACTTTTATTTTTGTTTTTAAAAACAGATTCATTGAGATATAATTTAAATATTATAAAATTCACCCATTTAAAGTTTATGATTCAATGGTTTTTAGTATATTCACAGATAGGCGCAACCATCATCACTGTCAATTTCATAATATTTTCATCATCTCAGAAAGAAACCCCGTACCCTTTAGCTATCATTTCCATCTGCCCACCCCTACACCCAGCCCTAAGCAACCACCAGTCTACTTTCTATCTCTATAGATTTCCCTGTTCTGGAGATTTCACACAAATGGAATCACATAACGTGGTCTTTTGTAACTGGCTTCTCTCACTTAGCATGTTTTCAAGGTTCATCCATGTTGTAGCATGTATCGATACTTCATTCCATTTTATGGCAGAATAATATTTTATTGGATCTATATACCACATTTTGTTAATCCATTTGTTTGTCCTTTAACTGACAATTTTGACTATTATGAATAATGCTGCTATAAACATTCATGTACAAGTTTTCGCGTGAACATATGTTTTCAGTTCTTTTGAGTGTATATCTAGGAGTGGAACTGCTGGGTCATATAAAATATGGTAACTGTTTATTCAACTGTTTGAGGAACTGCTAGGCTGTTTCCCAAAGTGGCTGCGCCATTTTACATTCTCGCCAGCAGTGTTTGAGGCTTTCAATTTCTCTGCGTCCTGAATAACACTTGTTATTATCCGATTTTTGATTCTAGCAATTCCAGTTGGTGTGAAGTGGTATCCCATTGTGGTTTTGACTTGCATTTCCCTGATCACTAATGATGCTGAGCATCTTTTCACGTGCTTGTCGGTCATCTAGTTATCTCAGTGCCATTTGTTGAAAAGACTATTCTTTCCCCACTGCAGAATATACATTCTTGTTGAAAATCAACTGACTTTAGATGTATGTGTTTATTTCTGGACTTTCAATTCTATTCCATTGATCTATATGTCCGTCCTTGTACCACATTGATTATCATTGTTTTATAGTAAGTTTGAAATTGGGAAGCAAGAGTCCTCTTGCCTTGTTCTTCTTTTTCAAGATTGTTTTCACTATTCTGTGTCCCTTGCAATTCCACATGAATTTTAGAATTGGTGAGTCAATTTCTAACAAGAAGTCAACTGGGATTGTGATAGGGATTGCATTGAATCTGTAGATCCATTTGGGGAGTATTACCATCCTAACAATGTTAAGTCTTATGATGCATGAACACAGGATGTTTTTCCAATTATTTAGATCTTCCTTAATTTCTTTCAATAATGTTGTTTAGTTTTCAGAGTTTAAGTTTTTGCACTGCTTTTGTTAAATTTATTTCTAAGTATTTTATTCCTTCTGATGCTATTGTAAATAAAATTGTCATCTTAATTCCATTTTAATTGTTCATTGCAAGCATAAAGGAATATAATTGATTTTTGTATAAAAACCCAAAACCCACTGCCGTCAAGTCGATTCCGACTCATAGCGACCCTATAGGACGGAGTAGAACTGCCCGATAGAGTTTCCAAGGAGCGCCTGGTGGATAGGAACCGCTGACCTTTTGGGTAGCAGCCGTAGATCTTGTATCCTGCAACACGAACTCATTTACTAGTTTCAATAGTTTTTTTGTGAGTTCCTTCTATATACAAAATCATGACATCTGAGAACAGGGATAGTTTTACTTCTTTCTTCCCAATCTGGATATCTTTTATGTCTTTTCCTTGCCTAATTGCCTGATTAGAACCTCTAGTACAATGTTGAAAAGCAGTGGTGAAAGGAGATATCCTTGTCTTGCTCCTGATCTTAGGGGGAAAATATTTAGTCTTTCACCATTGAGTAGGATATTAGTTGTGGGTTTTTTTGTTTGTTTTTTTAGCTGTAAGTTTTTCATAGACACTCTTTTTCAGGTTAAAGAAATTCCCTTCTATCCCTAGTTTGTTGAGTGTTCCTTCCCGCCCATGAAAGGGTGGTGGATTTTGTCAGATGCTTTTTCTATGTCTATTGATATGACGTGTGGCTTTTTTTATTTCATTTTTTAATTACATCTCTGGGATAAATCCCACTTGGTCATGGTGTATAATTCTTTTTATATGTTGCCACATCTGATTTGCTAGTACTTTGAGGATTTTTGTGTTCATATTCATAAGAGGTAGAGGTCTATAAATCCCACTTGGTCATGGTGTATAATTCTTTTTATATGTTGCCACATCTGATTTGCTAGTACTTTGAGGATTTTTGTGTTCATATTCATAAGAGGTAGAGGTCTATAGTTTTCTTTTCTTGCCATGTTTTTGTCTAGTTTTGGTGTCAGGGTAATACTGGCCACATAGAATGAGTTAACAAGTGTTCCCCCCTCTTCTATTTTTCGGAAGGGTTTGTGAAAAATAGGTATTATTATTCCTTGAATGTTGGTAGAATTCAGTGGTGAAATCCTCTGGGCCTGAGCTTTTCTTTGTAGGTAGTGTTTAGATTACTGATTCAAGTTCCTCACTTGTTTTGTGTCTACTCAGATTGTCTGTTTCTACCTGAGTTAGTTTTGGTACTTTGTGTCTTTCTAGGAATTTGTCCATTTCAACTAAGTTATCTAATTTGTTGGTATACAATTCTTCATAGTATCCCTTCATAATCCTCTTTTTTCCTGTGAGCTTGGCAGTAATCTTTCCTCTTTTATTTCTGATTCCAATAATTTGAGTATTCTCTTTCTTTTGTCAATCTAGCGAAAGGTTTGTCAATTTTGGTGATCTTTTAAAGAACCAGCTTTCTATTCCTTTTCTTTTAATAATAATTTCTGCTCTAATCTTTATTATTTTCTTCTTCCTACTTGCTTATGTTTAGTTGAATGTCCTTTCTTCAGTGCCTTAAGACGGAAGGTTAAGTGACTGATTTGAGATCTCTTTTTTTCTTAGTTTAGCCATTTACAGTTACAAATTTCCTTTTAAGCACTTCTTCAGCTGCATCCCGCAAGTTTGGGTATGGCGTATCTTCCCTTTCATTCATCTCAAAGTGTTGTCTGATTTCTTTTTTGAATAATTGGTTATTTATAGTGTGTTAATTTCCACATATTTGTGAGTTTCTTAAGTTTTTTCCTGCTACAGATGTCTAATTTTATTCCACTGTGGTTGAAGAAGATATTTTGTAGGATTTCTATTGTTTTACATTTATTGTGGTTTGTTTTATGGCCTTCCAGATGGTCTATCCTGAAGGATGTTCTATGTGCACTTAAAAAGAATGTACGTTCTATTGTTGTTGGGTGCCCCATTGTCTTTTTACTTCTCTTCTTCCCACCACTTGGCTCCACAGCTGACCCAGACTACAGCCCCTGCTTTCTAGCTACTGCAACAGGAACAGGAGGGTCTTGAAAACTGGAGAGTATGGAGGAGATTGTAGAGAAGAGGGAGCTTGAGAAATGGATCCATAAAGTTGAATATGAACTCCTCAAATCACAAGCATGGATCTGACCTTAAATGGTAGTCCAATGACTTTGAGAACTTAACTACTAGGCAGACCACCCAGGTTTCAGACTGGCCCCTGGGTGGCACAACCTCAGGATCGATCCAAATTATACTGCAAAGGCTTTGAAAACTGAAATCATATTGGAACTACAGCCCATAGAAGGCAGATAAGAACTGAACTTAAGTGGGTTGATTGTCTTCTAAAACAAAACCCCAAACTTTTTCATAGGATTTAAACAAGACCCAGAGTCTCAAAATATAATCTTTAAAATGTCCATGATACAATCCAAAATTACTATACATACAAAGAACCACTATGAACCCTGAGATGACCCAGATGTTGGAATTATCAAAGACTTTAAAGCAGCTATTATAACAATAAGCCAAGAAGAGTGAACACGCTTAAAATGAATGGAAACATGGAAAGTCTTAAAAGAGAACAGAAATACAGAAAACAACCAAATAGAAATTTTAGAACTAAAACCCAAAAACAGGGGCAAGATGGCAGAGTAGTCAGATACTTTGGGTGATCCCTCTTACAACAAAGACTCTGAAAAACAAGTGAAACGATTATATATATGACAAGATAGGAGCCCTGAACATCACAGGCAAAGTTAGAAAATGGACCAAGGAGCCGGGGGAGGGAGATACGGTTCAGAAGCAGTGAGGAGTTGCTGGACCTGAATTGCAGGGACCCTCAGGCACCATTCCCTGGAGCG
Source organism: Loxodonta africana (assembly GCF_030014295.1). NCBI lineage: Eukaryota > Metazoa > Chordata > Mammalia > Proboscidea > Elephantidae > Loxodonta > Loxodonta africana. The sequence goes on along the minus strand of NC_087360.1, from coordinate 25,624,394 downwards.
ACTGTGGCGGGACTGGCAGTAGCGTTCCAGGTACAGTTTCCTCAGGGAAAGACAGCAAGCCACACAGCCTACTCACATCTCCAGAACCAGAGATGAACAGTGCTCTTGGCAAAAGCTAAGTGTTTGCATTTATTTTACTGTGCCCTCAGACCCAAAGCCAGCTTCAGTGACTGTCAATTTCCCTGGGCCTGAGATAGATCCTGCTGCAGGCCCTGAGCCACTCTTCCAGCCTTGGAGAAGGAATAAATTAACAATTGGGGGAAAAGATAATCTGCCAGCTCTACTAAGCTGGGGAGCTCAGGACAGAAGTGGCTCCTGTCCAGGCACAAACAGCCCACAGACTTTGAATACCTTTCACCCCTGCATGGACTTGTTTGGGTCCATTTCAGGAGAACAGACCCTTGTTGGCAGGCTGCAACTGTTTCAGCTGTGCGGTGGAGAGGTGGGTGTTTGATGTTTGACAGTGTTTTGCCTATTAAACAGGGTCCTCACCTACCCACATCAGGGACCTAAGGACTGGCGTTTCCACCTACATCACCTAGCCACCTGCGACAGAGGTCTAAGGATAAGCAGTACCTCCCAGCTCTAACAACCAAAAGCACTGGGTGCCCATGGTCTGGCTCCAGAACCCATCCACCTGTGCACTCTTGGGAATGGGATGCACTTTTTCATTTGGTGGATGGTTGTCAGCACACTACCTTGTTCAGAGCATGGCCCCCTGCTGAAACCAGATACCTGTGCATACGCCAATCACCCCTGCCCCTCTAAGACTGTAGGACATGGCCTGTACCACACACTTGATGACCAACTACCTGGACACCTGACCTGAATCTATACAAGAAAAGTGAATGAACTCCTAGGCTCATATACATGGTAACAGCTCTAGCCATCTGGTGACAGAACATTAGATCTTGAAAGGTGCAAATAATCAAGCTAGCTCACTCAAGCAGCCTATTTGGGCACATCAAAACAAAACAAAGGAATAAGTTAGGGTACAGTAAGCAAACATAAAATAATACAGTAACTTATAGATGGCTCGGAGACAACAGTCAATATCAAATCACATAAAGAAGCAGACTATGATTACTTCAACAAGCTCTCAAAACAAAGAATCAAGTAACTTTCCAGATGAAAGTGTCTTCCTGGAATTACCAGATGCAGAATACAAAAGATTAACATACAGAACTCTTCAGGACATAAGGAACAAGATCAGACTAAACACAGAACAAGCCAAGGAACACATAGATAAAGCAGCTGAAGAAATTAAAAAGGTTATTCAAGAACAGAATAAAAATTTAATAAGCTGCAAGAATCCATAGAGATACAGCAATCAGAAATTCAGAAGATTAACAATAAAATTACAGAAAGTCAGAGGAACAGAGTTGAGCAACTGGAAGGCAGAATTAGTGAGACTGAAGATAAAACACTTGGCATCAATATATTTGAAGAAAAATCAGATAAAAGAATTAAAAAAAATGAAGAAACCCTAAGAATCATGTGGGACCCTATCAAGAGAAATAACCTACAAGTGACTGGAGTACCAGAACAGGGAGGGATAACAGAAAATACAAAGAGAATTGTTGAAGATTTGTTGGCAGAAAACTTTCCTGATATTGTGAAAGATGAGAAGATATCTATCCAAGATGCTCATTGAATTCCACATAAGGCAGATCTCAAAAGAAAGTCACTAAGACATAATCAAACTTGCCAAAACCAAAAACAAAGAGAATTTTAAGAGCAGCTAGGGATAAATGAAAAGTCACCTACCAAGGAGAATCAATAAGAATAATCTTGGGGTCTTTTGGAGGCGGGGCCAAGATGGCTGACTAGGTAGAAGCTACCTCGGATCCCTCTTGCAACAAAGACTCAGAAAAACAAGTGAATCGATCACATACATGACAATCTATGAACCCTGACCATTAAACACAGATCTAAAGAGTTGACCTGAGTGACAGAGACTGAGAACGAACAACCACGGGGAAGCAGCAACTGTTTTCGGAGACTGGAGCCAGCATCCAGCCAGGAAACCTTGGCACCAGGCTTTGGACTGGACGCAGGGGAGCTGAGCATGGCATCCTGAGATGGCGCAAAAACGGGGCGCAGCCCTAGCCCCCTGAAGTGACCCTGGGGGAAGCCCAGCCAGTGCACGCAGGCACAGCAGTGACATGGCTGACAGGAGGAGAAGTCACCGGGACATAGCGACTGGTTTTGGAGCCAGGAGTGTGGTGTCCCAGCCGGGGAACCTTGGCGCTGGGCTTTGGACTGGGAGCGGAGGAACTAACCACGGCTTCTGGGACAGCACAAGCACAGGACGCAGGCCTGACCCTCGGGGGCAATCTCTACCCAGCCAGCGCACACAGTCGACGCACTCCTCGGGAATCTCAGATAAAACAGTCATCCCAAGCAAGATAAGTAACTTTGTCTATATTCCGGGGTGCCACTCTCACCTATTTATCTGAGCCCTCCCCTCCCCTTCCCAGGTGGCTTCATCATTAACATTGGAATTTCCTGAGCCAGAGAGTGAACTGCGCTGCAGTTTTTCTTTCTTTCTTTTTTTTTGGTCTTTTCCTAACCCATTCTCCTGGCCTGAGAGAAGCAGCTACAAAAAACCCAGGGACCAAAAATCCTTCCCTAATTGGACTAAAAACACAGAACCAGCTCCACCCAAGCATATGTGATCCACAGTCTTGGGCTTTCATCCCTACAGGGAACAAGGTGGCTATTATGATGCAAAGGCATTTCTGATAGGGATCTGACTGTAATTGTTTTAGCGGATTACTGGAAAGACAAGTTTCCCTGGTCTGATATCTCTGCTTATTCAACAGAGCCCTCACTGACCCACAACAGGGAACTGAGTGCTGAAGCTCCCCCGAGACGACCTAGCCTCCTGCCTTAGGGGTCTAAGGAGGGTGACACCTACCAATCTGTAGAGGTACTTGCATTGGTGGCCTAAGGTACAGCTGCAGAGCCCACCCACCAAAGTGCTTTAGGAATAGAGACACACCTATGTCACTGGCACTTGGGGGAAGCCTGTCAGCATCCTGCCCCTCCTGGAGTATGAACCCCTGCTGCTACTAGAATCTGGTGTACACAACTATCACCACTACTTCTCTAGGTGGAGAGGTGACAGTCTGCACCACACACTTGATGACCCAAAATCAGGTTCTACTCAAGAATAGTGAATGGACTCTTAGGCTTATATATCTGGTAACAGCCCAAACCAGCTGGTAATAGGACATAAGTGATTCAAGGGCTACAACAATCAAGACAGCACAATCTAGTAGTCCATCCATGTATATTGAAAGAAGACAAAACAAGGTAAGATTCAGTGAGCAAATATAGAATAAATTACTACAATATCTTAGTGATGGCTCGGAGACAGCAGTCGATATCAAACCACATAAAGAAGCAGACCATGATTGCTTCTACAACTCCCCAAACTAAAGAATCAAAATCTTTCCCAAATGAAGATACAATCCTGGAATTGCCAGATGCAGAATATAAAAAACTAATTTACAGAATGCTTCAAGACATCAGGGATGACCTCAGAAATGAAATAAGGCAATCTACAGAAAAAGCCAAGGAACACACTGATAAAGCAGTTGAAGAACTCAAAAAGATTATTCAAGAACATGGTGGAAAAATTAGTAAGTTGAAAGAATCCATAGAGAGACAGCATTCAGAAATCCAAGAGATTAACAATAAAATTACAGAATTAGACAATGAAATAGGAAGTCAGAGAAGCAGACTCGAGCAATTGGAATGCAGAGTGGGAGATCTGGAGGACCAGGGAATTGACACCAATATAGCTGGAAAAAAAATCAGATAAAAGAATTAAAAAAATGAAGAAACCCTAAGAATCACGTGGGACTCTATCAAGAAGAATAACTTGCGTGTGATTGGAGTCCCAGAACAGGGAGGGATAACAGAAAACACTGAGAGAATAGTTGAAGATATGTTGGCAGAAAACTTCCCTGACATCATGAAAGACGAAAGGACGTCTATCCAAGATGCTCATCGAACCCCATTTAAGATTGATCCAAAAAGAAAATCACCAAGACATATTATCATCAAACTTGCCAAAACCAAAGATAAAGAGAAAAATTTTAAGAGCAGCCAGGGATAAAAGAAAGGTCTCTTACAAAGGAGAATCACTAAGAATAAGTTCAGACTACTCAGCAGAAACCATGTAGTCAAGAAGGCAATAGGATGACATATACAGAGCACTGAAGGAGAAAAACTGCCAGCCAAGGATCATATATCCAGCAAAACTCTCTCTCAAATATAAAGGCGAGGTTAAAACATCTACAGACAAACACAAGCTTAGAGAATTTGCAAAACCCAAACCAAAGCTACAAGAAATACTAAAGGAAATTGTTTGGTCAGAAAACCAATAATATCAGATACCAGCACAACACAAGGTCACAGAACAGAACATCCTGATATCAACTCAAATAGGGAAATCACAAAAACAAATTAAGATTAATTTTAAAAAGAAAAAAAATGCTCAAAACAGGGAATCATTGAAGTCAATATGTAAAAGATCACAATAATCAAAAAGAGGGACTAAATACAGGTGGCATAGAACTGCCATATGGAGAGAGATACAAGGCGATATAGGACAATACAAGTTAGGTTTTTACTTAGAAAAATAGGGGTAAATATTAAGGTAACCACAAAGAGGTATAACAACTCCATAACTCAAAATAAAAACCAAGAAAAACATAACGACTCAGCAAACATAAAGTCAAATACTATGAAAATGAGGAACACACAATTTATGAAGAAAAACGTCTCAGCACAAAAAAGTAAGTGGAAAAATGAAATTGTCAACAACACACATAAAAAGGCATCAAAATGACAACACTAAACACATACTTATCTATAATTACGCTGAATGTAAATGGATTAAATGCACCAATAAAGAGACAGAGAGTCTCAGACTGGATAAAGAAACACGATCCGTATATATGTTGCCTACAAGAGACACACCACACCTTAGACTTAGAGACACAAACAAACTAAAACTCAAAGGATGGAGAAAAATATACCAAGCAAACAATAAGCAAAAAAGAGCAGGAGTAGCAATATTAATTTCTGACAAAATAGACTTCAAAGTTAAATCCACCACAAAGGATAAAGAAGGACACTACATAATGACTAAAGGGACAATTGACCAAGAAGATATAACCATATTAAATATTTATGCACCCAATGACAGGGCTGCAAGATACATAAAACAAACTTTAACAGAACTGAAAAGTGAGATAGACACCTCCAGAATTATAGCAGGAGACTTCAACACACCACTTTCGGAGAAGGACAGGACATCCAGTAAGAAGCTCAACAGAGACATGGAAGACCTAATTGCTACAATCAACCAACTTGACCTCACTGACTTATACAGAACTCTCCACCCAAATGCTGCAAATTATACTTTTTTTTCTAGCGCACATGGAACATTCTCTAGAATAGACCACATATTAGGTCATAAAACAAACCTTTGCAGAATCCAAAACATCGAAATATTACAAAGCATCTTCTCAGACCATAAGGCCATAAAAGTGGAAATCAATAACAGAAAAATTAGGGAAAAGAAATCAAATACTTGGAAAATGAACAATACCCTGCTGAAAAAAGACTGGGTCATAGAAGACATTAAGGATGGAATAAAGAAATTCATAGAATCCAATGAGAATGAAAATACTTCCTATCAGACCTTTGGGACACAGCTAAAGCAGTGCCCAGAGGTCAATTTATATCAATAAATGCACACATACAAAAAGAAGAGAGGGCCAAAATCAAAGAATTGTCCCTACAACTTGAACAAATAAAAAGAAAGCAACAAAAGAAACCCTCAGGGACCAGAAGAAAGCAAACAATAAAAATTAGAGCAGAATTAAGTGAAATAGAGAACAGAAAAACAATTGAAAGAGTTAACAAGGCCAAAAGCTGGTTCTCTGAAAAAATTAATAAAATTGGTAAACCATTGGCCAAACTGACAAAAGAAAAACAGGAGAGGAAGCAAATAACCTGAATAAGAAATGAGATGGGCAATATCACAACAGACCCAACTGAAATTAAAAGAATCGTATCAGATTACTATGAAAAATTGTACTCTAACAAATGTGAAAACTTAGAAGAAATGGATGAATTTCTAGAAACACACTACCTACCTAAACTAACACAAGCAGAGGTAGAACAACTAAATAAACCCATAACAAAAGAATAGATTGAAATGGTATTCAAAAAACTCCCAACAAAAAAAGCCCTGGCCCAGAAGGCTTTAGTGGAGAGTTCTACGAAACTTTCAGAGAAGAGTTAATGCCACTACTATTAAACGTATTTCAGAACATAGAAAAGGATGGAATACTCCCAAACTCATTCTATGAAGCCAGCATATCCCTCATACCAAAACCAGGTAAAGGCACCACAAGTAAAGAAAATTACAGACCTATATCCTTTGTGAACTTAGATGCAAAAATCTTCAACAAAATTCTAGCCAATAGAATTCAAGAACATATCAAAAAAAAAATTCACTATGACCACGTGGAATTCACACCAGGTATGCAGGGATGGCTCAACATTAGGAAAACAAGGTAATCCATCATATAAATAAAACAAAAGACAAGAACCACACGATTTTATCAACTGATGCAGAAAAGGCATTTGAAAAAGTCCAACATCCATTCATGATAATAATTCTCAGCAAAACAGAAGAAAAATTCCTCAGTCTAATAAAGGGCATTTATATAAAGCCAACAGCCAGCATCATCCTAAATGGAAAGAGTATGAAAGCATTCCCCTTGAGAACATGAACTAGACAAGGATGCCCTTTATCACCACTCTTATTCAACATTGTACTGGAGGTCCTAACCAGAGCAATTAGGCTAGATGAAGAAATAAAGTGCATCCAGATTGGTAAGGAAGAAATAAAAGTATTTCTACCTGCAGATGACATGATCTTATACACAGAAAACCCTAAAGAACCCTCAAGAAAACTACTGAAACTAATAGAAGTGTTCAGCAGAGAATCCAGATACAAGATAAACATACAAAAATCAATTGGATTCCTCTACACCAACAAAAGGAACATCAAAGAGGAAATCACCAAATCAACGCCATTTACAGTAGCCCCCAAGAAGATAAAATACTTAGGAATAAATCTTATCAGAGATGTAAAAGACCTATACAAAAAGAAAATTACAAGACACTACTGCAAGAAACCAAAAAAGATCTACATCAGTGGAAAAACACACCTTGCTCATGGATAGGAAGACTCAACATTGTGAAAATGTCTATTCTACCAAAAGCGATATATAGATACAATGGAACTCTGATCCAAATTCCAATGACATTTTTTAATGAGATGGAGAAACAAATCACCAACTTCATATGGAAGGGAAAGAGGCCCCAGATAAGTAAAATATTACTGAAAAAGAACGAAGTGGGAGGCCTCACACTATTTGATTTTAGAACCTATTATACTGCCACAGTAGTCAAAAGAGCCTGGAACTGATACAACAACAGATACATAGACCAATGGAACAGAATTGAGAATCCAGGCATAAATCCAACCACCTATTAGCTGCTGATACTTGACGAAGGCCCAAAGTCAGTCATATGGGGAAAAGACAGTCTCTTTAACAAATGTTGCTGGTATAACTGGATATCCATCTGCAAAGAAATGAAACAAGACCCAGCCTCACACCATGCACAAAAACTAACTCAAAATTGATCAAAGACCTAAACGTAAAATCAGAAACAACAAAGATCATGGAAGAAAAAATAGGGACAATGATAGGAGCCCTAATACATGGCATAAACAGTATAGAAAACATTATTAACGATGCACAAACACCAGAAGAGAAACTAGATAACTGGGAGCTCCTAAAAATCAAACACCTATGCTCATCCAAGGACTTCACCAAAGGAGTAAAAAGATTACCTACAGACTGGGAAAATGTTTTTAGCTATGACATTTCTGATCAGTGCCTGATCTCTAAAACCTATATGACACTGCAAAAACTCAACAACAAAAAGACAAATAACCCAATTAAAAAATGGGAAAAGGATATGAACAGGCACTTCACTAAAGAAGACATTTGGGTAGCTAACAGATACATGAGGAAATGCTCACAATCATTAGCCATTAGAGAAATACAAATCAAAACTACAATGAGATTCCATCTCACTCTAACAAGGCTGGCATTAATCCAAAAAATACAAAATGATAAATGATGGAGAGGTTGTTGTCAGGCTGGTGGGAATGTAAAATGGTACCATCACTTTGGAAATCAATTGGCGCTTCCTTAAAAAGTCAGAAATAGAACTACCATACGATCCAGCAATCCCACTCCTTGGAATATATCCTAGAGAAATAAGAGCCTTTAAAAGAACAGATATATGCACACCCATGTTCACTGTAGCATTGTTTACAATAGCAAAAAGATGGAAGCAACCAAGGTGCCCGTCAATGGATGAATGGATAAATTATGGTATACCCACACAATGGAATACTATGCATTGATAGAGAACAATGATGAATCTGTGAAACATTTCATAACATGGAGGAATCTGGAAGGCATTATTCTCAGTGAAATTGGTTGCAAAAGGACAAATATTGTAGGAGACCACTATTATAAGAACTTTAGAAATAGTTTAAACAGAGAAGAAAATATTCTTTGATGGTTATGAGAGTGGGAGGGAGAGGGGTATTCACTAATCAGATAGTAGACAAGAGCTATTTTTGGTGAAGGGAAAGACAACACATGATACAGGAGAGGCCAGCACAACTGGACTAAACCAAAAACAAAGAAGTTTCCTGAATAAACTGAATGCTTCAGAGGCCAGCGTTGCAGGGGTTGGGGTTTGGGGACCATGGTTTCAGGGAACATGTAGGTCAATTGGCATAATAAAATCTACTAAGAAAACATTCTGCCTCCCGCTTTGGAGAGTGGCGTCTGGGGTCTTAAATGCTAGTAAGCTTCCATCTAAGATGCATCAATTGGTCTCAACCCACCTGGAGCAAAGGAGAACGAAGAACATCAAAGACACAAGGTAATTATGAGCCCAAGAGACAGAAAAGGCCACATAAATCAGAGACTTCATCAGCCTAAGACCAGACGAACTAGATGGTGCCTGGCTACAACCGCTGATTGCCCTGACAGGGAACACAACAGATAATCCCCGAAGGAGCAGGAAAGCAGTGGGATGCAGACCTCAAATTCTGGTAAAAAGACCAGATTTAATGGTCTGACTGAGACTAGAAGGACCCTGGAGGTCATGGTCCCCAGACCTCTTGTTATCCCAAGACAGGAACCATTCTCAAAGCCAACTCTTCAGACAGGGACTGAACTGGACTATAAGATAGAAAATGATACTGGTAAGGAGTGAGTTTCTTGGATCTAGTAGACACATGAGACTATGTGGGCAGCTCCTGTCTTGAAGGGAGATGAGAAGGCAGAGAGGGACAGAAGCTGGCTGAATGGACATGGAAATGCACAGTGGAGAGAAGGAATGTGCTGTCTCATTAGTGGGAGAGCGACTAGGAGTACATTTTGTATCACAGTCTGACTCGATCTGTAAACTTTCACTTAAAGCATAATAAAAAAAAATTCACATATAAGGATCAAGTATATGGTATTTTAAGGAGTAAACTCAATAGTTAAGTTCTACAAGCAATACAACATCAAACAAAAAACAACAACAACAACAAAAAACACCATTGCCATTGAATAGTTTCCAACTCATAGCAACCTACAGGACAGAGTAGAACTGCCTCATAGGGTTTCTAAAGAGTGGCTGGTGGATTCAAAGTGATGACCCTTTGATTAGCAGCCAAACTCTTAACCACTGCACCACTCCACAACATCAAGTATGTAAGAAATAAGTATAAATTGAACCTATCAGATACAGGTTGTAAAATGATACAAATGGAGACTCAGCAACAGAAAGGGGGGAGGGAGGAGCAAGACAGGAATATAGTTTTAGTATATCAGTGCTGAATGTAAAGAAGAACTGATGCATTTGAATTATGGTGTTGGCGAAGAATACTGACTATACCATGGACTGCTGGAAGAATGAACAAATCTGTCTTAGAAGAAATACAGCCAGAATGCTCCTTAGAAGCAAGGTTGGTTAGACTTCATCTCATGTACTTTGGACATGTTATCATGAGGGACCAGTTCCTGGAGAAGGACACCATGCTTGGTAGAGGGTCAGAGAAAAAGAGGAAGACCCTCAATAAGATCGACTGACACAGTGGCTGCAACAATGGGCTCAAGCATAACAACAATGGTGACGATGGTGCACGACCAGGCAGTGTCTTATTCTGTTGTACATAGGGTCACTATAAGTTGGAACTGACTCAATGTCACCTAACAACAACGACAATGCTGTATGTTACTTCTTGTTTGTATGCTAAATGTTGGCTACAAGCTGAAACAAGTTTCTGCAATTGTAAGTTGTTGAATGTAATATCTGTGGTAACCACTAAGAAAATATTTAGAAGAAATACACAGGAGGGAAGAAGCAAGAAATCGAAAAGGATCAACACACACACACATGCGTGCACACACACACACACACACACACAAATAGCTGGTTCTCCAGAGAAGGAAAACCAGTGAAGCGTGTAAATGTATGTGTGTGTGTTCAGAGAGAGACAGACTGACACTAATCTCAAGAAAATGGCAAGTCTCAAGTCCATGGGTCAGGTGTCAGGCTGCAGCCTTCCCCTGACTCACGTAGCTTCAAGAGGTGACGAACCCAAGATTAGTGGGTCAGACAGCAGGCTGCTGGCTCACAGGCTGTGGAGACTGATGAATTCCAAGACTGGCAGGCAAAACGCCAGGCCACTGGCTCAAGCCCCAAGAACCAGAGGTCAGATGATGATGAGCTGGATGCAGGATCTAGAGCAAGTAAGCAAGCTTTGCCAGAACATCCATATATATATTGGATATAGGCCACACACCCAATGAAAACTCCTCTTACAATTGATCACATCAGATCACATCATGGAGGATGACAACATCATTACATGACTGCCTAACTATATCATTACATAACTGCTAAACCCTGAGAATCACAGCCCATGCAAGCTGACACACAACCTTAACCATCACAATGGGAATAACGGGACAAACAAGATATAAGATACACAAAAAGCAATCAGCAAAATGAATGAAGTAGTTGCTTCATTTTCAGTAATTACCTTAAATGTAAATGGTCTAAACTCCCCATTCAAAAGACAGAGAGTGACAAAATGCATAAAAAAACATGATCTTTCCTTATGCTGCCTACAGGAGACATATCTTAGACACAAGGATATAAACACACTGAAAGTAAAAGGATGGAAAAGAATATTCCATGCAACTAGTAACCAAAAAAGAACAGTGGTGGCCATACTGATATTAAATAAAATAGACATTAAATCAGAATCTATTATAAAAGATAAAGAAGGATGTTATGTATTAATAAAAGTGTCAATTCATCAAGAAGACATAACAATTATAAATATTTATGCACCTAACATCAGTGCTCCAAAATATATGAAATAAATACTGACTGATAGCAAAGGAGTAATACTAAACTCCACAGTAATAGTTGAGGACTTCAACATACCACTTTCAGTTCTGGACAAGACATCTAAAAAGAAGATCAGTAAGAAACATAGAGGACTTAAATAACACCATAAGCCAATTAGGCTTAATGGACATATATAGAACACTCCACCTATTATCTGAACAGTGCACATTTTTCTCCTGTACACATAGATCATTTTCCAGAATAGATCACATGCTAGGCCACAAAACAAGTCTCGACAAAATTAAAAAACAGAAATCATGCAAAGTATCTTCTCTCACCACAAAGGAATAATATTAGAAATTAATGACAGAAGCAAAACTAGAAAAACACACAAATTCATGGAAATTAAACAATGCGTTATTAAATAACTATTTGGTCAAAGAAGAAAGCAAGAGTGAAATAAAAAAATAGCTAGAAATAAATGAAAATGAAAACGCACCATACCAAAACTTATTGGATGGAGCAAAGGCAGCTCTAAGAGAAAAATTTACAGCAATAACTGCCTCCATTAAAAAAGAGGAAAGTTCTTAAATAAATAATCTAACTCTACAACTTGAAGAACTAGAAAAAGAAGAGCAACTGAACCTAAAGCTGCTAGAAGAAAAAACAAAACAATAAAGATTGGAGCAGAAATGAATAAAATAAAGAAGAGAAAAAGTAGAGAGAATCAACAAATCCAGAAATTAGTTCTTCAAAAAGATTAATAAAATTGACAAACTGCTTGCTAGGCTGACAAATAAACACAGAGAGAAGATGCAAAATAAGAAATGAAAGCAGAGACCTTACGACTGACCCAACTGAAGTAAAAAAGATAACAGAATACTATGAACAGCTATACTCCAACAAAATTGTAATTTTGATGAAATGGACAAATTCCTAGAAGCATATAACCTACCTAAACTGACTCGAAAGGAAGCAGAAAACTTCAACAGACCCATAACAAGCAGAGATTGAGCCAGTAATAAAAAGCCTTCCAAACAAAGAAAATTCTGGAACCAGATGGCTTCACTGGGGAATTCTATTGAACATTCAGAGCAGAACTGACACTAACCTGTTCAAACTCTCCCAAAAAGAAGGACACCCTAACTCTTTCTATGAAGCCAGCATTACCCTGGTACCAAGGCCAGACAAAGACACCACAAGAAAACTACAGATCAATATCCCTTATGAATATAGATGCCAAAATTCTCAACAAAATACTAGCAAACAGAATTCAACAGCTCATTAAAAGAATTATACATCATAATGCAAATTAAAACTACGATGAGATTCCATCTCACTCCAAAAAGGCTGGCATTAATCCAAAAAACACAAAATAATAAATGTTGGAGAGGCTGCGGAGAGATTGGAACTCTTACACACTACTGGTGGGAATGTAAAGTGGTACAACCAATTTGGAAAACTATCGGGCGTTTCCTGAAAAAGTTAGAAATAGAACTACCATACAACCCAGAAATCCCACTCCTCCGAATATATCCTAGAGAAATAAGAGCTTTTACATGAACAGATATATGCACATCCATGTTTACTGCAGCACTGTTTACAATAGCAAAAAGATGGAAGCAATCAAGGTGTCCATCGACGGATGAATGGATAAATAAATTATGGTATATTCACACAATGGAATATTATGCATCAATACAGAACAGTGATGAATCTGTGAAACATTCCATAACATGGAGGAACCTGGAAGGCATTATGCTGAGTGAAATTAGTCAGATGCAAAAGGACAAATATTGTATAAGACCACTATGATAAGATCTTGAGAAATAGTTTAAACTGAGAAGAATACATTCTTTTGTGGTTAGAGAGGGAGGGAGGGTGGGAGAGGGTTATTTACTGATTAGATAGTAGATAAGAACTACTTTAGGTGAAGGGAAGGACAGCACTCAATACACGGAAGGTCAGCTCAATGGACTGGACCAAAACCAAAGAAGTTTCCTGAATAAAATGAATGCTTCAAAGGTCAGCAGAGCAAGGGCGGGGGTTTGGGGACTATGGCTTCAGGGGCCTTCTAAGTAAATTGGCAAAATAAATTCTATTAAGAAAACATTCTGCATCCCACTTTGAAGTGTGGCATCTGGGGTCTTAAATGGTAAGAAGTGGCCATTTAAGATGCATCAATTGGTCTCAACCCACCTGGATCAAAGGAGAATGAAGAACACCAAGGTCACAAGATAATTATGAGCCCAAGAGACAGAAAGGGCCACATGAACTAGAGACTTACATCATCCTGAGACCAGAAAACTAGATGGTGCCCGGCCACAACCGATGACTGCCCTGACAGGGAGCACAACAGAGAACCCCTGAGGGAGCAGGAGAACAGTGGGATGTAGACCCCAAATTCTCATAAAAAGACCAGACTTAATGGTCTGACTGAGACTAGAAGAATCCCGGCGGTCATGGTCCCCAAACTTTCTGTTGGCCCAGGACAGGAACCATTCCTGAAGACAACTCATCAGACATGGATTGGACTGGACAATGGGTTGGAGAGTGACGCTGATGAGGAGTGAGCTACTTGTATCAGGTGGACACTTGAGACTGTGTTGGCGTCTCCTGTCTGGAGGGGGATGGGAGGGTAGAGAGGGTTAGAAACTGGCAAAACTGCCATGAAAGGAAAGACTGGAAGGAGGGAGCGGGCTGACTCATTAGGGCGAGAGTAAATGGGAGTATGTATTAAGGTGTATATAAGTTTATATGTGAGAGACTGACTTGATTTGTAAACTTTCACTTAAAGCACAATAAAAATTATCAAAAAAAAAGAATTATACATCATGATCAAATGGGATTTATTCCAGGAATGCAAGATTAGTTCAACATCAGAAAATCTGTCAATTTAATACACCCCATCAACAGAACAAAGGAGAAGAACCACATGATCATCTCAATTGATGCAGAAAAGGCATTTAATAAAATTCGGCACCCTTTCTTGATAAAAACTCTAAACAAGATAGGAATAAAAGGTAAGTTTCTCAACATGATTAAGGGTGTTGATGAAAAACCAATAGCCAACATTATATACTCAATGGAGAAAGATTGAGAGCTTTTCCCTTGAAAATGGGAACAGGACAAGGATGTTCACTCTTACCACTCTTATTCAATATTGTACTGAAAGTCCTAGCCAGAGCAATAAGGCAAGAAAAAGAAATAAAAGGTATCCAAATTGGAAAGGAAGAGGTAAAACTATCTCCATTCGCAGATGACATAATCCTATATACAGAAAATTCCAAAGAATCTACTAAAAAGCTTCTAGAATAAATAGAGGAATTTAGCAAAGTTGCAGGATACAAGGTCAACACACAAAAACCATTTGGGTTTCTAATCAGAGATGAGAAATCTGAAAAGGATATTAAGAAAACAACTCCATTCACAAGAGCATCTAAGAGAATAAAATATCTAGGAATGAATTTACCCAGGGATGTGAAAGACTTATACAATGAAAATTATGAAACACTGCTGAAAGAGACTAAAGAAGACCTAAATAGATGGAAAGATGTTCTGTAGTCATGGAGTGGAATACTTAATACAGTCAAGATGTCAATACTATCCAAAGCAATCTACAGATACAATGCAATCCTGATAAAAATTGCCAACAATATTCTTTACAGAAGTAGTAAAACCAATCCTCAATTCTATATGGAAAGACAAGAGACCTCAAATAGCCAAAGCAATTTTGAAGAAGAACAAAGTAGGAGACCTCACAATTCCTGACTTTAAAACATATTATACAGCTACAGTAGTCAAAATAGCCTGGTACTGGTTTAATGACAGACACATAGACCAAAGGAATAGAACTGAAAACTCAGAAATAAATCCAAACATCTATGGTCAATTAATATTGAACAAGGGAACCAATTCCATTCAATGGGGGAAGGAACAGTCTCTTCAACAAATAGTGCTGGAAAAATTGGATATCCACATGAAGAAAATGAAACAAGATCTATACCTCACGCCATACACAAAACCTAATTCAAAAGGGATTAAGGACCTAAATTTTAAATCTAAAGCCATAAATTTCTTGCAAGGAAATATAGGAGTAAAGCTTTGGGACCTAATTTTTTTTCAATGATAAATTATTGAACACAACAATGAATGCATGAGGGACAGAAAACAAAATAGATAACTGGGACCTCATAAAAGTTAAATATTTATGTAACAGTTTAGCCCAAAGAGTAAAGACTGTCATCCTTGAGTATTCCGTTACTTAAAAAAAAAAAAAAACTACATAAGACCAAAGGGTCAACAGCTATTTTAAAGCACAGATGAGAAGGATGGGGGTGGGGGGGTGGGGGGAGGCAGGGGGAGATAAAGGAAATGGAAATGAAATAACTAGAACAGAAATAATGGGAACGGTGACACAATTTGAAGAATGTAAGCAATGTCACTGGCCCTTATGTCTAGAAGCTGTGGAATGGGAGTGGATTTGCTCTGTATATTTTCATAAAAAATTTAAAAATTAAAAATTCACTGGATGAACTTAATAGTAGAATGGAGATGACAGAGGACAGAGTCAGTGATTTTGAAGATACATTAATAGAAATGCCCACACCTGCCAAATATGTCCATCCTCTATTCCCTGGAAAGTGTGAATATGTTACTTTACATGGCAAAAAAGACTTTGCAGATTATGGACCTTATGAAAATAGCAGAGCTTATCCTGGACTATTGGGTGGACTCAATCTAATCACATGAAAACTTAAAAGCTGTAAAATCCCCAAATGGTTGGAAGTTAAACAACACATTTCTAAACAGTCCATGGTAAAGGAGGAACTCTCAAGGGAAACTTCGTTCATTTCAAAATGAACAAAAACGAAAATGCAATATATCAAAATTTATGGGATATAGCTAACACAGTGTTTTGGTAGAAAATTATAGCATTATATGCTTATACTTAAAAAGAAGGCCTCAGCTCAGTAATTTAAGCTTCCACATTACAAAATTAGAAAAAAAAAACCATAATAAACTCGAAGCAAAAAGAACTAAGGAAATAATAAGGAGCGGAAATCGATGAAACAGAAAAGAGAATAGAGAAAATGAAACAAAAGGTAGGTAGTTCTTTGACAAGATAAAGTTGATAAACATCTAGCGAGACTGATAAGAAATAAAAGAAAGAAGATATGAATTGCCAATGTGTGGAATGAAAAGGTGATATCACTACAGACCTTATAGGTAATAAAGATAATAAGGGAGTACTACTAACAACCTTACACACATAAATCTGACAACTTAGATGAAATGAATGGATTCTTCAAAGACCACAAACTACCAAAACTCACCCAAGATGAGATAGATAACTTGAATAGTCCTATAACTACTAAAGCAAAAAAACCCAAACCCATTGCTGTCGAGTTGATTCCAACTCATATCGACCCTACAACTATTAGAGGAATTAAATTTTCATTGTTAAAACCTTCTGAAAAAGAAATCTCCAGGCCCAGATCATTTATTTCACTGGTCAATTCTACTGAACATCTGAAGAATAAATAATACCAATTTCACACAATCTCTTTCAGAAAATAGAAGAGGAGGGAATACTTCCCAGCTTATTTTTATGAGGCTAGCATTATTCTGCTATCAAAACCAAAGACAGTACAAGAAAATTTTAGACCAATATTGCACACGAACACAGATGCAAAAATACTCAGTAAAATATTAGCAAACTGAATCCAACAATATATAAAAAGAATAATATACCATGACTAAATGAGGTATATCTTGGGAATACAAGACTAGTTCAACATTTGAAAAGCTGTCAATGTAAACCATCATGTTTACAGTCTAAAGGAAAAAAAAAACTACACAATGCTATTATTTGATGCAGAAAAAGTATTTGACAAAATTCAACATCCATTCATGATAATAACACTCACTAGGGATCGGTTACTTCCTTAACCTGATAGAGAGCACCTACAAAAAACCTGCAGCTACATCACACTTAATGGTGAAAGAGCGCATGCTTATCTCTACAACAGGAACAAGGCAAGGATGTCTGTTCTCACAACTCATATTCATTATCATACTAGAAATACTAGCCAGTATAATATAGCAAGAAAAAGGAATCAAAGTCATTCAGATTGAAAAGGATGAAATAAAACCAACCCTATTTGCAGACACGATTGCCTCCACAGAAAATCCCAAGAAACCTACAAAAATGCTTCTAGAATAAATGAGTTCAGCGAAGTCACAGGATATAAAGCCACCACACGAAATTCACCTGTATTTTTACATACTAGCAACGAACAACTGGAAATCAAAATTTCAAAAAACAAACATTTACAATATGCTGCCCCAAATGAAATAAATAGGTATAATTATAATATACATAGGATCTGTGTGCTGAAAGCTACAAAAATGTTGATGAAAGAAGTCAAAGACCTAAATAAATGCATAGACCTACTGTGTCCATGCGTCAGAAGATTCAACAGAGTAAAGCTGTCAATTCTCCCCAAAATGTTTAATGCAATTCCAATAAAAATCTCAGCAAGATTTTTTTTTTTTTTTTTTTGGTCAATGTAGACAAGCTGATTCTAAAATGTATATGGAAAGGCAAAAGAATTAACAATAGAATTTTCCAAAAGAAAAAAACTGGAGGAATCACACTTCAATATTAAGACTTACTATAAAACTACTGTAATCAAGATAGTGTGTTATTGGGGAAGAGAGAGACATATATATCGAACATAAAGAGAGTCCAAAAATAGCCTCACACAAATACAGCCAACTGATTCAACTCAATGGAGAAAGGATAATCTTCAACAAATGCAGTTGGAACCAATGGACATCCATATGAAAAGAAAATGAACCTTAACTGAAACTTAACACCTTATATAAAAAGATTATATACAAACAAAATAAAAGAATAAAACTTTACAATCTTTATGCTCTGAGGTTAGGCAAAAAGTTCTTAGATATGATGCACAAATTCATAAAAGCATAATCCATTAAAATTGATAAATTGTTCATCAAAATCAAAAAACTTTCCCTGCAAAAGACACTTTTTAGAAAATAAAAAGACAAACTACAGACAGAAAAATACAAATCATATATCCAGCAAAGGACTTGTATCCAGAATACATAGAACTCTCAAAACTCAATAGTGAGAAAACAAACAACCTTTCTTAGGCTGGGTTCTCTAGAGAAGCAAAACCAATGAAGTGTGTGTGTGTGTGTGTGTGTGTGTGTGTGTATACATACGTAGACACAGATTTATATTAAGGAAATGGGTCACGTGGTTGTAGAGGCTGGAAAGCCCCAAGTCCCTGAGTCAGGTTGGAGGGTTCTGATTCACATAGCTGCAGGGACTGCCAAACCCAAAAGTGGCAGGTTAGACAGCAGGCCTCTGCTGCACAGGCTGTGAAGGCTGACAGATCCCAAGATTGGGAGGTAACCTGCTAGCTCAAGCTCCAAGTACCACAGGTCAGATGAACAGGTATCAGCTGAAGGATTCAGAGTGAGTAAAAGCCTGTGAGCTTTGTCAGAAAGTTCACATATATTAGATGCAGGTGGCACCCCCAAGGACACTCCCTTTAAACTGACTGGCTGCTCATAGCAGATCTCATGGAGGTAATTACATTAGATCTCATTACGGAGATGATTACATGATTACATAGCTGCCAAACTACATCATAACTGCCAAACCACTGAGAATCATGGCCCAGCCAAGCTGACACAACCCTAACCATCACAGTTCACCCCTTGTCAACTTGACACTCATAAACATCTCCCTACACCATACAAAATATCTAAATAAAGACTATTATAAAGCCATACTTGTGTATAACGTGATACAACTAACATGCGTACAACTGAAAATGCATTAGCCCTGTTTACATCTTACATTTTATAAGTGAAAGAAACAAAAATATTTGATGCACACATACAAGGAAGAAATACTCATAATTACAGTTCTCGTTTCTACAACTGGTCACATGAATGTAGCAGATACTTAGAACTACCTTCCTCCACCACCCACTCTCTATTCTCTTTGCCCTCAGCAAGCACCTCAGCTGGTTGTGGTTCTTTGCCTGGTGGGGTGACCCAAACCTTAATTCCTAAAGGGTCTGGGCCATTAGTAGTCATGTCAGAATTGAGTTGCTGTAGTTTTCCATTGACTTTAATCACAGGGCATGGTACCACGAAGAGATGTCCTAAGAGGTCTCCTGTATTCCAGACATATTCTTCTTTACCTCCATTATGTAACATCAATCCCATTTCCTTTTGGTAATCAGTGTCCATTACACTAGTCAACACAATAACTTTTTTCTTTGTTGATTCAGAGGCATAAAGAGCCCAAAGTGGTCAGACGGCATTCTTAACTTCTAGTTCAATAGAATCAGTGTTGTGTTTCCTGGTGGGAGCATTCCTCCCTTTGGAACAAAGACCTCTAGACCCACAGAGCATAGGTTTGCAGGGACAGGAAGCAAAAATTTTGTGAGGGGGTCACTAGAGGTAATAGTGAGTGGTGTGACTCCCATTTCCACCCCTTGATTACTGGACCCATGAATCCTGGCTATGGGAGAAACAGCATCATATATTGGATGCTGGTTTGGAGCCTGTACAGCCTCTTGGAGAACACTGCCCCTCCCCTGCAAGGTACTGCCACCTAGCTGGTGTCATAATTATGTCTTTAGAAGGCCATTCCATCATTTTATCAAGCCAGCTGATTCAGGATGATAGGCAACATGGTAGGACCAGTGAATTCCATAAGCATGGGTCCACTGCTGCACTTCATTTGCTGTGAACTGAGTCCCTTGATCAGAGGTGATAATGTGTAGGATACCATGATGGTGGGAAAGTCATTCTGTAAATTCATGGATGGTAGTTTCGCAGAAGCATTGTGTGTAGGGAAGGCAAATCCATATCCAGAGTCTCTATTCCAGTAAGAACACTGTCCTTTCCATGATTGAAGTGGTCCAATGTAGTCAATCTGCCACCTCGATGGTGCCACATCAGGGGCTTAGCATTGGTCTCTGCTACTGGCAGATTGGACACTCAGCAGTGGCTGTAGCCAAGTCAGCCTTGGTGAGTGGAAGTCCGCGTTGCTGAGCACATGCATAACCTTCATATCTGCCACCGTGGCCACTTTATGAGCCCATTGGGCAATGACTGGTTTCCGCAGAATGCGTCATCCTAGTCACCTGTTAAAATTTTCCTCTGCTGAGGGCACCCATTGGTGAGCATTTACATGAGACACAAATGCCTTCACTTCTTTGGCCCATTCAGAGAGGTCCATCCACACACCTCTTCCCCATACCTCCTTCTCACCAATTTTCCTATCATGTTTCTTCCAAGTCCCTGACCATCCAGCCAAACCACTGGCCACAGCCCATGCATCAGTATACTATTGCACATCTGGCCATTTCTCCTCCCAAGCAAAGTGAACAACCAGGTGCACTGCTCAAAGTTCTGACCATTGGATGGATTTCCCTTCACCACTGTACTTCGAGGAGGTCCCAGCAAGGGACTGTTGTGCTGCTGCTGTTCACTTTTGAGTGGTGCCTGCAAAGTATACAGAACCATCTGTAACCCAGGCACGAGTTTTCTCTTCCTCAGTCAACTGGTCATAAGGAACTCCCCGTGATGCCACAGGTGCAGGCTGGGGAGAGGACAGATAATGTGACAGGAGTGGAGATCATGGGCATTTGGGCCACTTCTTCATGAACTTACTTTTGCCTTTGGGTCCTGATCTTGTATATAGCACTTTCATTTAATGATGGCGTGCTACTGTGCATGTCTGACTTTATGACCCTGTGAGTCAGAAGAACCCAGTTCATGATGGGCAGCTCAGGCTGCATGGTGACTTGGTGGTCTGAGGCTAAGCACAGAGTCTCTGCTAAGGCCTAGTTACAAGCAAAAAGCTATTTCTCAAAAGGAGAGTAGTTATCTGCAGAAGATGGCAGGGCTATACTACAAAATCTTAAGGGTTTGCACTGTAATTCACCAATAGGGGCCTGCCAAAGACTCTAAACAGCATCTCTATCTGCCACTGACACTTTAAGCGCCACCGGATCAGCTGGATCATATGGCCCAAGTGGCACAACAGTTCGCATGGCAAACTGAACTTGTTGCAGAGCCTTCTCTTGGTCTGTGCCCCATTCAAAACCAGCAACTTTCCAAGTCACTTGATAAACAGGCCAGAGTAACACACCCCAATGGGGGATGTTGTCCCCGAAATCTAAAGAGGCGAACCAGGTGTTGTGCCTTTTTTTTTAATTGTGGGAGGGGCAAGACGAAACAACTCATTTACCTCGGAAAGAATCTCTCGACACGCCCCAAAGCACTGAACCCCTAAAATTTCACTGAGGTGGAAGACGTCTGAATTTTTGTCAGAGTAACTTCCTACGCTCTAGCACTCAAATGTTTTACCAATGAGTTTAGAGTCATTGAGACTGTTTCCTTACTACGTCCAATCTGCATAATGTCATCAACGTTATGGACCAGTGTGATGTCTTGTGGAAGGGAAAAGCAGTCAGTCCCTGTGGACTAAATTATGACACAGAATTGGAGAGCTGATATATCCCTCAGGTAGGCAACTGAAGGTGTATTGCTGACCTTGTCAGCTGAAGGCAAATTGCTTCTGGTCTTCCTTCAAAAGAGGTATAGCGAACAAGGCATTAGCCAGATCAATAGCTGCATACCAGGTACCAGGGGTGTATTAATCTGTGCAAGCAATAACACCATATCTGGAATAGCAGCTGCAATTGGAGTCACCACCTGGTTAAATTTTCAATAATCCACTGTTATTCTCCAAGATTCACTTTTTTTTTTTTTTTTTACATAGGACAAACAGGCAAGTTGATTGGGGATGTGGTGGGAATCACCACCCCTGCATCTTCAAGTCCTTGACGGTGGCACTAACCTCTGCAATCCCTCCAGGAATGCGGTAGTCTTTGGCTTAGTATTTTCCTGGGTACAGTCAGTTCTAATGGCTTCCACTTGGTTCTTTCCACTTGTCAGGGATCCAATGTGGGGGTTCTGCCAGTTGCTGAATATACCTATTCCAATTATGCATTCTGAAACTGGGGAAATTACAGGATAAGTTTGAGGACCCACTAGACTCACTGTGAGGTGAACCTAAGCTCATACTGCATCAATAACCTGATCGCCATGAACCCCCCCCCCCAACTGGTGGGCCACAGTGACATTTTGGACCTCCTGGAATTAGTGTCAGTTCAGAGCCAGTATCCAGTAATCCCTGAAAAGTCTAATTATTTCCTTTTCCCCAATGAACAGTCACTCTCCTAAAAGGTTGTAGGTCCCATTGGAGAAGGCTGGAAGAAACATTAACAGTATAAATTCTTGGCAGTGCAATCAGGTCCTTCCTCAAGGGGACCCCACCTCTCCTTCTTTCAAGGGGTTGTGGGTCTGTAAATTGGCTGAGTCTGGGAATTGATTGGTTGGCCATGACTCTATTCTGGCAGCTCAAATTAGTCTGCCATTCGCTTGACTTAGTATTCTTTCACTTGTACAGATCAAGTAAATATTTAGTAGATTTCCTACCTATTTCACTCCTAGGGACACCATGATTAAGTAGTCTAATGCCGTAAGTCCAAACGAGTCAGACAATTCTGATTACTGCTTTGACTCCACTGTCCATTATGGTTAATATGCCCACCTTGTCTTTGTCAACTGAGTGCTGCCACTTGGTTTCTACCACCAGGAGGTCAAGCAGCCCTATTGTAGTTAGGTGTCTTAATTCAGTTAGGCAGTTCCTACTGTCTAATCTTACACAAAATAGCAATGACAGCAGTCTTCAAGGATGCTTGGGCTCCCTTCACAAATTTGTTCCTAACCATTGCGGTAAAAGATGTGTCCTCTGGGCACTCCATGTGCGGGTCTGTGGGTCTAATCTAAAAAATCCACTCTAACACACCAATTTCCCTAAGACTTTGGATACTTTCTTCTACAGTATACCAAGGCAGGTCTGGCACTTCAACTTGATTTTTAGTGTGGGCCACCACTTAATGCATGTTTCAGCGAACCAACCATATAAACTATTAGATCCTTTCCTAACCTTTGGAGCTGAAACACTGAATGATGGATCTGCGCTTAGTGGCTCATATCGATAAACTCAGAGTGATCCAACTTAACGTCCCTTGCATCATTATCCCACACCCTTAATAGCCATTCCTACACATATTCCCCAGGTTTCTGTTTATACATGGTAGGAAACTCAAGCAGTTCTGCTGGAGTGTAGCATATCACCTCCTGGATCACACTTTGTGCTTCATCTACTGGGCCCTGCTGGGACTTAAGTCTATTTATGGGTGGTGGGGATGTGTTCTGAGAACATTTAGCAACATCTTGTAAGGCAATTTCCCAGGCAGTGACTCAGACCACTCCCCAGCGGATGAGTTAGACAAAGGCTCCTTGGACGCAGTTGGGTTAATCTCATCAGACAGGGGCTGACAGCCTAATGGTTTACTGGGGAGGGTGGCTTAGCAGACAATGATAGAGTAATCTCTTCAGATGTGAGTGAGAGGACTGGTTCTGTGTGAAGGAGTCATTCAACAGAATTTAGGGGCTTAGTGCCCCGCCTTCCTATCTGCCCATATGTCCCCATCCCAAGTTTCAGGCTCCCATTTCTTCCCAATCAATGCCCTCACTTTAATTTCAGATACCACCCAAGGTTGGGAATTCCACTGGCATTGTAATTTAGCCACTCTCATAAGAGTCTGGGTCTGGTTTTCAGCAGTATCAGCTCTATTACTAAAAGAAATAAGACTTTCTTCCAAGGCACAAGTGGTAACTTTTGAGGTTGTTTATGCGGCTCTTGGGCTGTGACTCTGATGCCCTGAGTTCATCTCTTTCTTTCATCACTTTGTCTAGTGAAAGTTGGACCAACCCAGCAGTTTCCTTATACTTCACATTCTGACAAAATTGTAGAAATGTATCATACACGGACCGGACTCTCATCAACACCTGATGTATTGGTGGTGATATTTTGCATATTTGTACCACCATCTCACATCATGGATTAGCAGTGCCCTCTTTACTACTGGAAGCAGAGTCATCAACATCTTTTTAAGACTAACCAGACTTGAGAACCAATTTTAGAAAACTCATTCTTACAATTTTGTTTCTCTAGAACCACTCTCAGTACCAAATGTCTTAGGCTGGGTTCTTTAGAGAAGCAAAGCCAGTGAAGTGTGTACATACACATATACATAGACACACACACACACACACACATATGAAACCCTGGTGGCGTAGCAGTTAACAGCGACGGCTGCTAACCAAAAGGTCAGCAGTTCAAATCCACCAGGCGCTCCTTGGAAGCTCTATGGGGCAGTTCTACTCTGTCCTATAGGGTCGCTAGGAGTCAGAATGACTCGATGGCAATGGGTTTGGCTTATATATATATATAGAGAGAGAGATTTACATAAATGGCTCACATGGTTGTAGAGGCTGGAAAGCTCAAAGCCCATGGGTCAGGCTGGAGGCTTCTCATGATTCACATAGCTGCAGGGGCTGGTGAACTCAAGATTGGTGGGTCAGACAGCAGTCCTCTGGTTCACATGCTGTGGAGGTTAATCCCAAGATCTGCAGGCAACACAGCCAGCCACTGGCTCACAGGCTGAGGAGGCTGGTGAATCCCAGGACTGGCAGGTAAGCTGCTAGCTTGAGTCCCAGGAAACTGAGGTCAGATGAACAGGAACCAGTTGCAAGACCCAGAATAAGCAAAAGTCCGTAAACTTTGCCAGAAAGTTCACATATATTGGATGCAGGCCATATCCCTAAGGAAGCTCTCTCTCAATTGATTGGCTACTCATAGCAGATCTCATCATGGAAGTGATTTCATTATATCAGATCTCACTTTGGAGGTGATTACATCATTATATAGCTGCCAAATTACATCGTAACTGCCAAACCACTGAGAATCACGGCCCAGGCAAGTTGACACACAACTGTAACTATCACGCAACCAATTAAAAAATGGGCAAATGACTTAAAACAGACACTTCACCAAAGAGAATATATGGAAAGCAATTAACTACACAAAAAGTGCTCAATCTTTAGCCATTATTCAAATGCAAATTAAAACTACAATGAGATATCAGTACACATCTATCAGAATGGCTACAATAAAAAGTGTTGGCAGTAACAAATACTGGCAAAAAAAATTTGGCAAGGGAGTAGGGAAATCCTCCAATATGGATCTCTCATACATGGCTGGTGGGAATGCAAAATGGTATGGCCACACTGAGAATGTGTGGCAGTTAGAAAATTAAACATACCTTTACCATATTGACAAAGCAATCACACTCTTACCTACATACTCTAAAAAAATGAAAACTTATGTTCACACAAAAAACCTATACACGAATGGTTATAACAACTTTATTCATATTCACCAAAAACTGGAAACAACCTAAATATGCTTCAACAGGTGAATGTAAAAGAATCCATGGCACGTACATCTGTACAATGGAACAACACGGATGAACCTCCCACATTATGCTGAAAGAAGTCATTCTTCAGAGGTCACATCGCACATGAGGATACTTATTGACATTCCGGAAAATGCAAATCTATAAGGACAGAGCACAGACCAGTGTTTGTCACAGGCTGGGATGGGGCAATGATCTGAGGGAATTTTGGGGGGGGTTATGGAACTACTCTGTGTCCTGATTGTTGTGGTGGTTACATCAATCTATACACGTGTTAAACTCACAGAACAGCACACCCAAAAAAGTTAATCTTACAGTATGTTAATTTGAAAGTTAAAAAAATGAAAATCTATATACTCAAATTTCTTTTAAAAAATGCTTTAAAATAAATTTCTCATGTGGATTTCCCCCAGAACGGCTGCTCTGTGGGGCTCTGCCACACTGACCCTGATGTTCTGTGGGCCTGTTTTTCCATCTCTAATAAGAGTGGATCTGTCTAGACCAGTGATTTTCATTCTTTTTTTCCTTCCCAACTGTGCCCCTGGACACGTCCATGTGGATGGGGGCGGGGGGTGGGTTTGGTGAGAAAGGGTATTCAGCCTCCACTGGGCTCTGGACCAACTGGAGCATTTGTGTATTTGTCTGTAAACCTCTGGATTAGAATAGCTGGTCTCAAGTCAGATTCCCAGAAACCAGTGGAGTCTGAACTATCCCAGATTCTGGGCCTACCGGTGGGTCTCTCAGCTGCACCTTTGGCAGGTGCCCTCATGAATACCAGTGGTTAGCTGGCTCTAGCAGTCAGTGATTTAAACAGGTGTTTAGGGGAGAGCTGGAACTGTGCTCCTCCACTCACAACCCCTTGGCGCGCATGGATTGAACACAATGGGAACTCTGCAAAGGCTTCGAAATTTAGGGCTCCCCTAATGTCGGACCAGAAAGGACCTTAAGCCTTTTTTTTTTTACACACAAGAAGATCTTTCGGAAGCATGTTGTAAACATTAAATGTTGTGCACAGGTGGGGAAATGCTGTTATGAGGATCAATGTGCTGATCCCCAACCAGCAGGGCCAAAGAGTATCCTGAGTAACAAGAGCTGCTGTTTACCCAAAGCATGTACCAGATGCCAGGCACCATGCTAAGGAACCATGTCATCCTCACAACTACCCTGCAGAGAAGCGCTGTTGTTGCTTTGACAGGTGAGGAAAGTGCGCCTCTGAAAAGCCCCAGGTCACATGGAGAGGAGGTGACAGAGATGGGCCTGCCCTGTAGCTCCAGCATTGAGTCAAAATCCATGACAGGAACCCTGAAGCCTGACATCAGGTCTGCTCTCTCAGCATGTGCCCCAGAGAAGGGGACTAAAGGCTGGTGGGGTTGCTGAGGGCATCTTCAGACCTTGCCATCCAGAACAGCACTCAAAAATTTGAATGTCTTCTTATAGTAAATGCTTTTTTAAGAACTACCGTATGTGTAAGTCCAATCTAGAAAACCAGAGTTGGACCACTGTGGTTGAAGGTGGAAGCAGAGTGGCCTGAGGCCCCCAGGGATCCAGAGGCACCTCCCAAAGGCCACTTATCCAATAGGCTGGCACTCCCTGTAAGCAGCACAGGTGGTGCCATGATCCTTAAGGCTCTGGCTTTAGGTTCAAAAGAATGAGGTGGTCTTTTGGTGGACCTGTTCCTGGGTTAGTTGGCCTGGAGGAGGGCTTTAGGATTCCAGACCTGCCACATGTGTTGGGTGCTACTTGCAGGTTCATCTGAGCGGGGCACCACTTGCCTCCCTCTTTTCTTTGGTCAGGGCCCAGCAGCCATGACCTGCCACTCACAGGACTGAAAACTTATTTTAACCACCTTACATTTAATGAGTTTAATCTTGAACGATACGGATTCCAAGGTTAAAAACTCTAGCAACCCTCCTTTTTTCCTCACCCTTAGAAAAGGCACCATCTGCTTTTTCTGTATCAACCAAAGTAGAATGTTCAAGTTCAGATCTTGATGCAGGATCAACGGCAGGTCTATGTCTCTGATCCCGGGGCCGGGGGTGGCTGGGATGGGTCATAGTGGAATCATCAAGCATGCCTCCTTTTCATAGACGTCAGGGATCATGCCTATTGGGGAGCTGACCATGTGGACAGTGTTCTTGCCAAACAGCTGGAACTCATAGTGGATGAGCTGTTCCCAGAAGCCACTGTTGGGCCGGATGATGGGCCGGCACAATTTGGTCCACGTATGGGCATCCCGCAGGGACATGGCATGGTACTTCATGAGGTAGGCAAGGCAGAGGGTGGCCGATCGGCTCACGCCAGCGGCACAGTGCAGCAGTGTGCGGCCCTGCTTCATCTCCACACTGTGGATGTGGTCAGCGATGGGGTCAAAGAAGTCGCAGAGGCGTGAGGCGGGGCTGTCAGCCACAGGCACCTGCATGTACTGGATGTCCTCGTAGTGGGTGTTCACCACCTCCACCGAGATGTTGATGACTGTGGTGATCTGGTGGCTGGAGAGCATGAGCTTGTTGTTGGCAGCCACGCCACTGCTGATATACAGGCTGCTGGTGACCTGTGAGAGGCCACTGACTGAAGACTGCCGGGGCTGAACTGGGAAGGCACATGAAGGTGCTGTCATTCAGGTGGTGGGTCAGCGGTCAGTGGGGAGCAAAGGCTGCATCTTTCTGCTGGGCTGAGTTCACGGAAAACTGCAGAGAGTGAGGGAAGGCTTAGCAGGATGACCCCAGGGATTTCTGGACCTACAGCAGGATTCCCCAGAGGGTGGTCCTCTGACCACCTGCATCAGAATTCTGTAGGAAGCTTATTAAAAAAGCAGTCCTCCACAGACCCACTCAGTCAAACTCTTAGGGTGAGGAGGACTCTGCGTTTTCAGCACACTTCTTAGGGGGTGTCATGTGCAGTGCCCTACATGACCAAGGTCAAGCCCCAGCCTGGCATCCCAGGCCTTCCCTGGGAGCGCCACATTTCTAACTGGGCAGGCTGGCTTGTGTCCCTCAGCTGTGCCCCGGCCTGACTCTCTATCTAGCTCAAATAGCCCCCTCCCCACCTCTCTTCAAACTCTCTCCCTCCTTCAAGCCCCTCTAAGTGGGAACCACCTGCACAGTCTCCCTCCTCAGCCTCCTGAATTTATGCCCAAATCAGAAGGAAGGATACCAGCCCCCCAACCCCCATTCCAAGGGCCATCTCTTTGAAGAGACAGACTGCCCAAGTGAAACAGAGATCAAATTATAAAGTCTACATGTTAAACACGCTTCTGCACCTTGCTGCCAAGGGTCTAGAGATGGGAGTAGCTAAAAGCTTCCCGGCAGAGGTAAGCGTCGGGGCCCCACAGAACCCCCAGGGGCAAGTACAGAAGGGCAGGGCTGTGGCATATACCTAGGGAGGGGCAGACCCCTGCCTTCTAAGAGTTCCAGGTCTTTTACTCTCCCACACTTAAACAAAGCTGCAAAAATCACATATCCTTGTAAGTTTCCCTGAAATAGGAGCATTCGGCTTTAGATCACACCTCTCAAGGCCAAACAGCAGTCCTCACCAGGTACAGACAAATGAGACAAAGTTTTGTTCCCCTGCTTAATAAAATACTCCAGTGGCTGCCCATTGTCAGGGTAAGATTGAGTTCCTCAGATCAGCTGTCAAGGCCATTTGTGGCCTGGCTCCTGCCCATCTCTCCCGCCTATTAGCCATTCCCACTTCCTGAAGAGCCCCAGCTAGGCTGCGCCACTTGCAGTGCCTTAGAGACATCCTGTCCTGCCTGGCCCAAAGCCTTTGCCTCTGCTACCCTCTCCATCCAGAACCCCCTTTCCTTATAAGCCTATCTGTTCCGGATCAGCAGAGGAATGGAAAAGGTTAACGAGCCTTGGAATCTTAGCCCAAAGGTTTGGGACAGCATCCCTCCCCGCCCCTATATTTGATAGGATTCCTTGCCCCAGGCTTTCTTAGCCCTATGTACTTTCCTTCCTTACACTTTCTGAGGCTGTGGTTTTGCCTTTATTTGTCCGATTATTTGATTAATGTCTGTCTCACCAGGAGACCATGAGCTCTATTGGGATATGACCACATCTGCCTTCATTTCTACTGGATCACCAGCGCCAAGCTCTGTGTCACCACAAGTAGGTGCTTGATAAATACTTGTTGAATGAAGAAATGACTCTGATAATCACAACACTACCTTCCAATCGAAAGGTCTTCTGGAATGGATGAGTTCTCTTGCTGCATTTCACTACAATTTCAGGGAGGGGTTAGGTGAGGGTGGAGGTAGTACCTGGGCTGCTGGAAGAGAGAGGCTGATTTGCATAGGCAAATCCTACCTGCCAATGTCCAGGGTCAAATGCATCAAGCTCATCCCAGGATGGGCAGATGGGGCTGGTGTCGCAAAGGTCACATAAGGGACAGGGAAAAAAGCTCCAAAACACTCAGTTGGAAGACTAAATGCTAAGGGAAGCTCTGGATCCTTACCATCAGAGAACCCAGAGAGAAGTGAACTGAGGGTCCTGGTAAGAAACAGGAATAGAGGAGATTGTTGTTCACTACGGTAACAAAAAGCTTCCTGAGGAGAAGCTGCTCTTGAGGGAGAGAGTAACGATGGGTGGACACCCATTTTCACGTTCTGCTGTCGTAAGCTGCAGTTGAGTCGATTCCGACTCATGGTGTGACCCCATGTATGTATGCAGAATAGAACTGCTCCATAGGGTTTTCAAGGCTGTGACCTTTCAGAAGCAGATCGCCAGGCCTGTCTTCCAAGGCATCTCTGGGTGGATCTGAACTGCCAACCTTTCAGATAGTAATTGAGTAGTTAACCATTTGTGCCACCAAGGGTGCCCTTATTTTCATGTTGCTGTCCGGAGCCATCCAGTTGGTTCCAATTCATAGTGACCCTACGTACAACAGAACAAAATACTGCCTGGTCTTGTGCCATCCTCACAATCATTGTTATGGTTGAGTTCACTGTTGCAGCCACTGTATCGATCCATCTCGTTGATGGTCTTCCTCTTTTCACTGATCCTCTGCCAAACGGAAACCCTAGTGGTGTAGTAGTTAAGTCCTACGGCTGCTAACCAAAGGGTCGGCAGTTCAAATCCACCAGGTGCTCCTTGGAAACTCTATGGGGCAGTTCTACTCTGTCCTATAGGGTTGCTATGAGTCAGAATCGACTTGATGGCACTGGGTTTGGTTTTTGGTCTCTGTCAAACATTATGTCCTTCTCCAGGGACTGGTGTCTCCCAATAACACGTCCAAAGTACATGAGATGAAGTCTCGCCATCCTTGCTTCTAAGGAGTACTTTGACTGTACTTCTTCCAAGACAAATTTGTTTGTTCTTCTGGCCGCCCATGGTATATTCAATATTCTTCGCCAACACCATAATTCAAAGGCATCAATTCTTCTTCAGTCTTCCTTATTCACTGTCCAGCTTTAACATGTGTATGAGGTGACTGAAACACCATACCTTGGGTCAGGCACATCTTAGTCCTTAAAGTGACATCTTTATTTTTTAATGCCTTAAAAAGGTCTTTTGCAGCAGATTTGCCTGATGCAACACATCATTTGATTTCTTGACTGCTGTTTCTATGGGCACTGATTGTGGATCTAAGAAAAATGAAATCCTCGACAACTTCGATCTTTTCTCTGTTTATCATGATGTTGCTTGTTGGTCCAGCTGTGAAGATTTTTGTTTCATGTTGAGGTGCAATCCATACTGAAGGCTGTGGTCTTTGATCTTCATCAGCAAGTGCTTCAAGTTCTCTTCACTTTCAGCAAGCAAGGTTGTATCATCTGCATAATACAGGTTGTTAATGAGTCTTCCTCCAATCCTGATGCCCCGTTCTTCTTCATGTAGTCTAGCTTCTCGTATTTGCTCAGCATACAGATTAAATAGGTATGGTGAAAGAATACAACCCTGACGCACACCTTTCCTGACTTTAAACCAATCAGTATCCCCTTGTTCTGTCTGAACAACCGCCTCTTGATCTATGTAAAGGTTCTCTTCACTTTCAGCAAGCAAGGTTGTGTCATCTGCATACCACAGGTTGTTAATGATCTTTCTCAAATTCTCATGCTGTGTACTTCTTCATATAGTCCATCTTCAAGGATTATCTGCTTAGCATACAGATTAAAAAAACATGTGAAAGGATACAACCCTGGCACACAATTTTTCTGACTTTAAACCATGTAGTATCCCCTTGTCCTACTCTTGGTCTATGTACAGGTTCCTCAAAAGCACAATTAAGTATTCTGAAATTCCCATTCTTTGCAATGTTATCCATAATTTGTTACAATACACACAGTCGAATGCCTTTGCATAGTCAGTAAAACACAGGTAAACATCTTTCTGGTATTCTCTGCTTTCAGCCATCTCACGTCAGCAAAGACATCCCTCGTTCCATGTCCTCTTCTGAATCTGGCTTGAACTTATGGCAGTTCCCTGCGGGTGTACTGCTGCAACCAGTTTTGAATGATCTTCAGCAAAATTTTACTTTCATGTGGTATTAATGACATTGTTCGATAATTTCCACATTCTGTGAGATCACCTTTCTTTGGAATGGGCACAAATATGGATCTCTTCCAGTCAGTTGGCCAGGAAGCTGTCTTCCAAACTTCTTGGCATAGACAAGTGAGCACTTCCAGCGCTGTATCCATTTGCTGAAACATCTCAGCCGACATTCTGTCAATTCCTGGAGCCTTGTTTTTAGCCAATGCCTTCAGTGTGGCTCGAACTTCTTCCTTCAGTACCATTGGTAGTTGATCATATGCTACCTTCTGAAATGGCTGAACATCGATCACTTCTTCTTGGTACAGTGACTCTGTGTATTCCTTCTATCTTCTTTAGATGCTTCCTGCGTTGTTTAATATTTTCCCCATAGAATACTTCAATATTGCAACCTCAGGCTTGATTTTTTTTTTTTCTTCAGTTCTTTCAGCTTGAGAAATCTTAAGTGTGCCTTTCTCTTTTGGTTTTCTAACTTCAGGTCTTTGCAGATTTCATTATAATACTTTGTCTTCTTGAGTCATTCTTTGAAAACTTCTGTTCCGCTCTTTTACTTCATCATTTCTTCGTTTTGCTTTAGCTACTTGATGTTCAAGAGCAAGTTTCAGAGTCTCTTCTGACATCCATTTTGGTCTTTTCTTTCTTTCCTGTCTTTTTAATGACCTTTTGCTTTCTTCATGTATGATGTCCTTGATGCCATTCCACAACTTGCCTGGTCTTTGGCCATTAGTGTTCAATGCATCAAATCTATTCTTGAGATGGTCTCTAAATTTAGGTAGGATATACTCAAGGTCATATTTTGGCTCTTGTGGACTTGCTTTAATTTTCTTCAGCTTCAATTTGAACTTGCATATAAGCAATTGATGGTGTGTTCTGCAGTCGTCTCCTGGCCTTGTCCTGACCGATGATATTCAGCTTTTCCATTGTCTCTTTCCACAGGTGTAGTTGATTTGATTTCCGTGTATTCCATGTGGCCAGGTCCACATGTACAGTTGTTGTTTATGTTACGAAGAAAGGTATCTGCACTGAAGAAGTCGTTGGTCTCGAAAAATTCTATCATGGGATCTCTGGCATCATTTCTAACACCAAGGCCATATTTTCCCACAACTTAGCCTTCTTTGTTTCCAACTTTCCTATTCCAAACACTAGTAATTATTAATGCATCTTGATTTCATGTTTGATCAATTTCACACTGCAGGAGTTGGTAAAAATCTTCAATTTCTTCATCTTTGGCCTTAGTGGTTGTTGCACAAATTTGAATAATAGTCATATTAGCTGGTCTTTCTTGTAGGTGTATGGATATTATCCTATCGGTGACAGAGCTGAACTTCAGGAAAGATCTAGAAATGTTCTTTTTGATGATGAATGCAACACCAATTCCTCTTCAATTTGTCATTCCCTACATAGTAGACCATATGATTGTCTGATTCAAAATGGCCAATACCAGTACATTTCAGCTCACTTAATACCTGGGATATCGATGCTTATGCATTTCATTTTTGACAATTTACGATTTTCCTAGATTCATATCTCATACATTCTATGTTCCTATTATTAATGGATGTTTGCAGCTGTTTTTTCTCATTTGGAGTCATGTCACATCAGCAAATGAAGGTCCTGAAAGCCTCAATTCATCCACATCATTAAGACTGACTCTACTTTGAGGAAGCAGCTCTTCCCAAGTCATCTTTTGAATGCCTTCCAACCTGAGGAAAAGCTCATTTTCTGACATTAAATCAGATAATGTTCCACTGCTATTCATAAGGTTTTCACTGGCTAATTCTTTTCAGAAGGAGACCACCAGATCATTTTTCTAGTCTTGTCTTAGTCAGGAAGCTCAGCTGAAACCTGACTGCCATTGGGGGCCCTGCTGGTATTTGAAATACCAGTGGTATAGCTTCCAGTATCACAGCAGCACACAAGCCACCACGGTACAAAATCTGACACATGAGTGGTGATTATTTCCACGCTAGTAAAGAAATATCTATCAGGTGCTGTATGAGGTTTTGGGGATGCTGAAATGCACAAGAAAGTTATGATCATTCTTTTCACATAGCTCAAAGTCTAGTCCGGGGAGACAGGCATTAAACAAGCAACTACAGTTGTGACAGAGCTGGAAAATAGGAATAATAGTGCCTACCTCACAAGGATGCTGTGATGATTAAATAAGATAATCCAGTGATGTGATAACATATGGTCTGGCACAGAGTGTGCCCTCTATAAATGATAACTATTCTTGTTAGGAGCCCTGGCAGTCCATTGGCTAAGTGCTGGGCTGCTAATGGAAAAGTCAGTGGTTTGAACCCACCAGCCACTCTGTGAGAGAAAAGACCTGGTGATCTGCTCCAGTACAGATTACAACCTAGAAAATTTTACAGGGGCAGTTCTATTCTGTCCTATAGGTCGCTATGAGTTGGCATGGCCTGGGCGACACACAACAGCAGTATTCTTGCTATTGTTAGGGTAGTTAAAACGCAGGGCATTGCAGGAGTGGAAAATAAATGGTTATTCCAGGCTGGGGTTAAGGTATTGAAAAGATGGTCTGAAGAAGTGACACAGAGACTTGAACATTTAGCAGCAGGACAAGAAAGTAGAGAAACAGCAGTTTCACCACTTATAGTCTTGACTTCCCTCCTCTGTTTCCATCTTCAAAGTAACCTACCCGGGCCTGAGCCTAGCGTTAATAGCTCTATTTTACATAGGGTGAAAGTGAGGCAGGGAGGAGAAAGGGCCTTGCGCAAAGCGACAAAACAGGGCCCCAAAGCGGGTCTTTCTGGTCTCATTACGTGTAAGAAAACTCGACAAACACCGCGGGCGTTTATAAAATACTGGCTTACAAACGTGTAACAAAATCCACTGGTTGACGAGCGCGAGGCGCCATTTCACGGGGCGAGTCTGCTAGGCTTCCTAGAAGTGACACCAGAACGGCCTTCTTCGTCAAGTTGTGTGAGCTCGGCTCCAGGCTATAAGCACCCGCTGCCAGTCCGGGACCCTGACGACCTTACCTCTCTGGGCCGGTTCGGGGTAACACTCCCACAGACGGGTGGGCGGGCTCGCTCAGGAAGCAGCCGCACCGCTAAGTCTCGGGCGGGAGTTTAGGGGAGAGGAGACGGGTCACGATCTCGGAGCCACAATTCCGAACAGCCAAGCTCTTTCGTTTTCATGGGAATGGATCATCGTCGACGAATCAGTCGTGCTAGGTCTTCGAAGAAAGCCCAGCCCTGGCTCATCCTGTTATTTGCCCCACGAAAACGCTGTGCTACGACAATCCCGATCAAGTGGGCTCCGCAGCCCCAGCGCTATCCAGCCTGACTAGACCGTCTCCACGGCAACCGCCCGAGCCGCGCCACGGCGGCCGCCAAGGGACAATCCTGCCGCGCCCGCTTCTTCCGGAACTCAGTGCTCACATCCTGACCCCTCGCGCGTTTCCCGGGTAACGCGCTGCTCTCAGATCTTGCATTCAGCCTGTGAGCTCACTCCCCGTCCGCGCGCCGTCAGAGACCATGTCTCTCGCTGTTCCCCAAAACCACCTAGCTCCCATCCAGGAATATTCGACCGCGGAAAACTCTCATGGACAGTCGTCCAGGCCTTCGGTCACATGGAACCTGAACTCGCCTGTGGCTTATGCGACTGCCGCCCAGGCGGCCACCGGTTCCTGGAGCGCCCGACCCTCGGCCGTCTTCGGGCTCGATACGCAGAGCAGTCACAAAGGAGTCTGCGTGGGCGCCCGGCCGCAGATCTGCTTCCTGCGGCCGCGGACCGCACAGACGCCGGTGCTGTACAGGTGTGGCCCAAGTGCCAGAGCGTTCGTCAGACCTCGGGGTCCATGGGGGAGCCCGAACTCCCTCAGACCCTGGGGTCCATCAACCGGACCCTCAGGCTCCTGGCCAAGGCTCTCCGACAGCGGTTACTCTCAGAGCCAGGCCTTTTCTTGGGAGACCGAATTTCTCGCAGACATGGGTCCCAGCTCCGTCCTAGTCCAATTCTTGAGACCCCCAGGAGCCCCAATCCCCTTAGCCCGGACTCCCGGGAGAAGCCGAAATCACACAGCAAGCCTACGTTTCCTCTGAGAGGGTTTCGGCCAGGAGGTCCCCAGCGCCCTTTGAGGCGAGCTCTGAATCCTCTCAAAGTCTGACGAGGCCTAGGTCCCCTCAGGCCTGAACCTGCCCGACACCCACCTCCTCCTCAGCGTCCACTTCCTTCAGTGATGCTGGCAAGTCCGCTTTTCCCTCAGCTTGGCCCCAATCCCCACAAACCTGAACTGCCCCCCACACCTTCCATTGCAGGACCCCCTGGCGGCATCCTCCAAGCTCCCACAGAGGCCTTTCAGGGAGAAGCGCTTTGGCTCAAAGTTATCTGAAAGAGAATATTCCCAGGCATTGCCTTTTTTTTTTCCTTCCTTCCAAATTGGTAACTTTCTTCCAATTTTTTTCTTTTCTTTATGAAATTGGTAAATTTGGTGCACCACTGAGTGGATTAAGTGTTTAATGTATTTAAATATTTTAGGTCTTTTTTTAAACAGATTTTTGGGACTTGTGTGTGAGCATTTTGGTTGCTAAACTTCAGCTTTTTTCATCACCTTATGCCTATGCCATGTTGCCATGCATGGAAGTCAGAAAACCTGTAAATGAGAGATTGGGACGTTTTTAGCAGTTTGTAACTATAAAACATTCATGAACCTGTAGTTCCAAATTGACTGAAAATGAATTAGGAAACAATTTTATAAATCCTTTAAAATTGTCATTTTGGGTCCTCACTGTAAAAGTAATATACATTCATTATAGGAAAATCAGACAAGACAAACAAGCAAGCTTAAAGCCTTAAAAAACACACATCACCCTACTTAGCCAGAGACCATCGCTGTTAACATTTTGGTGTATATCCTTCCAGGTCCATTCATATGTATGTGTTACAACATGCTGATACTTTTTTTTTTGGAAAAATACAAAAAGTGATCACTCTTTTGTAACCTGCTTCCCCACCCCCTTAATATGCCATGGAGGTATATGTCTGTTATAATAGTTTTAATAGGTGTGTAGTATTTTATTGTACAACCTAACTACAATTGTTCAGTTCCTTCCCTGTTGTTGTGCACTTAGTTTCCAAAGTTTTAGAAAGACTGAACAATTATTTAAAAATGAGCAAAAGCATTTAAAACTACATGAGTTGGAATCGACTTGATGGCAATAGGTTTGGTTTTTTGTTTTTTTTTGCAAAACCACTCCATGGTATAACCAAATTATCAAAAAATGACAACTCTGCCTGACAATATATATTTTTGACCAATTTCTCATGTTATCTCTATTTTCACTTGGAGCACCTAACTCCATTCTCTCTTCCCCCACCTTCCTTCTCCCTTAGAATTTCCCTAATGGGGGAGGATTTGGAAAAAACCCAACCCGACTTTTGTCCAAATTCTTCATTCCTGATTCTTCCATACTCAGATACCCCTTAGACCTCAACTTTGGAGCAAGTGCCCCCCAAACTCACTGCTATCTAGTTGATTCCTACTCACAAGGGCTTTATAGGACATAGTAGAACTACCCCATAGGGTTTCCAAGGCTGTGAATCTTTACAGAAGCAGACTTCCACATCTTTCTCCTCCGGAATAGCTGGTAGGTTTGAACTGGTAACCTTTCAGTTAGCAGCCTAGTGCTTTAACCACTGTACCACCAGGGCTCAAGTGCCCCCCCCAGCCCTCCTCAAATTCATGCCCCGAACCCTACACTAAAACTTTGGCATCCCTCCTCTAACATCCCCCACCACCACCACCCCTACCTCACCCTACATTTTCTCCTTAAGATGACTGCCCCTGAAGCCAGTTCTGAGTCCCTGTTAACCCTTCTCGCCCAGTTCTAGGCCATTCTACATCCCTCTCAAGATAGCTTTTCCACTCAACACCCAAGAAACACCGCTTTAACTCACTTTCCACAAGAAGAAATCTCTGCTTGCTCCCTTGCTCCCCTGAAAATTAGGACAGAGCTGTGTGCCATGAAACCAGACCCTTCCCTGGCCCCAGCCATCTCCAGCCTGTACCGCCTTCCCATCTTCCCTCCAGCTTAATGAACTCCAGTGAAGCAGCGACAACAAAATTTTTACCCAAGAGCCACTTATCTCGGGTAATTATTCGTGACAACCTCAGTGCACAACGAATCTTTGAGATGGAGGTAAAGTAGTCACAAGCTTTTCCATTAGAGGGTGTTAGTGGCTTGACCCATATTCATTTCACTCTCACCTCTGACTCTGGGGGCAGATCACAGATCTTAGAGGCTATAGGAACCCATCAGGGTACTCTAATGCAGGCCTCATTTACAGATGAGGTTATTGAGATTCTGAGTTACTGACTGGCCCATGGTCCCACAGCTTTTCCTGGGCTGAGGGAGCCAGAGCACATTACCTCTCTGGCCATAGGGAATCCATGAATGAATTCCTACTGTCTCCCATCTAAAGAAGCCTTGGTTTCTAGAGATTGGAGCGGCATCAACACTATCCGTGTTGATCAGTGATTAGTCCTTTTCCTTCAGAGATTATCCCAATTTTCCAGATGAGAACTTGCTTGTGGACAAGTAAGGTTTGACCTTCAGAAGAAGGGGATGGGAACCACAGTGCCGTCACCCCACTGCTTCCCACAGACCCTGCTTAATAATTAATTGATTAAGGGCCTGCTTGGGATGGACACTGTGTTGGCACTAGGGAGAGTCTCGAACAAGTGGACTCCAAGACCTCATTCATTTCTTTAAGCAGATTAGGAGCCTAGAGTTGAGCTACTGCCCTCTTCTTGGCTCTGTGGAGCTTTCCTCCATGTTCCAGGTCCAAATCTGCATGGGCCCATGGGACTCTGATAGCGAAAGCAAAGGGGTGAGAAGGAGGCTTAAAAGATGGTGCCAGGTCCTAAGAGCCACAAAGACTAAATGAAGAGTAGGAGCCTGGGTATTTCTCCCTCTGCTAAATTTAGAGACATGGCATAGTGGAAATAGTGTGGACTTGGAGGTGGGTAGGCCCACTTTCTGGGACCTTGAGTGAATCACACTTTCTCGGGGACTCTTCTCTTTTTTGTAAAATAGGATCTGCCTACTTCTCATTGGCTGTATTAGAATCATCTCAGGTACATGATGCAACTATAGATTCCTGGCTCCCACTCAAGCCCCATTAAGCTAGGGACCCTCTCTTGGGTCTATATTTTTATTAAGTAACTGAAATGTTTCTGATGCTCTGCCAGGCTTAGAATAATCGCATCAACATTGACTGACCTTTATGCAGAACTTTGCTCAACACGCAAGGTCTTGGGACGGTGTTAGAGCTTATTAGAATTCCCTGGCTCAACTCCCACCAGATTCCATTGCTACATGCCTAAAATCTCCCCATCTTTCAAAACCCAGCCCCACTTTATATGCCAACCCGCCACGAAGCTTTTCTTAATGTTTCCAATCTCAGATTTTGTGCTTCTTTTAAGAGGTATCATTGTCAGCCTTGCTTAGAATATTTGGACACGTCTCACCTTCCTCACTAAATTGTAGTTGCGTGAAGACCTAAGGGTGACTTTCCTTAGTATCCCCTGCTGTAGCTAGCTCATTTGAATAAATAAATGAACAAGGGAGACACAGGATGTGCCTTGGTAGAGTTCACAGTCTTGCTGTGGACAGGATAGAAGCAGGACAGAATTTATATAATAGAAGAAACAAGTAGAGTTCTGTGTGACATAGAGGATGTCACAGGTAATATATGGGAAGCACCAAGTGAACAACAGGGATGGGATGATAGGAGTTGGGAGGTGGGAAAGGAACAAGATGTACCTTTTAGCCCCTCCCCACTCTGCCTGTTTCTGACCAGTATTCAAATAGAGCTGGTAAGGTCGAAGTCAGATCCTAGATTGCAGACTGTCAGGAGGTACCATAGAGGTTCTCTAGCTCAATGCCCACATATTACAAATAGGGAAAGGTGAGGCTTCCTATGAGTCAAGTTATTTATAGACTGTTGGGTCCAGCTGGCATATCACTCCCCTCCCCCAATTGGCAGCACAGATGCCTTCTTTGTGGAACTGTGTTCTTCATCCTAACCTCATCTCTTTTTTTTTTTTGTAAGACAAGAGCTTCAGATAAGACCAAGAAAAAGATGAGCCACTTGTATGACCACCTGAAAAAAAAGTTCATGACAGACCAGCTCAGAAAGCTGGGGCGCTGGAGACGGGAGTCCTTGAACCTCCAACGGTACCTGGATAGCATCCGACTCTACAAGGTCTAGTTCAGACTTGGGCCTAAAAAATGCCACATACGCTAGTCAAGTCGTTATGATCTACCTCAGGGCAACAGCAACACTAGAAGAACTAGAAACTGGCCAGCCTACACCATGGTAGCAGCAACAATAAACTGAGAGCAGTGGACAGCGGAGCACAGAAAAACCTGCAGCAATTCTTATATTTCTTGCCCCACCCCACCTCAGCTATTCTGAATAGTGAAGGAGATCCTGATGGTCCCGTCACTGCTGGATCGGAAGCAGCTCAGTCAAGCTGGCTTCCGTGGTTAAGGCAAAGAGTGGCCTTTTGGTGCCCACATCTATGAAGTGAAATGCCAGGCCAGGTGCACTGAGATGGGAAGGGTTGGTAACCACTGCCTGCCGTTCCAGTGGTCGGGAGGTCAGTGGGGGCATCAGTCAGACCTGGGTCAAGTCTTGTTACTGCCACTCATCAGCTATGTGACCTTGTAACCTCTCTGAACCTCTGTTTCCTCATTTGAAATAAAGAGGTAGGTAGTAAAAGAACCTGCTTCCAAGAACTGACACAATGAGGTAATGTGTCCTTTCCTCCGTGGCCCTCATCATGATGGCTGCATTGACTTCCAGCCTTGCCATCCACTCCCTGGTCTGCCTGCTGTGACCAACTACAGCTGATAATCCCCGCCTTGTGCCTTTACGGTTGCAGCCCTTCCACCTAGAGTGCCTCTTCAGCCCTCCAGGGCTCTCATGCAACTCTCTTTATCCTTCAAGGCCTATCTCAGTACCATTTCTCCAAAACTTTTCTGACCTCCTCCTTCATCCTGCATGCACTCCTTCACAGGCCAAAGCAGCATAGATCTCCTCTCCCCTCTGAACTTGCATTACCTATGGTGGCTGGATTCTGCCTTGTTTGGTGGCTGTTTGGGGACTTATCCTAACCCCTGAACTCAGGCCTCTTCTGTGATGCTTCCCCTAAATTGGCCGTTACAGACAGAACAGGTCACCCTTCTTTGTGCCCCTGTGTGCTCATACTGTGTTTCTGCACTGATGCCGTTATTTGCTTACACACTGTCTCCCTGACCAGGTTGTGGATGTCTTGTTGGCAAAGACACAGACTTTTTTATCCCTGTGACTACAATGCCCAGTAAATGGAGTAGTCTCTTGATGTTTTATGATCAAATGACTATCTTATTCATTTTTGTGTTACAGCATCAGCATGGTGCCTGGTGCATGCGGTTTAAGTTAACCAAGTCCCCTCATTTTACACATGAGGAAACTGAGGCCCAGAGAGGTGACCTGAGTTGTCCAAGGTCACACAACAAGTTAGCAGCAGAGAAATTGAACCATGTCCTGACTTCCATGGAGTGGTCATTCTGCATCACCACAGCTGCTAGGTAAGGACCTTAGTCCTCTTGGTGGCTTTTGGAAGTCCTCCCTCAGGAAGGGCTCCTCAGGAAGTCCACCTCCAATCCTCATCCTCATTCCTCCTGCCCAGCACTGCTGCCTGGTGCTTTGTGGTGAGCTGTCCTCTAAACTGGATCTCAGTGAGCGCCAAGTCCAGTGAGGGGCCTGGGATGGCCATGGGGAGACAGAAGTTCATGACATTCTTATTTTCCCCTTTTATGATCTTGCTTTGAGAACTTGCTACTTTTTTGGGTTCTTGTCTGTTTTTTGGCTAAGCACAGTCAGAGTAATTGATTTTAAACATATATACAAATATTTAAATTTCGTGCAAGCAATATGACCACATTTACAAAAGGCTCTTCTGTTAGATCACCCAATACACAACCACTGCTAGCATTTTGGTGTTTGTTTTTTTTTTTTTATATGGTGTATTCGTTTTATTTAAATAACAATCTTTTTTTCCTTGGTACTAATCGACTCAAAAGCAGTGTGTTTTGCTTTGTTTTTAAATACCTAGAAAGGGAAAAGGCTTTGGGGATCCTGCATTTTCAAGGGGTACACAGAGCATCCCCAGCCCCCCTTTTCTCCAAATGGTCCCCAGGAACTTTCCACCTCCAGATCTGACCTAATGAAGCCTCCCTGAGCCCTACCCCTGTCTAGCCTCCAGCCATGATGGGCCCTTCTCCTCAGGATGACTGGCCTTCATTGAAGGTCTTTGCTTCCCCCATACAGTGACTCAAGGGACTGGGGGCGCCTTGGAA
The DNA here is from genome assembly GCF_030014295.1 of Loxodonta africana. Classification (NCBI taxonomy): domain Eukaryota; kingdom Metazoa; phylum Chordata; class Mammalia; order Proboscidea; family Elephantidae; genus Loxodonta; species Loxodonta africana. Next base: position 25,581,557 of record NC_087360.1, on the reverse strand, counting down.
TTACTGGTGGTGGGGGGTGGGGTGTCAACCTAGTGAGTCACTTTATAAGCCATTAACTCAATTCTGATTGGGTATACTTAGTTTTCCCATTTTTGCATTAAAACCAGAGGATGTTGTATTTAGGTAGGAAACAAGAAGCGATGAGATTCAGGAAAGGCTACTTAATTTTGGGAGAGGAGAAGTAATAAAGGAAGGGAAGTCAGTGGGGGATTTTATAAGGCATCATTGAGTGGCTTATAGAACAAAAATTTACTGCCTCTCAGTTCTGGAAGCTGGGAGTCTGAATTCAGGGTGTCAGCAGGGCCATGCTCTCTCCAGAGGCTCAAGGGGAAGATGCGTTCTTGTCTCTCTCAACTTCTGGTAGCCCCAGATGTTCCTTAGCTTGAAGCTGTAGTGTAACTCCATTGTTGTCTGTCTTCCTTCTATGTGGCTTTTCTCTTTTATAGGACACCGTTCAGATTGGATTAAGACACACCCTACTCCAGTACGACTTAATGTTAACTTAAACTGATAGCATCTCCAAAGATCCTATTTCCGAACAAAGTCACATTCACAGGTACCAGGAATTAGGACTTTAACATAATTTTGGGGGGGGGACACAATGCAATCCATAACTATATATATCTTAGTTCAAATGAAATCTTATTTGGAAGCCCATTCCCGTAATCAAAACCGTTAACATTTATTGAGCCCTCATGTGCCAAGCATAAGGCTTAGCTCTTTTAAAACATTACCTCATTGAATCCTTCCAACCAAAAAATAGGTCATTTTATTAGCTCCATTTTATATATGAGAAATTGGGGCTCAGAGAAAGCAAAAATCCTGCCAAAGGTTGAGCAGCTAGTAAGTGACAAAGCTAAACCGAAGCCTGCCTCATAACCAAGCCTATCTCCTAAGCTCCCTATCTTTATCACTCTAGTCGGTAGTGGAGAGCCTGGGACCTGCCGCCATCTGGAGCATGAATCAAAACCCCGCGCTGGTCCCAGCTCTATGATTTTACAGCTAGTGTTGCAGGAGCCTCAGATGTAACATCAGGTACTTGAGGCCAGCTATTTAACAGCAGAGATGGGCTACAACCCAAGTCTCCCCCCTACCGGGTAGCTAGGGACTTGTCACCCATTTTGGGATGGATGGGCTATTAGGGAGAGTTAGGCAGTGTTAGGGAGGTGTCTTAGTTATGTAGTGCTGCTATAACAGAAATACCACAAGTGAATGGCTTTAACAAAGAGAAGTTTATTCTTTCGCAGTCTAGGAGGCTGAAAGTCTGAATTCAGCATGCCAGCTCCAGGGGAAGGCTTCTTCTCTCTGTTGGCTCTGGGGGAAGGTCCTTATCATCAATTTTCCTCTCATCTAGGAGTTTCCCAGTGCTGGGACCCCAGATCCAAAGAACGTGCTCCCTTCCTGGTTCTTCATTCTTGGTGATAGGAAGCCCCCCCCACCCTGTCTCGTCTCTCTGCTCACTTCTCACTTTTATATCTCGAAAGAGATTGACTCAAGATACAACCTAATCTTGAAGATTGAGTCCTACCTCTAATCCTGTCTCCTTAACATCATAGAGGTAGGATTTACAACACTTAGAAGAGTCACATCAGATGACAAAATGGTGGACAATTACACAATACAGGGAGTCATGGCCTAGCCAAGTTGACACATATTTTTGGGGGACACAATTTAATCCATAACAGGAGGTGTGGACAAGGGAGAGCCTTACACAGGAAGTAGAGGGACAGGACATAGGAGTCTAGACCACTGCCCATTCATTAGCTGTCAAAAGATGATTCTCAGCTTCTCCCTTGGGAAATCTCTAGGGAATATCGCTTGTGCCTGAAGTTCTGTGTAGCTGGTGGGAGACAGCTGAATGATGCTCTTTTTTTAAGAGATCAGGTGTCTGTGTTTTTAAGGAGCCCTGGTGGCACAACTCACCCAGCAGCTCTACAAGAGAAAGACCTGGTGATCTGCTTCCATAAAGATTACAGCCTAGGAAACCCTACGGGGCACTACTACTCTATCACATAGGGTGGCTATGAGTCAAAACTGAGTCGATGGCACCCAGCAACAACAAGTGTGTTTAAAAATGCATTTCACACTCTCCTTCCCTACCACAAAATGCATTTCATTCCTTTACAGAACTTAGAAAACCTTCCCAGCTTAAACTGACTGGAGCACAGTGGACCTTTTTCTTTCCCTCTCCAGAATTCTTTTATGATCTGGAACAAAAGGAAGGGAATTTCCATTTACTGAGCACCTATTACATGCAAGGCGTTTTATATTTTACCTCATTCAGTCCTCACAACACCCGTGTTACAGGTGAGAAAACCAAGGCACAGAGAGGTTAAGGAACTTGCTCAGTAACTAGATCTGAACCAGGGTGTGAGACGCATAGGGCATGCTCTTTCCATTGAATCCACAGCTCCCTTGTAGGCACCAAGCTAATTTTTAGCCATGGGCCTGGAGTGTTGGCCAAGGAATTGCTCTGTAAAGGATGTCATGTTTTAAGCTTTCCCTCCATGGCCCTTGGTCCCTGTAATGGTTAAGGTTATGTGTCAACATGGCTAGGCCAGGATTTTCAGTAATTAGGCAGATATTATGTAATCATCCTCCATTTTGTGATCTGATGTGAGCAGCCAATCAGTTGAAAGGGGAATTTACTTGGGGGTGTGGCATGCATCCCATATATATAGATGTTCTGGCAAGGCTTGCATTCTTTGGATCCTGCCTCCAACTTGTCGTCCTCTGACCTCTTGTTCTTGGGATGTGAGCCAGCAGCCTGCAGTCTGACCTGCAGATTTTGGATTTGCCAGTTCCCACAGCCCCATGAGCCAGCAGCCTGCCATCTGACCTGCTGATTTAGGGTTCGTCAGCCCCTGAGACCACATAAGTCAGAAGCCTCCAGTCTGACCTCTGACCCAAGGATCTGAGACTTGCCAGCATCCACAACTGCATGAGTCATTTCTTTAAAATAAATCTCTCTCTCTCTATATATACATATTTGCTTCACATATATACTTCTCTAGAGAACCCAGCATAAGACATTTGATACTAGTGATTCTAGATTAGTGGTTCTAGAGGAACAAAATCTTAGGGATGAGTTTTCTGAATTAGTTCTCAAGTCTGGTTAGTGTTAAAAGCACTGATGACTCTGCCTCCAGTAGTAAAGAGGGCACTGCTACTTTATGCTGTGAGGTGGCAATAGAAATATGCAAAATATTACCACCAATGGATCAGATATTTGAGAGAAACAAGGCTCTGGGTGACTGCATATTTGATACTTTTCCATAATTTTGTCAGAATGAGAAGTATAGGGATGCTGGTTGGTTGGTCCTGCTTTCGCTAGACCAAGAGGTGAAAGGAAGACGTGAACTCAGGGCTTTAGAGTCACAGCTCAAGTGCCTCATAAACAACCTGAAAGTTGCCATGTGTGCCCTGAAAGAAAGCCTTATTTCTTGTAGTAACAGAGCTGATATTGCTGAAAACCAAACCCAGGTGTCTTATCATATGATTGGCTGAATTACAATGCCAACTAAATTCTCAACCTTGAATAGTATCTGAAGTTAAAATGAGAGCATTCATTGGGAAGAAATGGGATCCTGAAACTTGGGATGGGGACATACGAGCAAATAACCAGGAAACTGGAGACACTGAGCCCCTAAATCCTGTTGAATCACTCCTGCCAACAGAACCAGCCTTCTTACTCCCATCTGGAGAGAATACTCCATCTTTGTCTGCTAAGTCACCCTTCCCAGTAAAACCGTTATCCATTCCACCGCCATCTGATGAGATTAACCCAGCTGTGCCTGAAGAGTCTTTGTTTGAGATATCACCTGGGTGTTGCCTGGGGCATCTTCTGAGGCAGATGTCTCACAAGACATTGCTAAATGTCACCAGGATCCACTCCTACCACCCATTTTTGCTTCTAGATATTTAACTAGACAACTCCCAGCGAGCCCTAAGAGATGAAGTACAAAGTGTGACACAGGAGAAGTATGCTACACTCCAATAGATCTGCTTGATTTTTCTAATATATTCAAACAGAAACCTGGGAAATATGTGTGGTAATGGCTGTTAAAGGTGTGGGATAATAGTGCAAGGAACATAAAGTTGGATCAATCTGAGTATATTGATATGGGCCCACAAAGCGCAGATTCTTAATTCAGTGTTTCAGCATGAGAGGATAGAAAAGGATCTAATGGGTTATTTGGTTGGTTCACTGAAGCATGAATTAAGTGGTGGCCTGTACTAAATGAAGTTGAAATGGCAGACCTGCCTTGGTATATGGTAGAAGAAGGCAGCCAAAGGCTCAGGGAAATTGGCATGTTAGAGTGAGTTTATCAGGTTGGACCCACGGACCCACCCATGGAGTGCTCTTTTACCATGATGGTGTGAAGGGAGCCCCTGCATCCTTGAAAACTTCAGTGATTGTTATTTTATATAAGTCAGATTTGACAAGGGGAACTGCCCTATGAATTAAGACACCTAACTACAGTGGGACTGATTGGACCCCATGGTGTTAGTGCCCAAGTGGTGGCACTTAATCAACAAAAGCAAGGTCATGTGGTTACCGTAATGGACAGCAGAGTCGAAGCAGTAATCAGAATAGTCTGACTCGTATGGACTTGTGGCATTGGCTACTTAGTCATGGTGTCTCTAGGAGTGAAATAGATAGGAAATCTACTAAATATTTACTTGATCTGTATAAGTGGAATTCTAGGTCAAGTGAATCACAGTCTTACTTAAATTGCTTTAATAGAGAGTCATGACTCCTTAATCAATTCCCAGACTTGATCTAGTTTACAGACCCACAACCCTTTGAATGAAGGGGAGGCCAGGTCTTCTTGAGTGCAGGGACCCCACTGCACTACCAAAAATTTGTACTATTAATCTTTCTCCCAGCCTTCCCCTAAGTGTTCTATGGCCTTTTATAAGAGTGACCGTTCATTGGGGAAAATGAAATATTCAGATTTTGGGGGGATTACTGGACACTGGCTCTGAACTGACACTAATTCCAAAGCCAAACCTATTTCCATTGAGTTCATTCCAACTTATGGTGATGCTATAGGACAGAATAGAACTGTCCTATAGGATCTCCAAGGGTGTAAATCTTTATGGAAGGCAGACTGCCACATCATTCTCCTGCGGAACAGCTGGTGGGTTTGAGCCACCTGACCATTTGGTTAGCAGCTAAGTACTTTAACCACTGTGCAGCCAGGGTTCAACACTAATTCGAGGAGACCTAAAATGTTACTGTGGCCCACCAGTCAGAGTAGGGGCATATGGAGGTCAGGTTATTATTGGAGTCTTAGCTCAAGCCTGTCTCACAGCGTATCCAGCGTGTCCCCAAACTGATCCTGTAGTGATTTACCCAGTTCCAGAATGCATAATTGGAATAGACATACTCAGCAACTAGAAGAACCCCCACAGTGGATTCCTGACACATGTAGTTAGGGCTATTATGGTAGGAAAAGCCAAGTGCAAGCCATTAGAACTGGACTTACCTAGGAAAATAGTAAACCAAAATAATACTATATTCCTGGAAGGATTACAGATTCCTGTACTTTTTATGCAAATAATGTGCACCTTCTACATTTGTTTGCATAAAAATACATTAGTGCCATAATCAAGGACTTGAAGGATGCAGGATGGTGATTTCTACTACATCCCCATTCAACTCATCTATCTGGCCTGTGCAAAGAACAGATGGATCTTGGAGAATGACAGTGGATTATTATAAATTTAACCAGGTGGTCACTTCAATTACAGCTGGTGTTCTAGACGTGGTTTCATTTCTTGAGCAAATTAATACTTCTCCTGGTACCTGGTATGCAGCTATTGGTCTGGCCAATGCCTTTTTCTCGATTCTGGTTTCATAAGACCACCAGAAGCATTTCACCTTCAGTTGGCAAGGCCAGCAATACAATTGCACTGTCCTACCTCAGGGGTATATCAATTCTCCAGCCCTGTGTCATAATTTAATAAGCAAAGACGTTGATCTCCTTTCCCCTCCACAGAACGTCACACTGGTCCATTACATCAGTGGCATTATGCTGACTGGATCATTAAGGAAGAAGTATCAGTGACTCTGGACTTATTGGTAAGACATTTGCATGTTGTTGTTAGGTACCCTTGAGTCAGTTTCGACTCATAATGACCCTAAGTACGACAGAACTAAATGCTGCCTGGTGCTGCATCATCCTCACAGTTGCTGCTGTGTTTGAGCCTTTTGTTGCAGCCACGGTGTCAAACCATCTCATTGAAGGTCTTCCTCTTTTTTGTCTGACCCTCTACTCTACCAAGCATAATGTCCTTCTCCAGGGACTGGTCTGCCTGACAGCATGTCCAAAGTACGTGCCATTCTTGCTTCCAAGGAGCATTCTGGCTATACTTCTTCCAAAACAGACTTGTTCATTCTTCTGGAAGTCCATGGTATATTCAGTATTCTTTGCCAACACCATAATCCAAAGGCATTAATTCTTCTTTGGTCTTCCTTATTCATTGTCCAGCTTTTGCATGCACATGAGGCAATTGAAAATACCACAGATTGGGTCAGGCCCACCTTAGTCCTCTTTAACACTTTAAAGAGTTCTTTTGCAGCAGATATGCCCAATGCAATACGTTGCTTGATTTCTTGACTGCTGTTTCCATGGCTGTTGATTGTGGATCCAAGTAAAATGAAACACTTGACAACTTTCAATCCCTCCTCTGTTTATCATGATCTTGCTTATTGGTCCAGTTGTGAGAACTTTTGTTTTCTTTATGTTAAGGTGTAATCCATATTGAAGTCTGTAGTGTTTGATTTTCATCAGTAAGTGCTTCAAGTCCTCTTCATTTTCAGCAAGCAAAGCTGTGTCATCTGCCTAGTGCAGGTTCCTAAAGAGTCTTCCACCAGTCCTGAAGTCACGTTCTTTTTAATATAGTCCAGCTTTTCAGATTATTTGGTCAGCATGCAGATTGAGTATGGTGAAACGATAGAACCCTGACACACACCTTTCCTCATTTTAAACCATGTCGTATTCCCTTGTTCTGTTAGAACCTCTTGGTCTGTGTATCTTCATGAGCACAATTAACTGTTCTGGAATTCCCATTCTTAGCAATGTTATCAATAATTTGTTATGATCCACACAGTCCAATGCCTCTGCACAGTTAATAAAACATAGGTAAACATCTTTCTGTTATTCTCTGCTTTAAGCCAAAATCCATCTAACATTAGCAATGGTATCCCTCGATCCATGTTCTCTTCTGAATTTAGCTTGAATTTCTGGCAGCTCCCTGTTGATGTACTGCTGCATTTTGAATGATCTTCAGCAAAATTTTACATGCACGTGATATTAATGATACTGTTCGATAATTTCCGCATTCTGTTGCATCACCTTTCTTTGGAATGGGCACAAATATGGATCCCTTACAGCTGATTGGCCACGTAGCTGCCTCCTAAATTTCTTGGTGTAGACGAGTGAGCACTTCCGGTGGTGCATCAATTTGTTGAAACATCTTAGTTGATATTCCTCCAATTCCTGAAGCCTTGTTTTTCTCCAATGCCGTCAATGCAACTTGGACTTCTTCCTTTAGTCCCCAGTTCTCAATCATGTGGTACCTCCTGAAATTCTTTTTGGTACAGTGACTCTGTATTCCTTCCATCTTCTTTTGATGCTTCCTGTGTTGTTTAATATTTTCCCTGTAGAATCCTTCAATATTGCAACCCGAGGTTTGAATTTTTTCTTCAGTTCTTTCAGCTTGAGAAATCCCAAACATGCTTTTCCCTTTTGGTTTTCTAACTTCAGGTCTTTGCACATTTCATTATAATACTTCGTCTTCTGGAGCCACCCTTTGAAATCTTCTCTTCAGCTCTTTTACTTCATCAGTTCTTCCTTTTGCTTTAGTTGTTCTAGGTTAAACAGCAAGCTTCAGAGTCTCTTCTGACATCCATTTTGGTGCTTTATTTCTTTCCTGTCTTTTTAATGACCTCTTGCTTTTGTCATGTATGATGTCCTTGCTGTTATCACACAACTTATCTGGTCTTCAGTCATTAGTATTAAATGCATCAAATCTATTGTTGAGATGTCTCCAAACTCAGGTGGGATGTACCTAAGGTTGGATCCCTGGTGGTGCAGTGGTTAAGAGTTTGGCTGGTCACCAAAGAGGTCAGCAGTTTGAATCCACCAGCTGCTCCTTGGAAACCCTATGGGGTAGTTCTACTCTGTCTTATAGGGTCACTGTGAATCAGAATCGACTCAACAGCAGTGTTTTTTTTTAATGGGTACACTCAAGATCATATTCTCATTCTAGTGGACTTGTTTTAGTTTTCTTTAGAATCAGTTTAAACTTGCATCTGAGCAATTGGTGCTCTTTCTGCAGTCAGCCCCTAGCCTAGTTCCAGTGGGTGATATTGAGCTTTTCCATTGTCTCTTTCCACAGATTTTCATGCTACAGAGTGGGAAACTAATCTGACAAAAATTCAAGCGCCTTCCACCTCAGTGAAATTTCTAGGGGTTCACTGGTGTTGGGCACATCTATATATTCATTCCAAAGTGAAGGATAAGTTGCTGCATCTGGCCCCTCCTACAACTAAAAAGGAAATACAACACCTGGTGGGCTTCTTTGGATCTTGGAGGCAATATATCCCTCATTTGGGTGTATTACTGCAGCCTATTTTATCAAGAGACTCAAATCTGCTAGTTTATTATTATTATTATTTTTTATTAACTTCTATTGAGCTTCAAGTGAACGTTTACAAATCAAGTCAGACTGTCACATATAAGTTTATATACATCTTACTCCATACTCCCACTTGCTCTCCCCCTAATGAGTCAGCCCTTCCAGTCTCTCCTTTCGTGACAATTTTACCAGCTTCCAACTCTCTCTATCCTCCCATCCCCCCTCCAGACAGGAGATGCCAACACAGTCTCAAGTGTCCACCTGATATAATTAGCTCACTCTTCATCAGCATCTCTCTCCTACCCACTGTCCAGTCCCTTTCATGTCTGATGAGTTGTCTTCAGGGATGGTTCCTGTCCTGGGCCAACAGAAGGTTTGGGGACCATGACCGCCAGGATTCCTCTAGTCTCAGTCAGACCATTAAGTATGGTCTTTTTGTGAGAATTTGGGGTCTGCATCCCACTGATCTCCTGCTCCCTCAGGGGTTCTCTGTTGTGCTCCCTGTCAGGGCAGTCATTGATTGTGGCCGGGCACCAACTAGTTCTTCTGGTCTCAGGATGATGTAGGTCTCTGGTTCATGTGGCCCTTTCTGTCTCTTGGGCTCTTAGTTTCATGTGACCTTGGTGTTCTTCAGTCTTCTTTGCTCCAGGTGGGTTGAGACCAACTGATGCATCTTAGATGGCCGCTTGTTAGCCTTTAAGACCCCAGATGCCACATTTCAAAGTGGGATGCAGAATGTTTTCATAATAGAATTATTTTGCCAATTGGCTTAGAAGTCCCCTTAAACCATGGTCCCCAAACCCCCGCCCTTGCTCCGCTGACCTTTGAAGCATTCATTTTATCCCAGAAACTTCTTTGCTTTTGGTCCAGTCCAATTGAGCTGACCTTCCATGTATTGAGTGTTGTCCTTCCCTTCACCTAAAGCAGTTCTTTTCTACTAATTAATCAGTAAAAAACCCTCTCCATCCCTCCCTCCCTCCCCCCTTCGTAACCACAAAAGTATCTGTTCTTCTCAGTTTATACTATTTCTCAAGATCTTATAATAGTGGTCTTATACAATATTTGTCCTTTTGCCTCTGACTAATTTCGCTCAGCATAACGCCTTCCAGGTTCCTCCATGTTATGAAATGTTTCACAGACTCGTCACTGTTCTTTATCGATGCGTAGTATTCCATTGTGTGAATATACCACAATTTATTTACCCATTCATCCGTTGATGGACACCTTGGTTGCTTCCAGCTTTTTTGCTATTGTAAACAGAGCTGCAATAAACATGGGTGTGCATATACCTGTTTGTGTGAAGGCTCTTGTTTCTCTAGGGTATATTCCGAGGAGTGGGATTTCTGGGTTGTATGGTAGTTCTATTTCTAACTGTATAAGATAATGCCAGATAGATTTCCAAAGTGGTTGTACCATTTTACATTCCCACCAGCAGTGTATAAGAGTTCCAATCTCTCCGCAGCCTCTCCAACATTTATTATTTTGTGTTTTTTGGATTAATGCCAGCCTTGTTGGAGTGAGATGGGATCTCATCGTGGTTTTAATTTGCATTTCTCTAATGGCTAGTGATCGAGAGCATTTTCTCATGTATCTGTTAGCTGCCTGAATATCTTCTTTAGTGAAGTGTGTGTTCATATCCTTTGCCCACTTCTTGATTGGGTTGTTTGTCTTTTTGTGGTTGAGTTTTGACAGAATCCTATAGATTTTAGAGATCAGGCGCTGGTCGGAGATGTCATAGCTGAAAATTCTTTCCCAGTCTGTAGGTGGTCTTTTTACTCTTTGGTAAAGTCTTTAGATGAGCATAGGTGTTTGATTTTTAGGAGCTTGCAGTTATCTGGTTTCTCTTCGTCATTTTTGGTAATGTTTTGTATTCTGTTTATGCCTTGTATTAGGGCTCCTAAGGTTGTCCCTATTTTTTCTTCCATGATCTTTATCGTTTTAGTCTTTATGTTCAGGTCTTTGATCCACTTGGAGTTAGTTTTTGTGCTTGGTGTGAGGTATGGGTCCTGTTTCATTTTTTTGCACATGGATATCCAGTTATGCCAGCACCATTTGTTAAAAAGACTATCTTTTCCCCAATTAACTGACACTGGGCCTTTGTCATATATCAGCTGCTCATATGTGGATGGATTTATATCTGGGTTCTCAATTCTGTTCCATTGGTCTATGTGCCTGTTATTGTACCAATACCAGGCTGTTTTGACTACTGTGGCTGTATAATAGGTTCTGAAATCAGGTAGAGTGAGGCCTCCCACTTTCTTCTTCTTTTTCAGTAATGCTTTGCTTATCCGAGGCTTCTTACCCTTCCATATGAAGTTGGTGATTTGTTTCTCTATCACCTTAAAAAATGACATTGGAATTTGGATCGGAAGTGCATTGTATGTATAGATGGCTTTTGGTAGAACAGACATTTTTACTATGTTAAGTCTTCCTATCCATGAGCAAGGTATGTTTTTCCACTTGAGTATGTCCTTTTTAATTTCTTGTAGTAAAGCTTTGTAGTTTTCTTTGTATAGGTCTTTTACATCCTTGGTAAGATTTATTCCTAAGTATTTTATCTTCTTGGGGGCTACTGTGAATGGTATTGATTTGGTTATTTCCTCTTCGATGTTCTTTTTGTTGATGTAGAGGAATCCAAGTGATTTTTGTATGTTTATCTTATAACCTGAGACTCTGCCAAACTCTTCTACTAGTTTCAGTAGTTTTCTGGAGGATTCCTTAGGGTTTTCTGTGTATAAGATCATGTCATCTGCAAATAGAGATAATTTTACTTCCTCCGTGCCAATCCGGATGCCTTTTATTTCTTTGTCTAGCCTAATTGCTCTGGCTAGGACTTCAAGCACGATGTTGAATAAGAGTGGTGATAAAGGGCATCCTTGTCTGGTTCCCGTTCTCAAAGGAAATGCTTTCAGGTTCTCTCCATTTAGGGTGATGTTGGCTGTTGGCTTTGCATAAAAAACATAGATGCCCTTTATTATGTTGAGGAATTTTCCTTCAATTCCTATTTTGGTGAGAGTTTTTATCATAAATGGGTGCTGGACTTGGTCAAATGCCTTTTCTGCATCAATTGATAAGATCATGTGGTTTTTGTCTTTTGTTTTATTTATGTGGTGGATTACATTAATGGTTTTTCTAGTATTAAATCAGCCTTGCATACCTGGTATAAATCCCACTTGGTCGTGGTGCATTACTTTTTTGATATGTTGTTGAATTCTATTGGCTAGAATTTTGTTGAGGATTTTTGCATCTATGTTCATGAGGAATATAGGTCTGTAATTTTCTTTTTTTGTAATGTCTTTACCTGGTTTTGGTATCAGGGAGATGGTGGCTTCATAGAATGAGATGGGTAGTATTCCGTCATTTTCTATGCTTTGAAATACCTTCAGTAGTAGTGGTGTTAACTCTTCTCTGAAAGTTTGGTAGAACTCTGAAGTGAAGCCGTCCGGGCCAGGGCTTTTTTTTGTTGGGAGTTTTTTGATTACCGTTTCAATCTCTTTTTTTGTTATGGGTCTATTTAGTTGTTCTACTTCTGAATGTGTTAGTTTAGGTAGGTAGCGTCTTTCCAGGAATTCATCCATTTCTTCTAGGTTTTCAAATTTGTTAGAGTACAATTTTTCATAATAATCTGATATGATTCTTTTAATTTCAGTTGGGTCTGTTGTGATGTGGCCCTTCTCATTTCTTATATGGGTTATTTGTTTCCTTTCCTGTATTTCTTTAGTCAGTCTAGCCAATGGTTTATCAAGTTTGTTAATTTTTTCAAAGAACCAGCTTTTGGCTTTGTTAATTCTTTCAATTGTTTTTCTGTTCTCTAACTCATTTAGTTCAGCTCTAATTTTTATTATTTGTTTTCTTCTGGTGCCTGATGGATTCTTTTGTTGCTCACTTTCTATTTGTTCAAGTTGTAGGGACAGTTCTCTGATTTTGGCTCTTTCTTCTTTTTGTATGTGTGCATTTATCGATATAAATTGGCCTCTGAGCACTGCTTTTGCTGTGTCCCAGAGGTTTTGATAGGAAGTATTTTCATTCTCGTTGCATTCTATGAATTTCCTTATTCCCTCCTTGATGTCTTCTATAATCCAGTCTTTTTTCAGGAGGGTATTGTTCATTTTCCAAGTATTTGATTTCTTTTCCCTAGTTTTTCTGTTATTGATTTCTAGTTTTATTGCCTTGTGGTCTGAGAAGATGCTTTGTAATATTTCGATGTTTTGGATTCTGCAAAGGTTTGTTTTATGACCTAATATGTGGTCTATTCTAGAGAATGTTCCATGTGAGCTAGAAAAAAAAGTGTACTTTGCAGCATTTGGGTGGAGAGTTCTGTATAAGTCAATGAGGTCGAGTTGGTTGATTGTTGTAATTAGGTCTTCCGTGTCTCTATTGAGCTTCTTACTGGATGTCCTGTCCTTCTCCGAAAGTGGTGTGTTGAAGTCTCCTACTATAATTGTGGAGGTGTCTATCTCACTTTTCAGTTCTGTTAAAATTTGATTTATGTATCTTGCAGCCCTGTCATTGGGTGCATAAATATTTAATATGGTTATATCTTCCTGATCAATTGTCCCTTTAATCATTATGTAGTGTCCTTCTTTATCCTTTGTGGTGGATTTAAGTCTAAAGTCTATTTTGTCAGAAATTCATATTGCTACTCCTTTTTTGTTTATTGTTTGCTTGATATATTTTTTCTCCATCCTTTGAGTTTTAGTTTGTTTGTGTCTCTAAGTCTAAGGTGTGTCTCTTGTAGGCAGCATATAGACGGATCGTGTTTCTTTATCCAGTCCGAGACTCTCTGTCTCTTTATTGGTGCATTTAGTCCATTTACATTCAGCATAATTATAGATAAATAAGTGTTTAGTGTTGTCATTTTGATGCCTTTTTATGTGTGTTGTTGACCATTTCATTTTTCCACTTACTTTTTTGTGCTGAGACGTTTTTCTTAGTAAATTGTGAGATCCTCATTTTCGTAGTGTTTGACTTTATGTTTGTTGAGTCGTTACGTTTTTCTTGGTTTTATCTTGAGTTATGGAGTTCTTATACCTCTTTGTGGTTACCTTAATATTTACTCCTATTTTTCTAAGTAAAAACCTAACTTGTATTGTTCTATATCGCCTTGTATCTCTCTCCATATGGCAGTTCTATGCCACCTGTATTTAGTCCCTCTTTTTGATTATTGTGATCTTTTATTGACTTCAATGATTCCCTGTTATGAGCATTTTTTTTTTAATTAATCTTAATTTGTTTTTGTGATTTCCCTATTTGAGTTGATATCAGGATGTTCTGTTCTGTGACCTTGTGTTGTGCTGGTATCTGATATTATTGGTTTTCTGACCAAACAATATCCTTTAGTATTTCTTGTAGCTTTGGTTTGGTTCTTGCAAATTCTCTAAGCTTGTGTTTATCTGTAAATATCTTAATTTTGCCTTCATATTTCAGAGAGAGTTTTGCTGGATATATGATCCTTGGCTGGCAGTTTTTCTGCTTCAGTGCTCTGTATATGTCATCTCATTGCCTTCTTGCCTACATGGTTTCTGCTGAGTAGTCTGAATTTATTCTTATTGATTCTCCCTTGAAGGAGACCTTTCTTTTCTCCCTGGCTGCTTTTAAAATTTTCTCTTTATCTTTGGTTTTGGCGAATTTGATGATAATGTCTTGGTGTTTTTCTTTTTGGATCAATCTTAAATGGGGTTCGATGAGCATCTTGGATAGATATCCTTTCGTCTTTCATGATGTCAGGGAAGTTTTCTGTCAGGAGATCTTCAACTATTTTCTCTGTGTTTTCTGTCCTCCCTCCCTGTTCTGGGACTCCAACCACTCGCAAGTTATCCTTCTTGATAGAGTCCCACATGATTCTTAGGGTTTCTTCATTTTTTTAAATTCTTTTATCTGATTTTTTTTCAGCTATGTTGGTGTTAATTCCCTGGTCCTCCAGATGTCCCAGTCTGCATTCTAATTGCTCGAGTCTGCTCCTCTGACTTCCTATTGCGTTGTCTAATTCTGTAATTTTATTGTTAATCTTTTGGATTTCTGCATGCTGTCTCTCTATGGATTCTTGCAACTTATTAATTTTTCCACTATGTTCTTGAATAATCTTTTGAGTTCTTCAACTGTTTTATCAGTGTGTTCCTTGGCTTTTTCTGCAGTTTCCCTTATTTCATTTCTGATGTCTTGAAGCATTCTGTAAATTAGTTTTTTATATTCTGTATCTGATAATTCCAGGATCGTATCTTCATTTGGGAAAGATTTTGATTCTTTTGTTTGGGGGGTTGTAGAAGCTGACATGGTCTGCTTCTTTATGTGGTTTGATATCGACTGCTGTCTCCGAGCCACCACTAAGATGGTTTATTCTGTAATTGCTCACTGAGTCTTATCTTGTTTTGTTTTCTTTCAGTATACGTGGATGGGCTACTAGTTTGTGCTGTCTTATTTGTTGTAGCCCTTGACTTACTTATGAGCTATTACCAGCTGGTTTGGGCTGTTGCCAGATATATATGCCTGAGTCTATTCACTATTCTTGAGTAGAATCTGATTTTGGGTCATCAAGTGTGTGCTGCACCCTAACACCTATCCACCTTGAGAAGTAGTGGTGATAGTTGTGTGCACCAGATTCTATTAGCAGCTGGGGTTCACCCTCCAGGGGGGGCAGGATGATGACAGGCTTCCCCCAAGTGTCAGTGAGGTAAGTGTGTCTCTATTCCTATAGCACCTTGGTGGGAGGGCAGTGCAGGTGTACCTTAGGCCCCCAATGCAAGTACCTCTACTGATTGGTAGATGTCACCCTCCTTAGACCCCTAAGGCAAGAGGCTAGGTGGCCTGGGGGGAGCTTCAGCCCTCAGTTCCCTGTTGTGGGTCAGTTAGGGCTCTGTTGAATAAGCAGAGATATCAGACCTGGGAAACTTGTTTTTCCAGAAAATCCGCTAAAAAAAAAATGCAGTCAGATCCCTATCAGAACTGCCTTTGGATTATAACCGCCACCTTGTTCCCTGTAAGGATGAAAGTCCGAGATTTGGATCATATATGCTTGGCTGTAGATGGTTCTGTGTTTTTAGTCCAATTAGGCATGGATTTTTGGTCCCTGGGTTTTTTGTGTTTCCTTCTCTCAGGCCGGAAGAATGGGTTAGGAAAAGACCAAAAAAAGAAAAAAAAGGCGGGAAAAGCAAAGCTGCCGCGGAGCCGGAGCCGTTCTCCCTCTGGCTCAGGAAATTCCAATGTTAATGAAGCAGCCTGGGAGGGGTGGGGGAGGGTTCAGAGAAATAGGAGAGTAGCACTGCGGAATATAGCCAAAGTTACTTATCTTGCTTGGAATGACTATTTTATCTGAGATTCCCAAGGGGGCGTGTCGCCTATGTGTGCTGGCTGTGTGGAGATTGCCCCCGAGGGTCTGGCCCGCTGAAGCCGCGATCAGATCCTCCGCTGCCAATCCAAAGCCCAGCGTCAAGGTTCCCTTGCTGGGACGCTGCACTCCCGGCTCCAAAATCAGTCGCTGCTTCCCGGGGACTTCTTGTCCTGCCAGCTGCGCCGCCGCGCCGCTCTCACGGACTGGCTGGGCCCCCTCCTGGGATTAGTTCAGGGGAGTAGGGCTGAGCCCCGTGCTTGCGCCGTGACAGCGCCCAGTCAAAAGCCTGGCGCCAAGGTTCCCCGGCTGGGACGCTGCACTCCCGGCTCCAAAACCAGTCACTGCCTCCCGGGGACTTCTCCCACCAGCTGCCTCACTACGCCGCCCGCACGGACTGGCTGGGCCCCCTCCCGGGGTGAGTTCAGGGGGGTAGGGCTGCTCCCCTTGTTTGCGCTGTCATAAGATTTTGCGTCCAGCTCCCCTGGGCCCAGACCTAAGCTGGGCGCCAAGGTTACCTGACTGGGACGCTGGCTCCAGGCTCCGAAAACAGTTGCTGCTTCCCTGTATTTGTTCATTCTCCTTCACTAAATCTGTGTTTGTTGTTCAGGGTTCATAGATTGTTATGTATGTGATCGATTCACTTGTTTTTCCGAGTCTTTGTTGCAAGAGGGATCCAAGGTAGTGTCTACCTAGTCTGCCGTCTTGGCTCCGCCTCCTCAAATCTGCTAGTTTTGAGTGGGGCCCAGACCAAGAGAAGGCTCTGCAACAGGTTCAGGCTGCCATGGAAGCCACTCTGCCACTTGGACCATATGATCGGGCTGATCCAATGGTTCTTGAAGTGTCGGCGACAGATAGAAATGATGATTGGAGTCTTTGCCATGATTCGTGAATCATGGTACTGACCCTTAGGAATTTGGAGCAAAGTTCTACCTACTCTCCTTTTGAGAAACAGCTTTTTGCTTGTTACTGGGCCTTAGTAGAGACTGAATACTTAACCATGGGCCACCAAGTCACTGTGCAGCCTGAGCTGCCCATCATGAACTGTGTGTTGTCTGACCCACAGAGTTCATAAAGTCAGACATGTACAGCACCACACCATTATTAAATGGAAGTGGTATATACGAGATCAGGCTTAAGCAGGACCTGAAGGCACAAGAAGGTTACATGAGGAAGTGGCCCAAATACCCATGGTCCCCACTTCTGTCACATTACCTTCCTTCTCCCAGTCTGCACCTATGTCCTCATGGGGATAACTGGAACAGTGCACCTGGTTGTTCATTTTGCTTGGAAGGAAAGATGGCCAGATGTGCAGTTGTATGCTGATTTATGGGCTGTGGCCAATGGTTTGGCTGGATGGTCAGAGACTTGGAAGGAACATGATTGGAAAATGGGTGACAAGGAGGTATGGGGAAGAGGTGTGCGGATAGACCTCTCTGAATGGGCCAAAGAAGTGAAGATATTTGTGTCTCAAGTGACTGCTCACCAATGGGTGACCTCAGCAGAGGAAAACTTTATCAAGGGAATAGGATGACGCCTTCTCTGGATACCGGTCAGCTTCTTTCCCCAGCCACTCCTGTTATTGTCCAATGGGATCATGAACAAAGTGGCCATGGTGGCAGGGATGGAGGTTGTGTACGGGCTCAGCAACACAAATTTCCACTCAACAAGGCTGACTTGACCTCAGCCGCTGCTGAGTGTCCAAACTGCCAGGAGCAGAGACCAACACTGAGTCCCCAAAATGGCACCATTCCTAGGGGTGATCAACCAGCAACCTGGTGGCAGGTTGATTACATAGGACCAATTCCATCATGGAAATGGCAGCATTTTGTTTTTACTGGGATAGACTTACTCTGGATATGGATTTGCCTTCCCTACATGCAGTGCTTCTGCCAAAACTACTATCCGTGGACTTAAAGAATTCCTCATCCACCATCATTGCTGTGGATCAAGGAACTCACTTCACAGCGAATGACGTGTGGCAGTGGGCCCATGCTCATGGAATTCACCTGTCTTACCATGTTGCCCTGAAGCAACTGGCTTGATAGAATGATGGAATGGCTTCTAAGGACACAGTTACAGCACCTTCTAGGTGGCAATACCTTGCATCATTGGGGCAGTGTTCTCCAGGAGGCTGTGTACACTCTAAACCAGCAGTCAATATATGGTGCTGTTTCTCCCATAGCCAGGATTCATGGGTCTAGGAATTAGGGGGTGGGAATCAGAGTGGCACCACTATTACCCCTAGTGACCTACTCACAAAATTTCTGCTCCCTGTCCCTACAACCCTATGCTCTGTGGGTCTAGAGTTGTTAGTTCTAAAGGGAGGAATGCTCCCACCAGGAGACACAACACTGATTCCATTGAACTGGAAGTTAAAAACGCTACCCGGCCATTTTGGGCTTCTCATGCCTGTGGATCAACAAGCAAAGAAGGGAGTTACCCTATGGGCTGGTGTGATTGATCCTGATTACCAATGGGAAATCAGATTGACATTTACATAGTGGAGGTAAAGAAGAGTATGTCTGGAATACACGAGATTCTTTAGGTCTTCTCAGTACTACCATGCCCTGTGATTAAAGTCAATGGAAAAGTACAGCAACCCAATTCTGACGTGACTACTAATGACCCAGACCCTTCAGGAATGAAAGTATGGGCCACTCCACCAGGCAAAGAATCACAATTAGCTGAGGTGCTTACTGAGGGTAACGGGAATACGGAATGGATGGAATACGGAATGGATGGTGGAAGAAGGTAGTTCTAAATACCAGTTACAGCCACGTGACCAGTTTCAGAAATAAGCACTGTAATTGTATTTAGTATTTTTCATTGTTTTGTTATATGCGTACCAGTGTATATATATGTGTGTGTGTATGTATGTGTGTGTGTGTGTATATATATATATACACACATAAATACACATGAGCCCTGGTAGCACAGTGGTTAAGCGTTCAGCTGTTAGCCAAATGTTGGCTGTTCAAATCCCCCAGCTGCTCCTGGGAAACTCTGTGGGGTGTTCTACTTTGTCCTGTAGGGTTGCTATGAGTCAGAATTGACTCAGTGGCAATGGGGTGTATATATAAATATATATATTTGTTTATATAAAACAAACCTGTTGCCCTTGAGTCAATTATCTGTTTTCTTCCCTTACTTACTAGCCCTGTTTACATCTTATATTTTATAATTATTACTTATTATAAAATATAAGATGTAAACAGGGCTAGTGTGTTTTTGGTTGTACGCATGTTGGTTTTATCATGTTAGTCACAAGTATGACTTTATAATTATCTTTATTTAGAGTTTATGTACGGTTTTAAGGAGATGTGTACAGGTGCCAAGTTGACAAGGGGGTGGACTGTGATGTTTAAGGTTATGTGTCAACTTGGCTAGGCTATGATTCTCAGTGGTTTGGCAGATATTATGTAATCATCCTCCATTTTGTGATCTGATGTGAGCAACCAATCAGTTGAGAGGGGAGTTTCCTTAGGGGTGTGGCCTGCATCCTATATATATATATATATATATATATATATATATATATATATATAGATGTTCTGGCAAAGTTTGCTTTCTCTGGATCCTGCCTCCAGCTTGTCATCCTTTGACCTCTAGTTCTTGGGATGTGAGCCGGCAGCCTGCCATCCTGACCTGCAGATTTTGAGATATGCTAGCTTCCACAGCCCCGTGAGCAAGCAGCCTGCTGTCTGACCTGCTGATTTTGGGTTTGTCAGCTCCTGCAATCACATGAGTCATGAGAAGCTTCCAGCCTGATGTCTGACCCACAGATTTGGAACTTGCTAGCTTCTACAACTGCATGAGCCATTTCCTTGTAATAAATCCCTCTATAGGCTTCACTGGATTTGCTCCTCTAGAATACCTAGCCTAAGACAGTCCCTGACCTCTCCTACAGCTATGTATATTGAGCTTGTGATCAAGAACATAGCATGGAGGAAGCCATGAATGAAGACTCATTCCTCTCTCAGCTGGTCCCAGTGCCAGGCTGTCAGGTGGGGGCAATGGCTTCAGAACTCCACCTCGGCGAATCCACAGCAGCATGCTAAGGGACTTGCTGTTGTTGGTATTTGCCATTGAGTCAATTCCAGCTTGTGGCAACCTGATGTGTACACAGTAGAACCGCTTCAGAGGGTTTTCAAGGCCATGACCTTTCAGAAGCAGATAGCCAGGCTGTCTTCTGAGGCATCTCTGGGTGGGTCTGAACTGCCAACCTTTTGGCTAGTAGATAAGCACTTAACCATTTGTGCCACTCAGGGACTCCATGCTAACACCAAAAAAACCAAATCCACTGCTGTCAAATTGATTCTGACTCATATTGACCCTATAAGACAGAGTAGAAGTGCCCCATATGGTTTCCAAGGCTGTAATCTTTTTGGGAGCAAATTGTCAGGTCATTTCTCCCACAGAGCTGCTGGTGGGTTTGAACTGCTGACCTTTTTGTAGCAGCTGGGTGCTTTAACCACTGCACCACCAGGGCTTCCAGGTACCTGGAATTATAGGGGGCATCTTTTCAGGGTACAGGGGGAGACAGGTAGGTGTCCCAGTTTCTGCTAAGAGTGATCCCAAAATTCTTATCTATCTGCTTGTTTATCCATTCATGCATCCATCCATCCATCTGTCCACCCACCCAGATATCCATCTGTCCATGTGGCCCCTCATACAGACAATCAGAGCACAAAGGTGGAGGAACTGGCTTTCTTGCTTCTGTGACACCTCTCTCTTTTCCTCGTCAGTGTGGGGAGTTTGGGTGACCTGCAGACCAGAAGTGCCCCTGGTTCACCCTGATTGTGGGCAGGTCCCCTCTTCACTCTAAGCTTGTTCCCAAGCATTTTGAGAGCTGGAAGGAACCTTAGAATTGACTTGTCAAGGTCAGATAAGGAATTAGTGGTGGGTTGGTGACTGGATCCTAGGGTGCTGCCACTCAGTTGTAAAGTGGGCATGGGAATCCTGGCTCTCCTGGAGGTAAATGATGCCAAAGTGCTTTGAAAAGTAAGGTGACCAGGCCAGAGCATTCCAAGGTGTGCCTGCTGCCCTGGCTGTTTTACCAGGACAGATCCCACAGTGACCACAAGGGGTCAGTAGACGTGCACGCTTGTCACTTAGCTAATCCCTGGTGGCTGGTGCAATGCCTGTGTGCTGGGGGCCTGGGAGGGAGGCTAGGTCATTTAATTCTTGGGGATACCTAGCAAACAAGAGGCAGCGACACAGCCCAGCCCAGCCCCTTGTTAAGCTGGAAAGTGTTACCCTGGTATTACAACTCAGGGCCTGGTCCAACTGCTGACTTAGAAACAGCACTGCTGTTAGGGCTGAGGGGCCAGAGCCAGGGGCAGGCCTTGGGCTGTGGCCTTCTGCCTCCCCCCAGCAACATCTCTCCCACCTGCAACTCAAAGGGGCTGGTGGTGATCTCTGCAGTTGCTTCCACTTCTCAGATCCTGAGACGTACCACAGAGTTTTGCACACATACCAATTGCCAGTAGTCGATTTTGATTCATGGTGACCCCGTGTGTTTCAGAGTAGAACCGCACTCCACAGGGTTTTCAATGGCGGTGCACACATAATGCTCCATAAATATCTGCTGGGTGGCTGGGAGCAAATCCTGTTCTGAACAAAGCCAAAAAATCTAGACTTACACGACGTGATAATTTAGGGTGAGTTTTGCTTTACTGATGTATTTATCACTTTAGGAAGTAATTTCCAATGGAATTTCTTAGCCAGAATGCTTGTCTAGATCTTTTTCCAAGTGCTGTCTTTAGGCAGTAGCTATTGTCAAGCTGAATCTCTCTTGCGCTGGAGTCACCCACATCGGAAACTTTGTGTGATTTGCGTGATGGATTTTCTAAGTTCTCCCTATGCTGACACTCACCTTCCGTTCTACTCAGCATGTATTCTTGAGCTCCTCTTATGTGTCAGGTATTCTTCCAGGTGATGGAAATCATCAGTGAACAAAACAGACTCAAATTCCCTGCCCTCATGGAGCTTACTGTACATTCTAACGATCCCTAGGAAAAATGATGAACCTGATGAAAATCTAGAGTCTTCTGGCGGAAGGCAGGATGCTCCCTTCAGGCGTTACAGAGAGAATCTGTTTGTGCACCATTTGCCCATTCAGTCTTTGGCCACTGGGAAAAGGCTCCCCACAAGCCTTGAGGGCCATGTGTGTCCTCATTCTTCACTGCTGTGTGAGATCTCTGAGTTGGAACTCAGCTCTGCTTCTCAAGAGAAAGTCTATTGATCTCCCAGAGCATCAGCTTCCTCATTTGCATTCTTCAAAAGGAAAATAAGAGGACTGGGGGGGTGGGAGGAGGGGGAGGTTGTTCTATTGGCTCCGGCCTTATTTCCCGTATTTCCCACAAGCCAAACAAATTCCTATGAGTCATTCTTTCCATGAGCCGAACTGAATTCTCTCTCTTCTCCAGAGAGGCCCTTTGGTTTTCTACATCTGAACAGTTGATCCTACTCTTCATCCCTGCTGGGAATAGAGCCCTTCCTTCATCCCCATATGAGGAAATTCAACTCACTCCTTGGGACTTGGTTTCTAACCACCGTCTTCCTAGAGCACTCCCTAATGTGATTTCTCTTTCTTAGACTGGTCCCCCCACTCCATCTGCCTCTCATACTTTCTGTAGTTCTCCCATTGACCTGTAAGCTCCCACCAGGCAGGGGCTGGACAAGTTGGTAAAATGGAGGCTTGCCTACCTCTTTGTGAAAATTGCATCATTTTCCACTGACCATATTCAACGGAGCGTTCAGGTCATTTCCAAAGTGGTTTGCTTTTCCTCTTGTTGCTTGAGAGATTCTGCATACTACTCCACTGAGGAATCATTGACCTCCCAGATAGGTTTTCAAACAAAACCTATGGTTTCTGTACTCTAAGCAGAGGTCCTCCTGGGGCAGATTACAAGCTGTGTTCAGTCTTGTCAACACCATGTTTTCAAAAAATTAGAATGCAACCAGTTTTGGGTGGGCTATGCAAGCCCCAGCTCATCCTAGCTCTGACCACTGCCTATTGTCCTAACTCAGATGAACTTTGAACTTAACCACCCAGCCCCTGAAGGCATAGGAATTTGTGATCAGCCCAAGGTGGTAGAGAACATGGGTTCCTTTAAAACATTTAACCAGTTTTTAAATGTTTAAAATTGTAATACATGCACTAAATATAAAAGTCAGAGTGTGAAGAGCTGATAATGAAAGGAAACCCCCCTCCTCCTCTCTGGGCCTGCCATGTTAATAGTTTATGTGTATCTTTCCAGAAACATTCTAGGAGCACAGGTCCTTAAGATGGAGTTTGTGGGCCTCATAACTTCTAGGTGTAAATGCCTATTGGTTATTCTGTAGGTTTATCATAATCTGAAAGGTGTTCATTGTGCCCTACACAAATTAAGAACCACTGACTTCGAGACTTTTAGCTCAAGATACTTGACTAGCACCCATGTTTGCCTTCCATCTTTCCTGAGACCCCTGAAATAAAAGCATAGTAATTCAAAAAGCACGAAACACTCAACAGCAAGGAGAACTAGAAAGAATTTCTTCAACAAATATTCACTGAGTTCGTTATCACGTACCAAGTTTTCTTTTAGATACTGATCAATACAGAAGTGGATGAAATCCGAGCAAAAGTCCTGCCATCATGGAGCTAACGAGGAGAGACAGAAATAAACCAAAGAAATACTTCAGAGGCCCACAAGTGCTGTGGAGGAAAAAACATAAAGAGGGCTTGGGATTGCCATGTGGGGGTGTTTCCATTTTAAGTGAGGATGGATCACTGATGAATGAGAGATTTCAACAAGTATTTGGAATATAGAAAGAGGATGGAGCTGATTTGATGAATGAAAACAGGTGGAAGCAGTAGCTGAGAAAACACTCATAGTGGGCTCTAGAGGAGGTCAAAGCCAGTCTGCTTGAAAGGACCCAGGGAAGCTTGGACTTAAAGTCTTCAGGTTATGGTGGAGGGCAGGAGAGAGGTGGAAACAAAAATGGGGGATTTTACTCCTTAAACTGGTTCATGAGATCATGGGTGCCTTGTATTGTTATTCTTATGCCTTACATATATTTTACAATATTCATTTGTATCTGCTTAGTATATAATAAACAAAGACTCCCACACAACTTTGGGCAGAGGGTAACTGTTCCCGTCTACTGCCCTACCCCTCTCCATATTCAGGTTTGCAAAGGGCAGGTAACAATTCTCCCAGGCAGAAAACAGTACAGCTTTTCCCTAAGGGAACTGAATTCAGTACTTGAGAGGAGGTAGGGCCTGTGGTGTGGCTATTGGTGCCATAGAATAAAAACCTTTTCGATGCTGGTATTTCCTGAATATAAATCTCTCTCTCTCTATGTATATTTATACACGTCACTGGTTTTGCTTCTCTAGAAAACCCAGCCTAAGACAGAGGTGATGTATGTAAAAGCTCCAACACTTCTAAAATTTTATGAAAAGTTTCCAACATACGCAAACACAGAGAAAGCAATATAATGCACGCGCATGTCCTTAGTACTCAGCTTTCACATTACCAACATCTGGCCATTCTTGTTCATCTTTTTTTCTTTTAAGTGGAATTATTTTTAAAGCAAATCCCAAATATCATAGATATTCTTCAGAAATACTTCAGTATGTATCTCTATAGATGTTGTTGTTGGGTGCTGTTAAGTTGAGTCCAGCTCATATGACAGTAGAACTGCCCGACATGGTTTTCTTGGCTGTAATCACCAGGTCTTTCTCCCTCCCAGTTGCTGGGTGGTTTGAACAGCCAATCTTTCAGTTAGCAGTCGAGCACTTAACCATTTTGTCAAGTCTCCTTATGTCTACAGATAAAGCTTGGGAAAAAAAAAAAAGAACATAATCACAATACCATTACGAGACATGTAACAAAATTAAGAATGATTTCTTCTGCGTTCAGTATTGGTCAATTGTCCCTAAAATGTATTTTTTCATACTTGATTTATTTGAATCAGAGCTCCAAACAAAGTCCACACATAGCACCTTGTTGATCTGTCTCTTAAGTCTTTTTAAAATAAATCACATTTCCCTCATCCCGTCTTTTCCCAGGCCATGAGTTTGTTGAATAAACCTGGTCATTTGTTCTGTAGATTCTCCTGTATTTTGGATTTGACTCATTGGATCATTTAACATGTTCCTCTGTCCCCTGCATTTCTTTTAAAAACAGCTAGAGGCTTGATTTGATTCAGGCTTAATTGGGGAGGGGGAGAATACATTGTAGGTGGTGCTGTATGTTTTCTACCGGGACGCATCAGGAGGCACATAATATCTTTTTTTTTTTTTTGTACTTTAGATAAAGGTTTACAGAGCAAGTTAATTTCTCATTACACAGTTAATACACATATGGTTTTGTGACATTGATTGCCAACCCCACAACATGTCAACACTCTTCCCTTCTTGACCTTGGGTTCTCTGTTACCAGCTTCCCTGTCCCCTCCTGCCTTCTCATCCTTGCCCCTGAGCTGGTGTGCCCATTTAGTCTTGTTTTGTTTTATGGGCCTGTCTAATCTTTGGCTGAAAGGTGAAACTCAGGAGTGACTTTTCAGTACTAAGTTAAAAGAGTGTCTGGGGGTCGTACTCTCAAGGTTTCCTCTGTCTCTGTCAGACCAGTGAGTATGGTCTTTTCTGGTGAGTTTGAATTTTGTTCTACATTTTTCTCTGGCTCTGTCGGGGACTCTCTATTGTGATTCCTGTCAGAGCAATCAGTGGTGGTAGCCAGGCACCATCTAGCTTTGCTGGACTCAGTCTGGTGGAGGCTGTAGTAGTTGTGGTCCATTAGTCCTTTGGACTAATCTTTCCCTTCTGTTTTTGTTTTTTTTTTCATTCTTCCTTGCTCCAGACGGGGTGAGACCAGTGGAGTATCTTAGATGGCTGTTTACAAGATTTTAAGACCCCAGACCCTACACACCAAAGTGGGATGTAGAACATCTTTATAAACTGTTACGCCGGTTGAGCTAGATGTCTCCAGATACTGTGGTCGCCAGCCCTCAGCCCAGTAATTTGGTCCCTCAGAGAGTTTGGATGTGTCTGTGAAGCTTCCTGGTGGAAATCCTGGTGTGGCATAGTGGTTAAGAGCTATGGCTTCTAACCAAAAGGTTGTCGGTTCAAATTCACCAGACGCTCCTTGGAAACTCTATGGGGCAGTTCTACTCTGTCCTATAGAGTCGCTATGAGTCAGAATCAACTCAATGGCAAACGGTTGGTTGGTTGGTTGGTTGGTTGGTTGGTTGGTTGGTTGGTTGGTTGGTTGGTTGGATGAAGCTTCCATGACTTTGCCTTGGTCAAGCTGTGCTGACTTTCCTAGTATTGTCTTAGCCTTCACCAAAGTTACCAATTATCTATTTTCTAGTTAGTGTTTTTCCCTTTCCACCTCTCCGCTCCCTAGTAACCATCAGCGATTGTTTCTTTCTGTGTGTAAACCTTTCCGTGAGTTTTTATAATAGTGCTCT
The DNA here is from genome assembly GCF_030014295.1 of Loxodonta africana. Lineage (NCBI taxonomy): Eukaryota > Metazoa > Chordata > Mammalia > Proboscidea > Elephantidae > Loxodonta > Loxodonta africana. The sequence continues at coordinate 25,555,123 of NC_087360.1, read as the reverse complement.
CATACAGTATTTGTCCTTTTGTGATTGACTTATTTCACTCAGCATAATGACCTCCAGATTCATCCATGTTGTGAGATGTTTTGCAGATTCATTATTGTTCTTTATCATTGTGTAATATTCCATTGCGTGTATGTACCATAGTTTGTTTATCCATTCATCTGTTGACGGGCACTTAGGTTGTTTCCATCTTTTTGCTATTATGAATAACGCTGCAATGAACATGGGTGTGCATATGTCTATTTGTGTGATGGCTCTTGTTTCTCTGTGATATATTGCTAGGAGCAGGATTGCTGGATCATATGGTATTTCTATTTCTAGCTTTTTAAGGAAGCATGATAACATTTTCCAAAATGGTTGTACCACTTTGCATTTCCACCAGCAGTGCATAAGAGTTCCAATCTCCCAAAATTTTTATTTCCGGTTTTTTTTTTTTTTTTATTCATGCCAGTAATGTCAGGGTGAGATGGTATCTCATTGTAGCTTCGATGTGCATTTCTGTAATGGCTAGTGATCGAGAGTATTTCCTTATGTGTCTGTTAGGCACCTGAATGTCTTCTTTGGTGAAATGTCTGTTCGTATTCTTTGCCCATTTTTTAATTGGATTATTTGTCTTTTTGTTGTAGACGTGTTAGATTTTCCTGTAGATTTTAGAGTTTAAACCTTTGTTGGATATGTCATAGCCATTTTTTTTCCCCCAGTCTCTACAATTCTCTTTTTTACTCTTTTGGTGAAGTCTTTTTGTTATAGGGTGGAAACCCCAGGTTCTTGCTTGGCATGACTTGTATCGGCCAATAAATGGGAGACCGAGGTGGGAAAACAGGAAAGGCACCTTTATTTCATTGTGCAAGGAAAAGGAGTCAGTCAGAGCCCCCTAAGGGTGGGCAGGCAAGTTATCTTTTTTTTTCTATTATCATCATGCTTTAAGTGAAAGTTTATAGTTCAAGTTAGTTTCTTGATTCTCTTCTTTGACAAAGTGTCTGTCTATATCCTTTGCCTATTTTTTTTTTTCAATTGTCCTTTAGGTGAAAGTTTACAGATTGAGTTAGTTTTTCATACAAAAATTTATACACACACTGTTATGTGACCCTAGTTGCTCTCCCTGTGATGTGATAGCACACTACTCCTTTCCATCCCGGATTTCTGGGGTTCATTCAGCCAGCTCCCGTCCCTTTCTGCGTTATCATCTCACCTCTGGACAGGAGCTGCCTATTTAGTCTTATGTATCTAGTTGAACTAAGAAGCGTGCTCCTCACGAGTATCATTTTATGTCTTATAGTCCAGTCTAATCTCTGTCTGAAGAGTTGATTCTGCGAATGGTTTTAGTTTGGGGCTAACAGATAGTCCGGGGCCATGTCTTCTGGGGCGCCTCCAGTCTCAGTCAAGCCATTAAGTCTGGTCTTTTTACTAGAATTTGAGTTCTGCATCCCACTTTTCTTCTGCTCCATCAGGGACTATCTGTTCTGTTCCGTGTCAGGGCAGTCACTGGTGGTAGCCGGGCACCGTCTAGTTCTTCTGGTTACAGGCTAATGGGGTCTCTGATTTATGTGGCCCTTTCTGTCTCTTGGGCTCATATTTTCCTTGTGTCTTTGGTGTTCTTCGTTCTCCTTTGCTCCGGGTGGGTTGGGACAAATTGATGCATCTTAGATGGCTGCTTGCTAGCTTTTAAGACCCCAGATGCCACTCACCAAAGTGGGATGCAGAACATTTTCTTAATAAACTTTGTTATGCCAGTTGACCTAGATGTCCACTGAAACCATGGTCCCCATGCCACTGCCCCTGCTACTCTGATCCTTGAAGTGTTTGGTTGTATTCAGGAAACTTCTTAGCTTTTGGTTAAGTCCAGCTGTGCTGACTTCCCCTGTATTGTGTGTTGTCCTTCCCTTCACCTAGGATAATTCTTGTCTACTATCTAGTTAGTGAATACCCCTTTCCTTCCCTCCCCACCCTCGTAGCCATCAAAGACTGTTTTCTTCTGTATTTATACCTTTTCTTGAGTTCTTATAATAGTGATTTCATACAACGTTTGTCCTTTTGTGACTGAGTAATTTCACTCAGCATAATGCCTTCCAGATTCATCCATGTTATGAGATGTTTCACGGATTCATCTCTGTTCTTTATTGTTTCATAGTATTCCATTGTATGAATGTATGATAATTTGTTTATCCATTCATCCTTTGATGGGCACCTAGGTTGTTTCCATCTTTTTGCTATTATGAACAGTGCTACAATGAACATGGGTATGCATACATCTATTCGTGTGATGGCTCTTATTTCTCTAGGATATATTCCAAAGAGTGGGATTGCTGGATCATATGGTACTTCTACTTCTAGCTTTTTAAGGAAGTGCCAAATCGCTTTCCAAAGTGGTTGTACCATTTTACATTCCCACCAGCAGTGTATAAGTGTTCCAGTCTCTCCACAACCTCTCCAACATTTATTATTTTGTGTTTTTTGGAATAATGCTAGCCTCTTTGGGGTGAGATGGTATCTCATTGTAGTTTTGATTTGCATTTCTCTAATGGCTAACGACCATAAGCATTTTTCATTTATCTTTTAGCCGCCTATCAATATCTTCTTTGGTGAAGTGCCTGTTCATATCCTTTGCCCATTTTTTTTTTGTTGTTGAGGTTTTGCAGCATCTTGTAGATTTTAGAGATTAGATTCTGATCAGATTTGTTGTAGTCAAATTTTTTTTCCCAGTCTGTAGGTTGTCTTTTTACTCTTTTGGTGAAGGTTTTGAATGAACATAAGTGTTTGATTTTTAGGAGCTCCCAGTTATGTAGTTTCTCTTCTGGTGTTTCTGCATTGTTAGTTATGGTTTGTACTCTGTTTATGCCATGTATTAGGGCTTCTAGCATTTTTCCTATTTTTTCTTCCATGGTCTTTATCATTTTAGGTTTTATATTAGGTTCTTGATCCATTTTGAGTTGGTTTTTGTGCATGGTGTGAGGTATGGGTCTTGTTTCATTTTTTTTTCTGATGGATATCCAGTTAGGCCAGCACTGTTTGTTAAAGGGACTGTCTTTTCCCCAATTAACAGACTGTTGCTTATAGTCCATCTTTCTGTTGAGATATTTTAGTCAAATGTTTTCAGCAAATCAGCAAAGTAGAAACTTATCTGCAGATGACATATCTTAATATGGCCATGGTTAATTTATAAACATAATACTCTGAATTATAAAAATTCAGAACCAAATTAAGTCAGTTTAAAAAAAACTTTAGACAAAAATATTTTTAAATATAATGATTAACTTTATTTTTAAAAAGCTTCAGATACAATACACTATATAATAATTTTGAGACATAATACCATATAGACAGGATGTGCCAAGATTATCAAGTCTCTAAATACCTGAATAATGATAAAAAGACTTCGTAGGTAAATGATGTGAATGCCCCAGTCAAACCATTGACTTTGATGTTAGATTCAGACAAATAAAGTTACAACCAAGTTAGCAATAAAGAAATAATAAAATTATGGCATAGTTTTATGGCCTTGCTTTCTAATATTAGGCAAAAACATAAGAGCAAGGCGTTTCTCTTGATTTCAACTACACAGTCCATATGATTTATAACGTATTAATTAAAACTTTCCTTTATATAATTTTTTTTTTTTCTCTCAAGCCATGCAGCTTGGTTTTTGACTCAGGAATTTTATTTTAATGAGAGGCTGAACCTTTGTCTTTGGGGCAGATTATACAAAGAATAAATTAATGCTTTAACTCGGAAATCAAAGAAAATTTTTATTATTTCAACAGTGTGAAATTCAATTTTTTGTTTTATATATTATTTAATGTTTAAACTCATAAAAATCTCATAAATTAAACCAATAAACTTTAGTCAGACAGATAAAACTTTTTCTTCCCCCATTCTGTATTCTTTTTTTTTAATTGTACTTTAGATGAAGCTTTACAGAGCAAATTAGTTTCTTATTAAACAGTACACATATTATTTTATGACATTGGTTAACAATCCCACGACATGTCAACACTCTCCCTTCTCAAACTTGGGTTCCCTATTACCAGCTTTCCTGTCCCTTCCTGCCTTCTAGTCCTTGCCTCTGGACTGGTGTGCCGTTTTAGTCTCATTTTGTTTTATGGGCCCAGCTAATCTTTGGCTGAAAGGTGAACCTCAGGAGTGACTTCATTGCTGAGCTAAAACGGTGTCCAGGGGCCCTAATCTTAGGGTTTCTCCAGTCTCTGTCAGGCCAGTAAATCTGATCTTTTTTCTGAGTTAGAATTTTGTTCTACATTTTTCTCCAGCTCTGTCCAGCACCCTCTATTGTGATCCCTGTCAGAGCAGTCAGTGGTGGTAGCCGGGCACCATCAGGTTGTACTGGACTCAGTCTGGTGAAGGCCATAGTAGATGTGTCCATTAGTCCTTTGGACTAATCTTTCCCTTGTATCTTTAGTTTCCTTCATTCTCCCTTGCTCCTGAAGTGATGAGACCAGTGGAGTATCTTATATGGCTGCTCACAGGCCATATGGTAAGCCCAAACACTACTTACCAAAGTATAGAGCATTTTCTTTGTAAACTATGTTATGCCAATTGAGCTTGATGTTCCCCAGGACCATGATCCCCACAGCCCTCAGCCCAGCAATTTGGTCCCTCAGGTAGACAGATAAAACTTTTGACAATATTAAATAAGTTTCTTTTTAATAAACTTCTTAAACGTTGTCTTTGTTCTGTATCTCTTTTGGTATATTCTTTTAAAATGGCAAAAATGAACACACTCATTAATATGAGGCAGGCAGCCTAAGAGCACAGCCCTTCTAAGAGACACCAGTTCTGACTTATCCTACAGGGAGCAAGATAAACTGCCCTTTCTTCTGAAATCGTCCTTGACAAGATAACCACAGAATGGGCAATAGATGGCCTCAAGCCATCTATGCGTTGGCTGGATTCGTGGTTTTAGAATCCCTGCAACAACTACACCATTAACTCCTGTAGGGTGAAAACACCACAAAGTTTAGTAAAGCAAAAAGGAAGGCTTTGTTCAGCGTATATTTAAAAAGGCAAAAGTAGGAAAGAGACAAGCATGCTGCCAGAGCCATGTCTGTCCAAGTCTCTGTTCCCAGTTCTTAAGGATACATCTTAGCAGGCTTCATTCTGGGATCCCTTGAATGTTCCCCATTCTCTGGATACACACACTTATACACTCACACAACCTAATCCAGTGCACCAACTTAATAGGTACCCAATCCATTTATGCCCTCAGTGGTCAATTCCTCCCCCTTCTTAGGACTCTTCTAAGGTCTTACCTAGGAATTTCCCTGTTATTAACAAATAACCTCAGATTCCTAATGCACTCAATGGTCAATTTCTCCCACTTCTTGGGACTCTGTTAAGGCCTTACCTATGTACTTACCAAACAACCCAGGTGCGTTTTGTGTCTCTCACAGGGCCATCTTTTGCGTCCCAGGTGAATTGACTTTCAGAGCTGCTCCAAAGTCTCCAGGAGCCAATCTGGGGACATCAGGGCTAATCTGTTGTCCGATCCATCTCAGAAACTGAGCAGATGACTCCTGGCTGGCTCACCAGAAATGTTAACTGGTGTAAACCCAGTTTCTTGGTTGGCATGACTGGTATTGGCCAATAAAGGAGAGAACAATGTGGTAGAACAGGAAAGCCATCTTCATTTCATCGTACAAGGAAAAGGAGTCAGTCAGAGATGCTGCTACCGAGACAGCTCCCCAAACGCAAGCAGGCAAGTTATTTTTAAAGGGCTTGCAAGTAGGGAGTTCATACAAGTTATGTCAGCAACATTCTTAGTCATACTATGCAGATGCATGGGGTTTACATATAACCTTCAGGCAAAAGCAGGATTCAAATACAAAGCTGGGGGAGGGGAGGAAGCCCAGCAAAGGAAACAGGGTGTTTAATACAACACTGTGGGGGAGGAAGCCAAGCAAAGAGGATGTTTATTCACCACTATGGCATTCTGTCTCATTTTGATGAACATAAGTGTTTAATTTTTAGAAGACCCCAGGTATCTAGCTTATCTTCTGGCGTTTGTGCGCGTTTGTGCATTGTTAGTTATGGTTTATGCCTGGGCAGGTGGGGTGGGCATGTTTTGTTTTTTGCTCGCCTGTGGGTGCAATACGTCTCACTACCTTGTCAAGTTGTGCAGGGCCTGTCACTCAGCTATGGTGCACTAGGGTGGGTCCAGCGGGGGTGGAGGGGCAGTGATGGGTAGTTTGCGGCATGAACAGGGGCCAATGGGGCAGAGACAGGGGGCAGTGCAGGGTGGAGTCTGGAGAACCATGTTGGTGCCACTAGGGGGCGCCACAGTGCACAGTGCAGGTAGGCAGGAGGAAAAGGAGAGGATGTGATGCACGGAGCTAAGTGGGTGGGTGGGAGAAGAGTGAAAAAAGTGAAGGGAAAAAAAAGTAAATAAAATGGCAGTGCAGTAGGATCTGGTGGGTAGGGGCAGGACAGGCTCAGTGAGGCCATGTGCAAGTGGGTTGGAGAAAGGAAAAGAAGGAAGGGAGAGAGAGAGAGAAGAAAGAACAAAAAAGAAAACAAAAACAAATGAACAAAATAAATAAATAAAACAGTACTGAGGGAGCCGGTGGATGACAGCAGTGCAGATCCAGGGAGGTCAAACGCACTAAGTCTCCAGCTGAGTGGTGCAGCACAGACGCTTGAGAAGGGGCAGGTTCGGTGCGCAGGGTTGAATGGGCAGGAGAAAGAAAAGAAAGAAAAGAGAAAAGAAACAGAAAAAAAAAAAAGTACAAAGCAAACCAAAAAATCACAGCCCATCAAGAAGGGGAGGGGATGGCACATGGGGCTAGCTGGGTGGGAGAAAGGAAAGGGAGAGAGAGAAAGAAACAAACAACAAAAAAAGCCAAAAACCAACCAAACAAAAACAATCCAAACAAACAAAAAAATGGCACTGAAGGGGCCTGCTGCTAGGTGCAGCTGTTGTCTCTCCAGTTGAGTGACAGTGGCCAATTGGAAAGTGGTGGAGACTTCATAGAGTGAAGAAGGGTCGGGGTCGGGAAAACGTGTATTCCTGGTTACTGGGTGCTCTGTCTCCTGTTGGGAGCTCCTTGAAGTTACCTGCTGTCCTTGATGGCTGAGGTCCAAGATGGTGAATCTGAGTGGCAGTGAGCTGGTATCTCTATAGCTGAGCAACTGTGGCCTGTTGGAAAGTGCCAGAGGCCTCATACAGGGCAGAAGGGTGGGAGGTGGAAGATTGTGTATGCCTGGTTACCAGGTGCTCTGTCCCCCATTGAGAGCTCTGTGATGTTGCCTTCCTGTACTCCTGGTGTGCATTCCTTGGTGGCTGTAGTCCCAGGTGGCAAATCCGTGCTGCCTTAGCTGGTGGGGACCTTCATTCAGTTTCTTATTCCATTCAGTTCTTGACTGAGTTCTTTCTTCCTTCATTTGATGCTTAGGGTTCCAGGATTGATGTTCGTATGTGTTTTACTTAGTTTTTTGGCTCTTTGCTGCAGAAGGATGGCGTGGTGCTTTAATCTATAGTGCTATGTTGGCTCCAGCTCCCATAATATCTGGTTTTTGCACTTTTAGTGATGCAAAGATTGATCAAAAAAAAAAAAAAATCCGAACCCATTGCCATTGAGTCGATTCCAACTCATAGTGACAGTAGATGCAGAAGTGCCATGGCGGAGGCCTCCTCTAACTTCATGAAAGGAAGAATCAGTATGAGCATCAATAGCCCAAGGGTGAATCCTATGAGGAGGAGGTCAGATATGCCTTCTCTTTCCAGTCTTTTTAGCAATTCTGGCACCAACTGTCCCTCCCACAGCACTCTTTACTTCTTTGCTGGGTTCAATAATTCATTGCAATGGCCACACAGAACTCACAGACCATACTCACGGTTATGGGGTTTATTAGGTGTCTTAGTTCTCTAGTGCTGCTATAACAGAAATACCACGAGTGGATGGCTTTAACAAAGAGAAGTTTATTCTCTCACAGTCCAGTAGGCTAAAAGTTCGAATTCAGGGTACCAGCTCCAGGGGAAGGCTTCCTCTCTGTGTCAGCTCTGGAGGAAGGTCCTTGTCATCAGTCTTCCCTTAGTCTGGTGGCATCTCAGCACAGGAACCTCAGATCCAAAGAACGTGCTCTGGCCCGGCGCTGTGTTCTTGGTGGTATGAGGTCCCTGTGTCTCTCTGCTCACTTCTCTCTTTTATAGCTCAAAAGAAATTGGCTTAAGACACTACCTAATCTTGTAGACCTTGTCAATATAACTGCTGCTAATTCATCTTATTACATCATAGTGATAGGATTTACAACACACAGTGAAATCACATCAGAAGATAAAATGGTAGACAATCATACAATCATACAAGGGAATCATGACCTAGCCAAGTTGACAGATATTTTGGGGACACAATTCAATCCATGACATTACGGAAGTAACAGGTTACAATTCAGGATATAGTTCTTCAGTCAGGACAGCCTCTTCTCAGCTGTGCCCACAGGCAGGCCTCTCTCTGGCCCTCAGCCTCTCCACCCAGCCTCTGCCCTTCTTGGACAAGTGTTACAAAGGTCTTTAGCTCTGCCAATAAGTGCCCAGGGGGTACCCCATTCTGCCAGTAAAGCTTGGCCAAAGGTGCTCAGCTCTTGCTCCGTGGGTCAGCAGACCTAGTTCTGCTGACAAGTGCCCAGAGTCACCCCACTCCGCCAGCAAGTTTCCTGCCCAAAGGCTCTTGCTCCACTCTGTGGTCTGGGAAGCTCACCACAACATCTCCTGACGGTCTCCTGGTTCTGCTGCCCTGTTTCTCTGCTACTGCTTCTCACTGTCTTGCCATCTGTGGTGTTACAGCTCTCTGTTTCCTGGGTCTAGGAGGGTCTCAGTGTAGGATTCCCAGGTCCAAAGGATGTTCTCTCCTCCCATCTCTTCTTCTTGGTGGTAGTCAGGTCTCCCCCTGCTTTGGGATTGGCTTTCTTTTAAGCATAATGGGATTGTAAAACTGACCAATCCATACATCTTATTTGGAACGCTAACAAGAAGATTGGTCATTTTTAGGATCCCGCTATGCTTGTTAGGGTTCCGTACACCTTATTTCCCCCATGTGTCTGTCAATTTTTCGTACTGTGGGGGTTTGTGTGCTGCTGTGATGCTGGAAACTATGCCACTGATATTTAGATGCCAGCAGGGTCACCCATGGGGGACAGGTTTCAGCTGAGCTTCCGGACTAAGACAAACTAGAAGGACCTGGCAGTCTACTTCTGAAAAGAATTAGCCAGTGAAACCCTTATGAATAGCAGCTGAAGATCATTCAAAAGCGGCTGCAGCAGTATATCAGCAAGGAACTGCCAGAAATTCAGGTCGGATTCAGAAGAGGATATGGAACCAGGGATATCATTGCTGGTGCCAGATGGATCCTGGCTGAAAGCAGAGAATACTAGAAGGATATTTACCTGTGTTTTATTGACTATGCAAAGGCATTCAACTGTGCTGATCATAGCAAATTATGGATAACATTGCACGACAGAACAAGGGGATAGTGAGTGGTTTAAAGTCAGGAAAGGTGTGTGTCAGGGTTGTATCCTTTCACCACACCTATTCAGTCTGTATGCTGAGCAAATAATCCGAGAAGCGGGACTGTATGAAGAAGAACGGGGCATCAGGATTGGAGGAAGACTTCATTCACAACCTACATTATGTAGATGACACAAACTTGCTTGCTGAAAGTGAAGAGGACTTGAAGCACTTACTAATGAAGATCAAAGACCACAGCCTTCAGTATGGATTACACCTCAACATAAAGAAAACAAAAATCCTCACAACTGGACCAATAAGCCACATTACGATAAACAGAGAAAAGACTGAAGTTGTCAAGGATTTCATTTTACTTGGGTCCACAATCCACACCCATGGAAGCAGCAGTCAAGAAATCAAAAGACTCATTGCATTGGGCAAATCTCCCATAAAGGACCTCTTTAAAGTGTTGAAAAGCAAAGATATCACCTTGAAGACTAAGGTGCACCTGACCGAAGCCATGGTATTTTCAACCGCATCATAAGCATGTGAAAGCTGGACGATGAATAAGGAAGAGCGAAGAACTGACACCTTTGAATTGTGGTGTTGGTGAAGAATACTGAATATACCATGGACTGCCAAAAGAACGAAGAAATCTGTCTTGAAAGAAGTACAACTGGAATGCTCCTTAGAAGCAAGGATGGCTAGACTGCATCTTACATACTTTGGACATGTCAGGAGGGATCACTCCCTGGGGGAGAACATCATGCTTGGTAAAGTAGAGGGTCAGCAGAAAAGAGGAAGATCCTCAAGGAGATGGATTGACACAGTGGCTGCAACAATGAGCTCAAGCATAACAAAGATTGTGAGGATGGCACAGGACCGGGCAATGTTTCATTCTGTGGTACAAAGGGTCACTATGAGTCGGAACCAACTCGAGACACCTAACAACAACAGCGAAGTAACAGGTTACAGTTCAGGATACAGTTCTTCAATCAGGACAGCCTCTTCTCAGCCATGCTTGTAGGCAGGCCTCTCTCTTGGCCCTTGGCTCCTCGGCCTGCCTTCTGCCTTGCTTGGGCAAGTGTTATAAAGCTTTTTAGCTCTGCCAGTAATTCCTCAGGAGCACCTCACTCTGCCAGTAAGCCTTGGCTCGAAGGCGGTCAGCTCTCTTGCTCAATGGGCTGGAAGCTCACCATGCTGTGTCCTGCTGATCTTCTAGCTCTGCTGCCTCTGCTTATCTGCTTCTCTGTCTGTCTTGCCTTCTTCATTGTTATAGCTCTCTTTCGCTCTCTGTCTTCTGGGTTTAGGAGGTCTCAGTGCAGGCATCCCAGGTCCAAAGAACAAACTCTGCTCCTGTCTCTTTTTCCTGGTGGTAGTCAGGTCCCCCCCTGCTCTGGGACTGTCTCTCTTTTAAGCCTAGCAGGATGGCTAAACTGACCAATCCCCTCATTAGGGTTCCATACACCTTATTTCCACAGTTGGTCCCACCCCCCCCACACAAGGGTGCCATGCACCTTATTTGTAGTATTAGCAAGCTGTCCAATCCCTTTGGTGAGCCACAAGTACCTTATTTGCACAGTCCCACCCAATCATTTGGTAGGAATTACAAGACCACGGCTATAAAAAAAAATTTTTTTTTATAGAGGCCATATAAAAGCAATCTGTCACACCACAGTGGATTTAGTTGATGCTAGCTTGATATAAAGTTCTCATCAATCTTTCACCTAATAGTTTTAGTAGCTATTGTCATAGCATAGACCCATTATTGTATTAGAGGTTGCCAAAAAAGATGATTTTTTTTTCCTATCGGTCCTTCTGCATTTATTAATAGGAATTCTTCTATAAAGATTCCCCTCTGAAACTGTTTTGTTACTATGAGATACAGTTTGTACAAGAAAGGAAGGATGCAGCCTTGTTTTCTCCCCTTTATAAATTTCCAGAATAATGAATTGTTGCCATAGCAACCTTCAAAGGTGACAAATAAGGTTTTTTTTTTTGGAACTTTATGAAGTTATGAGTTTAACTTACGGATTTTTATTTTAATATGGGTATTTGACATTTGAAAACATGGCCACCTTTTTTTTTTAATATTCAAATTGTCCCATCTTTGGCCAGTGGAGCCCCTTTGAGTTGGCTTCTGAGTTCTTTTGACATGACCTCAGTGATCTTGAATAGCTTCTTTCTGGCATGACAAGACGTTCCAGGCAGGCTTATCCTGCGTATTTCTTGCTGCAGATCCAATAAAGTTCTGGCACTTTAAAAAAGAAAAGGTTCTTTTGTCCCAGGAGCCGCACCTTCTGTAAGATACAGGGCATTCTACAGACTGTGGCATCCATCTATCTTCTGCCCTACTCTTCCAAATATACTGAGCCTTTGTCACTCTTCAGACAAGGTGTTCTCTCCTGATTTGGGACTTTCCTTGAATGCCCTATCACTCCATATCTTTCTGACTGAGCATAAACATTGCCCCTCCTGTGATACCTTCATCATCCCTCAGACAGAGTTAATGACTTAGATCAAGTCATCTTAGGGAACTTTGTATTTTATTGCAACAGTCAAAACATTTTGTTAAGTAGTCTGCTTCCCTACTTGAGGGTCACAAACTCCGCTGGCACATACATAGCAGGCACTGAGCTTTTCCCATAGTGGCTGTTTTTGATGCTTGTCAGTCTTGGTTTCATCTCTTTCTGCTCTGGCCTCTGTTTAATTCATTTCACCTAATGTTTTACAGAGCATTCTCTGGTTAAATATTGATGGGAGTATTCACTGAACACTTACTGTGTCAAATGTGCCTTATTACTCACATCCTGTGAGACACCATTCATTAGCCTCATTTTATAGATGAGCAGGTGGGCGCTCAGGGGGATGGCTGAAGGTCCCACCACTAGGAAGTGGCAGAGCTAGGACTTCCTGAGTGGGTCTGGCCCCCAAAGCCCACATCACTGCCCATCAAAGTGTGTACCATCCACAACAGAAATCCCATGGGAGCTTGTTAAAATGCATGCTCCTAGATTCCACCGCAGACCTATTACATCAGAATCTCTGGGAGATGTAACTGAATTTCTAATAAGTTTTCCTGGGGTGATTTTGAGCAATTATTATTACTTTTTGAATAGGTGAAACATACACACAATAAAACATTCATAAAGTCCAAAAGGGTACGAGTGAGAAGTAAGCACTCTACCCCATTCCCTAGTTGCCTGGTTCTCCCCTATCCACTGCTCCCGCGAGGCAATTACTTTTTCTGGGGGTGACTCAGCACACTAAGTGTGAGGACCACCATTAGGTAGAACAAGATGGGCAGGTCTCTGCCCTCCAGAGCTCACTGCAAAACTGTAGGTAAGACCACCACTCAGAGGGAAGTGTCCTGGAAAGGGGTTCCAGGGTCATCAGCAAAGATGGCAAGACTTCTGCCCAGAGGCATGTCTGCACCTCCTATTTCTAGGACCTTCCGATCTGCTCTGTTCCTGGCCATCACTTCATGTAGGAGGCTTGTCCTGGCACAGGTTATTTTGTCACAGGCAAAGAACAGGAATGGATAGGTGAACAAGGGGGTGGGGAAGACATCTGAGGATGGGGTGGTGGGGAGTGGGGGCTGCACAGAGGTCTAAAGCTGGAAAGGTCTTGGGAGAAGCCCCATATCCAACCTCTCAACTTATATTTCCAATTGTAGTCATCATCATCAACCTTCTCCTTTATGACTGTTGTTCTGTTGTTAGATACCATTGAGTTGGCTGCGACTAATAACCTTATGTACAACAGAATGAAAAGTTGCCTGGTTCTCCATTGTTGTAGCCACTGTGTCAATCCATCTGATTGAGGGTCCCTCATTTTCACTGACTCTCTAGTTTACCAGGCATGGTGTGCTTCTCCAGTGATTGGTCCCGCCTGATGATGTGTCCAGAGTAAACAAGAAGTCTTGCCAATTATCATGCTGGCTTCTAAGGAGTAAACTGGCTATACTTCCGCAAGATTGATTTGTTCATTCTTCTGACAGTCCAGTTCAGTATTCTTCGCAAACATGACAATTTGGATGTGTCAGTTCTTCCTTGGTCTTCCTTTTTCCTTGTCCCCTTTATAAGAGATTCTTTAAAAGAAGTTTTGTTCATTTAACCTTTCTGGAGTCACAGGCTCTCTTGGAAATACCATGAAAACTATGGACCTTCTCTCCAGAAAAATGCACAGATATGTTAAAACTCCATGGGAATACTGTAGAGGCTTCACTGACCGTCCAAGTCCTCCCAAGGATACCCAGGAGGTCCAGGTTCAGAACCTCACTTTCCATACTCAATTTACAAAAACTTTCTGCACTAGTTTAGAGAATCCGAACTATGTCGCTGAAGCGTCCTGAAATAATCAGAGGCCAGCTGGCCCAGGAGGCATACGCAGCTTCGGGCCTCCGCTCCTGGTGGCCGCGGGACCGACCTACAGACAAGTAACGGCTGCCTAGGGGAGGGCCCCTAAGCGTGGGGTGCATTAGTGGTTTGTGCGCTGAACCTGTCCTCTTTTCGGTCCTCCCACCACCGGGGCAGCGGGAGGGTTACGGCCCTGCTGGCAGAGCTGCGCTGGGAGCCGGCGGGCTCCGCATTCATCATTGTTCCCACAGCGCCTGGCACCGCTTGGGGCGCAGGCAGGGATGGTGGCTTGAAACGCGCTGTCCATTCCCGTCGCCCGCACGCGGCCCAAAGGTATTTCCAGGGCCAGAGCCTGAGCCGGGCATCGGCGACACAAGAGATGGCAGGGGTCTGAGTCGGGCCCCTTGAGCGCCAGCAGCTGGCGGAGCGCACGGCAAACGCCAACGTGAGCAGCGCGGGGCGGCGCGGGCCCCAGCCTGGCGCCGCGCGCACCTGACGGCGCCCAGCCCCGCCCCCGCCCGCTCCGCGCCCCCTCCCCCCGCGCAGCGCCGCGCTCCAGTCGGCGATCTCTATGGGGAAAGCGGTCGCTCCTTGCCGAGGCGGCGGCTGCAGCGGCCGCTCCCGCGGGCTCTCGTCGCTGTTCACTGTTGTTCCGTGCCTGTCCTGCCACACGGCGGCGCCGAGCATGAGCGCATCCACGCCTGACTCCCGGCCGCAGCCAAAGCCTCAGCCCCAGCCAGTGGCCGAGCCGGAGCCGGTGTCAGAACAGGTGTCGGAGCCAGTTTCCGAGCTTGTGTCAAGGTCGGAGCTTGTGTCCGAGCCGGTGTCTGAGCCGGAGCCCGGGCATGGACCGGGACTGCTGCTGGCGCTGGGGCCGGGGACAGCACCTGGGCCGGGCTCTGGCCCCGGGGGAGGGGCCGGGCCCTTCACCAAGACCGTAACAGAGCAGCTGGAAAACTCGCCCCTTGCCAAACCCATGTCAGGGCCGCTGCCGAGTTTAAAGCCCCTGTCTGTTACTCGTCTGGGACAGGCAAGGGCAATGTCGTTGGGGGGGACAGTCTCAGGGACTGGCGTGACCTCCAGTGCCCCGACGATCTTACTGCCTCTGGACAGCTTCAAGGGCTGGCTCCTCAAGTGGACCAACTATCTGAAGGGCTATCAGCGCCGCTGGTTCGTGCTCAGCAATGGCCTCCTGTCTTACTACAGGTACCGAAGTGCCAGGGACTTCTGAGGTTGAAGGGTGAGGATGCTGCCTCCATTGAGGAAGCCATGACTCTGGATGGCCTCCAGGGTTGGGGGACACTACCACTCGCCTAGGGACACTTGGGGACATGCACTCCAGCGGGAAAAATAACACCTCTGGCCAATCTCCAAGGCCTGGAGGCCTTGCACTCTGGCAGGGGAGTCTCCTCTGGACATGGCCTCCAGTGAACTTGGGTTTAGGGTAAGTGTGGAGGTGGAGTGAGGCAGCCATCTGGGCTTGGGTCCCCTTCAGGCCTTGGTAGTTGTGGGGCCTGGGTGGCTTCCAGGAGAAGTTCCAGATGCCTCGTATCTGAGTTCCCTGGTAATTTGCCTGCTGAGTCTGTGGTGGCCTGTGGACTGTTTTCGAGGTGAGGTGGATATATTTTTCAGGAAGTAGGTGACAAAGATGCTGTCTTCTTATCTCACTTTGGTTGTTGCTGGCTGAAGGCAGCCCCCTAAAGTCCTTGCCCTTTTAGATTCAGGAACTAAGATCACTGGCAATTTGTTTCCTCCTCAGTCAATCACTCCATTTGTTTCCCCTTTCCTAATTCTGGTTGCCAGGCCTTGGACTGGGCACAGCAGACTCACAGACCGATCAGATACAGCTTCTGTCCTTCAGGAGCCCACCTTGGCATTTTGTGGAGAACCAGGGAATATCCTGCGGCTCTCCTTTCTTGTTCCAGAAGCAGTGTGGGATTCAAAATTGAAGTTCAATGGTGAAGTCACTAATGCTGTCTTCCTACTGAAACTGGTTAAAAGGCAGAAAGATATCGAAGGCTTCCTCTCCTTTCTTAGTGGCTGTTGCCTGTGTATGTTTCCTGGGGTTGGCTTAAGCTTTGAGACCTCAGAGCTCTCTAATCAATGGTCCCCAACTTGAGCATTTGCTTGAAATTTCATGGGGGGCTTGTGAAACCAGGAAGTGCTGGCCCCATACCCTATCTGATGTGGTAGGTTCGGTGAAGGGCTTGAGATTCAGCATTTCTAACAAGTTCTGGGACCACACACTGAGAAAACCCTGTTGCCATTGAGTCGACACCCATTCATGGTGACCCCCTGTGTGCCTGAGTAGAACTGTGCTCCATAGGGTTTTCTTTTTTTTTTCTTTTTATTGTACTTTAAGTGAAAGTTTACAAATCAAGTCAGTCTTTCGTACAAAAATTTATATACACCTTGCTATATATATTCCTAGTTGCTCTCCCCCTGATGAGACAGCATACTCCTCTCCACCCTCTGTTTTCATGTCCATTCAGCCAGCTTCTGACCCCTCTGTCTTCTCATCTCATCTCCAGACAGGAGCTGCCTGCATAGTCTCATGTGCCTACTTGATCCAAGAAGCTCACTCATCACCAGTATCATCTTCTATCCAGTCCAATCCCTGTCTGAAGAGTTGGCTTTAGGATTGGTTCCTGTCTTGGGCTAACAGAAGGTCTGGGGACCCTAATCTCTGGGGTCCTTCTAGTCTCAGTCAGACCATTAAGTCTGGTCTTTTTATGAGAATTTGTGGTCTGCATCCCACTGCTCTCCTGCTCCTTCAGGGGTTCTCTGTTGTGTTCCCTGTCACAGCAGTCATCGGCTGTAGCTGGACACTTTCTAGTTCTTCTGGTCTCAGGCTGATGTAGTCTTGGGCTCACAATTACCTTGTGTCTTTGGCATTCTTCATTTTCCTTTGCTCCAGGTGGGTTGAGACCAATTGATGCATCTTAGATGGCTGCTTGCAAGCATTTAAGACCCCAGACACCACTCTCCAAAGTGGGACGCAGAATGTTTTCTTAATAGATTTTATTATGCCAGTTGACCTAGATGTCCACTGAAACCATGGTCACCAAACCCTTACCCCTGCTATGCTGGCCTTCGAAGCGTTCAGTTTATTCAGGAAACTTCTTTGCTTTTGGTTTAGCCCAGTTGTGCTGACCTCTCCTGTATCGTGTGTTGTTTTTCCCTTCACCTAAAATGGTTCTGGTCTAGTATCTAATTAGTGAATACCCCTCTCCTTCCCTGCCTCCCCACTCTCGTAACCATCAAAGAATATTTTCTTCTGTTTAAACTATTTCTCGAGTTCTTATAATAGTGGTCTCATACAATATTTGGCCTTTTGCAACTGACTAATTTCACTCAGCATAATGCCTTCCAGATTCCTCCATGTTATGAAATGTTTCATGGATTCATCATTGTTCTTTATCGGTGCATAGTATTCCGTTGTGTGAATATACCATGATTTATTCATCCATTCATCCATTGATGGGCGCCTTGGTTGCTTCCATTTTTTTGCTATTGTAAACAGTGCTGCTATGAATATGAGTGTGCATGTATCTGTTAATGTAAAAGCTCTTATTTCTCTAGGATATATTCCAAGGAGTGGGATTGCTGGATTGTACGGTAATTCTATTTCTAGCTTTTTAAGCAAACGCCAAGTTGATTTCCAAAGTGGTTGTACAATTTTACATTCCCACCAGCAGTGTATAAGTGTTCCAGTCTCTCCACAACCTCTCCAACATTGATTATTTTGTGTTTTTTGAAAAAATGCCAGCCTTGTTGCAGTGAGATGGAATTTCGTCGTAGTTTTGATTTGCGTTTCTCTAATGGCTTATGATCGTGAGCATTTCCTGAATGTCTTCTTTAGTGAAGTGCCTGTTCATATCCTTTGCCCATTTTTTAATTGAGTTATTTGTCTTTTTGTTGTTGAGTTTTTGCAGCATCATGTAGATTTTAGAGATCAGACGCTGATCAGAAATGTCATAGCTAGACACTTTTTCCCAGTCTGTGGGTAATCTTTTTACTCTTTTGGTGAGGTCTTTGGATGAGCATAGCTGTTTGATTTTTAGGAGCTCCCAGTTATCTAGTTTCTCTTCTGGTGTTTGTGGATTGTTAATAATGTTTTGTATACTGTATATGCCATGTATTAGGGCTCCTATCATTGTCCCTATTTTTCCTTCCATGATCTTTATCATTTTAGATTTTTATATTTAGGCCTTTGATCCATTTTGAGCTCATTTTTGTGCATGGTGTGAGGTATGGGTCTTGTTTCATTTTTTTTGCAGGTGGATATCCAGTTATGCCAGCACCATTTGTTAAAGAGACTGTCTTTTCCCCATTTAACTGACTTTGGGCCTTTGTCAAATATCACCTGTTCATATGTGGTTGGATTTATGTCTGGATTCTCAGTTCTGTTCTATTGATCTATGTATCTGTTGTTATATCAGTACCAGGCTGTTCTGACTACTGTGGTGGTATAAGTAGGTTCTAAAATCAGATAGTGTGAGACCTCCCACTTTGTTCTTTTTCAGTAATGCTTTACTTATCCGGGGCCTCTTTCCCTTCCATATGAAGTTGGTGATTTGTTTCTCCATCTCATTAAAAAATGTCGTTAGATTTGGCTTGGCATTGCATTTTGCTTTTGGTAGAATAGACATTTTCACAATGTTGAGTCTTCCTATCCATGAGCAAGGTATGTTTTTCCACTTTTGTAAGTCTCTTTTGGTTTCTTACAGTAGTGTCTTGTAGTTTTCTTTGTATAGATCTTTTGTGTCTCTGGTAAGATTTATTTCTAAGTATTTTATCATCTTGGGGGCTACTGTAAATGGTATTGATTTGGTGATTTCCTCTTCCACGTTCTCTTTGTTGGTGCTGAGGAATCCAACTGATTTTTTTTATGTTTATCTTGTATCTTGATTCTCTGTTGAACTCTTTTATTAGTTTCAGTAGTTTTCTTGAGGATTCTTTAAGGTTTTCTGTATATAAGATCATGGCATCTGCAGATAGAGATACATTACTTTTTCCTTACCAATCTGGATGCCCTTTATTTCTTTTTCTAGCCTAATTCCTCTGGCTAAGACCTCCAGCACAGTTATTATTGTGGAGCTGTCTATCTTACTTTTCAGTGCTGATAGAGTTTGTTTTATGTATCTTGAAGCCCCTGTCATTGGGTTCGTAAATATTTAATATGATAGTATCCTCCTGGCATATTGTCCCTTTAATCATTGTATAGTGTCCTTTCTTATCCTTTTTGGTAGATTTAACTTTCAAATCTATTGTTAATCTTCTGAATTTCTGATTGCTGTCTCTCTATGGATTCTTGCATCCTGTTAAATATTTCATTATGTTCTTGAATAACCTTTTCAATTTTTTTCAACTGCTTTATCTGTGTGTTCCTTGGCTTGTTCTGCATTTTGACTGATCTCCTCCTTGATCTCTTGAAGAGTTCTGTATATTAATCTTTTGTATTCTGCATCTGGTAATTCCAGGAAGACATCTTAAATCTGGAAGATTCATCAATTCTTTCTTTTGAGGGCTTGTTGAAGTGATCGTAGTCTGCTTCTTTTTGTGATTTGATATTGACTGTTGTCTCCAAGCCATCTATAAGGTATTGTATTACTTTATTTTATGTTTGCTTACTGTATCCTAGCTTTTTGCTTTTTGTTTTGATATGTCCAAATAGGCTGCTTGAGTGAGCTAGCTTCATTATTTGTGCCTTTGAAGCTCTAATGTGCTGTCATCAGATGGCTAGAGCTGTTACCAGGCATATGAACCTAGGAGTCCATTCACTTTTCTTGTATGGATTCAGCTCAGGTGTCCAGGTAGTTGGTCATCAAGTGTGTGGTACAGGCTCTGTCCTACATTCTTAGAGGGGCAGGGGTGATTGGTGTAGGCACAGGTATCTGGTTTCAGCATGGGGCCATGCTCTGAACAAAGCAGGGTGTTGACAAGCATCCCCCAAGTGTCTATGAGGAAAGCACATTCTTGTTCCCTAGAGCACACAGCTGGGTGGGTTCTGGAGCCAGACCATGGGCACCCAATGCTTTTGGTTGGAAGGACTGGCAGGCACCACTTATCCTTGGTCCTCTTCCGCGGGTGGCCAGGCGACGCGGGTAGAGCCACCAGTCCTCAGGCCCCTGATGAGTGTAGGTGAGGACCCTGATTAATAGGCAAAGTGGTGTCAGACATCAAAAACCCACCTGTCCACCACACCGCTGAAACAGTTGAAGTCAGAGCTCAAGCACATACACTATTGCTGTCTGCCAACAAGGGCCTAATCTCCTGAACTGGACCCACACAGGTCCATGCAGGGGTGAAGGGTATTCAAAGTCTGCCTACTGTTTGTGCCTGAACAGGAGCTGCCTCTGTCCTGAGCTCCCCAGCTTATTGGAGCTGGCAGATTATTTTTCCCCCAATTGTTAATTTATTCCCTGCCTAATGCTGGGAGAATGGCTCAGGATGTGCAGCAGGACGTATCTCAGACCCAGGGAAATTTACAGCCACTGAAGTCGTCCTGGGGGCTGGGGGCATGGTAAAATAAACGCAAGTACTTAGCTCTTGCCGAGAGCGCTGTTCTTCTCTGGTTCTGGAGGTGTGCGTAGACTGCACGGCTTGCTGTCTGTCCTTGAGGAAGCTGCAGCCAGAACACTACCACCATCCACGCCATCATCGCTCCAGGGGATCATGCCTGAGGGGCACTGGTTCCTGCCAACTCAGGTCCAGCAACTCCTTACTGCTTCTGAACCATCTCTCCCTCCCCCTGCCACTCAGCCTGGTTTCCCAACTTTACCTTCGATGTTCAGGGACCCTAGCTTGTCATATGTATAACCCTTTCACTTCTTTTTTCGAGTCTTTATTGTAAGATGGATTTCTAGAAGTGTCTGACTACTCCATCATCTTGGCCCCACCTTCACCAGCCTCTGGTTATAGAGGTGGGGTGATGTGGCCGGCCCCCAGGTGTCCACTTGGAAGGTGTGCCCTGTGGTAGAGTGTGTTGTGGGGAAGGGTGTGTCACCAGTCCTCAGGCCCCTTGCACAGTTGATTGGAGGAAGTAGAAGGTACCACTGGACCACAGCCCCAGCACTTGTGGCTAGGTGTAGGAGCACGCAGCTTTCTGTAAGCCAAGCCAGAGCTCCCTCCTAGTGCTTGTGCTCGGGTTGCTTGGGCCAGGGGCAGGTCAGTGGTGGAGCTGTGCTGGAGCTGCTTGTTGGTGCCTGGGTCACTCAGGCAGGGGCAGGAGCCACTGGAGCTTCCTTCCTGCACTCAGGTTGCTGGGGTGCTGGGGATAGGGTGGGGTCAGAGCTGCACCAGAGCTCCCTGCCTGCATTTAGGTTGCTAGGGCAGGGAGGAGAGCGGAGCCAGGCCAAAGCCAAGTGGAGCTACCCACTGCAGTCAGGTTGCTTGAGCAGGGGGCAGAATGAGCCTGAAGCCACGTGGAGCTTCCTGCCTTTGCTGAATTCACTCAGGGAGTTGTGAGGAAGCTTATACTGCTGATCACCTTGTTTCAATTTCGGGTGCGTCTTCTCAGTTTCTCTGTACCCTGATGGGAATTTCATGAAGTTACCTCTTGTACTCCTCACTTGGTATTGCTGCTCTTTGTCTTAAGATGGTCCCATTGTACCAGGCTGGTTGCCTAGACATCTCCATTCAGTCTTTTCTTGTTTGCTGTTTTCAGTCAGTTTCTTCCTTGTTTTGGTATTCAATCTAGTCTTTATCCCTTCATTTGATGCTTAGAGTTCCAGGATTGACATTTGTATCTGTTTGACAAGGTCTTTGCCACAGAGGGACGAAGTGGTAAGTCTGAATGGTCTGCCGTCTTTGTCACCACCCTCCTTTTGCTTTCTTAAGTATTGCCGTAATCTCATGAATGTAAACATGTTCAATGTAACATGCTTCAACCCACTGCCATTGTTACCCTTAATGATATTCCTATTATTTTGCCTTCCTTGTCTTTGGTTACTGGGAGCCTCTTCAAGTTGGCTGTGGACTCTGTTTGACAGAACCCTTGATAACCTCCTTACTGTTTGGTTTGAAAGGATTTTCCAGGCCCGTCTTGTACATGTCTTGTCCAAAGTCCTGAAATCGGCCATTTCTCCAGGGAGCCCCAGTTCTTTTTTGTGGGCAATGGTATTTGGAGATCATAATCTTGGTGCTACAAATGATCATGGCTGTCTGGTTGGTCATTATTTCTAGGTCTTTTCAGTATAGTGCTATAGGATACACATGCACGCACACAATCTTTTGGTTTTATTTAAAGGTAAAATATGTATTCATACTGATACTTTCAATTCAAATTTGGGATCACTGCATTTTTGCCTAGCTACAGCTCATTTGGAAACTCTGTCCTATAGGGTCACTATGAGTCGGAATCGACTCGACGGCACTGGGTACAGCTCATTTCATTTTGTATCCCATCACCTTGCTGAAGCCCACTGTGGTGTAAGTCTGGTACCCTTTAACTAGGATGGGTCATGTTTCTGGAGAGCCCAGATCCTGCAGGATGAAGGCATAGGTCTTTGGAGGCCTATTCCAGAAGCCCTGAGAGCTCACTTGTATAGAAAGGATCTTTGCTGCTTGACAGTATTATTCAGCTAGGGCTTGGACTTCTGACTGGGCTTCGTGCATCTATTTTAGAGGTGCTCACGGGACATGAAAGGTGCGGGTCAACGCTGGTGTAATTTCAGGCTAACACAAATGACAGCAAAGAGCATTGTTGGGGGGATAAATAGCAAATGGGTCTATGGGGACAAGAAAGTTGGTCTTGGGGAAGACAGAGAATTCTGACTGAGGGCTCTGTTCTCCTCTAGATGTCCTTTAACATTTTAATTTTTTTCTGGCTTTGGGAAAATCCTGTATTATATTAATATTCAAGTATAAAAATTCCTTAAGCAACAGATAGCATTTTTTTTCTAGCTTCCTCCTTCCTCTTCTCTTTCTTCTCCAAGCCTTGGGATTTGACCTGTTATCTCACCTTCTACCCCTACCCTGGCAGAATGATACCTTTGTTCTCCTAGAGCAGTACATCTTCTGGAACAGGAGGAGCCCAGGCAATGCCAGGTGAACTGAAATGTGCTTGAGCCTTCCCGCTTCCTTCATTTGCCTTGGATGGACAGGGCCAAGTATGGATTTGTTGGCTATGGCTCTTTTCAAGCATTAAGGATGCAGATGGGATGGTTCCCAACTGCTATGGAACCTCAGCATCCTTTCTCACCCTTCTACGTGGCGCATGAAATGGAAAGAAAACAGCTAGTCAGGAGTAAAGCATTGTAGACAATATTTCTCATGTGTATGGTGCTTCATGGTTTAGGAGGTGCTTTCCCACACGTCATCCACTTTCAATCCTCATGGTAGCCTTTGAGGGAACTGGAGCAAGGATGACTGCCTCCATTTTACAGATGAGGAAACCAAGGCCCAGAAAATTTTATTGTTTTCTCTAAAGCCCAACAATGTATAGCACTTTCCACCACCTTTTTCAACATATAGGGTATATCTTGGGATCATTGCTGATGCAACCCCAGCTCTTCATTCTTTTGTGTATTTATCCAACAACGTGTTTATTATGTGCCCTCCATATGCTAGACCCAGAGTCAATGGCTGTGTCTCATGGTGTGAGTAGAGAAAGAAGCCTGGTCTTTGCCCACAATCCTGAACCAGCAGGCACTGAGCCTGTCATGCAGGGGCCAGTTACGTGAACTTTGGCGGAAACTCAGACTCACATTTTTTTTTAGGAAGATTGTCAACAAGTGTAGAAAGAAAGTCAATTAAATTAACCAGCACAGATTATTCCTTGGAACATACTGAATAAGAAGGCCTCCTGTCAGACCTCAGCTTCAAGCTGTCAGGTTGCTGAGTGCTGACCAGCTTTCGGTTGGGCATGTCCCTGTGCAAACAACTGCGACTGCCCATGGGTGGGTTGTGAGTGTCCTCCAACGGTATCCCTGCCAGCTGCCTTCATTTCAGGGCAGTGGAGAGTGTGGCAGGCGTTCCTTCTGGCTTCTGCATAGAATGATGGGAGGAACAAAGACAGAGAGAAATCCAGGGGCCATGATTTCTTTAAACCTTTTCTGCAGGTTTATTGGATGCTTTCTTGTGTTAGCTGCCTTTGAGCTGGCCCCCAACTCATAGTATTCCCATGCACAACAGGATTGGACTGTTGTGATCCCTAGGGTTTTCATTGGCTAATTTTCAGAAGTAGATCACCAGGCCTTTCTTCCTATTCTGTCTTAGTTTTGAACCTCTGCTGAAACCTGTTGATCATCATAGCAACATGCAAGCCTCCACTGACAGACAGGTAGTGGCTGTGCATGAGGTGCATTGACTGGAAATCAAACCCATGGAAGGCAAGAATTCTACCACTGAACTATCACTGCCACCTATTGGGTGCTTACTGAAGTCTGAGTGTTATTCATTTATTATGTTATGTAATTTCAAAATAACCCCCCCCCTTTTTTTTTTAAACTCTTTCATGTTTGAGATGAGACAACTGAAAGTTACGAGGTTAAGTAACTTGCCCAGGATGACACAGCTGGTAGGTGGCGGAGGGTTAATTCTAGCAGTCTGACTACTTTGCTCCATACTATCACCACTCTACAGTACTGTACTGCTAATGGGAGGCGCACTGGTGGGATCAGGTGTTAATGGTAGTGCCTTACAAGACAATGCTGAATGTTCTCAAAACAATTCCACAGTACCAATTCTGGCTTCTAGATCTGCAACTAGACTTAAGTCCCAGCTAGCACCAAAAGATAAAGTGTGACCCAGGAGAAGGTATGCTACAATCCAAAAGAACTGCTTGACTTTTCTAATATGTACAAACAGAAACCTGGGGAATATGTGTGGGAATGGCTATTAAGGGTGTGGGATAATGGTTCAAGGAACATAAAAGTGGATCAGTCTGAGTTTATTGATATGGGTCCACTAAACACAGATTCTATGTTCAGTGCTTCAGCTGGAGAAATTAGGAAAGGATCTAATAGTTTATTTGGTTGGGTTGCTGAAGCATGGATTACTCAGTGGCCTACACTAAATCAAGTTGAAGTACCAGAGATGCCTTGGTATACAGTGGAAGAAAGTATCCAAAGGCTTAGGGAAATTGGCATTCTAGAGTGATTTTATCAGGTTAGACCTACAGACCCAAACATGGAATGCCCAAAGGACATACCTTTTACCATAACTGTGAGGAACAAATTTGTGAAGGGAGCTCCAGCATCCTTGAAGACTGCTGTGATTATTTTATGGAATCAGATTTGACAGTGGGGACTGCCCTAACTGAATTAAGACACCTAACTACAATGGTCTGATTGGACCCTATGGTAGTAGGGGCCAAGTGGCAGCACTCAATGGACAAAGACGAGGTGGGTGTGGCTACAATAATGAACAGCAGAGTCACAGCAGTAATCACAATAGTCTGACTCTTATGGACTTATGGCATTGACAACTTAGTCATGGTGTCCCCAGGAGTGAAATAGATAGGAAATCTATTAAATATTTACTTGATCTGTAAAAACGGATGAATTCTAGTTCAGGTGAATGGCAGTTTAACTCAAATTGCCAGAATAGAGAGTCACGGGCCCTCAATCAGTTCCCAGGCTTAAACAAGTTTAAAGACCCCATAACTCCTTGAATGAAGGGGAGGCCGGGTCCACTTGAGGAAGGCCAAAAATCTATACTGTTAATCTCTCCCCCAGCCTTTCCCAAAGGGATCTATGGCCTTTTACAAGAGTGACTCTTCACTGGGGAACAGGAAATTTTCAGACTTTTCAGGAATTAGTGGATAGTGGCTCTGAACTGACACTACTTCCAGGAGACCCGAAACGTTTTTGTGGCCCACCAGTCAGAGTGGGGGCATATGGAGGTCAGGTTATTAATGGAATCTTGGCTCATGTCCATCTAACAGTAGGTCTGGTGGGTCCCTAAACACATCCTTTAGTGATTTCCTTGGTTCCAGAATGCATAATTGGAATAGATATACCGAGCAACTGGCAGAACCCCCATGTTGGATCCCTGACAAATGGAGTAAGGGCTATTACGGTAGAAAAAACCAAGTGGAAGCCATTAGAACTGCCCCTTCTTAGGAAAATAGTAAACCAAAAGCAATACCGCATGCCTGGAGGGATTGCAGAGATTACGGCCACCATCAAGGACTTGAAGGATGCAGGGGTGGTGATTCCCAGCACATCCCCATTCGACTTGCCTATTGGGCCTCTGCAAAAAACAGATGGATCTTGGAGAACGACAGTAGATTATTGCAAACTTAACCAGGTGGCGACTCCAATTGCAGCTGCTGTTCCAGATGTAGTTTCATTGCTTGAGCGAATTAATACATCTCCTGGTACCTAGTATGCAGCTGTTGATCTGGCTAATACCTTTTTTTCCACACCTATTTCAAAGGACCATCAGAAGCAGTTTGCCTTCAGCTGGCAAGGTCAGCAATACACCTTCACTTGCCTACCTCACGGCTACATCAACTCTCCAGCCATATGTCATAGTTTAGTCTGCAGGGGCCTTGATCGCCTTTCCCTTCCACAGGATGTCATGCCGGTCCATTACATTGATGATATTATGCTGATTGGATCTAGTAAGAAAAAGTGTCAATGACTCTGGACTTACTGGTAAAACATTCTTGTGCTGGAGGGTAGAAAATTAATCTGACAAAAATTCAGGCACCTTCCACATCAGTGAAATTTCTAGGTGTCCAGTGGTGTGGGGCATGTCGAGATATCCCTTCTAAATTGAAGGATAAGTTATCGCATCTGGCTGCTCCCACAGCTAAAAAGGAGACACAATGCCTAGTGAACCTCTTTGGATTTTGGAAGCAACATATTCCTCATTTGGATGTGCTACTCTGGCCTATTTATCAATTGACTTCAAGAGCTGCTAGTTTTGAGTGAGTCCCAGAAGAAAAGGCTCTGCAACAGGTTCAGGCTGCTGTGCAAGCTGCTCTCCCACTTGGGCCACATGATCCGGCTGATCCAATGGTACCTGAAGTGTCAGTGGCAGACAGAGGTGCTGTTTGGAGTCTTTGGCAGGCTCCTATTGGTGAATCACAGTGCAGACCCTTAGGATTTTGGAGCAAAACCCTGCCATCCTCTGCAGATAACTACTCTGTTTTTGAGAAACAGTGTTTGGCTTATTACTGGGCCTTAGTAGAGACTGAATGCTTAACCATGGGACACGAAGTCACCATGCGGCCTGAGCTGCCCATCATGAACCAGGTGTTGTCTGACCCACAGAGTCATAAAGTTGATATGCAGAGCAGTACTCCATCATTAAATGGAAGTGGTGTATACAAGATTGGGCCCAAGCAGGACCTGACAGCACAAGTAAGTTGCATGAGGAAGTTGCCAAAATGCCTACGGTCTCCGCTTCTGTCACATTACCTTCTATATGTCCCAGTCTATACCTATGGCCTCATGGGGAGTTCCTTATGATCAGCTGATTGAGGAAGAGAAAACTCGTGCCTGGTTTACAGGTGGTTTTGTACGATATGCAAGCACCACCCGAAAGTGGACAGCGGCAGCACTACAGCCCCTTTCTAGGACCTCCCTGAAGGACAGTGATTAAAGGAAATCCTTCCAATGGGCAGAACTTTGAGCAGTGCACCTTGTTGTTCACTTTGCTTGGAAGCAGAAATGGCCAGATGTGCAATAGTATACTGATTCATGGGCTGTGGCCAATGGTTTGGCTGGATGGTCAGGGACTTGGAAGGATCATGATTGGAAAGTTGGAGACAAGGATTTATGAGGAAGAGGTATGTGAACAGACATACCTCTGAATGGGTCAAAGAAGTGAAGGTATTTGTGTCTCATGTGAATGCTCACCAAAGGATGATTTGAACATCAAATGAACAGGCTGATGCATTCTGTAGAAACCACTCATCCTCTTTCCCCAACTACTTCTGTCATTGCTCAATGGGCTCGTGAACAAAGTAGCTGTGGTAGCAGGGATGGAGATTATGCATGGGCCCAGCAACATGGATTTCCACTCACCAAGGCTGACTTTGCTACAGCCACTGCTGAGTGTCCATTCTGCCCGCAGCAGAGACCAACACTGAGTCTTCAATATGGCACCATCCCTTGAGATGATCAGCCAGCAACCTAGTGGCAAGTCAGTTACATTGGACCGCTTCCATCATGGAAAGGGCAGCGTTTTGTCCTTATTGGAATAGATATTTACTCTGGATATGGATTTGGCTTCCCTGCATGCAATGCTTCTGCCAAAACTAACTCTGTGGTCTTACAGAATGTCTTATCCACCATCATGGTATCCCACACAGCATTGCCTCTGATCAAGGGACTCACTTGACAGCAAATGAATTGCAGCAGTGGGCCCATGGTCATGGGATTCACTGGTCTTACCATGTTTTCCATCATCCTGAAGCAGGTGGCTTGATAGAATGCTGGAATGGCCTCCTAAAGACACAATTATGGTGCCAGCTAGGTGGCAATACCTTACAGGGTTGGGGCAGTGTTCTCCAGGAGGCTGTATGTGCTCTAAACCAGCGTCCAATATAGGATGCTGTTTCACCCATAGCCAGGATTCATGGGTCCATTAATCAAGGGGTAGAAATAGGAATGGCACCACTTACTATTACCCCTAGTGACCCACTGGCAAGATTTATGCTTCCTGTGCCTGTGACCTTATGTTCTGCAGGTCTAGAGGTCTTAGTTCCAAAGGGAGGGATGCTTCCACCTGGAGACACATCACTGATTCTGTTGAACTGGAACCTCAGAATGCCATCTGGCCACTTTGGGCTCTTTACGCCTCTGGATCAGCAGGCAAATACAGGAGTTACTATACTGGCTGGTATGATTGATCCTCATTACCAGGAGGAAATTGGATTGATATTACATAATGGAGGTAAAGAAGAGTATATCTGGAATGCAGGAGATCCCTTAGGGCGTCTCTTAGTACTACCATGCCCTATGATAAAGTCAATGGAAAACTACAACAACCTAATTCTGACATGACTGCTAATGGCCCAGACCCTTCAGGAATGAAGATTTGGGTCACCCCACCAGGCAAAAACCATGACCAGCTGAGGTGCTTGCTGATGGCAAAGGGAATATGGAATGGGTGGTGGAAGAAGGTACTTCTAAGTACCAGTTATGGCCATGTGACCAGTTGCAGAAATGAGGGCTATAATTGTTGTGAGTATTTCTGCTTTGTATGCGTGCACCAAATATTTTTTTCTCTTTACTTATAAGATGTAAACAGAGCTAGTGCATTTTTGGTTGTATGTGTATTAGTTGTATCATGTTAGGTGCAAGTATGACTTTGTAATTGTCTTTATTCAGAGATTATGGTTTGGGGAGATGTGTACTGGTGCCAAGTTGACAAGAGGACTTGTGGACTGTGATGGTTAAGATTGTGTGTCAACTTGGCTGGGCCTTGATTATCAGTGTTTGGGCAGTTGTATAATGTTGTCATTACTTCCCTGTTGAAATTTGATATGTGGTCACCCCCATGATGGAATCTGTTGAGAGGTATCGTCTTGGGCAGGGCCTGTGGTGGCTCACCTCTCCCTCAGCCTTCATCTCTCCGCCCTCTGCCACCTAATTCCTTCCTGCTCGCCTTGCCAAGGCTTTTGGCTTGTTCTGCATCCTGCAGCTGCCTGTCGTTCATCTGACCTCTGGTTCTTGGAAGTTGAGCTAGCAGCTTACCTGCTGATCTTGGGTTTGCCAGCCCCTGCAGCTACATGAATCAGGAGAAGCTTTGCAGTCTTGCCTGCTGCTCTTGGGATTCGTGAATCTTCACAGCTGTGAGCAAGAGTACTGCTCTCCAACCTGTCAATCTTGGGTTTGCCAGTCCCTGCACCTATGTGAATCAGGAGAAGCCTCTATTCTGATCCACAAACTTGGGAGGTTCTAGCCTCTACAATCACATGAGCTGTTTCCTTGACATAAATCTTTCTCTCTATATACATGTTTATACACTTTACTCATTTTGCTTCTCTAGAGAACCCAGCCTAAGACACCCCCCCTTCTTGGTTCCTGGCCTGTCACCTTTAGGCAACACCTGTTTGCTTTATTCAGGAGAACCCATTCCCTGCCTTGACTAGCCTCTCTTCAGACTTGGGCTCTGCATGTGAGTTGCAGTAGAAATGCTAGCTCTGGAGGCCCCACAGATCAAATACTTGCCAAACACTGAAGCAGTTGGCAAGGTCAGCTGCCCATGTTCACTAGGTTTGTCAGTTATCTCTTGCTGTGTAACAAGTCATCCCAGAATTCCATGGCTTAAAACAACAACAATGCTTTTACTATCTCTCACAGTTTCTGTAGGTTGAGCATTTAGAAAGGGCTTGGGTGGATGGTTCTGGCTCAGACTCTTATGTGGCTGCAGTCAGGTGGTGGCTGGTGCTGGAATGGTGGGGGCTGGAACATCTGGGGACTGGTCAGATATCTCTCTCCATAGACTCTCAGGGCCTTTCTGTGTGGTCTCTCTAGCTGGGCTAGTTTGGGCTTCTTTATTGCATGGTGGCCTTGGAGCAGCTAGACTGCTTACCTGCCTGGCTGGCTTTCCTCTAAGTGAGCATTCCAAGAGAACAGTTTGGAAATGCATGGCATTTTTATGACCTAGTCACATAGCATCACTGCCATATTGTATTGGTTGAGGCAGTCACAAAGGCTTGCTGTCAAGTTCAGGGGGAGGGAACACAAATCCTACCTCTCACGCAAGAAACTGTCAAAGCCGCCGTGTAAAAACAGCATGTGGGATGGGAGATACTGTTGTGTACTTTTGGGAAAGTGCTGTCTGCCACATTACTAGATGAATTTTCCCTCTTTTGAATTTAGACAGTTCATCTTGGGTATCTGGCTTACATAGATAGTTTTTTGAAAAGCATTTCCCTATCTTTTGCTTACTTCAAACACCTTCTGATCCCACAGAGGCCTTTCTGCTCTTATTTCCCACCACACCTCCTATTCTTCCTACCATCTAGGCATTCCACAGTTCTGTTCCCTAAACTGGCCCTGGAAATCTTTACAGCTCCAGGCCTTTGTTCACTGTTTCCTGTGCCTGGGATCACCCTATTTGTCTTCTCTATCTGCATTTCCTATTCCTTCTCCCCTATAGGCAGAGCCCTTGTGTTCCACTCTGGGAATATAGACATGGTCCCTGCCCTCATAGACCTTCAAATGTTATGTCTTAGGTAGGACATTTTAAAGTTTCCATTTCCCCATGTGTAAACCTTCTTTGGGTTTGGTTCCCTGCAAGCATTTATATTGTGGTAATTCCTTGGTCTAAAATATTAAAGGACTAGGAGGTAAATTTATCATTTACCTGGGGTCCATACAGAAGGAAATCATAATGAGCGTGCATTTTTAAATCATAGTTTTTCAGTCCTTTATTTTTGGTTGACTCCAAAGTATTTAAATACCTAGGCCTTTTGGTATGGTAATATTTTCTGTCAATTTTACTATAAGGGTGACATTTTCTAGTTGGAGGGAAATGCTAACTTCTCAGGTTTTCCCTTCATCTGACTCTCAGGTCAGTAGCTAGTGGTTTAACAGACACTTGTCACTGATGTTTATGTAGACCTTACAAGTTTATGTGATTTATTTTTGCACTTAAAAAGCAATTTCATAGCATACTCCAGATTTGTGTGGATTTGGGTGCATGTGACATGGAACCAAAACACTTGTCACCAGGGCCCAAGCAATCCGGGCTGTGTTTGAGGTCATAATCATATGACCTTACTATGTCTGAGTAACTTCCTTTAACACTTCTTGTAGTGCAGATCTAATAGTACTGAAATCTCTCAACTTTCATTTGTCTGGAAAAGTCTTTAAAACATTGCTTTCATTTTTTAAAAATATTTTCTCTGTTATAGAATTCCAGATCAACAGTTTCTCCCTTCACTTTAAAGATGCCACTCCAATATCTTTTGTCTTGCATGGTTCTGACAAGAAGCCTTCTGTAATTCTTATCTTTGTTTCTCTGTCATGGCTTTTTTAGGTCCCTGGGTGATGTAAGCAGTTTGCAATTGGGTGCCAATCTAAAGGTTGGTGGTTTGAGCCCATCCAGTGGCTCCAAAGAAGAACGGGCTGGTGAACTCCTTTGCTAAAGATTACAGCGAAGATAACCCTATAGAGCAGTTCTACTCTGTAACACATAGGATCGCCATGAGTCAGAATCAACTTGAAGGCAATGGGTTGGTTTCCCACCCCCCCCCCATCTGCCTTCAAGATTTTCTTTATCTTTGGTTTTCAGCAATTTTAATCTTTTGTGTATAGGTATGAGGTTTTTGTTAGTTTTGTTTTGGTATTTATCCTGCATCAGTTTCTCTGAGCTTCTTGGATCTGTGGCTTGATATATTTCATTATTTTTGGAAATTTCTAAGCTGTTACCTTGTTAAGTATTAATTCTCTCCTGCTTCTTCTGGGATTCAATTACGAAAACTGAGTAACTTTTACTGACCTATCTTCAAGTTCACTGATTCTTTCTTCAGTTGTGTTGAGTCTACTGATAATCCCTGATTTGAAGACATTATCTTTGTTACTGGTTTTTTTTAATTTAAGCATTCCCATTTGTTGTTTTCTTATACTGAAAAAGACATTTGAAATTACCCATTTATTCATGCATGTTGTCCATCTTTTCCACCAGAGCCTTTAACATATTATTTGTAGTTATTTTAAGCTCCCTGTTTGAAAGTTTTAAAATCTGGATCATCTCTAAGTCTGTATCTGTTAATTGTTTTGTCTCTTGACAGAGGGTTCCTCCATACGCCCATGTGTTCTTAGGAAAGGCTAGTCTAATTCACTGCTACTCAAAGCATGGTTGGTGGATAGATACTATTTTGTGAGCTGTTCCAGTTGAGATAAGGGGCTTCCACCAGAATGTAACTCAGTTGTCTCACTAAACACACTATTTAGTTCAGCTTTTTTTTTTTTTTTTTTTTGATAGCAAGATTTTCTTGATGCAGGGAGAAGGGTATTGATTTCCATTCTGATGCTAACTCCTTATTTTTTCTGTAGACTAGCAATAAACAGTTCCTCGACCAGCAGTGACCCAAAGACCACAATTTCAGCAGCACTGCTTTAATCATTGGAGCCATAATTGAACTGAAAGTTGTCTCCTAGTAATTTTTACACTCTGGAATGAGTTCTGTCTTCTCGAGCATTAGTCTAATCTCTCGAGAAGATAGAACTCATTCCAGTATGATCTGATTGCTGCAGAGGGAAGTGGGACCTCATTCTGGACATTATCTTGTCGTTGTGTCAGTGTAGGCACAGATCACACACAGCCGTGAATGATGGTATAATAATTCAGCTTTTGAAAATTGAATTAGATTGTACATGCATTATTTCAAGGCATCTCTTTTAGTAGAAGAAATCCTCTAAGTTGTTTCATTTGGGGGTGTTTATATAAATTAATCTGTCTTCTACTTATGCATATAATATTAGTTGAATGAATGAATGAATTAATGCAAACAAAGCTTGTCATATGCCAAACAAGCCAGTTAATGTGGCTTATAAGTTTAATGTTTTGGAGAACTTTCCCCAAAATCTTCCTCCTCCCACTGCCTCAAGCAACTTCTAGAATCTGAGACACAATTGTAAAGCCTTAAGTTTCCATTTGGGGCAATATGTGAACATTTCAGAAAGAACCTTATTACACAAGCGACACTATAAAACCAAACCTGTTGCCGTTGAGTCTATTCTGAATCATAGCGACCCTACTAGTATCAAAAAACAAACAAAAAAACAAAAACAGCAAACACCAGCGAAGCAACCTACCAACTTTTTCATAATTCTGGTTCCCATTTAGTCTTAATTCTTAGTATTTGGGTTATTTTCCAGTTTTCAGTATAGGAGAGGTGAGCTTTTTAATGCATATAGCATTTTTCACTCTTTGGATTTTTCCTTTAGGGTAAGTTCCGAAAAGGGTATTAGGGAGCTAATGTTTGCTGAGAGCCTTCTATGTGCCAGACCCTGTCCTAGGGCTTTGGAGATCTTGTTAAACTCAACAATACCCATTATGAAGTAGGCATTATTTCCGTTTTGAAGATTATGAAACTGAGGCTCAGGGAAATGAGGTTGCTTGCCCGTGGTCATTGTGTCCAAGTCAGAGTCAGGGTTGGATCCACATGTGTCTGACAGTAAAAACCATGCATCCTCACTTCTCCGTGATGCCTAATAAGGCCTGAGCATCGTAATGGCTTTAGAAGTGGGCCACCAGGCTGCTTCTCAAAACAACTGAGCCGTTTTATGTCGCTACCAGCATGTGAACATGTACGAATTTTGGCCAGTAATTTAAGAAGCATTTTAATTTGCATCTCCTTAATAATTAGGGTTGTTATTGTACCGACTCTTAAGTGCCTCCTCTTGCCCTTTGCCTCCTTTAACTTTAACCACGGAAGGAACAGCTTTCTTGATCAAGATCTTAACATCCTTGACGGCACCACCATCCTGGGCCTTTCTGGCTCAGAGGAGCAAGGCATCTTTGGACTTACTTGCACGCTTTGCTGCTGGAAGATTGCAGAGTTAATCTGTTGATTTATTTAATGAGGCTGGGGCTGGGGCTAATAGCAAAATAGGAAACCTGGTCAGCTGAGAAGCCCTTGTTGGGGTCCCAGTGGACTGTGCTCGGGTGTGCATTTATAACTTGGGACACGTTGAGGCCTAGGAATTAGGTCAGCAATTTCCTTGATTTCTTAGGCTTTTTGGTTGCAAGTAGCAGGAACTTTCCAGGGCAGCAGGAGAAGGGGTTGTGCTTTCTTGGGAGATTGCAGATGGCTTGTCAGAACCTGCTGGCTGTTTGCACTCTTTCCTCATTCCTCACATTTGCCCCTCTCTTACCTTGTTCTGTGGTTTGGCTTTTTTTGCTCCTTGGGCCATGTATTAGAAGATGGCCACTGCCCTCAGCTGCCAAGATCATGGGTTATAGGTCTAACCACAGCGACCTGCAGAGACTGTCAAACTACCGGAACCCAATGTCTGTGAAAGAGAATTTGATTGGCTTCATTTTGTCAAGGGTCAACTTCTGGTCCAATCAACTTGGGTTTAGGAATTAAGTCTGTGTCAAATATCAGTGCCTAGGCCATCCCTGAGGGTGGGGGCAGTTTCAACTAAGGTTTCCAAATTTTGCAAATGAAAATACAGGATGCCCAGGTAAATTTGAATTTCAGATAAACATTGAGTAAAATTTCAGTATAAGTATGTCCCATGCAATATTTGGGACATACTTGTCCAAATAAACTTATTTATTGTTTATCTGAAATTAAGATTTAATTGGGCATCCTGTATTTCATCTGGTAATCTTAATTCTAAGAGAACTGGAAAAATCCCACATGAGTGTCTGCCACAGTTGATAGCCCCTTCCTTGTCTCTTCAGAAGCTGTCAAGAGTGTAGTCTTAAATATGTATCCCTAGAGGACCTTGCTACTCATAATAATGTTTATCATATTTAATATCTGTCAGGCCACGTGCTAAGCACTTACTTGGATTATTTCATTTTATCCTCCCAATAAGCCGAGAAGGCGTAGGTTCTACTATCATCCAGGTTTCATAACCCAAAAAAACCAAACCCACTGCCATTGAATCAATCCTGACTCATAGTGACCCTATAGGACAGAGTAGAATTGTCCCATAGGGTTTCCAAGGCTGTAAATCTTTGTGGAAGCAGACTGCCACATCTTTCTCCCGCAGAGCAGTTGGTGGGTTTGAACTGCTGACCTTTTGGCTAGCAGCTGAGCACTTTAACCAGTGTGCCACCAGGGCTCCTGAAATGAGTCTAGAGAGGTTAAAAAGACGTATCTACGATTTCACAGCTGTTAAGTTGCATAGCCACGTGTGGCTCATTCTGGAGCCCTTGCTCTTAGTTATCATACTGTCCGGACTCCCCTTCCCCCCCACCCAAAGAAGTTGCGAGATGGATATGTATGAGTTAGAGGTTAGTCTAATGTGTCCTCTGTCTAGGCCTCTATGGATCTGGTTGTCTAGCTGATGGATAGAAAATGAAAGAAACGTGAAAATGTTTCTTAGCACCCCTCCTGGTTCCCAGGATTTCCCTCGTTCCTAAATTGCCCAGATTCTTTATTTTTTAATTTAATATTTTGTAAAAATATACACAGCAAAGTATATACTATTTCAAGAAATTCTAGATGTACAGTTCAGTGACATTGTTTATGTTCTTCAAGCTGGGTAACCATTCCAACGATCTCTTTCCAAATTATTCCACCACCATCAATGTATAGCCACTGCCCACTGAGCTTCTCATCTAGCCTTTGAGATGCTGTTGTTAATTTGAGCCCCCATAGATACATCTTTGAAAGAGCACAATGCTCAAGGCAGATGTACTTTACTAATTAAGCTAAACCATTGTTTGGTTCAAAGTGGACTTCTGGGAAAAATTTTGGTTTAAAGTTTAAAAATTATCTCAGGCCCAGATTCTTAAGTATCAAATAAAACTATCAGATCAAGTATGGAACATATTCATAGTTAGATACTATCACTTGTTGGGTTGAAATATCCTCTAGGCTTTAAAAAAAGATAGTGGAAAATAAAGCCCTTTTGAAAAACACCTACACTAATTAGACAAATTGTTGTTTTCAAGACACAGCTGCAGCTGTCACCTGGCACCATGGGAGGTTAAATCCGAGAAGATAGACCTCTAAGGTCCCTTCTCACATCTCTAGGCTCTGTAACTAGCCAGCCCTGTACACGCAAAAAGGAGGATGGTGACAGCCTTTGAGAAGATGGGTGGAGAACAAAGGCAGGTGCGTAGGTTGCCGACAGAGATTGCTGACAGGGTGCTGCATTTTAACACTTAGGATCTCCTTTCTCACCTTCCAATCATCTCAAACATACAGCTGCCACTCACCCTCAGGGTCAGCCTCGTCTCTGCCTCTCCAGCTTTGTCTCCTGCTGACCTCCTCCTCTCTGTCACTCCTGTAGGCATGCTGACAGGAGAGGGGGCAGGTTGGGTCCTCAGCTCACTTGTGATGCTGGATCAATAGCTCCAAGACAAATCACCCCAAAACTCAGAGCTTAACAGAACAGTGGTTTATTCTTGCTCAAGTGTCTACACATTGGGCAGCTGTGCGTCAGTCAGCAGCGCCTGGGACACTTCTATTGTGATGAGCAGGCTGGTAGGCACGTCTTCCCACCGTGATGGCAGAAGTGCAGGAGGCGAGCTGGAACCATGGGGCTTTGGCCAAGCCTGCGCACCCTCACTCCGGCCCACACTCCTTTGACCAAATCAAGTTACATGCCACACCCAATATCAGCAGCATGGAAAGATACCCACTACCCACACTGGTAGGCAATACTGCCAAGTCCTGTGGCGGAGGGTGTGGATGTGTAACTGAATTCAGAAAAGGTGGTTAAGAATTGTGAAAACTGCTTCAGTCTATCTCAGCCTCTCGTCTCCTGTCTAACGATCGCACCCTTTGGCCTCTTCATCTGTAAAATAAGAGGGCTGGACTAGGTGATCTCCAGGGTTCCTTCTGGCCCCAACTTCCTAAGAATTTCATGGGGGGACAACTGGAAGATGAGAGAGGAGAGGTGAGATATCAAAGATGACTCTATGCCTGGCACTGGGCTCACACATTGGAGGTGCTCAGTTAATGTCTCTTGACTTAATGCCTTGGAGATCTGCGTCTGGTGGCCTGGAGACTGATGGCTGACCTGGTAGTGAAAGAATGGGGGCGTTTTCTGGGCCACACGTGTTCACCGGCCTTCCTGTCCTGGGGCTACTGGCCTTGGGAAGCACTTGGAGATGCAATAGCAGCAACAGATGCTCAGCTCTCCCTTTTGTCCTGCTGTCACTAATGGGCTTGGTCCAGTGACGATGAGGGCCCTAGGTCCTGAGGCTCAGGACAGCAGGGAAGCTGGGCTGTTGGTGTACATCTAGCTCCCCATCTTGGGAGGCTTGCAAGCGCACTGAGTGGGGACCCCACGTTTGCTGAGTTGTTCATGTACCGTGACAAGAAAGATGCCTTCCTTGTTTAATTTTCCACTTTTAGAAAATGAAATTGTTTGCTGAATGCAGGCACAGAAGTAATTTTCTTCTTCTGAATCCTGCATTTCTTCTATGTTTAAATTTGTCTGTCTACTATCCTTTGCACTTTTGGGAGGGAAATAGGGCATTCTTCACCTCTGAACCATTCCTATAGTGTCTTCTCCCTGGCCTGCATTTACCTGACTGTCATCTGCCCTGCCACTGCAGCCTTTTAGGCATTACCTCTGACTTCAGGATGAGGCATTCACCCCTCTTCTACCCTCCCGGCCTGAGTTTGTACTTGGTGGCAACATGCCATCATATGTTCCTGTGCAGCTGCTGAAGGGCAGCAAAAGTAGCCTATGTTTTGTTTGTTTTCTCCCAGAAGGCATAGCACACAATGAATCAGGTTTAGTAAATGTTAGGCAGCACAGATGTGTCATCAGCACCTGGGAAGCTGACGAAATTTCCTAGGTCTCTGGTTAAGTGGCATGGTGTGGTGGTGGAAGAATCTCTAGGTAGGAAGGGAACTTAAAGGTCATCTAGCCCAACCACCTTTTTGTTCACTGACTTCTTTCTGTAGCATCCCTGCTCCTTATCATTAGCCTCTGAATAAACCTCTTAGGGGACAGAGAGCAAGCCTCAAGCCACCTTCTCACAAGATGAGCTGGCTGTTCTTTAGATAACTCCAAATGCTAGAAAAAATTTCCTATGTTGAGCCAAGATGGGTTCCCGGGCAACATCCATCCTCACTGGGATGCTTCTCAGATCTACACAGCAGGTCTTACTCTCCTTCTATGTGACTGCACCCTTGGTCTCAGTGTCCCTGTGTACCAAGTTCCTATTGTGGCATACCAAATCACCTCAAAATTTAGCAGCTTAAAATAACAGTAAACATTATCTCATAATTTCTGTGGTCAGGAATTCACAAGTGGTGATTACTTGGGGTGATTCTGGCTTGGGATCTCTCATGAGGTTGCAGGCAAGATGTCAGCCGGAGCTGCAGTCATTGAAGACTTGACTTGGGGCTGGAGGATCCACTTCCAAGGGGGCTGGCAAGTTGGTGCTGGCTGTTGGCAGGAGGCCTCAGTTCCTCACCATATCTCTCTAGAGGGCTGCTTGATTGTCCTCACAACATGGCAACTGGCTTTTCCTAGAGAGAGTGATCCAAGAGAGAGCAAGGCAGAAACCACAATGTCTTTGATTACCCTCCACATCACGCTCTATCATTCCTGCAATGTCCTGTTGGTTACACAAGTTAGTCCAGTTCATTGTGGGAGGAAAGCTCCAAACCTCTGCAACCCCTGCTTTCCTGTGAACAGCCCTGCTTGGCTATTTGGAAACAAACCTGAAGAAGTATTTGGTAAACTGTTTCATAAGTGAAAGATGTGTTTTTGAATGTAAGGGTTTTGCTAGCAGTAAATGCTGAACTAGTAAAAATCTCAGTTTAACCCCCCTACTCCTCTTTAACAGTTTGTAACCAGAGAAAGCGTGGCTGGATTTGCCAGAACAAGGAAGACACTTCTGAGGCCACTTTTGGGGGTCACAGGGCTGTGATGATCCTTCTGTAGCTCCTAAGTCTTCTCATGGGGAGATCCCTCTCTGCTGACTGGGCCCTTCCTTCCTTCAGTCTAGTGATTGAGGTGATGCATGATAGGAGGGAGACAGAAGGTCACACACTGCTGTTCGGTGCTACAGGGGCCAGGACCTCGTCTGTCCTGTTCACTACTCAGGGCCCATGCCCGGCCTCACGTGCAGCAGGTCTTGAGGGGATACCATGTCGACAAATGAAAGTATGAATGTGCCTGAGCAGAGTGAGGGTTGTTTCATAGGCAGTAGCCATTTTAAGAATATGAGATAGCGTACCGTGTGGGGCCTTTGGTTTTTCAGGTTACTGTCGTGTTTTGTGTTTTGAGAAGAGCTTAGCCTATGGTGTCTACTTCAACTGTAGCTTGGTGGGAGTCACTTTTACATTAGATTATTTTATCAAATAATTATTAATGTCAATGCCTATAGTATTGGAGGTCATGACGGAAAGAAGTAGAATCTCAGATAAACTCTTTGTCTCACTGTGAATCTTTTAACTCATAATCTGTACATTTAAATGTATAATTGGCCTTGTGTGTTAAATTTTCAGTTAAGTGTTTTCCTAACTGACCCCTAATTCATGCCATTTCAGACTTTTGCTTAGCTTGGTAACTAGTTTTCTTTTTTATAATCTTATTTGCTTAGTGTAATGTTTTATTTAGTATTTTTTGTGCTGCTGGAATTTTAAGCTAATAGGTCACTTGTGGAAGGAAGAATCTAGGTTGCTGGAATTTTCTGTAGATTGTTACTGCAGCTACAGAGATTGTGTGATGATTTAAAAAAATCAATTCAAGTATACTGAATTGTTCTGTGTAGTGCAATCTGTCTTCACAGGCCCATGTTTATGCCCAAAATAGACCCAGCTCTGTGCCCTGGGGACCCCATCATCTTATTACTTCTTATCATGAGATACTTGGTACTCAGCCTTATTCCCGTACCTGGCTAACTGGGACCCAAGAGACCCCCTTTGTCACCAAAGTCATTCAGCATAGCTGTTCATCATGGCCACACAGGGAAGATTTACAACACTTACGGATTTTATTTTTTATTATGGAATTTCAAACATATACAAAAATAGATTTGTTGGTATAATTAACCTTTTGTCCCCATCACCCGATATCAATTAGTCTCAATGTAGGGTCAGTCTGTGGCCTCCACCCTATTTATTTTGAAGAAAATCCCAGACAGCTTTAACTTTTATTGATAATATTTTGGTATATATCTCTTTAAAGATGAGAGTTTTTTTTTTAAACATAATCAAAATGACATTATCATGCATAAAAAATGTAACAAAATTCCGTAATACTATAGAATGTCTTCTTTTTTTTTTTTTTTAGTGCCAAATAGAATGTCTAGTCGATATTAAAACTGCCTCACTGAGTGTATATGTTCTGTTGTGTATATTTTCACCAAAAAACCAAAAAAAACCTGCCCATTGATTTAGTATGTTTTAACAGTTTGTAGAAATCAGAATGCAAATAAGGCTCATACGTTGCAATTGCTTGCTATTTCTCCTCAGATTTTTTAATAAACTTTTTAATTTTGAAATAATTTCAAACGTAGAGAAAAGCTACAAGAACAGTACAAAGAACTCCTATCTGCCCTTCACCCAGATTCCCCAATTGTTAATTAACCACATTTGCCTTATCGTTTTCCCTTTCTACATATTTATTCATATTTTTTATATGCATCGTCCCATTGCATTCTTGGCTGCATGGTTTCTGCTGAGTAGTCCAAGCTTAGTCTTATTGACTCTCCTTTATAGATGACTTTTCATTTATCCCTAGCCACTTTAACAGTTCTCTCTTTTTCTTTGGTTTTGGCAAGTTTGGTTATGTCTTGGTGACTTTATTTTGGGATCTACCTTGTGTGGGGTTTGATGAACATCTTGGATAGATATCTCCTCATCTGTCAGAGTATCAGGGAAGTTTTCTGCCAACAAATCTTCAACAATTCTCTCTGTATTTTCCGTTATCCTCTCCACTCACCACCCCCCCATTATGGTACTCCAGTCACTCGTAAGTTATTCCTCTTGATAGAGTCCCACATAATTCTTAGGGTTTCTTCATTTTTTTAAATTCTTATATCTGATTCTTCTTCAAATAAGTTGGTGTTGAGTGCTTTATTTTCAATCTTATGAATTCTGACTTCAATTACCTCAGTTCTGCTCCTGTGACTTTCTATTGAGTTGTCTAATTCTGAAATTTTATTGTTAATCTTTTGGATTT
The DNA here is from genome assembly GCF_030014295.1 of Loxodonta africana. NCBI lineage: Eukaryota > Metazoa > Chordata > Mammalia > Proboscidea > Elephantidae > Loxodonta > Loxodonta africana. The sequence goes on along the minus strand of NC_087360.1, from coordinate 25,513,565 downwards.
CTGTTTGCCGTCTATGGATTCTTGCAACCTGTTAAATTTGTCATTGTGCTTTTGTATAATCTTCTTAAGTTCCTCTGTTGCTTTGTCTATGCATTCCTCGGCTTGGTCTGCATTTTGCCTGAGCTCCTTCCTGATCTCTGGAAGAGCTCTGTATATTAATCTTTTGAATTCTACCTCCGGTAATTCCAAGGAGTTATCTTCCTCTGGGAGGTTTCTTGGTTCTTTGTTCTGGCGACTTGCTGAAACCATCATGGTCTGCCTCTTTATGTGATTTGATATTGACCGTTGTCTCTGAGCCATCCATAAGTTATTATACTTATTTATTTTGTGTTTGCTTACTGTGTCCTAGCTTCTTGTTTTGTTTTGTTTTGATATGCCCAAATAGGCTGGGCATGTGAGCTACTTTGATTATTGGTGTCTTTGAAGCTCTCATGTCCTGTCACCAGATAGTTAGAGCTGTTACCAGGTATGTGAGCCCAGGAGTCTGTTTGATTTTCTTGTGTGGATTCAGCTCAGGTGTCCAGGCCATTGGTCACCTAGTGTGTGATGCGGGCTCTCATCTACAGCCCTTGATGGGCAGGGGTGATTGGAGTAGGCACAGGTATCTGGCTGTAGTAGGGGGTCATGTAGTGAGCAAGGCTGGGGGCTGATGGCTGCCCCTGAGTGCCTGGTGGAAGGCATGTCCCTGTTCCCTACAGTGCTTTGGTGTGAGTTTTGCAGTCAGACTTTGGGCACCCAGTGCTGTTGGCTGTAAGGACTGGGAAGTACCACTTATTCTCGGACCCCTGTCACGGGTAGCTAGGTGGAGTGGATGGAGCCACCAGTCCTCAGGCCCCTGATGTGGGTAGGTGAAGACCCTGCTTAATGGTCAGGGCAGTGTCAAGTGTCACAAATTTGCCACTCCCCCTTAGCTGTTGCAGCTGAAAATAGGCTTCAGGTATACACCCTGTTGTACTGTGCTAATGAGGGCCTATGCTGTTAAAATGGGCTCACAGAGGTCTAGGCAGGGGTGAAAGGTATTCAAAATCTGTGAACCCCTTATGCCTGTGCCTATGCAAAGGGGCTGTTTCTGCCCTGAGTTCCCAGCTCAGGGGAGCTGGCAGATGATTTTTCTTGTTTATTAATTTGTTCCCTCTCCAAAGCCGGGAGAATGGCTCAGGATGCACAACAGGTCCTACTTCCAGCCCAGGGGGCGCAGCAATCACTGAAGCTGGACCGGGACCTGAGGCAGCAGAGAGGGGGCAGGTAAATGGGAGAGAGTTACTTCCCAATGAGGGGAAGGGTTTTTTTTATCTGCACGGTAGATTAGACACTTGTACTTATCTTTTGCTGATTCAGGGCCACTTCTCCCTGGTTCTGGAGGTTTGAGCAGACTCTCCACTGCTCAGTTTCTCCTGATGTGGAAAATGCATCCTGAGCACCGCTGCTTGCCTTAGCCTACTCATGCCGGGTGATGCAGCGTGCAGGGTGCCAGCCAGTTCAGGTCTGGCAAATCTTCAGTGCTTCTGAACTGTCTCTCCCTCCCCCTTCCACTCAGTCCAGCTCCTCAACTTTGTCTTTGATGTTCAGGACTTAGGTTGTCATATATAATGGATTCACTTGTTTTTTCGGGTCTTTGTGGTAAAAGGGACCACAGGAAGCATCTGACTACTCTGCCATCTTGGCCCCGCTTCTTATACATGTATATATATTTAAAACTATTTAAGAGTAAGTTCCAGACACGATGCTTCCCCTTAACATTTTGATGTGTATTTCCTAAAAACAAGGAAATTCTTGTCCTTATCCACAGTGTAAACATTGATAGAACATTACCGTCTAATCCATAGCCCCATTCATATTTCACTAATTGTCCCAATAGTGTTCTTTATGGGTACAATATCTAATCCAGGATTATACATTGTCATGTCTCTTTAGTTTCTATTTGGTACAGTTCCTCCATTTTTACCCTGCCTTCCATGACCTTGGCATTTTTGATGAATACAGACCAGTTACTTTGAACACCATGCCTCAATTTGGGATTGTCTGTTGTTTCCTTATGTTTAGATTCAAGTCGTGCATTTTTGGCAGAAATACCACAGAAATGATGCTTTGCCCTTCTTGATGTATCAGTATTAGGAGGCACACAATATTAAGTTGTTTCTTTACTGATGATGTAACTTTTCTCATTTGGTTAAGATAGTTTTCCACTGTAAAGTTAATGAATTTTATAATTATTAATTAATAATTTATTAGTTCTTCTTTATGGGGGGGGGACACTTTGAGGCTATGTAAAATCCTGTTCCTTAACAAACCTCCACCCACAGGTTTTAGTATTCTTTGATGATTCTTGCCTGTATCAGTTATTACTTTAATGGTTGCCGATTGGTAATTTTCTAATAACATCATTCCTTCTACATTTATTAGCAGGTATTATACTATAAGGAAGAGCTTTCCATTCTCCATTTATTTATTCATTTATTTATATCAGTATGAACTGATGGATTCCTATTTTATGCAGTGGGCTATTATTTGTAACTATCATTTATTTTAATGCTCTAATTGTCCCAGTTTTGACTGGGAGGAATCTTTTTAAACTGGCTCCTGTGTCCTTTTGACATTACTCATCATTTCTTGAGCACCTCCTTCCTTCTGGCACAACAGAATGTTCTAGTTCATCTTGTCCTGGGATCTGCCATTTATCTAAGGAGCCCTGTTCCTTTTAGTGGAAAATGGTATTTAGAAGCCAAGATCTGGGTGCTAGGTGTGCTCATTGTTATTGGGGCATTATTACTTCTAGACTCTCTTGGTGGATACAGATAGTTTATTCTAACTTTTCCCTTTCCATACTTCTAACTTCTATCTCTGATAGTAAGAGGTCTGGCCCCAGTTAGCCTCAATACATTTACATATTTGCTCCATCCTCCTGGCTGTGCTGGCAAAATCGCCTCAGTCCCAGCACAGCAAGTCGTGCTGGCTGAATTTTCTCAACCCTGGTGCTGCTGACCTTGGTGGCCATGCTGGCCAAATCCCTCTGCCTTAGTGCCTGGATGTAGTGATGCTTCTAGCTGCACTGTCTGAATCCCCATGCCCTTGGCGCTGCCTGGGGGAGGGTAAAAAGCTCCCAAATATCTTCTGATTTATAGGTTCTCCCTCCTTTTCTCTTTTTTTCCCCTTGCAGCTTATTTGTTGAATAAACTGAGTCATTTGTTCTATACAGTTTGCCAAAGACTGGATTTTTCTGATTGCATGTCTATAATGTAATTTAGTATACTCTTCTGTCTCCTTTATTTCCTGTAAACTTATAGCTGGAGGTTTGATCAGACTCCGATTCAATTATATTGACAAAAATGCTTCATAGGTATAGTGAAACCTCCATTAAACAAAAGCCAGTTGCCCTTCAGTGGATTCTGACTCATGGTGATCCCATGTGATTCAGAGTAGAACTGCACTACATGGGGTTTGGCTGTGACCTTTCAGAAGAGACTCCTTTCTTCCAAGGCCCCTCTGGATGGATTTGAATTGCCAACCATTCAGTTAGTAGGTGAGACATAACCATTTGTGCCATCCATGGACTCTGAAACCTTCATTCAGAGGTACATATTTCTTGGTTGCCTCTCTGTGACTGTCTGTCATATCAGCAGCTACTGATGATAGTTTCCTAGATCCATTAGTTCATTACCTGTTGCCTTCGAGTTGATTCCAACTCATAGCAACCCTGTAGGGCAGAGTAGAACTGCACCATAAAGTTTCCAAGGAGGGGCTGGTGGATTCGAACTGCCAACTTTTGGTTAGCAGCCAAATTCTTAACTACTGTGCCACCAGGGCTCCAATAGTTCATTAGGGGTTACAAAATTGTGATATTCTATCATTTCTATTACAGTTCTTGTTGTGTTGCTGTTAGGTACCTTCGAGTCAGTTCTGACTCATAGCAACCCTATGTACAACAGAACAAAACACTGCCCAGTCCTGTACCATCCTCGCAATTGTTGTACTAGAGACCATTGTTGTAGCCACTGTGTCAATCTACCTCCTTGAGAGTCTTCCTCTTTTTTTTTTTTCTTTTCTTTTTTGTTCTTCTTTTGCGTCTCTCTCCCACCCGCTGACCAGTCCCTTTCATGTTTGATGAGTTGTCTTCAGGGATGGTTCCCGTCCTGTGCCAACAGAAGGTTTGGGGACCATGACTGCCGGGATTCCTCTAGTCACATCCAGACCATTAAGTATGGTCTTTTTATGAGAATTTGGGATCTGCATCCCACTGATCTCCTGCTCCCTCAGGGGTCCTCTGCTGTGCTCCCTGTCAGGGCAGTCATCTATTGTGGCCGGGCACCAACTAGTTCTTCTGGTCTCAGGATGATGTAGGTCTCTGGTTCATGTGGCCCTTTCTGTCTCTTGGGCTCTTAGTTGTCGTGTGGCCTGAGTCTTCCTCTTTTTTGCTGACCTTCTACTCTACCAAGTGTGATGTCCTTCTTCAGGAACTGGTCCCTCCTGATAACATATCCAAAGTATGTGAGATGAAGTCTCGAAATCCTCACTTCTAATGAGCATTCTGGCTGCACTTCTTCCAAGATAAATTTGTTCATTCTGGCAGTCGGTGGTATAGTCAGTATTCTTCGCCAACACCAGAATTCAAAGGCATTCGATTCTTCTTTGGTCTTCTTATTCATTATCCAGCTTTCACATGCATATGAGGTGATTGAAAACACCATGGCTTCGGTCAGGCGCATCTTAGTCCTTAAAGTGACGTCTTTGTTTTTTAAAGAGGTCTTTTGCAGTAGATTTGTCCAATGCAGTGGGTAGTTTGATTTCTTGACTGCTGCTTCCATGGGCGTTGATTGTGGATCCAAATAAAATGAAATCCTTGACAACTTCAGTCTTTTCTCTGTTTGTCATGATGTTGCTTATTGGTCTATTTGTGAGGATTTTTGTTTTCTTTATGTTGAGGTGTAATCCATACTAACGGCTGTGCTTTTTGATCTTCATCAGTAAATGCTTCAAGTCCTCTTCACTTTCAGCAAGCAAGATTGTGTTATCTGCATGTCTTAGGTTGTTAATGATTCTTCCTCTAATCCTAATGCTTGTTCTTCTTTATATAGTCCAGCTTCTCGGATTATTTGCTCAGTGTACAAATTGAATAAGTACAGTGAAAAGATACAACCCTGGTGCACACCTTTCCTGACTTTAAACCACGCAGTATCCCTCTGTTCTGTTTGAACTACTGGCTTTTGGTCTAAGTGTAGGTTCCTCCTAAGCACAGTTAAGTGTCCTGGAATTCCCATTCTTTGCAATGTTATCCATAATTTGTTATGATCCACACAGTCAAATGCCTTTGCATAGTTAATAAAACACTAGTATTCTCTGCTTTCAGCCAGCATCCATCTGACATCAGCAATGATATCCCTGATTCTATGTCCTCTTATGAATCCAGCTTGAATTTCTGGCAGTTCCCTGTCGATGTACTGCTCCAACTGCCCTTGAATTATCTTCAGCAAAATTTTACTTGGGTGTGATATTAATGATATTGTTCAATGTGTTGGTTAAAATTGTGTGTCAGCTTGGCTGGGCCATGATACTCAGTGTTTTGGAAGTTGTATAATGTTGTGATCACTTCCCTGTTGAAATTTGATATGTGATCACCCCTGTGATGGAATCTGCTGAGTGGTACCAGCAGGGGTGGGGTCTGTAGTGGCTCAGCACCCCCTCAGCCTTTACCTCGCCACCCTCCTGTACCTGCTTCCTTCCTTCTTGCATTGCTGAGGCTTTTGTTTGTTCTAGATTCTGCAGCTGTCTTCTGTTCATCCGACCTCCAGTACTTGAGACTTGAGCTAGCAGCTTGCCTGCCAATCTTGAGATTCATCGATCTTCACAGCCTGCTACAGTCTGCTCTCTGGCCTGCTGATCTTGGGTTCACCAGCTCCTGCAGCTACATGAATCAGGAGAATCCTCTTTCCTGCCCCCACATTCCTGGGACATTACCCAGCCTCTAAAAACCATGTGAGCCATTTCCTTCATATGAATCTGTGTGTGTGTGTGTGTACACATACACACACACACACACATATACATTTTTATATACATGTATATATACACGCTTAACTGGTTTTGCTTCTCTAGAGAACCCAGCCTAATACATTTGATAATTTCCGCATTCTGTTGGATCACCTTTCCTTGGAATGGGTACAAATATGAACCTCTTCCAGTCACCAGGTAGCTGTCTTCCAAATTTCTTGGCATAGACCAGTGAGCACTTCCAGCACTGCATCCGTCTGTTGAAGCATCTCAACAGGTATTCCGACAATTCCTGTAGCCTTATTTTTCGCCCATGCCTTCAGTGCAGCTTGGACCTCTTCCTTCAGTACCATCAATTCTTGATCACATGCTACCTCCTGATATGGTTAAATGTCGAACAGTTCTTTTTGGGATAGTGACTCCGTGTATTCCTTCCATCTTCTTTTGATACTTCCTGTGCCGGTTAGCATTTCCCCTTAGAATCCTTCAATATTGCAACCTGAGACTTGAATTTTTTCTTCAGTTCTTTCATCTTGAGAAGTGCTGAGCATGTTCTTCCCTTTTCGTTTTCTATTGCCAGGTCTTTGCACACTTCATTATAATACTTTACTTTGCCTTCTTGAGCCACCCTTCGAAATCTTCATTTCAGTTGTTTTACTTCATCATTTCTTCCATTTACTTTAGCTACTTGATGTTCAGGAGGAAGTTTTAGAGTCTCTTCTGACATCCATTTTGGTCTTTTCTTTCTTTCCTGTCTCTTTAATGACACCTTGCTTTCTTCACGTATGATGTCCTTGATGTCATTCCACAACTCGTCTGGTCTTTGGTCATTAGTGTTCAGTGCATCAAATCTGTTCTTGAGATGGTCTGTAATTTCAGGTAGGATATTCTTGAGGTCATACTTTGGCTCTTGTGGACTTGTTCTAACTTTCTTCAGCTTCAGCTTAAACTTGAATAGGAGCAATTGATGGTCTATTCCACAGCTGGCCCCTGGCCTTGTTCTGACTGATGATACTGAGCTTTTCCATTGTCTCTTTCCACAGATATATTCGATTTGATTCCTGTGCATTCCATCTGGTGAGGTTCACATGTATAGTCACCATTTATGTTATTGAAAAAAGGTATTTGTAATGAAGAAGTCATTGGTTTTGCAAAGCTCTTATTACATAGTGTCCAGCATAATTTCTATCACCAAGGCCATATTTTCCAACTACTGATCCTTCTTTTTTTCTGACTTTCACATTCCAATCAGCATTAATTATTAATGCATCTTGATTGCATGGTTGATCAATTTCAGACTGCGAAGTTGGTAAAAATCTGTAATATCTTCATCTTTGGCCTTAGTGATTGGTGCATAAATTTGAATAATAATCATATTAACCGGTCTTTTCTTATAGGCATATGGGTATTATCCTACCACTGATAGCGTTGTACTTCAGGATAGATCATGAAATGTTCTTTTTAACGATGGACTCAATGCCATTCATCTTCAATTTGTCATTCCTGTCAAAGTAGACCATATGATTGTCTGATTTGGAATGACCAATAGCAGTCTATTTCAGCTCACTAATGCCTAGGATATCGATGTTTATGTGTTCCATTTCATTTTTGACAATTTTCAATTTTCCTAGATTCATACTTCATACATTCCACATTCCTATTATTAATGGATGTTTGCAGGTGTTTCTTCTCATTTTGAGTTGTGCCACATCAGCAGATGAAGGTCCTGAAAGCTTAACTCCATCCATGTCTTTGAGGAGGCAGCTCTACTTTGAGGAGGCAGCTCTTCCCCAGCCATCTTTTGAGTGTTTTTCAACTTGATGGGCTCATCTTCTGGCACTGCATCAGACGGTGTTCCACTGCTATTAATAAAGTTTTCATTGGCAGGCTCTATAAAGAGGCTGGTCGGCTCCAAAGCCCTAATTCTTTCCTTTATATTATGTAGCCTTCATGGAAGGAAAAAGAATAAATAGTATACTTTTTGCTGTCGAGCCAATGCTGACTCATAGTGACCCTATAGGACAGAGTAGGACTGCCCCATAAGGTTTCCAGGGAGCAGCTGGTAGATTCAAAATGCTGACCATTTGGTTAGAAGTCATTGTTCTTAACCACTGCACCAAATAGTATAGGATTTGCAGTTATTAGTGACAATAATTCTATATAGAGAAACTTTCCCTCATCAATCATTCGGTTACCCAATAGTTTGGATCATATAGGAATGGTAGGAAAACTGCTCGATGCTTTTCTTTATTCACCAGTTATCAAAATAATGAGTTGGATCTTCCCAAGGTCAATGATGACTTATTTTTTTTTGATACCATTAAGAACTCTTGGATTTAAACATACTTGTCATCTTTCAATGTATCGTAGTTGTTTTTATTGTTCCAAACTTGGGCCAGTAAGAACCTCTTCAAATTGGCTTTTGAGTCCTACTGATATGATTCCAGTATTATTTGATATCTTACATGCTTCCTGGTAAAAAATATATGATCCAGACTCATCTTTATATTTTTTTGCCTCAGATTTAGAATTAGCAATTTCTCCAAGGTCTGATTTGGAAATTATAATCTCGTTGTTAAGGTGCTTATTGTAGCTGGGTTGGTCTTGTTTAAGAGTAAGAAACACTTACTCTGTTAAAGTAAAGCAAGGAGATTTATTGAAGATTTTATAACAGTCCTACTGGGGAAAACAGCTGAGTTTACAGAGCGAACAAACGCTTCCAAAATAGTGAAGCTACAGAGACTTTTAAAAGGGTGAGAACAAGGAATATGAGGTGTACTATTTTTACTGGACCTTTTTTTTTTTTTACAAACTTAGATTGACACAAGGTAAGTTTACTGGAAGCAGGGGCTGGGAGGGGAGGTTACAGGACATTTCTCTCTTAGAAACAGCTTATTCAAGTGAAATTTTTCTTGTCAGCAGTTGCCTAGGAGACCTGGATAAAATCAGCATCCAGGCCTTCTTCCTGAGACGTTGTTTTTCAAACATTACAAGGATCGGAAACAGATGACACCTAGCGTAGACTACTGATCCCAAGACATCCAGACCAGGCCTGTATTCACCTCAGCACTATACCTAAAATTTTGGACTCATACAGACAATTGAAATCATTAGACTGTGCCTTTAATTTTTGTTTTCCTGATAACTGTAATTGTGCTACACCTAGTTTGTCTCCTTCCATAGGAGAATAAACTGTTTCCCAGGTCTTGATAGCTCCTGGAAAAAAGTTTGTTATTCTCTCAACTTAACTTCAGAGAAAAGGAGAAAACTTTCTTTAGTTTATATTTAGTCACAGACCATAAAGTATAAGTCCGGGGTTTATACATATCAAAAGAAGGGCAAGATGGTGTAGGGCCCCAAACTCTAAAGTGGCCATTTTTACTTTAGTCAAATGCCTCGGTTTACTTATTCTTACTCATTTCCTCCTTTTGATCAAGGATTTATATGAACATCCTTTGATCACTGTTTGAATGAATATTTCTTCTACCTGGACTTGAAGGTTTGTGTTCTTTTGGTGGCTGCTTAAGTTTAGTGGGCTTTTACATTGTCATTCTTAAGTGGCTGCTGGTCATAACAGGTCTTTGCACTGGAGGGTTTCCACCAGACCTCTTCACCATGCCATAGCTTGACATTCAGCTTCTGTGACCTTGTGTAGGTGTGTTACTAAAGAGTGAGGCCACATTAGAGGAACAACTTGAATATTTCAAATGGTTAATCCAGGGTGTGGGTCCCTCTGTTTCATTACAGAGGTGGTGTCTTAGTTATCTAGTAGTACTGTGACAGAAATACCACATATGAATGGCTTCAACAAGTAGAAGTTTATTCTCTCACAATGTAGTAGGCCAGAAGTCCAAATACAGGGTGTCAGCTCCAGGGGGAGGCATTCTTTCTCTGTCAACTCTGTTGGAAGGTCCTTGTCATCAGTCTTCCCCTCATCTAGGAGCTTCTCAGCACAGGGATCCTGGGTCCAACGGATGCACTGTGCTCGTGGCACTGCTTTCTTCGTGGTATGAGGTCTCCCTGTCTCTCTGCTAGGTTCTCTCTTTTATATTTCAAAAGAGACTGGCTTAAGACACAACCTAATCTTGTAGATTGAGTCTTGCCTCATTAACATAACTGCCACTAATCCCACCTTATCAGCATCACAGAAATAGGATGTGCAACACATAGGAAAATCAAATCAGATGACAAAATGGTGGGCAGTCACACAACACTGGGAATTATGGACTAGCCAAATTGACACACATCTCTGGGGGACACAGTTCAACCCATAACAGATGGGCAATTTTATATACATGAGTGGCATGGGCATTTGATTAATGGTTTTTGTGACTGTTTTGGTTATACACTTTAGGTAACATTTAATCAGTCCAATTATAATAATAGTTATTACTGAATGATTACTGCAGCAAACAAGAGTGACCTGACTTGAGATCTAACCCATTTTGCTAGCCAGTTAAAAGTATTAAAGGCAGGGGGGTGGGGGGGGTGGTGGTGGTGGTGGTGGTAAGGCAACCTAAATGTAACTCCATGAGAACTGTTAATGCTGCTAAAAAGAAAATTCTAAGAATCTCAACAGCCTGCATGAGTGAGAAATGAGTACTCAAACAATAGCATAAATTATCAATTGCTGAAACAAATACATTGTCATTCTATGACTCGAAGTCAATAAAAAAAAGTTACTTTAAAGGCTGTAAGTGTCAAATATAACACTTAGTTCAAGGGTCTCCATATAAAATAATCACTATGGAAGCAGATTATCTAGGTGTAGCACAATTAGATTTATCAGGAAAACAAAAATTATAATGCACAGTCTAATAATTTTAATTGTCTGTATGAGTCCAAGATTTTAGGTGTAGTGTTGAGGTGAATACAGGCCTGGTCCGGAGGTCTTGGAATCAGCAGTCTACACCAGGTGTTGTCTGTTTTCTGATCCTTGTAATATTTGAATTTCCTTTGTTGGTCTGGACAGTCCAGACAGGAGCCACAGTCTTCTTTAACTGGGGGAGGAGTATCTAAATCTTAACTCTCTGTAATTTAGTGGCATAAAGATTAGTAAGGAGAGTTACGTACGATTTTTTCCAAAGAGACTCCAGGGAATTTTTTTAGCTGTTGTCTTTTCTAATGTACATGACCCTTTGGAACAATATCATCCAGATTTTGGGATTTTGATTTTCGGTAGTCAAAAGCTTCTTTAATCTGTGAAAATATTTCATAGAGTATTGGATTAAAGATTGACAATATTTAACAATATTAGAGCCAGTATAGGTTTGAAGGACTACGTTTCTTATTATAGTTATTTTAGTGTTCATTTCTTGGAGTCCATAGGTGGAATCATTTAAAACATTCTGAATATATTTAATTATAACTTTAATGTGTTACAACATCTTTTGATTTATAGGATATTCTTTAACCAACTTGTTATTAGTTACTGAAATAACTAATTCTTGTATTAAAAGATTCTTATTTTTCTTAAAAATTATTTATTTGCTTTATCTTTGATATAATAGTTTCAGAATAACAATATTAACTGTATGGATATTTCTGACAATATGATCTATGAACACAGTTAAAGTTTTTTTTTTTTTCCTTCAGTTCTTTTTGTCCTTAGGGTCTATTCTACTAGAGATTTAAAGTCAAAATATTATGTTTTAAAAGACCAGACTTAATGGTCAGACTGGGACAAGAAGGACCCCAGAGGTCATGGTCCCCAGACCTTCTGTTAGCCCAAGACAGGAACCATCCTGGGGACAACTCTTCAGACAGGGATTGGACTGGAATATGGGATAGAAAATGATACTGGGGAAGAATGGGCTTCTTGGATCAAGTAGACACATGAGACTGTTTTGGCATCTGATGGGGAGATGAGAGGGCAGAGGGGGCCAGAAGCTGCCCGAATGGACATGAGGAGAGAGAGAGGAGGGAAGGAGTGTGCTGTCTCATTAGGGGGAGAGCAGTTAGGAGTGTATAGCAAGGTATATATAAATTTTATATGAAAGACTGACTTGATTTGTAAACTTTCACTTAAAGCACAATAAAAATTAATTTAAAAAAATCAGTGAGATTACACTAATAATGAGAACTCCAAAAAGGAAATTAAAAAAAAAAAATTACAATAGCCCCCAAAAGATAAAATACTTAGGAATAAATTTAACCAGGGATTTAACAGACTTATACATAGAAAACTACAAAGCATCACTGCAAGAAATCAAAAGAGATCTACAGAAATGGAAAAACATACCATGTTCATGTATAGGAAGACGTAACATTATAAAAATGTCAGTACTACTTAAAGCAATCTATAGATAAAATGCAACCCGATCTAAATTCCAACAATATTCTTTAACAAGATGGAAAAATTAATCGACTTTATGTGGAAAGGAAAGAGGTCCCTGATAAGCAAAGCTTTACTGAAGAAGAACAGAGTAGGAGACCTCACATTTCTCTATCTCAGAACCTACTATATAGCTATGGTAGTCAAAACAGCTTGGTACTGGTCAATGGTGGACACACAGACCGATGGAACAGAATTGAGAACCCAGAAGTAAATCCATCCACCTATGGACAGCTGATCTGTGACAAAGGGATAAAGTCTATTAAATGGGGGAAGAGAATGTCTCTTCAACAAATGATGGTAAAACTGGATATCCATTTGCAGAAAAATGAAACAAGATCCATACCTCATGCCATACACAAAAACTGACTCAAAATGGGTCAAAGACCTAAATGTAAAACCTGAAACTATAAAGATCATGGAAGAAAATGTAAGGACAATGCTAGGGGCCCTAACATATGGCATAAATAGAATACAGACATAAGCAACAAAGCGCAGATAGAAGATAAACTAGATAACTGACATCTCCTAAAAATTAAACACTTTATGTTCAGTCAAAAGATTATTATCAAAAGAGTAAAAAGAGAACCTACAGACTGGGAAAAAAATTTTACCTATGACATATCCGAAAAAGGTCTAATCTCTAAAATTTATAGAAAACTTCAACACCTCAACAACAAAAAGACAGACAATCCAGTTAAAAAATGAACAAAGGACATGAACAGACACTTCACCAGAGAAAACATTCAGGCGGCTAACAAATACATGAGGAGATGTTCCCAGTCATTAAGGGAAAGGCAATACACAATGTGGGGGAAGTCAGCACATGATCAAGGCAAAGAAAGACACTGAGAGGTACAATAAATGGAAATGGGGAACTCATGGTGGTAATGGGAGAGTGCTGACACATTCACAAATCAAAACTGTAATGAGATAGCTCACCCCAGCAATAATGGCACTGGTCTTAAAAACAGAAAACATCAAATGTAGGCAAGTTTGTGGAGACTGGAACTCTTATACACCGCTGGTGGGAGTGTAAAATGGTACAGCCACTATGGAAAATGGTATGGCACGTCTTTAATAAACTGGAAAGAGAAATACCGTATTGTTTTAGTTTATTTAGTGCTGCTATAACAGAAATACCAGAAGTGAATAGCTTTAACAAACAGAAGTCTATCCTCTCACAGTCTAGTAAGCTATAAGTCTGAATTCAGGGTGCCAGCTCCAGGGGAAGGCTTTCTTTCTCTGTTGGTTCTGGGGGAAGGTCATTGACATGAATCTTCTCATGGTCTAGGAGCTTCTCTGTGCGGGGACCCCAGGACCAAAGGATGCATGCTCCTGGTTCTTCTTGCTTGGTGGTAATGAGGTCCCCATCTCTCTGCTCCCTTCTCTCTCCTTTTATCTCTTGGAAGAAAAGGTGATGCAGGTCACACCTCAGAGAAACTCCCCTTACATTGGATTAGGGCTGTGACCCAGTAAGGGTGTTGCATCTCACCCTACTCCTCTTTAACAGAACTGCCTCTAATCCTGCCTCGTTAACATCGTAGAGGTAGGATTTACAACACATAGGAAAATCACACCAGATGATAAAATAATTTGAGAGTGACACAATACTGGGAATCATGGCCTAGCCAAGTTGATACACATTTTGGGGGGACACGATTCATTCCATAACACATATGATCCAGCAATCCCACTCCTACGTATATATCCAAGAGAAATAAGATCCGTAACAGGAACAGATATATGCACACCCATGTTCATTGCAGCATTATTCACAATAGCAAAAAGATGGAAACAACCTAAATGCCCATCGATGAATGAAAAGATAAACAAACTGTGGTACATACACACAATGGAATACTATGCAACGATAAAGAATAATAGTGAATCCAGGAAACATCTTACAACATGGATGAATCTGAGGGACATTATGCTGAGTGAAATAAGTCAATCACAGAAGGACAATACTGTTGAGACTACTGTCATGGACTGAATTATATCCCCCCCAAAATGTGTGTATCATCTTAGGCCATGATTTCCAGTACTGTGTGGTCATCCTCCATTTTGTGATTGTAGTTTTATGTTAAAGAGCATTAGAATGGGTTTGTTAACACCCTTACCCAGGTCACATTCCTGATCTAACATAAAGGGAGTTTCCCCAGGGTGTGGCCTGCACCACCTTTTATCACTCAAGAGATAAAAAGGAAAAGGAAGCAAGCAGAGAATGGGGAACCTCATACCAGCATGAAAGCAGTGCCAGGAGCAGAGTACATCCTTTGGACTTGAGGTTCCTGCTCTGAGATGCACCCAGACCAAGGGAAGATTGATGACAAGGACCTTCCTCCAGAGCCGACAGAGAGAGAAAGCCTTCCCATGGAGCTGACACTCTGAATTTGGACTTGTAACCTACTAGACTGTGGGAGAATAAATTCCTCTTTGTTAAAGCCATCTACTTGTTGTATTTCTGTTATAACAGCACTAGATGACTAAGACAACCACTATTATAAAAAGTCAAGAAAAAGTTTACACACAGGAAAAAAAAATTCTTTGATGCTACCAGGGAGGGCAGGAAGAGAGAGGGAAAATCATTAACTAGATAGCAGACGTGTTAACTTTGGTGGACGGAAGGATAATACATAATATCAAGGAAGTAAGCACAACATGACCAAGGCAAGGGAAGACACTGAGAGATATGACGAATGGAAATGAGGAACTCAGGGTGGTAATAGGGAGAGTGCTGACTTATTGCAGGGATTGAAACCAGTGTCATGGAACAATTTGTGTATAAATTGTTAAATGGGAAAATTAATTGGCTCTGTAAACTTTTGCCTAAAGCATAGTTAAAAAAATAAAATAGAGAAAAATCAATAAAACCAAAAGCAGATGCTCTGAAAAGATCAACAACGTTGACAAATATTTAGCTAGTCTGGCCAAGAAAAAAAGAGAAGGCTGAAATTACTAGAATCAGAATGGACGAGGGAAAATTACTACTGACCTTACAGAAATAAAAAGCATTATAATGCAATATTATAAACAGTCGTAAGCCAACTAATTAGATAACGTAGATAAAATTGACAAATTTCAGAAAGACACAACTGTCAAAACTGACTCAAGAAGAAATAGACAATCTAAATAGATCTATAACAAGTGAAGAGATTGAACCAGTAATCAAAACATTACCCACAAAGAAAATCCCAGGCCCCGATGGCTTCACTGGTGAATTCTATCAAACATTCAAAGAGGAATTAATATCAATTCTTCACAAAGTCTTCCAAAAAAATAGAAAAGGAACGAACACTTCCCAACTTATTTTTTGAGGCCAGTATTACCTGATGCCAAAACCAGACAAGGATATCAAAAGAAAATGAAACTACAGATCAATATCTTTTGTGAATATGGATGCAAAAATTGTCAACAAAATATTAGCAAATCAAGTCCAGCAACATATAAAAAAGAATTATATACCATGACCAAGTGGGTTGCAAGGTTGGTTTAACATCTGAGAGTCCGTTAATTTATATGTAGAGTAGAAAACAAAAGTTACATGACACGGAAAAATCATTTGACAAAACCCAGCACCCTTTCATAGAAAAAAAAAAAAATTAAAAAAGTACTCAACAGACTAGGAATAGAAGGGAAACTTCCTCAGCCTGATAAAGGGCATCTACAGCTCATACTTAATAGTGAAAAACTAGATGTTTTCCCCCTAAAGTCAGGAACAAGAGAAGGATGTTTGCTTTTGACACTTCTATTCAGCATTGTACTGGAGCTTCTAACCAAGGCAATTATGGAGGAAAAAGAAATTAAAAGCATCTGGATAAGAAAGAAGTAAAAGTGTCCCTATTTGCAGATGACATGGTATTGTACATAGAAAATTCTAAGGAATCCACTAAAAAGTGTTGAATTGGCAAATATTTTGTTATACATATATATAAAATATATATTTTTAATTGGTATGGTGTTGGGACAACACCTTGGAAACTCTATGGGGCAGTTCTGCTCTGTCCTATAGGGTCGCTATGAGTCGGAATTGACTCGATGGCACTGGGTTTTTTTTTTTTGGACAACTGAATATATATGTGCAAAAGCATGACCCTTACCTCACACCATATACAAAAACTAACTCAAAATGGATCAAAGACTTAAATGTAAGGCCTTAAACTACACACTCCTAAATAATCAATGGATCAAAGAAGAAATAAAAATGGAAACCAGAAAATACCTTGAGATTAATGAAAATGAAGACATAATACACCAAAACTTGTGGAATATAATTAAACTGGGGCTTAAAGGGAAATTTATAGCTATAACTGCCTATAAAACTCGTAGAAGAAAACATAGGGTTAAATCTTTGTGACCTTGGATTTGGCAAAGAATTCTTAGGTGTATGACACCAAAATCATGAGCATGAAAAGAAAAATAGATAAATTGGACTTCATCAAAATTTAAAACTTTTGTGATTAAAAGGACACTGTCATGACAGTGAAAAGACAACTCACAGAATGGAAAAAAATACTTGAAAATTGTATATCTGACAAGGGACTTGTATTTAGAACACATTAAGAACTCTTACAACCCAATAATAAAAAGACAAACGGAACAATTAAAAAATGGGCCAAAGACTTGAATAGATATTTCTCCAAAGTAGATATACAAATGCCAATAAGCACATGAAAAGATGTCCAACATCTTCAGTCATCAAGGAAATGCAAATCAAAACCACAATGAATTATCACTTCACACCAATTAAACCCAAAAAACCAAACCCACTGCCATCAAGTTGAATTCAACTCATAGTGACCCTGTAGGACAGAGTAGTACTGCCACATAGGGTATCCAAGGCTGTAAATCTTTTTTTTTTTTAATTTTTATTGTGCTTTAAGTGAAAGTTTACAAATCAAGTCAGTCTCTCAAAAATTTATATACACCTTGCTATATACTCCTAGTTTCTCTCCCCCTAATGAAACAGCACACTCTTTCTTTCCACCCTTTCTTTCCATGTCCATTCAGCCAGCTTCTACACCCCCTCTGCCTTCTCATCTCCCCTCCAGACAGGAGCTACCCACATAGTCTCATGTGTCTACTTGATCCAAGAAGCTAACTCCTCACCAGTATCATTTTCTCCTTTATAGTCCAGTCCAATCCCTGTCTGAAGAGTTGGCTTTGGAAATGGCTCCTGTCTTGGGCTAACAGAAGGTCTGGGGACCATGACCTCTGGGGGTCCTTCTAGGCTCAGTCAGACCATTAAAGTCTCGTCTTTTTATGAGAATTTGAGGTCTGCATCTCACTGCTCTCCTGCTCCTTCAGGGGTTCTTTGTTGTGTTCCCTGTCATGGCAGTCATTGGTTCTGGCCGGGCACCATCTAGTTCTTCTGGTCTCAGGCTGATGTAATCTCTTGTTTATGTGACCCTTTCTGTCTCTTGGCATCATAATTACCTTGTGTCTTTGGTGTTCTTCATTGTCCTTTGCTCCAGGTGGGTTGAGACCCATTGATGCATCTTAGGTGGCCACTTGCTAGTGTTTAAGACCCCAGACACCACTCACCAAAGTGGGATGCAGAATGTTTTCTTAATAGGTTTTATTATGCCAATTGACTTAGATGTCCCCTGAAACCATGGTCCCCAAACCCCCATTGCTGCTGCGCTGGCCTTTGAAGCGTTCGGTTTATTCAGGAAACTTCTTTGCTTTTGGTTTAGTCTAGTTGTGCTGACCTCTCCTGTATTGTGTGTTGTTTTTCCCTTCACCTAAAATAGTTGTCTACTGTCTAATTAGACCCCTCTCTCTTCCTCTCTCCCCACTCTCATAACCGTCAAAGAATATTTTCTTCTGTTTAAGCTGTTTCTTGAGTTCTTATAATAGTGGTCTCATACAATATTTGTCCTTTTGCAGCTGACTAATTTCACTCAGCATAATTCCTTCCAGATTCCTCTATGTTATGAAATGTTTCACGGATTCATCATTGTTCTTTGTCGATGCATAGTCTTCCCTTGTATGAAAATACCATAATTTATCCATTCATCTATTGATGGGCACCTTGGTTGCCTCCATCTTTTTGCTATTGTAAACAGTGCTGCAGTGAACATGGGTGTGTATACATCTGTTCGTGTAAAAGCTCTTATTTATCTAGGATATATTCCAGGGAGTGGGATTGCTGGATCATATGGTAGTTCTATTTCTAGCTTTTTAAGGAAGTGCCAAGTCAGTTTCCAAAGTGGTTGTACATTCCCACCAGCAGTGTATAAGTGTTCCAACCTCTCCACAACCTCTCCAACATTTATTATTTTTTGTTTTTTGGATTAATGTTGGAGTGAGATGGAATCTCATTGTAGTTTTGATTTGCATTTCTCTAATAGCTAATGATCGTGAGCATTTCCTCATGTATCTGTTAGCTACCTGAAGGTCTTTAGTGAAGTGTCTGTTTATATCCTTCACCCATTTTTTAATTGGGTTATTTGTCATTTTGTAGTTGAGTTTTTGCAGTATCATGTAGATTTTAGAGATCAGCCACTGATCGGAAATGTCATAGCTAAAAACTTTTTCCAAATCTGTAGGTAGTCTTTTTACTCTTTTGGTGAAGTCTTTGGATGAGCATAGGTGTTTCATTTTTAGGAGCTCCCAGTTATCTAGTTTCTCTTGTGATGTTTGTGCATTGTTAGTAATGTTTTGTATACTGTTTATGCATGTATTAGGGCTCCTAGCATTGTCCCTATTTTTTCTTCCATGATCTTTATTGTTTTAGATTTTATATTTAGGTCTTTGATCCATTCTGAGTTAATTTTTGTGCATGGTGCAAGGCATGGGTCCTGTTTCATTTTTTTGCCAATACCATTTTTTGCCAGTTATGCCAGCCCCATTTGTTAAAGAGACCGTCTTTTCCCCATTTAACAGACTTTGGGCCTTTGTCAAATATCAAGTGCTCGTATGTGGATGGATTTATGTCTGGATTCTCAATTCTGTTCCACTGGTTTATGTATCTGTTGTTGTACCAGTACCAGGCTGCTTTGGCTACGGTGGTGGTATAATAGGTTCTAAAATGAGATAATGTGAGGCCTCCCACTTTGTTCTTTTTCAGTAGTGCTTTACTTATCCGGGGCCTCTTTCCCTTCTATATGAAGTTGGTAATTTGTTTCTCCATCTCTTTAAAAATGTCATTGGAATTTGGATCGGAATTGCATTGTATCTGTAGGTCGCTTTTGGTAGAATAGACATTTTTTACAATGTTGAGTCTTCCTATCCATGAGCAAGGTATGTTTTTCCACTTATGTAGGTCTCTTCTGGTTTCTTGCAGTAGTAGTAGTGTATTGTAGTTTTCTTTGTATAGGTCTTTTATGTCTCTGGTAAGATTTATTCCTAAGTATTTTATCTTCTTGTGGGCTACTGTAAATGGTATTGATTTGGTGATTTCCTCTTCAATGTTCTTTTTGTGGCTGTAAATCTTTTACAGAAGCAGACTGCCGCATCTTTATTCTGTGGAGCAGCTGGTGGGTTTGAGCTGCCGACCTTTTGGTTAGTAGCTGAGTGCTTTAACCACTATACCACCAGGGTTCCTCACACCCACTAACCTGTTGCCATCCAGTCAATTGTGACTAGTAGGGAACCTATAGGACAGGGTAGAACTGCCCTGTAGGGTTTCCAAGGAGCACCTGGTGGATTCAAACTGCCAACCTTTTGGTTAGCAGCTGAATTCTTAACCGCCATGTCACCATTCTTTTTTATGTCACCAGAGTTTCCTTACATCCACTGGGGTGGCAAAAATAAACAAGTCAGATAGCAAGTGTTGGTGAGAATGTGGAGAAGTCAGAATCCTTATACACTACTGGTGGTAACGTAAAATGGTTCAGCCTCTTTGGAAAACAAACTGGCAGTTTCTCTAACAATTATACATAGAGTTACCATACGTTGTTAGTTGCTATCAAGTCCACCCCGATTCATGACGACTCCGTGTATGCAGAATAGAACTGTGCTCCACTGAGTTTTCAAGGCTGTGACCTTTTGGAAGCACATCACCAGCCTGTCTTCTGAGGCATTTTTGGGTAGGTTTGAACCACCAACTTTTCAACTAGCAGTCAAGGGCTTAACTCTCTGTGCCCCCACGGATTCCTAGAGTTACCGTGTTGTTTATTGTTGTGTGCTGTCGAATCAATAACCCTACGTAACAAAGTAGAACAGCCCTGTAGGGAGCAGATCGCCAGGTCATTTCTCTGGAGGAGTGGCTGGTGAGTTCAAGCCACTTACCTTTTGGTGAACAGCTGGATGCTTTATCCATTGCACCACCAATTCTCCTTAGTTGCACGTATCAGTGAATATACTAAAAAACCATTGAGTTGTATACTTTAAATGGATGAATTATATGGTATGTGAATAAATTCACTCAGTATAAGCAGATCCATACAGACAGAAAGTAGATTAGTGGTTGCCAGAGGATGGGGGGAGGGGTGAATTGAGAAGTAAGGGTTTCTTTTTGGTGTGATAGAAATGTTCTGGAATTGGTTAGTTGGTGTCTTAGTTACCTAGTGCTGCTATAACAGAAGTACTACACATGGGTGGCTTTAACAAACAGAAATTAATTTTCTCACAGTTTAGGAGGTTAGAAGTCCAAATTTAGGGTGCTGGCTCTAGGCAAAGGCTCTCTGTTTCTGTCAGCTCTAGGGGAAGGTCCTTGCTCCTTGGTTTCTTGATGGTTTTCATGTGGTGTGGCATCTACCCCCATCTCTGCTTGCTTCTCTGTACCTAATCTCATGGCTTTATACCTCAAAGGGATTGATTTAAAACACACCCTACACTAATAGTGCCTCATTAACATAACAAAGAAAACTCATTCCCAAATGGGATTATAACCACAGGTATAGGGGTTAGGATTTACAACACATTTTAGGGGGGACACAATCCAATCCATAGCAGTTGGTTATGATCGCACTTCCCTGTGAGTACACTAACAACCACTGAATTATATATTTTAAAATAGTTAAAATCATGAGTTTTATGTTACACTAATTTTATTCCAATAAATAAAATAAGTTTGTTCTCTAATTACGTAAACCATTTCCATGGTTCCAAAGTCAAACCTACCACACAAGGTATATTAAAAGAAGTTTAGTTACTAGTTTCTACCCCTGCACCCTCCCCCCCCCCACTTCCTGTGTTGCTGTTTTCTCCCTCTCCCTAGAAAACCATACCAAATCTCTCCCAAACTAGGAAATGGAGCATGAAAAATGCTTGGCTGACATTTCATTTTTGGAAAATATTAGTTGCTTTTTCAAACTCAGGGACAAAGGTGTGTAATTCACATATGAAAGGGCATCCAGGCCCTTATGCATTACCCTGGATATGCAAGAGGCAGTCATTAAATCTCTGCCCAATGAAAGGCCTCAATATGAGAGAGAACAACGGGCTCGAGAACATAATGGCATGGGAAACTTACCACTAGAGTCTTATTTTCAGCTCGAATGGATGGAAATGGTTAGAACATTTCAGAATAACTGCCAAACCACATCCTAACCAATATCTTCCAGCCAGGTGTTTCCATTAAACAATCAAAGGCAAACTCCACATGTGGAAATTACCCATCAGTGAGTGGACTTAGCATAGCATCTTGAGGCAGGGGGCCAGTTTATTACTAGGAGCCAGCATGGGCTCCCTAGACACAAGGTGTGTGATGATATGCTAGTAACGGTCCTCAGTTTTGAAAATACCTCCAATGATAAAATATAAAAAATCATGGTCTTTTATGTACTTTTCTCCCTTTCAGAAGAATGCTAAGAAGGACAGGAGGAGAGCTCTTGGCCAGGGTGTGCTGCTTCTCAACCATGCAAGGAAGGGCAATGGTTCCCACCCCAGCTCACAATTGAGGTTACTGTTTCATTGAATTAGTAACACATCCAAGCATTGAGCACCACCGTCAGCCACAGAGACACCTCCTGCCCCACACTCTCCACCACCCCTGTGTAGATCTACATTCACCTGGGCTGTTTCTGCCACTGAACTCCTTAATGTCAAACACGATAGCGCTGGCTAACATGGATGTCACATGAGGCTAAAGTGAGATTCAGGTTTCAGTAGTTCTCTATGCCTGTGTTTCTGAGAGTTTTGGTCATGAACGGAGGGTGAATTTGGTCAAATACTTTCATGTATCAGTTTGTGTTTTTCAAGGAATGGGATGGGTACGTTTCATCTATATTGTCAAATTCATGTGTGCAGAGTTTTTTTTTTTATAGTATTCCCTTATTTGTGATGTCTGAAAGATTTGTAGCAATATCGCATGGTGTCTATATGTGTCTTTCAACACCAACTCTAAATATCTTCCCTGACAACAACTTCAAATGGGCTTCTTTGACCCTGACTTCCCTGAGGTAGGTCCAAACTTCACACGCTAAGGGGCACAGTCCTCCAAACTCCCAAGTCTGCCCAAGATGTCAGACATCAACTGCAAGCTCAGGGGTCTCCAGAACACTCATACTTTTGATATGCTGGCTACAAATTTCAGTGGTTTTCACTACCCCTCAGGAAACCAGGTGCAAGTTCAGGGGTCACCAGGACATTCAAGCTTCTGACCTGCTGTCTACAAATTCTAGAGTTCCCACTACATCCTCAGGTTTGGTAATTTACTAAAATGACTCACAAAACTCAGGGAAGTGCTATACATATAATTACAGTTTTATTATAAGGAATACAAATCAGAATCAGCGTAAAGAAGAGACACATATGGTGAGGCCTCGGAGGGTTTTCAGTGTGGAAATTCTGTGTCCCTCAGATGTCTTACCTCTAGAGCATCAGTGTCTTTCACCAACCAGGAAACTCACCTGATCTTTGACATCCAGAGTTTTTATTGGGGTTTCATTACACAGGCATGACGGGTTAAATCATTGCCCACATTGCTGAACTCAGTCTCCAGCCACCAACTCAAATTATTTTTCCTTTATAGGTAAGGTGTTTCTGTCTCAGTGCATTCAAGATTTTTTTCTTCATCTTTTGTTTTCAGAAGTTTGACTATGATGTGTGGATTTCTTTGGACTTGTTCTGTTTGGGGCCTGCTCAACATCTTAAATCTTTAGGTTTATGCATTTTTCCAAGTTTGAGAAATTTTCAGCCAAGTATCTTACAGTGCTTTTTCAGCACTGCTCTCTTTCTTCTTCTGGGACACAAGTGTTAGATCTTTTGTTGTACTCCTGTGGTTACCTGTTTATTTCTTTTAGTCTGTTCTCTCTCCATTATTCAGATTTGGTAATTTATATTGTCCTATCTGACTTTTTGGAAACCCTGGTGTCGTAGTGGTTAAGTGCTACGGCTGCTAACCAAAGGGTCAGCAGTTCAAATCTACCAGGTGCTCCTTGGAAACTCTATGGGGCAGTTCTACTCTGTCCTCTAGGGTCGCTATGAGTCGGAATCGACTCGACGGCCCTGGGTTTGGTTTGGTATCTGACTTTTTAACTCTGTTGCTCTCTTCTGCCTTTGAGCTCATCTGTTGAGGTTTTTTTTTTTTTTTTAATTTCAGTTATTGTATTTTTTAGTTCTAAAATTTTCATTTGATTCATCTTTATATATTCTGCTTCTTTGCTGAGACTTTCTATTCTTTGCTAAGTCTTTCTACTTTTTCATTTGTTTCAAGGGTATTTGTAATTGCTCTTTGAAGCATTTTTATTCTTAATGCTTTAGAATCTTTGTCAGATAATCCTAACATGTCTGTCATCTCAGTGTTGCTATCCATTGATTATCTTTTTTCATTCAGTTTGAGATCTTCCTGGTACTTGGTATGACAAGTGATTTCAAGTGAAAGCTGGATGTTCTGGGTGTTATGCTCTGAGACTCTGGATGTTATTTAAATCTCTGTTTTATCTGCCTTCCTCTGACGCCACTCCAGAAGGAGAAGGGAGACCTGCGACCTCATTACTGCCAGGTGGAGGTAGAAGTTCATGTTCCTCACCTGACCTTGGTTGACATAGAAGGGGAGCTCTTTGTTACTCCTGGGCAGGGGTAGGAGTTCCAGCTCCCCACTAGGCCTCCTCTGACACCACACTAGTAGTGGAGAGAGGAATGCCTCATTACTTTTGGGTGGGAGTTGAAGTCCTGATTTCCCATATGGTCTCCATTGATACTGCAGAATGGGAAGCCTCCTTACCGCTTGGTGGGGATGGAAGTCCAGACTTCGTACCTGGCTTTCTTGACATTACCCTCACAGGGCTGTTGGTGTACCTTCTTACATTACAGCCTTGCAAAGGTGGAAGTCTGAGCTCCCCACTCGGCCCTTGCTGGCATGGGTGAGGATGAAACAGTTTTTTTTTTTTTTTGTGATGTTTGACTGGAGTAGATTGATTATTGTCTAAAAATTTACTGTTTTACTGGACTTCCCTTTTTCTGGTTCTTTGGCTATAAAGAGCAGGCTTTTGTGGAAGCTTTTTTTTTGTGTCTGTACCTATTGGCATTTTCAGTTGCCTCATATGCATGTGAAAGCTGGACAACGAAAAAGGAAGACAAAAGAAGAATTGAGGCATTTGAATTGTGGTGTTGGAGCAAAATATTGAATATACCATGGACTGCCAGGAGAACAAACTAATCAGTTTAGAAGAAATACAACCAGAATTCTCCCCAGAAGTGAGGATGGAGAGACTTCTTGCTTACCTTGGACACATCATCAGGACAGACCAATTGCTAGGAAAGGATATCATGTTTGATAAAATAGAGGGTCGGTGAAAATGAGAGAAATCCTTAGTGAGATGGATTGACACATAGCCACAATAGTGAACTCAAGCATACCAATGATCATGAAGATGGCACAGGACTGGGCAACACTTTGTCACTATGAGTTGAAGCCAGCTCGATGGCAACTAACAACTATAACATTGGCATTTATGGATTGCTAGCTTTTTCATTTTCAAGTCTGAGATATATAAGGCAAAGGGAGAACCCTGGGGACACTCACCACCATGTCATTAAATTGTGTCTTTAGGTACCTAGCTGGTTTTCCTTCTTCTCTACACCTTTTAGAACCTTCTTATATTTGCTTTGTATATAATGTCCAGTGGTAGGAATAGGGAAAAGTCTGTCTACTCCATCTTCCCAGAAAAGGAAATAATGTCCCCATGGAACACTTTTATGCCATTGAACCTATTATGGAACTAGCCGTAGGAGTTAGAATAAGTGTTTCTTAAAACTCCACAGCCTAGTAGGGACAGGAGAACTTTATTGTGTTCACTGCTTACCTTGTGTTTCAAGAGGGTTGATATTTGTGATGATACTTAGTTCCTTGGTACTTTGTAATTGCTCTACCTAAATGGGTTTTTAAGATCATCTTGATTATCAATAAAACCTTGCACTGAAACAGTTTCCTCTGTAGAGCAGTGGTCTTTGTGATCAAGTTAGAAGTATTTAAAGTTGAATTGATTCATTTAATAGGTGTTTATCGAGCACAAACTATGAGCAGGTGCCTGGTAGAATCTGGGGATACAGTGGTGGACTAAATAGGTGTGGGCCCTGCTTCGAGGTGGAGAGACATATAGAGGCGATCAGAATACGATATGGTAAGAGCATTGAGGGAGGTACTGGCTTTTAAACTGGCTTGAAGGATGAGGCAGCCAAATAGCCCATGGAAGAGGGGAGAGCATGCAGGTTGAAGGAAGACCATGTGCAAAGAGAGCCCTTGGGGGTGGAGTATCAGCTGGCTGGGAGCACAGAAGTAGTGGGCAGGGAGGCGCCAGCTCAGGAAGAAACTGGTAAGTCTTATTCAGGAGTGGGACTTCATCCTAAAGAAATGGAGGGGAGTTAGTTGAAGGATTTTAAACCAAACATTGACAGGCTCAGAATTAAGTCCTAGAAAAATGCAGCACAGGAATGAATTGTCAGGAGCAGGGTGGGATGCCGAGAGATTGATCAAGATGCTGTGAATATTGTCCAAGCAAAAGATGATCCAGGCCTCACACAAAGATAAGTGGAGCAGCTGGAATGAAGGGGATGGCTTTAAGAGAGATTGAGGAGGCAGGCTGCGGAGGACTTGGAATTTGGCTCGGTAAAGCCTAGCGGTGAGGCTTTAGCCTGACCAACTCATAATTGCAAAGTGTAACAAATGCACTTTGTTGAAAGATAGTGTAGTTTGATGTTGTTGCATTGGCATAAAAAGTGGCACATTTAAACCTTTTCTACTTGATAGTCTAAATTTGAGATTTAAAGCATTTGCCTGTATAATAAATCTTAGCATCACTAGGCCGCGCCCAGTGTTTTGACCATTTGGTGGAGTCAAAAAAGGGTCTGATGGGTTTTCGGTGAGTGATGCTGATGAAGGTGAGCTGTTATTACACTTCAGGTGTGAGGTCAGTAGAGCTCTGGGTGCGGGTGTTAGGCTGATGTCACTGTGTTGTGGTTTAGGGCTGGCCTAGGTTTCATCTGTTGCTGTGTAACACTAATGCCTTACTTCACTCAGCCAGCGTGTCATCCCAGATGTGACATTGTACCTGTGTTAGTGCTGCACTGGGAAGGGACGACACAAGCCAGGCCTGTGTCTCACGGAGCTCATATGCTAGCTTGCGAACGGGAAAGGCAGACAGTGACCAGGTAAACCAAAATGTTATATCTGGATGAATATTCCAGTATTCTGCGTAGAAAAAGCCCTGAGCTGGTGGCAAGGAAGCCCGAGTTTCTGTTCTGGCTTTGATGTTTATGAGTTCTATGGACTTGAGCTATAAATGGAACTGATTCCTCTTATAGGTGCCTGCCACATAGAATATACTTGATAAATATTTGTTAAACAAATAAATGTCTCACTTTATGAGCCCTTGTGAGGATCAAACAGGTCATGCTTATGACAGTTTCCCACAGAAAGTGAAGCACTACCTGGAGGGAAGTTGTTTTAATAAGAATGCCGTGCTTCATAAATTACTGTCATCCTCCCTTTTGTAAAAATGTGATCACATACATTTCAGTAATACGAGAATGGCTTCCAAGTTTTTTTTTTTTTTTTAATTGCATTAGAAATGTCCTTCCTACAGAATTTCTACCAGCACTTATTTAACATTTCTCAAGGGAAACTTTAAATGGCAAAGAACAAGGCCAGAGGCGAAACGAAACAGTGTCAGGTCTCATAGTGACGGCCTCATCTCTGCAAACGAATGCTGCACAATAGTAAGTGCTTCTGTTTGATGGGCAACTTCTGACGTTTGAGATGTTGAGTGTTTTCTAAATGGTGCCATCTGACCAGCTTTGATGACTTTTGAGAGTGTAAATAAAACAGGTTGACAAGTCTGTGCAGCTTGGTGGGTGAGAGGCAGGGGCTGTGGTGTGGGTGGGCTCCAGTGGGACCTCCAGGAAATTACCTGCTTCTCCGAGCCTCAGCCTCTGCATCTGAAGGCGGAGGTAACATTCACACCTTTCTCACTCACATCTTAAATAACTAACCCATTTAAGATACTTTCAAGGTCAGCTCTATGGAGTGTTAATTAGTTAGAACTCATAAGCTGAACTTCATTACATAGACAAAGGTCCTAAGAGATGCTTCTTGGCCTGAGAGATAGAAGAATTGAAAACTGCTTCTTCTGCCCCTGTGATATACGACCTTCTTCACTGCCCTCCCTGCCTTCTTCTCCTGCCTCTGTCATGTGTGACCTTGACTGCCTTCTCTGTCTTCTGACACTCCCTCTGTGCCTCCCTGCCTTCTTCTCCTGCCTCTGTGATGTACGACCTTCACTGCCTTCCCTGTCTTCTGACATCCCTTCTTTGGCTGATGCCCGCATGTACCAGCAGGTTCTTAGTTGAAAACAACAGAGAACTAGCCTTGAATATTTTAAGCAAAAAAGCTATTTATTGGAAGAATCTGAGGTAGCTCACAAGAGCACCAAGAAGGCAGGAGAACATCTCTCAGAGAGGTAAGAACAAAGGGTCTGGGCATCCAATCCATGGCCAAAGTCATGCTCCAGAACCATCTCCAAGAGAACACTGCCACCGGGCACTGGATGTTGATGCCACCTGGTCACTGCTGCCTCTGCTGCCCCAGACAACTGGTCATTGCTGCTGCCACCGCCACCAGGGAAGAATCCTCTCTGTGCCTGTTTTTTAAAATGTAAACTTTTTAATTCAGTTTAACATGAGTAGAGAAAAGTGCACAAATAAGTGCATAGGTCAGTGAATATTCACAAAATGAACACAACTGAAGAACCACTACCTACTGAGGAAATCAAACATGGCCAGCCCCTGTACCTTGCAGTCACTGCTCCCTCAAGGATAACCACTATCTTGACTTCTCAGTCCATAGCTTGGTTTTGTCTATTATTATACGTTCTATAAATGGAATCACACACTATGTTCTCTTTTGTGTCTGACTTTTTTTGCTCAACATTATGTTTGTGAGGTTCTTCCATGTTATGTGTGATTCTAATTATTCTCATTGGTGTATAATAAGCCACCAGAAGGATAAACTACTGTTTATCCATTTGAGTATTGATGGACGTATAGGCTGTTTTCAGTTTTTGGCTATTTGGAATAGTGCTGCCATGAACATTACAGTCAATGTCCTTTAGTGGGCACAGGTACGCATCCCTACTGGTGAAATAGGTATAAGTGGAATTACTGTGTCATAGGGCATGCATATGTTCACTTGTTCACTGTTGGCTAATGAAGCTGAGCACTTTTTAAATGTATTTCTTAGCCATTTGGGTATCCCTTTCTGTGAAGTTCCTGTTCAAGTCTTTTGCCCATTTTTAAGCTGGCCCATCTGCTTTTTTCTTACTGATTTTAGGAGATTTTTAATATTTTCTTGATACAAATCCTTTTTTTGAATGTATCTGTTGTGAATATCTTCTCCCAACCTGTGGCTTGCATTTTCTGAGCATATGTTTTTGCATCTCTAGCACCTTTTTTTTTTTTTTTTAGCACCAGGTTGAAAAACCTCTGCAAATGTATTGGATTGGCCTATGCATGCTCTGACTGCCAGGGATCTGGGACAGCAGCATCAGGCTGATTGGCCTCTGTAATATGAGCTCAACTCTGCCTCCCACCAGGTCCATACAGATTGAAAACCCCGGTAATGCTCGAAAACCAACAGACGGCACCCGTCCATGGCACCTGTTCATTCCTCAGGCCTCTGCTCTTCTCTCACCCCTTTTCATCCATCCAGTGGTTCACTCATGCAACAGATAGTCATTAAAAGCCTGCTTTGTGAGTCACTGGGCTCTATCATTCAGAAATCACACTGCTCTGGTAGCTTCTGCCGTCACATCAGTTCAGACAATCTCAGCACACTCTGATACAACACTTTTAGATTCTCCACTTCCTCCTGCAGTACCTCTGCCTGGAGGTCCTTATATATCTCTCAAGTTTTCAGACTCAGCAGTGACAGAGCCTTGAGAAAATGCATTTCCCCATCTGGCTTAGAGAAAGGCTGTATATTTCTTATAGCCCTCTGACTTGGTTTTATCACAGCCTTGTCGGAAACTTCCAGCCAGACCCAAACAAAAGCCAGAATTATTCTCCAAGCTCCACGCACACTCCACTCCTGATTCTTCCATTGGCTATGCCCTGTGACCTGGAACAGGTCACTTAGTCTCTTTGGTCTGGCCTTTCTCTGTCTTTAAAATCAGCACAGATATTGAACTTGTGTTACATGGACCTTATTTAACAGTTGGTAATATATAAATTTTTTTTAAAAGAATACTTTTTGATGCTTGGCTATAACACTTTATTTGTGGGGAAATGGGCATTTGGCAAACTTAGTTTTTGTGGCATGCATTAGTTTTGTTTCTGCAAGTCTGGGCCATAACTTAGCTGATGGGTCTGAATGCTCCAGTGCTTTGGATTTGACTCACAAAATGAATTTTAGAGAATTGAAACGAGCACCTGATAGTAACTTTAACTTGAACAGAACTGAACATGTCATTAAGACCCCAGCAAAAACATTTGTTTCCAATTACAGGTGTCCATTTTTTTTTTATTCCATGATGATGCAGCTTTTGGGAAGGTGGCTGGGCTGGGACTCAGAGGCACCACCAGAAAGTAACTTGAGCTGGTTTTAGCAGAAAGGGTTGTATTGGCAGGGGTGACGTGGCTTCTGTAACTCACTGGAAGAGCTGGAGGAGCGGCTGGAGGCTGTGTGTCCAGGAACATTCCCAGCCCCCAGACCCATGCTGCCTCTGCCAGGATCAGGCTATGGCAGGAAACCATGGAACTGGGAAGCAGATGAAGGCAAAAGCCTGCCCCATCACAGTTTCCATCTCACAATGGGTACCTCTGCTCCTGCTCACTCTCTAATTTGCTGGGTTCCACACTGCCATCTTGTATGAGTGCATGTCATTGGGGGAACCCAAGTCACACACTTGGAATCTTAGCTGCAGGTTGTTTATGGCACTCCACCTCTGTGGTACAGGAAGAGGAGGAGCTCTGAGTAGCACTGGCTACTCTGAGTAGTGTTGCTTCAGGAGCCCAGAGGGTCATTGGCCCCTGGCAATATAGTCACTCCACTCTTTTTTGGTCACTGGTATGCGAAGCTGGAGGTGGCCACGTGGTGGCCAAGCGTTCTAGGTGGAAACTGTGGAAGCACAAAGGGGAAGCCCCCCCATTGATGTGCGGGAATAAACTGCCTCAGTTGCAGCGAGATTCCGATGGTCATTCATTCATTCCTCTGTTTGCTGTCATCAACCCAGGCCTGTGTCTGGCCCTCACCTTTCCCAGAGCCACACCCCTGCGTCACTGCTCTGGACCAGCATGCCTCTGTCTGTCCTTGCATGGGGAAAGACCTCTCATCTTTCAAGACTTTGCTGTGGTGTACCTCCCTGACCCTTCCTGGCCAGAAAGGATCATCTGTCTCTTGAGCTCCACCTGCAGCTTATACTTTCATTTTGAGGGTTTTTTTCTTTTTTGTTAAGTCAACTTTTTACTGAAAAGTAGGTAAATTATAAGAGTGTAGCCCAATGAATTTTTATAAAATGAACATGCCCTTTGTTTTGAATTTATTTGTGTCTGCTTATTAAATAGTGACTTGCAGTTTGCAGGCCTGTCTCCTGCACAAGATGGAACATTTCTTTGAGGCCAAAAAAATTTGTCTTATTTTTCTTTTTTAAAAATTAATTTTGTTGTTGAGAATATACACAGCAAAACATACACCAATTCAACAGTTTCTTCATGTGCAATTCAGTGACATTGATTACACTCTTCAAGTTAGGCAACCATTCTCATCCTCCTTTTCTAAGTTGTTCTTCCCCCTTTAACATAAACTCACTGCCCCCTAAGGTTCCCGTCTAACCTTTTGAGTTGCTGTTGTCACTTTGATCCCATGTAGATAGTTCTTAAAAGAGCATGATGCTCAAGTGAGGCATTTTTTTTTACTGGTTATGCTAAACTATTGTTTGGTTTTAAGAAGATTTCAGGAGATATTTTTGATTTAAGGTTTAAAGATTATCTCGGGGCAATAGTCTCAGGGGTTCATCCCCATGGCTCTAGAAAGTCTGGTGTCCACGAGAATTTGAAATTCCATTCTGCATTTCCTCCCTTTTGATCAGGATTCTTCTATAGAATCTTTGATCAAAATGTTCGATAATGGTTGCTGGGCACCATGCAGTTCTTCTGATCTCATGACAAAGGATGCAGTTGTTCATGGAGGCAATTAGCCATACATTACATACTCTTCTTCTATTACTGACTGTCCTTCTTCCTCTGTTGCTGCAGGTGAATAGAGACCAATTGTTGTGCCTTGGATGGCTGCTTGCAAGCTTTTAAGACCCCAGGCAACAAATAAGAAGAGGAGGTAGAACAGAAGCACTGAATACATTTTTAGGCTGATTAACTGGGATGTCCCGTGAAACCATGACCCTAAACCTCCAAACCAAGGAACCAAATTCTGTGAGGTACTTGGTTGTATACATAAGCAGCCTCTGCAGCTACTGTTTTTTTTTGGTCATTGTAAATATATCTATTGCACAACTGTCATCGATTCGACTTTTTACAGGTATACAACCTATTGACAATCAATTATGATAATTGGCTATGTGACCCTATCCTTAATCAGTGAGATTTTTCCATCATCATTACCCTCCCCTTTCCCCTCCTTCCTGGCCCTGGTAACCACTAAGAAACTTTGGTTTTTATGCATTTGCCTGTTCTTGTCTTTTTATATCAGAGAGGTCATATATATTTGTCCTTTTGTGATCGACTTATTTCACTCAGCAAAATGTCTTCAAGCTCCACCCATATGGTAGCATGTATCAAGACTTGGTTTATTTTAATGGCTGAGTAGTATTCCACTGTATGTATATACCAAATCTGTTTATCCATTCATCTGTTGACGGGCATTTGAATTGTTTCCACCTTTTGACTGTTGTGAATAGTGCTGTAATGAACACTGTTGTATGAGTCTCTGCTTTCATGCCTTTTGGGTATATACCTAGGAATGGAACTGGTGGGTCATATGGTAGTTCTATTTTTAGTGTTTTCAGGAACCGCCACACTGCTTTCCAGCTGTACCAGTTTACATTCCCACCAGTCATGGATAAGGTTCCAATTTCCCCACATCCTTGCCAACATCTATTTTCTGTTTTGTTTTTTTGTTTTTTATCTTAGCCATCCTAGTGGGAGTGAAATGGCACCTCATTGTGATTTGCATCTCTCTGATGGCTAACGATGTTGAGCATCTTTTCATGTGTTTGGTGGCCATTTGAATGTCCTCTGGTGAAATGTTTATTCAAGTCCTTTGCCAGTTTTATGATGGGGTTATTTGCCTTTTTTGTTGTTAAGTTGTTGAAGTTTTATGTTTATTTTGGTTATTAGAGTCTTATTGGATATATGGTTTCTAAAGATATTCTCCCTATCAGTAGCTTGCTTTTTCACTGTTTTGGTAAAGTCTTTAGAGGAACAAATTTTTTTAGCTTTTTTACAAGGTCTCATTTATTTATTTTGTCTTTTGCTGTTGTACTTTTGTTATCATATTAGATAATCCATTGTTAAAAACTAAACATGACAGTGTTGTCCCTGCATTTTCTTCTAAGCATTTTATGGTTTTGGTTTGCATATTTAGGTCCTTAATCCGTCTTGAATTTGTTTTTGTGTATGGTGTGAGGCATGGATCCTGTTTTATTTTTGTGCATGTGGAAATCAGTTTTCCCAACACCATTTATCAAAGATACTCTTCTTTCTCCATCAAATGGACTTAGCACCCTGTCAAAAATCAGTTGACCATAAAAACCCTGTTGACCATAGGTGTGTGGATTTATTTCTGAACTCTCAATTCTATTTCATTGGTCTGTGTGTCTATTGTTATACCAGTACCAAACTGTTCTGATTACTGTAGCTGTATAATATGTTTTAAAATCAGGAAGTGCGAGTCCTCCTACTTTGTTCTTCTCTTTCAGCATTGCTTTAGCTATTTGGGGCCTCTTAGCATTCCACATAAAGTTAAAAAAAAAAAAAAACATAAAGTTAAGGGTTGCTTTTTTCCATTTCTGTAAGGAAGGCTTGGAATTTTGATTGGAATTGCATTGACTCTGATTGCTTTGAGTAGTATCGACATCTTACCAATATTAAGTTTTCCAACTCAAGAACACAGAACATCTTTTCATTTGTTTAAGTCTTCTTTAACCTCTTTCAGCAGTGTTTTATAATTTTCATTGTATAAGTCCTTCAGGTCCCTGGTTAGATTTATTCCTAGGCATTTTATTCTTTTAGATGCTATTGTAAATGGAATTGTTTCCTTAATTTTCATTTCACATTTCTCATTGCTGGTATATAGAAACTCAACTGATTTTTGTTTGGTGACCTTGTGCCCTGAAAATGCTAAATTCCTCTATTAGCTCTAGAAGTTTTCTTGCAGACTCTTTGGAATGTTCTATGTATTGGATCATGTCATTTGCAAATAGAGGTCATTTTACTTCTTTCCCAATCTGGATTTATTTTTCTTTATATCTACCCCCTACCCAGTTTCTAACATAGTTCCTTCACATAGTAGCCCAGAGGAAGTACGTGCTGAATTAGAATTTGGGAAGTTAGAGAAGAATTTACCAAGTGAACCAGATCAGCTCCAGCTAGCATTGAAGGGCGCATACAGCAGGCCAAGTGCTTTGCTCCAGATCAGTAGCTTTGGTCTTTGTGGGTGTCCAGACTCAGTGTTGCTGCCCTGTTAATTTTTCCTTACCCATGGACTTTTTTGTGAAGGCCCCAAGAAAGCATAGTCCAAGGCAAGGATTAAAGAACTGACATTTTGTTTGGAAGATACAGTCCCAGGCAGTGAAGAAAAAAATGGGCAGTGAGGCAGAGGAAAGGTGAAAGTTGTGGAACATCGCTTCATCATGAGCTACAGAGAGACACAGTGGTGGCTTAGCAAGATGTTTGCTTGGCACGTGGGACATCTCCAGCAGATGTGCAAGGAGATAGCAAACCTCAGAGTGGTACACAGAGAGGAGAATCAGAATTTTTCTGCTTCATCCCCTGTACTTCCCATTCCCATGGCAGCATTTCAAGCAAGACCAGAAGTGGAGGGTCAGTTCGGCATGGAAGAGGTGCTGACCAAAAGAGAAAGAAGGAGGCAGTGAAGGGAATCTGAGAAGGTACACAAAGTTTGTGTCCAATACAGTCCACACCTCACGCTGCTCAGGTCCACTTGTGCCCTCCCATTATATCAGCTGTCATACACCTACATGGGGACCTCCATTTCCTTTAGAGAACAAATGCATCCTCACTCCTTTCTTTGAGTCACTGGAGGTAAGTGTTCAGTCAGTGACAAAGGCCCCTTCATGTTGGTGTCAGTCGGAATCTCCTGGAAGACTAAAGCAGAAAGTGGTGAAGCAAGCTCGCTCACTCCTGCTTTTGCTGGTCCTGAGACTGTAGTTGATGCTCATCATCTTCCTCCTTACTATCATCCTAGATTCTCTTCACTTTTTGAGAGCGCTTTGGCTGCTCAGACATTTGCCCAGAGGGATATCATTGCCTTGCCCTTGAACAGCCATTACCGTATATGGAAGTATTAAGAGAATCGTACCGCAGTGGATCCTCTGGGTTTTATTCCAGAAGTTCTTCTCCTGCCCACATGATGTGGTACCAACCTAACTCCTCATGGCAGTTAGGATCAGTGGCCCCTGGCAATATACTTACTCCAGTCTTTGTTGGTCACTGGCATGAGGAGCCAGAAGTGGCCAGGTGGTGGTCTCAACTTCCAATTCAGTGGAAACTTTATTGTGTCTTGTGGTGAAAGTGTCCCCCACCCCCAGAACTAGGACCCAGCTGAGTCCAAGTGTGCCAGGTGGGAAGCATAGACTTTGTAAGTGGGTTACTGTTTGTGGCAGTGAACAGGACCACTTCTGCTTCAACCCTTGGATCCTGGACCTGTCTACTATTATGATAGGAGATACAGCACTGTATGTCAGTTGCTGGTTTAAGGCATATAGTGCATCCTGGAGGATAGTACCTCAAGCCCATGAGGCATCTCCCAGGTGGTGTCTTAGCTGAGCCTTCAATGAGCCATTCCATCCCATCCTTCTGTCAGGCCAGCTGCTCCTCAGGGACAGTGGGGTACATGAATTCCATGGTCAAGAGTCATTGTTGTACTTCCTTGAATAAAATGGATCATTTGGTCTAAAGTTGTATGGAAAACCAGATCAGCAGATGAGACATTCGGTAAGCTTTGGATTATCGTGCTGCTAGTGACACTGTGGGGAGGGCAGGCAGTTACCAGAATATGTACTAATTCCACTAAGGATAAATTGCTTTTCCCTCCAAGGGAAGGGGTCTGATATAATCAGTGGCTGACTAGTTCTTCCCAAGGAATGGGGCCATACCATGCAGGGTTCAGCATTAGTCTCTACTGCTGGCAGGCTGGGCACTCAGTGGGGAGAAAGAGGAACCTTTGTGATGTGGAGGGAAAAGGGGAAAGGAAAGCAAAGGAAGAATACAAAGCAATGCGATGCTTTAACAGGCTGGCCACCACATCACAGCTCACTGAGAAGAATCACAGAGCCACTTATGTTCTCTTGACTCAAGTACTTCTCCTGAAGGTTTGAAAGGATAAACCATACCTTGGAGAGGTCCACAGAGGGGAAAAATGTGGGGCTATTTACCTGCCCAGTTTTCGTTTATCCCCCATTTCCCATTGGTTATTGTTTAACGCGTGAGATACTAACTCTCCCACACAAGTGGATTGCAAAATTCCAGCTTCTTGGTAGCCACTCTGGAAGCCAGATTCTGAGATGTGGCACTTCTTCCAAGTCCAGAAATGAAAGAGCAACTTAGCCCAAATGGGGCACCAAGAGAGGAAAAGGGGGAGGTGGTGAAGGGACTCTGAGATGGTGTACAGGTTGATGTCCAGTTCAGATGAGTTAGTCACTAACCAAAGTAAGTTCATGTCTTCGGTTGGTCTCCATGGCTTAGAAAGTGGTACATTAACTATTACTGGCTACCAAGTTCTTATAGCTAATGTTCTTGGCAGAGACAAAAGCGTGACCATGGTTATTGCTGAGTATTATTTGGTGTTGTGAATTGCCGTGGCTCACTTTGAAGGATATTGGTTGCAGTAGCTGGTAATCTTTCTTGCAGTTAAATTTTACTATAGGTGTTTCATATTTGTTTCAACTTGTCCTTAAATACATCAAATATCCACCGGATATCGAAGTAATATCTCAAAGCATATATCCTTAAAAAGTGGCGGCAGATACATGATCATGTGTGCTGAATGTGAGTTCTAATATGACTGGGAGGCCGTAAGACATGGCCTGGTTTGTCTTGTGGTAATGAGGCCACTGAAACTTCTCAGGGCTCAGTGAGAATAGATAGTTCTGGGTTTCTGCTTACCTCAAAAAGTTCTGGGAGAAAGGTGTTTCCACAGTTGCACAGTATCCTGTGAGTGGGACTTTACCTTCTCCGTCATCTGGGCTGTTGGAAGACTTTGGAAAGTTGATCATCACAGAGAGGGTTGCCCCAGTAGAGCTCAGCCATGAGAGAAACAAAACAATACACAACATGGGCAACTGCACCATTCCCAAACAGAAACCCAAATTTTAGAATATTTCCCTGAATTTTAGGCCCTTTCAGAACTGAGTTGGAAGCCATTAAAATTTTTAGAAACTGAATAAGCAGGACAAAAAAATACCACTTTGGCTACTAGTGAAGAATGGATTGAATTCAAAATGCCTAAATGAAATTTAAAAAGAGCAGATCTAAATTCCAAGGCCGGAAAATACATTGGACCTTGGTAATTTTAAGGGGTGTTTAGTGTACCCTAAATCAATCGACTGCTAACCAAATAGTCGGTGGTTTGAAACCATCATCAGCTCCTTCCTCGGGAGAAAAATGTGACAATCTACTTCCGTAGAGGTTTACACCTTGGAAACCATATGGGGTAGCTATGAGTTGGAATCGACTTGACAGCAGTGAGTTTGGCTTTGGTTGGTTTTAGTCCATTCAAAAGCACCTTGGACGAAAGGCCTAGTCATCTACTTCTGAAAATCAGCCATTGAAAACCCTGTGGAGCACAGATCTACTCTGACACACGTGGGATAAACCATGGGGTCACCATGAGTTGGAATTGACTCAATGGCAACTGATTTAATCCCGAAATTCACATATGCCACTACATAATTTCTTTCAAATAATGCAGAAAAGTAAAACCGGAAAAGCTACTTCATGAAGACCCTTAATAAAAAGTAACCCTATTACAACAAGTAAAGTTTCACTTTAGATTTGGATGCTGGTTGACACTTTTTTGACTGGTAAAGCTTATCTACTATATTTTCATTACCCGAAATTCTCTTGTGACTTTTTCATGTCTACCAGTTATTGTTTCATTTTATCTGCTTTTGTTTCATAATTTTTTGCTCCTTTTATGAATGCTATTCCTTTACCTTTAAAAAAAAAATTTAACTTTAAGAAGCCTAAATCTATTTATGTTAATTTTTTTTTCATATTGGCCCATTTGTTCTGTCTTGTCTGAAGTGATTCACCTTCTGATCATTGACTTCATTGGTATCTTTATTAGCACTGGTTTTCTTCTTTTTTTTAATAATTTTTATTGTGGTTTAAGTGAAAGTTTACAAATCAAGTCAATCTCTCACACAAAAACCCATATACACCTTGCTACACACTCCCAGTTACTCTCCCCTAAATGAGACAATCTGCTCTTTCCCTCCACTCTCACTTTTCGTGTCCTTTTCGCCAGCTTCTAACCCCCTCTACCCTCTCATCTCCCCTCCAGGCAGGAGATGCCAACATAGTCTCAAGTGTCCACCTGATCTAAGAAGTTCACTCCTCACCAGCATCCCTCTCCAACCCATTGTCCAGTCCAATCCATGTCTGAAGAGTTGGCTTCGGGAATGGTTCCTGTCCCGGGCCAATAGAAGGTCTGGGGGCCATGACCACCGGGGTCCTTCCAGTCTCAGTCAGACCATTAGGCCTGGTCTTATGAGAATTTGGGGTCTGCATTCCACTGCTCTCCTGCACCCTCAGGAGTTCTCTGTTGTGTTCCCTGCCAGGGTAGTCATTGGTTTTAGCTGGGCACCATCTAGTTCTTCTGGTCTCAGGATGATGTAGTCTCTGGTTCTGTCTCTTGGGCTCGTAATCACCTTATGTCCTTGGTGTTCTTCATTCTCCTTTGATCCAGGTGGGTTGAGACCAATTGATGCATCTTAGATGGCTGCTTGCTAGCGTTTAAGACCCCAGATGCCACTCTTCGAAGTGGGATGCAGAATGTTTTGTTAATAGATTTTATTATGCCAATTGACTTAGATGTCCCCTGAAACCATGGTCCCCAGACCCCTGCCCCTGCTGTGCTGGCCTTAGAAGCATTCAGTTTATTCAGGAAATGTCTTTGCTTTTGGTTTAGTCCAGCTGTGCTGACTTCCCCTGTATTGTGTGCTGTCTTTCCCTTCACCTAAAGTAGTTCTTATCTACTATCCCCCCTCTTATAACCACAAAAGAATGTTTTTTTCTCAGTTTAAACTATTTCTCAAGTTCTTATAATAGTGGTCTTATACAATATTTGTCCTTTTGCAACTGACTAATTTCACTCAGTATAATGCCTTCCAGGTTCCTCCATGTTATGAAATGTTTCACAGATTCCTCACTGTTCTTTATCGATGCGTAGTATTCCATTGTGTGAATATACCATAATTTATTTATCCGTTTATCCGTTGGTGGGCACCTTGGTTGCTTCCATGTTTTTGCTATTGTAAACAGTGCTGCAGTAAACATGGGTGTGCATATATCTGTTCGTGTAAAGGCTCTTATTTCTCTAGGATATATTCCAAGGAGTGGGATTGCTGGACTGTATGATAGTTCTATTTCTAACTTTTTAAGGGAACGCCAAATCGATTTCCAAAGTGGTTGTACCATTTGACATTCCCACCAGCAATGTAGAAGTGTTCCAATCTCTCCACAGCCTCTCCAACATTTATTATTTTGTGTTTTTTGGATTAATGCCAGCCTTGTTGGAGTGAAATGAAATCTCATTGTAATTTTGATCTGCGTTTCTCTAATGGTTAATGATTCGTGAACATTTCCTCATGTATCTGTTAGCTACCTGAATGTCTTTTTTAATGAAGTGTCTATTCATATCTTTTGCCCATTTTTTAATTGGGTTATTTTTCTTTTTGCAGTTGAGTTTCTGCAGTATGATGTAGATTTTAGAGATCAGGCACTGATCAGAAATGTCATAGCTAAAAACTTTTTCCCAGTCTGTAGGTAGTCTTTTTACTCTTTTGTGGAAGTCTTTGGATGAGCATAAGTGTTTGATTTTTAGGAGCTCCCAGTTATCTAATTTTTCTTCCACGTTCTTTAAAATGTTTTCTATACCGTTTATACCATGTATTAGGGCTTCTAATGTTGTCCCTATTTTTTCTTCCATGATCTTTATTGTTTTAGATTTTATATTTAGGTCTTTGATCCATTTTGAGTTAATTTTTGTGCATGGAGTGAGGTATGGGTCTTGTTTCATTTTGTTGCAGATGGATATCCAGTTCTGCCAGCACCATTTGTTAAAAAGACTGTCTTTTCCCCATTTAACTGATTTGGGACCTTTATCAAATATCAACTACTCATATGTGGATGGATTTATGTCTGGATTCTCAATTCTGTTCCATTGGTCCATGTATCTCTGTTGTTGTACCAGTACCAGGCTGTTTTGACTGCTGTGGCGGTATAATAGGTTCTAAAATCAGGTAAAGTAAGGCCTCCCACTTTGTTCTTCTTTTTCAGGAATGCATTATTTATCCGGGCCCTCTTTCCCGTCCATATGAAATTGGTGATTTGTTTCTCTATCTCATTAAAGAATGTCCTTGGGATTTGAATCGGAATTGCATTAAATGTATAGATCGCTTTTGGTAGAATAGACATTTTTATAATGTTAAGTCTTCCTGTCCATGAGCAAGGTATGTTCTTCCACTTATGTAAGTCTCTTTTGGTTTCTTGCAGAACTGTACTGTAGTTTTCTTTGTATAAGTCTTTTAACATCTCTGGTAAGATTTATTCCTAAGTATTCTATCTTCTTGGGGGCTACTGTAAATGGCATTGATTTCATTTCCTCTTCAATGTTCTTTTTGTTGATGTAGAGGAATCCAACTGATTTTTGTATGTTTATC
The DNA here is from genome assembly GCF_030014295.1 of Loxodonta africana. NCBI lineage: Eukaryota > Metazoa > Chordata > Mammalia > Proboscidea > Elephantidae > Loxodonta > Loxodonta africana. Next base: position 25,472,720 of record NC_087360.1, on the reverse strand, counting down.
TTGTATCCCGATACTCTGCTGAACTCTTCTATTAGTTTCAGTAGTTTTCTTGAGGATTCCTTAGGGTTTTCTGTGTATAAGATCATGTCATCTGCAAATAGAGATACTTTTACTTCTTCCTTGCCAATCTGGATGCCCTTTATTTCTTTATCTAGCCTAATTGCTCTGGCTAGGACCTCTAGCACAGTGTTGAATAAGAGCAGTGATAAAGGGCATCCTTGTCTGGTTCCCAATCTCAATGGGAATGTTTTCAGGCTGTCTTCATTTAGAGTGATGTTGGCTGTTGGCTTTGTATAAATGCCCTTTATTATGCTGAGAAATTTTCCTTCTATTCCTATTTTGCTGAGAGTTTTTTATCGTGAATGAGTGTTGAACTTTGTCAAATGCCTTTTCTGTGTCAATTGTTAAAATCATGTGATTCTTATCTTCAGTTTTATTTATGAGGTGGATTACATTAATTGTTTTTCTAATGTTGAACCATCCCGACATACCTAGTATGAATCCCACTTGGTCACGGTGAATTATTTTTTTGATATGTTGTTGAATTCTATTGGCTAGAATTTTGTTGTGGATTTTTGCATCTACATTCATGAGGGATATAGCTCTATAATTTTCTTTTCTTGTGGTGTCTTTACCTGGCTTTGGTATCAGGGACAGGGTGGCTTTGTAGAATAAGTTTGGTAGTATTCCATCCTTTTCTATGCTCTGAAATACCTTTAGTAGTAGTGGTGTTAACTCTTCTCTGAAAGTTTGGTAGAACTCTGCAGTGAAGCCGTGAGGACCAGGGCTTTTTTTTTGTTGGGAGTTTTTTGATTGCCTTTTCAGTCTCTTCTTTTGTTATGGGTCTATTTAGCTCTTCTACCTCTGTTTGTGTTAGTTTAGGTAGGTAGTGTGTTTCTAAGAATTTATCCATTCTAGTTTTCAAATTTGTTTGAGTATAGGTTTTCATTGTAATTCTGAAAAAAAAATCTGATACGATTCTTTTAATTTCAGTTGGGTCTGTTGTAATATCGCCTGTCTCATTTCTTATTCGGGTTATTTGCTTCCCCTCCCGTTTTTCTTTTGTCGGTTTGGCCAGTGGTTTATCAATTTTGTTGAGTTTTTCAAAAAAACAGCTTTTGGTCTTGTTTTTCTGTTTTCTGTTTCATTTAGTTCAGCTCTAATTTTTATTATTTGTTTTCTTCTGGTGCCTGTGGGTTTCTTTTGTTGCTCTTTCTATTTATTCAAGTTGTAGGGATAGTTCTTTGATTTTTGGCCCTTTCTTCTTTTTGAATGTGTGCATTTATTGACATAAATTGGCCTCTGAGCACCGCTTTTGCTGTGTCCCAAAGGTTTTGATAGGAAGTGTTTTCATTCTCATTGGATTCTATGTATTTCTTTATTCCATCCTTAATGTCTTCTATAATCCAGTCTTTTTTGAGCAGGGTATTCTTCAGTTTCCAAGTATTTGATTTCTTTTCCCTGCTTTTCCTGTTATTGATTTCCACTTTTATGGCCTTATGGTCAGAGAAGATGCTTTGTAATATTTCAATATTTTGGATTCTGCTAAGGCTTGCTTTATGACCTAATATGTGGTCTATTCCAGAGAATGTTCCATGTGCACTAGAAAAGAAAGTATACTTGGTTGCTGTTGGGTGGAGTGTTCTGTATATGTCTACGAGGTCAAGTTGGTTGATTGTGGCATTTAGATCTTCTGTGTCTTTATTGAGCTTCTTTCTGGTTGTCCTGTCCTTCACTGAAAGTGGTGTGTTGAAGCCTCCTACTATTATTTGGAGCTGTCTGTCTCACTTTTCAGTGCTGATAGAGTTTGTTTCATGTATCTTGCAGCCCTGTCATTGGGTGCATAAATATTTAATATGGTTATATCTTCTTGGTGTATTGTCCCTTTAATCATTATATACTATCCTTCCTTATCCTTTCTGATGGATTTAGCTTTAAAGTCTATTTTGTCAGAAATTAATATTGCCACTCCTGCTCTTTTTTGATTGTTGTTTGCTTGATATATTTTTTTCCATCCTTTGAGTTTTAGTTTGTTTGTGCCTCTAAGTCTAAGATGTGTCTCTTGTAGGCAGCATATAGACGGATCTTGTTTTTTAATCCATTCTGCCACTCTGTCTCTTTATTGGTGCATTTAGTCCATTTACATTCAGGGTAATTATGGATAGGTATGAATTTAGTGCTATCATTTTGATGTCTTTTTTTGTGTGTTGACAGCTTCTTTTTCCCACTTGATTTTATGTGCTGAGTAGATTTTCTTTGTATATTGTCCTTTCCTCATATTTGTTGTTGTTGATTTTGTTTCTGCTAAGTCTGTATGTTTCCCTTGTATTTTATTTTGATGAGTAGGATAGTTTGTCTCCTTTGTGGTTACCTTATTATTTACCCCTATTTTTCTAAATTTGTAACTAACTTTTATTTCTTTGTATCGCCGTATCTTCCTCTCCATATGGAAGGTGTATAATTACATTTCTTAGTCCCTCTTTATTATTTTAATGTTTTCTTCTTTTGTATAATAACATCGCCATTATCCTGTGTTGGGCTTTTTTTTTTTTTTTTTTTAATCTTGTTTTGTTTGTTTGTTTTTTTGATTTCCGTGTCTGGGTTGACTTCTGGCTGCTCTGCCCAGTGTTCTAGTCTTGGGTTGATACCTGATATTATTGATTTTCTAACCAAAGAACTCCCTTTAGTATTTCTTATAGTTTTGGTTTGGTTTATATGAATTCCCTCAACTTGTGTTTATCTGGAAATGTCTTAATTTCACCTTCGTATTTAAGAGACAGTTTTGATGGATATACGATTCTTGGCAGGCAATTTTTTTCCTTCAATTTTTTAAATATGTCATCCCATTGCCTTCTTGCCTGCATGGTGTCTGCCTAGTAGTCCGAGCTTATTCTTATTGGCTCTCCCTTGTAGGTGACTTTTCTTTTATCCCTCACTGCTCTTATAATTGTCTATCTTTGGTTTTGGAAAACTTGATTATAATATGTCTTGGTGACTTTCTTTTGAGTTCCGCCTTACATGGAGTTCGATGAGCATCTTGGTTGGATATCTTCTCATCTTTCACAATATCAGGGAAGTTTTCTGCCAACAAATCCTCAAAAATTTTCTCTGTATTTTCTGTTATCCCTCCCTGTTCTGGTACTCCAATCACTCATAGGTTATTTCTCTTGATAGAGTCCCACGTGATTCTTAAGTTTTCTTCATTTTTTAAAATTCTTTTATCTGATTTTTCTTCACATATATTAGTGCCAAGTGATTTATCTTTGAGTTCAGAAATTCTAGCTTCTACTTGCTCAGTTCTGCTCCTCTGACTTTCTATCGAGTTATCTAATTCTGTAATTTTATTGTTAATCTTCTGAATTTCTGATAGCTGTCTATGGATTTTTCCAGTGTATTAAACTTTTCATTCTATTCCTGAATAATCTTTCTAATTTCCTCAGTTGCTTTATCTGGGTGTTCCTTGGCTTGTTCTGTGTATTGCCTCGTTTCCTTCTTGATGTCTTGAAGGGTTCTGTATATTAAACTTTTGTATTCTGCATCTGGTAATTCCAGGAATGCACTTTCATCTAAAAGATCCCTGGATTCTTTGTTTTGAGAGCCTGTTGAGGTGATCATGGCCTGTTTCTTTATGTGACTTGATATTGACTATTGTCTCCAAGCCATCTATAAGTTATTGTGTTAGTTTATGCTTGCTTACTATGTTGTAGCTGCTTGCTTTGTTTTGTTTTGGTATACCCCTCTGGGTTGCTTGAATGAACTACCTTGATTATTTTTGCCTTTGGAGCTCTGGTGTCCTGTCCCCAGCTGGCTAGAGCTGCTATCAGGTATATCAGTCTAGCAGTCCATTCAGTTTTCTTGTATGAATTCAGCTCAGGTTTCTAGGTAGCTAATATCAAGTGTGTGGTACAGGCTCTGTCCTACAGTCTTAGAGGGGCAGGGGTGATTGGTATATATACCAGTATCAGATTGCAGCAGGGGGTCACACTCTGAACAAGGCAGGGGGCTGAGAACTGACCCCCATGTGTCTCTGAGGAAAACGCATCTCTGTTCCCTAGAGCATGCTGGTGGGTGGGCTTTGCAGAGGGACCATGGGCACCCAAAGTTTTTGTTGTAAGGACTGGGAGGTACCAGTTATCCCTGGACCCCTGTCTCGGGTGGCTGGGCGACCCAAGTGGAGCCACCAGTCCTTAGGTCTCTGTCGTGGGTAGGCGAGGACCTTGTTTAATAGGCAAAGCAATGTCAAATGTCAAACACCCACCTCTCCACCGCACCGCTCAGATGGTTGGAGTTTACCAACAAGGGCCTATTCTCCCGAAATAGGCCCACACAGGTCCACGGAGAAGGGAAAGGTGCTCAAGATCCACCGACGGTTTATGCCTGTACAGGAGCCGCTTCTGTCCTGAGCTCCCCCTGGTTAATGGAGCTAGCAAATTATCTTTTCCCCCCAGTTGGAAATTTTTTCCTTCCCCAAGGCCGGGAGGACGGCTCTAGGTGCTCACCAGGGTCTATCTCAGGCCTAGGGATTCAGCAGCTGAAGCTGGCTTGGGGGCAGGGGCAGGGAGGGTGCGGTAAAATATACGCAAGTACTTAGCTTTTGCCGAGAGGGTCCTTCTGCTCAGGTTCCGGAGGTGTGAGTGGGCTGTGTGGCTGGCTGCTTCTCCCTGAGGAAACTGCGGCTGAACGCTAGGACCAACCCGCTGTCCCGCGTCTCCAGGAATGGTGCCTGAGGGCTCCCCGCGATTCAGGACCGGCAACTCCTCTCCGCTTCTGACCGGTCTCTTCCTTCCCCTGCCCCTCAGTTCATTGTCTAAGCTTGCCTTTGATGCTCAGGGCTCCCAGCTTGTCACAAATATACTCGTTTCACTTGTTTTTTCCGGTCTTTGTTGTAAAGAGGGCTCCACGTAAGCGTCTGTCTATTCTGCCATCTTGGCTCCGCCCAGCGCTGGGTTTCTTGACGGGTTTTGAATTTTGGTTTTCAGGTTCACACTGACTATGAGGTTCTCCCTTACTCCCTTACCCTCACCTATCATTCTTCTCAGTCTAGTGATGTGCCTCTACCTAGCCCCCTGCAGAGCTGTCTAGAACCAGGCCATATGATATTTGGTGCTTTTGCTCTTGAGCGACATTGGGAATATCTCCAATCCTGTCGCACTGAGCCTGAGGGCAGGCGAGTTCAGGTTCTGGCTTCAAGACTCCATATCACCTATGACCCTATGCAGAAGGTGACAGCAGCATTTTTTTCTAAAACTTCTTTTATTTTGAAATAACTTAGACTTACATATAAGTTATAAACATAATACAGAGTTCCCATGTACCTTTCACTAAGCTTCCCCTTATGTTAACAACTAACCATAGTACAGTGATCAAAACCAGGAAATTCGTGTTGTTACAATACTACTAACTAACCTCCACACTTTATTCAGTGTTCACTACTTTTCCAGTAATGTCTTTTCTCTATTTTAGGATCCAGTCCAGGATCCCACATTGCATTTAGTGATTTTTCTATTTCTATCATTCCACCTACATTTGTTAAGGAGGAGCTGTCCCTTCTCCCTCATTTATTTATTCCTACGATTATTTATTTATATTGGTATGGACTTGTGGGTATTTATTTTAGTCTGTGGGTTATAGTCCGATATGATAGCAGCTGGGTAACTTCCAGCCCAGCCCTGAGTTCAAGCACTGGTCTGGCTTCAATCCCCCACCCTGCACAAGGCCCTTGTAATCCCCATTTTTCCATGGGGTGGAATACTTGGCCACCTCTGCTGACATTAGCAGAAGGCCCACTGTTTTAGTTTTAGGCTAAAAGTCTAAATCCTTCATGTGGCCTGTGAGAGATTGCATTTGTCCCTGCTTGATTTTTTAGCTTCAGTTTTCTCTTATCGACTCACCTGTTCTCATTGCTAAGATCACACAGAACCTTTTTCTGTTCCTTGAAAGCTGTAAACTCCTTCTTGCGTCGTGGTCTTTGTACCTGCTGCTCCCTCTGCCTGGATCACTGTCCATCCCCCCCTTCTTTTTGATCTAGGGCATTGTGTGATTACCATATTTTAACACCTGAACAACCAGTCTCTAGCCTGAAATTTCCTTAAATCTAAAACATCAGGCTTCCAGCACAGCCTGTCCGTCTTTGCCAGTTCTGTAACTTAGAGTGAGTCTCCTCCAGTGGAAGCTGCCAGCACCTGAAAGCTGAGCTTTTCTTCAGGTGTAAACTGTACCATCTTCTTTAAGGAAGGTGACTGAAGCAGGAGGGACTCAGAAAAGGCAGCAGCTGCTGAAATGAAAGATGAGTGCCTCACTGAGTTCAAGTTGTTTGACTTTGGAACTGGTAAAAGAATCACGAAAGTAACAAGTGATGAACAGCCAGAGGACATAAATCAGCATTAAAGGCAGCGGAAAGTTGCCAGATGAGCCCCTGCCGCTGGCAGTGTTAGGTGCTAACCTTTTCAAACATCTTCTGTGGGAAGAGTTTTGGTGTGTGGTGGGGGGTTTGAACGTCCTTCATGGGTCTAAGGGAGTGAGTTAGACAGTTGGATCTCAGTTTTCAGAAACTGATCCCAGTTAGCAATGGCACATACTTTAGCCACCTCCACTACCCCTTATTTTGGTACCATTGGATACATAATCTTGTAACCAGCAAAGGGAACCCTTGTCGTGAGGTAGCACTGCATTAGCCCAGCAAGTGCCTTCATCTTATTCACTGTGACAGGGCCAGAGGGCAGTGGTGGCGTCCTTACTCTGCATGTCTCGTGACTGAGAGTGATGTTGTGAAAGACCTGTGTCAGGGGCAATGCTGTTCCCAGGTCACTCCTGGTGAGGTGTTCTCTGAATCCACCCTTGGGGCCTCCAGTCTCAGTTTTCTTGCAAGATCTCATCTGTTCCGTAGTCCTGAGACAGTGGAAAGAGCCTGGGATGGAGTCAGAGGTGTGCTGTGCCTTACAGGACCCTGGGAGGCACTCCTCTCCTCTGTGAGGGCATGCCCACATGTTGCACCCATGCAGGCCCTCATCCCTCAGCTATGCTCTCCACAGAGGGCAGATGTGACCTCAGAGGCCACTTAACCAGGCCAGTATCAGTCACAATAGACATCATCTCCAACTCAGACTCCCAGCTCTAGGATTCTGAGCTTTCTAGAATTTGCCTTAGGGATTTTTTCCATCTGGGAGCCTTACACCATCCCTTCTCTTGCATCGTACAGAAATCAGGGTGAAATGGCCCACACCTGCCGGGGCACCATCAACCTGTCCACAGCACACATTGACACAGAGGACTCTTGCACCATCCTGCTGACCAGTGGAGCAAGAACCTACCACCTCAAGGCCAGCTCGGAGGTGGAGCGGCAGCAGTGGATCACCACCCTGGAGCTGGCCAAGGCCAAGGCTGTCCGCATGATGAACAGCCACTCAGGTAGTGAGCATGTGGTGTGGTGGGCGTGGGTCTGGAGGTGTGGGAATTGACAGTGTGAGTGGGCAGTGGTCGCCAGGAGACCCAGGCTAGCCCAGACCCTGTGGAAGGTCAAAGTGTGTGTATCTGCCCTTTCCACTCAGCTTGGGCATCCTTAGCAGCGAGGGTTCTTTCTTTCTGCCACAGTGGTCAAGGGTGGCTGCCAGTTCTCTGGGTGGAGGTGTTTGTGGTAGGCGGGAGCTGTGTGTGCCTTTCTGTGGACAAGTTCACTGTTGGACTTCAGCAGGCCCTCAGTGCTGCTGTGGGTCAAGTTCAGAAGCAGCAGTTGGCCCTGGGAACTTGAGCTCGAGCACCTGTGCCTTGGGCCAAATGTTTTCCCAGTCCCATTGTGGAGACTGAAAATCGTTAACCAGAGCTGCTGCCAGAGCTGACAGGAGCCCATCTCAGAAGTCCTGAACAAGACATTTTATTTTTTACTTGAACAATTTTATGTTTTTAAACGTAATGTTTTCAAGCCAACAGCTTCAAAAGCTTATGTAGTGAAGTCTGCCTTTGACTCCTGTCCCCACCTACTTAGTTCTTCCACCCAGAGGCAACCAGTGCCTGTGTCTTTCATATATATTCAAATATATATTTATTTTAAAATAAGTACCATATCCCACCTAGATTTTTTTTTCCATTTAGCAGCGTATTTTGGAAGTACTTCCCTATCAGTATATAAAATGCTTCCACTTTGTTTTTATGACAGTTTAATATTTCATAGTATGAAGGTTCCATAGTTTCTTTAACCTGTAGCCTGTTGATGAACATTTGGGTTGTTTTCTTACCTGGCTGTGACATACTATCCTGCAGTGAATAACCTTGCATATGCTTCATTTCATGGGTGTACAAATATAAATGAAATGTACTTTCCAGGAAGTGGAATCACTGGGGCAGTGGAAGTGTGCGTTTATAATTCTGAGAGGTATTATCAAACTACCTTCCATAGAAGTTGTACCATTAGGCGCCCACACGCAGTATGTGAGAATGCCAGCCTCCCCATAGAGTTGCCTGCCCAGAGCAATAGCAAACATTTCTGACTGGTAAAAAAAAAAAAAAAAAAAAGGGCCTGCACACACAGAGAAGCAGGGCTGGGAAGCTGTGATCCTTCCGAAGTTATAAGCAAAATGGTGCATGTTGCAACAGATCTCTGTGTTTTTCTGGAGAGACTGGGTTATAAATGAGCATGTGGCCCAGCCCCTGCACTCCAGGATCATCTCCTAGGCTGGTGGGGGAGACAGTGAGTCCTGTATAAGGATCTGTAGCATAAGGCAAGATGAGAGACTCCATGACATAGTCTCCCCGCATTGGGAGGTCTCCCCGCAGCACTAGCTTTCAATGAGTGATGAAGAGCATCAACTATCAGCCTGGCTTTCCAGTCTCACCTGTTTAGAGCATGGGTCTGGGCTGCAGTGACTGGTCTCCCTGGGGTGAGCACTCACTTAGCTCTGGTGTGTCAGCAGTGATGCTGAGCTTGGCAAGTGGTCCCCGGGATATCACCTGATTTTCTGGTGAAGAAGGGTGTTGGAGCCATCCCAGGCAGGGCCCTGGCACAGCCTGGGCTGATGAATCACCTGTGATCTCAGTTTGCATGGCTGTGGGGAAAGCCATTGTGGCAAATGACAATTCACAGTGTGGCTGGGCTCAGGACAACCATGTTGATCAATTGAGGGGGCACTACTCTCATGGGAAAACCAGCTTCCTCTTTCTGGCTTCTCCTTTCTAAGTTTTGAAAACAAAATTGCTTGTTTTTCTAGGAATTTCCTGAAAATAGCTTAGCAGCTAGCATTTATTGAAATAGTCACTCTGGAGCAATTTTCCTGGAACAGCCAGCCAGAAGTGATTTCTTTTGCAGCAGGGAAGGAAGTATTTGCTAACCCGGCTGGCCAGTCCTAGAGACTCCTAGTCTGGGCTTCCTCCAGGCGAGGTAAGGGCCCCTGCAGGAGCAGCCTCAGGCTTACCTTCCCTCATTTTGTGCCCCTCCCACATGCTCAGGGACTGAAGATGCAGCCCATTACTTGTGTGCCCAAGCGGCTAGCCTTCTGGGTAGGGACATAGGACAGAGACAAGTATTCAGGTACAATTCAAGGTGGCATATGCTAAGTGTCAGTGAGGAATGACAGGTTTCCTCTCCTTTTGGCAGTTTGAAACTCAAATGAACTGATATCTGTGAAGGAGAAGCTTTCAGACAAGTACTTCACATTTATGGAAAGATTGGGACCGCCTGATTATTTCTTGAAAAATTATTTCTTGAAAATTTATTATTTCTTGAAAAATTATTTCTTGAAAAATTTATTATTTCTTGAAAAATGACCTTGTAGTAGCCTTCTCTGCAAGGCAAGTTCCTCCTCCCACAGTTCTCTGGCTGATGTCAGAGAGTTGTGGTTTTTAACTTTTCACCTGTCTTGGAACCAGCTTGGGGTAAGCCTGAGTTAGAGAACACTACTTGGTGTGCCTCTCCCTGGGCCTGGCAGAGGGCAGCCAGGTAGGTCAAAGGGCATAAACAGTGCTCCAGACAGACTCCTGTGGATGATCTGTGGTCTTCTGTCGCTTTCTGGACTGTGGACTGTATCTCATCCAGTAGGAAGCCTACTTCTTAATTCCATTATCTCTTGAAATCATGTGCTGGTCTCCAGCTTTTCTTCTGCCCCTTAATCCAGGTACCATTCCTTCTTACCTGGATGTCTGTAACAGCCTTCCCACTGTCTTCCTGCCTTTAGTCAGTTCTTCAGATAGCAGCCAGAGGAACGTGTTAAAATAGAAATTTAACTATGTCCCTGCCCTGCTTAAAACTCTTGGATGCTACAAGTCAACTATACCTAACAGAACACTCCACCTAACAACGGCAGAATACACATTCTCCTCAAGTTAACATGGACCATTCTCTAGGATAGACCGTATGTTAGGCCATAAAACAAGTCTCAACAAATTTAAAAATATTAAAGTCATACAAAGTATTTGACCACAGTGGAATGAAACTGGAAATCAATAACAGAAGGAAAACTGGAAAATTCATGAATATGTGGAAAATACATTCTTAAACAACCAATAGGTCAAAGAAGAAATCCCAGGGAAATTAGAAAAATACCTTGAGATTAATGAAAACAAAAACACTAAAATTTACGGGATACAGTTAAAGCAATGCTTAGAGGGAAATTAATAGCTGTAAATGCCTACATTAAAACAGAAAATCAATCAATCAATAACCTAACTTTATACCTTAAGGAACTAGAAAAAAAGAAAACTAAACCCAAAAATAGCAGAAGAAAGGAAATAATAAAGATTATATTGGAGATAAATGAAATAGAGAACAGAAAAACAATAGAATCAATGAAAGCAAAAGTTGGCTCTTTGAAGAACAATTAAATTGACAAATATTTAGCTAGACTAAGGAAAAAAGAGATAAACTCAAATGACTAAAATCAGAAAAGAAAGTGAGAAATTACTACTAATCTGACAGAAATGAAAAGAATTAGAAGAGAAAACTATGGACAGTTGTATGCCAACAAATTAGACAGCCTAAATGAAATGGAAAAATTCCTAGAAATATACAAATGACCAAATGTCTTAGTTATCTAGTGCTGCTGTAACAAAAATACCATGAATGGAGGAATTTATTTCTTCACAGTAAAGTAGGCTAAAAGTCCAAATTCAGGGCATCAACTTCAGGGGAATGCTTTCTCTCTCTGCTGGCCTTCTCATCAGTCTTCCCCCGGACTAGGAGCTTCTCTGAGCAGGAACCCAGGGTCCAAAGGATACGCTGTGCTCCTGGCACTGCTTTCTTGGTGGTATGAGGTCCCCCTCTCTGCTCTATTCCCTTTCCCTTTTATCTCTTGAGAGATAAAAGGTGGTGCAGGCCACACATTGAATCAGGGATGTGACCTGAGTAACAGTGGTGTTACAATGCCAATGGAGGACAACCACACAATACTGGGAATCATGGCCTAACCAAGTGGACACATATTTTTAGGGGACACAATTCAATCCATGACATTCCACCTTGCAACATGCAAAACATATTCACCCCATCATATCATAGCAGAAGTCTTAACTCCAAGTCCAAAACCCAAAAATTCCTATTGATCTGTGAAATCTAGAATACAAGTTATCTTCTTCTAAAGGTACAATGGCAGAACAGGCACAAGCTAGAAGTTTCCATTAGAAATGGGAGAAACCGGAGGAAAAGAAGGAAAAACAGGCAGGCACCAAGCAAGTCAGCAGAACACGTTACATTAACTCTCAAGGCTTTGAAAATAATCCTCTGTTCTCTGAGACAATTTACACAATGGCCCTGCCCTCCAAATTCTAGCTGTTGGCCACACTCTCTGGATTCTGAGTAGAGGCTCCTTGACCCTGGGCTTCAGCTCCGCCTTCCAGGCCCACTGGGACAGCAACTCTACTCCCTCAGCTTTAGGTGCACCATTGTCCTAGTCCACCTGAATGGCGATTCCACCCTTAGAAACACCAGAGGCCGTGGCTCCACCCTTTCAAACCCTTGAAGTCAAGGCCTTACTTTTTGAGGCTGAGGCAGTTCAGCTTCTTTGGCTCTTCAGCTTCTACTTCCTGGTTTCTTGGCCTCTTGGCTCCTCAGGCCTCACACCTGCATCTGCCCTGCTGGGGCAAGTGTTCCAAAGCTCATTAGCTCTACCAATAAGTGCTTAGAAGCACCCCACTCTGCCAGGAAGCCTCCTGCACACAGGTGCTCAGCTCTCTCACTCTGTGAGTTGGCTCAAGTGCCCTCTCACACTGGTCTCCTGGTTCTGCTACTGCTGCTTCTCTGCAGCTGCTGCTTCTCTGCCTCTGTAGGTTCTCTACCACTGCTGGTTCTCTATCCATTCACAGTTTAAAAACCACTTCCGTGTTTTAGATATCTGTTATAGGAGCACTGCACTCCTGGTACCAAATTCTGTCTTAGCTTTCTAGTGCTGCTATAACAGGAATACCAAAAGTGGATGGTTTTTAACAAAGATAAATTTATTTCTTCACAGTAAAGTAGGCTAAAAGCCCAAATTCAGGGTGTCAGCTTCAGGGGAAGGCTTTCTCTCTCTGCTGGCCTTCCTTTCAATCTTCCCCCAGACTAGTAGCTTCTCTGTGCAGGAACCCCAGGTCCAAAGGATGTAGTCTGCTCCTGGCACTGCTTTCTTAGTGGTATGAGGTCCTCCTCTCTGCTTGCTTCCCTTTCCTTTTTACCTCTTGAGAGATAAAAGGTGGTGCAGGCCACACCCCAGGGAAACTCCCTTTACATTGGATCAGGGATGTGACCTGGGTAAGGGTGGTATTACAATGCCACCCTAATCCTCTTTAACATAAAATTACAATCACAAAATGGAGCACAACCACACAATACTGGGAAACATGGCCTAACCAAGTGGACACATATTTTTTTTTAATAATTTTTATTGTGCTTTAAGTGAAAGTTTACAAATCAAGTCAGTCTGTCACACATAAGCCTATATACACCTTACTACATACTCCCATTTACTCTCCACCTAGTGAGCCAGCCCGCTCCCTCCCTCCAGTCTCTCCTTTCGTGACCATTTTGTCAGTTTCTAACCCTCTCTACCCTCCCATCTCCCTTCTAGACAGGAGATGCCAACACAGTCTCAAGTGTCCACCCGATACAACTAGCTCACTCTTCATCAGCATCTCTCTCCAACCCATTGTCCAGTCGCTTCCATGTCTGATGAGTTGTCTTCGGGAATGGTTCTTGTCCTGGGCCAACAGAAGGTTTGGGGACCATGACCACCAGGATTCTTCTAGTCTCAGTCAGACCATTAAGTCTGGTCTTTTTATGAGAATTTGGGATCTGCATCCCACTGATCTCCTGCTCCCTCAGGGGTTCTCTGTTGTGCTGCCTGTCAGGGCAGTCATCAGTTGTGGCTGGGCACTATCTAGTTCCTCTGGTCTCAGGCTGATGTAAGTCTCTAGTTCATGTGGCCCTTTCTGTCTCGTGCTCATAGTTATCATGTGACCTTGGTGTTCTGCATTCTCCTTTGATCCAGGCGGGTTGAGACCAATTGATGCATCTTAGATGGCCGCTTGTTAGCATTTAAGACTCCAGACGCCACACTTCAAAGTGGGATGCAGAATGTTTTCTTAATAGAATTTATTTTGCCAATTGACTTAGAAGTCCCCTTAAGCCATAGTCCCCAATCCCCCACCCTTGCTCTACTGACCTTCACCTAAAGTAGTTCTTATCTACTAACTAATCAGTAAATAGCCCTCTCCCACCCCCCCACCTCTCATAACCACAAAAGAATGTGTTCTTCTCAGTTTATACTATTTCTCAAGATCTTATCATAGTGGCCTTATACAATATTTGTCCTTTTGCATCTGACTAATTTCACTCAGCATAATGCCTTCCAGATTCCTCCATGTTATGAAAAGTTTCACAGATTCCTCACTGTTCTTTATCGGTGCGTAGTATTCCATTGTGTGAATATACCATAATTTATTGAACCATTCATCTGTTGATGGACCTTGGTTGCTTCCATGTTTTTGCTATTGTAAACAGTGCTACAATAAACATGGGTGTGCATATATCTGTTCGTGTAAAGGCTCTTATTTCTCTAGGGTATATTCTGAGAAGTGGGATTTCTGGGTTGTACGGTAGTTCTATTTCTAACTTTTTAAGAGAACGCCAGATAGATTTCCAAAGTGGTTGTACCATTTTACATTCCCACCAGGAGTGTATAAAAGTTCCAATCTCTCCGCGGCCTCTCCAACATTTATTATTTTGTGTTTTTTGGATTAATGCCAGCCTTGTTGGCATGAGATGGAATCCCATCTTAGTTTTAATTTGCATTTCTCTAATGGCTAATGATCGAGAGCATTTTCTCACATATCTGTTAGCTGCCTGAATATCTTCTTTAGTGAAGTGTGTGTTCATATCCTTTGCCCACTTTTTGATTGGGTTGTTTGTCTTTTTGTGGTTGAGTTTTAACAGAATCCTATAGATTTTAGAGATCAGGCGCTGGTCGGAGATGTCATAACTGAAAATTTTTTCCCAATCTGTAGGTGTTCTTTTTACTCTTTTGGTGAAGTCTTTAGATGAGCATAGGTGTTTGATTTTTAGGAGCCCCCAGTTATCTGGTTTCTCTTCGTCATTTTTAGTAATGTTTTGTATTCTGTTTATGCCTTGTATTAGGGCTCCTAAGGTTGTCCCTATTTTTTCTTCCATGATCTTTATCGTTTTAGTCTTTCTGTTTAGGTCTTTGATCCACTTGGAGTTAGTTTTTGTGCATGGTGTGAGGTATGGGTCCTGTTTCATTTTTTTGCAAATGGATATCCAGTTATGCCAGCACCATTTGTTAAAAAGACTATCTTTTCTCCAATTAACTGACACTTGGCCTTTGTCAAATATCAGCTGCTCATATGTGGATGGATTTATATCTGGGTTCTCAATTCTGTTCCATTGGTCTATGTGCCTGTTGTACCAGTACCAGGCTGTTTTGACTACTGTGGCTGTATAATAGGTTCTAAAATCAGGTAGAGTGAGGCCTCCCACTTTCTTCTTCTTTTTCAGTAATGCTTTACTTATCCGAGGCTTCTTTCCCTTCCGTATGAAGTTGGTGATTTGTTTGTCCATCACATTAAAAAATGTCATTGGAATTTGGATCAGAAGTGCATTGTATGTATAGATGGCTTTTGGTAGAATAGACATTTTTACTATGTTAAGTCTTCCTATCCATGAGCAAGGTGTGTTTTTCCACTTATATAGGTCCCTTTTAGTTTCTTGTACTGGACACATAGTTTTGGGGGACACAGTTCAATCCATGACATCAACACTGACTCAAGAAGAAATAGAAAATGTCAACAGACGTATAATAAGTAAAAAGATTGAATCAGTAATCAAAAACCTTCAAACAAAGAAAATCCCAGGACCAGATGGCTTCAATGGTGGAGTCAACCAAACATTTAAAGAAGAATTAACATGAATCTTTCTCAAACTCTTTTAAAAAGTAGAAGAGTAGGGAACACCTAATTTATTCCATGAGTCTGGCCCTGATAGCAAAGTCAAAATAGACTCTAAAATATCCCTTATGAATATAGATCAAAATATCGTCAACACAAACTAGCAAACCAAATCCAACATCACATTAAAAGGCTTATACACCATGACCAGGTGGGATTTATCCCAGGAATGCAACAGCTGTTCAACATACAAAATCAGTCAATGTAATACACCACTTTAATAGAATGAAGGGAAAAAACCACATGATCATCTCAATTGATGCGGAAAAAGTATAGAAAAAGAATAATCTCTTTAACAAATGATCCTGGGACAACTGGAGAGTCACATGCATAAGAAATGAAGCTGGAGTCCTACCTCATTCCATACATAAAAATTAACTCAAAATGTATTAATGACCTAACTATAAGAGCTAGAAACATAAAACTCTTAGAAGAAAACATAAGAGTAACTCTCCATGACCTTGGATTTGGCAATATTTTTTAAGTACGAATAACAAAAGAAAAAATAAATTGCCCTTCATCAAAATTAAAAACTTCTGTGCATCAAAGTGCACTGTCAAAAAAGTGAAAAGACAACCCATAGAATGAGAGAAAATATTTGAAAATCATGTATCTGATAAAGGTCTAGTATCTAGAATGTATGTAGAGCTCTTACAACTCAACAACAAAAAGACAACCCAGTAAAAAAACATGCAAAACACCTGACTAGACATTTCTCCAAAGAAGATATACCAGCAAACACGTGAAAAGTGCTCAATATCATTAGTCATTAGGGAAAAGTAAATCAAAACCACAATGAGATATCACTTCGCACAACTAGAATGGCTACAATTAAAAAAAAAAAAAGTGGGAAGGAGCAACTTTCGGTGAGGATGTGGAGAAACTGGAACTCTCGTGCATTCCTGCTGGGAATGTAAAGTGACGCATGTGGAAATGTGGAAAACGGTTCTGGCAGATCCTCAAAAAGTTAAACAGAGAATTACTGTATGACCCAGCAGTACTGTTCTTGGGAATATACCAGAAGGATTGGAAACAAACGTTCAAACAAAAATGTGCTTGTAAATGTTAATAGCAGTCCTATTCACAATTAGCCAAAAGGTAGAAACAATTAATATCCAGCAGCAGATGAAAGGATAAACTAAATGTGGTATATCCATTGGAAAGGAGTATTATTCAGCAGTGAAAAGAAATGGAGGACTGGTATATGCTAAACCAAAAACCAAACCCAACCTGCTGCTGTTAAGTCGATTCTGACTCATAGTGACCCTATAGGGCACAGTAGAACTTCCCCATAGAGTTTCCAAGGAGTGCCTGGCGGATTCGAACTGCTGACCTTTTGGTTAGCAGCCATAGCACTTAACCGCTATGCCACCAGGGTTTCCTAAGTGAATAAACCTTGAAAACATTATGCTCAGTGAAAGAAGCCAGTCACAAAGGGCCACATATTGTATGATTCCATTTATATAAAATATCCAGAATTGGCAAATCCATAGAGACAGAAGGCAGATTAGTGGTTTCTCGGGGTTCAGGGAATGGGGAAATGGAGAGTGATTGCTTAATAGATGCAGGGTATTCTTTGGGGATGATGAGTATGTTCTGAAACTAGATAATGGCGATGGTTGTTCAAAATTGTGAATTTACTGCCACTGCATTGTACACTTTAAATTTTTTTGTGCATATTTTACAAAACAAAACACACAAAAGACGTCTTGCCTAAGCCCTTAGGAGAAAGCCCACGCTCCTCACTGTGGCTGTAACGCCCTGTGTGGTCTGGCCCTGCTGGCAGCTCCATCTCTTCTTCATCTCTCCGCCTCACTCCCTGAGCTCAGCTCCTGCTTCAGAGCTTTGTGCTTGCTGGTTCCTCTGCCAGGGACCCTCCTGCCCCTGCCCTTCTCCTCCCTGGCTCCCACCCTCCAGGTCTCAGTTTAATGTCACCTCAGAAAGACTTAAGCTGTTCTCCCTCTCAAGAGTTCTCATTGTACTCATCACCGCAACCTGCAGTTATTGACTGATTTGTTTATTTAATTATGGTCTATCTCCTCAATAAAGTGGAAGTTCCTCAAGAGCAGAGATCTTGTGCAACTTGTTCCCATGATGACCCCAGGGCCCAGCATGGAGCCTGATGCTGGGATTGGTGCTCAGCAAGGATCTGTTGTGGGACCAAGGTGCACAGAAGCTGTGACACCCTCAGCCGTGCTGGAATGTTCCTTGGGGAGAACTAGGGTGTCGTAGTTTCTCTATACTAGTCATTACTGGGACAGATGAAGGCTGGAGAAAAGAAGACCGGCAGAGCTTGCTGGTACTGAATGTGTGAAGGGTCAGGTCACGTGACTGAGGACATAGACTTGTTTTTGGTGTCCCTGGAAGGTGCATGTAGAGCCAGTGGTGGAAGTGATGAGAGCAATTTCTGCTTAGTGTGAGAAAGCAGAGTGACTGTGAGGGTGTGGAAAGGTAAGGGACATACAAGGCAGGTTCCATCAGAGGGCTGGGGCTGGTGGTGCTCAGGTGCTGTGGTTCTGGGCTAACTTTGCATTTCTTAACTGTTTGTTTTTCAAATTTGGTAGAATGTTCTATGGCACTGTGGACAAAGCCCTGAACCAAGGGCCAGGAGTCCTGTGCTCATGACTGTGGTCTGACCCTGAGCAAGCTGTCATTTCTTGAGGCCTCAGTCTCCTGTAAAGTCAGCAATTGTCTGAGCTTCTCCTGTCCAGCTCTGGGGTCTTGGTCAAACCAGTTAGGATTCCTGAGCTCCAGTTTTCTCCTCTGAAAAATGGTTAACGACACCTCTGCTCTGTTGTTGGATTATCTGACAACATGTGGAACGTGGATAGCGCTGCACATACAGCCATATCATTCTTCGCAGAGCTGCTGTCTGCTGGTGGCAGACGATGCGACATCCTTACCCAGGGAGCTCAGGCGTCTAGGGTGCTTGCAAGGTGAAGGGGAAAATGCTCCGTCTCAAGATGACCTAACCCCATTGAGAAATGTGGAGAAGCGACCCCAGAGGTAGCCATCTCTGGAAAGTCATCCCCTCTCCCCTTGCAGGGACATGGCACTGGTGACTGCAGGGAAGATAGGGCATGGCCATTCAAGGCGCATGCCTGCACCTCCTGAAGGAGGGCCTCTGTCAGTCAGAGAGGGTCCATGTGCTGGGGCAGTGGCCTGCCCCCACCAGCCTGTAGGTCTTCTGTGGAGCTGGCACCCCCACTGTAACCCCCCAGGACAGGGTGTTGGAGGAGCACTCCCGGAGCCCCACTTCTCAGCAGCACCCATTTGCCTTCTGCTTACTGTAGAATGACTCTCCCCTTGAGTGCCTGAAATTTGGCCTTTCAGAGTCTTCCAGTTTTATATTTGTGGCCTTAACTTGCCAGTTGCCTAAAATGAGCAGAAGGAAGAAACACTTATTGTAGACCACAATATAATATATATTTTTTTATCATATGTATAAAAAAAAATAACTCCTGGCAGACTTCTGAGCTGAGTGTGCTCTTTGTACATGAACCTTTCAGAGGGGATGCATCGTTTAAATGGCTTGGCCCCACGTGAACTTAAACATTGTCAGCAAGGCATGTGCGGCTCCCAGGGAGGCCGAGAGCTGACTGTGAAAAAGCACAAGGTCAGGTGGAAAGTGGCTGGTGCCCTAGGGGGAAGAAGGAGAGGCTTCCTGTAGGAGGAAGACCTGAGCTGGGCTTTGAGGAATGGAGAAGAGTTTGAAATATGGAGATGAGGTGAGGAGAGAGGGAAGAAGGAAGAGCATCCAGGCAGTGGGAATGGCCGGAGTAAAGGGGTGGGTGTATTCAGGGACCTTGGGGACTCTCAGTGGCTGGAGGCATCCCGTGCATTCAGGTTGCAGCATCCCTCAGCCCGGCAGTCACTGGGGAGGTTCGGCATCAGCCTGGTAGGGTGGCCTCTCTGCTTTCTCCCTTGCCTAAGCAGGACCTGTGACTAGCGCCTCCGTCTGTCCTGGGACAGAGGGCGATGGGCATGCAAGGGCTGGACTGACTAGGGGCCCAGACCACAGGAGGAGAGAAGGCAGGACCACTGCTGTCCTCAAGAGCAGCCCCAGCACCCCTGAACAATCCTTACCCAAGGAATTTGCATCTCATGGTTTGAACGCTTGGGATACTTGGGTCCCTTTGCAAAAGGGTTTGGTTAACAGCTGGCACTGGGCTTTTGCACAGGGAAAGTTCAGATTTGCCTGTAGCTCACCCAGTGAGAAACAAATTATTTACACATATTTTAAGTCATTAATAAGGAGTTGAAAGCAGCGAAGTAGCATGTCTTTTTAGGATGCTCCATAAGTGGATGGACTTCTTTCCAGTTAATTCTGTGTTCATTCAGTTTTAACTGGTGGCAGCTCTCATATTCCCTTTTGCTCGTGTGTTGGGGTGCGGTTGAGGTTTTAATTGTTTGGAGTTTATTTGTCCTTAATTGTTGTGTCCAAGTGTTATGTCACATGAACCAGACCCCGAACCATCAGAAGCACAGAGCACTTGCTAAAATGACACTGATGTAATTGTTGAATCTTTCTTTTTTCTGCATGGAAATTTTTCTTTTGATCTTTTTATAAACAATTACAGAAAGAAGTGGACTTTAGCTGAAAATTGGGTAGACTTTGCCAAGTGCATGAGGATATGCTGAAAGTCTCCGGATGTTTTCACATAGTGCTGTTTATGGTTCCTCACTTATTATCTACACTACATAACCATAACCAGTTGCTGTCAGGTCGACCGTGACTCATGGCAGCCCCATGTGTGTTACAGTAGAACTGTGCTCCATAAAGTTTTCATTATCTATACTAGAAGGCTCCTTTTCTGTGAAAGAAGGGAATGTGATCATGTGAGGTCACACTAAGGCAAGATGCCCATTATATGCTGCAGTGTGTGGATGTGTTACCCAAGGGGCCTTGACTGATGTCCCCCTACGTCCCAGGGGCTGAGCCAGGTGCGAGAATTCAGAGATGAGCACGTACAGGATTGGGCCTGGCCTTGGAAGAGCTCACTTTCTTGGATGGGAGGAAGCCACCGAATAGCAGCCTCATGGACCTTGGGTGCCACCAGTCATGCAGAGGGGGAGAAGAACCCTGCCTAGGAAGCCAGGGATGCAGGGACACCTGGCCCAGAAGCCCCTGGGGAGAGGGAGCTGGCACGAGACTTGAGCAGCACCCTGGGCTGGCAGAGGGTGAAGACAGGTGAGGAGGCCTTCCTGAGGAAGGAGGGGTGACATGAGGGGAGTACAGATCAGGACCCACACACTAACTGGGAAGAACATGGGCTTTTCATGAAAATACACTTCTATTTGACTTAAAAAAAAAAGAAAAACCCATTGCTGTCTTGTCGTTTCCAACTCATAGCAACCTCCTGTGCGTCAGGGTAGAACTGCCCCATAGGGCTTTCTTGGCTGTAATCTTTACAGAAGCAGATTGCCAGGCCTCTCTTCCATGACACCACTGAGTGGGTTCAAACCAACAATCTTTAGGTTAGTAGTCAGGTACAAACCTCCTCCACCACTCAGGGACCTTTTCTGTTTATTTGTTGTTGTTGTTAGGTGCCATCGAGGCGGTTCCAACTCATAGCGACCCTATCTGATTGTCATCTATTTAGAAAAGACAGTCTTCTTACTTGGTACAGTGTTAAAGTCTTTTTCGTTTATGAAGGGATGGGCAATTTTTTTTTTATTTTATTTTTTTCCTTGTACTTTAGATGAACAAACTATTCCTCATTAAACAATACACATACTGTTTTGTGACATAGGTTACCAACTTCATGACATGTCAACACTCTCCTTCTTGACCTTGGGTTCCTTATTACCAGCTTTCCTGTCCCTTCCTGCCTTCTCATCCTTGCCCCTGGGCTGGTGTGCCGGTTTAGTCTCCTTTTGTTTTATGGGCCTGTCTAATCTTTAGTTGAAGGGTGGACCTCAGGAGTGACTTCAGTGCTGAGCCATAAGCATGTCCAGGGGCCATTCTTCAGTCTCTGTCAGACCAGTAAGTCTTTTTTTGTGTGTGTGAGTTAGAATTTTGTTCTACATTTTTCTCCAGCTTTGTCTAGGACCTTCTGTTGTGATCCCTGTCAGAGGAGTCGGTGATGGTAGCCAGGCACCATCTAGTTGTGCTGGACTCAGTCTGGTGGAGGCTGTGGTGGTTGTGGTCCATTAGTCTTCTGAACTAGCCTTTCCCTGTGTCTTTTGTTTTCTTCATTCTCCCTTGCT
Source organism: Loxodonta africana (assembly GCF_030014295.1). Lineage (NCBI taxonomy): Eukaryota > Metazoa > Chordata > Mammalia > Proboscidea > Elephantidae > Loxodonta > Loxodonta africana. The sequence goes on along the minus strand of NC_087360.1, from coordinate 25,451,093 downwards.
CCAGACAGAGTGAGACCAGTGGGGTATCTTAGATGGTGCTTATAAGCTTTTAAGACCAAAGCAGAATGTAGAACATTTTCTTTATAAACTATGTTATACCAGTTGAGCTAGATGTTCTCTAAGGCCATGGTCCCCACAGCTCTCAGCCCAGTAATTTGGTCTCTTAGGGAGTTTGAATATGTCTATGGGGCTTCCATGACCTTGCCTTGGATGAGTTGTGCAGTATTGTGTACTGTCCTACCCTTCACCAAAGTTACCACTTATCTATTGTCTATTTAATGTTTTTATCTCCCGCTTCTCTCTTCCCTTGTACCCATCAAGAATTGTTTCTTTTTGTGTGTAAACCTTTTCATGAATTTTTATAGTAGTGGTCTCATACAATGTTTGTCCTTTTGTGACTGACATATTTCACTCAGCATAATGCCCTCCAGATTCATCTGTGTTGTGAGATGCTTCGCAGATTCATCGTTGCTCTTTATCGTGGCGTAGTATTCCACTGTGCGTGTGTACCGTGGTTGTTTATCCATTCATCTGTTGATGGGCATCTAGGTTGTTTCCATCTTTTTGCTATTGCGAAAAATGCTGCAGCGAACATGGATGTGCATATGTTTATTTGTGTGATGGCTCTTATTTCTCTAGGATATATTCCTAGAAATGGGATTGCTGGATCATATGCTATTTCTATTTCTAGCTTTTTAAGGAAGCACTATATCATTTTTGAAAATGGTTGTACATTTTCATTTCCACCAGCAGTGCGCAAGAGTTCCAGTCTCTCCTCAGCCTCTCCAACATTTGTTATTTTCTGTTTTTTTGATTCATGCCAGTAATGTCAGAGTGAGATGGTATCTCATTGTGGTTTTGATTTGCATTTCTGTAATGGCTAGTTGATCATGAGCATATCCTCATGTATCTGTTAGCCACTTGAATGTCTTCTTTGGTGAAGTGTCTGTTCATATCTGTGTGGTTACGGTTGTGTGTCAGCTTGGTTGGGCCATGATTCTCGTGGCTTAATAGTTGTATGATGGTGTGATCACTTCCATGATGAGATTTCATATTATGTGATCACCTCCATGATGGGATCTGCTGTGAGTAGCCAGTTGGTTGAAAGGGATTTTCCTTAGGTGTGTGGCCTGCATCAGATATAAGGGGATATCCTGGCAAGGCTTGTGGGCTTTTGCTCCTTCTCGATCCCACAGCTGGCTCCTGTTCATCTGATCTCCAGTTCTTGGGATTTGAGCTAGCAGCTTACCTGCGATCTTGCCTGTCGATTTTTGGAATGCATCGATCTTCACAGCCTGTAAACAACAGCCCTGCTCTCCAACCTGCTAATCTTGAGTTTGCCAGCCCCTGTGGCTACGTGCATCAGGAGAAGCCTCTGTCCTGACCTACAGACTTGGAACATTCCAGCCTCTACAATCCTGTGAGCCATTTCGTTGATATAAATCTCTCTATTTATATATATATATATATATATTTGTACGTGCTACTGGTTTTGCTTCTCTAGAGAACCCAGCCTAAGACAATATGCTTTGCCGTTTTTTAATTGGATTATTTGTCTCTTTGTTGAAGTGTTGGATTTTCCTGTAGATTTTAGAGATTAGACCTTTCTCAGATTTGTCATAGCCAAAATTTGTTTCCAGTCTGTAGGTCCTGTTTTTACTCTTTTGGTGAAGTCTTTTCATGAGCATAAGTGTTTAATTTTTAGAAGAGCCCAGTTATCTAGCTTATCTTCTGGAGCTTGTGTGTTGTTGGTTGTGGTTTGCATCCTGTTAATGCCATGTATTAGGGCCTCTAGCATTGATCCTATTTTTTCTTCTATGAACTTCATAGTTTTTTGCTTTATATTTAGGTCTTTGACCCATTTTGAATTAGTTTTTGTATATGGTGTGAGGTATGGGTCCTGTTTGATTTTTCTGCAGGTGGACATCCAGTTTTGCCAGCGCCATTTGCCAGCGACAAAAAGATTGTCTTTTCCCCATTTGATGGACTTTGGGCTCTTGTTGAAGATCAGGTGACCATAGGTGGATGGATTTACATCTGGGTTCTCAGTTCTGTTCCATTGGTCAATGTATCTGTCGTTGTACCAGTACCAGGCTGTTCTGACTACCGTAGCTGTATAATAGGTTCTGAGATCAGGTAGTGTGAGTCCTCCTACTTTATTCTTCTTCTTCAGTAGTGCTTTACTTATCTGGGGCTTCTTCCCTTTCCATATAAAGTTAATGATAAGTTTTTCCATCTCTCTAAAGAATGTTGTTGGTATTTGGATTGGAATTGCGTTGTATTTGTAAATCTCTTTGGGTAGAATTGTCATTTTCACAATGTTGAGTTTACCTATCCGTGACCATGGTATGTTTTTCCATTTGTGTAGGTCTCTTTTGGTTTCTTGCAGTAGTGTTTAGTAGTTTTCTTTGTATAGGCCTTTTACATCCCTGGTTAGATTTATTCCTAAGTATTTTATGTTTTTAGGGGCTATTATAAATGGTATTGTTTTCAGGATTTCCTTTTCATCATTCTCTTTATTGGTGTTAGGAATTCAGCTGATTTTTGTGTGTTGATCTTGTATCCTGCTACTCTGCTGAATCTTTCCATTAGTTCCAGTAGTTTTCTCTTGGAGCCTTTTGGGTTTACTATGTGTAGTGTGGTGTGGTGTGGTGTGGTGTGGTGTGGTGTGGTGTGGTGTGGTGTGGTGTGGTGTGGTGTGGTGTGGTGTGGTGTGTGGTGTGGTGTGGTGTGGTGTAGTATACATATGTACACTATGTATAGTATCACATTACTTCTTCATTACCAATTTGGATGCCCTTTATTTTCTTTTTCTTGCCTTATTGCTCTAGCTAGGACTTCTAGCACAATGTTAAATAGGAGTGGTGATAAAGGGTATCCTTGTCTTGTTCCTGTTCTCAAGCAGAACGTTTTCAGCCCCTCTCCATTAAGAATGATATTGGCCATTGATTTGCATAGATGCCCTTTTTTACGTTGAGAAATTTCCCTTCTATACCTATTTTTTTGAGAGTTTTTATCAGGAATGGGAGTTGGACTTTGTCCAATGCCTTTTCTGCAACTGTCGAGATGATCATGTGATTTTTTTCTTTCCTTTTATTTATATGGTGGATTACATTGATTGATTTTCTAATCTTGAACCATCCTTGCATACCTGGTATGAATCCTGCTTGGTTGTGGTGTATTTTTTTTTTTTTTTTTAATATGATGCTGAATTCTTTTGGCTAGAATTGCGTTGAGAATTTTTGCATCTATGGTCATGAGAGATATTGGTCTGTAATTTTCCTTTTTGTGATGTCTTTGCCTGGTTTTGGTATCAGCGTTATGCTGGCTTCATAGAATGAGTTTGGAAGTATCACTTCCTTTTCTATGGTCTGAAATAGTTTGAGTAGTACTGGTGTAAGCTCTTCTCTGAATATTCAGTAGAATTCTCCAGTGAAGCCATCTGGGCCATGGCTTTTTTTTTGTAGGGAGTTTTTTTTTTATTATTACCTTTTTAATCTCTTCTCTTTTTATGGATCTGTTCAGATTTTCAACTTCAGTTTGTGTTAGTTTGGGTAGGTAGTGTGTTTCTTGAAATTTGTCCATTTCCTCTAGGTTTTCAAATTTGTTGGAGTATAGTTTTTCATGTACTTTGTTATGATCCTTTTTATTTCAGGTGTAATGTCCTCCATTTTATTTCTTGTTTGGGTTATTTGCATCCTCTCCTGTTTTTCTTTTGTCAGTTTGGCCAGTGATTTGTCGATTTTGTTGATCCTTTCAAAGAACCAACTTTTGGTTTTGTTTATTCTTTCCATTGTTTTTCCATTCTCTGTTTCATTTGTTTCCACTCTGATCTTTATTATTTCTTTTCTTCTGGTTGCTGTGGGCTTCTTTTGCTGTTCTCTTTCTATTTGTTTGAGTTGTGTAGCTATTGTTTTGATTTTTCCCTTCTTTTTTGATATGTGCATCTATTACTATAAATTGACCTTTGAGCACTACTTTTGCTGTGTCCCAAAGGTTTTGGTATGATGTATTTTCATTGTCATTTGATTCTAGGAATTTTTTTTTATTCCATCTTTGATTTCTTCTATTATCCAGTGTTTTTTAAGAAGGGTGTTATTCAGTTTCCTTGTATTTGATTTTTTTTTTTTCTTGCTCTTCCTGTTGTGAATTTCTGCCTTGATGGGGTTGTGATCAGAGAAGATACTTTGTATTATCTCAGTGTTTAAATCTTGTTGAGGGTTGCTTTGTGGCCTAAGACAAGTGATCTATTCTGGAGAACATTTCATATGCATTGGAAAAGAATGTATATTTTGTTGCTGTTGGGTAGAGTGTTCTATATATGTCTCTGAGGTCAAGTTGGTTAATTGTGGCCTTTAGATCTTCTGTATATTTGTTGAGTTTCTTTTGGGGTCTGTCCTATATGAGGTTCTTTGAGCTTCTTGGATAGTCAGCTTTTCATCTTTCACGATATTAGGAAAGTTTTCTGTAGGCAAATCTTCAAGGATTCAGTGTTTTCTGTTTTTCCCTCTGTTCTGAAACTCCGATCACATGCAGATTTTTGCTTTTGATTGTATCCCACATCGTTCTCAGGGCTTCTTCACTTTGCTTCGTTCTTTTTTTCTGATTTTTCGTCAAACAAAGTAATATCCAAGGATTTGTCTTTAATTTCACTGAAATCTATCTTCCATTGTTTCAGATTTGCTCCTAAAACTTTCTATTGCACTGTCCATTTCTAAAATCTTGTTGTTTATCTTTTGGATTTTTCACTGCTGTTTTTGTGTGATTTCTAGTTGTTTGTTTATTTTGACATATTGTTGCTATATTGTTTTGTCTGCATTTTCCTTCATCTTCTGGAGAACCCTGAATACTAAAATTCTGAATTCTCTATCAGGTAGTTCCAGTGCCTTTTCTTCTAGCAGAAGGCCATCTGGTGTTTTATTTATTTATTTGCTTTCTGGAACTATCTCCTCTTGTTTTTTTTATATTTTTTGATATTGTTTGCTGTCTCCAGGGACATTTGGAAATTATTTTCTTCACTCGTTGATTTTAGATTTGATTGTTTTGTCTGCTTTTTTGTTTTATTTGGTTGTATGTGGACAGGAGGGCTAGGTGCGTTTTATTGCTTGCTCACCAGTGGGCATGATACTTCTCACCATCTTGTCCAGGTGGGCAGGGCTGGTCTTTCAGCTGTGATGCAGCAGGGCAGGTCCAGCAGGGGTGGAGGGGTGAGGATGGGTAGTTTGCTGCCTGAACGGGGTCGACAGGGCATGGCTGGGGGGGGCAGTACAGGGAGGGTTCCAGGGGACTCCATTGGTACCGCTTGGGGGCATGGTACTCAGCACATGGTGCAGATAGGCAGGAGGGAAAGGAGAGGATGTGCAGAGCTAAGTGGGTGGGTGAAAGAAGAGAGAATCAAAGCCAAAAAAAAAAAAAAAGAGGTAAAAACAATGAAGTAAAAAAATAAATAAAATGGCAGTGTAGTAGGATTCAGCAGATAGGGGCAGGGCAGACCCAGCAAGGCCATGTGCTGGTGGTTCTATAGCCAAGCAGTGTGGGTGGCACATGGGCCTAAGTGGGTAGTAGAAAGGAAAGGGAAGAGGGGAAAGAGAGAGAAGAAGCCAACAATAAACAAGTAAAAATAAATAAATATACCACCACCAACAAAAAAATACGATGGCAGGGGCTCCAGCCCTTTGGGGCAGGCAGAATTGAAGTGGTGGTGAGCTGATGTTTCTCTTGCTGGGAGGCATGTAATGGCCCATCAGGAAGAGGCAGAGGCAGTACCAGGCCTAAGTGAAAGGGAGAAGGAAAAGAAGAAGGGGAAAGGTAAAGGAAAATTAAAAAATATGGCACTAAGGGAGCTGGCCTGTGGGGATGGTGCAGACCCACAGAGGCTGTGTGCCAGAGGCTCTCCAGCTGAGTGGTACAGTACAGCCCACCAAGAAGTTGGGGGTGGCACATGGGGCTGGATAGATTGGGGAAAGGAAAGGAAGGAAGGGAGAGAGAGAGAAGAAACAATATGAAAAAAAAATGGCACTGAGGAACCTGGCTGGTGATGGTCATGCAGACCTGGGGAGGCCGCACACAGTGACTCTCCAAGCTGTGCAGCACGGCCCCCTTCAGAAAAGGTGGGGACAGTGCACAGGGCTGGGTAGGCTGGAGAAAGGAAAGGAAGGAAAGGGCAGCGAGAGAAGAAATAGAAAAAAGAACAAAGCAAACAAACCAACAAATCACAGCCTCTTAAGGAGGGGAGGGGATGGCACACAAGGCAGCTGGGCAGGAGAAAGAAAAGGAAGGAAGGGAGACAGAGAAAAGCAACAGAAAAAGCTGAAAAAAAATCAACATTAAAAAGAAACAAACAAACAAAACAAAAAACCACACAAACAAAAAAAGAACAAACCAAACCAAAAAATCACAGCCCGTCAAGAAGTGGAGGGGATGGCACACGGGGCTAACTGGGTGGGAGAAAGTAAAGAAGGGAGAGAGAGAGAGAGAGGCAACAACAACAAAAAAAAAACAAACAAATGAAAAAATGGCTCTGAAGGGGCTGGCTGGTGGGGACAGGGCAGACCACGGTGGCAGTGAGCTAGCGTCTCTCCAGCCAAGCAACCATGGCTCATTGTCAAGAGGTGGAGGCCTTGTACAGGGAAGAAGGGTGTAGGGTGGGAAAACATATATGGGTGCTCTGTATCTTGTTGGAAGCTCCATGAAGTTACCTTCGTGTACTCCCTGTTTGAATTCTTTGGTGACTGGAGCCCAAGATGGCGAATCCAGCCATGTTAGCTGGTATGGGACCTCCATTCCATAGCTCTCCTTGCTCTCTGTTTTCTGTCAGTTTCTTATTCCATTTGGTGCTTAATCGAGTTCTTTATTCCTTCATTTGGTACTTAGGGTTCCACGATTGATGTTTGTATCCATTTTACTTGGTTTTTCAGGTCTTTGCTGCAGGGTGACAGCATGGTGTTTCTGCCTATAGCACCATGTTGGCTCCGCCTCCTTGATGTTCTAAACTTTGGGAAACCTTGGGATACGGAGCCCTGCCAGTGTGGTTGGTCAGTGACCAGGACATGAGGGACTGACAGTGGAATTCGTCACCCTTCTTCCCTGTGTTGGGCCTCTCTGGAGAGCACCTTCCCCTTCCCTCAGTCACTGGCTCTGGGGATAGGGACACAGGCCCTTCCTTGTCCTAGGATGTCTAGCTGCAGGCCTTGGACTGGTCCTGCCCTGCCCAGGCCCCCAGGTCCCAGGTCCCCAAGCCTCAGGGAGCAAGGAGAGGTAGCCTGTTCAGTAGAGAGCCCTGCTCCCCACCCCACCCCCCCAGCAGGGACTGGCCCAGCTGCTGAGTGCAGGCAGGGTGCTCAAGCTCCTGAGCTCCCCAGCTCTCCCTAGCTCCCCAGCTCCCAGCCCCCACCCTGCATCCTGAGGAGTGTGACCGATTCTCGAGGTGCTTCTGACCTCTTCTCCCAGCTTGTGTTTGGGAAAGGACAGTTTGGTACCTCTAATCCTCTGCCCATTTTCATTCTTTTTAGAAGCAAAGGTCAAAGAGGTCAAATCTTTTCACTCGTTTTGCAGATGAAGCCTCTCTTGGAGGGTTTAGCCTCCTCCCTGTCATCCTGGGAATAGTTAAATATACAGCTAGCTCACAAGCCAAACCGGCTCACCTACAGTGAGGCCTGCTGGCTGTGCCTGCATGCAGGGCAGCTAGAAGTGTCCGGAGGAGGCCAGTGGGCAGGCAGGCAGGTCTCCCCAGGTTGGCTTCCCTAGCACCACCTTGCCCTGCCCACAGAGGGGACTTGACTCCACCCACATCTTAAAGGCTGCTTGTAGGTGACAGGCAGATCTGAAGTCCCAGCTCAGCCAAGCTCTGAGGCTGTCTTCTCAGATCAGCTTTCTTCTCTGCCCTGCCCTGCTGCCAGGCTGGGGCTCCTGATTAAGACAGGATGTTTCACCCAGGCTCTAGACCTGCCGCTGCCTTGCTGCCTGGCTTGGACCACGTAGTGGGGACCACCTTGCTGGCATACTCTGATCCTGGCTCCTTACTACCCCCAGACCATGTGACCTTTCCAGGCCCTGCCCCTGCACTCCCATTGGCAGGGATTTCATGGCAGCTGCACCTGGTCCCTTTAGATGGCTGCACTGACCATGACTGTGAAGGTGCCTCCAGGAGTAAGGTCAAAGAGCCAAGACCCTACAGGAGCAGACCTGCCAGGGTTGGGCTGGCTGCCCAGGTGGTCTGGAGAGGCCTGGAGCTGGTCCTCCTGTTTGTGTGTATCAGCCACCGTGTGTGTCTGGGCCTCAGCACCCCGGGCACCCTTGTCCTTGGTGCCACATTACAGTGACACCTTGCAGAACCTCTGACGAGGGCTATGCTTATTTTGGCAGCCACCCACATCATGCTTGGTAAAGTGGAGGGTCAGCAAAAGAGAGGAGGACCCTCAACGAGATGGATTGACACAGTGACTGCAACAATGGGCTTAAACATTACAGTGGTTCTGAGGATGGCTCAGGACCGGGCAGTGTTTTGTTTTGTCGTACGTAGGGTCATTATGAGTCGGAACTGACTTGATGGCACCTAACAATGACATATTTCTGTTGGTTTACATATTTTATCATTCTTACTGTTTCTTAGGAAGAAATGGCCCCAGTTCCAGGCTGCCCTCTGCTCATCCACCAGGCCTCCTCCCATTCTGTGCCAGGCTCCTCCTCGCACTCACACCCTGTACCTTCTCCAGGACTCTCTCTGCCTCATTGGCCTGTGCTGTCCTCCCCCATGGCCCTGAGGATGAGAGCCTCTGTGTGTTCTGGAACTGTTCTTTAGGACTCCAGCCACTCATCTAACACCCCTCTGCCACCGTCCTAGGCCAGGGGGTGACCCACCCTGCCCCTGGTTGCCAATTCTGGGTGGCTTTGGCCATTTACTTCTAGAGCTGGACTCTGTCCCACCTGGAAGCCATGAATTGACTGCTGTCATTTGCTGACTGCTTTTGTGCCTATCATCCTCAACCTTCACATAGCCCCCCGTCCCCTGATCCCTCCTGCCTTCTTCCTGTCTGCCAGCCCTTCCTGCTGGCAGTGCCGTGGGAAAGGGCACAGAGTTGTCTGACGAGGAGTCAGGCAGTCTTAAAAAAAGAAGGCTGGATGATTTGCTGGTTAAGTAGCCTCTGAAATGCAGGCCTTTTCTGACTTTGGGAAGCTGTATCTGGGTCCACAGCTGCCATCTGGTGGCTGGATCGAGCCCTTTGAGGGTATGCTGGCTGGCAGGGCTGTTTTGCACATGTGTTTGCACACTACCTGTCTTCCTAAGGCCCTCATGGGGTCATCAGAATGCAGCATCTTCAGGGGAGAAAAACCCAATCAGGAGAGAAAGCATCTACCTAATGTACCCCTCCCTCTAAAAAAAAAAAAAAAAGGCAGGGCAGTATTCCCCTCCCGACACAGCTAGATCTTCTGAATTCTTCCTTCATGGGATTGCCTCTCCACCCACCTGTGCAGCTCTCAGCCTCACCAGGGCCCTTGGCCACAGAGCCTTGGCCCCAGTCCCAGGCCTTGTCCCCTGGCCAGCACACCCCTGCATCTTCAGCCATGCCTCAACATGGAGCACCTGTCTTCCCGCTGCTTGACTGCACCAGGCCTGTCACCTCACCAACCCTGCCCCCCCAGCCACCTCCAGACCCTGTTGGCCCTGATTCAGTGATGTTAGAGTCAAATGCTGGCCATTTTTTGACCACCATAGCGGCTGCCCTCCCAGCACCCTTCTAGATCTCTGACTCTACATCCATCAGCTGGCTTCTTGCTTCTCATTCTTGCTCACTGGCCTGGCTTTGCTCCATCCCTCAGCCCCCTGAGGCAGGTTTTTCCTCTCTCTCCTGATTGTCAACACTTCTGTCATGCCCATGAGCCCTCCACCTGCCTATCAGGCAGCCTTGGAACCAGACAGCCCTGGGCTTTAATCCTGGCTCTGTTACTTACTAGCTGGGTCACTTTGGCAAAGTCACTTGACCACTTGTGCCTCTGTTTCCTCACCTGTAAAATGTGTTTAATGATAAAGGCCTCTTAGGGTTGTCAGAAGGAGTAAATTCAATCATGTTACAAACTGCTCAGCACAACTGATGTGTGCTGACTGTTCAGTTGATCCCAGCAAAGTGGCTGTTCAATTCTGCACTTCTACCTTCAGACAGGCATGGAGGCCCCTTTTCTGAGCCCAGGTGTACATGCCATACAGCCAAGCTCTGGAGCACCACGTGCCAGCCTTATAGACTGGCATCATCTCACACTCAGGGTCCCATAATCTGCTGGGCCTTCAGCAGTGCCTGCTCCCCTCACATGGGCTCGCAGCCAGCTTCCTCTCCCATTTCCCAGTGGCTTGTGAAGTCCTTGTCACTGTCTTCATATCTTTACCATGGCCTCCCACCACCCCAGCAAAAACCTTGCCTGGACACTCACAGAACAAAGAGAAGTCCCCACCTAGACCACCTCAGCTTGCTACCATCAGACTGACCAGCCTGCCTGTCCTGTGTGACTCCAGTGAAATGGAGTGAAGATGTTTCTCCTCAATGGCCCTGGGACCATTGTCTCCTTCTGGTTCCATTGCTGTTCCCCTCTGTCCCTGGAGCTCCAACCTCTCTACTGGCTTCTTCCCACTACATAACACCCACCACCCACTGCCTTTCAGCTACCCTCACCAAGATCTCAGGTCACATTCTGGAGCTGGCAGTTGGCTAAGAAGTAAACCTAGGAGTCAACCTTGACTCCAGACTCTCCCTCACCTCTCACATTCGCCTAGTCACCAGGTCCTGGCAGGGCCAGCCCTCAACAGTTTCACATTTGCTTGCTGCCCTCCATCTGCATGACCTCCACCCTGGTTCAGCCACCTGGCCTCCTGGGTTCTAGGCTCCAGAGTTCTCCAGTGGAGACTCGTCTCAACAGCCAGGGTGATTCCGCTAAGATGCAGTTCTGCTCAGTTCCTGTTCTAGATAACATGAAGTAAGCACGTTTCACTCTGTGTCTCCCACTGAATGCAGCTATGAAACCTGGACAAACTGCATGGTGCAGCTATTTGGGCACCTGAAAATTAAACAGCAGCAGGTAAATTGAGGAATACGATCAGAATTTGAGGTACCACAGAGAAGGTGGTCAGTTTACAATTTTTTCCCTCCAGTATCTCTCAGCCTGGACTTGTGAGACCTGGAGGTGAGCATCAGTGGACAGAGAACCCCAGGAGAAGGAGCAGAAGAGGGTCTCCTGGCAGGGATAGCTGTGGAGGCAGGGAACAGGGGACACAGGTGCCTAAAACTCTGCCAGTAGGAGACCTTCCTGTCTGATTAGAAAAGCTGTGTCCCCGAGAGGGCGAGTGAGCCCCGGTTGCATTTTTCTCTCTCTCCTCCCACTACTTAGTCCTGGATATGAGTGCAGTGGTGGAAAGTGGACAGCATGGAGGGGTAAATAAAACTCCAGCATTGGACAAGAAGACTATAAAAGGAAGCCTTAGGGAACCAGACCACCACCTCTGTCATTTTGTCATACTATGATCTAGAGGCTCATTGTCTCCAGCCTCCTGATTATCTGCCCGTATGTCCACATCCCAAGTTTCAGAATCCCTTTTCTTCCCAATCAGTGCCCTCATTTTTAACTTCAGACACTACTCAAGGTTGAGAATTGACTTGGCGTTGTAATTCGACCACTCTTATGACGAGACTATGGGTTTGGTTTTCAGCAGTCTCAGCTCTGTTACTGCAAGAAATAAGGCTTTCATTCAAGGCACAAATGGAAACTTTGTGGTCAATCATGTGACACTTGAGCTTTGAATCTGAAGCTGTCGGCTCATCATTTTATTCCCCCACTTTGTCTGGTGAAATTAGGACCAACCAACTAGCTTCCTCGTAGTTCTCATTATGACAAAACTGTAGAAAGTTTTCAAGTATACAATCGCCCGGAGCCTCGTCTTTCACCAATACCTGATCTACTGGTGGTGATATTTTGCGTATTTGTATTACCCCCTCACTCCAGGAATTAGCAGTGCCCTCTTTACTACTGGCAGCAGAGTCATCAACATCTCTAAGACTAACCGGACTTGAGACGCAATTTAGAAAACTCATTCTTACAATTTTTGTTTTTCTAAAACCACCCTCGGTACCAAATGTCTTAGGCTGAGTTTCCTAGAGAAGCAAACCAGAAAAACATAAAAATATCTGTTTAGAGAGATTTATGTAAAGGAAATGGCTCATGGGGTTATAGAGGCTGTAATGTCCCAAATCTGTGGGTCAGGCTGGAAGCTTCTCCTGGTTCATGTAGCCATAGTGGCTGGTAAACCCAAGATTTGCAGGTTACAGAGCAGGGCTCTTGCTTATAGGCTGTGAAGACTGATGAATTCCGAGATGGGCTGGCAAGACCACAGGTAAGCTGCTAGCTCAAGTCCCGAGAAATGGAGGACAAATGAACAGGAGCCAGCTGTAGGATCCGGAGTAAGCAAAAGCCCACGAGCCTTGCCAGAATATACACTTATATTTGATGCAGTCCACGTGCCCAAGGAAACTCCCTTTCAACTGATTGGCTGCTCACAGCAGATCCCATCATGGAGGTGATCACATTATATCAGATCTCATCATAGAAGTGATCATATCGTCATACGACTGCCAAGCTACATCATAACTACCAAACCACTGAGAATCATGGCCCAGCCACATGGACACACAACTCTAATGACCACAGCTGCTAACGAAAAGGTCGGTAATTCAAATCCACCAGCCCTGTACTCTATCCTATAGACTCGATGGAATCAGAATCGACTTGATGGCAACAAGTTTTTTTACACAAATAACTAAATAAACCTCAACCTAAACATCACACTGCGTACTACCAGAACCTGCATACATTGCGGGTAGGAATGCCAAATGGTACATTCACTTTGGAGAACAATTTGGCAGTTTCTTATAACATACTCTTACCCTTATGACCCAGCACACTCACTCCTAGGTATTTAACCCTAGAAAATGAAAACTTAGGTTCACAAAAACATCCTATACACATACAGCAGTTCTATTCATAACTGCCCAGAATTGGAAACAACCCAAATTCCCTTCAGGAGATGAATGGATAAAGACTGTGGTACCTCCATACTACTCAGTGGCAGAGATAAACAAAATGACACAGGCAACAGCTTGGATGAATCTCAAAGGCATTATGCTGAATGAAAGAAGCCAGTGGTTAAAAACTACATGCTATACAATTCCATTAATACAACATTCTGGAAAAGGCAAAACTATAGAGATGAAGAACAGATCAGTGGCTGCTAGGGGTGAGGGGTGGGGTGGGGACTGTGTGATACAAAGTTATAGCACAAGGGAGTTTTTTGGGGGGTGATGGGACCCCTCTGTAGCCCGATTGTGGTTTCTGTCATAAATCTATACACATGTTAAAATTCATAGAACTGTACATCAAAAAAGTCAACTTAAAAAATTTTTCAAAATAAAATACAGTTTTGACTTCTCTGGCTCTCCACTGCCCTCTGGACTGGTCCAGTACCTGCTATCCTCACTGGCATGCCGTCTTGCCACTAGGCCAGGGTGCATACTGTACCCCTTGCCTGCAAACTCTCTTCTCTACACCCACCCTTTTCCCCACCCTCTCTCCCCCCTGACTTGCCTTTCAGGGGAGGCCACTCCTGGAAAGCATCCCTGAGCCAGCTCTGCCTGCATCCCGTGTGTCCTCTTGGCTGCCTGGCTCAGCCCCTCATGCAGGGTAGCGTGGCGGTGACTGGGAATATAGGTGTAGTGGGTTGATAGCATCCCCCCAGATTCATGTCCACCTGGAATCTCAGAGCATGACCTTATTTGGAAATAAGGGCCTTTGCAGTTGTGATTAGCTAATTAGATAAGGTTATTCTGGATTAGGATGGGCCCTAAACCCAATGACTGATGTCCTTATCAGAAGAGGAAAGGACACAGAGAGACATAGAGATACAGAGACACACAGAGAGGAGAACACTGTGTGCAGACAGGCAGAGATTAGCGTGATACAAGGAGTGCCAAGGATTGTGAGCATCCACAGGGAGCTAAGAGAGACGCATGGAATAGATTCTCCCTCAGAGCCTTCAGAAGGAGTCACCCCTGCTGACACCTTGATTTTGGATTCTAGCCTCCAGAACTGTGAGAGCATAGATGTGTTGTTTTAAGCAACCAGTGAATGGTACCTTCTTGCCCCAGCCACAGCAAACTAATATGAGGGCTTCCTTGAGCCTTGGATTCCCCATCTGACAGGGGGCTTCAATCCAGTGCTCTACCAGGATCCTTCCAATTCAAAGATTTCTGAGCTGAGTCTCTAGAAGTAGATCCTCCACCCATCTGTCAGTCATACTGTGGTGGCTTGAGTATTGCTATGATGCTATGATGCTGGAAGCTAGGCCTCCAGTATTTCAAAAACCAATAGGGTCACCCATGGTGGACAGGTTTCAGTGGATCTTCTAGACTAGGAAGAAAGGCCTGGAGTTCTACTTCTGAAAATTAGCCAATGAAAACCCTATGGATACGGAATATTATCTGAGACTTCAATGTGCTTACTTTGAATGCATCCTCAGGAGGGACTGACTGCCGGGGAAGGACATCATGTTTGCTAAAGTGGAGAAGCCAGTGAGGGGGATGGAAAACTTCAATGAGATGGATTGACACAGTGGCTGCAACAATGGACTCAAACATACCAGTGATCATGAAGATGGCACAGGACCAGACAATGTTTTGTTCTGTCATACATGGAGTCTCCATAAGTCAGAGACGACGTGACAGGAGCCAACAATAGCAGCAACACAAGTGGATGCTGGAACCAACCTACCTGGTTCCAAATCATGGGCCACTTCCTTACCAGCAGTGTGACCTTGGGCAGGTTGTTTGCTGTCTCTGCCTTATTCTCCTCCTCTGCAAAATGGACATCAATGATAGTACTGTCTCTTAGAGGTGCTGTAAGGATTAATCTAGATAATGCGTAAAAAGGGGTTTAACACACATCTTAGCAAACGCTTGATAAAAGTTAGCTGTAGTTATTAAAATAGCCTTAAAATCAAAAGACTTCCAAGTCCCCCACCCCAAGAGGGACATTGGGAGACACGTGCAGTTTTTAAAAAGTTCCCTGGGTAGGGTTACCAGATTTAACAAATAAAAATACTGTTTACTCAGTTAAATTTGAATTTCAGGTAAACAATGACTAACTTTTTAGTCTATACACTATTTGGAACATTATGAAAATTTATTCATTGTGCATCTGAAATTTAAATGGAACTGGGTATCCTACATTTGATCTAGTAACCCTTTTCCCGGAGACCTGAACACCCAGCCCACGTGGGGCTCTGCTCCCAACTCCATGCGTGGTGTTCAAAGGCGAACCTCCCAGTCAGAAAATAGCAAGTATCCTTTCACTGGTGGCGTAGTGGTTAAGTGCTACAGCTGCTAACCAAGAGGTTGGCAGTTCAAATCCGCCAGGCGCTCCATGGAAACTCTATGCGGTAGTTCTACTCTGTCCTGTAGGGTCACTATGAGTTGGAATCAGCTCGACAGCAATGGGTTTGGGTTTTTTTTATCCTTTCACTTGACACTGGGGGGTGCTAGAGATGGTTGGTTCACTTTCTTTGCTCCTAAATTGAAGTCTAAGAAAGCTCTAGCAGGTTGCTTGGCTTGGAACATACCTCTCGGTACTTGTGTCCAGGTCCACCCCCCAGGGGGCTCTAGGAGGAGCAGGAAGTGGGTCTAGAGTTGGCCACCTCTCTCTCCACCTCCACTTTTTTTTTAATTTTTAGAAAGGATCTTTAACTTGGTTCATAGAAACCCTGCAGAATGAGACAGTAGCACACCCTTGCGTGTTTACATATGTGTGTTTAGTTGCTGCACAGTACACTTTAGCCAATGAGCTGCCTTTCACAATTCAAAAATATACCCGTAAAAATTCATACACATCTATGGTGGGGTTACAGTCAAGCAAACATCTTTTTGCCAAGTTCTAGTTTCCCTTTGAGCCCAAAAGTCTGATTGCAAAGGCAGAACTTTACCCAGCACATTGCATGATTCACTTTATGTGCGCACTGGATGGTACTGGAGACAAGACAACAGATCTTGAACGGGTTTTCCTTCATAGCAAATCTGATATACAGCAGTGAACAACGGAAACTTGTCGATTAGTCCCTTCTTCTTGAGGATGCGGTACACTTCAGCAGAAGTCTGAGGTCCTTGGAGTTTCTGCCCATCCAGCATCTCTCTCTCTAATTCTTCAATGGTCTTTCCAGTCCTGACAAACGCCTCAGCCACCTTGCGGTTCCGGCCTCCATAGCAGGTGGTGATCAGGTCAGCCACCCCACAGCTCTCTAGGAAGGTGGCTGTGGACACCTGGCCCTTGCAGAAGATCCTGGCAAATGAGATCATCTCCACGAGTCCGAGGCGGATGACTGCAGCTTTGGTGTTGTCTCCGTAGCGCAGACCATCACAGAGCCCGGCTCCCACAGCTACGATGTTCTTAAGAGCACCGCAAAGTTCAACAGTATCTGCATCATCAACCACTGTAATCAGGAAATTTGGAGTCTGCAGAAGTTCTTTGAAGAGAAGGCCATTCTTCATTTCTTTGCTGCCAATGGTGGTCTCACAGAACTCATCTGCGGCCACATCGTTGGCAGTATTGGCTCCCATGAGCACACTGATGTCAATGCCCACCTTCTCTCGAATGATGTCGGAAATGAGTTTCAGCCCCTCAGGGCCCTCATCTATCCCCTTGATGAGGCTGATTCCTAGTGTTTTCTTGGGCACCCTCCCAGTGATCTCATCACAGATTCTATGAATGAACTGGTGAGGAATGACAAACACCAGCAGGTCTGCGTCCTGCACGGCCTCGTTGAGATTTGAAACTGCAACCACATTGTCTGGCAGCTTGTGTCCAGGGAGATATTTTACATTTTCATGGTCATTGTTTATGATGTCTGTCAGTTTTCTCCCATTAACCGTTTCTTCAAAGACCCACATCTTGACCGTGGAGGCAAACTTCTGAAGTTTCTTGACATTATTACCAATTATTTTTGCAACAGCTGAACCCCAGTTCCCCGAGCCCAGGATGCACACTTTGAGGGGTGTTGCTGCCATGGCCAGGCCAGAATACAGTAGCCCTGGCTGTGCTGCTCCGGCCAGCTGCCAGCCTCTGCCCCTCCACCTTCACTTCTTGGGAGGCTAGTCCAGCCACTTGCTCCCCAAGCCTGGCCCCTGCATTGATGTCACAGCCCTATTCTGATATCACAGCCCAGGGCTGGGAGTCACCCCAGGCAGCCCAAGTTCTGCTTTCAGTGCAACTAAGACAGCGGGTGAGCAAAGAGGGAGGGGAGCAGGGAGGCTGGTGGCCCTAGGGTCCAACCCTAAAGAACATCTGGGCAGCCTGCCATCCTATTGCTCCAAAATGAAAATCCTCTAAAAGGTAGGCCTTAAGGTTTTCCTCCTGTCCCTGTGTGTTGGCCATGGTCCCCGGGGGTGGAAACAATCTCCAATAAGCTGGAGTTGTTCTGCTTTGTAAACAGCTCTCAGAAATCCTTTGTTCTTTGATGCACAAGTGGTAGGGAAACGGTGGTCTCTCTTTGGTCCACTTAACAATCCTCTCTTCCCATTTTAAGATGTCCTCATGGCTTCCTGAGTGTGGTGTCTCTTGCTTATTCCTTAGCGCTTGGAGAATGCCTGCAGGTCCCCATCCAGGGTGGGGTCCTCTGCGGCCACCGCCTCTGTGTCTTCACTCCCTAAGAGTCATGCTCATCTCAGGACAAAGGGAAAACATACTGCGCTCAGATTACTAATCCCCAGACCCCTCAGTCTCAAGGAGGAAGGCTTCATCCTCCTTGCTGGTTGGAAGGGTAATTAGGCCTCTTGTGAGCTCATTAAGTTCGTAATCTATTGACTGGCATGGCTTAAGCAACACAATAAAAAGGGGATTGGAATAACGTCTCTCCAACTTTGGTAGACATGAAGTCCCCTGGCGAGGGAGGAGGTATGTGTGTGAAATCTGCAAATTCTTAAAGGAGACCACTGAGATTTTGGTTCAATGGTAGGATGGCACCAGGAATCCACATTTTAAATAAGCATTCTGTGCAGCACTCGTTTCAGCCCTCTCATCTCACTTCCAGAAATCTGGGTCCACTCTTTCAAACACCCCGGGTTACTTGCCGCTGCTGCTGGCTTTCTCCTCACCACCCCCCGCCCCCATTTCCAATTCCACATATTTTCCATGGAATAGGGACTTAAGTGTTGTGCAGTGTGACTCCCATGTATTTATTTAATGTGCTGGATCCAGAAAGACAGAGGGGAGGATGTAGGGCCCTCCTGTTCATCAGGTGCATTCTTCTTCCAGTTCTTGGCCATGTCTTCTAGGTACAGCTCTTTCACTATTTTAAAAGATGTATCGTGTTTGTACTGGGAGTGCTGCTTCACTCAACAGACTCTTCACGCTCCTCACCTGAACTGAGAGAGTGGGAATATAGGTATGAATTGTTGGTCATTGAAAGTGATAGCAATGACGGGTGTTGCTTACGGAACGGATTGGCTCTATCTCTTTGGTGGCCCCAGAATGAACATTTGATAGTATGCAGGAAGGCAGCCATTGTCTGATGATGGGCCAACAGCTCAAGGTGGGTATTCCCTCCTCACTTTGGCTGTGAATTTAGGCTTTCAAGAGAATGCTACCCAGCCTTTTGGATAAGTAAGTGTGTCTATGCACAGTTTGGAAGGAAAGTCAAATTTTACTAAGTCACCATCCTACCTGTGTACCCTTCAGATTTAAGTAATGTCCAGCGTCCAAGTGTTCAGGCTTGGAGCCCTGAGTAGCATCCAGCACTTCCCCCTCCACACACCTGGTCCAGGATGGAGGCAGGACATGCCCTGGTTCTTGATCTTTTGTTCTCAGGTTTTCGAGATGGAGAGTTTGACCTCATTCGGACCCTCTGAAATGCGGTTGGGTCAGCCTCCCTTTCCTTCAAACTCTTCTCTGCCCTGACTCACACCTGAGATGGTCACCCCGTAAGACTGAGGAAGGAGCAGGGGAGTTAAGATTTCCCTCAGTGTTGACAGAAAGCTGGACTTGTTCCATCCCATGAGGCCAAGGGAGGGGAGCCCCTGGCTGCCCACTCTGGCTTTTTGGGAGAGAAGAACCAGTGCCCAGTTTGAGAAATAAGCTTGGGGATTCTGGTAGAGGAGCACAGGACTCTGCAGGTTGCAGACAGACCCACATCCCAAGAGCTCTTTGTAGGCGGGCCCAGAGCTCACTGACTTTGTGGCCTCAGGAGCACCTCACATACAGTTGCTGCCCAGTAAACATGTGTTGTTGAAAGAGGTGCAAGTAAAAGCCTCAGGTAGAACAGTTGGACTCAGGGATGCTGAAAAACCTCTGGAATGGGATTTAAAAACTTTGTTGTTATGGACCATTCCCAACAAACAGAAGTAGAGGGAAGAGTCTCAGTGCCTCCGTGTACTTTCCAGTGGCCAGCAATTACCAACTCACAACAAATCTTGTTTCCCTGCTGCCATCCTCTTCCCCAGATCATACCGTTTTGAAGCAAATTGCAGACATCATATACATTCTATTCATAAAGATTTCAGGGGGCATCTCTAAAAGATAAGGATTTAAAAAAAAATAACCAAAGTTCATTATCACATGTAAAAAATTAACAGTGAATTGGAAGGAGGCTTATTTAGAGGAGCCCAGACTCTCCCTGGTGTTGTAGAGAGCGTGAGGGGAAGTAGGACAGGGAATCCAGGGGGGTACAGAAGAGGGTGCACATCCTCCCAGCAGAGAACGCTGAGATTTACTCAGAGACTGAAGACACACATACACACACACACACAAAACCATCGAGTCAGGTCTGATTCGTGGCACCCTCGTGTATCAGAGTAGAGCTGTGCTCCATAGGGTTTTCAATGACTGATTTTTTTGGGCAGTAGATCTTCAGGCCTTTCTTCAGAGATGTCTCTGGGGGCACTCACATCTCCAACTTTTCGTTTAGTAGCTGAGCCTGTCGGCCATCTGTACCACCCAGGGCTTCCTGAAGACACTGAAGACGAAGATATTGTCCTCAGCTGGGACAGACTCCTGGCCTTTCCCAAAGAAGGGGGGTTTGGCATGGACTAGGGATCATGGGACACTGGAAGGATAGAGTCTTCTGATGGCTTGGCCTTGGCAAGGGGTGCTGCTGAGTCAAGGGTAGGGGCATGAGTGAGGGCATGTGCTGGCCTGGGCGCAGAGCCAGGCAGTTCTCAATTACCCATATCAACAAAGGGAAGAGCCACCAGAAAATCCTTTAGAAAAAGCAGTTGTATTTTGTCCTGTAGGAGATATTAACGATTTGGATTTCCATGTGATCCTGTGACCCATACAGATGGCAGTGGTTTACCCCCAGGCACTCTTCTAAATCAGTGCCAGGCCAAAGAGACTCAGGGCAAAGGTCCCCAGTGAGTTCAGTGGTACATGCAGAATTCTAGAGCAATTGAAGTTGAGTTTTCAGAGAAACTGACTTTCAGATGTTAGCCTGCTTGTGGGTCCCTGGGCGTGCGCCCCCAGCTCTGACGCAGGGGCAGCCATGGGCACTAAATTCACAGAGGGCCCAGTGCCAGGCTGGAGCTGCAACATCCTGTAAACGAGATGAGCAGGGCTGTGACATTTTCTTGGTTACCTCCTGCAAGGGTACTTCACTTTGGCAGTATGAGTTTTGCCTTGGAGATAAACTTTCAAAGATCAAGGCTAAGTATTGTAATCTGTAGAACTGGAGTGTTGGGCTCTGTTGGGCCCCGTGGGTGAGGCTTAGGTGTGGGAGGTGTGAGTGGGGTGGCTTAGCAGAAGAGACATGAAATCTGGGATCCCAGCTTTGCTCTTGAGCCACTTTGACTTCAAACAAGGCCCTCAGCCTCTCTAAGCCTCTATTTCTGTACTCATCAATAGGGGGAGAATAATGCCTATATCAAGAAGTTGTGAGGACAAACACTAATTGTAGTTAATTGCTATTGAGTCGGTTCTGATTCATGGAGACCTTAGGTATAACAGAATTAAAATGTTGCCTGGTCTTGTGCCATCTTCCTTATTGTTAGTATGCTTGAGTCCATTGTTGTGGTTATAATAATAACAAACTACAAGACTCTAGAGGGAACCACATGGCACAGCTCACAAATGTCAGGCATCACTACCAGCATCCCTGGCTCCTAGGGGCTGATCCCAGGTGAAAACTGATCAGTGTGTGATTGTCCTACAGTTGTCTCTTGCATAGGGATCCCTCCTAAGTGGTTGAAAGCACCTGTATAGGGAGGAACCTGTTTTCTAATTTTTTGAAGGTTTTCTTTTAAAAAACAAAACAAAACAACCCATCGCTGTTGATTCCCACTCATAGAGATTTTATAAAGTTTTCTACTCAGAGTTAGTTAATGGCAGGGAACAAATACCCACTCAAATGGACTTAAGAAAAAAGGAGGGGGTTATGGGAGGTGGGGCGGCGGGGTGGTGGGGCGCAGAAAATACTGTCCTGGAGGGACAGGACCTGTCGGCAACTGCTCTCGCCCTCTCCCTCTCTCTCTCTCTGTCTGCTGTCTGTCTCATTTCTGGTTCTCTCTAAATGTCCCCTACATTTCCTCTGTTCCCCTGTAGACTGGGTTTGACTGCCCCTCCTGGTCTCTTCTTCCACAGCTTGGCTCCATGGCTAGGCCCGCCCTGCCCTGGCTCTGCTGGGCCTCATAGCTGCCTTCTCTGTGCCCCAGGACCATACCTGGGGTGAAGGGCTCAGCTCTGCTTGGAGCAGGTCCCCAGCCCTGATTGGATCAAGTGTGGCCAAAGCAGGGCAGCATATTGCCCAAGGACTTACTGATTGTGTTTAACGAGGGAGTGGTAAATTCTGCCTGCTCTCCTCGAAATTTCTTAAACCTAGCCTCTTCCAGAGAGCTTTCCCTGACCACTCCAGTGGTGTACAGTGGTCCCCACTGCCACTATACTACTACAGTGAGCTGGAATAGAAAGAGGAGAAGAGGGCAGGCGGCAGCAGTACAGGCTCAGCATGCTCCAAGTCTGTCCCTCGCCTGTTCCCAGCCCTTGCCAGGGAACTGTGGTGAGCTGGATAGGTCAGTCCCTCCTAGGGAGGCAGGGCAGGCCGGAAGGCAGGCGGGCATGACAACTGCAGATTGTGGAAGAGAAGTGTTGGGGGAACAAGACAAGTCTCCTGGAGGCAGGGACAGGAGGCATGGCAGAGGTGGAAGTGACTAGAGGCCCCTCACAGCAGGCTGGGTTGCCAGGGACAGGGACACAGGAGAGGGCTGATCCCAGATGGAAATGGCACTTGGGAACACGGTAACTACACTGTTCATGTGTTCACCTGGGCATGGTGGCACTGGCAGCCCAAGACCCTGGAGTGATTCCAGGGCCTTGGGCTGGTGTGAGTTGTACTCCTCTGGAGGGGCTGTTGGCCCAAGGGAGTACCGGTGGGTGGGTACGGCCTCCAGCTGTCTGGTTGTGAAGGGCTGGCTTCTTCTGGTGAGAGCTGGAGTAGTGGAGCTAGGCCTCCAGGCTGCCACAGGGGAGAGCCAGGCCAATGGGAGTGCCTCTGAGCAGGCTGTGTCCAGGTTTGGGAGAGGGGAGGTAGCTTCCTGGCCTCCCATGGCTCTCTATGGAGGGAGAAAACACTGTTAGTGTTTCCTGCAGGGCCAGGATGGAGGCTAGTGGTTGGGATTCAGGTGGGCGAGTTCTGGCTTTAGATGACTGAGTGGGGGTTTTCCTTTCTTGAAGAACCCCCCTTACATTTTTCTTTGGAAGACAGTAGGAAACACTAGACCTTCAGTGTGGAAGCAGCCTCTCCTGAGGAATGGGATTTTTCATTTTAATTAGGCTCTTGAGTCATGGCCCCAGGCCTTTCTTAGGAAGAGTAGTGGTTACAAATGAGCCCATCTTTATTCATCTCTGTTCATCACCAGAAGTAGGGAAGCCAGACTGGCCTGTGGGACGTCTTGTCACCAAGCAGGTGGCTCTTTACGGAGCACACCTGTTCAGAGACATTTTATGAACTCAGCCAGAAGTGCTACCTTCAGCGCCTGGCAGTGGAAGCCCAGAGTCCACATGTCTTGATGCGGCCATTCTGGTAGCAGCCTGTCCAGCTCCAGTGAGCCTGTGGCAGGTCAGGCCTGGCTTTGAGGCCCATTTGCGGTCCACCTTTTCCTCTCCTCCACTGAGGGATGTTCTCAGTTGCCTTTGCCTCTCTGGGCCTCAGGTTCTTCATCTGCTGAAGGGAGGTGATAAGTATCTCCAGGGCTATTAGAAAGCCGGCGAGTGCATGGAGTGTCACGCTCACAGGATAGGCTATTATATCATAGCATTCTTCTCTCGGACTCTCACCTCACTCCCTAGGAGAACTCTCCTGCCTCTCCTGCATCAGAGCGGGGATCATTACTAACTGGCACCATCCAGTGCCCAGTGCCTTGCTGCTCTTAGAATAGATGCACGGGAACTGCTTGTTGAGGGGAAGGAGGGAGAGTTGGTAGGAGGGAGGGAGAATGAATAAATGAATTAGTGTGAGAAGTGGGCGTCTGGTGTTTTGGCCAGGCACAGTGGGTCCTTGGTTCCATCCATTCTGGGTGCAGAGCCTCTGACCATTCAGGTAAGTTGCCTTAGGGGCCTTCACAGAGCCAGATTAGAGAGTCCCCCGGAAGGGCATCACGGGGAGTATGGGGGGCCGGGAGGAGTGCCAAGATGACTCTAGGGAGCTAAGCTGGAGAGACTGTGGTGGCAGCAGCAGTGTCCTTGGCAATGGGCAGTCAGAGTGGGTACCGTGCTTAGCCCTCCAGCCACTGCCTTGGTGAGAAATGCAGTGGGGGCTGGAGACACGTGGCTGGGAGTGGTAATGAAGATGTGTGTAAGTTTCCCACTTACACAGCATCTGTGTGTAATGGTGGCTGGCCTAAGTCCCCACCAGCAGGGTCCCTGACCACCAGTGAGAGGCGGCTCGTCCGAGAGGGAAGAAAGAATGGGAAGCTTGGACTCCCTGGTAGGATTTGGGTCCTGCCATGGCTACTTAGCTGTGGCACGTGGGCAGGCCCACCAGCTCCTCAAAGCCTTAGCATGCACATTTCTGAAACAGGGACAGTGCCAGTCCTGGCCGAGCTGATGTCAGAGGGTGGCCGTGAGGCTGTATGACTGTGAGCAGGAGAAAGTGTTTCCTGGGGTCACTGTTGGGTCACATCTGTGGGGGTGACCAGCAGTAAAGCTGAGTCATCCTCAGTCCCTCTGTGGAGTGATGGCCATCGTAGAGAGGATTATCACTGGAATGAGTGCCCAGACTCCAGGCTAGCCAGATGCGTTTGCTAAGAATGGACCATTACCCAGTCCCCTTCAGTCAGAGCTCAACCTCTGGGCTTACGGTGAGGGAAGTGTCTTGAAATGCTTCTGCCTTTTAAGAAAAAAGCTTTATTGTTTTGTAAATAACACTCAGTGGAAAAAGAAAAGTGCAAACCATACAGAAAAGTTCATGAAAGGGAGAAAAATCTGCTCAAATCTCCTGACCCAGAAATAACCACTGTTATATCTTTATTGACTAGCATTCAAGGTATTTGTTTATACATATACATGCAGTTACACCTAGGTATATAATTTCACATAAAGAGGAAAATTCCCAATATTTGGTTTTGTAACTGACTTACTAAACTCAGCAATATGTTGTAGACATAACATGCCAATAAATATACATCAGTATCATGTAACATGTAACACACACGCACACATTCACGTATAGGTTCCCATGTTCTCATCACTCAGCTTTCGGCAATTATCAGTTTACATTCAATCTTATTTCATCTCAGCTCCACCTTCTGTTCCCCCCATCAGTTATTTTTTATTGTGGTAAAATATGCATAACATAAAATTTCTCTTTAGTGACATTTAAGACACCAAAACCAAGCTTACTGCCCTTGAGTTGATTCCGACTCATAGCAACCCTACAGAACAGAGTAGGACTGCCCCTCAGGGTTTCCAAGGCTGTAAATCTTTATGGAAGCAGACTGCCACATCTTTCTCCCCCAGAGCGGCTGGTGGGTTCAAGCCACCAACCTTTCAGTTAGCAGCTCAGCACTTAAGTGCTTTGCCACCAGGGCTCCTCTCCTCATCCCAGTCCATGGCAACCACTGATCTATTCCCCCTCCCCACCATTATTTTTAAATAAGCTCCACTTGGAAACATTTCAATGTATCTTTAAAAAACAAAGACTCTTTTAAAAGTGCAACTTCAAGACCACTATCATACCTGAAATAATTCTTTGTTATATAATACCCCATTGACCAGGTATGGCATAGTTTGTGTAAACACTTTGAACCATTCCAATTGTTTGCAGTTCTTATCTATTATTAAAGAAACACTAGGACAAGCATTTTTGTGCTCACATTTTTTCTTTCTTTCTTGCACTGGTGCGCTAATTTCCTAAGGGTAAATTCCTAGACGAGGGATTACCGGATCAAATGCATGCTTTGAATTCTGAAACTGTTGCTGAGTTACCCTCCATAAAGATTACACTCCCATTAGCAGAAAATGTGTGGCTCGGTTAAAAGAAAGTACTACTTGGAAATATTTGTCATTTGGTCCTTCGTGGCAGCCATGTGAAAGTGCCGCTGGTCCTCCACGTGGACGGAAATGCCCAGTCACACCAGAATCAGGGTCTCCCAGCTGCAGCTGAAGCTCAAGGCCTTGATTAATAACCAAATGTAGGAGAAAAATGCCATAGTGCCCACAGTGACAGCCCCCATGGCCCTCCCAAGGGCAGCTGGAGAGAGTGATGGTGCAGCCTCAGAGAACAGGAAGAAAGAAGTCCCAGTTAGTGAGCTGGGCTGGTTTACAGAAGTGCTTATCAGTCTGGAGGCCGGGGAAGCTGGTGGGAAGAAACAGATAGTGTGTCTTTTGGAGGAGAGGGGGTAAGAGGCAACTGGTGAGAAAAATTGTCTTCCGATACTCACTTAAACTTGATTTCCTGTGCTATTAAAAATAATAGAGTAACATTACAGAAAATTTAAAAGACAAAATGGAAACATAGCTATGATCCTAGCCACCACCATTCTTTTAGAGTCCCTCTTCCTGCACAAACCCAAACAGAGCTGTATTGGAGAGACCGTCAGTGCACTCTCCTTTCACTCAGCACCCCAGCACCGGCATCCGGGGCTTGCTGCGGACTCTGTGGCTGTCATTTTTTATGTCTGCCTACTGTTGGGAGGCAGTGGTGGTTCAGTGGTAGAATTCGCACCTTCCGTGCAGGAGACCCAGGTTCGATCTCCAGCCAGCGTACCTCGTGTGCAGCCGCCACCGATCTGTCAGTGGAGCTTGCGTGTTGCCATGATGCTGAGCAGGTTTCAGCAGAGCTTCCAGACTAAGACAGACTAGAAAGAAAGGCCCGGTGATCTACTTCTGAAAATCAGCCAGCGAAAACCCTGTGGATCACAGTGGTTCAATCCGCAACTGATTTTGGAAATGACGCAGGCAGCGTTTAGTTCCGTTGTGCAATGGGGTCCCATGAGTCGGGGGCCCAACTCTACACCAGCTAACAACAACAACAACAACGACAAATGTTCTTTCGAAAGCCAGGCCCCAGTTTTTTTACCCTGCTGTCCTGAAGTTGGAAACCCTGGCGGCGTAGTGGTTAAGTGCTACGGCTGCTAACCAAAGGGTTGGCAGTTCAAATCCGCCAGGCGCTCCTTGGAAACTCTATGGGGCAGTTCTACTTTGTCCTATAGGGTCGCTGTGAGTCGCAATCAACTTGACGGCACTGGGTTTTTTCGTTTGGTCCTGCAGTTGGACACTGGTATAGCTTCTCCTTATGACCTGGTGTAAAAATAATGCAGGCTGATCCTGTCCGTGCTTATAGCTCCTCTCTTCCTCCGTAATACATTCTCTAAGAAAAATCTTACTGAGTCGGGAGTGTGAATGGAATTGGGGCCCTCGATTCTACCTACCATTCTCTAACCTAGCTTTTTTCAAAAAAGGGGGTGACTATCCCCCAGGAGAGCACAAGATCATATACTGCAGCATGAGGAAACATTACAACTTCTGTTCAAACTTATTTAATTTTATCTTTTTTTACCTTATTTATTTAGAGTGGATTTAGGATTACAGAAAAACTGGGCAGAAGGTGCAGAGGGTTCCAGTATACCCCTTCCCAGCTCTGTACGCTGTTTCTCCTACTACTATTAACACCTTGCGTTGGTGGTGCATTGGTTACAATTGATAAACCAACTTTGATACATTATTAGTAACTGAAGTCCCTAGTTAACATTAGGGTTCACTGTGTTATCCAGTCTTAAGATTTTTGAAAAATGCATCAATGTCTTGTGTCCACCATGTATCTTTAATTGTAGTTTTTGTGTATGTTCAGTAATATGCATAAAGCCTAGGTGGAGTAGTATATGCATATAATCTGTAATTATTCATATATTGGGGGGTACATGAGCAAACTTCTTTTTCGATGGAGTACATTATCGTAACAGCTTGGAGGTCTGGTTAGTGGGCTCTTAGAGTGCCGATACCACCTTCTATTCACTCTGTATTCCCACCACTGGGCACAGTGCTTGCAACAGAGTGGTGTTTCCCAGATGCCTGGCAAAGGCTTCCAAGCACTGCCACCTCGCCCACTCCTGCACAGGTGGATGTCAGCACACACCAGAGCCAGCCCCCTCTGGCACTTCCTCAGTTGCATTGTTGCTGCTGGAGCTAAATGGGAATCCTGCCCTTCCCAGGGAAAGCCCCAGGAAGAAGGGAAGTCCTTTTTTTTTTTTTTTTAAGTATCCCTAGTTCCTTTTCAGAATGAAGTAGAAATAGAGCTGAAGGGCCAAAGGAGGGGCTCATTTTCATGCTTGGGTTTTGAGGACTCAAGGTGGAAGAGTCCATGGCCCCTTCCAGGCTGGGGTTCTCTACTTTGGAGAGCTGCTGGTCCTGCCCGGCTTCCCTACCCCCCCAGCAACCCCACAGTCCCTGCCCTTAGCCCTCTGCTCCTTCTCTTTCCCACATCCCCTTCCGGTGCTCCTGATACATGGAAATCCATCCTGTCCCTGCCTTTCAGGCTTGCTGCTTGCCCTACCGTGTTCCTTTGCTCATCTTTTTTATTCCTAGATTTGTATTCTGCCTGTGACAGTCAGATCCTCATTCAATACAAAGCAAAAACACATTGTCTATTTGTAGTCAATTTAGAGCCAAATTAAGATGCTAGAATTGAATGATCATTCAGGCTGAGCATTCAATCCTTCAGGGACTCACAGCCCCCAGTGAGCAGAAAGGCAGTGTTTAGTGTTATTTAAAAACTGGAAGCCAACAGATATGTCTTCTGGATCCCAGGGCAAATGCTTTTGCTGTAAACATGCGACCATGCTCTGTCTCCTCTCAGAACACAGCAAAGTAATTATTCAGCAGCAGGTCCTGGGGGAAAAGCTCAGCCACCAGTAGCACAGCTGCTGAAGAACTGTCATCAGCGATTTTCACTCGACCCTATTATGTGCAGGTCTCTGGATGGTGCAAGCGGTTTGCTATTAGCTGCTAGCGTAAAGGTTGGCAGTTCAAACCGTACAATTGTGCCACTGAAGAAAGGCCTGGCAATCTGCTTCAGTAAAGATTACAGCCAAGGAAACCCTATGGAGCAGTTGTATTCTGTCACACATGGGGTCACCGTGAGTTGGAATCGACTGGATGGCAGCAGGTTTGGTATCATGTGTACAATCTCAACACTGGTGAGGTGGGTGCAAATGCCACCCGAGTGGGACTCGCATTTTTCACATTCTGCTGTAATGCATCCATGTTGCTAAAGTGTCATTAAGCTCAATCCCCTTGACGTTTTCAGACCTGACTTCTGTCATCTCACCTGGTTTTAAGCAACTCAAAAGTAAATGCCACGTACTAATCTTATTTCCCTATTAAAATATGTCCTTTATCCTCCTAATGGAGACACACATAGTAGAGTAAGGCTTAGGATGAAAGCAGCAGCCCTGTGCTCCTTCCCCACCACCCCTCCCTGTACTGCTCCCATGGCAGCCATGTCTGCCTTTGGTTATCCTGCCGGCTCCCACACAAGCCTAATCATCTGTCCTTTGGCTCAGGCCGGAACTTGTGTTCTGGGTGTGGAGAAACCAGTGCAGGAGTCAGGGAGCAAGCCCAGCAGCACACCACCATCCCTCTCCATGGAGCCTGCACTCCCCAGCCATGCAAAAATGACCCTGAAGTGTGTTGAAGCATTTTGTCCTCTGGTTCCTTGGAGGGAAGGAGACCCAACTGGAGGATTTTACCCCATCTGCTT
Organism: Loxodonta africana; assembly: GCF_030014295.1. Classification (NCBI taxonomy): domain Eukaryota; kingdom Metazoa; phylum Chordata; class Mammalia; order Proboscidea; family Elephantidae; genus Loxodonta; species Loxodonta africana. The sequence continues at coordinate 25,421,830 of NC_087360.1, read as the reverse complement.
TTCCTGCGACCAGGTGTTGACATTGACTGTGAGTGGTGCCGGGCTCTGTGAGAGACTCTTCCCAGGCGTGGGGTATCGGTTCTGAGTGGCATAGTCCTGCTGAGGGGGATGGGTGTGATTCTCACTTACAGAGTGGGATGCTGGGCGTGGCTCACTGTTAGGAAGTGGTGATGCTTTGATCAACCAACCGCTTTGATCAACGCCTGTCTCCTCAGCTAGACTGTAGGCTCCAAGAAGACAGGGAGTGTCTCTTGTGGTCACCGTGTGAGCCCAGAGCCGAGCACAGGGCCAGGCACCCAGGAGGTGCTTGCGAGATGTCTGTGCACTGGATGCATGGTGGCACCAAATCTCTGGCACAGGTTTTTGCAGCTTCAGCTCTATGCCTTCTGCATTCTCTAGAGGAGAATGTAGCGAAGGGCGGCAGCAAGGAAGAATTATTTTTATTATTTGCTGGTGGCACAAATAGTTAAGCACTCAGCTGCTAATTGAAAGATTGAAGGTTCGAGCCCGCCCAGAGGTGCCTCAGAAGAAAGGCCTGGCGATCTACTTCAGAAAAATCAGCCATTGAAAACCCTGTGGAGCACAGTTCTACTCTGACACATGTGCAGTCTCCAGGGGTTGGAACTGACTCCACAGTAACTGTTGTGTGTTTGTGTGTGTTGTGTCTGTGTGTGTTTCACCATTGGTGGAAGGGCGGATGTGCTCAGAAGCCAGCCCTGGAACCTTCTGGGCTGTAGCTTGAAAGAGTTAATGCAGCTTCCCAAAAGCCCAGGTGTTCTCTGCTGTCTTAGAATAGCAGCCGTTTTATTACATGGACCCTCGAGGGGAGGAAATAAAGCATGTGAGCTGGACTTTCATTAGCTGTCGCGCTGGCGTCCTTGTGACTAGAAGCAGCTCCAGGAGGGGATTTGTGATCCGGAATTGAATCTTGTCAGGATAACATATCTGCCTGGTACGCAAAAGTGGTACCAGTTAGGGTGGAGAGTCTAGGGAACAGAAACGGTGGCCCTGGGTGGACCACGCACAGAGCCAGCTTTCAGCAGTTGGGTCGGTGGGGAGGTCCAACCACAGGAAGGTGCCAGTCGTCAGTCCTTGTCATCTTGGAGGGCTTGCAGTGGCTGTTGGAGGCTGGAGGGTGTGTAGAGCACAGGGTTTCTTGATGGACAACCACTCTTTTGTCTTCAATATATGTCTTCTTTCTTTAAAAATTTTTTATTTAGGTATAATTGGCATGCAGTGAACTGCCCATACTGAAATTGTTCAGTCTGATAAGTTTTGACATAAGTATATACCTGTGAAACCATCACCATCTCAGGACAACTTTTCTGAGTGGTTAACACAGGTTTTCTTGGTCAACAACTACTCGTTTCGCTTTCTTTAAATGAACGCCATTTGTTTTCTCAGACATTATTGTTAGTTGCTTTCAAGTCAACTCCAACTCATGGTGACATGTTGCTCGTCCTGCACCACACTCATGATCATTGTAATGTTTGAGTCCATTATTGCAGCTATTGTGCCCAGGTAGTATTTTGAGTGCCTTCCAACCTATGGGGCTCATCTTCAGCACCATATCCGACAATATTCTGTAGTGATTTGTAGAGTTTTCATTGGCCTATTTTAGGAAGTAGAGTTCCAGGCCTTTCTTCCTAGTCTGTCTTAGTCTGTCAGCCCCACTGAAACCTGTCCACAATGGGTGAGTACCAGTGGTATAGCTTCCAACATCATAGCAACACACAAGCCACCACAATAGGACGAACTGGCAGGTGGGTGCTGGTCTCAGACATCCCAGTGTTTTACGTTCCCACTTTGCTTCAAAAAGCAGGGAGCCTGTGCACACTCAGCACTGCTCACTGGTGCCCGGGGAAATCCAGTGGAGGCAGCTCACGGCACGCACAGGTTCTTGCTTCTCCCTGTTCTGCCTGTTTGCATTCTCCTGGGACATGAAATATCACATCTCAGAGGCAGTGAGGCTTGTTCAGAAAGCATATTTCCATTTAAAGGTAGATGAGTACTCTCCAATATTGGTAATACTGTTGTTCCCCAAATCTGGCTAATGATGTGAAATCCTTGCCTTTGGGAATGTTTGCATCAGAATGCAATTTATGGATATTTCTTATTTTGGAAATAGAAAAACTATGACATTTTGATGCAAAATTTGCCTTTTCTCAACCTAGTGGTCCTCACCAACATAGTCTCCTCGCCACCGCTCCCCAGGCTTCCCCATGCAATGCCTGATCAGGTAAGCCAGGCAGGTGATGGAGAGGAGAGCTTGGGTCTCAGAAAGATCCACATGTAATTACATGGGACTGGGTTAATTGAAAGTTATCTTCAGCATGTGAGTATCTGAAAATGATTGCTTCCTTCCATGAAAAGGTCAGAAGCAGGGCAGAGTCTTCAAAATTGGAATACAGTCACGGCAGTCAGTCCTGAGTGGGTAGTCTCAGCTGAGTCAGGACGGTCTGCTGTAGGTGAAAATCCTTGCTTTAATCCTTAAGACCAGCATAGAGTTTCCAGAAATAGATTTATGTGTTCAAGGGAATTCAGTTAATGATAAAGGGGTCATTCAAATCACTTGGGAAAGAATGGACCCTTCAACAAGTGTGTTTTCTTATAAGCTCATCTGCTGCCATCTTGTCAATTCTGACTCACAGCGACCCTATAGGATAGAACTTCCCCATACAGTTTTTTGTTTCTAAGGTGTGTCTCTTGTAGACAGCATAATGATGGATCCTGTTTTTTTATCCACTCTGTCACTCTCTGTCTCTTTCTGGGTGCATTTAGGCCATTTACATTCAGTGTAATTATTGATGAACCAAAAAACCCAGTGCCGTCAATTCTGAATAATAGTGACTCTATAGGACAAAATAGAACTGCCCCGTAGGGTTTCCAAGAGCTCCTGGTGGATTCAAATTTTCGGGCCTTTTGGTTAGCAGCCGGACTCTTAACCACTATGGCACCAGGATTTCCATAATTAGTGATAGGTATGAGTTTATTACTGTCATTTTGTAGTGCTTTTTTTTTTGTGTGTGTGTGTGGTGGTGATGTTTTCTTTGTTTTTCTTCCTCTCCTATGCTGAATTCCCTTTGTTTGTGGATTTTTTTTCCATTTATTTTGTTTTTGTAGATTTTGTGTTTACTGAGACATTAGGTTTTTCTTCTTTATTTTGTAGAGTAGGTTTGTTAACTTCCTTTGTGGGTACCTTGAAATTTACCCTTTTCTTTCTAAGTTTGAACCAGTCTTTTATTACTTGGTATCCCCTTGACTTCCTCTCCATTTGAACACCCTATACCTACACCATTTATTCCCTGTTTTATTGTTCTGATGTTGTTGTCATTTACAGATTAACCTCTCTGGTTCCCTGTTGTAAATCTTTTAGTTTTGATTTGTCCTTGAGAGTTCACTACGTAGATTGGTATCTGGCTGATGTAGTCTTGTGTCCTCGATTCAGGCTATCATATGGTGTTGTTTGTTCTCTAACCAAAGGACTCCCATTAATAATTCTTGTAAGTTTGGTTTGGTTTTTACATATTCTTTTAATTTCTGTTTATCTGAAAATGTCCTAATTTTACCATCATATTTGAACTAGAGTTTTGCAGGATATATTATTCTTGGTTTATAATTTTTTTCTTTCAAGTTTTTATATATGCCATCTCGTTGCCTTCTTGCCTGCATGGTTTCTACCAAGTAATCAGAGCTTAGTCTTATTGTTTCCCCTCTGTATGTGCTTTTCTTTTTCTCGAGCTGCTCTCAAGATTCTTTCTTTGTCTTTGGTTTTAGCGAGTGTGATTATGATATACTTTGGTGATTTTCTTTTGGGATCTATCCCACATGGGGTTCGTTGAGCTTCTTGGATGGTCAGCTTTCCATCTTTCATGAAATTAGGAAAGTTTTCTTTCAGCAGTTCTTCAATGATCCTCTCTGTGTATTTCATTTTCTCCTGCTGTTCTAGAACTCTGATCACTTGAAAATTTTTCCTTTTCATTGTATCGTTGTTCTCAGGGTTTCTTCATTTTTCTTTGTTCTTTTCTCCGATTTTTCCTCAAAGTGGCATCCAAGTATTTGTCTTCAATTTTGCTGATCCCATCTTGCATTGTTTCAAACCTTCTATGATGCTGTCCATTTCTGAAATCTTGTTATTTAACTTTTGGATTTCTAATTGCTATTTTTGTATGATCTGTAGTTGTGAGTTTATTTTGACATTTTGTTCCTGTATTATTTTCCTGAATTCTTCCATTGATTTGTCTGTCTTTTCCATGATTTTGTCTATTTTTTCAACTCTTGGATAGCTGTGAATATGAGAGATTTGAATTCCCTGTCAAGTAGTTCCAGTGCCTTTTCTTCTACTGGAAGGTCATCTGGTGTTTTATTTTGGATGCTTCCTGGAACCACCCTGTCCTGTTTTTTCTTTTAAATGTTTTAATATTGTCTGCTGTCTTCTGGACATTCAGGAATTATTTTCTTTATTGATTGTAGATTTGTTTGTTTTGTTTTTGTTTTTTTGTTTTATTTGGTTATGTCTGAGCAGGCGGAGTAGACATTCTTTGTTGTTTGCTCACCTGTGGGCATGATACTTCTCACCACCAGGCGCTGTGTCTCCTGCTAGGAGCCCCATGAAGCTGCCTTCCTGTACTCTCTGCCCACTGTTCTTGGTGGCTGAGGAGTCCAAATGGTGAATCCATGCCACATTAGCTGAAAAGGTCCTCCACTGTGTACCTCTCCTCGCTCTCTGTTCTCTGTCAGTTTCTTATTCCATTCAGTGCTTGGTTGAGTTCTTTATCCCTTCATTTGACGCGCAGGGCTCCAGGATTGATGTTTGTCTTTGTTATACTTAGGTTTTTCCGGTCTTTGCTGTGGAGGGACAGCGTGGTGCTTCTGTCTATAATGCCATGTTGACTCCGCCTGCCCCCTCCATAGGGTTTTGAACACTGTAAATTTTAATGAAGCAGACTGACATCTTCCACAGAGCAGCTGGTGGGTTCGAACCGTGACCTTTTGGTTTGTAGCTGAATGCGTTTAACCACTGCTCCATGTGGGCACCTTTTATTACAACCGATTGCTGTTAATTCAGCTCCAACTCATGATGACTCCATGGGTGCCATAGTAGAACTTCATTCCATGAGATTTTCTTTTTGGAAGGATGGATACTCTGGGTTTTTTTATTTTGCTTTTTAATCATTTAATTTATTTTGTTATTGTTGAGAATATACACAGCAAAACATACACCAATACAACAGTTCCTACCTGTACAGTTCAGTGACATTGATTACATTCCGAGTTGTTCAGCTGCTCTCACCCTTCTTTTCTGAGTTCTTCATTCCCCATTTACATAAAGCCACTGCCCCATAATGTTCCTGTCTAATCCTTCAAGTTGCTATTGTCAATTTGATCCCATGTAAGTAGTTCTTAAAAGAGCATAATGCTCAAGGCAGACATTTTTTGCTAGCTAAGCTGAACTATTGTTTGGTTTTAAGAAGACTTCAGGGGATATTTTTTATTTAAGGTTCAAAGATTATCTCAGGGCAATAGTTTCAAGGGTTCATCCAACCTTCATGGCTCCAGGATGTCTGCAGTCCATGAGAATTTGAAATCCTGGTCTGCATTTTTCCCCTTTTGATCAGGCTTCCTCTGTAATATCTTTGATCAAAATGTCCAGCCCCATAGGGTTTTCAATGGCTGATTTTTCAGAAGTAGATTGCCAGGCCTTTCTGCTGAGGTGCCTCTGAATGGATTTGAACTAGAAAACCTTTTGGTTGGCAGCCAAGCATGTTAACCATTTGTACCACCCTGGGAGTCCTTTAATTATTTTACCTGTTGCGGTTGAGTTGATTCTGATTCATAGCCACCCTACAGGACAGAGTAGAACTACCCCATAGGATTTTCAAGGCTGCAAAGCTTTATGGAAGTAGACTTCAACAACTTTCTCCAGCTGGTGGGTTCAAGCCACCTACCTTTCAGTTAGCAGCTGAGCGCTTAACCACTGCACCAACATGGCTGCTTTAATTATTATAACCTTCTGAAATTTGTTTTTTGTGCAAAGTGTAAGGTAGACATCTAATTTTTATGTTTTCCAAAAGGATAACTAATTTTTCCAGTAGCATTTATTCCATTTCTGAGTGCTGTATTCTACCTGTTGATCTCTTGATCAATTCATGTGCTGATACCACACTGTTTAATCACTGGCACTTTATAATGTAGTTTGACAGCTCATAGACAAGTTCTCCCTTATTGTTCTTTAATCTAAAAAATGTGCTGGATTTTTCCTTCCATGTAAATTTTAGAATCTGCTTAAGTTTTATGAAAAAATATTCCATTGAAGTTTTGTTTGGGATTGCATTGCAACTGTAGATTAATTTGGCCACTGTAACCGTTTAACATGTGGACCATGTTTTATTCTTTGGATAATACATAGATCTGGATTAGCCAATGCCCTTGCGTACATTCAAAAAAAAAACCCAAACCCACTGCCATTGAGTCTATTCCAACTCATAGTGACCCTATAGGACAGAGTAGAACTACCCCACAGAGTGTCAGAGTCTGTAAATCTTTATGGAAGCAGACTCATACATCTTTCTCCCTCAGAGTGGCTGGTGGGTTCAAACTGCTGACCTTTTGGTTACTAGCCAAGCGCTTCAGGGCTCCATTTTGCACATATTAGTGCTTAATATTTCTGATTTAGAAAACTTGCTTTCTTGCTAAATTTTAGAGGCTACAACATTTAAGTCAGTAGATACTCAGTATTTACTGCATGTCTGCTTGTGCCAGATACTGCTAAGAGGCAAAGATTCCATGGAAAACAGAAGTAGTCCCTGTTGCCAGGGAGCTCACACTGTGCCGGTCTATCGTGAGGAGGCAGACAGATAAAGTTATGGTAGAGTATGGCAAAGGAAGCAAAAGGATAGGTGCCTAACCCCATCCTGCGGAGCAGGGAAGGCTGCCTGGAAGAGGTGACATGTAAGCTGAGGCTAAAGGGCCAGTAGGCATTAGCCTGGTGAAGGTGAGGTCCTGTGAAGTGTTACTGGCGGAGAGGGCAGTGTGTGCAAAGGCCTGGGGGTGAGGAAGAGTGCCTAGTCATTCATAGAGCTAGAGACAGCTCAAGGGTGACAGGAGCAGGGAGGGCAGGGTAGGTTGGGGATGTCCAAGATGAGGCTGGAGAGGCCAGCAGAGGCCAGATCGTGGACCATAGAAGGCCTTACCAGCCATATGCACCACAGTGTCCTGAGGACCAAAGGAGCCTTGAAGAGTGTTATGTGCAGCTTTATTCCCTATGACTGCAGAACCGTGGCAAAGTGCTGGTGGATCCAGGTGACAGATGGCACTGCCAGGGGCCATGACAGTGGGGAAAGAGAGAGTACCAGGGGGCAGAGCCAAACTCTGTGTCCGGGTTGTTCCTCTTGGCGTCTGCAGTACCGGTGCTTGGCCTGTACATGGTGCCTATAAGAGCATGGACCTGGGAGCACAGCTGAATTGGCCTGGAATCTCATCTGTGTCACTTACCAGCCGCAGAACCTGGGACAAGCAATCTAACGTCCCCTAGCCTCAGTTCCTTTATGTGAAGAGTAGGGCTCTTATGAGCATATGCAAAGTGTCAACACCATGCCTGGCCCCTGTGGAATCAATAACAAGTGGCAGTGATGAAAGGAATGGTGGGGACGGTTCGAGCAGTTCCTGTGGAGTAGGAAAGGGAAGGGGAGAGGGTGGTACTATCTCCTCGTATATACTGTTTCTCCCAGCACCATGGTACCCTGTTGCTGAGTTGATTCCTACTCATGACTACCCCGCACGTTACAGAGAAAACTGCCCCGTAGGGTTTTCTTGGTTGTCATCTTTTACAGAAGCAAACCACCAGGGCTTTCTGCTACAGTGATGCTGGGTGAGTTTGAACCGCCAACCTTTAGGTTAGTAGATAAGCGCAAACCATTTGCACTACCCATGGACCTTACCACCATGGTAATCCCCCTGAAATTGCTGCTGAGGCACGGGACACAGAATCCCACCCGGTTCCCGTGGAAGATTTTCCTCCAAGGATGACTGCTTTGGTTATCTAGTGCTGCTGTAACAGAAATACCACAAGTGGATGGCTTTAACAAAGAGAAATTTATTTCCTCACAGTACAGTAGGTTAAAGGTCCAAATTCAGGACATTGGCTCCAGGGGAAGGCTTTCTCTCTCTGTCAGCTCTGGAGGAAGATTCCTTGTCATCAATCTTCCCCTGGTTCAGTGCTCTTGAGGCACAGGGACCCCAGGTCAAAAGGAAGTGCCCTGCTCCTGGTGCTGCTTTCGTGGTGGTATGAGGTCTCCAACTCTCTGCGTGCTTCCCTTTCCTTCCATCTCTTGAGAGATAAAAGGTGGTGCAGGCCACACCCCAAGGAAACTCCCTTTACCTTGGATCAGGGAGGTGACTTGAGTAAGGATAGTGTTAAAATTCCACCCTAATCTTCTCAACATAAAATTACAATCACAAAATGGAGGACAACCACACAATGCTGGGAATCATGGCCTAATCAAGTTGATACACATATTTTTTGGGGGGATATAGTTCAATCCATGACGTTCCACCCTTTGGCCCCCCAAAAAATCACATCCTTGCAACACGCAAAACATATTCATCCCTTCAGATCATAGCAAAAGTCTTAACTCCCAAGGCCAAATTCTAAAGTCTCCTCCTCATCTGTGAAATGTAGAATACAAGTTATCTGCGTCCAAAGGTACAATGGAAGAACAGGCACAAGCTAGACATTTCCATTACAAACGGGAGAAACTGAAGGGAAAGAAGGGATAACAGTCACCAAGCAAGTCAGCAGAACACATTACATTAGCTCTCAAGGCTTTGAAAACAAACTTTTGTTCTCTGAGACCATATACACAATAGATCTGCCCACCAGACTGGGTATTGGCCACACTGTCCAGATTCTGAGTGGAGGCCCCTAGGCCCTGAGCTGCAGCTCCACCTTCAGGCCCACTGGGACAGCAACTCTGCTCCCTTGGCTTTAGGTGCACAGTTCTCCTAGTCCATCTCAGTGGCACTTCCACCCCTGGAAACACCAGAGGCCATGGCTCCACCCTTTGAAACCCCTGAGGTCATGGCCGTACCTTTTGAGACTGAGGCAGCTCGGCTTCTTTTGTTGTCTCTTCAGCTTCTGCTTCCTGGTTTCTTGGCCTCTGGGCATCTCGGGCCTCACATCTGCATCTGCTCTGCTGGGGCTGGTGTTCCAAAGCTCAGTAGCTCCACTGATAAGTGGCTGGACGCACCCCACTCTGCTAGGAAGCCCCCTGCGTACAAGCACTGAGCTCTCTGGCTCCGTGGGTTGGCAAGCCTAGCTCTACTGATAAGTGCCTGCACACAGGCACTCAGCTCTCTTGCTCCATGGGTCGGATCCAGTGCCATCTCCCACTGGTCCCCTGGTTCTGCTGCTGCTGCTTCTCTGCTGGTAGATTCTCTGCTCCTCTGGTCCTCTGCCACTGTCGCAACTCTATCCATTCGCAGTTTCAAAACCACTTCCACATTTTAGGTATCTGTTAGAGCAGCACGCACTCTCTTGGTACCAAATTCTGTCTTGGTCATCTAGTGCTGCTGTGACATGAATACCACAAGTGGATGGCTTTAACAAAGAGAAATTTATTTCCTCACAGTACAGTAGGTTAAAGGTCCAAATTCAGGGCGTTGGCTCCAGGGGAAGGCTTTCTCTCTCTGTCGGCTCTGGAGGAAGATTCCTTGTCATCAATCTTCCCCTGGTCGAGGAGCTCTTAAGGCACAGGGACCTCAGGTCCAAAGGACACGCTCTGCTTCTGGTCCTGCTTTCTTGGTGGTATGAGGTCCCCAACTCTGCTTGCTTCCCTTTCCTTAAGGTGGTACAGGCCACACGCCAGGGAAACTCCCTTTACCTTGGGTGGGTGGGGGGGCGGGGGGGTGACCTGACTAAGGGTGGTGTTACAACCCCACCCTGATCCTCTCAACATAAAATTACAATCACAAAATGGAGGACAACCACACAATACTGGGAATCGTGGCCTAACCAAGTTGATACACATATTCTTTGGGGAGACAATTTAATCCATGACAATGACCCTTCAGTAAAGATGATCCAGCCCTTTATAGCATGGGGCATTGGTGGTGGAACGGTATGGCCAGAGCTGGACCTTGCCTTTCAATTCCATTTCCCCTTTCATTTGGGTCCTTGGTTAAAGGCTGAAGGGCACCCTGGAGTGGTTGACAAGCCAGCCAAGGCCTTTGGCATGATTTAATCTGACAGATTCAAAGAGGAGCATAAAGTAACTTTTCTGTGGCTCAGCCTCACAAAGCTCCTGCAATTACATGTCTCTTTTCATGTAAAATTAGATTATTACTGTAGATTCAGTGTAATGAGTCTCTAATGCCAGGGACTGTGTTAATTAATAAACTGGAAGTGTTGACTTGATGCAGTGCTGCTTTTGGGGTGAATAATTTATTTTTAAGAGTGGTGGACAAATCTACGTTGAATATCATGAAAGGACAAAAATTTGCTTGGCATTAGCCTGTTTCCATTGTGCCTGAACTATCTGTTGGCCACCTCAGAGACTGTACCCATAAAGGAAAAGATGAATATACAATGTCTGCTGCTGGTGTCGAACGGGAAAGTGTCAGATACTAATTGTTGCACGACCTTGGAAAGAGCTGTACTGCTTATTTGAAGCTTCAAAGGAAGCTCTTGGAGGGTTCACTGTGTCATCTCTGAGATGCAGTCTGGAGGTTGCAAGAAGGGCCTGAGTCAGGTTGAGCAGGTGGGGGCCATGTCCTCTATGCGTTGAAAAGCAAGGAACTTGGGGGCCAAGAAATCCGTCTCTTCTCAGAAACAGGGTCTTGTCTACCTTCTCTCAAGATGAGCATATATTCTACCCTTTCTTGGAGCCAGTAGCTAACACAAGTGAATGAGAGGTTTCCGTGCCGTTAACCCCACCAACTCAGCTCAGACACTTGCAGAGAAAAATTCAGCTTACAGAGCACATGAAAAATCAGAAAAAGATCCAAAGAGCCCCAGAGGAGTCTCTGGGTGGCATGAATGATTAAATGCTCTGCCACTAACTGAAAAGTCAGTTGCTCAAATCAACCCAGAAGCACCACAGAGGAAAGGCCTGCTGATCTCCTTCCAAAAGGTCACAGTCATTTCTACTCTGAACCACCCATACGGAAAGAGCCCCAGGACTAGCCAGTCCCCTGTGTGTAGCTCACCACATGGAACAAACATTTGCTTAGGCATCCAGTTCCACTAGAGGAAAATCAACATAATGGCATTAGCTGAAGATGGTTTGGGTGCAGGCTTTCCAGAAGGTTGCAGAAATGATCAGAAGGAGGACAATCTTCAGTTCTGACCCAAGAGTGCTGGGTACGGTGAGATTTTCTCTAAGAACAAAGGTCTGCTCTAGATTCTTTCTCTGTAGCAGCTTGGCCTCCTCCACCAGTAGAAACTCTGTTCCCATTTTAGATTGCAGCTTAATTTTATTTTGTGCTATTTGGGGATAGGAGGGATGTAAATATCAGTGAGAACACATTTCTTATGCACCTCTCTGTAGCATGACGATGGCTGTTACCAGAAAAAAGCAAAGTGCTGGGGAGTGACCCATCTCCACACTACCAAGTGATGGGACTGCAGGAGAAGGACATAGCCTGGGGCTGGCAAAGGTACTGTTTTGTTGGAGGGGCCCATTGGGTGTGAGTGCCTTGGGCTGGAGATGATGATGTGCCTGGGTGACTAGGGCTTCAAACCGATTTATTTGCCTTTCCACCCCCAGATATACTGAATCAGATTCTACAGTTTGACAAGATTCCCAGGTGATTCTTATGTATAATAATTTTTAACTACTGCTTTACTAGGCAAAGGAGCCCTGATGGTGCAGTGGTTAAAACACTCAGCTGCTAACCATAAGGTTGGTGGTTTGAACCCACCTGCCGCTCCACAGGAGAAAGATATGGCAGCCTACTTTTGTAAAGATTTACAGCCTCGGAAACCCTGTGGGGCAGTTCTACTGTGTCCTATGGGGTCGCTATAAGTCAGAATTGACTTGACAGCAACGGGTTGGGTTCGGTTGGGCACTACCTGGCAGTGTTTCTCAATTTATTATACATAAGAATCACCTGGGGATCTTGTTAAAATGCAGGTTCTGATTCAGTATATCTGGGGTCGAAAGGCAAATTCTCAGCAGGGGGTCAAACTGGAACGAACTGGTTGGAAGCATTGAGGGTGACACAGGCGTGTTCTTGGGTTGTTTCAGGTTTCACCCACAGCCTACAGGGGTGCTGCATGAGGAAAACATTTGGTTCTGTAGCCCTAGGAAAATGCATGGCACTACCGTTGACCCACTTTTTAGGGAGGGAGAGAGAGAGAAGAAAGGGTAGAAAGGATTTGATGGCTTGAAACCGCATCATGCATTTTGTGGTGCTCAGCTAGTTTACGCACCCACACACACACGCACACACACACACTCGGTACATGATGGACTGAGGTTGGAGAAGGACAAAGCCAGAGGCTCCACGTTAGTATTGAGAATTCAAGGAGCTCTCAGTGTTGGGGCTAGATTTGAAGTGTGTGTGTGTGCTGGGAGGTGGGGGCGGGGGGAGGATTTTTTTTTTTTCTCCAAGCAGTTTCTACTGCTGCCTGCTCTCACAACTTTTCCATCTACAGCTTTCAGACAGTGTTTCAACAAGACTCTAGGTGATGTGTAATAAGCAACCCCAAAGGAATGGGGGGGCTACGTTTTACACATCCACACAGAGGCATACTTTATAGATTCAAAATTTGCTTTTGTTTGACATGTGTTAAGTTGCTGAGAATCCACTGGCAAATGTGTTTGTCATTTCAAGACTGTCAAGCTTTAGAATTAACAATTAAAACAGTTAGGGAATGTTTCTTCCCTTACCTCTCTGCTTGCCTCGTGGTATGTGACACCCTGAAATTGAGGGAATAGCTTCCGTTTAATTGCTTTTTCAATTCCATTGCTCGAAAGGGCTTTGACAGTTGGAGCCAATATGATCCTTCTTTCAAACACTGCTCTTTTCCGAGTTGCAAGAGCTTATGTATCAATTGGGGGATTCCAGATAGGATTAGTCCTCTTTCTTTACAGTATTCTTGTCATACTCTTGCAAAATATGTTTTCAATCTTAATTCTGTTTGTGAACGGAGTAAAATGACAGCAAAGTGCCTTCACTAGAACAGAGTAGCAAGACAGAGAGGGTCACAGTCATCTTCTAGGACTGGGTCCAGCAAAAAAAAGAAAAAACTGCTTAGGAGCCACATGTAAAACTTCCAATCATTGTGGTTTGCATGATAAGAAATAGTTTATAAATATGTTTTTCGTCCACCATCTGCAGTATTGTTTACAGAAGAAGCTGAGGTTATAAGCCTTCCTGCAAATGCTTTGTGCAAGCCCATGGATAAAAAGTTTGTATTTATATTTTTTGATGACTAGTCTCTTCAGAGTTGAATTAGTCATTGTGTCTATGCATGAATCATTCATACTCTGAATTCACCACCAGCACATGGCAGTTAAAATCAGATGAATAGAGACAATGTTTTCAAGCAAAATGGGAGATACGCTTCAGCCAATTATTGGTTGGCACCATGTTTTATAGTGATAGGAGTTGATTGGCAGCTGTTAAAAGTTTTGCTTTCTCTTCCTGTCTTTTGGGGAGAAAACAAACAAGGTGGAAGCACAAGCCTCAAATGTCTCCACGCTAACACTTTGGGGTCCCAGAGTCTCTTACCCTCCCTACCCAACTTAACTTTAGAGAAGTGCTCTGAGTTCCACAGAGTAATTATTAATAATAACCACCTGTGTGCCTACTATGCCCTGGCATTTCTATTTGCACTATTTTTAATCCCCCAAGTAACTAGCCCAAGGTCACTGAGCTAGTAAGTGACAGAGCCTGACTTTAAGCCCAGGTACATCTCACTCCAGGTTGTCTGCTCTGCCCCATCTACCACATTGTCTCAAGACCAAAGGCTAAGAGTGATTAAGACTATATTTCAGCTAAAACGATGACCTAAACAGTGATTTAGGAACATGAGGTATTATCTTCCTGATTTTTATAGAGCAAGAAACTGCAACACAAGGTGACAGAAACGTCCTCTGTGTCATAAAAAAAAAAAAAAAAAAAAAAAATTTTTTTTTTCATGGCATGGGAAATTATCAGGAAGAGTGGACAGTTTTGCCAACCATGTGGAATGTGGTGTACTGCGAAGGGCCCCAGGAATAGGCCTTTCTAGGTGCTCTAGTTGACTCCGAAGAGTGTGGAGGAAATAAATAAATCCTTCAGGGTCTGCCGCTTTCTTTCCCCATTGTCACTTCCTGAGTGTAGACCCTCATTACCTCTCTTCCAGACAGTTTGACTAAGCCTGGTCTCCATCCTCTCCCCTTGATATTCTAGCCTTCACAGAACAACCAGATGGGCTCGCCTCATATCCCCTCCAAAAAATCTTTTGTGGAAATGGTTTTTGTGTACTGTTGAGAAATCTTTGCCAATCCCAGGGTAGCAAAGATGTCCTGTTTTCTCCTAGAAGCTTAATTGTTTTAGTTTTCACATTTAGGGTCATTATAAATTAATTTTTGTGAATGTTGTGAAGCAGAGGTTAGTTTTTTTTTATTATTTCAATGTGAATATCCAGTTGACTTAACATCATTTGTTGAAAGACCATCCTTTCCCCCACTGCGTGGCAGTGAAGCTTGTCATAACTGAGGTGACTGGAGGCGGGGCCAAGATGGCTGACTAGATAGACGCTACCTCAGATCCCTCTTCCAACAAAGACCTAGAAAAACAAGTGAATTGATCACATACATGACAATCTGTGAACCCTGACCATCAAACATAGATCTAAAGAGTTGACCTGAGTGACAGGTGAGCGAAAAGCTGCATCTTGAACCAGCGACCGCTTCTGGAACCCGCGACCTGCTCCACAGCCTTGAGCCCTTGCCATTCCCTGGTGCCAGGTGGCGGAATGATAGTGGCTTGCTGAGGCGGGGCAGGCACAGGACACAGCCCTAACCCCTAGCCCCCTGGGGTAACCTCTGTAGAGACTCAGCCAGCACAAGCAGGCTGCTCCCTGACGTGGCTAACGAGAGAACGAGCAACCACGGGGAAGCAGCAACTGTTTTCGGAGCCTGGAGCCAGCGTCCCAGTCAGAAAACCTTGGCGCTGGGCTTTGGGCTGCGTGTAGGGGAGCTGAGCAGGGCATCCTGAGACGGTGCAAACTCGGGACACAGCCCTAGCCCCCAGAAGTGACCTCGGGGGAAGCCCAGCCGGTGCACGCAGGCAGCGCAGCAACGCAGCTGACAGGAGGAGAAGTCACCGGGAGGCAGCAACTGGTTTTGGAGCCTGGAGTGCGGCGTCCCAGCCAGAGAACCATGTCGCTGAGCTTTGGACTGGGAGCGGAGGAACTGGCCACAGCTTCTGAGACAGCACATGCACAGGACGCGGATCTGACCCTTGGGCGCAATCTCGACCCAGCCCGGATACACGCCCCTCAGGAATCTCAGATAAAACAGTCCTCACCAAGCAAGATAAGTAACTTTGTCTATACTCCTGGGTGCTACTCTCTCCTATCTATCTGATCCCTCCCCTCCCCTTCCCAGGTGGCTTCATTAACACTGGAATTTCCTGGGCCAGAGAGTGAACTGCTCTGCCATTTTTTTTGTTTGTTTGTTTGTTTTGTCTTTTCCTAACCCATTCTCCTGGCCTGAGAGAAGCAGCTACAAAAAACCCAGGGACCAAAAATCCTTCCCTAATTGGACTAAAAACAGAACCAACTCCAACCAAGCATATGTGATCCACACAGTCTTGGGCTTTCATCCCTACAGGGAACAAGGTGGTTATTATAATGCAAAGGCAATTCTGATAGTGATCTGACTGTAATTGTTTTAGCCGATTACTGGAAAGACAAGTTTCCCAGGTCTGATATCTCTACCTATTAAACAGAGCCCTCACTGACCCACAACGGGGAACTGAGGGCTGAAGCTCCACCCAAACCACCTAACCTCCTGCCATAGGGATCTGAGGATAGTGACATTTACCAATCTGTAGAGGTACATGCATTGGCTGCCTAAGGTACAGCTGCAGAGCTCACCTACCAAAGTGTTTTAGGAACAGAGACACATCTACCTCACTGGCACTTGGGGGAAGCCTGTCAGCATCCTGCTCCCCCAGAATGTGACCCCCTGCTGCTACTAGAATCTGGTGCACACAACTATCACCACTACTCCTCTAAGCGAATAGGTGACAGTCTACCCCACACACTTGGTGACCCAAAATCAGATTCTACTCAAGAATAGTGAATGGGCTCTTAGGCTTATATTTCTAGTAACGGCCCAAACCAGCTGGTAAGAGGACATAAGTGATTCAAAGGCTACAACAATCAAGACAGCACAATCTAGTAGCTCATCTACGTATATTGAAAGAAAACAAAACAAGACTCAGTGAGCAAATATAAAATAAATCATTACAATATCTTATAGATGGCTGGGAGACAGCAGTTGATATCAAACCACATAAAGAAGCAGACCATGATTGCTTCTACAGCTCCCCAAATTAAAGAATCAAAATCTTTCCCAAATGAAGATACAATCCCAGAATTGCCAGATGCAGAATATAAAAAACGAATTTACAGAATGCTTCAAGACATCAGGGATGACCTCAAAAATGAAATAAGGCAATCTACAGAAAAAGCCAAGGCACACACTGATAAAGCAGCTGAAGAAATCAAAAAGATTATTCGAGAACCTAGTGGAAAAATTAATGAGCTGCAAGAATCCATAGAGAGACATCATTCAGAAATCCAAAAGATTAGCAGTAAAATTACAGAATTAGAAACTCAATAGGAAGTCAGAGGAGCAGAATTGAGGAATTGGAATGCAGAGTGGGGGAGTTGGAGGATAAAGCAATTGACACCAATATTAAAAAAAGTCAGATAAAAGAATTAAAAAAAATGAAGAAACCATAAGAATCATGTGGGACTTTATCAAGAAGAATAACTTGCGTGTGATTGGAGCTCCAGAAGAGGGAGGGATAACAGAAAATACAGAGAGGATAGTTGAAGATCTGTTGGCAGAAAACTTCCCTGACATCATGAAAGACAAAAGGATATCTATCTAAGATGCTCATCGAACCCCATATAAGATTGATCCAAAAAGAAAATCACCAAGACATATTATCATCAAACTTGCCAAAACCAAAGATAAAGAGAAAATTTTAAAAGCAGCCAGGGATAAAAGAAAGGTCTCCTACAAAGGAGAATCAATAAGAATAAGTTCAGACTACTCAGAAGAAACCATGCAGTCAAGAAGGCAATGGGATGACATACATAGAGCACTGAAGGAGAAAAATGCCAGCCAAGGATCATTTTATCCCGCAAAACTCTCTCTCAAATATGTAGGCGAAATTAAAACATTTACAGATAAACACAAGCTTAGAGAATTTGCAAAACCCAAACCAAAGCTACAAGAAATATTAAAGGAAATTGTTGGGTCAGAAAATCAATAACATCACATAACATTATACAACACAAGGTCACAGAACAAAACATTCTGATATCAACTCAAATACGGAAATCACAAAAACAAATTAAGATTAATTTTAAAAAGAAAAAAATGCTCAAAGCAGGAAATCATTAAAGTCATTATGTAAAAGATCACAATAATCAAAAAGAGGGACTAAATACAGGAGGCATAGAACTGCCATATGGAGAGGAAAACAAGGCAATATAGGATGATACAAGTTAGGTTTTTACTTAGAAAAATAGGGGTAAATATTAAGGTAACCACAAAGAGGTCTAACAATTCCGTAACTCAAAATAAAAACCAAGAAAAACATAACGACTCAGCAAACATAAATTCGACTACTATGAAAATGAGGAACACGCAATTTACAAAGAAAAACATCTCAGTACAAAAACACAAGTGAAAAAATGAAATTGTCAACAACACACATAAAAAGGCATCAAAATGGCAGCACTAAGCACATACTTATCTATAATTACGCTGAATGTAAATGGACTAAATGCACCAATAAAGAGACAGAGAGTCTCAGACTGGATAAAGAAACACGATCCGTCTATATGCTGCCTACAAGAGACACAAACAAACTAAAACTCAAAGGATGGAAAAAATATATCAAGCAAACAACAATCAAAAAAGAGCAGGAGTAGCAATATTAATTTCTGACAAAATAGACTTCAAAGTTAAATCCACCACAAAGGATAAAGAAGGACACTACATAATGATTGAAGGGACAATTGACCAGGAAGATATAACCATACTAAATATTTATGCACCCAATGACAGGGCGGCAGGATACATAAAACAAACTTTAACAGAACTGAAAAGTGAGATAGACACCTCCACAATTATAGTAGGAGACTTCAACATACCACTTTTGGAGAAGGACAGGACATCCAGTAAGAAGCTCGATAGAGACACGGAAGACCTAATTGCTACAATCAACCAACTTGACCTCATAGACCTATACAGAACACTCCACCCAACAGCTGCAAAGTATACTTTTTTTTTCTAGTGCACATGGAACATTCTCTAGAATAGATCACTATTAGGTCATAAAACAAACCTTTGCAGAATCCAAAACATGACAAAGCATCTTCTCAGACCACAAGGCCATAAAAGTAGAATCAATAAGAGAAAAATCAGGGAAAAGAAGTCAAATACTTGGAAACTGAACAATACCCTGCTCAAAAAAGACTGGGTTATAGAAGACATTAAGAAGGGAATAAAGAAATTCATAGAATGCAACGAGAATGAAACCACTTCCTATCAAAACCTCTGGGACACAGCAAAAGCAGTGCTCAGAGGTCAATTTATATTGATAAATGCACACATACATGAAGAAGAAAGAGCCAAA
Source organism: Loxodonta africana (assembly GCF_030014295.1). Classification (NCBI taxonomy): domain Eukaryota; kingdom Metazoa; phylum Chordata; class Mammalia; order Proboscidea; family Elephantidae; genus Loxodonta; species Loxodonta africana. Next base: position 25,402,957 of record NC_087360.1, on the reverse strand, counting down.
AATCAGAGAACTGTCCCTACAACTTGAACAAATAGAAAGTGAGCAACAAAAGAATCCATCAGGTACCAGAAGAAAACAAATAATAAAAATTAGAGCTGAACTAAATGAAATAGAGAACAGAAAAACAATTGAAAGAATTAACAAAGCCAAAAGCTGGTTCTTTTAAAAAATTAACAAAATTGATAAACCATTGGCCAGACTGACTAAAGAAATACAGGAAAGGAAACAAATAACCTGAATAAGTAACAAGGTGGGCCATATCACAACAGACCCAACTGAAATTAAAAGAATCATATCAGATTATTAGGAAAAATTGTACTCTAACAAATTTGCAAACCTAGAAGAAATGGATGAATTCCTAGAAAAACACTACCTACATAAATGAAGTGACTGTGTATCATCTACTTCTGGACTATCTGTATATCTACCCTTGTATCAGTATCATACAATTCCATAACAAGTTTTGATATCTAGTAGTGTCTTGGTTATCTAGGGCTGCTATAGCAGAAATACCACAAGTGGATGGCTTTAACAAAGAGAAATTTATTTCCTCACAGTAAAGTAGGCTAAAAGTCCAAATTCAGGGTGTCAGCTCCAAGGTGAAGGCTTTTTCTCTCTCCTCTGGAGGAAGGTCCTTGTCCCCAGTCTTCCCCTAGCCGAGGAGCTTCTCAAGTGAACGGACCCCAGGTCCAAGGGATGCACTCTGCTCCTGGTGCTGCTTTCTTGGTGGTATGAGGTCTCCCGTCTGTCTCTCTACTCGCTTCTCTCTTCTGTATCTCAAGAGATTGCCTCAAGACACAATCCAGTCCTGTAGGCTGAGTCCTGCCTCACTAATACAACTGCAGCCCATCCTCCCTCATTAACATCATTAAGGCAGGATTTCCAACATATAGGAAAATCACACAATACCGAGAACCATGGTCCAGCCCAATTGATACACATATTTTTGGGGGGAACATAATTCAATCCATGATAAGTAGCGTTTGTCTTCCAACCTTGTTGTCCATCAGCGTTGGCCTTTGCTATTCTAGATTCTTTGCCCTTCTGTAGCAATTCAGCATCAGTTTGTTAGTTTTCATAAGGAAACCCTTCTATTATTTTGATTTGGAGTGTATTACTCTGAGGAACAATTTAGGGAGAATTGATAACTACATTGAGTCTTCCAATCCATGAACATAGTATATCCCTCCATTTATTTAGGTTTTTAAATTTTTTCTTTCAGCAACATTTTGTGGTTCTCAAAGTGGAGATCTTGTACATCTCTTGTTAGATTTATTCCTAGATATTTTATCTTTTTAATGCTATTGTAAATGGCATAGTTACTTTATTTTCTACTGGTTTGTTGTTAACATGTAAAAATAAATTGATTTTTGTATATTGTGACTTTGCATCTATCAGCCTTGCTAACTTCATGTATTATTTCTAATGATTTGTTTTTTCATTCTTTTGACTTTTCTATAAACACAGGTGTGCCATCTGCATCTGGCAATTGTTTTGTTTCTTCTGTCCTAAATGTAATACCAAGGATCCCTGGTGGTGCAATGGTTAAGCACTCAGCTGCTAACCTAAAGGTTGGTGGTAGGGAGAAAGACCTGGCTATCTGCTTCCATAAAGACTACAGCTAAGAAAATCCTATAGAGCTGTTTTACTCTGTCCCATGGGGTCACTGTGAGTCAGAATTGACTCACTGGCATGCAGCAAAAAATGTAATACTTTTTATTTTTCATGCCTTATTGCACTGACAAGCGTCTTCAGTTCAAGTGGAAAAGAAGTGGTATTAGTGGACACATCCTTGTTTTGTTCCTGATCTCAGGGAAAAGCATTCACTTTTTCATCATTAAGCATGATGTGAGGTATAATATTTTGTAGGTACCCTTTGGCAGGTTAAGGAAATTCCCTTCTATTTCTAATTTCCTTCTTAAAAAAAAAAAGAATATTAACTTTTATCAAATGCTTTTCCTGTATCTATTGAAATGACCATATGTTTTATTTTTTCTTTTATTTATTTAACTCGTAAATTACATTAATTAATTTTCAAATGTTAAACTAACCTTACGTTACTAAAGTAAATCCACTTGGTCTTTACGTATTGTCCTTTTGCTATATTGCTATTTACTAATGTTCCTTCTCGCTCATTCTTATTATTTATCAAGCATTTTTATCCCATGCTCTCCTTTATTAGTTTTTAGTTGTACCTGCTTTTATTATTCTTTTAATGAAAGAGATTAAAATATGAATCTTTGATTTATTATAAAGCCAAAAACCAAACCAGTTGCTGTCAAGTCGATTCTGACTCATGGCAACCCCACGTTTGTCAGAGAGGAATGTGCTCCTTAGGGTTTTCAATGATCACCATGCCTTTCTTCCAAAGAACCTCTGGGTGGATTCAAACTGCCAACCTTTCAGTTAGCAGCCAAGCATGTTAACCATTTGCACCATCCAGCAACTCTTGATTTTTTCATAAATACTTTAAGTTAGCACTTTTACCACTTCCCAAACAATTGAAGAACCTCACAACAGTTTAATTCTATGTATCCCTTCTCATTCTTCCTATTATTGTTGATATATATCTTACTCATATATATGTTATAAATTCCACTAACCATTATAATTGTTGCTGTTTTAAACAGTCAATATTTAGTTGTATTTAGTCTGTTTTAAAAACAACTCTGATATTCTTTATCCCTTCCTGCATTTCTGTGCTTCTATCTATATTATTTTCCTTCAGTCTGAACAACTCCTTTTAGCATTTCTTGTGACACATGTCTGCTGGCAGTGATGTTTTTTAGTTATCTTTTTGTTTTGTTTTTCCCCAAAACATCTTTATTTCACCTTAATTTTTTTTTTTATCTAATGATGTTAATTTTATGTTATAGTTGGCTCATCGGGGACAGGACCCCTGACAGGTGTACCCACCCTCAAGAGCAGGGTCTAGACGTTTCTCTCTCTAAACACTTTCATCTAAGTTTACACCACTGCCTCTTCTTCTTTCTGCCCTATGCTTTTTTTTAATATAATTTTTATTGTGCTTTAAGTGAAAGTTTACAAATCAAGTCAGCCTGTCACATATAAACTTATATACACCTTACTACATACTCCCATTTACTCTCCCCCTAATAAGTCAGCCCGCTCCCTCCCTCCAGTCTCTCCTTTCGTGACCGTTTTGCCAGTTTCTAACCCTCTCTACCCTCCCATCTCCCCTCCAGACAGGAGATGCCAACACAGTCTCAAGTGTCCACCTGATATAATTAGCTCACTCTTCATCAGCATCTCTCTCCAACCCATTGTCCAGTCCCTTCCATGTCTGATGAGTTGTCTTCAGGAGTGGTTCCTGTCCTGGGCCAACAGAAGGTTTGGGGACCATTACCGCTGGGATTCTTCTAGTCTCAGTCAGACCATTAAGTCTGCTCTTTTTATGAGAATTTGGGGTCTGCATCCCACTGTTCTCCTGCTCCCTCAGGGGTTCTCTGTTGTGCTGCCTGTCAGGGCAGTCATCGGTTGTGGCTGGGCACCATCTAGTTCTTCTGGTCTCAGGATGATGTAAGTCTCTAGTTCATGTGGCCCTTTCCGTCTCTTGGGCTCATAGTTATCCTGTGACCTTGGTGTTCTTCATTCTCCTTTGATCCAGGTGGGTTGAGACCAACTGATGCATCTTAGATGGCTGCTTGTTAGCATTTAAGACTCCAGACGCCACACTTCAAAGTGGGATGCAGAATGTTTTCTTAATAGAATTTATTTTGCCAGTTGACTTAGAAGTCCCGTTAAGCCACAGTCCCCAAACCCCCGCCCTTGCTCCGCTGACCTTTGAAGCATTCAGTTTATCCCAGAAACTTCTTTGCTTTTGGTCCAGTCCAGTTGAGCTGACCTTCCCTGTATTGAGTATTGTCCTTCCCTTCACCTAAAGTAGTTCTTATCTACTATCTAGTTAGTAAATAACCCTCTCCCACCCTCCCTCCCTCCCCCCTCTTGTAACCACAAAAGAATGTGTTCTTCTCAGTTTGTACTATTTCTCAAGATCTTATAATAGAGGTCTTATACAATATTTGTCCTTTTTGCATCTAATTTCACTCAGCATAATGCCTTCCAGGTTCCTTCACGTTATGAAATGTTTCACAGATTCGTCACTGTTCTTTATCGATGCGTAATATTCCATTGTGTGAATATACCATAATTTATTGAACCATTCATCCGTTGATGGACACCTTGGTTGCTTCCAGCTTTTTGCTATTGTAAACAGTGCTGCAATAAACATGGGTGTGCATATATCTGTTCATGTACAGGCTCTTATTTCTCTAGGGTATATTCCGAGGAGTGGGATTTCTGGGTTGTATGGTAGTTCTATTTCTAACTTTTTAAGAGAACGCCAGATAGGTTTCCAAAGTGGTTGTACCATTTTACATTCCCACCAGCAGTGTATAAGAGTTCCAATCTCTCCGCAGCCTCTCCAACATTTATTATTTTGTGTTTTTTGGATTAATGCCAGCCTTGTTGGAGTGAGATGGAATCTCATCGTAGTTTTAATTTGCATTTCTCTAATGGCTAATGATCGAGAGCATTTTCTCATGTATCTGTTAGCTGCCTGAATATCTTCTTTAGTGAAGTGCGTGTTCATATCCTTTGCCCAATTTTTGATTGGGTTGTATGTCTTTTTGTGGTTGAGTTTTGACAGAATCATATAGATTTTAGAGATCAGGCACTGGTCGGAGATGTCATAGCTGAAAAATTTTTCCCAATCTGTAGGTGGTCTTTTTACTCTTTTGGTGAAGTCTTTAGATGAGCATAGGTGTTTGATTTTTAGGAGCTCCCAGTTATCTGGTTTCTCTTCGTTATTTTTAGTAATGTTTTGTATTCTGTTTATGCCTTGTATTACGGCTCCTAACATTGTCCCTATTTTTTCTTCCATGACCTTTATCGTTTTAGTCTTTATGTTTAGGTCTTTGATCCACTTGGAGTTAGTTTTTGTGCATGGTGTGTGGTATGGGTCCTGTTTCATTTTTTTGCAAATGGATATTCAGTTATGCCAGCACCATTTGTTAAAAAGACTATCTTTTCCCCAATTAACTGACACTGGGCCTTTGTCAAATATCAGCTGCTCATATGTGGATGGATGTATATCTGGGTTCTCAATTCTGTTCCATTGGTCTATGTGCCTGTTGTTGTACCAGTACCAGGCTGTTTTGACTACTATGGCTGTATAATAGGTTCTAAAATCAGGTAGAGTGAGGCCTCCCACTTTCTTCTTCTTTTTCAGTAATGCTTTACTTATCCGAGGCCCAGAGAAAGAAGTGAAGTCAGGCCTTCTGTTTCACAGCTAGTGTGTAGCGGAGTTGGGCATTCACCCCAGGCCTGATTTCACATCTGATGCTTTTTAAAGCTTTTGGGCAGTTTGCTTTGTTACTGGAGTAGTGTATGTCAGTTACTTCATTGATTGAAGGGGCAAATGCATTTCTGATCTGCAGAAAATGAGTTGTGGCTTACCCATCCCCTCACTACTCCAGTGGAGCGGTCACTGAGAGCAGCTGTGTTTTTGAGGCATTACTATGGTGAGAATAGGACACTCAGCCTGTTCTGTGAGTTCTGATTAGACCTGACATTTGGTTGACGAGAGTTATTTGAATGGTCCGGAATACAGCTATGTAATAACAGACTGCAGAATGCCTTCTCAGTGCCAAATTGTCTGCATCACCCACTGGAAAGGAAGGAACTGGTTCTGTGGAGTCTCTGGAAGCATAGAGCCTCTTCTCCCCTGCCTGCCAGGAAGAGAGACCTGGGCTGGGCTGACGCCCAAGCGTGGGCTTGGCAGGGTACGACCTGGAGGTAAAAATTGAGAGAGGAAGATAATGAAATATACAAAGTCCCAAAGTAGATTTAAAATGATGACGTTTTTGGTATTACCCGTACTGTTTGTCCACTCATGAACTATTCAGCACTTCTTAGCAGTACTATGAATACTTTGCTGGGAGCTGAAAGGGCTTCACAAAGGCAGAAGACAAGGACCCTTATAGACTTTCTGGAGAGGCAGGATGCCTGTCCACGAAGCAGGTGAGTAGCAATGTGTGATGACTGAGTGTCAGATGCATAGTACCGGCAGGGAGTGCCCTTGGGGACCAAGCAGGCAGAGATGGAGGTCAGGGCAGGGAGCCATGCCCCAGGACAGTGGGTTTCTGCTTTGCATACACCCCAGGGACCAGGCCTAGCACTGGCCACACCAGCACTTGCTTCTGTGTTAAGGGCTCTGCAGCTCCAGTAATGGGCAGGGAAACTGGATTCTAGGAGGGGAACAGTGGGGCAGAGGCTCAGAGTTGGTGAGGGACATTCAGAGTCATGAAGCAGAGAATAATCACGGCCAGAGGGCAGGGCTGTCACCAGGGGGCCTGGGAGATAGGGTGGAAAGGGGCTGTTCAGCTGAGACCCATGGGGTTAGGCTTGAAAGTTGAACTTTCCCTGGTCAGTAAAGGAGCCCAGGGAGGAGCCTGCTATGGTAACCAGGGAGAAAAGAGGAGAGCTGGGTCGAGGTCCCCGGTAGAGTTGGAAGGAAAGGGTGGGCTAAGGAAGTGCTAGAGTCTGGACGGGCTGATGGGAGTTAAGAAGGAGGGCACAAGCCATGGACAACTGCGTTCAGAACACAATGGAGGGGGCAAAGTGCAGCTGGGCTGGGAAGGCCAAAGGCAAATTTGGTTTGGATTTAACAGCCACATTGCGGTAAAAGTGGCATCCAAGTCAAAAGCTACCCTGTATGCCTCCATGTCCTGGCGGCGCCTCTAGGCAAGAGTCAGGCTTGGGGCGGTTTCCTAGCTGCCAGCAGCAGGGCAGCCACAGAATGCCCACCGGGATGAGAGTGTGTAATGAGAAGGTCAGAGGGCGGGGTGAGCTATGGGGCAGAACCAGGAAGAGAGCATAGGGCAGGACTGTCCCCCCCACCTTTAGATCTTCCCTGATCCCAGAAAATAACCATGATGGAATTCCATTAAAAACTTGACATGTGGCTTGGATTGTTTCTATTAGTCACAAATCCTGAATCTTTTTGGTCTTCAGTATAAACTTGGGCATAACAGTGGAAATTCTGTACTTTGTCCTATGGTGTGTGTATGTGTGTATAGGAATGGGTTTCACTAGTCTCCTGGAAGGTGGGCATATCATGAGAGGCAGTCTGGTGATTACTGGATGTCTATAAGTTAGATAATTACAGGAATTAAAGACATTTAATTGAATCCTCTGACACAAAATCTTCAAGAAATTCCATTCCAAACAAGGAAGCATACAAAAAAAAAAAAAAAGACTCATCGTAAGTGTCAACACATCTGCTTGGCAAACAGTGGGTGTTTGGAAGGTGGTTGGGCAACCCCTGCCCTCCACCTGATACCTTGTGACCACTGCAGCAGGAACCCCCCCCCCCGCCGCCACCCCAAACCTGACTTGATTCTTGCCTTTGGATTTTGATAGCATGCTACTTAAAGGAAGAACTTGTAGAAGTAATTTTTGAAGGAGAAAAAGGTGCTAAAAGACTGTAGAGATAGAGATTTGGGTTTTTTTTTTTAATGGCACCACATGTGGATTGGGATTCTTATTCCTTGATCTGAAAACTGAAGGAGCCCCTGTGCGCCGCCTGTCGTGGTTCCTGAATGGCAGATGCAGCCCCTTCTCCAGATGAATGTTTTAACTCGGTGCCCTTTGTGTAGCAGCCAGGATCTGTGAATGTTTAAGCACAGAGCCCCCTCCCACTCACCTTGGGCAGCATTTATTCACCTCAACTGGAATTCATTCCACTCAGCCTTCCTCCTGCAAGCTGGGGGTGCAAACCAGATGGTAAAAATGAAGATGTCTTTGGATTTGAATTAATGAGGCATAAAAAGTTGTGTTTGCTTTAGCAAGAATTCAGCAGGAGTTGCTAGTTTAGTCTAGTGAAGGGGAGGGGTCTCCTCATCTTGAACTTGGGCAGGACCTGGGTAATTGTCCAGCCTGTGGGTCCCCCCTGCTTGGCCACCACAGGGCTGAGCTACCTCAGACTCTTGGAACCAGAGGGAGCCCCTGCGACCATGTCCCAGAAAAGAAAGTGAGGCTCTGAGAGCAGAGGTCAGAGTGGCAGAACCCAAGTCAGAACCGTCTCAGCCCCGGGCTTTCCTGGCTGGGCGTGGGGAGCAACTGGAGGGATTCAAACAGAAATGAAAAAGCGTGATGTCACCAGGCTCCTGTCTGTCTGCTCGGAACCTTTGTTGATTGATTGGCGCTCTGGTACCAAGGATAGGGGGAGGGAACTGGATTCCGGGTGGAGTGGGACCTCTATGGTCACCCTTCCCTAGTTCTCCAGACAGACTGGTTAATTCCATGCAACCCCAGGGTGTTTGGCTGTGAAGAAATGAGCCAAGGGCCACTCAAGGGCTCCTCCTCCGCTGGGCGCTGGCAAGAGGCCCGACGTCTCCGGCTTCGATTGGGCCTCCATTAGGGCCGCGATAGCGCCCTTAGTGCCGGGTTGAGTTCCAGACCAAGCTCGGGCATTTTAAGAGGTTGATCTGCTCTTTCCACTGCCCGCCTGCGTCCCCCCACGGAGAGCGTGCCTTCGTTTAGCCCACTGGGTGGGAGGAGAACGCTAATTCCCGCTCGGGACGGAGGGGCGGAGGCGAGTCTGGTCCGTCAGGTGGCCTCACGCGGCGCCCTCCGCACCTGGAGTGGGGGTCCCGGGGGCGGAGGCAGCCTCCTCGGTTGGGTGGGGAGGAGGCTGCAGGAATGAGGACACGGCGCACCGCGCCTCTTCCGCGCTCGGGCTGACGGACGAGCTGGCAGAGCGTGGTGCAGGGCTGCTGGGCTTGACTGTACTCTGGGAGCACGGGCTGGCCGCTGGCCGCGGTGCTGAAGCGGCAACAGCGGCGGGGAGGCGGACCCGGGGCCGCCGGGAAGCGCACACCCAATCCAGGGACCGGTCTCCCACTACCCGGCTCGGCGCGGCGGTGGCAGCCGGCACTGCACCGAGATGGACTGAGAGCGCGGCGGCGGGAAGGCGGCGGCGGTGTCAGCGACCGCTGCAAGAGAGCCCGCAGCCTCGGGGCCGGACCCACATCCACACCCGGGAGCCCCTCCCTGGGGTGAGTCTGGGCGGGCGGAGCAGGGATAGGGCTGAAGGTCCTGGGGCGTGGGAACTCTTGGGCTTTTAAATTTCCCTTCCCCACTGTAAATTTCTTCTAGCCCCTCGAGCAGCCTGCGGGGCTGAGTACTCAGAGCTCTGCGCTAGCACCTCCTCAGTCCTGGGATAAAGGGCAGGCCCCTCTGCGCTCACAACCCAGGGGACAAAGGGGCTAGCCAGAAGTCAGTCATGAGGCATGTCGTCCTTCCAACACTGGGTGCAACCCAGAGCAGGGCACTGGCACCGGCCCTGACTGACACAACAGGGGAGATGCCTTCCCCACAAGGGGCTGGCCCCGGGCATCCCAGCCACTGGAATTTGGCCCAGACAGAGGCCAGCCATCTTTTAGCAGGGAAGCAGGCTTAAGCCTGCAAGTGAAGGTAAAGCCCTTCTTCCTTGGCCTTTCTCCAGTCCCCTTTGGCACCAGAGCTGCCACTGTCAGGGCTTCAGGGGTAAGGGTCACTTCAGTGCACCTGGCGTTTGTGACTGAGCAGGACTCAGGCACAGGAGCTCTGGAGTGGATACTGGACAGGCACTCCTTGCTAGTGTGTGTGTGTGTGTGTTTCCCAGCACGCAAAGGGGATTTTAAACTCCAGCGATGCCTGTCACAGGAAAAGCCCTTCTCCAGCCAGCCTGTGTCTCTGAGTAAGCAGTTTGGGGTCAGGCTTGGCAACAACCCAGCCAGAGGAGCCTTGAGCTTCCTCAGCTCCAAAGCTACCCCCTCCTGCCTTGAGCCATCCACTGAAGGGGGAGATGTGTTTAAACTTGATGGGTCACCTCTGCCTTCGATCCCACCAGCATTCGGTTCCCATCTCCGTTACCTGGCAAGGTCAGACAGCTAGACCTCTTAACTCCTAGAACTGGATGGGTGGGCTGCTGGGGGGCTTTGCTGCCTAGACAAAGTGCTTTTGGTGTGTTGTGGAGGTGAGAGGGTGAGGAAGGAAGGGGTGGAGGCAGAAGGGATCATCCTCCAGGTCCCTAGAGAAGTCTAGTTGTGTTAGATTCCAAGTCGTGTGAGTTGCCTTTTCTAACTCGTTAGATGTAAATGAAGCTTCTGGATCTCGACAGGCTCCTTCTGGAGGACTGGGTTCCATGTTTTGTTCCGTCTGCCTAGTCTAAGCTATGTGCATCGAAAATGACTCTGGTGGGCAGCTTCTTTGGAACATCGGATGCCTGACAGTGATGATACGAAAGAGAGGTGGAAAAGATTTGTGGGATGACATACTAATTTTAGGGTCAGTGTGAGCTGCAATGGTGCTGCAGTACTGGTGGAAATGCGTGCCCAGGAGGTGCTAGCATTACTTGCATAAAGCAGACCACTTCATAGTCAAGTACCATTTGTCTCTCACGGATCTTCTGTGGAGAAGAAGGGTCATAAAAGGAAAGGAGAATAGTTGCACATAGGGCATCTGTTGGATTTGCAGTATTCTTGACCACTTATTTTTTCCACCCAAAAGCATTTTTTAACCTATCATGTAAACACCCTGTATTTTGGTCAGATAAATGAACCCCTTTAGAGTGTGCTTGTTTGGAAGAATGGCTGACTCATGACTGCTCTTTGACATTCTTGCTGACTTGTTTCACTAATAAAAAATATGAAATCCAGGGGCATAAGGGCAGGCCAGCTAGGCAGTAGATCGTTGCTTTTGCTTTGGGAAAACAGTGCATTTGGGTTTTGCATGCCATATGTTTTGAAAATATATTTATAGCCAAAAAGTTTTCCATAACTGGATCAAGTTGGGATATAGATAGATATTTTTAGCGGGCTCCACACCTGTAATGCAATCAGGCTACCTATTTTTACCCATAGTCTGAGCAACTTAAAACCTCCTTAATAATTAAGTGGGCTCAGGTTTTTCTCTGTAACTGAGGAAGATACCAATTGAGGGTTGACATTGAGTCCTAGATCCAGCTGACAGTCTTTGTTCAGAAGTACATCACTTGGTTGTATCGTATACAGTCCTGCATCTGGACATGATTATACAATGTGCGTGAGAAATGTGGTCATAGTCAGAGGTTACTGATCTCAGAGACTTTCTGCCTGGGTATCTCAAGGCACAGAAGAGGAGTAACATGCCCATGGTCAGCCCAGTCTCCAGGCTGACAAGCCAGTGCTCTCTCTCCACACTGAGGTGACAGCGCTGCATTACTGGTTGGCAGGAGAAGGAAGAATAAGCAGAGGTTAGGACCAACTGGGCAGGATCACAGTGGGGACCTTCCCTTCCTGGCCTACCAGAACATGCCGCCACACCTGGGCCTGGGACCTGTGATCCGGGCAGCAGGTAACAGAGCTGGGAGGGCCCTTGGAAGTCAACTGGGTCAACCTCTGCTGATATGAAGAGCTTGAGGCCCAGAGAGGGAATAACTCATCTTTGGAGGTAGCTGGGTCAGGGAGGTCTTTGTTGTCTCCCTACCGCAGGGTAGGAGCCTCCCCTGATGGACTGCCCCAGGATTGCTTCTCTGGGGAGCCTGGGTTTGTTGGCAGCCCTATCAAAGAGGGCTTCCTGTGTCTCGAGACCTGTAAGGCTCTTGGCCATGACCCAAGCTGCCAGCTCCCTCTGCCCCAGCTCCCTGCCCAGGATGTGGGCCCATCTAGCTGCTGCTGGCTCAGGGTTGCCTTTCACAGACTGCATTGATTCCATTTCCCACAGTGATGAAATAATTTAAAGGTTATTTAGTTCAGTTCCTAGTTCTCTTGGGTCGAGACCTTTCTCCAAAAATGCCTGCTGCTAATAGCGTGAGTTCCAGGCATTGATATGAAAAGACATGCTTCTTGCCCATAAACTTGAATTATTTACAAAGCGTGTAGATCTCTTAGAGCTGCTTTGCATACCCCCACCTCAATGATTAAGTAATGAGTGTACCTGGGAGCTTTCGTTTTTGATTGAATGGCATTTCGTGGCGCTAAGCCACTCCTCTCCCTAGGCCCCGTTTTCAGTTACTGGCCCCCATCCTGTGGATGTCCCAGCCTGAACCCCAGCTACCCAGGCCTGATTTCTTTCTCTTCCCAACACCCAAGACCAAGCTTTGTCCATTTTCCTACCACATTTTCTGTGGATTCTGTCCCTTCCCCCAGGCTACCCTGCCACTGCCCTGGTTCAGTTCTTATCATTGGCTGACTTTTCACAGTATCTTCAATCTAGGCGCCTCCCCTCATGGGTCCCCATTTAGTCTTGCTCCCATGCCTCAGCCAGATTCATCTTTCAGGAACATGGGTTTTGCTCTTGTCACTTCCTTCCTGGGGACTTTCCCAGTCCCCCTGCTGCCTCCAGGACATGGGGAGGGCCGAATTCTTTCTGCAGACTGGCGTGGCTCCCTGTGCTGTGGAGCACAAAGCAAGCCCTGCTCCTCCCACTGTTGGGACATGTCCCCTCCCTCTGCCACCCCCTCCAGACCCGCTCCAGAGCTGCCACCAGCCCCCTCCCCTCCTCTAACTTTTCTGTCCTGCCTGGGCCTGAGTGGCTGCTCAGCCAGCTGTTCCCAAGGACCAGCCACATCTGGAGGGGGTCAGGTAGGGTGCTAGTGTCAGGAATGCCAAAGTGAGTAGACCTTCCTACCCCATTCGTTCCTGACTGCTTTGCAGGCAGACAGCCACTCCAACAGCTCCTCATGAGGCAGCGGTGGGTACAGTGAGAGATGCAAAGGCATCTTGGGAACCTTGAGGAAGGGCCTCCTCTGAGAAGTCTCAGTCCCCTGTCTGAGGAGACAACTATCAAGTGAGGCTCCCTGGGGTAGGGGAGGCCTGCCCCAGGTGTCCAGAGAGAAGCAGGCATCACCAAGGGAAGGAAAGGGGGCATCTCAGGCCAGGGGAGCAAAGGCAGTATGGGGAGGAACAGCAGGTGAAGCCAGGCTGGTGAGTGGGTAGTGCTGAGGCCTCAGGGATCCACTCCTGGGGCATTGTAGTATGCAAAGGACTTTGAATTTGAACTTGCTACTTCGGGTATCAGAGAGCCGTGGAAGAGACATGATATGGAGCAGATATCTTCAGTAAATTGTCCTGGTGGTGGCATGGAAGGTGCATCTGAAGGGCTAAACATGGAAGCTGAGACCTTGGAAGTGAGTGAGGGAGGAGACTTGTCCATATGAAGAAGAGGTTGTGGGTTTGCAACCTGTTTTGAAGGTAACATCATCAGGGCTTGGAGATTCATTGCATATAGGGACTCAAGGACGGGGGAAGCCACAGAGCTGACCGTCAGGTCTCCAGCCTGGTGATTGGGGTGGTGGGGTGTGCCTTGGGGAGAAAAAATTATCTGGAAAGGGAAATGTCGTCATGAGGGAGATGCTGGACTCAGTTGAAGACAGGTTGAGTGTGATGGCCATCCAGGTGGATGTGGAGGTCTGGAGCCTAGGGAGAGGACTATAGTGGTGGTACTGATGGAGGAAGATGAACAGCAAGATAGGACATGGAGCCATGGGCATGGAAACCATCACCTGGCCCCAGCGTGGAGTGGGGAGATGGTGGGGCTAAGGGTGGACTCCTGCCTGAGAGGGGGACAGAGGAGGTTGGAGGATAGTGGGTGGTGTAGAGCAAGAAGACTAGGAAACAGAGGGTTTCAAAGACGGGTGGTTGATGTGATTCAGGCCCATCACAGTAAGGGCTGGAAGGAGGGCAACAGACAGTGGCTGCAGGGCTCAGAATGTCTCTTCTGAGCAGCAGTGTACCTATCACCTCTGGCCTTTCCTGTGTCATCTGCCTCCACTTGCTGACAAAATCTTCTCTCTTTTAGCACCTCCCCAACACCTCTCTGGACCATGCTGCCCAGAGCAGGCCCAGTGGGTGTGTCCAATACTCACACATTTGGCCTCTCCTGGGCCTCATCCCTGAGCCATAGCCATTACTCTGGGGGTCCCTGACATCCACGGCGGTGAGCTTCTGCCAGCAGCCTGACCTGGAGGGCTAGTGCCTTGAGTCCCCACCACCCACACCTGGTTGCAGCTGTGTCCATTCTTTGCAGGGCCCATCACCATGGGCGTCTCTGCTCCTCCGCTTCATGGGGATTGTACCACGGGTGTGCCACGTGATCCAGCCCCTCTCTGATTGCTGCCTGCCAGGTTGGTCCGTGTGCACTGGTGTGGGGGCCTCTCTGATGTGACTTCTGGGTCCTCCTGTCCCAAAACTCACTCATTCTGCACTTTCCTTCCAGCCTGACCTTCCACCATTAGAGTCTTTTGTATGGTAGGCTAGCTTTCGACATGAGCAGAGGTCGATACTAGCATACTCTTTCCATTTGTGGTTGGTTAAGAGATTACTTTTAACTAGTAAATACAAGATTGTAAAATACTTAAATGATTCTAAAATACCTAACATTAAATTTTGTTATGTTTCATTACCTCCCTCCATGTCACTCCTCCCCCAAGAGATATACACACCAATTTGTTAACAACAGTACTTTTCTAGATCTTTGCCCATGTACTTACCAAGCCGTATAAGTGTGCATACACCCACATGCACACATATACATGTATATGTAAGTGAGGTCATAAGAGCTCAGGCTGCTAATCAAAAGGTGGGCTATTCGAAACCACTAGCTGCTCCTTGGAAACACTATGGGGCAGTTCTTCTCTGTCGTTTAGGGTCGCTATGAGTCAGAATCACCTCAATGGCAACAGGTTTGTTTTTTTTAATTGTATATATTGATATGCAGCTTGCCTTCTTCCCTACCAATGTATTTTGGAGATCTTTACATTTCAGTGAGGAGCCCTGGTGGCGCAGTGGTTAAAGCTCTTGGCTGCTAACCAAAAGGTCAGTGGTTCGAACTTACCAGCCGCTTCTCAGGAGAAGATGTGGCAGCCTGCTTCCGTAAAGATCACAGCCTAGAAACTTCTATCCTATAGGGTCCCCATGAGCCAGAATTGATTCATCGGCAGTTTTGTTTGTTTACATGTCAGTATATACAGATGTATCTCATTTTTTAAATGACTACATAGAATTCCATAGTGTATCATAATTTATCAATCATTTCCCTCCTGATGGACAGTTAGGTGCTTTATAATTTATTATGGTTTCAAGTGAGCCTTCTTCTACACGCACCTCTATGTAGTGTGTGAGTTCTTCTACAGCGGAGATTCCTAGGGGTGGTAATACTAGATCACAAGGACATGCACATGATAAATATCGACAGACACCACCAAATTGTCAGCCAAAAGAGCACATAAATTTGTCCCTTATCTTGCAACAGTATGGATTGTTAACAGAGGCTATCTCATCATACTGTTTACTCTTTCCAACTCTGATGGGTGAACAAAAGTGCATTTCCTTGCCCTGTTTTGCATTCCTCTTATTACCGGTGAGACTGTGCATACTTTTATCTATTTATTACCAAATCGTATGTATTTTATGACTTGTGTATTCATACCCATTGCCATTTTCCTCTTTGGACATTTGTGTTTTTTAGGAGCTCATTCTAAGTTATGGTTATTTCTCCTTTGTTGGCTGTATACGTTACAAGCATTTTTTCTTTGTTGCTTATTGTTTGACTCTTTATGGTAGCTGTGTTGCTATGGAATTTCTAAATGTTTATGTTGTAAGATCTATCACTCAGAGGCTGTTTTTTTTTTAATTTTTATTGTGCTTTAAGTGAAAGTTTACAAATCAAGTCAGTCTCTCATACAGAAATTTATATACACCTTGCTATATACTCCTAGTTGCACTCCCCCTAATGAGACAGCACACTCCTTCCCTCCACTCACTCTTTTTGTGTCCATTTGACCGGCTTCCGACCCTCTCTGCCTTCTCATCTCCCCTCCAGACAGGAGATGCCCACATAGTCTCATGTGTCTACTTGATCCAAGAAGCTCACTCTTCACCAGTATCGTTTTCTATCGCATAGTCCAATCCAATCCCTGTCTGAAGAGTTGGCTTTGGGAATGGTTTCCTTTTTGAACTAACAGAAGGTCTGGGGACCATGACCCCTAGGGTCCTTCTAGTCTCAGTCAGACCATTAAGTCTGGTCTTTTTACAAGAATTTGTGGTCTGCATCCCACTGCTCTCCTTCTCTCTCAGGGGTTCTCCATTGTGTTCCCTGTCAGGGCAGTCATCGGTTATAGACGGGCAGCATCTAGTTCTTCTGGTCTCAGGCTAACGTAGTCTCTGGTTTATGTGGCCCTTTCTGTCTCTAGAGGCTGATTTTTTTAGTAGTGGGAAAAAATGGAGCTTGAAGGTTAAAAATGTTGCATTCTTGACCCTTCTCTGGTCTTTGCTCACTCACTGACTTTGGGCAAATCCTTTAACTTCACTGAACTTTCGGTTTGTCAGCTCCGTAACAGTGCTGTCTGTCCTGCCCAACCTCAGCCCAGCTGCTGTGGGGATCAGGGGAGAAGCTGCCTGTGTCAGGACTTTTTAGCCATCCTGAACTTCACAGTTAAAGTAATTCACTGATGGACCTTGATCTGGACTCCTCTAGCCCAGGCCTTGCCTGGGGCCCTGGCTTCCAGGATGCTCAGTGCCCTGCCGCTGGCATGGGTTCATTTTTCCCAGGTGTTGTTTGAGTGCCCGCCGTGCAGGTATTGTCATTCTCAGGGCCCTGCAGAGGGGTGAGAGCTCTGTGTTTGGATGACGGGCAGGAAAGGTCGACTCAGAGAGTCTCCTTCACTCCTTCAAGTCCCCCAGTGAGCAGAAGGCAGATCAGAGCACAGGCCCAGCTCAGGCCTCCCCAGTTTCGGCCCCGCTGCCGCTACTTCCTGCTAGCTGGTCATAGCCCAGTCCTCATCATCCTGTGGCCTCGTAACTGGTGCTCCCTGAGAGCACTCCCTGAGCAGGGGAACTACTCCCTGCAGACTTGGATGTACCTCCTTTAGGCCCTTGAGAAAGAGCTTCAGGTAATAATTCAGTTGACTTAATACACATTGTTAAAGTTTCTTCCTTGTGGGAAAGATGGCACAGTGAGATAAGGAACCGTTGGAATCTATGAAACTCTCCAGTAATCTCACCTCGACACGAAGCTGCTTTAGATTTTTGCACGATACCTTCCCTTCCTCCTGGCCATACACGCTTGTATTGTACTTCTTTGGTATTATATCAAACATGGCACTTCATGCCCTGCCTTTTTCAACCCACATTATAAATTACCATTTTCCTCTTTTTATACTGATCATTTTAATGGCTTCATAGTATTCCACTGAGTTGATGTACTCTAATACTTTGAATCATCTTCCAGTTGTTAAGCATTTGAGTTTCCTATTTGCATTATTACAGGTAATGATGCAATGAATGTCTTTGAACAGAAAGCTTTTTGCTTCTCTTGAATTATTCCCTGAAGGAAAATTCCCAGGAGCCAGATTACTGAGTTAAGGGCAGCAGCATCATTACAGCGCTTTGATGGGCTATAATATCACTTTATAAAATGAACACTCCAATGTTCAATGCTACCAACAGTGAATAAGCATGCTTAGGTGTTCATAATTAAATACATTTGACCATTTTAATATACTTAAAAGGGTACTTCAAGGCTGCTTCGATTTGTGTTTCTTTAATAAACAATGAAGAAGGATGACCATTTGGCAATAGATTTGTATTTTCGTTTTCTTTTGTTGTTACTTTCTTTAAAAAAAAAAAAAAGGAATAATTGACAGCTAAACAAATGGACAGTAATCCCTTGGGAATTCCAGCTCTCTGATTGCCTTGCATGGAACTAGTTCTTGGAGCAAAAGGGGACAGAGAAGAGAGCTGCCTGGTGCAACCTGACCCCAACTCTCCATCCATTCCTCCCCACAGGCAGGCTGCCCCTTCCACATGCAGGTGTAGATGCCAGCAGAGCCCCTCGCTCACCTGGGGGAAAGCCCACCACACTCAGCTCCCACAGGGCAGCCTCAGCCTCTTCTGCTGCCCCTTGATACAGAGAGCACATGTGAACAGGGCCCAGGCACCAACCCTAATGAAATCTGTCCATTTTTCTCCTTTGTTTCAAACTGATTTAATTTTGAATGGTACATTCTCTTCCATTCCATTTTTTTGATCTAAAATTATCAATGGTAAGTTGAAAATTTTTCCCTCGGAAGTTTATTTTAATTGCCTAGTAACGCATTATCATAAATTGCTTTAAATTAATTCCTTGGCTTCAGTGCAGAATAATTTATTAATCGTGATGGCAATCAGCATCTCTGCATGGGTATTCTTAGAACACTGCTGTCTTAGGTGGCTTCATTCTTAATGTATCCCCACGAGGAACGTGCCTGCTGCCAGTGCTGGTAGGGCCCTTAGAGAACTTGATTCTGCAGACAGCACAGAGAAGGTCAGTGCCTCTCTTCTGTGAGCCCAGGGCCCTCTTTATTGATGAGCCTGCAGCCCAGAGAGGAACCAAATATCCCCAAGTACCAATAGCGGTTGAGGGCTGTGGCCAACTTAGGTTAGGAAACCGCCATCGGATCTTGCTCCTGTCTAACTCCCAAGCCTGTGCTCACTTTTGTCCTATCCAATCAAAGCTAGGGCATAGGTGCAAAGGAAGGAGGGGTGCATGGAGGTTGTACACAAGAAATGCAGTCTGTGTTAGGGGATGCATTGATAGAAGGCTTGGGAAGGCAAGAGAGTGGTGTGGGTATGATAAGCTGGGCCAAATAGGGCTCTTGATCAATGCTTTCATTGCTGTTTCCATTGATCTAGTCATTCCCGCGCTTATTCATTCAGTGAGCACCTACCATGTGCTAGGCCCTGCTGGAGGCTGAAAATAGTGGAAAAAAGGCCACAGTCTCTGCCCTCAGGGAGTTCACATTGTGATGGGGAGACAGACAAGTAAACAGGAACCCATAATAGGGCTTGCTAGGTGCTGGGACAGAAAGAAGCCCAGGGTCCAGGAGCCCAGACTCAGAGGAAATCCACCTGTGACCCTATTATTTTAATGTTTCTACATATGCAGAGTTTGCACACAATGAGCAACATGTATGTTACAGTGTGTGCATTTGCCTTTTTCCTCTCAGCACTTTGTTTTCTAAGCATGTTTTCTTTATTTCTAGGCCGTTGTCACATACGTAAATTTTAATGGAACCACATACGTAAATTTTAATGGCACAACGATATTTCATCCTGCTATTAGACGCAAGTTGCTTCTAGGTTTTTGCAATAAATGACATTGGATGCAGAGCTTTTTGCTTCTTCCCCATTGTTCCCTTGTGACAAATCCCAGAGTCTGTTTTGGGCTGGAGAATAAAGACCTATTTGTGGTTCTTCATTGTGCTGCCATGTTGTCTCCAAAGGCCTTACCCTGGTTTCTGGTGATGCTATTGTGCCTGGAGACCTGTTCCGCTGCTGCCTGTTTAGCACTGGGATGGGCAACAGATACATACCGCATGCAGACGTGCACACACACACACACAGATAGGACTAGATGAACTTTAGTTGAGTGGCTGTGTGTACCATATGATTAAGCAAAGGAGGGGGCATATTGAAAACAGAGTCTGATTAACAATGTTCTGGCAACAAGTAGAGGTGAGGAGGCCAGCCTCTAGGGAGGCCGTTGCAGCAGCAGCAGTCCAGGTGGAACATGGCAGAGGGAAGTGGGTCACCACAGACATGAGAGGAAACCAAAGACTTTGAAGTGAACAAGTCAGCTGGTATTGATGTGGGGTCAGATGTGAGCTTAGAAGGAGGGTTGCAGTTGTCCCCAGGGTTTCCAGCACAGGATATTTGGGGTGAGTTGACCTCAGGAAGGTCGCGGAGTTGGTGCACTCACTCAGTTTTAGGAGGTCACATTTAGGGTGTCTGGGGTCCACCCTGCTGTAGCTATTTAGGAGAGTACAGATGGGCATAAGAGCAGGCCTGGGGCATCAGCCTCACCTATATGTGGACAGGAAGGAAAGTTTGTGATGGAGGCTCAGGACACCGGCAGAGCGATAGGAATTACCCATTGATCATCATATACGAGTCCCTTCAACTTTCTCACTGCTCGGTCAACTTTTTAGCTAATATTGCAAATGGTTTGTACGAGACTACTAACCTAAAGGTTGGTGGTTCAAGCCCACTCAGCAGTGCTGTGCAAGAAAGGCCTAGTGATCTGTGTCTGTAAAAATTACAACCAGGAAAACCCTATGGAGCAGTCCTACTCTGTAACATGGGCTCTCCATGAGTTGCAATCAACTCAATGGGAATGGGTTTTGGGTTTGGGTATCTTCTTTAAGTACTACATGGTACCCTTTGGGAGCCTATTAAGTTAATTTGTACATTTTTAAGCATTTCACTGGAGCAGAATCCAATAATATTTTAATGTGATTTATAGTATAAAATAATTACATAAAAAGGAGCCTGAGTGACACTGGCTGGTTTTCTTCCACCTTTTCCTTTACCATTCTTCCTCAGATGTGTTTAGTTCCTTGTCTCAATTACATAGCTTCAAACCAGGATGTGGCTGTAGGTGGGAATAGGTAAACAGTGAGTCATCGATAGCAAACAGGGTCAGCCACCCACAGTGTGCACTCAGTCAACTTCTCCCCTCACCTTCCCCAATGCTAAGATTCCTTCCAGCTTCCAGACTCCATGGTACTCAGCGTGTCTGGTTAAATCTCCCAGCTGAATATATTTTTGCACACACAAATCCTTAAGACATTGCCTGTATGGTTATAAACATTTTTCCAAAGCATTCAGACACTTCTCCAATCTTGCCCACCCCATTTTTCCTTAGGAGGCCTTGGGGAGCCCAGGAAGCAGCCTGGAGCATGGTTCAGAGCATAGCCTCGGAGCTTAGCCCGAGGCCAGTGCCAAGCCAGAAAAAGTCACTATACTCAGAGCCTTAGTTTCCTCATCTGTAATAGGGGGTATTGGTGAAACCTGTCAAGCAGGGCTTACCTGTGAGGGTTAAATGAGAAAATGCAGGTAATGCAGATAAAGCAGCAGCCCAGTGCTTGGCGCGTAAGTAGCAGTCCACAGCTGATAGCTATTGGCGTTGTTGTTACGCTCCATTTTGTAGCCAGAAAACCAAGGCCCAGAACGATTGGTTAAATGCCTGTCATGGATTGAATTGTGTCCCCCCAAAATATCTATCAACTTGGCTAGGCCATGATTCCCAGTATTGTGTGATTGTCCAACATTTTGTCATCTGATGTGATTTTCCTATGTGTTATAAATCCTATCTCTGTGATGTTAATGAGATAGAATTAGAGGCAGTTATGTAAATAGGCAGGGCTCAAACTACAAGATTAGGTTGTGTCTTGGGCCAGTCTCTTTTGAGATATAAAAGAAAGAAGTGAGCATAGAGTTATGGGGACCTCATACCACCAAGAAACAAGAGCCAGGAAAACAGTGCATCCTTTGGACCCAGAGTCCCTGTGCTGAGGAGCTCCTAGATGAGGGGAAGACTGATGACAAGGACCGTTCCCCAGAACGGACAGAAAGAGAAAGCCTTCCCCTGGAGCTGGCAACCTGAGTTTGGACTTCTAAATTTCTCTTTGTTAAAGCCACCCACTTGTGGTATTTCTGTTACAGCAGCATTAGATAACTAAGACAATGGTGTATACTCCCTGAGCCAATGAATCTAACACAATTGCTAAGAATTCTCTAGATGAAAGAAGTACTCAGTTACTTCAAATGCCGGGGGCCCAGCACCACCTTCCCTGAGTCTGTTACATGTAACAGGGTCTCCCTTCTGTATATGAAAACCTGTAAGTTGGTGAAAATTGAGTCAGTTTCAATAAATTACATTTGAAAAATCCTGTTGACAGAGCTGCTGTGAGGTGTTGGGTAGAGAGCTCTGTTGAGGATGGAACTGTGGCTCCAACCCACCCCCAGGGCTGAGTCTCTAGTCCATGGGGCAGGCTGAGGCGTGGTGCTGGGTCTGGGGCTGCCAGTAGCTACTGTGTGTTCAAGCAGAGGAAGAGAGGGGAGGAGAATGGATGAGGTCATAAACCTCCTAGGGGCCTGCTTGTGGGTGCTGCATGTGGCTCAGACTACTGAGCCAAGAGTGACAGGTCTGATGTACATTGGAAGAGGATCTCTGGGGCTTTTATATTGAGTGTAGACTGTGGGAGGCAAAAGCGGAAGCAGGCAAGCCCACTGGGAGGCTTTGTGAGAATCCATAAGATGTGTCAGGCCTGGTGTCAGCAGTGGGGGTGTGAGAAGGCATGGGATTCTGGTTGTATTCTGAGGGGAGAACTTTCAAAATGTGCTGAGGAGCTCGATGTGGGTGGAGGAAACAGCACAGTCAAGGAGGACTCCCAGGTTTCTGGCCCAGGCACTGGGAGGATAGAACTGCCCCTAACAAGGTGGGGTAACAGGGCCGGCGAGTGGTGGGGACAGTGTGAGGGAGGCATCAGGAGCTTAGATTCTGGCAGTCTCAGATTCAGACATCCCACGGAGAAGTCCTGCAGGCAGTTAGACAAGTCTGGGGCAGAGAAAGACGTTTGTCCCCAGTGCCCCTCAGTCCCCTGGGGCCTTGCCTGTTGCCTTCCACGGGACGCTGGACGGGTGACACAGGTGCACCAGCCGCCACAGCAGTGTCAGAGGGTGACTTGGTCTCAGAGGTGACCCCGATTTCCTGGACTCACCGTCAGGCCCCGGGCCACCCCACTTTCCCACGTGCCCCTAGGCTCTCAAGGGCATCCTTCCCTTTAAAATAAAGCCACGCTGCGCCGGCTGCGGGGAGCGGGGGGGGGGGGGGACTCTTCGCTTGGATTTTTGCTTTAAAAAGTGACGTTTAAATGGGAAGCTCTGCCAGGGTTCCCGGAGCCTGGGGGTGGGGGGGAGTCGCACAGTCCGTGGCCGCGCTCCCGGGGGAGGAGCAGGGGGCGGTGCGTGGCCGCTCGCGCCCGGCTCCCGCGGCGCCCACGGGGTTAACGGGCTCGTGCACCGGCGGCGGCGGGCGGCAGTGGTGCATTGTGGTAACGCGCGGCTGGGACCCGCGAGCGCCTGTCGCTGCCGCCGCCGCCGCCGGGCAGCCCGCCGAGCTGTGCGCGCCGGCCTGTGCACGCGTCCGGGCGAGTCCCCCAGGCCTGGCGCCATGTAGCCTCCGGCGGCCGAGAGGCCGCCCCGCCGCGGGGATGAAGGGACGCGGATGCTGGGAGACGGCCTCCGTGCGCTCCTTCTGCAGCTCTGGCTGCCTGAATAAATATAAGAAGGGTTAGTGCCGCCCGGCTCCCGCTTCCGCCCGCGCCGGGCTTGCTGCATGCTCAGTCCAGGAAGCCTCTGATGTCGTTGCCTCGCGGCGTGGGGCGCGTGGGGAGCCTCGGGGAACTCCTGTCCCCGCCCGCACACGCCTGCTGCGGCGTGCGCTCCGGCCTCCCCGGGAGGGTCATTTTGGGGAGGGGGCTGCAGTTAGAAAGGTGTCTGTCTGCAGTTCACTTCTGCAAAGAGAAACATCTAATCCAGAGCTTTTTGGAAAGAAGGGGGAAGCGATGGTCCGTGTTTAAGCCTCCCACCTACCCCTCTCCCCATCCCCAGTGTCTTCGTGGGGCCCGCAACCCCCCTCCCCCCGCCCCCCCGGAGCAGAATTGCCACGGAGACCTGGGTCTGGCTTGGGACCATCTGCGAGGTCAGCTTTGCTCAGTGCATCTCCAGCACCTCCCACCCCCCACCCCCACCCCCAGCCCCCGGTCTTTGAGCAGTCCTTGACAGGTCAGGGCAGTCACTGCCAGCGGCGGCCTGGGTTTGAGCCAGGCCCGCCCTGAGGATGCTGCCCCCAAAGGATCGCATCCTGATGACCGCCCTGGGATATGTGAGCGCTGGGGCTACGGACTGGAAGCTTTGGGGGAAGTTTCTGCCTCCTCGTCCTTCCTGAGGCTTGACACCTTCATTGCAGATTATCTGTGAGTGAGACTTGCAGAATTTATATTGATGCGTGTTTCTGGGTGAAAATTATCCCTCTTTGACCTTGTAGACTTAACATATGTTGTTGTCGTGAGGTACTGTCAAGTTGATTCCAACTCATAGTGACCCTACCAACAACAGAATGACACACTGCCCGGTCCTGCGCCAACCTCATAATTGTTGTTATGCTTGAACCCATTATTGCAGCGACTGTGTCAGTCCACCTCACTGAGGGTCTTCCTCTTTCTCACTGACCCTCTACCAAGCATGATGTCCTTCTCTAGGGACTGGTCCCCCCTGACAACATGCCCAAAGTACGTGAGACAAAATCTCGCCATCCTCACTTCTAAGGAGCGTTCTGGCTGTACATCTTCCAAAACAGATGAGGCAGTTAATTCATTTAACACAAACTTACAAGAAACAGTGCCTGTCAGAAACGAACACCCTCTGATCTGTAGTAAACCTTGTTATTAAAGTGCTTCCCCTGCTCCACGGGGCCCAGCGCAGCCCAGACAGCTCTGAAGTCGCAGCCCCTGATGGCACATTTAACCAGAGTTCCCCTGAAAACATCACCTGAAATCTTAAAAGCGTTTTCACTTGTAAACATTTGAATTTTATTTCATTAGGATCTGATACCATGGCTCTATCTTAAGAATCCTTTAAGGAAACTTAAAGTGAGTTTTGTCCTAAGAATGTTTTCTGCTTTTAGAGGATTAGGCTGAATTCCAGTTTTTGTTTTACGTCTAGTGTCATTTATAAAGCAGTTATGTTGTTTATGCAAAGTTCTAATGATGTTTCTGTTGTCAATTTTGATAGATTCATTCTAGGGGGAATTTTGGATTTAGTTAAAAAAAAAAAAAGTAAAATATGTATCAGAGAGAGGTCAAACGGTTTTTCTTCCATGGGCCCCCTGACGGTTTTCTTGACTGCACTTCTCTGGAAGACCTGCCGCAAAGTTAGTTCTCACCTTCGCTTGCTTTCTGCCTGGCTGTGGGTGGGGCGCTCGCCTTGGTGTGGCAGCTCGGGTGTGTCTGCACCCCAAGAATGACTCCTCCAGGCTGGGCCTTCTCACCCTGTCAGAGTCTCACTGTGCACACACAGTGTGTCAGAGGATGAGGAAACTGAGGCTCAGGAGGTTGGAGGTCAGCCTGGAGCAGAGCTTGTCGTGCAGCGGAAGGAGATGAAGCACCAGCCTCAGTGTGGGGAGGCCGCAGGGGAATGTTGGGGAGGGTGTGTGTCCCTCAGGGCCTGTGAATGTGGGCCTAACAAGGCCAGAACTTCCGGGGTTTCAAGAGAAACCAGAAACCACTGTGTGTTCAAGTAGAACCTTCCTGCAGGCAGGGTAGTGTGTCTGAGTATCAGCTTGAGGTCGCTGCCTTGTCTGGGAAGAGAAAGCATGAGAGAGGCTGACACAGGGCCTGCAGGAGGCTTGGGATGGATCAACTTTGGGGGGAATGGTGAGCATTTCCTGGCTCCCTCACACTGTGTCTTGTGGCAGGCTCAGGCACAGGACCTTTGCCCCCAACATGTAAGTGGGGTGGGACTGGCATCCACCTTTCAGACACATTGAAGGTATTGAAATGAGGGGTCACTCTGGACAAATTTCCCCATTTTTCTAGATTCGCAGTGAAAATGCATCACACACCTGGGCCCATCTTTGTGCAAGTTGAAGGGGAAGCTGGGCTTGGTGACCTGTTCCCGGGCTCTGGAGGTCCAAGTGATGATGCATTTCAGTGGCAGGACAGCACCTGGACTTGTGGAGGTTCATCATGTGGCCATTACACTGGAGGGTCCCACGGTGTAGCCTGAGCATCGGGATACTAGGTTCTTGTCCTGACTCTTTGCTACCGGGCCCGTGCAACCCTGGGTAAATCCCTGCCCCGTCTGTGAGCCTCAGTTATGCCCCTCCTCCATAAAGGAGGGGAGGAGTAGATTAAGACCGGCTCCAGAAAAAGGGCTGGCCTCCACTCTGCTCCCCAGCCTGGCCACGTGTAAAGGAGCCCCAGGAGCCCCTTGGCAGGAGACTTCTTCTCAGTGGAGGGTGGAAGGTTCAAACCCCACCCCACTGCTTGCTTGGCATTCAGCTGGCTTCTTAGCCTGTTTGCTCCTCAGTTTCCTCATCTAAAAGATGGCATTAAACCTTCTTGCCTGGCAAAGTTGTGGGAGACTGCAATGAGATAACACGTCTATACCATCAGTAGGGAGCCCTGGTGGCACTGTGGTTAAACACTCTGCTAACCAAAAGCTTGGTGGTTCGAGCTCACCAGCCGTTCCTCGCTCCTTGGGAGAAAGATGTGGCAGTCTGCTTCTGTAAAGATTACAGCCTGGGAAACTCCATGGGGCAGTTCTGCTCTGTCCTATAGGGTAGCTATAAATCAGAATCGACTCAACGGCCACGGGTTGGGTCTTTGGTTTTTATCCTATGAATCAGTCTGTTTATTTATCTGGTCTTCATCTCTGTGCTTCAAACAGAGCCTGGCACACCACAACTAGGGAAAGGCCCCTTCAGGGTATTGTCAGTGCTGCTTTCACCCCTTTGCCTCTCTGTGTGTGCACGTGGGTGTTTGGGCGGCAGGGCATGTGTACACAGGTGCAGTAGACTCTGACACCTTTTCTAGTTGGAATGTGAAGCTCTCAAAGAACAGGACATAGGCAGGCACCCTTGCCTTGGTGAGATGGACACACATAGCTATCAGGGATCAGGCGGCCTCAGGCAGGCCCTGCCCGTTGCGCTGCTGAGGCTGCCCCTTACTCATCTGAGGCCCCAAAGAGCCTGTGCATGCCCGAAAACCAGCCTCCGTCCTCCATGCCCAGCTCTGATTGGCCACACATTGCCCAGTGTGGAGAGCTGAACCATGCGTGGCAGAGAAACAAGAGGGTGCCAGGGATCAGGGTGATGGCAGCTGACCTGAGCACTAGCTCAGGCAGGTAGGTGTCTATGCAGACTCCCAGCCCCGTGGTATTTGGCCTCATTAGTGGCCTTTGGGTGGCTGCAAGGTGCCAGGGACTTGGATGTTTGAGGACTTCTGGTTTTGATGAGGTCTTTTCCCATCTTTGAGGCCTAGGACAGGTACCTTTCTCAGTGAAGGAACTTCACGGGACACCAGCTGGGGATTGATGTAGCAAAGAGGGTCCTTCTAAAGTCATAGTGAGGCCATTTTGGGGAAGGCTTGCCGAGGTGTCTGCTCGTGTGTTCTCTACATTTGGCACCTGCCAAGGTCCTTGGGAGGAAGGACGAAGGCCTGTAGTGAGGGGCCGGCTTTCTGCTCTAATAACTGTTCCCATGGGTGCGGAGTGACCTCCAGGGCCAGGGATAACACCTGGTTCTTTTCTGGCTGGCAGCCCAGCCTGCCTAGCCCAGCTGCACCACCCTGTCCACTCCAGCCCACGGTCTCTGCCCACCCCTTGCATTTTAATCAAATTTATCCATGTAAGTTTATTTCCAATTTTACTTCCTCCTAAAGCCATTTCCCGCTGAAGCTGAAGGCAACCCCTCACCTAGGACCTCTCCTTGGACTCCCTTTGGCAGTAGAACCAGGTGGTTTGAATGCAGTCTTTCCCTTCTATGGGGCTGTGAGCTCCCAGAGTCGGACCTGTGTCTATAGTGTCCCCCATGGAGGGAAGGATCGCCTAAGACTGAGTAGCAAGTAAAGTCCTTGGCAGGGATTTTCTCCTCCACCTGGGGTTCTCAGCTGCTCTTCTTCTCTGGGGCTTCTCTTGGTCCACCAGGTAACTTGCGTGACTCAGGAATTAGAGTGATGGATGACTCCTTCCTCTCCCCTGCCTGCTCCCTTCAAGACCAGCTATGGTTCATGGCTCCCCTGGAACAACCAGGGAGGCTGTGGGTGGCTGTTAGGTGATCCTGGGGAATATGAAGAGTTTACTGGAGGAGGTGACCACCAGCTGGGTCTCCGCAGATAGAGAGGTGGGCAGGTGGAGGATAGGGATAGGCAGTGCTTGGTTAGACTTGAGCAAGGTGTCAACCCACTGACAGGCAAGAGGTGGGAGTGGGCTCTACAGGTTATGGACTATTGGACCAGAAAGGGCGTGGGCGAGAAGGGGCATGAGGTCAGGGATGGCGAGGAGGGCACAGCTCTGCCTGCTCTGGAGGGGAGGTGGCTTATGGAAAGGAGGCTCCAGGGTGGCAGTGACCCTGTTTATGTCCTCCTCACACCCAGGGGAAGATATTTGGCCTCATTAGTGGTCACTAGTACTTGATGAAATGCGTGGAAGTGGTACAGTCTCTCAGACACGTCACCTCTTGAACCTATGTTGGCGTACTTATAGAATGGGTGTGGTGACAATTCTATCTGATAAATTAACCTGATGGCAGTAATACATATGAAGGCCCCCAGCCCCTTCCTGGTACGTGGTAGGGGCTTATTATCCTTATTATTTTTGGATCCCTCCCAGTGTAAGTATGGCTCCTTGTATGTGTGAACATTGTTTTACAAGCAAGCCAATTGGGGTGGCAATATTTTACTGCTGTAAGTTGCGCAGAGGCAGGGAAAGGTGGTTTTGAGGAGCCAGCCAGCTGAGGCAGCCATGGGACTGCATACCTGGTACAAGCCCAGACATTGGAGCCAGATGAGACCCAAGGGTAATGCAGGGGAGGAGCCCCAAACTTCCTCATCTAGGGATCGAGGCTGCAGTGGAACTTGAGATGAGGGAGGCTGTGAAGCCCACGGGAAGGCGCAAAATTAGAGGTAGCAAGTGAGATGACCATTGGCCCCATCATTATGCAGATGGGGAAGTTGATGCCCGAGGAGGAGAGGTAACTTTCCCAGGACCCTACGGCTTAACCAGGAGCGGAAGTGAGACCAGAGACCACATAGCCAGCCTTACCACATGTTGTTGAATTGGAGGGTCAAGGGGCACAGGAAGGCCAGTGGAGAAGGCTCTGGACTGAAAACCTGCTGGGCTTACGAGAGGCCTGGCCTGAACAGAGGCCATGGTGGGCAGGGCTGGGGGCTCACTGGAGTAGACCCGCAGAGCCTGGGCTATGTAGAGTATTGGGGCCTGGGGGGAACCCTTGTTGCTAGAAAAAGGCTAAATACCAGGGGGGAGTGTCAGATGATTCAGTCCTTCTAAGTCAGAATGAAGAACAGTAAATGATGAGAAGACAAAAAAATTGTCTTCTGTTAAGCAGAGAATCTGGCCAATGGTGTCTGTCAGTCATTTACTCTATGCTGACATCTGTCCCACAGCTGTATGGGCACAGTGTCCACAGCCCAGAGGGACTGGGCTACGGGAACCTGGTACCCCACACCAGTGCTTCCTCCAGCAAGGAACAGAGGACGGGGCACGGTCCTGGCTGCCCAAGCTTGGAGCCAAGAGGTGCCAGTCGTGGCATGTAGAAAAGATTGGAAAATATTTACAAAGTCTGAGACCCACATGAGTCCCTGAGCTCTGAGGGAAGGCACTGTCTGCAGGCAGAGAGGGAGGGGTGGCAGGGAGTTAAGAGGGTGAGGATGGGCCAGATTGTGTGCAACGGCATCCCAGGTTGTAGCAGCAGCATTTGTGGGCACCAAGCGTGCACATGGTTTAAGTGTCCTGGGGCAGGCCAGCAGGCCAGGAATGGAGTGTGCAGAGTCTGGAAGGCTTCACCTGGTGGTCCAGGTTGGATATGCCAAAACATACCTGGGAGGTAGCCTTCATGTCTCCTGCCAGCTTTAAGCCCCTGGGTGATGAGTGGATGCTCTGCTGTGGTTGGGAGGGCTCAGGGAAAAGAGGGTCTTGACCAGGAATAACCCCTGCCTTGGGTGCAAGAGGGAAGGGCACCACTTGTGGCCCAGCATTGGCCCCTTCTGGCTAGCAGAAGCATGCCCAGCAAGGGAGGTGGGCAGTTTGGAAATGACAGGCTGCGTCTCCCAGGGCTCTGTTGCCATTGGTGGCCCCAAGGGGCCTAGGAAATGCAGAGCACTCTCTGGGAAGCTGGTTCACTTGCCATTTACAGGTGATTGACCCAAGAGGCACCTTGTACAAATGAGAAAAGAGCCCCCTTAACTTCCTTGATCCTGAAACTATTGTGATATGCTCACTTTGTTAGAATGATATTCTTTTTATCCATTTGCTTGGGAAGATATTAAAGTGAAAACACAAATTTGCACTCTGTGGTATGAATGGCGCCCCCTAGGGTTGTGCAGTATACAGCCTGCACAACCATGTACAACAGCCCTGTTAATATAAGCATTTATCAGGAGCAATGTTTGGCCAGCCATGAGGATAACACATGGACCTCTGTCACCCCCGGGCATAGGGAGAGAGGGCTGCCTAGGTGCTAGGTGAGACAGGTGACCTTCAAGGGACCCTGGCCCAGGCCAAAGTGGGAGCAGGACTTGGAGAGGCCCTGGGAGGTGGGGTGGGGAGTCCTCAGGGTGGCCAATGAAGTGAGAAGGCGGAGCCTCAGAGCCAGAGTGGAGAGAGGGACAGCCTGTGTCGGGCTGCATGGGCCTAGCTGGAGCACTGCGGCCCTCTGCCCGGGTCTGAGGGGCTTGCACAATAAGCATCTTCCTCCAGCTCCAAGTGACCTTCTGGGGAGCCTCATCTGGAGCCACGGCTCTGCCCCTTGCAGATTCGATTCCTTGCTCTGCCGCCTGGTTTTCCTATAAAGTACCAGTCAGCTCAGATTGGCGGCAGCATCTGAGCAAATAGATGAACAATATGAATAAAGATGAAGTCCTGGGTTTTGGACTGCCAAAGATAAATTTCCTTTTATGTCCTGTTCCTTCTGACGTGTGTGTGAAATAACGACTCCTGACTCACATCCTGAGAAATAGCAGCTGCTCAGACTGGGCGATGTGGTGAGGCGGAAGGAGGCCACGAACTTGGATGGAAACCTACCTGGGCAGTGCCCTTGAACTACCCACACCCCAGCCTGGCATGCCCAGCGTCCTTGTGGGTGTAGGTGGGAGCTGGTTAGAGGACCAATGCTGTTTTTCCTGGGGATAGAACTGACAGCTGGTCCACTGGGTACACCCCTCCGCCCGGGGATATTTTTACATTGGAAGCAGCACGGTTTTTCTGAGTGGCGGATGGGACCCCTGGAGCATGACTCTCAGCTGGTTCACCATTTGGGTGCTGCTCATCTGCCTGGCGGAACCCCCTCCTCATCCCCACACCCCCTCCACATGCACTCATTGTTCTTGGCCAGATTCTCTAGGTTCAGCCTGGCCAGTCCTCTGCGCCCCTGCATTTATCTGTTTAAGATCTATTTACTGTTAACGCAACAATTCCAGATGGTCAAGATAATGCATTCCCACAGCTCCGTTACCTCTCATGTCACTGTTTTAGATCTCTATTTGTGGGCCGTATTTTTCCTTTATGTGAACATCCTTTCTGCTTCGTTGAGATACAAAATACATGCCATTTCCACATGGCTATACATCAAGGGAGCCCTGGTGGTGCAGTGGTTAAGAGCTACAGAGAGCTATGGCTGCTAACCAAAAGGTCAGCAGTTCGAATCCACCAGCCATTCCTTAGAAACCGTATGGGGCAGTTCTGTAGGGTCACTATGAGTCAGAATCAACTCGACAGAAATGGGTTTGGTTTGGTTTTATACATCGTAAGCACTTTCTCACATTACTGCAGGCTTAGTATTTACCTGTTGAGTGCCTTTTCCCTCTGTCAGACATTTAGGTCCTTCCCGGATTGTCACTACAGCTAAACTGCTGCCCTGGATATCATTGGCATGTGAAATTTTTTCTTTTGAGTTCACTTCTGGGCAAATTCCCAAGAGTGCGATTGCTGAGTCAAAGGGTGCAAAGGCTGCCCTCAGTGGTGCCTCACCACCCAGGCAGAATGATCCAGTTTGGAGCACTCAAAGGGCCCCCTGCGTTACACCTCCATCAGGGAAGTCTTTGAATAGCATGAAACTCCCTCTTTCGTGTTTTAACTTGCATTGGACGAGCCAAAAAGGATGCATTTTCCCCCACAAGTTTGGTTATTATTAGTGGCCACCCTTCTGTGGATCGTCAGCTGTATCTTTTCCTGCCCTTTGTGGAAACCCAGAAGGGTGCATCATAAATGGACTTGGTTTATATTGTGCCTGGCCAGAGCCTAAGCCACGTAAGACTTCTTGGGCTCCTGAACTGATCCTGTTTCCTTGGTGGGTGGGGTTTGGAGAAGTGGTCCCTGAAACTGTCATCCCTAGCAGGACTAGCTGCATAACTTTTGGGGGCTAGTGCAGAAAGAAAGTGTGGGGCACCTTGTTCCAAAATGAAGAATTTTAAGATGGTGCCAGTAGACCATTAAAGGCCCTGGTATGGGGCCTTTGCCCTTGCCCCTATCCTGACCAGCAGGGCCTTCTTGCCAGCTTGGGCTGAGGAAGGGCTGTCGTTTCTATTGTGAGGAACTGTAATCAAAGTGACTGCATCCGGATAACTGCTGCTAACAGCAGGCATGGCTGTTTGGACATGCCAAGTTAATTGGAAGTGCCAGGCTCTCTCTTGATCACAGTCATGATGTCCCCTCCCAGGTAGCAGATGCTCCTGGCAGGGGGGAATAGAAGGGTGAGAGATGGCACCTGGTGAGGGTTCTCAGGCAGTGGCATTCTGCAGGCAGAGCTAGAGCTGACCACCCACTGTAGCAGCTGAAGCTGTTTTCCAAGAGTTTCTCCCATGAACTAACATATTGAGAGTTTGGAGCTTTCTCAAGTGGCCGTTTGGCTTGATTTAGCTCTTGCTGCCCTTGGAAACTTTATGGGGCAGTTCTGCTCTGTCCTAAAGGGTCACTATGAATCGGAATTGACTCAATGGCAACGTGTTTGGGTTTGGTCATGGGAAATATGGCCTCACACTCATGATTTTCCCTCATGTTTTTCAAAGTCCAAATCAGGAAGGTGTTGATGTGAGAGCTCTTACACTGAGAACGACTCAGCTACCTACACGAAGTAAAACCATGCAACCACAGAATCTCAGGATGTCAGAGTTGGATGGGATTTTAGGGATGATTTGCCCACTGCCATGAGTCAGTTCCAACTTGTGGCGACCTCAGGAGTTACAGAGTAGAACTGCTCCATAGGGTTTTCTTGGCTGTAATCTTTATGGGCACACATCACCAGGCCTTTCTTGCCTAGCACCGCTGGGTGTGTTCAAACTGCCAACCTCTAGGTTAATAATCGAGTGCAAACTGTTTGAGCCACCCAGAGACCTAGAAACAATTTTCCCAACCCCTAATGTACAGATGAGGAAACTGAGGCCTGGAAGCACACAGTCATCACATGTTCCAGCATGCACTGCTAGAGAGAGAGGTTAGAGGATATAGTCCAGAATCATTGCTGTTGGCTGCTAAAATAATTTTTGACACTTTTTTTCTGAATGCAGAGATAATTCATGCTCATTGTAGAGCATGGGTAGAGAAAAGCATTTAGAAGAAAATAAAAATTACCTGTAATTCTATTACCCAGAGTAACCACAAATAACAATGGCTACAGTGTGTTGAGAACCTGTGTCATACACCTGTGGGCACACCTGATCTCTGTCAACCCCTTTAATCTCTTTCACCCTGAGCACCAGGTGGTTTTAGGCTCTCTTCCCCCATTTTACAGGTGTGGGAGCTGAGATGCAGAAACAGGACAGAAATTGTCTGGCCACACAGCCGTAGTAAATGGACTTACACCCAACCTCTAGTCTCACTACAGATGCCCACCTGGATTTAACAACATTTTAAAATGTGTTGTTTGAGGGTTGGAATGGTATCTCATTATTTAATGGGCATATTTTTTACTTCTAATGGGATTGAATTTTGTTCATCGACTTATTAGTCTCTTGCCAGTCTATGACTTCTTTGTCACGTGTTAGTTTCATCTAGTCTTGCTTCTGAATCACATTGATATGGTTATTGTAGTTGTAAAGTGTGTTTTCTGTTGTAGATCATGTCTTCCTTTAGCACTATTTTTTTTCTTTTCCCCAACATTTTATTATGAAAATTTTCAAAACTAGAGGTAAGTTGTACAATCAGCACCTGTATACCTACCACCTAGATTCTGCCATTAATGTTTTACTGTATTTACTTTGTCACCTTTCCTTTTATCCATCCCTCTATCCATCCGTCAGTCCAACCTATTTTTTTAATGCATCCCAAGGTAAATTGTAGACATCAGTATACATTACCCCCAAAGACTTCAGCAGGTATGTATCATTATATATACCTTTTTAGGTAAAATTTTCACTTTGTGAATTGCACAAATCTTAAATGTACCATTATTTGATTTCTAACAAACGCATACACCTGTGTAGTCCAGACTCTGTCAAGATATAGGATGTATTCATTACCCTAGAGAGTTTCTTTATGCCGCCCAACCCCAGAGATTACTACTGTTCTGATTTATTTCAGCAGATTAGTTTTGCCTATTCTAGAATTTCATATAAATGGAATCACACAGTATGTACTCTTCTATGCAAGACTTCCTTCAGCTTATTTTTGAGGTTCATCCGTGTTGTGCGTATCAGAAGTTTGCTCTTTTTTATTGCTGAGTAATATTTCATTGTATGAATATACCATAGTCTATCCATTCTATACCAGAGCTGTTTCCAACTTTTGTCTATTACAGTAAAGTTGTATAAACATTCTTGCACAAGTCTTTTTGTTGACATTTGGATTAGTACCTAGGAGTGGAATGGCTAGGTTAAAGGATAGACGTCATGTTTCCTTTTGTAAGAAACTGAGAAATAGTTCCTCAAAGTGGTTGTATCATTTTATACTCCCACCAGCACTGTAGGAGAGTTCAGGTTGTTCCACATCCTCATCAACATTTGGTGTTGTCAGTCTTTTTTATACTAGTCATTCTGATGGGTATGTAGTGGCATCTAATTATGATTTATCACTCTACTTTTTAAATGTCAGAGCTATTCTTACCTGTGACTTTTTTTAAAACCTTTGCTTTTTACTATGAAATAACCTATGTATTTTTTGCAGATGATCTTTAGTATTATTTTTTAAAGCTAAAGAGTGAGATTTGATTGTAATTTTGTTAAAGCCTAATGTGGGGAAGATCCACTTAAGTTTGCCATGTGTTGAGGCTTAAATATTGAAAAGTCTTTTGAAAGGGCACACACCTTACTGCATAGGAGACTTTACATAAGACAAATAATGATACTGGATGTAGAAATGCATTCAGCAAGAGTGTACACCATCCTCACCATGAGAGGACACATGCAAAAGAGAATATGTGCATATAAGGAACATTAACTACAGAGCATAAAAATAAATCAATGATTAGTGAACGTACCTCCCTACTCAAGAACTAGCTAGAGTATTGCCACTAACCTGCGTGTATCTATGTGTTTCTCCCCTTCCCATCCCATGACTCTTCTCCTTCCCTCCAGTGTATCACACCCTAAATTTTGTGTTTATAATGTAATTGCTTTTTAAAAATATACTTTTATCACTAATGTAACTTTGTTTGGAGAATTACTGTTTGTTTGTTTGTTTGTTTCTTTTAGCTCAAATAAAAAACACCGTATGCATCTTTGGGACTTACTTATTCAATGTTATTTCTAAGATCTATCCATGTTGTTGGGTACTGCTCTTCATCGCTACTGCTTCTAATATTCTTTTCTGTGACTATATCAAAATTCATTTTCCTTTCTGTTGATTGGACATTTGGTCTGATTCTAGTGCTTAGCAATAATGAACTTTGCTGCTGTGAGTATTATTGTGCATGTCTCCAGGTCACATCTGCAGAATTTTGCCTTGGTCATACCTAGGAGTGGGATTACTGGATCTTGGTGTGTGTGAATTTTGAGTTATGAAAGATATCACATTGTTTTCCAAAGTGCTTGTACCAGTTTACCCTCCCATCGGCAGTAGGCGAGTTCCCTCTGATTATCATTCTAACACTTTGTATTATAACGTATATTCTTGCAAGTTTAACAATGGCTATAAAATGGTATTTCTGTATGATCTTATTTGCATTTCCCTGATATCAAATGAGTATGAGAATTTTTCTTAACTTTATTGGTTATACATGTCTCTTCTTATGTGAAATGCATTTTTCTGTTGGGTGCTTTTTTTTTTTCTTATGGATTTGTAGGACCTGTTTATGTGATCTGGTTATTTGTTAGTTATATGTGCTGCAAATATCTTCTCCTAGGTTTTAGTTTGTATTTTCATATCATTTTATTTTATTTATGGTGTCTTCTGATGAACATACATTATTCTAAAAAATAGATTTACTGAGGTATAATTCATATACCATACAATTCACCAATCAACGCTCACAAAAGCAGCAGTCAAGAAATCAAACGGCGTATTGCATTGGGCAAATCTGCTGTGAAAGATCTCTTTAAAATGTTAAAAAGCAAAAATGTCACTTTAAGGACTGAGGTGCGCCTGACCCAAACCATGGTATTTTCAGTCACCTTATATGCATGCAAAAGCTGGACAATGAATAAGGAAGACTGAAGAAGAATTGATGCCTTTGAATTATGGTGTTGGCAAAGAATATTGAACATACCATGGACTACCAGAAGAACAAACAAATCTGTCTTGGAAAGAAGTACAGCCAGAATGCTCCTTAGACGCATTTTTCATCATGCATACTTTGGACATGTTATCAGCAGGGACCAGTCCCTGGAGAAGGACACCATGCTTGGTGTCTTAGTTATCTCGTGCTGCTATAACAGAAATACCACAAGTGGATGGCTTTAACAAAGAGGAATTTATTCTCTCCCAGTCTAGTAGGCTACAAGTCCAAATTCAGGGTGTCAGCTCCAGGGGAAGGCTTTTTGTCTCTGTTGACTCTGGAGGAAAGTCCTTGTCATCAATCTACCCCTGGTCGAGGAGCTTCTCTGCGCAGGAACCTTGCTATATATATTCTGTTGTATGGATATATTCTAGTTTAAACAGCCAGTCCTCTTTTGAGGAGCATTTAGTATGTTTCCAAGACTTTTTCCTATTGTAAACAGTACTGAAATAAACATTTATTATACATTCATCTTTGGGCATATCTATATCTGCAAGTCTCTAGGATAAATTACTAGAACTAGGTTGACATGTGGTTGTCTGCTTTTCTTTTTAGATCAACTTTATTGAAGTATAATTTAAATACAATAATATGAACTGATTTTAACTGTTCCATGAGTATTAACAAATGCATACACCTGCGTAACCACCACCCCAAATAAGATATGGAACATTTTCACCATCCCCTAAATTTCCTCAGG
Source organism: Loxodonta africana (assembly GCF_030014295.1). Classification (NCBI taxonomy): domain Eukaryota; kingdom Metazoa; phylum Chordata; class Mammalia; order Proboscidea; family Elephantidae; genus Loxodonta; species Loxodonta africana. The sequence goes on along the minus strand of NC_087360.1, from coordinate 25,365,948 downwards.
TCCCTTTGCAGTTCATGCCCCCTATACCTGGCGCCAGGAATCCCTGAGTGACACAGACGGATAAGGACTCAACTACTAGCCAAAAGGTTGGTAGTTCAAACCCACCCAGAGGCATCTCGGAAGACAGTCTGCTTCTGAAAGGTCACAGCCTTGAAAACCCGATGGAGCAGTTCTACTCTGCACACGTGGATTTGCCGTGAGTCAGAACTGACTCAGTGGCAACTAACAGCAACAACACCTGGTCCCATACAAACACTGATCTTATTTTTACACTGTAGTATACTTATTTTGCACTCGTTCTAAAATTTCATATAAATGGGATCAAATAGTATGTAATTTTTTGTGTGTGGTTTCTTTCTTTCAACATGATGTTTTTGAGATTGATCCATGTTTATGTGAATAAGCAATTCGTTCCTTTTTACTGATGAATGGTTTTCCATAGTGTAAATACCACAAGTTATTCATTCACCTTTTCATGAGCATTTGGGTTGTTTCCAGTTTGGGGCTATAATGAATAAAGCTGCTGTTGGCATCGAGTTGATTTTGACTCATAGCGACCCTGTAGGACAGAGTAGAACTGCCCCATAGGGTTTCTAAGGAGTGCTTGGTGGATTCAAACTGCCGACCTTTTGGTTAGCAGCCGTAGCTCTTAACAACTGTGCCGCCAGGGTTTCCAAAACTGCTATGGACATTTAAAATGCATGTAATTTTCTAGACTTGTACTTTCATTTCTCTTAGGTAAATACCTAAGAATAGAATTGTGGGTCATGGTGTAAGTGTGTGTTTATCTTTATAAGAAGCTGCCGAATTGCTCTCCAAGGTGGTTGTGCCATTTTACATCCCTACGAGCAGTGTATGAGAGTTCAGTTGCCCCACATTCTTGTCAACTCTTGTTATTGTCAGCCTTTTTTATTTTACCTATTCTGGTGGGCATGTAAAGGTATCTCATTGTGATTTTAATTTATATTTCTCTAATTATTAATGATGTTATTCATCTTATTATATACCTATTAGCCATTCATATATCTTTTTTTTTATAAAGTTCCTGTTAAAATCTTTTGCCCATTTTGGTGGGGGTGGTAGGTTGTTTGTTTTATTATTGAGTTTTGAGAGTTCTTTGTATATTCTGACTACAAGTTCTTTATCAGGGATATATATTAAGAAAAATTTGTCATTTACCTTTATTTTCCTAATGATATCTTTCTAAGAGCAAAAGATTTTAATTTTGATGAAATCAATTATTTTATGGTTAGTGCTTTTTGTGTTCTAAGAAATTTTTGCCTACCTCAGGGTACTGCTTTGTTTTCTTCTAGATGTTTTATACTTTTAGCTTTTATATTTAGGCTTATAAAAATCAACCATTTAATTTTCATGTACAGTCTAAACTAATTATTAAGATTTTTTTTCCCGTATGGATATTCAGTTGTTCCTGAACTATTTTTTAAGAGGTAGCTTTTCCCCAACTGACTTACCTTTGCAGCCCGTTGAAAGTAGTTGATCACATATATGCAGGTCTATTTCTGAACTATTACCTAGATTCTATTGATCTAAATCTGTGCTTATACCAACACTATACTATTTGATCCTTATAGCTTTATAGCAAATCATGATAATCGGGTCATGCAAGTCTTCCAACTTTGTTCTTTTTTAAAACTGTTTTGGCATTCCTAGGTCCTTTGCATTTCCATATAAATTTTAGAATTGGCTTATCAAGTCCTACAAAAAAGTCTTCTGGAATACTGACTGGGATTGCATTGAATCTATAGATCAATTTGTGGAGAATTAACAATATTGAGACCTCCAATCCGTGAACGTGGTAGAGATCTCTTCATTTAAGCCTTTGATTTCTCAGCTGTGTAGTCTTGCACCTATTCCATCAAATTTATCTGTATTTACTGTTTTTTGATGCTGTTGTAAATGGTATTATTTTTAAGTTTTATTTTCCAATTGTTCATTGATAGTATTATAGAAATACAATTGGTTTTTGTATATTGACCTTGTAACCTACAATCTTACTAAATTCTAGATGCTTTTCTTTAGATTCCTTAGAATTTTCTATGTATGTGATCATGTCTGTAACTAAAGACTTTAAGCTTACTCTTTTCAAGCCTATGTGCTTTTTGTTTATTTTCTTACCTTATAGCACTGGCTAGGACCTCTAGTACACTGCTGAATAGAAGTAGTGAGACTAGACATTCTTGCCCTGTTCCCAGTCTAAGGGAAACGAGTTCAGTTTTTCGTTATTAAGTGTAACGGTAGCTGTAAGATTTTTATAGATACCTTTTATAATGATGAGGAAGTTTCTTTTTCTTCCTAGTTTTCTGAATTTTTATCGTGAATGGGTGTTCAATTTTGTCAAATGCTATTTCAGTGTTTATTGAGTTAATCATATTTTTCTTTATACTATTAATATGATTGAATAATATGAATTGATTTCAATGTTAAATCTTGCATTCCTGAGGTAAACCCCACTTGTACATGGTGTTTATAGATATACTGCTTTATATATATGGAGTCCCGGTTGCACAGTGGTTAAGAGCTTGGCTGCTAACCAAAAGGTCGGCAATTCAAATCCAGCAGCCACTCCTTGGAAACCCTAAGGTGTAGTTCTACTCTATCCTATAGGGTCACTATGAGTTGGAATTGACTTGACAGCAATCGGTTTGGTTTTGGTTCTATATGTATTTCTATATGTGTGTGTGTGTGTGTATACATTATCCTTTTTATATATTTTAGAAAATTCTATTTGCTAATATTTTGTTAAGGAATTATACATCTATATTCATAAATGATCTTGAGCTGTAGCTTTCTTCTCTTGCAATGTCTGTGTCTGGTGGTGGTGTCAGGTTAATACTGGTCACATGATTTGCTGATTATTTTCCCCTCTTCTATTTTCTGACAAAGTTTGTTTAAGAATTGTATTATTTCTTCCTTAATATTTGGTTAAATTCACCAGTGCAGCCATCTTGATCTGAGTTTTCTTTGAGAGAAAGGTTTTTAATTTTAAATTCAGTTTCTTTATAAAGGGTTTTTTTTTTTAATATGATTTTCTTGTGTCTGTTTTGGTAATTTCTTATTTCAAGGAATTTGTTCATTCAGTTGAATTTATTGGCATATAGTTTTTCATAATAACCCAAACCAAACCAAACCCACTGTCACTGAGTCAATTCCAACTCATAGTGCCCCTATAGGACAGAGTAGAACTGCCTCGCACAGTTTCCAAAGCTGTAAATCTTTAGAGAAGCAGACTGCCATCTCTTTCTACCACAGAGTGGCTGGTGGCTTCCAACTACTTGCCTTTTGGTTAGCAGCCAAATACTTAACCACTGCACCACCAGGGCTCTTTGGTTTTTAGTAATATTCCTTTAATATCTTTTACCGTCTGTAGGATCTGTAGTGATGTGCTTATTTCATTCCTGTTATTTTCTCTGTTTCTTGATCATTCTAACTAGAGGTTTATCAATTTTATTGGTAATTTTCCAAAAAAAAAAAAGGCGTTTTGAAGCTTACAGTTTCTTTAACTTTCTCTACTGTTTTTCTGTTTTCTATTTCATTGATTTCTGTTCTTTATTCCTTCTACTCACCTTGAGTATAATTTGCTTTTCTTTTTCTAGCTTCTTAAGCTGTACCATGAAGCTTAATTGATTTTTAACTTTCTTCTTTTCTAAAGTAAGTGTTTGAAACTGCATTTCCCTCCAAGCACTTTAGCTGCATCCCACAAATTTTGATATGTTGTATTATCTTTATCATTCTTCTCAATATTTTCTAATATCCTTTCTGAGTTATATATATGTTAGCCATTGGTTATTGTCTTAGATATCTAGTGCTGCTGTAACAGAAATACCACAAGGAGATGGCTTTAACAAAGAGAAATTTATTCTCTCACAGTTCAGGAGGCTAGAAGTCCAAATTCACAGTGCCAGCCCCAGTGAAAGGCTTTCTTTCTCTGTAGACTGGGGGGGAAGATCCTCTTCATCAATCCTCCCCTGTCCTAGAAGCTTCTCAGCTCAGCGACCCTGGGTCCAAAGGACATACTTCCTTCCTGGCTCTGTGTTCTTCAGGAGGTTCCCCTATCTCTATGCTCGCTTCTCTCTTTTATATCTCAAAAGAGATTGACTCAAGACACAACCTAATCTTGTAGATTGAGTCCTGCCTCATTAACATAACTGCCTGTAATCCTGTCTTATTCACATCATAGAGATAGGATTTACAACACATAGAAGAATCACATCAGATGACAAAATGGTGGATAATCACACAATGCTGGGAATCATGGCCTAGCCAAGGTGACACACGTTTTTGGGGAACACAGTTCAATCCATAACAGTGTGTAGTTTAATTTTCCTGTGTTTGGGTATTTTCCACATATCTTTTTGTTACTGTTTTCTAATTTAATTCTGTAGTAATCAGAGAACATACTTAACATATTAAATATATTAAGACTTGCTCTGTGACCTAGCATATGGTCTGTCTTGCCGAAAGTTTCCTGTGTTGTTGGAAGGAATGTGTATTTTGCCATTGTAGGGTGTAAATGTTCTATAAATGATCAATTAGATCAAGTTGATAGATAGGCCAAGGAGACTTGAAAATTCATTCTGAATCCTTCTTCATTTTGTCTGCTTCATCTTTCAGTTGCCGAAGAAGAGTATTGAAATCTCCAGCTGTAATTGTGCATCTGTCTATTTCTCCTTTCATTTCTGCAGTTTTTGCTTCATGTGCTTTCAAGCTCTATCATTAGGTGCATACACAGTCAGGCTTTTGTATCTTCACGAGTAATTGGCCCTTTCCTCATTATGAAATTTCCCTCTGTCCTCAAGTTGACTTTCTGATGTTAATAAGGCTGCTCCAGCTTCCTTGTGATTGCTGTTTGCCTGGTGTTTCTTTTTCCAAACTTTTACTTCTAACTCATTTGTACTTTTAAAGTGTGTTTCTTATAAAAAGCATATTGTTGGTATTTCATCTATGTCTTTATATTTTAAAGGGTTTTATTGTAGGTAGCATATAATTTAGTCTTGCTTTTTTATCTAGTCTTATGATCTCTGACTTTTAATTGGAGTGTTGAGGCCATTTTAAATTAATGTAATTATTGATATGGTTGGGCTTAAATCGCCGATTTTGCTATTTGATTTTTTTGTCACATCTGTTTTTTGTTCTTTTTTCCCTCTTTTTCTACCTTCTATTATTTTTAGTATTCAGTTTTCTTTCTTCTTACTATGTTAGCTAATAAGCTATGCAACTCTTTTCTTAGTGGTTGCTCTGGGCTTTACATTATGCATCTTTAACTTATTGCAGTCTTCCTTCAAATAACATGTTATTTCATGTATAATGTTAAGAACCTTACAACAGTGTACTTCCATTGCCCCCTCCCATCTTTGTACTGTGTCATATTTTACTTTTGCATGTTGTAAACCCTACAACACACTTTTTTTTTTTGCTTCATACAGTTACACCTTTAAATTAAATTAAAAATGAGAAAACCAGCATTCTTTGAACTTATTCACATATTTATCTTTTCTAGCACTCTTTATTTCTTTGTCTGAATCTGAGTTTCCATCTGGTATCATCTTCTTTCAATTTAAAGAATTTCCTTTAACATTTCTTGTTGTGCAAGTCAGCTAATAACAAATCCTCTCAGGTTTCATTTTCTGAAAATATCTTCGTTTCGCCTTCATTTTTAAAAGATACTTTTATGGGGCATGTATGCCTTTGAGCACTTTAAAGATGCTGTTCCTTTGTCTTCTGCCTTCCATACCCACTGCCCTGGCAGTTCCTTCTCAGGATCCCGGCCAGGCAGGGTGTCTGAGTGCTTAGGCCCCTGAGAGCCTGGGGAGCAAAGCATGTGAGCTTTTGGCCTGGGCATAGGCTAAGTCCAGGCCCTGGGTGATGTCTGAACCCACACAGTACAGTAGGGGAGGGAGAAAGGGAAGTGTAGAGCATATGGGCTTGGACTTAGAAAACCTAGGGTCAAATCTCAGAGCCAGCGCCATCCATCAGGTGACTGTGGTCATCTCACTGACCATCAGCACCTGACTGTTAAATGGGGCCAGAAGTAGAGCCCACAACCTGGAGTGTGAGGACACTAAGGGAGACATGTCTGGCAAAGTCCTTAGTGAACTGTGAAGTAACTTTTTGTTGTGAGGACAGTGGCTGCTGCTGCTGTTACCCTCATATGACTGGGGACCTTGCCATAAGACCCACTTGCTCCAGAAAAGAGGCCTTTCCAAGGGCGCAGTCAATCCAAGTCTGAGGCACTTCTGGTCCTAAATGGCCTTTAATATTCCTCAGCACAACCCTCCCAAAGGCCTCATGGTCACCATCACGTGCTCCCTGTCCCTTCTAGCACAGGGTGGGCCTGGGGCCAGGAGATGAGAAAGTTCTTAGCCACAGGGTGACCTATTAAAGAGAGCCCCACCCAGGCCACAGTAGGTTCCATGGAGCCAATTTGAAATGGGCCTTGGGTGGAAACTTGGCCCAAAGATGTTGGGTCTCCGCAGATGATCTGATTGTAATTTAAGGAGACAGGGCATGATGGCTTAGCTACCCGACTGTGGGGTTTTGGATTTTGCCAGATCATGTTCGGCTGTCCTCATAACACTGCATGCGGTACGCATTATTGAATGCACCCAGGTTTCTTCCTCAGCCCCATGGCCTGTGGTGAGAGGTTCCTGGGCATGAAGTGGCTCTGCCGTGAATGGGAAAGTCCCATCCAGACTCTGGGAATCTATGAAGACCTGCCCTGTAGGCTTAGAGAGCAGCCTCTGAGTAGTGGGGTCCCCAGAATTGGGATGGAGGGCGTGCTGGCACAGCTGCACCCTGATATAAGAGTCTTACTTTCCCACTCTAGCATCCTGCCCCTCCGTGACTCCATCCCCACTGGCTTTTCCATCCCCTGGGCTCACCATGGCCCTGACCACCACTCCCACCCCTCCAGCCCAGAAGGTTCCCTGACTCAGTCTTTCCTGCCTAGGCACCAGCTCCTAGTCACCAGGACTTGGCAGTTAGAAACAGCACCCTTCATTCCTTAGGGACAATTGGTCACCTTCCATTTCTTGACAAGTATCATTGCATCTTGAGATTTCTAATTCTCTTTTAGAAAATTGGAACCAATTATTAATTTACATGAAGAAACGGAACAGCCAAGAACACAGAGGATGATGTAGCTGGCCCCATACGAAGTGGCTCTCTCCCAAAGGTGGCTGGGCCAGCAGGTGGTCAGGCAAGGAGCTGTCAGGGAGGCTAGGGTCATGTCCGTCATCCACATCCTCTTGAGGAAAGGAGCTACCCAATATCTACTTCGTCTTTGGCCAAGCTTCTCTTCAGCAGCTCCCTTTCTGAATGTGGACTTTTCTGAGGACTCATTACTTTGAGACTGATTCTCTTTCTTTGCGATAACTGCTCAGATGGCTTTTCACAGAGCAAACCAGGGCTTTGAACCAGTTCAAACCAGTTCAGTCATGGCTGACAAAGTGAAACTGAAACAAACCAATTTTTTTTTAATTTGGGTGATCGGGAACCATACCCAGAACGGGAAAAATTACAGGTTGAAGCCCTGGAATGGGAGATTCGGAAGAGGCATAGTGAGCCCCTTCAGGAGCCTGATGAATGAGATTGGATTATTGCCAGTACTGAGAAGAGCAACACACATTCAGAGAGGTACAGTTGGCTGCCATCTTTGATCAGGGCACTGCTGTTTCCAACTCTGTGCAAAAGCTGAAGGGGAAGAGATTTGGCTGCTCAACAACACGTACATTGCCCTTGTTTTCTAAGAATGAGATTGAGCTTCTAGCATAGAAACTTAATAGCTTTTCCTGTTGCAGTTATGGTTCCAGTCCGCCCATATTTTTAAAATTTGGGTCTGTTCTGGTGTCACTTCCTCAGCCATGAGTGAATCGGGAAGAACCAGTTTGAAGCCCTGAAGCAAACACTTGGGGAATGCCTGCATGGTGCTGCTTGCACCTGTCCTTACAGCCAGGGCCTCTCACTGTGGGCAGCAACTTGCAGGCCCAGTGGAGTAGGCCAGGGATCCAGGAGGGAACAGTGGGCCTGGGTGGGCCGCAGGCTCCCTAGAAGCTGCTTCCTGAGGAAGGGGCAGTGCAGAGGAACAGAGAGGGATGCTGTGAAGGACCCACTCAAGTCCTTTCTACTTCAGGCCTTCCCTTAGCCTGTTTTCCTTCTCCTACTCTGGCTCTGAGCCCTGGGCCCTGGGCCCTGACTCCTGACTGCAAACCCAGGCCTACCTGCATAATGGGGCCACACTCACACACATTCACCTCTCTGCCCCCCGCCTCAGTAGCCTGATGTACCCCGGGACCTGAACTTGGCCCAGCTCCCAAACTTTCTTCATAAATGAGCAACTCTGCTGCCATCATCAAAGCCAGTGTGGCTGCTTGTGTGCGGCTGTTTCTTCTAGCTGCTCCCAGAGGATTTGTTTGCAAGAAGCCCTAGCCCAGGCCTGGAGCACCTGCCTGTTTTCAGAGGAGTATGTGACTACCCCTTGGAGGCCCCTCTCTTAACAGGAGTGAACACTGAGGTTAGGAGAGGGAGGGGACCTGCTTAAAGTCTCACAGCTTGTGGGAGCCATATCGATGCTTAACCTGAGGGCCTGTCCCCCAACGTCTTCCTGCTGACCTGAGAACATGGAAAACAAAACAAAGAACTAGACTGGGAATTGAAAAGGTCTTAAAAGTCTTCCAGCGGCTGGAGTGCCCTCCTCCGCCTCACTGACCCACCCCACCAGCCTCTCCCAAGCACAACTGAGTCGAAGCTCACAGCACCCAGCAACTTGAGGGTGCTCTGTGTTTCCTGAGGACAATGGGCCATCAGGGAAGGCTGTCCACTTCTCCTGTGTCCTCCAGAAAGAACGTTCAGGTGCTTGCAAACCCAGGAGGCACATGCCAGCTCAAAGCTGCATGGACAGAATCCCCGCCCCCTTCTCGAGGCTTTCCCCCAAGCCTGTTTAAACATACTTCTACCAAAGTTCCTGATCTGGTGTTGCCAGTAGTGATGGCCCTCTCTGGATGGGCTTCAGGCAGCCCCTTTTACCCGAGCTTGGCTCAAGATCTGAACCCAGGCACTGTGGCTGGCAGGGAGTGAAGAGTTATATTAACCTAAATCCAAGTGTGCCTTTCAAGTGACAAGTATTCCCATCTGCCGTCCTGACCCCTAAGGGTCTCATGTATGGGTGCTCTCTTTGGTCACCTAGCAATCACGGAATCGGAACAAGGGAATCATCCCCATTGTGGGTTGCAAATGACAGTGGGCAGGCAAGCATCGCGACCAGCATTAAACAGGTTGACCAAGGTTATCTCAGGGGGAGGTTTATAGGTGATCATCTCTTTGCTTTACATAGATCAAGAGGTGGTTGTTTGGACAGAACAAGGGGATACTGATTGGTTTAAAGTTAGGGAAGGTGTGTGTCAGGGTTGTATTCTTTCACCATACCTATTCAATCTGTATGCTGAGCAAATAATCCGAGAAGCTGGACTATATGAAGAAGAACGGGGCATCAGGATTGGAGGAAGACTCATTAACAACCTGCGTTATGCAGGTGACACAACCTTACTTGCGGAAAGTGAAGAGGACTTGAAGCACTTACTAATGAAGATCAAAGACCACAGCCTTCAGTATGGATTGCACCTCAACATAAAACAAAAATCCTCACAACTGGACCAACAAGCAACATCATGATAAACAGAGAAAAGATTGAAGTTGTCAATGATTTCATTTCCCTTGGATCCACAATCAATAGCCATGGAAGCAGCGGTGAAGAAATCAAAAGATGCATTGCATTGGGCAAATCTGCTGCAAAGGACCTCTTCAAAGTGTTGAAGAGCAAAGATGTCACCCTGAAGACTAAGGTGCACCTGACCCAAGCCATGGTTTTTTCAGTTGCTTCATATGCATGTGAAAGCTGGACAATGAATAAGGAAGACCAAAGAAGAGTTGACACCTTTGAATTGTGGTGTTGGCGAAGAATATTGAATATACCAAGGACTGCCAAAAGAATGAACAAATCTCTCTTGGAAGAAGTGCAGCCAGAATGCTCCTTAGAAGCAAGGATGGCGAGACTGCATCTTACATACTTTGGACATGTTGTCAGGAGGGATGAGTCCCTGGAGAAGGGCATCATGCTTGGCAGAGTACAGGGTCAGCATAAAAGAGGAAGACCCTCAACGAGGTGGACTGACACAGTGGCTGCAACAATGAGCTCAAGCATAACAACGATTGTAAGGATGGTGCAGGACCGGGCAGTGTTTCGTTCTTTTGTGCATAGGGTCGCTGTGAGGCGGAGCCGACTCGACGGCACCTAACAACAGCAACATCTCTTTGCTACCTTATGCTTTTCTTGTCTCTGTAGAGCGTTTTGATTCTTCCACCTTGAACCTTGATCATTTTTATAGCGAGACAGCAATAGTAATAATGGCTGACACTGTGGCCCATCGCTGTGGCCAGGTATGGTGTTAAGCACTTTACAGATATTAACCAATATTATAGATGAGGAACTGAGGAGTAAGATGTTAAGTAACTGTACAAGGTCACAGGGCTGATAAATAGTGAAGTAGTGTTTCTGGCCTTGTAAAATGAGAGGGGGTCTCCTGGAAAATTACCTTGCTTTCTCCTCTTGTTCATTTGAGACAGTGTCATGGATTGAATTGTATCCCCCCAAAATATCTGTCAACTTGACTAGGCCATGATTCCCAGCATTCTGTGATTGTCCATCATTTTGTCATCTGATGTGATTTTCCTATGTGTTGTAAATTCTACCTCTATGATGTTAATGAGGCGGGATTAGAGGCAGTTATGTTAATGAGGCGGGACTCAATCTACAAGTCAGTCTATTTTGAGATATAAAAGAGAGAAGCAAGCATAGAGACAGGGGGACCTCATACCACGAAGAAACAAGAGCCAGGAGAATAGCACATCCTTTGGACCTGGGATCCCTGCACTGAGAAGCCCCTGGACTGGGGAAAATTGATGACAAGGACCTTCCCCATAGCCAACAGAGACAGAAAGCCTTCCCTTGGAGCTGGCACCCTGAATTCAGAGCTCTAGCCTCCTAAACTGTGAGAGAATAAATTTCTGTTTGTTAAAGCCATCCACTTCCTGTTATAGCAGCGCTAGATGACTAAGACAGAATTTGGTACTGAGAGTGGGGCACTGCTCTAACAGATACCTAAAATGCAGTTTTGAAACTGCAAATGGATAGAAGCTGGAAGAGTTTTTAAGTGCTTAACAGTAAAACCCAGATTGCCTTGAAGAGACTGTTGGTGGAATTATGGACATCAAAGACAATTCTGGTAAGGATTCAGAAAGACATGAGGACAGCTATTACACTGGAGACAGCCCAGATGGCAAGAAGCAGCAGCAGAGAAACAGCAGCAGCAGAACCAAGAGACCAGCTCAAGACAGCACTGGAGCTGACCCACAGAGTGAAAGAGCTGAGTGCCCTTGCACGGGAGGCTTCCTGGCAGAGTGGGGTACCTCTGAGCACTTATCAGTGGAGCTAGGCTTGCCAACCCACAAAGCAAGAGAACTGAGTGCCTTCTGGCCGTAGTTTACTGGTGGGCTGGGGTGCCTCCAGGCACTTATCGGTGGAGCTAAAGAGCTTTGAAACACTTGCCCCAACAGGGCAGATGTGGGTGGAAAGGGCTGAGGGGCCAAGAGGCCAAGGAACCAGGAAGTAGAAACTGAAGAGACAACACAGGAAGCAGAGCTGCCTCAGCCTCAAAGGGTAGGGCCATGACCTCTTGTGTCTCAAAGGGTGGAGTAGCTACTCAGATGGACTAGGAGAATGAGGCCACCCAAATTTCAAGCAAACAGAGTTGCCATTCCAGTGGAAGGCAGAGCTGAAGCCCAGGGCCCAGGGGACTCCACTCAATCTGGAGAGTGTGGCCAATACCCAAAGTCTGGAGGGCAGGACCATTTTCTAAATGGTCTCAGAGAACAGAGGATTATTTTCAAGCCTTGAAAGTTAATGTAATAATGTTCTGCTAAATTGCTTGATGCCTGTTATTCTTTCTTTCCTTTCAGTTTCTCCCATTTGTAATGAAAACGTCTAGCTTGTGCCTGTTCCACCATTGTACTTAGGAAGCAGATAACTTGTATTCTGGATTTCACAGATGAAGGAGAATTTTTGAATTTTGGACTTGGAGTTGATTTAAGACTTTTGCTAAGATATGATGGGGCGAATGTGTTTTACATGTGGCAACGGCATGAATTTTGGGGGGCCAAAGTGTGGGATGTCATGGGTTGAATTGTGTCACCCAAAAATACCTGTCAACTTGGCTAGGCCATGATTTCCAGCATTCTGTGATAGTCCACCATTTTGTCATCTGATGTGATTTTCCTTTGTGTAGTAAATCCTACCTCTATGGTGTCAATGAGGCAGGATTAGAGACAGATAATGAGACAGGACTCAATCTACAAGATTAGGTTGTATCTTGAGTCAACCTCGTTTGAGATACAAAAGAGAGAAGCAAGCAGAGAGACAGGGGACCTCATACCTCCAAGAAACGAGAGCGAGGAGAATAGCGTGTCCTTTGGACCTAGGGTCCCTGCACTGAGAACCTCCTTGACCAGGAAAGATTGATGACAAGGACCTTTCCCCAGAGCTGACAGAGAGAGAAAGCCTTCCCCAGGAACTGGTGCACTGAATTCGAACATCTAGCCTCCTACACTGTGAGAGAATAAATTTCTCCTTGTTAAAGTCATCCATTTGTGGCATTTCTGATATAGCAGCACTAGATGACTAAGATAGACACATACCTGCCTGTTGGTCTTAAGTATAGTATGAGATTCTCCCTCAGAGAATCTCTCTTCCCACACTGTCCCCACAGAGCTCAGCCTGCATGTGATCTGTGCCCCCACTTCCCACTTTATGTCCCACGCAACAGCCAGAGGAACAGAGGGCTGCCGGAGAAGGTTTGCAGCAAGCAGAAGAGAATCTTTGCAGGGCAGATGACATTGCCAAGGCCTGGCCAAGGAAGCAAATCACATGGCACTGAGGCTATGAGTCACTTTACTTTTTTTTTTATTTTTAATAATTTATTTTTCGTTGCTGTTGAAAATACACAGCATAACACAGACCAATTCAACAATTTCTACATGTATAATTTAGTGACATTGATTACATTCTTCAAATTGTACAACCATTCTCACCCTCTTTTCCATATAGTTCCTCCCCCGTTAACATAAACTCACTGCCTCCTCAGTTTCCTATCTAACCTCTCCAGTTGTTGTCAGTTTGATCCTGTATAGATAGTTCTTTAACAGAGCACAGTGCTCCAGGCAGACATTCTTTACTAATTAAGCTAAACGGGAAGACTTCAGGGGCACTTTACTTTTGAAAGCTTTGTTAGCTCAAGAGGCAGAAGCAGCACAAAAGAAAACTCTAAACCCGGACTCCTCCCTGTAATCCTCATCCCCACTCATACCACTCATCATGTCTTCTGTATTCATTCATTCCACAGACTCCTACTGAGCTGCAATGTGGGGATAAACCAGCAGATGCTGCCCTGCCCTTTGGGGCTCCCCGCGTAATGGGGAGACAAGAAAGTCGACAGCTGTGGGCAGCATGATGCCCCAGTAGGCCAAGGAGGGGTATGGCCTACCCACACAGCTACCCACCCAGGGCCTCTGCCCCACAGCTTGGGAGTGACGGATACCTGGCCCTAGCTCCACCTAGGGTCTCTGCCCCACGTAGCTGGCGGTGGTGGCCACCCAGTCTTGGCCCCCCCAGGGCCTCTGCCACACAGCTCTTGGCATCTGGGAGGCCACACTCTTTCCATCATCCATACCTAGAGGCCGCACACATGGAATCTCTTCAGTGTAATTATGTGAGCATCTGATGTTTCCAAGGAGAAGCAGTGTGGCAGTCTTCATGCCAGGAAAATGTCAACTAGTAGTTTCCAGTGACCTCTTCAACAACACTGGCGCGATTTGAAACAGCGGGTTTTCCAGGGTGGGTCTCTAGATGCTTGCTGTAAAATTTAGTCCCACTCGCTTTGGCCTTGAGACAGATGTTTGCATTGAGCGAAATGAAATACCTCAATAGGGGGGTCTCCTCGCAGGGAGCATTGGTCAGGGATTGTTGACCTCACAACTATCAGCCAGGTGACTGAGGACAGTGGAGAGACGGGACATGCCACAGCCAGGGTGCTGGAGTTCCAAGCCTGACACCCCCAAATGAGCTTTGTGGCCTCGGGCGAGTGAGCGAGCCCTCAGCCTTGGTTTCCCCGTCTGCTTCCACCTTTAGTTTCAGTTGCCGTTGAGTCCCCCCTGACTCATGGCACCCCCGTGTGTGTCAGAGTAGAACTGTGCTCTGTAGGGTTTTCAATGGCTGATTTTTCAGAAGTAGATCACCAGGCCTTTCTTCCGAGGCACCTCTGGGTTGACTACAACTTTTGGTCAGCAGTCGAGCATGTTGGGGCTGTTCCAGCTGCTGGAATCTCAGACAGCATCTGACCCAGTAGTTCTTACCCTGCAAAGAAGCTTTTTAAAAATACTGATTGCCTCCTGCCCCCAAGTTACGAAACTGTCCCCTTGACCCAGAGGAGAAGGCTGCAGGCGGGAGTTTCTGAGTGAATAACAGAGCAGGCAGATGGACAGGCAGGTTTAGAGGCCCACAGTGGTGCCGGGGCTAGGTGGGACAGGCTCACAGAAGCCAACCTGGGGGTCAGTGCCTCGAGAGGCACACACTGTGCAGAGACACAGGTAGGCTTTTGGTGTTGACATCATTGGGCCAGAGAAGGGAGGCTCAGTGCTCAAGAGAGGTTTAGTCTCCCAGGGGGCTCAGGCGGGAAGCAGGGAAGTGGGCTGCAGCACAGCAGCCAGGAGGCCTATCCCTCCTGCCCAGCCCTGAGGCCCCTGCCTCAAGAACTTGGGCGGTGGGCTTGGGGTGAGGCTCAAACCTGGACAGGTGCGCAGGTGAGCCCAGATGGCCCTGGAGAAGCAGTCAGCTCCCCTGGCGCTAGATCCAGGGCAGGCACCCTCGCTTTTTCCAGGAGACTCGGTGGAAACCCCGGGTGCGGTGGAGGTAGGTGGCGTGGGGTGCTTGCCGGCCAGCAGCAGGCTGTGGGTGGCAGGCTTTCTTTAGCATCACAGCAGACACCTTAATTGGAGCACATGCCTCTATTTTTACACTCCCATCTCTGCACCCATGTTCATTTCCCTGGAGGTGAGCCTGGCTGCCCAGTGCGTCCTCAGCCTTCTCTGAGGAGTAGGCAGCCTGGCCCATTCCACATTCTCACCATTCACCCTGCCTTTCAGCATCTGCATGGCTTTGAACTTGGGCCCAGTTCTCAGAGGCTGGGGCCCTTTCAGTGACAGGGAGGAAGCATGACTTTTGCCCAGCGTTCCACTGCTCTGTGGTCTTTCCAGCTGGGCCTGGGGTCTGAGCAAACCCGTGAAGATGGGAGATTCAGCCACCCCAGATACTGGCCTTCAGATGAAGGTCCCCACCTCCCATGACCTTTAGCCCCACCCTTGATCTCTGACCCTGGTGAGGACACATCTCTGTGCCCTCTCCTGGAGTAGTTTCAGAGCTTCCTTGGACAGCCCGGATGTGGTCTGACCCTCAGCACAACTGTGCTGGTCACCAGGTGAGGCAGCTGGAGGGAGCAGGCCCACAGAGAGGCCTCAAGGATCAAGGTGACGCTGAGGCTCCTGGCTGTGTTTTCCATCTACCTGCCAGGTTTTCACAGTGTATTATTTGTTACCTGATTTTCCATCAGATTAGATGCTGACATACCTTCCAGTGTTCTCAGGACTCAGCTTCCTGGAGTCTCTGCTCCATGACCTCCTTGGGGGATGGGCACATTATACATCCTGGTTCCCAATGTGTTAATTGCAAATTCCTTTTTTTGTACGACATCCTGCAGGACTAGTATTCCACGGAGCCCACTCTGGGGAAGGCAGACCTGGGCCTGCTTTCCTTCTTGGTCCCCCAGGACAAGAAGGATAGGCCATGCCTCTGGGGGGCTGCCCTGCCCCCAGGAGCCCTCAGCACATATGCTTTATCCTCCAGCACTGGGATGTCCCCACGTGTCTGTCCAACTCTGTTTCTGTCTCTATCACTGTGCTTCAGGCCTGCTCACACTCATTGTGGTGGCCCTGGCCCACCTCCGTCCTGCTGCTCCTGCTCTGTCCTCTCCTGGGAGTGGCCTCCTCCTCCCACGCCACCCACCACCATTCTGACCACTATGCAGTGTGCAGCTGTAAGGCCACCGCCTCCTCCCCAAAGCCCTCTTAGGGCCCCACCACACCCAATTCTGGCCTACCAACTCAGAGAACCCTTTTCTCTTGGAAGCTTCTGGAAGACATCAGGCTCCCCCTTCCCAGTCTAGGCTAAGGGAGGCAGCCCTCCCTCTGGACAGAAGACCAGTGTCTGGCCCAGGCAGGGTGCACCTCCTCATCCACCAACTCTGGGCAGAGCCTTTTAAAGGAGGGCACTGCAGACTCCTTTAAAGTTTTATCTCGGGGCTGGGCGCAGGGCCACACCTTGTCCCATGGCTCCTTGCCTGGTCCGCTGCTATGGTCTTTGCCCCTCCAATGCCCCACTAACAGGGATGGCAGGACCATCAGGATGTGTAAAGATGGTGGCATCAATCCCGTCTCCACCATTTAGGAGCCATGGGACCCTGGGCACACTCTTTAGCTCAGTGCAGCCGGGTTTTCTCAGGGACAGTGCTTGCAGAATGACTGTAATACTTGTAAATGGCACAACATATATAAGCACACAGTAGGTGGTCACTGGGCACCAGCCACAGGAAGTTGTTCACTGCCAGACCCGCCGAGGTCACTTTCCATCCACGTGGACTGTCCACCTCTGGGCATGTTTATGACTGTCTGGTATTAGCATAAGGAGCTCTGGTGGTGCAGGGGTTAAGTGCTCGGCTGCTAACTGAAAGGTGGACAGTTCAAACCCACCAGTCACTCCATGGGAGAAAGCTGTGGTAGTCTACTTCCATAAAGATTATAGCTATCTAGTGGGGTTTTTTTAGTGCTGCAATAGCAGAAATACCATAAGTAAATAGCTTTAGCAAAGAGAAATTTATTCTCTCACAGTCTAGGAGGATAGAAGTCCAAATTCGGGGCATCAGCTCCAGGGGAAGGCTTTCTCTCTCTGTCAGCTCTGGAGGAAGGTCATTGTCATCAGTCTTCCCCAGTGAAGGAGCTTCTCAGCACAGGGACACCAGGTCCGAAGAACACACTGTTCTCCTGGCTCTTGTTTCTTGGTGGTAGGAGGTTCCCATGTCTCTCTGCTCACTTTTCTATTTTATATCTCAAAAGAGATTGACTTAAGGCACAACCCAATCTTGTAGATTGAGTCCTGCCTCATTAACATAACTGTGCTCATCCCACCTCATTAACATCATAGAGGTAGGATTTGCAATACACAGGAAAATCACATCAGATGACAAAATGTCAGGCAATCACATAGTACTGGGCATCATGGACTAACCAAGTTGACACACATTTTCGGGTGACACAGTTCAATCCGTAACAGGACCAGTATACAGGAGACCTGGGTGGAGCCAGCCCAGGGTGAGCAAGGAAACAGGACAGGTGTCCTCCCCACGCTGACGGCACCCCTTGGCTGTCGGTTGGCCCACCTGCCTGGTGCCACTCTCAGTGACTGTTTGGGTTCCTGTGTGTCTCTGCCTCCCCTGCCTTCTCCTAGAGAGCAGACGAGTGTTCTCTTCCTTGGTGTCCCCAGGGCCCTTCCTGGTCTGTCTGCCAAGTGCCGGGCTTGCTGCTAGGCTCGCAGAGATGAACAAGTAACAAACTTTGTCCTCAAAGAAACCACATTCTTTGTTAACATTTGTAGCCACCAATGTTATTCTGGTTAGCCAGAGCCTGCTCAAGGGCCCAGTGATGGGGAGCCCCAGGGAGGGACCCCAGGGTTCTAGGGTGGCTCCTCATTGGAGTGACCCCTGGCGGGGCCAGGCAAAGAAAGGAAGGAAAGAAACCCGTGCATGGTGCGTGCGCCGGGAGCAGAAGTGGAGGCCTACCTGCGCGAGCACTGAGGGCAGCGGGGTTTCCACGTGTGGCATCAGGATGGGCTAAAGAGGCAAGGTGGAGAAATGACATAAGATCACTGCACCGTGCAGGCCTTGCCGGGAGGTTGCGCCCGGGATCACTCCTTAGCACCTAGGGATGGCTTTCAGGGACTTTGGTACCACTCTGACTGCCCCTCCCTGCTCAGGAGCTTGTTGGGGCTTGCAGCCTCCTCTGCCTGGACACCTACTCTTGCCACTGCCCCCATGCCTTCTCCCCTTCCTGCTGAAGCTCCATCCCTGTCAGGACCCATCTCAGCACCATGTTCCCCAAAGCCTGGCCCATTCCAGCGTTGGGAGTAGGCAAATGCTGGTCAACATCAAGCCTCCGCTGCTCTTGTCTTGGGGCCCCTTCTCAGTGTGAGACCTAGGGGAGGGGGCGAGGTGGGGCTGCCGTCACTCATCCCTGTGAGGGGAAGGGCCCCACTGGTCACCCTGAGCCTTGACCACAGGAGCCTATGGGTGGTTGAGAGTGGGGCCAGACTCCCCAGAGAAGCAAGCCAGCCTCTGGCTCCTGCATCACTGCTGTGTCACCCCCTTCTCCCCTTACCCCCACTACCAGCCTGTGCAGCCTTTTGGTTTCTCAGTTTCAAAAAGCTGCCCTCTGACAGGGCTTCCCTGCCAAGAAACTTGTTCCATTTTCCTCCAAAGATGAAAAAAGCTCCACTTCTAAAAATAGCTCACCTGGCTCCCTGTAATGGCTGTCACCATGGCAACTGCTCCTTCTCAGGAGCTTCCCAATGGAAGGGAGCCCCAGGCCAGGTACGGGTGCCCTCTTGGCTCCTCAGGTAGACTGGGAGGCTGTTAAAGGGTTCGAGGAGAGCCCCTGCTGGGACACGTGGTGGGAGTGGGGGCAAGTGGTGCAATAAATGAGAAGGAATCCCCTCTCAGCCCAACTCCTGTGCTGATGGAAGGTGAAGGAAAGAGTGATGGGCCAGGGGCTGGGGAACCGGTGTGTATTAAGTCCCAGCTCTGTGAGGGCCACACACTGGGGACATGATATCCTTGTCCATATCTAACCTTCCTGCCAACCCTAGGGTGAGAAGGGATAATGCCCCTAATGTATGAATTAGCACACTTGGTCACGGCCACATGGAATTACGAGAAGGACGACCTGACCCAGAGCTAGGCTCCCCCAGGGCACCTTCTTCCAGAAATGAGCCAGGTGAACAGCCAGAGCAGTCAAGAGGGCACATGTGCCAGGCTTAGAGAAGATGGGGGGACTGATGAGAGCTCTGTGCCCAGGAGGGAGCCCCAGTGATGAACTAGAGAGCATGCTGTTCCTGGAGACCATCCCAGGTCAGTAAACCCAACTGTAATAATCAACGAGAGGGCAAGAGTGCAGTGCATGATGGACGTGGAGGTGTTCAGCTCAGCCACGCAGTTTGACATGGTTGGCTAAATGATGGCCCCAAAGACGTCCATATTTTAATTCCTGGAACCTGTGAACATGGCAAAAGTGACTTTGCAGATATGACTCAGTTAAGGATCTTGAGATGGGAGGATTATCTGGGATTATCCAGGTGAGCCTGATGTAATTACAAGGGTCCATATAAGAGAGGCAAGATGGCCAGAGTCAGAGGGAGAGATTAGAAGATGCTATTCTGCTGACTTTGCAAGCCAAGGAATGCAAGCGGCCTCTTGAAGCTAGACAAAGTAAAAAAACAGATTCCCCCTTAGACCTACTAAAAGAAACTAGCCATGCCAATACCTTAATTTTAGGACTTCTGTACTTCCAGAACTCTAGGATAATAAATTGTATTGTGTTAAGCCACTGAAAAAAAAAAATTTAAAGCATGTGGTAATTTGTTACAGCAGCAATAGGAACCTAATACACTCAAGGAGCTTGTCATGAACAAGAAGGCTACATCAGAATCAAGATGGCATGGCCAAGATGGACAGAGAAGTTGTGTCTGCTGCCTTGTAATACATCAGTATCCAGAGTTTCATGGATCTATTCTCTTTTAACAAAGAAGACAATTAAGTCTTCAGTGTAGCTAGTGAAACCGATGACTGGTTGCCATCAGGTCGACTCATGCCAATCCCATGTGTGCCAGAGTGTATCTGTGCCACTTGGGGTTTTCAATGGCCAGTTTTAAATTGATTGGGTGTTTTAGGAATCAGTTCTTTTCTAGAGATGGTTGTGTCTGAGATGGTTAGGCGCTTATTCACAGTCATTTGCTGCCCTGTTTCAGAGCTCCCCGTCCGGCTGTGGAGGCCTGGCTCCCATTGTTCTTCCGTGCTCCACAGTCTACAGTGGCTCTTTGCTTCTGCCCAATTAGCCAGGAAGGCCCAGGTGCACCCTTTGCTGAGGAATGCACAGTAATATTCAGCCCTAAGTTCCCAGACCATTGGGCAACCTGAAGATACAGATCCCTAAGCCCTGAGTTGTCTTTTGTTCCTTATGGAGAACAGAGCCAGCTTTTCCATCTCTCACGCCCAATGCCTTTGCAGGTTGCAGAGGAGCTCACTTGGATCCTTGCTTGTTGGTGACTTTTCTGTGATGGTTTGATCTGGATGTGAAAGCTTGCCAGGAGCAGCAGCACACAGGCAGACGGCCAGCAGTGCCCAGGGAAATTCAGAAAGATCACCCTGTGGGAGCCACAGCAGGAAAATGACCAGCCCTTTGTGAAGCTGGGGCCAGGCTGGCACGGGAGGATGGGGAGAGCTCGCTTTCTGGGCCAGGGAGTGCCCCTCTGCCCACCACCCACCCTGGGCCTCCTATCTTACCCCTCCAGCTCCTGTCCTCCCTCTATCCAGCTCTCTGGCTTGGTTGCCTGCAGCCAGTCCTCCTCTGTCAACTGTGTGTCCTGCAGCCTGAGCCCTCACTGTCCATGCGAGGATGTAGCTCCCAGCCTGACTCTACCATTCCCAGCTGCCTGGTGGTCCTGGCCTGGGCACCCCTGTGCCAAGCTGTGGACCTCCTGCTGAGCAAATGGCACCCCCAAGTGGCTTTGTATACCCCAGCATTCTCCTCACCCACTGGGCTCCTCGGTCAGGGGAGGCAGTGAGCCAGGTAGGCCATGGAGTCATGGCCTTGGTGGTCTCTCCAGATCACCCCTCAGAAAGCACAAGCCAGCTGAATGCTAGAGAGGGTGGTCCAGAGAGAGGAAAAGCCTTATGAGCACATAGACTGGGCCTCAGAGCCCAGCTCTGCCCTTGAATAGCTAGAACCCAAGCCAGTGGTTTGGCCCCATGGAGCCTGAAGAATGAAGAAGGGCCTCTGCCGGCCACCGAGAGGTTCAGGTTAGCCTGTATGAAGCAGGAGACCCAGGCCTGGCCCAGTACATGTGGTCTCTACATGCTGGGTCTCATGGGGCAACAGTTGGACTGGCTGAGGAGTAGGGGGCGCCTACCCCCAGCCTGGATGCTGATCCACAGCCCCCGTGGCCAGCAGTGTTCTCAGGACAGGGTGTGTGGTGGCCACTCACCCTTATGCACGCCCACAGAGCAGTAACTCAGCGGGTCCACTCCCACATACCTTGTCTGCTGTGGAGAGAAACCCAGCCTTTTGAAACATGTACTCTTTTTTTTTTATTGTACTGTAGATGAAGTTTTACAGAACTAGCTTCTCATTAAACAGTACACATACTGTTTTATGACATTGGTTAACAACCCCACGACATGTCAACACTTTAATTTCTTGACCTTGGGTTCAGTATTACCAGCTTTCCTGTCCCCTCCGGCCTTCTGTTCCTAGTACCTGGGCTGGTGTTCCCCTTTAGTCTCGTTTTGTTTTATGGGCCTGTCTAATCTTTGGATGAAGGGTGAGCCTCAGGAATGAATTCATTGCTGTGCTAAAAGGACCATACTCTCGGGGTTTTTCCAGTCTCTGTCAGGCCAGTAAGCCTGGTGTTTTTTTGTGAGTTAGAATTTTGTTCTACATTTATCTCCAGCTCTGTCTGGGACCCTGTCTTGTGATCCCTCTCAGAACAGTCAGTGATGGGAGCTGGGCACCATCTAGTTGTACTGGACTCAGTCTGGTGGATGCCATGGTAGTTGTGGCCCCTTAGCTCTTTGGACTAATCTTTCCCTTGTGTCTTTAGTTTTCTTCATTCTCCCTTGCTCCCAAAGGGGTGAGACCAGTGGAGTATCTTAGATGGCCGCTCACAGGCTTGTAAGACCCCAGATGCTACTCCCCGAAGTAGAATGTAGAGCATATTCTCAATAAACTATGTTATGCCAATTGAGGTAGATGTTCCCCAAGACCGTGGTCCCCACAGCCCTTAGCTCAGCAATTCGGTCCCTCAGAGAGTTTGGATGCATCTATGGAGCTTCCTTGGCCTTGCCAAGTTCTGCTGGCTTCCCCAGTATTGTGTACTGTCTTACCCTTCACCAAAGTTACCACTTACCCATTGTCTAGTGTTTTTCCTTTCCCGCCCCTCCCTCATAACCATCAAAGATTTTGGTGTGTAAACCTTTCCATGAGTTTTTATGGTAGTAGTCTCAACAATATTTGTCATTTTGTTGTTTCACTCAGCATAATGCCCTCTGGATTCGTCCATGCTGTGAGATGCTTCACAGATTCATCATTTGTTCTTTATCGTTGCATAGTCCTCCATTGTGTGTATCTGCCTTAGCTTGTTTATCCATTAATCTGTTGATGGGCTTCTAGGTTGTTTCCGTCTTTTTGCTATTGTGAACAGTGCTGCAATGAGCATGTGTGTAAAAAAATATGTTTATTTGTGTGATGGCTCTTGTTTCTCTAGGATATATTCCTAGGAGTGGGCTTGCTGGATCATATGCTATTTTTAGCTTTTTAAGGAAGTGCAATAACATTTTCCAAAATGGTTGTATCATTTTGCGTTCCCACCAGCAGTGCAAAAGAGTTCCAGTCTCCCCACAGCCTTTCTAACGTTTGTTATTTTCTGTTTTTTCGATTTGTACCAGTAATGCAAGGGTGAGATGGTATCTCATTGTGGTTTTGATTTGTGTTTCTCTAATGGCTAGTGACCATGAGCACTTCCTCATGTGTCTGTTAGCTGCTTGAATGTCTTCTTTGGTGAAGTGTCTGTTCCTTTGCCATTTTTTAATTGGACTATTTGTCTTTTTTGTTGTAGAAGTGTTGGATTTTCCTGTAGATTTTAAGGATGAGACCTTTGTTAGATTTGTAATAGTCAAAAATTTTTTCCCAGTCTGTTGGTTCTCTTTTTGCTCTTTTGGTGAAGCCTTTTGATGAGCATAAGTGTTTAATTTTTAGAAGATCCCAGTTATCTAGCTTATATTCTGGAGGTTGTGTGTTGTTGATTATGGTTTGTATCATGTTAATAACGTGTATTAGGGCCCCTAGCATTGATTCCATTTTTTCTTCTATGCTCTTTATAGCTTTTGGTTTTATATTTAGGCTTTTGACCCATTTTGAATTAGTTTTTGTGTATGGTGTGAGTTATAGGTCCTGTTTTATTTTTTTGCAGACAAACATCCAGTTTTGCTAGCACCATCTGTTTAAAAGACTGTCTTTTCCCATTTGATGGACTTTGGGGTCTTTGTTGAAGATCAGATGACCATAGGTGAATGGGTTTACATCTGGGTTCTCAATCCTGTTCCACTGGTCAATGTATCTGTCATTGTACTGTACCAGGCTGTTTTGACTACTGTAGCTGTAGGTTCTGAGGTCAGGTAGTGCCGGTCCTCCTACTTTATTCTTCTTCTTCAATAGTGCTTTACTTATCTGGGGCCTTGTCCTTTTCCATATAAAGTTAATGATAAGTTTTGCCATCTCTTTAAAGTATGTTGTTGGTATTTGGATGGGGATTACATTGTATTTGTAACTTGCTTTGGGTAGAACTGTCATTTTCACAGTGTTGAGTCTACCTATCCATGAGTATGGTATGTTTTTCTATTTATTTAGATCTCTTTTGGTTTCTTGAGGTAGTGTTTTCTAGTTTTCTTTGTATAGGTCTTTTACATCCTTGGTTACATTTATTCCTAAGTTGTTTTTTTTTTTTTTTTCTTTTAGGGGCCATTATAAATTGTATTGTTTTCCTGATTTCCTTTTCATAGCTCTCTTTATTGGCGTGTAGGAATCCAGCTGATTTTTGTATGTTTATCTTGTATCTTGCGACTCTGCTGAATCTGTCTATTAGTTCCAGTAGTTTTCTCTTGGAGTCTTTTGAGCTTTCTACATGTAGTATCATATCATCTGCAAATGGGGACAGTTTAACTTCTTCATTACCAATTTGGATGCCCTTTATTTCTTTTCCTCACCTTATTGCTCTAGCTAGGACTTTCAGCACAGTGTTAAATAGGAGTGGTGATAAAGGACATCCTTGTCTTATTCCTGTCCTCAAGGGGAATGTTTTCAGCCTCTCTCCGTTAAGAATGATGTTGGCCATTGGTTTTGTATGGATGTCTTTATTATAGTAAAGAATTTCTTCTCTGTACCTATTTTATTGAGTTTTTATCAGGAATGGATGTTGGACTTTTTTGAATGCATTTTCTGAGTCAATTGAGATGACCGTGTGATTCTTTTTATTTATGTGG
This sequence comes from Loxodonta africana, assembly GCF_030014295.1. Classification (NCBI taxonomy): domain Eukaryota; kingdom Metazoa; phylum Chordata; class Mammalia; order Proboscidea; family Elephantidae; genus Loxodonta; species Loxodonta africana. The sequence continues at coordinate 25,341,409 of NC_087360.1, read as the reverse complement.
TGGATTACATTGATTGATTTTGCAATGTTGAACCATCCTTGCATACCTGGTATGAATCCTACTTGGTTGTGGTATGGTGTTTTTTTGGTATAAAGCTGAGTTCTATTGGCTAGAATTTTGTTGAGAACTTTTGCATCTATATTCATGAGAAATATGGTCTGTAATTTTCTTTTTTTGTGGTGTCTTTGCCTGGTTTTGATATCACAGTTATGTTGCCTTCATAGAATGAATTTGAAAATATCCCTTCCTTTTCTATGTCCTGAAATAGTTTGAGTCGTGCCGGTGTAAGCTGTTCTCTGAATGTTTGTTAGAATTCTCCAGTGAAGCCATCTGGGCCAGGACTTTTTTTGTTGGGAATTTTTTTTTTATTATCTTTTCAATCTCATCTCTTGTTATGGGTCTGGTCAGATTTTCAACTTCAGTTTGTGTTAGTTTGGGTAGGTAGTGTATTTCTAGAAATTTGTACATTTGCTCTAGGTTTTCAAATTTGTTGGAGTATAGTTTTTCACAATACTCTGTTATGATCCTTTTTATTTCAGTTGTGTCTGTTGTAATGTCCCCCATTTCATTTCTTATTTGAGATACCTGAGTCCTCTCCTGTGTTTTTTTTTTGTTTGTTTGTTTTGTTTTTTGTCATTTCAGCCAATAGTTTCTCAATTTTGTTGGTCCTCTCAAAGAACCAACTTTTGGTTTTGTTGATTCATTCTATTGTTTTTCTATTCTCCACTTCACTTACCTCCACTCTGATCTTTATTATTTCCTTTCTTCTGGTTGCTGTGGGCTTCTTTTGCTGTTCTTTTTCTATTTGTCTGAGTTGTGTAGCCAGTGTTTTGATTTTGTCCCTTTCTTCTTGTCTTAGTCATCTAGTGCTGCCATAACAGAAGTACCACAAGTGGATGGCTTTAACAAAGAGAAATTTATTTTCTCACAGTCTAGTAGGTTACAAGTCCAAATTCAGGCGACAGGCTCCAGGGGAAGGCTTTCTTTCCCTGTGGGCTCTGGAGGAAGATCTTTGTCCTCAGTCTTTTCCTGGTGGAGGAGCTTCTCAGGTGCAGGGACCCCGTGTCCAAAGGACACACTCTGTGCCTGGTCTGCTTTCTTGGTGGTAGGAGGTCCCCAAAGCTCTGCTTGCTTCACTTTCCTTTTGTCTCTTGAGAGATTAAAAAGTGGTGCAGGCCACACCCCAGGGAAACTCCCTTTTGGATCAGAGAGGTGACCTGAGTAATCCTTTTAACCACAGGCAGAGATTATGATTTATAACACATAGGAAAATCACAAAATGGAGGAAACTACACATGGCCTAACCAAGTTGACATGTATTTTGGGGGAATTCAATTCAGTCCATTAGACTCCACCCTTTGGCCCCCAAAAATCCATGTCTTGCAACATGCAAAACATATTCACCCCATCATATCATAGCAAAATTCTTAACTCCAAGTCCAAAATCTAAAAATTCTTCTTCATCTGTGAAATCTAGAATACAAGTTATCTGCTTCCAAGGGTACAATGGCAGAACAGGCACAAGCTCGACATTTCTATTACAAATGGAAGAAACTGGGAGGAAAAGAAGGAATAACAGGCACCAAGCAAGTCAGAACACGTAACTTTAGCCCTCAAAGCTTCAAAAATAATCCTCTGTTCTGTAAGACAATTTACACGATAACCCTGCCCTCCAGCCTCTAGGTATTGGCCACACTCTCCAGATTCTGAGTGGAGGACCCTTGGCCCTGGGCTTCAACTCTGTCTTCCAGGCCCACTGGGACAGCAACTCTGTTCCGTTGGCTTTAGGCGCACCATTCTCCTAGTCCATCTGAGTGGCAGCTCCACCCTTAGAAACACCAGAGGCCATGGCTTCATCCTTTGAAACCCCTGAGGTCATGGCCATACCTTTTGAGACTGAGGCAGCTTGGTTCCTTGTATTGTCTCTTCAGCTTCTGCTTCTTGGTTTCTTGGCCTCTCTGCTCCTCCAGCCTCATGCCCGCATCTGCCCTGCTGGGCAATTATTCCAAAGCTCTGTAGCTCCATCGATAAGTTCCTGGAGGCACTCCACTCTGCCAGGAAGCCTCCTGTACACAGGCACTCAGCTCTCTGGATCCGTTGGTAAGCAAGGCTAGCTCCACCAATAAATGCCGAGAGGCACCCCTGTCCACCAGTAAGCCTCCTGCGCATAGGCACTAAGCTCTCTTGCTCCATGGGTGGGCTCTAGCACCATCTAGCACTGGTCTCCTCGTTCTGCTGCTGTTGGTTCTCTGCTGTTGCTGCTTCTCTGCCACTGCAGGTTCTCTACTACACTGGTCCTCTGCCACAGCCACAACTCTATCCATTCAGAGTCTCAAAACTGCTTCCGTATTTTAGATATCTGTTAGAGCAGCACCCCACTCTCTCGGTACCAAATTCATTACACTTCTTTTTTGATGTGTACACCTATTGCTATAAATTGACCTCTGAGCACTGCCTTTGGTGTGTCCCAAAGGTTTTGGTATGATGTGTTTTCATTCTTATTTGATTCTAGGAATTTTTTAAATTTCATCTTTGGTTTCTTCTATTACCCAGTAGTTTTAAGCAGGATGTTATTCAGTTTTCATGTAGTTGATTTTTTTTCCTTGCTCTTCCTGTTGTTAATTTCTGCTTTGATGGCATTGTGGTCAGAGAAGATACTTTGTATTATCTCAGTGTTTTGGATTTTGTTGAGGGTTGCTTTGTGGTCTAAGATGTGGTCTATTCTGAAGAATATTCCATGTGTGTTGGAAAAGAATGTGTACTTTGCAGCCGTTAGGTGGAGTGTTCTATATATGTCGATGAGTTCAAGTTGCCTGATTGTGTCCTTTAGATCTTCTGTGTCTTTGTTGAGTTTCTTTCTAGGTGTTCTGTCCTTTACTGAAAGTGGTGTGTTGAGGTCTCCTACTGTTATTGTGAAACTGTCAATTTCTCTTTTCAGTGCTGTTAGAGCTTGTTTTATGTATTTCGGAGCCCTGTCATTGAGTGTGTAGGTATTTATTATGGCTATGTCTTCATGATAAATTGTCCCTTTAATCATTATATAGTGCCCTTCTTTGTGTTTTATGGTGGATTTTGTTTTAAAGTCCTATGTTTTATCTGAGATTAGTATTGCCCCTCCTGCTTTATCTTGGTATCTGTTTGCTTGATATATCTTTTTCCATCCTTATGATTTTTTTTTATTAACTTTAATTGAGCTTCAAATGAACGTTTACAAATCAAGTCAGTCTGTCACATATAAGTTTATATACATCTTACTCCTTACTCCCACTTGCTCTCCCCCTAATGAGTCAGCCCTTCCAGTCTCTCCTTTCGTGATAATTTTGCCAGCTTCCAACTCTCTCTATCCTCCCATCCCCCCTCCAGACAGGAGATGCCAACACAGTCTCAAGTGTCCACCTGATATAATTAGCTCACTCTTCATCAGCATCTCTCACCTACCCACTGTCCAGTCCCTTTCATGTCTGATGAGTTATCTTCAGGAATGGTTCCTGTCCTGGGCCAACAGAAGGTTTGGGGACCATGACCACCGGGATTCCTCTAGTCACAGTCAGACCATTAAGTATGGTCTTTTTGTGAGAATTTGGGGTCTGCATCCCACTGATCTCCTGCTCCCTCAGGGGTACTCTATTGTGCTCTCTGTCAGGGCAGACATCGATTGTGGCCGGGCACCAACTTGTTCTTCTGGTCTCAGGATGATGTAGGTCTCTGGTTCATGTGGCTCTTTCTGTCTCTTAGGCTCTTAGTTGTCGTGTGACCTTGGTGTTCTTCATTCTCCTTTGATCCAGGTGGGTTGAGACCAATTGATGCATCTTAGATGGCAGCTTGTTAGCATTTAAGACCCCAGATGCCACATTTCAAAGTGGGATGCAGAATGTTTTCATAATAGAATTATTTTGCCAATTGACCTAGAAGTCCCCTTAAACCATGGTTCCCCGACCCCCGCCCTTGCTCCGCAGACCTTTGAAGCATTCATTTTATCCCGGAAACTTCTTTGCTTTTGGTCCAGTCCAGTTGAGCTGACCTTCCATGTATTGAGTGTTGTCCTTCCCTTCACCTAAAGCAGTTCTTATCTACTAATTAATCAGTAAAAAACCCTCTCCCTCCCTCCCTCCCTCCCCCGCCCCGTAACCACAAAAGTATGTGTTCTTCTCAGTTTATACTATTTCTCAAGATCTTATAATAGTGGTCTTATACAATATTTGTCCTTTTGCCTCTGACTGACTTCGCTCAGCATAATGCCTTCCAGGTTCCTCCATGTTATGAAATGTTTCACAGATTTCGTCACTGTTCTTTACTGATGCGTAGTATTCCATTGTGTGAATATACCACAATTTATTTACCCATTCATCCGTTGATGGACACCTTGGTTGCTTCCAGCTTTTTGCTCCTTATGATTTTTTAATAAATTTATATCTTTGTTTCTAAGGTGTGTCTCTTGTAGACAGCATATTGATGGATCCTGTTTTTTTTTTTTTTTTTTTTTCATCCATCTGTCACTCTTTGTCTCTTTATGGGTGCATTTAGGCCATTTATGTTCAGTATAATTATTGATAGGTGTAAGTTTATTGCTGTCATTTTGTAGTGCTTTTTTTTTGTGTGTGTGTGGTGCTGACGTTTTCTTTGTTACTCTTACTTTCCTGTGCTGAATTTCTTTTGTGGATTTTTTTTTATTTCTTTTGTTTTTATAGATTTTCTTGAGACTTTATATTTTTCTTCTTTATTTTGATGAGTAGGTTTGTTAACTTTATCTTTGTGTGTACCTTGAAATTTACCCTTGTCTTCCTAGGTTTGAACCAGTCTGTTATTAGTTGATATTGCCTTGCCTTCCTCTCCATTAGAAAGTTCGATACCTACACCGTTTATACCCTCTTTTATTGTTCTGATGTTATTTACAGATTAACCTCTCTGGTTCCCTGTTGTAAATCTTTTGGTTTTGAATAGCCCTTTTCCTAAGTTGGTATCTGTCTGGTGCAATCTTGCATCCTAGATTCAGGCTGTTGTCTGATGTTGTTTGTTTTCAAGCCGAAGGATTCCCTTTAATAATTCTTGTACGTTTGGTTTGGTTTTTACTCATTCCCTTAATTTCTGTTTATCTGGATATGTCCTAATTTCACCATCGTATTTGAACTAGTGTTTTGCAGGATATGTTATTCTTGGTTGGCAGTTTTTTTCTTTCAAGGTTTTATATAGGCCATCTCATTGCCTTCTTGCCTCCATGGTTTCTGCTGAGTAATCAGAGTTTGGTCTTGTTGTTTCCCCTCTGTGTGTGCTTTTAGTTTTTCTCAAGCTGATCTCAGGATTCTTTCTTTGTCTTTGATTTTAGCGAGTGTGATTATGATATGCCTTGGTGATTTTCTTTTGGGATCTCTCCATATGGGGTTCGTTGAGCTTCTTGGATGGTCAGCTTTTCATCTTTCATGATATTAGGGAAGTTTTCTGTCAGTAATTCTTCAATGATCCTCTCTGTATTTTCTGTTTTTTCCCCCTGTTCTGAAACTCTAATCACTTGCACATTTTTGCTTTTGATTGTATCCTACATCGTTCTCAGGGTTTCTTCATTTTTCTTTGTTCTTTTCTCTGATATTTCCTCAAACGAAATGATGTCCAAGTATTTGTCTTCAATTTTGCTGATCCTGTTTTCCATTACTTCAAACCTGCTTCTCAAACCTTCTATGACACTGCCCATTTCTGAAATCTTTTTGTTTATCTTTTGGATTTCTAATTGTTGTTTCTGTATGATTTCTTGTTGTGACTTTATTTAAACATTTTGTTCCTGCATTATTTTCCTGAATTCTTCCATCGTTTGTATTTTCCATGAATTTGTCTATTTTTTCCTTGTTTTTGCCTGCTTTTTGCTTCAATTCTTGGATACCTCTGAATATTAGAGATTTGAATTCCCTATCAGTTAGTTCCAGTGCCTAATCTTCTACTGGAAAGTCATCTGGTGTTTTATTTTGGATGCTTACTGGAGCCATCCTATCCTGTGTTTTGATACTTTCTGCTATCTTTGGGACATTCAGTAGTTTTCTTTGTTTATTAACTGTACTTTTTCTTGTTTTATTTGGTTATGTCTGAGCAGGCGAGCTGTGCATTCTTTGTTGTTTGTTCATCTGTGGGCACAATACTTTTCACCTCCTTGTCCAGTGGGCAGGGCCAGTCTCTCAGCTATGTAATGCACTCTTTTTTTTTTTTTTTTTAAATTCTATATCTTGGGTGAAGGAAAAAGATTTTCTTCATCTTAAAAAAATTTTTTTGTGCCAATTGTTTCTGGAACAAAATATTTTAGAAACTCCTCAGTGCTTATAGGCTTTGGGACTCACAGCGGTATTGGCAGTGGTACAACCATAGACCAGTTGCCTACCTCCTGCAGTGGCACACTCCCCAGGGGACTCAGCTCTGCACCACTTTGGCACAGGTTGCTCTGGCAGCCTCCAGGGAGGGGAGCACCCAAGGGCACGTGGGCAGGTGCTAAGAGGTAAGAGGGAGGATGGGAGGGCTGCAGCCTTGAATAAAGAGGGCAGTCTCTGGAGTCAGATGGTCTAGCTGGGAGGCTGGAGCATGTGACTTCCCCTGTCTGAGCCTCAGTTTCCTAGTCTTTCTCCTGGGAATGGCAGAGTCCCTACCCTGACAAGGCCATTATGAGGATACAGTGATGCCCGCACACAGTAGGCACTCAATAAATGAGAGCAGCCTTGCTTTTGTAGGGGAGGAGAGTGACACCTCCCCAGGAGGGTGGGGAGAGCTACGACTCTGGCCTGGAGGTCTTCAGGCAGGCCTTGGAGAGGAGGTGACAGAGGGGTAGGTGGCAATGCCTCTGAGGAGGTGGGGGAGTTGTGTGGAGGCTCCATGTGGTGGGGACACAGTGGGCAAAATTCCCAAGCATGAGTGCTCCAGATGTGCAGGGAGCAGAGTGCTGTGGGTATGGTGGAGGACAGTGTGGTGCTGAGAGCACAGGGAGGGTGGCAGGAAGGTCTGGGCCAGCTGAGTGCCTCCAAAGCCACCAGGAAAGGAGGCCAGGCTTTACTCGGAGCTCTCGTGGGAGGGCGTGGAATCTCCACCTCTCCACCCAGTGCGTACATTGTAACTTAGGGGAGCTGGTGCCCTGCGTGGCAGGCAGGTGCCTGCAGAAGTGCCCCATCCAAAGTATGGTCCTAGCCCTGTCATTCCAGCAGCTGCCCCATTGACGCAGGGCGATCCTCCTGGTGCTAGAATCTGGAAACCATGACCTGCTGTGCTTGAGAAGCAGAGGGCAGTGCAGCCTGTAATGCTGTGGCTGGGACAGGAGCTGGCACCATCCAGGGCACTACCTGCTCTGCTCTCCACAGCCCTGGCTGGGCAGCTGCACAACGCCCTGTCGACTGATAATAACCCCGGCCACTGCACTTCCCTCCACAGATGACTCTGGGGACGACGACAATGAAACTGCCTCCCCATCAGACAAGAGCAAGCTACACCACACCATTAAGACCCTCTCCTTGAAGTTAGACGACCTGAGTACCTGCAATGACCTCATTGCCAAGCACGGTGCTGCCCTCCAACGCTCTCTGAATGAATTGGACGGCCTCAAAATCCCTTCCGAGAGCAACGAGAAGCTAAAAGCAGTAAACGAACGGGCCACACTTTTTCGCATCACATCGAATGCTATGATCAACGTAAGTGTCACCCACCACTATCCTGGTAAGGGGGCCCCCCACAGGGAAGTGGCCTCCTGTCACCAGCACCATGGTAAAGTCTGTGTACCCTAACATGGTCCCTCTGTGGGTGGCTGGCCTAACAAAGGGCACAATGGACAAATCCTGCCTTCATTGTTAACTGTGTGGTCAGGGTCAGCATGAATCCAATTCCCAAAGTGGGGGGATGGAGCCAGTCCTTACCTTCCCTCCTCTCCATCCCTGTCAGCAGCCACTCACTCACACAGCCTCAGCCACCCAGAGCTGAGTCAGACCTCACACGTTAGAAGGACATCTTCCTTCAGACTGCCAAACCAGCAGATGCCAGCCCCTGCTGGTTCCCACTGCCCCTGTGCATTCGTTAATTTGCTAGAATGACTCAGAATTCATGGAGAGCATACTACACTTACTACAGATTTATTACAACCAAAGAGGGTACAAACGAAGAGGCACATAGGGTGAGGTCTGGGAGGGGTCACAGCAAGGAGCTTCCATGTCCCAAGGAGGGATGTGCCACCCTGTCCTGTGCATGGTCACCAACCAGGAAGCTCGATCTCAGCCTCAGAGCTCAGAGCTTTTACAGTCTCCCCACATAGCCATGATAGATTAAATTACATCAAGCCTTGTGAGTCTTAGTCAGCATCCAGCCCCCAGGTGGTCCCTCTTGCTCTGGTCATCCCCCATTCATTAGCCTCAGGTATTGATTCAGCTCAAAAGAACAGAGAACAAAAGCCAAAATTGCTTTCTGCAAGGTAATTCCACACCTCACAGTGGCTGGGGACTCTTGACCGAGCAGGGCTCTGTTTCCTATGGCTTCAAGTCGTTTTCCGAAGCTAGCACCTCCCTGCTCTCTTCATCCTCTGTCTTCTCATTCACACTGTCATTGTTGGACGAGGACACCCTTTTTCATTGCCTGGTGGAAACTGGGGTTGTGTGTGGAATCTGGGTAAGGTTTGCAGCGGTTCATGCCTGGGTGAGGAAGGCCAGGGCCCATGTTGAGCAGCCAGCCAGGAGGAACAGCTCTGCGTGCAGTCAGAGCACGGCTGTCTCACTGGCCCATAACAGCTGTTACTGCTCCTTCCTTAGATGTACTCCCCATTGATGTAGCAGGATTGGGACTGATGTAACCATGGGGGGCATGTCCATGTGATGGAGGCTGGGGTGGAGGGGTTTCTTAGCCAGAAGAGGCTTAGAGCTGAGCCTGCCATGGCAGGCTTTGGAGGCAGATGGTCTAGCTGGGAACTTGGAGCATGTGACTTCCCCTCTCTGAGCCTCAGTTTCCTCATCTGTCTCCTGGGGATGGCACAGTCCCTACCTGACAAGGCCATTGTGAGAATGCAGCAATGTCTGCGTACAGCCTGGGTCCTGCCAACCTGAGAGAAGAAGTAGCCCCAGACTGTAAACTAAGGGAGCTCTCCAGTGAGTTCTGGAAGCTATGTTGCTTGACTGGAAGCTGGGAGGGTCTCTTTCCATGGTGGCAGAGAGTTTAGTGCTTGACCAGCCCTCCGGGCCCTTTATCTTTGTGCCTGGTGAGTGCTCTCGGAGAATGTATGTGCTCCTCCAGGCCTCAACCCACCTGGACACAGGTCTGACTGCAATGGCTCCTCCAAAGGACAGCTCCCTCTCAGAGGGATTTCGGAGGACGTGTGCTGTGAGCAAGGAGGGCTGGAGCAGGGGAGGTGTTGTGAAGTGGAGGTCTCTACAGAGGTGGCCCAGGTCCAAGGGCATGGTTCAGGCAGGCTCAGGCTGGCCAGAGACAGTGGACAAAAGTGATGCCCAGGTTAAGCTAGCCTCCAAAGTAAGGTGTCACTGGCCAGAGCTGGCCAGCAGTCAGGATCAGGCTGTAAACCCAATGGGAAACCGAGGGGTGGGGTGGGAAAATGGAGGCCGGAACCCACTTCAGGCCAAGACCCAGGGCTAAACTCTGGGCATCCAAAACATGCCTAAGCCCAGGGCTCACTGCCAGTGTCCACCCTACCACCCACCCACCTGCCCTGTCCTCGTATCAGGCGTGGAGCGGCCCAGTGCAGGAGGAAGCCTCAGGAATTCCCACCCTAGGTTCCTGGCAGTCAGAGCAGGAAAAGGCCACACACAGGGCAGTGGTGGAGGTCGGGGTGGGAGTGGAGGCTGGAAGTCAGGGCTTTGTGGGTCTCCTAGGGCTACTGTTAGTCTGTATGGCTGTTTTCAGCACTGAGTTGAAGCCGACAGAGGGAGCCCAGGTACAGAAGGGTCACCCTGAAGGGCCAGCATAGCTGCATGGCCTCTCCCAAGAGCCTGAGAGCTGCCCTACCTGTTTCCCAGTCCCACGTGGCCTTGGTGTATCCTAGGGGGCCAAGAAACCCAGTTCCTTCCAGAAACAGGGACTGACAGGTTCGTTTCAGACCTCTGGTCTTGCTTTGGGGAGTTTCAGAATATGGGCAGTCTCCCCATGGCTTGTTCTCAGCAGAGCTGGGGTTCATGTAGTCGTCCTCCCAGGAAGCCTTGAGAGGGGCCTCACTGGTCACTGTACCACCTCGAGAGCTTGAAGACTGAGTCAAGATGGCTTGTCGTGTTAGCCAGCCTTTACCTCTGAGTTGGGTATAAAAAGAGCAGAAGGTACTCACCCAATTTTCTCCTTGCTCTTTCAGACATTAGTGTGTGCTCTGTGGCAGGGTGAGTGAGTGAGTGTGTGTGTGTGTGTGTGTGTGTGTGTGTTTTCAAGGGAAAATTCCCTGGGGAAATAGAGCTGGGCCTGGAGCTGCTCATTTTATTTCCTGTCTAGAAAGAGTTTGCAGACCTTCAAAGTCCCAGCCCTGTGTGAGCATTGTAGAGTCAAAACAAAAGCCTCAAAGAAGTATGACCCAGCCCTGAAGGCAGTATAACATACAGCTTCCCCAAAGGAAGCATAACCAACACTGCTCCTAAATAGGCATGTAATGTTGGGAAGCTCCCAGCCAGGCAGTACAACCTGGCTAGAAGGGGCTCCCAAGCCTCAAAAAAAATAAAAAGAAAACAAACAAGACTAAATTAAACAGAAAAAGACCCCAGGGATCCCACCGTGTGGTGGGAGCAGTCCAGGGAAGCAAGACTCAGTGTATTAATCTGTCGGATGGGAATAATGTTACCTCTCTCAGGGACTGTCAGACATAAATATAAAAATAAGTGACTGTGCCTAGTACAGGTATGTAATTGTTCGCTGTTGTCAAGTTACCTTCAGCTTGTGACGACCCCATGTACAACAGAATAAAACATTCCCTGATCCTGCACCATCTTCATTATTGGTGGTGTGCTTGAGTCCATTGTTGCAGCCACTGTGTATTTTGAGTGCCTTCCAACCCAGGAGGCTCATATTTAGCACTATATTGGGCAATATTCTGTTGTAATCCATCAGGTTTTCACTGGCTAATTTTCAGAAGTAGATCACGAGGCCTGTCTTCCTAATCTTTCTCAGTCTGGAAACTCTGCTGAAACCTGGCCACCAAGAGTGACCCTGCTGATATAGAAATACTGGTGGCTTAGCTTCCAGCATCACAGCAAAATGTGAGCCACCACAGTACAACAGACTTACAGGTGGTGGCTGGTATGTAATAGCCTTCAATCAGTCAAGTTTTCTTTGTTTCTTAAATACAGACTGAGGATTGGGGCTTGACTCCAGCTGCCATCTGGCTGTGAACAGCATGTTGCCAGTAGTGCTCTCTCTGTCTTCTGATCTGGGGAGCCCAGCTCCTCCCTCCTGTTCTCCCTCCCTCTCTTCTCCACTCCCATCACATCTTCCATCCTGCCCTGCATCCTAGCACAGCGCAGCAGGGCCAAGCATTCCCAAGGGCAGGGCCCTGTCTGCCTTCGCAAAGAATTGAACTCATTTGCTCATTCAGTCCGTCTACTTGTCGTGGAAACTTCGCCGTGCACGTGTCCAGGCCCTGGCGATATGGGGGTGAGCAGGCAGAGCCCTTGTTCTCATGGACCTGGCCTTCTGGTGGGGAAGGTAGGCAACATAAACATGAATAGAAATGTCAAGTAATGTCAGGCAGCAGGAATGCTGTGGAGAAGAATAAAGCCTCATCCAGGGAGAGGGCTCTCAGGTGGCTCTAGCTAACTTAGAATAGCTTGTTGGAAGGCCTCTGGGAGAAGGTGACAGCTTAGCCAGTACTGCATGAAGTGTACATAGGGGCAGGAGGGAGCCACACAAAGATGCCGTAGAGAGCATCTGTACAGCAGGACAGCGTCATTCCCAGGACAGTGGGAGGAGAGGGAGGTTTGCAGTACGGCTGGCAGGGTAATCGTACAATTTACTGTCCAAACTGAGATCGAGCAGAGGCCGAAAGGGGGATGGTAATATTGACATTAGGACCACAGGAGTAAACAGGGCTGTCCTAGGCAAGCAGGCTTGGGCGCGAGACCTGGTTAGATGGTGGTGCTGCTGATTGCAACAGGGGCAGCGGACCTGGGAGAAGGTGTGGACTCTATTGTGGCTGAGGCACCCAGGTGACATGGGAACTGGAGCCCACAAGCCCAGCTCTGCTGCTGTCACACTGCATGGCCAGGGCCAGTCACTGACCTCACTCACCCTCTACTCCCCCATCCCTAAAACAGGGAGGAGCCTGAACACAGGGCTGGCACAGCATGGGGCCCAGCACAGAGAGGGGCCACCTCCGGCAAGTTGCTGGCATGGGAGCCATGAACCCCTGCGCTGGGGTACTGAGAGCCTGCTGACAGGCCAGGGGAGGCAGGAACTGCAGGAGACACAGAGCAATGGTGGCATAGGCGGGCCCAGACACAGGAAGTGGGGAGGCAGCCTGCAGTACCCCCTAGGGCAGCCTCCCTCCCTGGCCTGGGCCCAAGTGAGGTGGCCCTTACCTAGGCCCCTGGGAAATGTGGTTCCCAGTGCACCCAGGCAACCAGGGGCTCAGCAGGGTCTGTGGCTCTGTCCTTCCCCAACCCCAGGGTGCCCAGGGGTGTACTTGGCCATGCTGGCCCTGCCTTCAGCTTGCACCTTTGTTTTCCTATGTCTATCTCTCGGCCCCAGTGCCCTCCTCACAGCCCCTCACCCTGGGTGTCTGAGGCCTCACCACCTGCCACCCTAGGAAGGACAACAGCGGTATCTTCCTCCTCCCCAGGACATATGGGGAGGCCAGCTTGGCTCTGAGGTTTCAGCCCCCCTGCCCTGGCCAACTCATCTCCTCTCCCCTGTCCCGAAGGCCACCCCATCCCCTGCCAGTCTGGGCTCTCACCCCCTCCCCACCTGTCAGCACCGCAGATGGATGTCACCTCTTCAGTGAAGCTCCCCACAAGCCCACAGCTGGTCCTGGGGCCCTTCCTACAGTCCGCCCAGCTGGAGTCAGCCCTGGATGTCCACCCTCCCTTCCTGATGGTTCCCCCAGTGTCCCAGCTCCCAAGGACTGGGCTGTGAGGGGTTTGGGCAGGCCCCTGGCCAGTGGGGAGCCAGTGGGGAGCCCCTGGCCAGTAGGAAAGGGCATGAAATTCTGGGACCCACCGCCTCTCACAGACTTTGCCATTGAAGCGTCTTGACCCGCCACTTGTGGGCTGGACATGCCTCTAGGGCAGGGGCACGTTCCCCTCGCAGTTCTGGAGCTCTGCACCCGCCACACCTGGCACCCCGCCTGGCACATGGGAGACTGAAAGAGAGAGAGTGTGAAAGAACACAGGAGCGAATGAATGAACCCGTGAATGTCTGGCAGCGTTCCCTCCTGGGTAATTTTCCGACTCTGATACAAGCCAGCCCCACAGTTGCCTGCTTGAATTACTGTTTAGTGTAACTGTGAATTAGCCTGCCATTTAGGAGAAAGCTCACAGCACTATTAAATGACTCTTGTTTTTAAAATGAGCCTTAAGCCAGACCCACTGTGGGGACAGAGAGCCGAACACTTGCACCCACGGCTGCACCCTTCCTGGGAACCAGGATGCATCTGTTGTAGCACGAGATTATTCACTAAGTTAAAGGGGGAAGGGGACTGAATTAATGCGTATTAACACACATTCTAGCTCATGCTTTGGCTATTAGTTTCCATAAAGCAAAAAGAGTAAGCCTTGGTTTTACTCTTTTTTCTTATAAATTTATCATTGTTCTAAAACAAAGTGCCCTTGTTGGAAGGACAGACTTCTGAGATGGTCGTTTCGTGAGAACCATTGAAGAGAGTTCCCCTCCCATTATTTATTTGCTCCTCACAAGAGCCACATGAGGTTGCTATTATCACTGTGTAGTCATCATCCATGTTGTTTGGGAGCCACTTTGAGGCCCAGAGTGGTCATTTTGCCCAAGGGTCACAGGCCCAGCTGTCGCCTGAGCACTTGGGGTCACAGTCGTCCCTGGACCATCCCACTATAGGCTGTGGGGTCTGTGCAGGAGGGCTGGGGCTGCATCCTCTGTCACCCAGGCCCAGCACACCTGGGCCTCCACAGATCACCTGGGTTGCCACGGGTTGGCACTGAACTCCGTGTTCCAGTCTCATGGCCCCTACAGTGGGCAGAAGAACCCCACAGTGTTGCCATGGCCATGCTGATGGCGAGCCCACCCCAGTGTGGTATGGGCCCTGCACACACGCACACATGTGCACACACATGCACACTTGTGCATAGCAACTCCCCTCCCTTACCTGTGGAAGCAGGACCTGTCTGCAGGCCAGTGCAGCTGCCTGGCTGAGGAAATGCTCCCTAATGTCACTCCCGTGCAGACATTTCCCTGCCCACTGAGCCCTCTGGACTTCCTTACGCCACCCATTCATTTATCTTCCTCTTTTTCCTCCTCCTCCCGGCTCTGGCCAGGGGAGAGGGCAGGTGCAGTTCCCATTAGAAGGCACTGAGAGTTGTGTATGGCAGGTGCTGATTGCCTATCCCTCCGAAGTATTGAGCCCACCCAGTGAGCCGGCATCTGACTTGGCCCTGCTTCTCAGCAGGCCGTGGGCTTGTCCCCTACCTCCCGACCCTCCTGACTCCCCAGGCCTGAGCTGCATAAGGAGAGACTCATGCCACTCTTCCCCCGTAACCAAGTAGACACTATGGGATGTCAGAGTGAGCTGTGGAGGTGGGGGGAGCCAGCCTGCTGTGGAGCCGCAGGAGGCTGGGAGAGGGAGCGTGGGAGGGGAGGAGAAGGACCTTCTGCTCACACGCTGGCCTTCCACTCTGAATGAAACAAGAGACTCACCGGACTTGCATTTTAGCAAGATCCCTCCCCTGCTTGGAGAATGGGCTGTTGGCCAGGCAAGGGCACGGAGCAGGGAGACCGCTAGGAGGCCCCCGCTGGAGCCCAAGTGAGGGGCTGTGCTTGGACCGAGAGCTGGAGCCGGAGCTGGTGAGAAGCTGTGCAGGTCTGTTTTGAAGGTAGGGCCACAGACTTGCTGTGCGGTATGAGAGGACAGGGCCACAGGGGGAACTTTCAAGGTGTGGCTGGAGGAGGACCCTGCTATCTAACACACGCACACACACACACACACACACACACACACACACACACGGACTATGGGTTCTGGGCAGGTTCTGGGCAGCCAGAGGGGGAGCAGAGCCAGGTGGCAGGTGAGCCCCACACAGATGGAGATAGTCAAGGTGCCTGGAAGGCAGGGTGGGGAGCCTGGCAGGGCAGAATGCAGCAAGGGTCTTACTGTGCTGGCCTGGCCCACAGAGGGCCCACCTCCAGGGGGCCGCAGAGCAGACTTTGCACTCTGGGCCCATCAGTCTACCCAGACTGTTTCGGCCCAGGTGAGGCACCCTGGAGCCTACAGAGGAAGCCAGGTGGGGTGAGGGTACAAGTCCTGTTGCAAGGACCTGAGGGCCTGTGGAGGAGGCAGCACAGGACTAGGGTAGAGCTGATTCAGGGGGCACTGCAGTTAGAGGGACCTGTAAGAGCAATGTGCAGGTGTGGGAAGTGGGTCAGAGTAGGGGCAGAGGCGGGGGGCAGGCTCGCAGACTCAGGCTAGTGCTTGAATCGGGGCACCTAGTAGTAACAAAGACCCAGGTCAGAAAGCTGTTTACTGCCAGGCCTGCTGTGGAAGCTTCTCTGAGGCCCCATCTGGTTCACAGCCCAGGAGGTCCCATGGGGCTGCCCAGGGCCAATGTAAGTGGGGCAATTGGTGAGAGGCCCAGGATGCCCGCCCTTGTCTTGGGGTCTGGGCAGGCTCCTGTCTAGCTGACCATGGGTCTACTCCTGACAGCTGGCCTACTTGGGGCCTGGGGAAATGGGTAAAAATAGATTCCAAAACGGTCTAAATCAGTTGGCAAACTGGCAGCCAGATGGTGCTGGTTCCTGTGCACAAGGGGTGGACTATTTTGAATGTGGAAAGGGCTATTTAAAGTTGTAATTGAGTGAAAAGCTGCCTTTTCAAGAAGAAGCTCCCCGTACCCCTCCCCGCCGAGCCTGTGGTGTTTGGGAAAGGCTGGGCAGACAGACGACCCACCTGGCATGCCCGGGAGTCAGGGACCAGAGCGGATGGGTACATAGCATGGTGCTTGGTTGGGCCTGTCCCATAGACACCCCAGGGGAGCCCAGCACACCCATCATGGCCCCAGGGGGCCTCCCTTCTGGCCTTGGGTACCTGAGATGGCTGAGCTTCTTCTGACATGGCAGCTCCAGAGCTTGCCTGGTCTTTAGTGCTGGGCGAGCACATAGCTGGGGCAGGCACATGTGCACCTGTTCTCTCCCAGCAGGCATCACCACAGATACTTCAGGCCCCTTGCCCCTTCTGGGTGGGGGTTGGCCAGCAGCAGTAGGGCCTCCCTCCTCCCTGGGCTCCTCCCTGTGGGACCTTTCCCTCAGGGTCGACATGAGGCTGTAGTTTGAGGACACTGAGTGAACAGTGTGGCTGCAGGGCCTCTCCCCCACAGTGTGGCCCACTCAGCTTTGCTCCAGTACCTCCGAAACCCTGCACATCCTGACCTGGCCAGTGCCCTCCTGGGCACAGGGAGTGGGGTGCTGTCCCCCAGGGGATGCTGCGTACACCTGACACAGCACAGAGGCCTCTTTGCAATGAGGTCCTGGCCAGGTGGGGCAGGCTGCCACAGGGATGGCCATCCCATGCCCACCTCTGGAGCCAGGAGACCAGCCTAAATCCCCACACACTCCTTCCTGCCTTCCTGAGGTACGCACTCTGAGCTTGGACTTCTTCCCACGAAAGTAAAGCTGCCTGCCACTTCCTCAGTGGGAGTGGCGACAAGCCCCTGGGAGCCCTGTTGGAGTTTCTCACCACACAGAGGGGGCTCAGGGAGACTCCTTATTCCCTCCCTGTTGCCACGTTTAAGGCCCAGACTTGTGAGAGGCGGTGTCCATGGTGTGATGCCCCCTCACGGTGAACTGTGAGGACGGCATGGTGATATGCATGGTGGGTGGGCAGCCTCTACCCCAGCAACCCACTCTGGAGCCCAGGAGCCCAAGTGTAATGGTAGGACAGATGCATGGTGGTCAGATGCCTGGAGGTCCTGGCCCAGCTGCAGGTGAAACAGCCCTTTCTCCCACCCATCCTGCGCCTACGTTATGGCATCTGTGCGTGCCTAGAGCATGGGGCCCTGTTCCCTTCCCATCCTGGAGTCCAGGCCACCCACCCCAAAACCCATCAGTTCTCTGCTTCTCCGGCCATGGCCCATCTGGCAACTTTCTCCTGCCTGTCTAGGAGGGCAGTGACAGGGGACACCTGGTGGTTCTGGGCTGGGCTGGGTCCCAGCTCCACAGACCCTCCTGAAGCTCAAAAAGCTGCCCTGGTCCACACACGGGACCAAGACTGGGACCCAGGCCTGCTGACCATGCCCCACTCTTCCGTTTGGGGAGTGGTCAGATTGTCAGGATTAGGGTTAGAAGCAGCAGATGCGATTAGCTAGTGTTTGTCCTCCTTCTCCCTGGGCACCTCTGGGCAAAGGTTTCCAGTCAGGGATCCTCCATGCCCTCCCTATGAAACACCTGTGAGGGCCTTCGCTCAGCGGGGAGGCTGCCTCCTGTGGAGCATATGCCTCTAGGTCCCTGACAGTTTCCCCTGGGCAGGCTGTCCTCTCAGGCTCCTTCCTAGCAGGGTCTGCCAACTCCCCAGCATCTGTGAGCTTGCAGCCCTGAGGCAGCACCCTGCCTTTTCTGCCCTGAGTCTGCTGAACAGGTTGCCCCCATGCCCTTCTGACTGCTCCTACGTCTTGGGCTCCCACGCACCCTTCTTTGTAGCCCTGGGGGGCAAGGGGACTGGGAGAATGGCACTCTGACCCCATCCCAAGAACGATCTCCTTCACAGCTCACAGAATGGGTATCTCTGTTGGAGTCTTGTAGCTGACCCTTCCATTCTGCCCATGAGGATGCCCCAGGGTGGGTAGCAGACTTGAAACTCAGGCTCCCAGCTGGCCTTCTCACTCTGCCCATTCCCACCCCTTGCCCCATGATTTAGGACATGAGTGTGGTATGGGTGAGGGAACTTTGGGTCCCATTTCCTCCTCGGGGCTGGGCACTATCTCCCTGGCCCCGGGCACAGAAGTCTCCAAGCCCAGAGGAAGGCATGGCTGTGCTGAGGCCTTGGCTCAGTCAGCCCTCCCTGGGCCTGGGGCCTAATCCAGGCCTAATCCAGCTTAGCCACCTTGGGGATGCACAGCCCAGCTCAGCATTCCAGAGCAGCAGGGCCAGGCCAGGCACCTGTCCCTCTCCGCAGCATGGCCAGGATGGGGTCTGGGAAAGGCCAGCAGTGACAGAAGAGATGGACACCCAGGAGTTGGGGACAGACACCAGGTAGGTACATCAAGGCAGCCAGCCTCTCAGCAGCCCATGGCCAGCCTCTCCTCAGTGACCAGAACAGCTCATCTGCTGCAGATGACCACCACCACCCTCCCCCCCGCCCCACCCCAGGTGGCAATGACAAAGGCCCTGGTCTGGCTGTGTGAACCACTCAATATTAGGGCATAGCAGCTTCCACCTCTTCAGGTGACTGTGAGACTCTGTGACCTGTATGTCCCAGCCATGTGTAGCCTGAATCTCCCTGTGCTCCAGTCCTGTGGTGGCTTTGAGGTAGAGGTCGCACACGGCCAGGTCATTGGCAGTAGCCCTGGTGGTGTGGGCAAGGTCGTCAGTGAGGATGAAGGTGTGGGAGGCAGTGGCACCCAAGGCCAGGGCTGGGTCCTGCTGCTTGAACAGGGTTATTCCCAATACCATGCCAGTGAGCCCTCCCAGGAGCCCCAGCCCACACCCGGAGGGCCAACAATCCCACGCTGCCCCTGCCCTCAAGCCCTCAAGATCTAGCACTTCCAGATAACCTGTAACACAGCTGTGGAGACAGGCATCTGGGTGCACCGGGATGCTGACTCCAGTCCCACACACACTGCCTGGTGACCTGGGCAGGTGCCTCAGCCTCTCTGAGCCTCTGTTTCCTCCTCGGTCTCTGGCTGTAGAAACAGCTACCTCAGTGCTTGTGAGAATGCCCCAAATAGCTCCTGAGCCACAGTGGTGCAGGGCCTGAGGGAGGGGGACAGACATCTGAAGAGGCAGGCGTGTTAGGGATTGAGACGGGGAAGGGCAGGAAGACACAATCCCTGGTGGGCTACAAGGGGGTATGGGAGGGATGTGGCCCCAGGAGACGAGGCTGGAGAGGGTCTGGGGAAGCCGCCGGCTGTCCCGGACTGTGGGAGACACAACCAACACTCCATTTTGCCTCAGAAGAGAAAGTGGTCACACTATAGTATTTAGAGCCCGTGAACATCAAAGATAGAAGGGAGGGAACCTACTCATCTTCCCTCATTAATCGTCTTTCCTTTTTTGCCTTTGCAGTTAGGAAGTCCAGAGGCCATAAAGGGCCCTCTGATGTAAGTTTTTGGAATTAGTACCATGGCCTTTGGCTACTATTTTATACTCTTGTGGCTCTTTTATAAGTTTTGTTTTAAATGACATGAGTTACATGGAAGCAAAGCACCCACCTATGTTAATACAGAGACAGTTGGGAGCCCTGGTGGCACAGTGGTTCAAACCCACTAGTCACTCCTCAGAGAGAGATGATTAGGTTCCCTCCCTTCTATCTTTGATGTTCACGGGCTTTAAATACTATAGTCTGCTTCCGTAAAGGTTTACAGCCTTGGAAACCCTATGGGGCAGTTCTACTCTGTCCTGTAGGGTCACTATGAGTTGGAATTGACTTGACGGCAGAGGGTTTGTTTTTTTTTTTTTTTTTTGGTTTAGAGAGGGATGGCCAAAGTGATGGAGCAGACGGGTGGTAGGAGTGGTGGCTGAGGGAGAAAAGGGCAGAGGCCAGAGGCCAGTGGCAACACCTGCCCTTGGCGGGGTCCCCACAGATCCATAGGAACCTGGAAAACTGTGATTCTTTCATTATCTCTCTTGCCTGTAATTGGCTCAACACACAGCACAGTCCACACCTCTGGACCCTCACAGCTGTGCCCCAAGGCAGCAGGCTAGGGGGACCTGGCTGGTGTGGAGGTAGCCTGGCGCCGTAGAGGGAGCGTGGCTTTGGGCGCAAGCCTGAGATCTAGTCCCACTCGCCCCTCAATGGCCTGAGCCCTGGGAAGTCCTGCTCCTGAGCCTCAGCCTTGGTGGGGGTTCCCAGAAGCAACCGCTGGGCACCTGCCCAGGGAGAGGAGGGCAGTCTCCACCACCACCATGCTCTTCTGCAAGTTTCTGACTACAGTCACGAATGTTAGCAAAGCCTCTGCATAAGGCCGGCTCACCTGGCTGCAGCACTGCAATGTCAACAACACCTTTCTTGGTCAGCGAATGGGTGGTGGGAACCAGAATTAACTGGGCTGGGGCAGAAGTCAAGGTTGTGGGGAAATGGGGTTCATGGGGAAGTGGGTCTCTCAGAGCAGCATCCAGGGGCTGGCCCAGAGGTAGACCGAGCTCCAGTCTAGGGACCTAGTTCAAGATCTGGCTGTACTGCCTTCTTGCTGTGTGACCATGTAACCTCAGTTTCCCCATCTGTAGAATAGAGTGGGGCTCTCTCTCCTCCTACCTGGCAGGGCTCCTGCAAGGGTCTGGAATGTTCCTGAGACCCCCAGAGGGGTACCCTGCCCCCAAATGATGCAGAACAAGCAAGGAGGTGCCATCTAATCTGGACCACAGGGGCAGGCTATTGCTGTGTCTGCTGTCAAGGCCCCCACTCTGAGGAGTGAGGGGGTGAGGATGTGGTCTAGGCAGGGAGGCCTCTGTAGGGCCAGGGAGGTGAAGGGCTTGGCTCCAGTTGTAGGCCAGGGAACAGCAGTCAGGCCTCGAGCCTGGGTCTCATGCGCCCACCACAGACCCATCATGGGGGTCACCCCAGGCCCACCACAGGCCTATCCCAAGCCTACCATGGGGGTCACTTCATTGCATCATAACCAGTGACCACAGCTCCACGTGTGCGGGTGAACCTTGCCAAAAACCAAACCCATTGCCGTCTAGTGGATTCCAACTCATGGCAACCCCAGGTGTTACAAAGTGGGACTGCCCCATATCGTCTTTACAGAAGCAGCTCACTAGGCCTTGCTTCTGCAGGGCCGCTGGGTGGGTTTGAACTGCCAACCTTTAGGTTAGCAGGCGACCCCAAACAGCTTACACCACCCAGGCTCAGGGTGGCTCTTACAGAAGCATACTTTGCAAACGCAAAATAGTCCCAGACCTGCGATTGTGCCAGACGCAGTTTCTCCCATCTTCAGGACCCTGTTAAGCACATAAGGAGATTTTTTTCCCTCCCCACGAAGGGCTCCTGCCCTGCCCCGCCCCCTTGCGCCTGGACACCTGTCGGTATAAACCCCTGCCCATCCAGCGAAGAGGGTCACAGTAGCTTACTCATGGTCAGGCCTGTCAGAAGAGGGTGGAAGGCACAGAGAGGCCTGTCACAGGAGGGGGGAGGCACAGCCAGGCCTGTCACGGGGAGGCGGGGAGGCACAGCCAGGCCTGTCACAGGAGGACGGAGGCATAGCCAGGCCTGTCACAGGACGGGGGAGGCATGGCTAGGCCTATCAGGAGAGTGGGGACCCGGAACTGAGGTTGAGTGAACACGCCTTCTCCGAGTCTGTGACCACATGTGAGCTGCTGGGAGATGAGTCTTGGTTTCCTCATGCATCAGGCAGGGATGATCCCTCTCTTCCACTCGAGACTGGGGCCTGTGAGTGCAGGGTCTGTTGGTGTCACCGTCCCTCTAACAGACAGGGCACCGGAGGGCGGAGGGGCTGTGCAGGGACCGGGGTCTCCTGACTCCTGACGACAAGCCCCTGTCCACCGCACTGTTCCCTTTAGTGGGTCACACCACCCCAACTCCAGGCCTCCGTTTCCACATCTTCGGATCGGGGGCTGGGCTCCTTGCCCTGTGTACCCCGTGTGGTGCTGGGAGTCTGAGATGAGGTGGTGGAGGGCAGGCACTGAAGGAGGTCTTCTTAGAGGGACAGCAGGCCTGCAGCAGGATGAGAAGAGCCCCCTGGAGCCCCAGGCAGGGGCCTTGGCGCAGAGTGGTGAGTGCCCCCCCACCTGCGAGGTGCTCTCCTGAGGACCCCTCAGAGGAGGTCTGTCAGAAGAGGGAGGATCCAGAACCTGAGGTTAAGTGACCATGCCTCCTCCAAGCCTGTGACCACACTAGAGCTGCTGGGAGGTGAGCCTTAGGCTTGTTGTTAGGTGCCATCGAGTCGGTTCCGACTCATAGTGACCCTATGCACAACGGAACGAAACACTGCCCGGTCCTGAGCCATCCTTAAAATCGTTGTTAGGCTTAGGAAGGGTAAAGACCTCCCAGGGGCAGTCTCTAAGTTGTACCCCCCAACTTGAGCACCGAGGGGCAGTCTCTTAAGTTGTGCTCCCCCCCCATTCCAGCACCCAGAGCCGGTCTCTAAATGGCACCCCTCCCCAATTTCAAGGTGAATACACGTTGATAACGGCAACGGATCAGCAGAAACACCTTCCCCCCTCTTGTCTGGCTGCCTCAGTCAGGCACCTTTCATATTTGTGGCGCCTCGGAGCCTTGTCTGGTGCCCCCTTGTCTTGTGCCCAGGGGCAAGTGCCCTGCTCTGCCCCCATCTCCCTACACCTCAGTGAGGGGCCGCAGGACACCCATACCCCCCTGCTCACTCAGCCCTCTGATGGGTCCTGCTGAGTTTGGGGATTCTGTGGGATGAAGAAAGCAGGCACAGTCCACAGAGAGTTAAGCAAACCTGCAAATGTGCTGTCGAAGTGGAGGCTTCCAGGGGAGATGGGTGTGGTCGGAGGTGGGGCGGGTGAGGAGGATGGCAAGTTGGCTTAAGGCCTGGGCAGGCTCATCTGTGGGGGGTGAAAGGCAGCTGTGAGAGGAAGAGCTACTTCTACCAGGTGTTGTGCTCCCCGTTCCTTCTCCATCTTCCTCACAACAGCTCTTCAGGGCAGGTCCTGCATTGACCCTATGTAACAAAGGAGGGCCTGTCTCCCTCTAAAAGAGAGGAAAGCATGTGATGTGTGTGGAGACCAATGAGGGGTCCCAGTGAGCTGGTGCAATAGGAATGGGAGGGAGTCCTGGGGAGAAGCAGCCAGAGATCAATGATGCAGGCTTGGGCCAAGGAGACAGCTCCCTTCCTACCCGCTTACAGAGTGAGAGAAGGTGTCCTGGCTTGGACCTCACTGTCTTCCAGGGATGGCTGAGTCCTGAGCCCTCCTCTCAACTCTGATAAAGACAGAATCACTGACCCTGGTTCTTAAGAGTGTGTTAAAACCACCTATGGACCTGGGAAGCTAAAAAGAATGTGGATGTCATAGTAGGCCACAAGCTTGAAGGGGGAAGCTTAAAAGCATAGTTATGTGACACAGACTAGGAGGTAGCTTGGAGGAAAGTTCCAGGCCCAGCTCTTGTCAGACAAGGTGAGCCAGGCAGTATAGCAGGATGGGGCTTTCCTTTCTTCTGTGCCAAAGTCAAGGACTGGCCAGAGCTGCTAGGGGTGCCTTGGGTACAGTGGCCGGACAGGGGTCGGTGACAAAACCTCGGGCCCAGCACACAATGAGGATGGGACAGACGAGGGTACTGGG
This sequence comes from Loxodonta africana, assembly GCF_030014295.1. Classification (NCBI taxonomy): domain Eukaryota; kingdom Metazoa; phylum Chordata; class Mammalia; order Proboscidea; family Elephantidae; genus Loxodonta; species Loxodonta africana. The sequence continues at coordinate 25,317,823 of NC_087360.1, read as the reverse complement.
GCAGATAGGTGCCAGCTGTGATGAGCAGCAGTCCAGGGGCCTCCCACTCCAGGGCAGCTATGCTGCTGGGAGGTAGCGTGCAGCCAGCAACCCCGGGTTTGGTGCATCCCAAATGACATGCTGCCTCTGGGAAGCTGACCACGGTGGATTCCAGTCCCTGGGCTGGCTCTGAGAAGGCCAGGGCCCTAGGGTCCTAGGGATTCACAGAAGTTGAAGGTGGCAGTGAACATGCTTCTGGCCACCCTGGCAAGGGAGGAGGCAGAATGGCCCCTACAGCTAGGCAGGCTGGGGTGGGGGATGGGAGCACCCACAGGTGCTCCTCCCTTCCTCCCAGGCTTGCAGGGACTTCCTGGAACTAGCAGAGACACACAGCCGGAAATGGCAGCGTGCCCTGCAGTATGAGCACGAGCAGCGCATCCACCTGGAGGAGACCATCGAGCAGCTAGCCAAGCAGCACAACAGCCTCGAGCGGGCCTTCCGCAGTGCCCCGGGACGGCCTACCAACCCCTCCAAGAGCTTCAGTGAGGGTAGGTGCGGCTGCGCAGCGCCAGTGGTCTGCCAGCCTCTGTCTCCTCCATTCTTGGCTACACCCTGGGCCAGCTGACCCCCAGTTCCCCAGTGCACATACCCCTTGGCTTGCCCATGCTGGGTGTGTCGGGCCCACGCTGGCCTGACTTGGGAGGCAGGCTGTCTGTAACTAAGTTCAAATTTTCAAAAGAAAAGTTAGAGAAGCCCAGCTGTCCCCTTTGTGACAAGGAGGCTGGGTGCCAGGTAGCCGCCACCTGCCCTTGGGCTGCAGGTCACATGGTACCCTGGGGCTGTGAGCAGAGCAGGGACCCCACCAGAAAAGGAAGCACAGACAGATCTACTAATGTGTTCGTACCCTGGAGAGATCAGGGGAGGCTTCCTGGAGGAAGTGAGAGCTATAACGATGCATTGAGATTCCAGCAGAGGGAGCTGGCCCAGGGTAGTCAGGGCCAGGTGATGGAAGCAGGGAGAGGAGTGGGGGGCCAGATGGGGACAGGGCTGGGGGTGGGCAGAGAGGACAGGAGGCAGAGCAGTCCCTTTGGGCTTCTGACTTCCTCAGACAGGCAAGACATGCCTGTGTTGAAACTGCAACTATGTCGGTGGCCCCATGTGTGTCTCCAGGAAGCCTCTTGACTCCCAGAGGAGAGGACAGTGAGGAAGATGAAGATACCGAGTACTTTGATGCCATGGAAGACTCCACATCCTTCATCACCGTGATTACCCAGTCCAAGGAGGACAAGTAGGTCTTCCTGAGCTGGGTGACACATAGCAGCCTGGGAGGAGCCCCCAGCCTCTTCCACCTGGCCCTGCTCATCACCCTCTATTACCTATTTCACCAGCTATGCTCTTGGAGTTTTCTTGCATTCAAGTCTTGCTCCAGATAGTATTTTTGCTTAGATTGATTCTGTTCTTCCTTAAACCAAAAGTGCCGAAATAAGGCTCATACCAGGATTTTAATTTAAATGAGAAGGAGAATGGGGTGCTGGCTGGAGGGATTCGGTTCCAGCCTGGGGGGCGGGGGTGGGAGCTGGACCAAGGGCATAGGCTCAGAAGGCCCAGGCTCCCTCAGTTTCCCCTCAGAGCTGCACACGGGCTCAGTCACTCCCCCGACCAAGTCTGCATTCAAGAAAAGACAAGATGCAGCAGGATTTTTACTTTTGACACATTTTCTATTTCCAAGAGTTTTTTTCATAAAAGGATGCTCTTTTAGGATGCATCTGAATACACATGAGAACACACAGTAGTCACCGGGTGTTTACTAGTCATGAAGGCCATGTGTCCGACTCTCTCAGATCCACAGGAAATGCCAGGGACACAGAGCGTGGGGTGGGGAGGGAAGAGAGCCGGGCTGGCTGAGTGTGTACCTGGCCGTCTGTGGTCAGAGGGAACAAGGGGCTATGGCTATAAATGTAACATAATTAGCACTTCGGTCCTCGTTGAGATCTTTTCTGTCCTGTCAAATTGCTGAAGACTCAAACAATAGAAAAGTTGGTGAGTGTCACCATGTTGGGGGTCACGGGGGCGGCAAGGACCTCCGTAGATGTCTGGGGCCCTTGCTGTGGCCTTGAGGGGGATGACATCACTGACAGCCTATGGTGCCCACTGCCACATCCGCTTATGGGGCATGTGAGCTACAGAGCTTCACATGCCCGCCACCCCCAACACACACCACCACCACCATGAGCATGTGTCCTGGGCAGGGCACTCAGCCCACACAGATGAGCAGCTGTAGGCTCCCAGAAACCAGGTGCCCAGCCTGAGTCTGCCAGCTTTGGGTATAGAGCCTGGTCTATGCCCACATCTGTTCCCCTGTCCACCCCACCCCCCGCTATCCTCATGAATCCCCTGAAGGGCCAAAGTGCCATGAGGAAGTCCTGGTCAGGAGCAAGGAGGCTGGGAAGTCTCCCCTGGCTGCTCCACGGGCCAGCACTTCACTGCCTCCCTGTCCCAGCTTCTTCCAGGGAAAGGGGGTTTGCATCCCTCCTGCCCTCAGGGAGCTTCCAGGTCCCATCAGCAGTGTATTTCAAGCTCAGAATCATTTTTCCATTTTCCACTAACTTTTAAAGTTGCTTATATTAGTCTCAAGGTGAGCATGCTCAGCTAGTCTGCTCTCTTTCCACCTCATCACCCAACAGCATAGCCCTCTTGGCTATACAGCCAGGAAGGTTTGCCCAGGCAGCCCCTGACTCCTTGGCATCCCAGGGACCTGGCCTTTGCCTCCTGGTGCTCCAGTTGCTCTGAGCCAGTCCCTGACTGAGGGCCCAGGCCCCCTCTGCTCACACCTCAGCACTCATCCCTGGCTCCCCCAGCTCTCCTGATGGTCCACACGGCCCCTGCCTGTCCTGCTGCCTCTTCTCCCCACCCCTCCCTTGTGCTGCTGATACACTGGGCAGCAGGCATGGCCCACCCAGGTCCTGCTCTTCCTGCCCTGGGCCTCTGCCCCTGCTGACCTCTGTCTGCAGTGTCCCTCCCCCATTCTGCTGAGTGACCTGGATGATTCTTCCATCCTCTGAAGCCCTGACTGCCTCAGCCTCTCTGCTGTGGTCCCAGGGACTGGGGCCTCCTCAGACATGGCACCCCCTGCTGGCCTGGCCGACACTCTTCTACAAGTATTGTTCAGGCACAGGGATGCTTCAGACCCATTTCCTGCCCTTAAGGAATCCCACTCCCCTGGGGGGACAGACCAGCAGACTGGCAAGGACACAGCAGGGTCCATTCTGTGACAGAAAGGGGCCCACAGGCTCTGGGAGGCTGTCCCAGAGACATCCACCCTCTGGCTTATCTGGGGCCCGGGTCAGCCAGTCCCCAGGAGGAGCCGTGTGTACAGACCCCAGATGAGGGCGTAGGTGGGAGCCTTTCCAAATGGCTGCCTAGGTCCCCCAGCCCCCATCTCAAGTGTTCCAAAGGCTGTGGGGGCCCCTATTCTAGAAGCAGCTGGAGGCGGGCCCCCTTGGACCTCACGGCGGGTCTGTAGAGAAGGTGATGGGCTCAAGGTTTGTAAATAACGTGTTTCATTTGTATCTCCTGCAGAAAAGCTGAGGGTGGGACAGGGGCAGTCTCTGTGGACGACTGGACCGTGGCAGACAATGTAAGTGCAGCAGGAGCCCCCCACAGGAGAGGCCAGACCCCAGGCTGAGGGGAAGGCTGGCACCCCTAGCACAGGGCCAGAGGGGTGGGCTGGCTTTGGGTCTCCGCTGTGCCCCAACTGTGCCCCCACCACCACCCTGTGCAAGGTCAGGCGGGAGGGCGGGCAGGGCCTGGGGGACATGGGGGAGCTCTGGACCTGCTGGCGGCCATGCCTACTTCTCTGGCAGGTGCCGGATGGCACGTCACCCGGGCCCAAGGGCCCACCCCGAGTCAGGAGGAGATCGCGCATCCCCGACAAGCCCAACTACAGCCTTAACCTCTGGAGCATCATGAAGAACTGCGTTGGCCGGGAGCTCTCTAAGATCCCCATGCCGGTAGGTGCCGAGCCCGTCCCTCTGCGTGGGTGACGTTGACAGCCGCTCGAAGTACAGGCAGCCTGAGGAGCCATCTTCTCGATGGCTGGGAGGAGCGTGTACATATCCCTTTGCGCGTGTCTATCTCCAGGTTTTGAGAGAAGGGCCGGGGCGGCTCTGCATGAACAGAGATGCGGGGAGCCCCAGGGCCCCTCTGGGCTGGCTAGGCTTCACATCGTCAGCTGTCCTTACATCCTAGCTGGGGAGTGGCAGGACTGGACTGTGGTGAGGTGCAAGGAGCCTTCTCCATTCTGCTCACTGTCCCTGGTGCTTCTGCACCCAGGACATGGGAGCTCAGCGAGGTCAGGGCGGCGGCCCCAGGTCATACAGCAGGCTGAGGGCAGAGGGTGGGGATGGCATCTCGAGGATGAGCTTGGTGGCTCCGGGGCTGACTTGGTTTCTCTTTGTGACCCTGGACAAGCCAATTTACATTTTTGACCTCTGTGTCCACATCTGCAAAATGGGGATAATAACAGCACCTACTTCACAGGTTGGGAGGATAAAATGAGATAACACAGGAAAAACTCTCCACGCAGGGCCTGGCAAGGAGCCAGAGCCTAACATCATGGGAGAAAGTGGACCTGCCAGTCTGAGGCTGGGAAGGGGCCCTGGACCCACCCAACCCCACCCTGGCCCCTCCACTGAACCACTAGACAGAAACTTACCTAACAGCTCGCAATGAAAAAAAAAAAAAATTGCTATTGCATCAATTCCGACTCATAGTGACCCTACAGGATAGAGCAGAACTGCCCCACAGGGTTTTCAAGGCTGTAAATCTTTACAGAAGCAGACTGCCGTATCTTTCTCCCATGGAGAGGCTCGTGGGTTCGAACTGCTGACCTTTTGGTTAGCGGCCAAGCACTTAACCACTGTGCCACCAGCTGGTCCTGGTACAGCTCACAATCCAAAAAAGAACCCAAACCTGATTCTGACTCATAGCAACTCTATAGGACAGAGTAGAACTGCCCCACAGGGTCTCCAAGGAGCGGCTGGTAGATTCGAAATGCCGACCTTTTGAGTAGCAACAGAACACTTAATCACTGTGCCACCAGGGCTCCACAGCTCAAACAGGAAGACCCAGTTCATCCATTCTGAGTCAGTCAGTCAACCAATATGAACTGAACACTTCATGTGACTCGGTGCTGAAGACAGGGAGTGAACAAGTCAGAGACCTGGCCTTCACAGAGCCTCCATCCTAGTAGGGGGAGACTGAAAGTAAACATAACAAAATTGTATAATATCTAGTATGTTAGAAGGTGGTGAGTGCTTTGGACAAAACTGAGGCAGGAAACAGCTGGGAGGTGAAATGCGGGAAGTGGCAGTTTTAGGCAGGGTCACCAGGGAACCTCACCATGGAGGTGCCATCTGGGCAGGATATCCCCAGACATCTGTGAAAAGCAACGATGCTGTGATGACCCCAGGGTCTGTGCTGGGAACAGCATCTCAGTGGGGCTTAGCAGGTGGCTCAGGCAAGTTGGGGGTGGCTGCCCAGGCACCCCGGCCAGCGCCTGCCTGACCACTGCCTGACCACCTCTGGCCTTTCCTGCAGGTTAACTTTAACGAGCCCCTATCCATGCTCCAGCGGCTGACGGAGGACCTGGAGTACCACCACCTGCTGGACAAGGCGGTCAACTGCACCAACCCAGTGGAGCAGATGTGCCTGGTGGCCGCCTTCTCTGTGTCCTCCTACTCCACCACCGTGCACCGCATCGCCAAGCCGTTCAATCCCATGTTGGGTGAGACCTTTGAGCTGGACCGCCTTGATGACATGGGACTGCGCTCCATCTGTGAGCAGGTGAGGCCCAGGCTCCCCACGGAGCTGGCGCAAGGCCATATCCACTATGCTCTGGACAGGCTGCTCCTACCTGGCACCAGGGCAGAGTGAGGTGAATGGAATGTGGCCACTGACCTTGCCGTGCCCATACCCAGGAGTTAGACAGGGGTATGTCCAGTGTGGTGGCTGGGCCTGGTGTGCAGGAAAAGGGAGACCATGTGCTCCCAACCAGGGGACCATGGAGCAGAGGTGGAGGCATCTGCAGAGTGGGAAAGGGAAGGGAGGCACCTCCATAGTATGGGCTGAGAGGACTTGGCCGGGTCAGTGCCTGCACAGCTGGGACTTTGAGGGGCTCCAGGGGTCGAAGGCCCTGCCTGGGCATGGCTCACCTGTGCCCTCTCCACCCTTCCCCACTGAGATGCTGTGTGGAGCCAGGACCCAGGCCTCTCAGGGTAGGGAGCCTTAGCCAAGGCACTGACACAGAGCCTGGTGTCCTTGTCTGATGGAGGGAATTCTGTCGGTGCCCTCACTGGGTGGTGCCAAGCTTTTAGGAGGACCCAGGTAGACACCACCTGGAGGTGGAGGTGCCAAGACCAGGCACTGCTACCACTGAGCACCATCTATGTGCCAGGTGCTGCAAGGGCCCACTAGAAGGCAACTGTGGACCTGGGCGGGTGGTTGTGGCTGACCACGGAGAGGGGTCGCAGCATAGGCGTGTTCTGAAGGGGGGCCAGCAGGTCTGCTGATGCTTTGGATGTGGAGTGACGGGGCAGGGATGTCAGGGATGACCCAGGGTTCTTGATGTGAACTGCTGAGCATTCATTCATTCAGCAAGTGTTGGGTCAGTGCCTACCATGTGCCAGGAGCTACCGAGGGTCCACCTAGAAAGGAAGCAGGCGTGGTTGGGGTGGCGCAGATCCCGTGTGCATGGGATGTTGGGCAGGGAGGGGACTGGCCCTCTTATAACAGGGGTGGTCAAGGAGAAGAGAGGGTGGGGCCGAAAGCAGAACCCTGGAGGAAGCGGACAGGCTGACTCAGTGGGACCCACTCATGTGGGTTCCTGTGGCTGCTGCATGGCATGTTGAGCACAGGGATGAGGTGGAAGCAGAGAGAGCTGGCCAAGCTGCTGCACCGGTCCCCAGTGGCCCTGGAGTGGGGGTACAGCTAGCGGGAGGGGAAAATTTTGGACACATGTACAGATGGAAGCACAGACAGGGCTGGCTAAGGATCAAATGCAGACCATGAGAGGGAAGGTGGGGTCAAGGGCGACTCCAAAGCATTTGGTGTGAGCAGCTGAAAGGACCTGGCGGTAGGGCTGAGAAGGGAGCCCTACCGACAGACTCAGGGCCTTCTGCTTGGAGGTCACACCGTAAGTTTGCCAGTGAGGGTGGGAGCTGGTGAGCCATGGAGGCTCCAGCTGCAGGGACAGCCCACCCATCTTAACAGGAGCAGTTGGTGGGTAGTGCTGATCTTCTGAGACAGGAGCCAGTAGGGGGAGACCACCAGAGCAGGGCAGTGGGGGAATGGCCATAGCTCAGTCTGACCCTGCTCGGGCTGGAAAGCCTGTCTGAAGGAGGTGGCAGGTCAGCTGGGAGCCTACTTGAGGCTGAAGACAGGCTGAGATGGGAAGAACTGACAAGAGTACAACAGGGCTGCCATGAGGCAGGAGGGCCAAGTGGGCAGGTGCCCTGAAGGTGAGGTGATGGTCAGCAGTGCCCATGGTTGCCGAGAGGGCCCCAATGTGGTGGGCCCATCGTGGTGGGCAGATAAGACTTGGCCCAGCCTGAGGCAGGGTAGTCACTCACTCACTCTGGAGCCAGGCTGGCCTGGAGGGAAGCCCATCCACCTCTTGGTGGCCGGTCTGAGCCTTCTCCATGTAGTAGACATGTCAGATGTTTCCCTTTGTTGGCTGTGAAAATTAACAAGAAAATGGTTACAGCAGTGAAACCCTTCCCTTGATTCGTCTCTGCACATTCTGTCACCCGTGGGTCCTGGGGGTACAGGCCCCACCATCACCCCCATTAAACAGCCCAAGAGCCAGGGGCTCAAAGACACCAGGCCCTCATCTCCCCTACAGTGGCCGGGCAGAGCCAGGACAGCAACCCAGGGTGTTCCAACCCCAGCTGCCAAGGCCTTGCTCATCTGCACAGGCACTGTCCTCAGGTGGGCTTGCCTCAGGTCCATGGCCCCCAGGGGAGGAGTCCTGGCCTGAGAGCTATTACGGGGCTAGGGGGGCACAGGACGGAGACGGGGCAGGCCATCCCACCTGGCTGGGGCTGGTACCTGGGACCTGTCCGCAGACGCTTACAGCATGTGGGTCTGGCCCAGGTGAGCCACCACCCGCCCTCAGCTGCGCACTACGTCTTCTCCAAGCATGGCTGGAGCCTCTGGCAGGAGATCACCATCTCCAGCAAGTTTCGGGGGAAATACCTCTCCATCATGCCCTTAGGTGAGCCGGGCACAGAGCACTTTGGGGACAGGGATATTCTGGTAAAGGGGGAGGATTGTACCAACCCAGAAGCCAGCTGGAGGCTTCCAGAGCCTTCCTGAGGGTCCACTCCCCTCCCCCTTGCCAGGCTTCCTGGCTGCCTCCCCAGCCGTTCCTGCCCCACTACCCCCAGTCTGCATGAAGACTGCTCTGGTTCTCTGGCGTGTGGCTCCAGGACACTGGGCGGTGGGCAGGCCGAACCCTCGCTGGTGGCTCTGACCTCTGACCCTCCGTCTGGCCACCAGGTGCCATCCACTTAGAATTCCAGGCCAGTGGGAATCACTACGTGTGGAGGAAGAGCACCTCCACGGTGCACAACATCATCGTGGGCAAGCTCTGGATTGACCAGGTCAGGGGGCCCATGGCAAGGGGGGCATGGGGCCCACAGACTGGCTACTGACCACTGTTGTCTCACCAGACTGGGGACATTGAGATTGTGAACCATAAGACCAAGGACCGGTGCCAGCTAAAGTTCCTGCCCTACAGCTACTTCTCCAAAGAGGCAGCCCGGAAGGTAAGCAGGACTGCCCCTCAGAGCCCTGGGGGCCCGGGGCAGGGTGTGTCCCAACATTGGTCATGCCATGTCCACAGGTGACAGGAGTGGTGAGTGACAGCCAGGGCAAGGCCCACTACGTGCTGTCTGGCTCATGGGACGAGCAAATGGAGTGCGCCAAGGTCGTGCACAGCAGCCCCAGCAGCCCCAGCTCGGACGGGAAGCAAAAGACGGTATACCAGACGCTGCCAGCCAAGCTGCTGTGGAAGAAATACCCACTGCCGTGAGTGGGGCCCACAGGCCCTGTGCTGTGGGGTGGAAGAGGGCGGGGAGGCAGGCAGGACAGAGAGAGGGAGAGCAGGGGAGGCACATGAACAGTAGACGGACAGGCAGGGGGACCACGGCTCGGAGAGCCACAGGCACAGAGGAGGGCAGAAGGTTTCGTCTTGGGCTGGGGTACAGGACACACCAAAGCTCTGTGCCCTTGGGCAGCTGACATTCTGGAGAGAGCAAGACAGACAATCAGCAAGGAAATAAACGTGAACCCCTGGTGGTGGGGAGAACGATGTAGAGCCAAGAAGCAGGGTGATGGGACAGAAAAAAAGAGCTTGAAAAGAACTGCAGGAAACAGAAAATTATAAAAAGTGGCAGTGCAGCTTCGAAAGAAAACAAAATAAAAATTCTACAAGGAAAAATAAAATAACTAAAACTAAGATCTCCATGGAAAGGTGTAATAGATGGAGGACAACTGAAGAGAGAATCACCAACTGAATACAGGTCAGAAGAAATTAGCAAGAGATGAAACCTGGAAAAGACATGAAGTGAGAAGGTCAACCACCCAGTGACCCAGGGTGGGGTCCCCGAGCAGCGGCACAGGGGTCCCCTATGGCTTTAGCCCATCCCATCCGAGGTCTTTCATCTCTAGAACTTGGTGATTCAAATCCACCCAGCAGTGCCATGGAAGAAAGGCCTGGCGATCTTTCTTCCCTTAAGATTTCTGTCAAGAAAACCCTATGAGCAGCTCTTCTCTGTAACACATTTTTATTTATTCCTTTCCTTCTGGAGCTCCAATTAAATGTATTATTTTAGAGGTTACCCTGAAAATTACAATATGCATACTTGACACTGTGCAGAGTCTGCACTTCAGTGTGCAGGGAACGTGTCTGCACATGGCGGCGTCTGCGAGCAGGGTCTAGCATACACCTCTAGGCAGAGTCCCAGAAGGAAACAGACCATCTGTGAGGAGAAACTAGTGGAGAATTTTCCACACCTAAATCCAACAGTGATCAAGTGAGACTGTTGAAAACTAAATCAAAGAGAAAATATTAAGCAGCCAGGTTTTAAAAGACATTCCCTTCAAAGGAACAACAGGCCAACAGCCTGATGACAAGACGGATGAAAGATGTCTTCTATGTGCCAAAGGAATCCTGCCAGCCCAGAACTCTACACCCAGGGAGAGCAGAGCAAAGAACGACATTGATAGAAAGTTTCAGACAGATGAAAGAGTTTACCACCAGCAGACCTGCACTTAGAGGGTATCTTTCAGGCAGAAGGAAAGTGATCTCAGAGGGAAGATCCAGGATGTATGAATGAATAGAGGGCAAAACTACATGAATCTAAATGGACAGCGAATCAACCGGGATAATAATATCTTCAGGGGTTTCAAATCTAAAACATAAAGTTAAAATACAACCGAACTATCACCTAAGTTGGAAGAGGAATAAACAGAGGGAAGCTGTTCTCAAGTCTACCTAAGAGGAGGGTCAGTTTACTTGTTTTTAGATTGAATACATTTATTCACACACACATGTATGTATATAAATCAAAACCAAATCAAACCCAGTGCCGTCAAGTCGATTCTGACTCATAGCGACCCTATAGGACAGAGTAGAACTGCCCCATAAAGTTTCCAAGGAGCACCTGGTGGATTCGAACTGCAGACCCTTTGGTTAGCAGCCATAGCACTTAACCACTACGCCACCAGGGTTTCCATGTATAGGCACGTATATATATACATACATATACACAAACATACATACGTACATAGAGAGTCCTCCCTGGGTAGTGCAAATGGTCAACATGCTCTGCTGCCAACCCAAAGGTCAGAAGCTTGAGTCCACCCAGAGGCACCTCAAAAACCAGCCACTGAAAACCCTCCAGAGCACAGCTCCACCCTGACACACGAGGTCACCTTGAGCCAGAGTTGACCCAACAGCAACTGTTTTTTTTTTTTTTTAAATACATATATACATGTATAGAAGTAGTTTTAGGAGTGTCATGGTTCTAAGAATGAAAAGCAAGATTCATCAGATCTAAAAAATTTTAAATTATATTTTTTGGAACCCCAGTAAGTGCAAAGGTCTCGAGTTAGAAGTTGAAAGACACTTATATAACTTAAAATTTATCAACTTGAGTAAAAGAACTCTTAATAGACTAAAGAATTAGATCACGTGGATAACTTGAATCCTCTCAAAGTTATGAAATCACTGATACAATAACCAGACGGTGGGTTCTGTAGGTTACATCAGAGTAATGAGCAACACCTTTCTGCCTGAAATCTTTGTCAGTAATGTCAACCACTTTTTTTTAATTGTGGTAAAAATATATATAACAAAACATGCCATTTTAACATTTTTATGTGTATAATTAAGCGACATTAATTATGTTTATCATGTCATGCAACTGACACCACTATCCATTTCCAAATTTTTTCATCACCCTTAACAGTGCCCCTTAAGTAATGAGTCCCCATTTCCCACTCCCTCCCATTCCTGGTAACCAGTAATAAACTTTGATTTCTATACATTAGCCTATTCTAGATATTTCATATAAGTGGGATCATATAATATTTCCTTTTGTGACTGACTTATTTCACTTAGCATAACGTTTTCCATGTTCATCTATATCATAGCATGCATCAGAACTTCATTTCTCTTTATGGCTGAGTAATATTCCATTTTATGTATATAGCACACTTCGTTTATCCATTTAGGTTGTTTACCTTTTGGCTATTGTGAATAGTGCTGCAGTGAGCATTGGGGAACAAGTATCTATTGTATTCCTGCTTTCACGTCTTTTGGGTATCTACCTCACAGTGGGATTGCTGGGCTACATGGTGGTTCCAGAGTTCCTGGGTGGTGTAAACAGTTAATGCACTCACTACTAACTGAAAGGTTGGCAGTTTGAGTCTACTCAGAGGCACCTCAGAAGAAAGGCCAGGTTGTCTACTTCTGAAAAAATCAGCCACTGAAAACCCTATGGAGCATAGTTCCACTTTGACACACATGGGGTTGCCATGAGTCAGAGTTGACTCAACGGCAACTAGAAGAGACAATACATCGACTTGGAGAAGGTAATCACAATACTTACACCTGGCAAAGGATTAGTATCAAAACACATAATGTACTTCCAGTCAATAAATAAAGCAAAAACAATCTAATAAAAAAAAAGGAACAAGAATTTCACAGAAGAAAGTAGAAGTAGAAAGACATTTATTTAACTTAGTTTATCAACTTGAGTAAAAGAACTCTTAGTAGACTAAAGAATTAGATCATGTGGATAACTGGAGTCCACTGAAATGAGCTAACCTATCCTCTCAAAGTTATGAAATCACTGATACAATAACCACAAATTGGGTTCAGTAGGTCATATCAGAGTGATGAGGAACAGCCTTCTGCCCTAAATCTCTATCAGTAATGTCAAACAATCATATGAAAAAACAGTCAACATCATTGGTAATCATGGAAATGCAAATCAAAACCACAACTAGATACACTCATTTGATTGGCAAGGATTAAAAAGTCTGATAATACCATGTGTTGAAGAAGATGGGAGTCACAATGTCTTTTACACATTGCTGGTGGAAATGCAAATTGGTACAACCACTTTGGAAAACAGTTTGGCCTTACTTCCTAAAGGTGAACATCACATATTCCATAACCCAGCAATTCCACTTAAGAGAACTTCTGGCAAACGTACAACAAAAACCATGCCTGAGACTATTCTAATAGCAGAAACTGGGAAACAACCCAGATTTATTGGATGAATAACGTGGCATAGTCACATAATATTACACAGCAGTTAAAACGAATGAACCATGGCAACATTCAACAATATAGATAAATCTTAGCAATATACTATTAGGTGAAAAAAGCAAGTCCTAGAAAGTTACAAACCATTTTGTGAAGTTACAAACAAGTGTATGTAATATATGTATATGAATGTGCACACACACACACACGGAAGAATATTTAAAGATGTAATAAAACTATATTAAAAGGAAAGCCAGGGACTGATGACCCCAGGAGTCAGGTCGACGGCTACCTGAGAAGGGGGTAAATTGGTACATTTTCCATATGGTTAGATGTAGGTGTTTGTCAGGGTTCTAACTTTTGTTTAGGGTGGTGAGGTTGTACTAATAAAAACAGACCATGCAAGGACCAATGGAAAGAGGGTATCACGAACCAATGATTATGACTAATCCCAGTATGTACACCTGAGGTCCAAAAACAGACAGAACAAAAAAAAAAAGAACTAGATGGTAGATTTAAATCCAACATTTCACTAGTTATAAAACCAAAAACCCACTGCCATAAAGTCGATTCCAAGTTATAGCGACCCTCTGGAACAGAACAGGACTGCCCCATAGAGTTTCCAAGGCTATAAATCTTTAGGGAAGTAGACTGCCGCATCCTTCCCCACTGGTGGGTTCAAATCACCAACCTTTTGGTTAGCAGCTGAGCATTTTGACCACTGCACCACTTGGGCATCTATTCAGTAGTTAATATTAAGTGCAAATGGTCTAAAAGCTCAAATTAACTTTCAAACTTTAAGACAGATTTTTTTAAAAATCCAACTATATGGGGTTTGCAACAGATACATCTAAATAAGAAGACAAAGACTGAAGTAAAAGGATAGGAAAAGATATGTCCATAGAAATACTAACAAAAGCTGCTGTGGCTATAGTAATATCACAGAACAGACTATGGGACCAAAAGAAATACTAGCGGTAAGAGGAACAGTTCATAATAAAGGTTCATTTCACCAGGAAGATGCATTTTAAATATGAATGTACCCTGTGCATAATAACATAGCCTCAAAATATAGACAGCAAAATTTGACAGAACTGTAAGGAGAATGATAAAGCGAGAAATTTGAGCGTAACTCTTTTAGTAACACTGCACTCAGCAACTACGGAAAGCACATTCTCTTCAATTATACATAGAGCATTTGCAAAAATTGGCCATATACTGGGCCACAAAGGAAATTTCAAAGGACTGAAATTAAACCAAGTATATTGTCTGACTCCAAGGCAATTATGCAAGAAAAAAATAACTTGAGAAATCCCCCCAAATGTTTATAAAATTAAATTCACTTCCAGCTAATGCATAGGTCAAAGAAGATATAGTAGAAGTTAGAAAATATTTAGAACTGAATGGTAATGAAAATAATATGTACCCAAAATGGTGTGGAATTCAGTTAAAGCAGTACTTCGAGGGAAATGTATAGCCTTAAAATGCATATATTAGAAAAGCTGAAAAAGAGTTAAGCACACATCTCACGAACGTAGAAAAAGAACAGCAAAATAAACCCTAACAAAGTAGAAGGAAGGAATGCAAAAGCAAAAATCAATAAAGTAGAAAACCTACGATAGAGAGGATCAACAAAGCCAAAAGTCTGATCCTCAAACAGGAATAAACTAGACAAGTCTCTGACATGACTGTTCACAACAAAGAGAAAACACACATAACCCACATCACCGGTGCAAACAGGGACGTGCGTGGTGTGTCAGACATTTAAGGAACAATAATGAGGATATTATGAAACAAGGTTATGTTGATAAATTTGAGTGAAACCTACAAATTTCCAGAGAAGTATGACTTAGCGGACAGCTGCAGGTCCGTGGGTGGCTGTGGTGGTGGTGGGGTGGCGGGTGCAAAGGGTGAGTTGGGTGCCAGGTCGGTCCATTGGAGCGGGGCCGGGGGACGCGGCGCAAGGAAAGGTCAGGCCGGGGCAGAAGGCCCGGGGCCGGGGAGGCGCGGTCCTGGAGGCTCACTGGCTGCCCGCCGCAGGGAGAACGCGGAGAACATGTACTACTTCTCCGAGCTGGCGCTGACGCTGAACGAGCACGAGGAGGGCGTGGCGCCCACCGACAGCCGCCTGCGGCCAGACCAGCGGCTCATGGAGAAGGGGCGCTGGGACGAGGCCAACACCGAGAAGCAGCGGCTGGAGGAGAAGCAGCGCCTGACGCGGCGCCGGCGGCTGGAGGCCAGCGCTCGGGGCGGTGGCTTCGGCGCCGAGGAGGGTGAGGCCGCGGGGAGCGGGCCCGGGGAAGTGGGGGTCCGAAGAGGGAGGGGTGCCGGGGAGGGTATGCCCCAGGGAGGGTGGCGCGGAGGGCGGGTACCCCCGGAAAGGGAGGGGGCTGGGGAAGGGGGCCGGGGATAGCGGGTGCCCCTGAGAAAGGGAGGGGAAAAAGAGACAAGGGAGTGGGAGGCGGAGCCTGAAGGAGGGTGTCCCCGGAGCGAGGAGGAAGGGTATCCCGGGGAGGAGAGAGGTGCCCCGTGGGAGGGCCGTCCCTGCGGCGGGGAGGCCCCGGAGTATCCGCCCGCCCACCGGCCTGCGTTCCCGCCTTGCAGAGAAGGAGGCTGATGTGTACACGCCACTGTGGTTCGAGAAGAGGCTGGACCCGTTGACCGGGGAGACGGCCTGTATGTACAAGGGCGGCTACTGGGAGGCCAAAGAGAGGCAAGACTGGCACATGTGCCCCAACATCTTCTGAGCGCCACCTCTCTCGGAAATACAGGCGCCTGCACAGCGCGGCCCACCTTTCTTTAATGCTCTCAGTTTAGTCCGAAAGGTCCTCCTCTCCCCCTCCTCCCCCTTAAAAAAAAAAAAAAACTTTTCTGGGGCTACCACCTTTGAAGGAGGAAGTGCTGACCCAGGTTCTCTCCAGCCCCAGGTGCGCCGGGTCACCCCACGCCCCTCTCCTCATGGACTGGGGGCCCCATGAGGATCCTAGCTCCCCAGTTACCACAACTCAGGCCGGGCGCGGGCGTGGACAGCCCCCGTCACCAGCCCAGCCCTGGGAGGACTACTCTGTTTCTCCTAGGGAGCCTCTCTCGACTTTTTTTTTAAAAAAGATCTCCATTTCTTTCCAGCCATGACATTTAGTACATATTTTTAGTACAGCACTTAGCAGAAACTTACCTAGTGTGCTTTCTTGCCACAGAAGTGTGCTGGCAAGAGCCCCTCTTTTTAAGAGATCAGGAAGCCAGACCCCTCTGAGTTGGGAAATTTTGTAGCTCAACACAGCAAGGCCCCGTTTGTATCTGAGCTGCCCACCCCCCAGGAGCCCAGGGCCCCACAGAACTGAACAGAAAGGGGGGCCTGGCTTAGGAAAGCACAGGAGTCCCTGGAGCTACAGCCCCTACCCACTTACCTGGGGGACACCAAGGGGGCAGAGGGGTGGATTTGAAGACACAGGCCTTGCCTGGCCCCGGCTGTGCTGGGGCTGCTCCCTGGCCCCAGAGGCCGGGAGGGCTGGTAGGCACGGCCTGCAGGTGCTTCCGACCCAGAACCAGGCCCCAAATCAGCAATAACGAACAAACTCTCAGCCCGGCCTGGGCTGGTGACCCGGGCACCAGAGACCCAGCTTCCCACCTCCACCTCAGGTGGCTCAGGGGCGTCCATCTCAGTGCCCCTGGACCCTTTATTTGCCTAATTTATATATAAGATATATAAATATATATAAAATAGCTATTTTGCTTAACTTTCTATGGTATGTGAAAGTGAAAAATGATGAAGACAGGGATTCTGTCTGAGTTTGGCCCTCCTACCAGCCCTGCTGTCTCCTCATACCCTCTTCCCAAGGCTTGGACGACCACGGCCACTGTCCCACTCCCTCACCATCCCCACTCCAAGGCTCTCTACTTCAGTTTTGGTCCTGAAAGTCCATCACAGGGTTTTTCTTTCTACTCTAGGACTGGGTTGGCTTTTATAAAAAAAAAAATGAAAGTGAAAACACCATGTGCAATGCCTTAGGGGGCCCACTGGGAGCAAGGAGGCATACAGCCCCCAGGCCTCCCCTAGGGCCAAGGGCCTGTCAGTACTGTTGAATGTACCACTTCCAAACACTGTGGGCAAGCACCTTTTGACCGGTAACAATAAACCTTGGGTTTGGAGTTTTCCATTGCCTTGCCCTGTCTGTGGTGGATGGAATGGCACTGATGAGTCAAACAGCAGCAGCCCACAAGGAAATAGGACTTTGGCTGATTGGGGGAGGGGGACGTAGAAGACCTGGTAGGGGCGAGGGTCTGGGCCCCAGGCCGCCCAAAGGACTGGATCAGCACTGCCCCACCGCAAAGCTAAGGGAGGGGGGCGGGGCTCTGCGAGGGGCTGGCCTGATGCCTCAGGTCCTGGATCCAGATCTGCTGTCCCCTAGACGGGCAGTGTTTTAGCCACCTGGAGATCATCCCCACCCAATCCTGTCTGTTAGCTCCTGGTGCCCGGGCCAGTCCAAACCACCCACCACCCTCCACAAAGGAGGGCCCACCTGGTGAGTTCCATGGTTGCTCTACAACCAGGGCCTGAGCTGCTTCTGTTGCCCCAGTTGCCAAGCAACTCAGTCACTAGCTCCCAGGACCCAAACAAGAGCAGCTCCTGGTCTGGCCTACTGGGTCCTCCTCCCACTGCCAGCGCAGCCAGGTGAGGTGTGGGTAGGGCGGGCACGACAGGCATCAGAGCTGGGCTCTAACCATCTGCCCTGACCCCCAGTGCTGTGGGACTCAGGGCTGGCCATGCAGAACTAGAAAGAAACCTCTGACAGCAGCGGTCTCCTGTACATCAGCTATCACTGAGTAGGAAATGTAATATAAAAAAAAGATTCTGCAACACAGGCCATGAGGGACCTCAGGATACATCTGACAAAAAGACGTAAAAGGCTTTATGGATAAAACTTTAATGGATGATGGGGGAAAAAATGGATAAAACTTTAATGGATGATAGGGAAGACCCGAATTAAAAGGAAAAACCCCATCTTCATGAATGGACAAACTCCATTATGTTCTTCCCAAATCTACAAATTCAACACGATAATCAAAATCCCACCAATGTTTTTTAAATACTTGAGACGTTGTCTCTGAAATTTCACAGGAGAGTAATTGCACGCACACACACAAAAACAGCAAAAGCAATCTCAAAAAGAACGCAGAAGGTGAGGGGAAGGGGCTGACACGGACTTGACCTGTTCATATCTAAACATGCTGTTAAGCTACCATAGCATTTTGATTTCCATCTGGCACACTATGGGTTTTAACTTCGTTAGTAAACGGACTGTGAGCTCCACGAGAATACAGATCTTGTCTGTCTGCTCAATAAACAGTTGTTAACTGAATTGCTTCCAGGCAATTCAGACCAGCTAGGAAACCCTGGTTGCATAGTGGTTAGTGCTATGGCTGCTAACCAAAAGGTCAGCAGTTTGAATCTGCCAGGTGCTCCTTGGAAGCTCTACAGACCAGTTCTACTCTGTCCTGTTCGGTCGCTATGACTCAGAATCGACTCGACGGCACTGGGTTTGGTTTTTTTAGAGCAGGGGCTCAGGGGGCATACTTGGGGCCAAAGGGGAGTGTGGCTTCAGCATCAGCTGTGAGGGGAACTCAGAGGTGGAACTGGGGAAGAACTGGGCCTCTCCTGCTTCCTCCCAATCTTCCAGCCTTGGGGAATGCAGAGGGGGACTGCTTCTGACAGTGACTTGTCGTAGGGAGGCCTGAGGCTCCCTCATCACTAGATCTGGGTTCGGTGTGAGGGGGGTGGGAGGAGAGGAAACCGGAGAGACAGATTTCAAAGTATAACACAGAGAACCACAGAGCCAGAGATGATTCCGATACTATTTATCCTTTTTATGAAGCTCGCCAGCATAACTTCAACAACAAAAACTGATTAAGAGGGCACTAAAATATAAAAAAAAAAAAAAAAAAATTTTTTTTTTTTTTTAAATATAAAAGGAATCCCTAGGTGGTGCAAACACTTAATGTGCTTGGCTGCTAACCAAATGCTGGAGGTTTGAATCAGTCCAGAGATGCCTAGTGATCTACTCCTGAAAAATTAGCCATTGAAAATCCTATGGAACATAGATCTACTCTGACACACATGGAGTCACTCTGAGTTGAAATAGACTCAGTGGCAACTGTATGTGTATATGTGTGTGTATCTCACTTAAGAATTCTCATAAATCCAAATAAGACAATGCAAAATAGAATCTAAACACATACAAAAGACTGATACCCCAAGTTGGTAAACCCATATCCAAATGCAAGAATGGGTATGGAATGAAAAGGAGGATTTTCATTGTAAATCATTCATTATATCAATTCGAGGTGGACTTCTCTTTCTGGCAATACGGTGGACTAGGTTCCTGGACAGTACTCCTTTGCTGAAAACGTAGACATGATGGACAAAATTTTAAAACATCTTAAATGCATCCATGAGCTGTAAGGAATATCCAGGCCAAAATTTAAGTGGCTATGGAAACCTGGAGAGGTAAGACATCTGTTTTTACCTGGCAGTAAGCCTAATCCTCAATTTTTACTGCCTCTGAGGACCCTCCCGAGGTAGGGCATCTAATAGATGTTGCTCATAAAGCTGAAGCCCCCAGAGGTTCCATCTATCTTCAATGTATTGGTGAACCTGAAATACAAGGAAAATTGCTTGACTTAAAGGTTAGCCTTGAGCAGAGCAGAAATTTTTTTCCTAAAAATTTGTAATCACTCACTTTTGCTGCCCAAATACACACTACCTTGATGGTCCAATAAAACCTCTAGCAGAGAATTTAACGTGGTCCCAGATTGTCAATGTTCCTAGTCACCTGAGAAGCAAATCCTCTCTGGAGGATCTCCCCTTCATTCCATGTTTTATGGAATCCTAGATATGATAAGTTGCAAGAAAAAATAATTCATGCACAGTATGAAAATTTCAAAACACACAAGGAAACAAGTCCCTATGAGCAAGGGCCAACAGAAGTAACAGCAGAATCAGACATAAAACTCCTCCATAGAGGGAAGTTGTCAGACACAGGATATAAAATAAACATGTTTAATATATTTTCAGAAACAGAAAGGCAGTTGGTAATAGAGAGTAATGAGTACAGAGTAAATATTTGGAAAAAAATGCTAAAGAACTTCAAGAAGTAAAAATATAATTACTAAAAATAATAATTTAGCAACATTACACAGCTGAAGAAAGTATTAGTGACCTGGAATTGAGAGCTGAGGAAATTATCCAGAATGCAACACAGACACAAAGATGTGAAAAATATAAAAGAGACACTAAGAGACATGGAGGGTAAAGAAGTACCTGCATGTGTCTAATCAGTTTCAGAGGAAGAAAAAAGTGGGGCAAACTCAATAGTTGAAAAATAAATGGCTGAATTTTTCAAAAAATCATGAAATACACCAATATACAGAGTCAAGCCCAGTGAATCATATTCAGGGTAAATACAAAAGATTTCTACAGCTAATCACAATATAGTGAAATTATAGGACCTTAAGACAGCAAAATATTTAAAGAAGCCAGATTAAAAAAAAAAAAATCACCTTCAAAGAGTATCAATGAGCCTAAAAGCTGAAGTCAAAAGGAAGTCAGAAGATAGTGAAGTAGAGGAGAAAATAGGTTAGAATTCCCAGGAAAAATTTCTTCAGGAACAAAAGCAAAACACAGAGATTAATGGACAAAATTTATTAAAACAACATTTATTCAACCAATAACTTATGAAGTTAGATTTTGATGAGTTAAGTATGTATGCACGACTTCTAAGGAAACCACTAAAGGAATGTTATTGTTAGGTGCCTTCAAGTTGGTTCTGACTCATAGCAACCCTATGTATAACGGAACGAAACAGTGTCTGGTCCTACGCCATCTTCACAATCATTGTTACTCTTGAGCCCATTGTTGCAGCCACTGTGTCAATCCATCTCATTGAGGGTCTTCCTCTTTCGCTGACCCTCTATTTTTCTAAGCATAATGTCCTCCAGGGACTGATCCCTCCTGATAACATTTCCAAAGTAAGTGAGACAAAAATCTTGCCATCCTTGCCTCTAAGGAGCACTCTGGCTGAATTTCTTCCAAAAGAGATTTGTTCATTCTTTTGGCTGTCCATGGTATATTCAGTATTCTTCAGCAATACCATAGTTTAAATGCATCAATTCTTCAGTCTTCCTTATTTATTGTCCAGTTTTCACATGCATATGAGGTGATTGAAAATACCATGGCTTGGGCCAGGTGCACCTTAGTCCTCAATGTGACATTTTTGCTTTTTAACACTTTAAAGAGGTCTTTTACAGCAGATCTGCCCAATGCGATATGTCGTTTGATTTCTTGATTGCTGCTTCTGTGGGTGTTGGTTGTGGATCCAAGTAAAATGAAATCCTTGACAACTTTAATCTTTTCTCTGCTTATGACATTTCTTATGGCCCAGTTGTGAGGGTTTTTGTTTTCTTTCTGTTGAGGAGTAATCCACACTGAAGGCTGTAGCCTTTGAACTTCATCAGTAAGTGTTTGAAGTTCTCTTTGCGTTCAGCAAGCATGGTTGTGTCATCTGCATATTGCAGATTGTTAGTAAGTCTTCCTCCAATCCTTGTTCTTCTTCATATAGTCCAGTTTTTCAGATCATTTGCTCAGCATACAGTTTGAAAAAGCATGGTGAAAGGATACAACTCTGACACCTTTCCTGATTTTAAACCACACAGTATCCCCTTTTTCTGTTCAAACAACTGCCTCTTGGTCTAGGTACAGGTTCTGCATAAGCACAATTAAGTGTTCTGGAATTCCCGTTCTTCACAATGTTATCCATAATTATGATCCACAGTCAAATGCCTTTACATAGTCAATAAAACATAGAAGCAAAAAAAATAAATAAAAATCACTTTATAATTATAAAAGGTAAAATTCACAAGGTACATACACAGTTCCAAAATTTTGATGTATCTAATATCTTAAAATATATACCATATTTTCACAAATAACAAGTCCACATATATAACACAGATAGCATGCCTAGGAAAATAATTACGAAGGGGTTGCACAGTTGGCAAAAAAACATAACATGTGCATTGTTTGCTTAGAAATACGGAAATGTAAAATGGACAGAATTATAAGGAAACAATCATAATGAGATTTTAACATATTTCTCTTAGTAAGGAGAGCTCAAACAGACAAAACAACTGCATCAGTCAGGTTTTAGACGTTTCAAACAACACAGCTAATAAACATAGTGTAATGGACACGTATAGGACATACACTTATCTGCAGGATACATATATTTGGAATGCACATGAAACACCTATGAAATTAACCACATATTTGGGTCAGCCATAAAACCTCAGCAATTTTTTAAAAATTGGTATACAGAACACATTCTTGGACCACAAGACAGTTCAAAATCAATAACAAAAAGATAATTTAAAAAATATTTGAAAATTAAAAATATATTTTTAAATAACTTATGGGTCAAAGTAGAAAACACAATGAAAACCAGAAAATGTAGCTAAACAAAACCAAAAATATATCAAAACTTTTAAGATACAGGTAATGCAATAGCATTAAAAGCTTATGCTGTAAAAGAAGAAAGGCTAAAAAGTAATAAACACCCAATTTGTGTAAGAAAATGGATATTAGAATAAATTCAAAGAAAGGAGAAGGAAGAAATTAAGATCAGAAATTAATGAAACAGAAAACAAATTTAATAGAGAAGACCAAGAAAGCTGAGGTTCTTTGAAAAACTAAAATGAACAAACTTCTGACATTACTAATGAGGAAGAGAGATGGGATGAGTTAGAAAAGGAGGAAAGAAGAGAGAAGGAAGGAGGGAGGGAGAAAAGGAGGACAAAAATTAACCAAAAAACAGTATTTGGAATGAAAAGAGGTCATAAATACAAATGCTACAAACATTTCAAAATGAAGATATTATAAACAACTTCATGATAGTAAATTTGAAAATGTAAAGGAAATGGATAAATTTTCTAGAAAAAATATAACAAAACTTACTCAAAAACAAATAGGAAATATGAATAGTACTATAACCATTAAAAAATTAAATTGGTTCAAAGATCTCTCCCTCCTCCTCACGCACACAAAAGTTCAGACACAACTGATCAAGGAACAATTCCAATCTTATAGAAATTATTCCAAAAGTAGAGGAAAAAGGGATCCATTCCCCAACTCATGTATTGGGACTAACATAACCTGGTCACTGAAATCTGACAAGAATAGTATGGCAAAGAAAAATCACAAACTAGCATCACTCATATGATGGCAAAATTTGAAACAAAATATTGACAAATGTAGCAATATAAATACTTATCATTATCTCAGAAATGCAAGGTTAGTTTACCCTAAGAAAAACTAACCAATGTAATTCACCACATTAACAAAACAAAGGAGGACACCTACATGGTCACCTCAATGGATGCAGAACATACTTCTGATAGAACTCGACGTACATCATTGATATTTAAAATAAAAAAAAAAAAGTTTAGCAATGGGAATGGAAGAAAACTTCCTTAATTTGATGGACGATTTTTTAAAACCTACAAGTATTATATTTAATGGTGAACCACTAAAAGCTTTCCCTTTCTATTCAACATTGTACTAGTGGTCCTAACCAATCCAATAAGGCAAGAAAAATACATAAAAGGTATAAGAATTAGAAAAAACTTATTGTTCATAGATGAACAATATTGCTCATAGATAAACAAAAAAAAATCTACAGATAATTAGAATAAATAGTATCTAAAAATTATTTTTATAAAATAGCAATAAACTGTCAGAAAATATTTTTCAATAGCCAATATCACTGCAGCATAAAAAATTATCAGGTACCTAGATACCTCTAACAAAAGACATATAAGACCTCTAAATTGAATATTATATTTTGAGAGATGCTAAAGATTTTAATTGAGGAGAATATCAACCTCATGGTTTGGAAGACTTATAACAATTCTTCTAAAATTGATGACAGATAAAATTAATTCCAATGAAAATCCCTACTGGTTTTCTTATGGAATGTCGTAAGGTGGTTCTAAAAATTATATGAAAATGCGAAGGACCTAGAATAGTCCAGACACTCTTGAAGTAGAAATAATGGGAGGACTGACTCTATTAGATATCAAAACTTATTATAAAACTATAAAGATTAAATCAATGTGGTATTGGCATAGAGAAGGAAACAATAAACGCATGTAACTGAATAACAATCCAGAAACATATTCACACATTTATGGACATTTAACATATAAGGGAGATAGCACTAAAGATCAATAAAGAAAGGTAACAATTTTCAACAGAGGTGCTGGAATAATTGAGTATACATATGAAAAGAAAAGAAGAGAGAGAGAAAAAATGAATTGGAGCTCTGCTTCACACCATACATCAAAGTAAATTTAGGAAGGGGACCCAAGATGGCGCAATAGACGCTCCCGGCAAGCTCTCTTTACAACAAAGACCCGAAAAAACAAGTGAAACAAGTATATTTGTGACAAGCTGGGACCCTTAAGCTTCAAAGGCAAGCTTAGAAAATGAACCAAGGAGCAGGGGGAGGAAGAGACCATTAAAAACCGGAGAGGAGTTACACAGGATCTGAATCGCGGGGAACCCTCAGGCACCATTCCCGGAGCGGTGGTGGCAGGCTGGTACTAGCATTCAGCTGTAGTTTCCTCAGGGAGAAGCAGCCAGCCGCACAGCCTACTCACACCTCCAGAACCAGAGAAGCACAGTGCTCTCGGCAAAAGCTAAGTACTTGCGTATATTTTACCGTGCCCTGCCCCCAAGCCGGCTCCAGAGGCTGTTGTTTCCTTGGGCCTGAGATAGGCCCTGTTGAGTGCTTAAAGCCATACTCCCGGCCTTGAGGAAGGAAAAAATTTGCAGTTGGGGGAAAACATAATTTGCAAGCTCCACTAACCAGGGGAGCTCAAGTCAGAAGTGGCTCCTGTCAAGGCATAAATGGTCCGTGTACTTTGAGCACCTTTCCATTCTGCATGAACCTGTGTGGGCCAATTTTGGGAGAATAGGCCCTTGTTGGCAGACTCCAATCATTTCAGCTGTGCAGTGGAGAGCTGGGTGTTTGATGTTTGACATTGTTTTGCCTATTAAACAAGGTCCTCACCTACCCACATCAGGGACCTAAGGACTGGTAGCTTCACTCAGGTCACCCAGCCACCCTTCAAGACAACAGGAAGGAAATGAGGCAATACACATAACAAGCCAAGGAACACACAGATAAAGCAGTTGAAGAAATTAGAAAGATTATTCAGGGACATAATGAAAAGTTTAATAAGCTGGAAAAATCCATAGACAGCAATCAGAAATTCAGAACATTAACAATAAAATTACAAGAGTAGACAAGTCAGTACAAAGTCAGAGGAGCAGGACTGAGCAAACAGAAGCCAGAATTTCTGAACTTGAAGATAATCACTTGGCACTAATATATTTGAAGAAAAATCAGATAAAAGAATTTTTAAAAATGAAGAAAACTTAAGAATCATGTGGGACTCTATCAAGAGAAATAACCTGCGAGTGATTGGAGTACCAGAACAGGGAGGGATACCAGAAAATACAGAGAGGGTTGTTGAAGATTTGTTGGCAGAAAACTTCCCTGATATCACGAAAGATGAGAAGATATCTACCCAAGATCCTCATCGAACTCCACTTAAGGTAGATCTTAAAAGAAAGTCACCAAGACATATTATAATCAAACTTGCCAAAACCAAAGATAAAGAGAGAATTATAAGAGCAGCGAGGGATAAATGAAAAGTCACCTACAAAGGAGAGCCAATAAGAAAAAACTCAGACTACTCAGCAGAAACCATGCAGGCAAGAAGGCAATAGGATGACATATTTAAAAAATTGAAGGAAAAAAATTGCCTGCGAAGAATCATATATCCAGCAAAACTCTCTCTTAAATATGGAGGTGAAATTAAGACATCTTCAGATAAACACAAGTTGAGGGAATTCATAAAAACCAAACCAAAACTACAAGAAATACTAAAGGGAGCTCCTTGGTTAGAATATCAATAATATCAGGTATCAACCCAAGACTAGAACACTGGGCAGAGAAATCAGAAGTCAACCCAGACAGGGAGATCAAAAAAAACAAAGCAAGACTTTTAAAAAAGCTCAAAACAGGGTAACAGCAATGCTATTATATAAAAGAAGACAACATTAAAACAATAAAGAGAGACTAAGAAATGTAATCATAGATCTTCTATGTGGAGAGGAAGATATGGCAATACAAGGAAATAAAATTTAGGTTTAAATTTAGAAAAATAGGGGTAAATAATAAGGTAACCACAAAGGAGACAAACTATCCTACTCATGAAAATAAAATACAAGAAGAAAATAGAGACTCAGCAGAAACAAAATCAACAACAACAAATATGAGGAAAGACCAATATACAAAGGTAATCTACTCAGCACATAAAATTAAGTGGGAAAAGAAACTGTCAACAACACACAAATAAAGACATAAAAATGATGGCACTAAATTCATACTTATCCATAATTACACTGAATGTAAATGGACTAAATGCACTAATAAAGAGACAGAGAGTGGCAGAATGGATTAAAAAACAAGATCCGACTATATGCTGCCTGCAAGAGACACACCTTAGACTTAGAGACACAAACAAACAAAAACTCAAAGAATGGAAAAAAATATATCAAGCAAGCAACAATCAAAAAAGAGCAGGAGTAGCAATATTAATTTCCGACAAAATAGACTTTAAAGTTAAATCCATCATAAAAGATAAGGAAGGACACTATATAATGATTAAAGGGACAACATACCAAGAAGAAATAACCATATTAAATACTTATGCACCCAATAACAGGGCTGCAAGATACATAAAATAAAATCTATCAGCATTGAAAAGTGAGATAGAGCCACAATAATAGTAGGAGACTTCAACACACCACTTTCAGTGAAGGACAGGACTTCCAGAAGGAAGCTCAATAAAGACACAGAAGATCTAAATGCCACAATCAACCAACTTCACCTCATAAATATATACAGAACACTCCACCCAACAGCAACCAACTATACTTTCTTTTCTAGTGTACATGGAATATTCTCTAGAATAGACCATATATTAGGCCATAAAGCAAGCCTTAGCAGAATCCAAAACATTGAAATATTACAAAGCATCTTCTCTGACCATAAGGCCATAAAAGTGGAAATCAATAACAGGAAAAGCAGGGAAAAGAAATCAAACACTTGGAAACTGAACAACACCCTGCTCAAAAAAGACTGGATTATAGAAGACATTAAGGACGGAATAAAGAAATTCATAGAATCCAGTGAAAATGAAAACACTTCCTATCAAAACCTTTGGGACACAGCGAACACAGTGCTCAGAGGTCAATTTATATCAGTAAATGCACACATACAAAAAGAAGACAGGGCCAAAATCAAGGAATTATCCCTACAACTTGAACAAATAGAAAGAGAGCAACAAAAGAAACCCTCAGGCACCAGAAGAAAACAAATAATAAAAATTAGAATAGAACTAAATGAAATAGAAAACAGAAAAACAATTGAAAGAATTAACAAGACCAAAACCTGGTTCTTTGAAAAAATCAACACAATTGATAAACTATTAGCCAAACTGACAAAAGAAAAACAGGAGAGGAAGCAAAAAACCTGAATAAAAAATGAGATGGGCGATATTACAACAGACACAACTGAAATTAAAAGAATAATATCAGATAACTATGAAATATTGTACTCTAACAAATTTGAAAACCTAGAAGAAATGGATGATTTCCTAGAAACACACTACCTACCTAAACTGACACAAACAGAGGTAAACAACTAAATAGACCAAGAACAAAAGAGACTGAAAAGGTAATTAAAAAACTTCCCCCCCAAAAAAGCCCTGGCCTGGATGGCTTCACTGCAGAGCTCTACCAAACTTTCAGAGAAGAGTTAACACCAACTCTACTAAAGGTATTTCAGAGCACAGAAAAGGACAGAATACTCCCAAACTCATTCAATGAAGCCAGCGTATCCCTGATACCAAAACTAGGTAAACACACCAAAAAAAAGAAAATTACAGACCTATATCTCTCAAGAACATAGATGCAAAAATCCTCAACAAAATTCTAGCCAATGGAATTCAACAACATATCAAAAAAATAATTCACCATGACCAAGTGGGATTCATACCAGGTAAAAAAAAATTTTTTTTTTTTATGCAGGGATGGTTCAACATTAGAAAAACAATCAATGTAATCCATTCTATAAATAAAAAACAAGAACCACATGATCTTATCAATTGATGCAGAAAAGCCATTTGACGAAGTTCAACACCGATTCGTGATAAAAACTCTCAGCAAAATAAGATAAGAACGAAAATTCCTCAACATAATAACGGGCATTTAGACAAAGCCAACAGCTAACATCACCCAAAATGGAGAGAGCCTGAAAGCATTTCCCTTGAGAATGGGAGCCAGACAATGATGCCCTTTATCACCGCTCTTATTCAACATTGTGCTGGAGGTCCTAGCCAGAGCAATTAGGCTAGAAAAAGAAATAAAGGGCAACGAGATTGGTAAGGAAGAAATAAAATTATCTCTATTTGCAGATGACATGATCTTATACACAGAAAACCCTAAGGAATCCTCAAGAAAACTACTGAAACTAATAGAAGAGTTCCGCAGAGTATTGGGATACAAGATAAACATAAAAAAATCAGTTGGATTCCTCTACACCAACAAGATGAACATCGAAGAGGAAATCACCAAATCAATACCATTTACAGTAGCTCCCATGAAGATAAAATACTTAGGAATAAATCTTACCCGAGATGTAACAGACTTATACAAAGAAAACTACAATACACTTCTGGAAGAAACCAAAAGAGACCTACATAAGTGGAAAAACATACCTTGCTCATGGATAGGAAGACTTAACATTATAAAAATATCTATTCTACCAAAAGTGATCTATAGATTCAATGAAATACTGATCCAAATTCCAACCACATTCTTTAATGAGATGGAGAAACAAATCACCAACTTCATATGGAAGGGAAAGAGGCCCCGGATAAGTAAAGCATTACTGAAAAAGAAGAACAAAGTGGGACACCTTACTCTACCTGATTTTAGAACCTATTGTGCCACCACAGTAGTCAAAACAGCCTGGTACTGGTACAACAACAGATACATAGACCAATGGAACAGAATTGAGAATCCAGACATAAATCCATCCACATATGAGCAGTTGATATTTGACAAAGGCCCCAAAACAGTTAAGTGGGGAAAAGACAGTCTTTTTAACAAATGGTGCTGGCATAACTGGATATCCATCTGCAAAAAAAATGAAACAAGACCCATACCTCCCTCCATGCACAAAAACGAGCTCAAAATGGACCAAAGGCCTAAATATAAAATCTAAAATGATAAAGATCATGGAAGAAAAAACAGGGACAATGCTAGGAGCCCTAATACATGGCATAAACAGTATACAAATATCAAACACCTATGTTCATCCAAAGACTTCACCAAAAGAGTAAAAAGACTACCTACAGACTGGGAAAAAGTTTTTAGCTATGACATTTCTGATCAGCACCTGATCTCTAAAATCTACATGATACTGCAAAAACGCAACTACAAAAAGACAAATAACCCTATTAAAAAATGGGCAAAAGATATGAACAGACACTTCACTAAAGAAGACATTTGGGTAGCTAACAGATACATGAGGAAATGCCCACGATCATTAACCATTAGAGAAATGCAAATCAAAACTACACTGAGATTTCATCTCACTCCAACAAGGCTGGCATTAATCCAAAAAACACAAAATAATAAATGTTGGAGAGACTGGAACACTCATACACTGCTGGTGGAAATGTCAAATGGTACAACCACTTTGGAAATCCATTTGGTGCTTCCTTAAAAAGCTGGAAATAGAACTACCATACAATCCACCAATCCCACTCCTTGGAATACACCCTAGAGAAATAAGAGCCTTTACACAAACAGATATATGCACACCCATGTTTACTGCAGCACTGTTTACAATAGCAAAAACATGGAAGCAACCAAGGTGCCCATCAAATTCACACAATGGAATACTACATATCGATAAAGAACAGTGAGGAATCTGTGAAACATTTCATAACATAGAGGAACCTGGAAGGCATTATGCTGAGTGAAATTAGTCAGTTGCAAAAGGACAAATATTGTATAAGACCACTATTATGAGAACTTGAGAGATAGTTGAAACTAAGAAAACATTCTTTTGTGGTTACGAGAGGGGGGAGGGAGGGAGAGTGGGAGACGGGTATTCACTAATTAGTAGATAAGAGCTACTTTAGGTGAAAGGAAAGACAACACACAATACAGGGGAGGTCAGCACAGCTGGACTAAACCAAAAGCAAAGAAGTTTCCTGAATAAATTGAATGCTTTGAAGGCCAGCGTAGCAGAGGCAGGGGTTTGGGGACCATGGTTTCAGGAGACATCTAAGTCAATTGGCATAATAAAACCTATTAAGAAAACATTCTGCATCCCACTTTGAAGAGTGGCGTCTGGGATCTTAAACGATAGCAAGCGGCCATCTAAGATGCATCAGTGAGTCTCAACCCACCAGGATCAAAGGAGAATGAAGAATACCAAGGACACAAGGCAAATACGAGCCCAAGAGACAGGAAGGGCCACATGAACCAGAGACTACATCATCCTGAGACCAGAAGAACTAGATGGTTGCTGGCTACAACCAATGACTGCTCTGACAGGGAACACAACAGAGAACCCCTGAGGGAGCAGGAGAGCAGTGGGATGCAGACCCCAAATTTTCATAAAAAGACTAGACTTAATGGTCTGACTGAGACTAGAAGAACTCTGGTGGTTATGGCCCCCAGACCTTCTGTTGGCCCAGGACAGGAACCATTCCTGAAGCCAGCTCTTCAGACATGGATTGGACTGGACAATGGGTTGGAGAGGGATGCTGGTGAGGAGTGAGCTTCTTGGACTGGGTGGACACTTGAGACTGTGTTGGCATCTCCCGCCTGGAGGGGAGATGAGAGGGTAGAGGGGGTTAGAAGCTGGCGAAATGGACACAAAAAGAGAGAGTGGAGGGAGGGAGCAGGCTGTCTCATTAGGGGGAGAGTAACTGGGTGTATGTAGCAAGGTATATTCAAGCCTCGAGTTGCAATAGTGAAGGATTCCATGGGGAAAATATTAAATGAAGCAGGAAGCATCAAAAGAAGATGGAAGGAATACACAGAGTCATTATACCAAAAAGAATTTGTCGATATTCAAACTTTTCAAGAGGTGGCTTATGATCAGGAACCGATGGTACTGAAGGAAGAAGTCCAAGCTGCTCTGAAGGCATTGGTGAAAAACAAGGCTCCAGGAATTGATGGAATATCAATTGAGATGTTTCAACAAACAGATGTATCGCTGGAGGTGCTCACTTGTCTATGCCAAGAAATATGGAAGACAGCTTCCTGGCCAACTGATTGGAAGAGATCGATATTTATGCCTATTTCCAAGAAAGGTGATCCAACTGAATGTGGAAATTATAGAACAATATCATTAATAGCACACGCAAGCAAAATTTTGCTGAAGATCATTCAAAAATGGCTGCAGCAGTATATAGACAGGGAACTGCCAGAAATTCAGGGTGGTTTCAGAAGAGGACGTGGAACCAGGGATATCATTGCTGATGTCAGATGGATCCTGGCTGAAAGCAGAGAATACCGGAAGGATGTTTACCTGTGTTTTATTGACTAAGCAAAGGCATTCGACTGTGTGGATCATAACAAACTATGGATAACACTGCGAGGAATGGAAATTCCAGAACACTTAATTGTGCTCATGAGAAACCTTTACATAGATCAAGAGGCAGTTGTTCAGACAGAACAAGGGGATACTGATTGGTTTAAAGTCAGGAAAGGTGTGCGGCAGGGTTGTATTCTTTCACCATACCTATTTAATCTGTATGCTGAACAAATAATACAAGAAGCTAGACTATATGAAGAAGAACGGGGCATCAGGATTGGAGGAAGACTCATTAACAACTTGAATTATGCAGATGACACAACCTTGCTTGCTGAAAGTGAAGAGGACTTGAAGCACTTACCAATGAATATCAAAGACCACAGCCTTCAGTATGGATTACACCTCAACATAAAGAAAACAAAAATCCTCACAACTGGACCAATGAGCAACATCATGATAGATGGAGAAAAGTTTGAAGTTGTCAAGGATTTCATTTTACTTGGGTCCACAATCAACAGCCATGGAAGCAGCAGTCAAGAAATCAAAAGATGCATTGCGTTGGGCAAATCTGCTGCAAAGGACCTCTTCAAAGTGTTGAAGAGCAAAGATGTCACCTGAAGACTAAGGTGCACCTGATCCAAGCCATGGTATTTTCAATCACATCATATGCATGTGAAAGCTGGACAATGAATAAGGAAGACCGAAGAAGAGTTGACACCTTTGAATTGTGGTGTTGGCAAAGAATATTGAATACACCATGGACTGCCAAAAGAATGAACAAATCTGTCTTGGAAGAAGTGCGCCAGAATGCTCCTTAGAGGCAAGGATGGCAAAACTGCATCTTACATACTTTGGACATGTTGTCAGGAGGGATGAGTCCCTGGAGAAGGACATCATGGTTGGCAGAGTACAGGGTCAGCAGAAAAGAGGAAGACCCTCAACAAGGTGGACTGACACAGTGGCTGCAACAATGAGCTCAACCATAACAACGATTGTAAGGATGGCACAGGACTGGGCAGTGTTTCATTCTGTTGTGCATAGGGTCATTATGAGTCAGAACCAACTCAGCACCTAACAACAACAACAACAGCAAGGTATATATAAGTTTTTGCGTGAGAGACTGACTTGATTTGCAAACTTTCCCTTAAAGCACAATAAAAATTATACATATATATAAAAAAAAAGTAAATTCCAGGAGAATTAAAGATCAATATGAGAAAGACAAAACTATAAAGGTTTTCTACCTCGGTGTAGAAAAGAATTTCTTAAACAAGTAACAAGATGTGAAAACTATAAAGAAAAAACTTGATAAATTAGTCTACATTAAAATTAAGAACTTTTTTTAGGTTATTCACCTAAAAAAAAGACCCTAAAAAAAGAGTAAAAAAGTCATGTCAAAGAATGGGAGAAGAAATTTGTAAAACAGATAATTTTTAAAGTATGTGTGTCCAGAACATACAAAAATACAAATCGAACAGGCGGAGCCAACATGGCACTATAGACAGAAGCACCATGCTGTCCGTCTGCAGCAAAGACTTGAAAAACTAAATGAAACAGATACATACGTCAATCCTAAATACCAAATGAAGGACTAAGGAACCAAATGAAATAAGAAATTGTCAGAGAACAGAGAACAAGGAGAGTGGAGGTCTCATACCATCTAATGTGGCTGGATTCGCCATCTTGGGCTACAGCCACCAAAAAAACTCAGACAGGGAGTAAGGGAAGGCAACTTCATGGCACTCCCAACAGGAAAGAGAGCACCCAGTAACCAGGAATACACGCTTTCCCACCTCACACCTTCTTCCCTGTACCAGGCCTCCACCACTTGCCAATTTGCCAATGGGCCACAGTTGCTCAGCTAGAGAGATACCAGCTCACTGCTGCCCGGATTCACCATCTTTGATCTTAGCCACCAAGGACTTTGGACAGGGCGTAAAAGAAACGAACTCCATGGAGCTCCCAGCAGGAGACAGAGGATCTGGTAACTAGGGATACACACTTTCCCACCCCACATCCTTCTTCCCTCTATGAGGCCTCTGCTGCTTGCCAATGGGCCATGGTTGCTCTGCCAGAGAGATACTAGCTTACTGCCACCCTGGTCTACCCTGCCTTCACCAGTTGGCCCCTTCAGTGCCATTTTTTGTTTTATTTTTGATACATATATATATATGTATGTATATATATATATATATACATACATTTTTTGGGAAGGGGTTTTTTTGTTGTTGTTGCTTCTCTCTTTCCCTTCCTCCCTTTCCTTTCTCCCACCCACCTAGCCCCACGTGCCATCCCCTCCCCTTCTTAACAGACTGTGATTTTTTGGATTGTTTGTTTTGTTCTTTTGTTTGTTTTTTGGGCTTTTCCTATTGCTTATCTCCCTCCTTTTCTTCCTTTCCTTTCTCCCACCCAGCTAACCCCCTGTGCCATCCCCTCCCCATCTTGACAGGCTGTGATTTTTTTATTTGTTTGCTTTGTTCTTTATTTTCCTTTTTTTTTCTCTCTTTCTTTCTCCTTTCCTTTCTCCCACTCACCCGGCCCTATGCACCGCCCCTGCCCTTTCTGGAGGGGCCGTGCTGCACAGTTTGGTTGGAGAGTCACTGCATGAGGCCTTCCCAGGTGTGAGTCACCATTACTGACTGGCTCCCTCAGTGCCATTTTATTTATTGTTTTCTTTTTTGTTGTTGTTATTGTTTCTTCTCTCTCTCCCTTCCTTCCTTTCCTTTCTCCCATCAACCCAGCCCAGCGCACCACCCCCAACTTCCTGGTGAACTGGGCTGTACCACTCGGATGGACAGCCTCTGGCATATGGCCTCCCAGGGTCTGAGCTGCCCCCAGAGGCCAGTTCCCTCAGAGCATATTTTTTATTTTTCTTTATCTTTCCTTTTCTCCCTTTCCTACTCCTTCCCACATAGGCCTTGCACTGCCTCCACCCCTTCCTCACAGGCCGCGCTGTGCCATGAGGTGAGAGAGACGTCAGCTCACCACAACCCCAATTCTGCTCCGTCTTCAAGGGCCGGTATCCCCACCACCATATTTTTTTATTACTGTTGTTCCTTTTATTTCTTTTATTTTTTAAATTTATTTGTTCATTTGTTTGATTGTTGGTTTCTTCTATTTCCTCTATATCCTTTCCATCCTCCCACCACCTAGCCCTGTGCGCTGCCCATGCCGCTTCTTCACAGGCTGAGCCACACCACTGAGCTAGGCAGCCACAAGCACACAGCCTTGCCAAGTCTGCCCCACCCCCAGAAGCTGAATCCTACCACACTGGCATTTTATTTACCTTTTTTTCTTGTTTACTTCATTTTTTGGCTTTTTTTCATTTCATTAACTTTTTTGCCTTTGTTTCTCTTTCTTCTCTTCTTTCACTCACCCACTCAGCTCTGCACTATTTGCACCGTGTGCCAAGTGCCACACCCCCAAGTGGTACTGATGTGGTCCCCGCCCTGCACTGCCCCCCAGTCCCACCCTTCCACCCCTGCTGGACCTGCCCTGCTGCACCATAGCTGAGTGACTGGCCCTGTCTAATTTGACAAGGTGGTGAGAAGTATCATGTCCACAGGCGAGCAAGCAACACACACAGCTCACTGGCCCAGACATAACCAAATAAAACAAAAAAAGCAGGACAAAACAATCAAATCTGCAATCAATAAATGAAGAAAATTATCCCTCAATCTTCTTGAGACAGCAGACAATTCCAAAACGTATTAAAAAAAAAAAAAAAAAAGAGGATAGCTCCAGAAAGAGGCCAAAATAAAACCCCAGGTGACTTCCTGCTAGAAGAAAAGGCACTGAAACTGCTGGATAGGGAATTCAGGACTCTAATATTCAGGGCTCTCCAACAGATGAAAAAAATTAAGACAAAAATAAGGAAAAATAGACAAAATCATGGAAAATACATACAAAGTCATGGAAAAGACAGACAAAACGATGGAAGAAATCAGGAAAATAATACAGGAACAAAATGTCAAAATAAACAACTAGAAATCATACAAAAACAACAATTAGAAACCCAAAAGATATACAAGATTTCAGAAATGAACAGTGCCATAGAAGGTTTTAGGAACAGGTTTGAAACAGCTTTGAAAAATCGGACAAAAAAATGAAGAAAAATGAAAAAACTCCGAGAATGATGTGGGATAAAATGAAAAGAAAAAATTTGCTTATGTACAGAGTTCCAGAACAGCGGAAAAAAATGGAAAATACAGAGAGGATCATTGAAGATTTGCTGACAGAAAACTACCCAATAAGCTCAACAGACCCCATACAGGATAGACTACAAAAGAAAAACACCAAGGCATGTCATAGTCACACTTGCTTAAAACCAAAAACAAAGAATGCTGAGAGCAGCTCAAGAAAAATGCAATGTCACATACAAAGAGGCAACAATGAGACTAAGCTCTGATTGCTCAGCAGAAACCATGCAGGCAAGAAGGCAATGGGATGACATAAATAAAATCTTGAAAGAAAAAAACTGCCAACCAAGCATAACATAACCTGCAAAACTCTCAAATATGATGGAGATATTGGCACTTTTCCAGAAATTAATGGAATATGTAAAAACAAAACCAAACTTACAAAAATTATTAAAAAGAGTCCTTCAATTAGAGAATCAGACAACAATCTGAATCTAGCACATAAGATAGCATCACCCAGATACCAACCTAGGTAATGAACTCTCAATGATAAAACAAAACTAAAAAATTTACAACAGGGAACCAGAGATGTCAATCTGTAAATGACAACAATGTCAGAACAATAAAAGAGGGAATAAATGGTGTAGGTATAGAACTTCCAAATGTCGGGGAAGTCAATGTGTTATCAAGTACTAAAAGTCTGGTTTAATCATAGGAAGATAGGGCTAAACTTCAAGGTAACCACAAAGAAAGTTAACAAATTTATTCGTCAAAACAGAGAAGAAAAACAAAGTCTCAGTAAACTTAAAATCTACAAAAACAAAAGAAATGAAAAAAATACACAAACAAAAGGAATTCAGCAGAGAAGAGTAAGAGGAACAAAGAAAAAGTCAGCACCACAAAAAAAGCACTAAAAAACGACAGCAATAGACTCACACCTATCGATAATTACACTGAATGTAAATGGCCTAAACGCACCCATAAAGAGACAGAGAGTAACAGAATGATTAAAAAAAAAAAAAAAACAGTATCCATCAATACGCTATCTACACACCACTCTTGGTAAAGGACAGAACATCTAGAAACTCAAAAAAATACAGAAGATCTAAAGGACACAAACAGGCAACTTGAACTCATAGACATACATAGAACACTTCACCCAACAGCCACAAAGTACACATTCTTTTCCAACACACATGGAACGTTCTCCAGACTAGACCACATCTTAGGCCACAAAGCAACCCTCAACGAAATCCAAAACACTGACATAATACAAGGTATCTTCTCTGATCACAGTGCAAGCAAAGCAGAAATTAACAACAAGAACAGCAAAGAACATAAATGGCTTAAATGTACCCATAAAGAGACAGAGAATGACAGAACAGATTTTAAAAACAGGACCCAACAATACGTGGTCTACAAGAGACGCACCTTAGAAACAAAGACATAAATTTATTAAAAATCAAAGGACAGAAAAAAATATATCAAGCAAACAGCTACCAAAAAACAGCAGGAGTGGAAATACTAATCTCACATAAAATAGACATTAAAACAAAATCTACCATAAAAGACAAAGAAGAGGAGAGGAGGGGGCCAAGATGGCTGACTAGGTAGATGCTACCTCGGATCCCTCTTGCAACAAAGACTCGGAAAAACAAGTGAATCGATCACATACACGACAATCTACAAACCCTGAACAACAAACACAGATTTAAAGAGTTGACCTGAGTGACAGAGACGGAGAACGAACAACTACAGGGAAGCAGCGACTGCTTTCAGAACCTGGAGCCAGCGTCCCAGTCAGGCGGCTTCATTAACATTGGAATTTCCTGAGCCAGAGGGAGAACGGCTCCAGCTCCGCGGCTTTTCGTTTCCTTTTTTTTTTTTTTTGGTCTTTTCCCAACCCATTTTTCCGGCCTGAGAGAAGGAACCACAAAAACCCAGGGACCAAAAATCCTTCCCTAATTGGACTAAAAACACCGGGAGTGCATCGTCCCAGCCGGGGAACCTTGACGCTGGGCTGTGGACTGGCAGCGGAGGAACTGACACGGCTTCTGCCGGCCAGACCCTCGGGGGCAATCTCCACCCAGCCAGCACACAAAGGCGACACGCCCCTCGGGAATCTCAGATAAGAGTCATCCCAAGCAAGATAAGCAAATTTGGCTATATCCTGGGGTGCTACTCTCTCCTGTTTTCCTGAACCCTCCCCTCCCCTTCCCAGGCGGCTTCATTAACATTGGAATTTCCTGAGCCAGAGGGAGAACGGCTCCAGCTCCGTGGCTTTTCTTTTCCCTTTTTTTTTTTTTTTTGGTCTTTTCCCAACCCATTCTTCTGGCCTGAGAGAAGCAACCACAAAAAACCCAGGGACCAAAAATCCTTTCCTAATTGGACTAAAAACACAGAACCAGCTCCAGCCAAGCATATATGATCCATATCTCAGGCTTTCATCCCTACAGGGAACAAGGTGGCTATTATAATGCAAAGGCATTTCTGATAGGGATCTGACTGCATTTTTTTAGCGGATTTACTGGAAAAACAAGTTTCCCAGGTCTGATATCTCTGCTTATTCAACAGAGCCCTAACTGACCCACAACAGGGAACTGAGGGCTGAAGCTCCCCCCAGACCACCTAGCCTCTTGCCTTAGGGGTCTAAGGAGGGTGACACCTACCAATCTGTAGAGGTACTTGCATTGGGGGCCTAAGGTACACCTGCACTGCCCTCCCACCAAGGTGCTTTAGGAATAGAGACACACCTACCTCACTGACACTTGGGGGAAGCCTATCAGCATCCTGCCCACCCTGGAGTGTGAACCCTAGCTGCTAATAGAATCTGGTGCACACAACTATCACCACTACTTCTCAAGGTGGATAGGTGTTAGGGTGCAGCACACACTTGATGACCCAAAATCAGATTCTACACAAGAATAGTGAATAGACTCAGGCATATATATCTGGCAACAGCCCAAACCAGCAGGTAATAGGTCATAAGTAAGTCAAGGGCTACAAAATCAAGACAGCACAATCTAGTAGCCCATCCACGTATATTGAAAGAAAACAAAACAAGATAAGACTCAGTGAGCAAATATGGAATAAATCACTACAATATCTTAGTGATGGCTCGGAGACAGCAGTCGATATCAAACCACATAAAGAAGCAGACCATGACAGCTTCTACAACCCCCCAAACAAAAGAATCAAAATCTTTCCCAAATGAAGATAGAATCCTGGAATTATCAGATACAGAATATAAAAAAAAATTTACAGAATACTTCAAGAAATCAGGGATGACCTCAGAAATGAAATAAGGCAAACTGCAGAAAAAGCCAAGGAACACACTGATAAAACAGTTGAAGAACTCAAGAAGATTATTCAAGAACATAGTGGAAAAATTAATAAGTTGCAAGAATCCATAGAGAGCATGCAGAAATCCAAAAGATTAACAATAAAATTACAGAATTAGACAACGCAATAGGAAGTCAGAGGAGCAGACTTGAGCAATTAGAATGCAGACTGGGACATCTGGAGGACCAGGGAATTAACACCAACATAGCTGAAAAAAAATCAGATAAGAGAATTTAAAAAAATGAAGAAACCCTAAGAATCATGTGGGACTCTATCAAGAAGGGTAATTTGCGTGTGATTGGAGTCCCAGAACAGGGAGGGAGGACAGAAAACACAGAGAGAATAGTTGAAGATCTGCTGACAGAAAACTTCCCTGACATCATGAAAGATGAAGGGATATCTATCCAAGATGCTCATCGAACCCCATTTAAGATCAATCCAAAAAGAAAAACACCAAGACATATTATCATCAAACCTGCCAAAACCAAAGACAAAGAGAAAATTTTAAAAGCAGCCAGGGATAAAAGAAAGGTCTCCTTCAAGGGAGAATCAATAAGAATAAGTTCAGACTACTCAGCAGAAACCATGCAGGCAAGAAGGCAATGGGATGACATATACAGAGCACTGAAGCAGAAAAACTGCCAGCCAAGGATCATATATCCAGCCAAACTCTCTCTGAAATATGAAGGCGAAATTAAGATATTTACAGATAAACACAAGCTTAGAGAATTTGCAAAAACCAAACCAAAGCTACAAGAAATACTAAAGGAAATTGTTTGGTCAGAAAACCAATAATATCAGATACCAGCACAACACAAGGTCACAGAACAGAACATCCTGATATCAACTCAAATAGGGAAATCGCAAAAACAAATTAAGATTAATTAAAAAAAAATGCTCAAAACAGGGAATCACTGAAGTCAATATGTAAAAGATCACAATAATCAAAAAGAGGGACTAAATACAGGTGGCATAGAACTGCCATATGGAGAGGGATGCAAGGCGATATAGGACAACACAAGTTAGGTTTTTACTTAGAAAAATAGGGGTAAATATTAAGGTAACCACAAACAGGTATAACAACTCCATAACTCAAAATAAAAACCAAGAAAAACGTAACGACTCAGCAAACATAAAGTCAAATACTTTGAAAATGAGGATCTCACAATTTACAAAGAAAAACGTCTCAGCACAAAAAAGTAAGTGGAAAAATGAAATTGTCAACAACACACATAAAAAGGCATCAAAATGACAACACTAAACACTTACTTATCTATAATTACGCTGAATGTAAATGGACTAAATGCACCAATAAAGAGACAGAGAGTCTCGGACTGGATAAAGAAACACGATCC
Organism: Loxodonta africana; assembly: GCF_030014295.1. Classification (NCBI taxonomy): domain Eukaryota; kingdom Metazoa; phylum Chordata; class Mammalia; order Proboscidea; family Elephantidae; genus Loxodonta; species Loxodonta africana. The sequence goes on along the minus strand of NC_087360.1, from coordinate 25,277,433 downwards.
GTCTATATGCTGCCTACAAGAGACACACCTTAGACTTAGAGACACAAACAAACTAAAACTCAAAGGATGGAAAAAAATACATCAAGCAAACAATAAGCAAAAATGAAGAGGAGTAGCAATATTAATTTCTGACAAAATAGACTTTAAACTTAAATCCGCCACAAAGGATAAAGAAGGACACTACATAATGATAAAAGGGACAATTTATCAGGAAGATATAACCATATTAAATATTTATGCACCCAATGACAGGGCTGCAAGCTACATAAATCAAATTTTAACAGAACTGAAAAGTGAGATAGACACCTCCACAATTATAGTAGGAGACTTCAACACACCACTTTCAGAGAAGGACAGGACATCCAGTAAGAAGCTCAATAGAGACACGGAAGATCTAATTACAACAATCAACCAACTTGACCTCATTGACTTATACAGAACTCTCCACCCAACTGCTGCAAAGTATACTTTTTTTTCTAGCACACATGGAACATTCTCTAGAATAGACCACATATTAGGTCATAAAACAAACCTTTGCAGAGTCCAAAACATCGAAATATTACAAAGCATCTTCTCAGACCACAAGGCCATAAAAGTGGAAATCAATAACAGAAAAATTAGGGAAAAGAAATCAAATACTTGGAAACTGAACAATACCCTCCTGAAAAAAGACTGGGTTATAGAAGACATTAAGGAGGGAATAAGGAAATTCATAGAATGCAACGAGAATGAAAATACTTCCTATCAAAACCTCTGGGACACAGCAAAAGCAGTGCTCAGAGGCCAATTTATATCGATAAATGCACACATACAAAAAGAAGAAAGAGCCCAAAGCAGAGAACTGTCCCTACAACTTGAACAAATAGAAACTGAGCAACAAAAGAATCCATCAGGCACCAGAAGAAAACAAATAATAAAAATTAGAGCTGAACTAAATGAATTAGAGAACAGAAAAACAATTGAAAGAATTAACAAAGCCAAAAGCTGGTTCTTTTAAAAAATTAACAAAATTGATAAACCATTGGCTAGACTGACTAAAGAAATACAGGAAAGGAAACAAATAACCTGAATAAGAAACGAGAAGGGACACATCACAACAGACCCAACTGAAATTAAAAGAATCATGTCAGATTGTTACGAAAAATTGTATTCTAACAAATTTGCAAACCTAGAAGAAATGGATGAATTCCTGGAAAAACACTACCTACCTAAACTAACACAATCAGAAGTAGAACAACTAAATAGACCCATAACAAAAAAAGAGACTGAAACGGTAATCAAAAAACTCCCAACAAAAAAAGCCCTGGCCCGGATGGCTATACTGCAGAGTTCTACCAAACTTTCAGAGGAGAGTTAACACCACTACTACTAAAGGTATTTCAAAGCATAGAAAATGATGGAATACTACCTAACTCATTCTATGAAGCCACCATCTCCCTGATACCCAAACACAAAAAAAGAAAATTACAGACCTATATCCCTCATGAACATAGATGCAAAAATCCTCAACAAAATTCTAGCCAATAGAATTCAACAACATATCAAAAAAATAATTCACCACGACCAAGTGGGATTTATACCAGGTATGCAAGGCTTGCAAGGCTGGTTTAATATTAGAAAAACCATTAATGTAATCCACCATATAAATAAAACAAAAGACAAAAACCACATGATCTTATCAATTGATGCAGAAAAGGCATTTGACAAAGTCCAACACCCATTTATGATAAAAACTCCCACCAAAATAGGAATTGAAGGAAAATTCCTCAACATAATAAAGGGCATCTATACAAAGCCAACAGCCAATATCACTCTAAATGGAGAGAACCTGAAAGCATTTCCCTTGAGAACGGGAACAAGACATGGATGCCCTTTATCACCGCTCTTATTCAACGTTGTGCTAGAAGTCCTAGCCAGAGCAATTAGGCTAGAAAAAGAAATAAAGGGCATCCGGATTGGCAAGGAGGAAGTAAAATTATCTCTATTTGCAGATGACATAATCTTATACACAGAAAACCCTAAGGAATCCTCCAGAAAACTACTGAAACTAATAGAAGAGTTTGGCAGAGTCTCAGGTTATAAGATAAACATACAAAAATCACTTGGATTCCTCTACATCAACAAAAAGAACATCGAAGAGGAAATAACCAAATCAATACCATTCACAGTAGCCCCCAAGAAGATAAAATACTTAGGAATAAATCTTACCAAAGATGTAAAAGACCTATACAAAGAAACTACAAAGCACTACTACAAGAAATTCAAAAGGACATACTTAAGTGGAAAAACATACCTTGCTCATGGATAGGAAGACTTAACATAGTAAAAACGTCTAGTCTACCAAAAGCCATCTATACATACAATGCACTTCCGATCCAAATTCCAATGTCATTTTTTAATGTGATAGAGAAACAAATCACCAACTTCATATGGAAGGGAAAGAAGCCTCGGATAAGTAAAGCATTACTGAAAAAGAAGAAGAAAGTGGGAGGCCTCACTCTACCTGATTTCAGAACCTATTATACAGCCACAGTAGTCAAAACAGCCTGGTACTGGTACAACAACAGACACACAGACCAATGGAACAGAATTGAGAACCCAGATATAAATCCATCCACATATGAGCAGCTGATATTTGACAAAGGCCCAGTGTCAGTTAATTGGGGAAAAGATAGTCTTTTTAACAAATGGTGCTGGCATAACTGGATTCCATTTGCAAAAAAATGAAACAGGACCCATACCTCACACCATGCACAAAAACTAACTCCAAGTAGATCAAAGACCTAAACATAAAGACTAAAACGATAAAGATCATGGAAGAAAAAATAGGGACAACCCTAGGAGCCCTAATACAAGGCATAAACAGAATACAAAACATTACCAAAAACGACGAAGAGAAACCAGATAACTGGGGGCTCCTAAAAATCAAACACCTATGCTCATCTAAAGACTTCACCAAAAGAGTAAAAAGACCACCTACAGACTGGGAAAGAATTTTCAGCTATGACGTCTCCAACCAGTGCCTGATCTCTAAAATCTATATGATTCTGTCAAAACTCAACCACAAAAAGACAAACAACCTAATCAAGAAGTGGGCAAAGGATATGAACACACACTTCACTAAAGAAGATATTCAGGCAGCTAACAGATACATGAGAAAATGCTCTCGATCATTAGCCATTAGAGAAATGCAAATTAAAACTACAATGAGATTCCATCTCACTCCTAACAACAAGGCTGGCATTAATCCAAAAAACACAAAATAATAAATGTTGGAGAGGCTGCGGAGAGATTGGAACTCTTATACACTACTGGTGGGAATGTAAAATGGTACAACCACTTTGGAAATCTATCTGGTGTTATCTTAAACAGTTAGAAATAGAACTACCATACAACCCAGAAATCCCACTCCTCCGAATATACCCTAGAGAAATAAGAGCCTTCGCACAAACAGATATACCCATGTTTACTGCAGCTCTGTTTACAATAGCAAAAAGCTGGAAGCAACCAAGGTGTCCATCAACGGATGAATGGTTAAATAAACTGTGGTATATTCACACAATGGAGTACTACGCATCAATAAAGAACAGTGACGAATCTGTGAAACATTTCATAACATGGAGGAACCTGGAAGGCATTATGCTGAGCGAAATCAGTCAGAGGCAAAAGGACAAATATTGTATAAGACCACTATTATAAGATCTTGAGAAATAGTATAAACTGAGAAGAACACATACTTTTGTGGTTACGAGGGGGGGAGGGAGGGAGGGTGGGAGAGGGTTTTTTACTGATTAATTAGTAGATAAGAACTGCTTTAGGTGAAGGGAATGACAATACTCAATACATGGAAGGTCAGCTCAACTGGACTGGACTGGACCAAAAGCAAAGAAGTTTCCGGGATAAACTGAATACTTCAAAGGTCAGCAGAGCAAGGGCGGGGGTTTGGGGACTATGGCTTAAGGGGACTTCTAAGTCAATTGGCAAAATAATTCTATTATGAAAACATTCTGCATCCCACTTTGAAATGTGGTGTCTGGGGTCTTAAATGCTAACAAGCGGCCATCTAAGATGCATCAATTGGTCTCAACCCCCCTGGATCAAAGGAGAATGAAGAACACCAAGGTCACACGATAACTAAGAGCCCAAGAGACAGAAAGGGCCACATGAACTAGAGACTTACATCATCCTGAGACCAGAAGAACTAGATGGTTCCCAGCTACAACAGATGACTGCCCTGGCAGGGAGCACAACAGAGAACCCCTGAGGGAGCAGGAGATCAGTGGGATGCAGACCCCAAATTCTCACAAAAAGACCATACTTAATGGTCTAACTGAGACTAGAGGAATCCCGGCAGTCACGGTCCCCAAACCTTCTGTTGGCCCAGGACAGGAACCATTCCCGAAGACAACTCAGCAGACGTGAAAGGGACTGGACAGTGGGTAGGAGAGAGATGCTGATGAAGAGTGAGCTAATTATATCAGGTGGACACTTGAGACTGTGTTGGCATCTCCTGTCTGGAGGGGGGGTGGGAGGATAGAGAGAGTTGGAAGCTGGCAAAATTGTCATGAAAGGAGAGACTGGAAGGGCTGACTCATTAGGGGGAGAGGAAGTGGGAGAACGGAGTAAGGTGTATATAAACTTATATGTGACCGTCTGACTTGATTTGTAAACGTTCACTTGAAGCTCAATAAAAGTTAATAAAAAAAAAAAAGACAAAGAAGAGCATTATATAAGGATTAAAGGGACAATTCACCTGAAGACATAAACATAATAACTAAGTGCCCAATGACAGGGCTCCAAAATACATAAAACAAACTCTAACAGCACTGAAAAGAGAAATTGACAGTTCCATAATAATAGCAGGAGACTTCAACACACTACTCTTGGTAAAGGACAGTACATGTAGAAAGAAACTCAACAAAGATACAGAAGCTCTAAAGGACACATCAACCAACTTGACCTCAGAGACATATATAGAGCACTCCACCCAACAGCAGCAAAGTATGCGTTCTTTTCCAACGCACATGGAACGTTCTCCAGAATAGACCACACCATAGGCCACAAACAACCCTCAACAAAATCCAAAACACTGAGATAATAAAAAGTATCTTCTCTGATTACAATGTCATCAAAGAGAAATTAATAACAGGAAAAGGAGGGAAAAAAAATCAAACACATGGAAACTGAATAACACCCTGCTTAAAAACCGCTGGGTAATAGAAGAAATCAAAGATGGACTAAAAAAATTCCTAGAATCAAACGAGAATGAAAACACGTCATACCAAAACCTTTGGGGCACAGCAAAGGCAGTGCTCAGAGATCAATTTATACATCAAAAAAGAAGAAAGGGACAAAATCAAAACATTAGCTACACAGCTCAAACGAATGAAAAGAGAACAGAAAAGAAGCCCACACACACTTGAAGAAGGAAATAAGACCAGAGCAGAAACATAGAAAAACAATAGAAAGGATCAACAAAACCAAAAGTTGTTCTTTGAAAGGATCAATAAAATCAACAAACCATTAGCCAAACTGACAAAGAAAAATGGTAGAGGGAGCAAACAACCCAAATAAGAAATGAAATGGGGGCCATTACAACAGACCCAACTGAAATAAAAAGAATCATAACAGAGTACTATGAAAAACTATACTCCAACAAATTTGAAAACCTAGACAAAATGGACGAGCTTCTAGAAACACACTACCTACCCAAACTAGCACAAACTGAAGTTGAAAATCTGAACGGACCCATAATAAGAGAACAGATTAAAAAGGTAATTAAAAATAAATAAATAAAACCTCTCAGCAACAAATAAAGCCCTTACCCAGGTGGCTTCACTGGAGAATTCTACCAAACATTCAGGGAAGACCTTACACCAGTACTACTCAAACTATTTTAGAACGTAGAAATGGAAGGGATAATTATTAATTCCGTCTATGAAGCCAGCATAACCCTGTTACCAAAAGCAGGCAAAGACACTACAACAACAACAAAAAAAATTACAGACCAATATCTCTCACGAATATAGATGTGAAAGTTCTCAACAAAATTCTAGCCAATAGAATTCAGCATCATATCTAAAAAATAATACACCATGGCCAAGTGGAATTCATACCAGATATGCAAGGATGGTCCAATATTAGAAAATCAATCAACGTAATCCACCACACAAACAAAGCAAAAGAAAAGGATCATATGATCATCTCAAGCGATGCAGAAAGGGCATTCATAAAGTTCAACACTCGTTCCTGATAAAAACTCTCAATAAAATAGGTATAGAAGGGAAATTCCTCAACATAATAAAGAGCATCTATACAAAACCAGTAGCAGTCAAGAAATCAAAGGATACATTGCATTGGGTAAATCTGCTGCAAAGGACCTCTTTAAAGTGTTGAAAAGCAAAGATGTCACCTTGAAGACTAAGGTGCGCCTGACCCAAGCCATGGTATTTTCAATGGCATCATATGCATGTGAAAACTGGACAGTGAATAAGGAAGACCGAAGAAGAATTGACACCTTTGAATTGTGGTGTTGGCGAAGAATATTGAATATACCAAGGACTGCCAAAAGAACAAACAAATCTGTCTTGGAAGAAGTGCAACCAGAACGCTCCTTAAAAGCAAGGATGGCAAGACTGCATCTTACATACTTTGGACTTGTTGTCAGGAGGGATCAGTCCCTGGTGCAGGACATCATGCTTGGCAAAGTACAGGGTCAGCGTAAAAGAGGAAGACCCTCAACAAGGTGGATTGACATGGTGGCTACAATGAGCTCAAGCATATCAACAATTGTAAGGATGATACAGGACTGGGCAGTGTTTCTTTCTGTTGTGCATAGGGTCTCTATGAGTTGGAACCAACTCGACGGCACCTAACAATACAAAACCAGGAGGCCTGGTGGTGCAGTGGTTAAGAGCTTGGCTGCTAACCAAAAGGTCAATAGTTCAAATCCACCAGCTGTTCCTTGGAAACCCTGTGGGCAGTTCTACCCGTCCTATAGGGCTGCTATGAGTTGGAATTGACATGACGGCATTTAACAACAACATACAAAACCAACAGCCAACATCATTCTTTTTTCCTTTTATTATTGTGCTTTAAATGAAAGTTTACAGTTCAAGTCAGTTTCTCATACAAAAACTTATACGTACATTGTTACTTTACCCTAGTTTCTCTCCCTATAATGTGACAGCAGACTCCTTCTCTCCAAACTGTATTTCCCCTGTCCCCTCAACCAGCTCCTGTTCCCCTCTGCCTTCTCATCTCACCTCTGGACAGGAGCTGCCCACATAGGCTCATGTGTCTACTTGAGCTAAGAAGCACACAATTCCCCGGTATCATTTTATGTCTTCGAGTCCAGTCTAATCTTTGTCTGAAGAGTTGGCTTTGGGAATGATTTTAGTTTTGGGTTAAGAGAGTCTGGGGGACATGTCCTCTGGGGTCCCTCGAGTCTCAGTCAGACCATTAAGTCAGGTCTTTTCACTAACATTTGAGTTCTGCATCCCACTTTTCTCGTGCTCCATCAGGGGTTCTCTGTTGTGTTCCCTGTCAGGGCAGTCATTGGTGGTAGCCAAGTCCCTTCTAGTTCTTCCAGTCTCGGGCTGATGGAGTCTCTGCTTTATGCATCCCTTTCTGTCTCTTGGGCTCATGTTTTTCTTGTGTCTTTGGTGTTCTTCATTCTTCTTTGCTCCAGGTGGATTGAGACCAATTGATGCATCTTAGATGGCTGCTTGCTAGCTTTTAAGACTCCAGATGCCACTCACCAAAGTGAGATGCAGAATTTTTTTTAATACACTTTGTTATGGCAATTGACCTAGATGTCCACCGAAACCATGGTTCCCAGACCCCCGCCCCTACTACTCTGTCCCTTGAACTGTTTGGTTGTAATCAGGAAACTTTTTAGCTTTTGGTTTAGTCCAGTTGTGCTGACTTCCCCTGTATTGTGTGTTGTCCTTCCTTTCACCTAAGACAATTTTTGTCTACTATCCTTCTCCCTCCCTCCCCACCCTTATAACCCTCAAAGAATGTTTTCTTCTGTGTTTAAACCTTTTCTTGAGTTCTTATAATAGTGGTCTCATACAATATTGGTCCTTTTGTGACTAATTTCACCAAACATAATGTCTTCCAGATTCATCCATGTTATGAGATGTTTCATGGCTTCATCCTTGTTCTTTATCATTGTGTAGTATTCCATTGTGTGACTGTACCATAGTTTAGTTTGTTTATCCATTTGTCCGTTGATGGGCACCTTGGTTGTTTCCATCTTTTTGCTATTGTAAACAGTGCTGCAATGAGCATGGGTGTGTATATATATATATATATTCGTGTGAAGGCTATTTCTCTAGGATATACTCCAAGGAGTGAGATTTTGCTGGATCGTATAGTAGTTCTATTTCCAGCTTCTTAAGGAACCACCAAATCGATTTCCAAAGTGGTTGTGCCATTTTACATTCCCACCAGCAGTGTATAAGTGTGCCAATCTCTCCACAACCTCTCCAACATTTATTATTTTGTGTTTTTTGGATTAATGCTTTTTTTTTTTTTTTTTAGCCTTTGTTGGGGTGAGATGTTATCTCATTGTAGTTTTGACTTGCATTTCTCTAATGTCTAACAATCGTGAGCATTTCCTCCTGTACCTGTTATCTGCATGAGTGTCTTCTTTGGTAAAGTGTCTGTTCATATCCTTTGCCCATTTTTTAACTGGGTTATTTGTCTTTCTCTTGTTGAGGTTTTGCAGTATCTTGTAGATTTTACAGATTAGATGCTAATTGGATATGTCATAGCTAAAATTTCTTTCCCAGTCTGTAGGTTGTCTTTTTACTCTTTTGAAGTCTTTGGATGAGCATGAGTGTTTGATTTTTAGGAACTCCGTTATTTAGTTTCTAGTTGTTTGTGCATCGTTAGTAATGTTTTGTATTCTGTTTATGCCATGGATTAGGGCTCCTAGCATTGTCCCTATTTTTTCTTCCATGATCTTCATCATTTTAGATTTAGGTCTTTGATCCATTTTTGGTTAGTTTTTGTGCATGGTGTGAGGTATGGGTTTTGTTTCATTTTGTTACAGTTGGATATCCAGTTATGCCAGCACCATTTGTTAGAGACTGTCTTTTCCCCAATTAATGGACTTTGTCAAATATCAGCTGCTCATAAATGGATGAATTTACATCTGGATTTTCAATTCTGTTCTATTGGTCTCTGTATCTGTTGTTAAACCAGTACCAGGCTGTTTTGGCTGCCGTGATGGTATAATAGGTTCTAAAATCAGGTAGTGTGAGGCCTCCCATTTTGTTCTTTTTTAGTAATACTTCACTTATCTGCGCCCTCTTCCCTTTCCATATGAAGTTGGTGATTTGTTTCTCCGTCTCATTAAAAAAATGCCATTTAATCTGGAATGGAATTGCATTGCATCTGTAGATAGCTTTTGGTGGAACTGACATTTTCACAATATTGAGTCTTCCTGTCCATGAGCAAGGTATGTTTTTCCACTTACATAGGTCTCTTTTGGCTTCTTGCTGTACTGTCTTGTAGTTTTCTTTGTATAGGTCTTTTATTTCTCCGGTTAGACTTATTCCTAAGTATTTTATCTTCTTGGGGGCTATTGTAAATGGTATTGATTTGGTGATTTCCTCTTCGAAGTTCTCTTTGTTGGCACAGAGGAATCCAACTGATTCTTGTATGTTTATCTTGTATCCTGACACTTCGCTGAAATCTTCTATTAGTTCCAATAGTTTTCTTGTGGATTCTTCGGGACTTTCTGTGTATAAGATCATATCATCTGCAAATAGAGATACTTTTACTTCTTCCTTACCAACTCAGATGCCCTTTATTTCTTTTTCTAGCCTAATTGCTCTGGCTAGGACCTCCAGCACAGTGCTGAATAAGAGGGGTGATAATGGGCATCCTGGCCTGGTTCCCGTTCTCAAGGGGAATGCTTTCAGACTCTTTCCATTTAGGATGATGTTGGCTGTTGGCTTTGTATAAATGCCCTTTATTATGTTGAGAAATTTCCTGTCTATTCCTATTTTGCTGAGAGTTTTTACCAAAAATGGGTATTGGACTTTGTCAAATGCCTTTTCTGCATCAATTGATAAGATCATATGGTTCTAGATTTTTGTCTTATTTGTGTGATGGATTACATTGATTGTTTTTCTAATGTTAAACCATCTCTGCATAACTGGTATGAATCTCAATTGGTCATGGTGAATTATTTTTTTGATATGTTGTTGAATTTTATTGGCTAGAATTTTGTTGAGGATTTTTACATCTAAGTTCATGAGGGATAGGTCTGTAATTTTCTTTTTTTGTGGTGTCTTTGCCTGGTTTTGGTATAGGGTTATTCTGGCTTCACAGAATAAGTTTTAGAGTGTTCCTTTCTTTTCTATGCTCTGAAATACCTTTAGTAGTGGTGGTGTTAACTCTTCTCTGAAAGTTTGGATTCTCCGGTGAAGCCATCAGGGCCAGGGCTTTTTTGTTGTTGCTGTTGTTGTTGGGAGTTTTTAAATTACTTTTTCAATGTCTGTCAGTTTGTCATACTGTGGGGGCTTGTGTGTTGCTGTGATGCTGGAAGCTATGCCACTGGTATTCAGATACCAACAGGGTCACCCATGGAGGACAGGTTTCAACTGAGCTTCCAGACTAAGACAGACTAGGAAGAAGGACCCAGCAGTCTACTTCTGAAAAGCATTAGCCAGTGAAAATCTTATGAATAGCAGCGGAACATTGTCTGATACAGTGCTGGAAGATGAGCCCCCCAGGTTGGAAGACACTCAAACGATGACTGGGGAAGAGCTGCCTCCTCAAAGTAGAGTCGACCTTAATGATGTGGATGAAGTAAAGCTTTTGGGACCTTCATTTGCTGATGTGGCACGACTCAAAGTGAGAAGAAACAGCTGCAAACATCCATTAATAATCAGAGCCTGGAATGTATGAAGTATGAACCTAGGAAAATTGGAAATCATCAAAAATGAAATGGAACGCATAAACATCAAAATCCTAGGCATTAGTGAGCTGAAATAGACAGGTATTGGCCATTTTGAATCGGACAATCATTTAGTTTACTATGCTGGGAAAGACAACTTGAAGAGGAATGGTGTTGCATTCATCGTCAAAAAGAACGTTTCAAGATCTATCCTGCAGTACAACGCTGTCAGTGATAGGATAATATCCATACGCCTACAAGGAAGACCAGTTAATACGACTATTATTCAAATTTACCCACCAACCACTAGGGCCAAAGATGAAGAAACAGAAGATTTTTATCAGCTGCTGCAGTCTGAAATTGATCAAACATGCAATCAATATGCATTCATAATTACTGGCAATTGGAATGCAAAAGTTGGAAACAAAGAAGAAAGATCAGTTCCAGAGATTGAATGATAGAATTTTGCAAGACCAACGACTTCTTCATTGCAAATACCTTCTTTCACCAACATAAATGGCGACTATAACATGGACCTCGCCAGATGGAACACACAGAAATCAAATTGACTACATCTGTGGAAAGAGACGATGGAAAAACTCAATATCACTCAGAACAAGGCCAGGGGCCGACTGTGGAACAGACCATGAATTGCTCATATGCAAGTTGAAGCTGAAACTGAAGAAAATCAGAGCAAGTCCATGAGAGCCAAAATATGACCTTGAGTATATCCCACCTGAATTTAGAGACCATCTCAAGAATAGATTTGACGCATTGAACACTAGTGACTGAAGACCAGACGAGTTGTGGAATGACATCAAGGACATCATCCATGAAGGAAGCAAGAGGTCACTGAAAAGACAGGAAAGAAAGAAAAGACCAACATGGATGTCAGAGGAGACTCTGAAACTAAAGCAAAAGGAAGAATTGATGAAGTAAAAGAACTGAACAGAAGATTTCAAAGGGCGTCTCGAGAAGACAAAGTAAAGTATTAGGATGACATGTGCAAAGAGCTGGAGATAGAAAACCAAAAGGGAAGAACACGCTTGGCGATTCTCAAGCTGAAAGAACTGAAGAAAAAATTCAAACCTCGAGTTGCAATAGTGAAGGATTCCATGGGGAAATATTAAACGATGCAGGAAACGTCAAAAGAAGATGGAAGGAATTAAAAAAAAATTAAACGATGCAGGAAGCATCAAAAGAAGATGGAAGGAATACACAGAGTCATTATGCCAAAAAAGAATTAGTCGATGTTCAACATTTTGAAGAGGTGGCATATGATCAGGAACCAATGGTACTGAAGGAAGAAGTCCAAGCTGCTCTGAAAAAAACAAAAAACAAGGATCCAGGAATTGATGGAATATCAATTGAGATGTTTCAACAAACAGATGCATCGCTGGAGGTGCTCACTCGTCTATGCCAAGAAATATGGAAGACAGCTTCCAGGCCAACTGGCTGGAAGAGATCCATATTTATGCCTATTCCCAAGAAAGGTGATCCAACCGAATGTGGAAATTATAGAACAATATCATTAATATCACACACAAGCAAAATTTTGCTGAAGATCATTCAAAAATGGCTGCAGCAGTATATTGACAGGGAACTGCCAGAAATTCAGGCCGGTTTCAGAAGAGGATGTGGAACTAGGGATATCATTGCTGATGTCAGATGGATCCTGGCTGAAAGCAGAGAATACCAGAAGGATGTTTACCTGTGTTTTATTGACAATGCAAAGGCATTCGACTGTGTGGATCATAACAAACTATGGATAACACTGCGAAGAATGGGAATTTCAGAATTTCATTGTGCTCATGAGGAACCTTTACAAAGATCAAGAGGCAGTTGTTCAGACAGAACAAGGGGATACTGATTGGTTTAAAGTCAGGAAAGGTGTCCGTCAGGGTTGTATTCTTTCACCATACCTATTTAATCTGTATGCTGAGCAAATAATATGAGAGGCTGGACTATATGAAGAAGAACGGGGCATCAGGATTGGAGGAAGACTCATTAACAACCTGCATTATGCAGATGACACAACCTTGCTTGCTGAAAGTGAAGAGGACTTGAAGCACTTACTAATGAAGATCAAAGACCACAGCCTTCAGTATGGATTGCACCTCAACATAAAGAAATCAAAAATCCTCACACCTGGACCAATGAGCAACATCATGATAGATGGAGAAAAGACTGAAGTTGTGAAGGATTTCATTTTACTTGGATCCACAATCAACAGCCATGGAAGCAGCAGTCAAGAAATCAAAAGATGCATTGCATTGGGCAAATCTGCTGCAAAGGACCTCTTCAAAGTGTTGAAGAGCAAAGATGTCACCCTGAAGACTAAGGTGCACCTGACCCAAGCCATGGTATTTTCAATCGCATCATATGCATGTGAAAGCTGGACAATGAATAAGGAAGACCGAAGAAGAGTTGACACCTTTGAATTTTGGTGTTGGTGAAGAATATCGAATATACCATGGACTGCCAAAAGAATGAACAAATCTGTCTTGGAAGAAGTGTAGCCAGAATGCTCCTTAGAGGCAAGGATGGTGAGGCTGTCTTACATACTTTGGACATGTTGTCAGGAGGGATGAGTCCCTGGAGAAGGACATCATGCTTGGCAGAATACAGGGTCAGCGGAAAAGAGGAAGACCCTCAACGAGGTGGATTGACACAGTGGCTGCAACAACGAGCTCAAGCATAACAACGATTGTAAGAATGACGCAGGACCGGGCAGTGTTTCGTTCTGTTGTGCATACGGTTGCTATGAGTCGGAACCAACTCGACGGCACCTAACAACAACAACGATCTGTTTTTGTTAGTATAGGTAGTGTGTTTCTTGAAATGTGTCCATCTCCTCTAGGTTTTCAAATTTGTTAGAGTACAATTTTCCATAATATTGTGTTATGATTCTTTCAATTTCAGTTAGGTTTGTTACGATATCGCCCATCTCATTTCTTATTTGGGTTATTTGCTTCCTCTCCTGTTTTTCTTTTGTCAGTTTGGCCAGTGGTTTACTGATTTTGTTGATCTTTTTAAAGAACCAGCTTTTAGTCTTGTTAACTCTTTCTGTTATTTTTCTATTCTCTATTTCATTTAATTCTGCTCTAATTTTTATTATTTGCTTTCTTCTGGTGCCCGAAAGCTTCTTTTGCTTCTCTCTTTCTATTTGTTTTAGTTTTAGGGTTAATTCTTTGATTCTGGCCCTTTCTTCTTTTTGTATGTATGCTTTTATTGCTATAAATTGACCTCTGAACACTGCTTTTGCTGTGTTCCAAAGATTCTGATAAAAGGAAGTGTTTTCATTCTCATTTGATTCTGTGAATTTCTTCATTCCTTCCTTAATGTCTTCTATAACCTGGTAGTTTTTGACCAAGGTGTTGTTCAGTTTCCATGTGTTTGATTTTTTTTCCTTGCTCTTTCTGTTATTGATTTCTACTTTTATGGCTATATAGTCAGAAAAGGTGCTTTGTAATATTTCGGTGTTTTGGATTCTGTTAAGGCTTGCTTTATGGCCTAATATGTGGTCTATTCTGGAGAATGTTCCATGTGCACTAGAAAAGAAAGTATACTTGGCTGCTGTTGGGTGGACTGTTCTGTGTATGTCTATGAGGTCAAGTTGGTTGATTGTGACATTAGGTCTTCCGAATCTTTATTGAGCTCGTTTCTGAATGTTCTGTCCTTCACCAACAGTGGTGTGTCGAAGTCTCCTATTATTATTGTGGAGCTGTCTATTGCTCTTTTCAGTGCTGTTAGAGTCTGTTTTATGTATTTTGGAGCCCTGTCATTGGGTGCATAATATTTATTATGATTATATCCTCCTGGTGTACTGACCCTTTAATCATCATGTAGTGTCCTTTCTTATTCTTTGTGGTGGATTTTACTTTAAAGTTTATTTTGTCAGAAATTAATATTGCCACTCCTGCTCTTTTTTTATCGTTGCTTCCTTGATACATATTTTTTCCATCCTTTGAGTTTTAGTTTGTTTGTGTCTTTAAGTCTAAGGTGTGTCTCTTGTAGGTAGCATATAGATGGATCGTGTTTTTTTATTCATTCTGCTGCTCTCTATTGGTGCTACTACATTTACATTCATTGTAATTTTTTTTTTTTATCAGTTTAGTGCTGTCATTTTGACGTCTTTTTTTGTGTGCATTGTTGACACCTTTTTTTTCCACTTAGTTTTCTGGGCTCAGTCCTTTTTCTTTACATATTTTCTTTTCCTCTTTTTCATTGTTGTTGCTTTTGTATTTGCTGAGTCTTTATGTTTTCTTGTTTTTTTATTTTGATGTGTATGCTTGTTAGTTTCCTTTGTGATTACCTTAATATTTACCCCTATTTTAATAAGTTTAAACCAATCTTTTATTTCTTTATATTGCCTGGACTTCCTCTCCATATGAAAAATCTATGACTACATTTTGTAGTCCCTCTTTTTTGGTTTCATGTTGTCATCTTTTACATAATGACATCTCTGTTTCCCTGTTTTGAGTATTTTAGCTTTGATTTATTTTTGTGACTTCCCTATCTGGGTTGATTTCTGGTTGCTCTGTTCTGTGTTCTAGTCTTGGGCTGTTATCTGTTGTTTTTGATTTTCTAACCAGAGGACTCTCTTTAGTATTTCTTGTGGTTTTGATTTGGTTTCCACAATTTTCCTAAACTTCTCTTTATCTGGAAATGTTCTAATTTCACCTTCATATTTGAGAGTGTTTTGCTGGATTATATAATTCTTGGTTGGCAATTTTTTTCCTTCAAGGCTTTATATATGTCATCCCATTGCCTTCTTGCCTGTGTGGTTTTTGATGAGTAGTCCGAGCTTAGTCGTATTGACTCTCCTTAGTAGGTGACTTTTCGTTTATCCTTAGCTGTTCTAATAATTCTCTCTTTATCTTTGGTTTTGGCAAGTTTGATTGTATTATGTCTTGGTAACTTTCTTTTGAGATCTACTTTATGTGGGGTTCGATGAGCATCTTGGATAGATATCTTCTCATCTTTCACGATACCAAGGATGTTTTCTGCAAACAAATCTTCGAAAGTTCTCTCTGTATTTTCTGTCACCTCCCCCCCCCCCCCCCCACCGCTCGGGTACTCCAATCACTCGTAGGTTATTCCTCTTGATAGAGTCCCACATAATTCTTAGGGTTTCCTCGTTTTTTTTTTTTAATTCTTTTATCGGACTTTTCCTCAAATACGTTGGTGTTAAATACTTTATCTCCAATCTCACTGATTCTGACTTCGATTGCCTCCATTCTGCTCCTATGACTTTCTATTGAGTTGTCTAATTCTGAAATTTTATTATTAACCTGGATTTCTGTTTGCTGTCTCTCTATGGATTCTTTCAGCCTATTAAATTTGTCATTATCCTCTTCTTTAATCTTCTCAAATTCATCTAATGCTTTGTCTGTGTGTTCCTCGGCTTCTTCTGCATTTTGCCTGATCTCCTTCCTGATTTCTTGAAGAGTTCTGTATATTACACTTTTGTATTCTACCTATGGTAATTCCATGAAATTCTCTTCATCTGGAAGATTTCTTGATGCTTTGTTTTGGGAACTTGCTGAAGCCATCATGGTATGCCTCTTTATGTAATTTGATATTGACCCTTGTCTCCGAGCCATGAATAAATTATTGTATTTATTTATTTTATGTTTGCTCACTGTGTTCTAGCTTCTTGTTTTGTTTTGTTTTGCTATGCTACCCAAATAGGCTGCTTGAGTGATCTAGTTTGATTATTGGTACCTTTGAAGCTCTAATGTCTTGTCACCAAGTGGTTAGAGCTGTTACTAGGTATATGAGCCCAGTAGTCTGTTTACTTTTCTTGTATGGATTCAGCTCAGGTGTTCAGATAGTCACCAAGTGTGTGATGCAGGCTGTCACCTACAGTCTTGGATGAACAGGGGTGATTCGTGTAGGCACAGGTATCTGGCTGCAGTAGGGGGTCATGCACTGAGCTAGGCAGGGGGTGACAACTGCCCCTGAGTGTCTCTAAGGAAAGCATGTCCCTGTTCCCTAGAGCATGTAGGTGGGTGGGTTTTGCAGCCACACGATGGGGCACCCAATGCTGTTGGTTGTAAGGACTGGGAGGCACCACTTATCCTTAGATCTCTCTTGCGAGTGGCATGGGTGGAGCCACCAGTCCTCACTCCCTGATGTGGGTAGGTGAAGACCCTGCATAATAGGCAGAGTGGTGTCAAACATCACAAAACTGCCTCTCCACCATATAGCAAAGAGTTGAAGTTAGACTTCAGGTATATACCCTGTTGTTCTGTGCTAATGAGGGCCTATGCTGCTGAAATGAGCCCACACAGGTCTATGCAGGGGTGAAGGCATTCAAAGTCCATGGACCCTTATGCCTGTGCCTAGGCAACGGATCTGTTTCTACCCTGAGTTCCTGGCTTAAGGGAGCTGGCAAATTATTTTTTCCCTGTTTGTTAATTTGTTCTTTTTCCAAGGCTAAGAGAATGGCTCAGGGCACATGACAGGTCCTACTTCCAACCCAGGGAAAGTGGCTATCACTGAAGGTGGCTTGGGACCCAGTGCAGAGCAGGGAGGGGTCAGGTAAATGGGAGAGTTTTTTCCCAAAGGGGTGTTTTTTGATCCACACGGTAGAGTAGACGTGTATACTTATCTTTCACCAATTGAGCACCACTTTTCACTGGTTCTGGAGGCGTGAGTAGGCTCTCCACCTCTCAGTCTCTCCCAATATGGAAAACGCATCTTGAACGCTGCTGCTTGCCTCACCGTGTTCGTGCCGGTGGAGCCAGCCTGCGGGGTGCCAGTTCCTGCTGGGTCAGATCTGACCACTCCTCGCTGCTTCTGAGCTGTCTCTCTCTCCCCCTGCCACTCGTCAACTCCTCGACTTTTTCTTTGATGTTCGGGGCTCCTAGATTGTTATGTACAATTGGTTCACTTGTTTTTTCAGGTCTTTGTTGTAAAAGGGACCACAAGAAGCATCTGACTACTCCGCCATCTTGGCCCCAACTCCCTAACGTCATTCTTAATGGAGAGAGGCTGAAAACATTCCCCTTGAGGACAGGAACAAGACAAGGATGCCCTTTATCACCACTTCTTTTTGACAACGTGGTGGGAGTCCTAGCTAGAGCAGTAAAGCAGGAAAAAGAAATAAAGGACATCCAAATTGGTAAGGAAGACGTAAAACTGTCCCTATTTTGGATGATATGATACTATAAAAAAAAGACTCCATGAGAAAACTACTGGAATTAATTGAAAGATTAAGCACAGTAGCAGGATATAAACATACAAAATCAGTTGGATTCGTATACACCAATAAAGAGAACTATGAAAAGGAAATCAGGAAAACAATACAACTTATAATAAAAAAAAATAGCCCCTAAGAAAATAAAATACTTAGGAATAAATATAACCAGGAATGTAAAAAACCAAAAGAGACCTACATAAATAGAAAAACATGCTCATGGATAGGTAGACTCAACACTGTGAAAATGTCAATTCTACCCAAAACTAAAAACCAAGCCCATGCCATCAATTCAATTCTGACTCATAGTGACCCTATAGGACAGAGTAGAACTGCCCCATAGAGTTTCCAAGAAGTGCCTGGTGTATTCAAACTGCAGACCTTTTGGTTAGCAGCCGTAAAACTTAACCACTACGCCACCAGGGTTTCCATCTACCCAAAGCAATCTCAATCCAAATACCAACAACATTCTTTAAAGAGACGGAAAAACTTATCATTAACTTCATATGGAAAGGGAACGGGCCCTAGATAAGTAAAGCACTGTTGAAGAAGAAAGTAGGAGGACTGGCACTACCTGACCTCAGAACCTACTATACAGCTACAGTAGTCAAAACAGCCTGGTACTGGTACAACAAAAGACACATTGACCAATGCAACAGAATTGAGAATCCAGATGTCAGTCCATTCACCTACAGCCACCTGATCTTTGATAAAGGCCCAAAATCCATCAAATGGGGAAAAGTCAGTCATTTAAACAGATGGTACTGGCAAAACTGGATGTTCATCTGCAAAAAAATGAAACAGGACCCATACCTCACACCATACACAAAAACTAATTCAAAATAATCAGAGACCTAAATGTAAAACCCAAAACTATAAAGAAGAAAAAATAGGGTCTACTCTAGAGGCCCTAATATATAGCATTAACAGGATACAAACCATAACTAACAATACACAAACACCAGAATATAAGCTAGATAACTGGAATCTTCTAACGATTCTAAAGATTAAACACTTTACGTTCATCAAGAGACTTCACCAAGAGAGTACAAAGAGAACCTACAGGCTGGGAAAAGCATTTTGGTTGTAACAAATCCGACAAGATCTAATGTCTAAAATTTACAGAAAAATCCAATACCTCTATGACAAATAATCTAATTTTTAAAAATGGACAAAGGATATGAACAGACACTTCACTAAAGAAGACATTCAAGCAGCTAAAAAATACATCAGGAAATGCTGGCAATCACTAGCCATGAGAGAAAGGCAAATCAAAACCACGAGATACCCTCTCACCCCGACATTACCAGCATGAATCAAAAAAACAAAAAATAAGAAATGCTGGAGAGGCTGTGGGGAGATTGGAACCAGCAGATATGCACTGCTGGTGGGAATGCAAAATGGCACAACCATTTTGGAAAACAATATGGTGCTTCCTTAAAAAGCTAGAAATAGAAATACCATATGATCCAGCAATCCCACTCCTAGGACTATATACTGGAGAATTAAGGGCTGTCACATGAATAGACACATGAACAGCCACGTTCATTGCAGCATTGTTCACAATAGCAGAAAAATGGAAACAACCTAGATGCCCATCAACAGATGAATGGATAAACAAACTATACACACAATGGAGTACTATGCAATGATAAAGAATAATGATGAACCTGTGAAGCATCTCACAACATGGATAAATCTGGAGGGCATTATGCTGAGTGAAGTAAGTCAATCACAAAAGGACAAATATTGTATGAGAGCACTACTATAAAAATTCATGAAAAGGTTTACACACAAAAAGAAACAGTCTTTGATTGTTACGAGGGAGGGGAGAGGTGGGAAGGGAAAACACTGAATAGACAATAGATAAGTGGTAACTTGGGTGAAGGGTAAGACAGTACACAATACTGGGGAAGCCACCACAATTTGCACAAGGCAAGGTCATGGAAGCTCCACAGACACATCCAAATTCCCTGAGGAACCAAACTACTAGGCTGAGGACTGTGGGGACCATGGTCTCTGGGAACATCTAGCTCAACTGGCATAACATAGTTTATAAAGAAGATGTTCTACGTTCTACTTTGGTGAGTAGCGTCCGGGTTCTTAGAAGCTTGTGAGGGTCCATCTAAGATACTCCCCTGGTCTTACCCCATCTGGAACAAGGGAGAAGGAAGAAAATCAAAGACACAAGGGAAGATTACTCCAAAGGACTAATGGACCACAACTACCATGGCCTCCACCAGAGGCCAATACAACTAGATGGTGCCTGGCTACTACCACTGACTGCTCTGACAGGGATCACAATAGAGGGTCCTGGACAGAGCTGGAGAAAAATGTAGAACACACACACACACACACACACACACACGCACACACAAAAGACCAGACTTACCAGTCTGACACAGACTGGAGAAACCCTGAGAGTGTGGCCCCCAGATACCCTTATAGCTCAGTAATAAAGTCACTCCTGAGGTTCACCCTTCAGCGAAAGATTAGACAGGCCCATAAAACTAAATGAGGCTGAATAGGTACATCAGCCCAAGGGCAAGTACGAGAAGGTAGGAGGGAAGAGGAAAGCTGGCAATGGGGAACCCAAGGGCAAGAAAGGGGAGAGTGTTGACATGTCACGGGGTTGGCAACCAATGTCACAAACCAATGTGTGTATTAATTGTTTAATGAGAAACTAGTTTGCTCTGTGTGATGGTTAAGATTGTGTGTCAACTTGGCTGGGCCATGATTCTCAGTATTTTTATGTGATCCCCCCCATGATGGGATCTGCTGTGAGTAGCCAATGAATTGAAAGGGAGTTTCCTTGGGCTTGTGGCCTGCAACTGAATATAAATGGATGTTCTGACCTTTGCCTCCTCTGGATCCTGTAGCTGCCTCCTGTTCATCTGACCTCTTGTTCTTGAGACTTGAGCTAGCAGTTTACCTACCAATCTTAGGATTTGTCAATCTTCACAGCCTGTGAGCAAGACCCTGCCCTCCAACCTGCTGATTTTGGGTCCGCCAGCTCCTGCAGCCATGTGAATCAGGAGAAGCCTTGAGGTCTTGCCTGCCTGTCTTGGTCATCTAGTACTCCTACAATAGAAATACTACAAGTGGATGGCTTTAACAAAGAGAAGTTTATTCTCTCATAGTCCAGTAGGCTAGAAGTCCAAATTCAGGGTGCTGGCTCCAGGGGAAGGCTTTCTCTTTGTCGGTTCTGGAGGAAGGTCCTTGTCCTCAGTCTTCCCTTGGTCTGGGAGCATCTCAGCACAGGAACCTCAGATCCAAAGGGTGTGCTCTGCTCCCTGCACTGCTTTTTTTTTTTTTTCAGTTTTTATTGTGCTTTAAGTGAAAGTTTACAAATCCAGTCAGTCTCTCATACAAAAATTTATGTACACCTTGCTATGTACTCCTAGTTGCTCCCCCCTATAATGAGAAAGCACACTCCTCCTCTTCACCCTGCATTTCCTGTGTCCATTCAGCCAGCTTCTGTCCCCCTGTGCCTTCTCATCTCCCCTCCAGACAGAAGCTGCCCACATAGCCTCATGTGTCTACTTGAGCCAAGAAGCTCACTCTTCACCAGTATCATTTTCTGTTTTATAGTCTAGTCCAATCTTTGTCTGAAGAGTTGGCTCTGGGAATGGTTCCAGTTTTGGGCTAACAGAAGGTCTGGGGACCATGACCTCCACAGTTCTTCTAGTGTCAGTGAGACCATTAAGTCTGGTCTTTTTACCAGACTTTGAGGTCTGCATCCCACTCTTTTCCTGCTCCATCAGGGATTCTCTGTTGTGTTCCCTATCAGGGCAGTCATCAGTTGTAGCTGGGCACCATCTAGTTCTTCTGGTCTCAGGCTGATGTAGTCTCTGATTTATGTGGCTCCTTCTGTCTCTTGAGCTCATAATTACCTTGTGTCTTTGGTGTGCTTCATTCTTCTTTGCTCCAGGTGGGTTGAGAGCAATTGATGCGTCTTAAATGGCTGCTTGCTAGTGTTTAAGACCCCAGATGCCACTCTCCAAAGTGGGATGCAGAATGTTTTCTTAACAGATTTTATTACTGGCACCGCTTTTTTGGTGGTATGAGGTCCCCCTCTCTCTGCTCACTTCTCTCTTTTGAGATTGAGGCAGCTCGCCTTCCTGTGTTTCTTGTCTCTTCAGCTTGTTATCTGGCTTCTTGGCCTCTCAGCTCCTCAGGCCTTATGCCTGCATCTGCCCTGCTGGGGCAAGTGTTCTAAAGCTCTGTAGCTCCACCAATTGGTGCCTGGAGGCATCACACTTCACTAGTAAACTTCAGCTGGAAGGCACTCATCTCTCTCGCTCTGTGGGTCGGCAAGCCTAGCTCCACTGATAAGTGCCTGGAGGCACCCCACTCTGCTAGGAAGCCTCCTGAGCACAGGCACTCAGCTCCCTCACTCCGTGGGTCAGCTCCATCACTGTCTGGCACTGGTTCTGCTGCTGCCAGTTCTTTGCTACTGGTGGTTCTCTGCTGCTGGCTGCTGGTTCTCTGCTGCTGCCACTCCTCTATTCATTCACTGTTTCAAAACCATTTCCACATTTAGGTATCTGTTAGAGCCACACCCCACTCTCTTGGTGCCAGATTGTCTTAGTCATCTAGTGCCGAAATACCACGAGTGGATGTCTTTAACAAAGAGAAATTTATTTTTTCATGGTAAAGTAGACTAAAAGTCTAAATTCAGGGTGTCAACTCCAGGCGAAGGCTTTTTCTCTGTCAGCCCTCTTATCAATCTTCCCCCAGGACTAGGAGCTTCTCTGCCCAGGGGCCTCAGGTCCAAAGGATGCACTCTGCTCCCAGCACTGCTTTCTTTGTGGTATGTGGTGTGAGCTGCCCTGTCTCTGATTGCTTCCCCTTCCTTTTTATCTCTTGAGAGATAAAAGGTGGTACAAGCCACACCCCAAGGAAACTCCCTGTACCTTGGATGCGACCTGGGTAAGGGTGTTACAATCCCACCCTAATCCTCTTCAACATAAAATTACAATCACAAAATGGAGGACAATCACACAATACTGGGAATCATGGTCTAACCAAGTTGACACATATTTTGGGGGGGACACAATTCAATCCATGACACTGACGACCTTGGAATTCATCAATCTTCATATCCTGTAAACAAAAGCCCTACCCTCTGGCCTGCCGATCTTGGGTTGGCCGGCCCCTCTGGCTGTGTGAATCAGGAAAAGCCTCTATCCTGATCCATGGACTTGGGAAATTCCAGCCGAGTGTGTCATTTCCTTGATATAAATCTCTCTCTATATATATTTATACTCTTCACTAGTTAGAGAACCCAGTCTAAGACACTCTGTAAACCTTCATCTAAAGTACAATAAAAAAAAATTTTTTTAATGCAAATCAAAGAAAAAGAATAGAAAAACGGGCAAAAATTTTGAACAAGTACTTTATTAAGAAGAAATCTGAATAATCAGTAAACATATGAAAAAGCACTCAACCATATTAGTATCAGAGAAATGCAAATTAAAACCACAATGAGATACGAGTACATAACCCACCTGACTGGCAAAATTTTAAGTCTAGCAATAACAAGTGTAGGCAAGGAAATGGAGGAATGAAGCACTTATACAGTGCCAGTGGGTGTATAAATTAATAACTACTTTGGAATACAATTTGGCATTATCTAGTAAAGTTGAAATGGGCTTGATCTGTTCTTCTTTTTGTTAGGTGCCATCTCCTTAGTTCCAACTCATATCGACCCAATGTGCAACAGAACAAAACACTGCCTGGTCCTGCGCCATCTCACAGTCGTTGTTACGCTTGAGGCAGTTGTAGCAGCCACTGTGTCAATCCATCTTATTGAGGGTCTTCCTCTTTTTTGCTGACCCTCTGCTTTACCAAGTATGATGTCCTTCTCCAGGGACTGATCCCTCCTGATAACATGTCCAAAGTATGTGAGACATAGTCTTCACCATCTTTGCTTCTAAGGAGCATTCTGGTAGTACCTCTCCCAAGACAGATTTGTTCATTCTTTTGGCAGTCCATGGTATATTCATGGCCTATGGCCCACTAATTCTATCCAATGATTATACCCTAGGGAGACAGTCCAGCACACATGCAACAGGAGACTTAAACGAGGATGCTCACAGCAGTACTTCTAACAGCAAAACACCAGAAACAAGCCACATGCCAGTCACAGGCGCATGGATTAAAAAAAAAAAAAAGTTCAATTGTAGGTATAATCCATTTAGTTTCATTGCTGTATAGCATTCAGCACTGATGGGATACTATACAGTAGTGAAAATGAATAAATTAAAGCTACATCCAACAAGATGGATGAATTTCTGGAACATAATGTTGAAAAGAAAGAGTTGCCAAATAGTAAAACATATCCATTCATGTTCAAAAACAGGCAAAACAAAACAATTATCTAGGGATGCAAACTAAGGTAGTAAACCTATAAAGAAGAGCAAAGAAAAGATGAACACAGAATTCAGGGTGGTGGTTGTCTTCGAACAGGGAGGAAAAGGGAGAGGACTCAGCAGGGGCACACAGAAATTTATAAAGTATAATTCTTTACCTTAAACCAGGTAATGGATACGTGGGTGTTCATTGTATCCTCTTTTCACCTTACAAATATTTTATAAATATGGCATTCTTTTGTAGCTACTCAATGTATAATGACAATAATTGTTAAGGCGCAGCTTAAAGGAGAAAACCCTACATGATTTTATCAGTAGATGTTGAAAAGGAGCTAAAATTCAGCCACTGTGCTCCAGTCTCTGGGGACTGGTGCCCCCTGGCGGCCAACAAGGGCAGGACTGGCAACCACAGCTCAGAGTCTCCGAGGCCCCAAGTTAAAGAGAAATAGAAGGAAATTCCTTCAACACTTTAAAGGCTATGTACCAACACCAACGGCCAACACCCTGCTCAACCCTGAAATGTGGAAGCCATGTCCATCCACATCAGGAACAAGACCTGGATGATCATTCAACACTGGTTCAAAGGTTCTAGCTAAAGCAAAGGGGCAAGAAAATTAAATAATTTACATTTTGCAATCTGCAAATCTGCAGATTATATGATTGTGTATGAGGCATTGGTAGTCCAGTGGTAGAATTCTTGCCTACCATGCAGGAGACCTGGATTCAACTCCCGCCAATGCAACTTGGGTGCAGCAATTTGTCAGTGGAAGCGTATGTGTATTGGCTACAGTGCTGAATAAGTTTCAGCAGAGCTTCCAGACTAAGACCAACTAGGAAAAAAAGCCTGGCGATCCATCTCCAAAAATCAGCGAATGGAAACACTATGGATCTCAATAGTTCAATCCACCACCATCATGGGGATGGTGCATGACTGGGCAGCGTTCCCTTGTACATGGAGTCACCATCCGTCAGGGGCTGAGTTGATGATAGCTAACAACAAGGATTGTATATCTATTTTTTAAAAAGATTTTTTTAAAAAACTACCAGAGTTCATACGGTAGAAAATAAATCATACTAAAATCATTATCTTTTCTCTATATTAATAATGAGTGAAGAATGGAGATGGAAAAAAAAATCCCATTCACAATAGTGACAAAAACCATAAAACATTAATGAATAAATTTAACCAGAAAGTCCTGGAACCCATATGAAAAAATTATAAAATAGTAGTGGAGGATCTAAAATAAGTCTTCAACAAATGGAAAACCATTCTGTATCATCTGGGGAGACTTAATATCATAAAAATGTCAACCCTCCCAAAACTTACACCTAAATTTAATCTAATTATGATTAAAACCCCAACGGGAGTTTTTTGGACAGGGATGGGGGAGAATCAGTGAAAGTGATTTTAAATTTCACGTGCGAGAATAAATTCTAATAGCCTGGAAAATTATAAAAAATAGTGACAGAGATTGAGCAATTTAGATGCTGGTGACAACCCTGTTGCTGGGTGAAAACGCCAGGTTTTGCTTGGCGTGACTTGTTACAGCCAATAAACAAGAGGCCGAGGTAAGAGATAAGAAAGATGCCTTTACTTCATTGCAGGAGGAAAGGAGCTTTCGGGGCTGTTGCCTCCAAGGCTGTTTGCAGGCTGCTTGGGGAGGTGGGCTTTTACAGAAAGCAGACAAGGAAATGTAAATTAATCATGAATATTCAGGACTGACCTTCACGCAGGTGCTCAGAGCTTGGGGATGACTGCATTTTCTTTAGACAAGGGTTCAATCCCCCGGGGATGGAGGAAGAGGTTGATTTTCTTTCTTTAAGATGTTAAGTCTCCACCCAGAGGCGGGTTGAGGCTGAATTGACTAGAACAGAAGGTAAGACCTGTGGAAACAGCCTTAACAAAAATATATCTGTATGTAAAGGCCACATCCTGGAAGAAATTTTCGGCATGTAGAGAGAGTCTTACCACAGAGCCCATAATCTGCAGAAGCAATCTAGAAATTTTTTTATTCGCTTAGCCTAGCTTAACCACAACTTTGTCTCTCAGGGAAACAGGTGCTGAGCATGCGTGCAAAAGGTAGCCATGTCTGCCAGAAAGCCTTCTCTCAGAAGCCACTGTGATATCCAACCCACTGGTGGGATTCGAACCGGCAGAGTTAGAGAACTGTGCAGGTGCCACATCCCATAATGAGTGATGGCTTTTGCCGCAGACTCCATCTTGGCCGAGGGCTGCCCAAGTCATTTCCATAGCCACACCAATTCCCCGAAAACCCCCGCCTTTTCTCAGAAACTGCATGAATATAGAAAGGCCACTTAATATAACCTGGTACATAAAAGCAGTAACCTCCCTGACTCAAGCAAGTCAGTCTTTTGGAGAGGCTTAGTTGCTTGGCTGACTCCTTTTGCTTGTCTCAAGCAAAATAAAGCTTGCTGAAGATAGTCTTTCGCATGTACTCCTACTTGGGAAAAGACAAGGGTCTTTTTGTCAGATTGGCAACTGGTAACAAGGCCATCTATGGCCCGTTCTGTGGTTGTCTTGTCAAGGACAATCTCAGAAGAAGGTGGAGCCTATTTTGCTCAGTGTAGGAGGATAAGCCAGACTAAGTGTCTCTTAGAAGGGCTGGGCTCTGAGGCTGCCTGTCTCAACCCAAATTTATAGTTTCACTAGTGTCTCACCCCTCACACCAGACTTGCCAGTCCAACTGACTTCAGGATGTCTCCCTGGTGTGGCTAAGGGGCATCTCAAACCCAACGAGGTAAAACTGAATTCTTGATCTCCTGGAACCCCTGCCCTTGTCCCCAGTCTTCCCCCATCTCATAAAATAGCTGCTCCAATCTTCCAGTTGCTCATGCTAAAAATGGTGGGATCATCCTTGACTCTTCTTTCTATTACACTCTGTTACAGACTGAATTATGTCCCCCAAAAATATATGTTGTAAATCTTAACCTCTACGCTTGTGGTTATAATCCCATTTGGGAATGGGTTGTCTTTGTTAATGAGGCAGGATTAGTGTAGGGTGTATTTTTTGTCAATCTCTTTTGAGATATAAAAGAGATCAAACAATTGAGCAGAGGAGGGATGAGGGAAGAGAGATGCCAAGCCACAGGGAGATCACCCAGTAGCAGAAGCTCAGAAGAGACAAGAACCTTCCTTCAGAGCTGACAGAGAGAAAGCCTTCCCCTAGAGCTGGTACCCTGAATTCAGACTTTTGGCCTCCTAAACTGTGAGGAAATAAATTTCTGTTCATTAAAGCCACCTGTCATGGATTGAATTGTGTCCCCCCAAAATATCTGTCAACTTGGCTAGGTCATGATTCCCTTGTATGATTGTCTACCATTTTATCCTCTGATGTGATTTTCCTATATGTTGTAAATCCTATCACTAAGATGTAATAAAGTGGGTTAGCGGAAGTTATACTGATGAGGCCTACAAGATTAGCAGTGTCTTAAGCCAATCTTTTGAGATATAAAAGAGAGAAGTGAGCAGACAGACAGGGGAACCTCATACCACCAAGAAAGCAGTGCTGGGAACAGAGTGCGTCCTTTGGACCTAAGGTTCCTGTGCCAAGATGCTCCCAGACCAAGGGAAGACTGATGACAAGGACCTTCCTTCAGAGCCAACAGAGAAAGAAAGCCTTCCCCTGGAGCTGGTACCCTGAATTCAACTTCTAGCCTACTGGACTGTAAGAGAATGAATTTCTCCTTGTTAAAGCCATCCACTTGTGGTATTTCTGTTATAGCAGCACTAGATGACTAAGACACCACTCGTTTGTGGTACTGCTATTAAAACAGCAGTAGATAACTAAGACACACTCCCATCAAACCTATCAGCAAATTTGATAGGTCTAACTTCAAAATTCTCACCAGCTCCACAACTACCCACAGTGTAAAACATCTCAGAGTGAATGCTGTCATTGTCACTATGGTCTCCAGGGCCTCACACAATCTGGCCCTTTTCACCTCTGCCTCTCACCCCTTCTTCCAGCCATGCTGGCCTCCTTGCCATTTCTCAAACACATCCCACCTCAGGCCGGTTCACTGGCTGTCCCCTCTGCCTGAAACACTCGGATATCTACAGCACTACTTCCCTCACCTTCTTCAGGCCTCCTTGCTTCAAATGTCATCTTCTCATGGGGTTTTCCCTGGCTTTTCTTACTTAAAATAGGAATTCCAGCACCTTTTAATTTTCTCCACCACCCTCTGACATACTATATTATCTCCCCACCCTAAACTCTCCAATCCGCGAGGGCAGGGACTTTGCACTGTTTGTGGCCCTGTCCCCAGCAGCAGGTGTCCCGTATGTGCATTTGTTAGCTGAATAAGGGAAGGAATGAAGAGAAAGCTGCTGAATTCAAAACATGATTTTGGCTCAGGCCATACGTGAATAAACCAGTGGAAGAGAAGAGAATTCAGAAATAGTTTAAAGAGCGGAATATAATTAATGACCAAGGTAGTTCATTTACTAAATGGGGCTGGCACAGTGAATTTCCAACTGGAGAAAAAAAAAAAGCTTGACTCCTGCCTTACTGTTTCTACTAAAATATATTCTAGATAGAGGGGAGACTGACACACACACACACAAGAAAACATTGCAACAAAATATAAGAGAATGTTTGTGTTGGGGGGGGTATTTACCTTTAGAGAAACAACACAAACCAAGTCAAAAGGACAAACAATGCAGTAGGGAAATGGCCACAGACGAGAAAAGGTTATTCTAAAGCGAGGAAATCTTAGAGTCCTCAGGTGCTCTGCTCCCCTACACCGGCAGAGGCCCCCGGCTGGAGTTGTGAGGAAAAATAGCTGGAGATCGCTACCGAAACCTGTAAAACATGCAACTTCCTTTCCAGGTGCTAAACCTTTTAGAAGTAAACGCACCAGACCATTAGTACTAAAATGTTTTTAGTGGTGACACAGAGTTGGAAACAGTGACTCTGATTCTATGGCATTTTAAAATAATATGCAGCCGCTAGAAAATAATCCCCCACCTTTCTGCTGGGGGTGCGGGTGGTTCACGGCGGGTCAGCACGGAACGCGCGCGGGTCAGTGCCTGCAGCTGAAGCTGAACGCCGCATTGCGCAGGCGCAGTCGTGCCTGCCTCGAGGGGTCTGGAAAAGCTGGAGGGGGCATGAGGGCGCTGCCCAAGGACAACCGTTGCCCGCGGGGCAACTTCATTCACCCCCAAAGCTTCTAGAGATGGTCAAACCCTGGGAACTGGCTTTGTCCTAGGGCCAGGTGAGAACTTCCAGCCAGCCCTAGGGCCGTTTCGTACCGCGTTATCTGGTGACTTAGCATGGGGGAAGGAAAACCCCTCCCGTCTTCAGGTAAATAGGGTTCAACTCCCCTGCCAACCCCAGTGCCCCAAGCTCACCTAGTGACAGTTGGGTTTAAACAGATGGGGCTTTGGGATTGATGGGAGCCCAGAGCTTCAGTAGTGAAGGAAAAGTGTGAGGTGGAGACGGAGGGGACAGTACATCCAAGGTGGTGGAGGGCAGCGGGCCCGTTTCCTAAACTCCAACAGGAGTACACCCAAAGAACCTCATAGAAGCATCTCAGTAGAGTCCGAGGGGAAAGGAGACGAGGAGGGATAGATCCTGGGATCCTCCCCAGCACTGGTCCAAGTTTCCTTACGGTAGGGGTGCCCCCAGCAGGCCAGGGTCCAGGAAGTGTGGCAGGTGACCTGTCCTGACAAAGGTCCATGGAAGCCAAGCCTCCCTTGCCCTTGGGGATCAAGAAAGCAGCCTTCTCTATAGTGGAGAAGGTCCTGTGGATGCCCAGGGCCTCTCCATTGAGTAAACAGCTTAAGGCCTACAGGTGACAGGTGGGGACCAGTGAATCTGATGCACAAACTTTGGATGTGAAACCCTAGGGCTCCCCTTGAGACATCTCAGAAGATTGGAGGTCAGGGCAGCAAAGGGCCCAGGGTCCCCATCCCAACTTTAACCAGAGGAGCTCCGGTGTTACTGGCTTTCTCTGCAGGCTTCAAGATAAATTTCAGATGGAGAACTGGCTCTGTGGCTCAGTAAGTTGGAAAAACTCTATGTTGTCCAGCTCCTTTATTTAAAGGAAAGGGGAACTAGAGGAGCAGAGACTTGTCTGAGGCCTTGCAAGCCTCAGAAATTCCTGTAGGACCCATGCACCAGGGGCTCTGGCATGTTAGTTTTCCAGATGAAAATGGTCAGATGGAAAAGTAGGCTGGGCAACATTTTGGCTCATCTGCTGAGTGGGTTGTGCCTGCTGGGCCCTTCCCTTGTCCAGTCTGCATCCTGTTGGCCATGAAGAGGGCCATCCCCGGCAAGGATGAGAACTGGCAGCAGACAAGCTGCCCCCTGTGGCAGGAACTGGCTGTTCACTGGCTCTGAACAGAGCAGTACGGCCACTCCAAAGGCAGCCTCAGAGGTTCCATCTCCAACAAAGGCCAGAACCCACCTGTGGAATTCTGAGGATGTACCAACTCTGGAGACCACCAGTGGGTCCTTTATAGCCTGACCCAGCTGCAGAACCACCGCTCTCCTCTAGGGACAAATAGCCAGTGGGGGCACAGCCCCACTCAGGGCAGGCTTGTGGTCTAGGAAAAAGGCAAAGTTTAGGATTACTCAGCTTTAAGATTTATTAGTCCTTAGAGCTGTGAACTCGTAGCCAACACTGCTTGACTCACAGGTCTGAGAGTCCCACAGATGCAGGGAACTGGATCAGCAAGAGGAGCCTCGGAGGCAGAAAGCAGCATTGCTCAGACAGACATAAAGAGAAACTGAAGTTTTTCTCAGCCTGTTAATTAACCCAGGCCTTCCTTTTGTAAAGAGAAATGTTATACCTCCCCTGGAATTTGATGTGCCCTAAGACAGCACTTGTCCTCAAATGGGGTTTTTAATCCCAAGTCCGTGGAACACTTAGGGTTGTGTAAACACTTTTCTAAGGACGAGGTCCCTTGTTTTTCATGATTTATAAAGAGGTTCCTAAATAAGATCAGAATGACAGCCCTCAACCAGAAGAGAAACACAAACTGATTAATCTCATGTAATTCAAATTAATTTAAAAAATCCATCACTTTTTATCTTCCAGATTAGTAATTAAAATGGAAGAGATCATCTCTTGGTCAATGTGTAAAAGAGATGCACTGTTGGTAGGAATTGAAATTCGAACAATTTTTTTCAGAAGGCAGTATGGGGACATACCTTAAAATTTTCAGTACACCCACTGTGATGGATTGAATTGTGTCCCCCGGAATGTGTCAACTTGGCTAGGCCATGATTCCCAGTATTGTGTGACTGTCCACCATTTTGTCATCTCATGTGATTTTTCTCTGTTGTAAATCCTACCTCTATGATATTAATGAGGTGGGGCTATTGGCTGTTGTATTAATAAGGTAGGACTTTATAAGATTAGGTTGTGTCTTAATTCAATCTCTTTTGAGATATGAGAAGCAAGCAGAGAGACATGGGGACCTCATACCCACAAGAAACAAGACCCAGAACAGCACATCCTTTGCACCAGGGGTCAATGTGCTGAGAAGCTCCTCGACCAGGGAAGATAGATGACAAGGACCTTGCCCCAGAGCCAACAGAGAAAACAAACCCTTCCCCTGGAACTGGCACCCTGAATTCAGACTTCTAGCCTCCTAGACTGTTAGAGAATAAATTTCTCCTTGTTAAAGCCATCCACTTGTAGTATTTGTTATAGCAGTAGTAGACAACTGAAACAAAATTTGGTACCAGGAGTGGGGTGCTACTCTAACAGATACCTAAAATGTGGAAGCAGTTTTGAAACTGAGTGGATAGAGGCTGGAAAGTGCCTCATAGTAAAAGCCTAGACTGCCTTGAAGAGACTGTTGGTGGAGTTATGGACATCAAAGATAATCCTAGTGAGGACTCAGAAGGAAGTAAGGAGAGTTGTTACACTGGAGATGGCACAGATGGCAAGCAGCAGCAGCAGCAGAGAACCAGTAACAGAATCAGCAGGAGTGTTGGAGCCAACTCACAGAGCGAGAGCAGAGTGCCTTGGTGCAGGAGGCCTCCTGGCAGAATGGGGTGCCTCTAAGCACTTTCCAGTGGAGCTAGGCTTGCCAACTCACCAAGCAAGAAAGTTGAGTGCCTTCCAGCCAAAGTTGGAGTGGGGTGCCTCCAGGCATTTATCAGTGGAACCAAAGAGCTTTGGAACACTTGACCCAGCCGGGCAGATGCAGGTGGAGAGGCCCAACGGGCCAGGAGGCCAAGGAACCAGGAAGCAGAAGCTGAAGAGACAAAGAACACAGGAAGCAGAGCTTTCCGTTTCAAAGGGTGGAAGCAACTCAGACTAGGAGAATGGGGCCGCCCAAAGCCAAAACAGCAGAGTTGCCGTTCCTGTGGGCTTGGAATGCAGAGCTGAAGCCCAGGGAGGAAGGGCCTCTACCCAGAATCCAGAGTGCCCAACACCCAGAGTCTGGAGGGCAGGGCCACTGCCTAAATGGTCTCAGAGAA
Organism: Loxodonta africana; assembly: GCF_030014295.1. NCBI lineage: Eukaryota > Metazoa > Chordata > Mammalia > Proboscidea > Elephantidae > Loxodonta > Loxodonta africana. The sequence continues at coordinate 25,244,484 of NC_087360.1, read as the reverse complement.
CAAAGGATTATTTTCAAGCCTTGAGAGCTAGTAATGTGTTCTGCTGACCTGCTTGGTGCCTGTTATCCCTTCTTTCCCTCCAACTTCCCCTATTTGTAATGGAAATGTCTAACTTATGCCTGTTCCACCTTTGTACTTTAGAAGCAGATAACTTGTATCCTAGATTTCACAGATTAAAGGGGACTTTTTTGATTTTGGACTTGGAGTTTAATTAAGACTTTTGCTTTAATATGATGGAATGATTATGTTTTACATGTGGCAAGGACATGAATCTTTGGGAGCCAAAGAATAGAATGTCATGAATTGTGTCCCCCCCCCCAAAAAAAAATGTGTTAACTTGGCTAATCCATGATTCCCAGTATTGTGTGATTATCCACCATCTTGTCATCTGATGTGATTTTCCTATGTGTTGTAAATCCTACCATATGATGTTCATGAGGTGGGATTAGCTGCTGGACTCAATATACAAGATTAGGTTGTGTCTTAAACCAGTATCTTGAGATATGAGAGAGAGAAGTGAGCAGAGACATGGGGACCTCAGAAACCAAGAAAACAGCTAAAATAGGGCATCCTTTGGACCCAGCGTCCCTGTGCTGAGAAGTTCCTTGACCAGGGAAGATTGATAACAAGGACCTTCCCCCGGAGCTGACAGGAAAAAGCCTTCCCCTGGAGCTGGCACTGTAAATTCAGACTTCTAGCCTCCTAGATTGTGAGAGAATAAATTTCTCTTTGTTAAGGCCATCCACTTGTGTTATTGCCACTATAATAGCACTAGATAACTAAGACTCCCACCTTCTGACACAACCATTTCCCTTTTTGGAATTTAGCTTATATAAATACAGACCCCATTTATGAATACACACATGCTCCTCATAGCATTTTTCATAATGAAACATTATAAATAACCCAAATGTTCATCAATACCAAAACCAAACCAAACCCATTAGAATCGATTTGATTTCAACTTGTAGCAATCTTACGGAACTCAGTAGAGCTGCCCCACAGTTTCTAAGGCTGTAATCTTTACAGAAGCAGACCACCGTATCTTTCTCCCAAAGAGTGGCTGGTGGGTTCGAACCGCCGACCTTTTGGTTAGCAGCTGAGCACTTAACCACTACAGCTCCTTAAATATTCAATAGGGGACTTAAATGACAATACGTTCAAGACAATGAATTGCTATGTGGCTCCAAAGAATAAAGTGCAGCCATATGGGCTGTTTTGAAATAGGCTCCAAGATACACTAAGTGGTAAAGACAGCAGAATGGATGTGCCTGTGCTCAGGATGCATACTCTCTGAGGGAAGAATGTGGAACAGGGGTGGAAGACTTACTTTACATGGTCCAACCTTTTGTACTGTTTGAGCTTTTACTATGTGCACACATCACTTTAAAAAAAACCCTAAAGAAAGTCCCCATTCATCCCATTCTTTAAATACATCTAACTCCTCACTTATCAACTGTCTTGCTATCCGACATTTCACATTTATGATAATAGTAAAAAAAAAATCCACTATCCGACTATTGTGTGCATTAACAATGTACGTCTGGCAGTAACGACTGCCAGGGTGCAAGGGGAGAGTAACACTGGCAATACTAGTTATGTGTCAACTAGGCTGGACCATGATTCTCAGTGATCTGGCAGTTGTGTAATGCTGTCATTTGGGAGTTTTCTAATGATGTGGTCATCCCCCATTTTTGCATAACACCAATTTTCACAGAATGACCTGGTCTTTGGAACCTAACCATGTTGGTAAGTGAGGAGTGGATGTACAAGGGTTGCCATACTCATTCATCTTCTTGGCAGCTTTATACTAAGAACCTTCCTGGTACAGATCAGCCAGAATACCCTCTCCTGGTTGTCAGACAGCATTATCCTTCCCAGAGTGGGCACTGTCCCATGACAAGGAAAGGGAAGGGATGCCCACATTTCACCTTTTCCCAGAACAGCAGGCTGTCTGAAAAATGGGCTGTATCAGCACTGCAGTGGTTGGATTAAAACAACAGAGTGGGCACATCCAGAGGTTGAAGCTAAAACATTTAAAGAATTCATTATTTCAGTTTCTGTAAGCATTAAGGAGGGTGAAGACAGAAAACAAGATGGTTGAAAAGAAAAAGTTGAAGACAGAAACCACAGTGACAGAGTTTAACCCACTATGACAAAAACAGTGAAGAGGAAGATACTGGATTGTAATAGTGAGAGGGAAGAAAACAGACTGAGTTCGGGAGTCTCACTGGTAAAAGTTTATAGTATTGCATATTGATTACAGGTGTGTAAATAAAAAACTTTATAGAGTATTACCCTCTGGTAAAAATGCAGAACCACCTTCTTTTTAGATTGTAACAGTACGTTTGGGGGTAAAAATAGATCACATGCTACCTGGGGTGAAAAAGGAGTGCTGCATAGGAGGGGAATCACCAGTTCTAGAAACCACAAGACCCTTAAAGAATCTTCCAGAGGAAGAGGCCAGGGTCTCTGTTATTTCCCCCAAACAGCCCTCTCCCCTGGACGTGGTTTAGGGAAGCCCAAAGCCCACAGGTCATGGGTGCTCCTGGCCATGTGCATAAGTGGGTAAGGGCTTCCAATTCCAGCATAGCCTGCCTCCCTCATCAATGCTACCAATCTTGCTGACTTCACAGAGTGGCATGGTAGGCCACTGATGACCTGGGTAAAGGAGATGCCAGAAACACACCAAAAGACGTCTGAATCACAGACCAGTGGTGCAAGGCCATAGTTCTTGTGTCTTCAGAAAATCCAGAAGGGCCCAAAAAAGTTTGGAGGAGAGAACTGGGGGGAAATGAAACCAGAATTCTTCCTATGGCCACTAAAAGAGAGATCTCTGCAACTCTTTCCTTTGTCTTTGACCCTGAGAAAACTTGCTGAGGGACACAGCTGTACGAGGGTCTGACTGAACGGGGACAGCCCTCCCAAGGGGAAGGAATGGTGTGCTTCCTGCAGAGCCTACCTCTGGAGTTCCTGCAGCCCAACTCCCAGGCCTGTGGGACAGGTGCTCACTGGCTCCCCAGTCTGTCCCAGAGCACGGACCAGGACTGGGCAGGGCAGGGCCAGGAAAGAGGAAACGGGAGAAGAAAAAGCAGCAGCAGACTTTCCAGATGAGCCCACACCATCTGAGGCAGCGGTCTGCTCTCCCAGGACCTGCCCCACCCATAGACGGAGGCCTCTACCACCTTAGCACCAGGGGTCATTCACACAGAAGGCCCCTTCCTAAAAGGAATCCTTTGGAATTCAAACATTTGGTGTGCTACCCAGGTCAGAGATCAGACCAGAGCTGGATCTGTCTACTCAACCTGGATTCTTAAGTTATTGAGGCAGGGAATCTCACTATACAGGGTTAAATCAGGAAATCACTGCTTCAGAGAGAACCTGGGTTGTGGAGAGGGGAGGATCTTTCTTCCCCGAGGTGGTTTAGACAATGCCACAGCCCAGATGGGACTCTGACATCCCTGAGAAGGGGGGGAGCTGTGAGAGAGGGAGAGCCTTGTGATACTAAACCTCTTCGTGACATACAGCCTCTTTTGGTTCCCCTGGATCTGGGCTCCTAGCAGGAACACTTTTACTGGGGCCCTCTCCATCCCCCATCCCTCAGGTTCCAACTGCTCATCCTCTAGGACAGAAACCAGCATGCCCCAGAGCCTCTAGCTTCAGGATGGCCCTGGAATGCCACGATCTTGAGGGGCCAGGAGCTGAGAGAAGCGTCTCAGGCTTGGCATCTGGGTGTGGTCAAAGTGGAAAGGTTCTCTGTCCTTTGCCCGAGAGTCACAACAAAATGTATGGTCTCACAGCAGGCACAGCATCTTGTTTCTTTTAAAAAATAAATATTTATAAACTTAGGGAGGCAGATTCGAAAGATTAAGAGTATCTTTCCCTCCAAAAGCATACATGTCCCATGTGAGTCAAACCAAGGTAAGTCCACCAACCCATGAACAAAACACTACCCCAGTGGAGGTGCTGCCTCAAGGGGCAGGTGGGGCAGGGGCTGATGCCTCGCCCCTTTAGTCCCCCTTGGTAATGAGGTCCTCGATGTAGGCATCTAGCTCGTCGTCGGTGTTGATATCTATGTCCTGGAACAGAGCAGGGCAGTGGTCAGAGGGGCTGGAGATGGTAGGGGCGCCCATCTCTCCACCCTTCCCCCCACTCCTGGGGCTGAGCCCAGAGACCCCTCCGCTTTCTCCTCCCCTCTCATCATCCACTGTGTACAGATGATGTTCACATTTCTTGCTCCTACCCTGCCTCTGCCCCAGGTTCCCAACTGCCTTAGGTATGCTGCAGGCTTCTCAGATTGAATACATTCCAAAACAGAGCTCAACTGCACCGCCCCACCCCAGCGTGCTCCCATCTCCATACGGGATACCAACCAAGGGCTCAAGACAAAACCAAAAGAATCACCCTCTTTCCCTCAGATATTACAAATCTATCCACCTCTCTCCCTCCTCATGCCACCATTCGGGGCCCTCTCCACATCTCTACCCCAGACAACTAACTGCAAGCACCTCCTCACTGGAGTCCTGCTTCCTCGGCTCCTCCAGGCCTCCTCCAAACAACCAACAACAGTAAATGTCTCAGGCTGCAAACCAGATCATGCCACACTCCCTTCAGTTATTTCCCACTGCTCTTAGGATGAAATTCCAATTTATATAGGTCCTGCCTGTGTGCCCTGGCTCTTGTCCTCTGCTATCACCTGCAACTCCTCACTTCAGGCCTCTAGCCCTGCTCCTCTTGCTCTCTGTATGGCTGGCTTCCAGTCTCAGCCCATACATCATCTCCTCAGAGAGGCCTACCCTGAACACCGTAGCAGAGTGGCCTTCCCCGGTTTTGTCTCTCTTGCATTTACTTGGTAGCACGTGCCACTATGGTAACTCTGTCTCCTCCACCAGTCTGCAAGACTTAAAGAAGGGACCTCATCTCGCCTGTCTTGTTCACTCTGTATCCACAAGACAGGCACAGAGCAGGCCCTCAGTGTGGACTGCCTGAATGAAGGGTGGAGACCCTATGCAGCACTCCTCACTCCTGTGCTACCCAACCTCATCTTGGCATCATCTGGAAAAGAGTGCTTCTTTCCATTTTATGGCTTGGAGGGTTCTCAAACCAGGTTGTATATCAGAATCACTGGAACATGGGCAAAAGACTTGAGTCCGTGGCTCTAACTAGGGTGAGGCCTGGGCAGCTGTGCCTCCTCAGGCCCTCTGGTCAGGAGATGTGAACCACAGAATCCTGTGAGTGGGGCAGGGGGGCAGGAGGGACTCAGGCTCCCTCCCTGGGGCACCAGGTGGTCCAGCCACCAGGAGCGGGCTGCCTGGCTCACCTCCTGCACCTTCTGCAGGAGCGCCACGATGTTGGTCCTCAGCTTCTGCAGCTTCTCCTCCGTTTCACGAAGCTTCTTCTCAGAGTTGCGCAGGCTCTCCTCGGAGGCCTTGGCCCTAGAGTCAGCACGGCTCTGGTAGGAGTGGCACAGATTCTGCAGCCCCACTTCATACTGCCTGAAGTACTCTTTCTGTCAGGAGGGAAGCTGGAGGATGAGTGTATGAGCTCACACAGGTCCCCAGGGCCCCCCCTGACAGGAACCGGTATCCCCAACTGGTTGAGACCAGGGACACTCGGTTCAAAGGAGCATCTCAAACACAAGTGGCAGGTGTGCTCTCTGGTTCCAGAGCAGAAAGACCTCGGTTTGAAACCCTCTGTGTGGCACTGTGAGAGTCATTCTGGATTCCTCACCTGGAAGACAGGCAGACCCAGGGTGCCTATCTCATGGGGCTGCATGAAGATGAAGATGACATCATACATGTAAACACGCGGCAGAGAGCCTGTGCAGACAGCAAGCCGTGAATGATGTGACAGAGTGTGCTCACCTTCTGGGTGGCACAGGACAATTAACAGAGTCACTCGACTGGCTCCGTCACGCCCTTCTGAGGTTCAGAAAAGCTCATCAATCAATCCATTTCCAAGTCACTCCCAACAATGTTAGGACTAGAGAAAATTCTCTTTCACAAATGTTTATCAAGCACCTACCGAAACAAGATTCCTCCAGATTTGCGCAGCTGATATTTCTGTAGCCTCAGAGCTTTTTACTATCTTCCCTGAGTGCCTAAAACTTAACTAGCAGTCTCTCCAGCTAGACGTGTGGCTTTCCAAACTTCTAAGTGGCAGAACAGTTTTAAAAATGAAATGTTACATGAAACCTCAGTGTACACAATTTAAGTAGCATCTCTTTAGGTTAAATGTATCATCTAAGTTCAAGTTTAAAACATTTACTCATAAATCAATGAAAATGCAGAGGCCATTTTGATGAGTACAATCCTCCATCAGCAGGTTCTGGCTGACCACCGCAGTCTTACCAACTCTAGCATTTATTTTCCTCTGTAAATACGTGTGAGCTACCCAGTACTGAGAGGCTCCTGACTGCTGCTTTTAAAAACTCTCACTGGCAAGTATTTAACTGTGTCACTCACCTTACAATCGAGAGTATTATCCTATTAAGCCTAGATGGCAGGAAAAACTTCATTTTGAGTTCTACACAAAAAAGAATTACCTTGGCAGCACAAAATAGAAGTTTGAGGATGCTACAAAGTATTAAATTCAATGTACAACGTCTTGAGGGTGGTTGTTTGATTTTGTGGATGTTTTAACTTTTTATTTTGAGAGAATTGTGGATTTATGCGCATCTGTTACATCAGTTTCTTAAACAGTCAAACATGTAACTTCATAACAATACTTAAATCTAATATTCAAAGGGTTCCTGAGGGCTTTACGGAACTCTTTGGTCTGTCTGGTGCAACGGGAAAAGGACAATCACTTACAGACTAACGACGACATACCCTGAAGCTAAAAAAATAAAAACTGGAGTTTTTTTAGACGCTACAATTAGGAGGACAAAGTTAATGCATTGATATTATACCTCTTTTTGCACAAACAAGCTAATCTGCTAGCGATTTTTAGCCTCAGATGCTCATCCTCACTGTTTCGGCCTGTATGGTCCAGCCCATTGCAGAGGCCTTGCTGTACCCAGCTGTTGTTCTGAGTCTGGCGACAACCTTAAGCCAAAAGCAACAAACCTCTGCCTGAGAAGATGCCGGGCAGACCCAGGCCTCCTAACAGCCGCCTGTGCCTCCTGGGATCTGCAGAAAGCTCCTGCAGCCTAAACAAGGGCAAAAGTTGAAGTGTGGTACTTTCTCATGAAGTAGCTGTGCTGAGTTCTGCCTCCTAGCTCCCTAATCGTGCACCATGTCCTCTCATCTCACAGGGAGGGACAGTGCAGCATCCTGAGAAGAGCCCAGTCTTTGCCCTGAGAAGTACCTGGGTTCTCATCTGGGTCCCTTCACTTATCAACAGAGACTCTTCACCTCATTAAGTCTTACTTTTTTCAACTCCCCAAATCATTTCATTTTCATGTAGAACAGACAGAAAGCTCTCCGTGTTCTCATCTCTGGCAAACCATTATGTGCACAACTCATATGCATGCATCCCTGACACATGAGGACCTGATACCCTCAACGTACCAATTCTCCAGTTCTCTGCTCTAGAAACTCTTCCTGGGAATCTTAGCTATTCCTCCCAGACCCCAGATCCCCACCTCCAGCTCTGACCTCCTTCCCTCCCTCCCTCCCTCCCCACCAGTCCCTAGTCTCCATCAGGAGTGGACTGCTGGTGCTTCCAGTTCGTCCCCATTAAATCTCAATTCATCTTCAGCCTCATTGTTTTTTTCCCAGTTAACAGCTTCAGCATCAACCTGTAATTCCCCACAAGCCCAAGACACAGAAAGCATGTGCCCACTGCCGCCTCCTGTCACTGGCTGACAGCTGATGACCAGTCTGCCAATGACTCTGACCTGGGCCTTACACATGCCAGCCCACTCCCACCACTGCTCCCCATTCCCATTCCCTTTCATTGGATGTTTCACACAACTGGACCAGGCTCCTTACCTCTATGTCTCCCATCCGCCCATCTCACCCAAATATGTTGCTACTATGACCAGATCCACCTGCTGTCTGTTTTGTAAATAAAGCTTTACTGGAACATGGCCACATCCACCCCTTTGTGTATTGTCTACAATTGCTCTTGTACCATACTGGCTGAGTTAGCTGCCACAGAGACCATGAAGCTGAAAATATTTGCTACCTGGTCGTTTGCAGAAAAGCCTATTGACCCTGTTCTAGGACAGGGTTCTCTCAGCTCAGCACCATTCACTGGCCTCCACTTCATACAGAGTGGAAGCCACTATATCTTAGACCAAGCCTACTGACAAAGCACGTCCTGCTCTCAGGCCCCTTCTACCCTAAATACTTCACCATACAGCCTGCTGCCTTGACCTCTGTCCTTCCATCCCTCTGGGCCATAACTCACTAAAGTCTCCTACCTCAAACACTCCCCTTCACTCACATAAGGGAACCCACATTTTCTTCCTCATCCTCTCCCTCCCCCAGCCTGCCTCAGCCTCTCCCTCTTCCACAGCACTCACTGCTCCCTGGTCCATTTTGGAGACACGACCCCCTTCTGTGGCTCACTACAAGATCCAGCAAAGGGCCTGCTGCGGGAGGCAGCACATCAGCAGTGGCTGAGTTAAGTAAAGCCCAGAGCTCATTTCCACACATTCCAGGCTTTTCCATACCTCCCTCCAAGTCAGGTTCTGAGCACTTTGAGCCTAACCTCTTCTCTCTGCCTAGAACAGGTTTACAAGGAGATACTCCTTGTAAAATGTCAAACCAGGTCTGCTGTCCCTACCTGAGGACTCAGCCCCAGCATCTTAGTGTGGGGTGAGTGGGGCAGACTTTCTGGCAGAGTCATACCCAGCTAAGCCACGTCTCTCCCCGCACCCTGAAGTCTCTTTTCCTTTCTCTTAGCTGACTGCTGGAGATGACAGATCTGAAATCCACAGAATTGGCAACAGAAGAAGGGGCATCTGGCTGAGGAAGGACATGCAGCTGAGTGCCAGTGACCACAATAAGCATCAAAAGAGAGGACGCAGAGTGCAAAATCAACGGTCAGGCCAGACTCACCAGAGGAAATGATATTAGCTCATTTGAATTCATAGAACTCAGCTCCTTCTTGGAGATGGGGAAACTTGGAGGCAGGAAATAGCGTAAACAATTCCTAAGCAAGAAAGAAGGGAGGGTCAGGAATTGGGAATGGCGTGGAGGTAGGTGAAGAGCCGCTGCTGACAACAAGAGCCGTTGCTGGCCATGGGCTGGCTGAGACACCCACCGGAGGATCTGGACGAGCAGGTCGATGGTTTCGTGGTTGGTGCTGGGGCCGGTGGTGTCCGGCTCGATGGGGATGCAGTCAGAAGTGGAGGGCTCCACCACGGCTACAGCCTGCGGGGGGGCCACTGCCACCACCTCTTCCTCCTCCCCACCCTCCTGTTGTGTGTCAGGGCTCTGATACTCTGGAGATGGGGGCTTCATGAGCCGCACGTCCTCGCTGCCTTTCTCCACCCTGTGGAGGACGTACCATGTGAGTCATATGTGTCCCCAGGGGTGGACTGCAGAGGGCTGGGGAGACCTCCTACCAGGAACCTTCCCTCCTCCCCCTGGCCCGAGCCACCTTCTGTCACCCTGCCTCCCAAAAGGGTGCATTACCAGCGGTCTCTGGGTGTCGTGTCGGTGGGCACGTAGTCAAACTTCACCTTCCACCGCACCACAAGCTTGCCCACCTCCACAGCTGTGACACGGCCTGTGTACCATTCCCTGTTCACACGAACCTCCACATGCAACCCTTTATCTGAGAATGGGCATAGAGTGTGAGTCTGAGAGCTGGACTAAAGTCTCTCTCATCCAGGGCCACCCTGAGAAAGTAGTCTAAGGGACAAGAATCCCTCAGTGCTTGTACCCACTATGCTAGGGACATGGAGCCCAGCCACCCAGGTCTCCCTCCCCATCTATCAGAGGGGGACCAACAAGCAGCAGGCTAACTGACTGCCAGAGGCAAACACCAAGGTCTTGGTGCTAGAAATAAACATAAGCGTGTACTATCTTGAGAATTCCTCTTGGGATGAAGACTTGGAACCACTGCTGCCCAAGACCCAGACCCAGAAAAACTTCAGAGCTTTAGGATAAAACTGCTGTTTCCTGAGGGCTCCACTTCCCACTCCCACCACGGGCTGCCAGGTACCTCCCCCCAGCTCACCTTTCTGAGCCCTCTTAAGGTCAGCTGAGTCCTCTTCCCCACCACTGTCTGACAGCTGCAAAGAGAAGAGGGTGTCAGAGGAGTATCCACTAATTAGATAGTAGACAATTTTAGGTGAAGGGAAAGACAACACACAACACTAAAGAGGTTAGCACAACTGGACTAAACCAAAAGCAAAGAAGTTTCCTGAATAAACCAAATGCTTCGAAGGCCTGCATAGCAGGGGAAGGGGTTTGGGGACAATGGTTTCAGGGAACATCTAGCTCAACAGGCACAGTAAAATCTATTAGGAAAACATTCTGCATCCCACTTTGAAGAGTGGTGTCTGGGGTCTTAAATGCTAGCCAGCGGCCATCTAAGTTGCATAAATTGCTGTGGAGCAAATGAGAATGAAGAACACCAAAGACACAGGGTAATTATGAGCTCAAGACACAGAAAGAGCCACATAAATCAGAGACTACTTCAGCCTGAGACCAGAAGAACTAGATGGTACCCAGCTACAACCAATGACTGCCCTGACAAGAATACAACAGAGAACCCCTGACAGAACAGGAGAGCAGTGTGATGCAGACCTCAAATTCCCATAAAAAGACCTGACTTAATGGTGTGACTGAGACTAGAAGGATCCCAGAGGTCATGGTCCCCAGACCTTCTGTTAGCCCAAGACAGGAACCATTCCCAAAAGCAACTCTTCAGACAGGGATCGGGCTGGACTACAGGTGAGAAAACAATACTGGTGAGGAGTGAGCTTCTTAGACTAAGTAGACACATGAGACTACGCGGCCAGCTCCTGCCCAGAGGGAAGATGAGAAGGCTGAGGGTCAGAAGCTGGTTGAATGGACACAAAAACAGAGGGTGGAGAGAAGGAGTGTGCTGTCTCATTAGGTAGAGAACTAAGAGTATACAGCAAGGTGTACATAAATTTTTGTATGAGAGATTGACTTGTAAACTTTCACTTAAAGCACAATAAAAATTAAAAAAAAAAAAAAAGAAGAGGCTGTTAGAGGTATCCCTAGTACCACGTGATCCTGCCCACAGTCCTCAGTCATCACCACTGTGTCTTCTTATGCTGCAGTTTCAATCACCACAGCTCGCTGAGAGCCACTCTAAAATCACTACTGTAGGTGTTTATCCTCTGCCACCTTTTTAAACAAGACAGCAGGCAAGGGACAGAAGTGCACAGACACAAGGAAACAAACGGCTGTAAGCCCCCAATTCACTCATGTGACTTCTGCCACGGCCTGAACTAACCACCCATGGATGTCCCGTGACTGGAGCCAGGAGCAAGTCTCACTCAATACTCTACTTAGCACCATGTTTCTAGTTATCTCTGTGACTGAGAGTCCTTCAGAGAGATGAATTAGGCTTCCGGAAGGCTCATACCACAAAACACAAACAAGGGTTGATTCGGCCTGCAGGTGGAGGGTGGAGACACTGGGGAGGTAGGCTCCAAGGACCTCACCTTGACCACTTACCTCATTTGAGTCCTTCTTTTCCTCTTTCACAGCAAACTTGCCCCGCTTGGACCTCTCCTTCCTTTTCTCAGCCTCTTCCTCAGCCTCTTCCTCATCGGAGACCCCAAAACTGCGCTTCCGGCCAGGGGTAGCCTGGAGCAAGGGGAGAGTGGGAACACAAGGGGGCCCTATTCAGAGTGGCTTGTACTCCCCTGCTTGACATTACTCAATAGGCATGCCACCTTCTGGCCTCTGTGCACATGGGGGCCTTTGCTTAAAGTACAGGTTCCGGCAGACTCAAAGTTGTCATGGGGGATGCCTCTCAATTCACATCCCCCTTAGCCTGCCTGGCCAGCCAGCTGTGACCTCCCTGAAACACACAGACCACTGCTGTAGCCCACCAAGGCTGTCACCAGGCCGCCTACCTATGCCCACCAGGAGAAGCCAGTGAGGCAACTCAAGTTTGCAGCAGACCACAACTCAGAAAGCAGTGAAAGGCTACTTGGATGGGAAACCACATCCTAACCACAAACCCACTTTCTCTGGGCCCCTGACCCAGTCCTTTTGGCCATCTAGGCTCTCTCTCTCGTAGGCTGCTGATAACAGCATGACTCCACTCTTACACCACTGAGGAACGACAGGAGTGGAGAAAGAAAAGTATCTCACCGGAGAGAGTTTACTGGGTGGCTCTGGCTTCTTGACGACTGGAGTCTTAATGGCTCTGGGGACGGGAGTCTCCCGAAGGATCTTGGAGTTCGGCAGAGATGGTGATTGTGGCAGCACCAGAGGGGTGGGCCGGGGCACAACCTTGACTGGTGTGTTAGCAGGCTTCCGGGGGGCCTCGGGTGATGGCAGCAGCCTGGAAGTACTGGCCTCCTCCCCAGCTGCCAGGACAGGAGGCTTCAGGGCACTGCTGGTGACAGGAGACCTCCGCAGCTGGCTGGTTGGCCTGAGAGCCAGTGGGGGAGGTGGTCTGCTTGGGGCGTTCTTGATCACAGCAGGTAAAGGGGGTGACCGAGGACGCTGCGGTCTACGTGCAGGTTCCTAAAAAAAGGTCCAGAGAGAGTAAGAACACTGATGCTAGCACGAGACACCTGTGGGAATGCCCTCTAGCCCCTGGGACTTACCTCAGGGACAGGTCTGGTGGTCACTTCCAAGGGTAATTTCTTCAGGTCAGCTTGGGAACGGATGGGTGTGGTTTTCTGCAGGGCAAACAAAATGATGAAGTTGTTTGCATATCTTGGTACATTCCAGTAAACACTTGGCACGCCCACAAAAATCCTCACAACTGGACCAATAAGCAACATCATGATGAGAAAAGACTGAAGTTGTCAAGGATTTCATTTTACCTGGATCCACGATCAATACCCATGGAAGCAGCAGTCAAGAAATTAAATTAGGCAAATCTGCTGCAAAAGGCCTCTTTAGTGTCAAAAAGCAACAGGTTTGGTGTTTTTTTTGTTTTTGTTTTTTTTACACAGAGGGTCGCTATATCAACTTGATGACAACAGGTTTTTGATTTATATGATTAATGCAGCAATTGAGAGAATGGGAAAAAGTGTCAATGAACTCAATTCTTAGAAAAGGAGCCAAAAGAGGTGAGAAAGACCTTCTGGGTGGAAGACACCTTGGATGAGGCCAAAAATGACCAGTGGGATTTGTAAGTAGGGCAGTACACGTAAGCGGTTTGGAGTTAGGGAGAATATCTGCATACATACCAAAGCCAGAAAGGAAGAAGCATTTGTACTAAACATGATAAAGGGCTGAGATCACAGACTTTAGAAACTGACAGATTAATTGGGAGAAACAAAATAAACACCCCAACACAAATATAGGTGAAAAAATAATTCTAAAAAAAATATTTACAGACATACAAAAAAATAACTCATCTTAAACAAAAGGAATTCAAATTACAAGATGCATACATACCTTTGTCTACCAAACTGGCAAAAACATTTAAAAATTATTATACTCCCATATACTGCTGGTAAAAATGTTACTACTACATCTTCTGGAGAGTAAGCTGGGAATATGTATAAAAAGTCACAGGATTTTGAAAACCCTTTTACTCTTGCAATTTCACTTCTAAAAAATTATTCCAAGAAAATAATTATCTACAAATGAGCTCCATATTTCTATTTATAAATATATGTATTTACAGGTATATAGGCATTTAATGAAAAATTGAAAGGATACGTAGCAAAGCATTACTGATAGTTACCACCAAGGCTGGGTTTTTATTTTCTGGAGTTTTAAAACATTCTAAATGAATTGGACCACTTAGCAATATGTAAACAAAACAGCTTGCTTTTAAAAAGAATAAGCAAGCTGTACTCAAATAACAGTGGGCCCAGACCTGGGGGGTGGGGTTGGAAGGCTTTGGCAAGCACACGTGGGTGAGTGAAGGATGAGCCCGATGGAACATGGGAGCCACTGAAGGTTCCTATACTGGGAAGACCCTGACACAGGCTGGCTCCAGCCACTGCCCAATACTCACGCACCTGCAGGGCCTCCAGCTTCTCCTGCTGCTGGCGAATTTTCTCTGTCAGCTGCTTCTGCTTCTCTTCTTGAGTCTTCAGGTCCTTTCTGAATGTCCCCAAGGGGACCTTCTGCTTTTGTTCAGAAGCCTCACACCTGTAGAACAAAGGTTCTAGGGAGGCTGCAGGAAAACAGGACTGCACTGGTAGGATGGGGACCTTCTTCCTCAACCAATGCCTGCTGTTGCAACCACTGCAGAGCTCCCAAGTGAAATTGGTATTCACTGCGGGATACCTATCTATGTGAATTTCTTGGGTACCCACTAACCTACCATGTGCAGAAACACAGATGTAAGGACACAGGCACTGACCTTAAGAAGCACAGTGAGTTGTTACCATTTACCATTTAGCAAGAACACTGCGGGAGGGGAAGAAGCACGCACAATTTCCTTGTTAAAGAAAGTACTCACTGGTCCTGCTCAGGATCAGGGTTCATGGAGCACACCCAGGTGTCAGGATAATCTTTTTCCACAGAACTCAGCTGGAAGGGGAGAGTCCGCCACTTCAGACACAAATCTGCCACACAGAAAACACCCCCCACAAATGTCATCCACATCCACCGATAACATCTGTGTTCAGGCTTCTCACAGCCAAGCCCACGGCCAAGATGTCCCAGACTTTCCATGCAAAGATCTTCACTCTGGCTCCAACTCTGCTTGTCCTTACAGAAGAGTAATTCTTCTCAGGGACAGTGATCCCCACAAGGGGATGGAAACTTTGTATGGTGGGCTCTCTGGCTCCCAGCCCCTCTCCCTACTCCAGCAGGATCCCTGCTCAGTCATCCACTCACACTACAAACAAAATGGCACCAAACCCAGAGAAGCGTGGTAGGCAAGATGACCTTCTGCCTCATTCAGGAGGGACACACACACAGCCCCAATACTGACCTCATAGGTCTACCACTAAACAGCTCCTAGCCCTAGTGAGACTGTGAGTCCATGAATGCCACTCACTGTCAGGAGGCAATATGAAGATGGAGGATCATGGACTATAATGCGAAGGAGTCAGGAAGAGGATGTGGACCACCGTGACTCACCACACTGGATGGTGGTTGGGATTTCCATAGCTCTCCGGCGTTTGTAACGCAGCTCATTGGATGGGGGCTGGTTCCAGTTGGCAGAGAGGTAGCCGAACTCATCCCAGAACTTGATGATTCCTCGCTGGGCTGGAAGGCAAACACCCACACATCAAGTTAGGAGCCAGCCTCTACCTCTTCCTAAATTTAGCCTCAGGTGGAGTGTTAAGACACTGGAGGTGACAAGAAAGGGCAAAGGCCCAGCCATCCAGCCCCATTACCAATGGCGATGTCCTTCCAGTACTGTGCCAGGTGCTCCCCCATCGCCCGTAGCAGGTGTCGGTACTCCTTGGCATCAGCAAAGTCTTGCTTGTTGTGTGTAGGCTCCAGGACCAGGTAGGGGACGTCAACAACCCCAACAACCCCACCACATGCCCTGCAGGGAGATACAAGACACACCTCTGTGACCACTTGGGCCCAAACCCTCCCACCATCCACCTTGGGCTGTAAGCTCTCCTTGGGCAGTACTCACATCCCGCCTTCCAGCTGTGGGCCCACTTTCTCATACATCTTGATCAGGCGGCTACAGTTGTAGATAAACATGCCATCCAAGTCCCGGTGCTCAATATTGACCCCAAAAACGAAATTGAGTTCCTTAGGTTCTTTAAGTGCTCTGAGAAGACAGACAAAAGACACATTCAAGCAGATCTTCCTACAAGCACACAAACACCATGATGTTGAAAACATGTTTAGCAAAACTTTGGAGTCTCCATTCAATGTATACGCTCCCTTACACTTGATAGGGATTTGTGCTTGTGCAGTGGCTCTACCCACTGCCGTGGACTGGATTCCAACTCACAGCAACCCTACAGAAAAGAGAACTGCCCCATAGAGTTTCCAAGGCTGTACATCTTTATAGAAGCAGACTGCCACATTTTTCTCCCACAGTGGCCTCTAAGCATTCCTAATTAAAAGCTTACGGCTTTGGTTTTTGGTAACAAAACAGGGACAGATTTAAGCATGAATTGGTTAACTGTGAAGCTGCTGCTTCTTTATGCAAAGGCAGTTATGTGGTGGAATAAACACAGGATTATCTTCGTATCTTACCCAAAACTCCACTAATGTAACAGTAAATTCATAAAAGACACAACTTATGAGAACAGTGAAATGTGAGAGAAAACATCATCATGGGACTAAAGTCAGTAAAACCTGGTAAGCTGGAAAGCAGGCAGACAGCAGTGGACTGACTGAGGCAGATGAAACCAGAAACTTCCACAGGAAGCGGCCAAGCAATTCAAGCCCCGGAGCCCAGAGTGCTCTAGACATGGGATAATTTAACGGCACAGGGGAAATGTTCATTCTATGTGAAAAAGAAAGCTACAAATCTCAATCTCCAGCACTAGTACAAATTTGTAACTGGGGGGGGAGGGGAGTGATAAACAGGAATATAAATTTAATTATATAAAAGAAATAGATGAAAAATTAACAGTAGATACCACCAGGTGGTAGAATTATAGGGGAGTTTAAATTTTTTATTTCTTAAATGTTCTGTTTTTCAAATTTTATACATCATTTTAAAAAAAGGGGGGAAATAAAAAATGAGACAGTTGGCAGTGATGAGGGTTTAAGCAATGTTCAAGTGCAGGTGGCTGTCACCCTGCTCAGGAAAGAGCTTAAGGGCACAGGGCCCGCCACCTTTTCTGCAGGGGGTGCTGGACAGGCATCTGGGATCCCGACACCAGTGGCGTTCTCCCAGCAGTCTTCGTTACACAATGGCAACCTGGGGAGGGTCGCTCACACTCTTTAACTCTCAGTAGTCAGTACACAAGTGCACAATTGTAAAGGTCAACAACGTGCAGCCCTGGCACTCACCGCTGCTTGGCTTCCTTAATCCGCTTCTTCACATCAGCCTCTCTGCGCAGAGTGATGGCCGTGTTCTGCACCTGCCGCAACATCACCTGCAGATGCACACCAGCACCAAGTGAGTATGCAGCTACTAGCAGGTGACAAAGTAGCTTCCGCACCTAAAAATTCTCACTTTAACTCACATGGATGCAAAAACCACACATGGAGGTAGACTTTTCTCTACAGAAAATGGCCCTCCCTTGGAACCAACTCACAGCTGTGTTTCACTTGACTGGGCCCACTGATGTGAAGAAGTGAACGACAGATTAGGGAGGAGTGTGCCAGACAGATAGGGGCTGAATCCTGCTCTGACTTCACTACTACGTGTGACCTGGGACACAGGACTGAGCCCCTCAATGCCTCAGTCTCTCTAGCGATAGACTGGGGATCATAATGGTGTCTACCTCATATGGTTGCTCAGGTGATGAAATTAGCCAGGACTCTGGCAATGAGTTCAATAAACGTTAGTGATTATCTAACACTTAACATTCCATTTCTCAGCTTGTAGATGAGGCCTTCACAACTGGCCTAGGCAGTGCTGGCAGACTCGAGAACAGCCGCAGGGCTCTGGGGGCCTTACCCTGGAGTCCCGCGTGACGTCTCCTCCTAAGCGTAGTTCTAAAGTCCGAGCTTTGCTCTCCGCCTCTCTTGCCTTCTCTTCAGCTGAAACCCGACGAAACCACAGTAATTCAAAGGTTCAAAACTCTTTGGCTTCCTCAGGACAGTTCTGGGGAAGCTCCTGCCCTGCTAAACCACCTTCAAGGGAAAGGGCAGCCTTGTTCCAGGGAAACTGGGCGAACAATGGCCAATGAGCAGTGAAAGAAACCTCAAGCCTGGACTGCAGGGTCCACTCAAAGAAGATTTGGTTTCTAAAAATCTCAAGGAGGACCCAAGGAAAATCAGCACTATTTATACCTGGAACATGCTTTTCAAACTTTGCAAATAAATCGTAACAGGTCACAAAATGCCCAAGGCAAGCCTTCGGCGTGAGCTGGAAGCTAAAGAAGTCCTCAGCCAATCACACTCCATCAAGCAGCAGCCTGAGGAAGCCCAGGTCAGCACCAGAGGGGGCAGATTTTGTCCTGGAGTCAAGAAAACCAATTTCACAAGTATTCAGGCCAGGGCAGACTGGGATTCTTCACTCTGGGCAAGCCAAGGAGTTGCTACACTTTTAGGAAAATATAAATGGCCTAGGGGGAAATAAGTAGTCTGAGAAAGTGCTGAGGGGATTGGCGAAGGGAGGGAAGCTAGGGACACAGGAGGAAATGGATCATTCAGGAGAACAGCCTTGTCCCTGGGTGCTGGACGCAGCCTTTTCCTGGATCCTTGCTTTAGTTTCTCGTCTCCCAGAAGACCCCCAACCAGCCCTCCTCCTGCACCTTACCGATCCGCGC
Source organism: Loxodonta africana (assembly GCF_030014295.1). Lineage (NCBI taxonomy): Eukaryota > Metazoa > Chordata > Mammalia > Proboscidea > Elephantidae > Loxodonta > Loxodonta africana. The sequence goes on along the minus strand of NC_087360.1, from coordinate 25,226,045 downwards.
CACATGCTCTGCTTTCTTCACTTCCTGCTCCGCACGGGTCTTGAAGCGGCTTGACGTGTACTTGTACATCCTGAAGGGCAGAAAAAGTAACCTCAGAAGGATCGAGCAGCAGTGGGACAGGGCAGCCAACCTGGGAACCTCAGGAAGTACTCTACCTTCCTGCCTCCTCCCCCAAGCTGTGCTGTCCCCGTCCCTTACGATGGCAGACCAATTAAAGGTGTTTTAGCAAAAAGACTGAATTTCTTATATCATGTGTCACCTGCATCCTGCTCCATGTCTTTGGTAAGTGATCTAACTATCCACCAAGTGGGAATCACTAAGTTCATTAATCCCACAGCAGAAACAAGTCGAGCATTAAGCCAGCCTGTGCTTTCCTACGGAGTGTCTAAAGACCCCTTGGCCATGAAGCCAAGAGGCTCAGATAGTTCACCATGCCAGGCAGGGCACCCTCCATGCCACGGAAAGCATTCAGCCCACGGCTTAGCCAGCTGACCCCAGAGCCCATCACCACCTCCAACCCTCCCTCAGAACCCAGAAATGATTCTGTAGGAAATCACAGGAAGCTTAAAGGCCCAAACACGGTCAGCACTGCCAAAACTTCTCACAAGGCATCACTCCCTTGGTGTCCCTGGACTGGGCCTATGGAAGCAAGGAGACAGTGGACCTACCTGGGCTTGTATAGGCAGCAGGAGAGCCTCTTGGTCTGCACCTTGTGCCCGTGAAGGAAGATCCTCATCCGGGGGTCAATATACAGCACGGCAGCATAGGCACGGAATGACCGCCGCTCTGGCTTCCTGAAAGCGACCGGAACAAAGTACCGTCATCCAGTCCGCAAAAACATCCTCTCTGCAGGTCTCCAGCTGTCCACCTGTCCATCTTGGCTTCCCTTGCCACTTTTACGGGGTGCTCCCTCAGCATGGGCACCACCTCTGAGTAGCCTCTGCCCCCCACGCCCACGGTCCTCAGCACAGGTGCCTCACAGACACGGGTGGTTACTGCTGAGGCCAAGGTTCTGGCCTGGCCCTACCACTACTCTACTGTGGAACCCTGAGCAATTCCTTTCCTCCTCCTTAGGCCCTGGTTTCTTCTTCCATCAAATCAAGAAGTCGGACCAAGTGTCATTTCTCTTCTTCTGGCTTAGCTAAGGATCTACTGTCCTTCTACCGATCCCTTCTTCCTTGCAACAAGAAGATGTGGTGCTCTCAGCTCCGTTAGCTCTAGTGTTGCCCCAAGAGAAATCCACAGAATAAGCTCATCCCTTTTTCCCAGAGATTTTCCTCCCTAAGAGAATCAACTCCAGTTCCAGGCCACCCTCCCTTCCCAGACACACTCACGTGCCCTCTGGGGAGGTCTCTGCCATCTGGATGTCTCTTGGATTTGAGATTATATCTAGCTCCGGCTCTCCATTATCCATGAGTTTGAGATTAAAGATTATCACCAGCGTTCCTGGGAAACACAAATCCTCCTTTCATTCCGCCAGGCGCCCACAGCCTATCCCCAACCAACTGGTGGCCCTGGAGCATCCGGGTTCTAGGGGCTGTAGGCTCAGAGCCTACTTACCACTGCCCCCAGGAATCTTCATGAACTGGGTCATCACATCCTCCTCATTGCGGAAGGGGGAGTACTTGTAGATGAGTTCTGTCTCAATAGCAAACTTCTCCACGTTGTCTGTGACAGGCTCCCGGGTCTGGGCATTCCAGGTGGGTAATGGGACAATCACCTATGGAGTAAGCACAGGTAAGACATTTGGAGGGAGGCCCCAAAACAGCTTTCTCCCAAAATGTGCATCTATCTTGTCCCTCCCCCCAAGGGCCTCCACACTGCCCCAAGGTGAGGCCCAAGTGCCTCAGCCTGATGGTGCCAGAAGCTCTTCTCTGATTCCTTGCCCTCCTGGCAAGCTTCCTGGCAGGGCTCCTGGCAAGCCTTGGCTTCTGCCTCTGTCCAAAACTCAGACTCACATGGCCAGTGCTTCTGGGGATGAACTGGTTTATAGCCTGGGGTCTCTGCACCAGCAGTGCCCTTTGTTTGCAATGTCTCCAAGCCATCTTCTTAATTTGGTAAAAATCCTACTCTTGCCACTGAAGAAAACGTATCTGCAATTGTCCAGTGAATCTGAAGATACACATAACCTATAACTCAGCAATTCTACTTCTTGGCTCAGGAATCCCACCACTCCAGGCTTGGAGAAATGTTTGCACATGTACACCACCCAACGTGTTAAGAATGTGCACTGTAACACTAGCTGTGACAGCCCAAAGTAGAGCTAATCCAAATATTCCCCACAGATAAATTAAACTGCAGCATATTTACACAATGGTATACTATGCAGTGATAAAAATGAATAAACTAACACCTGCTAGCATCAACGAGAATGAATCTCACAAACACAAGGTTGTATGTACGAGCCCATTTATTTAAAATTCATAAACAGGCAAAACTAAACTATTATTTAAGGAAGCATACCCCTGTGGTAAAATTATAAAGAAAAACATGGACACACAGTCATCACAGAAGTCAGGTGGCTGTTTCTTTGGGGGCAAGATGAGGACTATGACTGGTGACACAGGAGACTTTTAATGCCAGCCTGTGATGCAACATTTCCTCTAACTTGGACAGTGGCTACATGAGCGTTTGCTTTATAATTATTCTCTCAGCTGTACATATATTTTAATACACTCTTCCACATGTATGGTAAGTTTCTCAAATGAAGTTGTTGAGTGCCATCAAGTCAGTTCGACTCATAGCGACCCTATGCGCAACAGAATGAAAACACTGCCTGGTCCTGTGCCATCCTCACAATCATTATGCTTGAGCCCACTGTTGCATCCACTGTATCAACCCATGTCATCAAGGGTCTTCCTCTCTTTCACTGACCCTCTACTTTACCAAGCATTATGTCCTTTTCCAGGGACTGGTCCTCTTGATTACATGTCCAAAGTATGTGAGATGATGTCTTGCCATTCTTGCCTCTAAGGAGCATTCTGGCTATACTTCTTCTAAGACAGGTCTGTTCATTCTTTTGGCAGTCCGTGGTATATTCAATATTCTTTGCCAACAGCAAAATTCAAAGGCATCAACTCTTCTTCAGTCTTCCTTATTCACTGTCCAGCTTTCAAAGGCACATGAGGCGACTTAAAACACCATGACTTAGGTCAGGCACACCTTAGTCCTTAAAGTGACATCTTTGCTTTTTAACACTTTAAAGAGGTCTTTTGTAGCAGATTTTCCCAATGCAATACATCATTTGATTTTTTTTTTTTTAATTGAACTTTAGATGAACATTTACAGAACTAGTTTCTCATCAAACAGTACACACATTGTGGTATGACACTGGTTAACAAACCCACGACATGTTAACACTCCCCCTTCTCAACCCTGGGTTCCCTATTACCAGCTGTCCTATTCCCTCCTACCTTGTGGTCCCTGCCCCGGGGCTGGTGCGCCTCTTTAGTCTTGTTTTGCTCCGTACGACTGTTCAATCTTTGGCTGTAGAGTGAACCTCAGGAGTGGCCTCATTACTGAGCTGAAAGGGTATCCGGGGACCATACTCTCAGGTTTCTCCAGTTTTTGTCAAGCCAGCAAGTCTGGTCTTTCTTTTTGGGTTGGAATTTTGTTCTACATTTTTCTCCAGCTCTGTCTGGGACCCGTTGTGATCCCTGTCAGAGCTGTCAGTGGTGGTAGCCAGGCACTATCTAGCTGTACTGGATTCAGTCTGGTGGAGGCCATGGTAGATGTGGTCCATTAGTCCTTTGGACTAATCTTTCCCTTACGTCTTTAGTTTTCTTCATTCTTCCTTGCTCCTGAAGGGGTGAAACCAGTGGAGTATCCTAGATGGCTGCTCACAGCCTTTTAAGACCCCAGACACTACTCACCAAAGTAGAATGTAGAACATATTCTTTATAAACTCTGTATGCCAACTGAGCTGGAGGTTCCCTGAGACCATGGTCCCCACAGCCCTCAGCCCTCAGGTCCATGTGTCTACGGAGTTACCATGGGCTTGCCTTGTACAGCTTGTGCTGGCTTCCCTAGTATTGTATACTGTCTTACCCTTCACCAAAGTTACCACTTATCTACTGTCTATTGTTTTTCTGTCCCCACCCCTCCCCTCCCTTGTAACCATCAAATATTTTCTTTTTGTATGTAAACTTTTTCATGAGTTTTACAGTAATGGTCTCATGCAATATTTGTTCTTTTGTGACTCACTTATTTCACTCAGCATAATGCTCTCCAGATGCATCCATGTTATGAGATGCTTCACAGATTCATCGCTGTTCTTCAGCATTGCATAACATTCCATTGTGTGTATGTACCAGTTTGTTTATCCATTCATCTGCTGATGGGCCTCTAGGTTGTTTCCATCTTTTTGCTATTGTGAACAATGCTGCAATGAACATGGGTATACATATACCTATTCGTATGACAACTCTTATTTCTCTAGGATATATTCCTAGGAGTAGGATTGCTGGATCAAATGGTATTTCTATTTCTAGCTTTCTAAGGAAGCGCCATACCGTTTTCCAAAAAGGTATTTTGCACTCCCAGCCGCAGTGCATAAGAGTTCCGATTTCCCCCCATTCCTCTCCAACATTTGCGGTTTTCTGTTTTATTGATTCGTGCTGGTAATGCCAGCATGAGATGATATCTCATTGTGGTTTTGATTTGAATTTCTCTGATGGCTAGAGGTCGTGAGCATCTCCTCATGCGTCTGTTGGCCACTTGAATGTCTTCTTTGGTGTCCGTTCCTTTCCCAATTTTTTGTTTTTTTAATTTTTTATTGTGCTTTACGTGAAAGTTTACAGATCCAGTCAGTCTCTCATACAAAAATTTATATACTCTTTGCTATATACTCCTAGTTGCTCTCCCCCTAATAAGACAGCACACTCCCTCTCTCCACTCTATTTTCATGACCATTTGGCCAGCTTCTGATCCCCTCTGCCCTCTCATCTCTCCACCAGACAGGAGCTGCCCACATAGTCTCACGTGTCTACTTGATCCAAGAAGCTCACCCCTTACCAGTACCATTTTCTATAGTCCAGTTCAATCCCTGTCTGAAGAGTTGTCTTTAGGAATGGTTCCTGTCTTGGGCTATCAGAAGGTCTGGGGACCATGACCTCCAGGGTCCTTCTAGTCTCAGTCAGACCATGAAGTCTACTCTTTTTACCAGAATTTGAAATCTGTATCCCACTGCTCTCCTGCTCCCTCAGGGGTTCTCTGTTGTGTTCCCTCTCAAGGCAGTCATCGGTTGTAGCCAGGCACCACCTAGTTCTTCTGGTCTCAGGCTGATGTAGTCTCTGGTTTATGTGGCCCTTTCTGTCTCTTGGGCTCATAATTACCTTGTGTCTTTGATGTTCTTCATTCTCTTTTGGTCCAGGTGGACTGAGACCAACTGATGCATCTTAGATGGCCACTTGCTAGTGCTTAAGACCCCAGACGCCACTCTCCAAAGTGGCATGCAGAATGCTTTCTTAATAGATTTTATTATGCCAACTGACCTAGATGTCCCCTGAAACCATGGTCCCTAGACCCATGCCCCTGCTATTCTGTCCCTTAAAGCATTGGCTGTATTCAGGAAACTTCTTTGCTTTTGGTTTAGTCCAGTTGTCCTTTGCCCATCTGTTAATTGGATTGTCTTTTTGTTATGTTTTGATTTCTTGACTGCTGCTTCCTCGAGCACTGACTGTGGATCCAGGTAAAATGAAATCTTGACAACTTCAATCTTTTCTCCATTTATCATTCTGCTGCTTATCGGTACAGTTGTGAGGATTTTTGTTTTATGTTGAAGTATAATCCATACTGAAGGCTGCAGTCCTTGATCTTCATCAGTAAGTGCTTGAAGTCCTGAAGTAGTTTTTAAAAATCTTTTTCTTTCTTCAAAGACCCTACCTCAAAATGCCATTCCCCCTGAGGCCCCCAACACGCTCCTTCCCCTTCCTCAGAGCCAGTTGCCCTTAGGGAGCCTGCAGATGGCTGGCTGAGGGATTCCCTCTGCAGGCTGGAGGCACCTCAGAGATCCAAACCAGATGGCCCACTTTTAGGGACCCTGTATCTTGACGTGAGTCAGGGTGCGAAACTGTTAGGGGTTCTGAGACACTAGGTTGGTTTCTAAGAAGCTTTGCGTTGATAGTATTCAGCCCCAGGGCTGGCTTGGACACATTCCTCTCCAGCCGAAAATGATCTTATTTTGAAATCTTGGCTGAGTTCGCACCAGAGTACAATCCAAGATAGTGATTCTAGCACCAAGTAAGGAAAAAAATTTCAACCTAGCTTTTTCACCAGGGGAATTGAGTTCCCTTTTGTGTACCTCACTATACACCTCCCCTTTTCCACAGCAGTCCCAGGTCACAAGGCCATCACTTTAAAGTAGGTTCATTCACTCACACTGGCACCTATTCTCCGGTCAAAACACTTCTCCCTTAGCTTCGATGTCACCACACTCTCCTGATTCTCCTCCTACTTTTCCAGCCACCCCTCTATATCTTGGCCACTTTCTCCTCTCCCCAACCTTTAAATGTTGACACACCTGAGGTCCCAGGTCCGTGTCTTTCTCTACACTCTGAGGTTGAGCTTATTCACTATCATGACTCCTAAAGCCCAGACATAACTTGACATGTCCAGAACAAAACTCACACTCTTCCCCTCCACACATGCCTTCCCTTTCTTTCTTCCCCAGATCCAAATAGCCCACCAGTCCCCTAGCTGCCACTGTAGAACCTTTGAGTCATAACGGCCCCTCCTTCCCTTTATTCTTCACCAAATCTGTGGGTTCCACATCCTGAAGAGATGTTTGGCTCTATTTCTCTCCACCTCCCTGCTATGAATACAGGCTAGCCTACACCTACACACAGCCAGGGACTCTCAACTGGTCCACTCCAACTCTCCACCTCCAATCTTTCTAATCCAATCATCACATAATAACCACACTGATCTTTCTAAAAACAAATCTGGAACTGCCATATGTTGCTTAAATTCCTTTTAATGGCTGCTTCCCACTGCTCCTTTGATAAAGTCCCAGACCCTTAGCCTAGCCCTAAGGTCTGACCTAACAGGGCCCTCTCTGCTCTCCAGATCCACCACCACCTGTCTTCTGGTCACCCAGGTGCTATGTCCTCCCCGACCCCCCTCACTCCACCCTCAGGGCCCTCTGACATGCTTTTTGCAACACCACTCTCAGCTTCTTCTCTCTAGTTCTGGCCTCCATTTTTCAGGCGTGAGGGAGTACGAGTCCAGTCTGAGGCTAGGCAGGCCACAGGCTTCCCTTGATTTCCACACCAAGGCAGGCACAGACCTTACCAGAACCAGCTGGGCAGATATCTGAGCCAACTGGCCACAAAAAGAATCAGCTGAGCATGTGTTTAACTCACAGTGTATTCACTACCCAAATCTTTTAAAAGTCAGAATATTCTGAATTCATTAGGCCTTGCTTCCAAGACAGCAATAATTATCAGCCGAGTCTGAGTAGAAGCCACTCCCAACATGAGGCTGTCAGTTGCCATTAAACAACCAGCTTATACTGGTATTTTTTTATACAAGTCACCTGGTTCACTACCTGCCTGTGCCCTGTAGGTGTCTTTTTTGTGGCTTCTGTTAGAGTAACGGATTTCCTCAAAAGAAAAAAGTACTCATAGGACGTCCCACAGAATCATCATCATATGGGAAAGACACTGCTATTCTTATTATTATTGCCAGTTGTGGCCTTTACCCATAGTCAGGGAAGCCCAAAATATTCTCCCTGATAAAACAACTCCCCATGGTGGCACCCCTCAGCCTGAATTCAAGCTGCAGATCTAGGGGAGATCTCCTAATCCAACTCTTGGTTCTTGCCATCTGATAGTTTCATTCCCAGAAACAGGTTAGCTTTGGTCTGAAGTGCTTTGAGGTTTCATTTATTTTGACATTGTGATACCTACCTTAACCCCTCAACCAATTCACTCAACCAGCTACTTACATATAGGAGCATGGGCTCCAACCTCACAACCGCAAAGAGCTCAGCTTTGCAAATGACCTGAGAACACAGCCTGGGCAGGCCCAGGAAATGTGGAGTGACGGATGACTCAGACCATGAGGGTGGGACCTACTTCATCAATGCCTTCCTCCTCATGAAAGGTGCGAGACAGGAAGAGGCAGGTCATGGTGTCTTCCTTCTTAGTGAAAAGGATAAAATCCTTCCCGATGCGCATTGAGCCCCTGAAAGGGAAGCAGAAACAGATTATTCACCCAGGGATTCAAATGCTCATCTGGAAAGGAATAAAAACTACCCTCTAAAACAAATCACCAACCTCATATGGAAAGGGAAGAGGCCTTGGATAAATAAAGATTACTGAAAAAGAAGAACAAAGTGGGAGGCCTCACACTACCTGATTTCAGAACCTATAATACTGCCACAGTAGTCAAAACAGCCTGGTGCTGGTACAACAGATACACAGACCAATGGAACAGAATTGAGAATCCAGACATAAATTCATCCATATACAAGCAGCTGATATTTGACAAAGACCCAGAGTCTGTTAAATGGAGAAAGGACAGTCTCTTTAACAAATGGTGCTGGCCTAACTGGATAACCATCTGCAGAAAAAAAGAAACAAGATCCATACCTCATGCACAAAAACTAGCTCAAAATGGATCAAAGACCTAAATATAAAATCTAAAATGATAAAAATCATGGAAGAAAAATAGGGACAACGCTAGGAACCCTAATACATGGCATAAACAGTATACAAAACATTACTAACAATGCGCAAACACCAGAAGAGAAACTGGATAACTGGGAGCTCCTGAAATTCAAACACTTATGCTCATCCAAAGACTTCACCAAAAGAGTAAAAGGACAACCTACAGTCTGGGAAATTTTTGGCTACAATATAACCGATCAGTGTCTAATCTCTAAAACCTACAAGATACTGCAAAACCTAAACAACAAAAAGACAAATAACCCAGTCAAAAAATGGGCAAAGAATATGAACAGACACTTTATTAAATAAGACAGTCAGGCTGCTAACAGATACATGAGAAAATGCTCAGGATCATTAGTCATTACAGGAATGCAAATCAAAACTACAATGAGATACCATCTCACCCAAATACAGGTGGTATTAATCCAAAAAACACAAAATAATAAATGTTGGTGAGGTTGTGGAGAGACTGGAACACTCCTGGTGGGAATGTAAAATGGTACAACCACTTTGAAATTGATTTAGTGCTTCCTTTAAAAAACAGAAATAGAACTACCATATGATCCGGCAGTCCCACTCCCTGGAATCTATCCTAGGAAAATAAAATCCCTCACACAAATAGATATATGCATACCCATATTCACTGCAACACTGTTTACAATAACAAAAAGACGGAAATAACCAAGGTGCCCATCAACAGATGAATGGATAAATTACACTATATTCACACAATGGAATACTACGCAACGATAAAGAACAACGATGAGTCCTCAAAACATCTCACAACACAGAGGAATCTGGAAGGCATTATGCTGAGTGAAATTAGTCAGTTGCAAAAGGATAAATACTATATGAGACCTCTATTATAAGAACTCCAGAAAAGGTTTAAACACAGAAGAAAACATTCTTTGAGGGTTACGAGGGTGGGGAGGGAGCGAGAGGGGTATTCACTAACAAGACAGTAGACAAGAATTATTTTAGGTAAGGGAGGAACAACACACAATACAGGGGAAGTCAGCACAACAGGACTAAACCAAAAGCTAACAAGTTTCCTGAACACAACCAAACACTTCAAGGGACAGAGTAGCAGGGGCGGGGGTCTGGGGACCATGGTTTCAGGGGACGTCTAGGTCAATTGGCATAACAAAGTGTATTAAGAAAATGCTCTACATCCCAATTTGGTGAGTGGCGTCTGGGATCTTAAATGCTAGCAAGCCTCCATCTAAGATGCATCAATTGGTCTCAACCCACCTGGAGCAAAGAAAAATGAAGAACTTCAAAGACATAAGGAAAATATGAGCCCAAGAGACAGAAAGAGCCACATAAGCCAGAGACTCCATCACCCTGAGACCAGAAGAACTAGATGGCACCCGGTTACCACCAATGACCACCCTGACAGGGAACACAACAGAAAACCCCTGATGGAGCAGGAAAAAAGTGGGAGGCAGACCTCAAATTCTAATAAAAAGACCAGACTTAATGGTCTGAGACTGGAGGGACCCCAGAGGTCATGGTCCCCAGGCTCCCTGTTAGCTCAAAACTAAAACCAAAGACAACTCTTCAAACAAAGATTAGACTGGACTATAAAACATAAAATGATAGTGGTAAGGAGTATGCTTCTTAGCTTAAGTAGACACAGGAGGCTATACGGGCAGTTCCTGTCTGGAGGCAAGATGAGAAGGCAGAGGAGAGAGGCGGTGGTTGAATGAACACAGGAAATGCAGGTTGGAAAGGTGGAGTGTGCTGTCATTGTAGGGAGAGCAACTAGGGTCACATGATAATGTGTGTAAACATTTTGCATGAGAAACTGACTTGAACTGTAAACTCGCACTTAAAGCACAATTTAAAAAAAAAAAAAACCACCCTCTGGATATGACTGAAAAATGCCTTTGGAGGACTCTCCTAAAGGCCTTCCTAAGGTCCCAGGGGAAACCCTGGTGGCATAGTGGTTAAGTGCTATGGCTGCCAACCAAAAGGTCAGCAGTTTGAATCCACCAGGCTCTCCTTGGAAACTCTATGGGGCAGTTCTACTCTGTCGTATAGAGTTGCTATGAGTCGAAATCTACTCGATGGCCCTGGGTTTTTGGTTTAAGGTCCCAGGATCTTTGGCTGCGTTCCAAAGCCTATTCCCTCCGTCCTCATCTGACGCATCTGTATGCTCACCAAATAATCACGAGAAGCTGGACTATATGAAGAAGAACATGGCATCAGGATTTGAGGAGGACTCATTAACAACCTGCACGATATGCAGATGACACAATTTGCTTGCTGAAAAGTGATGGGGACTTGAAGCACTTACTGATGAAAATCAAAGACTACAGCCTTCAGTATAAATCACACCTCAACATAAAACAAAAATCCTTACAACTGGAACAGCGTCTGGGGTCTTACAAGCCTGTGAGAAGCCATCTAAGATGAGGCACTGGTCTCACCCCTTTGACAGAAGGGAGAATGAAGAAAACTGAAGATACAAGGGAAAGATTAGTCCAAAGGACTAATGGACCACAACTATCACAGCCTCCACCAAACTGAGTCCAGTACAACTAGATAGTGCCCAGCTATCACCATTGACTGCTCCGACAGGGATCACAATCCACGGTCCTGGACGGAGCTGGAGAAAAATGCAGAACAAAATTCTAATCCACAAACCAGACTTACTGGCCTGGCAGACTGGAAAAACCCCAAGAGTATGGCCCCAGACACCCTTTTAGCTCAGTAATGAAGTCACTCCAGAGGTTCACCCTTCATCCAAAGATTAGGGCCATAAAACAAAATGAGACTAAAGGGGCACACCAGCCCAAAGGCAAGGACAGAAGGCAGGAGGGGACAGGAAAGCTGGCAATAGGGAACCCAAGGTCAAGAAGGGAGAGTGCTGACATGTCACGGGGTTGTTAACCAATGTCATAAAACAATATATGTACTGTTTAACAAAAAGCTAGTTTGTTCTGTAAACTTTCATCTGAAGTATATAAAAAAAAAAAAACCTCACATCAGGATCAACAAGCAACATCATGATAAATGGACAAAAGATTCAAGTTTTCAAGGATTTTATTTTGCTTGGATCCCAAATCAACACCCATGGAAGCAGCAGTCAAGAAACCAAATGTATTGCATTAGGACAATCTGCTGCAAGAGATCTCTTTTACAAAGTGTTAAAAAGACGTCACTTTAAGGACTAAGGTGCGCCTGATCCAAGACATAGTGTTTTCAATCGCCTCATATGTGTGAGAAAGCTGGGCAATGAATAAAGAAGACCAAAGAATTGATGCCTTTGAATTACTGTGTTGGTGAAGAGTATACCATGGACTGCCAAAAAAATGAACAAATCTGCCTTAGAAGAAGTACAGCCAGAATGCTCCTTAGAAGCTAAGGATGGCAAAACTTTGTCTCACATCATGCCTGGTAAAGTGGAGGGTCAGTGAAAAAAAACAAAGACTCTCAATGAGATGGACTGACACTGGCTGCAACAATGGGCTCAAGCGTAATGATTGTGAGGATGGCACAGTGTTTCATTCTGTTGTACATGGGGTCACTATGAATGAGAACCGACTCCAGGGCACCTAACAACATAATTAGCTCAGGAGCCCTGGTGGTGCAGTGGCCTTGGGCAAGCACTCCACACTCACCTCAGCACTCAGCCGCTAACCAAAAGGTCGGCAGTTCAAGCCCTCCAGCCAGTTCACAGGAGGAAGATGTGACAGTCTGCTTCTGTAAAGATTACAGCCTTGGAAACCCTGTGTTGCAGTTCTACTCTGTCCTGTAGAGTCGCTATGAGTTGGAATCGACTCAACAGCACATAACACACATAAACTGGCTCACATCTAATAACTACGGCCATCTTCAGTCTCAGAATGGTTTTTGCCACCTCAAGCTCATTATGACACAGGCATTTGGATACAACCAGTTTCTGGGAACTGTGCTTTGAGGCTGCCTTCCACAAGGCAAAACCCTAAATGGAATCAATCGCTTCCTCCTTCTGTTTGGCCAGGTAAACCAGTGAACCATCCAAGGAACAGGCAAGGACAGGCTTCTCCCAGGCAACACAGAGCAGGGCAGACGTGTGAAGCCCTACTGGGAGGCCTGCCCACTCAATGAGGAAGCTGCTGAGCTCCTTTCTTCCAAGCAGCTTCTGGGGCTTTATGGCTTATTATCTCATTAGTCCTCATAATGCCCCAGGGAGATGATGGAGGAGGGGAAGCTGTATTATTCTTTTCCATGTACTAATAAAAGCCCGACCGGCATGTCAAGCACACAAATGAACGTCATGCCCCATTTCCACAAATGCTCAGGAAAACTCCCAGGACACTATCCAGAAATACCCAGGGGGCTGCCAAGTTCTGTTTCTCCTTCTAGCAAAGCTTGTTTTTGCCCTAATTTGGCAAAAAAAAAAAACCTCTCTCTTTATGCTTCTTTCTTTCCTCTTTAATCCCAACCTCAGGGCAAGAAGAGCAACAACCCAAAAAAGCCCCACCACCTTTCTGCTGGCTTCCCTGCTTTTCAACCCTATTCTTATCACGAAACACTTCCTCCATTGGTTTCAAGATGAATATACTGTCTCCTCTGAACACTAGATGGCTCCATCTCTCAATGGGCCCTTTACAAAAGTTGGTCTAAAATATGCTAACATTCCCAACTCCAGTACACTTTCCTTTCTAGTACTCCAAGACTTTCGAAGTCACTTTTCACTTGCTCCTGAAACTTACTCTGTAAGGGAAAATGTCAGACTAAAAACCAAAAACAAAACCAAACCCATTACGGTCGAGTCAACTCCGACTCATAGTGACCCTATGGGACAGAGTAGGGCTGCCGCAAAGGGTTTCCAAGGAGTGCCTGGTGGATTCAAACTGCCAATCTTTTGTTTAGCAGCCATAGCTCTAACTACGATACCACCAGGGTTTAGAACCCCCTTTTTTTCAGATAAAGGCCCTGGTAGTGCAGTGGTTAAGTGTTTGACTGCTAACCAAAAGGTCAGCAGTTCAAATCCACCACTTGCTCCTTGAGGCCACTATGAGGAAACAGACACTCAGAGAGGTTAAATAGCTTGCCTGAGGCCACAGAACTGAGAAAACCAGGCAGCCTACAATCCAGGTAGAAAGTAGTGTTTCTTACATCACAGTGACTCTAACCAGACCTCATTTAATTCGGACTTAGATCACCCAGAGACGCTGGGAAGAATACAAATTCCTCGGCCCTACGCTAGACCCAAGGAAACCCTGGTGGTGCACTAGTTAAGAGCTATGGCTGCTAACCAAAAGGTCAGCAGTTCCAATCCACCAGGAGCTCCTTGGAAACTCTATGAGGCAGTTCTACTCCGTTATATACGGTCACTATGAGTTGGAATCAACTTGACAGCAATGGATATGGGTACTCCAGACACACAGAATCAGGCCAGAAATCAGCTATGGGAAGATGAAACGAGAAATCAAATTAGAAGCCAGAAACTGTGCTAGGGGCTTCATCCTTAAGCTGTTTGGTATGTATTATAATTCCAAACTTACAAAGGAAAAAGCTAAGACTCAGAGAGGAGGAGGTGTAATTAAGTGGCTGAGGTGGAATTTGAACCGTAGTTTGTCTGGTTCAAGTGAAACGGACAGCACCTCAGGCTCTGAAGTCAGAAGAACTGGTTTATGTCTCAGGTTCTACATTTGTGCATTTTTACACATAAATTTCACTCCTATAAATGTGTTTCTTTGTTTGAAAACAAGAATAATAGTACTTACACCTCAGAGATCTATTTGTTATTGCTGGTGCCTGACTCACAGTGACCCCATGCACAACAGAACTAAACAAACAGTTGTGGACTGGCCATTGTGATCCACAGGGTTTTCACTGGCTGATTTTCCAAAGTAGATTACCAGGCCATTCTTCCTAGTCCATCTTAGTCTAAAAGCTCCACTGAAATCTATTCAGCATCACAGCAACCCACAAGCCTCCCCTGATAAATGTTTAGTGGCTGCATGTGAGATACATCAGCAGGAACTGAACCCAGGTCTCATGCATAAGCCCCCAAAAAAACCAAACCTACTGCCGTCGAGTCGATTCCGACTCATAGCGGCCCTATAAGACAGAGTAGAACTGCCCCATAGAGTTTCTAAGGAGCACCTGGTGGATATGAACTGCCGACCTCCTGGTTAGCAGCCATTAACACTTAACCACTACACCACCAGGGTTTCCGGTCTCATGCACAGAAAGCAAGAATTCTACCACTGAACCACCAATGTCCCCCAAAGGGCTACGGCTGTCGTCGTTAGGTGCCCTCAAGTCAATTTTTGACACACAGCGATCCCATGTGACAGAGCAGAACTGCCCAATAGGGTTTTCTAGGCTGTAATCTTTATAGGAGCAGAATGCCAGGTCTTTCTCTCAGGGACCAGCTGGGTGGGTTCGAACCACGATCCTCTGGTTAGCAGCCAAGTGCTTAACCACTGCACCACTAAGACTCCTTCCATAGGGCTAGAGTAAGGATTAAATGACCTTATCCATGTCAAGCTTTCAGCACACGCCTGTGTGTGTGCTGAAAGCTTGACATGGATAAGGTCATTTAAGCACAGAGTGTTCAGTATTTCCCTTTGGTTCTTGCCCTGAGAGAAAAATCACCAAGTCCACGCAACAGGTCCTGACGTCTTTGAAGCACTCCCTTTTCTTTTTCACAGCCAAGCCTCATCAAGCACTTTTCATGTGTGGCCCAGGTGATGCTGCTAACTGACCAAACCAGACCACCTCTCAAACACGTTTCCACAGCAAGACTGGAAACGTGACTCATAATTCCATTTGCATAAAACTCCAAGTCCACTACATTTTACTCCATCCAAAGGTATGTACAGCTGGAAGTGACATTTCAGAAATAGAAACCTTCCTCTTGGGGCTTTGCTCAAAACCACAACAACACATTCCAAACACTGAACAAGTGGGAACCAAGGGATGAGAAAAAAGGCCCAAGGGATCTGAAGATATTAGGTAGGTCCCTGCTACATGGCTGTGCACAACATCTACATGGAGACTGTGTTCTCCAAGAAGGGGGGCTCACGTCTCCCTCAGTCTCCATGGGATCCCCAGCACCTGGCTGAAAGCAGGACATGAGATAGATACTCAGGGAGACTGCTTCGTAGAATGATGCGTGCCCCTGCACCATCCCAGATACATTCCAAGCCCACAAGGAGCCGCTCGTATCCTCCACCACTAGGTAAAAATAAGAATTTTCAACAGGAGGAAGAGTACAGTTTTACGGGTCAATGCCAAGAGAAACCTACAGCCCCTCCCTCCCCAACTGGTTTTGGACGCTCGTACTTTTTAATACATACAGCAAACTCTGCTAGACAACGGTACACTAGTCCCAAACAGTGACTCCTTTTTGGCTTTCCTCCTGTACCACAGTTAGGAGGGAGGGAGACAAGGAGGAGTGCACTTTTCATCAGAGAGGAGGAGAAATTGCTTTATTTCTGTTTTGAGTCTGATGACAGGCTTCTATTATACGTACGATTTTAACCCATTCCCGTACTGCCCAATCTGGGTGGACTCGGGTGTTCGCTTAGCCGATTTCCCAAACTGGATCACACTGGCGGCGTCATCTGAAGTGGCAGACACAAGAGAAAGCAAAAGGTTTGCATTTCTTTCCTAGGCTCTTTAGATTTATCGTCTTGCTATAAATCCAAGCAGGATTGTGTCTCTATAGAAAACCTCTCTCCAAGGAAATTCACAACCACGAGGCAAATGGAAGCAACCTTTGCCTGGCCTGGCAGTATCTCTAACACTGTGACCTGTGATTCTGTTACCAGGCTCTGGTAATAAGGCTGGGGGATGCCTCCACAGTTCCAGCTCCAGGATGTTGTACAAGCTGGTAAAGACAATATCAAGAGACAGGTAATCTGACAGACTTCAGAGTGTCATTCAGATCCTATCCCCCATGCTAGGACAAGACCTGGCAAATACACTAGTGGAATTAAGTCTGAAATGTTAGCAACAGGCTTCTCTCTCTCCAAGTGGATCTCCTAATCACAACGGTGAGGAAAGATGTTTACACCACAGGATGGCAATACGTATTTTGTTAAAATGGTTACATCCTCCCCCAAAAAGCATAACCATCACATCACTTACTTGGATCCATTCCTGCTCCATCATCCAAGAAGCAAAGCATGAATCCTCCTCGAAGGTCCTCTCTCCTTTCTGTAAAAGAAGCATCTGCCATTATTGGATAGTACCAATCTGAGGGTGACAATACAGTATAATCAGAAAGGTGGGTTAGTGTGAAACTTGGTCCAAAAAGGCCATGTGAAACCTCGCTTCTGCTTTTAATAGCCGTGGCTGTTGTAAATTAAACTTCAGGGCCCTTGAGGGTCAAGTTCCCCATCAAATGTTCTCCAGTTCATGACAAACCTTAAGAGACTCTAAAAGAAGGTCAAAGAATATGTGGTCCAGCAATTGTGCACACTGTAAACCACTGCATATGGACATTTTTCACACATATCCCAATCATCTTTCTGCCTCTAGCCACCTGGGTTACTACCGCCTCTGCTCTCAGCCATGGACCCCCAACCTACTCAAATACTCAAACTACTATACTATACTTTACCAACATTGCTCAACCTTAAGATGGACCTCCTCTTTGAGTCAGTTTGGGGTAGCCTTCAGAGCAAAGTGATCAAGCCAATAAGCACAGTGGTTGGCAGCTGCTATCTAAAGGATGGATGTCTATGTCCACATGTGACTATCCCCAGGCTAACTACTGTTTTCTGGGCTACTTGTATTCATCATTGTATCCCCTGCTTGCTATGGGTCCTTGAAATGGCTCCCCAACCCAGGAGTAAGACGATGGCGCAGGGTGCAGTGACAGCTGCCTGGTTCCCAGCTGGATGTGCCTGACTGGAAAGAGGCATGAGTCCTCTGGCAGTAAGATATGGAGTGGCCGTGACAGGAATTCCTGGCCTACAGGAAGGGACCACAATAGACTGTGCTGTCATTCCAGTCAGCAGAACATCTTTCAGCAGCTGTCTTCTATAGCACCAAGCAGTCAGTCAAAGTAATCTGAGTCCAAGCATGTCACAGCACTAGAGGAGATTCCCAAATAGTGCAGGGTACTACGTGCTACATGGTCTTCAAGGTGCCTTTGGCCCAAGGATGAGGACTAGGAGCCCTGGTAGCACAGTGGTTAAGAGCTTGGCTGCTAACCAAAAGGTGGGCAGTTTGAATCCACCAGCTGCTCCTTGGACACCCTATGGGACAGTTCTACTCTGTCCTACACGGTCAGTATGAGTTGGAATCAACTCGACGGCAATGGGTTTATTTTTTTGTTTTGTTTTAGGTGGACAAAGGAGAATTGCACTACCCTTGGAATCAGTACAGACATGAAGGAGAAGAGATGGAAGCAAGTGGACCCACCACTGCAGTCCCACACAAGCTGAGCAAGGAACCACTAACAGCAGCATCACCACTATACACGCTGTTCACAGTTCACCGCTTTGCACAGAGATAAAACTAGCACTTTTACTAAAATGAAGATGGTCTGTGTAAGGTACTGCAGGAACAAGCTCATGGCTGCTTTGGAGCCTGTTCCCTAATTGAGGATGTTTTTGAAATCTCCCAAACTGCAGTTCACCAACTTTGTACAACTAAGCTCTTTGTCCTCCCCTCACGGTAAAGATTCAAGGGAGTTGTGACTGCCTTCCGTTAAATGGAGTAGTTAACGTAATTTAAAATGCTGTTCCAGGAGAACTACAAAGTTTCAAATATCACTCAATGTTCAGAGGCTGAACTTTGCTGAAACATTAATAAGTGGTTCTTGAAAGTTCAAGGGCAAGGATCTTCCTGAAATCGCTACTGGCAAATAAGAAAAAAAATCTCCTTATGGCAGTGCCTCTTATCAGAATCTGGAGAATTTAAATGAGAAATGGAAGCAGGAGCAAGTACAAAAGGCATCAAAGTTTCCTTCTGGAGGAAGCAAAGTGTCAATATGGAGGTTCAAATTGGGTCACATACAGAGCATGACATAAGTATTCTTTAAACCTAGCTGAGATCCACTTGCTCTGTATGCTACAGTCATAAAACGTGCATGATAGCTCCGCTTTAGGATCTAGAAATTGACCTGAGCCAAGAGCATTTGAAAAATCACCAAGGACTGCTGGCATTCCTTGAACTTACCTAGGAAGTTGATTCTTAGGGAGAACTTGCAGGATGTTTTAGCACATGGTTACCACTTTACGGTGGGTCTGAGATCTCTTTCCAGCTCAAAGACTTTTTTCAAAGCTTTTTCATGTGGGTTATGAGTAAGAGACCCATGCAAAGATAGTTCTTCATCTGACGGAGAAGGAATCTTTGTAGCCACATAGCAACTGACATCTTGTAAAAGGATGTCCAGGTCCATGGTCACATGTAACCCCACCTCAGGACCAAAATAGATGGGCCGGCAGAGTAGTAACTTCTTCAACTTTATATAAACAGATGGTCAAGTGTCTTCATCTGGCTACAGTGCTTATCACAATCACTCATTTAGTTGATGAATGCTTACTGAGCTCCTCCTGTGTGCCAGGCTCTGCGATGGACACAGTGGACAACGCAGATGTGATGCTGTCCTCATGGAGCTCAGTCTAATGGATCCATAGTCTACTCTCTGCAGCAGACCAGGTAAAAAGTAAAGGACAGGAGGGTTTAAGTTGAAGGAGGATAAGAAAAACATCAGCTAGAGTAAAAAAGGCAGTGTGCGTAAGAATCACCTGAAGACCTTACTAAAATACAGATACCTGGGCTCCACACTCAGAGTCAGACTGCACAGCAGTTCTACTCTGTTCTATAGAGTCACTATGAGTCAGAAATCAACTCAACAGCAATGGGTTTGTTTGTTTGAGTGGAACCTGAGAATATGCACTTCTGACAAACTCCTGGGTGACGGTAATGATTTACAGACCACCCAGTGAGAAGCAGTGAGCTGGAGCAGGCAACAAGTAGGAGCAGACTTCCGTCCTCCAACCTATCTTCTCAGACATTCCACCAGTTAAGAGATTCATTCCTAACACTTGATATTTATCAGCTGCCTGAGTGATATCTGAAGCCTCCAAGGAGAGGATTCTGATGAAGGATGGGGAACTCTAGACTGAGGATAGCCTAGTAGCTGGGGGTCCCATGCTCCCTCCCACCACCACACATCTTGAAAGCAAGAAAAGGAGGGCAAAGCCAAACAGCCTTCCTTGTGGCTGTGCTTTAGATCCTGGTATCAGCTATGCAGAGGAGCCCTGGTGGCACCGTGGCGAAGCCCTTGGCTGCTAAGCAAAAGGTCTCGGAAACCCTATAAGGCAGTTCCACCCTGTCCTATAGAGTTGCTACGAGTCGGAATCAACTTGACAGCAATGAGTTTGTTTGTTTGTTTTTTGGCGGTGGTGGTGGTTGGCTGGGGGTTGTGGGTGGTTTACCAGATATGTAAGACTGTTAAAACCAGTCTGGAAGACTGCACATCTAAGCTTTCCCCAATTTAGCCAGATCTGACTTCTCCACTTTGGTGTGACTTTCTTCTATCCAACTCCCACTAGGGAGAAGACAGAAAAAACAAAGAAGTAGGAAAAGATACCCAATCAACCCACTGCCATCAAGTCGATTCATAGGGACCCTACAGGACAGAGCAGAATTGCCCCAGAGGGTTTCAGAGGCTGTAAATCTTTACTGAAGCAGGCTGCCACATCTTTCTCTTGGGGAGCAGCTAGTGGGTTCAAATCATTGACCTTTCAGTTAACAGTGGAAAGCTTAACCACTGTACCACTGGGGTCCTCAGGAAAAGAGATGTAAAATGGAGCTATCAGTCAAAAGTCAGAGGTGACAAAAGAAGTACCCTTAGCAGAGGCTATAATAAAATGGCATCCGAGTTTTCCATCACACTCTGCAAACGTTTTAGCAGTATTAATTTCAGCTGTATTTCCTAGGACAAATTTTCCATTTACTAACCACTGCTTTAGTTTCAAACAAGGGATCTTTCTTCCAGGGGGTGGAACTACCTATCCCAGGAAGTTGAGAAAGTCAATAGTCTACAGTCAATAGAAAGGTCCCACCTAATAACAATGCTTTAGGTAAACAAACACCTCACCTCATAATGAGTCCACCCACTAATGCCACAGAAGAAAGACCTGGTGATCTGCTTCTGAAAACTCTATCACTGAAAACCCTATGGAGCATAATTCTACTCTGACTCATATGGGGGAAAAAAATTGAGGGGCCGGATCCTTTCTCACTCTTCTTAGGGTCAAAGATAGTCTTTGAAAATGTGACTTTGTAGTGACTTTAAAACTACATCTGATGTTTGGGGAGATTTCCAAGATAAGTAACAATCTTCTTTCAGAATGGGAGATAGAAAAATATTTTCCCCATGGATTAATAACAAGAACTTTGTGGTATTCAGATATTACTAATTCCATTATTCTACTTATAAAAAGAGTGCATTTGTAACTCTGTAGAATGTCAGTAAGGCACAGAGCTAGGAAACTATAAAGTCAAAGAAACCTCAGCTGAGACTCCCAAGCTCCAAGCTCTAGATATAAATCAAGTCTTTTTTCCAAAATGCTGTGGTGCTTAGTGCTTCTACCACACCATTTAATCCTTAACTGTCATGACCATTCCCTCAAGATCTAGTTATTCCTCTCCAATCATGTCTAGAATGCTAATTGTCTCTCCAATTAGAGACTAAGTTCTCTAAGTGAAGGCCCCGTCTGACTCCTCTAAGATTTCTCCCAAAGCATGAGGGCACAATACTGAGCGCAGAATAAATAAATGCACACTGCGTCTTTTTCTTGTAAGTTAAAATCCAAATATTTTGCTGCTTTCTGAGTATCAAAGACTAAATCTCCACTCTGAAATTCCCCCACCAAAGGTGGGGGGTGGGGAGGGGAGCCAGAAATGATCTTTTAATAAAAACTTCTTCCAAGTAGACTCAAGTATTATGTTTTGTCCCTTTGACGTCACATACAGCAGAGGCCCATTTTCCGGTCAGCCATCTTCTGAAGACGACCACGATTTCTTTCAGAGGTACCTGTTCTCACCAGTCACTGAAGTACACTAAGATGTAAGATGGACACTGTGGCTTGGGAAAGGTGCCTCCAACTGGCCCGAAGTTTTAGTGACCATCTTATTACGTTGTTCTGCTGTGTTCCTTTTTTCAGTTTCTTTCCTCTTAAAATAAAGGCTTATTTACAGCACTTTGGCAGAGGCTTTCAAACAGAAGCCTTTCAGAATTTAAGCAATTTGGTTCACTTTTAGCTGTTTTGAATATTTTCTTTGCTCCAGAAGTGTATCAGGCAAGGGGGAATTCATCACATCTGGGGAGCCTTTGTAATTACATGACATTAGAACATCTGAGAATTACTCCTTAATTGTGTGCTTGTTCACATTTACCAAATGGGTCCATGAAGAAGAGGGATTCTCTGACTGATAACTGTATACTCCCACATAAACACTCAGTCTTCTAAGAAGCTAGTCAACGTTGTTCAGGACATTACCTCAAGCCTTTCAGAAGGCTTCAGAAATGTCTGTCACAAAACAGATCATCCTGGCCAAACTGAATTTAAAAGCTGTCTTCTTCTGATCCGCTTCCACATTTTTAGCAGTTGAACGACTAAAAAAGGTGCTGGTACAAATATTCAACAGGCAGAACGCACACTATTTAAAAAAAAAAAAAAAAACGGGGGAGCCAACGATAATGACTAAGAATTCCTCACCCACTCTAGGAAAAAGAGGATCTTACTGCAAAATAAGAGTCGATTAAATAAGCAAAGCAGTAGAGGCTGTCGATGTCTTTAAATTCCAAGCAGAGCAGCCCTTCTCCCTTACCTGACATGGAACTACCTCTGCCTAAGAACGTTGTCTCTGCAAACCTCAGTGCCAAACAAGCCGCCCACCTGTTTACTGCAACTGCCTCCAACAGCTCTCCAAGTTAAGACTGGTCCTCACCAAGGCTGCTGAAGGAGAAACTGGCCTCCAACAAGATCTCGCCTTAGCTGCGGGTACCACAAACCCGGTTACCTGCTTTTACCAGGAAAATGACTGGTGCTTGACGTTTCACTCCTCACTACTCTACTCCATCACTCTCACAAATCTACTGGTGGCAATTTACATAGATTTGGATACTTCATACTGTTTCTCTATAGCTGTATTCTAAATGTCTCACCAGGGCTTCTCTGTTTCTACCTATGACCTGGAGTAATGGTGCCTCTTCCCAGGCTCCAGAAACCAGTTATTTCCCACACATTTCTTCTCAGACACAGTAATAATGCATCAAAAGAACTGGGCCTTAGAAGAAAGGACTCAAGTCTGACTTACCTGCATAAATATCTATTCTGGTGGCATCAGCATCTCTGCAAAAATTGAAAAAAAAAAAAAAATCCAAATGAGAATTAATATGAAATACCATCAAAATGTACAGTACTTAGTCTGTTTTCAGGAAGCCATACGGAAATTCTATGTACACTTGGCAACACAATCTTCCTTATGTATCTGTGCAACATTTCTGGAGCTTCGATTTATTTAAGACAATCGCGTGACACAAAGGGCCTGATCTCAGGGTGAAGACATTCGGAGCATGAGTAAGAACACCTCCCTTTGCACACTGTTATGGACTGTGTCCTCCAAAAATATGTATCAACTTGGCAAAGCCATGATTTCCAGTACTGTGTGACTGTCCACCATTTTATCATCTGATGTGATTTTCCTATGTGTTATAAATCCTGCCTCTATTATGTTAATGAGGCAGGACTCGATCTACAAGATTACGTTGTGTCTTGAGCCAATATCTTTTGAGGTACAAAACAGAGAAGCGAGAGACATGGGTACTTCATATCACCAAGAAAGTAATGCCAGGAGCAGAGTACATCCTTTGAACCCGGGGTCCCTGTGCAGACAAAGTCCTAAACCAAGGGAAGACTGATGACAAAGACCTTCCCCCAAAGCCAACAGAGAAAGAAAGACTTCCTCTGGAGCTGGCACCCTGAATTCGGACTTCTGGCCTGCTAGACTGTGAGAATAAACTTGTTTGTTAAAACCATCCACTTGTGATACCTGTTATACCAGCACTAGATAACCATGACACACACTAAGAAATTACTCAAAAATGTGTTTCTCTCACTTCGTTTCTATCATAAAATGATTTTCCAGTAATTTGTCCACTTTTCTTTCTCAACAAGATATTAAGAACAAAGAAAATCAATAATCTGCCCCAAAGCATGCGAAAAAAGCAGTCTCATGGTATATACACTGTGTCAGCAGACTGATCCATGAGCCCATAATCTTATCCTCCCTAACCCTGAAACCAAGTCAGGACACCCCATCTGAACTCCAGTTATCAGCTGAAATCATAGAAGTTCAGTTATCAACAAAGTCATCCATAAAGGCCTGGAAGTAATATAATTCAAATGTGCCAACTGCAGGCAAGAAACATGAGGCACAAGAGCGTTTCATTAAATGCCAAAAAGTCCACTCTAAATTCACACAGCTCTACATGTACCTATCCCCAAAGATATAAAAACATTTTCAGATACGAGAGATTGCCATCTGTGACTTGGAGAGGTTAAGCTTGGCAAAAAGTGGGGGTGAGATTCCCAGGAATCTTCCAGTTCATCATGATACACAAAGCAGCAGCCTACCACAGAACATCATGGTCTTGCTAACCTGACAAGTGGCAAGTTTCAATGCTGTTCCGTTAAGCTACAACATTTTTAAATTAAAAGTAAAATTATGAGTCAACCAGGATTGAAACCAAATGGGAGTTTTCTGGTTAACTTGTTAACTGGCACACTTCCATGAAAGGTCCAGTTAAAGATAACAGTAAAAGCAACAGTAGAAGCGACGTAAACACAGATGGAGACAGGAAATCATCAGCAAGCTCATTAACTGGGAATCTGTTTAAAAGTACTTCTACAGTCAACCTTTACCCTCTTCTTCATTAGTCAGTCAGCGACACCTGGCCAATGAACGGCGTGTTTGAATTTTGACTGCATTCAGAACCAAAACTGAGAATAAGATTGAGACAATATTTTCACAACATAAACAGACTCCTGATCCAGATTTTGCTATCTGTCTCTGAACCAACCCAAACTTCTATTCAATCTTGTACGATAACGTTTATATGCTTCTAGCAAGAACTCAGTATAAGAAAGTGCTGAAGAGTGATTCCTTCCCAAGTTCAGCTGTAACAATGGAAGGTACTTTGGTCAACTGAAATCATCTGACGATAAAATACACATTTTGGGAGGAGTTGGAGCTCTAACATAATCTGAAAGATATTAGATGGTGTACCCTCAAGAAAGCACAAATTACTAAATCAGAGCTGGTCTGTCCCATTAATTTGATTCCTAAATTTCTATCTTAATTCCCTACATTTCACTACAGTTACCTTGCTCTGATACACTAGGGAAAGTAGCTCTGGAGGTCATAAATTCACTATTTTTAGGCCAGGACACAAACAGCAATGAATGAACTTAGGTTAATCAAGTGTCAAAGTGGAAGTATCAACTAACAGGCTATTAAAAATGCTTTTTGGTTAAGAGGTCTCTTAAGAGTTGTAGCTGCTACAGAAATGCCTTCTCCCAAAAAGTCTTCGGAGAACTAAGGTCACAACAACCCAAAAAGTTTCCACCACTACAAGCACAGACTATGTTATGTCTAAGGAATACATACATACCTTGCATTATCAACCAGTTCAGCAAGAGCACCAAACAAGAATTCATGAGTAGTTCTGAAATGATAAATACTGAGTCACCCAAAGAATTACGACTTCTAAGAAAAAGTCAAGATTATAAAAGCAGGAAAAAACCTAAAATTACCATCTGCATTATTGATTTACACGACTACAATTTAAATATCTTCACAATTCAAGCTTTTCTAGAACTCACAAATCCCGCCAAGTATTAATCTATCAAGTTCTGCTATCTACTCAAGAAACGCTGTTTCTTCCTATTTTGGGTTGAGAAGCCCACCCTAAAACATTAAAAGATTCCTGTGTATGAACTGCTAAAAGCAGTATTTTTCACTACACTTCCTATTCTGCCCAGAAAACTGCACTTTATTTTTCATTGCCTTAACCATCAAGGTTGTCAGTTTCTGCATATCTCTAAGCACAGTCAATGGACAACTTAGCATTTTGCTCTAACAATTTCTATGTGTGATCTACTGGTGAAATATGCCTCTGTGCAATTTATCAGCAAAAAATATATATATTTCAAAGAAAAGGGGAAAGGACAGAACGATCCAATTTTTGATTTTCTCCTTGCCAGTAGTTTGTACAAAAGGATTACGGCTAAAAACAGAGCTTTCTCCACATCGAAGAGGAATCCCAGCCCCTCCTGAGCAATTCCTTACAGGAGGAGAAGAGCTTGGTATGGTCTTCTAGGGTCACTATTAAAGCTAGTCCCTGTAAGCAGGGCAGTTGTTGGTCATCTGCTCCTCTGGGAGACTGCTCAAAGTTTGAGTTGGGTAAACATACCATGCTATTCAGCACTCAATACAGGTATTTATGCGTAAGATGTGTCCTTACAATTCTTCCTCCATTTACACTCTCTTTAATTTGTACTATTTCCCATACTAGCCCTCACTAGATATAAAAGTAGGATGTGTCCATATAGAACCACCAATAAAACCAACTTGTCTTCTGATGAGCAAAAGCGTAAAATCATTAACCCACATGTTACAGTCATCAATTTTTCAAAAATACTCATTTTCTGGGTACAAAGCTTTAGCCAATTGATAAACAACTTAAAAAATTTAGAATAAAAACAGAGCAATATTAAATAAGCAGTAGCCTTATTAGCATCTATGATCACTCACCATGTTGTTAAAAACAAACTGTGAACCATTTATCTATAAAATACCCAAAACTGAAGTGTCCAAGAACACTGGTTTTTCCTCAAGTAACTTCCAACTCTTACAAATGTAAATTTTTAGTTGAACAATATAACTGGTTCTTGAAATTTTAGGAAGAACGTTTCCCCGTGAGATCAGTGAATGCATCTGTTGCTAATCCAAAAAGTAGAAATTATATCCCCAATTCAACTAGAAAATAGAGTTCAAATTCTTCTGGCTAAAATCCAATTCTTACTTTACATGGAAGAATCCAATTTCTAAAAAGAAACCTGCATAAAACCACCGTATCTTTAGTTGTTAAAAATATTTCAGTTTCTAGAATCATCACCTTAAATTCTTCCAATTATCAATCAAAGAAAAACGTATTCTGTAGATTACTACAGACAATGGAAAATTAAAGTGACTTGCCAAAAGTAATATTAGATAAAAGTAAATCTAACCCTTGCTCTCAAGTTCTCAACCAGTGGTTCTCTGGTCTGACTTACCTACCAGTGACTTAGAAACTTCAAGTGAATTAGTCTTATAATTTTTTTTAATTTCGAGCGTTGTTATATAAAAATATAAAATAACCATTCCCTTCGCAATACTTTTAATTTCAAGATGAATCCATACTTTAACTTAAGCCAAGAAATCTCAGAAATATAGCTTCTGGAAAAAAACAAGAACATAACCATACTAAAATTGGGACTACAACTTATATGCAGAGTGCAATAACTTCGGAATAAATAACTTAAAGAATAAAATTTCTGGTCTTTGGTGGTGACAATGGTCAATATGAATAATCTAGAAACCTAATTCTGACGCTTTCTGCTATCAGGACAAGGACCAAAAATGGAAATGGCAACTGCTTCTCAGCAATGCGTATTTCTGATTGCTTCACATGAAAATGAGACACTTAGAATTCCATAAGCAGATATCGAAAAGGCAAGCAAAAAGGAACTCTGGCTCTCTGCAAGTTCCCACTGCTTTCCACATAATGTTTGAAAATGTGCCCTTATACATTTAGAATATAAAAAGAACATTCCAAATGGTCTGTGTTGTTCCACATAGCATCAGTGCTTTTCCATACAAACAGATTACAGATAAGCTAACAGATATGCTTAAAATGTAGTTAACAGGCGGTACACTTTTGTGATGGCAGTACACATCATAAAGGGGACTTCTGTGACAACTGCTGCTAAGGTATAGGAGCCCTGGTGGTGTGGTGGTTAAAGTGCTCATCTGCTAACAGAAAGGTCAGCGGTTTGAACCCAGCAGCCACTTCGTGGGGGAGAAAGATATAGCACTCTGCTTCTGGAAAGACTCACAGCCTTGGAAACCCTATGGGGCAATTCTACTGTCCTAAAGGGTCGCTATAAGTCGAAAATGCCTCGACAGCAATGGGTTTTGTGTTGGTAAGGTCAGAGACAAAGTTCAACCTTCTTCAGACCTCCAATTCATTCATGATGGATCCTACTAATAGACGTTAAAGCTGGTTCCAAATACCTCTTAAAATAAGAGTCAAAAACATATCGCTGCATAAACTATTCTTTTTTTCAAATAGTATTTCAAGAGGTGCGGTCATTGCAAGCTAGCACTTGAGATAAAATACATATCAAAAGAAATTATTTTCTTCACAGACCAAAAGATCCTTTCTATGTGCTCCAACAAAGACCAACCACCTGGAAAAAGACAAAAGATTTTTAACAAGCTTTTTCCACCTTCAGGTGATCATGGCTTTTATATTATTTGTTCTGCATTGGAAACGGTTTTGCAACTCAGCATTTCCAGTGACAAATTCATGTGTAAATCAACCGGTTATGAAAGAAAATGGTCTCATTGAAATTCCATTTGAATTTAAAACCAAAAAAACCAAACCTCTTGCTGTCGAGTAGATTCCAGCTCTCTGACCTTGAATTTAAACCAAAAGATTATCCACAAACCGACAGCTTCTACTGAGTTCTTGGATATGCTGACAATAGTTAATATGCCTTAATTGCTAGAAAAAAAAAGCTAAGAAATTCTGGAGTAATCGCTTTATATTCAAACAGCTTTAATACATTTAGAGAATAGATCCATGTTTCAACAGGCTTATAAATCATGATATTGTAGAGTTGAGAGGTTCCTCTATCCACTCACATATGGCTAACGCAACCCAAATATATATGGCCTGGATAACAAATTATTACATGTTCCAATAGGAATAAAAATCAGGCACTTCATACTTAAGCATCCTACTCTACCAGACCACTTCACAGTAAAGCAAATAAAACCAAAAACCAAAGCAAACCCGTTGCCGTCAACTCATAGCCACCCTATAGGACAGAACAGGATTGCCCCATAGGGTTTCCAAGGATCGGCTGGTGGATTTGAACTGCCAACCTTGTGGTTAACAGCCGAGCTCTTAACCACTGCACCACCAGGGCTCCAAAGCAGCCAGTGACTTGTAGTAAGCATCTTATGCCAAAAGAACATCCCAACCCCCCACTACACAGGGTATCTACAACCTAGTTCACTAGCGGTCACAAATCCCACCACCAAAAACCAGTAAAAGCATAAAATTCCTCTTATTTAAAAACCCTAATTTTTATCAACTCGTACTGGCAACATTCAGTATTAAAAGAAATTAGCCTGAGGCTTTCAGGCTATCCTGAGAATTTCCCAGGCTTCCTTTAAACCTTAAAGCTGATGTAAGCAAGAACATAACCATCGTTACCACAGACCTGACATAGAAAAAAGTTGTAGACTGCTGCACCCCAATTCACTAAAAATTCATCTGCCTAATGAGTAGCACCAAACAGCGTGTTACTGCCGTGTAGACCAACTCTTGGTTTACATAAACACTGTTATAAATAATAACCACCATCCACTCATTCTTTACTGTGTCACGTATTAGCTAAGAACTTTATTTTATGTAATCCACATAACCACTGTCTATCAGATTAGCCCCATTTTACAGATGACAAAACTGAGGCTCGGAGAAGCTGACTTCCGTAAGGACACAGCCAGGAAGTAGTCTAATCCAGGTTTGGACTGCTTCCACTTTCCACTGCACCAGACTGATCTCACTCTTCTAGCCTGGGCTCTGCTTACGAAGTACACGTTAAATGGGAGGCAAGGAAGGGCCATTCCTTTCATAACTCACAAATAAGACGATATTGTAGATGCCAGATGCCCTAAAATAATTTTTTTAATTAGAACAATGGAGAAATTATAAGACAAATCTTCCTTCACTGAAGGTGACCACCATTACCAGTGAGAAGTCACATTAGTTGGGAATTTAAAATTTTCAGTTTCCTCTTTAGGATAAAAGTGAAGTTCCCACCAGGTCACCACAATAAAGCAACCTCTTGAAATTAGTTACAAACCAAAAATCTAATCTTGGTGTTCTAGGGTTCATACATTCTTCTGGTAGGACTGGGCACATTTAAAAGTAGAACTTCAAAGGTCAGAGCTTTGATCCTGATAAGAAATTCCAGAGTTTCCAAAATGAAATTCCAACTCTCAAATGTTCGTGCAAACAGATGGTTCCAATACAACACAAGTAAATCAAATTCACAGAAAATCGTCCAACTCCACTTTTAACAAGTGACTTAAATGAGATTAACCTCTTTGCTTTCGCTGTCCACCTATTGTGAACAAGCTATAAAAAAAAGGAAAAAAAAAGCAGGGACAAATATCCCAGAATCCTCAAATTACTGTGACTTATTTAGATTAAAATTGAAGGCTTTAGGAGTGGGAAGGAAACCCTTTGTTTTTACAGACAAGGAAGGGCCCCTAAAGTTGAAACTGACTATAGATACAAGGATTAAAAAGCACTAATCTTGGTGGCCACATCAATCTTATTGCCTTAAATCTTGGGGCTTTCAATCTGCCATTCAGCAGCTGTGTAACCTTCGGCATGTAACTTAATTTCTCTGAGCCTCAATTTCCTCATCTGAAAAATAAGAGTGATCTTTATTTCACGAGGTTACTGTAAAAATTATTTTAGACAACATTTAAAACAGTGATTGGCATGAAGCAATTACAGTTGTTATTACCTATTATCACATTAAATCTTTGTAGAGAAGTCCAGTTCATGGTCTTCCAAGATCATCAAATATTTTCAACCATATCTGAAGGAGCCCTGGTGGCACAGTGGTTAAGGCACTTGAATGTTAACAGAAACATTCACGGTTCAAATCCATTAGCCGCTCCACGGGAGAAAGACGTGGCAGTCTGCTTCCGTGAGATTTACAGCCTTGGAAATCCTATGAGGTAGTTCTACTCTGTCCTATAGGGTAGCTACGAATTGGAATCAACTCAAAAGCAGTGGGTTTAACCATATTTGCCTGTTTGAACTCTCGCCTGTCATTCCAAAACTCAGAACTGAGATAACTACATATATCAAACACAATCACCTGTCAACAATCTAAGGCAATTTAAATTGAAAAAAAGGACACAAGATTTTGCCCAAGGCTGTGCTATCAGCTAGGTGAGTAACCTTTCATCAGCCATCTCATCCAACTGGGCTTTCAGGTTCATCATCCCTAAGCCTGAAAATTTGCCTACACAACCTCTAAAACCTTTCTCTAAAACATCCAATAAAATGTTCAATAATAAGCTTCCTAAATAAAGCAAAACCAGACTCTCAATTTTGGCAAGTCACTCAACTACTCAGAAAAAAACTTTTATTTCCTTGAGAAAAATAGCAAACAAAAAAATATATAACATTAAGGAATCACGTATAACATACTGTCTTTTCCATATAAGGCTAAAATCACTGTACCACTATCTACGCATTCAATCCTGAAGATGGTTCTTCAGATAACTGTGCGTCATACGCTTAGCTGCTCATCACCTCTTCTGGTACTAAAACTACAGTTTACCTTGATCTCAAAAATAACAGGTGAAATGTACTAAAATAGGTTAGTTTTAACCCCAGTGGCTCACTTTCAAGAGAACAGGCATACGGATTTCCCAAAATATTCCAAGACCAAACTGGAGTGAAGGTGATTTCTTCATGAAGTCAAGAACCATGAACATAGTATGTGTTCTAGCTCTCTGATTTGCACACATCTTGAGGAGGGGGTAAGATTATTTAAATCAAGGATTTAAACAAGCTGGCATTTCCTGCTTAACATATACAAACTACATTGGATGTAGGGACCAACTTCCCAGGAAAAGATTCACAGAAAAAAATAATAAACATTTTCTTCTCGCCAACTGTAGCTATGTGTCTTCAATCTCTTTTTCCCCTCTTTACAGGAGCTGTTATAACCCAACTGTTCTGGCTGTTGACACTAAAGAGCAGAAAAAAGTTGATCCTGAAATGGTCCAACTTTTGGTGATCCAAAGAGCAGTACTTGTTGGATTCCTATCAAACACTTGAACAAAAAATTCAATATATTGACTTGAAATAACTAAAGTTTGCATTTAGAAAACTTTGATCCAATAAACGAAGGTCAGATTCTTCCGGATTAGCAACAAATATTTCACTGATCTCATTGCTTCAATTCAAAGTTCAATACTCATGCTGTGATACATCTCACTCCAGTGATAGATACATCCCAGAAAGTAAGAAATTTTCTGGGGAAGGATTTCCACACTAATATCAAGTAATTCGTTATTGGTTACCTCTGCGGCATCTATGATACTTACGAATTTGTGTGCAGATATTCAAAGGTTAGCTGAGCTCGATTCAGACTGCTGTAATTTGTGAAAGCCATGACTGCAGCGAGGTCGCAGTTCTTTACCCACTAACTGTGAAGTATAACCTTACAATGGAATAGATTTTCCAGGATTCTGTCCAGTAAAGGTTCGGTAAGTCTGTGCTCCTTAAAACAGTTAAATGAAGTTATCTCTATCCAAAATGTAAACAGATGTCTAAACCAACAATTGTTTTCTTCTTTAAATGTTTTATTAATCTTCTCAACAACTATGATGTAATATTTTGGAAAGAACTACGTCATAAATCTATATTCCTAAGGAGTTTTTAGCGTTAAATGGCGGTAGTTCAATTCTGAAGAAGGTAGGAGGTCCTGAAGTAGATAGATGGTGCTGGAGTTAGCTGTTTATTACTTCTCCATCTTCACGTTGAGCCTTGAATCTTTGTTGCTGCTGTTATTCCCCTGAATTTCCTATGATCGGGAAATTTACAATCCGGAAATTCACCAACTTCCGTCATAAAATTTGACAGTCACCCATGTCTTCAACACCTGTTCTCAGGATCCTTAAAGGGGCCCTAGGATGGCAAACACGTCGTCGACGGAGTGCTTCACCACCTCCCAACTGAAAGGCCACTTAAGCGCTGACAGACATTTTTTTTTTTTTTCCAAAGCCCGGCCTAAGCCCAGTTTGTAGTCTCGCCCCAATTTCTTCACGCTCCTGGGCCAAATGACCTCACACTGGCCCACTAAATTTCCTCATTCAGAGGCGACCCGCCCAAATCACCGCAGGCGGACCGCGCCCCTCCCCCGCTTCCCTCAGACAGCGGCCTCAGCCTCTCGGGACCTTCCCAGGCCTCGGTCCCGTGGCCTCCTCCTCAAGAAGAGGAGTCAGTCCAGACTTAAAGCCAGGATAGAGGGCAATGGCAAGCGCACGACCCGACCGGGCGTTGCCGGGCGCTCGCAGCTGCCTTTGTCCCTCCCCACGGAATTGGAACCCAACAACCGCAGCGCGCGCTTGGAACCATGTGCTGTTGCCGCTGCCGCTGCTGCCGCCGCCGCCGCCGCCGCCGCCACCGCCACCGCCACGAGCCCGGCCGCCCGCGCGCCGCGCTGTGTAAGAAGATGATGACAGGACACAGTGCCGCGAGTTGTGCGCTTATGACTGCTCCGCTGTTGTCACCTCCACAGCCGCCACCACCACAGCCACTGCTTTGTCTCCGCTAGTGCACAGCTCCGGTCGCCTCGCGCACTCCCCGACGCCCCAAGCCCCCGAGGCCTCCGTGGCTCATTCGGCCAATGAGAGAGCCGTAGCTCCTCCCGCCCCCGCCTTGATGCGCTGCTTCCTGATTGGCGGGCAACTCGTCCCCCATGTGACCGGATCTTGATGGCCAGGCCCGCCCCTATCACGTGAGAGCTCGCCCCTCTCTTCCTGCTTTTCTGACCCTCTCCGCCATTTAAAGAAACAGTACCGGGGGCGGGCCAAGCGACGCAGCCGGGACGGTAGCTGCGGCGCGGACCGGAGGAGCCATCTTGTCTCGTCGCCGGGGAGTCAGGCCCCTAACTCGAAGAAGCCCTGGCGCGCCCTCCCCCCCTCCCCGGTCTGGTAGGGCGAAGGAGCGGGCGCGCGGTCGATCGAGCGATCGGTTGGCGGCTCTTCCTCCTGCTCTGGCATCCAGCTCTTGGGGCGCAGGCCCGGCCGCCGCGGCGCGCGCCCGGTGGCCGTTGGCGCTCGCGCCGCGTCTTTCTTCTCGTACGCAGAACTCGGGCCGCGGCCTATGCGTTTGCGATTCGACGAGGAGTCGTCCGGGTGGTCGGCGGCGGCGGGCAGCTGCTCCGCCCTGCTCCCGGGGAGGCGGCGGCGGGATTTGGCGCGGCCGGGGAGGCGGGGGTGTCTGGAGCCGGCCTGGAGGCCTGGCGCCACCCCTCGGGGCCTGCAAGGACCCAGTTGGGGGGGCAGGAGGAAGCTGGGGGATGGTTGGTGGTGGGCTTTTTGCTTTGCCTTTTTCTCCTTATGCCGCCTTAGTGAGGGGCGGGAGCTCTGGCGGCAGCTCTGGGGTGGGGAGTCGAGCCCCGGAGTCGGAAGAGCTGGGTTTGCTTCCGGGCCTAGCCACCAGCTGGCCGAGTGACCTTAGGCAAGCCAGTCTATAATTTGCGCCTCAGTTTCCTCCTCTGCCAGTCAATGTTTATGGGATTGAGAGCGTTGTTAAACGTAAAGGATGATTGTTGCTTGTAAGGTTTTTTGAGTTGTAAGAACGCTTAGCAATTGCCCAGTCCTTGGATTTTTAACCTGGGATCCTTGGATTGGTGTTGGAGGTTTTCAGACTCCCTGAAATTGTATGCAGAAATTTGTGGGAATTAACCTTTTTGGGGGAGTGAGAATCCGTGTTTGTCAAGTTTTCATTGGGTCTGTGACCCAGTGAGAGTTAAGAACTACAATTCTTTTATGCCACAGGGAGGAAACTGAGGCCTAGATGTCAATTTGGGACACTTCATAACCAGTTTGAAGCCCGTGAGTTCCTGGGATATGTGAGCTGTTTCTGTGCGTAACGGATATTTGGGGTAACAGCACCCTCTGCTTGGCTTCTGTTGAGTCCTTTTCTTTCACCATAGGGTGCCTGAAGGGTGGCTGATGCGTAATGGTACAATGGCACCTAATACAAAGCAGCTCAGACTAGGAGTGGGTGCATTCCCTAGTATCAAAAAGCCTATTTAAATTTTGGCCCAGTAACTTTGTTTTCTGCTGCTTATACTGGTGCCTGACTACCTTTTCTGAATCTTTCATTGACCATTTTCCACAACCGTGGTTGCCATCCATGTTCTTGCTCCTACTTACCACCTTATCCTTAGTCTGTGTGGTTGGTGGTGAACAGGTTTATTTTTAAATGGGGCTGCGGTGCCTGTG
Organism: Loxodonta africana; assembly: GCF_030014295.1. Taxonomy (NCBI): domain Eukaryota; kingdom Metazoa; phylum Chordata; class Mammalia; order Proboscidea; family Elephantidae; genus Loxodonta; species Loxodonta africana. The sequence goes on along the minus strand of NC_087360.1, from coordinate 25,191,024 downwards.
GATTTTTACCAAGCAGCTCACTGGAACAGGCAACCGGCATGGAGTTCCTGAACGTGTTTCGGTTTTATTTTCTTCCGCTATGTTAACTGAAGGTTAACAGTCTCTGAAACACTTTGTTCTAGAACTCCTGCTGAACCTCAGAATCGGTAGATTTGGAAGTGATTCAAAGCTTAACTTTTTCATGGTCTGCCTTGTATTTAATTATTTCAAAGTGTGATACTAGGACGGCCAAAATGCCAGTTTTTGCTTCTTTGTTAATTGTTAGCTGCTTTTATCCAATTCCAGACCATTATCAAACACTATAGAAATGTTTGAACAGTTGGATTTCAAACATTTTCGTATTGTGAAGTGGTGCTTACCATTGGTACAGCTCTAAGTAAATGAACAGAAATAAACAAGTTTAAATGTATTTTGTCCGGTTAGGTGTTAGCCAGTCCTGGTATTTCATGCAAATGTTTGGAAGAATCTGTTGACTAGACCCTTTACCTAAAGGGCAAAGACAAAATGTTCTCCCTTCCAGAGAAATGACTGTTTTGGAGAAAAATGTATTGGTCTTTTAACCCTTTTTGTTATTGAATCTGGATGTACCTCAAAAGAATCTTAAGACTGTAGTGATAAGATGATTTCTTCAGAAGAAAGGAGGAAAAAACCACCCGAACTCGACGTTTGAAATTCTGTGACGAAACATGAGATGTCTGGGATTGAAGGTTGAAAGGGTTTCACTACATTGTTCTGCACTAGTTGGAGCAAATGTCTTTCAGTGTAGCCACAGATATGGAATCCAGCTTTCCAGATTTCCGAGAACTGGACCTGGGACTTGGGAGAGCTTGTCAGGATGGGGCAGGAACTCTGGAGCTAGACATTTTTTATTTTTGAATTTTCGGACTCTTGACTTTGTTGTGAGAAAAGAGCCAGTGATTGAGCAAGCACTGCCATGAACACTGTTACTGGAAATTAGAAGATCTGAGCTCTGTGACCCTCGGTGCATACTCTGACAACACTCCATCCAAAATGAACTACGGTACTTGCCATTTTCCAAAATGCCTTATTGACCATCTCTCACTTTTGCTTGTGCTCTCTCCTCTACCCTGGAATGCCTTCCTCAGGTTCTTCATCTGTCAAAACTCTGCCATTTCCTCAATATCCAACTCAGATGCTCTCTTTTCCATGAGTCTCTTAACTTCAACCAGAAATAATCTTTTAAGTTTTATAACATGTTGTATATCTTTTACCTTTGTGTACCATACCATGTAAAATAGTTACATGCATGCATTTGATCTCTTTCCAGATAGCAAACCCCTTGAAAGCAAGGGCCTTGACTGATGCATCTTTGCCCACACGCACCAACACCCATGATGAAGCTTATATTAGAAAGGAGGAATTTAGAGAACAGGCGATCTCAGAATAAGCACTCAGTAAGTGTTTGTTTAATCACTGTGTGATAACTGAAATTACTTTGGATTAGAAGAAAAGTCTGGATGTGGGCCATGTTTCTTCCTTTGTTTCCTAGAGTATAATTTTTTCATTCCAAATTTGAAAAAGATCTAGGGAACCCCAGCCATAAGGAGAAAGCGATCTGTTGAATGGTGATCTGAAGAAGGGTGCAAGAGCCAGGGCCATGCCTCACTCTCTGCCACATCAAGGAAATCTTGTTAAAATGAAAGATAAGGGCAGCTTTAAGACGACAAGACAGCTCGAGGAGGGCACTGGAAAAGGAAGAGGGGCAGTATTACCTTCTTTCCTTTGTTGTTAAACTAAAAATCTCAGTTCTTGAGTCATCTGTGGAGCCACTCCTTTCTCTCCCACCAACTACTGCCCAGGGGCCTGAATATAATCAGTTTACTCCCCCAAAGTGTGAGACTGGGGGCAGTTACCTGTTTGCTACTTCTCTGGGACAATTTGTTCTCAGTAGGAAACAGTCTTTAGCAAAGATCTCTTTGTGTCCTTTTCATCAGAGATAGTTAACCAGGCTTTTTTTTTTTTTTTTTCTTTTCTTTTCTTTACTCCTTTATCATTTTTCAGCCTCTTAGCCAGGCTTGTTGAGAATTAGTACCCATTAGGCAGCTGATGTCCTGTGTTTGTAATTCCATGCATTTGTTACCTTACCTGCTTTGTCCCTGCCCCTTCTAGTCCTGTGCCTCCTGATGGCTGTGTTCACCTGGACCTTCTGACCACCTTCCTTGTACTGTTCCATCAGTCTGCAGAACTGGTACCTGGATTTTTGCCGATGGTGATTCTCCTCCTCACCTTACTACTGAAGAAGGCACTATTCCAGTGGACCACTGTGACCCAAGAGGCATTCAGCCATGATGATGTGGCCTTTACCTCCACTCCTGTCTTCTTCTACCCAGATTCATCACAGCCTGTTATAGGGAAGTCAGAGTCCTCAAGCCAAATACACAACAAAGGCTCAGTTTGTTCCATGAGTATGCATTTTGTTTCTTCAGATAAAGCCTTCAGAGACACATAATGGAATCTGGACCAGGGAAATTTTAGTTACCAACGCTGTCTGAAGAATGCCAACATCTCTTTGAGAGCAACATTGGACCACACCCACACAATCTCAAATGATTGAGGTTCATGAAGTGTCTAGGATTCCATCAAGGTCCTTGGGCCCTGTTGTCTATTTCAGATCTTTTGTAGCCTACTGAGTGACAGAGCAGGTATTCTGACCCGCTGGGATCAAAACAAAGACGCAGTGAACTTTTCTCGCATCTTATATGGGATTACTCAGGAATCAGAACTTAACCACACAAATATAAGAGATTCTACCAAGGAACCCTTTTACATAACAGCATCTCACAAAGCTCCAATCAGATCCAGAAGGGCCTCTTGATACATCAAGGTAGAACCTATGTGGTAATCCCTTATGTTTATTTAGCACCTTACAGTTTCAGGGCACATTTGCATTTAAATTATCGAAATAATGCAGTAGGTATTCACTCCCTTTTGCAAATGAGGAAATAGAAGTTTAAAAGGTTAAGCATCTTGTCCAAGGTGGCATAACTACAAAGTGATAGAGGCCAGGCCTTCTGACTCCCAGTCCAATGCTCTCCTTGCAGTTATACTTGCCCTTCACTTTTCCTTCAGTGTTAAAGTGGCTGGAGATTGGGAACCCTAGAAAAGTTTCCAAGTCATAGAGTTTCCTGATTTGGTGCCTTCAGTCAGGCAAGATGTCGTAAATGCTGTGTAATCTTGGCAATGGCTGTACTGAGACCAAAATCTCATGGCAGCACCCCTAAAGTTTGGGAGCAGACTGTCTCCATGGTGGTAGATTGTTCAGTCAACGGGGCCCGTGTTCATGTGCAACCAGCCAACCCAATCTGAAAGACAAAGCTGCTTTTCAATCTCATGTCCATCTTCATGGTCCTTCCTAAAGATGGCCTGATTGGGGATTCCTGCTCATATGTCATCTTTTTTTTGTTGTTGTTCTTTAAGTCTTCTTCCTGAACAAGACCTTTTCTATGGTCTTCTATCTCCAAATCAATATTTAAAAAAGATGAGTCATTCATTTTCTTTAGAACAGCCATTTTGTGACTGTTCTTACGTACTTATAGGTATGGAGCTTCTGTACTCTGATAAGCTGGTAAAACACCGTAAGATAAAAATGCCCTCCCTTGTGTCCACTACATACTGTAGTATGTTCAAAGATATCAGAAGGCTTGCAGCAAAGAGTCCTGTTCACCTGTTTAGCCCAATATATCCTGAGTTTAATCAAGCACAGAATGCTTTTTGTAGCATTCTTTTTAATAGAATGGGCAGACTGCTTTAAATTGGTATTGCCAGTGCTTCCTGGTAGCCAACAGATTGCCCTGGAAACCCAGGAATAAGCAGAGTATCTTTGAATCCCTTTCTCTCACCTTGTCATCAACTGCTTGAATTAGAATGTCTCCATCATCTGAGAGTCCTGCATCTGGATCATTGCCTTTATTTTCTGTCAATGGAACCTCTAGAAGATTTGTGGGCATACATGGAAAGGGAATGGGGGAAAGGTAATTCTGCCCCAAAATTGGGTGAGCTCCATGACCTTTAGCAATATACTTCTCTACCCCTAGAAGTGTACCATAAACTTAGTTCAAGGACTTTGCACTCCAGGTGGGCAAGGAGGTTGGGAAGGTAGGAGGGAAGCACATATTTTCTTAGAACTTGAGCTGTGACTCACTGAAATCTTATCAGTGCTTGATGAGAGGAGTCATCCACCTATGGACTTTTCAGAGTAATATTTACAAAGAAATGAATAGCTTTGCAGTTGTATGCTGACTGCAAAAACTAGTGCTTTTGCCACTTAAAAGCCAATAGCCATGTCCACTGATCCTCACTTATAAGCCCAACTAAGACAAATCAGAATTTATAGCAGACTTGAGCTTTGACTCCATTAATCTGTAATGATTAGGGAAGGAATGATTGGGAAAACACCTTCATGTCTTTGCTCACAGTTTCTGGTTTCTATGACCTGTTTTTTGTATTTCAGCGTTTTGTGAACAACTTATGTTTAGATCATTGGTTTTCCAAAGACTTTGTGGCCATGAAGCCCTTTGAATGAAAATTAATACGGAAGCCCAAAATAAAAGTGAAGCTGTTCCGGATGAAGCAGGATTGGGGGGTCTGAAACCCACTACAAGCACCTTCCTTACCACCATGGTGATACCTAAGGGGACTTCCTTTCAACACCTAAAGCTCTTCGGAACACAGTTTGACCATCACTGCCCTAGACAACAATATGATGTTTGACTTGGCTGGTATGCTGATCTTTTCTGTGCCTCCACCCAACACAGCTGTTTTCAGTAGATGCTAAACATTCTTTGGAATACTAAACTCTGTACAAACTTAGAAAAGTGCAAGAAGATGGGCATGTCCTAGCCCCCAGAATATCTGTATACACTGAAAGTGATGTCAAATGGACCTAGATTAACAGCGCTCCACCCCCAGATGGACTTCTAGTGATTTCTGGAATTGGACATAGCCAGAGGATGATTCATACATACTCTACACTGACAAACCCCCTTAACCAACTTCTGTCACAAATATCAGATGTTATAGTGGTACTTGAAGTACATGACTTTGAAGTCCTAACTCCTTGGATACCAGAATCTTCAGCAAGCTGATATTGTAGAACCTGATGTCACCACCATATTCCTTTTACAAGGGATAACCGTTAGCTTTGAAAACATCATTCAAGACTAGCAACAGTACATAAAAGGGGCTCAGTACCTGGTTATCATTTGTCTACTCTCAAACTACAGGTTACTTTTATGACTCAACTAGGGGCATTTACACTGTTTCCTTGTTTATTCAGCATCAGTACTGTTCCCAGGATTAAAAAAAAAAAAAAAGCCAAAACCGTTTTTCCATGACTGGCATATCTGCCTACTCTGCCCCAAAATGTTACGAGTGCTGAGCTCTACATGTAACAGATGATCTACAAGAGACAGTCTTTGAATGTCCTCCTCATATATGTGATTTAAAATGTGGCTGTTTGGAAAAGTTGCTTCTAACCAATGAGAAGTATCCTTTTAAGGACGCCTCTTTTGATGTCTGGTACCATCCACTGAAGGTGTTAAGGATGTTAAGAAGCAGGTCCTTTGACCATGCTATAACAGCTGACTTGCTGGGCATTTCAAATTACACATCATCCACGTTTTTTGCTGAAAGAAGACTGACTTGAAAAAATCTACGAAGACTGCAGCTAAGGATTTTCTCAGTAGACTCGGCTTCCTGCTGCTTCCTCCCAGTGTAAGACCACAGTCCCCTGTCTTTATGGATGTTATAATAGAATTTCATCTCTCTCAATAATGTCATTTTACTCTGATAAACACCTGATTCAGAGTGATTTGTTTCATTCCTTGTCATGAGATATGCTCAGACATCAAGACAACTTAATCTATTTCTGTAAGAAGGATTCATTTCATGAACTCCCAGACCAGATAATGTTGAACAAGATTTATGTCATGAGAAAACCTCATTCCTTCACAGTCGTTTTAAGGTCCAGCTATCTTCAGCTACTATAGTGAATGCACTGGCTAAGAGTTGGGAATGGTTTCTTTGTATCTTTTATCCTCTAGACCAATTGTGACTACGTGACTAGACTCTACAAATCATCCTCTAAGTCCTCCTGCACTTGGCTAAGGTCTCAAACAAGGCCTGTGTGTTTTTGCTCTAGATGACTCACCCTATAAATAAAAAATAAAATTTGAATGGCTAGTCTGCTTGTATATACAGCTGTCATTTGTAAAGAATTACCTGTAAGCTCAATATCTCTACTACCTTCAAAATATCAACTTTTTAGTTCTCTGCTTTCAGTCCTGTGCTTTACATAAAAAGACATTGATCTGTATACTGCCAGCCATTCCCTCTGATCCTGTCAAAATGAGAGATTTAAGGTGAGGGTAATCTTCTAAAGAGTCTAATGTACACTGTAAGAAGTAGCTGGAAAAGCAAAGAGCCTAAAACAAACCTAGGAGTTTGCCTGCTATTTCCATGCTTCAGATCTCATCTAAATCTTTTAACAACACCATTCATCCAGTCCGAGGCCTTGACTTGCTTATAGACAGTTCTCAAAGATTGACTGAGTTACAGGAGATGAAGACTTGATTACCAAAGAAAGTTGGGCCAACCTTGAGAAACCTGGCTCTTCAACTGTGTCACTCCTAAATGTAGCATAGACTACTAAATAACCTCAAGTCTGGATTAAGGGTATGGCCTTCTCCTGAACTGAAAATTCTTGGCCAGATGAACAGGAAAATGAAGTTGGAATCGACTCGATGGCGGCGGGTTTGGGTTTCGGTTATAGCTGACTTGACCTTCAAGATTGGAATTAACCCCAGAGTACCCAGGGTAAAAACTTAATTTACAGAGCTTCTTTGTTAATCTGCCTCTTCTAGATCACGTCCTGACTGTCGGTATGGCTGCCCCTGCTGAAGGTACCCTGCTTGCCTGTTTACCTGACTCAGCTCTTGCCTGCCTTTTTTGACATGTTACTACAATCAGACTTGGCTGCCTTTGAGAAGACTACAACCAGCCTCAGCCTATCTTGTGCCTAATTTCACTAAGGGTTTTGAACAGAAACAATCTACACCTCACTCCACCAGGACTGTTCACAGCCGAGAGATGATGCTGTACACTCCTTGACCAGCACCTTTTTAAAATTTTTTTTAAGAGCACAGTAGGCTTCTGTGCCTATATATATTTTAACATTTTTAGTGTATTTTACCAGATCTGGAAGGAGTACAAGCAGAGTCAAAGCACTGTCCATTCTTTTGTGATAACGGAGAGGTGAGTGTGATTCATCAGTACTCATAGAAGTGTACCGGTTAAATTTAGCAAGATGTAAAGGAACACAAGAAAGGTTTCCTACTGAACTTAAAATTTGCCACTGACTCAAATAGCCTCACAGAACTATTTGCCAGTGGGGGACTAGTTATCCTGCTTTACATCAACAAGATGGGCTGTCAGACTCATGACCACTGAGTTTGCGTGTACTTTAAGCTCTGTTGTACTATCATCCAAAGTATGCTATATGATGATTATTTCATTCAAGTGGATTACAGGCTTCCTGAGGACAGGACAGACTTATTTATCCATCATGGTGTTTCCAGAATACTTTTATTATCAAGAAGTAATGCCAGCTGTTACCATTCAACTTCATGAACAGAGATTAAAATTTTCCAGTATATGGTCTTATTGTGGACATAAGTTTTTTTGTTTTTTGTTTTGTTTTGTTTTGATTGCCCAGCATCCACTCCATCTTCTTATAACTTCTGATGTTTCTTGGAACCACCTCTCCCTGTTCTCAGTCTGTGTAGTTCAGATGGGCTGACCAACCTTGGGCTTCAAGAGTGGGCATGTAATTCAGATCTAATCAATCAGCATAGTAATCTCCTTGAGCATAGTGTTCACGTGAACAGTTCAAGAATTATCGTATCATTCTAGATGGTCCAGTGGTACTCAACCCAGGGAGTTTTCCTGGTCTTGGAAGATGAGAAGCTCTCTGCTGAAGTTGCTAAGTTTTGTAGGATGAAAAGCTGGAACCAGCAGGGTCCACCACATGGAATAAGCCAATCAGAGAATGAAGCCAGTGCAGAGGAGAGCAGAGCCAAAAGATGGAGAGACATGAATCCTGATGACATTGTTTGTGCCCCTGGATCCAGCCGTGCCTGAAGCTAGTATACCCCCTGGACTTTGCAGTTATGTGAACCAATAAATTCTCTTTTTTGCTTAAGTCACTTTGAGTTGGGTTTCTATTGCTTGAAATTTAATCCTGAGTGATATAGCACCTACCAATGTCAAAACTTGATGGGTCCAAGTATTTATTAAACGAGAGGCCCTGGTCACACTAAGATTTCCCAACCCAGGAGACCAAACAAAGCCAGAACTGACAATGTTTAAGTTACTACAGAAGCATAAAAATTAAATGGCAGGGGAAAAAAAATCCCAAGTATCCATCAGTAAAGGATTAGTTAAATCAATTATGGTTCAGCCATAAAGGAATTCTATATATTTATTAATATGGATGGAGATAACATGTATTTTGAGTGGATATGGAAAAAAGTGGCCATAATAAATTGTTAAGTGAACAAGCCATTGATAGAAAAGTGCATAATATGAATCCATTTAAAAATATGTGTATGTTTGTAAATGCATAGAAAAACCTATTAATGTCTGTCTGTGGAGAGTGGAGATTACATGACTGAACTTTACATTTTTGTATTGTTTGAATATTTTACTCACATCACATTTAAACTAAAAAAAAAATTTTTTTTTTAATTTAGCACTTTTTGACCATGGCAAGTTACTTAACACTGAGCCTGTTTTGACAAATGATAAAAATACCCACCTTTATATTAATGCATATTAAAATAATATGCTCATCATCTATTGCTGACTGATTGTTATAATACTTATATTTATTTGAGAAACAGCTCAGTGATCCTTAAGTTTTTCAATCATTTTATAGTTTCAGTGTTCTTCAAAGATCGTTCCAGCTCTCAACTGATAACTGATCTATTAAGACCTCTATTGCAGTGTTTACACTAGGCAGAGAAAGGGAGGAAAATCACATATTCTTTGAAATCCGAGTTAGTCTGATCTCACTGCAATTAGGTCAATAATGACAGTTTTATTGCTAAATTCAATGCACGTTCCTTTTATCTGAGCCCACGGTACAGACCCATGGTGTCTTAAAACACTTCCCTTAGGTGCCATGATTTCCATTTTCTTCTGCAATTTTTGGCTAGCGTTTCATGGTTTCCATCGTAGGCTCTTCTCCCCATCATTTAAATACTGCTATCGTAGACATGTTATTTTGCCAGCCCAGTATCACTTCATCTTTAGTGATGTTATTAGCTGCCATCAAGTCAATCCCTGACTCGTGGTGACCCCGCGCACAACAGAATGAAATGCTGCCCAGCCCTGCACCATCCTTGTGATTGCAGATCGGATCATTATGATCCATAGGGTTTTTGTTTGCTGATTTTCAGATGTAGATCACCAGGCCTTCCTAGTCCATCTTAGTCTGGAAGTTCTGCTGAAACCTGTTGAGCATTATAGCAGCACACAAACCTGTACTGACAGGCTGTGTCTGCGCATAAGCTGCATTGGCTAGGAATACAACCAGAGTCTGCAGCATAAAAGGCGATGATCTTAACCACTGAACCACCAATACTTACCGTTGTTCTAGTGATTTACCAAAAAAAAAAAAAAAACACCTGTTGCCATCAAGTTGATTCCAACTCAAGGCAACCTCCCCGCTTTTCCTTTAGAAAACTCGTTCCCATTTCATATGGTTATAATGGAACTGTAGATTACTGTACTCTGGCCTCGTATTCCCTAGTCGAGGTTTCATCTAAGCTTGTCCAGTCAAAATTCCTCTCCAGCAGGAATAAGAATCTTCAAAGAAGTGACAGAAAGTGATTGGAATTGAGTCTTTCTGATGGCAGTGTACCAAAGAAACCATGTAAAGGTTGATGCGGTTGAGATCCCAAAGGTGGCATGGTTCCTTTTCTCAGGGCTGGCTGTCCAAATTTTCCTTTGATTTTATAGGTTACGATAAACCAAAAACCAGACCCATTGCCATCAAGTCAATTCCGGCTCATAGCAACCATATAGGACAAAGTAGAACCGCCCCCTTGAGTTTCCAAGAAGCAGCTGGTGGATTCGAACTGCTGACGTTTTGGTTGGCAGATGACCTTTTAACCACTGGGCCATCAGAGCTCTGTAGATTATGATAGATCCTTCTAATAAGTTCTTTTTTTGTTCTTCAGCCAAAGTGGGTTTCTGTTGGTTACAACCAAAGGAATCAATTATTTCAGAAATTGATGCCAAAGAGTTAAATAGGCATCAGACACTCAAGAACATGGAGGATCTGGAATTAACTATTGCACTGATACTGAGTTAAAGGCAGCAGTAACTCCTACCTTATGTACTGGGGAGACAGTGGTTCTAGCAGTTCATGACACAATGGCGAAACGAGATTCCCCCCTCCCCGTCTTAGTCATTTAGTGCTGCTGTAATAGAAATACCACAAGGGAATAGCTTTAACAAAGATATTTATTTTCTTACAGTTCAGTAGGCTAGAAGTCCAAATTCAGGGTATCAGCTCCAGAGGAAGGCTCTCCCTCTGTTGACTCTGGGGGAAGGTCCTTGTTATCCATCTTCTCTTGGTCTGGGAGCATCTCAGTGCAGGAACCTCAGGTCCAGAGGATGTGCTCTGCTTCCGGCACTGCTTTCTTGGTGGTATGAGGTCCTCAACTCTGCTTGCTTCCAGTTTCCTTTTATCTCTTGAGAGAGAAAAAAGTGGTGCAGGCCACACCCCAGGGTAACTCCCTTTACGTTGGATCAGGGAGGTGACCTGAGTAAGGATGATGTTACAATCCCACCGTAATCCTGTTTAACCACAGGCAGAGATTATGATCCACAGCACACAGGAAAATCACAAAATGGAGGAGAACCACACATGGCCTAACCAAGTTGATACACACATCTTTTGGGGGGACATAACTCAATCCATGACACCCCCCCCCTTGTCATTTGGAACTATGTGCCTATTGAGGGAAAATTTTGGAGAATCAGGTAGCTGCTTGCAATAGAACCATTTGAAGTGGATAAGGAAGGTCAAGATCATTGAGTTGGGATGGTTATTTGGATCCCATTGGATAATTTACAAAGTGAGAGAACAAGCTCAAACTCAGAAATTTACCTGTAGGCATAGGATAAAATCCAGGACCTTTCTGTGTCCAGGATGGATGAATGTCTTTGTGCTTAAATCCAAACTAGAACTTGGAAGTTTGGTGTTACAAGTTGCAAAATTCCAATGCTGATAGAATTTGCGGCATTACTAAGATCTCTCGTGAGAGTTAAGACATTAATCAGGAAAGAGACTGACATGCAGTGGTGATATCTGGGAGGGTACAAAAGACTTCAAGAATCCCAACCCCCAAATATCTCAGGAGTGAAGGTTTAGTTCAGTCCGTTAGTCGAAACTCCCTTGCTGAAGAAACAAGTATAAAATGTATAGTGAAGGTGTAAAAGATGCATACCAGCTACAGCCCTGTGGCTAGTTGCAGAAGAGTTTTGTAGCCTCTACCCATATCCCTTAGCTTGCCTTTATCTTTTTTGCATCCTGTCTTTCTCCATTAAGTACTTTGTCTCTCATATCCCCTGGCTGAAGCATGGTCCAAATTCAGATTTCCTCTCCTTTGGAGCTGAGCCATTCTGAAGACAGTGTCCCCTCACTAATGCATAGGAGATGTGTTGGTAATGGTTTAATGTACCAGCATATTCATTAGTTGCAGATTATCAGGATGGGGTTAACTAGAGAATATGCATCACTCAGAAATCTTAGACTTGACGCTGGATGCAATAACTAGAAATTAGCTTCTCTGTCTATGGGGAGGAGATGATCTATTTGCTATGTTCAGTGGAGGCATTTTAAAAAATGTTCATGTTGGGAGAAGAATGCACATCCTGGGCAACCAAGGGTAGAACATACTACACAGCTGTGTTTGCCTACCCAGTGTCTGTCCCCTTCCTTTGAAAATAACCTCTCACCTTTCCTTTAGGAAGCTAGCCCTCCCTTATGCCTGTCAGCCTATGGAACTGTTGATCCCAGTACCCTATACACGAATAGATGCATATACCCCAGATGGGGGTGGGGTGGGTAGGCACCCACCTAGGGCAATAATAATCTCTACTTAGGAATTTAACTCTGAAAAGGAGTTGACATGGGAATGGAAGGTAATGCATAAGAGGCATATGAGTTGCAGTTATGGGATTCCTTCAGCTGCCCAGTTCCTGACTTTCTTAATGTTCAGCTTCTCTACTTTTTGTAAACTACCTCATATCCTTCCAATAAATTGGCCCAGAAAGCCTGTCAGATATGGCTGTACGAGGATCCCCTGGACAACCATATGCAGAGACCCTGTAGCCATGGCTGGTTTTTGTAGCTTACAGTCTGAGAACCCCAACTGCATCAGTGTCCCTCCTATGCTTTAGACCTTCTTGCCCTATAGACTTCCTGAGAAATTTCATCCATTTCCATGGCCTTGGTTGCCAACCCTATGTTCATAATTTATCCCAGATCTGAATATCCACCGGTCATCTGGATATCTCCTCTTGATTAATACACAAATACCTAACCCAGTGTTATCACTGGCCCCATTAAATTCCCTCAAAATCTGCTTTTCCAGTATTCTCTTTCATCATAAATGGCACCACCCTCCACCCTGTTGCTCAAACCAGAGCATGGAAGTTATTCTTGATTTTTCGCCCCAGACACCCTATCAGTCATTACAGTCGCTTGGTGTTATGATACAAATATATCTCAAAATCACCTCCCTTCTATCACCCTTGTCCAGGGAACATTACCTGACACTAGAACTATTGCAGTGTCATTACAGTGGTCTCACTGCCTTTACTGCTGTCCAACTACAATTAGATCTCTACAGAGTAGTCTTTGATACACAAATATGATTGTGTCACTCCCCTGCTTAAAACCTCGTACTAGTTTGCCATTGCCTTCAAGAAAACTAAATTTTATCCTAATTTACGAGGCTCTTCACTCTAGCCTTATTTTCCACCACTTCCAACAGAAATACCTCCATTTTTTAAGTAGACTTTATTTTTAGTGCAGTTTTAGGTTTACAGAAAAATTGTGTAGAAATACAGAAAGTTCCCATATTATCTTCCCCCGTACACTGACACATCGAATTCCTCAATTTTATATAATTTTGTATATTGGAATTCCTGTAATATTTCATTTGAAAAAAAAGAGTCCCAGTTTTTTAAAAAGAGAGATGGGAAGATTCCATTAAAAGAAAAAACTGAAACCTATTAATGATTCAGAACTACCCAATTACCTATTGCTGTGAATACTATATTTTCTTCCACATTTCTCTTTCCATAAAGTTTTTATTCCAAATTCTGATATGTAAGGTGTCTACACAGTAACCAAATCCCTACCTCACAACATATACAAAGATAAATTTCAGAAAGACTACAGCTTTAAATGTTAAAGTAAAATGAAATATCGAAGGATATTTGGGAGACTTTATAACAGGAGAGATCTTCATAAGCAAGACAGGAAACCTAGAAGCCATAGAGGAAATTCTAGACATATTTGACTACATGAAATGCAGCAATCTTGGTTCTATAAAACACAAATGATAGAACTATTTCCAACATAAGTGACAGTTGTTACTATCTCTAATAGACAAAAAATTCCTACAAATTGATAACTACAAAAAAAGTCACCCAGAATAAAACACTCAATAGGTAACTCATGGCAGAAGAAATCTAGCAGTTAAATCTGTTATTTATTTAGGAGTCCCTGGGTGAAGCAAACAGTGAAGCATCTACTAGCCAAAAGCCTCGAGATTCGAACCCACCAAGAGGCACCTGAAAAGAGAGACCTAGCAATCTGCTTCTGAAAGGTCACAGCCTTAAAAATCCTATAGAGCAGTACTACTGTGCATACGTGGGGTCGACAGGAGTCGGAATTGGCACGACAGCAACTAACAACAACAACCATTTATTTAGTTCTTTTACAGGCTAGGCATTGTTTCAGGCAATTTACAAGTATTATTGAATCCTCACAACTTACCCATGAAATAAGTAATATTATCCCTGTTTTACAGCTAAGGAAACAGGTTTGGAGGGACAAAGTAACTTGCCCAAGTCACACAATAGGTGGCAGAGCCTTGACTCAGTCTGACTCCACAGTCAATACTTTGAAAAACCATATGATTGTCTGCATTTTAATAAGCATTAGAAAGAGGATCAACTGCACATGTGATCAATGTGATGTAAATTAAAGCAACAAGAGGACACCATTTGTCACCTATCATCAGACTGTCAGAAATTTTAAAGAGCAAAAAGCTGCAGTGCTGGCAAGAATTAGGGAAATGAGAACTCTCATACATTGTTGGTGGGAATGTGGATTGTTCAATCTTTTTGAAAGGTAATCTAACAATATCAATTAAAAATTTAAAATACACATACTTTTGAAAGAACTAAGCACCATGATGTGAGGACATCTATACAGCTAAGCACCATGATGTGAGGACATCTATACAAGGATGTTTATTGCAGCGTGGCCTGTGGTAGCAGAAAAATGGAAACTACCTGAGAGCCCATCAAAGGAGAATGGGTGATTCAGTGGTAGTACAGTTATACTGAGGAATATTATGCAACTGTTAAAAAGAATGAGTCTGTTCTCTAGATCTCGACCTAAAGCATCTCCATGATGTATTCTTTAAGCAAAAAGAGAAAGTTGCAGAGTAATGTATATCATTAGAGCTCACTGTTGTGAAACCAAACAAGGAAAAACCTGACAAATGTGTAGAAGTGAATGAGCAAGAAAGAAAGGGTGGGAGGGCACACACCAGGCTATTATGGCTTCAGTTGAGGAGTTAGGAGAAACTCAGTACTTTACACGTATTGACATTGTTTCACTGGTTGTGAGAATCACTTGCATTAAGAAAGAGTTTAATAATTGGGAAATTAGAAATAATTTAAACAAAATAAGAGCAATTAAATTATAATTGGACTTATTAAAACCAGTATATGCTAACAGAGTGATAATCAAAAAGAGGCAACAAAGAGCAACAGTGCAGTTTTTATATTCATGATTGCCTTTTGAGGGTGCTTAGATTCCAAGTGACCGGTCCTTATCCCTTAGATGAGCCACTCCCTACAACAGAGAAGGGCTGTGCATTATTTTGACAGACTGGCTGTCTCCTCATAGTGTTCTCCCCAGAATAAAGACCACATTTCCCAGCCTGCCTTGCAAATAGATGTAACCCAGTAACTAAATTCTAGCCAGTGGAACTAGAACAACTTCTGAGAACTGTCCTTAAGAGGGGTTGGGTACCCATCTTCTTCCTCCATCTACTGGCTAGAATGTGGACTTGATGACTGCAACTTGGGTGTGTCACTACTGGACTAGGAAGGATCTGCATGTGAAGGATGATAGCACAGCAAGTTAGAAGGAGCCTAGGTTCCTGATTAATCTGGAGCCACCACACCAACCCTGGACTCTTTACCCCTTGTCTTATGCTAGGTTCTCTGGAGAACCAAAAATGGTGATGTGTATGGGTTTGATTTGGAGCTGTGGTGGTACAGTGGTTAAAGAGTTTGGCTGCTAACCAAAAGGCCAGTAGTTCGGATCCACCAGCCACTCCTTGGAAACCCTATGGGACAGTTCTACTCTGTCCTATAGGGTCACTATCAGTCAGAATCGACTTGACAGCAATGGGTCTGGTTTTTTTTTTTTTTTTTTTACATATATAGAGAGAAAGTTTTACCTCAAGAAAATGGCTCACATGGTTGTATGGGTTGGCAAGTCCCAAGTCTGTGGGTCAGGTGTCAGGCCAGGGGATTCTCCTGAGTCATGTAGCTGCAAGGGCTAGTGAACCCAAAATCAGCAGGTAAGATGGCAAGCTGCTGGCTCACAGGCTGCAGAGACTGATGAATCCAAGATCAGCAGGTAATACAACAAGCAGCTGGCTCAAGTTCCAAGCCCATAGGTCAAATAATGACAAGCCGGATGCAGAATCCAGAGCAAGCAAGCAAGCTTTGCCATACATAAATTGGATGCAGGCCACACCCCCAAGGAAAATCCCCTTAAAACTGATCGGCTGATCACATCATAGAGGAGGAATATATTATATAACTCCAAGCTGCATCAGTACATAGCTGTCAAACCACTGAGAATCATTGCCCAGCCAAGTTGACACACTATCTTAACCATCACGGCCCAACTTTGTCAACTTGGCACTTGTACAGATCACGTTACATCATACACAATTTCTAAATGAAGGCAATTAACAAAGTCATACGTGCAACTAACGTGATACAGCTAACATGCATGAAACCAAAAACCGTATAAGTAAACAGAAATATTTGATGCACACATACGAGGAAGAAATAAGTAAAATCTTCTTTCTGTGACTGGTCACATGGTCATGATTGGTATCTACAACTACCTTCCTCCACCACCCATTCTGTATTCCCTTTACCCTCAGCAAGCACCTCAGCTGATTCTGGTTCTTTGCCTGGTAGAATGACCCAAACCTTCATTCCTAAAGGGTCTGGGCCATTAGTAGTCAAGTGGGAATTGGATTGCCACAGTTTTCCATTGACTTAAATCACAGGACATGGTAGTACTCAGAGACACCTTAAAGGATCTACTGTACTCCAGACATACTCTTGTTTACCTCCATTATGCAACATCAGTCCAATTTCTCCTTGGTAGTTAGGGTCTATCACACTAGCCGATATGATGACTCCCATCTTTGTTGACCCAGAGGCATGAGGAGCCCAAAGTGGCTGGGTGGCATTCTTAACTTCCACTTCAATGGAATTTGTGTTGTGTCTCCAGGTGTGAGCATTCCTCTCTTTGGAATTAAGACCTCTAGACCCACAGAGCATAGAGTCATGGGGACAGGAAGCAAAATTTTTTGAGTGGGTCTCCAGGGGTAATGGTGAGTGGTACCACTCCCATCTTCACCCCTTGATTCTTGGAACTGTGAATCCTGCCTATGGGGAAAATAGCACCATATATTGGACACCAATGGTGATGAGTAAGGTTATGTGTCAAGTAGGGTGGGCCATGACTCTCAGTGACTTCACAGTTGTGATGTAGTTTGGTAGCTATGTAATAATGTAATCACTCCATGATGTGATCTGTTATGGAATCCAGTTGAAAGGGAGTTTCCTTGGGGATGTGGCCAGCAGCCAATACAGGTGGAATTTATGAAAAAGCTAGTGGGTTATTGCTCACTTTAGATTCTGCAACTGGCTCCTGTTCATCTGAACTCCGATTCTTGGGACTTGAGCTAGGAGCATACCTGCCAATCTTGGGGTTTCAGCCTCTGCAGCCTGTGAGCAACAGACCTGCTGTCTCACCTGCTAATATCGGGTTCACCAGACTCTGCAGCTACATGAATCAGGAGAAGCCTCCAGCCTGACCCACAGACATGGGACTTTCCAGCTTTTACAACCACATGAGCCATTTTCTCTACATCTGATCTATCTATTATCTGTTTATTTCACTGGTTTAGCTTCTCTAGAGAACCCAGCCTAAAACATTTGGTATGGAAAGTGGTTCTAGAAAAACAATAATGTAAATTGATTCTCAAGTCTGGTTAATCTTAAAAATGTTGATGACTTTGCTTCCAGTAGTGAAGAGGGCACTGCAAATGCAGAGCGTGAGGTGGCAATAGAAATACACAAAATATTACCACCAATAGATCAGGTATTGGTGAGAGGCAAGGCTCTGGGTGACTCCATGTTTGATACCTTTCTACAAATTTGACATGATGAGAAGTATAAGGAAGCTGGTCTGTTGGTCCTACTTTTGCTAGTCGAAGTGGTGAAACAAAAAGATGAGCTCAGGGCTTCAGAGTCAGAGTTCAAGCACCACATAAAAGACCTCAGAGTTTCCATTTGTGCCTTGAAAGGAAGCTTTATTTCTTGTGGTAACAGAGCTGATATTGCTGAAAACCAAACCGAGTGTCTTATCATAAGAATGACTGAATTACAGTGTCGACTGAATTCTCAACATTAAGTGGTGTCTGAAGTTAAAGTGAGGACATTGGTTGGGAAGATATGGGATCCTGAAAATTGGGTTTGGGTTGTGGGGGCAGATAATGAGGAAGCTGAGGATACTGAGACCCTAAATTACATTGAACCGCTCCTGCCAACAGAACCAGCCCTCTCACTCCCATCTGAAGAGATTACTCCATCTTTGTCTGCTAAGCCACCTTCCCCAGTAAAACCGTTATCCCTTCCATTCCCAACTGATGAGATTAATTCAGCTGTGTCTGAAGAGCCTTTTTCTGAGTTATTGCCTGAGGCGTCGCCTGAGGCAGATGCCTTACAAGGCGTTGCTGAATGTTCTCAGAACACATCCCCACCACCCTTTTTAGCTTCTAGACCTATACCTAGACTTAAGTCCCAGTGAGACCAAAAGGTGAAGTATAAAGTGTGACCCAGGAGGGGGTATGCTACAGTCCAAAAGAACTGTGTAGGTTTTCTAATATGTAAAAACAGAAACCTGAGGACTATCTGTATGAACGGGTATGAAGAGTGTGTGATAATGGTGCAAGAAACATAACATTGGATCAGTCTGAGTTTATTGACATGGGCCCACTAAGCAGAGATCCTTCATTCAGTGTTTCAGCATGAGAGGTTAGAAAAGGATCTGATAGTTTATTTGGTTGGTTTGCTGAAGCATGGATTACAAGGTGGTCCACATAAATCAAACTTGCCTTGGTATACTGTAGAAGAAAGAACCCAAAGGTTTAGGGAAATATGCATGTTAGAGTGGATTTATCAGGGTGAACCCACAGACCCATACATGGAGTGCCCAGAGGACATACGTTTTACCACAATGATGAGGAACAAATTTGTGAAGGGAGCCCCAGCAGCCCTAAAGACTGCTGTGATTGCTATTTTATGTAAGTCAGATTTGACAGTAGGAACTGCCATAACTGAATTAAGACACATACAATGGGGCTGATTGAACCCTGTGGTGGTAGGGGCTAAGTGGCAGCACTCAGTCGACAAAGACAAGGTGAGTGTGGTTACCATAATGGACAGCAGAGTCAAAGCAATAATCAGAATAGTCTGACTTGTATTGACTTATGGCATTGGCTACTTAGTCATGATGTCCCTAGGAGTGAAGTAGATGGAAAATCTAACATTTACTTGATCTGTACAAGCAGAAGAATTTTAGGTCAAGTGAATGGCAGACTAACTTTAATCATCAGAATAGAGAGTCATGGCCTAAATGAATAATTTATTTTATCAGGATCAGCACAAACTGGTTCCTAAGAGGTGGAGGTTAAAGATGTCCCAAATGTCCAACTTCCAAGCTGCTGTACCACTCCATTATCTCTAACATCAACCACTCCATCTCACCTCAGGACTGTCCCTCCTGTCTTTGGGTTCTCTAATACACTGCAACATCTCACAGAACTCACAAACCACATAAAGAAAATATCTCAAGCATTTGTGGGGGCTGGCAGTCACAAATTCATGGGTCAGGCATAGACTTCTCCATGGCCCTCAGTCTCTGCCCAAAGGCACTGAGCTTTCTCGTCCCATGGGCCAGGAAACTCAGTGCTGCTTCTTCGGCGGATCCCTGCTATTGGTCTCACCTTATTTGGTGGTGGTAAGCTCTTCTGGAATTGGCTCTGTTTTAAGCTAAAACTGACCAATTCCCTCGATGGGCCACAAGTATCTTATTTGCACTGCCCCACCCAATCACCTGGGTGGAAGTCACAAGACCATGGCTAGAAAGACCTCATACAAAACTAATTAAATGCACTGCACAGCCTTTCAATCGAATCCCAGACTTGAGCCAGTTTACAGACCCACAACCCCTTGAATGAAGGGGAAGCCACATCCCCTTGATGAATGACCCTATTACACTGATAAAAATGTATGCTGTTCATCTTTCTCCCAGCCTTCCTCAAAAGGATCTATGGCTTTTTATGAGAGTGACTGTTTATTGGGGAAAAGGAAATAATCAGAATTTCCAGGGATTACTGGATACTGGCTCTGAACTAACATTAACTCCAGGAAACCCAAAATGTCACTGTGGCCCACCAGTCAGAGTGGGGGCATATGGAGGCCAGGTTATTAATGGAGCTTTAGCTCAGGTTCAGCTCACAGTGGATCCAGTGTGTCCCTGAATTCATCCTATAGTGATTTCCAGAGTTCCAGAATGCATAACTGGAATAGATATACTCAGCAACTGGAAGAATCACATTGGCTCCCTGACAAGTGTAGTAAGGGCTACTATGGTAGGAAAAGCCAAGTGGAAGCAATGAGAACTACCGCTACCTAGGAAACTAGTAAACCAAAAGCAATACTGCATTCCTGGAGGGACTGTGGAGATTACTGCCACCATTAAGGACTTCACAGGTGTAGGGGTGGTGATTCCCACCACATCCCCATTCAACTCTCCTATTTTGCCTGTTCAAAAAACAGATGGATCTTGGAGAATGACAGTGGATTATTGAAAACTTAACCAGGTGGTGACTCCAAATGCATCTTCTGGATGTAGTTTCATTCCTTGAGCAAATTAATACATCTCCTGGTATCTGGTATGCAGCTATTGATCTGGCTAATGCCTTTTTCTCCATACCTGTTTTTAAGGACCATCAGGAACAGTTTGCCTTAGGCTAGCAAGGCCAGCAGTACACCTTCACTGTCCTACCTCAGGACTACATCAACTCTCCAGCCCTATGTCATAATTTAGTCTGAAGGGACCTTGACTAACTTTCCCTTCCACAAGATGTCACACGGGTCCATTACACTGAAGACATTATGCTGATTGGACCTCGTAAGGAAGAAGTGGCTATGACTCTAAAGTTATTGGTAAAACATTTGCATGCTAGAGGGTGGGAAATTAATCTGACAAAAATTCAGGCAGCTTCCACCTCAGTGGAATTTCCATGAGTCCAGTGGTGTGGGGCATGTTGAGATAGTCCTTCTAAATTGAAGAATAAGTTATTGCATCTGACCCCTCCCACAACTGAAATGGAGGCACAATGCCTAGTGGACCTTTTTGGATTTTGCTGGCAACATATCCCTCATTTGGGTGTGCTACTCCGGCCTATTTATCAAGTGACTTGAAAAGCTGCTGCCAGTAAGAATGAAATGCTGCCCTTTCCATGATGGAAGTGGTCCAATGTAATCAAACTGCCTCCAGATTGCTGGTGGATTGCCTGGCGGAATGCTGCCACATAGGGTATTCATTGTGGGTCTCTGCTGCTGGAAGATTCTGCATTCAGCAGTGGCTGTAGCCAATCAGCCTTGGTGAGTGGAAGTCCATGTTGCTGAGCCCATGCCTAACCTCCATCCCTGCCACCATGGTCACTTTGTTCATGAGCCCATTAGGCAATGACAAGAGTGGCTGGGGAAAGAGGATGATTGGCTTCCACAGAACACATCATCCTATCTACTTGATTGTTAAAATCCTCCTCTGCTGAGGTCACCCTTTGGTGAGCAGTCACATGGATATATTTAAGAGGTCTATCCACATACCTCTTCCTCATACCTCCTTGTCACCAATTTTTTAATATGTTCCTTCCAAATCCCTGACCATCCAGCCAAACCATGGGACACAGCCCACGGATCAGTATACAGTCACATATCTGGCCATTTCTCCTTTCAAGCAAAGTGAACAATCAGGTGCTCTGCTTGAAATTCAGCCCATTGCGAGGATTTTCCTTCACCACTGTTTTTCAGAGAGATCCCAGAAACAGGCTGCAGTGCCGCCACTCTTTACTTTTGAATGGTGCTTGCATATTGCACAGAGCCACCTGTAAACCACTCACAAATTTTCTCCTCCTTGATCAACTGATCATAAGGAACTCCACATAAGGCCATAGCTACAGACAGGGAGAGGGCAGATAATGTAACAAGAGTGGGTGCTATGGGCATTTGAGCTACTTCCACATGCAGCTTCCTTGTGCCTTCAGGTCCTGCTCAAGCCCAATGATAGAGTACTGCTGTGCACATCTGACTTTATGACTCTGTGGGTCAGACAACACCCAGTTCACGATGGGCAGCTCAAGCCACATGGTGACATGGCCCATGGATAAGTGTTCAGTCTCTACTAAGACCCAGTAACAAACCAAAAGCTATTTCTCGAAAGGAGAGTAGTTGTCTGCAAAGGATGGCAGGACTATAGTCCAAAATCCTAAGGGTCTGCACTATGATTCGCTAATAGGGGCCTATCAAAGACTCCAAACAGCATCTGTATCTGCCATGGACTCTTCAGGCATCATTGGATCAACTGAATCATATGGCCCAAGTGGCAGAACAGCTTGCAATGCAGACTGAACCTGTTGCAGATCCTTGTCTTGCTCTGGGTCCCACTCAAAACTAGCAGCAACTTTCTGGGTCACTTGATTAAAAAAAAAAAAAAAACCTCGTTGCTGTTGAGTCGATTCTGACTCGTGGTAACCCTATAGGACAGAGGAGAACTGTCCCATAGAGTTTCCAAGGAGTGCCTGATGGGTTTGAACTGCCGAACTTTTGGTTAGCAGCCATAGCTCTTAACCACTATGCCATGAGGGTTTCCATAGGGCACAGTAGTACACTCAAATGGGGGATATGTTGCTCCCAACATCTAAATTAGCCCAGCAGGAATTGTGCCTCCTGCATAGTTGTAGAAGGGGCCAGATGAAACAATTTAACTTTAGAGGAATATCTTGACAAACCCCACACCACCAGACTCGTAGAAATTTCACCGAGGTGGAAGCTGGCTGAATATTTGCAAGATTAATTTCCTACCCCCTAACATGCAAAAGTTTAACCAATAACTCCAGAGTCATTGACACTTTTTCCTTACTAGGTCTAATCAGTATAATGTCATTAATGTAATGAATCAGTGTGACATCCTGTGGAAGGGAAAGGCAATCAAGGTCCCTGTGGACTAAATTATGACATAGGGCTGGAGAGTTGATATAGCCCTGAGGTAGGACAGTGAAGGTGTATTGCTGGCTTTGCCAGCTGAAGGCAAACTGCTTCTGGTGTTCTTTTGAAACCAGAATTTTTAAAAAAGCATTGGCCATATTAATAGCTGCATACCAGATAGCAGGAGATGTATTAATTTGCTCAAGCAATGAAACTACATCTGGAACAGCAGTTGCAATTGGAGTTGGAGACATCAGCTGGTTAAGTTTACAGTAATCCACTGTCATTTTCCAAGATGCAACTGTTTTTTGCATAGGTCAAATATGTGAGTTGAATGTGGATGTGGTGAAAATCACCACCCCTGCATCCTTCATGTTGTTAATGGTGGCAGTAATCTCTGCAATCCCTCCAGTAATGCAGTGTTGCTTTTGGGAATATTCAACAATGTCTTGTAAGGCTCCTACCCTAGGTGATGCCCCAGATAATGACTCAGATGCTGCTCCAGATGATGTCTCAGACAAAGGTTCTTCACACACAGCTGGGTTAATCTCATCGGATAGGGGTTGAGGGGATAGTGGTTTTACTGGGGCAGGGGTCTTAGCAGACAAAGATGGAATAATATCTTCATATGGGAGTGAGAGAGCTGTTTCTATTGGCAAGAGTGAGTCAGTAGAGTTTAGAGGCTCATTGTCCCCACCTTCCTGATTATCTGCCTGTGTATCCGCATCCCAAGTTTCAGGATCCCATTTCTTTCCAATCAATGTCCTCACTTTAACTTCAGACACCATTCAAGGTTGGGAATAGAGTTGGCCTTGTAATTTAGCCACTCTGATGACAAGACTCTGGGTTTGTTTTCTGTCAATATCAGCTCTGTTACTACAAGAAATAAGACTTTCTTTCAGGTCACAAGTGAAAACGTTGAGGTCTTTTATGCTGTGCTTAAGCTGTAACTCTGAAGCCCTAAGCACATATCTTTTTTTAACACTTAATCTATCAAAACTAGGGGCAACAAACCAGCTTCGCTATACTTCTCATTCTGACAAAATTGTAGAAAAATATCAATCGTGCAATCACCTAGCGCCTCACTTCTCACAATATTCAATCTATTGTTGGTGATATTTTGTGTATTAATATTGCCAGTTCACTCCATGGATTAGCTGTGCCCTCATTACTACTGGAGGCAGAGTCATCAATGCTGTTAAAACTGGTCAGATTTAAAAAACAAATTTAGAAAACTCATTTTTACAGTTTTGTTTCATTAAACCACTTTCGGTACTAAATGTCTTAGGCTGGATTCTCTAGAGAAGCAAAACTAATGAAGCCTAATGTATATATATATATGAATACAGAGAGAGAGAAATTGAAGATTTTTACCAACTTCTGCAGTCTGAAATTAACCGAACATGCAATCAGGATGCACTGATAATTACTGGTGATTGGAATGCGAAAGTTGGAAACAAAGAAGAAGAAGTGGTATTTGGGAAATATGGCCTTGGCAATAGAAATGATGCTGGAGATTGCGTGATAGATTTTTGCAAGACCAACAACTTCTTCATTGCAAATACCTTTTTCAACAACATAAATGGTGACTACACACACAGACCTTGCCAGATGGAATACAGAGGAATCAAATCAACTACATCTGTGGAAAGAGACAATGGAAAAGCTCAATACCATCAGTCAGAACAAGGCCAGGGGCTGACTGCAGATCAGACCGTCAATTACTAATATGCAAGTTCAAGTTAAAACTGAATAAAATTAGAACAAGTCCATGAGAGCCAAAGTACGACCTTGAGCATATCCCACCTGAATTTAGAGACCATCTCAAGAATAGATTTGATGCATTGACCAGACAAGTTGTGGAATGACGTCGAGGACATCACACGTGAAGAAAGCAAGAGGTTATTAAAAAGACAGGAGAGAAACAAAAGACCTAAATGGATGTCAGAAAGACTCTGAAACTTGCTCTTGAACATTGAGTAGCTAAAGCAAAAGGAATAAATGATGAAGTAAAAGAACTGAACAGAAGATTTCAAAAGGGGGCTCGAGAAGACAAAGTAAAGTATTATAACATGTGTAAAGAGCTGGAGATGGAAAACCAAAAGGGAAGAACACACTCAGCATTTCTCAAGCTGAAAGAACTGAAGAAAAAATTCAAGCCTCAAATTGCAATACTGAAGGATTCCAGGGGGAAAATATTGAACAACACAGGAAGCATCAAAAGAAAATGGGAGGAATACACAGTCACTATTTTTATACCAAAAAGAATTGGTGGATGTTCAACCATTTCAGGAGGTAACAGGTGATCAGGAACCGGTGATGCTGAAGGAAGAAGTCCAAGCTGCACTGAAGGCACTGGTGAAAAACAACCCTCCAGGAATTAACCGAATACCAACTGAGATGTTTCAACAAACAAATGCAATGCTAGAAGTGCTCACTTGTCTATGCCAAGAAATGGAAGACCTGACCAGCCAACAGGAAGAGATCCATATTTATGCCTATTCTCAAGAAAGGTGATCCAAGCAAATGCCAAAATTCTCTAACAATGTCCTTAATATCACATGTAAGCAAAATTTTGCTGAAGTTCATTCAAAAGTGGCTGCAGCAGTATATTGGCAGGGAACTACCAGAAATTCAAACTGGATTTAGTAAAGGACGTGGAACCAGGGATATCATTGCTAATGTCAGATAGATCCTGGCTGAAAGCAGAGAATACCAGAAAGATGTTTATCTGTGTTTTATTGACTATGCTAAGGCGTTTGACTGTGTGGATCATAACAAATTATGGATAACATTCCTGAGAATGGGAATTCCAGAAAGCTTAATTGTGTTCATGAAGAATCTGTACATGGATCAAGAGGCAGTCGTTCAAACAGAATAAGGGGATACTGCATGGTTTAAAGTCAAGAAAGTTGTGTGTCAGGATTGTATCCTTTCACCATACCTATCGATCTGTATGCTTAGCAAATAACCTGAGAAGCTGGGCTATATGAAGAACAACAGGACATCAGGATAGGAGGATGACTCATTAACAACCTGCATTATACAGATGACACAACATTGCTTGCTGAAAGTGAAGAGGACTTCAAGCATTTACTGACCAAGATCAAAGACCACAGCCTTTGGTATGGATTATACCTCAACATAAAGAAAACAAAAAAATCCTCACACCTGGACCAATAAGCAACATCATGATAAAGGAGAAAAGATTGATATTGTCAAGAACGTCATTTTACTTGGATCCACAATCTCAACAAGTTGGATTGACACAGTGGCTGCAACAGTGGGCTCAAACATAGAAACAATTGTGAGGATGGCACAGGACCAGGCACTGTTTCGTTCTGTTGTGCATAGGGTTGCTATGAGTTGAACCAACTCAACAGCATCTAACAACAACAACGGAGAGAATTATCTCCAAAAAAAGGCTCACACTCTTGTAGAGGTTGGCAAGTCCCAAGTCTGTGGATCAGGCATCAGGCTGGAGGCTTCTCCAGACTCATATAGCTGCGGAGGCTGAAAAATCCAAGATCAGCAGATAAGACAGCAGGCTGCTGGCTCAAATCCTATGCCTGGAGGTCAGATGATGACAAGCCAGATGCAGGATCCAGAGCAAGCAAGCAAGCTTTGCTAGGACATCCATATATATACTGGATGTAGGCCACACCGCTGATGGAACTCCCCTTACAACTGATTGTCTGATCAAATTAGATCACATCATGGAGGATGACTACATCATTACATAACTTCCAAATTACATCATTACACAACTGCCAAACTACATCATTACATGACTGTCAAGTCACTGAGAATCATGGCTCAGCCAAGTTGATACACGACCTTAACCATCACATGTCTGGACTTTGTTTGCAAGAGAAGTAAACTTTTATCCTTTCTGGTATATCATTGGTATTTGAGGTTTTCTCTCCCTCACAATGAACCTAACCTGACCACAAATAATTTAATGGGAATATTTCTTAGGAGCACCTACTTCCATTTTCTCTGATATTATACTACTGAAGCAGCCCTCTCCTAGCTGGACACACTGATGAAAGGGCAAAGCTCTAGGCAGGTGACTGGTTGGTTCCTGAACCAGGCATATATCTCCGCTGTAAATTAATAAATTGTCCCTTGATTTATTAACTAGGTGCCCCTCTTTCATGCTCTCACAGCCCCTACTGCCATGAACATGTTTTTATCTGCCCAGGTCCACTCCCACTTATGTGGATAACAGCACATCAATTCCCCTCTGGATTTCCAAACCTCCTCCACTCTCTGTCCATGTGCTAATTATCCTTGGCTTCAGGCAAGAGCATGTAACCCAGGCTGGCCCACCATAACACTGCAGCTTCTTGTAAAGGTAATTGGATAACGAATGAGTATGTGATCTAAACCAAGCCAATCTTATACAACAAAAACTAATCCTAGGGTGGGAGGATATTTAAGAAACTGGGAAAGATGTTTCCTCTCTTTTTAATCCACTCAGTTTAGCGCTATAAACTTGCAAACCTGGCTCTGCTGGCAGCCGGTTTACCACCACAAAAGAGATTGCCCATCTGGAAATGGAACCTACACAGGATACAAAGAGAGAAACAGTCAGGGTCCTGAAGACATTGTTGTCCCCTGGATCCAGCCATGCCTGAAGCTAAACTAACCCTTGATGTTTCTGCAAGCCAATAAACCTGTTTTTTGCTTCATTTAGGTTGACTTGTCTTCTCTTTTCATGCAACAGATAGTGTCCTGACTAAAACAACTGTGTTGGTTAAAATTGCATGTCAACTTGGCTCGGCTATGATTCTCAGTGTTTTCACAGCCATAAAATATTGTGATCACTTCCCTGTTGAGATTTGATATGTGATCACCCACATGATGGGATCTACTGTGAGTAGCAAATCAGTTGAAATGGCGTTTTCTTGGGCATGTGGCCTGCACTGAGTGTGGGCAGACGTTGAGGCAGGGTTCAGGGGTTTTTGCTCATTCTGGATCCTGAAGCTGGCTCCTGTTCATCTGATATCCAGTTCTTGGGACTTGAGCTAGCAGCTTACCTGTGGTTTTGCCTGCCTGTCTTGGGATTCATCGATTTTCACAGCCTGTGAGTAACAGCCCTGTTCTCTGGCCTATCGATCTTGGGTTCACCAGCCCCTGTGGTTGTGCGAGTCAGAATCCTCTTTCTTGACCCGCAGACTTGGGGCGTTACATACTCTACAACTGCGTGAGCCATTTCCTTGATATAAATCTCTCTGTGTATATGTATATTTATACGGTTTACCAGTTTTGCTTTTTTTTTTTAGAGAACCCAGCCTAAGACATTTGGTACTGAGAGTGATTCTAGGGAAACAAATTGTAAGGATGAGTTTTCTAAATTGGTTCTCAGGTCTGGTTAGTCTTAAAGATATTGATGACTCTGCTTCCAGTAGTAAAGAGGGCATACCTAATCCATGGCATGAGGTGGCAATTCAAATATGCAAAATATCACCACCAATAGATCAGGCATTGATGAAAGATGAGGCTCTGGGTAACCGCATGTATGATACCTTTCTACAATTTTGTTATAATGAGAAGTATAAGGAAGCTGGTTTGTTGGTCCTACTTTCACTACACAAACTGGTGAAACAAAGAGATGAGCTCAGAGCTACAGAGTCAAAGTTCAAGCACCACATAAACGACCTCAAAATTTCCACTTGTGCCTTGAAAGACAACCTTATTTCTTATAGTAACAGAGCTGATATTGCCAAAAGCCAATAAAAGAGTCTTATTGTAAGAGTGGCTGAATTACAATGCCAGTTCAACTGCCAAACTTGAGAGGTGTCTGAAGTTAATGTGAAGGCATTGATTGGGAAGAAATGGGATCCTGAAACCTGGGAAGGGGACATATGTGCAGATAGTTAGGAAGCTGAAGTCACTGAGCCCCTAAATTCCATTCAATTGCTCCTGCCAACAAAACCATTATCCCTCCACTCCCATCTAATGAGATTAACCCAGCTGCATCTAAAGCACCTTTGTCTGAGTCATTGCCTGGGCATCGCCTGAGGGAGATGCCTTACAAGACAATGTTGAATGATCTCAAAATATTTCCCCACTGATTTTGGCTTCTAGACCTATAACTAGACTTAAGTCCCAGCAAGCCCCAAAAGGTGAAGTACAAAGTGTAACCCAGGAGGAGGTACGCTACACTCCGAAGGAACTGCTTGACCTTTCTCATATGTACAAACAGAAACCTGGGGAACATGTGTGGGAATGGCTGTTAAGGGCGCAAGGAACATAAAGATGGATCAGTCTGAGATTATTGATATGGGCTCACTAAGTACAGATTCTTCGTTCAATGTTTCAGCTTGAGAAGTTAGGAAACAATCTAATAGTTTATTTGGTTGGGTTGCTGAAGCATGGATTATGTGCTGGCCTACACTAAATCAATTTCAAGTACAAGACCTGACTTGGTATACTATAGAAGAAGGTATTTAAAGGCTGAGGAAAATTGGCATACTAGAGTGGATTTATCAGGTTAGACCCACAGACTCACACATCACATAGAGTGCCCAGAGGACACAATTTTTACCACAGTGATGAGGAACAAATTTGTGAAGACTGCTGTGATTGCTATTTTATGTAAGTCATATTGGACAGTGGGAACTGCCCTAACTGAATTAAGACAACTACAATGGAGCTGATTGGAGCCTGTGGTGGTAGGGGCCAAGTGGCAGCACTCAATCGGCAAAGACAAGGTGGGCGTGGTTACCTTAATGGACAGCAGAATCAGAGCAGTATGGAGACTAGTCTGACTCATGTGGGCTTATTGCATTGGCTACTTAGTCATGGTGTCCCTAGGAGTGAAATAGATAGGAAATCTAATAAATGTTTACTTGATCTGTACAAGCAGGTGAATTCTAGGTCAAGTACAGCAGTCTAACTTCAATCACCAGAATAGAGAGTCACGGCCCCTCAATCAATTCCCAGACTTGAGCAAGTTTACAGACCCACAATCCCTTGATTGAAGGGGAGGTGGGGTCCCCTCAAGAAAGGACTCCAATATACTGCCAAAAACTTGTATTGTTAATCTTTCTCCCAGCCTTCCCCAAAGGGATCTATGGCCTTTTGCAAGAGTGACTGTTCATTGGGGAAAAGGAAAAACAATCAGACTTTTCAGGGATTACTGGATACTGGCTCTGAACTGACACTAATTCCAAAACGTCACTGTGGCCCACCAGTCAGAGTGGGGGTATATGGAAGTCAGGTTGTTAATGGAGTCTTGGTTCATGTCCATCTCACAGTAGGTCCGGTGGGTCCCCAAACCCATTCTGTAGTGATTTCCTTAGTTCCAGAATGTATAATTGGAATAGATATACTCAGCAACTGGCAGAACCCCCACATTGGATCCCTGGCAAATGGAGTAAGGCTTTTTATGGTGGGAAAAGCCAAGTGAAAGCCATTAGAACTGCCCCCTACCTAGGGAAATAGTAAACCAAAAGCAATACCACATTTCTGGAGGGATTGCAGAGATTACATCACCATCAAGAACTTGAAGGATGCAGGGGTGGCGATTTCCACCACATCCCCATTCAACTCACCTATTGGGCCTGTGCAAAAAACAGATGGATCTTGGAGAATGACAGTGGATTATAGAAAACCTGGGTGGTGACTCCTACTGCAGCTGCTGTCCAGATGTAGTTTCATTGCTTGAGCAAATTAATACATCTCCTGGTACCTCGTATGCAGCTATTAGTCTGGCTAATGCCTTTTTCTCCATACCTGTTTTGAAGGACCATCAGAAGCAGTCTTTAGCTGGCAAGACCAGCAATACACCTTCAGTTGCCTACCTCAGAGCTACATCAACTCTCCAGCCCTAGGTCATAATTTAGTCTGCAGGAAACTTAATCATCTTTCCCTTCCACAAGATGTCACATTGGCCCATTACATTGATGACATTATGCTGATTGGACCTAGTAAGGAAGAAGTGTCAATGACGCTGGACTTATTGATACAACATTTGCATGCTAGAGGGTGGGAAATTAATCCCACAAAAATTCAGGCACCTTCCACCTCAGTGAAATATCTAAGGGTTCATCGGTTGGGGCATTGTCATGGATTGAATCATGCCTCCAAAAAACGTGTGTATTAATCTGGTTAGGTCATGATTCCTAATATTGTGTGGTTGTCCTCCATTTTGTGATTTTCCTATGTGTTATAAATCATAATTTCTGCCTGTGGTTAAAAGGATTAGGGTGGGATGCAACACTCTTGCTCAAGTCATATCCCTGATCCAATGTAAAAGGAGTTTCCCAGGGGTGTGGAATGCACCGCCTTTTATCTCTCAAGAGATGGAAAGGAAGCGAGCAGAGAGTAGGGAACTTCATACCATTAAGAAAGCAGCACTGGGAGCAGAGTGTGTCTTTTGGACCTGAGGTTCCTGAACTGAGATGCTCCCAGACCTAGGGAAGATGGATGATAAGGACCTTCCTCCAGAGCCGACAGAGAGAGAAAGCCTTCTTCTGGAGCTGACGCCCTGAATTTGGACTTCTAGCCTACTAGACTCTAAGAAAATAAATTTCTCTTTGTTAAAGCCACCCACTTGCAGTAGTTCTGTTATAGCAGCGCTAGATGACTAAAACAGGCATGTTGAGATATTCCTTCTAAAGTCAAGGAAACTTATTGCAACAGGCTCCTCCCACAAATAAAAAGGAGGAACAATGCCTAGTGGGCCTCTTTGGGTTTTGGAGGCAACATATTTCTCATTTGGATGTGCTACTCTGGCCTATTTATCAAGTGATTTGAAAAGCTGCTAGTTTTGAGTGGGGCCCAGAAAAAGAGAAGGCTGTGCAACAGGTTCAGGTTTCTGTGCAAGCTGCTCTGCCACTTGGGCCATATGATCCGGCTGACCCAATGGTGCTGGAAGTGTCTGTGGCAGATAAAGATACTGTTTGGAGTCTTTGACAGGCCCTATTGGTGAATCACAGTACAGACCCTTAGGATTTTACAGCAAAGCTCTGCTGTCCTCTGCAGATAACTACTCTCCTTTTGAGAAACAGCTTTTGGCTTGTTATCAGGCCTTAGTAGAGACTGAATGCTTAACCATGGGACACCAAGTCACCATGCTACCTGAGCTGCCCATCATGGACTGGGTGTTGTCTGACCCACAGAGTCATAAGGTTGATGTGCACAGCAGCACTCCATCGTTAAATGAAAGTGGTATAT
The DNA here is from genome assembly GCF_030014295.1 of Loxodonta africana. Lineage (NCBI taxonomy): Eukaryota > Metazoa > Chordata > Mammalia > Proboscidea > Elephantidae > Loxodonta > Loxodonta africana. Next base: position 25,158,912 of record NC_087360.1, on the reverse strand, counting down.
ATGAGATTAGGCCCGAGCAGGACCTGAAGGCACAAGTAAGTTGCATGAGGAAGTGGCCTAAATGCACATGGCCTCCAATCCTGTCACATTACCTTCCATCTCCCAGTCAGCACCTATGGCCTCTTGGGGAGTTCCTTACGATCAGCTGAGTGAAGAAGAGAAAATTCGTGCCTGGTTTACAGATGGTTCTGCATGATATGCAGGCACCACTTGAAAGTGGACAGCAACAGCACTGCAGCATCTTTCTGGGACCTCCCTGAAGGACAGTGGTGAAGGGAAATCCTCCCAATGGGCAGAACTTGAAGCAGTGAACTGGTTGTTCACTTTGCTTGGAAGGAGAAATTGCCAGATATGCAATTTTATACTGATTCATGGGCTATGGCCAGTGGTTTGGCTGGGTGGTCAGGGACTTGGAAGGAACATGATTGGAAAATTGGAGACAAGCATTTATGGGGAAGAGGTATGTGGATAGACCGCTCTGAAAGGGCCATAGAAGTGAAGATATTTGTGTCTCATGTGACTGCTCACCAAAGGGTGACCTCAGCAGAGGAGGATTTTAACAATCAAATGGATATGATGATGTGTTCTGTGGAAACCAGTCGTCCTCTTTCCTCTGCTACTATCGTCATTGCTCAGTGCGCTCATGAAAAGTGGCCATGGTGGCAGGGATGGAGATTATGCATAGGCCCAGCAACAAGGACTTCCAATCACCAGGGCCAACTTGGCTACAGCCACTGCTGAGTGCCCAATCTGCCAGCAGCAGAGACCAACACTTAGCCCCTGATATGGCACCATCACTCAAGGTGATCAGCCAGCAACCTGGTGGCAAGTTGATTACCTTGGACTACTTCCATCATGGAAGGGGCAGCATTTTGTTCTTACTGGAATAGATGCTTATTCTGGATATGGATTTGCCTTCCCTATGTGCATTCCTTCTGCCAAAACTACCATGCGTGGACTTACAGAATGCCTTATCCACTGTCATAATATCCCACACAGCATTGCTTCAGATCAAGGGACTCACTTCACAGCAAATGAAGTATGGCTGGGGCCCATGCTCATGGAATTCATCGGTCTTACCATGTTCCCTATCATCCTGAAGCAGTTGGCTTGATAGAACGATGGAATGGCCTCCTAAAGACACAATTCGGTACCAGCTAGGTGGCAATACCTTGCAGGGCTGGGGCTGTGTTCTCCAGGGGGCTGTATATGCTCTAAACCAGCGTCCAATATATGGTGCTGTATCTCCCATAGCCAGGATTTATGGGTCCAGGAATCAAAGTGGTGGAAACGGGAGTGACACAACTCACTATTGTTTGTTAAATAAGTTTTGCCTGTGAGCAGTGTTTTGGTCACAATATCTAACAAAAAATATGACCCACTCACACAATTTTTGCTTCCTGTCCTGGTGACCTTATGCGCTGCAGGTCTAGAGGTCTCAGTTACAAAAGGAGGAATGCGCCCACCTGGAGACACATCACTGATTCCATTGAACTGGAAACTAAGAATTCCACCAGGCCACTTTGGGCTCCTTATGCTTCTGGATCAACAGGCAAAGAAGGGAGTTACCATACTGGCTGGTGTAATTGATCCTGATTACCAAGAGGAAATCAGATTGATATTACATAATGGAGGTAAAGAAGAGTATGTCTGGAATGCAGGAGATACCTTAGGGTGTCTCTTAGTACTACCACGCTTTGTGATTCAAATCAATGGAAAACTACAGCAACCTAATTCCGACATGACTGCTAATGGCCCAGATGCTTCAGGAATGAAGGCTTGGGTCACCTCACCAGGCAAAGAACTACGACCAGCTGAGGTGCTTGCTGAGGGCAAAGAGAGTACGGAATGGGTGGTGGAAGAAGGTAGTTCTAAATACCATTTACTGCCGTGTGACCGGTTGCAGAAACAAGCACTGTAATTGTTTTGAGTATTTCTGCTTTGTATGTGTGCATCAGGTATTTTTTTTCTTCACTTATAAAATATAAGATGTAAACAGGGCTATTGCATTTTCAGTTGTATGTGTGTTCATTGTATAATGTTAGGCCCAAGTATGACTTTATAAATTGTCTTTATTCAGAGATTATGTATGGTTTAAGGAGATGTGTACAGATGCCTAGTTGACAAGGGGTGGACAGTGATGGTTAAGATTGTGTGTCAACTTGGCTCGGCTATGATTCTCAGTGTTTTCACAGCCATATAATGTCGGGATCACTTCCCTGTTGAGATTTGATATGGGATCACCCATATGATAGGATCTGCTGTGAGTAGCCAGTCAGTTGAAGGGGAGTTTACTTGGGTGTGTGGCCTGCATGGAGTGTGGGCAGATGGTGAGACAAGGCTCGGGGCTTTTGCTCGTTCTGGATCCTGCAGCTGGCTCTTGTTCATCTGACCTCCTGTTCTTGGGACTTGAGCTAGTGGCTTACCTGTGGTCTTGCTTGCTGATCTTGGGATTCATTAATCTTTACAGCCTGTGAGCAACAGTCTTGCACTCAGGCCTGCCAATCTTGGGTTTGCCAGCCCCTGAGGCTATGTGAGTCAGAAGCCGCTTTCCTGGTCCACAGATTTGGAATGTTACAGCCTCTACAACTGCACAAGCCATTTCCTTGGTATAAATCTCTCTCTCTCTCTCTCTGTATAGGCTTTACTGGTTTTGCTTCTCTAGAGAACCCAGCTTTAGACAACATCCATCTCCATTTCCACTTATTACCAGAACCTGACACGTAATAGATGTTCAGGAAATATTATAAATTCAATTCATAAGAGGCAGAAACTTTGTACCTATTAACTCCAATATACTGAGCCAAGCAAGTTTCTGCACCAACAGAACTGAGGACCAGATGCTGGCCTGCCCACCAAGGTGAATTACCAGGGAGAAAGTACAGTGAAGGGGTTACTCATGAGCTTTGTCAACAGACACATTCAAATTCTAATCCTCGCTCTGCTACCAGCCAACCGTGTGGCACAGGTGAGCTATTTAACTTCTCTGAGCCCATTTCTTTATTTGTAAAAAGAGAAATTGTAACAACCCTTACTTCAATTATTTTGAGGATTAGGAGATAAGATAGTGAACACAGAGTGCCGAGCACAGTGCCTGGGACATAGCAAGTAAGCAGTAAGCAGCAGTTGTTAGTAATCATGTTATTAACGTGGTCATACCCTGGAAGCCTCTCAGTTCAGCCAGCCATTCCCTTTGTTATCTTTTTAGCCTCACCCACAACCACCAGTGTCGGTGACATGCACATGCTATCACATTCTATCTCTTCTAAAAGTAAATCAGTTCCTATTTGCTCCACTACCCTCAGGAGTGTTGGTAGTAGAAAAGCATGCCACATTCCATTTCTCCCACGGGCTGTTGGAAGCCCAGAAGAAGGAGACCCAATTCTCGATGGTGGAAATATATCCTTCATCTGTATCAAGGATCAAAGACTACAGCCTTGAGTATGGATTACACCTCAACATAAAGAAAACAAGAATTCTTACAATAGGAAAAATAAGCAACATCTTGATAAATGGAGAAAAGATTGAAGTTGCCAAGGATTTCATTTTACTTGGATCCACAATCAATGCTCACGGAAGCAGCAGTCATGAAATCAAATGATGCATTGCATTGGGCAAATTTGCTGCAAAAGGCTTCTTTAAAGCGTTAAAAAGCAAAGATGTCACCTCGAGGACCATGTGTACCTGACCCAAGCTATGGTATTTTCAATCACCTCATGTGCATGCAAAAGTTGGACAATGAATAAGGAAGACCAAAGAAGAAGTGATGCCTTTGAATTACGGTGCTGGTGAAGAACGTTAAATATACCATGGACTGCCAAAAGAACAACAAAGCTGTCTTGGAAGAAGTACAGCCAGAATGCTCCTTAGAAGGGACGATGATGAGACTTCGTTTCAAGTATTTTAGACCTGTTACCGGGAAGGACCAGTCCTGGGAGAAGGACATCATGCTTGGTAAAGTAGAGGGTCAGCAAAAAAGAGGAAAACCCTCAACAAGATGGATTGACACAGTGGCTGCAACAGTGGGCTCAAACATAGCAATGATTGTGAGGATGGTACAGTACCAGGTGGTGTTTCATTCTGTCGTACATAAGGTCACTATGAGTCAGAACCGACTCAACGGCACCTAACAACAACAATAACATGGCAAAGCAGGCATGACATCAGAGTCCAGGGCAACACACACACACCGCGGCCACCACCACCAAGCTAAGACAACCCAGGAGGCCAGAAGGAAAGGCAGCCTGTGGCAATGGAGGAGCAGATGGTCTGACCATCACAAGGCCATTTCTTCCTGGCCCACACAAGCCCCCACACTTTAACATGTTTCATTGTCTCTAACTATGGGAAAACTTACAGTGATCAAAATTGAATGTGGAAAAGTTTCAAGAAACTTCAAGTCTATAGTAGCAAACGTCCTTGGCCACAGCCAAAGAGTAAATTGATACCAAGTTGACCTTAGCATTTCACCAACTTGGTTGCTGTCTACTTGTGCCTGGGGCACGCAAAAAAGGAAATTGGGGCTCAGGCTGCGTTTTTGATTCTTTGCCTGGATACCTCTCGCAGTTCCTGCTTTTAAGGCAAAAAGCCCTGCTACGATAGCATTATGTTCCAAAAGCCTCCCTTTAGCCTGGCCTTGCCTATGTGTGTATGGGCCTGTTTTATGATAACTGGATACTCTTGGCTTCATCTTGACTGCTTGTCATTGGGCCTAACATCCTTCCTTGCCTCTGCATGCCCTGTTTTTTCTGCACTTAGAAAACTTGAGTCATATGTTCATGTGCCTTGCATGTGGGAATGTGAAACAGTGAGAGTAGCAGGATCAGAACCTGTCTAACTACAGGGGGGTAATGTGAATCAAGATCAGCCCAAAGCTGATTTCCATGAGGTGAAAGTCAGACATACCTCCACTCTTCAATCTTTTTACCAACTCTGACACCAGCCGTCCATCCCATGGCATTCTCTGCTTCTCTGCTGGGTTTGATAATTCGTTGCAATGCCCACACAGAACTTACAGACCATACTTACAGTTAAGTGGTTTATTAAGGAAGCGACAGGTACACCTAGGGATCAGGATCACGAAGAATGTAGGCAAAGTCTAGAAGACTCGCCCAAAGAGGAGTACCTATCTCTCCCTTCTACAGTACAGGACAGCTCTCTCAGCTCCTCTAGGCTGTGCACACAAGCAGGCCCTTTTCTCTGCTGTGCCTGCCTCTGTCAGCCATGGGGGCCTGCTTTCAGCCCCTTGATGAAGGCCTCCTCTTGGCTTCCTCAGGACTGGCCTCCTCTCAGCCCCTTCAGGACAGGCCTTCTCTCAGTCTCCTGAGAACAGGCCTCTCTGCCTTCAGCCTCCCTACCTTAGGGTCTGCTGCAGGGCTCCTTCCTGGCCTGTTGCATCTTCAGTGTTACAGCCCTTGTCTCCTCTCTCTCTGCTTCTTCTCTCTTCTTTCTTCCTTCTGCTTCTGTCTGCCTCTGGCTACACATATACACAAACTCCTTGTCAATTTCAAGACATGGCCCTCCCATCAGGCCCACAAAGTGACCGACCCACTCTTGGAATGCCATAGACACTTAATTTGCATAGTAGGCTATAGTCACTTCTTTTGCATAGTATGTTGACTGATCCTTGCAAGGTGCGTATCAATGACAGGGTAGGCTGCAGCCTAGGACCAGACAAAAAGTAGCAAACCAAGTTGTTTACAGCTTATCCAGTGTTATGGATTGCATTGCGTCCCTCAAAAATGTGTGGCCACTTGGCTAGGCCACGATTTCCAGTATTGTGTGACTATCTACCCTTTTGTCATCTGACTTGATTTTCCTATGTGTTGTAAATCCTACCTCTATGATATTAATGAGGCAGGATTAGAGGCAGCTATGTTAATAAGGCAGGACTCAATCTATAAGATTAGAATGTATCTTGAGTCGATTTCTTTTGAGGTATAAAAGAGAGAAGGTAGCAGAGAGACAGAGGGACCTCATACCACCAAGAAAATAGTGCCAGGAACAGACCATATCCTTTGGACCCCAGGGTCCCCTGTGCTGAGAAGCTCCTAGACCATGGGAAAACTGATGACAGGGTCCTTCCCCCAGAGCCAGCAGAAGAGAAATCTTTCCACTGGAGCTGGCACCCTGAATTTGGACTTCTAGCCTCCTAGATTTGTGAGAGAATAAATTTCTCTTTGTTAAAGCCATCCACTTGTGGTATTTCTGTTATAGCAGCACTAGATAACCAAGACACCCAGGAAGTGTTAATCAACCTGGAGAAAAGCATCGAACTCTCTGGGATAGAAAACTCGAGCAAAGATAACTCCTCAGGGCTTAGGGCTTAGGGGAAAAAAATCTCTCAAGGTGTTTTTCCAAAGAACCAAGGCAAAAGACCACATTTAAAAAAATCTCATTTCACCACAGGGCCTTGCAGGAAACCACTTCCTTTTCTACATCTGTAGTTGCCAGGTCTACAGGGAGGGAATCCTCACACACTACCCTGAGCTCTGATTCCTTCCCCTTCCTCTAATCCTGTAGATCCCACCTTCTCTTACCCCTGCCTTGTGAAATTTCATAAAGAGGAAGTCCACTCGAGATATATCAAGACTCAGACAAGATTAAGAGCTATAGAAAATTTGCAAATTTCTCATACAGATTGCTACTAAGAACTAGGGTCAATATGCAGGACCAGCTACGTAATTTGCAGGATCCAGTGCAAAATGAAAATGCAGGGTCCCTTGTTTTAAAAGTATTAAGAATTTCAACATGGCAACAGGAGGGCATTGAACTAAGTTTGGGGGCTTCTCTACAGAGCCCTGAGTGACTGCACAGGTTGCATGCCCCTGAATCTGGCCCTGATGGTATATGTCACTCAAATACCCTCTGGTTAACAATCTATAGCACTCTGACCCACCTGTCTCCCAGTTCTAGCCTGCATCAGTATTATAAGTACACAGTAATAACTATCATTTACTAGGGGTAGACACAGAGCTAAGCCCTTTTCCTATATTACTCAATTAGTACTCAGAGCAGTCCAGTCATTACAGAAGAGGAAAGCCAGGGTCCTGCAGCTAATAAGTAGTCTTCTACCCAGTCTTCTAACCAAAGGCCATTCCTCTCAACCTTGGCGCTCTGTTAGCCTGGAAACCAACAGAAGCCATTAGCAGTTGATACCTCTTCACTGATGGTGGATGAATGAGAGCAGGGGCATTTCAGTCACACAAACTAGGAAATTTTGACTTAATGGAATAGTAGCTTCCATTTATCAAACCCTTACTGTGTGCCAGGTATTGTGCTCCTCAATTTACGCACTTAAACCTCACAGCAACCTAGTAAAGTAGTGATCAGTTAGTTGTCCCTTTGACAAGTTTCTGGTGTGAATTTTCTTCCATAGCTCTAGGGCAAGAGATTTCCCATACCTTTGTTTCTGTAGGTCATTTAATACTGCCATACACCAACTTGTTCACACATAACCCCACCCTCAGCCACTTCTGATGCCGGCAGAGGCATCTCCATTGTGGTCACCACATGCATACTGCTCCACCTGTAATCAGATGCTGTGGCCAAGGACTGTGTTTCTTCTACTGTCCAGGGACACTAGCCCTGACCTCAGTCTCCCAGTTGACCTCAGATCTACATTTGGACACTCACCTCCTTCTCCAGCTCCCAATAGCCCTACAAGTGCCATAAGGACAGGCAAGACCAGGACTCCTCCATGTTTGAATATCCCTCAAAACCTGTTCCCTTTCTTATTTCAAACCTTTGCATTGCCCTGAAACACCAAACACTAAAGGTGTGAGGATGGGAGTGTGAGGCAGCAATACTAGCCACCTTTTGCCAGGGCTGGGGCTGAGCTTGGGAGAGAAGCTGCTAACCCCAGAGGGTGTTTTTTTATTTTCTTTTTTTATTTTTTTTTAACAATTTGCTCTATTTTGTTGTTGAAAAACATACACCAACTCAACAATTTCTACATGTACAATTCAGTGACATTGATTGCATTCTTCAAGTTATACAACCATTTTTACCCTCTTTTTCTGTATTATTCCTCCCTCTTTAACATAAACTCACTGCCCCCTAAACTTCCTATCTAACCTTTTGAGTTGTTGTTGTCGTCAATTTGATTCCATATAGCTAGTTCCTTAAAAGAGCACAGTGCTCAAGGTAGACATTCTTTACTAATTAAGCTAAATTATTTGTTTGGTTTAAAGAAGACTTCAGGGGATATTTTTGGTTTAAGGTTTACAGATTATATCAGGCCAATAGTTGCAGGGATTCATTCAGACTCAATGGCTCCAGAAAGTCTGGATTCCATGAGAATTTTAAATTCTGTTCCATATTTCCCCCCTTTTGATTAAGATCCTTCTATACAATCTTTGATCAAAACGTTCAGTAGTGGTAGCTGGGCACCCTCCAGCTCTTTTAGTCTCATGCTCATGGAGGCAATAAGCCACACCTTCCAGTTTCTCCTCCTATTCCTGACTCTTCTTCCTCTGCTGCTCTAGGTCAATAGAGATCAATTGTTGTACCTTGGATGGCTGCTTGCAAGATTTTAAGACCTCAGGCACTGCACAACAAAGAAGGAGGTAGAACAGAAGCTCTAGAAATAGTATTAGGACAGTTAACTGGGGTGTCCTATGAAACCATGACCCTAAACAAATCCTACAAGGTGTTTGGTTGTTGTCTTAATCATCTAGTGCTGCTATAACAGAAATACCACAAGTGGATGGCTTTAATGAAGAGAAATTTATTCTCTCACAGTCTAGAAGGCTAGAAGTCCAAACTCAGGGTGCCAGCTCCAGAGGAAGGCTTTCTCTCTCTGTTGGCTCTGGAAGAAGATACTTGTCATCGATCTTCCCTGGTCAAGGAGCTTCTCAGTGCAGGGAACCCAGGTTGAAAGGATGCACTATTCTCCTGGCACTTGTTTCTTGGTACTATGCGGTCCCCTATGTCTCTCTGCTCACTTTTCTTTTTTATATCATGAAAGAGATTGATTTAAGACACAACCTAATCTTGTAGATTGAGCCCTGCCTCATTAACATAACTGCCGCTAATCCCACCTCATTAACATCTGTAAAAAATGACTTGGGGGCATGTCAGACCTCCTCCCAACCCCACAAGGAGGAAAGAGAGCCAAGATCAACAAGGCTGACTCCCATGAAGTGGAGGCCAGATAAGCCTCCTTTCTCCACCACTTTTACTAACTCTGATACCAACCATCTCTCGCATACATAGCACTCTCTACTTCTCTGCTGGGTATAATAATTATTGCAATGGCCATGCAGAACTCACAGACCATATTCACAATTATGGGGTTTATTAGGGAAGTAACAGGTTACAATTCAGGCTCAGGAACACTCATAATACAGTTCTTCCAACAGGACAGCCTTTTCCCAACTGTGCTCACAGGCACGCCTCTCTCTGGCCCCAGGCCTCTCCCCAAAGACCCTTAGCTTTCTCTCACCATGGGCTGGGAAGCCTACCGCACCGTCTCCTGCAGCCGCGTCTCTGCTGCCAGGTCTCTCCTGCATCCGCTTCTTACCATCTTTAGGGTTACAGCTTGCTCTCTCTCTGTCTCCTGCTTCCAGGAGCTTCTCAGTACAGGGATCTCAGGTCCAAAGGGCATGCTCTCCACTCCTGGCTGTACTTGGTGGTGGTAGGATTCTCCTCTCTGCTCTGGAATTGGCTCTCTTTTAAAGCAAAACTGACCAATACCCTTGGTGGGCCACAGTTAACTATCACATAGTCCTGCCCAATCACCTGGGTGGGAGTTACAAGACCATGGCTAGAAAGGCTGCAAAAAATTAATTAATCAAACCACAATGTCATAGAGGTAGGATTTATGGCACATAGGAAAATCACATCAATGACAAAATGGTGGACAATCACACAATACTGGGAATCATGGACTAGCCAAGTTGACACACATTTTTTGGAGGGACACAATTCAATCCATAACAGTTGTATATAAACACTATCGGCAGCTTCTCTTCTTTTGTTGTTGTTGTAGACAACAACACATTTGCCAATTGGTTTTTTTATTTTCTTTTAATAACTTATCAGTTTACACCAGATGAAGAAACTTTGGCTGGGAAGAGGAGTAACTGCTCTCAGGTCCTGGAAATAGGAAATGGCCGGGTCAGGATTTGAAGTTGCCAAACTCTAACCTTGTGTTCCTCAAGCATGGGCCACCTGCCACCGGCATCAGATTCACTTTGGAAGAGCACATTTAATTTCACAGACCCCACAGTGGCCTACAGAATGAGAATTTCTGGGGAGAATGCATGTTTTAATGTTCCATGTTACCTAGAATGTTCTGGAATTTCTACCTAGAATTCCAGCCAACCTCACAATATTAAATATGGTGAACAGACTCCAAGGTGCCCCCCCCCCCCATAATCTGTGCCTCCTGGTGTTCAAACCTTTGTGTAACCCCTTCCCCTTGAGTAGGAGTGTCTAACCAGTGTCGTTGTTAGGTTAGCTGCCCTGGAGTCAGCACCCAACTCATGGTGACTCTGTGCACAGTGGAATGAAACCCTGCCTGGTCCTGCACCATCCCCATGATCAGTTGCGCATCAGGCCATTGTGATCCATGGGGTTTTCATCAGCTGATTTTTGGAAATAGGTTTCTAGGTCTTTCTTCTTAGTCTGTCTTAGCCGGAAAGCCCCAGTGAAATCTGTTCAGCGTCATAGCAACACACAAGCCTCCATTGAGGGATGAGTGATGGCTGAGCTTGAAGTGCGCTGACTGAGAATCAAACCCAGATCTCCTGCATGGAAGGTGAGAATTCTACAACTGAACCATCAGTGCCCCAATACTATATGACGATGGTGATAGGATGTTACCTCTATGAGTCCATTAGTTATACAAGAGCCTATCTTGCTATCAGACTTGCTTTAGAGACTCTCCTTGCTGGCTTGATGAAGTAAACAGCCATAAGGCAAGGGACTGTGGGTGTCCTCCAGGAACCGAGTGGCTTCCAGCTGGAGAACAGCAAGAAGCTGGGGCCTTCAGACCTAAAACCACAAAAAAAAATAATTCTGCCAGCAACCTGAGTCATCTTGGAAACAGACTCTTCCCCAGTGGAGCCTCCAGATGAGAATGCAGCTTGGACAAAACCTTGATTGCAGCCTTGTGAGTCCCTGAGCATAGGACCCAGCTAAGCTGTGCCCAGACTCCTGGCCTGCAGAAACTATGTGATAATATGTGCTGTTTAAGCTGCTAAACCTGTGGTAATGCATTACGCAGCAATGGATAACACACACATTAGGAAACCCCACAACCTCCACTAACACGGGTGCATGGATGGTTCCTCTCCTTCTGACTTCAACCTAGAAGCAAGTTGCGTACTTAGTGAGCATGACAAAGGGCTTGTGCCAAATTGCCTGCTTGAAAATATATTTTAAAATTTCTCATTAAGAAAAGCAATAGATGCTCATTGTAGAACATTTGGAGGCAAACCAAGAAAATAAAAATTACCAGGAATAATTTCCTCCTACTCCCTCAGATAACCACAGATAACATGTTGGCAAACAGCCTTCCCCAACTTGGTTCTAGGCAGAGAAGCTGGATAAAGTTACAAACAAGGAACACTCTGTACTGACTGTTCTGTAACTTGCTCTTTTCACAGTGTCTGCCCACATCTTTTAAGGAATTTGAAGCATCAGAGGGGTGAACTCATTCCTGGCGTTTTGGGGCATTGCCAGATGCCATTTTTAATGACTTCAGGTTTTTTCCAGCCTGGGCTTTGACAAAGGACTCTCATAAGGAGGAAACTGAGGCCCAGCCTAAGGGCAGACAGCCTGTCAGCATACAGAGATTTCTCTCCTTCCTAGTCCCCCAGAACATTGCAGTTTAGCTTCTATATCCCCAAAGCCCACACAATGCCCCAAAGCTGTCACCTTTGAAATTATTATCAGAATTCAATTTGTAAGCCACAGTCTCACTCCCAAATCAAGGGAGAGGCTCAGAGAGGCTTAGAGTAGGGGGAAGCCAGCACCTTTCTTCTGACTGAGGCCTGGCCAGCCTACCACCCATGAAACCCGATTCTCCCTTGGTCCCCAGGGCAGTGAAAACTTGACTCCTGAGCCGTTATGCCCGTATTTTTAGAGTTTGGCCATGTTTTAAATGTGAGTAGGAAGGTAGTAAGGAAGGAAGACAGGAATCATTCATTCAGTAAGTTTTCTTCAAGCAGGTGCCACATTTGCAGTAAAAAATAATGCTTAATAAATATTTTTAAAATATTGCCTGAGTTATTTTAATATTTATAAACTTGCGATTGCCCCAGTTATCTATTGCTCTATAACAAACCACCCAAGAACTTCACATAAAACAATAACCATTTTATGTGCTCATGATTCTGTGGGCCTGGAATTTGAGCCGGGCACAGTATGGCTGGCTCATGTCTGTACTCAGATATCTGAGACATCAGCTAGAGGGCCTCAGATGACCAAAGATGGCTGAGACAGCTCAACCGGGGCCTCAGTTCTTCACGATATATCTGTCTCCAAGATGGCTTTTTAACTTCCATGTCTGATGCCTGGGCTTTGAGTAGATGGAACAGCTGAAGGGTAGTTGGACATCTTTCTCTGATACTGCCTTTCCACATGGGAATCTTGGGCTTCCTTTCAGCATGACAGTCTCTGGATACTTGGACTTCTTATATGGCAATTGGGTTTTCCCAGAGCAAGCATTCCGAGAAAGAGGAAGTGGAAACTGTCAGTCCTCTTAAAGGCAACCAAGATGGAAGCTACAGTGGCTTTTTATGGCCTAGTCTCCAAAGTCACACATTATCACGTTTTCCCTATTCTTTAGAAGCAAATCACTGAGTCTAGCCCACATTCAAGGGAAGAAGAATTAAGCTCCACCTCTTGAAGAGAGAAATATCAAAGCATTTGTGGACATATTTTTTCAAAAGAACAATGGCAATATAACCTACTTCACATTGAGTATTAGATACCCCTTCTTCTCCCTTCCTTTAATCCTCTTCTCTATCTGGATCAGCACAAGTTTCTCCTCTTGTTTCATGATGAGTAATGTAGCACATTCCCTTTGCCTCATGCTCTCTCCCAAACACCCTTGCCCTTATCTTTGATCTAAGAGAGCCTATCAGTGCATTTTCCTCAAAAACAGTCTCTTCCCTTTGATGAATTCTGGTGCTAGCTGTTAAAATTTCTATTTGTTACGTGAAACTTTGTATAAAGAAGATTATTTTGGATGAAAATTCTATATCCAGCCATACTGTCAATTAAATGAGAGGGCAAAAAATGCATTTGAAGACAAGCACGGATGCTGAAGCTCTCTTTCATGTACTCTCTCTGAAAAAATTACTTGAGGATGTACTCCAGCAAAAATGGCAAAGAAACTTAAAAAATTGGTGTGGTGGGGGACAAGAAATAGTGGGAGTAAAGGAGGAGAAGAATGGAGAAAAACTCCAGCCTGACAGCTACACAGCAGATGTAAAATGCAATCAATTAAAACTAGAACTGGAAGTCAGAAGTCTCTGAGTCAAAAATGTCAAGATGTAAATAGATATCATTGCACAAATGGAATAAGTAAGAATCTGGAAGTTCTTAAAGATATAATGAAAACAAAATGCTTTTTCATACCAAAAAAAAGGAAATGCAGTTAGAAACAGTAGATGAATAAAAGCTGTGCCAGAAAATTGTAGTCAAGCTAAAATATATATGAATTGGAACAACTGATAGTAACTTAAACAGTAAGAAACGAAGACCACCAAATAGAAGTCTGAAACAAAGCTGGGCTTATTTCTTGCCTGGCAAGGGACTCCATGTCACTCGTAAATTCCACAGTTCTCTCAGAACAGAAATTAAAGTAAATAGATCAAGAGAAAGGAAGAAGGAGAAGAAGAAAGTATACCAAATAACACATGATTCTGAATCATGGTCTCTGGTTGACTCCAAAAGCAGATTGTCAAGTCATCTTTGCAAGTTGTCACCTTCAAGTTCTATGTCACTGATGCTGAAGAGCCTAGATTCAAGCAAGTCCAAGATAGGATATGAAAGATTGCACCAGGCCTGAGCTCATTCAGAAGTGCATGTTCAAAGATTAGCAAAGCTTATCTTTAACAAGTGTTAATGAACACTGCCCAACCCCTGTCCGGCAAAAAATTAAAGAGAGGGGGTGAGGTCAATATTTTGAATTCATGACTAATTTTGTTGGATTTATAATACATAGCTGGTGTGAGGGCTTTCCCAGGGTGCATTTTTTTTTTTTTCCTATGAGCAGCTTGTCACATTTATTGGATAATTTTCTTGAAGATCAACCTTTTTCTATTACTTTTTCATGGATAAAATGGGTTAAGCGTTTAATCCTTGTCCCTTTCAGTAAATTTAAATGTGTGAGTGTGTGTGTTTATTGTCTATTTGGCCATCAGAGGTGTCTTCTGATTTTCATTTGGCAGGTGACAGAGTTTTATTACATGGAAATTTAAAGTTATGTCTATTGAGAAAAACAAAGTTCAACTAAAAACATAATGTTCCCATTCTCGGACTATTTCACAATCTCTTTTTAAATTTAGAAGATTTTTTTTTGTGGGGAATGGGGACGTTGGTTTTACTTCAATATTTTTTCTTCTATTAAATTCTAGTAAAATATATTAATTTTTTTTAATGAGACTAATATTTCAAGATGATGAAATGAAAGATGATTTTTCACTTTCATCATTGTGCTTTATGCTCTTCTGTATTTTTTCTTAAAATTTAACCATAACTATACATTATTTTTAAACCGTAAGAAGTTATTTTCATAAAAGAAAACCAGCAATACACATAAAGGGATATTTATGACAACACTGTTTATGGTAATGAAAAATGGCAAATAACTGAAATGTCCCTCAACAAGAGAAAGGGATGGTTAAATTTATGGTACTATAAAGGACTAGGTAGCTATTGAAAAGAATAGGGTAGACTTACATAAAGGAACTAGAAAAAATATTACTATGTAAGGAAAGCAAATTGCCAAAAAATATATTCTCATTTTTTGTAGGAAACAGAGGGAAGAGTTACATTAAACACCCAAATTCAATTCTAAGAGCTGGGGATAAGGGGGGAGAAAACAGAGACATACAGATATGTGTGTATTTCGATTTGACCCCTAAATGCACACTGATAAAAAAAAAAAAATGCACACTGATAATCAACTGGAAAAAAGGAAAGAAAAAGTGTGCTCTGTTTCCTGATAGAGGAAAAATTAAACCTTGTTAACTTACTAAAGCTTAGGTCAGGCGTACCTTAGTCTTCAAGGTGACATTTTTGCTTTTTAACACTTTTTCTGCAGCAGATTTGGGCAAATCTGCCCAATGCTGTGCGTCTTTTGATTTCTTGACTGCTGCTTCCAGGGGTGTTGATTGTGGATTCAAGCAAAATGAAATCCTTAACAATCTCAATCTTTTCTCCGTTTATCATAATGTTGCTTATTGGTCCAGTTGTGAGGATTTTTGTTTTCTTAATGTTGAAGTGTAATCCATACTGAAGGCTGTGGTCTTTGATCTTCATCAGTAAGAGCCTCAACTCCTCTTCGCTTTCAGTAAGCAAGGCTGTGTCATCTGCATAACACAGGTTGTTAATGTTAAGATGCGCCTGACCCAAGCCATGCGAAAACTGGGTGATGAATAGGGAAGACCGAAGAAGAATTGACACCTTTGAATTGTGGTGTTGCCGAAGAATATTGAATATACCATGGACTGCCAAAAGAATGAACAAACCTGTCTTGGAAGAAGTACAACGAGAATGCTCCTTACAAGCAAGGATGGCAAGACTGTGTCTTATGTACTTTGGAGGTGTTGTCAGGAGGGATCAGTCCCTGGAGAAGGATATCATGCTTGGTAAAGTACAGGGTCAGCAGAAAAGAGGAAGACCTTCAATGAGATAGACTGACACTGTGGCTGCAACAGTGAGCTCAAGTATAACAACGACTGTGAGAATGGCACAGAACCAGGCAGTGTTTCATTCTGCGGTACATAGGATTACTATGAGTCGGAACTGACTTGAGGGCACCTAACAACAACAACAACTTACTAGAGAAGATAGAATATATACAAAACCACATAAGCTGAAATTAGGGTGACATGTAAAATATTTTCAAGGGTAGTTTTGACATAATAAAGTCTTACGTTTTGTACTGACTTTAGAAGCCATCACCTCACCACCACATAAGACATTGCAGTAAAACCTGTAAAAGCTGGAATATCTCTAAGGCAGAAGCCTGTCAGAGAAGGAAAACACAAATATATTTCACTAATATAGAGTGATAGAAAAGTGGTAAGACTGCACCACGTCAAAGATGGAAAACTTGTGAGACCTGGAAAAACAAGGCAGTCCCATTGAGTTCTAGCTCTCACAGGTTTCACTGTACTTCATTCTTTATATGTAGACCAGAAATACCAGGAGGATGGAAGTTCAACCATTAACAGACGCCAGGGACAGACGGTCACTCTTTATTTTTAACCACATATAGGCCTATATTGCTTGAATTTGTTAAATTTATTACATAATTTATAATTTTAAGAAAATTATAATGATTTACAAAAGTCTTTGAACAATCAATATTATTCTGTATATTCACATAACACTATTTTTAATGACTGCATATAGTTGGATATTTAAGTTTTTTTCTAATTTTTCATAATTATAAACATTCTTGCACACTAAACCATCCTCATTTTTCCATTTGATTTATCCGATGATTTTGTGAGGATAAAATGAAATCTTATTTGAAAAGAACCTCACTTCTGTAATTTGCCTTAAGGAGCACTTGGAGGCTGCAAATGGTTGGACGCTGGACTGCTAACCTAAAGGTTGGCAGTCAAACACACCCAGAGGAGCCTCAGGAGATAGGCCTGGCTATTTGCTTCCAAAATGTCAGAGCCTTGAAAACCCTAAGGAGCAGTTCTATTCTGCACATATGGGACTGCCAAGAGTCAGAATCAACTGACGGCAACTAATAACAATGAAGTAATGAATATACAGACAGTGAAAATAAAATAAATAAAAAGATACAAATAGATATAATTGTCCTCCTTGTCACTGGCCTTGGATTCAATCCGGAGAACCCTGATGGTTAAATAAACATCTGGGCTCCTTTTCAGTTGCCGTAGCTTGGGCTCGATCCCTGTATTTTTCTTCGAAAATGTAAACATGAATATGCATTATGTGGACCCTGACCCTGACCTTGAGGAACTCACAGTCTAGAGAAGACAGACATGAATAACTGAAAACAAAGACATGTGTATCACAATGGAAGCATGGTGACATCTAGTATCAGGGTCTTTCCAAATTCCCAAAGAGCAATAATAACCAGGCCAGGCATAAAGCTGCTTCCTATGAGTCTGATCTCCAAAATCTGCACGATACTGCAAAAATTCAACAACAAAAAGACAAATAACCCAATTAAAAAATGGGCAAAGGATATAAACAGGCATTTCACTAAAGAAGACATTCAGGTAGCTAATGGATACATGAGGAAATGCTCAGGATCATTAACCATTAGAGAAATGCAAATCAAAACTACAATGAGATTCCATCTCACTCCGACAAGGCTGGCATTAAACCAAAAAGCACAAAATAATAAATATTGGAGAGGCTGTGGAGAGACTGGGACACTTATACACTGCTGGTGGGAACGTAAAATGGTACAACCACTTTGGAAATCCGATTTGGTACTTCTTTAAAAAACTAGAAATAGAACTTCCATACGATCCAGCAATCCCACTCCTTGGAATACACCCTAGAGAAATAAGAGTCTTTACATGAACAGGTATATGCACACCCATGTTCATTGCAGCACTGTTTACAATAACAAAAAGATAGAAGCAAGCAAGATGCCCATCGACGGATGAATGGATAAATAAATTCTGGTATATTCACGCCATGAATACTGCAATCTATAAAGAACAACGATTAATCTATGAGATATTTCATAAGATGGAGGAATCTGGGAGGCATTATTCTAAGTGAAATTAGTTGCAAAAGGAAAAATGTTGTATGAGACCACTGTTATAAGAACTCAAGAAATAGTTTAAACAGAGAAGAAAATATTCGTTCATGGTTACGAGAGTGAGGAGGGAGGGAGGGAGAGGGGTATTCATTATTTAGATAGCAGATAAAAACTAATTTAAGTGAAGGGAAAGACAATACACAATACAGAAGAGGTTGGCACAACTGGACTAAACCAAAAGCAAAGAAGTTTCCTGAATACAGCCAAACGCTTCCAAGGCCAGCGTAGCTGGGGATGGGGTTTGGGGACCATGGTTTCAGGGAACATCCAGGTCAACTGGCATAATAAAATCTATTAAGAAAACATTCTGCATCCCGCTTTGGAGAGTGGCGTCTAGGGTCTTAAACGTTAGCAAGTGGTCATCTAAGATGCATCAATTGGTCTCAAGCCACCTGGAGCAAAGGAGAATGAAGAACACCAAGGACACAAGGTAATTATGAGCTCAGCAGACAGAAAGGGCCACATAAATCAGAGACTGCATCAGCCTGAGACCAGAACAGCTAGATGGTGCCTGGCTGTAACCGATGACTGCCCTAACAGGGAACACAACAGAGAATCACTGAAGGAGCAGGAGAGCAGTGGGATGCAGACCTCAAATTCTGGTAAAAAGACCAGACTTAATGGTCTGACTGAGATTAGAAGGACCCCAGAGGTCATGGTCCCCAGATCATCTGTTAGCCCAAGACAGAAACCATTCCCAAAGCTAACTCTTCAGACAGGGATTGGACTGTACTATAAGATAGAAAATGATACTGGTGAGGAGTGAGCTTCTTGGATCAAGTAGACACATGAGACTATGTGGGCAGCTCCTGTCTGGAGGGGAGATGAGAAGGCAGAGGGGGACAGAAGATGGCTGAATGGATATGGAAATACATGGTGGAGAGAAGGAGAGTGCTGTCTCATTAGGGGCAGAGCAACTAGGAGTATACGGCAAGGCGTGTGTAAGTTTTTATATGCGAGACTGACTTGATTTGTAAGCTTTCACTTAATGCACAATGAAAATTAAAAAAAAAAAAATTCGGAGACAGTTAACGAAGGTAAGGGTATACTCTGAAAAACAGAGTAGCTTATGCAAAGGTCAGAGGCACCAAATGGCATGGTTTGTCTGAAGTGGGAAGTTCAAAGGGTAGGGAGGGATTAAAAGGAACGCCTTTTTTTGTTGTCGTGCTTTAGGTGAAAGTTTACAGCTCAAGTCAATCTCTCATACAAAAATTTATACACACAATGTTATGTGACACTAGATGCAATCACTAAAATTTTTGACAGTACCCTCCCCCTTTCCACCTTGGGTTTCTTATGTCCATTCAACCAGTTCCTGTTCCTTCCTGCCTTCTCATCCTGCCTCCAGGCAGGTGCTGCCCATTTGGTCTCATGTGTCTGATTGAACTAAGAGGCACACTCCTCACAAGTATTATTTTTTGTTTTATAGTCCAGTCTAATTTTATCTGAAGAGTGGGGCTTCAGAAATGGTTTTAGCTCTGGATTAACAGAGAATCTGGGGGCCATAGTTTCGTTGGTTCCTCCAGTCTATGTCAGACCACTGTCTGGTCTTTTTACTTAAATTTGGGTTCTGCTCCTCACTTTTCTCCCCTTCTGTCCAGGACTCTGTTGTGTTCCCTGTCAGGGTGGTTGTTGGTGGTAGCCAGGCACCATCTTGTTCTTCTGGTCTCAGGCTGATGGAGTCTCTGATTTATGTGGACCTTTTGTCTTATGGGCTAATATTTTCCTTGTGTTTTTGGTGTTCTTCATTCTCCTTTGCTCCAAGTGGGTTGGGACCAATTGATGTATCTTAGATGGCTGCTCCAAAGTTTTTAAGACCCCAGACACTGCACACCAAAGAAAGAGCCCTTCTGAGTAGCACCAAGGGTGATAGATCAGAGGAGGAGACAGGGCCTCAGGAGGAATCCACAGGATGGGATAACTGACTAGAGTGGAGGGAAATAGAAGAGGGCGTAGGTGCCAGAAGGAGGGGTGCCCCCAACAAGCAAGTGAATAAAGAACCAAGTTCAGGTTTGAAGGAGGAGGTAATGAGTTCAGTTTGGGATTCACCAACGTGGGGGTGGAGGTAGCAGTGGGATATTAGGTGAGATGTGTGTTAAGTGGGGAGCTCCAGAGAAAGCCTGGGGCAGGAATGGGGAAGTTGTAGGTGTGTTGGGCAATCAAAGCCATGACCTGGGAATGGAGGAGGATTCTCCAAGCCAAAAGATTGTCCCTGTGTGAACCTCAAAAGCACCATTATAAAGCTACAAGCCTGTCGGTGATATTTCTCACATTTAGGCTAAGAACATGGATCATAAGGGTCAAAACCAGAATCCTGAGACCCCGCCTCAAATTATCAACATCTCACACAAAAACCTGCACATACATGTTTATAGCTAGCAGCTTTATTTATAATCACCAAAAACTTGTAAGCAACCAAGATATCCTTCAATAGGTGAATGGATAAACAAGCTGCGACACATCTATACAATGGGATATTATTCAGTGATTAAAAAGAAATGAGCTATCAAACCATGGAAAGACAAGGGGGAAACTTAAATGAATATTGTTAAGCTAAAGAAAGTAATATGAAAAGGCTATATATAGTAGAACTCCAATTATATGACGTTCTGGAAAACACAAAATTATGGAGACAGTAAAATGATCAGTGGATGCCAGGGGCTCAGGGGAAGGGGAGCAAGGATAAATAGACAAAGCACAGAGGATTTTTATGGCTCGGCATTTTTCAAGCTGAAAAAACTGAAGAAAAAATCCAAGCCTCAAGGTGCAATATTGAAGGGTCCTATAGGCAAAATATTAAATGACACAGGAAGCATCAGAAGAAGGTGTAAAGAATACACAGAGTCGCTGTAACAAAAAGAATTGGTTGATGTGATCGTTAAGGTTGTGTGTCAACTTGGCTGGGCCATGATTCTCAGTGGAGTGACAGTTATGATGTGATTTTGCAGTCCTACAATCACCTCCATGATGAGACCTGATATAATGTCATCACCTCCATGGTAGGATCTGCTGTGAGTAGCAGTCAGTTGAAAGAGAGCTTCCTTGGGGATGTGGCCCACATCCAATATATATGGACTTTCCGGCAAGGCTCCAGGGCTTTTGCTTGCTCTGGATCCTGCAGCTGTCTCCTGTTCATCCAACATCCAGTTCTCGGGATTTGAGCTAGCAGCTTACCTGCCAATCTTGGAATTTATTGGCCTCTGCAGCCAGTGAGCTACAGGCCTGTTGCCTCAGCTGTCAATCTTGGGATCACGAGCCCCTGAAGGTACGTGAGTCAGAAGCCTCCAGCCTGACTCACAGACTTAGAACTTTCCACCCTTTAAAACCAAATAAGCCATTTCCTTGATGTTAATTTCTCTAGTTCTGTATTTATCTGCTTCACTGGTTTTGCTCCTCTAGACAACCCAGCCTAAGACATTTGGTACCGAACGTGGTTCTAGAGAAAGAATATTGTAAGGATGAGTTTTCTAAATTGGCTCTCAAGTCTGGATAGTCTTAAAGATGTCAATGACTTTGCTTCCAGTAGGAAAGAGGGCACTCCCAATCCATGGCATGAGGTGGCAATTGACATACGCAAAATATCACTGTCAGTAAATCAGGTATTGGTGAGAGGCGAGGCTCTGAGTGATCACATGTTTGATACCATACTACAATTTTGTCATAATAAGAAGTATAAGGATGCTGGTTGGCTGGTCCTACTTTCACTAGTGGTGAAAGAAAGAGATGAGCGCAGGGCTTCAGGGTTAGAGCTCAAGCGTTGCATAAATGACCTCAAAGTTTCCACTTGTGCCTTGAAAGAAAAGCCTTATTTCTTGTAGTAACAGAGCTGATACTGATGAAAACCAAACCCAGAGTCTTATAAGAGTGGCAAAATTACAACACCAACTGAATTTCCAACCTCAGGTGGTGTCTGAAGTTAAAGTGAGGGCATTGATTGAGAAGAAATGGGATCCTGAAACTTGGACTGGGGCCACATGGGCATGTAATCAGGAAACTGGGGACACTGAGCCCCTAAATTATGTTGAATCAGTCCTGCCAACAGGACCAGCCCTGTCCCATCTGGAGAGATTACTCCATCTTTGTCTGCTAAGCCACCCTCACCAGTAAAACCATTATCCCCTCCAACTCCATCTGATGAGATAAACCCAGCTGTGTCTGAAGAGCCCTTGCTGAATCATTGCGTGGGGGCATCGCCTGAGGCAGATGCCTTACAAGACAATGTTAAGTGTTCTCAAAACAAATCCCCAACACCTATTTTGTCTTGTAGACCTATAACTAGACCTAAGTCAGTCCAAGCAACCCCAAAAAGGTAAAGCACAAAGTATGGTCCAGGAGGAGGTACATTACACTGCAAAAGAACAGCTTAACTTTTCTAACATGTACAAATAGAAACCTGGGAAATATGTGTGGGAATGGCAATTAAAGTTGTGGGAAAATGGTGCAAGGAACATAAAGTTGGATCAGCCTACATTTATTGATATGGACCCACTAAACACAGATTCTTCATTCAGTGTTTCAGCTCGAGAGGTTAAGAAAAGATCTAATAGTTTATTTGGTTGGGTTGCTGAAGCATGGATTACAAGGAAGCCTACGCTAAGTTGTGTTGAAGTATCAGATCTGCCTTAGCATACTGTAGAAGAAGGTATCCAAAGGCTTAGGGAAATTGGCATGTTAGAGTGGATTTATTAGGTTAGACCCACAGACCCACACATGGAGTGCCCAGAAGACACACCTTTTACCACAACAGTGAGGAACAAATTTGTAAAGGGAGCCACAGCATCCTTAAAGACTGCTTCCATCATGGAAAGAGCAGTGTTCTATTCTTACTGGAATATACACTTTCTCTGGATACAGATTTGCCTTCCCTGCAAGCAGTCCTTCTGCCAAAACTACCATCTGTGGACTTACAGAATGCCTTATCCACTGTCATAGTATCCCACGCAGCATTGCTTCAGATAAAGGGATTCACCTCACAGCAAATGAAGTGTGGCAATGGGCCAATGCTCATGGAATTCACTGGTCTTACCATGTTCCCCATCATCCTGAAGCAGCTGGCTTGCTAGAATGATGGAATGGGCTTCTAAAGACATAATTACAGTGCCAACTAAGTGGTAATACCTTGCAGGATGGGGGCAATGTTCTCCAGGAGGCCGTATATGCTCTAAACCAGCATTCAATATATGGTGTCATTTCTCCCATAGCCAGGATTCATGGGTACAGGAATCAAGGGGTGGACATAGGAGCGGCACCACACACTATTACCCCTGTGACCGACTCATGAAATCTTTGCTTCCTGTCCCCGTGACCCTATGCTCTGTGGGTCTAGAGGTCTTAGCTCCAAAGGGAAGATTGCTCCAACATGGAGACACATCGCTGATTTCATTGAATTGGAAGTTAAGAATGCCATTGGGCCACTGTAGACTCCTCATGCCTCTAGATCAACAGGTAAAAAGGGGAGTTGCCATATTGTCAGGTGTGATTGATCCTGATTATCCAGAGGAAATTGCATAATGGAGGTAAAGTGGAGTATGTCTGGAATGCAGGAGATCCCTTAGAGAGTGTGTCTTAGTGCTACCATGCCCTATGATTAAAGTCAGTGGAAAACTACAGCAATTCAATTCCAACATGACTACTAATGGCCCAGACCCTTCAGGAATGGTTTGCGTCACCCCACCAGGCAAAGAATCACAACTACCTGAGGTGCTTGCTGAGGGCAAAGGGAATATGGAATGGTTGGTGGAAGAATGTAGTTTTAAATACCAGTTATGACCACATGACCAGTTGCAGAAACCAGGACTGTAACTGTTATGAGTATGTCTTTCTTGTATGTGCATCAAATATTTGTGTACTCTTCACTTATAAAATATAAGATGTAAACAGGGCTACTGTGTTTTCAGTTGTATGTGTGTTAGTTGTATCATGTAGGTGCAAGTATGACTTTATAACTGTCTTTATTCAGAGATTAGGTATAGTTTAAGGAGATGTGTACAGGTGCCAAATTGACAAGGGGTGGGCTGTGACCATTAAGGTTGTGTTTCAACTTGGCTGGGCCATGTTTCTCAGTAGTTTGTCAGTTATGATGTGGTTTGCCATTCGTATAATAATGTAATCACCTCCATGATGAGATTTGATATAATGTGATCACCCCATAATGGGATCTGCTGCGAGTAGCCAATCAGTTGAAAGGGAGTTTCCATGGGAGCTTGGCCTGCATCCAATATATATGGACTTTCTGGCAAGCTCCGGGGCTTTTGCTCACTCTATATCTTGCTACTGGCTCCTGTTCATCTTCCGGTTCTTGGGACTTGAGCTACCAACTTGCCTGCCAATTTGGAATTCATCAGCTTCCAAATTCTGTGAGCCAGTGGTCTCCCAGCTTACCTGCTGACTTTGTTATCTAGTGCTGCTATAACGGAAATACCAAAGTGGATAGCTTTAACAAGAAATTTGTTCTGTTACAGTCTAGAAAGCTAGAAGTCTGAATTCAAGGTTCCAGCTCCAGGGTAAGACTTTCTCTCTCTGTCAGCTCTGGGAGAATGTCCTTGTCATCAATCATCCCTTGATCTAGGAGCCTCTCAGTGCAGGGACCCTGGGCTGAAAGGGTGCACTCTTCTCCTGGCTCTTGTTTCCTGGTGGTATGAAGTCCCCATGTCTCTCTGCTCGCTTCTCCCTTTTGTATCTCAAAAGAGATTGACTCAAGATAGAATGCAATCTTGTAGATTGAGTCTTGCCTCTTTAACATAATTGTCTCTAATCCTGCCTCATTAACATAATAGAGGTAGGATTTACCACACATGGGAAAATCACATCAGATGACAAAATAGTGGACAATCACACAATAATGGGAATCATGGCCTAGCCAAGTTGACATGCATTTTGAGGGGACACAATTCAATCCATAACACCTGCTGATCTTTGGAGTTGTCAGCCTCTGCAGCCTGTGAGCCAGAGTCTTGTTGTCTGATCTGCCAATCTTGGGTTTGTCAGCCCTGTGTCAGAAGTCTCCAGCCTGACCGACGGACTTGGGATTTTCCAACCTCTACAACTATGAGAGCCATTTCCTTTATGTAAATCTCTCTCTCTCTCTCTTTCTGTATAGGTAGATATAGATATACAGATACAGATAGACATAGATGCTTCATTGGTTTTGCTTCTCTAGAGAGCCCAGCCTAGGACAACCAATGTCCGACCATTTCAGGAGGTACAGTATGATCAAGAACCGATGGTATTGAAGTAAGAAGTCTAAGCTGCACTGAAGGCATTGACAAAAAAAAAAACAAAGCTCCAAAAACTGACAGAATACCAATTGAGATGTTTCAACAAACTAATGCAGCACTATAGGGGCTCACTCATCCATGCCAAGAAATTTAGAAGAGAGCTACCTGGCCAACCTAATGGAAGAGATCCATATTTATACCCATTCCAAAGAAAGGCGATCCAACAGAATGTGAAAATTATCAAACAATATCACTAATATCACATGCAAGTAAAATTTTGCTGAAGATAATTAAAAAATGGTTGCAGCAGTACATTAATAGGGAACTACCATAAATTCAAGTTGGATTCATAAGAGGACGTGGTGTCAGATGGATCTTGGCTGAAAGCAGAGTATACTAGAAAGATATTTACTTGCTTTTTATTGACTATGCAAAGACATTTGACTGTGTGGATCATAACAAATTATGGATAACACTGCAAAGAATGGAAATTCCAGAACACTTAATGGTGTTCATGAGGAACCTATAAATAAACCAAGAGGCAGTCATTGGAACAGAGCAAGGGGATACTGCCTGGTTTAAAATCAGGAAAGGTATGCATCAGAGTTGTATCCTTTCACCATGCTTATTCAATCTGTAAGCTGAGCAAATAATCTAGAGGCTGTACTATATGAAGAAGGTAGCATCAGGATTGGAGGAAGACTCGTTAACAACCTGTGATATGCAGATGATACAATCTTGCTTGTTGAAAATGAAGAAGACTTGAAGCACTTGCTGATGAAGATCAAAGACCACAGACTTCAGTATGGATTGCACCTCAACATAAAGAAAAAAATGCTCACAACTGGACCAATGAGCAACATCATGATAAATGTAGAAAAGATCGAAGTTGTCAATGATTTCATTTTACTTAGATACATAATCAATGCCTATGGAAGCAGCAGTCAAGAAATGAAAGGATGTATTGCACTGGGCAAATCTGCTGCAAAAGACCTCTTTAAAATGTTAAAAAACAAAAGTGTCGCTTTGAGGACTAACATGGGCCTGACTGAAGCTGTGATATTTTCAACTGTCTCATATGCATGTGAAAACTGGACAATGAATAAGAAGACCAAAGAAGAATTGATGCCTTTGAGTTATGATGTTGGCAAAGAATATCGAATGTACCATGGACTGCCAGAAGAATGAACAAATCTGTCATGAAGAAGTACAGCCAAAGTGCTCCTTAGAAGCCAGGATGGTGAGACTTCATCTCGAGTGGTTTGGACACGTCATTAGGAGGTACCAATTTCTGGAAACGGACATCATGCTTGGTAAGGTAGGGGGTCTGTGAAAAAGAGGAAGACCCTCAACAAGATGGATTGACACACTGGCTGCAACAATGGGCTCAAACATAGCAAGGATTTTGAGGGTGACACAAGACCAGACAGTGTTTTGTTCTGTTGTACATGGGATAGCTGTGAGTTGGAACTGACTCAATAGTACTTAACAACAACAACAACAATAAAATTAGTCTGTATGATATTTTAATGGTGAATACAAATATTATGCATTTATCAAAACTCACAGAACTGTACAGAACAAAGAGTGAACCTTCAGGCTGTCTCATTAGGGGGAGAGTACTTGGGAGTGTGTAGCAAGGTGTATAGGGGTTTTTGTGTGAGAGACTGACTTGATTTATAAACTTTCACTTAAAGCACAATAAAAATTATTAAAAAAAAAAGAGTGAACCTTAAATATGGAAATTTTAAAAATCATTTAGGACATTGGAGAAATCTCAGGAAGGAATGCAGAATGTACAAAACAATCTAACTGAATTACAAATGTATGAAACATAGGCAATCAGGGAGGGAAAAGTGCAGTAACTTTGGAAATGAGTGGAGTCTATAAGACTAAAGGCAAAAGGAACTACACGTAAGCACTGTGTTCTAGTTAATAAAGTTGTTGCCCAGGCGGGTAGAGGTTAACAATTCTGTTACTGCTGTCGATAGATCTACACATATATATTTATGTATATGTTTGTAGAATGCAATGGATCAACTAAGTAAATAGATTGTGGGTAGTGGGAGAGAGGTTTCTCACTGTTGGAGTGTGAGTTTACAGATAAGGGAGGGGAATAAACTATAGTGATCCATGTTGTAATGAATTAGAGTTGGAGACAACAGTATGAACTCATGTTTAGCTTAATATAGATACAAATGGTTACTATCTTAGTTACTGTCTTAGTCATCTAGTGCTGCTATACAGAAATACCACAAGTGGATACCTTTAGTAAAGAGAAATTTATTTTCGCACAGTCTAGTAGGTTACAAGTCCAAATTCAGAGTGTCAGCTCCAGGCGAAGGCTTTCTCTCTTTGTAGGCTCTGGAGAAAGGTCCTCATCCTCAATCTTCCCCTGGTTGAGGAGGTTCTCAGGTGCAGAAACCCCAGGTCCAAAGGACGCGCCCTGCTCCTGGTTATGCTTTCTTGGTGTTATGAGGTCCCCAGCTCTCTGCTTGCTTCCCTTTTCTTTTTATCTCTTGAGAGATAAAAGGTAGTGCAGGCCACACCCCGGGGTAACTCCCTGTAGGTTGGATCAGGGATGTGATCTGGGTAAGGGTGGTGTTACAATCCCGCTCTAATCCTCTTAACATAAAATTACAATCACAAAATGGAGGACAACCACACAATACTGGGAATCATGGCCTAACCAAGTTGATACACACATTTTGGCGGGGAACATAATTCAATCCATGACAGTTAACTAGTGCTGCCATAACAAACGTACCACATATGTGTGACTTTAAAAAGCAGAATGCTATTTTCTCACAGTTCTAGAGGTTAGAAGTTCAATTCCAGGACATCGGCTCTAGGAAAGGTCCTTCTTTGACTCTTTAAGCTTCTGTTGTTTTTAGGTGCCGTCAAGTCAGTTCTAACTCATGGTGATCCTATGTACAACAGAATGAAATACTGCTTGATCCTGCACCATCCACATGATTGTTGCTGTGTTTGAGCCCATTGTTGCAGACACTGTGTCAATCCATCTCACTGAGGGTCTTCCTCTTTTTTGGTGACCATCTACTTTACCAAGCATGATGTCCTTCTCCAGGAACTGGTCCCTCCTGAAAACACATCCAAAGTATGTGAGACAAAGTCTCACCACCCTTGTTTCTAAGGTGCACTCTGGCTATATGCCTTCCAAAACAGATTTGTTCGTTCTTCTGGCAGCCCATGGTATACTCAATATTTTTCACTAACATCATAATTCAAAGACATCAGTCCTTCTTTGGTCTTCCTTACTCATTTTCCAGAAACCCTGGTGGTGTAGTGGTTAAGTGCTACAGCTGCTAACCAAAAGGTCCACAGTTCAAGTCCACGAGGACTCCTTGGAAACTCTTTGGGACAGTTCTACTCTGACCTACAGGGTCACTATGAGTTGGAATCAACACAATGCCAGCGGTTTTGGTCTTGGGTTTACTCATTGTCCATACCATGGACAATGCATACCATGGCTTGGGTCAGATGCACCTTAGTCCGCAAAATGATATCTTTGCTTTTTAACACTTGAAAGACACCTTTTGCAGCAGATTTGCCCAATCCAATATGCCTCCAATGCAATGCTTTGCTGTACACTTTTCAAATGTTGTGATATAACTACAATGATCACATCGGAAAAAAGATATTAACTCATAGTGCACTACAGGTAACGTATTCAGAGGATGGGATGCACGTTGAAAACTGTTTTGAGGAACATCATGGTTTTTTGAGCATATCAGTGAATCAGTGAGAACTGAGTAAAGTCTGGGCCCAGTGATCCTTCTGTCCCCTCCTCCTGCCCCAGTGGAAACCCTGCCTGGCTAGCCCTGCCCTTCCTTCCTCCGCAGGCTTTGAAGTCCTGCTCTGTGTGTGTCTCCTGGGTTCTGGACCACCTAACAGAGCATATGGACTTCTCTGGGCAAAGCTTCTTCTCCCTAACTCCAAAATAGCTCTAGTCATCTTCTGAACTTAAGAAATCAGAGTTCCTGTCCAAAGAGGGAAACACTGGTGGTATAGTGGTTAAGGGCTATAGCTGCTAACCAACAGGTCAACAGTTTGAAGCCACCAGGCGCTCCTTGGAAACCCTATGGGGCAGTTCTCCTCTGTCCTATGGGGTTACTATCAGTCGGAATTGACTAGATGGCAACAGATTTGGTTTGGTCTAAAGAGGCCAAGCATTGAAGCAGGCACATTTGAGTCTGATGTTTTTGTTCTACTTCTGTTGCCTCAGAAGAGGGGCAAAAATGAGCCCAGGGTTCCCTGAGGCCCTTAGTGCTTGTCACTTGATGGGATCATTGATCTGGCCTCAGTCCATTTCCCTGGCCTAACCACCGGATCCAATTTCAGCTATTTTAGCTGAGACTCAGAGGTCTGGCCGTTCAGGATGGCAACCTGGGGATAAGGCAGGAAGGTCTTCTGGGGTATCCCAGTAGTTCTAGGAAACATAACAGAAAAATATCTTTCGTGTTGGTGTGAAGGACCAGGAATCTACCACTGTGACTTGAATAAACCAATAGTTTTTTAAAACAAGGGTCAGTCAGGAAGGTTTGGTCTCAAGGTGACCTAGTCAGTGAAGTTGTTTGAGAGTTGCTCATCTGTCTGGAGCGCATCCAGACTCCCAGGACTGGCCACCTGCCCTGATATAAATGTTGTTATTGTTAGGTATAGATGAGTTGGTTCCAACTCATAGTGACCCTGTGTACAACAGAATAAAATACTTCCTGGACCTGCACCATCCTCCACATCCTTGCTATGTTTGAGCCCATTGTTTGAGCCACTGTGTCAATCCATCTCATTGAGGGTCTTTCTCTTTTTTGATAACCCTCTACTTTACCAAGCAAGATGTCCTTCTACAGGCACTGGTCCCTCCTGAAAACACGTTTAAAGTACGTGAAGTGAAGTCTCACCACCCTTGCTTCTATGGACCACTTTGGCTATACTTCTTCCAAGACAGGTTTATTCCTTCTTCTGGCATTCCATGGTATACTCAATATTCTTTGCCAACACCATAATTCAAAGGCATCGATTCTTCTTCAGTCTTCCTTATTCATTGCCCGGCTTTTGCATGCACATGAGACAATTGAAAATACTTTGGCTTGGGTCAGGCACCCCTTAGCTTTCAAAGTGATACCTTTGCTTTTTAATACTTTAAGGTGGTCGATTGCAGCAGATTTGCCCAGTAAGTCATTTGATTTCTTGACCGCTGCTTCTATGGGCATTAATTGTGGACCCAAGTAAAATGAAATCCTTGACGACTTCAATCTTTTCTATGTTTATCATGATGTTGCTTATTGGTCTATTTGTCAGGATTTTTGTTTTCTTGATGTTGAGGTGTAATCCATACTGAAGACTGTAGTCCTTAATCTTCATCAGTAAGTGCTTCAAGTCCTCTTCGCTTTCAACAAGCAAGGTCATTATCATCTACATAATGCAGGTTGTTAATGAGTCTTCCTCCAATCCTGATCCAAGTTCTTCATATAGTCCAGGTTCTCTGATTATTTGCTCAGCATACAGATTGAATAAGTATGGTGAAAAAATACAACTCTGATGCACACCTTTCCTGATTTTAAGCCCCAAAGTATTCCCTTGTTCTGTTTAAATGACTCTGTCTCTGTCTATCTACAGGTTCCTCATGAACACGATTAAGTGTTCTGGAATTCCCATTCTTCAGAATGTTATCCGTAATTCGTTATGATCCACACAGTCAAATGTCTTTGCACAGTCAATAAAACACAGGTAAACATCTTTCTGGTATTCTCTGCCTTCAGCCAGGATCCATCTGACATCAGTAATGATAGCCCTCTTTCCACATCCTCTTCTGAATCTGGCTTGAATTTCTGGCAGTTTTTCAGCTTCTACTAGCTGTCAACATGTACCTTCGTCTTCATATGACATCTTCCCCATTTGTGTGTGCCTCTCCAGGTCTGTTTTCTGTTTTTATAAGACATCACTCAGAAGGGATTACATTTAGTACCAACCCTACTCTGGTATGACCGCATTAACAAAACAAAACCAAAAAGCCCTATTTCCAAATAGGGTCGCATTCACAGGTACAGTAATTAGGACTTCAACATATCTTTTTTTTTCATTGTGATAAGACTATATATAACAAAACATTGCCATTTCAGTAGTTCTTACATCTATAATTTATTCTAGATATTTCGTGTATGAGGGATCATAAAATATTTGTCCTTTTGTGACTGACTTATTTCACTTAGCATAATGTTTTCAAGGTTTATTCATTTTGTAGCATGAATCAGAACTTCATGTGTCTTTATGGTTATGTAATATTCCATTGCATGTGTATACCAAATTTTGTCTATCCATTCATCTGTTGTTGGACATATAGTTTTTTTTTCATCTTTGTGAGTTGTGCTGCAATGAAATTGGTGTACAAGAATCTGTTTGAATTCCTAATTTTAATTCTTTTGGGTATATACTTAGAAGTAGGATTGCTGGCTCATATGGTAGTTCTAAGTTTAACTTTTTGAGGAACTGCCAAAATATTTTTCACAGCAGCTATACCATTTTACAAATCCCATCAGCAAGGATGAGGGCTTCCATTACCTGTTGTTTTCCATTTTTCTGATCATAGCCATCCTAGTGGAGGAAGTGGTATCTCACTGTGGTTTTGGTCTGCATTTCCCTAGTGTCTAATGGGGAGTACTGGTGGTGCAGTGGTTAAGCACTTGGCTGTTAACCAAAAAGCCGACAGTGTGTAATCACCAGCTGCTCCTTGGAAACCCTGTGGGGCAGTTGTATTCTGTCCTCTAGAGTCAGTATGAGTCAGAATTGACTTGATGGCAGGAAGTTTTTGTGTTTTAAAAAAAAAAATTTTTTTTTTTTTTAATGATGTTGAGCATCTTTTCATGTGCTTTTTGGCCATCTGGGTATCTTTTTTGATGAAATGTCTACTCAAATCCTTTAGCCATTTTTTGATTGGGTTGTTTGTCTTTTTGCTGTTAAGTTGTAGGAGTGCTTTATATATTCTGGGTATTAAGCCCTTATCCAATATATGTTTCCCAAATATTTTCTCCCTTTCTGCAGGTTGTTTTTCATTTTGTCGATAATATTCCTTGATGAACAAAAACTTTTAATTTCGATAATGTGCAATTTATCTATTTTGTCTTTTTTTGCTCATGCTTTTGGTGTCATATCTAAGAATCCATTGACAAAGATTAGATCCCAAAGCATTACTCCTGTCTTGATCTAAAAGTTCTATGGCTTTAGTTCTTACACTTAGGTCACTGGTCAATTTTGAGTTAATTTTTGTATATGGTGTGAAGTATGGGTCCAGCTTCATTCTTTTGCAGGTGGAAGTTCAGTTGTCCTGGCACCATTTATTGAAGACTATTCTGTCCCCATTGAATTGACTTATTACCCTTGCTGAAATCAATTGACCATAGATTTATGAGTTTGTTTCTGTACTCTTAATTCTATTCCACTGGTCTATATGTCTATCATTTATACTAGTACCATACTGTTTTGATTACTGTAGCTTTATAGTACATTTTGAAATCGGGAAGGGTGAGTCCTCCTAGATCTTTCTTCTTTTTCAAGATTGTTTTGGCAACATTTCTTTTTGGGAACACAATTCAATCCATGACAGTTACATATGTTGTTGTTGTTAGGTGCTGTTGAGTCAGTTCTGACCCATAGCAACCCTGCATACAACAGAATGAAACACTGCCCGGTCCAGTCCAGCACCATCCTCACAACTATTGTAATGCTTGAGCCATTGTTGAAGCCACTGTGTCAATCCATCTCACTGACGGTCTTGTTCTTTTTCACGGACCCTCTACTTCACCAAGCATTTCTCCTTCTCCAGGGATTGTTCCCTCCTGATAACATGTCCAAAGTATGTGAAACACAGTCTTGCCATCCTTGCTCCTGAGGAGCATTCTGGTTGTACTACTTCCAAGACAGATTTGTTTGTTCTTCTGGCAGTCCATGGTATATTCAACATTCTTCACCAACACCACAATTTAAAGACTTCAGTTCTTCTTCAGTCTCCCTTATTCGTTGTCCCACTTTTACGTGCATATGAGGCAACTGAAAACACCATGGCTTGGGTCAGGCGCACCTTAGTCTTCAAGGTGACATCTTTGCTTTTGAGCACTTTAAACAGGTCTTTTGCAGCAGATTTTCCCAAAGCAATGTGTCTCTTGATTTCTTGACTGCTGCTTCCATAGGTGTTGGTTGTGGTTCGAAGTAAAATGAGATCCTTGACAACTTCAATCATTTCTCCATTTATCCTGATGTTGCTTATTGGTCCATTTGTGAGGATTTTTGTTTTCTTTATGTTGAGGTGTAATCCAGACTTAAAGCTGTAGTATTTGATCTTCATCAGTAAGTGCTTCAAGTCCTCTTCATTTTCAGCAAGCAAGGTTGTGTCATCTGCATAATGCAGGTTGCTAATGAGTCTTCCTTCAATCCTGATCTGCGTTCTTCTTCATATAGTCCAGGTTCTTGGATTATTTGCTCAGCATACAGATTGAATAAGCATGGTGAAAGGATAAAACCCTGATGTACACCTTTCCTGACTTTAACCATGTAGTATCCCCTTGTTCTGTTCAAACCACTCCTCTTGATCTATGTACAGGTTCCTCATGAATTAGATGTTCTGGAATTCCCATTCTCAGGAGTGTTATCCATAATTTGTTATGATCCACACAGTCAAATGCCTTTGTGTAGTCAATAAAACACAGGTAAACATGTTTCTGGTATTCTCTGCTTTCAGCCAGGATCCATGTGACATCAGCAATGATATCCCTCGTTCCATGTCCTCTCCTGAATCGCGCTTGAATTTCTGGCAGTTCCCTGTCTATATACTGCTGCAGCCACTTTTGAATGATCTTCAGTAAATTTTTTTCTTGAGTGTGATATTGATGATATTGTTCGATAATTTCTGCATTTGGTTGGATCACCTTTCTTGGGAATAGGCATAAATAGGAATCTCTTTCAGTCGGTTGTCCAGGCAGCTGTCTTCCAAATTTCTTGGTATAGATAAATAAGCACTTCCAGCACTGCATCCTTTTGTTGAAACATCTCAATTGGTATTCTGTCAGTTCCTGGAGCTTTGTTTTTCACCAATGCCTTCAGTGCAGCTTGGACTTCTTTCTTTGGTACCATTGGTTCCTGATCATATGCTACCTCCTGAAATGTTGAATGTCCACCAATTCTTCTTGGTATGACTCTGTGTATTCCTTCCATCTTCTCTTCATGCTGCCTGTGTCGCTTAATATTTTCCCCATAGAATCTTTCAATGTTGCAACCTGAGGCTTGAATTTTGTCTTCAGTTCTTTCAAATCGAGAAATGCTGAGCGTATTCTTCATTTTGGGTTTGGTATCTCCAGGTTTTTGCACATGTCATCATAATACTTTACTTTGTCTTCTCAAGTGGCCCTTTGAAATCTTCTGTTCAGCTCTTTCACTTCATCATTTCTTCCTTTCGCTTTAGTTACTTGACCTTCAAGAGCAAGTTTTAGAGTCTCTCCTGACATCCATTTTGGTCTGTTCTTTCTTTCCTGTCTTTTTAATAACCTCTTGCTTTCTTCATGTTTGGTGTCCTTGATGTCATTCCACAACTCATCTGGTCTTCAGTCATTTGTGATGAATGCGTCAAATCTATTCTTGTGATGGCCTCTAAATTCAGATGGGATACACTCAAAGTATAACTTTGGCTCTCGTGGACTTGTTCCAATGTTCTTCAGTTTCAATTTGAACTTGGCATGCAAGCAATTGATGATCTGTTCTGCAGTTGGGCCCTGGCCTTGTTCTGACTGATGATATTGAGTTTTTCCATCATCTCTTTCCACAGATGTAGTCGATTTGATTCCTGCGTATTCCATCTGACAAGGTCCACGTGTATAGCTACCTTTTATGTTGTTGAAAAAAGGTATTTGCAATGAAGAAGTCATTGGTCTTACAAAATCCTATCATAAGATCTCTGGCATCATTTCTATTACCAAGGCTGTATTTTCCAACTACAGGTCCTACTTTGTTTTTAACTTTTGGACTCTAATCACTAGTAATTATCACCCTGATCCTATGCTTGATCATTTTCAGAGTGTAGAAGTTAGTAAAAATCTTCAATTTATTCATCTTTGGCCTTAGTGGTTGGTGCATAAATTTGAATAATAGTCATATTAACTGGTCTTTCTTATAGGCATATGGATATTATGCCATCACTGACAGCGCTGTACTTCAGGATAGATCTTGAAATGTTCTCATTGACAATGAATACAACACCATTCCTCTTCAAGTTGTCATTCCTGGCATAGTAGACCGTATAATTGTCTGATTCAAAATGGCCAATACTAGTCCATTTCAGCTCACTAATGCCTAGGATATTGTTGTTTATCTGTTCTATTTAATTTTGGATGATTTCCAATTTCCCTAGATTCATACTTTGTGCACTCCATATTCCTATAATCAAGGATTTTTGCAGCTGTTTCTTCTCATTTTAAGTCGTGTCACATCAGCAAATGAAGGCCCCAAAAGCTTGACTCCATCCACATCATTAAGGTCCACTCCACTTTGAGGAGGCAGCTCTTCCCCAGTCATCTTTTGAGTGCCTTCCAACCCGAGGGGCTCATCTTCTGGCATTTTATCAGACAATGTTCTGCTGCTATTCTTAAGGTTTTCACTGGCTAATTATTTTCAGAAGTAGACTGCCAGGTCCTTCTCCCTAATGTGTAAATAGTTGACTTAATATGAATGCATTTATTTTTTGCTCTGTCAGTTGAGAGATCCTAAAAGAAATGACACTGCAGCAACAATGAATGTGCTCAGATCTTAATTTCTAATACCGTTCTCCTATAAAAGGAACCAGCACTCTTTCGATTGAATTATGCCCCCCAAAATGTGTGTGTCAAGATTGTTAGGCCATGATTCTCAGTATTTTGTGGTTGTCCTCCATTTTATGATTGTAATTTATGTTGAGAGGATTAGGGTGGGATTGTAACACCAGGCTCACTCAAGTCACCTCCCTGATTCAATGCAAAGGGAGTTTCCCTGAGGTGTGGCCTCCACCACCTTTTATCGTTCAAGAGATAAAAGAAAATGGAAGCAAGCACAGAGTTGGGGACTTTATAGCACCAAGAAAGCAGCACCAGGAGCAGAGCACATCCTTTGGACTTGGGGTCCCTGCACCTGAGAAGCTCCTTGACCAGGAGAAGCTTGAAGACAAGGAATCTTCCTTCAGAGCTGACAGAGAGAGAAAGCCATCCCCTGGACTTGACACCCTGAATTAGTACTTGTAACCTACTAGACTATGAGAGAATAAATTTTTCCTTGTTAAAGCCATCCACTTGTGTATTGCTGTTATAGCAGCACTAGATGACTAAGACAGTTACTTTTAGGACTGGGGCATAAAATATACAAGATACATTTTGTAGTAACAGAAAGTAAGGACATGCTCAAAAAAAAACACCTGCACTGGTGGGAGTATGTCACAGGAGTATAGAAACGAATTGAAAGAGTTCCCAATGGACAAAGCTGGAAAGATTTGAGCCACAAAACAAATTAAAAAATAAGTAGTACTGGATTATAACCCGAAGTATAAAATAAATACCCATAAGTTCATAGTGATATAAATAAATAATTGAGTAAATTAATAGATGGAGGCTAAGAAACAAATTCCCCCATGCAGAAGAATTCTAAACAATTTATGTAGCCATCCTGCTCTCAAGGAAAGAGAGTATGACTTCCCACTCCTCAATATGGGCTGCATGTAGTGACTTCCATTCAAAGAGTGTAGTATGGGTGCTCTGACAGAGATCACAATAGAGAGTGCCCAACAGAGCTAGAGAAAAATGTAGAACTAAATTCTAACTCAAAAAGAAAGATCAGACTTGTTGGCCTGATGAAGACTGGAGAAGCCCTGAGAGTATGGCCCCCAGACACCCTATCAGCTCAGTAATGAAGTCACTCCTGAGGTTCACCCTTCAGCCAATGTTTGGACAGGCCCATAAAACAAAATGAGACTAAAGGGGCACACCAGCCTTGCGACAAGGACTAGAAGGCAGGAGGAGACAGGAAAGCTGGTAATAGGGATCCTAAGGTTGAGAAGGGAGAGTGTTGACATGTCGTGGGGTGATTAACCAATGTCATAGAACAATATGTGTACTAACTGTTTAATGAGAAACTAGTTTGTTCTATAGACTTTCACTAAAGCACACACACACAAAAAAAAGTGCAGCATGGAAAGGAGGAGGAAAAAAATAACTTTACAGTGAAGAAAACTGACAAAACACCGCCTGAGCTAGGTAATCAAGGCCAACATCAGCTGTCATAGATTGAATTATGTCCCCCCAAAAATGTGTGTATCAGTTGGGCTGGGCCATGATTCCCGGTATTGTGTGATTTTCCTATATGTTGTAAATCCTGCCTCTACGTTAATGAGGGACGGGTGGCCGTTGTGTTACCGAGGCAGGACTCAACCTACAGGATTAGATTGCGTCTTGAGGCAATCTCTTGAGATGTAAAAGATAGAAGCAACTTGATGAGAAACTGGACAGAGAGAGAAAGCCTTACCCTGAAGCTGACACCCTGAATTTAGGCTTTTAGCCTACTTTACTGTGAGGAAATAAGCCTCTCTTTGATAAAACAATCCTTTGTGGTATTTCTGTTATAGCAGCACTAGATGTCTAAGACATCAACC
Organism: Loxodonta africana; assembly: GCF_030014295.1. Classification (NCBI taxonomy): domain Eukaryota; kingdom Metazoa; phylum Chordata; class Mammalia; order Proboscidea; family Elephantidae; genus Loxodonta; species Loxodonta africana. Next base: position 25,121,018 of record NC_087360.1, on the reverse strand, counting down.
TTCATAAATCATGCTGCTAGCCTGTACACTTGATTGTTGTTGTTAGGTGTCGTTGCGTCAGCTCAGACTCATAGCGACCCTTTGTACAACCGAATGAAACATTGCCCTGTCCTGCGCTATGCTCACAATCGTTTGTATTCTTGAGCCCACTGTTGCAGCAACTGTGTCAGTCCATCTCATTGAGGGTCTTCCTCTTTTCCATTGACCCTGTACTTTTTCAAGCATGATGTCCTTCTCCAGGGATTGATTCCTCCTGACAACATGTCCAAAGTATGTAAGACGCAGGTTATCTGTCAGTTTGTTATACTGTGGGGACTTGCATGTTGTTGTGATGCTGGAAGCTGTGCCACTGGTATTCGGATATCAGCAGGGTCACCCGTAGTGGACAGGTTTCAGCCGAGCTTCCAGACTAAGACAGACAAGGAAGAAGGACCAGGCAGTCTACTTCTGAAAAAAATTAAGCAGTGAAAACCTTATGAATAGCAGCAGAACATTTTACACTTGATATGATGTAATAAAAATGGCACTTTACTTCTGTCCTATCATGAGAAAAACATGGGCAAATTCTAATAGCTAGCCATCCTACAAAATATCCAGCTGCACACCTCAAAAATATCAAGATCCTCAAAAACAAGGCAAGTCAAAAAGCTGCCACAGCCAAAGGGAGCCTAAAGAGACATGATAACTAAATGTAATTTGTTATCTTGGGTGGAATCCTGAAACAGAAAAAGGATATTAGGTTAAAACTAAGGCAATCTAAATAAACTCTGGATTTTAGTTAACAACAATGTATCGATATTGTTATATTAATTAAAAACAAATGCATCATACTGATTTAAGATGTTAATAATAGGGAAACTAGATGTGGGGTATATGTGAACTTTCTCTGTGCTCTATTTTCAATGTTTCAATAAATCTAAAACTACTCTGAAAAATAAAAATAATTTAAATACAGAAATGTAGAAAGTGAAGATCTCTCTCTGATGTCCTGAAGTCCCCTAATCCCCAGAGGTAACTTATTAAGCTTGATGCATATCCACAATAAAGAAAAATTATTGACAGTATCTTCCAGGGATGTGCTCCAGTGGATCCTGGTTGTCATCTCTGGCTAAGTACATTCCCAAAACTCTTGCTGTCTGGCTGCATGAGCAGAATGGCTCGGTCAGCCACTAGTGGCCCTTGCCTCTTGACTCTCAGAGAATTAGTGCCCAAGTGCCCCTGCTGAGAAAGCAACAAACTGTTAAACTTTCCCTGGCCAAAGCCGATTGGCCCAGAATTAGATATCAAATTTCAGTAGAGCCAGTCAAACTCTATCCTGGGAATCTGGACTTGTTTCTTTCCTCGTAAGTCATCTCTAGGACTTTGAATTGGAAAGACCAAAGAGCTCAATGGCCATTTGCAGCCACATGCTTGGCAAGCGGGAAGAGTCCAGGAAAAGAGACCAGGAATCTCTAGAGGGACAGGAAGTTCCTGACCCACCACGTAAGGGTAGGGGGATGAGTCTATCCCTGGCAACTAAATGATCCCTGTCAAGGCTCAGCCTCATGGCATTGTATAGACCGTCTGTGCCATTTTCACACATGGCAATAAACTGTTATAACCAATGTAGCATTAAAAGAAAACCCAAGAGATTTCTTCACAGTGAGATTTTTCTGGAAAGTTTGGTGTTGGCTGGATTTTTGTAATTAGTAATCTTATAGCTAAAGAAGCAAGTCCTTGCACATAGCAATAGTATTTTAAAATAATAATTTCATCTTCAGGAACTAGGTTAAACATTTGATATATGCTGTCTCATTTATTCCTTCAGAAGCTCAGTGAAGTAAGCACTAATATTTCCATTTTACACATGAGGAAACTGAGGCTTAGAAAGTTTAAGTACCTTGCCCAAAGTCATATACTGTTTAATTTGAGAATCAAGACTTCAATCCAGGTCTATCTGATTCCAGGGCCCATACTTCTGAACAGTAGACACAGGCCTCTCAACTCAACACAGTGGTCTTGGTAGAGTAGAGAGAACATATTAAACCTCCTTGCCTCAGCTTCCTCATGAGTAAAATGGGAAAAATAATACTTACCCTGGTGGTGTAGTGGTTAAGAGTGTGGGTGCAAACCAAAAGGTTGGCAGTTTGAATCCAACAGGCACCCCTTGGAAACCCTGTGGGACAGTTCTAATCTGTCCTATAGGGTCGCTATGAGTCGGAATCAACTCAAAAGCAATGGGTTTTGTTTTTTGACCTATAAAATACTTTCATAGTGCTTGACACATAGTGGGTGCTTAAAGGAACTTATGTTCCCAACATTGATTAAGGGTCAGATCCAATCAGCAGAGATCTTAGTTGGCCAAAACAGGGCTGTGTGTGTGTGTGTGTGTGTGTTGTGTTTTTCTTTTTGTTATCTCAGCTGTTCTGTCTGATTTTTTTTGAGATTTAAAGAATTAAAACACACACACAAGCTGTTGCCATATCTTACTACAAGAAGCCACATTAAGTATTTTAAGATTTTGAATTAGTTACAAACGTTCAAATTCACACATAAAAATATGGCTTCCCAGCTTCTTTTGACAAATTGGAAGCTCTAGTATCATTGGATACATATTCCACAGTGCCACAATCACTGGAACTGATAGATCTCCTTGAGATAGCATGTGTCCTCTAGTTTGCCACAGTTCTCACCATTCCCTACTCTTCCCCAACAGTGAGGCCAACGAGTTGGCGTGCACTGTTGTGTTTTGTTTTTTTTTTAAATCTTTTTATTATGAAAAAATTCAAACATACACAAAAGTAGAAGGGATAGTATAGTGAACCCCATTACCCATCACCCAGCTTCAATAATTATCTATGTATTGCCAAAATTATTTTATCTATATCTCCCAGCCCTTTCTTTTTCAGATTATTGCTTTTTTTCTCCCCCCCAGGTTTATTGAGGTATTTATATACCATACAATTCACCCAATGTAAGTATATAATTCATTGATCTTTGGTAAATTTATAGAGGTCTGCAACCATCGCCACAATCATTTTACAACATTTCTAACACCTTAACAATTTCCCACAGGGTTGAGGGTGGAAGTGGGCACTGACTGCAAACGGAGAACCCTCAACCCAGGCAAATACTGATCTATTTTCTGTCTCTACAGATTTTCCTTTTCTAGACATTTTATATAAATAAAATCACACAATATGTAGTCTTCTGTGTCTGGTTTCTTTCATTTAGCATAATGTTTCTGAGGTTTACCCATGTTGTAGTATGTATCAGTAGTTCAATCGTTTTAACTGCTGACTGGTATTCCATTGTATGGATATACCACATTTTGTTTATCCATTCAGCAATTAGTGGACATTTCTATTATTTCCAGTTTGAGGCTATTATGTACAATGCTATTAGCAACAGTCATATACGAGTTTTCTGTGTGGACACACGTTTCATTTCTCTTGTGTATATACCTTGAAGTGGAATTACTGAATCATATGATAATTCTCAGTTTAACCGTTTGAGGAATTGCCAGACTGTCTTCCAAAGTGGTTGCATAATTTCACATTCCCATGAGCAGTGTATAAAGGATTCCAACTTCGCCATATCCTCACCAATACTTGTTATTACGTGTTTGATTATAGCCATCCTAGTGGCGTGAAGTAGTATCTCAATGTGGCTTTAAAGACTAACCAGGAAACCCTGGTAGCATAGTGTTTAAGTGCTATGGCTGCTAACTAAAAGGTCAGCAGTTTGAATCCACCAAGCTCTTCTTGGAAGCTCTTTTGGGCAGTTCTACTCTGTCCCATAGGGTCGCTATGAGTCGAAATCAACTCAACAGCAACGGATTTTTTAAAGACTAAATGGGAAACCCTAGCGGCATAGTGGTTAAGAATTCAGCTGGTAACCAAATGTCCGCAGTTCTAATCCACCAGGTGCTCCTTGGAAACCCTATGAGGCAGTTTTACTCTGTCCTCTAGGGTCACTATGCGTCAGAATTGACTTGACACCAATGGGTTTGGTTTGGTTTTAAAGACTAATTATGTCAAGCATCGTTTCATGATTATTGACTATTGTATCTTCTTTGGACAGATGTTTATTCAAAATGTTTGCTTATTTTTAAATTAGATCATTTGCCCTTTTTACTATTGAGTTGTAAGAATTCTTTGTGTATTCTAGACTCAAACCAAACCAAACCCACTGCCATCGAGTCGATTCCAACTCATAGAGACCCTACAGGACAGAGTGGAACTGTCCCATGCGGTTTCTGAGACTGTAAATCTTTATAGAAGCAGACTGTCACATCTTTCTCCCACAGAGTGGCTGGTGGGTTTAAACTGCCAACCTTTGGGTTAGCAGCTGTGCATTTAACCACGTCGTCATTAAGACTCCTTTTATTCTAGATACAAGTTCCTTACAAAATATATGATTTGTAAATATTTTTTCCCATTCTGTGGGTTGTCTTTTCATTTCCATGATAGTGTCCTTGATGTCCAAACATTTTTAGTTTTGAGGACATCCAATTCATCCTTTTTTTTTTTTTTTGCTTGTGATTTTGATGTCATATCTAAGAATTCCTTCCCAAGTCTGAGGTCATGAAGATTTACCCTTTTGTTTTCTTTTAAGAGTTTTATAATTTTACCTCTTACATTTAGGTCTTTGATCCACTTTTAGTTATTTTGTATATAATGTTAGGCAAGGGCCCAACATCATTCTTTTGGATGGTGGCTGTTCAGTTGTCTCAGCACCAGTTGTTGAAGACTATTCTTTTCCCATTGAGTGATCTTGGCATCCTTGTCAAAAAGCTGTTGACCATAAACACATGGGTTTATTTCTGGACTTTCAGTTCCATTCCATTAATCCATACACTTATTCTTATTCCAGTAGCACACTGTCATGATTACAGTTGCTGTGTAGTAAGTTCTGAAACAAGGAAGTGTGAATCCTCCAACTTTGCTCTTTTCTCAAGATTATTTTGGCTATTCTCCATCACTTGCAATTCCCATATAAATTTTATAATCATCTTATCAAATTTTACAAAGAAGTTAGCTGAGATTCTGATAGGGGTTGTGTTGAATCTGCAGATCAATTTGGGGATTGTTGCCATCTTAACAATATTGTCTATCGATCCGTGAACATGAGATGTTTTTCCATTTATTGAGGTCTTCTTTAATTTCTTTCAACAATGCTTTGTAGTTTTCAGAGTATAAGTTTTGCACTTCTTTCGTTAAATTTATTCCTAAGTATTCTTTTGGATGCTACTGTAAGTGGAGTTGTTTTCTTAATTTCATTTTCAAATTGTTCATTTCAAGTGTATGGAAATACCATTGGTTTTTATATATTGATCTTGTGTCATAAAGCCTTGTTGAACTTATTTATTTTTTCTAACAGTTTTTAAGTGGATTCCTCAGGAGTTTCTAAACACAAGATCACATCATTTGCGAATAGAGGTAGTTTGACCTATTTTCCAATCTAGATGTCTTTTATTTCCTTTTTCGGTTAATTGTTCTCGCTAGAGCATCCAGTGTAATACTGAATAGAAATCACAAGAGCAGACATTCTTGTCTTCTTCCTGATCTTAGGGGGAAGGCATTCAGTCTTTCACCAGTAAGTATGATGTCAGGTAGATAGATAGTGCCTTCAAGTCAGCTCTAACTCATGGCAACCTTACAGACATCAGAACAAAATTTTTCCAGTTCTGAATCATTCTCACAATTGTTGGTATCTTTAAGTCCATCTGTGCAGCTATTGTGCCAGCCCATCTCACCAAGGATCTCTCTCGCTCTTGTTTGCCTTCTGTTTCGCTAAACATGACGTCCTCTTCTAGCAATTGATCTCTCCTGTTAACATGTCCAAAGTAAGTGAGTCACACAGTGTTCTGTTGTGATCCATAAGGTTTTCATTGGCTAATTTTTGGAAGTAGTTTGTCTTAGTCTGGAAGCTCCACTGAAACCTGCCCACCAAGGGTGACTTTGCTGGTATTTTAAATACCAGTGGCATAGCTTCCAGCATCACAGCAACATGCAAACCACCACAGTACAACAAATTGACAATGGGTGGTGGGGTATGATATTAGCTGAGGGTTTTTTTCAGATGCCATTTATCAGTTTGAGAAAGTTCCCTTCTATTCCTAGTTTTTTAGTGTTTTTACCATGAAAGGGTGTTGGATTGTGTCAAATATTTTTACTGCAACTACTGAGATGGTCGTTTGGTTTTTGTTTTTTATTCTATTGATATGTCATACCAATGATATGTATTATATTCGTTGATTTTTAGTTGTTAAACCAAACTTGCTTTCCTGGAATAAATTCCACTTGGTCATCATGTATAATTCTTATGATCTGTTTCTGGATTCTAACCCATTTTTTAATTGCATTGTCTTGTTATTGAGTTGTAAGAGTTTACATATATATATATATATACATATCCTGGTGACGTAGTGGTTAAGTGCTACGGCTGCTAACCAAAGGGTCAGCAGTTTGAATCCACCAGGCACTCCTTGGAAATTCTATGGGGCAGTTCTACTTCGTCCTGTATGGTCGCTATGAGTCGGAATCGACTCAGTGGCACTGGGTTTGGTTTTTTGGTGTATATATATATACAAAATTCTCAAATCGCCTTGGCATTTTTGTTGAAAATCAACTGACCATAAACGTAAGGCTTTATTTCTGAGCTTTTGACTCTGTTCTATTGATCTATATGTCTATACTTATGACGGTATCACACCATACATTTATAGAGTGTTTTGAATTTAGGTGGTTATCATGGATTGAATCGTGTCCCCCCAAAATACATTATCAATTTGGCTAGGCCATGATTCCCAGTATTGTGTGGTTGTTCTCCATTTTGTAATCTGATGAGATTTCCCTATGTGTTGTAAATCCTGCCTCTATGATGTTGACGAAATGGGATTAGCGGCAGTTATGTTAATGAGGCAGGACTCAATCTACAAGATTGGATTGTGTCTTGAGCCAATCCATTTTGAGATATGAAAGAGAGAAGCTAGCAGAGAGACAGGGGGCCTCATACCACGAAGAAACAGGAGCCAGAAGAATAGCGCATCCTTTGAACTCGGAGTTCCTGTGCTGAGAACCTCCTCAAGCGGGGGAAGATTGACGACAAGGACCTTCCTCCAGAGCCGACAGAGAGAAGAAGCCTTCCCCTGGAGCTGACTCCCTGAATTTGGTCTCGTAGCCTACTAGACTGTGAAAGAATAAATTTCTCTTTGTTAAAGCCATCCACTTATGGTATTTCTGTTATAGCAGCACTAGATAACTAAGACAGTGATATAAGTGTTCCAACTTTGTTCTTTGTTTTCATAATTGTTTTGTTTATTTTAAGTCCTTGCATTTCCATATGAATTTTAGGATAAGCTTGACAGTTTCTACAAAAATCTTACTGGAATTTTTATTGTATTAAATCTATAGATCAATTTGAAGACAAGTGTCATGTTAACAGTATTGAGTCCATGAGCATAAATACCTCTCCATTTATTTAGATACTCTTGAATTTCTTTCAGCAATATTTTGTGATTTTCACTATATAAGTCCTGTACTTCTTTTGATAAATTTATTCCTACGTATTTTATCCTTTTTGAGTCTATTGTGAATGGAATTGTTTTCCTAATTTCTTTTTTTTTTTAATTACTCATTGCTAGTGAATAGAAATACAATTGATTTTTGTTGGAAGGATGATTTTCACAGCCTTTATGGCTTTCACCTCAACCACTTAATCAGGAGACTTGAAACCGGAATATTCCCTGGTAATGGAGGCTGGGAACTGAGCCTTTCTCTGCCCCAGTTTCTACTTCTTTATCAGAGGAACACCTTCCCCGTTACGAGCCTAATGAGTATCTTTTTGTTCTGCTTCTGAGTGCATGTCATATGGCACCTGGCCACCTCCACTTCTATATATGTTTCAGTGGGGAGGAAACAGGGTCTCTCAATTGCAGCATGAGAGGGGTTTATGCAGAACATCAGCCCTGCCTTGGCTGCAGGGAGTGACCCATTCATCACGGGGGACCGGTGCCCACTGTTGAAGTTGAGCTTGCTCTGTCTCTTCTCTATGTGAGTGTGATGGTTAAGGTTGTGTGTCAGCTTGCCTGGGCCATGATTCTCAGTGTTTATATGTGATCACCCCCATGATAGGATCTGCTGTGAGTGGCTACTCAGTCGAAAGGGAGTTTCCTTGGGTGTGTAGGCTACATCCAAATGTAAGTGGACATTATGGCTTTTGCTGTCTCTGGATCCTGAAGCTGCCTCTGGTTTATCTGACCTCCGGTTCTTAGGACTTGAGCTTGCAGCTTACCTGCCGGTCTTGGGATTTGTCGATCTTCACAGCCTATAGGCAAGAGTCCTGCTCTCCAAACCATCTTGGGTTCACCAGCCCCTGCGGCTATGTGAATCAGGAGAAGCCTCTATTCTGATCCACGGGCTTGGGACATTCCAGCCTCTACAACTGTGTGAGCTGTTTCCTTGATATAAATCTCTGTGTGTGTGTGTGTGTGTATATATATATATATATATACACACATATGTATTTATAAATTTTACTGGTTTTGCTTCTTTAGAGAACCCAGCCTAAGACAGTGAGTGTTGTTCCATCCAATGCCTGTATGTAAGTCATGAATTTCTGGGCAACCTCAGACCTTGACTTGATGATTTTTGTATATTGACCTTGTATTCTGTGACCTCACTGAACTCATTTATTAGTTCTAGTAGTTTGTGTGAGTGGTAGGAGGAAGGGGGTCCTTAGGATTTTCTACATACATAATCATGTCATCTGTGAATAAAGGCAGTTTTACTTCTTTCTCTCCAATATGCGTGCCTTTAATTCTTTCTTTTTCTTTTTTTTGCCCTTTTGCATTGCCAGAACCTCCAGTATAATGTTGAATAAAAGTGGCAAACATGACAGCCTTGCTTTGTTCCTGATCTCTGTGGGAAGCATTTCAGTTTTTCTCCATTAAATGTGATATTAGCTGTAGATTTTTCATCACATTAAGGACATTCTCTTCTATTCCTAGTTTATTGAAAATTACCATGAATGGGTGTTGGATTTCATCAAATGCTTCATCTGCACCTATTGAGATGATCTTGTGGTTTTTGTCTTTTATTTGCACTGGCTTTTATTTATTTATTTTATGCCAATGGTTTCCCTCATTTATGTTAGCATCCTGGTACCTGTGGGTATTTACATCACCCACCTCAGGGCCAAGGGTCACATTTCATTCACCTGGAAAGATGGTGACCACTCTTCACTATCCCCACGATGCCAATGTCACTTTACTCTGTTATCTGCCACCTCCCCCTGGTGGATTCATTGTAAAGACAGAAGGCTGCTAATTTGCTGGTAAACTTTTCCTCTAAGGACCTGTGGACCGTCCCTCAGTGTTGGGCAGGCAGTGGTTCTGGATGAAGAGGGCACTGGACCTACCTGTCTGGGGTGGAAGATCTGCGGTGTTCTCAGGTCAGTCACTCTCTAGTGAGCAGGAAGTGTGTGCTGTCCAGACTACTGTCCCAGCTGCCCTTGCCTCCCTCCTGTGTCTGTTGTAGCTATGAAGGCAAGAAGTAAGGCCAGGTTGTGGGGTCACCAGTTTCCTGAAAGGTAGGAATGCAGGGTCATCAGGTATCAGTGGCGTCCAGAGCAGCCTGTCCTGTTTATCTGCTCTGGAGCTACTCAGGCATAGTCATTCTCAATTACCTCAGGCAGATCTGAGAAGACACTGGGCCCAAGGACAGAATGGGCATGCTGCTCCTTCTCTCTCAAACTGCACCCTCCCCCCTACTCTGGGCTCCTGGATGCCCTTCATCCACCACAGATGACAGAGCCAGTGGCCTCACTGGGGCAAACAAGTCCAGGATCTTATCCTAAATGTAGGTGAAGTAGGCATACCCACCTGAGATGGATGGTTCCTGCTCCTCCACCCTATAAACTTATGTCAGAACCCACTTGCCATTTCAGGACATCCACTCTCTTCTGAGCCTCACACAATCCTCATAGGTGGGCATGAGTCTCCCTGCTTCACAGATGAGGAAACTGAGGCAGGGACTCACCCAAGCTTGTAAGTAAAGGAGTCAGGGTTTGAACTGAGGACCCCCAAGCCCTGTGCCTTTTCCATTGGTACAGTGTCTTCCAAACAGTTGTCATTTCCTTTAACACCTTCATGATTTTTACCATATCTGTGCCCCTTATCATTTCCTTAATATTTTTATTTAAATCAACTCACTTTTTTAAAAACTTTTTATTATGAAATAATTATAGATTCACAGGAAGGTACAGAGAAATGTACAAGGAGATCCCGTGCAGCCTTCACCTAGCCTCCCCCAATGGTAACATCTTGCGATAACTATAGTAGAATATCAAAACCAGGAAATTGACATTGATACAAGCCACAGAGCTTATTCAGGTTTCTCGATATATGCACTCATTTCTGTGTGTGTGAGTGTGTGTGTGTGTGTGTGTGTGTGTGTGTAGCTGCCACAATCAAGATACTTAGCTGTACCATCATAAGACTCTCTTGTATTACCCCTTTATAGCCACATTCCTTTCACCCCACCTCTGATCCCTGGCAACCACTAACCTGTTCTCCATCTCTATAATTGTGTTATTTCAAGAATGTATTATAAATAGAATTATGCAGTATGCATCCTTTTTAAATTGTTTTTTTTCACTCAGCATAATCCCTTGAGGTTAACCCAGGTTATTGCATGTATCAATAGTTTGTTCCTTTTTATTGCTGAGTAGTATTCCATGGTATGGATATATATATCATGGAGCCTGGTGGCACAGTGGTTAAGAGCTCGGCTGTTAACCAAAAGATCACAGTTCAAATTCACCAGCTGCTTCTTGAAATCCCAATATGGCAATTCTACTCTGTCCTATAGGATTGCTATGAGTCAGAACCAACTCAATGGCAATGGGTTATATGTATCATGGAGCCGTGGTGGCACAGTGGTTAAGAGCTCATCTGATAACAAAAGCTTGGCAGTTTGAATCCACCAGCTGCTCCTTGGAAATCCTATGAGGCAGTTCTACTCTGTCCTATAGGGTCGCTATGAGTCATAATCAACTGGATGGCAACATTTTTTTGTTTTTGTTTATTTATTTATTTATTATCATAGATACTATTCCTTTGTCAGGACTCCCTGGATGGTGCAAATGGTTAACACACTCACCTGCTAATCAAAAAGCTGATGGTTTGAGTCCACCCAGAGGTGCATCAGAAGAAAGGGCTGGTGATCTACTTCCAAAAAATCAGCCATTGAAAACCCTATGGAGCACAGTTCTCTGACACACTTGAGGTTTCTATGAGTCAGAATTGACTTGATGATGATTACTATTTTTTTTGTCAGGTATGTGATTTACAAATATTTTCTCCCAATCCATAATTTGTTTTTTATTCTCTTGTAAAGTCTTCCATAGAGCAAAAGTTTTAAAGCTGTATGAGTTTTTAATTTTTCCTTATATAGGCCATGCTCTGGTGTCAAGTTTAAGACACTTTCTTAGTCTTAGGTCCCAAAGATTTTCTACTGTTTTCTTCTAGATGTTTTACATGTAAGTCCATGACCCATTTTGATTTAATTTTTTATAAGATGTGAGCTTTCGGTTAAGTTTTGTTTTGCCTATAGATTTACAATTGTTCCAGCACCGTTTGTTGAAAAGGGTATCCATCATTTGTGAAAAATTAATTGGACGTATTTGTGTCAATCTATGTTCTGAATTCTCTATTCCGTTTCACTAATTTGTGTGTCCAACCTCCACCAGTACCACACTGTCTTGATTGCTGTAACTATGTAATAATGCATGATTACTCCCACTTTATTCATTTACAAAATTATTTTGGCTATCCTAATGCCCATCCCTTTCCACGTAAACTTTAGAATGAGCATATCTATGTCTATCAGAAAACTTACTCTGAATTTGATAGGAATTGCATTAAACCTATAGATCAGTTTAGGGAGAATTGACATAAATAATACGTTGAGTCTTCCAATCCATGATCATAGTATGTCTCTACAAGAAATTAGGCCTTCTTTGATTTCTTTCACCAGAATTTTGTAATTTTCAGCAGACAGATCATGACATGTTTTGCTAGATTTATATCTAAGTATTTCATTTTCTTTGGAGCAATTATAAATGGTACTACATTTCTTGTTTCTGTTTCCATTTGTTCATTGTCAGTATACAGAAATGCATATTTCTGTGTATTTATTTATCATGCTTTAAGTGAAAGTTTACAAATCAAGTCAGCCTCTCATACAGAAACTTATACACACCTTGCTATGTACTCCTAGCTGCTCTCCCCCTAATGAGACAGCACACTCCTCCTCTCCACTCTGTAGTCCCTGTATCCATTCAACCAGCTCCTGTCCCCCTCTGCCTTCTCATCTCACCTCCAGACAGGAGTTGCCCAGATAGTCTCATGTGTCTACTAGAGCCTAGAAGCTCACTTCTCACCAATATCATTTTCTGTCTTATAGTCTAGTCCAATCACTGTATGAAGAGTTGACTTCGGGAATGGTTCCAGTCTTGGGCTAACAAGGGGTCTGGGAACCATGACCTCTGGGGTCCCTCTAGTCTCAGTCAGACCATTAAGTCTGGTCTTTTCCGCGAATTTGAGATCTGCAACCCACTGTTCTCCTTCTCCATCTTCTGTTGTGTTCCGTGTCAGCATCTAGTTCTTCTGCCCTCAGGCCGATGTAGTCTCTGGTTTATGTAGCCCTTTCTGTCTCTTGGGCTCATCTTTACCTCAAGTCTTGGGTGTTCATTGGCCTTTGCTCCAGGTGGGTTAAGACTAATTAATGCAACTGAGATAGCCACTTGCTTGTGTTTAAGACCCCAAATGCCACTCCCCAAAGTGGGAAGAAATGCAATTGACTTTTGTGTGTTGATCTTACCTGTGACCTTACTGAACTCACTTATTAGTCCTAAGAGTTTGTTTATTTATGCATTCATTGGGATTTTCCACTTAGACAGTCATGTCATCTGAAGATGGACACAGTTTTGCTTTTTCTTTTTCCATCAGTATGCCTGTTATTTCTTTTTCTTGCCTTATTACAGCAGCTAGAACTTCCACTACTATTTTGAATATGAGCATTGAGAGTGAACATCCTTGCCCTGTTCCCAATCTTACAGGAAAAGGATTCAGTCTTTCACCATTAGGTACAGGTAGCTCCCGGGTTATGACAGAGCACTGTTCTGATGACTCTGTCATCAGTCAGTTCTGATGTAAGGCAAACAATTTTTTTTTTCAGTTTTCATTATTATTGCTTTTTATTATCAGTGTCATTATAAATCTGATCTTTATAAGGCCTTAGAGGTTGCAAACATTCGTATAAACTTAAACATATATTTTAAAACATTGTTGTTGTTGTTGTTGGATGCCATCGAGTTGGTTCTTACTCATAGTGACCCTACATGCAATAGAAAAATATGTTGCCCAATCCTTCACCATCTTCACAATTGTTGTTATGCTTGAGCCCATTGTTGCAGCCACTGTGGCAACCCATCTCATTGAGGGTCTTCCTCTTTTTCGATGACCCTGTACCTTACCAAGCGTGATGTCCTTCTCTAGGGACTGGTTTCTCCAGATAACATATCCAAAATATGTGAGACGAAATCTCGCCATCCTCACTTTTAAGGAGCAATCTGACTGTAATTCTTTCAAAACAGACTCATTTGTTCTTCTGGCATTCCATGGTATATTCAATATTCTTTGCCAACACCATAATTCAAAGGCATCAATTCTTCTTTGATCTTCCTTATTTATTGTCTAGCTTTCGTATGTGTATGGGGAAAAAAATTGCCATCGAGTCGATTCAGACTCATAGAGACCCTGTAGCACAGAGTAGAACTGCCCCATAGGGTCTCCAAGGAGTGCCTGGTGGATTCAAACTGCCAATCTTTTGATTCACAGCCATAGCTCTTAACCATTATGCCACCAGGGTTTCCATATGCATATGAAACTATTGAAAATATCATGGCTTGGGTCACTTACTCCTTTGGTCCACTTACTCCTCAAAGCGACATCTTTACTTTTCAGCACTTTAAAGGGGACATTTGCAGCAGGCTTGCCTAATGCAATACATCATTTGATTTCTTGACTGCTGCTTCCATGGACATTGATTGTGAACTCAAGCAAAATGAAATCCTTGACAACTTCAGTATTTTCCCTGTTTATCATGCTGCTGCTTACCAGTCCAGTTGTGAGGATTTTTCATTTTCTTTATGTTGAGCTGCAATCCATACTGAAGGCTAGTCTTTGATCTTCATCAGTCAGTGCTTCAAGTCCTCTTCGCTTTCAGCAAGCAAGTTTGTGTCATCTGCACATTGCAGGTTGTTAATGAGTCTTCCTCCAATCCAGATGCTTCATTCTTCTTCACATAGTCCAGCTTCTCAGATTATTTGCTCAGCATATAGTTTGAATAAGTATGGTGAAAGGATAAAACCCTAACACACACCTCTCCTGACTTTAAACCCTACAGAATCCCTTTGTTCTGTTTGAACGACTGCCTCTTGGTCTATGTACAGATTCCTCGTGAGCGTAATTAAGTGTTCTGGAATTCCCATTTTTCACAGTGTTATCCATAATTTATTATGATCCATGCAGTCAAATGTCTGCATAGTCAATAAAACACAGGTAAACATCTTCCTGGTATTCTTTACTTTTGGCCAAGATCCATCTCACATCAGCAATGATATCCTTCATTCCACTTTCTCTTCTGAATCTGGCTTAAATTTCTGTCAGTTCCCTGTGGACTTACTGCTGCAACTGCTTTTGAATGATCTTCAGCAAAATTTTACTTGCATATGATATTAATGATATTGTTCAATTATTTCTGTATCCTGTTGGATCATCTCTCTTTGGAATAGGCACAAATAGGAATCTCTTCCAGTTGGTTGGCCAGATAGCTGTCTTCCAAATTTCTTGGCATAGGTGAGTGAGCCCCTCTGGTGCTGCATCCATTTTTTGAAACATCTCAGTTGGAATTCCATCAGTTCCTGGAGCTTTATTTTTTACCAATGCCTTCAGTGCAGCTTGGACTTCTTTCAATACCATCTGTTCTTGATCATATGCTATCTCCTAATGGTTGAACATCAACGATTTTATTTTTGGTATAGTGACTGGTATTCCTTCCGTCTTCTTTTGATGCTTTCCATGTCTTTCAATATTTTGCCTGTTGAATACTTCAAAATTGCAATTTGAGGTTTGAATTTTTTCTTCAATTCTTTCAGCTTGAGAAATGCCGAGAGTGTTCTTCCTTTTGGTTTTCTAACTCCAGGTCTTTGCACATTTCATTATAATACTTTACAGTCTTCTCAAGCTGCTCTTTGAAATTTTCTGTTCAGCTCATTTATTTCATCATTTCCTCCATTTGCTTTAGCTACCTTAAGTTCAAAAGCAAGTTTCAATTTCTCTTCTGACATCTATTTTGGTCTTTTCTTCCTTTCGTGTCTTTTTAATGACCTTTTGCTTTCTTCATGTATGATGTCATTGAAGTCATCCCACAACTCATTTGGTCTTCCATCATTAGTGTTCGATGCATCAAATCTATTCTTGAGATGATCTTCAAATTTAGGTGGGATATACTCAAGGTCATATTTTGGCTCTTGAGGACTTGTTTTAATTTTCTACAGCCTCAACTTGAACTTGCATATGAGCAACTGATGGTCTGTTCTGCAGGCAGCCCCTGGCCTTGTTCTGACTGATGATACTGAGTTTTCTATTATCTCTTTTCACAGATGTAGTTGATTTGATTCCTATGTTTTCCATCTGGTGAGGCCCATGTGTGTACATGCAATTTATGTTGTTGAAAAAAGGTATTTGCAATGAACATTTGGTTGCCCTTGCAAAATTCTATCCAGTGTCGTTTCTATCACCAAGGCCATATTTTAGTAGTTATATTAACTGGTCTGCCTTGTAGGTGTATGGATATAATCCTATCACTGACAGCATTGTACTTCAGGATAGATCTTGAAATGTTCTTTTTGACAATGAATGCAACGCCATTCCTCTTCAATTTGTCATTCCTGGCGTAGTAAACCACATGATTTTCCGATTCAAAATGGCCAGTACTAGTCCATTTCAGCTCACTAATGCCTAGGACATCTATCTTTACGTGTTCCGTTTCATTTTTGATGACTTTCAATTTTCCTAGATTCATGCTTCGTACATTCCGCATTCCGATTATCAGCAAATGTCCTTGCAGGTTTCTCTTCTCATTTTAAGGCATGCCACATGAGTAAATGAAGGCCCCAGAAGTTTTACTCCATCTACGTCATTAAGGTTGACTCTGCTTTGAGGAGGCAGCTGTTCCTCAGCCATATTTTGAGTGCCTTCCCACATGAGGGGCTCATCTTCTGGCACTATACCAAACAATATTCTGCTGCTATCCATAAGGTTTTCACTGGTCAGTTTTTTCAGAAGTTTAGAGAGCCAAATCCTTCTTCCTAGTCTGCCTTAGTCTGGAAGTTCCACTATGGGTGACCCTGATGGTATTTGAAATATCGGTGGTACAGCTTCCAGCATCACAGCAACATGCAAGCCACCACAGTATGACAAACTGACAGATGTGTGGTGGATTTTAATACATAGATATATTTAAAAACTTTATGATTTGTGTATTTTATGTAATTTTAATACATACATTAAAAAATACACAAATCATAAAAATTTATTCTGACAATGAAGAAGAGTTGGACAATGTTGGCATGTTGTCAGTTTCAATAATAACTCCAATCGTGGAGGGTTATGGATGGTCTAGATTATTTCTGGGAACGGGGATGGTGTTTCTAGTCAGAAAATTAGTCCTTTTTTTTTTTATTTTTTCTTCTTCATATATTTCATGGTAACATCTCACTACTTCCCAAATCTGCCTGTTGGCTTTAGCAAAGCAATCAGCATTTGGATCTATGTTTTCAAGCAACTGAAGTCCCTGATTTAGTTTAGAAAACTAAAGCTTTACAGCAGTGTTTTGAATAGTAAAGAATAAAATTGAACATGTGTGAGTGAATACCTGAGAATGATGACTTCAGCAAATTACATGCTGCAACATTATATGTAGTACATTTTACTAACGATACGATGTACAAAAAAAAATGGAAGGTTGTAAGTGTAGTTCATCGTAACTCAAATACATCATAAGTTGGGTGCTACCTGTATTATCTCAGCTGTAGGTTTTTGTGCTCTTTATGAGGTTGACAAAGTCTCTCTTTATTCCTAGTGTACCGGAAGTTTTTACCTAAATGGATAATTTTCTTCAAATGCTTATTCTAACTCAATCAATATGATGATATGATTTTTCTTCTTTAGCTTTTCTCCGAATTCATGAATATGGTATGTCTCTTCAAGTATTTGATTTCTTTTATCTTTTATTTTCTTTTATTTTGTAATTTTCATGAGACAGATCCTGTATATGTTTTGCTGTATTTATACCTAAGTGTTTCATTTTTTAACATAATGGTGGATTACACTAATTGATTTTCAAGTAATGAACCAGCCTTACATGCCTGGAATAAATTCTACTTGATCATAGTATATTGTTTTTTATACATCGTTAATTTTGATTTGCCTAAAATTTTCTTGATGGTTTTTAAATTTATGAGGAATGTCGGTCCTTAGCTTTCTTTTTTTTAAATAATTTTTATTGTGCTTTAAGTGAAAGTTTACAAATCAAGTCAGTCTCTCACACAAAAACCCATATACACCTTGCTACACACTCCCAATTACCCTCCCCCTAATGAGACAGCCCACTCTCTCCCTCCACTCTGTTTTCGTGCCCATTTTGCCACCTTCTAACCCCCTCCACCCTCTCATCTCCCCTCCAGGCAGGAGATGCCAATATAGTCTCAAGTGTCCACGTGATCCAAGAAGCTCACTCCTCACCAGCATCTCTCTCCAACCCATTGTCCAGTCCAATCCATGTCTGAAGAGTTGGCTTTGGGAATGGTTCCTGTCCTGGGCCAACAGAAGGTCTGGGGGCCATGACCACTGGGGTCCTCCTAGTCTCAGTCAGACCATTGAGTCTGGTCTTATGAGAATTTGGAGTCTGCATCCCACTGCTCTCCTGCTCCCTCAGGGGTTCTCTGTTGTGTTCCCTGTCAGGGCAGTCATCGGTTGTAGCCAGCCACCATCTAGTTCTTCTGGTCTCAGGATGATGTAGTCTCTGGTTCATGTGGCCCTTTCTGTCTCTTGGGCTCGTAATCACCTTGTGTCCTTGGTGTTCTTCATTCTCCTTTGATCCAGGTGGATTGAGACCAATTGATGCATCTTGGATGGCTGCTTGCTAGTGTTTAAGACCCCAGAGGCCACTCTTCAAAGTGGGATGCAGAATGTTTTCTTAATAGGTTTTATTATGCCAATTGACTTAGATGTCCCCTGAAACCATGGTCCTCAGACCCCTGCCCCTGCTACACTGGCCTTCGAAGCATTCAGTTTATTCAGGAAACTTCTTTCCTTTTGGTTTAGTCCAATTGTGCCTATCTCCCCTGTATTGTGTGCTGTCTTTCCCTTCACCTAAAGTAGTTCTTATCTACTATCTAATTAGTGAATACCCCTCTCCTACCCTCCCTCCCTCCCCCCTCTCGTAACCACAAAAGAATGTTTTCTTCTCAGTTTAAACTATTTCTCAAGTTCTTATAATAGTTGTCTTATACAATATTTGTCCTTTTGCAACTGACTAATTTCATTCAGCATAAAGCCTTCCAGGTTCCTCCATGTTTTGAAATGTTTCACAGATTCCTCACTGTTCTTTATCGATGTGTAGTATTCCATTGGGAAACCCTGGTGGCATAGTGCTTAAGTGCTACGGCTGCTAACCAAAGGGTCGGCAGTTCAAATCCTCCAGGTGCTCCTTGGGAACTCTATGGGGCAGTTCTACTCTGTCCTATAGGGTCGCTGTGAGTCAGAATCGACTCGACGGCACTGGGTTTTTGTTTGGGTTTTTAGTATTCCATTGTGTAAATATACCATAATTTATTTATCCATTTATCCGTTGGTGGGCACCTTGGTTGCTTCCATGTTTTTGCTATTGTAAACAGTGCTCAATAAACATGGGTGTGCATATATCTGTTCGTGTGAAGGCTCTTATTTCTCTAGGATATATTCCAAGGAGCAGGATTTCTGGATCCTATGGTAGTTCTATTTCTAGCTTTTTAAGGAAGCACCAGATCAATTTCCAAAGTAGTTGTACCATTTTACATTCCCACCAGCAGTGTATAAGTGTTCCAATCTCTCCACAGCCTCTCCAACATTTATTATTTTGTACTTTTTGGATTAATGCCAGCCTTGTTGGAGTGAGATGAAATCTCACTGTAGTTTTGATTTGCGTTTCTCTAGTGGTTAATGATTGTGAACATTTCCTCATATATCTGTTAGCTACCTGAATGTCTTCTTTAGTGAAGTGTCTATTCATATTTTTGCCTATTGTTTAATTGGGTTATTTGTCTTTTTGTTGTTGAGTTTTTGCAGTATCATGTAGATTTTAGAGATCAGGAGCTAATCAGAAATGTCATAGCTAAAAACTTTTTCCCAGTCTGTAGGTAATGTTTTCACTCTTTTGGTGAAGTCTTTGGATGAGCATAGGTGTTTGATATTTAGGAGCTCCCAGTTGTCTAGTTTTTCTTCTGCATTCTTTATAATGTTTTGTATACTGTTTATGCCATGTATTAGGGCTCCTTACGTTGTCCCTATTTTTTCTGCCATGATCTTTACTGTTTTAGATTTTATATTTAGGTCTTCGATTCATTTTGAGTTAGTTTTTGTGCATGGAGTGAGGTATGGGTCTTGTTTCTTTTTTTTGCAGATGGATACACAGTTATGCCAGCACCATTTGTTTAAAAGGCTGTCTTTTCCCCATTTAACTGTTTTGGGGCCTTTGTCAAATATCAACTGCTCATATATGGATGAATTTATGTCTGAATTCTCAGTTCAGTTCCATTGGTCCATGTATCTGTTGTTGTACCAGTACCAGGCTGTTTTGACTACTGTGGCGGTATAATAGGTTCTAAAATCAGGTAAAGTAAGGCCTCCCACTTTGTTCTTCTTTTTCAGTAATGCCTTATTTATCCGGGGCCTCTTTCCTTTCCATATGAAGTTGGTGATTTTTTTCTCCATCTCCTTTAAGAATGTCGTTGGGATTTGGATCGGAATTGCATTAAATGTATAGATCACCTTTGGTAGAATAGACATTTTTATAATATTAAGTCTTCCTACCCACGAGCAGGGTATGTTCTTCCACTTATGTAAGTCACTTTTGGTTTCTTGCAGAAGTGTACTGTAGCTTTCCTTGTATAAGTTTCTTTTACATCTCTGGTAAGATTTATTCCGAAGTATTTTATCTTCTTGGGAGCTACTGTAAATGGCATTGCTTTGGTGATTTCCTCTTCGATGTTCTTTTTGTTGGTGTAGAGGAATCCGACTGATTTTTGTATGTTTATCTTATATCCTGATCCTCTGCTGAACTCTTAGTTTCAGTAGTTTTCTTGAGGGTTCCTTAGGGTTTTCTGTGTATAAGATCATGTCATCTGCAAATAGAGATACTTTTACTTCTTCCTTGCCAATCTGGATGCCCTTTATTTCTTTATCTAGCCTAATTGCTCTGGCTAGGACTTCCAGCACAATGTTGAATAAGAGTGGTGATAAAGGGCATCCTTGTCCGGTTCCCGATCTCAGTGGGAATGTTTTTAGGCTCTCTCCATTTAGGGTGATGTTGGCTGTTGGCTTTGTATAAATGCCCTTTATTATGCTGAGGAATTTTCTTTCTATTCCTGTTTTGCTGAGAGTTTTTAGCATGAATGAGTGTTGAACTTTGTCAAATGCCTTTTCTGCATCAATTGATAAAATCATGTGATTCTTGTCTTTTATTTATGTGGTGGATTGCATTAATTGTTTTTCTAATGTTGAACCATCCCTGCATACCTAATATGAATCCCACCTGGTCATGGTGAATTATTTTTTTGATATGTTGTTGAATTCTATTGGCTAGAGTTTTGTTGAGGATTTTTGCATCTACATTCATGAGGGATATAGGTGTATAATTTTCTTTTCTTGTGGTGTCTTTACCTGGTTTTGGTATCAGAGATATGGTGGCTTCATAGAGTGAGTTTGGTAGTATTCCATCCTTTTCTACGCTCTGAAATACTTTTAGTAGTAGTGGTGTTAACTCTTTTCTGAAAGTTTAGTAGAACTCTGCAGTGAAGCCGTGCGGACCAGGGCGTTTTTTTTGTTGGGAGTTTTTTGATTACCTTTTCAATGTCTTCTTTTGTTATGGGTCTATTTAGTTGTTCTACCTCTGTTTGTGTTAGTTTAGGTAGGTAGTGTGTTTCTAGGAATTCATCCATTTCTTCTAGGTTTTCAAATTTGTTTCAGTATAGTTTTTCATAGTAATTTGATATGATTCTTTTAATTTCAGTTGGGTCTGTTGTAATATCGCCCATCTCATTTCTTATTTGGGTTATTTGCTCCCTCTCCTGTTTTTCTTTTGTCAGTTTGGCCAATGGTTTATCAATTTTGTTGATTTTTTCAAAAAATCAGCTTTTGGTCTTGTTAATTCTTTCAATTGTTTTTCTGTTTTCTATTTCATTTAGTTCAGCTCTTATTTTTATTATTTGTTTTCTTCTGGTGACTGTGGGTTTCTTTTGTTGCTCTCTATTTGTTCAAGTTGTAGGGATAATTCTTTGACTTTGGCCCTTTCTCCTTTTTGTATGTGTGTGTTTATTGATATAAATTGGCCTCTGAGCACCACTTTTGCTTAAAGGTTCTGATAGGAAGTGTTTTCATTCTCATTGGATTCTATGAATTTCTTTATTCCATCCTTAATGTCTTCTATAATCCAGTCTTTTTTGAGCAGGGTGTTGTTCAGTTTCCAAGTGTTTGATTTCTTTTCCCTGCTTTTTCTGTTATTGATTTCCACTTTTATGGCCTTATGGTCAGAGAAGATGCTTTGTAATGTTTCAGTGTTTTGGATTCTGCTAAGGCTTGCTTTATGACCTAATATGTGGTCTATTCTAGAGAATGTTTCATGTGCACTAGAAAAGAAAGTATAGTTGGTTGCTGTTGGGTGAAGTGTTCTGTATATGTCTACGAGGTCAAGTTGGTTGATTGTGGCATTTAGATCTTCTGTGTCTTTTTTGAGCTTCTTTCTGGATGTCCTGTCCTTCACCGAAAGTGGTGTGTTGAAGTCTCCTACTATTATTGTGGAGCTGCCTATCTCACTTTTCAATGCTGATAGAGTTTGTTTTATGTATCTTGCAGCCCTGTCATTAGACCCACCCACTGCCATCGAGTCAATTCCAACTCATAGCGACCCTATAGGACAGACTAGAACTGCCCAAGAGAGTTTCCAAGGAGTGCCTGGAGAATTCGAGCTGGCGAACTCTTGGTTAGCAGCCGTAGCACTTAACCACTATGCCACCAGGTTAAGTGCTACAGATTGGGCTGCATAAATATTTAATATGATTATATCTTCTTGGTGTATTGTCCCTTTAATCATTACACAGTGTCCTTCCTTATCCTTTCTGATGGATTTAACTTTAAAGTCTATTTTGTCAGAAATTAGTATTGCCACTCCTGCTCTCTTTTGATTGTTGTTTGCTTGGTATATTTTTTTCCATCCTTTGAGTTTTAGTTTGTTTGTGTCTCTAAGTCTAAGGCGTGTCTCTTGTAGGCAGCATATAGACGAATCTTGTTTTTTATCCATTCTGCCACTCTCTCTTTATTGGTGCGTTTAGTCCATTTACATTCAGGGTAATTATGGATAGGTATGAATTTAGTGCTGTCATTTTGATGTCTTTTTTTGTGTGTTGACAGCTTCTTTTTCCCACTTGATTTTATGTGCTGAGTAGATTTTCTTTATATATTGTCCTTTCCTCATATTTGTTGTTGTTGATTTTGTTTCTGCTGAGTCTGTATTTTTCCCTTGTATTTTATTTTGATGAGTAGGATAGTTTGTCTCCTTTGTGGTTACCTTATTATTTACTCCTGTTTTTCCAAATTTAAAACTAACTTTTATTTCTTTGTATCACCGTTATCTTCCTCTCCATATGGAAGGTATATGATTACATTTCTTAGTCCCTCTTTATTATGTTAATGTTGTCTTCTTTTGTATAATAACATCGCTGTTACCCTGTTTTGGGCTTTTTTTTTTTTTTTTTAATAATCTTGCTTTGTTTTTTGGATTTCCCTGTCTGGGTTGACTTCTGGTTGCTCTGCCCAGTGTTCTAGTCTTGGGTTGATACCTGATATTATTGATTTTCTAACCAAAGAACTCCCTTTAGTACTTCTTGTAGTTTTGGTTTGGTTTTTACAAATTCCCTCAACTTGTGTTTATCTGGAAATGTCTTAATTTCACCTTCATATTAAGGGACAGTTTTGCTGGATATATGATTCTTGGCAGGCAATTTTTTTTCCTTTAATTTTTTAAATATGTCATCCCATTACCTTCTTGCCTGCTTATTCTTATTGGCTCTCCTTTGTAGGTGATTTTTCATTTATCCCTCGCTGCTCTTATAATTTTCTCTTTATCTTTGGTTTTGGCAAATTGATTATAATATGTCTTGGTGACTTTCTTTTAACATGTACTTTACGTGGAGTTCGATGAGCATCTTGGATAGATATCTTCTCATCTTTCACAATATCAGGGAAGTTTTCTGCCAACAAATCTTCAACAATTTTCTCTGTATTTTCTGTTATCCCTCCCTATTCTGGTACTCCAATCACTCCTGGGTTGTTTCTCTTGATAGAGTCCCACACAATTTTTTAAGGTTTCTTCATTTTTTTTTAATTCTTTTATCTGATTTTTCTTCAAATACATTAGTGCCAAGTGATTTATCTTCGAGTTCAGAAATTCTAGCTTCTACTTGCTCAATTCTGCTCCTCTGACTTTGTACTGAGTTGTCTAATTCTGTAATTTTATTGTTAATCTTCTGAATTTCTGATTGCTGTCTGTCTATGGATTTTTCCAGCTTATTAAACTTTTCATTCTGTTCCTGAATAATCTTTCTAATTTCTTCAGTTGTTTTATCTGGGTGTTCCTTAGCTTGTTCTGCGTATTGCCTCATTTCCTTCCTGATGTCTTGAAGGGTTCTGTATATTAAACTTTTGTATTCTGCATCTGGTAATTCCAGGAATGCCCTTTCAAC
Source organism: Loxodonta africana (assembly GCF_030014295.1). Lineage (NCBI taxonomy): Eukaryota > Metazoa > Chordata > Mammalia > Proboscidea > Elephantidae > Loxodonta > Loxodonta africana. The sequence goes on along the minus strand of NC_087360.1, from coordinate 25,096,910 downwards.
TAGAAGATCCCTGGATTCTTTGTTTTGAGAGCCTGTGGAGGTGATCATGGTCTGTTTCTTTGTGTGACTTGATATTGACTGTTGTCTCCAAGCCACCTATAAGTTATTGTATTAGTTTATGGTTGCTTAATGTGTCATAGCTGCTTGCTTTGTTTCGTTTTGGTATATCCCTATGGGTTGTTTGGGTGAACTAGCTTGATTATTTTCACCTTTGGAGCTCTGGTGTCCTGTCCGCAGCTGGCTAGAGCTGTTATCAGGTATATCAGTCCAGGAGTCCATTCAGTTTTCTTTTATGAATTCAGCTCAGGTTTCTAGGTAGCTGATATCAAGTGTGTGGTACAGGCTCTGTCCTACAGTCTTAGAGGGGCAGGGGTGATTGGCGTATATACCAGTATCTGATTGCAGCAGGGGGTCACACTCTGAACAAGGCAGGGGCTGAGAACCGACCCCCAAGTGTCTCTGAGGAAAATGCATCTCTGTTCCCTAGAGCGTGCTGGTGGGTGGGTTCCACAGAGGGACCATGTGCACCCAAAGTTTTTGGTTGTAAGGACTGGGAGGTTCCAGTTATCTTTGGACCCCTGTCGCAGGTGGCTGGGTGACCTGAGTGGAGCTACCAGTCCTTAAGTCCCTGATGTGGGTAGGTGAGGACCTTGTTTAACTGGCAAAGCAATGTCAAACATCAAACACCCACCTCTCCACCACACAGCTGAAATGGTTGGAGTTTGCCAACGAAGGCCTATTCTCCAGAAATAGGCCCACACAGGTCCGTGCAAAAGGGAAAGGTGCTCAAGGTCCATGGACGGTTTATGCCTGGACAGGAGCTGCTTCTTTCCTGGGCTCCCCCTGGTTAATGGAGCTAGCAAATTATCTTTTCCCCCCAATTGCAAATCTTTTCCTTTCCCAAGGCCGGGAGGACGGCTCCAAGGTGCTCACCAGGGTCTATCTCAGGTCCAGGGATTCAGCTGCTGAAGCTGCCTTGGGGGTGGTGGTGGGGGGCGGGGGCCCGGTAAAATATACCCAAGTACTTAGCTTTTGCTAGGAGCGCCCTTCTCCTCAGGTTCTGGAGGTGTGAGTGGCCTGTGTGGCTGGCTGCGTCTCCCTGAGGAAACTGCAGCCAAAGGCTAGTCCTAGCCCGCTGCCACCACTGCTCCAGGAATGGTGCCTGAGGGCTCCCCGAGATTCAGGTCCAGCAACTCCTCTCCGCTTCCGAATGGCCTCTTTCTCCTCCTAGTTGTCTAAGCTTGCCTTTGATCTCAGGGCTCCCAGCTTGTCACAAATATACTCGTTTCACTTGTTTTTTCAGATCTTTGTTGTAAAGAGGGCTCCACGGAAGCGTCTGTCTATTCTGCCATCTTGGCTCCGCCTCTAGCTTTCTTTTTTTTTGTGCTGTGTTTGAGTTTAGTATCAGGATAACACTAACCTCATAAAATGAGTTAGAAGGTGCTCCCTCTTCTTCTATATTCTGGAAGAGATTGTGTAAAATTGGTGTTAATTCTTCTTTGAATGCTTGGTAAAATTCTCTGGTGAAACCATTAAGGCCCAGAATTTGTTTTTTTAGAGATTTGAAATTACGAATTCAATTTATTTAGTAATTATAGGATTATTCACATTATCTATTTCACCTTTGCTGAGTTTTTGTGGCTTGTGGGTTTTGAGGAATTTATTCATTTCTTCCAAATTGTCACAGCATAAAATTGTTTGCAGTAGTCCCTTATTTCCACCACTTGTCTGTCAGTTTATCATACTGTGGTGGCTTGGGTGTTGCTGGAAGCTATACCACTGATATTTCAAATACTAACAGAGTCACCCATGGTGGACGGGCTTGGTGGAGCTTCCAAACTAAGAAAGATTAGGAAGAAAGGCCTGGCCATCTATTCTTTTTAAAATTGACCAGTGAAAACCTTATGAATAGCAGTGAAACATTGTCTGACATAGTGCTGAAAGATGAGTGTCTCAGGTTGGAAAGCACTCAAAATGATACCATGACTGCAACAATAGGCTCAAACATAACAATAGTGAGGATGGCACAAGACTGGGCAGTGTTCTGTTCTGTTATGCAGTCGGAATCGACTCCACCACATCTAACTACAACAGTCCCTTATTTCCTTTTAATACCTGCATGATGCTATGTTATCCACTGTTTCACTCCTGATATTGGTGATTTCTCTCTTTTTTACTTTGTCAGTCTTGCTAGAGGTTTGTCATTTTTACTGATTTTTTTTCAAAGAAACAGCTTTTTTTTAAAAAAATTAATTTTCTCTATGGTTTTTCTGTTTTAAATTTCATTGACTCCCGCTCTTATCTTTCATTTTTTCCTTCAGTCTGCTTACTTTGGGTCCATTTTTCTCTTCTCTTTACAGTTATTTGAGGTAGGAATTTAGGTTGTCGATTTGAAATCTTTGCTATTTTCTAATGTAAATATTTTATGCTATAAATTTCTGCCTGAGCACTAATTTAGCTGCATCCTACACACTTTGATGTGCTGTATTTTAATTTTCATTGGATGATATGTTTTTTAAATTTTCATTCGATAGCTCCTCTTTAATCTGTGAATTATTTAGAAGTGTGTTGTTTAATTTCCAAGTGTTTGAATGTTTTCCTGTTGTCTTTCTGTTATTCATTTCTAGTTTGATTCCATTGTGGTCAGAGCACATATTCTGTATGATTTCCTTCTCTCCCCTCCCCAAATTTTTTAAGATTTATTTTGTAACCTAGGATATGGTCTATCTTGATGAATGTTCTGTGGGCACTTGAAAAGAATATATATTCGGCTGTTGTGGTGTAGAGTGTTCTATAAATGTTCTATAAATCCTTTTGGTGGATGGTGTCATTCAATTATTTTATATCTTTGTTGATTATCTGCCTAGTAGTAGTTCTATCAATTGCTGAGAATTCAGTGTTAAGGTTTCCAACTATAATTTTGAATTTGTCTATTTCTCCCTTCAGTTCTATTAATTTTTGCTTCATATGTTTTGAAGCTTTGATGTTTGATGCACACACAGTTAGGATTGCTGTATCTTCTTGGTGGTTTGATCCTTTTATCATTATGTAATGTGCCTCTCTGACTCTCTGACTCTAGTAGTTTTCTTTACTCTGAAACCCACTTTGTCTGATATTTATACAGCTATTACTGTTTTTATATTAATGTTGGCATGATAGATCTTTTTCCATCCATTTACTTTCAAACTACCTATGTCCTTGTGTTTGAAATGAGTTTCCTGTAGACAGTATATAGCTGTAGCATAATTTTAAATCAATTTTACCAAACTATCTTTTAATTGGTATATTTAGACCATTTGCATTTAAAGTATTATTGATATGTTACATCTTAAGCCTACCATATTTTATTTGTTTTCTGGGTGTTGTTGTTGTTTTCCTTACATTTCTCATTCCTGTCTGCTTTGACTTACCCTCATATTTAAGCATTTTTAGAGTTTCAGTTTTATTTATTTATAATGTTTTAAAGTGTACTGTTTTGTATAGTTTTATTAATGGTTGTTCTAGGTATTATCATATGTCTAGTGTTTTTATAACCCAAATACCACAAGTGGGTGGCTTTAAACAACAGAAATTTCTTTTCTCATAGTTCTGGAGACTAAAAGTCCAAATCAGGGTCTTGATCATGTCGGTTCCTTTCTTGTCAGTAGCCCCGAGTGTTTCTTTGTTCCTTGGCTTGTAGACAATCCTCACATGACATCTGTCTACCCCGTGTGTATGTCTCTTTGTCCATTCTATTCTTTTTTTAACTCAGAAGTAAGGTTTAGGATCCACCCTACACTGGTATATGATATCAGTAACATAACAAAAGAAAAACTATTTCCGAATGGGACCACACCCACAAGCACAAGGGCCAGGAATTCAACACATACTTTGGGGGGACTCAATTCAATCCATAACATCACATAAATACATAATTTATCACTGGTGTCCACGTTTTATCACTTTGAGGGACGTGTAGAAACTTCACTTTCATTTGGGTCCCTTTACCTTCCCACTTTTTAAATATAATTGACTTAAGTATTTTCTCTCTGTCTATTGTGTGCTGTATCAGATAGTATTAAACTTCTGCTTTAACCGTAAAATATGATTGAAGAAGATCATGAGGTAAAGAATCATTTACTTCCATTTTTCTCCATTCCATTTTTTTCTTCCCTTTCTAAAGGCCCCAGCCTTTTTCTATTACCATTTTCTTTATGTTTAGAGATCTTCCTTTGGCCATTCTTTAATGGCAATTCTGCTAGCAACAAATTCTTGTAATTTTCCTTCACCTGAGAATGTCTTTATTTCCCCTTCATTCCTAAAGGATAGTTTCATTGGATGTAAGATTTAGGGATGACAGTTCTTTTCTTTCAGCATTTGAAAAATGTGTGTCACTTCCCTCTGGTCTCCATGGTTTCAAATGAGAAATCTACTGTCATTCACATAGGTTTTCCTTTATAGGTTATGTGTCATTTCTCTCTGGCTGCGTCTAAGATTTTTCTTTGTCTTTGATTTTTAGAAGTTTAATTATGATGTGACTTGATGTGGAATTCTTTGAGTTTATTCCATGTAGGGTTCGTTCAGCTTCTTGGATCTATATGTGAAAGTCTTTCACCAAATTTGGGGAGTTTTCAGCCATTATTCATTTGAATACTTTTTTAGTCCCACGCTCTTCCTCCTCTACTTCTGGAACTTCTGGAAACAAATGTTAGATCTTTTGTTTTTGTCCTACAGATCCACGAGGCTCTGTTCTTCCTCCCAGCCCCCCTCCCATCTGTTGTTCAAATTAAGTACTATTGCTCTGTCTTCAAGTTCATTAATTCTGTCTCTGCCATCTCCACTTTACCCTTGAATCCATCCAGCAAGTTTTTTGTTTGTATGTTTTTTGGTCATCATATTTTTCAGGTCTGTAATTTCTGTTCGGGCTTCTTTTTTTTATAACTTCTATTTCCTTGCTGAGATTTTCTATTTGTTTGTTTCAAGAGGATTTATAATTCTTGTTGAAGCATTTTTATGATAGCTGCTTTAAAATCCTTTTTAGATAATCCCAGTATCTAATTCACCTCAATATTGGCATCTGTTGACTGTTTTTTTTTTTCCTCATCTAAATTGTGATTTTTCTAGTTCTTGTATAATAGGTGATTTTTTTTTTCTTAATTGTATCCTGGACATTTTGGTTATTACATCAGAAGACTCTTGATAAATCTTATATTTTAACAAGTCACCTTATTTAGGTGTAGGTTCTAGCCTACTTTTGTAGGCTTTAGTTCCAATGACAGCTTAGTTTTCTGAGCCCTTGCAATGTCATTCTAATTTGCTTTGTTCTCCCTGTGCTGTTAAGGTTCCTGTTCAACCCCTGTTGGTGTCATATGTGGGGGAAGAAAGTAATTTTCTGGGTCACCTACTGTCATTGGAGACCTTCTGGTGGGTGGGCAGGAGCCACTGGGCCCGGGTCTCCATATGCCACCAGGTGGCAGGCGAGGAGACACAAGACTTTGTTGCTGCTGCCCCATGAATGCGTGGTACCACTCACCAGTGCCCTAGTTGTGGAATGGAAGCTGGGATGGTCAGGGACTTTGCTCCTGTTACTGCTGCTGGTGGATTATTCTGTCTTCAGGGGTCCCAGTTGTGAAGTGAGGTCCACTCACTTTATAAAAATTCAGACACATTTACTTACCAATTTTAAGTCATTGTAACAAATAATGACTGTGAAATCACAAGTTTGGAGGACCAGTCTTAGATCTTCCTCTCACATACATGTAATGACTGATAGAAAAAGATTTGTTTTTGTACCATCTAAAATCACCTTGTGGACACTCAAGGCCACTTGGGAAACTGGCTTATAGAACACTGACACCCCACCTGACAGTGTGTTAAGTAGAAATTAACTCCCAAGTGATCTAAGGCCGTTTTATATTGAGAACTCTCTAGAATGGGTCATAGATGTTGTTGCCTTGCTATATTGCAGACCAGAATGACAATTAGGTTTGAAATTCTGAAAAGAAGCCTTGGCACACATCAGAGCAGCAGGCCAGATACTCACATGCTTGCACTTTTACCTGTCTATATCCTGACCCACTTATGTAATTGCCTGCTTACACAGTTATTTACACACTTTCTGCCTACATAATTACATGCTTACTCCCTTATCTGCTTGCTCAATTATATGCTTACACACTTACCTGCTTACATGCTACATGCTTACCTCCTTACATGCACACCTGTTTACTTGCTTATACTCTCACACGCTAACACAATTACACACTTATTGCTTATCTGCTTAGTCTCTAGTTTCCCAGAGCTGCCAAAGCCAAGCGCCATAAACTAGATGGCTTCTAAGAACAGAAATTTACAGTCTCATAGTTCTGGAGGCTCACAGTCTGAATTCAGGGTGTCAGCAGGGCCACGCTCCCTCTGAAAGCTCTAGGGGAAGAACCTTTCTTGTCTCCTCCAGTTTCTTGTAACCCCAGCTGTTCTTTGGCTTGCAGCTGCAACGTCACATGTCATCCTTCCCTCGGTGTCCATCTGTGTCTTTTCTGTTTTATAAGAACACTGGTCATATTGAATTAAGACCCACCCTACTCCAATATGATCTCATGTTAACTGATAACATCTTCAAAGACCCTATTTGCAAACAAGGTCACATTCACAGGTACCTGGGGGTTAGGATTTCAGCATAACTTTTTGAGGGAAACAATTCAATTCATACCACCCTCTTATATGTTTACTTTTTTACCTTCTTAGTCACTTTCAAGCTTACTCTCTTACATATTTACATACTTACTCATGTGCTTACCTACTGACACAATTACACACTTACATGCTTACATAATTACACACATACCCACTATACAGCTCCACCTCCAGATTTGTGAGGTCTCGACTCAACAGCACTGGGTTTTTTTTTCAGCCACAAAGACACCCAGTCTCACAAGGGAAGGGAATTAAATTTCGGGAAAGGAAAGGCACTTAGTCACTCATACCAGCCTGTTCCTGCAAGAGCTCCCGTCCTCACCTCTAACAGTTGCCAACATATTTCCTGTGGTCTAGTCATATTTGTGGGATTTTTTCCTTTCATCTCCATGTGTGTCAAGTTTGAACGGAAACAACCAGCGTTTGGGGCCCTCATGCATCTCTAGCCCTATATCTAGAAAATGTACTCTGTTCACATTTTCCTCCTCAGCCTTTCGTGACTGGCCTGCTCGACCTCATGTGGCGCCCCCTGGTGGGAGTCAGAGCTGACTTTCAAATCTGTGAACACAGGCTCAAAGGACACAGGGATCCCCTCGAGGGAAGAGCACCCTGAGAGTGGCTGGTGGAAGGGGCAAGAGCACTGGACTAAGAGTCCTTAGCCTGATTTCAGTGTTCAGATGAGCCTCTTCTGAGCTATGTGACCGTGGGGGTGTCACTTGTCCCCTCTGAGTCTCCATTGCCTCATGAGAGAAGAGGGACACTGGAGGATACAAGAGGCAGAGACTGGGTCCTTCCCTCTTGTAGCCTCTGGGACACAATAGACCCTCCCTCAGTCAATGTTTCCAACCAGAATAAGACTTGTTAGACATTCATACCCCAGTAAGGATTAGACAAGGGGCATGAAAGCCACTAAACACTTCTCAAATCTGGGTCCCTAAATCATTACAATGCTGGCTAAATAGATTCTTGGTCCCAGTACCTCTGGGATTAGGACCTGAGAGTTAACATTTTAACAACTCGCAAAGGGAAAATCACTTGCATAGGGTCACGGAAAGCAGTTTTCATTGTCCCCTTTCCTCCATGTGACAGATTCTTGTTCATCCTTCAAGGGGAGCTCCAAGGTCCCCTCCACGATGAAGCGTTCCTTGATTGACCCCAAGTGGAATTAACAGCTTCATCTTCTGTGGGCTCACAAATAACCTGTCTTATTCACATTTGTGTCCCCAGCACCTAGCCTACAAACCAACACATAGTAAAAAAAAAAAAAAAAAGAAAGAAAGAAACCAAACCCATTGCAGTCGAGTCAATTCCGATTCATAGCGACCCTATAGAACAGAGTAGAACTGCCCCATAGGGTTTCCAAGGAGTTCCTGGTGGATTCCAACTGCCAACATTTTGGCCAGCAGCTGAATGCTTAACCATAGGGCTACCAGCACATAATAGATGCTCATATATAAAAATAAAATCTAACCTCCCTCCCCTGGCCGTGAGGTCCTCCATGATCTGACCCTCCCTTCCCTCTTCTCTTTCTCCTCCCATCCCCCGCCCCGCCCCGCCCCACCTCTTTCTACTCTGCCGCCATCCTCATGCTCTTATCACAACGGCCTTTATTCTGTTCCTTCAACAAGCCAAGCTCATCCAGCCCTTTGGCCTTTCACTGTTTCCTCTACCAGGAGCATTCTTCCTCCAGGTCTTTGCATGGCTGGCTTCCTTCTGCCTGACATTCAGGTTTCGGATGGAATATCACCTTCTCAGAGGTGCTTTCTCTGCCCTCCCAACTAGTAATACCCTGTCTCATCACCTCATTTTATTTTTATCATTCTCTGATAATCTCTTTTTTTTTAACATGATTATTTTGTCTCTCCCCAGTGAACATAGGCTCGTGAGATGAGGGATCTTTATTAGTCTAACTCAGTGATTCTCAGCTGGGGCTGATTTTGCCTTCCTTTGGTAACATCTGGAGACATATTGGGGAGGTACTACCGTTATCTAGTAGGTAGAGGCTAAACATCCTACACTGCACAGGACACAACAATTATCCGGCCAAGTGACAATGGAGCCGTGGTGGAGAAATCCTGGTCTAGCTCATCTCTGATGCCCCACTGACTGGAACAGTGCCTGGCAAATAGTATGTGGCTCACACATTTTTGTGGTATTAAATGAATAATTTCTTTTGTAAGGACCAGCACAAAGTTGGTTCCTATGAGGCGGAAGTTAAAGATGTCCCAAATGTCCACCTTTTCCAAACTGCTATACCACTCCATCACCTCTAACATCAGTACTCCCCTCAGTCTCTCCCCTCAGTACTCTCCTTCTGTCTTTGGGTTTGATAATTCCCTGCAATGTCTCACAGAATTCATGAACCATACTTACAGTTAAGTGGTTTATTAGGGAAGTATCGGGGTACAACTCAGGATTGGGGTCAGCTTAGAAGTAACAGGAATAACTCATGGTGAAGTTCTTCCATCAAGACAGCTTCTTCTTGCCCTCTGCTGCTGGACCCTACTGGGGGCCTTCTTGGGCAAGTGTTACAACTCTTGGCTCCATGGATCGGCAAGCCCCACTGTAGCCATCTCACACCGGTCTCCTGGTTTTGGTCTCCCAATTTCTGCCATCTTGTGCCACTATCACTCTTGCTACTGCTGTATCACTGTCTCTTGCTGTCTTCCATGTTGCAGCTCTTCTCTTTCCCCGTGTCTCCCTTTAAGCCTAGTGGGATGGCAAAACTGGCCAATCTCCTCATTAGGGCTCCATATACCTTATTTGCCTGGTCCCACCCCCACGAGGGTGTCATGCACCTTATTTACATTATTAGCAAGCTATCCAATTCCCTTGGTGGACCACAAGCACCTCATTTGTATATCCCAGCTAGTCATTGGGTGGGAATGACAAAGACTGGCTAGAACGGCCATTTTAAGTAATTCTCTGTGCTGCAACTACCCACTGGCTCTTCTATCCATTGGCCCTTTCATACTTAAGGATTAATTTCCCCCTCCCAATCATTTCATCAACCGAAAACAGTATTAACAGTTAGTCCTTCAGTAGGACAAAGAGTCCTCAGGGTAAGGTTACTCAGGTACCAGCCATTCAGGTCTCCTGCAAGTATCCATCTAATCTGGTCAGGTTCTCCAAAAGTCATCTCAGCTTCACCCTCTCTGGCCTCTGATAAAATTTAACTGAGAGATTATTCCCTTGCTCTGAGTCTCTCTCAAGATAGCCACATAGTATTAGATTTCCCCCTTTGCATAACCTGTTTATTCATTTTCTCCTTCCTTCCATTTGTCATTTATTTTTACCTAAACTTTTCCACCTTGGGAAGGGACACCAGGTTCAACCTCTGTGCCAGTCCAGATTGCTGGTAGCTAGACCAGTCTAGCAAGTGCTTCCCCCTCAGTCCACTCCCATTCATGTTGGGTAGGGTTACATAGATATAACACTAGTGGGCTATCTTGACCACCAGGCAATACAGTTGTATTCACTGTCAATCCCAATTTTGCCAGATGGGGGCAGGTACAATCCATTCCATCAGGTCCTTGGAATTCTGGCACACAGGTTCAGAGGTATAGTTACAGCCTCTTGCTTAGGGATCGCCCCCGCTTCTGGCTGCATCCCTAGTCCTGGGATCGCAGCATCCAGCAGGAAAACAGAAATTGTAGGTGATGTGGGGAAGAACTGTAGAGTGGCATTTAGCGTCTTCCCCAGCCCTCTCTTCCCCAGATCCCCCAGAGAAGCATAGGAATTTCTCCTGTGGTGATCCCTCCTTTGCCCCCCCCCCCCGCCATGTTGAGTGTGAGGACACACTCATGAAGTCGTGTGAGCAGCCCTTCATGTCTTTATCTCCCCTCCCCCATTTTAGATAACAAATGTTTCAACTGCCCATTCCAATTCTCTATCAAACCATTACTCTGAGGATGGTATGCAACATGGTATATTCATTTAATATGATGTTTCTTGGCCCACTACTGCACCCTGTGGGTTGTAAAGTGTGTTCCTTGGTCTGATGGCCCATATTGGTACAGTGTCTTTTGTTCCAGCCCTTAGTGGTGTTTTTGACATCTGCATCTGTCCTAGGATATGCAAAGCCCAGTCCAGAATAAGTATCTATTCCTGTGAGGACCCATTTGTAGCCACCTGGTGCCACCAGCATCACTGGTCAAATATAGCCAACTTGCCAGCTATGTGCAGGGCCTTCCTCCTGCCCCCTAGCCCATAGCCCTCTGCAACCTCTCTCTTTCCTGCTGGCAGATGGAACAGTCCTTATTGGCATTTTGTGCTTCAGAGGGTGCAAGAGGGGTGTTTAGATTCAGCCCAACTCTGCATTGTTACAGCACCCCCATGTCCACTCATTTCATGGACTCAAATGGCTGCCTCAAGTGAACATACCAACAGGTCCACTTGCTGATTCCAATTGCCTTCCAATCCAGGAAGGGAGTTCTTCTGATGAGTATCGACATGTCCTATTCTAATGCGCTCTCTAAATTCCCAGAGTGCTTTCCATAGGCCCATGCCTCACAAGTCTCCCCTTAATAGTCCAAATTTCCATCACACATTTGCCTGACTATATAGCCAGGCCATTGGCCACTGCCCATGAATTGTAAAAATCCAGACATATGGGCCCTCATCATTGCCCAATTCTTCCACCTTGGCTAGGAAGATAGCATGCAGTTCAGCCTGTTGAGCTGACCTGTTCTTAGCTTCTTCAATCAAGGCCTTTCCATCTGCTGGTCTTAACACAGTAGCTTTCCACATCACATGTTGTCCATGTACCCTATAACTGCCATCCACGAACCAAGAAGCCTTCTGCTAGTCAGCAGAAAATTTTTCATAGGGCAATGTCCATGTAGTAATGGGCTCTGGAAATGTCTCAGGTAGATTCAGGGTAGGACCTATGGGAAAAGAGGCTACTCATGGATACACTGGGTGCCTCCCTGCATTTCCCCAGTAACTTGTTCTTGTATGAACCATTTCTATTTTATTATGGAACAGTTTTGGGCAGAGCCTTCCTTATTGGAGTGTTTCTCTGACATCACCCAAGACATTATGGGTATTTCAGGTCTCATGATGATTTTATGTCCTTCTGTCATTAAGCCCTGGTGGCACAGTCATTAAAAGCTTGGCTGCTAACCAAAAGCTCAGCAGCTCAAATCCATCAGCCACTCCTTGGAAACCCTATAGAGCAGTTCTACTCTGTCCTATAGGGTCACTATGAGTCAAAATTGACTTGACAGCTACTGGTTTTTTGTTTGTTTTGGTTTTTTTTTTTTTTTTTTTAGTCATTGAGGCAGTCTCAATCAATGCCTGATAGCAGATGCATAATCACCTTTCAGGAGCCCTGGTGGTGCAGTGGTTAAGAGCTATGGCTGCTAACCAAGAGGTTTGTAGTTCAAATCCACCAGCCCTTCCTTGGAAACCCATGGGGCAGTTCTACTCTTTCCTTAGATCACTATGAGTCAGAATTGACTTGAAAGCAACGGGTTTTTTGGTTTTGTCTTTCAAATGGCATGTATCATACTGCAGCATCTGAAAACTTTCTAGTCCAGAATCCCAATGGTCACTGTAGGGTAGTGTTCTCAGGTTTTTGCTGTAAGCTGCAGTCTGCATAAGCACATGTGGAAGACATCTCCAAAATCATGTCTGAAAATGGATCATAAGCACCTAAAGGCAGGAAGAGTGAGACCACTTTCTGAAACTCCTACATAGCCTGCTTGTTGCTCTGGCCTGCATTTGCGCTCAGTTTTCTTCCAAGTGGTTTTATGGATGGGGGTCAGCAATATTCCCAGATGTGGACTATGCATTCTCCAAAATCCAAATTAATCAACCTAACATTAGGCCTACTGCTTCTTCTTGGGGGTAGGTAGCAACAGCAACTTATACTTGGTTGCCTGCAGAATGTCACAGGTGGCTCCTGCCCACGTTATTCTCAAAAATTTCACCGTTTGGGCAGGGCCCTGGATTTTTGCTGGAATTCTTAACCAGCCTCTTTGGTCATATGGGCCACAACTGTATTCAAATCATTCCTAGCCTGTTCTTCGATGTTTGATATTAACATAGTATCATCAATGTAATGTATCATTACACTTGAAAACGGCACCAAATCCAAGTCTCTTCTAACCAAACTATGACAGTAAGCTGGTGAATTCAAGTAACCCTGTGGCAATACAGTGAATGTAAATCGTGATCCTTCCCATGTGAAAGGAAACTGCAGCTGGTTCTTTTTCGAGATTGGGATCAAGAAAAAGGCATGTGCAAGATCAATCACTGAGTACCAGTCTCCTTTAGCCTGCTGTTTTTTCTGCACCATTGATACCCTGTCTGGAACAGCTGAAGCCACAGGTGGCACTACTTTATTTAGGCCTCTATAGTCTAATTTTTTTTTTTTTTATAGTCTACTGTCAGTCTCCATGAGCCATCTGCCCTTGTCATGGGCCTTACAGGGCTGTTATACAGAAAATTAATTGGCACCAACACTCCAGCCTTTAGCATGTCTTTAATCAAAGCAGTAATCTCCTTTCATATGCCAGCTATCTTGTACTGTTTCAGATTAGCGACCTGAGTGTGTTCGGGCAATTCTAGTTGTTCCCATTTAGCATGTCCAATCAATACTGGCCTAAGGGCAGATATACATAACTTCAGTTTTACAATATCAGTTAGAGGGAGCATTCCCCAGTTAGACATAATATGTATACCAATAATACATTCAGGTAAAGGAAATGAAACTACTTCACATGAGATCTGTTTAAATCTTCCAATTCTCATCCAAACTTTCATCTTCATCCCATCAACTGTTGTACCTACATATTCCCCCAGTCTAATCTTAGGCCCCTTCAAGGTTTTATTGTTAGGTTTTGGGATGACAGTACTTTGGGCTCCTGTGCCCAGGAGCCCCAAGAAAGCTCTTCCACATCCCTGGGCGATTTCACCCACACATGTGCGTATGGGCTCAGGTTCCTTGCTGGGGGCTGGACTAGAAGACCCTGGCCACCCTGTCAACCCTTATCTTGATCAACTAGCTGAGCCTCTGCTTCAAATGGCCCCAGGTGGGACTTCCCATCATTAACTTCCTCCTGACTGAGGTGAATAGAATGGACTTGTTTAGGCCTCTTTAACATGGGGGGACCAGCAGGAATTTCCATTGGTCCACCCAACCTCTTGTAGTGCTGCATTAGAATGTTTCTCTAAACTCCATTAATGTCTGCTATATTCATCCCATTTCATAGTAACCATTTAAAAATATCCATCCTTCTGGAATAAATTCTTTCCCCATTGCCTCCTCCCATTCTCCTATGAATTACCCTTATGTTTCTTGCCTCTGTAAGACCTCTGCATGAAAGCTGTGCCAACAGATCTGACAAAGCTTCTCTGATTGTTGCTTTGTTTCACAGTAGCAAGGTTGAATGGGGTGCTCATGTAGAAGAGGCTCCCTTGATTACCATGTATACCATGATGTGTGTAAGGGGCATGCTAATTGGGTGAATATCCTGATCACCATAAAGCCAGTCCAGCATGACTTGCATAATCAGCACATCAGCTGCTTCCTCTGGAGTGTTCCATTGGGTATTTAAAGGGGGAGGGGGCAGTCTCCCTTCTCAGGGTAAAAAAATCTCACTGCAACTTCTATCCAGTCCACCAGGCTGGCTGTCCACTCCGGGTTAACCAGCTGTGTAACTAGATCTTGTATCATCATTTGTGACTGTTCCATAGTGAGTTGTGGGTCTTGCATCAACCCAAACATACTCTTCCATGCTGCAGCATTCAAAATTAAAGACACTGCCCCTAAATTAGTTGTTCTCACAATCTGTTTTAGTAATGGTTCCTCAGGAAGTTGACAATACCAATCTACAAATTGAAGCATCTCCTTTTTACTCCCTGGTTTCAATGGGTTTTTTGTTTTGTTTTGTTTTTTACCCATTCTCCTCTTGTCTTAGGCTGGGTTCTCTAAAAAAAAAAACAGTGAAGTGTGTATGTGTCATGGATTGAGTTATATCCCCTTAAAAATGTATGTATCAAGTTGACTGGGCCGTGATTCCCAATATTCTGTGATTTTCCTGTATGTCGTAAATCCTGCCTCTATGATGTCAATGAAGGAAGATGGGTGGCAGTTGTGTTAGTGAGGTAGGACTCAACCTACAAGACTGGATTGTGTCTTGAGGCTATCTCTTGGGATATAAAAGAAAGAAGCCAGTAGAGAGACAGGGGGACCTCATACTGCCAAGAAAGCAGTGCCAGGAGCAGAGCATATCCTTTGGACCCAGGGTTCCTGTGCAAAAAACCCCTAGCCTGGGGGAAGATTGATGAGAAGCCCAACAGAGAGAGAAAGCCTTCTGGAGCTGACACCCTGAATTTGGACTTTTAGCCTACTAGACTGTGAAAGAATAAATTTCTCTTTGTTAAAGCCATCCACTTGTGGTATTTTTCTGTTATAGCAGCACTAGATGACTAACACAATAGAGAGAGAGAGCTTTATATCGGAAATAGCTCAGGAAGTTGTAGAAGCTGGAAAGTCCTAAATTTGTATGGGTGAGGCTGGAGGTTTCTCCTGACTTCCATAGCTGCAGGGGCAGATGAATCCAAGATCGGCAGGTAAGATGATAGGCTGCTGGCTCACAGGCTGTGGAGGCTGATGAATCCTAAGACCAGCAAGTAAGATGGCAGACCACTGGCTCACAGGCTACAGAGGCTGATGAATCCTAAGACTGACAACTAAGCTTCTAGCTCAAGTCCCAAGAACTGGAGATCTGATGAGAAACCAGCTGCAGGATCCAGAGGGAACAAAAGCCATCAAGATTTGCCAGAAAGTCCATATATATTGGATATATAGGCCACACTCCCAAGGAAACGCCCTTTCAACTGATTGGCTGCTCATAGCAGATTTCATCATGGAGGTGATTTACATTTATCAGATCTCATTATGGAGGTGATTACATCATTACAAAGCTGCCAAACTACATCATAACTACCAAAGCACTGAGAATCACAGCCCAGATGAGTTGACACACAACCTTAACCATCATACCTCCCCGACTACCTTCTTGGTCACCAGCAATCATAGCATGCTTCCTGTTGTTCCAACATGATTTTTCCTTTCCAGGCCCTGAGACTAATGGTTGCAGCTCCAACCAAACAGGATTTAGGCTTGGTTCAGTGCTACAATTCACCCCTACATTCTTTTTCCCTGCCCTTGCAGTTATTACTGATAACAGCAACCAAGGAATTGTATGTCTTGCCCCTTATTACTCTGTACATCCATATGCATCCAACTAGCCAATTCCTCAGGAGTTAAGATCCGTCACTCCTAATTCCCATGAATAGATTTTGCCTTGGATAACTGAATGCAACATAACAGCTGCTTCAATCCATGGGTGTTTTTTATCCCAGCCAGAAACTAAAGGTTTCTCATTCTCCTGTTTATTCCCTTTTTCCAAAACCACATATTCCAGTGAGTCTGGCCCCTTGCAGTGAATCCTACCCCTAACACCAAATAAATGAATAAATGTTTTCTAAGAATCAGCACAAAGCTGGTTCCTATAAGGCAGAAGATAAAAATGTCCCAAATGTCCACCTTTTCCAAACTGCTGTACCACTCCATCATCTCTAACATCAAATAATACTCCCTCTCTCGTCAGTATTCTCCTCCTGTCTTTGGGTTTGGTGATTCACCACAATGTCTCACAGAACTCACATACAATACTTATAGTTAAGTGGTTTATTAGGGAAGTAACAGGGTACAACTCGGGATCGGGATCAGCATGGAAGTAACAGGAATAACTCAGGACACATTTCTCCAATCAGGATAGCTTCTTCTTGCCCTCTGTCACCGGGGCCTGCTGGGGTCTTGCTGCCTCCGAGCCCTGATGGTGGCCTTTTCAAGGAAGAGGCTACTCAAGCTAAAGCTCAATGTTCAAAATGGTAAGAGTGTAACTCTTAGCTCTATGGGTCAGCAAGCCCCACCAAAGCCATCTCATGCTGGTCTCCTTGTTCCTACTGTCTCATGCCACTATTGCCCTTGCTACTGCTGCAACACCATCTTTCACTGTCGTTCATGTTACAGCTCCTCTCTCTCTCTCCATGTCTCCCTTAAAGCCTAGTGAAATGGCAAAACAGACCAGTCCCTTTATTAGGGTTCCATACACCTTAATTGCATGGTCTTACCCCCACAAAGGTGCCATACATCTTATTTACATTATTAGCAAGCTATCCAATCCCCTTGGTGAGCCACAAGCACTTCATCTACATAGTCCCTACCAGTCATTGGTGGGAGCTACAAAGACTATGGCTAGAAGGGTCAGCTTAAGTAATGCACTGCACTGTGGCATAAATGAATGAAATGGTTGAACTTAATGTTGAATTTAATTTTAAAGCCTGAAAGGCCTTTGATGTCGTTGTTTGGTGCCATCCAGTTGGTTCCCACTCATGGTGACCCTATGTACAACAGAAGAAAATATTGCCTTGTCCTGCACCATTCTCACAATTGTTTTCTTGATCTTATTGTTGCAGCCACCGTGTCAATCCATCTCATTAAGGGTCTTCCTCTCTTTCAAAGCCCTCTCTACTTTACCAGGTATGATGTCCTTCTCCAGGGACTGGTCCCTCTTGATAACATGTCCAAATTATGTGAGACAAAGTCTTGCTATCCTTGCCTCTAAGGAGCATTCTGGCTGTACTTCTTCCAGACAGATTTGTTTGTTCTTTTGGCAGTCCATGATATATTCAATATTCTTTGACAACACCATAATTCAAAGGTGTCAATTCTTCCTCAGTCTTCCTTATTCATTGTCCAGCTTTCACATACATATGAGGCAATTGAAAACACCCTGGCTGGGTTGCAGGGGACATGTAGGTCAACTGGCACAACAAAGAGTATTAAGAAAAAGTTCTGCATGCCGCTTTGGTGAGTGGCACCTGAGGTCTTCAAAGCTAGCAAGTGGCCCTCTAAGATGCATCAACTGGTCTCAACTCACCTGGAGCAAAGGAGATTGAAGAACACCGAAGACACAGGAAAATATGAGCCTAAGAGAAAGAAAGGGCCACATAAATCAGAGACTCCATCAGCCTGAGACCGGAAGAACTAGATGGTGCCTGGCTACCATCAATGACTCCCCCAACATGGAACACAACAGAGAATTCCTGATGGAGCAGGAGAAAAGTGGGATGCAGACCTCAAATTCTAGTAAAAAGATCAGACTTAGTGGTCTGACTGAGGCTGGAGGGACCCCAGAGGTCATGGCCCCCAGACTCTCTGTTAGCCCAAAACTGAAACCATTCTCGAAGCCAACTCTTCAGAAAAAGATTAGACTGGACTGTAAGACTTAAATGACACTGGTGAGGAGTGTGCATCTTAGCTCAAGTAGACACATGAGATTGTGGGCAGCTCCTGTTTAGAGGTGAAATAAGAAGGCAGAGGGGCATAGGAGCTGATTGAATGGACTCGGGAAATATAGGATGAAAAGGAGTGAGCTATCACATTGTAGGCAGAGCAACTAGGGTCCCATAACAACGTGTGTATAAGTTTTTGTATGAGAAACTGACTTGAATTGTAAACTTTCACTTAAAGCACAATGAAATAAAAAAAATAGAAAACACCAAGACTTGGGTCAGGTGCACCTTTATCCTCAAAGTGACATCTTTGTGTTTTTAACACTTTAAAGAGGTCCTTTGCAGCAGATTTTTCCAATCCCATGTGTCATTTGATTTCTTGACTGCTGCTTCCATGAGCACTGATTGTGGATCCAAGCAAAACAAAACCCTTGACAGCTTCGTTTTTTTTTTTTTTTTTTTTTTCTTTTTCCTGTTTATCATGATGCTGCTTATTGGCCCAGTTGTGAGGATTTTTGTTTTCTTTATGTTGAGGTGTAATCCGTACTGAAGGCTGTAGTCCTTGATCTTCATCAGTAAGTGCTTCAGGTCATCTTCACGTTCAGCAAGCAAAGTTGTGCCATCTGCATAACGCAGGTAATTAGTGAGTCTTCCTTCAATCGTGATGCCCCACTCTTCTTCATATACTCCAGCTTCTCAGATTATATGTTCAGCATACAGATTGAATAAATATGGTGAAAGGATACAACCCTGACACACACCTTAGGGAGCAATTAAACCACAAGCTTCACACTCTGCTTCTGGAAACCTCAGGCAACAGGGTGGAGTTTTAGGAACACTGCACCCATGAAGAATTTTCAGCTAAATTCTGAATACATAGATTTTATGACTATGGAATGTTTTATATATTGGGATCTCAGTAAATTGTGCAACAAGTTCCACTGCTAAAAAAAAAAGTTGGGAAACCACTATTCCAGACCAGCCCCTCATTTTACCAAGTTGAAAGCTAGGGGCCCAGAGAAGCTAGGGCTTCTCAACACCTCATAGGGAGTCAGTCCTGGGTCTCTTGAGTACCCAGCTGGCCCTGGTCACAGCCTGGCCACGGCTCTATAATTCACAAACACAATCTAGGAACAAGACAATGTGGCATACAGTTATGAGCACAGCTCCAGGGCCAGACTGGGTAGCTTTTCATCCCACCTCTACCTCTGGTCAGCTATGTGGCCTTGGAAAAGCCACTAAATCTCTCTAAGTCTCAGTTTCCCTTGAATATCTATAAAATGGGTAGTGTAATTGTGCCTACCTTATAAGGTTGTGATGCAGATTAAAAGAGTTAACATGTGAAAAATGTTTGAAACAGTGCCTGGCACATAGTAAGTGTTGTACATGAGATGACCAACTTGTCCCAATTTGCCCAGGAATTTCCTGGCTTTGGCACTGAAAGTCTCACATCCTAAGAAACTGCCCCCCACTCCTGCCATCCCAGTCTAGGCAAAGCAAAACATTTTTCATCCCAGCTATAAGTGCGTGTTGGTTGGTTGGTTGGTTGGTTGGTTGGTTGGTTGGTTGGTTGGTTGGTTGGTTGGTTGGTTGGTTTAAACTGCCTACCTCAGCATCTAATTTGACATTTCATTACAAAGCACTTTCGATTCCTTAGTATTTTCATGTACTAAGCATGAGGAAAGGGTTTACTGACACATTAGTAACACAGAAAGCATGAGGAAAGGGTTTACTGACACATTAGTAACACAGAAAGGATAGCATGAGACATGTTTAACTTGCTAACAATGAAATAAATGAAGCTGTCTTAGTCATCTAGTGCTGCTATAACAGAAATACCTCAGGTAGATGGCTTTAACAAAGAAGCTTATTCTCTCACAGTCCAGTAGGCTACAAGTCCAAATTCAGGGCGCCAGCTCCAGGGAAAAGCTTTCTCCCTCTGTCGGCTCTGGACGAAGATCCTTGTCATCAGTCTTCCCTTGGTCTGGGAGTGCAGGAACCTCAGGTCCAAAGGACGTGCTCTGCTCCTGGTGCTGGTTTCTTAGTGTTATGAGGTCCCCATGTCTCTCTGCTCACTTGTCTCTTTTATGTCTCAAAAGAGATTGGCTTAAGATGCTACCTAATCTTGCAGACCTCATCAATATAACCGCCACTAATCCATCTTATTACGTCATAGTGATAGAATTTACAACACATAGGGAAATCACATGAGATGATAAAATGATAGACAATCGTAAAATCATACAAGGGCATCATGACCTAGCCAAGTTGACAGATATTTTGGGGGGAATACAATTCAATCCATGACAGAAGCTGTTAGTTATTTTCTATGAACTTATGAAAGGAGACCCAGGGCACTAGTACTTGGAAACATTTTTATGATAGCTGGCTTGTTGCTCTACTGGATTATTCCCAAAAAGAGAACACTGTTTCCTTTTTTCAAAATTTTTCCATTTCAAACAGTTCCCCACTTCAGACTGAATTTTGCCAGTAACATAAACCTTAGAGCTGGAAAGAAGTTCAAAAAATATTTAGCCCGACCATCCCATTTTCCAGAGAGGAAAAACTGAGGCCCACAGAAGTTCATTCACTTTCCTGAGGTTACACACAAGTAAAAGATGACCCTAGGACTCAGACTCAGGGTTCCAAGCCCCAGGCCAGATTCTTTCAGGGCTTCTGAATGAGTTCTACATCCAGCGCAGGTTTCATGGAAAAGTGGGAGGTGAAGGAGGAATAGGGAAACTGTGTCACTGGGCACTCCTAGACCCCCATCTTCTATTACAGAAACTACATTCTTACCATTTTGAACATTGAGCTTCAGCTTAAACAGCCTCTGCAAAAAATTCGTCTACTGAAAAGAAAGTTCTGAAAGTCGCTCGATCGTATCATAATAAATCATAATATCATATTATATCACTCAATTATATCCTAGGAGATAGATTTTCTTCCCTGAAAAATGTGCTCCCATGGAGAAATCTTAACTATTTTTGGAACCACATTTTTCCCCTCCTTAATAGATTTTTACATGTTCGGAAAAACGGAGGTGTGGGCCCTTTAAAAGCCAGCCCTTAAAATGAAAGGCTCATTCAGTCACAGGAATGAGCTGGGTGAGTCAAGGCGCCGTGGGTAACAACTGGCCCAGATGGGTAACCTCATGCTCCTCACTTAGAAAAATGCTGCTGTTCAGGACCACTTGGATAGAAGCTCAGAGTGAGGGCCTAGGAGAACAGGGAGGGAGCAGAACAGAGACGAACAATGGGCCAGTGGGACTGTCTAGGGCCCAGATCTGGGGTGTCAGAGGTGGCAGCTGCTGGCATGTTATGCTTCTCCCCTCCCTTCAATATGATTTTAGTTTGTGCTGAAACAGACAAGGTCGAAAGCCAGGAAAACACCCTGGGATGACCCCCAAAGTGGGAAAATGACAAAAGCAGAGTGTGCAGACTTTGACCATGGGATTCTGGGCTCTTAATTCTAGTGGGTCTAGGCTTAAAGGAAAGGCAAGGGGGAACGAGCTGATGCTCCAGGGCAGAGGAGCGAAAGACTCACCTTATACTCAGCAGACTTAGGTTTGAATTCCGACTCAGCCACTTGCCATCTGTGCGACCTCAGGGCAGTTACCTCACTTCTGAGTGTCCTTTCCTGGTGGGTAAACATAAATTGTGGAGTCCCTGGGTGATGCAAATGCTAACCAAGAGGTTGGAGGCTAAAGTTCACCCAGCAGCACCTTGGAAGAAAGGCCTGGTGATCTACTTCCAAAAAATCAGTCACAGAAAACCCTATGGAACACAGTTCTACTCTGACACGCCTGGGCTCGCCATGAGTCAGAATCGACTTGAAAACAACTGGTTTAAATTTAGATAGTAATAGACCTACTTCATATGGCTAGTGAAGGACTAGAAAAAAGAAGGGTTGTGCTCCATACTGTGCTTCTATTCCAAGGAAATAGTTGCAGCTACTGCTTAGTAAACACCTACTAGTTGTCCACTGTGGACAGCAGAGCCTGAGCATCTCATCATTGGGCTGCACAGTCTCTGCCCATCCAGGATGTAACTGATGCTGGGGGAGTTCAGAGTAGGGCTGTAGCCATTATAATTTAGAACCAAGATAGATTTGGGTCAGAGGACACCCTGGGAGTCTAGGAGTTCACCAGTCATTGCCACAGGTGATTGTGTTTAGCCAGCCCCCAGCACACAGTAGGCACTCAAGAAGTAATTGATGAGTGACTCAATGATGGAAAAAATTAATGAAAAACTGAATGTTGATGATTGTCTCCTTCTGGATGGAAGGAGGTAAGAGCTCAGAAATTCACAAACATAATATTGAGTGAAATAAGCCAGATACAAGAGAATGTTCTTTGTGATGACATTTGTATAAAATTCTAGAACAAGCAAGCTAAATCTATGGTGATAGTAGTCAGAATCGTGGTCACCTGGCTGCTGGAGGTGAGGACATGGGGGAGCCTCCTGGGGGGCTGGACACGTCCTAGATCTTAATCTGAGCGGTGGTTACCTAGATATATGCATATGTAAAATGTCTCCACACTGTATACTTCAGATCTTAAGTATACCTTGTCTTAGAGACAAGGTATAGAGAAACAAAACCAGTAAAGCGTATAAATATATACCAAAAAACTCCTTGCCATCGAATCAATTCCAACTCATAGCAACCCTGAAGGACAAAGTAGAACTGCCACACAGGGTTTCCAAAGAGCGACTGGTGGATTCAAACTGCCAACATTTTGGTTAGCAGCCATAGCTCTTAACCACTATGCCACCAGGGTTTCCATAAATATATATACAGAAAGATTTATATCAAGGAAACAGCTCACACAATTGCAGGGATTGGAATGTCCCAAGTCCATGGATCAGGATAGAGGCCTTTCCCAATTCACGGAGCCACAGAAGCTGGTGAACTCAAGATCCTTGGGTCAGAGAGCAGGGCTCCTCCTCACAGGCTGTGAAGGTCAAGGAATCCCAAGGTTGGCAGGCAAGACCACAAGGTTTCTCCCGATTCATGCAGCTGCGGGAGCTGGCAAACCCAAGATCAGCAGGTCGGGTAGCAGGACTCTTGCTCAGAGGCTGTGAAGATCCACTAACTCCAAGATGGACAGGTAAACTACTAGCTCAAGTCCCAAGAACCAGACAAGAGGCAGCTTCTGGATCCAGAACAAGCCAAAAACCTTGTAAAGGTGAGCAGGAAGGAAATAGGTGGAGAAAGGCAGAGAGATGAAGGCTGAGGGGGCGGTGAGCCACCACAGGCCCCTCCCATACCGGTATTACTCAGCAGATTCCATCATGGGGGTGATCACATGTCAGATTTCAACAGGGAAGTGATCACAACACAATACAACTGCCAGAACATTGAGAATCATGGCCCTTGATACGCACTCTTAACCATCACAACATCAATTTTAAAAAGGCATTTTAAAAAACAACCACTCAGAGATTAGCGAAATTAATGGACCAAACCCCAGAAATAAAGTATCCAAGAGCGAAAGCAAGAGAGAGAGAGAAAGAAGGTTTGACTGGCTAAGTTGCCAGAGAGATGGCACTTGGTCCTGGAAGTGGGGATCAAAATGAGGAAAGGTGTCAATGCTGGCAAATGCATCCAGGTTAGTCTGTGGAAGAGTTTGATGGGGTTCTGGATCAATCTGCGTAGGGTTAGGAATTGAGTCAGGACCTAAGCTCTGAACCTACTGTGTGACCTCAAGCAAGTTATCCAACATCCTGAGTGCAGCAATAATAGCCAGATGTTTATGAGATAATTTACTTTATAATTGTATGTGTGTGTGTTGTTGCCATTAGGTTCTGTGGAGTTTATTTCAACTCACGGTGACCCCATGTGACAGAGTAGAACTGCCCCATAGGGTTTTGTAGGCTGTAATCTTTATTTTTTTTAATCTTTATGGAAGCAGATCACCAGATCTTTCTCCCATGGAGCCATTGGATGAGTTCGAACTACCAACCTTTCAATCAGCGGCCAAGTGCTCAACCATTGTACCATCAGGGTGCTCTCTTCTCATACATGCTGTCTCTCTCTCTGTCCTCCTCTCTCTACATATATAGTCTTCATTTTGAAATAATTTCAAAAGTATCAAAATAGTACAAAAACTCCCATACACCCTCACTCAGGTCCACCAATTTTTAGCAGTTTGCCATGTTTGCCATATCATTCTCTTTCTCCCTCTTTCTGTATTTATAATATTTTCTAAGTTGTTTGAGTCAGTTGCACACATAACGTCCTTTTGCCCCAAGTACGTCAGTGAATATTTTCCAAGAACAAGGACCTTCCTTACCTTACCACATGTGATGATCAAAATCAGGAAATTAACTTTGACACAAAATTACTGATTAATCCATAGACTGTATTCAAATTCCACCAGTTGTCCCTATTATGTGCTTTATACCTATTTGGTTTCTGCTCCAGGATCACGTGTTACCTTGAGTTTTAAAACCTTTTTGTCTATTTTACAATTATGTATTTTAAATATGTGTTATATTTAAAACAATTAAAATTTTTGGGTAATACATATAAACAACACATTCACAGGGTTCAAAAATCCAAGGTCCCAAAGGATACTCAGCAAAAAGTCTCTCTCCCATGCCTGTCCCCAGCCACCCAAGTCCTGTTCCTGGAGACTACCATTGTTACGTGGTTACCACTGAGGAACAATGGTCATCATTTGTTGAGTCATTGCTAGGTACCGAGATAAGCACCTTCAATGCATTACCTCTTTCATCCTTCTGGCTCTACAAAGGCTATTCCTTGTCCATCCAATATCTGTTCCCTCATTCTTCCTTATACCTGAACCCATACAGAATAAATTCTGCTTTTCTCAGCCTCCCTTCCAGCTAGTATAGCCACTTGATAAAATTCTGGTCAATGAAACACAAGTGGTTGGGTGACAGTTGGGGAAACCCTCTTCTAAGGGCTGGTTCATGCCCTTTGCTCCCTTATCCCCTCTTCCTCCATCCTGCTCTCTGAATACAGATGTGGTGTCTGAAGCTCTGGCTGGCATCTTGGACCATGAGAACTAGAGCCACACCCTAAGAATGGAAGAGCTGAGGGCTAGATCCCTAACAACTCCCCCAGCCCTGGAGTGCTCACCTGTGGACTTTTTTTACATGAGAGAGAAAGAAACGCTTTCTTGGGTAACCAAAACCAACCAAACCCAGTGCCGTCGAGTCGATTCTGACTCATAGTGACCCTATATTCTTGGGTAAGTCACTATTATTTTGGCATTTTCTGTCACGTGCATTTGAACCTAATCCTTGCTGCTTTGAGATTAGTATTATTACTGTTCAGATGAGGACACTGAGTCACAGGTTAAGTTCTAGCAAAAGGTCACATGGCTAAAAAATAGGGGGGAGTCTGGATGAGAGCCCATACATTCCTTCCCTGGAGGCTCCTGGGCACAGATCCTTGTTTTCTCATGCTTTGTTCCTAGGGTCCCCAGAAAGCACAGCCCACAGTCACAGGACTAAGGGAGTCATAAGATGACCCTTATAACTGAGCCCCCACCCACATGATGTCATCTACCCTTCCCAGAGACCCTGGGAGGTAGAGTCACATCTCTATTTTATAGCTGAGAGAGCTGAGACTGTGGGTGCTGAATTCACTTGCATGACATCACAAAGCTAGGAAATGGCAGATCTGGTGTGTGAATCGGGGTCCTGCCAAAAAAGCCCACGTTCTTAACACCTCAGCCATATTGCTGCCTCAGAAGCCATGTAGCCCAATCTCCCACCAGATTGAGAGCTCCTTAGTCCCTGCCAAGTGACTAGCCAGCCTCCACTTGTACCTCTCCAGCAACAGGGAACTCATTACCTTCCAGGCCTGCAAAGGGTTCTAATCCCTATCTTTGCTTTCCTCCTATCTGACCTCAGCCATCCTTTGACTGCCCACACCCCCACAGGAAGACTTTTCTCCAGAGTGGCCTTTGTCCTCAAGCTCAGTGGGGAAGGGGGAATCCTTTTATAATAGGCCTTCTCTCTCTCACCATCCCCTGTCTTTTTGCAGACGAGGCAAGACTGTCGTGGAGGATGATTTGGTAACAGCTCAACAGATATAAAATGCACATGCCCTGTGACCCAGCCATCTCTCATCCTGCACATGTGCCCAAAGATAAATGGGAGTTTGTGAGAGTGAAACCTTGGAAACAACCTAAGTGTCTTGTTGATAGGGAACTGGTTAAAACATGAGAGTGAAGCCCTCCCATGGAGGAAGCCACCGCTGTTTAAAAGGTTGTGATTCAGTTGTCTACACAAGAGAAAAGAAAACATGTTTCCACACAAAGACTTGCACATGGATATTTATAGCTGCATTGTTCATAATAGACCAAAGTTGGAAACAATCCAAATGTCCATCAACTGGTAAGTGAATAAACAAAACATGGTATATCCATACAATAAAATACTGAACCAAAAAAGGAAACTAGTTATCGTTGAGTTGATACTGACTCATGGCGCCTCCATATGTGTCAGAGTAGAACTGTGCTCCACAGGGTTTTCAATACTGATTTTTTGGAAGTATATAGCCAGGGCTTTCTCCCTAAGCACCTCTGCGTGGACTTGAACCTCCAACCTTTTGGTGAGCAGCCTAGTGCATTAACCATTTGCATCATCCAGGGATTCCAATACAACACTAAACCCCCAAAAAACTCATTGCCGTCGAGTCGATTCTGACTCATTGAGACCCTATAGGACAGAGTAGAGCTGCCCCATAGGGTTTCCAAGGAGCATCTGGTGGATTCAAACTGCCAACCCTTTGGTTAGCAGCCAAACTCTTAACCACTACGCCACCAGGGTTTCCAAGAGAATACCAGTCAGCAATAAAAAGGGACAAACTATTGATACATGTTTTTTTATATAACACGGATGAAACTCAAAATAGTTATGCCAATGGAAAAAGTCAGATGAAAAGACCACATATTGTGTAATTCAATTTATATGAAATGTCCAAAAACAGAAAATCTATAGAGACAGGAAGTCTATCAATGGTTGCCTGGGGCTGGGGTGGGAGGAGAGGGATTGACTCGTAAATGAGTGTGAAGGCACTTGTAGGGGTGGTGGATTGTGGGGATGGTTGCACAAGTCTATAAATCTACCAAAAGTCATTGAACTATACATTCACAATAAGTGAATTTTATAGTGTGATGAACAGAGAAAATATTAAAGCTGTCAAGGATTTCATTTTATCTGGATCCACAATCAACACCCACGGAAGCAGTAGTCAAGAATCAAACAACCATTGCATTGGACAAGTCTGCTGCAAAAGACTTTTTTAAAATGTTGAAAAGTAAAGATGTCACTTTGAGGACTAAGGTGTGCCTGACCCAAGCTGTGATGTTTCAGTTGTCTCATATGCATGTGAAAGCTG
The DNA here is from genome assembly GCF_030014295.1 of Loxodonta africana. Lineage (NCBI taxonomy): Eukaryota > Metazoa > Chordata > Mammalia > Proboscidea > Elephantidae > Loxodonta > Loxodonta africana. The sequence continues at coordinate 25,069,547 of NC_087360.1, read as the reverse complement.
GACAATGAATAAGGAAGACAAAAGAAGAATTGATGTCTTTGAATTATGGTGTTGGCAAAGAATACTGAATATACCACGGACAGCCAGAAGAACGAACAAATCTGACCTGGAAGAAGTGCAGCCAATGCTCCTAGGAAGCGAGGATGGCGAGACTTCGTCTTATATACATTGAACATGTTGTCAGGAGGGATCAGTCCCTGGAGAAGGACATCATGCTTGGTAAGGTAAAAAGGTAATGGGTCATCGAAAAGAGGAAGACCTTCAACGAGATGGATTGACACAGTGGCCGAAACAATGGGCTCAAGCATAACAACGATTGTGAGGACCGCCCAGGACCGGGCAGTGTTTCGTTCTGTTGCGCATAGGGTTGCTTTGAGTTGGAACCAACTCGGTGGTACCTAACAACAACAACAAAGTATACACCAACAAAAAAAAAATTTTTTTTAAAGATGAGGTTGATATATGGAAAAAGTAAGATGCCAGACAAAATAGATGGTAATTCTCACTTATTATAAAAACAAAAACAAAACAACCCTCCTGTAACAATGCTAATACAAATATAAATAAATTCAAAGAAGTACCACCCCACAATTTTGACAATAGATACTTCCGGAGAGAGGGTAAGAGTGAGTGGCTGAGAAGGGGGACTTTCATTCTATAACGAAAGTAAATTCCTTCGGTAACTTTTTAGTTTAAAAAAAAAAAAAGAAAGAAAAAAGAGAAGAAACCATGCAGAAGAGAGACAACAGAAGCTACAGTTCCAAGCCCCAGCACCCTCTGTTATCATTATTGGACCCAGGCATGTATAGAATTGGCATTTTTAAGCAGTATGTTAGGAAGGACTTAAGGAATTATCTAGTCCGGTTCCTTTGTTCTGTCGGAGGAGAAACTGAGGCTCAGGGAGGGGCTGGGACTGCCCAATGCCAGAGATCACTGGGCCTGGGCCTGGGCCTGGGCCTGGGCCTGGGCCTGGGCCTGGGCTGAAGTCCAGGCTTCGGACGCAGCTCCCAGCTCTGCCCCGGCATTGCACTCGCACAGATTTGTTTTGTGTCTCCAGGAAAGAGGAGTTTATAAATTTGGCCACATTTTGGAACAACAGAGCCATAAATGGACAAGCCCGAGGGAGACTGGAAGCTACCTTTGGGGCCTTGGGTGGGGAGGGGAAAAAGAACTGGGTGGGCAGGCCCAGCCACAGCCCAGGTTCTTATATCCAGGGGAAGTAAAATTGGGAAAGAAGTTAGTCCGGAGGGAGGCTGCAGATAAAGTGGGGAAATGTGCTGGAACCAGACAGACCTGGTTCAAATGCCCCCTCGGCCACTGTCTGGCTGAATGACCTTGGGCAAATGACTTCACCTCCCTGAGTGTCAATGTGCTCCTCAGTAAAAAGGGGATAATTTAAAACCTTCCTTGCAGTATCGTCGAAAGAGCTCAAAGCAGCAATGCTTTTAGAACAGTGGGGTTACCAAACCTAGTAAAAGGCAAGAACACATGGGAAGCGTAGGTGACCAGGCCCCAACTCTGACTCTTCCAGGATGGGGCCCAGACAACAGTGTTTTCTGGAAGCATCCTGGGTGGTCTGATGGTAAAGAACTGGAGTTCGGGAGTCAGTGACATCCAGGCACTTAAAACAGGCTATTCAAGATCATTTTTGTTGGACTCTGTTGCCTGTAGATGAGCGTTCAGAGTATTCAACATGGCATTCAAGGCCTCCACATCAACTTCTTGAACTTTTCTGGAGCCTCATCTCCCTCTCAGGCCTTCACATCCATTCCTCCATTCCTTCAGCAAGGTGTCATGCCTTCCCTGTGGCCCCTGAAAAAAGCAGGTCTCTGCTCTTAGTTACCTAGTGCTGCTATAACAGAAATACCACAGATGAGTGGTTTTAACAAGCAGAAATTTATTTTCTTACAGTCTCGGAGGCCAGAAGTCCAAATTCAGGACAGCAGCTCTAGGGGAAAACTTTCTTTCCCTGTCAGCTCAGGGGGAATGTCGTTGTCTCTTTTTAGCTTCACTTCCTGGTTGATCTTCATGTGGCTTGGCATCTCTCTTCCCCCATCTCTGCTTCTTGCTTGCTTAATCTGCTCTTTTATATCTCAAAAGAGATTGATTTAAAACATACCCTACACTAATACCGTGTCGTTAACATAAGAAAGAAAACCATTCCCAAATGGGATTAAAAACCAAACCCTTCGTTGACCCTACAGGACAGGGTAGAATTGCCCCATAGGGTTTCCAAGGAGCGGCTGATGGATTCCAACTGCCAACCTTTTGATTAGCAGCCTGAGCCCTTAACCACTGCACCACCAGGGTTCCCAAATGGGATTATAATCACAGATATGGGGGTCAGGATTTACAACACATTTGTTATCAAAGCGGTAATAAATTAAATTCTACACTCCACAGTTTTCACATCTCCAAACCTTTGCTCAGGTAGTGCCCTCAGGCTTGACAGTCCTTCCAATACTACCTGGCTTCTCTTTTGATGTAAAAGCCATCTCAAATCCCTTCTTCTGTGAAGCTTTCTTGGGTCTTGGCGTGCCCAGACTGAATTACCATTTATTCCGGGCTCTAAAAAAATTTTTTTTTTTTTTTTTTTTTATCCTTGAATAGGAGTCACTGGGTGGCACGATGGCTAAGCTGGCTAAGCGCACAACTACTAGCTGAAAGATTGGTGGGTTGAACTCACTCAGAGACACCTGGAACACAAGCCTGGAAATCTGCTTACAAAAGCCTTGAAAACCCTATGAAGCAGTTCTACTTTGAACACATGGAGTTGCCATGAGTCAGAAACAACTTGACGGCTACCAACCACTGCTACCACCAACCCTTGAATAAATTAATGAGTGGATGAATGAATGAATTCACAAATGATTCCCCTCCTGGACCTGACATACAGTTGGTAGCCAATATTTGTTGAAATGCAATAAATTCTGGATTTTCTGAGCCAAATTTGATCTGAACACAACCACCACTGAAAAACAGTGAGTCAGTCAACAAACAGTTATTAAGGACCTATTATGTGCCGGGAACATGTAAATAGACAAGATAATCCAGACGTGGTAAGTGCTATGGGTGCTATATATACGAGTTTCATAGAGAGTGGTCAGAGACCTGAAGGACAAGACAGAACCCATGTGGAAGGTGTGACCAATTTGGGCTTGAGGAGAGCTCTCTGGCTTCTGGTGGTACATGCAGGTGGGGTGACATGATTCACAGGGGTGTGGAGAGGGGCACTCCTGGTCACATGAAGCAAGGTGCCACAGGGGACCTGCTACTTGGATGCTGCCTCTGGCCTTCCAACCCTTAGAGTCTTTGACTCTCTGAGTCTTATCTATGTTTTCAACACACGCACACACAAATAAAAAAAAAACACAAAACTCCACGGAGCCTCAGAACTTGGCCAAAGCCCACAGGATGGTTTATTTTTTAAAAATATGTTTTTCCACTAAAGCTTCAGTTTTGTGTTTGCAGTATCTGGCGTCCACCCAAGGGGACAAGTTAGCTGGGACGAACAGGCTTCCGTCCCTCTGTCATTGTCCTCTGGGCTGCAGCTCAGGGCTGCTAAGAGGGTCATTTCCTGTGCCCTCAGCAGGGCCAGGAGGGTGAGGTGTGGGGGCCAGGCCTTCCCACGGATGCAGCTGGGGAGGCTACATTTCCAGAGAGGACACTCCTCTAAGAGGTGGGGGTGGGGCCGAGGAAGGCAACCCCCAAGGTCAGGCAAGCAGCTCTGATCCAGCAATTTATTAAGTCAGTTACTTATTAATTCAGTTACACGAAGCAATGCAGTGAGGCACCCAGGCTAGTCCACGGGAAAATCTTACTGGGCTGATGCTGGAGAATCACTGTGTGTGGGATGAGGCCCCCAGCCCGACAGAGGGCCTGGGCCACGTGATTTCAAAGCTCACCAAATTCAAGGGAGGTGACTGGGAATGATCCTCTGATGTGAGGCTGGGCTAGGGCTCGAAGACAGAAAAGCCCCTCCTCCACCACAGACCAGGGCAGGGGTCTCTGACCCTGACACAGGGACTCCAGATGCAGGGGTCGCTGAACTCCAAGACCATCTAAGCCACACTCTAACTCTCTTTACTGAGTTTCTAGCATGGTTACAATCCAGTTTCCTGAACTGGTGGTCTGTTCCCAGGGAGGGGAGGTCAAAGGCCAGGGCAGTGACTGATCCGTAACCACCAAATTCCTCAAGCAAACCCAGAAGTCTTGTATCAGGATCTCGCATCTTCCTCTTATACAACCCTCCCTTGCTCATTACCACCAGCCACAGTAAGTTCCTCCTTCCTGCCTCAGGGCCTTTATCCATACTGTTCCCCCTGCCTGAATCAGGAGGCAAAGTGTTCACTAAAGGCACCCTAACCTTTTCCTTCTTAGACCTATATGTGTAATCATTCATGGGATGTCTTCTTTCTCCAAAGTGCAATTGAAGACAGTCTGCCATCTGTAACATGTGGCCTCCAAAATCACCATGGAAAGGGAGCTAGAGTAAAGATGGCACATGGGAGATTTTCATGGGCCAAGCCAAGGAGGGACACACATCCTTTCTACTCATATTCATTGGTTAGAACTCAGTCACATGGCCCCATTTAACTGCAACAGTGGCTGAGAAAAGCGGTCTAGCTGGGTGTTGGGGAGGAGGATTGGATATTGGTGCACACCAGCAGACTTGGCCACAGCAGAGAATGGTGGTTCTCCAACATCAGAAGAAAGGGTGATGGGGGGCTAGGCAGGCAAAAGCCCCCACCATACATGGCACACTCCCTCCACAGATGTGTCTCCTGAGCCTGTGTTGGCTTTCCTGTGAATGTAAACCCAACTAGTGGTCACCCCCTGGAGCAGACACTGCTCATGTCCCCTTGACAATCACCTCCACCCACCACTTAATGTGAACACTTGTGACTCTCTGCTTCCACACTGGGCAAGCCAGAAATGTCAATGGTTAGCAACCCCAGAAGCAGCCCTCAACCAGTAAAGTTGGGGAATTGGTGGATAAATACCACAGCTGCTTTGTTCCTTCGCTAGGATGACTGAGGCGTGTTTCACATTGTCTTTCAGAATTCCCCAGTGAGTTTGAGCTCCGGTTGCCCACCATAGTCACTGGCTTGATAACAATTTCTTTATTAGCTCTTTTCCTTTCCTTATTTCACTTCCCTCCTCCCCTATTGGGATTCCCTGGAGTCACTTCCCAAATACATTATTTGCACTGAAATACTTGTCTCTGTGTCTCCTTTAGGAAGAACCCAAACCAGGGCATCTCCCCAAAGGCAGGGACAATGACCTGTGCTCTTCTCCCCTAAATGTCCAGCTTACGTTTCGTGGGTGCTCAAAAATTCCCTTTGATTATTATTTAGAAACACACAAAACACATGTCAGTTAATTGGTCATCTTGGCCAGGGCTGTTGCAGACTTAGCAGGGAGAGGACCTCACGCACTTGAAAACAAGCCTCAGAAGATTATCTGCTCATCCTGTTCCTTTCCCACACACAGGAAATCCTGGGCAGGCAGAGTTTCCTGACCCGGGGAGGGGGAGCTCGCAGCTCGGGTCAAGACTGTCCTTCTCATGAAAGGAAATGTTTGGGTCATTTGAGGGAATCTTTGTTGCTCTCCTCACTGCCTGCAGAAAGCGAAAGTTCAGAGGTCTCTGTTCTAGTCCTCTATCCACCATTAGTTCGCTGTGTCACTCTGTGCTGTCCCTTCCCCTCCCTGTGCCTCAGTTTCCCATTGTGAAGTGTAGAGAAGGAATGATTATACGAGAGGGTATCTTAGAGTTATTATGTTCTCAGTCTTCTCAGGACTCAGCTCCAGGCCTGCCATGCTATTTTACTCATGAAAACTTTTATGGGTTCTGGAAAGTCAAAGCAGACAAGTATTTTAAGTATTTTGGAAACCTACATTAGCAACTATTAAGAAGTAGTTTGTCCCGTAGGTGGAATTTTCCATGGAAAATATTTTTAAAACATATGCTTTCTTAATAAATTGGCACTCACTAGCAACTTTTCTTCCTTTCTCCAGGCTTGCACCAAGTTCCACACTGCAGCCCAAGTTACCTGGCCAATCTGATCACGTTCCTTACCTGCTTAAACTCAGCTATGGATTCCCTCTGCCCAGTGGGGCCTCCCACAGTGCTTAGTAGATGACTGATATTGGATTTAATTTGATTTTCAAGTTGTGGTCTGGGAAGACACAAGAGCTAAGCTTGTTGGAATTGTGTCTAAAGTAAAAGTAAAAGGGACCTGAGTGAAGGCCAGAAAAGTTTACCTGGAACTAAGGTGCTTGGGCTCCTGTATGGGCATGGAGGCGTAATTTTTAGTTGCTTAGCTGCCCTTTGGGCTTCTATCCAGATTTTATATAAATGAAATAATTGCTTAAGTTACTCCTGTTAAGTGAAATACAATTGTGTACACTGGTTGTATCAGTTAAGATTGCTTTGAGCTGCAAGTTGCAGAATACAGTGACTTAAACCATAAGGAAATTTATTGCTTGCTTGTCTACAATCTGAAGATGAGCAGTCACAGAGTTGGTCCCTCAGGCCAATGACATCATAAAAACTATAGATTCTTCCTACCTTTTCATTATCCTTAGCGGTCATCACCTCATGGTCCCAAGATGGCTGTCGTTTCTGTAGACATCATCCTTGTTCAGGGAGGGCGGTACCAGTGAACTCTTCTCTCCCTTCTGATCCTTTCTTCAGGGAAGTTTCCTGGAAGTACCCCAGCAGAGTTTCCCTTACATCTCATTAGTCAGGAATAGGTCACATGACCATCTGTATTAGTTACCCATTGCTGTGTAGCAAATTACCAAAAACTAGTTGCTCAAAACAACAAAAAAAACCTTTATTGTCTCTCACAGTTTCTGTGGGCCAGTATCCATGAATGGCTTAGTTAGGTGATTTTGGCTTAGGGTCTATCTGGCTCAGGCTGCAGTCAAAATGTTGGCCTATACTGCAGTCATCTGAGCGCTTGACTGGGGCTGGAGCTACTTCCAGTGCGACCCACTCACATCCCTAGCAAGTTGGTGCTGGATGTTGGTGGGAGGACTCAGTTCCTCCTCCTGTGGGCCTTTCCACACAGCTGTTGCGTGTCCTCACAATATGGCTTCCCCCACAGTGAGTAATCCAAGAGAGCAAGGGAGAAACAATGGTTTTTATGACCTAGCCTCAGAAGTTACTCTTTGAAATGAATCACTAAATCCAGCTCACATTCAAGGAGAGGTGAATAAGCCTCCACCTTTTGAAAGGAAGGGTGTCAAAGAATTTTGGACATATATTAAAACCACCAGATCATCCCTGACTACAACAGAATTTGGGAAAGCAAAGCAGAACAGGATTATCATGACTAGCTTAGACTAATTATGATTCATCACCTGGGGCACATTGCCACCACAGACAAAATTAGGGTTCAGTTAGTAAGGAAGAAGAGGGACGGTTGATGGGGAGGCAGCTGAATTAATCTGCCAGAATGATGATGATAAAAATGAAGGAGAGGGAAAAAAAGATGCATCAATATTGGTTCATTAACTGTAACAAATGTATAATACTAAAGTAAGATGTTAGTATGGGATGCAGAGTGTATGGCAACTCTCTGTACTATCTTTGCAGTTTCCCTGTAAATCTAAGAATGTTCTGCAAAATAAAGTTTTGTTTAAAAAAAAAAAATTTGACAGATAAATATATGTCCCAACATTGCATAAGGTACATTTCTACTAAAACAGTATTTGTTGTTTATCTGAAACTCAGTTTTAACTGAGTGTCCGTGTTTTTATTTGCTAAATAAGTCCTCAACAGTCATGGAAGGAGGCTAGTGAGAGGGTGGGACTTCTCGGAAGGGGGAACAAAAGGAGGCCTGGGATTGCCTGGAGAGAAACAGACATTTTAAAGCCCTAGGCAGGTCTCAGAAACCCTGGTGGTGCAGTGGTTAAGTGCTACGGCTGCTAACCAAAGGGCCGGCAGTTCAAATCTGCCAGGCGCTCCTTGGAAACTCTATGGGGCAGTTCTACTCTGTCTTATAGGGTCGCCATGAGTCGGAATCGACTCGATGGCACTGGGTTGGGTTTTGTAGGCAGGTCTTGGGAGAAGGGGTGTAAAGCTGAGGTCTCCTGTGGTCCTATTCACTCTTCTCTGCTCCCACCCTAGCTCCACAGCCTCCACCACCACCACCACCGCTACCACCATCACCTCCACCCTGATTTCAAAACACAGCCAGAGTACCTCTCCTTCCAACACCCTGAAAAAAAAAAACCAACTTAAAAAGCCCAAGTGGGGACGGAGGATTGTTTTTGTTGTTGTTGTTGTTAGCTGCCATTGAGTCAGTCCCCAACTCATGGAGACTCCATGCACAATGGAACAAAATGCTGCCAGTCCTAAACCATCCATGCACAATGGAACAAAATGCTGCCAGTCCTAAACCATCCCTGTGATCAGCTAGGGATCAGACTATTGTAATTCACAGGGTTTTCATCGGAACCCTGATGGCGCAGTGGTTACGCACTCAGCTGCTAACCATGGATCGGCAGTTCAAACCCACTAGCTGCTCCACAGCAGAAAGATGTGGCAGTCTGCTTCCGTAAAGATTACAGCCTCGGAAACCCTATGGGGCAGTTCTACTGTGTCCTACAGGGTCACTATGAGTCGGAATCGACTCACTGGCAGTGAGCTTTAACTTGCAAAGTAGATTGCCAGGCTTTTCTTCCTAGTCCATCTTAGTCTGGAAACTCCGCTGAAACCTGTTCAGCATCATAGTAACACACGAGCCTCCACTGATGGATGAGTTGTGGCTGTGCATGAGGTGCACTGGCCGGGAATCGAACCCTGGTCTACCACATGAGAGTTGAGAATCCTACCATTGAATTGCCACTACCACCCCTCTTCCCCCAGGGACTGAGGGAGTGCTGCAAAATGCTTCTGGGGTATGTGGGAACTCTGAGATTCGCTGTGCGACGTTGGGCAAGGCCCTTCCCTTCTCTGGGCCTCCCTTCCCTCCATTGTTTAAAGACGGGCTGGTCTACATCGCCTCTGATTTTAATGGACGTACATGTTTCCCTCCCAGAAGGAAAAATGAGAGGGAATGAAAAGTAATGGGTGGTTTCTCTCTCGTTCGGTTTCCAAGCCAAATTCAGGCGAAAATGTCCAGCATAACATAGATTTAATATAAATAGTGGCATATTAATACTCACAAATACCCCAAAAGGAGTCCCAGATGGGTTATTTTTATCCCTTAAAGCACATACACACACCCCCACCCCTACCGCCCCCATTCCGTAAGAGTTTCTTCAGTTGGTTTTTACAAGAAGACAGAGCTCCAGTTAAGGGCGCTAATTAAACAGCCTTTGACTGCGGGCAGGAGGGAGGCTGGCAAAGCCTCCTCACTGGGCATGATGTCACCGCAATTGTGCGTTTCTCATGACCCAAGAATGTGAGTATGTTTGCACTGCACGTTGGTCGGAGCCAGTGATGCAAGTGCGGCCTGGTAAACAGGCCCCAGACAGGCAGGCCCTTCTAGGAGCAGAGGCCTGGCCAGAACCCAGCTCGAGCTTAACTCCTTCCTAGCAGAACTGGCTGCTGGGCCTTCAAGGTTTGGCAAAGGGACCTCCACCACCCAGCCCCCCTCCCTCCCAGGCAGGGTCCCTGGTGGAGACAAGCCCTGAAGGTGGAGTCACCAGGGGGTGGGACTTCTCCCACCTACCTACACCTTTTCTTCGCTCTGAGGTCTTGGGTATGTGACTCCCCCACTCTGAGTCTCCATTTCCTCAGCTGTACAATGGGAGAGGAATCAGGTCCTCAATCTTTTACTCTGGGTCTCAGTTTCCTCATCTGTACAATGGGGAAAGGAATCAGGTCCTCAATCCTTTATTCACAAGTCTGAAGACCAAAAACCCTGGACAAGCGAAAGCTCTTCGGTAAATAACCTACCCAGTGCCGTCAAGTCAATTCTGACTCATAGAGACCCTGTAGGACACAGTAGAACTGCCCAATAGAGTTTCCAAGGAGCGCCTGGCGGATTCAAACTGCCGACCTCTTGGGCAGCAGCCGTAGCACTTAACCACTATGCCACCAGGGTTTCGCTTCGGTACATACTGGGTGCTTATTTGGGGGTAAAACCCAGCTTGAATGGACTAAAGCTGTGCAGAGTATTTATTCCATTAGAATCAACACTCACACTTCTAGTTTTGGAAATATTCATATGTTTGATAGGAGAAGAGCCACTGGGACAAGGGTGCTATGTGTAACAGGTTACCTTTCTAAAATTCAAAAAATTCTGAATTCTGAAACCCATCCAGCCCCAGGAGCATTGATCAAGGGGTGAGGGCCTGGGGCTCCAACCTCCAGTTCACTGGGAGAGGGCTACTGAGCAATCGCCTTCTGCTGGAATACCAGCCTCCAGGACAAGGCTCAGCTTTGTCCCTGCCGTGTCTCCAGCAGCTAGCCCAGAGCCTGGCACCCAGAAGGCACCCAATCAATACTTGTTGAATCAATAACTGAAGTTAGCTTGTCCCATAAATGTCATTGGGGTGATTACGGGAAACTGAGGCTCAAGCCTCTGAGCTGGCCTGCCCTGGATTCTTTCCCACAGAGGGAGTTCTAACTTTCCCCAAAAAAGGTAGCCACTCACATTTCTCTCCCAGCCTCTCACAAACAGTGTGGTGATCCCTCTCTGACATTCCAGGACAGCCTTCTCACCGGCTGGCTGGTTTAGGGCACCAAGTTTTCTTTGGCAGAAGGATCAGCTGATAAAAAAAAGGGGGGACCCATACAGAAAGCTAGCGGTAGAGAAGGGTGGTCATAGGGTGGAGTGAGGTCTGAGGGCGTATGGAAAGGATGAAATAAATCTTCCAGTCAACCTGAGCCTGAGGACCAGCCCCCAGACCCTTCCAAGGACTGCAAATGTGTCAGCCAGGCCCTGCCTTAATCCTAGGGCTGCCCCAAGCCCAGACTCTGCCTCTTGCTGGACAGGGAAGGCAGGCAAGTCACTTTCCCTTCCTGAGCCTCAGTTATCTTATCTCTAAAATGGCCTTAAGTGTACGGATGAATGTGCCTGGCACATAGTAGTGATAAATGTCAAATATTATTACTCTTGGCCTGAATAACCCTCCTAATCTGGTATTCTGTCTTAGGGGCTTAGTACAGTAATAATCCCATTGTGTGAGCACCCACTATGTGTCAGGCATTGGGCTAAGTACTTCACAAGCATTGTCTCATTTCATCCACCCCACATGTCTCAAGTGGATACTAGCACTGTCCCCATTTTTTAGAGGAGGAGACTGAGGCTCAGAGAACTAAAGTGACTCCCCCAAGGCAAAACAGCTGATGAGTGGCTAATGAGAGGCAGAGCTGGGATCTGTCAGAGTCGAAGCACCTCATACCATGGCTTCAGAAAGATCTAGTTGTCAATTCCATGCTCAGCTTCTTGAACCAAGAAATTCCAGGTCCAACAGGGCCCCTAATGTGGTATATCACCTTGGGCAGTAGTAGGGCCTCAGTATCCCCGTCCAAACCATGGGAAGGATACTTACTCCCTGTTCTTCTTCCCCCACAGGGCTGGGGTGAGGGCACTGGTGACCTTGAAGGGATTCTGAGCAGGGCAGGCACCCTGAAAGGCTTTGTGGGGGGAGGGGATAAGAGGAAGAATTAACTCTTTCCTGGCCACCCTGGCAAGTGTCAGACCAGCTCTGGTCAAAAGGGGCTTGGGTAGGGAAGGTAAACAAAAGGCAGCTGCCTCAAGACAAGGAAGGCCCTGGGTTAAGAGTTCTGCATGGAAGCCAAGAACTGAGGGGCAAGTGGTCCCTGCCCTCCCGAGGACTTGACCCTTAGCACAATCCTTCCCTCCATTAGGAGTTGGGCAGTATTTCCTAGTGATTAAGATCTTGGCCTCCAGAGTCTGAGAGATCAGTGTTCATGTTTTGGCTCATCCTTGGGCAAAGAACTTCCCCTGAGTGTCAGGCTTTTAAACTGTGAAATGGGGGTGATAATAATAATAGCCTCATTAGAACTGTAGCAAGGACAAGTGTTGGCCCATGGTTATTGGTCGAATGATCATCTCCTGGCACATGGTCTGCAGTCCTCAAGGGGCTTCTGGTCTGTATGTAAAGTACCTGGCATAGGTGGGTGCCTAATGGATGGAAGGATGGATGGATGGATGAATGGATGGAAAGATGGATGAGAGTGAGTGACTTACTCCAGGTCACTCCTTCTGATGCCTCACACAGAGCACTGAAGGATGCATAAGAGCTGCTTAGAGAAAGAGAGAGAGAGGCACTCCAGGTGGAAGGAACTAAAAGTGCAAAGGCTTGAAGTTAGGAATTATTACAGCATGGATGAGAGACATTGATCTCACATGCTTTATTTCAGTAGCTTGCCCAACAAGACTGATCCTAGTGGAAGCTATGAGGTGGGGAAACTGAATGGAGACTCTCCCAGAGTGCTCTGGGCCAGAACCAGGAGATTGAGTGGGGAGCAGGTCCCATAGCCCAAACAAGCAGGCAGGAGTAGGTCCAGTCTGAAGGTCAGGCCTCGGAGGGCCTGGTCTGGCCATATTTGGTTTTCAAGAAGCTGGGAGGCTTCTCATCTATTCCGCTGCCCATGCACAGGAGCAAGGCCATTAACAGCCTGAATGAGATAGGCATCTGGGGTTGGGAACAGAGGTCCACAGTGACTGTGACACAGTGGTTAAGAGCCTGGCCTCTAGAGTCAAGAAGATGTGTGTTCAAATTCTGCCCAACTGCGGATAGCAGTGTGACTCTGGTCAAGCAGCATCACCTTTTAGAGGCTCCATTTTCTTTATCTGTAAAATAAAACAATAGCAGTAAGGACAAACATTATTACTGAGCTTACTCGGTGCCAGCCTATGCTAAGCTCTCTACCTGCATCATCTTGCTTGATTCTCATCACAATAAAAACAAAAACCAAACCCGTTGCCATCCAGTCGATTCCAACTCACGTAACTCATGGTGATCCCATGTGTTACAGACTAGAATTGTGTACCACAGGGTTTTCTTGGCTGTAATCAGAGGCTCTGGGTGGGTTCAAACCTCCAACCTTTCAGCCAGCAGCTGAGTGTGAACTATTTGTACCACCCAGGACCTATCATCACAGTAGAGAAGTATCATTATTACTCCCATGAAACAGAACATGTGAGACCAGCGTTTCTCATCCATGCTGTAATAATCTCTAACTCCAATTCCTTTAGTGTCCAGTGTGAGGAAGAAGGAGGAGCTACTTTCTGACCATGTGACCTGAATTTCCAGATGAGAAAATCAAGGAACAGGGAGATGAGGTCACATGCATGTAAGAGACAGAGCTAGGAAGAACTAAGAAGCGCTTAGCAACTTCCCTACACTTTCCTATTTCCCTATTTCCCATTTCTGCTACTTAATAGTTTTCCCCTCAAATGTCCCCCATAATAAAAAATAGCCCCTATAAAACAACACCTGGCATTTTCCCCACCGCCCCATTTCCAAATGCTGCCACAGCCTTATTCAGCCTCTCACAGCAGCCCTATGCAGGGGGTCGGTCATACATCATCCCCATTTTACAGGTGGGGACACTGAAGCTCAGAGAGGTGAAGCAAGTTGCCAGGGACCTTGCAACCAGCCAAAGGGGAGCCAGAGGTAGACTGCAGTGCTGTGCTCTCCACCACAGCAAGCTGACCCTCAGCATTTTGAGAGCAGAGTCTCCATCTCTCCTCCCAGCCAAGCCAACCCTACAGAGATGAAGAGGATAAAAGAGAAAATTAATCTGAGGTCCACTTGAGAGGAAAGGTCAGATAGGACTGCTAATTAGCAGGGCATTTCTCAAATAATAAATTAGGTCTTCTTGGAAAATCATAAAAGAATCAGGTAAATTAGCAAGCTGTAACATTTCTAAATCAGATCATCTCCGCATGACAGGCAGAAGATCAGAACAGCTCTCTAAAGCCTTTAGCTCATCTCACTCTTTTTGGAGGCACCTCCTGCCCCACCACGTACTAGGCACCATGCTAGGAGCCAGGTAAGGGCCCTGCTCCAGAGAAATCAAACTCAGCACTTCCCAGACTTTGGGATTTTATAGCCCACTAAAATTTCCCCCCAAAGTGGAGTACATGGATGCCAATATTTTGTTCTTTGCCAATGAATATTAAAGAAAAGGAAAAATGAAGCCAGTTACTTTCTACTAAAACCACCATCTCATAAAATTTAATAAGGACTAATCTCAGAATTTAACAATTTTAAATTTTATCTTTAGGACTTCTGGTTTCCAGTCTGTGTTAGTCACCTAGTGCTGCTATAACAGAAATACCATAAGTGGATGGCTTTAACAAAGAGAAGCTTATTCTCTCACAGTCCAAGAGGCTAGAAATCAGAATTCAGGGTGCCAGTTCCAGGGGAAGGCTTTCTCTGTCTGTTGGCTCTGGAGGAAGGTCTTGGTAATACATCAGTCTTCCCTTGGCCTGGGAGCATCTCAGCACAGGAACCTCAGGTCCAAAGGATGGGCTCTGCTCCCAGTGCTGCTTTCTTGGTGGTATGAGGTTCCCAACTCTCTGCTTACTTCACTTTCCTTTTATCTCTTGAGATATTAAAAGGTGGTTCAGGCCGCACCCCAGGGAAACTCCCTTTATATTGGATCAGGGATATAACCTGATACATGTGTCACAATCCCAGCCTAATCCTCTTTAACATAAAATTACAATCACAAAATGGAGGACAACCACAGAATACTGGGAATCATGGCCTAACCAAGTTAATGCACGTATTTTGGGGGGACATAATTCAATCCATGACACAGTCCAACATATAAAGAACTTGGAAGTTGTCACTCCCATCCTCACAATAAGAAAAAAAGCTGAAAAAACTGAAAATCAACAAGTATTCTTAGCTCCATCAAAGAGAATTGAGGTCATAGGGCACGCTGCCACCTCAAAAGTTGGAGAGATCACACAGAAAATACAGAGAATCACAGCTTACCAGAAACAGAAGCCCACCACCAGAGTCAGTTTTGGGGATTATAGTAAAAGAGCAGCAAGTCTCACCCTTTTTAAGGATTCTCTAGATGGTACAAAACAACAATAACGATTAAACCCAAAGGCAACAAGGAAGACAAAAACAAGGACAGCAGAGGAAATTTTAGCCCCTGACACCTACAGTTACTGCAAATAGTAAACACAGCTTAACTCCTAGCCTGATAAACATAAACCTCACACCAAAGGGCTATTTACCTCACTTCCTTTTATCTGATACATTATGTCTGACTTTCAACAAAAACATTACAAGACATGCTAAAAGGCAAAAAAAAAAAAAAAAAATAGCATAGCCTAAAAAGACAAAACAAGTATCAGACCCAGACTCAGATATGGCAGATATTTTGGAATTATCAGACCACGAATATAAAATAATTATAATCAATATGCTAAGGGCCCTAATGTGAAAAGTGGACAACATGCAAGAACAGATGGGTAATGTAAACAGAGAAATGGGAACCCTAAAAAGAATCAAAAGGAAATGCTAGAAGTTAAAAACACTATAACTGAAATGAAGAATGCCTTTGATGGACTCATCAATAGACTAGATGCTGCCAAGGAAAGAATCTGTGAGCTTGAAGATATGTCAACAGAAACCTGTCAAACTTGAAAAGCAAAGAGAAAAAAGAATGAAAAAATGGAACAGAATATCCATGAACTGTGGAACAATTACAAAAGGAGTAGTATCTGATTAATGACAAAACCAGAAGAAGAAAAAGACAAAACCTTTGTTAAGTAACTCACCATGTTGCTTATTTTTCTTACTAGCTGTGGACCGGTGAAATCTGTATGGGTGTTTGGCAACTCCCAGATAAGTGGGAAAGAGAAAGTATTTATGCAAATAACTCGAAGTGAGTAGCTATAGTTGTTGAGTGTCTTTGGGTTGAAAGCCACATAAAACTATTCTGGCTACCTTAATAAAGAAAAAAGATTATAGGAAGAGGGTTTTATTGGAAGATTTATTGGATTCTGGGAGTTAGGTAGTAGACAAAAGGTTCAAACAAGCAACCGCTGCAGGAAAAGAAAGAAAACTTGACTATGTAGGTGACTCCTGTCTGGTGGAGAGATGAGTAGGAAGAGGGGTACAGGAGCTTGTTGAATGGACACATCAAATACAGGGTGGAGAGGAGGAATGTCCTGTCTCATTAAGGGGAGAGCAGCTGGGAGTACACCGCGGGGCGTGTATGGTTTTTTGTGTGAGAGACTGACTGATTTGTAAACTTTCACCTAAAGCACAATAAATAAAAAAAAAGAAAGAAAGAAAACTTTAAGAACAAATGGAATCAGGTCTCTGTCTTTCTGTCTCTGTCTGCATGTGTGTGTGTGTGTGTGTGTGTACTTCTCTCTGTGTGTTATCTGTCTTCTTATCAAGCTGCAGAGTTCCCTATGTGGCTGAGAACACAGCAAACAGCTTCCACATTTCATATTTCATAACTCCAGCCACCAGAGACAGATCAGGTAACTTCTCAGTGAAAAATATTAGGGAAGGTGTCTGATTGGCCCAACTAGGTCAGATGTCTACCTCTGGACTACTTAACTGTGGCTGGATATGGAGTCTGTAATAACATGGCACCTCCTGTGAGAACTCCATGGTTGGAATTCGAGGAGGAAGAAACAAGGCTGGACAATATCATAGATATCCACTATGGAAATGATAAATGCCCTAAAAGAGGGGCAGATAAAGTGTCATGGAAGTTCAGCGGAGGAAGACACAACTTTTAGCTGTGGAGATCAAGTAGTACTTGGAAGAGGTGGCATTTGAACAGGACGTCGAAGCCAGGAACAATCAAGAACATGGAGATGCCAAATGTGACCTCAAATTAGCAGAGGAAGATGAGGACTGGTAGAGAAGGAGGCATCATCCAAAGGATCTATATATTAATCCTTTATTTTGTCAAGATTTTTTTTTAATTTATTTAACTCCCAAACCATAAAATTTATTTTACAGCTTTTAAACACTTTATATTTTGAAATAATTTTAGAATTACAGACAAGTTGCAAAAATAGTTCAGAGAGTTATCCTATACCCTCCACCGAGCTTCCCTTAATGATGACATCTTATATAACCTTAGTACAATTATCAGGACCAGGAAATTAACACTGAAACAATACTACTGACTAACTTATGGACATTATTTGATTTTTGCCAGTTTTTGACAAGAAGAGTGCTGGTCAGTTATTTTATAGAATATCCCTCAATTTGTGTTCACCTGACATTTCCTCATGATCAGGTTGAGGTTAGGCATTTTTGGCAAGAATATCACAGAAATGATGCCATACCCTTCCTAGTGCCTGATATCAGGGGCTACATCCTGACAATAAGATTTATTACTGGTGATGTCAACATCGATCACTTGGTTAAGGTGGCGTCGGCCAGGTTTCTCCATTGTAAAGGGCTCCTTTTTAATTATTAATATCTTGAGGGGAGATATTTGAGATTATGCAAATATCCTGTTTCTGGCTATTTACAGTTCTTTTTTTTAATGTGCTATCAAATGCACATCTTGCATTTTTATTCAACAAATGTCAACTGTGCACCCACTATGTGCCAAGCCCTGTGTGGTATAGCAGAAAAAGCATGAGTCTTGGCTACGTATAGCTCCATGTCCTCACTGGGCTTTAGGATTCTCATCTGTAAAATGGGTAGAATTATATCTTACCACTCAAGTTTGCCAAGGATAAAGAGGGACTGTGCTCTTCAAAGTGTTCTGTAAATTGTTAACTGGGATTGTTAATTCTCCTTCCGAGGTGCTCAGCTCTGTCCTCATCTCACCCATTGGCAGTTTCCATCCTGCCTTTGTCCATGCCCGCCAGCTCTGTCTGCCCTCACTGGTCTGACTCCCTCTTTCTACTTGCCAAGTCTTCCCTGTGATGTCATTTAATAACTGTTGGAGACACAAGGCAAACCCTGTAAAGACTGACAATTTCCTTCCAGATCCTGTCTGCAATTTCGAGAGCTGCCTCAAGGTGCCAAGTGACGCCTGAGACCCATGGGTGGAGGGTGGGAGATCCTTCTTCCCATGGCAAAAACAAGTAGGAGAAGTGGGAACTGCCTTCCTCCAATAATGTTTTTGACTTAAAAAGGAAACCCTTGAGCCTCATAGAGTATTAAACAAGCCTTGATGGATACTGTGTCTTACTGAGAGATCTAACATGGGCATACTTAAATTAACAACTTTGTAACATCGGGAAAGGGAAGGAAAGGACCAGCTTACCAGCCACCTCCGAATCCAAGAGCAGTTTTAATTTGAGAACAGGAGTTTAAAGAATTAAGAGGGAGGTACAAGTTAAGTAGCGGCTTCCACTAAATTTAGCTATAACAGTCACTCCTGGGGTTGAATTCAACCTTTTTAGAGCCAGGAGCCTTCCACATTCTGCTGCTTCTTTTTAGATCTTTATTCAAGATTGTAATGAAGATCAAATTGGATAAAGAGTGAAGCCGTTTTGGAACTCTTACAGGGCAAGTAAGTATCAGCTGTTCCCATTCTGTGGTCTGTGGGCAGCTTTTTTAGGAAATGCTTTCGTGGAACAGGAGAGGCAGGTCACAGGTCTCAGCTCTGATATCAGCCAGGAGAGCAAGGCCACCCTCTGCCTAACTTCAGCCAGACGAATGAGCCCCATAAAATAGAGCCCCTTAAGTACAGACCACCACCACTCTTCTGTCAGTTTGTCACTGTGGTAGCTTATGTGTTGCTATGATACTGGAAACCATGCCACCCAGTATTTCAAATATCTGCAATGCTGGTGACCCATGGTGGACAGGTTTCAGCAGAGGCTCCAGACTAAGGCAGACTAAGAAGAAAGGCCTGGCCATCTAATTCTGAAAATTAGCCAATGAAAACCCTATGGATCAGAACAGAATACTGCCCGACTGGACACAAACATACCAAGATCATAAAGATGACGTGGGGCTGGGCAACATTTCATTCTATTATACATGGGGTCGACATTAGTCAAGGTGGACATGAGTGGAGCCACTTTAAGGGCAACTAGCAACAACATGAGTAGAAATCGACTCGATGGCAGTGGGTTTGGTTTTTGTTTGGTTTAGCAACAATAACAAGTAGAAACCCAGGAGTATACAAGGCATTGCCCCTAGGGTCCCTGACCAGTTTCCTCTTTTGCAAGTTGCTTGCAGGTCTGGGTTTCTCAGGCCCATCCGTAGGTTAGACTTCCACCCAGCTGGTACCAGAGCAGAAATTAACGCCAGCAGCAAGGAACTATTAGCAAATTTTATTGCCCTCTCCTTTTGAGTGCTGGGGAAGACCCATCCCCTGGAAACCTCCAAAGCAGCAGCTCTCCTGGAACATCTAGGAAGCTTCAGGTTTAGCAGACTCCCCCCACCTAGTTGATTCTGTGGCCACAAAACTTAAAATCCACTAACCCAACCTATATGAGTCCGTGGGCTATGGTTTGGGGACCACGGTTTCAGGGGGCATCTAAGTCAATTGGCAAAATAAAATCTATTAAGAAAACATTCTGCATCCCACTTTGGAGAGTGGCATCTGGGGTCTTAAACACTCGCAAGTGGCCATCTAAGATGCATCAATGGGTCTCAACCCACCTGGAGCAAAGGAGAATGAAGAACACCAAGGACACAAGGTAATTATGAGCCCAAGAGTCAGAAAGGGTCACATAAACCAGAGACTACATCAGCCTGAGACCAGAAGAGCTAGATGGTGGCTGGCTACAACCAATGACTGCCCTGACAGGGAACACAACAGAGAACCCCTAAGGGAGCAGGAATGCAGCAGGATGCAGACCTCAAATTCTTATAAAAAGGCCTGACTTAATGGTCTGACTGAGACTAGAAGGACCCCAGTGGTCATAGCCCCCAAACCTTCTGTTAGCCCAGGACAGGAACCATTCCTAAAGCCAACTCTTCAGACAAGGACTGGACTAGACAATGGGATAGAAAAAGATGCTGGGAAAGAATGAGCTTCTTGGATCAAGTAGACACTTGAGACTATGCTGGCATCTCCTATATAGAGGGGACATGGGAGGGCAGAAGGGGTTAGAAGCTGGTGGAATGGACACAAAAAGAGAGAGTGGAGGGAAGGAGTGGGCTGTCTCATTAGGGGGAGAGCAATTAGGAGTATATAGCAAGGTGTATGTAAATTTTTGTGTGAGAGACTGACTTGATTTGTAAACTTTCACTTAAAGCACAATAAAAATTATTAAAAAAAAAAAAAAAGAGTCCGTGGGTGGCACAGTTAGGCACGTGACTAATAGTTGAAAGGTTGGCAGTCCGAACCTACCCAGAGTCACCTCGGAAGACAGGCTTGGCGATCTGCTTCCAAAAGGTCACCGCCTTGAAAATTCTGTGGAGCAGTTCTACTCTACATACATGGGGTTGCTATGAGTCAAAAATAAACTCAACGGCAACTAACAACAACAACTCAACCTATAATGTGCACATGAGTCCCCTGGGAATCTTGATGAAATACAGATCCTGACTTAGTAGGTCTGGGCTGAGGCCTGAGACTCTTCATTTTCAACCAGCTTCTGGGAGATGCCAGTGCTGTTGGTCTGTGGACCACACATCCAACGCAAGGCTATAACCAACAAGTTCATCAGAAGGAGGTCTGAAACCAGAAAACAATTTTGAGTGGAAAAAAAAAAAGAATGAGCTTGAGGCCCCCAGCTTTCTACTCCAATATTTTCATAATCCTGATACCATTTCCAGTGGCCTTCCAATAAAGTCCCATTTTGGCTTAAGGTAATTCAGAGACATTTCTGATATTTGCAAAGGAACGATTCTTAATATCCATGAGCCCCGAAAAGTAGGAAAAAGTGACTCCTCCTCAGTCCCCCAGTTATCAAAGCCAGGTTAGACCCACCTGCTTCTTAAAGGGACCAAGTCCCTTTTAGGGGGCTTCTGAACATTTAAATCCTTTTCAATGGGCACAGAAGAGGTTTTCAAACATTACCGTGGGATTGATCACGTACCCTCTCAGTATTTTCCCAGAAGGAGACCTGAGGCTCCTTTCTGAGATTCAATCTCTTATTCTCCTCCCATCCCCTCAGCCATCTTGTACAGCAATTAGTGAGTGACTAATTGCTCTCTAACTGCAAACCGGCTGGCCTACTACCAACTCCCACTCACATGGTCCACAGGGATCACACGCATCCTGCAGGAAAAGCTCTTTTGGAATCTCATGATTCATTAGTTCCACAAACGTGTGCTGAGCTACTTTTTGGGGCCAGACCCTGTTCTAGGCACTGGGGACTCAGCCCTTGCCTGCATGGAGCTGACAATCTGTTGTTGTTAGGCGCCATCAAGTTGGTTCTGATTCATAGCAACCCTATGTTACAACAGAATGAAACATTGCCCAGGACAGGGCCATCCTCACAATCATTGCTAAGTTTGAGCCCATTGTTGCAGCCACTGTGTCAACCCATCTCATTGAGGGTCTTCCTCTTTTTTGCTGACCCTCTCTCTGCTTTACCAAGCATGATGTCCTTTCCAGGACTGGTCCCTCCTGATAACATGTCGAAAGTACCTGAGACAAAGTTTGCCATCCTTGCTTCTAAGACGCATTGTGGCTGTACTTCCTCCAAGACACAATCTAGTAGGAGACAAACAGCAACAAATAAATAATTTCAGATAAATGCTATGACTAAAAAAAATAAATAAATAAAAGGAAATACTATACAGGGTAACAGTGGAAGCTTCAGATGGGTGTTTGGCAAAGGCTTCTCTACAGCAGTGACATGGTTTGAGTTGAGACCTGAATGGTGATTAAGAGCCAGCCAGTGGAGATAAGGTGAAAGAACTGTTCAGGCAGAAAGAATGGCAAGGGCAAAGGCCAGTAGGGAGAAACCAGGATGGCCTGCCTGAGTAGCATTCATTGCATTCATGCAGCTCACAGGGATTCAGGAGTCAGGTTGGAGTTGGACATAAAACTTGGGACAAAATGGGCCTCTCTGATGAGGCAAAGAAAGGTTGGGGGCTCAAACCGATCCAGCGGCTTCACAGCAAAAACACCTGGTGATCTGCTCCTGTAAAGATTACAGATTAGGAAACCCTATGAGGCAGTTCAGTTCTACCGTCACATGGGGTGGCTAACTGGACCGCACCTGACAACAATTCCCTGTTTCCAGCGACTATGGGCGAGGTTTCCTTCTGGCCCCCGCTCTCGAAGGAGGAGTTACTCATCTGATTGGTCAGATTTCAGGACTCTGATTGGCCCTTGCTAGTAACAAGAGGCTGTTTTTACCAGGTCCAAACCAGGTCTTCCAGCCAATTCTAAACAGTTCAGTCATGGCCAACAGAAACAAGAGCAGCGTATGCGTTGCATAGCAACCAAATCTCTTGTAAGTAGCAAACAAGCAGCTGTGCCCCCCTGAAAGATGGCGACTGCCATGCCATTTTGAACGTGTGTGGCTCTGCACAGTCCTCCCAGTAATCCAATCTCCCACAGGAGGCTGATGCAGGAGATTGGATTACTGGCAGAACTGTGGAGAGCGACACACATTCATAGCTGAGCGATCAGCCGCCATCTTTGAGCCAGGCAGTGCCACTTTTTGCCTACTCTGAAAAGCCTACTCAACAAGAGATTTGGTTACTATGCAACACTTACGCTGCTTTTGTTTCTGTCGGCCATTGACTGAACCGCTTCCAACTGGTTGGAAGCCCTGCATTGTTTCTGGCCATGACCGAACCGTTTAGAACCAGTGTGAAGCCCTGGTCCAAACTCAACACCCACTACCCCCAGCTGGGGACCAGAGAGGTAATGAAGTAGGGATGCAGTGGAGCCCCCAAGGCAGCCTAAGTCTGTGGGGATTCCAGACCCGGGCTTGAGACTTTGCAGAAAAATGAAAGCACAGATTGCCATTTGGAAAATCCTAAATTTTAAACGTTAAGGATGAATTCAAGAAACGTTAACACTGAGCAGACCCAACCCAACATGTCTGTAGACAGGACCAGGCCTGCAATGTGCTGTGGGGTTTGATGAATGCCTGGAGGTAGGGATGAGAGAGGGGAGGAGTCAGGGCGTTAACTGTGTCCAGGATTCTGGGACACTCCTGCCCTGGCAGAGATGTGCCCTCAGGAGGAACTCGCTGTCACAGGCACATCGTGAGCACCTCCTCTGTGCCCTGCTCTGTGCCAGGTTAAGGAATACGAAACAACTGTGGAACTGTGCCCTCCTTCTCCAGGCCGGGGTGGGCCAGCCTCTGGAGAACTGGGTTCCAGTCCTGGCTTGTGCTGCTGTAATTGCTATGGGTCCTAGGGTTGGTTCATCATCTCTCTGGGATTCAGCACACAGCCTCTGTTGACACTAAACCAACAAAACCAAACCCATTACCGTCAATTCCTACTCATAGTCGGACCCTATAGGACAGGGTAGAACTGGCCCATATGGTTTCCAAGGAGCACCTTGTGGATTTGAACTGCCAGCCTTTTTGGTTAGCAGCCATAGCTCTTAACGACTACGCCACCAGGGTTTCTATTATTTTTTTTTTTTTAGGTTAACTAAATCAGGTGAAGATAGATATTCAAGAGCTTTAAGTGTCCGGGTAGGGAGTTTGAGCTGGATCTGATAGGGAGTGGAAGCCACTGCAGGTTCTTGAGTAGGGAGTGACAAGCTGAGCAAAATATTTTATAAAACATATTTCTCTGTGTGCTGCAAAAAAAGGTGTGGTGTAGTGAGGACAGGAACTAAGGCTTATGCAAATCAGATCTATCACCCCTAGCTCAAAAACCTCCCATGGCTCCCTGCATCCCTCACAGTGAAGTCCTTTCTTCTTACTATGGTCTATGGGCAGGGCCAGCTTCATGAGTGTGAGGCCTGTGCAGTTGCACAGGGCCCTGTGCTTAGAAGGGCTCCAGTGCTTGCTTTAATATTCCACTGTCACTGTCTTGAAATTCTTAATAATTTCTGAACAAAGGGCCCAGTGTTTTCATTTTGCACCTATGCCCATGAATTACATAGCCAGTCCTGCCCACAGGAACCCCTTAGTCTGGCCCCTGCTCTCCCTTCTCACTCATACCTCGCTCCACCCTTGTCCTTCAACTTCCAGTCACACTGTCCTCTGTTAGTTCCTGGAGGTTGTTCCTGCCTCAGCACATTTGCACAGCCTGTTCCCCCTGCCTGGAACACCATCTCCTACCCCAAGACCAGCTCAGTTCTTCTTTTTTTTTTTTTAATCAAATTTCTTGTTCTCCACACCTAAGCTTAATTATCTCCTCTTCAGAGACACTCTCACCTCCCAGGATGCCCTATTCAAAGCAAAACAAAAAAATAATTCAAAGTAGGCACCCAGTTACATGCTCTATAGCACCATGTGGTTCCTCCTTTACAGAGCCCCCCACAATCTGCAATGTTAACTTTGCATGGGGGTCGCCTTGCTGATCTGTCTTCCTCTTCAGGCTGTGAGTCCATAAGGCTCGTGAACCTCCGTTTGCCTGACTGTGAGGAGAGGCTCAGAGATGTATGTGTTAAACAGGGGAAGGGGCACCTCTCACCTATCTTGGACCTTCCCTTCTGGGAGGGTGGGAAATTTTCAGAATGCCCAGACCACAAACCCAGCAGGGTCTGCTCTGGCTCTGGCCTTTCCCCAGCTGGAGCCCATTAGCTCCAGACCCTCTTGTCCTGCCCCCTTCCTAGAGGTGGGACAATCCCAGAGGTGAGGTGGAAAGGGGGTGCATTTTATAGAGCCAAGCCTTAGTCTAAAGAAGGCAATAACGCAGGCTTTTCTGTCAGCAGAAAAACAGTGGGTGTTTTGGGGCTTTGTACTTGTAAAGTTTTCTTGAGTGACTAATATCCAACTTGGAAGAAAGGCCTGGCAACCTCCTCCCGAAAAAACAGATACAGAGTGCAGTTCTACTCTGACACACATGGGGTTGCCATGAGTAAGAATCAACTCGATGGCAACTTGTTGTTGTTGTTGTCGTTATTGCTTTGTTTTTTTAAAATATTGAACTGGGCCAAACATTTCCTTTTCTTAACCAAGTAAATAAAGTAATTTCCGTAACAAGAGGCAGGGGGCAGAGACAGGATTTGCACAAAACATTAGAAAGTCCTTTGGCCAAATTTGTTGATCCTGGCAAGATAAGATCAGAAATGGCATCACCTTCATCCAAGTGGTTCACAATTATTAAGCAGGTCCCACAAAACAGGAGATGAGCTAAGCTCTTGACACATATAAGCTCAATGAATGCTCACTCCAGTTCTGTGAGTTTGAAACTATCCCTTCTCTCCATTTTATGGATGAGGAAACTGAAGCCCAGAGAGGTTGAGTAACCTGCCCATTGTCACACACCAAAGAAGTGATAGCGTTAGGATCTGCACCTAGATCTGTCCTGAGTCCTTCACTGCCACAAAACAGCTACTTAATTGTCTTGCTGTGTGATCTGGGGTAAGTTGCTCAACCTCTCTGAGCCTCAGAGTCTTCATCTATACATTTCCCCTTATTTAAGCCACCATATGCCAGGTGCTGGAACTGGTTCTTTACAGATGTTCATTTTTCACTTGACCCCCACGATAGCCCTGCGCGGAAGGGAATGTGGCAGAGCCAATGTTTTGTGTTCTCCGACCTGTTCCTTCTTCCAGGGCACACAAGAAGGGCACATTTCTCATCCACCTCTGCAGTTAGTAAAGTCATGTGACTACATTCTGACCAATGAAATTACACCTGTCACCCTGGGCCAAGGCAGTTAAGGTTGGGTGAGCCTCCTCTGCCTTTCTGGCTTCTTTTCAACGATGCGTGCAGAGGATTTTGAAGTGGATTCCAGGGAGGACCTGGGGGAGTCACCACTTGGAAAACAGCTGCCTGGGAGAGCGCCACCTACATCAGGCCTTGCACAAGTGAGAAATAAACTCTGATGGTTTATGGCACTGAGATTTTTCGTTTGTTAACAGCAGCTAGCATTAATTATAGTGACTAAAATTTTGTATCATTAACAGTTGCCACAACAATGCTGCCTAGTAAACTACCCCAAACCTTAGTGCCTTAAAATAGCTACCATTTATTTAGCTCATGATTTCATGGATTGAGATTTGGGGCTGAGCTGGGCTCAGCTAGAAAGTTCTTCTGGTTTCAGCAAGGCTTATTCATCTGTGGTCAGTTGTCAGATGAACTGGAGACTGATTAGAATGACCTCAGCTAGGCCAACTCATCCCTGCTCCAGTGGTCTCTCATCCTACCACAGGATAACCCAAGTTTGTTTACACGGCAGCAGGAAGGGCAGCAAGAGAGAGTGGAAACTAGTAGGCCTCTTAAAGCCTCTTAAGGCTCGGACATAGTGTTGCCTCTGCTGCAGTGTAGTAGACAAAACAAGCCACATGACTGAACCCAGATTCAAGGGGTAAGGAAATAGACTTCATCTCCTGATGGGAGAAGTTTCAAGTCACATTACAAAGGGGCTTGCATACAGGGAGGCAAACCATTGAAGTCATTTTTGCAAACAACCTACTACAGGAAGTATTTGTTATTGTTGTTGTTGTTGTTGTTAGGTGCCCTGGAGTCAATTTCAACACACAGCAGCCCTATGCACAACAAAACAAAACACTGCCCAGTTTTATGCCATGCTCACAATCACTGCTGTGCTTGAGCCCATTGTTGGAACCATTGTGTCAATCCATCTTGTTGAGGGTCTTCTTCTTTTTCACTGACCTTCTACTTTACCAAGCATGATGTCCTTCCCCAGGGACTGGTCCCTCCTGATGACATGTCCGAAGTACCTGAGAAGAAGTCTCTCCATCCTCGCTTCTAAGGAGCACTCTGGCTGTACATCTTTCAAGACAGATTTGTTCATTATTCTGGCAGCCCGTGGTATACTCAGTACTCTTTGCCAACACCTTAATTAAAGCCATCAGTTCTTTTTGGTCTTCCTTATTCATTGTTCAGCTTTCGCAAGCATACCACGGCTTGAGAAAGGTGCACCTTAGTCCACAAAATGACATCTTTGCTTTTCAACATTTTAAAGAGGCCTTTTGCAGCAGATTTGCCCAATGCAATGCATTGATTTTTTGACTGCTGCTTCCATGGGTGCTGACTGTGGATCCAAGTAAAATTAAATCCTTGACAATTTCAATCTTTTCTTCGTTTATAATAATGTTGCTTTTTGCCCAGTTGTGAGGATTTTTGTTTTCTTTATGTCGAGGTGTAATTCATACTGAAGGCTGTAGTCTTCGATCTCTTTTTTTTATTGTGCTTTAGGTGAAAGTTTAAAAATCAGTCAGTCTCTCATACAAAAAGCCATACACACCCCGCCGTGCACTTCCAGCTGCTCTTGCCCTAATGAGACAGCACATTCCTCCTCTCCACCCTGTATTCCCCGTGTCCATTCAACCAGCTCCTGTCCCCCTCTTCCTTCTCCTCTCACCACCAGACAGGAGTCACGCACATAGTCTCATGTGTCTACTTGAGCCATGAAATTCACTCCTCACCAGCATCATTGTCTATCTTATAGTCCAGGCCAATCCCTGTCTGTAGAGTTGGTTTCAGGAATGGTTCCAAACTTGGGCTATCAAAGGGTCCAGGGGCCATGACGTTCAGGGTCCCTCCAGTCTCAGTCAGACTATTAAGCCTGGTCTTTCCAGAAGAAGTTAAGATCTTCGTCCCACTGTTCTCCTGCTCCATCAGGGATTCACTGCTGTGTTCCCTGTCAGGGCAGTAATCGGTGGTAGCTGGGTACCATCTAGTTCTTCCAGTCTCAGGGTGATGGAGTCTTTCTGGTTTATGTGGCCCTTTCTGTCTCTTGGGCTCATATTTACCTTGTGTCTTTGGTGTTCTTCATTCTCCTTTGCTCCAGGTGGGTTGAGACCAATTTATGCATCTTAGATGGCCGCTTGCTAGCGTTTAACACCCCAGATGCATCTCACCAAAATGGGATCCAGAACGTTTTCTTAATACATTTTGTTATGCCAGTTGACCTAGATGTCCCCTGAAACCATGGTCCCCAGACCCCCGTCCGTGCTACTCTGCCCTTCGAAGCATTTGGTTGTATTCGGGAAACTTCTTTGCTTTTGGTTTACTCCAGTTGTACTGACTATCCCTATGTTATGTGTTGCCCTTCCCTTCACCTAAAAAAATTTTTGTCTACTGTCTAGTTAGTAAATATCCCTCTCCCTCTCTCCCCACCCTCATAACCATGAAAGAATATTTTCTTTTGTGTTTAAACTTTATCTAGAGCTCTTATAATAGCGGTCTTATACAATATTTATCCTTTTGCAGTTGACTAATTTTGCTCAGCATAATGCCTTTCAGATTCCTCCATGCTATGAAATGTTTCACAGATTCATGATTGTTCTTAATCATTGCATAGTATTCCATTGTGTGAATATACCATAATTTATCTATCCATTCATCTGTTGATGGGCATCTTGGTTGCTTCCATCTTTTTGCTACTGTAAACAGTGCTGCAATGAACATGGGTGTGAAGGCTCTTATTTCTTTAGGGTATATTCCAAGGAGTGGAATTGCTGGGTTGTATGGTAGTTCTATTTCTAGCTTTTTAAGAAAGTGCCAAATTGATTTCCATAGTGGTTGTACCATTTTACATTCCCACCAGCAGTGTGTAAGTGTTCCAGTCTTTCCACAACCTCTCCAACATTTATTATTTTGTGTTTTTTGGATTAATGCCAGCCTTGTTGGCGTGAGATGAAATCTCATTGTAGTTTTGATTTGCATTTCTCTAATAGCTAACGATCGTGAGCATTTCTTCATGTATCTGTTAGCAGCCTGAATGTCTTCTTTTGTGAAGTGTGTGTTCATATCCTTTGCCCATTTAGTAATTGGGTTATTTGTCTTTTTGTTGTTGAGTTTTTGCAGTATCATGTAGATTTTACAGATCAGACGCTGATCGGAAATGTCATAGCTAAAAACTTTTTCCCAGTCTGTAGGTAATCTTTTTACTCTTTTGGTGAAGTCTTTGGATGAGCATAGGTGTTTGACTTCTAAGAGCTCCCAGTTATCTAATTTCTCTTTTGGTGTTTGTACGTTGTTAGTAATGTTTCGTACATGGTTTATGCCATGTATTAGGACTCCTAGCATCATCCGTATTTTTTTTCCATGACCTTTATCATTTTAAATTTTATACTTAAGTCTTTGATTCATTTTGAATTGGTTTTTGTGCATGGTGTGAGGTATGGGTCTTGTTTCATTTTTTTGCAGGTGGATATCCAGTTATGCCAGCACCGTTTGTTTAAGAGACTGTCTTTTCCCCATTTAACAGACTTTGGGCCTTTGTCAAATATCAGCTGCTCCTATGTGGATGGATTTATGTCTGGATTCTCAATTCTGTTCCACTGGTCTATGTATCTGTTGTTGTACCGTACCAGGCTGTTTTGACTACTGTGGCGGTATAATATGTTCTAAAATCAGGTAGTGTGAGGCCTCCCACTTTGTTCTTCTTTTTCGGTAATGCGTTACTTATCCAGAACCTCTTGTATGTAGCCTTTGATTTTTATCAATAATTATGTGCTTCAAGTCCCCTTCGCTTTCAGCAAGCGAGGTTGTGTCATCTGCATATCACAGGTTGTTAATGAGTCTTCCTCCAATCTTGATGCCCCGTTCTTCATATAATCCCTTTTCTCAGATTATTTCCTCAGCATACAGATTGAATAAGTATGGTGAAAGGATACAACCCTGACATATGCCTTTCCTGACTTTAAACAATGCAGTATCCCTTGTTCTGTTCGAACAACTGCCTCTAGGTCTATGTACAAGTTCCACATGAGTGCAATGTTATCCATAATTTGTTATGATTCACACAGTCAAATGCCTTTGCATAGTCAATAAAACACAGGTAAACGTCGTTCTGGTATTCTCTGCTTTCCAGCTGACATCAGCAATGATATCCCTTGTTCCAAGTCCTCTCCTGAATCCAGCTTGAATTTCTGGCAATTCCCTGTCAATGTACTGCTGTAATTGCTTTTGAATTAACTTCAGCAAAAATTCACTTGTGTGTGATATTAACCGTATTGTTTGATAATTTCTGCATTCTGGTGTATCATCTTTCTTTGGAATGACCACAAATATGGATCTCTTCCAGTTGGTTGGCCAGGTAGCTGTCTTCCAAATTTCTTGGCTTAGACAAGTGAGCCCCTCCAGCGCTACATCCGTTTGTTGAAACATCTTAATTCCTGGAGCCTTGTTTTTGCCAATGCCTTCAGTGCAGTTTTGATTTCTTCCTTCAATACCATCAGTTCTTGATCATATGCTACCTCCTGAAATGGCTGAATATCAACCAAATATTTTTGGTACAGTGACTCTGTGTATTCCTTCCATGTTATTTTGATACTTTGATTTCCCCACAGAATCCTTCAGTACTGCATCTCGAGGCTTGAATTTTTCCTTCAGTTCTTTCAGCTTGAGAACAGATTACCAATTGCTCACATGCTGAAGAAAAAGTTCTTCCCTTTTGGTTTTCTAACTCCAGGTCTTTGCACATATCATTATAATACTTTGTCTTCTTGAGCTGCCCTTTGAAATCTTCTGTTCAGCTCTTTTACTTCATCATTTCCTCCTTTCATTTTAGCTACTCAACATCCAAGAGCAAGTTTCAGAGTCTTCTCTGGTATCTATTTTGGTCTCTTCTTTCTTTCCTGTCCTTCTAATGACCTTTTGCTTTCTTCATGTATGATGTCCTTGATGTCATCCCACAACTCATCTGGTCTTTAGTCATTAGTGTTCAATGCATCAAATATATTCTTGAGATGGCCTCTAAATTCGTGTGGGATATACTCAAGGTGGTATTTTGTCTTTCGTGGGCTTGCTTTAATTTTCTTCAGCCTCACATTGAACTTGCATATTAGGAATTGATGATCTGTTCCTCAATTGGCCCCTGGCCTTTTTGTCACTGATGATATTGAGCTTCTCCATCATCTCTTTCCACAGATGTAGTCGATTTGACTCTTGTGTATTTCATCTGATGAGGTCCACATGTATAATCACTGTTTATGTTGTTGAAAAATGGTATTCGCAATGAGGAAGTTGTTGGTCTTGCAAAAATCTATTGTGTGCTCCTGGCGCTGCTTTCTTGGTGGTATGAGGTCCACCATGTCTCTCTGCTTGCTTCTCTCTTTTAAATCTCAAAAGAGATTGAATTAAGACAACACCTTATCTTGTAGATTGAGTCCTGCCTCATTAACATAACTGCCTCTAATCCTGCCTTATTAACATCATAGAGGTAGAATTAATGACACATAGGAAAATTACATCAGATGACAAAATTGTGGACAATCACACAATAATGGGAATCATGGTCTAGTTAAGTTGACACATATTTTGGGGGGACACAATTCAATCCATGACAATTGATATCCTAGGCATTAATTAGTGAGCTGAAATGAACTGATGTTGGCTATTTTGAATCAGACAATCATATGGTTGTTGTAGTTAGCTGCCATCAAGTCACCCAGCCCACCACCCATGCGAAACAGGGTTTTCACTGGCCGATTTTCAAAAGTAGATTGCCTGGCCTTTCTTCCTAGTCTGTCTTAGTCTGGATGCTCTGCTGAAACCTGTTCCAGTGTATCATAGCAACATACAAACCTCCATTGACAGACAGGTGATGGCTGCACAGGAGGTGCATTGGCCAGGAATAGAACCTGGGTTTCCCGCATGGAAGGTGAGAATTCTACCACTGAGCCACCACTGCCCCCATTACAGGAGGCATTAGTTCCCCCATTAGTGCTCCCTGAGGCTCGGGGAGATGACTTTCCTTCCCCCGTAGGCACAGTAGCTAGTGAATGGACAAATCATGATTTAAGCAAAACCTAAGGCTCTCTTCATGCCCCAAGCTTCCCTGGTGACTGGCTCCATGTACTGCTCCCCTTTGGCCAGGAGGGACCCTCCAGCCCCTGCTAGCTGAACCTAGAATCCAGGGCCTAAAATCCGGGTCTTGCTCCAACCTCCTGAAAAGCAGGGTTTAAAGCAGAGTATCTTTTAGAAATTTGGGGCTAAGGAGCATATTAGGCTCCAAGGCCAAAAAGGCTGTGATTGCAGTGACCTGGAGCTGGCAGACAGGCTTTTCCTTCCTGTCTTTGCACTTCAGGTGGCCCCAGAGAACTGCCTTGCTCTGTGACCCCAGAGCATCTCATACCCTCTCTGTGCCTCAGTATCAGGCTCCAGAGTGCAAAGAGCCAAGAGCTAGGGCTCTGAAATCACAGCCCCGCACTCAAATCCCAAACCATTTGCTGTTGATCCTGGGCAAGTCTCTGGGTTTGAACCCAGCTCTACCCCTCATAGCTGTGTGATCTTGGGCAAGTCACGTCTCTCTGTGTGCCCATTTTCCTCATCTAAATAAATTAGAATCTGCCTCATAATGCTGTGAGGATTCAGTGGGAAAACACATGGAAAGTACTTAGCACAGTGCCCAGGATGGACATTGTACATGCTCAGTTATCAGAGGCTTCCATATTTATATTATTCACATGCTCTGTGCCTCAGTTTCCCCCTCCATCAAATGAGGCTAAGGAGTCCTAGCTCATTAGGGTGATTGTGAGGAATAAATTCGTTACTGTGGGTTAAGCCTTAGCACAATGCCTGGCGTTTGTACGCACTTGATAAGGATTTGCTATTATTTTTAAGGTTCACCAGCCTGTCCCAGGCCGACATGAGACCATGTGAGACCCCAGCCCCCCACTGGCTGGCTGCGGCTCCAGGCACTGCCTCCGCTGCCATTCGGCTATTATTAGGTCTGGTGTCCTCATCTCAAATCCAGATGGGGAGCTAGAAGGGCCAGCAGGGCCAAGCCTGGTGGGGCGGGATGACTGAGAACAAGGCTGGGAGGCTGGATTAGGCTTTGGGCCCCACCCACCTGCCCTCCCTCGCCTGCAGCTGGTCCAGCCGCCACGTTTACACTTGGCTACGAGGAGGAGGAGGTCGGCACCAAGCACTGCCTCCTGCTTGCCGTGGCCGCCTCCTCCGGGAGGGTTCGCAGCGTTTCCACAGCCTCAGCACTTTTCCCGAAGCCCTAGGGAGACCAGGCCTGCGTGGAAATTTTGAGCCCGACACTGCTAGCCTCCTGAGCCTGCATTTTAGGGCTGTTCATCCTTCTAGCCACAGGTCTGCCTGCCTCTGATGAGGCCTACTGGGTCTGCTGGAGGAAGATCCCACACACATGGGTTCAAATCCCAGCGCTACCGCCAGCATGCTGTATAAACTGGAACAAGTGACTTCACCTCTCTGAGCCTCAGCTTCCTTATTTGTAAAATGGACCTAATCTCAGCACCTACCTCACAGGGCTGTGGTGAGGATTAAACAAGTGAATGGCACATAGGAGAAAGTTAATATATGCCAGTTATTACTGTTATTTCATGCTTGGCTATGCCAGGCCTTGAAGGGGAACAGGGCCCTGGGAGGCTGTGGATTGGGGGTGCAGAGCAGCATTTTTGCTGGGTGACTTGAGGCCTGTCCCTTGCCCTCTCTGGGACTCAGGTTACCCATGTGAGCCACAAAGTAGGAGCTCAGGACCCTATGATGCCAAGATTCAGCTGCTACCCTCAAAGTAGAAAGAAGGACAAACTAGGAAAAACGACAACGTCCCATGTAGGCAGAGTTCCAAATGGTATGGAAAGCAGGGTACAGTGGTTAAGAACAAGGGCTGGACGCCAACCATATGAGTGACCCATTCCACTGCTAGAAATTTACCCGAGTGAAATGCAGGCACGTGTCCATACAAAGGCTTGTACTCAAATGTTCATACCAGCTGTATCTGTAATAGCCCAAATCTGGAGAAAACTCAGATGTCCATTAATAGGTCAGTGGATAAACAAAGTGTGTTATATCCATATAATGGAATACTACTCAGCCATAAAAAGGAGTGAGTTATTGATACATGAAAGAATCTGATTCCATTTATATAAAAACCCTAGAAAATGCATACTAGTCTATAGTAACAGAAAGCAGATCAATGGTTATTGAAGAAGGCGGGTAGGGTAGAAAGGGACTAGAGGGGTGGGGGGCCATGAGAAAACTTTTAGGGGTGGTTAAGTGCTACGCCTGGTAACCAAAGAGTCGGCAGTTTGAATCTGCCAGGCGCTCCTTGGAAACTCTATGGAGGAGTTCTACTCTGTCCTATAGGGTCGCTATGAGTAGGAATCAACTCGACGGCACTGGGTTTGGTTTGTTTTTTTTGGATATGTTAACTATCTTGACTGTGGTGATGGTTTCATTGTATATACATATGTCAAATTGTACATTTCAAATATGTGTAGTGTGTGGTACAAGCAGTTTGCAGTTGGCTACTAACCCAAAGGTTGCTGATTCAAACCCACCCAGCGACTCTGGGAAAGAAAGGTCTGGCAAACTGCTTCTGTAAAAGATTACAGTCAAGAAAACTCTATGGAGCTGTTCTACTCTGTAACACAAGCACATGGGTTTGCCCTGAGTCAGGGGCTGACTCAGCGGCAGCTAACAGCAACAACTGTATGTCAATTATACCTCAAGAAAACAAATTTTAAATTAAAAAAAAAAAAGAACAAAAACTCTGGGTTTGAATCCCACAGGGGGTGCCAGTGTGCCTTGGCCTCCCTGAGTCTATTTCCTCATCTGTAAAATGGTGATCTTGCCTCACAGGGCTCATGAAGGCTCATGGCGATGATCAAATTGCTACACACATGTTGCAAGGGTGACCTGTAGCCAGGGCCTAACCCACTGAGTAGTGATAACACGATGCCCTTCCATAAGCCTAGACCATGTCAGGCACCAGGGACACCCCACAAGTCATAAGAGGTCCAGGCCAGCCCACCAAGAATGTTCTTACTTGTCCATGGGACTGGTTTCCTGGGGCTCACTACTGCCTGGTGGACATCTCAGGCCCCCTTCTTCCTTCCAGGGCCCAGCCCACCAGCCTCCAAGTGCCCTACATTGAAGAGTCACTCTCTTCTGTCTGTCAGCACCTGGGGGCGGGACGCTTCTCCTCCTCCCAAGGCCGGAAGTTTGTCTGGCACTGTTACCTAGAGAAGACAGCGGATGGATGACATCATGGAGGAGGTGGCCTTGCCAAACTGGTTTGCCAAACAGGTGCCCGGCTCCACACCTGAGGCTACAGGCTGTGAGCTTGGGGGCCTCCAGTTCTGCCTATGAGTTGGAGAATTTGAAGCCTCTAGATCTAGCCAACCCTAGCAAGAACCACAGTTCTTCTCCTCTAGGACCCCACGCTCCAGACTCACCTACCCGACTTTTCCCCAACAAGGTCCTCCCAGGCCCACCTCCATTCCTTTGCTTGTGCTGTTCCCTTCTCTAGGTTGCCTTTGCCTGTCCCCTTGGCATGTCCAGATCCTTGGTTCGATCGCCCCCAGGGAGTATTCCGAAACAGCAAATGAGGGCTTTGGTCTCTAAAACTTCTAGAGCCCAGATACCATTCTACTTTCTCTGAGAGGAATCTGTGTCTCCTTCCACCCCAGTCTTAATCTCCTAGTGCTGCTATAACAGAAACACCACAAGTGGGTGGTTTTCAAGAACAAAAATTTGTTTTTCTCACCCTTTAGGAGGCTAGAAGTCCGAATTCAGGGTACTGGCTCTAGGGGAAGGCTCTCTCTCTCTCTTCTCTCTATTTTCTCTGGAAAATCTCTCTCAGTCTGTGTTTACGTCTCTGCACCTAATCTGCTGTTTTTATAGTACTTTTTTATAGTATCTCAAAAGTGGAGATTGCAGCCACAGGTATGTTATTGTGTCGATTCCAACTCACAGGTGCAACCCCACCTTCCATCTCCATTTTCTGCCCCACCCACAGCTGATCTCTCCTCCTTTTCCCACTCACAACCCATACCTGACCCCTCCTTACTTCCCAGTGCCCTGGTCTCCTTGATAGGGCTAAGGACCTCACAGCCACTTGCGGGCACATTTCTCCCTGAAAGTCTTAGAATTTTACTTTGTCCACTCTGAGAAGGAAAGGGGGCTTAGAGTGCTTAAGGCATAACACTCCCATTGAACTGGCATTCCTTGATTTCTGGGCAAACTCCAAGTGGTATGTATGTATCTTCCCCTTGGTTTGTGTTTACTTCTCTGTGCCTAATCTGCTCCTTTTATAGTGTCTCAAAAGTGAGTACATTTAAGACACATCCTATACAGATATGGCCTCATTAACATAACAAAACCCCTAATCCCAAATGGGATTGCACCCACAGGTGTGTTGTTCTTGCATTGGTTTTGACTAATAAAAACCAAAACCAAATCCATTGCCTTCCAGTTGGTTCTGACTCAGAGCGTTGTTATGTTGATTTTGACTAATAGTGACCCTGTATGACAGAGTGGAACTGCCTTGTAGGGTTTTCTAGTCTGTAATATGGGGCAGGAACCTGATAGTGCAGTGTTTAAGCGCTCAACTACTAACCAAAAGTCGGCATTGTGAACCCACCAACCTCTCAGCAGGAGAAAGATATAGCAGTCTGCTTCCATAAAGATTACAACCTAGGAAACCCTATAAGGCAGTTCTACTCTACCTTGTAGGGTCCCTATGAGTTGGAATAGGCTTGACAGCAATGGGTTTGGTTTGGTTAATCTTTATGGGAGCAGATAGCCAGGTCTTTTCTTCTGCAGACCAGCTGGTTGGTTGGATCCATTAACCTTTAGGTTAGCAGCTGAGTGCTTAACCATTGTGCCACCAGATGCAGGGTTAGGATTTCAGCACATATTCTGGCGGACATACAATTCCACGCATAACACCCCCTACGCCCAGCAGGCTGTGAGACCCCAATAGCTTGCCCACTCGCAACTCATCTCTGATCCCTTCATACTTCCCAGTGCCCTGGTCTCCTTCGTAGGCCTAAGGACCTCACAGCCACTTGCAGGTATATTTCTCCCTGAAAGTCTTGGAATTTTCTGTTGTCCACTGCAGGGGGTGTGGGGGGGGGGGGGCCTTAGATGCTTAAAGCACAACTCTCACATTGTACAAATGAGGAAACTGAGGCTCTGAGAGGACCAAGGCCTTGCCTGAGGTGGAATCATCACCCCTCTGGCCTCCTGACCCCAGGTCTGGGTTTTCTCTGCAGGGCTCTAGCTGTGGGGAGAGGAAGCCAGGGCGACTCAAGGATCAACGCTGCCGGTTTGGTAAAATGTTCATTCTTCAACTCACGCACTGCAGCAAAATATCAGCCTTGGCCCCCAAGCTGCTCCACCTCTCCCCACTCTGCTAGTCCAGGGTTGGACCTGGAGGGGCCTGGACAGCCCCTTGCCCTTGAAGGGACTGTAGTGGGCAGGCCAAGCCAGTGCCCACAGGATGTGTTGCTGCTCACCTGGCAGTCAGGGCCCTTCACAGGTGTGACCTCCCCCTTCAATCTTCATTTCCTGCCCCACCTACAGCTGATCTCTCCTTCTTTTCCCATTCACAAGCCTCCCGGACTTTGCTCACACTGTTCCCCTACCACAAATGTCCTGCCATGCCTCTCCTCCTCTTCTCTGTGGGGTGCATTTCTTTGCATCCCTCTTCAAGGATCATCTCCTCTGAGAAGGCTTCCAGGAT
Organism: Loxodonta africana; assembly: GCF_030014295.1. Classification (NCBI taxonomy): domain Eukaryota; kingdom Metazoa; phylum Chordata; class Mammalia; order Proboscidea; family Elephantidae; genus Loxodonta; species Loxodonta africana. The sequence goes on along the minus strand of NC_087360.1, from coordinate 25,032,137 downwards.
TCCCCCACCCTAGAGGAAACAAGGTAGAGGGAAGGGGCTTCAGCATCTGGCAGAATTTCACTAAAATCTAAATTTTATTGCCAGCCCGGGGTCGGGGGGGGCTTCACTTCTCTGAGCCTCAGCTTCGTTCTCTGTAGAATCGGGTTAATATTCTGTGATTCTGCTCAGTGGTGAACTTGCGGTAGTGCGATCCGGTGCCTGACATGCAACAGGTGCTCAATAAATGGCCAGGCCCACCTCACAGGGTGTTTACTCGTTCGCTGTGGCTGCAAGGTTCCCCAGTAGCAGGCTGCCCTTTGATCTCTGTACCACCACCAACACCAAACAACCGCACCGCCCCTTGCAGGAAGAAAGGGAGAAAGGCAGGCAGGTTGGCCTGGAAAACGACCCCGGCGCCAAGGGCTTGGTGGCGGGACTGGATCCACTCGTCCTTTCCCTGCGGTCAAGGACGGAAGTGTGCGGGACATTAAATCCACCAAGGACGCAGAGATACACCTGTGCGATTCCACCAAACCTGCTAGGGCGGAGCTAGCACGCAGCAGACCAGCCATTCATAGATGCCGAGAGCCGTCACTCAGGCAGGCCCTGAGAACCTGAGGCGGCCCGGGTGTGTCCCGCCCAAGGGGAGGTCGCAAGAAGTGCGCGAGGTTTGAAGTAGAATCCAGGTGGCCCTGAAGGGCGCCGACCCTCCACCCTCGTTCTGGAGAATAAGACAGGTGGAGGTGGGCTTAGCTAGGGCCTCCCCAGGGAAAGGGGACCTCAAACTATATCCTCCAAACCGGGCCGTTTCACCCCATGCCCCGTGTGGCTTTGGCAAGTCTTTTCCCTCTCTGCGCCTTGGTTTTCCCATGTGTAAAATGGGCCCACCTGTCAGGGTGGATCCGCGGACCAAATGAGGTGACACATGGAAAAGGGTCTGGCTCAGAGTGGACATTGGGCCTTTCTCCAAATGGGGAGATCACAGAGAATCTGGACGGCGGGTTGAGGGCTCTTCTGGGGCAACAGATGGAAGACACCTCCTGACCACCCGACGTCATAGTGGTAAAGAGTACAGATTCCGGACTCAGAAGGTGCTGGATATGAATCACAGCTCCGCGGCCTATCAGCCGTTGTCCTCATCTACAAAACGGGACAAGAGCCCTGGTTTCATATGGCTGTTAACAGGGATTATATTTCTGGTACATAGCAAATGCAAATTAAATGAGTTGGTATTTTTATCATTGTTTTTATTTGATAGAAGGGACTCCAGACCCCATCCTTCTAGACTCCAGCACATTCGGTCTCCATGGAGACCTGTGAGCTGCCCAAGGCCTTTGAGAACGAGAGATGAAGTAGCTTTCCCCAACGGGGTTGAGCTCTTGGGTCCCGCGTCTGGCTCCTGTGTGGCCGCGGGCATGTCAGCTCTCTCTGGGCCTGTTTCCCTGTCTGTTAACTGAGAGTCTGGACTCCGTATGCTCTCTTTAAGACTCCAGCGCTCGAAGAAGCAAACCCTGAAGGGCTGGGAAGAGAGGGGCATGCTACGCGAGGGCTAGCTAGATCTGTGCATAGATGTGTAGGCTGGGGAAGGGGTGCTGTGTGATCAATTCCTCTGCATCTAAGATGGTCCCGACACTCCAGCACAGAGTCAAGATGTTGCCAGGCACTCTCCCTGCTCTGAGATGGCCTTGGACCAGGTGTCCGGAAAGCTGTCTGGGGTAGCTGGACCCCAGCACTGACGTGAGAGGGGGCGGAGTCGAGGGAGGGGACAAGGTCTCCTGAACAAAGAGGAGGGCGGGGAGGAGTTGTCCTCAAGGCTCCGCTGCTCGGACGACCCTGGGTCTCTTACCCCGGTTCGGGGCGCCTTCCTCGACTTTGGCACGGAGGTTGCGTACCTCTTTCGGCTCCCACTGGACCCGCCCAGGCCACGGCGGCGGTGGTCCCAAGACTACGATCCCCAACACCCGCGGCCCATAGGGGGCGGGGCCTTCCCTCAGGGGCGCGGCCGCCAAATTGAATTCCCCCAATGGAGCTCAAGTGTGGGCGGGACCCGCCCGAGGACTGGTTGGAGCGGCAGCGAAGGGCGGAGCCGGTGAGGCTGCCAGCACTGCTGGACCGGCGGCGCTCAGAGTCCGGGGGACGGTTGCTGAGCGGACTTGGGATCCCGGGTCGCCGCGCCTCCTGCCCGTACGTCCCTCGTCCATCTGTCCGAGCCAAGCAAGTTAGCCCAAGACCGCGCCGGGCGGGCGGGCTGGACTGAGAGGTGGGTATGAGGGCCTCGGGGCGGCACCAGGACCCCCGACTGGTCCGGGGGGTGGAACCCGGATATCTGGACGGGGGTTCTGGGACTCCCAGACTCGGGAGCCACCACTAACACCTGCCCCAACCCCCCGGCTCTAAGCCATGGAATCAAGTTCTGAGGCCGCGGGAGAGGACACCGATGAACCTCCAAGAGGCTCCCAAATCCCTAGGGGCTCTAGTCTGTGGGGCAGATGCCCTGAGCAAGTTCCCACAGACTCTCGAGGTATCCAAGGACTCCATACTGTGGGACAGGGAGCCATGGGACTATAGGAGGTAGCACTAGGAATCTGAGGAAGAACAGACTTCCCACGGTCCCCTAGACCGCCCAGATTAGGCATTAGGGGTCTCTGCCCCTCAGAAGATGTGAGGGAACTCAGAGTGTCCAAAGGCCCTAAAGTAACTGCTGACCAATGAGCAACATTCTTGAGGGTTTACCCCAGGCAAACTGGGTAGATAAGAGGCAAGTACCCCAAGGAACAGAGGTGGTTCCTGAGCTCATGGAAAGATTAATTAGTGACTTGAACAGGCAGGGTCCACCGAACCCTAGCTGTGTGGATCCGGGCTGCCTGCCCCAGACCCAATCACTGAATGGAATGACTCGCCAACTGACTGTTCTCAAGGGGGAGTGACTGAAGGATGAGTCAACAGGAATGGGGGGCCATCCTGGGGCCATGTCAGTCACCAGCTATTAACTAAGCATCTATGAAGTACTAGGCCATGGGTCCCCAAATTCTGGAGAGACATTAGGGCTGCAAGAGGAAGGAGAGAGGTGTTTTGGCGACTGGGCCAGGATTCAGAGGTCCACTTTGATGGGCAGTGATGAGGCGAGAGGGGTATCCCGGGCCCCTGGGTGCTCTTCGGAAGGAGCTTCAGAAGCTGGAGGTTTCCAAAGCTTCAATTAAATCTTTTCCTGCCCTCTGGGAATACCTGTTGTTTTTGATTCCTCCTTCTCTTGTAACAAATCCCTGAGCCTCTCCGTTTGGTTGTCTGAAGTCCGCATATTGGACAAGTCAGCTTCTGAGAACTCTTCCAGCTGGAGAATTCTAAGTGTGTGAACTGTCAGGAAGAGCTGTGCGCCTGGACACCTGGCTTTATGGAGTCGGGATGGCTGGCGTGTTAAATGTGTATACGTGAGGGGGGAGGGGAAGGGAAACGGAGAGGGGTGTGAGCAGAGAGCTGGTGCCAAGAACTGGAAGACAGGGTGTCACCTCCAATAGCTTAAGACATCTGGGGACATGGGAGTGGCAGCGGCAGTTGGGAGTTGGACATGGACTCAGCTTTCGGGATGGGTGGGGGCTGGGCAGGCCCAAGGGATGGGTGGGTGGGGCAGTAAAACTACAGAGACTGGAGGGCACCCCCTGGTGGTGAGCATGGCTTGGGTACACCTTGTTGGGCCCCAACTTCTCAGTACAGGTCCCTGCCCTTTGTTTGATGCTTAGACAGGGTGTGGGGCCAGGCCAGGCCACAGAGGCTGGCAGCAGGGACCTCCCCAATCTTGGATCGGTGAGTTTTCCAGCAAACCACACCAGGGCAGAAGGCAACTCCCAACCAGGAGCCATATCACAGAGAGTAAGGATGAGATAGCAATGGATGCACATGGGCCAGAGAGGGGGACTGAGGCATACAGCCCAAGTGCCTATGACTTCTAGAGGCCCCAGCAGGCCTGACCCCTGTCTGTCCCTACAGAATCCCCTGAGCTGGTGTCAAGTGCACTGGAGATCTCACCACAAGGGGACAGACGGAGGTAGGGGCCAGTGAGATGGCAGATGATGCCTTGGCTGGGCTGGACGAGGGAGCCCTGCGGAAGCTGGTAAGTGTCCCCATCTTTCCCACTGTGGGGAAGGGCAAGCCAGGCCAGAGAGGCAGGGCCTGTCCAGGCTACCTCTCAGCTGACAGGAGGAGGTGATGGGGGGCGGGAGGAGAAGGGAAAGGAAGGGGGACAGACATAGGCCTGTTCTGCCTGACTGATGCAGAGGCCCCCATGGTATGTGCCTGTTCATGCCAGGTGCTGAGGCCCGGCCCCTCCTGGTCCCCCAGTGCCACAACCTGTTTAAACAGTAACTGCTGGGGACCAGCCCATGTGCAGCCACATGTGTGGGGAGGCCAGGGTTGCCTCTCCTGAGCAATAGCCTAGGTAGTGCAATGACAATGGCAGCAGCAAGGGTTAATAATTCCATGGCATGGCAGGGGGCAGGTCCGGTGCTGGGCGCACTATCTCACAAAATGCTGGTCACAGTAGCTTCCAGAACCTGGAGGACACTGCACTTAGAGGTAAAATCACCACTAGGAAGAAGCTGCAGCAGGATCCAACCCCAGAGCCATTGCTCCTTTGGACTATAAGGCTTAGGCCATGGAGGAAGGCATGAGGGGGCAGGATGTGCTGGGACAGGGCAAGTTGGCCCTGTGCCTGGGATAGGAAGGGGAGCTTACAGGCTAGCCAGGACACCCAGCCAAGGGGCTGGGGGTGGGGGGGGGCAATACAGAGACAGGCCTTGGGGGACCTTCTGAGTTCTGTGTCCTCGGGCCTACCATTTTTCCCACTCTGAGCCTCAGTTCACCTATAAAGTGGTGGGGAGTGGGGCGGGGTTGTGAGCACAACATCTAAGTTGTAAGTTGGCCTAGGGATGGAATAAGGCATGGGCTCAGGTCCTTCTGGGGAGGAAGGATGGGTCCACTCAATCCCCTTCTCCCCAGTTTCTTCCTCTCAGTGGGTGGACCAGCAGAGAGGATGGGGCAGTGGAGTGGGGCAACATGCCTGTCTACAGGATTAGCAGCAGGGCAGGAAGCCCAGTGGCCCCATGAGAAGACATTCCTAAGGGTGGGGCCTCAGCCTGGCCCCTTGTGAGTGGTCACAGTGGGTGCCCTATCTATCCCCATGCACAGAGAGGCTGTAGAGCAACAAGGTCCTAAAGCGGGGATAGTATGGGCCTACCCGCAATGCCAGGTGCCAGCTGACCTGGGGGAGGGGCCAAAGCATCATCCCCAGACCCTTGTCCAGGGGGTAAATTAAAGATTTACCTTCGTAGGAAAAGTCAGGTGATGCACCCCACCCCCATGCCATTCCCCTGGAGGCAAAGGCTGGACCCAGTGCCCAGCTGCTGCTCTGACCTATGAAGGCACTGGCCAGTGTGTCTTCAGACCAGTGTCTTAGACTCTGAGTGTCTGCCACCACCATAGCCCGCTGTGTGCAGCTTGGAGGGAATGGAGTTGGGTTTCCCCAGGCTCCCACCACGTCAGCGCCATCTCCCCTCAGGAAGTTGAAGTCCCTATGGGAGTATTAGAGGCAGAGGATTCGAAACAGAGGGAAAGGCGAGCCTGACCCCGCTTATCCCATCTCGCGGGATCCGCGCTGATACTTAGGTTCAGCAGCTGAGGTTTCAGAAAAGAAGCTGGGGCGGTGTAGCCAGTGACCATCTCTGAAGTCTGCCCACCTCCATTCCCACCCCCTCCCTGGGAAAGGGCAAACAAGACTCTGACCCCCACGCCGCCGGTCTAGGGGCCACCAAAGGGCCTCTCCACCCAGGACCCCACTCCTCCTCTACCCGGTGCCCGCCATTACTGCGCCCCTGAGTCCGCCAAGCGTCCCGCCCCGTGCGCCGGCCCGGCCCCCGCTGGCCTCGTGGCTGGGACTAGGGCGTCTCGAGCCCGGTTCCTTCCCGCGGGACCGGGCCTTATTAGGGAAGGCTAGGCCCGCTTCGCTGGCCCTGCGCCCCCGCGTCGGGACGATTTGGGAACCCAGGCGGCCGCTTCCGGTCTCTGCTCCCCCACATGCCTGAAGACCGGCTGGGGGCCGTGCGGAACCGAGGCGCTGGGAACGTGTGCGCCGCGACCCCCATCCCGTCCCCCCACCAACCCCGCCTCTATCCCGGGCTTCAGCTCCGACATTCACTAGCTGGGCGACCTGCGCAAGCCGCTTAGCTTTCCTGAACCTCATGTTCCTCGCAGACTGGGACATTAAGCCATGCGCTAGCGGTGGGCCTCGTGTCCGGCTCCCCCTTTGGCGCCTAGCGCGGGAGAGGTGGGCGAGGCTTGGGCGGTGCCCGGGGAGAGGGGAGCGTGCGGGAGCCTGCAGGCCATCAGCGCCCCCTGGCGAGGCCTTGCTACGCGGCGGGCCGGTGCCCCGTTAGTAACTGGGAAGCTGGGGCTGAGGGAGCGCCTGAACGGCCCCACCCAGCTAATTATGCTGGTGGGGAGACTGAGGCCCAGAGAGACGCGGAGGCCTGCGAGATGCCCCCAGCAGCGACTGCAGAAAGTACCTGGAGGCCCGGCCCCCTAGGGGGAGGAAGGGCCTTGTTTCCTCCCAGGAGAATGTCACTGGGCAGTTTCGGAAACCGCCCCATCTCCTTCCCCTTCCCCCTGGTGGACAATGGCGCTTTGTACTTCCTCCCTCCCCCTCCCCGTACCCCAACCCCCTCTACACGCTGCGGTGGGACTGAGAGGATGGGGACTAAGGAACACAGCGGGGACACTGTGGGTGGACCTTTGCCTCCAGACTCACAGGGAAGTGTCATATGAGAGGGTGATCAATGGAATGAGATTGTCCACCCCCTCCCCAGCCCTGCCCCACCCACTTAGAGGATCAGATGCAGACTCCAATTTTCCAGATGGGGACACTTAGGCTCCTAAGGGTTGTAGAGGTGGCCAGGGCCTCCATATCTGCCTTTTTTCAGAGTCAAAGACTTCATCTCTGGAGCCCAGGGTGCTGGGAAAGGGGACCCAGGAGGCACAGGGCTAGTCACTGGACTTCTGTCCCTCAGTTTACCCTCTGCTGAGGAAGGGCTATACCAGCTGTTCCCTCAAGTGTACCTCAGGGGGTTCTGGGCCTGAGGCAAGGCCAGGACTGGTGGGTAGATGAGCCTCCTAGCAGCCCAATCTCATGCTCCCAAGCCTCCTCCCTCTGCTGTAATAGCCCCTTTAGACCCCAGGCAGAGCCCTGGTGGCACAGTGGCTAAGCACTTGGCTGCTAACTGAAAGGCTGGCAGTTCGAACCCACCAGCTGCTCCTCAGGAGAAAGATGTGGCAGTCGGCCTCCTAAAAATTTACACCCTTGGAAACCCTATGGGGTAGTTTTACTCTGTCCTACAAGGTTGCTCTGAGTCAGAATCATGCCCCCGGCAATGGGTTTGGATTTTTGGTAGGCACCTCTGCAGGCCAGAGGGGCCCCCAACACAGGCTCCCACCTTGGCAGACAAAGTTATCCTTAGCCCGGGGCTGACTCTGAAAACCTGGGTTCAAGTCCTGCCCCCAAAATGGGAGTAATAAAGTGCCCCGCCCCCCCACCCAGGGATTTTGTGAGGTTAGGATGGGGGGCTCAGCGCAGGGTCTAGCAACCCTTTAGGAACTTAAATGGTACTGATGCCTCTGGACATTCCATACTTCCTAGTTACCCTCTCTTCTCCTGACTGTCTGGAACCAAATGAGGAGATGGTGCTTACTGCATCCTAGCTATACAGGGGACCCTGAGTCGCTGCCCCTGCTGCCCCTGCACCCACCCACTGCCCTGAGATGGGGGTCATTGTCTCATCTGGCAAATGAGAAAACTGAGGCACAGAGAGGTTAAGGGATGTGCCCCCAACCACCCAGGCAGGACTGGGCTGCAGCTGGAACCAGCTGGGGGTTCTGGCCCCACCTGCAAACAGCCCTCCTGGGTGGAACCTCAGGGCTCCCCTGCAATAACTCCTCAGGAATGCACAGCCAGAAGGGACCCAGGTAGGGCTCTGTCTCTCTAGGACTCTCACTGTCTTCAGACTGGGACAAGTCATCTCACAACTGGGTTGTGCCAACCCAAACTTCCATTTGAAACCCATCTCTCCCATCCTCCTTACTGAGCAGGAAGGAATGTCCCTGGGGAGGGAGGGCATTGGGCAGAGAGAGGGCTCCTAGGCTCTGGCTACTGAATGGCCATCTGGCTGTCAGACCCACACTGAAGGCTTGTCTCTGTTACCACCTTCCTGGGATCCCCTGGGCCATTCCTCTCTCCCTTGAGCGACAGAGGCTCCCTTGGGGGTAGCCTTGCCAGGTGGAGGTGTGGGAAAAGGCAATGGGATTAGCTGAAAGTGCCCTTTCCCAGACCTGGTTGGACCAGCCACCCCGAATTTTCCAGGGACAGGCTGAGAAGCTGGTGAGAATGCCTGCTCTCCATGGGCATCCTTTTCAGGGCCCTGGGTGGCCCCTAGTGCCAGCTGCCTCATTTGTTCAGGGCCCCAGCCCTTTTGATGGTGGCTGGATCTGGCCCAGTACAGGGGGAAAAAAAAATAGCCCCCAGTCAGGCCAAGAACCAGGACTCCTAAGCTTCTCCTCCAGCCCTCACAGTTAGGTCCTGCCCTACCTCAGTTTCCCCATCTGCCCAATGTAGATGAACAGGGTGGTGGTACTTTTAGACTAGGCTACAGAAGTCTCTCTTGTTCACAGGGTGGACTCCTGTTGCCCGTCAAACAATTCCTTCCCCGGGAACACAATTAGGGACTCACAGGGTGACCCTCCTTCCTCCTGGCTCTCAAGGGGTTAGTGGAGAAGGGCTATGAGGGACAGGAGAAGCAGAAAGGTGTGCCCACTCATAGTAGGTGTGCTGTGGGCTCTCTGGGAATGCCTGGTGCAGTGAACTGGGTCTCCTTGAGACCCTGGGTGGGCAGGCAGGCACGTGAAGTGCCTGGGGCAGAGGGAGTGGAGACAGACCACTCATTGTGCCCCAGGCAAAGGCGTGGGCAGCTGGTGCCACCCCTCCGCCCCTGGCAGCCAAAATGATCTGCCCTTCGCCCCCGCCTGCCCTGTAGCTGGAGGTCACAGTGGATCTGGCGGAGCGGCGGCACATCCGCTCAGCCATTCGGGAGCTGCAGCGGCAGGAGCTAGAGCGTGAGGAGGAGGCCCTGGCGTCCAAGCGCTTCCGTGCTGAGCGGCAGGACAACAAGGAGAACTGGCTGCAGTGAGTGGTGGGGTGCTGGACATGCCTATGGGTGAAAGGCAGTGTGTGCCAGGGCTCAGCTCATGTGCAGGCAGGCAGGAACACACATCACTGCCTGTGTGTCTGCTGCCTGTCTGTGTATGCACACAGCAGTACGTGTAAACATTTGGAATATATGGGAACGTGTATGGACCTGGACTGGGCTATGCCCCTGCAGACGGCACTTCTGAACATTTGGTGTTAGCGCCCAGGGCCATGGGCCTGCATATGCAAGTGTGCAGCCAGAGGGAGTGCACAGCTATACCACCCTCTGCCAAGGACCTGGGGACCCTGTCCTGGCCCCCAGCTCCTGCCTCCAGCCTCCATGCCCCACCCATGGCAGTGGTGGTCACAGTCATGATGTCTCTGCAGCTTGCAGCAGCGGGAGGCTGAGCAGCGGGCAGCCCTGACACAGCTGGCAGGGCAGCTGGACTCCATGAACGATGTGGAGGAGTTGACCGCACTGGTGAGGCCCAGGCCCAGGTAGGGGATGGGGGGCAGAGCCAGTGGAGACCCTGGGCTCCCCAGGCCTGTGCCCATGGCCTGCCTCTTACCCACAGCTGCGAAGTGCTGGCGAGTATGAGGAGCGGAAGCTGATCCGAGCTGCCATCCGCCGCGTACGGGCCCAGGAGATTGAGGGTATGTGTCCTGGCCTGGCCTCCTACCCTGTTGCCCACAGCAGCTCCCAGCCACTCACCTGACATCTGCTCCTTCCCTCCAGCGGCCACCTTGGCCGGGAGACTGTGCAGTGGGCGGCCCATTGGTGGTTCAAGAGAGGACAGCAAAGGGCGGCCAGCACACAGGCGGGAACGGCATGAGGTAAAGGGCACAGGCAGGGTGGGACGGTGGCCCCAGAGTCCTGTGCCCACAGATGCCAGCAGCAGAGCACCTGTGTGTCTTTCCTAGGCTGCTATTTGACTGAGAGGGGCCCTCAGCCTGGGCTGGGGGGACTCTGGGACTCAATCTCAGGCCTCCGCCCACTCCCCCATGCAACCTCTGGCCACACCTCCCCTGCTCCAGACCCTTTCTCTCTACCTAGGCCTTCCTCTCCAAGCCAGCCTGTCTATACTGCTCCTGAGTTCCTGTTCTAGGCCCCATCACCACCCTTGTTGACACAAAGGCGCTTCTCCCAGCTGAGAGGATTGTGCCATCCTCCCTACTGACCTCCCCACCCCTACCTCTCCTCCCATCCCCACCCCTGCCATCCAACCTCCACTTAGCAGCCAGATGATCTCCCTGAAATGCAAATCTGACCCTGGTACCACCCCTGCTTAAACCCATTGGGAAGCTGCTTTCACTCTCCAGACACAGCCCCACATCCTTACCTTGGCTTACCAGGGTCTGTGTGTCAGGCCCCAGATGACCTGTGGAGCACTGTTCACAGAGTCCTCTCTGTTCTCCAGGTAGAGGTCAAGGCCAAGCAGCCCGGTCAGGAACCTGTCTGAGCCTTGAGTGGTCCAGGCCATTCCCTAAGTGACCAGCAGAGGCCGCTGGGTCCCTGGTCCTGGCAAGACCCCTCCCCCATACTCTGATTGACCAGGATGAAGCCAGGGGTCAGGGGCCTCAGCGCCAGAGATCTATTAAGGCTGGGAGCCCCCAGCAAGTCCTCTGCCATTGCCAACCCTTGGGCCCAAAGAATCAGGTCCTCTCTGAGCCACTCTTGGCTAGGCAAAGCCAAGAGGTTGGGAAGTGGAGCAGCTCAAAGAGCGCCCATAGCATGCCAGTGCCTGTGCTTGTGCAGGTGTGCCTGCAGGAAGCTGTGCCCAGCTCCTCTACTTTGCATGCCCTGCCCTGTGCGCCTGCCGGCCTACCCCTCAGGGCAGGGGTAGCACTCAAGGCCTGGGGAGCCTTAGTCACATCCTGTGGACCCCACACAGGTGCCAGAGCAAGAGGAACAGGAGCAGGCAGGGGCCCCAGAGCCAGCCCCAACACCTGATGTGACCAGTCGGGATGTGACCACGGTGACACTCCTGCTGCGGGCCCCTCCTGGGGACACACCCAGCTCACCCACTGCTGCCTCCCCTGACCCTCCACTGGAGCCTGCTGAGGCTCCAGGCAGCCCTGAGCCCCCTAGCCCACCTGAGGACACCAGCCCTGAGCCCCAGGAGCCACCAGCCCCACTCAGCACTGAGAGGCAGGTGGTCAACAAGGTGAGTCTGGATGAGGGGCAGGGATGCCAGGCAGGTGAGCTTCTTGGTATAGGAGTCAGGTCTTGCCTATGCTGTGTTTCCCCGGCAGCTCCTGCCTAGCCCCACAGAGCCCCCTGCTGCCCAGGGCCCCACCAGAAGTGACTCCGACACAAAGGGAGCAGGTGAGCATCCTGCTGGGGGTGGCCACAGGCACCTGCCATCCCTCCCCTGGCCTCCATGTCCCTGCCTGAAGAATGGGCTCTTGTGCCAGGGCAGCTCCAGCCTCCTTAGGTCCAGGCAGTCCCTGATACTCCCTCCACTGCCCCTGAGGTGTCCCCAGCCGGGCCTGCCCCGCCACCCAGGGCCAGAGGCCTCCCCACAGCCTTGAAAGGCAACAGACTTCAGGCACATTCTTCTCCCCAATAAGGGAGTGCACCCATCTCCTTCCTGGAGCCGTGGGCAGCACTGGCTAGGGGGGTGTCCTTCATTCCCATCGGTAGGGAGGATCTGGGCACCCTCCTCCAGCCCAAACCTTGCCCTGGCCCTAGAGAGTGTCCAAGTCATCCTGGGGTCAGTGGGGATGGGGGGGAGGTGCCTGTAAGAGATGCAGCTGGGTGTAGAGGCCAGGGAGTGTGAGGGATGCAAGAGGGGTTGGGGAGGCTGGAGGGTTTGGGGGGGATACAGGAAGGGGTTGGGAGGCTAGGGAGGTGGGGGTAGGGACATGAGTCCTCCCAGGTGAGCCCTCCATTTTACTCTCCTTTTTCTTCCCCTACTTGGCTACCACCCCCTCTCCAACCTGCCAGACCTGGCCAGACCCCCTCCCCGCCAACGTTCCCTGTCAGTGCTCAGCCCCCGCCAGCCAGCCCAGAACCAAGGTACTACTTGTTCCCATTCCCCTCCCCCAGGCCCTGAGCAGTCCCTGGCCCACCCAACCACTGACAGCCCTCCTGTCCCTTCTAGAGCCCACCCACCTAGCCAGTGGACCTTCCCCATTCCAGCGGGCTAGCTCCGTGCAGGACCGTGTCCGCAAGTTCACATCCGATTCTCCCATGGCTGCAGGGCTCCAGGACGGCCCACGGAGGGCGGCCCTTAGCACCCCAAGCCCCACAAGGATCCTGAGCCCCTCCCTCATCAGCACCACCCCTGCCTCCTCCTCCAGCAGCTCCTCCTTGAGGGGCCCTAGTCACACCTCCTCCCGCCTCATCAAGGAACAGCCAGAAACAGCCCGGCCCCTGGCCCAGCTTCAGAGCTGCCCCCGGGAGGAGGGCCCCAGGGGGCGGGGCTTGGCTCCCAGGCCCCTTGAAAACAGAGCAGGGGGGCCCACTGCCCGCTCAGAGGAGCCCAGTGCCCGGCTACCCGTGGCCGCCAGCACTGCTGAGCCAGGGGGCAGCATGAAGACCACGTTCACCATCGAGATCAAGGATGGCCGTGGCCAGGCCTCCACAGGCCGTGTGCTGCTACCCACCAGCAGCCAGAGGGCAGGTAGGCCTCCCCACTGCCTCCCACTAGTGGGTAGAGCACCTGCAGCCACCTACTCTGCACGGAGGACAGGGACTGCAGATGAGGCTCAGGGTATCTCCAAAGGGTGCACTGGGGACAAGGGCGCCATCAGCCTGGGCTGGCCTTGCCCTCAACCTGCCTTGTCTGATCCTGACAGCAGCCCTTCTCTCCCTCAGAAGTGACACTGGGACTGCGGGCGCCCCCAACCCTCCTCAGCACCAGCATTGGGGGCGCAAGCACTGTCACCCATGTCAGCAGCCCTGGGACACCGGCCCGGCTGGGCAGCATCACTCATGTCACCAGCTTCAGCCATGCCCCCACTAGTAACAGGGGAGGTCGCAGCATTAAGGTGAGCCCCCCCTCACCCTACCAGTCTCATCATCCATCAACCTCACACAGACTGCTCAGGGATGTGAGTTGGCAGGGTTCCCCTGCTTCCCTCTTCCCCCAGTGCACAGAAAGGGAAACTGAGGCCCAGAGAGGGAAGGCAGTTGCCCATGGTCCATAGCCAGTTGGGGGCAGAGCTAAGGCCAGACTCTAGCACATCACCTGCTCGGCCTGTCAGAAGTTCACTCTGCATTGGTCTTAAGATTCCCACATGCTGATCTCTGACCCTTATTCCAAAATTCGTTGGTTCATTCCTACTAAACAGGTAGGAAAACTAAGGCTCAGAGAGAGCAGTAGGGGCTTGCCCCCTCTTCCTGTGGCTTCCCCCATGGTCCCTGCTCCCTCCGTACACTGGACATCAGGCCCGAGGCTCAGAGTTGCTCATCTGCTCATCCAAGATCAACCTGGCCCTTCAGGAGACGGGAGATTAGTGATTAGCAACTGCGTCAACATCCCTGTGGCGATTGGGCAGAAGTATTAATGGGGGACAGACAGGCGGGGGTGCCGGTCAGGTGAGGCAGCAGCCCAGCAGGTGCCACGGGACCTGAATACGAGGCACCCTTCCATTATTCATTCCCGAGCCCAGGATCAGCTGGTTGGGAGCTCAGCTGGGGAAGGGATCCCCAGTTGCCACCCAGCTGTCCAGGTAATACCCTTTATGCTGCACGGGGGACTGAATGGGACTTTGGTTGCCGTGGAATGGCTAGAGGTTTGGGCTTTCTCAGGGGTGATAGGGAGAGTGGGAACAAGAAGGCACCCTTTGCTCCAGAAAGCGGGATCAAACTGTCCTCTGCCCAGAGAGTGGAGAGGAGATGACTGAGGCCCTTGGGGTGGATGGGAAGTGTCACAGTGACTAGGTCTGGCACCACCAACTTGCCTCAGTTTCCCCCTCTGAGAGCCAAGGGGGAGCAGAAGATATGCCCAAAAGGCTCTTGCTCAAAGTCTGTGGTTGGATGTGAACACCACAGGCAGGCCAGAGGACATTAATCTCAGGAACAAGACGGTTGTTACAGCAGACTGCTGTAAGGACCACCTTCGTGTCCCCCACATGGATGTAATGCTTTCTAAAGCAGTGGGGCATGAGGCAAAGGAGTGCAGGCTCTGGAACCTGGCAGACTAGGTCATCACTGCTAATGCACATGGTGGCTCAGGCAGGCTCTGTCCTGCTCCCTGCCTCAGTCTCCCCACCTGTGGGGCACGGAGCCCTGGCCTTGGACATCTTGCAGAACCCGTGAAGCCTTGCTGTGCCACGGGTCTATGATCTCTGCCTGCAGGGCCAGGCCTGGCCGTCCGCCACTCGCTTGGGCTAGCCACCCCTCCCCCACTGCCCCTCCACAAGGGAGCCCAGAATAGGTTTCTATTTGGGCCAAAGCCCCAGCTGGCTGCTGGGTGGCTGACGGAGAGGCTGGCAGGGGCGGGGCAGGCCCAGCTGCCCTTGCCTTCGCCCTCCGGCCAGCTGCAAAGACTCTGACACTGTCAGCCAGAGGCAACAGCCCCTGCCACTGTCCCCATCACCCCCAGTTCGACCCCTACCAGCACTATGCCTGGGGTACCAGGGCCTGGGTCTGAGCTGGCCGCAGCCCTCGAGGACCGGTTGGGCCAGGCGTTAGAGGAGCTGCGGGCAGTGGCTGAGGCAGGCCGGGCGGCAGTGACCCAGGCAGTTGAGGCAGCTGCCACAGCCGTGGAACCTGTGGCCCGGGCAGCCGAAGACCTGCGGGCGGAGACAGCGGCGCTGGGCCGGCGGCTGGATGCGCTGGTCAGGCAGGTGGAGGTGCTGAGCCTGCGGCTGGGGGTCCCACTGGTGCCTGACCTCGAGCCTGAGCTGGAGCCCAGTGAGCTGCTCCTGGTGGCTGCTGACCCCGAAGCCCTCTTCCAGGGCACTGAGGATGCCGGGACCCCCGTGGCCCACCCACCTGCCTTCAGCTCCTGCCGCCGCCACTCCTCCACTGGCCCAGCCCACAGCGGCAGTGTTGTAAGTCCCTCCAGACTGGGGAAGGGGTGGTATGGGACCAGGTTTGGCCCCTGCTGAGTGACCTCAGGTGTGCCACCACCTTCTCTGAGCCTCAGTTTCCTATTTGTACAGGGGACTGGGGTGCCAGTGCTCCACGACTGGGGCTAGAGAGTGCCAAGTTCCTGGCCCTCGGGCACGTGTGGCAGCTGCCCTGGCAGCCCCTGGCCGTGGCCCAGCCCCCAGCCCCACCCCCGCCTCAGCCAGGCTGCTTCTCCCAGACAGCTGCCATCTTGCTGAAGAGGCCTTGCCAGGAGGGGCTTGTCTACAAGGGCCTGGGGCATGCCCTGGCTGGGGTCAGAGGCTAGGCTGGAGGTGGAGGCCCCTTAGAGGGTGGTTCCCTGCTGGAGTGCTGGAGTGGGTGCAGGAGGAGCTTCAGGGAGGACTTGGCTCTGGGGCAGCCCCAGCCAGACACCTGGTCAGGAGCCTACAGGCTCTGGTCCAGCCCCATTGGAGTTGGGGGAGGCGAGGGCAGGGAGCATGTGCTGCCTGGGCACTGGCACATGAGAATCCAGGCTCAGGAACTGGCAGGACAGAACAGAGCCTGCCTGGCAGGGGCTGGGAGTGAAACAACAGAAAGAATTTGGGCTCAGGAGTTAAGCCACCTTCAGCTCAGAGCCCAGCCACCTCATGCTTATAGAAGGACTCCGGTAAAGTTACTCAATTGCCCTGAGCCTCAGTTTTCCTTTCTGTTAAATGTTGTTGTTAGGTGCCAGCTCATAGTGACTCTATGTACAACAGAACAAAACACTGCCTGGTCCTGCACCATCCTCACAATCGTTGTTATGCTTGAGCCCATTATTGCAACCACTGTGTCAATCCATCTCATCGAGGGTCTTCGTCTTTTTGCTGACCCTCTACCAAGAATGATGTTCTTCAGGGATTGATCCCTCCTGATAACATGTCTAAAGTATATAAGATGCAGTCTCACCATCCTTGCCTCTAAGGAGCATTCTGGACATACCTCTTCCAAGACAGATTTGTTGGTTGTTTTGGCACTCCACGGCATATTCAATATTCTTTGCCAACAATATTCTGTTAAATAAGGACGGTAAAATCCCTAATGCTTATACAATGCTTACTACTGAATGGTGGTTGTTGTGTGCCGTCAAATCAATTCTGACTCATAGTGACCCTACTGGGTCACTACCAATAGGATAGTATTATTGCCCCATAGGATTTCCAAGGCTGAAATTCTTATATCTTTCTCCCACAGAGTGACTGGTAGGTTCGAACCACCAACCTTTTGGTTAGCGGCTGAGCACTTAACCACTGTGCCACCAGGGCACCTTACTGAATGGTTATATCATTATTGCTATTATTAATTGTATTAATATGATTCTGGGTACGAGGGAAACCCTACAACAAGCCTGTCAGTGCCTCCTCCTTGGGCTTGACACCAACATAGCCATCCCTGAGCAAGCAGGCTGGCAGATGAGTGGTTATTTCCAAGGCTGTGGTATTTCCCCAGGGCCTGGTCACCTGTCCATTAGGGACATAGTTAGATTCACCCACACTCCTGCTTTCAGCCCACCCCCTTCCCCCATCCCACAGATGGAGCCAGAGCCAGCACAGCCCCCCTCTGCAGGAGTAGAAGCAGCCAATGGCACTGAGCAGGCCCAAGTGGACAAAGCTCCAGAGCAGCGAAGCTCATTGAGTGCTGAGGAACTGATGGCCATTGAGGACGAGGGCATCCTGGATAAGATGGTATGGCCAGACCTGGTAGGCTAAGGGTTGGCAAGGGGCAGGAATCAGCAGGCCACCAGGTGAGCAATGACAAGAGCTCTGTCTGCAGCTGGATCAGACCACAGACTTTGAGGAGCGGAGGCTCATCCGGGCTGCACTACGTGAGCTCCGACAAAGGAAAAGAGGTAGAGCACCAACTGCTCCATACCCCAGCTGTTCCCCTCCCCTGGGGATCCATTCATGGCCACACCAGCTCAGTAACATTCCTACTTAGCTTCTCCTTCTCTAGACCCAGCTATTTCCTTGCCTAGCTACTTTTGATGGACCCAGATACCCCCTCTATATAGCTGCTACTTCTCCCTGGATCCAGCTGCTCCCTTCCCTAGCTGTCTCTCCCTCTGGGACTATTGATGACCACCCCAGTTACTGCCTCCAACCAACTTCTCTTCTCCTTCCTAGACTCGGTTATAGTCCCTCCCTCAGCTACTCCAAATACTCTCAACTACCTCTTTCCTGAGTCCAGATATCTGAGGTCCATTGATGGCCACCTTAGCCTGTGCCCCCACCAAGCTTCTTCTTCCATGGACACAGCTACTTCCTCCCCAGAAGCTTCCTCCCTGGACCCAGCTATTCTTTCTTTCAGATTCTAGATTTATTTGCCTCTCCAGATACCCTCAGTTCTCAACTCTCTGGATTCAATTCTCTGAATCCAGCTGCTTCCTCCAGAGCTTACTGATGGCCACCCCAGCCTCTATCCCCACCCTACTACTTTTTCTTTAGGCCCAGTTACTCCCTTCACCATCTTCTCTCCCAACTATTTTCACCCTGGGTCTAATTGCTTCTCTGGCACCTCCAATTACTCCCTCCCTCCCTGAATCTAGATATTTCTTCCTTCGGCTGCTCTTCTCCCCCTAGGGCCCATTTGATGGCCCACTCAGCTACTGCCCTTACCCAGCTTCTCCTTCTTTGGACACAGCTACTCCTTCCCTAAATCTAGATACTCCCTCCTGACTCAGCTACTTATTCCCACAGAAAATCCAATCTTGGATCCAAATACTATTTTGAGTTCAGCTACTTGTTTTTGGCTGAGTCCATCATCACTGCTCCATTCTCTGCCAAGTTATGGCTATCCCCTCACCCCCAGCTAATCCTAGAAGGGCCCTTATCCCCTATGTCATTAGTGTTTCTAACAAGCTGCCCTTTACCCCATCTGTGCACCCCATGTGCCTGTGTGTGTGTGCTGTGTGGCACTGGGTGGCCCTTCTGGACATGTATGGGGCATCCCTGCCCAGACCAGCGGGAAAAGGAGCGGGAACGGCGGCTACAGGAGGCACGGGCCCGGCCAGGGGAAGGCCGTGGCAACACAGCCACCGAGACCACCACACGGCACAGTCAGCGGGCAGCCGATGGCTCAGCCGTCAGCACAGTCACCAAGACTGAGCGGCTCGTCCACTCCAGTAAGAGCCCAAGTGGGGTATGGGACTCTGGGCTTGGGGCTCAGGGTTGGAATACATCTTCCCAGCTACCTTCCCTCTCACCCTCTGCCCCTCCAGATGATAGTACCCGGACGTCCCGCACCACCACAGTAGAGTCAAGTTTCGTGAGGCGCTCGGAGAGTAAGGCTGCCTGGTGTCGCCCCGTGCCTGCTCGCCTCCTCAGACTCTTCTTGAGCTGTCTCTGAGCCTGCACCTGCCCGTCTCTCTCCAGCTGCCACTGTCTCTTCTCCATTTGTCTGTCTCTCTCTCCAGCTGTTACTTTCTTTTCTCCGTCTGTGGCTACCACTATGCTCCCACCCCCACAGCTCCCCAATCTGTCTCCTGATGCCCAGCCTGGGCCCTCACCCTGCTCCCCTGCCCCTTCTCTGCAGATGGCAGTGGCAGCACCATGGTGCAAACCAAGACCTTCTCCTCTTCCTCATCCAAGAAGATGGGCAGGTGGGCACAGGCACCTCCTCCCCCTAACCACAGAGGGGTCAGTGCCACAGGGGACCTCACTGTGCACCTATTCCACAGAGGGGTAGGCTAAGGTGTGGGGAGGTGACAGGTACCCAGCCAGGGAGGGGCAGCATGGTGGGAGTGAGACCACTCTTGCTCACTTTGTGATCTCACCCATCCCATGGGGGAGGAGGAAGCACAGAAAGGCCAGAGACTTGCTCAGGGTCTCTGAGTGGGAGCTATAGCAGTGAATCCTTAGAAAGGCCCACTGGTCACACTGAGCTGCTTGGTGGCACAGACTTCCTGATGTCTGCAAACCACATTCCAGGTCACAGCACCTTTACACCTTAGCCCCATGAGGGAGGGTGCACCCCATGTTACAGAGGATGTCAGGGCTGGCAGAAAGCAGGGACAGGATCAGAATCCAGGCTGGCAACCAGAGGGGTCCAGGGACTCTGAGTTAGAGAGACTTGAGTTCAAGTCCCGGCTTTGCACCTCATGCTCTCTGAAATCTTGGCAAGTTAGTCTCAGCTTTGCACCTCATGCTCTCTGAAATCTTGGCAAGTTACTTGGCAAGTTACTGTCAGAGGTCTATTTCCTCATCCTTAATGGAAATGGTAAGGGTCCCTCCCTCCTCTCTTGAAGTTTAAAATGACACCTAGACGTGAGCTATTATAGCTATTATATTAAGCACTCAGCTGCTATCCGAAAGGTTGGCGGTTCCAACCAGGGGAGAATGACATGGCAATCTGCTCCCATAAAGATTACAGCTTAGACAACCCTATGGAGTAGTTCTGCTCTGTCACATTGGGTCACATTGGGTCCCTATGATTGGCATCGACTCCAACAACATTACTATTAATATGCTGGTCATTGTCGATATAAGTTGATAGTGCTCAGAATCTGAACTCACCTGGAACTTGATGATACAATGAACTGTCGCAGAGAACTTTTTGGGATCCTGTTTCTATCAGCCTCCTCACAGAGCTAAGGGGTAAAGGTGCTCTGTAACCTGGGACGTGGTCTGCAGACATTGGGAAGTAGCAGTGCTCCCAGGCAACTCAAGCCTGATGTAAAGACTTGGCTCCATCTTCCTTTTGTCTGAGCCTCCGTGTATTCCTTTGTAAAATGGGTGTGATAAGGCCACCTCCCTCACTGGGCAGCGTTGCTGGTCGTGGAGATGCTGCAGGGTTGGAGGGCCTGGTGTGTGGTAGGAACCCTCTCCTCAGCGAATGACAACTGAGGGTTTGGAGCCGCTCTCCTCTGCCCGCCTAACCATCATCACCCTCCAGCATCTTCGACCGCGAGGATGAGGCCAGCCAACGGCGCAGCAGTGTGGCAGCGCTTGAAAAACGCCAGGCCGAGAAGAAAAAGGAACTGATGAAGGCGCAGAGTCTGCCGAAAACGTCGGCCTCCCAGGCGCGCAAGGCCATGATCGAGAAGCTTGAGAAGGAGGGTACCACAGGGTAAGCACTGCCCCCAGAACGGGGCAGCAGGTGGGGGCGGGGCTGTGATGGGCATCTGGGCAGCTAAGGATGGGGAGAGTGGGGCTTGAGCTGTGCTGGGAGGGGCCTGAGGTCAAGGAAAGCAGGGCCTGGGGTTGGCAGGATGGGCTTATCGAGGCAGCGCCCCCCGGACTCTAGTGACTCCCTTCCCGGAACCACCCCTGCAGCAGCCCTGGTGGTCCCCGCACAGCCGTGCAGCGCTCCACCAGCTTCGGGGTCCCCAACGCCAACAGCATTAAGCAGATGTTGCTGGACTGGTGTCGAGCCAAGACGCGTGGCTATGAGGTGAGCCCAGGAGGCCAGGTCACCCAGCAGCTCTCCAGCCCTCAGCTGGCACCCTGCTCTTGGCAAAACTCCATCTCACTTCTTTGTGCACCCTCACAGCCACCATGTGGCAGGGAAGATGAGGAAACTGAGGCTCAGAGAGGACACATGGCATGCCCCAGGTTTCAGAATAAGTGAATAAGTAGCAATGCCAACCTTGGGTGGTGGGCACAACTCAGGGCCAATCTCTATCTTTGAGTCCCCCTTCATTGCTCTGTGGGAGGGATGAGTAAGTTCCTTTAAGTGAGGGAAAGAGTGATGGGGGCATGACCATGGCCTTAGCTGGGCGGTGCAAACAGACCTGGGAGTTGACAGACCAAGTTCCAGATGCTCACCTGCTGTGCAGCCATGGGCCAGCCACAGGCCTCTCTGAGTCCAGTTGCCCTAAGTCTAGCACGCCAAAACGCCAGGGAGCAAGCAGCACTGGGGAGTTGGCCCTAGGGCCCTGACCAGCCCTCCCACACCCCTAGCACGTGGACATCCAGAACTTCTCCTCAAGCTGGAGCGACGGGATGGCCTTCTGTGCCCTAGTGCACAACTTCTTCCCCGAGGCCTTTGACTACGGGCAGCTCAGCCCACAGAACCGGCGCCAGAACTTTGAGGTGGCCTTCTCATCTGCTGAGTAAGTGTGGGCCTTAGCCCCACTGGTGTCGGCCAGGCATCTAAGGCTGGCCATCTGGGCCTGGTGCAGCCACCCTGAAGCCCCTGGAGCCTGCCAGCCACACTATCAGACAGCAGCTGAGACCCCCTTGCCCAGTGAGCCCCCATTCTCCTCCACCCTGCCCGCTCGCTGCTGAGGGCACCAGGTGCCCACCGGAATCAAGAAGCTGAAGGCCCGCCTACCAGCCCGGGCCAAGGCCCACCAGGTGGCCTGTCCAATCCCTCCTCCCTCCCTCTGCCCCCTCTCCCTCTCCTCCCTTTCTCTGTCCTGCTCTCCTCCTATGGTCACCAGAGCTTCCTGCTCCCACGGGATCCCAGCTGGAGATTCCAAAAGGAGGCTCCTGGCCCGGGCACCGTGCCCGCCCGGCCTATATAGGTGCTACTAGAGGCTTATATAGGATATCCGAAAGCCCTCCACTTTGGAATCGGTGCCCCATCTGCTCACCTCACCCTCAGCACCTTCCCCCTCCTGTCTTTCCTTCTCTCCCCTTCTCTTTCTGGTTTCCCCCAGATTTCTTCCTCTTTCTCTTCCCCCCACCTCCTCTCACGCCTCCCTCACCCCCCTCCCAGGGGCACAGCCCTCCTTTCCAACCCTGGCGCCAGTGCCATTGCCCCTCCCCTACCCCGTGTTCCTGCTTGCCCCAAGAGTTCTCTGCACCTGTGACTGGTCTGGCCCCCACCCCTGTCTGCATTGCACACCATTAGTGACGAGTAGTGAGCGGCACGTCCACAATGGGGAGGGGGCATGCGGGGGGGCTGGCCGACTGCAGCACTAAGAACGTAACTGAATCCATATCTCTGTGTGTGTACGTGTATGTGTGTGTCTCTCTGTTCTCCCCTTTCTCTTCTCTGCCTCTTCCCCCTCCTCCTACCCGGGCCCCACCCCTGCCCCTTCCCGGCCCCCTCCCCTCCCCAGGACCCATGCGGACTGCCCGCAGCTCCTGGACACAGAGGACATGGTGCGGCTTCGAGAGCCTGACTGGAAGTGCGTGTACACGTACATCCAGGAGTTCTACCGCTGTCTGGTCCAGAAGGGGCTGGTAAAAACCAAAAAGTCCTAACCCGTTTGGGGCTCCACGGTGAGAAACGCTGCCTCGCTCCCCTGCCCAGTTATGCCAGAATCTGCTCAGGGAACATACAGAGGGGCCCCAGAGGTGGGTGGGGAGAGCAGGGGGACCCTGTCTTCTGGTAGCTCAAGACCTGACAGGTGAGACCACTCTCCTAAAGAGTCAGTGTTGAGCCAGGTGAGCAAGACTGTGATGCAGAAGCCCAAGAGGCTGTAGGAGCCCAGGGGAGTCACTGGTCTTGGCCTACAGGTCTGATGGCTGTCTGAAAAAAGCGCACCCTAAGCTGGGATCTGAACAATTTCAGGCCAAAGGAGAGAGAGGGAGTTTCAGGCACAGGGCTGGGGGAGAGAATGTGCGAGCATGGCACACCCAGGAAGGGAAAGAAGTGTAGCCTAGGGGTGAGGGGAGGAGAAGGGCCCACAATCAGGAGTTTGGACTTCCCCCTGAGGATAATAGGAGCCATAAAAGGCTTCCAAACAGAGAAGGGATGCTGTCAGGTTGGCGTTCTAGAACAATCCTTGGATGAGACCTGGATAAGGGTAGACTGAATGATTGGAGCAGCTTAAAAAGTAGAAGGGACAGGGTTTGAGGAATGAAAGTCAGGGAAGCCTCCTAAGCTTCCAACTTGGGCACTGGGGAGTCAGCTTTGTCACGCCCTGAGGGGAGCTCAGAAGCAGGGCTGGTTCAGCAAGAAGAGATTTCTGGCTGGGGGCCCTTGGTCCTCAAGTCAGCTGTGGCATTTTCTCTTTGGTCCCCTCACCTTAGAGCCACAGTAGAGAATCAGATCCTGAACTGCTCCATTACAGGCAAGGAGCTCAGAGAGGGTTGAGGCTGGGGGGCTGAGGGTATCTCACAGGTTTTAGGGCAGAGCTGGGCCAGAAACTGGGACTCCAGATGCCCCACTCAGTGGCTGTTTTCCTTGCCCCATCATTGCTTTCCCACCCATTTTGTATAGAGAAGAAAAAACAAAGGCCCTAGAGGGTGCATGGGGATTGCTTGAGGCAACATGAGTCAGAGAAAGTTGGGGAAAAACTCAGATGCCCCTTGGGGCCTGGAGCCATTGTGGGGGCAGCCCACATGTGTACACATATACTGAGAGTAGCAGTGCAGGTGAGGGGAGGATGGGCTTGGTGCTGTGTCCAGGTCATATATGGACTTTGGAGCTGCTACCCAGCAGGACAGCCTGGAGAGAAGGGCCTAGCCTGGCCTGGTTCGGCCCGGCCCTGATCCAGTTGGAAAGTGTGACTCAGCTGTGCTATTGCTTGAGTTGCCTGGTGTTTGGCCTGTCGCTGGGGCAGCTTGAGCCCTGAGCTCTGAGCCCCAGTGTAAACAATGGCTTTATAAGGTCTCCAGGGAAGGCACCAGGAGTGGGAGGGAGCTCTAGATTGGGGGAGGGGAGCCGGGATCCCCGTGGAGATAGCCACAGCTGAAGAGAGCTTGGACGAGAGGCTGTCTCTCAACCACGGTACAGCTGGGAAGCAGGCCCAGCCTGGGGCAGGGATGTCCCCAAGGGCACCCAGCACATAAGCGGCAGAACCATGAACCCCTCCTAAGGGCTTCCAAGGTCTCAAGGGAGGCAGGAAACAACTACACGGTTATAAAGATGAGTAAATTGAGTCACAGAACAGGGTAATGCTAGGTAAGACCTAGCATTCACAGCTGATCAGAGGGAGCCTCCCAGTATTTATTCCCTGGAGGAGTCTAGGTGAGCTGGGGGGTAAGTCTTAGCCCTACCACAGTACCAGATGGGAGGTGGCCCCGGGGCCAGGGCTGTCTTGGAGGCAGGAGTAACTCCTGCCCTTAAGCCTTCCCTGCTTCAGGAAACTCATTCAACAACATTGACTAAGTGGTCACTATTTGCCAGGCACAGCAGATGCAGCAGGGAGCAAGGCAGGAGGCAGATGAGGTCTCTTGATCTGAGAGGGGAGGGAAAACAGAGCCAGGAAGCAAACTCCAGCTTCAGAGCTCTGGGGCTGTCAGTTCTTAGCAGCTGAATTCACTCCCCCCAGGATGGGGAGAGGGCTCCTACAGTAAGACAGAGGAGGCTCCAGGATTAGGTCTCATTTGACCCAGCCCTGCACCTACTGAGCTGTGGAGTTGGAAGCAAACGATGCCTCTGCTCTGTGACTCAGTTTCTCAGTCTGCAAAGTTCAGCTGTCACTCTGGAGAATGGACAGAAGGGTGGCCCACCCCTGAGCATGGTGCAGATGGTCTGATCTATATTGGTTGGGATCCTCATCTGTCTCCTCTGCTCTACCCCAGGGTGCTGATAAGGATTAAAGAACAAACACACACTCCCTGGCCTCCATCTCATGCAGCTGGAAATCCCAGCGGCAGGGGCAGGGGCAGGGGCAGGGGCAGGGACAGGGGTTCCTGGGTCTCTTCGCAGGAGAGACCAGGGCCAGGCAGCCGGTTGATAATCCTCAGGGGCCCAGAGGGTCACCGAGTCCATCCTGGCCCCAGAGAAAGATTTGCCAGTGGTGAGGCCCCTCCTGGGTGCAGTGGCCTCAATGAGAGGCCTGTGCAGGTTGGAGTGTGCCAGGGAGAGGGAGCTGGAGAGAGGAGGGAGGTGGGGTTTGGAGCTTGGACCTCCCCTGGGGCTGAGGGAACCACCAGACCAGACCCAATTCTGCCTGGGATAGGTCATGTCTCTCCTCACCCCCAACTTCTGCCTCCACCCACCTGGTCTCACCCCCCACAGAGGTGTCTCCAGGCTTGGGTGGGTGAGGTCTGGGGCTTCCTGCCTTCTGGGAAGGCTTTACCACCATTCCATCGATGGAGTCTGGAGTTTATGGAAGACCAACAGGGCAATGAAAGGACCTCAGGGTAGAAGAGCACTGCGAGTGGTGGGGCCGACACTGACCACCACCTCCACGCCCCCTCCCTGCAGGATGCTGGTGGACTGCGTGCCCCTAGTGGAGGTGGAGGACATGATGATCATGGGCAAGAAGCCCGACCCCAAGTGCGTCTTCACATACGTACAGTCGCTCTACAACCACCTGCGGCGCCACGAGCTGCGCCTTCGTGGCAAGAATGTCTAGGCCTCCCTCCAGGGGCCCACCGCCGCCCCCACTCTCCGGGCACAGCCTCAGCCCAGCGCGCCTGCCCACCGCTACCCTGTCTGTCGCGACACCCCCCCCCAACACACGCAGCATTTTGATAAATTATTGGTTTACAACAACCCTGAGTCCACTCTGCCTTTCTTGCAGCGATTGAAGAGAGGGCAACTTGGCAATGCCTGAGCCCTAACAGGGGGTACCGGGTATCCTGGGGGTATTGGGACCTCCTGTTCGGACCTCCTGTTCCACCTGCCCGCAGCAAATAAGGAGTCTGGCCTTAGTTTAGGCGGAAGGGAGTTTAGTGGAGTTGAGGCGGAAAGAGCCCCCCACTCCCCACCCCCGCCGGCCCAGGGACGGGGTGTCGGCCCTCAGCGAGGAAGACGCTTCCTTGGACGCTGAGCGCTTCATTTTGCCCCTGGGGCTCGGGCAGGCTGGCCCCAGCTCCGCCGCGCCTACAGGTCTCCGTGGTCCGTGGCGCTCTCGGCTGGCCTTGCGGGCGCCTGCAGGTACTCAGGCGGCACGGGGGCGTCGGGCGCCGCCTTGCGGTAGAAACCGAGCTCCTGAACCAGCGCGTTGATCTCCTCGCGGGTCATGTCGCTAAGAGGAATTCGCTAAAGCAGAGGGTTTGGGTCAGCGTACAAGGTCCCGCCTCTCGCCGTCACCGCCCCTCGCCCCCCCACGCCCCTCACCCCCCACGCCCCTCGCCCCCCCCACGCCCCTCGCCCCCCCACGCCCCTCACCTCCAGCTCCTCGTATCTATGACCCAACAGCACGAGTTCAGGGTCGGCCCCAGGGAGGTGTTTCATCACCAGGTTGTGGCTGAAGGTGGTATTAAGGAGGGGAGTAGTAGGCAGAGGCTGGTGGGAGCAGCTGGGCCTTTGCTGATGTGAACATCACAGCCACCTATGCTGAGCACTTAGTCTATGCCCGGGCAGGGCAGGAATCTACATTTATACGTGAGGAAATTAGGGCTCAAAGAAGTAAAGGACCCCCCTATCCATTCCGGTGCCTGTGGCAGACTAATCAATCTCTTGCCTACCCAACTCAGAGGCCACCTCAGATACTACCATCAATTCCACTTGTCAGATAAAAACCATGTGCCACCCATTCCTCTGAAATTAAGCAGAAGGAGATTCTCTCAGGCCCCCTCCCCATCCTTCCCGCCCCAGGACAAGAGAGGAAGGATACTAGAATGGGATATCCTGGGTGACGAAGGCCTTCACCTGGGGAGGAACCACAGCATCAGAGAACATGACCCCAAACCCCTCCAGGTACAGATGGGAAACTGAAGCGCCGTGAGGCCACACAGCCCCACAGGAGCAGACTCCTGACTCCCAACCCAGGGGTTCTCCCCAGCCCAATCACTGGGACCGTGTTGCCCACTCCCTGAGAGGTTCAGGGGGGACAGAGCTGGGAATACCCTCCTTTAAACTCACCTCCTTCAGGCGGTTCAGCTGTCATCCCCCACAGGTCTGGAAGGGGACAAAATGGAACAGGTCAGGAGCCACCCACATCTGTTCCAAGCACACCCTCATAGCCATTTCACCCTCATCGCCAAGTTGGGCCAAGCTGTGGTTTACCCCTGGAGCAGCCATTTCCACGGTGTGAAGGAGATGGAGACCCCTTGTGGATACATAGGGTATTGTGCTGCAGATTGGGAA